>NC_090281.1:45028644-50028644 GCF_037392515.1 Haliotis asinina
CGTACAGTTTGTCCACAATGTACAACTTCTCCACCACGAATCTCACTGAGTCACCTGACCTTGCTGCCTCTCTCCATACTGGGTAGAGTCGTTTCCTCCTATCTTCTGTCTCCTTAGGTTACTGTTCGTCGATGTAGAATGACGTCCCTTTGAGATGTTTGTAGGCTGATTGTCGTATGAACTCACGGCCTTTGAATTTTGTGCCTATTCCGATTAGGAAGGTGCATTCATATACGATGAACTCGTTCGGACTTCACTCCCCTCTCGTATCCCATCGTAACTTGGCCCTTATAAACTCATCACAGTCTTCATCAAAGTTTTCTTCACTTCCTGTGAAAAAGAGATTATCTCGCATGGAGCGTGAGTGCACATCCAAAAGTTGTTCTTTTAACTCACGTACTTCTTCTGACTGGCCACATCCAGCTGGATTATCTTTACACTGCGACAAAAATGCGCACATCAAACCGTATTACCCGATGGAATATCATACACCGAATTTCTCTTACCGCCATGGTAGATTACAAACTATCATTGCATTTTATTTTGAAGATCGTTACCCACTATATGGAATGGCGTCTACCTCGCGGCTGGATTTTCAAAATCAGTGAACCACAATCAGACAAGCTGAAAACTGCTATAAAAATGGTTATTTTTTAGGCTGAGTGAGACTGAAAGGAAGCAATATACGTGACTATGCAAGGGTCCCTGACAACGAGAATGTTGTCTCTATGTCTGCGTATGAAAACAGTGACGCTCTCTACTGGGGGTATGATCATACTCAGTTTCCTCTTTATATGTACTGACAACTGAATGATGTGATGTAGGGGACGGTCGGTGGCCTAGTGGTTAAAGGGTCACATCAAAGACCTGGGTTCGATTCTACATACGGGTACAATTTTTGAAGCCCATTCATTGTGTCCACGCCACGATGCTGCTGAAATATTGCTAAAAGCAGCGTAAATCAATGCTCACTCACTTTCATGATGTACACATTACCATGACTATATACAATAAATGGTAAGTTGTGGGTTGCTATTAGTTAGTAGTCATTTGTCTAAAATCTAGAAGTCATTTGCCTAGAGTCTAAAATCATTCACTGTGTATGTTCATCTTGCCATTGTTCAGTGTAAGAATCATCCATTGTCATGGTCAGTCCATCATTAATAGGCATAAACACATCGTTATTTGGTCATCAGTAAGTTCAAAAGTGTATTAAATCAGTATGTTTAATCTGCCGGAAGTAAGTAAACAATCATTTACAACAGTACAAATATTGTGTTATTGACAATAACAAATCGAATCCCGAATCTGAATGTTTTGGTTCACATTCCGGATTCAAATCTTGAATTTGAATTTCTGTTCACATTCAGGATTGTTCTTTTCTAGATTCAGCATTGCATTCTGTATGCATGTGTGTGTGTGTGTGTCTGTTTGTGTGTCTGTGTGTGTGTCTCTATGTGTGTGTCTGTGTGTGTGAGTGTGTGAATATTTAACGTCACATCGGCAATATTTCACCTATATCGTGACGGGAACATTTAACACTGAAATGGAATATATATATA
This sequence comes from Haliotis asinina, assembly GCF_037392515.1. Classification (NCBI taxonomy): domain Eukaryota; kingdom Metazoa; phylum Mollusca; class Gastropoda; order Lepetellida; family Haliotidae; genus Haliotis; species Haliotis asinina. Next base: position 45,030,207 of record NC_090281.1, read on the forward strand.
TCGTAAAAACCTGTCAACGAAGCACAGTAAAACAACTAGAATATCACAAATGGAATTAAAACTACCGTAGGAAGTTAAAACTAATATCACTATTCGGACAATACACTATAAAAACTGGTCATAGATTGCCAACAACTGAAGGTAGATCACCATAATAGGGACCATGGGGACTTACAGTACCTTTGCCTCCTGCATGGACCCCAGCTGGATTCACGCCATCACTTCAGCTGTTAGCAATTTAGTCACATCTAGCCGTAAATTAAAAATGCACATATACTACGATTAAAAACAGTGGAAAGTCTAAACGTCCATGGAATGTTTTAGGACTTTCGTACCCTCTCACGAGGACAATAATTTTACAATACTTCAACCCCCCTTGAGGGTACAGCCACTGACAGTTCAAGTTACTAATCTAAACTACTAATAATTAAAATGCAACTATCTACAGAACATAATGTATGTGTTCAAGCTGTATGTCTGTCACCAAAATACAAGCATTATGAGAGTCACGTAATACAATTACTAATGTACTCACAGTTTTTATCCCACAAATTACAAATATTTGTGTTATCACCCATGTGTAATGCATATTTTAACATTCCAGGTCCTACGTCTGGAGCCCCACTGAACTATAGACGTGTGCCATTTCCCGCGTGAAGTGTGTTCTTGACATCGCGAGGTAATACTCTGGGAAGGGACATGGAGACAACTGCAGCTGTGGTGTCGCTGGCTTCCGAGGGAGAATTGGACCAAACTCGTAAACGATGGTCAAACAAGGTTTATAGGACGAAGTTCCTGTATACCGCATGCCTTTTGTTCGGTAACTTCATGTCGGTGAGTGAAGCTGTTGTACACATGTTCAAATTAAACTGACTACCCACAATTTATATAACGTTTATATTTGTCTGTAGCGTAACCTGTAGATGGGGGACAGAGCAGCTATCTGCAACAGAACAACATTCAAACAAACGCTTAGATTCAGTGACAACCTGTTTGACTGAGTCACTGTATATATAGAGAGAGACAGTGACTTCCGTTCAACACCACGCGAAGCGATACTTCCAATCTTTAAAATTAACGACACAAACATTTGTTTTATATCTCGTGTTCACATAACCCAAAGTCCACTTTGCAAGAATAGAAAATCTGATTCATCCTACTTGAAAACAAATACCGGAAGGAATAATATTCGTTTATTATGTATTTCTTCTTTGGGACAGATAATCTTCTGTTCGCTTGAAAAGACTGTATATAATACCATACAGAAAGGATAACAGCCGTTTGTTATGTGTTTCTTCTTTGCAAAAGCACTGATGTATAATGCGTATCAGAAGGCAGAATCTCGGAAAACATTTAGTGGAGAACTCAACCTTGAAATAAGAAAATATTTTGACGCTATCAGAAAGTGTGTTGTCGGAAGAGCATTGGACCGCTGCAATCAAAGTCTCTACAAGTGATCATGATCTCTGGTCCTCTAAGATGCAGTATTTCTGCACTTGAACCAAGTGTTTTATTAGCTTAGTCTTGACAAAATTAGTGAAAATAATAGTAAATGATAATCATGTAATCTGATTTCTAGCACATCGATCGCTTGATTGTAATCATATGGTATATGGGTTAGAAGAATGAAGATTTTTATGGATATCAACTTCTTTATATGAGAACACAACGTTTCGGAGTTAATGCTTACTCCATCAGGTGATTGAGAATGGGGTACAGAGCTCTATTTATATGTGCAGATAAAACAGTAACAAAGTAACAAGTGGAATGAATTAACGAAAGCTGGAAGCCAGTATAGACAAGCACTGATAGGAAGCTGACAGTTATGATAACAATGATGGAAGCCAATGGTGATACATTACGCATGATTGGATGATGTTTACATAACACATGATAGGAGATAAGGACGATGTACATGATTGGGGATAAGGATGGTGGCTAATGGTGATACATTACGCATGATTGGATGATGTTTACATAACACATGATAGTGAGTGAGTGAGTTTAGTTTTACGTCGCACTTAGCAATATTCCAACTACATGGCGACGGTCTGTAAATAATCGAGTCTGGACCAGACAATCCAGTGATCAACAACATGAGCATCGATCTGCGCAATGGGGAACCGATGACATGTGTCAACCAAGTCAGCTAGTCTGACCACCCGATCCCGTTAGTCGCCTCTTACGACAAGCATAGTCACCTTTTATGGCAAGCATGGGTTGCTGAAGGCCTATTATACCCCGGGACCTTCACGGGTCTAACACATGATAGGGGATTAAGAATGATGTACATGATTGATGAGCACGTTTACATGAGGGCTGATGATGTACAAATACAAGTGGATTGGCTATACATGAATACATAGATAGAATGTACACAGATGAGATTAATTTATCAATAAGTCCCAGGCACTTGGTAGGTACACTCCTTGGTCACGGTTGATTGCTGGCTTCTGTCTCCGGATCTCGATGGCCTCTTGCAGTTTCCTTTGGCGCCAGTTGTTGTTGTTGGTAGATAGTATCCTAGTGTCCTCCCATCGAATTGAATGTCCAGGGTTCTTAAGAATGTGTTCAGAGATGGCCGATTTCTGGTCGACTTTTGCTGACAGAGGTCTGGTGTTCCTTCATTCTGGTGTTGATTGGTGACAGCGTTTCTCCAATGTATAGGTCGCCACAGTTGCAAAGGATCTGGTAGATGCATCCTCTCGGGTTAGGGTGTTCACAGCTGGGTCCTTTACCGCTGGCGTTTAGGTAGGTCTTCATGGTCTTGCCACTGGAGAAGGTGACATCAATGCTGGCTTTGGTCTTGATGTGATATTTGATGACTGATGGGGCCAAGGTAGGGTATGGTTACTCTGATGGGTGATGGAGAAGGCTTGAGGCGGGGTTCTCTGTCCTTGAGGGTCTTGTTGATGGTGGCTGTGACGAGCTGGGGAGGGTAACCGTTGAGTGTGGTGAATGTCTTTCTGAGGTGGTCCAGTTCATTGTTTAGGGCATCGGGATGGCAGAGGGCTTTGGCACGTCTGATAAGGGTGGCGATGATAGCTTGCTTGATCTGAGGGTGGTGGCAGGAGTTGTAGTGGATGTACTGGTCGATGTGCGTCAGCTTGCGGTATACTGAGGTTCTAAGTCCATCGTCTGTGGTGTGGAGGGATACATCAAGGAAGGGCAGGTGTTGGTTGGTCTCTGTCTCCATGGTGAACTTGATTCTTGGATGTTGGTCGTTGAGATGGTTGAGGAGCTCGCTGGGGTCGTTGTCATTGATTGAAGGTGTCGTCGACTTTGCGGTACCAACAGCTGGAACGGTGCTGTGGAGAGGGCTGCTTCCTCGAAGGAGGTCATGAAGATTTCCGTAATGAGAGGAGAAAGAGGTGAGCCCATGGGGAGACCGTGGATCTGCTTGTATATGTTACCATTAAATGTGAAGTAGGAGGTGTCAAAGCAGCTGCGGGCGAGGTTGATGATGCTGTCTATGGTGAGGTGGGTGTCCAAGTCATCTATCCTGTTGGCTAACTTGCTGCCAAGGATGTCCAGGGCTTCTTCTGGTGGGATGTTGGTAAAGAGGTCCACGACGTCGTAGCTGACCATGGTGCCTGTGAGGTTGGATTCTTTCAGCTGGCTGACAAAGGATGAAGAGTCGCTGATGTAGGATTTGCCATCTTTGCCAAAGGGAGCGAGGAGACGTGAGAGGAACTGGGTGGTGTTGTAGAAAACTGAACCTCTTGAGCAGACTAGGATCCGGGCTTTGGGCGGGTTCTTGTGGATCTTGATGGTAGCTCTTCCGTATGGGGCTTGGGAGTTGATAGGGTTCAGCTGGTTGAAGATGATGTCAACAACAGCCTCTCAGACGCCACCACCTACCTCAACATCAAGAAAGATCCGACGGCCAGACTGGAAATACAAGACAAGAAAACCCTGAAGGACCTCCATGAGAAGAGAGAAATCAACGACATCATCTTCAATAGTAGTGCTGTATATATATTAGAAGTGCACCAAACAATGGAGGTACACTAGAGAATAGAAGTACTGGGGATAATGGATGTACAACAGAGAATGGGGGTACACTAGAGAATAGAAGTACTGTAGATAATGGATGTACACCAGAGGATGGGGGAACACTAGAGAATAGTAGTGCTGTGTATAATATAAGTGCACCAAACAATGGAGGTACACTAGAGAATAGAAGTACTGTGGATAATGGATGTACAACAGAGAATGGAGGTACACTAGAGAATAGAAGTACTGTAGATAATGGATGTACACCAGAGAAAGGAGGTCCGCTAAAGAATAGAAGTACGGTAGATCCCGGAAGTACAGAAAATAATGGAAGTGCACTTAAAAATGGAAGTGGCAAAGGCAGAACAAATTTCGATATTGATATGAGATACCACAGCAGTGCTGTTTTATTTGTTGTTCCAAATGACAAAGGAACTACCCTCTGTCAGTGGTATTATCAATTTACAACAGCTGCGTATTGCCACAGATTTCGTATTGCGGTATATTGCTATACACTCATCTGTATTGCGATATGTATTGCGATATATTGGAAAGAAGTGTTATTGAGATCTGTCTAGTTTTTAATATTATTTTACCTTCGTACAGAATCACAGTATCTGTGATTACCTGTCACCGCCAGTAATCGATCCTGACATTTTTATGGAGCTAAATTGTAGGCATGGTATTTATACCGTACGAAAGACATGTAATACGCCAGAAAAGGGTCAATGCGATTAAAACATCACCTTTCACGAAACCAGGTAAACTGGGCACACAACTGGGCACTGAAACTGCGTCGTACACTTGGAGATCTGTTTAACCTCACTCGAGTGGAATTTGGGTTACCTAGCAAAACACGCACGGTTGTCATGACAACCAACTGGACGGATGACTACGTGATATGACTGTCAGTGTGTCGCTGTGTTCCGTTCTTCGTCATGTGAATCGGTTTCTGATTGTATAGACTGTCGTCATCTAGCTTTCATAGTGCAGAGTTTCAAAAATATAAATTAGCATATAAGTATGTCTGTATGATGACAGTTATCACATTGGGCAGCTGGATTGAAAGGTACAGTAAACTCTACAATGACAGGTGGATTGTATGGGATAGAATATCCTAAAATGCCCGGCGGATTTAAGGTATAGCACCTAGGGCTGACAATATTATTGAGAGAAATGCACTGTTTATTTTAGAGAAATGTGGCGTGACATATTTTGGATCAATATTTGTTACCAGTATGTGTAAGGTCTGGCAGAAATATTTCCTAACAGTGTTTTGTCACATTACTCAAAGCCTACACGTAAGGACAACGTAGATGCATAACTGTCATATTACAGCATTCTACCCATGGGATAATAGCTTGTCACAACCATTTGTTAAGTTGGGTTTTTATTAAAGTAAAAGTTATACTCTGTCCACAAGTATATCTACCTTGTAAGAACTGTATGAATTTGCATGTTACTGCGTGAACATAGTCTTTCTTAAAGCAAACACTTCACTATATTCATTAGTACAACTATCCTGCATGAACCGTATGAACGTGTATGCTACTGTACGAACATGTAACCCTGGAGTACTGAAATCACAAAACAAATCACACAAAAAACTATGATCATAATATTGACACAGTTAACTATTTGTTACAAAGGAGGAGTGCAGAGAAACACAGGGCTGGTTCACATCTGTAGTAAAGGTTCTGACATGAGGTTCAACAACGTATCGAAACATTCACACATATTCACTGGGTAATCTTAAAGTTATTTTCTATTGTTTCTGTGCTCACTCACATGTTGCTGGAATATTTCTAACAGCGGCGTAAAAGTATGCTCACTCTCTCTGCTCAACTATTCTTTTGATTTCAGGGTTGGGTCAACAGTCAGAGAGGGCCCTCACTATTGGACTTACTGATCATCACGGGAACGGACTTGTCTCAAGGCTCCGCCTTTTTCACTGCTGCTGCCACTGGAACCGTGGTTGGAGCCATTGCTGGTGGAGTCATCTACGACCGGTTCAATAAATACCTGTCGCTGTTCATCTCACTAGCTGGGCACGGACTGATTGTAGCTGTGATACCACTATGTTCACCCTACTGGCTGATGATCGCCATGTTTTTTACACAAGAGCTCGTCCTCGGCGTATTTAAAACAGGTGTGTGCCTGTGTGTGTATGTGTGTGTGTGTGTGTGTGTGTGTGTGTGTGTGTGTGAGTGCGCGCGCGAAGGAGAGGGTGAGTGGAGCCTACAGATATTATAGGATTATAGACCAATCTAAATGCATCCCGTCTTTTATTACTTAAGCCCAGTAATTTTGCTTTCTTGTTTACTTTCTAATGCACGACAAGTTAAACTTATGACAAAAATGTATTCGTAGCTACAATATGGGTGTCACTTTCTCTCTGGTGAGGAACACGTTTTCTGACTTCGGAATCATATGTTGTGAGAGGATATATATTGATGCCGATATAACAAACCCAGCATAGAGGTCAACTATTCTCGTCATATGTTTTGGAAAAGGTGACGTCCATTTTGGCTTAAATCTGACACTGGCTTAAATCTGACACCGGACCATCTACGATATACCAGCATATGCACATACCAGATACCTGTCACACAGAGAATATAAGCGTTAACGTATCGCTAAACGTATGTCAGTCTTGTCATGATAGCATTACTCCTTGTGCCTTGACGAATATTCTGATTTCCCATGTACGTCCTTACCCATGTTTGTTGTTCATGATCATATATTATGGACAAATACTAAAGTCACTTAAATAAATGCAGATTTCTTAACAATCAATACATGAGTAAATACATATAAATTCATGTTTTCAGGCTGCAATGTGGAACTAGTTCGAGTATGGGGAGTGGAAAGCAAACCTTACATGCAGGCTTTACATTTCTTATGGTCATTAGGGGGAATTATCTCCCCCTTTGCCCTTCATCCGTATTTAGCCGTCAGAAAATTCGACGTTAACAGCACAACACTGACTACGCTCACGGAGACCGAAAACAGTTCATACCAACAACAGGGTTACGCAAATGCATCAAACATAGTTTCAACTCAGCAGCAGCAGACAAGAATCATTTGGCCATTTTTGATGTCTGGGCTGTTAACAATCCTGTCGTCATTACCGTTCTTAACTGTGTTTCTATTTGCAAGACAGGAAAAACATAAGGACGCCACAAAAGCTTTAAATGGAAAGAGACAGGGTAAAATGTTGCCTCGGAAATTACTCGTCCTAACACTTGGCCTTCTGGGTATATTCTACTTCTTCTTGGACGAGGTCGATGACTCCTCGGTGTCTTTCCTGGCATCATATGTTGTCAAGCAGTTCAAATGGACAAAGATTATGGGCGCTAGAATCACATCTGCAGTTTGGGCAGCATTCGCCTTTGGTCGTCTAGCTGCCATCGTCTTCATCGGATATGTGTCGCATGTGAAGATCTGTGGTGTGTTCTTTTTCTTTCTAATCCTCGCTCAAGTTGGAATGATATTTGCTGGACTGTACCTGTCAACGGTGTCGATGTGGATCACAGCATTTGCTGTGGGCTTTTCATTGTCTATCAGCTTTCCTGCGATGCTTACCTGGATTGAGAAGGACTTTGTGCAACTCTCGGGTAAAATCATGTCGGTCATCTTTATATTTGTCGGTCTGGGTGGAATGGTCAATCCTCAGATCATTGGTCATCTGATGCAAGTATCCAGTCCTCTTTGGTACAATTATGTCCTTACAATTGAGACTGTCCTGTTGTTCCTCAGTTTTGTAATGTTAGTTTGGCTAGTGAAGAAAGTCCTGAGCAAGCATCACTCATCCTACACTGACACCACAGATACAGCAGAAGAAATGGAAGAACCTCTGGATGAGGATCTAGACAAAGTATCATAATAACTTAATGGAATTGTTTAAAGATCTTTTTCAAAATCTTTTTTTCACTGCTGACAACATGTTGGTACCTTTCAGCACATTTGATTAAATAGAACCAGAAATTAACCCTTTACCATTTAAAGTGTTGTCTAACTCTAAGTGTTGTCAACAGAATGATCTGATCATAAGCCTCTATGTACATTTTTTGTATTCCACTAGATTTTACAGTCCTCCGACACCTCTTGTCAACATGAAACGTAATTGCATGGGCTGTTTCCCAGTGTCTTGTTTGTTCCTTACTTTTTTCATATTGATTTCTGTCTCCCTTATAAACTTTCACGCACGATAGTTTGTCAATCCATATTATACAGCCTTCCACATAGAAAATGTTAGTGTTCATAAGGTTATAAAGCTGTCCGTGATTTGATGCGGAGGAGTGGGACACCCAAATAGGCACATGAAATAAAACCCTATACTGATTACACCTATTTGCATTGTCAGTCCACATTTGAGGAGATCATTATACGACGATGTCGGAGTGGTCATCAAGATATACACGCGAATACCTATTGAAAGTTGAGGATCCTCTGTTTTGTATCCTTTTTGGATGAAAGAATCACTATCGAGCTAAAATATTTCCATGTGAAAACGCTGAAGGATCTTTTTAGTAATATTAATTGCCAATTTATTATTAACGGTTGTAAAGAGATAGAGTTAACTGAAAAAATTCGATTGATATGTTTTGTAGGTATCTGCCATTTAATGATTGGAGGTGTAGATTAGTAACTGCGATTGTTAGCGGCTGTAATCTCAAAGTATGGTACAATTATTGTCTGCCTAAGAGGGTACGTAGGTCCCAAAAGTTCAAAGTAATATTTAAACTTATCAATTATTAAACACAGCATTTGTTGTGATTATAAATTTCGACTAAATTGTCCTACAATCGCCAGTGGCTGAATGGAACGTATGTCCCTATGGTCTCCAGTTGCTGGCAATACATGTATATAAATTGTTAATATATCGTATTGTCATCTAGAGTTTCAGATTTGATTACTAGTTTTAAATTTATATATCTTATAGTAGAGTTGTTTTACCGCCCTTCGTTGAGAGGTATGTATAAATTTACATGTAATTGTTGTAAATCTATAACATGAAATAACTGAAATAAAATCTTAACTCACTCACCTTGTAAGATTACTTACGAGTTGGTCACTTTGTAGGATTAGTTACGAGTTGGTCACTTTGTAGGATTAGGTACTAGTTGGTTACTTTGTAGGATTAGTTACGAGTTGGTCACTTTGTAGGATTAGGTACGAGTTGGTTACTTTGTAGAATTAGGTACGAGTTGGTTACTTTGTAGGATTAGGTACGAGTTGGTCACTTTGTAGGATTAGGTACGAGTTGGTCACTTTGTAGGATTAGGTACGAGTTGGTCACTTTGTAGGATTAGTTACGAGTTGGTTACTTTGTAGGATTAGGTACGAGTTGGTCACTTTGTAGAATTAGGTACGAGTTGGTTACTTTGTAGGATTAGGTACGAGTTGGTCACTTTGTAGGATTAGTTACGAGTTGGTCACTTTGTAGGATTAGCTACGAGTTGGTCACTTTGTAGGATTAGTTACGAGTTGGTCACTTTGTAGGATTAGGTACGAGTTGGTCACTTTGTAGGATTAGGTACGAGTTGGTCACTTTGTAGGATTAGGTACGAGTTGGTCACTTTGTAAGATTAGGTACGAGTGAGTTAAAATTTTCCGTCACATCGGTAATATTGCAACCATATCGTGACGAGCATTTGAATAACGAATAAAGTCGTAATGAATAAGTGAAAAGTCAAAATGTGAAATCCTGTCAACGAAGGACAGTAAATAACTAGAGGATCACAGATATAGATATAAAGATAGTATGAAACTTTAACTACAGAAGACAATGCAATGTAAACCAGACTATAGATCAGCAGCTGAAAGTAGACTTACAACACATTTGCTTCCTACATGAACCCTAGCTGGATTTACACCACCCTGTTAGCAATTCAGTCTAATCTAGCCACATATTCTACGATTAAAATGTCCGTACGAGTAAATTCACCTTGAATGTTTTGGGACTTAAGTATCCCCTCAGGAGCACAATAATTGTGAGTTCTTTAACTCCCTTTGAAGACACAGCAACAATCTCAGTTACTAATTTAAACTATACCATTTATAAAATACATTTATTTACAAAACACATCAATTAAAATGAATCAATTAAATTTTTTCTTTTAAAAAAAATAATTATAATTACATTAAAATTAACAATTGAAAAATATCCTTTACAGTTTTTACTTTTAACTACCAAAGGGATATGTTTCAGAGTTATGTTTGTTTCATTAATGTATTGTGATTAGACAGAGTAATAAGATAAGTGTGGGGAGTTGGGGTTGTTCAGCTAAATTAGAGGATTACTTGGCGCTGTGTAGAAGTGTGATATCTCTAAATGGTGTAATTGTATTGCACTGCTTCTGTTACAATTGAGTAGAATCTCAGAAAATTGTGCTTATAAGTTTGATTGTCAGGTATGCGTTACTGACGAACTTTATGGAAAACCACTGGCTGTATTTCATGAGTTTGACTTTTCGGTACCTATTCTTGTACCGTTGTCATGCTTGACAGTTGTCATCCATAAATTCTGTCAGTATTGTACTTTCCAACTTTTAAATTGTCACGATAATGAGATATCAGGATTGTGTTACCTATTGATGTGAAAAGTGGAATGGAAGTTACCATATAAGGATACATTTGATGTAAGGAGTATTCTAGAACAGCACAGACTAACACGGAGGAACTAGCTTTTCGGGCAAGAATTTAGACCTTATTATGTATACTTCTGTCTGCTCAACTTACACCACGATCCGTTCTCTACATTAGTAGTTTAATTGCCGAGGCTATAGACCATGTTTTTACTACCAACCTTTTGCTATTCTGTTGGCCATTGGATACGTGAAAATCAGGGTCAAAAATGGTTTTCAGGAACCCATGTTTTTCGTAAGAGGCTACTGACGAAATCGGGTGGTCATGCTGGCTGACTTGGTTGACACATACCATCCTACCTCAGTTGCATAGGTCAATGCTCATGCTGTCGATCACTGGACTGTCAGGCCCATTTCACAACTCTGTACATGCACTCTGTAGGGTACTACCATTGTAGCACCTTTGCATTAAACGGAACTACATGTAGTTGGTAAAGCCAGTCAGTTTGACAAATAAAATATTTATGCTTTCATTGTCAAGTTGTAAATTTCCTTTGACTTCAATGGCGAAAAGATTTTAAGACACGAAACAAATTTTGCAAATATTGTCTAATGATTTGCACTATAATGGTTAGTGCTGATAGATATTTGACAACATTCTATGGAACAAACTCAGAATTGAGACCAAGTGATACAAACAGGTCGAAACTGGTTTGTAGGCATAGTTGTTTGGGGTCACTGCCACCAATGAAGAGCAACCTCCTCGTGGTTGGTTCTGGGTAACGCTAATAGCTCTTCAACGCCCATGCTTACACGATGGCATATTGGTCCACAACGTCCACTGCATTCAAGACCAACTCGTGTTATTCCAGAAAAGCCGAAAAGCGACTTGTTCCCATTTGGAAGGATTTCACACTGGCGTAAGAACATCAGAAATACGTCAAATTGGAACGATAGCTCTATTCCTGTTTCAGTCCAATGGCACTTTGTATTTCTGTTTTTGGTTTTGCTTCTTTATTTAAACAAACATATTTGTTAAAGACTTATTCTGACGTACTTATCGCCAGATATATAGCTTATAGTTCCAGGTATATTTCCAAAATGGGTTTAATAGTGACAAATAGAATTTGTTTTACTGGATACTCAAATAAAACTTTAAAAAACACAGCTACATTAAAGAAAACATAAAACTGACTCAGACTGGACATTCGTGTAACCGTTCCACCTTACCCCACGTGGAATTTAGATGAATTCGTGGGAAAATATACAAATAACCAAAAATAAGGTCAGGTCAGAATATCCCCAGATAAGGGAACTATATGCCCAGTGCTAAAGATTAAAGTTGATTAGATTCTTAAAAGTGTTTGAAGCGCACGTACAATCACCACTACAATTGGTGTGGAGCGATGCTGTTGATCACTCGATTATTTACAGACCGCCGCCAAATAGCTGGAATATTGCTGAGTACGGCGTAAAACTAAACTCCCTCACCCACTGAATCACTTAATTACAGTGTGCAATTGTTGGCTCGGCACCCAATACAGTTGATTTTCTGCAGCACACCACAGAATTATTGGTACAGCTTTAAAAAAAGCACAAATGGGTACAGCCGTTTCAGGAAAAAGTGTGCGTGTGTGTGCGTGAGCGCGTGTCTCTCTCTTTTGGCTATATTTTGTATATTGGAGGCATATACGATAATGGTAACCTCCATGCGAACAGCTTCAAACAAAGAACCCTTGTTATATGTGGCATGTAAACGATACATCGAAAACTGTCGTGCGCGGTGTAGTCAGTGTTTGCCATACTAGTTTCTGTTGTGTGTAGGATGTTCGTACAGGATGCGTGATTCGATTTAATGCAACTTAGAATGTAACTCTATTTTTCAAAATGTAGCTCTATTTATAATGAATTCACAACTTGTTTTAGTCACGATATAGATAGGCTATCTATATCGTGACTAAAACAAGTTAGGCTAACTTGTTTTAGTCAGGATATGGATAACTTGCTTCAGTCACGATATAGATAACTTGTTTTAGTCAGAATATAGATAACTTGTTTTAGTCAGAATATAGATAACTTGCTTCAGTCACGATATAGATAACTTGCTTCAGTCACGATATAGATAACTTGTTTTAGTCAGGATATAGATAACTTGTTTTAGTCAGAATATAGATAACTTGCTTCAGTCACGATATAGATAACTTGCTTCAGTCACGATATAGATAACTTGTTTTAGTCAGGATATAGATAACTTGTTTTAGTCAGAATATAGATAACTTGCTTCAGTCACGATATAGATAACTTGCTTCAGTCACGATATAGATAACTTGTTTTAGTCAGGATATAGATAACTTGTTTTAGTCAGAATATAGATAACTTGCTTCAGTCACGATATAGATAACTTGCTTCAGTCACGATATAGATAACTTGTTTTAGTCAGGATATAGATAACCTGCTTCAGTCACTCACTCCTTCACGTGATACACGAGTTCTTCTTCATAGGTTCCCATGAAGATTCGAGTTGGAACTGATCTTCAGTGACCCGTGCTTCTCATACGAGGCGACTAACGGGATCGGGTGGTGAGACTCGCTGACTTGGTTGACATATGTCATGTTATCCTCTTTGCGTAGATCGATGCTCGTGATATTGCTCCCTGTGTTGTCTGGTCCAGACTCGATTATTCATTTACTATATTCCACCCTATTTTCAGATGTACCTAGTGCGGCGTAAAACTAAACTCACTGACTCACTCATAGGATCACTGACTCACTTTTAGGAAAGAATTCGGCAAGGAATCGAGTACAGTCAGTAAACTGATACTACGGCTAAGGCAAGAATGGAACAGTAACGATAAACTGACTGATAGATCGCCGCCAGGAAAGCAAAAAAATCGTTGACCCGATCGCTGATTTTGTCACGCTTAAACAACAGCCGGTAATTGTTGTTCCCCAGGCTGGTGTACTGCATTAAGGGGTGGGGCAATAACAGGTGGAATCTGGACCCAGTATATATATATACTATGCCAGAATTTTTACACTAGAACAAATCCCAGGAATCTAATGAGTGAGTGAGTATGGTTTAACGCCGCTTTTAGCAGTATTCCAACACTATCACGGCACCAGAAATGGACTTCACATATTGTACCCACGTTTAACCACTACGCTATAACCCATCCGTCCGCAAAAAGTCTGCACGGAATAGATCTGGGAAAGCAGCCAACAATAAACATTATAAAACGAATAGTTGTATTATTCAATTAACTAGTTTCCTGAAAAGTACAAATAACAGTCGGTGTGTCGTAACTGGCGATTGGCCTTCAGTAAACCCTAGCGTCAAACATGACGATGATGACGAGATGGTAGCTCTGGCTCGGTCCGTCACCGACTATTAAGTCAAGGAGTGGGGGACCTTGACTCCTAACTAACCCACATAACATTTATGTACAGAGAAACGCAACACCAAGTATACTCACATAGTTTTTACTTCCTCTCAGTCCATCACTCTGAATGCAACATCACCAAACGACAGGGTAGACTCTTATGACACGGGTCAGTGGCGTGGACTGGTTTTCGTCACTAAAAAGCGCGCACCACTCTCTCAGTGCCCAACCTGTCGATGAGCGGGTAGCTAAGTGGTGAAAGCGTTTGCTTGTCACACCGAAGACCCAGGTTCGATCCTCCATTGGGGTATTAAGTGTGAATGGTGCTACCCGACGTGATATTATCTGTGTGACAGTGTCACCCAAGTCGGTTGGCTGACCAATTAAGGTATTTAACATGAAGTTAAGATAATGCGGGATATTACTACAAGCGACGTAAGACTGTCCTCAGTCACTGATTCATCCACCCTTATGTAACCTTCCAAAAATGCAACACTGCTTCGCTATGAAATACATTGCCATATGGCACGGATGTCGACTTTCAGGAAGAGGTAGACGAACAGGCTATGTGAACGAGCATACAAACTTGCGTCTAGTTATACATGTTTTACTGCAAACATACTGGCCTCCTTAGAACAATCTGAATAATGTTTTAATAAAGGTTAAATTGATTTACTCGATAATTCATATGAAGTGGGTAAATTGCAAAATTGCATATAAGCAGTGGATATTGTATCTATCGTGAAACTGTACGTCATGCAGACTAGATGTTAACAGTGGACATTGCATCTAACATGCAATGGTACGTCACATAGACTATATCTTAACAGTGCTTATTTTATCCCACACACGGTGATACGTCATAAAAACGGGATCAGAACAGTGGAAATATCATGCAATTAGAAGAAATTAACATACAACGGTTGGTCATAGAAATTACATGATAACAGTGTAGAGTATATCTACCATGCAATGGTACGTCATATAGACCTCATGTTAACAGTGTAGAGTATATCTAACATGCAATGGTACGTCATATAGACCTCATGTTAACAGTGTAGAGTATATCTAACATGCAATGGTACGTCATATAGACCTCATGTTAACAGTGTAGAGTATATCTAACATGCAATGGTACGTCATATAGACCTCATGTTAACAGTGTAGAGTATATCTAACATGCAATGGTACGTCATATAGACCTCATGTTAACAGTGTAGAGTATATCTAACATGCAATGGTACGTCATATAGACCTCATGTTAACAGTGTAGAGTATATCTAACATGCTATGGTGCATTCTATAGACATCATGTTAACAGTGTAGAGTATATCTAACATGCAATGGTACGTCATATAGATTACATGTTAACTGTGGATATTGTATCTAACTTACAAAGGTACGTCAAATAGACTACATGTTAACAATGGATACTGTATCTAACATGCAATGGTGCATTCTATAGACCTCATGTTAACAGTGTAGAGTATATCTAACATGCAATGGTACGTCATATAGACCTCATGTTAACAGTGTAGAGTATATCTAACATGCAATGGTGCATTCTATAGACATCATGTTAACAGTGTAGAGTATATCTAACATTCAATGGTACGTCATATAGACCTCATGTTAACAGTGTAGAGTATATCTAACATGCAATGGTACGTCATATAGACCTCATGTTAACAGTGGTTTATCTAACATGCAATGGTACGTCATACAGACTAGGTGTTAACAGTGGTTATTGTAGACCACACGCAGTGATAAAGAAATGGAATGAGAACAGTGAAAATATAGTCATAATGTCATAATGCAATGGATACTATACCTCATATAGAATGGTACGTCAATGTAGATTACATGTTAACAGTGAATACTATATCTAACATACAATGGTACGTCACATAGACTACAAGTTTATAGTGGATGCAGTGTCTGTGATGCATTGAAACATCATACAGACATGGTGAAAACAATGGACAATGATATCCCCCACACAGTGCAAGTATGTTTTAACTCAGTTTCGAGAATGAAGACATAATATGTTTAAACCAGACATTCAGTAATATGTGATAGTTCAAGGTATGATTCTTATAGCATATACAAATCACTACTCAAGCCGGAGAAATATCTATCGTCTTTAACATCAAACAAAGATATCCATTTAT
Organism: Haliotis asinina; assembly: GCF_037392515.1. Classification (NCBI taxonomy): domain Eukaryota; kingdom Metazoa; phylum Mollusca; class Gastropoda; order Lepetellida; family Haliotidae; genus Haliotis; species Haliotis asinina. The sequence goes on from NC_090281.1 coordinate 45,046,344, forward strand.
ATGTTTTAGGTTGGGTTTGGTCAACAGAATGGTAACGAAGGAAGACGGTTTTCTTCATGTTAAACGATGGAGTGGAATATGTCCGCTGTGTAATTTAGATGTGGAAAAAGAAATCCAGTTTTTACTTGTCTGTCCTTCTCATAAAGATTTGCGAATGAAAGCTGAATTTTATCTATGTAAGCCACCTTCATTAGCTTCTAAACAGCATCTTTCATCAACTTACCAGCATGTAATGAAACTATATTATCAATTATATCAAGTTTGCTGTTTTTAAACGTAACAGTCTGTAAACCCATTGTATTTCACTACTTGTACACGTGTTATTTATTGCCTGTAACAGTATTTGCTGTTTGGATCACTAATACTTATTGTACCACATGTATAATGTATATGTATAACGGTCTTTTGTAAGGACATTTTGCACAGGAAACATCTATGACTTGCACAGTAGTACTTCATATAAAACCTCACATGTATTATGCATACCTGCAGTGTTTCGTCACTGTCATGTTAAAAGCGAGTTCATATGTATTGCCAAAGGTGTTGTAGTTAACGTCCATTTGTTTTTGTGAAAGTCTATCTCTCAGACTTGGTTTTAAAGGCCATTGAATACTTATCATCTGAATTGCGACAGTACTCCATGTAACTCACATGTTTGGTTCAAGAAGTTTTCAGTTGTAATTAAAGATTTCATACTGAATTTTCCGGTCCATCAATGATTTGATTGTCTAGTTTGTTTACATACCCTGCGTGATATGATAAGAGTAATTCAGTTTTACGCTGCTTTTAGCAATATTCTAGCAATGTCTCAGCAGGGGATACCAGAAATGGGCTCCATACATTGTGCCCATGTGGGGATCGAAATCGTCTTCACCGTGACAAACGAAGGCTTTAACCACGAGGCTACTCAACCGCCCTTAATGGCAAGAGTGGGGTCGGGCTATCAGTACTTGCCTTTTTGGGCAAATTGAATGAATGGTGATTGCTACCGGTAGAGTAGGATATGCTTACCCTATTTGTGAACACCTGGTGTTATCACTGATTTCATTGATAAATTGATGCAATTTTCAGAACTATTTGATCTTAAAAACAAATAATATTCTTTTCAGTGACGTCCCTACGTTCAATATGCGAAGTCAGATTCTCCGAGGTCAATCGTTATTCAAAGTATACGACTGGGGAGGTAGGGTAGAATAGTGGTCAAAGCTGAATTATCAAACCTATGATCATAGTGTTTCAGGTGCGATTAAGAGACGCCACCCTGTACAGCGAATTACTCGTGCACGCCGAGTGGGTAAATGTGTGAAGCCCATTTCTGGTGTTCCCATAATGACATTTCAGGAATATTGCTAAAAGAGGCGTATAAATAAATTCATTCGTACACTCAGTATTCAAACTTTTGGTGTTTCACACACAAAGGAGAGAGAATGACTACACAGAGTGTTCCTAGTGACATATGCCTCGAACGGAGATATATATCCACATTCATTAGGGGCATTCCTTGGGTACCCAGAAGCCCACGTAACCGAGCTGCCGACCACGTTGCCCCTAGTCCAGTAGAACCGGAAATCTTCGGTGTTCTGTCGCACGCCGACCCATATACTGTTGCTAAGAGGAGGGGTCGTTTTGTACTCTGAAATGTTGTGAGTGAGTAGGTTGATTCAAAATCAGGTTTGTAATAATTCTTAACTTTAACAATTTAAAGAACTATTTAGGTTACACTATTAAATTTGTTTATATAACATCCTCTTTTCTTAAAGTCACCAAAAAGATGAGAATCCACTCATAGCACTTAGGCATTATTCTTACTTCAACAAAATGGCCGCCAATCAATGCCGACAATGATCTACTTTCGTGTCGACAGTGGTGACATTCGTTTCGTCACTGATCTCATATGGTACGAACTGACCTCCCCAACGAAAAGAAATTTCTCGGTGAACACATTCGGTCTACTCTTCGCTGCCTCGCTACCGGAAAAATGCAAATGCATAAAGGTGATGATTTTGGTACCAGTCTGCCAAGCACAGGCATGACTATCACTGATACCATCAACGCCTTATGCCAGACGGCACTGATAGGACTTGTGTAGTCTTTTACAGGGATGACTACTAAGGGGGAAACAACTATTGCGATAGCGAACAGTCTATTGCAACATACTATTGCAATAAAGATAGTCTATTGCGACCAACTATTGCCATACTATTGCAACTGCTAGTTTTTTCTCTCTAATTTGAAGTCATTTTCCAAATGATTGTATAGTTGATATTAAGTGAAACAAGTTGAAGTAGTTTCAGTCTCTTCTACTAACTGAAAAGAAAACTGAAACCCAGATAAGATAAACAATTAAAACATAAACTTGTTGCTATTCACAATTTCACGCGCACAGTTGCATGCAGTGTTCGCATGGTTGTAACAAGGGCGCATAACTCTAGATCAACGTGAACGAATCTGGTACTTCCTGTATTTTGCGCTGCGCATTCATCAGCGGGAGTCAGTGACAGAACTATCCATAAGCACACGTACTATTATCGATGCATCGATGTTTTTGTCGGTTCTGCCATCGATTAATTGCTATCGGAGACTCGGTCCATCAATAGTTAGAAGCACTTAGTCTAGTAATTATCGTTATGATTTACTCACTGTCCAGATAGTCCTTGAAACTCAAAAACTGGTCTGGTGTGTCAAAGACCGCCAAATCACTTCCATTCTTCTGGCACTCTACCCGGGCATCATCCCAAGACATTCTGCCATGGTGGTATGTGTAGAACACCTCCACTCCAGCACCTGAGTCTAAGAAACCAACATAACAATAAGAGCAAAGTCTTCAACAAGTAGTTCAGTCAAAATATGACAAAACCTCCAAAAAAATGGTAGAGAAGTGGTTTGAGTGTTTTCACCATGTTTAAATAATAACTATCGAACACTAAAAAGTCGTCTCTAGAAATGCGATGACATATTTAATGAATAATTTTTAAATTCTCATTTTGGGACAAATTTTTTTTACCTTTTTATGTATATTTTCAAAGAGAACACAAGGCACTACCAATGCATGGGTTAGAAAAGTCAAATAATGTCATGCAAAGTCCTCTTTTGGGGTAAAAGCGAAAGTTGAAATTTTCCAAGACTAATTTTTAAAATGTCTTATTGAGACACAAATATGCTTTGTATGTATATTTTTGACGGAGAACTAATAATAATAAATGTTCTGACAGGATAAAAAAACTTTTGGTTGGTCCTATTTTGGAGTTTAAAGGTAAAAATTGAATTTTTCATAGAATATTTTTACATATTTCATGTTGAGACTGATGAACTTTTATATGTATATTGTGAAAGAGGACACAAGGAACTACTATTACATGGGCTTGAAGTCATAAAATTTGAATAAAACCATAGATAAAAGACATTTGTCTGCGCGCGCGTGTGAGTGAGTGTGTGTAGTTTACAGCTTGTTGGTATCCGAAGCTAAGTCTCTACCAAATGAAATTACAATCCATGTCTCTATAAACTAGTTAACACATATTCATTCATAACTTTGAACAGGGAGAACAATCAGGTTATGAATAAGGGCGCTGTGCTGTTTTAAGATGTTAAAATGTCTATTTATTGTTTCACGGGAAATACATGTACGTTTGGCTTTGTGCATGGTGGTATGCCTGCGACAGCTACCTCCAAAGCCAACAGGCGTTTAAGAAAATAAGTGGTGCCTTTGCTCTCTGGGAATTTGTCCATGAAACCAGGTTTAGGTTACCAAAAGAACAGTGCGTTGCTAAAGACTGAAATCCACAGCAGTATGTTTCTGCTGTAACTTCATGGAACCGACTGAAGCACACGGGACCAGATAATGCATGAAGGAACTTCCATGACAACATATGGGTGACAGATTCTCACAGTAATTCAATTTGCAGTGTCTTATGAGAGATATTTTCTGTTAACTATAACCAGCTGCCTCCCCCATGACTATAAATCTGTGCAGATTACCTGACTGTGGTGAGCCTTATATATGTGGTTTGCAGAAATTAGTACCGACAAACACACTGTGGATGCCAATACAGGCTGGAGTCTGGGATTCTGTATGATCATAGGCATGGAGGTGATATAACTCAATAGTGACAATAATACAATCTAGCGATTCATGTCATATTATACATGAATTGTTCAAAACTTCAAGCAATTTGGTTCAGTAAAGTGTGGACGAATTGTTTGGTGAGAATGATATTCTAAGCAAACCGTAACAGTAACAGAGGATATTCTGAGTAAAGGAAGTTCAAGGAAGTTTGGGTTCAACAGTGCTTGCAATAGTTTTTCACTAACATGATTTCATGACAATTACTCCTGACAACATGTAGTACCATGGAATATATAGTCATCCCTATGTCAGTCAGAAATCTTTTCGTTTCCAGAGCAAACTTTTAACACGCTTGATAAACAAGCATGCACTACCTACTATTAAAGTATTCAAAATGCTTAAAGTTTTTATCCTTGAGTAATTTCATTTTTAAAACTACCGATATTACTTTAATGGCAGTAAAAGGGACACTACTGGTTATTCTTAACATTCGAAAGCTTCCTGAAGCTTTCAACAAGTAGCCTAGCAACCATTAAGATCTGGGTTAGAACTGATCTTCAATAACGCATGCTTGTTGTAAGAGGCGACTAACGGGATGAGGTGGTCAGGCTCGCTGACGTCATTTGCATCTCAGTTGCATGGATCAGTCTCAAGTTAAAGATTTTTCCATTTTTAAGAAAAAGATTGGTGTGTTTTCCATTAAAAATATGTGCTATATGCCCAGTTTAAGTGTATCAATATAAAGTTTTGTTCAAGTAAATTTCAGTCCGCTTTTTCAAAGTTTTTGACATTTTAAATCAGATAAAAGAATTCCTGCTATACTTTAAATAGTTGCTAGGGTTCACTCAGTTATGCTCACATAATATAAATGTGTCAAAGCTGTTTTTAAATTAACAACATTGAAAATATAAGTGTTATAATATTTTCCTGATACTTTGTTCTGGTATATGTTTCTTCAAGTTCTGTTAAATCTCGATACAGAATGTCCAGTTCATTACCCTGTTGCGTAACCTTACATGACCACAGTACGTAGCTCTGTTGGCTAATTATGGGAGCTGAATCACCTCAGTCCTCCTCATCATCATCTTAATCCTTTAACTATTAAGCTAACTGTAGTATCTTTTAGTTGGAGCATAATAAAAGACTCTTTTCTTTCCACTCTGTTACTTCAAGCTATTGCAAACAAAGGGGAGATAACTCTCATTTTCTCGTTTTCTGTGTGATGGAGGGACAGAAGTCCAAGCTCAAACGTCATGTCCTATTTTTTCAGTTTTAATTTTCATTATTTACTGTTTTATACACTTATACCATTTTCTGCACTTATTTTGAGATAGAAAAACATTTTTTGAAATACCATTTTTCATAGTTTTTTCCCCCGAAAGCCACTTAGCATCAACATGCAAGGGAGGACATTTTACATATTGTTTACATAATTATTATAAATGATATAAACACAAAGCCATTTCTGTACCAATATGTTTCATTTTCGGTGCTTTTTTTCACTAATCTTACTGGACTAAACCCATTCTAGAACAGTTGTGTTTGTATTTCGCGCTTTTTGTTGACAATCATTTTTAGGCCTTATTCCGGAGGTAACCAAGACAGGGTTTAAAGTATCCTAAAATTATTGCCCTCCTGAGAGGATACGTGAATTTCAAAACAATTAAAGTAAATTAAACTTACCACTTTTCAATCGTAGAATATGTGTTCTTTTAATTCAAGGCTAGATTACTCCATGCTGGAAGCAACTGAACTGTAAGTCCCTTTGTCCTTAATTTAGAACGGTGATCAACCTTCAGGTGCTGACAGACTAAAGCCTGTTCATATACTGTGTTGCCATCTGTAGTTAAAATGTGTTATGGTTAATCGCTAGTAGTAGATTTTTTATCTGTGATAGACTAATTGTTTTCCTGTCTTTCGCCGACGTGTATATTTTTGCAACTGTCCATATTATCGAAAGATTACATATCCTTATATTTGTTCTCAAAGTATGACATGTTTTAGTAAGATAAGGGTGAAATGTGGTCGATGTAATTATAAATCTTAACTCATTATATTGTAATGTCATTGCTGTTTATTAGTTGATTTGTGCATGAAGTTCATTTTAGAATACAATTGTCAATATGTCAGTTTCGCATCAAGTTAGTAACGGACACAGTTTTTAACTAGACCACAGCAATATTACGGCTGGTGACATAGAAATGGCCTTCATACATTGTAACCATTTGGGGAATCGAATCCGGATCTTCCGTGTAACGAAAGAATGCTTCAACCACTGAACTACCCCACCGTCCCCATTTCAGTTAAGGTATAGACCATTCTTAATGAAGCCTCATGAATATTCATGTCTGAGGTCATGTATCTTGACTAAGAATGGTCTGTAGGGATTCGCAGTATCAACGCGCAATAACCATTTACTTCGGTTCGCACTAGTTTTCGAATCACTGTCGTGAAAAAAACGTTGATTGAACTGCCGGTTAAAATAATCGGGCTGTCCGGTTTTCGATTAGGTTTTAGCATCGGAAGTGTCACCCCTTGTGTATTCTACATAATAGTGGAGCGATGTACATGTAATTCTACAAAAGAAAATTATTCATTTACCGATTTCGTTCAGATTTGAAATATGTGTTAATCATAACATATAACATGAATATATGATTGCAAAAGTATAGGTTTATTTAATAAAAATTCATTGTCCAGACAGTGATTCGAAACCCTGTACTTTGGTTAGATTTGATAGCGTATCGGTATGGTCGACCAAGCAGAACCTCATCTCATTGAAGCAGCTTGTTATAAATTCATACGTTTCACATACTGCGTTGCATCTCGTATCGATCAACTCATTATTTCTATTAATCGTTTGAATCCCTATACCCCGACCGATAATTCACTCTATTGTTGGAAGATTCACTAATTTTCATGTTCATCTACTGTATCCAGAAAATGATCCTGGTAACTAGCTCTTTGATTGTGCTCTCTGCTAGTTTTTGAAGAAGAATTCTACATCTACGCTATCGTATATCTTTTCTTCACCTATTTCGTTCAAATTTTAAAAAATAAATTCAAATAAAGATTGTAGAAAATTCTACCTCTACACTTAAATACTTTTTCTTTACAAAATTTCGTTCAAATTTCAGAAAAGTCCATACTCGAATAAAGATTTTAGAAAATTCTACCGGTAAAATTTTCTGAAATCTTTGTTTCTTCACCAAAGTACCGATTTCGTTGAAATTTGAAATATGTGCTATTCATAACATGCAAAAAAAAAAACACAAACAAACAATACATGACAGCGAAAGTATAGATTTTTATTTTTTCAAAATTATTTCCCAAAAACAGTGAATCGAACGATTTCGTGCGGGATATCTGCCCGGTGCACATTAAGTCGGCTACTGTATAGTGCTTTGTTATAAACAGTACACGTATAGTACTTGGTTTACTATACACAGCATGTGATACAAGCATAAGTTGAAGGTCCGTGATAATATAGGCCTTCAGCAACCCATGTTTGGCAGAAAAGGCGACTGTGCTTGTCGTAAGGGGCGACTTACGGGATCGGGTGGTCAGGCTTGTTGAATAGGTTGACACATGTCATCGTATTCTAGTTGCATGGAGTGATGTTCATGCTGTTGATCACAAGATTGTCTGGTCCAGACTCGATTAGCCTATTTACAGGTCGCCGCCATATAGCTGGACAGTTGCTGAGTGCGACATAAAACTAAACTCATTCACCCTTGTCTTCATGTGTAAATCGATTTTATCGTTAAGCTCTGTACTTGAGTCAAAGAGCGAATTTTCTGATAATTTGATTTAGTGAATTATTTATGTTTCGAAATTATCAGTGGAACGCAATAGAAGACTTATATTGTCCATTGATATTGAGGCGCTTGGCCTGTGAGGTCATAGACTTCACAGACTGTGAAACGAGTACGCTTCCACTAGCTAACACGGGCTGATGAACAACTGATGAAGGAGTAATAATATACTCCGAAACTCATTTGCAGAAATTTATGATAGGAGTAATGTGAGTGCCTCACCTAACTCGTTTGCTAATAAACTCAAAGGCAAAGACTTCCATGTGTACGTATTACGTGTGCGTAGTGGCTAATTCCCTGTGTGCGCGCATAAAGACTATGTGATGCGTTAAATCATGTCTTACTTTCGTGTGCGGGCAATGAAAACCATGTGACATTGGAAAAACCCATTGGGAATCCCTCCTTTCGGTCTCCCTTTAGCGGGATGCGTGTTCGGACACATTTTGACTGTCAGTAAATTCATGCCCAACGCACTATGTAGCACGTTTTACGCGTGCGTGGGAATCGCTATTACTATTTCGGCATAAAGTGCTGTGTACACATCGCACACTATGCGCACACAGTACCGTGAACCGTTGTGAAATCAGGACAGCAACGGCTGGAATACTTCTTCACAAGAATGAGAAGATGAAAACAGGAAAGATGAATTCATCGTTCTTGACATTTAGGCTTTTATGACAATTATCTATTATATCATTTTCAGGCTTACAGTTCTCAAAGCGCAGAGTCTGATCATTATAACCCCGGGTAACCCATAAAGCGCGTCAGGCGCTGGAAGATTGATAGTCTCGTGACTTATTTCACCAGGTATTCATTGGGTGGATGGATAGGGGCAATTTTGAAGATACTCACTTGCCTAAGATGAGACCACATGTATCACGTTTCATTTGGCGGCAGGACTTCAGTCCTAGAAACTCTCAGGAGTCAAGCTGTCACACACGGCCACCTACCCAGTGACTCTCCGTGCCCAATTGCAACTGATTCGTGAGCTGAGCTAATGCACAGGACTAGTTTGACTGTTGTCAATCTTCTAACTAAAACCATGTGGTATGGTTAATCTGTTTTACCTTCTGGTTTCTTCTTCGTGAAGTACTTGCTGCCATGTGACGTTGTGGCCATGTGTGAGGCTGTGTAGACTTGGGAGTGGCCAATACAAACATCGGTCAAATTGTTGTAAAAAACAGAACTGCAACTGGAGTCCTGGACACAATTCAAGAGGCACAGAGCTGTCGGGAAAACAGTGTTGACAGTCCACAGAGGCGAGTCGGTAATAACGAGATTAGACAAAACAGATACAGTTTCAAAAAGTCCCATCCGAAAATCTGTCAAATTTAGAGTGACTCCTTGTGCCATGTTTGCATGCACAAACACATATACTGCTTGCAGTCTGGAATTCGTTCAAATGAACCCGTAGACTGTCTGCTGTTCAACGAGGTTGCAAATTCAATGAATCGTATTTGACAATCAGAACTGGATTGTTCAGATATTGATTTACTGAGACTCAATAACATAATTTAACAAAATCCAACATCGAATGTGCTCGGTGAATGAAGGCTAGGATATTAATTGGCTACATCGTGAATAATGTATTTCTAATCACAATTCTTTGTATGTAGGAGTAGGGTACATATTTACAACATTGGGTGCAACTTCAATGTATACAAAACATGCAAATCGATCTGAATCTGAGAATGAAGATTTTTTATGGACATCAACTTCTTTACATGAGAACACAACATTTCGGAGTTAATGCTTACTCCTTCATCAGCTGTTCTCATATAAAGAAGTTGATATCCATAAAAATCTTCATTCTTATGTACATGTATTTCACTTCTAAATGCCCTTCAAAGACTTGATCTGAATCTGAATTCTCAATCGGATCAAGATTGTAAGGAACCTTTGTGATACAGGCAGATCAGAATCTGAATCCTGTCATGTCAGATCAGGATTAAATGGAACCTTATACACATACAGACAGATCGGAATCTGAATCCTGTCATGTCAAATCAAGATCATATGGAACCTTATACACATACAAACAGATCAGAATCTGAATCTGGTCATGTCAAATCAAGATTAAATGGAACCTTATACACATACAGACAGATCGGAATCTGAATCCTGTCGTGTCAGGTCAAGATTATAAGGAACCTTAGACATAGGGGCCGACCAGAATCTGAATCCTGTCATGTCAGGTCAAGATTAAATGGAACCTTAGACATACAGGCCGACCAGAATCCGAATCCTGTCGTGTCAGGTCAAGATTATAAGGAACCTTAGACATAGGGGCCGACCAGAATCTGAATCCTGTCGCGTCAGATGAAGATTATATGGAAACATGTGCAAGCACTGGACACTTGTATTATATCTACCATCTCATTTTCTGACATGTTGCCCTCCTTTAGACACATAAAATACTAAAATGGTAAATGGGGTTAGTTTTACACCAGAATGAGCAATATTCCAGCTATATGGCGATGTTCTGTAAATAATCAAGTCTGAACCAGTGATCAAAAGCATCAGCATTGATCTGCGCAGTTGGAAACAGATGGCATGTGTCAACTAAGGACAAACGTTGGTTACTGAAGATCAGTTCTAACCCAGATCTTCTGGGATAATTGGGAAATGCGACCTTCCCTTACGTGGAACACATTGATCACTGCGCAGTGGCTCTATCGGTCAGTGACGTTTGTTAAGGAACATAACTCATTCAAATATGCCAATGACCACACAAGATTTCTAAAACCGATAAGAATACTGTATTTTTTCTCATCTGTAAACGTGGGTGTGTAAGATTTGATGCAGAACGAAGGATGAAGGCAGGTGAAGGCGTAGGGTCAAGGGTGTGGCCAGAGGAATAATAAAATGACTGATATCATCTATCTACAGGTGTCAAACAGACAAAAAAATGAAACATACAACTTTATGGATGACAATTTCTGATTTATTGCATAAAGAAACGTTCTGATGAAGATTCATGTATTCATGTATATAGACACACACACACACACACCACCAGTGACAAGATTTGGTTGAAATCTCCCAATTGATGATTGCTTCAGTACCAAGGAACAATCATCGAAAAAAAATTGTTTTTCAAAGTTTCCTATCCAGGGTTCTATTGTGGATATCTAATAACATGATGCAACTTGCTACTTTAAAGTCATTACTAATATATCATAAACATATATGTCCTGGAGTCTTCAAGAAATATTCAGTCATGACTTTTCAGTTTTCAGGTCCTGACAATGTGAAGAACATGTTTCAAAGACTAAAACAGTAGTACTAAAATCGTTTCATTTGGTCACTGTGACCAATCTTCGATTATTTCAATCAATTAATCAGAACACTACTGCTATTCACACTAGTCTCTTATCACTGCAAGAAACACTCCAGTTTAATGCAAACAACTTCGCATCTTAAGTCATACAAAAAAACAAAAAGATAAATTGTTTTCATAAAAATGTTTATAATGAACCATTAAAACAAAACAAACATTGCATTCTCAGCAACAAAACACAACAGCATATTTACTGAAACTTGTTCACAAGTTAATCTCATTCTTCACAATCAGAAACCTAACAAAGGAATACATAGTGTTCCTACAAAATGAACTCAGGATACATCACTATGTGTTAAGAGGCAAATAACTCATAAACAAACACTGTATACCATTAACAAATAGGGGATATTCCATTTTGCAAGCATACCACTTGCCAATGCCAATTCATAAGACAAAAAGTGATATATATCTATACAGATGAAACATTTCTGAAAAAATGGAATAAATTGTCACATTTGCCCTTATTTTCTCTTCATTATCTCATTCCTCCTTGACTTCATCATTTTATCATGCATTTTATCAATCTTGAAAATCCCTTACTTTTTTTGAATGGTATAAATTTATTCCATGACAAACAATCATTTTATCACCAAAAAATATCTGTAAACCAAAACAATACATAAAAATCTAACTTAACTGCGACTGTAAAACAATAGTGCCTATTTCTGTAGCATGACCACTTGCAGGCTATACGTAGTGAATTAGAAATAAAATATAATCAGTGCTTAGATACTGTCTGTACTGCAAGGAAGTTGATATCTCAGTTATCTGACTGTTTGTTAGGCACTTAGGTAGGTATCAGTAAGTAATATGAAGTTTCACCAACTCCCAGTTGCAAAGATACTTTGGGTGTAATTGCAAGTGTTGTATTGGCCACATAATCATAAATATACATTAAAAGATGATGATCCTCCATTTCAGGATCCTCGTTTAGGAAGAATCCTGCTTGACTGTATTGATTTTCCCATTAGAGGGTTTCACTATTTCAAATCATCTGTGAAGGATCTTTTACATAATTAGTTATCTGATAGTTCATTTGGTAAGGAGAGACTAATTAACTTCTTGTTTCATGGGTCCGAGGGTATATTTTTTCAAGAGTAAGAAACTAATAAAAAATTATTTTCCTATCTCAAATAAACAAAATCCTACTGTTTGTATTGGTCAAAAATGTAAACTTAAAAGAGAATTTCTCATGCATTGTTCACTGCTCCATACACTTCATAAATTGCCCAAAGTAACTAACTTGTATAATTCAGAAGGAATACTACTTTGACTGGTGATAATGTTTATAGTTTTTCCTTCCTGCCTTCAGCTTTTCTGAGGACAGAAATCTGAAAAACAAGAAATAAAACTGGTCTGGCCTAATTGGATCTAAAAATATCGCTGAATTAATTGATAAATTTTAATGTACAAATGTTAATTTGTACACAAGAAAACAATAATTGAGATAGCCCCAGTGTAAGGGGTCTGAAGTATTTTAACCCTCTTTTCCCCACAGATGATGTCACAATCCATATAATTTGAAGATTAAAAATATGTTGCTATTTTCATTGCAGAATATTTGTTTATTTTAACTATTTTAACCTGCCAGCAACAAGAATGATGGGTGCAAATCCCACTGAGTACCATACAGGAAGTAGAATTTGAAGATTAAAAATATGTTTTCATGTAGGAAATAGAGACACTGAAGTGAGCATGGTTTTACACAGCTTTTAGCAATAGTCCAGCAATATCATGGCAGGGGACGCCAGAAATCAGCTGGGTCTTCAGTGTGACAAGTGGATGTATGAACCATTGAGGCTACCTCACTCCTTTGCAGATGCACTGTAAGTTCCCATGGTACCTTACTTTGGCTGTGTTTACAATGTAGTAAGTTGAAAAGTTATACCATTTTATAGTTACGTACTAGTAACAGTGAGTGATTGAGTTTAGTTTTACTCCGCATTGCTATATGGCAGCGGTCCGTGTAAATAGACATTCCAGTGATCAACAGCATGAGCATCAATCTGTGCAGTTGGGAAGTGATGACGTGTCATCCAAGTACACTCAATCCCGTTCTTGACACCTTCCAACTAGCATGGGTTACAGAAGATCAATTCTAACCTAGAGATTCACGGATCACTAGTTCTGAAAACAAACATCTGATAGTCTAGTTATGTTACTGTCCTCCGATAACACTGTCATAGTCTAAAGTATTTATTACAAATGCATAAATTGCTAAAGATATGACACAGTGGAAAACATGCAACTTTAGACATCAACTAATAATGACAGGGGGAAACAATTCATGGTGTGGAGTTAATCCACACATTCAATAACATTCAGTACCTCAGCTGTATGCCACCATATTAACTAGCTTTTAATGCTTTTATGTATCATGCTGTGTCAAATATATAATATATGTAATGACTTCTGATCCATGCCTGTTATGAGATCTACATAACAGACAACAATAACCAATATAAAACCGATGTTAAAAGGTCAGTACTGAAACAGTGATTAAAATACCAGTGCACTGAGCATGCACTAGTTCCCTGGATATGAGTGCTATATAAATATCCTATCATAATCACATATGTCCCATTACCATACTTTCATGTAAAGTACTTTAGTTTCATCGGTCAATGACACTTTCACAAATTACTGTGTCACCCCTCCCTGGAGACAACTTGAAAAAATATTACCCACTGCAACGGTAACCACCAAACTCTCCTCTTCACTAACAATCATATGATGTCATAGTATGATGCATGTGGTGCAGGGAGTTTGATGCCATTCTGCTTACATGTCCTTTTGTCAGTAACAAGCACATCGATCTTCAATATACAGTAAAATTATAAATTTAACATGGCAGTAAGACAAATTCACTGTAAAAGTCTCCCTCCACTAATACAGTGTAATGTATGCCTTTCAGTAGCACTGTTGACCCTTGTCTATCAGCTCAAAAGAGGCGTACATCAGACTCAAGAGAAGCATACAACTTATATTGTAGCAAAATCTCATGTTTTCGCAAGTGTCTGGCAAATAAACTGAAAACATACAATGAAATTTCAACTTTGCATAAAATCTCAGAATTCAATGCCATTTTCTGTTTTATAGTTAGATCACTGAATCGCTGACTTCGTTTCCAATTTTCTTAAATCAAATAATTTATTCTCTTCCACTTACACCTAACAAATGACAAGCTGAATTTTTTTCAAACCCATGCTGCTAGATAGTGATGATTTTACCAAACTGATCCATTATAGCCAATTCAATACAGGTAGTTATCGTGTCTTGTTATTTAGCCTTGATGATATTTATCCAAATATACACCCTCAGTTTTCAATGATCAATCACACCACTGATAAAGCTGAAAACTCTGCTCCAAATATAAACCTTCCAAACCTGTGATCCACCATAAGTGATCCAACTATAGATAACATGCATGGGTAACGAACAAATGCTAACTCATACAGCTGCATTAAAAAATTAGCTGTTGTCCTAACAATGAAATACTTTCTAGATAAATACTGCAGAAGATGAAGTGACGTCATCCGCTTCAGAGGCCAAGCCGCTCCTGATATCATATTTGCAGGACAACTAGCTATTTTGGGAAATATCAAGATCATGGTTCAAACAAGGAAATTTAAAATACATGTACCACAAAAGTGAAGTCACTGATGATGTTTAACAAGAGAACTTCAAATTAACTTTTTTGGGGGGAAAGGTCTATTCAAATTCCTGATAATACACAACTGTTTATTGAAACATTGTAAGTATTACTTGGTATTATTTGATATAATCCTTATATTGCATTATTTCTGGACAATAGCTTTCCTGTTTTATTTTTTATTCTCATAGTTCAAGAATCCAGGTTGACATTGGTCTTCATGGAAGCCTTCCTCTTAACCGCTTCTTTGGCCAGTATTCCTCTCTCAGACATGTCCGTCTCCAGGAAGCCCTGCAAGGAATGGATGAAACAGGCAACTTGGTAAAAACTATTATTTTCATTTTAGACCTGGTTCTTTTAAAAGTTGTCATCATAATTCCTGGATATTTTAACATTGTGCTTCAGGAAGGCAATGGGCACAATAAAATCATATCTCATTACAATAACATTTTATCAAATTGAGATCCTGTCTCTCTTTCCAGGTTCTTTCATGAGTTAAATATATGAGTTCAATAAACTCATCATCCTGATTATAATAACATTGACACCAACTGGAAAATTAATTTTTTAAACTGTCATTTGCATCAAATTTTGATCTGAGTGGCTCAATGTCAATGACAATGAACATCACATTAAAAGACTAGGTTTACTGCGGACATATTTTACCTACTTCAGTCATAGTAGGGTAATCATAGTGAATGTGACTTGAAGCCTGTAATACTTGCTCACCTTCACTGCAGTGCCGACTCCATTCAGATCTAGAAGGAATGTGTCGTGGCCGTACATGGAGTTGAGTTCATAAAAGGTAACAGCATCATTACCTGGGAAAGATATGAGTCAATGTTAGAATGACACAACAAATACTTTAAGAGAAGGACACTGAAAGTCAGATAAATTCAAGTACTCTTTTTACACAGAAACATACCGATATACTCTTAAGAGTCACCTTAATCCAGGCTTTTCTGCCATTCTCCAATGTCTACAACATGCTAAGAGCTGAAGAGAATATGTGAGTTATGTCCCCTTATCCAATACTTGAAGTTGGAATGACTCATTGCTGCCCAAAGACGAACTATGCTTCAATGTCAGAGGCAATATAACACATACTATATTTCAGCCAAACACCCAACACCTGCATGTGCTCCTTAACTAACACAAGCCTGCAAAAAATCTTTATAAGCATAAAAAGAAATTCCCCCAAAATGTCTTCTTCATTATACAGATATTTCCACAGATTACACATGCCTTGTAGGAGCATTGAAAAAAGTTCAGTTTTAAGGACATTTAAACTCAGTCTATGCTCTACAGCTTAATCTTTGACAACAATTTGAGCTTATTTATGATATAAACAGCACACCAGTGTCATTGATTGAAGTGGAGTCTATTACAGTTACTATAGTACTGATATAAGGAATATATCTAACCACTCAGCTCCACAACCTACCTGCATCCTGTAACACCTGTGCCAATTTGCGCTGCTGCCATATGGGGAACAAGATGTCAGTTTGAATGCCAATGACCATCGCCGGACAGGTCACCTGAGACAGCGCCACTTCTAATGAGTCAAAACCCTCAGACACATCAAACAGATCCATTGCCTGAAATGAACCATACATATGTGATTTGATATTATTTATATGTGGTATTTATATATATATATCTACTTACTTAATTGTCTGAAGAAATTAAAAATGCATGTTTAGTTTGTTACAGCATGTTATGATGATTAGTAGTATAGGGAATGACAGTCCGAAAACACTTTTCAAAAACCCCTCTAAAAAGCCTCATTTACTAAATGAGGCTTTGGTGGGACCCTTAGCTCTTGCTATTATTACCCCTACCACAAAGCCACGCCATCACGTTTACCGTGACTTGGCAGGCGGTAACACTGTGCCGTACGGTACGATCAATAATTTGTTGTAAGTTTTGACCGACCATATAGGATCGGTGGCTCGCTTACGGCTATGTTATGTTTATATCGATGAAACAGTTTAACGTGAACCGCCTACGATCTCTTTGGTATTCATAATAAAGGCTTGCTGGGCTTTTTGTATCCCCTGTTCTATGTACTTTTTTTTCTCATCCTCGCTGATAGCAGACTTACGAGACTTGGATCGAATATCTTGTTTCATTCCGTTATATTTTGTGAGTTCAGAGAGGATTGAACGAAACTCCTCTTCTGAGATCTTACTGTCAGAGAGTGCCGTGGAAATTCGCTCACTCACTGTGTTCAGCTTTGCTTCGGCCAGAACCCTGATCTCGTCGTGTTTCAATGCCTTACGATTAAGTCTGCGTGATACTAACTTAAGCGCCAACCCTACCAACCCTGCCACCCCAGCCGTTATTTCAATACCTAGCACTATAGGTGCAGCCACGATGGTGGTTAACAACCCAACGCCTGCCGCCCCTAGTCCCATGCTGGTTGCCATAAGGGTAGTGTCAGCCCCATCCACGATATTGAAAGCTCTATTATATTTTTTACATAGTGCTTTCCGCGTGTCACGGTCTTGTTCTAGTTGGCGTTTCATATCACATAACTGCCTCAAGCGGAACCCATCTACGGTTTCCAATGTCTTCGCTACTTCCTCTACAACTGGGTACAGGCCCATCCTATAATGTATATTTTGAAAGATATTTTAATTGGGGTTCAGTTAATATTCTATCAATGTATTTGAAGTCTACAAGTTCTAGACTATTAGTCAGGGTAATAGGTGAGAGGCTAATAGAATTTCCTGTTGCAATAAAAACCCTACTGAGGCTTGTTAAGTGGTTTATAGGACCCGTGGTATCCTGTTGTATAACAATACGGCAATATTTATCTTGGTGTTCTCTAATCCAGCTTATATACACCTCGGGTAAAATTTGGTGTATTATTGGGTCTCCATCGGATAAACTCTTAAAGAAGACTTCTATGATGAGGGTGAAAGGGGAGGATATTCTATCAAGATTACTACTAAATGTTAATTTATTGTTTGGATAAGCAAATAACCCTTTTTTATCGTAACCAGCAGATTGTCTGTGTACTAATTCCCTCTCCGGAATGAAATCCCCTGCCCAGATACCATTGTTCTTAATCTTAGAGACAACCCCATTATTTAATGTTATATAAGGTGAGGTGAATGTTAAGTTGATCAGCCATTTGGGCTCTTTTAAATCTGGTAACGGCACCCGTCTGTACACGTTGTCTTTGAAGTGCAGGATGTATAATTCATCTTCCTCACCAGGCTGATCGAATCCCTCCGTGTCTCCTAGGTCGTTAAGCGTAGTGTTGGGATGATGACTGGTCATTATTATACTATTATGATATAATTTCCAACTGGTTTTCTGATAATAATTCAGGGGTTAACTTAATACCCATGAAGTGTATGTTGTCAGGCAGGAAGATATTGATTAGTGATATCTTGTTTTCCACGATCACGTTGACCCCCTGCAGACTGGTCTTGGAGTCGACACCCACCCGCACGTAAACGTTGCAAACTTGAAACTGGTGTCGTTTCACCCACCCGAGTTTGATCCCCTTCACGATCTCGACATCATTCCCCGATGGTTCCCCTAGGTAGACTTTGATGAACAGTGTTGAGTTTGCCGGTAGATCCTCTAGTATCTTGACCACGCCTTCGAATTCAGACACCAACTGCAATTTCACGTTTTGCATGGCCGGTTTACTCGATAGCATGTGGGCTGCCATAGTGTTGACTGGGCTGACGACTATACTACGTCTCTGAGTTGGGACGTAAGCCACGAGCAGGGTTCCATTGTTCACGACTTTGTTTAGGTGGTTGTCTTTGTTATCCGTGAACACGTAAGGGGAGACGAGTTTAATATTGAGAAACCATTTGTTATCGGGTAACAACACCCACTTGTCATCTTCGGTTAAGACGAGCATATATGGTTTGTTTTTGACGACGGTAGTGCTCTCAACATCGTCTAAGTCGAACAGTTTACCACCGAACGATGGGTATATTACCCAATTATTATCACCGATGTTGACAAGGGAGTACTTAGTGTTTACTGTTGCTCTTGTGGTATCTATCATATCACTTAGGGTTCCACCGGAGGGGATTTCAACGCGTTTGTAAATGTTGTTTTTCAGTTGCAAGGCATACGATTTACCATCTACTCCGGGAGCGTCGAAACCGCGTGTGTCTCCGAGGTCGGAGATCCCGATATTGACGCATTTTTTCACTCCGGGCCCTTGTGCGCTGGTCATGTTACGTGAAGCGTTAAGCTGAGGTATCCTATATTTACAGGATTATGATTTATATCTAACACCGATATTGTCAGCTCAGGTATGTTGCCCTGGGTTAATCTCTTATACTGCCGTGGTGAAAATGACTCGGTTCTACCGTCGTTGAATTTCTCAGTTTTCACCGGCACTGCTCTCAATATAGTGGAAGGGTGACCTCCTTGAATGTTATACGTTGTGCTCACCTGACCTAGATGAATGTACAGCTCTCGGTACGGTACTAGGTCGGGTAACTTCGTGCCTGTGACGGTTGTTGTTGGTTTTATCTCGTCAGGAGACATACCGAGTATCCTCGCTAATGGTCGGCCTAGCCTCAATGAGGTTCTTCCGTTGTTGATTAACACCACTGTGCCGTTTGAGTCGTTCATCTTGAGTTCGGCTCCCAGGGGTTTGAAGACCTCGTCGTTTAGCGAGCACACGCTGTAGTAGCCGTCAGTTATTTGACTGCGAGTTCCACTGACGAACAGCTTATTGTTGCTGATATTAATGTTAGTCCATTGCGGTAGGTAGGTGATATCGCAGAGTGCGACTTCGAGTTGACCTGACGTGTTATCGATCGCGTGCGTCAGCTGAACGGCCTCACCGCTCGTTATTCCTGGAAGTGTTATGTACATATTACATATATATTTATTATATAATAGTTTTAAAATGTATTCCCCTGGTGTGTTGTACCCTAAACTGGACGTAGATTTCTCCACCATGAAGATCGTGGTTGCTCCTGGGTTGTATTTCAATGCCAAGTTTATAGATATGCCTGATAAGTATAAGCTTTCGGTGACTAACATTGAGGCAGTCCACGCTTGGTTCAACAACCCTATGCAGTTCTGGCAGAACCAATTCAACTTTGCCGTGTGGTGCGCTACAACGGGGTGTGGTGTGACATTGACCGACACTCGGCGTGGGCCGCTGAGTCAGTCTGTGTTCAAGTTCCACGTGTACTACCAGGTCAGACGTATCCTTAAAGAGATCAGCGCCCCCCTCCCACAGGACAAAGCGTGGGACGCAACAAACAACCCGTACGATAGACGGGCCTACGAACGTATTTGCAACGAATTCGAAATAAACCCGAAGACGGATTGGCGTTTGCCGGGGCTGAACCACGGGTTGGGTATTCCTTACGCTCATGGGCTCTCGCCAAAGGCATTTGACAAACATATACTAATAAAATTTATGCAACGAAAAATGTTTAGTACGGAACGTTTTTCCCATGCATTAGCTGATCTTGTTCCTAAACCTAACAAATCTGGACCAAAACCAGTGAAAGATGCCAGTGATGATTTACTGGCACTAGGTATACTTAGGCAGGACTTTGCTTTGTCGAGTAATGAATGGAGGGATGATCGTATGGACTTTAAAAAAGGTGGTGTTGGTTTCACAATCCAGAAAGTGGAGCAGTCAAACACAGACGGGTGGAAAATGTTCATGCTGGACACGTCGAAAGGATTCACTCGTGCCGGGGTAGTCAGGTTGAACGACTCGATTCGAACGTACGTGTGGGCGCTGTTGGGTGCGCAGTCGATGACGCGTTCCAACATCATCGGTAAGGGAACTGCTTACGACGCTCAGACACAATTCGTTTCCAACGTTGAGGATGCTATCAATTCTCCAGTTGATCTCCCGCGGGCTATCGAACGCTACCAAAACGTGTTAGAATACGCCAGGTCGAAAGTCGACTACGTGTTCGGCGTGGGGTTGTACATGGCTCCGAGTGATATGCAACTGAGAGTAAAAAAAGTGGTGGGTTATAACAACGAAATAGTCATAGCCACGAAGGATCAAAAGTTGGGTATCAACCCCGATATTAACACCACCTATATCCCACACATCCCACCACGTGAAAAGGGTATAGTTGCGTCGCCCCCGGGGCCTAAAGTTCATGTGGAGGTACCCCCCACACACTCTCATATTCAGGCTCAGCAGCATATTGATAGTAAAACGGCCCTGGTGGTTGGTGGGGTAACTTTGGGACTTATTTGGTTAAAGATTTCTTAGCCGCTACGTACACCAGACCCGCCACGGCGACGATGGCTGCCCACAGGTTTTGACTGAGCCACATGGCAGTTTTAGACAGAGCGCTCAACAACCACGAGACGATGCTACCCAGGATGCCGGGAAGGGCTTCGGCGGCTTTACCAGCCAGTTTAGCTAGGCCTTCCCCGAGTTTTTTAATCCAGTCTTTAACACCACCACCACCGCTGGGAGTTCCACCGCCGGCAGGCCCCACAGGGGCACCCCCCACCAGTGACACCACCAAGGTTGATATGATGAAACCCAATGCAGTCAGAATGCTGGCGATGGTGATCCCTTGCTCCCGGAAAAATATCCGAATCCTGTTGGCTAAAGTTGTATCTTCATTCAGTATTCTATCGATTGTTTCCCGAATGCGACTGATCTGGGATCGAAGATGTTCACGATTCGAGGAAGCGGCTTCCAATCGTGTACGTCTCTCGTCTTCTAAATCACGTATTCGTTCATTGATGCGACGCTTCATATCATCGTCGTCAGTTTCGGTGAGTTTGGTTTTTTCCCTAGCGATGTGCTCGTCGATTTCGTTCAGTTTCCCCATGTTGTTCACGAGTTCTCCACGCACGCGTTTCACGGCTTCGTCTAAGCCGCGCAGTTCCCTTACCGGAAAGTCAAATCCCGGTAACGGTTTGTCCCAGTAGGTGCTCAACAGTTTTTCTATGCTGTCCGAGGCTTCTGTAGCACGCTCTGGCGTCATTTCATCTATAGTGGTGAGGTGGGATCTGGTAGCTTGCAGATCTTCTTTAACGGTCTTAGGTATTGCACCACCGTAATCACGCATGTTTAGATGTTCACGGATAAATTCAGCACCACCATTGCGGCTGGCTAGAGTTGACAAGGCCAGTGGTTTTTTATTGATCTTGTTAAAGAGGTCAACCCCTGGGGCAGACTTAAGACGTAGAACACCCTTTGTATCAACAAAAAAATTCTTATGGTATATACCCTGGGGTTCAACGTAGTTTTTATCGCTTTTTAAACTTTCGTAATAATCATTTACCGTTGTTTCTAAAAGTTGTTGGCTCAATGGCAAACTAGTAAATGAGGTCTCCTGCTCATCATCATATGCCTGGGCACTAGCGCCCCGCATATCATCCATAGGTATGTCTTCATCCATTAGTATTTAAATATATTTTATTTATATATAACAATGTACGGTAGAAAATTAGATCCTTTCAGAAGATTGAGAGAGCCATTAGGTGCCAGAGCCGTGCGACAGTCGGTGACTATCACCAACAATCCCAGCAAGATAGACCAGAACCAAACTCTGCTGGTTAGATTTCCAAACCTTGGTGAGAATGACCTCATTGTACCAGGCACTGTTCGACTGGCGTTCAATATCACGTTGACCTCCGACAACGACAAACGCGAGCTAGTGCGGAACGTGGGTCGAGCCATCATCAAGAAAACGACCGTCAAGATCAGTGGTAACGAGGTACTGAGCATCGACGACAGCGACGTGTTTCACTGCTACAAGGATCTCTGGAAAAGCGAGAGAGAACGAGTCAATGATGTGTACCAGGGTATCAGCAAATCAACCCGGGCGCGCATAGGATACGTCTTCACGACAGACCAACAAGACAAGCTATCGGACGGTGAAAAGGCCATCGCTCTAGCATACGGGAATCGATTCTGCGTGCCGCTCGACTTCGAGTTGCTCACGGGACACGCGCCGTTTTACCAGGCCGCGCTGGGTGATAGGCTCGAATACGAGCTCACGTTTAACGACTATAGCAAAGTAGTGCGTACGCCGAACGGTGATGAGGCCAGTTATGCCATAGACAACATCTCTCTTGAGTTCGACATGGTCACTAGCCCGGAGCTGGCCAGGCAGGTTCGAAACCAGTACTCTGGGAAGATGGCTATCCTGTACGATCGCGTACTGAGGCATAGATCAGTCGTGCGAGACAAGAGCGACACTGTGTGGAATATCAACCTGAACGTGCCGGCGCGATCGATGAAAGGTATCCTGGTCGTCCCAGTGGAGGATTACGATCCATTCCGGAGGGACAGCGAGAAGTTTTTCAACCCCGAGATTGAAAAGGTGGAAGTTACCATCGAGGGCGTGCCCAACCAGCTGTTCAGTCATGGTATGAGACCACACCAGCAGTGGGATGAGATAAAAAAGCTACCAGTGGGGGATTATATAACAAAGGACCTGGACCTCGGCTCCGTGCAGATCGGTGAATACCTAACCACCAAGTACGCCTTATGGTTGGACATGCGGTCCACGGATGATGATAAACTGCACGGTAGCGGGCGCCGTATAGATAACGGCAGCGAAGGGATAACCATCCAGATTAATAAGAAGGCTCAAACCGCTGGTAAGTTGAAATTATATCTGTACGTAATTATGGACGCGCAACTTAATATAGACAATGGGAGATTCGTGCAAGCCATCTACTGATGGGGGGTACCCCCCCAACAATAAACTGCCCCACCTACCCACTGACCCACACTGCGCTATCATATGCGGGCAGACTGGTTGTGGGAAGACAGTTTTCGTGTTGGATATGTTGGAGGGTTACTACAAGGATGTGTTCGATAACATCGTTATCATGTGCCCTACTCTGGGTATGAATAAAACGTACGCGCGACCTTGGGTAATGACGGACCCTGACGTACACAAAATCGACCCTGGAACACGCCTGCAGGACTGGTTGAAAGCTCTTCACGAGAAATTTAAAGGGGAACCGACGCTGTTTATACTGGACGACTGCAGCGCTAATCGTGAGATAACAAAAAAGAGAGACATGCTATCGTACCTGGCCTTCTCCGGCCGGCATGCAAATCACAGCGTCTGGGTGCTAACGCAGAAGTTCAACTCGGTGTTGAAAGACCTCAGGGAGCAGACGCGATGGGTGGCCTTATTTCACTGCAAGGACAGGGATTCGTTCGAGGAGTGTTTGAGAGAGAACGATGTGATGAGTAAATTAGAACGGGAACGGGTGAAGAAACAGCTCGCTGAAACTAAACACGCTAAGCTCGTTCTAAAGACCGACCAACCAGTAGCATATATAGTATGCTAAGCAAAGCTAAGCAAAGCTAAGCAAAGCTAAGCAAAGCTAAGTAAATGCTAAGCATAGCTATGATATTTGAAGTATTTGTCGTGTGCAACTTAACTTTCATTTCTCTGTGTTTTGTTTGTATTGGGTATTATATAGTTAAAACTAAATCTTACTTGTTATATTATAAGATGGAGTGTGAGGAATTGCTCGAACAATTATCGCCCGCAGGCCCCACTGATGACAAGCGAGAGAAACTGGTGGCGTTGGCTGTTGGCGGCAAAGCCAAACATTACTTTGGAGACTACACCCCGGATAAAATTCACAAAATGTCAGCCGAAGAAATCGATAAGCTGTACGCTAGATACGAGTCCCGGCTCGGAGCAGAAATGACAAAGACAATAGGATCGGCTATGACCCAGATATACACCGGTATTGTGTCACATTTCCTTCCCATTCCACCAGAGCGCCGACTTTACCTGTGGGAGGACCTCGAGAAAGACCCTTTTATCGAACACGCCGTGAGCTCTATCAGCTGCGGGCTGTACCACAAATATGGTATGTTGTTGGCTCCAGTGACGGCGGCGATTATCACGGCAAAACATTGTCAATTTGAGAGAAAGAATAATAATAATAGTATAGATGTCCGAGGTGACGGAACCAGTGAGTCCCGAGGTGACGGTGGAGACCCCAGTGGTGGTACCCCCCACACCCCAAACAGTGAGTCCCGAGGTGACGGTGGAGACAACTTCAACAGTAACCAGACAGAAGAATCCTAAGAGAGTAGCTGCCGGTAAAAAACGGTGGTGTAACCAACATAAAGTGACTAACCCAACCCGACTGTTGTTGGCTGTAGGCGTAACTGCTGCCGTGGTTATAACATGGTTATACACCTCCCACAGTGAGCCACAACCCAACAGTGAGAACAGTGAGGGTATGGGGGTATCTCCCATGGTAGACCCGCATATCATGTTATAATTTAAAATATTTTATATCATATACATAATGTCTGAGGGGAAAACGTTCGTCAACGACGCATACCACGCCACAGTGGTAGCCAGTGGTAGCTTAAACAACCAACTATCAAGCTAGATTTCAACCTGCAGGATATGGGTATGCTCATAATGAACCTTGGTATGGCGATGGCCACAAAAGACATCCTAGTAAAACAAGGAATAATACCTGATAATATAATGAAATAAATATAGGGATGGCCACGATAGCTATGATGGTTGGTGGGGCGTTAGTGAATGCCCTGGCATTTTCCGGGAGTAATTTCCTCTTCTCGAAACTACGAGATGATCACGCGGCTGAAATACAGGAAGAAAGGAAGCGACACGATCTCGCTACTGAGAAATTACAAAGAGCACAGGCCGAGTACGCTAAAAAACGCCTCCAGAGGATCGATTTTATTAACGAACAACTCACGCGTGAAAACCATGCCGTTCAAACATTCAACGATGTTGATGAAGCAATGAAAGAATACTATCTACTAACTGGTAAACAATTGGAACCGCTCAATAAACCCACACTCGCTCAGTACTACACACCATCCAAGGGACAAATGAATCGTGAACTGGGCTTCATAGTGTTGGGTATAGCAGCTACTGCGTTGGTTGCTAAGCAATTAAACTAAAATACCTATATAAGTAAACATGAGACCCGCTCCATACCGATGTGAATATATACTTATGGGGAAGACCGAGGCCTGTGGTAGGAAATGCAGGAATCAGGGGTTCTGTTGTTTCCATATGGGAAGTCCTAACTACACGTGTTCTGTGTGTGGTATCGAGGTTAAAGGACACTACTGTTTATGTAAAGCTCACGGAGCGAACGTAGTCAGACATCAACTCATATACGAGAATAAAAAAGACTACATAAAAGAACGTAGGCGACTGCTCAAGATAAAATCCAATTAGAGATTGGTTCTCTTAGGTGTAAACATGTCTACTGTACATTCTTGAATATGGAAGCCTATCTTACAGTAAAACAATTAAAAGCTATAGCAAAACAGCTTGGATGCCGGCGTTATTCAAACCTGGGGAGAGCCGGGTTAATCGAATTGTTATCAAATAACCAAACACTGATCGATGCCTACATAGATTCACACAAGCTGTTGGAAGACTTACGAGAATTGTGGCCAACAAACCGAGTTTGGTTAATAAGTGATTACAAGAAATAAAATATTTTTTATCAAGAGTGGAGGAGTTACCTCCCCTTACTGTGAACCAATTAGACATTAGTTCTCTTAGGTGTAAACACAATGACTACTGTAAGCGAGCTCAAGAGGGTCGCAAAACAGAGAGGTGTTATCGGGTATTCTAGAATGCGGAAGCCAGCATTGTTGAGATTACTAGGTTTAGAAGTCCCTCCTACGGTAAAACAGTTAAAAGCTCAAGCGAAACAGCTTGGATACACGGGTTATTCAAAATTGGGGAAAGCCGGGTTAACCACATTGTTATCACATGCCCCAGTAGCACGTCCAACTGTAAAACAACTGAAAGCCGAGGCACACGATTTGGGTTTAGGTGGGTATTCTCGTATGAGAAAACCACAGCTTGTAGAATTATTACGACAGAATAGAGCTATTGACCTACAGTTTGTGCGCACTGAGCACGCCGTAGGCAATTATTTGAGAGGTTGGCGCATTCGTGTTGATAGAAACATAGACATTACAGATATCAAGCCTCTGATAGCTGATAAGGTCAACCAGGAACTAAATAATCTAGGAAGTATCAAGTTTCAGATCACAGTGAAAATGTCGCTCGATAAGCAGGTTGGGAGTACCACTGAGTATTTTCAACCTTACTTCCGAGGTAAACAAGAGGTCGTCACACATGCAGAGACCATTGACGCATCAATCGATACAAGTTTTCAGCAGATACGAGAATACCTAGAACGCTACACGCACATGGGGTCCGGGTGGGTTGTAGATAAAATCGATAACGTCTATCTAGACATAGCTAAATACGTGCCGTTCAGAGGTGGGTCATACCTAGACTTGCCTCCCTACTATAAGAACAAACAAGCCATAGTAAACGTTAAGAATAGAGGAAACGATTGCCTGAGGTTATCTCTCAGGTCAGCCATATTTCCAGCTGTCACTAATCCGAACAGGCCTTCTAATTATCCACAGGATGATGGGCTCAACTGGGATGGTATAGATGAACCAACCCCAATAACCCAGATTACTAAAGTAGAAAAACAGAATAATCTGGCTATAAATGTTTTTGGCCACGAAGGTAATACAACAATAATACACAGGGTCAGCCCGGTGAAGGATTGTCAAGTTATTAATTTATTCATGATTCAAAAAGGTGAAAAGTATCACTACACGTGGATAAAACATCTCAGCCGGTTGTTACACGACCAGTCGAAACACGATGGGGAAAAACACTTTTGTGTACGATGCCTACACTGTTTCAGTCGGGCTGATTTATTAGAATCCCACCTGGAGGATTGCCAAGGTGTTGGGCAGACGGCCATACGAGTCGACATGCCTAAGGAAGGTGAAAATATCCTAAAATTCGACAATCACAAGAACCAAATGTCTGTGCCTTATATAATATACGCCGACTTCGAAGCCTTAGTGGTTGGGGAATCATCCACTAGTGGGAGTTTCACACAAAAAACACAAGAGCATAAAGCCTGTTCGTTTGGATACATTGTCGTCCGTTGTGACGGGGAAACGAAAGCTCCGGTAGTGTATAGGGGTCCTGACGCGGCTGAAAGGTTTCTAAAGTGCTTGCAGGAGGAAGAAAAAATTATTAGGAATGCATTGTATAGAATCGCTCCCATGCGTATGACCAGAGCCGACAAGATAGCTCACGCCAGTAGCACTAACTGTCACGTGTGCGACTCACCACTTAACGGTGATTCGGTGAGAGATCACTGCCACATAACTGGTAAGTATAGAGGCGCCGCTCACAACGCGTGCAACCTCAAGCTTAAAATCAATCCTAAGACAATAAACATCCCCGTTGTCTTTCACAACTTGAGAGGATACGACTCTCACTTGATCATGCAGGCCATCGCGAAAATCGATGGTAATATATCATGCATTCCCAACAACATGGAGAGATACATCTCCTTCAGCTTAAACGGACTTAGGTTCATTGACTCGTTTCAATTCCTCCTGTCGTCACTCGACAGTCTGGTCAAGGCCAACAATACCTTCCCTATCACCGATCGATACACAGACGCCGAGACTAGGCACCTACTCATGAGGAAGGGCGTATACCCATATGAGTACATGGATAGCTGGGCCAAGTTCACAGAGACCAGACTACCTCCTATCGACTGCTTTTATAGCAAGCTGAATGAGGCGTCCGTCTCACGAGACGATTACTCGCACGCGATTAACGTATGGAATAAACTTGGTTGTAAGAACCTTGGCGATTATCACGACCTGTACTTGAGGACAGATGTACTGCTGTTAGCCGACGTGTTCGAGACGTTTCGGCAAACATGTTTAAAGCAGTATAAACTCGACCCCGCATGGTATTACACCAGCCCAGGTCTGTCGTGGGACGCCTTGCTTAGAAAGACCGGAGTTAATTTGGAATTGCTCACAGATTACGACATGCACCTATTCATTGAGAAAGGCTTGCGAGGTGGGATTTCCATGGCATCCAAACGATACGCTAAAGCAAATAATCAATACGTGAAAGGTTACGATCCTAACAAACCAACCAATCACATTCTCTACCTCGACGCAAATAACCTGTACGGCTGGGCTATGAGTCAGTATCTACCTACAGGAGGATTCGAATGGGTACCAAACGTTGATGTTATGAGCATTGCACCAGATTCGAACAAAGGGTATATCCTCGAAGTTGACTTAGAGTATCCCAAGGCATTACACGCATCGCACAACAGCTATCCCCTTGCACCCGAACGTATGAAGGTTAACACAGACTGGATGTCTGAGTACCAACATAACTTGTCAGGTGGTCGTGTGGCGGACGTTGAAAAACTCGTGCCTAACTTAATGAATAAGACCAAGTACATAGTTCACTATCGCAACCTACAGCTGTACCTGTCATTGGGTATGAGGCTGACCAAAATACACAGGGTGCTCATGTTCGACCAGAGCCCATGGATGGAGCCCTACATCAGAATGAACACAGACCTACGAAAAAAAGCCACCAGTGATTTTGAGAAAAATCTCTACAAGCTCATGAACAACTCGGTGTTTGGTAAGACTATGGAAAACCTTAGGAAACGCGTAACCGTGAAACTGGTTAGATCTAGTGAGGAAGACAAGCTCAGGAAATTGATAGCCAGTCCGGCATTCAACCGTAATAAAATATTCACAGACGACCTAGTTGCCATACACATGAAGAAAAGCCACATAAAATTCAACCGACCTGTTTACGTTGGGATGAGTATCCTCGATTTATCCAAACACCTGATGTACGACTTTTACTACAACGAGCTTAAGAAACAGTACGGCGACAGGTGCGAAGTGCTGTACACTGACACGGATTCCCTGCTGATGGAGATTCGAACCGAGGATGTATACGAGGATATGAAAAAACACATCGATTTATACGACACCAGCGACTATCCTAAGACCCATACCATGCACAGCACGGTAAATAAAAAGGTCCTAGGTAAGATGAAGGACGAGTGTGCTGGCACGCCAATAGCTGAGTACATAGGTTTGAGACCTAAGATGTACTCCATATTGAAAGCCGACAATAGTGAGATCCGGAAGGCTAAGGGGGTTAAGAAGTATGTGGTGAAACAACACATCAAACACGCCAGATTCAAGGAGGCTCTGTTCAAGACCCGTACCTTTAGGCATAAGATGAACACGCTTAGAAGTGATGGACATAAGATATACGGACTGACTATAAACAAGACGTCCCTATCGCCTATGGACACGAAACGTTGGATAGCTATTGATGGTATAAACACATACGCGTATGGACATGAAAAAATTTGAGGCTATTTATTACAGCCCGCGTGGATATTGGAAAGGAGCTAGCGCAGTAGATAAGCTATCTAAAATGACACGAGTATCACCAGAGAAAGCCAAAGCGTGGCTTGAAAAACAAGCCCTGTGGCAGATCTATTTGCCGGCGCCACGCTACGTACCTAGAAGGAGTTTCAGAATTAACATACCTAATAGCATTCACCAGGCAGACCTACTGTTCCTACCTCATGATAAGAGGTACAAGTATGCCTTAACCGTAGTGGACGTAGCCAGTCGTTACAAGGAAGCCGAACCCTTGACCACGAAAGATTCGGCCAAAGTAGCCAAAGGATTAGAACGCATATACAAACGCAGCCCGCTGACTTGGCCAACAGAGCTGCAAGTTGATCCAGGACGGGAGTTCATGGGTGCCGTTTCACAACTGCTAGCCAAACACGATACAAAGGTCAGACGTGGCACGGCCGGAGCCCATCGCAGCCAAGCTATAGTTGAGAGATTTAATAGGACTTTGGCTGAGCGCTTGTTCGGCTATCAGTATGCTAGGGAGATGACCACCCCTGGAAAACGATCGACCGAATGGGTAGCGAGGTTACCAGAGGTGGTGTCAGCAATCAACCATGAAGTCACCCGTCTCACCGGTAAGAAACCGGCAGACGCTATCAAACTAAAATCAGTGTTAGCAGAGTCGTCTGCTCCATTGCGTGGAAAGGAGAAACAGATACCAGATAGGGCCTTAGTTAGGTATCTATACCAGCCGGGGGAACACGAGGGCGATAGCCGTAAGCGAGCCACCGATCCTATATGGTCAGTCAAAACTTACAACATAGATAAAGTGGATATGAAAGCCGACGAACCTAACTTGTACTACTTAAAGGATGGGCCGGGTAGGGGGTTTGTAAGAGAAGAATTATTGATCGTACCGTACGGCACAGTGTTACCGCCTGCCAAGTCACGGTAAACGTGATGGCGTAGCTTTGTAGTAGGGGCAATAATAGCAAGAGCTAATGGTCCCACCAAAGCCTCATTTAGTAAATGAGGCTTTTTAGAGGGGTTTTTGAAAAGTGTTTTCGGACTGTCATTCCCTATACTACTTGATTACTCACATTGAACACAGCCATGATTGACTCACACTATCCAAGTGAAGGGAGGGAGCGAGCCACTTCAAACAATGTTCAAATATTCCAGCAATATTACTATAGGGCTACACCAGAAATGACCTCATGAGGGGAATCAAAACTAATTCCTCATAATCATCTAGTCCCATCGCCCTGAATAGTCAAGAACACCACACCAAAGAGGAAATATTATGCACCAGTACACCATGTATTACACAGTACACTTATTATCTACTTCTCCACATCCTAAACAGGCTCGAACTGTATCCCCTACAAACAAGTACCAATCTTTGAAATCTCCAGGAGAGAATTAAGGTTGAACAGCATGCCCTATAAATAAGGACCTGACCCATGAAGGTTCCGGGGTAGAATAGGCCTTCAGCAACCCATGCTTGCCATAAAAGGTGACTCAGCTTGTCGTAAGAGGCGACTAACGGGATCGGGTGGTCAGGCTTGCTGACTTGGTTGACACATGTCATCGGTTCCCAATTGCGCAGATCGATGCTCATGTTGTTTGATCACTGGATTATCTGGTCCAGACTCGATTATTTACAAACCGCCGCAATATAGCTGGAATATTGCTGAGTGTGGCGTAAAACTAAACTCACTCACTCAATAAGGACCTGCCTTTGAGATACTGTAAATCATGAAATAAAAGTGTCACAAATTTAATGCAAGTGTGAGGGTCTAATCTAAAATGCATCATGAAATTAATGCAAGTAAGGAATCTGTGTTGATGACAAAATGTGACACCCCTAATCTTTGAAGTTGTTCTTTTTCCTTTCACACTTGTTGTTTACCAAACAACCTGAACTGAGCTTGTTTAGCAATGAATGGAAATGGTCAGACTGAAATGTCACTACATTAATGCAAGCAGTGTTCAGACGCATTTTTCGCATTAATAAAATGCTCACAACAATTTCATGATTTACAGTATACACGGAATTGGGTCAAACTGTATCACCTACAAACAATACCAACCTTTGAGATATAAAGGAGAGAATTGGGGTCGAACTTGTTGCTGAAGCTTTCTCCTTGATGCTCTAGGTAGCTTTCAATGTGGAACGTTGGGCACAGTGACGGGGGATCTCTGTCGCTGATACGACCACGCCCAAACCTCTCGTCCCACTCTGGACCACTGCGATAGGTCAGGGTGGCAATTTCCCTATGAAAACAACACACCACACAGTTAACTTACTGTAAGGCTTATGTTACTGAATCCACCCACTGAAGTAAATATCATGACTTATACCAGTAATAGGATTCACAAGTAAGCACAGTGCTGTCTTTGGTGCTCATGATTTTGACTCATGATTTTGACTTCATTCTGTCCACCATTCTTAATTGTTAAAGAGCCCACCCCACCCCCTACCCCCAGCTTTCAAATGCTCATGACTGTCGCTCACCTTGCCAGTTTCATTCCAATCTTGGGGAAATCACCATCATAGTAGTGACCTTTGCTCCAGTTGTGGTCACTCATGATGCACTTACGCTGGAGGTAGCGGAGTGCGATGGCCGAGGGATGTGACTGGGCACAGGATGATATTGAAATTAACCTGATCAACATACAAACATGGCTGTTAAACAATCTGGCTACCTATTTTCAAAATTTCAAAGGTCGAAACTTCTCAAGCCCATCCATAACACACTGCCTACGATCAAATTTAAGAATTCTCAGAGCTATGAACGTTTCAAGGATAAGGGCCCAGACTTTCTACATATGCACTTTGGTTAAACATGACATAAATTAAAACATCTTATAATTCAAAAATATACTGAATCTAGTACTTTTATATGAGGAAATAATTCATCTGATTAGACAGGTAATATTGTCATGCTTGAAACATGGTATTTGCTTGTTCAGAAAGATATTGGCATGGTTGACCTTAGCAGTTATTTTCTAAACACTATAACCTTAAATTATAGATACTACAGATATAAAACAGAGTTAAGAACATTTTCTTGTAACTGTCAACAACCAAAGTTAACACATTGTCATGAACCTTGCCCCATATTTTAATATCTGACCTTAGGAGACATTCTTTTTGTTTGTTCAGTAACACTCTGCTCAGCAATCTTTGAGCTAAATGATGGTGATTTATAAATAACTTAGTTTGAACTAGACAATAATGTAATTAACATCATGAGCATCTATCTTTGCTACCAGGATACACTGACATGATTCTGCCTAGTCTGTGTGTGACTGAATATGTGATCCCATTAATTACCTATATAAACAGGCAGCCACAGGCCTAGCCAACAGCTTAAGCTTACCTTCACCTTAGCAGGAGAGAAGTCAAACAGGCTCAAAGAAGCAAAGAGTTGGATGGTTGGGAGGTGTGGGCACTTGAAGCATGCATTTTAGTGATAACAAATTTTCAACTTATTTTCAACCTATTTCAAGTAAGATAGCTGGACATTTATATTCGGGTTTGGATAATTCTTATTCATTGCTAGTAAGGATACTGGACACCACTCTTCAACAAAAACAACATATTCAATCACAACAACCCAAAACCCTACCCTGCCTGACATGGAAAATGGCTGCCAAGTTCAGGCACAATATTGCCTTTTGTTGAACAGAATTTGAACAGAATCCCTCTCATGTATTTGCTGGTTGAAAATAGCTTGTATTCATGGTTGAAGGAACATGGTGCATACAAACTTGGACAGTACTGATAATGCATCTTATTATAGTCTACTGACCTTCCAACTCTCTCTGGATACAAGACAGTATTGAGGAGGGAACACATCCCACCAAGTGAGGAGCCCACAGATGCGTGCAACTGAAGCAAGCAGGCAGAATATCAGTAAAATATGTCATGATACAAGAATTGTTGGGACAATAATTTCTTAGTGAAAAACAAAACTTGTATTTTGAGGTTATCTCATCTTTGACCCATACTTGCACTTGTTTGTAATCAAGACTACAAGTTTTCATTCGTGAATTTTTGTAGTTGAGAGGGTTTCATCATTGACCTAAAGGGCTGACACGTCACTCCATGTCACTCTTACCTAGTAGGATTCATCCTTATATGCAGGGGCATAGCTACCGTTATAAAAAAAGCCCAGGATTTTTGCTATAAAAGCTGGAGAAGCCCTCATTACTATCTAAACATAAAGCTTGCAACCTATCTGGCATGCTATGTGCCTGAAAAGCACAAAAATCTATACTTTACTAAGGAAGTATTATCTCAAATATTCTATTTGATATATTTCACAACTTTCCAGACAGAATCTTATATTTGCAACATCAGGATTTTACTGGTGAAGAGGGGCATCAACAGTAAAGGCCAAATGAATGCTGATACTGGTTAGAACATGTTTAGTATATTGAAAAACTGGGAAATCAGTGACCAGTGAGTAAAATCAATTTGCTACAGTACTCATTGAATAAGATTTGAACCTTGTCTATGGTCCACCCAGGATGCTGAGACTGTGAGCTTACCTTCTGAATGCCAAGGTGGTCTATTAGAAGCATCTGAGCATTGACCATATCCTCTATGCTGACAATCGGGAATGTTGTTCCGTAGGGCTGCAAAGTCAAACTTGGCCATTATGAAATGATGCAAGCAAGAGTCATTACACAAAGTTGACACTGAAATTATACATCAGTGCAGGACCTTGTTGAAGAGCCAATATCCATTAGCTAAATACTTGCTCCTGTCCTGTACTGCATCAACATTGTCACAATACATTCTTCCAAGTATTTCCATTACAGCATCCTTCGTAACTATGACAGATGTTGAAAGTTCAATCCCTGAGAATGAGTTCAATTGCAAAAGCTATTTTCTGTAGAAAAAGATATCTCAAGATATTGTCACTCCTATCACAACATGAACACGTGTGCATGTGTGGCTGCGTGTACAAGCCCAGACTTAAAGGGTCACATGTAACGCAAAACACAACTTTGCGAGATGGAAAAAAGAGTAGTTTGAAGAACACATATGCATATTCATCTCTATGGTCGAAGTTAGAGAACAAAAGAGAGAGAATATGACAGCATAGAGGATATGATAAGTCATCTTATATGTGATCACAGTGAGTAAAGGTTGGCAATGTACTTCCCTTGCTTTCGGATCGAAAAATATTTTTCATGTCAAAATAAAATATCACCACCATCAAAGGTACCCTCACATATCGTCACATGGTTGTGCTCTCAGATTTCCTACCCCATGCTTAGTAATTACTGATCGTTCTTCGCCTCCATTACCCCTGCCAGCTTCCGGTTGAACAGAGACCGAACAAGAATAAGCAGAAATTAAAAAGAAATACCATATTGCCTAATGTTATCATGAACCTGTTGGAGTTTGTCTTATCTGTTGTCACTATTGTTAGAATTTTCGTAACATGTATTTAACATAAAAACACTTCTGGCATAATGGGTGAATGAAGCAGGGGAGGTAACTGTAAGTATTCCATATGGAACAATATCCTCCTGTTCCTTCACTCCATTGAACCAGAAGCTGATAGAGGTAATGGAGGAGAAGAACAGTCCGATATACCACGTGTTGCCCTTAAAATGTTGAACAAAAAATATTTCATGTGAGTAATTGTTCAGCATGGAGTTGGAAATGTGAGAGCACAACCAAGTGAAGAAATGAATGTATACCTTTGATGGTGGCGATATTTTATTTTGACGTGAAAAAAAATGTTTTGAATTGAAGCAAGGAAAGTATGTTGCCAACCTTTGCTTGCTTAGCTCGCATGTATGAAGCCTGGTCATTTTCTCTATGCTGCGCAACCCATTTGGACTACATTTTGCCTGTGCTTGCGATTACATGGACCTTGGGTCTGTAGTCAAAAAAATATGCTTGTTCCACACTTTTTCCTATTTTTTTCACATCTTGTTTTCTGGGGGTTGGCAGATTTGCAAACCAGGTTTTCAAGAAAGTGTAGCATTAGAAATACTAATATCATTGTTAAAAAGAATGCTCAGCTTGAAAATGAAAGTTTTAATTTTAGGAAACAGAAAAAAATCCTGTTGATTGTGATAAGTAGCCTCTGTCACAGACAAAACTAAATGTCTGTTGTATTCACAGCCATGTGTCTGCCTGTCTGTCTATTGATGACAATATTCAATACTCAACTTCAATCACTGACCACATGCACTTATCCATCCTCGATATCTCCAGGGTATACGTTCCGATAAGTCTCCACTATACCCTGGACGCATCTACAGCTCTGCCCGATAAATTTATTACCTCCCTTTGCTGGCTCCGCCTTCTCACAGTAGCCAATCAGCTAGGCCGCCGTTATAACCGAGCATGCCAGTGTCAACAAAGGTAGCGGTCGCAACTGAGAGGGTTTGCTCGCAGTGCGTTCCAGATTTTACGGAAATCATAGAAACAAATTGACAGGTCCGAAACATTAAAACAACATATGCAAGAACGCCTTCTACCTCTTCCAGAGAACCTCTGCATGGTTTCTGTTGCCAAGTATAATCGGTTAGATAATTCAAAAAACGAAAGTGAGTTGTGATTGGTTCGCTCAACTTCCCAGCGTAGACACCTGACTGGATCAAAAGACAGTCAAGGGAGGTAATAAATTTATCGGGCAGAGCCGTAGATGCGTCCAGGGTATAGTGGAGACTCATCGGAACGTATACCCTGGAGATATCGAGGATGGCACCTATCAGGCTATACACCATAAATGGCTCTTGCACCCAAGTTCTGTCTCTGTCACATTATGTAGTTACACAGACAGGCAGATGTGATGCTTGTACACATGACATGATATCTGTTGATTGCAAACAAAGTGCATCCATTCTTCTCAGGTGATTGGATGGAAACCAGTGCAAACTGAGATTGTCAAGATTTCAAGTCCTGCTGTGTACTTGGACTAACGACAGTTTCCAGCCACGCAGTAGTTTACCATCTCAGTAATTGTTGAGTGGAATAATTCAGAATAATTGAGCAACATACTTATTATATACACACACCTGAGCATATCAGCAAATGGACCAACCAATGAAAATCTTTGTTACACCCGAGTGCATGCCGATGCGCTTTATGTATCCCACTTGCTTCATTTTGAGGGCAGTAAACCCAAGCAAAAAATTCTGCTTTTTTGATTTGCCAATATATGCTTCATAACTTTGTTTATTTATTTTTTCATAATCAGAAATGCGTTTTGTATGTCATGAATAAATGATATTTGGGTTTTAATTATTTTTGGATTTTAGGTTGCATGTAAGCTTTAAGCTAGCTTTATAGTGCCAGCTAACTGATGCATGGCTGGGGACCGAACCTTAACTGTCCGCTCCCCGGGCAAATGCTCTAACCACTACACCATGAAGGCAGCCTGATAATATTGAATGTGAGGAGAAGAGATCAAATATGAAACAGTCCTGAGACAAATCTCACTACTTTTTCCCATAATAAATGACCAGTCCTTCAGTCCCTCCAGAAGACTTGACACTAGATATCACTTGCCTTGTCTGTGACTGGATTAACTGATGATGGGCCCCTGCAATGAAATATCTAACACATGTATGCAGTGTTTTATTACAGACACAAAGTGGAATGACTAAATTAATAGACATTATTAGCAAATTAACTCAAGAAAATAAGGTAAATTACATATGATACTTACAATATGGAAGTAATTTGAGGATAAAAAACCTTTTACCGAATATCAATCTTTCATATATCAGTGTTTAAAAAGTAAATTTAAAAGAGATTAATAAACCAGGAATGAACACAACGTTCGAGTGAAACCACCCAATGCAGTCATGTTTGTCAACAAAATCACTCATTAGAAACATTAGAAAACCCCACTTCAGGAACACTGAAAATCCCCTTATCAAGAACATTAGAAAACCCCTATTCAAGAACACTGGGGGACGAGACTTCTGTTCAAGAACAATGGGAAACATCTCTTCAGAAATATTGGAAAGGCCCTATCCAACATCAGTGTAAACACTAGTCAGAGAACAGAGATGACAGTTTCTGAATCTCTTGAAAGTAGTTCCTCCTAAATGACTTCATTTGCATACCCATCAATGGAGGTCCAGGTTTATTTTAATAGTCTATCATGGGTGGGCTGAAACTGGGTTTTTATTTTGACAGTTATCAATGGTCTTGATCAACACTGGCACCAATAGAGGATACAAGTTCAGGAAAAGCTACTCACGAAGTGCCATAGCAGCCTCCAAGATTGTTGGTGCAGATGACAAAGAACTTGTTGGTGTCCACTGCACATCCTGGCCCAACAAACTTCTCCCACCATCCAGGACGGACATTGTCCTGGAACAAACTCTAACTATCAAAAATGGTCAGCAAGTTCAGTCACAGTGAGTGAGTTTAGTGTGATGCCACTTTGAGCAATATACCAGCAAGATCATGGGACGCCAGAAATGGACTTCACACTTTGTACCCACATGGGGAATCGAACCCGGGAATTTCAGCACGACAGAGGAACACTTTAACCACAAGGTTTCCGCACTGATCCAGGTATGGCCAGATTTAACATGTTATATTTGGGATTACACTTTCTTAATGAAGTACAAATTCTAGCACTTTTGGGTTGTATCTCATCCATGACTAGTTCACAGTCTAGACTACCAAAAACCACAAAATGTATACAATAGGTAGATCAAAAACATAGTTAATTATGTCTGTTAGCTTCCTAGTATATAATCATGTTCATTAAAAACATAGTTTATAGTTTGCATCGCTTGCATTCAGACAAAAACAACATGCAACACACAATGTTATGTTTTGTTTTATACGATCATTAATTTGCTCAGAAGATCAATTGGAAACTGCATCAATTTTCAAATCACGATTTAACAAAACTAACAATACAAAACACATATTCTACAGTTAAAATTTATGTTTCCTTATAAACAAGCAAGATCAATCAATAGACATATTATTTGATCAACCAAACAGCACTAGTTTTCACCATAATGTAATTAAACATTTTGTCACATACCTTGTGGCTCTTGGCATGTGAGCTGGCAGACAGACCAGCAGAGATAAGCACAGCATTGTTCTTTTCCTCATTCAGTTCTCCCCATGTCTCGAATGCCACCTTGAGGTGAGGCAGGATTCCGCCATTGTACTTCAACTTGAATGGAGTCTCGTAATTGTAGACCTTGAATCCTGTAGTAATCTTGTCATACTCAGGCTCTGGACCAGCATTTTGACTGAAACATTTTGGGAACAGATGCGATAATGCAGGATTTCCTAAACTGTTATTTCGCACTAATCTGTTAATCTGCTAGTCCTCCCTTAATTCTACGTGTTCACCAAAGTACATGTTTGTACACACGAAATTTCATATGGATATTGCAGTGATAGAATGTGTTGGCTGGTGATTGACAGTATGAACTGATAGCAGTGTATGAAACTCCTACTGGACCCAGATATATAACTAAGTTGTAAGCCTGTCATGTAACTAGCAAGCAACGGGCCACTGGGCAGACACTATTGCATACACTGCTCATAGGCTATTCAGACAACTTTCAAAACATACAATTTATGCTCCATCTGCTATCTGGTATCAGGGATGGCTGTCAAGACACAGGATTAGCAATCTTTTAGTAAATATCTATTAACTGTCAATAAATATCAGAGAAATAAGTGAATAAAAAATGAAGAGAGTCTGGAAAAAAATTACCTCATTTATGCATAGATTTCTAACAAAACCAATGTTCTGAAAATAATTTAGTGAGTGAGAAAGTTTAGTTTTACCCTGCTCTCAGCAATATTCCACTTATATGGCAATAGTCTGTAAATAATAGAGTCTGGACCAGGCAGTCCAGTGATCAACAGCATGGGCATCAATCTGTGCAATTGGGAACCGATGACATGTGTCACCAAGGCAGCAAGCCCAACCACCCATACTGTGCAGTCATCAAACCACCATGCCACCATGTTAGTTGTTCTTATGACAAGCATAGTCGCCTTTTATGGTAACTCGATTGCTGAAAGCCTTTTCTACCCTGGACCTTCCCGGGTCAAACATAATTCAGAAGCCATAAATAAAGATACAAGTGTACTGCATAAACTAAAAGTTCTTTCCTCACAACAGTTTATGTAAGAATCATTAATAATTTGTCCCATCTTTGATATTTCCAATTAGCAATTTTACTAGCCCAGCCATTAGAGGCTGAGTATCTGGCTTATTTTATACACTGTTTTCACTACATACTGAGAAAAACGTCAATAAATGTCAATAAACATTTTTCTCATGATGCCTGATAAGCTTTTAAAGATGTCTAAAGATGTCTTGCCATCACAACTGCTGATTTAACAAACTAAATTTGACGTGAGTGAGTTTAGTTTTATGCTGCACTCAGTCTTCTGTAAATAATCAAGTCTGGTCCAGACAATCCAATGGTCAACTGCATGAGCATCGACCTACACAATTTGGATACAATGACCTGTCTGAGAGCCTGACCACCCCATTCCATTAGCCACCTCTTATGACAAACATGGGTTACTAAAGATCAATTCTTGGTGAAAGTTGGCCAATAGTGCTGATTAGCTTCAAACAGACTGACAATAGCAGCCCGCCTATTTTACACTAAGGCTTGAACATGCCAACTCCAGCACCCGATGATGATTCCATAACATTATCTCTGTACGAAATGATCCTATCTCCCAAACTTGAACATAGACTAATAATAGCTGTAGTGCTGGGATTGAAGGAAGACTCTAGACTTGAGAGCATATTTTTCAGGTCACAGACCCACCTACTTTAGAATAGTGCTTTGTCACAGATTATGTGAAACCCAACACCTGGTCAAGTATAAAATTCCTCATGAGTTCCCAACATACTCCAGTCTGTTCTGTCACTATGACTCAGGAAAACTAACAGCTGCACTAATACTTCTTTCTGTTTACAATGTAATGACGTTAAGTTTTATGATAATAATTGAAAGGGAATTAAAATTTACAGTAAGTATTGATAATTAATTCTTATGCTGCAGATTTCAAAACAAAACTTTCAAGTCAAGCATGTGGCCTCAGGCTTTATTACTGACGGTGCCCTTGGTCAACCAATGGTTGACAGTGTGGACACTTTTTGGGGTAAAATGACCACTGCAAAATGGTATATACAGATGTCTCATTAATCTGAGATTGTGTTTGTCCAACACAGGCAATGGTTGATAGCATGTACATCCATATGATTAAACTGGCCACTGCAAAACCAATGTTTGATAGAATGGACATCTGTATGAGGAAACTGGCCACTGCAAACCAATGGTTGATAGAATGGATCACTGTATGAGTAAACTGGCCACTGCAAACCAATGGTTGATAGCATGGACATCTGTATGAGGAAACTGGAGACTGCAAACCAATGGTTGATGATAGAATGGACATCCGTATCAGGAAACTGGCCACACCAAACCAATGGTTGATAGAATGGGCAGCTATAACATATGGGTAAACTGATGACTATAAACTGGTGCTTGATAGAATATGCATCTACATGGGTAAAATGGCAACTATAAACTAGTGGTTGAGGCCATGGGCAATGATCCTTAACACCTGGGTAAAATGACTATTACAAAAACTCAAAGCTATACACTGTCTATAAGAGGTGGTCAGGCACACTGACTTGCTTGCTATAGATCTTTGTATCTTACTGTTTAGATAGGTGTTAACTCATGTTCCATTTGAAGCACTGCCTGGAACTTCCAGATATGACAAGCAGACTGAAAAAGCCCGGAGTAACCTACACTCATGGGCACTGTATGAAATTGGGTCACTAGTGGCAGGCTGTTTGGGAGATAAACTTAGTGACCTTGAAATTAGCATGACAAAGCATACTCCAAATGAAAAATGAAAGCACATTCAAAAACACCTGGCATAGCAACAGGTTATACTGCGACGAAAGAAAACACAATGAGTCATTATTGATTATTCTACAACATGCACTAGTCATTATAACTCAAAAAAATCTAAGTATGAGGAGTGCACATACAATTCGTTCTACAACTTCATTTGTTTAATGTTATAAGTCAATCTAAATTATTAAACACCAGAACATGTATACCTTCTAACATATCATTACATAACATGTTAAGTCAACAATGTCAAAACAATATAACACAACAAAACATATTCAGTATTAATAATGAATTTTTTTATCTGCACAGAATTTCAGGGAGCTGTGCATTCACAGCCATTTCAGTTAACAACAGGTTGCATGGAAATTTATCCTTGAGTGAAAATTTTGATTCAATATTTTCTCATAACACTTGCTTTGAAGTGAGTGAGTAGAGTTAAAATTTATGTCAAACTGAGCAATATTCCAGCTATATGGCGGCGGTCTGTAAATGATCCAGTCTGGACCAGACAAATCCAATGATCAACAGCATGATCATCGAAACTGGGAACCAATGTCATGTGTCAAGCAGGTCTGAGCCTGACCACCTGATCCCATTTAGATGAATCACCTCTTACGACAAGCATAATCAGTGAGTCACCTTTTGTGGCAAGACCTGTTTGCTGAAGACCTATTCTACCCTGGATCTTCCAGGGTCTGCAGTGAAGTGACATGCTATGAACTGAAGGTAGCATTTCTCCTTATGGAAATGTCGTAACTCTTAACTGAAACATGAGCCTTAAACATGTGTTATGACAGAGAATTTGTAATTACTATCTGAGGGATGGTGACAGAGAACTAGGCAAGAGTAAGAAAATACTGAAAGTGTGCGTTATGTAATTTTTGTGATCATTTGACGAAGCACTCAGCAATATTCCAGCAGTCTGGAAATAATTCAGTCTGGACTAGACA
The DNA here is from genome assembly GCF_037392515.1 of Haliotis asinina. Taxonomy (NCBI): domain Eukaryota; kingdom Metazoa; phylum Mollusca; class Gastropoda; order Lepetellida; family Haliotidae; genus Haliotis; species Haliotis asinina. The sequence continues at coordinate 45,089,306 of NC_090281.1, forward strand.
ATCCAGTGATCAACATCATGAGCATCGATCTACACAATGGATATATGGTGACATGTCAACCATGTCAGCAAGCCCAACAACTCAATCCTGTTCATTACCTCTGACAACAATAGGTTGAAGATTAGTTCTAACCCGGATCTTCACAGGTTCAAGATGTACCAGTACCAGTATAGTTTCATTTCAAAATATGGTACTTAGGACCATTTCTGTCTAGGATCTTCATGGGTTAAAAAATGAATACTGACAAATGTTTTGAATGTAGTTATAGGTGGTATTGCTACTGAGACTAGCTGAGACTAGCTGACACTAGCTGACACTAGTTGTGACAAGCTGAGACTAGTCATCCCAATCCTAGCTTTCTCAAACCCTTGCATTTTGACATCCTCGATATCTCCAGGTTGTACATTCCCATAACTCTCCACTATACCCTGGATGCATTTATGGCTTGGCGCGATAATTTACTACCACCTCTGGATGGCCTTTTTTCATCCAGTCAGGTGTTGGCTTCACTGGGAAGTTGAACTTACCAGTCACAACTCACTTTCTCTTTCTTAAACAATATGAACAATTAAACTTGGCAACACAATTCATGCATAGATACACTGAAAGAAATAGAAGGAGTTCTGTCATATATTTTTTCTAAAGGTTCGGGCCCGTCAATTTGTCTATATAATTTCCCAAACAAACTATCAGCAGCTGCAGTTGCTATCTTTGTTGACACTGGCAGCGGTTTAGCTGCCACAGATACATCCAGGGTATAGTTTAAATTTTTCAGAATATATACCCTGGTGGTATCGAGGATGGCATTTCTGTAATGCTACACAAACACCATGACCCACTCCCTGTGGCTTAGCATGTTTATTGATAGTAATCTCAAATTTTAATTGAGCTCCCCATCACCACATCTGACAAGAACAGTGTGATGATGGTGGCACAAATCAGTTGAAGATAAGCACTACTGGCATGGGAAAAATCATCATCATCATTATCATCATCATCATCCATGCCATAAATTATGAACTGTCCCTAAACGTAAAATATATCATTAACTTATTTTATGTCATACAATGTCATTTCAAAGGCTATCAATACATAGTATATGCCTCTGTACTATGCCTAGCTGTGTGTTATTTATGTTGAAAGCGACTAGTTCATATGAATAAACTTGTATTCCAGCCAAGGTCGAGCACACCATGGTATAGTGTGAAGTCGTCTAGTTACATGCTGGACTAGAAAGCGACTAACCTAATGATTCAAGTAATGTTAATTTTCAGCTTTCGGATATACAAATATGTTTGTACTTTGGTTAAACAAGTACTGGCCTGCACCATAACATGACCACCCACCCACCCAATACTTCCATTAAACTTGATATTGCAATTGTGTTTTTGTATATCTAGCACTTAACAATGACTCTTTAGTATACTCACACTCGAGTGAGACAAGGGAAGTCTGTTTCAAGGCCTTTGAAGGGAAGAGAACTGTTGGGTTCTTCTTCGCCGAGTTCTGGGTAGTATGGAACTTCAATTTGGGGGAGAACACGCTGAGATTTCTTCCCATCCTGGTGTAAAGGTCGAGTCCGGGAGAATTGTTTTGATTTGGGTGAATGTTCGCTTTTGATGGTAAACTTGCTCGGGGTGACAGCGCTGTTTTGAAATGATCGTCTCTTTACCATTAAACATCCACAATACTGACTTTGTTGTGTCCTGTTCACAAAACGATACAAGGAAACCGAAGCTTTCCTGAAATACGAAGTCATGTTTGTATACGTACTCTCGTCAGTGAATTTTGAAGTAGCAATCTTAGGGTGACAAACAAAACCCTGCGATCCAGTTTGTGCGGGCAGTTTTCAACATCTTCACTTGAGCTTTGACATGAAGGTGCGTTATTTTACAAGATCAAAGCGCAAAATCACCCACATCAGTTCAGATATCGGTGATGTCGCAGTCATAAAACACAGTCACTGTTAGTGTCAAGCCTTTCAGACACACGTGCCCAATGCATGCACGCAATAGTATTTCAAGTGTCCGTAATGGCTGTTTATGTTGGCTGGATAAACGGCTGTTTATATCGGGGAACCCGGAAGTATTTGACCAATGGCAGACCTATTTAAAAATAGTCCTCTAACTTGACTTGCAACCTGGTTCCCATTCTCTGCTGCGCAAACGCTTTCACACGAATCGAAGCGCAGCAGACCCAATGCTGGCACCAGATTGTCATGATATCGTTCTTCCGTACAAACGTAATTTTTTATTTCATGGGTATGACCAGGGATACTCTATAACAGGGATTGGTCACTCGCTTGCTTTCCTTACCATTTGTACTAATTAACGTGTGCCTCGTCATGCTCCACTGCACACGTCGACTTGGTTTGTTCTCAGCGCAAATCGGCTGCGCTTAACAGTATTTCAACCAGTTTTCTGTCGGAAACTATCGGCATCTCCCGGAGTAATACTCGGTAAATTGGAGTAGGCTCCCCTGAATGTTGTCACAACAAGCTGGTTACACTTCCTGTCGCCGAATGATGCATGTGTGGATTAATGAGAGGACTTGAGAATGTGTTTACACATTGCCTTGTTCAGAGACTCTCTGTTTATGTGACAATTTTGATACAGCGTTCGAAACGATCGCCAGCCCAGAGGCCCAGCGTCGCAGGCCCTTGTGGTCTTCTGTCAATTAGATCTCATTTCGTTTCAACTAGCATCTTGCCCATAATTTGTATTAATGTTCAGGAATTTTCCTTGATCCCTCATGTTAGGATAACTTCCAGTTTCACTTCATAGTATTATATATTCAGTGCCGCATAGGAATGTCAGCAGTCTATAACTAATGTAAACTTCTCTGTGCTCCATACACTTCACTAATGGATTTTGTAGGGACTGTGAAACTCTCTACAATGAAGACTATTTTGTTTTTATTGGTTTGATTTCAACAAAATGGGTATGCAGACTTTAAAGACTGCAAGTGGCAGCAAGCCCTGATGGCCAAATGGCAAACTAAAGGTTATTATGTTATTATATGTATTTGAAATGATCTGTTACACAATTAAAATGTCTCATTATGTTTCAGTGGTTTTCTGTTTGTGTGGAATGCTTAGGCTGCATAAAAATATGTTTCTCAGGCACATTCTTTTCAAAAGTGACGAGTAAGACTTTCATTTTTAATTTTTGATAGAAAAAATGTGACGAGGGAGGAACACATTTTTATTTCTTTTTCCTTCAGGAATACAGTTTGGAAAGTTAAGCACATGTTAATGAGTAGTATATACAATGGGGGTTCTGGACCACTTTCAAGAAAAGTCTCTACAAAGCCTTATTTACTAAATAAGGCTTTGGTTGGGACCTTAGCTCTTGCTACTATTACCCCTACTACAAAAAAGTTGGCGGTAACACAGTGCCTATGTCACGTTTATATCGATGAAACAGTTTAACGTGAACCGCCTATGATCTCTTTGGTGTTCATAATAAAGGCTTGCTGGGCTTTTTGTATCCCCTGTTCTACGTACTTTTTTTTCTCGTCCTCGCTGATAGCAGACTTACGAGACTTGGACCGAATATCTTGTTTCATTCCGTTATATTTTGTGAGGTCAGAGAGGATTGAACGAAACTCCTCTTCTGAGATCTTACTATCAGAGAGTGCCGTGGAAATACGCTCACTCACTGTGTTGAGCTTTGCTTCGGCCAGAACCCTGATCTCGTCGTGTTTCAATGCCTTACGATGCAGTCTGCGTGATAATAACTTAAGCGCCAACCCTGCTAACCCTGCCACCCCTGCCGTTATTTCAATACCTAGCACTATAGGTGCAGCCACGATGGTAGCCAACAACCCAACGCCTGCCGCCCCTAGTCCCATGCTGGTTGCCATAAGGGTAGTGTCAGCCCCGTCCACGATATTGAAAGCTCTATTGTACTTCTTACATAGTGCTTTCCGCGTGTCACGGTCTTGTTCTAGTTGACGTTTCACATCACATAACTGCCTCAAGCGGAACCCATCTACGGTTTCCAACGTCTTCGCTACTTCCTCTACGACTGGGTACAGACCCATCCTATAATATATATTATGAAAGATATTTTAATTGGGTTTCAGTTAATAGTCCATAAGTGAATTTGAATTCTATAAGGTCTATACCACTATTCAGGGTAATAGGTGAGAGGTTAATAGACTTTCCTGTTGTAATAAAAACCCCACTGAGGCTTATTAAGCGGTTTATATGACCCGGGGTATCCCGTTGTATAATAATACGACAATGTTGACCTATGTGTTCGTCATACCAGTGTATTGACACCCCGGGTACAATTTGGTGTACACTTGAGTTGTTTTCAGTGCTTAAATAAAAGAAGACTTCTATGATGAGTGTGGAAGGGGAGAATATATCAAGAATATTTACTATATTACTCAAACGATTGCTAAATGTTAATTTATTTTTTCCTACAGACCTTAAACTATTTACGGAATTAATAGATATCATGAATCCCCTCTCCGGAATGATGAAATCCCCGATCCAGCTACCGTTGTTACTAATCTTAGAGATCCACTCATTTTCATCCATTGTGATATAAGGTGAGGCGAGTGTTAAGTTGATCTTCCATTTGGGCTCTTTAAAATCTGATAACGACACCCGTCTGTACATGTTGTCTTTGAAGTGCAGGATATATAAGGTGTCTTCCTCACCAGGCTGATCGAATCCCTCCGTATCTCCTAGGTCGTTAAGCGTAGTGTTGGGTCGATGACTGGTCATTATTATACTATTACGATATAATTTCCAACTGGTTTTTTTATAATAGTTCAGGGGTGAACTTCATACCCATGAAGTGTATGTTGGCAGGCAGGAAGATATTGGTTAGTGATATCTCGTTTTCCACGATCACGTTGACCCCCTGCAGACTGGTGTTGGAGTCGGCACCCACCCGCACGTAAACGTTGCGAACTCGATACTGGTGTCGTTTCACCCACCCGAGTTTGATCCCCTTCACGATCTCAACATCATTCCCCGATGGTTCCCCTAGGTAGACTTTGATGATCAGTGTTGAGTTTGCTGGTAGACTCTCTAGTATAGTGACCACGCCTTCGAATTCAGACACCAACTGCAATTTCACGTTTTGTATGGTCGGTTTACTCGTTAGCATGTGGGCTGCCATAGTGTCGAGTGGGCTGACGACTATGCTACGTCTCTGAGTTGGGACGTAAGCCACGAGCAGGGTTCCATTGTTCACGACTTTGTTTAGATGGTTGTCTTTGTTATCCGTGAACACCTAGGGAGAGACGAGTCTAATATTGAGAAACCAGTCGTCGTTATCGGGTAACAACACCCACTTGTCATCTTCGGTGAAGATGAGCATATATGGCTTGTTTCGGGCGACGGTAGTGCTCTCAACATCGTCTAAGTCGAACAGTTTACCCCCGAACGATGGGTATATTATCCAGTTATTAGCGGTGTTGACAAGGGCGTACTTAGTGTTGACTTTTGCTCTTGCGGTATCTACTATATCACTTAGGGCTCCACCGGAGGTGACTTCAACGCGTTTGTAAATGTTGTTTTTCAGTTGAAATGCGTACGATGTACCATCTACTCCGGGAGCGTCGAAACCGCGCGTGTCTCCGAGGTCGGAGATCCCGATATTGACACATTTTTTCACTCCGGGCCCTTGTGCGCTGGTCATTTTACATGAAGCGTTAAGCTGAGGTATCCTATATTTACAGGATTATGATTTATATCTAACACCGATATTGTCAGCTCAGGTATGTTGCCCTGGGTTAATCTCTTATACTGCCGTGGTGAAAACGACTCGGTTCTACCGTCGTTGAATTTCTCAGTTTTCACCGGCACTGCTCTCAGTATAGTGGAAGGGTGACCTCCTTGAATGTTGTACGTTGTGCTCACCTGACCGAGATGAATGTACAGCTCTCGGTACGGTACTAGATCGGGTAACTTCGTGCCTGTGACGGTTGTTGTTGGTTTTATCTCGTCAGGAGACATACCGAGTATCCTCGCTAATGGTCGGCCGAGCCTCAAGGGGTTTCTTCCGTTGTTGATTAACACCACTGTACCGTTTGAGTCGTTCATCTTGAGTTCGGCTCCCAGGGGTTTGAAGACCTCGTCGTTTAGAGAGCACACGCTGTAGTAGCCGTCAGTTATCTGGCTGCGAGTTCCACTGACGAACAGCTTATTGTTGCTGACGTTGATGTTAGTCCATTGCGGTAGGTAGGTGATATCGCAGAGTGCGACTTCGAGTTGGCCTGACGTGTTATCGATCGCGTGCGTCAGCTGAACGGCCTCACCGCTCGTTATTCCTGGAAGTGTTATGTACATGTTAGAGTATATATGCTCATTATATAAGAGTTTTAAAATGTTGTTTTCCCCCATGAAGATCGTAGTTGCTCCTGAGTTGTATTTCAATGCCCAGCTTTTAGATGTGTTCGATAAGTATAAGCTTTCGGTGACTAACATCAAGGCAGTCCACGCTTGGTTCAACAACCCTATGCAGTTCTGGCAGAATCAATTAAACTTTGCCGTGTGGTGCGCTACAACGGGGTGTGGTGTGACATTGACCGACAGTCGGCGTGGACCGCTGAGTCAGTCTGTCTTCAAGTTCCACGTGTACTACCAGGTCAGACGTATCCTTAAAGAGATCAGCGCCCCCCTCCCACAGGACAAAGCGTGGGACGCAACAAACAACCCGTACGATAGACGGGTCTACGAACGTATTTGCAATGAATTCGAAATAAACCCGAAGACGGATTGGCGTTTGCCGGGGCTGAACCACGGGTTGGGTATTCCTTACAGCGATGGGCTCTCAGTAAAAGCATTTAAGAAAGATTTACTAACAAACTTTATGAAACGAAAAATGTTTAGTAATGGGAATTTTTTCCATGCATTAGATGATATTGTTCCTAAACCTACCAAATATGGACCAAAACCAGTGAAAGATTCAAGTGATGATTTAGTGAAACGAGGTATACTTAGGCAGGACTTTGCTTTGTCGAGTAATGAATGGAGGGATGATCGTATGGACTTTGAAGGTGGTGTTGCTTTCACAATCCAGAAAGTGGAGCAGTCAACCGCAGACGGGTGGAAAATGTTTATGCTGGACACGTCGAAAGGATTCACTCGTGCCGGGGTAGTCAGGTTGAACGACTCGATTCGAACGTACGTGTGGGCGCTGTTGGGTGCGCAGTCGATGACGCATTCCAACATCCTCGGTAAGGGAACTGCTTACGACGCTCAGAAACAGTTCGTTTCCAACGTTGAGGATGCTATCAATTCTCCAGCTGATCTCCCGCGGGCCATCGACCGTTACCAAAACGTGTTAGAATACGCCAGATCGAATGTCAATTACGTGTTCGGTGTGGGGCTGTACATGGCTCCGAGTGATATGCAACTGAGAGTAAAAAAAGTGGTGGGTTATAACAACAAAATAGTCATAGCCACGAAGGATCAAAAGTTGGGTATCAACCCCGATATTAACACCACCTATATCCCACATATCCCACCACGTGAAACGGGTATAGTGGTATCACCCCCGGAGTCTAAAGTTCATGTGGAGGTACCCCCCACACACCCTCATATGCAGGCTCAGCAGCATATTGATAGTAAAACGGCCCTGGTGGTTGGTGGGGTAGCTTTGGGACTTATTTGGTTAAAGATTTCTTAGCCGCTACGTACACCAGACCCGCCACGGCGACGATGGCTGCCCACAGGTTTTGACTGAGCCACGTGGCAGTTTTAGCCAGAGCGCTCAACAACCACGAGACGATGCTACCCAGGATGCCGGGAAGGGCTTCGGCGGCTTTACCAGCCAGTTTAGCTAAGCCTTCCCCGAGTTTTTTTATCCAGTCTTTAACACCCCCACCGCCACTTGGGGTTCCGCCGCCGGCAGGCACCACAGTACCCCCTGTCAGTGACACCACCAGGGTTGATATGATGAAACCCAATGCAGTCAGAATGCTGGCGATGGTGATCCCTTGCTCCCGGAACAATATCCGAATCCTGTCTGCTAACGTGGTGTCTCGGTAGAGGACTTGATTGATGGTTTCCCGCACACGGTTGGCTTGGGATCGAAGCTTTTCTTTGTAGCCGGACGCTGTCTCCAACCAGACCTGCCTTTCATCTTCAAAATTACGTATTCGTTCCTCGATGGTGGCTTTCAGAGACTCGTCCTCAGTTTCACCGAGTTTTTTCTTTTCATAGGCGATTTTGTCGTCTATCTCACTCACTTTGGCCGTGCTTTTCCAGAGATGACCACGAATGGTTTGCATCAACAGGTCCAACCCCTTCAGTTCCCGAAAGGTAATTTTGAGACCCGGGAAGGGTTTGTTCTCGTAGTCGGCCAACACCTTTTCAATATCATAAGTCATGTTTTGAACCGATGTGGCGTCCCTGATGCCTTCCAGATCTTGACTGACCTTCGGAGGAAGCTTAGGTTGCGCGCCACCGTAATTTGTGAAACCTAGTTCATCTTGGACAAAGCTAGTATAATATTTACCGGCCAATGCTGATAAAGCAAGCGGTTTTCTCGTTTTTTGATGAAAGAGATCGATCTCCGGGTGATCCTTCAAACGCAGCTTACCCTTGTCGAGGGTAAACTTATTATAGTCTCGCCACCGCGGCTTGATGTTGTCTCTTTCTTCAATTGCGTTGTAATAAGAGTCGACGGTTTCATTCACGAGTTTGGTCCTTGGTGAGAATGAGATCTTCTGCTTGTTTATATCTTCGACAGCCTGCTGTAGGCTAGTACTGAATGAGGTCTCCTGCTCATCGTATGCCTGGGCACTAGCACCCCGCATCTCCTCCATAGGTATGTCTTCATCCATTATTTAGTATTAAAAATATATTTCGTTTATATATAACAATGTACGGCAGAAAATTAGATCCTTTCAGAAGATTGAGAGAGCCATTAGGAGCCAGAGCCGTGCGTCAGTCGGTGACCATCACCAACAATCCCAGCAAGATAGACCAGAATCAAACTCTGCTGGTTAGATTTCCAAACCTTGGTGAGAATGACCTCATTGTACCAGGCACTCTTCAACTGGCGTTCAATATCACGTTGACCTCCGACAACGACAAACGCGAGCTAGTGCGGAACGTGGGGCGAGCCATCATCAAGAAAACGACCGTCAAGATCAGCGGTAACGAGGTGCTGAGCATCGACGACAGCGACGTGTTTCACTGCTACAGGGATCTCTGGAAAAGCGAGGGAGAACGAGTCAATGATGTGTACCAGGGCATCAGCAAATCAACCCGGGCGCGCATAGGGTATGTCTTCACGCAAGAACAGCAAGACAAGCTATCGGACGGTGAAAAGGCCATCGCTCGAGCATACGGGAATCGATTCTGCGTGCCGCTAGACTTCGAGTTGCTCACGGGACACGCGCCGTTTTACCAGGCCGCGCTGGGTGATAGGCTCGAATACGAGCTCACGTTTAACGACTATAGCAAAGTAGTGCGTACGCCGAACGGTGATGAGGCCAGTTATGCCATAGACAACATCTCTCTGGAGTTCAACATGGTCACTAGCCCGGAGCTGGCCAGGCAGGTTCGAAGCCAGTACTCTGGGAAGATGGCTATCCTGTACGATCGCGTACTGAGGCATAGATCAGTCGTGCGAGATAAGAGCGACACTGTGTGGAATATCAACCTGAACGTGCCGGCGCGATCGATGAAAGGTATCCTGGTCGTCCCCGTGGAGTATTACGATCCATTCCGGAGGGACAGCGAGAAGTTTTTCAACCCCGAGATTGAAAAGGGGGAAGTGACCATCGAGGGCGTGCCCAACCAGCTGTTCAGTCATGGTATGAGGCCACACCAGCAGTGGGATGAGATAAAAAAGCTACCAGTGGGGGATTATATAACAAAGGACCTGGACCTCGGCTCCGTGCAGATCGGTGAATACCTGACCACCAAGTACGCCCTATGGTTGGACATGCGATCCACGGATGATGATAAACTGCACGGTAGCGGGCGCCGTATAGATAACGGCAGCGAAGGGATAACCATCCAGATTACTAAGAAGGCTCAACCCGCTGGTAAGTTGAAATTATATCTGTACGTTATTATGGACGCGCAACTTAATATAGACAATGGGAGATTCGTGCAAGCCATCTACTAGTGGGGGTACCCGGGGGTACCCACAACTACCCACTGACCCACACTGCGCCATAGTGTGCGGGCAGACTGGCTGTGGGAAGACCGTTTTCATGTTGGATATGTTGGAGGGTTACTGTGTTCGATAACATCGTTATCATGTGCCCTACTCTGAGCATGAATAAAACGTACGCGCGACCTTGGGTGATGACGGACCCGGACGTACACAAAATCGACCCTGGAACACGCCTGCAGGACTGGTTGAAAGCTCTTCACGAGAAATTTAAAGGGGAACCGACGCTGTTCATACTGGACGACTGCAGCACTAATCGCGAGATAACAAAAAAGAGAGACATGCTATCGTACCTGGCCTTCTCCGGCCGGCATGCAAATCACAGCGTCTGGGTGCTAACGCAGAAGTTCAACTCGGTGTTGAAAGACCTCAGGGAGCAGACGCGATGGGTGGCCTTATTTCACTGCAAGGACAGGGATTCGTTCGAGGAGTGTTTGAGAGAGAACGATGTGATGAGTAAATTAGAACGGGAACGGGTGAAGAAACAGCTCGCTGAAACTAAACACGCTAAGCTCGTGCTCAAGACCGACCAACCTGTGGCTTATATAGTATGCTAAGCAAAGCTAAGCAAAGCTAAGCAAAGCTAAGCAAAGCTAAGCATATAGCTATGATATTTGAAGTGTTTGTCGTGTGCAACTTAACCTTCATTTCTCTGTGTTTTGTCTGCATCGGGTATTATATAGTTAAAACTAAATCTTACTTGTTATATTATAAGATGGAGTGTGAGGAATTGCTCGAACAATTGGTACCTGGGGGTGTGGGGGGTACCCCCACTGGGGTCTCCCCCATGCCGCCGGCAGGCCCCACTGATGATAAGCGAGAGAAACTGGTGGCGTTGGCTGTTGGCGGTAAAGCCAAACATTACTTTGGAGACTACACTCCGGATAAAATTCACAAAATGTCAGTCGAAGAAATCGATAAGCTGTACGCTAGATACGAGTCCCGGCTCGGAGCAGAAATGACAAAGACAATAGGATCGGCTATGACCCAGATATACACCGGTATTGTGTCATACTTCCTTCCCATTCCACCAGAGCGCCGACTTTACCTGTGGGAGGACCTAGATAAAGACCCTTTTATCGAACACGCCGTGAGCTCTATCAGCTGCGAGCTGTACCACAAATATGGCATGTTGTTGGCTCCAGTGACGGCGGCGATTATCACAGCAAAACATTGTCAATTTGAGAGAAAGAATAATAATAATAGTATAGATGGCCGAGGTGACGGTGGAGACCCCTCCCGAGGTGAGGGAAGTGACCCCAGTGGAAACAGTGGAGACCAGGGTACCCCCTTCAGTGGATGTACCCCCAACAGTAACCAGACAGAAGAATCCTAAGAGAGTAGCTGCCAGTAAAAAACGGTGGTGTAACCAACATAAAGTGACCAACCCAACCCGACTGTTGTTGGCTGTAGGCGTAACTGCTGCCTTGGCTATCTCGTGGTTATACGTGGGGGTACCCTCCCACAGTGAGCCACCACCCAACAGTGAGCCCCCCACCCCCACAGTCGACCCGCATATCATGTTATAATTTTAATATTTTATATCATATACATAATGTCTGAGGGGAAAAAGTTCGTCAACGACGCATACCACGCCACAGTGGTTGCCAGTCTAGCCGTAGGGTACGCTCGGTTGACTAAAATGGTGCTTAAACAACCAACTATCAAGCTAGATTTCAACCTGCAGGATATGGGTATGCTCATAATGAACCTTGGTATGGCGATGGCCACAAAAGACATCCTAGTAAAACAAGGGATAATACCTGAAAATATAATGAAATAAATATAGGATGGCCACAATAGCTATGATGGCCGGTGGGGCGTTAGTGAATGCCCTGGCATTTTCCGGGAGTAATTTCCTCTTCTCGAAACTACGAGATGATCACGCAATACAGGAAGAAAGGAAGCGGCACGATCTCGCTACTGAGAAATTACAAAGGGCACAGGCCGAGTACGCTAAAAAACGCCTCCAAAGGATCGATTTTATTAACGAACAACTCACGCGTGAAAACCATGCCGTTCAAACATTCAACGATGTCGATGAAGCAATGAAAGAATACTACCTACTAACTGGTAAACGATTGGAACCGCTCAATAAACCCACACTCGCTCAGTACTACACACCATCCAAGGGGCAAATGAATCGTGAACTGGTCTTCATAGTGTTGGGTATAGCAGCTACTGTGTTGGTTGCTAAGCAATTAAATTAAAATACCTATATAAGTAAACATGAGACCCGCCCCATACCGATGCGAATACATACTTATGGGGAAGACCGAGGCCTGTGGTAGGAAATGCAGGAATCAGGGGTTCTGTTGTTTCCATATGGGAAGTCCTAACTACACGTGTTCTGTGTGTGGTATCGGGGTTAAAGGGCACTACTGTCTATGTAAAGCTCACGGAGCGAACGTAGTCAGACATCAACTCATCTACGAGAATAAAAAAGGCTACATAAAAGAACGTAGGCGACTGCTCAAGATAGACTCCAATTAAATGTTTTACACATATCCAACAGTGCGTGAAACAGCCACTTAAGGGTTACCTCCCTTTACTGTGAACCAATTAGACATTGGTTCTCTTAGGTGTAAACACTATGGCTACTGTGCGCGAGCTTAAGCGGGTCGCAAAACAGAGAGGTGTGATCGGGTATTCTCGAATGCGGAAGTCAGCATTGTTGAGATTACTAGGTTTAGAAGCCCCTCCTACGGTAACACAATTAAAAGCTCAAGCAAAACAGCTTGGATACACGGGTTATTCAAACCTGGGGAGAGCCGGGTTAACCGCATTGTTATCACATGCCCTCGTAGCAAAACCTCCCACTGTAAAACAACTGAAAGCCGAGGCACACGATTTGGGTTTAGGTGGGTATTCCCGTATGAGAAAACCACAGCTTGTAGAATTATTACGACAGAATAGAGCTATTGACCTACAGTTCGTGCGCACTGAGCGCGCTGTAGGCAACTATTTGAGAGGTTGGCGCATGCACGTTGATAGAAACATAGACATTACAGATATCAAGCCTCTGATAGCTGATAAGGTCAACCAGGAACTAAATAACCTAGGAAGTATCAAGTTTCAGATCACAGTGAAAATGTCGCTCGATAAGCAGGTTGGGAGTACCACTGAGTATGTTCAGCCTTACTTCCGAGGTAAACAAGAGGTCGTCACACATACAGAGACCATTGACGCATCAATCGATACCAGTTTTCAGCAGATACGAGAAAACCTAGAACGCTACACACACTTGGGGTCCGGGTGGGCTGTAGATAAAATCGATAATGTCTATCTAGACATAGCTAACTACGTGCCGTTCAGAGGCGGGTCATACCTAGCCTTGCCCCCCTACTATAGGAACAAACATGCCATAGTAAACGTTAAGAATAGAGGAAACGATTGCCTGAGGTTAGCTATCAGGTCAGCCTTATTTCCAGCTGACACTCATTCAGATAGGCTTTCTAGCTATCCCCAAGACGATGGGCTCAACTGGGATGGTATAGATGAACCCACCCCCATATCCCAGATCACTAAAGTAGAAAAACAGAATAATCTGGCTATAAATGTCTTTGGGCACGAAGGTAACACAACAATAGTACACAGGGTCAGCCCGGTGAAGGATCGCCAAGTTATCAATATATTCATGATCCAGCGAGGTGACAAGTATCACTACACATGGATAAAACACTTTAGCAGGCTGTTGTATGACCAATCGGCACACAGAGAAAAGACCCACTTCTGTGAACGATGCCTACATGGCTTCACACGAGCTGATTTATTAGAATCCCACCGGGATGATTGTCAAGGTCTGGGGCAGACGGCCATGCGAGTCGACATGCCTAAGGAAGGTGATAATATCCTAAAATTCAATAACCACAAGAACCAAATGTCTGTGCCTTATATCACATACGCCGACTTCGAAGCCTTAGTTGTGGGTGGGGATTCCCCCACACCCCCCAGTGGTGCCGCCGGCAAGGCTCCCTTCACCCACAAAACACAAGAGCATAAAGCCTGTTCGTTTGGATACATTGTCGTCCGTTGTGACGGGGAAACGAAAGCTCCGGTAGTGTATAGGGGCCCTGACGCCGCTGAAAGGTTTCTAAAGTGTTTGCAGGAGGAAGAAAAAATTATTAGGAATGCATTGTATAGAATCGCTCCCATGCGTATGACCCGAGTCGACAGGCTAGCTCACGATAGTAGCACTAACTGTCACGTGTGTGACTCACCACTTAACGGTGATTCGGTGAGAGATCACTGCCACATAACTGGTAAGTATAGAGGCGCCGCTCACAGCGCGTGCAACCTCAAGCTTAAAATCAACCCTAAGACAATAAACATCCCCGTTGTCTTTCACAACTTGAGAGGGTACGACTCACACTTGATCATGCAGGCCATCGCGAAAATCGATGGTAATATAACGTGCATCCCCAACAACATGGAGAGATACATCTCCTTCAGCTTAAACGGACTTAGGTTCATTGACTCGTTTCAGTTCCTCCTGTCGTCACTCGACAGTCTGGTCAAGTCCAACAATACCTTCCCTATCACCGATCGATACACAGACGCCGAGACTAGACCCCTGCTTATGAGGAAGGGTGTGTACCCCTATGAGTACATGGATAGTTGGGCCAAGTTCACCGAGACCAGACTACCCCCTATTGACTGCTTTTATAGCAAGCTGAATGAGGCGTCCGTCTCACGAGATGATTACTCGCACATGACTAACGTATGGAATAAACTGGGTTGTAAGAACCTGGGTGATTATCACGACCTGTACTTGAGGACAGATGTACTGCTGTTAGCCGACGTGTTTGAGACGTTTAGGCGGACGTGTTTCAAGCAGTATAAACTCGACCCCGCATGGTATTACACCAGCCCAGGTCTGTCGTGGGACGCCTTGCTTAAAAAGACCGGAGTTAATTTGGAATTGCTCACAGATTATGACATGCACCTATTCATTGAGAAAGGCTTGCGAGGTGGGATTTCCATGGCATCCAAACGATACGCGAAAGCAAATAATCAATACGTGAAAGGTTACGATCCTAACAAGCCAACCAATCACATTCTCTACCTCGACGCAAACAACCTGTACGGCTGGGCCATGAGTCAGTATCTACCTACAGGGGGATTCGAATGGGTACCCCACGTTGATGTTATGGGGGTTGCACCAGATTCGAACAAAGGTTATATCCTCGAGGTTGACTTAGAGTATACCAAGGAATTACACACATCGCACAACAGCTACCCCCTGGCCCCCGAACGTATGAGGGTTAACCCAGACTGGATGTCTGAGTACCAACATAACTTGTTAGGTGGGCGTGTGACAGACGTTGAAAAACTCGTGCCTAACTTAATGAATAAGACCAAGTACATCGTTCACTATCGCAACCTACAGCTGTACCTGTCGTTGGGTATGAGGCTGACCAAAATACACAGGGTGCTCATGTTCGACCAGAGCCCATGGATGGAGCCCTACATCAGAATGAACACAGACCTACGAAAAAAAGCCACCAGTGATTTTGAGAAAAATCTCTTCAAGCTCATGAACAACTCGGTGTTTGGTAAGACTATGGAGAACCTGAGGAAACGCGTGACCGTGAAGCTGGTTCGGTCGAGTGAGGAAGACAAGCTCAGGAGATTGATAGCCAGTCCGGCATTCAACCGTAGTAAGATATTCACAGACAACCTGGTTGCCCTGCACATGAAGAAAAGCCACATAAAATTCAACCGGCCTGTTTACGTGGGGATGAGCATCCTCGATTTATCCAAACACCTGATGTACGACTTTTACTACAACGAGCTCAAGAAACAGTACGGCGACAGGTGTGAAGTGCTGTACACTGACACGGATTCCCTGCTGTTAGAAATTCGAACCGAGGACGTGTACGAGGACATGAAAAAACACCTCGATTTATACGACACCAGCGACTACCCTAAGACCCATGCCATACACAGTACGGTAAATAAAAAGGTCCTAGGTAAGATGAAGGATGAGTGTGCTGGCACGCCCATAGCCGAGTACATAGGTTTGAGACCTAAGATGTACTCCATACTGAAAGCCGACAATAGTGAGATCCGGAAGGCTAAGGGGGTTAAGAAGTATGTGGTGAAACAACACATCAAACACGCCAGATTCAAGGAAGCCCTGTTCAAGACCCGTACCTTTAGGCATAAAATGAACACACTTAGAAGTGATGGACATAAGATATACGGACTGACTATAAACAAGATGTCCCTGTCGCCTATGGACACTAAACGTTGGATAGCTATTGATGGGATAAACACATACGCGTATGGAAATGAAAAAATTTGAGGCTATTTACTACAGCCCGCGTGGGTACTGGAAAGGAGCTAGCGCAGTAGATAAGCTAGCTAAAATAGCGCGAGTACCCCCGGAGGAAGCCAAAGCGTGGCTTGAAAAACAAGCCCTGTGGCAGATCTATTTGCCGGCACCACGCTACGTACCTAGAAGGAGGTTCGGTATTAACATACCTAATAGCGTTCACCAGGCAGACCTACTGTTCCTACCCCACGACAAGAGGTACAAGTATGCCTTAACCGTAGTGGACGTAGCCAGTCGTTACAAGGAAGCCGAACCCTTGACCACGAAAGATTCGGCCCAGGTAGCCAGAGGATTCGAACGCATATACAAACGCAGCCCGCTGATGTGGCCAACAGAGCTGCAAGTTGACCCCGGACGGGAGTTCATGGGTGTCGTGTCACAACTGCTAGCCAAACACGATACAAAGGTCAGGCGTGGCACGGCCGGAGCCCATCGCAGCCAAGCCATAGTTGAGAGATTTAATAGGACTTTGGCTGAGCGCTTGTTCGGCCATCAGTATGCTAGGGAGATGGCCACCCCTGGAAAACGATCGACTGAATGGGTCACGAGGTTACCCAAGGTGGTGTTGGCAATCAACCATGAAGTCACCCGTCTCACCGGTAAGAAACCGGCAGACGCTATCAAACTAAAATCAATAATTGCAGAGTCGGCCGCTCCATTGCGTGGGAAGGAGAAACAGATACCAGATAGGGCCCTAGTGAGGTATCTATACCAGCCGGGGGAACACGAGGGTGATAGCCGTAAGCGGGCCACCGATCCTATATGGTCAGTCAAAACTTACAACATAGATAAAGTGGATATGAAAGCCGACGAACCTAACTTGTACTACTTGAGGGATGGGCCGGGTAGGGGGTTTGTAAGAGAAGAATTATTGATCGTACCGTACGGCACAGTGTTACCTCCTACCAACACACGGTAATAGTAGCAAGGTTCACGTTAAACTGTTTCATAGGCACAGTAATTACCGCCAACTTTTTTGTAGTAGGGGTAATAGTAGCAAGAGCTAAGGCCCCAACCAAAGCCTTATTTACTAAATAAGGCTTTATAGAGACTTTTCTTGAAAGTGGTCCAGAACCCCCATTGCATATACTACTTAATGAGTTGTAGATTCAGTCACTCTCATTCTTACAGACACTCAGTCTATAATGGACAAATGGACGGTCGTGGCAAAGTCGAAATTATTTTTTTTAAGAGGGCAGTTAATGAAGATGACCAGATCTCTTCCTGCATGTGCGCAATTGCATGGATACTGACAGAATGTCAACTGACACAGTCACTCCCCGCTAAAAAAACAAAGTTTAAAACCATCACAAAGCGTTAAAAAGTGCTTTGCAGTTTTGTCAAATATCAACAATAGTTTCAGAACTAAAACATTCAAGCATCAAAGGCATCCATGGCAGATTAGAACAGATCAGATATGTCATACCTCACACTTTCACCAGATAGAATATTCCCCTCAATACTTAGAGGTGTATTTGAAAGAAATGAATTTTAGGACGACTAAACACATTCAAACATTGGCTTGTAGTAATGAGTGATCAGATCAGATCAACGATATGTCATATTTTTCACACACATGGAATACTTGTGAATGTATACACCCTACCAATTATTTTTTTAATTCATAAAATCATCACTATTACTTCCAAACACCTCTCACCAGATGGAACTTTTTTCCCTAACAGAAATTAAAGGTGTGTGTGAAAGAAGTTTTTTGAGCAATAACTACAAACACTCAAAAAATGCTGTGTAGTATTTCAATGGCGGATCAGAACAGATCAGCGAGATGACACGTTTTTCACACACCTCAAATAAATCCTAACAATGTTTAGATTATCAAATTATAAATATTACCTGCAAACACCTTGTCATTGTATATTCCCCTCATAAATATTTAAGGTGCATGTGAAAGAGGTTTTGGAGCAATAACTACAAACACTCAAAGTTATACTATTTCAATGGCGGATCAGAACAGATCCGCGAGATGGCACATTTTTCAACACCTCAAAAACACCCTACCGATTTTTTTTAAATTATAAAATTAGCACTATTACTTCCAAACACCTTTCACTAGATGGTATGTTCCCCTAATGGAAATTAAAGGTGTATGTGAATGAAGTTTTTGAAGCTGAAACAAAAGCACTCGATATTTCAATGGCGGATCGGATCAGGTCGGCGAGATGGCACATATTTCACACACCTCAAGTACGTCCTAACAATTTATTTTAGATTATGAAACTATCACTATTGCCAGCAAACACCTTTCGCCTGATGGTAAATTCCCTTCATAAAAATTAAAGGTGTATGTGAAAGACGGTGTTGAGCAATATCTAGACACACTTCAAACAACGGCGTGTAGTATTTCAATGGCGCATCAGATCAGATCGGCGATCTGCCACATTTTTCACACACCCCAATTAAACCCCAACATGTTTTTAAGTCACAAAACTATCACTATTGCTTGCAGACACCTTTCAACTAAAGGTATAATTTCCTGCTAAAACATAAAGGAATGTGTGAAAGAAGCTTTTATTTACGAAACTCAGTCTATCTTCGCTGTGTACCGATAATTGAAGCCAGAGAGTTACAAGATGCCGACTTGAAACTTTACTACAAACATATTTTCTTATACTGACACTAATTACAAATATGTGACTAGAACTGAAGTAACAGAACAGGTGACTTATGTTCTACGTGTAGGATCCGAGTTGTCACAACACTCAGCGAATGTAATCAGCTGTTGAAAATGAACCGAGCTCAATCTTTAATACTAAGCTGCCGCCATATTGTCTCCACTGATCATGTGACAAAGCGAGACATACGTTCAGCTGTTTTTCGAGGAGTTTCCCCTCCCCTCTCTATATAGGCTCCCTGGTATGACAGAGTTTTCTGAGCTGCGCATATAATTTGAAGTCAGGTCGCGTTTAGAAACGAGTGAAATAAAACGCTTAGTCATGAAAGGAAATAACACCAATCACGTGATGGACACATGTGTTAATATCGCGTACTTAGAGTGGTGTTTGCAGGGCCATCGAATTTACCTACATAATTATACTTGAAGCAGTTCCATAGATTGATGCCCATGCTGTTGATTACTAGATTGTTTGGCCCAGACTATTATTAACTGACCGACCCGGAAAGATGAAATGTCGCTGAATGCTGTGTTAACAAACAAAATGCAAATTTTAAATAGGAGGAGTTCTAAGCTCCTTTGAAAAATAGTCTATTACTAGATAATTATCTCGTAGTCTAACTGTATGTTGAGTGAGTGATATACATGAGTGAGTGAATTCGAGGTTAGTTTGAAAATACGCCACGCTCTACAATATTCCAGGTATAATTATGCCACCGGTCTGTAACTATAATTTAGTCTGGACCAGACAATCCAGTGAAAAACAACAGGAACAGAGACCTACGCAATTGACCATGTGTCAACCAAGTCAGCGAGTCTGACCGTCCAATCCTGTTCTAAACGCCTCTTGCTGCCAATTAAGCATGGGTTACCGAAGATCAGTTCAATCCCGGATCTTCTGGGGTAACTGTAAATTGACGTCTCTTTGCTTGTGTCCTAAAAACGGATTTGGTACGGTTTAACTTGGTAACAACTTGCAATTAATGTCCGCTGAGAAAGTATGGATATGTTTTAGCACATAATCAACGAGCTTGTATATGTATTTAATACACATGTATGAGTATACTGATAGATGATAACCGTCTCATACGAGGGAAAGCAGAGGGTCCTACTTATGTTTTTTAACACCAACTGCAATAAATTTACACCTTATCTGTCGCCTTTGTGCTATCGCGTAATAAATCGTAACAGGTTTGCACGCGTATCTGAAGTGTAATTGTGTCCTGCACGGCCCATATCTACTAAATGCATATGAACAAGTAAATATGTACACATTTATTTCCTCCAGAAATGGTTCACCAATTCCCACACATATTAACACACAAGTTAAAATACAGGAAAAACAATTAAAAAAAATGAAAAAAAAACCTGTGTCCAAATGTCTCTAAACATAAAAAATACAACCATAAAATGCAAAAACAAAATATCAGACACAATTAGAGTCCCAAGAATGTCCATGTTTAAATTCCCCGAATATCACAGAGCGGGAAGCGGATTGAGTACATATAAATTCCGTTTGGTACTGAAGGACGAACATAGCGGGTAACCCTGTCATATATAGCGGGGGCATTAATAAAACACGCACAAACATACAATGAAACCTATTTAATGTAGATCGACATTTGTGTACTGACAGACACTCACACTCACAGTCGACGGTAGTTGACTCGTGATTTAGAGGCAATAATTTTAACTGGAAGTTTTGGCAAATTTGATTACAACACAAACTTATGTAAACATTGCAAATCTGATGTAAGCTCTAAGTGTATCTCTAAGCTCGTTTTTCCATACACTCGTAAATCTCTTGCAAATCAGTAACATGTATGGTACGTAACATGTATGGTAACATGTATATGTAACCAGTCGGATATTAGCATCAAGTATAATATAATCCAATGAGCCCACTGCCCCTTTAAAGGGGGGCGTGGTGCATTTAAGGACACAACACAAATAGGTTTATTCACATGTGAAACAAAATGGAACGTTTGAATAATTAATATCGATGTTCACAAACATATACTCATTTGTCTTACAAGGAAAATATAATCCTCAACATAAGTACTGAATTATGATGGCCTTGTTTGGGAAGCTAAACAGATCAGAGTTACCGCCCTTTTATTATGGCGTAATTTGTGAAAATGCGATTTACACTAGCCTCCTGTCTTGTCCTTAGGCAAACTACATTCATACAGACAGACATAACGTGAACAAAGTATGTGAAAATACGAACGAAGCGTTAAAACTGAAACTGGAAATAGGAAGATAGAAATGATATGCATATTTTCATTCATAACCTCACCTCAAAGAAAATGATGTGTTTTTGATCTTTATTGCTATGGAAACTGTGAATCAGATAACACAAAAACAGATTAGTTACTTCTGATGTATGTACTGTATAAACCCACATGACAAACATCCTTCATGATTGAAAAGTGTTAGACAGAAACTTTAATTTTCGAGTTAAAGGGAAGTTAAATACCACCGTCGAGTTTGCTACACTAGTGAGCCAGCCATGGTGATATAACCAACCTAATTATATGTCCGGTTATGCAACCAAACCATTGAAATCAAAATGAAGTGAG
The DNA here is from genome assembly GCF_037392515.1 of Haliotis asinina. Taxonomy (NCBI): domain Eukaryota; kingdom Metazoa; phylum Mollusca; class Gastropoda; order Lepetellida; family Haliotidae; genus Haliotis; species Haliotis asinina. Next base: position 45,111,011 of record NC_090281.1, read on the forward strand.
GACGAAACATGGAATCAATCTAAAGTCCGGTTCCAGTCCCGTTTTCAAGTTTCACCAAGGGTCAAATTTCCTTGTTACCCGCGTGAACTCACGATTGTCATAGAAATCAGTAAATACACGGAAACAATTATTTATGCATCTCTACAGGATACCTTCTTCGAGATAAAAATATACTATTATTTCAAGTTCCTTGTTAATACACGTGTACAGTCTAGATGAATTCTTGTTGATGCTGTGTTTGTAGCAACCACCCACTCACAACTGTACCCGCCGAGGAGCATTTTGAAAAGACGCGGTATGAATGTGACATGCTGTGCTCACAATGACACAGTAATAATGACTGAATAGTAAATGAATGAATGAATGAATAAATGAATGAATAATATTGAACATACTCTTCAAAAAACAAGAAACTCTACATGTTTTTTTAAAGTTTGTTACTTACTAAGTGTATATAACTAATTCAAACATAAGTTGTTTCAAAGGCATTTAGAAGTTGGAGGAATCAAACTAAAAGTGCGTTATGGTTCAACTTCTTTATTATACAAGGTTACAACGTTTCTAGACAGATCCTAGTTCAACTTCTTTATTATACAAGGTCACAACGTTTCGAGACAGATCCTAGTTCAACTTCTTTATTATACAAGGTTACAACGTTTCGAGACAGATCCTAGTCTCACTTCTTTATTATACAAGGTTACAACGTTTCTAGACAGATTCTGGTTCAACTTCTTTATTATACAAGGTCACAACGTTTCGAGACAGATCCTAGTCTCACTTCTTTATTATACAAGGTTACAACGTTTCTAGACAGATTCTGGTTCAACTTCTTTATTATACAAGGTCACAACGTTTCGAGACAGATTCTGGTTCAACTTCTTTATTATACAAGGTCACAACGTTTCGAGACAGATTCTGGTTCAACTTCTTTATTATACAAGGTTACAACATTTCGAGACAGATTCTGGTTCAACTTCTTTATTATACAAGGTCACAACGTTTCGAGACAGATTCTGGTTCAACTTCTTTATTATACAAGGTCACAACGTTTCGAGACAGATTCTGGTTCAACTTCTTTATTATACAAGGTCACAACGTTTCGAGACAGATTCTGGTTCAACTTCTTTATTATACAAGGTTACAACGTTTCGAGACAGATTCTGGTTCAACTTCTTTATTATACAAGGTCACAACGTTTCGAGACAGATTCTGGTTCAACTTCTTTATTATACAAGGTCACAACGTTTCGAGACAGATCCTAGTCTCACTTCTTTATTATACAAGGTTACAACGTTTCGAGACAGATTCTGGTTCAACTTCTTTATTATACAAGGTTACAACGTTTCGAGACAGATCATAGTCTCACTTCTTTATTATACAAGGTTACAACGTTTCGAGACAGATCCTAGTCTCACTTCTTTATTATACAAGGTTACAACGTTTCGAGACAGATTCTGGTTCAACTTCTTTATTATACAAGGTTACAACGTTTCGAGACAGATCCTAGTCTCACTTCTTTATTATACAAGGTTACAACGTTTCGAGACAGATCCTAGTCTCACTTCTTTATTATACAAGGTTACAACGTTTCGAGACAGATTCTGGTTCAACTTCTTTATTATACAAGGTTACAACGTTTCGAGACAGATTCTGGTTCAACTTCTTTATTATACAAGGTTACAACGTTTCGAGACAGATCATAGTCTCACTTCTTTATTATACAAGGTCACAACATTTCGAGACAGATTCTGGTTCAACTTCTTTATTATACAAGGTTACAACGTTTCGAGACAGATCATAGTCTCACTTCTTTATTATACAAGGTCACAACATTTCGAGACAGATTCTGGTTCAACTTCTTTATTATACAAGGTTACAACGTTTCGAGACAGATTCTGGTTCAACTTCTTTATTATACAAGGTTACAACGTTTCGAGACAGATCCTAGTCTCACTTCTTTATTATACAAGGTCACAACATTTCGAGACAGATTCTGGTTCAACTTCTTTATTATACAAGGTTACAACGTTTCGAGACAGATTCTGGTTCAACTTCTTTATTATACAAGGTCACAACGTTTCGAGACAGATCATAGTCTCACTTCTTTATTATACAAGGTCACAACGTTTCGAGACAGATTCTGGTTCAACTTCTTTATTATACAAGGTTACAACGTTTCGAGACAGATCATAGTCTCACTTCTTTATTATACAAGGTCACAACATTTCGAGACAGATTCTGGTTCAACTTCTTTATTATACAAGGTCACAACGTTTCGAGACAGATTCTGGTTCAACTTCTTTATTATACAAGGTCACAACGTTTCGAGACAGATCATAGTCTCACTTCTTTATTATACAAGGTCACAACGTTTCGAGACAGATTCTGGTTCAACTTCTTTATTATACAAGGTCACAACGTTTCGAGACAGATCATAGTCTCACTTCTTTATTATACAAGGTTACAACGTTTCGAGACAGATTCTGGTTCAACTTCTTTATTATACAAGGTTACAACGTTTCGAGACAGATCATAGTCTCACTTCTTTATTATACAAGGTCACAACGTTTCGAGACAGATTCTGGTTCAACTTCTTTATTATACAAGGTTACAACGTTTCGAGACAGATTCTGGTTCAACTTCTTTATTATACAAGGTTACAACGTTTCGAGACAGATCCTAGTCTCACTTCTTTATTATACAAGGTTACAACGTTTCGAGACAGATTCTGGTTCAACTTCTTTATTATACAAGGTCACAACGTTTCGAGACAGTTCCTAGTTCAACTTCTTTATTATACAAGGTCACAACGTTTCGAGACAGATCATAGTCTCACTTCTTTATTATACAAGGTTACAACGTTTCGAGACAGATTCTGGTTCAACTTCTTTATTATACAAGGTTACAACGTTTCTAGACAGATCCTAGTCTCACTTCTTTATTATACAAGGTTACAACGTTTCGAGACAGATTCTGGTTCAACTTCTTTATTATACAAGGTTACAACGTTTCGAGACAGATCATAGTCTCACTTCTTTATTATACAAGGTTACAACGTTTCGAGACAGATTCTGGTTCAACTTCTTTATTATACAAGGTCACAACGTTTCGAGACAGATTCTGGTTCAACTTCTTTATTATACAAGGTTACAACGTTTCGAGACAGATCATAGTCTCACTTCTTTATTATACAAGGTCACAACATTTCGAGACAGATTCTGGTTCAACTTCTTTATTATACAAGGTTACAACATTTCGAGACAGATTCTGGTTCAACTTCTTTATTATACAAGGTTACAACGTTTCGAGACAGATTCTGGTTCAACTTCTTTATTATACAAGGTTACAACGTTTCGAGACAGATCATAGTCTCACTTCTTTATTATACAAGGTCACAACGTTTCGAGACAGATTCTGGTTCAACTTCTTTATTATACAAGGTTACAACGTTTCGAGACAGATCATAGTCTCACTTCTTTATTATACAAGGTCACAACATTTCGAGACAGATTCTGGTTCAACTTCTTTATTATACAAGGTTACAACGTTTCGAGACAGATTCTGGTTCAACTTCTTTATTATACAAGGTCACAACGTTTCGAGACAGATCATAGTCTCACTTCTTTATTATACAAGGTTACAACGTTTCGAGACAGATTCTGGTTCAACTTCTTTATTATACAAGGTTACAACGTTTCGAGACAGATCATAGTCTCACTTCTTTATTATACAAGGTCACAACATTTCGAGACAGATTCTGGTTCAACTTCTTTATTATACAAGGTCACAACGTTTCGAGACAGATTCTGGTTCAACTTCTTTATTATACAAGGTCACAACGTTTCGAGACAGATCATAGTCTCACTTCTTTATTATACAAGGTCACAACGTTTCGAGACAGATTCTGGTTCAACTTCTTTATTATACAAGGTTACAACGTTTCGAGACAGATGATAGTCTCACTTCTTTATTATACAAGGTTACAACGTTTCGAGACAGATTCTGGTTCAACTTCTTTATTATACAAGGTTACAACGTTTCGAGACAGATCATAGTCTCACTTCTTTATTATACAAGGTCACAACATTTCGAGACAGATTCTGGTTCAACTTCTTTATTATACAAGGTTACAACGTTTCGAGACAGATTCTGGTTCAACTTCTTTATTGTACAAGGTTACAACGTTTCGAGACAGATTCTGGTTCAACTTCTTTATTATACAAGGTCACAACGTTTCGAGACAGATTCTGGTTCAACTTCTTTATTATACAAGGTCACAACGTTTCGAGACAGATTCTGGTTCAACTTCTTTATTATACAAGGTCACAACGTTTCGAGACAGATTCTGGTTCAACTTCTTTATTATACAAGGTTACAACGTTTCGAGACAGATTCTGGTTCAACTTCTTTATTATACAAGGTCACAACGTTTCGAGACAGATTCTGGTTCAACTTCTTTATTATACAAGGTCACAACGTTTCGAGACAGATTCTGGTTCAACTTCTTTATTATACAAGGTCACAACGTTTCGAGACAGATTCTGGTTCAACTTCTTTATTATACAAGGTCACAACGTTTCGAGACAGATTCTGGTTCAACTTCTTTATTATACAAGGTCACAACGTTTCGAGACAGATTCTGGTTCAACTTCTTTATTATACAAGGTCACAACGTTTCGAGACAGATTCTGGTTCAACTTCTTTATTATACAAGGTCACAACGTTTCGAGACAGATTCTGGTTCAACTTCTTTATTATACAAGGTCACAACGTTTCGAGACAGATTCTGGTTCAACTTCTTTATTATACAAGGTCACAACGTTTCGAGACAGATTCTGGTTCAACTTCTTTATTATACAAGGTTACAACGTTTCGAGACAGATTCTGGTTCAACTTCTTTATTATACAAGGTTACAACGTTTCGAGACAGATTCTGGTTCAACTTCTTTATTATACAAGGTCACAACGTTTCTAGACAGATCCTAGTCTCACTTCACCTGAAGAAGAGACTAGAATCTGTCTCGAAACGTTGTGACCTTGTATAATAAAGAAGTTGAACCATAAAGCACTTTTAGTTTAATTCAAACATGACGTCTTTTCTCAATTACAGTAAAATAACCATTTTAAACACCAAAACAGGATTATCAAGAAAGTGTTTGATAAAACCGCAGTGGGCTGTTAAAGCCACTTGGTCAGAGTAAAATATTAGTATCTGTAGTGACCACCATGAGCATCAATAACTGCTTGGCAACAGTGATCCACAAATTCTAAATTAAAATGTCGTAATTAATTTTATTTTGTATGTTGAGATTTCAAGATACATAATGTGAATTTTACAGATAATGATCAATGATCTTGACGTTTTAACTCAGTAACTAGATGTTTTGTCACTACTGGTCTTCTTTTTATCTTGATGCCACAAAGGACTCGGTCCATAGTTTATAAATATCAGATTGCCTATAGTGTTCTGTGTGGTCTTCTTGTTGAAATTAGCTGGAGTTACCGGACTTTAACCAAGACTAAGATGGCTGCGCACATGAATGATAACATTTTCTGAAATGATTGCACAACACAGACTTCACCGTTTCTTGTCATAAACAGAAGGTGGACCGTTTTCAACCGATTATATTTGAAGTTTTGCGTTGCACGCTTGTTGTCAACCATGCCTACTGACCTAAACGCCATATTTGACAACCTGTACCTCGGAAGCATGGAGGCAGCCCTGCACACCGACACTCTGAAGGACTTAGGCATCACCCATATACTGACCATTGATGACCGACCCCTGTCACAGGAAATCACATGTCAGTTCAACTGCAAGTATGTCCACGGACTGGACCTACAAGACACCGATCTCCTGACCTACTTTGACGAATGTGTTGAATTCATCAACGAAGGAAGAAACAAGGGTGGAGTTTTAGTTCACTGGTGAAACAATTTTGTACTGTTTTAACTGTTTCATATTCAAGTCTGTTCATGCTAATTAGGTTATTAACTACAGTGCACTCTTCTGGGTGCAGCCCTGGCGGCTTGTTGCAGAGCAATCATTGAACTGTAGTGCTACTTTTTTTTGCCTCAAGCACTGTTTGCTGTTTAGGGTTTATGATTAGGTACCCCTTCTGATCCTTAGGGTAAAGGACTAGAGTATGGCAGTCTATCCGATCCCTAGTGTTATGGCTTAGGGCTTGGGGGTAGGAACCCTGTGTGATTCTTAGGGTTAGGGTTAGGGACACTTTCTGAACCATATTATAAGTTATCACATCGTGTCGAGGGAAATACGGGGTGTTATCAGTCCCTCGTAAAGTTATATACTTAATGAGGGACCAATAACACCCCGTATTTCCCGAGATACGATGTGATAACACATTTATCTAGCTGAATGATTTCACTAAATCAAAACAAAACAACACGCATCGAATCGACTTGCTGCCATGTAGACACCAGCTGATTGTTTGATCTCAATGCACCGCACATTACTATAGGCTTGTTGATGCACGCTTTCCTCACTTCGCGTCGTCACTGAGGCGTAGCGGGGTGATATGACTTTCTCAGCGGGAGTATACGACTTTTATACTCCCGCTGGCGGATCGTGATGGATGTACATTTTATTTTATCAGAGTCACATGGACCAATCAAAACTCGACATTCTTACATGAGGCTAGATAATTAGGGTTAGACCTTACCCTAGGGCAGTCCAAGCACAATGGCATGAATAAATGAATGAATGAATGAATGAATGAATGAATGAATGAATGAATGAATGAATGAATAAATGAGAGGGCGTGGGACAGAAGGGTGAAATGGTTTCTTTTCGTTTCTTGCACTTCCGTGTCACTTCTGCATTGATGACCCGTTAAACGAGGACTCATTAACTGTGATGGCGCTCATGGTCCGGAGATAAAGCGTTTGCTAATTACGTTACTAATATATAAAGTCAGTAATCTGGTGAGGTGTGTTTGAGCCCTTTATCTGAAAAAGTGCACCCAGTAAAGTGCACTACTCTCAAAGGATTATACACTGTGATTTACTTGCTAACTTGAAACAAGGTGAAACAACATATCTGATAAACTGGAGTCAAGAGATGAAACTATGTAGATAATAGAGATCATACTATAGCAGATACTGTGATGATACAGATGACATGTTTACCTTGTTAGCTGGGTACTTATTTGGTCATGTGGACAGCCTCAGATCAGAAGAGCCTTGGTTCACTCACACCCGAACCCCATACACACCAGGTGAGTTGTAATTGAAGTTGTACATGATGTAATGACAAATGTTGTTTTCTATTAATTCCAGTTTGTATTTGCAGTTTCGCAGGCATGTCCCGTAGTGCAACCATGGTGATTGCCTACATGATGGCGAAGTGCCAGACTGACCTTCAAGAGGCCTTGGCATATGTTAAAAAAATGAGGAGCTTAATCAGGTGTGTAACCACAGTAACAAGTGTGTGATAAAACAAGAAAACATTTGATGTATGGCGTTAGTTAACACAGCAGCAAAATCTTTGTTCTTCATGTTAAGTTTACAATAATACAATTCTCCCATAAATGCTTCACATGTACATGATGTTAGCATTGTAAGAACTGTTATAACTTGTAGACCAATTATGACACGTTGATTGTCAGAATACTGAAATATTGTTCAGACTGCTGTTTGTTTGACAGACCAAATTGTGGCTTTATGGAACAGCTTCAACTGTATGAAGATATGGGTTGTCACATTGACAAGAAACACAATGGCTTCCGAATGTACAAACTTAATCAGTTGGCTCTACGAGTACAGGCAGGTAGGTCATTTGAAGTATTGGAAATTGATTTAGATGTCATGATGATGATTGGTTCATTACAACTGATCAATCATCAAAAATAATTGCTTAGCGTCATTTATGAAATTTTTATGGATATGTTTTTTAATGCACAAAAAAGTATTTTAAAATCTTTTTTTTTTTCAAATTGTACAAGATGGTGATATGAGGCGAGTATGTTTGATATTGGCTGTTTTCGCTCATGTTCACTTGATTCCTGGTGTACTTCACTTGATTCCAGGTGTGTATTCAGGGGAAGTTCCGGCCGATATGTTTGCTGCTGATCCTGATGGCACCGGACAAAATGATGTAGTGTACAGGTGTAGAAAGTGCAGGTGGGTATGACCAGGTTTGTCACTGTGTATAGACAGAAATTTGTGTAAGCCACCCTTTGAGATCTTGGTTAGAACTGGTCTTCAGCAACCAATGCTTGTCGTAGGAGGCAACAAAACATAATCGTGTGGTCAGTCTCGCCAGTGTGGTTAACATGTCATTGGATCCCATTTGTGTAGGTCAATGCTCATGGTGTTTGATCACTGGAATGTTTGGTCCAGGCTCGATTATTTACAGACTGAAGGTGGCATTAAAAAACAATCAACCAACTTTATGCATACATTGCCTATACAAAGAGAGAAACTTCACAGTATATGTCAATAGAAACAATGTAATTAAAACTTTAAATCTGGTTTGAATAAAAATCTATATCACTAAGCTGATACTGTTATGTTTGTTAAAATGCAAGCATGCAGTATGTACCAGAGGAAACAATATATATGAAACGTTTTCTGCCAGTTTGAATAATAATGCTGTTGAATAATATTATTTCCCTTGTTTAGTAACAATGCTTATCATATTCCACTAATTTCATTCCATTCTTCAACAGACATGATAATTTCATTAAAAGCAACATCACGTTTATGTTCATGCATGTCATCACACCACAAATTGCATGATGAAAGCATGAATACTTTAAAGCACAAAGCTGATGGGTTTAAAAAGTCAGAAGTGGTCAGCAGCCTTATGTCTTGATGAATATGTTATTGTTATTGGTGGCATGTCATGAACAAGACGAATGTGTTGCAGAAACTCTTCTGCTGTCCTAGCCATGACCTAACATTTAAGAAGCAGACAGTGGTATGATGTGTCTGGATGGCAGGTGTACTTGAATTGTGCTGCTTTTTAATGGTGATAGCAGTAAACATAGCTTGAAGCAAAACCTGTTTCTTTGACAGATGGTAACCCTGTATTGGCAAAATAACCATTGTGACTCTCTTCAAGTTTTGTATATTTTGGCCTTTTGTGGCAATCCATTGTCGTCTGCTGAAGAAATTGGCCCTCATCAAAGGGAAACAACTCATGCCGAATGGAATATTGACACAACATTCTCAGAGCCAAATTTAGTGAAAAAAAACATTTTATATTTACAGGCAGTCACCAGATCAATAATGTAGTTATTACAACAGTAATATAGAATGTGATGAGCCCATTCCTTCGATTTTGACACTACTGGACAACTGTTGTCATTGATGTGAAAAATAACTCGGTGGCTCAGAACAACAGGAATAATTACTATGATCCAGTGAAGGAGTGAGTATAGTTTTGTGCCACTTTTAGCAATATTTCAACAATATCATGGCAGGGGTACCAGAAAGGTAGGGATTGAGCGCAGGCTTCTTACTACACGTGAACACCTGGACTACCCCACTGCCCTAATCCAGTGTCATTTGAACCCCAATAAATTATACATGTACATATCATTGCAGAACATCTCTCTTCCGAAAGTCTGTACTGCTAAGTCACACAATTGGTGAAGGTGAATCTGCTTTCGACTGGCGAGGGAAACAGCCATCCAATCAGAAGACAGATGACGTGAAGGCCAAGTCAGAGACAATATGCAATAAATCCTTGTTTATAGAGCCTGTGAAGTGGATGGCTGGAACAGTTGAAAATATGGAGGGGAAGGTAGAAAAATTGCTGCCATGCTTACTGTCTCACTTTACTTGCAATAAAAGAATTTTTGTTTCCAACCAGATGCAGCTAGAATAGTAATGCCTGTGTTGTAAGTTCCATGCTGCTCAATTTAGGTTTGAAGTATTTTGCCTGCAAATGATTTCTCATGAAGTTATGGATTATGCATAATGAATAAAGCGTCTTCTTGCAGCTCCTGTGTCCAAAATGTTCATCCAAGATTGGCTCCTTCATTTGGTATGGTTAGTATACATTACTCTAGTATTTTGTTTTCAGAAACCGTTTCCACATCACTGAGAAATCTGTGATAAAAGCAGAGTTAATTGTATTATATCCAACTATAACATTAGCTTGTGCCTACGAATCACATAGGCGGATCCAGAGGTGGCTTGCATGGATGCACACCTCTCTTTTGATCTTGAAGTTTTGTTACATAACCATTGAAACTTGGGTAGAAAATAAAGTGTGCTCTCCCACCCACCCCAATACTTTTCTCAATAGTGTGCACCCACCCTTTTTCAAAACACTGTATCCTGAAAGTGATGATACCTGGTGTTTGAGAAAAGGTGAGTTTATCCTGTTGTATCATTGGCACTATCATGAACGCATGGAAAGGCCAGGTAAGTGTTAACCTGAAAAGGGATTGAAAACTTACGGGACAAGTTGAAATATGGAATTGTGCTCAATATTAAAAGTTCAGTAACACAGAGTACTAGTCTTTTAATTTAGTTATCATTATCTACATAGATGCAGTGTGAGAAGCCCTTTTCTGGTGACCTAGGCCATCATATTGCTGGAAAATTGAATATAGCTTCATAAAGCTTCATACAGCTACCCATTCACAAAGCTGCTGATTATGTGATGTGAGGCAATTTGAGTACAGGGGCAGAGGGGTAGCCTAGTGGTTAAAGCATTTGCTCATCCTGCCAAAGACATGGATTCAGTTTCCAACATGGGAACAATATGCTCCCTCCCTCCCTGCCTCGCTCGCTCACTCCCTGCCTCACTCACTCACTCACTCCCTTCCTTCCTCGCTCACTCACTCACTCACTCACTCACTCCTTGGTACACATGTATTCAAAGGGAAACGTGTATACCAGCACTGAAGTATTTTGATTTACTACTTTTTTAAAACATTTTTTTGTAGGTGAAAGGTGTCCGTGTGGATCATGGGTAGCGCCTGCCTTCCATATTCAAAACTCAAAGGTAGATGAGGTCACACCTCGCCCTGCAATCAAAATCGCACAGCCACGCCCACTGGTCAGTCAAGAGCTGCCCATCATGAACATCCCTGGTCCTCTAGATGAGCTGCAGCAACTCGACACCCTTACACAGACATTATGATCAAACTCCTTTAAAAGATGGCAGCTGTTACTTAGAACATGTTTGTGTAAAATGTGATATTTTGTTTGTTTGATCATGGCAGATCATTCACTTTGTAAGATTTTATGCAGTCTAAGAAAACTTAGTCTCAGTGTATTTCATTACACTCCCACACTGAGTCTAACAAAGCCTAACAGAAGGTTGCATAACATTTGAGTGACCAATGACCGTCCAATCAAACGTGAGATGGTTAAATAGATTTAACCAATCAGACAACGGCTACTATTTAGGGATCGGAGGGACTTTCAAAACATTCAGGTCACTGATACATGTCTCTCCACAAACAAAAATCTGCATATAACACTGTTATTTGATCTGCAGTATATACGCTTTGGGATTTCTGTTGACATGGCTACCATTAACTAATATTTCCACAAGATAACATCACTGAATATTGCCCAAACACTATTTTCAGCGACTGTTTACTCACCTTGTCATGGTTGTACGTACGCTGCGTGCATCACCCGGAAGTGATCGTACCCTAAATAGCATTTGGAATCGCTACAAACCTTTTCAAGCTAAAATTTCAAAAGGTATGTGTGAATGTGCACTTTCACGATTTGGTAAGCTGTGTTCAGATTGGTCAATCTCAAAGGTTACCTGACGCGACCTCCCATAAGGTTTTGTTAAACTCAGTAGTAGACTGGATTTTATGCTGACTCAGCATTTACAACCTCATAATAGGTTCTGTTCAGAATATTTATTTCACATCTGAAAACGTCTTTGAAATATATGAAAACAACTTTGGTTTTAAACTATATCGGAATAAGACTTGGCAATGTGTATACATTTTTCTAGATTTAACGGGCAAGGGGTACCCTAGTAGTCAAAGCATTTGATGATCATGCGGGAAACCCAGGGTCAATTCCCAACAATGGGTACAATGTGTTCAGCCCATTTCTGGTGTTGCAATATTGCTGGAATTGTTGGCATATTGCTGAATGCGGTATAAAACTAACTTATATTTGGCTGGAATGGACATGTTAAATATTGAAAAGATGTATTTTTGTGAAGAAAATAACAAGAATTGAAGTAACGATGTATCAAGACACCAAGTGCAATAGTGTAATAATTGCACTGCTGTGAGCAGGTTGTGCCCAGTTATTTGCATTCAGGCCAAAAACATCATACTTTTTGTAAGTTTATATTGCCACTATATGAGGGAAGTTTGTCAAATTGACTGAAGAGACTGAAGATCAAAGATATAAAGTGCAGCAAGATGCTAAAAGTCAAAAGAGGTAAATTGGTATATGAATCCTAGAGCTTTAAAAAGGAGTATTTTTACTTTAATTTAGAATACATTTACCAAAGCATGATATGCATATAGAATATGTCCAAGCCAGGATAATACTCAATGCTCTTATATATTCATTTTGACAGTAATCTGGCTACTGATAATTGTCATGTTATGTATCATAATGAGCAATATATCTTTGCTGACTTGGTAATGTATTCATTACACAAGTGTATTCATTCTCAGACAAAAATCTTGATGTGTATCAAGGCTTGTACGGTAACCCAGTGGTTAAAGCATTAGCTCCTCACGCCAAAGACCTGATTTGATTCCTCTCATGGTTGCAATGAGTGAAGTCAATTACAGCCATGATTATAGCTGGAATATTTCCAAAAGCGGTGTAAAGCCCAACTCACTCAATGACATGCACATTATCTGAGTCACTGTGGACTCATTGTAGCCTAACCTTCTGCAGCCTGTGAGTTAGAAATACTATTACACTTGAAACTTATTGGTAAGTTTTGTGTTACAGGTAAGTTTCTAAATGTTGTATGTCACAGTGCTTTACATTTCCATGAGATTTCAAGGCCACATCTATCCCAAGTATAGCAGGTGTTCAATGACAGTAGTGTTTTAGATATAGCACTGAGCTTTTTTTGCAGAATCCACTAGTCATTATCTTACATTTGCAAGCTATGGTGAGTACCACAGGACACATGAAATATGCTGATACTCTACATAGAAACAGACTAAAGTCTAGTCAGTAACATTCTTAAAACTAATGGGGGTACTTGGGTAACTCAACGGTATTCAATACATAAGGCAGTGGCTTTAAAGCAATCACGTCTTGAACAGACCAAGTAAATATTGAAATTACCAGCAGGTTGTGGAGTAGCCTAGTGGTTAAAGCATTTGCTCTTCACAGGGAAGACTTGGGTTTGATTCCCAACACAGGAAAATTGTTTGAAGCCCATTGGTCTCCTTGCCATGATTTTGCTGGAGCCTAAGCATCATATCTCACTCACCCATACCAATTGTCAGTGATTTAAAGTGTTTGCTCGTCATGCTGAAGACATTGGTTCGATTCCACACATGGGAACAATGTGTGAAATCCATTTCTAATGTCTCCTGCGATGATATATTTGTACACAATCTATGACTTGAAATTCAAGTCAGACTTCTTTCTTTGTTCTGGATAAAGCACACAAGAGGTCAGGGTCTTGGTCCACAAAATGTTCATATTATTGCCACCTGTCGTAACTCTAGAGTTTGCTTTAGGCTTGCGTAGCACTACAAACGTTTTGTTGATGGGGGACCCAGATAAACAAGTGACAGATTTATCATGGTCTCTGTTGTTCGTTTCCAGTGTTTGAGAAACTGGCATGTTGGGATTTAACTGTTATGTTTGTTGTAGCTGCTGCAGCCATATCCAGAACTGCTCCCTACGAACAATTTTGAAGTTCACTTGTCACCATTTCCGAGCTCCCAGTCACAGTAATTTTGTCTTAATAGATCTGGTTCCAAATCTGCATTTCAATTTATATGTATCAGCAATATGTATCATTATCTTCTGACATATTGCCCCTGTTCTCCCAGCACAAAATGGGTACCTGCTGATGTAAGTTATGTGTCTTCTAGCATCTAAGAGGCAGCTCTGGGGTGATAATATGCTTGTGCTTTGAACATGCATGCACAAGTGTTGCATGCACAAATGTGTGGAAACAGGCTCTTAATAAATTATTAAATGATATGTGATTTAGATCATGTTAAAGTACATTACTTGTCATCTTTGAAGCTTAGCTTCAATGTTCTACCTACATCAGCTACCCTCTCAGTGATTCCTGTCCCACATATACATAAAAAGATGCACGACAAACTGCCAGTACAAATATTTATTGCAAGTGTCTTAGATGGTTAACCACCTTGCTGGGTTTTTTTTAAAGATTATGACATTTTAACAGTGTAAGTTCCAAATCTGGAATATTAAAGGAAATCAGAATTGAACAGCCTGTAGCTCTGTGTGCGGGTAAGATGGCATCAAAATCTTTCATAGTGAGCAGGCTGGAGATATATACTGCAGCAATGTTGTTTACACTGAACTGCCCATGTTGATAGAACCTGGTGACTTTTTCCAGGCACACGACTTGAGGGGATACAACCCTTGTATATTTTTTCACATTAGTACAGTGTGTAAATCCACTATTTTGTGTCCCCTGCTGTGATAATGCTGGGGTGTTTAAACCAGTCCAAACATAATTCTCAGATGATGCAATGGGGTTTTGCATAGGGCATCAGATTTATGTACATACGTATTGTTGTTTTCTGATGCCAACTAACCTTGTGTGCTGCAAATCCAAAACATTAAAAATCACATTCTTGTACATTTCTAATATTGGCAGTGATTTCAGTTTTGTCCAGTCTTTTTGAGATTCGGGGTGAACCTGATGTCATGCTAAATCATCAAGGAAATAGTCCTTTGGTTGTTACTTTAACTTGTGTGAGCCACTGATATTAAAAGCGGCACATATTGCTACTGTTTATTGTTTTTCTGACCCAGAAATCTGGTGATAATGATAAATACTATTTACCATAATTATGTTGTATTCGGTGTCCATCATTCCCAACACCAGTATGTGTGAAGAAGCACTTCAGAAACAAATCTGTGAAGATCCGAGTGAGAATTGGTCTTCAGTGACCCATGCTTGTCGTAAGAGGCAACTAACGAGATCGGGTGGTCAGTCCCGCTGACCATCTTGATGCATGTCATCATATCATAGAATGATGCTCATGATGTTAATCAGTGGATTGTCCGGCCCAGACTTGATTATGTGCAGACCGCCAATATAGCTGGAAAACCCCGCACCAAGCTCCTTTTGTTGTAATACCAATCATAATTTTTTAAGAATTTCGTTAGCAGTGTTCAGTGTTCATTCGGAAACGAGAAGTTTAGGTTTAATTACGGATTGTTAATGTTACTATCATGCGAGCGCTATGTCTGACACAGTTCTTGACGCAAGAATTTCCGAGAATACGTTTACTTTTGAAGGGAAAATAAGTACGCATATATTTAATCATCAAACAAAAGTAAGGAGTTTTTTCTGGACAGATACCGCGATACGGCAATATTCTACGTTACATCGATGTGTTGTGGCCTGTTTGAATTATTGAACCGGGATTGACGACAATGTATACTTTTGTAACGATTCACTGTATCGGCGATCAATGGATCGATGCATCGATTTGTGTTAAGCCCATTTCTGGTATCCTCCTCCGTGATGTTACTCATTCACTCACACTTACACGAGGCGGTCGGGTAGTCCAGTGGTTAAAGCGTTAGCTCTTCACAACGAAAACCTAGGTTTGATTCCCCACATCAAGCCCAGTTCTGGTGTCCTCCGCCGTGTTATTGCTGGAATACTTCTTAAATGCGACGTAAACCATATACTGATGGACTACACCATCGCTCCGTCAGACAGACAACCAACCACTCAACCAAGCAGCCGAACCTGACACTCCAGACATCTACTCCAAATGGTAGGGTCCAGAGCCTCCCGCTCCATAACGTGATCATAAAGCTGGCATTATCGTAAACAATAAACTGCTATACCTTAACACTGGGACAATGTTGTGTCTGTATATTTCGTGGAGTGTGCCTCGGAAGCTGAGATCGCTCATGGGACAGCTATTGTCAGGACATCCACGGTGTTGTTAGAAAAATCAACAAACTGTGAAGATCATGTGGACACTCTCGCTGACATGGTTGACACATGTCATCGTAGTTCAACTGCGTAGATTAATGCTCATGATGTCAGTCACTAGATTGTCTAGTCCAGACTCGATTATTTACAGGCCGCCGTCATATGTACTATTAGCTTGAATACTGCTCAGAGCAGCGTTCATTCAATCAACTTTTTATTGTCTAAACCTTAGAACAAAGTTTTTATACGTTGCCAAGCAACTACTGGATTCTCTTAAGTGCTCACTTTTGCTGTCTTATTGTTTTAATTTCACACGAACTTACATCACTACTTCCGACTTTTTATTACTCCTTGATGAAGGAGTAAGGATATACTCCGGAACGCACCGCCCGTCATATGAAAAGACTCTTAAATGTTCAACCTTTACAGTATATCCTTTTTACACAGGTACATCATGTCCACGCACACATGGATGTATTCTGTCTGCTTCAGTAAACATATATAAACGGAACCGCCGGTGCCTCGGCTAGCCTGTGGCTTGTAAAAATCCAGAAGGGTCAGTAAATCTCCAGTCACTTGTCCGACTGGCTATAATGAATTTTCATGGGGTCATTTTGTAATTATACCACTCTCTCCGACTCGATAAGCTACCATATAATACAAGATTATGGCCTGATAAAATAAGTGAGTTAATTGTTTTTACGTCGCATCGGCAATATTACAGCCATATAGCGATGAAAACAAGATATAAATTCATCCCGGGTATAGTTGAGACTTATCGGAACGATACTCGGGAGATATCGAGGATGGGAACCATGGGGACTTGCAGCACCTTTGCTACCTACATGGATATTAGCTGCATTTATATCATCCCTTCAGCCGCTGGCGACTACAGTCAAATTTAGCCAAATTTAAAATGAAAAAAAAACAACAACTAAAAAAACACACAAAAAACAGATTATAAATCTAAATTTCTTGTGAATGTTTCGGGACTTACGTACCCTCACATGTGACCTGATAAAAATCATATAACAGCTTAATGATGACTCGAACTGAACATGAGCAAAATGATTCAGAAACTCGGAGATGTGTTTTCTTATTTCTACCTGATGATGTATTACCTTTGTGTAATCTTTTGCCTTATTCCTACGTTCAGATGAATTATTATTTTGTAGGCTAGTAACTTTCAGGCATAAGTTGCCCAACTGACCTGCAGAATTTGGAAACAGTTTCGCGCACGGCACATAAACACAACACTACATTTGTACAATGTGTGAAGCTCTTTTCTGGTGTTCCCCGACATGACATTGCTGGAACCTTACTAACTCACCCACGTTTGACAAATCCATTGTGCAGGGTGACAGTGATTAATCAATCAACGTGTTATCGGTTTAACCCTTTGATCGATGTTTTGTGGAACTCAAGTGAATATTCCTCCCTTGCTGCGCTTCCACGCAATACATTCACCATTATTATCAGACCTAAGTTTCATGGTTTAGCAATTCTAAAGAGGGGTTCTATTCTCCAATTTGGTGCAGTGTGTGAAGCACATTTCTGGTGTTCCTCGCCGTGATATTGCTGGAATATTGCTAAAGCGGCGTAAAAGCTTACTCACTCACTTACATCAGCCATAGGTTATTGTCCCTTTGAAACCTCGTACTTGTTAACACATTTTAATGAGTGCAATAAGCCTAGCTGGTCACGTCCAAAACCCAAGTTCGATTCCTAACAAGAGTACAATTTGTGTGCAAAAAAACCACGCTGGTTTGACTGGGAAAGGAAGATAGTTCACAGCTTTAAAGTCGGTTTTCTCTTGATGATGCGAAAGCGCACTTGATTCACCCGAACAACTGCTTGGTGAACATAGGCCGTCACAGTTCGTGACTTTACGTGAACCCTTGACGGTTATCACCTACTGAGTACATACAAGGGAGATGAATCAGAGTCATAAATAGACATCCCCTTGCAATGTGTTTACATTTCCTTGTAATAATACATACTAGTAGTATTTTGGCAGTCTTGCACTGTGCTGAAAGTTCTATCGTATATTCCAATGGATGTCAACGCCTTTGCTACGGGTCATGAGCGCTCGCACATCGTCACGAGGACACTAGGCCATTGTTCGAATTTGAAACGAATTAGAAGGTGACGATGAACTTATTTCTAGTAAATGAGTAAGACCGTGGACAGAGGAAATGTTGCTGCTGCTGCCCCAAAAACAATATCCGTATACCTCCAAACAATTCAGCATCAAGACATATATATATATATTGAGTGAGTGAGTGAGTGAGTTTAGTTTTACGCCGCACTGAGCAATATTCAGCTATAAGGTGGCGGTTTGTAAATAATCGAGTCTGGACCAGACAATCCAGTGATCAACAACATGAGCATCGATCTGCGCAATTGGGAAGTGATGACATGTGCCAACCAAGTCGGAAAGCCTCACCAGATCCCGTTAGTCGCCTCTTACGACAAACAGGGGTTGCTGAAGGCCTATTCTACCCCGGGAACTTCACGCACACACGCACACACACACACACACACACACACACACACACACACACACACACACACACACACACACACACACACACACACACACACACACGCACGCACGCACACACACACACGCACACACACACACGCACACACACACACAAAGTCCTTAAGAAAAATTAATCTGCGTTTGGTTATATATTTTGGAGCTGTTATTTTGATAAAGATATCAATATTATCATAACCACAGTTCACCATTTTACGCCATTGTAGTTTGATATTTTTTAACTAATTCTGAAATTCAATCCATCGTATTTACATGAAACTGTAGTCATAAAATACTAAGGAGGAACTCAACTCTGAGGGCGAAAATTCCCTGCCCTGTGAAGTAATGATTTAACATCATCAGACTCCGAAACAAATACAGTGAAACCTGCCTAATTCAGCATACTGTTCTAACCGGCATGTTAATTACTTTGGTCCCGTGGGGTGCCGGTTTAGACAGGTTTCATAGTATATCCAAGAAGACCCATGCCAATCTAGATTTCAACAGTTTCGGGAAAAAAAAGTCCCAGGACTCCTTTTCATTATATCTTTATAAATTATAAACTTGTTTTCGGAGAAATGTGTTCATTTCAGTCTACACCATCAGCTGCATGAGAAAACAGAATCAACATCAGATTGAAAAACAATTAATAAAAAAAAATAAAAGCAACATACATTGATCCTTGCTCGTAAATAAACACGTCATGATGAAATGGGTTCAGCTCTTGTTTAACGCCGCACTTATAAATATACAAACTATATGACTGAGTTCTGTAAATAGTAGTGTCTGGACGAAACAATCCAGTGATCTGCATCATGAGCATCGATCTACGAAAAGGGGATTCCACAACGCGTGTTGCGATCAACCATTACGTCGATGGCAACTCGATGAAGTGTAGATGACCGAGGTTCGATTCCCCACATGAGCACTATGTGTGAAGCCATTCCTGGTGTCCACCGCCTTGATACTGCAAAAAGCGGCGCAAAACTAAACTCACTCTTTCACGGTTATTTCTAGGAAATACTAAACAGTATAGTTTCTGATAGGTATTTGATGCTTATCATGTGAGTTCCTAAATCACATATTTCGAGCTGTCCATCTCATTGTAGAGCAAAGGTCTGATGCTTCTGTGCACTCTGTGGCAGCATGCGGTGCCACGAGATCTATGGCAACGTTTGTTTTTACTAGCTGTTTACTTCCTTATTTGGTTAAAACGAGCAGTTACGAGTACATAATTAAACAAAAACATATGCGTCATTATCTATAACACGATTTGCGAAATCATTTGCTAAATATACGGTATTATCTATCCATTTTTAGGTTTGAGTCAAAGGTTCTTGTTTCAACCGTGACCTATGGCAAATGTTATCATGCTACTATCAAGTCGACTGCTTTTGTTTCATGTTGTGTTTTACAGTACTTCATTCGACTTAGCATTATTTTCGTGATGGACGGCTAAAAAGACATTAAATGTTAACATTGGATTCCTACATTGCAGTGTGTTCTAATTGCTATTCGATTGTACGTGACATGCATTAACGAATGAATTTAAACTGAACAACTGTATAATACATACCAAGATAAATGATTTGAACATTGGTGAAGAGCAAATACAAAATAGGCGATGTGTGTAAATTAAAATTTATGAAGATAGTGTTAAAACCGTCCCACCATCTTTGGCGGGGTGGGGTTGAGGGCGGAGTTGGAATGTGAGGTAAATGGTGAAATATGGCACAGACCCACGATCACTCAGACGTTTTCATGACACTTAAGCTTGTTTTGGTTAGTTCTACAAATGGAAGTAATGGTTCCACTGGGGTTGTTACCCATTCGAGTTAATAAATGTTAGTAGTTGTAAGGAACATAGTACTCAGTTTGACCTATAAATTTATTCACTGTCCGCTTAGGTACTTGATCATTTCAAACTGTTGTTTTGGTTGAATAGGTAGCTCTGGGGAGACTCTGCCAATACGTTTTGTGCTTTATTGTCTGCGGACAGTGTGAATATCACTTGTGTGTACGGAAGAAATCACCCCAGAGATAAATTATTCTGATGTCGCTTACATCATAGAGGGTCGTCGTATTTCCGCCATGCCGAATATATAAATTTTGAGTCTAATATCCCACTGAAAAAACTGTCAAAATGTCGGGGAACGTGGGTATGGAAAATTTGATTCCTATAGTGAACAAACTGCAGGATGCGTTTGCTTTGCTAGGAGTCCCAATTTCCCTGGATTTGCCTCAGATCGCCGTTGTTGGAAGTCAAAGTGCAGGAAAATCAAGTGTGCTTGAAAATTTTGTTGGCAGGTAAGAACTGTCACTTCCGTCTTTAAGTTGTAATGTATTTGATAAAATTAGGCTGTGATTTCCCATGTCATTTGTAGAAACTCTTAATTGGTCTTCCTTTAACCAAGTTATTATATCGTGTACAGTGTATGTTTATTTACATCATCTCCATCATTTCAAATAGCGATCTAAACGAAGGGGCGTCTCCTTTGAAATCGATGTCGCAAGCCTTCTAAGACGCGGATAGGCTTTCAACTGATACTGTTTCGTGTTTGTAGGGGTGTATCTTTTTGTCAGCGCTTCAATAATAGTGCAAATGTAACTGTGTTTCTGAAACTTTTTTGTGTCTGGGTGTGAGTGTAAATGGCTTCATCAGCTGTTCACTTCCAAAGGCTTTGATTTTGAACATTGTGTAACTGTGACTCATGACAACAGTGATAAGCTTTTTACAGAACCAGTTTGACAGTCATCAATATCAACGCCAAATTTAAGAAAAAGCTTCAGGAAATTTTGAGTGACTGTCATTTTATGCCCAACATAATGTTGTTTTGCTATTTTATACATTCTGTAGACATTAAAAATGTTGAAGGTTAGAAACAAGTTTTTATCAAAAGTTTTTTTCATAATCCGCGACAGTGTTTCTGTATACAACGCTTGCAACGGGGAGGTGATGTAACTGACTGCGATTTAGCATTGTATCCAGGATAGTCTGGTACTTTGAGTCTATTTGCTCCAGTCTTCTTTGTTGATATGAGTTTGTATCAAAATCATTTTCATTTCCATGTGAAAATGTTCATTATTACAGATGAGAGAAGGCACAAGTGGCCCATAGTTGGCATAATTCACTGTGTGACTTTAGCATGCCAGAAATCTGTGATCAACTGACCCACTCTGTTGGTTTGTGAGTGCCATGTGTGTGCTCTTGAGTTTCAGTGAAAGTGGTTGTCATCTTAAGACCTACATCACTTCAGGCTTTCCAAAGATCGAAATGGTACTTAATTTGCATGCCATGTCATAGTAAATATTGAAATGACACAGATGAAATATTTTTAGTGGGCACTATCGGCATGACTAAATTCATAAGAAGAAGACTAGGATAGTCTGGTACTTTGAGTCTATTTGCTCCAGTCGTCTTTGTTGATATGAGTATGTATCAAAATCATTTTCATTTCTATGTGAAAATGTTCATTATTACAGATTAGAGAAGGCACAAGCGGCCCATAGTTGGCATAATTCACTGTGTGACTTTAGCATGCCAGAAATCTGTGATCAACTGACCCACTCTGTTGGTTTGTGAGTGCCATGTGTGTGCTCTTGAGGTTTAGTGAAAGTGGTTGTCATCTTAAGACCTACATCACTTCAGGCTTTCCAAAAATCGAATTAGTACTTAATTTGCATGCCATGTCATAGTAAATATTGAAATGACACAGATGAAATATTTTTAGTGAGCCCTATCGGCATGACTTAATTCATAAGAAGAAGACTCATTCAATGGAAAGCTGATAAATTTGACTTACTCAAATGTTTCAAAACCTTTATTTTATATATATATAGTCCTGATAGTGTTTAAGAAGTAGTATTGAACTCACTGAAGATAGGTCATAACTTTTAGAATAGGTCATGACTTTTAACTTTTATTTCCCAAGAAACTTGATCTGAAAGTAACACAGGTGAAAAGACTTTTTGTAGTAAGTTATTTCTACAGAAAATTTGGTTGAGTTTCTCGCCAGCTAATGTGCACAGTCTAAATATTGGCAATATCTTTCATAAAACTTACCATCGATTCTTATGTACTGAATCAGGAAAGGGCTGACATATTGTTAATGTCATTCTCATAAAAATAGTAGCTGTCTTACGTACCTTGGTAACAGGAGAGAGTTTTAATTTTATGTTAATAACTAATCAGTTGGTCTCAGCTGTTTCGCACGAGTGAGTTCAGTTTTATGACACATTCAACAATATTCCACCTATATGGCAGCGGCCTGTAAGCAATCAAGTTTGGATCAGACAATCCAGTAATCAGCATGTGCATTGATCTGCACAATTGGGAATGATGACGTGTTAACCACCGGTGGATCAGTGACCCTGACCACCCGATTCTGATAGTCGCCTATTAAAACAAGCATAGTCACCTTTTGTGACCAGCATTGGTTGCTGAAGACCAATTGTACCCCGGATCTTCAGTGGTTAGTCTCCAGGAGACATAAACCAGACATGTTAGACTGTAAGTACATGTTTTCAAGTGTGTCTTGTTTATCACCATTTCTCAATTCTGTAAACTGTATTCAGCTGTTAAGTTGTGATAAGTGATTAAGAATTAGCCTGACAGTCAGCTATGTTTAACAGTACTTGAGCTTCGTAATGAATGCTGACTGAGTGATGACAGCATGATTGACAGCTACAGTGTGACTGCTACTACCTGTTGATAACAAGATAGACTGATACCTCAGCAGGTGATACACCTCATGTCTGAGGATAGATCATGAACATGATAAAGAGATATTACCTAGGAAGATAATACCACTTTCATATAGAATGAAATAAATAAAAAGCTTGCATTTTCGTTAAGTCATTCGTTTTATCATGTTTGAGGGCAGGACAAATGAACTCTTTTCAAATCATTATTGTAAGATACGTGTTCCTTTGTGTATATTAGGCTAAATAAAAAAAGTGAAATTTTTCTTGAGCATCAGCGCATCACATTTATTTGTGTGCGTAACAAGTTTTTATTGCCATTTGAAAAAATATTGAAATAGTTTTAACATGGCTGCGGCCCGTTCATCTATTTGTCCACTATAAGAATGAGTGTCTGTAAGAACGAGCTGTATTTATGAGAGAGAAAGAAAAAAAAATCTGTTCCTCCCTTGTCACTGTTTTCAAAAAGGTCCTTGTGCCCTTGTCACTTGAACATGTTGAAAAAAATGTCCCCAAGAAACATTTCATTTTTTATGCAGCCATAGTATTAAAATTGCTTGGTGTCTCATTTACACCAGTAACACAATACCCTTGTCACACGATACACATTGTAATATTTTTCTGTGTACCAGTATATTTGGTGACATGGTTTAGGACATGTTTTGCGATTATCACAATGGTTTAGGATAAAATTTACACATACTTTCATGCTCATCTGATGTTTCTCTTTCGTAATTCAGCATACTTTACATTTGTAAATTGTATAAATAGGAATGAAAGAATTCCTTATCGTGAACCTAGTATTGAGATTGCTGTTGTGATAAACAAGAATCATTTTTTTATCCTTCGTATGTATAAAATAGAATCTTTGTGTTCAACATTTTAGCTCCCTGTATATTGCAGTATGTATTTCAGTCTGGCCGCCTATGATACAGTATGTTGCAATTCAATTCATATGGCAGTACAGATACCTTGTCAGTTTTATACCAATTCTCATGACTTTCAGTGAGGTGTAAGACGTGTATAATATTGTTGGGCTTTTCCTTTGACATGATCACAGTATTTTGAATATTTTGTGGGGGTATGTGATCTGCATTGTGTGCACGTCACAAATCAGGTGATGTTAAGCAACATTGCTGATGGAGAGTCCTTGGATGGGCGACCATGTTTGGCAGCTTGATTCCTGAGAATATCTAGAACTTTAGTCCTGCTTCGCACCAATGAAATAACACCTTTGGCAAGTTTGCTCAAAATTTCCTCTGGTCACCCAGCAAAAAGTGGGTACCTGGTAGGATAAGTCATATGAGTTTTAACCTTGTAGAGCTTCACAGGCAGCTTGGGTTATCCTGGGTAATTAAGTCCATCATGTATATGCATAGGAGCATGTCTCTGTGGTGTGGAGTACAGTGCTATATTATTATTGTTGTTACTGTTATTATAATTATTATTATCATGGTGACAGATGGTCCTGTGCACAGTGGGCAGGTCCCAAGTCCGGTGACATTAAACATTAGTGTTTGGTTGCATGGGGGACTGTCTTTGATCGCGTGATAGTTCGAAGGATTCAGTTCATACCCACACTGAGGGACATGTGGCATTTGTAATGTCCTATGTTTTAAATATTCCTCTGAAAGGCTAAAAACAACCCTACCCTTACTTACACTTTGTTCCATGTAACCATGGCGACCAAAAACATGACTTTGTATTCCTTGAAGTAGACCGGTGTGCATGAATGTAGGGAATCACAATGATTATCATGCTAAAAATGCTGAACTTTGACATTAAGATCATGGCAGGGATGTCATAATCTGCCTGGTTTAGTTCAGACTCTGCTGAAAGATGATTGATTTTTCTGAGATGAAAAGAATATCATTCCCTTTCATATTATCTTATTAGATTACATTTAAAATGAATTCTGACTTTAATCTACAAGTCATTCGTTCTGCAGAACAATCTATCACTGTGTCAATGTCAAACCAGTTCTGCCATCAGTTTCATAAGACTAGAGCATCTGCCAGGAAAGTGGAAAGTCTGAGGTTCTATTCAAGGTCACGTCATATCCAGGATTGGGAATCAGAAACCAAATCCACTATCGGTTATCGGATGACTTGTAGTGAACGATTATCAATTATAAATATTTTTAAAGTAATCACCAATTAAAGGGGTTTTCCGCGGTTATTTTCCAATGAATGGTTTTTATGACTAATACTGTCATCCAATGAAAAAACTGTAATTAGACAAAAAATGTGTTTAAACTTTACAATGCATACATACTTCTTCTCATTACTTGATTAATCTTTTTTATATCATTAAATATATGTCATCATTCATGAGTATCCTGAATAGTCATAATGGTTTGTTTTCTTCATTCAAGTGTGTTACACTAAAACAGTTTTGATTAAGTTCTGATTTCTTTTTATAATCAGTAATTAGTTTTAATCCTTCTTTTGATCAAAATTATTTTTGTTCTTCTGAACTCCACTAGTCACACCTAAAGACGTTAATATATAGTACTTTTTATCCTTCCTAGTTCTAGGTATTAGGAGTAGAACAAGGAGAGTCGATTTCAGTGCGCATACAGTTTGTGAGAAAGCTGACATGGAACTCACCACTCAGATAGTTTTGAATAATATGTATCTTAGATGTTTCAGTTTTTGGCAAAGTCTTAAGAAAAGGCATTAATAACAGTTATCTCCAAGCGTGCTTGATGTTGATAATGATCATTGATCTGAAATGTGTGTGAAATAGGAATTACTTTTGCTTGAGTGACAGTTATGTTGGTGATCAGCAAGATAGTAAACAGTAATTACAAGTAATCAGGACTTAAATTTATTACTTAAATGTTAATGGTGATTTGATACTTGTGCAGGCTGATATGTTGTCAAGATTAATCTGTAAGTAATTTATGTAATCAGGTAATTGTGATTATGTTGTCAAGATTAATCTGTAAGTAATTAGTGTAATCAGGTAATTGTGATGTTTATTTATTATCATGACTGTAGAGAAAAAAATAACCATTTGAAATGTATTTAAGCATCAACGTCTACAACCCTGAATACACTAAGTAATTAAAATAAAATGATAATAGATAAAAGTAGTAATATCAATGAAGAAAATCATGATGAATAAACTGATATTGAGTAAGTGAGTGTTGTTGCTTCATTAGTTTCTGTAAATGGCTATTTAAACTTGCACACCCATTCAAAACAAAGATTGATATTACACTAGTTTTTTACAGGGGTTAAAAAATCCCATTGCCCGATGCCTGTGACAAGTCCATTTTCATTTCGAGCAATCAAATAATGATATCTTATTAGTCCATGGCCTGCTAGATAATTTCTGCTTGCGTTTTCAAACTGAAAATAAACTTGGTTTGAAACTGCAAAAAAATTGGATTTCATCTCATATGTGCCCAAAATGTTTCCATTAAATTTATAATAAAGTTGAGTTATCTTTCTTTGCAGTTTTGCACGTTTCAACAGATAATCCACTGAACGTTCACATCAACTGATCAAGCACCATGTTGATTTATTCTTTCACTATAACATTATCATGATTATGTCATAAAAATCAAGGCAAGTGCTAAATTCATCTGGACAGGTTACGCTCTCAGAGTCACTTGCCCTGTGGCTTGCGTCACACAGTTTGACTTCTTGATCTTTTTGGGAATTGGTTTGTAAAAATGCAGGATGTTCTTCTCTGCTTCCAGGGAACTCTTTATTGTCTTTTTTGAGAAAATTATTCAGCGCATTAGGTCATTTTTGTAAAATATGTTTGATAAGGATAACAGTTGTCTTTGATATTGCAAGTTATTGAAAGACAAGCAAATAACGTTAAATAATTCTATACTATTCATTGGCTGCAGTCCACTGATTCTTGAACAGACAAGAGACGCCGGTGGTATGGACATGTATGCACCACAATTTGCTGTGCAGAGTTGTGTACCTTGGCATTCCAGATACCTGTGGGTTTGAATCTAGGCTTGTCTGCACCATCGGTGTTCGCGTTAATGCAGAAACCTGCGTTTTTCATGCAAAAAATATAATAGAACACGCAAAAATATTTTGCGTGCATGTTTTGGATGCATAGATTCTGATCTACATAGTATAAAGAAGTACCTTAAAATTGCAACATGTAGACAAACAATACATTTTAACATGATTCAAGATTTTAATGAAAATTTCACGTGCAAAAGATTTGGACTGCATATATATAATTTAATTCTGCACGCACTCATATAAAACCTACCACGAACACAGACCATGCCTGTTGATGCATTTTTCGATGAAGTGGTATGAATATGAGGAACCCACATCGTTTGAGTGAAGCTGAATGTTTCGTTTGTTTGCCCAGGGAAATAAAACTTTTCTTCCTAGTCACAAGTATGTTTTAGAACAATGAGCAAACAACCGATTGATTAGACACGTTTCCGGCTATGCAGGCCATTATAAACACCAAAGAGTCATGACTTTCACCCTACATTCTCCTGAGCTCATGTATTTCCTGCTTAGTCCACATTTTGTCCATAAGTGAAGGTTCATTTCAACAGGATGTGCAGCAAGTGTCAGAACCTCATCTGATGTCTCCAGTCGTCATCATTCAGGGTTCTGAAAGGTGACTCCTGACCACAACACTTCTGACTCATGACTTCCTGGTGTAAATGAAGAATGTATTCTAAGCTGACCTGATGTCAAGTTTCTAAAATTTCTGGTCATTTTTTGCAGCCCTGATATTGGAAATTCCGTCCTTTCAGGGCAGAAATATGCTTTCAGTGGCTCTTAATTTTGATATGAGGTTTCAGATGTATCTATAGTATAAGGCTTGTATTAGTTACATTCAGAATTGATGGATTAAATTCATTTTTCAGATACATGAATCAGATGTGTTTGTCAGAATGTTTTGGTTATTACAGAGTTTGTGTATGTGTGAGGGAGGGGTTGATGGAGGGATGGTAGGCTCGTTGTTAAACTAAAGTTTCGCTTCTCATTCTTAAGCCCCAGTCAGATTCCCAACATGAATACAATGTGGGATGCCCATTTCTGGTGTCAGCTTGCTGTGATATTGCTTGAATATTGCTAAAAGAAGCATAACAATGCTCACTGTTACAGAGGAGGCAGTAGCAATGCTTTGGATGTGTTGTGAAATTGGGAAGTGGTTTTGTATCAGAGGAAAATGTCTGGTGTTTATCAGGTGTGTCACTTCATCACCACTCTCAATTTATCCCACACTCCCCATTTCAGTTCAACGTGAACCTCAGTTCTCACCCTGCCCACTGTTTCATGACAACATGACCATGATGACCTTCGTTTAAATCCGTCCCTCCAGTTTTCTTCAAACATTTCCTTATTTTCTCAATTCCCCATTTCTTCTTCAACACTACCCTCAGTTCAACCCTCTCCTATTTTTAATCTTCCTCACCACCCTCAGTTTAACCCCCTCTCCTTTTTCCTCTTCAACACAATCCTCGACTCCCTCTCATTTCACTTCAACACCACCCTTACTTCCACACTCTGAAGTGGTGGTGTTTCACTTCAACACCACTCTCACTCCCACACCCTGACCTGTTTCACTTCAGCACCACCCTCACTTCCACACCCTGACCTGTTTCACTTCAACACCATCTTTACTTCCACACCCTGACCTGTTTCACTTCAACACCACCCTCACATCCACACCCTGACCTCTTTCACTTTAACACCACCCTCACTTCAACACCCTGACCTGTTTCACTTCAACACCACCCTCACTTGTACGCCCTGACCTGTTTTTCTTTAACACCATCCTTACTTCCACCTTCAGTTCCACCCCATCCTCCACACCACCATCTGTGACCTTCAACAACAAATGAAATGTGAACATTCACCATTGAAGTCTACTCTAAGGTGCTATTGATTTCTAGACATATCCAGTGTTCCCCGTTTGGACACGACCCGCGATGCCGATCCAGCCGTTCCTCTATCACGTCTATTGATCTCATTATGAAGTCCCAGATTTCAGCCTTGTGTCCGAGATTCCAGGAGGGTTTTTGTGCCTGTCCCACACGGAGGGGGCTAATAGTTAGATTTAATTGCAGGCTTTTCAAGTCCTTTTCGATGGACACAGAATAGCTGTGATCATCCTGGGAATTGGGTGTTTATAGCTTAGGATCATGAGTGCATATAAACATGGGATTTTCTTTGGATCCTGCCCTCAGTCTACCATTCAGCCTCCTGCTCAGCCTGCCATTCGGCCTACCATTCATCCTGTTGAGCTGCTCATTCAGCTGCATATGGGACATCAGTTTGGTTAACTGTGGTCAAAACTTAAAATCAGTCAGTTCCCATACAGCCCATATCTGTTTCAGTACAAATGTCCCACTTCATATTTTGTTGTTAAACTGATTAAAGGCTTTGTAAATATGACTTTTTTTGACTGATAAAATGAATGATAAATAATGATCCTAAAACAAATGTTAAAATATTCCTGAAACAAAAAAGAGCACTTTGCGATGAATCCCAATGTTGAATATTCTTTTTTTCTTGAAATCTAAAATCTTTCAATGCAGGTAATGACATTTGGCTTGTAAATCCAGGGATTGACTGTTTATTGGAGCTTATCCTCACTACTGAAGTCCATTCAAATTCTATGAATGACCACATTTGGAAGTTTTCATCAGTTAAAGGGCCCTTGAAGATCTGGATTAGAACTGATCTTCAATAACCCATGATTTTTGGAAGAAGTGACTAATGGGATCAGGTGGTCCAGCTTGTTGACTTGGTTGCCACGCATCATCACATCTCAGTTGCAGTAGACCCGTGAAGGTCCCGGGGTAGAACAGGCCTTCAGCAACCCATGCTTGCCATAAAAGGTGACTATGCTTGTCGTAAGAGGCGACTAACGGGATCGGGTGGTCAGACTAGCTGACTTGGTTGACACGTGTCATCGGTTCCCCATTGCGCAGATCGATGCTCATGTTGTTGATCACTGGATTGTCTGGTCCAGACTCGATTATTTACAGACCGCCGCAATATAGCTGGAATATTGCTAAGTGCGACGTAAAACTAAACTCACTTACTCACTCAGTTGCAGTACATTGATGCTGTTGAGCACTGGATTGTCTGGCCTAGACTTGATTGTCTAGAGACTGTCACCATATCGCTGCAATATTGCTGAGTGTGGAGTAAAGCTTTCCTCACTCACTCATGAGTTAAAGCAGACTACTCAGTCACGGGACACACTTAATTAAACTCATAATGAAGACTGGACTCAGTGTAAGTAAGTAGGTTTGGGACAGCAGCAGTAATGACCTAGTTTGAAATGACTAATTCCTGCGTGCTGTGGCTAGTTGCTAATCTCATTAATCAACTGCACTGGTCTTGTGTGACCTTCAAGTAAGTGCTACTGGGTGCTATAAGTGATGGACGTGTTCATTGGTCCATTGAGTGAACAGACATCCTTGCTTTGATGCTAAGAGATGAGGCAGACTGATGGTATTTGTCATCAGCCTCTGGTTGAATGTTTTTCAAAACTCTGCTGGACACAGGCTCAGTAAACTTTCTAAATCCACTTGACCAAATATTAATTTCAGTTGACCACAAGCAACAATTTGGTCTCTTTTGCAAGTAATCTTTATCACTTGGTAACAATGGTGTGTTTACTTCATTATCAAGATGCATGTATCAAAATATTTTATCAGTTTGGCGCTACTGAACTTTGGTGAAGTTTCATGTGGATATTTACTTTGACTGACGGGAGAATTCCACTCAACCAGGGCATTTGGCAGTTATATTTTTCAACTATTGAGCTTGGCCATGATCAGAAGTGTGAGGATTTAAAGATACTTATGATCTATCTGATCTTAGGTAGATGAGCTACTTAAATTGTCAGTGAGATCATGGTACATAAATGGGACATCAAATGATGGAAATGGCTACTGTAATGATGGAAATAGCATAGCGCCAACTGCAACCATGGCATCCCATTAGGATGTAGTGATAATGGTGGATACATTTTGAATTGTATTCAGATCTTACAATGAATTTAGAGCTTTTGCAGTTGTATTTCATCATTTCTGTTTGTTGTGTATCATGATATCATGAGTATTATGAGTCCTTATCGTGAGGAGTGGTGGAGTGGCTTAGTGGTTAAAGTGTCTGCTTATGAACTGAAGATCTGGGTTTGATTCTCCACATGGGTAGAGTGTGTGAATCCCATTTCTGGTGTACCCCGCTGTGATATTGCTGGAGTATTGCTTAAAAGCACGGTAAAACCAAACTCATTCACCCATATCGCAATGTGAATCATATTTCAAATGGCATCAGCTAATGATTATTATCAGAGGCATATTTTTATGTGATTTTAACTAGTTTTTAAACCATTTTTCCAGTTAACATTTTATTTGGTCACAAGCTAATTCTGTCATCGCATCCAGACCAAAAGACATGTAAAGGAGGAAAATAGAACACTTTGGTATAGACATGGATATCTCTATCGGTCAGATAAACAAGACTTGACTGTAAATATTTATTTCCTCTACACACATGTGAATAAAATAAATAACTCAGGCATAGAACAACACATTATCCAACCCAGAGAAATCTGAACAATTTACGTCAGATCTTAAAGACTTTATCACTGACATTATGCATGAACTCTACTGCAGGGTGTGATGCACAGATGTGCCCATCTCTGTTACTGTAAAGGGATGAAAAATCCCATTGCCTGATGCCAGGGACAAGTCAGTTTCCATTTCAGTTAATCAAATAATGGTATCTTACTTGTCTTGGACTACTAGATAATTTCCAGTTATGGCTTCAAAGTGCAAATAATCTTGGATTTCATTTCATATTTGCTCATAATGAAGCTATTAAATTTTGCATTAACAATAAAGTAGAATTAGGAGAGAGTGAAATTATCACTCCTCGATAAATAGCCAATAAACATTAACATCAAGCATTGTGTCATAAAATCAGGGCAAGTGGAAAATTAGTCAGGACAAGTTACTTTCTTGATGTCACTTGCCTTGTGGCGAGTGGCTTTTTAAACATTTTTTTGAACCCCTGTGTAACTGTGATATATATCACAGTGATAAGCTTTGATAACAGTGACTCATAAAGGACAACGCACAAACTCTTGCTAGTCAGATGTTACCTGAGAGGGTAGAAGTAGAGTTGTTTTGTAAAAATGTCTTTATTGTTTTACAAAACTCAAGAGATAAAAATTTTGGAATAAATTCAAAACCTCTCAATGCAGATAGGAAATTATAACATGTTGATAAATGTTATAGTGGGTAAAAGTGTCATCTGGAGATGCATGTATATTACTGGAAAAATCATTAGGAAAGATTGAAACTATTGAGATACAGTTACAAAGACAATGAGCTGAGACTGATTAGAGCTTGACAATGTGGTCCTGATAAGCACTAGGAACATGTAGGACAGTAGGATGGACTGGCGACCTATTGAGACCTGACATTGTTGGAAAACATGTGCCTAAATCTAGATCACGGCATTGAGTGCTGTTTACCTGTTTGGTCATGAATGTATTGAACAGCCTGATGTGCTTAGGCCAATTCCTACATCAACGTGTTTCATCTCACAGTGTTCACCTCTTGGACATATATTATCTATTTTCATAGGTCCCACCAACTGAGCGAGTGAACAATGATAAAGGATGCATCAACAAATTTGTATCAATTCTCAGAGTTGATTTTATTTCTAGGAAAACAGTGTTTGTGTATTTTTCATGCGATGCACAGGATAATCTAATACATGAGTTTGGATAACTTATTTATATCATTGAAGAAGGATGATAATATGTGGCTGAATATCACTTGCTTGAAAAGGGTGTTAGAACCTACACCAGAACATCACTCTTACTGTACTACAGCGGTTGTTCATCTATATATTACCCTCCCTGAGCTTGGGTGTTGACAAGCCTGGAACCATCCTGGGACTCCGTGTAATTCGAACCCACAGTAACATAATGCCAGTGTGCCCAAAAGGTGAAACTTTCCAGTGACTGAAACAGTTGTGTTGGCATAAACTCGACCCTCCTGTGAAGATATTTCTCTTGAGAACCTCATCTCACCCAGAAACTGTTCCAGCCATCTTGTTCCAATTACAAGAGTATGTAAATAATTGCTTTACATCAGTTTCACACTTTCATCATTGTCACTTGATTGCTCAAGATGTGACAACACCAGGCACCTTTCATGCGCAATGATATTCACAGTCATTGATCATAGTCTCCAGACGCAGTATATTTGATCATAATAAGATTGCTTCTTGTGGTTGTCAAGGTCAGTTATGATTACAGAAGCTGCCATAATTGGATGATGACTTGGTCTGAATTGCTAATTCATTTTCTGAAGGGAAATTATTTTCATATGAAGGGTATAATTTGAGAGAAGCATTTCGAAATCAGTTGGATGTTGCACTGGGCTGTCATGATCGTGACTGGTTTGGAATGGAATTATAGGAAAAATGTCTTTGAATGTGTTATGGTTCAAACGTGATATTTTTCATTTCTTGAGTTGTATTTTCAAATGTGATATTTTCATTTCTTGAGTTGTATTTAAGAATTATTTGATGTTTTTTTTATGTTTTTATTGAACAACAACAGTCACATGTATAAAATCATGTAGCGGAGCATTTTTATACAAAATTTGTGACTGTTATCCTTCAATGAATACATATAAAAGAGGAAAATATCCTAAATGGTATAATTACTAATAACATTTTCATGTTTGTTTTTTTGTAAATATTTGTCTGTTTACATATCTGCATGATTATCTCTGTTTCTGGCAACTGCACTGAAAGAAGAAAGATATTCAATTTTTACCCTGTCAGAGTCACAGAAGGAAATAGAACAACTCACATATTTTGTTGTTTCTTTGTTTTGTGCTGATTTCATGGAGAATTTCATGTCAACTTGCATTTATGAAGGAGGAAACAATTTTTTCAATACAAAATACATGTACTTGTGATTTCCATGGTTTCTCGGTTTCCATGGAAACGTTTTGGACAGTCTCAAATTGAAGAATGGACTTCATCTCTGGAGCATAATTCGAAAACCGTTCAATATTTTTCTGCAAAACTTGGTAGATATGTCAGTCAGAACTGGTGCCTTTTGCTATTTACAGATTGTTGTGATTATTTTTTTCTCGCTTTTCGTGCAAACGATTCTGACTTAGTCTCAAAAGTGAGAGGTATGTTTTGTTTCCAGAGCATGACTCAAAACCTTAATATTGCTCAGCAAAACTTTGCCGATATGTGAGGCAGACCAATGAGGTACCCAAAGTGGTACCTTTTGCTATATGCAGATTTTTGTCATTTTTATTTTTACCAGTTTCCATGGACATGATGTGGACCTTAGTTTCAAAATGGAGGGATTAACTTTGTTTCCGGAGCACAACTCGAAAACCATTTGATATCTTTCTACAGATCTTGGCAGATATATGAGACAGATCTTGAAGTGGTGCCTTTTGCAGTTTACAGATATATGGCATTTATATTTTTCATGATTTCCACTGAAACGATTGAAACTTATTCTCTGAACATCAGATGATTTGTCCTTGCAAATGTGTTGGGGCTGGTGGGATAATTCATCTTCTGATTTCTTGTTAGATATTTTTTGTGGGTATGTTGACTGAATCTTTGGGACGATCTGACTCAGAATTTGCCTTCAGGAACCCATGCTTGTTGTACCCATTAAGATCCAGCTCAGAATTGGTCTTCAGCAACCCATGCTTGTACCTATTACGATTCAGCTCAGAATTGGCCTTAAGCAACCCATGCTTGTCGTACCCATTAAGATCCAGCTCAGAATTGGTCTTCAGCAACCCATGCTTGTCGTACCCATTAAGATCCAGCTCAGAATTGGCCTTTAGCAACCCATGCTTGTTGTACCCATTAAGATTCAGCTGATAATTGGTCTTCAGCAACCCATGCTTGTAACCATGAAAATCCAGCTGATAATTGGTCTTCAGCAACCCATGCTAGTCGTGAGAGACGACTGATGGGATCATGTGGAATTGGTTCATGAAAGTTTTGGTGTTCAAATTGGTGGTTGTGCACTTAGTAAGCAACTAACTGACAGAAGTTGACTGTTCAGTGATGAGGGCTGACTGTGTGAGGTGAAGAGAGTTTCCTATAATTTAATCACCAATTATCTACATTTCAGTTTACAATCTTTGATTTATGTTTTTTCCAAAAAAAGTGATTGATGAAAAAAGAACTGAGAGAATTGATTTCAGATTCACTGGTTAGATATCTCTTGTTAGGCCACAAGGGCAGCTGATCAGTGACATTTCAAGGTGTAAAATGTGATTTCTTCTCTGGAGACAGTTTTGGCAGTAATGTACGCTAATTGTCTAGTTCAGTACACACGATATCATTGTCAGTCACTTGATTGTCTGTTCTGTTTAAAAGATTTACAGAGTTCTTGCATATGATCCAATTTCTGCTGAATTCAACTTTAAAAACTAAACCAACGTGATCAATGAGCATATAATAATCAGCCTTATGCCAGATGCCCTGAAGTTGGTTTCTAGATTTGGAATATCCTCAGAAAAACATTATGAAAATCATAGGAATGATACCTTGTTACATTGTTTCCACTAAATTTACTGAAGTAGTCAACAGGGTACAGGGTAAATTGTTCTCCTTCTATTTTTTGCAACAAATAAGTTGGATCAGTTTGTTGTCCCCTGCCTCAACAGGGAATGAAAGACTGTCTGTATGTATGTCCATGTGTACATTCATCTGTGCACCCTGTTTGTTGTTAACACAATGCCTCATGAACTGTTGTACCCAGTGCCTTCAAATTTGGTGACAGCCTACATTAGGGGAATGTGCAGACACCAGTAAAATTTGTTGACCTTGACCTTATTTTCAAGGTCACTGCGAGTCTTTGACCACTCTTTAAACTCTTGTTAACGCAATATCTCATGTATTGTTGTACCTGTTGTTTGAAAGTTTGATGATACCCTATGTTTGGGAATTACGCAG
Source organism: Haliotis asinina (assembly GCF_037392515.1). Lineage (NCBI taxonomy): Eukaryota > Metazoa > Mollusca > Gastropoda > Lepetellida > Haliotidae > Haliotis > Haliotis asinina. The sequence goes on from NC_090281.1 coordinate 45,147,333, forward strand.
ACACCAGTCGATTTGGGTAACGTTGACCTTATTTTTCTTGTTAACGTGATATCACATGAACTTTTGAACTCAATATCTTCAAATTTGGTGACAACCTACACTGGGGGATTACACAGGCAACAGTCAATTTGGGTTACCTTGATCATATTTCCAATATGATCTCAACACTTTATCCACTTTTCACCCTTATGTGACGCAAAATTCCATAAAACATTGCAAGCAATGTCCTCAAGTTTGTCGACAGCCTACACTGGGTGATTATCCAGACACCAGTCATTTCACGCATCTTCTGTGTGAGCAAAAAGTAAAGAGTAGTGAATATTTCATTCTTCTTTAGCGGTGGGGGACATTGCCATGTTAGTGGCCAACACTTTGTTTGTTTTGTTTGACACAGTACCTAGCAGTATTCCAGCTACGTAGCAGTGCTTCCGAAATAGTCGTTTCTGGGACGGACAATCCACTGATCAACAACATCAGCATCGATTTAAGATACAGAGACATGTCAGCCAAGTCAGTGAGCCTGACCACCTGATCCAGTTGCGTGCATCATTCGACAAACATTGGTTACTGAAGACCAATTCTAACTCAGATCACTTCAGTGAGATGTGATAAGATATAGAGAGCTGAAAACATTAGTCTGAAACATTGAAACTGCCATGACTTTTTAATGCCAAACTTCTTCCCTTTTTATACTATACATTTCAACAACCTGATTGGAATTCTCACTTGATGAATTAAAGAACTTGCCCAGTGGCATATAAACTTGGCTAGAGTTTTCAGTATAGTGTCAGACATGGCAGAAGAATGGAAGTGTGTGATGCAGGAAAAGGTGGAGGAATTTCGGAGGAGATTATTGATTAACTGACTGATTAATGTAAACACCCCCTGCATCGGAGGACCCACTTAGAAAATTAGCACTGCTGCCATAACCTACTTGAAAGAAGCTGCTAGCATAAATAAATAATGGTGGAGAATTTGTAAAGGGTTGCCAGAGATATTGTCAGTTCAAGGATTGACGGGATGTAATTGTCTGATTACGGAGATTGAGAATGTTATGGCTTTACATATTGATTCTTCTGCAATTATTCTTGTGTGATTAAGTTCTTTTGTATGCATGGTTTATTAGCCCTATTGACCAGTGTAAGGAGTTGACTGTGTTGACAGAGAAATTGACTGATTAGTTATGGAGGAGATGACTGTGTTAATAGAGAAACTGACTGTTAAATAACAGAGTTGACTGTTAACATAGAAATTGACTCAAGTAACAGAGGAGTTGACTGTTAGCAATGGAGGAGTGGACTGTCTTGACAGAGAAATTGACTGTAAGTAACGGAGAAGTTGACTGTTTTAACAAAGAATTGGACTGTTAAGTGACAGAGGAGTTGACTGTTAACAGAGAATGTGACTGATAAGTAACTGAGGAGCTGACTGTGTTAACAGAGAATTTGACTGATAAGTAATGGAGAAGCTGACTTAAGTAGTGCATGAGTTGACTGTGTTTAAGTAACAGTTCTGAGTAGGGCCAGTGAGGTAGCCTAGTGAAAGTATCTTGTTATGATGGATGATAGTCATAATTGTTGCTGCATTTTGGTTGGCATCAGAAGGACGAGTGTCTGGGATGGTTATTCATGTTCTCATTAAGTTACCACGATTCCACTACAACACAAATGTGATACTGATTATGAACATTGGGTAATGAATAACCCTGACTAGTCAGCAATGATGTATTATTCATCATTCATGACATTTAGTGAAACAATAGCAAAGTAAATTATTGGACATGTGTTGGTAGTATTAATTTATCATGACAAAGACCTGTGACTCGTGTCAAAATAAACTTATAAGTATGTTGACTTTTTATTCTGGCTTGGATATATTTCATTTTATGATAAATAACATCCAAATTCAAGTATCTACCCCCCCTTGTTAACAGTTCATTAAGAAATTCTAGTGATCACGAATTGAATTCATGAATGTATATGGTTTCATTCACCAAATATGTGAGTGAATAGAAGACTGAATTGTAAAAGCCTGATACTCAAAGACTGTTCAGCAATTGATCAAAAGTCACTGAACTCAGAAATAGAGTACTTATTTTTCAAATATCCAGGATATCCACCTTTAAATCTGATCATTTGCAGTAAAGATCTAGTTTTCTAAACAATTATTGTCCAGTGCCGTGATAATGTTTGAATGGAAGGTCATGATCATGATTCAAACAGGACTTTTGTTTTGTTTTTTCTATTTCTCTGTCTCTAATTTTTGCTTTCAGCATTGTTAAAAAATACTTTTATATCAAGACGCTGGTTACCATGGTAACTGGACATGCTGGAATAAGAACCTTCTGGCAAGACCAGAATATCCTTTTGTCTGCTCCAGCTTGAGGTGTTCCACATGAACATGTTGAATAATATATTGTTGTCTATTTTCAGAGATTTCTTGCCGAGAGGTTCGGGCATTGTGACAAGAAGACCATTAGTTCTGCAGCTCATCAACAACAGAGCCGGTATGTGCTGTTTCCATGTTGTTTCCCTGTTGTTGTAATTACTGTGGAGAGTTGGGAACCTGCCTTGAGACATGCTTCCAGCAGTTTTGATGCCATCTTATGCACCATATATAGTGTTTCTATGGTATTTTGGAAATAGAATTCACCAAGGTTTAGGGAAGTTTCCTGCAGTTTCAGTCTCATTTAACACCATTAATAATGTTAATTTATTTATGGCATTAAAGTTGGTTGCTATGAATGACCTTGAACAATAGATTTGCTGGATTATTGGATATTAATCTTTATCACAGTTGACAGAATAATCTGTGCAAATTGTTTCCTTGAAGTTATTTTAAATTCTGAATTAAACATGTCAAAGACATCAAGGATTTAATCAAGAGTATTTAGAAAGTATCTGAATTATCATGGTTGATCATCTCTAATTTCTACAAATAAGACCTGATGTTAGGTTATTAACATAAATAAATTAAACTGTCCATGCTTCCTGGTATATGTGGTGTGGAAGGGTAGTCAAGTGGTCAAAGCGTCCGTTCTTCATGCTTAAGACGCAGGTTTGATTCTCCACATGGGTACAATGTGTGAAGCCCATTTCTGGTGTCACCTGCTGTGGTATTGCTGGAATATTGCTAAAATGGGTGTAAAACTAAACTCACTCATTAACTCCAGGTGTACGCCTAATTACAAACTAAAATGACGTGTCTCATGTTCGAATGGTTGCTGTTACCATGGTGACAGTCAAATACCACAACTTTCTCCTGCTGTGACACAGCAACAACACTACTGATTGAGGTGTTGAAACAGTATTTCTTCCAACTCACAAAAGAAATGCATTGATATGAAAATATTTGACTCTATGGATATAATGGAAAGAAAACAAGACTGGAATAAGCAGAATGATACTAAACATCTGTTATATCATTTCGGTCATTGTATTAGGATTAGTAACAAATATTGTGCCTTGATTCCAGTCCTTACATTCATTATGCTTTGTTGCTACGAACTGATTTGATATCAACAGGAATAATTCTGTTTCTGGGTCATTGTGCACAAATGCATTATGCGTAATAGTTAATTTCTTCAGTTAATGTCTTGGCTGTTTTAGGATGAGGTAGCTGTCTCTTCTTGATTTACAGTTTACCAGTGGATTTACGTGATGCACAAGTCTGAACACAGAATCTTTTGAATGTATTTGTAGACCTTCCACAGTGCTAACATGTGGAATCCTCTGAGGAAATTAACTCAAATCAGCTTCATTAACATTCTTCATTGTGAGAACTAGTCATGACAGCATAACTTTATGTAGACTTCACTAATATTCAGGCAGTTCCTGGAGAAAACAAATTCTGCAGTGTGTTGTCAAATTGTTTTCACCTATTCTGATATTACATGACACAATATTGAAGTGATAGTTGTATGGGTCTTTTTCGTTTTTTAAGGACAAAATGTCTGAATTGAGGGGCGTACATAAATCTTATAAAGTTGATATCTTATTGGCAGGATCGCTCATTTATATTGGGTTCGGAAAGTTTCCTCTGAATTAACTGTGGTGTTGACGTAGCTCAGCGGTTAAATCGTTAACTTGTCATGCCTATGGTACGGGTTCGATTCTGGAAACTGCTAACAGCAGCATTAAACTACAACCATCCACACAATCACCCAAACAAGGAGGTGTTTGCAATTCTTTTATCCTTATTTTTATGTACTTTTTGTTCCCAGAATATGCTGAATTTCTACATCAGAAGGGAAGGAAGTATACAGACTTCAACGATGTACGGAAGGAGATCGAGGAGGAGACGGACAAAGTTACTGGCAAAAACAAGGGTATCTCCAACATTCCAATCAACCTGCGGGTATACTCTCCAAACGGTATGTTATAATGAGAGCCATCTTTTAACGCTCTTTTGGTTTAATGCAGCTGGGAAACTTTCCAGCCACGGTCTTCAATTAAATGTTTATTGCCGAACATTTTGTATTGCGATATATTGTAATATGTGTTGATGTGTTGCAATATGCATTGCAATATATTGTGTACGTGTAACAGATGATTTGAGGTAATGAAATTATTGTTTCCTTTCTTTGGAAACAATGCCATTTGACACAGTCATGACCCACATGTGATTGTACAAGAGATCAGTTGAAAATGTTTCCAAATTGAAGACTTCGGTCTAAAGATTGGTAATCAAGAAAATGTGTCCACAGCAGAGCCACCTATTTGGGTTTGTTTTTCCCTACTGGTACTGGTATCAATGTAATTGTTATATTTATTTATGATGCAAATGCAATTACAAGACCAATGAACATTCTCGAAACCATTAATGGATACTGTTGCTTGTGCGCATACCATATACAACGGGATGTGACAGTAGGAGCTTGTATTCATATTACACAGTTATTTCCCTTTACGTGGCTTCTAGTCATGCTTCATTTTGCCTGCATAAGCAATTATTGTGTTGTAAACCTGGGCAAGAGTTATCTCCCCTTATCAAATTTATTTTGGGTTTGCTGTTCTAATTGGAGATAAATGTTGATACCCTGTGGTAACATATTTTTCTATATTTTTCAATATTAGTCTAGTGTGAATTTAATATATAATAATCTCTTTTATAGAATTTACTATGAAAAAAATCTATGTTATAGCAAAATTTGATTATTATAAAAATCTTTTTTCCATTGATGAAATTTCTGTTTTTTTTAAAAATGAATTAATGTGTCAGATACTACATACTGCCCTGAAAAAAAGGTTTTCCTGATTTGTCTCACTTCAGTACTGAAATACATTAATGAAAAAGCACTTATCAAATAACGAAGGTAAACTGTTTACTTTCAAGAGAACTTTTATTGACATATTACTTCGTATAGATGGTGTCACAAGGGGGAGCCACTTGTCAAACAAATGCTGTGGTAGATAAGAGTGTTAAAATGTGTTTGCTTCAATGATTTAATTTGATTCCTTACGTGGGTGCAATGTATGAAGCTCATTTCTGGTGTCCCCTGCCATGATATTGCATGCATTTTGCTTGAAGCATAAAACTGAACTCACTCTTTATGAAATCATGGAAACCAAACAGTTATTTTTGAGGATGTTATTGATGCATTGCTTTCTTGTTTTTTTCTCTTGTTGTTATGTTGTTGTTGATGGTGCTGCTTCCTGTTTCAGTGCTCAACCTGACCCTGATTGATCTGCCAGGTATGACGAAGGTGCCCGTTGGTGACCAGCCAGCGGACATTGAGATGCAGATCAGGAGTATGTTGTTTGAGTTCATTGCCAAGGACAGCTGCCTCATCCTTGCAGTGTCCCCAGCCAATTCAGATCTCGCAAACTCTGATGCCCTGAAAATTGCCAAGGAAGTTGATCCACAAGGTCAGACATTACTGGAGTTGTGTCAGCTGCCTGGATTATGTCTGTGCATTTCATTCTCATTGTTCAAAACTGAGCTCGAAAGGCAATTGGTATCTTTTCATGGTGCATTGATAAATGTTCAGTAACCCAGTACACAACATGTTTGTAGCACCACAATATGTAGTAGCCTGTGATATATAGTCTCAACAGGTCGTAATTTTATGAAGACTTTGTGAATCAGGACCTTGCACGGTAGCTTCATTTTCTTTTGAACGGATAGTGAAGTTTCCCCTCTTAAAAACAATATTTCCTTTCAAATATGTTCAGCTTATGCAAGTGTAGGGGCTCTCAGAAGCATGGTAACATTCGAATGACTTAAATGCTATTCAAGGAGGCATTAACCCTGTGATTTGTATTGACAACTAATTCTGATCTGTTAATGTTCAGGAACACGAACGATTGGTGTGATTACCAAGCTGGACTTGATGGATGAAGGGACAGATGCTCGGGACATCCTAGAAAACAGACTTCTGCCATTACGGAGAGGTCAGTAGACTGGTTTCGTACTGGAAGATACTTTAAGTCTGAGACATGTTTTTCTGAGCAGAGTTCTGTCCCTTAGCATACCAGAAATCTAAGATGGGGGTTTGAGATCTTAGAATTGCTGTGAAAATATTTCCTGATTGGTCAGCTTACACCGAAGCAGCAAGGGGGTCCAAACATGCCGAGTCAGCTTTCTCTCTGTTAAAGGTCACATATACTCTAATAGGATACAAATGCAAAATCACTTGCTGACATCGTTATAAATGAAACCCCGTCATTAAAACTGCTCATTTCGATCTTTAATTACCTTCAATTTTTGTCAACTGTGCACAATTCTCAACTGCAAACAAAATTTCAACCATTTTCGTATATTAGACTGTTAAAAGACACATCACTTGGGAAATCTGCAGATGAATTATATATCACTTGTTTTTGTGGATATTGATGGATACATTCCTCGAAGAAGGTAATAGCCTGACATTGCTCCTATAAATTTAATTTTAATATTTGCATTTTTGTTTTTAGTAAGTTGTCGTAGCTTTCAACAGAATCATTTTTTTTCGTCATTAAGTGTAATGATGCAGACGACCTACACTAGGGCATGCGTGCGAATTATGATTCATATAGGAAAACTATGAAATGTCTACGTATTCCATTCCTGTTATACATTCGCAGATCGCTTCTTTTTATTAAGTTGCAAGCAACTGCATGCAAGTATGATTATAAAGTAATTAGGATTATGAGACCAAGTATAAAGACGTATATTGACAAGTGTCTACATACTGGTGAGTGAACGTTACAAACCAAGTAAATTTAGCAAGTGAAGAAATTTATAGCGCAGTATTTTCACTTCGACCCTGACCTCGCTTAGGTTATGTTACAGGTTGTGTCATGCAAACTCCTTTTGGTAATGATTCAAATGCATATTCATGTAGTTTTGATTTTCTAACTTTATGAGAACAAACCATACATAATCTCATTAATTCAAATGGATTTGACTTCACGATTTTCAAAAAATGGTGGCGCCCTGTCTTGGGATGAATGCTATTTAAGTTTGTTTTCACCGACTTACAAAGGGACAATTACTTTCTACTGGTAGTAAAATATGTATTTTATTGATGGACAATAGGATTTTGCATGACATTGCTTATAACATAACAATTTCACTCTTGGAAGTAAGGTGGAGGTCAATATAACATTGCTTGCAATATAAATGTCACTTCAACCCCCACCTTGCTTCCTTGGAAGAAATCCTTATTTTAAAAGTTGTGTCATGCAAAATCCTTTTGGCCATGATTCAAATGCATATTTAACTACCAGTGAAAAGTAGTTTTGATTTTCTAACTTGATGAGAACAAATCATAATTTCAATAATTCTAACAGACTTTAGCCTGTGACTTCACGATTTTCAAAAGTGGCGGTGCCCTGTCTGAGGATGAATGCTATTTAAGTTTATTTTCACCGACTTACAAAATCAAAATGACTTTCTACTGGTAGTAAAATATGTATTTTATTGATGGACATTAGGATTTTACATGACATTGCTTATAACATAACAATTTCAGTCTTGGAATAGGTCAATATAAGGGGTCAATATAATATTACTTACGATAATATTGTCACTTCGACCACAACCTCATTTCCGAGGAAGAAAGCGATATATCCATGCAAAATCCTTTTGGTCAGCAGTGTGTAGTAAGCAGTTATGATTTTATAAAGTCGATGAAACTTGAACTCCATTTTCTATCCTGGAAGCATGGTTGGGGGTGAACCATCCGATTTAGTAAATACCATAGGCTTCCACAAAGCTGACTTTGCACACACTAACAGCCAATTTAAGCACAAACTACGGAGTCTGGTGGAAATCTGTGCATAGCGACACCATCACCCGACCCCAAGGAACAATTGACGGCAACACAACAATTCAGCATGTCTTTGTTGACGTTGAGAAATCAGCAAAATGACAAGCTTCCTACACATTTTCTATACATTTAAGGAGAAATCGTTTCTTCTATGATGTCACTGTAGGGCTCTGGCGACAGGGTTACGTAACCTGTCTGCGGTTTCGTTTGCATGCGAGAGAGAAGCAGACGGCTTTTTAGCAACTTTTAAGCGCTTGGTATTAATTAACCACAAGTTTTTTTTAAAAAAAATGGTGTTTCGTTTATGACTAACCAAAAGTCTTTCATATGCAGTGATAAAAAGAGTACCAAAAAATTGACTTTAGTGGTCCTTTAATAATGAAATAATCTCTGAACCTGCCTTAAACCCATCTCACACTCTCTTTCTCACTTTGACTTGTCACACAGGATACATCGGGGTGGTGAACCGTAGCCAGCGAGATATAGAGGGCAGGAAGGATATCAGAGCTGCTCTTGCAGCTGAACGCAAGTTCTTTCTGTCTCATGCTTCGTATAGGTGAGTGAGGAATACTTCCTGGTAGGGATGACTATTGAGGAGGAAACAACTATTGCGATAGCAATAGCCTTGTGTTGCATACTATTACAATCAACTATTGCAATACTATTGCAATAGTTATGTTTCCCCTTGAATTGTCTCATTTGAAGTCATTTCCCAAATGAATGTATAGTATTAGGAGTTTCAGTCTCTTTTACAACTGACAAGAAACTTGAAACCCAACTGCAAGTCTGGGCTCAAACATCCTGTATTTTGCGCTGTGTATTTATCAACAGAAGTCAACAGTTAAAGCATTGATAGTCACACATACTATTGATGCATCAATAGCCTTTTTGTTTCTACTGTCAGTTAATTGGTTTCAGAGACTTAACAGTTGTAGTCCATTGGTAGTGAACACATACTGATGAAATTCACTCTAAACAGAAAAAAGAGAAATTAAGATTGGCGAACCTCATACTTTTAGAGTATAATTGTTTGGCCTGTCTGGTAAGGGAGATAACTTACACCAGTGTGAGCGTTTCATGCAAGCACTGCATGTACATGTAAGTTTTGTTCGTGGTTACTCTCAATGTATAATACTCTGTGCTAAGTGGGTTCCGATATGTTATGCGTTTGTACGGCTGACAATACATATCCAGCCAAGTCCTCACCACCCGCTGGATTAAACAGCGCTGATTTCTGTATATCACACATTATGACGGTACATTTCATGCCAAGGTCTTGAATTTACAGTTGTTGGATTGCAGAGCTTTTAAATGATGATAAATGTACTAGCTACACGCAGGACTGAAATTTTCTGCTGGTGTTGACAACTTGCCAGATTGGATAGTGGCTGTTTTTGACAGCTTCCGTGGTCATCCAAGAGGTCTCTCATTCTGGCATTGATGTCACTGACTAACGTATAGTGATGGTTTTCATAAGACTGTCTGACAAGTTCCTTCCATGTCCAGAGTGTCATAAATGGGGGAGTTCTCTGGTTGGGATGTATACTGATTACTCGCATAATAAAGTCAAGCTCAAGCTCAAGTCCATGTTGGGAGGTCTAAAACAATAACAACTGCATTACAAAAGATATCATATATCAGTGATCAAATCATCACCCAGAAGTGATGTACAGGAGAAAACACGCCTCTGAGGTTTTGGTAGACAATGTAAAACCAGAGGGATTTCCCGACCCCAATGATTTTACATTGTCTACCAAAACCGAGGAGAAGTGTTTCTCAAACGTATATGTAGGATTTGGATCCATGGCTGATTTCCATACCTACCCTAATCTGTAGCACATCCATGGCTGGTTGCACACATGGTACACATCTATGACGTCGTACAGTCGTTGTGCAGGAGGCAGAGATTCGAACTAGTAATATGAAAACAAATGATAAAATACCTTAAATATCATGATCACAGATCTTTTTCCTGAGTATTTCTACTAATCATCATTTATGATAGTTTTTAATTGAGCAATCAATTTTATCATCAAAGGTTTCCTACAAGTTTGAATTAACATTTTGCTGTAAAATATGATTCTAACATTAATGCCTACACATTAGCGATCAGCTTATCAGTCTTGTCTTCATTGAAGCTTCAGTTGTAATTGCTGACACCATCCTCAGGGCCCCAGATTAGGGCCATATTAGCATATGTACAGATAAAAAATATGCACGATACGTTAGAAAACAATTTCAGAAAACGTAGCAGATATGCACCACAACATTGGCGTACGGTCTTAGAATCATTTTCTGACATATTTTTCTGAAAAAGATTTGCTTTATTGTTTATTGACCTGTTTACACGAGAGTAGCAATTAGTGTTGTGGTGCATCTATGAAGCGAAACATGAGATTATTTGCCATTGAATTCCATTCAGTACTCTAACTTTTCCCAGTACTCTTATGTTGAGAAAATAAGGCGTAGCTACTCCTCACGTTTTAAAATTATCAGGAGCCCTGTGTCCTGAAATACATAGTATCATTATGAAATTAATCCCTGGCAACATGAGGAATATATCTCATTTAGGAATTACACAATGACGCTTTTAGGAGACGTATAACATTAGATCTGGTATTAACAAGATTACAGAATACTATATACCTTCCACTAGAGGTGTGACGATACAGAAAATTCTTGATCGATTTGTATCACGATATCTTGGAACAATACAATACGATTCGATTCACATCACAATATATTATCTTTAGTTATTTTCTTTAAAAACATATGTTTTGATATCAAGTAAGAATGTTAAGTAACTAGATTGAATTTAATGCTTATTGTTTTGTGAGAAGGCTTATAATTAAGATTGTAGTTGAAAGAAAATAGTTGACACAATTCATAGGATTAAAGTGGATACACGTAGATCTAGTACATGTATTTCATATAGAGCTGAAGTGCTAGGTAATTATTCGGGCATTTCACACTTATCTACAGTGTGGTAAAACAAGTGGCGATTGAAAGCATACTCATCAGATATGTTTTCATTTTGCAGTGGTTTCCATGTCTTAGCTTTGAAGATTTTCCATAGACTACTATCTCCACAAACGTTTAGCGTCGAATAACGTCAGGAACGGTTAGCGATCATGACATAGTGTAATGACGTCATTACATAATGACGTCATGTAACAATTGAACAATCAAACCTGCCTCAGATTAGGAAAACCGCCATAGACTAGGATCGGAGTCCCACATACTTTCCGTCAATGATTGATAATTACAATGTAGATGATCATTTAATGAAGTTACATAATAATAACTGACGTGCAAGGAAAATCAATTTAATGACAGTAGTTGTAAATAGATAATTCAAACCAACATCCTTTGTCCCCTTGTTTGCCGTGTGGTAGCGCATCTGCCTACAAATCTGAAAGGTGCAGCTCCAGCCTTGCTTGGGAAAACATTGGCATTTTGAAATTAATCTTGCACCATGTTTTTCAATAGATTTCAAACACTCACATGTCATTTGAATGTTGATGTTCATAATACAGTTAGGAAAAGATGATTGAAAAGTAAAACCTGGAAAGAGGTCTTGCTTACAAAACAACGACCTCAAATGTAATTCTGGGAAATCAAGAGATGACCTAATATATTGTGAGGAGTACTATTCATTATTATATTTCTTTATAAGAACTGAAACTCCACCATTGTGTCTTCATAGTCGTTTCCCTTTGACGTGTACTGAATTGAACACATGATATCCATCAAGGATATGTACAAAATCATATAGCAGAGCACTTTACGTTAAATCAGGAGTCAAGAAATAATACAAATAACCTGTTCTTGGAAACATGGCATACTGTTTGAATGACAGTGATTAAGAAATGTATATATTCAAACTATGACTCTGTGATAATTACACTGTCCTCATCCATGTTCACAATCCTAATGATAATTTATGCCATGTAAGAGCACAAAGCAATGATTGTTGTTTCAGTCAAGTCATAGTTTTAGTCAGCATCAGTGTCTGTATCCTGCTGATGGGCGTCAGGGAGTAGGAGGCATTTTACTTTGTCAGCATCTGTAGGGAATTCTTTGTAATACTCTCTCAGTGTAATAGCCGACAGACAGAGTGACATAAGATCTTTTTTCTTGGCTGAGGAAATTGCATGTTTTCCCAAGTACCTTTGGGTAAGATGTTATCAGGTACTCTGAGGTTTTCCTCGGTGACTGCCTTAGACACTTTCAGTTCTCTGAATGGTTCATTGCTGAGCTCAGTCTTGGAGACAGTGCTTTCTTGGGTGCCTTTAATGTAGCGCATCCAACATACTGACAACCAGTTCACATGAGTTTGGTGTTTGTCAGTCTGCCATGGGCATATTTCTTATAGTCAGTGACATTGGTGAACAGTATAATGGGTTCTTCCATCTGGCCATTCATGTAACAGTGTCAAAAACATTCTCTCCACTATCAGGTTGTAGTGAGCATCATTTGTTGGTAATGATTCCATGTGCTCTCGAACCAATTTTCATGTACCAATGGGAGTCTTGTTATGTGGCTTTGGTGTCCCCTATTTTCAGTTCGAGCAAATACCCCCTGGTTCTTATTTAGTAGAGCATGATTGATGTAAGATTCACCAACATCCAGAGTTTTTCTGAAAAATGTCTTACAGACATTGTGCCGTTCTCCATTAAGTTGAAAAGTATGTTTGGGGTGAACTTAATGTTTTTTCCATACAACATTGTCTTCTTCATCCTAGTATGGGGGAGTCTTCTTTTCTGTTATACTTGAGCAAATGAAGTCTGTCTGTATTGTGTATGAAGATAAGTTGCTAAAGGTTTTAAAAATACCTCGGTGGGTTTCTTCAGAGATGTTTGCAGAACATTTGTACCTACATTTAGAACAGTCAACTGCTTGTACAGATCTAGCCCTCATAGTCTTCCTTCCTGATTTTTATATCTTGTCCAGCAAGTGCTTCCTTCAGGAGTTCATCTACGCAAGCTTCCTCGGTAATGTCTTCTTTGGTGGAATGTTGAAAGCTGCTGACTTTCTTGGTGTCGGTGGTTTACGGGTGTTGGAGTATTAGCATCATGTGTAGAAGTACATTGGGATGTATTGGCGTTGGCAAAATTGACGAATGAATTGCCCCGGGATGTTGCTAGAGCAGAAGTCAATGCACCACCGTCGTGGCAAATGTGTGTTGAAGAAGTAAATGGCATTGCTTGAGTCATACAGGCATTATAGTGGTGGGGTAATCCAGTAGTTTATGCCAAGACAATTCATACATTATTCACAATTCCTTGAGCTGTTTGCGTAATGTCTATGAGAGGGATAGATATTTGAACACATTGACCTGACCAGTCATCTTCATCTGCCTCAGACAATCAGTTGTCTTACATAGACCTAATACCAGAGTACTGAACTATGGTACTTGCTAAAATCACACACTGAATTTGATAATCATAACACTCAGTAATTAAAGCAATTTAGTTTCAATTGTAATTAGTGCTGGCAAATAACTGTTACATATATATATGTATATCTTACCTGTGATGTATCAGCGAATGAGTTGTTATAACCGGTAAGGGAAATTCTGGATCCACACCACACAGTGTGCCAGAGGCGACTTCTGGCAGTTAAGGGTTTATGGCATAAGAATATGAAACATGGCTGCATCTAGATGGTGTGAATTAACATACCATAACCTTGTCCAAACTGAAAGGAGAGACAATTGAAAAGTTGTTTGAACTCTGATGCATAACCACCTAAAAGGACATAATTGAGATGTGATTCTATGTATGAGTGTTATGTGAATAATATTCCATGACAAAAGATGTAAGAAATCCCCTCAGATCCAGCAAAATATAACAGAGACAAGTCTAAAATATTCAGTTATATGTTTTGAGCAAACAAAAGCTAAACACGAGGTGTTATGTACAATGCAACTGAGTCAGATCTCCAGTAATGGGTCACAAATATAATATCAACTCACCAATGTGTTGATTTGAGACTAAGAAACAGTTACACTGAATGTAATGCGGTGAGCGTTCAAGCAGCGGTTATGTAAGTCCCGCGTTGACTGAGGCAGGCAGGTTCATGTATTCCAGTTAATCCGTGTGTGTCTGTGTCAGCACAGCAACCAGCCTTTATATGCACAATTACTGATCCTTAAAAGAGCTGAATTCTACCGTTGCCATTAACTTTACCTCAGTCAAAAACATTCTCAAAGGGAGGTAACTCTGGAGAACTACCTTAACGGTAAAATACTAAATAGCACCGAACATCTATGATACAAAATATGACCTGTAATAACTATCACTCAAAGCTCTAAACATTGTGACACAATAATAATAATTACTTAATCAATAATACAAACTACAACAAGAAAAAATCACACTCTGAGTAACATACTAATAAGTAATGCCACCTATGCAATAGGATTCAGTAAGCAAATAAGTGTGAGTCAGGAGAAGGAAAAATATGCAGTTTTTGTGATAAAATTGATATTTTATTCTTATCCTGACTGATGAGATGAAGTCTCTCCATTTGTCCCCGCTAACAACTCTGGCTTCCGTGCAAGCATGTGTGCTAAAGTGGTAGGAGATAGTGAGGACAAGGCATGCAGAGGTCAATTCTTTTAGCTGGATGAAAGGGAGATAACTTGGGGTGAGTGATTGTACATTCACTTTATGGTAGTTGATGGGTTTCAAGTTGCCACCTAACCGTTTGGAAGAGAGAAATGAAAACGCTAATAAGCGTGAGTCTGGATAAGTATGAAATTCAGTTTTATCATAAAAATTACATGTTTGTACATGGTGTTAGTTGAACATAACTTCCATATTTCAAAACAGAAAGAAATTGTGTGAATACTTTCCTCCGACATTTTCATTATAAGACATCTCGGACATGTCATCAGAAATATGTATTGTCTTGCTGTGAAGAAAGGCTAGACATGTTAAACCATAATGATACACAGGATTTGTACAATCTTGAAAAAACTTGGAAATTGGGCACTTAGCCTTAAAAATCCTGGCAAATCTATTTTTTCTTTAAACAGCCTGGAAAAAAAATTGAAAAGCCCGGAATTTCATGTTAAAGCTTGATGAAGTGGAGATTGTGTCTGAGTAAAAAGCTTGGAAAAAGATTTAACAACCTTGAATTTCACGTTGAAGCTTGATGAAGTGAAGACTGTGTCTTTAAGTGTGGGTGTGGGTGTGCGTGTGTGTGTGCGTGTTTGTAATACAGATTGCTTACAACTGTCTTTAGGTATTTTAAAGTATGATGATACTTTCCTAATGTATTCTTTTATTGGTGTTAAACCTTGATGTCTGTCAAGGTAAGGTTTTGCATTATGCTGTTTTTGAATTTCAGATTAAACCTACTAGTGCTCTGTTTTTTTTTGTTATTTTTATTAGTTTTACTTGTATAATTGCTTGTCTCATTGACCTTAAGTTTTGGTCTTGAAATCCAGTACAAGCACTGATACAGATCACCTGATGCAAACCTGTAAAAATAACACTGGCAGTGAAAAGCTGCCCACATTTTTTTCAGTATTTAAAATGGTTGCTGTAGTTTTGCCATATCTTGTTTTATGATGCACTCTCTGGGTCGTACATATCTTGGGATTATTCTTTGGTGTCTCCTGTTGTTCCAGTTTTGTTTTGTCAGTTTTCATCAGGCATTTGCTTGTGAGAGCAACAATCACTGAAGAGTGATGACTTCAACATGGAACACATCTTACTGATTCTGAAAGTCACAGACATTGTGTGAAACACAAATACAGTACTTCCTCTGACTTTTGTGATTATTTCAGACACATGGCTGATCGCATGGGCACACCTTTCCTACAAAAAGTGCTAAACCAGCAACTGACCAACCACATCCGTGACACACTGCCTGCATTGCGCAACCGGCTTCAGACACAGATGTTGTCCATGGAGAAGGAGGTTGAGGAGTACAAGAACTTCCGCCCTGATGACCCTGCACGCAAGACCAAGGCCATGATGCAGTGAGTGGGATGGTTACATTTGGGACAAGGTGTTCAGTTTGATGAAGGTGGCTGGAATATATTTTCATCAGCACTTGTAGAATGTTGATCCTCTGTCATTAATCTTTACCAGTTTTGATCATTTTCTGACAGCCATTTTGTCCTCTCCATTTCAGAATGATCAACCAGTTTTCCACAGATTTTGAGCGTGATATTGAAGGTAGTGGGACCCATGTGAATACAGAGGACTTGTCTGGTGGTGCCAAGATTAACCGAATATTCCATGAACGTTTTCCCTTCCAATTAGTGAAGGTAAGGTGAAATCTGCCACTTAAGAATTGAAGTACTGTATATAACCATAGAATAGCCGAATTTGGGGAGGGCACTTTCGTCCAAGTTTTTTCAGAGGGTAAGCAAATGACCATATCGCTTCATGTGAACAAACAAGAAAAAACAATTTTGCCTGTAATGACATCAAATTGGCAACTAAACATCACTATACAAAATAATTTACCTTTACAGTTCTAATTTGTTTTTGCAAAGTATTGCATTATATGCAGGGATTAAGATTACTGTATGTATTTGTCTCATACAAAACAGTCAATGATCATATGGAGTATACTGGGTAGGTTATTATTTTGAAAAAATATCTATGGATTTTCAAACTACCTGAAATTTAAAAAAATGTCAGTTAAGCTGTTTTGTTTGTTTCTTGGATATCCTTGTTGAATGGTGTATTTTGTAACTGTCCATCATATGACAACATATTTCCCTTTTTGTTTTCAGATGGAGTTTGATGAAAGAGAACTGCGTAAGGAGATTGGCATTGTCATTAAGAATATTCACGGTATCAGGTCAGTTTCCTGAAGATTGAGACATTTTGAACAGATAAATGTTTCTGATATGGCAGTGGTATGTGATCCCTAGTGTTTATTTGTGGTTTATTCCTAAGGAGATTGGCATTGTCATTAAGAATATTCACGGTATCAGGTCAGTTTCCTGAAGATTGAGACATTCTGAACAGATAAATGTTTCTGATATGGCAGTGGTATGTGATCCCTAGTGTTTATTTGTGGTTTATTCCTAAGGAGATTGGCATTGTCATTAAGAATATTCACGGTATCAGGTCAGTTTCCTGAAGATTGAGACATTCTGAACAGATAAATGTTTCTGATATGGCAGTGGTATGTGATCCCTAGTGTTTATTTGTGGTTTATTCCTAAGGAGATTGGCATTGTCATTAAGAATATTCACGGTATCAGGTCAGTTTCCTGAAGATTGAGACATTCTGAACAGATAAATGTTTCTGATATGGCAGTGGTATGTGATTCTTAGTGTTTATTCCTATTTACATCTGACCATTACATTCAGGGATATTTTGTAGATGACTTAAATACCATGGGCCTCATTCTACAAAGTAATTGTTGTGCCTAGACTGTGACAACCATTTGGTGTAGGTGTGAACACAGTCATCAATAACTTGCTTTTTGATTATTGTGTTAGCATCTACTCTGAATATCTGCACGGCCATCGCACGGCTGCTGTAAGATCTCTGTACAGTCTCTGTACATTTTCTACGCAGCCTCTATGCAAGTTTACCTCAGCTTGTCCTCAAAGAAATTGCACCAAGCCCAAAGACAATGTGAACATTGTAACCAGTGGTCACCCATGATACCTAAAAAATTATACGGAAAATCATAGACTACTTTTTTGTATGGCACCTGTGGCAAGTGTACTCCAGATATAAAGAAGAAATGGAATTGGCCTATCGGACAAGGTCAATTTATTTACCACACTCCTGTCTTGTTGGTTGTTGCTGTCAGTCACTGACCTAGAATATAATATTTATAGAATAGCTAGATTATTGTTAAATGCACATTTGGAAACAAACAAGCATATCATGCATTCAGTCCTTGTTTTCTCATGCCACAGAACTGGACTGTTCACCCCTGACATGGCTTTTGAGACCATCGTAAAGAAACAGATTCAGAGGCTGAACGTTCCGTCCCTGCAAGCTGTTGACATGGTGGTCACTGAACTCTCCAATGTTGTTAAGAAGTGTACAGAAAAGGTGAGATGTCAAGTCCTTACAATGGGTCGAAAACGCATAACTACCCAATACTAACCATCAAGACATACAGGCTGCTGAACTCCATAGCTGACTAGAAATGAACATTGACCCTACCTTTGTACTGCAGTAAACAGCAACGATTCATGTTCTGTGGTTTTGAAACTTAACACTATTTATTGCATTCTTTCTTTCAAATCTAAGAAAGGCATTTGAAAGCAGAATACATGAGAAAGGCAAGATTTATGGATAAATTATTGACAATATGCAGGTTGATATTCATAAATTAAAGCCATAATTAATGTGAACGTGATGAAAAAACGTCCATAGCCAGTCTTCGCCAACACAGTTTGGACAACTCTGTAGGCGTCTACCACATCACATACAGGAACCACTGCTGTAGTTACTAGAGATGTGTCCCTGTAAAGTAGTTTTAAAAAATATTATGTTTTTTGGTGTTTTAAACTACTTGCTGTCTCCTGTTTCAGATGAGTCGTTACCCACGGTTGCGAGAAGAGATCGAGAGAATTGTAAATACAAAAATTCGGGAACGGGAACAGGTCACTAAAGAGCAAATAAAAAGTCTGATTGAAATCCAGCTAGCGTACATGAACACCAACCACGAGGACTTCATTGGTTTTGCCAAGTACGTTTATTTTTGTCACTGACTATAAGACTGCAACATATGTCATATTTGGGATTTCACTTTCTTAGTAAAGTACAAATTCTAGTACTTTTCTCGGTTGAGTCCCATCCGGGATTCGAACCCGCACCCTCAGAGTCAGGCACCTAATCGCCAGCACACAAAGTCAGCCGCCTAGCCCGCTCAGCCACCGCGACTTCCACATATGCCATATTTGGGATTTCACTTTCTTAGTGCGGCTGACTTTGTGTGCTGGCGATTAGGTGCCTGACTCTGAGGGTGCGGGTTCGAATCCCGGATGGGACTCAACCGAGAAAAGTACTAGAATTTGTACTTTACTAAGAAAGTGAAATCCCAAATATGACATATGTTGCATTTGACCACTTTCTAAATGGCATAGTGTAATCATGACTATAAGACTGACTTAAGTAACTTGACGCGCTGCCCTAAGGTCTGCAGCAAATCCAGGAATGTTTACATCATGCAGTTTAACATGGATTCATTCAGATGTATGTATCATCTGTGTCATCCTGTGCATATAGTACAGGTCACAAATCAGCAGGAATTAAGCAACATTAGGTGCGAAGATTCTTTGGATTGGTGACTGTGTTTGGCAGCTTCACTCCTCACAGTTTGTAGGACTTCTGTCTTCCCCCACAATGAAGCGCATGTGATACATGTGGTCTCACCTTAGGTATGTGTGGAGCACAAAATTGCTTTCACTTCACCCAGCTGATAATGGATACCCGGTGGGATGTCGTGCGACTATTAATCTTATAGCACCTCACAAGCAGCATGGGTCA
This sequence comes from Haliotis asinina, assembly GCF_037392515.1. Taxonomy (NCBI): domain Eukaryota; kingdom Metazoa; phylum Mollusca; class Gastropoda; order Lepetellida; family Haliotidae; genus Haliotis; species Haliotis asinina. The sequence goes on from NC_090281.1 coordinate 45,167,070, forward strand.
TCCATGAAATAATGATTGGATTCTGACTACAGTGTCCAGTGAGCAGCTACTCAGATGGATACTAGGCACTATATTAATGAATTTGGGGTTTTTTTTATTATCAGTTCTTTGCTGTCCAGTCCTTGTGTACCCATAAACCAAGATTCAGGCAAGGTGACAAGCTCCATCTGTTCCACATTGTTGGTACACTGCAAACAGGGACTAAAACACATAATACATTATTCTGTGTTACAGTGCTCAGCAGAAGTCAGAGAGTCAGGTCAACAAGAAGCGATTGGGCAACCAGGTAGGCAATAAACATTCCATATCTACCCCTTGCAGAAGTGCAAAACTGACCATAAATATCAAGTTACTGGAAAAGTACTCAATGTTTGTAGTTTGAGACTTATATACAGCTCAACTGGATAATAATTGAAATTGTATTTTTATGTTGACATATGATGCATTGCAGTGGTATTTTTAGTAATCTAAACTATTCTGTATTGCAGAGTTATATGAAATAAACTTTTCATAAGTAATTCAGAATTTGTCTTTTAGTCTGATCATTACACTGATACAGCTATTGCTGAAATAAAATGAAAAAAATTCTTGCATCTTGTTTATTTGTGTTCGTAAGTGTGTAAATATTTATGCCCAAACATTTTCTCTATTATTTTTCAGTGGAAATTCTGTGGACTTATAGAGAATCTCACCCAAGTATCTACTGATAACAATCATATCAACACAAGTTGATGAATTTACAAATATCCAAGGCTTGCTGAGGATATTTTTACTTGTATTTGTAAATAATTTGTAAATGTTGGTATAACTGATATCAGTAGACACAAGAATGAGATTCTGTTTATCATAAAAAACACTCTTCATTAGTTTTCAATGAAATATGCACATCTCTGAACACTGTACTACTGTTAGACTTGCATTGCAGCGATGCCATAGCATTGTCACAACATCAATTTCATGATGTCATAGCATTGTCACAACATCAAGTTCATGATGTCATAGCATTGTCAAGGCACTGTACAGTATCCTCTGTCAAAACAATTTCTCCTAGGAGATATTGCATGATCTCACACACAACCAATATATCCTGTCAAACACAGTGCGTCATGACGAGTAGGAAGTGTAGCACCCATGAAGATCAGGGTTAGAATTGGTCTTCATGTACCCAAGATTTATGGAATCAGTTATCATGCTGTCTTGCTCACAGACTTGGTTTACGTTAGCTTGTCCCAATGGCATTAATCTATGCTCAGGATGCTGATCATTAGATTTTGTGGCTGTATTTCGTGTAGAATTTGTCAAAGTTTGACAATATTTCCACCAACTGATTGACTGGTTGCAGGTGATCCGAAAAGGCTGGCTCACACTCCACAATGTCAGCTTCATGAAGGGAGGGTCAAAGGATTTCTGGTTTGTTCTCTCTGCAGAGAACATGTCATGGTACAAAGACGAAGAGGTAAGATCTGACCTGATGATGTAGATTGTGTAAACATTGATGTCTTCAGTTGACAGTAGTCATCAGAAGAACATGGGGAATCATGAAATAGCTCAGTGGTTAAAGTGTTAACTTGTTACACTGAAGCCCTGGGTTTATACCCCACATAGGTACTGTGTGAAACCTATTTCTGGTGTCCCCAGCCGTGATATGGCCGTAATATTGCTGAAAGTGGTGTAAAAACCATTTTCATGATAATCTGAAGATTGGTGGATCGTTTTAAAGATCTGCTTTTCATTTGTATTTTAAAATGGTATTTGAATTTATTAAGGAACCCACATTTGTGTCTGGTAGGATGAAGATCCCTACTGCTCATCTGAATCAAAGGTTCATGATGAGAGCTTTTGTCAAAGCATGCTGTCCTTCAACTGAAAAAAAAAACCTGATTAATCTGCAGACTCATGAAAATAATATGCTGCCACCAAAATTAATGGTTGCTAATGTCTTTTTCACCCCCAAATATTTTGACTCACAGTTGTGAAAGTGCCTGGTTTCTTCTCTAGCGGAAGATTTATTAAGTCTCCATTCAAAATCACTGGCTTCTGAAGAATATTGAATAGTCTGTCCCTCAAATTCTGTTTCACGTTCAAGCTGTAGTGTATGTCACATGTTCCGTCACAGATGAATGAATGCTTGTAATATTTGCTAGCTGAATCACTCTTGTAGTAAATTGAAAGCGCCCATTGCTAAATGCATCTAAACTCTCCCGGGCAGCGGGGTAGCCCAGTGGTTAAAACGTCACACCGAAGTGTTAGAGTTGATTCCCCACAGGGGATTCTCCCTACTGTGATATTTCTGGAATATTTCTAAAAGAGATGTGAAACCATACTAACTAACTCACTCACTCACTCTGAACTTTCTGACAATGAAGGTGAGCTTCAAAGCCATATGGCTCCTCAGTGCTGTTCACAATGAAGTCAGTGAACCAAATGAGGGTTCTTTAAACTTGTATTGGTGTGGTTTTATTTGAACTGATCGATAGATAGCAAAATGCATGAATCATTCAGTACTAGACATATCTGATGTTGGTACTTAACCAGAGACACCAACTATTTTCATTTTGGCATAATTGTTATGATTTTTAGCCTGATATTACCCTATTTCAGTTTTCCTCCTCAAAATGCATGGACAGACTTGCTGCATTCTATACGCTACTGTGGTGACCAATGAGGGCACTGCTTTCAGTTCACAGTGCATTAGAGTATCCATTATACATTGGTACAAAGCTTCTGATTGGTTGTTTAAACACACTCTCATCATTATATTAATAGATTTTTGTAGATGGATACTAATTGTGTACAAGTTGTATTTATCCATAACCCAAAATACTTCCACTTTCTGAAAAAGTCAAAATTATCATACGAAGGACTTAATAGTATGTGGACCCATTGCTAATGAATCACTTGTGACTAAGCATAACACTTTCATAGGTGCAAACCTTAGATAAGAGGTTCACAAATGTTGCTCATTTCATCATGAAATTAGTCATTTTTTAGACAGCTTGCTGCTTTTATGCTTCAATGAGGATGGTTTCTCTGAGTTAACAACCATTTATGAATGAATTGTCTGAAGGAACTAAAAATAATTTTATTGTTTTCTTGTTTGATCTGAAATATTGAAATCTGGACCAGACAATCCAATGATTGCCACCAAGCAGCATGAAATGACTTGTATCTGAAGATGAGTTCATTAAACCACACCAACTTACTGCACACATGCTTTATTCAGTTATGAAAATGATTATAATTTATGAAAATACAATATTTTTTAAAGTCATTAATACAAGTAAATTGACCTGAAAGTGTAAATTACAAACTGTGAAATTTTGATATATTTTTTTATTAATTTTAGAGTTTGTGTTTGCACATGTGTGTAGCAGATTTTTTGTATGTTTTCACTAACTGTGTGTTGAACTAATTCTTTCCCTGCCATTTTCCATGCTTCAATATTCCTTAATGGTTTGAAATCTTGCGTAGATCTTTCTAAAGTTCCTATGCTAGAAGTAATTCACAGCTGGTGCTACAACATGGCTGAATTTGGAAAAGGATGCATGTTGAAAATATCTTATTATATTATGCTTATACTGAACAAGGAAGGATAGGGATCATGAATATTTTAGGGATATTTATGTAAAATTGTTTGCTCAGTATTTACTGCCAAAAATATCTCTGAATGTATTCATGTTCTGTAACTTATTTTGTTCAGTATATACGCACATATATATATATATATATATATCTGAAAACATGTTTCATTGACACAGAAAAATCATTTCTGTCTTGTTTCTTGAATATAGTTTTCTTTTGTCTTGATCTTTTGTCTGATCACAGAAACTCCTTTCTTAGAGTAGCAGCATCTTTTGACATTTCAAAGATTTCACAGCATTTCATGCTTCCACTGCTTCTTTCATGGGTCATAAGAACTTAGTTTTTTTGGAAATATAGAGATTCTTTGGTATTTGTCTTTTGATGAGATTTCTGGCATATTCTGTATCAGCATGTCAAAAAACGATGACAACGGTGACAAAAATATTGATCAAAGGTCAGGTTGAGGGATTTTATTCTGAAAAGTCACCTCAGAGTTTAAAAAATGCATGAAACTGTAAAACTTCAGAGTTAAGAAATTGTGTTATTTAATGAGTTTGATGAGTTGACCACACAAGCACCAGGCTAGTTACTTACTTTTTAAGCCCATTGTCCAAACACTGGCTATGATTGAAGTTAAGAATTCTTTGGGTTACAAATATTTTGAGAATAATTAGCCCTGGTGACCAATTTTTAATGAAACTGTATGCTTTAAATCTCTTGTGGCATGTGAATGTTTAATTTAATTAAATGGGGATAGCTGAGAGATAGGGAAAATGAATTTGATAATTATTTTTGAAAGTATGGCCATATCATTTGTACATTCAAACAATTTTGTTTTATATAATCAGGATATATGACCTATGGATTTGTCCCTTCCATTGTCACCAATATTTCCTCACACATTCTCATATCCTGCTGGACTCCATGTGGGAGTTATCTCCCTTGACTTCACTCCCGACTTCCTTTCAGGAAAAAGAAAAGAAATATATGCTTCCGCTGGACAACCTGAAACTGCGCGATGTCGACGGGGGGATATTCTCCCGCCACCCCACATTCGCTCTTTTCAATACTGATGCTAGGTATATCATTTTAGATGGGCACCTTTTCTCACCATTTTGCCCTGAATATTGTCATGCTAAATTTAGCATGCAATTCTGCTGTAGACTTTAGCTGTTCTAATCATGCCCTCGTAACTTTTCATACTCTCTACTTGTGTAAGTGTTGTAATAACTCCGTACTAGTTGCATGATTGGTATAAACCTGTTAGAGCATGTTACTGTGGATTGGTGGATAAGCAACTAGTTTGTTCATCATTCTATGAAAGATAGATACAGACACAGATTGCCCCTGTCTCATTTTAGAACTAGCCTTATTCTGAAAATTCTGAACCAGTTTGATATTTAAACATTGGTACTTTGGGCCAAGGTCAAGGTCATTAAGGCTTTGAAAAAGTGAAAACATCTGATGACCATTTTCATGATTTTAAAGCAAATAGCACGTCATTCATTTATTCTCTAAGTGAAAAATCGTTACTCTTGACACACTTGCTTAATGAAATAAAATTAAAATAATATTTATCTTTCATATGGTAGAAATGCTGGTTGTTGTTGAATGTATATAAATGTATATTTCTTTAGCATCCTTGTGCTTTCCTTTACACAAAATGAGGGAAACAACCTGCATTGCATGAGCAAATCTTCCATCATTGACTTGAGGAATTGAATTCAATATAAAAAACTTGAAGAAACGTAAAATTTATTGTAACTATGTTTACTCTGTTAATGTGTTTTAATCATCTGTTCCTTCAAATTTGGAATCTGCTTTGGTCAAACAGACTTACCGTCAGGAATCTGACCATGAGCAAAGTTTGACCTTGATATCCAATCTTATTTGATGTAATGAACAGTTGTTCAAACTGTTAGACCTTCAATTTCAAATAGTGTTTGGTTTTGATTATTCAGGTACTGTTTTTCTTCATGTTGTCTTTGAATTCATTCCGAGGCTTCTTCATCCCCCAGCTTTTTGTGTTGGTTTACTTCCTGTTCTGGTGCACTTTGGGAGATGTCAGCATGACAGCCATGTTGTGACATCACATGCTTGTATTTTAGGAGAAAGATAAGAAGTATATGTTAAACCTGGACAATTTGAAGATTCGAGACCTTGAGGCAGGATTTATATCCAAGAAATTTCCTTTTGCCCTCTTCAATCCTGATTCCAGGTAGAACGCTTCTTCTGATAACATACAGATGTTTAGATCTAGAACTGGTTGGTCTCGTTTGTTCGGGAACAGTTTACAAAAATGCACATACATTTGTGCTTGTTCTTGGTGCAAATGACATTTAGTGAGCTTGAATTATACGAAAATATGAACATGTGGATTTGTATGATGATAACTTCCAGTTCATATAATTATGTGAACTGGGAAATAATTCAGTTTTGCAGTTCATAGGAAAACAGTGAAAGACGTGACCTTGTTCAATGGTTCTCAGAAGATTTTACTTGGGACACCTGATATGAGAACATTTTCTGGATTTTATTACTGTTTCAGTTGTGTTCTTTGATATAAGTGCCAAATTTGGATCAATAGGTTTTCACGGTTTCAATGTAATTGCTCCAAATGTCTTCATTATTGGAAATGCCTAGCGCATGTCTTTGAAAACTGATGCACAGTCTGCATGAGCATTTTTATTAAACTGTTCGCTTATAAAACGTATGTCTGTGAGCTTGAGTGTTGTTGATGTTGTTTTCAAACACTTATTTTGTTGTTTCGTAACTTCATTGTACAGGAACGAGAAAAGCGCTACATGCTGCCCCTTGATGGGCTAAGGTTGCGAGATATTGAAGGGGGCTTTCTCTCACACAAACATATGTTTGCATTGTTTAACCCTGAGACCAGGTAGGTATATGGATGCCTGTAACCATAGTAACCAGAAAAGCAAATGGCTTTGTGGCACTCACTGTAAGTGTGGACTATGCTTTGGTTCGTGCTGACAATATCTCACTTCTCTCTTGGCATCAGATCTGAGTTTTACCTTTCTACATGGCATTTTTATTGCCTTGTTTTTTTTAATCACAAAAAAATAATTCATCCATCAACATACAGGGTGACCCCCAACAAAATAGCGACTACCTTTAGAAAACAGATGTTTCTCTTGAGGCCCCAGCAAAACTTTTTGAAACCTAAACAAGAAAAAAAAGAAGCAACTGTTACCTATTACCAATTTCGTGACAGGTCTGTGAGAAAGTGCATTCATGGTCAGTGTTTCAGACATAAAGGAAACTGGGACTTGTTTGACTAACCAGTATTAATTCAGTGATTAAGATTTGGTTAAAACTGAGAATATATGAGTTAGTATGCCAACAAATGTATTTTGGAGTGAGATTTCAGTGCTCTGCAGAATTTTGGGGCCCAGGACTCCATGTGAAAAAATTATCATAGCACTGAGGTGATTGTAACTTCCATACTTTTTACATGGACCTATGTTGTAACGCTGTGAAAGCTTTGTCAGATGGGGCCCTGCAAATTTAATGTTAACAAATATGTCATCTTGTTTCTGTGTGAACTCTTCCAGAAAGTAACAGTTATTATTCTTTGAATTCTTATATAGATCTGATGTTTTTATCATTTTAACACTTGAGCAATAGTTATGCAAATGATTAGTGAACCCAGGCTGTGTCATAGACCCACACTTGTCTCAAATATGGTCATGAAGATTGGTTCAACTAAAACTTGATGCCCAAAGACACATTGCAGTTTCTGGTTTTCTTTTGCTGTGGTTCATGAGGGACTAAAACATTGAGACTTCATGTTGTAGTCATCTGTTTAGAGCCATGTGTAACCTACTCTGACTATCAGTCACTCAGACAGGCACGTTGTTACATCTTTCACTAATTGTAACCATGGTAACCTTGGCATTATCGTTGATTAGTCACATCTGGCTAGATACAGAATATATGAAGTAGAGTAGTGTTGTCATCATGCATTTCTGCATTGAGTTTGTTGTAGTGTAGTTCTGTTCTGTTTGATTTGTCTGTTTTGTGCTCATTTATTTGATCATGTAACATCTGCTTGACAATTTCACAATAGTTTGATCATAAAACAGTTGTTTGTTATTTAAACGGCTATTTGATCATGAACATCAATTCAATGATCTCACTTAAAATTGATCATCTAACAGCTGTTTTGTTAATGCTTTGCAGTGTATGTACTGTTTGATCATTTTACAGCTCTTTTGATCATGTAACCACTGTTTGGCCATGTAACACTTTTGATCATTTCAGTGCTGTTTGATCATATAACAGTATATGCTCGTAACATCTGCTGAGGATGACACTTATGATGACTGTCATGGTCACTAGTTAATGATAAATGGTAAAACTTCATTTCTGGAACAGGATAAATAGTACCCTGATAAACTACCTCCAGGTAGTATAACCAATGCTTTCAGTAAGTGACCATCTCAGGATACACTGATGTATCCAGTACATTCTAAATGTGTGTCAAGAAAGATCAAAAGACATATTGTTACTGCCATCCTAATTCTTTGGTTGGTTGAGCTTTGGCTAGTGGTGCTTCATCTAGAGCATGTACCAGTTATGTTTTGTCAGTACTGCTGGATAATACTGTAACAGTTCAGTTACAATTTAGACGTAGTTCTCAACATTATTGTTGCAGTAGTCAAGGCAAGAGTAGTTTTACCTCTGTTGCAAATACAGTTTCTTTGGTATTGATAACTGCCATTGCCTTTCCACAGTGTCGATTTGCCAGTTTCATTTGGCATCAGTTGGCATATGACATTAACACTGAATCCACTCTTTCCAAGGGTTTTTAGTTTACTGAGGCTGTTCCAAGTACAGGCATAATGAAATGTTTCTATTTTATGGAATTGACCATGGCTCTTGATTTCAATATAATTTCAAAAGCATTAATAATGGGAACATCTTCAACGCCGTCTGTGGGCAAGGGTATAGGAATTGTGTTATTCACAACCATACACCTTGCTGAGTGCCATTTGTTCCAGGAACCTATGACTATGAGTTTAAATCCCACATTCTTACTCGTTAGGTTTCATAAGTTGTCAGCACCAAAACCATGCCTCTGGCCTTCATCAAAATGATAAGCATCCACCGTCTACATCACATGGGTCTTTATTCTCATATCAAGGGGCAGTTGGATAGCCTACTGGTTAAAGCATTTGCATATCATGCCGAAGACATAGTTTTGGGTACACAAATCAGTATGTGTGAAGCCCATTTCTGCTGTTTCTTCTGTGATATTGCTGGAAGTTTTCTAAAAACATCGTGAAACAAAACTCACACTTTACATCCATATTAGTATGTGATTGACAAGCTATCGTAAGAGATGTTCAGTAAAATTCGTCCATCATAAAATTCAAAATGGCTTTGTGGGTAGAATCAAATGTGACATGCAAAGTTTGAAGTTTGTTGAATTAAATGCCAGTATAAAAAGTTTGAAACAAACTAGTCCATCAGATAAAAATGTTTGAAAAAGAGGTTGTTACTACAGTGTTTGTGTTCTGTCATGTTCATCAGTTGTGTTCATCATATAACCACATTGTTTCTGCTCTGTTTGCGATTATATTTGCTAGATGGTCATCGCTATTATTTTTTGACAAGCTTATTTTTCAGTGTCATGTTTGTAATCATTAAAGATAATTCAACTGACGCTGTTTTGACTTGAATAATCTGATATGAGTTTAATTTGTAATAGCCTCATTTTTCTGAGACAATATCATGTTAGATGAAAGTGAATGAAAGAGAGAAATATTCTTAGGTTAAATATACTGGGTGTGTGTTTGAAGTATAACATTTCTGTTCTATGTTTGAAAAATGTTCAACAAAGTCGCTGTATGTTTGACAGGTTAAAAACTTTAAGAAACTTGGAACATTTTGAGTATTCAGTGATCCCTGTCTTATTTATATGAACATTAAATAATATATTTTGATGTAAAGTAGATTACTTTTGTCTGTCATACCATGAATTTATTGTTTGAAAGCTAAATTGAGTAAGAATATTCATATTTTATCTGTTGATATTAATAAATGTAATTGTTTGAAGGATGTAACAGGGGAGGTAACTCTGAGTGTGTGATCTTGCAGGAATGTCTACAAGGATTACAAGCAGCTTGAATTGTCTGCTGAGAACCAGGAGGACATCGACTCATGGAAGGCGTCATTTCTACGAGCTGGAGTTTACCCAGAGAGACAGTCAGAGGAAGGGTCTACTTCGGTTAGTTGTGACACATTCTGGCGCAGCGATGGCTGAGGATTGCCAGTTTAATTTGCATATAAGGGATGGTTAATGATTTATGGCTTTGGGGCTGAGGTGGTGGGTGGTCGGCTTGGAATGTTGTTTTGGGTTGGATTGTGTGTGTTATGGGAGGGTCAGCAATTTTGTACATAATATTATAAAGTTATGCTTACACATTATGAGTGAGTGAGTTTAGTTTTACGCTGCACTCAGCAATATTGCAGCCGAATTGCAGTGGCGTGTAAATAATCGAGTCTGGACTAGACAATCCACTGATCAACATCAGGAGCATCGATCTGTGGGAATCAATGACATGTGTCAAGCAAGTCAGTGAGCCTGAACACCCGATCCTGTTAGTCGCCTCTTATGACAAGCATAGTCGCCTTTTATGGAAAGCCTGGGTTGCTGAAGGCCTATTCTACCCCGGAACCTTCACGGGTGCTTACAAATTATGAGGTGATTGGTGGTGTATCATTGATTTTGTACATGACATGCTGGGAGGCACTTAATTTGTACAAAAATTTTAAGGGTGGGCAAGGGGGACCACTTACTAGACTGAAATAATCGCATCTTGATAGGGTTCTGAAGATTTTTGTAGCCTTTATTATGAGGATCATTATGATTCAGATATTCAACAAGGTTAGATTTTTTTATTTCATTGGCTGTACTTAGATGATTTTCCAGTTACCAAAAGACAGTAGCTACAGTCTGCAATGAAAGAGACTCATAGTAAACTATGTATAAAATGAATGCAATTATAATGAAAAGACAGATATAATGAACTGGTATTCTGGAGGGTGAAGACTATTTTTATGGATATACAACTTCTTTATCTCTCTTGTATGATCGATGTTTCATCAAAGATTCTAATGTGGTCAAGCAAGTGTTGACAGTGTAACTGTGTTGTCTGTCCATAAAAGTAGTCCTCATCCTTCATCTACCTAATTTGTAGAATGCCAATCAAAGACCTCATAGGATCCTGGACACTTGCTATATGTTTTAGTTAAAATACTTATTGGGCGTGGATAGCCTTGTGGTTAAAGCATTCGCTAGTCGTGCTGAAGACCCAGGTTCTATTCCCCACATGGATCCAATGTGTGAAGCCTGGCGTCCCCAGCCTTGATATTGCTGGAGTATAGTTAAAAGCGGCATCAAAGCCTACTGACACACTCACTCAGAATGCTTGAGTAACAAACTTGCAGCTATGAAGAGCTAAAATTGGTGGTTTATTTGATTTTCCTGTGTTCAGCACGCTGTATACTGACACTGTGTTTCCGTTTGTGCAGAGCAAGGATGATATTGGTTCCATGGACCCCCAGCTGGAGCGCCAGGTGGAGACAATCCGGAATCTGGTTGATTCCTATATGAAGATCATCAACAAGACTCAGAGAGATCTGGTACCAAAGACAATAATGCACATGATCATCAACAACGTGAGTGACATCCAGTGGTGTGGAAACATTTTGAAAGATGTTACTTGTTGCTAACTTGCCTGGTTTCAAACAGGCACACAGTGACAGACAGGCACATACAGAGACAGACAGACAGACACACACATACACACAGGCACACAGATGGACAAGACAGTCCCACAGACAGACACATGCACATAAATATTGTGATCTGTGTGATTCCCAAATTATAATATGTAGTAATTACAAAAAGTGATTTAATGATAAATTATAAAATGTAAACACAGACTCAATGTTTTGCGATGCCAATTAAATCTGTCATTTCCCATCTGATCAAAGCAACTGTTGAAATTTGACTCCTATTTATGTTGATGTACGTGTACGTGTCTTGTCGTTAATCAGTCATGGAGGTTGTGTGTATAAGAAAGCCATTTTAGTGCTTGAAATATTGTAACTAGGTGTTATATAAACAAAGTATAGTAGTCTCAGTGCTTCATTCTTAAGCACATGATGATCTGGTGTAGAATTGTTCTTCAGTAGCCCATTCTTGTCGTAAGACTAAGTGGACCGGATGGTCATGCTCACTGACTTGGTTGACACATGTCATCAGTTCCCAGTTACATAGACCAATGCTCATACTGTTGATGCTCCAGACTTTCATCATTTACAAACTGCCGACTGGGTGGTGTAAAACTATAGTAGTTTGCACAAGTGGCCTGACCAGAGGTGGTGTGGTATAAGAGTTATTCCCCTTTTATCATAGATCAGAAATCCATATTCATGATAATAGATATTTATTTTAGTATATTTCTTTAGTAAATAATTTAAACAACTTTATTTACAATCTTAAGACTGATTTATTGATATGTTTGCATTGTGAATCAAAACTCAGGCTGTGTATTGGTATAGACAAATTATTTAATCTTGGTCTGAAATTTACTGATGCTTTGTGTTTTCAGTTGAAAGAGTTCATCAACACAGATCTTCTGGCTCATCTGTACTCATCTGGAGACCAGGTAAACGGATAGCTAAATTCCGCCCATTTTTAGGTTTACAAGATGGGGTAGCCCAGTAGTTATAGCATCACAGTGATGATTCAGGCTCAGATCTCCATATGTACACAGTTTGTGAAACTCAGTGACAAATTTCATGTTAGTGTACTTGAGACATGGGTGTTCTCGCTATCTAAGGGGTGACAGTTCACTGTGAAGAGTTGTTTCCCTTGACATAAAGAATAGGTCTTCAGCAACCCATCCTTGCCATAAAAGGTGACTGTGCTTGTCGTAAGAGGCGACTAACAGGATGGGGTGGTCGGAATCGCTGACTTGGCTGACCAAGTTGCGCAGGTCGATGCTCATGTTGTTGATCACTGGATCGTCTGGTCCAAACTTGATTATTTACAGACCACTGCCATATAGCGGTGTAAAACTAAACTCACTCACTTTGAGTGTTAGCACTGTTGTGTCTGTAGGTTTGCCAGTGATCACATGCATTCATGGCTTCCACCATGGTGGTGAAACTTCTGACATCAGCTTTACGTTGTCTCCAGCTTATGGTTGTCTTAAGGTGAAGGGATGGTGGGCTAGCCCAATGGTTAAAGCTTCTGCTCCTCACGCTGATGATCTGGATTTGATTCCCCATATGAGTACAACAATTGAACTCACTCAAATTGAAAGTTTGTTCCCTATGTATTATTGGTTTGTCCACCATGTCCACATGTGTCAACTTCTGTCAAGGCTGAGATAACTAGAAAGGTTCATGGTGGTATTTTCAACTTAATCACAGAAGTGTCTGACTGACGTTTGAATAATAGTTATTATGGATCTAGAAATCTGTTTTGAAACTGTTGTGTATTGAAAGTTCCAAAACCAGTCTGTTATTGTCATCCTGTAGTCGTCACTGATGGAGGAATCTCCCGAGGAGGCACAGCGAAGAGATGAGATGCTGAGAATGTACCATGCAACAAAAGAGGCTCTCAACATCATCGGTGATGTCTCCACGTGCACCACGTACACCCCAACACCACCCCCAGTGGACAACGACTGGCTCAAGGCTGAGCCTAACGCTGGTGGAGGAGGCTCTGGAGGAGGCGGCATGCCGTTTAATGGGTGAGTTTACAGACAGAACTCCCACCAGGCCCTCTGGGCTCTGTGTCTTGATCCACAAATCATTAATCGCCTTACAAACTGTCATATCTCTATAGTTTATCTTAGGCTAGTGAATGTCGTAGCACTATCAATGCCTAGTAGATGCAGACAATATTGAGTTTCATGCTTTCATTAGGATGCGACTTGGTATCTCCATCTGTTGTCTTGTGTATGGTTTGAATGTAGGACAAGGAATCACAGTCCTAAGTTCAAATTGTCTTCTTTGATAGAACACCTTAGAAAAGAAAAATGGGAACTGATTCTTACTTTATGACTATCAATTGAAGCAAGAGTAACATAGCTATGGTATTGAACAATGTTCATTGTAAACTTGTTTTACATTGTTTCCCTATCATAATTAGACAATGTGAACATGCAGAAAAGATTAGGTCACCATTCTGTTGAAGTGATTATGTTTCCTTTTAAATCAACAGCCTATGTAGGATTGAATTTGAGAAAATAATGGGGCAAAATATTTTAAGTGTTACCACATAAGTTCTGGTATCTGTGTGCTGAAATCAAAGCACAAATTTTGGTATGAAAGAGTTATACTTTTCTCAAAACTTTCTCTCAAGTCATATTTCTAGTAAGTGTCCTGTTTTCTTGAAATTTGAAACATACTTTAATAGTCAAATCCACTGATTTTAAATGTGTAAAATGCCGTATGTTAGTATAATGCTCAGTATATTTGATCATTAACCACATGTGATATATATGGTATCACCTAAGGCTAGTGACTGTTCAAAATTGCCTCCATTCTCCTAGCAGATAATGGGTACCTGGTGGGATAGTTATGTGACTATAACCTTCTAGCACCTAACAGGCAGCTTGGGTTATACAGAGTAATAATATGCTGTGCTTTGATTACTAGCTCTATAGGCATGCCTAATGTGGAGTTTGGTGCCATATAAATGGACACATTATTATTATTATTATTAGATCATTATGACCTTTTGAAACCTAATGCACATTTACATTTGAATTATTTCTACTGTTTGATTTTGTTAATTATCAATGTTTTGTTGGCTTTTCATTTCCCCATGTTGTTATGTTCTGTATAATGTTTCTATTCCTAATTTAATAATTCAGTTGCTTGCTTTCCCCGCATTTCCTGTGCACTCCAAATTCCAAAAGGAAAGGTTTTGAATTCTGTTGTCACAGTTCACTATGAAAGTCAAAGAATCCTATTTAACTTTTAATTTAAATTTTGATGATTAAAATTATATGACATGAATAAACATCTTGGACACAAAATGGGATACCAAAAAATCTTAAATTCACTGCAGTCTAGTGTTTCCTCTGTTTTGTTTTTTTCATTTGTTTTATTACTTTTTTTGTTTATTTATTTTCATGTCACCTGTTTTCTCTCTCTGGTTTTCTTTCATGAGAAATGTCAATAGTTTCATTTCTCTTCATTTTATTATCTTTATTTATCACCTACTTTGTCGGTCAGTCCTTGCATCACGTTTTCTTCTCTCCTTCCTTCCATAACTCTTGTCACTTCCAATCTAATGCTTGCACCGTCTCTCCATTGTCCTGCTATTTCCCTTGCAGTCGACCACCGTCTCCCGCCAGAAACCGACCACCTCCCCCAGTCCCTAACCGCCCAGGCGAATCTGGCGGCCTCCCACAGCCGCTAATGCCCATGAGGTCTGGGCCATCCATTCCGTCTCGCCCTGCCCCCCAGGCTCCCAGTGCACCATCGATACCGGCGTAAGTACGACACTTGGCTGGGTGATGCACAGTTATAGGGGCATCGTATGTTTATTGAGGAGACAGGGAGGCATATTGAAAACAGGTTCTGTGATAAGGACAAGGTGCCTGTTGACATCTGGCTGTTTTCAGTGAAGCAATTACTAGAACTTGATGAACTTGACTGTCTGTCAGGAAGCTACAATCTACATCTTTACAAGATGTTGAATTATTCATAAGCTAATTATTTTTTAAAAATTGCTAGAAGACAGAGTTCTGAAAAAGACAAACACAAATTTCCATCTGCGCTTGAAGTTTATCTGCTGATGTCACTCAAAATATTTTGAAATATTCATTTGAACACCCCTACATAATTTAACTCCCTTGGTTTGAAGTCAGGGAAATAACGCATTCACACTTCTGGGTTTCTAACTGAAAAAATTCCTTCTAGTTACCTTCTTTTGCTTTAGTGTAAACACTGATCTTGTGGGTATGTTAATTAAATATGGAATCTAAACATGGTTGAGTCTGTCACTTCATATGCAAACGATGCCTCTTCTGATCTCACTCATCATTCCCGCAGTGATAGCCTTGTCAGGTAAGAGCTAGTTGTAGATACGTTCTTCATCACACGGAGCTATATAGCTGACAAAATACTTCAGAAGTTTGCCACCATCGCCAAGGAACTCAATGACTATTCCTCCGCCTGTGGCGCCTCGAGACTTATTGCCACCTCCTTTAGTGGCAACAAGGGCAGCACCATCGCCACCTCTCTCTCCTAAACGGCCAGCTCCGACCATTCCGTCGTAAGTCCGGCTCATGTATTTGGCTTCCCCTTGAACAAAAGGGAAACAGTTTTGACTTTGCAAGCTTGAAAGATTTTTGTGTTAAGGTAGACAAGAGTGTTCAGCTTCGAAAGTCCTGTACCATTACTCGCCTCTGAACTTAGTTTTCGAGACATTGCATCTATGTTTTGTCAGACTGGAATAAAAACTACTTGTGTTGACAATTCACTTTAATGTAGAAGGGCAAGCTGATTTGCATTAAGTGCAACAAGGCAGGTATCATAAGATATCATGACGAATTATGACAAATTATCATATGATGAATGAGTGAGTATGGTTTGATGCCACTTTTAGAAATATTCCAGCAATATCACAAGATACCAGAAATGGGCTTTACACATTGCACCCATGTTAGAAATTGAACCTGGTCTTTGACATGATGAGCCAAAGCTTTAACCTCTAGGCTGCCCTACTTCCCTTAACAAATGATGAACGAACACTGGTGGTCCTATGTTCTGAGCGTGTCCCTTCAAGTGATGTTGGTTGTTTTGAGAAAAGTGGCATAAAACCCCCCTCACTCACTATCATATGGGACCACTGCTTGGAGGTCGGACGTAGTTGATTGTCTTGGCATCAGAATGTTTTTAGATGATGCTTGTAATATCAATCACTGGTTTGTTTGAGGTTAGAATGCAGCATTTAACAAGTAAAAGTTCTGATGTGTTCTTTATGAAAGAAATGGTGGAAATTGTTGCCATCTAGTTTGAATTATCTCCCTTTGGTCACTACAGAAAAGGCCAACTGCCAGTGTGAGATATGTTGTAGCTTGAATATTGCTGACAACAGAGTTAATCCTGACTGATTAAATTTGAATCTCTAAGAATAATGATGATTATGAAAACCAAACCTTATGGTTGGTATCAGTGTAATTAATCTTGTTCCTATTTGTTTTCTTCAGACGCCCAGGAGGTAATTCTCAAGGGAGTGTCCGAGGTGCCCCCAAGATCCCTGGTCGCCCCACAATACCAGCTAGACCTCAGTAGACCTGTGATGAGTAGACAGATAGACCGATGGACACCGCAATAGGCAGTAGACCATAGTGATTATGCAAATGTACTGTAGGGACAAAACCAGAAGGGTTTTCATATGTAAATAACTCGCTACCATTATTTGTGATGCAATTTCGTCTGGGTGAAGAAAACAATGTCAAAACATAGTTGAGGACATTTTTTACCAGTTTTTTTACATGTCACCCAGCTGTCTTTTCAGTCAGATTAAGTTGAATGTGTTCATAGTGTATATTTATTGTATGTAACTGAAACATAGTTTGTAGAGAAAGACAAATATTGGTTTCAACTCTGTGAAATACATAAAAATACATATGAATTGCATTTTGATAATGCATGTGATCGTCTAGAAGAGAATGTAGGATATTGATGGTTTGAAGATTTGTTTCTCTTTGATATGAATAATCTGGTCTTTCTCACCCATGTTAATGAGCTGATCCAACATAGTTGTCTACAGACAGATTAAGGTTGAAAAAACATGTCACCGTTCTTACAATCATTACATGTTGTGCAACATCTTTCACAAGTACAGTCAACAAATATGCATAAATTTAGATTAGATGGTTAGTGAAGAAGTTTAAGAACATATTAAGATACCTGTATCTGTAGGCACTAGGAAGTTATTTATTGAAAATGTAAGCCAAGGTCCATGCATGATTTAGGTCAGGGTCATTGGCAGGATTTAGTTCAAGGTCATTGATACAACCTTAGTGAAGATCATTGCCATGGTCAAGGTAAAGGTCATTGCCATAGTATGAGTCACGGCCATTGACATTATCTGGACCAGGCTCACCTTTTGCAAGGCCATTTTTTGTGTAACAGTTGAATGAAGTATTTAATGTCTTGCGTGATGCTAAATAAAGGTCATATGAGTATAATTCACCTCAGTTACATTTCATGATTCGATGTCAATGGTGTTTATATTCTTTGAATGTGTTTGCTTGGCGTAATGCAAGACAGTAGACATATATGTATACGTTGTTTGTACTGTTGACTCTGTTACCATGGTTATTCAAAACTTGTTTGTACATTCTGTATGTGTTGTATATTTTGCATATTTGCACACCGTCGTGACGTAGAGATATGTACAGTACTTGTCATCCAGTATGGAATTGTTGTCTGTTGCAAATAGATGAAAGTTTATCGTCAGTGTGATGAAGATCGCCATGTCATTTTGCATCAGCCAACAGGATATTTTTGATTCAAAGAACAAAGGTTAATTTTTTGTTAGATGTATGCATATATCCTAGATTAAACAGATCATGACTTCAATTCCCCGTCAGATCATAATCATTCTACTGTATTTATGCTATGTCGAACTGTAACTGCTTTATGACTCTTTCATATACTCTTTCTGTATACCGCTTCTGTTTTGTTAGCTTTTAATATTATGCTTTGATAGTATTTATCTGATGCATGTTTTGAAAGGATTTCATTGATTCAGTGTAAATATCAGTCATTAAAAGCATAATTCATTTATTCTTCCAGGGATACTGATCACTTTGAAAATCATGTTAATTCTCATTCATCTAATCTTATTTTCTGCTTATTGCTTTTTACTGAACTTAGGCACAGTTATCTCCCTTGAACTTTGAATATCTGCCGAAGGATCATTTATTGTAGGTGGGTTGGTGAGTGTAAAATTGGTTCAGAAAAAATATCACAATAAATCACACACAATTACCATATTTAGCATCTTGCTCCCGTAGCCACACCTTCGTCATTAACCAACAAGAAATTGTAATATGTGCTGCAAAGTAAAACCCTTATTAAAAACATTAATGTAATATGTTATTGGTTTTTAACTGAAAACATCAAAAGAAAATTATTATTGCCTTGTAACTATTTTCAAAAAAGTTTTTGTTTTATATTTTATTTATTCATCACTGCTCGTTGCTGGAAAACTTTTGTTACAGTAAAAAATACATTCTTAGCTTGTAAGAACCCAGAATGCTTATGATGGATTATTGCCAGGGTAACTGCTATTTCCTTGGAGTAAGACTTGATACTGGCATCTGGTGTGACTATTTTTGTGTAAGGGTTCAGCTTGAAGAAGGTGGGAATAGGTTTGAATTTTGTCAAATGTATCAGGATTCCGACATGGATCAGTTGACAGATTAAGAAATGTATGTAATTGTGACATATGTAAGATAAGATGTTCCTTTTCTGGAAATAAGAGACAATATTTATTTTGCATTAAACTATGAGGATTTCTTCACCATTGAGACCATTACATCGTCAAGTTTGGTGGTTTGAAGGCATATCATTGTTGTAACAGAGAAAGCCGAAGGTGTGTTGTCATAACATCATAATGATTACTTCATGCTTGGTGTGACAGTACTGGAAGTATTGTCATACCAATGATAGAAATATTACTAGTGCTTCACATAGAAGCTGTAGGAAAGTATCTTCTCCACATGGCAGTTTAGTACATGAAAACATTGATTTCATTTCATGAAAATCCAACTGACATTAATTAACAGCTTTGCATTAAGCTGTCAACAGAAAGGGAACTTTTAACATGGTTGTCTGCTATAAATAGAATTTTATAGGTCACTGTGTAAAATTATTTGACCACTTGCTCATGTGTTCATTGCAGTAGATGTTTTGCAGGAAATCAAACTTCTTTATGGAAAAGTACTCTTGTATGGGCATAAATTGTTGGGTCTTTTATCAGATTCCTAAAAAATATAACCACAAAAGGGGGAAAACCCCAGATAGGTGAGAACTTGAAGTCTTGGTGTGTGATGTAAAGAAATACAGCAGGTAAAGGAGATAAAAAGAAAAGTTTCAAAACCTGTTGTTATGATCATATCTGTATTTCAACAAGACGATAGGTGGTGGACAAAAACATCTGCAGACTGAAAAAGAATTGTGGGGAGGGGTTAGTATGTTACTGAACCTTTATCTAGATGTGTAGATATTGACTAAACCTGGTACAGACAAATGTATGATTAAGGAATATGTTTCTATTTTTGTGACTCCCTATCTTCTTTTTTTGTGTGCACAAAATGGTCGTGAAATATTTTATGTGTTTGCAATATTAATTATAAATATTATATATGAACAAGATAAAACAGTATTGGTATCTTGGAAAAATATTGGTCAGTGAAGTTATTTCAATTGTGCTAATTTATTAGTTTTGCAATATAATTTATTCCCTTGACGCTTAACACAAAGATTGTATTGTAAGTTTTTCAGTATTTTATCTACAACAATAGTTAAAATGAACTTATGGGACCTATATATAGTTTTATAGAGCTGAACTTTTATTTAGTAGTGAGGACGTGTGGATTTGATGATGCCATTGAGCTAGCTATATGGCTGAAGCCTTTGTTCATAGTGCCAAAGATTCAGGCAAGCTCGACATGGATACAAGGCTTGGTGTTCCCACTATGCTGCAATGTGGGCATTGAATCAGTTGGCCAAATTTATTCATTCAATTGGTAATTATTAAGGGAAATCACAAATTGATTGTTGATTACCATATTCATCTGTTAAGCGCCCAGAAATCAGCACCTACATGTTTTCAATATTAGATGATACGCTTTCGGTATTTGGTATTGTTGGATATAATTTTTGAAATATTGATATAATAATTTTTTAATGATTGTAATTGTTGATCTAAAATAAGTGACACTGTTCAAGTGTTTGATTCTGGGCACTTGTCACAGTGACTATAGCAGGGACTATAAAATGACAAGAATATTTTATAGTCTCTGATTATTGTAAACCAATTTGAGATATTTATTTATATGGAAATGGTGAAAGTCGTACTGAAACTGTGGAAGGGTACCAGGAGATTTTGAAAACATGAGACATCTGATAAAGTGCGAGCCATAGCCACCATGGAAGGGATCTGGAGATTCAGCAAAATGACAATAGCATTGCCAGAATATTTAGTTCTCCTTGTGGTCATCATGCTTGACCGGTGTCTGACCAGTGGCTGCAGCTGGATGATGATGGAGGTGGCATCTGACTGTACCGTTTATAGATTTGTCTGAATGTCAGAAGGTGTACAGAATGTTAATAAATATACTGCATTGGAACCTCATGTGGTTTGTCTTTTTCTGGTGATTACATTGTGGTGATCTGGAATATGATACCATATATCAAGCTCATGTGGTGTCTCTTCCTCTGGTGATTCTGTGGAGGTGGTCTGTAAATAATCCATGTCCAGTCTGGAACAGACAATCCAATGATCAACATCAAAAGTATTGTAACTGGAATATGATGTCAACCTCGCATGGTTGGTCTCTGGTGATTCCATGGCAGTGGTCTGTGAGTAATCCAGTCTGGATCAGACAATCCTGTTATCTAGATCATGAGCATCCCAACTGGAATATGATGACATGTCAGCCTGGTGTGGTCTGTCTTTCTCTGGTGATTCCAGGGAAGTACATTGGTGTCAGGACACCTGAGGTTGTTATAGGTGACAAAGTGGATTGAAGGGTCAGGTTTGATGTTGTAATTAATTACTTTTCATTAAATAGAGTATTGTTTATGGTGTCAATCACTGGATTGTATGGTCTGCTTATTTGTTTAATAGTTGTGTTATATGGGCTGTCTGTAAATAATCTGGTACAGTCCAGTGATCAATAGTATGAGCATCGATCCGGGCAATTGGGATAAGATTACGTGACCAAGTCAACAAACTGACCAACCGATCCGTTAGTCACGTCTTATGACAAGCATGGGTTGCAGAGGATCAATCTTAACCATGATCTTCAGTGCCACAGTCTAGTTTTGCGTATTACGTTTACTCGTGATCTGCCAAGGAAATGGTATTATCAGCTATGGAAGTTTTGGACTAATATCGTCACCATATTTTCATCAAATAAATAAATAAATAAATAAATAAATAAATAAATAAATAAATAAATAAATAAATAAATAAATAAATAAATAAATAAATAAATAAATAATCATGTTGCCATATATTTACTTTATATACAATTATGTGTGTGTGTGTGTGTGTGTGTGTGGAACGCTTGTAAAAACTGTGCAGATAAGGTACTACAATTTTGTTGTCTGAATTACGATACACATTATTGCAGTGAGAGTGAAAATGACGGGGAAAATGGGATACACTTTGTGCTCATGCGGGTCTTTGACGTTAGGAGTGGCACTTCAATCACTGGGCTACTCCGCATACACGACTGTAATATATGGAGATAAGAAAGTATCCCCCGCCTGCATGAAAGCGGCACTGACATAACGATACATGTTTTTATACTGTGGCACAAATATGTTTCCACGGGACTGCATTGCATTACAAGAAATAGAAAACTTTTAAAGTACACAGACCCATGATATCTAACCCAACTCGCACAGCAGAAATTCTGCATAACACGAAGGGACCTGACTGTATTTTTGAACGCAATGGAAAGAGTACGATCGTTACATGTTACATGGACAACTTATGAGAAGACTTACCTATAGATTTAATTTGCTGCGATGGACATAGAATTTAGAACGGATCTAAAATCATTGTGGGGGTAATTCGTGAAGTGACAACATTCTAGGTCAACGTTTTTCGCCTGCCATCTGAATTTAGCAAACGTAAATATGTTAACAGTGTGTAATCTTTGTGTCCATAGGCCAAATTAGGTAATGTGTTACACACGGCCTTATCAATTTACTCCATATCTTGACCATGTAGAACACCAGTGCTTGTCACATCCATTGGGCTATGGTGAATATGCTGCCAGATGGTTATGGACAAGTGGACTTCGTTGGTCAAACCTTGTTTGTTAATAGCCTGATATACTCCGTGTTTAGTTGCATATCAACAAGTATTTCTGGGGGTCGGGTCGGGGGGTGTCATACTAAGTGGAAGCTGTCTAAACCGGCACTTATTGGGACTGAAGAAATAATCTGGTTTAGACACTGTCCCGGATTGTAGAGCTGATGATAAATGTACAAGCCACAGACGGAACTGAGATTTTCTGCCGGTGATGACAGCTTGCCGGATAGGACAGATGCCGGTTTTGACAGCTTCCACTGTACTGCATAATAATTTTACTGCTGCTGTGAGATCGTAAAAGACAGGGGACTTTCTAGCCCCGTATGGACAGAATAGTGAAGTAGTTCCTGTGAACTCTCAGAGAAGATTAACATTGTACCTTGTTACTCAGGTGCATCTTCCCTAAACATGTGTGTCTTTGTAAGATCAAACTGTGTAACTTGAAGCAAAGTCTTACTGACAATCCTGGGACAGGACCCTGGAAATCTGAAGTTCTCTATTGCGTATACGTACGTTTTCTTTCAAAATCGAATTAATGCGTTCGGCAATATGTAAATTTTCATCAACATCTAACCTGAAAATACTTCTTTATTATCAATTGCTGACTACTATCTCATAAGAGACATTGAGGTAGTTTTGCAATGTCAACATTTAATAGTAAAACTAAAACTACGAGTGTAACATAATACGTCGTCTTTCAACATTGTAAACAAACTAGCAAATACTAGAAATGTATGTCCCTGTTTTTAAAAACTCGGTAAATTCAAATAGAAATCCATCAAATACCACGAAACACTGAATATTACTAACACCTCACAGTATCCAAACACGTAACACAAAACGTTCAAAGTCAAATGGGAATCACCGAAATGAAAACGAGATAAACCACACACAAGAAATAGAAAACTAGTATCTCCTGTGTGTAACATATTCCCCTGCTGTATAAAGTTTTGGTATTCTTCTCAAGAAAAACAAGTTGATATCATCAATATCATGACATTTTTGTGGTGTGTTAAGCCTCCTCCAAAAATATGTGCACAGAAGATCATGATTCTCGCGAAATGTGTGTGTGCGTGTGTATTAGCCTGGTGTTTAATGCTTTCGTTCGTCACGCCGAAGACCTGGGTTCGATTCCCCACATGGGTACAATGTGTTTCTGGTGTCCCTCGCTGTGATCTTGCTTAAAGCACCGTAAAGCCGTATTTTGGTCAGGTAACGACCTGGTCAGTAGTCTGGCTAGAAACTCTTTTCCACTTGACGCAATGCTCCTAATAGGGGAACAGACTTCCTGTCGAACGTCTTTCCTCGTACATTAAGCTGATCTCACCCATCTATCAACACAGTATTATCGGGCATCCCGCCACTCAGCCTGAAACTGATCCAAAAGTTATTAATGTTTGATGTACAGTCCGCAGGTAGCTGACACACACATTAAATATACAGATCACATGTAAGCACTGACCACGTTTTATTTCGAACACATTTTACCTCATTTGTAAGCGCATCGAATTAGGAAAACAACGGTAAGCGGGAATACTAGTGAGGTTAGTTTTACGCCGCACTCAGCGGTATTACAGCTGTATGGCGGCGGTCTGTAAATAATCGAGTCTGGACGAGACAATCCAGTAATTAAGAATATGAGCGTCGATCTACGATGATATGTGTCAACCAAGTCAGAGAGCCTGACCACCCGATCCCGTTAGTCGTCTATTAGGACAAGAATGAGTTACTGAAGATCAAATCTAACCCGGAGCTTCACGAGTACTTTCAACATGAGCGCGAGGAATGAATAACACGGCATCTGTGAAAAACAAGTAGGAAATGAAATAGATTCTAACATTACTTTATTTCTTCATCAATATTTGAAACAAATAACAGAATAGATAACAAACTACATAAAATGTAAAAACAATGTTTGCTTACATTTAAACTGACCCAAAAATGTATTCAAGGTTTTCAAGGGGCCAAGGGGCCATTGTCACCAACCCTGACTACCTAGACGCACAAACATATATACCAATATCTTTACTCAACCTGAGCTAAAAATCACACTCATACTAAAACAAAAAAAAACAAAAAAAAAAAAACGTCGTAAGACATGCGCCAATTCACTGGGGCTCCTGAAAAAAAAACAGTTCTGAAAGACATAGAAGATAAGCAGGTAATGAGTTACACACGCAGTCTCCTGGCCGAAGACAGCAGAATTCGGACACATTGTTTACGACGCCATTCGTCGTGGAGGGAATATGCAAGGTGCAGTCTGTTCTGAGGTGGTTTAGGGCGTTTCCGCGAGCGTCTTCATCGGGGACATGTCTGGAGAATGTGTTGGCCACTATAGAACATTCACGCTGTTTCTCTCCTTACTGCCAACGATGAACATCTCGAGCCTAACGCTATCTGTGACGTCTGTGTTCGGGGTCAACGCGTGTCCTTTGAAGGGTTTGTAGGCTTTGATTCCTCCTGCCCGAAGACGTCTGACCAACGTGTACCGACTGACACGGTGATCAAGGGATTGCGACGCTGATGACGTTACCGTCACAGAAATAGACTTCACACTATATACCTATGTCGAAAAGCGAACCCTGGTCTTTGGCGTGAGGAGCGAACGCTTAACCACTAGGTTATCCGATCATCGCCTGATGTGGGAGAAAACCCCGAAGTGATGCAGGCGAAACAGCTCAGTAGAACCAGTGATCACTGACATGGAGCTTACAAACCTAGAACCAGTCAGAGGAAAGCGCACTTTAGACATATGATAACAGGTTGAAGCTTCCGTACAGATTTGCGGCATCTTATACTCTTTGGCAGCTATGGATATCTTCAAAAGTTTTCGGCGATGTAAGCTGAATTCGGTTAAGAACCATAATAGCCATGTTTGATCCAGAAAGCAAACTTGCAACATCACCAAATCCCGGATTCTGCATATGCGTAATAAAGAAATCAAGTGAATCTGTTGATTCTATTTGAGTAATTCTTCGACCTTATAATATGATTTTGCATAATGACTTGCGGTTGCGTTAGTTTAAGCTTTTAAAATCCAGTTTGAGAATGGCAAGTGAATTTATGGTTCAGAACCGCCAGAACAATTGCGTGATGTCATCGCATTGGGTAAAATAGGAAGAGCGCACAGCATCAAAAGGGAATGAATTTCGTGCATTTAACAAACTGTAAGTAAAAAGACACAAGGCATTTCGTATTACGCAAAGGGTAATTTATTACTGTCAGTAGGAAAAAAAAAACACTACGATCGCAAACCTGAACCCATGGAAGCCAATCACATCATGCTATATTATTTTGTCCGCCCGAAAACTCCATTAATAAAACATAGAGCACCAGATACTGTAATTAGATTTTAAATATTCAAATCTCTTCACATTCTTGTCAAAACAGCACTATTGTTTCTGTGGTTCGAAAAAAGAAGTTTCTAATTACCAGCCTCATGTAGAAATTAATCAAAGACATTAACCAATCACTAACCAAATTTAGAATTGGTGTTTGAGGGTCATGGTCGTTTGCAGAGGCGTTCGAGTGAGTGAGGTGGGTTAACGCCTATTTAAACAGTACTTGAGCTATGTCAGGGCGTGTCAACCCAGTGGAAGCTGTGGAGTGGGTGAGTGTGTTTGGTTATAGGCAGTACAGCAGTATCACGGCACGGGACACCATAACTGGGCTTCACACATTGTACTCACGTGGGAAATCGAACCCGTACTTCGGTGTGACGAATGAACGCGTTAACAACTACACTACCACACTGTCCAGGAAGCTATCGAGAGATATCCTGAGAGTTGAAGACCTCAAGAATCACGTGATCCGTATACGTCATAACAAATGGATGATTGTGACAACAGGGTTATGATGACAGGTAATCGTTGCAGAATGGTCAAATATCCAATTCCCTTTCACTGATTTACATAACTGAGTTACAATAGAGGGCCTCGTGCAGTGAGAGGGCCTCGTTTATTTTATATTTGGATTTTAGTGTTACGTTTTGGCGAGACAAAACACTCCCCACAAGACTGTGCCAAGAGAGGGATCACTGCAACTTTTAAAGACTTGTGAAGATCCGAGTTGGAATTGGTCATCAGCAAACCATGCTTGTCATGTGAAGTAATTAACGGGATCGGGTGGTCAGATACAGACTCGCTGAATTGTATGACACGTCATCTTATCCCATTTGCCTAGATTGGTACATGCTTATGATGTTGATCTCTAGATTTTCTGGTCATATTCAGTTATTTACAGACCGCCGTGTTAAAGCTGGGATAAATCTGAGTTAGCGTTTGATAACCATCAGACAAAAATGAACTTTCAAAGTGAACTTTCCTTTTAGGTCAAGGACTATTCCTGCAGCTCCTGTCTGTTGTTTTCATTTCTGGATGAGGAACAACAGGGTATGCTCTAACTGAAGAAACGATTTTGAATAATCCCATAACATTCAAGATTTAGTAAGAACAAAGATAATCTACAATCTCTATATACAGTGGAAGCTGTCAAATCTGTCCAATCCGGCAAGTTGTAAACACCAGCATAAAGTCTCAGTTCCAACCGTGACTTGAACATTTATCAGCAGCTCTACAATCCAGCACGCTGTCTAAACCGATCAGTGCCTGTTTAGAAAGCTACCACTGTAGTCTCCCTGGTAGGACTTTCAGAAAGATGTTACGATGGACATGTAGAATGTATTTCCAAATTTGACACGTCAGTGACGAAGATGCAATTCCAATGTGCGATACAATTTTCTAGTTTGACTTGTACCATAGTCACGTGCAGTTTTGTGTTAATGGTGAGACAGCGTCGGTGTTATTCGGTAGACTCCTCTACTGAGTCTAACAAACCCCAGCAGGAGGTCGCGTCAGGTAACCATTGAGCGACCTATGACCGTCCAATCAAACGCGAGACGGCCGTGCGGATTTATCCAATCAGAGAACAACTAAGCATATAGGGTTTGGCTGGACTTACAAAGTTCCCAAGTCACTGATACTGATCCCCCAACAAAGGAAAATCAGCATGAAACCAGTGTAGGGAAAGACTGCCCGTTCCAGCGGCCGAGACGGGCGAATTTTGGGGAGGACGGGTTAAAAAAATCTAGTCCATCCTCATGTCGGGTCAGTTTTCATATCTTGATGATGATGTTGATGACTTTGTAATCTTGTAACCAGATGATTCCACTACAAGAGACTTAACACTCCAAGCTATGCGTGTGCATATTAAATGATAGCTTAAAATAAAACAAACCATTTTAAAGTCTTGAAATGGTGTTTTATTTATATTTGGAGGGCAGACGAGATTTTGGCAGGACAGGTAAAAAAATTGACCAGCCAGTCCTGTGGACAGGCTAGATTTTCCTACACTAATGAAAAAGAGGTATTTGACCTGCAGTATATACGCTTAGGGCTTTCTGTAGGCATGGTTACCATTAGCCAATATTTCCGCAAGCTTACATCCTTAAATGCCATTTTCGGCGACTGTTTACTCACTGTTGACAGTGTTGTAGCGTGCTTCATGCGCATCCCCCGGAAGTGATCGTACGGAAAATAGCATTCGGAACCATTCGGGTACAAACCTTAAAAAGTTCAAAAGGTATGTGCGAATGTCCACTTTCGCTATTTGGTAAGCTGCGTTCTGACTGGTCAATCGGAAAGGTTGCCTGACGCGGGTTTGTTAGACTCTATTAGTGCAACGGATAAAACTGAGACTAAGTTTACGTAGACGGGAAATAGCCATTGAGTGGTTGTTGATGAAGAGTGAGTGACTTTTCTCAATATGTCAACAAAACAGATGGTACACACCTCACATGGGCATCACACATTGTACGGGTTCATGTGAAGAATCGAACCGACTCTTCTGTGTGACGAGTGAATTCTTCAACCACTAGACTACCCCGACGCTCCTTTTATGAAGACTCTAAGAACAAAGACCGATATGTACTAAGACATCACATTATATAGGGGCGGTGGGGTAGCCTAGTGGTTAAGGTGTTCGCTCGTCACGCCGAAGACCCGGGTTCGTTTCCCCACTTGGGTACAACGTATGAGGCCCATTTTCTGGTGTCCCCCGCCGTGATATCGCTGGAATATTGCTAAAAGCGACGTAAAACCAAACTCACTCACTCACTCAAATTATATATTAGGTAAACGACTGTTTGTTAAATACAGTGGTGTTTCATTTACTGGTGTCGATTCCACCATCCACTCAACACCCCCAACCCCCACTTTACAAAAAACCCTACTTTTCAATAGTTCTTATTAGTTCAGTTCTTCTGAGGTTTTCTTACTTTCTTCAATGACTTTACAAAAAAGTTGCGAAAAGTAGGTAGATATCGAAACGTGTTGATTAAACAGTACGTATAAACAAACACCTTTTAGGGCGTATGGTGTATTGTTTAGACGTAACGAGAGACGTTGTGGGTGAGTTAGGTGAATCTATTTTTGTCTTTGCGATGGCTTGCTCAGATGAAAGGAAAACAACGGGCGTTTACTAGCTAGTCACGGAAGCACACGTAACATATCAATTCTCGTCAAATATCTGTTGACGCATCTGAAAGATATAACCAGTTCAATCCACATTTGCTGATTTACGATGCGATTACCTTTAAACCATTTTATGACGGGTATTGTGACGCACACACTTCTGTTTGCATGGAAAACACGTGAAGATACTCATTATTCACGTGTCAAGACAACTGTTAAGCAAACACCAGCCATTCCACGTGCAAATAGTGCACATAGGCACAGGTAGGACCCAGTGTTGCGACACCGGAGCGCTCACTGAGGCGTTGTCCAAGCATGCTAGTTTTGGGGAGAAATTGAATGTGCTACCTCTTGCTTTGTGCTATAAATGACTTGAAAACCGAAATTGCACGAAATTATGTGTTAAATTACGCAAAGCTAGTCGTGTGGGCTATATGAGTTTACGGTGTGTACGGTGTTTACGAGCCTGACCAAAAGATCCCGTTAGTCACCTCTTACGACAAGCATAGTTGGCTTTTCTGGCAAGCATGGGTTGCTGAAGGCCAATTCTACACCGGACCCTACACGGGTCGTTACATAAAGAAATGGCGTCAGTTCTCGCATCCAAAGAGGGTGTATCCCAGCACCTGGTTAAAGCATTTTCTCGTCACTCCGAAGACCCGAGTTCTATTCCCCACATGGACAATGTGTGAAGACCATTCCTTGTGACCCCCGCCATAATATTTTTGGAATATTGCCTTTGCGTCCAAGATACTTCAGCGATAAGAACGCCACCAGAACATGCACATATCTTCATCTATACGGCGTGGTGTATCCATACATGACAATGTTGTCAGCGGGTTGTTCGGGTACAACATGCGTTAATTTGTTCACTGTTAACGTTTTTGTTTCCCTTTTTCACAAAACGACCATGACCATTAATATTAACTGTTGTTTGGACATTTGTGGTTGACAAATTCGGTACCCGGGAAGATCCTGGTAAGAGTTGGTCTTCAGTAACCCATGCTTGTAAGAGGCTACTAACGGGAAAGATGACGGTTGAAATGTGTGATGTTTTTGTTTTGTTTTGTTTTTTTGTTGTTATATCTTTTCATTCCATGCCAGGAAATAAGAACCTAAAGCGTTGGCGAGTGAGTGAGTGCGTGCGGTTTAAGATCACTGTTAACAATATTCCTGCAACACGGCGGGCACACCAAAGTGGACCTCACCTATTGCACCCGGAACTTCTGCCTCTTTTTTGCTTAACATGGGTTGAGAAAACTCAGACGGCGTGTATTACAAAATAACGAAATGTCCAGAGTTTTACTTACCTATGCACCTACTCAGTACACTAGTTTCCACAGGCTTCTGTGTGTGGAGGGTTTATTTTTCGGATGTTTTACTCCATGATGCGGCCACGAACAACATTCATTTATTCCTATTCATTTATATTTAAACGACAAATTTCAATTTTTTCATGTAGTGCATGATCATTATCTTTTACCAAACATGCATTACGCCATACATGTTTTCCAAGCTTTTTTGTCAAAAAATACTTTTGCGCAGATTATTCTGAAACGATTAAAACACTGCATGATTAGAACGTGAATCCTGCCACTGCAAGGCATTTCAGATATCACCGAGATTAATTCTCTTTTGGCTATAGAAAATCTCTTTCACTGAAATGGGAATTTTAGTTTTTCATCCAATTGGAACTCATTTTACTTGCAAAAGCATTATCGTTTCAGGACATAAACGACACATTCGTGTCACGATTATTAATTTCTAGAAGAAAGGATGCCTAAGAAATCCTACAAACAGTAACTGTGAGATCGATGGACCTTGACAGTCGAAGTATAATTCTGGGACATGACAATGGTCCCATCACAATAGAGCTGCCCCGAATATGACTGTACGGTTCCAAAGCAATCCTACCATTTCATATTACAAGCATAGAACAATGCCGAACAGAACGAAAGCACATTATTGAAAGAAAGCTGATGGAAGATGTGGTGTTGGAATGACTGACGAGCAACACGCAAATGATTGTAATGGCACCGTGCCATTTTCTCTCAGACTAATGATTCCATGTTGTTCTGTATTAGAAGCTGAAAGCGTGATGGAAGGCAAGAAATGAAGGTTGAACCGTTGCTTCTTTCTTCTGAGGAACCAGGGGAAGTTGAGAAAAGCGTCTTCAGAGCCGGCATCTCCGAGCTCAAAGCTGGGGCACTAGCTAAACATTCATAAAAGATTTCTAATCCCCTTTTCGCGACTAAGTCAAAAATCAATTATGTTATTGAATAACGGCCAAGAATTGGTGTTCTGACATTGAGAAGTGTAGCGGTAGTCACGCACTTTCTAGTCTCGTGACTGCAGGCGTGGACCCAGCTGGACAGGTGACCCTCTTTGCTGGATGACCCACAGGATGGACGTGGATGCTAGAGGTTTAACGAGAGGGGCGTGGTTAAAGCCGGGATGGCAATGTCAAGGTTACATCAAGTGTCAAGGTCATAATATTTGGCCGCAGTTTATATAGCTGCGCACATTCTTTCCATCTAGATCTCTTCGATCTCAGCAAAAAATCTCTTTACAGATCCTAAGTATAAGACAGTCACACTTTGTACTCAAAATTGGTGAGTGGAGGGAAATAAAATTGTACAGGTTTCTCCTCCTCCTCCTCCTCATCATCATCATCATCATCATCAACCGCCTAGCTTTAAGTCTGAGAGGAGTTACCTCCGGTACTGAGCTAGTTCCCGGCTCCCTTTGCGCACGCCAGCTTCCTATATGAGAAAAGGGGCCCAGCTGACTTCCGGTAAGAGGTTTCCAGTGACAAGAGCATATATATGCAGTTATCAGTTCTGGTTCCAAAGTGTACAACCATGGCTGTTGACAATCTTAATAGTTGGCTAATATTGGGGTGGTTAGATTGGAAATTTGTTATTCAAAGAATTAGCGGTTCCTTACTGTCAACTCTAACTTGTATGAAATGTTGCGAATCATGGAAGTACTAAGATCTCGTGAAGTGATGTGACCTACTTACAGGCCCTATTCTACCAGGTGTAGGATCCAAGGAACTGGGTTGAGAGTCTGGCTAACCGAAAATGGTGTATGAGCAGAAATTCGTTTTCGGTTCCCACAGGTCTTGGTGCTATTGCTAAAAGATTGGAGATATTGCTAAAATGTCGCTGAAAGCACGTATCCGTGGCCTCATTCACAGTCGGCAATGTTGACGTTGTCATTCTGCTTAAGTGAACAATCTCACAAATGATTACTTAATTTGCACCAACGAAAACATTTGGCTCCACATTCGTCAAAATTTGATATTCTGGTAAATAACCAGAATCAGCTGGCAACGAATGCAAACAAATAAAAAAAAATAGTTTCCCAGCTTAAATTCGGCAAGCAAAAATTTTCTGCTCTTAGAATGAAACCCAAGAATCTTTTGCCACAGACGCCTCCAATGCTAAACTAACCGCCATTGTTTGTTCAGAGATCACATCTCGGCTAAGTTTATTTCTGCGTTTGTTCCATCTGGTGAAAGAGCCAGTCTTGGAACCGCCTCTCTGATCAGATCCGGCACATCAACAGCCACAACGCCTATACGTGATGCCAGTGTTTTTACGTTGAGTCAAAAGTTATTCATATTCGAGACATCGGCCTTCCTGGCTCGTACAGTAATCGCTCGAAACGCCGCTAGGGGAGATTACCCACGGATCAGATTAAGGACACAATCCTTTGGTCGCCATCTTTCTTAAGAGTGTCCAGTTTTAGAGCCACCGGCCATTTGAATTCTCGCCTTAGTAATCCATCTCTGCGATCCTTTTCCCACTCAAACGAACTATGACCTTATGGGCGTGATATCTACAGGAAAATTCGCAGTTCTGATCGTATCGATCTCCCGGGAGTAATCTTTGTTAATCGTGACTAAAAAGCAGAAATGACCGCTCCCGAGGCAGTGGGATTTTCTCGGTAACAATACGTTATTGTTCACAGCGACTCATACCGAAACGTTCCGACAAACCTAGAGGTATTAGTTAGGTTCCCGGCAAAACCTGCTCCCGGTTTTATTAGAGGCAGGGGATTAAACACACAATATCGTAAAAAAGAAATTGATTTTTATGTCAGAAAATTCAAAAAGGCCAGAGGCAATTTGGATACTCGAATCATACGAGATACTGGTTTGACATAAAGAGCAAAATGAATATAGTATTTCAGTATTTAGAATATGTAAGTATAAGAAAGGATACTTCCCTGATATTGACGTTGATGGTATATTGTTGCAAAACGGGTTTAGAATATACAAAGGATCATTGGCTTTAAAGCAGAAATAGAAAATTTAATACCTGAAATCAGAGTCATCATTTTCAATTACATGCAAGCCTGGGGTGATTTCCTGACCTGGGTTATTTTGCAGAGGAGCACAACTATAAACCGAACAGACTCGTAACTGAAACACGACCCTACATAGCTTTCAATATTTCAGTCGAAAACGTTTGGAACATTTTCTTCAACGTTAAACCCTAAAGAGTGAGTGAGTAAAATTGTATGCCGCTTTTAGCAATATTCCATCAAGATCACTGCAGGGGCACCAGAAATGGGCTTCACATATTGCACACATGTGGAGAATCGAACCCGGGTCTTCGGTGTGACGAGAGAACGCGAACCGCTAGGCTGTCCCATCGCCCCAACCATACAGAAACACTTTTCCAACACTAGTGAATCCTGTTATTCCGGTTACCTTGCAACCAGGACACATACTGCGGAAAATCTGTACAATAACAATTGGTTATAACAAACACAAACCCGGATCTTCGGTGTGACGAGAGAACGCGAGCCGCTAGGCTGTCCCACCGCCCCAACCATACAGAAACACTTTTCCAACACTAGTGAATCCTGCTATTCCGGTTACCTTGCAACCAGGACACATACTGCGGAAAATCTGTACAATAACAATTGGTTATAACAAACACAAACCCGGATCTTCGGTGTGACGAGAGAACGCGAGCCGCTAGGCTGTCCCACCGCCCCAACCATACAGAAACACTTTTCCAACACTAGTGAATCCTGCTATTCCGGTTACCTTGCAACCAGGACACATACTGCGGAAAATCTGTACAATAACAATTGGTTATAACAAACACAAACCCGGATCTTCGGTGTGACGAGAGAACGCGAACCGCTAGGCTGTCCCACCGCCCCAACCATACAGAAACACTTTTCCAACACTAGTGAATCCTGTTATTCCGGTTACCTTGCAACCAGGACACATACGGCGGAAAATCTGTACAATAACAATCGGTTATAACAAACACAAAGTGACCAACACGTACAGTTCGTTTAAACCGTAGTCCCCTATACGAAAACATAAGTATACAACATGCAGCTTGACCAACGAAACAACCCAGTTCGATATATCCGTGATGTGCTGTAAGCGTATTACTTATAAACGTAGGTTTCAGACAGATTACTGACAGAATAATCGTCATTTTGGCCAACACGATGAGCATAATTTCAGAATTGATGTTAAAGGAGAAAAGATCGTGAGAAATAAATGAGAATTAGTCTTATTTGCACGATTTTTGTTTGGGATTGTAAATTACTATACTGAAAGCAATGTAATACATGAAACAAATGTTACCAATAGAACAGACGCACCAATGGAACAATGGAACCAGTGTAACAACAGTTGCAAGGTAACCGGGGTAACAAATGCATCCAGTGTAACCAATGCTAGAAATGGAACAAGGTAATGAAAAACTGCTGAAAATGTAAGAAATTTAACAAATGTAACCGGTGTAAGAAAATCATGAAATGTAGCCAATGTAAGCAGAGAGGAGAGGTAGCATGTCCTTGTCATTACATCACATGATAGAACATCAAGGAATAAAGACTTTAAATTAAAACACCAAACATATTACAGTGTATTATAATTCTTGAAACAAGGGCATATGTAATTTTATTGATTTCCTTACGGTGGTAATTCTCAGTTGATCTTTGCCAAGGAATGGAGGACCTGGCACATGTGATAAAAAGATCGTAAAGAAAAAAAACCCAGTTTGTTCGGCGTTGAGTAGTTTCAGCACTAATGTGAAAGTGATATTATTTTGTATTTTTTCATAATTCCTGTAATTCAATTTATATATATTAGGTCAGTTTCTGTAAACCGCCAGTAAAAGGAAAACAGGCCTTCTCTGGAAGCTGAAACACTGATGTTAGCTGTTGCCACTAGCAGCATTTCATCCTTCCGACGTAAGTACACAAACCAAAACTTCACTCACTGGGACCATATTGGGAATAAAACACGTATCTCCAGTAAAGAAGTGAAGGCTGTCTCCAGTGTGCTTCTAAACAAGCAGAATACGCTTATCACAAACCCTTAAAATCCTATCCTACATCCTTCTTACAGTATTATCTTATCTTAATTTCGTTATTTACAACTTTAGTATGCTTTGGTAAACCTTGCCAAACATGGGAACAACGCTGATGGCGGGACATCGCCTTCCGGTGATGCGCATGTTATCAATCACCGGTTTGTCTTGTCCAAGCTTGATTATAAACAATTCACCATCAATAGTAATAGATTTCGAAAATTATTTAAGACACCCTGTAGAAAATGTCTTCGTCATTCAACTTTTTAAAGCTACATCCTAACGGTTCCCGGATGAAGCTATGGGAGGTTTCTAAACGTGTGAAGATGCAGGAAATGGTTGGTGGAGATGCGTGTTAGAATTGATCTCCAGCATCGTAAGAGGCGACAAACGGGATCGGGTGGTCAAAACTCCTTGTCCTGGTTGACACATGCCATCGATTCCCAGATTTACAGATCCAAGATCGTGCTGTTGATCGCTGGACTGCCAGGTCCAGACTCGATTATATGCAGATCACCACCATTTCGCTGGAATATTGCTGAGTGCGAAGTAAAACTAAAGTCACTCACACTCTTCAGCACAGTATTTGTGTCACGATAGGCGACTCAGTGGATATGTGGTTGTTGTTGCCAGTCACTGGATTGTCCGATCCAGAAATGATTAGGGCAGCAACATACAAACAGACAAACAAACAAACAAAAGGTAATATTAGTGACGGCAGACCGTTCTAGAATGATGTTGCACAAACTTAGAGTTATCGGTCCTTGTTGAATACACGAACATGACATACTTCATCTTACGAGAAGTTCCTAGATGGCGTTACTTGCAGATGTCTGACTGTACTGACTAAAGGGACAGTTTGAGTTTCTTACATACTTTGACACAGTGCGGTTTGGACACCTGATCTGCGACCATGAAAATCCTGTCAGCTTCCAACACTATTCTTCGGTCTAAAGCTGAGACAGGTCTCCTTCTAGACACTGGAAGCGAGAATGATCTGAAATATTCTTGTACCTGTCCCTGGACGTTGCTTGATGTTGTTACTGCCCAGTGATATTTGGATTTAAAACTTCTAACTGTGTACTTGAATAAAATTGACTAAATTCCAGATTTGATTCTGTGTGAACATTGATGGGTTCACTGACGATAATTGAGTTTACAAGGTGCCCTCTGATTTACATAACTCACACAGACACAGACACAGACACAGATACACACAGAGAGAGAGACACACACAAATACACACACATACAGAGGTATACCTCCATAGAAACATTATTTATATTTATTCAATCGTGAAATGGTATGCACTGATAGTTTACGATATCCTATTAACATAAGTAAGAGCAACCTACAAAAACTCACATAACTACGCGGCTATCGTCACTTTGTTCCCAAGGCAGAAACACCACAAATGTATGTTATTTTCAAACAAATTACGATCCCAGTTTCTGTCTCATGCTATATGGAAATGATTTATCATTATGACGAGAATTTTATTGTTATGTAAATTATAATTTGATAATATATGTAATTTTTATGCACATGGTTTTAATTACAAATATATTTGGTTTTGCTGATAAAACTGAAATAATTTACAAACTCCATGGAAATTGAACCATAATCTCAACATCACATACTGGTGGGTGCTCATTTTGTCAACCCCATGTCCGCCTGTTCTGGACTCGACTGCAGATTACATTGTCTCAAACCCAAGTGGCTGTAAAGAGTTGTGCACAGACAAATGACAGAAACCAAGCAGACCCGGGAGACTGAACCAAAGTCCCAAAGAAGTTGTGAAGGGAAACATGGCAGATTTGTCTCGTATGAATTCACAGTTTCCTGTACTTGTTTCCCCATAACATGGTACGATAATTTAACTCTGACAGATTGCATCTCGCACACACAACGCCCAATCAGTTCTTACCGTTATGCAAAGACATCTTAAACACATTCAGGGCCGAGCTTCGTTTAATATCGACCCTTATCGAGGGTTCATTATTTGTTATATTTTCCTTTCATGAAATTCCTACAATGACAAACGGGACGCCAAAGGCCACTAAAGGCTCAACAGCGATTACTCTCATTGAAATTTCAGCGAGCAGACGACAGATCACGCCGGATATATAGACAGACAGCACAAAAACACGATTAGTATTTGCCAGTTGGCGGTTTGTATAGGAAACGGTCCTGTGTGCTGATAATCTTCAGTGGTTGCTCGTCATCGGCGCAGAGGAGCTTGATTAAGATACTCGGAAATAAGCAAATACTCAACTGAAGTATAGTTGTGTTGGTGCAGACGACACTGTGGCTTAATTGCAAGAACGAGTCAAGGGGGTGGTAATCCTCAACATCCGACAGTAATCGACTCGAACGATAGTCGGGACTTCCACGTCCGTCCATCATTGCCAAGTCATTAGCGTAATGACTTCAAATTGCACTGGCAACATGAAAACAGCCAGCGGGTAGCCAAGAATCCGCGCACGCGATCTACACGCGACCAGCGATGGGAGTCAATTGAGCCGGACAGGGAAAGCGAGATGGGTGGAGTTAACGGACTTGCGTTTGTTGGGGCAAACTGCCGTAATTCTATCACCACCCAAGCCTGAATAACTTCACTTTTTTCATTAGCCATTCCGGTCATTTACGAAATGGCGGGTCTGTTTGCCGATGGTCGTGTTACCTATAACGAAAACACTAACACTAGTTCAGAGACCGCCGTTGTGTCTCGTGGTGGAACGTTCGGGTGGGATTCGATATTCACCATCATTTTTGTCTGCTAAAAGATTTGTTTTAATCAAATTGACGTAATGTTGTCATAGCCAGAGGGGGGATAACTCTATCTTGCACGTGCGGCATTGATCTTTCTGTCTCGTCTGAAGATGCCCTCAAGGGAGATAATTCAGAGTCACCTGCGACGAGAGCGGGAACCGTAGCGGAAGAAGCGGTTGCAATGGTGCTCAGGGGACCGGTTACGTTGGACGATGGATTAAACCGAGAATCGCCGATAGGAGCGGAAAAGGAAATTGATTGTATCCAAATTCACGGCTGGTCGACAACAGAGTGATAGCAATGGTAATGTTAGCCGACAACGACTTTCATTACGCTCAGTGAGACTCTCTGGGTCAGTCTGGCGCTGATGCTTCAATGACGATGCGGGTTGAAAGCCCGAATCAATTTAGATCTTTTTGTTTTAATTGTGATTAAACCAATTAATATTTAATTTCTAATTTGAGATATGGGTCAGCATTAGATGGAAGTTGAAAGCGAACAATACTTTTGAGGGGAGCTGAACAGATTTTGGACAAAAGTCACGAATGGATGATATATTTTATGGCAGCGTTTTTTGGTTTTGATTGATGAACATAGATATATCAAGTGGACACATGGGATTCGTGGAATATTCAAATTAAAATTTAATTTCCATGATATCGCGGGACGTTTTGAAAAGCTCTGAAAACAAGACGGAAGGTAAGCATGGCTTACTAATTTCCTAGAACTGGACTCAAGCTGACGGACAAGTCTGGCCTAGGAGACACGCTATTCAACCACGCTTAAAGCAGTCTCCTTGAAATGCACAAACAATAACATACCATTATCATGGCAGTTTTGAAATATTTGCAACGTCGACAGGTGTCGGTTCATACGGTAACTTAGGATTGGTAAATATTGTGACCTCAGGTCGACTGTCACTTCGAAGAATGAATACGTACTTTTGTTTTGTATTTAGAATGACTTGACGACATCACAAAACACTAACATCATTTACAGGGTTAATCATTTTCTAAATCCCAAGTTTCTATGGCCACTTGTCTCTCTTTCCGACCCTTGCTTCTGACCAACGAGATGAAGGTCACTGACGAAGGTCATGTATGTGGAAAAGGTCATTGTGTAACGCTCTGAACGTGATGAAAAGGTCATTACGTGATGAGAAGGCTCTTACTGATAGGGCTCTTCACACATCAGGCCAGATGGGTACTGTTACACCATTACAACATGATACGAAAGTTGTTACTTCTTTGAGTAGCATTGTAGAAGGTGGGAAGAACACTACTGGCTAATTTATGGATAACATCAAGAGGCTTGTCACTGACGAGGGCTCCTCAACCACCAGACTGGCTATTCTCGAGACGTCCGTAGCCCTAAGAATTCATTACTTTGATCGTAACCAGTGTGTTAAGGAAATGATTATTATTATACTAACATCTGTGTGGCGGCAGTATTTATTTCCCCTCCATCAATGTGTGTCAGCCTCAGCGGCATGTCGTATTATCAGTCTCAACTCCCTGGGGAATGTACAACTCTTGCAGCCACTAGGCACACCGAGTTGATGTTGCTTTCCCACCCATATGAGGTACCCAGTCACACATAGTCAGAGTACTGAATGTTGCTGTACCCGCAACTAGGTGTTTGCGTGTATTCATGTGGCCACCATCTGGCCGTATACCGACGGATTCGTGGGTTCGTTTAGGTGTGTTGGTTTTGCACTGTACACTAAGGGTTTTAACAACACCGAAAGATTCTGCACACAAAACTGACTCCGAAGTTTTTCACACTCGGTCACATATGGGCTCGATCCAGGCACCTCAAGTTCGCGTCTTAGCCAGCTCGCCCACCGCCATAAGGCACAGATGAGAAGCCTGGCATACATCTAAGTTTTTTTCAAACTCCAGAAGAGGTGGGTATGTCCAGTTTAGTGCGTAACGGAAATTGATCTAGGAATTAGCAATATTCCTGGAATACATCAGGCACAGAGCCTGAACAAGTGCCATACGTCAGGTTCTCGATTTTCGAAGCTCTCTTAGCGCTAAGATGGTCGTACGTTAATGTTAATGTATGGCTCTTACGACTATCTTAGCGCTAAACAAAGCGTCGAAAATCTGGGCTGTGGTCCAGGATCATGTTATAGCGACTACAGAACGTCAACGTCAATATCCAGGAAAAACAAACAAGATTACATTACATATTGTGTCATTAAATATACATATCAATGTCAAACTTACGACTGCACCACATTTCTAAATATGAACACAGTCCCTAAGTTTAAAAAAGAATCGATACATTGTTTTCAAGTTGTACAATACGAAATGACTCGAAAGGACCAACGCACTGAGGGAATCATAAACGAGACTCGGTATGTGTGTATATCCAGCGCTCTTCAGATCGGCGGTATATACGTTCTTCTACCAAGAGAGGTCCCGTCAGTATGTATATAAAGTAACCCAATGGTCTGTTGCGCAGTAATGCGCTTTGCCATATTGCGCCCCATATAATTAGTAACTGTTGCATAAAAAGTCAGCGGATTCTGGTGTCGTAAATACCATTCAACTTGTCACCATCTAAAACGTGATCGTGGGTTTCAACAAACGTTTGAGACACCCCATCTATTCTTTCTTTAAATTAAAGCTGATACATGTGATAGAACTAGAAATATGTTCCAAGTGACATTAAACTCACTCATTATAAAATGTGTGCGGTGTGTTTGGTGTTTCGCAACAATATTCCGGCGCTCTGTAAATAATCGAGTCCAGTCAATGATCAAAATCAAGAGCATTGATACAATGACATGAGATCAACACCATGTGCACACTATTAAATGACCAATAAATACAATGAGAGAAATGATGCACGTATTCAATATTCAGTCTCCATAAGTCATAATCGTATGTGTAGTTACGAACAACTAAAGTGCAATATATTGCAACAAACGAGCATTACATAAAACAAAAAAACAATATTTGGAAATGTAACGTACAAAAACACCCGAATTTCGGAGTGGAATTCTTACGAGGCAAATCAATAAACGTTTAACGAAATATGTGGTTTATAACAGTCACGACTGGACTCCGGGATTCGAACACATTTCCATCTGATTCCTGTTTCTTAGACCACTTAAACCACCAACATCAAAATGCCGCAAAAAGTTTTGAAAGACAGACTTGAATGGAGGTCACCAAAGCATGAAAAATGTCTAACTTCAAAATATGAAAGCGTCTAATTAAAAACAAATGAAAATGGTGTGCAGTGGTTTAGAACGTTGATAAAATCACAGAATAATTACAATGCATTAATTATTTATCAATACAGCGCACGTGCAAAACACGTGGCATCGTTCGGCTTAACTACCTCGTAGAATTGCCACCTTCGATAAAGAGTCTCTATCTATCGTCAGCATGCCTGTGCCTGCCTTCTTGGCGTGGCCCAAAATATCCGAACATGCTGATACCAAGGGCAATCACGCAACCCAAATGCAGTATGCACGAATGTTAAAGCTTGATTAATTTCTTCCGTGTCCGACTCACGACACACCTGCGCCGTGTAGAATTCTTTGTTGTTAGGTAAACAGTGTCTGATAAAGGTCATCTTGAATTATGACCCGTGCAGGAGGAAGATTAGGATGGCGCTATTCAAGAAGGGCTTAAGTTATT
Source organism: Haliotis asinina (assembly GCF_037392515.1). NCBI lineage: Eukaryota > Metazoa > Mollusca > Gastropoda > Lepetellida > Haliotidae > Haliotis > Haliotis asinina. The sequence goes on from NC_090281.1 coordinate 45,209,020, forward strand.
GCTTGAAATCAGTTGCTTTTGATGCAGGACCGAGATTCCCTGATCCGCATTGTCGGACAAGGTTTTCTCTTGCATGTAGTGGATGTTGTTGAAAGCACGGTATGAAATCCGCTTACAATGTTCGCTCATGCGTGTTGCTTCTCCGGAAGACGTGGAAGCATACAGAACACACGGTGCATTTGGAACGGCATCTCGGAGACAATGTATCTGACCCATGTCGGGAGGATTGTTTGGGCTTTGAATGTAAATAAATGAGTGGGTGCCTCTTCTCTTATACCGCATCCTACATTTTGATATTATTCGATTCGTATATTTCTACCTACATCCCAGCCTACCTACAATCTGCCAACCCGCCCGCCAGCCCGCCAGCCCGCCAACGTACGTACGTACCTACCTACCCGCCCGCTCGCCACCTGCCTGCCAGCCTCCCAACCTACATGCTCAAGATGTACAAGTACACACACACGCACACGCACACGCACACACAATTTACTATTTTTTATACATATAACAGTATTTTTCACAGATAGGCGTATTACATATCTTTTTGACATTTCGTAACATATCAATTTTGTATTCACCTTTTTTCGACTTCCATCTGGATTGGATAGAGTGTCTATTTCAGACACAAATAATAGAGCCATATCGTCTTACTTAATTATATAGGTGAATCGGTTTTTATGAATAATGTACTTCGTTGCTTTTTGACGGTTCAACCAAGTTCACCAAAAGTGTGTCTACAATCAAAAGTAACCTAACTAGTTAATTCGTTCATGCTCTTTGGTGTTGTTTGAACTTCACGGAAACGATTTGTAGTACTTCTAGAAAGATATCAGATATGTAAAAGTTCAATAAACATGAAAACGTACAAAACATGCTGTAAAATGAGATAATTCATCATACGCTTCAGAAAGGGAGTGCTCTTGAATATAGTAGAGCGCAGGTTCTATATCAGGCGAAGTTAAGCAACGTTGATCGTAGAGAGCTGTTGTATGGGTGACCGTGTTTGTCGGGTTGACTCCTGAGAGTTTCTAGGACTTTAGTTCTGCCTCATTACGAAAAACACACCTGCAGTCTGACCTTAGGCAACCGAGTTTGTTAAACGTTTGCCACATATCCGGGACACATATAATCGGAACATGACTGCCGGGATGTCCTCAATGAAATATTGTCGGGACATGACACTCGGTTAGCACATGTTGACACAGAATGGGGATAGGCCGATAGATAACCGGACATGACACACAATCAGAACATGATGACACACACTCGGGGCATTGTGGCAGACAGTAGGGACCCTAAGACACACACTCGGGGCATTGTGGCGGGACAGTAGGGACACAATCGGGACCTGATAACTCACAGTCTACGCACGATGACACAAAATCGGTTCATGACGACACACAGTCTAGACATGAAAACAGACAATCGGGACATTAGGACACACGATTGTAACATGGCAACACAGTTGGGATAGGACGACACACAGTCTCGTAACACATAGTGGTACATGACAATCTGTACCTGATGACACATAGTCGAACATGACAATCTGTACCTGATGACACACAGTCGGGCATGACAATCTGTACCTGATGACACACAGTCGGGACATGACAAGCTGTACCTGATGACACACCGTCGGGCATGACAGTCTGTTTACTGATGACACACAGTCGGGACATCACAATCTGTACCTAATGTCAGTCGGAAATGACAATCTGTCCCTGATGACACACTGTCGGACATGGCAATCTGTATCTGATGACACAGAGATGGGACATCACAATCGCTGCCTGATGGCACATAATCGGGACATGGTCACAGACAGTTATTATTATGACACACGATTGTAACAGTCTTGTCACATGATGACACACAGTCGGGACATGACGACACACAACCGGGAAATGATGACACACAATCGGGACATGATGACACACAATCGGGACATGATGACACATAGTCAGTTATATTGATTACATGTAAAGTGATTTCGGGTAATAATATCGATCTCCTACACAGAATGGGTCAGGGGCTCTGCATGTTGTCTTGTTTGATTCCATGTCACCGTATCTCACTTGAGTGGATCTGTGATCGTGATGTCAATCACAGGATTGTCTGGTTAAGGCTCGGTTATTTACTAACAATCACCATGCACATGAAATATATTTGAATCCCGGACTTACACAACAAGCAAACACAAGCCAGGGTATATTATAAGTAGATCTTTTCTCCAGACTCTTTAGGTCATACTACACATGTTTCTATCACACTATACAAGTCTCAGCATTATTCGTAGCACTCCTACACTGAGTCTAACAAACCCTATTAGGAGCTCGTGTAAGGTAATCTTTGAGAATGACCAATCACAACACAGCTCACCAAATCGCGAAAGTTGACATTCGCACATACCTTTTGAACTGTTACCCTCGGAAAAGCTTGTATGTGAATGAGTCCGAATGCTATAATGTTATAGAAAATAACAATTTCCTTTCGTTGAGGGATCAGCGTCACTGACCGGGATAGTTTGTAAGTCCCGCCGAACCCTAAATTGTAGTCGTTGTCTGATAGTTTAAATCCGTTTAGCCGTCTCGCTTTTGAATGGACGGTGATAGGTCGCTCAAAGGTTACCTGACAAGACCTCCTACTACGGTTTGTTAACTTCAGTGTAGGGGTGTAACGAACAACACTGTCTAAGTTATGTTAGACTGGGTCTCACTACACGTTCTGTCCACACTGCACATATTCTTACGCTACCCATGCTCTGCTCAAACAACACATATTCAGTTCACAGTACACATGTTCGGCTCACAGTATACATGTTCTGCTTACACTACACGTGTTCTGCTCACGCTACACATATTTTGACACTACACAAGCGCTGCTTACATGTTCTGCACACACACTGCACATGTTCTTCTAACTTTTACACTTGTTCTGTACACACACTACACGTTCTGCTCAAGCTACACATATTCTCACATTACACATGTTCTGTTCACACAATACATGTTTGTTCACATATGTTCAGTTCACAATACACGGGTTCTGCACACACTATACACGTCGTGTGCTCACACTAAATATGTTCTGCTCACAGTACACATGTAAATGCTCACAGTACACATGTTCTGCTCTAATTACATATGTCCTGCTCACACTAAATATGTTTAGCTCACACTACACATGTCCCTCTGACACTGCGCGTGTTCTGCTCACACTACAAATGTTGTTCTTACACTACGCATGTTCTGGCCACGCCACACGTGTCCTTCCTACAGCATGCATGTTCATCTTACACTACACGTGCTTTGGCCGCGCTACTCGTGTTCTGCTCACAATACACGTTTTGAATACACTAGACATCTTCACCTACGCGAGCTCTGGTCACACTACACATGTTCTGCTCAAAACACACATGTTCATCTTCCGTTCCATATATTCCAACAATGAATGCAACTGGACCAAAGTTTTGAGCCCACTTTTGAAAACAACCCATAGATTTACAATTCTCGACTGTGAAGATGATTGAGTGTGTCTAAACTAGCCGTGAAAACCCTTATTTTAACCATAAACAATATTATACAAATACTTTCAGGTTTGTACACTATCAAGAGTTGTCGTAAGCCAAAACAGGAACATACATTTTAATTGTATGTAACATACTGCATTCCCTCACCATTTGTACAAGGGCTTCTCAATATTACGTCAACTTCACCTTGACCTTATCCTGTACGTCACTGGTATCCCTCGGTTAATATCCTCCGATCAAGTTAAAAACTGTTAAAACAACAGCAACAACAACAGAAAACAAAGCAAAAAATTAAAAAAAAAAACACCCGTCTTTGTAACATCGGCAATATTGACCTCACTGGTTGTTCAACATCCTTTGTGACTTGACTGTTTCAAGAACGGCGATAAGTACGTATTAGAAATATTTTCACATGAATCCACATCATTCATACGGTTTTGTTATCTCATTCCAATCTACATCTGATATTTTTGCCTTACCTTGCACACCTACTCTCCCCCACCCTCCCCGTCAAGCAAACGACGACCGTCGGAACCAATCCGCTGAATTAGAACCAGGCAGGGTCACGTGACTCATTTGTCGTCATGGCGTCGCGAGCTTGGGAGGTATCAGCAAAGTGGGGTCATCGCTCAGTGTTTGATAAATTAACTTCTGTCTCTAGTGGCTCAACTCATCAATATGAAACCGACTCGACGGTACGCGGGGCAATCAGTATTTGCAAATATCGCCCATCCAAGGGATGGGGAAATTATGGAAAATCTATAGTTTCCAGCCACGGATAAAGGAAAAAATTGAAAACTCTCATCAAATAACGCGCGGTCTGGCGAGATATAAAACAAGAGTTTTGGAAGTCAAACAAGAAAATTGGGATAAAAGTTTCAATTAGATGAAAATGACGGGGCACTAAGTTGATTAGTCGGTGAAATGAGGTCCAGTAATCCTTGTATTTACTTGAGCTATTTGTAATACCATTCGGCCCAGCAGTTATCAAATTAATTGAACGGTTATTAAATATATGTAGCAGAACCTCTCAATTCGATTTAATTCCAATATCGTGAATATTTCGACTTATTTCCCGTCTGACGGTCTCTGAGAGAGGTGTTGCCGTTGGGTTTTGTTTTCTCGCTCGTACTGAGCTACATCGCGCCAGAAATCAGGCATTTCGGATTTGTACTGTATAGATAAGTGCCAAGGCTTTTTACACAGGTAGGTGAAAATATTTTCAACTGTTCTAATTTTTCATTTTGAGTCTTTTCCAAATTAAATTACACATCTAACCGGAGACGATAACATAGCCTTAATCTGAGTTCGTAGCAATATGAGATTTGAAGTCATGATTCTAAACGTTTGAAGTCAATTGTATTATGTACTGACATGAAATGGTACATGTATTTCGAAACCAAAATAATTTAGAATATCATATGTTAAGATAAAACGAATACATTGCATAATTCTTATTCAGAAAAATCGACAGATTTCAAAGAAATCAATGTAAAATGATTTAACATTTTGATGAAAAATGTTAAAATTGACCATGGCTTCAGAGGGACGGAGATTTCTTCAGAAAGAAAAATAACATAAGTCAGAATAAGATATTTTGTATGAGCGGGACAACCTGAGGCGTTGTGTTGCGCGAGCCTATCTCAGCAGAAATAAAGACGCAGTAGTTTTCCTCATAGAAAGACAAATGATAATGTTTTCGTTGTTTGACATTAACGAAACTACCGTTACCTTCTCAGTAGTGTGTTCCGTGGCATTGCTATACAACGCTGTTGTGGCACAGGATCGTGTCACCGTTCATAGCAAGGTAGCAATTGGACAGTCGACGAATGTGGAACAGTGTGTTGAAACGGGTAGCGTTCTCCAAGTAGTGATGTGGTGTACCGAGTATAATTTATATCAGTTAAAACAAAACAATTATGAAGCGAAAAAATTATGAGGTTAAATCATTTTGGAGGAATTAATTAAAACAAATTGAGATATTTAAATAGCGTAACTCTTAACATCAAAGAACATTGTGTCATTGGGGTTGAAGAGAGTAAACAAATTGTTCCTTAAATACAAGAGTTCAAAATGTCAGTGAGTGTATAAAATAATATTGTTTACGTTTTATTGAAAACGAGTTTAAATAATCACTTTTAGTTTACAGATGGCGGTGTCTCTATGCTCTCTGAGATAAAGTGATAAAGCAAGGATCACGGTGCGCCTCGGGTTGGAGTTACTGCCCCTTGAATAACGATCTCCATTACCATAGTAATTAAGCTATTACAAATTAATTATTAGTCCGACACGATGCAAACTGATAAAAGGCGGAAGTCTTTATCTAATCCCTTGATCTCTTACATCTTATGTTTTCTTTTTATTATAGTATTTATTTAATTTATTTTACACTTCATGTACTTATTGTAATATATAAAAGTAACAGTTTATATGTTCAGGTAGAGGTAATAGTGAAGCTTACTGAACCCCTCCTCTCTTTACTCCTCTCCCCAAAACCCAAAATAATGATGATCATCATCATCATTTCTACACAATAATAATGTTAAATAAATAAATAAATAAATAAATAAATAAATAAATAAATAAATAAATAAATAAATAATACCCGTTTCTGTTGATTAAATATTTACTGACCTTCATATAAAAACAGTAACTGAGCAAGAGTAATTGTAAATTGTAACTCCGAACGCAGTGTAAAAGATCATGCGCTCAAACAGACACACGTTTTTTCTCATTTTGCTCCGTTTTCTTTATTAAAAAAAGCGTTGTATAAAAAATATACAAATATCAATATTCTCTCACTATACCTATAGGGACAGGTTGAAGGGTTTGAGGAGGAAATCAGCGACGTCAGTATACACATTTAAACCCCTATGCGTCTAGAATTATCAAAATCTATGGCGAAACAAAGCGTTGTAGTTTGGTTTTACATGAAATATATCCCAGTATATAATGATAAACAGTTGGGCAAATTTGTTGTCATTTAATGACAGTTGTGTAAACCGTCGTCTTCGACTTGTCGTGGCGTATTTGAAACATTACTGATACACAATAAATATGCATAGACAATACTATTTTTAGCAGGAAAGTAATATCATTTTATGTTATTGAATCATGTATTGAAGAAAATGCAGTTTGAATGATATTTGTTTGAGATACGATCAGAAAATGAATCAAGTTGTTCAAAACTGTTTGAGAAACGTGTTGAAATATCAAAATTGTACGCTGCTTCTTTCAAACTGACAAGCACAAAAAGCATAGACCTACACTTAAAATAATACTTGGACAAAAAATTAAAGCGATTTTAAATTATCATGATGCTGGAACGCAATTCCGCAGGGTCCTAAACACGGTGATAACTTCATCAAATACTTACCAAACATGTACCTTACTTGTTTCAATCTTAGACTGCTAGAAGCACGAGAGAATACTTCTTTTGCTCAGTACCGTATAAAGCTTGAACCATAATTCTAAATACAGAATACTGTACATTTTATAACAATTACGCACATTAATGAGAAACGTAAAATTTGCTCTTCAAAACGGGAATAATGTCTTACTGACATGCCAGTTACAGTTCAATCAACAAAGAAGTCACACATACACTGCTAGTTTTAAACATCTTTCATTGTCTAAAAGGCAAGGGTTCGTGCACAAGTACCACACATTGTCGCCTCTCTCCATATACAGTTACACATAATATTACAGGAAGGGAATATACAACTTGCAGTGGAAACATTGTGGAATATATATACATAAAATATAAACATAATGAAAAATAGACATTACAGGGTACATACAATGTGCTGGAAAGTGAAAAGTGTGCATCTCATACATTTGCAAATATACAGTTTATATTTCACATATAGACTGGAGTATGATTAGCAGGTTGGCTGTAACGATATTTTATTTACTGCTGACTCTGTTTACGGTTTATATATTCTTGTGTACAAACAAGTGTTATCTCCCAAGTTATCTAAGTTTTGGAAGATAACCACCATGTCAGATACTGATAGATTTGGAAGACAACAAAACGCTGCACGCTATCGTATTCAGTAACCCTAACCTGGACCATATGCTGAAAAACGTATATTCTTGTCTATGTTATCTCCCAAAACGTAGACAGCAATATTTTAGACAACCATAAGTTAGACACGAACGAAGGGGATTGATTGAAACAACGCCCATGGCTGAGATGGAACAGTCATAGTAAGTGGTCCCTGCTCAGTAAGACTAGACCTAGCTTGCAGATATCACATATAAATTATGTCGCGTATTAATCCTCTATTTTCATAGATGTTTTTAAAAGCTCAATCTCTATGTGTATTACGAAATAATGACACGTACATGTTTGGGTGTATCGCCAGTTTAAATAGAAAATCACCACAGGAATTACTAAACATTGTTGTGAAGATTCTATTGTTCATGTAAGTAAACAGAAAATATGAATACATAACGCATGCCATTTACTACGACTTTTGAAGCATTCGTATGTTTTGTGTCTGATGTATATAATGTGTTTAAATCAAAGGAAGAAATTTCGATAAACGAAATTGAAAGTTGTCTTGGGTAGAAGGTAGCAGTTGTCCTTGAAATGGTTATGTTTCATCTCATTCAACTTTGCAACATGACTATTCTATTTTCAAATACTGAACTGTAACGAAAAAATAGACTTGTGATATAAGATGAATTAAGTAAAATGAAATATTCAGAAAAAGCTACACTCTTTCCTTCAATCTAAACTAACTAGATAAAAGGGCATTGCACACTGTAGAATAATCGATAGTTAAAAATTATTTTTTATAGTATCTCAATCGTTTGTACTCTGTCGCACAACGGAATATAGACGTATAAATTAAACTGACAATTTAACCCTGTTTCGTTTTAATCCCCATCCAATCAATCAAAGAAAAAAAAACCACTTGTGTAACCATGGCTGTCATTATTTGAAATATTTGAAATGAATAATACTAATTTTGCCTGTGTTTCCAAATAAATAACACACTTTGTAACTTTGAACGTAATTGAGGGAGGGAGATGTGGGTCATAAAAACACGGTAAATGGTAAATTGATAAAAAATGTGAAAACTTGTGTGAAAGTAATAATGTAATAAAGTGTGGTACCCTTAATTCAATAGCATAGCGATCACATTACTCTCTGTGAATCTGAATATGATTCCAAGAATTTCGGTGCGAACTGAATTAAAATTCACTCAGTTCCGACTGTAAAAAATGAGAAAAAATCTGATCAAAATGCGTTCACAACATGTAGATGAAAGTGTCTTAGAAATGCCAATTGGGAGGCAAGGGGGGTCGCGGCTAAGCATATAAGTCATGAAGATTTGACTTCACATTTCAATTGCCTCCCCACAAGTTGGATCAATTTGAAGCTGAATTACAATCAATCTTTACATTTTTTGGGCCGACACGTTACTGAGTTGAGCTCAATCAAGAATTTTTTCAACGAAAGTATGATTTTTCAATCAGAGACGAGCCGAAGTGGCAAACTTTTCGTGGAAAAAGACTCCTGTTTTTCATATTATACGAAAACGTAATTAGTTCGGTTACACTAATCAGACAGGGCTCCCAATATAGACGCAAATTGAGAAATAATTAATGAGAAATTAATGAATATTTCAGAACAAGGCACCCTCTGGGGTGGACTGTGTCAAGAGCTTGTCATATGCATATCTCAGGTCTTTTATCACATGTACTCTTGTGTGATTGTATTCTGTGCTGTCAGAGACGAAGGTGATGCCATGGTATCTTGTAATCTATTTCAGTCGCCCGCACGTGTTTGACAAGTTCCGTCCTTGTCAATTTCACTTTGTGATGTTTATTTCATTAGCGGGCCGCTGTGATGTATGTTTCAAGTAGCGTTGATGAATGACGCTCTCTGATTGTTTCCACGCCGGTTTTGTGTACTATAGGTATTTTCGGTGCCTATTTGACCTTAATCTAGTTTGTCTCATGTTCCTTCTCACACGTGTGTTGTGTTGATATATATATAAATAAGTCATTGGGTGATAAAACGAATAATCAACCAAGCACAGCATATTGAGTATTGTTTATACTACATATATTTGTTTTTATTCTTGTCCTTTTTTTATTTTTGTTTTTATTATACCTATTTGTAACTACAAACTGTGGTTTTGCGTCCAAAGGGAAACTTCAACTTGAATTTTAGGTATATTGAACAACATGTGCTGTTAGAAAAGATCGACGGCCGGGCGTTAAAGTGTAGCATCCTCGTTTCACTGTAAAAATCCTGTAAAAACTAAAAACGTTAAAAAAAATAAAGTGATAACATTTATGACGAGCATGAAAATGAGGAATGAATGAGTAAAGTTTAGCACCACCTTCAACCATTATTGCAGCCCTTTACATTACCATCCGATTCTGTGTGACGCGAGAACATTCTCCAACGACCAATTACCTTGATAACAGTAATGATAAATATAATCATGATTTGCGATAAGAGGAACGATGATTGCATTAAAGGGTCTTAGATAACTACTGCATAGTACAGCTGTAACAACCTCAAAGGGACTACACATTTGAGTTCGATATAACCGTAATTCGGTATACACAGTCCTACTAGAATACACGCCACATGCGTAGTATATGGTATGACATTGAATATATGGTATGACACCAGCACTGATGCTGCTGCTGCTGGCACTACTACTACTACTACTACTACTACTACTACTACTACTACTACTACTACTACTACCACCACCACCACCACTGATGATGAAGATGATGGAGATGATGATGATGATGATGATGATGTTAATGATGTTAATGATGATGATGACGACGATGATGTATGTTATCACTATTTAGGATAATCATCTTTTCAGGATATCAACAAAGTATGCCAGTTAAAGACAGCGTTTAACTTGAGAGTGCCACAAAGATTACATACATGATGATATCAGCGATAGCGTGATAATCTCAGCAACACCAACGCTCATACGATGACTGCCACTGATAACCGTCTTTTCAGGATCTCAACAAAGAATGTCCCTTAAAACCTATATCGATTGACTTGAGATTATCACAAAAAATGTTTACGGTTATTACATGCAGAATAATAACAGACAGTATGGTAAACAGTGAAAGAACACCATCAACGCTAACTCTGTTGCTGCTTCCACCACCACAACTACTACTGATGATGGTGCTGAAACCACTGATGATGCTGCTGAAACCACTGATGATGATGATGTTTAAGGTGATGTCATTAGTATTTAAGATAATCGTCTCTTTAGGATCTTAACAAAGGATGTTAATTACAAACTACTGATTGACTTGAGATAACATTTCAATTAAGATGTATTCGAACCTATTGATTTTTCTTACTAAATGAACTTTCCGGAATCCACATTCTATTTTTACGTTTTCTTCTTCACATGTTACTTTTTATTCACAAAGATTTTAGGATCAGGACTAAAACGTCCACATTGGATTATACTAAGGAGATTTTGTCTACTTTGTGCATTTTGGTGAAATATAACAAAAAATAAAATATTCGCCACATTTATTAGACTATGATCATACAGTAAAATGTAAGTTTCAGAGACCAAACAGATAATAGAGTAGTGTAGTTCACTGTGATAAACTACAATACATTACCACTAAACGGCTTTATACAAAATATGCATATCTTTCACGGACGATTATAACAATATGACATTTTACACAAAGACTTGACATATCTGTTATTGAGCATAATAGATGTAAGAATATCATTACAAGATATCAAACTTTCAAAATGAATTCGACTGTTGTAAACATGTTCAATGATAACACGAAAACCTCAGTGTATTGTGAATGTACAACATGTATGTATTCGTACAACGGAATAGTATGTTTGCATGGGAACCTTCACCCAGAACGACTGTAGAGGCCAACAAGGCTTTTGACGCCATTTCATATAAGACACGTGCATCTACACTACAGCTGTTCATAGTTGCCATGGAAATACGAGAAAATACATGTCGGTATTAATGAACATATACACTCGGCAACGAATAAAATAACACCGAAAGTGCACGTGTTCCCTTAATCTTTTCTGGATTTCTTGTCAAGCTTTATATTTTGAAATAAGTTAAAGGAACATTTGTACTTTCATGTTTACCTTTTTGTGTTTCCACGAGTATATAAGAATAGTATGAGCATGATAGCTATATTGTATTCCAATATATGGTTTATCGCAATGGCTTTGCTTTTGTTTAGAAAAGACAGTGTTTGTCTAGGAAAGAGAACTACTATTTTACTATAAAATACATTGTTCATATTTTGAGTTTAATAATTTTTCAGTGATTTGCTTTAGTAAATAATAATAAAAAACAACAAATAACGTAACAGCGACGACGACGTTGAAGCCAAAATGTCCTATTATATATTTTTTCAGTGAATTAAATAGATTTATATCTATCATTTCTAAAACATTTTATCAATGTTCATTAAGATAGTTTTCCCACACTGAAAGACAGTTTCATCAAGCTTGAAATGAACGAATGTGCTTTATTGACTTTTGAATTAACACATGGAAATAAATAGGATACATCATAATTTCACAGTTATCAAATACAGTGACAAGTTGGTCCCACCCCGCACCCTTAAGATCACAAAAAGTTTAACGGAGGCAAATTGAGGTCAACACGGAAAGTCCCCCTCGACGTGCGATCAGTTAAATATCCCTGAATTGCGACCGGTAAATTATCAAATCATGGCACTGCGGTCCTTCTTCGCCTCCGCTCCTATCATAGACACGAGCAAATGAAGAAATTAATTAAGGACGATTATTAAACACTCGGCTCTTCCCCTGGGGATTAACACTGAAGCTGTTTATCTTTACCCGTCGGTGAGAGATGCCATAAAACTATTTGCGATTTAATCACCCAGAAAGTTTAAAAATTCATACTTTCAGATTTAACCTTTCTTAGTCTCCCAACCGGAGAAGCCCTCAGATGAGTATATTGTTCTAGATTTAGGCAAGTGGAACCGCGCTTATTGAGAGACGGTCGCCCATCTGGGGTGAAAGACGGCAAACACCAGGTTCCCCCTTGTTGCCAGGGATGCGAGGGGTAATCCCCTGGAATCGCCGTAATGAGTATTCATTGCAGTAATTATCACACAAAAGAGGGGCCTTTGTCTGAAGACACCCATGAATACATTGGCTCATTCAATTTTCCGAAATCTATTTTCTCTACGAACCGAGACGGTACCGCCAGAGTCGACGATGTTGTATCTCGCCCCGACTATGCAGCAAGTCGGGAGAAGTTAACCAAGCACACTGCTTTTGTTACTGGCTAGTCTTTGACGTCATCTCTCCCGTGAAGAACCTTTGTGGTGGCGTTTGTTCATCCTCATTCTGAGCAAACAGATCACACGGCAGTATCCAAACCGCCTATCGGTGCTAAAATGAGAATAAAAAAATGACACATCCTTTTCCGTTCGCGGCAAAGTTTAATTTTTATCTGTCTGTTCGAAGCGTCGAACGCCATATGCGAGACGAGCTGCTCGCTAATTAACTCAGTTTGCGCATCAGAAACTAATTAATTTCTTCGGTGACATAGTCTGGGCTTTCACCCACCCAAGACCCCCAGAGCAGCGAACAAGCCCAGAAAGTCCGTCCCCTCGGTACCCCCGACCCCCACGCAAACAGATCGATACCCCCAATATTATACCCACGATTCCTCTCTGCGGCCACTTTGATTCACGTAGATGCGGAATTGTCAGTCTCCTCACGAGGCCGGGTATCTGACAGGACGTTTCTTCTGGAAGGGAAATGGGTGGATTTGGTAATAGTTGGACGGGGGAACGATGTAAGAATACATAGGAAAAGTTGGATCAATTCATATGTGCACAACATGATACACTTAGTAAGAATTGCTGTTTCTCATGGACAAGGAAAGGTGTTGTCGCGTTTAGTGTTGGGCATTTGTATCAGAATTTTATATATTTTCTAGGAAGAATTGAAGTCAAACTTCTCATTGTTCGATCATTTAAAGTGCTCTTAGAATTTATTTATTTATTTATTTATTTATTTATTTATTTATTTATTTATTTATTTATTTATTTATTTATTTATTTATTTATTTATTTATTTATTTATTTATTTATTTACTCTCAAGTTGACAAGTTGACTGAATATTGCCTCGGCGCTGCTTGGCACATGCAAATGTTTATCAACCAGGAATCCTTATCGTCATAAACTGGAGTCGTCATTAATAGCCGAGATATACTTTCCCGGTTTTTTTTAATTGTACAAAATGGTCCTCAGTCTGTAAAACTAAATTTGGCACATCTAATTTTGACCGTTAGCAATTACAATCGTCCAAACTGTCAGAACTACACTACTAATATATTCACATAATTCTTAAAATGTGGCTCTGACGCCTAGTTGCCAGAGCACTCGCTTTTCACCTGCAACCCAGGTTGGATTTCTCAATATGTACACATTGTTTTCTCTATACAGAGGATGTCCGCACGTAAATTGATCACAGTTCAAACGATGTATTCTTTAATGAAATATCACCTACAGATGACAGCGTTGATGCGGGGAAGAATCTGCAGGTTCAGTTCGCAACGTTTGATACTGTGACGAACAATCCGATACAAATCGATCAGCCCTAATCTCTCGGAAATGTTGACGTTTCATAAACCGCCCCTGTAAAAGACAGACAATAATAAAACTCTCGAGTCATTAATGAATCCATTTTCATAGAGTGTTATATTGGTTTTAAATGCGTGTTGATTCATCCGTAAGCTTTGTTTGAACTCAAATCCTTCACTTCCGTCACCGGAAATTACTGGTTCGAGATTATTTCGAGCCACTTCCGGTGAAGCCGCCGGTGCGTTTAGGATTCACGGGCGACCGCCATTTCTGGTCCTAAAAGGCGCAATACTTCCTTTCATGTCGTTGTGCTCGAGCGTCGGTCAATATTGTGCACACCCCTTGAGCAATCGACAAGTTCATTTTTATTCAGGAGCAGGTATATCGGCTAACAAATAGACTTTCAATTACAAACACGCCGAACAATTTCAGAGACTATTGATCATATTAAAAGAGGTGGTTAGAGGTTAATGCATTAGATGGCGACAGGAAGCAGAGCTTGTTGTTCTGGTGGGTGATAGGCATTTAATGGTCGGTATTCTTCAGATTTAGGAAATCAAGCGGGCAGTTTATGCCATCCTGGAGGAAGTACTTGTTTAAAACGGCATTTCTGTCTATGATATAATATCGTTGATAATACGTACGTTTTCGCGGGGAAATTGAGATATGTTCTTGAAATAAAGGATGTATATTTATTGGGCAATTGATGAAACAGATTCCTCACGTGGCATTTGGGAGTCCTGCTTCGGTAACTTTGACTACTGTCGAAGGTAACTAAGTGTACAGCGATAACGAGGTGTGTTGCTTCGGTAACTGAGTGTTGTTACGGTAACTGAGAGTTGTTACGGTAACTGAGTAATGTTACGGTAGCTGAGTGTGTTGTTGCCGTAACTGAGTGTGTTATGACGGTAACCGAGTGCCTTCTGACGGTAAGTGAATGTGCCGTGAAATCCAGTATAGTTGCCAGTACTACTTGTATCGCCGACAAACCGATCAGCAATAAATGCGACCTTAGTAGCACCAGTTGTAGTAGCAGCAATGACAGTAGCAGCAACAACGACAGTAGCAGAAGTAGTAGTATTTGTTTGTTTTGTTGGTTATTAGTTTAGCGCTGCATCCAGCAATATTTCAGCTATATGACGGCGGTCACTATATAATCGAGTTTGGACCAGAAAGTTCAGTGATCAAAAACATAAACATCGAATTATACGCAGTTGGGATTCAATGCCATGTGTCAACCCGGTCAGCGAGCCTAACCACCCGATCCCGTCAGCCACCTATCATGGATGTTCACGGGTAGAAGTAGCAGAAGCAGTAGTAGTAGTGGCAATAGTAGTAACGGTAACGACAACGTTAGTAGTAGCTACAACAGTAGTAACAGTACCACAATAGAAGTAGTAGCAACAGTAGTAACGGTAACAACGACAGTAGTAATAGCATCAATAGTAGTAACAGTAACAATAGTAGTAGTAGCATCAATAGTAGTAACAGTGACTGCAACGATTGTAGTAGCAACAGCAATAGTAGTAACAGTAACAACAACGATAGTAGTAGCATCAATAGTAAATAGTAGTAACAGTGACTGCAACGATTGTAGTAGCATCAATAGTAAATAGTAGTAACAGTGACTGCAACGATAGTAGTAGTAGTAGTAGTAGTAGTAGTAGTAGTAGTAGTAGTAGTAGTAGTAGTAGTAGCAGCAATATTAGTAACAGTAACAACAGCAATAGTAGTAGTAATAGTAGTTGCAATAGAAAAGGTAGTAAGAATAGTAATAGTGGTGGTAGTAGCAACAGCAGTAGCAGCAGCTGCTGCAGTAGTAGTAGTAGTATTAAACCCAACTTCGAAATTTCGATTAAAACAATTCCGTTGAGACTAGCTCCTCGATCCTAATGCTTTGATCGAAAGAGGCATATACCGTTAGATAGAATTACTACGTTCTGAGTCAGGACTCTTCAGGGTAGATAGTTGCTCATACTATCATCCACTGGCTTGGTTGTTAGTCTCAGTTACTTACTGGTCGTTCTGATCAACTGAAAGATTGCTCACTGCCGCATTAAACAGCATTCAATCATACGAGAATAACACTAGAGGAAAAAGGTTTGACACACGTGACAGCTTTTACCGACATCATCACACTAATTTCATGAAAAATCATAAATATATTTATTGAATTAAATGGCAAATGTTGTCATGACAACACTCAACACTGACTGCAACAAGCACCGTATGGCCTCGATAAACAGATATTTTCACATTTGGGCATAAATCGTGCAGACAAATAGAAGCACCCTGTAGAGTGCATTGAACACGGAGACGGCATCACACTGGTCCGTTTGAATTATTCGACGTTTTACTCGAGCAGTTTCCATAGGAAAAAAGAAGTAGTACAACACTTTAAGATGCCATTTTAAAAATCCCGTTAGGGTCTCGGAAGGACGAGAGGACACGATATTTCACTTGACTCACGAGACGCTGCCAAAGTTCTTCCAGTATTTCGATATTTCACTGTCGACACATATTGCGATTCCTTGCAAAAATTCTTTATTTATTACACAGGCCCTTTGAGCCCGTAGTTTCATTTTAACAGAAGAAATACCGCCCCGGGTATATAAAAGACTGAAATGTAAAGATTGCAATAAAATACTGCAACATCAAGAGTGCCTTTGAACAAGCTCGGCACATCCAAAACTATCAGTAGAACTGTTTTATGACCAGTTTCAACACTCAGAAAATATTTTATTGCAAGCAATAACAAGCGGTCATAATCTGTCGTCTGCTCTTTAGGTTCGGAACACCGTCGATGAACTTGCACGGCCGTCCTGAGGGAGAGGCTTATTGTCTCATTTGTCCTAAGGGAGCGGTCCGTGAGATTTTATGTCCGTGCCAGAATGGACAGTCTATACGAGAACATAAGGTGTCCCCCGCAGCACAAAGCGCATGCGTCTTGACCAGAGGTGGTTATTCGGCGTTATTCCGATAACAGGATTGTTTATATCCGGGACTGTTTCTCACTACCAACACAAGGGTCAACGAGGCCCGATTGAAAGATCCATGGGTTTTATTGTCCTTATTGAATGGCAGTAACATAAGGTCAGCATATTCTTCAAAGGCCATAAACAACTGGACTTTATTAGGTGGAATATGACACTGCCCGTTGGGCTGTGATACACATGCGGGCTGATGGTTCGTGTAAGACATAAGGCAGAAGTCTCCATGTCGTTCCTTTGACAACTTGACATTACTGCTTTTTTAATGGCAAGGTATTAACGTCTTAACGTCTTTTACTCAAATGAATTTGGTACAACGTTGACATGTGTGATGCTGTCACGTGAAGGATGTGTGGTTCCTCACAGGAACTAGTTTTTAGAACAACACGAAAACATCAAGTATATGAAAAAGTATTTCAAAATCATGAAAACAGCAACAATGACAAGAAAAAGGAGAAAAAACAACATTAACAAAAACAATGCTCATGATGTTGTTCATTTGATTGTCTAGTTCAGACTTGATTTATCACATGGGTGCAATATGTGAAGTCCATTTCTGGCGTCCCTCGCTTTATATTGCTGGAACACCAAACGTCTAACACTATACAACTTCGAGTCTTTTCCTACAGTGAGCCAGGTCACATTAAAATTACTGGAATTCTGATTGAAACGGCCATAAATCAGCTCACTCACTCGACCCAAGGTTCGGGACGAATCTGGAATTTGAGGTAGGCCTATACATGCTGGTTAATTAGTGGTCCATATTTGCATAGTTTTCTTAATCTGAAATGTCAGCAAAACAATAAAATAATCACGTGTTCACACCGATCTATAGTGCCACTTTAGCTGAAGCTACATAATATCAAACTTAGATCTAGGACCGGTTCGGGATAATACGGGTCATATTTTACTGCCATTGACTTCAGTATTAGATCACGATATCGTTTATAAAACTGAGACCATAAACTCAAGAAATATTGATGACGCTGACAAACACCCCACAGCCTATATTCCTTCAACGTCGAAACTGCAGGTTTTTATCGCCTCAAGATCAAAGAACTTGACCCTGTTGTATTTGCATACCCGACAGCCCCGGAGGTCATACAGCACGCGCTGGTGACAGCCAATATGAATGATACATGTACATTTCATACAACGGCAAACACGGTCTCAATGCCGTTCAAGGGGATTTAGGTGAAATGGTCGCTTTTAACGCCGCGAACGGTCTGGACAGTTGGTAGACAAACATTCGGCTTCTCTCGTACGGTTGTTGCACGTGCGGTGAGCGCTGATCGGGCGGATTAGACGGTGTAAAGTCAATCTGACTCCTGTGAAATTCTACCGTTCCGTCTGTCAGGCACATCTGCGCTGAAACAGCACTGTAAGTGATACGGACAGTGATCGATGCTGTTGGAGAGAGTGGAGTGAACATTTCACAGCATTTGAAATTTATGATGTTCCTTTTTGTGAGACGATATATTGACCTTGACCTGGAGCGTCACATTCCAAGGTTCCTGTCTTTTATTGCACATAATGGTACCATAAATTCGGCGTATATTTATCGGGATTAAATATTTAAGTCTCAAACGTAATAATTTGTTACATTTGATACGGGTCAATCTATTTTGATTGACGAATTCGATTGAATAAAATTCAAATAAAAGTAGGACTGGGATGATTCAGTTTCATTAAGGGTTCCCAGTGCCCCAGAAATACCTGAAGTGTGGTGGGGTAGAGTAGTTGTTAAAGCGTTCGCTCGCCACGCCGTACACGCGGGTCCGATTGCCCAGAAGGGTACAATGTGTGGAACCCATGTCTGGTGTTCCAGGCGTGATGTGGCTGAAATATTGCTAAGAACGACGTTAATACATACAAAATCTCTCAGTATGGGCTGAATAAAAATGGCAGTCTGGTGTTCGGGTACCGTGAGTGAAGTCACAATATCAGCAATAGAGGACCACTGAAGATATTTTCTGAGATGATCTTCAGTAACCCATGCCTGTCGTAACAGATGACTAACGGGATCGGGTGGTCTGGCTCGCTGTTTTGGCACGTGACACGTGCTATCTCATCCCAGTTGCATAGATTGATGCTCATGTTGTTGATCACTGGATTGACTGGTTCAGACTCACTCATGCAGGGAACGTCGCCATACAGCTGGAAAGTGGCTGCATGCGACGTTAAACAAACAAACAAACGAACTTGCCTCTCCTATAGAAACAGAGGGCAGTGCGTAACTGTTGACACAATGTACCCATGGTGGGAATCGCCCTCACAGTTGAAGATGACAATCACGTGGCTAAATTTGTTTTGAAAGTCGCATTAAGCTTCACTCACTCACTTACTCAGTAAATTACTCACTCACTCAGTAAATCACTCACTAACCGGATTATTCACGCTCGCTCTAGTTATCTAGAGAACATTATACTTCCACACATAACCTGTATATTATACTTTCTGACCTGAAACGGTTAGAAAACTTGACGTTCACACCTTTACGTTGTATGTGAACAGTAATCATCATCGTCATAATCATCATCATAATCATCATCGTCGTCGTCATCATCATCATCGTCGTCGTCGTCATCGTCATCATCATTTTACAATCACCAGTATTTTAACTAGATAAGACAATTCGAGTCTAGGTTTACCCAATTCCAGATTTAAAACAATTAAATAATATTATTACGATAACGAAGAATATCAATGATGATAACACTAATGCATAAGCAACACAGAGCTTCGTCTGAGAAACACTTGAACTATAATACTATATGTTTTCCACCTGGGTGTCAACCTGGACTCTCTTAAGAAATGTGACGTGTACGGAAGGGATGTATGACGTCATTATTTGAGTTGATAAGCGTGAAACATGACCCTTTCTCAACATCTGATCCATGCTTGCACGTAGTGGTATATAAGTGTCTTAGGCCTCCTCAAGCATAAGGCATATGAGTGTCTTAAGCCTCCTCAAGCACAAGGCATATGAGTGTCTTAGGTCTCCCCAAGCACAAAGCATATGAGTGTCTTAAACCTCTCCAAGCACAAGGAGATCGGGGTAGCCGAGACGTTAAAGCGTTCGCTCGCCACACTGAAGACTCGGTTTCGATTCCTCACATGGGTACAACGTGTGGAGGCCATTTTGAAACGACATGGTAACTGGACTTGATGGAATACACTACAAGCATTAAGAGATCATAAATTTTGTTTTTCTTATGCATTTCACTTCTAACTGTCCTTCAAAGATTTGAACCCCTGCATATCGAAACCTTGTTCGTGTATGACGTTATCGACAACATAGGCCTCTTGACCTTCGTACTGTTTGATCATTTCATATAAAAGATTTGTTTCTTCAAAGGTTGAATATCTTGCCATTCAAAAAAGACGACGACATTAATTAAATAATTATATACAATAAACTCGTTGGTAAAACAAACGATTTACACTAAACTGACTGACAAATGAAAGTATACACCAAAGATGAAACGAACAAAAAATGGCTAGAAGGTGAGTGAGTATAGTTTTAAGCCTCTTTTAGCAATATTCCAACAATATCACGGAGGGGAACACAAGAAACGGGCTTCACAAATTGCACACATGTGGGGAATCAAACCTTTTTATTTGTGCGAACGCTTTATCCACTCGGCCATCGCCCAGAAATGGCTAGAAAAAAAGGAAGTTTGTGGACTAGTTTATTGGATTCATAGCTCTGTTTAACAACGAAATTTTGCAGTGTTTCGGCGAATGTATTTTAGCCTTATGTCGTTTTGGCAACATTTGTGATCATACTCGTAAATCCAGTTTTAAGCTTGAACTTTTCATTTATATTTATTTTTATACCAATTTCCACAAAGGATAAGAGACTTTTGCAGGTATGCAGGACTCGAATCGCCATCGCAACTATCTACCTTTTGTACTTTTAAAACAATGTTTTGAACAAGAGAGATATTTGAAAGCTGTGACTATTCCAAAATTCAGGCGTATACTGGCTAACATTAGATGTGGTATATTACCACTGGGACTTGAAAAGGGAATGGCATTAGCTATCTGTAGGGAAGAAAAATATTGTATTGAGGATGATTTTTTTTATTTATGGCAAATTTATATCCCACAAAAGGTTTTTAGAAAACCTCGTTTTATAATTTCATTCTCTTAGTGACCACTATCAATGATGATATGATTCAGGACACAGCTCAGTACATTTAACGTGTATGTATGCTCTGAACATGACTCGTATTGACTGCGCCCTTTTGTGTACACACGCTTTCCTTTTGTAATTTGTTGTTTTGGGACGGTGGCCTAAAGCGATAATAACTGACGATGATGATACATTTTAGTTTAATTGTGCTGTTAAATCCAGGCTTTCGGTGTGCCTTTTTCGTTATTGTTGTTGGTTTTCCAGTAATAAATTTAAGTTGAAGTATAAAACAGTTGACGGTGGATCTATCAGAAAACCATCGATAAGCCTGTCTCTATTATCAGCAATTATCAGCATATCGCACATCAGGTCCAGATTTCAAACAGATGACATTGTGGATATTTAGAGAGTTTTTGACAGATTGTCCAAAATTCGAAATACTGACTGAAGCGGACGGGGCCATAGGTCGAGTACTGTTCAACCCACCATTGTTGAAGGTGTCGGCGGATCTTCATCCGAATCTGGAGTTTCCATCCAGACAATAGACTGACCCACTCGAACGCGTGGACATGGGCTAAAGAGATCTGAGGAGCAAGGCCAGCGGTCAACAGGATTGACCTTTCCGCGTATCTCATTAATATTTCTCTCTTTCATGCCATATTCAATGTCTGGCTTGAATTACGAATGGCGTTTATTATTGCGAGGACTTGGACGGTTCTGATGGCGATTCTGTTGTGTGTATGGAGAGGGTTGGGATCAGGTCCCAGTGCTGTCGAGAAGACTGTCAGTCGATCAGCAATGAATGAAACCTTTTTATGCATGAAAATAATAAAGGGATTCATTCGATACCAGGCCGTGGTAATTTTATGGAATTTTAAGTTTGTTTCTGAATAAATGTTCACTGTCATTATGGTTCAAACGTCCTGTCTTTATTTTGTATTTTTTGTATATTGTTGTAGTTTTTATTTTGACACCACCGTCAGCATTATCCAAGCTGTATATCGGTGACCAATGGTTGATGTCACGAGCGTCGTATCCGCCGTTGTCTTTAGATGAAACTGAATCGACGTAGTCGTAGGTGTAGGAGCACAGACGCCTCTTACGACAAATGACTTTGTTATTCATTTCAACGAAATAATACTGAATAGTTATTTACTCAGCACCCAATAATATTCCTGCAAAAAAATTAATGCATCAACGGAATGTACTAAGAATAAACAATGCCATTTGTCTAAACTGTAACCCATTATTGGCAAAAAGTGTGAAAATGTAACACTAAAGCAATCAAATTTTAGATATTACTGTCAAATAAACAACAGTGCAAAAGAAAATATTAAAAAATGTAAATTTTATGAAAGTATATAAATCTGAAAATAGCTGCCGGATCACTGTTTATGGAATGCATGGAACGAATTTAAGATACACGTTACAAAAATATCACCATCAAATATCGATATACTAATAATCTATTTTACAATCCGTTGTTTAACGATCGTAAAAATAGAGTGTACACTTGCTTTGCGCATGAAACGGCATGCCAGTATATATTGATATAAATATGATTTAAATGTGATTTTGACATAAAAAATGAAAACGTAAATATAATAATGATGTACATTCAAAAGAATATGTGGATCCCACTCTGTGATTTGAGTTTGAAATGGCTCGTTTAAATGGGAAGCAACTTGTACACTTTGTGAAACAGCAAAATTTCCAGTTGTGCGTGCAACCATCGATTATTCTTTGTCATCCTGTTTGAAAACAGATTCTCGTCAAAGACAGTCGTGACATTTATTGCACAACGGAAACAGCTTTGGACACAGACTATACATTAGCCTGTCAAACCCGTAAACCTGTAGCCTTCTGGACTTTTAATACTCCCTGACAGAGCATGCGCACATACAGCACGTGCGGCACGACGGGAAATGAATCATTATAAAACGACCGAGTCACAAAACAGACTTCGGCTCATAAATTAGACATCCCACCTGTTTTCCTCTACTTATTTCTACTCCAAAATCCCGGGAGAAATTCCCGACCAAAAAACCAAACTTCATCGGAGCTGTTTTCCAAATCTGCGCATGCGCACATATGACAGCACGGGCCCTTTAAGCGAGATTAATGTCATCACTAAAGAGAGTCTTCGGGGGAGGTTTCCCCCTTTTAATCATTTTTTACACTTCTACCAAGGAGGCCCTCGTCATCATGAATTTCAATCGGGGTTTATTTTACACCAGTTTAAAGGGCGGGCCATGTTAATTCATCACAATTGAATTACCCCGTAATTTCTGGATGGGGAGGATGGGTGCTTGAGTTTTATCTTAGGGGGGAACAATCAGGGGAAAACAAAAGCTAGGGAGGACTTGAAGCGTTATTGAGGCCCGCCTCGGGATTGTTTACAGCTTCAAGAATTGTTGAAGAATTGGCAGTACCTAAAAGGCGTCGGGCGGATTTTAAGCACCCAAACTAAGCGGTCTCATTCAGTATTCATTCGTTTTTCTTTACGAATAGAGGCCAGATTCAATGTAACGAATCTCCATTCATTGCTTTGCTCTTACTGTTACGGACTCGTCCTTGGCTGTCGAGAGCATTCCCGGGCCGTTTTAATCAACCCTCGTCTCTTACTACAACCCTTGAACAAGTTTTAATCAAGGGAGGATGGTATAAGATATTCATGTGCGTCAGATGGATGAGAGATGAAGAGAGGAGGGATGGAGGGGGAGGGGGTGTTGAGAGGGGGGAATCAAATTGATTATCCCGACACTGTTATGTCACCGAGGAACTCCGACTTTCAGTGGAGAGATGGGTTAAAATAATCTCGGCTTTTCCTGTTATGTTTTAGTACTTTTTTTATCGAAATACGTAGCTCTATATTAACCTGATAGACTCAAGTTACTGCTATGAGTTGTAGCTTTCATAAGCTGCATAGTCCATAGCTGTAGTATTGTAAATATGTGTATTGTAAATGTGTATATTGTAAATATGTGTCGGAACTATCGTGCAAGGAAAGGTAGACTTTGATGGTGTCTACAAATGAAACAAACACATGATGCAATCAACAAATCTTTTATCTGTTACCCAAGACCTATTGCGATTATATGACTGAAACATGCATAGTTATTTTGCACGTGCATTTTTAAACTAATATACCTGCCTGTCAAAAGAAAGAGATTATTTACTAAATCTAAACATGGAGACTAGAATACGTCATCCCTGATTCAAATCACAGAGGTAATTTTAAGTATTAACACTCATTATTCTGTGGTTGTACACAGATGAGAATCTTTGGAGATTACCGTGACTTAACTTTGACGTTTGTTTTTAACCTATTAACGTTTACTTCAATAGAACATATTTAACTTATCACAACATATATGTGCAATGATATAAATATACAGAGATATATCAAACTAACCTGATTTGTCAAGTGTCTGTCAACTTGTCTGTGTGGTGACTTTGTGCAGAGTGCAGGCTATTAGACAAAAGATCTAACTTGGAGGTTTAGCTTGGCCAATCTGTTGATCACGTCCTGGCTTGGGTTTGTTAAGGGCTTGAGGGACACATGACCTATTAAGTAGCCAACAGATATACATATACAGAACAGAAAACATTAAAATAATAAAATCCCTATGTACATAGCTGTGTCTGCCACAGTAACGTCAAATTAACAAATCGTCAAAATTCACAAATTTGTCTTTAAAATGTACACTCATAGGTACTTTCTTTCCCTTAACAGATTATAATATACTGAACACTGTTTTATCCTACCTTGGATGTTATCATCTTATCATTAAATTGTATTACATACTAGTGATTAGTTGTGACAAATTATATATTTTTCTTCTCTTAAATTTGGAAGGCGTTCATTTAGATACAGGAGAGGAAATCATTATCTTGGCCATCTTATAGATTTGAGTTCATGGCGCCACGGAGGAAAATTTATACATGATGGTCATCTGTACAGTAGGTCGTTTAAACGATTTGTTACAATATCAGTGCATTTTCTGATTAATCCAGTAGAGCCATATTTAACCAAATTATTATTTATACAAGGCACTGAGTATGTTCCACGCGTATAGAAACACAGGTCGCTAAGCAAGGCATGCCAGGGATGAAATGAAAGAATATTATATATTTTTTTGTAAGTGGTACCACAGACGCACACACGCACACACGCACGGACGCACGCACGCTGGCAGAGACAGACACAGACACAGACACAGACACAGACATAGACACATATGCAAACTCAGATGATAGACTGATAAAGGACACGCACTCGCACACACACCCCACCCCCCACCCCCCCACCCCCCCACCCCCACCCCCCGCGCTAGCACGTATAGATTTCATGTTGAAGTTGAAGTTGAAAAAAACTACATGAGCATTTTTATTTTTGTGAAGATGTACCTTGGCAGTAAAAAAAGAGAAGTTTATAACAGGTTAAAACTGTTGATGCATGGCATGTAGCAAAGGGAGACTTTTCGACAACATCGCGTGTATACAGTGCACCGTTTCTTAGACAGTCTTACTTTCTCATCAACACGCAGAATGAAATTCGTAGTGATGTGTTTCTTATCATAATATTCACAGTTTTGTATAGTCATTACACACAAAGTACACACATTGTAGCACTTTAATAGATAGGTCTGATATGAAAGTTGTAATTGGTCTCTGACCCCGTCTAATATGGTTAGAATATTCCTGGAACAGTGGTAAAAGCGACGTGAAAGCTAATTTGTCACAGACTCACAGTAAATTGTAATCGTGGCACGAACCGTTAAATAGGGGGAGTTTTTAACGTCATTCATGTACTCACCACCACCACCACTATCATCATCATCATCATCATCATCATCATCATCATCATCATCAGTAGCACCAGCAGCAGCAACAACAATGATAATGACACTATGCTTGAACATTTGATTTCACTCAAACAATTGAGTAATTACATTCGTTGGTCCTTAGTTTATATGTTTGTCATAATTTTCATTTTGCATTTGAAACTTTTTTCTTGTCACTGCTAGTATTTGAAATACAATAATATGAATCTTACGTGTCTAGTTCTGTTGTATGTTTGTTTTTAAACACCGCACGCAACAAGAAAAATCTATATCTCAATGTATCTAATACATTTCAAATATTTTCAGAAGAACTGTAATATACTACACGTAATAATGACATAACAATAAAATATATTTGGTCAACTGAGTATACAATTATATAGGAAATGAATGGATTATTGTGTAAATATATAAACAACTATTAAACAAACAAAACTATCCTCTACCCTCTAACCGACGACAACACACACACACACACACACACACACACACACACACACACACACACACACACACACACTCACTCACTCACTCACACACTCACACACACACACACTCACACACACACACACACTCACTCACACACACGCACGCACACCATGCCCACCCCCACCCCCCAAAAAGAAACAAAAACAAAACAAAAAACCCCAACAAAAACAACAACAAAAGAAAAAAAATAAATAAATGAAAATAAAAACAAAGAAAAACCAAAAAGAAGTAAGAAGTACAAAAAAGGAAAATAGGAAATCAAAATCAAAAACAAACAAACAAAATATAAAAACAAAACGAAACAAATGTATATTAACACAACTGATCTTCCACCGATATTATTATCACTGTCGACAAAGCAAAAACTCCATAATGAGCGATGAATGTTCGACAGATGTGAAATATTAAATAATTTATGTGTAATAATTCCAGGTAATGATGCAAAACTGAGCGACATATGTGATTTTCTGAAAATCAATTTTTCAATTGTCATACAAATTGTGTCGAACTGAAACAACATTTTGATACGTAAATGCTTTAGACAGGTGAGTGATTGTCGAGGTCGCTTAATTATCTCTCGGTTACCTGTGCAGACGGGACCAAGCAGGTGAACAGATGTGATATTTGTCGGTAAAATATATTCAAATTTATTCAGTGAAATTGAATAAGAGAAATCATGCGTTCAATGGCATCAATTCTTCTTTACATGTTATTCAAATAATCCTGATATCCTTCACAAGACACACCTGATAAAACGGAATAAATCTACAGTATTGTAACAATATGAAATCGATCTTTTTACCACAAGATTAGGATCACTACATTCAATCATTTCAAAACATATTTGACTTATTGTATGAAAATATTTGTAAAAGAGTGAGTTGCTATGTTCGTTTGGGTGGGAGAATACGTGTATACGATTCTTTGAACATTACAATGTAATTACCACATATACCCTGGTCAAACAAAGGTGTGCTAATGGTTGAGATGCTAGCGATATTTCCGCTTTAGTTCTGAGAAAACAATCGCGTTTTGACGTGATTTTGAGAATGAGAATTTTTGTTTTATTTCGTTTCGTCTAACTTCTGAAGACATTCTTCAGTGTCGAGAAGTCAATGCAGCACAGTGATCGATGTCCCCTGTAGTCTTTATGGCCATAATGAAATCATTCTGCCGCCAGTTTGAGCAGAATAAAATGGAACTATCGAAATATATCAAAACTATTTAGCACTCTTGTGTTTGGTCGTGTGATTATGTATCGACAGAATACATTCTTTCGTTTCATATTGGGGATTTCATAAAATAGACGAAACCGTTTTCTTGCATGGAATATGTCTGGAATGACACTGAGTTTGAGGGTGAATACCAAAACTTTTGACACGGGGTATTAGTTCTGGTTTCTCGTGGTTTCTTGTTTCACCATTTAATTCTGCTAAAATGCCGGGAAAAGGGTATATTTCTGAAAACCGAAACAACAGCAATTAAAAACGTCATCAAAAGCTTATTTGAGAATTAACTTCAATATTTTTATAGCGCGTATGTCGTTGTAAACGCGAAAACCGGATTGCATACCATGTAAATCCGCGAAGACGTTAATAACATTTCACAAGTAGTCCGCTAGTGGAGGGTGGTCTGTTTGTTTACTTTTATTGAAACATTAAAGGAAATAAATGCTTCGTTAACCAATCAAATGTCACGTAATCACTCTCAGTGTTTACTTGTCAGAAAACAACTGATGCAAACCCACAAACCTAAGGTTCAGACAACTAGTGAGATTCCCGAATCAGATATATCATCATCAACAGACAGGGTTTGTTGTTTGTTCGGCTTTAAGCCACCATCAAACATAAAACATTTGTATATTTTACCGGGAGTCCCCACTGTATAAGTCAGGTCAGTCTCTATATCTAGCTTAGCTACACGTGGCCATAAGTTAGAGGCTGGTAAGTTAATTACTAGTATTGTATTTCCATCTCTGCCCGTCTGCCTATCAAACAGCACAGTCCATCTTGCAGTATTTTAGTGTCTCCATACATTCGAAATAAACGATACACACCGTACCGTAGCGGTAGCGAAGGGGTCAAAGCGTCTCTGGTCAGGGACAAGTTCGATTCCCCACTTGGTTGAAACCCTTGAATCTCATCGTTATATCGAACACCAACGTGGGTTCGTTATAACCATATATCGATATCCACATTTCGACTAAAGTACACAGTCAGTGGTTACTACAAAACCCCAGTTTGTTACATCCGTTAGCCCGCTATATACGGGTCCGTTATAGACGCAGTGTTCAGCGTCGCGTGATCTTAAATAGGTTTAAAGTGTCTCTATGTTAGTTGATCGTTTCTGCAAGTGAAAATACAATGAAATTACATGTAACGGCAGGTTATTGGTTACAGGACCTGTTCGAAGACACAAGTTCGAATCACGTGAGAAGCCTGTATGTGGTGAACACGGCCATGGTTTGACCCTAATAATAAAAGCAGACGGTTTGAAGTCCAGTTTCCTTGCACTGATGTTTAATATATAGTTTAGTATCAATGGGTTAAGCACACACGGTTGGTCAACTCAACTAAAAAACATTTCACAGGCAAAATCAAAAGTTTGGGAAAAAAGGTTAAAATTTCATACATTTCACACATTTCATATTAACGCTCCAAGCAAAGGCAAGATTGTCGTCCTTTTCCCTTTGTACCCATTCTGTCATTTCACTTTTTCAATACATTTAATAATGAATTTGAATTTTCCATTTTAGAAGGTCTATATTGCCTTGGTCGTGTGTCTTGGCAATACGTCGAATTTCTCTGCAGAAAGACACAAACCTAACTCATGTTTTATTTAATCCTAAATCTCTGTCATTAATAACGAAACTCAAAGCAGTACTGTCACTCAAGCAAAATAAGCCTGCCTAAAACAAGCTTAGTTCCCCAGCCCTAATCAAGCCTTCATCATAATAGTCTATCGATATTTCATTAAAATCAATCAAGCGCGCGGACCTAATTCAAGATGGCCGCCGTAAGAACTCCATTGCCCTGGGTGATTAATTAACTTGTCGAGAACAGTAGAACACCTCGTGCAGTGCATCCCCTCCCCACTCCCCTATCTTTCCCCATTCCCTCCCCTTTGACGGTAACAGGTGCTACAATCAACGTTTGCCCCCAGTGCGACGGTACTGACTGATGTAACTTCACACTGTTCATGGACACTTGGACAGTGTAAGGAGCGAACAACACGCATGACCCAGTACTCTATGTAACACCCTCTGTTGGTGATCATTCTAACTATCTAGCTATCACGCAAGACGCCAGCCACCCGTGGCTTTAGTTCAATATTTGTTCAATTACCAGGTTAATGTTGTTTTATGAGCCAAGGCACTCAGAATTGTGTACAGGTATACAACATCACTGTTCCTGCTGGGTTGACACCTAAAGCTGCGGTTGGTCGCTCCGACTACAAGCGCACCTTTCTCACGTGACTGTAACGATACCTGTTCGAATTTTTAGAAGGAATCGACAGTGAGCGAATTTAATTTTACAATGGTTTTAGCAATGTTCCAGCAATAACCACGGAGCGGCACTCCACAGAAATGGGCTTCATACATTGTGTTCATCTGGGGAATCCAACCGAGGTCTTCGCCGTGACAAGCGAACACTTTAACCACTAGGCTACCCCACCGCCTCCAGGTCATCAGAGGAGGGTCGTATTAAATGCGGGAGGGTAAAGATAAGAAATATTTTGTAATATAATATCAAGTGATTTAGATGGTCAGTGAGAACTGATCTTCATTAGATCTACTTCGGAAGAGGCGACTAACGAGATCGGGTGGTCAGGGTGTTCAGCTGATTTGGTTGATTCATGGTGTAGTACCTAAATTTGCGTAGGTCGATGCTCTTGCTGTCAATCACTGGATTGTCTAGTCCAGACTATTTGTAGTCATGCCGTATTATATCTGGGGTGTTGCTGAGTGAAGAGTTAAACAAACAAACAAATAAGCAGACAAACAAACCGACCAAGAAGATGAAGACAAGATGTTTTATGTTAGAAGGTGGATTTTCTTACTCCACGAATCTTGTTTTTCCTTTTCTTTCAATGGAATTCAATCATATCATCATCAATGAGATTTTCATCATAGCTTTCATATACATATACTACTCAAAAGAAGTGAGGGACACCAGATTCTTTCATGAATTTACAACTAATAACACCCAATGATATCGTTCCTTAACTTATTTCGAGTGATATTATATCGAATTAGCACAATTTTTGCTACTTCACAAGTGTGAAAAACGAGTCAGGTCACTCTAGGTCAGCGTGAGTGATACTGTTAGTAATTACACAACACCACCTTCACCTGCACGTGCCAGGTGATGCTGGTTAAGTAAGACGTTACATCATCACGTGGGCGCATCTTCCCGTGTGTGAGCAGACGACAATACAAACAGAATCAGACGACTTTGGCCCCTTGGATGGAATACGCATGATAACTAACGCAGGTGTGGAAGGGCCAGGTGGGGAAAAAGCTTGTGGCAGGGATTTTCATTTTGGGTCAAAACAGTCCAGATTTCTAGATAATGGCGGCATCATAATCCTATCGAGGCTTTTCATTCTGATATGCTATCACTTCAGTCAGCAGTAGTTTAGGATACTTAAATCAGAGACCATCATCATCATCATCATCATCATCATCATCATCATCATCATATGGTCGAAGGTAAATTCGGGTCTGAGAAGATAAAACATGGGTTGTTAAGCTACACACAGTCGGTGTCGCAGTCAAACAAATCACCAAGCCTGTAAATATGTCTTGGTCAGAGAATCTAGTGACTGATGGTGAGCATTACCCCGCCATTACCAAATAAGTCAGCAATTCTGGTCGGCAACATTAAATCGACACCTACGACAAGGGTGCTGGTTAGAAAATGTTCACGACGAATGATGAAAAGGCACGATTAATCCGTGTCAAATCTACATAGTGCACATGGCGCAATCTCATGGTAATTTATACTCCTTATTAGTCATATTCACTACTGAACAAAATGAGGCTAAATATATTGACATGATGTCGTACACACTTGTGAAGTGAACAATGTCGCAGTGTATGTCACCATTTTCACAAAAGTTCATTCCCCTCGCAGGAAAGCTCTTTGACACGCACGTGACGTCATAAACGACCGGGACGTCACGCTGCGTGACCTGTCGTCTGCCCAGTGCGAGTCCACTTCTGCAGTGCAGCATGTCGTCTGCTTCCACATTTTCGAAAACCTTCACATCATAACGAACAATTACGTCTGATTAACCGTCGATGTAGGTCAACATAGGGGAGATAATCGCTGTAATGCCTGAATATACCACTCACCTTTATTCGAAAGCCCACCGGATGTAACAATAGACTTCTTCTGTCAGGCCGAGGCATCCAAACTTCGCCATATGGCCCCTCAATATGAGGTTCGTCGCCAAAACATATGAGACAGTGGCCTCACACCGCTTCCTATACGTGTACATTCACGGGAGGCCGTATAAAGAGTTCCTAACACCTTTTACGAAGCATTTTCCGCCCAATTATGTTTTTGGCTGGCCACTGTTGGTGTTTCTGTTCTCTACAAAGAATGCTGGACAAATACGGGCTCTCAGCGGCTTCAGACCAATTCAATGGCATGCCACAGTAGACACTCTGCTTGTCAAGAAGACCAAGACAATCATATGGGCTCTGTTAAATTCTAATTTAAGCCAATCTGGCAATAACCGAATAATTCCATCAGATTTGGATACCCCGCGTCGGATTATTCAATCCCATTTCGTTTCCTGAAAGATATTTCCGGAAGCTGAATCGACTTTTTAATGATGTCTTCGGGATGAAGTGTATCCCGGATTGATAATTCTAGAACCAGTTTTTGTTTTGAATGGAAGATGTTTGAATACTTAATAAGTACCGTTGTACATGGTAGTAATAAACCTTAAGACTGGAATTGTGGATCAAATCGTATTTACATCTATATAATGCCCGTAAATTCTTTCTTGGTCGTGTACAACGGTAAATCGGAAATGCCTAAATGAAACGTGCGTAAAAAGAAAATGTACAATGGGATACGACTCTCGTTAGTGACTGATTTCAAATAAGTTTCCCTCATTAACCGGTTAATCTGACCAATATGATATACTAGCATCAAAACCTTAATGGCCAGTTAAGTCATATTACTTTGAGGACGGTATTGAATTTTCATTAGTTTGAAACATTGACAATTAATAGAATAGTTCTAATTTCATCTTTCAACATTTCGGATCACTGTGATAGAGACTGGTTATAATGAAAGTCAGATATAAAACCTAATTTCATGTTTGGAAAATAATTGATTTTGGAAAAAATACGCCATTCCTCCAAATATTAACATGTCTGATGATAGAATGAACAATTTACAGGGTGTTTGTTTTACGTGACGATTTCCCCTTCTTGGTTCAAATAGTGAGTATGGCTTTATTACGCTTAGTTCCGCAACATTCCCACAAAATCTTGGTGGGGGCATCAGAAATGGGCCTCAGAAATTGTAACCGAGCGGGGTATTAGTATTCACATCACACATTGCAGGAACGTATACCTATTAAACGACATTTCAGTTTATTAGCCTAGTTGTCACAACCCAGGCAGGTCTTAGACGAGGTTGGGCACCATTGGTTGGGAGAACCTTATATCTATACCACTCATCAGCAGATGCTGGCACAACTAGGGGACTTAACTCTGCACATCGAAATGCGGTATATTGCAAACACTTGCCGATTATAGTGATATCTAATGCATTGTATCACGTTGGTATATGTGGAGGTGTATATTCACTTTCAAAAATGTCCACAACGATCCGTCGGAATAATAAACGCAACATCCACGGTATTTCGTCGGAATAGTAAACGCAAGATCTATAACTTTCCGCCTGAATAGTAAACGCAACATCATTTAAAGTAACGTCGGAATAGCAAACGCAATATCCACGGTGTTTCGTCTGAATAGTAAACGCAATATCCACAAGGGTCCGTCTGAATAGTGATTATACAAGACACTATTATGGATGACAAAGGGGCAAGAATTAGCTTTTTGAAACGTCGTGTTAAAAGAATTAAACAAGTTGTCATCCATAATAGTGTCTTGTATTACCTCACCAACTTCTAAATGCCTTTGAAGAATTTCGTCTGAACAGTGGATGTAATATCAACATGTACCATCGGAATAGTACACGCATCCACAATGGACCGTCAGAGTAGTAAACGCAATATTCATACAATACCGTCGGAATAGTAAACGCTATATACTAAAAGTACAGACGGAGTTTTAAACGTAATAAAGTTTAATGTCAGTTTTCCCAAATACCTAATGTAACCATCCTCAGTTTTCATGTTTGTGTTACACTATATTTGGACATTCCATGTTCACTGATCACTCTGAACGATATATACTGTACCCGTCAACTTCGACAACATTATGTATTCCGTTTTGTACCATTCGCCAAGACAAGTCCGTGACTGTGAACTTCGGAGATCGACCTTGACATCGTAATCTCGTGAATCCGGACACCCCGACTTTTCAGTCGATGATAATCAGATGATGATGATTAGTTTTAAGCCACTTTTCGCAATATTCCTGCAATATCACCGCGGGGGACACCAGAAATGGGCTTCGAACAGTGTACCCATATGAGGAATCGAACCTGACTCTTCGAGTATCGAACGAACGCTTTAACCTTTTCGCTACCCCTTTTCGAAGTATACGGTTTGTGAATATAGGAAATTACTAGGAAAGAAATGGATCTGTTATACAATGCTTATACTGCAGGCTTAACTGCAAATTCGCATGTTTCCACTGAAAACGACGCCATGCAGATAAGATACCCTCATCGCTTGTACCGACCAGTGAGATTATTTTAACTTTGAAAATGAATATCAGTTACAATAATAAAGATGTCTGCTCAAAGATATCTGAATGCAAACCGATTCCGGTTTATGGGTCTTCGGGGTTTACTTTCTGAGAGCATGTTCGAATTTCGTCTACAAGTATGCAAAAACAAAGTAAGATGGCTGCCTCCACAAACACGTAACCGGATTTGATATGTCCTGTTTAGTTTATTTATAAAAAAAACTAAAGTATTTAATTTTAGAGGCAGTGTATAAAGAAGCGATCGCTTTATTGACCTACCAGTGAGTGGAAAATCCGCAGAAAATCCACAAGAGTGCTGTCGTTCCCAGGTCTATTCTCTGCTCACTACACTGACGTGTCGAAACACTGCGAACGGATTAGACGGTTCGTTAAGAGCAGGTGGTGTCTTCTTCAAATTATGTTCTACTAGTTATGATTGTTGAAATTCTACCTTACCGTTGACAGATACGATTATACATGAAAGCTCAAGTTTCTTGTTGGCATGGTGACAACTTTCCAAATGAACACTCTTTGGCAAATCCATTTACACGACTGTTTGATGGCGGTGTTAGTATCTGCACCGAAACGCAGTAAATATGAAGTTGTTGTCTGTTAAGTCGTACTGAATCACCAACTTCTAGAATCCCGATCTGAAATGACTATTATCGAATTAGACTTAAAAGTTTTACCCAACCATCCCGAAACCATAAACTTACGTGGGATAATGTAGGTAATCTTGACTTACAAAACACCAATCATGTGTGAATCCCTATACCCAAGATATTTTGGCGTTCCCCGCCGTGATATTGCTGGGATATTGCCAAACACTAAACTCACTCACTATGGCTAAAGTAACACCGTTACTATGTTGACTACAAATAGGGTCAACCTGAAAAAATACCATTTGGAAAGGCCAATCAAAGTCTTCATAGTGGTCGGATATTCTAAAATATATTTTCGAGCTGGTTAAATATCTATATACATGTCAATTTGATTTCCTCTTTAATGCGTCAGTTGATTTGTTTTAAACTTCTTACGGTTCGAGTTCGCAGTTACAAGGGAATCCTACTTAGTTTGTAAAAAGTATTAATTCTCTACCAAGAACGAAGTGTGAAATAGAAAAGTCGTTTCTGAACCTTCTTAAAATATAGGAAAAAAGACATAGTTCGGTTTCGGGAGCTCAGGATGGGCAATGGCACACAACACATTTACAATCTGAACCGTTAAGAAAAGAGGAAACATCAAAAAATAATATTTAAAAAGTAAAAGTAAAAAGATAAAAAAATAAATAGGGATTGGCAGGTAATAGCAAACCTACTTCTCAGAATACTCTTTATTCTGTATCCGCTTTACTCCTTGACAATCCACTCCACAGCAAATGCATTTTAATGTACAAATAATCTTCTAAAATTCCCTCGTGCAATAAAAAATAAAACTTTGCTTAATTGTCTCTGGTTTGATTGTTTAAGGTTTTGAATTACATTATTAGCTGTAGATTAAAGAAAAACATGGCTAATGACGATAGAAATTAATTTTGTTGAAGGTTAGGGATATTAACATTTAGGTTGTGCTAATCAAGGGGAAGTCTTGACAAGGGACATAGTTTCCAGGACGGAACGATTAAAGTGTAGCTGTGACAATCACATCAGTCACACCGTGTTAGAAATAATGATCCTTAACGTGTGTTATTTTCTCGGAAAACCAAGTACATAGGAATCACGTACTTTTAATACATATTTAACACAACCCTATACAACGATTGATGATTTCATAGTCCTTTTATTTGTTATTTTATTATTTTTGTTTGTTTGCTGATTCTGGATATTTGGAAGATACAGGAGCGTATCGAAAAGCGCTCATTTCGTTTTCAACTCCAGCGTTCAGTTTTCACCGCCTTCTCTGTTGTAGTGCATCATTTGCATCTGAAATGAAGAAGAAAGTTCATTGAAAAACATAGTACATTAAACGTCATCATCACGTTTGGTGAAATATACTTTGATCTAGGTGACTATCTGAGGCACTATTGAAACGGTCATCAGAAAACGAAAAAGGTCGAGATGTTTCAGATAAACGGATTTCTATTTGTGATGTGCTTGCGTGCATGCGCGGATGGCTGGCTAGCTGGCTGACTGGACGGACGACAGACGCATATGACTGTAGCATCACTGATATTCAGAAGTAAAGTAAAATGATATGATATTTTGAATTCAGTGTGCTTACATGTATCTAGTGTGAAGAATTTAAGGTCTGTAAGAAGTGTCTCGTTACGAAGAAAGAAATGTCTCGAGTGCGTGTGTCTTCAAGTTTTAAAGGTTTTACGTTTATTCAATCTTTTTCACAGGGTTCAGTCAAATGTATCACGCGTTACAACCCCCGAGTTTACTGCTATACAGCTGGAACCTCCTTGGGGGTATCATGTGGGGCAGCATAAGCAATGATTTATCTAGGTATGACGATGGACAGTCGACTCACCTGGCACGAAATGCATGTGCTGCCTACAGGCACAAAGGGTCATATCAAAGAAATCTTGTGCTTTTTCATGTGTGTTGAATATGTTTTATCATCTTTCATAATGTTTATGCTGGGAGATGAAAAGAGTATGATACCTGACACCCAACGAAAAACGTCGTATTAAATGTCTCAAAACATACGCGGCATGACCACTCTAACATCGACAAGACTTGATATCATTTGTTCATTGTTGTGACATGCCGTGTACAACCACAGTTTATTTCCCCCAATTTTCAAAGAGTATCATATCTCATCTGATATCTCTATCCCCAACCCGACATCAACCATTTTGCACGACACCCGTCCTGGTTTTACTTTTGAGACGACCACCTCCTACCTGTTTCTTTTTACAATGGAACTCCATGACCGGTACATTCTTATTATCTTTAGCATGAAAATTATTAATTTTTGCGTCAGATATCGTTTATGATGAAGGTAAGTCTAATTTCAAAATGGACATTTAAAAACACATCCTTTGTTACACAATATCACTGCGCTCTAATTTGCATAAAGCCTTGGTCTGTTCCAAATAAGTTGCATTGGACTTACCCAAAAAAAAATAATAAAAAAATCGCATTATTCATTTCTGCACTAGTCTTTCCTGACTAAAGTCCTTTTTTAATGTTTCCTATCTCCCTGCCACTGAGACTGTCGTTAGGCAGAACTTAGTTTAACAGATATTTCACACCTTCACATATATACTTCACAAGTTGCAGAGATATATGTGAAAACGAATTTTCCATTTTTGACAGTACTTTAGATATTGCACTTTCAATATTATGATGCCATATGAACCGTCTAAAATAATTTTTGATATAGAAGCGCACTTAACATATACACGGAACATTTCAAATACATTATCTGTGTATATTCTCATCTGATCCCGATTCTAATCAAAACTTAGGCAATCGCATATGATTTATAGTCTCGTGTTATGAAATTTAATCAAATAAGTATTCAAAACAAACACTATGAAATGCCCTTGTAACTTTTTTCCTTCAGAAGGCGAATACGACTTTTATTATTTTGCCTGCTCCGAAGAAAGAGTTTTTAATTTTCAGCCATGTGTTTGCTCACAGTCAGGGCAAACACTGTATGGAGCTGATACGGCTTCTGCATTCTTTACATAGAATAGATTCAGAGGAAAGTGGCACTCGCAAACACAATCTCCTCGATCTGTGCAAACTCCTCGCATGACTCTTTCATAAATCCCCCTATACAATCAAAAGTTTGACAACATTGTAAACACATTCCTAAAACAGAGAAAACTAATCGATAAATATTGTTGACGATCTTGACAGAGACCCAAACATAAATTCAAAAGCTCGCCGGAGAGCTCTCGTTCATCTTGGTGAGTCATTATCTCGCGCTTCAACAAACAACTCTCGTATGTTCACGTTTTATCACAATTCGGCACTATAAAAGTTTACGACATCCCGTAAACCGGTCTTTAGCGGTGCTGGATCTGATATTTGATGAATAAATTGTGAAAACTGCGGATGCAATTCATCATTAGCTTTAAAAATGGCTAATTTTTGTTAAGTTACATTCATGGAATCAACGTGAAAAGGGTGCCTGTATCGAATTTGAAATGAAGAACAGGCACAATATGTTTATAATTAAGTTTAACATCCGGTTGGACTTAACCACTGTTGGATGGATGATACACGGAATAGGTCTGTCGTTTTAGTAGAAATTATTTCAGATATAGTGATACGTGTATATTAACCTAGCCAAGAGAATGCCACAAAATAAGCGACGGCGTTCGTATGTTCGCGACATTAGGACACTATAAGTTTGTTTAGCACCCGGAAACAACCACTTCCTACCAGTGTCCTGTCTGTCTCCATTCACTTCATACCAGTGTCTTGCCTGGCCACGCCTACTCCATATTACTGCCCTTTCTGTTTCCACCCACTTCATACCAGTGTCCTGTCTCTCTCCAACCACTTCATACCAGTGTCCTGTCTCCACCCACTTCATACCAGTGTCCTGTCTCTCTCCAACCACTTCATACCAGCGTCCTGTCTCCATCCACTTCATACCAGTGTTCTGTCTCCACCGACTTCATACCAGTGTTCTGTCTGTCTCCAACCACTTCATACCAGTGTTTTGTCTGTCTCCAATCACTTCATACCAGTGCCCTGTCGGTCTCCACCCACTTCACACCAGTGACGTGCCTGGCTCCATCCACTTCATGCCAGTGTCAATCCTTTTCCTATATGAACTATATTTCAAACGTGTTCTTAATGATTTCATACCAGTTGATGTTAGGATGATTTTGGGCTTTATCTATACATGCACCTAATTTTCACAATAGTCGCAAATATACATGGCGCCAGTTTAGGGAAGATCTGGTTTACTACTCAAAACATTGGCAAATCATAAAAAGGCTCTCACACTAAGTAAGGGTGAACACAAATTCTCCTTTCTCCAGAAAAGGTTAGACTTGGACAAGGGAAGGACAATAAAGATATTCTTTACACAATTACAGCTAAGATGCTAAGCCTCTCAGGCCGTAAAAATAACCCTGGTGTTGTATTTTGACTATTGAATCACAGCAAGGAGGGGTTTACACGCGAGAAGCGTCCACCTTAAGAAAACCTTAGAAAATTTAGTTTCGGTGTCGGTCTCATAAACTTCAGACTTCGCCAGTTTTCTTTTGTTGACTTTTCTTGCTTCGAGATTCCAACAATCGACAAACAAAATTACGCTATCTAATATATTACCGCCAGGGCGGGGAGGGAGGGGGATCCCTCACTTTTATCATTCCGTGTTCGTTTCAGATCGATGCAAATTTGGTAAATTCCATCTGTTGGTTCGTTTCATCGCGAGTTAAGTGTTTCGGTAAACCGGCATACGTGAGTCTTATTTTTAAGATCGTATTATAGACTGTGCGGATGCTCGTTGTGATGATTAATGATATGATATATAACCTCTCACGGGATGATGATGATGATGATGGTGATGATGATGATGATGATGATGATGATGCTGGTGATGATGCTGGTGATGATGATGATCATCATCATCATTATCATTGGGGTGTGAATTGGAAAATAAATTGTGTTGCAATATATAGCGTATTTCTAGGAACGTAAGTGTTTGACAGTGAGTGACGCAATCCTGTCTTGTACACTTTAAGTCCCTAAACATATATGATATGGTTCTGATAACAGGAATCTCCAAATTAGGTTGGATATTGAGGGATGCTATTTTTTATTTTACACAGTTAATAGAATTACAGTATGCCGTTTTGTGGCTGCATAACAATGGAAAATACTTGTTGTGAATGAAAGTCTGTGGTGGTTTTAATTCAAACCATAACGACCACAAAAATGGTCCATGTTCTTTACCCCATATAGAGATTCTATACCTATCCTATGCCACCTATGCCACAACACCTATCGTTTGGAGAGCGTTGAAACGCTACTGCAATATACCGGTACCCCGGTAATATCTTGTACTGTTAATCATGATGACGACGGTGCTGTTGGTGTTGTTGATGTTGATGATGACAACGACGACGGCAGTGGTGTGATGATGATGATTGTGATGATGATGCCTCCCGATCAATTATCTCCTGTTTTATCGTTTACAACTATCAAGTACAATGAGAACACTCAATAACGCCATCATTACCCAATATGATCTGAAGATGAAAATATTTACATTTTCGTACTGAAAAACATTCGAATAATTACCGTATTTTAAGACCCTTTAGTTTTGGAAAATTATGCAACACGACTATAATGAATGCCATGTAAAAAACGACAGCAATGTATCTTAATGACATCTCTTCTTATTCAAAGCACTGCTCTTATCATATAGCTACCAAAATGCCCGTTAACCATCAGCTTCACACATCGTCAACATCAAAAGCTAGTCCCACCTCCTTATCAAGATACGGATACACACACCAAACGGCTCCATCTTCAAAGTACTACATCTGTATTCAAACCATTAGAACCGACTGTTATTTCCAAGGCCTGCCAATGATTGTCTTCATTTTAAGAGCGAGAGTATCAGTTTATAACAATCAGCGCACATACCACCTGGTATGGCGTTCACATGGCTTTCACAGAACAGTAGGCTTTTATATCCCTGTCGTGTTGACAAGCTTTGTGTGAAACCCTACACTTTATCGGGTGTCTCATCTTCGGATAAAAAATCTGTTGAGCAAAAGGGGGTTTCGGTTTTTTTATTCCGGAAAATGAGGTATTGTTGTCTCCTGGCTCCCAGTTTTTATTCTTCTCAGAACGCTTCTTGCACTGTAAATGCAAACTTTTTTCTATCCCAAATGAACTCTCAGGTTGGAGCAGATCTGATTGCAGGATTCCGGCGTGTGTTTTGGAATCATCATGATGCAGTCTTGTGTGTCAGCTAAAAGTGCCAAACATTGAAAACCATCACAAACAAATGCAACGGCGCCTAAATACACCAGACTTAGCAGTCAAACTGGGGAATTGTATCAGACCCTGAACATGGGAAGGTTGCCGTCTGTGACCCTGAATTAAGATAGGTCTTTGCTAATGACTGAAAAATCTTCGAAATGTGTCACCGGTTTGAAATATTTTTCATAAGAAACCTTTCATATGGCTGCGATTAATACGCCAGTTTAACATTAACGTTCCCCTTAAGACTCAAATTTGCCACGTTAATCCAACGGCAAAAGAAAGTTTCTTGTGGAATTGATCCACGAATATATGGGTGACTTTACAATGATAACAAATTCCTGGAGTTCAAATTAAAGTGGTATTTAAATTCATGGCAATGACTTCTTGTTCCAGTCAATTTTAACATTTAACGACACCTTCCGTGCTTCTTATACCCTACATAGAACGGAGTTGAGGGGTGTCATCCCAAGCAACTTTTACGAATCTTATCCAAGTTGTTTTAATGGCCTTTAAGTTTTTCCAAAGTCTGACCAGAGTTGACGAGAATATGTATCTGATTCATTGACTGCTCTTTCGGATTCGTAAATCTCTGAATTACACTCTTTCTTTTACACAAGTACCATTCAACACTGTTGCGAATTCCAGTCAAAACCCCAGTCTAGCCTTCTAATTCAGTAGGTTCCGTCTTGCCGTCCGAGACACGTGGATATTATTTACGACGTTTCGGCGACGACCGCTGGCGTCAATGATAAATCCCCAGCCAGTGATAATCCTTTTTGGACGAGTCTAGACTACATATAATTTGACTGTATTGTAGTCATCTGAAGAATAATTTCGCCCATAAAACAAAAAGGACACACAAAAGACCAATCCTTTGCCTCGTATGTTTAACTGACGTTATCCGGAAACGTCAAAATGGTGAATTAATGTACGTTTTATTGACGCTGTCTCTTCACAAACCGTCTGATCACGTATTTTCTCGCACTGCAATATTTACATCACGAGATTTCAACCCCGTGATACACCTTTGATAACCTTTTGATGTAGGAACCCCTCGGCTGCAAAACAGTCTTCAGCTCACCTAGCGGAAACGATGACGGAGATACTATCTTCGTAATGACTGTTTAAAGAGTAGAGTAATCGCCGCGAGCTGGGATTTCACCGAGGGATTAATATGAGAGTATGAAAAGAGTTCTGCGATGAGGACTGTAATCTTTGATATGAAGATTACAGATTAGCCACTACAAAAGATGTAATGATGTGGGGACAATCTGTGTGTTCTATTGTATCTCATACTCAGATTGCTTCCTACAGATTTTCCTCAGATATGAAAGCAGGGATCTGTATCTGACGAGCTGTGATTAAAGCCACAGGGGATGATTCAAAAGAAGGAACCAGGTTGTATTTCCTGAAATAAATTCATCCAGGGTTTTTCCGGTCCTCTTCACATGGATGTGTGAATTTCTGCGTTTTTAGTGTGATTGCTTGCCGCTGCCATGAATGTATTTGAGAGTCATGAACTACTTTTCCAATGCAGCTATGAATATCTTAGTAACTGTTGCATTTTGATGAAAGAAACGGAATAAACCAAAATTATGCTTCGGTTTTGTATAATCAGGAACGAAACATGCGTATAAAAGGCCATACTTCGTTGCTTCATGTACATGAGAGAAACTGTTGTCCTTGTAAGCAACGTCGTTCCGTGACAACAAGAATCCTTCCCCCAATTACCCGTGAAGATCCAGGCTAGAATTGATCTTCAGTAACCCATGCTTGTCTCCCCGTGGAAATCCGGGTTAGAATCGAGTCGACTAACGGGATCATTTGGTCAGTCTCGCTGACTTGGTTGACACACGTCTGGTACAGTTCCATTACTTTCAGA
Source organism: Haliotis asinina (assembly GCF_037392515.1). Taxonomy (NCBI): domain Eukaryota; kingdom Metazoa; phylum Mollusca; class Gastropoda; order Lepetellida; family Haliotidae; genus Haliotis; species Haliotis asinina. Next base: position 45,252,339 of record NC_090281.1, read on the forward strand.
CCGCTGCCATATAACTGGAATATTGCTGATTGTGGCGTAATACTTAACTCACTCACTCATTCTAGCCGTAGCGACTCTCCAGACTTCAATCCACAATGAACTCAAACACCTTGTCGCAGCAACAGCATAAACAACAACAAAGAAATCGACGACCTGCTTTCATTTTGTTTACACAATTGAAATACTACGATCCTAGTTTCAATCGCGAAACAGAAAGTACTGTGTACTAGCTGCCCGATCATCGTCAAAAAGAAAGGTTCCACTGTTCGGTGCCAACATCTCGAGTGGTCATTCTTGTCATTTTGATCAATAATTCTACTTCGAGCTTTCCTCGCTGTTCTTAATATCACTTGACATTTTGATCCCTCCGTTTTTTCTAAATGTCAACAATTTTCTTGTGAAACAGTAGTCCGAGTGAAACAGGTTACCAGTCTAAACAATGACCCCCTTCAGCTTGGAGGACCCGAATACTCGTCTAGAAATGACAGAAACCGGGACCCGTGAAGGTCCCGGCATAGAATAGGCCTTCGGCAACTCATGCTTGCCATAAAAGACGATTCTGCTTGTCGTAAGAGGCGACTAACGGGATCGGGTGGTCAGGCTCGCTGACTTGGTTGACACGTGTTATCGGTTCCCAATTGCGCAGATCGATGCTCATGCTGTTGGTCACTGGATTGTCTGGATTGATTGACTCGATTATTTACAGAACGCCGCCATATAGCTGGAATAAAACTAAACTCACTCACTCGCTCACAGAAACCGGAGCTGGAATAAGCTGGAGGAAATCATGTCGCATACATGCATATGCGTTTAACTTATAACAAGTTTTTCAAGGTGTGAAGGCGCAAAGGAAATACCGGATGTTATTTTCCTGCATTTAAATAAACAGGTGAGCATAAGAATATTTTAATCGAATAATAAACATCTTTTCTACATAAGTGTCCGTATCTTACTAATTCTGGTGGTTACATCAGCTCCGACGTAATCGTTCGTATTAAAATATTTTCTTATCAGTGAATAATGGGGAAAGGAACGGGTCTGTTTGCACGTCTTCATTTTAAACAGGATTTCGTTTGAAACAACATGAACGGGTTTTAGTTCCTTGAGGAAAATTAACTGTTTACGCTGCAATAAAATCTGTTACTGGTGTGAGACGTACACTGGCTATACTGTACATCATCCCTATTTCCACGTTCTCTAGTAAAGATTCCAGTACCCTAATATGTGTTTAATTTTTCTTCATAAGAGTATCCAGTATTTTCAATATAGTTTCCTTTCTAGTTTCCAATCTCCATTCCAGGAGCGATTGGGGTAGCCTAGTGGATACAGCGTTCTCTAGTCAAGCCAGAGGCCCGGGTTTGAATCCCCACATGGGTACAATGTGTGAAGCCCATTGCTGCTGTTCCCCGCCGTGATGTTGCTGAAAATTGCTGAAAGCGGCGTAAAACCGTACTCACTCACGCACTTCCATTCCCAAGTTTAAGTTTCCGCACTGTCGCATTAATGCCTTTATACTGGTATATTCAGTTCAATCGCTACTTCTCCGGTTACTCATACGCTTTAGTTTCTCATTCACACGCTATAGTTTCCCATCTTGCTGTAGTTTCTTATTCTCTTGCAGTAATTCTTCATTCTCTTGCTGTATTTTCTCATTTCCTCGGTGTAGTTTCTCTTTCCCTGACTCTCATTTCATCGTAGTTTCTCCTTCTCCCACTCTAATTTCCTCACTGTAGTTCTCCTCTTGCTATAGTTTCTCCTTCTCTTTCTCATTTCCGTGCTGTTGTTTCTCGTTTCCTTGCTATAGGCTCTAATCTCCTTGCACTGTTTTCTCAATCTCCTATGGTCCGAAACGTTGTGTTCTCATATAAAGAAGTTGATATCCATAAAATCTTCACTCTTATGCGTTTCACTTCTAAATGCCCTTCAAAGACTTGTTTCCTATTCACTTTTGCATAATTTCTAATCTCCCACTATAGTTTCCGATTCTCTTGCTGCGCGTTCTTATTTTGCTGCTATAGTTTCTTCTTCTCTTGTAATAACTTCTCATTCTCTTGCTATAGTTTCTCACTCTTTTACTATAGTTTCCCTTTCTGGGCAATGAGCTTCAAGTTACTGATTAAGTCGTACTGGTTGATTTCCATCAACCACATTGTTTAAACTGCCGGCCAGAAGGAAGTATTCAACCATATTTGATGGCTGCTGAAACAAAACGTACAAGAAATGATCATTTAATGATCGTGTATTGGGCACAGGTATCATATGTTATATTAGTGTTGCATAACAGGGAACGTCCACACAGGTACATGAATTTGGTTTTGAGACGCCTTTCGCTCTTTTCAAAACAAAATCTTCAAGGGGGATTCCAAATATGGGCTTCACCTCTGTAGGAAAATCGAACCTGTGTTTTCGGCTTAAGGAGCGGACGCCTTAACCACTAGACAACTCCAACGGGCACGCGAGGTCTTAAGGTCTTGTGAACAGTCATGGCCAGAGTGAAGCAGGTTTTATAGATGATAGCTACAACTGACAATGGATCTGGCATAATGTCATCATAATGAAGAATATTTCAACAAGACACGAACTATAATTCGACGGTAAAACGGGATCCATGATTCTGTTAACTTTAGAGCATTTTGCTTTAATTGGACAGTAGACTGCCATTATTTGGGCATTACTGTAGTTGTGGCATTTTAATGATGACTTGAATAATTAGTTTAGGTTAATAAATTTATTGTAATCCAAGTTGAGAATGGTGTGGGTCGTGTCATATTATTTTTCTGTACGTTATTAAAATTCGTGAAAGTAGTTTTTTAAAGACATTTCGCGAAATGTTAGGACATTGAATGAAGCTGATCTTATTACAAGGTATGGGTATTATTGAATAGATTGGATTACCGGGCACTATTTTCCATAATCTGGTGCATAAAGACTTTCAGGTATATTCCTGGAAAATACCATGGAGTCAATGCGCAGTTCATTTTAGTCTACATAGATGAAGAATCGTCAGTTATCTTCCGGAACAGCATAATTGCGAAATAATAATAACGTTCTAGCGACGGCAAAAGTTGCTCGCGAAAACGGTGAGCACATCCTGCTCTGCAATGTGTATTGTCACGGACGAAACAATTCAGAAAATGACTGAACACTGATATCACTTAACTCATGACGTAAATAGGTGCACGAGCTCTGAGTACATAGGCCGAGTTCAGATAAGTATGTAAGTTCAGCGCTAGAAATTAATTATTGTCTGTGTCTCTACTGAGTGTAGGGGCTTTGGGGCTGCCTGTTGATTAAAGCGTTCGCTCGACACGGGTTCGATTCCCACGTTGTATTGCTGGAACATTGCTAAAACCGGCGTAAAACCATACCCACTTACTCACTCCAATGAGAGTGAACGGGGAAATAGTAACCAGACCTCAAGCTTGTACAAATCTGCCATGCAGACTTATTTGTTCTTTTAATGTACAATATCAGACTTTACAATTCGGATCTTTTAATATTTTCAACATCACGAGTAAAATGTCAAACGATTTTCATGCAAAGTTACGGGAGTCATTATAGTGTTATGTACACTTTCAGAAATATTTGTTTTAAAGTTCCTTTTATTTTTTATTATTAATTACTTGATATTTTAGACTTACCCAGTATCAGATGACAATTCCGCTGTACATTCATAAAGTATATTTTAAAATCAACTTTGACATGATCCCTCTCGTGGCAGAAGGTTTGAAGTCTGGTAATAGGACGAGTTTGTGTCTCTTCAGGCTTTCTGATTGGTCAGTCGTATTGTCTGACTGACACATGACGATTGGCTGTTGTAATTATCAGCCTGTGTTAAACCACGATCTTGTTTCGGTGTAATGAGTGAAATCTGCTGACATTTTGTTTTAAATTCATAATCGAGTTTGCGGACAACCAAAATGGCGTTTCAACGCCTAGAATCAACCTTGTGTGGACTGCTTATTTGTCCAAGTCTATCCCCCTTTAAGGAGCGGTAAACCAGGAAGTGGAAAAAAGTATCTATTCAAGGTATGCAGGCCCAGGTAATTCCTTAGGGCCCATTAAAGATATACATAAAATAACAGTAAATTATCTCTCCACAAATTCTGATAAAGTTGGTGATTACTTGGCACTAATCACGATGTTCAGTAAAAGTTTAGAATTTAGAGGTTTGTTTGGTTTTTGTTGCACTCAGGAATATTCCAGCTTTATGACTGCACCGGGCTGTGTACACTACAAAGAGCAATCCCCATTACAAGAAAGATCAGCTAAAAGAAGAATCCATTGTACGATGCCGACTTTGTTATGAGCCGGTGTTTATGAAACTTATCAAACACCCGGTGTCCACGAAAAGATGAGCTTGTCCTGCCCTACTGGTGGTATCCGCGACCAGATTTTCTTTAATCTAACTATTTTTTTTATTTACGATACAGTTTATCTGCTTTTCGGTATTTATACCATGTAACATGTAAAGGGTTAAGTTTTTCACTTACCATTTACACCGCTCTTGTCTTGAAAAAGGTGAATTACAAATTTCCGGAAAAAATACAAACAGAAAGTCTATAAACATTGCTTCAGGCATTTTAAAAAACATTTTTAAGTTGGCCTTTTGACTAATTTTGAAATTTTCTGAAATTCCAAGATCTATATTGATGTTATCCCCGTGTTTATCTAATTTTGATTTTTGTCTGGGGGATTTCTTTCATATCTTTCATTGTTTTGTAATCCATGCATTTCGCAAGTCAGAAATACAACGCGAGAAATAACCTTGAATTCAAAGTAAAACAACGAATCGTAACATGAACAGATTTCAAGTCTTAAACATTATTATTGTATAAATATCAATATAATTATGATCACAACTCGCTGCTTAACAAGCCCTACAAGCATAGGGAGACATGGTGTTCTTTACTAATGGCTGCTTTTAATATTCAAATCCCAAATTTGTAAGAGAAGAATATTTCATAATAAATCTTATGTGACACTCAAAAGATTTCAGAGGTACGATTTCTCTACAAAATCTGTAATTTTCCCTCTTATTTCACCGACTGCGCGTTCACCAGCAAAGCAAATCTGAACAGTTTGAAAGAAGGGCGTGCACCGCACGCATGCACCTCACGCAAAACACGTGGCCCATCTGTCGCCAAAATATTAAAAGCAAGCGGATTTCAAATATTCAGCGTAGCAAAAAATTAAAAGATGTAACAAATTTTTCAGCGAGATTATTTTATCAAATCGATATGGTGTTACAAGTTTAAGCCTTAAGTCGACCCGAATAGGGTTTACTATTAATTCCATTAGCTATGATCAGTCGTATAGCCAACAGTATGTCGATGCACAGTATTGGACTATGACTTTGAGGTCACGCGACATAACAAGTAATTTGTTTAATGGAATATACGGCACAGCAGACTGGAGCTATTGCCGTGTAAGATGGCATTAGCGAAAGGGGAAAATTGCCCTTGCAATATGTTTTTCCAGTTTACGGCAATTCGTCTTTCTTTCAATATGGCGACAGGTCGTGAAATGTTCCGTCGAGTTGGAACTTGAAATCAGGCTTGATTTACTAAAGTGCTCCTATCCATATCTGTGTTGATAACGGAGTGCCGTCTGTCATGTTCTGGACGTGTTCTGTTCGGTATATTGCTCTGGCCAGCTGGGAACCCATCCTGTCTGTGTCCAGAAGATGGATGTGCTTGCTCTGGGATGTTCCCCTCAGAAAGAGCCATCGCAAACATCAGGATTAATCTCTTAATGACTACTTGTGCCCATCGGAACAATGACATTATTCGACCGTAGACAAAAGCGTTAATTATTATCAGTTTGTAGTAAAAACAACATAAACAAAGCAATAAAAAATATGCTATTACGTATATTGCAGAAGGATACCCGTTGACCTGATAACGCAATGTATTTCTTCTGATTATATTTTAAGTTTCTTAAGAAAAAAGGATGAGCCCAGTGACGTCGAAGCGCCGTCATTAATACTATAAATCACCCACGATTTGTCTTCATAGTTTTCAGGAAAATATCATATAAACGTGCTCAATTCTAGTTTCACCAGGTTACCGAACAACTAATAAATTAATTCAAACAAGTCTACAAAAATAAGGCAATCAGGCATTTGATAAGTTTAAATAGGCTTTATACAGTTTCTACATGAAGCCAACCTGATAGACCCTTGTATCATGACGCAAATGGTCTCCACCATTAAAACAATAGTTGATTATAGTTTGCTGAAAATAACACGTCTTAGGAAAGTACGTAAGTGAATGGTGCATAATCTCCCATCCACGAAGGAACAGACTCATGTATTTCCAAATCGCCTCCGTATAGCTGGAATATTGCTTAGTACGTCCTTGCACACCAACTGACTACTAGTTAACGGACGTATTAAGGTGTGGATGAGTTACTATAGTTTTACGCCGCTTTTAGCCATATTTAAGCAGTAGTAAAACAGTTGGTTAATCCGACGTAGTTACGGTGATTTCAAAACTTGGTAGAAAATGTCAGTTTTTTTCCACTCAGCAACATTATAGTTATATGACGGTGGTCTTTATTTAATCTGGGACCAGACAATCTCGTGATTGACGTCGTGAACATCGATATACGAAAGTGGGATCGCAAGATACGTATGAACCATTTATAAGTCCCGTCAGTCGCCTCTTTCGACAAACAAGAGTTGATGGAGACAAATTCTAGTACGATACAAGTGTGTGGATAAAATCATAACAAAAATGTTAATTCCAACACTGCATTAGTTTTTTTTGCCCGGCGCGACGATCACTGCAGAAGCAATATTCAAATGCATGCATGACAGTTTTTCGTTTTTTGACACGGACGATGTATTTTGCAAAGCAGGTCAATAGCTCGCGAAAACTCTCATCACTATTTGTAGGCGAGGAAGCTTGTTCCAACGCCCATGAGATACGTATTGTGTCATATTCGACCTTTTTTGCGAACACCTTTACTGCAATCGGTTATTGTCAGCAATCATATCGGTATACAGATTGTGATGACATTTAATGTCGTCATACCCATCAAGCTTAAAAATGCTTCATGAGGAGCACGACACTTAGCAGGATATTCTTACTTCTTCATCAGATGAAGAAGCAAATCGGAAGCAGAGAGCTATATACGTATATATGAAACAACTGCTGTGATCAGACAAGAATGCTGGACATTTCACAAGAGAAGCTGGTAGTTAAGGGGCGCTGATTGGTAATAGCAATGTACAAATAGAAGCCAGGAATATTGACAACATTTTCAGGGCTAATGTGCCTTTTGGGTACAATTGAATTTGTTTCATGGTATTATCGGGAGAGACTATGCACTGGTGTTGACATTTTGAGGCGCGTCCACTTGGTACCGTCGACGTAGATGTCAGTGATCATGGTGCAGATGTGGATATTGATTCAGATGGGCGGCAGTTACATCTTTGTGCCACCATTTACCAAACTAATTACTGCTTGTATTAGATGAAGATGTGCGTGTTGACGTAGATATAGAATCTGGTGTTGATGTAGATATAGAATCTGGTGTTGATGTAGATATAGAATCTGGTGTTGATGTAGATATAAAATCTGGTGTTGATGTCGTTTTAGCTTTCTATAAACAATTCAAGGGGAACTAACTACCATTAAGATTGAGACAGCGTAATTTCTCTCGCCATCTTGTAGATATTCGGGTCAACAGACATGGCAAACCGCGGGCTGACACAGTAAGAAACGATCCTTATTTTCAATCAAAGCGAGTCCACGATGTATCCATTCAGTTTGCCGACAGTTCCTCCTTGTATCCACCAGATCTGCAGTCGGTCCCTCATTGTATCCACCAGATCTGCAGACAGTTAATAATTTTATCCGTCCTATCTGCAGGCAGTTAATCATTTGTTCGAAATGTGGCCAATCCTTCATGGCATCCACTCGATCTACAGAGAGATCTCCTTTGTATTCGCCCGATCTGCCGTCAGTTCCTCATTGTAGCCACCCGATCTACAAACAGACCCTTATTGTAGCCACCCGATCTACAAACAGACCCTTATTGTAGCCACCCGAGTCAGACAATCCTTATTGTAGCATGATTCAAACCACTCTGGTCAGACAGAAATGTGTAAGAAGGACGCCTGTATATTTCAGTGCTATAAAGTACGGAAACTCAAAACTGACTACTAAATTAATTCATTAAATTATACAAAAAACGACTTCACCGAAAGACAGTGAAAACTGGCATTTCGAACTTCCGTCGGAAACTGTTTATTACAGAGACAATCCCAAGAACAATGTAGAGATTTAATCATTGCCTATAACAGGTCGTAGGCTGGACGAGTCTCTCGATCCGCACTTCGTGTCGCCAGTTACTCAACACCATGACATGTATTTCATCAAGGGCACTAGACCGTTGGAATCATCCAAAATATCTGTGGAGTTATTCCCCTTGTTATTGAGGCCATGTACCTGTCACTATGTCCGTGAGAGACCGTGTACTTGCCACGGTGCACCCTTCAAGTCTGACTTGAAAACCGCGTCCGTGTCATGCCGTAGCAGACGTTGGCGATAGCTTCATTGTCCACTACTTGAATCCGTCGAGCAACGAGGCGGGAAAAGAGAGTTAAAAATATTAGACTCTGCTCAAACCACCTGGGTTCGGCCATTCAATTCGTCTGCAATCCGAATTTGATCAGCTTAATATCAGGAGCGTAATGAAATTTAACGTACTATTCAGGACCCTCTGGTTTGTAAAAAGCTCCGGCACGGAGGCCAATCAAGCTAATGCGTTTAAACTATCACCCTGGGACTTCGAATTCCCCTGCGCTGCCAGCAGTCTTCGCGAGCCGCCATCTTGAGAAAAGTTCCCGCCAAATTTAGCAAGAAAGGCGGGAGATGTTTCACGTGCGAAGCAGACGTCACGAATTTTCATCAAATATCTTCTTCCTGGCCATCGAAGCGTAATTGTAAATTTATGACCAGCTCTCAATTTTTGACGGCACGCTTTTGACGTGATAATTATATTGGACTCGCGACACCTCGGATTTCTCGTCCTCGCTCTTATCTAGGGAGCCTGTCCTTTGACCTTTCATTCTACCAGCTTTGCGAATCAATGGTAGCAAATGAGGCAGGGTTGGAGTTTATGGCCTTTACATTGTGAGGATATGTTGTACAGTGAGTACAGATGTAGACCACTGGCGAAGTCCGTTAATCGCGGCTCTGGTCGAGTCAAGCTTCTTCTGGCCATTAAGTGCAAGTGTGGTCATAGGCTCATACATGCTTCTAAATTCGTACCTACATATCTTCCGTGAGATTCGAATTCAGATGCCTTTGCTCTTGTAGTGAGTGAGTGGAGTAGGGGTTTAATGAGTGAGTCAGTGAGTTGTTGTACGAGAGTCTGATTTATATTTTATTTATAATAATTCGAACATTCTAGGTCCTTTTATGAAACCACATCCGAAAAGAGATCCGAAAGGTTGCTTAAGAAATAAAATGTCACGACATTTTCCCGAAATGTGGCACGCGTTTTCAAACAGAGAATTTACAAGGGTTTTGAATGAGGAAATGTGCACGTTTAAAGTTATTTTAATTGTAGATGACGCCATTATTTGAATTTAACAAATTGTGAATTTTATAACGCCACTATAAGGAGCTATCTTCGCTCGATCGTCTAGCTGACAGTACGTTTACATAACCTCAATATTCCTTGATTTAGTTACACAACACGAGGAATATTTAACCTGGGGAAATTATATTCACTTCATAATAAGCATGATTAGATTTGCTGCTACACGAGACTTCATCGAATGTTGCTTTAAAATACCCATGGAATGCTCGACCAATGATAATTAATGTAACACAGTCCATCTTATGCGTCGTATTTCGTATGCTATGACTCTCTTACCCATGCCATTAAGTCGCGAATATGCGATTGCAGCGCCATCTAGAACCAGGTGTGACTTTACAGGGCCTTAGTCCGACATAAATTATGTATGTGTGAAATGATTTCGTGCAATAAAGACTTCAAACCACTTTATCGCTTATTAAAATGCCGTATTGATTATATATATGAGGTAGTTAGAAACAGCTTCAGATAATAAACGTACTCTAATGACAGTCATCTTTCGAAAGAGGAATCATTAAGTTTGAGCGATGATTGTAGATCTCAAGTAATACGATTGACCTTTAGATTTTTTCAAAAGAATTATTCTATTTACTTTTGAGAAAACAGCTGATAAAAATATCTGTCATCATCATCATCATCATCATCATCATCATCATCATCCTTGACGTCGTCGTCATCATGTTCTTTGGCCAACACTGTTTGATTGTCATTCTAAAAGTACAAAGTAAAGAATAAGATTTCAGATGTACACTTAATTCCAACGGCATAGAGCGGCGTTTTGGTGCAGATTCTTATATATACATACTGTCCTAAATCGTTTGCCATTTGTTAGTTTAAAATAATTCCATCAAGAAATCATCACCATCGCTTCCGATAACGACAGATCAGATGTCGCAACATTATTGGTTTTGAATTTTAGAATGTAAACAATGAAATGGGAACGAAAGATATCTGACTACCCTATCGAACTAACACATAACACTGTATCACCTAAACAATGATATATTTACATTAAAGATTGTAATTTGAAGTAAAAAGCCGTAATCGATCGTGACAAGCGTGAGAATCTGTAGACAGACAAGCGTGAGAATCTGTAGACTGCGACAAGCGTGAGAATCTGTAGACAGACAAGCGTGAGAATCTGTAGACAGACATGCATGAGAATCTGTAGACAGACAAGCGTGAGAATCTGTAGACAGACAAGCGTGAGAATCTGTAGACACACATGCATGAGAATCTGTAGACAGACAAGCGTGAGAATCTGTAGACAAACAAGCGTGAGAATCTGTAGACAGACAAGCGTGAGAATCTGTAGACAGACAAGCGTGAGAATCTGTAGACAGAGACAAGCGGTTAGACGTGAGAATATGTAGACAGCGACAAGTGGGAGAAACTAAACACACAAGCGGGCGAATCTGTAGATAGAGCCAGGCAGGAGAATCTGTAAAGACAAGCATGAGAATCTGTAGACAGACAAGAGGGAGTATTTTTAGACTAAGACAAACCGGGGAATCTGTAGACAGAGACAGGCAGAAGAATCTGTAAACAGAGACAAGCGCAAGAATCTGCAGACAGACACGCGTGAGAATCTGTAGACAGAGAGAGAGGTGAGAATGTGTAGATAGACAAGATTGCGAATCTTTAGGCAGAGACAGGCGTGAGAATCTGTAGACAGAGACAGAGGTGAGAATCTGTAGATAGAGATAAGTTTGAGAATCTGTAGACAGAGACAGGCGGGAGAATCTGTAGACAGGGACAGGCGGGAGAATCTGTAGACAGGGACAGGCGGGAGAATCTGTAGACAGGGACCACCGGGTAGACGTGAGAATCTGTAGACAGGGACCACCGGGTAGACGTGAGAATAAAGAACTTGAGACAAGCGCAGTGACGCCATTCACTACAGTTCTTATATTCGTGTTCAGGATCATCTCAGTTTAAGTAAACTTAGTCTCAGTGCTATTCGTTACACTCCTACACTGGATCTAACAAAAACCTCGTAGGAGGTCGCGAAAGGTAACCTTTGAGCGACCTATGACCGGCGTCAAATGCGAAACGGATAAACGGATGTAACCAATCAGACAACGGCTGCTGTTTTGGGTTTGGTGGGACTTACAAAATACACCGGTCACTGACAATGATCTCTCAACAAACGAAAAATCCGCATATAACACTATATTTGACCTGCAGTATACACGCTTTTTTCGGTTTCTGTTGACATGCTTACCATTAGCTAATATTTCCGCAAGCTGACATCTTTGAACATTGCCAAAAACACTATTTTCAGCGACTGTTTATTATTCGCTTTGTGGTGTGCTCCATGTACATCGTCCGGAAGCACAAACCGTAGAGTGGGTAAACGTTCAAAAGGTATGTGCGAGTGTCCACTTTCGTGATTTAGTCACATTGTACACATGTGTGGAATCAAACCTGGGTCTTCGGGAGTGACTAGCGAACGCTTTAACCACTAGGCTACTCCACCGCGCTGGGTAACAGAGAAACTCTTATGTTTATATTCTATAGATTGTTTAACAGGACATAGCTCCTCTGTGTATGGTTTCAATAATGATACTGTTTACACTTATACACTAGTTAAGTCTGAACACCATGAACACTGGATACATCCTGACTTCGGAAAATCACGAACAAAGTTTATAAAAAAAATTATTATTCTAATTTGAGCGAAATAACGTTCTATCTTCCTTTTAGCATTTTCATCAAAGGTACTTCTCGTAACGAACGTTTTAGCTTTTATTGAACCCAAAGTCTTTAAACCGCGAGAAACGAAAATGGCCGCTGTAAAGCTGATCTTAGATTCAGACTGTGCTTTCGTATTCACTGCGGGAATCTGAGGAAACCCCTTTAAGTACTTTTCCATATAACACCGACAACATTGATCGTCAGGTCTCGGAGGGGTAAGAATTATCAGAATATGCTATTATCCTAACACCTATTACAGTCTCTTCAACACGTGTTAGCAAACCTCTGTTGCTCGTCTAGGATATATAACATAATGGCTTTGGTTTGATCACTGACGGGAAAACTAATTTGCACGTAGCTTATTATTACTTGATAAATGATTGACAGGGCTTCAAGTGAATTTTTGCCAATCAATAAAATCTGAGTGTGTTAGTGTTCTGTCGTTTGTTTCTTTCAGGTAAACACCCCATCTCATTAATTAAATGGACTGTATTGGTAATAGCTATTATCGTTTCTTGACAGAAAGGGGAGATAACCTTATCTGAAACATTATTTAGGACGGAGACCCTAAGCTGTTGTTATCCAACCTTTCTCGACAGCATCCTTTCATCAGTTTTGATTTTAAAAATTCAATTTTTTAAATATTACGACAATGCCATAGCTCAACGTGGGTGAGGGTTTGTGAAATTTCTGTGACCATTCTTGAATTTAAGAAACTTCATAATCTCTAGCACATTAGCAACTTCAAAGTTAAAAATAAAAAGGCCCTGATAACTCTGGAAGATATGAATACACAATGTCATTTAGAAAGTGGTTAAATGTTACAAATAGTATGTTTGAGATTAGACTTTCTCAGTAAACCACAGGTCAAATGATGTCGAGTTTCATATTTACGTGTTGATATCCGCTGATGTTGAGTTTCATATTTATGTGTTGGTATAATCTGACGTCGAGTTTCATATGTACGTGTTGGTATCAACTGATGTCGAGTTTAATACCTACGTGTTGGTTTCAACTGATGTCGAGTGTAACATTTACGTGCTGGTATCAACTGATGTCTCGTTTCACACATTTGGGTTGGTATCAACCAATGTCGAATTTCACATTTACATTGACATATTCAGTCGAGGTTTATCTTTTCATAAATCCACACTCTCGAGCGCGCCATTGTAGCACAAGTTCGGGTTCATTTGAATAAGAAAAGCAATATCTGGGGATTTAAATTTTATATGTTCAACTGTAAAATATTTCAAGGCTAAAATTATTACCAAGGAAATTGTTTGTGAAAGGGGATTGGTAACTACCAGCGTATTCTTCAGCAGATGCTAAAACTAAATGCATGATTTTATAGTTCCCCGTGTCCCAATCTAGGCAACTTGAAGCCATCATTCAGCTCCTCATTCCTTTGATTTAAAAACTTCATCTGAATTAATTATAACCTTATGGTATTAAAGGCGTAAAATAAAGATTTTAGTGATTTCTCTTATACCTTCCCAATTGCCCAACTCCGTCGTGTAAACCATCAGGGGGGACATGCCACATACACGGCTGACTGGAGGGGAGGCGTGTGGTTGAGGGTGGTCGCTGTTGGAGATGTGGGGTGAGGAGTGATATGAATATGGTGGTGAGGTGGGGTTGATGATTGTATATGGAATGGTGGCCAGTGCTGGGGGGAGAGTTGAAGGTTGATGGAGGTGCGTTGGAGTTGATGAGCGTGTGTGTGTGTGTTGGGGGGGGGGGGGGGTTGAGGTGGGAGGGTGGTCTGTTCTGGGTTAGTTGTTGAAGTGTATATTTAGGTGGGTACATAACAATCAAATCCCTGGTCCCACATCGCCAAGAGATGAGGATTCCGTCTAAACGGGCACTGGAGTATCAAGGCTGAAATATTTTCCGACTGTAGCTCCGAGATTACCATGGCGTGAATTATTCTACTGTATTCAAGGGCGGTTGCATATTTGGAATTATTTTAATTCATGAAAGAATTCAAATTGATTGGAAAGACAGTTACCCATAGGTTCTCGTATCCTCCACTCAACCGTGCGTTAACACACTATCAAGCGTAAACACACTATCAAGCGTAAACATAGCATCAAGTGTAAACATACTATCTAGCGTAAACACACTATCAAGCGTGAACGTACTATCAATCGTACACATACTGTCAAGCACTCAACATGTCAGATACTAGCCTGTAACACAAGACAGTCATCGTCAACAACAGATATATCCTCAATAAAACGTAACGCTTCATAACACTAGTCACCTAACACACCAAACACACCAGACGATCTTCCAGCACACCAGACAGTCACCCAACACAACAGGCAGTCACTCAACACAACAGGCAGTCATTCAACACACCAGACAGTCACCCAACACAACAGGCAGTCACTCAACACACCAGACAGTCTCTAACCACACCAGACAGTTAGCCAACACACCAGGCAGACACCCAACACATCAGACAGTCTTGCAAACACACCAGACAGGCACCCAACACACCAGACAGTCACCAATACATTAGACAGTCATGCAACACACACGACAGTTATCCAACAAATCAGACAGTCTTCCAACACACCAGGCAGTCACCCAACACACCAGACAGTCACCCACCATATCAGACAGTCTCCCAAAGCACCGGAGAGTCTCCCAACACACCAGACAGTCCAACAACGGTCACTCAACACAGCAGACAGTTACCCAGCACACCAGGCAGACAGTCAGCACATGCGACAGTCACTCAGCAGTTCCCCAACAAACCAGACAGGTACCGAATACACCAGGTTGTTACTCAACAGCCATCTAACACATCAGACTGTCACCCTACACACCACAGTTCCCCAGCACACCAGACAGGTACCGAATACATCAGGTTGTTACTCAACAGCCATCTAACACATCAGACTGTCACCCTACACACCACATTTCCCCAGCACACCAGACAGGTACCGAATACACCAGGTTGTTACTCAACAGCCAACTAACACATCAGACTGTCACCCTACACACCACAGTTCCCCAGCACACCAGACAGGTACCGAATACACCAGGTTGTTACTCAACAGCCATCTGACACATCAGACTGTCACCCTACACACCACAGTTCCCCAGCACACCAGACAGGTACCGAATACACCAGGTTGTTACTCAACAGCCAACTAACACATCAGACTGTCACCCTACACACCACAGTTCCCCAGCACACCAGACAGGTACCGAATACACCAGGTTGTTACTCAACAGCCATCTGACACATCAGACTGTCACCCTACACACCACAGTTCCCCAGCACACCAGACAGGTACCGAATACACCAGGTTGTTACTCAACAGCCATCTAACACATCAGACTGTCACCCTACACACCACAGTTCCCCAGCACACCAGACAGGTACAGAATACACCAGGTTGTTACTCAACAGCCATCTGACACATCAGACTGTCACCCTACACACCACAGTTCCCCAACAAACCAGACAGGTGCCGAATACATCAGGTTGTTACTCAACAGCCATCTAACACATCAGACTGTCACCCTACACACCACAGTTCCCCAACACACCAGACAGGTACCGAATACAAAAGGTTGTTACTCAACAGCCATCTAACACATCAGACTGTCACCCTACACACCACAGTTCCCCAGCACACCAGACAGGTACCGAATACACCAGGTTGTTACTCAACAGCCATCTAACACATCAGACTGTCACCCTACACACCACAGTTCCCCAGCACACCAGACAGGTACCGAATACACCAGGTTGTTACTCAACAGCCATCTAACACATCAGACTGTCACCCTACACACCACAGTTCCCCAACAAACCAGACGGGTACCGAATACACCAGGTTGTTCCTCAACAGCCAACTAACACATCAGACTGTCACCCTACACACCACAGTTCCCCAACAAACCAGACAGGTACCTAATACACCAGGTTGTTCCTCAACAGCCATCTAACACATCAGACTGTCACCCTACACACCACAGTTCCCCAGCACACCAGACAGGTACCGAATACACCAGGTTGTTCCTCAACATCCATCTAACACATCAGACTGTCACCCTACACACCACAGTTCCCCAGCACACCAGGCACCCATGTAAATAACCGCACAATCCACTTATCACATTACGTCAACCACAGAAACAGGCAACCCCCATATGTTTGCTTTAGTGTATCTGTGGCCCAGGAAATGGTCGCTTCCTCGTAGAGGGGTCCGGGCGATAAAAAAGGCACGCGTAAAACTCCCCACCCCGGGACGATCACCACGAAGGATTGTGGGTAAACTAGTCGAGAGGGAGGGATGCCTACCGCTCATGTACCGCTTTATCGCTCAGTCGATTAACTCGATTGACTAGATTTTTATTTCGTTTCGTGCGTTAGAACTTTTCATTCTTTCCAATTTACTGATTTCCCAGGGTGATACTTTCCCTTTGAAGGGAACGATCGGATCTCGCTCTACCAGCAGCGCATCTCGGTGCTGGGATAAATAATTCAAGACAGGAGACGGAGATAGGAACGCGAAACACTCTGAATAACGGAGGAGAAGAGAAGAGCGTATTTCTCATGTTCCAGATTAAAGCCACCCAGCTGCATTCTGGTTTTGGTCTGAGGGAGGACGTTTGTTCGTTCATTCTAAGACAACTGACAGAAAACTTACTTCGATCGATCGCTCTCTCTCTCTCTCTCTCTCTCTCTCTCTCTCTCTCTCTCTCGCTCGCTCGCTCGCTCTCTGTTTTGTGTAGACATTGAACACCCTTTATGAATTACACTTCTCTGTTTCGTTGAGCTGTCAATTGTCAAATAACCATACCAACCTGAAGGAAATCGTCAAAAACTGCATTGACAACGGACTCAATATATCTAATAATATATCTCGTATACACCATATAAGCTATCTGATCTCGCTAAAGATACGATGTTGACGAACCTAATACATCCAGTTGCATTCATTGTATAACACGTCATGCGTCCTAATAAGCTTTAGAAAGGAAAACCTATTTTCATTTTCATTTATGAAGAAACACGTACTCGTTATGCACTTTTTCCATGTTTCAAAACATAATTTTCCAAGAAATCGAAATGTCAAATAGTTACAACGGCATCACCGTTCTCTTGCTGAGACCTGTGTTCATCACAACGGTGAAACAGCGTTAAAATCGAATAATTCCAAACCTGATGCTTTCATTAGGCAGTAATCAATTACATATTAAACTAATTATTGAAATTACTCGAATCGCTAATTAGATCATTGACATGTAACGTACAAAAGAGTGTAGCGATTTGTGTACACCGTCGATTAAGCTTTCATCTCGCAGAGGACGGTACATACGATTCACATGTATTCCCCGTGAGTACGATAGAAAATCATCCAGTTGATGCCGCTTGGAGGTCATAGGTCGGAGTGCTACAAACAATATCCTTCAGATGGTTTTAAACGGCAACCGATGACACTAACGACTGGCGGTACAATGGTTTAATATGTAAATAAATAGTAATTTATTGTAGTATCACTCTATGTAGCGGAAAAAATCGGGCTAATTAACTATACTAACTATACTAACTATACTAACTAATTATACCAATAATGATGTAAATAACAAGTATGATTGTGTAGTTATTACTTTACAAACTATAGAGGTTATTAATCCATCTTATATCTCATGATGTTAATAGTTAAACCCCTCATGAAATACGAAATACGTATTAAGTATTATTTCATAGCTATTTCCATGCAAAATATCGGGGTAATTAATTTGTCTTAAAAGTGATGTTAATAGTTAAACTAATGAAATAACGGTTATTTCATAGTTATTACTAGATGTCGCAGTTCAGTTATAAATTTTACTTCAAGCGTAAACCAAAATTTGACCATGCAATTGAGAAGAAATAAGAAAACAGGCATATTTATGTTTTCTTGAGCTGAACGATTAATATTTTTCTCTTTGTTTTTTTATCCTTGGTAGAATAATGATCTTTGTCAAACTGTCCAATGTTTTCACTGTTATTCGTTTGTGGCCTGTTTGTAATATAAGTAAGTTTTATAAAACATCAACACATACATTTCCAAACGATCCACTTGTGCAATAAATATGACATTAAATAGAAATAAATATTTCACATGTGCCACTTAAAAATAACAATCCTCAACAAAAATAAATGATATATAGCTAAAAGAATGGCTCAAAACATAAAAGCATAATTTATAGAGGGAAAAAAGACAACAACAGGAAAACCACAATCCAAATCGATTCGGAAAACGTGAATGTTATATTGTGTTAAAGTCCCAATACTTTGCTCTGTTAGCTATGTGGTAAATATTCTCCGTTTGAAACCTGTCACCTAAGTCAATACATTGCTGCATTCAAACTAGGCAATAATGCCTCTTGCTTTTCAAGACCTCTTTCGGTGAACTAGCTGCGCAGCGAAACAATAACAAAATCGATTTTTGACATTTAAAAAGAAAACCAATACTCACTCTTCATAACGATGCAGTGAAGTATCAGCTCAGAAATAAGTTGGAAAGAGAGCGAATTCATATGGCAAAACCACTTTAATAGATTAATCCAATCCATAACACTAGCATGTCGTTTGTGAAAATTTCATGAAATTCAAATTTACTGTAGTATTTCGAATAAAGATTATCAATGTTATGAAATGAAAAGCGGGCCGAAAGCAACATCCCTACTTGCAGTTGATGGAGGAGATATTTAGGTGATTGAAATTGAATTTCGGATTATTTTTTTCTCCAAATGTTTCAAACGGGTTCGGAAGGGAAAGGCATTTTTTTAAAAATGGGATGCTACGGGACATATGTTTAAAATGTCTTTCATGTGAGCTGATCAGTGAATTGACTCAACAGTGCAATGTAACTTTTGAATGAAGTTACCCGTCTGTGCCATAAATACCTCATGTGAATATCATGTTGAGTGTAATTCATTCTGTTTCCTGAACGTCCATTGTTTCTGGTGTTTGAAAAATACGAACACATTCAATTTCCGTTCTAATGGAGAAAACACGACACAGTGGGTCTGGTTTTCATAAGTGAGAAAGTTAGAATTTATTATAAACATATTTTTGTGCATCGGTAAGAATATTCCTTATGGTTATTTAACACTTCCTTTGTGGATATGGTAATTATACTACTACTACTACTACTACAACTACTACTACTACTACTACTACTACTACTACTACTACTACTGCTGCTGCTGCTGCTGCTGCTGCAGCTGTTCTTATCACTACTGGACAGTATCAACAATAACAAAAGTTGCATTGACATGTCATAAACGAAAAATATTCATGTTTTTTAGATGGAATAAAACAGCGTTACTTACATAGTGAACACACTCAACCACAACTATTCGGCATTTTGAAACAGATCGTGTGTTTGTATTAAAAGAAAAAATCTTCATTTTGGGATTTAAACAAAGGTAGTGTGATGGCTTTATACAATTCTGACGTTGCAGTTTATGATGGTGATAATAATGAAAGATTCATTAGTCACTGTGCTGATTAAAACAACAACAATAATAATAATGATGATGATGATGATGATGATGATGATGATGATGATGATGATGTTGTTGTTGTTGTTGTTGTTGTTGTTGTTGTTGTTGATGATGATGATGACGACGACGATGCTGATAATGATGATATATTTGCGTTATGGAAATTCCCCCTTAATTTCATTCTTTAAAGTTCAAATCCAAATATAATTTGAGTGATAATTTGTCTGATTATATTTTCATACTAACGTCCACGATGAAATTCTCAAATGGCTTGTTTCAACTCATTCATACTGTATAGGGCTACGTGATCAAATACAACTGTGATGATTAAATTCTTAGTGTTTTCCGCTACGCCACACTGTGGTGTTGTATCAGTCCGCGACACGAAATAGTTCAATAGCGATTTAATGAGTCACGCAAACATAAACTGAAATGTGTTTCGCTTAATACACATTCCTTACAAACATTTTGAAACAGGTTGATAACTAGCACAAACATCATTACAAACGGTGTTAAATAAGGCTACAAAAATACATGGAGACATGGAAATACTTTTTAACTTCATCAATTCGGACATGTATAAACAGGACTATGCTGTGCTGTATCTGAAGTGGGATAGTTTATATTAAGATAGTTGATATTAGGACAATGAATTCAATCACTATGTCCCATACATCACACTGCCTGTTAATTTGTGGAGGTGAAGATTTCGCTGTGTAATGTACCCAGAAATATATCGCCTATTGTGAAAGAAACACACACAACAATTCTCATTTTATAATAAACCAACATTTTTTTCTTGATTGTTTTGTTGTCCGATTATTGCGTGGGCAGATGAAACTATGATTATAGCCATTGCTTGTTTTTTTGTGCTTGCATTTAAAAATATACGTTACGCCTAAATACTCCTGACATTAGATGTTTTATGAAATAAAATAATATTTTCCCTAAACAGTCATAACTCTTAGTTTTGCGCATTGTGATATCAAATTATTGATATGAATCATCATTATAATATTTATCACAAGGTTCCGTAGCTGCATGTGGTCTTGGTACAAATAGTAGCTCGTGATGGTGTGGAAATGCGCGAGTTAAATCTCCAAATCATCATCATCATCATCATCATCGCAGTATGGGGAGATTTCAAAACTTTTGAATCAGATGTCTCTTATATGCATCCATTACTGATTCATCGAGACAAAGAATGAATTAAACACATTTTTTCAACACTGACAGAAGAAACTGAAGTTATTTTCATATAGATAAAATACGTATATTGTTGTGTTGCATGGCATCAGAAAATACGTGAAAGTTGAGTGTGACAAACAGTTACCAAATTATTAAAAACGTGCTGAAAACAGACTCCGAAACATTGAAATCTCGTGGACCAAAACTCAGCCTGATACTCGTTTGAAATGCATGACCATACCGTCCATTTTCAGTTTGATTCGTGGCAGACGTCAACATAAGTGGGAGCATAAGTCCAATCTCTGCAGTTTATATACATAACTTTATGGATCGGATACTTCAAGATAATACAACGTCAATATTTTCAAAGATTTTATAAAAATTAAATCATATTTATTACAAAACGCGAAATGCACTTTTCCAAAGGACGAAATCAACAGAAATCGGTAATACTTATTTGATATTATAGGTTATGAAGGTACCAATACATTTTTGTAATATATTCAAATTTATGCCTCAAGAAAAAACACGAAAAAAAAATCTCATTCACGAATCGAAATCGCGTACTGGGGGGCGTATCTTGCAAATTCAGTTACGGGAGTTGTGCTGCTGAAACATCGATGGCTTTCTATCTCGGTTTGGGAAAATCCTTATTTTCCTATGAATTCCTCAGGGGCATATGAAAGCTTTGAGTTGATTACCGCTATATACTCACACATTTGTTTAGGATTTCCTTATCGTAAAGGTTAGTCTTTTGTCGAAGTTTATTCAGCTAGTGTTAGTTTATCTCAGCGAGGATATGGGACACTGTTTACCAAGTATTCGCTTTATGTCAGTTTTAGAATTGAGGTATTGATAACACTATGAAAACTGCTGGGCCGAGCATCGGATTGAAAGGTAGCTGATGCATAGGTTCGTTTGAGCAGGCTACCATTGCTAAAACGCTTTCAATTTGCACAAGTTAACGAAACTGATCTTAGTAAGAATTTTAGTTCATGATTATTTTACTATGAAGAATTACAAAACGTGAATTAGTAAATAGGTATTGTATCGAGACATTATTGTAAAATTGCTCTTTTTGAAATTCACGTCATGTAATTGTTTTTACAACGACACGTCAATATTATTGAATTCTAAATAGAAGCATTCGTTTGATGAAAACCTAAAGCAAATATGTAGTTAATAATGAAAGTATTCATCTGGTTTTACTTTTTATCAAACCGATTGAGGGTTTATTGTCAAAAGAATCACTTGCTATTTGTCATACTGGATATTTACGTAAGTATCTGTCCTGATTATAATGGGAGTCGTGAGTAACCTGTTAAGAACTTGGTATCTCCTCATCCGATGTTACCCCACGTGCGACATATTGATGATGTCAGCGATCACGTGCCTAAAATCCTCTAATCATGGCGAGGTTGAAACAAGATATGACAGTGATTTTGTAGGAAGTGGTAACGTTTAATGCATGGTAGTGGAGAGACTGTGTTGATCCTGCGCCTCGAATGTGTTTGTGTGGGGCTGTTCTCACTTGGCAGCGTGGTGTAGTCATTCCACGACAACCATTACCACTGCTGCTAATACTGTTGGCTTTACTACTGCGACAACTTCTGTTATGGCAGCCACTACTGCTGCTGCTACTTCTACTACTACTGATGCCAATGCTGCTTCTACTACTACTGCTGCTATTTCTTCTACTACTAATACTACTACTACTGCTGCAACTGTTAATCCTACAATAATTACTACTACTGCTGCTGCTGCTGCTGCTACTACTACTACTACTGCTACTGCTACTGCTGCTGATGCTGCTTCTACTACTACTGCTGCTGCTATTTCTTCTTCTTCTACTACTACTGCTGCAACTGTTAATCCTACAATAATTACTACTACTGCTGCTACTACTTCTACTACTACTACTACTACTGCTACTGCTGCTACTGCTACTACTGCTGATGCTTCTACTACTACCATTGCTATTTCTTCTACTACTACTACTGCTGCAACTGTTAATCCTACAATAATTACTACTACTACTACTGCTACTTCTACTACTACTATTATTACTGCCGCTGCTACTGTTACTGTTACTTCTACTACTAGTAATGCTGCTACTACCGGATCAGTAACCACAACTACTGTTCTACAGACACTGCGCCCTTTACTACTCCTACTGCTACTGCTATAACTACTCCTACAGCTACTGCTGTAACTACTACTGCTACTGCTACTGCTATAACTACTCCTACTGTAACTGTTATAACTACACCTACTGCTACTGCTATAACTACACCTACTGCTACTGCTATAACTACTCCTACTGCTACTGCTATAACTACTACTACTACTACTACTGCTGCTGCTGCTACTACTACTACTCCTCCTCCTACTCCTACTGCTATAACTACTCCTACTGCTACTGCTATAACTACTCCTACTGCTATAACTACTACTACTGCTATAACTGCTCCTACTGCTACTGCTGTAACTACTCCTACTGCTACTGCTGTAACTACTACAGCTACTGCTATAACTACTCCTACTGCTACAACTACTCCTACTACTATAACTACTCCCACAGCTACTGCTATAACTACTACTACTACTACTACTACTACTACTACTATTGCTGCTATAACTACTCCTACTGCTATAACTACACCTGCTACTGCTACAACTACTACTGCTACTGCTATAACTACTCCTACTGCCACAACTACTCCTACTGCTATAACTACTCCTACTGCTATAACTACTCCCACAGCTACTACTATAACTACTACTACTACTACTACTACTACTGCTGCTGCTATAACTACTCTTACTGCTACTGCTATAACTACACCTGCTACTGCTATAACTACACCTGCTACTGCTATAACTACTACAGCTACTGCTATAACTACTCCTACTGCTATAACTACTCCTACAGCTACTGCTATAACTACTACTACTACTACTACTACTGTTGCTGCTATAACTACTCCTACTGCTATAACTACACCTGCTACTGCTACAACTACTACTGCTACTGCTATAACTACTCCTACTGCTATAACTACTCCTACTGCTACTGCTATAACTACTCCTACTGCTATAACTACTCCCACAGCTACTGCTATAACTACTACTACTACTACTACTACTACTACTACTGCTGCTGCTGCTATAACTACTCCTACTGCTACTGCTATAACTACACCTGCTACTGCTATAACTACTACAGCTACTGCTATAACTACTCCTACTGCTATCACTACTCCTACAGCTACTGCTATAACCACTCCTACTGCTACTGCTATAACTACACCTGCTACTGCTATAACTACTCCTACTGCTGTAACTACTCCTACTGCTATAACTACTCCTGCTATAACTACTCCTACAGCTACTGCTATAACTACTCCTACAGCTACTGCTATAACTACTCCTACAGCTACTGCTATAACTACTACTAGTGCTACTGCTATTACTACTGCTAGTGCAACTATAATAGATGTGGCTAATAATGGCTATTGCAAATATGACGAGAATACATTTGAATAATTCTGTAGTTGCAACTACTACTACTTCTACTACTACCATTACATCTATAAAGACTACTGCAATTACAAGTGCCACTGCTAATTCTGCTACTAATATTACTGCTACTGTAACTACGTTTATGATACAGCTACTACTGCTGGTACTACATCTACAATGGCTACTGGTATTACTAATACTACGGTTACTCCTGCTGCTGCTGCTACTACTACTACTCTTTTTGCTGCAGCGGGAAATACACCTACAATTTCTACTGTTGTTACAAACACTGCGGCTTCTCCTGAAGCCACTACTACTGCTACTACTAGTACTACTGCTGCTGCTACTACTACTACTATGCCTGTTGCTGCTACTGCTACGTTAACAACTACAACCACTACTACTACTGCATCGTTGCTACTGCTATTGTATTATGGCTGTTACTACATAACCCTCCACCATTACAACCATATGAGATACTACCACATCAACCACGGTCACATCAGCTGGTGTAGCAGTAAAATTGTATCTATGTGTGAACAACTACCCAGGTTTAATCACCAATAGCCACAGAGAACACCAGCAATCACGACCTTTCATCAACCACATTATTCCTTCACGTCAGACGGAGACTACGCCAGCTTTAACAGCCGAAGAGGTAGGCTCAGCATTCGGAAACGATCGACACGAAAACGCCCTCGCAGCACATCCGAATACTCCGTAATACTACCATCTCGCCCGGACCGTCGAAGACTCGCCGATCCATACTGCGATGGAAAGCCCAAACCATTTTTACCTCCCGACTGTCATCCTGGAAGATTTATCTCATTGATTTTCTCCCGACTCTAAGACTTCGGACAGGACTGTATGTAAACGCGCGACCTACACTCGCCGGATAATGTTGTTTACTTCGTTGAAGATGAAACCGACAACATGTTCGGCGGCCATTTTGAAATCGACAAGGTTTAATATCGTAAATTTTCTCCGTTGATAAAGTTGTAAGTTCAGCGTTAGCTTGGAATGAGCCTTGCTAAGGAACGTGACCTCTGCTCTTGGACGAATAGGAATTAAGTGAATGTAAGGTGATCACCGAGGCTGTTAAACATAGAAAGTAAATCGATGGCAGGGTGGGTCCGACGGGACGTGAAGTAAGTGTAATATGATAATTGATTGTTGCGAGAAGAATTTTTCTTCTGGCCGTACAGGGCAATATAATTATTGCCGTTCAGATTCACATAAAAAGTGGTTGCCTAGCAATTGCAGTGCAGATAACTTCTCACCAATGTTCCGACGTCATCACTACAGGACACGTAGATTCTAGTTCACATATTTGACTTGTCACGGAATCGAACCAGGATTTGACGAGCAGAAAGCACACTGTACCCCAAACCCTAACGGGAAGGATGGTCCGTAGAACTTGCAGCTGAATCCGTGAAGATCCGGGTTAGAATTGGTCTTCAGTAGCCCGTGCTTGTCGTAAGAGGCGACTAACAGGATTGGGTGGTAAACGCTTTCTACGGCAAGCACCGGTTTGAGAAGACTAATTCCAACGTGGAACTTCTCGAGAGGGTATATCAGTTATAAACATCGCTTCACTATCGGTGCTAGTGGTAGGATTTTACAATGCTTTATCATAGGAACGGAGCCCAAAGCGAGGAACTGTTCGGTTCTGTGCCGCACAAACCCCACAGCAGGCGTACAAACTGTTTTCGTCTTGGTGATGTGATGACGCATGTTTAGGCAGTGAAATTGCTTGAGTATTGCTTAAAGCGGCGTAAAACTGGACTCACTCACTCTCTAGTCTCTTAAACACTTCAAAAGGTTTAGGTTTAATACGACTTTAATGTTTAGTGTCTGACGACTTGTGGCCATGATCAGCGGCGACTTCAATGACATATTTTAAATGTAAATGTGCATTTTGTCATTAGAATTTTAAACAATGACTCGGCAGTGTTTCGGTTTTGGCTTATTGTCCATAAATGTACCGTTATTTTGTGAGAAGTGAACAGTGACATTATTTGCTAGAAAGGGTATTTCCCTTGTAGCGTCAGTCTTGTGTTAGATTGTTGCATCACTGATGCTCGCGTTTTTGCAGCAGCCGCCTTCCTCCATCTTGCCTGCTCTTTTCTCAACCTATTTGACCGCAGTGCCCCAGTTGTTAAAACGCTCGTTTCTTACACTCGATTCCTCTGAAGGGTACAACGTATACTCCTCTTTTCAGTGTCCTCAGCCATGGTACTGCCAACGAGCGGCATAAAACCATTTCACTCCTTCGAATTACGAAGCCTATCGTTGGCCAATATACATTTCTTCAGATTTTGAATAAATAATTGGAAAACTATTTAAAATACAATAAAATAAAAAAAAATGTTGATAAAACGCAAATAGAAAACAAGACACCCCTTCCCACAAACCTCCAGATGAAAACCAAAACAAAACTCCAAATGAAAGCAAATATAAAAACAGTAACAACACAACAAATGTAAAACAAACACATACAAGCAAAATAATTCAAAATAACCGAGCAACCGAACACACACTGTCGCATGAATTCTGTGTTTGAGTGTGCGCGTCGTGTGCTGGTTCTCATTCACAGTGTGTAACTGTAACCAAGGTTTGTGTATAGGGATTATATTTCTCATAGTAATCATAATAAAAGTCGCTCTTAGACGACATATTCAAATGAAACGACCGTGTCATTTAATCAGTGATACTCGGACAGGGATGACAGAAGATATACAGAGCTTCAGCATCAGGCTAACTATTCTCGAAACGTTCGTAACCCTACGAACTTCTTAAGTCCATTCTCAACACATTGGCTGCGATCAAAGTTAAGAATTCTTAGGGCTACGAACGTTTCGAGAATAAGGGCCCAGGGATGGGATTGTTGTTACTAGGACGGGTAACTTAGATACCCGGGATACTACGGGTGGGTACTGAGTTGGACCCGGGTATGCTGGAGAGAGAGAGAGAGAGAGAGAGAGAGAGAGAGAGAGAGAGAGAGAGAGAGAGAGAATGGATGCAAGTATTCTGTAAGTTGTTTTAGAATGAACGAACGAATGACCCCCCTAAGACCAAAACTAAAATGCAGCAGGGTGGCTTTAATCTGGTGAAATACGCTCTTCTCATGTCAACAAATATCCCACTGCCACAGAGGTCGTGTGTTCATGCCTTTCTGTTATTCAATTTCAGTGGTGCTACTACCGGTGTTTATATTCAGGCAATTGATTGGTTTTTTTAATGGAAATAATGTAATTTTCGATACAAAAATATAGACCTGCAATATTGGGTCATACTGAGGCCATATTAACAGGTTTTAGAGTTTGATAAAATAATGCACTTGACATGCTGGGTTTTTTTATACCATGGCACAGAAGGCAATATTTCGTATGTTTCTGGGCACCTTGTAAACAGTCAAGCCTGGACCAGACAAAGTTGTGATATTTGACTAAAGGCCCACACCGAAGGGAGTGAGTGAGTTAATTTAGTTCTATGCCAATATATCTCTCAATATATCAGCTTTATGGCGACGATCTGAAAATAATCGAGGCTGGACAAGCCAGTGAACAACGGCATGAGCAACGATCTACGCAATTTCTCACACCGTAAGGGTGCGATAAATTGCACTCGAGGAGACTGACCACTCGATCCACATAGTGTCCCCTGCCCCAGACAAAATAGATCACTACAAACCTGTCTTAATCCTTAATTGGGAGTTGTGGTGAACCTGCAGCCTAGTCAATTTAGTCACCTGGTTCAACTGATGTAGTCTTGTTAGGGTCTGTTCTTTACGTTGAAACATTACATGGGTATTTAGTACAGATGCAGTAGCAAAATCGCAATAGCAATGATCTTCACTTATTGTCGGTCTTGCTATCAACCATTCGTTTTCTTACAGACCAGACACTTTACAGGTCGCTGTGTTCACTCGACCAGTGCAACAACTATCACCGCTAACATGAAAGTATGTAGCATAATTTTTTTATGATAAAAAAAATGAACAATCTTAAAACTAATGTAATCTCATTTTGTCAAACTTCATTCGATGTACAGCGTGATGATGATGATGATGATGATGATGATGATCCTCAAACAAATATTGCTCAGCCCACAGTTCCAGTTTGCAGTCAAATGCATATCACCGAAGCATAATTAAATATCTGCTAAATTCCCATAATCGACCTCATCAAATAAGGTCTTTTGTCTTATGCAAATTTATGATAAAATCGTTACATTTAATAGCTGAAACTGGTAATATTCTTCCTAACCCAACATATGGCATACAAGCCCGACCCCTTTAACTGTTTTAGAGCCGTCTCGCTACTTCTTTTGTTGTTTAAGTCGTGTTTCTGTCGCAAAATTCCGACCGCTGCTAATGTAAAAGAAGTCAATTCCTGACATAAAGGTTTATATCATTTACTTCTGGAAACAAAGGCAGCTTTTATGTCCGCAGAACATATAGTCGTGGATCGCTGCTCAAAATCTGTCCCAAATCTGTCCAAACTTATCCACAGCACGCGAGTACTTTATGAAACAGCTATTGGGAATGAAAGGTCGGTGAAGCGCGTCGGATAAAATGATAGCGATTTGAGCGGTTTGGTTTCGCATGAGTAGTTCTTCCCTGAACGGTTTGTTTACACTCAAATCCCGTACCTGGGAGGTTTAGAAGTGAAGGGATTCTGTCGCTGGATGTGTCCGTGATTGTTGACCATCAAACAGTCTCGCGATCAAGGGTAATTAAGGGACATTTGTATGCTGGTGCAACCATGTTGACGCATCGAATACACCCAGGCGCATCACTCCTACTTTCTTTGATAGTTGCTGAAAATATTTGTGGAGCAAACACGCTATCAAATTTAGACAACTTCCGACAAAACTGTTCGTTGACAATGTACACAGACACTTCTGCGGTGTCGTCTGCTGGAAACCCGGGTAGTGTCGTCTGCACGAGAACACGACCGGCACTGACGTCTGCCGGGCACGTGCGCGGCTCGCGAATTGCGCGCAAGGAGGGGCCTCAGCTTGCATTGATATAGCTTTGACGGACTGGTGACATTAGCAGTTGAATGTTTTCCCCGCAAGGAGGTGTGTTTAGGGGAAGCAAAGCTATTGTTAGCCGGAGAAGATCGATCGCAGGGTCATGAATATTAATTAATTGGGTCACGTGACACGCGAGAGCAAGATATCCCAACCGGTTGGATGAAGCGAGTATGACATAGGCTATTAAGAATTGAGTTAGCTTCCAAATACCAAAATTCTTGACTACCGACCTCGAAAAGTCGACCATCGTGGAGAATTCAGTGTTCAGGGAAATGGCCCATTCGGATCTAAGTCCACAGCATACTCGAATTCATTCGTGCAGCCCATCTTTGAGTCCTCCACCATCGACACTCGCGGATATGATCAGTCGAAACAAGTTTCTAGAAGGTAAACTTTTAGTCTTTAGCTCATACATGTCACAAACAGTTATACACTATTATGAAAATTTGCATTACAGAACGAGAGCTAAATTAATTGATTCGGAGAGCGCAGTTCGTTTTTGGCTGTGTGCTAGCGTCGGGCTATTAGCTTGATTGTTCCGATGTAATTACTTTGGAGTGCAAACAGTCGAATAATATTTTGTATTAAAAGTTCATGAGCCAGGAAGATTTGATTTGCGCATTCCCCGACCTCATTTATTTTACTGATTTGATCTAGGGACCGAAATTCAATATTACGCTCGGCCATGTCGCAAATAACAGGATCGCCCCTCAGTCTAGTTCCATAAATTTGAAGATAACTTCGATTGTGTTTGATTATTTTGGTCGTTGCCAAATTAATAGGAGGACTTTAAGTATATGTAAGCAGACTAATAGTCACCGGGGATGCTTGTTTCAATTCGAGGGATGCCCCATTTCCATCAGTCGTTATTTTGAGATAGGGGAGAACAGTTTGGACGGGGAGGACATTCCACATTCGGAGTACCTAACCTGGCGCAAACTTTAGTAAGTTCTTAACTCTCACCACTTGTCATTGTGTTTACATGCTTCAGACCTCGTTTTACCTCGTTTCTGATGATAATAGTTTCGTCCGTTCACTGTCAGTTATAATTATTTGAGAGTTCAAGTTTTCTTTTTTAATCATTCTCACTTAGTGTTGAGAACTGAAAAATTCATCCACACTGAATGACGCCTATCTGCTGAGATTGTTCATATCTTGTAAACTTGGTCAGTAGGATCCTGTACTGGAATCGTTCATACCGTGTCCAGTATATCATGATTTGTATATATACATGTATAGTCATATTCTCATATAGTCTAACAGAGTATGAATGCCTTGATGCTGAACGAAATGACTGTAGGTTTGTAGTGATAATAGTTGAACTACATAGTCAATTTGTTTTGTTTCACTGTAGTATGCCTATATAATAGAGACATTTCTTATGGTTTGATGTCGAGAATTAATAGTAATTTTGTAAACATTCACAAAACGGCCCATTAACTCTTTAATTTGACTCTGAAGGACATGGCGCAGTGTCTAATACTTGCGGAGAAGTCGCCTTAAATTAATCTGATACGGAAACAACTCGCTGATGCGCCGAAATTACTTTTATTTGATAGGTTATAAAAAATGTGAAACTGAACATGAAATTACAACCCATTTTAAACAGCGAAAAATTCTGACGGTATACCCTGAGGACGTTCTAGATCACATCAAAAGGAATCCGTTAACTTTGGTATTTAACTCCATTCCGTAAAATATCATAAATTGGTTCTGTAAAAGTTACAATCAGAATTAAATATTTCATCATACCGTTCTAAGAACAGATGTTGTCATCTGTCTTATAGATGATGATTTAAAAGTGCAAAACAAATAATATGTTCCTTGTAGAACATGAATAATATATTGTATAATAACTAAATACACATGCGTGTTTTGCTCTCTTATATATGTCTTTTAAGTTAGCTTGTTATTAAGACAATTTGTGAACATACACCGCGTGAAATGAATATGAGACGTTTGCCTTAATATTTATTAGTAATACAACTATTGAAAATTTGGTCTGAATCATAATTTACTTGACTGACCTGGATTAGGGTATTTATCACTGCGAGACTTCATGTTGAACATTTCCGAAGGATCCATTACAGATTTTTTTGAAACACGATGACCATAAAGGCTTACTCCGACAATACGAAATTATAATTTACATTTTCTTCAACGTTAGCAATAACAATTTATCTGTTATCTTTTTTCACTCGCTACGAGACAATTATAAGTTAAATACTGGTCTGAAAACGCTTTAATTTTCGCAATACACTTTAATATTTGACACAACACTTAACTGTTATTAATTTTACTTTTTCTTATGTAATATAGCTGACTGAAAGTAAAGTAATTCCCGATTAAAATAATTTAGGTGGTTACGTTAACTGTGATGATTATACGAGGATATATTTTCGAACGAAATTCGTGATTACGTGCTTTAGTTGCTGGTTCGGCGTCTATACAATGTAAGTAGCTCTCATTCCACTGATATATTTGATACACTTCTTTGCAATTGAATCAAACTTAACTGAGCATCATAAAATATCAGAATATATGTCACATTCGTCACATTTTTTGGGTGTAAAAGGTTTGTGTCTGAAAAATGTTGGGATTCTGTTCAAAGAGAGACTTGAGATTCAAAACCTGCGTAATTCTATTTGAAACTTTCGTGTCTCAATAATCAAATATAGTTTTTGCATAAATACAACAGTACTGTGTTAAATTTAACCACTTACTGGAAATAAAAGCACACAGAGTGTTTTAGATTTTTCATGTAAGAATGTTCACAAAAATATGACCCCGTGATGACGAAATGGTCAAATTGACGCGTAATGAACTCTAAAATCGAATTGCACACAGACTGACCGGGACGGTGCCACCTGCGAAATATACACATGTATATTACACCGACCTGCGCTTAAACTAAGAAGAATAACAGAGATTTGTTAACGGTATATTTCAAAGGCTGTCGTATCACTTTCCCATAGGCTGTAATTTTGTTTCATAATCGGATGAGGTCGAGCCGTGCATTACAGTTAACATAACAGGTGTACGGACGCGTTGTGAGTCGGACGATATGGAATATTATTTCTTTTGAAGATACCGCCAGGTAGACGCTTCCCCGTGCTCGCTCCCCCTCCTAAACAAACCCCCTACCCTAGCTACACCTGCTGTGTCCAGCGAGGCGTGCGACGCCCCAGGTTCAGCACGTGCCACATGTTCTCTGTGGCTTTCGTTTTATGCGAACGGTTACGTAAATTACATTTATGGTTGTCTTGTTGCCTATTCTTCTTCTGTGGGTTTTGATATTTTATGGATTTGGCATACGTCAATTTCAGCAATGACATGTTTACTGTAATTGTTTTCCTTTATCGCGGCTTGGTTTGCGGAGTTGATAACACCTTGGCAATTAATCGGTATAAATCTCAAGTACGAATCCTTTCAAGTTATGATAAGAAGTTGATGAGGTTTTGAAATATATTAGCAAGATGGCTCTAATCTGCTCTTACAGACTTTCTAAAATATTGTCACTGTTTCACTGAAAGTAACTTGAAGCGAATTGGAATATTTGTTTACTATTTACTTTGGGAAAAGTGTTCCACAAAAGTAGAAAATATAACCTCAAGTAGAGCGGGTTCTAAAACATAACAGTAAATGAAATTTATCATTTGTAATTGTGCACTTTACAAATAAATATTTACTGTTCACTTTTCAAATAGATATTTACTGTTACAAATTATTTTGTCGCAAGGCACACCTTTGTGGGAACTGTTAGACATCCCTATCTCCCAAGAGCAGACGACCGTGCTGGGCAAATGTAATATTTTTAGCAATATGGTGAAAGACGGAAGACAGCTATGAGGACTTTTCCGAAATCGGATCTGTAAAGAATTGTTATGAAGAACGGATCAGCAAAAACAACACTACGGTTGCCATGGAAACAAACCTTAAAAGCTCAGCAGAGTAAAGAAACCGTACAAAAATCGGAACTGGTAGGGAAACGAAAGCCGAAGCGACTGCTTGCCCATTGTCTTTAACCGACGTTTAGCCGTAGAATCCTATAAGAGGATTCCGACTAGCGATTAGCCCACAATATTAGCGGATTTTAACTGCTCGAATCTTCCTCAAATCGCTTGATGACTTCTAAGTGAAGTAATAGGATTTGAGGGAGAGGGGTTTTGACAGGCTACGTCAGTCTATCGTTTCTAATTTCGCCCTAAATCGTATCAATGCCACAGTGAAAAAGCTACGATACAGACGAATGAGAGTTGGACATGAGGGCGAATCGATGCGCTGTTGAATTGGCCTGGAGGGTTGGTTTTAAAGGCATTGCCACCTAGAGAAATATTACAATAAATGTTTTGAAAAGAGTTCTGCGTGGAAGGGTTTTAGAGGTTTTAAATTGAGAATGTCGCGTTTTAGGCGAAATGGTGGTATTTCTTTGCAAAAGCCTTTTTGAAAGCTAGTTTTAGAATATTCTTCTTCTGATTTCGCGTTCTTGGTCGTTCTTGAAAATTGCTTTATGCTACGCGTTAAAATAGGATTTACAGTGAATAAACACTTATGCGGCGTCTATATGTGACAAGACATGGGTTTGCAGAAAATTATATCGATCTACTTGTTACCGATAATAGTTCTTGAAAAATCAGATCGATTTGCTGGTAACCGATAAATAAAATCTTTCATTTCATTATGAATATCAAATTGTCAATAATAATGGCTCTTTGCAAGTCGTGTCAATATTGTCAGATTTGATCATCTTGAACACTAGTGAAATGTATGGTTTCAAGTGAGGCATTTCGGCTGGGTTTTAGAATAATGTAACATATTTGGTTGAAGTCCACAGATGGCGATCACGTGTTTCTATGAATATGAAGAAAATTTTTATTTTCCCCATTCATTAATCGTCCCTATTTCTCGTCTTTCCGACACCCTTTAACCTCTACAGCACGGAATTCACGCAATGAAGACACACGTAAAGCACGTGCCGCACGTGCGACTAGCAATCCATTTGATCATTGTGAATGGAAAAGCTATTTCTCAAGCCGCGGCTTTGGGGAGAGCACGCGGGTGGGAATATCTCCTGGTCCATTCCAATGTTCGATTTGACTTTTGTAGTTCCTGGAAATGTATGAGTTTAAGGTCGAGGACGACAACTTTACAATGGCAGGTGTCACGTGATATATGCGCGTGCGTCGTCGGCGCGTGCCGGATGGACGGACTCGCTCGAGCGATTCCAACGCATCTGTCGTCCGATATATTGCCAGGAGTGCTTCACGCAATACTTCTATCTATATTTTCGACCACCTGGCCTGTTTTTCACCTGGTGTGGGTTTCATTATGTCAGGAAGCTGTCAATCATAAGGACATAGTTCACTGTCGCAGGATGTATGAAGCATTAACTGCTACGCTGTGTTGTAAATTCTCGGAAATGCAAAAGTTCAACACCGTTTTGTATGATAATTGCTTTCGGAAAACTTGATAGCAAATTGCTAATGGATTTGTCGCAGAAAACCGCAGTCAACCATTATAATTAACGAGCCATCGTCGCATACCTCGGAATATATTTACATATTTATCACCTTGCGAAAACTCACTTTTCATAGAAAACCGATCGTGCTCTGATGTCAATATTCTGCGTGTAAACTCGATGTCTATCTCAGCGGTAATGTAGTTATATTTCAGTTAATTTCCATGACAAAGAAGAAGGTGCGTCACCTAAAAACAGCCCCACAGAACAGCACTGTACAATTCAAAATACTGAAATCGATACCAGTTTAAATTTGATACAATGTTATTAGCAGTGTCAACCAACTAAAGATGGGAATTGGAAGAAAATTAGAAAATAAATTCAAGAATCAAGACAAAATGACAGAATTTCTGCAAACGCATGTTTTTGCGAGTCGACCCTCTGTCAAACAGTATGTAAAAATGTTTATGAAGCACATAATGCCTCAAAATATTTTTGATACTACTCAAACAGCAACTTCTTAAAGAGCGAGTATATAAACTTTTATTTTGTCCTCAAAAGTCGGGTTGGTATTTACCTAACTCGTTTTTACACTTTTTTTGCAAAACAACTCAAAGCGTCATCTTTGATAACCTGCTGACAACATTTATCACACTAAGGGAACAGGTGTTTCTCACGCTTGATTGGATCGCGACACGTATTTCAGCTGCTGCTTGTATATTGCACCCGATAGTATCAGTGTCACTATCGACGTGTTAAAGACCAACGTGTTAATTGCATGTCTATATCAAGGTTAATGGTCCCGTGACGTCAAAGCTTAGACACTACGCGTCAAAATGCTAAGGTATTTTCATACGTACATTCATCCATTATACTTTTCGAGGAGGAGATAAATTATATCTGTATTATATTCAAGCAGTGATAGTAAATTCTTTATTTCATCACCTGGTTCATTTCACCTTTATGCTGCTCTTGTGCTGTCGTTTCCGTGGATAATCAGTCAAAATTCTTTATTCATAATATCGATGAAACTACAGGCTTGTACACGATCGTCGGTGTGTTACGAACAAGTTGATTACATGATTACATTTCTTAAATCCATTGATAAATACCTACATAGATAAACAAACGTTTATGAAAACATAAAATTCCTACTCAACATAAACAGAACGTAGTTGTTGCACGGACCTTACTTTTAATAAGTATGATCGATGTTGCAATACTTCAGTTCAATATTTAATGGTCTGTTCAGCAGTATATTTTAATGATGGATGACAAATGAAGATATTACATTCAAGACATTGTCAATTCAATTTAATCTCTTTCGCGCCAGGTCTCTTATAAATAAAGTCAAGGATAGTTGTATAGCATAGCTGATGTTTCTCGGATCTACTGCTAACAAAACACAATCAATATATGTTATCATGTCACGATCACTTGGGCGTTTTTCACAGGTAACGACATGCGTGACAACGTGACACAGTGTGACGTGTTCAAGCATATTTTAAGAGAACAGTTCCGTGATCCTGCAATTTCAATTTCTTCAACTCGACAGAGTACTAATTTAACAGATTAGATTTTTCCTACATATTCCCAACATAGAAAAAAGGGTCAGAAGTTGGATGAAATTACATTTCAAGGATTTTGAAAATTCCCTTTCTGAGGTGAGTGATTTCTCCAAGGGACATGACGAAAACAGCGCCTACATTTGTAATAAGATTGCAACAAAAACCATTGCTGTGATTTGGAATATATTTCATTACCGGTGATTAGGTAATAAAGTACCTCCTAACAAGCAGTACCAGGGGACCAATTTCCTCCCGCGAGTTGTGTCCATATTGTTAATCTGACCAAATAAACTAACCGTATTAGAAGGATTTGGTGACTGCTGGGTGATCGTTGCCTAGAACAGCCTGAACGACGGTGGAATATTATGCTTATTTTGAAAGTGGTGTTAGTTTCTAATATTCATAATTTATTGCAGAAATATACGCTGTCAGTATTTAATTAACAGAATGATACATGAACACAACTGATTATGGAATGGAAACATCATAATAATATCTTGCCGCGGGAATACACCGATTTGTGTGCTTTCAACGACTTAAAAAATCAGAATTGGTTATTATATATGTGTATGTTCTTTTAAAGTTTACAATAGGATCTATATTTTTGTCAGTTGAATTTGTATAGATGAAATTCCTTTTTAGAATCAAGTACAAAGGCATGATGTCACCACAGCGGTCTCGTTAATAAGGATATTGGATTCAATGAAAACTCAGTATTCCGGACAGAACGGAAAACGAAGTCTGGTCTAGCAAAGTTATAGCGTGCATATTCCTGTTCTTCAGTCAAATGCTGCTTCGCTGAGGATATATTGCTTTTTGTGTTAACCGGAACTTTGTGATTAATGGTTGTGGATGTTCATCATAATGTTTTCATAACAAGACTATTTCTGTTGATTGCAACTATTGTTTGACAGCATATTATATGCAATACAAATCATTCCTGCAACGCTGTACATTAAGCAAGGACAATGCGTCTGTTTGTTTGTTGTTTACAATCTAACTTGTCAATATTCAGCTTTATGGAGACAATGGAGTGCCACCAGCATATGTCTGCAGTTGTCTGTGATGCTGCTAAGTCACGCTGGTTGATCACGTTGTCACGTTGTCATAATATCAACCACTACTCTGTCGGACCGTGCTGCCTCAAAGCGATTTTAGCACTAAAGAAAACCGTACTGTAACATGGGGTTGTAAGCATCATAACCCTGAGATCGCTTTACGGAAGAGGGATTAGCTATGACACTCTTCACGTCTTCAGTATTGTGGGGCGGTGGGATCGCTTCGTGGTTACAGCGTTCGCTCGTCACATGACGAGGGTTCGATTCCCTACATAGGTATAATGTGGTAAGACCATTTCTGGCGTCCCTCGTCATGATTTTTTTGGAATGTTGCTAAAAGCGACGTAATACTAAACCCACTCTTAACTATTGTAGGTAACAGCAACCAGCGACTGCAAATTCCGAGATGATGATGATGATGATGATGATGATTTTTACTGATTAATTGCTTTATCGTCATATCAAGTGCTAATAAATCAGGAAGACATAAATGAGAATGCGATGACATATAGACAGATTATGGATATGACAAACAAACCATGGCTTCACAAACAAACACTGTTACTGTTGTAGAAATGTTGTCGAGTGCAGTCCAACTCGGAACAACGTCTTCCGAAAGGTACACCATGTTATGCTTATCAGTAAACACTGGTGTTGATGGATAGGTGACGTCCGACTTTTGTCATTCTCGTTGGATGAGTCAGTCAGTTTTTGTTTACAACGTCATTGATATTAATATTTAAAATCCAATTCCACTGATAGAGTCTACCTTGAGTTGCAGGCACTGTGAGGAGCTTGTTAATAGACACAGGCGGAAGTGACTGTGAGAGCTGTTTATTAGATTAATTAAAATTACTAGTTCACTGCCAATTGCACCCTTGCTTGCAAATGTGACGTACTTAATTTGATATGATAATTACTTTCTCAACTTGTTCAAGTTTTCATTTAGAACTTCCCCGATCAGTGAATTTGAGGTGTGTGTCCTTGGGAATGAGGGAAATTATATTTAAATTTGTCGACAAATTTTCCACTTCACAACTTGAGTTCATTCGTCAATCTGAGTTTAATGAAATATGTTAATAATTTATACCAGTTCGGGTGAAAAAAACGAGGCACAAGGAGCGGCAAAGCGATTTCGATTTCAGGAACAGTTTCAACTTTCTGATGACTTTAGCTGGTGGGAAGTCATCACTTCTTGTGACCACGCGATCTACAACATAAGAACAATGGCTGGCAAAATGTTTGGTCATTGTGTTCAATAAATTTTTAACAATAACATTTAAACATAAATACTTGAATATTCTTCTCATCAATGGTTTAGACTCACTAGTGTAAATGTAGCCACTTACTTCAGTTAACTGTTCTAAACTAGATTTTGAAATTTCCAGAAATTTCATGCATGATCCCCTGCAATTCATCCACATACGCTTTGCAGTTGGTTTCCCCAAGTTAGTGGGGAAATTTCATCATCGATGTAACTACATACATATGCATTATATATAGTGAGTACTTTATGTGAGTCTAAACTTTTGATGGGTAGTATATTTAAGATTTACAAAATTGATTTTAAGTGGTGAAATGTGTCAAAAGGGTTTTAGTGTTTTAAATGAGGTG
Organism: Haliotis asinina; assembly: GCF_037392515.1. NCBI lineage: Eukaryota > Metazoa > Mollusca > Gastropoda > Lepetellida > Haliotidae > Haliotis > Haliotis asinina. The sequence continues at coordinate 45,291,617 of NC_090281.1, forward strand.
ATATTAGTGCCAAGAAGGGTTTCGCGTACGCTGGAGAAATTAATTTTCGTTGGGAATTACACATTGTTGGTTACTGAGCTACCAAGGTCTTCTTTACTAATAAAATTGATATCAGCAGACACTGAGTTGTTACAATACTTTGTCAACAATAGCCGTGCGCAAACGCATCCCCTGTTTTCTCTCACCCTTACCCATATCCGATCCTTACCTCACTCCTACACGCACAAATGCATCGCTTCTACCTAAAGTATAAACAAGTCCCAAATATGTATTAGTATTCGATTGATTTATCACGATGAAGTTGAATTACTGAGGCGCATCGACGTAATGCCGACGATCACGTAATTATAACATTTCGAATCTTTAGAGGCGTGGTCTGAATCAATCGCCATAAAGCAAACTGGGAAGCAAGATTTATTTAAAAATATTTTCTATGGCACCTGATTTAGAAAATACATGGATTATACGGGACTAACGGGAACTGTTTAAACTGCGTTGATTAAAGGAGTGCGTTGTTTAGACTCCTATAATCACTCTTTAATTCTAACACCATACTGATCCAGGATATTGAGCATATGGGCGGGTAATACAGGTGTTTGAGTTCTTGTCGTTGTCAATTGCATGTCCCGTTAGTAATTAAATATTCTCCAATATCTCATTAGGTCAGATCAAAGGGGAAGGGAAGCGCCGCATCTCTCCTCCGATTTCAATGAAGCGAGACAGTTGCCACGACCCTTCAAACAAAGATGGCCCCTTTCCTGGTCCACGTGACCTAACCTGACCAATTGCAACACCCATTTAGGCTAACTTCGCCGACAGATGGCGCTAAACTAGTTCGGCGTAATGGAGGACGTAGTATCTCCGTATGAGCTTTAATTGATAATACTTTCGCCGGCGCAACAGAAAGAGCCCACTGCGGGGGTTCATATATGGACTGCAAGGGAACACTGGGTAGACAGGTTACGCTCTGGAGGGATGAAAATAGCACAGAAGTTTTCATCTTAAGCGCAGCGATGCGTACGCACGCCGAGACCCCGACCGAGCATGCACGAAAGAGACACACCTGGTTCAGGTACAGCAAATCGACTAGGGTAGTATAATTTGTAAAACCACGCAGGGGGTCAGGTGTCAATTTGGACTGGGATAAACGGATGGGCTTTGCCCACGGGGTGTAGTCAAGCGTCGCCTGTTTGAATATTGATGTTGATAATTGATGTAGATATCATTATGCATTATAGATTTCCAGCTTTCTGATAATGTTTTCGTTACCTATTGGCGGCGCCTTTGATGGCGTGATTAAACATCTGTTCTTCCACCTGAGATGGACATTGGGCTGATAACGGTAAATTCGACGGCAATTAAACACGTGTTCCCTGATTTTATCACCACTGATTCTCGGTTGATCAAGTATCAATTTCGACCTTCGAGCACTATAATTTGGCATGCGTGGGTTACAAAATCTTTCATATGTATATTTATTATAAGAATGAAGATTTTTATGGATATCAACTTCTTTATTATGAGAACACAACGTTTCGGAGTTAATGGTTACTCCTTCATCAGGTTATGTTTATACCACGCAACGGATTGTGTGAACACTAGCAGCAGTTCTTTCAAGACGGTTGTCAGATCCATTGGTCGCGTCACAACAATAGATGCTATAGGCTGGTACTTGTTGTCGCCCTGCCTGGTTCTCAGTTTTAAGAGGACAGAACAAGGACTGGGCAGCTCGTAGCCAGTGTACATTGGCTGTGTGGGGTATCCATGCTGAACTGATATCACGGTGGATTAACGCTACAGGACTAACACGCGCACACACATACACCATAGGTGGATGTAGAGGTGTGTGTGCGTGTGTTTATGCGTGTGTGCGTCCGTGCGCATATGAGTGCAGGAGTGCGAACCTCTTTTGACCTGAAATTGTATTAAATGGCAACTGAAATTCTCGTGAAAACGGGTGAAAATGAACTGTGCCAATTGCTGGTGCCATTGAATTCGTTATGTACAGCGACAGGTCACTGCATTCCGTTATTTGTTACAGGGTTGTTCAGCTGTTGTGTTCAATACTTAATAAAGGTCGTACACACGAACTTAACAAATCAATGTGAATATTTTCGAAACCTCTTCAAGTAACACATTTATCATGGTCGGTCAACGGTATCAACGGCGGTGTAACATTTAAAACGGACACAAAATATACATCTCCGACGCAAAACATTGTTCACATTATCTTTCAAACCACGAACCGTCAACCTGGACCTTATACATCGCTGTACGGTCTGCAAAACAAACACAGTTATTTAACTCTCCAAAAAGTTATCTCACAGAAAGAATTTAAAAATAGTAATAATGATCATGTTTCTTTAATGCAGCGAATGTTGCATCGAATGTCGCCATATAATCTGATCCATCGTTTTCTCGACGACGCAATTTTCTTCAGAAGTCGTTTTTCTCCCGTTCTTTTTCCTTCATGAAGTTTAAAACACATGAAGTGAAAACTTGTTTGACAAAAGGCTGTCTGGTTATGGATCGTCTTTTGACAATCAACCTATTCGCGATTTTAAGTATTTATGGGATAAAATGATTTACCACAAACGTAACTTGCACCGTTAAAATAGGCGTTGTTATCGATGTGTGCTGAACAATATTGATAAAACATTTCCATTATCTCATGAAATCTCTGCTAACAGCCGACAGAGCGATTCTGTGGATACTGTAAACATGGGTTTATGACTTACTGTCTAATAGTGCTGATACCAGGTGTTTGATACATTGTGACCGTACCACTTCCCATCCGTCACAAACTCATGCAAAGTCAAATCAATTAGTAACCTAACAAAACGTACATTATGTATGCGTGAGTCAATATAGAGAGTTGCATTATGTGTTTTAGCGCGCACAGAACAATAGATTGATTGCTGCGCATTATATATGATCATCCTCCTCTTCATCCTCATCCTCATCATGAAACAAGACTTTTATCACCAATGCCTCATTTGTTTAAAACGTGATTCAAAATAAGTCTTGCAACATATGCAATACTTACATTTTGCGCAATATGTTACTTTCAACGATTTAGAAACATCCATAGACATATTTTTGTCACTGGTGCTACTTTGCAAAATAGTAAACTGGATTAAAAATATATCTTGCAAGATATGTATATGCGAAATACACTTCTTAAAAAGTGTTTGAAATTCGTCAAAACATCACCAAGCAAATCTCAGCCTGGAAGTTTCTGTTTTAATTAGCATAAATCACAAATATCTCGTTTCACATTACGCTCAACAGATGGCGCCCGACTGTCATCTTGTGCGCATGCTCGTCACTGGCGTTATGACGTACGCGCGTATAGCTTCGAGCTACATTTCGTTTTTGAAGGGTAGCAATTTGAATAGCCATATGTATACAGTTGAGCGATTTGTTTTCGTTTAGACGCAACGTATTGTGCTGTTCTGTATTGCCCCCGGTTGTAATTAGCATGTAGTTATCAATCAATCAATGGTTATTGCGTGTAAGTAGCACTTTGGCGACCGCTGTGATATCGAATGCAATTCACAATCTGGTGACGAAATGACGACAATTGTTCAAGCCATGTTCCATGTTTGGTTTAATTTGTGTTTGGTACAATAACGCGAGCACATGAGACCTTTGAATACATTATCTTTCTTCCTCTGTTGAATATTTTAAACCAAGTTCTTGAAATTACAACAGTGTTTGTTTTTGTTAAGCATTTGAACCAATATGAAGTTTTCTCATTGTTTTCGTGTTATTTTAGCAATTCTGATTTTATAACCGACAAGGTTAAGCTGTACTTTATACCTGCTGTTATAATACGTGCCATATCATTTCGGCTATATTATGGCTTCAACAAAAGCATCACATCTACACGAACACCATAACAGTAAAACATGGGACAATGATACTTTACTGACTGTTAATAACCTATCGGGATTCTTTAGGAATTAGAGAAAGAACGCACTGGTCGGATCAAAACACTGAAATAGATTTGTCAAGTATTTGATACCTTTTAACGCTAATACTGGTGTGTTCAGCCACGAAACTATTCAAAATGTTGAAAGAAGTTTCACCAATGCAAATTTTCTAACAAAGACAATGCAGCAATCTGCGCCTATAACACCACAACGAGAGGGATAAAGACGAGCCCCAAATCAATCCCTTTTTACTAGTCAGTGTGAAGACAATTCGACAGTTTTATCACGCCCACATCCGACCCCGACATTTTCTGTTTAATGTAACGGCTTCTCTGATCCCCAGAGGCCCCCTGTGTGATCCCAGCCCCTCGACTGCGTAACTTGTCCCTTTTCAACAGTAGTTCCGTGTAACAGTTCGTGAAGGCTCCGGGGACGTGGTTACAGATCATGTTACACCAACGCCGACCCCCTTTCGGGGCCCCCGGCGCTCCGTGTTAACAAAGTGGGGTATCAGTTTCAAGTCTACTCGATTCCTTCCCCGATAATCACAGAGCAAACGAGAATTTTTTTGAAAAAGATTATAGCTGACGGTAATTACTCCCACTTCCCACCTGACGAAACAATTTCTCACCATATGTCGGGCTACAAAAATGGCTGAAATTTGCGTTTACGGAGCTGCTGTTGTAACCAAGCCAGTCTCTTTAAACGGCAGTCTCGGATTTTGTTGATTTTAGCTTAAACAGGCTTAAACAGAACATGCTCAAACTCACAAGGATCAAAACTCAAATCGTATGCACTCTTTATGCTAAATATCTATAATATACAGTCGGATGCACATAAAATAACGTACATCCTTTAAATTGTCAAGTCATTTTGTAACACCATCCTGGACGCAGTCAGCAAGACCTCGTTTATCCGTAACTTTGGTTTCGCAGGCAATCGGATTTCAGAGTTTCATCTCGTGGACCTGGGGCCAGTTTCACTAAGAGATCGTAACGCTAAGGTGATCATGACTCCCATACTCTAACATCGACTTACAACAGTCGTAGCACTAGGAGATCGTGACTCCCATACTCTAACATCGACTTACAAGTGTCGCAGCACTACAATCACGTTGTGAGACGGACCCTTGTACTTTAAACACATTGTATTTGTATTTTTGTACAGCTGAATAGTACTAAATCTTCGACGTCTTTGGAAGTGACTTCTCATCTTCCTCGGATTTCGGGTCACTACACCTTGAAAAACATTAACAATTCTTTTCGGAATTTTTTTCAGTTCTCATTTCCTTGCAACTCAGTTCAGATATTTTGTAAAGGAGGTAGGTAATGCTGTAGGGCCGACAAAGACGAACATCACTTCCGGAAAATTTATGATATTTGTTTAACGTCAACAAGATCAATACGGGCCAGTCGAGAGTTATTTTAGACGAATTTATTGCCATGTAAACCGTTATGTCGGTAAATGTCAGCTTATTTAACCCTATCATTCGAATGATTATTGGTATAGACAAGTTTAAGCTCATGGACTTCCAATGAAAAACAGTTATAAATGATGTTATAGACTTGAGTGTGCACGTAGATAGGTTAATCTAATAACAATTCCAATTATTGTTCGTGGGTAATGGTCCACTTTGAAAACTTGTGTACATAGATCACTTTAATGGTTGGAATTCGAGAGTTTGATCGACATAACCGATGCAAAAGCTATGAATGCAGAGGATTCGAGCGGTTTTTCTCAAATCCGAGCCTTCGTTGCATTGTTTAAACATGTTTCGATGTTGGGAATTTAGAACACCAAGGCATGGTTTTCGATTACGAGCGAGCCTCTGTCGTTGTCTCGTTATCGGATTGTTTGAGTCTGTTTCTTCTGCCAATATGAGACGCGTACAACAATTGATTTTCTTTACAATCGTTGAGATGTATTTTATGGCTTAAAGAACAATTTTATGAGGTATCTAACTGCCGAGTTTGAAACAATGACACTATTTTATCTCTTTAAAAAGCACCATTTTCGAGACCGTTTGAATTTCAAAGGGAGGTAATTTTTGGCACCACTAATCTTCAAATTTTGGGCGTAGCTTCAGACAGAAAAAGAAAAAGGAGCTTTTAATGCGTTATAATGAATTTGATAATAGGTAGACTGCTGAGCCCCACATAAGGTATTACAGCTTAGAAAAGTAAAAACTTATGTATATATAACACGTTATCATATTTTATATTTTCAATACAAAGCGCTCGATTCCATGAAGGTTATTGGCTTGCAAATAACATTAAGGTGTAACGAGATTCAGGGAAATCAGATATCAAAAGTGCGTCAGAGAAACTAAAGGCTTAATTTGAGTCATTTCTAAATCACGTCTTGCTTTCTAGCACAGGTTTTGGATGTCCCAGCAAGGCTGCATGGCAAATCTAAGCTTGAAGTATCGCCAGACTAAAAACGCCAATATTTATTTATGAGATTTCAACCAAAGCAGTCTATCCTTCAGAACAAGAGCGCCAGCAATTCCCTAATTACATAGATAGTGAATATACTGCCGGACGAAGTCTCTTCTTCGTCGCTGTTTATAATACAGCCAACACTACTTCAGTCTGTTCCAAAGAGATACAGCTGGACCGGCCCGCGTCTGATCCGGGATAGGATCTTGCAGTAAAACCCGGATCCAGGGAATGAAATTCTAGAATCCCTCTCTTGTTTGGTTTCTTGGCCCAGAGACGTCGGGGAGACGACTGGCTTGAGTTCGGCCGCTTGTGGCACTTCTGGGTCTCCCCCAAAACCCACAGCTCTCTCTTGTATTGACAGTTACAACCCATACGTGGGGCTGGGATCCATGCTAAGGCACGTAGCTTGAAAACTGGCTCTTGCGCTGGTTTCATGGGCACGTCTGCCGCACCACCCCGCGCACGTTTAGCACGAGAACACCGCACGCGTTCGAGACGGAGTATTACCTTAATTGGCTTCACCGCATTTGGTTGAGGCGCTAATTAAATTTATTTTGATGCAGGGATGTTGTGCCAGTCTCTCGGCACCATCTCACCCCAAAGCCTAATTAAATTAGTCCCCAAATCTCCAGTTTAATTCATTTAATGCCGAACGGCAGCCGATCGCTCTACTGTCGTCTGCTACCATGCCTGTCCGCCATTTTGCCGCTTGGGTTGCTTTCCAGCACCACCCAAGGAGCTTCGAGCAGAAGTTGACTCGCTTTATTTGATTTTGGCCTTCAGAAGTGATTTCTCGGCGGATGAAGGGTACTAAAATGTTTTGAGGTGCTTTTGTTTTGAAGGTTATGGTCAGCCATGCGTTTATTAGGACTGCACGAGAATAAAGGAAACGATATCTGTCGGTCTGGTCTCGAGTGCTTTTGACAAAGATTGAAGAGGATTTCGTTTTCTTGCAGCATCTGTGAATGTTTTGTTTTAGATCCCAACTTCTATGTCTGGCACACACATACACACACACAGACACGCAGACACACACACGCACGCACGCGCGCGCGCAAATACAACACCTAAAAATAAGACACACGGACACATGCAATACCAGTTACTGATCGAAAACACTTTTTGAAAAGTTGGCTGTGGCCCTCCTGCTTTGAATAGTGTCTTTTGAATGGCGTGCGGCTGGTTCACTGGACCAAGAAAACGTTTCTTGAACAGCCCGTGAAGCCATGTTGGATGGCCCGCAGCTTTCCTCAAAAACTCCACTTCTGAAATAAATAGGACAGCTTTAGTGCTTTCATTCATATTACATGTCCGCTCAGTCAGATGTCTCCGAACGAAAGGTTAATGGAGTTGTCTCAGTTATTTGCTGTCCAGTTGAGTAGGGGTCTTATTCTTAATTATGTGTGTTCGTTTGACCACGTCTAAGGCTACATTCGGCGTTAATCCAGATGTAGTATGACGTCATATATGACCAGACAATCTCGTGACTGACACGGACGTAGGTCAACACATATGGGACACAATGACATTTATCAACCAAGTCAGCAAGTCTGACCACCAGATGCCGTTAGTCGCATCTTGCGACATAAAGGGTTTCGCAAAATCTGTTCTTATTGTGTTTTTGATGGGGGCGTATAGGATGTCATATTATGTTGTCTTATAGATGACAGCTGACAGACCCATAATGATCTGTTCTGTAAATGATAACAAATGAAGATCAATGAAGTATAATAATAACAATGATAATAACAAGTACAATTCTTATGTGTTGTCTATACCGGAGTGTCATAAGGTGAAGGCCCAATGAGGTTTCACATTTGGCACGTGACATAGCATATATTTGAACTGGCTTTTGTGTTAATGCCTCGTTACAAAGCATTGGCCCCCATGTGAAAATACTCCCAGACTCTGTTAATGGATATATTCATTGCGGTATGTTTTAAAAATATATCATTTCACTGTATACACATTCATTGGCCTCCCATAAACGTCAGTTTCGAGACGATATTATATATAGCATGGAATATTCACCAGAGACATACTGTTATTTGTTGTCCATACACCTCAGTCCTGATGTACATTTCATTTGTAGTGATGTGTGTTTCAAATATAACGATGCACAATTTCGAATATAGCGATGTACATTTCAAATATAGTGATGTACATTTCGAATATAGCAATGTACATTTCAGATATGAAGGTTTTTATGTTTACGTGTGAAATTTGTACCTCTTACAGCCTTGTATATTTTATCTTTTTGTTGTAAATTTCATATATTTCATTTCGTGCGTTTTGGCTGACTGGAGACCGTTTCATGTTTTTGCTCGTCTATCAGTGACAATATCTCGTATAACACTGTATATTTTACAAATGGCGATGTCTATTTCATGCACCCCTTGTCTATTTCAGCTGCTATTCCCAAGTGTGCCGGGTGTGGCGAGCAGATACTGGACAGGTTTATACTCAAAGTGCTCGACCGTTCCTGGCATTCAAAGTGTCTAAAATGTGCAGATTGCCAGGCACAACTATCCGATAAATGTTTTTCAAAAGGAGATAAAGTGTACTGCAAAGACGACTTTTTCAAGTAAGTATACAACCATTATACCCAAAACAGCGAGTAACGATGGTGCCTGGCGAAGGCATGTTTTGTGTTATATATACAATCAGCAAACACCTCATGTAAGAGATAACAATGATTAGACTGAATACGTCTAAAATCTTGCACACATTTGACAGACAAGATACAATCGAGCAGATCAAAACTCTTCCCGTCTGAATCTTGAACATCACGTTCAGGGCATTAAACAGATTTCATAGTATTCCCTGTTCTCCCCCGAGTTTTAGCAAAACTCCCATCGACATCTGTACCGCATGAAACTGTTTCTTAAAATACAATCTCCTCACGTACCCTCTCTCCTGCAATCCCACTGCAACTGATATTGGCACGCTCTGTAAACATGGACCTACAACGGAGGATAGCCAAATTTGAATTTCACGGACTCAGACTCGCGTTTTGAATTGGAACCATCTGTGCAAGAAAATGTGCAGGGAAACTTTCGATTGAAACTGTATACGGAAAGTGACAGGCTTATTTAAACTTTATTATAGTGATCGGTTTTCATGCTCTACAATTAAAAAGTCTGAATCCGTCGAAAGGAATATATATAACAGAATGTGGTATGTTTGTAAATTAAGTTTCATTTAAGTAAACAACCAAATAAAGTGCATTACGTCAAATTAAGTCAACACTGAATGCGTACTGATGTGTGTTTATTTCTAGTTCATAAATTTATATTTCCTCATGTAAGGAATCTCAAACAGATTATTTTATAACTGTTAATTCCATAATTGATATACGTTATCTTTGATAAGAGAAGTTTGGTGAATATGTCAAATATGCTATATATGTCGTAGTAGTGAAATTGTATCTGTGTATGACTATTATCGCAGAAGAAAGCATATGTATCATTGAAATTGACAATGAAATGTACGGGTAATAAAGTAATTACTGTGTTTCAGGTAGCAAGCTTTTAACGTTATGAGCGAACTCGATTGTTAGGATAAACTTTAAAGGCTCTACGTTATTTATTTATGTTTCTCTGTTTACAATCCACCTGCGTTTGACAAGTATTTCCTGCAGTTCGCTGAACAATTGATGATAGCTATTAACTATATCACTGACAAAAACATCTCTTACGATTAAAAAAAGTAAATTGCTTTACAATCTAGCGACAATGGCCGACTGAATAATTTAACGGACGGGGATACGTTCTTAGCAGTTGGCCGAGACTTAAAACCTGCACGTTACAGTCGAGTGATTTTCTAGTTTTGCGTTGTGTTAGTATAGTTATATTTGAAGAGGACAAAGCTATGGGCTCAAAACACCTGCAGTATGATGGACACACGAAATGTATTTCTTAATTATTTATGTTTTTCTGTCCCTACACGCTAAAAAGCCGATTGTTTTTTTTTTCACAAGAGGCGCACTTCCTTAGACAACAATCACCGACATACTAAAGGTGAAAAAAATAACGTTATGAATCATTTATGTTTTAAGTGCTTCGTCGTTGATTACAGTTTGTTGAAAATCTGAAGTAGGGTGCTAAGAGTACGAGAATTGATCTCAAAAGAAGTAAAGTGGGGGATCTGTTTTGTTGTTAAAAATTGATATGTATTGCGAATATGACACTAAATCGTTGAGAAGTGTTTGATGAGGTTGAGTGTGGTTGGTTGTGAAAAAGGTCGGCCCACTTCTCGAGGGGTGGTCAAGTGGTGCTTACAAATATGATCCACAGCCAGTGATTTAGAAATCATGATCATAATTATTGGAATATCATTACTGTTATTGTATACTGGAGCAATTCCTGGTTTCAGTATTCCAGCGATGTGTTTTTAAGACCCATGGATCCATTTCATTGAGAGTTATAAGCACGCCGACGTCGTAAATCGATGTCGTAGTATGAAAGCTACGATCGCCTTAGCTTACGAACAAGACTCTGTGAAACTATGACGGAGAAATCTCACTTGATAGTTCCTAATAATATATAAACTACTGCATTAATATTGCTGGCGAAACACATTTGGGTTTATTTAAGACGTTGATAATCAGCTGTAATTCTACAACCGGAATGGATTAATAACGAATGACGTACCTTTGCGCAAGGTGTGTCACGTTGGGTTTTGAAGTCAGTCTTGTGGTAACGTAAAACAGACCCTACTTGAGATAACGGAGGACAGTTCCTCACTGATCGCTGGCGGATGTTGTCGTTTGTAAGATTAAACACCAACTGTCAGGATAACCTCTTTCGATTTTCCACCGAAACAGATTCTAGTGGGTGAGTAAGTGCATTTAGTTTTACGCCGCATTTTATACCAATATTCCAACAGTATCACAGAAATGGGCTTCAAATAATGTACCACTGCAGGGAATCGAACTCGGCTAACTACTTGGTTACCCCACCGTCCCTGAGTGAGTGAGTTTTGTTTTACTCCGCTTTTAACAATATTCCGGCAATATCACGGCGGGTGACATTGAAAATGGACTTTCACACATTGAACCCATGAGGGGAAGCAAACCCGGGTCTTCGGCGTGACGAGCGAAAGCCTTAACCATGAGGCGACTCCACTGCCAGTGAGCGTAGGAGGAAATATAGTGGTGAAAATGATAAGAATGGATCATTAGTGATCCGTGATGACTGCATGTGATCATGACTTCGGGTGATCAGTGATGACTCAAGGTATTCATGAAAGGGTTACACATTGGTTTCTCTTGCCTAACGTTAACCAGTGATGTAGTTATTTGGTTATAACGAGGTTTTTACCTGCCAGTCACGTGGCAGAGAGTCTGAACCAGACGCCTCAGGGACCCAATAGCCCAATTAAAGGTTTTGTTGACACTAGGAATGATATGTGAACTAATTAATTATATTTCCAACTCTCCAAGTAAGTTTATCTAACTGACTCATATTGTTTTCTAACTATCACACCTGAGACTTGTTACAAATTTCGAACTCATGAACTTTTAAGACAATAATAGGATAAGCGAGAAAAGGACGCATGTTTATTTCAGTTACACGTTGTCAATTTCACCTCCAAAGTTGGTAAAACACACTGCTATTTCATGTAGGAGCCGGGTATGTACCATCCTATAAGTTACACCGAAAGGATCCGGCCTCGCGAGACCATATCGGCTTGTTTCAGTTACCGTCAGTTTACATGCGTTTCAGCACTGGTCCCCGTATGCAATAACCTGAGACTATGAACATACGCATAATCAATAAATGACAGAACTCTAAAGGACTGTGGTCATTTAACATTTGCTGCAGTTCGTAGAGGTAGTTTTAAATATGTAATCATATCACCGTCTTGCTATCTCACTAAACAATTACGGAAACATCATTGCAGCGATAGAATTACGTAGCGGTGATATGAGATTGCTATTTATTTTATATCCGATGATGAAAAAATATTCCGTGAATAGAGTACATGGAGCAAAATATATATACCCGTGTGTAACGAGCGGAAATGAAAGAAATAAAATATTTAGTGGTGATTGGTATATTTTGGTATCCTAATCGACAATACACGCGTACAGTACGTATCGCTGAAGAATGATGGCAGTACTGTTTTAGAGTACTTAGTATGTATTTCTATACAGGAGCCTACCACAACACTTGAACCGTGAAACGAAATATCACGAAATAGCCGTCCTCAAAGAACCAAGTATCATAGCACGGAGTTGCCAAGATCGATGCTCATGCTGTTGATCACTGGATTGTTTGATCCAGACTCGATTATTTACAGAAAGCCACTTTATAACTGAAGTATTGATTAGCGGCTTTAAAAAACAAACAATTAAAACAAGTACCATAGGAATAAATGGGTGACGGTACCGGTCTGGTACAGTGTTTTGGTACTGGTAGAATCGATCTTTAGAATCGATATTTAGAATCGCCGCATCTCCTGTGCGTGGTCAGGCTGTATGGGGAAACGAACCACACCTCACCTCGCGTGGCATCCAAGACATCTGTACATAAATAGTGTACATGTATATCGATAACGGCGGTTCTCAAACGCCAAAAAAATCCCGTAATCCCGCTTTTGTGACGTCACGGCTGTCTCCATCTCACCCAAAAGAGGCTTTCGTATCTTAGTAGGGGATCATGTGCCGACAGTCGGGCCCGGGCTAACGTCAGTGTCACTGTCACCGACAGAATGGTCACCCTCACGTCAACCAGGTCGCGTCTGTGAAATTGACATAGTGAAAAACACACGTATTACAGTTCCCAGATATCAGTTTCGAAAGAGAAACGAAAGTCTAATTAAAGCCTTTGGCTTCTTGAAAAGATTTTCTTACGAAAGAGGTACCAGAATATTGTTTCGAGTATCTTTGGATTTCTGGTATGTTTTCAGTTGATGTTTTGTACATAAAGCAGATGAAATGTTAAATATTTCATGAGTGTTATGTCTATCTCTTAAGCTACAATGAACACGAAAATGATGAAAATTATAGTTTTGTATATTAATTTAAAAACTCACAGTGATGTTGATGTAATTTTGAATTTGATGCAACATGTAAAACTGTTTTCGTCTGAAAAATAATATCTGTTAATATAAGTAAATATTAATAAATAAACATGAGTTTATCATTATAAAATAACATAGTAAGCGGCATTCAAAATCCAAACGCAGCGTTGAACTGACAACAGCTTCCCCCAAAACATAAACACACACACGCACACCAAATTCTGCTCCTGCTTGTAACATAAACCTAATGGACGGCTCCTGTTCCCGTGTTTTTCATTCGGCTAAATCAATTTTGGCGTGTCGCATGACCCCTTTCAAATACAGACGAGAAGAATTCTCCCCGGGTTTCCATAATTTGTTATAAACTGATTTCCCCGAATGATGCCATTACCGTCAAACTGATAACAGTTTAACATAAACTGTTTGACTGAGAACGATGTGAGGATAACGCGCGTACATGTTAAAGAAACGGTAATAATTTTACAATGCATTTTTAAAAAACTAAGAATCTCGAATTACCTTGAGTCAAGAGCTAGATTTCAGTTTTAATGGTGTTTTGTTTGTCATTTCAAATGTTTTGATAATTAGAAATTAAAAGTGAGCTTAGTTCAGCTAAACCCAACAAGACACCCGGTAGTCAAATAATTACATTTGTTACTCGAAATGCCAAAATTATCTCCGCGAAAATAGCCACGCATTTATAACTAACAAAAATGAAAACCATTCGTTATCTCGATATATGAATATAGGAATAAATTATGATGGTGAGTGTAAGCAAACTAAGAAAGAAGTGGCGAAAATATCAAGTTCTTAACAGTGATTATAAGGAACAGGCACTTCCTGAAATGTCAGTAACTTTCACGTTGTCAGGTTTTAAACATTATAGTTGATTTATCGAGTCATATTTGTGTTACTAACGACCTGAGAATCATTAGAGGGGTCATAAATTTTAAATAACGGGGTAATTTTGGAAGAAGGGATTGTAAGAGTTGTCGAAATGATGAAAATTGCACGTCTATTTCACAGCTAGTTGAACTCATTCACGTCGCCACGTTGCACGTGCATCCTTCAGGGGTGTTTTAAAGTCTTCATAACTGATACGATCCGATTTCAAAGGCACGGAATTCTCGTGATATTTACAAGGTATGTCGCGTGCGACACGTGCAGGTTGTCTCGTGTCTCAGGGACGAGTCTGATCGCATGCCTTGGCCAGATATTCCATGCGAATATAGACTTTTTGATCGCTAAGGTTGGCCTCAGTTGAAATGAGCACTTGTCACGCAATTCGTTCGGTGTCAAATAGTCCCGTTAATCAAGAGGCTAGGAAATCAAAATATTAAATATTGAAAGATTATTTTCAAACCAGGTCGACTATATTGAGGTTTACGCAAGACGACCTGTTACTGGGGACTCTGGATGAATTATTTACAGAGTGAAATGCACTGATGTCAATAGCAGATGAAATATATTACGTTGGCGCTGGGCACATGACACAATCGTTCCGCTTGGGCACACCCCATCCCTGTGTGAGTCAAGTCTCTGGCTTCCCTTATGAGATTTTTGTACGATAACAATACTAGCAAACAACAAGAGATTGCAAAACACGTGAATGTTTACTGAATATTTAATCAGCTTGATTTATCACGAGTTAGAGAACAGGAGAGAATCGATGCGCTATTCTCACCTGGTTTCCCTGTACAGCGGTGTACAGCAGAACACCTTTGATGTTCGTAAGAGAACAGGTGTAATGGCGGTATATGCCAGCTACTCTGCGCACATCCATCCTCCCTGCTGAGTTATTAAGTAGCAGACATGCGAACTGTGAAATCAACCAGCGGTTGATATAGCGCGTTATAGGTACTCAGCTCGGCGTCTCTGAAATTAACACGGCCTCCGGTGATATCGACACCACTCCACGTGAAATGGCTTCGCTCTGTGATCATGAATCTGAAAGCCATGTGAAACGGACAGCATTTGGTACGGCAGCATCGTAATCCGACATTGAAAAGTATATGATATCAACCGCAAACATAAAGCAAGGCAAAAAATACAGCAATTGAATCACTTTTGAATGGTTAAGTCGCATCAAACTGGGAACGACGTTCGAAAGGACAGCAAATATGATTTATTGCTTAATTTAAAATATAAAAATGAATATTTGTGTTTTATATGAGATACGGCAGCCAGGGGTATGAGAAACATTGTGTTGCATTCAGTATTTTAAAACTTAGACGGAGTATTGCATATATGAAACATGGTGTTCTAGACGATAACGAAGAGGGTGACAAACAGGACATGACGTCACAATAAACCTATCTGCCTATTATACGTATTTTATTCCAAACACGAATAAAGAGTGTACTCATTTCAGAAACTTATACTTTAATGATGCAGTCAAGGACAAAATAATTGAAAACGACAAAGACACGCTTACAACAACCGCACCCCCTATTTATTTCGGAAAGGTATGATGATAATAAACTTTCTTTTTTTAATGAGGTCGTGGATAAACTGTAGATTAACCATAGAATGAACGACCAAGATACGTAGATCCATGGAGGGGGGGTGAGGGGATTTAGGGAGGGATATCTAAAACTGATTGATTAAAGCGTTGAGGAAAGTTGGAAAGTTTAATTGGTTTTGCTTTTTTTCACCCATCGTCCGCTTCCTGTTGGTGAACATCTATCGTGCTTCCTTCATGTCGTGTTCTATATTTCCAATTCATCACGAACCGTCCCCGATGGAGCCTTATTGACAAGGAATCATGAACGCACCCAAATCAACCTTCACTTCGCGAATGGTGAAACGACAACTTCCAGATAGGCAATATACCTGCGCGCGCAGAACAAAGAAATCACGCGAGATCACGAGATTTTATCTCGTTCGCGAATGACAGATTCGACATGGTCGAGAAAACGAATTTCTCTGCTAACAAAAAGTCCCATATGGACTTTCTCTTCTCGGTGATTTTTTAATTGTGGCGATTTGTAAAAAATCTGTTCACTCCTGTGCTTAGTTTCAACATCAAAGAAACACGCTCCGGATAACTTTTTGAGTATAACTCCGAAAGGGAAAAACCTAATCACATCTGAAGTTCGTAAGGGACGGTAAAATGAATATATTGAAAATTTACTATATTTATTTGGGTGCACTTTTAAGAAAAAAATACGCATTACCATTCATGTATTTCAAAAACGATTCTGAACATCGTCTTTTCAAGTAAATACATTCAAGAATTTTTTTATTGCCTCACATGTATTAATACTTCTTTATCAATTGGTAATCAGTCACCGGATTGTCTGGTCCACACTCCATTAATATCAAACCGTCGTTATATAACTGGATTAATGAGTGAATGGTCAATACAAAACATACGAATAAACACAGAGATGAAACAATGCTATCAATCGTATGTTGGATCTAATAAGAGTCTAAATTTACCCAAGTTAAAGTCACGTTTCGGGTAAGTCAGCTGTTTTTCAACATCTAACTTCAAACTTAGAAGTTAACATCAATACCAAAATCCTCTGTTGTCTAGTAGTACGTAGGATACGCAATGTGCACTGTAAGGACCCACACCCTTGTCCTAATATAGCTGATGATATGTACTCGACTGGCAGTACTTCGGCCGCTAATCAATATACCAATCAATATTTTCTCGTACTAATTAGTTTACGACACGGTTGGAAGCACCGGGGAATGCTTTGTCCATGACTACGTTGTCTCGATAGCGAAACAAAAAAGAAACAGAAATAATTTTAAGCGGCTGCGAGTATAGAATGTTCAGTTGGGAATTCGTCTTTCATTTTCAAATTCTAAGACTTCAAAGTAACTTCAATATGTTGAACGAACAGTATTACTTCTAAATATTCTGCTTATCAGATTTCCTGGCACTAATATGCAGAAGATACATCCCAAAGATTTCAAATATCAATTCACACAGACATAGTTCCACGTATCCATTTCTTTTGAATTTAAAATAGGACGGGTCAAACTTTCAAATTTCACAGTTCGATCCCATACTCACAATTGCAATAAATGAAAGGTTTCAAGACTCGCTGTCTGTCTGTGTTGCAAATCAATAGAGAATCTAGCCATATCAAGTCAGGAGTTAGTAGTTGGTACGAACTTCATTGGTGAAAGAAAATTAATACTTGTGTGTGGCCTCCTCTTAAAACATTAATTCCAACAGGGTTACCTTATGTTGAAATGATCATATGCTTATTACTGAAAAAAATCCCATATGAATTAGTCAAACTGAAACTAATGTGATATGTACAGTATGATGTTAGCACATTGGAGCGGCGGTTGAGTGGCAGTGTTCATTTCAAAATGAAATGTACACTCACATCATCAATTTGTCATATCAAACAAGTGCTCTCCGCGTTTGGCTGTATCTTATGATTGTGTCACAGGCACATTAGTTACTCAAGCGGAAAAAGTAAATTCTAACCACGGTTTTGATGTAAATCATATATCGTTTTCTAATCAGATTTCTAAAGAAATATACACTGAAAAAGACATTGGACACCCACATTCTGATTACGGCATTATTCTAATGGAATCGACACACTTTGAAGAATAATATTCCGCTTTATTTCATGACGGCAACACAAACTACCAGGAAAAATGAAATATGAACACATTTCATAATTAGATTTACAAGTACAAAATTTATCGAAACGTCACTGGGCTGAAAATGGTGGCTCTGACAAAGTTCCGAGGCTAAGGTGGTACACATATGAAATACATGACCGTTGAACAATTCCATTTTTGTTTTCACGTTTCAGTAAACGTGTGTGTCTGTAGCATTTTGTTGGGAAGTTAAAACACGTGATAAAATATTCCAAAATGACATGAAACCCTTGTAGCGTAGACACTTGTTCTCTGAACGTTAACGTTCTTGCTCAACCACATGTGTGTGTGGCCCGTCCAAGTTAAGGGATGGGTAAAACCAGGAAGCTAAGCCGTAAATAGGATTTGTGTAAGGAGAGAAGGAAGGTCGCCCTCATCTTTAAAGCTTATTACTCGATTTAAGAGATTACTGGGGAAAAAAGTGTAAAAGCCGTATCGATCGTCCCCTCGAGGAACCCAGTGTGAAATACACTACGTCCTATAATGAAGCGGATGATGGATGAGGAAGGGGCGGGGCAATGGTCAGTTGTGGTCAATAGGTTTGGTCATTATTGTTAATATCGATGTTTCTTGCGGCATAATAATTCCTCGTGGTTACCACCGACGAATTACACAACATCTCAACTTTTACAGGAATAATACGAATCTTGCACCCACTGAGTATCTTATGTTCATGAATCACAATGGCATTCTTTATTATCTGTCTTTCAAGAAATATTTGTTTTTGTTCATGTAGTATCCTACTTCTATTAAAACATAACTAGAAATAGACCATCTAATGATATGATTGTTTACGTTGTTTTGTTTGTAGAAGAAAAAATTCCTGGTAAATAGTAGTGATTGCCGGGCAATAGAAAGTAGCCACTTGAAAAGTGGGTTTGGTCAAACATCTCCCCACCCGTCGGCCAGAATTAGAAAAATAAATGATACCAGAATCAAATATGAAACACGTCATTGTTAATTACAAATTTAAATTTTTTTATCCATAATACTAAAACTAGTTACATCACTTCTTTTGCCACTAACTGTCACGACACAATAAATTGGCACCACATAGTTTCATATAAAAAGACAACGTCCTTGTTTGTAGGTATCCCAAGTCATTTGAAAATTATGTCAGCGCTAATATTTCATGTTACACTCTGAATAAGTGAAGATCAACGCGGATAGTGTCTAAATTTGTACAGAGATGTACTCCTGACCTATCTTTAAACACACTCAATGCCTTTCTTTGGAGTACTGTATTCCGCCTGATTTGAGATCAAAATTAACGGGATTAGTTTTGGACTAAATGTGAGACAAGTTACATGGAATTACAAAATTGCCATGGAAACAGTTAGGGTGGATGTTTGCGTCGTCGCGTATGTTTGACAACGGAACATTCAGACCACGAGAGACACCAGAAATAATCACACGTTACCTCTACAGAAATATGTCAAATTATTAAAGATAATTATCCACATATCCACGAAACGGAAAGAGAAGTTGAGGCATATTCAAACAATTTGTTCTCTACTCCTTTCTCTCTTCACTATATGTTAAAAGGACGGAAATTCAGATATATTTATTCAATGAATCAAAAATATGTATGTTTTCATATTTTAAAAAAGTTTTCAAATTCTCATTTGTGGACATGAAACATTTGGAGTTACTGTAACAGGCAGTGTGTCTGTGTTCATGTAGTCATCAGCCCTGCTCCGCTCTCAAACAGCACCAGCGACAGCCGGCATTGTTCGATGAGGATCGTTTGGCTAAAGCGATAAAAACCATGCCATCCTCTTGTTTTTGTACTGGATTCAGTTCTAAGAGCACGCGTCATGGGATTCTGATGCTGGAAAGGCTCATTTGTCAAATTTTGACAGTTATTGTATTCCATACTTCGCCGATTAGCTTCAACTTAATAACCGACCGTGTCATCGCCCCACAACGAAACTTAGGTCAATGCTGCGGACCGAGCCTCGACTTCTCGGCGCTGAATGCTGGCAAAACCTAACATTACATGAAAGGTTTTATATCATTTAGGGACGTTTTTGTCAAATATTATGCTTCCTCGCTGGCGAGTTTTTTGCCTGGGAAGAAAATCGTATTTGTCAGGAGGATATTAAAATGCAAAAATTTCTGTGATTGCAATATTTGAAAAGCTGCAAATATGTCAGTTTGCTTTCGTATATCTTCTGTGATGAACTGTTTTGGAAGCATAATTCAATAGCTGCTGAGTCGAGGAATTTGTTGGGTTTTTTTTAGATCAGTTGGGCAAAAGTATGTTGGGTGTAGCTGTTTTTCTACTGTTCATTTTCACTGAAAAAAACCAACACACATAAAAACACATGCGCGTGATAGTGATTTAGATTTGGAAGAGTGACAACAGGCATTTCTTTGTAAATATTTTGAGATGTAAGTTTGGAGTGATTGTAAAAGCAGCCTATGAAACACAATGTAAAAACACGAAGAGTAGACATGGGTTGTCAGTGTTATTTTTGATTGATACATATTGCCTCTTGGCCGTATAGCTGCCTTGAACCAAACTTCCAGTTATACCTAAGGACACAAGAAACATTACTCTGAAAACTGGAAATGATCGAAAAATAGAAACCATATAAAAACGTTACTAACCTGCAAAAAGTCGCCCAAACACTGCAAAATTAGTTCCAAAACACATGTAATACCTGTATCCACAATACCAGTTTATTTATTTATTTATTTGTGTATAAATCAATATTACCATCATTTTCTTCTTTCTGGAGCGGGTATAGAGAGGAGAGGTTCAGTACTTTACTATTACCTTTACCTGCACATATATACTGGTACTATTTTATAGTAAATTCATGAAGAGCTGAGTTCATCCCGTTAAAAAATAACATTATTTATTTATTCATTTACTTCAGACTGTTTGGGACTAAGTGTGCTGGATGTGAGAAGGGTATCCCCCCGACAGAGGTGGTCCGCCGTGCTCAGGAGAACGTCTATCACCTGGACTGCTTCGCCTGTCTTATGTGCTCCCGGCAACTCAACACAGGAGACGAGTTCTACCTCATGGAAGACAAGAAACTAGTGTGCAAGACCGACTACGAGGCTGCAAAAGCTCGAGGAACTACAGGTGTGTACATTTTCCTCACCCTAAATTGACCTCATTTTCACGTTATGACGTCATTTGTGACGTATGTAAGATGGCGGCGTATCTTATGCAAGCTGCTCATTTTATACTCATATAGTTGCTTCAATTCGTCGGATAAATGTCATTGTTCTAGATGCATGGACATTTGTCTGTTTAATGTATTATCTGATTGGATTTAATACTTTCTTTTGTGGATTCATTTCCACAAATGGTCGAAATGGAATTAAAAACGTTAATAAACAATCATATCTTATGTAAACAATAAAGAAAAGGGTTAGACAAGACGGATTTTAATGAACTAAAGGGTCATATGTTCCTGCTATGAGCTGTTATTCTTTAAGACTGTCGTAACATATTTGTAAATATTTTTGTGAAGTATCTTTCAGTTTGCAAGAGATTAGACATAATATATTAATAATATCGAAGGTGTTTGTAAAATATCTGTTTTCTCTTCAGATTTCGAAATGGACCCCTCAAATAAACGCCCACGCACAACTATCACAGCAAAGCAGTTAGAAGCGTTGAAACGAGCATACAATGAAAGCCCCAAACCCGCGCGTCATGTCCGGGAGCAACTGAGTACCGAAACCGGTTTGGACATGCGTGTGGTTCAAGTGTGGTTCCAGAATCGGAGGGCTAAAGAAAAACGGTTGAAGAAAGACGCGGGGAGGCAAAGATGGAACCCTTATTTCCGTCAGATCAAGCGAGAAGGCGACCATGACAGTTCTCTTAGCGCCGACGATAGATCGGATGACGGACTTACAGACAGTTCATTTCAGGGTAGGTCCAACTGTTTTGTTTCTTTGTTCCTGTGTTAATAATCGCCAGACCAAACTAATGATTAATATTATGAGTTAGCAATAACCTAACAATATCATGGTGGCGAACACATGTCATGTCCTTGTCAAGTTTTACCAAAACGAACCTGGGGCATCGACTAAGGGCCAGCTCTTTACCCACAACCCTATCCAACAGCTCAGTGATTTAAAAGTCTTGTTTTATTTCTTTCAGGCAGTTTGGATGACCTAGAAGGCCCCGTCCATTCGGGTCGTTTGTCCGGGGACCTTTACGGTTCGGGTCCCGTGGACCACGAATCATTGGGGATGCCAGGGGGCCCTCCAAGCACACCCCCTATGGATGCATGGGGTCACTTCAACGGTCTGCCTGGAGGTCAATTTATCGGCCGCCATTCACCAAACATTCCATCAAGCCACCCTCAAATGTTGCCAATGGATTCTCTTCCGCTAGGTGGCGGGCAGAACATGGTTCGAATGATGCAGCCCGATGTAAACGACACCCCTTCTGGCTTTGTAGATTACCCGCCAGTCACCTCACAGAATCACGTGGAAGTGTATTAGTCATGTGACAGATTGTGCTGTTCTTATTGGACAAAATGAAACAGAGCCATGCGGAGAAACGTTCGTAGCCGCATACCGTATCCAGATTCAAATGAATATATTTTTGTGACTTGCCGGATACTAGTCGTTCTGTGTAGAGGCACCATGAGGACAAATAACAATCTTTGACGAAAAGACTTCGTCCATGTCAAGTGAAAACACTCGAGGGCTGTTGCATTGTCCATTTGATGCTGAGGGACAGATCTTTCGTTCATTCGATGTGCGATTTATATTGTTCCAAGTTCGTGAAGTCTGTATCGATTCAACGTAGCGTTGGCCGTTATAGTAGAGCGGACAGATTCCTTGCATGAGTTGGTGCTCCAGAATGCTTCGTTATGATCAATATTTATCTGTATTATTTGGAATCAAGTTGTTAGCTCTGACCATGTCGCTACATATCAAGCATCATTATTTCCAAGAAACGACAGGCTTTTTAATTATTCCTCGATCTCAGCCATGTTGTATTTACGAACTATATTTATTGTCTTTTTATTTCATAAATCTCATAAAAGCTTCATGATATCCTTCTTATTTATTCTACTTAAAAAAGGGACCACCCGTTTGTTTCAGAAACTGAAGGTCAAAAGAAACTATACCGAGTTGTGTCGTTGACAATTGACTTGAGTCTTGTTGAATTAAATAAAGTGTCTTTTCAACATCACTTATTTGTGGAAGTCATTCGCGGCGGTGTAATTTTGTGTAAAAGTAGATTGGTCTACTTGAGGTAAGGAATTACTTTTCAGTGAAATGTCAATACCGTGTTTGCGTGACTGTACATTTGTGCATAAATTTTTTTTTTCATCACTAAATTTTGGAAATGGTAATATTCCTACATTTTACAAGTTATGTGTAAAAACCCGAAGAACCAAGTACTCACGCGCCAATACGTTCTTTGGTATATTATATCGCTAGCCCGCAGTCAACGCAGAGGTAAAGTTTCTTTTGTACATCAGTTTATACCTGCAGTCAATCTGTCGAGTTGTCCTTGAATACTTTGAGTAGTATTTGATAGTTTATACAGAATTACATTGGCAGTGATTACATAGAGTTGTATATACATTATTAAGAGGCTGGTTTATTGACATATCACATATTTTATTGAACAAACGCTACTTATGGGCCAGATTGTGTCGCATATCAGCCCTAAACGTGGATAATTTGGTCACATTTTACCAATATGAGAGTTTTCTCTAGTCAGTCATAGCCGGGTGGGTTATGACTTAATTCCTCTGCTTGTACATACACAGTAAATATATCAACGTTTAACAATCTAATTAATCATTTTGCCCAATTCTCACCAGTTTTACAGTTGATATTTGATTGTACATGACATCATGACCTATGTTTTACATTGTTTTCGTTCTTTAAACCTTATTTAATGCCTTTACAATGTTATTTATTACAGAGTTATCTCCCATTGGTGTGTGCATAATAATGTCTTATCAAAATGGCAACGTTTTATATTTCAAGGGGAGATAACTCGTGTTGAGGGGAGGTAATCCATTTCGGGCGATGTGCAATGTCTCGGTTATCATTAAAATATTCACATATTATTGAAGTCAACCATGCCTTTTATGATAATTTATCTTTATTTATTCTGTTGTTGTGATTTTAAAGGTTATCTTAATTTATCCGAGGTTTTGTTCTCAGTAATTGTCTCATGTGCATTATTCATGTGCATTGTTCAATAAAACATCCAGTTTTATCGATGTATGTTTTGTTGGTTCTTTTAGTTTTAAAATGAATGCCCAAAATGCCAATAATGGTCTTGGCATAAATATCATTGGGTCACTGTTGTCCAAAATGTCTAAGACTCTGGGGCGATGAGTTAGCATAATAGTTGAGACCCGGTTTCGATTCCCCATGTGGGTACAATGTGTGAAACACCCCGCCGTGATATTGCTGGAATTTTGCTAAAAACGGCGTAAAACTAAACTCACTCAGCCCAAGGTATTGTGTTGCTGTGCCCTTGGATACGGTAGGATCCAGTGAATTCCTTGATTTCACAGTACTTGTGATCTGTTCCGAGTGAATGACAAAACACGCTGGTGGTGTTTTCATCGTTAATGAACTCCCACCCCTACCTCCCGACGCGAGTTAGGTCAGCTGATGTAGGGGTTTGACGCTAGGTGCATGGCGCACTTGCACTTGAATACCCCTTCATACAGATTCATCACTTAATGCTCAGTGTAGCGTTGGGGCAACCTAGTAGTCTAGGGGTAGCCTAGTTGTTAAAGAGTTCGCTCGTTACGCCGAAGGCCCATGTTTCTCACGTAGGTACATTGTGTGAAACCCTTGCCCCCCGCCACCCCTGCCGTTATAGTGTTTGAATGTTGCTAAAAGTTACGTATAACCATATTCACGTACTGCCGAGTGTCATGAAGGACACGAGATAAGCATTCGGTTTCCATCGTTGGGTATTTTACTGTAACTTCACATCAATCGTTTGTATGTGAAGTGGCAAGTTGTATTTTCCCCTTGCTGCTGAGAGGCGTTAAGTGTGTAATGGTAACTGATCTCTAAATTGTACGTAAGGATTGGAAAACGCATGCAGGTACTTTCAGAAACAGCATGAAGATTTTCGTTCATGTAGAACCCAAATCGTTTCAGGTCTTAAACCTGCAGATCTCTTACATTAAATCAAGTCAGCAATATAAAAACGAAAATAAACATAGAAACAGCAACAGCAATATCAACCAAACAGTTATATTTTCTGGTCTGTAGAATAATATTACACTAAAATGCAAAGTTGCAAAAAATCGAGTCATTTGGGGACAAAATATTTAATAAATACCTCTCAAATAAACTTCGTAGAAGCATACCAAGTGCATTTTGAACAACGTACACTTCAGTCCTCTTATCTATGGATTGATCCCAAATATATGACATCATGTTGGTTGGTGACGCTCCGAGTGATGTCGGAAATAGATTGTTTCTGATTCCCGAAAGGTTTGGTTCTTAAATACACCATTTTTCTTATCGAAACATCAATTGCAGGTTTTACTGCTGAAAACATCTTAACGCGAATAGTGACATTAACATTAATACTGATAATTATTATAATGAGCATAATAACAACAACAACAACAACAACAACAATTAGTACCAAATGTCGGTGATCTTGAGTTTGAAGATTCGTGTGCTTGGTTTCATGAACGTTGTTTGTTTGTTAAGATAGTCATCGACCGCCCATCCCAAGCGTTGTTTTTACATAAACAAAGATAATATCACCGTGCAATTTTTATCGACATTAGATTTCTATGCGCATGAAAACACTTTTTGCTTCAAATGCGAAGACCTTGATTCCAGAACGTGCCACAATATATTCACTTACCGAACACGTGTGTGGACCGTTATCAACCCTTTGACCATAATTTGGTAGGAACCCATCGAATCAAACCTTAACAAAATAAAGATCCAAACAGTATATACACACATATACAGGACGGTACATATACCTAGGGAAGCGAATTCCGATGCAGTTGTATTGTGATTCTGATTCATATAGTAGTGTTGTTCTGAATAGAATATTCAGAATGTCGGAAAACACAATGGAACAGTCCACAGGTGTGTGTAGCTGTATTTTTACATAAATATAATTTATAGGAGCAAGAGAGAAACAGTTACATCTCGGAGTGTTATGTGGAGAAAGCTGTAGACTGTTTGGACCACGTTTAACTTGGGTCTCGACGTCCTTGGACTTCATTTTAAGGCTTCTTTGAACGATGACTGTACCTTTATGGGTTTTAATGCTGATGCCAGTCGAAAGGAAAATCAGTGTCTTTGCCTTTTTGGGTGCTCTTTGGCATTTTACTACTGTAATGATAACGAAGGCTCTCAGACGTTATATGTGTACTTTAATATTTTGCAGTTTTCGTCGCTAGCTTTGAATAGCACTGTGAGAGGAAATCTGAGACTGGATAACGGAACACTGACACAGAGTGCTGTCCCCTTACTTGTTTTCACCGTATATACTGGGATCATTTTATTGGCCCCGGTTATAACCTAGCAATTAGGAGGAAAGAGAGGAGGGGGTCTTGATTGTTTGTTGTTTAACCCCGTATTGTATTCCGACTATGTAAATAATCTGTAAATAATTGAGTATGGCCTAGAGAGTTTAACATTATGATCATCGGTGTCTTGTCAGGTCCGCAAGCCCGACCATCCGGTCCTGTTGGTAGCCTCTTACGTGAACGGATGGTCGGATCTTTACGGGTAAGCCGGCGAGGGACCTTTAGCTGGCATACCGACCCTGTCTGTGAAGGTCAGGATTAGAAATGATCTTCAGTTATCCATGCTTGTCGTAAGAGGCTACGAAAGTGATCGAGTGGCGAGGCTTGTTGATTTGGTTGACACTTGTCATCGAATTCCAGTTGCGTAAATCGGTAGTCATGCTATTGATCACTGTAATGTCTGGTCCAGACTCGATTATTTACGGACTTCCGCCATATAGTTGGGATATTACTGACGCTGCGTCGTAAAACTAAACTTTCACTTAAGGAAGACTAATCAAAGTTAATCAAAGTTTGGTCATGCCAGCACCTGTCAAGAATATATATGCATAAATACACACAGACAGACAGACAGACACACACACACATACACACACACACACACACACACACACACACACACACACACACACACACACACACACACACACATATATATATATATATATATATATATATATATATATATATATATTGTATCTTTGTGTTCTGCCAAACATTATGATACAGGTTATCTGATAAACTGTAAATTATATATAACATTTTTTGCTATTCTTAAACGAATTAGACTGAATAATACCAAGGACATTACCCACATCAGTGCTTGCTGCTTGCAAGATTGTATTTTATAATTCCTTTGAAACATCCCAAGGCAACGACACCATATCAAGTAGGCTAGTTTATTACATATACATTTTTTCTTTGCTCTGAATACTGAAGTGTATAACGTTGAAGCAGATCGTTCACAAATCGACATTTCCCTGTGAAGTTCAACATTTTAACTTGCCTCTTTTCCATACTGGCTACAATGCGTCATCATTTGCAGCAACATGATGGATGGGAACGACCTTTTACGACATGCGGAAAATCGAGTTGACGACTTGCCGATTTCCGGCAACAAAGAAAACATGTTCCGCCATTTGGCGGCAGCGAAAACTTCCCGACCCAGCGCAGGAGGACTCTCAAGTTTGACTTTTTAAAACTGGATATCCATCGATCTTCTTCGTCTAAACCGTTAAACAAAGTCAGTCCCCCGACGCTAGGCCACAGGGTGCTCGGTAACTGTTTTAACTCAATTGAAAGGAATCTGTTAAACATGAAATACTATCTCTCGCTCAGGGTGTCCATATGGTAGGGAACTTTTTAACGACGCGCATCATTACGCCTGAACAAGTGGCCCATTAACCGCCCGATTGCGCTGTAGAAACGAGTTCTGTCGTCCAAGTAAGGAACCAGATGTTAGAATGAGGAAATTACATAAATGTATTGATGTACATTGCATTATATATTGTATTGGGTAATTAGGAAATCTTAATATGGCAAAGGCTAAGTTATAGACACATTCTCTTTGTATTGCATTTCAACACGGAAGTCGATATTTATGTAGATAATTTGTAAATAATCCGACTAAACACCTCTCTAGTAGACTCGACGAGTATGCCAATTGGGATGAAATTCATTTCGGCCGAATTCAATTAACAGACACGGGTCATCTCATTTATCTATGTTGAATTTTGTTATTCGTGATTTGTGTGTCCGATCGTATCGGTCGATGAACGAAAAACCGATGATTATGGTGCTAAATCGACATGGCTATACAAACTGACCAAGGTCGTTTCAAAAAGATAATCCACGCGGGTATGTGTTTACAGCATTGTTACGGGTGACAGCAGGTCCGACTATATTGTTTCTTTTCAGATTGATTCATACACCTTGAACTATATCAAGTAACTGGCTGATATTTCCATTAAAAGTGACCGAAATGAAAAATCTATGCCTGTATCAACATTCCTCAAGAAATACATTGATTATAACATCGGAGCAGTGACTGAGATTTAAAGAAGCAGAAATTCTGCCAGGAATACTCAAACACAAAACCTTGAAAGTGTTAGAATTTTAGAATTCAAGAAAAGTTTTGTGTTTGAAATTTTGAAAAAATAAACCTGTCATTCAAGGCAATATCAAAATTTAATATTTTCCTTCTAAACCAAGAGAATGAGGGCACAGGACAATCAGCTTTTGAAGGTATGTTTCGAATGAAACCATGAGTTACCATAAGTCGAGCCATATCACATATATAACTTTCGAATGCTGTACAATCAAACGTGAATATAAATATTTATGTTATACGCAATTGGGAGAGAGCTGTGATGTAATGTTTATTCATGTATTAGCATACTAAATACAATGACAGCTTGAATACACGTACTGAAGAACAAAAGCGTACGAGTTCATTTGTTTGGATGGATTAATTTTGTAGCCTAATTACACCACAAACAATCCATCCGCGCCTGCAAAGTGTAGATTGGCGGATTGATTTCTAAGATAAGATGAACACATTTGTTTTCTCGTTCAAGCCGACTGCCTCGCTCGCTGGTCTGTAATCAGGCGATGGGATAGCGTTTTACTGAGGGACTATTAATTACCCAAACCCATTTATTTTTTGTTTGTAGTAAATATAGATCAATTGGCAGTACAGTGCACATGTCGTGTTATTAGCTTCACACTTTAGTGCTGTTTTAGACGTCAGAGCTAACCATACAATCAAACGATCGACCTATCAATAAAAAAAACCCGTTTCATATTGGGGATAGTCGCATTATAAAAGACCTGAGGTTTCTCTAACAAGTAAATAAACGACTAAAGCACTCCTGCGTTTGAAGTAATGAAAATGTGAACCAATATGCTGGAGTATATTGACTGTCAAGGGTGAACGGGTTAGAGTATGGCTGACAATAAATGATCAAAGTAAAATAAATTACATAGATATTTTGAAGTTCAAGCAAACAGACCAAAGGTAATTCTTTGAATACAATATGATGGCTTCGGCTGCAGCAGGAACATTTCGTCGAGCAACGGGCGTTATTTAACTTCAACTGCGAATATAAGGTTTTTTTTTCATTTCTACGGCACGTGAAGCATGCTCCGTCACTCATGAAATAAAACGCTTGATGTCAACAACTGATGCTGTATTAAAGTGTTCAATATGTGCCGGGTCCTTTGTGCCCTACTGACTTTGCAATTGAATCAGTGACTTGTATTTTTCATCGCACTCAGCAATATTCAAGCTATATGGGACGGTCTGTAAATAATCGTGTCTGGACCAGACGATCCAGTGACCAAAAGCAGGAGCAACGAGCTACCGCTTTAACCACTAGGCTATCCTACTGGACCAAACTACATAGAAGAGCAGTTGATTCTTGATGGAGAATATTTGCTTATATTAAAAGAAAGCGAACGGCAGAATCAGTGTAAAGAGAGACTGGTTGAGTAATAGCGCATATATGCAGCTTTGAAAGGATAACCGACAACTGTGACATTACAGCGACATGTATTACTGATATTACATTATTCGTTACTCGGTGTTTTGAATGGATGCACGGTACTGTACGACAATTAAATTGTAAATTCCGTAATTATAGAGGCCATTCAGAATCAGACAAATACGAATTTATCATAAGGTTAATAATGGATGGTCAAATATATTCTTGGTCTAGCAGGATCACTGAGTGAGTCGGTATGGTTTGCAGTCGCTTTCGGCCCCCGCCCACTCCTTTGTTCTCCCCCCCCCCCCGCCCACACACACATAGTCGGTTACAGCCCGTGAAAAGCACATTTTTGCCTCATGTAGGTAGTGTAACACCTTTTACTAATTATTTATGATTATTTTACCAATTTCTTTGAAGCATTTTAAAGGGTCACGGGAATTGTCTTTTTGTCCATTTCTAATATCTGAAACTATTGTTGTTGAATGATCATTTATTGCACGATTATACTTTTAAACATTCACATGTGTGACGTCTAACAACTCTTTCCGTTTCATGGCTTTTTAAAGCAAACTTTATGATTAAATGTTCCACGTGTGTATTTTTACTGCTGTTGCTTTGATTTGAAGTCGAAACGTCACAATAAATTCTACATTTTATCTAATTTTTTGTCCAAACGTCTCTTCTGATGCAATCTATAAAAAATTATGAAAAAATGGTTACAAAATATACAAGTAAAAGTTTCTAAGGAGCAAAATTGCTCTTTCATTCATTGACTCACTAGCATGTATCGTTTCAGAACAAATTCTATTTATAGGAATTAAGATAATACAATAAAAAAAATACAATACGCGCAGAGACCACAAGATTTTAATCCACTGTGATCAATGGGTAACGCTTATTTAAGAAAGAAAAACGGTAATGATTGCCTTACAAATCGTAGCTTTCGCGGCAGCTAGGTTTGAAATGTGGTATTTGAAATGTGGCTTTGACGGCAATAGGTATTTTTCAAATGTGGCTTTCCCGGGGGGACACTGTGTGTTCAACGATAAAATAATCATACAAACTGAATTACCAGGATCACTGGCACCATTGGCAGTGTGTATTGTGACACATATTCACTTGATAGGAACACTTACAGCAGGGACCGTGTGCCTTCAATAACGTCTTTTTTCTTTATTTAAAGAAAAAAAACCTTCAATAAAGTCATATGTATCCAGTATGTGATATAGTTTCCAGATTTTGCTGGCCAGTCGGGCTAGCTTTGCCTGAAAGTTACTAGCCCACAAAATAATTCACTTGCCAGAAATGTGAATGTAGACAGACGTTTCATTGTTAAGCTGCTGATATTATTAACGTTTTTTCAGCCCATAAACTTACACGATTTAACAGGGTGTTATAACTTAACAAGCCGGAGCGAGTGATATATTTACAAAATGACCCCAGTGAAAAATTCACTGGCCAGTCGAACCGGTGATGTTGAAATGTACTGCTCCGACTGGATCTTTACTTGCCGCAGGCTAGAGTGCCAGTGACTATGTATCCATGTTGAACGACCTTTATCATTATTGACAAAGGTTGCAGTGATAACAGTTGTATCCAGATTTAACGCCATCACAAATATAACGCGCACTCACGCACGCACGCACGCACGCACGCACACACACATACATGGATGGACGGATATATTTATAGTAACATGATCATTTACAATGGCGTCAAGATAACAATCACATCCATACTTAAACAGCATATCGTCTTAACATTTTGACACCTTGAACTGAGGGAAGACAACAGGTAAAGTAAATTCAACCAAACGCTTATAGAACGGAAACTGAGTTCCGGCTGAGCTATTTTTAGATCCGATCGGACATGCGCCAAGCCATACAAGTCCGAACTTTATAGGTTGCCGTGATCTAAAGAGACCATCTGAAGAAATCTCAAAGTTGTTTGACTAGATACAAGGCTGCGGAACAGTTTGGGAGACGTCGCTTTGACATTGCTACCCGACGGTGAAGCCATTTAAGACAAGATCGATGGCGATATCGTACACGTTATTATTGGTGGTAGTGGACATTTTAAAGGAGCTCTTTGACTCGTTCGCCCTTTCTCCCAGGCCTTTATGCTCGTAAACTAAATGTTAAAGTGTCATTCCCAAGAGTTGGAATCGATGTCTGTGGGTGTACGCTTGATAATGGAGTATACGTCGACCGTGTGTCTCCCGGCATGGACGGAAAGGCCTTCGGAGGAGCGTAGAGCGAACTGAGCCTTCTTTGTTCTTTGTGATAGCATGGTTGTAAGGTTGTGATGGACTTGTACAGTGAACTTTGTGAACTTTCAATGCTTCACTTGTATGGCATCCTAAAGAGCATTAAGAGCGTACTGGGGCAATCAAAATGCGCTGTGCTTCATACAACTCCTGTCTTCTCTTGAATGGTAGTATAGGTGTACAAAAAGTACAGTATGGAAGTTAAACGTGATGGTGATTTCTTTATTTTTTTTCAATTCAATTTTGATTTATAGTGGTTAGTGTTGGTTGGACTCGCACACGAAGACGCGACTGTATCATACCAACTCTGAAGATGTTGCTTTGGTTGGAGTCAGCCAAAGATGTTGATATACGTGTATCTTGCATAACACTGCCCCAACATTTCTCAAGAGAGCGTCATTTCTTATGAGCCATCGCGATCTCCTCGATGACGATCTGCATCTCTGAATTCTGTGTCCCCGACGCCAACTGCTATATATGTTGACAGGTGTTTCAACGAGATTGCAGCAAGACTGTGGGTCGATCTACCATCTACCCCAAGAAACTCTACATATTTTTACATTTAATGTAAGGGCGTTAATACCCGTTTCTTTAAATCAGCCTTGACACAGTGGCATTTGTGACTCTTTCTGTGACGCGTCTAAGACTAGTTTATGTTCTATTTTCTGAATCATATAGGATGCGATACAACGCTTCTTCTAGGTTTCTTGAAACAAGAATGATATCGCCACTATTAATGGGCTTCACTCATTGTGACCATTTGGGGAAGAGAACCCAGACCTTTCAGCGTGACGAACCCGGACCTTTCTGTGCTGTAACCACTAGGCCTCCTCACCAGTTTGTGATAACACCGGCATGTAAGAGCAAAGGGGTAACCAATGCAAGGATTCCAAGCCTGATACTCCACTAGTTTCCCGGATGCTTCTACGGTTGGCCAGATATTTGTATTATCTCTCATGCTAGCTCAGCCTTCTCACAGTAGCCAATCAGACAAGCCGTTACAATCGGGCTTGCTAGAGTCAACAAAGATGAAGGCAACAGTCGCGAAGGTTTGATCGCTGTACGACTCAGATCTAGGAAAAGAATCATACAGACAAACTGACAGGTCTGAAATCTTTAAAAATATACACATTAACTCCTACCTCTTTCAGGGTACCTCTGCAACAAGTGATTTATGACAGAAACCTTGTGCATGGTAGGCTCAACCTCCTGGCGAAGAGACCTGATAGGATACAAACCACGCAAAAGGGAGGTAACAGTTATCTGTCCGAGTCGTAGATGGATCTAGTGTACTGGCAGAGACTGATCAGAACGTATACCCTGGAGATTATCGACGATGTGTTTCGTCCGTGTCGAGGACAAACCCGTTGGTACGTTTGCTACTTTGCAGCTCTTCAGAAGCAGAGTGGTCGATTGAAAAACGATGCTAGTCAATATCCAGCTCCTCCATGGACTGTCCTTGGGACTCTGTGTTCACGGTGAATTGCACTGGACCAAGAACGGGTTCTGTGGAACTCAAGTAGACAAAGACCGCCATCTGTGATGGTGCATCTTAGATCTGTAAATTCTGTCTCGTGCATGACTTCAACTGTCTGGCAAATCTTTGCTAAGGATGTCTTAAACTATCTGTCGTCTTTGGCTTAATCTGTCAGGCATCTCTCTGATAGAAACTGTTTGGTATCTATGGTAGATATGGCAAACTACCTATATCTAGGTAGCGGTGGCGCGGTAGCAGATATAACCAACACCTGGTATGTCGGTCGTAGATATAACCAGCTACCAGGTATCTCTATGGTAGATATAACAAACTACCTGGTATCTCTATGATAGATATAACAAACTACCTGGTATCTCTATGGTAGGTGACCTTTGAAGATCCGGGACAGAAAGGCCTTCAGCAACACATGCTTGCCACATGCTCGGGTGACCAGACCCGCTGACTTGTTTGACACGTCATCATACC
Organism: Haliotis asinina; assembly: GCF_037392515.1. NCBI lineage: Eukaryota > Metazoa > Mollusca > Gastropoda > Lepetellida > Haliotidae > Haliotis > Haliotis asinina. Next base: position 45,325,896 of record NC_090281.1, read on the forward strand.
CAATTGCGTAAAAAGAGGCTCATATTGTTTATCACTGGATTGCCTGTTCCAGACTCTGTTATTTAGAGATTGCCGACATATAGCTGGACTACCTGGTATCCATATGGTAGATACAACAAACTACCTGGTGTCTCCGCTGTAGATACAACAAAGTACCTGGTGTCTCCGCTGTAGATATAACAAATTACCTGGTGTCTCCGCTGTAGATATAACAAATTACCTGGTGTCTCCGCTGTAGATATAACAAATTACCTGGTGTCTCCGCTGTAGATATAACAAATTACCTGGTGTCTCCGCTGTAGATACAACAAACTACCTGGTGTCTCCGCTGTAGATATAACAAATTACCTGGTGTCACTCTGACAAGTGTTACTTAAACAGAATGCCACCTCTGTCGTGGGTATTGCTTAAACTGTTTGGTATCACCCTGGTAAGTATGACGTAAATTGTCTGTCATCGTTATGATGGACATGGCTTAAACTGTCTGACATCTGTCAGGCAGTATGACTTAAGCTGCTTGGCATATCTTAGGAAAGTATGACTTACATTGTCTGGCATCTCTCTGGAGAGAGTGAGTGAGTTAATAGTTAACGTCACATCGGCAATTGCAGCCATATTGTGACGAGAACGTTTAATTATAGAAATACAAATGAATTAATAGCACATACATTGTAAACACCTGCCAACGAAGGACAGTAAAACTAACTAGAATAGAACAGAGCAGAATTTAAAACTAGTGATTAGACCTAAAACAATGCATCTATAGAGGACAATACAATATAAAAATGAGCTATAGGTTGCCAACAACTGAAGGTAGATCACCATACAAAGCATCTCTCTGGAAGGTATGACTGTAACAGTCTCGCATCTCTCTGGAAGGTACTGAAACAGTCTCGCATCTCCCTGGTAAGTATGACTTAAACTGGTTCAAGTCTCTCTGGCACCTATGACTGATTTTTCCTGCTTTTCGGGTCATTTGAAAATGTCATTCTAAAGGACACCTGTACTTTCCTCAAAGACGTAGATAACGGAATATACATTATTTGCAGAACGTTAAACACTGGAATGCCTTTAAGTCGATTATAAATGTTGTCTGTGCTCCTTCTGGTTGTTGCGAGTGAACGACGTTTAACATATCTTCGCACGTATTATATATCCAATATGATCCGTACATGATCATATAATCACGGTCCCCGTCGCAATCATAGCCCAAGGTAGTTATATGACAGGTTCATTTGTACTTTCATAATTTGCCACCCAATCTTTAGTTCATAAAGGTGAAATGATTGTTTTGAGCTGTGTCATTTGAATCAAACACAGTGATAGCGTATATTGTTCGCCTTTTCGTAGCTTGATACTTCAAAAAGGTTATTAAGGCTCTACCAGTTTTTATGGTCCTTTATATACCAGACGCTTGGTTGAAAAATTAAGAAACAAAGATGTAATTTCAATTTGCTTCCTTGAAAATTAAAATTATTTAGTACAAACGCCTTTGATATCTATCCTTTGCTATTTTTGAAAATACAAGTTATTGAGCACTGAAGCTGGATATATTGAAAGTTTTTAGGTTGAAAATAATAATAGGTTGACATAATAGATAAAAGTATCACGGTTCCCGATAAGAACGGTGTTGTCCTATTCATTTGCGAATTTCCAACAAGAACAACGCCCCCCCCCCCCCCCACCCCTCCCAATTTCTTTATAGTTTAACGCCACCCCCAGCAATATCCCAGATATATGACGTCGGTCTGAAAATAATCGAGTCAGGACCAGATAATCATGTGAGGGTACCCTGCAACACCCGTGTCACATGTGAGTCCTTGGCTGTTCTTTAATGTCGCACTCAACAATATTCCAATTATATAATCGATTTTGAACCAGAACATCCCGTGATAAACAGCACGAACATTGATCTACGCAATTTTGATACAATATCATGCATTAACTAATCCAGTGCATCTCGACCACCTGAAATTTGTCGTTTCTTCTCGCTCTCAAGAATCACTGATCCCTGTCTGAATACACCTTAGACCCATGTCTTTCATAATGCTACCAGTGCTCAACGTCACTGACGTCAAATACCCGCTTTCCGACGTCATGAACTACGGTTCAAAACATCATAATACTGTTCAGTAACTTACAATGGGTCATTATATCTGTAACTGGAGCCACCCACAAACTATCTGAACAACATAAATGACAATTTTGAAAATGTCATTCTAAAGGACACCTGCATAAGGGCAGGCAATGGCTTAACGCCAATGTCCAGAGCAATTAAACATCGATCAACTAAGCCATCGAGTTTAGGCATAAGATGTTTTAAAGGCTTGGCATTTTTCTTTTCTTAGATTTAGTTTTTAACGTACAAATTCTGGGCGTTCAATTTCATCCAAAATGTATTTGATACACGAGCCTTCGCAGGAAGCAAGTCTGCAACCAACGGGCATGTACCACCGTAACATTTAGCGGGGTCTTTAAGAGACTCCTCTGTTGGTTTCAGTTGCTTATAGGCAGACTGTGAACATATTCGCTTCTTCGGTTACAATTTGAATGCATTTGAAACGAGGACATAATGAGGAGCTGTCTCGTTTCAAAGGTGATTTACAATCAACGCCCTTGGACATGAAGACACAGTGATGCAGTTCAAGCTCGAACCACAATAGCACAATTTGGGTCTTCCCACTGAGCGAAAAGCATTGAAATTTCAGGGCTGTTTGGGGAAATGTCGTTAAGCATAATCAAACTTTTAGATTTTATCAAAAATACATATGGCTGAAAATGTAGGAAAACATTTATCCGCATATTACTCACAACAATATTTCAAAGGGGTCAAAAACAGTTCGGTATTTGTGTTTGTTAGCTTTATTGTTTAAGGCCGCTTTCATCAACAAGGCGGTGGTTTGTAAATAATCGAGTGTGGACCAGACAATCCAGTGACTGATATCTTGAACATTGATGTACGTAACTAGGATATGATGACACAATTCCTGAGATTTATGTACTTACACCAACACGTTTACGTACTGGTTTAAACTCCATGAAATGAATTCATCGAGATGCTCAAAGAGAGGTTAGAATACTGTCATGTTATATGATACGGAAGAAAAATACGAAAAAATGAACGAATTGGAAATGTTTAAGCTATTTTATTACCTGAAAATATACTCCTTTATCAATTCTATTATGAATTCTACACACGAATTATCAAAATGGGGACGCTGTGGGCGAGCTGGATAAAGCGTCAGGCTAGTGCTCCAGAAGAGGTTAAGGTGTCGGATGTAAACATCTTGGATCCACCTTTGTATGCAGACTCTTTCAGCGTTGTCACAGCCCTTAGTGTGCAGTACACAACCCCGTGCACCTAAACGAACCCACGAATCAGTTGGTATATGGCCAGATGGTGGCCACACGAATACACGCAAACACCTAGCTGCGGGTACAGCAACGTGCATGAAGTTGGACAAAGTACTGTGACTAAGTGTCCCAGTCCACGCAGCTTTTAAGTTCCTCGATAGGATGCGAGAGACACTATAAACTCGGTGCGCCTAGTGGCAGCAAGGGTTGTATACTCCCCAGGCAGTTGATAAATTTTGCATGCTACTTTCATGATCAAATATTCCGGCAACCTTTAAACCGCTGGATTTATTAGCAACACAAACTCTGTTCGTTTCCTGAATTATGGAGCCAAATTTAAATTTGTAAAGGACAGTGAGTGAGTTTAGTTTTACACCGCTTGAGCAATATTGTTGTAATATCACGGCGGGGGACACTAGAAATGGACCTCACACATTGTAGCAATGTAGGGAATCGAACCGGGTCTTCGGCGTGGCGACCCAACGCTTTAATCATCTGGCCATGTAAGCGATAACTACAGCTGTGAACGCCACCTGTGTGGTTCGAACTATAGACATATGACGTCTTAATTGAATAAAGACGTCATATGCTTGAATAAAAATATTTGAACACGTGAAGATCCTGGTTAAAAGTATCGGTCTTGAGCAATACATACTCATAAGTGAACGTCTAACGGGATCGGGTGGTTACACTTGCTGGTTTCTTTGCGTAGATCGATGCTGACGCTAATGATCACTGGATTGCCTGGTCCAGACTCGATAATGTATAGACCTCTTTCATACAGCTGGAATATTGCTGTGCGGTGTGAAACTAAACTCACTCATATCGTACGTAAGTTCATTTGCATAAACAGTGTACTCAAAGCTGACAATGCTGATCTAGTAGTCGGCAGAGCAGTTGCCTCCCTTAGTCGCGCGAGGATCTGCTGATGTTCCACAAACAGCACGTTTCTTTTACTGCACCATCCCTGGTCTCGTTGATTTCACCAAACCGGCATGTATCTCTACTGCTGAAATAATGTTTAACTTTCGTTTAACCTACTCACGTATGGGAATAAATACAAGGATGGTGATTAGAGGGACATTCTATGGTTCAAGCTTGGATTTTCGCAGCATCACAAATAGCATGTAAATAAATTGTCTAACCTATCTCACAAATCAAAGAAAATCATTCCTAAATACCCTTGAATGAAATAGCTCATTTCTGACACCCGGCGAACAAGCTCCAATTCTAAATCTAAATCTTTGCCGCTAGGTGAACACTTCAGTGAATGGCGCAAAGTTGGAAGTTAAAAGATCGTAAATAATCCTTGCGTTATATAGTTCACAATAAATGAATGTCTTGACACGCCGAAACAGTCTGTAAAATCGATTGCTGCATGGATATTCCGTATTCATTCTGTTGTCTGGTCTTAGTAAAGTCATCCTAACTGTACCTGTTGATCAGGCGCTCGTGGAATAGCCCATTGCTGGTGTATCCGCCCTTCTATTGCTGGAATATTGCTAAAAACAAACGATGTAAAATAATATTCGCTCACCCAGTCTCGTGGAATAGAGTGGATGAGAGGATGATGTTTTATGGCGTATTGCCTCAGGATATCGAGCCGCTGTGATTATACATTCCCACACCCCTTTGGTAATTACTGTTGAAACATTATAATAAACAGAGATGGGAAAAAAGACACATTACCATTTTTTAACAAGATTATCTTTGTTTGCACAGGAGATGAAAACATTTTTAGTTTCCACTTAGAATACAAACTTTCCGCTCCAGCCTCTCAAAATATCAGACCCGTGCTAGTTATAACAAGAGACTAAACGGGTGGTCAGGCTCGCTGACTTGGTTGACACACGTATTCCTATTCCATTTGCGTAGATGGCTGATCATGATGTTAATCACAGGGTTGTCTGGTCCAGACTCGATTATTTAGAGGTCGCCACCGTATAACTGGAATATTGCTGAGTGCGGCGTAAAACAGTCAATCAGTCACCTGCAGCTTCCGAATCTTATTGCACAGATCTGAACATGACACAAATCCGTGATCACTCCTATTTCAAATTCAGTCGGCCAGATCAGTTACCTGATTATGAACGGTCCTATATCACAGTTATACCTGAAACCTTACCAACTGATTTTTTACAGAAGTCCCTGATTTGAGTCTGCCAATTCCTGACGAAGTATTGATTCTTACACTACAGAATGACGGTGAGGAAGAACAATTGATTCCAGCCTAAATGTCCCAAGATTTCCTGTAAATGAGACATTCCAACCTTACACTGTTTTCTCAGTAAGCCTCACAGGGCATCTGGTTTCAGTTTTTGGCGCCATGGAATCCTCTTTTCCACAAATAACAAAACATCTAGAAAAGTTACTCGACTTTCAATATCAGTTTTGTCATCATAAATGGTAAAAGCCATAAAATACAAAAAGGAAAATGTTAGATGTGAAATACGTGTGCTTTTTTTAGAAATGGAAACTCAGAATAGAACAGCCATTATACCTCAAGTGATAACTTGGACAGTATTTAGATGGGCACGGATACAGAACAAAATTGCCTCATGGTATTATATCTTTTTATAATGTCCTAGAATCATATTCACATGTTCGCAAAAACATATATTCATAATTACCTTCATCAAATTTACGTCGATAATTTTCTTTAAATTATTGGTAATATTATTCAAGTGGAAAATATTGTTAAAACCGACTATGTTACAAAACTGGGAAAATAGCATATGAAACTCAATACCTTCAAAATATCAATGATAAAATAGCTATTGTTTTTCCCGACTGTGCGCGTATTTGCAATGGCATTTGAAATAAATTAAACAAAAATAAATGTGAAGTGGGTAAGGGTTGAACCGAATAAAATCTCTCTTTCTCTCCCTCCCGTTGACTATCTTCCTCCGTCTCTCTCACAGTCTACAAGTCATACAGCAGGATGTTGAAATCTTCCATTAAGTTAAATCATCCCACTTTCTCCAAGAACAAACTGCTTAGTCACGTGACATGAAATCCGCATCACCGATCTGTCAGCTCCGTTGTGGAATTCCAATTTCGGAAAAGACCGTGCAACGGTTGTTTTGATTTACCTGTCAAATTTCGCGTTGATGAAAATTGAAAAGTATAACAGAGCTACACGGAGCGAGAGAAACTGCACAAAGCAACGATTTGTTGGAAGGATTCGTAGACTCCGTAGGGAGGTCCCGCTGTCGATGCGAAGATGTACATGTCGCTGTTTGATTGGCAGCTGGTAGAAATCCCCGCCAAAGGTTCTTATGTTGAGACAGGAGTAGTGGAGTTGCATGGCGCCCGTCACTGGTCCAGCGCTACTTTCACAAATTGAAAACAATTGGACGAAACTTGTTCCAGCCTTTCGTTCTGATTGCAATTCAAGTTTTCGATGTAACCTGTCACCTACGATCGCGAGCCATTATACGGACTGTTTGATTTCATTGACAGCCGCAGGACTACTTATGCCAGACAGTTTTCGCGCCATATCATTCATCGGGAGATTTGTTAAAAGATGAATTTTTTTACGTGCGATGCAACAACTTGATGGTTCAATCGCTTAATCGAACTTTTAATTTGTATATTTCTGAGGCTTCACATCACCCTGCTTGTTTGAAGTGAGCGGTTATGTTTCTAGCCTTTTTGCAATATATATGCAATATTACAGCGAGGCGCACCAGAATGAACATGCACTCATGGACCCATATTGGGAATCGAACCAGGTTACTGGTGTGACAAAAGAACGCTTAGCGACTGAGCTACCTGATAGTTTTGAACTAATGAATAAATACATTTGCCACGGCAATATATAATCGAAGTGTTTTTTTTTTGTGTCGCACCAAAATTGCGGGTTCGATTCCGACAGTAGTACAGTTTTATGAACCCCATTGTAATTGTTCCGCTTCGAATAAAAGAATTGGTTCGGGTTGGGATAATTTGTCATGGTAAGATAACACTTCAATGTATTCATTATGAAGTAACGGCGTGTACGTGTAGCTTGAAAGTATTTATGTGTAGAATGTGTCCTTCATTGCTGTTTAATACGATCATCAATGGAGCGTTGACAGTTTAGCGATTGATGTTATGAACATCAGTTCTGAATCCCCAGAGAGAGAGAGAGAGAGAGAGAGAGAGAGAGAGAGAGAGAGAGGGGGGAGAGACATACACGCATGCTGCATGCATACATACAGACATGTACATACACACACGCGCGCGCGCGCTCGCACACACACACACACACACACACACACACACACACATACATACATACATACATACATACATACATACATACATACATACATACATACAAACAAATTGGAAAGTCGGGCCCCTAAGCTACCACATCGCCCCTAAACAGGCATAAGTTCATTCAGTAATCTAGAAAGTGTAACACCAACAGAATTGGTAGCAGAAGTATTATCGTCATCGTCATCATCATCATCATCATCATCATCATCATCATCGTGCCCGCCTTCATGGTGTAGTGGTTAGAGCGTCCGGCAGGAGAGTGGAAGGTCACGGGTTCCATTCCCAGCCGCGTCATGCGACAGACGTTAAACTGGTGAACTCGTAGTCAGTATAATGCGTCTGAGTTGGGTCGTCATTCGTAACTGTGGCATGGTATGTCAGTGACCTAGCACTATAAAACCTGCTTAAGTCTGGTACAAGCAGACACACATGCACATCGTCATATGAGAGAAATATTTTTAAGTACGGCGTTAAACCCCATTTCACCTCTCATAATCATCATCAGCAGCAGCATCATTATCAGCAGCAGCAGCAGCAACAGCAGCAACAGCAGCAACAGTAGTAGAAACAACAGCAGCAGTAGGAATAGCAAAAAGGGAAAAAGCTGAGCTTATAATAAATGCAGAAAAATTGCAGCACAGATGTAGCTGACGTCACACGGTAGCTGGTAGCGTTCCTCACACCCGCTGTCTCATCTGTGTAATTGAGGTAGCAGAATACCTCTTGTGGGAAGAATCAAAGTTTCAAACATCAAAGATCCCTAAAAAATACCGCCAACCTAAACTTCACTGGGCCGTTGAAGCATGTATTACACTATTTTCAATATTTCGGAAAAAAAAACCCCACACTCAAGGTTCGGTCAATTAACGCAGTATTTTCAAAGTTTATATGTCGCCTCAAGGGTTGATGTTACCCCGACAAGATCTACTGATATTCTGCGTTGCTATGAACACCTTTACACGGCACCCGTCTCCCAGTTTCTATCGGGAAGTGTGAATTTTATGAATAGAAACCAACACAGGCAGAATTGAAAAACAGCAAACACACCTGTCCTGATTTTACAAATGGATAGACGCTGTACAACGGACCCTTACTATCGTGGGACAAGTGGTATTAAACAATAGACCCCTAAAAAAACTCTTGTCGCCACGTATAAATGGTTCTAAGATGTTATTTTAATACGGGAAAAGCCGTTGATAACAGGTTTCGTCGAATTAAAACCCCACCCTCACTCTTGAGCACCGTGGTGAGGTCTATTGTCTTCATCTTATCGCATCCCCATTGTGACTGCTGCGCTGGAGAGTTTACACGCACTTTCCAATTGATGAGTCTTTGATCTTTCGATTTCAATGCCTGCTCCTCGTTGACGAATTTATGCGTTTTCACAGTGAGAGAAAATTCAAGGGAGATAACACCTGATCCTCGCCTTCGGCAAAAGTCGGATTAACCCGGTTACATGTTGTACGGGTTTTGCTAAATGTTCAAATGAGCTGGGGAGGTTTTCAATACAATAATAGTTACCGGCCTCCACTGCCGAGTGTCTTTCATCTCTGCGAATGATTGAATGCTTTTAAGAAATTGTATTTCTTTGTTATGGAACCATCATATCGACATTTTGTAAGGCTTGTGGACATATTTAGGTTGGAGTAATTACTCTACAGTATCTGAACTGTGGTCGTATCATTTAAAAAAGTCGTGATAACACAGATTGTATCGTTCTTGAACTCTTGAAAAGATCCAAATTAATAAATATGTCAACGGCAACACTAGTAATGGAAGCAGCAGCAGCAGTAGCAGTAGTAGTAATAGCAGCAGCAGCAGTAGTAGTAGTAGTAGTAGTGGCAGCAGCAGCAGCAGCAGCAGCAGTAGTAGTAGCAGAAGCAGCAGCAGTAATAAGAGTAACTGTAGTTATAGTAGTCAGTGCACAAGATTTGTTTTATGCCGCACTTCAATATACTAGCTATATGGCGGCGGTATGTAAATAATCGAATATGGATCACACAATCCACTGATCAACAGCATGAGCATCGATCAGCACAACTGGGATACGATGTGTCAACCAAGTCAGGCTGACTGCCCGACTTGGTCAGTCGCCTCTTACGAGAAGCATGGAAAACAGAAGATAAATTGTAACACGTATCTTTACGGTTCAGTAGTAGTAGTAGTAGTAGTAGTAGTAGTAGTAGTGGTAGTAGTAGTAGTAGTAGCAATAAGAGTAAATGTGGCAGCATAAGTTGTTGTAGTAGTAGCTGTGTTGCCATTTTTGTTGTCGATGTCGTCACCATGTTTCTGGCATTATATTTTGGTAACATTCCGACAACAACATGGCGGGGGACATCCGAAATAGGCCTCACTCATTGTGACCATGTTGGGAATCGAATGACGAGTGGACACTTTGACCACCTGGCTACGCCACCGCACCCTGACATCATATCACGTACGTTTCGGGAATGGGCAGTTCTTTGTAAGTTAGCTGCGAGCCTCCAAGTTCAAACCATAGGCTAAACCTAAAATCTGTACGTAAAAGAACCTATTGCGACACCAAGTAACAAATACGCTGCTGTGTTACACTTAATAACGCTGTCACATAATGAATTGTGACAGAAATATTTCAGTCGATTTACACTACGTTAATATAGAGCTATTTCATTATTTTTGCAAGTGAATGGTTTAAATTTGATCTTTATCTAACATCTATCGTCAGCTGGATTCTAACCCGAATCGTTTCATATGAGTACATTGAATTATCGAACTCAGCAAGCGTGACACATGAAAAACTGTTACATGTGTCTTGTATTTGCATAACGCTCACGCTGCCCCAACACTATTAGGTATTTCATAATTGATTCCAATAACTATGTTCACATTCAAAGAACTGATATAAACTTTCGATGAGAACAAAATATCTCAACATTTATATTCCTGTTCAGGGCGCTATATTTGTTATAGCCCACGTCCGAAAGTGTATTTACAATATACAGGGAATGGATAAAATACAGCGTCAGGTCCTAAGGGAAAAGTGATGATCCGTGTACCATGCACTGTAAATATGAGCTCGCTACGGAGCTAGGTGCACTTGCAACAGCGGCAGAGAAGTATCCCACGTGCATCACGCAAGGGCGACTCTCAGGGTATAAACACAGAACCCAAACAACAGGTTTATTTTCAACATCTTTCCACAGGGGAATGTTTTGTGCAAATATAGAAGTAAGCACGTATCTCCGGCAGGGGAATATCCCTGGCTCCTTGATGTCCTTCATGTGTGGAGAATGTTTACGACTTTATCACTTGTGCAGAATGGTTGTCCTTCATTACTTATGGAGGACGGCTGCCCTTCTTCCTAGGTGGAGATGGTTGCTCTTTTTCTCTTGTAGAGGATGGTTGCCCTTTTCACTGGTGGATGGTGGTTTCCCTTCAACACCGATGCAGGATGGTTTCACTTCACTACTGGTGGAGGATGGTTGCCCTTCATCACTTGAGACGGATGGTTGCCCTTCATTACTTGTAGAGGATGGTTGCCATTCATCACTTAAGGCGGATGGTTGTCCCTCATCACTAGTCTTGTGGAGGATGGTTACACTGTTTAACTGGTAGAGGGTGGTTTCCCTTCATCACTGGTGTAGGATGGTTGCCCTTCATTACTTGTAGAGGATGGTTGCCCTTCTTCATAGGTGGAGAATGGTTGCTCTTCTTCATTGATGGCGAATGGTTGCTCTTCTTTACGTGTAGTGGATGGTTGCCCTTCCTCATCAGTGCAGGATGGTTGCCATTCATCACTGGTGCAAGATAGTTGCTGTCCATTTACGCTGAGCATTTGAGCTCCATGTCTGATGATGTTATGGATGTCTAAGGATCCCTTGAGATATCTGAGATGTTGTGGCATTTCTGAGGATTATACGAGACATCGAAAATACTGTCGGATGTCTAGGAGTTGAAAACGTAATTTCACATCATCACTAATTTCGAATGCTACACCAGTATTACAATATGAACCGGTATTTCTGTTCTAAGGTCAAATTTGCACCATCCAGATCCAGAGTGAGTGAGTGAGCTTTGGTTGACTGGAGAGGGGATAGTGCCAAGCACGAGCTTGCTGTGAGATGAAATTGCAGGTGCTGTTGGGCATTCAAACCGACCAGCGTGCCTAAGAAGCGGTGGGGTAGCCCAGTGGTTAAAGCGTTTGGTCGCCATGCAGAAGACCCGGTTTCGATTCCCCACATAGGTACAAAGTGTGAAGCTCATTTCTGGTCTCTCCGCCGTGATATTGCTGGAACATTTCGTAAAAGCGGCGTAAAACTAACTCTCTCATTCTCTCACTCTTGCCTAACGGACGCATCTCCGTGGAACGAGTTTCAGAGCCACAGCTGCTGATGCCAATCGTACACATTAGGGAACAGTACAATGCCTATGGAACTGTCCAACTATCATTGCACTATAACAGCTACGCAACTGCAGTATTGGTCACAAGTAGTGAATATTTAAGGAAAAGCGTTTTATATAATTCGATTCTAAACCACGTGCCTAAACGGAAGAGTCATTGATTATCTCCCTTTACCAATAAGGCCACATCAGCTCCTTATGAACACGACGCCCGTGACGCCAACAGACACCACACCATCGCACACACCATCAACAATGGTGATTATTCAAAAACAATGCGGGATAATGACTGCAGCCAGAACATAACCTTCCATCAACCCACTTGCAGATCAATTTCAGAGTAATTCAAGGTGTAATCCTCCGCATTAGCAGGCATTTCTCCCGTCATTTCGGGACCCTCAGCATCTTCATCCATTATGAACGTCGCCGGGGTTATATTGCAGTGCACGTCAGCTGCACGTATAGGCAGTAGAAGTGTCACCAAACTGTCTGATGTTTTCCCATAAACACTAACAACATAACGACGTGTCATGTCAGCACAGACAATGCGCCCTGAATGTCTGATGTCGGGTTGTCCCCGATAACACGCACTGGTCACAGGTCCATACTACTACTACTACTACTACTACTACTACTACTACTACTACTACTACTACTACTACTACTATAATAATTCAATTATATACCGCCAAGTACCCATCTGACTAGTTACTCATTGGACCCTGTAATTAGAATATAATTATTATTACCCCGGACAACCCAAGCTGCCTCTTAGGCGCTATAAGGTTAATAGTCTCTTAACTTATCTCACCGGGTACCCATGTTCTTCTCTGTGAAGTGAGGCAATTCTGAACTAACTCACTTGCCTAAAGTGAGACCACATGTATCACATGTGCTTCGTTGTTGGGCAGTCCTAGAAACTCTCAGGAGTCAAGTTGACAAACATGGTCACCCATCCAAAGACTGTCAGCGCTCGGCGTTGCTTAACTTCAAGTGATTCGTGATTTGAGCCCCACACACAGATAAGTAGCGTTTAAGTAGTAATTTACGATTTATCGATACGTCACTTCATCGGCGGCAAAGCAAAGCCATTTTGATAGTATGGGTTCATATTGCACAGATATTTCATGCAAAACACCTCTATAAAATCCTCGCCTTTCTAATATGTGTCCAAGACAAACTTGTGACAGGTACAACCTAAACAAAACCTCATAACACGTTCACTAAAGAAAAGTGAATGTTAATAATTATTAATAGTAATTACACTCTTTAGAAAGGAAACGCATAGGTGCGGCAAAACAATATAAAATGAATTTTGTCAACCGCTTTTGTTTCGAAAAGAGGAAATAGCATGGTAAGACCTAGTGACGCCAATCAAAGCATCACAGTTGAACGACATTTCAACGTTCATCAGAGTATCACCAACGTTTCTGGCCCTTGGGTGGTTTCCCGAAAACCAATTCCGCCCAAGATCGACCGAGAAGGGGGCGTCCAAGAGTTACCATCAAGTCCAGACGTCCACAACTGCTACGTCCGGGGTGCTCACTTGCGTCATCATCTTGCCACAGCCGAAGAGATAGGTCTTCGCGTCCATGGTTTGAGAAGAATTTCCGACCAAACTATATGGAATCGACTTCGTGAACTGGGGATTCGACCAAGAAGTCCAATTATCGACCTTGTTTTGAGGGATTTCCATCGGTGGTGTCGTAGAGTACGGAATTGCAACCTTAGAAACTGGAGACGAGTCTGTTTCAGTGATGAATCACGGTTTCTTCTTTACCGATGGGATGGAGGACCGCGTGTTTGCCGTAGGAGAAGTGAACGTTTTGCCCGCTATTACACTGAACGCGTCGGCAGATGGAGACAGTGTCATGGCGTAGGGTGAGCATATCCAACACACTAAAATCTGATTTAGTAGTGGGTCAGGGGGAATTTGACAACAAATGGTGCAAAGTCCTTGCACGTCACATGCATCCGATAATGGACCGAAAGAAAGAGTTGTTCAGTATGCGCCTCACGGTCCGCCAACTTGTGTATTCCAACGTCAGTGGCTTGCCATGGCTTTCAAAGTACTGGCTTTGGCGTCATCTTGTGGACTAGTAAACAGAAAGACAAACACTAAGGATGTTGTTGTGTTGGCAAACTCATTTACTATAGAAATGTGAATTGTCACCTTTCACCATTAAAATTACCTGCAATGATTTTTGAAGTGAGGGAACAAATCACTGTAAACATAACTCATGTGTTTCTTTTATTGAAGAGTATAGGTCCTCGTGAAATCGTCATGAAACAGACCCGAGTTCATTTCCCAATTTCTGGATATAGTGCCTGATAGTCTATGTCACGATTTACAGGTGAATCTTCGGCAACTGTACAAGTTACGATACACGATTCATTTGTTTTAGTATCGATTCATATTTTGACATATCGGTTATTATTTTGATGTTGTTTTGTTAAATAAAAAGGGGACATTATTACAAGTGAACATAACACATTTTTCTCTTTTATATTTTATTGTACAGAAAGTAAATTTAATCAGACTTCAGTCTTTCCTTCTGCAATAATTCCTACCAACCTGATCGATGACTCGTGAGTTGTGGTAACTTGCCGTCGGGTATGAGGTACTGGCTGATCGGTGCTCGCAAAATGTCAGAAATGTAGTATCGTAGTAAATGGGTTAGCATGGCCAGAAGCTCGAGAGCAGGGCTTCTAAGGCCTCGCACGGCGGTGGGGTAGCTAGTGGGTAAAACCTTCGCTCGCCTCATCGAAGATCCGGATTTGATCCCCACACGGGTGCACTGTGTGAAGGTCATTTCTGTGGTACCCCGCTGTGGTGTTGCTGGGATATTGTTAAAAGATGTGTAAAATCTAAATCACTCACTAACTCTCATGTCTTGGGTCTGGACCACAATGAAGCGCACAAAGCATAAATGGTTTCTCCTCAGACATGGCTTGGTTGTATAGCAGACTTCTGTTCATTCAGTAGTGAATGGGAACCCGGAAGGATGAGGTTGTCAAAAAACTGTTCATCAAACTGCCATGTAGCTGGAATATTGTTGTATCGGCGTTAATCAACAATAAAACCAGTCCTTTTAAGAAACACATTGAAATATTTGCGTGAAATATTTGCATTTTTTTAAAACAGGAGTTGTCTAGGAGTCCGACTGTGCGTAAGTTTAGTATGCCTGTGGTCGATTCGAATCCCAGTCATCATTATACATTATCTTTGGTTTCAACACAGTGGTAAATCTCTGTCATGCCTGTGATATAACTGGAGTAATGTTCAAATCGGTGTTACCACCACTTCACTCACTCACTCACTCACTCACTCACTCACTGATTTGTCTCGTTGACAATTTCTGCTGTTTTGGGACACCAAAGGTCATCAACCAATATTCTTAAATTGTCATGAAGTCAACGTATTCTAAGTGTTTAAATCTATGCTCAGGAGATCAATCACTGGACTGTCTATCGAGGAATCCATTGTTTGCAGACTGCTGTTTTCAAATGGAATTTTGCGATATTATTCTTAACGCGTGCAGTAAAATCCTACAGATTTTACGAATCTTCAATCAGTTCGGGATCTTGCAGCTTGCCAGCATGCCCGTGTGCGCCCGTGTGCGTGTGCGTGTGCGTGTGCGTGTGCGTGTGCGTGTGCGTGTGTGTTACTGTCTTTTTGACAGTTGTTTCCAGTGGTGCTATGACATGAGAAGCCATGCACTATTATAGGGAACTGGGAATCGAGCACTCGTCTGTATCCTGGCGTATTCATGAGGATATAATTACATGTGTTACTATTAAAATTCACCCTCTTTAATGAATCTGTTATGAGACAATGCTATACGTTGTGTCACTGGGACACGTTGACATGTTTAGAAAAACCCGAGAGCCAGAAAATCCAATCCTTTTAGTCGCCTCTTACGACAAGCATGGATTACTGAAGACCAGACCCGTGATGGTCCGGGTTAGAATATTGGCCTTCAGTAACCCGTGTTTGTCGTAAGGGGCAGCTAATGGGATAGAGCAGTTAGAGTCACTGACTTGGTTGACACATGTCATTCCCAAATTGGCCAGCTCTATGCTCATGCTGTTCATCACTGGATTGTCTGGTCCAGACAAGATTATTTACAGATCGTCGCCACATATCTGCTGGAATATTGCTGAGTGCGGCGTAAAAATAAACTCACTCACTCACTCATTCACTCACTAAAGACCAGTTTTACAGACCACCACCATATAGCTGGAATACTGCAGAGTGCGGCGAAAACATAAGTCATTCATACCCGGGGAACAGTTGACAATCAGGTAAAGATGCCTGTGACTTGATAGATACGGGTACGGGTATTGATTGCAAGTTCAAGCCCGTGTAATTGGACTATTGAGATTCAGCCTTATAATAGAGTAAAGAAGTATGGCTACCGTCGACATACCTGTAGATTCAGTGGCGGGTAGTGGTTGGTTATATTTAGATTTCTTCTAGATTTATAATATACAGAATACTCTGGAAGAGGCATAAATGACATTTCCCCACAATCATCTACCTCAGAGAGCTGTCGCAAACAATTTTGCACTTTGTTACACAATGTCGTTTAGAAAGCGCCCGAGGAGGTGGATTCGAATCCCGTGTTGGGCTCAACCGAAGAAAAGTACCAGAATCTGTACTTTACTTAAAAGGTGTAATCCCAAATAACATTTGTTACATTTTATACAGACACTGATTCTTTTGCATATATTTCTTTTGTTTTGGCCCGTAGGTAATTTTAGAATACACACAGTTGTTAATTATATCACATTTCCTTTTTCGTTTGATGTTTTAACATCTTTGTCTTTATGAGGCTAATTCCCTCGTAACATTTTTGTAACAACTTGAAACGTGACTCTTTGTCCGACTTACGGGTATTACACAGAGATTTTACGTCTCTTCAACCAGTTAGCACAAACCTTGTGGAACGTTTAGCGTCGCTTGAACTATATTTATTTGTCGCAGGTTGACTTGTTCATATAGCCCAGCAACTTAGGCAATCACAAATTCACATTTTCGTCCCTAACACCTTACCATTTTGATGAGCTGGCTACCAGCTGGTACGTCCCGGCTCTACCACATGATGCTCCTGCAGGCGTGTACCGATCCCTCGAATTTCGGATATCAGAGCAGTAAAATACATTCGACGGATGAACATTGTGATCTTGGCTATTGATTTGCTATCTAAACATTGGATCATACCACAAAAAAGACGCAAGGGGTGTTTATGATTTGACTTTAATTTTGTACTTTTGTACCTATATTTGCGAACTCATATGATGCATTCTTTTCACTAAATTGGAAGATATAGACGGGGTAGGACCTTGCTTCATGTAGTCTATTCCAATACAACCCGCCCCCTTAATTAATGAACTGAGACTCTCCTGTGTTTTAACACCTTTAACACCAACAAACCTCATTTGTTGCAAGTACCTTATTACTATAGACGCTGGTTAACTAGACTTAGAACTTCAAACCACAGGCTGCCCATTGAAACAGGACGTTGGTACGGCATTGAACGATGTAATAGAACCTGCCAACTTTGTGCCTCGTCTGTCTGTGATGAACTTCACTTTTAATTATGCTGCCCAGCACTATATACCCCCAGACATCAATTTCTTCCCCAATATGTCTGTAAACATCCCACATTGAAAACTCTGTTTATCTAATGAAATATACTTACCACTGAACCCTAAAGTTGAGAAATTTATCAACACTGGACTTTGCTCAGTGCTTGAATATGTATAATTTTGCTGTATTTTCTCTGTGTCACTATATGTAATTTTTTAGAATTTCTGTTCTGTTCTGTTCTGAACACGGTCTGAAATTCGACCGATTAGCACCGAACCACGCGAGCATGATTCGACGGATTGGCATTGCTGATATAAAGCCTTTGTGTACCTTGTGTCTGGCACACACCGTGCTGTCATTGACAACCCTTTGCATCTAGTTTCCCTCATTACAGGTGTGCAAGTTTGTTTGCCTGAACTGTTCATATTAAAACAGTTTCTTATTTACAAGTCAATTGCAATCCTGTATTCTTGTAAGTATATTAGACGGTTTAGTGACCATGAGCGAATGAGCTTAGTTTTACGCCGCAATCAACATTCCAGCTGAACGGCAGCAGTTTGTAAATAATCGAGTCTGGCCGGCTCCCGGAAGTCAAAAGTTAATCAAAACACAGAGTCAAACGGAGGTAACTCTAAAGCACTTCCTTAAAGCCTGCTGCCAAAATAAGAAAAGTATTCTTGATACGAAATTTGACCTATAATAACAATCATCCAAAACACGAAACGTTCTGACATAATAATTATTATTACTTAATCAACATTACAATTTACAGAAAATACACCATCTTAGTAACAGTGGCACTACTTGTCTACATGTTTCCCTAATCAGTAGGACGTCTAGTTGCAAACATACTTCCAGATAACCATCATACTTTCATTTGTTTTTTCAAACTGGTCATAATTGTTGTGATATTTGGAGACAACTCCTCTACTCGCATTAAAACTGTTTGCATTTATAACACTGGGTTTTCATTTTCGAAGCTCTCTTAGCGCTAAGTTAGTCGTAAGTTAATGTTAATATATGGCACTTACGACTATATTAGCGCTAAGAGAGCTCCGAAAAATCTAGGAACACGTGGTTTGCAATGCCTGAACATCGTATAGATGTTACTCTAGAAGGATCTATACTACATCTGATGGACGTCAATAGATGAGATGGATGCTCGTCTCCGGCATTTGCAGGATCAGCACATGCTAAGACAGAAGTCACCTATTGAATTTGTTCGTCCTGCGGGCTGGGCGACAAACAGAGTTTTTGTAAATACAATGAAGAAGAAATATTTTCCCGACCTCGGTGTGTGAGATTCTCCATACCAAAGTGCCACAGTTTCATGGAACTCAACGGCGGACCCATCACAGTGTGTACAAAGTCGGTGTCGCTTGTGTCGCCCATTGTTCAAAATATTATACAGTACAATAGCTTCTTGATTCACTTACTGTGTAGTGTATATGATATATCGTCTAACTCAGTATATGTGACTGCTTGAACTCTTCCACATCAATGAACTATGGAATTAGCTGAATAAATATTGTATGGGATGTCTCCCATTAGTTACACGTGCTGTCATTTACAGTTGTATTGAAACTGCCAGTTGTTACTCAGTCAGAGTAGAACAATACCCACGGTCTTAACAGACTCTCTCCCTTACTGATGAGCTGAACGGTTAGCACCCACGTAAATTCCCTTCATACAATGCAAAGCTCTTTACCCCTTCATACAATGCAAAGCTCTTTACGTGCGATTTTCCAGTTGACGAATGATCCACGACGAAATGTTATTTGAAGTTTACCAAAATATGTGTGTCATATCATGCGTGTATTTAAACATAATGTAACTTCTTGAGTCAACTGCTGATGTGAAATACACTCTTCAAAAACGGAAACTATACATTGGAAGTTCAGATGGATTTAATGAAAGTGGGCAAATGTTCGGTCAACAAAATGAAGAAAATATGACAGAAAGGTCATGTCAGCATAATACACAGCAAACAAAACCAACGTTAACGTCAAAGAAACACACGTTATGCAGTCACATTGATGCCTGGGGTCAGTGAAAAGTCAATAGCGGGTATGACCACTATGAGCGGTGATGACAGCATGACATCGCCTGCCCATAGATGCAATGAGCGTCCGAATCACGACCTGGGGAATGTTCTGCCGCTCTTGTTGAAGCGCCAAGGAGAGTGCCTGGAGTGTCTGAGGTGGTGGCTGTTGCTGACGTACACGGCAGTCAAACTCATCCCAGAGGTGCTCGACTAGGGATAAATCCGGTGAACGTGCAGGCCAGGGTAGAATAGGCACATTGTTTTGCTGCAAAAGGTCCGTACACACACGTGCGACATGTGACACAGTGTTGTCATGCTGTCATGCTGTCATGCTGTGTTTTCTCTAATCGTAAAGCGTGACGTGAGGACGTCATTTGGTGTTTGGGCGATGATGTGGTAAAACAGCATGCCAGCTTTCAAAACTGACAGTTACCTATGCCATAGAAATTCTTTGATATTGTATTTTCACCATATCTATGTATGTATAGTTTCTCTTTTTAAGAGTATATGTGAAACTGTAATGTGAAACAGTATGCTTTGTGTTGTTTTTGCCTTTGGCCTAGAAATACAGCTATCTTCTAAATGTTTCGGTGGATATTAGATTTGTGCTTGTAGTGCTTTTGTCCCGTTAAACAACTATGGGTATTTCCAATCAGATGTGCATTCCTCTGTAAAGTTGTTTGTTTGTTTGTGCACCGAATGACACGTGAAACTAATGGGAAGATACCATTGTGTGAACCTATTACAGCTATAATTGTTTATAAGTGATGGCGGTACTGTCTGCCTGGTGAAGGGGAGACAGCTAGTAATTAAAAATCACTATAATTGGAACAGGTTGTGTATTGTAAGGATAGTCAAAGTGGGAGTAGCCATGATGGGAAGATACTGAAGTGGGAACACCAGCCCAGTGGCCGCGTTTAAATCCTGCGACGTATATATTTCACATCTTGATGTTGAACGAGATCCCCACATGATGCAAGTGTTCTCACTTGCAGGGTCGTCTGTTTTTCCAAATTCATTTCCTTATGTGCTACATAATGACTCGTGAAGAGCCAGATAAGAAGCAGTCTTCAACAAAGGCGACTTTCGGGATTGGTTGGTCAGGCTTGCTGACTCATGTCATCGTAGATCGATGCTCATGCTGTTGATCTCTGGATTGTCTGGTGAAGATGCATTTGCTTAAGGCATCATTATTACTGAGTGCAGAGTTATGTATGTTCAGTGTTTCTGTATGTCTCATTATCCTCGTGGTGAAAGCGTTCGTCCGTCACGCCTTAAGCACGGGTTCGATCCACACATGGGTATATATGTGTGAAACTCGCCCGCCGTATTACTACCGTAATGTTGCTAAAAAAAAAAAGCATAGTTAGACACTAGAGACAAACTGGGCCCTGGCCCGTCAGCCACCAGTGCATTTGGTAGCATTTCATTTAACAGGATTCAGTATAACTTACACTTAATTGACACAGAACAATTTACCGGCAAATGTAATTACAATGGAAAATATTAAACAAATTGGCCTGTCAGAGTGCTGTCCGCCAATATTCGGTGCGGAACGATGTCAGCCAAATGCGCCGAAATGGTTTCGAAGTGGCGAGTCGACTGCCATTGGTCAAAGTTGTTTGATTGTTATAAAGAGATAAGAGGTATCATGTGTTGTGATGTGTATAGTAATCACCCAGGAGAGGTGGTGAAAGTATCTTCTCCTTAGAAGAAAATATCATCTTCAGAGTATATCAGGGTTCTCTCGGACTTGAAAAAGCATGACATTTGGATATTTTAGCAATTAAAAGTACATATAAAATATGAAAATATCCTCACTAGCAGTGATTTGTCCGACAGTGACATATATTCTGGGAACGTTGCGATTTTACAGGAAACCGATACATAATAGAATACCTTGCAATGACAGTATATGTCAATAACTAGAGATGACTCTTGCGGGGAAAATTACTATTGGAATAGCGATAGTCTTTTGCATGATACTATTGCAATACTGTTGTAGTAATTATTTTTCCTCCTGGAATTGTCTCATCTGAAGTCATCTCCCAAATGAATGTATAACTTATATGAAATAAAAACAAGGTGAAGTAGTTTCAGTCTCTTTTAATAACTGTCAAGAAACTTAAAACCAGAATAGGTTTTTCAGAAGTAACAGGAGCAGATAACTCTGAATCAAAGTGAACGAATTTGTCACATACTTGTTTTTTTCAATTTGCGAATTTATCAAAAGAAGCCAACCACCAAACTATCGATAGTCATTCACACTATCAATCCATCGATTGGTTTTTGCTTTCATTATCGGTTAATTGCTATCGGAGATTCAACAACTGCAATCTATTGACAGGTCAGCGAATCGTTACAGCCCTGTTAATTACAGTGCGACGATTTAGTTAGGTGTTATTACCCACTGATGGTCAGTCTCATATCTGACCAACCAAACGTGTGTATTCAACTGCCTATGTGTTATTGTTTCTATAGTGTCTGAAAATTGTTGATTGGACCTTAAAAACTCCAGAGAGGGCTTAAATGGGATGATTGACATTTACGCTCTTTACGAGCTCTGATGATATTCTTTTGAAATTGTGGCACTGTTTGCTCTTCCATACTCATTATGCTACTGAATTTGAAATATTTAAGCCACAACACCCAAGCCTGTGACTGTCTCTAGGAAGTACTAACTACAAGGCATTTCAAACCTCCTCATGCTATCCTCTGACCCACTATCGGATAGATGTGCTCGTAAAGACATTGGGGAACTTATATTTCATTTACCATTGCAATAAATGGGTGATATATTGGAGTAAATCAGTGTTGATATGCTAATCAGGAATAGTTTGAGAGGACATCGCCACTTGCATTACTTCTTAAGGACCATAGATATTTGTACAGTAATCGTTCTTGAAAGGCGATTAGTGTATGAAATTTGCATGTGTACCATTTGCAATTTCAAATAAAACATAAACGGCTTGAAACAAACACTAACAACTGTGATGCAAGATGATTATCAAAACTCATGATCCACAGTTAATTGATCAACCTTCTTGAAAACCGTCAAAATAAGGAATGACACGTCATGCACGTTTATGGGTGTACTGCGCTCTGTACAAGCATCACATAGGTTGTGTTTAGGGCTGGTGAAAGTTGGTGCGTTTATAAGATGTCTGTCTTTAAAACGTTAGTTAACGCTTATCGCTTATACTTCCTATCCACATTAATTGTCGAGGTTCCCGTAATTGTTTCGGAGTATATTTAAGTTGTCACAAAGTCACTGTAAACGATGCCACGAGGATTCGGAGAGAGTGTTTACACAACCAGCGCTTAGAAATTCATGATATACTCTACATACACGATAACAAGTGAATGCCAGATACGGGTAGGTTCCCAAATACCACCCTGGTACACGTTAATGTAAACAGATCTGACACAGGTGGCATGCCAGTACGATTCACCATTGTTTGCTTTTATTCTTTACATAATTCAACCACGTGAAAATAAATCTGATAACAGATAAGTATGCTTGTCATGCCGAGATTGTTTAACTTGCTTTTAATGCTGTGGTGACATGAAAAATGATCGAAGCTGAAAGCATTTCACAACTACTGTATTTTCTGTACAGCCGAGAGTGACACAATGAATACAATGAATGATTGATTAATTGATTGATTGATTGATTGAGTTTTTAGTAATATTCCAGAAAATGGGCTTAACACACTGTATTCATGTAGGGAATCGAACCCGGGTCTCCAGCGTGACGAGCGAACGCTTTAACTACTAGGCTACCCCACCGCCCATAAAATGAATGAAAGGAAGAATGAATAGATATAATGAAAAGAATGATTGAAATAAATGATAAAAGAGAATGAACGAATGATAAGAACGTATGATCAGAATAATATAAACAGTCAAAATAAGAATAGACACCTATCAGTTCCTTATTGTTATTTCTTTCTATTGTTATTTCCTATTGTCGACTGAAGGCCGATTTTCACTCTCAGCCAAACGATCTAGACACAAATGGCGGACGATAGCAAGTGGTGACCAATGAGAGGGCTTGCTTTGACCACACCACCTTTATGGGTGGTGGTGGTGGGGTTCTCAACGTGATTCACTTTTACAATTCATTCTGCTTTTAAAGGGCCTGTGTGCATGAATGTCGTTGTGTTTACGAGAAATGGTTCAGTTTTAAGCATCGAAGTTCATGAGAGAGGAATGCTCGGGGACTTGATTTGGAAATGGGCCAGAATATGAACCTTTTATCCCTTCTCTGTCGCAGGAAAAACATCTTCAAAAGAACTTTTGTAAGTCCCATGACAACAAATACCAATTGCAGTTTTAATAGCTATCAGTATACATTTTCCTCCCACCGACATGGTATTGCGCACAAAATGACTGATAAAAAGACTGATATACACTGAAACAATCATTCCTATGTTTACTGAGTTTCCTATACTGTACGCTCTTCGGCCACTGGCTTCCAGTCGAGTTCTGGATGCAGTTTAAACTCCTATCCTTTGTTTTCCTCTGTCTTCTTCTCCTTCTTATGTATCCAATCTTCTCACCGTGTACACGCCATCTCTACGCTCACAAGATAAGAACTTGCTTGTTGTTCCCAAAGCAAAGGCAGTGATGCATGGAAACAGATCATTTGTCCATACAGGATCAATAGCCTGGAACATACTCTCGCAGAGCCTCAGAGACTCTTGTGACTTTAACACTTTTAAATCTAATCTAAAAACCCACATATGTAAGATAAGTACAACAAATCATGATGTTTTCTGAAGCATTTCGCATCGGGGGATTTCTCAAATGTTTGTTGTGTATTCCCTATCTTTAATCCTCGCAAAGATGACCCCCGATGATTTGTTTGTACTGTGAAACATTTCGATATTACTGAAATATTGCTGTGCGCGGTGTAAAACCAAATAACGCACTCAGATTTGAAGCGGTAAGTATTATTTTCCCTGCAAGCGTATACACCTGCTAACATTTCTGTTGATATATGAAAGTGGTGAAATTCGACCTAGAGCTATGACAGATCTGGATTATGGATAACTCTCTACTGTGTCAATGACAGTGACCTACAGCTGCGGGACTGTGCCAGTGAGGGCCAGCTTGATAGCTGTGTGTAACAACGGCACACAAATAAACCAAACAAAAACACACCAAGAAACCCATCTCCAGAACATACACAACACCAACGCACAATGTACCGTCGACAATAAACAACACAATGCCATTAAAATTCTTTAAAAGCATTTAGGAGTTGGTGTAGTAAGACAGATGTCCTGAATAACACCTTCGGTATTTTGCTACGCCGTGGTAAACAAAACAAGGTTGTTATTCCTAAAACTTTCCTGAAAAAATAAACCAAAAACCAAACCAAACCAAACCAAACCAAACCAAACCAAACCAAACAAAACAAAACAAAACAAAACAAACAAACGAACAAGCCCCCCCCCCCGAAAACAAACAAACAAAACAACAACAAAAACAAAAACAAACAAACAAAACAAACAACAAAAACAAATAAACAAACAAAAACAACAACAACAAACAAACAAACAAAGCAAACCCCCCCGAAAAAAACCAACAAAAAAAACCCCCAAAAAACAAACAAAAAAACCCCAACAAGAACAAAAATCACAACAATTAAGTCGACAACACATTAGTGAGTTTGTAGTGAGTTTGATGTGCCGATCATGAGTGAAGGACACTTGACTTTCTCCCACCCATCACAAAACGTTCTTTTGTTTCATATTACAGGCACTTAGTTTTCAAGCTGCACCTAAACACTTTTTGAATGAGTGCAATTTACCGCAGAAAATTCATTTTTATCTTCTATCAACATAAGGTTTGAATTGAACAAGACAAATTCGAATAAAGACTGGAACACGAATTTCAGTTTGCAGTTTAAATTACTAAAATATGCCGAAGGTTTTACTACAATTTATCGCAATGCAGCTATGGGAAACTGTCGCAGTTTATTACAGTTTGTTACTTGTTATTGCAGTTTGCCGCTTTTAACAGTTTACGGCACCTGTCTCTCAGTCCGAATAACAGAAATTGCAAATTATGTAGCTACCACGTCCATATCAAGCTGACTGGCCGTGATAAATCTGAAATAATAACAAAGTGTTCAACACGCAAAAGTAATTACCCTGGATTACCCAAGCTAAGAAGGTTAATAATGACATGACTTATCCCATCGGGTACCCATTTTCTGCAGGATGAACAGGTCAATTTTGAAGAACAACCACTACATATGTTCCAAGCTGCGCAAAACATACGTCACTCACGTAAGCTTTCTTTGCCGTATATATACTACCGACAAGAAATAAGAGAACTAATGAAATAATAGCGAATTTGAAACAGCTTTATATATCCACTAAATCAATTTTAGGCGTCAAGTTCAATATCTGGTGTGTCCACCATGTTGGGCAACACATTCACGGCACCTTGATGGCATGCTGTTAATCAATTTCCGGATGGTTGCCCGTGGTATTGCCCGCCATTCCTCTTGGAGAGCTGCACCAAGCTGGGCCAGGTTGGCGGGTCCTGGGTCACTGGCGTACACCCTTCGACCACGAACGTCCCAGAGATGTTCAAATGGGGACAGGTCTGGGGACTTAGAGGGCCAGTCCAATGTCTGGATACCTTCTTGTCGGAGATAAGCGGAGACAATTCGGGCCCGATGTGGTCTGGCATTATCATCTTGGAATACAAAATTTCGGCCGATAACTCTAGCCAATGGAGCCACAACAGGACGGAATATTTGGTCAACGTATCGCTGACCAGTCATGGCTCCGTTAATGATGACCAAATCTGATCGTCTGTCATGTGTAATCCCACCCCACACCATGACAGTACCACCTCCATATCGATCATGGTCAAGAATTGCTGCTCTGGCATATCGCTCCCCGCTCCGACGCCAACAACGTTTTCTGCCATCTGTGAATCGTAGGCAAAACCTTGACTCATCAGAGAACATGGTGTAACGCCAGTGGCGCATAGCCCGTCCCTGATGCTGCCTAGCCCATGCCAATCTTTGGCGCTTATGGTGAGCTGAAAGGGTGACACCCTTAAAAGGCCGTCTTGCTTTCAGACGAGCTTGATAGAGTCGGTTTTTTAACGGTTGAGGTTGAAATGCGTCTTCCAGTGAGTGTGCGGAATTCTCTATTGATGGCAGGGGCCGATTTAAACCTATCGCGTAGAGCAATTAACGTAATGAGACGATCCTGTCGTGGTGTCGTTGATTTTGGTCTACCACGCCCAGGTCTCGTTGCAACCCCACCCGTTTGACGGTACTTATCCCACAGGCGTGAAATTACACTTTTTGATTTACCCATCTGCCGGGCAACTTCACATAATGATGTCCCCCCCCTCTATCATCCCCACAATTCTCCATTTTGTTGCTTCACCGAGATACTGCCTCGGAGGCATTTCTGTCAGTAAGTGTCAATCTCTATTGCATTAGTGATTGCGACTTCTCCAGTACATTTACAGGAGTTAACTTCTGTATGCACGTGTAGCACGTGCAGGGCATGCATTATGCGAAATTCCATTGCCATTGGATGTTGCGTTTGGGAGATACGTCACGATAACGGACCCTGTCACAGTCAAAGTCATCTACATTCAATTTCTTGGTTCCCTTATTTTCTGTCGGTAGTATATTAATATACTACCATATTTTATCTTCGAGACTTGGCGAAATAGACAGAGGATGCTGTCATAAGTCCACGGTCATTTACACGCAGTCCAGCACTGCATCGCCCGAAAACTGAATCGGTGGAGTAATCTCCGAAAACAGTCATCTCCTTATAATGCAGGCATCACTTATGAATGCTGTCACCGCTTTCCAGTTCAAATCTCTTACGAATGTAGTCACCATTGAAGAATTCAATCGTCTCTTTCGAGTGCAAACATTTCTTACGAATGCAGTCGTCTTTTATGAATACAGTCATCTGCTATGAATGCAGTCGCCACCTACGAATGCTGTCACCTCATACAAATGCAATCATTGCTTTCGAGTGAAAACATCTCTGACAAATGTAATCATCTCTTACGACAAGCAAGATAATGCTTTGACATACAAGACAATCAAACATCGTTAAATGCTACGTGAACATGCTTGAATATATTGAACATGCATACACAATAAAAAATATAATAGCTATTCAAATTATATATATATATATATATATATATATATATATATATATATATATATATATATATATATATATATATATATAAGAATAATTTCAGTACAGTGATAGAAACATCTTGTTTCTGTCCTGTGTAATTCTATTTTCACCGCTGACAGTGTTTCGCATTTTAGAGTGGATCCATGTCAGTTATGTGATTCCCAGAACTCATTTGGTATTCTGAGACCAGGATGATCCCAGTCGTAAAGAAACCTAGTATATAGTATGCAGCCCAAACATGTCATAATGTTTATTCGGGATATTAAACCGTGTCTCCTGTCCACCGCAAAGTACAAGGGCCAACCACATATGGTTCTCACGTGATTGTTGACATAACGGGGATCATGTCAGATTAAAAAGGGCTGTTATTGAGCATTATTCTACCGAGGACGCAAATCTGATTCACAAAGAGCGTTATCTAAAAGACAGTTCATTAATAGGTATCAGAGGACCCGGGTTAGAATTGATCTTCAGCAACCCATGCTTGTGGCCAGAGGCGAATAACGGGACCGGGTGGTCAGGCTATCTGACTTGGTTGACATATTTTATCGTGTCCCAGTTGCGTAGTTCGATGCTCATGCTGTTGATCACTGGATTGTCTGGACCACACTTGATTTTTCTACAGACCATATAGTTGGGATAAAATTAAACTCACTCACACAACTTTGATCCAAATCACGGTTGTCTGAAATTGAAAACATATTTCGTATTCCTGACGTAGTGATCATGTGTGGTTGTTACTACGGTTAACTCGAAGTTGTTACGTCAATTCCTTCCATCTCCACATAACAGTGTCTGACTAAGTATAAACGGAAATGTTCTTCTTTGTCGGTCCCAATGAATGGCGGTTAATCGAGCCTCCCCTGTATAGGATTGTGGAGCCACCAAAATATTTTTGGCAAATTGATGAGCAAATCCTACGGCATCAGAAGCAATAGCACTGATTTGAATCGATGGTTTCTGGCAGACAGGGGATAGACTTTCCACGGACATTAGTTCAAACAAACAGCCATTTTGTAACTGTTTGTTTGAATTTGGCCCTAGGAATCACAACAGCACATGCATATTCAACGATATTGCAAATGCAAAGTCATTCGTCATCCTACCCATAGTGAGTGTTCACTAAATACGGGGACATCACATGGCTACTGCACCTTTGTTTTGTTACAAAAAAATGACATCTCCACCATATTCATGAGTCCGCTTAAGTAAATATGCAACACTTGCCCTGTACACAGGAGAGAAAAAAAATACTTAGTGAGCTGTATAAATAAAGTGAAGGAATCAGGTTTGTCAGTTGTCTCTGGACGATACTCAACATCATGAAGTACACCATTGTCTTTGCAGTCCTGTTGGCGGTTGTCCTTCAAGAGGCATACGGAGCTAGGTGAGTTGTAGCTGGTGTATCAGGAACTGTAGGGGTAGCCGAGCGGAAAAAGCGCTCGTTCGTGCTTCACTGGGATATTTCGCTCATATGGTGACGTGCATGAAAGTTTATGTTGCTGCTTGTACTAGCGCAGGCTTAGGCTGGTTTTATAGTGCCAGCTCACTGAGATACCATGTCACAGTTAAGCATGAATACACACACTCAGACACATTGTACTAACTCCGTCTTTCACAACGATGCTTTCACGTGTTGAAAAGTTCTCTCTGTCCATTTCCCATGTTTAATAATGATTTGACAGTCATGACATTATTAATGAGACTTAACAATTCGAATGTATTAGGTGATAAGCATTGATTACATTATGTTACATGTATTTAGAAAACTGCTTTAGCAGAGATATAGGTTTAGGTTTACTTTTTGAACGACTCACACAACAAGATGTGAACCAGTGTGAAGATTTCTGAGAGAGTCAGTGTGTAGACACATCTACAAGTTATTTATATTGATGTTTCATTGTGTGGTCGAATAGTACCATGTAACGCCAATCAACTGCTAACTATCCTTTCCCAGGTATCTGCAATATTTTTATAAATTGAATATGGTAGTAACTTAACATTCATTTTGGAATTGCTGTTTCAGTTGCCCAGTGAGTTGCAAAAAATACAAGGCGTCCAACTGTAGGTACTACTACTACTACAGATGGGGATACGGCTACACCAGATACTACTACTGTAGCAGCTACAGGTGAGGCTTCTGTTGTAACTCACTCACTCAACATACAACATACTAAAAATAAAACGACGTATAATGTCAACAGTGATAGCTAATAGACGAGACAGTGCTTTCCAGACCGATGTAAGTGTCATTCATATCAGCATTACATAATTGCTACAGTAATACTACACATTTACAGTGTCCATAAGATAGGTATTTTCCACACTCTGTCCTAAATTTTCATTTTTATATGGCACGTCTTTTCATCTAAATTTGTGTAAATGCATGCCCTGATATGGTAAACACTCTCTTACCCATGCAGCTTTATAAAAAGAGTGATGAATGTAATCTTTTGTCATGTATATTCGAGAAAGATGGTTTCGAAACAAAACGTATTCAGGAGACCAATGATGATAAAGGTGGGAAGTGGTTTCAGCTACCCATGCTTGTAGTAAAAGGCGACTAACGGGTTCGTGTGGTCAGGCTCACTAATTTGGTTGCCAAATATCATCGTATCCCAGTTGATAAGATCGATGTTCATGCTGTTGATCACTGTATGGTCTGGTCCACATGCGATTATTTGTAGTAATATATCTGGGAAGTTGTCGAGTGAGGGGTTAAAGAAAAACATAATAAACACCCACACCAAAAATGATTCTCAAATGCAAGTTTTAAAATTTCCCCAAAATGTGTTTCATAGTTAAAGAACTATGTGTCTTTAAAACGCTGCTGCTGAACTAAATATGTAAGTGACTAATGCAACACAAACTTTCGAATTCGTATTTCAGATCGTACGTGGGCACTTGCTACACGAACTGCAGTGAGTACAGCTAACCTTCCACACTAATATGTACATGCTACGTGTTAAGGTAGCCTATGCATTGCTGACAAGAGAAGAATTCAAATCTTTTGAAGCTCAGGAATGATATATGTCAGTCAGTATAAAAAAAATGCACGTTGTTTTTTGGTGTGATTACAACTTTCTTTTCTGAAATGCTGGTTGATTTTCTGAACAATATATATATCCTCTCATAATTGATAATGAAGAAATTGAGAGTTATGCCATTACAAATATGTCGGCGTCATTACATTGAATACATTCGTTTCAATACATATCGATCACATTTACAAGAACGAACAGCAACGGCTTTTATTCTCTTAGCTTTCTTCAGAAACGTTTCTTGCGACAAAACCGTGAGGCCTTTTTAGCAAACTTTTATAGAAAGTGTGTTGACCTATATGTGTGTAACCAGTATTCATTTGAAGCATGTAATCATAGTGCACATTTTTGTAAACTGAGTATGTATTAATGTTCAGATCGTTTTGATGCAAACAGAATTCTCTCCGGGATAATGAAGATATGTCTTATATTTGCTTCCAAATAGACAACCCAGGCTCCCATTGAATACAATAATTTAGAACTCGGTGTTAACCACTATTGTAGTTCGTCATACTCATTTCGACTAAGGTATATAGTGAATGAGGTACACTTTAACGTCACATCGGCAATATCTCAGCCATATCGTGACGGAACAATTTATATGAGAAAAATGAAAAAAGAAAAAAGAAAAAAACATTTTGAAGAACTAAACCTGTCACGATGGACAGTAAAAATACTAGGGAACCACATATCAGTATAATACTAGCATGGAAAAGTAAAACATTCTAGTAATTAGAGCACACAATACAATATAAAACGCAGGCTATAGCTCGCCAACGACAGAAGGCAGATTGCCATACTAGGGGCCATGGACACTTACAGTACCATTGCTACCTGCATGGACCCTAGCTGGATTTACACCATCTCTTCAGCCGCTGGAGAGTTTACGAAATGCTAGCCAAAATTAAAGCAACATGAATACTACGATTAAAAACCTGGTAGAGTTAAATTTACATCGAATGTTTTGGGACTTACGTACCCTCTCAGGAAGATAAGTAATTTTACAATGCTTCAACCCCCTTTGAGGACACAGCCACTAACAATCTCAGTTACTAAAATGCAATAATTTAATGGGAACTAATATTAGAAAAAAGATCCGTCATAGATTAAGATATACAGAAAGTCACAACTAACAATGTGTGCTATGTTTGCTTCAGAATATGACATATCTACACCCAATGAATACAGTAATTGCGAACTCGGAAATGACCACCAATCGTAGTTTGTCACACGCATTTCGACTTCAATATATAGAAATTGCCAGGAACTCGTGACGGTTCGTTATATCCGCCAATTCGTTGTACTCTGTATTGTATTCGTAATTGATACAGAAACGCTCTGCCCGTTAAACGTATACTTCAGCAACCCATGCTGATAGGTGATTTGTGAGATGGTCAGATTGTGATGTGATGACAAATGTCACAGTGCTTAAATCGTTGATATGAAGTCAAATATTACATAGTCTGATCCACACATGCCTATCTACAAGGCACTGTAATGTAGCTGGATACTACTGAAACAAAGAAATAAATGAATCATTGGAGTTTCTGATGAACATTTTCTTGCAAAAGTAGCAATTGCAGAAATATTCTTGACCTAATATTGTTTCACAAGAGTCCGCATTAAGCAGACTGTAGTTAACCTCTGCTTGTAAATGCAGCTCACGGTGGCTGGAGCAACTGGTCTGACTATGAGCTGTACGAGGAGTGCCCAGTGATGTGCGGTGGCAGCACTGGCATGGCCTTCAAGACACGATCATGCACCAACCCAGCTCCTAGGAACGGCGGCAGGAATTGCGTGGGAGAGGACACCCAGGATCAAGTCATCCCCTGCAACACTGACGCCTGTGGAGGTACGTTTGTCCACACTGTTAAGAATACTGTGGTGATATTCTTACCAGCAGCATAACAAGACAAGCAGGATGGTATGAGCTTCGTTGAAATGCAATAGACATAATTATTCAGGCTGCCAAGCTATAGCTGCTAGTGCGCTAAGTAAGTAGAAATAGTTAAACGTATCACTGAATGTAAGCGGCAAACCCAAAAACAGTGCGAGTCAAGATTCGAGCCAACAAGCATGTCAAATGTACGAAGCTTTAAAGTACAAGCAATATCCCGTTTCATCGCAAACCATTTTGGAAAGTCTAAGTGAAAGGTATTTGCACGGTTTATAGGTTGCAGTTTGCAGTTGAACCTACCTTCATCTCACTCTAATTTTTGTCTTTAAGCGAAGATTATCGTTTCTCTTTTTTTTCAACAGCCCGATGTCCAACTGACTCTGTGAAATACCACGCCCACCCAACTGTTCCTCACAACTACTACCAGTGCGATCCTGGCCACAAGAAGGCTTTTCTGAAGAACTGCACAGAAGGTACCGTCTTTAACGCCGAACGCCACACCTGTGTCAAAGCTAATGCACAACACGGAGACTGCTTCCACGGCCAGATGGCGGCCCACCCCACTGATTGCGGCAAGTTCTTGTCCTGCGTTCACGGCCAGATGAATGAGATGCCCTGCCCATCTGGACTTCACTACAACAGGGTAACCAAGACCTGCGACTGGCAAGATAAAGCCAACTGCCAGTTACGTTAAATCTCTGTATGTCGTTACACACGGATGTAGTGCGTTAGAATGCATACTGGCAACGAAATAAAGTCATAGTAAAGCATGCAAAAAAAATGAATTCAGTTGTTGATTGTGATTTTGAATTAACATTGGTTTGTTAGCGTCTCCGACCAAGCTCACACGTAATGTCTATGTAAGAGGCTGACGTATCGGGACTGTGGCTGGAGTATGGGGCATATTGTTTTTTTAGGCCTTAGCATGCTGTCTACGTGTAGTATCGTACATATGTATAAAGTGGATTTTATTGGTACTTTTGCATCCGTATGTTGGGTGACTGGTGCTAATAACTCCTTCTGATCAGTAGGTAATATATGGTGACATATATAAACAAACATAAAATACACTGATATACAAAAAAGACATCGAGTCATGAGATCTTGGAGAGGATAAATGTATATAAAACTATTATCGTTTTAAAACAAAGTACAGACTAAAATTGGTACCTGTGTATGGTTCTGGAATGTTTAATGTTGAATTTATTGGCAAATGTGAGCTTCCAAAATGTCATTTTGCTTGTCTTACACGATTCACGATCAATACTGAATGCATCCGTGCAAAGTAGGTTCAAACTGGGCCAGGTTCCGCTGGATCCCTCTGTTGCACACCACGACCAATCATGAAGCACAGATGCTCTAAAGGATTAAGGTCAAGGCTTATAATCATGAGATATGTTACGGGGTGCAGAGCTATGCTCTTTGTTTATAACACATACAACCGATACACACACTTACGCTCATACACTAAATATAACAGACACTAAAACGTATGGTGGCGGATCGGGGCCATCGCTTTCTCGCCTTATAATTAAGCCGCGAAAAAGCGAAAGTAACGCGAAACGAGAAGGCAATATCATTGAGCAAAAACGCTGCTGAGTGAGAAAATGGGCGTGAGGAAACCACAGAGCTGGAAGGCAGCATTGCCCACTATTCAGTCCTGTCTGTGCATGATCGACCACAAACGGAAGATCATTCGCAATTCTGAATAGCATAACTAAACGGACCGTGTTCACACCTATCTTAACATTTGATCTTTCATTGTTATACACCGCTATCCTACGTGACAAACCTAAGGAAACACTGAATTCCTTGATCCACGGGGCAGATATGCCTATAGAGGGCCATGACGCCAACAGTACAATATGTGTAAACAATGAGGTGGAAACATGCATATACGCCACACTGTAAATGCGGATCTTATTACAATTGATATGATTATATAGTCACAGCTATTTTTTGTTTCGATCGGAGTACAAACACTTTTTTAAAAAAGATACATAGTCTTAAAAGTCTATTCTTATTGTTACGGTTAAGAATTTGTCGTGACAAAACGTGTAAGAAATCCCCTGTGAACCAGCAAAACAGAACAAAGAAAAGTCTAAAACATTCATATCTTGTATTATTAATGAGCAAAAAGAGCACGTTATACAAAGTCACAAGTCAGTTTCACAATACCGATGAGACAAAAATCTACCGCAATGGGCAAAATGTGTAGCAGAGAGAGAGAAACAGTCATGCAGAATGTAACACAGCGAGCGGTCTAGGAGCGGTTAATGATCAGGCGTTGACGGATGTGGATGATGTATACTCCAGTTAAACTTTGTGTGTTCGTGTTCCAACACGGCAGCTAGCATTTATATACTTTCAGTCATTTCCCGAAAGTTCGAGCACATAACCATCGCCACTAACTTGGAGAGATCTAGAATGTCGTCGCCTCGTCTTGTGTTTTCAAAGGGAGGTAACTCTTAAGTACTGCGTTAGAGGCGTACCGCTTAAATAATTCTCTGTAAGAAATGTGACCCATAATAACTAACACTAAAACCGTAAATATTGTGACTCAATTACAACTACCACAATGATAATTAATATCAAAATATACATGAAATACACTTTCGTAACAGTATCACTTGTTTTCATCAATTCAAGAAACATTTGCACATGAGGGTGTGCACGACAGTATTCGGGTAAATATCTAGCACGATACTCATTGTAGAGGAGTCATACAAAACGCAGTGGTGACTGATGTATCAAACTTTGAACCTCAGCAAGTGTCGGCCATGTACACAACACAAATGACAAAGTTACAAATATAAACAAGAAATACATAACGAATGTTGTTGTTATTTAGATACGTGACGTAGGGGCAGTCAAAATGAGAGTGACATATTACAGGCAGTTATTTGTGTTTATATTGCATTACGTATAGTTTTGTTAAAACAAAGTTCATTCTGCTAACGCATATATTCCAGTATGAGAAACCGATAGGGACATTTGTCCCTTAAAAGTAACAACGACTATGAAGTATGTCGGGGAGAAAGAAACGTATAATCGAGAAGAATATTTTCCTATATCATGAAAGAATAGCGCGCCGATGAAGTCTTGGTGCGTTCCAGTGCAGTTACAATAAACTATTGCTGAACGGTTTAGGAAAACTGGTCGCAATGAGACCAGTTATAACACCATGACGAACACGTCTTTCTTGGCCGAACCATTTGCAGAGATGCCTATCCAAAATATATTGTGCATTGACAACATCTTTGAAACATCTCACACGAATATTGTGTTGGATTTAATGGGCGACTGTCTTCATATTAGTGACCGCGGTAAAATAGGCCTTCAGCAACCCATGCTTGCTATAAAAGGCGACTTTGTCCTAAGAGGCGACTGACAAGATTGGGTGGTCAGGCTCGCTGACTTCGTTGACACGTCATCGGTTCCCAATTGCGCAGATCGATGCTCAAGTTGATCACTAGATTGTCTGGTCCAGACTCAATTATTTAGAGACTGCCGCCATACAACTGGAATATCGCTGAGTCTGCCATAAAACTAAACTCACTCACTCACTTAATATTAGTCTTTGTTTTCACCGTTCTGAAAGGATGACGTAATAATGTTACAGTAATTATATTGCCTTTC
The DNA here is from genome assembly GCF_037392515.1 of Haliotis asinina. Classification (NCBI taxonomy): domain Eukaryota; kingdom Metazoa; phylum Mollusca; class Gastropoda; order Lepetellida; family Haliotidae; genus Haliotis; species Haliotis asinina. The sequence continues at coordinate 45,362,314 of NC_090281.1, forward strand.
AGAGAGTGTGTATATGTTTAGCTGGCAATACGACGCATAGGTACATGTTACCTGTATCCCCAATGCCAGTTATTGCCTCCTGGATGCCCAAACACCAAACAAATATCTCGTTTAAACATAATACCCTTCAGACTAAAATTAAACTTTCTGTTGATCCCAGGCGACTATCGGGATAGGGTGGACAGGCTCCCTGACGTGGCTGACTCATGCTTTAATCTTAATTGTGTAGATTGAGACAGGTGGTGCTGAGCATTGGACTTTCAGGCCCAGACGCGATCATTTATAGACCGGTGCCACATACATGGAATATGACTGAGTGAAGTCTTTAACAACAACAACAACAACAACAAAGAAACAACAAAACATTAATGTAGAGAGATTTGTTAATAGTCATCCTTCTTGAAATAAGGCTCTTTTCTTTAAAGGTCTGAAATGGTCATATTGACATTTTGTACACTTGATTTATGAACACCTACATGTAGACCCCTTTTTAAATGTTAAAACATTTAAAGGTTCATTCTAAAACTGATGGTTGTAAACACAGAATCATGCATTTCAAACGCTCTTATATCTATTATGTATAATGACTTGCAAAACATGCAAAAAATAAGAAATAAAATTGGATTTTAACAGGATTCTATGAAGTACACAAAATACGGCGTTCCAATAAGTTTTGATAAACTTGACGTGAATCCCCAAAGGATAACAACGTATTTTCATTGACACTGCAAAGCCACACACGCAAGTGAGCAAGTAACAGCACGAAGGTAATACTATTAGTACAAGTATTTATTCCACCTTAACAGATGACAGCTTCGAAAGTTCCAGCAAACTAAATGGGATATCGCAATTCGTATCATCCTAATGCTTTATTTACAGAGGTGGATCGTTCTGAACACTGGTGGACAAGTGGGTCAAAACAGACTAGTCTTTCATTTGCTTATGTCGCTGGCCATGGTTTACATATTGAAAAACAAATAAGATAAATCGGAACATAAACACTCATTGGAGACCACATGTCCACCAAGGGATCATCGAAATTGTTATAAAATGAAGCTGTGAGGTTTGCAGTCTCAGTTCAGTTTGCAGAACCTCAAGAAACATGAAGTACGGCATTGTCTTAGCAGTCCTGTTGGCTGTTGTCCTCCAGGAGGCATACGGAGCCACGTAAGTTGGTGCTGTTGTGAAAATGTTCTTCGGTCATCTATTTATGTCTGTGTCCGTACCCCGAAATGTTTACGACAGTCACCCTAACCTCAACAACAGTTTTTGACGGAACTTTGTGAAGCCAGTTTTATCATTAATCATAAGCGTCATGCATTTACAATTCAGTTTCATTTAGAGTTGCTTGAAACGCCCACTCGCAAAGTAATTGTATTAAAAATACTGGCTTTCCGTAAACAAAGACTTTTCTTGGACACCTTGTTCGTAAATGTAGTGAAAAGCTCATTTTGTCCCTCTGGTTTGTTTAATAATGGGTGAAGTGAGTTGACGTGGGACTTAATATTGTATTTAAGAACACTTCGCTCATATGTCGACGTGCATGTGGCCGCTTGTACTAGCCCAGTCTTGAGCTGATGCTAGCTCACTTATATTCTATGGCGCAGTAAAGCAGACACATTATACTGACTACGAGACGACCAGTCTCACAATGTTTCCTTAATGTGGTGAAAAGTTTTTTCTGTCAGTTTCCTATGTTTAGTAATGATTTCACAGGCCATGCCACTAACAATCCTAATTTGCTATGTTACGAGCATTGATTACATTGTATATGTTAGAAAACGGTTTAATGGTATGGGGTTAGGTTTACTTTTGTGTGACTCACACAACAAACTTTGAATCAGTGTAAAGATATCTGCGAGAGTTAGAGACTCGTCTTTAACTTTTAACTATTTAATTCGATATTTCATTGTGTGGTCGAATTGAACAGTACCATCTGAATACAATCAACAGAATTGTTAAAAACATTTTCGAATAATCTGCGATATATTTGTAAATTAAATATGGCAATAATTTAACATCTATTTTGGAATTGCTGTTTCAGTTGCCCAAGGAGTTGCAAGAAATACAAGGAGTCCAACTGTAGGTACTACTACTACTACAGATGGGGACACGGCTACACCAGATACTACTACTGTAGCAGCTACAGGTGAGGTTTCTCTCTCAATTTTCATTTTCATGTGATCATTCCCATGCACTTCCATACAAATACAGATGAATGTAATCTTTCGTCATGTAACAAAAAAATGTTGTAACATGTAAAAATTCATAGTAACAGTTTTTTCATATTCTGTCCTAGCAGAAAAATGTGGCCGCACAACGTTGCTGCTGAACTAAATATGTACGTGACTAATCCAACACAAAGTTTCGAATTCGTATTTCAGGTCGTACATGGGTATTTGCAACGAGACATGCAGTGAGTACAGCCAACCTTCCACACTAATATGTACATGCAACTTGTTAAGGTAGCCTATGCATTGCTAAGAAGACATGTATCCAAATGTTTTGAGCAGCTCAGCATTGATATATCTCAGTTAATATACAAAGTTCATGTTGTATTTTGGTGTTATTACAACTTTTCCTTTCTGAAGGTAAAGAAAACTAATGAAATGGTGGTTGATTTTCTGAGCAGTATCTATATCCACTCATGAATGATAATGAAGAAATTGAGAGTTGGACGCTTACAAATATGTCGGCGGCAGTACATTCAGTACTGCTGTTTTCATAAGATATCGATCACGTTTACAAGAACGACCAACAGCGACATTATTCTCTTCCCCACTTCTAAACGTTTCTTTTGACAAAACCATAAGGTCTTTTTTTTATCAAACCTTTATTTAGGGTGTGTTTATCTACACTGCTTTATGTTGGTATAAGGGTCTGTTTGCTCACAACAAAAACAAACCTTTCCAAATTGTTACTACTGCCAGCAAATTTGCTGGAGTGTGTTTCGAGCATATTCACTTTATCTATGAGCACCAGATGGTCAAGCAGGCAAGAAGAATTAGATGTTCCTATATTATATCTCACCAACAACTTCCTTTTGGACGCTACTTTCAATTGACGATAAACAGAGGTCGACTGTCTTTCATATCATCAGGTATTCGTGAGTGCTTTGAACCATCATCTTGTAATGACCACTACAATTCGTCATTCTCTTTATATTTGAGGTTAAATGTATTGAATCAAGTGTTTATGTCGTGTATATGTCAACCAGTACTCAAGGGATAAGAGTTCACTGATAGTGAGAACGTTTTGATGCAAATAAGTTATATCTTGTATTTGCTTCCAAATGAACAAAATCCGGCTCCCTTTGAGTACAATAATTTAGAACTTGGAATTGACCACTAATTGCAGTTTGTCATATGCATTTCGACTAAGAAAGTCACAACTAACAATGTGTGTTATATTTGCTTCCAATATACAACATCGACACTAATTGAATACAGCAATTCAGAACTCAGAATTGACCACTAATTGTAGTTCGTCATACGTATTTCGACTTCAGTATATGGAAATTGCCAGGAACTCGAGACAGTTCGTTATATCCGCCAGTTCGTTGTACCCGGTATTGTATTCGTAATTGATACAGAAACGCCCACCCCGTTAAACGTCTTCTTTAGCAACCCATGCTTGTCCAGAGAGGTGATTTGTGAGATCAGTTGGGTCAGATTGTGATGTGATGACAAATGTCACAGTGCTTAAATCGTTGATATGAAGTCAAATATTACATAGTCTGATCCACACATGCCTATCTACAAGGCACTGTAATGTAGCTGGATATTACTGAAACAAAGAAATAAATGAATCGTTGGGGTTTCTGATGAACATTTTCTTGCAAAAGTAGCAATTGCAGAAATATTCTTCAGCTAATATTGTTTCACAAGAGTCCGCATTAAGCAGGCTGTAGCTAACCTCTGCTTGTAAATGCAGCTCACGGTGGCTGGAGCAACTGGTCTGACTATGAGCTGTACGAGGAGTGCCCAGTGATGTGCGGTGGCAGCACTGGCATGGCCTTCAAGACACGATCATGCACCAACCCAGCTCCTAGGAACGGCGGCAGGGATTGCGTAGGAGAGGACACCCAGGATCAAGTCATCCCCTGCAACACTGACGCCTGTGGAGGTACGTTTGTCCACACTGTTAAGGATACTGTGGTGATATTCTTACCAGCAGCATAACAAGACAAGCAGGATGGTATGAGCTTCGTTGAAATACAGTAGACGTAATTATTCAGGCTGCCAAGCTATAGCTGCTAGTATGCTAGTAAGTAGAAATTGTCAGCTGTATCACTGCATGTGAGCAAGAAACCGGAAAACAGTCAAGATTCGAACCTACCACCATGCTGAAGGAACGAATTTGGACGAACCTTAAAACGAGAAGCAATATCTTGTTTCATCGTAAACCATTTTGGAAAGTCTAAGTGAAAGATATTTGCATATTTTGTAGGTTACCGTTTGAAGTAGAACTTGCCTTCATCTCACTTTAATTGGTGTCTTAAGGGGTAGATGTATCGTTACTATTTTTTCAACAGCCCGATGTCCAACTGACTCTGTGAAATACCACGCCCACCCAACTGTTCCTCACAACTACTACCAGTGCGATCCTGGCCACAAGAAGGCTTTCCTGAAGAACTGCACAGAAGGTACCGTCTTTAACGCCGAACGCCACACCTGCGTCAAAGCTAATGCACAACACGGAGATTGCTTCCACGGCCAGATGGCGGCCCACCCCACTGACTGCGGCAAGTTCTTGTCCTGCGTTCACGGCCAGATGAATGAGATGCCCTGCCCATCTGGACTTCACTACAACAGGGTAACCAAGACCTGCGACTGGCAAGATAAAGCCAACTGCCAGTTACGTTAAATCTCTGTATGTCGTTACACACGGATGTAGTGCGTTAGAGTGAATACGGGCAACGAAATAAAGTCATAGTAAAGCATGCTAAAATGAATGCAGTTGTTGTTTGTGATCTGAAATAATTTCCTTGCACAAAATTGAAATTATAAAGGCATTTTGAGCCTAGTGATTATAAGATGACAAATATAGTTCCGAGCGGCGATAAGGGCTTCTTACTTTAATAAAATCAGACCATTTGTATCTCTTACGTAGTTGCAGCAATGGTTGTTTCTTCAACTGGAAGTACTGGAATGTCCCTTAGTTTAGATCAATTCATTACAAACTCATTTTCTTATCACTTGGGAAACACGAATAATCTCAAAGCAGAGGCAACGTCCGTTCAATCACTTAGCAGAAAAATTATCAGTGTTTGAGATACATATTGCAAGCTTTCATTCTGCTCTGAAGAGAACCAATGAAAAAAGCACCTATAATGAGCATAACATAACTTCATTTGTCCTACCGTTGTCTTTGTATCTGTGTTCCTAAAATTAATAGGTAAAGTGGCATCATACGTGCATACACACATTTTGGTCAAAATCGGACTGTAGGCTGAAAAGCTATTACACACGAGCGGCTCGCTGAACTATAACCACAGTCAAGAGTTACCTCCCTTAGACCACGGAACGAATAAGGAGATATAGTTCCGGAGAAGAAAGCGTACCCTACTTAAAAGGTCGTTGGTCCGTTGTCGTTAGGTCTACAGCTAAAATAACTACTTTTCTGGAATGGCCATAATATCAGCAATAGGGTGCAGACACTTAGAATTAAGGATTAAAGAGATGCATACTCAAAAACATCAAATTTCCTTGAATACAATATAGCGGCCAAACGGTGCCTCTTAACCCCATGGGGCCTGCAGCTGAAACTGAAGGTAATCAGATACCAGAGCTGCCCAAGAAATGTGGCGGTCATATGCAAAAAAAAAAAGAAAAAAAAAGAGTGAGAAGTAACTGTATCCATCCGATCGACTTCCACCCTGGACTCCATACTGCCCCCACCTCCCTTGCTAATCTGTTCATATATTAATACAAGACACAGTAATGCTTTTACAACGCTACTGTACCATACATCCACATCATTCATGATTTTACTTTGACTTGGAGAACCTTCACTAGATTTGTCCGAAACATCTTCAGGTGAACGTATTCAGTATCGTTATTGTTTTATTTTGTTATGATGATTTGATGCCAGACTGATTCACACAGGCTAGTGGACAAATCAATCTTCGATTTAACCATTTATAAAAACTCCTCATAAAGTGAGTGATCTAATTAAGTGTAACATTTTGATGGTCGGATGTACCTTTATTAGACATGCCAAGAATACTCCATACAACTGTGCCATGAAGCCGCAGGTGCTTCTCCCTTTTACTTGTTATTTCGACTACCAGTTGGTGCTCTCTTCAGACGGAATCAGAATGAACATTATCCTGCAGAATCCCTAAAGCTAGGAAGACTGTCAAGAAGGAATGGAAAGGTTATATGAAGCTGCACGACAAAGAATTCAGAATACCATCAAGAAAAGTAGGAAAGGAAATGTATGGCAGGCAAAATTAGAAGGTGTGTGCATGGCGATCGTGTCCCTGTGAGAAATGTGCCTGAGAGGGGAGGTCCAGATCACAGTTAAGATCACAATGGGAAGACAAAGTGCATGTGGGAAAGGAGAATGGTTTACGACAGCCCGGGATATAAGGTTAAACCAGGGAGTTGAAAGGAGTAGTACTCCACAGAAACATGCTCATGCACTGTGATGCCATTTTACTGTTCGCGGGAGAGACAGGTAAAGAGAAGAAGAAAAACAATGAAAGCATCTCAAATGATACATGCAAAGGGAAGTCAAAGGGGAAAGTCCCACTAGAAAGATGATTCAATTTGACATAAATAGTAGTGACAGTGACTCGGAAGATGAGTTGCCAGTGTCATTACCATGAGATATTAAGTTCAAGGAGAGTACGGATCCGCAAAGGGAAGTCAGTCAGTTTCAGAATAAATTTAAAAGATCCTCACGACGATATTGTGTAGTTGAAATGTCTGAGACACAAACAGTGACAAATGAAAGTTGTACAGGCGAAGGAAGAAAGACTGGTGAATGCTCCAGGCATCGGTCCAGAAACTTTACCAAATATTGCACCACATGATCTCACAAGCCGTGAAGGAACTGTGACTTACGGAAATGAAAGTCGTATCGACAGAGCACTTAGACAGCAACATGTTTTCACCAATTACTGTTTAGGTCAGCGAGGAGAATCAGTGTTACATCAGACCACCGATGATGTTCATACCCTCACCTTTGTACCACGTGATGTTGAACCGAATTCTGCATTACCCCATTGAACTGAACAAATGAACGTTGCTGCTTGACGAACACCATATTGCATGTTTTGTTTTCATGTAGGCATAGTGCCGTAAATTGACATTTAAACCATTCATGAATATGGTCTTAGATTTTCATCAAATTCGTTTCTTTTGGCAAGCAATGAAAGGAAAGCGGTACAAGGAATTTATATGAATCAATGTGTATTACCTGAACATTTTATCGAGATTCTTGATCCCACAAAATGTTTTATGATGAACTAAACATCATAGTTGATGAATGTATCGCAAATGCAACTGGTAGGGAGGATTACAAGGAAATGTGATCACTAAACAGTTTACTCAGTTTCATACTGCCAGAGTCTACCTTCAACAATAGGCGAGAAGATATTTCTATTAGAAGGAGAGAGTGTTACGTGGATTATAACCCCGGAGGTTGAACCTGTTGTTGAGCTACAATCCACTCACTCACTTTTATACCCAGCCAAGTTATTTTGTTCACCGAACGTCCCTTGTAAGTAAAATGTGTTTGAATATGATTTATGCAAATTAGATGACGATATGTTTGCACATGCGTGGTGTAATTCTTTTCGTATTGCCAAGTAAACTGGAATTCTGAATATTGACGACTTCCCTTCATTCTGCTGGTGAGAAGCCAAACGGAAGCATAATTCACCACTGTGTCAACAAAATCAGCGAGCCTGTCCACTCAACCCCCTTTTTGTCTCTTACGACAAGCATGGGCTACTGAGGAACAATTCTAATTCGATCTTCACGGATTTAAGAACTAAGGGAATTCATTGTGTAGGAGATATTTGTAGATTTAAGGGATGCTGATTCTGTAAGAAACTCCCGTGACTTCTTAATGTTTATGGGGAAACCCTCTGCTTTTAGTAAACTTGTTGCATGTGTTATGGATAGACGTGTTTAGTTATGACAACACTATGTGCGACGTCTTGAAGCCAAAGTGCCAATAGAACACTGTCATACTGTCATTTTTGCTTCAAGAAGCATAAGTTATACAATCACCTGATACTACCCTGTATGTTAGTATCAGTACCTGCATATTCACCTGGATGTCTACCTTCACTTGGAACCTTTGTCTATCTCAGAATTTCTGTCTGGTTTAGTGATGTCTACCTTCACTTGGAACCTTTGTCTATCTCAGAATTTCTGTCTGGTTTAGTGTATATACTCTTAAAAAGTAGGGGAACATTTTTGATTTATGATTGAAAAAATGGGAGATAATCAGAGTTAATCAATGTTGATATGATAATAATAACTATTTTCACTTCCACTTCTTTCTTATGACCATAGTTATTTTTCTTTTTTTTTTTTAGGTACAGCAATCGCTTTTGAAAGATGACTGGTGCATGACGTGAAACTTGCTTGCAGACGATGTTCATTTTCAAAAGCGAAATAAACACCAACAACTGCGTGATGCAAGATGATTCTCAAAAGTAATGGTGTGCAGTAGCTTATAGGCCTTCGTGAAAACCGGGGGCGGTGGGGTAGCCTAATGGTTAAAGCGTTCGCTCGTCACGCCGAAGACCCGGGTTCGATTCCCCATATGGGTGCAATGTGTGAAGCCCATTTTCTGGTGTCCCCCGCCGTGATATAGCTGGAATATTGCTAAAAAGCGGCGTAAAACTAAACTCACTCACTCACTCACTCGTGAAAACCGTCAAAATCAAGAATGACACCCCGTGGTCGTGCATAGTGCAGCATAGTGCACGTGCATCCCACGTGTTGTGCTAATTGTTTAGGGGTGGTGAATAAGAGACGTGCTGATGCATTTATAAGATGTCTTGCAAAGTTTGTTTACTCTTAAATATTTCCTATCCAGTTCAGGTTCCCCTACTTAGTATATGAGTATATAATTGCTTTGGATGTTTTTCGTTTTCCAATTGTATTTATAAGCATTGTGTTTAGGGTCAATAAAGCAATAATCGAAGAAACACTTCATGCAGTTTTAATCATACCCAAATGAAACGAAACAAACCCCAAAGGCATTTCTGAAATAGAATTCAGTGTATGGCTTTTGTTGAAACCCATTGAAAGTTCCAAGTAGTATATTCAGACGTCATATATATGTGTACATATATGTGTACTTAAATGATAGTGCAGTAAAGTATTAATGTGCTCATCGATATTTACTGCATCGATAGTTACTATTTAGGTTTTTGTATTTCTTTGGTGCGTAACTAAATTGCAAACCAATGTTCTGTGTGTGTATAGGATGTTAATATCAACAATACAGTTATATACTGCTCAAAAAAGGTAGAAACGTATCAATTTTGGCACGTGTTTCTTATAAGTCATGTGACACACCTACTCAAGTGTAATAAATAGAGAATATCATCCAAGTGCACACTGATATCAAATATATTAATACATGTTGATAAAGCAACAAATGTCCGAGGCTTGCCGAGAGTATTTTTACCTTTATCAACTAGTGTTCACCAATTTGGTATAATTGATATTAGCAGACACGAGATTCTTATTATCATACAACATCATTCTTCATTAGTTTTCAATGAAAAATGTACATCTCTGAACACTGTGCTGCCATTAGATTTGCGATGTCATAGCATTATGACGTGATCAAAGAGCAATGGTTGCTCGGCAAAAGTGATATTATATAAATGCCACTGGTTATGTTTCACCCTATTGGCTTCCTCTAGACAGTAGGGAAAATAAAATGGTTCAGGGCCTGTGAAACAGACTACTGCAAAGCACACATCTTTGACAGCAACATGATTACACGATACAAGTTGTCAAATGTGTAAGTCACGGTGGCTGAGCGGGTTAGGCGATTGACTTTCTGCGCTAGCGATTAGGTGCCTGACTCTGAGGGTGCAGGTTCGAATCCCGGATGTAACTCAACCAAAAAAAGTACTAGAATTTGTATTTTACTAAGAAAGTGAAATCCCAAATATAACATGTTGCAAAAATAATAAGCTGCAGATCAACACTCATGATGTGAACGTGTAAACATTGGTAATTAAGTCATTTAAGAAACTCCTGCCCATTGGTTAGTATATGATTCCAATCCCCGAAAGGGGGTGAAGTTGTCTCAACTTTACATTGACAAAATGTGCACAAGTTGCTTTCAGCTATTTTGATCTTGAACTTTGTTCGGCATCTAGTATGGTGGTCTGCTTTCAGTTGTTGGCATCAAGCCTGTTTTCGTATTGTTTTTATATCATTTATAGTTAAAATATCTTAGATTCAATTTATTAGTTTTAAATTTATTTCCGTGATAACATAGTAGTTTTACTGCCGTTTGCAGACTGGCAAGTATAATAGCTAACCATATTTTTATTCATTTACAAATTTACACCTATCTTAGTCACGATATGGTTGACACTCTACATTTGATGTTGACGAAATTGTTACCACAGCGTGCCCTGGCATCATTGTTTGTTTTTTATTTGTTAGACTGGTGTTGACATCCCGACGTCAAAGCGCTGAAATACCAGGAAGTGAAACTGCATGTTGTCGTAACATGATGGACCGTCGATGATTCCCAAAAGTTAATACAGAAAAAAAGGGGAAACATTCCCGTTGAAAACTAATTGACAGATAATTTACTGTAGGCCATAAGGGCCTCCACATATTTGAACGCTGTCTGGCGTTGTCATCCTGGAATACAAACGCTAATCGTAAATCGTAATCCGGACCCAGCATAAAGTGACTGCCAGGTCTCGATGACACGCAATCAGCCATGTCAGTGAGAGTGACTACACGATCCATTTCATTCTGGTCTTAATCGTCAGGGGTTCGTTCCCATAACAGTTAAACGTAAACATTCTAAAACAAATATGCATAATAACATTCACATAATCATAAGCGATTTGTTAGAGAACAAAGAATCAAACAAGACGTCTTTTGAACTATGTAAGCATTTCATGGTTAACTTATTCTCTAGTGTAATATCTTATGTCTTATTTTGTTATGGTTATTTATAACACTCCTGGGTAGGAAGCGGACTCAGTGACATTAAACGTAGAGACATGTCGTCCACATTAGTGCACAGGTAAAGTGCTGTTTGGGCTTGAATATAAAGAACAGGAACAGGGCCTTTATTTGCTTTACGACTTTAATCCGCCCTATAGAAATAGCAAACACGTATCAAAATAAGCCATGGAAGCTAGTGTGTTGACAAGAAAGCTCTGTCTGAAAGGGGTCCTCAAGTCGAAATAATGTTGCCTTTGAGGCACACAATGCCATAGCGGAAAGTTCTAATTCTGTCCTGAAGAAGTCCTCCGACTAATCGCTCGTATAACAGCTCAGAGTATGCCTGCAGTAAAACTTCAACTGTGACAGTATGTTTTGGAGTCATTCCTTAGTCACCGATGACTCAACACAGGCGGCGTCTAGACTAAACTGTAAGTTTTTGACAATAACATTGCACTGTTTATAATACATCTTTCATGAGACATGATTCAGTATTTAGATGTTTGGGTTAGAAAATGGGCAAACTGTAATGTATGGCTGTCACGTTCGGACTGGGAAATAAGACCATTTGCCTTATCTTTCAGGGTTGTTTGTGTGTTATTGTACTGAGTGGGAGTTTCATGCCGTTTTTGCAGTAGTTGAGCAATATTCGGGGACTCCCAAAATGGTCTTCATACATTGTACCCGGAGTATCCGGGGAATCGAACCGCGTTGCTTGGTGTTGATGCTATCAGTCATTAGTTCGGGTGACACAATTTAAGTTCTTTTCTGTTCGTCGTTACGCACTTTGACCCTATTTCTCAGGGAGGCATCAACAACAAAGTCGGATCCAATTATTTATGCCACGACGTGAAAGCGGGTCATCCAGTTGTATCAATACAATACAGAAACGTGAAGTTACTGCAGGTATGTCTGGGATTTTGATAAGGTATAAAACCACCTGACCCATTGCATGTTGTTATCGCCCGTGAAGATGCGGTATAGATTTGATCTTCAGTGTCCCACAAAGGTGAGTAACAGTGTCTTGTGACCAGGCGCGCTGACTTGGCTGACACATTTCATCGTATCCCAACTGTTCACATCGGTGTTCATGATGTTAATCATTGGGTTGTGTGATCGCCGTCACATAGCCGTAAAGCCCACTCACTAACTCTCTCACTCAATATCAGTTTTAAAAGTAGGTAGGGTCTTTTTCAACTTTTGTGGGATATACATAAATTGTATTTTCTCGCTTCTAGATGACATCACTGCTTTAGCACCTCAAAACAAAACGTCCTTTCTCCGCAAAATGTCGGATTCAGTTGAGAACCCACAGTTTTAAGTTAGTTTTCCTTTTTGTTTACAAAACAATATATATTGATGCTATATGTCGTCCCCATGCAACGCTTCTGTGGCATGTTATAAAACCACATAAAAAATTGCAACTTATTGTATTTAATACCTATAATAGTACAATTGCTAACTACTTTAGTTCTCTAAGTGGTCTTAAACAGGACAATGTTCTGAACCCTTTGTTGTTTTCGAAATTTATCACAGTATTATGAAATATGATTCTGGTGAAAGGGATATATCTAGCTTTGGACATAACAGTATGAGTGTCGAAACGGTTTAACACTACTAGTAAGAAATATTGAGAAATAATTAAGATCAAGGAACGCCCGAGGGGACACAGCTGCTGTATCTTAATGTGGTGTTCGAACAATTACAGCTCATTATTGACGTAGTCAAAGGAAGGAATATTCAAGGTTCGTAGGTAGTACTGTAATTCATCGAGGTGTGTCTTCTGCAATCCAAATATAGTGTTTAATTACGAGTCAACAAATAATTAAAGAATCATCTGTGTTACAAAGACATTCTCATATTGTAGTCTTTCGTCCATAGCGACTATCGTTAGAGCTTTATCGTTGTCAAAATCGAATATAGGAAACGCCCCTCTCACATAGGCCTTACGATAAGATGACCTACAATTAACCAAGTTTGACCAATCGATAAATTCAGTGACCTCTTACGTCCAGCAATCGAATTCATTTATATGTAACTGATATCTATCCTATAAGGCATTGACATTTGCATTAATTCATACTGTAACCATTTTGTATTTCCTCGTTTTCAGGGTATTAGTCTACACGATTTCGTCTGAGGATGACTCCAGTCAATTGCCATTAACCTTTAAGATCATTCAGTGGTGTAGAGTCATTGAGAATACGGTGCTAATGGAGTCCAGGAGTTGTTCAGACTTTCCGACAGATGCATTGGACATGGATGTGGCACAGGAGCTTAAATGTTCGTCTGACACGCAGCTGTATCCTTTGAATGATGCTGCTGATGATCCTAATAATAATCTCGCTGCTGCTGCTTCTGTTGTTCCTGCCGATGATGCCAGTCATAGACAGTCTGGTCGTTCTGAAAACGCTAAGCCACATTCTCAGCATGAAACAGATCCAGTAGAAGGTGCTGAATTTCCATTTCAAGTGACCACAACTAGTCGCATTACACGACAAGTACAGATCCTTAAAGAATCCTACCCCGTTCTGGACACGCCAGTGTCGTACAGTACTCATCAGGAGAGAAAGCACTCCGTTGTTGGTGATCGTCTTCAGGACAGAGAAAGCCGCTCAAATTCAGCCGGACGCATAAGCTATGGAAATAACTTTTTCTTTGAAAAGACATATCCACCTTTATATCAAAACATCTTTGTGAGTGACCATCCTTGTAAATACCAGTCTGAATACACTGAGTTAATAGGTTGGTATAACTTATTTGACCAACGTTCAGGCTACTTGGCATATCCTCAGTCTCTAGGGTTGTATGTCCATCTTGACCAAAATTCAAGCAGATACTACTGGGCACATCCTGAGTCACTAGGGTGGTACGACTACCTTGACAAAGAAGAACCATGGACGGCCAAAGATCACTACTATAACCACCAGGACCCTCCATGTGATTTTGTCCAGTTTAAGAAATCTCCTTACTGTTCCTCTGCCAATTTCAGACCGGATTCTGACGATTTACATTATGTTGATGTTCACACCGGACCTGGGATATGCGCATGCGTGAAAGGTTTAAAAGGCGGATATGAAGCATTTCCGGCAGAGAGTTAATGCACCTCTTGCACTAATGTCAGAGATACAGCTGCCATTAGCAACAAGACATCAATGACGGATAGGTTGGAATATACTTTGAAAGTAATTAGTGTCTGACGGCAAACACAGAGTCATACATTTTGCAATCAATGCATTTTATAGATTTTATAGACACCGATGAAATATCTCAACCGACGTACGTTTGGAATGATTTAATTCATTGCTATTTACGTATAACTGAACACTTTGCCCATTTGTTACTGTCATGTTAGCTTAATACGGAGCAAATCATGAAGTGATGAAGACTTTGGAGAGTTAGCACCTGTACTGGAACATCTGGTTCAAAGAAATAAATATTAATGTTTACATGTTTTCAGATCGCACCATTCATAATAGTTCTCGCGATCAGTTTAGAACAAAAATGTGCTACTTCCACTCCGAGTTACGGATTTCAGAGGGGGATGGGGGGTGGGGTAGGGGCACCTGAACGTTTTGGATATGAAGTATAAGCGTAAACAAACGTTTCAAAGAGAGACATCTTGTGAAAGCACCAGCATTTCTCTTTATCATCACCCCTAAACACAACGCAGTGGCCCTTACACGTGCATGGTGTGTTATTCATGATTTTGCGGGTCTTCAATAGGACGATAAATGACTGTAGACCATTCATTCTGACAATTACTTTGCTTCACTTTGTTGTTTTTGTTTGAAAATGAGAATCGTTTACATGCACATTACTCGTCATAAATCATTTTTCAAGAGTGATTACTGTACAAAAAACTATGGCCATAACGAAGTGCAAGTGGTGGTGCACTTTCAAAATATCCATTATTATCATATCACCAATCCCTGACTCCCATATATCTCCCATTCTTCTATCAATCGTAACTCAAAAATGGAGTTCTCCTACTTGTTTGAAGAATATATTCGTAACTACTCTCCCTTTTCGTGACTGACACAGACAGGTCTGAAATGACACCTGGTAGTTAAACCGTACATCAGCAAGTATTTTCGAAATACGGGAAGTAACCCAACCTGTTATAAACACTGAAGAGAGTGTGTTTCGCTTCTCCGAACAGCATATTAGTTGTTTTACGTATGTTGCATTATTTCCACACTCTTTCAACATCCCTAAACAATCACATGGTTTACTAACAAAGTCCCCATCCTCTAAATCTCAAGGCAAGTGCCGGTAAAGTCACACAACCCTTAGTTCGTAAACCCGTGAAGGTCCAGGTTAGAATTGGTCTTCAGAAACCCATGTTTGTCGTATCAGTCTAGGTGATTGGTGAAAGAATTGCTCACAGGGTGACACAAGCATGAAACTTGTCACAAATGTTTACCACAAATTTTCCACTTCAGTGTCCTGGTTGAGAGCGGTCAGTAAATTTTACTCTATTTATGAACATTTACCAAGGCATACATAATTCATCTTTTGTTTTTGCAACGATATGATTATCTGGGATTTTGGGGTCACAGTCTTGCGGTTCTGGGCACACATGCTTAAAATAGACACAGGGCTGTGGTATACCAGCATTTCGTAGCCATTTTTGCCTCGCACGAACCGTGTCTTCAGCAAGAACGAAAGTGATGATTTTGACTTGGAGTTTTCAAATTACAGCAACAATCTGGGTGGCCAGAATGACATCAGGCGAGTCAGTATCAAACATATTGCTTGTATATAGCTTTTCAAAGCATTTTTACTGTGATTTTAGAACGACGAGTCAAAATGCAGAATCATAGCACCTTACAACTGTTAAGGAAAATGCTTTGCCTAGCAACCGTTACTATGCAACACTGAAATATGCAACACTGAGTTAAGTGTTCTTATGAACATGTGTGCCAAGTTTCAAGTTTGTATCATCTTGTGATTAATTCCTGCTCTATTTACCATCCAGGGTATACACTATAAGAGGCGACGTATAGAACTGAGATTTAGTTGACAGATCCCATGGTAGATAACTGTTGTCATAACTGGTAACATAGAGTATCAACTAAGATTGTTAGTGGCTGTATCCTCCAAAGGGGTTAAAGTACTGAAAAATAATTGTCTTCCTGAGAGGGTACATAAGTCCCAAAACTTTCAAAGTAAATTTAAACTTACTGCTTGGTTATAACTGCACTATATTTGTCATTTTAACATATGGATAAATTTCTAAAATTAGTAATAGGTGAAGGGAATGCTAGGATCCATGCAGGACGCAAAAGTACTGTCCCCAATGTCCCAAGTATGGGGATTTATCTTCAGGTTTTGGCAATCTGTTTTATATTGTATTGTCATGTATAGTTAACATATTTCAGATTTAATTACTAGTATTAAATATATATCTGTAATAGTCTGGTTGTTTTACTGTCCTTCATTGATATTTGTTTATATAACAGAAGGTGAATATTCACATAACCTATCGTACCAGTACCCATTTTCTGCTGGGTAAACAGATGCAAGTTTGAAACAATTCACTTGGCTAAGGTAAGATGTATCACATGTGTTTCGTTGAGGAGCAGGACCGACGTCCTAGAAACTCTCAAGAGTCAAGCTGCCAAACACGGTCACCCTTCCATGACTCTCCGCACCCAGCGGTGCTTACCTTCAACTGAGTTATGAACTGCGCACTGCGCACAGGTCCACACATCATCACCATAATTCATTAGTTCTTTTTAGTTGGTCGATTTCACGAATCTCGTGGAAATTCATACGCTACAATGCGAATGTAGGTATTGTCGATTATAACACTTCAGTAATCTATTGATGTTTCCTGATTCAAATGCAGTGTAGCGTCCAGTTAGTCAGTGACGTACAGTGCGTATCCGATTGTCCTATGAAAATTTAATATTAAATTGCTGATCTGTTAAGAAACGCTGACAGGGACGTCATTAATCAATCATATGTTTCCAACAAGGTAAAGACTTTTTGCACTATTGTGGACTACAAACATTATTATTAACCGTAATCCGGACCTTATATCACGTAAGAAAATGAGCGGGTTTGTGTATACAGCCTTGTCGGACCTCCTCACTCTTTATCTGCACGTTTGTGTTCTTTTTGCTTCGGAACTGTGCAACCTAGGCTTGGAATTCGATTACGGGTATGTCCTGACATCATCTTCGTTCTATTCTGTGAAACGTTCATCTGTTTACGCCTGTGCAGGAATGTGCAAATCTATGCGGCTATGTAAGTCTATTAACTTTAATCTTGAAGAAAAAATGTGCTACCTGAACATTCAAAATGCAAAGAGAGAGAGACAGGCGTTGCTTGTGGAGGATCCCTTCTTCGTTTACTCCGACAAATCGCGGTGGTCGAAGGTAAGACTGAAGCCACGTTTGACTGTCGATTAATATCCTCGATTTTCTTCGATCACTTGATTGTCTGGTTTGTTTACAGGCCGCAGTCGCGGGACTGCTGCTGTGGGGAAAAAATAATCAACAGTTTTTATACACTAGTGATGCTAATAGTGGGTGCTTGTAGTTTTCCCTTGCCCTTCATTCGTAGTTTTCGCCAAATGACGTAAATAATCCAGACAGTTTACACTCTGGCATAGACGCTTTAGAATCTCTACGTGCATAATATATGACCAGTGAGAATTTTTACTTATTTTTGTTTGTTCGTTTGATGAACGATATCGACCAGACAGTACAGTAATTTATATCTTACTAATCGTTTATCATATAAAGCCTCATTTGACAATATTCCAACCACTGTAGTCCTTTTTCTAGCGGTCTGTAAACAAATTGAGATAATCCACTGATTGATGCAATGAGCGTCCTACTGGGGTACGATGGAATGCATCAACTAAGTCAGTGAGAACTTCCATCCAATCCACCTTTATCGGTTCAGATGCGGGTCATACGACAATCACCGGAAACCATACACTCCGAGCTCGTTGTTGTTTAATCATCTCAGTAATTTAAACATAATTCATCACGGAGAAGGAATGACACAGAACACTTATCAATATTCAACTACCACAAATCGAAGAATCTCATTGGTGTCAATCGACAGACTGATGCCTGCGATCGATATTTTCATTTGAAGATCGAAACTGACACTGGCTGAGATGTCATACAATGATGATACTCGCGAAATGTTGATACTGTCTTCACTCATAGGTATCCCCAGTATACAACAAACACACGCAAAGGCACGACAATTATTCATTTGTTATTCTAGTAAATTTGAAATGCCATTGTAAGTGTCGAATGCCCCAGTAAGTGTCGAATGCTCCAGTAAATATCGAGTTCATCAGTAAGTGTCGAATGCCCCAGTAAGTGTCGAGTTCCCCAGTAAGTGTCGAATGCCCCAGTAATGGTAATACCCGTTCACTCACTCACTCACTCACTCATAGATCAAACTAGTAACACTATGGAGAAGGTTAGTGAGTGAAGGTAGTTTTCTGTTACACTTCAAAAATAATGATGTCATCTCGAAGCGAGAAAATACAATTATTATCCTACAAAATGTAAAGTCCAACTATTAGTTGAAAACGACCCTACCAACACTTAAAACTGTCATTGAGTTAGAGAAAGAATTTAGGTTTAAACCCCACTCAGAAATATTCCAGCGGATTTCTGTTAATAATCGAGTGTGGACCAGACAATCCAGTGATCACAAGCAAAGTCATAGATCTAAGCAAGTGCGATGCGATGTGTCAGCCGAGTTAGCAAACTTGGCCACCCGATCCCGTTAGTCGCGTCTTACGACAAACATGTGTTGCTGAAGACAAGTACTAACACAATATTTCACTTTTAGAAAATTGCTGGGCCCTGCGCTAATGTTTGGTGCAAGATTTCCAAACCGTGTACTGTGGGGAGAAGCGGACAAGCCAGATGTGGTAAGACCTTTATTATTATTAAACAGGTATACTAATCAACGCTGAACTCACATGTAATATATTGTTTCTCATAATATTTAAACTTGGATCTGGATATAATGTACGGGCCGGATATTAAAAAACGCGACAAATGATAAACATGTAGCTGCTTTTGTGATATATTTTTTCTACGTAATAATTGTCAACCTTAATCAAGCCGGTTTGCTATGTACCGGCCTCGCGATCGTCATTTAGTTTGACCTAAACCATACTCCCCCGTACTGGCTTGCGTGTGTGTGGTGTGGTGTGGTGTGGTGTGGTGTGGTGTGGTGTGGTGTGGTGTATGTGTGTGTGTGTGTGTGTGTGCGTGCGTGCGGGCGTGTGTGTCTGTCTGTCTGTGTCTCTGTGTGTGGTGTGTGTGTGTGGTGTGTGTGTGTGTGTGTGTGAGAGAGAGAGAGGGGTAGGGAGAGCTCGAGAGAGAGCTCGTGTCTGCCTTGTAAATTTCACTCCAATTGCCGTAAGTGTGGGGTATCAACTTAACTGTAATCTTCAGCATTTCACTATTTAATGCTCGTTCTCACGGAAAATATGAATGTCAGAAATATACCTTTAACTTTGGTGAAGTGGTTGTCTGTGTTGGCATGTTGAACTGTCAACAGATTACGCTAAGCTACAGAGTATGATAGATTATTAGTTTGGTTACCGTTTTTGTTAATTGTTTAACGCCACAGTCAACAATAAACCAGCTAATCAAGTCAGGCTAGTGATCTGTTAGGTATATTTGGTTTTTTTTGTGTGTGTAAAGTAGTAAAGTATAAGGCTATGAAACTATTATGCCACCAGACTGTGCTGGAACTCTCGGTGATGTGATACGTTTGTCGTATGTCGTATTTTTGTCGCTGCTTTCCATCTGCGGTCTATAAATAATCAAGTTTGGACCAGACAATCTGAAAAAGCTATACGATAGCATTTGTAAACCAAGTCAGCGAGCCTTCCCACTCAATCCAGATAGTGCCGCATGACGTCATGTATATGGTTCTGAAGACCAGTTCTAACCCGGATCTTCACCGAGCTATCGGATGTGTGCATTCGGGCATGCCATCCTACACACAGGAATATACACCTTGAGTTTCATTCTTTCAGGTACCTTATTCTTTCAAGACTTCGATGCCAATATAGAATATGAATACGTCTCTGTAAATAAGACTTGGAATGATGCGAAGGGATACTGCGAAATGCGGGGCAGCCATCTCGCGAAAGTCGACACTGTGGAGAAGGTCTACTTTCTTGAAGGGATTGCAAACATTACAGGTATGATCCGAAAGATTGCAGCCTTACGAGTCGATATTCAGATTCAAACATAACGTTAATGTTGTAACCTGTGCTAAATCATCAAACAAGTAATTTGATACAATCAACAGGGTTATTTTAAAATGAAGTAAGTGCACAAATCATTGCATTTTAAGTAATTGTTTCTACGCTAAGTTTGTTTTTTTCAGACTTCTTAGTTGTTAGTTGTTAGTGACACACAACTGCATGGAGGGCTAAATTAGCATGGTTGACACACATTATCGCTTGAGTGAGTGAATGTAGTTTTAGGCCGTTTTAACGATATTCCAGCAATGGTACGGCGGGTGAACAACAGACATCGGTTTCACACATTGTATCCATGTGGGGAATCGAACCCGGGTTTCACTGGCTATCCCACCGCCCCCATTACTACAGGCATGATAGCAGCAAAGGAGACAAACGATCAGTTTCTTCTTTGATCAATTTCAATTTGTTTCTTAGATTTATTTTTTTTATTATTCTAAACATTAACACGATTTTGCATGACAGTGCATTCAGGATGATACGTTTTTAATTGAGCATTTCATACAGTTTTATCAAACCTTATTGAAGAAATCTCTATTACATTGGATGACAGAGGTACACTTGGTTAACTTTCAGTGAGCTCCGGTGTAAACTGGAATGTTGGTGGGTAGTTACGCGAGGATAATTGCAAGGTTTAAGGGATTGTTATTTTTCGATAAATAGCAAGAAAGAACAATTTCTTTAAATATTGCTGACGGTTTTTGCATATTGTGCGATATCAAGACTTTCTAAGTATTGCCAAATAGGAATCACCTTGTTGCAATAAGGATCAATGTGCTGATTTATGCTAGGTTTGGAAAGCAATGTGGCATATCAATCAGCATAGAACCATGCTTAGTGTGTGATCATCATTTGCATAAAAAACGTAATGAAAACGTTTGATACGGTCTGGAAACCCTAGTTCACAAGCAACAATAAACACCCGCAAATTTAGAAAAAAAATTAAAAATGAAAGACTCGGAATCAAGCACATGGAACTGAAGACAACTACAGCAGTTACCACAAGCTGGCAAGGAAACTCTAAAATACAGTTTTTGAAACGCAAAAGTGCCTTACTTGTTGCCAACTTTGGTGAAGAATTTGTACGGTTTTCCGGATCTACTCCCAACACACCCATTTTGCTGTTATTTTTACTCGAGGAGTAAATGATTACACGAGTACGCGAGGAGTTATCTCCCTTGATGAAATGCACGTTGGACAATTTGGCTGAAAACAGCTGTTCGCCTGTTTGGAGAGACTGCGGAAGATAAATCACTATGAGATAACTTAAGAGCAAACGAAGTAAAACGATATGTTTCACACAGATTTTGTTTAAAGGCAGGACAAATTCACAAAGCAGAAATCGTTTGAGATAACGTCAAGGTTTCGAGCTCAGCTACGTTTTTTGCCACAACAACATTGCCAATCCACTCCATAACTTTTAATCTGAAAAGGTAAAAATACTACCTAGATATTACAATGTCAGTCTGTACAAATATAATACATACTGAAAGAGTATGAGCAAAACATGCATAAAAACTGACGTGATTGCACATGGAAACGAGATTTTATAACGCTTCATGTTCTTGCGTCGAGTTCCAGATGGCAGGTGGACTTGTTATATTTTACACATCAGAAAATGATAAAAAAATTTCAAAATACACCCAGTTAAAATCTGAGCAAATTCAATCAGGCATCTGACATTTAAATCAGTTTCATGTCGTCTCAACGTCCCAGATATAGACTAGTGGATTATTTTACCTTTCTCCCAGCCCTTTTTGTCTCAGCAGGCGGTTGATGGACGGCATGAAGTGGTTGCATCAGACTTTGAACCACGCTTCAAAACACTGGAAGTTTTCAGTCCAGAACAGCGCCAATTTCGGTAAGCTGGTCTAACTAGGAAACACAGGCCACGTCCATCTACCACTGGTGGTGTGCGCAATCGGTGCACCACCGATAATCCTTCATCCGTTACAGTGAGTGAGTTGGGTTTTACGATGGTTTTAGCAATATTCCAGCAATCTTACACCGGGGGACACCAGAAATGAGTTTCACACATTGTACTCATCTGCTCAAGAATCATTTGTTTTTCAGGTCCAGGGTTCGCCCTACACATCTATTTTTGGAAGTCACCATGACTTTCAAAATTATTTTACGAATCAAAGGCAGATTTTGAAAAGTTATGTGGCTTCAATGGTATAACTTGAAAATTGACAATTGTTGCAGTATTAAACATCTAAGATTGGGTATCGATATAGATCATTTAGATGGATAATCTACTATCGATCGATTTTTGATAAACATCGTCGATGTAACTTTGAGCAAAATTTCCGAAAACGTCTGAAACACATGAATATATTTTACATTATTGGTGAGCTAGGACATGTGTTGGCATGGATTGTTTACAAAACTGCGTCCTGAAGGTAATTTAGAAACAGTCCGTCAATATAGTCTTTAATTGCAAATTTTATACTGAGTAATCATGCATCTTTTCTCTCACAAACGTTAATGTACGATATAATCGATAACACAGTTTTATATCGATAATCATGACAATTTTAGCCAGTCAAGTAAGTAACACGCCCACAGTTACAATCTCCCTTAAAACTGTTTTGTTTGGTGTTGATGTACATGTATTTGCTTCTGACTTTGTACAGATTTAAATGAAACCGAAATATTCCTCGGCGGCTCAGTGAAGGACTATGCAGGAGACTGGAGATGGCAAGATGGATCATCGTTCCAGAACGTAGACTTCATAGTTGGGGAACTCACAGGGAACGAGGGAACTTGTCTCTCTGTCACCTTCTCAGTAGGATGGAACGACCCAAACTGTCTGATAAAGAGACCATTCATATGTGAGAAAATGATGTAAAATGTTTGATGAGCAATACTCAGGGTGAGAGATCGGACGATGGACATAAAAGTAGGCATTTATGAGAAGAATTGGGTATTCATTATTTCTGAATTGTTGTAAAGCTGCATATGCATTTCTGTGTTGACTATGGAATACGAGAAGGGACATTGTCGCGCTTTGGTTAATTTTCACCTCATTTTGCTTGTTTTTGAGAGAGCGACAACGCGACAATGCGACAACGCGACAATGTCCCTTCTCGGATTCTATAGTTGACTGTGGTATTGTGTAGCATTCATCATCCTGATATATTTCATGTTATAAAATAGTCTCCATCCTCGGAATGTGAATACGTGTATGTAATTTGAAATATTGCCATCTGAATAATGTTATCTGAGAAACGTAAGTATCAGTTTCACAGCTTGAGATAATAGTTTGAGGGTGATTTAATGTCTGGCATCTCAATATTCCTGTTTAGGTTGTGTTTTCACATTTTTAAATCGTGCTTGAATGTTATGAGAAGTTGTTTGCTTATGAGTTTAATCAAGTTTCTTTGGTCCCAGACTTTGTCCCTGATTTCTTCACCGCATTATTTTTCATGGCAATCGTCGATGCATGTTCACTGTAACTATCAATTTTGTCGTAATATTGTGTTGTTGACAGGCCTGACAGGGCCATATCGTGAGAGGTTTTAAAACCCAGATAGATGGGTCAAAGTGTCATGCTTTCAGACATAATAAGTTCCATACCATCAGCAAGAATCGGGACCGAGTGGTAAAGTAAACTAGGATATTTAGTTTACGGTTTAGCTATCTTCATGGTATTTGTCCACTTACAGGTAATATTTGATTAGTTGGGGATAATGATGATACGCTTTGTAACGTGTGTAAGTCTGCACACAAGAACGGCGAAAATAGATGAGTAATAGGATCGATGAATACGTGAACCATTCTCGCAAGCCATGTTGAGAGTCTTCAGGTCGTTCTGCAACAACCTTCAATCCCTTGGAAAGAACCTTGAAACGGTTCGTAAGAACCTTGAGCCCTTTAGTTCAGATCCTCTTGAGCTTCAAGTAAAAGATTTCAGGTCGTTGGTTTAGGTCATCGTTGGTTTAGATGTAAGATGGCGTACAATTATGGCATTCAGATTGTTGTTTGCAGAAGTTAGTGTTTCAGTTACCTTTCAGAACTGCGCGCCATAGTCACTGGTTGAAATAATCTCAGCGACCACCCGCTCACTGCTGATTTGTGACAGTTGCTTTTTTATCAACTGAATTATGTTTTCAAATACCCAAGTTCGAAAAAGGATGTATGAGATTTGTTGTTTGTGAGACATTAGAAAACACGTGGCGTCTTTATGTAGGATGTTTATGGTTAATGATTGGGCACATTGTAGAGGGGTAGTTTATTGATTGAACAAATCATTTCTATCTTAAAAGATGCGTGGAACTTCTTAAATAAATAAGACATTGTTATGTGATGGGGATGTGTTTAAGAGTATAATAGTTGTGTTCTGGGCGTCTCCAGGGTTTCTGCGACTCAAGACAAGAAACATTTATATAACGCCGTTTGTGATTATGTGTCTATTTTTAAGTGGATCCTTTCTAGGCAGTTTTTGAAAAACTGTTGTTCAGATGATAGCATGAAATAGTGTCATGGTTTCAAACTGTTCAGAAGATAGCATGAATTACTGTAGCAAAAAGGAAGAAGAGTTACCCGAGATCAATGCTGGGCAAATTTATATTTACTCTCCAGATTACTGTGTCGTAGGATTATCACTATAGCATTATAGAATTATAGCAACGATTACATAATGAGCATGCATTTAAGCGCCTAGTAGCAATATTGCGGATTAGAACCCACCTTAGCTCTATTACTTAGATCAACTTACTTTCGTGAATTTCAAATTTAGATAAATGTATTTTATAGAATAAATCGTTTTTCATTATGGTTGAATTTTTTTGTAAGGAGGAAATGCCTGAAAGGTTTAGTGCTGATGTTCTACACATCGAACTTCATGACACATTCGTGCAATGATTACTGAATGCAAAACTTTGATCTATGGGACAAATAATAGACAAATATCGCTTTTAGCAATATTCCAGCAATATCACGACATGAGACACCAAGAATGGGTTTCAGACACTGTACACAGGTGGGGAATCGAACCTGGTTTTTCGGCGTGACCAGCGAATGCTATATACCCCTCTTCCACTGACTATCGGAGTCTCACCTGATGCTCATCTCATCCCAATTTTGCGAACATTTTTGCGTTCCGAGAGCTTCGGTGAAAATTCACCCGACATCTTTTTGGGTAAAATCCAGCAGAGATCCAACACTGATCCGGTTAATCGGATGCAAGACTGGCAGCGTTCCGATATCTGTCCGCCATATGCATCGGCAGCGTCAGAATGGACTGGTGTCGGATTGTAATTCGAGGGTGACCTGACACCAATCTGACATTTCCAACACTCTCCCGACACCAAACCAAACCAATCGGTTACTATTCGTAGGGTAGTCGTACACTGACACAATACTGGTCGGATTTCTTGCCAAAATCGGCAGACGAATATACGAGTGGGTTGCACTTTCCGACGATACGGAATATCGTTATGGATATCAACGCCCTCGCAATGCTGCACCAGTGGCCTTTATTTTTATGTCGCCGCATCAAACTATGCACCATCATGCAATGACCCTTGACTCTTCCTGAGAAGAAGGCACAGAAGTCCACGTCGTTATTGGGTTAGACTACAAGCTGATAGAAGGATGTTATATGGACACTGCTTCAGACTCATTAATAAAGTGAGAATGAGATACAACGGCATTCTTCAGTTTCTTGAGAGCTACGCCAGAAATGTTTGATGAAAAGGCCCATGAAAAGTGTTACCAATGCCAGGAGAGCTCTTGAACCTGGTCTGGAAAGTTAGCCTGCACCCTAAGGACAGACAGACGAACAAAATAGTTTATTTATGTATCCCGTGAATGTACGTCAGAGATGGCAGTGGTAAAAGAACATAGAAAAATACAAGCACAAGTCCAGTTGACCAATGAGACACACTAGACAATATGTGCATAAAATGCATAAAATTATAAGATTAAAACATAAAGGAGTACCTGGCAAGTAGAGGCACTATACCTTGTAAGTCGCTCTTTGCCTTCTCTCCTCGAACATTTCTGTTCTTTCTTGGACCCATCTTGAGGATCTTGGATCTGTAGTGTCCGTGAAGTGTCTGCTGACCGCCCTTTTGTAGACCGTTGGCCATCAGATGTGACCGCTTGCTATGCCATATGTGTCGGATGGCATTTGACTTTTTGAGCGATTCGCCACCGATGTCACAACGGATAGCAATCGGATGGTGCTACATATAGGGTCACCCACCGTTGAGAATAGAATTTGCTAATGGGCTGCTATCAGACGCTTCGGGCAGATGACAGATGCACTCAGATGAGCGTCAGGTGACTATTGATCATTGGACACTCGCCGTCAGACGTCGCCTCGACACGTCCGATAGTTGCACAACACGAATCTGACACACATCGGAACGACTCGACACTGACTAAATTTGAAGTCGGAAATAGCGTCCGTAGGCGAACGAAACGCTGAGCTTAGCTCCTTTATCGGACGTTTTCGCAGGATCACGCCCGACACGCCGAGCACTGACGAAAAACACACATCGGATTCATCGGACTGTGATACTCGTCGAAGGGTTACCTGAAGGGTTACCTGAAGGTGAGTGACCCATGAGCCAGAAATGTCTGTGGAATGAGGGTGTTAACACCTAGGGCACCCCACTGTTTCCAGACCGATAACTGGGTTGGAACTGGTTTTCAACAACCCATCCTTGCACGAGGCGACTAACGGGATCGGACGGTCAGGCTCGCTGACTTGTATGATGCATATTATCTTATCATAACTGCGTTGATCCATGTTCATGTTGTCAAACATTGAATTGGTTATCTCAAACTCGATAATGTACAGACTGCAATGGATACATTGGATTATGGAGCCTTGAAACACCAGAGAAAGGCATCCAGTATAGCCTGATATTCATATAAATGTTGATACTATTTTCACTTTTCCCGTTTAATTGTTCAAATCGATTGACCACAATGAAATAAAGAATTTTCTCAAATATGGATTTATGCACCGAATGTTAATCATATCTGTTATAAGGTGACCTGTGAACATCCTGGCTAGAAATGGTTTTCAACCCATGCTTGTCGTAAGAGGCGACCAGCAGGATCCGATGTCCCATTTGCGTAGCTTGATGGTCATGCTGTTGACGACTGGATTCATTTAGAATTAAACTTTTATTTTCATACAATAATTCACAACATATGTTGGTAACACACATCGTAGTATATCAGTCATTTCGACTATTTTTTTTATTTTCATACAGCAGTTACCATCTCATGTTAAAACAAACATCATTCATTTCGAGTTGTAGCATGTTGATCATGATGTTGATCACAAACCATTTGAGTCTATATAATAGACTATATAATTGAGTTTATGCTATAAGCCAAAAAACGTTACCATCCTAGGTTTATCAATCTCTTAATTACCGTCAAAGATATATTAGAGTGTTAGTTGTTATTTCACAAGAAAGCTTATAAATAAAGATCACATGCAACGTAAAACACAACTTTCCAGATTCTGATACCTTTCGGTATGCACTTACTGAAACAAATCATAAAAAAATTCCAATTCATCCTATAAAGTTGAATAAAAAACGCGATGAAAAAAGCCCTAGCTTGAAACAGTATGCATGCCCAGAGTATGAGGTCGTGAGCAGTAGTCTAGTCTGGTTTGTGTGCACAAATAAAAGTAAATAATCTACTCGTTACTTAAAAAAAACTTGTTGATTGTGGTAAGCAGTCTGTGCCACAGAGAAAGCTCAGTGTCTGGTTTATTTACATCTATATGTTTGCCTCTGCTAAAGACAACATGCAGTACACAGCTTCAATCATTGACCACGTGCAATTTGAACTTAACACCTATCAGACTATACGACATAAAGAAAATATATTGATTTATGACTCGTGTACCCGAGTCCCGTCTCTCCCACATTATGTAATTAGGCACGTGTGATACACATGACATGTTTTTATGTCTGTGGGTTGCAAACTAACTACATTCATTTTTTTCGGATTATTGGATCTGACGGAAACTGGTGCAAACTCGTGTCAGTTTCAAGCCATGCTTTGTACTTGGACGAATGACAGTTTGCAACCATGCAGTTGTTTACCATCTCTGCTGACATGATTTTTGGTTGGAACAGGCGCAAATTCAGAGAACATGTATTTTCAAATCCTAACATCTCTATATACATTCTTCATGGATAACGACTTCTTTTAGTGTATATGATTTTGTTTGACAACAGTATATGAATCCATACTGAAACGACGCATCAAGTACACAAAAAGAAGTTATTATCCATAAAGAATCTTACTTTCTTGTGACTCGCCATACTTCAAAAATGCCCATCAAACAGATCATCTTTCTGTACTCACAATGAACCCTCAGCATATCAGCAAATGAAACAGTCAATCGGAAGCCGTCGTTACACTTGTGTGCACATCCACCCGCTATGACTGGGTTCGGTCTCCCGAGGGCTTCGTTTCAGGGGAAGTACAAAATATTGCACTTTTGAATCGCGATTGTACGCTTATAATTTTGTTTATTTGATTTTTAAAACATTTTTTTATATGTCATGAATAAGCGATTTATGTGTCTTAATTATGTTTGATTTTTTGGTTGCATGTGACCTTTAATAACCCAACTTTATGAACACCACGAGAAAATACAACACTCGCATTCATATTTAGGTGACATGCAACTTTTCAGAAGAGATATACTAACTGTTCTGTTTTCAGCCATGCCCAAATAAACCAATAAATATGATTTAGATGTCCAAAAGAAAAGGTGAAATAAAATTCTTCTTTCAGACAATGACTGAAAGTTTAAAGTCACCATTTTGCAACCATTAAACCAAACAACAACCGTTGCAGACTGTGCAAAATTGAAAAAAGAAGCATTCCAATGACTTCAGTGTTTTAATACATTTTCATTTACGCTAGTGAAAATTCGTAAAACACTGCGAGAATGTCTAAAATTATGTTTGTTGACAAAGTAATTTGTTGCAAAGTAATATTTTTCCATTTTCAACTTACAGAAATCAATATCAATCGTCAAAACGTAGAAATATTCAAGCATTTGCATCAGTTGCACTTGTATGATGATTCTACAGGTGTAAAGAAAGACTAGAATACATGGTATAACACACAAGGAAGAGAAATGTGCCACGATTATCAACTGAAATGAGAGAAATAGCCATTGGGATTGTGCAGATGGGGTCGACATACAATGCTTTTGCCAGCACCTTCAGACGGTTGTAAGACTTATTCAGCGCTACAGAGAGACTGGGGTCACCATGGACAGACCAAGAAGTCGACGTCCACTCATCACAACGTCAGGTGAAGATAAGTACATTGTGGAAGGAGGGGAACGTTTATTTTAGTTTTGTTGTATGTGTTGTCGCAAGGAAAGCCTGGGTCTTGGGTAATATCGTATGAAAAATGTACTGCACACTTTTTACTTTCTAGTATATATTTTACATCCTTCTCGGACCCCCCTGAAACAGATTCAGCAATAAATGTGAACAGAAATTAACAGCATCAAGGCTAATAGGGTAGCATTTCCTTATAATCCTGAATCTTAGTCATACGCAATCTCTGTATGATTTGTGATGGAGAACTACATGGGAGGAAGGAAAGGAATGTTACATCCTACATATATCCAGAAATATTTTATATTTACACCTGATCACGATTCATCTATATTATAAACATGCGTTTTTTCTGCAGGTGTATAAGCAATAAATGTATAAAAGATGAGTGAAAGATATTTCTTCTTGTCAACACTCCTTTATCTGCACAAGATCTTCAGGTGTATTTCGTTTTCACTGTACTATATCTAAAGAGTTGCTCAACGGCGTAAGATCTTGTGCAAATAAAGGAATTTGGGCAAGAACGCTCATCTGCACTCATCGTTTACATACACTGTAACCTCTCCCTTCTCCACTGTGACTTCTCGGGCCTTTCACAAAGCACTAAGGTGATCGTAAGTCACTAAGGCAACCCTAAGGCAACCTTAGTGCAATGTTACAGAATGGGAGTTCGTGAAAGGAGCCTCAGGTCTTGCTTCATTTCCTGAGGAACAAAGAAACGTACGTGGGCGCATCCCTTTGGAAGCTCAGACAGTACGAACTGAATAATCTGACATGAGGAACCATTAATTTTTATATTCAGCTGGCTTTCAGGTGTTCATGCAACGAAGACAAGCATACATTTTTGATATTGCCTCATTTAGTGTTAGCATCTACACCGAAAGGTGGCAATAAGGGACTTGTAACTACAGCAACAACGGAGTAAGTATATACATAAAATGTGCTTCTCTTCATTGAAATGTCCGTTCACTCGAAAGAATTTGGATGTGTACAAGATTAATCATTTTCAGCTCGTTATTAACGTATTCTTAGGCTGTGCTGAAACATTACACGGCTTTATATCGTCGTTAATCGTCTAAATCGTAGATATAGTTTTTGCAAGATGGTTGGTATGTACCAGGCTCACCTTGCTATTTTTGGCATGCTATTGAGAATTGGGAGTCTGTTAACCGTGATAATGAAATCATAAGGATTACATGCTAATACACAGACGCGCGCGCGCATGGGTGTGTGTGTGTGTGTGTGTGTGTGTGTGTGTGCGCGCGCGCGCGCGCGTGTGTGTGTGTGTGTGTGTGTGAGAGAGAGAGAGAGAGAGAGAGAGGAATGAGTTTAGATTTTAAGTCACATCGGCAATATTTCAGCCATATCGTAACGTGGCGACCATTGGACGATTAAGTAAATAAATAAAACTGGCATATGAAGAAACGTTCCGACGTGCATAGTTTGTCCTTCCACAGGGATGGATGCAACATCGTTAGGCAGCGCCCTTCTTTTTCATCCGGTTCATCAGGTGCCCAGGACGTGTACACAACAGGCGACCCATCCAACCATTTGTACCGGCCTTCAGTCTTATTATACAGACCACCGATGAAGAGGTTTGCCGAGAGAAGTCCCGAGGGAAATATCATTGCCACCATTAAGTACAACTGCAGTCAATAATTTCAAAATGTACCGTATTATAGATAAATCCTTTTGAGTCACTCATTACGAGACTGGTTATCCGGGGTTAAAGTATAGAGTTACGATAGGTGGCAACGTAACAACGCTTTGTGGATCGTAACCCAGAACCATAGCTCAGTATAACTTGCAATGTGAATGATTACTTCATCGCACCTAACAGACAGCATGATTGCATACTCCCAGGGGAGTTGAAAAAGTATCAGGAAGTACGATGATATCCTATGGCCGGGGTTAGTAATGTAGGAGCGCCTTGAGCAGGCAATGTGCCTGGATATCAGCACCATAATAACTAATATTTCTATCCTTATCAAAAGTAAACGTACTTCTCCTTACTCATTCACATCCATTGGCGTATGCATGACTGGGGCATGGATCACTTGGAGCTGTTCTTGGACATTAGAATCATCATATGCTATTTTACTTTTTCATTTGTTTGGTGTTGAAGCTTCACTTGTGGATATTTTAGGAAGAAAAAAGAACCATATATTATGGGACAAATGATAGATCAAATGACTTGGTGACCTTGCGTGTCGTTTTGTTGATTCTTCTATTATGCCGCACTAACTTTCCAGCTATATGGTGAAGGACTGTAACTACTCGACTCTGGATCACACAATCCAGTGATCAACAACACGAGTATCGATCTACGCAACTGGGTCAGGATGATGTGTCAAGCAAGTTAGCGAGCCTGATCACGATCTGGTTATTCGCCTCTTACGACAAACATGGGTTGTTGAGGACCAATTCTAGCCCGGATCTTCACGGGTCTCATCTTCATATAATGAATACCGAATGACATCGCGTTTCCTTGATAGGCGTCGTCGGGTACGGTGCCATTCACGTCATGCTATTTCACAAAAGTAATGAGGGATATTTGTAAATTTTGAAATTATGAATAATGATGTATTTACTCATTGATAAACTGATAAATTCTGAGTCATAAAAATACAAATATGCCTACTGTATTTTGTCCAGTATAGTAAGGGTAACAGTCATAATGAGTATTGCTTCGGTGCAGCCTCGTGATGTTGCTATAGATATTGCACTAATCATTGTGAGTTGCTAACTATTTAACTTCATTAACTATATTTGGACGTCTGTAAATTCCCACATCACGGTTGAAGGTGATTGTGGTAACAATGGAAGAGGTGACATCGATAATTCAATTTCCAGGTCGATATGACAAACTCTGTGCTTGTGTAACACGACGTTGTATGCAAGTTGAGCAATCGACGGCTTCAATACATAGAAACCAGCGATTCCATTGCAAACAATCAAAGAAGATTGTACAAGATTTAGAGAGCTATCGATCATATATATGCCGTTTTAGAAAATACTGTTCGTGCTGTACCTGTTTTCATCAGTCTAAACAGTAAAGTACAGACACTAGTAATTTTGCTAGATTAAGCCGGGATTGGTTAAATGCATTCACTGAATTGGTTAACACGTAATTGTATCCCAATAGATGGATGGTCGTGATGATGATCACTGGATTTTCTGACCCAGACTCGGCTATTTACAGATCGCCAACGTAACACTTGGGTATTGCTGGATGCGGTGTTATAGGCAATATTTCAGATCACAGTTCTCTAAAAAATAAATAATGCATTTCTGTAAATAATACTGACTATCAGCTCTCCGGGCAGCTAACAAACAATTTATTTTTTGTTCATGCAATGTTGCATTAAATCTCACGCCCTCTACGAGCCGAACCTTATTTCTAGCCATCCCGATAGAATTATGTCCCGTAGAGAGTCATGTAGGAATGTCCAATAGGTAGTAGAACTCAGACCTATACATCATGACGCTAATGTGTAGCGTAAAAGTATACGCACAACTTGTGACTGAAACAAGTTTGGCAAACACCAACAACACAGAGTGCGATGGTTTTCAAAGAGCGGAACAAATGGTTACATTCCATGTATTGTTCTGGCAAACATGTACTGACAATTATTCTGTTTGGAACCGGTTCGCCTCGAGGTGTCAGTTATCCATTTCAGGCAAGTCGCAATGGATCTGTTTTGGCTGCTAAAGGAAGTTAAAGTGAGTGCACATACCCCAATGTGTGTAATGTAGGCCAAAGTGTTGTCGAAAATGTATGAACTTAAACCTTTAAAAAACAAACATGACACTCAAGGCACCAACCATTTCCTATTGACCAAATCATTGAGTCAAAAAAACAGATCATTTGTCCCACGATATTTGTGTCTGGTGATTGCTTTCGACCCAGAATTCTATCGAGACATACTTCTGAAACAGCTTACACGGCTCTTGTTTCTCACATTTGTCGGTAGTGTTCTTACCGAAAGCCAAAGAAACTTCTTCAAGGAAGTTATTCTGGATGGCATTCTTGATGATGGCCAGATGCCCTCCTTGTTCTTGACAATAGACCCGGGCGTCGTCCCATGCTTTGCGCAGGCGAAAAAATGCATACGTTGTTCTGATGTCGTTTTCAACATCCCTGATTAGCAGAGGTTCTGTAATGGTTAAGTGTTTTACATGCGTTGAAAAGTACCAGGGGTTATTCAAATCCATATGATCCATTTGAGAAGATAAGTGTATATTGCCTCTTACATTGATTTCCCTCTCAGCTTAAATCAATTTTGCACCGGGCAAGCCCATGCATGTGAAGTGTGTTTTTGTTCTGCAAGACATGACAAAATACATTGATTGAAGATGAATAGATACATCATACTTACGACATTCTGCTTGTCCGTTTCTGTAGGTGGTGCACATGTCGGTTGAACTGCACGATTCCTCTGAACATAATCCGGATATATTCTGTAAAGTATATACTGGCATATATTATTCAGTATTGGTCACTGGGGGTTTCATCACAACGTAAAGGTGCAATTCTGAGTGATATTCTTTTTTAAGGTTTGTTTGTTGTTTAAAGCCTCTTCAGCAATATTCCATCTGCTTGACGGAACCCTGCAAACAAAAAAGCCTGGACAAGAAAATCTGGTGATTGACAGCATGAACATTTGGGAAACGATGACAGTCTTGTTAACGAACCTAACCGCTCTGTCTTGTTAGTCGTCATTAAAACCCTTGGTTGCCACAGGGACAAGTGTCAGTCTTACATCCTACAGAATGTATGCCATATTTATCAACAACAAACGATCACGAATGATATAGTTAACCCAGGTAGCGAGCGTTTCTAAAAGCATCTTCTCAAAACATATTGAATTTCTTTAGGCACAAGGGGCAAAATGACATGGGGAGGGATATTGCTGAGTTCAATTTTCCATATGGGTAGGAAACACTCACTCACACACGCTAAAGATCCTGAGGTAGTGTATTTATTACATATATTTAGCAATTGAATCACCCACTCAAAACTTGTCAATACATGGTCAAAATAAATTAACTATGAAATGGATGTGTTCATGTGTTTACTGAAGGATGTGTTCACAAAGTAAGAAACTTCATTGCGTAATACCTGAGTGCCTCTACATTATCCAGAAAGGTCGCTAAAGAGTTTGCATGCCATTCTTATCGAACAAGTGATGGTCCCATACTGATCCGGTTGAGAATATAGGTCTCCAACAACATATACTGAACAGCAAAGGAAACGCAGTTTTCGAAAAAAAATATAATCTCATGAAAGAAGCGTTTGTGTTTATGTCATTATTTTACAACTTGTCAAAACGCCAGAGTTGCGTTTCTTTTTCTGTTAGTATATGTTTATCGTTATGGTCAAACAAGTGTACCGAGTTATTACTCTTGGTGTTTTGTTTGTTTGTTTGTTTGTTGCTTAACGCCGTAATATAGCCATCAATATGACGGCGGTCTGTAGATATTCGAGTCTGAAACAGACAGTAGTTATTGACACCATTAACACCGATATACGCAACTGGGATACTATGACATGTGTCAACCAAGTCAGCGAGTCTAACCACCCGATTCCGTAAGTCGCCGCTTCGCCTCGCCTGTTCGTCGCTATGAGTGAATCAAAGCTTCACAACTGTTTGTAGTGTGTTCAGTATTTTCCAACCATCATAACCAAAAGTCTCATACAATTATGCAATCTTTCAGATGTTTCCTTGCGTTTCTGAGGTGGACATTATTATTGCACGAAGACAAAGGATGTCCAGTGGGAAGAGAAAGTTGAATGCGGTTATCCTCTGCTTTGTTTGAACAGTCAACACATTTTGTGTTGCATCAGTAAGGAGGTTATTCTTAAGAATATAAACGTTCATTAATACATATCCTACCATGACATTAAGTTCGTTTTTGATTGGCTGTTACTGACAAATTAATAGTGAAAAAAATTCAATAACCTCTTCTCAGAGCCGATTCAAAGCGCGCAGGAATACTTTGCACTCATTAACCCTTACAAAGGTAAACAAACATGTCGTCTGAAACTGTTACGTTTGACCTCGGCAAATTTTTTGATGGGTTTGGATCGGATATGGAGGAAATTTGAAGTGATAGTGGAAATGTCTTGACTGACTGTCGAATCTGAACCCTGCGGAATCGAATAAGAGATCCTTTTTTGATCGACCTACCATCTGTAACATTACAAAAAATTTTTATGACCGAGCGTGTGCCTTTCTAAGCCTCGTAAGAAATCACATCAATATCATTATTTTGAGATAAAACCGATTTGTTGCTTGTGCAACTGTGTAAAATCACGTTATCAACACTTTTGGTACATATTGTGACAATTGTTTCAACACAATATGTAATTAATAGATTTTGTAAAACTACAAATCGCCTATTCCTTTCTTTTTGGGGATAGTATATGTTTTGAACGATGCAACGGGACATGATGGAATATGCGTGGCATAAAATTGGTGTTTCGCCGAACCATTATCTGACGAATTTCCCATATTTATGATTCTAAGCGGAAACAATTATGCCAGTTAGATTGGGATGGATTTTTATTAGGATTTCTAATTTATATGTTAGATATTGTTTGTGTATGTTTAGGGCTGTGTATTGTAACTGAGCTTGAATGTTTCTTATGGAAAGTTATATGATAGTGAACTTCTCTAAAAATTGTCATCGTGTAGCCTTGATTCACCGGGCGCTAAGAAAACATGATCATTATTCGGCAATTTTGCAAGGAGGGCAGCTGCAAAACGTAGTACATTTAACATGTGAGTCAAATCACACAATCACTGCTTCTTCGTCATCGATGTCTGATAGTTTCCAAGTTGGCAGACCCGTGAAGGTCCCGGGGCAGAATAGGCCTTCAGCAGCCTAAGCTTGCCATAAAAGGTGACTACGCTTGTCGTAAGAGGCGACTAACGGGATCGGGTGGTCTGGTTCGCTGACTTGGTTGACACATGTCATCGGTTCCCAATTGCGCAGATCGATGCTCATGTTGCTGATCACTGGATTGTCTGGTTCAGACTCGATTATTTACAGACCGCCGCCATATAGCTGGAATATCGCTGTGTGCGGCGTAGAACTAAACTCACTCACCCAAATTGACAACAGCCAGGTTGTCATACATAACTACTTTCGGAACTATGCAAAGCACTGACACGGATCGAGGACAGTCACGTTTCGAAAATGGCATACGCCAATGACGTTAGAACGAAAGTCAAAACAGCCGACTTAATTTTTGAAGTTAAAGGGGTATTCCTTATTACATGACTCATTCCATTAAGGTTGTCCATGATAAGACGTAGAGGCCGAGTCAAAGATATTAACAACTTGAAATGTATTTGAAGAAAGCTTCGTTGTGGAAATATTAAAAATAACAACATTTGACACTAAATAGCTTCTTTTTCATGTTTCACCCCCGAGTATGGGCGAAAACCATTTAGAAAGCTCAATCCGCAGTGCAACTAAATATATGTCAGCAGCCACAGTAACAGGATGCTACCAAAAACAACAATCTATGTCGGCAGCCACAGTAACAGGATGTTACCGAAAACAGCAATCTATGTCAGCAGCCAGAGTAACAGGATGTTACCGAAAACAACAATCTATGTCAGCAGCTACAGTAACAGGATGTTACCGAAAACAACAATCTATGTCAGCAGCCACAGTAACAGGATGTTACCGAAAACAACAATCTATGTCAGCAGCTACAGGAACAGGATGTTACCGAAAACAACAATCCATGTCAGCAGCTACAGGAACAGGATGTTACCGAAAACAACAATCTATGTCAGCAGCTACAGTAACAGGATGTCACCGAAAACAACAATCTATGTCAGCATCTACAGTAACAACATGCTTCTAAAAACAACAATCTATGTCAGCAGCTACAGTAACAACATGTTACTAAAACAACAATCTATGTCAGTAGCTACAGTAACAACATGTTACCAAAAACAGCAATCTATGTCAGCAGCCACAGTAACAAGATGTTACCGAAAATAACAATCTATGTTAGCAGCTACACTAACAGTGTGTTACCAAAAAAACAACAATCTATGTCAGCAGCCACAGTAACGGGATGTTACCGAAAACAACAATCTATGTCAGCAGCCACAGTAACGGGATGTTACCGAAAACAACAATCTATGTCAGCAGCCACAGCAACAGGATGTTACCGAAAACAACAATCTATGTCAGCAGCTACAGGCAGTAAGAAGACGTTACCGCAGCTACAGTAACAGGGTGTTACAGAAAACAACAATCTATGTCAGCAGCCACAGTAACAGGGTGTTACCGAAATAACAGCAATCTGTGTCAACAGCCACAGTAACAGGATGTCACCGAAAACAACAATCTATGTCAGCATCTACAGTAACAACATGTTACTAAAACAACAATCTATGTCAGTAGCTACAAAAACAACATGTTACCAAAAACAGCAATCTATGTCAGCAGCCACAGTAACAAGATGTTACCGAAAACAACAATCTATGTCAGCAGCCACAGTAACAGTGTGCTACCGAAAACAACAATCTATGTCAGCAGCTACAGTAACAGGGTGTTACCGAAAATAACAATCTATGTCAGCAGCTACAGAGAGTAAGAAGACGTTTCCGAAAACAACAATCCATGTTAGCAGCTACAGTAACAGGATGTTACCGAAGACAGCAATCTATGTCAGCAGCTACAGTAACAGGATGTCACCGAAAACAACAATCTATGTCAGCAGCTACAGTAACAACATGTTACTAAAAACAACAATCTATGTCAGCAGCTACAGTAACAACATGCTACTAAAACCAACAATCTATGTCAGCAGCTACAGGAACAACATGTCAACAGCCACAGTAACGGGATGTTACCGAAAGCAACAATCTATGTCAGCAGCCACAGTAACAGGATGTTACCGAAAACAACAATCTATGTCGGCAGCCACAGTAACAGGATGTTACCGAAAACAACAATCTATGTCAGCAGCCACAGTAACGGGATGTTACCGAAAACAACAATCTATGTCAGCAGCCACAGTAACGGGATGTTACCAAAAACAACAATCTATGTCAGCAGCCACAGTAACGGGATGTTACCGAAAGCAACAATCTATGTCAGCAGCCACAGTAACAGGATGTTACCGAAAACAACAATCTTTGTCGGCAGCCACAGTAACAGGATGTTACCGAGAACAACAATCTATGTCAGCAGCTACAGGCAGTAAGAAGACGTTACCGCAGCTACAGTAACAGGGTGTTACCGAAAACAACAACCTCTGTCAGCAACTACAGTAACAGGGTGTTACCGAAATAACAGCAATCTATGTCAACAGCCACAGTAACAGGGCGTTACTGTAGCCGAAAAACAACAATCTATGTCAGCAGCCACAGTAACAGGATGTCACCGAAAACAACAATCTATGTCAGCATCTACAGTAACAACATGCTTCTAAAAACAACAATCTATGTCAGCAGCTACAGTAACAGGGTGTTACCGAAAATAACAATCTATGTCAGCAGCTACAGAGAGTAAGAAGACGTTTCCGAAAACAACAATCCATGTTAGCAGCTACAGTAACAGGATGTTACCGAAGACAGCAATCTATGTCAGCAGC
The DNA here is from genome assembly GCF_037392515.1 of Haliotis asinina. NCBI lineage: Eukaryota > Metazoa > Mollusca > Gastropoda > Lepetellida > Haliotidae > Haliotis > Haliotis asinina. The sequence goes on from NC_090281.1 coordinate 45,401,719, forward strand.
TACAGTAACAGGATGTCACCGAAAACAACAATCTATGTCAGCAGCTACAGTAACAACATGTTACTGAAAACAACAATCTATGTCAGCAGCTACAGGAACAACATGTCAACAGCCACAGTAACGGGATGTTACCGAAAGCAACAATCTATGTCAGCAGCCACAGTAACAGGATGTTACCGAAAACAACAATCTATGTCGGCAGCCACAGTAACAGGATGTTACCGAAAACAACAATCTATGTCAGCAGCCACAGTAACGGGATGTTACCGAAAACAACAATCTATGTCAACAGCCACAGTAACGGGATGTTACCGAAAGCAACAATCTATGTCAGCAGCCACAGTAACGGGATGTTACCGAAAACAACAATCTATGTCGGCAGCCACAGTAACAGGATGTTACCGAAAACAACAATCTATGTCAGCAGCTACAGGCAGTAAGAAGACGTTACCGAAAATAACAATCCATGTTAGCAGCTACAGTAACAGGGTGTTACCGAAAACAGCAATCTATGCCAGCAGTAACAGTAACAGGATGTTACCGAGAACAACAATCTATGTCAGCAGATACAGTAACAACATGTTACCGAAAACAACAATCTATGTCAGCAGCCACAGTAACAGGGTGTTACCGAAAGCAACAATCTATGTCAGCAGCTACGGTAACAAGATGTTACCGAGAACAACAACCCATGTCAGCAGCTACAGATAGTAACAGGATGTTACCGAAAACAACACATTATGTCAGCAGCTACAGTACAGGATGTTACCGAAAACATCCTACCTTCGACCAGTTGGTGATGTCACTGTGTAGAAATCCAGATTCTGGTTTGTGGGCAGCATTTGAAGAATCTTTAAAATTAAGGAAACACATTTTTCTTCTTTGGTCGAAATCAAATGAAACACAAATGGATGTCATGACGCAGGTGGCGGCACAGCTGAAAATGCTGGATTTAACTTCAAAGTTGTAACTGACGTTTTTCAGTCTGTAGCCGGTCTCCATCAAACTGCTGATAGAGCAACTGTCAGGATTTCCGGACACAATTAACAACCCGGGCACCGTGAGACAGACAGCGACGGCGTACGTGGACAATTCCATTGCTACAGTTTTCTGAAGCAGATTTTCAACGCATTCAGATTTATGTTGATCCCAGGTCTCGGAGAACAAACGTAATAACATGAATGGAACGTGTTAACATCCGAGTGTATTAATACTTTCTGATCAATATATCACGCAAATGTCAACACGTGTCAGTATTGATTTCCACGTTGAGTGTAAAACATTGTCATTAAACCTCCCTCAACATCATATGACACTGTAACGAAAATACCAGTAACAAAACGCAACAATGTATCCAAATACAACATTCCCAAGGATATATTTTGCCACAGTTCGCTTAAAATATTCAATGACTGATGTTGTTTTCACTGAGAGTTCAGAACGGACAGGATGTGTTTATCGTATTTGCTAATGAGAGACTGAGAATTTGGCGTGAATATTTGAAAGTGTGCTTTCTTTAAACTGTCTTTGCACATAGCTAATGTCCTTGTTGAAACATCGCATGATGAATATTGTTTATTCCTTAATGACCAAACAGTATTTTTCACAAAACATACTTGACCGTTTTAAGAAAACAATGTGCGTTATTCACAACCGAATTTTCTAGGAGTTCTATGTTTTGAAGAGTTCTTGTACATTCAGTCTGTGCTTTGTGACTGTCACAGTGTGTTGAGAGCCTGATTTCTGTTGAAAAAACTGTAACGAGGGTCAAGCTACCTGAAGAGAGTCAGTCACGTATGCTTGGACTGGTTACTGAGGCTACCAAGTTTGTGTATGCTTTTGCTGACGATGGACAGTCTTGATAGATGACCATCGGTCTAAAGAAGTAGTTCATGTACTAAACTGTGGGACACTGGGACAGTTAAAAAGCTTGGAACAGTAGGTGAAGGATCACGACCAGATTCTTCAGCATAAGGCTATGGACCAAGTGTCGACAACCAGGTGTGACAAACAACTTAAAGATGTCGGTAAGACATCCTACTCTGGTGCCTGACAGAAAAAGTGACGATAGGGTCACGAACTGGGATAGTGGGCTCAAAGTAGGACGCAAACGTCTGCTCATAAAAAGGTTTTTCTGAGCAGAGAGAGAGGCGGCAGACGATGGCAGGGCAGACGACCGAGGCACAACCAACAACCTCTCCAGCAGCATGCAGCAAAAAACGTCTCGAGCGAGACTGAGGGTCAGAGCCAGAGCCAGAACCATCGCCTGTTTAACCTGTATTTTCTCCTTAAAATAAAAGTAGCCTGGATTGACGAAGCGTGTTGTGTTACATTTCTTTTGCAGTGGTCTGATCACATGTAGAAAGTGTTATCGTTGCCAGAGAACGAACATGTTCCCCCCAAAATATCCTGGAAATATATCATCATAATATCTCTTATTGTAGAGAGGTTAATATTATGGTAATACAGCCCAGGAGGAGAATTTGCAAAACGGGTCTAGAAATAGGATTTCGTAGCCTCCCCAGTACTGAGTTTTTACACTATTTCAGTTAGTATGATGTCTTGGGCTCATGAAAAGGCCCGTAATGCTCTCATATAGTGATATCATCTTTTTCACAGGCCATGTGGTGGGCGTCTGTGAGCATTTTCGTGACATTTGGTTTGCTACCCGACAACATCTCAAAGTTAACCATGGATTGTTTTACTGCTATCAATCTGATCACTTTCATTTTGACTTTTGTGTTCTGCGAAAGGATGTAGAATATTTTTGACAGTCATATATTTGCTTTTGGCCGCCATCTTGGCAGCTAAATTTACATAAACATTAACACCGAATGTGGCCATTTACATCCATACTTTTTATGTATTTTGACACTTGTCTCTTCTAGAGAGGCGGCTATGGCACAAAACAAGTAATGTTGTATGGTCATATCGTGGTAATATAATGTGTTACAGTTCCTTCTTTGAGACAGGGGATTTTAGCGATTCTCCGACTTTTCATTGAACTGTGTGGGGGTGATTTATTTATTGAATGAATGTTGACATTATTCTTGTAACTAGAATCAGTTGTTTTTGTTTCCTGTTTACTTCTAGAGTGACAGAATGTTACATTGAATTGTTTCATATTACCCAGAATTCAAAATGGCTGGCAAGAAGGCCGCCATTGTAGTTTTACTATTTATTCATAGCAGAGAACTAAGTTTGTACTGAAAGGTAATTAAAACAAACAATTCATTTGATGTCCCCAGACAGTTGCTTTTACGTATAGACTGGGACGAAATGCGCCTTCACCCCATGTGGACAGCGTTTTCAAGCAGTTCAAACCCGTCTTTAGTCAGTTTATATCCGTTCTGAATTAAACCTACCACGTTCTTAACATGCACTTCCCAACTCTAACTCTTTCTTAACTCAACCAGCTCATATTCAGACACCCCTTTCCGTTCGCACTACATTCTCACTACATTCTCACTCTGATTCTAGCGTGTGCTGTGGTAATAGCAGACATGTCCTGGTTTGATTTCTGTAAGTACCCAGCCTATAGTTATTTCCGTTATCAGTTTCAAGATGGAAACATTGACATCACCATGCCTCCACAAGAAATAAATAATTCAGCATGTTGACAGCTGGAAATTTGTTCATGTTTCACAGGCAGAAATTTTCATCCCAAATAGAGAACATGTTCAAAACGCATGTCTGCATACCCTACCGTGCCATGTCGTAATACACGCTGTATTGACATAGTAAGACCTGTGTGAGACCTACATAAACGCAGAACGAGTAGAACTTGTAGAATCGATGCGCTCTTTCACAACCGAGTAGAAATGTACTGCAAACTTCTTAAGAACAATTCATTTTGTTTAGAGAATATGTGCACGGAAAACCAAAGTAACTATGAACATAATGCTTTCGAGTTTCATCTGTCTGCGAACGGAGTTGACGTGGTGGAAACTGTACTGCAGCTGATTTCCAAATGTATTATGTCTGCACACATCCCCATTAAGTTTGAAGTACGTTGATTCCGTTCGACATATCAACATATGGCAGTCTTGCTTAAGGTGTGTTATCAGTCCGTCCCATTTTAGAACATGTAGAATAATGAAGTCATCTGAAACTCACCACCTACATTCACACGATTAGGTGACAATTAGGATTTTGTCGGTCATTATATCCTGTGGACAGTTTGAATATAAAACCGTCCCAAATCAAATCTTCATTACGCCTGACAGCATCGTATTAACACACTTTGGAAACAGGTCAAAATACTTCAGTAGAATGTCAGAGAATGTTCTAGATTGTATACGCATACAACGCGACCATCAAATCCAAACGTCCAGAATAGCTGAGTGAGTAAGTGAGTGAAGCGTTTTGACAATTAGTGTAGGTTCGATCACCCAAAACGCCATTCTCAATGAGTGAAGTCCTATATTATTATGTCCTTATTTTGTGCAGTTGATCAAGTCTACCGAATATGCCCTTCCCTGAAACAAGACACAAGATAGGTCAATAAAACATCGGCATTTGACAAGAATATCTTTAAAGTTTAAGGGAATAAAACGCCAAATTCACCGATATCTTGAGATTTAATTCATTCAAAAGGTATGATCCTACTTTCTCTTTCTAGGATGCATGTCGCATCACAACACATCTTTAGAACTAGTTTGCACAAGGAAAGGATGAACAACTCAGTGTCCACCATAGCACCATATCTTGATGACATGTATGCAGTGTTATATGTGGTTTGGGTGTTCCAGTGGTGTAGTGGTGGATGTAGTTGTCTCGTAATTAGTGGTGGCTGTGTTGCGTCCCATGTTGTGTCGGTGGCTGTGGTGTCTATATGCATTGGTGCATGTGGTGGTGGTGGTGCGCCATGTATTGGTGAATATGATGGTGGTGTCTCATGTACATGTATGTGGTGTCCGATGTTGAGATGATTTCGAAGACAAAACAAAACCAAAAACAAAAGTAAACCAGACATAGTGAAATTAATATTTCGAATATACGTAATTTTGTCTTACAATTGAACATTTAGGTCTTAGAATTTTATTCAACTTAGGATAAAAGTTGTTTAACAAACGATCATAGATTCAAATCGTTATTACTGGTTTGTATTGCAAGGGGGTAAGCGCAGCAGTTAGAACAGTGAAACAAGAGCACGTGCGGTACGTGATGAGCGTTAACTTAGACCAACCCAACTTCCTCTCGGCGTTTTATTTAAAATATGCGTCTACATGAATATTTGTTTAATATACAGCGCAAACTCATTCTCTCATAGTATACAGCCATTTAGGTATAGGTGGGAAAGGTGGATACTGGTTTCTGCATGTAAACGAAGTGGTAGTGTAGCCTAGTTGTTAAAGTGTTGGCATGCCATGTTCAGTGCCAGTGTTCCCACTTAAATATTATGTCTCACGCCCACTTCTGAGGCCCGTCGTTGGAATATTGCCAAAAGTGGCACAAAACCACACTTACTCGCTGTTGTTAAACCAATCTATATACACGAGAAATGTGAGTCCTGATGCTTATGCATGACTCATTTCTTTCAGACGCAGGAACCCTGGCACATTCTGGATTTGGTGTTGTGTCCCTCTAAACCCTTCCACTTGGACTCTAATACACTGGCTTTCCGAGGGTCCGATGGGATGAACTTTTGTCTCATGGTGGCTCCATAGTACATCCGCTCTCCGCGTAGCCCCCTGTCGACTGTACATGGAGTAGGTTTGGTGCTAGGGCCTGATTGTACAGTCAGGATGGTTGTTACAGCAACCCAGCTAGTTTAGGGTTGGCACACTCTGTGGCCCCAGTCTTTTCAGCATCCCCAGTAGACCCAATGCTGACTGCACTTGACTGGTAGTTTTAGGTGGTAGTGTAGATAGGGCCCCCTTCGTGCGTGCCCTGTACGATGCTATCTATAGATGGGATAACTTAGTGTTACCCCACCATTCCGTCCTTCAGTAGGTAGTTCGAGACAAAGCAAGTCCTGGATGGTCACTTTGAGAGTCAGTGTACTGGGCGACTGCGCGGCCACCTGTTGGTAAAGTATTTCACTATTTCAGTTTAATATTTAGAATAAATTTTGTTTTCACACCCCGACATATTTGTTTTGCATTTACATCTATGGGGATCGTCAAATAACTGAATAGTTAAAGCGTTCGCACATGACGCTCCAAACAATCCTAATTCAATTTCCCATATGGAAATGATGTGTGGAGCCTATATTTGTTTCTCGTAAATATGTTCTGGCAAATATGTTATAGTTGGACTATTGCTAAAAGCAGTGTAAAAACAACACTCATGCAGTCTGAATATGTGTGGGAAGTATAAATGATTTAGAATACTATTTACATTGATTAGTAGAACTGGTGCCAACAGAAGCAACTGTGTTTATTCAAAGATCTTTTAAAGAAAACATAAAATGCCTCTTTGTTTGCTTTCTCGTGGAGGCATATATTTCGCATTAATACTCACAATACCAATGATGTAAAATATGTTTACCGTTATTATCAGGAGCGTGGATGCCATCGTCCTGGGGGCGGAAATGGACCCTGAAGTCCCCCAGAGGCAGGACGACTGCCAAGAAGACATTTCCTGGACAGAGCTGATCAAGGACTCTTCTGGAGCAGGATGTGGATGTTTCACCGTTTGTACATTTTGTGACCATGTACTATGCGTGTCTACTACTGTAAATCCTCCAGTAGAATAGGTAGCGTTGCACACGTTGAGGGAACACGGTTCCAGGGTTGTTTTTTTTGTCTATAAAAAAGTTTTTCATCTCTGGTTTTACTTGTCGGTCTCCAGTTACCTTTGACCTTATTCAAATCTCAAATTTGAAGGTCAGTTTAGACACATATTCTGCAGCAACAATGTTGGTGTTTATGTTCGAGAATTTGGTGCTGTTCCATGTTGGGAATGATAACATTAAAAACATAATCAACACATCTGGTTTAGTTTGTGAAAGTTGTGAACTCAAGAAGAACTCTTTATGTTCATGGAAATCGGATGTGCACGACTTTATCGCCATGTAGGAGTGCCTGTTTTTGCCATACACTGCTAAACACTGCCAACACAGAAACACATCACGAAACAAGTCCAGCATTAAAAAGAAACATCAGTCCATCGGCGTATTAAAATATCTACAAAACAGAACTTACAATGAAATAGCTTATCGACATTACCAGATCACATCGCACAGACTTTTAGTTTAATGTATGTACCAAGCAATCCAGTGATGTCTGTAGATCAGACAAGGCATTAAATGAAAAGCTCCCACAAACATCCAACAGTCTAGAATGTCATATTACGCAAGTAAACTGCATGTTTGGAAACAGTATCTGCAGCCAGTCATATTCCTTCAGCTCTTGACCGTGGTTGGAGCATTTGTGATGGTCAGCTTAGATGCAGTTATCGGCCTTGAAGGATAGTTTTCTAACACTTTGGTTGATGTTATTTCATCTACTCTTTTAGGTTTAGCTTTCATAAACCATAACATTGAATTTGCATTCTTTTTCGATAAAAATGTGCAGAGGAGAGCGATATTTCTTCAAAATACTCACATATCGTTACGAAATTGATCCGATTTGGTCATATTATGACTACAAGTGAATGAACGGACGTTCCTGTTGCATAAATGATACCGATCGATGTATACAGAGCCAGGATTGGACTATTCATGCATCCGAGGGGCACCCGGCAAGTGAATATACACACAGACAGTGAGTACTCTCCATTCACTACCGGATCTGACACACACTACAGATTGCTCATTTGCTCCCTGATTTTAGGGATACATCTCTGTGCATCGTTTTACACAATCAAACTTTCCGAAAACTTTGATTTAGACGATTATACGCCAAATTAAAGGACATTCTTTTGTATGCCATGTGACGTCACTCCTTTTGAACGTGACCTTGTTTGGTCAGCCATGTCGTGCATGCTTCACATTCACGGGAGTCATGTTTTCCCGGGCGTGGCGTGCCACCCGCTGGCGTGATCACACAGGTACTCGTGTGTTCAAATGATATAGAAACCAACCCCGGACCTATCACCCTTGAAGAAATGAGAGAGACGATCATGAATGACCTACGTGATGGTAAATGTGGCCTTAGTTTGCAAACATCGGACCTTACACAAGAAAAAAATGTTGATTTACAAACATTTACAACGATTGTAAAGGTGATGTTTACAAGACTTGTAAATGTTTGTAAATTTAGGAAGGATTTTACCGCTACTTCTTTCAATTTTGCCATTTCTCAAGAATCCCCATGACTCTTTAAACTTACTAATTTATTATTTCTTTTGTTCTGTTAGAGTTCGTACTGTTGATATGCATAATGGATCTTGCATGTGACATATTTATTCATGAAAACTGAAGGAATAAGCCATATTTTGTGTAGTCCATTTGTGCTTTATATCAATGCAACTGCGTCTGGTGCGTGAAAACATGAAAGTTCATGTGTACGGCCAGCATTGATCCATATACCAAATACTTGTGCCTGTTAAAACAGATGTCTTGCCTTTGTTCGAGGTCATCATCCCAAGCTCATTTCGATGATGTTACCACTCTACTCCATGGGAACTATATGCATTCTCTAAATAACACCTGTCACTAGACCTTTTATGTTGGTGCTCATTAACGGTGTTATGCAATTGACGTATTCAAGAAATCTCATAAACATGTCAATAGATAATTGGTTGTGATGTCAGTACGTGTGGATTGGAGCAAGTAGTCAAATGAATTAATAAAAATCATTGTGTAACAAGATTTATATAATCATTTACAAGAATTATGTTACAGAATATTTAAATGGTGCGTGCCGATCTATCATTTGTTTGTTTATGTTCGGCGTACATTAATTTTTAATTTATTATTCATACATAAAACATAACTTACATAACTGTACAATCTGCTTTGCATTTGGTGACTTTTGTGAATATAAGAAATTCTTACAGTGCTACACGATCATACATCATCAGTGTCAACAGTGATAGTCCACTTTATACACAACTGACCTAACAAGATGGGAAAAAACTTTTCCATGCTCTGTTATGGTCTTCGTTTCTGCTTGAAGATGCTCTTTTTGTCTTAAGTCTATGGTTACTTCGGTGAGCATCCACAATTTTACCATCAAGACACCAAAAATAATTATCTTACCAATAACATTCACGTAAATGCTCTATATTGATACAATTAGTTTGGATGTGTGGAATGCACTTTACAAAGGTAAATAAACCAAAGTTCTAATCATATGACAAACCACGAGGTTAATTCTTCAATCATATATAGTATCAAATCTAAAAGAAGCAGTGACGAAGAGGTAGGCAGATCTTAAGATGGACAGATTGTTAAGATCAGATAATTCACTATTTCCATATAAGATTGTCTTCAAGCTTTACCCATGTTTGTTATTCAAATTTATATACATATGTGACAACACATGCTGCATTTAAATTTTGTATTGTATGTTGTATGGTACCGGTGTCGATATAAACTGTAAAGCTGTTCACAATCCCATGTCACTTTTTACCAATAAAAAACAAACACAATAATTAAGCACAAAAATGAGATGTGTAAATCATTCCCTCTGCTGGTGATGGCTTTGTGGGATTAATTAAAAGACCAAACCCAGTTGAGTATGCCTTATAATTCTCTTACTCTTAAAATAAACAACTTCAGTCCAAAGAGGATACCACTAGTGGGATTATTTGGCCGATTTGAGTTAGTGTTTTGATAACGCTTAGTCTTGATGAACAATAGTCTATTTCAACAACATGGTCAGTTGGTAAAATTCATATTAAAGTGACATACCTTTATTTACATGTTTCACAAACCGTTGTGTACACGTGCACTGTCCATTGTATTTCTTGGTTGGAGAAGTTACAGAGAGGAAGAGTAACTCAAAGTAATTTGAAGACCTTTTGAGATCTAAATACATATATGAAGACCCGATGGGAAAATGCAGTTGATCATTGCACACCAACATACGGACATTTTTGCTATCGTGAATTTGAGACTTTACATCTACAAAGCCGTTCAGAATGTCTGTCAGCGATATTTCTTCAGAGGGCACATTCAGCTCAGGTGAGTATATTGCAGATGATGCAAGTGTATTATTTGTAAAATCAGTGAGGCAACCCTGATGATGCCATGTGTACCTTCAGCAGCATGGTTGTGGAGAAATCTTACACTCAAGACTACCATATCATTTAGCAGGGAGCTCCATATACAGAGTCGTAGAGTATCCCTGCCATTCAGTAAGTGTTTAGTATATTGAATCACGATATGAGAACAACAGCCCGACTAATTGGCTGATCAAATGTTTATTACATGTCATAAATATCCTTCCTGGGACTTAATCAGGCTATGGGGGTGGAATATATTCCCCAGGTAACACCAGCTGTTTTTTGTGGTTGAGCTGAAGGATTACCTGTTACATGTAACTTCAATCATAATGTATAATCAGTATAAGATTGATTTTGGACATATTCTTACAGATGTGAAATGTTCTGTTTTATGTTTTAAGAGATAGGTTTCGTCAAAAACAACAATGACGGAGCAATACAGACTAATCCCAGTATTCATGCATATACGTATTTTGGGTTCCCATATCACATGTCATTATGTGGATGGAATAGTGACTTAGATAGATATATCCTTTTCAAAATCGCTAAGGCATTTCAAAATCAAATTTAACACAAATATATTTTAAAAACTAAATTGATTGTTTATTCCTTTGTAAATGTTTGTAACGTTTTCAGACAAGATATTCTTATACGATGTTGTATTAGCAGTAATTCGACTTTATTTAAGACTTTAGTTGTAATACCTGCTAGTCATTTTGTTAGGTTTTCAAAATGCTGAAAGTGCATTTTCCCCATGAATTTACTTTCACAGACAACTGTGAGGCAGGCTCTACGAAATGCTGAGTCTGTAGAAGGAATGACCCTAAATCCACAACAGACGTAAGAATATACTTTAATATGATTTAAATACAGTGACTGCAAGAGTTTCAATGCATTAAACCATTCAACAAGTAAAACTTCAGGTGTTTCTACATTAACCTCGACATGAATTTATCTTCATTGTGCTGACAATAAATTTAGAATTGTACTTTTTTAGGTTGGAAACAGGACAGAATAAGGACGCTAAGGCAGCTCTCCCTGTTATTCCGCACCCTGAGTTTCAAGGTATTGCAGTTCTGCTTAATGCTCTGTCCTATATGCATCAGTGCACAACAAAAAATGAGCAGAATCCACTGTCATATAAATAAGAATGCTCATTTCTTGAGCTCCAAACAGTAAAATTATGTAACAAAATGTGATGTTCATGGGCGATTTTGTTCAACCGTTTGAATCGGGTGCATGTGTTTGGTGACAACTTCTTGCTATAATTCTGTAATCACTCTATAATATACGTCAGTTTTATTGAAACATAAAGTTTCTGTCAGGGTATTGTATTTTGTTTGTTGCAGTGGCAAGATGACAAGATGTTTGCAGACAAAAAAGGAAACCGTCTCAAGAAAGAAAAAACAACCAAAACAAACACAATGATGTCATGAGAAGAAGTTCCAGAAAAACTACAGTAAGTAAACATGAAAACCAATTTAAGTAGCTTTCGGGAATCAAGAATTAGATGAAATTTTTTTAAGAAGATGCACTACATAACTTGGCTTACCATCAATTAGAAAGGAAGAAGGCATGTTAATTGATGAATCTTAACTGAGATGATATCAATTAACAAGGCATTAGGCCTTGTTAATTAATGAACCCTTACTGACATGACTTGCTTATCAATGAACAAGGGATTAGGCCTTGTTTTGTGTTGAGGCTTTGTTCAAGGCTGGGAGATACAGTAACAATCACCCCACAGTATTAATCCGTGTGATCTTTCAAAGGAGAAAAAAGGTTGTACCATACAACACCTGTGTTCTAATGCACTAAATACACAAGTATCAATAATACCTGCTATGAGATAATGAGAATAACCATTGATTCTATTTTCACATTGGTTTACCATTCACTTAATGCAAGTATAATCATATTGACTGTTTTCTTCAGAAATCGAGTCGAAGGGATGCAACAGGCAGACCTCCCCAGCCATAAGAAAGCAAAATATGAACAAGTATTAAAGAATGCACAACTACAATGCTGCCCCATTGTTTTTGATTGTATATTTGATAATAATTTGTAACATATTTTCCGTAAATTTGTAAATGGAATGTTTTTGTATGAAATTTAATCTTCCTCTTGTTATAATCTGTAAATAAACATGTAGTGTAAGCTTGACACTGTCTATTTGTTTTGGGATAATTTAATTTGCATGAAAGACGGGAGTATTATAAACGTGAAACAAATTCCGCATTAAAGAGTACCATTTCCATGGAGCACTATCAAGCGAACATCAAATTTATTTCAATGTTATGATATGCTAAATTCCTTGTTCACGCGTCATAAACCAAATTCAGCACATTACAACTTTCACCACCTAAACAACCCACTCCTCGGCGCATTATCGCGATGATGACACTGCAAGATGTCAAACCAGCCTACAACTCCTCAGAAACAATTTCAAAATGTTTTTTTTATCCAATATTTTATCCAATAAAGATGTAGCAGAGTAGCGAGGGAAATGGAAGCAGTTTGACTCGCCACACCTCAAATATGGTTCCTATGCCATGTGAATAAACTGACAATGCACAAAGTCGAACGAAGGCCATTCTGTGTTTTTACAGGCACAAGGTGGATAAGAACTTACTAGTATTTGGCGTTACCACTATTGATCACGAGATAAAAAACCCCCAAAACATGAAATATCAACATGTCAAATATTCCACCACTAGAAGTATTAGTAACATATATTCCATTATATCAGTTCTGCTGTTTGTAAGAAAATAATAAAATTGCAAGCATACAATCGCGATTCAGAAGTGCAACATGTTGTACCAGGGAGCCTATATAGAGTATTGTAGAGTATCCCTGGTTGTACTTGGACTTTCGTCCCTCGTAACGAAGCCCGCGGGAGACCAAACCCAGTCATAGATGGTGGCTACCGATTGTCTGCTTCATTTGCTGATACGCCGAGGGCTCATAAGGTGGGGCCCATAGTGTGTTTAGAAAGATGATGTGTTTGATGGGCATTTTAGAAGTATGGCGAGTTACAAGAAAGTAAGATTCTTTATGGATAACAACTTTTTGTATTGTATATGATACGTCGTTTCACTATGGATTGATATACCGTTGTCAAACAAAATCATATATACTATGTTGTTATCCATAAAGAATGTATGTAGAGATGTTGGGTTTTGTAAACCCATCTCTGAATTTGCGTTCGATCCAATCAAAAATCATCTCAGTAGAGATGGTGAACGACTGGAAACTGTAATTCGTCCAAGTACAAAGCAGGACTTGAAACTGACAAGCGTTTGCACCAGTTTCCGTGAGATCCAGTCATCCGAGAAAAACGGATGTAGTTTCTTTGCAACCCATAGACATAAAAACATATCAATAATGTACAACAGGTGTAGTCCCACGAAGCCTAAAATTATTCAGTTGGCTTATGGGACTTCATGCCTCAATGATTTTATGGGATTGTGGTGGATTGTTGCTTGGCTGACCACAGAAAGGAAGAATCAACAGAAACAACAAAAATCAAATATGATTGTGAAATATTTCAAAAAGTGACCTATCCCATCTGTATCACTGGTACTATTGGTAAAAGTTGGATCGACCACATGATTCATAGCAACATATACTGTCATGTGTTATGTTATCACAACACAATCTCTATCATTTAGCATATTATCAGAGGTGACAAGGTGATATTGTTTATGGTTATTGTTATTCACTGTTCTCAAACACAAAATAAGTGAGATACTGAGTCGGAATTCTTTTCTAAACAGCTTGCGCATAGTGAAAGACCCATGCATCTTCACTCCACCGAACACTGTAGTAAGAGCATCAGCATCCTACCCCTAACAGAGTGACCCCTGTCCACTCAACAGTGGTCTGTCCCACTCTTATTTCACGCCCCAATTACCTCATTAATTATGTCGAGGGGTCAAACTGTAATTAGCCTTTGGGATTTACTAGGTGTGAATTTGAGGCATTCCAGACCGTTTTACCATCACTTACCAGTTATCTCCCCTTGTGGATCTTTACAAATTGTAAATGTCTTGTAAACATCATCTTTCCAAAATTGTAAATGTCTTGTAAACATCATCTTTAGAAAAGATTTACAAGCTTGTAAAGGTGAACTTTTTTCCTGTGATGTATGCTGGTGACGGTGCGCCATGCATTGGTGGATGTTGTGGTGTACTCATGTATGTCGGTGGCGTTATGTCATGCATTGGTGGATGTTGTGGTGTGCTCATGTATGCCAGTGACGATGCGCCATGCATTGGTGGATGAGATGGTGGTGGCTCATGTATACCGATAGTGGTGTGTCATGCATTGGTGGATGTTGTGGTGTGCTCATGTATGCCGGTGGCGTTGCACGATGCATTGGTGGATGTTGTCTTGTACTCATGTATGCAGGTGGCGTTGCACGATGCATTGGTGGATGTTGTGGTGTACTCATGTATGCCTTTGGCGGTGCGCCATGCATTGGTGGATGTGATGGTGGTGTTTCATGTATGCTGGTGGTGGTGCCCCATGCATTGGTGGATGTTGTAGTGTACTCATGTATGTCAGTAGCGGTATGCCATGCATTGGTGGATGTGATGGTTATGTCTCATGTATGCCTCTGGTGGTGCACGATGCATTGGTGGATGTTGTTATATACTCATGTATGTAGATGGTGGTGTCCCATGCATTGGTGGATGTTGTGGTGTACTCATGTATGCCAGTGGTGGTGCCCCATGAATTGATGGATGTTGTTTTGTACTCATGTATGCCGGTGGCGTTGCACGATGCATTGGTGGATGTTGTGGTGTACTCATGTATGCAGGTGGCGTTGCACGATGCATTGGTGGATGTTGTGGTGTACTCATGTATGCCTTTGGCGGTGCGCCATGCATTGGTGGATGTGATGGTGGTGTTTCATGTATGCTGGTGGTGGTGCCCCATGCATTGGTGGATGTTGTGGTGTACTCATGTATGTCAGTAGCGGTGTGCCATGCATTGGTGGATGTGATGGTTATGTCTCATGTATACCTCTGGTGGTGCACGATGCATTGGTGGATGTTGTGGTGTACTCATGTATGCCAGTGGTGGTGCCCCATGAATTGATGGATGTTGTTGTGTACTCATGTATGTCAGTGGTGGTGCACCATTCATTGGTGGATGTGATGGTTTTGTCTCTTGTATAAGGCTGGCGGTGCGTTAGCATTCGTAGATGTGATGGTGGTGTACTGATGTATGTCGGTGGTGGTGCCCCATGCACTGGTGGATGTTGTGGTGTAGGCACGTATGCCTGTGGTGATGCGCCATGCATTGGTGGATGTTGTGGTGTACTCATGTATGCTGGTGGTGGTTCGCCATGCATTGGTGGATGTGTTGGTGGTGTCTCATGTATATGTATGAGGGTAGTTGTGGCCCATGCATTGGTGGATGTTGTGGTGTGCTCATGTATGCCGGTGGCGGTACCCCATGCATTGGTGGATGTTGTTGTGTACTCATGGATGCCTATGGCGGTGCACCATGCATTGGTGGATGTTGTGGTGTACTCATGTATGGCTGCTTCGGTGCCCCATGGATTGGTGGATGTTTTGGTGTACTCATTTATGCCGGTGGCTGTGCGCCATGCATTGGAGGATGTTTTGGTGTACTCAGGTATGCCGGTGGCTTTGCCCCATGCATTGGTGGATGTTGTGGTGTACTCATTTATGCCGGTATTGGTGCCCCATGCATATGTGGATGTTGTGGTGTACTAATGTATGCCGGTGGTGGTGCCCCATGCATTGGTGGATGTTGTGGTGTACTCATGTATGTTGGTGGTGGTGCCCCATGGATTGGTGGATGTTTTGCTGTCCCATGTAATGCCGGTGGTGGTGCCCCATGCATTGGTGGATGTTGTGGTGTACTCATGTATGTTGGTGGTGGTGCCCCATGCATTGGTGGATGTTGTGGTGTACTCATGTATGCTGGTGGTGGTGCCCCATGCATTGGTGGATGTTTTGGCTTCCCATGTAATGCCGGTGGTGGTGCCCCATGCATTGGTGGATGTTTTGGCTTCCCATGTAATACCGGTGGTGGTGCGCCATGCACTGGTGGATGTTTTGGTGTCCCATGTAATGCCGGTGGTGGTGCACCATGTATTGGTGAATGTGATGGTGGTGTCTCATTTACATGTATTGTGGTGTACGATGTTGAGATGATTTTTTTACTTTAAACAAAACGTAAACCAGACACAGTGAAATTAATATTTCGTATCCACGTCATTTTATCTTGCAACTGAAAATTTAAGTCTTAAAATTTTATTCAACTTAGGATAAAAGTTGTTTAACAAAGGATTATAGATTGAAATCGTCATTACTGGTTTGTATTGCAAGGAGGTAAGCGCAGCAGTTAGAACAGTGAAACAAGTGCACGTGCGGTACGTGATGAGCGTTAACTTAGATCAACCCAACTTCTCGACGTTTTATTTAATGTGCACCCCAAACCCCCTGTAATACAAACAAAGAAAGTGATTTGAAATTATGATCGTTTGTTTAACAACTTTCATCTTAAGTTGAATAAAATTCTGAGAATTAAATGTTCAATTGGCAAGGTATAAAATTATAAGAAATTTGCCATCGTAATTTCATTTTATTCGATTTACGTTTTTGTTCAAAGAGACATTCATCGGTACGCTTTCACGGCAAACGGACTGTAATCGCAGAATAACACGAGTGAGTCACGAAAGCGATGAGCAGTGATAAGCACATCACAATTTACAACATTCCCACCCACGGACGACAGTTTGTTTTAGTTCATTTACATTGAATGTTCCATACACCTATGTCACTTTGGGTTTAACTTGTAATTTTAAATTTACAATTGGTTATACCTGTATTGTATTAGCCGTTGGTTATGTTTTAGCTATATTATCTTACATAAATAAATCTGTAATTAATGGAAGAAAATTTTGTTTCGTTTTGTTTCAATAATGAATATTACCAGGTCTTACTTGGCTCACGCTAAATAAGAAAACATGCCTCTGTGCAAACACTTGTGATTGAGGTGCTTTCAATAGCTCTAATCCTTTGTTCGGGTTCGGCGACTGGGATTAGGTTGCGTAAGCGAGCGACCCGAAGCGAGCGACTGAAGTCCGCTTGGAGTTTGAGCACCCACCTATAGTGATGTGAAATATTCGTCGTGGGGACAGAAAGTCTTGAAATCTTGTAGAGGTAGGACGACTTCAAGGATTCTTCGGAAGGGCGACAGAGGACCAGACATGTAGGTGTTTCCATATCTATTTGGAAGAAAATATGCATCTTCATGGATATTTGTTTAATATACAGTGCACACTCATTCTCTCATAGTACACAACCATTTAGGTATAGATGGGAAAGGTTGATACTGGATTCTGCATGTAAACGGAGTGGTAGTGTAGCCTAGTTGTTCAAGTGTTGGCACGTCATATTCAGTGTCAGTGTTCGAGTCCTCACTTAAATATTATGCCCCACGCCCACTTATGAGGCCCGTCGTTGGAATATTGCCAAAAGCGGCAGAAAACCACACTTACTCGCTGTTGTTAATTCAATCTACAAACGCGAGAAATGTGATTACTGATGCTTATGCATGACTCATTTCTTTCAGACGCAGGAACCCTGGCACACTCTGGATTTGGTGTTGTGTCACTCTAAACCCTTCCACCTGGACTTTAGTACACTGACTTTCCGAGGGTCCGATGGGATGAGCTTTTGTCTCATGGTGGCTCCATTGTGCGTCTGCTCTCCGCGTAGCCCCCTGCCGAGCGTACATGGAGTAGGTTCGGTGCTAGGGCCTGACTGTACAGTCAGGATGGTTGTTACAGCAACCCAGCTAGTTTAGGGTTGGCACACTCTGTGGCCCCAGTCTTTTCAGCACCCCCAGTAGACCCAATGCTGACTGCACTTGACTGGTAGATTAGGGGCTAGTGTAGATAGGGCCCCCTTCGTGCATGCCCTGTACGATGCTATCTATAGATAGTATAACTTAGTGTTAACCCACCATTCCGTCCTTCAATAGGTAGTTCGAGACAAAGCAAGTCCCGGATGGTCACTTTGAAAGTCAGTGTACTGGCCACCTGCTGGTAAAGTATTCACTATTTCAGATTAAAACTTAGATGAAATTTTGTTTTTCACGTCCGAACATATTTGCTTTGTATTTAAATGTAAGGGGATCGTCGAATAACAGAATGGTTAAAGCGTTCGCTCATGACGATCCAAACAACCCGATTTCGATTTCCCATATCTGAATGATGCGTGAAGGATCTATTTGTTGTTTCTCACCGTGATATTGCTAGTATATTGCTGAAAGCGATGTAAAAGGACACTCATGCAGTCATAATCTGTGTGAGAAGCATAAATTATGTAAAGTGTTCTTTGCCTTTTTTAAGTAGAACCGTTGCTTACGCATGCAACTGTTCCTTTCAAACAATCTTTTGAATAAACCATAACATGCAATGCATCCTTGTTTATCATGACGTCTACTGCAAAATTACAACTTGAGTTTCATGTTTGAGATTTTACGTGTAGGCTTATAAGTTGCATTTATGCACACAGTAAGTGCCAACGATGTAAACTATATTCTATTTACTGTTATGAGCAGGGATGCCATCTTCCTGGGGGCGGAAATGGACCCTGAAGTCCCCCAGAGGCAGGACGACTGCCAAGAAGATATTCCGTGGACAGAAGTGGATCAAGGTCTCTTCTGGCGGCAGGACAACGACCACAAAGCCGCCAGACTACCAGGAAGGCAAGTTCTCCAAACTATCTTTTGAAGACAACATACAAATTGAATATATTCTTGTTGACAATGACGTCATGAGCAAGTTACAACTTGTGTTTCAGGTTACAGCGTTTTCCTGACCAAAAAGCATATGCTTTTAATATTTATTATCTATGTAGTAAGTATCAGTGATATGAAACATTAACCTATTCGTCATCGTTACTACTAGGAACGTGGATGCCATCGTCCTGGGGGCGGAAATGGACCCTGAAGTCCCCCAGAGGCAGGACGACTGCCAAGAAGATATTCCATGGATAGACGTGAACCATGGATTCTTCGGAAGGGTGACAGAGGACCAGACAGGCAGGTGTTTTCAACTCTATTTGGAAGAAAATATTTGTTTCATATATAGTGCATACTAATTCTCTCATAGTATACAGCCATTTAGGAGTGAATGAGTTTAGTTTTACGGCGCACTCAGCAATATTCAGCTATAAGGTACGGTCTGTAAATAATCGAGTCTGGACCAGATAATCCAGTGATCAACAACACGAGCATCGATCTGCGCAAATGGGAACCGATGACATGTTTCAACCAAGAGGTCAGCGAGTCTGACCACCCGATCCCGTTAGTCGACTCTTACGACCAGCATAGTCACAGCCATTTAGGTATAGATGGGAAATGGGAAAGGTTGATACTGGATTCTGCATGTAAACGGAGTGGTAGTGTAGCCTAGTTGTTCAAGTGTTGGCACGTCATGTTCAGTACCATTGTTCGAGTCCTCACTTAAATACTATGCCCCACGCCTACGTATGAGGCCCGTCGTTGGAAAATTGCCAAAAGCGGCAGAAAACCACACTTACTCGCTGTTGTTAATTCAATCTACATCCGAGAGAAATGTGATTACTGATGCTTATGCATGACTCATTTCTTTCAGACGCAGGAACCCTGGCACACTCTGGATTTGGTGTTGTGTCACTCTAAACCCTTCCACCTGGACTTTAGTACACTGACTTTCCGAGGGTCCGATGGGATGAGCTTTTGTCTCATGGTGGCTCCATTGTGCGTCTGCTCTCCGCGTAGCCCCCTGCCGAGCGTACATGGAGTAGGTTCGGTGCTAGGGCCTGACTGTACAGTCAGGATGGTTGTTACAGCAACCCAGCTAGTTTAGGGTTGGCACACTCTGTGGCCCCAGTCTTTTCAGCACCCCCAGTAGACCCAATGCTGACTGCACTTGACTGGTAGATTAGGGGTTAGTGTAGATAGGGCCCCCTTCGTGCATGCCCTGTACGATGCTATCTATAGATAGTATAACTTAGTGTTAACCCACCATTCCGTCCTTCAATAGGTAGTTCGAGACAAAGCAAGTCCCGGATGGTCACTTTGAAAGTCAGTGTACTGGCCACCTGCTGGTAAAGTATTCACTATTTCAGATTAAAACTTAGATGAAATTTTGTTTTTCACGTCCGAACATATTTGCTTTGTATTTAAATGTAAGGGGATCGTCGAATAACAGAATGGTTAAAGCGTTCGCTCATGACGATCCAAACAACCCGATTTCGATTTCCCATATCTGAATGATGCGTGAAGGATCTATTTGTTGTTTCTCACCGTGATATTGCTAGTATATTGCTGAAAGCGATGTAAAAGGACACTCATGCAGTCATAATCTGTGTGAGAAGCATAAATTATGTAAAGTGTTCTTTGCCTTTTTTAAGTAGAACCGTTGCTTACGCATGCAACTGTTCCTTTCAAACAATCTTTTGAATAAACCATAACATGCAATGCATCCTTGTTTATCATGACGTCTACTGCAAAATTACAACTTGAGTTTCATGTTTGAGATTTTACGTGTAGGCTTATAAGTTGCATTTATGCACACAGTAAGTGCCAACGATGTAAACTATATTCTATTTACTGTTATGAGCAGGGATGCCATCTTCCTGGGGGCGGAAATGGACCCTGAAGTCCCCCAGAGGCAGGACGACTGCCAAGAAGATATTCCGTGGACAGAAGTGGATCAAGGTCTCTTCTGGCGGCAGGACAACGACCACAAAGCCGCCAGACTACCAGGAAGGCAAGTTCTCCAAACTATCTTTTGAAGACAACATACAAATTGAATATATTCTTGTTGACAATGACGTCATGAGCAAGTTACAACTTGTGTTTCAGGTTACAGCGTTTTCCTGACCAAAAAGCATATGCTTTTAATATTTATTATCTATGTAGTAAGTATCAGTGATATGAAACATTAACCTATTCGTCATCGTTACTACTAGGAACGTGGATGCCATCGTCCTGGGGGCGGAAATGGACCCTGAAGTCCCCCAGAGGCAGGACGACTGCCAAGAAGATATTCCATGGATAGACGTGAACCATGGATTCTTCGGAAGGGTGACAGAGGACCAGACAGGCAGGTGTTTTCAACTCTATTTGGAAGAAAATATTTGTTTCATATATAGTGCATACTAATTCTCTCATAGTATACAGCCATTTAGGAGTGAATGAGTTTAGTTTTACGGCGCACTCAGCAATATTCAGCTATAAGGTACGGTCTGTAAATAATCGAGTCTGGACCAGATAATCCAGTGATCAACAACACGAGCATCGATCTGCGCAAATGGGAACCGATGACATGTTTCAACCAAGAGGTCAGCGAGTCTGACCACCCGATCCCGTTAGTCGACTCTTACGACCAGCATAGTCACAGCCATTTAGGTATAGATGGGAAATGGGAAAGGTTGATACTGGATTCTGCATGTAAACGGAGTGGTAGTGTAGCCTAGTTGTTCAAGTGTTGGCACGTCATGTTCAGTACCATTGTTCGAGTCCTCACTTAAATACTATGCCCCACGCCTACGTATGAGGCCCGTCGTTGGAAAATTGCCAAAAGCGGCAGAAAACCACACTTACTCGCTGTTGTTAATTCAATCTACATCCGAGAGAAATGTGATTACTGATGCTTATGCATGACTCATTTCTTTCAGACGCAGGAACCCTGGCACACTCTGGATTTGGTGTTGTGTCACTCTAAACCCTTCCACCTGGACTTTAGTACACTGACTTTCCGAGGGTCCGATGGGATGAGCTTTTGTCTCATGGTGGCTCCATTGTGCGTCTGCTCTCCGCGTAGCCCCCTGCCGAGCGTACATGGAGTAGGTTCGGTGCTAGGGCCTGACTGTACAGTCAGGATGGTTGTTACAGCAACCCAGCTAGTTTAGGGTTGGCACACTCTGTGGCCCCAGTCTTTTCAGCACCCCCAGTAGACCCAATGCTGACTGCACTTGACTGGTAGATTAGGGGTTAGTGTAGATAGGGCCCCCTTCGTGCATGCCCTGTACGATGCTATCTATAGATAGTATAACTTAGTGTTAACCCACCATTCCGTCCTTCAATAGGTAGTTCGAGACAAAGCAAGTCCCGGATGGTCACTTTGAAAGTCAGTGTACTGGCCACCTGCTGGTAAAGTATTCACTATTTCAGATTAAAACTTAGATGAAATTTTGTTTTTCACGTCCGAACATATTTGCTTTGTATTTAAATGTAAGGGGATCGTCGAATAACCGAATGGTTAAAGCGTTCACTCATGACGATCCAAACAACCCGATTTCGATTTCCCATATCTGAATGATGTGTGAAGGATCTATTTGTTGTTTCTCACCGTGATGTAGAAAGCGGTGTCAAAAGTACACTCATGCAGTCATAATCTGTGTGAGAAGCATAAATTATGTAAAGTGGTCTTTGCCTTTATAAGTAGAACCGTTGCTTACGCATGCAACTGTTCCTTTCAAACAATCTTTTGAATAAACCATAACATGCAATGCATCCTTGTTTATCATGACGTCTACTGCAAAATTACAACTTGAGTTTCATGTTTGAGATTTTACGTGTAGGCTTATAAGTTGCATTTATGCACACAGTAAGTGCCAACGATGTTAACTATATTCTCTTTACTGTTATGAGCAGGGATGCCATCTTCCTGGGGGCGGAAATGGACCCTGAAGTCCCCCAGAGGCAGGACGACTGCCAAGAAGATATTCCGTGGACAGAAGTGGATCAAGGTCTCTTCTGGCGGCAGGACAACGACCACAAAGCCGCCAGACTACCAGGAAGGCAAGTTCTCCAAACTATCTTTTGAAGACAACATACAAATTGAATATATTCTTGTTGACAATGACGTCATGAGCAAGTTACAACTTGTGTTTCAGGTTACAGCGTTTTCCTGACCAAAAAGCATATGCTTTTAATATTTATTATCTATGTAGTAAGTATCAGTGATATGAAACATTAACCTATTCGTCATCGTTACTACTAGGAACGTGGATGCCATCGTCCTGGGGGCGGAAATGGACCCTGAAGTCCCCCAGAGGCAGGACGACTGCCAAGAAGATATTCCATGGATAGACGTGAACCATGGATTCTTCGGAAGGGTGACAGAGGACCAGACAGGCAGGTGTTTTCAACTCTATTTGGAAGAAAATATTTGTTTCATATATAGTGCATACTAATTCTCTCATAGTATACAGCCATTTAGGAGTGAATGAGTTTAGTTTTACGGCGCACTCAGCAATATTCAGCTATAAGGTATGGTCTGTAAATAATCGAGTCTGGACCAGACAATCCAGTGATCAACAACACGAGCATCGATCTGCGCAAATGGGAACCGATGACATGTTTCAACCAAGAGGTCAGCGAGTCTGACCACCCGATCCCGTTAGTCGACTCTTACGACCAGCATAGTCACAGCCATTTAGGTATAGATGGGAAATGGGAAAGGTTGATACTGGATTCTGCATGTAAACGGAGTGGTAGTGTAGCCTAGTTGTTCAAGTGTTGGCACGTCATGTTCAGTACCATTGTTCGAGTCCTCACTTAAATACTATGCCCCACGCCTACGTATGAGGCCCGTCGTTGGAAAATTGCCAAAAGCGGCAGAAAACCACACTTACTCGCTATTGTTAATTCAATCTACATCCGAGAGAAATGTGATTACTGATGCTTATGCATGACTCATTTCTTTCAGACGCAGGAACCCTGGCACACTCTGGATTTGGTGTTGTGTCACTCTAAACCCTTCCACCTGGACTTTAGTACACTGGCTTTCCGAGGGTCCGATGGGATGAGCTTTTGTCTCATGGTGGCTCCATTGTGCGTCTGCTCTCCGCGTAGCCCCCTGCCGAGCGTACATGGAGTAGGTTCGGTGCTAGGGCCTGACTGTACAGTCAGGATGGTTGTTACAGCAACCCAACTAGTTTAGGGTTGGCACACTCTGTGGCCCCAGTCTTTTCAGCACCCCCAGTAGACCCAATGCTGACTGCACTTGACTGGTAGATTTAGGGGTTAGTGTAGATAGGGCCCCCTTCGTGCATGCCCTGTACGATGCTATCTATAGATAGTATAACTTAGTGTTAACCCACCATTCCGTCCTTCAATAGGTAGTTCGAGACAAAGCAAGTCCCGGATGGTCACTTTGAAAGTCAGTGTACTGGCCACCTGCTGGTAAAGCATTCACTATTTCAGTTTAAAACTTAGATGAAATTTTGGTTTTCACTTCCCAACATATTGGCTTTGTATTTAAATGTAAGGGGATCGTCGAATAACGGAATGGTTAAATCGTTCGCTCATGACGATCCAAACAAACCTATTTCGATTTTCCATATCTGAATGATGTGTGGAGCCGATATTTGTTGTTTCTCCCCGTGATATAGCTGGTATGCTGGTAAAAGCAATGTGAAAACGACACTCATGCAGTCTTAATATGTGCTGGAAGTATAAATTATGATACAGAATACTGCTTACCTTTATTAGCAGAAGGCACTGTGTTCTTCCAAACGATCTTTTAAAGATTGTGTACAATGACGTCTACTGCCAGATATACGAGATATGTTCTAGTGGAATCATATATTTTGCATTTATGCACACAGTACAAATTATGTTAAAATATGTTTACCTTTATTATCAGGAGCGTGGATGCCATCGTCCTGGGGGCGGAAATGGACCCTGAAGTCCCCCAGAGGCAGGACGACTGCCTAGAAGATATTCCATGGACAGAAGTGGATCAAGGATTCTTTTGGAGCAGCATGTGGATGTTTTACTGTTCGGATATTTTGTGACAATGTACTCTGCGTGTCTACTACTGTAAACCCTCCAGTAGAATAGGTAGCGTTGCATACGTTGAGGGAACACGGTTCCAGAGTTTTTTTTCTCAAAAATGCTTTTTATCTCTGGTTTTACGTGTCGGGCTTCAGTTACCTTTGACCTTGTTCAAATCTCAAATTTGATCAATATCAGTTTAGACACACATTCTGCGACAACAATGTTGGTGTTTATGTTCGAGGATTTGGTACTGTTCCATGTTTGGAATGATGACATTAATAAAACATAATCCGCACAGCTGGTCCAATTGTTTGTTTTGTTGTTTTGTTTGCGAAACTTGTGAAATCGAGAAGAATTGTTTTTGTCCATGGAAATCGGATGTGCACGACTTTATCGCCTTGTAGGAGTGCTTGTTTTTAGCTATATACTGCCATGCACTGCTAAACACCGCCAACACAGAAACACATCACGAAACAAGTCCAACATTAAAACAATAGATCAATACACGGGGGTATTCTAATGTCTACAAACCAGAACTTACAATACAAAAGCCTATCAACATTACTAGATCACATCGCACAGACCTTTAGTTCAATGTATGTACTAAACAACCCAGTGGTGTCTGTAGATGAGACAAGACATTAAATGAAAAGCTCCCACCAACATCCAACAGTCTAGAATATTACATTGCGCAAGTAAACAACCAAGTGCATGTTTGCCAATCATATTCCTTAACCAGTTGACCATGGTTGGAGCATTTGTGATGGTCAGCGTATCCCTATTCTGGTGTTCTGATGTCGAGAGATGCTGCTCCCCATGGATTGGTTGAACTGACACAGAGTAAATGCAATAAAGTCAGTATGCCATCAGAGAGAGATCTATATCAAAGCAGATAAACTGAACAAAGTGTAAGCTTCTGAATGTATCAAAAGTGATCAACAGTTATCTGACAGACCATTTGAATAGCTACTACGAGAGCTTAGAGGCAGTTATCGATCGTGAAGCATAGTTTTCTAATACTTTGGATACTGCTATTTCATCAAATAGTTTAGGAATGTATAGCTTTTATTAACCATAACCTTGAAGTTTGTTTTTTTCTAAACTGTGTTAAACATGTGACACCAAATGAATTGTTTGTTAGTTCTCTGCTCTGTATAGGCACTAAAACTACAATGGTGGCCATCTTGGCAGCCATTTTTGAATTCTGGGTAATATCCATGTAACATGTTGTCACTCTAGAAGTAAACAGGAAACAAAATCTCGTCTCAAAGAGTAAGCTGTAAAACATTATATTATCACGACATGACCATACAAAATCACCTGTTTTGTGACCGAGTCACCACTCTAGAAGATACAAGTGTCAAAAAACATAAAAAGTATCAACATTGGCAGTAAATGGACACATTCGGTGTTAATTTTTATGTAAATGTAACTGCCGAGAAGACAAATTCAAAATGGCGGTCATTTTCATTATTTTCAAAAGCAAATATATGTCAAAAAACATATACACCCTTTAGCAAAACACAAAAGTCACAATGACAGTGATCAGATTGATATTAGTAAAACTATCCAGGATTAACTCTGAGATGTTGTCGGCCAGCAAACCAAATGTCATGAAAATGCTCACAGACCTCCACCACATAAAATGGCCTGTGAAAACCTGAGTATTAAAGGCCTTTTCATGAGCCAAAGACATCATACTAACTGAAGATAGTGTCAAACAAACTCAGTACTGGGGAGGCTACGACATCAGATTTTTCAGCTGCCTCCTCCTGTACTACTTCAATAGGGGTTCACCTTTTACGGTGTCTTGTCAGGAGTCTCGATCACAAGGAAAAGCGGCCAATACTCAATCGATGCAGAAGGTCTGTGATCAGTATCAATAGGGTCAGTTTCAAGTGGACATTTTGGGCTTTAGGGCGGAATTTCATAGCTGTAAGCCATGGTTAGTGTAATATGGTTCATCATCCGAGCCACCCACCCACCACGGAGTATCACAAGGACAATGCTAAAACCAAGTGGGTCTCCAACTTACAGCACCAAGGATACCCGGATGATCTACTCCAGCAGAAGAATTAATATTGATATTTCTACCAGATTGGCCCATGAGCCATATTAACTACGAGGTCGAAAATATCGGGGTTCATATTTTTCATACGATAACCTAGGGGAAAATATTACTTTGTCATGGTGAGGTGATGTCGTGAGCAATGCAAGGACGCCACGTCTCCTCTATAACGTTGCGTTCTAAATGAGGCCATTGTGGGTAACCAGCCCATGTTTGAAAGTTGAGTTTGGTAATAGATAGGCACACTCGTGCCTAAATATCTGTATATCCCTCGCTTCCGTTCGGGGAATACCAACATTCCAATTTGTGTCGTAAACATAGTTTCACATTAATTAGCAACAGCCTTAACAATAATAAGCGTATTGTATCGTGCTTACGTCGACTTTCAGGGTGTATTGCACTCTGTCGACAGGTGTAAGTTGTGGTAAGTTGTCAAAGTTAGATGTAAATGGAAAATTAATGTCAGTTATATATTCTTTGTATCTGAACGTTAGATCGTTTGTTAGCGTTGGCGGCTATTTTAGTGAATCCTTTAAGAATAATTCGGATTTAATGCAAGGCGATATATTGTCTCCAATTCTATTTTCATTTTATCTCAGTGACTTTGAGACCCCCTTTTTTGAAGATAACCGAATTTCTTATAAATGTAAATCCCTAAGTATTTTTCTGTTACTGTATGCAGACGACGTGTCCTAATTTCTGAATCATTTGATGGTTCACAAAAGCAGTTAGATTCGTTGTTGAATTACTCCACTGAAGTTAAAAAACTATACATGTAATTCTATGGCTTATGCAGAATTGGGTCGTCTCCCTCGCATATATCAGAGACAATTTAACATGATAAAGTATTGGTGCAAGTTGCTTCACACAAATGATCTTATCCTTCGAAATTATTATGAATGTCTTTTGTGAGAAGTAAAGAACCGTCGTGTTAACAGCTGGGCGTATCAGGGGAACAATATTTAATCTAACATTGGTATCAATGAATTATGACATAGAGATGAAGTATGTCCTGCATACCTACCTACTTACATACGAAGTTTCGATCAAGCATCTCAAGAGATTGTTGTTATTTATCCAATTGATCAGAATGTGTAATTTATATAAATATTATTGATATTTGCACTCTGCTGTATTACCTATGTAAAGCTATCCCGCACATCTTCGGGAAATATTTATCTAAATTCCAACGTAACTCTCGCAATTCAACTATAGAAACGGCATTTTGAAATAACAGAAAGAAACTATGGTTTTTTGTGAAGACGACATTGAAGACGAGTTGCATTTTATATTAGTATGTCGCTATTTTATTAATTACAGAAAACTGTACATAAAACCATATTACTACAGATGCCATATTACTAACATATAAAACCATATTAGTACAATGGATAAACGCATTCAACTTGTAAGTGTTAGAAATGTAAAACAGTTGTGTAATTTAGGTGAATATTTGTATAAAACTTCTTGTCTCAGAAATGAAATGATGCTAAATAATAAGGTACTTTCTGTACATTCTACATTATAATCAATGTTTCGTCATCCACCTGTGCCAACTTTCGTCTTTGTAGGCACCACTGATTGTCTGTAAAGGTAAATTATGAATCTCAATCTGACATGGGCACCCATACAATGGTATAATACATCACTTCATATAATGGTATAATACATCACCTGAATCAACCAAACGTTCATCGATAGGTAGGGGTGGCCATTCTTCACTGAGTCGTGTTTGCATTATCCCAAGATTGATACTAAATGTGATTTCAGACACGTGTAAGGAGGAACCATTGTTATACCATTCAGTAAGTAAGACTGGTTTAACGGAATGGAATCGATGACGAAAAAAAACAGATTGGAATAGGCAAGGCAGGATGAATGACGTCTTTAACACGAGCCGAACCTAAGTATGGGAAATTGACGGGGGCTGTTTTGGAAATAACACTATGCAGTTTGTGTCAGCGGTTTCTGGAAAGCAAATTAAGAGTTACTGGAGAAGCGATAGAATTAATGCCTTTCAAATACACGACAAGTTGTACCACGGGGCGTTCAGATCAGATGTGATTTCATTCCGACTTTAAACACGTTTTCTTTTAACATAACGGTTCCGGTGACTTTTATTTTCTATGCAGTCATTCTTGTGAATTGGTGGATGTTTTGGT
The DNA here is from genome assembly GCF_037392515.1 of Haliotis asinina. NCBI lineage: Eukaryota > Metazoa > Mollusca > Gastropoda > Lepetellida > Haliotidae > Haliotis > Haliotis asinina. Next base: position 45,430,888 of record NC_090281.1, read on the forward strand.
GTACTCATGTATGCGTGTGGCGGTGCGCCATGCATTGGTGGATGTGGTTTGTGGTGTCTCATGTATGAGGGTGCTGGTGCACCATGCATTGGTGGATGTTGTACTGTACTCATGTATGCCGGTGGTGGTGCCCCATGCATTGCTGCATGTGATGGTGCTGTCTCATGTATGAGGGTGGTGGTGCCCCATGAATTAGTGGATGTTGTGGTGGTGTCTCATGTATGCTGGTGGCGGTGGACGATGCATTGGTGGATGTTGTGGTGTACTCCTGTATGTCGGTGGTGGTGCACCATGCATTGGTGGATGTTGTGGTGTACTCATGTATGCCGTTGGCGGTGCGCTATGCATTGGTGGGTGTGATGGTAGTGGCTTATGTATGCCTATGGTGGTGCCCCATGCATTGGTGGATGTTGTGATGTATTCATGTATGTCGGTGGTGGTGTGCCACGCATTGGTGGATGTTGTGGTGTCCTCATCTATACCGGTGGCAGTGCACCATGCATTGGTGGATGTGATGGTTGTGTCTCATGTATGAGGGTGCTGGTGCTACATGCATTGGTGGATGTGATGGTGGTGGCTTATGTATGCCTCTGGTGGTGCCCCATGCATTGGTGGATGTTGTGGTGTATTCATGTATGCCGGTGGTGGTGCCCCATGTATTGCTGGATGTTGTGGTGTCCTCATGTATGCTGGTGGCGGTGCGCCAGGCATTGGTGGATGTTGTGGTGTACTCATGTATGCCAGTGGCGGTGCACGATCCATTGGTGGATGTTGTGGTGTACACATGCAGAAGAAGAAAAATGTTGATTTACAAAAATTTACAAAATTTAAGTGTCATATTTACAAACATTTACAACGATTGTAAAGGTGATGTTTACAAGACTTGTAAATGTTTGTAAATTTAGGAAGGATTTTACCGCTACTTCTTTCAATTTTGCCATTTCTCAAGAATCCCCATGACTCTTTAAACTTACTAATTTATTATTTCTTTTGTTCTGTTAGAGTTCGTACTGTTGATATGCATAATGGATCTTGCATGTGACATATTTATTCATGAAAACTGAAGGAATAAGCCATATTTTGTGTAGTCCATTTGTGCTTTATATCAATGCAACTGCGTCTGGTGCGTGAAAACATGAAAGTTCATGTGTACGGTCAGCATTGATCCACATACCAAATACTTGTGCCTGTTAAAACAGATGTCTTGCCTTTGTTCGAGATCATCATCCCAAGCTCATTCCGATGATTTTACCACTTTACTCCATGGGAACTATATGCATTCTCTAAATAACACCTGTCACTAGACCTTTTATGTTGGTGCTCAGTAACGGTGTTATGCAATTGGCGTATTCAAGAAATCTCATAAACATGTCAATAGATAATTGGTTGTGATGTCAGTACGTGTGGATTGGAGCAAGTAGTCAAATGAATTAATAAAAATCATTGTGTAACAAGATTTATACAATCTTTTACAAGAATTATGTTACAGAATATTTAAATGGTGCGTGCCGGTCTATCATTTGTTTGTTTATGTTCGGCGTACATAATTTTTTAATTTATTATTCATACATAAAACATAACTTACATAACTGTACAATCTGCTTTGCATTTGGTGACTTTCGTGAATATAAGAAATTCTTAAAGTGCTACACAATCATACATTATCAGTGTCAACAGTGATAGTTCTTTTCATACACAACTGACTCAACAAGATGGGAAAAAACTTTTCCATACTCTGTTATGGTCTTCGTTTCTGCATGAAGATGTTTTTTTGTCTTAAGTCTATGGTTACTTCGGTGAACATCCACAATTTTACCATCAAGACACCAAAAATAATTATCTTACCAATAACATTCTCGTAAATGCTCTATATTGATACAATTAGTTTGGATGTGTGGAATGCACTTTACAAAGGTAAATAAACCAAAGTTCTAATACAAGATTATCATATGACAAACCACGAGGTTAATTCTTCAATCATATATAGTATCAAATCTAAAAGAAGCAGTGACGAAGAGGTAGGCAGATCTTAAGATGGACAGATTATTAAGATCAGATAATTCACTATTTCCATATAAGATTGTCTTCAAGCTTTACACATGTTTGTTATTCAAATTTATATACATATGTGACAACACATGCTGCATTTAAATTTTGTATTGTATGTTGTATGGTACCGGTGTCGATATAAACTGTAAAGCTGTTCACAATCCCATGTCATTTTTTACCAATAAAAAACAAACACAATAATTAAGCACAATAATGAGATGTGTAAATCATTCCCTCTGCTGGTAATGGCTGTGTGGGATTGATTAAAAGACCAAACCTAGTTTAGCATGCCTTATAATTCTCTTACTCTTAAAATATAAACAACTTCAGTCCAAAGAGGATACCACTAGTGGGATTATTTGGCCGATTTGAGTTAGCATTTTGATAACGTTTGGTCTTGATGAACAATAGTCTATTTCAACAACATGGTCAGTTGGTAAAATTCATATTAAAGTGACATACCTTTATTTACATGTTTCACAAACCGTTGTGTACACGTGCATTGTCCATTGTATTTCTTGGTTGGAGAAGTTACAGAGAGGAAGAGTAACTCAAAGTAATTTGAAGACCTTTTGAGATCTAAATACATATATGAAGACCCGATGGGAAAATGCAGTTGATCATTGCACACCAACATACGGACATTTTTGCTATCGTGAATTTGAGACTTTACATTTACAAAGCCGTTCAGAATGTCTGTCAGCGATATTTCCTCAGAGGGCACATTCAGCTCAGGTGAGTATATTGCAGATGATGCAAGTATATTATTTGTAAAATCAGTGAGGCAACCCTGATGATGCCACGTGTACCTTCAGCAGCATGGTTGTGGAGAAATCTTACACTCAAGACTACCATATCATTTAACAGGGAGCTCAATATACAGAGTCGTAGAGTATCCCTGCCATTCAGTAAGTGTTTAGTATATTGAATCACGATATGAGAACAACAGCCCGACTAATTGGCTGATCAAAGGTTTATTACATGTCATAAATATCCTTCCTGGGACTTAATCAGGCTATGGGGGTGGAATATATTCCCCAGGTAACACCAGCTGTTCAATCATAATGTATAATCAGTATAAGATTGATTTTGGACATATTCTTACAGATGTGAAATGTTCTGTTTTATGTTTTAAGAGATAGGTTTCGTCAAAAACAACAATGACGGAGCAATACAGACTAATCCCAGTATTCATGCATATACGTATTTTGGGTTCATATCACATGTCATTATGTGGATGGAATAGTGACTTAGATAGATATATCCTTTTCAAAATCGCTAAGGCATTTCAAAATCAAATTTAACACAAATATATTTTAAAAACTAAATTGATTGTTTATTCCTTTGTAAATGTTTGTAACGTTTTCAGATAAGATATTCTTATACGATGTTGTATTAGCAGTAATTCGACTTTATTTAAGACTTTAGTTGTAATACCTGCTAGTCATTTTGTTAGGTTTTTCAAAATGCTAATTGCATTTTCCCCATGAATTTACTTTTACAGACAACTGTGAGGCAGGCTCTACGAAATGCTGAGTCTGTAGGAGGAATGACCCTAAATCCACAACAGACGTAAGAATATACTTTAATATGATTTAAATACAGTAACTGCAAGGGTTTCAATGCATTAAACCATTCAACGAGTAAAACTTCAGGTGTTTCTACAATAACGTCTACATGAATTTATCTTCATTGTGCTGACAATAAATTTAGAATTGTACTTTTTTAGGTTGGAAACAGGACAGAATAAGGACGCTAAGGCAGCTCTCCCTGTTATTCCGCACGCTGAGTTTCAAGGTATTGCAGTTCTGCTTAATGCTCTGTCCTATATGCATCAGTGCACAACAAAAAATGAGCAGAACCCACTGTCATATAAATAAGAATGCTCATTTCTTGAGCTCCAAACAGTAAAATTATGTAACAAAATGTGATGTTCATGGGCGATTTTGTTCAACCGTTTGAATCGGGTGCATGTGTTTGGTGACGACTTCTTGCTATAATTCTGTAATCACTCTATAATATACGTCAGTTTTATTGAAACATAAAGTTTCTGTCAGGGTATTGCATTTTGCTTGTTGCAGTGGCAAGATGACAAGATGTTTGCAGACAAAAAAGGAAACCGTCTCAAGACAGAAAAACAACCAAAACAAACACAATGATGTCATGAGAAGAAGTTCCAGAGAAAATACAGTAAGTAAACATGAAAACCAATTTAAGTAGCTTTCGGGAATCAAGAATTAGATGAAATTTTTTAAAGAAGATGCACTACATAACTTGGCTTACCATCAATTAGAAAGGAAGAAGGCATGTTAATTGATGAATCTTAACTGAGATGATATCAATTAACAAGGCATTAGGCCTTGGTAATTAATGAACCCTTACTGATATGACTTGCTCATCATTGAACAAGGGATTAGGCCTTGTTATGTGTTGAGGCTTTGTTCAAGGCTGGGAGATACAGTAACAATCACCCCACAGTATTAATCCGTGTGATCTTTCAAAGAAGAAAAAAGGTTGTACCATACAACACCTGTGTTCTAATGCACTAAATACACAAGTATCAATAATACCTGCTATGAGATTATGAGAATAACCATTGATTCTATTTTCACATTGGTTTACCATTCACTTAATGCAAGTATAATCATATTGACTGTTTTCTTCAGAAATCGAGTCGAAGGGATGCAACAGGCAGACCTCCCCAGCCATAAGAAAGCAAAATATGAACAAGTATTAAAAAATGCACAACTACAATGCTACCCCATTGTTTTTGATTGTATATTTGATAATAATGTGCAACATATTTTCCGTAAATTTGTAAATGGAATGTTTTTGTATGAAATGTAATCTTCCTCTTGTTATAATCTGTAAATAAACATGTAGTGTAAGCTTGACACTGTCTATTTGTTTTGGGATAATTTAATTTGCATGAAAGACGGGAGTATTATAAACGTGAAACAAATTCCGCATTAAAGAATACCATTTCCATCAACAGTGCAGTATTGACCATTGAGCACTATGAAGCGAACATCAAATTTATTTCAATGTTATGATATGCTAAATTCCTTGTTCACGCGTCATAAACCAAATTCAGCACATTACAACTTTCACCACCTAAACAACCCACTCCTCGGCGCATTATCGCGATGATGACACTGCAAGATGTCAAACCAGCCTACAACTCCTCAGAAACAATTTCAAAATGTTTTTTTATACAATTTGTTATCCAATAAAGATGTAGCAGAGTAGCGAGGGAAATGGAAGCAGTGTGACTCGCCACACCTAAAATATGGTTCCTATGCCATGTGAATAAACTGACAATGCACAAAGCCGAACGAAGGCCATTCTGTGTTTTTACAGGCACAAGGTGGATAAGAACTTACTAGTATTTGGCGTTACCACTATTGATCACGAGATAAAAAACCCCCAAAACATATGAAATATCAACATGTCAAATATTCCACCACTAGAAGTATTAGTAACATATATTCCATTATATCAGTTCTGCTGTTTGTAAGAAAATAATAAAATTGCAAGCATACAATCGCGATTCAGAAGTGCAACATGTTGTACCAGGGAGCCTATATAGAGTATTGTAGAGTATCCCTGGTTGTACTTGGACTTTCGTCCCTCGTAACGAAGCCCGCGGGAGACCAAACCCAGTCATAGATGGTGGATGTGCACTCAAGTGTAACGACAGCTACCGATTGTCTGCTTCATTTGCTGATACGCCGAGGGCTCATAAGGTAGGGCCCATAGTGTGTTCAGAAGGATGATGTGTTTGATGGGCAGTTTAGAAGTATGGCGAGTCACAAGAAAGTAAGATTCTTTATAGATAACAACTTTTTGTATTGTATATGATGCGTCGTTTCACTATGGATTGATATACCGTTGTCAAACAAAATCATATACACTATGTTGTTATCCATAAAGAATGTATGTAGAGATGTTGGGTTTTGTAAACCCATCTCTGAATTTGCGTTCGATCCAATCAAAAATCATCTCAGTAGAGACGGTGAACGACTGGAAACTGTAATTCGTCCAAGTACAATGCAGGACTTGAAACTGACAAGCGTTTGCACCAGTTTCCGTGAGATCCAGTCATCCGAGAAAAACGGATGTAGTTTCTTTGCAACCCATAGACATAAAAACATGTCATATGTACAAGTATCACACCTGCTTAATTACATAAGGTGGCTGAGACAGGACTCGGATGCATGAGTCATCAATCAATTTATTTTGTTTATGACGTATAGCCTGATAGGTGTTAAGTTTAAATTGCATGTGGTCAATGATTGAAGCTGTGTATTGCATATTGTCTTTAGCAGACAGGCAGCCATACATATAGGTGTCAATAAACCAGACATTAAGCTTTCTCTGTGATAGAGGCTTCTTCTTACAATCAACATGTTTTTTATGTAACGAGTAGATTATTTACTTGTTTGTGTACACAACCAAGATTAGACTACTGCTCACGATCTCATACTCCGGGCATGCACACTGTTTCAAGCTCCATGAACCTATTCACTTCGCATGCGGTATGGGCGCAGCGCAGCACAACTGTTGAAACAACTTCTTCCCTCAGCGCTGGGGGAAATTTAGTGAATCGCTTGAACTCCGAATTCGTTTTTTCTTTATAGGTTGAATTGGCATTTTTTATGATATGTTTCGGTAACTGCATACCAAAAGGTGTCAGAATCTGCAAAGTTGTGTTTTCCTTTTTCACGTGACCTTTTAGAAATTTTCGTTTCATGAGATAACCAAAATAATACAACATATCAATAATGCCCTATGTTCCAGGGTGGGCAGTTCTCTCTGGAGGTCTTGATGTTTCTTTTTCTTTGGGAGCAGTGTCTGGCCAGCACTATGTTGCACCATGTTCAGTTTATTAATTTTCGTCTCCAGTCCAACATGAAATTTATCATCTCGAAAACGTTGGTATGGGCTTTTCCAACAAGTTACTTTAACCTCCCATGCCAACCTCCAACCTGTTATTTGTCCAGGGCACATTTCTGTCATGGGCTTCCATTCCTGAAGGTTATTGTTTAGCTATGTTAAATATAGCAGTGTGTTAACTGCAACTAGCCCGTGTACAACAGGTGTAGCTATAGTCCCACGAAGCCTAAAATTATTCAGTTGGCTTATGGGACTTCATGCCTCAATGATTGTATGGGATTGTGGTGGATTGTTGCTTGGCTGACCACAGAAAGAAAGAATCAACAGAAACAACAAAAATCAAATATGATTGTGAAATATTTCAAAAGGTGACCTATCCCATCTGTATCACTGGTACTATTGGTAAAAGTTGGATCGACCACATGATTCATAGCAACATATACTGTCATGTGTTATGTTATCACAACACAATCTCTATCATTTAGCATATTATCAGAGGTGACAAGGTGATATTGTTTATGGTTAATGTTATTCACTGTGGGAACAATCGGAGAGTAAGGTGCGTCAGTTTCTATCTGAAGATTTACATATGGGCAACGCCTACGAGATGGTGATAATACGAGCACATCGGCTAAATCAGCGGAAGCCAGGTTCTCCAATCATTGCGAAATTTCTGACATCTAAAGATAAGAGCGACATCTTCAAGGCAGCACGTGCGGACAGGACTGAGGGTTCACAACACAAGCGTGTGACAGAGGACTTCCCCCAGAAAATACGAGAGGACAGACGAGCACTTTCACCTTGGTTTGTGGAGGCAAGGAATGCAGGAAACAACCCGAAGATGAGGCAAAATAAGCTTATTGTAAATGGTCAAGTGTTTGTGTATGATAGGAATTCCCAAAACATCGTGAAAGAGAAAGGATCGCACAAAGAACCGCCATACTCAAACAATAACACAACCACGTGGGCCAGTTTGTTTGGACCCGGAAATGAAATAGACAAGGAAGGTGAAGGACGGACCCAGTCGGAAGATAAACAAACCGACGAATGATGTGATGGCCATGGCCTTATTTTCAACATTCTGACGTGGAATATCGGCGGTCTACATAAACATGACAATGAATATTCCCAGGTGAAACCTTTGTGTCATAATTTCGATATAGTATGTTTTTGTGAATCATTTGTGAAGGCTCATAACGAATTTTCCGCCTTTTGTCCGGTTTTCGAGCAGTCAACGCCGTGAGAGATAAAATGAAACAGTTAGGCCGCCACAGTGGCGGAGTCACCGTGTTGATAAAGGAGAAATGGCTACAGGATGATATAATTACAACACTTTATGATCATTTTCAAAACACTGTTGTTTTACTTTTCTCAACTAAGTGCTTGCATTGGGATAAAGACACTCTGCTTATATTTACTTATATCTCGCCAGAGGGCTCTCCAGTGTATGATGCTAGTGACAGTGATGGAATTGCCATGCTTGAACATTGCTTAAATATTATAGTTGCTGATCACCCGGACAAACAACTATTTCTAGCTGGTGACCTAAATGCTAGGACTAAAGACTTTTTAGACTTCATTCCTAATGATAATATTGATTTTATTGTAAGAGATGTTGATGATTATCCCTCAGATGATTTTGAAATGTCCAGATCAAGTAAAGACAACATACATCATAACAACTTTGGTAGAAAACTGATGGAACTGTGCTGTGCATTTGGAATCCATATCATGAATGGTAGACTATATGAGGATAAACAAGGACAGTTTACTTGTGTTACACATAATGGTTCTAGTCTAGTAGACTACATGATTGCATCAACATCTGTGTTTCCTAGAGTTGCTAATTTTGGTGTTGGTACATGTGATGTGTCTGATCATTTTCCTATTTACTGTTCTCTGAATATCCAGCCACCCAACATTACTGGTGTGCTCGAGTCACCTGTATCAACAGATCCTCCAACTAGCAATTGCATAGAGAGTAATTCAACAACAGTATGGACTAAATACGTGTGGAATGAAGAGCTCTGTGATATGTTTATCTCTAAGTTCCAAAGCCTGTATGGAAAACTATGTATAGAATTATATCACTATATAGACATTAATATTGAAGATTCATTAAATGTTTTTACTGAGCTGTACCAAAGAGCTGCAGAACACAATAGGAAGGTATTTTCAGGTTTCCATGACATTAATTCCAAACCTCAGCCCCCATGGTGGGACGAAGAACTTGAACAATTAAAACATTTGAAATATAAAGCACTGAGAGACCATAGAGATAATAACTTAGATATATTGATTTATAAAACCCTACGTAAATCATTCAAGAAGACTTTCAACTACAAACGAACAGCTTACTTTGATATTCAAAAAGAAAAACTTATGGCAGCAAGAAACAACCCAAGAGAATTCTGGAGAACACTAAAGCAATCAGGTTCAATATCAACACCTGACAAAACATACGATATAAGTTGTGAAAACTGGTACAATCACTTTTCAGGGCTTCTTACTGAGTGTTCTGGTAATGTGCATGACAGAGATATCAATTCAGAGGTCTACAAGGATGAAGAGCTTGTAACATTAAACTGTGACATTACTGAAAATGAAGTCTTATTTCACATTGATAAACTGGCAAAAAAACAAGTCCCCTGGACCAGATGGTATTGCAATTGACTTCATTAAAGCTTCTAAGACATTTATCAGTAATTACTTAACAGTGCTGTTTAATAAGATTTTCCAGGAAAGTATTTTTCCTGTGCACTGGGGCAGAAGCATTATTTGTCCTTTTTATAAATCTGGTGGCAAAAGTAACCGTAATAATTACAGAGGTATTTCTCTTATTGATTCAGTGTGTAAAATATTCACTTCCATTCTTAACAGTAGATTACAGGTTTGGTGTGAGGAGAAGAATATTATTCATGAAGCACAGGCAGGATTTAGGAGCAATTATTCTACCACTGACCACATTTTCTCACTTCAAGCTATGGTTCAGAAATACTCAGTTAAGAAAAAAGGAAGGTTCTACTGTCTGTTTATTGATTTCTCTAAGGCCTTTGATACAGTTAATCACAAAATTCTGCTGTCAAGTCTGAAAAGAGTTGGTGTGGGTGGTAAATTCTATAACATCTTGGTATCAATGTATGATAGGTTGTCAGCCTGTGTTAGAACATCTAAAGGTCTGTCAAGCTATTTTGATTGTAGTATAGGTACTAGGCAGGGCTGCATCCTCAGTCCCCAACTGTTTATTATCTTCATTAATCAGCTCATGCAAAGTATGGAGCAATTTGGCGGCCGTGGTGTATTTATTTCACCTAACGTTAATAACCTATATGCTCTAATGTTTGCAGACGATGTTTCCTCAGTCTCAGATACAGCATTCCAGCTACAGAAGAAGATTCATGGCCTTGAGAATTTTTGTCGAGTCACTGGTATGAAGGTCAATATTGATAAGACTAAGGTTATTGTGTTCAGAAATAGTGGGCCCCTTAGACAGTATGAAAAGTGGTTTCTTTTTGGGCAAAAGCTGGAAGTTGTTTCATACTACAGGTATTTGGGTATCGTGTTTACTCCTAGGTTAGTGTGGACTAAAGCTCACACTACTCTTGCATCACAAGCCAATAAAGCCGTTATGGCTATCTTTAGATTCCAAAAACGTGTAGGCTTTGTGTCATGTGCAGATCTTTTTAGAATATTTGATGCTATGGTAAAACCAATTCTCTGCTACGGTTCAGAAATTTGGGGTGTTACCCACTGTAAAATCATCGAACAAATACAGATAAAAACATGTAAATATTTCTTAAAAGTTGGTAAAAATACTTGCAACAACATGGCACTAGGTGAATGTGGCAGATTCCCTCTTCAGCTTACTTATATGTCAAGGGCAGTTAAATATTGGTGTAGACTTTTAACTCTCCCAAGTTGTAGGTTGCCCCACCAGTGTTATTTAATGCTAAAGCCACTAGATGAATCTGGACGAACGACTTGGGCATCTCATATCAAGAATATATTATATAGACTTGGGTTTGGCTTTGTCTGGATTGCACAGGATATTGGTAATATTGATGTCTTCATGTCTGTTTTTAAACAAAGACTATCTGATAATCTTTCACAAGACTGGTTCTCATCGCTACATAATACAACCAAGTGTTCTAATTATATACTCTTTAAGTCCACCTTGAATGTCGAATCTTATCTCTCTATAGATATTGCCCCATATTTGAGAAATTCTTTAACAAAATTTAGATGCGGCAAATATAAACTTTGTTCTGAGACTGGCAGATACAACAATATCCCTTATGATTCAAGATTCTGTCACCTTTGCTATCAAAAGAATTTGAATGTAATTGAAGATGAAATACATGTTTTACTTTATTGTAAAGCCTACCTAGACATAAGAAAAAAGTTTCTGGATAAATACTTGAAACACCCTATATCACAACACAGTTTTATAAACATTATGACTTCAAAAAATATAGATGTTATAAAAAACTTATGCCTATTTTTATATAATGTTGGGAAAATAAGAGATTCTGATGTATTTAGATAAACGCATGTAAATTCTAATTATACCTATGTTTGTATTTTGGGCCACTGGCCTATTACTGAATAAAATGTCTGTCTGTCTGTCTGTCTGTCTGTCTGTCTGTTATTCACTGTTCTCAAACACAAAATAAGTGGGATACTGAGTCGGAATTCTTTTCTAAACAGCTTGCGCATAGTGAAAAACACACCCATGCATCTTCACTCCACCGAACACTGTAGTAAGAGCATCAGCATCCTACCCCTAACAGAGTGACCCCTGTCCACTGAACAGTGGTCTGTCCCACTCGTATTTCACGCCCCAATTACCTCATTAATTATGTCGAGGGGTCAAACTGTAATTAGCCTTTGGGATTTATTAGGTGTGAATTTGAGGCCTTGCAGACCGTTTTACCATCACCCACCAGTTATCTCCCCTTGTGGATCTTTACAAATTGTAAATGTCTTGTAAACATCATCTTTCCAAAATTGTAAATGTCTTGTAAACATCATCTTTAGAAAAGATTTACAAGCTTGTATAGGTGAACTTTTTTTTCCAGTGTTAGAAGCGAAATTAAAGCAATCAGTTCAAAATGTGATGATTTGGACAGAAGGGTTACAGAAATGAGATCTCAGGTTACCGATGTGAAACATAACCGTGACTTGATGTAAAGTGATATTGATGCCCTTGCAGAGAAAGTTGACCATGTGTTTTCTCGGTTTTCAAGTATTGATGATGAACTGGACAAGTTAGAATCATTCAGCAGACGTGATAATATTATCATCTATGGTGTGCCGGAATTCGATGATGAAATATCCATGGTGTGTAAGGAGAAAGTGATCACGATATTTAATGAGAATTTGAAATTTAAAACTTGGCAGCCAGGTGACATTCACCGTTCTCATCGTCTTGGAATGAAGCGCCAAAACGCCGACAAACCTCACCCTGTCAAATTGACGGTATCAGATGACAAGGTCAGAGCCCACAAGGCTAGACCAGCTCATAAGGAAAGCGGTTTTGGAATATCCAGTGACTTAACGACACGTCAACGACAAAAACTTCAAACGCTTCTTTAAAAATGGCAACTTGATAACGAAACCTCGTTTAGCTGCAGAATCCGCAACTTCAACATCGCAGAAAACCAAAACCATCGTCTCAAAAGAGACGGCGCATTGTAAGAGATACCGAACCTGCGTCACCGATAGTGTCGAAGTAGGAAGTCGGCCGAAGCCCGGATCATATTTCACACAGCCCCTGTGACCGTGACACCGGTACTGATAAATTTTGTGAGCTTTCTGATTATTATGAATATCGGTGTTGTGATGGAACTATTAACTTTCTCTTTTGGGATGTGAATGGTTTATATTCCAAAATCTATGAAAATGACTTTTTGAATTATTTGCGCCACTTCAAAATTGTATGTCTTGCAGAAACATTTGTTGACAATATTTCTGATGATTGGTTGTATGACTATGATATCTTTTATAGCCCAGCAATCAAACTGTCCGAGTATGGTCGACTCACTGGCGGTGTCTGTGTAGGCGTTCATCAGTCTCTCAGCAAATCGTGTGAGTAATTGAAATCTGATTTTGACAATTTTATATGTATAAAATTCAGTAAGTCGATATTTGCAACTGATAAAGATATTATCCTGATATGGACATATATCCCACCAGCCGGTTCATCGTACTATGAGACTCACGCAGGATGTAGCCTCGATAATGTAGATCAGTTTTTAGTATCTAATTTGTTTAGAGATTCCCATCTGTACTGTGCGGCGACATGAACGCACGTACTGGGGTGAGTAAGAACCCCCAAGTGACGTGGTGATGATAGACACGTCACCAACATACTTGATGAGGAGGAGGATATCCCTGGTGGGGATCGTAAATCACATGATAAAGTCATAAATAGATTCGGACAAATTTTGATGGACATGTGTTATGCATTTCAGTTATTTATTGTCAATGGTAGAGCGTTTGGAGATGAACAAGGTGAATATACTTTTGTCGAACGGCATGGCTGTAGTGTTAATGATTATTTCATCTGGTTTCCTGATCTCTTTGAATATATAAGTATGTTCAATAAATGGCTTAATTCTGAGCCCAAGAGGCGGAACTAGAAACGAATTTTTTTTGTACAAAACCTCATAAAGAGGATTAAAGACGCAGTTAAAGCAGGATTAGAATATAATTTAGTAATATATTGTAAAGATAGTTCTATTCGGCTTGGTTTAAGGGAAGGCTCACCGGCCTCGACGTGAGGACTGTCAACAGGAGAAGTTCTGAAGGACCCAAGACAAAGTCTCAGACCCAGATTGTGAACTGAATCTAATAATTTAGGTTGATTTTACAGGCTCCACCATATACAATGGAACCATAATCAAGCTTCGAGCGAACAAGTATAGTGTGTAAAAGTGTAGGTTTTGAATTAGAAACGCCTTACAAGAAGTCAAGTGCCTTCACGCCTTTAGTTTTAAGGGATTTAATATGAGGCAGAAAAGTTAGATGGGAGTCTAAAATTAGTCCCAAGAACTTAGCCTCCTTTGCAACTTTGATGGGAGTGCCATTTAAAGATAGTGCCGGGTCTTTATGAGGTTAAACAATTAGTTTTGGATTTAGAAAATTTCTTAATTGCAATGATCAGACAGGGTAGAGCCCACTCGGACTTGAAACTGTCTGTCATTTAGAAAAATGGATATAAATTGAGGTAAACGACCTCGTAATCCAAAGTCATGTAAATCTTTCAAGATGCCATATTTCCAGGTGGAGTCATATGCTATTTCTAGATAAAAAAAGATAGACACAGCATGTTGTTTATTAATTAGAGCGTTTTTAACAAATGATTCCAAACGCACTAAGTGATCAACGGCACTTCTGTTTCTACGGAAACCACATTGAATATCTATAATTAGTTAATTGGTTTCCAGGTATCAAACACGTCGATTATTGATCATGTGCTCCATGGTTTTGCAAACGCAGCTGGTAAGCTAAATAGGTCGATAGTTCGAAGTATCGGTATGATCACGTCCAGGCTTAGGGTTAGGGACACGGTAGCATCACGCCATTAAGAAGGAAAGTTTCCAGAGGTCCACATATCATAAAAAATGTTTAAGAGAGTCTCTAAACATGATTCCTGTAAGTGTTTCAGAAGCTGATAATGTACGTTATCAGATCCCGCAGCAGTATCATGAGCTTGTTCCAGAGCAGTATGAAGCTCATGACAGAAAATATTTCATTGTAGTCTTCCTCATTATCTGAATTAAAATTAATAGTATTCGTTTCCTGTTGCTGTTTATATTTTTGGAATTGAGGTACAAAATTCGATGAGGAAGAATGTTAAGCTAAAGTTTCTCCAAGTTTATTTGCAATATCAGATTTACTAGTTAATAATTCGTCTCCGGCTAATTTGGGAGCCCTTACTTTTATTTTCTGGATCATATTCCATACTTTTGATATCGGTGTTTGGGAGTTTATTTTTGACACATAACTGCACCAGAATTGGCGCTTACTGTGCTTGAAAGTACGCCGTGCCTTAGCGTTTAAAATCTTGAAATGATCCAAGTTATGGACCTTTGATGGTGACGGAAATAACGTTCAGCTCTCTTCCGTGCCTTCCTAGTCTGTTTGCACTCATCTGTAAACCATGGGATTCGTATATGTGGAACTGCAGAAGATTTAGGGATACCCTCGTCAGCTATATTATTGAGTTCATAAGAAAAATTCTTTATGGCATCAGGGGCATCTGTAAAAAGCTCAGGTTTAAGTCTTTTACAACACAAAGTTCAATTATAGGTTCCATTTAGCTTTTCAAAAGTTCAATCTCGAAGATGGGGTATTATCAGATAGGTTTACAGGTGTTAAGACAGCTGGAAAATGGTCACTCCCACAAAGGTCATCATGGACTGACCATTCAAATTCACCCAAACGTTCAGGGTCTGTAACTGATAGATTAAGAGCTGAATATGTCCCCGTCCAGTGTGTAAATATATGTTAGAATCGTCATTATATAAAGCATAAATCATTTTCGGAGCAGAACTCTTCCAATAGTTTACCTTTAGTATTAGTAGTTGTACCACCAAAGAGTGGGTTGTGGCCATTCAAATCTCCCATAATAATACACGGCTTGGGCAGTTGATCGTATAGGGTTTGAAGGTCCGTCTGTAGAGCTGTAGACGCTGAGACATACAAAGAACATAATGTGAAAGTAACATGTAAAGTGAGTCGGACGGCAACTGCTTGAAGATTAGAAGTGAGTGTGATTGGGCTATGGATAACATTCCTTTTGGCGAGGATTGAAGATCCTCCAGTGGCTCTGTCACCCGGAGGTGAGAAACAAGGATAACCATTGGAATGAGGTAGCTCAAAAGGATCTGTCTGCTTTAAATAAGTCTCCTGCAGAAATAATGCTGACGGCGTACAATCCTGGACCAATAACTGTAACTCATTATAATTATACCATAGTCCACTGCAGTTCTACTGTACGATACTGTGGGAGTAAACTATCTTTTCAGGGGATTTATTGGGGACCTACCCCGCACTTTTTTTAGTGGGTGTGTGCCCCAGAGTGGACATTTTCGGACACGTCCATGTCCTCAAGTGATTAATATTTTTTGTCACGTTAAACTTATTTTCAGACCCTTTTGGGACTCTGTCATTTTGTTTTGGGGAAAAATCAGGCTTAGGTTTACTTTAGCCTTTAGTAATTTGTTGTAAAGTTTAAAAAATCATTAACATTTGATATGAACAAATGTGCCAAGTCCAAAAGTAAAACATTTTCAAATTAAATTTGTGTAATGACATACAAGTCCATACACAGGGATAGACGTGACCAGCCGATAGACAGAATCGGTCCGATTCTACCACCCGTTTAGGCGAAGTAAGGGCCGAAGTTGTGTGTTGAGCAACAGGAACACGGTTCAGGCTCCTACTGCCCTCAACCACCAGACTACCGTCCTCCACCGACACGGGACGCAAGCCATGGCAAACAGGTTTCCCAGTTCGGTCGCTCCTTGCGACCAGCAATGGGGTGCTATGGACCTAGTTGACCCGGGTCCACACGGGGGTTTGAACTGCTCTTACCCAGCACCCACCACGAGGAGGTGGATGTTCACGGGTGCCAGATATGGCTGACTTGTGACAAAGTATTCAGAAGTATTTGTAACACTTTATTACTCATGAGATAACTTTGTCGAATTCTGACTGGCCAAAGCATACGAAGCCATGTAGTAGGATTCGCCAGGGCGTACGAACCGTACATCCTGTCAATTCTGTAACATGACAGAATCCACTGGTAGTACAAATGACATCGACCATAGATGGAATGTACCTGCCAAACTGCTGGTCACTTTGAGGTTTTAAAGTAAGCATATACAGTTGTGTGTATAAACAGAGTAGTAAAAGTCTTGCTATCGTTCCTCTCTGTTTGTGTCAATAACAATTAAAAACAACAGTAAAATATACTTGTTTTCACTTGTCGTTTAACAGAACCTCAGATTTGATCGTATTTATCATACACTATGCCTCCCTTTATGACCGTTCAGAAAAAGAAAAAAATGCCGAAAACTGAGTGTTTGAAAGATAATCTAGAAATAAGAGATCTTAAGAGTAATGAAATCCTCACACGGTCGAGCCTCCGGAAATGAGAAATTTACAAGGGTCTTACAGTCCCATACGCCCACTGTAAACACTGAGTAACTAATTGTGCCACCATATAGCTGGAATACTGCTGAATGTGGCGTTAGACAACAACAACAACTACAAACAATAACAACATCAACACTGTGCCGTCTAATGTAGAGCCCCTTAAGTGTGCTTGCTGCGATCCAATTCCACATTCGACTTCGATTTGTTAGTGTATGGGCGAATTGTATCGAATCAGCGCTTCCACCCGCAGCATGACATAACAAGACTCTGCTGCTCTTCCCCAAATGCTGCTATTTACTCACTCACTCACAGCATCATCACTGCATGGCATTAAATTCAAACACCTAAATATGCTTTAGAATCATTTATTACTGATACACTAGTAGTAGGAGAGTGATAGGTGGGCCATTCCGTGTATTTCCCCTACTCGTAACCTCTGTCTGTCAAAGGGTCTGGCGCTTGTATCTCTAAAACAAACATGTACAACATTATGAAGAAAAGAATGATGGATGAAGAACCGCAATTGTAATCGTAATTTAGATTGTTGTCAATATGTCATATTTTTTTCAAAACAATATTCGAGAAATGAGGAAATTAGTGGGAATTCCCATGCATTTGTACTGAAAGCATCATCAGTCCGTCCAAGTCCATTATAACTTCTTAAACGGCATTTAGAAAATGAGGAGGAGCACTTTTCTTCTTCTGTGCATGCTACACAGTTCATGTTTTATTTTCTGAGGTCTTGTTGGTGTTCCCAACCCTGATATTGCTGGAATAATGCTAAAAACGATCTAAAACCACACTCACTGACTCCGTCAAAGATATGAGACATAATATATTCAAGAAGGCATATGTCATACCTCCGGCCGGGATGCAGACGCAGTTGGGTCTGTACAGTTGTTGATCCACAGGACAGAAAGTACTACAGGTTTCTGAAACACAAGGATAGAACAATGTTTACACGTACAAAATAAGCAGGATATGTTTTGACTTTACATATAGTAATCCGAAAGCATCAACATTAAGAAACTGTCAGTAAGAATACAATAAATAAGGTGATCTAGATCAATTTCTAAAATGCCTCTCAAAGAAGTTATGGTGACCTGGCTCTGTAGTAATGTCAGTATATACTGGCAACATGCATGTTTTCTGACACCATCTTCTGTTGCTCTGAAAAGGTTTGAAATTGTAATCCTACCGCAGGAGTTTCCCACATAATTTCCAGCACAGATGCATTTGCATGTAGCGCTGTCCAGAGTTGCTCCATTTTCACAAGTCCTTGAGCATCCACTGGGTGCTAACAAAACACAAACATAGCCAGACAGATTTAAGATTTCGTGGCCTTCATAAGATGACAACAAGGAACATATTTTGGTTTTAGAATGTCTCAGAATAATGCGTTTCTATGGGAACTCAAAAATACACCATCAGCATCAGATTAAATATGTTCTTGTTGACAGTTAAATGTTACATAAAGCGTACTTGAATTCCTATATGATAACAGATGAACACAGATTTATTCAACAAACAAAATCAGACATTACGTCTTACTTAAAATTACGTAATCCTATTTCATTTCCCTGGAGAGAATTTAAGCATATTTCTATACAGTGGACAATTATTTCATTCAGTACGCACGTGTTTGACAGTTGCTGCCACTATAACCATCTCTGCAGGCGCATGTACAAGTGAGCGGCTGCTGTGATCCGCCATTTAAACACTCCCTAGAGCAATGTGCTGAGAACAAAGGAAATGATTAATTAAAGACATACGTGTTTGTGTAGCTATTTTATAGTACTTGTGTTCTAATAGTATATAGGGGAGGTGGTGTAGCCTAGTGGTTAAAGCGTTCACTCGCCATGCTGAAGACTCGGGTTCGATACTCTACGAACTCTAACACATCTTCAGACTTTACACCCCTCCCCCAAATAAATAAATAAATAAATAAATAAATAAATAAATAAATAAATAAATAAATAAATAAATAAATAAATAAATAAATAAATAAATAAATAAATAAATTGCAACACAATCAACATGTATTTTGACAAAACATTATTAAGATTAAAGTCAACGAATCTTGTAAATATAAATATATAATCAAATAAATAAAATTAATGAATAATTGAGTTTTGTAAGCATTAAGGCAAGTCCAAACCACTTCTTCAAATGACTCAATAGGCTATGAAGGACGTTTTAAAATTATTTGGTCAAACATTAAATCGCAACACAATCCACATGCCATTGAGATAATATTATTAATATAAAGTGGACGAATCTGGTACTTCCTGTCTTTTGAGTTGCATATTTATGTACGGAAGTCAATTACTAAACTATCGACTTTCACACATACTATATGTGCACTGACAGTTTTTCGATTAACTGCTATCGGAGAATTAACAATTGCCATCCATCATTAGTTCATTACAGCACCAATATTTACTGCATGTGCTCTCATTCCATAATGATATGCAAGAACAGGAACAAGTTTCTTGTTCAGTGTACCCCCGTTACTGCAGGATATAGTGCAAGAGTTTGTTGCTGAAAAGTACAGTTAGACAAATTGCAAAAGCTCAGTGGATGAGGTGGGTTCTTTCCAAAGATTCATTTTCATCAGACGTTTACATGTACGTTCACGTAACTGGTTAGATTTAGTTGCTGGTTTCGTGTAATGAACTACAACAGCATGTGTTTATAGACACAACGAGGTTTACTGATTGTGTTAAATGTGTTAATTTTAGCAGGTAGGCAGATTACTTTGCATTGGAGTGCACGTTACAAAACATATGTTCAGTTATGCATGGCCCTGCATAGTTACTAAGGATTGTGAATATTCACATCTTACCACACGTGGTTCCAGTGTAGAACTCTCCACAGGCACAGGTACAGGTATCTCGGTTCAGTGTTCCTCCATTGAGACAGTCTACAGTGCACGTATTTGCCTCTGAAAAATACAGCAATAAATCAACATCAAAGCATGGCAAATAAACAGAGTGATACTTACACAAAGTGTTCAGAAAAATAGTTTGTCTTATATATTTCAAAATAGAATTCCATGAATTTCACAGCACTGAAAGATAAAACACGCAAAGTGAACAATACAAAGATACACCTCATATAAAGATGTTCTACACTGTGTTAGATAATAAATATTCTAATACTTATCTCCAATAAAACTTTGAGATTCGCGACATACCACACATGGAGCCAGTGTAGAACTCTCCACAGGCACAAGAGCAGGTGTCTATGTTCAGAGTTCCTGCGTTTAGACAAGCCTTAGTGCAGGTGGTTGTCTCTGAAAAAACATCAATAAAACAACACTAACAGTAAGTTAAAATAATGATAATACTGTTAGTCACTGTTTGGTAATGTAGATACTATTTTTTTCATTTTATTTAGTTTAGAAAGAAATATATATTCGCCCATGACACCACTGCGTACACAATACAGCATTACCTATGCAAGATGTTCTACACTACTTTAGAATATTAACAGAAAGGCAAAAGAACTAATCGTAATATTGGAAATGACATTTAAGTATCAATGGAGTATTTGAGCCTAAGTTTTTAACCTATGCACCAGAAAAGTAGGAAGCAAGTTCGAGGACAACATGAATCGTGTTTGAATGGCCATTATCGCCCAATAAAGTATTGAGTAAAATTGAGCTTTGTAATAGAACGTCTTAGACAGTAATACAGCGCCACCAACAACACTGACAAAACAACCCGATGTAACAACATGTCACCATTCGAGCATTGAGCATAATATCCCAGTATGGAAAACGTGCAATAAAAATCCTCTGTTACTATTACTATCAACACCTTTCGTTAACCTTGCTCATAGATGCAGAGAACAAGTGGACGAGTGCCATTCAAGCCGGCAGTTTTTGCATGAATGCATGCATTCTGCACATGCCTCTCTGTTCCAATGGTGAGTTTGTGCAAAGTTATTTGAAGAACAGTGTAGAATAATATTGCAGTTTACAAATGTATCATAACCTCCCATCTTACATTACTGCTCAAATCCGGAATACCAGCCTGATGTGAGATGATCATGGTGACATGTGAAGATTATTATGATTGTTTGTATTACTGTAATCATTGCTGCCATTATAACATTACCTCTGAATTTGTACTACTAGATGTGTACTGCAAGGCTAGTACCTTTGTACTGATTTGTTACTCAGTTCTAGAATACAGTTATTGCAACACATTTCTCTGTTGTTTGTGCAATTCACACGAAGTTCTCTTGTGTACTGATTCTCCTTCCATTCGTAGTCATCACGCAACAAAACAAATAACCTACCACGCGTGGTTCCAGTATAGAACTCTCGACAGGCGCAGGTGCAGGTGTCTGTGTTGCGTGTTCCTCCGTTGAGACATACGGCAGTGCATGTGTTTGTCTCTGAAAAATACATGAAAACCTTAACGAAAAACGGGATGATACTTGCAAAGAGTGTTTTGTGACACAGTAAATACGTGAATTTAGTTTTACGCAGCTTTTTCCAATATGGACTTCACTCATCGTACCGGTGTGGGGAATCAAACCCGTTTATTAAACCTCTAGCCTAACCCGTGGCCACTTAAGTATATAAGATTGGTTTGTATATACAGTGGAAACTGTCGATTGCGGAATGGTCTAGGACCGACTGATGTGTCCGGATTGTGAAGCGGTCCGGATTAGACAACTTTTGTCCGTTACCTTGTTCACTGCCACATGAATTGTCCCCCCTTGTTGTTAACCGACAGCTTAAATCGTATTTTATTATTTATACTCAGTATATTATCTTTAATTTCATTGGAAAGTCTGCTTCTGCCTCTGTAACTGTCCATGCAATACATACAGTGGTTTCAGTCGTTTACCATTAATCACGTACAACTTACCATGAATAATAATATTTTTAAAAATCTCATCTCATTCAAAAGCGTCTCATTGCAACCTGGGAGAAAACCTCACAACCTACCACACGTGGCTCCGGTATAGAACTCTCGACAGGCGCAGGTACAGGTGTCCCTGTTCAGCGTTCCCCCATTGAGACAAGCCTTGGTGCAGTTGTTCGTCTCTGAAAAATGATTTAGAATCACGGAGAAAATATGGACAAGGTGCTTATTGATTTCGCTTTTGCATTTCCGTACTTTGTCTACCTGTTACAACCGACAGACAGGCAGACAGACAGATTAATTCAATAAAGAGGCCTTGGGCCCATGATACATATTTTCTTAGTGATATAACAAAGAGAGTATAGCTGCTGAACAGGCACAGGTGTGAAGATTTGTAAGGTTATATGAACAATAAAATCCCCTTCTAAATCTTTTTGTAATGAGTGAATGAGTGCGTTTAGTTTTACGCCGCACTCAGCAATATTCCAGCTATATGGCGGCGGTCTGTAAATAATCGAGGCTGGACCAGACAATCCAGTGATCAACAACATGAGCATCAGTCTGCGCAATTGGGAACCGATGACATGTGTCAACCAAGTCAGCGAGGCTGACCACCTGATCCCGTTAGTCGTCTCATACGACAAGCATAGTCGCCTTTTATGGAAAGCATGGGCTACTGAAGGCCTATTCTTTTGGTACTGAGCCTTACTGTGTACCGGTAATAACTGAAGATCAGTAGTGATGAACCACTTGTGACAATGGTAGCCACAACAACCGCTGTGTGGCAATCATGTTGCCAACTCACAAAGTGTACACCTTTAATGAAGACCTTGTTTATTTCTATGATGTCCTTGTCGGACGAATGAGACACTAAATGTTTAATTCAGTAATGATCTGGCTATATCACTTTCTTATGAAGATATGTTGAGTACACGTTCATTTGGTTTTGCAAAAATTCTGTTTGTTTTAATATAACCCGTGAATGTACAATTGGGCAGATGTTCCGACTTGAGCATAGTCCTGTTGAGAACAGTCCTATGAGGCTGCAGAAAAAGATGCAACCCCCTTGTGCGCTACTTTTATGACATTTCTACATTGAGACTCGTTGGTTGGACCACAGATACGTATGCAGCACAATATGAGTGATGCATGAGTATATGTCATCCAAATGTGTTCTGCACCACTCTAGATCAATTAATATTGTTGTCTTTGTGAAGTCACATCTTACCACAAGTAGTTCCAATGTAGAACTCTCGACAGGCGCAGGTGCAGGTGTCTGCGTTCAGTGTTCCTCCGTTGAGACAATCCTTAGTGCAGGTGTTCGTCTCTGACAGATGCAGCAGTGAGGCAACATTAAAGTGACGGATAAATGTTACAGTTCACACTTTTGTCAATTTGTGTTACACTGTGTTACAGAATGCTCTATTCATTTTAACATTTACCACAACATACAGAACATGAGGTATGAATGGATATTCCAAGTCTTCAGATATATGCGTTCTACGTTAGTTGAAATTTAGAAACATAATGCTGAAATTTAGAACATACCACAGGTGGTTCCATTGTAGAATTCTCTACAAGCACAGGTGCATGTATCTCTGTCCAGTGTTCCGCCATTTAGGCACGCTAAAGTGCAGTTGTTCGTCTCTGAAAGGGAGAACTACAAATTTAAAAAGTTACTAAAAAGGTGATATGGCCAGATCATTGTTCAACTGTTTCCAGTGTCGTGTAACGTTTCAGTGTTTTAATAATAACATCGTGTATGATTTTTGCACGGCAGAAAATAAGCTGGAACATAAAAGATCAGAGCTACAGCTGTCTCGGCTCAGTATAGCTCCATTGAGACATGACATACTTCGTTCACAGGTTGTTTCTCTAATATAAACAAGAAATATGTCTAGGTAAATAAACATGAAAGAGTATGGTACTGAACCCGTGGTATTTGCCCTTGAATTATGTAATGTATGACGTCATTGATTTGCACAATCCTCTGTACAACAAGGGTAAATGTAAATGAAAAAATAGGAGCAGTTGCAAGGCCTATTTGCAATGTTTCCCTTTACGTTTTCAGTTATAAATAAATAAATAAATAAATAAATAAATAAATAATAATAAAATGAATAACATCTCTATTAACGATCGACACAAGCTGAGATTCTGAAAGAAACCTACCACAAGCGGTTCCGATAAATGCTGAAAGGCCTGTTTGCAATGTTTTTGTTTTGCGTTGTCAGGTTTCTATTATTGAAAAACAACGATGTGAGATTTTGGACAGATAGTGACATCATAAGAACACAACTCCACCTATATACAAGGAGCACTGACTCACATCAACAAACTTGTTATGGAGTACACTTTCCTTACCTCATAAATCTCCAGACACACCCGGCGGACACACACAGAGGCAGGTAGTGCTATTCAAAAATCCCTTGTTCAGACATTCTTTATTGCAGGTACCTACAAGAAGGACATACTTGTTTACACATGTTGGCTGCTATAGAGCTCAGTTTCATTACTGCATTTCCGCTTGGAAACAATGGAACGTCTGAACATATCAAATTTTGCATGACGTGAAAAACGGGCATGTTTACATGCTGCCTTTGCATATACGTAGTATACAAGTGAGAGTTAATCACGCGACACCGACGTTTTTAGGTATGGTGTGTGTATGTACGGAAACGTTTCACATTGCATATGCTTTGAAAACTACCTGTTTGTTTTCACTTTTGCTTAGGTAATTTCTGTCGCCATTCTGACGGTTGTGTACATACCGCAAGTGATACTTCTACCCAAACTGACTTGCTTTCCACTATGCTAGGGCATGATCCCCTATACCGACCAAAAGTTGAATATACACATAAGATGTTCATGTATATTGTTAAAACAGAATAATTCAAAGCCTGTTTTTAGTTTTTCAGAGAAATTTGGAAAGGTTAATTTCATGGTGAATCCATTACTACGATGGTTTAAACTCAAATGGTGTATGATCTCATTGACTCGTCTTCCCATCAACACTAGAAAACATTACAATCTTTGTGCACAAAAAGTCTCAACCCGTGTTTTTCTAAAACGAAAACAAAAAGTTTGTGTAACTTGTGTTTGTAATGGGACAGAAGCCAAGAAGCTGGGGTTGGTCAAGTGAAGAGTGCCTGCTGAATGGGAGAATATTTGTACTATTCCATATGTGCTGAGTGACATCGCTTGTGGAGCGACGTGCAGAGAGATATCTCACAGCAAACCATGTTTTGGTCATGTTTTCCTCGTTCTATGTTTTGATCTAATTTTCCTTGTATTACTTTAGGATCAGTCTTATTATTGCGCTACCTTTGAATCAGGTTTTTCTTGTGCTATGTTTGGACCAACTTTACTTTTTCAGGTTTTCCTTGGACTATGTTTTGATCGCGGTTTCTTTGGAGTTTTTTTTATCAGGTTTTCCTAGTAGCTAATGCTTACATTTTATGCAGGTTTCACAACAGAGTGTTCTGGTAGTGAGTGAGTGAGTTAACATTTAACGTCACATCGGCAGTATTGCAGCCATATCGTGACGAGAGCATTCTTAAAAAAGGAATGTATATGATAAAAACCTGTCGACGACGGACAGTAAAACAACTAGAATATCACAATAGGAAATAAAACTAGCGTGAAAAGTTAAAACAAATATTCCTAATCAGACAATACAATATAAAAACAGGCTATATAGATCACCAACAACTGATGGTAGATCACCATACTAGGGGCCATGGGGACTTACAGTACTTCTGCTACCTGCATGGTCCCTAGCTGGATTTACATCATCCCCTCAGCTGCTGGTGATTGTAAGCAAGATTAGCCACAAATTAAAATGACACATATTCTACGGCTAAGACAAAATGGAAGATCAAATTTCACTTTAAATGTTTTGGGACTTACGTACCCTCTCAAGAGGACAATAATTTTACAGTGCTTTAACCCCCCTCGAGGATACAACCACTAACACTCTAAGTTACTAATTCAAACTGCCAAGCATAAAATATTTATCTATTTACAATTCATTTAGCAAATCTAATTCTTTTAAAAATGCAATAATTAAATGAGAACTAACAGAATTAAAAAGATCCTTCAAAGTTCGTGAATTAAAATACTTATCCCTTGTGATGGAATATTCAACACAGTCAAGCAGGACATGCTTGACTGTGATTCTCTCATCACAAGGGATACAAAACGGAGGATCTTCACCTTTTAATAGATAACCGTGAGTATACCTCGTATGGCCAATGCGACATCGTCGACCTCCTCAAATCTGGACTGACAACCCAAGTAAGTATAACCGATATAAGGTTTTATTTCATGTAATTTATTTATACCCACTTGGGTGTCCCACTTCTTCTGCATCAGATCACGGATATAAGATCTTATTGCAGCTTTATAATCAGAGTATGGAATAAGAAGTGGTGTTACAGATTTGTTGAGTGCTGCTTTAGCAGCAAGATCGGCCATTGTGTTACCAGAAATGCCAACGTGACTAGGTAACCAACAAAGGACAATGTCGCACTGGCCAGTAGCAAGATTATTGTACAATTCAATAATTTCAATTAAAAGTGGATGTTTACAAGAAATATTTTTAATAGTCTGAAGGCAAGAGAGAGAGTCTGAATAGATTATATACTGTTTATGTTTAGGGTGTCTTTGAACATATTTAAGAGCAGTTAATATGGCGTTTGCTTCTGCAGTACAAAATAGAGCTGTTATCAGGTAATCTAGAAGAGATTGTTCTGGATCCAATGACAGTGGCATTAGCTACTGCGCCACCGTCCTTGGACCCATCTGTAAATAAGGATTTGTAATTGTTATATTTACTTTTTAATTGGTGATATGCTTGCTTATATTGTAAGTCATTAGTTTCTGATTTTTTAAATGATGTTAATGTTAGATCGATCTGTGGTCTAACCAGTTGCCAAGGGGGTGAAGAAAGAAAACGAAAAGGAGCTATATTTTCCAGCGCAATGCCGGCAGCAGTAATAAACGGCTTAATTCTGAGTCCAAGTGGCGGAACAAGAGAAGATTTCTTGTTGTAAGCATCCTCATAAAGAGGATTGAAGACACAGTTATATGCAGGGTTTGACTGATTGGAATACAGTTTTGTGATGTACTGTAAAGTTAATTTTATACGGCGTTGGTCAAGAGATGGCTCATCAGCCTCGACGTAGAGACTGTCAACAGGTGAAGTTCTAAAGGAACCAAGACAAAGTCTTAAACCTTGGTGATGGACAGAATCAAGAAGTTTCAGGTTGCTTTTGCATGGTCCACCATATACGATGGAACCATAGTCAAGTTTAGAACGGACTAATGATCGATATAGGTGTAAGAGGGTCGCCTGATCCCCTCCCCACTTTGAGTTGGAAACAACTTTCAACAAATCGAGTGCCTTCAGGCATTTGGCTTTAAGAGATTTAATGTGCGGCAGAAAAGTTAAATGGGAGTCAAAGATTAGGCCCAAGAACTTGGCCTCCTTTACAACTTTGATGAGAGTGCCATTTAAGGATAGTTCTGGGTCCTTATGAGGCTTGTATTTTCTACAAAAATGTATGCAGTTAGTTTTGGATTTAGAGAATTTAAAGCCGTTTTCAAGACACCATTTATTTATTTTGTTTAAGCACAACTGCAGTTGTCGTTCAATAGCATGCATATTTCTACCACAACAAGAAATATTAAAATCATCCACAAATAATGATCCATCAATTGAATCATTTAAAACTTTGGATAAACTGTTGATCTTAATACTAAATAAAGTGACAGACAAAATACTACCTTGAGGAACACCCTGATCCTGATTGTAATGATCAGACAGGGTAGAACCCACTCGGACTTGCCGGTCTTTTAAAAACTGTGATATAAAAAGAGGCATACGGCCCCTCAAACCAAAATCATGTAAATCCTTTAGAATACCATGCTTCCAGGTCGTATCATAAGCTTTCTCAAGATCAAAGAAAATTGATACAGCATGTTGTTTATTCACCATAGCATTTTTAACAAAGGATTCTAACCGTACCAAATGGTCAAGGGTACTACGATTTTTCCTGAAACCGCATTGAATATTTGTTATAAGGTTATTGGTTTCAAGATACCAAACTAATCTATTATTCACCATACGTTCCATGGTTTTACAGACGCAGCTAGTGAGAGATATTGGCCTGTAATTTGACGGATCTGTATGATCCCTGCCAGGTTTAGGTACTGGTATTACGATGGCAGTACGCCATGAAGGAGGAAATTCTCCAGATGTCCATATTTGATCAAAGATATCTAAAAGTGTTATCAAGCAAGGTTCGGGTAAGTGTTTCAGTAGCTGGTAATGTATATTATCATCGCCAGTTGCAGTGTCATGAGCTTGCTCAAGTGCAGTATGCAGCTCATGTAATGAAAACACTTCATTATAATCTTCACCATTATTTGAGTCGAAATTAAGTTTTGCCTTTTCCTGTTGTTTTTGATATTGCTGAAACTCAGGGACATAATTTGCCGATGAAGAATTTTTGGCGAGAGTTTCGCCAATTTTATTGGCTATCTCAGATTTGTCTGTAAGTACATTATCACCCTCCCTAAGATGGTGAACAGCAGATTTTGAACCTTTGCCCTTAATTCTTTGAACCATGTTCCATACTTTGGACACTGGCGTACGTGAATTAATCTTGGAGACAAGATTGTCGTTTATTTTGTTTGAAGGTACGACGTGCCTTTGCATTGAGCATTTTAAATTTGTTTAAGTTGTGGACAGTTGGGTGATGGCGGAAATATTTCTCAGCCTTTCCCCGCGCTTTTCTGGCCTGTCGGCAATCCGGGTTAAACCATGGTGTTCTTATATGTGGACTGACAGAGGACTTTGGAATACATCCATCAGCTATTTCATTCAAAACATCAGAGAATATCTGAATGGGGTCTACAACAGCACTAAACAATTCAGGTTTTAGTTTGCTTGTGCATAAAGTTTCAAACATCAACCAGTTTGCTTTTGTGAAATTCCGCCTTGTACATGGTGGAGTATCAGATGGATTTACTGCTGAAAGTATAGTTGGGAAATGGTCACCCAGTTAGAGACAAATCAAGAGAAGAGTAGGTGCCAGTAGCAGGATGCAAATAAGTATGGGAATCATCATTAAATATACACAGGTCGTTATTAGTGATGAGATCCTCCAGTCGTTTACCTTTAGTATTAGTATTTCTACCTCCCCAGAGTGGATTGTGTCCATTCAAATCCCCCATGATAATACATGGTTTTGGAAGCTGATCATAAAGATTTTGAAGATCAGCTTGCTGGAGAGCTGCAGATGGTGGAATATAAAGTGAACAGAGAGTGAAAGCAACGTGAAGTGTCAGACGCACAGCAACAGCTTGAAGATTAGTCTTAAGCACAACAGGGCTGTGGATAACATCTTGCCTCACAAGAATTGAAGATCCTCCAGTGACCCTTTCACCTGGAGGAGAAAAAGAATGGTATGCTTGGAACTGGCGCAAAGCTATAGTATCGTTCTGCTTTAAATAAGTCTCTTGCAGGCAGAAAGCTGACGGTTTAAAATCTTGGACCAATAATTGTAATTCATTGAAGTTGGTCCGCAGTCCTCGACAATTCCACTGTATAAGAGTATTCGGAAACATTATTATTTGGGTGGATTGATTGGGGATCTACCCCGCACTCTCCTTGAGAGAGAAACGCTGTGTGCCCTCGGTTGGATGTTTTCCATAACATCCATCTGTTCAAGTGATCCAAACTTATTGAAAAGTTGGATCTGGTTATTTGACCCCTTTGAAATTCTCGAATTTTGTTGTCCTTTTGATGATTCTGATGTTGGTTTAGGCTTGGATGGTTTAACATTATGCTGAGTTTGAGGATTTTGTCCTTTTGAACGATCTTGAGACAGAGATGACGACTGTGGCTGAGCTTGAGAGTGATGTTGTGTGACTGAAAGTGATTTAGTAGTTTGTGTGGCCTGTTCGCTAGTATAAATCCCAGGTGCCTCTGTGCTGATCCATGTGAGATCTGTTTGGCAGTCTATAGATTTAGTTGTTACTTTAGGTTTCAAAGCTGCACTAACAACGGATGCATAGGAATCTGTACCATCATTAGATTCGACAAGTTTCCTAGCTTCAGAGAAGCTGATGTTTCTGGAAAATTTAATCTTATTGATTTCCATCTGTTGTTTCCAGATGGGACAGTCTTTGGAAAAGGATGAGTGATTTCCTGAACAATTTGTACATTTCTTGATATCACTATCACAGTCTTCAGTTGTATGAGACTGCTGACTGCAGTGTGCACATGTAACTGGTCTTGTACAGGAATTGACGCCATGGCCATACTTTTGACATTTAAAACATCGTAAGGGATTTGGAATGAAAATATCAACATTGATATTACAGTAGCCGGCTTTAATTGATCTGGGGGCAGTTGGTGCTGAAAAGGAAAAGAGATAGGTGTTAGTGAGTTGAGTTTGAGAATTTTTCCTGGTTGAGAATCTTTTCACGTATAACACACCTTGGTCTCTCATTTCAAAAGCTATTTCACTTTCAGTCATGTCTGCAAACAACTGATCTCTATCACGTACTATTCCTTTGCTGGTATTGAGAGTTCTGTGTTCAGTGACTGAAACTGGAACACCGACAAGCGAAGTGATTGACAGAAGGTTAACAGATTGCTGTTTTTTACTGCATTCAATCAGCAAAGAGCCTGATCTCAATCTTTTGATGTTTTTAACCTCGCCAGCTATGCCATGAACACCCTTTGATATTGCAAATGGGTTCAGTTTCAGAGGTGTCTTGTCACTAGTCTCTACAACAAGAAAACGTGGCCAATATTCTGTTTGTTTTGAAGTTTGTGGTTTATCATCATGATTAAGTGGAGGTTTGGTCTTTTTTGAGGGGGTTTCGTATTCCATGTTCAGGTTATATTGGTTCGTCATCCGAGCTCCCCACCCACCACGGAGTATCACAAGGACAATGCTAAAAACAAGCGGATCTCCAGCTTGCAGCACCAAGGATACCCGGATGATATACTCCAGCAGAAGAATTATAAATAATTAATCTACCAGATTGGCCCATGAGCCACCGCCTTCTGGGCATAAGACTCTAGGCAAAAATATACATGAATTTGAGGAGTTGAAATAGAGTTTGAAAAATGCGCCAAGACTTTAAAAATGGTATACTACATTACTCATATTATTGTATAAGGGTACATAATTTTACTACAGGGCTTGGCGTGACCAGCCGATTGATAGAATCGGGCCGATTCTACCACCCGTCTAGGTGAAGTAAGGGCCGAAGTGGTGTGTTGGGCAAAGGGAACACGATTCAGGCTCCCAGTGCCCTCAACCACCAGACTACCGTCCTCCACCGACACGGGACGCAACCCACGGCAAACAGGTTGCCCAATTCGGTCGCCTCTTACGACCCGCAATGGGGTGCTGTGGACACATTCTGTCCCGGATCCACACGGGAGAAGAGCACTTAGCGTTACCCAGCACCCACCACGAGGAGGTGGCTCTTCACGGGTGCCTGTTCTGGTAGTTGCATCATTACATCTGTTAACGAGATTAGCAGGGGTGAATTCAGGACAGGTCTGGTTCAGTGGAGTGTAGACGATACCAGGCCTGTCTCCATACAAACAGTCATCTGTAACAGGATAATAGAACACAACGAACTTGTTATGAAATTACATCACCGATAAGGTCTATCTAAACAAAAGGATTAAACGGTTTATGGTTCTCTCTTCTTAATGCCTAGCCCAAATTGATAAAACGTCCGATATGCTTAAACTATTGACAACAATGACAATAAACAATACATAAACAATACATTCAGAGAAGTATTAATATTGGATCAGTTAGAAGACTCTGGCATGACCAACACTGACTTTTCATTTTGACCCCATGTGTCTTCCGCACACTGATGACGTAAATGTAATCACTGTGTGATCTTTTTCGCACTTTGTGGTCTTTCTTAATTATCCATACACTCTTGTTCTAAACAGAATTCGCTATTGCTCCAGCTGTTTTTTTTGTGATTTCAACACAACTGAAATCTACAGAGAACAATAGCGTTTTTTTTTTTTTTTAAAAAAAAATCTTCAAGTGAGTACCGTTAGCGGCAGGTGCGTCCTCGGAGCCAACACACAATCCCTCCTGGCACCATTGAAAGGATAAAGAAGGATGAATCACTAACAATATAGCTGTAGTGGGAGTAAAACTAATATCCCTCACTCACTGATTCTATTTTGTGTTGTTGAATGATAGGTTTTTCTATCACATACTCTCAAATTATGTGAGTTATTCTAGCTGTTTTACTATACTTTGGCGACAGCTTTTTTTAAAATATACACATATTATTTTCCAATATGAAATATTTGGCCGATATCTTGCCGATGTGACGTCAAATATTAACTCACTCACTACAATCTGTGATAATCTAATTATTGTATTGTCCTTGGTTGTGAGGACCTTGCTCAATATATTACATTGGTATACTTCTTTTTTTTTCTTTCTGTTTTTTATTGCTGGACATTTGCATCTGTACGTTTGCAGATTGGTGTTTGAATAGGGAATAAATAAAGAAAAGAAATCCATACAACTAGAAGTTTTTGACAACATGTTAGATATTGCAGAAGAAAATATTCAGCAATGCGTTTGAGGACCAAGCTAAAAGCAGTACATATGCATACATACATGCATGCACACATGCACACGCACACTCACACACATACATACATTCGTACATAATGCGGCATATTACAAAAGGTTTTTATAAGAATCCCATTTCGTACAAAATTCAGTATATTTGGATTTATTAAAGTCTTTAATTTTTCCTATCTGGTAGTAGTATTTAACCTCATTTTGGAAATGTTTTATGTTTGGTAGGATTGTGTGGAGTAATCTGAGCTGGAACAATCTAAGCCTAGGGTCTGGAGTAGTTTTGTGTGCTTGTGTAAATAGGCTAGAGCAGTTCATGTTGATTAAAAGTTCGCCTTCCCACTTTTCAGTGACTTTTAATGTATCTGCAGTTTGAGTTATTACATAGAAGTATTTCTTTGAGCCTATATTACATGAAAAAGATTGTTTATGTATATATTCGTGTTGTTTGTTATTTTTAATGAGGGATTTATTAATGCCTAGGTCTTTGAGGTATTTCCTAACTGCCCTTATAACTTTTTTAAGCGTCATTTTTAGAAGTTGGTATGGTGAGGATGAAGACTTTTATGGATAGACAACTTCTTTCTTGCAATGGATGTGACGTTTCGGTGTAGATTCCAACACCGTTATCAAGCAAAACATATGTCCAAGGAGAAATGTATACATGACGAGTTCATGCAATAGAGGCGGTTGATGTATAGTGTGTTGGCATGAGGCTTGTTGTGATAGGAGATGACGCAGCTAGTGGGCAAGGGTGGGTTATTCTTGATTCGGTTTGATTAGCTGATCGTAAGCCGTAGGGATGTAATACCCTTGATCTCTGTTGATTGTCGAGCTGCCCTTGTAACGCCATAAAAATCAAGGAAAGTAATCTGCAAGGATTTGTTACGGAATTGTTGCAATGTCATAAAAATGACCTCAGAATTGAGCAGGCAATGAATACTGAATATATCATTAACATCGAAGTTCTGACTATAGAATGGTTTGCCATTTATAGTAAATTTTGGTTGTATAGTAGGGGTTCTCTCGGGAAAACTTCATAGTTATTTGGTTTTATCTTATTGCTGTACTTGGAAAAGGCAATAAAACAATCTTTCCAGAAGAGGTTTTCAGTTTTACTAGCAAGCTTTCCGGGAAATCGCTTGCTAGAAGGAATAAGTTAGAAAGTCCATTTCTTTTCAAAGTAAAAAGTTAGTAGTTTCTTCCTCCAGATAAGTTTCAAAGAGTCAGCATATGCCAAAATATCTATCTTACAGTGTCCCCTAGGTTTACAAACAATTCTTTTCTTTATTTCGTCTTGTTTATTATCCCAAAAGAACCTGAAAAGAATATTGTTTAGCTTTCTAAGGAATTCTTCTGGTGGATTTGGCAGCATAAGGAAAAGGACCTTGAGTTTTGAAATGAGCATTGATTTGATTACAGCGGTCTTGCCCATTGGTGTTTTTACTCTTGTCATCCATCTTTCAATAGTTTCTTCGATTTCGAAGATTTTGCTTTCAAGATTTAGTTTAATCATTCTATCACAATTAGTTGAAAAGATTATGCCCAGAATTTTAAAGGTTTCAGGGTTCCTGTCAAGGTTTAGGTCTGGTCTAAATTTGACGTTACAAGCTTTTTTTGGATCCTATCCATATAGCTTGTGATTCATTAAGTTTTATTCGTAATCCAGAAATATTTGTAAAATTGATATTCTGGTACATATTTTTAACATACGTGAGGAATTCGAACGTACAGTTAATCCCGTTATCGTATAGCTTGGACCAGAGTCCAGCTCGCCAGACATTATCGAATGCTTTAGAAAAATCTATAAAAGCACAGTAAAATTTCTGTTTACTGTGTTTCAGTATATATCTGTTAGCAATGTCATTATGTACCTATTTCATATAGAGTATCCGGCTAACTGAAGTGTTTATAGAAAGAATGGAATTCGGCAACACTTGGTGTACATGTTTGTTCGCTTTTTGTTGAGAGTGTGCCAAAATCCTCTAGGCGCGTTGAATTGTTATCACATAATTTTAATCGTTTAACAATTATCGCAGAGGGCGCGATGGCATGTATCAATCAAGTCAGGGAATTTGATCCCGTTAGTCATCTGATTACAAACCCTGCTGCTTCCTGACTGTAAAGGTGTGTTTGCACTGAAATGTTTCCTTCATTTGTCCCATATCAGCTTTTTACTTTTAATATGGCAGAAGACTTTACAATGGTATATTTACTATTTTATTTCCGCACGTTGTTCCTCTTGCGGCACAGTGCCACCAACATTGACCGTTTTCCGGATTGTAACAGGACATCTTCTGGCACACCGTGATTCCTGTCAAATCCACACCCTGTAGCATCAATGAAATTATTATACAATAATAAGAACGCACATGACAGTTATTGTAATTTGTATACAATGTTAAGAACCCCCTGAACTGACCAATTTCTGTAAATGAACTTACTGATCATTTACTGTAATCAGTAGACAAAATGAATGGTAAGGACCTACTAGCTTGTTACTGTCATTAGTAGACAACGGTAAGGCCTCCTGACCGTAACTCGACGCAAAGACTTACGAGACATAGACGAGCATCGGGTCCATAGACGAGTCGACACTGCTCGTGTACGCCATACAGTTGACCATGAAACTGCCCCGTTACATCGGGAACTGACACTTGCCGCAGGGATTCCAGAGGCACGCCCTTGAGTAGTCACTGCTGACGCTAGACAATTAGAAACAGAACATGTTATGAGAAATACTGTCAAACCCGGTTGATGTCGATCTCTGATATTTCGAACATACGCACACCTCGAAGTCAAGGTACAGGCCCTAGTGTCTTTGAGAGGATCACAGACTAAAAAATGTTTTGAGATGGTCTCCAACTCGAAATGCTTCACAGTAGAATACATCATTCCAACATTTGCAAGTTACAAAGAATGAACAGATTTCAAGCCACTTTACATTTTAGTCATAAACTCGAGAATCTGCCGAAACCTGGAAAACTCTAATTAAGGTATCTATTTATATACATATAAAATATGTAAAAAGCAAAAACTAACCCCCCCAAAACCCACAGTTGTATTTAACACTTCAAGTTATTTAAGTGTACATTAGTCGAACTTGAACATTGCTCTGCTCGAGTTCCCACCTCTATCTGAACATTTCCTAATACCAGGCGCCTGCTCTGCAATGTCCGCCGCTGTAACAAACCGGTGATGTAGGTGAAACACCCGAATGAATCGGTTCTGAGTACGTGTGGCCAATCTTGGTCTCCCATGTCTAGGACGTTTTGGGGTCGAACTGAAGCGGGTATATATAAACGACCGAGAGAGGAAGAAGGGCGGTGGACTCTGTTTTTTTATATCAACATTCTGGTCTGGAGGTGAAGCCTCTGCAGGTTATGGTTTGTCCAGCAAACGTATTTTAGTCTTAGACCTTGGTTCGAGCATTTAGCTCTGACCCCCATATTATGTTTAAGCGAGTGAGTGAGTTAAAATTTTTAGTCACATCAGAAATATTTCAGCCATATCGTTACTAAAGCAGTTTGCATATTAACAAAATATTATATAATAAAACAAATATATAATCTGTCGTCAAAGGACAGTAAAACATTTAGAGTATCACAACTACCATTTAACTTAAAAAGTGACTATTACCGACACTGTATTTGTCGGCCCAAATGTCACATCAATATCATCAGAATAGGACAAGACAAAGAGAAATTGCGACACTTTTGGCATTGAGCTCGATGTCATCCATATAAGGGGATGAGTGAGTGGTGTTGGGGATTTGTGCTTATTGAATTTAAAGGATTTATCGAAAAACATAAAAACAAATTACTAAACGAGTCTCTATTCTTTATGTACTGGCAGTTAACTGTTTTTCTAGGTGTTGACCTTTTGGTCAAATAGTGTGCCTCGGTGCTAGTCACAATTAACAAGTTTAAGTGCGATAATACAAACTGTAAATAACACGTACGTGCCCGTGAGGTACTTGTTAATGTGGTTGTCGAAATATGCAGCAGAGCAGCTGGAGAAGACGTAAGGGTTATTGTTGGTGGTGTCGTATGTCTTTGGCGTGCCTGTCATGATGTAGTTGTCATTGCTGTCGCAGTTGTTCCCATCGGTGCCATCGTGTCTTAAGCTTAGACTACACACGAGAGATAAAGAGTCATGAATATACTGATAAACACATATAAGATGATCCACGACCTGACAAATGACCCCAATTTGCATACTTGGGAACGCCCCACAGAACGATCCACTTGAAACAAGAGGGAGACAGGTTGTCTGATATATATCGAGAAGTTCATTTTCCCCGTCCGTTTCACGCATGAATTGTTATAGTACACTCGATTTGGGAACAAGTACAATCCCAACGAATTGAATCAACACAAAATACTGAGCAAATATGTTTAGGACCACCGATCCATTTCACGAAGCAAATGACATTTTCCTGTTTTTTTAAAAACAAAATTGTTGAATATCTAAAATGCTTGACAATGCATCAATCATCTATTTGTCTTCGTCTTAACTAAAGGTTAGCGTGGAATATCTGTATCTTATGCCTGAAATTGCAGTCTTATCATTCGAAGGAATATGCGGTGTTGATTTCATGTCACGGTTAGCATGTATTGCACGTGCATAATAATCAAGTTACCTGTAGCAGCCAAGTGTACTCGCCCAATTCGTTGTACCGTCTCTCTTGTCACAAATGCGTGTAGTGTGCAGGATCATCTAATGTGTGTCTAGCAGTAGTTGTGTTAAACGCCACTTTTAGGGTTGGATTGTCAATAGAGACTAGATATTGCAATTCATCTACATCTGCCAAAAACAGATTTTAAGATCACCAAAACGTTAAATCTCTTTTTTCAAAAGTTGCAACCTCCAAACAACCAAAAGTAACCCAAAACAAAACTCAGCAAGTATTTCTTTGCTTCTGACAATTTCTATGTCTTCAAGAGGAGAAATGTTTTTTTCCAACATTTTCTGACCCAAGTTCTTTGGGGTCATAATTCCAGGTCATCAAATAGTCCGACAAACACTTAATATAAAATGCCTAAGAGATATGTATAAAGTTGAAATTGAAAATGCGATGTGTCTTTGAGATCGACGAGGAAAACGATCGAGGAAAAGTCAAAGCGCATTTGAGCAGGGCAGTCGGCTATTGGGACTATAGAAACATTGAATGTAAGTATGGATGAATTGCCAATTTGCATGCAGCCGAATAAAAATCAGAAAAAAAAATTGGCGAAATATTGGAGAACAAATCAGTTAGTTTGGCCCACCTGCGTCCAATTTCACCTGCGTTGTTCTGACGTCAGCGACGAAGTGAGCCCTGAACTCTACAATGGACACGCTCTTGCTGCCCTGTGCTATACACATCTGGGCAACCGATGCCAGACCTGTGAGGAAAATAAGTTTACAGGAAACAATGTATGTAGCAGATATGTTGATAACGAACACATGAACATAATATTTTGTCCCGGACAAGTGGATACTTTTACATTAATGAAAGATACTTAGTTTTCCCTTTGATTTCGTTATAAGAGTTGTTTGTTGCATACAATAATGAAATATATATGTCACGAAGTTACATCGAGCACAAAACTTATTTCAAGACGGTGGTCTGTTACATCGAGCACAAAACGTATTTCAAGACTATGGTCTGTAGCGTTAATTATTTACAATATTCGGAGATACTGAAGTAGCCAACATGTTAAACATTGGTGTGACATAAGGAACAGTATTACCCACCGTAATAAACAGATTATTATATTCAGGTCCATATCATACTATGTTTATGACACTCAGGTCTAAATATTGGGATATCCCTCGTTCTCGCACGGAAAATACCAACATTTAGGCAGTCGTGTCGCATATCGTATGACATGGGCACTAATATTAACGTCCTCTATTTTCTATTTTAAGAACATATTGTGTGAGGATGATGTGGAAATTTCCACAGGCAGAATAAAACTACATTCACCCATTCTCTCAATTAAAAGAAGCAGTATCTCTTTCAATGTTAATTCATTCAGCTATAGGTAACATATATTTACCTACAACGTCTTGAAACATGCCCTCGGGGTCTATCCAGTAAATATCGACACTGTAGATAAAACGTAATTCTTTCGATTAATACAAAAGAAATGGAAAGTGCGCAGTTCGGATTTCTCAAAATCGTAAGTTGATCACTACTATGTAAGTGGACTGGTTTTGTCATGGCTTGAATGAGAGGTGCCAGATGAATTCGTAAGGAAAACCCTAAATATTTAGATCTCTGACTTTAAGCACTCTGGTGAAAGCGCGTACAGGGCATAGAATCATAATCAGCGTTAACCGCGTTTCCAAACAATGACAGTTTTTAGTCATCAATCCAACTTAAAATGGCGCCGTAGGTCACTGGACCACTTATGCCCCAAGCAAGGACGAGGGGCGTTTACAATGTAACCAACCTAACTATATTCTTGATGTCAAGTGTTAGAAAAACTTCCATTTTATTTTTAAGAATGATTAGTAAAATCATGTGTGGTTTAATATTTCTTAAAAACATTCTGTTTTGTTGTACCTCTTGGATGATGGTAATGTTTGGCAACAATCTAAAAAATATATCGTAAAAATATAGAGGACATTCCATTTTGCGAGCATGCTACAAGCCAATGGCAATGCAACTAATATATATATATAATTCTCCTCTCCATCTGTTTCCTCTTGAGTGTCATCATATGCATTTTGTCAATCTTGCAAATCCAACATCCCCTACTTCGTTTAATAGTATATGTTCAATCAACATTCAAACATTTGGCTTGCTTGATATATATATATTTAAAAGAAGGGCCGTGGTTTGAAGGACACCCCATTTTAAGCTTTCCAAAACCTTGTAACCAGATATTCAAGTTGGCTATGTTTACTATATAGAAAAAACTGAAACAACAGCGACCATTCAGTATTTAATTTGAACCCTTGGTGTCATGCATGTCTGATCTGTTTCGGTCCGCCGGACACTGTCAAACCACTCGTTGCTTCCGTCGTCCTGAAAAAATCGTGTAATGCATTTTCACGGTCGTTGTCTCAGGATAGAGCCCACAAAATAAACCAGTTTGGGAAACCCATGGGTATAGGCTTGGCAAAGACAAACCCAGAAACAAAAATCATGGCGAATCTGGGATTCGAGCTCGCCGTATTGAGTTCCTGTCCAACAAGGACTATTAATTAACTGTGGATCGTAATGACGACCAGTTCATCATGGACTCCCTATAAGCTTGTGTTAGATGTGGTGTGAAATACCTAACTCAACCTGTCTAGAAACCTAACGACGGATACACTGTCAATATTAACTCTAGATGACCTCATCATGAAAATTTATACGTGAGTGAGTGAGTTAAAGCTTTTCATTAGCAATATTCCAGACATAGAGCGAAGAAAACAAACTTTTCTTTTCACAGTATCTGTCGACAAATGACAGTATAACAGCAAGATACAAACGGCTGTACACTGGATTCAATCTTTTCATTTAACATCCTCTTCAAACCATCAGTAATCTGAGATGTCCCGTAAAAGTACCAAGCATCAATATTCACGTCCTACCCAAGAGCTGACAAGGTTGCTATATTCGGTAAAAGTATCAAGTACCAGTATATTCACGTCCCACACTAGGATTTACGAAGATGCTATGTTCCTTAAAAGTACCAAATATCAATATTCAGATGCTGGTTGCGAGAGTATCCTCTCTTGTTGAGACTCTTACCTCAATAATAAACCCAGCAATTCTGATATGTATCCTCTGGGTCGCAGTTTTGAACCTCTGATTAACTTGCATCACGGGTGACAGGATAACGTCACAGGAGACAGAATAACATCCCACATGACAGGAAAATATCACAGGTGACAGGATAACATTAAAGGTGACAGACATTATCACAAGCGGAAGGAAAACGCTACAGGTGGCAGGATAACAATAAAAGAGTCAGGATAACATAACAAGTAACAGGATAACATCACATATGACAGGATGGTATTACAGGTAGCAGGTTAACATCACCGATGACAGGATACATCACATGTGACAGGATAATATCACAGGTAGCAGTAGAACATCACGTTTGACAGGATAATAAATATTACAGGTGGCAGGATAACAATGAGCAGGATAACATCAAAGGTGACAGGATAACGTTACAGATGACTGATCATCATTACAGGTAACAGGAGAACATGACAGATGATATCATAATATTACTGTCTATGTATCTAGACATTGTTACTTTTACAAGTACACGCGAGGTGGGTGAGTGACTTAAAATTTCAATATAAAGTGACGGGAACAATTTTAGTAAATGTGATAACTATCTGTCACAATAACACTTTAGGAGCATTTCACAGAATTCAGGTATAAAAAGTAATTATTTCTGATTCAAATACATTCTACTCAAAACTAATCGATAGGATATTTAATATTAAATCAGGAGCTATGAATCACAAACAACTATAGCGGAGTTATCATTGGGAGTTACAGTGCTTCAACGCTCTGCATGAATACCCCCGATCTGAAAATTAATTTACATACGGCATTGAAAATGCGAGCAAAGTGTCCTCGAATATTGTCCATTGCCTCTTGTTTCCTTTGCGCGTCCGTCCTGTCAGCTGACAGCATGAACCATCTGTCAAATATATGCACTAGGGGTTGTCTGGACTTCACTATCCACAATAACAGATTACATTTGATTTTAAGGGCAACATAGGTGCTATATATCCATAAATGTTTGCGTCAGGGGTAAGCATGTTCTACCCTACCGCCGGCACGTGTCATTACTTACCTTATTTAAATGGCATGTATAATTAAACATCGAGGGTACATCAACCCATTGCCCCTCCCCACTACACACACACCACCACCACCACCCCTGGTTGTCTGGACTTCACTATCCACAATAACAGGTTACATTTGATTTTAAGGGCAACATAGGTGCTATATATCCATAAATGTTTGCGTCAGGGGTAAGCATGTTCTACCCTACCGCCGGCACGTGTCATTACTTACCTTATTTAAATGGCATGTATAATTAAACATCGAGGGTACATCAACCCATTGCCCCTCCCCACTACACACACACCACCACCACCACCCCTGGTTGTCTGGACTTCACTATCCACAATAACAGGTTACATTTGATTTTAAGGGCAACATAGGTGCTATATATCCATAAATGTTTGCGTCAGGGGTAAGCATGTTCTACCCTACCGCCGGCACGTGTCATTACTTACCTTATTTAAATGGCATGTATAATTAAACATCGAGGGTACATCAACCCATTGCCCCTCCCCACTACACACACACCACCACCACCACCCCTGGTTGTCTGGACTTCACTATCCACAATAACAGGTTACATTTGATTTTAAGGGCAACATAGGTGCTATATATCCATAAATGTTTGCGTCAGGGGTAAGCATGTTCTACCCTACCGCCGGCACGTGTCATTACTTACCTTATTTAAATGGCATGTATAATTAAACATCGAGGGTACATCAACCCATTGCCCCTCCCCACTACACACACACCACCACCACCACCCCTGGTTGTCTGGACTTCACTATCCACAATAACAGGTTACATTTGATTTTAAGGGCAACATAGGTGCTATATATCCATAAATGTTTGCGTCAGGGGTAAGCATGTTCTACCCTACCGCCGGCACGTGTCATTACTTACCTTATTTAAATGGCATGTATAATTAAACATCGAGGGTACATCAACCCATTGCCCCTCCCCCCTACACACACACACACACACACACACACACACACACACACACACACACCACCCATGACCAGAGAACAACGTACAGCCTGATGCGACGTAGATCTGCAAACAAACCAAACAATCAACTGAATCAGAAACTTGTATTGATAATTTTTTTAAAAATTAAAACCCCTGTGTAAAATTACAAAGATTGAGTTGCTTACATTTAAAGGAAAAGATTTAGAAAAGCTTCAGCTTTCTTATTTACTTGACTCAGCATAAATAAACATGCTACTGAATCGATACATCGGGGGACTTAAGTCTAAACTCAAATGATAACTGGGCGGTGGAATTACAAAATCTAGAAACACCTTTACGTTAACCTGGAAAATACTATTACGTTCCAAAAACATCGCAATATGGGCACAACAACCGTATACAATAAAGATTTATTCAATGCATGGTGACACATATGAGTTGAGAGCAATGGCAAACATCCTTACCTTAGATACACAGAGTTCTCTATGAGCGCCATTAGATCCATGTACACGTCATTTGGTATAGCACGAGCAAAACTTGAAGTAGATTGTGGCGCCGACGGCGGCCCACTGTCGTCGGAATTGAAAACGGTAATATGCCCGCAGATGAGAATGGATGATGTGTAGGGACAGGCGATATTGTTATATTACATGAGTATTTATATAGGGTTATAGTCCACTCCGTCTAGATGCATGTTATAAACGCCTCGATCTCAACGGCACATCGTATTTTCATTCTCAACTCCCCGGGGACCATACAACTCTTGCAGCCACTAGGGTTAATGTGACTTTCCCATCCTTACGAGGTACCCATTTTCAGCTGGGTAGACTAGGACTTATAGTCACAGTACTTTTGTCCATGTTTACTGATGTACCTGCAACTAGATGTTCGCACGTACTCGTGTGACCACCATCTGCTCATTTACCAACGCATTCGGGGGGTTCTTTTAACTGCACAGGGTAGCGTACTGCACCCAAATAATTACCTCTTATAATATCCTTCAGCTGCATTTGTTTCCATTCTATCCTCCAAAAATTAAAATTAACTCGTAATCTACTGCCTTGTGTAAAACATTTTCTAATCCTTAGAAGCAATATTTTATCTTAACTGTAATTTGTATTGTGACCTGTAACATGTGTTGCATATATTGCTCTTTTATGGGTCGAATGCCTTACTCGTACAATGAACATCATTGACATCGAGGTGGCTTATTATCTTATGTTATACATCGGTGTATCTGTGTGCGTGCTTGTGTGTGTATGTGTGCCCGGGTGTTTCAGAAAGCATTAATTTTTCATTTTTCCAATTTTTGGATATTATTTGTACTTAATAATCCCAGCCTACCATCAAGGTACTCCCCAGCATTAAAAGCAGGAGGGCTCTCCCCTTCCTCCGTCAGAATATACAGGTTTGTGAAGTCCAGCCAATGAAACGTATGAGTAGCTTTCTCCAGCTGGTACTCCTTGCCATCTGACAGCACAAAAGAACCGACCTGTAGGGAAAGGTAACTCGAGTAATAAAATGAGTGAGTTGTGTTTTATGGCACTTTCTGCAAAATTCCAGAAAATATCACGGCCGGGGACGCCAGAAACGGAAGAACTCGAAGCTTTAGTTCCATTTACTTTCATTTACTCAACAAGAACTCATTTTAAAGAAGACCATCAGATATATGCTAAGAATTAAAACTAGTTTCAAAGTTTAAAGTTTTACAAGAATAGCTGATACCATGGGCTGTGAAAATTATAATAGACGCATCAACCAAGTCGACGGTTCTGACACCAAACCCCATTTGTCGCTGAGCTGCTGAAGATACATTCTGTCATGGGACTGGTGTAGGTGGTAGGTGGAGTGGACATGAGCTGCAAAACGGATGACCAGTACTCACAAGAATATACTGGCGTTCATTTACACCC
Organism: Haliotis asinina; assembly: GCF_037392515.1. Classification (NCBI taxonomy): domain Eukaryota; kingdom Metazoa; phylum Mollusca; class Gastropoda; order Lepetellida; family Haliotidae; genus Haliotis; species Haliotis asinina. Next base: position 45,475,208 of record NC_090281.1, read on the forward strand.
AACATCCTGCAGGTCACTTCGAACTGAGACCTATGGGAGTTCCCGTGATACACTGCTGACGTCTGAAACATAAAAATACGATTTGAATCGTTTGTGTCCGTGATTGCGCCTCAAACACGACGAGACTCGACCATTATTTCTAGACTTCAGTTGGAATATTTTCTTTATGTATTGGAGGGACATTACGAAACAAAGTTGACTTGTCATCATGTCGATTTGTGTTATTATTAATAATGTCTAATAATAAATAATCATAACAACATTCGTTTATAATTTTGCCGTATGAAATCCTAGAGTGGTCACGTTTTTTTTGGGACAGCATACATACCTAAATGTCATGAGACATAATACATGACGGGACATGATGTTTACTGTTTGGGCGCTAAGTTCATAAAAGACGATTATACTACAAGAGGTAATTGGGAGGGGGTGTTTCTCACCAAATAGAACCGACGTAACCACTTCCACATCAGTGAGAATTCGCTTGTAAAATCAGATTTTGAATACAGGATGGGTCTGTGTTTATTTGAAACCGCATTCAGAAGTGTGATATTTATGTACATTCCAACAGGCAATGGCGACACTTTGTGCGAAGACACATGAGATACTGCTCTGTCTGAGATCTAGTTTCAGGGACCGACTTTAGCCAAAGCCCGACCTGGATCATGAGTGAGTAACTGAGTGAGTTTAGTTTTACGCCGCACTCAGCAATATTCCAGCTATATGGCGGCAGTCTGTAAATAATCGAGTCGGGGCAAACAATCCAGTGATCAACAACATGAGCATTGATCTTCGCAATTGGGAACCGATGACATGCGTCAACCAAGTCAGCGGGCCTGATCCCGTTAGTGGCCTCTTACGACAAGCATAGTCGCCTTTTATGGCAAGCATGGGTTACTTTGATCATGAACAAACGCCGACACTGACGGACACTGACCAAAGGCCATCACGGAACAAATGCCGACACGGACCAAATGCCGACTCTAACCAGGGGCTGATTCTGATCAAAGTCTGGTTCAGACCAAAGGCCCACACGGATCAAGGGCTGACATGCACCAAACTGACCAAGGGCCAACACTGACCAAAGGCCCACACTAACCAAAGCTCCACACCAACCTATTCCTAATGGTATTGATAGAGTTAGTCGGTTGTTTTACGCTGCACTCAGCAAACTTCCAGCTCCATGACGAGTGATCAACAGCTGTAGCATCGATCTAGTATTGGTAGGGGATGACCACTGTACCTTAGCTCCTGTGATGCTGTCCTTGATGAAGATAGGAGATCCAGTTTTGCTTTTTCTCATGAAGAACATGGGCGTCTTCTCCTTAATGTCGGTGTTTAGGGAGAGGGATAGAGTGATGGTTTCCTGCGGGGTTCGTATTGTGATGGGCAGCACTGCGGGAAGTAGGCACGAGTCAGGCGTTGGAATCCCGTCTTGTGATACTGTCACACTTGCAGTGAAAGCTGGAAAAATGTACAGTTAGTAAGTTCAAATTTGCGATGATTTAAACAATATTCCAGCAATATCACAGCGGGGGACACAAGAAATGGGCTTCACACATTGTTCCCACTTTGGGAATCGAACCCGGTTGTTCGACGTGACGAGAGAATGATTTATATACTAATGTTCAATGCAGTATAATCATCTTGGTCATTTTGGTCATGATGAAAACAGTTTCAACATCTCGTTCTGCATTTTCTTACAGGACCATAATTCAAAGACAAACGCAGCTGGTTCGTTCGAAAGCGCAGTTCGTTTACCAAGCGTGACATACACGCTGCCCTGTCTTGGTTTTTCAGAGGACCTAGGAAAAACCGATCGTTGTTAAGAGCCACAGTAGCCGCGCGCGATCGACTCGGACTGCACTTTCGTGTGCCCTCGAACTGCGATGGGCGGGACATGTATATAAAACTGATAAAAGTATGATTCCTGACCAACTGTACAGAGAAATGTTTGGCTGCGTGTATATTATATCACCATAATATACTCATGGAACCAAATAAGGGAACTCATGAAAGTACAAGTGTTCCTTAAGTTTATTCCTTTCCAGGTTTAATCACAAGCTTTCTAATGTACTGTGGGTGAATATCTGGAAATGGATAGGAACGCTTGTACTTTCGTGTGTTTCCTTATTTCTTTCCCTGAGTATATGTTTTACATTTATAACGCGGCACCATCAATAGCCGAACTGTATTGAAATAAACAAACAAAGGAACACAAGAAAATAAGTGTTCCTTTAATATTTTCCAGTGTAAATCACTAACTTTGAATAGCGCTGTGGGAGGAAATAAAGGAGGAACACTACCATCAAGAGATGTTCCCTTACTTGTTTCCCTCAGTATATACAAAGCACCAATCTTTGACGACAGGAACGTTGTGCCGCCGTGAACGGCTTCTCGAAGGCTGACAAATCTCAAGCGAAGAAATCGGTTCTCTGAAATCACTTCCAGGAATACATTTTGCGGAATGGTTCCTGATAGATACGATAGCGAGAGGTAATATGTGTTGCTCACACTGAACACGATGCCCATATGATTAAACGACTTGGGTATGGATTATTGGGTGTTAGCCATCCCCAAAGGTACGTGGAAACAGACAGAAAGCAATGTAAAAGCAATTCCTGGCTGAATTATCAGACGGGGCACATGCTGCACGTTTTACTTCAGACTATTGACTATACAACCTAAAGCATATACCTAGGACGTGGCAAACATGACACAAAAATGTTCAGGGTTAAACATTTAATATTTCTCAGGATACATTTACTAATAATAACATCTGTATGACTATTTAACGGTTGGGAATAGCTACTTGGAATGATTTGATGAGGTGTATCAACAGAACCGTGATTGTGGAGCTACACTTCTTTGGAGGCCACCCTTAGTCAATATACCAGTCGTTCAGACTGGCCTTTGTCAGTGGAGGGTGTATACAAAGGTACCTTAGGGATTTAAGTCTTTGTGAGGTCTTCAAGGTCAAGCTACGGATGGAAAATGATGGGAACGAGGGTACTGAGGATGAGTCTCCTTCCAAGGCAGAAGAAAAAATTGCATAATTTTGCGTGTTCAACACATAGAACGGCATAACGGATGGGGTGAAATTGTTCATACCATGCACTTGTGAACTATGCATGATCTAGATGGTGTTGACATGTGGGTACAAGGACGCCTCTCTTGTCCGAGTGAACAAATTGATTTGGAAATACCAATAGAGTCTTATCCATCCGTTACATTTGCTGATGAAGCGTTCATGAAAAGCTCGCTTGAATTCATCCTTAACATGTCCATTGTCTCGAGTGACCTTTCGAGTGGCCTTCCGAGTGAGTGAGTGAGTGAGAGAGAGAGTGAGTGAGTGAGAGTGAATGAGTGAGTGGGTTTAGCTATACGCTGCTTTGAAGCACTATTCTAGCAATATCACGACAGGGAGACACCAAAAATTGGCTCGCTACACTGGAGTTAATGAGCGAGCGGAACAGTGAGTGAGTGAATAAAAAGTTGAAGTCACATAGGCAATATTCAGCCATATCGTGATTAATGAAGATATAGATTAATAATAATTAAAGGTAAATCATAAAACCCTGTCCACGAAGTACAGGAAAACAACTACACTATCACAGATAGAAGTGTATAGCCAGTAATTAAATCTAAAACATTTTAACTATTAGACCCATAAGTTATGGTAATCGTGGTTGCTTACCACGTGGTACAACTCATATCATGTCTACATTCTAAATTCAACATGTTTCTTATGATCTATAATTTATCTACATCTAAGTCTTGTTTGTAATTTCAGATAAATAGTTATATTTATTTGTCTTGTAATTAATATTCAGAATTACTACTTAATTGAGTGTGTACTCTGCGCCACCATACGTATATGTCTAACAAACATTCCTTCTTTACTAGAAAGTTTCTGTTTTTTAATGCGTGGAGATCCAGGACTTAATTCTCCGATAACAGTTTTGGGCAGAAAACAAGACTGTTTCAACTGAAATTTAATGAAAACGTCATCCAAATGAAACTGGCTCCAAAACATCACAACTAATCGTACATGATGAGTCAGAGTCTCCAAAGATACTTATTCCGCCAAGACGAGAACACAACAAAGTAGTGCGATACAGCAAGTGAGTGAGTGAGTTTAGTGTTACTGGACACTCAGCATGATTCCAACTATATGGCTGCGGTCTGTAAATAATCGAGTCTGGACCAGTGATCAACAGCATAAGCATCAATCTGCGCAATTGGGAACCGACAACATGTATCAAGCAAGTCGTCGAGGCTGACAATCCGATGCCGTTACTGGCCTCTTACGGCAAGCATAGTCGCCTTTTATGGCAAGCATGGGTTGCTGAAGGCCTATTCTACCCCGGACCTCCAAGGGTCAGTACGATAAAGAGTGGATATACAGTCTCCAATAATTAGCTCGTTGAATGTGCCGACCTTGTGGTCACCATGAGTTTACACTCCGTTGTAACGGGGATAGAATTCAGCACGTTGTATAACTGTAAACTTGTAAAGTACTAATCCATTAGATGAAAGGTGTTGTTAACAAATGAAAGACAACACAGGATTTTAAAAAGAAAATAGAAAGCATCGTACCAGCTTGTCCTGGTGTTAAACATGTTGCTAGGATCCAGGCTGCAAAAAGACTCCACGGAGATTCCATCTTCATTCGCCACCACCAAAGATACTGAGCAATGTGCTCAGATATAACGTATATCGTCACTTACACACAATACGTTTTATTTATACAGGGTTAGGCATACTTGCAATGTGACCCGAGGCATTTCCTTGCAGTTGCATTGAAACGTTCATGCGACATAGCTGAATACAACTCGTGTAGTAACGTTTAAAGAATATAGACCGGTATTAGCTCAGTCAACACCACGAGAAGCTATGTTGCCACAGAACTAGCCTCTGATTTGTTTATAGCAATATATTATAACAAAAGGATGTAAGATGTGGTTGAACTGAATATCTATGATGCAACAATGTATTTTGATATTTTTACGATAAGTGTTCTTTGCTGCGTGTGTTATCTTGTGAACTCCGAGTTTGTCAAGCACTTACAGTAATCACATTTTAAGCGTCATCAATGTAATTACTGTCCGCTAATAGATGCCGGATCAACCACGACACAAATGCTGTATGTTTATGATAATACACCATCTGTCAATATACATTACCATGAATGTCCAGGTAATGTGGAGGGTTTGAAATCTTGGTTAAACCGAACATTTTAATACATATTAAACACTAACAGTCTCAGTCTAGGCATTTTGTCCACTTTAGACGAAGAAGCAGTAAGCAAACAAGAAACTATATTCTGTACGTGGCTGTCTCTCTTCACAACAAAACAGAATGTCTGTTCAGTGTGAATAGTCGACGATATAAACCATGTTTGGACTGAGGGCGGGTAGGCTTAACCGGCTACTATATTGTTGAACAGATGTTGGGAAAGCCATGAAATATTCAACAGAATATGAAACGTACAAAACGTACAGTTCTCTTGTAATTCCGGTACATATCTAACAAGGCTAGTGTTTGTCAGGGAATAGTGCTAATGGGAAAAAGTACATACCTGAAACACAAACATAATCCATTCTAGAGAATTACGATTATTTCGTGATGGTGTCGATGATGTCGTAGCCTTTTAACATACTGAACAGCAAAAGATGTTCAGTATTGATCGCGAGAGATTGAACATATTCACAGACAGCAGCAGAACGGGTAAGTGAGTGAGTGAGTTTAGTTTTATGCCGCACCCAACAATATTCAAGCTATAAGGCGGCGGTCTGTATATAATCGAGTCTGGACCAGAAAATCCAGTGATCAACAACATGAGCATCGATCTGCCCTATTGGGAACCGATGACATTTGTCAACCAAGTCAGCGAGCCTTACCACCCGATCCCGTTAGTCGCCTCTTACGACAAGCACGGTCACCTTTTATGGCAAGCATGGGTTGCTGAAGGCCTATTCTACCCCGGGACCTTCACGGGTCAGAACGGGTAAGACACTCAGGTATTAGTTACAGCTTTACAAAGAAACAACTCCAGACAAATCGTTAATGATCGTTAATAGCTTCGCAACGCTGTTATACTCAAAGTGTAGCATTGCCATTTTGACTTCATGCAATGGCAGCCTAGGCTGTTTATCCCCAGCATCTTCTGTAGATGTACATGGCCTTCACCGTCGGAGGCAGTTGGGCAACCTACTGGCTCAAGTATTCGCTCGTCGGGTTCCTTTTCCCCATCTAGGTACAATTTGTGAAGCCAATTTCTGGTGTCCCTCGCCTTGATATTACTGGAATATTGCTGAAAGCTCCGTAAACCGTACTTGCTCACTCACTTTCGCCGCCGCCTCACCAACGACTCCGTCGATGTCCACTTCCTAAATATGTGTAAGCGATGAAGTGGGATTCCGCACCGACAAATTTGCCTAATCAGTTCTGTGTGCCTTCTGTCACCAGTTCACAAACAAAACCTTTCCGATCTCTAACAGCAGAATTATTGCGAATTTATTTAATGGCAATGTGATGTGATTTTTACTTGTTATGTGAGTCATTAACATATGCTCATGAAGTTTACAGTTGATTGTTTTAGATGTGGGGACGTTTGCATCTCTGTTTATGATCTTCCAGCATGCAAACGTGAATGGGAACTATCCTAAACAACATATTTTGAACACTGAATACTTTGTTTGTTTGTTTCGCAATATTGTTTTCCAGCTACATAGTGGGGGTCGTGAATATTTCCGAGTCTTGACAATCCACGATCAACACAGTGTTATAAATGACATGAGTCACAATGGTCTAGGCTGTGTTGTGTAAAAGACTCAAAACTCAAACCCGTCTTCAATTGCGTGAAATGTCACAAAAACGACTAACTTTGTTATGGACCCAAAGTAGACACATGGATGTTGTGAAGACGCTAGAGGTAGTAATGCAGACAGTCCAGAAAACTTACAGTTTTAAAATGTATTGTTTTTACTGGAATCTCTTTTTGAATTGGCCACCATATCGGTCACATGGCCAGCGGAGTTATGTTTCTATAGCAACAGGCCTGCTAGTATATGAAAAATGCATTCTATTTTCTGTGAAAATAATCCCCTCCGCGACCTCTCTAGCGTGCCCGATTGTACACTAATTCGATGCCCACTTTATCTTAAGGGACATGATGACACATGGCTCATTGTTGCTTGACTCTGTGGACCACCCATACTATGACCCTGAAAACGCTTTGCAAACTTCTTGGAAATCGGCCCATGTGCAGCCTCAGAGGAATTCCAGTCAGCAAACCTGATCTTGTCCTTTTAGATAAAATTATTGCATATATTTATATCATTGAATTTTCTGTCCTTTCTTATAGCAAGATTCTTGATAAGCATGACAATTATGCAAACCATGCCATTGAAACGTCGCGCTTGCATTAAGAGTACACCTTCCCTCCTCAGGCTCCCCATTGCTCTTGTTGCCCTTGATCTGGTACCTCCTCTGTTTCCTGGCACCCTTTTGACATTCTGTGTAATGCAGAAGTCTGTGTTGCGGAGTCTACACATTCTGTGGAAAGTTGTTGTTGGGTTTTGACTAGGCAGCGTTTCCGGGGAGAAGTCCCATTTGCTGTCTCGGCTGCGTGTAGAGGGGCAACGGGCCTTGAGCCTGTGCCAGGACAACCTGACCCATTTTTGCTGCATATAATTTTAAATCAGTAAAATATAATAAACGGAACTTTTGCATGAGCAGAATGCTCAAGTGGCAGGAGACCCAAAACTTCAAATCGATGTCTCGGTCTACCTCTTTTCTCTTCCTGATGCCAAATCTTGCTGCACAGAGCCACTTGACCCCGAAATTTCTGACCCTCATTCTTCTTCATCCTCAGTTGCAGATAGTTCTGGAAAACATATAGATATTAATTTTCATTCTATTTATGATGAAACATCTTATATGCTTCTAGACAAACAAATGCCAGTCAAACAAACACATAAATCTTTTCTCAAGTATGAAATTGATTAATTAAATAAAGTTATTTCAGTGACACTTTCTGTGAGCCTATCTATTGATCAGATATGAAACATCACAACAAGTAAAAATGATTGAAACGTCCATCCTGGATTGTGCTGTACATTAAGTTAAAATCATCAGGGAATCTAATGTCAAAAAGGCAAGGCAATTTGGAGAAAATTTAAACTGAAATGCAAAACGCTGCAAAAAAACCAAAAAAAACAACACATTTCCGCAAACCGTTGGTTCCCTTAAGGCAAAACTGAAGGCGGCTTGGACTAAAAGAAAGAAAGAAAGAAACTGGAAATAAACTTATAAATCAAAAAATAAACTCTCTAGGAATAATGGAAGTATCTTTACAGGCAGCTGATGGTGAACATGAACGATGACGCAATGTATGAGAAAATAACAGCGTAGTTTGGTACAAATTGCTATATTCCCTGCAAAGCGATGTCAAGAAGGCCAAATTTAATATATCTCCTGGGTCTGACGGCATTCGAAACCGGTAATGAAAATTTTTCCCCCGTGCCCAAACACCATTACGTACTGTGTTCTGCAAAGGTCGCACAATACTCCTTCCAAAAATAGGAGACGTGACTGATCCTCAAAATCCATCACATGTATGAAAACACAATATATAATATTCAAAGGGTGTTTCATTGATTAATTTACAAAGAAGTGGGCAAGGAGTGGATGTTGGCAGCAAAAGCACACGACACTGTCCACCATGATTACGTGCTGCAGTCTCTTGATAATACTGACCTCCTGAGACGACTAGTTGATTTACTCAAGTCTTCAATCAGTTGCTGCTCGAATCAACTTGCAATTGAGTAGTACTCGCTAGCACAGGTGATGACTTTAGAATCTATTCCAATTGAAAGAGGAAGATACTATGTGGACTCCTTCAGTCCTTTGAGTTTTTTGATAGTCTTTAAATCACCGCCTGACCTGAAGGTTCATGTCTGATAACAAAGCAAAAAACCATGATGGTTCACTGGAGTGTGGACACTTTGATCCGAGTAAAGTAATCGATGGTCACCTCTCCCAGTCAGTCTCAGCTCAATCCGTAGTCGACCCCCAGAATATGACAACAACTGAATATACAGTAAACAACAGCTGTGGCCAGTAATCCACTATGATGACAGGAACACATTATTCTTCGGACACTACACGGGATCTGCAATAAAACTGATACATGGTGGAATTAAAACTAGACTTGGGTATCTATCCACCTTTTCACCTGGCAGCAGACCTATCTATGCGCCAAGTTTGGTGGAGAAATATTGAACGGTTTTTGAGTTAAACTCAGGAAAAGACGAATTTACACGGACAGACATACGTTTCACATTCTCCAAAACATTCTTGGTAGGTTTCTACTTGTTCCTTGGATTGATTGTTCCAAAGGTTTGCTATCAGGTGCTAATAAACAACTGAGTGTCCTATTCTGTCCAGAGTGCACAAGCAAAGGTCCTATTCTGACTGTGACTTGGTCATCGGAGCCATCTTCACACAATTAGTGATATGTTTTGTGATGGTGTTTAATCTGGACAGGACTGTTTAGCAGACATCAGATTTTCACAATATTTGGATTAGCAAATTACCAGCTTTACCCAGTACTACTGACTTTGGGATTCTTTGTTTGAAGACCCCTGACAAATACGATCACCAACTGAATTCAGAGAAAAGGATTACATCATATTGCCATACTTTGAAATCATTTGGAGTTGACATCAACAGTGGAAACAGGTTCTGTCAAATAATCCACTGCAAACTCCGATTAGAATGTAGTGATTCAAACGAGTAAGATAAGCCAAAATGTACTTCGGGGTGCTACCTTCGAGGACACTTTTCATTATTTTTTATATGTCCCAAGTATGATGCTGTAAGAAACGATTTACTTTATTTCAAACATGGATATAAGTTAACATAAATTATGCTGTGTATGGTAAGCTCGAATCACCCAGATCTATAAATCATGATATTATCAGATCAGTACAGAACTTTATTTCCACTTCAAGAAGATTTAATCAGTTTTAAGTTTTCATCTGGCTCTTTGCTTACTTTTGCTTTATGGATGCTTATATTCATGCATGCCATGATATGATGTAATTTATGATATCGTTTTCTTTTATATTCATGTTATGAAATGCAAGTCGCATAAATGTGTCGCATTGCAGATACAGACTATAGATCTTAAACAAAGGCTCACGCTTCAGTGACTAATGGTAATTACCTCGCTCGCATCTCTCACCTAGCCATGGTGCAGTGTTGTCTTAACAAGACCTTTTTGGTTAGACTGGCTAAGTGAGAGTTAACCCGTCGCATCCATTGCAAGAAAGAAGTTCTAAAATGCTACTTAAAGATGAAACCCTGCGATGGACATTGTCAAGTCGTGTTGTCGCGTTACATCGTGCTTGGGTGCAAACTGTGAAAATGAACATCACAGTTTAGCTGTGTGTTGACGTCACGAAAACAGAATGAGGTATAAATATGAGACTGGCAACAACTGCTGCATACGAAGACAGTCTGTTGACTTGAGCACCGTTTAAGACAGCACAACAAGGACGTGTTGACAGTTTAAAGTTAATGTTCTGAAGGATTCAGTTCACCAACAATGAGTCTGTCCGACGCGCCGAGTTCAGCACTGCATGTTATGATTGTAGGAGAGGCTGGTGTTGGCAAACGCTCCTTCGTGAGTCAGCTGGAAGATGTATGGGGCGAAAGTCAGATGTTCATGGAAAACGAATATATATGGACCATCAGAGACTGTGAGGTAATCTTTCACATCACTGACATAACGCAAGACAGTGTGTCTGACAGAGCTTTGCAAATAAGGATCGGAGAGTGCGATGCCTTCATTCTGATGCACTTGGTAGAGGACAAAGAGTCTTTCGAGGTTCTGCCTCTGATCAAAGATATCATTCTCAAAGAAAAGGGCATGGAAACAGATTTGCCTATTTTCGTTGTCGGTTATCGAGTGGACTGTAAGGAATTTGTGACCGAGTCCAAGGTAGCTTGTTTGGTTGTGTGGGACTGGATGATGAACTACAGAGAGGTGTTTGAAAATAACATGAAACATGTCACGAAACTCTGTGGGGACATTATGAGTAAGTGTCTTGGAAGCTGGTATGCGTCAATTACCACTGATCAACAAGAACCGCCAAAAAAGCTCTCTAAGTTACAGCGGTTAAGACGCATTTTCAGATTAAAACTAACATGAATTCTGGACAGACTACTGGGCTTCTGGAACATTTGATGGACAAGGCTACATCTGCTCAGGCGTCGTGATACCGATGTACCTGTCCTTAGGAGGAAACCTCAACACCCTACCTTCATAACGGCTCTCCCATCCCAGAGAGAGGATCGGAACTCTTTTCCATCAACATTGTTACTAAACTTTGCGTTATTACTGTTACTAGCTCTGGTCGTTTGCGTCAAGCTTTGCAACCCTTCTTTTGTTGTAAGAAATTATTTGTTGTGTACAGTGCTCAAATTAACAAATTTCCTTTACGTTTATTCCCATAATCATTCAGAACAATCATTCTAATGCTCCTTCGACGACTCATGTGCATTGTAATGCTAATAAATTATTCCAGTTGTTTACATATAGTGTTTATTAAAGATACTGTAGAGCAATGTAAATTTTAAGACATTTTTGTAAATATATTTGGCATACAAATTTTGTATTTGGGGTACATATTTTCTCGTTTGGAAGCATTGGAAAGGCTCGATTGTAAGCGTGAACAAACATGCTTTAAGAGTTAAATCAAACATCCTAAATGTGACTATTTGTGGTGAATATGGCTGTTTCCCACTTAATCTAGACGCACAAACATCAATGTTCAAATATAGGGTGTTTAAATCCGTTGAATATGTCTGTATCACGATTTCCTAAGATGTGTTATAACATGATGTGTTTGTTTGACACTAACGGTAGATCAGTTAACGAATATTTGAAATTTACTAAATCATTTTGCTTTTAAGTAATGTATGGTTGTCTAAACAGACTACTTGTCAAAGGTCATTTAAAACAGTCAATTCTAATCTTACGGTGCTTTAAAATCAGCAGGACAATACCTCCACGATGTTAATGTTTCATGAACCAGTTTCAGATATAAACGTCTGCGCGTGATCTTACGATCGAGATGGGAAGATATTTTACTATACCAAGAGAAAACACATAGTGAAAACTTTAGGGAAATGAATATAGTTGAAGATACATTCCATGTTTTGTTGGTGTGTCCGTGGTATAAATTTCCATTACTTTTGTATATCGAGAAAATGGTCTGCAAACATTGTGATTGTATTCGATTATTGTAATCTGACACTGTACTATGGGCCCGTGTCCTTGTGGCTATCGGAATAAAATATATTCCTAAATGTCATTGTTGCATCATTTTGCCTTATACGCGTAGAGGTCGATAAAAGTATGTTCATTCCATCTTGATATGGCGACACTTCATAATAATGGATGTTAAAGCCGTTCGGTAGTCATTGTGTTCTTTGTGTTGTTCAGCACTTTGATTATGTTACGGAGTTGCCATATTTTGTAAATAACGTGTGAATGAAAACATTGTTCGAACAATTATTCTGGTATAGTAAATTCCAAGGTTACTTTTGACATTGTCAGGCTCTTGCCAGGCGCCCACAGCCGTTGCAGCTAACACCTACACTGTTGAAGAGTAGCCAAAGGGAGGCAACTTGGAAACCCACGGGGATTCATTTTAGGTTTAGCAGTTTTATTTCTTCTAGCAACACTGCCAGTCAGTAATGGTGTTGTATATTGACCTTAACGGGTACTCGGTCGAGTAAAGCCCATAAGCAACACGCTCTGAAGACTCGCCAATATTTGCCGGGCGGGTTCAGTCCAAGGTCTTGTCAGTCTCAGTCCAAGTAACTCAACAATCCTGCGAAAATTGGTACCTTGTCTTGGTTGTGTTTCCATTTGGTGCCGAAGCACAGCATTAGTAGCATAGGCGTCCTATGTCTCTTTGACACCATATGCACGTTATAAACACGACCTGCTGTGGATGTGGCAACATGCTGGAAGAAAACAAGTCATAATATTTACCACACACCAGTTTCTTTCAGCGATATAAGACGAACGGTATTGTTTTATTATCTTTTCTACACTTGTGTCTTTTTTACACTTTCCCAAGATACAACTTTAGAATGTGTCATCGATTCCGACTTTAAATCGCAAAAACGGGGATTTACCGAAATGAATAGTTCAGAAAGTTATGAATTGATGGTTGCTTCTCTAGTATATTAATGGAGCGTTTACCAACGTTTGGGCAAAGTTCTCCCTTCCTTGTAATACGAAAGCTTTGAAGACCTTGCAAAGGGTACAAGCGCATAAAACATGACTGGCATAAAGAATTGTCTATTCGTGGCAATGCGAAGGGGGTGCGTTTGAATCTGACGTAGACAGCAAAATATTTAGCGAACCAAAGGCAGGTCAATACAGAACATTTCATGACATTCAAATCTGGATGCAGAGGTCCATGCACCATATTGATGGGGATGTTAACCTCACCGCCGATTTAGCTTTAAAAATTTAAGTACCATTTGGACGCTAAACTAAAATCATTGTGCCCTTCAAGCACAGGCAGACGGATAGGTAACGTCATCACACAAGATGAGGATGCGTTTTGGAAGAGGGGTCGCGTGTGGTTCACACCACGTGGAAGTTGCTTGAATCTGTGTTCTATTTGAATGGGATAAACGTTATTTTACTGACTGGAGATGAACATCGTGCTCTTAAAGAAGGCGTTACAATAAATTATCTGAACTATTTTCAAAAACAAATTCAGGAGACCTACATAATGAGTGAACCTCATAGGCTTTGATGATTTGATTTGAGAAGTCACTACTTATTGCCTCTCCAGTCACCGGTTCTTACTCAAAATGTTTTAGAGAGATTTGACTGTTAAGCGTATAGACCGTGAACATAGACTTGAAGGGAACCGCATGGTTCTCTCTTTTCAATTGACCAGTGAGGGAGGGAGTTTATGTTCGATGTCAAGCCGATAGTTTGTGGGACATCCAATCCTAGAGTGATACTGTTGGAATGACCATATTCACTCACCATGCAGTGACTGAAACTGACTCAGACAGATGCCTCTCCCAATTTGTGCACTATGTCCGAATCGGGAATAAACTATGAGTACGCTATTCCAAATTTCAATACATGAACAACAGGAAAACCAGATGGGCACTCTAACAAAGACTAAATATATACGTGAAAGCAGCAACACCGGTCCAAAAATAGTCGCGAGTATCTGCGGAATCAATTATCACTGAGTATAAAGGTTACATTGTGGTGAAAGATTACAGTAATTCTTCTTTTTTCTTTACTTTATTTATTCAACATATGTTATTTTTTAAGCGTGCCCAATGTGCGCTGAAACAACTGGTCCCCGAAGGTAAAACTCACTAGAATTTCTAACAGATGTTTTAGCTCCTCTGACATCCAGGGCTTTTCTTATTGTCTTATATACTCTTTAAAAAAGTAGGGGAACTTCATTTCGTATTTACGATTAAAAATATTTAGGAGATTTATCGGAGTCAATCAGTATTGATATGATATTATTGAATGTTTTGAGAATGCATCACCATTTGCACTTCCTTACAACCGTAGTTATTTGGAATGTAGTCGCTTTTGAAAAGTGACTGGTGTATGGCATGTACTTTGTATGTATACGATTTTCATTTTAAAACAAACGACTAGAAACAAACACCAACAAATGTGTGATGCAAGATGAGTGTCAAAATTAATGCTCTAATTTTTGTTCGACCTTCTCGAAAAAATGGCAAAATCAAGCAAGGGACCCCATGAACGTGTATGGGGCTACTGCGTTGTACACGTGTATATCACCCCTATTGTGTTTCGGGGTGGTAATAGAGGGAAATGGTAGTGCGTTCATAAGAAGTCTGTCCTTGAAACGTTTTTTAACGTTTGCACTTCCTATTCAAATAGGATTTTGTCTTGGTTCATTTCCAGTTGAAAATACTTTTAGTTGGTGTTACATTCAAACACATATTACCTTTCCCAGCGTTTAATCAGAGCTCAGTGAATACTTTACGTGTTATGTGCTTATTGGTTACATAACAGTGTATTGAAACCAGATCACATGATTCTCAACGTTTGATGTTAGGTTGACGTTTGGTATGTGGCATGTATGTGCGGGTAAATTTCATACCCCAATTTTCAGGGGCCCAGATCATGGTTCATTCTCTTTACATATCTTCCCAGGTAAAGAGGAAGGTCATGAGATTTCAGGCCTGACCTTCCCACACAACCAATGTGGTCCCAACTCAGCTCAGCTCTACCAGTGCATGAGTGGGTGAGTTTAGTTTTACCCCGCACTCAACAATATTCCAGCTATACAGCGGCGGTCTGTAAATAATCGTGTCCGGACCAGACAATCCAGAGATCAACAACATGAGCATCGATCTGCACAATTGGGAACCGATGACATGTCTCAACCAAGTCAGCTAGTCTGACCACCTGTCAGTCGCCTCTTACGACAAGCATAGTCGCCTTTCATGGCAAGCATGGGTTGCTGACGTCCTATTCCACCCCGGGACCTTCAGCTCTACAACAGAACAAGTCACTTCACATCTCCTGAACCTAGTAGAAGAAGAAGGCTGAGGAATATTTCCGTTGACATCCAATGGTCCATAATTTAAATAAATATAAAATCCTCAGTGCAAAAACTCGGCGTGTATAGAACATGTATCCAGAAAATGAAAGCTAGGGGTAGCAAGTCAAGCATACACCATCTCAAATCCGGAGATCAATTGCTAGCTGATAAAGCTGATATCGCAGGTAAACTGTGTGAAACACTTGCGAAACATTCTTCCCCAGCAAACTATATTCCTCAATCTCAAACATACCAAGAGCCAGCAAAAAAAATGTATCACAGTACCCCTGACAATTTAGTTCGACTGGAGTCATCTGTTAAGAATGCCTTTATTAGCAAGCAACATGCAGATTTAGAAACGTGGATACCACTAGGAAGCACGGCATCTTAAAAGATTTACATGACTTTGGTTTACGGGACACAGTTTTTAACTGACAGACAATTTCAAGTCCGAGAGGGTTGTATGTGACCATTATCATCAGGATCAGGGTGTCCCACAAGTCAGTAATTTGTGTGTCACTTTATTTTGTATCAAGAAGAATAGTTCAGTTTAAGTTGTAAATGATTCAATTGATGGTTCACTTTTTGTGGATGATTTATATATTTGTTGTCATGGGAAAAATGTGCATACTATTGAACGACAATTACAACTGTGTGAATGCAAAATAAATATATGGTGTCTTGAAAACGGCCTTAAATTTTCTCAATCAAAAACCAATTTTATACATTTCTGCCATAAATATAAACCACATAAAGACCCAGAACTATTTCTAAATGGTACCCCCATCAAAGTTATAAAAGGAGGCCAAATTCTTGGGTCCCATTTACGATTCACATTTAACCTTCCTGCCGCAGAGTAAATCCCTTGAAACTAAATGCTTGAATTTACTCGATTTGTTAAAGGGTGTTTTAAAAGTGGGGTGAGAATCAAACTAGCGTCCTTCACCTGTATCGATCACTGGTGAAATCTAAACTTGGTTATGGCCCCATAGTATATGGTGGGGCTGAAAACGTAACCTAAAACTACTTGATTCTGTCCAGCACCATGGCCTATGACTTTGTCTTGGGTCTTTTAGAACCCCCATTGACAGTCTCAACGTTGAGGCAGATAAACTATCTCTTACAGAGCGCCGTATTAAATTATCCTTTGCTGGTGTTGGCAAACGTTCCTTCGTGAGTGAACTGGAAGAGCTTTGCAAATAAGGATCGGAGCGTGTGGTGCCTTCATTCTGATGCACTTGGTAAAGAACAAAGAGTGTTTCAAGGTTCTGCCTCTGATCAAAGATATCATTCTCAAAGATATGAGATTTGCAGAGACAGATTTGCCTATTTTCGTTGTTGGTCATCGAGTGGACTGTAAGGAACTTGTGACCGAGTCCAAGACAGCCCGTGTGGTTGTGTGTGACTGACTGATGAACTACAGAGAGGTATTTGAAAATAACCTGAAATATGTCACGAAACTCTGTGGAGACATTATGACTAAATGTCTTGGAAGTTCTTATGTCCCGACCTTTGATCAACTAAAATCGGAAACAAAGCAGTCACAGTTACAGCGGTTTAGACGCCCTTTCAGATTATAACAATCACAAATTCAAGAAAATTTCATGCTGAACTTTGTGGTATTACTGTTACTGGTTGGGATCGATTGTATCACACTTTCTACCCCTTATACGGTAAGAAATTATTTTTTAGGTTTATTTCTTAACTTACCAATCTATACTTCTATCCCCATGCAGATCTTTCCGAAAATGACATTTGTCTCTGATGAAGGTGAAATAAGTTGTGATTAAACAAACTGATGATCTTATAGCTGTTTGTATTATTTGTATACATGTATGTGGATAGGCAAATGCTTATGTATACATATAAATATATTTGCAATGTGTGTATGAAACTGTGTGTTTACGGACCCGAAGGTCTTTTACCGAAATACAGTTTTGATTGATTGAAGTAACCATTCCGCTAGCTGATGCACCACGAGAGAACAAACGAACAATGGTGTCACTGAAATGGCTGGTCAATAGAGAACGCATTGATGAGTTGTGGAATAGTACTTGTGCACTCAAGTCCAGTTCTGAAAACGAGTCAGTGTGGTTGTAGAAAGATTTAGAACAGGGGACACAGCGAATGGGCTTCACACATTATACCCTCGCGGGGAACTCAAGGCAAGGTCATAGGCGTACCAATTGAGTAATGAAGTTACTAGGGTACCACACCGCCCTCCTTTCTTGAGACAGTCAACTGGGCTGTATGCAGTACTGAACCTTGTGTCAGATACTTATTTTCCATACTATAACGATATCATTTCAAAAGGGTGTTCAGTAATTAAAAGATGGTGACAACGCTTATGGTGTGTTTAGTTTGTTCTCTCTTGTGCTTATCAAACAGAAGAGCAATCAGTTTTGATATGCAAATTTCACATTTTCACTGTCCACATTCTGATTGAAAATTTGCAAAATGCAACGAATGGGATGACCTTCTACAGAAAATGTCACATAATACTTAAGTGATTTTGAAATGAACAAACATGCGGCAAAGACAATGTAAAGAAATATGTTCATTCACTGCCATGTATATCATGCAAGAATAACAAAACCGACAAAGAAGTCACATTTAAAAAGGGCAACAAATGCCAATCTGGACTAGTGTCTGCTCAAGGTTTTATAATCCAATAATTAGTGGTATAGTGGATTGTTCTTACATAAGTTAAAATTCAAACGTAAAATGACGTCGTTTAATGGCATTTGAGTGACTTCATACAGGCATTACTGAGATACTTACCCTATTTCATCAACATAAGAACACCAATACGCGACGGTGTGAACGTACATCCCAAAACATACTTTTACCAGTATATTATCTTTGCAAATCCTGACAAACGCGCTTTTCCTCTTGTACGATTCGTCTTACACAATTTCAAGTGATGATTAATACGTCGGGCCCAAAAAGTTACATCTGTTTCCTTCTTCCTTTCTATCGGGAACTACTGAAGTTTTTATAAATGTAGGGTATTCAATCAGATATCCGGTTTCTTGGACCCATTTTGTAAGCTGTAATTGGGAAATGATTGAGTGAAGTATTTCAATGATATAAAGTTTTATTAAGAATGAAGATTTTTATGGATATCAACTTCTTTATGAGAGAACACAACGTTTCGGAGTTAATGCTTACTCCTTCATCAGGTTGTGAACGTACATCACCTGATGAAGGAGTAAGCATTAACTCCGAAACGTTGTGTTCTCTCATAAAGAAGTTGATATCCATAAAAATCTTCATTCTTATGTATTTTCACTTCTAAATGACATTCAAAGACTTAAAGTTTTATTGCCCAAGAGAGTCCAGTTTCTGTAATTTGTATTATTACTGATTACGTTGTAGTTATTATTGGGTCACAATCTTTAGAGTTTTGAGTGATAGTCTTTATGGGTCACATTTCGTATCATCGGTAATATTGTTTAAGCGGCACGTCTTTAAGGTTACCTCCCTTTAACTGTTGCCGATCGTGAAAGTTCCATACTTCGCTGGAATGCTCAGGAATCAGTGGCTGTGTGTATATAAAGCTGGTTGTGGTGTTGACACACACACACACACACACACACACACACACACACACACACAAGGACTTAAAGGCGGACTTATATTAGTATTGTGTCATCATTCACCTACATCTGTCTTCTTGTTCGTCAAGCCTGACCTACATTCAAGATCGTTCGTTGTGAAAGATTTAGTAGAACTGTTTCTCACTGAAAATCAAGACTTTGATTGGTGATATAAAATTTGTGACCCATTACTTTAGATTTGACTGAGTTGCATAGTACTAGAAACCTCTATGGTGAATATGTGTATCATGTTTTTGCCTGCTCAATACGTAATATTGAATATTTTAGACTTGTCAGTGTTATATTTTACTGGTCCCGAGGGGATTTCTTATACCTGTTGTCACCGCAAATTATTAACCGTAAAATATTGCCCAAGAGGAATTTGTTTTACATCAGATGGTGTGATAGAAGGGCATAGCAGCAATGTTGTACACTGGACAAACACTTTTAGCATCTAAATATAAAGATATATTATGCGTTTACATAAATTACAGTAACAATATAAGCCGAGCAACATGAAGCTTTAAAGAGGTGTATGACATAAAATAGCAGAAACAACGTATGCTGATGAATATAAAGATATAAGAAGCGTATGACACAAATATTGTATTGTCAATGCATACTGGTGAATGTAAGAATTTCAAAAAGCGTATGACCTAAAAATAGTAGTAACAGTGTTTGCTGATGAATGTAAAGATTTCAAAACGCATATGACATAAAAAATAGTAACAATATATGCTGATAAAGATAAACATATAAGAAGCGTATGGCATAAAAATAGCAGTAACAATATATGCTGATGAATTTAAAGATTTCAAGACGCACATCACATAAACAATTGGCAGTAGCAATTTATGGTGATTGATTTATAGATTTCAAGACCAACATGACATAAAATAGCATTAACAATGAATGCTGATGTATGTAAATATTAAAAGACGTATGTAACATCTGAGTCTGCAAATTTATGAGATAATAGAACTGCGGTGATAATAGAACTTTGTGAATGTGATGTTAAGTTGGCGTGCAGATTACGAGGTTTGTGAGCATCATGTTGGGTTGGATTGTGCGAAAAGGTGAACTAATCCTACGAATAGGCGAAAAGGATACGTACCTACGTCTACGATAAAACTAGATGTTTATGTATAGTATTTATTGATGTCATTGTAGCATCAGCTAGACATCGTTTTACTTCATATACGAGTTGCAATGGGTATAGGAAGAGTTTAGTTCCTGTTGGAGACGGTGAATTAAGAGACCGCTCGAATAAGTTACTGAAAACGTAGGCAAGGTTAGAGCCACATTCTTTTGGTACTTACTAGAATTATTATCAGGTCCAGGCGGTTTTCGAACGTTGTTCCTACAGTGTACAGTTCGAACTTTCTCTACCGTTGTATTGGTCCATAGCATGTTCGTATGAAGAATGGATTTGATGGTGTTGTCCAGGTCAAATGAAATGTCCTTGTAGCATTATGAAATAGTGTCTAGGGTTTAGGTCCGCATATGATCTTTCGTATGCCACGTTCCTTTGATAATCACGTTTACTTCGTCAAAGCCTGTATCCTAGATATACATCCACTTTGAAAATCCATATCCTTACTTTTCTGTAATTAAATATTCAGTTCTTCCTGAACACTTCGTAATTTTAAAATAGATGTTGGAAAACACATGTCTTTTCATTCAAGAAATGTTTTGGTTCCTTTGATACCCAGGGCTTCCTTTTTGAAAAATAACGCTGATGTGTATTTCGGGAATGACATTGTCCAATACAAAATGTTATGTTATTTGTAACTGCATGAACAGCTTCAGCAATAGTGTCATTGCCTTTAAGAACAGTTCCCAGTTTGTGCAATCAAAGCATATCAAACGCTGAACCTTCGGGAATGAAATCTGTCTTGAATTACACCTGAAATGTTAACTTAAAACTGTAAACTATCGGGGTTGGGGATATACGTGGTGTTAACCCGATAATGGTTGAAATAAGACACAAAATGGATATCCGATGGTGATGTTTTAAAAATGGGTGTCTCAGTTGTGATTTTGTCTTAGGTTTGAAATACTTTCAGGATAGTAACCTTTTGATATGGCCTCTATCGATTTGTTAAGTGTGTACTTTGGCTGGTTTACTTTACATTTATATACGTGTCCATATGTGGCAGTCAACTTAAGTATAACACTTTGCCAATGACCGTGACGATTTACTCAGGAACAAACTTTTAGTACTATACTGTCCAACGCAAACTATTGGTAAAAACTCAAAACAAAATCGGTTTGAATACACGTGTCGTGTTGTTTTAGTATTATCTGAAGGTGCAGGTAAATGAATGAGTGAAGGAGGAAAGACGTGAGTTAGTGAGTGTCTTCAATACATTTTCGGGCATTACATCACATCACGTACTACTAGAAGAAAACGTAAGCGAAACAAGTCTCAACTAAGCGTCGCGACTGCGTACAACAACTTTCATTGCGATGAACATTGCTCCATCGTCTTAAACGAAGCGTTACTTTCAGTTTGGCAATATTCGAGCGTCGTAAAGTCACAAACCCTTAGAAAGACGTTTCTTTCAGAGGTTCATTGATGTTGTGACTACCTATTTTCTTAATGTTGTTGAAATGACAGAACAGTGCCCCAAGAGATAGGAAAAGGACAGACGTTACCCCGATTCCTATTCCAAGTCCAAGCTTTAAGGTATCTGAAACAAAACAACCTGGATAAATTCGTTATGCATATTTTGTTCAGGTGTCGGACTAGATTAATGCGATGGTAAGTGATCAGCGAAACGTTTCATTTATAACTGACGGAACTATGACCTAGTCGAAGTATGGATTACTACTATAGATAACGTACCATTAATGAAATGGTAACATCGTATGTATTACACTGTGGATCCGTGAAGGACCCAAGCTTGCCATAAAAGGCGACTATGCTTGTCGTAAGGGATCGGATGGTCAGGCTCGCTCGATTCCCAATTTGCGCAGATCGATGGTCATGTTGTTGATCACTGGATTGTCTGGTCCAGACTCGATTATTTACAGACCGCCTCTATATAGCTGGAATATTGTTGAGTGCGGCGTAAACCTCACGCACCCACTCACTCACGGAAACAGAAGAGGTGCTGTGACCATGAGGTCAAGTGTTCACTCATCATTCCGAAAGGCCCTTTGGATTTCTTAGAATGAGCGCAGATCTCTCTGATGACCACTGTCGTGATATTGTTTATATATATATATATTTATAGTTATAGTTATAACCCAGCCAGAGGTTTCTTTTGGCAGGAATGGTTGTAGGACATGGGTGAGTGAGTGAGAGAATGAGTGAGTTTCGTTTTACGCCGCACTCAGCAATATTACAGCTCTATGGCGGCAGTCTGTAAATAATCGAGTCTGGACCAGACAATCCAGTGATCACCAACATGAGCATCAATCTGCGCAAATGGGAAACGAGGACATGTCTCAACCAAGTGAGCGAGCCTGACCATCCGATCCTGTTAGTCGCCTCTTACGACAAGAATAGTCGCCATTTATGGCAAGCATGGGTTACTGAAGGCCTATTCTACCCCGGGACCTTCACGGGTACAGGACATAGATACATTCAACAACAGGTCTTTCAAATTTCTGTGATAGGTTTGTCAAGAATATTCAGTTGATCAGTTGAATTATGTAGTTACAGTCAGGGGCTATTAGTTGGCCTTATTCACAGATTTTGGCTTGTTTCTGTCTTCTTTTGCTTTCTAGTTTATCTTGTGATGGTTATATGTTGGTAACAAGAAATCTAGGTAATATAAATGGGTTCTTTGGTGGTGAGGTTTTTTAATTACCTTTTAAAAATCAAGCTGATCCTAGTTGTACAAACTTAATCAATTTTTTAATATGCTTTCATCATAACAAATGTTTTGAAATGCTCATTCGTGTCATCTTATCAGGCTTCAACATGTCTTTACTTTCTTATTCTGGAAGCAGCTTTACTTAGAAATATAGCCTCAGTAATTTTAGTGTACTTTCGTATTCAAGATCATAGTTTTCGGGGACCAATAACGACCCGGTAACTGGGTGGTATCATACGTAGAACACTTATTATTTAGGTGTAGTTTTATTTTTGTTGGTTTTTCAGTTATGTTATTCCGTTCTTTCTTTATATCATGTTTCTCAATGCTGTGTTCTTATTGCTGTTATTGTGAAATGTTTGTTTTGTTTCGTTTTGGTTTTTTTTTTGTAGTCGTGGCTGATGTGCCTCTTTGGTTTTGTGTTGTGTTGGGGTATACGAGGTGAGGTGAGGTGAGGTGAGGTGAGGTGAGGTGAAGTGAGGTGGTGGTTTAACGTTGAACGTTGAATATTCCGTTCATATGACAACGTGCATGCGTGTGTGTTTGTCCTAGCCCACAATCAAGTCAATTTAATAGTGCTAGCTCACTGAGATACCATGCCTCAGTTAGGAATATCCCACTCAGACATATTATACTGACTCCGAGCTGTCCTGTACTTGTACCCATTAATGCCGAGCACCAGTATACGAACTGAGACAGGGTTGGGCTGAACGTCCGTTACATGAATTATTCATTGCATACGTTGCACTGCAGTATACGTTTCACTGCAGTATACGTTGCACTGCAGTATACATTGCATGAAAAGAAGGTGTTCGTGATATGGATCGCTTATCGTCGTGGCTGGTGAGACAAGTCTTCATAGCAGTTAGCCCCTTTTTGTTCTACGAGTTAATTACGGGAACACTCCGAGGAAGTGAGAGCCAATCTCTTTATAGCTAATAGTATTGACTTTCAGTGACCAAATGCATTTGCTAGTCTACATTCCAACCGTCAAATGCAGTAGTAAAGCGAAAGACGAAATGTCAAACACGTTTGCAAAATATGTTCCGCTGGACAGTTTTTTCAGTTCTTGCCAATCTGCTTATAGCTCTGGATACCTTGTCCCAACGTCATATACAGTGTGTTAAATACGAGTTAGTGATGTCCATTCGGGAGTTGAAATGGTCGCAGAGTTAGCCCGTCCAAACAGACAGAGCCGATACACAGCCACACCCACTACTATAAGTCCAACCATGCCCAGACCGACTCCAAGCCCAATCGCCATCTTCAACTTGTCTGAAATGCATTGTGATACAAGCAATATCAATCTGATGGCCAGGAAGTTGCTTATGTGGCATACGATACTGCGATACTGTGGTAATTGTGTGTTTTGTCAACATATTAAAAGGACTAAAACACAAAACATATTTTAAAATGAAACAACGCAACGGAAATTCAAATGTGATTTGCCTGCATATTCATGAACTGGACAATATAGACCAGGATTTCAAAGTCGTCATCCTCATCGTTGAATTGAACTATTCGTAAGATTTCAAATGAAAGTTTTTGCTGCAAAATAAGTGTATGGATTTAAGCTGCTACTTCTTGTTTAACTTTGTCGACTACAATTCACATGGCTTAATTTAAAAGGTACATGTATCCACACTTGCTGCAAGAGATAATTTAGAAACAGTTAAAACCTAAATAAGCGGATTCCACGTAATATCAAACCATACATACACTGACATGAAGTTATTGCGTTAATTTATCAGGCCACCTGTCCACAAGCATTTTACTGAACTGAATTATTGGGCATTACAAACCCAAAGTTACAATGTTCTTTCATCTGATTAGTTGAAAGACGGGATGGCATTCTATTCCCTCATATTGTAAGACTGTTCCCGTGCTCCAAGCACTCAGTAAAACCCGGAAAATGACCAACACGTGACGTTTATGTTCTAATAGGACAGTTTGTCGTGTAGGAATAAGAAATAATTGTTCATTCCGTAATCAGTTTCTTCATCTTCTATATTATGTATATTTTATACAGTTGTGCATTTCTTTGCGAAGACAGGCGGTTTTGAAAGTACACAGCTGTGTCCACTGGTCTCAAGTATAGGCTAGACCCGGATCCAAATCTCATACACGCTCAGGTTTTATTCCTGGTTTGTCAGAACCCACCCCTGCTCGTGGGATTCAACAAAGTGGTACACGTCGCACACTACATGATCTTCTTGCTCATTCAGATGACAGCAGAGTCAGATAAACTCAATATGTCATAAAATTGTCACTATTTAATAGTTTGTGAGTATATTCGTATACCATCTTTAGCAATATTCCTGCAATATCACAGCGGGGGACACCAGAAATGGGTTTCACATATTACACCCATGTGGGGAATCAATCCCGGGTCTTTGGTGAGAAAGGCGAACGTTTAAACCACTATGCTAACCCCCATTATTTGATACCTTACCTGAGGTTGATGGAAGACTGGAGAAAGTCTTTTCAATAGTTGTCTTCTCAGGGCTGGGAGTGGATGTTCCCAAAGACGTTTCCTGCCCATCATTGGTCGATGGAGACCGGAGAGAGGATGTTTCTGTTGTAATATCGTCGATGATTGTACTTTGGTCGTACACTGGCGACGATGCACTCGATTTGGCTGCTGTCGTCGTTGTACTCATCATGGTTATAGCTGCAGGTACCGTAGATATCATGGTTGACGCTGTCGTAGTCGGTGTGGTCATCCCTGTTGTAGCTTCTGGTGATGTAGTATTTGTAGCTGCCGAGGTTGGTGTGGTCACGGTTGTAGCTTCTGTAGGTGGAGTAGTCACCATAGTTGTAGGTGCTGGTGTAGTCACAATAGTTGTAAGTGCTGGTGTAGTCACCATAGTTGTAGGTGCTGGTGTAGTCACAA
The DNA here is from genome assembly GCF_037392515.1 of Haliotis asinina. Taxonomy (NCBI): domain Eukaryota; kingdom Metazoa; phylum Mollusca; class Gastropoda; order Lepetellida; family Haliotidae; genus Haliotis; species Haliotis asinina. The sequence goes on from NC_090281.1 coordinate 45,501,171, forward strand.
TAGTTGTAGGTGCTGGTGTAGTCGTCACGGTTGTAGCTTCTGTAGGTGGAGTGGTCACCATAGTTGTAGGTGCTGGTGTAGTCACAATAGTTGTAAGGGATGGTGTAGTCACCATACTTGTAGGTGCTGGTGTAGTCACCATGGTTGTAGGTGCTGGTGTAGTCACCATGGTTGTAGGTGCTGGTGTAGTCACCATACTTTTAGGTGCTGGTGTAGTCGTCACGGTTGTAGCTTCTGTAGGTGGAGTGGTCACCATAGTTGTAGGTGCTGGTGTAGTCACAATAGTTGTAAGGGATGGTGTAGTCACCATACTTGTAGGTGCTGGTGAAGTCACCATGGTTGTAGGTGCTGGTGTAGTCACCATACTTGTAGGTGCTGATGTAGTCGTTACGGTTGTAGCTTCTGTAGGTGGAGTGGTCACCATGGTTGTAGGTGCTGGTGTAGTCACCATACTTGTAGGTGCTGGTGTAGTCACCATACTTGTAGGTACTGGTGTAGTCACCATACTTGTAGGTGCTGGTGTAGTCACCATACTTGTAGGTGCTGGTGTAGTCACCATACTTGTAGGTGCTGGTGTAGTCGTGGTTGTATGCGCTGAAGTTGATGTAGTCATGCGCGTAAATGCCGATGTGGTAGTGGTAATGGTTGCAGTTGTAGTTGGTGCGGTCATCCTGGTTGCAGCTGCAGGTGTCGTCATCCTGGCTGTAGCTATCTGTGTCGTTGTCATCATGGTGGTAGCAACTGGAGTTGATGTAGTTGCTGCAGGTGTCGTAGTCGTCATGGTTGTAGCTGCCGATGTCGTCATCAAGGTTGTAGCTGATTGCGTCGTTGCCGTGATTGTTGTAGCAACTGGTGTTGATGCAGTCGCCATGGTTATTGCTGCTGATGTCGATGTCGTTTCAATGGCTGCCGTTGTCTCCGATGACGTGGGTGTCGTTGTAATCATTACCTCCGTTGTCGTAGTCACTGTCGCCGTCGGTCGAAAATCTCTGCATGTATTGCAACAGTTTTCAACGAAGTTGGAGTCGATGGAGGTGTTGCATGTGCTGTACTGACAGTTGGGTTCAGCATACTCGTTGTCACCAAACTGACAACCTGAGGAAAGAACACAAATAAATCTGTAGTGGACAAACCCTTTGGCAATAGTTTTAGAAAGTGAGCGAATCATCCACTGATATGGTAGCCCGTGGCCAGTCGGGACAGTAAATCTAAACAGTCCTTTCCCGGACTGGACAGTCAATTTCATGGGGTCACTGTGTAAATATATCACTCTCTCCGACTTTGAAATCATTATGGCTAGATAAAAATGGTCATTATATTAACAGCTTAATGTTGACGTGTATAAGGTATTTGAGGTGTTTTCGCATTTATTTGTGATGGCATCTTACCTTTGTGTAATAATGCTTTTTACATGATTCAGATTTCGGGCTCGTGAATTATTTTGTGGGCTGGTAACTTTCAGGACTGGCTAGCAAAAGCTGGAAACTATTTTGCTCACTGTAGTTTTGGAGAAAGAAAGGTGCACTGTCAATCAATCCAACGATGATGATACCACGTTAATGATTTCTCAGTTTTATTACCATCTGTCACTGTTAAACAGAACTTAATCAATTTCTCAAAAGAAAATGACCGCTCATTATTACATTCATTGAAATGAAAAGGGATCACATGCTTAAGTATATAAATATGTTAAAAAACCTTCTGAATGGATTTTTTCCTTACCTTCATCGGCACCTCTGATGTCTTTACACGACTGACAGCATATCAACTCGACATTGGAATAATAGCAATAGTAGGGAAAGGTTGAAACTATAGCGCAGTTGACGCCAGCCTGGTCGCCATGGATACATTCATCTGAAAAGAAGAACGGTAACTTAAAACGCTTCCTTGGTCATTGACAACATGTCATTACTGAGGAATCATGACAATCTTTATGGATCTAAAACATATGTTATTCTGCGAAAGGCAATCAACTGTCGTTGTGCCTTTTACAGAATAAAGGAAGTTGTATATATATAAAAAGTGTCATTATTCTTTATCAACTCTACTTCTAAAGTGCCCATTGAACAAATGTCGTTGCTGAGGGATGCTATCATGGCTTCCAAAGGAACTGTTGCCATATAGTGACGAGAGACTGCTTATATGACAGGAACAATCCAGAAATACACTTCAGGCGTTAATTGCCACTTATGGTGGGGTGGCCTAGCAGTGAAAGCGTTCGCACGTCACACCGAGAACCCGGGTTCGATTCCCCACTTGGAAACAATGTGTGAAACCCATTTCTGCTGTACCCCGCCGTGATGATGCCGGAATATTGATAAAAGCGGATAAATACGCACGCACACACATACATAATGGTCGCTTGATTCTTATGTCTTTCCTCGCCCTAGATTAATCACCGTCAAAAAGAATGTGTCCATTCTCCACATCATTTCGGTTAAGAACTCCGGTCTGGACTCCTTCAAGTGCACCCATTCGAGTTGCTAGTATGCGAGAGGATGTCAATAAGTTTTGAGTCTTGAGCATTTTTCTGACCCAGGTGTCACAGCCTATGGTACGACATTGAACCTTGGGGTGTAGCTGATGTGATATATAAGTTTTGGTATCCTACTCTCAGAAGTTATTGAACAGCTCACAGAGATAGAAAGAGACACCCCCCCCCCCTCCCCTCACGGCAGTGAAAATGAATAAAATTGAGTATAGAACAGTAATTAAGTTTTTAGTTCTTGAAGGAAACTCGGCGAAGAACATTGAAGAAAGGCTTTCAGCAGTTTATGGGAAGTCTTCTCCTTCATCTGCTACCATCAAACGATGGGCCAATGAATTTAAGCATGGTAGAGAGAGTCTTGAAGATGACCCCCGTCCAGGTCACCCAACAACAAGCACTAGTCAGGAAAACATTGACAGAGTGCATAGACTTGTGCTGGAAAATCGCCGAATCACACTCCACGAGTTAGAGGAGACCACAGGCATTTCACACGTATCCATCGAGACAATTCTTCATGAACATCTCGTCATGTCTAAGGTGTGCGCAAGATGGGTGCCAAGAATGCTTACAGATGAAATGAAGCAAACAAGGGTCACCATGTGCAACTTAATGCTAACCAGATACAACAAGAATCCAGAAGATTTTCACTTTAGGCTAGCAACCTGTGCTGAAACCTGGATCCACCACTATGATCCTGAGAGCAAACAAGAATCCATGGAATGGAAACATGTCACTTCTCCCAAGACCAAAAAGTTCAAAGCCTCCAGATCAGTGCAGAAGGTAATGGCTACAGTCTTCTGGGATAGCATCCACATAGATTACTTACCAAAAGGAAGAACAATGAATGAGGAATATTACGGTAACTTGTTGAGACAAGTGCGACAGTCAATCAAGGAGAAGCGCCGGGGCAAGATCAGACGTTGTATTCTTCTACATCAAGACAATGCTCCAGTACACACCTCTCGCGTTGCAGCCGCTGCTGTCCAGGAATGCGGGTACGAAATCTTGCTGCATCCCCCCTACTCTCCAGACCTGGCACCAAGTGATTACCATCTGTTCCCAAATCTCAAGAAACACTTGCGTGGTCGTAGATTTCAGGATGATAATGAGCTTATTGCTGCTACTGAGGCTAGGTTTGAGGACCAAAATGGCGCCTTCTACAGAGATGGCATCAGCGCCTGGCAGAAAAGATGGAACAAGTGTCCTGACTCACAAGGGGACATGTTGAAAAATAAATGTGGTTCATACCAATATTTTGTGTTTTTCTATGCAAGGCTCAAAACTTATTGACATCCCCTCGTACCTTCATGACTTTACTCATCACAGTTGTATAAATATTTGAGTCAACGTTTGTGTTAAGTCACAAACCGTTGTGTACAATACACAACCTTGTGCACATAAAGAGATCCGCGAATCCGTTGGTAAATTGCCACTTGGATACGTACAGACACACAGCAGCAGGTACAGCAACGCGCAGTAAAACTGTTAAGTACTGTTACTATGCCCCTGTCCACCCGGCTGCAAACAGGTACCTCGTAAGGATGCCATTGGGAAAGCCGGAATAACTCTGGGAGTTATCCGGCACTAATCACAAGTAAGATATATGGATTTGAATTGGAATAATATCAAATTCCATGTGTCTGAGATGTTTGAAGATGGAACTGGAATATTTTGAAATGCATTTGAAATATCTGTCAAAAGGCAACTCAGATTCAAACGTCTGTTCCGAAAGACAACGGGCATAAGACAATGGCTCTGGTGACGATACGGCCTGGCCACAGCATTTCAGAAAGAAACTGGGTTGTGGTGATGATATATACTTAGGGACAAAACTTAGGTGTCACGTGAAAGGACGAGTGTTCCTATATATTTTTCCAAGGATGTTCACAAGCTTTGTATCGCACAGCTTGTGAGGAAACGTGGACAACAAATTAGGGAACACTTGTGCATTCATGTGATCCCTCATTTTTTCCCCTCAGTATAGTTCTAGGGCGATTGCGGCCAACATGCCAATAATTAAAGTTCAACAATCAAGAGGAAACACCGCAAATATTTATGGTAATATGTAAAAAGAGACATAATCTGTTTAGGGACTTGCATTAAAACATAAAGCAGATACCTTATAATCTCTACATCAGGCAACCAATGTTTTATTTGGGAAGAAATGTGACCGTGGGTTAACTGCCTTGCTGGTACTGACTGAGAACATACATTTGGCAAGGATCCTCCTTAAGGATCCGAAGGTATGGAAATTCCTTTCAAACGCGTTGCATTCTCTACATTGCAGTTAAACAGTTTCCTGTAACGGTTAGCTTAGAAGATGAGAAGCTTTGAGAGAAAATATTCCAAAATCGATTACTCTAGAGGTTCTAGATTTTCTGTAGTCTGTAGTCTCATGACTGAACTATCGTTAAATATGGCGTTGTGTATAAATCCGTTGTCCAATTCGGAGCGAACTGTAATATGTTTAGAAAAAAATTGTCTTACCGTCAGTTGCAGGAGCTGCTGAAGATGAGACGCAGTCCCCGTGCTGACACCACTGAAAACACAAGCAGATCATCATCCCACTTACGTCACCCTCAACGTAATACGTTGTTCTGACGTTAACGTTGTTCTAGCATCAGAAAATGAGTGAGTTTACTTTGATGCCGCCTTTAACACTATTCCATCAGTATCACGACGAAGAACATCAGCAAAGGAGTTCACACATTGTACCCATGTGGGGAATCGAACTCGGCGTCGTGTGACGTACGAATGGTTTAACGAATGTCTAGGCTACCCAACCGCGCCGACATCACCACAGCCTTAATGTATGTTTACTTACAAGGTACACACAGTCTAGTTTCGTAAATTATAATTATGATGACAATGACGATGATGGTGATGTTGATGAATAATGCACTCGACAATGAGCCGAGTTTCCATTATTCTATTGTACTCCTACGATCATTTGCCCTAATTGTGAATTTTGGTTTTTGGAACCATACACATTTTATTGGTTTCGTTTATAGAACTTCTGCTACCGCCATCGATTCTGGTTTTCCAACAAAACTTAGACCACCTACAACCAATCTATATTCCAGGATCGGTCGACTTGTATGGAATTCTTTAAGGGACGTTCGCAGACTGGAATATGTGTGTGAGGTATAGATGGTTTTGTTACTACTTCAAAACACGAGAAAGAGCAATATATAGCTTTGTGTGAAGTTCAAACATATCGATCACTTTGGGAAAGATATGTATTAAAATAATGTTTATCTCACATTTGTATTGAATAATGATTTAGAAAGTTTCTCGGATTCACTTAATTCGGTACTTGATTCAGAGTGACAAAGGTCAGGTCAAAGCGTTTTTAGAAGCTAACTGACATACCATGTCGAAGGCATTTAAACCAAACTCAATTTACACTGGCAGCGTTTCAATTTTGTGTTGAGCGGGGACCGTGGGTGAGACTAATAGTAAAGCAGACCCTGGGTCGATTCCAATGCGTGAAGCCCATTGCTGGTGTCCTAATGTTGCTGGAATTTGCTAAAACCAACGTACACTATAGTGCGGAGAGACGCCCCAGCTTTGACTGAAGACCTTGGAGAATGTTCAAGTGACTTATGCTGGCATCTAGCAATAAATGAATGAATAACTATAGTCTGCCGAGGTAGACTGCATGTTATATACATGGCGTCACTCTTTGTAGTTACACTGGAAAGGCTAGTATTTGATGTATACTGTGGAAATCAAATAATGGAACACATGAAGGTACTACTCCTGAAATTTCTTCTGGATTTCTTTTGCAAGCTTTGCATTGCGATGTGCGTTAATCAATACAAGAACTTTGTGGTGAAGTAGGTTCTCGAAGAAGTTCATGTTAATAATGAATCACTCGAAATCAATGACAAAACTGGGAAATGCTACTCTTTAGCTATACTGACGGAAACAAATTAGAGAACACAGGTACAAGGGGTCCTTGTTTCTTAACAGCCTTTGTCAGGGTTCCTATTTTCTGTGGAACGGGGGCAGTGGACAAGACTTCTTTCACAGCCGATGTTCAGTCATCACTGGACTCACTGTAACGTCAGACTCATTTCTGTCATTGACTCAATCCCTAGCTCTCAGCGACAAACTGTATACGCATGCTTCGCCTGGTATAATGACGACATTAGATCAGCCAAACAGAAAGCGACAGAAACTGGAGAGGAAAATGAGGACAACACAGATGATTTTTGAAATACATGCTGAACAACGCGGCGTAGTGAACTAGGAAACCGGAGATGCAAAGAGAATTTATTTCACATCCTAACTGAATGAGTCCAAAAATAAAAAATATGGGTTTTTTTCCAGGTTGGAAACTAGTTGCTCTTCGAGGGCAAACAAACAAACATTCATCAATTGAGAAGTTAGCTTCTTCCTTCATCAGTTTCTTCACGGGCAAGATTCTCAACATCAGAAACATCTTGTGTACATCTCGCGACGAATGTACGTTCAATGTGGTTCATTGAACTTGACATGTTTTGCACCAGCAAAAAGAGAAAGATATTAATAAAAGAAAACACAATGGAAAGAGCCCACAGGCCGTCATACAAACTGTTACACCTATACTGAACCAGTGACTACGTCAATGCCAGGTATTATCATCACTTTAGGAAGCACCAATAACACCTCTTTATAATGAAGCCAACATTGAAACTATCGTCCAGGGACTCATTTCACAAAGCTCTCGATAAGGCTAAGGTCTCGTAACTTTTCTCGTAGCATTTGTACCTGGCATACTGTAACATAGGAGGTGCAAAGGCTACGAGAAAAGAGACCTTAGCCTTACGAGAGTTTTGTGAAACGGGGCCCTGTTTCAAATCTACCATTCATTTCCAAACTGACAGATCATGTTATAGTAAACCAACTGAAACAAAACCTCCTAGACAACAAACTTGGTGATATCATGCAGTCAATATACAAAATAGGTCACAGCACAGAAACGACTTTACTACCAGACACTGCCATACATGCATGTGCACATAACACCAGTCCTGAAGAGCTTGCTCTGGCTCCCTGTAATAGACGGAGTTGTATTCGAGCTTTTAGTGTTTTTACTCTGGAATGGATTACCTGGAAATGTCGGAAAAAACGGAAAATATCAACAATTTGCGATCTTTTCTCAAAACCATCCTCTATTTGATTTGGATAATACTGTGCCTATGGGTACGAAATCTGCGATGAAGTGGCGTCTCGTTATATATTTCCCTCAGTATATTTACCTTTTTGTTTCCGCAAGTCGTTCCTTCCGCTGCGTACGTAAAGAAACACTGGCCTTGAGAGGGACCGAAGCACGCCATTCGCTTGCATATGTCACGGTGAGATAAACCAGCGTCATTCTGCAAGGGAGAGTATGGTTTAGAGATTTTTAAAACCAACATTCAGCAATATCACGGGCGCGGAGGGTGAGCTGGTAAAGCGCCGGGCTGGTGTCGGGATCGAGTCCATCTGTGACCGGGTGTAAAAGCCTTGGAGTCATCTTTGTGTGCAGACTCCTTCCGTGTTGTCACAGCCCCTAGTGTACAGTACACAACCCTGAGCACTTAAAAGAACACATGAATACGTTGGTATATGACGAAATGGTGGCCACACGAACACGTGCAAACACCTAGTTGCGAGTACAGCAACGTGCGTTAAACTTGGACAAAGTACTGTGGCTATATGTCCCAGTCTACCCAGATATAAATTGGGTACCTCGTAAAGATGAGAGAGCCAGAATAAACTCGGTGCGCCTAGCTGTATACTTCCCAGCGAGTTGAGATTGATAATTGGATGTGACATGGAGACTGACATCCAATGAGCTAGGGAAACAAATACCAGCGCCTTGAGCAAGCACTAGTTGCATGGATATGTGTGCTGTATAAATATCCTATAATAATAAATAACAATAATAATAAAATCAATGTAAATGTGTTTATAAGCATCATGACACGAACTTTAATTCACTTTGCCTTTAAAATCATCTAGTGTGTAATGGAAGCCGCTACAGAAATGCTCCTATATTTATTATTTATTATTATAAGTCGATTGTCCAGTCACACAGACTTTCTGAAATCACGTACAAAGCAGTAGTACGACTGCACACCGTAGAGGAGACGACACTGTTGGTCTGGGTCGTACACCACCCCTGGCATAATATCTGTGACGTTGGGAGCGTCCACACCTTGCAGAGTCTCCAGGAAACAGGATCGAGACCAACTCGACGTCCTGAGCAAACAAAAACACAAATAATCAAAACAGTTTATGTATCTGCAAAAACGGTTCAAGGATACTGGCCGTGAGGTAGCATTGTGTTGATACAGGTGTGAAGCAAGATGTTTTGGTCATGAAAGATAGCATCGTGGTTTGTCGCGGCGATGGTGTCAATGGTGTGCCACACTATCCCGAGGGAGCTGGAAGCTGTCTTAATAACAATGACAATAGGAATGTTACAATTCATCTGTGATGGGGTAGTAGTAGTAGTGGTAGTGGCAGTAGTAGCAGTAGCATTAGTAGTAGTGGCAGTAGCAGTAGTAGTAGTAGCAGCAGTAGTAGTAGTAGTAGTAGCAGCAGTAGTAGTAGTAGCAGCAGCAGCAGCAGTAGTAGTAGTAGTAGTAGTAGTAGTAGTAGTAGCAGCAGTAGTAGTTGTTGTTTGCTGTCGTGGTGGTAGTTGCCGGTACGTGAGATGCTATTGCATCATGAATGACTCATGACACATTGATTCTTTAAGGTGGCATTCCGACAACCTACCCTATCAAACTGTATATGTATCGGTTCATCGACTGGAGAGAACAGTTGGAGAAGTAGTACGGGTTGTTGGTGCCGAGCTGATGGAACTTGGTGTAGTCACGGGCCATGATGTAGTGGTCCACGCTCGAACAGTTGTTGGGTGGTCCGTCGTCCTCAGCTCCTAGACTGAGAGGAATTATGACTTAGGCTGATAAAGAGAAAGGAGAGAGACAAAGCCGGAGGAAGTAGAGCTGGAGGGGAGAGTGAGAGGGGTTGATGATAGAGACGTAGAGACACAAACGGATAGACGTAGAGACGAGGAGGTGGACGAATTTAGTGACATTTAGAAACAGGAGAGAGGGAAGAGAGAGTAAGATCGCGACTTGAGGTATACTCTGAGAAACAGACTATAGAGTTTGGACAGAGAGGAGGATTGAAAATAGAGAACACAGGGAAACAGACAGAGGAGAAAGAAATGAGTGGGAGAGGGAGAAGGTTGAGTACTGAGACTGGCACTGAGAAACAGAAAGAGGAGAAGAAAGAGAGTGCGGGCTGTCAGAAGAAGGTTGAGAATAGACACAGACACTGACAAACAGAGAGAGGAGAAGAAAGAGTGTGAGAAGTAGGCTGAGAATAGAGACAGACACTGACAAACAGAAAGAGGAGAAGAAGGAGAGTGCGGGTTGTCAGAAGTAGGTTGAGAATAGAGATACACACTGATAAACAACATCATTTGCGCTAAGACGACATTAAGCCTATGTTATGCTATGGGAGTTACGCCAACCTCAGCGCACCCAGATACGGGCTTCACACTTTGTACCCATCTGGGGAATCTGAGACGGGTCTTCAGCGTGACCTGAGAATGCTTCTACCACTAGTCTACTCCTGACCGCCCCCGGTCAGACGAATGATGAGTGAGGGAGTATGGTTTTACGCCGCTTTTACCAATGATAGAGCAATATCACGGCGGGGGAGACCCGCACAGTCGGTTTGACGAAGGAACGATTTCACCACTAGGCTTGAGACAAGCCTGGAAAACTCATGGGTATGTAAATGAGAGACAATCAGTACGCGTGTCCGAGAGCGTGCGTCGTGTACAGCATGTCGAGGGCAAAGACGTCGCTGACGGCGATGAGGATGACATGTTTGGCGTCCTCCCTACAAATGGTTGAGTTGTAGGAAAAATCTGAAAAAATGATAGTCATTATGTTACAAATACAACAAATAATCACAATTATCAGCAAAAATATGTACAGGATCATAATTGTTTTGTGGAGTCCTTTTTAAAGAATGAATGTTTGTCATCTGCCGAGTCAACGTTGCAATTTGCATTCACACTGCAATCTGACGGCCGTAAAGATATTTAGCCAGTCTTATTACAAATGGGAAATACAAGATTTGAGACAGTTATAATTATGACTGGAGTGAATACGATATTTAAACAGCAATTTGACGGCGGTATTCACGAGATAAAAGATCTAGACAGTCATATTATGGCGGCAATCACAAAATTCATGGCAGTCATATGATGGCGGCAATCACAAGATTCATGACAGTCTTATGACGGCGGCAATCACAAGATTCATGACAGTCATATTATGGCGGCAATCACAAGATTCATGACAGTCATATTATGGTGGCAATCACAAGATTCGTGACAGTCATATTATGGCAGCAATCACAAGATTCACGACAGTCATATTATGGCGGTAATCACAAGATTCACGACAGTCATATGATGGCGGTATTCACGAGATTTAATGTAGTAATATGATGGCGGCAATCACAAGATTCATGACAGTCATATGATGGCGGCAATCACAAGATTCATGACAGTCATATGATGGCGGCAATCACAAGATTCACGACAGTCATACGACGGCGGTATTCACGAGATTTAATGTAGTAACATGATGGCGGCAATCACAAGATTCATGACAGTCATATGATGGCGGCAATCACAAGATTCATGACAGTCATATGATGGCGGCAATCACAAGATTCATGATAGTCATATGATGGCGGCAATCACAAGATTCACGACAGTCATACGACGGCGGCAATCACGAGATTCACGACAGTCATATGATGGCGGCAATCACAAGATTCATGACAGTCATATTATGGCGGTAATCACAAGATTCACGACAGTCATACGACGGCGGCAATCACGAGATTCACGACAGTCTTATGATGGCGGCAATCACAAGATTCACGACAGTCATACGACGGCGGCAATCACGAGATTCACGACAGTCATATGATGGCGGCAATCACAAGATTCACGACAGTCATACGACGGCGGCAATCACAAGATTCACGACAGTCATACGACGGCGGTATTCACGAGATTTAATGTAGTAATATGATGGCGATATTAATTTGCCTTAATTGAAAGTATTGGATAAAGGAATTTCAACCAGGTTAACTCATCAGAAATTGTTTCCCTGCTAAAACCATGCTGACTTTCGTAATCCTGTTACTTTCTATTTTCACAAGTAAAAGCAATCATCACAAAAATAACGGGACCATCGCAAAATGTAATTGAGTTATATTACCAGATTCAATACACATAGCTGTCAGTGTAACACAGACATTAGTTTCGTTTGATTCCTTATACTGGAGTCATGAAGCAATATTCATGCAATCACATGACGACATTTGGCTGCCAATTGCAAACAGCCAATGAAGGGAGAGGTCGGAGGTCATCCACTCTTTTGCTGTAATTCGAAAGTTGGAGAATATATATCGAGACGAAATTCAAAGAGAAGACATGGCCTTACTAAATGATTATTTATCATTTTTTATCAAAGAATACGAATAGGAGATTTGTTTGTTTGTTTAACGCCGCATCCAATAACATCCCAGCTACGTGACGACGGTCTGTAAATGAAATCTAGTGATGAACATCATGAGCATTGATCCATGCGACTGGCATATGAGGACAACCTTGTCATCGACCCTGACCTCTCTCCCTCGTTTGGCGCCTCTTACGACTTTGCTGGTTGCGGAACCGAATAAGAGAGGTTCCAGTGAAAATAAATATTATAGTCTCCGCTTACCTCGTAGGAAATTGTTCTCTTGCGTCGAGTAGAGGGACAACCTGGTGACGTAAAGCTAAGATTTAAGGTACATGGCGGTATAAACATGAGGTGAGATGAAATATACTTTCTTTGTTTTGAGACCGACAGATACAACAACGGGAAGGAAAGCTATGAGTATGGGGGCGTTCATAGCTATAGCTATAAAATTGGAGGGAAATTTGAATTAAGTCATTCTTAAGTGCACCAGCGGGGAAGTCCCGGGGAAGTCAACACTGACAGTGACAAGTTAGACGCTATTTTGAAAAAAAGATGAAATAAGGAAGTCGGTTAATATGACGATTGAAGGTCTAATTAGTACATTAGGTACATTTTGGCTTGTAAGTGTTTGTTGTATGTGAATAAGGAGTTGGAGAATTCGGATGAAACCTCGTTTCAAGATTATTGCGCTTACACAACAACGGACCAGTTTTATAATGCTTCGATGCCCCATGCTGAACAAGATATAGTATCACCGGTACTAAGCTGGTTCCTGCCTCCTACTGCGCGCCCCAACGTACGATATGCGTACATCCAACACCAGATTTCCGATGATAAGTGTATATTCAAGAACCACTTGTGATTCTAAATTGCGCGACCGCCATATAGAGACCGGACCAAGTGTACATTCTTTGTTGTCATAGCTGTTGTAGTTTTGTAATTTAGTTTTTCAGACCGGAAATTTGTTATCCCTGCAAGGATTATCGGTTCCTTACTGTCAACTGACAACCATGATACCATTTGGAAAGGTATGAAACGTTGTGTCACCGGATGCACTTCTTGTGAAGTGCCATGGCCTTCTTACGGGCCATATACTGGTGCACAGTTTCTTATGTTGTCCACTAAATACGAGCGCCAAAGTAACAACAAATAAGATCGTGAAGGATTTTGGGGTTGACCCAGCTAGGGATTCTAATCCACCACCCTCCGCCCCTGGGTAGATGGTTTAAATTACTGAGGTTCTTGACTGAGTGAGTACGTCGGCTTTAATGCAGGTTTGGACAGTTTTACAGTTACATCACTGCTAATGAGATAGTGTCAGAGCAAATCAAAGAGAAAACTCACGTATACACAAGTGATATATATTTGCCATTTTGGTACTATATACAAAAGAGTGTTTGGTTGACCAAACCCAAAAGTGTACCCTCGAAACAACGTTGTCGGTCAAACACTCGAAACCTAAACCACGGCATGTGTGCCGCCTAAGGGAGATGTTAAAACATCAACGCAGTGGCGTGAGTTACGTCCCTCGACAGTGTCAGGTTGTGGTACATGGTGAGTTTGGTGTTTGAACCCCATAATTGTCTCGCTTATGAACAATTATCGTCAGAAAAGTGTTTGTGGGTTGATATACCTCCATCGGATTTATAATTGTCTTGACACACTCTTGTGTGTAAGTTTCAAGTTGAGTGCCTTGTTTGAAGACAATGTACGTACGATTCGTAAGTAACGATGACGTCGTTGTGCGGAAAGTCGGTTGCGTTTCTTGTCCAGTTCCAGATTGCGTCCAACATCAGCTGACCGTCCAGTCTCGTGTCGTTCCCCTGGATCTCCCGAACACGTGTCACCCATTCACTCTCTCCTGCATCCTGGGGAGGCAAACTAAGAGTGTGCGCGAGTGAGTCAGTAAATAAAAGTGTTAACAATGTTGTGGTCTGTAAGTAATCTGGTCTAGACCAAGATCAGTCCACGCATTTGGATACCACAACACGTGTTGAAGAAGTGAGGCAACATCCTCTACGCCACCATCCTCGCGAACATTAGCAACAGCAACAACAGCAATGCCTCAATACAGACGCATGGTATCATTATCCTTCTACATTGTCTCCACCTCCATTACTAGAAAATATCAAGGAAGAGTTTTGAAACTGTTCTCCTTATCCTTTATATGAACTTCTCTAATATTTCTGCTGCTTTTGATATTGTATTGAAGTCCACAACAAGTGTAAGTAACGTACCGAGCAAAAGAAAGTTAACATTTATACAGTAACTGTATGAAAAAGCCCGCTGGTACAAGTAGAAAACATTTTCCAAATCGCAATATGTCTGCGTCTGTTAAGGGACCGTCCATAATTTATCGTTAATGGATGGTGTTTTTGTGTGTCCCTCTATAATTCATGTACAAAGTAAGTGTCCTCGCTCTATGCATGCCCAGTACAAATTCAATGACCACCACACCTCCCCAAACCTCATCCCATTCCCATAATTTTAATCATAATTGTTTTCTTGTTTCTATGAGCAAAAATTCTGATCCCCCCTAGTACAGGAGTACACAATTGATGACCGCTGCTTCAGAACAAATTGGATGACCCGTCCCCTCAAAATCATCAATCCCCCCACTCTTCTAGCACTAAATCATGAACGGTTCCTAATGGTTTACGGGGCTTAGGTCGACCCTCAGATCCTGGATGACAAGAATATGCAAGTAGCTTCCTTCTGTTCACGATCACCAATCGCCTTCCAAGATGGCGTACAAATATAGGTCTTCCTGGTTGCCATAGCAACTGTTGAAGCTTATTTTTCTAGCAGGTGGTATTAACCTTTTCCATCAAAGTATGATTAAGTGTGATGGAAACATTTTGTGTTGAACTTTCACACTATTGCTGCGTGTTGTGTAACAAGAAATTCTTATTTTAAAAACAAAACCTTTTGAAATTTTCCACCTGGAGGCGATCTGTATTTAATCACACAAAAAAATTCAGTAATCAATAGTATGATTAACGGTTAGGATGACGTGGGTCTAGAAAGTCCTGACCACCAGATCCAGATAGCTGGCCCTTACGATACGAATGCCTTGCTGAAGATGAAGATAAGTTCTAACCCGTGTCATCGCAGCAATCATAGGCCATCAATCGAGACATAGTAAACGTACTAGGAGCTGACCAGTAGATGGTTTATCCTCTCCATAATGAAAACCAGACTGGGAAACAATAAGTACCATCTTTTACAGACTTCTGATACAGCAACCAGTCCTGTACTCCAACACCTTTGGTCGGTGGGCTAGAGTCGTTCGTTCCTTATGGGTTCGATTCCTCACATGGACACAATGTGTGACGCCCATTTCCGGTGTTCCATGCCGTGGAAATGCTGTAATATTGCTAAGAACGGCGCAAAATTGAGCAGATCAGAATCTTTATGTCCAAAACACGCACGCAAAATATTTTATGCGTGCTTTTATTATTTTTTCGCAAACGAATACAACAGTCATTGTTTTGATACAGTATTGACAGTAGTAACTTTGTTTAAAAGACAGATTTACCTCAATGACAACGCCAACAAGTTTGATGTTATACCGGGGAGACGCACTCGTGAACCTTTGCTTCACCTGAAACAGAATGTACATATTGAACTTTGTCCTTACATGTCACGATATATCAACTCGAAACTATGGAATCCTTTAAGGGACATCACAGTGCAGTCGTCTTTAAGGAATGAAAGAAGGACGTGAGATGATTTAGAGGTGAAACTGATTTCAATGTCATCACGATGACCATTCTTCCATCTGTTACAGACTTGCTTCTATCACAGAACTGTACACGCAACTAAAGTATGTAATATTTCATATAAAGGTCTTTGTCATGTCTGACCATGTCTGGAAGTGAAGTACAAATGATGAACGGAACAAACAGAGTCCTATATATAGTTTCTATTTTATGGCTGATGGTATCAAGACATCAAAAGATATATTCTCACGTTCTCATTTGCAACCGCTATGTTCATTGGGCATTTGGAAATGCCAAACTACAATTGATAATGAATAATCTAAGAGTATATTATAGATAGCAAAATGTGTCAAAACTGACCAAAGTTCACGCCACAGGTTGGTCATTTGTAGCTTTTTGGTTAATTCTGACACTCTTTAACCCCCCAGAGAGCGGTATAGCGACCATCTTCAAGGCCGTATTGTATCCCCCCAACTGAGGTGTTAAAATGCGTTAAAACCCGTAGCAACGCGGTAACACGACTTATCTAGGATTCCATACCAAGCCTGGACCGTTTTAACAGGAACTTTATGGTTCCGCGTCAGATCGATACCATGCCATTATCGGTACTTGGAGTAAACGATATTTATCTATTCAATAACACTCAAGCTACAAGGTGAATACTCAGTGATTATAATAAGGTATTATTTCTGTAGTGTGATGTTTTGATTGTTATGAAACTGATGAGTCCTGGCAATTGAAACGACAACAATTTCAGATGACTTCGCTGATACATGGTAGCGCACGCCCTGTCTTCACGGTTTATAATCCGAATAAGGATCTGGGTGTTTTTCGTGACTGGACAGTCTGATTGAAACCGCATCTAATCAAAGAATATACAACTACAACAATATGTCATCAAGCACTGTAATAAATGGGATTCACCTCGTTGTATCGACTTGTTCTCTGCAAGGATTACCATTATGACGATGAGATTTCATCGGTGGATTTTACACGACTAATGGTTCTACTCTGCTGCTGTAAAATATCTTTTTCAACGCAATTTCTCTTCGCTTCGATTATTTGTTTTTCTTTTTCAAAATTCCGGGTTTTTTCTTTGATTATATTATATTTTCGTAACTTCAATTCTTTTCTCGCCATTCCAAAGTCATAATAAATATCAAGGTTTCGGGGTTTTATCTGCTGTTCAGTTGGAATGTGTCCTCGTTGTTTCAGCGTTTTTCTCAATATTGGGAATATTATCTCGACACTTTAATGGTTTTTGTTGCAGGTTATTTCAAATACTCGTAGGTACGATCTTTTCTCCGTACTTCCAATATTTCTTGCTTATTTCAAATACCTTCTCGACATTTCAAATGTTCATCGTTTTTTTCGATTATATTCATATATTTCAATCCTTTCCCCGTTAGTTCAAGTTTTTTATACACCCGACCAACAACAACTCGAATTTACATATTTGGGATTTGGGACTTCCAAGGAGGAAGCTATGTCACATACGTTATCATTACAAATAGCAGCCTGAGACCATAAACTGCCGCAATTCCCTGTACAGAGTTGCCTCGCCTAATCGTGCCAATATCCAGTGATCGTTTGTTCGAATCTACGAATCACGGGCTTATGGCCCATGAGGCACAGTGGCGATACTGTGGTCATCAAACCAACCGTATCAGTCATTGGTCAGTTGATATCCCTGCTTGACCAATCATAATCGCTAATTTCTTATGGTAGAATACTGTGAATAGTATCACAGTATGCACTCACGGAATTAAACAGCAGAGCGAAGTACTGGCGGATGCTATTTATTGCTTCCAGGCGTTTCAAGGTTGTATTTGTCGCGGCGGTTCTTTCTAGCCACCTGCAAATAAGAACAAATTGTTCAGTTGATGATAATGATAATGATAATGATAATGATAATGATAATGCATGCACTTCTATTGCATTATCTCCCTAACACAAGCTCCGTGGATAAGTGTGCTCTCGAGTTTCAATTTCAGCTACATGGGACCATACAAGCGATACTGCCTTCTCAGTCGCGAGACATATTAACATCGCATACGACCAGGTACCTATTAACTGCTGGGTTAACAAAAGCCCTTTGGAGTCCCTAAGTCAGTACAATACGTAAAGGTCATTGCTGCTGCCATTCTCACATCAACGTTTGTTGTTTTTGGCCGATCATTATGGTGCGACTTGTTTTGTTTTAATGTCTGAGGACAAAGTTTTCCATAGAATATTAATTATAACTGGTACAAGGCCAGTTCAGTAAAGACCCATGCAGTCTATGTTGTGGGCATGATTTTCAGAAACCAACGTAAATGTTTTAGAAGTATTGTGATTGTGTACGTGTTGTCAAAATACCACATCGTCATCAATAGCCATGTTGTCAGCGACCAAAGTAGACGATTCTGTTGATGATGATAAACAAAACCCCTTTGATCACATATGCGTTGTTTTTGCTGATTTGTTTGGCATCGGTTGAGTAGCTTCTTTTGTAACTCAATTTATTAGACCGCCTCCGTTGTGTAGTGGTTAGAGCGTTCACCGTGTGAGCCGGGGCTCTATGCCCGACCGCGTCACCCAAAAGACATTAAAGTACGGTACTTGCTGGTCCCTGCATGGCGTCGGGCATCAATGGGAACAGCAAGTATTGGTGGACTTGAAGTCAGTATCATGTGTCTGAGTAAGATATTAATGCTTAACTGCGGCATGGTATCTCAGTGAGCTTGGGCTATAACACCAGCTTAAATCTGGGCTGGTACACGTTGTCATATGTGCGAAATATTCTTAAGTAAGGCATTAAACCCCAGTTCACCTCAACTCAGTGTATTTGATTATCTCCCCTTAGTATGCTTATTCCCCGCAGGAATGGTGAGTTTATATAGCACAAGATACTAATGCCAACGTCCGATCAATGTTCTTCTGTAGGTCCTTGCGCGACTGCCAGAAATATCCAGTTGGAATCTTGAGCTATCTGGCAACAATACACTGCACAGTGTTATCTTCTGAAACGAAGGATACTAATAAGACAATTCAGTGTGGATTCCGTACTGATTGGCTTGTTTGAATCACAACAACTGGGGCCCGTTTCACAAAACTCTCGTAAGCCTAAGATCTCGTAACTTTCCTCGTAGCATTCCTGCTTCCTATGTTTCAGTATAGGAGGTACCAATGCTACGAGAAAAGTTACGAGACCTTAGGCTTACGAGAGTTTTGTGAAACGGGCCCCTGGTCTTCAGTAACCCATGCTTGCAGTAAGAGGCGACTAACGGGATCGGATGGTCAGGATGGATGACTTGGTTGACACAGGCCATCGGTTCTCGATGCTAGTTCTGATCATCACTGGATTGTCTGGTTCAGACTCAATTATTTACAGACCGCCGCCATATAGATGGAATATTGCTGAGAGGTGTTTAAAAGTACACTCTCTTTCTCGCTCTTCGCATCAAACCACATGGACGTTTTCGTTAAGCAGTGGCTTATCCCCCGTGTTATTGACTCTTAAACTTTAGTGAAAATGAAATATACCGTTTTATGGACTACAGCTTCTTGTTTATTACGCTGAATGACTTTGAAGTCATTACAAGAAGTTGTAATCCATAAGGGTGTATGTATGTATGTATTCATTTTTGACTCACAAACTTCTAGAATGCCCATTAAACAAGTAAACTAAAGTGTTCTTGCTGCAAACCTTTCAGCTCACCAATCACTGCTTCTATTCAAGTTATAAAAATGTCTTCATGGATATTTATTGAAAGACTCGTTGTTTAATTAGTCACGTAAAGCACAGTTACTCTTTTTCTCAGCATATAAGTTCTGACATCATTGCCTGCTTTGTTATGCGTTCCTGTGAATTTTCGTTAACACATAGGAAAAACGTCAGTTCACCTGCCCCTCAGACTTAGTCATCACCTACGAATGTGCTCAGGTTTCCATGTACAATTGGTCTTAAAGTCACCTTATCAGTAGATATTGTGTAACATTTATGCCGATCACAGGCTGCTTGTTATCACTGTTGCTGCATTACATCCATTGCCGACTTCAATGAGTCTTTATCTTGTAAACTGCATAAACCATTATTGATCTGACCATCTATTATTCGTTTCATGTTTTGACTCCCCATTGTCACCAACAACAAACTTGTGCTTCTATTCTCTGGCCCTTGTAAAGATCCTCCTCCTTCAGTCCTACGTCCGTCTTCCTCTCCTGTTTCATTCATTCTCATTTCTTACCCTAACGTACTTCTCACCATCACGTTCATCAAAGCTTCATACCGGGTACAAGTTGCTGGTCTGACTGATACCCTGTCATCATTTCCATCTTTCAGTGTTTTTTTTCATGTGCGAACGTGAAAAACTGTCATAAATCTCTTTGCTTTCAAAGTTGCCTTTCGATCTTGGGTGCTCTGGCAGAATGTGGTGGTATCTGTGAGTGTCCTCCACAACAACCTGCTAAAAGTCTTAAAAGCGGAATGGTATACCATCATCTTCTCAATTCTGTTTTAAGTATTGAGTCAAAAAAACCTTTTATTTGAATATTGTATACTGAATACTGTTCCAACTTCTGAAAAGCCGTGAAGATCAGAGTTAAAACTGGATTTCAGCAACTACCTTTGTTGACAAATGTCATCATATGTAGATCGATGCTCATGCTGTTGATCACTACATTGTCTCATCCAGACTCCACAATTTACAGACCGCCGACACATAGCTATAATGATACCAAGTGCGACTTTAAACAACCAACCAACAAAACTTCTGTATGTCTAGTTCCCGTTTCTCCAAAACTCACCTGGTGGTTCGTAATCTACCTTCGTAATCTACACACACACACACACACACACACACACACATATATATATATATATATATGTACGTGTGTGTGTGTATATATATATATATATGTGTGTGTGTGTATATATATATGTGTGTCTGTGTGTCTGTCTGTGTGTGTCTGTGTGTGTCTATGTGTGTCTGTGTATGTCTGTGTCTGTGTGTGTCTGTGTCTGTGTCTTTGTGTGTCTGTGTCTGTCTGTGTCTGTCTGTGTGTGTCTGTCTGTGTGTCTGCCTGTGTGTCTATGTGTGTGTCTATGTGTGTGTCTGTGTCTGTCTGTGTCTGTCTGTCTGTGTCTGTGTGTCTCTGACTGTGTCTGTGTCTGTATGTCTGTGTCTGTCGTCTGTGTCTGTCTGTCTGTGTGTGTGTCTATGTGTGTGTCTGTGTCTGTGTCTCTATGTGTCTGTGTGTGTCTGTGTCTGTATGTCTGTGTGTGCCTGTTCGTGTCTGTGTGTCTGTGTGTCTGTGTGTGAGTGTGTGTAAACCGAGTTTTTGCCTGAATTATTTTGCTGAGAACATTATAGACTGATGGTAAACCCGAGATATTGAAAAGGGAGGGGTTAGCCTGAATTGCAAGACCATCATCTGAACCAGTGTGGACATAAAAAACTGAACTGTATCTATCAAAATGATATATAAAATCAGTTATGTTTGGCAAGTACACTTTGATACTAAACCCCCTCGGAATACAAACTGAAGCGTAGCACTATAGCAAGTTCTGACGATCTGTGGACTACTCGATCAATTTGCCATGGTCCCACCGCTCTTGATGTAACGAGGTTTGCCAGCAAGTTTATTAAACATACCTTTGGTACTCTGAATACCCAACAAGAACAACTGCGTCGATGTAAATGTCATCTGTGTTTCGCTTGTGCCGGCGAGATGCGCCTCTGATTACCCCTAGAGCTCTCGTTTGTTCCTTTCCAGGAATATGTGATTCTGTAAATAATCATATATACATGTGGAAAGGGACAACTTCCCAGTATTGTCCGGAATAACACATACGAACCTTCATAGTCAAGTGTATTTCTTCTCCTAGATAATTATAATCCACATTTGGGTGAAAGAGTGTCCGCCCGGCCACATTTGAAAAATACCAATTGCCGCTAAAGCCGCTTTTCAAGTACAAACCTCTGTGGTCCGAATTCCTTTGACCATTCTAAACATCAAAATACTTCAAAGAAATAATCGGCTGTATAATCATAAATACTTCGTAAGAGGTGTTAGAACACTCACGTCAGGCAACTAGCTCTGGGTTTCTGTCCACGAACATTTCAACTGGATTTCGATACTTTACACAATGTTTGATACCCATTATTTACGATAACTTGGGTTACCTAATAGCGGATTGCGGTTAGAGCCACATTCATACGATCGCTGAGCCATGTACATTGCCGGTTGAGCCACACCATTTTCAACTCTGCTTTTCTCCCCCTTGTTTTTCTCAGGCTATTCCCGGTGGAACTGGTCCTCGTTAAATAGATCAGCACTTACGGTTGATATAAATACGTGTCTCTCTCGTGGTCTAAAACCATGATATTTCATAAAGATAATTTTCATGTTTTGTCAGTTTTTGCCCCATTTCGCGAGAACCGTTTCAGTAATGGCCTCCTGTCGAAGGGAAGCAACTCTAGTCTACAAAACGTCACGGATATGGCGCTACTGCCATGACTCGTAACTGAGTCAGATATCACGTCAGAAGGTCAGCGTCTGAAGGAAGCAAAATAATATTTCACATACACTACGAACCAAACTGTCTTCATTCGGCATAAAAAACATGGCGCGTACAAATCGTTACATTGCTGTCGATCTCCCTTTTTGAATGACTTGCATAAGTATGAAGCGAAAAGCATTGAAATCACAAGGGTTAAATAAACGTTCGGACATAATTCTACCTTTATGATATTTTTGAAAAGAGATACGAAAACTGTTTGGTAAGTGCGTATATGTCAGAAGAGACATGTAAGAGACATGGTGCCAAACGGGGTCACAGTTTTTACGTAACGATTCTGAATGAGGCATATAAAATGATAGCATTAAACTTTTACAAATGATGTTGACTAAAAAATTAAGTGATATTCGACAATAACACATTACACTAACTAATGGTTTGTCACAGAGTGCAGTTATATATGATCAGTTTGTTTGGGAATATATATCTCTTAGACGTCTTAAAATACTGAGAAAACATGATTTTATCACCAAAATCTTGGTATGTACACATATGTTCAAAACAGCTATGAACCAACATTTGCCTTTTGCTGATATATTAACATAACAATCATTCGCTGACCAAGCCGATACTGTTAGGGGTGCAATTGTATACCTGCATGTCTCCTTTCTTTCGGACGAAGTAAATATGAAACGTCTTCAGGTTTTTGACCGCTGTCCCTACTGGCACCCGTGTCCGGCTCAAGGTGATAAACGTTCCCATTGGAAAAGACCACATGACCCCTCTGTAAACGTAAAGAAGGTTGAACAAACAAAATTAAAATGTTAATATACAGCATTACCCATCAAATTAGCAAAAAAATCAGAATTCTTATGCAAGACAATTCTTGAATTTTCAATAGAATTTCTTGAATACTTTGCTTGGCCGTACAAGTTGGCTGTCCTTTCTGAGGAAAATATCAAGCGACATGTCTGCATTTCCTCTGACACTATCTGGGCGGTTCCTATGGTTCACTCACTCACTCACTCATCCGAGTGAAAAATTACTGTTCATAGGAAGTGAGACAGTCTTTCCTCGCGCAAATTGGAAATGATGAAAGTTTAGGGATTAGGGTTACCTTATGGCTATTGTCCGTTTACCAAACGTTAAAAAATAGTGTCAGTGAACAGTATTATGAGTGTGCAAACAGCTGATACTGTTTGTTCGGTCTACAGACAGAGTCGACCTTTTGAAATTTCGTTACGAACAAGAAGTTGACCAGCTGTAAACTTTGATGTTCAAGGTGTTGCTTGAGTCACGCTAATCAGCTGGTAAATGTTGTTGTAAAATATTTTCGATAACGTCAGCATCACCTAATGCGTGAACAACATTCACTCACGTAGGTCACGCAAGATGGCATCAATGACATCATATGAGTGAAGATTACGATTAATATCGTCAATTTAGATTAATTTCGGTATGTATGGAAAGAACTCGATTAGACTGCATTCAGTTTCAAAAGGGCAACAGCACCGTTACATTTGCGATTTCTTCCTACATCTCGTGGTGGAGGATATCTGTGTTTTGGTGGATTTGTGTACTGTGACAATAATAGAAAGCGACACTGGCCATTGAAGTGCACGGGAAAGAACAGTAACTCCATTGCGTGAACTGTTAATGACGTTATGACGTCCATGCTTGCCAGCTGAACCAGCACGATTTCGACGGTCCCTGCACCGACAAACTGGAAGGGTAGTACCCTCCTTTAGAGAATTTGGTGGAAAAGTTACCTCGCATTTTTTTGAATAAATAATGAAAATTTCTTGCTGAGGATCACACTCATACTGAAGTCCGCCTGTTGCAGTTCGTCTGTGGACAAAACGTCCATTTATGAAAACGAAATGCTGGGACTTGGAACATCATAGATGTGGTTAAATCAGCAAAAAATACAACTGACTTTGCAAAAATACAATTGACGAAATACAGTACTTTTCTCCAGTTGTCTGTATAATCCGGCGATAAACTGCACACTCCGGATTACCGCCTTGTGAAAATACTATCAAAACTGTATAGATTCAGGAACTAAGCAGGTCAACGAACTGGACCACCCGATCTTCGACGCGTCTATGTATGATGTGAGTTTCCTGCGGGGAAGGATCGTGTTTTGCTAGGGCGTTTCAGCATTGGCACTGGGCCTGTAGGTCTCGCGAGGTGTGCTACCATCAGTACTAAGCTGGTTATCGACTCCCTTTTCGCGCGCGAACTTGCGATATGCGGACCGGGGCCGAGCTTACAGCGGCATTAGATTTCCGATGACAAGTGAACATTCAAGAACCAGTTCCGGTTCAAAATTTCACGACCGCCAAATGTGACTAGACGAGACCAATTGTACAACCATGTAGAAAAAGTCTGGAACGTTTTTGTCACCGGAAGTAACGTTGTTTGTCTCGCAAAGTACAGGGACCTACGATGACTTTCATGTGAACTCGAACCAACTCCTACCATTTCAATACGAGGCTGTTGTCTGTGGAGAGTACACAGCACCTCCATGGACGTGGAACCGCTTTGGTCGACATAATAACCAGACACCTGCAAAACAGTAAAAAAGAAACGTATTTCAAATACATCGAAAAACCTCTGGTTTGTGTAGGAACTTGGCACGCCTGCACAAAGTCTCATATAATATCACAGCCATAAAGAAAAAGGCCACAGAATTCCAATATTTTCCTATCTGTTCCCCTGTGCCTAGTGGTACGTTATCAATTTGTCATTTAGGAGAATCGGGGATTAGATGGTGAAGGCCATGTATTGTGATTTAGCGTAATGATGAACTGATGTACCGATATGGCAGGTTAAGCCCTACCAAGCACTACAGAGGCTAACGAAATATTGCTCTCGCTCTCTCTCTCTCTCTCTCTCTCTCTCTCTCTCTCTCTCTCTCTCTCTCTCTCTCTCTCTCTCTCTCTCTCTCTCTCTCTCTCTCTCTCTCAATGTTCCAACGATATGACAATACGACGTTCTGTTTCCAGGTAAACAAATCTTCATCTAATTATCCAGTGATTTACATCACAAGCATCTACGCATCTACCTGCTACCTGCCGCGAGAACAAAGCTCTGCTATACATCATAACTGGAGGGTGGGATTGGTAACTACCTACTGTCAAAGTCCAAATGTAACCATTAGCTACCAATTAACCTGCGCATCTACATATACAAAGAATGCATATGTCCACCGAAGATGACTTGAAACCAAAGATGACAATGTTTTACTCCTAATGTAATAATAAAGGCCACAACA
Source organism: Haliotis asinina (assembly GCF_037392515.1). NCBI lineage: Eukaryota > Metazoa > Mollusca > Gastropoda > Lepetellida > Haliotidae > Haliotis > Haliotis asinina. The sequence goes on from NC_090281.1 coordinate 45,526,693, forward strand.
GCGGTCACGGAGAACGCTGTAGAGAGGCTATTAGGACATATGTAGACTGCAAGAATAATTGAATGTGTTGTTTTAGAGATACTGGTGTTAACTGGTGTATCTTTTAAGCCTTTCCTGTTCCACTAAAATGTTAACATAATACGTTTTTGGGTCACTGTGAGGGTTGTGATTCACGTTTCATATTGCTAGTCGTGGATACAACTTGTTCAAAGTTTTTCAGTAATTGTTTTCAAATATGTCGAGGAAAATCTTCGTTTCATTTTAACTTATATGTCGAGACCTGTGAAAGTCCGGGGTAGAATAGGCCTTCAGCCTAACTTGGTTGAAATGCCATCGGTTCCCAGAAGCGCAGATCAATGCTCATGCTGTTGATCACTGGATTGTCCGGTCCAGTCTCAATCCAGACCGCCGCCATATGCACTAGAGTCTGGATACGCCATCAAACATCTTTTTTTCTGTTCTAAAACAAAACTTAAGCTAAATATGAATAGCAGTGGTGGACATTGTCCAGCATTCGATCACAAATGCAGAATCGACTGGGAGCTTTATCAACTTTCTGGGCAGCACATATTGTTTAATGAAGGTTGTGGCCACCTCTAGCACTGATGCATCCCCGAACCCGTCGTCGAACTGAGTAGCTGAGTCGTTTGACGTCTTGATTAGGGATCCAACGCCATTCCTTTAGCAGAGCAGGCGCCAAAGCGTCCCCGTCAGTGGCCGGTTTGGGCGTTTCCTAATCCGACGTCCCGGTTATTCCGGGGCGGTGGGGTAGCCTAGTGGTTAAAGCGTTCGCTCGACACGCCGAAGACCTGAGTTCGATTCCCCACATGGGTCCAATGTGTGAGGTCCATCTTCTGGTGTCCCCCGCCGTGATATCGTTGTGCTAAAAAGCGGCGTAAAACCAAACTCACACACTCGCTCACTCCTAGTTATTCCCAAAGGTGCTCAACTGGGGACAGATCTTGAAGAGCTAGAACTTACATTTGTCACCAAAGTTCACTCTTCTCCATTTTCGCAGTGTGGCACAGTCTTGATTCATCTCAATCTGGCACGTCGGTGTTGGCACGTCAGCGTCATGCCATTGAAAGGTTGATCGGCAAAGAAACCATGAGTGCGGAATCGTCTGGTCACAGTCTGTCTACTGAATGGATGTCCAGAGCTGTTGGCGCTTGATGAGGACACAGTGGCGTATCGGTTCCTCAAGTGTAACAACCGTAAATACCGGTCTTCTTTTGAGGTTGCGACCGTCAGTCTACCACTCTTTGGCCTGTCTGCGGTACTAACAGTCTGTCGTAGACGTGTGACAAGTTTTCCGATTGTGGATTTACAACATCTCCCTGGATTGCTCTCTCCCTCTACTCTGCTGTTAAACGAGGCATGTTCTTGGTTGTCAATCGATTAACATGATGTAAGAGAATGAACTTGGTTGACTTGGTACCAGTGATTTTATGGACAGTTTCCATTTTATTTTTGTAACTTCGGGTTTTTTTCACAAGGTACGATATGCAAGTACAGGCATTCACTGGGAATAGACATGTTGCGTTCTGAGAGATGTGTTTTTAGCTATTTACAAACAGACTGACAATATTATTATTACTTTGACAATTAGCAGTCGTTATTATTTTGGTGGCGTTTCTTTTGGTCTCTAATTTAACTGGAATACTGCTGAGTGCGGCGTAAAACTAGACTCACTCATTTATATATCGAAACGAAATGTGTTACATTAAGCAAATCGCTTATGACAACTGGACCAATGCCATACATCGATAAAAAGTTTCATCGAAAAGGTAACTGAATAGAATAGTTTAAACTGACGGCTTATGGCAGATGGACCATTGTCATACATCGATAGACAAAGTTTCATCGAAAAGGATAATTGAAGAGAATGGTTCAAACTGGTCTAACTGGACCAGAATGTAACACATTTGTTGTAATCCGAGTAAGCTATGTGTTCACTCCCTCTGCATCGAAGCAAAGGACAGTTTCAAAGACAGATCGCGTTAAACGGACATTTCGTTCAGAAGGTAAGCCACACAGAACTGCGTCTTTAGTAAATTGAATATTGGTTCCCGCCTTGCTGTTTATCTAGTTGTGGACTTCAATTCAGACAGGGTTCACAAGTAGTATAAACAGGAGAGTTTAAGTATCCAATCTTAAAGACATGTTTCCAAAGGGAAGGATCCGGTTCATAATTTTATATTGAAACCATAGTAAATGAACATTATCTGTTGATCGAAATGAAATTTCATAAACATAGTCTTTCTCCCATTGTTGATTGCCTGAAGTCTTCTGAAATTTGGATCTTAGGAAGACATTATATTAGTATGTTGAGCCCTTTAGGGTGAGCAAGTGAGTTTAGTTGTACGCCGCACTCAGCAATATTCCAGCTATATGGCGGCGGTCTGTAAATAATCGAGTCTGGACCAGACAATCCAATGATCAACAACATGAGCAATCTGCGCAACTGGGAACCGATGTAATGTGTCAACCAAGTCAGCGAGCCTGACCACCCGATCCCGTTAGTCGCCTTTTACGGCAAGCACAGTCGCCGTTTATGGCAAGGATGGGTTGCTGAAGGCCTATTCTACCTCGGGACCTTCACAGGTCGAGCCCTTTAGGCGAAAAAAGAGCGAATGAATATTAAATGGTAACACTGGCGCTATTAACTGTGTAATGTCATCAGAATCAAGCTCATTTAAATAATTTCTCAAAGCATTTTTACCCAGTAAAATGTAAAATGTTAAATAATTATAGGAAATATTGTACTTATTTTTGAAAACGAGGTTGGCCATCTTGACCGATAAAATCGTTGATATGTTCACTCCGGATTCATCAAATATTAGAACGAATCTGTTGTTTGGTTTTTTTTTTGGTTTTTGTTTTGGGGTGGGTGGGGGGTGGGGGGGTGTTGTTTTTCGTTGTTTTCATTGTTACAAGAGAAATATTCAGAAATAAGGGAACTACAATACGTCATCGTTTTGTGTGAATTTGCGTCAGTCATGGCGTCACGCCAACGGATATTGTTATATATTGTGTTGGGTCGAAATAATTCGAATACACACATTTTTATCATCTACCGATCCCTTGCTACGAGGCTCTTCCAATGCATGTTCTAAACGGTATGAGAAAGTGTATGCAACAAGTGGGCAAACGGATCACTCACAGTATGAGAAAACGATATCCAGTGTAAAATCTGAGATGGGCTTCGCTTACCTTTTAAATAAGATAAGACTAGGGCCTTTCCCAGAGCGGCATGTGATATGTTTAGCTACATTTCACTGAGATACTTGGTTTCGTGACAAAGGACATTGGTCATTTTATTTTGACTTGTATCAGGAACGCAAGGATTGCTGTAAGGAAGATGGTTTTGAAATAAAGTCATACATAAGGCAAAACATACGCGTGTCGTGATTTTTAAAACATTCTGACCGACAGTTCACTTCTAGGTTCGAGTTTGTGTATTTTCCAAAACATTCTTAGCGAATCTCGGTTCATGGATGATGTTTCAGAACGAGTATTGGCGATTCCATTAAACAAACAACAGATACCGGTGATCTCAGTGCTGCGTTTTATTTGTTTGTTTGTGGTTTTTTTTCGTTTTTGATCTCTCTTTTTTAAAGTAAATCTCCCAGTACCATTTGACATTGCAAAACGCATTGAATGGTATGTTAGGAATGTGTCATAACTGCGAGGTTTACGTGGCATCAAAGTTTCTGTAGATATTCCCTACAATGAGCGGGTGTTATCATAAAAAATAACAACGCATTTTAACAAAATTCAAACTGGAGATTGCATTTATCTTCGTGGTGTATTTGGACTTGGTTTCGTCATCAAACTGAAGGTTGAAGAGGAGGGACGATTACGTAGGAATAGTGCTGGTGTTTTTCAGCACCCCTGCTCATCGCTGTTTTTAGACAATGTTTCAAACTCAGTGAACATTGAATCAGTGGCTTCGCTGCTGGTTTCACATATCGTTTAAAGTGTCCATTAAATGCACAAATAGTTTCCCTTAGTCGAGTAAAAATGACCTTACCATGTTTAAGTTTATATACGACTATCAACTGTTAGGTTGTTCCAATACTTTTTGTTTGTAGTATATATATATATGTTTAGTTTATCTTCATACTTGCTGTGATGGCCATGGCATACCTGAGAATTTCGTTCCTCCTTGTCGGTTGTACCTTCTTCCTTTCTATCACGTTCGACAGCATACACAGGGATATCTTCCTCAGGAAGTTGAGCAGATTTTAGTGCGTAGGTCTGCACCATCTCTTTCGTTGAAATCGTCACTGAGAGTTCACGCGGAAGGTGGCATGCGTTTGTGTTCCATGAAGTGAATTTTGCAAAGGCCGGTTCCACTGAAATTAATATCACAATCTTGGACATGTTTTAAACACTCCAGTGAGTTTGAACGAATTTCGTTTTACACCGCTTTTTGCAATAATCCAGCAATATCACGACAGGGGACATCAGAAACGGGCTTAACGCATCGTACCCGTGTAGGGAATCGAACCCGAGTCTTCGGTGTGACGAGCGAACGTTTTACCTACTAGGATACCCTACCGCCCCTAATACTGTTGTGAAGGATAACCCGATAATCCGATCCGATAGTTTATACATATGAAACCCTAACATACGAAAGTTTTTATGACTGTACAAATGCTGTTGTCTTGTACTCATGACATGTATAACTGTACTTGCATATGCACTGGTAGGGAACTTGGTTACAGTGAGAGTGGAGTCTTTGTGATTTTTGCGAGGGAATCTTTGCGGTATGTCAGAGTCTTTGATAAATAATCGTTTTATTGTGACAAATGATCCCATATAAAGTGTAAAAATAATACAAAGTGTTCCAGTGAGGGTTTATACTCTTTCATCATAAAGCACGTGTTGTTTTATCTGGGAAAAGAACCGTACATGTCAATTTCCATGAATTGGGCAAATGTCACAGAAACTTAGTGATTACGAAATTGATGTTACGGAAAATTCATTCATTGTCACAGACAATTCCCAATCCCCAAACTATGGCTGACGGTGTGTGATTCGTCCAATCTGTCAATGAATCGGATTTGGACCTAATATTAGTAAATGGTAATTCAACTCACTTGTAATATTGATATTCTAGACATACAGGCCAAGTATTACCTTACCCTTCCCTTGCTGATACTAACATCACAAAGACTCTGTGACATATGGCAAGGTTTCTGTTGCATAAATCACACAACCCAACGCTCACTGTAACCAAGTTCTCTACCAGTGATATACAGATGGAACCTTTTGTGAAAACGTCAGCGTAAATACACGTATCAATAATTAGGGGAATGAATCTGAGAAAGATTCGTGTGATACCTTACAGTTCTGCAGAAGTATATTTAGTGTACAACTTGCAGGTATTGACACACATATTTACACAGAAAGTCTATCAATTTACGTAAAATGATTAGCTTTCTGCCTCTTTTCTTTCGCGTTTTGGAAACGCACATTGTATATTTTAAACAATGATAATGAATACAAGTATACTTCTATATTTCAAATATTCTGAAATATCGATGGGACCGCAGGGGTTTCGTATTTAAAAGTTTACTGGTTTACTGTTTTACAATCGACAAGCCGTTGAAGTCTATCGTTAGCTGAAAAAACTTTCACATTGTATGAGCCATTAAAAACTGCAGTTACCTTAAATGTTTTCAAAATAGTTCTAAAAAATAGACAAAAACCGCAAAAGAGAAAAAAGTACATAACATGTATAAAGTCCGCCGTACCTTTTTCACAGTAAACTTCAGAAGGATGGAAGAAACACATCAGGCAAAAGGCTACCCTTGTCAAAACCATCTTGTAAACTTTAGCAACGAAATTGCACTGATCTGTACACTAACGTGATAGAGATGGTATACACTGTGTTAATTATATAGAGACACGAATAGGGAGGATCATAGAGATACTTTTTGTAAATAATAACCTTAGAATCAACCCGACAATGGGCTGCTGACACAAGCCGCCGATTATAGTCGCGGTGTTTGGACGAGAGCTTTGGAAGTAGAGATGTTTATTGCCTCGTTCAGAATATAAATGGTATTGTATTTGTTTATTGTGACAATATGCATGCAGTGGTCATTTAACTCTTGACTAAGGTTATTGTGTGTCAGTGTAGGAAAGCTGATACAGGTTGTTCAAAGCTGATAACGCACATTACCATACAATGGATGACGTTCTCGTCAGGATAAAGCCAACGGATATTTTCGGTAACCGCTACGGTCATATACGGATATCAATGCAAACTAAAAAGGTCATATGTAAATTTTGTGGACTACTATCACGCACACTCCTGCACAGCAATGGCCGCATGGAACTCTGGGTAATCGAGTGACTTTCACAGTAAACAAACATGGCGTTGCTTGTCGGCGATCGTTTCCGCGTTGACGGCCATGGTTACAGTACTATCAGTGCTTTGATCCAAGAAAAAAATCATTCCTGGTTATGATAGACGGAGCGGATTACGAAGCAACGATACAAATTAATAGGCTTAGGAAGAAACTAACACCAGTTCCCCTACCGACTGTAAGTGTTCGCGAGCAGACGCCACAAGACACCAGATTTAATCTGGTACTCTAAAGTGGAGGTGTACACGAATAAATCACGTTTATTCTTATGAGGTTTAAACATTAATTATTTTCCTTTGATGACGCATCTGTATAATTTTACTAAGGACAAAGTTTGGGGGATTGGCAAACAGGCACAATTGCCTATATTAATGCCTCTCCCCCACATAATATGAAACACTCAGACGTCCCACGTTAATTAGGGAAAACGGAACACATCCAGATTGATGATGATGACTACCAAGTGAAGTTTCTTGGACTTCGACTGATAATGATGGTACAGTCTTAATAAGGTTGCTAAATAGATTTTATATTTAATCCATTTGTTTCTTGAATATTATTAAAGACTGATGTTGCTAGATTATTACCTTCAGTGTCATTAAATCTGTTATGACTCTACAGAATAGTGAAAGCCTTATATATTCTTATGTGCAGTAAAATGGTATTTTAAATGAGTTAATCTCAGTGTTTGAAAATATACACTCATGTTTGTTACAGTGAAAGTGTAAGCCTCAATGTGATGAAGTGCTATGTCATTATCGTGTCTATTTCCAGAGTATAACTGGTCACAGTTATCTCCCTTTGATTATGACGTATTTGGTGCCAGCTGATTTCGACTGGTCCTGTCAAAGAAAAAGGTGTAAATACTGACACTGATCATGTGAAAAACACCTTTAGAAAGTGGAAAATCAAACACATGTTGACGTATTGTTACGCACATGGTCATGACGCCATAGATATCTGTGCACGTTCCAGGAAGTATAATTTCATGATTTAAGGCAATGGAAATTGCATTTCTTTTTAATGTATGAAGTGACAATGACATTGTATGATAAATACTTTATCACACTCGTGTGTTTTGGGATGGTAAGAACAGGATAAATACAATATGTATTTCTGATGCAGGACGTCCATCCCATAACACACTCACGAGACAACCTGTATTTGGCGGCGTATCAGTTATGATAATTGGAATGCTGTTATAAACGGCGTTGGGACAAACTGGTGAATGAGTGAGTGAGTTAAAATTTAACGTCACATCGGCAATATTTCAGCCATATCGTGACGGGAACGTAGCATTAAAATGGAATATATGAGTATTATAAAAACCTGTCGACGAAGGACAGTAAAACAACCAGAACATCACAGAAAAGAATGTAAAACTAGTAGCTATGCCTGAAACAATTTATCTATAGAGGACAATACAATGTAAAACTGGGCTATAGATTGCTAACAACTGAAGGTAGATCACCATACTAGGGACCATGGGGACTTACAGTACCTTTGCTACCTGCATGGACCCTAGCTGGATTTACATCATCCCCTCAGCCGTCAGCAATTTGGGAAATCTAGCCATACAATAAAAAAAACACTTATACTACGATTAAAAACCTGGAAATTTAGAATTTACTTTGAATGTTTGTGGACTTACGTACTCTCTCAGGAGGACAATAATTTTACAATACTTCAACCCCCTTTGGGGGTACAGCCACCAACAATTCAAGTTACTAATTCAAACAACCAGTCATTAAAATACATCTATTTACAGAAACATATTATTAAAAATTCAACCAAAAAATCAATTTCTTTTAAAAAAAACTATAATTAAATTAGAATTAACGCTAGTAAAAAGATCCTTAATTGTTTTAACTGTAAAATACTTATCCCTTGTGATGGAGAATTCAACACAGTCAAGCAGAATATGCTTGACCGTGACTCTCTCATCACAAGGGATACAAAATGGAGGATCCTCACCTTTAACAGGTACGCATAAGTAGATCTAGTGTGGCCAATACGACATCGTCGTAAAATAACCTCTTCAAATCTGGACTGACAACCCAAGTGGGTATAACCAATGTCAGGTTTTATCTCATGTAATTTATTAATACCCACTTGGGTGTCCCACGTCTTTTGCATCAGATCACGGATATAAGATCTAATGGTGGCTTTGTAATCACTATGAGGAACAAGAAGTGGTGTCACAGATTTGTTGAGTGCTGCTTTAGCAGCAAGGTCAGCCAGTGTGTTACCAGAAATGCCTACATGGCTGGGTAACCAACAAAAGACGATGTCGTATTGGCCAGTAGCAAGATCATTATGCAATTCAATAATTTCTATTAAAAGTGGATGTTTGCAAGAAATATTTTTAATAGCCTGAAGACAAGAAAGAGAATCGGAATAGATTATATATTGTTTACGTTTCGGGTGTCTTTGAATATATTTGAGAGCTGTTAATATGGCGTTAGCTTCTCCTGTAAAAATAGAACTATTATCTGGTAATCTAGAAGATATTGTTCTGGATCCAATGACAATGGCCACAGCACCACCGTCCTTGGACCCATCTGTAAATAAGGGTTTGTAATTGCTATATTTATATTGTCTTGTTTATATTGTAAGTCATTTGTTTCAGATTTTTTAAATGATGTTAATGTTAGGTCAACTTGTGGCCTAACCAATTGCCAAGGAGGAGAAGAGAGAAGACGGGAAGGCGATATACTTTACAGCTCAATACCGGCAGAAGAAATAAATGGTTTAATTCTGTGCCCAAGAGGTGGAACAAGAGAAGACTTTTTGTTATACAAATCCTCATAAAAAGGATTGAGCACACAGTTATAGGCAGGGTTAGATTCATTAGAATATAATTTAGTAATGTACTGTAAAGATAATTTTGTACGCTGTTGAGTAAGAGATGGTTCATCGGCCTCAACGTAGAGACTATCAATAAGTGAAGTTCTGAAAGACCCAAGACAAAGTCTTAAGCCTTGATGGTGGACAGAATCAAGAAGTTTAAGGTTGCTGTTGCAGGCTCCACCATATACGATAGAGCCATAATCGAGTTTCGAACGTACGAATGATCGATACAGGTTTAAGAGGGTTGCTTGATCCCCTCCCCACTTTGAGTTGGAAACAACTTTCAACAAGTCAAGAGCCTTCAGGCATTTAGTTTTCAGGGACTTGATATGAGGCAGAAACGTTAAATGGGAGTCAAAGATTAGGCCCAAGAACTTGGCCTCCTTTACAACTTTGATGGGAGTGCCATCTAGAGATAGTTCAGTGTCCTTATGTGGTTTATATTTTCTGCAAAAATGTATACAATTAGTTTTGGATTTAGAAAATTTAAAGCCGTTTTCAAGACACCATTTATTTATTTTGTTTAAACACAACTGCAGTTGCCATTCAATAGTATGCATATTTTTCCCACTACAAGAAATATTAAAATCATCCACAAATAACGATCCATCAATTGAATCGTTTAAAACTTTTGATAAACTATTTATCTTTATGCTAAAAAGTGTGACAGACAAAATACTGCCTTGTGGAAAACCCTGATCCTGATTGTAATGATCAGACAGGGTAGAACCCACTCGAACGTGAAACTGTCTATCATTTAAAAAGTTGGCTATAAATTGAGGTAAACGACCTCGCAAGCCAAAGTCATGTAAATCTCTTAAAATACCATATTTCCAGGTTGTGTCATATGCTTTTTCCAGATCAAAAAAGATAGACACAGCGTGTTGTTTATTAATTAGTGCGTTTTTAACAAATGATTCTAAACGCACTAAGTGATCGACAGTACTTCTGTTTTTACGGAAACCACACTGTATATCAGTTATAAGGTTATTTGCTTCCAAGTACCAAACAATTCGATTATTTATCATGCGTTCCATGGTCTTGCAAACACAGCTAGTTAACGAAATCGGCCGATAACTGGAGGGATCGGTATGACTATGGCGTCACGCCATGAGGGAGGAAAGTTACCCGATGTCCAAATAGCATAAAAAATATTTAGAAGAGTTTCTAGGTAGGATTCTGGTAAGTGCTTCAGGAGTTGATAATGTATGTTATCAGCTCCTGTAGCTGTATCATGAGCTTGATCAAGAGCAGTATGGAGCTCATAAATAGAAAAAGTTTCATTATAATCTTCCCCATTATCAGAATTGAAATTAATAGTTTTCTTTTCTTCTTGTTTTTGATACTGCTGGAATTTAGGTAAATAATTAGAAGAGGAAGAGTGTTTAGCAAGGGTTTCACCTAGTTTATTAGCAATATCTGATTTATCAGTAAGCTATTGATCTCCATGTTTAAGATGATGGACAGCAGATTTAGTACCTTTACCTTTGATTTTCTGGACCATGTTCCATACCTTGGACATGGGTGTCCGAGAATTTATTTTGGACAGATAATTTTGCCAAGATTGTCGTTTGTTCTGTTTAAAAGTACACCGTGCTTTAGCATTTAAAATTTTAAATTTATTTAAATTTTGTACCATAGGATGGCGACGGAAATAATGTTCTGCCTTTTTCCTTGCCTTCCTAGCTTGTTTGCACTCATCGTTGAACCATGGTTTTCTTATGTGTGGAACTACAGAGGAATTTGGTATACACTCATCAGCTATGGAATTCAGTTCATCAGAAAAAGATTTAATAGCATCAGGAACGTGAATAAAACGTTCGGGTTTAAGTTTTTCAGCACACAGTGTTTCATATAAAGCCCAGTTAGCCTTTATAAAATTCCGTCTTGATGACGGAGGAACATCAGATGGAGTAACAGCTTTTAATATAGTAGGAAAATGGTCACTTCCACACAGGTCATCGTGGACTGACCATTCGAATTCACTTAATAGTTCTGAATTTGTAAGTGACAAGTCGAGAGCAGAAGTCATTGTCAGAACAAAAGTCCTCCAACAATTTACCTCTAGTGTTTGTATTTACACTACCCCAGAGTGGGCTGTGCCCATTTAAATCTCCCATTATAATACAGGGCTTCGGGAGCTGATCATATAAAGCTTGAAGATCGGTTTTGGCAAAAGTCGAAGATGGTGAAATATAAAGAGAGCATAGCGTAAACGCTACATGTAAAGTAAATCTCACTGCAACAGCCTGCATAATAGTATTAAGTGAAACAGGGCTTTGAATAACGTTTTGTTTGACTAGAATGGATGATCCGCCAGTGGCCCTATCACCCGGAGGTGAAAAACAATGATATGCATTAAAATGACGAATGTCAAATGTATCTGTTTGCTTTAAATATGTCTCTTGGAGACATAACGCCGAAGGTGTGAAATCTTGGACTAATAGCTGTAATTCATGTAAATTAGTCCTCAATCCTCTGCAGTTCCACTGTACAATATTGTTGGAATAAACTATCTTTAGGAGGGATTTATTGGGCTTCTGCCCCGCACTCTTTTGGAGGGCGACAAGCTATGTGCCCTAGAATGGACGTCTTCAGAAACGTCCATGTCTTCAAGTGACCCATATTTATTAAACAACTGAATTTTGTTTTGTGACCCTTTCGGGGCTCTGCCACTTAGTTTTTTCAAAGGATCTGGCCTTTTAGGTTTAGTTTTAACGGTTTCCGAAGATTTTGGAGTTGACTGAGAAGATGCCTCGTGATCAGAGGATGCTACTGATTGGATTTGAGACGAATGTGACTCTGGCCTTTGGGTAGATATTGTAGGTGAAGTAATCATAGAAGCTTCTGATGTAATCCACGTCAAGTCAGTTTACAGCTTGTGGTTGATTTTGTTATACTTGCTTCCGGCGGTGTTTTAGTTATAGAAGCATAGCTTTCTTTAGGTTCAGAACTTTGGACCAGTTTTTTTGCATCTGCAAAACTAATTGTTTCGGGTGAATTTTAGTTTGTTGATATCCATGTGATACTTCCAGACATGACATTCTTTAGAAAAGGATGAACGGGCACCAGTGCAGTTTGTACATTTCTTAACGTTACTGTCACAATCTTCTGTTGTATGTGTCTTTTCACCACAGTGAGTACAAACAACAGACAATGTGTAGTTATTAACCCCATGGCCGAACTTTTGGCATTTGAAACATCGAAGAGGGTTTGGAATGTACATTTCAACGTTGATGTTACAGTATCCTGCTTTCATTGATTTGGGAACATTTGGAGAAGGGAAAGAAAACAAATATGTGTTTGTGTTGACGGTAGCATCATTTCTACGGGTTGTAAAACGTTTGACAAAAAGGACACCTTGCTCCTTCATCTCTGAGGCGATGTCAAGTTCTGACATGTCAGCAAACAAACGTTCACGGTCCCTGACAATTCCTTTGCTCGTGCTAAGTGTTTTGTGAGCCGAGATCGTAACTGGAATGCCGACAAAAGATTTTGTGCTCATAAGATTGGTGGCTTGCTGCCTTTTTGCACACTCAACCTGAAGGGCACCGGAACGTAATCGCCTAATGTTTTCAACATCACCAGCGATGCCTTGTATACCTTTAGCTACGGCAAAAGGATTCAACTTTAAAGGGGTCTTGTCAATAGTCTCAACAACAAGAAAACGTGGCCAGTAATCAATTGAGTTGGGCAGTCTGTGGTCAGTTTCAACAGGATCAGTATCAAGTTGACGTTTGCTCTTTTTTTAGGGGTTTCGTAAGCCATGTTTTGTTAGTTAGATTTCATCATCCCAGCTCCCCACCCACCACGGAGTATCACAAGGACAGTGCTAAACGCAAGTGGGTCTCCGACTTGCAGCACCATGGATACTCATATGATATACTCTAGCGGAAGAATTATGAATAACTGATCCACCAGACTGGCCCATGAGCTACCGTCTTCTGGGCATAAGACTCTAGGCAAAATTCAAGTACATATTATCATATTGCAAAATCCAAATAATATCACTGTAATAATAAGGCCAAGTCCGAAAATCAAACAATTCCAAATAAAATTTGTGCATTGACAGATATATAGTCCATACACAGGGCTTGGCATGACCAGCCGATTGGTTGAACCGGGCCCATTCAACCACCCGTCTAGGTGAAGTAAGGGTCGAAGGGGCATGTTGAGCAAAAGGAACACGATTACAGGCCCCCAGTGCCCTCAACCCCCAGACTCCCGTCCTCCACCGACACAGGGCCGCAACCCACGGCAAACGGGTTGGTGGACCAAATATCCCCCCGGGTCCACAACGGGGGTGTCGGCGAGCTCTTCGCGTTAACCAGCACTCACCACGAGGAGGTGGCTCGCCACGGGTGCCTGGGACAACCTGGAGTGAGGATAAGAATAAATGAACACTGGAAAAAAAGTTCACCTTTACAAGCTTGTAAATCTTTTGTAAAGATGATGTTTCCAAGACATTTACAATTTTGGAAAGATGATGTTTCCAAGACATTTACAATTTGTAAAGATCCACAAGGGGAGATAACTGATGGGTGATGGTAAAACGGCCTGCAAGGCCTCAAATTCACACCTAATAAATCCCAAAGACTAATTACAGTTTGATCCCTCGACATAATTAATGAGGTAATTGGGGCGTGAAATAAGAGTGGGACAGACCACTGTTCAGTGGACACTCTGGGTCACTCTGTTAGGGGTATGATGCTGATGCTCTTACTACAGTGTTCGGTGGAGTGAAGATGCATGGGTGTGTCTTTCACTATGCGCAGGCTGTTTAGAAAAGAGTTCCGACTCAGTATCCCACTTATTTTGTGTTTGAGAACAGTGAATAACAATAACCATAAACAATATCACCTTGTCACCTCTGATAATATGCTAAATGATAGAGATTGTGTTGTGATAACATAACACATGACAGTATATGTTGCTATGAATCATGTGGTCGATCCAACTTTTACCAATAGTACCAGTGATACAGATGGGATAGGTCACCTTTTGAAATATTTCACAAGCATATTTATTTTTTGTTGTTTCTGTTGATTCTTCCTTTCTGTGGTCAGCCAAGCAACAGTCCACCACAACCCCATACAATCATTGAGGCATGAAGTCCCATAAGCCAACTGAATAATTTTAGGCTTCGTGGGACTACACCTGTTGTACACGGGCTAGTTGCAGTTAACACATACAGCTATATTTAACATAACTAAACAATAACCTTCAGGAATGGAAGCCCATGACAGAAATGTGCCCTGGACAAATAACAGGTTGGAGTTTGGCATGGGAGGTTAAAGTAACTTGTTGGCAAGCCCATCCCAACGTTTTCGAGATGATAAATCTCATGTTGGACCGGAGACGCAAATTAATAAACTGAACATGGTGCAACATAGTGCTGGCCAGACACTGCTCCCAAAGAAAAAGAAACATCAAGACCTCCAGAGAGAACTGCCCACCCTCGAACATAGGGCATTATTGATATGTTGTATTATTTTGATAGGTTATCTCATGGAACAAAACTTTCTAAAAGGTCACATGAAAAAGGAAAACACAACTTTGCAGATTCTGATACCTTTTGGTATGCAGTTACCGAAACAAATCATAAAAAATGCCAATTCAACCTATAAAGAAAAAAAACGCGATGGAAAAACCCCGCGAATTCTGAGTTCAAGCGATTCACTAAATTTCCCCCAGCGCTGGGGGAAGAAGTTGTTTCAACAGTTGTGCTGCGCTGCGCCCATACCGCATGCGCAGTGAATAGGTTCACGGAGCTTGAAACAGTATGCATGCCCGGAGTATGAGATCGTGAGCAGTAGTCTTATCTTGGTTGTATACACAAACAAGTAAATAATCTACTCGTTACATAAAAAAACATGTTGATTGTAAGAAGAAGCCTCTATCACAGAGAAAGCTTAATGTCTGGTTTATTGACACCTATATGTATGGCTGCCTGTCTGCTAAAGACAATATGCAATACACAGCTTCAATCATTGACCACATGCAATTTAAACTTAACACCTATCAGGCTATTCGCCATAAACAAAATAAACTGATTGATGACTCATGCATCCGAGTCCTGTCTCAGCCACATTATGTAATTAAGCAGGTGTGATACTTATACATATGACATGTTTTTTATGTCTATGGGTTGCAAAGAAACTACATCCGTTTTTCTCGGATGACTGGATCTCACGGAAACTGGTGCAAACGCTTGTCAGTTTCAAGTCCTGCTTTGTACTTGGATTACAGTTTCCAGTCGTTCACCATCTCTACTGAGATGATTTTTGATTGGATCGAACGCAAATTCAGGGATGGGTTTACAAAACCCAACATCTCTACATACATTCTTTATGGATAACAACATAGTATATATGATTTTGTTTGACAACTGTATATCAATCCATAGTGAAACGACGTATCATATACAATACAAAAAGTTGTTATCCATAAAGAATCTTACTTTCTTGTAACTCGCCATACTTCTAAAATGCCCATCAAACACATCATCTTTCTAAACACACTATGGGCCCCACCTTATGAGCCCTCGGCGTATCAGCAAATGAAGCAGACAATCGGTAACCGTCGTTACACTTGAGTGCACATCCACCATCTATGACTGGGTTTGGTCTCCCGCGGGCTTCGTTACGAGGGACGAAAGTCCAAGTACAACCAGGGATACTCTACAATACTCTATATAGGCTCCCTGGTACAACATATTGCACTTCTGAATCGCGATTGTATGCTTGTAATTTTATTATTTTCTTACAAACAGCAGAACTGATATAATGGAATATATGTTACTAATACTTATAGTGGTGGAATATTTGACATGTTGATATTTCATATGTTTTGGGGTTTTTTTTATCTCGTGATCAATAGTGGTAACGCCAAATACGAGTAAGTTCTTATCCACCTAGTGCCTGTAAAAACACAGAATGGCCTTCGTTCGACTTTGTGCATAGTCAGTTTATTCACATGGCATAGGAACCATATTTGAGGTGTGGCGAGTCACACTGCTTCCATTTCCCTCGCTACTCTGCTACATCTTTATTGGATAAAAAAATGGATAAAAAAAATTTTGAAATTGTTTCTGAGGAGTTGTAGGCTGGTTTGACATCTTGCAGTGTCATCATCGCGATAATGCGCCGAGGAATGGGTTGTTTAGGTGGTGAAAGTTGTAATGTGCTGAATTTGGTTTATGACGTGTGAACAAGGAATTTAGCATATCATAACATTGAAATAAATTTGATGTTCGCTTGATAGTGGTCCATGGTCAATACTGCACTGTTGATGGAAATGGTATTCTTTAATGCGGAATTTGTTTCACGTTTATAATAATGTACGACGAACATAAACAAACAAATGATAGACCGGCACGCACCATTTAACTGTTCTGTAACATAATTCTTGTAAATGATTATATAAATCTTGTTACACAATGATTTTTATTAATTCATTTGACTATTTGCTCCAATCCACACGTACTGACATCACAACCAATTATCTATTGACATGTTTATGAGATTTCTTGAATACGCCAATTGCATAACACCGTTATAAAGGTCTAGTGACAGGTGTTATCTAGAGAATGCATATAGTTCCCATGGAGTAGAGTGGTACAATCATCGGAATGAGCTTGGGATGATGATCTCGAACAAAGGCAAGACATCTGTTTTAACAAGCACAAGTATTTGGTATATGGATCAGTGCTGGCCGTACACATGAACTTTCATGTTTTCACGCACCAGACGCAGTTGCCTTGATATAAAGCACAAATGGACTACACAAAATAGGCTTATTCCTTCAGTTTTCATGAATAAATATGTCACATGCAAGATCCATTATGCATATCAACAGTAAGAACTCTAACAGAACAAAAGAAATAATAAATTAGTAACTTTAAAGAGTCATGGGGATTCTTGAGAAATGGCAAAAAAGTAGCGGATAAATCCTTCCAAAGTTCCCAAACATTTACAAGCCTTGTAAACATCACCTTTACAACCGTTGTAAATGTTTGTAAATATGACATTTAAATTTTGTAAATTTTCGTAAATCAACATTTTTTTTCTTCTGCATGACTACACCTCAACATCCACCAATGGATCGTGCACCGCCACTGGCATACATGAGTACACCACAACATCCACCAATGCATGTAGCACCAGCACCCTCATACATGAGACACAACCATCACATCCACCAATGCATGGCGCACTGCCACCGGTATAGATGAGTACACCACAACATCCACCAATGCATGGTGCACTGCCACCGGCATACATGAGTACACTACAACATCCACCAATGCATGGGGCACCACCACTGGCATACATGAGTACACCACCACATCCACCAGTGCATGGCGCATCGCCACACGCATACATGAGTACACCAAAACATCCACCAATTCACAAGAATCACTGCATAGAAAATAAAAGTCACCGGACCCGTTATGTTGAAAGTAAAAGTGTTTAAAGTCGGAATGAAATCACATCTGATCTGAACTCCCCGTGGTACAACTTGTCGTGTATTTGAAAGGCATTAAATCTATGCCTTTCAAATCTTCTCCAGTAACTCTTAATGTGCTTTCCAGAAACCGCTGACACAAATTGCATAGTGTTATTTCCAAAACAGCCCCCGTCAATTTCCCAGAACAGAACAGAACTTTATTACGCTCAGGCCGATATCCTCGGCATATGAGGTACAAATGGCATTAAAATGTCAACATAGCGGAATAGTGGTTAGCTGGAAGTTTTTACAGTTTGCATGATACATTTGCAGAATTTGCTTAGGTTTCTCAGGACAGATATCTTTTTACACGTAAATAGTGATCTAAATTTTAACATGTTTGGTCTTTTTACAAAGTTACTGGGTATATACATTGATCTTTCTTTTCTAAAATGTATACATTTAAAAATATAATGAAATTCATCACCAACGTCATTTAAACAACATAATTTACATTTTCTCTCATCTCTTGGTATCCTATTCCAACTTCCTTTTTCAACTGGTAAATGGTGGCAGGAACTACGAAAGTGAAGTAAAGGAATAGCTTTATTAAAGGGTAGGGACGTTAGGTATCTTTCAAATTCAAACTGGGGTTTCATGAGGGAATATGTTTGACCTTTGGGGGAACTGTCCACCTGTGAGCTCCAAAGTTGAATAGCATTGTCAATTAAGATTGAGTGAGCTGTATTTTTAATCCAGGAAGTTGAAATAGGAGACTGTGATAACCATACATACCTCAGACCAATATTATTAAGAATAGTCTCTATACACGGTACCCAGCTACAACCATGGGTGCCTTCATTGTGGAGATTATACACGATAGAATACAGGATTGAAGACAACTTAGGAGAATTCTTTGTACATAGTTTAGACCAAAACGTTACCATGCGGGTTTTAACATCAACAGAGAGTGGAACTCTACCGAGTTCACCATAAAGCATGAAAAGTGGAGTACTTTTTTTAACAGGTAGTAGTTTTCTCATGAAACATATATGTACATTTTCAATCTGTTTTAGTTGAACATATCCCCAGATTTCACAACCGTACATTAAAATTGGTTTTACCATAGAATCGAAGAGATATAATTGGCATTGTATTGATAAGTTAAGCGTTCTACTTCTGCGTAAGACGAAATGCATGGCTTTAGTAGCTTGTTGGCAGAGATGTGATATAGCTGATTTGAAAGAGCATTTTGTATCAAAAATAATTCCAAGATATTTATATTCATTAACATGTTCTAAGGGGATTTTGTGTAGAAGAATATCTTTACGCATATCATTTTTATTACCACCAAATACAAGAATTTTTGTCTTTTTTATATTTATAGTTAATTTCCAAGTTTTGCAATAAACTTCAAAGTGATTAATAGCTTTTTGGAGATAATCTCTTGAAGAAGCTATGAGGACGGTGTCGTCTGCATATAGAAGAACGAAAAGCTTGAGGGAGAAATCTATCATGGTATTGAATGTTTCTGAGTTGATAATTACACTCGGACATTCACTGGACATTAGAAAGGCTTCTAGGTCATTTAAAAACAAAGAAAACAAAACTGGAGATAAATTTTCACCCTGCCTAACGCCAACTAAACAAGGGAAATAATCTGATTCCGCACCTTGTACACTAACGCACGATTTTATACCATTATACATAGATTTTATAATTTTTAGGCATCTGCCGTCTATACCTTGTTCAAGTAATTTACTCCATAGTGCTGCCCTCCACACACTATCAAAGGCCTTTTTGAAATCAATGAAACAACAAAACAATTTCTTCTTTCTATATCTAAATAAATCTATTAAACAGTAGAGAGTAAATATATGATCATTTGTAGAATACGATTTTCGAAATCCAGCTTGTGCTTGTGATAAGATATTTTGATCTTCTATAAAGTTTTGAATTCTGTTACTAAGGATACTTGTAAATAGCTTACCAAAACAACTTATGAGACTAATTGGTCTGTAGTTTTCTGGGTTATCTTTATCACCTTTACCTTTATAGATAGGGCGAATTATTCCACTGAGCCACTGCTCTGGGTAGACACCATCATCTAAAATTTTATTAAACAGTTTGACGTAAACAGGTAATAATACCCCTTGAGTGGTTTTAATGTATTCATTTATTATAGCATCAGGACCGCAGGCTTTATTATTTTTCAGATTTGAAATAGCAAGCAAAATTTCTTCACATGAAATTGCCCTATTAAGAAATGAATTACTTTCTTCAGTGTTGACATCGAAGTGATCAGCTATATCGTCAGGTATTTCAGCAGTCAAATCAGAATTTAGATCTTTGAAATATGAATAAAGTTTCTTAAGTGGAGGTACATTTTTATCGTTGTTGCTTATTCGCAGTAGTTTCCAAAACGATTTTGAATCATCTTTTCGTAATTTTGACAGTTTGCCCTGTAAATTATTTCTGTGTAGGTTATGGAATTTTGTCAATGTTTTTTTGTATGATTTACTTGCGTTGATAAGTCTTCTTTTATTTTCCATAGTTTTATTCTTTCGAAATGTAGATTTAGCCTGGTGATATTTTCCTCTACTGACTTTACAGTCGCGACCAAACCAAGGTCTTTGTCGTCGCTTATTTGTATGGGTGACGTTGTCGGGTTTCCTAAAACCAAAAACATATTTAGCACTGTCAATAAAAACATTGTTGATTTCAGAAACAAGATTAGTCAATGATACATGATCACCTGTTGCACAGTTATCAATGCCAGATAAAATGTTGTCAATTTCATCTTGACGGGAGTCAATTGCACGATGGAATTGAGAGGCACGCCGTTTGTCCCAGCGGCGGTGGGAGCACGTAGAGTCCGTGTTATTGTCAATTTCTGGTCGTGATTGACAGTTCGGAGCTATTATACCACACATGTTAACACTCAATTTCAATGCGCAGTGAGCATCTGAGAGTACGGGGTCAAAATCCAGTACACTGAAGTCCGTTATTGTTTTCAACATATTAAATGAGCAGATGCAGTAATCAATTAAGCTGCAGCCTTTACAAGTAGTTTTGCCAATGTATTTATCATCACCAAAGCGGCCATTAATGATAAACAAATCATTATTTCTACAAATATCAATTAGCTTATGCCCATGGTTATTTATTCTTCCAGAGTCAGTAGAAAATCTATCAATACCCAATCCAAGTGAAGGGAACATAGATAATACATCTCTTTCATTAAAAACATCTTCTGGAATACCAATGTTATCACATACAGAGTGTGAAAGTTGAATAAAATCAGCCAGGGTCTTAGTTCTAGCGTTAAAATCACCTAGCATCATTATTTCACAATCATTTGAAAATTTCTTAATATCATTTTCCATGTCAATAAAATGGGAGATGTTGTAATAGGGGGAACTCTCTGGTGGAATATATACTGCACCTATAAGCAGATCCCTGTCTATATTTAGTACATGATGTGAAACTCTTATCCACTGAACACATTCTGTGTTTGTTTTAATAACTTTTACATATTTATTCAATGAACATTTGACTAAAACTGCAATGCCTCCTGATCGCACTCTGGAATCTCTGTTCTTAACATATACATCATAACCAGGCATATCAATATCATCAACATTTCCAAGTTTAGTTTCTGCGAGTAATATGAAATCATGGTTGTTGACATAAGCATGAAAGTCAGGGTTGATGAGTTTGCTTAAAAGTCCACAGACATTAATGAAGAAGAATGTCAGAGTATTCATAGTTGTATATCTTCCTTGACACCCCTAGTGAGAGGGGGGATTGTCACTGTACCTTGCTTTCTTCTCTGGTTGTCTGTTGTTGGTAGGGGTTAAGGATGAGGGGGGATCTCTGTTAGAAGTAAGGGGAGGGAAGTCTCCTGTAGGATCTATGTCAGGGGTGGAATCAGGGTAGATTCTTTTACCATCAATGTACAATCTATCTCTGACAAATGAGGTTTTGTGGCCATTACTCTTAGCCTGCTTGTATCTATGCCAAAGTTGTTTTCTCCTTTGTTGAATTTCATAGGGAAAATGTTCATTTATTGCCATCGGTGTTCCTTTCAGTTTATAACTTTTACTTTTAACAATATCCCTGTCCTTTTTTGAGCTAAACACAACAAGAATCGGTCTACATTTCGTTTGATCACTCCTCTTCTTTCCTATTCTGTGAGCTTTTTCAAAGTCAACTGGTGTTTCCATTTGTAAATTATTCTCCATCACATCTTGTACTTTCACCTGGACATTTTCCTCCTCTGTCTCTTTTAATCCAATAAATATGAGATTGTTTTCCATATTTCTACACTGCAGCTCAAGTAGCTGCTCTTTTATCTCATAGTTCTGGTCACATACTTGATGTAATCTACCATACAGATAGTCAGTTTCCTCATGACAGTCATCAAGTTTACCCTCCAGGCTGTTTATTGAGTTTGTGTTTTCCTCTCCTGTAGATTTAGTTCTATCTACTTTGACAGATAGTTGAGTCAGGGCACTTTCAATGTTCGACACTCTCATTACAGTTTGTTGGACAGTCTGATTGAGAGTGTGTAAATTAATGTCTATGTTTTTAACCCTCTCCTGAATTTTGTCAATTTATTCAGACCAGTCTAACTTATTGAATGGTATAACAATGGTTCCTCCTTACACGTGTCTGAAATCACATTTAGTATCAATCTTGGGATAATGCAAACACGACTCAGTGAAGAATGGCCACCCCTATCTATCGATGAACGTTTGGATGATTCAGGTGATATATTATACCATTATATGAAGTCATGTACTATACCATTGTATGAGTGCCCATGTCAGATTGAGATTCATAATTTACCTTTACAGACAATCAGTGGTGCCTACAAAGACGAAAGTTGGCACAGGTGGATGACGAAACATTGATTATAATGTAGAATGTACAGAAAGTACCTTATTATTTAGCATCATTTCTTTTCTGAGACAAGAAGCTTTATACAAATATTCACCTAAATTACACAACTGTTTTACATTTCTAACACTTACAAGTTGAATGCATTTATGCATTGTACTAATATGGTTTTATATGTTAGTAATATGGCATCTGTAGTAATATGGTTTTATGTACAGTTTTCTGTAATTAATAAAATAGCGACATACTAATATAAAATGCAACTCGTCTCCAGTGTCGTCTTCACAAAAAAACATAGTTTCTTTCTGTTATTTCAACATGCTGTTTCTATAGTTGAATTACGAGAGTTACGTCGGAATTTAGATGGATATTTCCCGAAGATGTGCGGGATAGCTTTACATAGGTAATACAGTAGAGTGCAAATATCAATAATATTTATATAAATTACACATTCTGATCAATTGGATAAATAACAACAATCTCTTGGGATGCTTGATCGAAACTTCGTATGTAAGAAGGTAGGTATGCAGGACATACTTCATCTCTATGTCATAATTCATTGATACCAATGTTAGATTAAATATTGTTCCCTTCATAATAATTTCGAAGGATAAGATCATTTGTGTGAAGCAACTTGCACCAATACTTTATATGTTAAATTGTCTCTGATATATGCGAGGGAGACGACCCAATTCTGCATAAGCCATAGAATTACGTGTATAGTTTTTTAACTTCAGTGGAGTAATTCAACAACGAATCTAACTGCTTTTGTGAACCATCAACTGATTCTGAAATTAGGACACGTCGTCTGCATACAGTAACAGAAAAATACTGAGGGATTTACATTTATAAGAAATTCAGTTATCTTCAAAAAAGGGGGTCTCAAAATCACTGAGATAAAATGAAAATAGAATTGGAGACAAAACATCGCCTTGCATTAAATCCGAATTATTCTTAAAGGATTCACTAAAACAGCCGCCAACGCTAACAAACGATCTAACGTTCAGATACAAAGAATATATAACTGACATTAATTTTCCATTTACATCTAACTTTGACAACTTACCACAACTTACACCTGTCGACAGAGTGCAAAACACCCTGAAAGTTGACGTAAGCACGATACAATACGCTTATTATTGTTAAGGCTGTTGCTAATTAATGTGAAACTATGTTTACGACACAAATTGAAATGTTGGTATTCCCCGAACGGAAGCGAGGGATATACAGATATTTAGGCACGAGTGTGCCTATCTATTACCAAACTCAACTTTCAAACATGGGCTGGTTACCCACAATGGCCTCATTTAGAACGCAACGTTATAGAGGAGACGTGGCGTCCTTGCATTGCTCACGACATCACCTCACCATGACAAAGTAATATTTTCCCCTAGGTCATCGTATGAAAAATATGAACCCCGATATTTTCGGCCTAGTAGTTAATATGGCTCATGGGCCAATCTGGTAGAAATATTAATATTAATTCTTCTGCTGGAGTAGATCATCCGGGTATCCTTGGTGCTGTAAGTTGGAGACCCACTTGCTTTTAGCATTGTCCTTGTGATACTCCGTGGTGGGTGGGTGGTTCGGATGATGAACCATATTACACTAACCATGGCTTACAGCTATGAAATGTCCACTTGAAATTGACCCTATTGATACTGATCACAGACCTTCTGCATCGATTGAGTATTGGCCGCTTTTCCTTGTGATCGAGACTCCTGACAAGACACCGTAAAAGGTGAACCCCTTTGCTGTATCCAAGGGTAATGAAGTAGTACAGGAGGAGGCAGCTGGAAAATCTGATGTGGTAGCCTCCCCAGTACTGAGTTTGTTTGACACTATCTTCAGTTAGTATGATGTCTTTGGCTCACGAAAAGGCCTTTAATACTCAGGTTTTCACAGGCCATTTTATGTGGTAGAGGTCTGTGAGCATTTTCATGACATTTGGTTTGCTGGCCGACAACATCTCTAAGGTAATCATGGATAGTGTTACTAATATCAATCTGATCACGGTCATTGTGACTTTTGTGTATTGCTAAATGGTGTATATGTTTTTTGACATATATTTGCTTTTGAAAATAGTGAAAATGTCCGCCATTTTGAAATGTCTTCTCGGCAGTTACATTTACATAAAAATTAACACCGAATGTGTCCATTTACGGGTAATGTTGATACTTTTTATGTTTTTTGACACTTGTATCTTCTAGAGTGGTGACTCGAGCACAAAACAGGTGATTTTGCATGGTCATGTCGTGATAATATAATGTTTTACAGCTTACTCTTTGAGACGAGATTTTGTTTCCTGTTTACTTCTGGAGTGACAACATGTTACATGGAATAACTTGATATTACCCAGAATTCAAAAATGGCTGCCAAGATGGCCACCATTGTAGTTTTAGTGCCTATACAGAGCAGAGAACTAACAAACAATTCATTTGGTGTCACATGTTTAACACAGTTTAGAAAAAAACAAACTTCAATGTTATGGTTAATAAAAGCTATACATTCCTAAACTATTTGATGAAATAGCAGTATCCAAAGTATTAGAAAACTATGCTTCACGATCGATAACTGCCTCTAAGCTCTCGTAGTAAGCTAAGCTATTCAAATGGTCTGTCAGATAACTGTTAATCACTTTTGATACATTCAGAAGCTTACAATTTGTTCAGTTTATCTGCTTTGATATAGATCTCTCTCTGATGGCATACTGACTTTATTGCATTTACTCTGTGTCAGTTCAACCAATCCATGGGGATCAGCATCTCTCGACATCAAAACACCAGAAACACCACTTTTGATACATTCAGAAGCTTACAATTTGTTCAGTTTATCTGCTTTGATATAGATCTCTCTCTGATGGCATACTGACTTTATTGCATTTACTCTGTGTCAGTTCAACCAATCCATGGGGATCAGCATCTCTCGACATCAAAACACCAGAATAGGGATACGCTGACCATCACAAATGCTCCAACCATGGTCACCTGGTTAAGGAATACGATTGGCAAACATGCACTTGGTTGTTTACTTGCGCAATGTAATATTCTAGACTGTTGGATGTTGGTGGGAGCTTTTCATTTAATGTCTTGTCTCATCTACAGACACGACTGGATTGTTTAGTACATACATTGAACTAAAGCTCTGTGCCATGTGATCTAGTAATGTTGATAGGCTTTTGTATTGTAAGTTCTGGTTTGTAGACATTAGAATACCCCCGTGTATTGATCTATTGTTTTAATGTTGGACTTGTTTCGTGATGTGTATCAGTGTTGGCGGTGTTTAGCAGTGCATGGCAGTATATGGCTAAAAACAAGCACTCCTACAAGGCGATAAAGTCGTGCACATCCGATTTCCATGGACAAAAACAATTCTTCTCGAGTTCACAAGTTTCACAAACAAAACAGCAAAACAAACAAGTACAATTGGACCAGCTGTGCGGATTATGTTTTATTAATGTCATCATTCCCAACATGGAACAGTACCAAATCCTCGAACATAAACACCAACATTGTTGTCGCAGAATGTGTGTCTAAATTGATCTTGATCAAATTTGAGATTTGAACAAGGTCAAAGGTAACAGAAGCCCGACACGTAAAACCAGAGATAAAAAACATTTTTGAGAAAAAAAACTCTGGAACCGTGTTCCCTCAACGTATGCAACGCTACCTATTCTACTGGAGGGTTTACAGTAGTAGACACGCAGAGTACATTGTCACAAAATGTCCGAACAGTAAAACATCCACATGCTGCTCCAGGAGAATCCTTGATCCACTTCTGTCCATGGAATATCTTCTTGGCAGTCGTCCTGCCTCTGGGGGACTTCAGGGTCCATTTCCGCCCCCAGGACGATGGCATCCACGCTCCTGATAATAAAGGTAAACATATTTTACATCATTTTGTACTGTGTGCATAAATGCAAAATATATGATTCCACGAGAACATATCTCAAACACGAAAATCAAGTTGACTTGGCAGTAGACGTCATTGTACACAAGGAGGCACTTTATGATTTCTTTAAAAGATCGTTTGGAAGAACACAGTTGCTTCTGCTACTAAAGGTAAACAGTATTCTGTATCATAATTTATACTTCCAGCACATATTAAGACTGCATGAGTGTCGTTTTCACACTGCTTTTACCAGCATACCAGCTATATCACGGGGAGAAACATCGGCTCCACACATCATTCAGAAATGGAAAATCGAAATAGGTTTGTTTGGAGCGTCATGAGCGAACGCTTAAACCATTCGGTTATTCGACGATCCCCTTACATTTAAATGCAAAGCAAATATATCGGGACGTGAAAAACAAAATTTAATTTAAGTTTTAAACTGAAATAGTTAATGCTTTACCAGCAGGTGGCCAGTACACTGACTTTCAAAGTGACCATCCGGGACTTGCTTTGTCTCGAACTACCTATTGAAGGACGGAATGGTGGTTTAACACTAAGTTATACTATCTATAGATAGCATCGTACAGGGCATGCACGAAGGGGGCCCTATCTACACTAACCCCTAAATCTACCAGTCAAGTGCAGTCAGCATTGGGTCTACTGGGGGTGCTGAAAAGACTGGGACCACAGAGTGTGCCAACCCTAAACTAGCTGGGTTGCTGTAACAACCATCCTGACTGTACAGTCAGGCCCTAGCACCGAACCTACTCCATGTACGCTCGGCAGGGGGCTACGCGGAGAGCAGACGCACAATGGAGCCACCATGAGACAAAAGCTCATCCCATCGGACCCTCGGAAAGTCAGTGTACTAAAGTCCAGGTGGAAGGGTTTAGAGTGACACAACACGAAATCCAGAGTGTGCCATGTTCCTGCGTCTGAAAGAAATGAGTCATGCATAAGCATCAGTAATCACATTTCTCTCGGGTGTAGATTGGATTAAGAACAGCGAGTAAGTGTGGTTTTCTGCCGCTTTGGACAATTTTCCAACGACGGGCCTCATACGTAGGCGTGGGGCATAGTATTTAAGTGAGGACTCGAACAATGATACTGAACATGATGTGCCAACACTTGAACAACTACACTACCACTCCGTTTACATGCACAAACCAGTATCAACCTTTCCCATCTATATCTAAATGTCTGTGACTATGCTGGTCGTAAGAGGCGACTAACGGGATCGGGTGGTCAGACTCGCTGACTTCTTGGTTGAAACATGTCATCGGTTCCCGTTTGCGCAAATCGATGCTCGTGTTGTTGATCACTGGATTGTCTTGTCCAGACTCGATTATTTACAGACCGTCACCTTATAGCTGAATATTGCTGAGTGCGGCGTAAAACTAAACTCACTCACTCCTAAATGGCTGTATACTATGAGAGAATTAGTGTGCACTATATATGAAACAAATACACTATATATGAAACAAATATTTTCTTCCAAATAGAGTTGAAAACACCTGCCTGTCTGGTCCTCTGCCACCCTTCCGAAGAATCCATGGTTCACGTCTATCCATGGAATATCTTCTTGGCAGTCGTCCTGCCTCTGGGGGACTTCAGGGTCCATTTCCGCCCCCAGGACGATGGCATCCACGTTCCTAATAGTAACGATAACGAATAGGTTCATGTTTCATATCACTGGTACTTACTACATAGATAATAAATATTAAAAGCATATGCTTTTTGGTCAGGAAAACGCTGTAACCTGAAACACAAGCTGTAACTTGCTCATGACGTCATTGTCAACAAGAATATATTGTTATGTTGTCTTCAAAAGATAGTTTGGACAACTTGCCTTCCTGGTAGTCTGGCGGCTTTGTGGTCGTTGTCCTGCCGCCAGAAGAGACCTTGATCCACTTCTGTCCACGGAATATCTTCTTGGCAGTCGTCCTGCCTCTGGGGGACTTCAGGGTCCATTTCCGCCCCCAGGTAGATGGCATCCCTGCTCATAACAGTACATAGAATATAGTTTACATCGCTGGCACTTACTGTGTGCATAAATGCAACTTATATGCCTACACGTAAAATCTCAAACATGAAACTCAAGTTGTAATTTTGCAGTAGACGTCATGATAAACAAGGATGCATTGCATGTTATGGTTTATTCAAAAGATTGTTTGAAAGGAACAGTTGCATGCGTAAGCAACGGTTCTACTTAAAAAAGGCAAAGAACACTTTACATAATTTATGCTTCTCACACAGATTATGACTGCATGAGTGTCCTTTTACACCGCTTTCAGCAATATACTAGCTATATCACGGTGGGAAACAACAAATAGATGCTTCACACATCATTCAGATATGGAAAATCGAAATAGGTTGTTTGGAGCGTCATGAGCGAACGCTTAAACCATTCGGTTATTCGACGATCCCCTTACATTTAAATGCAAAGCAAATATATCGGGACGTGAAAAACAAAATTTAATTTAAGTTTTAAACTGAAATAGTTAATGCTTTACCAGCAGGTGGCCAGTACACTGACTTTCAAAGTGACCATCCGGGACTTGCTTTGTCTCGAACTACCTATTGAAGGACGGAATGGTGGTTTAACACTAAGTTATACTATCTATAGATAGCATCGTACAGGGCATGCACGAAGGGGGCCCTATCTACACTAACCCCTAAATCTACCAGTCACGTGCAGTCAGCATTGGGTCTACTTGGGGTGCTGAAAAGACTGGGGCCACAGAGTGTGCCATCCCTAAACTAGCTGGGTTGCTGTAACAACCATCCTGACTGTACAGTCAGGCCCTAGCACCGAACCTACTCCATGTACGCTCGGCAGGGGGCTACGCGGAGAGCAGACGCACAATGGAGCCACCATGAGACAAAAGCTCATCCCATCGGACCCTCGGAAAGTCAGTGTACTAAAGTCCAGGTGGAAGGGTTTAGAGTGACACAACACGAAATCCAGAGTGTGCCAGGGTTCCTGCGTCTGAAAGAAATGAGTCATGCATAAGCATCAGTAATCACATTTCTCTCGGATGTAGATTGGATTAAGAACAGCGAGTAAGTGTGGGTTTCTGCCACTTTTGGCAATATTCCAACGACGGGCCTGATATGTGGGAGTGAGACATAATATTTAAGTGAAGACTCGAACAATGGTACTGAACATGACGTGCCAACACTTGAACAACTAGGCTACACTACCACTCCGTTTACATGCACAAACCAGTATCAACCTTTCCCATCTATACCTAAATGGCTGTGTACTATGAGAGGATGAGTGTGCACTGTGTATTAAACAAATATCCATGAAGATGCATATTTTCTTCCAAATAGATAAGGAAACACCTACCTGTCTGGTCCTCTGTCGCCCTTCCGAAGAATCCTTGAAGTCGTCCTACCTCTACAGGATTTCAAGACTTTCTGTCCCCACGACGAATATTTCACATCACTATAGGTGGGTGCTCAAACTCCAAGCGGGCTGCAGTCGCTCGCTTCGGGTCGCTCGCTTACGCAACCTAATCCCAGTCGCCGAACCCGAAACAAAGGATTAGAGCTGTTGGAAGCACCTCAATCACAAGTGTTTGCACAGAGGCATGTTTTCTTATTTAGCGTGAGCCAAGTAAGACCTGGTAATATTCATTATTGAAACAAAACGAAACAAAATTTTCTTTCATTGATTCCAGATTTATTTATGTAAGACAATATAGCTAAAACATAATCAACGGCTAATACAATACAGGTATAACCCATTGTAAATTTAAAATTACAAGTTAAACCCAAAGTGACATAGGTGTATGGAACATTCAATGTAAATGAATTAAAACAAACTGTCGTCCGTGGGTGGGAATGTTGTAAATTGTGATTGATGTGCTTATCACTGCTCATCGCTTTCGTGACTCACTCGTGTTATTCTGCGATTACAGTCCGTTTGCCGTGAAAGCGTACCGATGAATGTCTCTTTAAACAAAAACGTAAATCGAATAAAATGAAATTACGATGGCAAATTGCTTATAATTTTATACCTTGCCAATTGAACATTTAATTCTCAGAATTTTATTCAACTTAAGATGAAAGTTGTTAAACAAATGATCATAATTTCAAATCACTTTCTTTGTTTGTATTACAGGGGGTTTGGGGTGCACATTAAATAAAACGTCGAGAAGTTGGATTGTTCTAAGTTAACGCTCATCACGTACCGCACGTGCACTTATTTCACTGTTCTAACTGCTGCGCTTACCTCCTTGCAATACAAACCTGTAATAACGATCTGAATCTATAATCGTTTGTTAAACAACTTTTATCCTAAGTTGAATAAAATTCTAAGACTTAAATTTTCAGTTGCAAGATAAAATGACGTGGATTCGAAATATTAATTTCACTATGTCTGGTTTACGTTTTGTTTAAAGCAAAAAAAATCATCTCAACATCGTACACCACAATACATGTAAATGAGACACCACCATCCCATTCACCAATGCATGGCGCACCTCACCAGCATACACGAGGACACCTCAACATCCACCAATGCATGAAGCACCACCAACGGCATACGTGAGTACACCACAACATCCACCAATGCATGGGGCACCACCAACGGCATACATGAGTACACCACAACATCCACCAATGCATGGGGCATCACCACCGGCATACATGAGCACCCCACAACATCCACCAATTATTTGGGCACCACCACAGGCATACATAACACATCAAAATCACATCTACCAATGCACGGGGCACCACCACCGGCATATATGAGACACAACCATCACATCCACCAATCCATGGCACACCGCCACCAGCATACATGAGGACACCACAACATCCACCAATGCATGGTGCACCACCACAGGCATACATGAGTAAACCAGAACATCCACCAATGCATGGTGCACCACCACAGGCATACACAAGTAAACCAGAACATCCACCAATGCATGGTGCACCACCACCAGCATAAATGAGCACACCACAACATCCACCAATCCATGGCACACCACTACCGGCATATATGAGACACCACCATCACATACATCAATGCATGGCAAACCGCCACCGGCATACATGAGTACACCACAACATACACCAATGTATGGGGCACTGCCATCGGCTTACATGAGTACACTACAACATCGACCAATGCAGGGCACACCGCCAACGGTATACATGAGTACACCACAACATCCACCAATGCATGGCGCACCGCCACTGGCATACATGAGCACACCACAACATCCACCAATGCATGGCGCACAGCCACCGGCATACATGAGTACACGACAACATCCACCAATGCATGGGACACCACCACAGGCATACATGAGACCTAACCATCACATCCGCCAATGGACACCGACAGGGGGCACAACCACCGGTATACATGAGTACACCACAACATCCACCAATGCCTGGCACACCACCACCGACATACATGAGTACACCACAACATCCACCAATGCATGGCGCATCGCCACCTGCATACATGAGTACACCACAACATCCACCAATGCATGGGGCACCCCAACCCTCATACAAGAAACATAACCATCACATCCACCAATGCATGGCACACCACCACTGACATATTTGAGTACAGCACAACATCCACCAATGCATGGTGCACTCCTACCGGCATACATGAGTGCACCAAAACTTCCAACAATGCATGGGGCACCGCCAACGGCATACATGAGTACATAACAACATCCACCAATGCATGGTGCACCACCACCGGCATAGATGAGCACACCACAACATCCACCAATGCATGGCGCACCAAAAGCGGCATACATGAGTACACCACAACATCCACCAATGCATGGGGAACTGCCACCGGCATTCATGAGTACACCAGAACATCCACCAATGATGGTGGTGGTGCCACCGGCATACATGAGGCACCACCATCACATCCACCAATGCATGGGGCACCACTACCAACATATATGAGTAGATAACAACATCCACCAATGCATGGTGCACTGCCACCGGCCTACTGAGGCACCAGCATCACAGCCACCTGCATACATGAGTACACCACAAGATCCACCAATGCATGACGCACCACCACAGGTATATATGAGCCACCACCATCACATCCACCAATGCATGGGCCACCACCACCCTCATACATATACATGAGTACACCATAACATCCACCAATGCAAGGCGTACCGCCACCGACATACATGAGTACACCACAACATCCACCAATGCATGGCGCACCGCCACCGGCATACATGAGTGCACCACAACATCCACCAATGCATCGTGTACCGCCACCGACATACATGAGCACACCACAACATCCACCAGTGCATGGCGCACCACTATCGGCATACATGAGCCACCACCATTTCATCCACCAATGCATTGGGCACCGCCACTGGCATACATGAGCACACCACAACATCCACCAAGGCACTGTGTACAGCCACAGGCATACATGAGGACACCACAACATCCACCAATGCATGGGGCACCGTCACCGGCATACATGAGCACACCACAACATCCACCAATGCATGGCGCACCGCCACCAGCTTACATCAGACACCACCATCACATACACTAATTCATGGGGCACCACAACCCTCATACATGAGACGGCACCATCATATCGACCAATACATGGTGCACCGCCACTGGTATACATGAGCACACCACAACAACCACCAATGCATGGGGCACCACCACATGCATACATGAGACATAACCATCACATCCACCAATGGATGGCACACCCCTACTGGCATGGGGCACCACCACCGGTATACATGAGTACATCACAACATTCACCAATGCATGGTGCACCACCACCGGCATACATGAGTACACAACAACATCCACCAATGTATGGCACACCACCACCGACATACATGAGTACACCACCATCACATCCACCAATGCATGGCGCACCGCCAGCCTCATACAAGAGAAATAACCATCACATCCACAAATGAATGACACACCACCACTGACATACATGACTACACCACAACATCCACCAATGCATGGTGCACCATCACAGGCATACATGAGACATAACCATCAGATCCACCAATGTATGGCGCACTGCCACCGGTATACATGAGATCACCACAACATCCACGAATCCATGGGGCACCACCACTGGCATACATGAGCACACCACAACATCCACCAATGCATGGGGCACCACCACCAACATACAGGGGTACATAACAACATCCAACAATGCATGGTGCACCACCAGAGGCATACATGAGACATAACCATCACATTCACCAATGCATGGCACACCGCTACTGACATGCATGAGTACACTACAACATCCACCAATGCATGGGACACCACCACCCTCATACATGAGACACCACCATCACATCCACCAATGCATGGTGCACCGCCAAAGGCATACATGAGTACACCACAACATCCACCAATGCATCGTGCAACGCCACCGGCATACATGAGTACACCACAACATCCACCAATGGATGGCGCACCACTATCGGTATACATGAGCCACCACCATCTCATCCACCAATGCATGGCGCATCGCCACTGGCATACATGAGCACACCACAGCATCCACCAATGCTTGGCGCACCGCTACCGGCATGCATGAGCACACAACATCCACCAATGCATGGGGCACTGCTACCGGCATACATGAGTACACCGCAACATCCACCAATGCATGACGCACCACCAAGTGCATACATGAGCCACCACCATCACATCCACCATTGCATGGCACAACGCCACCGGCATACATGAGTACACCACAACATCCACCAATGCATGACGCACCACCACAGGTATATATGAGCCACGACCATCACATCCACCAATGCATGGGCCACCACCACCCTCATACATATACATGAGTACACCATCACATCCACCAATGCAAGGCGTACCGCCACCGACATACATGAGTACACCACAACATCCACCAATGCATGGCGCACCGCCACCGGCATACATGAGTGCACCACAACATCCACCAATGCATCGTGTACCGCCACCGACATACATGAGTACACCTCAACATCCACCAATGCATGGTGCACCACTATCGGCATACATGAGCCACCACCATTTCATCCACCGATGCATTGCGCACCGCCACCGGCATACATTAGTACATAACAACATGTACCGATGCATCGTGTACCGCCACCGGCATACATGAGCAAACCACAACATCCACCAGTGCATGGCGCACCACTATCGGTATACATGAGCCACCACCATTTCATCCACCAATGCATTGGGCACCGCCACTGGCATACATGAGCACACCACAACATCCACCAAGGCACTGTGTACAGCCACAGGCATACATGAGGACACCACAACATCCACCAATGCATGGGGCACCGTCACCGGCATACATGAGCACACCACAACATCCACCAATGCATGGCGCACCGCCACCAGCTTACATCAGACACCACCATCACATACACTAATTCATGGGGCACCACAGCCCTCATACATGAGACGGCACCATCATATCGACCAATACATGGTGCACCGCCACTGGTATACATGAGCACACCACAACAACCACCAATGCATGGGGCACCACCACATGCATACATGAGACATAACCATCACATCCACCAATGGATGGCACACCCCTACTGGCATGGGGCACCACCACCGGTATACATGAGTACATCACAACATTCACCAATGCATGGTGCACCACCACCGGCATACATGAGTACACAACAACATCCACCAATGTATGGCACACCACCACCGACATACATGAGTACACCACCATCACATCCACCAATGCATGGCGCACCGCCAGCCTCATACAAGAGAAATAACCATCACATCCACAAATGAATGACACACCACCACTGACATACATGACTACACCACAACATCCACCAATGCATGGTGCACCATCACAGGCATACATGAGACATAACCATCAGATCCACCAATGTATGGCGCACTGCCACCGGTATACATGAGTTCACCACAACATCCACAAATCCATGGGGCACCACCACTGGCATACATGAGCACACCACAACATCCACCAATGCATGGGGCACCACCACCAACATACAGGGGTACATAACAACATCGAAAAATGCATGGTGCACCACCACCCTCATACATGAGACACCACCATCACATCCACCAATGCATGGTGCACCGCCAAAGGCATACATGAGTACACCACAACATCCACCAATGCATCGTGTAACGCCACCGGCATACATGAGTACAACACAACATCCACCAATGCATCGTGCAACGCCACCGGCAAACATGAGCACACCACAACATCCACCAATGCTTGGCGCACCGCTACCGGCATGCATGAGCACACAACATCCACCAATGCATGGGGCACTGCTACCGGCATACATGAGTACACCGCAACATCCACCAATGCATAGCGCACCACCACCGGCATACATGAGTACACCACAACATCCACTAATGCATGGCACACCGCCACCGACATACAGGAGCACACGACAACATCCACCAGTGCATGGCGCACCGTCACCAGCATACATATCGAATGTGTGGATTTAAGCCGCTTTTAGCAATGTTCCAGCAATGTCCCGTTTTATGCCCTCAGGCAAGGGCCTCAGACCTTTTATTTATGGATCTCCGGCTGAAACCTCTATGCGTACACAATCTATCCATCTAATACTGAACTGTTAGAGAAGGTAATAGTATCCTATTCCAGTGAGTGAGTGAGTGAGTGAGTCTAGTTTTGTGCCGCTTTTAACAATATTGCAGCAATATCATGGTACATCAAAAAGGGGCTTCACACATTGTACCCATGTGAGGAATCGAACTCGAGTCTTCGACGTACAGAGCAGACTCTTTATCCATTCGGTTACTGGCCGCAGATTCTATTTGGGATTTAATAATATTAATGCAGAGCATTTATAACGCGCCTTTCCAAGTTTTATATCCTGCTCAAAGCGCACACACATAATCTGATTTTTATTATCCCGGATAACTTAAGGTGCCTGTGAGGTGCTAAAGGGTTACGAGTCAAATGGTATATCCCACCGGGTACCCATTTTCTGCATGTGGTAAACAAAAGCAGTTTTAAACAAACTCATGAGACCACATGTGTTACACATTTTGCTGCTTCATTGTGTGAAATAGTTTCCAAATTACTTCAGTTAATAATGTACAATAACTTAACAAGTCGAATGGGGTGATATATTTAAAAACTGACCCACTGAAAATTCACAAGCCAGTCGGGGAAGAGACTCTGGAGATTAACAAGCTTTGTTGCACTAGCCACGGACTAACAGGCTAGTGGCTCTGTAACATAGTGTGCTGTTTGAAATGTGTCTGAGAAATTCGACCAGGGATGTTCATTCTCTCAACCACTTTTTCGATGCTACAAACAGTCGTGATGTGACTATTCATTGTTACGGTGTCGAAGAGTAATACTCTTCTCATATAATGCCAGCGGGGACGAGTCGCTCAGTCTCATACTGGACAAATGTTCCAGTGCTCTTGGGTTCGACACCCATTTTAGAAGCTTCAAGTGGATTTGAATCCACGTTTGAAATCCATGTTCTATAAAAACCTTCATCACCGGAATGGATCTGTCCACCTTGGACATCATTCTTTCATAATAGTCAAGCGCTACGTGTCGTATTATACGCAACACTCTTCAATAATCCAACTATGTCGGTCTGTACAAAATCCAGTCTGGATCAGACAATCTAGTGATTAACAGCATGAACATCGATCTACGCAATGAGGATACGAAGACGTATTACCCAAGTCAGTGAGTCTGACCACCTGTTCCCGTTAGCCACCTCTTATGAACAGCATGGGTTGTTGAAGACCAATGGTAATCTTCTAGGGTAATCGTATTGGTACTGTCATCAACACGTAAAAGATCACTATAGTTTTAATCAGACAATGGTTATCCGAGTTCACTTATGACTTTTGTTTTATCAGAACCAAGGTCTAGCATTTTAGCATTCTTGTGAATGTCTGGAAGCACTGTTATCCTCCTCCTAACGTTAATTCCATAACATCTGTATAATTATATAGTTCAAAGTGAACGATGATACAGCTGCATATGTGACTCGGTATAAAAAGGTCATGACTGTAAGTGGGCCATGAGTCATTTGAGTAAGTGAGTGAGTGAGTTTAGTTTTACGACACATTCAGCAATATTACAGCTCTATGACGGAGGTCTGTAAATAATCGAATCTGAACCAGACAATCCAGGGATCAACAGCATAAGCATCGATCCGATCCACGCAGCTGGGATACGATGACATGTGTTAACCACGTCAGCGAGCCTGATCATTCAATAACGTTAGTCGCCTCTTACGACAAACATGGGTTACTGAAAAACAAATCTCCCCGGGACATTGATGGTTCATATTCATTGATGGGTTCATTACTCCACGATGACGGTGATTATGATTATTCATTACTTGATTATGACAACTATAACAACAATAACAATAATTTATTTGGCATCTGTACCTCTCTCGATTACATGATCTGTGTTTACAGATTTAAATATGGATATTTTACATGTGGCAATAGAATGTAACTGTCACTTAACCTTGAATGTTCATTTTTATACACATTGTTCAATCATTCGTTGAAAGCCGACAAAACTCTCATGCTTAATTTTAAAACGACCTTGTCAGTCGATTACTACAAGGTATCTCGAACGTCGACGTGACCTTGACCTTGACCTGGAACCTCTACTGCTCTGCAACTTTGACAGTTTTGTCCTTCCGGAGGTCAACAAAGCTTTTCCCGGCTACGTCGGTGAAGTTGTTGTTGCAGTCTAGGATGGCGCTGTTTGGCACCTGAAACACCCCCAACACCAACATCATAACAACGTGTACGTGGAAATTTATTCAACACCACCATTACTGAGAAGTAAAGCTGCTTTAAACGTTACAGCGTTACGGTCCATATCACGGTGTGACTGTTTCATGTGGGAGGAAAACTCGAAGTCATGCAGACCTTAGACGTTTATTACTGTTGTAAAACCAATGATCATCGACATGGGTGTGACATTGAGAAGAAGGGACCATGGTCAAGACCTGAGAAAAATACTGCGAATGGCTTATAGAAAATACTGTGGGCATTCGTGGTCGTATCGTGTTCAGTTTAGCTTCATTCGGGTACATATGTTCATGCCTTGTTTAGTTTAGCACAATGCGGAATTTCATTTTCATACCTTGCTCAGTTTAGTACACTGCGAGTGCTCGTGTTAATACCTTGTATAGTTGAGTATACTGCGGATATTCATGTTCATAGACCGGGTTGTTAGTAGCTTTGTTGAAAGCACAGATGAGGACCCAGCGTCTCATGGAGCTGTTGTTGGTACCGCTGCTGTGTAAGAGGTTGCAGTGGAAGAAGAGGGCGTCACCTGGAGGACGCAAATACCTTTGAATACAGGTACGAAATATATGTTTATTAGTTTCTGGACTCACAAATTGTGTTTACAGAGATGAGTCCTTTCTAAAATAATATTTCACTGTATATGTAAATGATTTCACAGAATAGCATAAATTAGCAGCGAAAATTAGTTGCGAACATAATCCCGTGATATAGTCACGTCCAAAAGAACCTTGACTCTAATTACTTGTGCTCTAAATGTGTGGTTTGAGATGTGGCAAAATATATGTCCCGAGTTCTTCTGTGTTCGTAGAGACTTGGAACCTATAGCAGAAACCCAGGATACCTAAAGCATGGTTCACGGGCCAGGTTCTTGTAAAATCGGCTTTCTGGCAGGTACACGAACCGCACGAGCAATGTTCGGTATAAAGTGTCTCCATATAACCAGCTGTCATCAGTTTCACTGGAAAACCACAGCAAGAGTGCCGAGACTGATCGCGGAAAAGCGTGAACGAGCCATATGATCCTAATTAGGGTTTCTCGTGATCACGTAGCAACAAGCTTCGGTTGTTCTACCACGGCTACATCCAACCTCATCCAGCGGTTCCAACAGACGAGAGACCGACCTAGAGCAGGAGGGTCCCGAATCGCAACGACACAGGGAGACCGAACATCCGTACGATCCACCCCGTGACCGCTTCCTGACGGCAACCTCAACGGCAACAACGGCATTGGGTCGTCGCCAGACGTCTGTGCCTCTTTACAGGAAAATGGGTGAACAAATGGCTCCTTGTTGTATTCAGGCGTCGGAGCCTTTCTGTGTAGGGGATGTGGGGAGGCATTATTGGAGATCGGATCATTAGACTTGTTGTGTTTGAGGAGACGCTGTACTTCGTTGTGGGGCAGGACCCAAGTCCTAGAAGCTCTCAGGAGTTAAACTGCCAAACACGACACATTGAATATTCCATGCATCAGTTGTGCTTGTCAATAGATTTATCTTCATATTACAAAAGGTTTTAGTGACACCATCACCTGGTTCCATCTCTATGTATTTGTGTCGACACATCCTCCTAACTTCAGCGACCCTCTGCAAGTCAGCCCCTGTCTGTCCACCCACCATCAGATGTTCAATACGCCCACACCGGTGGGACCCCTCCAGGATCTGACAGGGGTGGAAACAAAACCTTCAATAAGTGATAAGCCAAATCACTCACTGGACAATTAGTCACTGTGACAAATACCTCCATATATATTTCAAGGACAACATGACGCCATCACAGGACAGGTACGAAATCAAATGCCAAAAAACGACATTCTGAATATAAACGAAAGATCAAAATACGCCATGACACTTTAAAGAATGCTTTGTTATCTCAGGGGTTCATCATTTTTTCCAAAAGAAACACATGCCACAGAGCACAGGGACTTTAAGAAAGTGACTTTTCCTGACTAATTTTTCACTTGCCCTGATTTTATGACGTAACCATGTTGATGTAACTATGAAAGAATAACTCAGCGTGGTATTTGATGTCAATGTTTTCTGGATTCTATACCGATAAGTTACAAATAGCAAAGAATGTGAACTCTACTGAAACCATTAGTGGAAATTATCTAGGAGCCCACGGACAAGTAAGATACCATTATTCGTTTGCCCGAAATGAAAACGGACTTGTCCCGGGCATGGGGCGATGGGATTTTTGAAAGCCGAATTGTCATACTCCTCCGTTTCAGAAGAACATGAAAGAGACTAAATATTCGTTCGAGACGAAAACACATCAAACACGAGGCCATGGTTGAGATTTTACGAAAGCTTCC
This sequence comes from Haliotis asinina, assembly GCF_037392515.1. Lineage (NCBI taxonomy): Eukaryota > Metazoa > Mollusca > Gastropoda > Lepetellida > Haliotidae > Haliotis > Haliotis asinina. Next base: position 45,567,357 of record NC_090281.1, read on the forward strand.
AATGTGTCAGTTGTCAATTGTGACAGTGTGGTGATTGTGTGTTTGTTTGTTGGTTGTTGGTTGGTTTGTCTCCCAGCCGCATCCCAGCTGTAAATATTTGAGTCCGGATTAGACTCTCCAGTGATTGAAATCTCCCTACACTTCACATTCAACCACAGAATATTACATGCATGTACATATATACACATATCATACTTCAAGGCAGCCGTTTTCTTTCACAGAACGGTCAATAGGAAGGTACACACTGAGCATGTCAGGAAACAGGCAGCAGTTCTTGTACCAATAGCTGAAATTATATTAAACGACTAATATCAATATCATAGGTTTTATACCATTTTGTGAAAAGACGTCATTGAGCATATATGAGGCCAATTTTACCATATTCGACCTAAGGAAATATGGAAATTTGACTCCAGTCATTGCAACCTTTGGGGAATCGAATCCACGCCTTCGTCTGATGAGCAAACACTTAAACCACCGGATACCTTACTTCCGCTATAATATATGGCCCTAGACAACTGTCGATAGCATGGCCCATGTAAGGCATTTACTATCTAAATGCATCAAACAGGTCAAACATCAAGCATGACTAAATTATGTTAGAGCGGTTTCACCGTATTATCTGACATCGTGGTAACGTAATGAAACGTTAAAATAAATCCTGTGGTTCTTATTGTAGCCTTGCACTTTTGTGATCATATCTGATGTCAGTGTTATAGGAGCAGAAACAGGAAGACAACGTCATCCATATACCCTCGCCACAGTGCTCTGTTCCTGTATTGACAACGCTTCATTCTTTCTACAAACAGCGATACATGAGATTAAATAAAATCAGTTCCCACTTATTTTAACGTGCACTAAACCAAGAAATGCATGACAAGGGCCATAAGTCCGATACAAATTGTAACTCGGTTTCTAATTTCGAACTCCATCAAGGCATTCTTGCCCTGAAAACATATACCAAAAAGGGTTTCCCTATCTATAATGGTTTTTCAGAAAAACATGTCCCCATCATCTCGGCCAGCGGGCGGAATTCAAACCTGTCCCCCTTCCACTTCATGGCGGGGGATAATAACAACAGTGCAGAAAATATGATTCGAACACACAATTATAGATCCGTAAAAACAAGAGCTGAAACTCTGCTCTTCACTTTACGAACTAGTCAGAATTCGCAAAGCGTTCGTAGCGCTACCACATTCGTAAGCCTAGGATGAACTACAGGGTTACGATCGGTCGTAACCGTACGAACGATTGACGATCGGGGCACAGATCAACAAGTAGTGTAAATTGATGTCATGATCGGATCAATATTTCCTTGAACTGAACACAAGCGGAACAATATTTGGAAATTATATATAAGTGGTCTCTAAGTGTTTACCCATAGTCCTGATGCCAGAGAAACCTGCCGCCAGTCCTGGCTTCCTTCATCATCAGCTTGCAGTGATAAACGTAACTTTCTCCCCCAAGCAACTGATGAAGGAGAAAAGAGTATAAGTACAAACCTGAGTCAGTTTTAAATGTAGATCAGGCGATAGGTCGTTAATTGTTAATAGAGCATGAAAAAATATTGTACGAAACATTGAAGAGCTGAGTTTTGAATTTTGTACCGGCAACGTGTACTGACGTTGTTAAAGCATCGCCTCATGGCAGGAGGCACACGGTATGGTAGCCATAGTCTCAAGGCCATAAAGATGGAATATTGCTGAGCGCGGCGTAAAATTAAACTCACTCACTCGGATCTCAAGACGAGTGTGTTACCTTTTCACTGAAACCTGCCACTTTGTCACAGCGAGTCAACATGCCTGTGACGTCACTTCCTGGATGGCGCCATATGGCTAGTTTGCTAGACCTGTCGTCACCGTCTGAAACCTGGAAGCATCCAGTTACCAAAGGGTCAACAGCTGCATTACGCTGGATATCGTTTAATGTTAGGGGCGGCATAGTGTAAACATAACGAACAGCAAATGAAACGCAACTCTTGTTTATCAGGTTTATAAATGGAAGACTTAAACATGAACGCTTGGTTTCATGCGATTTCATTTTTATCGAAACTTGCATTTTTTTAGCTGTTTAGTATATAATGATAGGTTTGGGTTAAGAAAGGGGCAGAATTATGATTACACCCGGGGACGGAGACATTTCATTCAATCGATCCCCGATCGGTCAGGTCGATCATTCAAACACTCTGAATGTTGGGAGTCCATTATATTCACAAACATTTCGGATGAATTACATTTGAATTTGAAACTGTTTTGTCAATTGAGTATTTTTTAAATATTGTTGCTGCCAGAATTCCTACCCCTTGAGAATGTTCCATATATTCCTCCGATTCCTCCAGGGACTTCTTCACATGTGACGTCTCCTCCGGGCTCAACAACCCCCTGAAGTCAAGTTTCAGTTATTTCTTAACATAAAACGCCTTTTATAGACATGTAATGACACAATAATGTTGCACACCACTGCCGTGGGGCGATAAAGATGTTAGCATCCCGGTCTCCCGAAAGGCGAATAGCAACGTTTCGATCATGTACGGAAGGGGGCGAGAGGAGACGAATGTAACGAATGATGGCATTCCGTAATATCGAGTTGGTTACGAATGAAATAATGATAAACATCTTCCGTAAAACTACCGAGAGTTAACGAAAATTGTTGTTATCACATGACCTGACGTCGTAGTAGGGAGTTGACTTGGAGTCGGTAGATATCTCAGTATTGAGTTCAATGGCTTACAGCGTACACCTTGGTATCAAGAAATAACCACACCTATAAAAATCGTGCATCTTTCTAAGTGTGTCGAAAAACCACGAAACAAACGACCCAAAGTTCCTACCTGATGAGAATGTAGCCATTTTATCGTAGGCCTTCTTCACGTCTTCGGTGATGTCAAACGCTTCGTGGTACTGGAATTCTAACTACATATGTATGCGGTAAATGTATTCTGTCATGCAATTGTTACAATATCCGATTTTTGGTGTCGAATATTTATTGAAATGGTTTGCTGTGTATAATGTTTTCAATCTGTACAATAATTGCCTGATCTCACTACAAACTGAGAAAAAGTCTGTTTCAAGTTAGCTTTCATGAAACGGTGATGGAATCCATTCTCAGTCTTTGCTCATCAAATAAGCAGCGTTCACCTCATTTTTCCGCGTCATTTGGATCTAGCCGAGAGTAAACTTATAACGCATTACCTTTAAGCGGTGTACTAACATAGGCTACCCACTGTGACTTTGGTCATGCTTGTGTCTTAGCTATTTGATAAAATCTTTGCAAATAAGCATCAGTGTTATCTTTCTGATCTTCGAAAGGGGGCGATTTGGCTTACACCTGGGAGAGATGGGGTACCGTTCTCTTGAGTCTCAATCAAACTCTTTTCCTTCTCGAATTTGTCCAATTCTATACTTTCAGTCCTTTCTAACTGGATGTTTTCTTTCTCTAAGTCCAAGTCCAACTTTCTCTCTCGTCGTCTTCTATCCTTGCCTTCTCGAATTCAATTCTCTCGTTTTCTTTCCCTCTAACTCTTCTTCAAACCTTTTAGCTTCCCTCACATTCGCCCTCTCCTGTCTATCTTGTTCAGCCTGCACTTAAGCAAGCTGTGTGCCAGTATGTGATTTCATAAATAGTTATGAACCCTTTCCCGTAAAACCCACACTGTGAACAAAATCTGAAATATGCTGTAGATCCATGGTGACTAGAAAACCAATAACAAAAATAAAACCCATGAAACTGACTTCCCATCTACTAGTCCTTTACACTTCCTTAAAACATGAATATAATGCCCTCCTGCACAATTCCTTATTGAGTTAACACCTTAGAGCATACCGAGGGCCAGAACATGGTCAAAGGTTGTGAAAGACTCTGTCTCAAGTCCACTCTACTATCACTTATATGTCCCGGCTCTGCCGTCATCTAATGTTCTCTACCTTCCAACGTCCTCTACTGCCAACTAATGCCGTGTACTGTCTACAAATGTCCTCATCTCTCATCTAATGTCCTCTATTCTCATCTAAGGTCATCTACCCTCATCTAATGTACTCTACTCTCATCTAATGTCATCTTCTCTCGTCTCATATCCTCTACTGTGATCTTATGTCCTCTTCCGTCACCTATTGTCCTCTACTATCTAGTCCTCTGCATGTAGGTGTGTATACACTTCAACATTTTACAGTGCAGGCGGCATGTTAGCGTGATCCCACTCAATCAGTTAGGCCAGCCGTACCGGAGCAACATGTAACTATACCTAGGCACTCAGATGTCAGAGTCTAAGTGTACGGGCGGCATGTCAGGGTCGACCGCTACCGATGGGCGGGACAGCCTTACGTGGTGTATCACCTACCCTGGACACTAGATAGAAAGAGCACACCATATACTTGGTGACTTAACACATACAGTATACGTACGTCTTAAAGTTGCATACAAGATACCAATTTGTCTAGAAATTGTTGAACTTGGTATTATTTTCTAAAAAATGGGGCCCCTATCTAATTATATTATAAGAATAGGAAGTCACCTCGACATTTGTTTGACAAGTGATGCCCCCTTGTGGCACCGTATATATAAAGTAAGATGTCAATATTAGTTTTCTGAAATATAGGCGGAAAATCAAATTTCTGTATGTATGATCTGACACATCTAAAACATAGGAATTTATATTGATTCAACAATGAAAAAAAACATCATATTTTGTATAAACTTAATTTGCATATAGAAAATTCACACTAGAGTAATATTTAAAAATAAAAATAAATATGTTATTAGAAGGTATCAACATTATCGCAAATTAAAACAGAACACCTATATTAAACTTGATAAGAGAAGATAAATCTTGCCCACGTTTACCTCAGGATAAATGCTTATGTGGCCCAAATATCATGAAGTATGAGGAGAAACAAAATAAAGGGAAATAACTGCTTAAAATAAACACGCGCATAGGGTATCCACACAAACCACGGCATCCTGCCTCTTCAACACACACACATATATATCATACTTCACATACACAGGATGTCCATTTTTATTGTCTGTTTTATTGACCAATGCTTGATGCACCGCCACAAACACAACACCACCAGTATACATTACACGTGACCTGCTGACTGATTAATATCATTACGCCAGTACACTACCATTAGTGACAATACGAAGTAAAATATTATGAACATTAACAATTGAATGATGTATCCTAACTAAAACATAACAAAAACATAACACTCACACCAGTCGAGTGTTGAAAAAACAGCCAACCTGACTCGCACATACACTTTCCAAGTGGTTGAAAAACTGACTTTCAAATCAGTCCTAATATATCACGCCGCCGTCCTACCCCTATCCCTTTCCAAAAGCCAAGCTATAATAGTACCCGTCTTAACTGACTCTAACCTTACTTCCCAGATACAATACATACAATGGTCTCTCATATCACGCACTTTCAACACGGACAGTGACTCACTAACATCACCGATCTAGCTTGCACGTCCTCACTCCAAATTACACCTCAAACATAAAATACAACATACATTATGCTAATTGTGACATTCACAATCACATCACTAAGCAACAAAATTGTGTCCCTCATTGTCCCGATTAATAGGCGTTTAACCTAATTCCTACAACTGAAGTCTATGACCGCATTCCTCTAACATAGCCAAGGCACGTTGTGACATGAGCTATATTTAATATAGGGCCCATTGCACACCAGTGTTTGAAATAATTCAACATACGCAGCCTATGAATCTAATGATTCAATAAAAGCTTCACGTACCTGACGACATAGTGGATGCACGTTAAACACCACGGAACAGCGAAATGATTTACGTGTTTGGGGGTCAGAACAAGGTTAGGCCACATAACAATACAGTGTTTTTTTTCATGTACTGATTGTTACAGCCCTATTCGTACATTTTTGCATGTCAGTTAAAAAGAAGATGAAAATGTTTTCATTAACACCAGTATGGGTTTCGACTGCATCATGAACATGTGTTTATGAATCACTGTTAAACAGAAGCAAAACTCGTAATGGGCAAGTTTTCTGCTCTCAAGGGCGATAACTCTCCTTGTGAAATGTTGTAAGCGACGGTCCAACGTCGCTCCCTTCTGGTCTGGTTCCACATTCAATGTGCGCAGCCAGAACTTGCTACCTGTAAAGACAGAGCCAAGCTCAAAAAATGCGCTCTACCTTCATTGAATTACCGTTAACAGAAAAGTTTTTCAGGATGGTTCCGAGTTCCAAATCCGAATTCGTTTCTTATTGAAAGCTGTACTTTTTTCAGGAAACCTCTATGACGAAAGTAACACAGTTCTTAATAAATGTACTCTCTACTTCAAACATTGTCAACTTTTGTTACTATTAATTTAAGTTAGATGTTTTCGAAAACGAAATATGTCAAAAATTAATAAATGGATGGAAATAAGTAAAATTTAACTATTTCTAATTCTGTTTTTAAGAAATAACGATAAATATGTTTTTTAAGCAGCCTGAAGACGTTGAGAAAATTCACATGTGTTTCTTTATCTCCTTACGCAGTTCGAGCTCTGTATGATGTACTATATGTCATCAGGATAACTACCCTTTTTGTGGTCTTACACATTTGGTTGAACTGTTTATGCATGCCGTGTTTATCTGACCTTGATCCTTAAAGCAACATTTGTTAATAGGACAGATTACAGTTTCTGACATCGCTACACACCTGCTCATGTTGTTCTCTGTGTCAAAAGATATCTGATATATTTAATCACTCTCACGAAAAACATCTTCTCTAGAATTAGTATTCAGCAACCCATACTTGTCGAAATATTGAACCACTCCTATGCAAATGACTCTGCAAATCTGCTAGTTAGCATTAGTATTCATATGCTTGTCGCTATTTTTAATATCTCATGAAAATCAATCTGCCAAGATTCTGGTTAGAACTAGTTTTCAACAACCCATTCTTTTCGCCGCTTTTACCATTATACCAGGAATATCACGACGGGACACGCCAGAAATGGGCTTCACGCATTGTACCCATTTTGGGAATCGATCCGGGTCTTCTGTGTGACGAGCACACGCTTTAACCTCCAGGCTACCTCACTGTCCCTTGTAAAGAGGATGAATGGAACTGGTGACAGGTTCGGTGACTTGGTGGATCCACTTCGTCGGATCTCATGTGCGTAGACAGATACTCATGATGTCAATCACTGGATTTTCTGGCTTACCAGAAGGGCTCTCTAAAGTCCATACGACACCTCTTCGAAGAACTGTCACTTCACGAACGTGACTGAGTTTAGGTTTACGTCGCAGTCAACAGTATTCCAGCAATATGGCTGCGGTCTGTATACAAACGAGTCTGGACCAGAAAGTCCAGTGATCAACAGCAAAACAATCCATCTACGCAAGTAAGATCCAATGACACGTGTTCCGTGTCCAGACACTCCCAAATATAAATAATAAATTCTAAGCATGAATAGTTTTGGACAAAATCAATAAGGGTATTTTTTAATGCGAAGGAAAAATGTATGCACGCATTTATCGACACGAATTAACCATGAAATTACTATGTCATCCATGTCACTATGGAATAACCATTTTGTTGGGTAAATCTTTGGCCACTATCGAAAATGTGTGTACAACCTGTGCTAGCTCATTGTTCATAAAGAAGTCTGCACTGTCACATGTGATAGGTTTAAAGGTTTATATTTCTATTCAAGGTGGTCTTAACAATCATAGCTAGATTGTCATTATGTTGATCACTGGATGTTCTTTTCAACAGCTTGAAAATTGTTGAGTGTTGCGTTATACAATAAACCGACAAACCAATAAACAAGTCCATAAAAACTCTTTTTGTTTCATCAATGAAATGTCTTTGATGCATTACTGGCTGTAGGATACCCTGTGGTTAAAGCGTTCGCTAGTCAAACCGAAATACGAAACCCGAGTACGATTTCCCATGCACGTGGCTACCATGTGTGAAGGTCCTACAGTTGTTGAAAGTATAGCAAATACTGCGTAAAAAACTAAGGCATCACATGAAACCGATTTCATAAGCTGCGCATTACAAAGCAAAGAGACCTTGGAAAAAAATAGAGGAGCACTTGTGTTTTCATATTACTCCTTATGCTTTTCCCTCAGTATATGTACATGTTCATTCATTCACGGGTTTGACTGTCAGTTGCACAATCGCTGTGGCATCGCACATGCAAATGCATCCTCCTGTCTAAACAGAGCTGCAGATTCTACTTGACAAGCACTAGACAAGCCACGACCTGACAAATGACCCAATTTGCATATATGGGAACGCCCTCCACAAGATTCCATCTGAATAAAGAGGGAAACAGGTTGTCGTCAAAATATTGAACAGTTCAATTTCCTCGTGCGAAACATGTCGTGATGGTGTATTCTGAAATACATCGCTCTACGAGACACGTGTTAAACAGTAGGGGTGTTTCGTTTCGTCCAGATTAATTGTCCCGCCTGCTTGTCACAAACGCGTTCACTGCGCTTGTCAAGCAGTAGTTGTCACTATACACTGTTGATAGTGACGCAAGTTCTAACATGTTTCTAAATTAGTTATGATATGCCTTTTGTGTTATTTGTACCTGTAAAATGGTATTTCAGATAACCAAATTAAAAGGACCAAATTAAAAGGCCTAGTTGGGAAAAACACTGTTACTGTAATATGAATTCTTAAATCATGTGCCATCTTCGCTGGGAGTGATAGGTAGTATTAATGACGGAAATGCAATACTGATTTGTAGAGAAGTGTGTCGTGATAGTGTGGCTTTAATGTCCAGCCCAGGTGGACACATAACATGAAATGTGTTTAGGTGAAATAGGGCTTAACGTCCTACTTAAGGATATTTCGCTCATATGAGACATACACGCGTGTGTATGTGTTGCTGCTTGTAACATGCAAGACTGGTTTTATAGTGCCAGGTCAATGAGATACCACCTCGCAGTAAAGCATGAATATCCCACTCGGACACATTATACTGACCCCATGGAGACAAGGCCTTGTTTTAGCCACTAATGCCCACAGCCAGGAAGGTACCAACAAGCACAATATTGTCATATTTAAAGCTGTTCGACTCGTTTCAGTTATCGATTTCAAGCAAGTCGCAAGGGATAATAATAAGTATTTTATTGTAACAATAGGAGGCTAAAGTGATTGCGTGTATCCCGAAATATATATATTAAAATATATATATATATATAATCGACCAACAGTGACAGTGACAGAAGAAACTCTCCACGACACAAGTTGACTTCATTTTTCCAATTGTTTATTTTCCCTCTATTTCAAGCAATATCCCAGAAGTTCATTGTCTGGCGTTTACATTTCATAAATTCTGAAATACAGTCAAGCAGGCTCTTTTGGCGAAGATGATGATACAGAGGGTCATTCGACTCCTGCTCAAAGCTGTTAGATCATTGCAAGGACATTGCAGGTCTCAGTAACTCTTTTAGAAGGATTTATGTCCAAATTGGACGCATTTACGACAACACAGATGCTCAGTATATTCACCTATTTTGGCTTGAACCATATACCTTTGTGTTCGTTTCCAGTGAACAACTCATGGCCAATGTCATGGGGGGTCATGACGTCCGCCATATCCAGCGCAACAGCCCCAAAATAGGTCATCATATATTTTGAAAAGATCAACACATGACAAAATAACCTGCTCAATATTTTGGTACCCACAGATAGCTATAAAAGCTTTATTGGACCGAGAAGCAAGAACAGTTTTAGCTTTTCACCATATTAGCCTAGGAGTCAACACAATACTCAAACCCCTGTAGTATCTCTTTCCATACTGCTTAAGGGCCCAGTATCCGAGACTGAGGAAACATTTGCAAACATTAGAACATATAGATTATTGACATCAGGTGAAATAAATATACCAAAGCCACCAAATTCCTCCCCAGCAGCTGATTAACAAGGAAACGATGAATCCCTGCCATGCACCTCTACTACAGCCATAATGACTTGAAAGACCATGATGTGTTCTTACACTAGCCGATATCCTCCCATGCACTGATGCAAGAATGTTATAGAATTTATCAGCAAGACACACTTTTCTCAGATTTGACAGAATAAGGTTGCGATTAACTCTATCAAAGGCCTCTGAAAAATCTATAAACAGACGATAAAAAACCTTTTTTCTTACATGAATGTGCCATAGTTTGAAGTGAGAATACATAATCAGTAGCAGAAGAATTAGTCCTGTATAATGTCAAAACTTCAGAATTAAAATTCTTCATGTATCTGGGATATCTATCTGGATATCTGGGATCCAACGTCAATGAATGATTTTCTGGGCATTCCCATGTAAATCTTCAAAAACGTATATTGTATTCATCATCCCTATCGTGCCTTTGAGGCAACAATAAGTGCAATGTATCAGTAACCTTATTCACCTTTAAAAAGATAAAGCAGCAGCAAGCGAATCGTGAAGCATCAATGAAGCAGTCTTAGCAGTAACTATCCTCTGGAATCCATGATCGTTCATTATTATGTACTTGGGGAACGATAATTCAAATGTAGCAATAACCTAACAATTGTTATTAAAATGAAGCAGCAGCGACGCAACAGCAAACCAGACAGGAAGCAGCAATGAAGCAGTCAGGAAGCACCAATGAAGCACTCAGGAAGCAGCAGTCACGAATCATCCTCTCGAAGCCTCGATCGTCTTGTTGTCAGCAGGATCCAGGAATTCTTTGCCGCTCATGTCGGAGACGTTGGTGCACTCACGAATGGCGTTGTCGTTCACCTGTCAGAATGAGTGCGTGGGTGAATGAGTGAGTACTGTTTTACGCCTCTACAACCAATATCTGGGACACCAGATATGGACTTCACACATTGTATCTATTTTGGGACTCGACCCGAGTCTTCAGCGTGACGAGCGAACGCTTTAACCACTGGGCTACCCCATCTCTATCTCCAGCTGTCGAAAGAGACATGACATCGTAGTACGTGCCTTACATTTACTGATTACCATAATTACTTAGACACACAGTTTTAGTTTGACAAACGCTATTGACATAATTCAATGAAATGGAAGATAGCGTAATGGAGAACAATCTGTCTCTATTAAAAAAATATCTTACGATATCTAGCTTGGTATAACGAGGGTAGTGATGCTCTATGACGGGGTCATTGGTTGCTTTGTTGTAGCAGGCGATGACCACCCAGCGTCTCTTGTCGCTCACGTTGGCGGTATTGGTGTGCAGAATGTTGCAGTGAAAAAAGAGAGTATCACCTGTAAATGAGTTGTAGTAGATGAAAGCAGAAAGTGTTGTTTATGATGTAGAGGTCACTGTAAAAAGAAGGTGTCACCTTGTTAATTTACTGATGCCGGTGACACTTTTGCGTTTGTAGTCAGTAAAATGCGTTACCTTGCAACCTTGACGATTCCTCTGAAATTAATACATTTGTAGTCTGTGAAAAGATCACCTTGTAACGTTGCTGATGGCAGTGAAATTCATGTGCTTGTAGTTAGTGATAAGCGTCTTCTTGTAACCTTGACGATGGCAGTGAAATTGATGCGTTTGAAGCATCATTTTCTGACAGTAGAAGCCATTATGTGACAATACCTGGATTCATCTCTATATATCTGAGAGGAAGCCTCGACTTGATTTGTTCCACCCTGTCCATGTTCGCCCCCATCTGACCACCGACCCTGCCGTGTTCGATACGACCGCATTTGTGAGAACCTTCCAAGATCTAATAATGAAAACGTATATTGGCTAACTAATCATCCTCCTAGAGCAAGGTAGCTGACATGGATCTACTGTTTGACAAGTATTAGATGAGCCATGACCTGACAAATGACCCAATTTGCATGTATGGGAACGCCCTCCAGAACATTCCATCTGAAGAAAGAGGGAAACAGGTTGTCGTCTAAATATTGAAAAGTTCAATTTCCTCGTGCGAATCGTGCCGTGATGGTGTTTTGCTGAACTAAATCGCTCAACGAGACACGTTTAACAGTAGTGGTATTGCTTTCACGCCACCGACAGCATGTATTGCGCGTGCTTAATCGCCAATCTACCTGTAGCAACCAAGTGTCTTCGTCCAGATTACTTCGTCCAGATCCCACCTGCTTGTCACAAACGCATTCACTGCGCTGGCCCATCTAATACTTGTCTAGCGATAATTGAGGTCACAGTAACGAAATCCACATCCAGTTGAAAAATAAGCCACTGGAACGTTTCTTTCTCCGCAAGAGTTTGGGACGCATGCGTACCGTCAGTTGGGCACATATTTTCCATGTATTTGAATGTGTTGAAATGCTACAATAATTGAGTGCACTTAAGGAAGCAGGGCCTTCCTTAGTGCCATAATAATCTTGGTTACTGATCAGGTGTCCTTTCACGAGGCAACCTTAAAGGTCACATGCAACCAAAAAATCAAACATAACTAAAACAGAATTATCACTCATCCATGACATATAATATACATTGCTCTTGTAAAAATTCACATAGACAAAATTATAAGCGTACAATCGCGATTCAAAAGCGCAGTATTTTGTACTTCGGCTTACTTCCCCCGAAACGAAGCCCTCGGGAGATCGAACCCAGTCATAGCGGGTGGATGTGCACTCAAGTGTAACGACGACTTCCGATTGGCTGGTTCATTTGCTGATACGCTGAGGACTCATTGTGTGTACAGAAAGACAATCTGTTTGATGGGCATTTTAGAAGTATGGCGAGTCACAAGAAACAAAAAGATTCTTTATGGATAACAACTTCATTTATTGTACTTGATGCGTCGTTTCAGTATGGATTCATATACCGTTGTCAAACAAAATCATATAACTAGAAGAAATTGTTATCCATAAAGAATGTATATAGAGATGTTGGGTTTTTTAAATACGTGTTCTCTGAATTTGCGTTCGATCCAATCAAAAATCACCTCTGTAGAGATGGTGAACTACTGCGTGCCTGGAAATTGTCATTCTTCAAAGTACAAAGCAGGACTTGAAATTGACAAAAGTTTGCACCAGTTTCCGACAGATCCAGTCATCCGAGAAAAATGGATGGAATTTGTTTGCAGTTCACACACATAAAAAACTGTCACGTGTACAAGTATCACATCTGCCTAATTGCATAATGTAGCAGAGACAGGACTCATAAATCAATTTATTTTGTTTATGGCGTATAGTCTGAAAGGTGCTAAGTTCAAATTGCATGTGGTCAATGATTGAAGCTGTGCATATTGTCTTTAGCAGACAGGCAGGCAGGCAGACATATTGGTGTCAATAAACCAGACATTGAGCGTTATTTGTGACAGAGGCTGCTTACCACAATCAACAAATTTTTTTACATAACGAGTAGATTATTTACTTGTTCGTGTACACAACCAAGATTTGAATACTTTGAAAATTTAGTGAATCGTTTGAACTCCTATTTCGCGGGCTTTATTTCATCGCGTTTTTTTTCAACTTTATAGGTTGAATTGGCATTTGTGATGATTTGTTTCGGTAAGTGCATACCGAAAGGTCTTAGAATCTGCAAAGTTGTATTTTACGTTGCATGTGACCTTTAACTAACCGTAACTTTAACTCCCACTCTTTAACATTACACTAAGGTTACCTTGGTGACGTACGATCACCTTAGTTCTTTGTGAGAGGATAAGGTCCCAACTGCTCGAAACACACCTATGTTTTCACTCAAATCTCAAACTGAGTTTGACAATTTGAAACAGCTGCATTTTTAACTCAACTCATGTTTTTAAATAAAAAAGTTCAAACAACTAACGAAATCTCTTCACCAAACTCAGATTGTCTTCTCAATTTGAGTTTGATACCGATTTCCGTACATTTTGGAAAATGCATATTCGTGCGTTTTCTCAGATTTGAGCAAAAACGTGAACTTAAGTCAAAACTCAGACTTAAGTTTGTTTGGAGAAATCAGGATCAGATCGGCTTCAGTGAGAGCCGCATTTATAGTGGAGGCAAAGGAAAATGATGTGAAAGGTGTAATCGGAATGAACAATATATGAGAATATACGCAAGGGACATAATTCATAATGGCTAATTCGGGTGGCTTCATGGATAAGCATACCCGTTCGATGTTTGTTTGTACTTCAGTTATTTCCTATGCCTCAAGAAAATGTTAATTCACTTGCGATTTAGCGATAACTAAACCACTTATGTAGCGAACGTTTTGTTACAATTATCTTTACGAGGTTTCCCAGTGGGAATATGTCTGGGTAATCCGTCTTAGAGTATTACGTGATCACAATCGGAAATCGTGATGTCAGACTCGAACATTTATCGGCAATGACTGTGACACTGCTTCAGTGTTGCCAGCGATGAGGTAAACAAGAAATGACAACAATGTTAATGTTTACCTGTAAACATCCATTAGCTTTTTCACACTTGTCGATGGCGACAAACACACTTATCATGTCAGGATACAGGTTCCCGTTGTTGTACCAATACCTGTAACAGTGTGTGATACAGTAATAATGTGTGATAGACGTGTACCATGCATGGTACACATGTACCGTACAGTATCATATTATGTATCCAAATTGCCCGTTCAAAATTATTAGCTGACATCTACATACAGGTTTTGATTTACCACACAGTGCTGGTAATATGTCCTGAAACATCAAAGGCATAACTTATTCACACGAGTCTTATTTTTCTTACGGCCTCATCATCTGATAGATGGCATGCGTCAGGGTTTGAAGCCAACTGCTGATCGCAACCATTCAACAATTATTCAAGTAATGATCTGCGTTATATTTGGTCTTCGGCAACAAATGCTCATTCTTGAAGCCACTTACGGTATGCGTGTAATTGTATTCCAAATCTATGTTCTTGAGGTCATACACTCGATGTTCTGATCTGGACGCAAGACAAACAAGCAAACAAACGAACCCGTAATCCTGATGCCATACAAATCGCCCGCCAGTCCTGGGTTCCTTCATCATCAGCTTAGTGTAGTAGTGATAGACTTCTCCCCCAAGAAGCTGTAAATCACAACACTGTAAATCACAACACTGTAAATCACAACACTGTAAATCACAAGTCTGTCTCATTGTCTTACTATCTAACGTCAAATGATGGCGTTAGTTGCCTCGCCTGGCACTCTGCATTGACAAAATGAAATAAGGAATACTTCTGTGTCATAGGTTACCGTTGTAATCTACGTATAGTTGAAACCTACGTCTGTTTCAATATCTGCGGGCATTATTTTAATCACTGACAACAGTCACTGACAGGGCATTTTGAAGATCCACGACTTATACAATTTGTTTGTCGATAAGGACTGACATCATATCAGCCAACGGAGCAGCCATTACAAATAGGAAGACCAGAAATCGATGTTTATCCACTGGAGGGTGGGGGCTGGGATGATTCGGGTCAAAGTTGAGATGCTACTTAACCACAGACTACTCCACCAGCCTATGGGTCAAACACATTTTTAGTCAAATATATGTCCTACTTGAGGATATACTAAAGTCGTTGTTCTTCCATAAAGTTTGTCTTTATCTCATTCACTGATTTCTAAACATGCCGCTCAGAGACAAGTTGCGTTTCTGTTGCTGTTCAGTATATATCTCTAATATTTATTATCCCTTTAAATTTCTCTCTCGAATTCTTTAAGTGCAGTGGTTTTGAAGTTGTGATTCAAACATAGCGGTTGGGATAGAATTTCGTTAATGTTATTTGTGTAGGAATAATATTGTTTGTGAAATAGGTTCCATGCTTTAAGCACATCATGCCAAAAAGGGTTTCAATCTCAATAAAAGTTTCAGAATTGGTCCAAAATTAAACATAACTTTGACAGATAGGTTGCATGGATATTTCTTTCACATTTTAAACATGTAGACGAACAGTGGAACATTTCAAAGCGTCATTAAATTTATTCACTGTCTTCTCTCTTCATATTTATTTTTTACACTCCTTTTCATCATTCCAAATGAGGGGCAGTGGGATAGTCTAGTGGTTAAAGGGTTCGCTCGTCAGGCCAATGTCACGCGTTCGATTCCCACACATGGGTACAATGTGCGAAGCCCATTTCTGGTGTCCCCTCCCACAGTATTGATGGAATATTTTTTAAAGCTGCTGATAACCCAATACACTCACTCATTCACATCCTAAATGACTTCACAGATTAATTTTTCAGGCGAGGGAATACATCCGGGTAGTGGGTTCAGCAAGGAGTTGAAAATATGACCTAGTTAGCAGGTTGCTAGGGATTTTATTACTGTTATTTTACCAATAAGTCTTAAATGTCGGTTTCTCCAAGATGCTAAGAATCTATAAGTCCCTGGTGTTTATTACCCATTAGGTCAGGTCATTGCATATCTTATCAATAGATTCAGCTTTTCGTCATATCTAGATTGCTTTGATTTACCTAAGTTGATTTTCAAACCTGAGATTTTATAAAATACATTAATTGTGTCAGTAACAAGATACAGCCCCCCTCCTCTTCCTCGGTTCCATCTAGACATATTTCTGTTATCATAAGCCTATCCAGCTAGAAGAGTCAACTGTATTGAGGAAATACAAGGCTTTTATCAAGGGCAATATACGTAATAACTTCTTACTTCGGCGCAGGTTCCAGCTAGTCTTTGACTTCGGGACAGCATTCCTGTGACGTCATTTCCGGGTTGACACCAGAGAGACACGCGGGTTTTTCTCCCTTCACTGTCATCAGTCTGTAAGATAACCACATCGATTGTTATATTGTTTACGAAGTCTTTCTTTAAAATCCATGGCATTGACTATTTGCAAATATACAAAATCAGTGTTACGCGCTGTATACATGGATAAATTTAAGAAATACTGGGGCGATGGGGAAATGACAAAGTTGCAGGTTCATGTCCCAAAAATGGTTAACATTTGAAGATAGCCACTGGGGCCTCACTGACGATATGACTCAAATACATATCAAACCTCAACTCCAGTTAAGATCGTGCTCATAGAGTATCATTATTTCAGATAATAGGTCAGTGTGCATTTAATTTAATTTACAATCAGTGTATTTTCTTAGCTCCCTGGGGAAGATTAAACATATCCTACAACCCAGCCTTCAAGGTATCCCTTGCCTTTATGTGTCAACAGCATTGATATGGCAATTGTCACTTAAAGGAAATAAAACTGAAACACAAAAAAAAAAAACTCACAACGAAGGAATGTCGTTGGATTTCTTCGCTCCCTTCCAATGTTGATTTTACTTTCTCTAGTTCGTCCTTCTCCAACAGACCTCTGTAAAAACAGGACGGGACTACATGTGGCAACCATGTTCAGATATCATGGACCAGATTGTATGCCTGTAGGTCAACGACCATGATCAGAAATATCTTGGACTGTCCAGCGGGACTACAAGCTTGATCAGAAATATCTTGGACTGTCCAACGGGACTACAAGCTTGATCAGAAATATCTTGGACTGTCCAACGGGACTACAAGCTTGATCAGAAATATCTTGGACTGTCCAGCGGGACTACAAGCTTGATCAGAAATATCTTGGACTGTCCAACGGGACTACAAGCTTGATCAGAAATATCTTGGACTGTCCAACGGGACTACAAGCTTGATCAGAAATATCTTGGACTGTCCAGCGGGACTACAAGCTTGATCAGAAATATCTTGGACTGTCCAGCGGGACTACAAGCTTGATCAGAAATATCTTGGACTGTCCAACGGGACTACAAGCTTGATCAGAAATATCTTGGACTGTCCAGCGGGACTACAAGCTTGATCAGAAATATCTTGGACTGTCCAACGGGACTACAAGCTTGATCAGAAATATCTTGGACTGTCCAGCGGGACTACAAGCTTGATCAGAAATATCTTGGACTGTCCAACGGGACTACAAGCTTGATCAGAAATATCTTGGACTGTCCAACGGGACTACAAGCTTGATCAGAAATATCTTGGACTGTCCAACGGGACTACAAGCTTGATCAGAAATATCTTGGACTGTCCAGCGGGACTACAAGCTTGATCAGAAATATCTTGGACTGTCCAACGGGACTACAAGCTTGATCAGAAATATCTTGGACTGTCCAACGGGACTACAAGCTTGATCAGAAATATCTTGGACTGTCCAACGGGACTACAAGCTTGATCAGAAATATCTTGGACTGTCCAACGGGACTACAAGCTTGATCAGAAATATCTTGGACTGTCCAGCGGGACTACAAGCTTGATCAGAAATATCTTGGACTGTCCAACGGGACTACAAGCTTGATCAGAAATATCTTGGACTGTCCAACGGGACTACAAGCTTGATCAGAAATATCTTGGACTGTCCAACGGGACTACAAGCTTGATCAGAAATATCTTGGACTGTCCAACGGGACTACAAGCTTGATCAGAAATATCTTGGACTGTCCAACGGGACTACAAGCTTGATCAGAAATATCTTGGACTGTCCAACGGGACTACAAGCTTGATCAGAAATATCTTGGACTGTCCAACGGGACTACAAGCTTGATCAGAAATATCTTGGACTGTCCAACGGGACTACAAGCTTGATCAGAAATATCTTGGACTGTCCAACGGGACTACAAGCTTGATCAGAAATATCTTGGACTGTCCAACGGGACTACAAGCTTGATCAGAAATATCTTGGACTGTCCAACGGGACTACAAGCTTGATCAGAAATATCTTGGACTGTCCAACGGGACTACAAGCTTGATCAGAAATATCTTGGACTGTCCAACGGGACTACAAGCTTGATCAGAAATATCTTGGACTGTCCAACGGGACTACAAGCTTGATCAGAAATATCTTGGACTGTCCAACGGGACTACAAGCTTGATCAGAAATATCTTGGACTGTCCAGCGGGACTACAAGCTTGATCAGAAATATCTTGGACTGTCCAGCGGGACTACAAGCTTGATCAGAAATATCTTGGACTGTCCAGCGGGACTACAAGCTTGATCAGAAATATCTTGGACTGTCCAACGGGACTACAAGCTTGATCAGAAATATCTTGGACTGTCCAACGGGACTACAAGCTTGATCAGAAATATCTTGGACTGTCCAACGGGACTACAAGCTTGATCAGAAATATCTTGGACTGTCCAACGGGACTACAAGCTTGATCAGAAATATCTTGGACTGTCCAACGGGACTACAAGCTTGATCAGAAATATCTTGGACTGTCCAACGGGACTACAAGCTTGATCAGAAATATCTTGGACTGTCCAACGGGACTACAAGCTTGATCAGAAATATCTTGGACTGTCCAACGGGACTACAAGCTTGATCAGAAATATCTTGGACTGTCCAACGGGACTACAAGCTTGATCAGAAATATCGCAGACAAACACACAGGTATACAACTTTGATAAGACGCATCGTGCACAACCATAACGGACTACAGACGTGATGAGAAACATATTTGACAGTCATACAGGAATACAACCTTCACAAGAAGCATTGTGTACAAGCGTGCAGGTTCACAACCTTGATCAAAAACATCGTGTACAAGTGTGCAGGTTCACAACCTTGATCAAAAACATCGTGTACAAGCATGCAGGTCTACAAATTTAATCAGAAAGAAAACAGGCTTACATGCGTAAATCATGTTACGTCATAATATAATGAAAGAAGTTGCCGTCCATAAGGTACCTTGCCTTTCTACAATAACTTCTAAAAATGCCAATCAAACCTATCAACGTTACATTTGTAAAAGCATAACCAGGAATGTCTTTCATATGTCTAAGTCTCGTACTACAAACAGTTGATTTTGGGAGTCTTGCAATGAAAATGGCATTTGAGCTTCGAAGACTTTTCATTCGAAGGGCGAAATCTGAAAAGGGTGGCAATCCGGTACATATAAACTGTACAATGGTTCATTTGCTGGCATAGGTTCAGAAACATATGCTGGTGCCATGTAAAATTATTGTCACCTCGGAACTACACACAAATGTGTTTACTAACGACAAAAGGATAATTTCTCATTCGTTCATTCGTTGTATGCCAACGATGGGATCGCGAGACGTATGAAGCACTCAACCAGTCTATTCACGCGCTGCATCTTGGGATTACTTTGTCTTTCATTCAAAATTACAACCTACCGAATAAGGACATAGCCTTTTTCCTTAAACGACTCCTTCATTTCTTCAGTTACCGTAAATGGGGCGCTATAGTTGAACTCTGGAAGAAAACATGCTTTTAAACAGGTTAGCTTAAGAAAATGTAGGTATACATTACGATATATTGATAAACTTCCTTTACACAGAGTGTTTTCGTGTAATAATTTGCTGTTTACATTTGCGAAAAAAGATTATTGCTATTTTTATAGTTTCCTTTTTATGTTTTGAGATGGAAACGTGTATCACTTACACATACAAATTCCATTCTCCGTGGATATAATGTCAAATAGTTGTTTAAATACTACATTTCAGTAATATCAATTTTTACAGGTTTACACAAAAGTGTATGATATTTGACATATGCAGGATTCTTTAGTGACTTAAGACAGCACAGATAGCAATGATCGAACACTGACTAGTTTCCCATCGATCTGGCTCCTTAGTTATTACCTGTTCCCAATCAACACTGATTGATGCTACTACTGACAGTACTAACAGTACGGGTTACAAGAACAACATTCTAAAGAAAATGTGACAGATTATGGAAATATGATTACCTGATCTTGCCATTGTGGTTGCAAAATACTCTGCAACGAAAAGTGTAACATATTAATAATCAGCAAACCTGTCCAGTGTAACTCACTTACTCGCAATGTACAATAAATTATCTCAACTATGTGTCTGACCTTTTCTCATTATATTTGCGATCATAGTCAAATCTGACAGACCAGTCGATAATTATACTGGAACAGAGAGACAGACAGACAGGCAGACAGACAGAAATGTTTATTCAGTATCACAGTTTGTGCAGTACAAAGACACACTATAACCTTCTGACAAGTATCATTTGGATCTAAGTTGTAGAATAATAACTGGAATTTATGCATTTCTAATGTTACGTACCTTTTTCAAAAGCTTAGCAATACTTATCAAAACGTTTTCATCCCTACTTGACATAAGTCAAATCTGACAGAGCAGTCGATATATATATTGGAACATATCGTACTAATGTCATTCAAGAAGGTTTCAAATTCTGACGTTGCCCAACCGTCTTTTATACAGATGCTTAAATTTATAGATTTGCATAATCATGTTAATGCTGACAAGAACTCAAATGAGACAATTATGAAAGTCATCAGACCCACGAACGTCCAGCAAACTGGGCTAATGACACCTGTTTGGAGGACCGCCAATGAAACATTGAATGGTGAAACATTCTTATGATTCCATATCAATTTCGACATATGGTTTTCGGGTATGGCAATACTTTAGCAACATACTTACAGAAACTGCGCAGAAATACGTCCCGTGACGTGGTAGTTGACTGCGTCACCTTATCTGTCTGTGTGCGTGACTGTGCAAGTTGTGAAGGATATCTTATCACCAAATTACCTTACCACCATCCACTCACGCACCCATCCACGCGCAGAACCAGCCCACAAGCCCTCGACCTGTCTTGACGAGGGTTATTTCTCAAAAAAATGAGGGGACCCCCGTCTCGAAATTTCGAGTTGGGGGTCATCTCAACCTTTTCTTATTAATCTTCAATCCTCGCAAAGACACACGGTAGCTAATATGTTTTTTTCAGGAAGCACAGCTTTGTTGTATCAATATAGGTAATGTTGATAAAACACGTGTTTCATTTAAATTGAAATGTAGTGCTCGCCCCAGTGAGGCGGGGATATCTGGACGTGCTCCACGACATGTTTATACCTCTTCATACACTTACGGAACAGTGGCCAGATTGATAAAACTTCTTAGAATATTCTTAATCTTAAGAATCCTTAAGTCAGTCTCTGCATAAAAACAGATGTGAAACCATATTATCTCCAAACCCTTTCAAATCCAAACAAAGCCAAACCCAAGTCCAAATAAAACATATTCTTGATATGAGATGCCCATGTTGTATGTCCAGATGCATCCGAAGACTATCACATTAAATTGAACTGATTAGGTAATCTACAACTTGGAGAAGTACCTACAACAAGAAGGAATTTGCCAAATTCACCAAGAACCATGTTTCCTTCTTCCGCGCAGGTGTAATGCAGGGTCCAAATTTGCCTTTTAAAGACAGCCCTGTTCTCTTCAACTAGCGGAGTTAAAGCCTGAGTTATTAGCCTCTGCTTCCCTGTCCAGGTTGATTATATTGCACCATTTTCTGTCTTTCTTGTATCTCCAGTTATGCTCTAAATAGATACGCAGATTTCCAATACGTCATCTAAGAAAACTCTTAGCATAAATATCATAATCCCACGCGTTTCTCACTTAAAAAATGTAAGACTATTAAAAAATAAAACGTTACTGTGGTGAAATCGTCAGACCTCGTATCTTTCCAATCAGGAACCGTCAGAACGTCAGTTTAGATGATAACGATTGGACCGTTTTCAGCAAGATTCATCGAAGGATTTCTTGCTCAGCAAAACGTTCGGATTCTCGAATAGTCCTCTGAGTCACCAGAACCCAACTGATCAGTTGTGAGAGGAACTCGATTACTGTGTGAGGCAGCGTAGTCCTCAGACATCTCTTTTCTCTCTTTCGTTTTCACTTGTGTTTAGTAATGGTAGCTATGCCCCTGAGTTTTGTTTATGTATATACTTCAGGTGCCTGTTTGACTATTAAGCGTCCCGGATGATGCCACCTTCGTCTCTTTGTAATACTTTTCTGAAACATCTGTGGGACGTGTGGGTTACTGAATACACTGAACAGAAAATATCCATCATACTTTTAATTTCAAGCAATGATTAATAGTTCATAGAATGCTATATTTGGTGTAAATATCTAAAGAATTCGGATATATTGTTAGTTATTCAGCGTACTTTTTCTGAAATGCATGACACGTGCTGGGCGGTTAACCAAAGCACTGTTGAAACGTTAACCACGTGGCTCTTCATGTATTTATCAAATTAAGTAAGAAGGCATTTTTATGTAATTTGACGCACTTGCAACAAATCTGCTGCTCATTATATTTACCTATTTTGACTTGTACCATAAAACCGTTTGTTTGTTTCCAGTGAACAGCTCCTTGCTTTTGCATCTGTTTGTAAGTGAGGAAAGGCTCATTTCATTCCGAACACCTGATATCATCGCAGCTCGATTGTTATTCATAAATGTACCCTCTTGGTGCAATCCAAGTTTTGTCCTCGGCGGAGTAGGACAACGGATTTGTCTCCTTCGTCGGCTTATGTAAGTATCGCCATGGCAATGCTATTGCAGGACCACTCCACTATAGACATGGTCATCACCCAAGTTCGATGACCGATGACCAAGTGAAGAGGTTATCAAAAATTGTTACTTGATGATATAAGTCATTTGCTAGATCCTCTGCACTTTGCGACAAGACCAGGACTTGGGCCGGAGGACGAAATATTTACCCTCCTACAACATATTTACTCTCATCTGAGTGAGTTTAGTTTTACGCCACACTCAGCAAAATTCCAGATATAAGGCGGTCTGTAAAGAATCGAGTCTGGACCAGAAAATCTAGTGATCAAGAGCATGAGTATCGATCTGCTCTATTGGGAACCGATGACATGTGTCAGCCAAGCCTGACCACCCGATCACGTTAGTCGTTACTCTCATCTGGAGACTTGTAAGAACTATGTAAGAGCCCTCTTCCTTGATTTTCTTCCTTCCGCCTTCAATACCATTGAGTTACAACTTTTGATGAGTAAACTGCTTAATCTAGGCGACTGTAGCAACATTATTGAAGAGGTTAAAGAGCTCATGCTACATAGAACTCAGTATGTCAGTGTCAGTGGCTATCAATCTTCTCTCCACCTCTGCTGGAGTTCCACAGGGATGTGCCCTTTCATCCTCACTTTTCACGAGGGATTAGCGTAGGTGTGTCGACATTATTTGTACGTGAACATCTCTTAGGTTGTTCATGCTCACACCGATTTCGTGAACAGTTTTTGCCGAACCTGTCCCTCGCTCTGTGAAGGACAGAGGGAGACACCTGTGGACGGCGAACAACACTTCTTAAGGATTCACCATCTTGGAAGCATGCAATGGTCCTGCTCCTGACGTGGGCGCTTAGCGCTGTGGCATGTGGAAGAAATTATGAGACTTTTATACTGTTTGTAGATATTTTAAAGGGCGCGTTGCCAAAAGCTGTTTGGGAAGTCTGTCTTCCACAGTTACCAGTCTGTTGTGTTTGCGCGTTTGAATCTAGCATGGTGCTTGTGTGTTCCAGCACCCTTGTTTTTCACTATTTTTGACAATGTTTCATTTCACTCAAAGTCAACGAATATTTAATCGGTTGCTTCACTTCAAGCCCTACGATGTTGACTAAAGTGTCCATTCCGCACACAAAAAGTTGCATTCATCTTAGAACGTCCCGTATATATGACCAACAACGTTTACGTGTATATAAGAAAAGACTATCAAATTTTAGGGTGTTCCCATATAAATATACAGCCCTAAGTAAAAGTTGAACAACTGTGTTGTTAGTGAGTATATGCGTGTATCTGGAATACAACGTCAATGGATGATTTTCTGAGCACTAAGTGTAAATTTTTAAAAACACATATTTTTTCATCCACGTCATTTTTATGGCTTTATTCGTCGTTAAAAAGACGAAGCAACAGCAAACCAGCCTTGAAGCACCAATGAAGCCGACTTGAAGCATCAGTGACTCGGTGAGGCAGCTTCAGAACATCCCTATCCTCTAGAAGCCACGATCGTCTTGTTGTCGGCAGGATCCATGAACGCTTTGCCGTCCATGTTAGAGAAGTTGGTGCACTCACGGATGGCACTGTCGCTCACCTGTCAGAGTGAATTTAGTTTTACGCAGCTTTTAGAAATATTACAGCAATATCACGACGGAGGAACCACATGTTGTACCCATGTGTGGAATCGACCCGGGGTTACCTCACCGCCCCACACCTGTCGGAGGACTCGTGGCGTCCTAGTATGTTTCTTACATTTACTCGTTACCGTAAGTACAGTAATAACGCAGTTTGACAAATATCATATTTGTACTGGATATGTATCCATCCCTCAAAATGTTCAAAACGCACAGGCAATCTGATTATCATTACCGCGGATAACACTATATCTGCCTGTAAAGTGCATGAAGGTTAATAGTCACATGAGTTATCACACCGGGCACCCATTTTCTGCTGGGTGAACAGAGGTATTTTTATGCAAACGCACCTGCCTAGGGTGAGACCACATGTATCACATCTGTGTCGTTGTGGGGTAGGACTGAAGTTTTAGAAACTCTCAGGAGTTGCCTAAGCTGCCTAACACTGTCACCCATCCAAGGACTCTCCGCGCTCAACGTTGCTTATATTCAACTGATTTGTGACCTGACTGCTATGTATAGGACAAGGTACCATAACCTAAAATTAGATGCACAGTCTTAGTTTGACAAAAACTACTGATATAATTCAATGTGATGGCAGATCTGTTAAAAGTAGAGCCTACTGTTTCTTACAATATCCAGCTTGTTATATCGAGGAAAGTGATGCTCTGTAACGGGGTCATTGCTGGCTTTGTTGTAACAGGC
The DNA here is from genome assembly GCF_037392515.1 of Haliotis asinina. Classification (NCBI taxonomy): domain Eukaryota; kingdom Metazoa; phylum Mollusca; class Gastropoda; order Lepetellida; family Haliotidae; genus Haliotis; species Haliotis asinina. The sequence goes on from NC_090281.1 coordinate 45,592,912, forward strand.
GATGAACACCCAGCGTCTGTTGTCGCTCACGTTGGCGTTACTGGTGTGGAGAACGTTGCAATGAAAGAAGAGGCCGTCACCTGCGAAAGAGTTGCAGGGGATATATAATGTAGAGATCACTGCAAAAAGAAGACGTCCCCTTGACTTTGCTGAAGTAGGTGAAGAAGTTGGTGTTATCTTTGACGTAGTTGTAGTCAGTGCAGAAAGATGGCGTCACCTGTATAGCTGTAGACAGTGCAAAAAGATCATGTCCCATTGTAACGTTGCCGATGTCAGTGAAATTAATGCGTTCGTGTTCAGTGAAAGTGGCAACCTTGTAACCTTGCCGATGTCAGTGAAATTAATGCGTTTATAGTCAGTGAAAGTGGCAACCTTGTAACCTCAATGATTTCAGTGAAATTAATGCGTTCGTGTTCAGTTAAAGTGGCCACCTTGTAACCTTACTGAGGTCAGTGAAATTAATGTGTTTGTAATAAGAGGTGTCACCTGTAAATATGTTAAGGACAAACTTTATGGATGGGCAACTTCTTAATCAGGTGAACCGACGTTTCGCTACACCTTCTTGTATCGTTGTCAAGCAAATATGACATAAATATGTTGTAGCAATTAAACGAAAGTATCTTTTTCTGAAGGAGTTGTAGCATGTAAAGGTTACAGAGGGTCACTTGTAAATGTCATTTAGTCAGTGAATGACGTAGTGTTAAATATAAAGCTCTCAAAGTCGCCTGAAAGACAACTGTAGTCAACCAAAGAATCTTATCTTACAACAAAAATAGCAATACACCCCTGCTATACTTCTCTGTGCTCTAGTAGTTTTACTTCCGGTCAACAGCTAACTTAACTAATATGAGCAGCTGTTAAAATGTCGATGCGGTTCACAATTTTAATTGTTAGAATGCTCTTGAAAAGACAGCCTTCCATGAATACGTGAATCACTAGCATTTGATTGGACAATTAATAACATTAAACACTACCAATTTGGACTGAAAAATGTGTAAGATTATGTGACCGCTCCAGTGCGCTACGCACTCTGTGACTTTACCTGGATTCAACTCCACATATTTGAGAGGCAGCCTCGCTTTCAGTTGTTCCACCCTGTCGATGTCCGCCCCTGTCTGACCACCGACCCTGCCGTGTTCAATACGGCCGCATTTGTGAGAACCTTCGAGAATCTAATAACGGAAACATGCATTTGGTCACAGACTATCTTACTTGCGCAAGGAGATAACTCACGCCCAGTCCAGTTTCCCATCTCGGCCTTCTCGGAAAATATTTTGTAGTGATTGAGTGACATAGTTCAATCAAAATCGCCCAGCAAAATCTACAACCGATTAAGAAACCACATGGCGATTGCAGTGGAGTTTTTCTTTTTCTATTGCAAGACATGCAGCGTATATCAACCGTCCTTTGAAAGTCGATATGTTCTACATAATATATTTATTAAAATGTTTTAATGTTTAATGGCTCCATTAATTAAAGCACATGCTTTAGTACGTTGGACATACTCTAGTACGAAAACTAAAAATCTTTCCTATCGATCAGATCATCTTGACTAAGAGTAGCAATTATACAAACAAATGAAAGGGATATGAAAGGTGAAATCTGATTGGATAGTTAGAAGGGTGTAAAGGGACGGAACTCGTGTTGGCAACTGGTGGCCCTTCAACTGAAATTCGAAGCTTGGTCGGTAAGTGTGGAAATTGGACTTTTACGATAGTTAGCTCTCTCGAGAAGATGACACTTCACTGACGGAAATGAAAATCACTGATGGATTATTTTGTTATGATTTAACGATAGGAAACAGCCCTACCAGTGAAAATATGGTCCGTTTATCGTTTCAAGCGGCGAAGATGGATCTGGGTGAAGATCAGTCTTAGAGTCTTGCATCTATCACTGACATTGTGGTACCAGACTGGATCATTTATCGGTAACGACTGTATCGCAACTTCAATGACGTAAACAAGAGAGGACAATAATGTTGGTGTTTACCTGTAAACATCCATTAGCTTTTTCACACTTATCGATGGCGACAAACACACTCATCATGTCAGGATACAAAATTCCGTTCTTGTACCAATACCTGAAACAGTCCATAGAGTGATACACGTGTGCCGCCCAAATGCCGTACATGTACCTTATGTGTACAGCTTGCCTGTTCAAAATTACTAGTTGACATGTACACACGTTTGGCAAGAACTAGCAGGTGACTTTCCATTGAACAAAGGAGAGGGTATCACGTGTATAGCTGTTCAATACAATAGTTTCACAAAGATAGCATTTGTTTTTTATTTGCACCAAACCACCAATAAATGTTTTAAAACATCAAAGGCATCACTTAAACACGAAAGCTCTATTTCCAAAAATCCCTGTAGGTCAAAATCATAATAGATATCATAAGTGTTTGGGTTCCAGTCCAAACATCTGAAACTCGCACGCTATTAATTGTTACAGAAAGATACAGTTACAGTTACAAATACGCAAAGTTCACGTTTGAGACGGTCGTCATTGGTTTTTACTTAAATTAGGAATCGACTTACGGGCTGCGTGTTAACACATCCCAATTCAGTAGACATGTACGTTTAGCCGGAATATTTCTGGATGCAAACAAGTAAAGCAAACAAGCAAACAAAGAAACAAACAAACCCGTAATCCTGATGCCATACAAACCGACCCCCAGTCCGAGCCTCCTTCATCATCAGCTTAGAGTGGTAGTGATACACTTCTCCCCCAAGAAGCTGTAAATCACAACACTGTAAATCACAACCCAGCACGAATAAAATCAAAGCTACACTACAACAAGAGGGTAGCCTAGAGGTTTAAAACGATGGCTCGAAGGCCCGAGTTCGATTCCCCATTTAGGTACAGTGTATTAAACCAATTTCCTGTATTCCCAACCGAAAGATTGTGCTGCACTGTAATTAAATGCCGCGTATAGTCGCTCGCACACTCACTCAATGACTCACACACATTTACTGAGTCACTGATTGACTCACTCACTCACAAGATCTATGTGTTATTAATTTATTACAGGGGATATTTGAATCAGTCTAAGTAAACTTAGTCTCAGTGTATTTCGTTACACTCCACCTTTGAGTCTAACAAAACCTAGTAGAAGGTCGCGTCAGGTAACCCTTTGAGCGACCAATGACCGTCCAGTCAAACGCGAGACGGTTCAATAGATTTAACCAATCAGACAACGGCTACTATTTAGGGATCTGAGGGACTTTCAAAATATTCAGGTCACTGACACAGATCTCTCCACAAACAAAAATCCACATGTAACACAGTTATTTGACCTGCAGTATATACGATTTGGGGTTTCTGTTGACATGGTTACCATTGTTACGAGTGTGTATTTTCTGTATATTTTTTGTATTAATTAAGTAATGATTATTATTGGGTCACAACATTTAGTGTTTTGAATATTAATTGTGATGGGTCACATTTCGTTTTAATAGCTGGTCAACACTTTTAGCATTCTGGTTTTCCGGAATTTATCTGCTCCTAGTTTTCGATGTTTACTTCCGGGAGACTTATTCTAGGGCATTCTACAGTGTTGACGATGTTCGTTTGTGCCCGAACTTTGGGGAAATGGCAAAATATATATATATAAAGGCTGGTTGCCGTGTTGAGGGCGACAGTCACACTGACATTCATTCATATTTACTGGATTTATGCCAACATGCTTGAAATCCCGTCAACGCCTAAATCTACATCATCTGCTGTCGCACCGATCGCTGCGTTGACATTCTGCCATAGTTGATTCACTCTCACACCAAGACTTTGGTGAGTTTGCTATATTGTATTTTGTGACCCATTGACTTAGATTTTGTCTCTCTTGAATTGTACCTGAAATCTGCATTGTTATATTGACTTGTGACTTTGTATATCTTGCTCTCGATGCATAATAACAGAATTTTGAAAGTTAACGACTTGTCTTTGTTCTGTTTTGCTGGTTCACAAGGGGATTTCTTACATTGTTGTCACGGTAAATTCTTAACCGTAAAACCATTAGCTAATATTTCCGCCAGATGACATCCTTGAATATTGCCAAAAACACTACTTTCAGCGACTGTTTACTCACCGTTGTCATGGCGTTCGGGTTCGAAACTTTTCGGGTTAAATGGGTCAAAAGGTATGTGCGAATGTCCACTTTGGCGATTTGGTAAGCTGTGCTCTGATTTGTCAGTCTCAAAGGTTACCTGACTAAATAGTGGAGTGTAACGAAAAGTACTGACGAAAAGTTTACTTAGACTGGATTTGAATCCACGACCAAGGGGCATAACTCTAATTATTCGTCATGTTTCCTGTCGTGATGCATTGTATGATACCCCCCAGGTTGTTACAATAAATACCCTTGGCCCAGTCGTCACCAAACGTGACGTCACCAGCACATCACAAATTCAGGCTCATGAGGAGGTGGGTTAAAAATAACGTATATTATAAGCATTAGATGATGGTCCTGTGGACTTTCAATAACAAGGATTCGATGCTGAACGATCGTGGGATCTTGAGAGTATACATGATCAAAACAGAATGTGCAAACATTGCTTGAAGACTCAGTTCTCTTGAGGAAATACAGGACATATATCAAGGACAATATGTCCCATAATCCCATGTGCCGTTATCAAATTCGTATTTCTTGAAAAAAAGAATTCCACCTGTACAACCTCATTCACATGTTGTGACTGTATACTGTGTAAAATATTTACATGAAATATACTTAAAACACAGAACATTTTCATTGAATACATTCATAAAATACAAATATTGTTTGCACGAATATCTTTACTTTTTGGAGATTTCTTACTTCGGCACAGGTTCCCGCTACTCTTTGACTTCGGGACAGCATTCCTGTGACGTCATTTCCGGGTTGACACCAGATTGTTACTCTGCTCTTTCTCCCTTCACTGTCATCAGTCTGTGAGATAACCACATCGATTGTTATGCTTCCAAGTGATATTATCTTCCTAAAAACGCATGCTATAAACGAAAGATGTATTCCGTGATAACCTTCATTGCTCGTAAACATAATGGAGTCATTTGTCAATTGTTTGGAGCATTCGTAAGAACTCGTCTCTTTCCGTGACCTACAAGAAATACTATACTTTATATATAGAACGATAGTATTGCCAAGAATCGTGACAAAGCAATCAGATCGCGCGTAGTAAAACTCGAAATGAGGTCAAATAGTTTCTTTGCTCGGCGACATTACTAAAAAGTAAAATATAGTTGCAGTCGATATAAAACTCATTTCACTCACTACATCAAAACAATAGTAAGCCCGAAATCGAGCTTTGAAAGAATCCCATATTGAAACAGTTGTATCAGACAAACCGACCAGGTCTGGTTTGATTCTGACGGGTTAACTTACTTGTGTCTAACACTATCTGACAACGACAACGAAAATGTCAAAACTCAACGACAATAGGATCAAAGAGTATCATTATGTCAGACAATGGGGCAGTGTGCATTCACTTTATATTACAATCATATTACATTCTCAGCTCCGTGGGGAACATCATAAACATCCTACAACACATCATACCGTGTACCATTTCCATTTCAGGATGAACAGCACGTGTCACTTTTTAAAAATAAAATTGAAATACACGAATTTGTACACTCACAATAAATGAGTTTCGTTGGATTTCTTCGCTCTCTTCCAATGCTGTTTTTATTTTCTGCAGTTCGTCCTTCTCCAACAGACCCCTGTAGAAACATGCTTCAAAGATTGTGGAAAGACATACATGTTTGAAGACCTGATATAATGGAAAGGTTTATATGAGTAAAGCCATAATCCAAACCATCGCAGAAAGGCGTACATCTGAAAAGACTGAGATAAAAAGACATCATGGAAAGGTTTACATATGTGAACCTTAGATAAGCTAAGATAAAAAGTCATGGACAAGCATTCAGGTCAACAGCCTTTATAACAACAACATGGAGATTCATATGCTTGTAATATTATAAAAACATGACCACAGGCATCACGGATTCTGGCAGGCCTACGAATGTGATGATGATAAGCATAGATAAACGTTTTTGAATGATCAGTGGACTTTCGTGAAAAGGGGTGAAAATACCTGATGTTCCCGTTATGGTTTCAGTAAAAATACTTTTACCTCAGAATCCGCTAACGCGTAAACTGAACAATGGCTGATTTTCATGGTGTAGTTTCAGTAACATGTGCTGGTTCCATTTAAAAATACCGTTACCACAGAATTGCCCCAAAATGTGTGTAGTAACGACAAGATGATAATTTCACATTTGTTGAATGCCAACGATGGTGAAAGTTATGGAAGCACCCAACCAATCTATTCTTTGGCATCTTGGGATTCCCTTGTCTCTTTTTCAACCTTACTACCTACCTAATTAGGACATAACCCTTTTCCTCGAACGATTCCTTCATTTCGTTAGTGACCTTAAATGGGACGCTATAGTTGAACTCTGTAACAAAACAAACACATTTTCAAACAGACTGGATTAAGATTTTTCAATCAATAGGATATATATTTGCTTTGGCAAGGAAATAATGTTCCAAGGCTGCAAATGCTAAATCAAGTAGACTCTGTTATATTAATAAAGCTCTTTAATACGGAGCGTTTGGGTTTACAAATTTCCTGTTTATATTTGCAAAACAATGATTATTGTTATTTTTTATGTTATTTTCTTGTATGTTTTGAGATGCAAATGTGTTTCGTTTTCAAAGACTAAATTCTCATTGTGTTTATACATAATGACATACAAAAAATAAAGCTTACATTTCATCTTTAAGAGGGTTTCTCCAAAATGGATTAAATGGATGAAAGGAACACACACAGACACACGCACACACAGAGAGATATATTCTCTCTCTCTCTCTCTCTCTCTCTGTGTGTGTGCGTGTGTGTGTGTGTGTGTGTGTGTGTGTGTGTGTGTGTGTGTGTGTGTGTGTGTGTGTGTGTGTGTGTGTGAGCCATATGGGTGAGGGGTAAGGACTGTCTTGTGATTTATGTCAAATTATGTATCATGGCTGTACAAGTAACTTGTTCACAATCAACACTGATTGATGATGGTACTGACAGTGCTAACAGTACGAGAAACAGCTGTAAAGTGTTAATTCGCTGCTGAAGAAAATATGATAGACATTGAAAGCATGATTACCTGATCTTGCCATTGTGGTTACAAAATACTCTGCAACGTAAAGCATCATGTTAATAATCAGCAAACCTGTCCAAAGTAAGATCTAAGTCTTGGTGTTATTCTGCAAATTCAGTTGGTTGAGCAACAACATAGATTGAAACCATACAAGGTATGTTTGGGTAGCCTTGTTGGGTAGCCCTGCAGACGTCCTGGGTTCGGTTCGGTTCTTTGCATGGGTTCAGGAAGGATGGTCAGTGGTAACTCCAGCCGTGAGATGTCCGGAATAGGACTAAACCTTCTCATCCACATACTCGTTCACTCCCTCTCTCTCAATCTTCACATATTACTCAGTTGTTTCTGGATCTTCCAGCACCCACGGGTATTTCACTGTGATCACTGGTCAGATCTGACAAAACAGTCGATATCCGACCATTTCTGGAATCTAAGATTCCAGAAGGCGTTTATCTTATAACCTCAGAACCATTTCCCACTTTCCAAAAAGAAGCATGCAGAGGCATGTCAACACAGTTAAGAAATCAAATGGGAAAACAAGCCATCAGACCTAAGACCATCTGTTTCACTTTGTCACACCTCCGTCACTGAAGCGTCTGCAGGACCACCGATGCAACGTGAAATTGCCACACGGTCTTATGATATGACTCGATATCGATTTCGATACACACACACACACACACACACACACACACACACACAAACACAAACACACACAAACACACGTGTGTACGTGTGTGTGTGTGTGCGTGCGTGCGTGCGTGCGTGTGTGTGTGTGTGTGTGTTTGCGCAATGCTTTGGTAACATACTTACAGAAATTGCGCCGAGGTAACTCGTCTGACGTGGCGATAGACTCCGTCGTCTTATGTATGTGGAACATGAGCCTGACTGTGCAAGCGGTGAAGGATATCTTATCACCAAAATATAACAACCTAAAACTTGGGTTTATTTTATTTACTGATTGTGATCACGGTGGAGGTGGTCACATCGTTGACGATGGTAACTGTTCTTCGACTCTTCACATTATTCAGTAGTTGCTGAGGTTGACGTCAGTGACGAAGCGATTACGTAAATTTCCGTACTTATACAATAAACACATGTGCCGATCTTCTTTCTCAGTGGTAAGTCGTAGTCAGCCGTGATAACTCGTGGTCGACAGTACGACCTGTCTGCCTTACTTTTGTCTGGAGTCTTGTTATCCTAGTTCCAGAGCAACCGAAGATCCTTGCCACACGATGATGCAGCGTTCAAAATACCTGCATGTTCGATCGCCCGGGACGACTTATTTTCAATACGGGCTGTCAGATTCTCAAATTCACTTGCCCGACGGTCAGGTTAAAATCTAGACATGTTGTATTTGAAGAAATTTTGGGGGGCAGGCAAGTTTTACATCTAACCAGCCAGGTGGTGTAGCTAAAACGTTTAGTCATTTAGTCATACCACCTGATTAATAATTTCTTGATAGGCATTAATCAATACACTATACTGAAACGTGAAAAATACTCACGTGTAATTTAATGATGTCTAAGGGAAACCACTCTCCGCAAAGTCGTGAAATTTACTGCCCTTAATGTTCCTATAAGGTCAAGGTCGAATATTTCAAACACTTATTGACATCCCTCAACAAACATGTGCCTGATGTAAAAGTAAGTTGCTCCCCTGCCTAATGTTTGGAGTTATTGCCTTATTTATTTATATTTGGCTTGGGAGAACGCGATAGCTTGTACAAACACATTCCTTTATGAAACAATCATCGTGTTTTTTCAGCAGGGCACGTTTCCAAAGTTAACGATTACTTATATACACAGGACAAGTTAACTTCTAACACCTAAGACTAGAGAATGGAGACACGCATTATGATCATGCTTTGTGTTTGTCTTGACAGTTTATAAACCGGATGGATTAATTAATACCGTTTGTTTTAGTATCAACAAACAAGCGACACAAACGGTCATAGGCATACAACAGAGTAGCGAAATTTGTTGAGGTCAGTGACGCTTGTTCGGTAATGGACACTAGGCTACACACTGAACGGCTTGTTTTGATCGGACGGTATGTACAGTCCTGTGACAGATGGTAATAGCATTTGATGTAAGGGAGATAACTCTAATTTCTCTAGCGGTATGCAAGGTGAGCATGCCGTAGGGAAAAGGAAGATAACTCTCGGGAGGTTGGCGAGAGGACGTTTGAAGGTTGTGATGGTGACTGAGCTTTCACTGAAACAAATGCACACGGCTGCACAGTCCATATATAGCTAACAAAGACTAACATTATGATTTGGAACTGCGTAAAGCACTTTAATGGCCATACAATGCTATATTTAGAATGTGGTATCCCAGTTTTGAACAGGACTTGTTGGCGCAGCCATCTCATAGACGATGTATTAACGCACAACCTTTAAGCATGTAATGCAAGTTGCTTGTCTTTTGGTCAATATTCTTCTCTGCGCCCTTGAAATATATTTAGGCAGGGAGAATCTGAAACAGGCATAGATCACTCACTAGCTTGCTTTCTTTACCATTTGTACCAGGGAGACTATATAGAGAGGAAAAAGAAACTCCCCGAAAAGCCCCTGAACATACGCCTCGGGTCGTTACGTAAACAATGTAGCCAGTATGGCAGCAGCGCAGTATTGAGCCTGGTTTATTTCCAACAGCTGATTGAATTCGCTGAGTGTTGTTACAACTGAAATCCAACATGTAGAAGATGGGTTAACTATTTTGTCACTTCAGTTTATGTCAAATAATTGGCATTAGTGTCAGTATTAAGACAGTAGATTTGTAGTAAAGTTTCAAGTGGGTATGTTATAGGTCACTGGCTTCTAGTCTCGATTCACCGCGAAGATAGACTAAAATGTGCCGATAAAAACTTCTTTCACACATTCGTTTAATTTTTAGAAAGGAAACATACCTTTAGTTGAAAGGTATTTGCAAGTAATAAGCAAGGCGTTTGTGAAAGATGTTTTTATTTTTTAAGAAAAAATAGAAACACGTAAACAAGGGCGTGTAGCATTTCAATGGCGGATCAGAACAGATCGGCGATATGTCATATTTTTCACACAAATCAATTACATCCTATCAATTTTAAAGTCATGAAACTATCATTCTTACTTGCAAATACCTTTCAACTAAAGGTATGTTTCATTTATAAAAGGTAAACGAATCCGTGAAGTTTTCAGAATTTAATCTATCTTCGCAGTGAATCGAGAATGGATGCCAGTGACCTATAACTTACCGACTTGAAACTTTTCTACAAATCTACTGTCCTAATACTGAAACTAATAACAATTCTACCATGACTTCCGTAAATACTGGATTGTGATTGGTTAATCAAAGTCATTCAGAGGTATATAATCACGTTACATACCTCTGATTTTCCAACACATTATATCTGTTTGTTTAAAATCTGAATAACGCGGTTATGGTAGATAACTGATTTAAGGAGCAGACAATCGTTTTCCGGTAGAGGAAGTTTCCCTTTCATGACATGAGCATAAAAACTGCGATCGACAGCTTGAGAAAACGTTGGTTTCACATTAATTTCAGGCTCGCTGTGCGCATGCGCAGAGCGTGTAAAAATATCTACTGGTCAGTTCCGCTTTGGACGTACGTTTACCGATAGTGTAAACACAAGCTAAAGAAAACGAAAACTCAAACCAAATACATAGTTGTATGTCTATTACAACTTATTTTTATACCTGTATGTACAAAAGACAGGGAGTAGAGAAATAAATAGCTTGATTTATGTCAATAAGTTCGTGTATATAAACACTCTCGCCACCACCGTTCTTCCTGCACATCCCCTTCTCACAACTAACAAAACACACATTTCTTATGCAGCTGTAACCAAAATAGCACATCAATACCTGAAAAGCATATGTAAATTGATATATTTAGTCAGCTATGAACAGTTATCACTCGTAAATAATTATTATTTATTCACTTTAAATTTGTTTTGAGTGTATTAAATTTACACTTTCGGTATGCGTGCGTCCAAAGCGAAATTGACCAGTAGATATTTTTACACGTTCTGCGCACAGCGAGTGTGAAATTAATGTGAAACCAACGAATACCGAAATGGAATTTTCTTCGGCAATAGCCGCTTGCTCGGTAATACCCGACACCGCTCCACGTGTAATTAGTCTGAAATACTGGTGACACCACCCCCACTCATGCCGAGAAACATTGACAATGGCAAATAACATATACCTTGCGATAGAGTCGACCAACAGTAGAATGTGTTTCAACTAATACAATGCATATTTGTGTGTAGACCTTCAGTCTTTCGCAGGACTGATTCAAGCAACATGTTTATTGATTTTGTTTTGTTGTAAGCGAGGAAAGTTCGACGTAAGACCCGGAAGCGCATGGCCATAGGGCGCCGGTGTGAGCTGTCAAACACGAAATACTTATGACTGCTTCGCTACAAATGAGCAAATACGAGGACTTAGTGTTCCCCTATTGTGAAGATGAAACAAAATATGAAAAACTTGCGAAAATTGGACAGGGTACATTCGGGTAAAATATATTTTTCTGTGATAAACTTCCATTTTTAAGACAGGTGTACCGTATTTCATTGTGTTTGTATGTCATGAATGAACGCTGAACAGATGGTGAAATGAAGACATATATCATTTTTATTTGTCTTTCATTATATTTCAAACCAACATTCCAGTTTATTTAAGGCAATAGGTTGGTGCAAAACACAGACAAATGATTCTGTTATTTATCTTGACATTTAAAAATTTGATTTGAAACATATGTCTGTAGTGTGATTACAAAATCTGAATATACTCATCATAGGTATTTTTATTGAAACTCATGTGACTGAAGGGATTCTTGTCAGCAGATGTGTATACATCCTAAATGTACAGAAATGTACCTTAATGTCAAATCGCAAAAAAAACAACCCAGTCTCCTAAAAGGGGTACAAAACCATATTCTTCAACCAAAAACATGTGTAGTTGATCCCATATAACGTAGTATGAGAGTGGTTTTGTGCATCGCGAAAAATATTCATTACTGTGTATACTGTGTTCTTCAAATGTATCTGATACAACAGCTGTTCCAACGTTGACCCAATATTGGCATTATTTGTGGTAGAATTCTATATGTTGGCCAAACGTCAGAATGCTACAGAGGAGTGTGATTGTTCCATTCAAGAAAAAAGCACAATGCTGAATGGACTTTTCCAAGAGTACATTTCTGTATTCTGATTCTAGTTAAGATGCATATCTGTAGTACCTGTGCTGACGGCGCCTCCTTCAGCAACACTGTTCTCTGTGATGTTGTAGTATTCTTTCAGTGAATGATATGGGGCAGTACGATGGCCATTGTGGGTAAGAGATGCACAAGTCATGCAGAAGTCAGTTCCCACATAACAGCTTCAGAGTGAAAGATTTCATCACATGCAAAGTCTAGGTTCTATTTCTTTCTTTGGATATGATGTGTAGACCATTTCTATGTCCCTGTCATGTCATTGTTTGAATATTGCTGAAAGTGGAGTTCATTCCTGCCTCAATGATTCCATCATTCTATTCAGTCATGTTTAACTTTGATTTTACTTTTCAGTGAGGTTTTTAAGGCCAAAGACAAAAAGACGAAACGACTTGTGGCCATGAAGAAAGTGCTGATGGAAAATGAAAAAGAGGGAGTGCGTTATAATCATTTGAAACTCTTTCAGCATTTCATTCAGAATATAACCCATGAAGATCCAAGTTAGTACTGGTCTTCAGTAACCCATGCTTGTTAAAACAGTTGACAAACAGGATTGATTGGTCAGGCTCACTGACTTGGTTGACACATGTCATTATATCCCAGCTACATACATCAGTGCTTATGATGGTGATCACTGGATTGTCTGGTCCAGACTTGATTATTTCCAGAACGCTGCCATATAGCTGAATATTAGTGAGTGCGGTGTAAAACAACAAGCAATTATTCTCCATGCATCTACCTCCATGATCCTGTGGGTAGAATGTTAGCCTGGGAGCAGAAGATCTTTGGTTTCTTCCCCATCCATGTCAATTTTTTTGTCATACATAAGATGTTAAACAATGTTGTTACATTGGCTTGCATATGACCAGGAGGTGAAAAACAGAATATCGGCACAACATTGGCATTAGATGCCAGAATGGTTTATCCTTGTTATGATTTGGCATGGTATCCGAGTTGGATTGTACTATAACACATAAACTAAATTTATGGAGACAAACATGGTTGTCACTACAGTAGCACAGTAATCTTGAAATCTGTGTTAAACCAAATTTTACCTCACCTGTATACAACATGCTGTGACTTGGGTTAGAATGTACCTTCAGTAACCCATGCTTGTCATAAGACGCGACTAATGGGACCAGGTGGTCAGACTCACTGACTTAGTTGACACGTCATCATATCCCAGGTCAGTGCTTATGCTGTTGGTCACTTGATTATTTGGTTCAGACTCCATTGGTCACAGACCGCCGCCATATGGCTGTCATATTGTTTAGTGCCACGTAAAATTAAACTCACTCAACACATATTTATATATGAGTGAAGTGTTGAAAGCATCCCCAAACCAAACTCATTCACCTTCTCATTTTTCTCTGTTTCAGTTCCCAATTACAGCGATCCGAGAAATCAAAATCCTGCAACTTCTGAAGAATGAGAATGTTGTCAACCTAATTGAGATCTGCAGGACGAAAGGTACACATCTAATGTGTTAAATTCACAAACATACTGTGATTTCAGAGTTGAGATTGTCCACACAACACATTCTGATCAAAACAACATGGTCATGCTGAAGGTTTTACACAGATGTTTAAAACTGGGTGTCATGGTGATTCACAATATTTCTTTTGGGGAGTCATTTTCAATATTTGAGAATCATGAAAAGTTAATATTTCTTTGTGTGAAGCAAAAAAGCAAGATATTGTGAAGATTTTTTTGTTTTGTGTTGTATTGTCATTTATACAGTTTGTTAATAAATAGTAATATTTCGACTGTTAAATTCAGTCACAGCAAACTCCAGTATACTGAACAAATAACTGTACTGAATAAATAAATGTATTCTCTGTAACATACAGTTATTAACATGAACTGAAAGAAGTATCTGTCGAAGATATTTAGCATGAAAATTGTATGATTATTTTCTGTCTACATTCGTGAATCTTATGACATGTTATTACTTGCAAAACAAATTACTTCACTGGCATGATATTTGTGTTAATCACTCTCAATATGTAACTGTATATTTCACACCACCAAATGCAGCTACAGCAAAGTTCAGTTCAAACAGCTAGGATTACTGTCTCCTCTGAGTTCTCTGGAACAATCTGATAGCACTGTAAAAGTCAAACTATCATGAAAAACTGTCAATGTTTCCTTACCATATTGATATTATTGGCTTCTGAGGGTCGCCCATAAAACTTGAGTCAAGTTTGCCCCGTATGATTATATTTTGAGAGTCTTGTACAAAATTGTTATGCAGGAATCGCATTTCATTAAAATCTGATCAGACTCAGTGAAATTGTTGGTTAGATTTAAATTAGAACCACATAAGTTGATGCTTGCAGCATCAGTCACCCGATTGCTGTGCAGGATTGTAATGTTTTCAGGCCTCAGTCATTGAGCTGAAAAAATAATGTTGTGTTAAAGATACATGATAAAGTCAAACAAAACAAACCTAAACAAAACAGTCCATTAGCGCTGAAAACACTCTACGCTCTACTGTAGTGATATATTTGGATCTGTGCATACTGTTTAAACATGTTAATTTAGACTGACAGACGGACAACTCTGAAACTGTCCAAAATTGTCACTATGTCAGTATTTTATTCAGAATGTAATTATAACCTGTGAAGATCCAGGCATGAATTGGTCACCAGCTTGTCGTAAGAGGTGGCAAACAGGATTGGATGATCATTCTTGCTTTCCAGTTATATATCAGTGGTCTGTAAATAACAGAGTGAATGTGATGATGTATGTCAACCAAGTCAACAAGCCTGACCACCTGATCCCATTTAGTTGCCTCTTATTACAAGCATGGGTTACTAAGGCATACAAGACTGTACCTGGGGTATAAATCTGTGTTTATTTCAGTAGATTGTACCTGGGGTATAAATCTGTGTTAATTTCAATAGTGGTAAACTTCAAAAATACTAAATGCTAACATGCAAGCTTTTGAAATGTTCACTGGAACCAACTTATGGTCTAAGGCAGATAACTCTAGTCACTGAAGGTGACGATTGCACCGTTTGATGTTTAAATATACCCTGGCATCCATAAATTGAAGAGTAAGGTATCAGTGTCATTGAATCTGTATAAGGCAAATGTAATGTTTTGCCAAGTTTGTAGGGAAATGACTTTCTCGAGGTGTAAAGATGGACCAAGAGTCTTCTTAATACACTGAGGGGCAGTGGGGTAGCGTAGAGGTTAAAGCATTCATTAGTCACTCTGAAGACCTAGGTTCAGTTAGCAACATGGGTACAATGTGTGAAGCCAAATTCTGGTAGTCCCTGCTGTGATGTTGCTGGAATATTGCTAAATGTGATGTAAAACAAAGTGTCAGTGAACACAAATACTTTTGTGAGTGACCCTAGGCATAATTGATACAAATTCATTCCTATACCTGACGTTGTTGCCTTAGGCAAGTGACTTACCTTTAGGTCACCTGGTCACCATCATCACTGAACAGGGAATCAGTTGTTAATAACAGTAGTGGACTTGCCAAAATTATTATCCCTCTGTCTCTAAAGCATTCTTAGAGTCCACAAATTTGCAGCCTTCCCAGACATTAGTGACAGACATGCAGCTTCATTTGTTCATTTGGTACAAAAATTAAGTAAGAAGAGGGCAATAACTTTATGTTTTTCATTCCAGTATCCCCCTACAACAGATTCAAGAGCACATTCTACCTTGTATTTGAGTTCTGTGAACACGACCTAGCTGGTTTGTTGAGCAATGCCAATGTCAAGTTCACCCTAGGTGAGGTCAAGAAGGTCATGCAGCAGCTCCTCAATGGCCTCTACTTCATCCACAGCAACAAGATCCTCCACCGCGACATGAAGGCAGCCAATATCCTCATCACTAAGACCGGCATCTTGAAGCTGACCGATTTCGGACTTGCCAGAGCCTTCAGCGCCAACAAGCCAGGCATGCCAAACCGATACACCAATCGGGTGGTGACATTGTGGTACCGACCGCCAGAACTCCTGCTGGGGGAGAGGAACTATGGGCCAGCCATTGATATGTGGGGGGCGGGATGCATCATGGCGGAGATGTGGACCAGGAGTCCGATCATGCAGGGAAACACCGAGCAGCATCAACTGTTGCTGATTACACAGCTATGTGGCTCGATCTCACCCGAAGTTTGGCCCGGTGTCGAGAAGCTGGAACTGTATGATAAGCTGGAGCTACCAAAAGCTCAGAAACGGAAGGTGAAGGAGAGATTGAAGTCTTATGTGAAGGATCAGTATGCCCTTGACCTTTTGGATAAACTTTTGACCCTTGACCCCTCTAAGAGGATTGACAGTGATACATCTCTGAATCATGATTTCTTCTGGATGGACCCGATGCCAGCAGATCTGATGCCGATGTTGTCGCGGCATACAACGTCAATGTTTGAGTATCTGGCGCCACCGAGACGTAGGGGTCCAATTCCACAGCAGATGCCGAATAAACCAGTGACTCAGACTCAACACTTTGAGAGGATATTCTGAGATAATTGTTGTGATGATGTATATGGGACACGTCTTGAGAGGATTTATGTTGACAAAGTGTTGTCTGGGTGGATTTGGACATTTGAATATCAAGGCGTTTGAATCAACCGTATTATCAAGCCAGGATCATTGTGATAGGTGGACAAAGTGATATCTTGTGAAAACCAGACCTATAGTTTCACAGTCGTTGGATAACATGTTATTTGGTGATTACTTGGTGATATCTAGTGATGATTGAGCAATTTGTTGTCTGCTGATAATTGGACCAAGTGTTATATACTGTAGAAATAGTTGGATGAAATGGTAACTGAAGATAGTTTGACCAAATGTTATCTAAAGGTGGTTGTACCAAGTGTCAACATGAGGTAGTTGGACAAGTGTAACCTGAGATGTTTGGACCAAGTGATAACTGGAAATACTTTGACTTATTGTTATGTAGAGATGGTTATATTAATTGACAATTTGAGATAGTTGGACAAATGTTATCTAGAGATGTTTGGACCAGGTGTTAACTTGAGATAGTTGGATCAAATGAGATGGTTGACACAAGTGTTTTATGGAGATATTTGAACCAGATGTATTTGAGATAACTGGACCAAGTGTTATCTAGTGAGATAGTTGGACCATTTGTTTATTATATTTGAACCAGGGACCATCTGTTTATCTAGAGGTAGTGGGACCATCTGTTAGCTAGAGATAGTTTGATCAAGTGTTATAAGAAAACAAAAGTATTAGCTTGATAAAGTGT
Organism: Haliotis asinina; assembly: GCF_037392515.1. Taxonomy (NCBI): domain Eukaryota; kingdom Metazoa; phylum Mollusca; class Gastropoda; order Lepetellida; family Haliotidae; genus Haliotis; species Haliotis asinina. The sequence goes on from NC_090281.1 coordinate 45,610,497, forward strand.
TATCTGGTGATAATTTGGTGATATCTAGTGATGGCTGAACAACTTGTGAGGTAACAGCTCAATCAAGTGATACATTGTGATAGTAGAGCCAGGTTTTAACTGGTAGTGTTGAACAAATTATTGTATGGTGATAGTTGGACCAAATGTGTATCGATTATTGGCATAAAATGCTGGACCAATTGCAAAAACAACTGTAATCCAGTTGGACCAAGTGTTTCAGGTTTTGTATGAAGCTCCCAGACTGTTCCTGTCCATCAGTATTCTATACAGAATTTTATCTTTTGTGGCTTTGTAAATTGCTAGATTTAGAGAGACATCAATCAGAGTCCTGTCTATACCATGATTCCTGGATATTCCGATTTCTGATCAGGTCTGTGTGTGATTCAGCCAGGGCCAATTTCACAAAGCTATCCTAGCACTAAGATTTTCACACCACCTATACTGTAACACAGACTTACGATAGTAGCGCTACAATAACTTTGTAGAATGGGGCCTTGGCTTGTGCTTGTAGCACATGTCAGTTGCAGAACAGTTGTGATAATACTGACATTAACATCACATGATATTTCAGGTCTTCCAGCTTTTGAGTGTCTCTCAATGACTACCTTAAAGGATAAATGATATTCTGCAGAGGTCACAGACTCATTGTATCGGATTGTGACCTTAAAGCTATTATGTGATGAAGAGTTTGAGAAAACGCATAATCATGAGTTCGGTACACTGAATACAGAGGTACACTTAATTTTTGAAAAAAATGAACTTGGACATTTAATAAGTATTCTGGGACAGGAGTGTTTTTGTTGCTGGGGATTGAGTCATAAGAAGACATGGCTGAATTATCAGGTAAGGGTAGGTAGGGGTTGGGAGAAATGCATAAACATTGCACTGTTTCATACATGTATGAAAATATACATACAGACAATAATTATATTATATTCCTTTGGCACAATACACTTTCAGACAACAGTCTGAGCAAGAAGACAACGGGTGTTTATTTAAAGCCCCCAAGAACACATTACAAGGATATTTAGGGAATGGCTGTATATCATTAGTAAATAGGGTCATGGCACAATGTTACACGATGTTGGAGGGCTGGGGAGGGCGAGCAAATGAAACATATATTCTCAAGATGAATCCCAACATGGACCTCTACCTATGTAAAAATTTGCCTCTCCTTTAACAGTTTATCTTCTTGGATTGTTTCCTACATCAGGCTTTATAGTTGCATATCACTTCTGTGTTGAGTCATATTGCCTGAAGCATTTTTGTATATTGCAGTGTATAGATATGATACAAAGTAAAATATAAATTGTCCACAGCAGTTTCATCCTTGACATCTTCTAGACACAATTGTCGATAAACCTACACTAACCTTGATCCATTCTTCTAGTTATGCAATCTCTAGCTATGTAGAACCATGATGGGTAAGAATCATGACATTGGGATGATTAAAGATGTTTGTTTAAAAATATAAAAATTTTGCGATGATGCCAACTTGAAACACATCACAGTACAATCAGGGTTCATCTCAAAATTTTTATAGTGTAATTAACAGTCTTTAATCCTCGCAATGAGGGCAATAACTAATGACACAAGGGCCTGTGGAAAGAATTGGTCTTCAACAACCCATAATTGTTGTGAGAAGTGACTAATGGGATCGGGTGGTCAGACTCGCCGTCTTGGTTCACACATGTATTCATCTTCCATTTGCGTAGATCACCGCTCATACTGTTGATCACTGTACTGTCTGGTTGGTGCAGAATCAGTTATTTGCAGACACTCCCCCGACACACACACACACACACACACACACACACACACACACACACACACACTTTCAATTAACAATATCTTACTTATGCATGAGATCGCAGGAAATACCATTCAAAAAGATATGGCAAACGCAGGGCTTTAGATAAGGGCCATGTTGGTGTATGTACGGCTGCAAAATATGCACAATACAATAGGGAAAAAAATCCGAAAAGGTAGCAGATATGCACCACAGCAATGGTGTACGGTCTTAGAATCATTTACGGACCTATTTATCTCAGAAAGTATTGTTTATGGAGCTGTTTAGACAGGAGTAGCAATGTTGTGATGCATGTATGAGATGAAGTACTCTAAATGGACTCTTAACTTTTCCCAGTACTCTTCTGTTGAAAAATAAAAGCGTACATACTCCTCATGTTGAAAAATTATCTAGAGCCCTTGCAAACGTATACATACATGCATTTTGTTAGATGTGACCAAAGAGGTGGCCATCAGCAGTGAACTGTTTTATAGTGTGAATGTTGCTCTTTATGTAAATCACTAGATTGTGTGTTCTGAATAGTTACATGCCTTAGTCTTATAGATGCAATGTTGTTGATTGCAGCATAAACAACAAACAGATGTAATTTTGCTCTTATAGTCAGCTTTGAGAGCTGTTGTTTGTTGTTTCTTCACATAGCAAATCCTATTTTAAGTTCATATGACTTGTATGGACACAGGTTTGTCTGGCATAGATGTTCTTAATGAAGCAAGGTCAACATTGTCATATTTTGGATCATATACCATTCACAAAAAGTAGGAGATGTTTCATTTTGCGAGCATACCACTAGCCGACGCCAATGCATATGAGACAAAGTAATATATATCCATACAGATGAAACATCTCCAAAGGAATGGGATAAAATGTCACACTTTCCTTAATTTCTTATCATCATCTGTTTCCTCCTTGACTTCATCATTTGCATGTAGTCAACCTTGGAATTCCAACATCCCCCTACTTTTTTCAGTGGTATCGTATCTTGTGTCAGTGTGGAATCAGGAGTTACTTGCCTTTAGTCACAGGTGTTTTACCTTTGCATAAGAGATTTCCAAAGTGTGGATATATAATAAGTTTATAATTTAACAATATGATATTGGGAAAATGGAAGCCATATATTTTTGTCATTTGTTATATACAATATGTCCACCTGTCAATTTTTGTTTTTTAGTGGCAATGTTTAATGTTGGTAATACCAAGTGTACTGAGATCAAATTTGTTTTTGAGAAAGATAATGTGATGGAACAGAATGTTAAATTGGTTTGTTGAAACAAATACACTACCCATCAAAAGTTTGTGGTGGTTTGTGGTACACTTGTGTAGATTTAGCCACATACTTTAAGCAACTGTACTAAACTAGATTTTGCAAAATATTCCAGGTACTGTTTACACACAAACTGATGTGTTATAAAACAAATTCGTAACATTGAAACGATTGTCATGAGTTCAATAAATGATGAAACCCAGTGAAAATTGGCATTTACTTAACAAAATGTTGCTCTAAACTGTAGATGTCAACCTTCAGCATATTTTCTCATGCTTTTCAGCAATTTGATTCATTATCATCTACATAAGGTTTGCAACTGGTTCCCCAAAGTAAGTGGAGATATTCATCTTCGATGTAATCATGCACCTACCCACCCACCTACCCATCTACCTACCTACTGTGAGTGCTTTAAGTGAGTCAGAACCTTTGATGGGTTGAATAAATATAACCTGGGTTTTGGTAAATGCAAATCGATGTCCATGATGTCAGTCACTGGATCATCTGGTCCAGTAATTACTCTGATACCATCGCATGGCTGGAAAATTGCTGAATTCCACAAAAGAAGATGGAAACAAAAAAGCATGTTGCACAACTGTCTATCGGTCTGTTGTAGACCAATTTTGTATCTAGAATTTGATTTATGACTTGTGATGTAGAAGTTACCAAACTAACTGCTAACTGTGAAAAGTGACTAAGGTCAGCATATGCATGATGTTATGTATCTGTGACAGGACTTCTTTTTTGGCTGTACAATAAGGTGTTATTTCAGCATTATTAACAAATAATTATGGGACCAGTGATCTACCTTGGCATGTCAGTGAAACTGCATATTTATTTTGTTAAAATTGTATCTGTAAAACTTGTGGTTTTGCAGTTGTTTTACCGTTGTTTTGCACCAGTTTGAATGCTCTGTAGTCAAAGACAAGGAACTCTTTAGTCAGTTAGTTTCAAATCCATTTTTTTTATTTTCATGTGTATGCACCACGACAATATTTTTGGATTTACCAGATTGGTTTTCTATACTCTTTTCAGGACTTTAGTTGTTCCTTTCTCATTTCCTTTCATTGTGTAGCCTAGTGGTTAAAGCGCCTTCTCGTCACGCGGAAGATCCAGTTGGATTCCCCAAGTGAGTGCAATGTGTGAAGCCCATCTCTGGTGTCCTTTGTTGTGACTTTTTTGTAATATTGCAAAAAGCAGCATAAGACTATACACATTCACTCACTCTAATTTCAGGTCAATCTGGATCATACTTTAAATGCTGTACATTTATGCTAATTTGCCCACTCACTCTAGTCTGCATAGAAACCATGCGTACGACAATCAAATCTAAGACATTAAACAATTTCTGATTGTGTGTGTGTTATGATTACAGTTAGGGGCACAGATGGCTCAGTCGTCTCAGTTGCCTCCCTTATCCACGCCAGAACCCTGAGATTATGGATTCAAATCCTATAAGTTCAAGTCTTTTAAATAGCTTTTAAAATAGTAACTGTGTGTGAAGATATTTGGTTGGGATTAATGTGTTAACTTGCCAAATATAATATTTCAAAATTGATGTTCAACATTCCACTTGTTGGTATAAATGTGCATGATAATTGTGAAGCAATATGACTACTATATCTGAAGTTTGTATGTAGCTGATTGTGAATTCTTGTCATGATACTCCAGTCTTACTTTGCCTGTAGGATCTGGGTGTTGCTGGCAGCAAGAGGTTCTGTCAGGATTATGTCAAAATGACTGGAATATCAACATTTTCACTTTGTTAGTTAACTTGACTGATGTAATTATACATGTATATTAAACTGTTTTCTTTTCTTACAGGTGGTTTGTTATTTTGAGGGGCCATGGGGAAGGCTAGTGGTTAAAGCTTTGCCTCATCATGCCAAAGACCTAGGTTCGATTCTCCAAAAGGGTACTATGTAGGCCATTTCTGATATCCCCATTGTGATATTGGTGGAGTATTGCTAAAAGCGGCACACACACACACGCACACACGCACGCACGCACGCACGCACGCACGCACGCACGCACGCACGCACGCACGCACGCATGCACGCACGCACACACACACAGAGACAGACAGAGAGAGCTGGGATTTTTTTTCTACAGAATGGTGGCCCAGTCTAAGGCACTAAATTTCAAGTTGTTAGCAGTTTGCCCAATGTTTAAGGTACTTGCATTCCCTGCAGGTGGCCAGATCTGAGACATTGCATTTCTTGGTGTATACATCTATACAATTTGCCTAGTTAAATGCACCATTAATTACTGTGTAGGTACAGGTGGTCCAGCTTGTGCCACTCTGTGGCACCACTAGTCACGGGGTAGGCAATGGTGACCCAGTCTGTGGCACCACTATTCACCGTGTAGCCATGGGTGTCCCAGTCTATGGCACCACTATTCACTGTGTAGGCATTGGTGGCCCAGTCTGTTGCCCCACTATTTAATGTTAAGGCATTGTTGCCCCAGTGTATACACTATTCACTGTGTAGGCATGGATGACCCAGTCTACGTCACCACTATTCACAGTGTAGGCACGAGTGGCCCAGTCTGTGGCAGTACTATTCACTGTGTAGGCGTTGGTAGCCCTTTCTGTGCCACCACTATTCAATGTGTAGGCATGGAGGACCCAGTCTGTGTCACCGCTGTTCACTGTGGAGGCATTTGATGGCCCAGTCTATTCACTGTGTGGGCACGGGTGGCCGAGTCCATGTCACCACTATTCACTGTGGATGCATGGGTGACCCAGTCTATGTCACCACTATTCATAGTGTAGGCACTGGTGGCCCAGTCGGTGGCACCACTAGTCGCTGTCTGTGCATGGGTGGTCCAATCTATGTCACCACTGTTTACTGGTTAGGCATTGGTGGCCCAGTCGGTGGCACCATTACATAATGTGTAGGCATTGGTGACTCGGTCTGTGGCACCCCTCATCAATGTGTAGGCATAGATGGCAGAGCCTGTTGCACCACTATTCAACGTGAAGGTATGGGTGACCCAGTCTATGTCACCACTATTCATAGTGTAGGCATTGGTGGCCCAGTCTGTGGCATCACTGTTCAAAATGTAGGCATGGGTGGCCCAGTCCAGCAACACTATTCACTGCATTTAGTGTTTAATGTGTTCTTTTTTTCTTGCAGTTTATATGACCAAATAATGATGTTTGTCATTGTTATATCACACACAAATAATGGAACAGTATGTTTGTATTGGAAAATTTACAAACACCAATATGAAATGTATGCTGTCTTTCTTACCCACAATGTATTCACATAACAGCTATGTCAGTTAGTGCAACTAGAGATCACATAACCCACCCATCCCTTACAAAAATGTTGCATCCGGAAATTTACAACGTGCTTATCAACACAACTACTCATACTGTCTGAGTTCCTGGTGACCTTGGGAGCGGGTCGACACACACACCGTTGTCTCTTGAGAGTTACCAGCCTTATCTTGACCCAGTCACTTTCGTAGAAGCATCTGTCTGTTCTCTGTCACCGTTGGATCTGAGCGTAAGGTGAGAACTCGGCATTACAAGTTATTTACACCTGGGTACTTTCATACAAAACAATCTTAGCCCTACGACAACCGTAAGTCTATGTAAGAGTATGTAGCTTTTCTTTGAGCAGTAAAGTATTATTTTGATATGAGAGTGGGGCTTATCGGGTGGATTCATATTCCCACGTATGACCGAGAAGAATGTCTTCTGTAATTTCGAAGCAACAAATGCTACGTTCTAAAGTTGACAATATCCTAAACAGCAAGAAAATGGCTATAAAAAGTGTTTCACCCCTAATTTGAAGTGGGCTCAGCCGGCCCGACTTTGCAGACTTTGACTTTGCAGAGCACGTGCTGCACGAATTACTTGTGATTTCGTCTGCAAATTAAACAGCTCAAAAACGATAAAGTTGAGATCTTAGCGTAATGGTAAAATCATTCGCTGGTCACGTCGCAAGGGCAGAGTTCCTCAAGTGATTGCTTTGTTTGGTGACCATCCGGCGTCCCCTGTAATTTGGCTGGAATGATTTTAAAACGGCCTAAGATCCCACTCACTGTGTCATACTCCCAATAGTAAGATTCCCCAAGAAAGTCAGATGTAACACAAAGACCGATTTGAATAAGGCTCTCTCGGTGACATTGCTGTAATTTCTGAAAACGTTAAGTAGGTCTAAACGAAAGAATTGTTTAACTAGCCAATGCAAGTAAAGCTCTTTTCTACAGTAAACTACACTTCAAGATCCGGGGCAAAATTGCTTGTCGGAAGAAGCGACTACGGGATGGGGCGGTCAGACTCGCTGACTTGGGTGACACATGTCATCATATCTCGTAATCATAATTGCGTAGGTCGATGTTCATGATTTTGATCATTGGTTTGTCAGGCCAAGACGCGATTCTTTTACAGACCGTAGCCATATATCTAGAATATTGGTGAATGTTGCCTAAAACTAAACTCGCTCACTCACCCACTGCATGTATGAGGTGGAGGTTTGTTACAGCTGTAGCCGCGAATAGCTGCAAAATTTCTGTTACGGCATAAAGCAATATTCACTCACTGAGGAGAGAGGAGACATTGTACGGTGACCTACTTGTACATCAGCGGAAAGTACAGGTTATCATGTACCGGTTATCATGACGTTTGTATGTATAACCCACTTGACGCACACAAATACCGAAGCAGCTCAGCGACACCGCAGCGCAAGACGTCAGAGCGACGTTTTTGAAAAACTCATATTTAGGAAAGGTGACGGAGCAGCGATTCAGAAATCAAAGAGTATTTAGTTTTTGGTTGCTCTTTGGAAAACATTTTCAAATGTTATTGGATAAGTGAGTATAGTTTTACACCGCCTTAGCAGTGATACAGCAATATGACGGTGGTGGACACCGGAAATGGGCTTAACGCATCATACCCATGGGGGAATCAAACCTGGGTCTTAAGCGTGACGTTTATTGAGGATATAACAATTAAAAACAGGTTCGAATAATAGCCAAGTTATGATTGATCAGGATCAAATGCATTCAGATAGTATAATTGAAATTACTGCTGTTTAGAAACGACTTTCAAGTAGAATTGAAGCCATATGATGTCGTGAGTCTTCATCGTAGATGACACTATAAATGTATAAAATCACATTCACGGTGTAGCACAGGCTACGTAGCATACTGAGAGTGAAGGTTTGAAATATTTTTTTATTTGAATGAGATGCGTATACAACATCTTATTCCAAAGTCCAAAATTCAAGATAAGATAAGATGAGACGCTTCCAGGAATTTGAAAAATGTGCAATGGTCAGGATCTTAGGTTATGTCAGCAATGTGGTTTAGTCGTCTTTAACTCGCGGTTGGTTGTGTACAGTATGCCAGTAACGACGTATCCTGAGTTCGAATTCCAGATTGATGATGTTTCTTGCTTTTTTCCGCGCACCATTGTTATTCTTACTTTGGGTCTTTCGCGCACATTTAGCTGTCATACACAAAATAATGTTGATACGAGGGCTGGGAAGAAGGTTAAACCCAGGTCTTATGGCCCTTGATGCTTCAAGTACTTGTTGCTTTCGAACTAACTGATTTATTTGAGTTAAATAACTGGAAAAGCTGATGAACAACACTGCGCAACAACACTCCTAAGATTAGTTGGTGTCACCAGTCTAGTTATGGAGGGCTAGAACTTCTTGACCAGCCCGGTGTATCCTGATGATGTTTGGATGCAGATTGGAACTGGACCCCAGCATCTTTTAGCCTTGGCCTGTTCTTTGTTATTCATTGTGTCAACCACAGGTTTGCCTCCATTATTTATAGATTACTGTGATAAAAACTCGAATACTGAGTACCCCTGAAGATACGGCTTAGTTTTGGTCTTCAGGAACCAGTGCTTGCTGTAAGAGGCAATAAACGGGAGCGGGTGGTCAGGATCGTTGACTCATGCATGTCCTCGTAGCCCATTTGTGCACACACTCACGTACGCACGCACGCACGCACGCACCAATAAATTAATGTTTAGTGTCTGACCCATATAAGTTGAAAAGGATGCCCAGGGAGACCACAATATAGACTTGCTTCATTTAAGGCTTTAGCATTGCAGAGAGAGCTTGGACGTAGGGAAAATAACGTGGTTCGGGGACTGTGGGGCAGACTAACACAACAACAAAACCCAATTACATGAAACAAACAAGCACTACATCCTAACTAGAGGGTTTATTTGTGAGGAGGGCTTTCTAAATTCCAGATGTTGCAACACAAATTGATAGGTTATATTTAAGAAGTAGATTTCGTTCGTCCGCCATGTATAGTGTAATAAAGCACACTTTCGCCCTGAACTATTATAGTTAAGCACGAGGACGCTTGCACATTATCGTCTGATAAAGTATTGTCGGTGCCTTTGATCTTTCACCAAAGCATCTTAGAATTTACATTTGGAATGATGTAAACATATCTGTTATCTCCTCGAATCTGGGCTAGAGATCAGAACGTCTTTGGCCCGATTTGGGAGTGATCTTGTCTCGCTCAGTGTGCACTGAAGAGATGAACTAACGATTAAAATTATACTTGAAAATTACAAAAAAATGAAAAAGGTTTGAAATGAAAACGAAAATTAAGCCGATACAACATAGAAAGGTAGCTTGATATTGGAGACATGTCTGGTCTGTGCAAAACACATTCATTTATTCATTCATTCATTCATTCATTCATTCATTCCATTCATTTTAAACCAAGACTTTCCAGCAACATCACTATTTTTGTATATCTTTCAGCGGCCATGTTCACGGTAGCCATTTTTGCGTCCATTCTTGCAGTCGGGTGAGTTGTCGACTTTAATTTTGAATTTTATGATTAAAACACAAATACGAGGGTTCCGATTTATTTCATATTCAGACAAGAATATACATGTTTGTGTATTCAGTACACAAATATGAAAGTAATCTTTGTTTCTAAACTGATACGCGTGTTTATGTATGTTTCACACCAGTTCTGTGTAAAGTTGAGCAATCGCCAAATATATTTTTAAAAAAATAGTCTTGACTTTCTGTAAAATTTTCGTAGGTTTTAACTGGTAACAACTCATGGAACATGGTGTGCAAAAATCAAGAAAAGGGAACACCCCCATGGCCGGTTACAGTCTTATGACAATGCAGGCATCTTTTTAGATTTGTAATATACATGATTTCTGTGAGAAAACGAATAACACAGATTAAGAAAACATAAATGTATTTACGACGTACAACACTCTCCATCAAAATCAATGGCAGTTGGTGGAATACAGCTTTTATCTTTGGAAAAAATGCATCTCAGAGAGGAAACGTAACAAACTGAAATCATGCAATCTACGTTTCCACCATATGTAATCTACCTGGCCATTTTGTTGTAACCATTATGATGTAACACGACACAAATTTGGATTAAAACTTTGCCTTGTACATAATGTCATCCACTATTGACAAGAAATCAATGAAATATTCTTGCTTGGAAAGGGCACCAGATGAGGAAACTGAACAACTATTGGAAACAAATTAACATTTTTGGTAATGTATGTTACCCCTCATTGTATGGTACCTCTGTAGCTTATCATGCACTTCTTGTTATACATGTTGCAACACAATCAACATTATGTATTAATGAAACAGTACAAATAGAAGCCATGGAAAATTGACGAAGTATAGCATTATCAGGTGTTTGATAATATTAAGAATGTTCACTTTAGTGTAATTAGGTTACCAAGGTCTAGACGGCTGAGAAACATAACCTAGCAAATGTACTGATTTGATATTAGCTGGATTTTGTATAGTAAGTTTTTTATTGCTGATAGGTATTAGTTGTGTACGAAAAAAATGTATTGTAGTTGCCAAGTGGATCACATCACATCACAGATTATAGTCCGTTTGGCTCAAAAGCGGACTGATCGATTGCAGTCTAGCTCGAAAACTAATATGCATTACATACTCAGTGAAACGCTGATCATAATCAGAATATCATACCAACTCTGTGAGGCTTTTGCAGAATATTTTTTCCTTAAAATATAAAAAAAGTTGTTTAACAAACTATCATTAAAATGTTGACTCAGTTCACTCTTTGTTACGAGAGAGGGGTGCAGAGAATCGGACAGCCAGGTGTGCGGGAAAGCACGGAGACAGCGGAGGTTAATGAATAAATAACTTTCTCGGCGCTTGTGCACGTGCTTCACTAACAGCTGCATGGCTGTACTTCTCTCTGCACTCCTCCCTCGTAATAACCAGCGCAATTCATTGGTGCACTTTTGAGCCAAACGGACTATACATTTACGTGTATAGAGTATCACAGACTGTCTCTGTGCATCATCTGTCACGTATTACTGTAATTTGCTGCATCCTCTTGTAGCACTTGCCTCGCTATTGTTGGTTATATACAGCATTTTATGTCGTATATAGATATACAGTGGAAGCTGCCCAAACCGGTATCTGTCCAATCTGGCAAGTTGTCAGCACTGGCATCCGTAGCTTGTACATTTATCACCAGTTCCTCAGTCCGGCTAAACCGGACAATTTCTTCAGTCCCAGTGAGTGCCGGTTTAGACAGCTTCCATTGTATGTAGGTCACGTAGATTACATCCTTATAAAAAGTAAACGATATAAACTCTTAATAAAGTATGCATTTATTGTAAAGGTATATAAGAGTAATATAGAGTATATGGAGTAATCGGCTGTTTAGCGTTAACAGATGTTCCTAATTACGTCTTCAGCTATTTCACGTCATTCTAAGAATTTTAACAAGGTATTTGCGTGTTCTAGATATCGTTAATTCAACAGTAACGTAGATTACGCATACAGAGAATTGGTGTTCAGCGATATTGTGTACATTTCATATATTACCGAATTAATACTTGCTGTATATTTTGGTGTAAGTCCATATAACGAACTACGATTATAGCGAACTAAACTTAATAGTGGATTTGGGTTCGTTATAACCGAAAATCGGCATCTGTCCAATCCGGCAAGTTTCCAACACCAGCGTTAAATCACAGTCCCATCCGTGACTTGTACATTTATCATCAGCTCTACAGTCCGGCACATTGTCTAAACTGGATTGTTTATTCTGTCCCAATGAGTGCCTGTTTTGACAGCTTCTACTGTATTGTAAGTCTCTAGTACAAAAATATTGAGTAGAATTCCGAGATGTTACAAAGCATAACCAAAGTGTATACATATAGTAGATAGCGATGAAATGGATTGATTTTACAGAGTCAATGAGAACTTGTTGAATACGTGTCGTCACATCCAAAAGACGTGAAGCATTGCTTATAAAATCAGTCACTTGTTTATCGGTTTTAGATAATTGACAGGCCGCTGCGTGTATTTTGAATGTTGCTGACTAGGGTTGCAAGAATAAAAGTAATATTGATATCTGGGATGTTTGTTTCAGTCTGTGCTATCCATCAGGTCACGTGGGTGATAGCAAGGAAGCGAGGAGACTGTTCGCAGCAGCAGACAAAGATGGCGACAAAGTACTAACACAAGATGAATTTCATGCCATTTTTCTGGCTTTCGACCTTGACTGTAAGTTGTGGTCTCAACGACTCATGTTAAGTCGTCATCTACTTTCGATTGGTTTCTTGTTTAACGCCGCACTCAGCAATATCCGGGCTAAATGGCAACGGTCTGTGAATGATCGAGTCTGGACCAAATAACCCATTGATGAACAACATGAACATCGATCTACGCAACTGGGAAACGATAACGTGTGTCAACCAAGTCAGCCAGCCTGATCCCCCGATCCCATTAGTCACCTTATACGACAATCATGGGTTGCTGAAGATCAGTTCTAAACCCGGATCTTCACGGGTTCATCTTCTTTGGCGGAAAAGGTGTTCACGAGCCTTGTTGACAAAATAAAACTGCTTGACGTATTGACGTCAAGGAAATGTCATTGTTGACATCATAACGCAACACTGTTGACGTTCCGCATACACTATTGTGACGATGAATATTGATTTGTTGACGTATGATTTTTGTGTTATTGTTATGATGTCTGTTGTTGTACTTTGTGCAATTGTTATTGTACAGTGGGATATTATGATTAATTTTATGTTTGTACAGATAATGATGATGATAATGATGATTATCATCATCATTAGTAGTAGTAGTAGTAGTAATATCATTATATTTGTTTTGGTCAGCGGACAAGAACATAACCAGCAATGAGTTTGTGACTGACTGGGCAATCAAAAATCTCGGACCACCAAGCGAAGCTATCGTCCTGTTCCACAATATTGACGTCAACAAAGACGGCGTCATCACCGAGGACGTTGATCTGCCCTACATCTTCCACTACTTCGACCAGGATGGTAAGCGGTGTTTCTTGCTTTGCGTCAAAAGTTTATGAGTGAACCTTGTTTACAGACCTATATGGTATACCCGGTCTGTCCATGGTGGCTGCACTAAACAATATTCACGCCCTTAAGATATTGTTTGTTGTCAACATGCAGTTTGTTTGGCTTCGACGTAACCTGAATAACATGGAGTGGGTAAGTGGTTTGCGAGTGGTTTTATCAACACCTGAGATACGATCGATGACATGTGTCAGCCAAGTGAGCCAGTCTGAGTCGCCTCTGGCTGAAGACCAATTTTATCCCGAATTTGTTCTGAATGAGGTAGACAACATCTCGAAACGGTATTTGTTACTGATATGTTTTGTTCGTGCATGAGCAAACCATTAACACTCGTAGATAAGTAAGTGAATAAAATGAAAGGAACCAATTCTGGTTACTGTCTTTTCTTCAACATATTGTCACTGTAACTTTTGTTGTTTTTAATATTGTTACTATAATCATTTTTTAATTATCTATTATGCTTTGTTTTGTTTGTCTGAATATGTGTATATGGTTTGTTGGGTGTTAATATATCATTGGTATTCTTGTAATAATATTTCACTTTAGTAAACCTGTAAGTAGACCTATCAAAAATCATTCTCTTTACTGTTGCTTCAGTACTTTTAAAGTCGCATTGGATGGCAATAGAATCGTTACTGTAGAACATATATTCCTGCATGCGGTCAGTAGTAGTTTGTTTTGAGGTTTTGAGGGAGAGAGGGTATGTGTGTGTGTATAGAGGTTGGGGGCGGGGGGCGGGGAGGGGGGGGACTTCATTTTAGCCATGTGGGGAATCGTACGGGGAGCATTGACGCGGCGAGCGAACGTTTTAACCACTAACGGTGTTCGAAATTAACGTCGGTCGTTACTCGTTACTCTCCAGGTCCTCACGGTCGTGTACTTTTTCGTCTTGAAAAACTAAGAGTATAGATTTTCATCAAATATCATTCATGGGAATCACTTACACTGAAACTAAAATAAAGGGCCTACATATTCTGACCAAGACCCATGTTTTTTCGTTTTAGGAGCAAACACTGACCACTAAGCTCCCACCATCTCAGATTCAAGTTGAAAATGCTATATGCGTTTCAGCGTTTAATTTGTGGGCAGCTGTATCTGTGTGTTTTTTAACTTTTGACTTACTTTGGTTTTAAGTTATGGTGTATTTTCTTTCAGAAAACAAGTCGGTTACAGAGGCTGAGTTCGTCGTTCAGTGGGTGAAGATGTCTGTGTCCTAGTGACAAGCGTGACCGGAAAACAACTCGACTCCTTCTGAGAGTACCTAACACCTTCCGTAATAAAATGTATCCGAAGTATCCAGTCTATCTGGTTGTTCTTTACAATAGCTGTCTACCCTAGTTGTGCCGCCCGTGAAGATCCGGGGTAGAATTGGTCTTCAGGAATCCATGCTTGTCATGAGAGGCGACTAACGGGATCGGGTATTCAGGCTCGCTAACTGGGTTGTGAAATGTCATCGTATCCCATTTGGGTCGGTCAATGCATATATTGCTGATCACTGGATTATAAGGTTCATACTCGATTATGTGCAGACAGACACCGTATAGCTGGAATGTTGCTGAGTGCAGCATTAAAAGTAAAATCACTGACTGGTTGTGCCAGAATCTTATTATCGTGAGCTCTAATCCGTCATTTTGATTGATGGTTTGTCTGGCCCAGTTTTAATTGTCCAAAACCATATATTTCCTTATGGGGTACAACTACTGGACTACTTTTCTCACCACACAAGTGAATTTTTTAAATCGCATATCTGTCCTAAAATTTGCAAAACCTGCCTAGAAAGAAAAGCGCCATTTCAAATTGTAACATGATTGGTGAATGCGAGTTACTTGCAATTCATCACATCTTGAATTTATAACATTTTGAGATATGCCTCATGTCAAGACATGGATTATGTCGAGATATGTATTGTAGAGATGCTTTATGTCGACTACAGCATCAATTAGAGATATACATCTTGTCACGGTATGGAGTATGTTCAGATGTGTATCGACGTATCTATCATGACCACATACCTGTTATGTCGAAATACGGTTAATGTCCAGATAATCTAATTGTCGAGATAAACAATAGTTGAATCGAGTGTATCAGTGACAGTTTATTTGACAAATCAATATAGACACGAAAAGGCCTATCCTGCTAGACCCCTGCAGTTGACCTACAACACCATATAACGAACGGTATAGGGTTTCACCCACAGTCTTTTGACTCATATCCGAATTCGCCAGTTTAACGGACTTGATTCCACTCACCGACTGTTGCCAAGACCACACGCAAAATTCAACGGCTGACGACCACTGATTATTAACCCAGGGCCAATACGATGTCTCCACCCACCGACTGTGGGACCTGTGACCCCAGGGAGAATATGATGGTACATGTCTCCATCCCCCGACTGCTACTCCGTGACCCCAGAGCCAGTATAACGGTACATGTCTCAACCCACCGACTGTTGATTCGTGACCCCAGGGCCAATGTAAAAGTACATGTCTCCACCCACCGACTGCTATCCGTGACCCCATGGGCAGTATATCGGTACATGTCTTAACCTACCGACAGCTAACCCGTGACCCCAGGGCCAGTATAATGGTACATGTCTCCACCCACCGACTGCTGATTCGTGACCCCAGGGCCAGTATAATGGTACATGTCTCCACCCACCGACTGCTGACCTGTGACCCCAGGGCCAGTATAATGGTACATGTCTCCACCCACCGACTGCTACTCCGTGACCCCAGGGCCAGTATAATGGTACATGTCTCCACCCACCGACTGCTACTCCGTGACCCCAGGGCCAATGTAAAGGTACATGTCTCCACCCACCGACTGCTACTTCGTGACCCCAGGGCCAATGTAAAGGTACATGTCTCCACCCACCGACTGCTACTCCGTGACCCCAGGGCCAATGTAAAGGTACATGTCTCCACCCACCAACTGCTACTCCGTGACCCCAGGGCCAGTATAACGGTACATGTCTCCACCCACCGACTGCTACTCCGTGACCCCAGGGCCAGTATAACGGTACATGTCTCAACCCACCGACTGTTGATTCGTGACCCCAGGGCCAATGTAAAAGTACATGTCTCCACCCACCGACTGCTATCCGTGACCCCATGGGCAGTATATCGGTACATGTCTTAACCTACCGACAGCTAACCCGTGACCCCAGGGCCAGTATAATGGTACATGTCTCCACCCACCGACTGCTGATTCGTGACCCTAGGGCCAGTATAATGGTACATGTCTCCACCCACCGACTGCTGACCTGTGACCCCAGGGCCAGTATAATGGTACATGTCTCCACCCACCGACTGCTACTCCGTGACCCCAGGGCCAGTATAATGGTACATGTCTCCACCCACCGACTGCTACTCCGTGACCCCAGGGCCAATGTAAAGGTACATGTCTCCACCCACCGACTGCTACTCCGTGACCCCAGGGCCAGTATAACGGTACATGTCTCCACCCACCGACTGCTACTCCGTGACCCCAGGGCCAGTATATAGGTACATGTCTCCACCCACCGACTGCTACTCCGTGACCCCAGGGCCAGTATAACGGTACATGTCTCCACCCACCGACTGCTACTCCATGACCCCAGGGCCAGTATAACGGTACATGTCTCCACCCACCGACTGCTACTCCATGACCCCAGGGCCAGTATAACGGTACATGTCTCCACCCACCGACTGCTACTCCGTGACCCCAGGGCCAGTATAACGGTACATGTCTCCACCCACCGACTGCTACTCCGTGACCCCAGGGCCAGTATAACGGTACATGTCTCCACCCACCGACTGCTACTCCGTGACCCCAGGGCCAGTATAACGGTACATGTCTCCACCCACCGACTGCTACTCCATGACCCCAGGGCCAGTATAACGGTACATGTCTCCACCCACCGACTGCTACTCCATGACCCCAGGGCCAGTATAACGGTACATGTCTCCACCCACCGACTGCTACTCCGTGACCCCAGGGCCAGTATAACGGTACATGTCTCCACCCACCGACTGCTACTCCGTGACCCCAGGGCCAGTATAACGGTACATGTCTCCACCCACCGACTGCTACTCCATGACCCCAGGGACTGTATAACAGTTATGGTAGTTACTTTATCTCGAATAACATTAAATGACGCGCGATGAACGGAAATTACAGATGTTTTACGAATGGAAATTGATAGAAGAGAGATAACCCTAAATCCTACTTTTTTCGCGTGTCGTCCACCAAATCTAGCTATGGCTACGAAAACATTTGACTCCCTTCAAATAAATAGATTTTGACAACATGTTCCAACGTAGTCGCTGTGAATATTATGAAAGAGGAATTACATCGCTGCGACTTTAGTAAGACAATAACCTACGGTTTGAAAAAAACAAAAAAAAACAAAAAAAAAAACAGTGTTCGGTAAGATAAGTACGTTGTTCACTGGCCCCTTGGGGACCACGGGTTGAGGTACCCTTGATGTTTTGTTTATGTTCCCTCCGCGAGTATGTCCCCAAGGCCTGCCTCGTGACTCGTCGACAACTTATAACAGTCATCCGCATACACAAACCCTGTAATACACATCAAAATCTGGTCATTGTTTCGCTGTATCTATGGGATGGTTGTCTCTTTAACCTGGGAAGAACATCACTCTTTCCAACACGTATCATGTCAGTTTCGGTAGACCCGGTGTTCATTTCACCAGGGAGATTATTCATTTCAATAAATTCTGAAGAATTTTCTCCTTTTTGTTTTACGTTTCCATTTTGATCACGAGAACTGTGTTCCTTCGGGGCGATAAACGCATCATCGATGACGTCATCAAACACCTCTGTGACGTCGTAGCTGTTGACTTGCTCACTCTGTTGACTTGCTGTGCTGTAGTCATCGTCGTTCACCTTCCAGGGCGGCACGTGTCCTGTGGTTTTGAAAATCCAGTCTGTGTTGGAAAAGTCAATTTCGTCCTGAAATGTACAAGACGTTGGAATACAATAACACAGAGTGAGTGAGTGAGTGACGCTTATAACATTCTATTTTTGACATGAACGGGGATGAAGCCGCCAGTCATCTCCTCTATGCCCTAATGCTCTACATGGAGGTAGCTGCATACTGAATGATTTTTTGTTTGTTTATTTATTTATTGTTTAACGCCGCGCTCAGCAACATTGCAGTTGTGTGGCGCAAATGTAATCGACTCTGGGCTAGACAATCCAGGGGTCAAAAGCATGAGCATCGATCTGCGCAACTGGGATGCGATGACATGTGTCGACCAAGTCAGCAAACCCGTTACCCGCCTGTGTAAGCATGTGTTACCCAAGACAATTCTAACCCTGGTCTTTAGATTCTTCACGGGTTTGAATGTGTTTCTTGGTTTCTCAGCACCCTGTTCATGCTCTTGTGTTGAGCAAAGCTGTATAAGCCATCGCTGAATGCATCACTTTCGTTTTTCAGACATGTGAGCTAACAGACTAGCCAGTTCTTCCACTCACTCACTGATACCCCGGGGTATTTGTGTCACTATTTACAAGTAACTAGTTGTAACAAGTAATTATTTAATCCTGTCAAATCCCGTATCGGAACAAAATAGAGAGCATGGTACACTAATACCAATAGCGGATTGTCAGATCGTTTATGAAAGCTTATCCTAAAGTCAGCAAAGCAATAAGTCAGTTTAATTGATGCGCTGCGCACGAAACAGGAAGCGGAAATGGTTCGGAGTATGGTATAGGGAATGATATGTTGTCATTAGTTATTACTAAACTCTTTTACACCATAATGATGAGGATCTTTAAAACACACCACTTTTGGTCTCGTCAGCCAAATGTTCTAATCGGCCATCAGCGTCACGCTTCTTGATGTAGCTTTCTCAAGCTGAGATGAAAGACTAGTCTGCGTCTCAAAAACAATTATTGTAACTCGAAGAAGAATACAATATAGAATTTCTCCAGAAATTATTGAGAAAATGATTGTTTCCTAATGCTGATAACAGAACTTTAAAATTTGCTATAGTACGCAATTCTCCGATATTTCTTTCCAAGTATATCACATGCATTGAATAAGACTTATTCTACATATAGACGAGTAGTGAATTTACCATCCAGCTTATCGTCTCTGAACTTTCATTTTGCTTTTAATCGCATTGCAGCACTATGGATTCTTTGTATGTTCATTCAAGTGCATAGAAGTTTGACAGAAATATATACATGGCAATCGGACACAGTGCGCATGTCTGAGCGAGTGAAGTCACAGTTCTTTAACCCCCCTGGATGCCACAGTGACATAAATGTCCCTACACAAAACGCAGTTGATGTGCCATCGCACGGTAGGAGTGTTTTGAGCGAACAACCTCACAGGAACTATATTAAATGCTTCTGGTGGGCAGGGAAGTAAAATGAAAAATGCTCATGGTGCATGATTGTTTCAGAATTTTACCAAATAAAATTTTATAAAAATAACGCGAATAATTTAGATTCACTGCACCGAAAAACACTCTTGCACTGTTTACTATATATTTTGAGTTGTAGATTCTTTTCAGTATTTCTTGAAAAAACGTCAAGAATTATCTCACAGTTCACGGTTTAGGTCAATATTCATATGGGAACGAAGGCAATTCTCTACTGATTTTAGGTGTAAGATTTCATTCATATATCACGAACAGTTTTTTCGTTCTTAAGCGTTTACCGGCAAGACGCTCATGGGAAAACATTGCAGTGTAACCAATTTTCTTGACAAATGACGTCTCACAAGTTTTAAGGAGTTTGTAATCGACGATTTCGCTGGCTTCCTTTTCGCTAGATATTTCATTTTCAACATGGTAGTTGTGAATCGAACTGGCCACCGTAAGATGTTTTCGGTTTTGTTTATTTCTGCGAATTTAAGATTTAACGAGACCACAATTAGCCCGATGCGCCATGCACAAAAAAATGGCAACCGTGGGAAATTCTCTAAAAATAACTTCTTATGCATTTTGGACGAGCAATTTCTGACGCTTAAGGAAGCAAATATTATAAAGTATTTACATGAACAGAACGGGAACTTATTGAACGTTTACAGTGTGAATTTTTATCATAGTGGGTAACACCGTTGCTATTTGACGTTCAATTTAGCCTAATGTGTGCAGTTTCAAAGCGCCTCGCTCTGATAAACTCGGCACAGCGATATCGCACGGGTTATTTCTATGCCGCTTCCAGGGGTTAACGTAACATAACGGTGTGGGTTATACCAGACCGCAAATTACATATATAGAATATGGTCAAAGGACATGTTAACAGAAATTATACACTTTTATGAAAATTTATGCAAACTATCATTCCGTGATAAACAAACCAGTGCTCACAACTTTAAGCCAAAGCACAGCCAAAACATTTGGTGGATGTGCAGGGATTGGGAAAGGCAGGGGCCATGGGCCTTTTGCATAGTAGAATGAAAAATGGCCCATTAAAATTTTGAAGTTTACTATTGATACAAGGGCAGTGGCCCTCTCAAAATTCTGGAAATGGCTAATAATCCTGAAAATAGCCCATTGTCAAAGTTCTCTTTCCCAATCCCTGGATGTGGATGAGTGAATGTTGTTTTAAGACACGGCTCCATTACTGAGTCTGTTGAAGTGTACTGGTTGACTACAATGGCTGACTGCCAGCTCCACCTGATTTCGACAACATTGCACTGCGTATCGTTTAAAAGGTGTATTACGACACACCGATATACCGTTAATACCGCGCAGTCCATGTTACATCGCTGAATATCGCTTGAATATGGCCTAAAACAACATTCACTCACGGGAGAAATCATTGTCAACACATCACATAACAAACAAACACACTGATTAAGCACAAGCAAAGCGTTACCTGGGATCAGATCTGAGGGATTCGGGATAATTTCAGGTTCGAGTGATTCTACCTCTTTCTCTTCCCGGTTGACCTTGACACAGGACAATGGGAGGTAACAACACAGCCGGTCACATGCCTGGTGGATAAAGCTTGCCTTCACTTTGCTTGGCGTGTTGAAACCTTTCAACAGGAATACAAATATTGACAAAAGAAGCCATGCAAAAACATCTGTGGTGTGTGTTTTGTCTTTGTTTCCCCCCCCCCCCCCCCCCCCCAAATTTTAGGGAGTACGCGAGCCACAGTTTGACCAGCTGCATGTTCCCATGGTGGTACCGTAACATTATGATTTTTTAATGCACTGGCAAGTAAGTACCAGCGTTATGAGGCACTATCAGTCGTTGTTGGTTCCACCCAAATTGTAAATGTGTGTAATATGTATCATTTCAGGTTTTCAAACAGGAATACTTTTCAAAACTGCTCTCATTCACTCATATGCTCACTCACTCACATGTACACTCACTCACTCACTCACACGCTCACCTGTACACGTGGACGTGATGAAGGTCACTATGACCCCGGTCAAGACCGACACGAGGACAGCATACAGTGCGTACCACAGGTATGACATATGGTATATCCATCTGAAATATGCAAGAAGTGTCAAGATTCACTGATGTATCGATGCATATGCCACGCCAACCCATGTATCGATTATCGTTTTATTTCTGTATCGATCTGCACCTCAAAGCATTTGGTGTAATGACTCACTCTGACCGCTATCATTCAACGTTACCTATTTTTGCAAAATTATTGGTAAATATGTTTGTACTGTCCTTCAATCATTATCATGATCGGTTTGATATTAGATACTAAACAGCCAAAGAAACGCAACTCGGTTGTTTTAAGTTTTAAGATACATTACCACGAACGCTTACTTTATGAGATTCATTTTTTCGAAACTTGCGATCCTTTTGCTGTCCGATTTACCTCGTGTATATCGAAGTATGGGGAACTCGATTTTACACATACTTCCCCAACATGAAAGTTTCACTGCAAGAAAACCCCAATCTTACAGATCCTGTCCATAGGGTTCCACAGAGGGCACGGCAATCGTAGAATTGAGGATGGAAGCTATGCCGATATCGCTGATGCTGCAGTTACGTAGCACGCCGACCCAGTCGTCACACGCGTTGATGCTGACGTTGTTGACAGGAGGGACTGGGAGGACGAGCGTGCTCCCAACGCCTGCCCAGAAGGCCATTGCGGTGGACAGTATCAACCCACAAAGTGCACCCTGAAAAAAAAAACAGTTGCTCTATTATGGGGACATTGACCTTGGTCTGTCTATTTAAGAGCATTGGTAACTGAGGAAAATCTCATTACAATCAAATATTTGTTCTCACTTCAATTAAACCAACGTCCTTTCGCCAATCAGAGCGACGCTTGGATCACACTCGAGAAAGTCAGACTGTGTTCTCAGTTCAGCTTCGAAAAGAGGTTCAAATCACTTTTTGGACAAAGAAAAAATATTAAACAAAAATCTAGACTTTTGCAGTCATTGTCTTAATATGTTATGATTATCAAATTTTAACGCTATCAGTGAAAGAAATAAAGATCTTAGAAAGTTATAAAAATATTGTCTACACAGTGATTACTTCCTTGTGATTATAACGGTGTATAACGAAGGACAGGTGTAGGTCTGACTAATCATCGTCGTTCTCTTGCTCAACAGCCTATTATTAGACATTTAAAACAGGAAGGACATCCCTTATCAGGTGGGAGGTTCTGCCACTCAATCTAGGTGAGAAATGATTGAAATCTGACTGAATAAAAACAAAGACACACCAGACTTCGACATAACAGTATACATATAGGTTGTGATCGGCATCAGTCGACTTACCCATGCATTGATGAAGGGTATGAAAATCCCGCAAATGAATAAACCAAGGAGTGGTCCCCCACTCATGCCAAAGATGCTGAGCACGATCTGTGAAGACAACATGTGCCGGATGGGTTGCAGTTGTTGACTCTCCGATAACAATTAATCAATGGTAGAAACGAAAACTATCGATGCATCCATAGTATGAATGACTATCGACAGTTTAGAAACTGACTTCCGTCGATAAATGCGCAACGCAAATTACAAGAAGTATCAGACTCGTTTACTTAAGAATCGTTCTGATTTAGAATTTTCCGCCCCGTTACCTTTAAAGTTCATCTGGTTTTAAGTTCCTTGTCAGTTCTTAAAAGAGACTGAAACTACTTCAACTTTTTTTTGTTTCATACGAACACTGAACATTCACTTCAAATGGGACAATTCAAGTAGAAAGAAAATATTGCAATGGTAGTTCGCAATAGATTATCGCCAACGCAGTTGTATGTTACAGTAGACTGTCGCTAATGCAGTTGTATGTTACGGTAGACTGTCGCTAACGCAGTTGTATGTTACGGTAGACTGTCGCTAACGCAGTTGGATGTTACAGTAGACTGTCGCTAACGCAGTTGTATGTTACAGTAGACTGTCGCTAACGCAGTTGTATGTTACGGTAGACTGTCGCTAACGCAGTTGTATGTTACGGTAGACTGTCGCTAACGCAGTTGTATGTTACAGTAGACTGTCGCTAACGCAGTTGTATGTTACAGTAGACTGTCGCTAACGCAGTTGTATGTTACAGTAGACTGTCGCTAACGCAGTTGTATGTTACGGTAGACTGTCGCTAACGCAGTTGTATGTTACGGTAGACTGTCGCTAACGCAGTTGGATGTTACAGTAGACTGTCGCTAACGCAGTTGTATGTTACAGTAGACTGTCGCTAACGCAGTTGTATGTTACGGTAGACTGTCGCTAACGCAGTTGTATGTTACGGTAGACTGTCGCTAACGCAGTTGTATGTTACAGTAGACTGTCGCTAACGCAGTTGTATGTTACAGTAGACTGTCGCTAACGCAGTTGTATGTTACAGTAGACTGTCGCTAACGCAGTTGTATGTTACGGTAGACTGTCGCTAACGCAGTTGTATGTTACGGTAGACTGTCGCTAACGCAGATGTATGTTACAGTAGACTATCGCTAACGCAGTTGGATGTTACAGTAGACTGTCGCTAACGCAGTTGTATGTTACAGTAGACTGTCGCTAACGCAGTTGTATGTTACGGTAGACTGTTGCTAACGCAGTTGTATGTTACGGTAGACTGTCGCTAACGCAGTTGTATGTTACAGTAGACTGTCGCTAACGCAGTTGTATGTTACAGTAGACTGTCGCTAACGCAGTTGGATGTTACAGTAGACTGTCGCTGTCGCAGTTGTATGTTACAGTAGACTGTCGCTAACGCAGTTGTATGTTACGGTAGACTGTCGCTAACGCAGTTGTATGTTACGGTAGACTGTCGCTAACGCAGTTGTATGTTACAGCAGACTGTCGCTAACGCAGTTGTATGTTACGGTAGACTGTCGCTAACGCAGTTGGATGTTACAGTAGACTATCGCTAACGCAGTTGTATGTTACAGTAGACAGTCGCTAACGCAGTTGTATGTTACGGTAGACTGTCGCTAACGCAGTTGTATGTTACGGTAGACTGTCGCTAACGCAGTTGGATGTTACGGTAGACTGTCGCTAACGCAGTTGTATGTTACAGTAGACTGTCGCTAACGCAGTTGTATGTTACAGTAGACTGTCGCTAACGCAGTTGTATGTTACAGTAGACTGTCGCTATCGCAGTTGTATGTTACAGTAGACTGTCGCTAACGCAGTTGTATGTTACAGTAGACTGTCGCTAACGCAGTTGTATGTTACGGTAGACTGTCGCTAACGCAGTTGTATGTTACGGTAGACTGTTGCTAACGCAGTTGTATGTTACGGTAGACTGTCGCTAACGCAGTTGTATGTTACAGTAGACTGTCGCTAACGCAGTTGGATGTTACAGTAGACTGTCGCTGTCGCAGTTGTATGTTACAGTAGACTGTCGCTAACGCAGTTGTATGTTACAGTAGACTGTCGCTAACGCAGTTGTATGTTACAGTAGACAGTCGATACCGCAGTTGTATGTTACAGTAGACTGTTATAGTTATTTTCTCCTCAGTAGTCTCCCAAACTCACTAACCCTACACTTTGTGATACTACACTGGAAGCGGAAGATCACTATCATCGGTGAAGATTGGGAGAACTGAAGAGAGACTTCAGGGAGGTTTGGTGGCCCTATCTCTGTGACTTAGTCACAAGCGAGGCTTAACACAACACCTTCTGAGGGTACCTGAAACCTTCTGAATTCAAATGTAACTGAAATACCGAGTCTATCTGGTTGTTCTTTACAATACTTGTCTACCCGGGTTAGAATGGATCTTCAGTAACCCATGCTTGTCGTAAGAGGCGACTAATGGGATTGGGTGTCCTACATACCTGCAGCACTGTTTGTCCAAGTAGACGTGCCAGAAACGCGACAGCAATGACAACTCCGCCAAAGACTAAACCTGAAAGACAGAAAAAAATAAAACTGATGTAAATATAATCTGTGACCATGAGACACATGGAGCTTGGACAGAAAACACTGCTGAACAGTTTTGGTTGTGCTAGCTCCACTCCAAGGGACGGGTTCGATACCTCATATGGACAGAATTGGTGAAGCCTAAGATTTGCCCCGCCGTGATATTTTGCAGGTGTATTCTTACAAATGGCGTAATAATATACTAGCTAAAACAGCCCTGTCATTTTGAAATTATTTTCTAAACACCAACGTGATCAAAATACGCATTTTCCGAATTATATAACCAACCATTAATCTGCTGACACGTTTCTACATATGTTCCATACCAGTGCCTCTGCGGTTTACCTAACTGACAAACGTCATTGGCAAGTCGTGATACGACTCGGAAAATGTTAAGAACGACGATAAACCGTCTCATCACCGGTACCTATACGGGCGTTTCCACTGGAGATAGATTGGCACTCGTGAAATCAAAATCAGAAAATAGTCAAATATACTGAACAGCAACAGAAATGCAATTCTTTTTTTTCTATTCGTTTTATGTTGGTGTTGTTAAGTTTATAAACAGAAGCCATAAACACGCTTACCTTTATGAGATTTATTGTTTCCGAAACTTGCGCATGCGTTTCTTTTATTGTTCAGTATAGATACTACGCCCACCTAGCGCCTCTCCCGTAAGACCTGGCATATTTTCGACATATAACAGCATTTGCAACAGCAGATCTACCAACCTATGACTTTAGCCGTCCTGTTGACGAAGACGGTAGACGGAACCCAGTCCCTTGCCTCCCACGCCAGTTTAAGGATATCCTCGAGGAACACAATGGAGAGTGCATTGAGACCAGACGAGATGGAGCTGTGAAGAGGTAGATTCTTCATCATGGAAATAAGACGCATGATTTTGCATTTTTGACTCATGAAGTGCAGATAATAATTCACAATTTAGAAATCAATTCAACATGAAACGGTTTGTTGTGTATGTTATTTCATCTTTTTATTTTGGTTTTGATGGTTTTTTGGCTTTGTGAACCTGTTTGGGGTCGTTGTTCTTTGAATGGGTTTCTTATGTTCGCTTTATGCAGTTTCTATGGTCGGGTGACGAGGGGACTGGCGGTGCGGGCAGCCTGTCCATTGTTTTAGACAACCACATATGGCTAATCCATGCTTTCCCCCGTCGAGTCGTGACATACTTAGAGTACACTTACTTACGATCATGAACACCGCTCAGTGTGCACACGAGCCTCTAATCATGCCATCTAGGGTTTGACAGAACAGACTTAGGACAACAGACTTAGTGTGATTGACGACGACAGATCTATCAACTGACACTGCATATTGCACGTACGTTGTCAGATTCCATATTGCCCCGGCTAATGTACAGGTGATACAGCACAATCCTCCTCCACTTTGATGTATATAGATATATAGATATATAGATATACATGCAGATGGGTGCATAAACATTGCCATCGGTATGGAAATACCACGCAACGCGTTGTAATTTGCCATTTTTCGAGTTCAAACGAAGCTATACTCTTACGAATGTTGGGCTGTTGGGTAGACCAGTGGTTAAAGTGCCCGCTCGTCATGCCGAAGATCCGAGTTCGATTCCCACATGGATACAATCAAACATCAAATATATCGTTTCATATTTGTTTCATTTTAGTTACCATTAAATACTGATTTGTACTTTCTTCTGTCCATAACCCGTAACGATCCGGTAATACGTGTCGGATCGACAACTTGGGTTAGAATTGATCTTCAGCAATCAGTGTTAGTTAAAAGAGGCGAGTACTGGGTTTGAATGTTCATCCTCATTGACGTGGTTGACACACACCATTGTATCCAAGTTACATAGATCGATGCTCATACTGTTGATCACTGGATTGTCTGGTCCAGACTCTATTATTTACAGACCGCCGGAATATAGCAGAGTGTGGCGTTTAACAACCATCCGATCAACGAACATGTAAAACGCGTCAAGTTACCCCATCTGACTCATGCTGAACTGTCTCAAGTAGTTTTAGTGTTTTTAAATATCCTTTCATGACCTACGACTTCTGAGTGAGTGGACCGGCTAACCCATGGATTGGCCGGTCCACTGACGACTACATAAGCCTCATATAGCTTGTAATATTGCTGAGTGAGGCGAGAATGTATATTCCGTTAGTTCACGGCACAGCTGAGTTGATTGCAGTGTCGTTAGTCCTGAATGGAGCATATCGAGACATGCAGCAATTCGAGTACAGACATTGTAAAACCACTGAAGTATAAATTACCATCAGCACGAATCAGTGAGTGAGTGAGTTTAGTTTTACGCTGCACTCAGCAATATTCCAGCTATATGGCGGTGGTCTGTAAATAATCGAGTCTGGACCAGACAATCCAGTGATCAACAACATGAGCATAGAGCAACATCAACAACATGAGCACGTGTCAACCAAGTCAGCGTGCCTGACCACCCGATCCCGTTAGTGGCCTCTTACGACAAGCATAGTCGCCTTTTATGGCAAGCATGGGTTGCTGAAGGCCTATTCTACCCCGGACCTTCACGGGTCCAGCACGAATTAGGTATTTGAACCCACGATTATACAATCCTGGCAAGCCTAAACAAACAAACTTCCAAACAGATAGCACTTGCCATATGTGGAATTCAGCCGACTGCCCCGAAAACTAAAAACTGTCGCACGCGGTGTTGACGGTGTTTGGATAACTGGCCTCAATCACAGATTGTGTTATAGGTCCAAGGGAGATAACTTGGAATTGGCTAGATTATGAAGTTCGGTCGGTGGCCGGCGTGAGAGACTACACAGAATCACCACTGAACCACGTCAGGGTGACCCTTCTTACCTAAGGGACGCGCTGAAAAGACTGGCAACAAACAGTCCAGCAAGGCCGGGCAGAAAGGTCAATTTGTCCATGACCAGGAACGGTAAAAGCTGAAAGAAAGAAAACACAAACAAGTAAATGAATGAGAGAGGACAGAGGAACAGATGAATGGGTGGATAAATAAGCAGGGGCTGGAGGAGTTCATGCAATGTCGAGAATGTATAAATAGATGAACGAGCGCATCCTCGGCACTCAGGGGCCTGAGATCCAATTAGATTCAGTAATATCTGTGAAAGACCAGAGAAGACTTTATTACTCTCCATCGGAACATACGGCGATGTAATCGGCTCTTATAGCACCTTCGTAAAGTATCTGCCCATACACTTTCTCAGGGTACCCCTCGACGCAGAAAATCTGCGTACATGACACAGTGGGAAGTGAAAATACGCATAAAAGACAAGCTCTGCGTCGCTTCCGATGCAATTAAATCACAAATCAAAAACACATAATTAAATGCTATAGGTAGTAATGTAACTTAATTGCTTTCAAATTGATTAGAAAGTACACATAATAATTCTTTAGAATCCAGATTTGGATTTATATACCCGAAAAAAGGCATTATAAGTTGAAAATCGATTTTCTTTGTAAATTGCGTGACCCCCAAATTTAGATATTGACTCCCAAAACAACAATTTGGAGAGTCAGCCTGACCCCGAAATATAAATTTCTAGGGGAAACTCTCTTTCTGCTACACCAATTTCATTGCAAAGCCCATGAAACACTACCATAAGCCAGTCAAAACAGTCACACTTCTACGGACGTTGAATATGTCGAATATGAACATGTGATACAGATTAGATAGATAATTAAATAGTTTTAGCTCCAATATTTCTACAACTGGAATTAAACGAAGCTGAAAATATAATAATCTCAAACTCAAGAATAATGTTGCGTTTGACCTCCCTTGACCTACAGACCTGATCTCTGGCCTTGACATGACCTAGCATGTAGGGGTCGCATTCGTTGTAGACGGCGAAAATTACGAGGCCCACAAAGCAGACGAGACAAGACAGGATCAGCGTGGGAGGGATACTCATATACAGAGCTCTGAAATACATGAATGAGTGAGGGAGTCAGGTTTAACGTTGTTTTAAACCAATATTCCGTTACACGTCAAGGCAGAGCTGAGCAGATTGATGTGTGGTTAGTCCTGAATGGAGCATATCGAGATATGCAGCAGTTCGAGAAAACCACCGAAGTGTGAATTTGACACGCCATAAAACACCATTAGCATGAATCAGGGATTTGAACCAACGATTATAAAATCCTGTCAAGCCTCAGAGACAGAACTCCTCACAGATACACGGGTACACGCCTTCTCGATACGCAAATAGATAATCTTACTAAGAAACGATAAATGAATACGAGTAATACTTCTACATTTCAATGGGATAATATGTCCTATGCCACCAGGCAGGAAATCTGAAAGGAAAGAGTTTTGTTGCCATCCTTCCCTTACATTAGAACAGTTACGGTCATACTTACTTTTGAGAGTTGTGTATCTTCTTAATTGCCAGATATCTCTGTATCGTCGTCTGATTGGCTGCATATATTGTCAGCTGACCTACCCAGGAGCCAATGATGAGCGACCACACAGAATGACGGACGGTAGGGTCAGGATCCCAGCTGTCCAATAAAAATGCCATAAGTGGCTCTCTTGTGTTAGCATAACAATGCTCGTAATATAACCACGGGTTTGACTGGGTCAGATAAATCACTCTGCATACCGCTGTAATCATGTAAAGATTTAGTGCGGGCATTAGACAGAACTAAACATTCTAACCCAGGCCAACGAGCTGGATTCACAATTTGTTAGGATGACTTAATACTCACTCGAAGAAGAATATCCTTCCCTTTTCGTTTGCAATCTGCCACACCCTCTCGACACCGCCCACTTCAATGGATCCCTGCACCGCTACTGCAACCAAACCCGCCATCACCACAAACGTCTGGAATGTGTCTGTCCACACCACGGCTCGAAGACCACCCTGCCGGACAGAGACACAGTCACGTCCAGGCACAAATACCGTCCAGAAGCAGACACCGTCAAGTTCAGACACAGACATTGTAAATCATGAAATATCCAACAACACCAGCACAGCACTCATATCCCTTAGCATTCCCTACTTGGCACTCATACCGCCCTACGTAGCACTGTTGGTGCCCTACGTAGCATTCCTGAGGCCCTGCTTAGCACTCACATCTCCATACTTAGCATTCTTGGCACCCTGCTCAGCTCTCACATGGCTGTACCTAGCATTTTGTATCTAGCAACCCGTGGCACTTGTACTTACATTTGGCGCCCTACTTAGCGCTCATATCGCCTTACTTAGCACCCTTGGTGCGCTATAGATACCAACAACTTTTGATTTTATCCTTCAAGTTAATCAACTCTAATTCTGCTTCTTTATATTGATAATGGATCTATATGTATACGGCCTATCATCTTACAACCCGTCGCACTTTACTTACATTACATTGTGAAGCAGAAAATGGGTACCCGGTGGGATGAGTAACTGTTGACCTTACTCATCATAGGCAGCTTGGATTATCCGTGATTATAATAATCAGATTGGCTGCGCGTTCAGCAACCGCAACGGATGGAAAATAGCACGTATCAAATGCACTTATTATAATTATCAAGCAAACATACGAAGTGAATACAATTATGAGGGCCGCGCGCTCAAACCGATTATACTCACAAGTGCTGTGTAGAATGTGCATACGACACCAATTATTGCTATACATAGCTCCAGACTCAGCCCAGTCACTGGAAACAGACAACAGACAATCGTTACTGGACGATTCCTTACTGAAGGCATAAGTTTCAAAGGTCCGGATTAAACAGTACAAGCCGGCGAGTGATGAACTACAGTGAAACACCGCTGTGTCGAAGGTGAAGAAGCCAAATTCTTCGAGTTGACCGAGGCTCGACACAATCGCCAAAGAGAAATACGCGGGGACAAGGCTTTACTTTGATAGAGCTGTCAGTTCGATAAAATCGACAAAGAGAAATACGCGGGGACAAACTTTGATACATGTGTCAGTTCGGCTCATCAAAGTTCGTCACTGTGGTGTTTAGCTGTTTGTATGACGACTATACACCAAACATTGATCGGCCGGAAAAGAAGGTGTGTGCAAAAACAGGGTCGGGAATAATGCGAAAATGTTGGGAACGTTTATGTAGAGATGAAGCTTCAGTAACACATACGATTGACTGAAAGTAAGTGATTTAACTGGAAAACCCATTTTGAAAACAAAATAATACAAAACACAACGCTGTGACAGCCATGAGTGAAGGAGTTTAGTTTTACGCCGCACTTAGCAATATTCCAGATATGCGGCAATAGTCTGTAAATAATCAACAACAAAATTGATCAACAACATGATTATTTATCTACGCAAACGACGATGTATCGGAGTAGAAATGTTGATGAGGCAGGTGAGAAGCTTACCTGAGTTGAGAGCGAGAGATGGAGCGTACAGCACGACCCCCATAAACAGAAGCTGCAAGCAAAGGAAAAAAAGGAACGTGACACAATTGTGAATAACGCATGAAGGGAAAAGTACGCATAGGTTAGTAACACGTTTAGTACAGTTTCAGCGATGATAACGATTACACTTGTTCCCAGTAGTCCACCTTCATACTACGGTTTTTATGAACGTATTAACGATTGTTTTTCTTCCTGCTAGTACATATGATTCTGTATCGTCTACATAGGTCCTCATGCTTCTTTGCAATATGCGATATAGTATCCAAAATAGCTTGCCTGAGAGTTACTTGCTCACAAAATATTTCACTAGCCCGAAATTGTAGAAAAAACAGAAACTACGTAAAAACTGCAAAAAGATAAAATACCATCATTTATCAGGCCACAATCTTTTATGATTTAAAAGTATACATGTATTAGAACAAACAAGCCGGAGAGCGTTATATATTTTAAAAAATGGTCTTTCACAAACCAGTGACTGTGAGAATGTACTGGCTCGACTGGCTTGTTCTTTGTTTATGTTTAAACATATGTTATCCATGAGAAAAGGATTGCATACAAGTTCTACAACTCAGAAACCCTCTCCATAGTATTGACATAATATTATTAACGTTCATTATACAAGGAGGGAAGAGAGAACAGAACGATGGCAAAAAGTTGAGCAATTGCAATAAATAAGAAAATCAGTTTGATTGACAAATATATGTCCAGAGTCCAGTAGCTGTCAATATAAGTCAGAGAACGTTACCATGTTCAACAGGAACAGGATAGAGGCGCACACTCGCACTGACCGGTTGAAGCGGTTCTCCAAATACTGAAATAGACATGGAACATGGAGTATGAAATAAATACATGGGTCACAACAACGCTTAGTGGAACAATACTCATCTCACTATTACCAACACCCTGATCATATATATACTGATAGCAGCTAATAAAGGAACACAGGAAAATTCAAGCGTTCCTTTAATATTTTCCAGTTTTGATCACCAGCTTTGAATAGCGCTGTGGGAGGATGTAATTGAAGATCACTGCATGAAATAGTGTTCCCTTATTTGTTTCGCTTAGTATGTACGAGTAATATTCGCCTTCGTATCTTCGTTCTTGGCCGATCTACAAACTACTACTCAGTCGACAGAATATCATTTCATCATTGAATTCAATATGTTTCACTAAGATGAGTGAGTGAGTTCCTCAGATTCTCTATTTGAAGTTGTACCTGACTCTTGTAAGTAGAGTTTACAAAACCTCCAATAGCAACAAGAAATCCCATTCAGCAGATCTGATATTTCAGTTAGTTTATGAATCACCTTGATTACATAAATAAATAGGTGGTGATAAGAGGTGATTCCGAAAAAGTAAGCGTATCCCGCCCACCGTTGTCCCTATGGCACCAATCACAAACACACGCAGAGGCAAGTACATTATTGACATTAAAGAACGTGGAAAAATCAGTCAAATTAGGGAACTGAATCGGACGTTATTTTTATCACTGATGCGTTAAAACTGGAAACATCTTACAGTGTCTATTGTGAAATCTGAAACACAACTCAACACCTGGCTGCGTTAGAGTAGGGGTGTTGAGATTGCTGAAACGTAAGGAGCCAATGTTGAACTACGGTTATCACAACCAGCATGAACCAGAGATGGGCTTCATACATTATACCCATGTGCGGAATCGAACCCGGGCTTCAACCACTACCCCACCGACCCTGTCTATGACGAGGATCATTTAGCACACAATGCGTGTGTTCATACTGTAGTGACACGTGAAGGTCCCGGGGGTAGAATAGGCCTTCAGCAACCCATGATTGTCACAAAAGGCGTCTATGCTTGTCGTAAGAGGCGACTAACGGGATCGATTGGTCAGGCTCGCTGACTTGGTTGACGCATGTCATCGGTTCCCAATTGCACAGATCGATGCTCATGTTGTTGATCACTGGATTGTATGGTCCAGACTCGATTATTTACAGACCACCGCCATATAGCTGGAATATTGCGGCGTAAAACTAAACTCACTCACTCACTCATATTGTAGTCCACTGCTTTTCCTGCCTTGAAAACATGTGTCCCCGCATATATAAACAGTAAACAAACGCCGATTGTTTAATATAATTATTTCAATTGTCACCGGATGTTTATATAGCGCACATACCAACGCATTAGTGCATGCTCAAGGCGCTGTTTTGCATGTGGAATGCTGAAAGTGAAAAATAAGTGCTGAAAACGATAAGCATACTGTCCTAAAGGCAATCTATGTACACCAGGGTGTGTCTAAAATAAACAAGCTTGCAAAAATTGTAACACGACAACATCAAAGATCAGAATGGGTTGTTATCAGAGATTATGGCGACTGAATCTACACAACACCTCATTTGTGAGGCCTCTATTTAGTACGTTTTACATATCCACTACAGCTGACACATTTGTTACAACGTTGCTGTTGATCAGCTTAGGAAAACAAATGATGGTTATTGTCCAGATTAGAAAAATATATATAAAATATATTCATCTTTCTTTGAAATATCATTAAGAGAGCCCTTTCCTATGTCTTTCTTGTAATGACATATTTTCAGGGGTCAAATATTACTGGTTCATTCTTTTGCAGATTTCCGTCCCTTTTACGTGCCAGGATCAGATAAACACTAGTTCGAATCCTGAATAATAACATATGTCTGTCTGTCACTGTATAGACAGGCGTGAATTACCCTCAGATATCCCAAATCAGCCAGAAATATTATTCATATAATAGCTGAATTAAGATATCTCTATCATTGCCAGGTATATTGTTCAGACGCAAATATTTTTAATGAAGGAGATAAGTAACTCTGATCTAAAGCAACAACAAGAACAAAAATTGATTCCTAAATGCGTAGCCTCAATTCACTATAAAGAGCTGCGTAGAAAACAGGTGACTGTGAGTTCGTCTAACCTTGCATCATTTTAAAGTTTCCTTTCATATAAAACTGGTATCATGATAACACGAGTAAAACCAGTCGTATTTGCTTCAGTGGGTAACTGGTCATGTAAGTGGCCAGTGGGTAACTGGTAGCCAGAGCAATCCACTCAGTTCAGATCTATATTGTTTAATTGTACCACCTGATTATGATTCTAACAACTTAATGATGGAGCTTGTCATTTTTCCCAGGAAGGCAGACATGTTCTACACAGAGTTGCATCCCTTGAGATCACCAGAATCCTCTGACATTGCTTTCGAAACCAAGATTCATACTTTTCATGTTTTATGTCGGGAATAGTCCCATGTTGTTTGACGTTATGAAATAATAAGCACCAAAGACTTATATCAAAGACCTGTATCAAATATCTGTATCAAAGACCTGTATCAAAGATCTGTATCTATTGAAGCGTTCTCCTACATTAAACTGGCACTCTGTCAGTACTAAACAAAGTGGAGTCTCATCAGCACTCACTCACTCACTCTTACCTCATAGGGGGTAGTCTAATGGTTAGTGTGTTCGTCCGTCGCGGCAGAGCCTCGGGTCGATTCTTCGCATGGGCACACTGTGTGAAGCCCATTCCCGGTGTCCCACTTTGTAATATTGGTGGGATAATGCTAAAAGCGCCATAAAATTAAACTCACTCACCCACTTACCTCATAGGCGCTTGTAAGGTTGAGCTTGTGGAAAAATGGCAGAAAGACATGGTTAGTGATGACAGCGGTTGGTATCATTGCCCAGGAAGCGATCCAGAAACTAGTGTTATTGTTGTACATCTCCGTAGGAGTACCAAGCACAGTAATGGCGGACATAAAACTAGCCATCAAAGACATCGCGATTGGAAACACCCCAATGTCCCGACCACCCATCAAAATGTCGTCTGAAGTGGCCTTTTTGGCAGCCCTTGCCTCGCGAATCATATAGAAAGCTCCGATTCCTGCCGAAATCACCAACATGACCACAAACAATAAAATGTCCGGCCACCCAAAACTCCCCACTAGCTCGCCGGGGCACAACTGGCACACTTTTTTGCATATGTCGTCGTTGTCGGCCATCTTGGATTTTGATGTCTTGTAGTTTTAGTATAGTGGGTCTACAGAATATAGACCGAGGCTGGTGAAATCAAAAGTTGCAGCATCGCTGCTCTGTCATAAAGTTCGCGATGTTCATGAAATATACTACCGTATGCGATGTCGGCGGACATCCATGTCTGTGAATTGCGTAGTTGAGAATCAACGATTTGACCCAAGTGAGTTGTCGCACCCACCTTTGGTCCTACAGTAGATCTTGTCAGCGCAGGTGATAGCAATGTCCTGTCAATCACAGACGAAATGTAGGTTAATTTACAGGGTCACTGAAAGGCTGTTAGTGAAATGTACATTGTCCTGTCAATTTTACTCCCACAAGCCCGAATCACTCCCATGTCCATTTTCTCCCATCCTCTGTACTGCTGCCTGAAATGTACATGTATCTGGATTGTCGATTTCTCACCCTGTCAATTTCATCGAAGTGAAATCTACACGTCGGTATGCGGTATGTTCCTTATGAAACAAATCCACGAACAGAGAACGGTTTAAGATGAATCGAAATCAAAACAAGTCAGTGTCGCCCGGTCCTGTCATATCCACAGGCTGTTATCGCGCATACGTGTGTCCCCAGATACGACAGTCACAGATAGAGACAGATTAGAAATGTAAATATGGCTGGCCTCTGCTGCACTCAGACCGAAAAGAAATCGGATGTGGGTTTGTTCCAACTGCTGATAAAGGTGACAGGAGTATAAGGGGTATTTATTTTTTGCCACAAAGTAAAGGTCTCTTGGCCTCTGTTCAAATTATAGTCATTGCATTCTAGGTCTTCAAAATCGAAAAGTCAAACTAAAGGTTCATAGGTTTGTAAATGCTAAAACAGAATCTCAGTGGTGACCGTGACATTTGTCAGATACTTTAGGCTGAGTGAGTGAGTGGATAGGATGGCAGGTGAGTGAGAGTGACAGTAACAGTGAGCGAGTTTAAAATGTCACCAGTAAACAGCTCATTGCAATAACCACATAGAGAGGTAAGGGAAAAAACGTTTAAAAAAATTAATAAAAACAATTTGTTTTTATCACACCCGTTACTAAATGCAATTTAAAAATGACGCAACCTTTGACTTCTGTATGCAGTAATCATCAAATACTGCATGAAGTGAAATTAAGAATTTTGCTGTTGGTCAAATTCATTGTTATAACTTTTGCCTTTTACCTCTTTAAATGTGAGCGAGGTTAGTTTTACGCCACTTCTAATAAATCTTGCAATATCACTCCGGGGGGACACCAGAAGTAGACTTCAGACAGTGTGCCCATGTGGGGAATCGAACCGAACTCGTGACGAGCAAAGGTTTTAACCACTAGGCTACCTCACAACCCCTTCAACTGTAAGGAAATTGAACCCAGCGTTCAGTAGCATATAACACGTAACTCATTCATGCTAATGAGTCGCCGTAATTAGCTGTGTCCCTTGAGCACGCCAGAGCCATCAGTCTCTTGGCATGCTGGTAAGCCCGGTTTACTTATCCCTATTTCGAGTTATTTAATCATTCAGCGATCTCATTTGAACCTAAAAGGACTGTATGTTTCCCCGCGTCGACACGATAGCAAAGTTTCTGTGAGGCACCAAAGAGGCCCCCTCCGCTTCAAACGTGATAACATATCTTCAATGTTTGTTGATATGTTGTTGAAAACAAAACAACACAGGCTGAATACACATAATGAACAATCTTAATTTAATGTAGCACTCATATTAGATTCTGTTATGTCTATATCTTGCTAATATATTTTTCTTTTAAGTATCAATTTGTTCCCGCATGGTGCAAGGTGTGAAGCCCATTTCTGGTGTTCAGTGAGATTTCTGGAGTATAAGTAAAAGCGGCGTAAAATCAAACTCACTCACTTGCTGACCGCGCCTAAAAGAGACTTTAAACCGTTATATATTATTTCAATAGAACCAGAATTTATGTCCGTTTGAGAGCTATTTTCGAATATCCTGCATACAACTTGTTACTGAAACCAGTTCGACAAACGACAGTAGGAAGCAAATTGTTTACGTTCCATATATAGCAAGTGTTGTCGGCTTTGGAGCTGATCGTCTCAAAGTTTCAATTATCAATTTCAGGCAAGTACATTATTAAATAATACAAATGCCCCAATACATTATTAAATAATACAGGCCAAACCATTATCGAAAATGAGTGAAATTGTGCCTTTCGGGACACCGTCGTCAAGTCATATGGCCGTAATCTGCTGAGGTAAGCATAACCTGTGTATAATCTGTACATCCCCTTTCGAGATCAGTGTTTGGTAGTCTATTAATTGCTCAATATTTTAACATTTTTAATACGGTTCAGTCTAATGTAATCCCAAACACATATGGCAATATCCGAGCACATTTATACATGACGACAAATCCACTAAAGATTTTGCCGAAATGAGCGAATATTGCCAAAATTATTGTATACATAATAATTGGCTGGGCCAGATATATTTCCCTGTCAGCTTTCCGTGTATCCATTAAGTGCTTGGTGTGAGGAGGCATTTCAAGCAATCAGTTTTAGAATATTCACCTGTGCCACCGCCTGATAGTTTGTATTAACACTGGTGACTAACTTTATTTTTTATTTTAAAACCGACAGTATTTGACAATAAGGACGAACATTACGAGCCATATATCAGCTCTGAGGCTGCCCCTCACGTCCTACTGACTAGATTACACCAATGGTCACTTTCCGGGGATTAGACGGCCTGAGGTCACGAGGTCGAAGTTCGACTGTTGACCAGGGGTCAGTGGCTCATCTCCATTGATGCACACACGTGCTAAGAAATGGCCGGTTTTATCATCTCTCACTTGTCTGTATTGACTGGTTTATTTATCAGATATTACACGTGTTAGACGATTTACTCACTTCTACATGTATGTATCAATGTAATTGATTTTGTTTTGTATTATTACCTAGTCTTGATAATTATCCTTAGTTGGTAATCACTCTAATTGCACAAGAACACAGCTAACTTATGAAGGATTGCGTTACTGGTATTTGTCGCTTTGCTAAATGTTCTATTTGAAATATTTAATTCTGTTCGTGACTTAGAACAATAATAGACATATCAGACAGCTGAAGTTCATAACTATATCCAACACAAATGTATCATACCTGATCGTATATCCGGGCTTTGGCTTGTCGTCAATAACTGGCAGCATGTTGAGGCTCATCAGCATTGTCGGCACCGGCTTCATACGCTCCCCTTAATGAAAACGAAATCGTTACATAAACCTTGCAACGTCTTCCTTACCATGGGTGTCCGTACGTCATCGTAGGGTGTCCGTACGCCATTGTAGGGTGTCCGATGATAGGCTTCGTGCACGAGTGGTGGTGTAATTCTGTATTTTCATACCTCAAAATATTCATCCTCGTTCGTTTGATCAAGCTATCATAAACAATATTGAACTTTTTGGGTTCCGGTTCCCTTTCTTTTTCACTGCAGGTATCACTGTTAACAGGTGTGTTTTCCTTGTGGACTGTAGCTGGGTGTTTGTGGCAGGCAGGGCGATGTTCTTTGCCGGGACTTATTTCGTTAATCTCAAACCGGCAGTGTCCACGGAGATGTTCATCATTGCCATTTTGCTTACATTTACTGTCGTGCTATATTCATATGTCTATGCAGTAAGTAGACGCCATTTGGGAAGAGACGAAACCTGACGAGATAAGACAGGAAACTAGGGCAGAGTGAGGTAGCCGTCTCCGACCGCCGTATATATGCACCTCAAGCTTTCATTAATTACAGAACGGAAACTTTTGATTTCCTATTATTATTCCACAACATTCCAAGTTGTCAGGTGTGTATCAGTGGTCACCCTGGATGGTAATGTTGCTATTTAAGATTTATGTTAAAGTAGGTTGTTATATTGTCTAACTGACCCTTAGTACTTTCGGACTGACCATGTGTGTCGACTCTATGATGTAAGGATAACAGATGTATTGGTGTTTCCCAGAGAGCGCGACCCTTTACGCCAGCTTGACCAGGTTAGCCTGCGTAATGGTCTCAGGCTCCAAGCTGGAATGACAGTGTGGTTAGTCATATATGTGAAATATAGAATGTCTTGTATGTTGTGGTCAGGTAGAGCAAATTCAACCCTGATTTTACTTTAGAAGTGTTGAGACTAGATCACAATGGAGGTAAGGATAAGATGTAATTCCTAGCAAGAAATAACTGGTAAAAGAAAGCACTTCTTAAATATCTAGAAAAAATAACATGGAATGTATCGCGAGACAATTAGAAAGTTGCTTTCGCAAGGGACGTCTCCATTGAAGATATGTAATAAAATATGAAATACAATAAGTCATCAAAACGTACAAGGTTATGAGAGAAAAGGAAATTATGTAACAAACAGCTTGGACTTCCCATGCTTCTCAAACAGCAGGAGTAATGAAGCGTAGTATAGAAGTACAGTCGAACCCCATTGTCTCGAACTCGGTTGAGACGAATTCTCGGATGTGTCGAACTGACATCTCGGTCCCTGCCGATTTCCTTATATTTATCATTATTTTTACCCTGATGTGTCGAACTAGATGTGTCGAATTCCCGGTTGTGTCGAACTCATTTTGTATCTTGAAGTTATGTTTATATGAAGACATGAGGCATACCCAAACTCACAATGTGTGAAAATCGTTATTTTCACTCTGAGCATTGAGCTAGAAGCTTGACTACAATTATTGTATGTTGAATGCTCATTGAATAATATTACCACTGTCTTCATTGTCATTACTACTATGCAATATATTACTTCTGTTGTGTATCATATTGTCATAGTAAGTGTGCAATTATTAAATTTGTATTGTATCTGTACTGTATATGACATTTGTATGTGTAATTGTGATTTGTATTGCTTCTTTGTAGGTCAATTCTTAATTGTTTCTTGGCCCCTCCCCTCCAGAGCAATACTTGGTCTTTCAGTACGCAAGCAGGTTCGCACACACACAAACACATATTCAATAAACAGCGTCCACAACAGTTGATTTCCCTGTAGG
The DNA here is from genome assembly GCF_037392515.1 of Haliotis asinina. NCBI lineage: Eukaryota > Metazoa > Mollusca > Gastropoda > Lepetellida > Haliotidae > Haliotis > Haliotis asinina. The sequence goes on from NC_090281.1 coordinate 45,651,623, forward strand.
GTTATACTAATAGCTATTTCAACCTTGTGAACCTGTACCGCTCACATAAACAAATTCCTAGGTGCCCGCCTAAAGTCTCCCAGCCACCAGGTACAGATCAGCAAATTAAAACAGGTGCCCACGGAGGGTGATAAATATCTTTACTTACCCCCTTAATCAAAACTACAATCCAGATCAAGGTCAAACAGGTTAAAATTAAAGTTTCGGTAGATACAGGTGCTACAATTAGTGGCATTCACATGAAATTCCTTAAAGAAAATAGGAATTTACAACAGTCTCACTTCACTAGATATTAGGTGTAGGTGGCGAACGACATCCAGTCCTTGGGTTAGCTGCACTTGGTATCAACATGTCATACTGTCATCACACTGTCGTCTTTGGTATGGATTTTTCGCAGACTAACAAAGTACCATAGATCTGTCAGCACGAACAGTCAATCTTCATGATGGCCTTATGTCAGTTTCTCTGTTAGCAACCAATGCAGGACGTGTTCGACCTCTACGGAGTGTCAGTATCCAACCCAGTTCTCAGGCAGATATTCCAGTACATATTTCGCGCTGTCATCAAACAACCCCTTCTCTTGGAACCTTATCCATGCATACAGAAGCTTACGTTACAAGGTGTCAAATGTCTAATCAACTACGTCAGCAGTAAAACTTGCATGAGATTTCTCAATCAAAACATTCAAACTCAGTTGTCGTAAAGTTGCTTCTGTCACTGACCCTTCTTTCAGATAGGTCTTTTAGGTCTTGCCTGTTATTAACGAAAATGTGTTTCAAATTTTTCAAAACTTGCAGCCGCTCTGTATAATCTCCTCCAAAAGGACACTCCCTTTCAATGGTCGGAGGAATGTCAACTAGCCTTTGTCCATCTACAGAAATCCTTAACATCAGCTCCTATCTCAGCGTATCCAGATCCAGAACAACCTTATATCCTCTCCACGGGATGCTTCAGGCCAGTGAATACTGGGTCCATACTTACCAGATTAACATCCCACGGTCGACATCAGTTCCGCAGTCGCGGGGATGCCATACTGGAAACGCAACTTGATCATTAACACGACAGATTCAGACATATGTGAATGCTGTCAAAACTAGGTGTGTGGAGAATTTTGAAGTCACCAGGAAGTTATTGTTTTGTGTGATACCAAACGACATGTCCCTTCAAGGTCAAAGTGTGGACTGTTTAGTTTTGTTAGTAGCTTTTCCATAACATTGCTTGGAACAGCCACCACAAATGACGTAAACATTGCTAAGTATATCAATGCACTTGTCATGTTGAAATTAGTGTCAAATATCTGCCAAACATCTGTCTTCTTCTACGTCTTTAACTGACTCTCGCTTCCACAATGTCATGGTAGCAATCACAGCAAACCATATCGCTATCCATTGTACAACGATTACTCTTAACAGGGATATCAGTTCCTTAACGCATCTTTACTTGTGTTATCAGCACTTCTTGTGGACCAACTAGAGCAGGCATCTGCTATTGACAGTCTAAGTAAACTTAGTCTTAGTGTGTTTCGTTACACCCCACCACTAAGTCTAACAAAACCTAGTAGAAGGTCGCGTCAGGTAACCATTGAGCGACCAATGACCGTCCAATCAAACGCGAGTCGATTAAATAGATTTAACCAATCAGACAACGGCTACTATTTAGGGATCGGAGGGACTTCCAAAATATTCAGGTCACTGACACAGGTCTCCCCACAAACAAAAATCCGCATATAACACAGTTATTTGACCTGCAGTATATACGCTTTGGGTTTCTGTTGACATTGTTACTATTACATCATATTTCACTATTTTCAGAGACTGTTACTCACCGTTGTCATGGTTGTACGTACGCCGTGTACATCACCCGGAAGCGAGCGTACGCTAAATAGCATTCGGAATCGTTCGGCTACGAAACCTTTCGAGACAAAAAGTTCAAAAGGTATGTGCGAATGTCCACTTTCGCGATTTGGTAAGCTGTGTTGTGATTGGTCAATCTCAAAGGTTACCTGAAGCGACCTCCCACAAGGTTTTGTTAGACTCATAGTGGAGTGTAAGGAAAAGTACTGAGGAAAAGTTTACTTAGACTGCGGCTATTGACTATCAGCCAGAAGAACTAAAATGAGTGTTCAGTTAACAATCGATTGTTCCCTCTCCTAATTTCTACGGAAACTCTCCACCAAACTATTCTTCATCTCTCGCTACTAATTTCCCCCAAACCGTAGTAGCGTCGCACCCAAAGATACAATCCGACAACTAAAGCCCTACGTCACAAGTACTGTATTTGTATTGTAAATTTGTGATGTGTAACTAGTGCAGTACATCCTCAAACATGTAGCTACATATGTAGCCAATGAATGAATAGTCGGGTAGTCCATGCATGCAACACAAAACAAAACAATAATAGCAGGAACACTAAACTTCAAATATGTTGCCACTCATCTCCCATTATTACCAATTCCAAGATAAAATTGGTTTCAAGCAACCGATGGTCGTACAACAGCAGAGGCTCTGTTAATAACATCCAACGGTGTGTTCACACTATCAGCCCCTGGATCATCCAAGACTAGTTTTTTTATCTCGTGCACGCCGTCACAAACAATTGTGCAAAGTGTGGTGGTAAACATAAACAAATATAATCGTCAAAGTCGTATTCTTAGTGCTACAGACAATATTGTATTTATCAAAGATTTTCATAGACAGATTAAATTATAATCAAGACGCTAAGGGGGTATTAAATACAATAAATGACGTTTCAGCAACAACTTTCCCAAATGAGCATTTATGGAACCTCTGAGTTGTTGGGAAGGCTATTCTGTCAAACGTGTGTATGTCTCTTATGTTGCTTTGTCAGTGTGAGGGTTAGAGTAGAGAGTTTGTACCGTGGCATACAAAGACCCGAAATCCACGTCTCCATCGATATTAAAACTTGTCAAAGTCACGATATCCACACAACTAGGCACAAATACATATTTGTCTGCGACTAAAATGGGCTCTCCTCGCCAGAGTCCGTATTTCCCATACTTCGAATGTCGGACGGTATAAGTCTCGCAGTTTCTCGCGAGGAGGTGGTGTTCCGATGTGACGTCACTACCTCTTCTTCATCGGAAGGGTCAATGTCGTTGTCACCCAAGCTGAAACCCTGAAACATTGTTTATTAACAGTTGTAATTAAAAACTATTAATTTCATAAAGTGTCAGTAACACCAGTGTACATTTTCGAGTCTAACTGATCCTGTATTTCAATCGCACCCTATGGCTACATCCAGCATGTGTGCATTCTTTATATTTGCATTATGGTGTATGTGTATTATAGGCCAGAGGCCTACATTACTCTAATAAAATATGTGTCTGTATGTATGTCTGTAATTAAAAACTATTAAATTCGTAAAGTGCCACCAGCAACCGTGTATATGTCCCAGTCCCTTGCTGGCATTCGAAACAAGGACTTTCTGATCCCAAGTCGGACGCCTTGTCCACATGACCAAAAAGTTGACCCGTCACAGTGCTAGCAAGGTAAGGATGTCATCTGTGGGATGACTCAACGCCCTGTTACATACTCCCTGGAAGGCACGCACATGGCCGGTTAGCAGGGTACGGAGACATACTTTGCTCAAATATGACATACTGAACAACAAAAGTCACGCATATTTAGACGCCTGTGTTACCCACGCATCACAGAAGCGAGATGATACTGATACACAGTTTTCATTATCACCAGTAGCGGCAGCAGCAGCAGCAGCAGCAGCAGCAGCAATACATCTTATATTACAAACATTTATATTACGCTAATTTCAGTTCAGTAGCTCTCTCCGAACAACTCGAGAACGAAAAGGTAAGAATTCAGTTTTGATTTGAAAATGTTCAGATTGTTAACTGTCCTCAACTCCACTGAAAGCTGAATACAGAGAGTGGGTCCTGCCACCTGAAACGATGATCCCAAGTCTGGTACTGGACCTAACGTGTGGGACAACAAGAAGAGCAAGATTTTCAGATCAGAGGCTTCGGCTGGGCTGACATCTTGTGATCAGCTCAGACACATACTTTGGAGCTATTTAATCTATTGGATTCTGTCTGATGTGGGAAGCCAGCGTAATATCTGCAGAACAGGAGTCATGTGAGAGTATTTCAGTGATCTGGAGGCAAATCTAACAGCAGCATTTTGTACGGTTAGAGCTTTCCTACTGATGTTCCAGACCTCTGTCTTACTTACAAGTACCCGCTGGTAGGATCCGTAGCACCTGTTGACTAGACATTTGGGCAGACAGCAACACAGGGTTCCACAGACGGGGTAGATGTAACGGGCGTCCACGTGGTGGCCATTCCAACCTAGAGGATAACGGCAAAAATTGTATAGGAAGCCATCCACTGTTAAGGTAAGGCTGCCTGTCTTAATTAACATGTGACTGAAACAGAATTTCCGTTTTGCACAGAACATTGCGCATGTGCGGAGGAATACTTACAAGTGAACCAACTGACGATGACACCAGTCACAATCGACACTCCAACCGACACCGTTGGGTACCAGAGGAAGGACAGGCGGTAGATGAGCTTTATTCCCGTCCTGTAATGACATGTCATCATCATCATCATCATCATCATCATCATCATCATCATCACCACCATCATCATCATCATCATAAAATTTGTATCGCGCCGATATCCAGCTGTTCAATGGCGCTTTGTTTTCCTCTCGATCACTGGATGTCAGTCTTAACGGCAAGTCGTATTATCAATCTCAACTCCCTTGGGATCATACAACTCTTGCTGTCACTTGGTGTACCGATTTCATGTGGATTTCCCATTCTTACGAGGTGGTCTCATTATTCATGAGTAAACAGGGCTACTACAGAACATAACAGAGGTTAATCGGTTGTATTAGAAAGATAAGAATTATGTTTAGTGGTGGTTTACAGAACAGGCCTTTTATTAGACTCAGGTCGGGATACTCGGAAGAAGAGGTACACACATACAGCTGAGAATGCATGGGACGGCGGGATGGTTTACATGGAGGATTTACAGTTTCTATGATAGAATTACACAGTGTTTTTACGACACAAATTCGTATACAGTTAAACGATTCGTTAACCGTTGGCATGGCAGCTACGAACACCTTAGCGCTAAGATCACTCTGTACAACAGCACATGGTTTGGGGTATAACTTTTCCGATGATGTTTGAATCAAGGACAGAGAAAACTTCATCGCCAACATCACACATGTCGCTGAGAGTACACATTCTTTCTTTGAGTGGAATTTTGTGCCACCTACTTACTTCTATAGGTAAACGATGCCAGGAAATTCTAACCAAGAGACATTTAAGCAGCAGCAGTGTCACGGATGGTAGGTGGAATAGGGGGGAGTGTTCGATTCCCCACACGGTTAGAATCTCTGAAGCCCATTTCTGGTGTCCCGGCGCCAAGTCGTTTTTGGAGTAATGCTACAAGTGGCTTTAAACCCAGTTCACTCACACGCTCACTGTAACTAGCAGGAGCAGGCCTGAACAAATTGTTTTCCCTCTTTCAATAGCATCAAGATGAGATTTTCAGAAAATTTTCAGTCTTACAGGCAATTGCCAATATTTTACCCCCTCGCTCACATAAGTATCGACACGTGGTCATTTCATTTCAAATTTAAGATATGGTGCAATGGTTTGTACTGTGACAATAGTTAATAACTTTCATAGTACCAGTCTTCCTCAACAACACCTTCTTCAGTCTGCGGGGTGGCCACTGTTAAGTTGAGGTGAGTGTATGTGCGAGTTTCGTTGTGGACGAAACACCCTGATGTTGATAACGGAAGCACCGGTTGAGGCGCATGTGTTACAAAGGACCCAATCGCAATCCAGAACGTCACCGCTGTACTGATTATTGTGGCAGTTATTGCTCCCTGAAAACAAATCAAATCCATCACTTTAAAACTAAGTTCGTTACTTTAGGAAAACAGTGGCTCAAGTGTCTGTGGTGCTGCCCTTCCTTGTGCAGAGTGAGTGAGTTTAGTTTTATGCCGCACTCAGCATTATTCCAGCTATATGGTTCCGGTCTGTAAACATTCGAACCTGGACCAGACAATGAAGTGATCAACAGCATGAGCCTCGATGTGCGCAATAGGGAATCGATGACATGTGTCAACCAAGTCAGCGACCCCTGAGCACCCGATCCCGTTAGTCGCCTCTTACGACAAGCATAGTCGGCTTTCATAGCAAGCAGGCCTATTCTGCTCCAGGATCTTCACGGGTCTCATTTTGCAGACTTTTGGGAGATCAGTGTTTCGTCTTGACTACGTTTATGGGTTCGCTTGCCAGAACCATCGTGGGTTTCTCAAAACTGGTAAAGGACCGAGACCCATATCACCCCAGGCCTTAATTGTATCTTAAAGTCGTTTTTCAGTATGTGCGTCAATCCGGTAATGTAAACTTACACAGTACAGACTGTTCATATTTGTTCGCAGTTGTGTAATTTAAATGCAAGTCACTTCAGCAAAGCCACAGCTGTAGTTCTTACTATAATGGCTTAGCATAATACGCGTGAAAACTATTGTCTCGGAACCATTCGTAACCAAGTCTTCTTGGAGGTTACGGAAAGGGCCGAGTAGTGACGAATGTCTGAAAACCACTACCTTTGTCATTCCAGCAAGCCGGATGGCGACTCGTACTCCTCTCGTCGCCATTTACGACTGGGCCTTGTCTATGCACAAAAGGGCACGAAATGAAACTAGTCTATGACTATTTTCAAGGAAAGATAACTCTGAATTTATAGACGTGTCTAAAACGCTCAAAAGAAATTTATAATAGATAACAGGACAATTTTGTAATCACGGAAATAATGATGAATATCGATAATCGCAAAGAAATTATTTGACTTATTTCAAGTTTTCTACGCGCGCTTTTATTGGTTTGCCACGATTCGTGGCAATAACTGCGTAGACTTTATACGGGTACGAGTCTTCATGTGGGTCACAGATAAAAGGGATCGCGAGTAGTTACGAATGAGAACCGGTGAAGATGAAACGAGTCGTCCAGTGACAAGACAAGGGGGTTAACTCCAAACGTCTTCTCCATCTATCCATCGGTTCAAAACTGGGGTAGATGTCTGTACAAAGGCCTGAGAAAAATCCTCCATCGAAATTGACGTCTGCTTAATTTACATCCTGGTGAATGCGGTTCTGACTTTGGTCGATTGCTGGTTTTGCTGAGTATTTTACATGGATGGCGATAGTCGCCGGATGACAGATCCAAGAGGACTTGTTCGAGCTGCTGTTGATTTGCTGGTGGAGGTTTCCGTTGTCTCATCTGTCTGTCGAGATGATCCCAGAGATGCTCTGTCGGATTCATATCCAGACATCGTGCCAGCCAGAGCAATACGTTGATGTTCACGTTGTTGAGAGAGTCTTGTACGAGCCTGGCAGTACGCGTACTTGCACTGTCCTGTTGCAAGATCAAACCCTGTCATGTAAGTGGAAACACAAGTTATCTCTAGACTTCGTCTCTGTACATTTGAGCAGCCAAATTTCTATAAAGGATGACAAGTCGTGTTCTCTGTTGACCACAAATCCCGCCTAATACCATGACACCGCCGCCATCAAGAAGGTGCACCTCTTATACAGTTTGGCGCCAGTCTCTCACCCCCTAAGTCTGTAAACAAGAACTCGCCCACCATTTCGAGGTTGAAACGACTCTCGTCTGTAAACAGAACTCTGTCCCAATCACGTCGCTGCCACTGACGTACAGTTCGAGCCCGCTGCAACCTGCGTTGACAGTGTGGACGGGTCAGGGCTATTCCACGAAAGGGACTGTGACCTCTGATGCCACCCAAGCGGAGTCGTCGTGGTACAGTTCATCTGACGATGGGGTGTACCGAGACTGTTGACGTCGCTGTGACGAATCTGTTCCGCAGGTGTATTTTTCGGATGTAGCGATTTCCAGCTGGCGTGGTAACCCTTGGCCCACCCGCTCTTGGACGGTCTTGTGTCTGACAAGCTGCAGGTGGATGCATGGCTGCAACTGAAGACTCTGCGTGATGTTGTGTCAAAGTGATGTTGTGAGGCCCCTATTTCCGCCATACCGCTGGCTCTGTCCCGTTCGGCTCGAAAACGTTAATTTAAAAGTGATATGCTTCTATTGCCCAGTAGTTTATTCTAGGATATTTGTAATCAAGATGACTTGATGCCCTTATGAGGTTAGGGTCGGTTTAAGATGTCCTTCGCACTTCTTGACTGGGTATCACCATCTTGTCCAAAGTTAATACAAGTGGTACGAGAGTTTCAACTCGGTCAAGATGGGTATGGAGTTAGAGGTGGGAAGGCATAAAGGGTCAAAGATCGTAACAACCCCGAACCCCCACCCACCCCTTCTTTGAAAATTTCTAGATCCGCTTATGTCATTTATACACAGCATAATTATTAATCACCATATTCACATAGCAGTTGTTCTTTAACAAGAAAACAAAACTTTCTATGACAGCCAATACATAGACCCAGAGACCATATAATATTATATGGTCTCTGCTAGTCCTTAGTATCTCTTAAGGATGCGTGTGTTTGTGTCTTTTGGTTACCTTGGAATTACACCCAGGACAGAACATGCCAAGGAGAAAGAGCCCCAACAGAGGACCGCCTGCCATCCCTAGCGCCGTGATCATAATCTGAAACATGGAAGATCGTGTTAGAGGTATCAACATCATCCTCTGTGATGGAGGGTATTTTGTCATTCCAAATGGTAAACCCTGTCACAAGATGAGCAAGTATGAAGGTCATCTGTGGGATAATTCTGTGTCCTGCCGCAGGTGGTTCAACCACTGAAATGTTTATACACTACAAAAGCAACTGTTATATCTTTTTAGAGACAATCTACATGGAGAGTTATGCATGATCATGAGTCCTATTTTAACAATTTGACAAGGGTCATGTTTTCAAATATTGTTAATACAACCGATGTCTGGGGATAATGATCAGAAGCGTCTCACCTGTAAAACTGTGTTCCCAAGAATTGATGACAAAAATGCCAATCCGATGACAATACCGCCTCCAATTACCCCTGTTCAAGAATACCCAAAAGAAACGTATGAATGACTCTCTTTCCAGAACCTTACATATTACTAATATTTAGCCATGGGTGAGCGAGCGCATGTTCCTGACAAACCAAAGACAGGGCCAGAACAAGCTGGATTCGAACCCGCGATATGTCTCTGGGGTGCGTACTGGACGTAGCTCTCCCGCGCACCTGCACTCTCAGGAACCAAATCGGCAGCACACAGTCCTATCATCCTAATCCTAGTCCTAATCCTATCATCCACAGCGGCTTCTACCCTGAGAAACTATTAAACATGTTACGTTTGACCACTCCTAAATTGCATTATTTATTTACCTCTTCTAACAGCCCTAAAATTTTCAAGCTGAACAATGAATTTAGATCTCATGGACAGACTGCGACTTTGCAGACTGTGTGCTGCATGATCCGCTGTTTTCTCACAAATTCACTGACTGGTTTGTCTGGCGGAGATTATCTGAAAGCTGCCATGATATCGAAGGAAGATTCGAGACTGCAGCGTAAAACGTAAAGAGTCACAGCATTCTCTCTAGATTAACGCTAACTCTTGGAATATGGAGAATTTTGATAGTAACAAATAACCACATTTAAACTGGAAGCATAGCTGAAATAAAACCGGCTTTCTTAATTTCGAGCTTCAGCATTGTAGGGATGGCTCATCAGAAGGGGAAATAATGTGGCTCTAAGACCGTGAGACAGGCTACATTGCAGGGATGGCTCGGCAGAAGGGGAAATAATGAGGCTCTAAGACTGTGAGACAGACTACATTGCAGGGATGGCTCGGCAGAAGGGGAAATAGTGTGGCTCTAAGACTGTGAGACTGACTACATTGCAGGGATGGCTCGGCATAAGGGGAAATAATGTGGCTCTAAGACTGTGAGACAGACTACATTGCAGGGATGGCTCGGCAGAAGGGGAAATAGTGTGGCTCTAAAACTGTGAGACAGACTACATTGCAGGGATGGCTCGGCATAAGGGGAAATAATGTGGCTCTAAGGCTGTGAGACTGACTACATTGCAGGGATGGCTCGGCAGAAGGGGGAATAATGTGGCTCTAAGACTGTGAGACTGACTACATTGCAGGGATGGCTCGGCAGAAGGGGAAATAGTGTGGCTCTAAGGCTGTGAGACAGACTACATTGCAGGGATGGCTCGGCAGAAGGGGAAATAATGTGGTTCTAAGACTGTGAGACAGACTACAATGAAGGGATGGCTCGGCAAAAGGGGAAATAATGTGGCTCTAAGACTGTGAGACAGACTACATTGCAGGGATGGCTCGGCAGAAGGGGAAATAATGTGGCTCTAAGACTGTGAGACAGACTACATTGCAGGGATGGCTCGGCAGAAGGGGAAATAATGTGGCTCTAAGACTGTGAGAAAGACTACTTTCTCACATCACCCGGTGTTTTCTACCTAGTAGCTTTGCTAGACAGGCCTCTGTTGGTGGCGACAAGGTCGTCTTGCACGTCTCCAGACACGGCTTGACGATATCCTCCAACAATGTGATCGACGTTGCGTTCAGACAGGACGATACTGAACTGTAGGAAAGCGACAAAACGTTTCGAAAAAATATGGTCATGAGGGCCATTTGTGTGAACGCGTTTACTTTTCGCTTGTCGATAGTGCTGAAATATTTTATTTTATTTTACATTACAATATCGCTTTGGAGAGGAAAAAAGAAAACTATTGAGTCTTTTTTCACATCAGCTGGTGGAATTAAAATATCATTTGTTCTGGTAGTAAGTGTAGATACACACCTGAGAGCTGCCGCGAAAATACAAGCCACAAACAGCCCGGGTACACCTTTGATATGACCTAGGGTGTCCATTGCCAGAAAGGGAAGTAACTGAGGAGAAAAACACTGATGAGAGAGTGAGGGGGCATCACTGAAACGCCGTGAGACAGTCAGTCCTTCGTTAAAAGTCAGTAAATAATTGATCATGTAACACCGTAAGTCGCCTAGTAAGTCGGTGAAACCGCTAGTAATGAAGCAATTTGCCTGGTGACTCCCGCCGTGATATTGCTTGAACAGTGCTAAAAGCGGCGTTAAACTTAACTCAGTCACTGACAACAACGAGCCTTGCCACGTGGGTAACGCTTTACAGAAAACAAAAATGGCGCTACAACTGTCGTAAGTCTGTGTTAGGTCTGGGGGTTACAATCTCTTTAGCTTTGCGATCAGGTTGTACAATTACGCATTTATAAATTAAGTCACCTTTTCTGTCAGTCGTAGGTTTTTGTTAGCTCCCACCAGGAAACATGACTTTATGCTGATCCGAGCTCCAAGATGATGCTGATACTGACGTTCCGGTATTGGTGAATCTTTGATTCGAGTAATTCAGAAAGTACCTGATCGTTTGAGATTATCTGCCCATTTAACAAGGGGTCACAGCTCCGGTAGGTGGCGTAAATCACAAGGCCGGTCAAGCATACAAGGGAGATAAGCAGGAAAGTGGCGGGAAGGCTGATGTAAAGGGCGCTGTCAGAAACGAAATACATCATTTAAGAATCATGTCCTAAAAGCAATCCTGGGACACAAAGAATAACGAACATAAATTGAAATCAGAAATGAGGTGTTGTTAATATTAAAATCAGTTGAGATTCGAACACGACCGATGACATTGTCGTGTTCAATTATCTTATGCCAAATTAAGAATTGCAAAACTTCATCCAATGTGCTCAACAATTCGCGCGAATTATTACTAATTCTTCTTCTCAAATCTAACTTACATCTGCGAGTTCCTGACGTTCTTGATGGACATGTATCTCTGTAACATCGTCTGATTGGCTCCATAGATCGTCAACTGACCAATGAAACTGCCGAAAACAGCTCCCCACACCGTCAGTCTCGTGAAAGGACTCGGATCAAAACTGACAAGGAGCAAGGATAGTTATTTTTGGATATTAATTAAAACGTTTACTTGTTACATGATTGATAAACTTGAGATAATAATTGGACGTGTGGGATATGGTGCTGACAAATCCAGAAACAAATTCGCGTGAAACAGGGATTTATGTCGGAATATCACTAGGTTACTATCGTAGCACATAAACTCTACATCTCTGTTAGAGAGTGAGTGACTTTAATTTTATGCCGCACAGCGGTCTGTAAATAATCGACAGCATGAACATCTATCTACGCAAGTGGGAACCGAATGACATGTGCCAACCAAGTAACCGAACCTGATCACCCCATCCCGTTAGTCGCCCCTCATGGGAACCTGATGATCAATTCTCACCAGGAATCTTCACAGGCAATCTTATCTATTAGGTACTGTCCAGTGATAGATCAATTGTTGCAGCTGATTTGTCGACAGCAGTATCACAGATAGTACTCATCGATCCAGACTTTAAAAAGGTTGCAGACCTAGAATAGCACCTGACCAAAAGCACCCAAGGAGAATTCCTTTGACTTGTTTGAGTGGCATATTTAGAGGCTGGAAGTCAAATAGAATAGGTATAGGGATGACAACTTCTTTAATACTAGAACACGACGTTTCGATACCGGTTCTTGTATCGTTTTCAAGTGTTTTCATGTTTCACGCTTGCAAACGATACAAGAACTCTAGTAATCTAATATTACAGAAGCCGTCATCCATATTCTTATTCTATATGAGAATTCCTTTGTGTCATACACTAGCGGTACATGATTGGACGTATCAAGCAGAACATACAATCGAAAACAGAATTGTAGTCTTGTAGTTGCTGTTGTTGTTGCTGTTGCTGTTGCTGCTGCTACTGCTGCTGTTGTTGTTACAGGGAAAGAACACAGAAACGATTTATTAAACGGCCATTTGATTGCACAGTTTTATCTTCTTCACAGCGAGCGTCTTAAAACGTGAAACGCCATGCAGGTCAATGACTGGGAATAACCAGTCTCGCTTTTGCGTCGATATTCCACTGGGTGTGTGAAACAAAACACTGGATATTAAATGAATGGCTTAAGCAATATCAGTGGTGACACCAGGTGTTGACACACTTTTGAGAACATAGGTTCTTACTTTAAAAAGTTTATCCTCTCTCCAAGTTCAGCAACCTCCCAAACGTGAGCGAGTCCTCCGAGTTTCTGGCATCCGATGACGATGAGAGCGATAAGGCCGCCAATGACAATAAACGTCTGTAAAGTGTCTGTCCACAATACCGCGCGGAGACCTCCCTGGAAACGTTGTGAGTGAAGATTGGTTAATACTGCTTCTAATATTCAGTAACTACAGAAGTGCGGAGACACCAAAAGGGGTTTGGTTGGTTGGTTTGTTGTTTAACGCCACGCTCTGCAATATTCTAGCTTTATGGCGGCGGTCTATAAATAATCGAGTCTGAACCAAACAATCCAGTTGCACACAGCATGCACACTGGGATACGTAACTGGGATACGATGATGTGTGTCAACCAGTTCATCAAGCCTGACCATCCTTCGCTTTAGTCGTCTCTATCACAAGCAGGGGTTGCTGAAGAACAATTCTAACCCGAAACAAAGAAAGGGCATGCGCGGTAGTCATACAGATAATCAAACAGGAGTTTCATGTGGAGAAAGTACTATCCAAATCGAAACAGTGAATGAAGCGTTAGCTTGTCTCCAATTCCACACATGGTTAAAATGTGAAACGCCGATCTGATATTCAGAAACATCCCTACATTTTAAACATGATGCTTAATATGTGAATGAAAAGAAAAAATTAATGCATTCGAGAAATAAAAATACCTTTGTATTTATCTCCTGAAGAAAGTGTAAACAAGTTGAAAGCACTTTATTTGCTATGGATGTGGACTATACGTTACCATTGATGTGTAGAAGGTAACGACACCACCGACGGTGACAATTGACACCCATAGAGGAAGTCCCGTCACTGAAAAAACATGAAGAACTTACTATCTAAATTTAAAGTGTTAACTCAATTTCAGGACTCAGAAACATCAATATTCATGGATTCACACTTCAGTCCTCAATGCCAGTATGTTATTGTTGATTTAAAATTGGAAGATATTAAAATGATAACAGATTATATAACACACAGGGTCATATATGTCGTATTTGCACCAATGCTGTAAATAATCGAGTTTGCGCGACACAGTCTCGCGGTCAACGACATAAGCAATTGCAATTGGAATACGAACACGAAGCATTTGGAATACGATGACATATGTGAAACAAGGCATCTAGACTGACCGATTCCGTTTGTCGTCTCCCATGACAAGCATGGGTTACCCAAGACCAGTTCTATCCAGGATGTGTACTTGTTGATGCCATTAAAACCTTTGGCAAGATGTTACGAATGACGAAAATCATTGTTTTCTCTTCTAAGGACTCTAAAGTTGTAAGATTTTGAGGTAAAGACGGTCCTCACATTAGGGACGTGGTAGTTAATCGGATATATGGCTCAATATTCCATTTAAAGTTAAAGATAATAAACATCCAGAAACGAGGAGATGAAAATAAGGCTAGACCTCGAACGTTGTACAAATCTGAAGTTAACTGCTTTCTCTAGGATCTAAGAATCGGTGTGAATTTCTGCAATATTTGGGTACGTGGTTCTAGGCAAAAGGGGTGCAACAGGGAGATATGCTATTCCCTATTTCCTTTACAAAGGAGCCAATCATCAAAATATCGTGACACGACGGTGACTTACCTTGATTAAGAGCAAGTGAGGGAGCATATAAAACAACAGCCATATACAGTAACTGAAAGTGAAACAAATACACTGAGCAGTACATTCAGCAATTGATATTTAAATCAGTCAAAAGAGATAATTGCACACGGTAGAACACACGCTCAAACATATATAACCTTTGAGAGAATATAGTTTGATAGTAAAGATTATTGAAAGTAGTCATTAGGAAAATCACGGAATTGAGCTTACTTGTTTTGAATCTCTTGAAAGACCAGTATAAAGAAACTTAGGCTGTTCAAAGTCAGAAAGATAGGGAACTACGAATGTTGTTGACACTGACAGCCTGGAAGTTACATTGACCATCCGTTCATTCTCACAGAGGTGACATTACACGATCCCAAACTATAGAAAATTGTCATCTCCACGAATGCATCAAAGTTATCACCAAATTTAATCAGAAGTCCCGATTATGCCGTTTTCAAGGTGTGACTTAAGGCTGTATAGTTATGTGTCTAAAAGTTTTGATGCGTGCACATAGAGTCTTATTTGCAAACAGAAAATCAAACAAATTTTAGCATTTAGCATTTAAGTAATGTCCCGACTCCCGAAAAATATTCTCACGTACAAAAGTAACTTCCCGACAAGTTTTATCTTAAATAAACAAATAACAAGGAGTTCAGTCGTTTTACTGTGACTTTTTTACGAGTAGAATGCATTGTGTACACTTATCAAGATATTTCGACTGGGCTTTTTGTGTAAAAAAAACAAACAAACCAAAGTCCTTGTATTTTGTTTGTATTTGTACGTCAATGTATTTCGGGTTTTTTTCCCCTTACCTTTGGAGAGAAGAATGCTCAAACTGCACTTACCATTTCTATTGTAAATATCACTGAGGCGAGATATCTCGCCGTTCGGCAGAATCTCAGTTCTAAATACTGAAACAAGATTTAGAAGTAATGACATTTCATCCAGGTGTGGTTCGTGAGTGAGTGAGTGAATTTCGGATACATTGCTACGTATACGTTTCACGCGATAGGAACATTTAGATCATGACCATTCCCATTTGGAAGAAAGTCAAGATCGTCAATTCATCCTGGTTATATCTCATTAAGGAAACTGTGGGTACTGGTGCGATTAAGGGAGATAACTCTGCGAGTAGAGTGAAAACGCCACCGCTAAGTAGATTAGGTGAAGCACACTTTTCGATCGAATATTACTATTGAACAAATCTGTATAACGTAATCAACGCAGTATGTATCTTATACTCCTAAAAACTACAGTAAGCAACAAATATTATTAAGTTTAGCACGTAACATAACACAACGCAGGTGTGTATGAAAGACACGTGGTCGTTTCAAGGTAGACATTTAACAGTTACAACATTCAAGAAAAAATGATCTTATACACGTAAATGTGTAATTATAACTTTTGTGCGAATCGGTTCGTTTTGGTGGCATGCTCTAAGATAATAGAGAGAATGTCCCATATAACTGATTTAAAAATAACATCATCATCGAATAGCAATTTCGTTAAAACTTTCCTTTTCATCCAACAAACACGGGTGCGTACTTCAATCATTTATCGTTTCCTATCATATCTAGTATGTATTATGTTTAACTTTTAATCAAATAAAATGAAGGGACATTACCTGGTAGGCGCTCGACAACCCCATGTCGTGAAAAAACGGAAGGAAAATATGGCATGTGACAGGATATGTGAGAATGCCAGCCAGAGCAACCATCCAATACCCGGTCCCAAACAGGTATATCTCAGTGGGTATTCCTAACACAGTGATAGCAGACATATAGCTAGCGATGAGGGACATGGCCACTGGGAATATCCCCATTTCCCGACCTCCCATCAAAATGTCGTCTGCTGTCGCCTTTCTCGTCTGCCATTTCTCTTTGAGCACATAAAACACACCAATAAGAGCCGACGCTGCTAAAAGTCCGATGAAGATGCAGTAGTCAAGGATGCTGAAGGTAGTTGCCATGGCTGTGAAAGATGATAATACTACCAAACAAGAAGTTTACCGATATCGTGATCAAAGAAGTGTCCATGAATATCAGCTTGGCTCGAGCCGAGTCGTTCACAACGGAAGCATTATTCTAGTTTATACCACCAGCTTCACCATATCCGTATATTTGAAACAAAAAATGATCAGGTCCCAGTCAGATGTTACGATATCCGTGGGCTGGCATCATCTATGACCCCTATCCGTCCCAAACAAATACGAATACAGTACAGTTGGTTTCCTATATGCCTCTATATACGCCGCCGGCTCCTCGATATAACGCAAAGGAAATTCGAGAGGTCACGTGCTTCGGGTACATCCCTGGTGTCATAGAATTTAAACGCTCTTACTTGTAGCGTTACGATTGTTTGTGTTTATAAACCCAAATCACAACATCGATTGTACAGAACAGCCTTGACTGAAGTCACAGACGCATGCGATTGTGGCTATGCCGGACAACCTTCACCTCGAGTTCACGTGTCTATAAAGAGACGTTTTATACATTGCTATACAAACGCCCTAGATGTTAACGGCAGCATACGAAAACAATGACAGACTCTTCAACCATTGTATATGAAGTTCTTGTAAGGATTGAACTCTATCTATGACAGCAGAGTTATATAATTCGAGGGTGATTTTGTTAGAGGCTTTTCAACTAACCCACGAAGATAATTGTTTAGAGGACGTCGAAACTTGGAAGATCACCGTGAGATTAGTGTCACAGCATCAGTTGACCGAACAGTCTGATCTGTATCATTAATCCTGCAAACAGTCAACTGAATAGCTGGCATGTCTAAATACAACTCAACATGTCTATGCCTTAAATATTGCTGTTAGTGATTTGGTCAACTGTTTGGTCGATACGTACCTTGAAAGTGCACCTAAATTCTATGAAATCATCATCATCACATTTACTTTGGTCGTTATCATCATCATCATCGTCGTCGTCGTCGTCGTCGTCGTCGTCGTATTATTATTTGGCCACCATCAAATTGACAAATGCATACCGCGACTGTCACAATGTCAACTCCCTGGTGCGTAGAACCATCGTCTTGTCTCTTGTTCCTGCGCTGATGTCATGTGTGACGTGTGGGTCGGCGTCAGTGACGACGCGCCATACTGGTCCAACGTGGAAACCTCCACTGACTAGGTTGAGGGTTCCCATGGTCATTAGTGAGTGAGTGAGTTGGGTTTTACGTCGCGTTTAGCAATATTCCAGCAATACCACGGCGGGGAACACCAGAAATGGACTTCACGTACTGTACCACTGTGGGGAATCGAACCCGAGTCTTCGGCGTGACGAACGAACGCTTTAACCACTAGGCTACGCCACTGCCCTCCAGTGACACGTGGAACCACTACGTCATCGATGGATCATGAACCGCAGACCACGAAAATGTGTGGCTTCGTACAGATGTATGAATCCGTCCCGTGCAAATGCATTGGTGATTCATGCATATGTGATGTACAATTTTTATGCGGAAAGTAGAAATTAAGAATAGACTGTACCCGCGTTCTTTAGTATGGGTATAAATGTGCCAGTTTGGTTCTTGACTTATAATATAAAAGGTGGTTGGTTAGTGAGGGGATCCGAAAAGATACAACTATACGAATAATGACGCTTAACATGTTATAGCTGGGATTGCTATTTACCAGTACACTACAAATTCTGCGGAGTCAGGTTGTCATTGATAAACGAGCGTGAGGTAAAGTGAGGGAATGAGATTAGTTTTTCGCCGCACTATGCAATATTCCAGCAATATTCCAGCTATATGGCGGCCGTCTGTAAATAATCAAGTCTGGACCAGACAATCCAGTTATCCACATCATCCATCTGCGTAACTGAGAACCGATGACGGGGGTCAACCCAGTCACCGAGCCTGACCACCCGATCCCGTTATTCGCCTCTTACGACAAACATGGGTTACTGAAGATCAATTCTAACCCGAACCGTCACGTGTACAGCTTGGGGTTGACTTGCTCTCAAGGGAACCCCACTGATGCGATTCCTCTCGGCCTGTGTAGATCGGTAGACACTAGATCCCCGGTGGCTTTAGTCCCATCTGGGATTCAAACCCTCGCTGTCGGAAAAACTACTAACTGGTACTTTACCGACAAGTGTTGTCCCTAGTATAACATGGCGACAACGGAAACGACGAAATTATTATAAACATCATCATCAACAACAGAGCGTCACACATTGTGGCAAGATGTTTTTCAAATGTACCCTGATTCAAGTCCTTACGTCGAAGATCTGGGTACCATTCGATTGTGCATGTGAACAAGTGTGAAGATTTTTGTTTTTCTGATAAGGGTCGCTGATTTGGTGGACACATGTCATCTTATATCCCAGTTTTGTAGATCAAAGCCCATGCAATTTATCACTGGATTGTCTGACCCGGACCCGAATATTTACAGACTGAGGCCATCTAAGTGGAATAAATGCGATGAATCTGAAAGCTCCTGGGTATGAGGGGCGGTGGGGTAGCCTAGTGGTTAAAGCGTTCGTTCGTCACGCCGAAGACCCGGGTTCGGTTCCCCACATGGGTACAATGTGTGAAGCCCATTTTCTGGTGTCCCCCGCCGTGATATTGCTGGAATATTGCTAAAAGCGGTGTAAAACTAAACTCACTCCCTCACTCCTGGGTATGAACCTCTCTCTGTACGGTTATCTTAATATCAGAGTTGGCACACCGAATAGAGCCCTTCACTGTGAGGGTGACAGATTATCTGACATACCAACTGTTGTTTCCGAATATCCTTAAGGTGTTGCTACTTAAAGATAAGAGAGTGGGTCTCCCTGTGGACTACACGAATGCAGGCGCTAGGAGATCCTGTGTCCTGAATGCCGATAGATTTGGAATGTACACGTCTATTCATGTCAGTGTATATATACTTACCATGTTCTTGCTGTCATAGTAACGGAAATACATAGCTGACATAGGTGACAGCGGAGAATGTCGCTTTCATAATTGCTATGGCAACTTACAGGGGTAAGCCAGTCAGTTGTGTATAAAAGTCCATTTCAACAAAATCAGGGATCGAGAACTATAATCAAACTAATTATAGCCCCAAGTTCCATGTAGTTCCAAAGTCAGAGAGCACGTTTTTCCCGCCGCTTTTAGTAATATTCCAGCAATATTACAGCTGGGTACACTAGAAATGGGCTTCACACATTGTACCATGCATATGGGGAATCAAAACCAGGTTTTCAGCGAGCTTTAGTCACGAGCCAATCCCTGCAACCCCTTTGAAATGTGTAAAAACCTAAAAAACATTATTGTAACGCACCGTGATTCGAACCCCACAACCACACAGAGGCTCCTGTCGTGCCAGTTGGACACACCCATGCACAGCGAAATCGCGGGGTCTTACACAGGACCACACAGAAAAGGAAACAAAAATAATGAACAAAATTACGAAAAAATAAATAGAGAAGACATTACTATATTTTGTTACATATCCGGATTCTTAGAATAACATGGTCCAAGAAATATATTTCTCATATTGTATTGCTACAAATTCGAAATCCATGGTTTATCGTAGTATATTGTCACGACGATTTGGTATAAATTTCATTTTAATCTTGTTTGTGAAGCGACACTGTCAAAATGTCTACCGGTTGTATTAAAATGTCAAAGTAGTGAGAAAATCATTGAATGATGTTTTAAAGTTTTCATCTTCATCATGGAGTCATGTTAGAAAATTTAATCGAAAACATTATCATGAAAACAATAGACAAATATTCACCAATGAAATATTGAATTCATCAGTTTGGTCCAAACTTTGCGTTGCAATGCATCATGTAAAACCTGTTTGAATGATTAACCTTTAGAACATTGGTTTAAGAGGAAATTAACTTCCAAATTTCAGATTAAAAATTAAATTATATGTATCTGTTTGTTATTCATTTTCCTAGCGGAAATTTGATTTTCAAGCACAACAGGCCATATCACAAACTTTCGTGATACATGGGGCGAGGTTTAGTCTGTGAATATGCTATGTATTGGAGATAGGTGCGACTCTTTTGATGTAATTGGTGTGTGTGTGTGTGTGTGTGTGTGTGTGTGTGTGTGTGTGTGTGTGTGTGAGTGTCTGTGTGCTCGCGCGCGCATGCGCGCGTACGTCGTCATGTGTTAAGTTATATTTTAGAGTTTAGATAAACATTTTTCAAAGTTGTTACTTTTTAACAATCTTGCAATAACTTTCTTTTTACCATTGGGCAACCTGAAGTACGCCTATATAAAGGAACAGTTTAAGATGTCTACATGACTGTAATTGTCAGCTAGTCCATTTGGGCTCTAGATAGATCTTGAGGTTATTGCATTGCGAATATTTCCGCCTTTGGCAACGTAAAATGCAGTTGGACATTTACGTTATCTGTATGTTACTCATATAACTGTTTCAGAACGGAAAATAAGATCACTACCACTGATTTTTTTCTGGATAGGTTTCACATTTACTCTTTGCACTACGAGCCGACTGAAACAATCACATTGACAGGATATCCTCAGCCTCGTTGTCAATCATAGCGTCATCCTTGAATGTGAAATGTACTGTTTGGTTAACAACTAATATCTATATTGAACGTTATTCGAAAGAAACCCTAACTCATGCTGTTTTAATGACCTAAACATGCTAGTGTTCGGTATAATATTTGCATGATTACATAATTCAAATCTACGTATGTATATTGTACTTTATTCTATATATTCATTAAGAGTCATTTTTTTTGTAAATATGATAATAGTTGTTTTACAAATAGTTAAAGCTAGCTTCCGGTATTCCTTGGGAATTCCCACACGCCCTTTCCAAACTGATGTTTGACGAATTCTCACCTTCCTGAGTCAACAATAGCATGTCTGGTAAATGTCAACGGGCAGGGAAGAGCGACGAAGATGTCTCTGAAAGAGATATTAACGACGTGGAATGAAGCAATAATTCGATTTGAAAGTGGAAGGTATGAAGAAGCCGTTGAAAAATTTCGACAAATCACCGACCCATCAGCTAAAATCCTTTTCAACATCGGCGTGACGTATCTGACAGGGGCAGTAGCCTCGTACGACCAGGCTTTGAAGGTGAGAACAACTGCAGAGTCGTTGTTAGACGTGGGGATTTTAATAAGCATATAATAAGTAAGGTAAGTATCGCAGACATTTAACAGACCGTCAATGTTGCTCGACTCTCTTAATTATCTGTAGAAATATGACCTAAATTTATCAAATATAATAATTAATATATGTGGGGTGCCAGTCAAATCGCCCCAGCGACAAAACGCCCCAGCAAATTTGGTCAAATCGCCCCAGATATTTGGTCAAATCGCCCCTGGTTTGGTCAAATCGCCCCAGGGGGGTAGTCAAAACGCCCCAGTTTATTCAAAATGGTTTGATATATGCCATAAATGCATGGTTTTGTCAACTTCCATACTATATTCTTCACATAATATTATGTGTTATATTATTAGTAATATCCCATGACTAGGTAACACCGTAATATCAATTATTTGGTAAAGAATTACAATCTGAATACAGTAAAAGGTTTGTATAAAATATTTATTGTAAATGCTGTAAATGCATAGTTGTTTGTTTGGCATTGTGTAATCATAACATCATGCTTTCCACTCGTCCATGAAATGAGTGGTCTATGGGACTGCTTTCCCTCAGTGTCTCTTTGCAGATGGGGCATGTAAAGGGTATAGGGGAACCTGTCCCGTCCGGAGCATAACTCAGAAACCATTCAATATTTTTAGACCAAACTTGATAGATGTAGTTATCTCAGCCTATGGTTGTGCCTTTTGCTATTTACAGATTTTTTTGTATTTATATTTCATTTGTTTTTCTTAGTCTCAAAATGGAGGAATGGGCTTTGTTTCCGGAGCAGAACTCGAAAACCATTTCATATCTTTCAACAGATCAGCAGATATATGAGACAGATCTTGAAATTGTGACTTTGCTGGTTACAGATGTATGGCATTTATAATTTTCATGAATTCCATGGAAACAATTCAAACTTAGTCTAAAACACAATGAGTAACTCTCAGATTATTTGTCCTCTCAAACATGTGGGGGCCGGGGGGATATGTCATCTTCTGATGACTCTTGTTTTGATAAGTATTATACCATACTTGTTGACCAAACCTATGAATTTACGACCTCACTTTTTGACAAGAGTAATTAAAAAAAACCCAGCAAATTGTTTTCATAAGTATTATACTATACTTATTGAGAAAACCTATGCATTTACGGCCGCACTTTTTGACAAGAGCAGCTGTAGATTGTTTTGATATGTATTAAGTCCCATACTTGCTGACAAAAACTGTACATTTACGACCAAAAAAAACATTCTATACAAGCCTTTCATTTAATTCTTGTAATTAACAAAAGCATAGATAACATGCAAGTAATTGGTGTTATAAGTGCTGTCTATCCATGAATATTACTTTTGCTCTTATCAATTTCCTAGTTAAATATTTATCAGAAACATTACTACGTAGTTTTATGTGAAGGCTGTAACATGGAAGTTTTATACAGATTGTAATTCTTTACCAAATAATTGATATTACGGTGTTACCTAGGCATGGGATATTACTAATAATATAACACATAATATTATGTGAAGAATATAGTATGAAAGTTGACAAAACCATGCATTTATGGCATATATCAAACCATTTTGAATAAACTGGGGTGTTTTGACTACCCCCCTGGGGCGATTTGACCAAATATCTGGGGCGATTTGACCAAATTTGCTGGGGCGTTTTGTCGCTGGGGCGATTTGACCGGCACCCGTACTTAGGTCATACTTTTAAATATATCAAAGTCGAGCTCCTATGTTGAAAACGCCCCACACTATTTCCTCACTTGTGATACTATGCTCATAACTATAACTTAAACGTCCTAATTTGTATTGTCACACAAGCGGTCATAACCTGGATATCAGTTTGATGAGAAACGAAGAATTTACTCTTGTGTAAACCATAAAATTATTGATGATATCATTAAGACATAACGCTTCCGAATTTTCCCTAGAAATAATTAGTTTTACTCAGCAAACTTCCTATGATTGCTGCAGTGGAAGCTATCAACACCAGCATCTGTCCAATCCGGAAAGTTGTAAACACCGACACAAAATTTCAGTCCCATCGGTTGCTTGTACATTTATCATCAGCTCTACAATCCAGCACACTGTCTACACAGGATCATTTCTTCAGTCTTTTGGCAGATTGGGAAATACTAAAATTGCAAAATATGATAGAAGAAATGATAGTAGTATATTTGACATATCTGGTTGACAGGTTGTATGGCAGTGTGAAGCTACTCTAATTACATAGTTACCTCATGTAAAAATGGATTTTTCAGGATTATTGAGAACTGGGTGACATTCAAAACCTTTTCTTCAACAAATGTCAGCATATATTCCAAAACTGAAATGAAAATGTTCCATATTCGGTGAATCAAAGCTTAGTCATTGATGAATGTTTTTGTATTCATCATCTCTAAAAACTACTACAATAGAGCATTGATAAAACAAACACCATGGGACCGAGAAATTTAGTTGGCTATATCCATCATGTCCATTGATTGTTACTAACATTTGACTGCCATCTTGGATTGCAGAGATGTAGAGACATATATATGATTAGGTTATGAAACTGAAGACCTGTATACCAGTGAAGCTTTTAAACATGATATGTTTGTTTTGTGACCATCAAACAATGTTGCTGTATACCTCTAAATGGCTGAGGTGACACTGAGTTGTTAATCGGGTTTTGGTGGTAGTAAATCCGTTCGCTATAGTTGTTAATTTGCTACTCACGAGGTCGTTATTCTTGTATAATTTTAATGATATGATAAAGGACTATTGACAAGACTTTTAAATTTGGTCGCTCTATGTTTGTAAGCTGTATCCATTTTCTACTTTGTTCATAAATGTTTTCAAAAGGAGTGTTTTTCCTTGAATTTGGGTGTTATTTATCAAAACAAGATATACTGAGGGCAAAAAATTAGGCATCACATAACAGGAAAAGTGGTCCTTATGTTTTTACAAGGTAGAAAATAGAGAATGTTTGTCCTTTCATATGGTCCCTTGTTTTTTTTCCCCTCAGAATATATAAAATAGAATATATCCAAGCCAGCCAGGATGGTAACCAACACATACGTATACATTTAATTTGACATAGATGGATTATTGGATTATTATGAGCCTAATGTGAGGTTAGTTTTTAGATATTTGATTACCACTGCTGTTATTCGTTTTTTTATCCTTACATACAACACATTCTGTCTTGTTTTTCAGTGGTTCTCTGATGCCATCACCAAAGATCCATATTTGGCGGTAGCGCATTTTCAAAGAGGATGCACATACTTGAAACTGAAAAGGTGATTTTAGTAGACCAACAAAGTTGGTTCATTTCACTGAAAGCGGTTAATTTAATTAAACTTAAAGTGGTAGACCTATTGCCAGTTTTAATTTTTCTATGATGACCTTGAAACCCCAAGTCTACAGGGGTTGGCTTAAAAGTTCAGAATTTAGTTATTGTCATGTTAACAATGGCATGGCTTTGACCATCACCAGTCAGAGATGTAACGGGTACATGAGAAGTGCTTCCCCCTAATTAAATCAATAACCATGGAACAAACTGGATTGGGTGCGACCGCGATGCAGGGTAATTAAAGCATCCCGTAAAATGCCCAAGTGTGGTGGGGTACTTGACAGTCGTGAATGAACAGGTTTCTCAATCTCGGATTCCATGATTTGGTCATTTGCTCTGTATATATTACCATGGATGAACCTGGTATTCAGCAAGTTGTAAAGTTGATTATTATGTCTAACATTAGTTTGATCGCTCGATTGATTCACAATTGTCCTAAGTTTGATGTGCACTGGGCCTCTAGTTTTGCAGCACATGAAAAATTTAGGGAAAGCAGAAACACGCTGATCAACACCTGCTGGCACAGTGGCCAAGAAGGTCCAGGTTAGAAGTGGTCCTCATAACCCATGCTTATTCCAAGACGCACCTGCAAGATCAGACTTGTTATGATGGTATCTGGGTTGACACATTTCATCATGTTCCAGTTGCATACAATGAGTGAGACTTGACTGTTTACAGATCGCTGCCATGTAGCTAGCAAATTACATTGTGTGCCATTCAACAAGCAAATTTTCCTTTTTCATCAATGTTATGTTTGTGATGTTATGGGATATTTATTTAGCACACATATCCAGGCAACTAGTGCTTGCTCAAGGCGCTGACATATATTTCAATATCTGAACGGCCCATCGTATTATCAGTCTCAACTCCCTGGAAAGTATACTTAGTTATTTGTGGCTCTCTCATCCTATCGAGGTACCCATTCACAGCTCTGTGGACTGGGACACACAGTCAGAAGACTTTGTCCATGTTTACTCCACTTTGCTTTACCTGCAACTAGGTGTTTGCACGTATTTATGTGGTCACCATGTGGTCATGTACCAACAGATTCGTGGGTTCTTAAGTGCACAGGGTTGTATACTGTACACTAGGGGTTGTGACAACACGGAAAGACTCTGCACACAAAGTTGACTCCACGGTTTCTACACCCGGTCACAGATGGACTCGATCCCAGCACCTCGAACTCGCTTGATCACTAGCTTGGCACTTTAGCCACCTCGCCCAGCCCAGACATTTAGTCACTTTAAGTATTGTACTTATTACATGCAAACTTTACATTGTCTAAGTTATTCCCAGAACGTTTTAGCATCTCCCTCAGTTTATTTTAAACCAGATGTGATAACTGACATGATTGTTTGGAACATAAATGAAAAAAAAGGGATATTTCAGATTCTGTTTGTGTTTTGAAAGTGTTTTTTTATGTTTGATGTATTGAATATGTGCAGTATTAAACAAACCTGACTCATTTTAACCTATTGTAACTCATTGCCTTATAATATAGCCTGTGCACTGGGCACCATCAGTACAGTGTACAAAGGGCAAGGGACATAACTCTAGATATATTATCATTATTATGCTAGAAACTTTACTACAGCTTTTCGACTGAATGTGTTTGTGATGTATTATTGTCACATTGAACCACATGAGTCCTTAAATGGTTTGTTTTCATACAATAGGTCATCACAAAATAATTTTGTGTGTATTGTATGACTTGGAATGTGTTAGTTTGTATCCTAGCACAACATTTTATGATACTCGATTCTGACTGACTGAGAGCTCATCAAAACCAACTTAACCATGTTCAGTTGTGAAATTACATTTAGCTGTCTTAAATCAATGATAAAAGACTGCAAAATTGAAAACAGGGGTAGCTTTATCTTCTAATTCTTTCTTTTTTTTTGAGAATTTTGAAGAAATTAGCTTAGCTGGATCCATGATCAAAGAAATAAACAGGGATAAAATGACAATGTTAGATGTATAATTTTCAGGACACTCAAAATAAACAAATATTGCTTTTCACATCTTACCTTACTTTTAATAGAGGGGAAATTTCTAAATCAGTTGAACTTGAAAAACATTTGCCTCATCTGTCATCACAAGTGACAATGGTTGTTTCAGGTACAGGGAGGCCGAGACTGACTTTCGGAGTACACTGGACAAAATGAGAGGCAGCAATCTGATTGACTACAGGCAGCTAGGGCTCCCCATCAAACTGTACACAAGCCAGGTGACCCTTTGTCAAACCTCTACGTCTCTTCTATTTTGTTTGTCTGTGTGATCAGATCCACTATTCTGCCTTTGTAACCCATTATAGAATTGGCCAACCTGGTCCTTGTTGTGAAAAACCACTAGATTGGCTGTTGTCCTCAGATGCGACTCGGGTGACTGCGCGTCAGTGTAGCCTGATTGTTCAGATGGTGCTCATAATATTGACCATTGGTTTTGTTTTGTCTAGCACAGAATAGTTGGAAGCAATTCTGACCTGGATTGAGTAGCGTCTGAGTGAAATTTTCAGTGTTTTTCCATCGAAGCTTTTCCACATAGATTCCCTGTGGCTATTTAATCTAATCAGCTGTTGACTTACTTCTGAAAATACTTAAAATGTGGAGCTCATTTTCTTCACTTCTGATAAATATGGAAACATTTATACATGTTTTTGCACCGTTCCTGTCCCACTCCTTTACAACGTGTAACTGTTCCTGTGTGATAGGTGCTGATGAACCTGGCTGTGACGTTACAGAGCCAGTCTGACTCACAGGGAGCATGTGAATGTGTTCAGAAAGCGTCTCGACTTGTGAAGGATCCTCAACATGAAAGAACCATCATTGCTGCCTTGTCCTCCTTGCCGGTTGGTGTTGCCAGAAATACATGCAAACTGATCATTACAAAACTAAATGGTAGCAATAGGAGCAGAAGTAGTTGTACTGGTAGTAGTACTAGAAGTAGTAAAAGTAGTAGTAGTAGCAGCAGTAGTAGCAGTCATAGCAGTAATAGCAATAGCAGTAGCAGTAGTAGAAGAAGCAGTAGGAGTAGTAGTAGTGGCAGCAGCAGAAGTATCGGATATTGAGAATTGGGAAGCAGCAGTAGTCGCATCAGAGTTAGAGAATGGGATAGTAGCATAAGGAAGAGTAGTAGTAGCAGCAGTAGTAGCAGTCACAGCAGCGTTGGTAGCAGTAGCAGCAGTCTTAACAGTAGCAGTAGTAGTAGCACTGGAAGTCGTTCTAGTAGCAGTAGTCATAGCAGTAGTAGTAGCAAAAGTCGCAGGAGTAGCAGTGGATGTCATTGTAGTAGCAGAAGCAGTCATAGCAGTAGTAGTAGTAACATTAGCAATACTAGTAACAGTAGAAGTTGTAGTAGGAGCAGCAGTAGTCATAGCAGCAGTAGTAGCATCCTCGATATCCCCGGGGTACATGTTCTGAAATATCTCCACTGTGCCCTGGTTGCATCTACAGCTCTGCACAATGATTTTATTACCTCCCAAGGCTAGCCTTTTATGCAATCAGGGAAGTTGAGCATACCAATCACAGCTTACTTTTGCTTTTTAAATTATCTAACTGATCGAACTTCACAACGCAAATCATGCAGGTGAACTCTGAAAGAGTATAAAGAGTTCTTCTAAATATTTTTTGAAAGTTTTGGACATGACTCTTTCAATGATCTCCCCCAAATCTGAGTCACACTGTGAACAAACCTTTGCATTCGCTATCTTGTGTTGTCATTGTCAAGCTCGGTTGTAACAGCAGCAGAGTTGATTAGCTACTGGGAGAATGAGGAGCTAACAAAGGGAGGTAATAAAATCATGTAGCGGAGCCATAGATGCATCCAGGGTATATTGAAAATTTATTGGAACATACACCCTATAGATATTGAGGGTGTAGTAGTAGTAGTAGCAGCAGGAGCAGTAGCAGCAGCAGCAGCAGCAACAATATATATATATATATATATACACAAAATTATTATTTCCATAATTTGATAAATATGTCTTAACAAAATCTCATTGACCAAATACTGTGTATGTGAGTAAATACTTCATGGGAAAAGAAATTATCTGGAGTTCTAAAGACACGACCACGATTTATTTGTAATGAGGTAAAATGTTACAAAGTCATGACTGACAAAATATTCTGTTGCAGACCCCAAATCTGTCTATGCTGGAACTCCCAGTAAAGGAGTCAGTATTCCGTCCATCAAAATCACTCGTTGCCAACCTGCAGAAGAAAGACTTCCTTGGCCAGGCGAAGGTATGACTGATTTGACAGATTTGAGTGAACATGCAAAATTTTTTAAAGCATCTTCTTTCTTTTAGCCAGCATCTGAACAACATTCCATAATAAATCTGCCTGAAACAACTCTTCATCAAACCCAGATTTTAACAAAGGCAGCAGGCACCCTGATTCAGTGTGAAGCTTTTAAAACCCTGTGAACATTCGGGTTAGAATTGGTCTTCAGTAACCCATGCTTGTTGAAAGCGGCGACCATCCTTATCGTGTGGTCAGACTCGCTGACATGGTTGACACATGACATTGTATCCCATTTGCATAGATTTATGCTCATGACTTTGATTACTGGATTGTCTAGTCCACTTGATTATTTACAGACTACTGCCATAAAGGTGGAATATTGTGTGGCATAAAACTAAACTCACTCACTCTTAAATTAAAACAACTGAAACAGATTCTTCATTTGCTTTACTTCATTACTAGAAATGAAACAATATTTTTTACCAGTCAATGCTCTGGAGTTTTACACAACTAAGCACTGATGAAAAAGTAAAGAAGACAAACATATAATTATGTATGTGTTGGTGATTTGTTTACAATTGCTTTTTTGATAGGTATAATTAGAATCGATCTCAAGGGTTTCTTAGGGTTACATAACTCATGAGGTCACTTTGTAGACATCAGTATACACTAAATCAGGGCCCCCTAAGTAATTGAAGGAATTACAGCAAATTTGAAGGAATTGCATCTCAAATGGAAACAAACGCAGCCCACTCGCGAAACAATTGCAGCGATATCGGTAGTTTAGCGGTAAAAATGGAAACACATCGGCCCTATCGGAAGCAATGTTGGTAATACTGGAAACACGCTCGGCCATCTTCGGAGATTTTTCGGTCGCGAGCGGAAACTCACGCAGCAAAACATGGCGTTGTTGGAAGAAACACCCGTCTCGGTGAGTTGTGTTTTTAGTTCCCACTATTACATTTTTATACCTATCCATCTTTGACAACCCGTGTTGAATGCGTTTGGGTATGAGGTGTTGTCGGGGCAATAGCTTATGTTTTTAGGAAAAGATAGTCACTCTAGAAGAGTGTCACAAGTCATGCCCCTGGAGGTTGTTTACATCTGAACATCGAAGTCGTGCCGATGATTACGAACGTGCGCTAGATATAACATCATTTTTTTGTAAAATGTGTTTAAATTTGTCAATTGCACTTCATAGAAAGAAAAATTATGGCTCATAAACTTCTTCATGGTGCACGTTCATGATGTTCGTAATCATCGGCACGACTTCGATGTTCAGGTGTAAACAATCTCCAGGGGCATGACTTGTGACACTGTTCTGCAGTGGCAATCTTTTCCTAAAAACATAAGCTATTGTCCCGACAACACCTCATACCTAAACGCATTCAACACGGGTTGTCAAAAATGGATAGGTATAAAAACGTAATAGTAGGAACGAAAAACACAATTCACCGAGACAGGTGTTTCTTCCAACAACGCCATGTTTTGCTGCATGAGTTTCCGCTCGCGACCGAAAAATCTCCGAAGATGGCCGAGCGTGTTTCCAGTATTACCGACATTGCTTCCGATAGGGCCGATGTGTTTCTGTTATTACCGCTAAACTACCGATATCGCTGCAATTGTTTCGCGAGTGGGCTGCGTTTGTATCCATTTGAGATGCAATTCCTTCAAATTTGCTGTAATTCCTTCAATTACTTAGGGGGGCCTGTAAATGATGCCAAATTTCAGTGTTATCTGCAGTATTATGTTTTGAAAAATGTTCAGAAGTGGCTTGAAATGTTACTCACTCTCCTTGTGTTTTGCATGATTGACAGGTGGTGTCATCGATTTCCCCACATGACAAGTTTGTTGGATTTGAAGGTGCCAGGAAGGTGAGAAAACATCATTTACATTGATAAGTACTTCCCACTGAAATCAAACCAGATTTCATACCTCTGTCATAAGTAATTCCTATGAAACCATTTTAGAGTTGTGTTTAGGGTTTAGCTTGTAATGGAGGAACCAGAATTATAAATTATCAAAATATTTCTCATTTGTGCAGTATGCATCTAGTTGAAAACACCTGTCAAATCTGTAAAATCATCATCATCATCATCATCATCATCATCATCATCCAACTGTATTTTCACCAAGTATTATTCATTCTTGAATTTCTTATTCATAACTCTTGCCAGATTTTTAACTAAGGGCAGGTAACCCTCTCCTGCTGATACAACACTGCTGATGACACAATGTGTGTTGTGTCTCTACATTTTGTCTGAGTGTTAAAATATGAAGGGGATTTTAAGTTTTTTAGGCTACCTAGATCATTTCAGTCCAAACATATTTCACTGATAGTCCAATATTGGTTTTGAAATGTTTGATTTCTGAGCGACAAATTTGGCAAGTTTAGCAAATCACCCTATGATGGTTAAAGAATATACTCCAAAACATCATTTTTCACAAAGTAAAGGTTCAGGTTAGGGCTGCAACAAATCAGTTCAATTCATAGAAAATCAATCTGACACCTTAGTTCCGATTTTCGATGGCCATCATCATATTTCATTTCAATATTAGAATACCTATTTAAATTATCTCCACGCAGCCAGAACATAATTTTGACTCCAACTTAAGCATTTTCACATGCTGAAATAATGTGACTGGTTGGTGCTGGGCTATTTATCACTTTGAAGTGACCGATTTTATTAACACAAAGGTTAAAAGATATCCCTATACAGACATGGACTGCATCATTGGCTTTGTGAAGTAAGTGTTTTTATT
Source organism: Haliotis asinina (assembly GCF_037392515.1). Lineage (NCBI taxonomy): Eukaryota > Metazoa > Mollusca > Gastropoda > Lepetellida > Haliotidae > Haliotis > Haliotis asinina. The sequence goes on from NC_090281.1 coordinate 45,683,717, forward strand.
ACAAAATGTATAAATCACAAATACAGTGGAAGCTGTCAAAACTGGCATCTGTCGAATCTGGCAAGTTGTCAACACTGGCATAAAATCTCAGACCCATCCATGGCGTGTACATTTACCATCATCTCTACAATCCATCACTGCTGTTCAAATGTTTTTCATATTGATCGAAAATATATTTGTGTTTGAAATCAAATATGAAAGATAAATGAACATGTTATTGGTAAGGGTACTGAGTTCAAACACAATGGGAGAGGCCTCAAGGGGACTTCAGTCTCTCAGTTTCCAAATTCAGTATATCCTGTACTTAGCTGAGTTTATGTATTGAAAAATGCAAATATTAATTTCGGTCTTGTTCATTTTTTTCATACAGTGCCATTCCAACCCAGCATCTCCAAATCCATCCAGAAAAAGTGACCATCTCAGTGTCGACAATATCAAGGCCATGAAGGGGTCTTTGACCCCTCCACCTCCGACCCGAGCTGCTCCAAACCCATCAAGAAACAGTAACCATATAAGTGTCAAAGATATCAAGGCCATGAAGCTGTCCTTGACCCCACCACCTCCAACCCGACGTGTTCCAAATCCATCCTGTAAAAGTGACTATCATAGTGTTGACAATATCAAGGCCATGAAGGAATCCACACCTCCACCTCCAACCCGACCTCCTCCAAATCCACCCTCTACAAGTGACCATCATAGTGTTAACAGTGATAAGGCCATGAAGGAATCAATCCCTCCACCTCCTTCTCGACCTCCCCCTGCACTGCCACCTGATGCTAACAAGGACTTCAACAGTAAATATCTGAAAACAAGTTCAGGACTGAATGGCCACATAAGGTCAAGTTCAGATGAAAGGTCAAGGCCAATTCCTCCAAGATGTGCTCCACCAGTTTTGAAAAATGAAACGGTTTCAGTGAAGAGAGACAAACCGCCACGGCCACCACCACCAGTACTAAAGCGGAGAGTGTAGCTGTGTCAATCAATTACATTCTTGTTTCAGCAATCATAACTGTAGATCTTTTGGTTTTACTCATAGTCATAAGCATGAGTCAGTTGATAAATAGCTAGTCAGAAACTAACTGTGATGTTATTGCGCTGAATGAATCAGTTCAGGGTTTTCCTGAGTAGGATATAGTTTTACAAGTTCTGCCCTCAGCAATGAGTTCAGTTCTAAGCTACGTTATGTTCCATTGAATTCAATTTTCAGCCATGTTGTATTCTGCTGAATTCAGTTTTAAACCATATTTTTATTCCACTGAATTCATTGTTAAGGTGTCACCCCAAATGTGTGAATTTGAAATTAGACTGTAGAAATGCGGAGAAATGACACACAAGGAGCAACATATTTATGCTACTTTTTTAAGCAAGAACATTAATAGGAAGTGTCTTTGTTTATTTTATTGTCAACCCAACAAGCAGTAATATAAAAAAATTCTTCAAAGAAAGGCCTCACAGCACTATTCCACTTTGAGCCATACCATAGAACCCCACATTACAGTATTCCATTCTGTATATCCTGAAGGTGCCAGCCCATGAAGATCCAGTTTTGGATTGGTTTTCAGTGATGCATGCTTGTCATAAGAGGCCACTAATGGGATTGAGTTGTCAGACTCACTGCCTTTGTTGACACATGTCATTATTAACAAACTGTTTCATGCTGCAGTTAGTCCACATTCCTGTATATACAATCTCCACAGAATTCTGATTTGGTTGACACATGACTGATCAATGCTTGTGCTGTCTGTCACTCGATTGTCTAGTCCTGAATTGATTAATTACAGACTGCCACCATAAAGCTGGAATATTGGTGTTTTTCACTTTCATCAAGAAACAAACTAACAATACTAAACATTAACCGTAATATTAAAACCCCATTTTCTGTAATGTTATTGTGTTTATTCAAATGTAATGGATCGTTATGAATATTAACTGTTGCAGGAATGAGTCAGTGGTCTCAGAGGCTGCAATTTTTTATTTTCTGTTGTGATTTAATGTTTTTCTTGTTTGCTCAAATTGACAACAGTCCCGCATACATGTAGACAAGAACCTAGTCTTGAGTCACTCTTGATTGTAATACTCAGTACTAATCACTCAATGATACTTTTAAAACCTGTTTTGTAACCACTGCTATATTTGTATGTCAACAGGTTGTTGCCTTGCTGTGCAGGGTTGTGTCCCTTTGTTTTAGAGTTATGTCCCATTGTTGTAGAGTTATGTCCCTTTGTTTTAGAGTTGTGTCCCTTTCAGTAGTATTCAATTGTCATGCCTGAGGTTTGTATGTTAAGGTCAGTGTTAGTTCTGTCTCTGTGGTAATAGTCTTATGGATCAGTCATGTCTTGTCAGGCCGTGAACGTCCTGGTTGGAATCAGTCATCAGTAATCCATGCTGTCATAGCAGGTGACAAACAGGATCAGATGGACTCTATCGTTGTGTCTCAGTTGCTCATGATGCCAATCATTAGATTGTCAGGTACTGACTCATATCATATAGGCTTGAAAATGGTTTGTGCAGCATGATACAACAAGCAAACGTATATTTCAGGGACAGGTTTCAGAGACCATGCGTTGAACCCAAGTATGTCTTTTATCATAAAGGAAATTTTTTCTGTTGTTGCTGAACTTTTTTTTAGTTTTAATCATGTTTCATTTTTACACATAGTTGTTAGTGTCTAATGTTTTTTTTTAAATAGTTTTGTGGTCAGTCATGCCCCCTTTTGTTGTTAAAATGTATTAAATGTCCACTGGAACTCTCGGTGAAAGTGAACTGTGCAAACTTAAGCCCCCCTACCCCATCCCACGCCTCCTCAGAACCTTACATAGTAACGAAGGGGGAATGTATTTTCCTTGTTACCACAGATGTTCATTTCATGACACCTACTGAATCATTGGTGATCAACGGAAACACACAAACACAACTCAAGTTAAAGTTGCTGCAAATAGCTGCAAAATTGCTGATATGGCTTCCAGCAACATTTACTCACTCACAGTTTAATAATGGAATGGGAAGTCAGGCTTTGTAACCTAATTATTAGCAGGACATCATACCCCAGTTGTTGCATATATTGATCACTCTCACCATCTTACATGCCTCCTTGTTTCCATTGAAATATTGCAGCTTTATATAGCAAAATAGTATTGCAGTGCTAACAACTAAGGGCAGATGTGTGTATAAGTGTGTTTGGGGGAGAGAGGTGAGGGGGAGTCACCCATTTTGTTCTGGGGAGGTTGTAGGGGTCATCAGTTCTGTACGCATATGGGAAGGGGTAGGGAATTTTATACATAACAATGTTTAAACAATTATTCTTAAAAAATATGGAAAGGGGATTGGAGGGGTCATTCATTTTCTACATGACATGCAGGGGGGTCACTAATTTTGTGTTAAACTTTTAGCGGGGATCATTCACATTTTGTACATGAGGCCATATATTGTGAATAGTCCCTAAATGGTTCTGTAAGGTACACTGAAAATGTTTTATGATTGTTGCATATGTTCAAAAACAGGGTGGTGGAATAGCCCAGTGGTTAAAGCATTTACTTGTTAAGCTGAAGACCAAAGTTTGATACTCCCTCAGTGCCTCCCATGCAATGATACTGCAATATTTCTAAAAGCAAGGTAAAGCATTTTTCCTTATATAAAACAAATTAGAAAACGTTTGAGAGGATGCAGATTATGAAGGAAGGATATATTTGATCATTCTGATGCTGTGTTCGATTTTGTATACCAGGTTGGATGTGGAAAAAATTATATTCTTTTTGTTATTTTCACCTGCCCTTACGCACTCCCTGAATATTTCTGAACTGGTTTTGGAAAAAAATTGTTATATGTCTATATTTAACCTAACTTATTGTGCTGGTCACATGATATTTATTATTATTACCCATGTTATTCCACGTACTGATACAATAGAAGTATGCCAAACACCATTCCATTGTTGACATTTATCCATCTCACTGAAGCTACATTTATATAGTTAATTTATTAAAACATAATCACACACGTGTACACGCTTTGTTTGTTTCTTTAAATGGCTCTTTTGCAGGTTGCCTCCCTTCCTTTTTGTCAAGATCTGTAGGTCATGGCGTGAAATCCTAGATTAGTCATAGCTGTACCTTGCTATATAAAGTAGTACCGCCAAAAACAATGTCCAACAAATCATACACTCGTGCTTTGGTTTTCCTAGTAAAGTAACAAGTAAAAAGAAAATGTGGAAAAGGACCTTACCGGGGAAGGTCTGGGTTAGAACTGATCTTCAGTAAACCAGGCTTATCGGAAGAGGCAGCTAATGAGATCGGGTGGTCAGGGGCCTGTTTCACAAAACTCTCGCAAGCCTAAGATCTCGGAACTTTTCTCTTAGCTCTTGTACCTGGCATACTGTAACATAGGAGTTGCAAATGCTACGAGAAAAGTTACGAGAGAGATCTTAGGCTTACGAGAGATTTGTAAAACGGGCCCCTGGCTCGTTGACACATGTCATCGTATCTCAATTGTGTAAATCGATGTTCATGCTGTTGATCACTGGATTGTCTAGTTCAGTGTCGATTGCTTAGAAACAGCCACTATATAGGTAGAATTGTGATGTGTGCCGCGTTAAACATCAAACCAATCTAGTTCATATGAATAAACTCGTATTCCAGCCAAGGCCTACCACACCTTGGTTTAGTGCGAAGTCGTCTAGTTATATGCTGGACTACAAACCAACCAAATCCTAAAATATTCGACGTGCGATTCTAGATTCGGCGCAGTTAGAACGAGGCGAAACAGATCCCTGTTGGTAAATGCATTCCAGATTCAACATAATTTGATTCACGAAACTAATATTCTTAGATTATAAGTGAGTTTACTTTTACATCGCTTTTAGCAACATTCCAGCAATACCCAGCGAAGGACACCAGAAATAAGCTTCACACCTTGCACCCACGTGGCTTTCGACGTGACGAGAGAGATTGAGGAAGTGGCTACTCCACCGTCCAGTCCGCCGAAAACAATTCCATACGGTGTAAAAGGGAAAATGCATATGAAGCGATCACAGGTGAAAATCAAATCCTGGGTCTATAATTAGTTTGATTAATGATTAGTTCATAAATCAGTTCTCGATCCCTGATATTGCCATATGTTTGCCAGCAGCATACACTCACAAAATTGTCGGTTTCCTGAAAGTCTAAGATCTGTATTACTTCACGTTTTTCATGGGCTTATGACTGCAGCTCCGAACTAATAAAGAACCGAAGCGTTAACCATGGTCACTCATACAGTCAAGATTCTGTGTAGTTATCTGTCTGAGATAATCAAGAAAGACATGAACGCTGTTGACTTTGACACGACGTACGTGTATTGTGGTAGCCGCCATACATCGCAAGGGGAGAGCACTCTCGATAAACAACTATCGTCACACGTACATGTTTGCAAATACTTGTCTTCAAAGATTGAATATTGTAAATTAGATAAGTTCATTAGAAATAATTCCGTTCAATGTTGAACATGGTCGTTACAGGCCAGAAGAAACTGTGGGGGAGTGAGTTTGGGTTTAGCAACACCCAACCAATATCATGGCGGCTGACCCCAGAAATAGGCTGCGGGGTGACGAGCGAACTCTGGCAAAGCTCAAGGATACACCACCGCCCCCAAGAGAAATAGACTTTGGCCCTCAAAAAATGCAACAAAAATGTATTCATTTGTTTTTGTATTCAGACAGTGAAAGTACACTCCGCATGTATTTTTGAATATATATCATAGAGGGAAACGTTGAACGATTACAATGACAAAATTTTCTAGATATTTTTTTTCGTAGGAGCAGCCATTTTCTTTGGCACCGACCAAATTGGTGCAAAACCGAGAACAGAATGTACATGGATAAAAAATCTGTACCATTTGACTGAATAATGTGCGATTCTCGTGATAAGATTGAATCTTATAAGCTTTGAGTATAAAAATTCGTAAATGACATTGACCTGTGACATTAAAAGGGAGGCAAGTCTCAAAAGTGGGAACCTCTCATATCACGTGATCGAAACACGATGTTCTCATTCGTTTATAATGCTATGACCTCTCACTGTGTAAGGTCAAGTCGTTACTGTGGATCAACGCTGCCAAGAAGCAGACGTACATTTCAGAAATGATTGCTAGAATCTTTACCAGTCGCTAACATGCCGAAGAAGAAACGTAGAAACCGTTGTCTACCAGTGTGCTGCACCGGTAGGTATTTAACGGTGTCAAAACGATTTATAATTTCATGACATGGAGATAAATATGATAGTTTTTATGAGTTGATGGTGATGACTGCTTGGCAGTCATTACTCAACTTCTCGAGACAGAAAAGCAACATTTGTTGTAGTCTACTGTATTAAATCAGGGATACTGTACAACAGCTACAACTCTTGTGGAGTCTCACTGATTAAATACAGGTATTCTGTTAAGAAAAAGATTACGATTAAGATAAGGTGATATGGTCATAAAAATGCAGCTGAATAGTACATAACGCAATAGTAATGGGCCCGTGGCCCGGTGTAATCAATTTTTCACTGGACAGTTTGAACAACAGTTCAGGACTTTGAAAAACACAAACCTGTTTCCATTGATATAAATATTTCCCTGCTTGTAGGCTGTTTAGTCTGTTGAACGATATGAATTCGAATATTCATTCAAAGATGAACTTCCATTCAAATGTTCCCCTCTTCCAAATCGTTCTGGAAAACGAAAATGTCTGCTGGTTTTTCTTTATTTCAGTAATTTAGCTGACTGCCTGAATCACCAGATTTCAATAGGACATGAGCTCTAAACTTTGTAGTTTGAAGTGATTCTGGTTATGAGAGCAGACTCTTCTGCATGTCTGTATCTCAAACAACATCTCGACAACACTGTTTGAAGGAGCAAGGATCTGGGAAATTTAGCAAAATAACATTTTTAGACGAACAACATATATATTGTCTGCTAGTGATTAATAAATGATTATCCATTTTATTTAATGAAATTGATGATGTATCACATTATGATACAGGTTGAATATTGCTGATGGCGTCCTTGCCTATTTCCTGTTCCCAATCTCCATCAGATATGAAATAATGAAAGAAGTTCTGTTGTCACAATTTACCAGCCACTGTGAACATTTTTGCCCTCATAAAAACAGTAAATTTACCTTTGTATTTTTCTCAGTTTTTTCACTCCATCTGAATTTTCTCTTTGAGGTGGTGGTTGAAAATGAGAAAAACATCATAAACACATGGATACCACGAGTATGAAACTATACCACATTAAAATGCTCATTACTCCATGCATTTGCTCATTCATATTGTTCTTCATCTTTTCCAGGAGCAGTTTCTCCTCTTAATGACTTTGATGGTAAGTCCACTCATTTGTTATTTAGAGAGGCAGCTAAATAGATTGGTAAGTAGGTCTTGTAACCTTGTATTCTTGTATGATGGGGCTTCACCTGAATGGTTATTGCAGATAAGATCAGTGCTTTTTTCTGTTTTGTCTGGTTGTCATAATATCATAAGCTACGTAAGTACCTGTCCCTAAACTCTTTCTCAACTTATGAGTAGTTACTTACTTTTGTATGAGTACTTTTACTTTTGTATGAGAAGTGGTGTGTAGTTGTTGTTTTGAATTCTACGACTTCTATTTACCACACAGCACAACCAACCAACCCACCCAATGATCTCCAAACAAGGGAGGTAACTGAAGTTAAATCAGGCAACTCAGAGGATCAGTCAGCCTGTCCCAGATCTCCAAACATATCATTTTCTGGACTAGATGTTTCTGCTTTAGATCGGATTGGTAAGTGCTACACATATTGTATATCCATTCATGTAATTTTCTTTCAGCCTTGGTCCTAAGAAGAAAATGGTGCCATTTCACAAGGTTTTATACAAAGACAATCAAGTCATTTAAGTACCTCATGCTTGTCTGAAATGGTGATTGGATTGTTTGCGTGTGTGACCTGACTCATTGGATGTACGTCATTGTACCACTATGTTTTCGGTCAGGATTTTAGCGTTGACATTTATGCTTAGCCAAGCCCGTAGGGCATACAGTGTATCCATAAGAATTATATTCACAAGAAAGAAACTCCTGTTAATGGGTTTGCATATTATCCTTGCCAAACGTATGAAGCATCATAAAATCATTCCACTTGCCCCTGCCCTAGTCAGTCAGTTGGCTGAGGTCACAAACAGGATTTCCTCAAGACATTAAGGTACTGAGATGAAGCAATGTCTTTTGAAAAGTGATCTGTTACAGCCTCTGCTGGTTTTAAGAGACTCCGTCCTGGCCACCCGATTCCATTGCTGGCCTCTTACAACATGCACAAGTTGGTGAAGACCAATTCTTACCCAGATCTTCATGGGCTCCTTCATTGAATGATTGTTCTAGAGTGACATTCATTTTTAACTTAAAATCAAACGTTTAAATACCTTCCTTGATTTACTCCACAGCCATAGACAATGAAGATCAACCAAAAGACCACCGTCTTTTGTTGCCTGAGCTTGGAGAGTCAAGCTCTGAAATTGCTAATGAAGGACAGGACACAAACTTGACATCTGCATCAAAACATTTGGACAACATTGAGACTCCCAGCAAACATGCACAGTCTCAGCTTGGCCCAGGTAATTTCTAGACTTTGTCAGATGAAATTACAGTTAAAATCAATCATTACTGTTACTTGAACAGAGACATTTCAGGACTAAATTTAAGCATGTAGAACATGTGGCTGGTACAGCCTGAAAGTGCAAAATGCAACCTCATTTTTATATTAACTTAGTATACTGGAAGTGTTCAAGTCATGAAATGTTTTGAAGTAAGATAAAATGATATTATCAGAATAATTTTGTTGAATCATGATGTGATGAATCACCGATAACGAAACAAGCATAACTTGATACTGAGCATTAGGTGCAAAGCAACCTATTTTTTCTGGTGCTACAAGGTCATTACCCAAGGTGCTGGTGGCAAGTAAGTTTCAATTCCTTGAATTGAGCCCTACTGGAAGGATGGTTCCTAAAGACGGTCTACTTTGATGGTTATATATTTCTGCCCATGCTTCAAATACAAATGTTGGTATATTATTCTTGTTTAGTTAAGATATGGCAGAGATATACCTGTCATCACTTTCAACTCAGTCACCTAATATCATATGAGTGCCTTTAGTTTTAGTACTTTTACGTTGCTTTTCGCAATATTCCAGCAATATTAAGCCGGGGACACCAGAAATGGGCTTCACACATTGTGGCCATGTAGGGAATCGAACCGAGGCCTTCAGCATGATGAATGAACGCTTTATCCACAAGGCTACCCCACCACACCCTTGTTGTTAGAGAAATGGACCATGGTGCCTGTTCATCCTTGAAAAAAATACTGACTTCATCATTTACCAATTGCTGCCTTGAAACAATATTAACTTCTATTTTATTTTAACCAGTTGTTACCATTATTATTCTTCAGGATTACCACCTGTCAGTGAGGTTGAGAGGAGGTCACCTGATTCAAGTTTTGATATCTCAGCTGCACCAGAGCCTCACCCTTCTGCCTCAAGGTCGTCTGACCTAACTGACCAGGACCGTCCTGCATCATCAGCCAGTGACAGCTCATCAGAGGCAAATACTCGCAATAAGTACTGGTTACAACCTGACATCAGGACTGAAACAGGTAAGTGTTTACCTATTTATTTGTTTCCAGTTCATCTCAACATGTATACCCAGAGGTGTTCCTAAGGCAGAATGACTCCACAGTGGATAACATAAACTGAAAGTTGACCACAGACTGGATGGTCAGCCTTAGTGACTAGGTTTCATATCAATAAATTTAAACAATGGAGGCATTCATCTGTCACTTGATTGTCTGCTCTAGACGTAGATATTTTACAGGCAGCCTCAAACCATGTACAGTCAAGCATTTCACTGAGTGAGTGAATGTCTATGTTTTCAAGTTGTGAAGTTAGCTGGGTCTCACAAGCTAAGTGAAATGTAAGTTTGGTTGTCATGTTCTCAGGGTGCAACTTGAGACAGTATACTGAACTGCTGACTGGTACTGTTCTTTTTGATCTAGTAAGTTCGGCTGTTAACAGTCCACATCGAAACAGTAAATTCTTTCTAAAATTATGCAGTTGAGTAGTCTTAAAACATTTTGGCACATACTATGATCTGAAATTGTCTGATTGCAAGACATCATTCCCTTTTGAAGTGGTTGATGCTTGTGAAACATTTGTTTGCCAGGTAAGAACTTTGTTAGTATTGTTCAGCAAAGTGTTAAGTTTAAGAGGTTAATTGTCTGATGGTGTGTCATCTGATGAGATTATCCTTTAGTTACTTCTTGAAAACCTATCTGACAGTATTTTCCTTAAAATTTATGTGAAGGATAAGGGTGAGGGGGTGAGACACTGATTTTGTACATGACATGTGAGGGAGGGGTGGGGTGGCACATACTTTGTACATATATTTTTGGGGGAGTCATTCACATAGTACATGCTTCTTCATAAATATCATCATCACCCCCTACTAACTATGAAGGCTCCTTAACCTTTCCACCAGACTGTTGTATTATACATTTCAGTCATATTATAAAGAGTGCCAGAAACAGATATAAGGGTTATTATTTTGTACAGTTGCAAGAACAAAGGGCAATAAAGCCCTGTCTCAAGCTTGTCTGTCTATGTATAGACGCAAAGTCGTCTTTTGATTCTTCTGCTTGTGCAGCATCTTTGTATAAAGTGTGAGGTTGGAGTACACATTGAGTACCAGCACGTTTTTCTATGCCCATAGAAGGGACAGTCTGTACCTAACAGCTTTTAGCTCTACTTTTTGGACTAACAAGGCATTTTTTGTGCAGAAGCCCATTCTTGTCTTTATATTGAACATTAGGGCAGGGACAACAATCCTTTGACTGTCATTCCTAACATGGATTAAATAATAATAACAACTGATGTACCCATCACAGAAAGAAGTTCAACACCACGTCGTGTGAATAGAGTTCTTGCCCTGGCACGTGAGAGTCGCCGTACTGGGTTAAAACGTGAACTGTTCCCAAGTCCTCCACCTATGAAGAAGGCTGTGAGAAAACCAGTAGAGATGTCTACACAAGACACCTCCAGCAGTGAACTGTCGTCAGATGCAGAACTGTACAGACTTCTTGGATTGGAGAAACCAAAAGCTGTGAAATACAAGTTAGGTAAGAGTAAAGTGTCCAAAATGTATTGACAACAAAAATGTTCTGAATATACACATGAGCATTAATTAAGCACCACCCATTTTCATGCCATAAGTTTGTGTTTGACACAACACACTGGTCAGTGATTCATAATATGGAAACCAAACACATGGTTATAATTTCATTAACTGAACCATCTAAAATGTCAGTCCATCAACTACCAACACTGCTGCTACTTTTGGCTGTAATTTATTGACGGTCATATGGGGGTACTAAACACGTTATCAATAGTTATGTCCGAAACTATGGTCACATAGACAATGTCTATGGTCCAGTGTACACAAAGTTCTCAAAACACGTTAACTGCTGCAACCCTCCTCATGCTTGAAATCAAACGCCGAATGCGCATCATTGGAATCGTCTGCCATTCCTCATGAAGAGAATGTTCCTGTAGATTTGAACAGGTGGATCCCTTACTTGAACTTAACGCACCAGATGGTCCCATGAATGCTAAATTCGATCGAGATGAGGCCACGGTAATCCGTCAACTGCGTTGTTCTGCAAGTATGTGATAACAGCTCTGGAATGATGGGGCCTATCATTATCGTCCATAAATACTGGCCGACTGGCAAGGGGGTGGTTATCAAAATGTGGGACAACAACAGCTTCTAGTACATCCTGTTGGCATCTCAGACCATTGAGTGTCCCTTGAATGGTGATAAGATTCAGCTTACAGTCATAGGAGATGACAGTTTGATTGATATTCAGTCTGGACCCAATATTGTGACAGGACAAACCAGCTTCATGCATACCAGTAATGTGCCATCTCGTATTTTCAGAAAGCCTACGTTTCGGCATGTCCAAAAAAGTACAATTTCAGCACTGTTCACTTATTGATACGTAGATTAAAAGCAATGAGAATACTTCATTCAGCTTTTAATACCCCTCAGTCGCTTGTACCATGACAGAACTTTAGCATGGAAAGCATGCATTTGAGTCAGCATGTGAATTTCATGCTAACTGCATGTGTATTTAGATACACTGGTTGACTTCTGTGTGTTGATCCTTTTTTGTTACAACTGACAATTATTTTTGGTGGTGCTTAATTAATGCTCATGTGTGTACTTATCCTGTTTCACATGATGTAGCTCTCTTCTTACGCTTCGAGCATATGTGGAAATGTACTATGAGCTAAGTTGAATCAAAACTTGCTGGCTTTGCTCGCTTCTGACCCGACCTCTGCCCCCACCTTGATATCGGCACCAGTCAGTCATCTCTGTGCACATGTTGCATGTTCTCATGATCACATGATGATCCATGCTTGGTATTCTCTTTCTTGTCGCAACGGTATGTGGACATGTTTTCTCTGATAAGTTTGATTATTCTCTCAAGAAAATGGGTAGATCATTTCGAAGAAATGGAAACATTGCAGCAATTGCAACAGCAATGTTTCTGTGGCTGACCCACACACTGAGTGGATTGTTTGGGACACTGCAAGTGGTTGCATTGCTGTAGTTTTTGTATGAACGTGGATGACGACGCCTCATTGAGTATCATCGAGTTGCTAGACAGAGTTTAGCAGACAGAGATTGTAGGAGGTCGGATACATCGAACGACCAAGACGGAGAGTCGGAAGAAGTTTGAGGCACGTCGATCGCCGTCTAAGTCTCCTAATGAAGAATTTTGGTGGAAGCCTCCGACATTTATCTTAGTGAGTTCCTTTGGCATTTGTTTAGGCCTTGTGCCTCTAGTTCTGTCACGTAGAGGAAGGTTCGCCTCCACCTTGAGTGGAAGTTTTGTTGTCGTTTGATGTCCCATCTCATTCTACTTTGGTGGTGACTGGATTGCAGCTTCCCCACATTCATTCTGTAGTAGGGTCCTTATGTGCTGCTTGGTGTGATGTGCCTGTAAAACTTACCAAGAGGTGTGTTTGCCGCATTCTACTTTGGTGGTTGAGTCCACTTTTACCTCTCATGCGTTGTCAGAGTCTAGTGTGGCGCTTCTCCAAGGAGAGATGAATGATTTCAGTTTGGCGTTCTCTCATTCTCTCATCCTCTTCTCATGGACCTGTTGAGTCGAGGACAACCTTTTTCTATCTGGGTGTACCTGCTTTGTTTACGATTTGGCAAGTGCATGATGTCAGATCACCACTGGTTCCCCATGTGATGCTTGCAGTTAGAGCTCCGCTTGCTCCTGGTTTGGCGCTTTCAGGTAGCACAGCAATCAACCTTGGTTTGGCGCATTCAATCAGTGCGGCACTTGCATTCAGAGCTCCACTTGCTTCCAGTTCAGCACTTACAGCATTCACCGTTCTCTGCATCATAGTTCTCTGTATCATCATGGATTTGAAGCTTCCTCACACACTGATTCATCATTCATAACATGCCTGGTGGTTCGGCGCTTCCTCGTAGTACAATTGGTTCGGCGCTCCCTTTCAGCATACCTGGTTCAACGCTTCACCTCTTTATCAGCACGAGATCCTCCCATGTATCCTTTACATCACTGGTCATTCACAGTGTGTCTGGGGTGACGATTGCTCACGGTGCGTTTGGTTCGGTGCACTCTCATAGTGCATGGACTATGGTGTTATGCGTTGCTTTCTACTGCCTCTACTGCCTCCCTGTACAACTTTGGCTCCTGGTATTCTGGTACTTTCACTTCACTATCACTACTTCTCAAGTGTTGGCATCATCAGTGACAGCGTCACCCTTGTGAGGTCTGCCATTTCTTTACATAATCTTGGGTTAGCTTGTGTTAGCTTACCAGTTATGATGGTTTCTGCGACGACCAGACCTATTTTGCTTGTTTCTTGGTATCTGAAGCTTTAACTTCTCAAACTTTGAACTTTGATACGTTTGTGCAAGTGGTTGCTTCTACGTTACGTCACAGATTCACCCGACTTCAGTTCCGCATCTGCTTTGTCGGCCGTTCCAATTCAGAATTTGGAGAGTGTTTGTTGCTCTTCTATGCCGTCTCCGTCTTCAGATGGAACTTTGGCTTCAGATATTAGCATCAATGCGATTGACAGGCATCAGTTGTTGGTATGGATTGCCGACAATCTTCGACTACAACAGAGGACTTTGCGGAATTGTAGATCTTTGATATGTGATTTTGCCTCCATCACCTTCTCGCCACATCCCTGCATCACTCAACTAGCGGCGCCTTTTGATGCGGCCCTTGATAACTTGAGGAGGGTGAAGGATGGGTTGGTCACTCCACGCTTCATGAATAGCATTGATGCATGTACATCTCTTTTCAACAATGATTGTGTCTCCTCCGCTGGATGATGGTGTTGTGCTTTTGGGGTCCAAGCAGAGAGCCTACTCACCATTTCTGATTGAAGATCGTGAACTTCTACATTTGGATGGTGTCATGAGGAAGGTTATGGCCCATCTTCATATGATTTTGATGGCATCTGAAGCTGCTGCTATGGCAGTCATACATGCATTTTCACATCAGCAGGCACATATTCGGGCTACTATTGTGATGATATAAGAACAGTTCCAGACTATTCTAGACCAGTTAGCACATTTTTGTCTTCTACATCACGGCAATGCTACGTACAGGTCCTCTCCATTTATTCTCATGGGAGGAGATATTTTGCATCAACTTCTTTTGTCATATTTGGTCAGGTAGATCTCTGTCCAATGGGGCTATTCGGGAAGTGGCCACTCGAGTGGTGCAAGACGCTCACCTACAAGTTTCAGTAGAATTGCTGAAATACAGATATAGGGAAAGGAAGGGGCTGTGGGCCATTTTGCATTTTAGAATGGCCCATTAAAATTTTCAGTGAGTGAGTAAGCTTAATTTTACAACACACTCAGCAATGTTCCAGCTGTATGGCAGCGGTCTGTAAATAATCGAGTCTGGACCAGACAATCCAGTGATTAACAACATGAGCATCGATCTGTGCAATTTGTCCAATGACGTGTCAACCAAGTCAGCGAGTCTGACCATCCAATCCTGTTAGTCGCCTCTAGTGACAGTGACAGTGTGATATTCCAGCATGACTTGGTCCTTCTGCCCCTGTTGTGCCTATTCAGATTTCTCCAGTAGGCGGAAGACTTAGGACTTATGCATCAAACTGGACTCTTTTGGACGGCCCTTATGTTCTTGCCACCATGTTAAAGGGATTTCAACTTCCTGTTGTCGCCAAACCTCCTGTAACACTCCTCCTGCATCACAGAACGTATCCCACATAGCAATTGGTTGTTCTACTATCCACAATAGAGACATTGCTTCAGAAACTGATGATCGAGTCACTGGGCCAACTCCGACTAAACCAGGTTTCTACTCTCCAATCTTTTTGGTTCCAAAGAAAGACTCTGACAAATTGAGACTTATTTTCAACATGAAGGTTTTCAACAAGATGTTTCTTCAGCTGCTCCCTCATTTCCGGTTGGTGTCTTGAAGCCAATTGTCAGCTTTCTTCATTGCAGGGAGATGGTGTTCGACGCTTACATCGATGACTGCATTCAAGCTCAAACTGATTTGTCTTTCCTTTTGTATCACATGGATGTTCATGATGAGGCCACTTCACCAATTAGGTTGGCTGGTCAGTCGGCAGAAATCGGAAGTGATCCCTACTCGCTGTCTTCAGTTCATTGGTGCGGTGTTCGACACAGAGGTCAACAAACTGTTTGTCCAGGGAGATTGTTTCTGCAAGATGCAATGTCTGATTCTGTTGGCTATGTCTCAACCCAGGACAGTTCGTCAGTTGCAAAGACTCTTGGGTCTTCTGTTGTGAGGTCAGGTGTTGACCTTTTGGGGTCAGCTACAACTTTGGTCATTGCAACTATTTCTAGCTCTTCATATCAGATTGTGTGATCACTCTTTCCATGGACCTACATCCTTATCTCCTATAGTTGATGGACGTTTGCGGAGGAGTTTGTTTAGAGTTGTTTATCCCATCTCACTACCTGTACGTAGATGCATCTCTACATGGAAGTGGAGCTCACCTACTCAATCAGCAAGTGTCCGGGCAGTGGTCTCCGGCAGATCATGTTTGTCACATCAAAATTCTAGAGGTCAGGGCAGTGATTCTTTCTGTCATTCATTGGCAAGACCTTGTGTGAGCGGCCTCCATCATGATTCGGTCAGGCAACGCGGCAGTGGTGTGGCACATCAATCTCTTCAACTTCTGGAATGGACACTACGGTTCTTCAGCTTAGTGGACTCTCTCAAGATAATGGTTTGAGCCAACCATATTCCAGTGTGAAGAGGGAAGAAAGTCATTGCGGACTTGCCATTGAGCCATCCTTTTCCAACGGAGTGGAAGCTCCATCCAGAGGTATACCGGACCTTTTGCCTTCCATTGACGAATCTGTTTGCCACCAGATTCAATCATCAGCTGCCTCACTTTGTGTATCCACTGCAGGACCCATTGGCTTGAGGTTGGGATGTTCTAGCTATTTCCGTGGAGGATCTCAATGTCTACGCGTTTCCACCAGTGGCCTTTCTTCCACACATACTATTCAAGCTGTGCTTGGCCCAGAGGATGACACTGCGTTTGGTCGCGCCCTTCTGGCCTGCCAGGAGTTGGTTCGTAGATCTTCAGACGTTTGTCGAACCTACTCCTGTTCTGCTTCCCAATCAGCAAGATCTACTGGTGCATCCACACTGCATTGGTCTCCGCTCATGCTGTATCTTCATGTTTGGCTCATCTTTATCGGTCATTGACAGCTAGAGTATATTCTAAGCGTGTGGCTACTGCCATCACTGTGGCGCATTGCACCTCCACTAGGTCACTTTATGATGACTTATGGATGAATTTTTGAATGTATTGTAGGACGAAGGGCATCTCCCTCTACGGTTTTACCACAGATGGTAGCAGAATACCTTCAACAGCTTAGAATTTCCTAGAAGCTGAAAGGTTTTATGTTATCTGCTTACTTGGCTGCCCTTAATATGGTTATTGCGTTGGCGTTGGGTGTGAAGATATCTACTGTCACTGAGCTCCAGTCTCTGAAGTCTTACAAGCTGGTTGACCAGTCTCAGAAATTCCACCTCCTGCTTGGGATCTTTACGTCATCCTTGCTCACGTAACGTTGGCAAATTCTGAACCTTTGGAAGAGAAAGACTTTGAGACCTTCTTTTTATTAGCTTTGGCCAGTGCTGCTTGTATCTCTGAATTACATGCCCTTGATGTTTCTTGGGTACGATTTGAAAGGTCTGCACATGCCAAGGTGTTCCTTGGTTTGAGGTGGGATTTTCTCTCCAAGAACTAATTACCAGGTCAGCCTGACGGTACCTTTATGATCTTGCCGCTGTCTATGATTTGGGGTTCAGAGGACACAGAATATTTGTCCTTCGGAAGTCTCCTGTACTACTCGAGGTCTACGCTCATATGCGTGCATATTTGCGAACCTCCCTCCACCGTTGACGATGAAGCCTCATGAGACCCGAGTGCCTGATAAATCATGGGGCCAAAATGCCAAAATGCGTCCTTTTGTTTATCAAATGTTGTGGCTGAAATCCACATTAATTCGGGAACGCTGTGTAAGCCAACCCATCACAAGTGTGGTATATTGGAAGTTGGTGCTTCTCCTGCCCTCTGTGTGTTTGCATACTCAAGTTTGCAGAGTTGTCAGGGTAATCTGCAGCCCTCCGTCCAACTGTGGGATAACATGAGATGGGATAAGTTTAAAAATTTGTAAATTTTAACCATAAATAGTATGTTATATACTTACCCTATCTCACGTGATGGATGCCCATCCAACCTGCCCCTTATCATAGAAATACAGGGTAGCTCCGAGACATGAATGACAAGCACAGATCGTGATGAGCATGGAGCATGCAGCACAAGCACAGAGATGATTGTCAGGTGCCGATGTCAAGGTCGGGGCCGAGGTCAGGTGGTCAGAGGCCAGTAAAATTTGATTCAACTTGGCTCATAGCATGTTTCCACACATGGTCGAAGAGTGAAAAAGAGAGCTGCATAATGTGAGATAGGATAAGTATATAAATATACTTGGTCGAAGAGTGAAAAAGAGAGCTGCATAATGTGAGATAGGATAAGTATATAAATATACAATTTATGGTTAAAATTTCCAATTTTCTGTCTGACAAGAACAGCTACTAAAGGTCTATACCTTCACACAAAATGGTAAAAATTGTTTTGGCACAGACCTGTTGCTCATAGTGTCATCCCCTTTTTTTATTGCAAAGGCTTGATTATAATGAACTGATATTTCTATGATATTGCTGATGGTCATAAGACACCATTGACTGCAATGACGAGTACACAAAGCAGTCTAAACTGTTAGTCTGCTAGAAGTGTGTGTGTTTTACATTACATTGAAAAATGTTGCTAGGTGTAATTACCTTTTCATTCACAGATGGTGTTATTAGCTTGAGACGAGCTTCTGCGGAAACTGATTTGCCCTCAGTTTTTGTTAACAACTCTGATTCTCTTGTGGATTCCCTCACATCAAATTCAGGCAGTTCTACTGATCCTGAGCTTCGTAAAGTCCTCGGTATGAGCAAGAGCACTGATGGAGATGATTCAGAACCTTTTGATGCATTTAAGAAAAAGAAGCCACTACCCCCTGTGAAGCGCATGTCAGATCTGGATAGTCCTTCAAAAGTTCTGATTGATGATTCTCACAAGGACACCAAATTTGTGAAAGAAGTCATCAATGGGTCATATGGAGCAAAATCCCCTCTTGCACCTATACCTACTATGTTCAAAGAGCAAGAGATTTCTTGTGATGTATCAGAATCACTTTCCCCCAAAATCATGTCCTCACGTGGAGCATTCGCATCTGCAGGTTCAGCCGTTTTTCAAGAGGAGCAGAACATTCGTTCTTTGAGAATCAACGGAAAGTCAGATGTTAAAATTAGGTCCGTTAAGACACTTGATCCATGGAAATCAAGAGTACCTGATCCAGAAAATACTGTTGGATCTAGCAGGAGGATGGAATCTGTTTGTCCACCAACACCAAACCCAAGGTCATCCTTACATCCTTCTCCACCTGACTCAAAGGCACCAGAAACAGGAGCAAGGCCTCATGCAAGGTTTCCACACTCAAGGATGCCACACAATAAGGTGTTGGACAAGAATATTGAATTTCCAAATCAGACAATGGATTCACAGAGGTCTGGTTGCACCACATCAGGGCTACGACGTCGAAAAGAGCATCAGTTTATGTCCTTTGGTAAGATGTCTGCATCAGTCAAACCAGAGGAGACATCAGTGGAATCTGTGATGGTCCTGGATCCTAGATTTGGTCTTGGTTCATCAACGATACAGGATCATCGGTCTGGCAACAGATCAGGTTTTGGATCACATGCACCATGTCCACCATTAGGGAAAGCAGCAGACAGATGTATGTCATTCAGCATCGTGGCTCCATTGCCTTCAACATCCACCTCCAAGGATAAATCACCTACAGCAAGAAAACAGACAGGCCATGAGCAGAGTCAGTCTCACAAATGGCAGTCACCCAGTGGACCAAAATGCACACCTGAAATGCTCACTGGAAATAACACAAACGTTGGACTGTCACACTATGTCAGATCCAAGAGAATGACCCCAGGACCACCTAGCACCTGCAGGTTAGAGAGTATGCACACCTCTAGTTCAAGCTCTGAGAGCGTAGATCTCTCTCCTAGACCAGCATGGAACATGTTGAAAGCTGGTTTAAAACCACAAGCTGAAGTATCTCCCTCTTCCTCTTTTGAAAATGGAAACACAAATCTTCCTTTCAAGCCATCATCGTCTGATTACTCAGCTTACCCCACATCAACATGTAAGTATTCACTATATATTATACTGTACTATTTATAACAGCCTGTGAAGCAAAAGGCCACTGATATATAACCAGGACATTTTGAGTTAAAAAGTTTATAAAACATTTGATAAAAATATAAGAAAAAATTGAAGTCAAGTTAGGAAGGGTCAATGTACTGGGAAAGTGCATTGACCAAGTAATCAAATTTTATGGATTCACTTTTCTTAGGGGAAATGGCAATTTCTCTGAAGTAACATAAACTAGGACTTTGTAATTTTACATGATTAGGCAGATGGACATTCAGGTACTGGAGGTCAGTTTGTCAATAAAGGGAACACGTAGAGGATCAGAAATAATTTGTTTAAGTATCTTCTGGCGCCTACCAGTCTGAAATCTTATTTGATGTTTTGTCAGATGTCAATGTTTGGTTGATGAATGGCTGAAAGTTGATTAACAACAATATTTTATACTGGAAGAATTTGATGGTACCAATAAAGTCTCGGAAAGGGACTAATGAAAGTAACTAATTATTAAGATTGGGTATGAGTCATTTTTGTGTGACGTAGGACATTATTTCGGGGGGAGGAGCCTAAATTGTCATGACTTCTATTTTGTTAGTTGTCCGGTGAGTGGTGCGCGATTCTGGGCCCCACCGTTGACTTGAGAGGTTCTCTCTGTATATTGAGAGAATGGCTCAGATGAACTTAGAGTATCAGAAGCTGTGCAAGAAACCAACAAGTTCTTCCAGGACGTTGTAAACTAATGTTGTGCTTAGACCAGCCACTAGGAAATATTTGAGGACCTTTGTTTGTGAAAAAACAATACCAAAAATAAAAGGACTTGAACGCCAAATTGGACTTATACTTGAGTTTACGGTCTAGCTACATCATCCCCAGACAAAGAGAGGAGGAAATACAGATTGCCTAGGGAGAAGGGTAAAACACCCTGACACCCTCAGGTAACAGATAATTGAAAATTGTACAAATTCCAACCATTTACTTCAACATTGTACCATAATCTTAGCTGTGGTAAACTTTCGTGTAAAAGCTATTGAGAAATGTTTTGCAACATCAGATGATAATAGGAAAATGCCACTCTCAGCAATAGCTCAGTTGTGTGGCGGGTACTATGTTTTGAAATAAGAGGTAGTATCACCAGTCTAAGTAAACTTCGTCTCAGTTTATTTCGTTACACTCCACCACTGAGTCTAACAAAACCTAGTAGAAGGTCGCGTCAGGTAACCTTTGAGCAACCAATCACAGTCCAATCAAATGAGAGATGGTTAAATAGATTTAACCAATCAGACAACGGCTACTATTTAGGGATCAGAGGGACTTTCAAAATATTCAGGTCACTTGACACAGATCTCTCCACAAACAAAAATCCGCATATAACACAGTTATTTGACCTGCAGTATGTCCACTTTGGGGTTTCTGTTGACATGGTTACCATTAGCTAATATTTCCGCAAGATAACATCCTTGTGTCAAAAACACTATTTTCAGCGACTGTTTACTCACCGTTGTCATGGCAGTACGTACACCGTGTACATCACCCGGAAGCGATCGTACACTAAATAGCATTCGGAATCGTTCGGGTATGAACCTTTTCAAGATAAAGAGTTCATAAGGGATGTGCGAATATGCACTTTCGCAATTTGGTAAGCTGTGCTCTGATTGGTCAATCTCAAAGGTCACCTGACGCGACCTCCCATAAGGTCTTGTTAGACTCAGTGGTGGAGTGTAACCAAAGTACTGAGAATAGCTTCACTTAGACTGTAGTATCACAGAATTATAACAACTCTAAATATATTTTTATAACCGAACATGTTTGTCAATGGTCACAATGCTGACACTGAATTATCAAGGTCTGGTGGATTGCATAAATAAGTTATTATACTTGTCCCTGTCAGGTGCCATTTTTACATGCCAGCGTTCTGTCCTTTTCTTCAGTTTCACACTACAGACAACATCAGTAAGACTGTGGGGACAGGTAAGTATGATGTGCCTTGATCTAAACAGAAAGTCAGAAACATCACTAGGTTTTTTGTTTTGATTTTTTTTCACGCTTACATAACCATGTGTATACCAGAATCTGTATCCACCATACACGATCAGGCTATTGTCTGTTTAGCACCAGCACCAAATATCAGGACCTCCACCAGAGTTTCCATTAACATACTATCGTGTTTGTGTTGACAATAGAAGATAAAAACCCTTGATCACTTGGTAGTTTAGTGGGTGAGTAAGCCTGATGATGTAATGATGATGATTTTTAACAGTTCAATCCTTGGGATGTTTTACATTGGGTAAAGCTTGAATTTTCAAAGGCAGTTATTTGCTTGTTAGCTTTTTGTCTACAACCTGAATGAAAAAATCAAGAAGCTCAAATTTGTACAAGTGTCATTCATCAATGTTTATTTTCCTTCATCTAGTTCTCAACTGGTATTACTTGTGAAGAGCCAGGTAAGAATTGATCTTCAGTAACCAATGCTTGATGTAAGAGGTGACTAACAGGATTGTGTGGTCAGACTCGGTTGACACGTTATCATATCCCAATGGCGTAGATTGATGCTCATGCTGTTGATCACTGGATTGTGTAGGCCAGTCTAGATTATTTATAGTCAGAGTGGAATTTGAAAGCTCACTCACTCACTCACTCACTCACTCACTCAGTATGTGAGTAGTATGTGACAGACACAGAATGTAGAATGCTCTCTTTTCATCAGAAATTGTCTCCTGTTCTGCCTTTTTGAATGATTGAATACTATCAACATTCCAGCTTCACTGAGCCACCAACCCAGCAAAAGTGTTTTGTCATGCTGTCATAAAACTTTATTCATTTCGCTACATATGCAGAACCACCATTGTTTGAATTATGTCATTCAGGCATGTGCTTCTTGAATGCATTATATTCCACAATGACCTTTAATAATCCTTGAATGGACAGTGAAACCAAGTGTGTACATTTGCATCTGTCTTATTATGGAAATATGACAGTGCATAATTCAATATTTGTAATGATACCCGGTAATATGGATTCTTATATTGCACTAAACTCCACACCAAAGTGTGCTCAAAGCGCTAACTGAGTTCATAAATATCGCATGGTTACAATCAATTTCTATTGAACTGGTAGGTCTTAAGATGCTTCTTGAAAAAAGATAGAGTTGGAGTTGATTTCAGATCAAATGGGAGAGCATTCCATTCAAAAGCAGTATTATGTGCAATTGATCTTCCACCAGATGTCCTTATGTTGATGTTGGGGACCTTTACTAGCATTTGATCACTGTTAGGGACATTGTCTTTCACTAGATCACATAGACAACTGATTCACTAATAAGTGAGAGTTAGGATCTTAAAATGTATCCATTAGCCAGTGGTGATACCTCAGTACTGGAGTAATTTGTGATTAGTGTAAATTCACTATAAGTCTTCTGGGAAGGTTTTAGCAAACAAAAGCCACAAAACCCTTTCCAATCCATAAGAAATGTCTGCTAAAAGCAGTCAAACTGACGGTGGGCCCTGTCGGAGTGGGATAGGCACTTGTTTTAGTAACAGGGGGGTGACCGGTTTTGTTCTAAGTGAACTCATCACACCATTCTGCATTAGCTGTGCAGCCCTTTATATACTCTGTGTGTGTGGCTGTTGTGTGATGTCACAGTGGGCAAGTGTTGATGATTGACGTTATGACGTCAGCAACCATTGTGTGTGTTTGGCAGTGGTTCAACTGCCGGCAGGGTTCTGCCGGTGTCGCTGTTATTTGGTAGCCCTATGTTTTTGAAGGCGGAGTTATGGAAAGCAGGTGGCTTGAATGTGTAAGTATACTCGATGATGCTCGGCACGTGTATTAATATTGTTATAAAGACTGGCCGATATATACATCGAAAAAGGGTGTATATTTTGTATGTTAATATGGTATTGTAATAAAGTATTACAGTGGTGCTTTGTTTCGTTGTTTGTGGGAAGTAAACGAGTGGAGGCCTACCGGTTTGATAGACTCGGGGGCCCCTCCTTAAAGTATAAGGAGGAGCCGAAATCACACAAATGCGGTTAAAATGACAGAGTTTAATCATGTATGGTGACTTATGTTTATTTAAGTCAGAGTGATATACATACTGTGGACGAGAAATGTCTGGTCAGGCCAAAGTGGACAGCTTGGAATGATTGGTAATCATTGTTACCAATGCCACAGTTTGTTTTGCCAGCTTGTGTTATTACATAGACGGCTTGGATGTGAGTTTTTTGGCAATTGAGGCTGGTGGTAGTACTTCCTAGTTTGGTTGTGGGTGGGCGTTCTTCCTGCGTGGGTGACTCCAAAGATCCTCCCGGCATTGTGCTCGGTACACTGGCCATGGCTCCGTGACTAGATCCTCTATGGTGAGCTGTGGATCCTCCCAGTTGGTGAAGGGTGGAACGGGGTATGGGCCCATAGTAGATGGAGTCAAATGGCTCAAGTTGCCAGTGACGGTTTGGCGTAAAGTGGGTTACTCTAGGTACTACTATGGTGGGTGTACTGCTGACGGCGGCTGGCTGTGCAGTGGTCGGGGCCCTTTTCACTGCAGTAGTTCCTCTGTTGTGAGTGGTTGTGACCATGGTTAGATCCACGAAGGTGTTGGTGTTATCCGACGTGTATTGTTGATGCTTTTGGCGAAAATGTTTCAGCCAATCGTCTTTGCGTTTGTAGACCTTACTACAGATGTGGCATTCAAATCGGTTGTTGCCATGTTTAGACCTCAGATGCCTCATGAGACTGTCTTTTCTGGAAAATGTTCCTTCACACAGATGGCAGCTGAAGGTAGACATCGTTAGATTGCTTCCAATCGTTGCTGGAAACGTTTTAGACTCGGCGGATGACGTCATGGAGGGGCCACGTCATAGTGACTGTGGGTGCCATGTGTGTCTACTAAATAGTGGCTTAGGTATCAGAACAGATACAAAGATAAATAAGACTAGGGGGATACCTTAGCCGACGATGTTATCATTGAGGCTTTGCGGGGCAAACGTGTTGTTTGCAATTTCAACCCAATGAACATGGAGCTCAATGCCATTATCTGGAAGCGATGGCATCTGCTATCCGGATCAGAAATATGCCAAAAAGTGTTAAACACTCCCCACATTTGGGCCTACAGGAGGAACAAAACCCTGAAGGATTCTAGCGCTTCACTAGAATACCCCAAGAACACGCCACAAGTCAGTGGCCGGGTAGTCACATTCCTTGACGACCCATGCAACTAACAAAACTGCAAAATCTGCATCGTAATCAGACACTTTTTACAGTACAGTATCTGGTGTCAAATACCGTAAACGACAGTATAAATGCACTAACAAAAATGTGGTCTACCTACTCACCTGCAAAAAATGCAACAAACAATATGTAGGGAAAACCAAAAGATGTTTCAAAACGAGACTGAATGAACACTATGCTGTCATCACACACCACACAGATAAACCTGTTGCAATTCACTTCATCTCGGAAAAACATGGCAAATCCGATCTCACTTACGAGATCATTGCACAACTCAGAGAGGACCCTGAGCTTGCTAGCACCACTCAAAAGAGGAGATCACTCGAACTAAAGTGGATATTTAGACTCCACATGTTCACCCCGGAAGGCCTCAGTGATAAGATAGTCGGCTAAGGTATCTCCCTAGTCTTATTTATCTCTAAAAGCAGAGTCAATTGTACAATTGTGACTGACTTTATTAGTAGAATACAGTAATATTCATTTATAACGGACTCAAAGGGACTGTTGTTTTCAGTTCGTTGTAAGCAAAGTTCGTTCTAAGCAATTTGGTAATGTTCGTGAATATTCAGAAATTACCAAGAATTGTCACAACGTCACTGGTATCAGACAAGATCATGTTCACACAGAAAATAAAATAAGACAAAACCAACAAACATATGATTGTCATGGATCATTCAATTCATCATCAATCTTGTCTTTTATTGTGCATCTTTAGCAAAATCGGTAATTTTAGTTTGAACACAAGCAGACATTTGAATAGATTCCAGAGTTTGCGTACAATCATTAATATTATCAAAGACAGACAACGGAACATTTGGTCTTGACAAGAAAAAGTCTCTGACATGTTTTAAACATGTTGCTGCCTCCGCTGTTGTCTTCACTTCCAGTTCTGTCACTGTCTCACTGTCATCTTCATCATTTATCAACTGTTTCATTGTCTTTCTTCACTGCCGTAACTATATCTTCATCTGTAAGTCATTCTGTGGTCACAGTGTTTTCATCTGCATTCAAGAAATGTTCGAGTGTCACCTCTGCCGGTACATTAGCAATGTCAGTCACTTCTCCCCACATTCCACACAAGTTTGTAAGGGGTATGTCATATTCATCCAATTCAGAATCATCCATGTCATTTTCATCTGGTAACTTGAACCCTCCCTTTAGAAAGCAGTTGACAATGCATTGAGAGGTCACATGACACCAGGCTCGGTGGATGTTAGTGATTGCAGACAGTAATGTCGCTTCGTATTTCTCCTTCTTGTCGTAGGCACTAATCAGATCTGTCATCATCTGTTTTCTATAGTTACTTTTAAGTGATGCAGTGATCCCTCGAAACTCGTTAGCTTTTGCAAGAAGTATCGGGCCGCTTGCTGGAATATTCTCACTCCACACAGACCATTCAAACAGAGCTTTCTCGACATCTTCAAAATTGGAAACTCGAATTCTCCTCCGACTGCTTCCATATTCGGCTGACTGCAACAGCTTGGATGATCTGGTATTTTGTGTCGAGATCTAGAGCTTTTTGTTTCCGTGACAAGCCTTCCATGCTGACTTGAAAGAATGACTTCCCAGATCCCTATTTATGCCTTGACAATGTTAACAAGATTAACAAGATTAAATAAATGATAAAAGTTCACAGGTAAGTTTATTTTATTATCCCCTTGATCCCATGTGAGGAAGCCTGTTTTTTTTCACAAGCAAATTGGTGACATGTGAGATGACACGCAAGTGGATTCGGATCAGCTGTTCATTGTAAACAAGTCAATCAATGCGTGAAATTGCACAGAAGGACCTGTCAATTTGTTTGTTGTAACAGATAATTCGTACTCTCAGTGTTCGTTGTATACGGTAGTTAATTCATAACAATACTATAGGAAAGCAGTCGGGACTTCTGAATTTGTTGTAACCGTCAATTCGTTGTAAGCGTGTACGTTATAAGTGAACTTTACTGTATATTTCTTTTAGCAGTATTAGAGCTGTACCATGTTGCTTGTAAACAAATCAAGTCTGGATCAAAAGTAGAGAAGACTAACAGGATACCTTATCCAACTATTTTGTCGTTAAGGCCTTGTGGGGCAAACGTGTGGTGTCTGAATATCCACCTAAGTTCGAGGGATCTCCTCTTTTGGGTGGTGCTGGCAAGTTCAGGGTCTTCTCTGAGTTGTGTGATGATCTCATAGGTGAGATCTGATTTTGCCATGCTTTTCTAAATTGAAATGAATCGCAACAGATTTGTCTCTGTTGTGAGTGATGTCGGCAAAGTGTTCATTCAGCCTCGTTTTGAAGCATCATTTAGTTTCCCCTACATATTGTTTTTTGCAATTTTGGCAGGTAAGCAGATAAACCACATTTTTGTTGGTGCATCTGTATTGTCGTTTGTGGTATTTGACACCAGACACTGTATAGTGGAAAGTGTCTGATTGATTTAATACGATGCAGATTTTGCAGTTGTGTTTATCACACAGATCGCCACCTGGCCACTGATCTGTGGCTTGTTCTAGGTGATCCTTCAGGGTTTTGTTTCTCCTGTAGGCCACAATGTGGGGTGTTTTGAGCACTTTTTAGCATATTTCAGATCCTGATAGCAAATGTCATCGCTTTATGATAATGGCGTTGAGCTCCATTGAGCTCCCTATGTTTAAGGGTTAAAGTCGCATACAAAGACCATTGCCTTTTGTTTGGTCTTGGACGGTGTTTTATGGGGTGTCAGGAGGGTGCTCCTGTCGTTGCCGTCGGCCTTGTGTTTGTTCTGTTGTATTAGTCTCTTAGGATATCCCCGTTTTAGGTAAAAATTTATGAGGTTGAGACTGTCTCTTTCATACTCCTCAGTGGAGGAGCAGATGCATTTGAGTCTGAGGAACTGACTGTACGCGCCAGGGAAAAAGGTTGAGACCAGAGTAGGCAAGGTGGGGCTGTGATGCTAGCATGAGGGTGATTAGTTTTGTCCAGACAGGACTCATCAGACGGAGAAGCTAGCAGTGACTGGGTGTATATACTGTAAGAGAGCTGGAGGTGGTGGCCGGGGGTCCAGTGGTGGGACCGATGGTGTGGCCATGGGATACTGGAATTGTCTGTGGCTACCGGTGGCGGCCGGTGGTTTTACCGGAGCATTCCGGTGGTTGCCAGTGGCTGCCATTGGAATGATGATGGAGCCATGGTATGCCGATGAGTGTCGGCAGTGTATCCAGTGGGAGGGATGTGTTCCTAAAGGGGCAACTAATACACACTTATGGTAGTATGAAGCCTCTCATTGTTGAGAACAGTGTGCGGGTCTGTATATGTGGAGGGTTACCTAAGGGTAAATGTAGAATTAACATTTGGGAAGGAGTAGGTGACTTGGTTTCTGGTACTAATTGTATCAGTATAGAATCTAGAATGTTCCACCTCAGGGTGGCGCATTTCCATGCTGACATGTCTAAGAGATACTTATACATTGGGTCGACACACCAAGTAGTAACACAAATTATATATGAAACAATATAGAATTTGTATAAGTGATGTGCTTCACCTGCTGGTGAGGGACCAGACACTCTATGATTTGAGTAGGGGCCTCAGTAAATTATAAACACGTATGATGGTTGGGGTATATATAGTATAATCCGAGTGGAAATAACAAGTGTAGTCCATATTAGTTGAACCGGGAAGCACGACATGAAGGTGAATATAGGCATAGAATCACTCAGTCACAGCTGGCATCTTAGTTGTCAGGTAGGGTGGTGAGTCTCATTTAGAAGCATCGCGGTGGATAAGAGGTCCTGATGCTATGCCAGTGGATTCATTAAACATCTATACTCGGTGAGGATATCATCCAGGGTATTTCTTATTGCCGGGTTGGCATAGGGGTTGCCAGGTACGGTGTTGTATCCTAGAGCAATGGAAGTTATTGTCCGTGTTTGAGACAGGCTTTGTGTTGTAGCTAAGTCTGCGTCGTGAGGTAGGTCTGATGAACGTGTTTTGTTCACTTGTGAACTTATGTTTGGTGGAAAGATGTTTTTGACAGTCGTCAGGGCGGTGGTACGACTTCCTGCATATTGTGCACTCAAAAGCCCTGTTACCATGATTAGCCCAGGTGTGTGTGAGTAATGGGACAAGCTTGCGTCGCAGATGGTGCATGTATAGTGTTGTTCTGCCATAGTAGACGGTGGTTACTGTTGAAGTGACCGGTGTGTCTAGTATAAATAAGTAAGGGTATGATGTCAGTGACTATGATGTCATAAACGGGCCGGTGTTGGCGGTGTTAGAGTGACGTGTGGTGACGTCACAATATAGATACCTGACTGGTAGTGAACCTGATATTACTGTGAATGAGTTTTTACAGTCGCCTGAGATTTGTCCACTAAATTGTGGTTAGGAATTCTCAGAAAAAGACAAAACTGGTATGAAAAACTGGGTGAATTTCAACCAACAATTTTATGTTTGAGACCTTGTTGTCTGAATATGTGGAGCTCAAAAATCCACTAAAGTTCCATGGAGTGGAGGAGTTTGGTGGTGGTCTCCCGCTCAGGGTCTGCCTTGACCTGAGTGATGATTGTGTACCGTAGATCACTCTCTTGGTGATTGGGGAGATTAAAATGATGAGTGACAGGTTTGTCTCTCTTTTGTGTAATATCTGCAAAGTGTTCAGAAAGCCTGATTCTGAAAGCCCTTTTAGTTTCACCTACATATTGTTTGCAAGTTAGCAGGTACACTACATTGCGGCTTTGATGGTGTTCACGGGTCGGGTATTTGCAGCCCATGTGGGTACTGTAGAAGTACCGTGAGGAGTTGATATTTCTGCATACTTTGCAGGAATGATTATTACATGGATCGTCAATAAATTTGACTATCTGCCCGCGACCTGCTGGGGGAGTGGAATCGGGTGGGTGATGGCGGCTCTGACGAGAATGTCTTTCAGAGTTTTGTTGCGTCGGAAGGCAGTAATAGGTGGTGAAGGGAAAATCTGGTTGCAGATTTCTGAACCACTGAGTAGGTGCCAGTGTTCCTGGATAGTGCGTTTGAGCTCTAGGTTTATGGGGTTATATAGAGGATATTTTGTTAATGTTGTCAAATAACATATATATTTCATCGAGTGGTCTGATAAAGCTGATATGTTCACGCAGCCACTCATGAACATATCAGCTTTGTCAGACCACTCGATGAAATGTACATGTTATTTGACAACATTAACAAAACATTCTATTTATTATACCTTCATCATAGTTTGTAAATGATCGAGACATCAAGTAAGTCTGCATTTTGTTACGCAACCTAACTACAGTCTAGTCCTTGAGAAATGTGTACCTACACCAAATAGTTTGCTGAAAAGCAATTATGATAGAATAATTAATGTCATGTTTCCCCTTTTTGTAGTCATATTTTGTGAAAAACAAAGTCACATAAACAGTAAATGTATAACTTTAACAAAAAATACACATCAGTATTTGTCTGGAGATGCAATCAGTGCGCGTATTAGTATACACAAACTATGATTGAACACGAAGCGAGGAATCAGTCCGACAAAAGCATCAAAATAACAACTTTGAAGTAACGAACAGTGAACGTAGCATGTGGAATTCAGGCAGTTATCCACCTAGGTATGTTCATCATGTTTATTGAAGCATGTCACTTTTGTCTGATGTCATATTGTTCGCACGGGATGCAACGGCCTCTAGCCCAACACGCACTATTCCAAGCAAAAGTGATATTCTACTCAGAGAAATAACATGTTATTCTACTCAGTGAAAATATCATTTTTATTTTCATCAGTATTTACAGTATTTCACTCTTAAAAATATAATAAAGTTGCAAACCAGCACTTGTTTCACATTTGAGACTGGTGCTTTAGTCCTGTATTGGAGAAGGTCTCTCCTAGATTTGAAGTCTGACTTTAGTTTGTTTTGCTGTATAATGGATTGGGTGTACCCACGTTTTAGGTAATACCTGATGAAATTGAGGCTGTATTTCTCATATTCCGCCTCGGAACAGATTCTCCTCAGGCGGAGGAACTTGCTATAAGGGCCTTTGGTTTTGACATGAGGTGTACAGCAAATTGTAAACCAAAAGTCACTGTGTTCTGTAATCTGATAGGTTGAAAAACATGATCAAATGGTATTAGAGTCCCGGAAACTGCAAGACTATTCACTGCCTATTGACCTCGCAAACAATTGTTTTGTTGAGTCATCAACAGTGGTGACGTCATTCAAATCATATTGTGATGTAAAGTCAGAATGACGTCAAAAATGAGCAACTCCAGACGCTGCCATGGGAACCAGCTGAAACGGCCTGCTGATGACACTTCACTGCTGTACCCGTACTCGATGTAAACGAGTGCAGACAGTTAAACCCTTTGGTTTACTTTTGTATTTACAATGTCGATAAACATCATGTGTGGGCCAATTTCCAGGTGTTATTGAGTATTTGAAGCACGGGAATGTTTCATTTTAAACCTCCGTGCTTCAAATACCTGGAAATTGGCAAACACATGATGTTTATCCACTAATAGGAGTGTGCATCTGTGGGTTTACAGTAGAGAGAAAACTCCAGGGTTTGGAGTTTGTTTTCATTTGAAACCCAGGTGTCTGGAAATGCTGCCTTTCGACGCGAGAATTCCGGGTAAATTTGATGGTAGGGTGTGCAGAGCTAAGATAGTTGAGAAATTTCTCGAGTCTGTCTGTGCCTAGTGTCCAGATCAAAAAGATGTCGTCAATGAATCTGACATACAAGTCCGGTTGATCTGGATAAATGGCAAGAAGTGATTCTTCTAGTTCACCCATGAAAATATTTGCATATGATGGAGCAAGTTTAGTCATCATAGCGGTGTGGCCTACTTGTAGGTAGTTGGTGCTGTTGAACACGAAATTGTTCCTCAGTAGGACCAGTTTAAGGAGGTTGAGGAGACTGGTTGGCTTAATTAACTGGTTAAGTTTGTGTCTCCTAATCGCTTTGGCAACTGCTCTCATACCTTCCCCATTGGGGATGTTGGTGTAAAAGGAGGTGACATCCGTAATTAATTGAGTGTCTTTATTATTGTCGCATGTGTAGGACTCCAACTTTTGAATAAAGTGAGTCGTGTCTCTAATGTAGCTAAGATATTGGGGAACGAACTCTTTGATATGTTCGTCAATGAAACTGCTAATTTTTTCAGTGACTGAATTACTACTGCTGAATCCTTTTCTGCTTTTTTAATAATGATTTCATTATTATTTTTGAAGGCAGAGAGTGCAGTCATATCATCATGGGTGAGGTTGTGATGTTTGTGATGTGTCCTTCAGTCTGAAGAAATCACTGGTGACCGCTTTGAAGAATGATTCCAGACTCTGATCATTACTATATGGCAGGTTACAGTTGCTTTTTTGTCCAAACATTTTATCTAGGGGTAAGATGGTGGTGGTCTCTTCTACATCACTGAAGTAGTGAGTGAGTTTCAATTTTCTAAAATGCTGTAAGGTCAGTGAATGGCTTTTGTTGGAGCATGTGAGACTAAGGCTAAATGTTAAGCCTTTAGATAAGAGGCTTAATTCCAGCTTAGTTAATTGATAATCAGGAAGATTAACTCTGTTGGTAAGTTTCTGAGGTATTGTTTGCATCTGAATTATTGTTTATATTCAGGGTGCTGATTGTATCACAGATTGAGCTGTTACTGTGATTCAGACTGCGGGTGAGCAGGGAGATGGCTTGTTTTAGGTTATTCCTGTTGCCAAAGGTTTATGATAATGTTTCCCTGTCGGCGACTTGGTCCAGGTGGGGGGTGACGTTTCAGTCCGATGGGGAAGAAAGTAAAACAGACGGCCCCATCGGAGTTGGATAGGCACTGTATATGAGTAGCAGTGGGGGTGGCCGGTTTCGTTTGATATGCACTCATCAGACCGTTCTGCAGTGGCTGTGCAGCGCTTTATATATTCTGTATGCACCGGTGGGCAGTGGTTACCAATAAATAATGACATCACAGTAAGCAGGTGATGGCAGTCGATGTTTATGATGTCATTAACCATTTGTGCATATTGGCAGTGGTTCAACTGCTGGCGGAGTTGCACTGGTGCCACTGGCGATCCGTGTTGCCACTGATTATTTGGTGCAAAGTGAATTACCTTGTCCGCTGTGGAACTGGTGGGTCAATTGTTATGGGTGACTTGTGAGGACTTCACCATGTCCGTAACCTGAATGCAGTCCACAAAGTTATTAGGATTGTCCGTGGTATCTTTTTAGTGATTGTGCCAAAAGTGTTTCAGCCAATCGTCATGGTGTTTGTGTGTTTTGGTGCAAACTCAGCACTCATGCTGGCTATTGCCATGCATTGTGCTGATATGCCGAGTGAGGGTATCTTTTCTTGTGAACTTAACAGAGCACATTGGACATGTAAGTTTTGACATCTTGAAGATTTGTTCCAACTGTCAATGGAATCGTTAGACTTGGCAGATGACATCATAGGTTATCACGTCATAGTGGGGCTGCGTCAAGTCTGGATCAGTTAATCCACTCATTGTCACCATGCGATGTGATGACAGGTGATGTGTTTATAAATCACTCTGAAATTATGATGATTCAAGGTGGTAGTAAAAAGGCAAATGTATCGTGCCCCACCAGTTGCAACCAACATGAACATATGCTAAGTCAACAGGAGAAGAGAAAGAGACCGGAGTGGGCGAGGAGGGGCTGTGATGCTAGCACTAAGGTGACTAGTTTCGAGGTGGGTCTGTTGTTTTTGTCAGGGAACAGTGTAAACATCCCTTACTGCTGGTGAAGTGTGGGTGGCAGTCTGTGGTTCAACAGTGATTCCGGTGGAGACCAGTGTTACCGGTGGTGTGCCTGGTGTTTGGCGGTGGCTATCAGTAGAGTGCCGGTGGTAGCCGGTGGCATGCCGGCAGGACCTAAAGTGGGCATTAAAAAGGGGGAAAACGGTGACGCTATAGCGGTAACCTCAAGCTAAACATTGTGGTTGACAATGTGGCAGCTGAATGTATGGAGTTATAGGCACAAATGTTAGAATAAACATTGGAAGTATAAGGTCTTGTAACAAGACCAAGTGTGTATACAAATTTATAAAAAAGGATATAGAATTTGTATTTCGATGTCCCTCACTGGCTAGTGAGGGACCTGGGGCCCCAACATTCTGATTTGAATGTGGGGCCGGGCATAACAACATACAGTGAATTTGAGAGTATATAGACTTATATTCAGATAGAATATAAATGATAACCCAAATGAGAGTGAATTCAGATTACAATCTGCAGCTTTGCAGGCTGAATAAATGCGCATTTACTCATTAAGAGTAATGTCAGTTTGGTTTGCTGGGGTGGTGAGAGTTAAAAACATAGACGTAGATAGCAGGTCCTGGTGCTGTGCATTCGGGTTAACTAGGCATCTGTATTCTTGAAGGATTTCGTCCCAAGTTTTTCCTGATAGCCAGGTTGGTATCGGGATTCCGGTGAACTGTGTTTGGTTCAATGGGAGACGGCATCCTGTGGGATAGATTGGAGAACTTGCCAGGGTTCTGTGATTAGAAACGATGGATGAGTAGCAGTTGACCAGTTTGATAACGGTGGGCTTGGCACATTTCCTCGATATAACATAAATGGGCAAGGTTTGTGTCCATAAATGTAGGTAGTTATCTGGTAGGGTAGAGTGTTGGGAGGTGGGGTCCAGTCGGTAGGAGGATGTTTTCCATGTTCACTTTAATGATGCGTGGGTCCAATGGTGGGTCATTGGCATCACATTCAAGGGGAATGGTAACTGTGGCAAAGTCAATTAGGCTGTCCGCCACTAAGAAGAAGTCTTCTACAGTGGAAATGGGCGGGTTGTTCCGTTTTTGCCACGTAGTACATTTAATGAATGCTTTGGGTTGAACAGACAGGTGTTTAGTATAGATGTGCTTCCGGCAGTCTTCCTGACGGTTAGGTATGATCTGTTGCAGATCATACATAGGAAGGCAGTGTCACCATGGTTAGTTCTCTGGTGTCTAAGTAAGGCATCTTTACGCTTAAACTTAGTGGCGTTTGTTGGCCATATTGCGGGGTGGATTGTTTTGCCTGACCGTTGTGTCTAGTGTAGGGGAGTGATAAGTATGACGTCACAAAGGCCAGTGTGGCCGGTGTCAGGGTGGCGTGGCGTGACGTCACAATGTGGATACCTGGCTTGGTATGGAAGCTGACATTTAACTAAAATGAGTGTAAGGTCGCCCCAGATTAGTCCACGAAATTGTGGTTATAATTCTCAGAAAGAGACAAAGATAGGTATGAAAAACGGGGTGAATTTCAACCAACAATTTTATCGTTGAGAGCTTGCAGACTGAATGTGTGGAGCTCGAAAATCCACTTAAGTTCTGTGGAGCATCGGAGGTCAGTGGTGGTCTCCCGCTCAGGGTGTGCCTTGAGTTGAGTGATGATAGTGTATCTATCGTAAGTCACTCTTGCGGTGATTTGGGAGATTAAAATGGTGAGCAACGGGTTTGTCTCTCAGAGTATACTAATATGCTAAGTCAGTTTATGTAAGCTGAACAGTGGGATGATAATATGACATTTCTTTTTGACTGTTGCATCACTTGGTTGTCCTGATGTTCAATGCAAATAGCTGGATGATGATGGGACAGATTTTATTGGCTGTTTCATCACTTGGTTGTCTAGCAGTTGCATAAGCTGAATAGTGGGATGATGATTTGCCATTTCTTCTTGACTGTTACATCCCTTGATTGTCTTGAAGATGGTTAAACCGAACAATTTGATGGTGATGTGACTCATTTCTTGGCAGTAAGAACTGCTGATTTTCTTATGGGTGGACAAGCTGTGGATTTTCAAGATGATGTGACTCATTTTCTTTGCAGTAAAACTGCTGATTATGTTGAAGTTGGGTAAGCTGAATAATTTGATGATGATGTCACTCATTATGGCAGTGAAACTGCTGGTTTTCTCAGAGTTGGATAAGCTGTGGAATTTGATGATGAAGTGACTCGTTCTCTTTCAAGTAAAACCACTGATTTTGTTGAAGTTAGATAAGCTGTAGTTTTTTATGATGATGTGACTCATTTCCTTGGCAGTGAAACTGCTGATTTTCTTGAAGTTGGATAAGCTGAACAATTTGATGATGATGTGACTTATTTTCTTAGCAGTGAAACTACTGATTTTCTTGATGTTGGGTAAGCTGAATAATTTGATGATGATGTCACTGATGGCAGTGAAACTGCTCATTTTCTTATAGTTGTATAGGTGATTCATTAAGAACAGGAAACTACTGATTTTGTTGAAGTTAGGTTAGGTTAGGTAGTGGAGCATGCCTCTGGCGTCGTGGCCCTTGCATGTACCCTCTCGTTTCTCCTCTTGATTATATTGATGAATTGAGCCCATTCATTATTTCTGTTTTCAAGGGCTTCTTTAAGATTGTTGTTGGCTGTTGACCTGATTTCATCATATTCGGGGCATCTGAATAAGATGTGCTCAAGATCTTCCTCTTCTTGATTACAAAATGTGCAAATGGGGTCAGTTGCCAGATGATATTTGGCTAGATAGCTCTGACAGGGAAAGTGGTTCAGTCGGATTCTAGAGATGGTAACTTGATCCGTTCTTTTGATATTTTTGTAGAAAATTCTGTTGGGTTTTTCCTGCAGTTCAAAGTACTTTCGACCTTTGCTGTTATTGAGCCAGATATTTGACCATTTATCACTAGAGGTTTCCTTCACTCTGCATTTCAAACTAGGTAGAGATGACATAGGTTTTAGCAGAGGGCCACACTCAGATGCTTGCTTGGCAAGTTCGTCAGCCTTTTCGTTCCCAATAATCCCTACATGGCTTGGGATCCATTGTAGGCAGATGACAGTTTTCAGGGTTTGTAGCAGACTGTTGATGGCTTTGGTTTGATGGTAGTACTCAGTAGGTTTGTATGACAACAGAGTGTGCAGGGATGATAAAGAGTCCGTCAGGATGGTGTAAGGACCGGAGTTGGAAAGATCTTTAATTTCCAGCAAGGCTCTTTCTATTGCTGTAAGTTCTGCACTGAGGATTGAGCAGGGGGTGAGTGGAATGATGACACTACTCTCATCGTCTTGGAGATATATGCCTGCCCCAGCTTTTCCATTGTTTGGATCCAGGGAGCCGTCAGTGTAGATCTTTCTGTATTCTGAATATTTAGTCTGGATTAACTCCAAGGCTAGCATCTTCAACTTGACTGGGTTTTCTGACTTATTGGCTTGTTCTGGAATTGATGTTACTATGGTTGGAGGTTTCCATTGCCATGGTGGTATATCATTCATGATTGCTGTTGGAGAGAAGTTGGGGTCTGACCTAGAAGGGAGATAGATGTTTCTTTCCTTGAGTAGCCTGCTGGATCTTGCATAGAAGGAGTTCTTTGCTTTGTTTTTCTTGAGATGCCCTGGAGAATCTTTTGGAAGGAAGTGATTTTTAATCCTTCTGTTCAGGATAACTGATTCCGAATGGATCTGAAGTGGAGGGATGTTTGCTTCTATCTCAAGTGACCCAACTGGCGTGGTTTTCAGAGCACCAACTATGAGACGGAGAGCACAATTTTGTAAGGTTGAAAGTCTTTTCATTCTCGTTGGGCAGCATGATGACCAGATTTCCATGGCATATGACATCTTACTCCTGATATATGTCAGATAGAATGTTCTTAGGGTGGTAAAATCGGCCCCCCAAGCTTTTGATGAAATGACCTTCATGAGGTTCAGCCTCTTTAGACAGTCATGATGTAACCGGTCAATATGGGCATTCCATGTGAGTTTAGGGTCGAGTGTTAGCCCTAGTATTTTCGGATTTTTGTTGTAGCCTATTGACCGACCAGAGATTTGTATACCAAGTTTGTCAAGTGGCAATACATGTTTTCGTTTTCTGGTGATGACTGTGTATTCTGTCTTATCTTGGGATATCTTTAATTTCCACTTGGTTGCCCAATTGTTTATTGCTTCCATACATTCATTGGCATGCGTCACAATGTGGTTGAGATCTTTGTGAGTGATATATATGGAGCCATCATCAGCATATGTGACTTGTCCCAGTGGCTTTGAAACTACAGATGGTAGATCCTGCATCATGATGTTAAAAAGGATTGGGCTGATTATTGAACCCTGGGGTGTTCCAGTGTTGATGCTGATTAAGTCTGAATACTCATTACCTACTTTGGTTTGGATGTGTCTTTCGCTGAGGAAGCTTCTGATGAATTTAAGAAGTCTGCCACTTATTCCCAGTTCAGCTGCCTTTAAGGTGACTCCATCCCACCACACCTTATCAAATGCACCTTCTAGATCGATCAGGATTATAACCGTGTATTCATTCCTGCTTAATCCTTGATGACATTGTTCAGTTAGCTGCATGAGTGCATCTATGGTACCTGATTTTGGGCGGAAGCCACACTGAGATTTGTGAAAGATCTTTTCTGTCTCCAATTTCCATGTTAATCGTCTGGTGATCATCTTTTCCATGAGTTTACCTAGGCAGGAGGTGAGGGCAATAGGACGGTATGATTTAATGGCTAGTTTATCTTTGTTTGGTTTTAGAAGAGGAATTACTTGGCTAGTCTTCCATGCTGATGGATAAGTGCCAGAGTCCCAAATCTCATTAAACAGATTGAGTATGATGTCTTTTGCATTTGGTGGTAGGTCCATCAGCATCTGGTTGTGAATTTTATCAGGACCAGCAGCTTTTAGTGTCAGTTCTTTTATGGCAAGGTCCATTTCATGTCTCGTGAAAGGTTGGTCCTCCTCAGCCTCAGAAGAATACAGCAAATCTAGGTTGTCAGCAATATGTTGTTCACTATCAGAAAAGGTACTTTTGTTGAAATCCGTGTCAATGGAGGAACACTTGTTGGCATAGTGATTTCCAAATAACTGCGCCTTTTCTTTCGTGTCAGTGATCATTACACCATCATGGAATAGGGCTGGTTGACTTGAGTTGGTGTTGCCGTTGATTGCTTTTATTTTCCTCCAGATAGTATGGGAAGGAGTGTCTCTTGTAAGAGTTGAGATGAAATTTCTCCAACTAGTGGTTTTGGCGATCTTGATATCCCTCTTTACTTTGGCTTCTAGACATTTGTATGCTATTTTGTCCCTCAAGTTGCGGGTGCGTTTCCAAGTTCTTCTGGCTCTTCTTCTAGCCTTTCTGTCCTTGCTTATACTTTCATTCCACCAAGGTGCAGGTGGTCTCTTGTGAAGTTTGGTTGAAGGATAAGTTTCTTCTGCCACATCAACAATACACTTGGTGATTGATTCCACCTTCTGTTCAACAGATGAGTGTGTTATGATGGCTTGTGTTTCCTCAATCTGGTGTGCTAGTGTTGAAGTGTTGAAGTTGGATAAGCTCTAGTTTTTGATGATGATGTGACTCATTTTCTTGACAGTAAAATTTCTGATTTTCTTGACACTGGGTAAGGTGAGCAATTTGATGATGTTGTGACTCATTTTCTTGGCACAAAGACGTGCTGATTGTCTTGATGTTGGGTAAGCTGAATAATTTGATGGTGATGTCACTCCTTATGGCAGTGAAACTGCTCATTTTCTTATAGTTGGATAAGTGATTCATTTTCTTTGCAGGAAACTACTGATTTTGTTGAAGTTGGATAAGCTCTAGTTTTTGATGATGATGTGACTATTTTCTTGGCAGTAAAACTGCTGATTTTGTTGAAGCTGGGTAAGGTGGGCAATTTGATGATGATGTCACTCCTTATGGCAGTGAAACTGCTCATTTTCTTATAGTTGGATAAGTGATTCATTTTCTTTGCAGGAAACTACTGATTTTGTTGAAGTTGGATAAGCTCTAGTTTTTGATGATGATGTGACTCATTTTCTTGGCAGTAAAATATCTGATTTTCTTGACGCTGGGTAAGGTGAGCAATTTGATGATGTTGTGACTCATTTTCTTGGCACAAAGACGTGCTGAATTTCTTTATGTTGGGTAAGCTGTATAATTTGATGATGATGTGACTCATTTTCTTAATTAGTAGTGAAACTACTGATTTTCTTGATGTTGGGTAAGCTGAATAATTTGATGATGATGTCACTCCTTATGGCAGTGAAACTGCTCATTTTCTTATAGTTGGATAAGTGATTCATTTTCTTTGCAGGAAACTACTGATTTTGTTGAAGTTGGATAAGCTCTAGTTTTTGATGATGATGTGACTCATTTTCTTGGCAGTAAAATATCTGATTTTCTTGACGCTGGGTAAGGTGAGCAATTTGATGATGTTGTGACTCATTTCCTTGGCACAAAGACGTGCTGAATTTCTTTATGTTGGGTAAGCTGTATAATTTGATGATGATGTGACTCATTTTCTTAATTAGTAGTGAAACTACTGATTTTCTTGATGTTGGGTAAGCTGAATAATTTGATGATGATGTCACTCCTTATGGCAGTGAAACTGCTCATTTTCTTATAGTTGGATAAGTGACTCATTTTCTTTGCAGGAAACTACTGATTTTGTTGAAGTTGGATAAGCTCTAGTTTTTGATGATGATGTGACTCATTTTCTTGACAGTAAAATTTCTGATTTTCTTGACACTGGGTAAGGTGAGCAATTTGATAATGTTGTGACTCATTTTCTTGGCACGTCTTTTTTTTCTTGGCACAAAGACGTGCTGATTGTCTTGATGTTGGGTAAGCTGAATAATTTGATGATGATGTGACTCATTTTCTTAATTAGTAGTGAAACTACTGATTTTCTTGATGTTGGGTAAGCTGAATAATTTGATGATGATGTCACTCCTTATGGCAGTGAAACTGCTCATTTTCTTATAGTTGGATAAGTGATTCATTTTCTTTGCAGGAAACTACTGATTTTGTTGAAGTTGGATAAGCTCTGGTTTTTGATGATGATGTGACTCATTTTCTTGTCAGTAAAATTTCTGATTTTCTTGACACTGGGTAAGGTGAGCAATTTGGTGATGTTGTGACTCATTTTCTTGGCACAAAGACGTGCTGATTGTCTTGATGTTGGGTAAGCTGAATAATTTGATGATGATGTGACTCATTTTCTTAGCAGTGAAACTACTGATTTTCTTGATGTTGGGTAAGCTGAATAATTTGATGATGATGTCACTGATGGCAGTGAAACTGCTCATTTTCTTATAGTTGGATAAGTGACTCATTTTGTTGAAGTTGGATAAGCTCTAGTTTTTTATGATGATGTGACTCATTTTCTTGGCAGTAAAATTTCTGATTTTCTTGACACTGGGTAAGGTGAGCAATTTGATGATGTTGTGACTCATTTTCTTAATTAGTAGTGAAACTACTGATTTTCTTGATGTTGGGTAAGCTGAATAATTTGACGATGATGTCACTGATGGCAGTGAAACTGCTCATTTTCTTATAGTTGGATAAGTGACTCATTTTCTTTGCAGGAAACTACTGATTTTGTTGAAGTTGGATAAGCTCTAGTTTTTGATGATGATAATGTGACTATTTTCTTGGCAGTAAAACTGCTGATTTTGTTGAAGCTGGGTAAGGTGGGCAATTTGATGATGATGTCACTCCTTATGGCAGTGAAACTGCTCATTTTCTTATAGTTGGATAAGTGACTCATTTTCTTTGCAGGAAACTACTGATTTTGTTGAAGTTGGATAAGCTCTAGTTTTTGATGATGATGTGACTCATTTTCTTGACAGTAAAATTTCTGATTTTCTTGACACTGGGTAAGGTGAGCAATTTGATGATGTTGTGACTCATTTTCTTGGCACGTCTTTTTTTTTCTTGGCACAAAGACGTGCTGATTGTCTTGATGTTGGGTAAGCTGAATAATTTGATGATGATGTGACTCATTTTCTTAGCAGTGAAACTACTGATTTTCTTGATGTTGGATAAGCTGAATAATTTGATGATGATGTCACTCATTATGGCAGTGAAACTGCTCATTTTCTTATAGTTGGATAAGTGACTCATTTTCTTTGCAGGAAACTACTGATTTTGTTGAAGTTGGATAAGCTCTGGTTTTTGATGATGATGTGACTATTTTCTTGGCAGTAAAACTGCTGATTTTGTTGAAGCTGGGTAAGGTGAGCAATTTGATGATGATGTCACTCATTATGGCAGTGAAACTGCTCATTTTCTTATAGTTGGATAAGTGATTCATTTTCTTTGCAGGAAACTACTGATTTTGTTGAAGTTGGATAGGCTATAGTATTTGATGATGATGTGACTCATTTTCTTGTCAGTAAAATTTCTGATTTTCTTGACGCTGGGTAAGGTGAGCAATTTGATGATGTTGTGACTCATTTTCTTGGCACAAAGATGTGCTGATTGTCTTGACGTTGGGTAAGCTGAATAATTTGATGATGATGTGACTCATTTTCTTAGCAGTGAAACTACTGATTTTCTTGATGTTGGGTAAGCTGAATAATTTGATGATGATGTCAATCCTTATGGCAGTGAAACTGCTCATTTTCTTATAGTTGGATAAGTGATTCATTTTCTTTGCAGGAAACTGCTGATTTTGTTGAAGTTGGATAAGCTCTAGTTTTTGATGATGATGATGTGACTATTTTCTTGGCAGTAAAACTGCTGATTTTGTTGAAGCTGGGTAAGGTGGGCAATTTGATGATGATGTCACTCATTATGGCAGTGAAACTGCTCATTTTCTTATAGTTGGATAAGTGATTCATTTTCTTTGCAGGAAACTACTGATTTTGTTGAAGTTGGATAAGCTCTAGTTTTTGATGATGATGTGACTATTTTCTTGGCAGTAAAACTGCTGATTTTGTTGAAGCTGGGTAA
This sequence comes from Haliotis asinina, assembly GCF_037392515.1. Classification (NCBI taxonomy): domain Eukaryota; kingdom Metazoa; phylum Mollusca; class Gastropoda; order Lepetellida; family Haliotidae; genus Haliotis; species Haliotis asinina. The sequence continues at coordinate 45,726,506 of NC_090281.1, forward strand.
GGTGGGCAATTTGATGATGATGTCACTCATTATGGCAGTGAAACTGCTCATTTTCTTATAGTTGGATAAGTGATTCATTTTCTTTGCAGGAAACTACTGATTTTGTTGAAGTTGGATAAGCTCTAGTTTTTGATGATGTTGTGACTCATTTTCTTGGCACAAAGACGTGCTGATTGTCTTGATGTTGGGTAAGCTGAATAATTTGATGATGATGTGACTCATTTTCTTAGCAGTAAGCATTTTTGCCTTTCTAGGCTGAAAAATGGATCAAGTGACTCATTTTCTTGGTGTAGTCTTGAAGTTTTGTAAGCAATGTTGTGAGATTTGTGTCCAATCTTTTCTTTGCCAGTTGAAACCCTCAAAGGTTTTGACTGTTCCTTTTGGTAGTTGATACTTTTGCTTGCTTTGAAGTTCAGTAAGCTATAGGGTTGACTGCACTTTTATTAGTTTACGCAAGGGATTGGCAAGATATCTCTGTGTTGGCCCATTCAATAGAACTTGGATACTAATCGATAATCTTTTCTAGCCCTTTGTTCCCCTTCAACACTGTTTTTAGAATTCGTATTATTTTGGGGAGTTGTCAATTGCAGTTTTGATTCTTTAAGAAGTCACTGACAAAAATAAACCAGTAATGTACTGTTTTGTTTTAGCCCTTGAAATTCTATGATTATTAGTATTTAATAATTCAACAATGATATATTTTAGGCCTTAGATGCATCGATGTATCAATCTTTTTCCATTTTCATTTATAATATAAACAAAAAGGAAAGTTTACCTGATTTCATTATTTGCAAGAATGGTTTTAATATAATCATGCAGGTTTTTTTATGGGGTAAAAGACACGGTGGATAAAAAAAAGAAATGTTACAAGAGGATCACCCTGACAACATTGCTTCCTCACAATGCACTGTACAAAGTAACTGCCATACAATCCTTTCGTAGTTCCATACCTGGGGCAAGGACGCTTCCACCACTTTTTGTGTACTCTCAATATTATTAGTACGCACAACATTTTCATATTCACAAATTCCTTACAATGATTCACTGTCACATTCAGTCCCAACAATCAGAATGAAAGACTGATTCCGGTCACACACACTTCCTCAACACACTCAAAGGGTATTCACGTCAACTTCCAAAAACATTCTGCTACCTTCCTTCTCGATACCTTAAACGCCCATAAACCATCCACTCGCCCTCCTCCGTGAAGCTTGCGCTTACCAAACTTATTCTCACCAATCTCCACCTCAATTCCTGGCCCACCTATCGTCTCATTCTCCTCTTCTATCACAAACAAATACACATCTCTGGAATAATTGTACCAGTTAACTGAAGTATGATCTGAGACCAGACGCAAATGCACTTTCACAGAATTTTCTCTCACTTGATAACCCAATAAAATGTCAAGTTCATAATTTCAGCTTTCTAACTTACAAAATCAAGAATCACACTTTGCAACAAATTTACAATTGCGCTGCATATTAGAACAAGTCCATGCATAACACTCGCTCCAACTCGAATCCTTTCGTTTTCGTATGCTGCCACAATACTGTGACACTTCTCACACTCTCCACTGAAATCTCCAATCAAACCAAACGCTTCCAACCATTCCATCAATTGAATTTGTTCTCATCTTGACTCTACTCATACAAATCATCATACACCATTCTCCTTACAGCCATAACTACACATGTCAAATAAACAAATTCTGAAATCAGGCCACAGGCTAAAATACTACTCACCAACTGTGTGCATTCAAATTGTGGCAGTTGTAGTAACCAACTACCTTGCTTGGAACATCCAGAACTTACCAATCAGGGAAAAGGAACATCTGGATTTCTGTTTGATTATATAATGACTGGTTTGATGTTTTGGAACATTATTAAATTCGTCTTTATAACTATCGTGAATTAAACCTTTGCCAGTAAACACAAAAGTGACCACTAATTCCATCTACGATATCCCATGACGGAGATCAGCCCTCTCTTTCCTGCTTCTTTTCTACTTTAGACTTCCTTTTGGACATCTAGGGTGTTTAAAGCAGACACTGAGATCTGGAGTTGGCAACATGTCTCTCACTTATTAAGTGATCATAATCAATTCCTGCTGGAAATAATGGACCAATCACAAAGGTCAGTATAACGTATCCTGGCTGCTTTTCTTGGCATTACATTGTGTATAATTATTGCTCATACATTATGTAGCATATTTATAAATCTCCAGACAAAAGCCACTTTGTACACCCACGAAGATGCTATCTACAACTGCAAGTTAGTAAGTTTAGTTTTATGTTACTTTTCGGAGTATTCCAGCAATATCACATCTTAACACAGTGTGCCCAAGTGGGGTTTCGTACCTGGTCTTCGTGTGAGGAGCAAACACCTTAACCACTAGGCTGCCTCACCATCCCTAGTCTTTAACAACCCATGTTTGATGTAAGAGGCAACTTAAGGGATGGGTTGGCCTCCTTCGCTGACTCGGTATGTTTGTCATCCCAAAAAATTCCCAGTTCTTTAGATCAATGCTTGTTATGTCAACTACTGGATTGTCTGGCGAATTTCTCAATTATTTACAGATTGTCTTATAGCTTCAATATTGCTGAATGAGGGTTAAACAACCAACAAACATAAAACTACTTCGGGAGAGCTTTAACCATTTTTAATGCATTTAGTAGTATATACAATGACAGTTCTGGACCACTTTCAAGAAATGACTTTCTTGAAAGTGGTCCAGAACTGTCATTGTATATACTACTCATTGCAGTTTTTTGTGAGGACATAGTTCCAAGTTTTACTACTCAAAACCACTATCAAGACATTGTTAGGATGTGGGGATAATTCATTTATTGTTTTGTCAAAAAAGGGGGGATTCATAGTGTGACTCCAGTGCATTGAAAATGAAATGTGTGCCATTTGAAATAAAATAGCCCAGTATCATTGACTAGAATGCAATACATGTACTTTACAGTTCGATAGGTGTGGGTGATTCAAGTAGCCAAATTTGCATCTCCCTATTTTACAACTTAATATATTACATCTAGCAATGGTGAAATGGTGAATAATTATACAGAAAAAATTACATAGCCAGATGGTGTGTGTGGATACAGATAGACATTTTTTTGCTGTAAATTTTTAAAATTCATTTTGTATCTGAATTCCTAAATGTGAGTTGGTTTTTGTTCTTTTTGTTTGTTTCTTAAGAATAAAGCACTGCCCGAAATTATTATTTTTTAAAGTACCTTTCTTACCGATGACAATTATCCCAACTGCTGGCTGATGATAATGCTGTGGAATTGAAGATGTTGATAGTGGGGTTACTGCTGCTACAGATGATGATGGCTTTGAAGGTGATGGGGAAGGCAAGTCTTCTTTTGCCTTTGATATATTTTGTTTCATGTATAAATTCTATATAATGTACGAAATAGTTTCTGTATGTGTGTCACATATCAAACTTTAATGTTCAAGTATGTGAATACAATATTTCTATCCCCCATTAGTTGATCTGTTTTGCTTTTGTTATGATACATTAATCACATATAATTTATGAATAGCATCAGAAGGTATCAGACATTGCTAACCATTACAGTTTCAAATTCAGTTCTTTCAGTTTTGAACTTCAGGATACTGTGCATGCAACATGTAGCCAATTTAGATAATACACATATATTTAATCATGTTTGGGTCTGTTAGAAGTGCTGAAGTGAAAGCTTGAAAAAATTACAACCTTGGAAGCAAACCACCTGATGATGCTTTACTTTCGTACACTTTATGGCAATGGATTTTGATGAATGTTATTTTTTTTTCAAATATTAACTGGATCGGTGGTCAGGTTTGCTGACTTGGTTGACACATGTCATTGTATCCCAGATGTGTAGATTGATACTCCCGCTTTTGATCACAGAATTGTCTAGTCAAACCTTATCTGCCAGTCACTGTAAGCAGTCCGTAACCTGTACATGCTTGTACAGACACACAGTTTGCTTTTATTATTGTTATCGTTATATAATATTAACTGCGCAATAAATTTTTTGTGTGCTATTTTTCTTGTTTGGTGTCTTGTTTGATTTAATCTTGACATCAGCTTTCATTTATGTTTTCAGCTCATGTGATGGTCACGTTAACTTGTACTTTTAGGCTCTGTCTGACTTCTGTTTGCCTTTGACATCCTCCACATCACCCTTACACCAGCAATGCATATAAAGATTGATTTCATAAATATACCCACAGAACCCCAGCCCATCGTCAATTCAAGTTTGTCCAACATATCTACAGTGCTGAAAAAAACAAGAACAATGACCATGACTTAACAGTCATTCGTTGAAAGTGTATTGAAGTGTTTGGTTGGAAGTGAGGTCTATTGCATGTTTTTCCGATATAAAGAATATTTGTCTTCAGACCTAAACCCTCTCACAACACCCTTAGTTTCTCTGAAAAGGTAATTTTGGCATTGTTGACTTGTGAAACTCTTGAAGGAAATGAACTGAAACTTGCTCAGTTATAAAAGCTATAATTCTCCTGTCTTATATTGATCTAGCCTGTTGACCAAATTCTGACAGTGAGAATACAGTCCCCGGCTCACACATGTTAACTACTGTAACCAAAGCCTCGTATGCAAATAAAAAACTAAGACTGAAACAAACAAACTGACAATCCAAACACTATAGTTTATTTTTGAAAGTCAATCACTTCAAAACACCTACCACTGATACATCACCCATCCCTTTCTAAAGGACACGTTTGCACGAAAATTGACCGTTTCGTCTTCGACTTTTTCATCGTAAGAAATGCTTATCAAGTAGTTTTATGGCCAAAACAAAACAAGTATCAGAGGTAACTAATTTATTTATTTATTTATTTTTAGCGTTTTATCGATTCAAAGTTTCTACAAGTTCTAATAGTCCACAATGATCGTATCATGGCTTACGTCCCTTGAAAATGACGTCACTGGTGCCCAAATGATAAACGTTACACCTTATTAGACCCATTCACGTGGTGCAGGTATAGGTGTGGCTCTTGTGTCTGGATGCTCAGACTACTGTTTTAATCCACATGTTGCCTGGGCGTCAGCTGGCTCTGTGGTTGGTTCCACAATGTTACATTGTACAAAAAAGAGAACGTAACTAAACCAATCATGAATTTCAACTTGAGTCGGTCTTCTTGCCGACCACTGGTACCGACTTTCACCCGAACTCAAACGTATCTACACACTTCATCTAGCTTGTCGTCGCTGAATGAGAAGGCATTCTACGTTTGATACACTGCACATAAATCGTACGATGCGAGTCCCTCTTCAACTTCACTTTGATGTCGAAACCATATATTCTGTTTGAAATTCGTTTTCTATATCTATGAACAGGCAATCGCTGAGAATGTTTAGGAAACTACACGAACGTCAAAGTGAACTTCCACTCACTGTGTTTACATAAAAATCACGTAACACGTATGTCCGTTATAATTCAAAACCATCTTCTTTACACGAATCCTTGTATTCCTCATCAGTAAAAAATAAAATGACAATTGATAAACCAAGAACCTCTGTGAAATCTAGTAAATTAGTCAGGTGTGAAAGGACTACTCGTTTAAAATGTAAACAAAACCCATCTCGGATTTAATTTAACACTGGTGAACATCGTTTTCTCATACTGTGAGCAATCGTTCGCCTACTCGTTGCATACACTTGCTCATACGTCTTGGAAGATGCATCTGAAGAGCAGCGTAGCAAGAGATAGTTAAATAAATCTAGGTGTATATCATTTCTGATATCAACTTCACACTTTATTATTTCTGCCAGGGACTTGTAACTGTAACATGTATATTTTTTATATCATTTGGCAATACAGATGCAGTTCCATGATACGAACATAGCAGTGCTGGATTATATCATATTTAAATGCAAAGAGAACTCAAGGTCCTTGTTTTATGTCATTATAAAACTTTGAAACAACCGAGACACGCTTGTAATGTTTTTCATTTTATTTATTTATGTTTTTATTTTTTTGTGAACATAAGAACTTCTTTTCTTTGAATGGGATTCTAGAAGTTGGATAGATCAAGGAAGAGGGCTGTTCTTTTCTTTATTTTAACGGATATACTGGTTCTTTATTGTGTATAGGCGACGTTTCGACACACTGCTAGACACATATTAGATGATTCTGCGCATTAAACGCATTTGTGACAAGAGAGGCGGTACAACGAGTTGGGCGAGTACAGCTACAGGTAGCTTGACGATTATGCACGTGCAATACATGCTAACCGTGACATGAAATCAACACCGCATATTCCTTCGAATGATAAGACTGGAATTTCAGGCGTAAGATACTGATATTCCACGCTAACCTTTAGTTAAGACGAAGACAAATAGATGATTGGGGCATTGACAATCATTTTAGATATTCAACAATTTTGTTAAAAAAAACCTGGAAAATGTCATTTGCTTCGTGAAATGGACCGGTGGTCCTAAACATATTTGATCAGTATATTGTGTTGATTCAATTCGTTGGGATTGTACCTGTTCCGAAATGGAGTGTGCTATAACAGTTCATGCGTGAAACGCACGGGGAAAATGAACTTCTCGATATTTATCAGACAACCTGTCTCCCTCTTTCATGCTTGACAACGGTACAAGAATCTGCACCGAAACGTCGCTATCACGCAATAAAGAAGTTGTTATCCATACAATTTGTCCTATTAGAATTTTATTTATTTACAACACACCGTGTTACTAAAAGGTCTTTGAGTGGCATTTAGAAGTGATGTACATAAAAAACAACAGAATTATATAAATGTCATGTTCTCTGTTATGAGGAACACAACGTTTCGGTGTATATCTTAATCTTTCATCAGGTGAATGAATGACATGAAACAAAACATATATTGGTATATATATAACTGGGAACGCCCCACTTGAAACAAGAGGGTACAAGAATCTGCACCGAAGAAGTTGTTATCCATACAATTTGTCCTATTTGCACACCTCAACTTCTAAAATGCCACTCAAACAAATAAAATTCTAACTGAACAAATAGTACATCCTATTTCTAATTGTCTCCAACAAGAAACTATCCATATTTACAGCATTTGATACAAGGTGAAGGCACCTGAAGTCCCACGATAATACATTCTGTCACAGTACACATTTGAGAACTGTTTTCCCTTCCATCAGAAAAACATAGGTTAGATTTTACGCCGCTTTTTTAACAATATTCCAGAGATGTCCGGGAGCCACCAGAAATAGGTTTCACACATTGCACCCAGTTAGGGAATCGAACCCATTCAGCGTGATGAACGAACGCTTTAACTACTAGGTAACCACACCTCCGAAGTAAGAAAGCGTGTAAATAATACAGACGATGTTATGGTCTAAACAAGTCAGAAAGTCAACGATTATGCCATTTTCATGTGCAAAATATTAATTGTCGCGATTGCATACGCCCTGTTCAACACATTCTGCAATTCGTTTACACTTGTAGAAGATGTACATGTAAAAACTGGATGGAGATAAATACAAATTTTGATTATATTCTCTAAAATCAATAGCACTTTAAAAACCGTGATCGAACCCCATAATAGAAACTGATGCGAAGACTGTAATTTTTATCGCTTGATCACTTCCTGGGATGCAAGTTTAATTGCAATCTGAAAAATGCGCCTCTAAAATCCCTTATATCCATCACCGTGCTTGAATGCGCCATTTAAAAGGGCCACAACTCAAGAGTCCCGTGAACGTGTATTTCTAAAACTGTAACCGCTTTCCACACAGTATTGCTGTCAGCGTTTAGGAATGCTGATCAGGAGTAACTTGGGTCTGAAGGATAGGACAACGGGGTATCATAAGGTTGTTAGTCCAACTTGTCACGCCGTTTCAATTTCAGTAACTTCGGAATGAAAATATTTTTCAAATACAACTTCGAATAATAGTAACATCGTTGAAGTTGAAGCTGAATATTTCAACGAGCAAAAAAACAAAACAAAACAAAAACAACAACAACAACAACAAACCCAAACAACTCTCTCCCCTCGCAGGCTTTTTACATAGTCATAACGTTGAACTTTTGTTGAAAAATTTTGGAGGGTGACCTTAAATCTAATTACAGATCGGTCAGCATTAGTTGAAATGTATTGGAGGGAAACCTGAGTTGAAAACTATTGATACTTTTAGGGTGAGCTTTAGTTGAAAATTGTTGGCGGGAACCTTAGTTGATAATTATGGGAAGATGAACTTCATTTAATACTATTGGGGTGAACTTCAGTTGAAAACTGTTGAAGGGGAACTCCAGTTGACACTATTAGGATGAATTGTCCTGATTCTATATATTGGAGCATAAACTTAGATTGAAACTGATGAGACGTCTACAACAGACTGCAATGCAAAGACCAGACAGGGCGAGGAGTGTCCGGGTGGTTAAGCTGTGAAGTGCAGCATGACGTGTGCACTCAAGAAACAAAGGGGAAAAAGATTATCTCCAACGATGTCGCCGTGCCATTGATGTGTTCTGTTATCTCGTCAGCTGTCATACCACCCCCACACCATTAGACTTCCATACCAAACGGACGACGTGATCAGCGCAGCGGTTTGGTGGACGCCCGCAGGATTTTGCTGTCCAGTTGAAACCAGCGAACAGTATATTACACCGTATTGTCTCCAGAACCTCAGCTCCGGTCCCCACAAGGCAAGGTGTTCCTGCAAGAGTTGAGAAGCAAAGATGGGTGTGTAGACGTCAGTTACTGAGCTACCCCACAGGTCGCGTATCCGCTTCTGTTACCAATTGGTCTCGACCTAGGAATCGCCCTGGCTTTTACTTTGTTAGTCTGGTATAGATTCATTAGGTGCACTAACCGAACATGATTGTTTTTTGTACACGTGATCCGTGCACGACCGGCCCATGGCAAGTCATTTGCTGTAGTTGATATCTCCAAGTTGATGAAAGAGGTGTGTGTGTGTGTGTGTGTGTGTGTGTGTGTGTGTGTCTGTCTGTCTGTCTGTCTGTCTGTCTGTGTCTCTGTGTGTCTGTGTGTGTGCGTGTGTGTCTGTGTATGTCTCTCTGTGTGTGTCTGTGTATGTCTCTCTGTGTGTGTTTACCAAATTACATTTCACTGATTGTGTGAGTAAGTGAATCAACCCATGGACCCCGAGGGACCAGTGAACAACGTACTCAGCTTACCGAACACCTCTATGTTAATTTTGAATTGTTTGAAGCACGTGTATTGAACTTGTTTAGCCATCGCTGGATTTTGCAGCTGACAGGAAAAAAATGATTTAGAGTTATCTCCCTTCCATCAATTTGCATCCGCGAAACATCGATAATTTCTATACGTCATACGTAATTCAGTGTTATTCGAGATATAGAATTACTTCCATGAAGTACCAAATGAGTTCGACATGCCCAGCAGGGTACATAGAAATTTTACTCGCATGTAAGCGGGGTACATCGAAAATTATGGAGGAGCGCTCAGCCTATCAGAAAACGACATTTGTGTGTGAGGTACGATAAATGTCGATGTCCATTTCTCCGATGTACAAACACCGCTCAGGCAGGTCAGTTGTTTATTTAACTATACACGAGAACGGCGTAACAAACATCAGTGAGGAAATCAGTTTGCCCTATTTCCATGTGCAGTAGGACCCTGTCCTACAGAAAGCAATAGACTTGTTTCTGTGTTATTCACAGTTTCACAAAAGTGACATGTCTAGGTCTAGGAGCAATGGTCTAGACAGCGCGTCATTATTTAAAATACACAGGTACACTGTCACTCAAGCTATCTCCGTGAATATGTACTGAGTGAGTGTATAAGACCCATGTGGAGATGCTTAAATGAGGTTCATTTAAAGGTGAGAAAAATTTGTTTGTTTGTTTGTCTCATGTCAAGTGCAGCAACATTCAAGTTATATGGCGGAGGTCTGTAAATAATCGGGTCTGGACCAGACAATCCAGTGATCAACAGCACGAACATTGATCTTGTTATACGATGACATGTGTCAACCACGTCAGCGAACCTGGCCATCCGATCCCATTTTACAAGCATGGGTTGCTGAAGGTCAATTCTAACCCGGATCTTCACGGGAGAAATGCGTATTAAAAAAATCATTATTTTTTTTTAGAATGAACGCAGTTTAAGTTTACTTTGTTCGAGGCAAAGATATTTATTCCACATACATCATAAAGGATCAGACATATGTATTGGAAAGAAAGTGATTCTCTAATCTTTGCTTTGTCATAGATTTGATAAAAATTAAAATTTTGCCCAAACACTTTCAACAAGCAATATTATGGCATGTTAAAAACTTGTCGGTCAGTCTGTTTAAACACATGTTGAATTACCACATATTTTTCAGAGATATATATTCATGCTTCAAGCCTCTTAGGTTTCTGATGTCAACCCAACCTGCACAAGATATCGATCGATCTCGCGGCTTCGGAGGCAGGACTGAAGATGCTTCTGTTCACAGCTTGCCGACATATTTCCTCACCTCAGAACCAAAAATCACTTTGTCCCACTGACGGGATTTTCGAACACGTTTTGAAATTTAAACTCAACTCCACCCGACGTTGTTTAAGATAGACAGAATAACAAGCACCAAAACTAGCTCAACATTAAGGAGATAAAACAACGGTTGGTCAGTTCGACTTATATACAAAACAGACATTTCGGACGGCAAGCAGCCAGACATTCAGCCATGCGCTATTTAAACAGGAATAATCCTGACCACGACGTGAAATCCAACTTCACCCCGCCACATTTGAATGCTAATCATTTCTTGATCATTATTCATTTGAAATTCTTTAACAGTGGATCGAAATTGTTTGTAATTATTTGTAATTTGTTAGTATATTGGTGAAAAAGAGCAAGAAACTTACAATATGAGCGGTTGCCTGTATACGTGTTAACAGGAGCAGACACAAACTTGCCATTAAAGTTAAAAATGTTTCATTGAGCCGCAAGAAATCAAATAAAGGAACTCCTAGTCAGTCTCTTATTTCCAGAGATAATTATAAGAAAGTAGAGCCTAATATCTCTCTCTCTCTCTCTCTCTCTCTCTCTCTCTCTCTCTCTCTCTCTCTCTCTCTCTCTCTCTCTCTCTCTCTCTCTCTCTCTCTCTCTCTCTCTCTCTCTCTCTCTCTCTCTCTCTCTCTCTCTCTCATGTGTCTCATTATTGGGCGGTGGGGTTCGCATCCCCAGTCTTCATCAATTATAGTTAACAACGGGTCTTATCGAGTGTCCATGTACATGAAACTGTGAACATGTGATCGATATCATGAACATCTCAACAATATCAGGTCGTATCCCATATTTGTTGTTGATAACATGCAAGTGAATGTTCCCAGCGTTACTCAGCGTGTACCAATAGCAATAACCATATACCGATATCATTGGACAATTGCTCCTGAACAAGTATATATGGATCATTTGAGAAAGCGTTTCTATGGATACAGTCGGAGGATAACCATATTATCATTTGTTGTTTTTGTTACATGAATGTCAGCATATGATTATATAATCAGGTAAATAATTCATAACAGTCGTTTCCTTGTTTGATCACAAGCTGATAGATATTAAAAATCACGTTGACGTGCTCGTGCGGAAAACAGAGTTTTTTCGGAAAAAAACGAGATTCGGACTACCAGTAATTTTTTGTACTTGCATGTTTACCTTTTCTTTGTATTATTTTCCTAATTCCATTCACTTCCTTGTAGCCGTTTTTATCGACCAAACCGATTCAACAGTTTTGAATGTTTTGGGTAAGAAGACAAAATGCCATGTAAACGTGACGGAAATCAGCATTGTTCCATTACGAAACTTATAAAAATGGAGAAATAATTATCTTCACTTTTGACAATTGTTTAACCCTTAGGAAACAAAATACGTCTGGCTGTTCAAGATGCCATGTTTTAGGGCGAACTATAACATCATGTTTAAACGTATCACAGTGTCAATTTCTTGTGTATCATTACTAAAATAGTGCGTTTTCAGCAACTGCAGGGTATTTTCCTTTTAAATCCCAAATCCTACTTTGCGTTATTGTCCTTCACATTCTCTGAAGCCTCTTGTAATTTGTGACTAGATTCATAACGATGTGCACACTTTCAATATGTGCAAAACCCATTCATACTGCTTCTTTATATGTCAGTGCTTCATATTCCTAAAACAATTTGACGGAATATTCATTTTTAGAATATCAGAGATGATGTATTTTTTCCAACTATATGAATATGTTATTGCTACGTCCCTCGTTAGGAGTACAGAATGGCATGGAGTAGAATGAGATGCTCTTAGGGGACGTGATGCTAAAAGTTTGATATATCGATCTTAGTGAGTTCAGCTTGTAAATCCTGAAGTTGTAGTGTCATTTAGCTTCAGAAACACAGGGATTCTGTAGCAAAATGTATAATTAAAAACAAATAAATAAAATCCAAACAGAGACCACAACAATTCTCTTTTTCAGAAATAAGGAAACCCAAATTTCTCTTGTCTTTCTAGACCGTTTGGACTCCTCCCTAGATATATCCTGTTGGTCTAGGAGGCATGTTAACAATGTACTGGGCAGTTGTTATTCTAATTTTACTAAAAGAATAAACCTTTTGCTTCATAATACACTAGAACTGTTGTATCTATTGGTGTGCTCTATATACTCGTGCATTCACACATGTAACACTGGCGCTGAGATGGACTAATGGTTAAAGCGTTCCCTCGGGTTCTGTTACCTCTAAAGCTGGTGTAGCCCATTTCCTCCTCCGCGATATTGGTAGAATAGTGCTAAAAGCGGCGTAAATCCATACTGAAAATTGTATCAACACCGTTAAGGTTCTGGGTCAGTATAATGTGTCCAAGGGAAGCTTGTCAGAAGAGGCGACCCGTAGACCAGATGGTACGGCTCGGTGACTGATTGCCTGTCATTGGACCTCGACATTACACGACGGTACTCAGAATATCACCCACTGATTTGTCTAAACCAGATCTGACCATTTACAATCAGACGTGATATTCAGGGAATATTAGTAAAAGCAGCACCTGCTTCTATCATTCAATCTATCTTTAACTGAGATTTTGCGAAATCATTCATTTATATTATTGTATGATATTATTTGAAAAAACATTAAGTAAGTGAGTGTTAATTTACTCCGCTTTATCAATACCCCAGCAATTCCCCATCATGGTTTTGTAAACAAATAATAAGCTTCCCGTGGCAAACCGAAATATGGCCTCCAGTTTTGCGAGAGAAACCTTTACCCACTAAGCTACCCAATGATACCTTCCGAGATAACAGAAAACACCACACAAACAGTTATATTTGATAATGAATGACGTGTAATTCTTGTAACTTTAAGTCTCATGTTCACAAAGCGACTTGGCAAACAGAACTCAGTAAATACGAACCCGACATCTCAACTGATCGATTTATAATCGAACCAGAGCGACGGTATTGTAACGCAATCGATCACGACGAGCTACGGTCTTGCAGGAGTAGTAATAAATATCTATCTTATATACAAATGGCAGTTATGTACAAATGTACATTGGACACAATAACTAACATCAACAAATACAGCAATGAGATAATTAACAAGCACCAGAAATAACAGACATGTTCAAAATTCCATGAAACTCCTATTTTGAATATTTCCATGCGATGTTTCAATTTGTTTAACATGGCAGGAAAAGGTCCTGTTGGTCGTCCTTCAGCAGGTCAGGAAAGGTCATGGTGACCTCGAGGGCAAAGCACGTGCATACATTTGTTGTCCAAATTTCAACTTCTGTTTAACCTAGAACCAGGTCCATGTCTCTTTCTGATCACAGAGCACTTAGAACTCAGCACATCCCTCCCGTTGCCATGGCAGCACTTTGTGTAGGTAGATCTACATATTGCACGTATACCCATAAGTCATTTTAGGTCAGGTTGACATCACTCCATGAAGGACAGACCGCTGCTGGATCCACACTCTTCGCCGCTAGACCACTGTGGACCTGTACGAAGCGAAGAAAAACATTTAGTCGATGTATAGATGATTTGAAGACAGGTAAAATCAAACACCAATGTGTCGAAAGAGTCTCGAAGTGGTATCTTCTCTCACTATTCTTAAGTCAGTTTGAGGTTGTGTCGAAGCTCGGAAGTTTCGAAGTCTTCATGAAGAACAAAAGGGAAGGAAGGTGGGGGAGTTTGGTCGAGAGATATATTTTCGAGATTTCAAAGTCGTGGCCTTGAGCGTCACAGGTTTGTTTCCATTTATGATCTGCAACCATCTAACCACTTTGAAAGACAATGGCGTATTGGTATCTACTTTCCTATGTTAGACATTATAATCAATAACTAGAAAGTTAGTGAAAAACACATCCTAATGTCAAAAATACTTACTATGCTGGCCCGTTATGATCGTCAGCGTGTCACGTGGGCTGATACTTCCGGAAGAGTTGTCTCCCTTCTGTTGTTGCTGTTGATACTTCTTCTGCCTCGCTCTGGAATTTTGAAACCACACTTGCGTCACACGCTTACTTAGTCCAGTGATTTGTGCGATTCTTTCGAGATCTTGACCATCTGGGTTGCTGTCCAGTTGGAAATTGGCCTGAAGGACTTGGACCTGTTCTTCAGTAAATGTGGTCCGCACTCGCTTCGTCTTTGTTTTCTGACTGCTGTCTGAATCTGTGAAGATATGGCGAAAATGTAAAATCTGAGAAAATATAGCGAAAATATAAAATCTGCAAAATTATGCATTAAAATACGAAAGAGTTGAAATTTAACGCGTAGTCACCATTTTTTTCAACCACGTGCTCATTTTTGTGAAAATGTACCAAGTACGCCCAGCTGAAGGCGTCTTTTAAAGCCTTTCTGGCTGCTACGGTTGCTGTCAGGATGTTTTGTTTAAAAAAATCTTCTACAAATTGAAACCGCCTGTTCGAACCAAAACGTCTAATAACAATTTTAGAAGGAATTGATTGAGTCAGGTTTTACGCTGCTCGTTGCAATATTCCAGCAATATCATGTGGGATACCGGAACACGGTTTCACACATTGCATCCGTTTGAAGAAGGCTCATACCACAAAAATGACTTGAATTTAGAATTTAACGCCACTTCAAACTACGGCGGTATCAGTAGCGTGTGGCGTGTCCCACCAGATGATTCGCATACTCAAAATAGACAATTATTTGGTCGCTGAATTAGTTATCATTTTCGTGACACTCGTGTACAGGACGACTGTATGATTCGAATCAACCATCAAGAATCCTGGCATATGGTTTGGGCGAGTAATTCGCCCGTTCTCCAGCACTGACTTTTCTTCAGATCGTCAACTGTGGCAGTATTCAGTTGTCCCTGAAGATCCGGGTTGAAATTACTTTACAGTAACCCATGCCAAGAAGCGACTAACGGGATCGGGTGGACAGGCTCGCTGACTTGGTTGACACATGCCATCGTATCGCTTAAGCGGTTGATCACTAGATTGTCTGGTCCAGACCCGAGTATTTATATAATCGACTTATGTCATATAACTGGAACATTGCTGGCTGTGACATGAAACAATCAAACCTGTGCTATTGTAATAATTTGTCTCACCTTTAGACGGACCTCCTTCAAGCATCTCCACATAGTGAGTCTTACAGAGGACTCGGCTGTCCTGAAGAGCGAACTCCTCCCCAGTAGACAATTGACGTTTACAGCTGTCACAGGCAAAACACGCCAGGTGATACACATGGGAACGAGCTCTCCGCACCCAGTCATTGGGTTGTATATGTCGCAGACATTTAGCACACTTGGCGCCGAACTCTCTGAAAAACAAAACGATTTTGCAATGGTTTTGTACGTAGATGTCAATTTTTAACTTATTTTGTCCTTAATATTTTATAAATAATCAGACAGGCAGATTCAAGTATTTTAATATACAGGACAGGATTATTTGATTATAATATTAATTTCATTCTAATATCTAAATGAAGTATACAAGACATGGTGATTGAAATATTTTAAAATCACCATTATCATTTATTGTTTTTACTTGGACGTGTTTTTTTATAAATGCTGGAAAAAACTTCATATGCTTCACGTCCACGTGGACTATAAATGGGATTCATCACAATTTGCTGCCACAAACCTACAATGACGTTACTCGGCCAAATGATCGGACAAGTCAATAAAACTTCACCCTCGACATTAACTATTAGCATTTGCAGGCAGCGAGAGCGTTTGTTATTCACGTGGAATTACGGCCAAATTAGTGTCCCTCAGTGCTAGAATAACACTGTTGTGTGTTCTTTATTGAATCGTCGTCTTTGTATTGCGACTACATAACAATTTAGTGAAGACTTGACCTCCCTGTCAGAGGTCTGAAGGAACGTCACTTCGAATTTCATGGAGGCTCCTCGTTGGGATCTAGCTAACCCATTTATTTATAGACTATTAGTAACGAATGAAAGAAAATGACAATTTGACAACACCTTTGACAGACAAATTTGTAACATTACCCAAAAGCCCTCAAAACTCCAGGCGAATTAATGCAAAAAATGCAACAATAGTGGAACAAGCCGTTGAGGACTTTGGTCTCAGTGAGGAGTTCTTTTGAGGGTACGCTCACACCCTCGTTCACCTTTTAAGGGGCAATAAAAGAGCGTAATCCTATTCCTACCACGTGATGCGATATTTGAACCCCTAATTGAAAAGGAAGACGAAATATCAAAGAACGTTCCTCCAATTTTCTTCAAGATCTTCCCCGATCAAAAATGTCGTCTGTAACCTTGCTAATTTTCCCGCGCAATTAGTTCTCGATCGATCGTCCGGTTTCGGTATTCATAGAACCCGCTTCGGGCGATCGACATGCTAACAAAGTCAATTGCGTCTAATTTGAGGAATAAATGAAATTCATAACTACAATCTGTGCTGACTGCACGATTTTCTGTACGATTAGATAATGCTTGACCTGCCACTAGGGGTCGCTTCTCACATGCACGTGCATTTCTGGATAGTCGTAAAGAATTTCGTAAACCTACATCACATTCAGTCAATGCTCCCGCCACCCTAAAATACATCGTGTATCTCCAAAACACTTCCTCGTCGAAATAGAATTTCGGGACAAATCCCTAGATAATAAAATCTTACAACGTATTTTTTAAAAATATATATTTACATCCCAACAGATTATTACAACGCAGCGTGACAATCTCTGAGAGATTTTAAAAACGTAATGCTAAACTTCACATTTTATCATGCTTTAACAAATCTTCTTTTTTTAATTGTCAGTTTTATTTCATGAAGGAAAGAAAATAACAAGAAATAAAATGTTTAAAAACACTTCCTGTAAAAAAGTTATTTTAACATGGGAAAATCCACTAGGTGAAGAATTACCGAAACCTAAACAACCATATATTCACGGTATACATGAATATTCTACACACGTACGAATTAATTCGGTAGTCTTTGCATTCCGTTATGTGCAGAACACATACATACATTACGAATATGTCAGTGACAAGATGCAAGCTGTGTTTCCCTATTTTACCATTATTTGTCACACGTTAGAGTAACTTTAAGGAAGTATAGGGTATAAGATAAGATATATTTACCTTGTGTAATCAACTCGACAGTAGATGTTATCCTCTTTGATAAAACATGTCGATTGTCTTTCCAGCTGTGTCTGACACACACAACACCTGAGACACTGCACGTGCCATGACCTCCCGCTCACGCGCAACAGATACCTATCAGCTATTACGTCACCACAGCCAAAGCAGATATCCCCTTCCGTCTGCAAGAAAAAATGAAGAATTAAGAATTAAAAATACGTTTTTCACAGTCAATAAATCATATTGTATTTTACCTTTAACATCAGAGAAAGCATGTATATCTAACTTACACTTTGCTGATGCACGTGTAAGGTTGTTAGATAAATGTCGCTTCAAAGTGCATTTCTCTGGAAACGCTAGCTAAATATGAAATGCATGTGATATTATTATGAAATATGGTTGTCAGGTTAGACTATAATTCTAGATTCAAGAGCGTATTAAAATGAAATTAAAAATTGAAGAACGTGTCATTGAAATATACATAGTCCTCTAAAAATGTTTCTTATATACTGGTGTTCAAAATTGGAAACAAAACGAAGTCTTTCTTTCAAAAGAATTTAATTTGACCATTTGAAATAGAAACGCCATGCTGAAAAATAAAATTAAGCAAATATAACGCAGTCATATATTTTTCATAGTTGATCCATAATTCAATTTAAAAAGAAAACATGTTTTCGAAATTCATACAGAAAATGAAGAAATGTATGCCATTTTTACCTGACGATGAAAATGTTTAAACTGACTATCTCAATCCTGTGTTTACATCAAGCAGAATACCTTTCTCGTTTTCACAATAGGGAATCCGCCGCGAAAGCTCATGTTATGAGAACCCCTGGGTGGGGTAGAGGGTGGGAGATTTCCAGTACCGTCCCGCAAGCCTGGCAGTCCCCAGGCGTAGTGGGGTCGCAAATATCGAACGCTTGTAGTTCATCATTATCAGCGAGACCGCGTGGAAGTCTCGGAATGTTTCTGCGACCCGTTCCGCTTCCCTTTATTTATGACGCGGTAGCCTTGTGTTCTTATTCATAAGATTTGTTGTCTTACGTGTGACGTCATCGATGTCACCTATGAAAATAGCGTATGATGTTTCTCACTTAAAATTAACACGATGATAACACAAACACCAGACAAACACCAGGTGAACAATTAGTTTTACTTGTATTGGCATGACTGAAATATTGGAACACAGGCTTTATTTAGTCGTATTAATATTATTTTTCTTTACTGGGTGGAATATGACGTAGGAAACGTAAAACATCACCTTAGAATATGGAGCATATGTGTGGAGGTATGTACATGTTATATTTAGTTAAATAGACAACGTGTCTAGAGAAACAGACACGACAGCTAGAAAAATAACACGATATCTGTAGCAATAAACACGGTATCTAGTGAAATATACAAGGTGTCGTAAGAAATAGACTGTGTAGCTAGACAAAAATATACAAAATATCTTGAGAAAAAGACAAGGTGTCTTGAGAAATAGACACAGTATCTGCCAAAACAGACACGGTATCTCGTGAGACTCGGTATCTAGTGAAATAGACAAGGTATCTGGAGAAATGAACAAGGTATTTGGATATAGACACGGTAACTGGTGAAACAGACAAAGTGTCTTGAGATATCAGGTATCATGAAAAATGATTTATCTACAAAAAAGGACACGATATCTCGAGAATGAGACAAGTAGTCTGGAGAAATAGACACGATATCTTGAGAAACAGACGTGGTATCTGATGACATAGACACGGTATGTAGTGGCATAGACACGGTATCTGGAGAAATGGACATAGTATCTGGAGAAATAGACTCGGTAGCTAATGAAATACACAAGGTATCTAGAGAAACAGACTCTGTATCCAGAGAAATGGATGCCACTATATGTGAAATGGACATGGAGGCAGTGATTGACATGTCGAAAGTCATGTTATAGAAACTCGCCGACTACACCATGTCACACGCTCTCACGACTCAAGGGTCGTCTTCCTTTTATCTTGAAATCAATTAACACTCGTAGTGTGTTTTGTCAGATTAGAAGAAAAGAATCATTCGATTTGCGCAAGGGTGGGCTTTCAGAGTCGCGCAGGTCTAAAAGAAAATCTTTTACTCTTTTTCCTCTCAATGGGTCGTACCTTTCTCAAGCCCTAAATGTACGAACTAAGTCGAATGAATAGATTGACAGTAATGTGTTTCCGGGCTAGGCCGTTTTCTTCTCATGGCATATTGTCGTCTTTAATGGAAGCAGAGAGGACTTGGACTCTACGAATAGCAAAACGACAGGGGTTATGTGCATTTCATTTAAGAAGGAAATAACCTAAGTGAAAACGAAATGCACCCAGTAAGGTTACACGCGCGCTCAGAAGTCGCGCTGTATACCCTGCTTCCGGTGAGTCGGGCCAAGAAAGAGAACTTCCGTATTGCTTGAAATTACTTCCTAGTCTTAGAAGACGGGTAAGAAAATCACGTTAAGACGGTCTTTGAGATTCGAGCATGCGCTGAATGCTTAGAAAGCTGAGCTACGTAAAATTGTGAAAATTCGTTTTCCCAAGACAGGTTCGACACGAAAATTCCGCGCGGTTGGGCGTGAAAGTTCTCTATGGCGAACATAGCAGCCCTTTTATTAGATTTTCCCTGCGTCGTTCTAACGGAAGTCTTGTAAAACTAGGAAATGGGGCCCACTCGAACACCGTGATCTTTATTTCTATGATTCTAGAAAAAGAAGCCAGGTTTGTATTGAAGGTTTGCGATATCACTTAACCACAGGATAGAGAGGGCATAAAAACTCGACGTCGAGACTCCACAGTCGTGAAGTACGTGTCGACTATACTTGGACAGAATTTATTTTCAGTCAGGGTGTCAGTTCGACTAAAAATAACAAAACCGGAAAATGACAGAAAAATGGTACTTTTGAACTCGCGATTTGTACATTTTACTTTTTGTACATGAGTGTTAATATAGAGATATTTCATATTTAATACTCCATATTTTCCATAACTGTTCAGATATTTTGATGACAGTACCATTCCCGTGATATTGGTTTGTATCTTTGTATTGTAAGAAGGATTTTAACTCTATATGAATTTCAAAATTATGAATGATATTTCCGATCACCCGCGTGAATCTATATCAAAGTTATTTCCTGCGCTACAGCTATTGCATAACAATTTCAAAACAATATTTCATATTGTCGTAAAACTTTGTACACAAGGTAATAAAGTGTATATATTTCATGTCTCATTCTAATTTGACAAATACGTATTTTACGGGATATTTCTTCGGTTGATGAAATTTGTATTTGTCCAAAGCACAAGCGGAAAATGTGAGATGAAAGCTTTAATTCTCGTCACGGGTGACATCCTGTTGTCAAGAGCGAATGTCATCAAGATTCAACGAAGCGTGTTTAATGGATGCTTCACGTGCTCGTAACAGTGGGACTTAATTCAATCAGTTCTATCCAGTTAACTGTAAAAACATTTCACAACGACAGGGAATAAAACCAATTGCGCCTTCTTTAAACCTCGTTGACAAATTTTCATTAATGTGCAATGGGCCTTGAAAATTGACACGTGTTTGTTAAAAATCAACACTCGTCACAAGTAATTTCTTTCATGTACATTTCAGAATTGTTGTCTTTGACGGTGCAATACACCGATGCTCATTTCAATAGACGCAAATTATGCGTTGTGTTAGGTATACCGCGTTTTACAGAATTCTTTATCTCCGAAGGACCCTAAACAGAGGAAAACACCACGAACTTTACATTGTCTTACACAAGTGTTTTATCTTTCACAGCCTACTTGAGAGCAGAACGCTTATAATTATTTTAATTGGCAGTTTGAAGTACTTTCTGACAGATTGTCAACGAAAATCAAACATTTTTAACCAAAACACCTGGCCATACCTGCACGTTGTCTGTTTTAAAAAATGTTTAAAACAGTGAGTGAAATATATTTTAATTTTGTTCCATTAACTTGGTAGCATTATGAAATTCGACGGCATAGACACTTTCGATACTACTGTTTTCAAAGTCCAATTTGGGTAGGAAATTTTAAATAAAAGGTAGATTATTTTCGATGGGACACCCCTTCTAAATGAAATAGAATGATGAAATAAAAGTTCTATGTTAACATATTGGCAATACATGTATACAGCATTCTTCAGGATGTACTTTATATACGTCTTCCGAAATATACTTACATATGCGAAAGGCGGTCATCTGAAACAAATATGAAACATTATATTGAAACAGGATAACTTACCTTCATTAGTTTTACGTGTAAGTGTTTTTCATGGGAACTTGGTGAAAACGAATCGTCTTCATAATCAGATGACATCATATCCATAGACATGTCCGACATTGTCAAGATGTGGAACCCACAAAATATTATTTCTGATGACACTACTGTCCGACACTCCTGTGTAAGTGTATGTAGCAATAAAACTCCACGTGCTGTTGTCTATTTCAGACTCATCACTTTTGATCCCTGCGAGCTTCACGTGCAATGCTTTATACACCCGACGTGACAAGTGTTCACTCAGTTACCAAAACATCGCCACATTCTTTGACAGATGGTCCCAACCAATCAGACTGCACAAGAACGAAGAGCACCCCGCTGATTCGTCGCCGGTTGTCCAGGTTGACCAATGAGAGCGCCCGCTGTGAATTACGTCATCCAACCGACCCGTATCGATTAATTTAGCTCGTGCCGTAGACCCCGTTAACGCATCTTAGAGAATAGTGTTTTCACAATAAATGATATGTATTTTTGGGATCTTTCATTCAGTTCTTTCATCTTGATAAGGATTAGTGCTAATTTCGCCTCTGAAACTAATTAGTGACATATATCTATTTAGTGATGACAGCAAGTTTATTTAGATGCCCTAATTGTGTTTGTTTAATTTTTGTTTCTTGAATCTGCTATCGTATGCAGAAATGAATTGTTCAGCGCTTTTGAATCGCTTTGTAAACAGATATCAAGATATATCTTTCCTTTCCAGTTTTTGACTCCCCGTGAGATAATTTTTCTTCATTTCTATTAAGTAGTCCACTTGCAAATATATTTCAGAGTATGGTATTAAGCTGGATTACTACTAAATTAAACACATACTTATACATTACTTGATAGAGTTTCCGCCAAAGTTTCTGTATCGATCTTTTACACTACAAAGAGGTTCCTCTGATAAACTTGGAGACACATAGAAAGAATATATCATGCGCCGACTTCACAAAACGAAAAGTGGTACTAAACGCTTGTGCTATTTCGGAACGCTGTGCCTGATCAGAAACTCATATAATCTGTTTCTTTCAGAACGGTAACAAGTCACAACGAGTCGCTAATCCCATGCCGAGTTAATTTCAACGTCAATATCAAAGCCGTTGAAATTGATCTCATGCTCTAAAACAATCTCTATGCCATAAAGCTGCTATGAGTGCCAGTAAACCGGTGTCTATTTCCCGCAGAGCAGGGCGAAAAGTTCTTGTCTTTACTCCCCGGTCTGGTTTCTTACATAACCCCCAACAAAAGAAAATGGTTTCGGGAGCAAGTTTTTCGACTGGTAATAGTTTTAAGACTTGCCGTTAATCGTATTTCCGTACTTAGCGCTTGCAGAACCAGACCGAGGGTTTTGTTAAGTATGGCGATTAAAGATTTGGAAGATAATGTTTGCTTTACCTCCGATCCGGACATGTTGGAACATATTGTGCAAGTTTACGTGGGTAAGGGGACAGCATTGCATGTTTTTCATGTTGAGGACAAACCTTGTATATTTCAGGTGAATGTGAAATAGGTCATAAACGTAAGCTTACAGGAATAAATCGTGCACATGGTCTTATTACGTCTTCGTCTCAGCGAATCACGAACGATATGAATTTTTCATATGGTTTAATTTCATTGAGAATTTTATTCAAATCTTCATACATTCATACAAATAATATGCATAGTAATGTGTGAAGGTTTTGAAAGTATAACACTCAGTTAATTATTTGAGACTTCATAATGTTTCTCGCTGATTATTTTCAACAATCATTGTCCCTGTATGCATCATCATCATCATAATCATCATCATCATAATCATCATCATCATCATCACCATCATCATCATAGTCGTCTTTACCACCACAATCGCCATCGTCATCACCACCACTGTGGTCGTCGTCATTCTTATCGAAACACACAACCCTTTCAGCCAACCCTCCATTTTCTTCGTAGGTATGTTACGTCGAGATTTCCCCCCACATTAAACTAGCATGTTCTTCGCTCACACTTTCAGTCACTGGTTCATCAAGTTCAGACGCGAAGAATTCTGGTTGCCATGACAATGCAGCTGGAAGAATGACTTCAGCTATACAAGACATTCACCACTCACAGACACACGCGTTTACCAAATATGATGGGTATTGCCAGTACTGATATGTTCTTGTTTACTTTATATATTGAAATGAATCATTACATTCATGTTAAACTAAGCATGATATATCCACTTTAGTCGAGTGAAACAGAATATTTGTACGTTCTTGTCAAATAACAGATCTGTCATAACTCATGGCTTTAAAAGGTTCACGTTTAATATTTATCAGTTCTCTGGATTAGGTGAAGACGTAATTTGAAAAACAAAATTGAAAAGAAAGCCTAATATCTTCTCTGTCTATCTGTCTATATCTTATTACTGATATATATATATATATATATATATATATATATATATATATATATATATATATATATATATATATATTAGTATATAATACAGTATTAAGATGAGGAAGAAAACAAAAGAAAATCGTAGCGGTATTTTCAGATTTGGAATTATAAATTTTATACTGACGGAAATAAATAAAGGAACACCACTTATATTTTCCCAAACTTTCACCCACATCGCAACCAAAGCCTGTGATTAAAACTTGAAAAGAATGCAGGGAACGTTTGTACCATCATTGTGTTCCCTGATTTGTTTCCTTCAGCATATAATCAGTCAAAATTATCCCGGTACCACCAAAGCTATGATCGCTTACATTGAACAAGTGCATAGTTTAATAATGTGACAGTTTTATAAAGTGTACAAACTTTAAATATTGTAATGCGCTATTGGGATAAATGATCATAAGATGACAACTGACTTTATAACATGAGCATACTGTTGCTGATAAAAACTTTAAAAAGCATCCGACTGTTCAAACCATAAGAAAAGACCGCCCTATTAAGAAAACTACCAGAAAACTGAACTATAGTCATCAATTGATTGTCTTCTTGTTTGTGTCATATGCTGTTCGTACGAAATGGCAACTTGCTCTGGATGTGTGAAGAGATATGGAGTAGCCAAAGAGACACAGAGCAGCCATAAGAAACACAGAGTAGGCATTCATAAGTACAAGAGATTTGAACACAACTAACTTTCTTGTTATGAATGCAGAATGCCACACTTCTATCACAGGGGTACAATAAGTACCCGATCTAGCCCACCAGTTGTCCGACTTTTCGTAAAAGCCGCTGCGGATGAGTGGAGTTTGTGTGTACTGACTTTGACAGCTAGCGATGAGGCACCTCACTGATCCCAACTGGGAGCAGTCCCATTCTGTGTGTGGAGTTGATTGGAGAAGGGACGTTAGCTTTACCAACCTGCCTGTGGCTTGGTCACCTAAACGCTACGGCGTTCTGTGTGATGGTGAAGGTTGTGATGATGATGATGATGATGATGATGATTTTAAAAAAATGGAAACGGTAATGCTGACAAAGTGTTCAGTCATTTACTGTGGGCTCAACAGATCTAGACCCATGCGGACAGCTTAGTGTTGAAAGGCCAAATATAAAGTCACACCTCAAAGTTTCTTTCACTTTTCATACTGCAGTGTAAGTATCATTAACAAGTAATGATCAAAGACCCAGAGGTATCATTGTAACTTGGATAAGTAACACGGAAGTAACACAAACAAGAATTTTGACTTTGTGATTTTAAGGTTAATATCGTGATCACAATTATTGTTGTGTCTGAGAAAAGAAATCCCAGATGGTCTACATATGGAGACACACAATGGACAGTAAAGAACTCACTGTGATCACTGCTTTCAGGTTGATTAAATCTCTAAACACCAATTATATGTTATCAAAATGGTCAATGAATCTATATCTCAGCGATCCCATGCAGCGGTCGAAAAAGTGAAATCGACTGCGACGAAACCATAAAACACCAAGGCCTGACAATATCCAGTCTCGCTTATCAGTAGGAATAGTGAGTGAACTTACTTTTACACCGCATTTAGCAATGCCTCCGCAATGTCAGGGCGGGAGACACCAGAAATGCACTTGACATATTGTACATATATGGGGAAAGGTCATATTTATATTAAGGAATTATTTGAAAATCAACGATGACACCAGATGTTCGAGAAAAGTAAAAATATATCTTGCCATACCGCTAGCTCAGCCATTCACATAAAAAAGAAAGTGTTTTTTTCTGATGTCAGTATGTGAATTTAGACGTAATGGCAAATTTGAATCTACCGAGATCATTAAGGTATTCATGTTAAACGATATGTCGGGATAATAGCGGATCCGTTGTTTAAATTTCATTGAATTAACATAAACATCTAGTGATGGCTTAATAGCATAAAATTGCATTTTCAGATTTATCTAAGTTAACTTTGTCTATAGACTGTGCTGTACGTGTATAGTGTGTTCACAGCGCTATTCCGCCATTCAAAGCCTGTAACAAATATATATCCAAGAGAGTCCATGCAAGTCTGAAATATATGTCAAGTCTGGATTTCCCGCGTTTCAGGCAAAAAGCAAGTTTCTGGGTTCTATTTATGATTATAACATAAGAACCGTGTTTTCTGTAGAATATGTTCATTGCAGAAACTAGATGTTAGTCAGCTTAAGGCATCTATGAGCCTTTAGTGTGTACTTGGTGTTAGTTTGGAGTCAGCTTAGTTTATAATTAATGTACTGTATATAGCATTGTGTTACAAAGATACTTTATGTACAGTCAAACGAGTGTCTACAGGCTCCAGTCGATTATACAGTGTTGGGCCTCATTGATGGAGTGCAAATAGACTGACTGATTATAAAGTAATCGTTTATAATTGAGAAACGTTTGCACAAACTGAGAGGAATGTGATTTCAGATCTTAACGAAACCATTTTCAGACTTAAGGGTAAGACCATAATACATGTATTTAAAATCGTCAGTATGAACTGATGAAAAAACATTTATTTAAATATAGAAGCTGTTTCGTCACATCCTTCATATGTGTGCAATAAAGTAATACAGAGCATCTTCTTTACTTGAATTGGCGGCAGACACATTGTAGCTTTCATCATGATTAAAACTTAGTTGAAATTGTGAAAATATACACGGTGTTTGCATAGAGACATGATAAATGCTCCATATACTTAAGATGGTAAAAGAGAAACTGAGTACACTGTACCTCTTACAAACTGTTCTCTCATGGGACAAGGTGTGGAGCCAATTTCTGGTCTTTCGTTACAGTGTTGAAGTATTGAAGTATAGCTTAACGCCGAGTGAACTCCCCTTACTTGCTCGCTCGTCTGTTTCCCCTCTGATATCAACTCTTCGATCATGTCGTTTTTTCTGTCTTTTTTTGTAAAATCATATGTAACACTTCAACGCCATCCTTCATATTTTCGTGCAAAAGACCGTGAACTTCAAACGCTGATACACCAACGATTCTAGGGTACATGGAATTAGTCTACAGACTTAAAACTGTAACGAGGAATCTTTATTTTCTATTCAATAAACTAAACTGAAATATGACACAGTCTCTGTCAGACTTTACTAACAGTGCCCATATGTCGCTATTTCCCGTGTCGGTCTCAAATCAAACGTTCAAGATCGATATACAATTTCTGTAACATTTATTGGGCGTCACATTACACAGGGATTTAAATTCAATGATCACCGGCGTGACTCCCGTGTAGCTTGCACGTGTAAGGTTTTAAAGAAACCCTACTGAGAAACATGAAATATTATACCCGTGTATTGTCTTAAGAGGTGAACTGCTTGTATAGGTGATAATCGTATCACCTGTTAACGCGGCAAAGATGAAAGGATTAAGGTAATCCACTTGAGCCCTCCCGCGACGGATCGCGCTCGAGGGGTAGCACCTCCGCGCGTGTAGCAACACCGTGTCGATTCGACCTGTCAATCATGCCAAGCACATCTGTCTTGTAAATTTCAAAGAAATCACTTTCTTTAAGTGGCTAATGTACAAATGAAGAGCTATAGCTCCCCGTAGATGTTAACAGCTTAACACGTGGTTAATCATTTGAATGAGGATATGTGTCGAATGTATCACCTGTGAAACTGACAAGTTGTTTTTGTTTGAAAATCTGCGTGAAGGGATCAGTTTTTAACAGGGTATCGTGATTATTTTTTTAAGTCGTGTTATTTTTTTATACAAATGTGTCAGAGACTATTCAGCCACAATCACATCTTGTTAAAAATTGTTATTTATTTTACCAAGAGTTATTTTAGATCTTACAGTAGAAATGCGTATGACTTTTTAACAAAGTGTGAAACAATCGCGATATTTCACAGAAAGTTCTAATTATCTGTAATGGTGGTATTGACATACAACCTTAGATACGATACATCACGATACTGAAAATTTAGTCATGACGATATACACATGTATTACCAAAATATTGTGCACTAAAGCTACAATAGGAATCGCGTTATAAGGTGGCGGTACTAAATCAATACTAGCACGATACTAAAAGCCTTAATTCTAACACCAACTATAAAACCTCTCAAGATCAAAGCAAAAACAAAAACAAAAACAATGATCAAAGCAAAAAACAATGATTGAACAATGTGAAAAAAGTCCCAATGGGCACCTTTTTTTAAAAAAGGTACACAACAAATGCAAATAAAACAAAATGTTAAGTCTTTGAATGTCATTTAGAAGTGAGAATACATAAGAATGAAGATTTTTATGGATATCAACTTCTTTATGAGAGAACACAACGTTTCGGAGTTAATGCTTACTCTTTCATCAGGTGATGAAGATTTTTATGGATATCAACTTCTTTATGAGAGAACACAACGTTTCGGAGTTAATGCTTACTCCTTCATCCGAACGTTGTGTTCTCTCATAAAGAAGTTGATATCCATAAAAATCTTCATTCTTAAACAAAATGTTGTTATAAACAGAAAACATAGATCAAAAACATCGTTAATATCTGCATGCTGCTACATGCTGTCACTGCAGTCACATAATAGAATGACAATTGTGATGATTTAGAAAACCCGATTTGGCAATATTCAAATTTAAACATCGATGTATCGTCGTCCATTTGAAGTATGGTATCGGGATTTACGACGATGTCAAACTTTGTATCGATTCACTGTATCGACGGCCCATAGATCGATATACCGATGCCTATCGATGATTTGTCACTAATTATATCATCTCAGTCTTAAGTCAATGACAACAAACTGAAACTTATATCTTGCTACATCTTGCCAATAGATAAAATTCAACCAATCTGGATTAAACGACGTACCATCTTGCACGACCAATCAAATCTTCCATAAATTCTTCTCGTTAGAAAGTTGACCACATTTGAGAATTTCTGTCGATGGGAACCACAGCTCTGTTTTAAGAGAGTTATATTGAAATTGCTCTCGTTTCGCTTGACTCATCAAGTCTGGTGCAAGTGTAGGGAGATTTGACTTTTTATTTCAGTCGTAAAGCATGATATGTGGGTCCAATTTCTCAGACTGTAAATGCCGTTAAAGAGTTAACAAAGGCCTTTAATTTTATGAGCAGGGAGGCTTTAACGGTGAACACAGGACTGCTTCATCGCTGAGGTGATGAATAATTCTTTTATTTACAAGTGGATTTCCTTGAAACGGAGAAAATCTTTAAGATTTCTGCAGAAACAAATGGTAAACATTTCAAAACGTAAAAGCAATGGTTAAAATGGCTGTTGGCTCAAACAGCATTATCCGCTTCCCCTTATTTTTGTGGTTTTTTGGAATTTCTCAATATTATTTTTCATTTTTTTAAGAACCTGTTTGTTCAACAAAGATATGGCTAATGAATCTTTAAGATATATGTAGCAACTATATTTATGATTTCAGAAAATAGATATTTTGTTCATGAACAAAACTCTTTTGGATGATAACACTGGTAGGACCATCAGAGAGTAACTCTGGGGATCTGACTCTTCAACATATCTCAACATAAAGTTTATGAAGGAGAGACGCGTTAGGTGTTAATCAGTAGATGACACAAATTCACCACACACGAAAAAGCATAACACATATTTGAGATGAACCCTTGTGCCTGAAGGCAGTACGTGCATTTCATGCCAGACGAGTAGTCGGCCCGTTTTTCCCGATTTTACGAGTAAACATGTTTTTCTAGATACCCTGTTATGCATCCCAATGAACACCCAGTTAGACCGACGTTAGTTATTTCCACAATTTTAAGGATACAGAGTAACGTCCTAAAAGAGTTTTACTTTCTATTTCCGACAGTACTTTAATGCAGCTTTGTGACGTGGAGTAGATGTGTACATTTCACAACCACCCCAACGCATCGCATGTGTGACTGCAAGCAGCACTGTGACCGAACGCCCCTCAATGTAGAACTGGCTCATTTTTACGGAACAAATGATATGAAAGCGAAATATTATTTTTGACAACTTAAACGATCTAACATTATCACAAAACGACTGTTGGTATAGACAGGGAAATCCATAGGTATGTATCCGACGTTTTCTGAAAGTGCATATTCGATCGGTCCTGGTCTAAACAAAAAATCAATTCTCCAGGAAATGTCTTGCAAGACATCCGGGATCTTACACTGACGCCGGAAATCACCGATCGGATGTTGCTATCGCCCTTCGTAATTTCTCGGCCGGTTCGTCACAAAATTGCTGATCAAATTATGGAAATTAATTGGGAGGGGTAAAGTCTGAGTCAATCAAATGCCAAAATGACGAGAGGGGTTGTGGACGGTTGTGGGGAGGGGGAGGGGGAGGGGGAGAAGTCGGCGAGATAGATTTTGGAAGCCTACATTTGTGAATACCACGTCTGTCTAACAATCGACTGATGATAAACATGCGGCAGTGTGTTCTATTGCTAACCTGTAGGTCCATATAAATGCTTAAGTACAAATATTTGCTAAACGTTTGAAATGTATTGTATACTTGCAGTCAGAACTGCCATGTTTGTTTGCTTGTGCTTGTCTGTTTCAGTTTATGTCTTGTCATATCTTTATTTTTCTTGCATTTATACATAGTTGCACATGTATATAATTGCCTGCATAAACAAAAGCTGACAAGATGGCGCCAGAATTTAGTAAATTGGTTAAGATGTCCATACGCTTTCACTGTGCATTTCGTAACACAATGAAAGCTTGTGAGTTCCTGTTGAACCATTTCAGATGCGGCTTGTGAAGTAGTATCTACCAGCCTCGTATATCTTCCTTGGAGTAAGTGAGTCTAGTTTTACTATCTTCCTTGGATCTGAACTTGACATTATTTGGTAATTAAACAATTAAACGTTGTATGGCGCCAATGGATGTTGAACGAGCTTTTTAAAAGCTGATTATGTGGAAGAACGCTAAATGCATGCTAATTTATATGGGTTATCTGTAACGGGGATGGCTTGACAACACAAGACCAAGCTCCGTTGAGGCTGTAGTTCGGATATATTTACTGTAGGTTTGACTTCATAATACAAATCTGAAACAATGTATATGAATATATAAATCTCCGTCAAAGTTACCTTTTTATCACATTCAAGTCATTGCACATTGTTCAGATAACAATCTCTCTACTACCACTGAACGTATAAACAGAACTAAAAATAAATGGACATCACAAAATTAATGGTTCAGTTACATAATGAGAGAAGTGCAGTTATGGAACACAATCACACCTGAATAATGTCATAGCATGTCATATCCGTTATCTGTAAATATATAGAAAATGCCGTGTGACAGCTAGTATGATGTATCTGTGTTGTGAAACACGTGATATTAACTACGTTAAATTTCACCAGACATATGACATATTCTGTTTATTGAATACTTTCTATTTCGCTTTTTGTACTTAAAACATTAATTATCTGATAACGAAATCCCATAAAAGATTTCTTTGTTAAGGCACATATATAAGATATATTTCGGATTTCGATAATAAAACAAAATCGAGAGAGCATACATCTTTATCAATTGTTATGATTTTATTTATTGTCGTTGAATGGGGTCAGCACTTGTACCTATATGCATGAAGCGAGCCTTTTGGTCATACCGTAAACGTCAATGGTCGACACTGGCGCACGAAGACATAAAATATCGCACAAATACGAGACGTCGAGAGAAAGGGAAGAGAGCGATTGAGAAAAACCAACAACTGTTTATAGTGTTAGTTGTCAAAAATATAGGTAAACCTCTGCCAGTCGAGTGATAAAAAAATCAACCGTACATAAAATGTAGGTTCTGAACGCTGCCAACACGTAGCTCATATGTTCTGAACAGCGGTAAACGAGGCATGACGTCACGTGACGAAGCGAGACGTGGACGTGACATGACACCGCGAGATTTACTCACGGTTGCACGGTGCTCTCCTCATTCGGGGATCAGCTGATCGGTGCAAAGCTGATCTGACTTTATCAGATGTTACAAAACACTACAAACATAAAACATCAACTAATTTATGATACGATACACTTTATATGACCTTTTAGCAATCATTTCCTTGGTTTTCATTTTGAGACACCACCAAACTTGGGTATAGGTTCTCTTGCCAGGGGGCGGTAGGGTAACCACGTGGTTAAGGCGTTGACTCGTCATTCCGAAGATCCGGGTTCGATTCCCCTCATGGGTACAATGTGTGAAGCCCATATCTGGCATCCTCCGCCGAATGTTTCGGGAGTATTGCTAAAAGCGGCGTTAATCCACACTCACTCACTACCGCTGTTGCTCGGCAGGTTGACATTTTAAACAGAAAGATTTCATTGTCAAATGAATGATCTCATCTACATGACCTGGATACATACTTTTGCGGAGGACCTATGTTTTTTCTCCCGCAGTAAGTAACTTCATACTGATGTCATTTCCTCGGATAAATATGTATTTTCAGTAGTTTTTTCACACGTTTAGAAGTGTGTGAATGGTGTTGAATGACTCAGACAGTGATATCAAAACTGTCTCGTTCCAGATCGCAAACACAAATACATATATACGGCAACCCTAAACCTGTTTTGTAAAGACTAGTTGCTCTAAACGTTAATTCTGTTCAACATGACTTGAGAACATTTATACACGTGATGTTCAGGGTTAGAATTGATTTTCAGTAACCCTTACTTGTGGTAAGAGGTGACTGGCGAGATCGGATGGTCTGGCTCTTGGTTTGACACTGTCGTATCCGACTTCGTAGATCGATGCTCTTTGTGTTCGTCACTGGATTGTCTGATGAAGACTAAAAAATTTTACAGACCTCCGTCATAAAGCAGGAGTATATTGCTGAGTGGGGAATAAAACTAAACTTTCTCTTTCATTAAGTTAAGTGAACCTTTGCACGGTTCCCATGACTGAACCTCTAAATGCCTAATTCCTGAAAGTGTTTAATTGCAGTAAATTTTACATATAGAATTTCACTTTATCTAAGATGAAAACAGTACGCGTGAAAAACCTACTATGCCTCGTTTGTATGTTCATGTATTCATTCATATTAATAGTCTTGAATAACGTACAGCGGGACTAACTTGAACATCTTAGAATCACATCTTACAGGTGATATCTCAAGGACATTGAGTGGGTAAGCTTAGTTTTGCCCAGCTTTCAGCAATATTTCAGCGGGGGACACCAGAGATGGGCCTCACACATTGTACCCATTCAAACTTTGAAGCGTCATTTTGAACCTCTAAATACAGCTTTGACAACATCGTTATCTCGAAGACCCTGAGACAAAACACGGAGCCCAGTTACAGTGAACTACGACTCTTACGAACTCGTTTGTAACGAACTGCTTCTTTTCCGGCCACTTCCTGCTCTTTTTGGACGAACTACGATTATAACAGACTACCATGATGATGATGATGATGATGATGATGATGTTTCAAGTGTAAGATAATTTAAAATAACCTAAAACTTCAACGACGTTTAGCAAGATTTGATTTCATTTGTTAACCGTGTATGTTTTACAGATGAAAAATGTATTCTTTAGAACATGAACTCGTTACATGCGTTTTTCGAGAATGCGGACATTAAATTTTTGGGTATGTTAAGTTCGAGACGGCGGATTAGTTAGTATACCAGCAAATCTTTAACCGCCAGCCCCGACGTCCTCCGTCGCTGTGTCATTATGACGATCAACACTGCTGTTTAACCAAATCACAGTCTCCAACGCGGTTACCTAGGAAACGAAAATTGGGAAAAATTAGATTGTGCTTCCTATTCATACAAATCAATTGTTATCCTTGGCCCTTTCGTTTGAGGAGAAACTATGTAGCTCTTTTTCTCGTACAAGAAAGCGGGGAACTGGCAGTCAGCTTTGTTCGAAGAGTTCACAACGGGACGGGGTTTAAGGAAGGGCTCTTGACGGCGAATTCCATTCACCCGAGGCTATAGGGAAGATTCACAAAGAGCCCTACCCCACTGCCCTAACGATAGCGGTGTAAGAGTCCTTGACTCAGCCTGATCGTAGAAACGCCGAGCAAACGAGAAATCCATTGAGCCCAAACATAGGGCAAGCGCCACGCGAGTTTAGCTAGAGAGCGATGTCCTTCCGTTTCGAACAAACGAACACGATCTGCTATAGAACGTTTACTAGACTCGCCTCCCGCCAAGCATTCGTCGACAATACTCGTAATGAACAAACACACACACCATTGAAAGAATGGAACAAATTGCCATCAATTGGGCCAATTTTCCTCTTATTTGTGACGGCTCGAGGGGGAAATCGCTCTCTTTTCTATCTACTTGTTCATTGCATAACGAGGATGAAATCCACATCGGCTTGTCTATTTCAAGTCGTTAAATCAATTCTGCAATAAGCGACCCCTGTTTCGTGGTTGGCTCAGTCCCCGAGTTGTGTATCGCCTGCGAGATGTGCCCCAATCTGTTTCCCCCTGTCAAATAAACAGTGATTGAAATTGCGGTTGTGAAATATGTGCCTGATCGAGATGTTTTGAAATGGACAGTCACGTGCTTGCGCTAGATCAACATGGGTCGCGGGATGCAATTGACAACGCAATGACATGTATTAGACTCTCAAAGATTATATCGCGATTTGGGCGGAACTCTCTGCCCGAAGACATCAGACGCTGAAAGGAATGGGTGAAACAAAATTAAATCATTGTTGAAATTAACAACGTATGAAGGCGATTTTATATTTCCTCGTCATTGGATTAACTGCCACCCGCCACTTACAACCTCGGTTCGTTACAGTAAGGAGAAGATAACTCACTCCACATAGAAATAATCACGAGAGAATATATTTATCTCGTGATTATTTCAAAAGTAGGACTGGAAATTTCGATTTCACCAATATAAAATGACATATGTGCATTGGAGCTGAACAAACAATAACGTATATGTAATCAGAAATTGTAGGTTTAAATAGGACGAATATTATCATTTTGCGCATCGCGCGGAATTCTTTAATTGGAGAATAGGTTAGCTTTGAAATTGCACTTGGATCCGTTTGTTTGCATTAATGTTGAGTTTTACATTTCACACTTATTATTTATCTTTGAAATCTGGCATAATTAATGTGTTGTTATTCATTGACCAACTGGATATGATAGTGTTGTTTCATGTAATTATATATAACAACCAATAGCTATAACTTCACAACGAACTAGTCCAGTAGTCACGAAAGTCGGTTCATTCTCGCTGTGATTGATTGATTGTTGATTGATTGATAGGGGCTTAATGTTTGCTGTAAAAGCGACACCGGCTTATCAGGAAATTCGACTTCCGGGTCCTGCAGTCTGTCACATAAAATTTAGTAGTGGAAGTTGTGATAGTAAAAGCAGCTGCTGTAGAACCGGTAGTAGCAGCAGCAGTAGTAGTAGTAGTAGTAGTAGTAGTAGTAGTAGTAGTAGTAGTAGTAGTAGTAGTAGTAGTAGTAGTGGTGGTGGTGGTGGTGGTGGTGGTGGTGGTGGTAGTAGTAGTAGTAGTAGTGGTGGTGGTGGTGGTGGTGGTGATGGTGGTAGTAGTAGTATCTGTCTACGTTTCAATTTTGGCCTATGACACACCCAAATGCAACCACATTTTAAAAGCAACCAACAAAATCCGAAAAAGAAATTTGCTTCAGTGGTTTACGGGCTCTTGTAAAAAGAAAATCACCTTAACTACATGGCGGTTGATTTTCAGCCATGGTGGATGAAAGTGGAACTCGACGAACCGTAGAATTAACGCCAGAACAACGTCTTCACCTTACAATGAGACGTTTACCGTTGGCCTTGTGTTATTTCTTATATCATGCATTTTAATAGCTCTCAGTAGTTTAGTCCAGTGTCAATATACACAACAATACTTCAGTCAAGTATTAATGTACACAACGTAACTTTAGCCCGGTATCAACATGCACAATAACACTTTACACACTATCAACATATACACCAATACTTCAGGCCAGTATTAATATACACAACAATATATCCGTCCAGTGTCAATATACACAACAATACTTCAGTCCAGTATTAATGTACACAACGTAACTTTAGCCCGGTATCAACATGCACAATAACACTTTACACACTATCAACATATACACCAATACTTCAGTCCAGTATTAATATACACAACAATATATCCGTCCAGTGTCAATATACACAACAATACTTCAGTCAAGTATTAATGTACACAACGTAACTTTAGCCCGGTATCAACATGCACAATAACACTTTACACAGTATCAACATATACACCAGTCCAGTATTAACATACACAACAATACTTCAATCCAGTATGAACATACACAACAATATATCCGTCCAGTGTCAATATACACTACAATACTTTAATCCTGTATCAACGTACACAATACTTTAGTCCAATACTGATATACACAATAATATCTATGTCCAGTATTAATATACATAACGATACTTTAGTCCAGAATCAATATGCATAACAATACTTTAGTCCTGTACCGACATACACAACACCTTTTCAGTCCAGTATCAACATATACAACAGTTCTTTAGTCCAGTATCCACATACAACAACACTTCAGTCATGAAACTATATACGCATGCATACAAATGATTGCACAGTTTTCCAGCTCCAAAGGTTCTACAACAATTACAGGACCTATGACAATATTTCTTTTCTCAAAATTGACACACATCTTTGATCCTTTCTGTCTCACGTCGTTATTGCGGGCCTCGTTCTCATAACCAAACGATTTTTTACAGTAAGAACTGTATTTTTCTAAAAATTCTGGTTGCCAACAACTCTCCAAATCGTGACCGTGTTGGTCATATGGTTTTAGGTGGCACATTCGTTGTTGTCTACCTTGGCTGTCAAAGGAACCTATGATACGCTTTCGCATCCATACGCTTATTACAATTCAAAAAGAGATATGCAAAATATGATAAGATGGCGGTACAAAATAAGCTGGTTTTTTGTGTTTTGTTTTTTCTTTCTTTCTATTTATTGTTGCTTTTGATTTACGTCAACATGAGGCTTGCGATATCTTCACGTTCTGCAACCTCAAACCACCACTGCAAAATATAAGAATAAATTATAATATTGCCTGTAGCAACACACTGAATGAAACAATCAGATAACAAGATTTCAAAAACAGCACTTCAAGATGTCGGATCTCATTTTTCCAAGTTTGAGTCAGAGAGTCGACAGCGAAATAATTAGCAGTGGGTTACAGTGTTATGCAGCAGTCTCGGTCGGGACATTCCCTGTAATGAAGTTGGCCTCCACTAGCCGTCTTCAATTTAGCCCGAATTAACAAAGTTGGAGTTTCCTAATCAAATGTGTCTTTTCTAACCATATTTAATGCATCAGTGCCCTGCCGATCAACTTTGTTAAGCTGCTTGATGAAATGTGACGTTTAGTTGTAATAAGGTTGTTGTCAAAGACCTATGACCCTTGGTGCCAGGGCTGTTGAATAAAGAAGAACAGAGTGACATGGATGCTCACGGGACAACGTATCTTGTATGCATCAAGGCTTGGCCACATATATTCTTGAACATAGTTTTGATTTAGATGTTAAAATAACATGTTGACATAGGTCAAAATGGTTGGTATTTATATATTTTTGTGGTTCTGTAGATGTTGCGGTTGGTGTTGCAGCAGATGTTGCAGTGGATGTTGATGCAGATGTTGCTGTACCTCAACAATCCCGAACAATTGTTGAACCGCATAATATCCGTCGAGGGTTCGTCCATATATATGCTCTGACCCATGTCATCGTATCCTAACTGCGAAGATTGATGCTCATGACGTTGATCACTGGATTGTCTGGTTTAGACTCGATTATTTTCAGATTGGCATATTACAATAAACCAACGGTGTATATTCTTGACAAGACTTAAATTTGAAATAGTATTAAAATATTCGTGGGAATTTATATATTTTTTGAAAGATGTAAGGACATAACAAGTATCTGGTAAAATCGTGCATTCAGCACACAGTCAGTGTCTGTTCTTAAACAGAATTTAGATGGAGTGATTGAAATAGAAGTTAATTACTGTCAGCAATGAATGGTATTAGTTGAATGGCTGATATTTACTTAACCAATACCCAAAACACCAAAAGATTCTGTGAACACAATGTAACGCAGAACTATGATGCACTTCCCAGTGCATCAGTACTAGCCAGAGACAGTGGAAAGCCGTGGGACGACAGTGGGGACGTTAAGTCAACATGGAGAAAACCAGAATCAACAAAGTTGTATTTGTATGAGCAAACAACTATGAGTGAGTGAGTGAGTGAGCTAGTGTTACGCCGCATGCAATATTCCAGCGATACGGCGGCGCGGTGGTCTGTAAATAATCGATCCTGGACCAGACAATCCAGTGATCAGCAGCATCAGCATCGACCTACCCAACTGGGATACGATGACATGTGTCAACCAAGTCAGCGAGACAGCTCCCGATCACGTTAGTCGCCTCTTACGACATACATGGGTTACTGACGACCAATTCTAACCCGGATCTTCACGGGTCGCAGACAACTATGCGCGGAAGAACATGTGGAAGTGGAATAAAAGAGTACATGGAAAATTTAGAGGCTTACATGAATAGGTTTACAAGGGAATTACATGAATAGGTTTACAAGTGAATGGAAGGAAAAGTTACAGAACAAAGGTGGACAGAGCGGGAAAGGTTAAAATCAACTACAAGTGTATCAGACTTTTAAAGCGACTCATTCATGTGAAAGTTATGTGTCATATAATATGAATCGTGCAAACCTTCGTGCACTTCAGTTCATTTTTTAGATATGGAACTGCCCATTTAACGTTGGATACGTAAAGATAGAAAAACGATTATGCTTCTACTACAAGGACAAAACTGAGGTTGAATGCCATTTCCTTGTCACGAGCATTGTCCTGATGGACATAAACGTTGAGCTGTCATGGTTTAGACATAACCGTTGAGCTGTCATGGTTTAGACATAACCGTTGAGCTGTCATGGTTTAGACATAACCGTTGAGCTGTCATGGTTTAGACATAACCGTTGAGCTGTCATGGTTTAGACATAACCGTTGAGCTGTCATGGTATAGACATAACCGTTGAGCTGTCATGGTTTAGACATAACCGTTGAGCTGTCATGGTTTAGATATAAATGTCGTACTGACAAGGTTTAGATGAAAACTTTGCAGCGTCTTGGTTTAGGTATAAACGTTGTACTTTCACCAGCAGGGTATATGCGTTGTACTGTAGTAGTTTAGACGTAAACGGTGTACTCTTATGGTGTTGATATACACGTTGTGCTCTTATGGTTTAAATATGGACGTTGTGCTGTCAACGATTTGGTATAAATGTCGTACTGTCACGGTTTAGATATAAATGTTGCACTGTCATGATTTAGGTATAAACGTTGTATTGTCATGGTTTAGGTACAAACGTTTTGCTGTCATGGTTGATATATAAATGTCTTACTGACACGGTTTAGATAAAAACCTTGTCCTGTCATGGTTAAGATATAAACGTTGTACTGTGGTGGACATAAACGTTGCAATGTCATGGTATAGATATAAACGTTATAAACATTATCATGTGCATATAGTGGTTGTAATGGTTGTGCAATCAGTGGCACAAGGACACTCCTGTGAATTGCCGCTATAGAACTGGTGAGCACAAACTGTGGTAATATACTTATGACGTGATCGGGTGGTTAGTTTGGCTGACTATACTGACCTTGATTTTCATGTCTTGACTCGTTATACTACAGACCCGCACAACTGGAAAGTTGTTGAGTGCAGCATTTAACAATAATCGGACAGGCAGACAAGTTTATTCAGTAAAAGGCCACATGCCCATCATACAGTCATTTTCATATGGTATTGATAGCTCAGATTACATTTTTAATGTGCTGATACATAATACAGAAAAATACTAACATTTTTTTTATGATACAGTCATTATTTGAAATAATAATATTGATAAAGTTGGTACTTGGATCAAAATCTGTCTAACATTTCTGAATATATATTAATCTTACATGAGAGAAACGTTCACACTCGAAGAGTACATAAAATTCATCTTCAATAACATATTTGTCTTTCAATAACATAACATAATCTCTCAAATGTAATTAACTTTATTGCATCTTCAGGTTTCAACCAAAGGATATTACAGGTAGATTCTCAACTTTCAGGAGACATTTACAAAATTTTATCTGAATAGACGCAGAATGCTGTTACAAAAGGTAATCCCCTTATCTTAGACCCATAACAGAGAATATGGTGAAACCCTACAGTCAAAAATCTTTAAAACGTCTTCTCATCAATTTTTGAAAAAACATTTGTAGAAAATATTGCCTTGTTAGTTCCATATACAAGACAGTTTTGAGTTCTGAGCTATATTCCATACAAGATTCGATGTAAATACGAGCCCCAGATATCTATGAAATTTCTTAATTCAGTTTGTAAGTTCGGACAGTTGTAGTTTGAAAAGTTACCATCAGATGTACCAGGTTTGGGTTTAACAACTCAGAAAATATTTAGCCGGACAAGCTGCAACAGCAGCAACAACAGCAACATGTGAACGTGGTTGGCGGGAATCTTTCGGCATACATTGAGGCATGAATCTTGAAATCAATTCACAAGAAAGAATAGGTTTCTCGCCTTCTTCAGCAGCAGTTTGAAAATCGGAAATTAGAAAATAAAATTACGGAGAACAACTAAAATCACCCTACAAGAGGAATCCCCCGACCAAATCAAACACATTCTAAGCTAATCAAGTCATACTTTGTTTAAGTATTCTTCACACTGGAGCGTGAAAGCAACGGAAAACTTCTTCACGCGATTACTGATAGAGCAAGATGGAGCTTCCTGAGTAAGCCAATCGGAGCCTTCGTAAGTAAACATCGTCACGTGATCGCTGGAGGCGAAGTCGCTTGCAATCACGAAAAGCTGTATTCAGTTTATTTTTCGACCGGAATTGAGAACTTTTCGGCATGGAAGTGTCTTTTACATGTGCGGTTTGGAAACCGAATTGTCTATATGAGTAGTGCATAGCATTCTGTCTTTTATGATAAAGGAGTTTTGTGGTTCATGGTCACGTGTTTGAAACAAGGGAGGCTATTGGCTGAAACAAAAGGGTCCCAAATGAGCCCCCAGTTATTTGTCTTGTTGACGCGTGATCTCTCAAGAAAATGAGGCATTTATGGACACAGTTTGAAATGAGCTCGGCGAAGCTATGAAGTAATTGGCTTAAATATTTTGGTTGTGAATTTGAAGGAAATTGGATACTTTTTTAATTTTTAAACATCGGACTGTGCCTAAATAGTTCATTTGAAACACATCAAACGATTAAGACCGCTGTAATGTTTCGGCCAATCACTCCGGAGGAATAGCAACGTCTGAGTCCACTAATACGCGATTTCGTCATAAAAATAGTACAGGAAAACTAAAAGCTTTAAAAATATTTTTTCACGGTGATACATGTTTTACAAACAGCAAAAAGTTTTACAAACATCTGGAAACGTTTCTCGAGATAGAACTGGTCTTAAGCAAAACATGCTAACTCACTCACTAAATAGCCCAAGGAGTGTAGTTACCAATGGTAGGGGTGGGTGTAATAACTCGCTGAAGTTGAAGTTTTATAATTATTTAACTGTATCGGTTACCTGCTATCGTTCGACAACGAACAAAAAGCTATAGTCAGTCAGATATAAATGAAAACAGAGAAACCGCTCCATATGTGTATAACTTAGAGTGAGTGAGTGAGTGTACATTTACGCCATTTGTAGCAACATTCCAGTAATATGAAGGTGAGGAACACCAGAAACAGGCTTCACACATTGTACTTATGTGTAACGCCGAGCCTTGGTCTTCAGTGTGACGAGCCAACGCCTTAACCACTAGGCTACCCGCTGCCCAGGTATAACTTAGATCTCTATATCAAGATCCTGTGTGGGAAACCCTTTCCCCATGGCTACATGACAAAATGACTTTCCAACTTTCTTCATGTCCAGTATTCCAGTAGCCTTTGGTACCTACCGTTTACAACTTTTGATGCAAAATCAAGCATCCTACGCAGACTTTAAAGACTGCTACACCTTCGAGGGCAAGATTTGATCATTCTCGTATTATTTGGCAATATCTGGTGGACCTTTTTAAATATCCGCACCAGTGACGAAAGTAATGGTCACAGTATTTCATTTCTGAACTTTTAATAGACATCCTCGTGCACTGTCAAGTGACCAATTGACCTGCTTCAGCAGGTGTTTGTACATCGGGGAAAAGGACATCGGCACATGTTGCACGACGCATTTGGTAAGTAAAAATGATTGTAATTAACTAAAATGTCGAGAAACGGTGTCCAATTAAAATTTGAATTATATTTTGGGGGCAGTGATTCCACAAAAGAAACTGAATGTTTTCTATGCACCCAAATGCATTCCAAATGAAAACTTGCCAACAGCAGAAATCCGTGCACTTTGTGACAAAGACAGAAATGCATGCTTTCCCTATCCAAATGTACAAAATTCACATTTAGAAACCAATTCTTTGTGAATGAGGCTCCATTGAGATTACATGACAGGAAATCATATTTAAAATACCCAGGCTAAGCCGCGAACAGAGAAAAAGATCAATAGACATGATCAACATGGACGCGTCTCACGACCACGTTGCAAGGACGTTTGGATGCCACCGTGAAGCCATCAACAGATTAAATGAACGTTTTCAACCGACGCCTACAACCTTGGATAGGTTGAACACTGGCAGACCTAAGGTCATGAGCCCTCTGGAGCACCGCTATCACAGGAATGGCAGGACATTCCAAGGGACGTCATCAAACGTCTCACAACGTCAGTGCGACGTCGCCGTTATGTGTGCATCAACTTTCAAGGAGTGCACACGGGGTACTGACAATAGCATCATGGAGTATACATAGAACTCAATAACGAATTT
The DNA here is from genome assembly GCF_037392515.1 of Haliotis asinina. Lineage (NCBI taxonomy): Eukaryota > Metazoa > Mollusca > Gastropoda > Lepetellida > Haliotidae > Haliotis > Haliotis asinina. The sequence goes on from NC_090281.1 coordinate 45,769,633, forward strand.
CAAACTCTGTGATTTGACCTTGTGAAACTGACATTTGACCCCCATGTGAAACATCCCTCTGTATATTTAATAAGTTTGCATTGTTTACTTGTAAAACCATTGTCAATTCTATGAAAATCCATTCTTTCAGTACAAATGCATTTTCTTTGAATACATTCGGTTAGTTTGCTTCGTTTGCTTCGTGTGGACCAGACAATCCAGTGATCAACAACATGAAGTATCGAGCTACGTCATTGGGTCACGATGACATGTGTCAACCAAGTCAGCAGTCTGACCATCCGAGTTGCCTCTTACGACAGGCATGGGTTACTGACGATCAGTTTAACCCGGATCGTTAAGCAACACAAGCTTCATTTTCGACCAACTCTATTACATATTTTCAGTAGAAAGTCAGTTATTTGCTGACTAGTAGGATTTACTAGCACAGAGACGAACTGTCATACAATTTTTGACAATACAAATTTGCTCATTCAATTTCAGATGCTATAGGCCTAGACGTGAAGATCTGGTTTAGAACTGATCTTCAGCAACCATTGTCGTAGGAGATCTAGTGAGCAGGGTCATAAATGCACATACACTGTGGATCGAAGCTCATGACATCAATCACTAGATTTTCTTAATTTGTAACTTACAAACCGCCGTCATATATTTGAAATAAAGCTAAGTGTTGCGTGAAGGTTATCCGATGGTGATGGCTATCAAAGTTTATTCCGTGTGTTTTGATCCGTGTGTTATGATCCGTGTGTCCTGATCCGTGTGTTTTGATACGTGTGTTTTGATACGTGTGCAGCGTTTCGGGACAGATGTAATCCTGATAAGGACAAACTTTATGGATGAACAAGCTCATTATACAGGTAATGCGACGTATCGGTACACATTCTTGTATCGTTGTTAAGCCGGTATGGTACCAGAATCTGTATCGAGACGTGACTAAAGTTGTTCGTCCGTAAAATTTGTCCTTATCCACAGCTTGTAAAGATTTTCACTCGAAGAGGTTGTAAGCCTAGTGCCACTTTGACAACGTTTGCTTTTTTTTTGTTTTGTTTTTTTATTTATTCATTTTTTCAGTACTATTTTCAAGTGTTTTAATGTTTTGGAGAACGTGAAGGTGAGGATGGCGACTATATTCACCAACCCATGCTAGTCCCAACAGGCGACCAATCGGGTGGTCGGGCTGCGGACTTGGTGGAGATGTTATCGTATCCCAGTTGTGTAGATCGATGCTCATGTTGTTGATCACTGGCGTGTCTGGTCTAGACTCGATTATTTACAGACCTCCGTCGCCGTACTGCTGGAATAATGCCTAGTCCTGCGTAAAACTAAACGCACTCGCTCACCTGTCATTTACTAATTCTTTGGAGCGGAGGGTAATTTGTTTATCAAATTAGAAACGTTAGAAACATTGAACCACAAATGCAGATAGAGAAAAGAATATCCTACAAAAATAGCAACAGCCTTGGGTTATTGACCTGACTTGCATGTGCCCACACTAATTGCTGTTATTATTTCCCTTATGTCAGCTAGATCGATCATATTCCGTTTTTTCATATTTCATATTTTCTCAATGGTTGCAGAGGTTTTTTTCCTTAAATGTAGAATTAAAGGATAACATAGCTTCTAAACTACCGTGTATACAAAACTCATCGTGTTGTGAATATCTAATTTCCCGTGTCAATATCAAGTGGTATGCATTTCAATAGGTCAGTTTGACCAAGCACGTGCCCCTTTGCAAGAGAAACCACTGCAAGACTGAGTGGACTTTCTTGAAAAATAGAGTTATTAACACGGTAGCCGGGTTGACATCCCCTTGCAACACAATAACTTTGTAAATACTCTCCTCGAGTTGAGGTCAATGACAAACACGCGGCGTGTCAATTTCACGCCAATTTCACTTGACCTAGGTATTAGGGGGTCACACTTTGTGACTAACTGGGCTAAATGAGTTATTGTCGTCTGTATTTATGCTACACATAATACAAAACTGATATGTCGGATATTTTCAAATATTGGACCTTCTTGAAACCTTTGAAGAAGATGTCTATAACATGTCTATTTCACTGGCACGTGACCTGTCAAACAGAACTCGTGTGCCACAACCCTCGTGGCACGTGCTGGTGATAGGGACGCGACCTGAATGATAATAAATATCTTTCTAGCTTCAAAGCAAATACAACCTTTATAAAACAAATATGACAGTGTGGTGGTAGAGTAAATATAGATTCTATTTAAACCACATTTATGCCTTAAGGTTAAATTATTCTACTTTTTCTTCTATAAAACAATCTTCACTGGTGTATTTTCCACATAATATTTAAATTTTGGATTTAACGTTTGTTTATAACCCAGTAACAGTGACAACCACGCAATGTGTTCCCCTGACCAAGCAATAATATAAAAAAGTATAATAATGCAATATTTCTACACATTCGTGGTTTACTTTGATGCGGAATTAATAGAGCAGCACCCAAAAGTCACACAAACAGGTACGATCCCTGTGGAAAGGCTTTGGGGTTAGGGGGTTAGGGGGTTAGGGGGTTAGGGGTTGGTTTGGCAGAGTTGTAGGTTGTTTATTCAAGAAACTAGTTTGCAAGAATCATATTACCCGTTGTACCTAATCACCTGTTTTACTTTTTAGTCATAATTATTTCCCGCTCATGACTAATATGTTTCACACTCTCCCTTGACATTTCCCTATAAACTAAAAATATCAAGTGTTTTCATCAGAACATCACCCCAACCCCCATCCTTGTCCCCCCTCTCCACCCCCACATAACACGAGCTATAATACATCCCCAGTACCCAATCGTGTGTGCCGACTAAATGATGCACATTGTTACACTACGTAACTGGCTCATTGTGTGTACTCATGCCCCTGACGGCGTATTTCGTCGCCCGTAGTATCCTTCATCGACTTACCTTGTTTTAATTCGATTATTTGGAATATTACTGCCTGTGACGTAAAACACTATTTACTCACTATTTACAGGGGTACAGTTGGCGAAGATGCTAAGCCTGTGCTGTCTACATATGCTCTGACATATGCTCAAACATATGCTCGTTGATTCGATTGGCATTTTCGCCTTGATAAGTTAGTGAGTTTGGTTTTACACCACTTTTAGCAATATTCCAAGATCATAGTGGGGGACACCAGAAATGAACTTCACACATTGTACCCATGTGGGAAATCGAACCCGGGTCTTAGGCGTACGGAGCCGACTCTATACTAATAATTATACAACCCCACCCTAGCACCGCTAACAGCCTAACATATTACATTCATCTCTGCACAGTGAACTATGACTAATTATAAATTCTCTCTCTCCCTCTCTCTCTCTCTCTCTCTCTCTCTCTCTCTCTCTCTCTCACACACACACACACACACACACACAAAACCCCCCTAAACAAAGCAAAAAACAAAACAAAACAAAACAAACCAACAGATGCTGTTTTTGTAGACCACTCGGATGAGTCATAAGAGTCACTTACACCAAGCTGTCAAGTTGGTCTTACATATCATTTGGTGTGAGGAAAACAGCATCGCTTCATTAAATCCATCACCGGCATTTTTCCAATTGGAACAATTTTATGCAGATATGGGTCCAATATTTTCCATCAGATGTATTCGGAAGCCCCACGCTGTTCTCGTGCCATATGGGACTCGTCAATTTCAATGGTTTGATTGACAGGTAAACCTTGTCAGCTCCACTGGGAGTTCGCTTGTCGCTTGGCGATTATGCCACCCTCACCTGAGAGCGGCCTTTGATGACGTTTGATTGCAGGTGTGAGAAACGGAGAAAGAAGACGTTTCTTTAGTTGTGGACAAATCGACGTGTATATTAGATATCAATTCTGTTTCCATCATCGCCCCGAAGTGTGAAATGAAGATATTCCATTTCCTTAGCTTGAATGGATGAGTTGGTTTTAACGCCTGTGAATGAAAAACTTTAATGCCACGCGATGAAAGATAAAATGGAAAAGAGTGGTATGAGCATAATTGTTGACCGTTAGCTGTCCATATACGAATTATGTGTCGTCCTTGAGAAAAAAACCCAACAACAAAGTTTCGCTTTCAACAGTGATATGATAGTGCAATGGGTACATTATAAATACCTTACAAATTTAACAAATTAAAGATTTCATATCATGCCACGCATATTATCTCTATGTTTATTTCAACAGCTGTCATGATGAGCTTGTCTGTTTCGTTTGCCAGTTAGTGAGTGGCTCAGTTTAGTTTGATGCCGCACTCAGCAATATTGGCGACTGACTGTAAATAATTGAGTGTGGACCAGACAGTCTAGTGATCAACAGTATGAACATTATCTACGCAACTGGGAACCGATGACATGTGTCAACCAAGTTAGCGAGCCTGACCACCCGATCCCGTTAGTCGCCTCTTACGACAAGCATGGGTCACCAGTATTCGCAGAGTAAAAGTGCGTGCAGAAATGAAATTATTAATATGTAGTCCAAATCTTTTGTAATTTTCATTACAATCCGGAAGCATTTAAAAATTTATTTTTTTAATCTATGTTGCTGTTTTAAGGTACATCAGAATCTACGCGTCCAAAACAAGCACGCAAAATAATTTTTATGTGTTTTTATTATTTCTTTTGCGTGAAAAAACCCCGCAGATTTCTGAGTTCACGCGAAAACTGGTTACTGAAGACCAATTCTAACCTGGATCTTCACGGGTTTTTCACAATTAGAGGTGCATGGGGATGGGAGAACGATTGCAGATATAACTCTCCAGGCAACTATTATTTTCACAAAAAGGTCTAATATCATACAAGCCGTGGTGTGTTTTTTCTGTGATGCACGTGTACAAGTGTTGACAAACCTACAAAAGTATCATCAGTGCTACCATGGGATTCAAACCCAGAACCACAGGATCTTAACAGGCGAAGGGACATAACTCTCCAACAGTGACAAATGTTGGAAATTAGAGGGATCATTTATAGTGATAAACAGATGAATTTCCACCCCGCATTGCTTTACCGCCTAAACATTGATGTCAAAACTGTATGCAGATACTCACTGTATATGTATGTAGAGAATAGGTAAAATGAATGGAAATGGGGACATTAGACCCTTGACAACTCACATACATGTATTCATATCGAATATTCCAAAGGATTATATATTTTATCTGATTAGGCAAAAATTGCAACGTGCGCACGCTTTACGATTGTTTTAAAAGTAGAAATTATTTTTTAGTACCAAAATGTTATTTATGTAATTGAGGTTGGGTGAAATAGACGTTGCCGTTGTCGATTTCACATTGGTAGTTCAAGTCAACGGGCATTTCGTTGTCGATTTCACATTAGTAGTTCAAGTCAAACAGGCATTTCGTTTTCGATTTCACATTTCCTGAGATGACAATTGTACCCTGCACTTGAGAGTCTCGAATTCTCTTTAGTTTGATATATTAGCATAAAAACAAAAAAAAATATGTAACGAAGCCTTAAAGGTACAACGGCGTGGTAAAGAAAGAAAAAGATGTCAGTCGAAGCGTCGCGATGTCAATTTCACCGCTAACGTGGTCAATAGCATAATGTCAATAGCAAACCAGTATTTATAATTACACGCTCGGTGATGCCGTTTTCTCTCCCATATGAAATAACAGGTATCTGCTATTGATCGTAAGGCACATTTGCCCTGTAGGAAAATTAAAGACACGAAATGACAAGCTTTGATCACATTATGCTCTTCAGAGATTTCGACCGCCGCTGATGATAATAATTTTTCCGTATTTTGAACTTGGTACTCGTCTCGTGTCGATTTCACCTTGCTCGCTTGACGAAGTATGACCTGAAATGTATGATTTCCGAGGTTAAAATATTGCTCCAATCTCTCCTGCTGGGAATTATTGACATCGCATAAACACCATGTGGTTGAAGCTAGACTTTGTGCATTAGGCAAGTACAGAAATGAAATCCCGGACGTGGGCATTGATTCGTTTTCGACGTGGTCCCTTTGATCAATTCATGACTTGGAAACAGATGATGGCTTTGCGATCGCCCCTGCTGGCTTCTCGTAGTCTTTCGTGATATCAGATGATATCAGATATTCAATGATATCAAACTCCTTATAGTCAGAATCTTGTTATTGCGAACGCGCGGAATGTCTTCCATATTTTTAACGTTTTGAAGATTTAAATTTTTTCAACCTTTAGTTTTGATATCATAATGAAATAATATCAGATATCAAATGATATCATAAACGTCCATTCAAGGTTTTGAAACATTCATACTAATACGAGCACAGGAAAGGTGTCCCTTATTCTTATTACTCCTCTCGACCTCTGATATGCTACAATTGAAGAAGGCTCGTGAAGATCGGGTGTAGTATAGGTCTCCAGCAACCCATGAAACAGGCGACTACCGGGATCGGGTGGTCAGGTTCGCTGACTCCGTTGACACATGTCATCGATTCCCATTTGCGCAGGTCGATGTCCATGCTGTTGATCACTGGATTGTCTGGTCCAGACTCGATTATAAACAGACCGCCGCCATATAGGTGGAATATTTCTTTAAACTTAAAACTAAACTCACTCACTCACTCACAGATGCTGAATGGTATCACCGATATTACCACTTTAAGAAACTGCTTATATCAAGGGTTTTATTCAGTACGACATAGTGTTTGTGGTTTCATTGCATGGACATGTAACAGTGAGTGCAGGTGTTCGTTGACACTGTATGAGTGCTGACTGTCATGGATGAGGTTTACATTAGTATACCATTCCGTAGGGGATATTCCAGTTTGCGTGCATACCACTAGCCAACGTTAATGCATATGAGAAAAAAGTAGCATATATCCATACAGAAACATCTCCAAAGCAATGAAATACATTGTCACATTTTCCCTGAAACATTATCTGATTACTCCTTGGATTCATCATATGAATTTCATCAGTTTGTAAATCCAGTATCCCCTACTTTTCTGAATGGTATATAATGATTGTATTGTTGTTTTACTGTGTGCCTCACAGGCCTAAATAGGCCGGACTCTCCACAAGGGCGTGATGCCTGGCCCTTAACAGATTTTCTTCCTCGTCTCTTCTTCTGATATCAAATCACATTCCTACTGTTACGAGCATACCCGATATGTTCCTTATTTTCTCATCACTCATTTTGACTTCTGATATGGTACGTGATATCACATATACATGTATTATCAGATGTTGAATGATATCATCGATATTTCGAGATAGAAAGACAGTCTTGAAGTGGGAGCTCATACCTATATAGTATGTTGAATATTTTGAATATTTTATGATCACATACAATTGACAAGGGCTTATTACGAATGATTTTAATGGAAATTAACTGGTCGATTGACGCCTCGTGTACGTTTGTTGTCTTTTGTTTGTTGTGTAATTTGGGTGGTTTTGTTTTGCTTTGTTTTGTTACTGTTTTGTGCGTGTGTGTTTTTGTTTTGTTTGCGCTGGTTTTTTTTGTTTCGTTTTTTCAGTTTGGTGGGAGAGTAATTTAACCATGTGTTCTCTTCCCTGTTTCGGTAATGACAGTGTTCAAATGACATTAAACTTAGACATTAAGCGTCATGTATTCTCAAATGGTATCACAATGGTATCATCAATCGATCATCCGCCATTAAGAAGTCTCTCCCTCGGTTTCTTTCAACTTGCCTGACTAGCTGATTCCAACTACTTCACTAAGGTAGGATGCAACGCAATCGAGGCTGACCAGACAATCAAATGACCGACATCATGAGCATCTATTAGCGCAATTGGGACATGAATACATGCATTCACCCAAGTCACCAAGCTTGACCACCAACAGTAAACTACGACTAAATCGAACTAAATTCGTTTTAACTGTAGTTCGTTGTGTGCATTTTGTCTAGGAAATACATGTACAACAACGTCTGTAAATCCAGATCTGTTTAGAAACCAGTTCTTATCTTTCTACATTGTTTATTTATGAAGCATTAAAAATCTAGATTTTGCTGCAAAACATATTATTTAGAACGAATCAATCCGAGATTTTTTTATCTTTGTGCAAATATTTGGAATAGCGGAGATGAGATCGAAAATGAAATTATTGTTCATTAGCGGTGTACCGATTGTAAACATTGTTTTAAGTCAACACTGATTGACAAGAGTGGCATGCATTTGAACCATTGTTTTAGATTCGTTTTTTAAACATTTTATTTGTTTAGATTTTTATCAAACATGTAAAATATCAGCAGGGACATAAGAGAATCTGTTTGTTTCATTGATAGAGACAAGGCAATCTGATGTTTAAAACGAGTTCAAGTGTGCCGTTATTTCCGCCTGAAAACACTGTTTGAGAGAGGTAAACTGCTTCTATTTATAATAGGTCGATAATATATATGGTTAGCGAAACAATTACCATACATACTTTTCTGTGGTGTGTGGTTCTGTGCAGAGACATCGGCTTACAGATCAGGTGGGGGGCGGTGGCGTAGCCTAGCGGTTAAAGCGTTCGCTCATCACGTAGGAGACCCGATTTCGATTCTGTTGTGACATTAGGGCGTCTGATAATTGAGATCACATAAATGAACAGTTAGTATTTTATTTAGTCACCATTGACAGTTATGCAGGCTTCAATGCGGCAGGGCATACTACTGATCAAAGAAGTTAGAAAGTCGTGGTCCATGCTGTCCCAATATCGGACCACCTCTTTTTTCCATTTCAGCACTATTTGTCAGTATTTTCTCATAGACACTTTCCCTAATAAGTCCTCAAACATGTTCTGTTGGATTTAGGTCAGAGCTATAGCCAATCTAATAATGTCATATTTTGGGCGCGAAACCAGGCCTGTGAATGCTTCGAGCGGTGTTTTGGGCCGTTGTCCTGCTGGAAACTCAGCACAGAACAAGTGAGCAGATGGAAGTAAACGTCCCTCGAGAATATCTATGTACCCCTTCCAATAAACAGAGGGGAGTTGCCCCTAAGACAGATATGACACACCACACGTTACAGTGTATTAGGAAACAACCCACAGAACCTTCATCTGAGAAAACCACAATGCCCCAGCTAAAATGTCTATGCTATAAGCCCCAGTTCAGCCTTCGCTCCTTTTGTTCAGGTTTCCTGATCGGTGGTGGAATTCCTCGGCCTTTCTTTCAACCCACTGCATGCAGTTCAGATCTAATTGTCTCCTTACAGACAACCACGGTTTCTCTATCAATCATATCCAACTTTAAGTTTCCTAAACTCCTCCGTTTGTTTTTAGAAACAAGAATACCATGCCGTCTCCGTTCACCGGCAGTCAATTTTCTGGGCCTGCCTGCGCCTCCCTGGTGCGCAATGCCATATCCGTTTGCAATATTTTCCAAAACACGATAAACAGTGGATAGTGGATGCCTGTTGTACTTGAAATCACTTTAGTTGATCCGGTGTCCTTGTTTTAATACCCTAAAATCAACTCCCTCTTCACTAAATCATGTATAAAATGTCGCCTGCTAGCAATTAAACAATGGGGGATAACTCTTCACATATTAATGAAAAATGATAAACGGAATTGTCACGCTTGAAAGAAACCAAGCACTTGATAGCTTGTTATAGTTGTTTATACTAGAAATCCAGTTGAACATATTCCTAAAATTCTTAACAATTTCTGGTCATACCATAACAGTGAACATCCGCAGTACACCTCCCAATCATGCGATAGATGAGGATGATATTGGCTTTTATTGAAAAGCAGTTTGGATGGATGGATCGAATGGTTAGTCTTGGTGGATCGGGTGGTTAGACTATGTAGATTGGTTGAACAGGCTTGGCTTTTTGCGACTCAACGATATGGATTGTTGCTCCTAATATCAATCACTATTTTGTCGTACTTGACTCGATTATATACATGTCCTTTACTTTGCTGGAACATGTCTGTACGCGGTGATAAACAACCAACATAACTTTCGGTCGGCGACCCCGCGCCTTTAGTGTTGGAGAAAACAACTCAGTGGCGCCGATGCATATTTTATGTCCGCTTCTATTGCAAATTTGAAAACAAGCGAATTTGTCTTCAGTTACTGACAAATATCCATTATCGGCTCCATTTAACTATCTACTTGAATTCTTAATAAATGAGGTGGAACCGCTTAAGCTGTGTGATTTTAAGGCCCCTACATAAAACGTCACTGTGACATTCCTTTGCTAACGCGAGATGACATTAACACGAAAACATGCTGCATATTGATATTGATTAACGCCGCACTGCGCAATGTTCCAACTGTATGGCGGCGGCCTGACAGTAATTCAATCTGTACCAGAGGATGCAGTGATTGGCATAACGAGCGTTGATCTACGTATGTACGTACGCACGTACGATACGTAAACGATGATATGTATTAGCCAAGTCGGCGAAGATGACCTGATTCCGTTTGTCCCCTTTCAATTGAGTGAGTGTAGTTTTAGCTGGTTTTAGCAATATCCCAGCAATATCAGCGGGAAACACCAGAAATAGGCTTAACACATTGTACCACATGTATGGTCTTTGGCGTGACGACCAAACACTTTAACCACTAGGCTACCCCATCGTCCCTAGTCGTCCGGGTACCATCCCTGCCTGAGATATACAATTTCACGATCAGGTAACTCAGGTGTGGACAACAGAGCCTTCATCGCTTTTCCATTTCCGTCCTCAGGCACCAGATCAATAGCCTTACATCCATCTGAATCCCTTATGTCTCTATCTGCTCCTTTGTCAAGGATTCGCTTGAGAAACGTCACATTGTCAGAATATGCTGCCAAATGAAGAGGCGTCTTCCCTTCGTGGTTTCGTAGATTCATTTTGGAAGTTCTATCAATCAAAGTCATCATATGGTCCTCGAAGAGGCTCCACAATCCTGAATCCAATGCCAGATGCAGTGGGGTGTTGCCCTCACTGTTACACAAGTCTGCATCAACGTTGGCTTTGAATAAGAACTTCACTACCTCATCATGATCGGAGTACCGGTTGAATACTGCATGCATGTAGGTGTTGCCATCCTTGTCCCTGTCCCTTATACTCAGACCTCTTTCTACAAGGAATTCCACCACTTCCGCATCACCTCTCTGTACTGCTGGATACAGTGCCGTTCTTCCATCCTCGTCCCTTGTATCAATTGGTACCTTCACCGTGTCCACAAGGAACTGCACCTTTTCCATTGTTTCATCGACGGAACAGCAAGCATAGTGAAGCACTGACCATCCGTCAACATCAACTGTCAGCTTAGCATTCATTTTATGCAGATATTTCAGTACCTCCAGGTACCCGGATTCCGCTGCACGATGATATGCCGTGACGCCGCGCTCATCTTTCTGATCAATATTGCATCCTTTGTTGCATAAAAACTTCAGAACATCAACACTGCTGTAATGGGCCAAATTGTGCACAGCTGATCTTCCATCTTCATCTGTTGCATTAATATCACATTTAGCCGCTACCAGCTTCTGAACTATGTCAAGCCTCTCAGCTTCCATAAGCGGGGTTCTGGAATCTGATGCACGTTTGTTTACAAGGGCCCCAGCTTCAAGAAGAGCTGTTACGCATTCAACAGAACCATTTCTCCCAGCAGCTCTGTGCAGAGCTGTAAATCCTTTACCATCTTCCATGTTGACATCAGCTCCTTTCCGTATCAGCATCTTTAGAGTGTCGACGTTGCCGTGTTTGGCCGCTTCGGTCAGAGGAGTATATCCATATCCTCCTGTTCTATTCAATATTTGACGGAGTGATGGCACTCCCCCCATGCTATCCCCAAAGTCATCAAGAAAATTCATCAGTAACTGAGTCTTCAGACAGCTGTCTCTAACCGATGCGGCTGCGGCATCCAAACAATCTGCAATGCCGTCACAGATTCCTTCGGTGATGGTAACATGTTCAAGGATGACTCGGACACACTCGCTTCCGCCATAAATACATGCTGTCCGCAGACACTCCTTCCAGTGATACCTGTCCGAATCGTCCAGTGAGTATTTATCAAGTGCTATCTTCAGAGCTACTGGATAGGCATGTCCTGCACATCTGGAGGTCAAGTGAGCCACTTTTGTCTTGTCCTGGATGGGACTGAACAGCACTTGGAATACCTCCTCTAGGCTCCCTCGTCTCTCCTCCATCCATTCTGGATAGTTATACTCTTTGTTGAATCTCATTTCACTGAACAACCCCGAGAGACAATGATGGCAAAGTTCTTGAACTTCGTCCGTTGACGTGTCTATGATTTTCCTGATCAGGTCTACGTTACCATTTAGAGACGCCAAGAAAAGCATGTCCTTTCTATCTTGGAAACCTGATGCTGAAATCAAATCAAGCAATCGGGCTGATGTAGCTGTATCTACGCTCTGGGAGGCTGAAAGTGCCTTCACACAGGTCTCATCCAAAGCAACCCCTCTGTCTAGGAGCATGTTGATTATGTCATTTTGGCTTTGGTAGTTAGCGCAAATCATAACCTCTCTCAAAACAGCTTCTGGGATATCGGAGGTTTTCAACAGAATATGTTTAGCCAGTGCGCCTTGCTTCATCACCATGTGTGAAAGAAGAAATGTATATGTAAAGAGGACATGAAGATCAAGCATATTACTTATGTCTGGGTAGTATGAGATGCTAGATGCAGTCGCTTCTCTTTTACCAATTTCTTCACAAACGTCCAGTTCTAATTTTGTCTCCAGATATGGTCGAAAGTCTCCGTCCTGTAACGACGGGTGATTCAGGATCTCAGTTCCATCATTTGACAGAAGGATGTTTGCAATTCTATTAGCAAGGATATCGAAGTATTCTTTTGTCAAGCGAATCACAACACCCTCTTCCTCAGTCTCTTTACTCTGTGTCCTTACCAGCTCTACAAGCATCTGAGCAGGGCAAATTTTGATGCACATTTCTGGGTCCTCACCAGCCAGGTCAAGGAAAACTGCATCGTATATTGATTGATGCTGGAATTCAAATCCATTTTGCGTGCTGAGGAGATAAACACCAGAGAGAGTAGCAGCTTTACTGGCTATTTGGCCATATCCAGGAGGTCCTGGAATATCACAGAAGGTGGACAAATCTGCTACAATGTCACCAAAGTTTCTGTCTTTTCTTGATTTCAAGAGTTTGTGATCAAGGAACCCTTTTTGAATCATCACCAGTAATAACACAAAATAGCTCAATGGCTCACTTTCTTTTAAACAGTCAAGAATTTCTTTGATACAAACTTGAGGGCTTCGGAAGAAGCTGACGGCTCTAGATGCAGGAAGTTTGTGTGATGCAAAAAATGCACAACATTGGGGAAAACCAAGCGATGTTTTCATCTCTGATATTTGTTTTATGTCTTCCTCTGATAGTCTTTTCTTCCTCCCAAAATATTTCTCCATAATTTTCTGCTTCTCTGACACCCTGAGTGAGAACTCGCCATCATCCAGCGTGACGCATTTGATCCTTTTGAATAGTTCGTGTGTCTTCATCCTCTTCTCACACTGTGCACTGATCTCTGGCCTCGAGGTCAGCACCAGGAAGATGTGGCCAAGCTCGACTACAGCGTTCATGATTTTCAGCACCTTACTCCAATCATCTACCTGGGATTGAAACAGGTTGGAAGATCCAAATATATCGTCAATGAGCACCACATATTGTCCTTTGGACTTCCCCACCGGGACGTCCTTCCACTGTTGGGGAAAGGCCAATAACAAAGGGATTCTTCCTGTGTCTTTTTGAATCTGCGATAAAAGACTGAGCGCAACCCTAGATTTCCCTGTACCACTTCTTCCTTTGATGAATACACATCCAGTGTTTTTCAGATGCTTCAGAGCTGTCCTTTCTGCATAGGTTGATACGTGTTTGTCAGGATCCTCACGTTTCATCAACATTTCTGTAGCATCTGAAAATAAAACAAAATTGTTCCATGATCGACCTCAAGAGATTTTAAACTGTTTTGTTTTATGCTGATGGATCGGGCTTGGGAAGAAGAGACCCACCCTTCACCTTTAAGTAGATGAAATTTTTGTTCGCTGTGAATATGACGCAGCATCTTGAAGTCCATAGATTGGTTTTTGGCGCCAGTCTAATGAACGGTTGCCCTGCTAGTATGGTTTGGATGCTGATGATTGTTTTCTGTTTATGAAGAGATAAGTCTGTTCACCTAAGGCACTGTGTTCACGAAAGGGACTGAAAGTCGACGGACAAACTTGTGACTAATTCGGCATAATTATTTTCCGAGCTTTTCCCTGTCATTTCTGTCGCAGGGGCGGACAATGCCGATGCACCAGTGTCACGGTAACAGTGGTGCCACAATACTGTTCACATTCGAACGTCCTGCAAGATTCAGCTCTTTTGTGCAGCAGTGTTTTCATATATATTCAGATGAGATTGAGATGAAATGGGTTTAAGATTACTACGCGTTTGTAGGGTGGATTTTGATTGTGCGTGTGTCCACTAATCCGGACTAATGCCTGTCGGGTTTTGTGCCAGTCAGCCCACTGCATTACCATGCAGCAGTTTAGCACGGATTCCCCGAGAAGGGAGCGTATTCTGACTTAGAGGCAAAGGGCTTGAAGACACGTGTTCGATTCCCATGGGTACAATGTGTGAAGTCCATTTCTGGTGTCCCTTGCCCTGATATTGCTTGAATATTGCTCAAAGCGGTGCAAACTCCAACTCACCCAACCCAACCAAACGACAATCATCATCTTGTAAGTCAGTACGTATGGTGCGACCTGTGAACCATCGAACCTCCCCCTTCTGGGTAGGCGTTCAAATATCCAGTAAATGATGTTATGTAACAATATACATATACTTACCTATGATGTTCTGCAGTGGGTAGTTTGGCGCAACTGAAACACAATTAAATAAAATAATCTACTGGTGCATTGCATCACTGCATATTGTTACAGTGGCGGTGGGTAAGCCTATGGGTTAAGGTGTTTGATTATCCCGAAGACCCGGGTTCGATTCCTCACATGGGTACATTTTTTGAGACCCCCGTCTTGATATTACTGGAATGTTGCTAAAACATAAAACTAACTTACTCACTGACACTGCACCGTTAGAGGTAGTGAGTGAGCTGGGTTAAACGTCCCTCACAATGGCATTTATGTAATATCAGTAAGTGAGTTTAGGTTTACTCCTCACTCAGCAACATTCCAGCTATATGACGGCGGTTAGTCGCCTCTAATTACCACAACAAGCATGTGATAAAGAGGACCAATTCTGACCCGTACCTTCACGGGCATTTTGCAACATCATGGCTTGTTAACGTTTTGTTAGAGGAAGCCCCATGAGCAGCAGTAATTCCTGACCTGGCATCCCGAGGATAAGTATCAACATCCGGTCGTGAGAAAGGGACGTAACTCGTCATGGCAAAATAGAAATCCATCAAATCAACCATCAAACATTAAGTTTAGGATTTCACCTTACAATTCTATGCGCAATGAACAAAATGATTTACACTTTACCTTAATGCTGATTTTACAACTGAATGTAGTATTCAAAGCATGCAACGTGTAAGATGAGTGCGGGAAGCATAGTGATAAGGGAGAGAACTCTGACATTACCACTGATCGTCTGCTGGACTGTGACAGACGAGTCTTGAATGTTGTAAATGGACTTGCCACCAGAGAACACCGCCGGCGAGTGAAGCTGTATGTTGTTAACTGGAACATCAAAAGATGTTAGCAAACAACTGATATTTATATACTCAAGGACAACATGCTTTAAAATTATGAATAATATATTAAAATAAACGTAGCCTCTATATCCTCCATACCCGGACTTGAGCTACTACTATTGCGTCGCTATATGGAGGAAATAATACTGGCATTAAATTCTACCTCACTCACTCACCTATTGTATAGGGTGATGGCACAATGTGAATATTGCTTCTGCAACTTAGCCAGTGTATCTGTCCGTTAAGTGAATGAGTTTATCTTTGCGCCCCGCTTTTAAAAATATTCTAGAAATATCACGGCGGGTTACATCAGAAATGGGCTTTGCACATTGTATACCCAGGTGGGGAATCGAACCCGGGCCTTCGGTGTGACGAGCCAGTACGTTAACTACTCGGCTATCCAACCTTCCCTGTTCGTTAGGAAAACCAAGGGGGTATACAATTTCAGTAAAGTATATGTTGATCTATGGATATCAATTTAACTACTAGTATGTATCCTAAAAGAGTTTGTTTCGATATCCGCACGTCGGTATGCCCTGGATAAGTTTACTTACCAAAAGGCTCGGTGGGCGACCCTAGTGGTGAAAGCGTTAATTGACGTATAAAGCCAAGCAGCAAGGCTCGGCGGGCGACCCTAGTGGTGAAAGCGTTAATTGGCGTATAAAGCCAAACAGCAAGGCTCGGTGGGCGACCCTAGTGGTGAAAGCGTTAATTGGCGTATAAAGCCAAACAGCAAGGCTCGGTGGGCGACCCTAGTGGTGAAAGCGTTAATTGGCGTATAAAGCCAAACAGCAAGGCTCGATTCCCCACATAGGCACAATGTGTGAACCCCATTTCTGGTCTCCCCCTCCGTATTTGTGCTGGAATATTGCTAAAGGTGGACTAAAACCATACTCCATAATTCACTTGCTCAGAAACAAGCTGTTCATCTGAAAATGCCTCAGTTGTTACGTCACAACTACAACTGAAACTCTACTTGGAGTACATTCCGGGGCAAAGTCCCAGGCGTCACGTGATGCAGTCACTACCGACAAGCGGCCATGAGAATGTATATGCTGTAGGGCTCGTCCTTCGCCTCGCCATCGTGTCAAGCCCCCGCCATGGCTATCCTAACTACACCTTCGATCGCCTCATCCATCTGAGCACCTCACTCCCCGCGCCCTGAACACCTTCCGCGATGATCTTACTTCACCACCTTAATTACTACGTGAACAGCTTACCCATTTATACCTGACCCCACTTCCTCGAACAACTGACTCCCCTCTCCGTGAACAACTTATTCATTTAACTGATTCACTTCCTCGAACAACTGACTCCCCTCGCCGTGAACACTTTCACCATCTATATACAACCCTTTCCCGATCATGTTACTCCCTTTGCCGTGAACACCATCCCCGTCTACCCGCATGACCCCCTCTCCTAAACACCTGACACCCCACGCCGTGACCACCTTCCCCGTCTACCCGCATGACCCCCTCTCCTAAACACCTGACACCCCACGCCGTGAACACCATCCCCGTCTACCCGCATGACCCCCTCTCCTAAACACCTGACACCCCACGCCGTGAACACCATCCCCGTCTACCCGCATGACCCCCTCTCCTAAACACCTGACACCCCACGCCGTGAACACCATCCCCGTCTACGTGAACCCACATCGATCTACCACCTGACTCCCCTCGCGCTAGATAATGTGTACACCCAATGTCACTGCCATCAGCGAACACCTGTCGCTCTATAGGTACTATCATCGCTACGTTTCTTCCCTCATCTCACATATTGATATTGTACAATCACCTCATTGTCTCATTTCTGCCCTCACCGCCCACCACAGCGCACTACCACCCTGTTCCTCTCACCCCTACCTACATTTAGGATGGTCCCGACCTAAACTGTCAGCCTGAAAATGAGTGAGGAGCCACATCAACAACAATACTGCTTTAGACATTCTTCATGTCTTGTGCACTGGTCCCTGCGTTACGCGATCGGCACAACCCAGCCCCACAGCCGCGACCTCGGTACGGCCATGACCCAACCTCAACTTCTCTCAGCGATCTCGACGGACACTCTCGCAACAGGAATGTATTCACAACTGACCTGAATCCGCACTGCCTGTGTTCACAGCGGACAGCTCACCACCTGGGACAGCAGCAGTCTCAACCATCGCCATCATTCCTGGCTTTGTACCTGCAGACATATCCGACTGGACACGTCCTCAGTTCACTGGAAATACCAGTTTCGCTTTCCCCTGCCTCAGACCATGATGGGCACAATTTTATCAAAACTAGCGTAGCAGCGACAGGCTCCTACTGATAGGGCCATGATAAAACAAATATTGTTTCTCGAAAGCTAGTTTGGTAATTGACAGTGCTAGGACCAAAATGTGTAGGTTCGTAAACGATCGTATCATATACATTTTGCACGGAGAGGTTCATCGATAGTTACAACTGGTTGTAAGCTGATTCTGACAGAATCGATAATTTCATCTCATAATTTATAGTATATACATGCTTAAAATAACTCTGGCTCGATGTACATTGCTAGTGTATATATATTATGTATAGCTGTCAACACTCAGGGACTGAAGACTTAGTATTGAGAGGAGGGAAAGTGAAAACGTTGGTAATGGGATTAAACGAGTTACATTCCATTTAAGGTTGGTTGCACACAACGCATTTACTTGACAAAAAATATGCAACTAATACATGTATTGCATATTTGTCTCAAGTAGAAAAGACCTTTGAGTTAACTGACATGAAGTGATAATTTCATTTTCATCTTGAATGTAGGAAATAGACTTCACCTCTCTTAAAACTGAATGGCGTTTGTTTCTTTCATTACCTTTTGTCTGACAAAAAATATTAAACGTCGGAGTACGTTTTAGACGTGTGTCATAGTGAAGAGGATGTATCTCTCCATGTTCTGAAATCAACCTTCTCTGCTCTGGTACTTTGCCTCTGACCTGAAAGTTAGTTTGGCTTTGGTTCAATTTCGCCGTCATGATTAGCACGCAATGAATGTGGCCACACTAGTTTTGTTAAAACTGCGCCAGTATCGTACCACTTAAATTGTCATAGTGAACACATGTGTATGATATATTGGGTATTGTGTTATCAGTGACAGTATAAAAATACCAGAGTATAAATGCGGTCTGTTTCGATATTGGAGGTCACACATGCTAAATATTTGGCCCCTGAGTGTTTGAACATCATTTTAAGCTTCTTCACGGAAAACTTTGCCTTGCCCATTAATATACGACAGTGGCTTGTCATGAATGCGAAATCACGATTATTAAACTCTGCTGAAAATGGTAGGTGTTTCTGGAAAATAAATCAATTTCTGTAACAGAAAGAAGAGAATATCATATTTCCCCCATGCAAGAGATATAAACCTTCGCGTGTGTGAAATCATCCAAATAATGTTTAGATCTACGAACAATGCAAATATCAGCCGTGTACCAGTGCTACTTATAAAGTGAAAATAACTAAATGGTGCATACGGCCTATCATTGATTAACGCATGAAACATAATTCATTCATTTTCACACTCCATATACCTTTCTACATGATATAATCTGACAAAATATGAAAAAAGAGTAAGCACATTGAGATTTGAACAATTATAAACAGTTGACACATATACCCGAGCAGATCTATCAAGGACAGATGGCATTGCTAATGGAGTCAGTGGGTTAGAGCATAAAGCGTCACGCCGACGAAAACCGGGTTCGAATCCCACAATATAAAGCCCACTTCTGGTAGTGCTGGAATATTTATAATTTTATGACCGCTTCATACATTCCTTCTCACCCTGCTCGAGGTATAGTATGACTTCGTTTTACTTTGAGGCTTGTAACGGTTTGTAGGTTTGTCTGTTAATTTTTTAATGCCATACTCAGCAGTATACCAGCTATATGGCAGTGGTCTGTAAATATTCAACGTTTGGCTTACACAATCCAGTGGTCAACATGTTGAGCATCGGTCAACGCACCAGCCTTGTGCTGCTGCGCTACGCCTCGACACTAACCTCGATATACGGAATTGGGATACATTGACGTGTCATCCAAGTCAGCAAACCTGACCACATACTCCCGTTAGTCGCCTGTTCCGACAAGCATGGGCTGCTGAATACTAGTATCAATTCTCATCCGTATCTTAGCGGGGTTTTTTCAACCAAGTCAGCGAGCTTGACCACATGATCCAGATAGTCACTTCTTATTTAGTCTGCTGCAGACCAAATCTGTATATATGTGTTGTGGATTACTTCTCTAGGCTCGATTATTTACAGAACAACGTCATATAAACAACCAACAAACTTACGCATTAGCTCACACTTCCCTTTTGACTGAAGAATAGAGAGAGTGAGTTTAGTTTTTGTTTACTTTATGTCTTTCCGCTGTGACACAATATATCCTTGTAATGTTTGTACGTTTCCTTGTAGTTGTTTCTTTCTTATCTGTTTGACTAACTGACACACTGAAATCAACAGCTTGTATTGAACACTGAGAAAAGAAAACGCGGCAACTTTCCAACCCTGTGCTGGCGCAGTTCTAACAAAACGAGCGTGACCACTGTCTTATTTTTTAGCTCCCCTTTGTTGCTTTTTCGACAATTTTCCATTGAAAGAGGAGCGTCAGATTGATGGAGCAGGAAAACCAGGACACACTGAAGCACTCTAAGTACAAGAGCACAGGAAGTGTGGTGAGAAATCTGCAAGCATAATCTGCGTCATGACTAAAGGCTTCAGATTCGTAAACGACGTAGTAATGAAAATTATATATCCACCATTGAAATCAGTTTATGATCATGGGGATGACTTGAAATGATGTCCTTAATTACACACGCTAGTCAGGTGACGCATGATGGAAATGTACGTTTGGTGGACAAACATGTGATTGATAGCATGAACATCGATCCACCTATACAGGTTACGATGACATGTAATCACTTAAGTCAGTGAATGTGACTATCCGATTCTCAAAGTATCCTTTTGTTGAATCCACTTCTTGGTGTGGCAATCAAGAAAAATCTTTTTTTGTTTGTGGAAAGGGAAGAGTTCGTACACACACAACAATGAAAGCGAGATGCATATGCATCATGCATGTATTCAGGCATAACTTGGAAGCTTGTTTTCTGAACACAGCAGCTGTGGCGAACAAACAAAATATTTCTAACCTCAATCTCAAACAATACTTTATTGCACAAAACTGGCTAGATGACCAAGATTAATAATTTCTGCTAAAATTTGATTTCTATGGTATATCTAAACAAAATAGGTTCAAGTACTCCATTGGAAGTTAAATGTCATTTCCAATATTACGACGTTTCTTTTGAATTTCAGTATAGATGCTACGCATGTTCTATCAAAATTGCGCGCTGTATCTCGTAGGTGAAACCTCACGCATATGAACTGTTTACCTGACAGACACGAGCTATGGAAGTGGTTGCGACTTCGTCGGGTTGTTCAACTGTCAAGAAAATGAGGGCAGATTCAGGTCAGATGTGCTAATATTTCTTGAAATATGCCATTTTCCATTTATACTTATAAATGTATATACGTGTGTTCGATTCAGCCAGTGAGTGTTCAGGCATGCTCCGACATAAACAGCCTGACTTTCGGTCATGGTGACATCTGGTGAGATAAATATTTATGCAGACGCCTTGGCGTGGTGGCCTCCTGACAACGTGTAATATAAATATGCTGGCATCTAGCCATACCGATGGCTATACTTCTGGTGTTGCCGCTGCGATATTCCTGGAATATTGGTAACAGCTGTGTAAAACTAAACTACCTCACTATTCCGACCACGGCCATATTGACATCTTGCCACACCTACCTCTAGCTGTATATTGGAACTAAGCCAAACTCATATGCTAGCAACATGCTGACGCCGTGTATACCTACGACATGCTGACGCCGTGTATACCTACAACATGCTGACGCCTCATACATGATATTGACACGCTGACAACATTCTACTGACATGCCGACAACATCTTGCTGACTGCTGCTGAGAAGGCAGCATGCTACTGAGATGACAACATGCTACTGAGATGACAACATGCTATTTACATGCTGACAACATTCTGCTGGGATGACAACATGCTACTGAAATGACAACATGCCATTAACATGCTGACAGCAGGCTACTGAGGTGACACCATGCTACTGACATGACAACATGCTACTAACATGACAACATCCAACTGAGAAGATAACAACATGCACCTGACCTGTTAACTCCTAACTCTAGCGACATGAAATCACCTGCTAACGACATGCTAATGACAATACCATGTTTCGGAGATGGCAACAACATGTTTATAACCTGCAACACTATAACCGTTTAGATATGTTGAAAGAACATAATCATGTTATATTTCTCTTCTAGCCAACAATCTTCAAGTGGAGACCCCGGATGTTTTATCTGACGGTCAAAACGTTTACAACATCCAGGATTCCTCCATTACCGTCCAAGAAACTATCTGTGGTAATTCCAAAACATTTTCAAAAATAAAATTAAATATATTTAATTTATATTTTTTTTATTCCTTATTTTTATGCCATCGATAGTGGCAAAAACCCCAACAATATCCCATCAAACTGTAGAAAACTAACACGAAGAATATCAAAGAAGTTCAGAAGCGGTTCATTTAAATTCCTGTAAATCATAAACACAATGTACAATGGATTATATGTATTCATTGCAGAAACACCTAACTATGCCTTACAGAACATCATAGGTAAGTAAACTATTGAGCGGTGAATAGGCTTTTACATTGCTTTATTAATACACCAGGATTACCACCAAGTGAGTGTCACCAGACATTGGTTTAATAGAGGAAGAAAGAACATTGTCATATCATCGAGCGATGTTACCTTCTCAGCATTGCCTAATTACACTGTTATTTGCATGAACGAACGTTAGAAAGAAATGGAATTTCATCGGTTTATTGGTGCAACATATTTCAAGAGACTGACAAGGTTGAAATTGGTGTATCTGAAGCTGAAAATGGACCTTAAATACAATACTGCAATAAGGTCTATCCTCACAACACTGGCAAGATAAAGTAGCACAAAGGAAAATTTGAACAAAGCGCTTATCGCACTGAAGATATGTCGTTAACCTTACTATGTTCCTTATTGCAGTATTGATTTGACGCCAGTTTCCATGGTAATAGGGTTTAAATTCATGTCAGCCATTTTGGATCTGGCGTACACCTTCATGAATTCTGACCCACAGAATATTATAGGATGGTATGGGAAGAGATGTAAAGGTCTTAGTCCGGAAGCCTTTGTCTGAAAGAGGTATATAATGGGGGTTGGCTATTGTCTCTCACCTTGAATATCATCTCAGACCGCAAGTAAAACAGCATTTTGTGTGATCACTCTGTACTCTGGGACACTCTGCATAGTGCTTTCTTCAAAGTTGTTTAGAGATGAATATTACCCTAATTCTGTTTATGGTTATAATCACCCTTCTTTTATTGATTGTTTTATTACCTTTGCACTCGTACTTCCATATTGATACCCTTACCTCAGTTTGAAAAAATGATTTGAGAATTTACAAGTACAATTATATTCAGAATACAATTCGGTGTGGTCAGTCGGTATCAACCCCAGCCCCTTTAACTATTATCTAATTTTATCATGGCAGTCAAAACGTAACAACAGTCTTCAACCAGATATTCATACATGTATCTCTGCTGTTTAGATAACCATTGTGACTAGTTTCACGAAAAGCATAATCAGAATTACATCAAGATAACAACAGCAGTGCAAACGAATATCCTATCTCGATTATCCTTAGACGTCGAAGAAAAATGACTTGAATTTATGGATTTTGGGATATGATCGCATTTATGGAACAGGCCAGTAAGTGAAATGTGACTATTTCAAAATATCTGTGTATAAAAATTGTACTCTACAAACATCCATGCTATTAATGTAAGTTCAACGTTCTGCCCCATACTAAAACTCCACTTATGATATTGCTAGACTGAAATATTTGACATTTTACAACAACAAGTTGATGATATATGATCAGTAGATGGGGAGAGCATTCTTAATTTCCCGCTAAGGACGTTAGTCACTTGACTCTGGACTTTCAGTGTCAGTTTCATGATGCAGTGTGGGCGTGGTTTCTGTGACCCGAAATAAGGCTCAGTATTCCGGAAGCGAACGTAACGTCTGTCAGCATCAGCATGAAAGTACAATGTGCACATGGTTTGTGTTTACACAAACGGGAAGATATGTCATCGCACAGGCCAAGCACCCATTTGACTTACCCCAACAGTAAGTTTTTACAACGACCAGTCACCATGTTCCATAGGTGGATCTATAGGAGGATGACCAGCTGTTGCCCATTTGGGCCTGAAATTTTGTTAAATGGCCAGTTTAGTTTGGTTCAGCATGCTTTTAGAGACACATATTCAGAGCGACCAAAATTACATTCATTTGAAGGTGCAGGGTCTCTTCTTCCTTCGTCCCATCCATCTGCGTAAAAATATCCTGCTGTATGTGATAGTCACCACAAAAGGGTTAACCATTTCTTGAGGTCGATCTTAGAACATTTTCATTGTATTTTCAGATGCAACAGAAATGTTGATGAAACGTGAGGATCCTGACAAACACGTATCAACCTATGCAGAAAGGACAGCTCTGAAGCATCTGAAAAACACTGGATGTGTATTCATCAAAGGAAGAAGTGGTACAGGGAAATCTAGGGTTGCACTCAGTCTTTTATCGCAGATTCAAAAAGACACAGGAAGAATCCCTTTGTTATTGGCCTTTCCCCAACAGTGGAAGGACGTCCCGGTGGGGAAGTCCAAAGGACAATATGTGGTGCTCATTGACGATATATTTGGATCCTCCAACCTGTTTCAATCCCATGTAGATGATTGGAGTAAGGTACTGAAAATCATGAACGCTGTAGTCGAGCTTGGCCACATCTTCCTGGTGCTGACCTCGAGGCCAGAGATCAGTGCACAGTGTGAGAAGAGGATGAAGACACACGAACTGTTCAAAAGGATCAAATGCGTCACTCTGGATGATGGCGAGTTCTCACTCAGGGTGTCAGAGAAACAGAAAATTATGGAGAAATATTTCGGGAGGAAGAAAAGACTATCAGAGGAAGACATCAAACAAATTTCAGAGACGAAGACATCGCTTGGTTTTCCCCAATGTTGTGCACTTTTTGCATCACACAAACTTCCTGCATCTAGAGCCGTCAGCTTCTTCCGAAGCCCTCAAGTTTGTATCAAAGAAATTCTTGACTGTTTGAAAGAAAGTGAGCCATTGAGCCATTTTGTGTTATTACTGGTGATGATTCAAAAAGGGTTCCTTGATCAGAAACTCTTGAAATCAAGAAAAGACAGAAACTTTGGTGACATTGTAGCAGATTTGTCCACCTTCTGTGATATTCCAGGACCTCCTGGATATGGCCAAATAGCCAGTAAAGCTGCTACACTCTCTGGTGTTTATCTCCTCAGCACGCAACATGGATTTGAATTCCAGCATCAATCAATATACGATGCAGTTTTCCTTGACCTGGCTGGTGAGGACCCAGAAATGTGCATCAAAATTTGCCCTGCTCAGATGCTTGTAGAGCTGGTAAGGACACACAGTAATGAGACTGAGGAAGAGGGTGTTGTGATTCGCTTGACAAGAGAATATTTTAAAAATCTTGCTGATAGAATTACAAACATCCTTCTGTCAGAAGATGGGAGTGAGATCCTGAATCACCCCTCGTTACAGGATGGAGACTTTCGACCATATCTGGAGTCAAAATTGGAGCGAAGCGTGTGTGAAGAAATTGGTAAAAGAAAAGTGAGTACTTCAAGCATCACATACTACCCAGACATAAGTAATATGCTCGATCCTCATGTAGTGTTATCTTATACATTTCTCCTTTCACACGTTGGGATGAAGCAAGGCGCACTGGCTAAGTACATTCTCTTGCAAAGTTCAAACTTTCCAAATGCTGTTTTGAAAGAATATATGGTTTGTGCTATCTACCAAAGTCACAATGACGTCATTAACATGCTGTTGGACAGAGGGGTTGTTCCGGATGAAACGTGTGTGAAGGCACTTTCAGCCTCCCAAAGCATTGATGAAGCTACATCGTCTCGATTGCTTGATTTGATATCAACTGCTTTGGAACGATTCCGAGAAAGAGACGATGTTCTGTTCTTGGCGTCTCTGAATGGAAATGTCGAATTAGTTAAGAGAATTATAGACTCATCTGGAGATGGAAGTCATGACCTTTGCTATCGTGCTCTTTCTGCTTTGTTCAAAGAGATGGCAAATAATCCAGAATACAACAATGTTGAGTGGATGCAGAGGAGACGCCACATCCTCGAGGAAATACTCCAGCTGATGTTAAATCACATCCCAGAGAAGGAGGAAGTAGCTCACCTGCTTTATAAATGTGCAGGGCATGCATGTCCAGTAGCTCTGAAGATACTGATAGAAAAGTGCACATCTCAAAACGTTGATCTCCACAACTTGAAGGACTGTCTGCAGTCAGCGTGCGAGGCTGGAGGAGGCAAATGTGTACGCATCATCTTGGACCATCTGACCATTACAGAAGCCACGTATGACAACATAGCTGACTGCATATGCCTATCTGCACAATCGGCCACAGACAGTTGTGTAAAGATTCAACTGTTGATGAATTTTATTGATGCGAACATTGGAAATGTTCCATCACACAGCCAAACACTGAATAGGATATTTGGCGTATTTACACCATTGACTAGAGCGTCTGAACACGGCAACCTCGACGCTGTGAAGATGCTGATTCAGAAAGGAGCTGATGTCAATCTGGAAGATGGGAGGGGTTCCACACCTCTTCATACAGCTGTGGGTTTGGACAATTTAGCCTGTGTTACAGCACTTCTTGACGCTGGAGCCCTTGTAAACAAACGTATTCAAGGTTCTCAACCAATCTTATTTGGCACAAACAGGCTTGACATAGTTCAGAAGCTGGTAGCTGCTGAATGTGACATTAATGCAATTGACGAAGATGGAAGATCAGCTCTACACACATCGGCCGGATTTAACAACATTGATGTCTTCAAATTTCTATGCAACAAAGGATGCAATGTTGATCAGAAAGATGAGTACGGCGTCACAGCATATCATGTGGCAGCAGAGTATGCTGATTTGGATATGCTGAAATATCTACATAAAATGAATGCTAAGCCGACAGTTGATGTTGATGGATTGTCCGTGCTTCACTATGCTTGCTGTTCCATCAATGAAACAATGGACAAAGTGCAGTTCCTTGTGGACACGGTAAAGGTACCAATTGATACAAGAGATAGGGATGGAAGAACGGCACTGTATCCAGCAGTGCAGACAGCAGGGTTGGAAGTGGTGGAGTTCCTAGTAGGAAGGGGGCTGAGTATACATGACAGGGACAAGGATGGCAATACCTATCTACATGCAGTATTTCTAAGGTATGAGAAGTCTACCCATGATGAACTGGTGAAGTTCCTTTTCAAGGCCAGCTTGGATCCAGATTTATACAACACATTTGATGGAAGAACACCTCTACATCTGGCATTAGATTCAGGACTGTGGCATTTCTTTGAAGACCATTTGGTGACCTTGATTGACAGAACTTCCAACATCAATCACAAAGATTCCGAAGGAAGGACACCTCTCCATATGGCAGCATACCGTGATGCCAGTGGGGTTGTTAAACGACTTCTAGACAAGGGTGCTGACAAAGAGATAAAGGATTCAGATGGATGCAAAGCTGTTGAATTGGTGCCAGACGGTGGAAGTGGCGAGACAAAAGCTCTTTTGTGTCCAACTAAATTACCGACTCCATAAAATTGTATACAATAGACAATGGGTGTCTTCAGGCTAAGTTACAGCATCCTAAGGTTATATGAACTTAAAGGGATCACGTGTTTTATACCCCCATTTGACTAGTCCGCGGCATAATTGCCGGCGCAAAAATGGTCCCGCAATTTGTCTGAAAATATTCGTCCATCTTTCACGACTCTTCTCCATGGAAGTGAATTATTACTTAAGAGTTCCTCATCTTCCATAATGCTCCGGCAGGCCAAATTTTCCGCAAATGTGCTTTTGAACAGCAGCGGTTTCAACAGTAACAGCTCCATCATCGAAAGTCTCATCATCAGCAGCAGCAAGTTCATTACGTCCCCCACCGCTCTTGGGAATCTCAAAACTCGAGATGGGCTGCACAACAATGCTCCCATCCCTCGCCGTCCTAGGCAGCAGATTAACAGGAACCACGGCCCCGACCAATGAGCTGAACATCAACACACGTAGAATACTACCTGATAATAGTTTGGAATCGCATGCATAATTTTCTTGACAATTTATAAAAATATCATTTTGCTGTTTGTTCCATACATGTGTGTGAACCTACTTTTGATCAGGTTTTAGCTTGTTTTACAGAAAAGTTAGCAGACCATTAAGATAAATTGTAATAAAGGTTTCATTACGTATTCAGTGGTAATTTTGTCGGGTTGTATACATCAACTTAGCTCTTCAGTGTGGTCACACTTCTACGTCTTACCACGTTGTGATGATGTCTGTAGCATACACTACATCCAAACCGTATTGTCATCAATACTATCGACAAAAAGAGAAAGTGGGCAACAGTACACATTACATAAAAAATTAAACTCTCTTATTGTGGTGATGATGTCCAGCTATCAACACTAGCTATCAACACATACGTCACAAGCTTCAAACCCCGACATAACTGTAACTTGTAAGAAAAACATGACAAAGGAAACTTTTAACAACATTTCAATGCAAGAATGAGTAAATGTGAAAACACGAATTTTCAATGACATAGCAAAAATTTACAATGAGACAGCATTCGCAGAATGGGGGGATACTTCGTCAAGAATCTCGGGTGCATATTACTTATGAAGGGGGTAGCGTTCCAACCATCACGGTACAATTACACTTGAGCCTGTCTGATGACATATTGTTGCCGAGCAACCTGTCTCACTTCACTGTTCCAGACACGGTCGCCCTTTCTTGCCTTCTACAGTGTCTCTCTTGGGACGCATCACATTGGCCAAATGATGCATATTGGCCGTCTAGCCCCACTGCCCAGGAATACTGTTGTGGTCATCCTCGTCTCTGTCTACAAGTGCATCCTGGTGGGCAGTGTACCTCGTCCTCATGATGTTGTGAAGGCAGACAGCAGCTTCAACCATACTTATCACGACGTCCTTGTTGCAGTGTGGATAGAAGGCACTACCAGCGACTGGGTAAGATGCCAAATGTATTTTTAACGTCTCTGCAAGCTTTGGATATCATGCAGTTGAACACCAATTCTTTCTCTGTAAGTCCTCGTCTGGAGTATAGCATCTTCATGTACTTTCCGAGGGCAAAAGTGGTTGAGCTCTAGGGAAGTTTTTGGTTTCGTCTTTCATGCATTCTTTAAGATCCGAGACGTTGAATAGCAGACATGTGGCCCATCCCACAGACATCTATCCACAGGAACCTGTAGTTGGCGTCCACTGATGCTAACAGAACGATGGAAAAGAAGCCCATGTAGTTATGGTACAGGCTTCCACTTGATGGTGGTTTTCGTATAGGGCTCCCATAGCATAAGGTAGGTTCCATTTAAGCTGGAACTCCCAGATGAGGGATCTCCATTCCTCCTCAGTATGTGGATACTGTATGACTTCGTCCTAGTATTGATCAGTAATAACCTGACTGACAGACCTCGGGTAGGAAGCTTGCGATGGTGTGGCCAGAGCCAGAGCTGGGTACTTATCGCCAGAAATCAGGTGACGAAAATTGACAGCCAGTATCAGACCACTGCTGAGTGCACTTCTAAAGTTGGTGTCCTTCGTTATCAGTCGGGGAGCCAAGACCGTGAGCAACTCGTCAAACAGGTTAGGTGGGACCCGGAGATAACTGAAGAAGAATTGCGTGTCTTCGAAACGGAGCTCTTTCATGAGATCGTCATACTTCCCAAGACCAATTCTTCGTTCTACCCTCAGTCATGGGCGTATCCAAAAGCGTTTATGTCCATCGCCTCTGCCGTCTCCTGTGGTGCATGACTATGTCACGTTGTACTTCGTTGAATTCATGCAGCAACAACAGCAGGTGGAGAAATCAGCCTTCTCTGTAGTTGAAGCTTCTTGAAGTGTTTTCAGTACGTCTTCACTTGCAGAAATGAGCTTCCTCGGTCGAATCCATGTATTTATATGTGGAACCAGGTGAAAATCCTTTGATCTTTGCCGACTTCACCCTCAGGAATTGAACATGGTTGACGAGAGTCTTCCACAGTCATTCCGTCTATAACATAAGTATTCCTATGTTTTTCCGAGTGTTTTCGCAATTCTTCCGAAGTCCTTCCTTTCCAATGATCCGTGGTTTCCGTATGTGTTCCTCTAACACTCGAAGGTCTTCCATAGCATTCCACACACATTCCTACTTGCCCCGCATTTCTTCCGTGGGGTATTCCTGGATTCTACCGTAGTTTTGCCGCGGTTGTTTCGTGTATTCCGAAAATGTTCGGAATGTATTCGGAAGGAGTATCAAATTACAATTTACCGCAGGATTTTAACCAATTTTCCGTGCACAAATACCGAAGACATGGATGTGAGGTGGATAAAAGTTTGCCAGTCATTCCAGAGAATCGCACTACCTCAATGCTACACAATGGCGACAAACAATATATCATCAGACTTGTTGCAGTTCATCCAGTGAACAACTGACATTTGTAGCTTAACAACAGAAATGAAGTGTTTGGTTTCATTAAAGGACAAACACACGCAAGCAGTGTATTCATGACTCCTTTCTGAAAGTGATGCGACTATCAAGGGCACGATACAAATTTGAAAAATAATGGACTTGTAGAAAAATAATTTCCTGTAACTGTTTTGAGCTAACTGCGAGCTGGTTTGCACTTGCCTCTTAAGAGCGCTTTTTAAATATTCTAATTCAGAAGTTTTCTATTTGGGTGGTTCGGGTTTATTATCCGAATCGGAAGTGAGTAACTTTGGAGAATAAACGTGGTGTCAAGAACATTAGTATGGCGCAGCAGTGTTTCAAACAAGCTGTGTAGAGAAAATGTTGCCCAAAGTTTTCAACGTAATAAGAACTTGCGACAGTTGTTTAATGAATGTAAATTCAAATGTTGAAGTTGTAATCACTTTGTAGCGTTAATTGCTTATCAGTTTGTTAAAGAAATATATTTTAAATTCCGGAAAATATACTGGATGAACGCACATGGTTCTCGGCTTGACAATTGAAACGATGAATATATACATAAGTAAACGTTGGTATTTCATTCTTTCAAGTTTATATAAGTATATCGATCTTGTTTTAGTATATTTTAACACGTATTGAGGTATAACTGTTATTTGAGAGTATGTACTTGTCAGCTGTGTCACATACCTATCAAATAGAAATAGAAGATACTGTGGAAGCCTTGAAAGAGAAATCACGGCAGAGAACAAAAAAGGTGGTTATTGATTATATTCCATATAGATTTATTTCCCCACTTCGAAATCGACACTTAATTTCTCACAAACATAAGGTTTGGGGATTCAAAACTTCAACTTTATAATGTGCAATTATGATCACAACCTCTAGTCAGTTTGAGAGGTCAAACTTTGCACATATGTATGCACATTCAACATCGACGACGTCGTATGACCAGTTTGTAATCGGTCTGTAAACTGTTAGCAGGCATAAGGATTTATGGGTAATTGTATGGGAGATTCATGGATTTAAAATTTGTCTGTGGCACGTTTGTCTGTGGCACGTTTGTCTGTGGCACTTCAATTTTGGAATAAAAGTTATACACATGATCACTACGCTGTTTAATTTTGGAATTCTAGATCTGATAACAGTAATAGAAGGATCCCTGTCCGAATACTGTACTTTGACTATTCCACGGTGTTGAGACTGTTCTAGTGAACTCAGTACGAGTGGTAACTACACCAGGCACCAACATTAGGGTAACATAATTTTTTTTCAGTAGTGAACGGACAATGCATCATTCGTAGGAGGATTTTGCTTTATTCTAAATGTGCTTGTGTTTTTGTAACATTTTGAAAATATGAAGTCCCTCATTTATGCTCGTCTCTCAGAGACCCGTGAAGATCCGTGCTAGACTATGTAGCCCATGCATGTTGTAAGAGGCGACTAACGGGATCGGGTTGTCAGGCTTATTGACATATGTTATCGTGTCCCAGTTACTTAAATCGATACTAATGTTTTTGATCACTATACAGGCTGGTCCAGACTCGCCGACATATGCCTGGAACATTGCTGAAATAAAAAAAACAACAAAAAACAAAAACAAAACAAAAACAAAAACAAAACAAAAACAAAAAACCCAAACAAACAAACAAACAAACCCAACAAAAAACAAACGCACAAACTTGATGTTTCTGCCAGCAACATCTGAATATGCCGCATCTCCCAAATGAGAACACGACAAAGATGACATGACAAAGATGACACAACAAAGAGAACACAACAAAGATGAAGGACAGTGGGAAACTGTGGAGACTGCACACAAAATTCGAAGATGTGAAGATACCTTAATTTCTAGCTGCCTTAAGCTGGATGGGATGTCTGTCTTTCACATGCACTAGGCTGGATGGGCCTTTCAATCAAACATGGCGCAGGTGCGTAAAACCCAACTCACTCACTAGTAGGTCAACACATATATAATGAACACAATTACGTCACAATCACGAGTGAGTGCGTGGGCTTTATGCCGCCTGAGACAGTATATGTGTGTAAAATGTCCGAAGTATGCAGGTCCTTGACCTTAACCACGAGTGAGCGAGTGAGTTTGATTTTACACAACTTGTAGCAATGATGCAGCAATACAACGGCGGGGGACACCAGAGATAGGCTTCACTTATTGTAGCCATGTGGGGATCGAACCCCGGGTATTCAGTGTGACGCGCGGATGCTTTAACCACAAGGCTACCCCACCGCTCCCGTTCACCACGAGTAGGTGCTCTTAAAACTAGAAATGCAACTGAGTCGAACAGGATACGAACAATGGCATTGGGATAATTTCAGCATAACAACTAAGATATATCCGTTGTACAATTAGATTTATTCAAAATAATCAAGTTGATGATGATCCTTGTATTTCTGTGGCAACATTGTCACTATAAATTAAAATCTTTACGTCAACAAACCCCAATTTTTGTTTCGAAACATTTGCCTAAACATTATATGTACAATTGACTTAAATGACTACATCGCGTGTACATCAGTTAAATTATCTATTCGTAAAATCCGAATATTTCCGTTTATTTACTCAAGGGTTAAAGTTCTTAAACGTACAAGGAATATACAAAGTTGTATAATCCACGTGGGAGGAGAAACTGACAAGATAGATGCATGAAGCCACGTGATGGTGTCATGTCTTCACCCTTGCTTCTGTTCCTTGTCGATTGTCCCAACCTTCACGGTCTTGTCCTTCTTGACATCGATAAACTCCTTTCCGCTGACGTCAGTGTAGTTCCTACATTCCTTTATAGCACTGTTGGGTACCTGCAAAATAGTATTCGTGCAAAAGACGTTGAAAAAAACGCTTCTTTCCTCAGTTGGTAAACTTATGTAATGTATTCGTCAAATTAAGTAATATTTTCCAACAAATCGATTTTGTTTCAATGTATTTGAATTAACAAGCGTGTAATTATTTCTGCTCCAAAATGGCTGTGGAGAGTTACGTCCCTTGTTTGAACCAGTACTCGCTGATCGTGTACGAAATTCAGACTCGGCTTAGTTTTGGTTTAGTAATGTGAAACTTACGCTCGCAAGTTAGAACAAGGAGGGGAGATATATGGCTATGGTCTTGATCGATTCAACAATATGATGTGATACCGTGAGGTGATTGTTGGGGTATTTAGTCCATTCGATGTATTGCCTTGCATATAGGCATGTATCCCGCCGTGTAGTCCAGAACTTGCAAGCATTACGTATCCCGGTGTTTAGTCTACAGTACTGCATTTAAGCACTATAAAGCACTGCATTTCAGTCCGGTGTACTGCATGCAAGCACTGCATTTCAGCCCAGAGTACTGCATGCAAGCACTGCATTTCAGTCCAGAGTATTCTTATGACGCTCTATGTATTACAGTGTTCAGTAAGCACAGCAATCTCACCTTGTGTAGTTTGGTGTACTGTGGGTGATGATGCTCATACACAGGGTCGTTGCTGGCCCTGTTGTAGCAGGGGATGAACACCCAGCGTCTCAGGGGGCTGTTGTTGGACCCGCTGGTGTGCAGGAGGAGACAGGTGAAGAAGAGCGCGTCCCCTTTTGTGAGAGAAGCAACTTAACTTTTGAACGGGCAGAATGCGAATATACTGATCAGCAAAAGTAACAACTCGGTTTTTTTGTCAAGTTTTTGAATATAAGACATAAACACGAACGCTTACTTTAAGAGATATGGGTCTTTTTTTCGAAACCTGCGTTTCTTTTACTGTTCAGGATAGGAGGATGTTTTTATACATTTGTGTTAGAGAAACTAATTTTCCTGACACAAATGTATCCAGTGGTATTATTATACGTATTGTATAGTTTCGAATGGAATTGCAAAGCCAAAATAAACCAGATAACAATCGTTGGTAATTTCTCACCGTGATAGATCATGTACCGTACTTTTGTTGTTTAACAAACATGACTTGTGCAGCACTGTTCGAGACATTCATAATATTATAGTATCTAGCTTTCTTAAATTTGTCGTTTAGGAAATGTTAGGCTGTAAGTGTTTATTTCATATTTCCTGTCCGAACTGAGTTTTTACTCCGATGTGAAATAATTAAAACAAAACATTCTAATCTCAAATTTCTACGGGAAACATTTACGCCCTGTGATGAAAACACAATTATTCTTGTATTCAGCTTGATCTTCTCCATCTACGTTTATAAACATCATTGTTCCTGATTCGGAAGCAAAACAAAACACTCCATCTTCGCCCTAAACAGATTTAAACACTTGTACTCGTAACAAGTAACAATAGCATCAATCCCCTTTGTTCCCAGAAAAAAAACCCAAAACAAACATATCATTTCTAGCAAACGGTTCATTGTAAAAGTCATGTGAAACGATGTACCGGATCTATCGAAACAGCTACTCAGATGGTGGATCACATTAATCTCAGGTCCGTTTGCTTTAATTCTTTGATGATTGCAAGCGTAAAATAGTGAACGGGTCCGGTGTATCTGTCCGATATAACGGAGATCGATACCTTGTTTGATCTACGTAAACATAGCTCACCTGGCTCCAGCTCCACATATTTATGCGGACAAACTTTCCTTATTTCATTCACCCTGTCCATGTCCGCTCCGTGTTGTCCCTCCCGGAATTTGTGTTCAATTCGACCGCACCTATTGGAACCGTCGAGAATCTGGCCAGGGAAACATAATCAGGCTATCATCTAGTCTTTGACATGAAGGGTTGTCTAGTGGTAAAAGCGTTTGCTCGTCAAAGACCCGGTTTCGATTCCTCACATGGGTACAATGTATGAAGCCCATTTCTGGTATCCCCCGGCTTGATATTGCTAGAATATTGCCAAGGCGGCATAAAACAAAACTCACTCTCTCTTTGACATGAACATGCTTTCTTAGAAAGCATGCCCAGAAATCATCTGATCATCTGAAATATGAGTGTAAAGTAGCATTTAATTTATATACTGAAAGTCATTAAAAGCGAATTTGATATTCATACTTTCTTTACTCACACAAATGTGGCCATATATAAATGTACCTGGCAGTTATGGTTTTAGTAAACATGTGTACATAATTTCATCTAAAGATGACCAATCAGCAACATCAGTGACACATCAACGACAACAACGACGGGGTCACTTGCAATCAATATATTGTGTGTCTACAATGCGAGACAAGCTTTTGCTCGGACCAGGTTGTGGACGGTCTGCAACACTTCTGGCGGCCCGAAAACGTTGTCTGAGTCGACCAATAGTGGATAGATGCGCATTAAAGCGCCTGGCAATCATCTCATGTTAAGCACCTTGGCTAACCATATCGACTGCCTGATTCCTCTCGTCTTGTGTCAAGCGAGGCATTTACTCAACGTGATTCCGTTTTACGATTCCTTCCGCTTTTAACATGCACGTTTCGTGAATGTTGATGTGTTTACGAGAAATATCAAAGGTTCTGTTTTAGGCATCAAAGTTCATGTGATGGGAATGCTCGTAGATACAAAATAGCAGCATTTTATCCCTCTGTTTACCTCTGTATCGCAGGAAGAAATATCTTAAATAGTACATTTGTACGTTCCAGACAACAAATACCAGTTGCGTTCTTAATGCCTTTCAGTATAACATGATGAGGTGTTGCCTTCACGAACGTGCCATACATATGCACCTGGCTTTTAGACAGTTTCCCTATCTCAAGGCCGCGAGTAGTTGCAAAAATGCCGATGCGGCGGTAAGCAATATTTACTCAGTCACTCCTACCTCGAGGCAGCCATTTTCCTTCACGCAGCGATCAACCGGGATGAAGACACTGAGCATGTCCGGAAATAGGCAGCCATTTTGGTACCAGTATCTGTTGAAAATATGCCCCTGTTTAACGATTTACCTGACAAGCCATGATCTGCAGACTTAAAAGCGAACATCTGAGACACGTGAATACAAATGCACATGTATTCCGATCTGTTAATGACACACGTGTTTGAAGAAGATGGAACGATATCGTGTCTGACAGTTGTCTAACGCCGCACCTATCACCATTCCAGCTACATGGTCTGAGATATGTAAAACCATAACTTTCTTCTTAACGGCGTTAGTACCTACACCGAAACGTCGCACTCACTGCAATATAGACGTTGATTATCCATAGAACGTGCTTGCTACAACTTCTACAATGCCTCTCAAAGAAATCATGGTCATCTATCAACGCAATGCGAGTCTGAACACCCGATTCCGATGGTCGCGACAAGCATGAGTTCTGAAGACCAATTTAAAGGAACGATATCAACGGTTGGATAGGTTCATCATGTTTGCGGTGTAATACCACAGCGAAATAACGAAAGCCAGTATATAATCGGGTGTAGGTCTGAAAAAGAGTGATCGATGTCATGAGCAACGATATAGAAAACACGCCAACGCCAGTCAACTGACCGCTTCATTAAGTTGTATGCCGGTCGCTGGGTACCCGGTGGATCTTTTAGACGGAGGAGGAAGGAAATGAGTATTATAAAAGTTGGGAAGGATGAAAAGAGCATACCCGTAATCCTGGTGCCAGATGAACTTGCCTCCACTGTTTGGGTTCTTCATCGTTAACTTGCTGTGGTAGTGATATACCTCTCCGCCAAGAAGCTGAAATAGCAAGTTAGTGTCAAGGACTGATCATAGACACACACAACTGTGGACATGGGTGTCGAAATTATACGGTTTTAATTTACACTTATTTTCATTCAATAGTTTCGTGTTAACGGAGCTATAGTCGTGAGAATCGGTGTGCATAGTGTATAAATACACATCCCATGTCTTTACCTTTTCTGAAAATCCAGCCACCTTTTCACTGCGGGCTATGATTCCCGTGACGTCATTTCCGGGATGGCTCCAAATAACCATTTTCCCCTCCCCACCATCTCCATCCGGCAGCTGGAGAATAGAAAAGGATTACTTGAATGAATTAAACAATGAATTAAATTATTACTATGAATGTGTGTGAGTGAGTTTACTTTTACGCCGCAGGATTCAAGCTGTATGGCAGTAGTCTGTAAACAGTCGAGTCTGGGCCAGGCAATCCAGAGATGAACAACTTGAGCATCGGTCTATCCAACTGGGTTTTTATGTCCTGTAATGTTTCCAGTGGCAGAAATGCACTTACCCCGTAAGCATTCTCTGAGATACCACTATGGTCGTCAATGTTCTTCTTAAGTTGGGCCATTTCCTCTTTATCAAGCAAGCCTCTTCAAAACAAAACAACATTTGAAAAAAGACTAACAACGTGTGATACATCTGGTGTAGAGTGTTTCTTATTCAAAAACAACTGAAATGAGAACTTTTGATTGGTTCTGTCCTTCACCTGTCGTGTTCATCTCAAATGGAATATGCAGCACATTCTTGCTGCTGCTAGCAGAAACATGATGTTTGTTTGTTGTTTTACGCTGCACAAACACAACAGACAAGTTATCTGATCGGTAAGGCGTAAAAAAAGCGTTTCTCGGGCCAAATATTTATGGCAAAAAATATTATATTTAATTTAAACGGTAGAACACATTCCTTGCCTTATCAGTTATAATCTGAGAGTGGGTGAGTTTAGTTTTACAC
Source organism: Haliotis asinina (assembly GCF_037392515.1). NCBI lineage: Eukaryota > Metazoa > Mollusca > Gastropoda > Lepetellida > Haliotidae > Haliotis > Haliotis asinina. The sequence goes on from NC_090281.1 coordinate 45,807,530, forward strand.
CGGTCTCAGCAATATACCAGCAATACCGCGTCGATCTGTAAATAATCGTATCTGGACCAGACGATCCAGTGCACCGATCTGCCTCTGGAATATGGTGGCATGTGTCAAGTATGTCAGCGAGTCTGACTCTTGCAACAAGCAAGGGTTGCTGAAGACACGCTAGAACAGTCTGCGCATGAGTAGTACATATTTTAATGCGAGCCCGGAAATGATTCGCACGTCACTGCAGCTTAGTTTCCTTGCCGTAAGATTTCAGCTAATGTCAACATCGAGGACATTAATCCTAGTACCAAAAGACACATGGACGATGATTAATTAATCTGATTAGAACGTAATCATATCTTATACACCGTGTAATTGGATATCAGTAAACACAGCAGACAAGTTATCTGGTATCTCAGACGTTTCTCAACCCAAATATTTATGACAATAAATATTATTTTTAATTTAAACGGTAGAACAATTCCTTGCCTTATCAATTATAATTTGATAGTGAGTGAGTTAAGTTTTACGCCGGTCTCAGCAATATTCCAGTGAGATGGCTGCCATCTGTAAATAATCGAGCCTGGACCAGACAATCCAGTGATCAACTGCGTCGAAATACGCTGTTACGATACGATTACATGTGTTAGCCAAGTCAGCAGTCTTGACCACCGACCCCGTTAATCGCCCCTTACGAGTTATCAGAAAGAAACATGCCCGAGAAACCTTTTCTTTCATACGCCATAGGGCTACAAATGCTTTGTGGATCAGGCCCTGGAGTTTTGACAAGATAACGTTACTATGGAACTGACACACGTGTAGTGCCTGTTTCATGAGAACAGAGATACCTGACAATGATGTACCCATGGTCATCGTACGCTTTCTTGACATTGTCGTCAATGTCGAAGTCGTTATCAAATGTGAATTCTGTATGGCAAAAACAAACAACTGATTGAAATAAACACAATATGAAACAAGTAAAGAGGCCTCTGTATATTAAAAATATTGTTTAATAAAGGCTGTTAAACTGGAACATCATAAAGAAGAACCTGTCCATGAGGTTTCTGTACAAATTAAAGTGCTCACTACAGTACTTACATGTGTGATGTGCTTATTAAATTACCGTCGATGGTCATAATTCACAATGACTTAAGACTTGTCTCCACAATACCGTGATATGACTGAGACACCGTTCTCAGCAGCCACGACATCATCCTCGCTCACTCACTCACTCAGCAAAACGGACACGTGCATTTTCAGTCACACATCAATACATCAGTGTATTCCTTTAGTATATCGCAAAACAAATAAAACCGAGCGCAACAACCTTCTCCCGCAGTTGGGTGTATAGGTTTTTCGGAATACATGTATTATACTTTCACTATACGTGGCATTGTAGATCTGCAGAAACTCTAGCTTTACATAAAACCTACCTGCCTCCGTCGACATTGTTACGTGATTGTGTCGCCACTACCCCAGTTCCGGACAACCTTGACCTCCACAACAGCGTAACCTGATCACTTTTATCTCAGCCAACAGGACAGCTTTGTACTACATAGATAGCCGAAATCGCTTCACGTCCAACGTGTCGTTTGGTTAATGGTTCATGAACATACTAGACGCTGAGTTCAAACATATATAATTCCCATGAACATACTAGACGCTGAGTTCAAACATATATAATTCCCATGAACATACTAGACGCTTAGTTCAAACATATATAATTCCCATGAACATACTAGACGCTTAGTTCAAACATATATAATTCCCATGAACATACTAGACGCTTAGTTCAAACATATATAATTCCCATGAACATACTAGACGCTGAGTTCAAACATATATAATTCCCATGAACATACTAGACGCTGAGTTCAAACATATATAATTCCCATGAACATACTAGACGCTTAGTTCAAACATATATAATTCCCATGAACATACTAGACGCTGAGTTCAAACATATATAATTCCCATGAACATACTAGACGCTTAGTTCAAACATATATAATTCCCATGAACATACTAGACGCTGAGTTCAAACATATATAATTCCCATGAACATACTAGACGCTTAGTTCAAACATATATAATTCCCATGAACATACTAGACGCTTAGTTCAAACATATATAATTCCCATGAACATACTAGACGCTGAGTTCAAACATATATAATTCCCATGAACATACTAGACGCTGAGTTCAAACATATATAATTCCCATGAACATACTAGACGCTTAGTTCAAACATATATAATTCCCATGAACATACTAGACGCTGAGTTCAAACATATATAATTCCCATGAACATACTAGACGCTTAGTTCAAACATATATAAGTCCCATGAACATACTAGACGCTTAGTTCAAACATATATAATTCCCATGAACATACTAGACGCTTAGTTCAAACATATATAATTCCCATGAACATACTAGACGCTTAGTTCAAACATATATAATATGAACATAATTTGGCAGTTTTTCTTACAATTTATGTCATGAAACAATGACTTACATTTATGCAAACAAAACTACTTGGAGACATATGTGTAATTTACACGGGGCCGGGGATAAAGCGTTCGCTCGTCACGCTGAAGATCCGGTTTCAATATTCGTCATGGGCACAATGTGTGAGGCCTGTTTCTGTTGTCCCCTGTACAACCCCAATATGTAAAGCCAAGACAATTTGTAAAAACTTACGCAACATGTAAAAACGTATTCATCATGGCTTATTTAAGCAGGATTTACCGTTTGGGTTTGACTCCTTGAAACTGTCCACTTCGTTCCTGACAACCGGCGATTACCGAATTGGATTAGATAGAAAGTCCTTATTGATCCTTCTTAATAGGATTGAATAACATTTATGTTGTTATAGTACATCCCATTTTAACTCGTTGTTTTTGGAGGTTCGAATTAATTGCAGTTGGTACTTGCCATCGAGATAGCAGTTGTGACCATTGGTTTCGGACCTAGCAACTGATCCAGGAGAAAGTGCCAACGTCACCAATAGTTATGAATTGACTATGCATATCAAACAACGATGAACGGTTTAAGGGATTACCGGAATGGTTCCTAAATGCGTACATCGTGATCTGCCATAGCTTCAATTGGGAAACAACTTCAAGTAAACCTACTGGGAATATGAAAGAAGACATTCAAGTGTATTCAACCTTAAACCAGGCATTTAATCATTTTTCATCTTTGATTAACTTTCGTTTTTCAACTGCCAGTCCACTGCCTTTTCCATACAACAGAAAAAAAACACAAACCAATGTGTGGAGGGCAAGCCATCATTGGCCGTTTAATGCCAGGTGAAGTGGGACCGAACCGACGTACACTGGCTTTATTGTGACATCAAAAACTCTTTTGCGGACGTCAAACGCAAGATAGGCGGGCATGTGTTTTCTTCTATAAACAGGTGTCGTAGACATGGAAACTGCTCTGGACCACTCTCTGTTGCAGGGTCCTATTGCTCTGTGCAAATTTCTCGCTCACCGAAACTCTACTCTCGACAACTTTCTTTCTCACTGTCTCATTGCCCTCTACACAACCTTCTTGTCATACTGTCGATCTGAACTTCGCTACCTCTGTTTTATGTGGCCGTTCTACCTCTTCTACTAATAACTTGAACAGGTGCATTTAGACTCATGTAGTATTGCCCTTCATTTTACCGAAAGTAGCCAAGATATATCACCGGATTACTGCAACAGCTTGGATATTGGAAAAACACTCATGTACAGTTTCAAAAGAGTTAATTTCAATCACCGAGACTTATAAATAGCAAACACGTGCCATGTTACACATTCAGATAATCTTTTACAAATTGTGTTACAACTTGTTTTCACATTTTGCTTTAGGTTTTTACATATTGCGTTAAAAGCATCTTTATACATTGGGTGTCATATTTTTACACAGTGCGTTTTTTTTACGTTTTGCATTAAGCGTTTAAATATTGCGTTAGTTTTATATATTTTGTCTTGATTTTACATACTGTGGATGTACATCCCCTGCCGTGATATTGCTGGAATATTGCTAAAAACTAACTCACTTACACAATGTAGACATCCATACATTGCCAAAACATCTGCATTCACAGAAGATCAGCAATGGAAGACCGTGTCAGCATATGCAGGTTTGTTTGTTTGTTTGTAAAACACACAGTCGGTAATATTCCACCTACACGAAGCTCCCTAAATATTATAGTTTGGACCAGACACTCCAGTGACTGAAATCAAGAGCAGCAAGTTAGGCAGTTAGGATACGATTACATATGTCAACCAGGTGAGCGACGATGACTACCCGATCCCCTTAGTCGCCTCGTAGAACACGCATACGTTACTGAATACCGATTCTAACCCGGATGTTCATAGGTCCATCGATTAACAGGCAAGTCTACTTTTACACCTGAAGTGATTGCTGATTTTCAGACATTCACTGAGATAATGTTTGCCACCGTTTGATTTTCATCCCCAAATGAAATCAGTCTCGTTTGCAATTCGAGGCTGGATTTATGTAATATACTGTAACGCAGCTTTGTTTTTGTCAAGTTCTTAAGTAGAAGACTTAAATATGAACGCTTACTTTTGTGAAGTTTCTTTTTTTCCAAACTCGCGTTTCTTTGGCTTCATAAATATGTGATTATGAAATAAACAGGCAGAAATGAAAACAAAAATCCAGAGCAACACTGACCAGGTTTCTAAACTGCTACCCTCATATATGAATTGGAGTCATCTAGAAGCGAAAGCTGTTACCTGTCGTATAAAAAGACATGTCTCTGTGCACAATAAATTAGTTCATCTGTATTGACACAGATCTCTCGGATGGCATAGTAACGTTTTTGCATTCACTCTATGTCAGTTCAATTAATGAATGTGGAGCAGAATCTCTAGACATCAGAACACCAGAAAAGGGATAAGCTGACCATCACAAATGCTCCAACCATGACCAAGTGGTGAAGGAATATGAATGGCTGCAGATACTGTTTCCAAACATGCACTTGATAGTTTACTTGCTCCATGTGATATTCTAGACTGTTGGATGTTGGTGGGAGCTTTTCATTTACTGTCTTGTCTCAACTACAGACATAAGTGGATTGTTTGGTACACACATTGGACATTGGATGTGATCTGGTAATGTTGATACGCTTTTGTATTGTGAGTTCTGGTTTGTAGATATTACAATACGCCCGTGTACTGATATTTTTATGTTTTAATGTTGGACTTGTTACGTGATGTGTTTCTGTGTTGGCACCGTTTAGCAGTGTATGTCAGCGTGGCAAAAACAACCACTCCTAGACGGCGATAAAGTCGGGCACATCCGATTTCCATGGACAAAAACAGTTCTTCTCGCGTCAACAACTTTCAAAAACAAAACAACAAATCAAACAAGTACAATTGGACCAGCTGTGCGGATTACGTTTTTTAATGTCATCATTTCCAAAATGGAACAGTACCAAATCCTCGAACATAAACACAACACTGTTGACGCAGAATGTGTGTCAAAACTGACCTTCTTCAAATTTGAGATTTGAACAAAGTCAAAGGTAACTGAAGCCCGACACGTAAAACTAGAGATAAAAAACGTTTTTGAAAAAAAAGCCTCTGGAACCGTGTTCCCTCAACGTATGCAACGCTACCTATTCTACTGGAGGGTTTACAGTAGTAGACATGCATAGTACATTGTCACAAAATGTACGAACAGTAAAACATCCACAACCACATCCTGCTCCAGATGAGTCCTTGATCCATGGAATATCTTCTTGGCAGTCGTCCTGCCTCTGGGTCCATTTCCGCCCCCAGGACGATGACATCCACGCTCCTGATAATACACGTAAACATATTTTACATCATTGGTACTGTTGGTATTAATGCAAAATATATGCCTCCGCGAAAACAAAGCTCAAATATGAAACTCAAGTTGCGAATTGGCAGTAGACCTCATTGCAAACAAAGAGGAATTTTATGTTTTCGTTTGAAAAAACACAGTTGCTTCCGTGGGCGACTGTTCTACTAATAAAGGTATATATCATTCTACATCATTTATACTTCCCACACATATTCAGACTGCGTAAGTGTTGTTTTTACACCGCTTTTAGCAATATTCCAGCTATATTACGGTGAGGAACAACAAATATAGACTCCATACATCGTTCCAACATCCGAAATCGAATTAGGGTTGTTTGGAGCGTATTGAGCGAACGCTTTAACCATTCGGTTATTCGACGATCTCCATAGATTTAAATGCAAAACAAATATGTTGGGACGTGAAAACAGAATTTAATCTAGCTATTAAACTGAAATATCGAATGCTTTACCAGCAGGTGGCCAGTACACTGCCTCTCAAAGTGACCATCCGGGAATGGCTTTGTCTCGAACTACCTATTGAAGGACGGAATGGTGGGTTAACACTACGTTATGCCATCTATAGATAGCATCGTACAGGGCATGCACGAAGGGGGCCCTATCTACACTAACCCCTAAATCTACCTGTCAAGTGCAGTCAGCATTGGGCCTACTGGGGATGCTGAAAAGACTGGGGCCACAGAGTGTGCCAACCCTAAACTAGCTGGGTTGCTGTCACAACCATCCTGACTGTACAGTCAGGCCCTAGCACCGAACCTACTCCATGTACGCTCGGCAGGGGGCTACGCAGAGAGCGGACGTACTATGGAGCCACCATGAGACAAAAGCTCATCCCATTGGTCAATCTGAAAGCCAGTGTGCTAAAGTCCAGGTGGAAGGGTTTAGAGGGACACAACACCAAATCCAGAGTGTGCCAGGGTTCCTGCGTCTGAAAGGAATGAGTCATGCATAAGCATCAGGAATCACATTTCTCGCGTATGTAGATTGGTTTAACAATAGCGAGTAAGTGTGGTTTTATGCCGCTTTTGGCAATATTCCGTGGACGGGCCTCAGAAGTGGGCGTGAGGCATAGTATTATAGTGGGGACTCGAACACTGGCACTGAACATGACGTGCCAACACTTGATCAACTAGGCTACACAAGCACTCCGTTTACATGCGGAAACCAATATCAGCCTTTCCCATCTACACCTAAATGGCCATATACTATGAGAGAATGAGTGTACCCTGTATATTAAACAATTATTCATGAAGACGCATATTTTCTTCCAAACAGATTTGTATGACGCATTGCAAATCTAAAACTGCAAGTTAAACCCAAAGTGACATAGGTGTATGGATTATTCAATACAAACGAATTAAAACAAACTGTCGTCCGTGGGTCCGTCATGACTCACTCGTGTTATTCTGCTATTGCAGTCTGTTTGCCGTGAAAACGTACCGATGAATGTCTCTTTAAACAAAAAAGTAAATCGAATAAAGTGAAATTAAGATTGCAAATTCTTATAATTTTAGACCCGTGAAGGTCCCGGGGTAGAATAGGCCTTCAGCAAAGCATGCCTGCCATAAAGGTCGACTATGCATGTCGTAGGAGGCGACTAACGGGATCGGGTGGTCAGGCTAGCTGACTTGGTTGACACGTCATTGGTTCCCAGTTTCGCCGATCGATGCTCATGTTGTTGATCACTGGATTGTCTGGTCCAGACTCGATTATTTACAGACGACCGCCATATAGCTGGAATATTGATGAGTGTGGCGTAAAACACTCACTCACTCACTCACTCACTCACTCACTCACTCACTCACTCACTCACTCACTCACTCACTCACTCACTCACTCACTCACTCACTCACTCACTCACTCACTATTATTGAAGAGTATATATTGCAATCAATCGCCCACACCTGGAATATGGTTGAGTGTGACGTTAAACAACCTATACAAAATATTATATGACTCGATCTGTATTTAATCGAGTCCAGATTAGATAATCCAGTGACTGATATTATGAGCAACGACTCACCATATCCAAAATGCCGCCTTTTACCAGCAACCTGGATTGGAAAGGCCAGGATTCAGGATAATACTTGCAAGATCTTTCACACAACATATTTTCATATATTTCGTTCTCTTATTATTTTTAGACGTTCTTGTCTACAAAACTGCCTTGACCTTGAAAGATCATGGGCAACACGTGACGTAACCCGCATGGGCAGCGTTTATCGTGATCATGTGCTACGTGTGTGTAACACGTAATCAGGCCAGTGTCTTATTGGCTTAGATGAAGCCTTTTGTTGACGAGCAAGATATAAATCGGATCACATGAAATGTTATTCGTGGCCATTGGCTCTTGCTGGTTTGTTAAAACAATCGATAATCGGAAATATCGACAATAGGAAAAATTATGTATGAATACCTATAAGATAATAGTGCTATCGATAATTTTGATAAAACAGTTCGTAAGTTTATATTTTCTCAACCAATTTACAAATTTAGGACTTTATTCATGACCTGCTTTTAAACATGTTCAGGACGCTGTTTTATTGATAATCCATGCATAAACATGTCACCACTCTTAATGTACCAAGTTGGTTAGACTAACTTTTCTGCTTGTGCCATGAATAAAGCACCGCTTACATTAGCACTGCCATCCCTAACCATTTTGAACCATTTCAAAAGTGCTTCCTCAACGTCATCAAATTTAGCAGTACGCATTCTCTTACGAGAAGGTGAAAAGCTTGACTGAACAAATGCCTCTTTGATTTTATCAGCATTTTAAATCCATGTAGAAAGTGTATTTCTGGGTATGCCAAATTCAGTTGCAATTTCTGCTTTGGATTTTCCACCCGACCCCACAGCTATGACAGCCTCGTATTTTGTCTCTATTGTTCTCACAGATAATCTTCGCTTTTTATAGGTGTAACATGCGATCCAGTTATCCCCCAGGGCTGATCGGGTCCTTCGCTGAATTGCTCTGCCATGTTACTAACCGTACTGGTTAAAAAAATTGATCCTACACCTTAAATACTAAACCAAAAACAAAACATCAATTTAGATAATCCAACTCCGTTTTCCTCACTTCTCATTTTGTATTTTCAAGGAAATCACATGACCGCTAACATAGACTGTCACATGACAACAACATGCGCCATTGTTTGTTTAGAGATATCCTGTCGGTCAGTGATCAACGTGTCACTGGTAACAACTTAATTATGGTTAATTGTTTGAGTAAAGTTCAGTTGGTAAGTGTGCTGACAATGTGTGTATAGATGCGTAGTTAAACATGTCACTTGATTGTTGAGTCCGTTAATCGTTACTTTTGATCTTTAGGTAGCACGTTTATGAGGATGACTTCCGATTGCGCGACTGAAGTTTTCCGTTGCAACAACCAGCTTTGACAGTTCGAGACAAAAGGGTAAATTTGTACTTGTTAGAGCCTTTGGGGACCTTAAAATGAGTTCGACACAACCGGGAATTCGACACATCTAGTTCGACACATCAGGGTAAAAATAATGATAATTATAAGGAAATCGGCAGGGACCGAGATGTCAGTTCGACACATCCGAGAATTCGTCTCAACCGAGTTCGAGACAATAGGGTTCGACTGTATATATGTTCATTTCCTACACACACAAGTCAAACCATTGATTACACAACAGTCTCATTTCCTGTTAATTGGGTTATGTCATATTGCGCAGCTCAGTGGAATAACCAGTCCAGAATGTTTAGACTAATTCATTTGAGTGGATACATAGATATTAATCAGAATGCTTTGATGCATCTGAGCACTTGTATATTGCGACACTACGCCCCTTCCTCACAAACACGTCGTGCAGCGTGCTCTGTCTTACAGTGAGCTCTTAACAAGCGGAAACCTGGAAGTCGTGGAAATCTGAAAACGAGGCTTTGCCACTAGAAAGGTTTGGCGGTCTGGTACGGAATTGATATTATATCAGTCTCGTTGTACGTTACAGAACTACACTGAATAAGCGCAACACCACCACCACCTCCACCCACCCTCACAAAAAAACAAAAAAAACAAAAACATAACAGGAGTAACCAGTGAACCAGATATATTGTGAAACATTTTACGATCTCATCAAACAGGGGCAGTATGTGACGTCTTAGTTAAGGTCATGCTGCCTACACCTCGCAATAAAATATAGAAATACGATGTTATTAAAGTTTAAAATTGAAATTCCTTTGTAAATACCATTTTCTGGAATTCAGTGTAACGAGAGTTGCTTGTCATGTCTATTTTCACTTCCACACGAGAAAATTGAGACTCATGGTTCAGGATGATTTGCTCAAAGTTAAGTCATTCATTCATTCATTCGATAGCAAACGCTGATTGAAGCAGAACCTTCACCAGTGGAATATGGCGAGAAAAGCTAACGGCTATTGTTTACCAAGCTTGCCGACATACTATCCTATTATGTGAGTTAGTAGCAGAATATTCTAACAGTTCCATGACACTTAATTTCAAAATCTGTCATATTTTGGCATCAAGACGAGCTATTACATCAACGAATACATGTGGCAATCCAATTGCCGCGTTCGAGTTCCGAGTGGTCAGGCCCTGTTTCCGTGACCGTGACAGGCACCGGAATGGGAAGCTGACCACCATGGCAGGCTTTTCATTCGAGCCGTCAAGACGGGAAATTCCCTGTCTGTTATCTGAAGGCTAAGTGGTTCGTTACATCCTTATCCACCACGATCACAAATGTAGACGAGATGTACATCTGGTCCATAGCCCAAACCCCCTTAATCAATCAACTCATAAATACCATCATAAGCCCCCAACTCAGAGCGCTTCCTCGGAAAAACCCAATTCAATTCATTAACGCAACCCATAACAAACCTTCTAACTGTACAGAACCTAAATAAGCTAGAGCAATACACCACTCAGTCCAGTATCTTCACAGCTGACCCCAAATTTCCTGACTAAGCAGGATTGCTAAAAAGAATCCAATTTAGGCATCTTGGCAAGGATAAAGAGGCGCTACCTGTACCAACAACACCATCAAGAAACACAAGTTCGTTTTGTCCAAGTTGACACGGAGGTTCATCAACACACCACCAAACCCCCGAGTATCCAATTAAGCGAGGACATTATATATAAGTTATTTTTTCTATATAAGTTTTGTGTGTCTAGAAGATGTGTTAAAATGGATTTGTCTACGGTTGCTTTTTGTTTTTGTTCCAGTTAGGCGTGTCTAATTCTGTATCTCTGCGTCCAAGAGTATGCTGCTTCTTTAGATTTGACGGAACTGCGGACTGAAGTAAAGGAACTGTTGTTTTCCGACCAAAGAGAGTTGCGTCTGGGATGTAGGCCGCATCACAATCCGACAAGGCAGCCACAAGCAGAGGTCCAAGCAAGATGGTGCAGATGTGGCAACTGACGTTCCAAACCATCAGCACAAGAGAACACGCGACTGGATCATCCAAGTGTGTCGTGGCACTTGGCATTGGCGGATCCAGAGAGGAGAGAGTGTGGATGGGTATAAAAGTTTGATCGCAGTCTGTCGATTATTTACTGTGTTTGGAATATTGTTGACGAACGCAACATGCCACGTCTACGTGAAGCCAACCGTCATATCGCCATTGGCCTCCTTGAAGCTGGCCAGTCTCAACGTTTAGTTGCCCGACGCATGATTGTTCACCAAAGCACCGTTTCACAGCTCTGGGAGAGATATCGCCGGGCAAAATTCGGTTGTAGACGCCCCTCGTATTGGACGACCTCGAGCGACCACTGCGGCGCAGGATCGCTGTACATCTGGGTACATCACCTGTGTCATCGAACAGCTAAGGCGACCAGTATATTATATTTTTGGAAGAACAGTCAGAGCTCTGTTTTACATAGAAATGCCATTTTAGATAGTGGTCAAATGTAACATGTGCCATATTTGGGGTTAAGCGGCTGACCCTTTGTGCTGGCGATTAGGTGCCTGACTCTGAGGGTGCGGATTCGAATCCGGGATGGGACTCAACCAAACAAGTACTAGTATTTGTAGTTTAATAAGAAAGTGTAATCCCAAATATGACATATATGAAAACTAAAATGTTTCAATGCCTGAGAGAGAAAAACATGTTGACAGTGATAGGAAGTCTCTATCACGGACAAAATTTAATATCTGTTTTATTGACGCCTACGTGCCTGTCTGTCTGCTAATGACAATATGCAGTCCAGAACTTCACTCACTGACCCCACGCAAGCAGAACTTAACACCCATCAGGCTCTACACCATAAACAAAACACACTGCTTTCTGTCTGTGTCTGTCACATCATGCAATTACACAGACAGGCAGGTGTGATACTTGCACACATGATATGTTATGATGTTTGTTGTTTGCAAACTGCATCCATTTTTCTTGGATGACTGGATCAAGTGGAAAACGGTGCAAACTAAAATTGTTCGCTTCAAGTCCTGCTTTTTACCTGGACGACGACAGTTTCCAGCCACGCAGTAGTTCACCATCATGGCATTTGTTAACTGGTTTGAACGCAAATGAAGAGAGCATGTATTTACAAACCCTTACATAACTCTTGCTTGACAACGCTGCAAGATTCCACATCGAAACGTCGCATCGTATACAATAAAAGAATTTGCCACCAGTAAAGAATCATACTATCTTATCTCACCATACTTCTAAAGTGCCAATCAAGCAGCTCGTCTCTAGGTACACACGCAATGAACCGTCAGTGTATCGGCAAATGAACCAGACAATGAAAAGACTTCCATACACTAGAGTATACATCCATCCAGCTAGGGTCCATGCGTGAAGTACTCTAAGCCCCCATGGTCCCATGCGTGGTGATCTACCTTCATCTGCTGGCAATATATAGCCTGCCTTAATATTAAATCCGGCACTAGTAAAGATCCGGGTAGTAACCGATCTTCAGTATTCCATGTTTGTCTTAAGAGGCGACTAACAGGTCAAACTCGCTGGCTTGGTTTACACATGTAATCTTGTCCATCGAGATCGATGCTCATGTTGTTGATCAGGGGATTGTTTGGTCTAGGCTTGACAACATCCGAAACGGGAATATTGCTGAGGACAGCGTGAAACTAAACTCACTCACTCATTAATCCGAAACCTCCTCTAACTGGACTGTTACTATTATCAGATTACCGACATCGACCAGTGACATGACTCATGAAACCGCCTCTAACCTGTCATATTCGGAATCCCTGTTTGTTTCACTTTATCAAATATGGTGGCATACGTTCTATTCCCCGTCAGCATATCTGATATGTCCGTCGTATCATTGACGTTTCGCTTGGCAGACACTTCTCATCATATGCATTACTTAACCAAAACAACTCACTCACTCACATTAAGATGTGACTTAATAATGATGTGTGCTCCGTTGTTCAAAGCAACCTTATCTCTTAAGGTCAACCTTAAGATTGCAACCCTTAGACCTTTACTAAGGTTACAATATGTATGCTGGTGACGGTGCACCATGCATTGGTGGATGTTGTGGTGTACTCATGTATGCCGGTGGTGGTACACCATGCATTGGTGGATGTGATGGTGGTGTCTCATGTATGAGGGTTGTGGTGTCCCATGAATTAGTGTATGTGATGGTGGTGTCTCATGTAAGCTGGTGGCGGTGGACGATGCATTTGTGGCCATGCATTGGTGGATGTGATGGTGGTGTCTCATGCATATGTATGAGGGTGCTGGTGCGCCATGCATTGGTGGATGTGATGGTGGTGGCTCATGTATACCGGTGGTGGTGCGTCATGCATTGGTGGATGTTGTGGTGTACTCATGTATGCCGGTGGATGTTGTAGTGTACTCATGTGTGCGGTTGTCGGTGCCCCATGCATTGGTGGATGTGATGGTGGTGCCTCATGTATACTGGTGGTGGTGCCCCACTCATTGGTGGATGTTGTGGTGTACTCATGTATGCCAGTGGCAGTGCCCCATGCATTGGTAGATGTTGTGGTGTACTCATGTATGTCGGTTTTCCTGTCCCATCCATTGGTGGATATTGTGGTGTACTTATGCATGCCGGTGGCGTTGCACGATGCATTGGTGGATGTGATGGTGGTGTCTGATGTATGAGGGTTGAGGTGCCCTATGCATTGGTGGATGTTGTGGTGTCCTCTTGTATGCCGGTGTCTGTGCACAGTGCATTAGTGGATGTTGTTATGTACTCATGTATGCCGGTGCCCAATGGATTGGTGAATGTGATGGTGGTGTCTCATGTATTCCGGTGGTGTTGCAACATGCATTGGTGGATGTTGTGGTGTACTCATATATGCCGGTGGTGGTGCACCATGCATTGGTGGATGTAATGGTGGTGGCTTATGTATGCCTGTTTTGGTGCCAAATGCATTGGTGGATGTTGTGGTGTACTCATGTATGCCGGTGACGTTGCACGATGCATTGGTGGATGTTGTTATGTTCTATTGTATGCCGGTGGCAGTACGAAATGCATTGGTGGATGAGATGGTGGTGGCTCATGTATACCGATAGTGGTGCGGAATGCATTGGTGGATGTTGTGTTCTACTCATGTTTGCCGGTGGCGGTGTACCTTGCATTGGTGGATGTTGTGGTGTGCTCACGTATGCCTCTGGCGGTGCCCAATGCATTGGAGGATGTGATGGTGGTGTCTCATGTATGCCAGGGGTGGTGGAACATGCATTGGTGGATGCTGTGTTGTACTCATGTATGCCGGTGGTGGTGCACGATGCATTGGTGGATGTTGTGATGTACTCATGTATGCTGGTGGCGGTACGAAATGCATTGGTGGATGAGATGGTGGTGGCTGATCTATACCGATAGTGGTGCGCCTTGCATTGGTGGATGTTGTGTTCTAGTCATGTATGTCGGTGGCAGTGAGCCACGCATTGCTTGATGTGATGGTGGTGGCTTATGTATGCCTGTGGTGGTGCCCCATGCATTGGTGGATGTTGTGGTGTACTCATGTATGTCTGTGGCGGTGTGCCATGCATTGGTGGATGTTGTGGTGTACTCATGTATGCCGGTTTTGGTGTCCCATGCATTGGTGAATATTGTGGTGTACTCATGTATGCCGGTGGTGATGCGCCATGCATTGGTGGATGTGATGGTGGTGTCTCATGTATGAGGGTGGTGGTGCCCCATGCATTGGTGGATGTTGTGGTGTTTTCGTGTATGCCGGTGGCAGTGCCCCATGGATTGGTGGATTTAGTGGTGTACTCATGTATGCTTGTGGTGGTGCACCATGCATTGGTGGATGTTGTGGTGTACTCATGTATGCCTGTGGTGGTGCACCATGCATTGGTGGATGTTGTTATGTATTCATGTATACTGTTGGTTTTGCCCCATGCATTGGTGGAAGTTTTGGTGCACTCATGTATGCCGGTAGCAGTGCACCATGCATTGGTGGATGTTGTGGTGTACTGAAATATATCAGTGGCGGTGTGCCATGCATTGGTGGATGTGATGGTTATTTTTCCTGTATGAGGGTGGTGGTGCCCCATGCATTGTTGGATGTTGTGGTGGGCTCATATATACCAGTGGCGGTGCACCATGTATTGGTGGATATGATGGTGCCGTCTCATGTATGAGGGTTGTGGTACCCCAGCAGAAAGTTGATGGTGTTAAATCCTGGACTAAGAGCTGCAACTCATTAAAATTAGTCCTTAGACCTCTACAGTTCCACTGTAAAAGATTATGCTGATAACCTATCTTTTTGGGGGGTTTATTGGGGATCTACCCCGCACTGTTTTGGTGGGCGACAAGCTGTGAGCCCTAGAATGGACGTTTTCACACGTCGGTGGCAGTGTGTCATGCATTGGTGGATGTTGTGGTGTACTCATATATGCCGGTGGCGGTGCGCCATGCCTTGGTGGATGACATGGTGGTGGCTCATGTATACCTAAAGTGGTGCGCCGTGGATTGGTGAATGTTGTGGTGTGCTCATGCATGCCGGTGGTGATACCCCATGCATTGGTGGATGTGATGGTGGTATCTCATGTATGAGGGTTGTGGTGCCCCATGAATTAGTGTATGTGATGGTGGTGTCTCATGTAAGCTGGTGGCGGTGGACGATGCATTTGTGGCCATGTATTGGTGGATGTGATGGTGGTGACTCATGTATATGTATGAGGGTGGTGGTGCGCCATGCATTGGTGGATGTGATGGTGGTGGCTCATGTATGCCGGTGGCAGTGCACCATGCATTGGTGGATGTTTTAGTGTACTCATGTATGCGGTTGTCGGTGTCCCATGCATTGGTGGATGTGATGGTGGTTCCTCATGTATGCAGGTGGTGGTGCCCCATTCATTGGTGGATGTTGTAGTGTACTCATGTGTGCGGTTGTCTGTGTCCCATGCATTGGTGGATGTGATGGTGGTGTCTCATGTATGAGGGTGGTGGTGCCACATGCATTGGTGGATGTTGTGGTGACCTTATGTAAGCCGGTGGCTGTGCACAGTGCATTAGTTATGTACTCATGTATGCCGATGGTGGTGCCCAATGCATTGGAGGATGTGATGGTGTTGTCTCATGTATGCAGGTGTTGATGCAACATGCATTGTGGATGTAGTGGTGGTGGCTTATATATGCCTGTTTTGGTGCCCCATGATGTTGTGTTCTACTCATGTATGCCGGTGGCGATTAGGCTTGCATTGGTGGATGTTGAGGTGTGTTCACGTATGCCTGTGGTAGTGCACCATGGATTGGTGTATGTTGTGGTGTGCTCATGTATGCCGGTAGCGGTTTGCCATGCATTGGTGTATGTGATGGTGGTGTCTGATGTATACCGCTTTTGGTGGTGTGCCATGGATTGGTGGATGTTGTGGTGTATTCATGTATGCTGGTGGTGGTGCACCATGCATTGGTGGATGTTGTAGTGTACTCATGTAGCTGGTGGCGGTGCCCAATGCATTGGAGGATGTGATGGTGTTGTCTTATGTATGCCGGTGGCGGTGCCACATGCATTGGTGGATGCTGTGGTGTACTCATTTATGCGGGTGGTGGTGCACCATGCATGTGGATGTAATGGTGGTTGCTTATGTATGTTTGTTTCGTTGCCCCATGCATTGGTGGATGTTGAGGTGTGTTCACGTATGCCTGTGGTAGTGCACCATGGATTGGTGTATGTTGTGGTGTGCTCATGTATGCCGGTGGCGGTTTGCCATGCATTGGTGTATGTGATGGTGGTGTCTGATGTATACCGCTTTTGGTGGTGTGCCATGGATTGGTGGATGTTGTGGTGTATTCATGTATGCTGGTGGTGGTGCACCATGCATTGGTGGATGTTGTAGTGTACTCATGTAGCTGGTGGCGGTGCCCAATGCATTGGAGGATGTGATGGTGTTGTCTTATGTATGCCGGTGGTGGTGCCACATGCATTGGTGGATGCTGTGGTGTACTCATTTATGCGGGTGGTGGTGCACCATGCATGTGGATGTAATGGTGGTTGCTTATGTATGTTTGTTTCGTTGCCCCATGCATTGGTGGATGTTGTGTTCTACTCATGTAGGCCGGTGGCGATTAGGCTTGCATTGGTGGATGTTGAGGTGTGTTCACGTATGCCTGTGGTAGTGCACCATGCATTCGTGGATGTTGTAGTGTACTGATGTATGCTGGTGGCGGTGCCCAATGCATTGGATGATGTGATGGTGGTGTCTGATGTATACCGCTTTTGGTGGTGTGCCATGGATTGGTGGATGTTGTGGTGTATTCATGTATGCTGGTGGTGGTGCACCATGCATTGGTGGATGTTGTAGTGTACTCATGTAGCTGGTGGCGGTGCCCAATGCATTGGAGGATGTGATGGTGTTGTCTTATGTATGCCGGTGGTGGTGCCACATGCATTGGTGGATGCTGTGGTGTACTCATTTATGCGGGTGGTGGTGCACCATGCATGTGGATGTAATGGTGGTTGCTTATGTATGTTTGTTTCGTTGCCCCATGCATTGGTGGATGTTGTGTTCTACTCATGTAGGCCGGTGGCGATTAGGCTTGCATTGGTGGATGTTGAGGTGTGTTCACGTATGCCTGTGGTAGTGCACCATGCATTCGTGGATGTTGTAGTGTACTGATGTATGCTGGTGGCGGTGCCCAATGCATTGGATGATGTGATGGTGGTGTCTCATGTATGCCGATGGTGGTGCAACATGCATTCGTGGATGTTGTTATGTACTAATGTATGCCGGTGGCGGTGCGCAATACATTGGTGGATGAGATGGTGGTGGCTCATGTATGCCGATAGTTGTGCGGAATGCATTGGTGGATGTTGTGTTCTACTCATGTATGCCGGTGGCGGTGTGCCTTGCATTGGTTGATGTTTAGATGTGCTCACGTATGCCAGTGGCTGTGCACAGTGCATTGGTGGATGTTGTGGTGTACTCATATATGCCGGTGGTGG
Organism: Haliotis asinina; assembly: GCF_037392515.1. Classification (NCBI taxonomy): domain Eukaryota; kingdom Metazoa; phylum Mollusca; class Gastropoda; order Lepetellida; family Haliotidae; genus Haliotis; species Haliotis asinina. The sequence continues at coordinate 45,825,750 of NC_090281.1, forward strand.
TGCACCATGTATTGGTGGATGTAATGGTGGTGTGTTACATACGCCTTTCTTAGTGCCCCATGCATTGGTGGATGTTGTGGTGTTTTCGTGTATGCCGGTGGCAGTGCCCCATGGATTGGTGGATTTAGTGGTGTACTCATGTATGCTTGTGGTGGTGCACCATGCATTGGTGGATGTTGTGGTGTACTCATGTATGCCTGTGGTGGTGCACCATGCATTGGTGGATGTTGTTATGTATTCATGTATACTGTTGGTTTTGCCCCATGCATTGGTGGAAGTTTTGGTGCACTCATGTATGCCGGTAGCAGTGCACCATGCATTGGTGGATGTTGTGGTGTACTGAAATATATCAGTGGCGGTGTGCCATGCATTGGTGGATGTGATGGTTATTTTTCCTGTATGAGGGTGGTGGTGCCCCATGCATTGTTGGATGTTGTGGTGGGCTCATATATACCAGTGGCGGTGCACCATGTATTGGTGGATATGATGGTGCCGTCTCATGTATGAGGGTTGTGGTACCCCAGCAGAAAGTTGATGGTGTTAAATCCTGGACTAAGAGCTGCAACTCATTAAAATTAGTCCTTAGACCTCTACAGTTCCACTGTAAAAGATTATGCTGATAACCTATCTTTTTGGGGGGTTTATTGGGGATCTACCCCGCACTGTTTTGGTGGGCGACAAGCTGTGAGCCCTAGAATGGACGTTTTCACACGTCGGTGGCAGTGTGTCATGCATTGGTGGATGTTGTGGTGTACTCATATATGCCGGTGGCGGTGCGCCATGCCTTGGTGGATGACATGGTGGTGGCTCATGTATACCTAAAGTGGTGCGCCGTGGATTGGTGAATGTTGTGGTGTGCTCATGCATGCCGGTGGTGATACCCCATGCATTGGTGGATGTGATGGTGGTATCTCATGTATGAGGGTTGTGGTGCCCCATGAATTAGTGTATGTGATGGTGGTGTCTCATGTAAGCTGGTGGCGGTGGACGATGCATTTGTGGCCATGTATTGGTGGATGTGATGGTGGTGACTCATGTATATGTATGAGGGTGGTGGTGCGCCATGCATTGGTGGATGTGATGGTGGTGGCTCATGTATGCCGGTGGCAGTGCACCATGCATTGGTGGATGTTTTAGTGTACTCATGTGTGCGGTTGTCGGTGTCCCATGCATTGGTGGATGTGATGGTGGTTCCTCATGTATGCAGGTGGTGGTGCCCCATTCATTGGTGGATGTTGTAGTGTACTCATGTGTGCGGTTGTCTGTGTCCCATGCATTGGTGGATGTGATGGTGGTGTCTCATGTATGAGGGTGGTGGTGCCACATGCATTGGTGGATGTTGTGGTGACCTTATGTAAGCCGGTGGCTGTGCACAGTGCATTAGTTATGTACTCATGTATGCCGATAGTGGTGCCCAATGCATTGGAGGATGTGATGGTGTTGTCTCATGTATGCAGGTGTTGATGCAACATGCATTGTGGATGTAGTGGTGGTGGCTTATATATGCCTGTTTTGGTGCCCCATGATGTTGTGTTCTACTCATGTATGCCGGTGGCGATTAGGCTTGCATTGGTGGATGTTGAGGTGTGTTCACGTATGCCTGTGGTAGTGCACCATGGATTGGTGTATGTTGTGGTGTGCTCATGTATGCCGGTAGCGGTTTGCCATGCATTGGTGTATGTGATGGTGGTGTCTGATGTATACCGCTTTTGGTGGTGTGCCATGGATTGGTGGATGTTGTGGTGTATTCATGTATGCTGGTGGTGGTGCACCATGCATTGGTGGATGTTGTAGTGTACTCATGTAGCTGGTGGCGGTGCCCAATGCATTGGAGGATGTGATGGTGTTGTCTTATGTATGCCGGTGGTGGTGCCACATGCATTGGTGGATGCTGTGGTGTACTCATTTATGCGGGTGGTGGTGCACCATGCATGTGGATGTAATGGTGGTTGCTTATGTATGTTTGTTTCGTTGCCCCATGCATTGGTGGATGTTGTGTTCTACTCATGTATGCCGGTGGCGATTAGGCTTGCATTGGTGGATGTTGAGGTGTGTTCACGTATGCCTGTGGTAGTGCACCATGCATTCGTGGATGTTGTAGTGTACTGATGTATGCTGGTGGCGGTGCCCAATGCATTGGATGATGTGATGGTGGTGTCTCATGTATGCCGATGGTGGTGCAACATGTATTGGTGGATGTAATGGTGGTGTGTTACATACGCCTTTCTTAGTGCCCCATGCATTGGTGGATGTTGTGGTGTACTCATGTATGTCGATGACGGTGCACGATGCATTGGTGGATGTTGTTATGTACTTATGTATGCTGGTGGCGGTGCGCAATACATTGGTGAATGAGATGGTGGTGGCTCATGTATACCGATAGTGGTGTGCTATGCATTGGTGGATGTTGTGGTGTGCTTATATATGACGGTGGTTTTGCCCCATGCATTTGGTGGATGTTTTGGTGTGCTCATGTATGCCAGTGGCGGTGACACCATGCTTTGGTGAATGTAGTGGTGTAATCCTGTATCTCGATGATGGTGCCCCATGCATTGGTGGATGTTGTGGTGTCCTCATGTATGCCGGTGGCTGTGCACAATGCATTGGTGGATGTGATGGTGGTGTCTCATGTATGCCGGTGGTGGTGCCCCATGCATAGGGGGATGTTGTGGTGTCCTCATGTATGCCGGTGGCTGTGCACAGTGCACTGGTGGATGTTGTGGTGTACTAATGTATGCCGCTGGCGATGCCCAATTCATTGGGGGATGTGATGGTGGTGTCTCATGTATGCGGGTGGTGGTGGAACATGGATTGGTGGATGTTGTGGTGTACTCATGTATGCGTGTGGCGGAGAGCCATGCATTGGTGGATGTAATAATGGTGGCTTATGTATGCCTGTGATGGTGCGCCATGCATTGGTGGATGTTGTGGTGTACTCATGTATGCCGGTTTTGGTGCACGATGTATTGGTGGATGTTGTTATGTACTAATGAATGCCTGTGGCGGTATGAAATGCATTGGTCAATGAGATGGTGGTGGCTCATGTACAGTGATAGTGGTGCGGAATGCATTGATGAATGTTGTGGTCTGCTCATGTATGCCTGTGGTGGTGCCCCATGCATTGGTGGATGTTGTGGTCTGCTCAAGTATGCCAGTGGCGGTGCACCATGCTTTGATGGATGTAGTGGTGTACTCCTGTATGTCGGTGGCGATGTGCCATGCATTTGTGGATGTGATGGTGGTGTCTAATGTATGAGGGTGGTGGTGTACCATGCATTGGCGGATGTGTTGGTGGTGTCTCATGTATATCTATGAGGATGGTGGTGGCCCATGCATTTTTGGATGTTGTTGTGTGCTCATGTATGCCGGTGACGGTACCCCATGGATTGGTGGATGTTGTGGTGTCCTCATGTATGCCGGTGGTGGTGCACCATGCATTGGTGGATGTGATGGTGGTGTCTCATGTATGCCGGTGGTGGTGCCCAATGCATTGGTGGATGTTGTGGTGTCCTCATGTATGCCGGTGGCTGTGCACAGTGCATTGGTGGATGTTGTTATGTACTAATGAGTGCCACTGGCGGTGCCCAATGCATTGGTGGATGTGATGGTGGTGTCTCATGTAAGCCGGTGGTGGTGCCCCATGCATTGGTGGATGTTGTGGTGTACTCATGTATGCAGGTGTCGGTACGACATGTGTTCCTTGATGTGATCATGGTGTGCTCATGTATGCCGGTGGCGGTTTGCCATGCATGGTGGATGTGATGGTGGTGTCTCATATGTGCTGGTGGTGGTGTGCCATGGATTGGTGGATGTGATGGTGTACTCATTTATGCCGGTATTGGTGTCCCATGCATTGGTGGATGTTGTGGTGTACTAATGTGTGCCGTTGGTGGTGCCCCATGCATTGGTGGATGTTTTGGTGTCCCATGTAGTGCCGGTGGTGGTGCGCCATGCATTGGTGAATGTGATGGTGGTGCCTCATTTACATGTATTTTGGTGTAGGATGTTGAGATAATTTTTTTACTGTAAACAAAACGTATACCAGACATAGTGAAATTAATTTTTCGAATTCACATCATTTTATCTTGCAACTGACAATTTAAGTCTTAGAATTTTATTCAACTTAGGATAAAAGTTGTTTAAGAAACGATTATAGATTCAAATCGTTATTACTGGTTTGTATTGCAAGGAGGTAAGCGCAGCAGTTAGAACAATGAAACAAGCGCACGTGCGGTACGTGATGAGCGTTAACTTAGAACAACCCAACTTCTCGACATTTTATTTATTGTGCACCCCAAACCCCTTGTAATGCAAATAGAGAAAGTGATTTGAAATTATGATCGTTTGTTTAACAACTTTCATCTTAAGTTGAATACAATTCTGAGAATTAAATGTTCAACTGGCAAGGTATAAAATTATAAGAAATTTGCCATCGTAATTTCATTTTATTCGATTTACGTTTTTGTTTAAAGAGACATTCATCGGTACGCTTTCACGGCAAACGGACTGTAATCGCAGAATAACACGAGTGAGTCACGAAAGCGATGAGCACTGATAAGCACATCACAATTTACAACATTCCCACCCACGGACGATAGTTTGTTTTAATTGATTTACATTGAATGTTCCATACACCTATGTCACTTTGGGTTTAACTTGTAATTTTAAATTTACAATGGGTTATACCTGTATTGTATTAACCGTTGATTATGTTTTAGCTATATTGTCTTACATAAATAAATCTGTAATTAATGGAAGAAAATTTTGTTTCGTTTTGTTTCAATAATGACTATTACCAGGTCTTACTTGGCTCACGCTAAATAAGAAAACATGCCTCTGTGCAAACACTTGTGATTGAGGTGCTTTCAATAGCTCTAATCCTTTGTTTCGGGTTCGGCGACTGGGATTAGGTTGCGTAAGCGAGCGACCCGAGGCGAGCGACTGAAGCCCGCTTGGGGTTTGAGCACCCACCGATAGTGATGTGAAATATTCGTCGTGGAGTCAGAAAGTCTTGAACTTCTGTAGAGGTAGGACGACTACAAGGATTCTTCGGAAGGGCGACAGACGACCAGACAGGTAGGTGTTTCCATATCTATTCGAAAGGAAATATGCATCTTCATGGATATTTGTTTAATATACAGTGCACACTCATTATCTCATAGTACACAGCCATTTAGGTATAGATGGGAAAGGTTGATACTGGTTTCTGCATGTAAACGGAGTGGTAGTGTAGCCTAGTTGTTCAAGTGTTGGCACGTCATGTTCAGTACCATTGTTCCAGTCCTCACTTAAATACTATGCCCCACGCCTACGTATGAGGCCCGTCGCTGGAAAATTGCCCAAAGTGGCAGAAAACCACACTTACTCGCTGTTGTTAATCCAATCTACATCCGAGAGAAACGTGATTACTGATGCTTATGCATGACTCATTTCTTTCAGACGCAGGAACCCTGGCACACTCTGGATTTCGTGTTGTGTCACTCTAAACCCTTCCACCTGGACTTTAGTACACTGACTTTCCGAGGGTCCGATGGGATGAGCTTTTGTCTCATGGTGGCTCCATTGTGCGTCTGCTCTCCGCGTAGCCCCCTGCCGAGCGTACATGGAGTAGGTTCGGTGCTAGGGCCTGACTGTACAGTCAGGATGGTTGTTACAGCAACCCAGCTAGTTTAGGGTTGGCACACTCTGTGGCCCCAGTCTTTTCAGCACCCCCAGTAGACCCAATGCTGACTGCACTTGACTGGTAGATTAGGGGTTAGTGTAGATAGGGCCCCCTTCGTGCATGCCCTGTACGATGCTATCTATAGATAGTATAACGTAGTGTTAACCCACCATTCCGTCCTTCAATAGGTAGTTTGAGACAAAGCAAGTCCCGGATGGTCACTTTGAAAGTCAGTGTACTGGCCACCTGCTGGTAAAGTATTCACTATTTCAGTTTAAAACTTAGATGAAATTTTGTTTTTCACGTCCCGACATATTTGCTTTGCATTTAAATGTTAGGGGATCGTCGAATAACCGAATGGTTAAAGCGTTCGCTCATGACGATCCAAACAGCCTATTTCGATTTTCCATATCTGAATGATGTGTGAAGCATATATTTGTTGTTTCTCACCGTGATATAGCTAGTATATTGCTGAAAGCGGTGTAAAAGTACACTCATGCAGTCATAATCTGTGTTAGAAGCATAAATTATTTAAAGTGTTCTTTGCTTTTTTAAGTAGAACCGTTGCTTACGCATGCAACTGTTCCTTTCAAACAATCTTTTGAATAAACCATAACATGCAATGCATCCTTGTTTATCATGACGTCTACTGCAAAATTACAACTTGAGTTTCATGTTTCAGATTTTACGTGTAGGCATATAAGTTGCATTTATGCACACGGTAAGTGTCAGCAATGTAAACTATATTCTCTGTACTGTTATGAGCAGGGATGCCATCTACCTGGGGGCGGAAATGGACCCTGAAGTCCCCCAGAGGCAGGACGACTGCCAAGAAGATATTCCGTGGACAGAAGTGGATCAAGGTCTCTTTTGGCGGCAGGACAACGACCACAAAGGCGCCAGACTACCAGGAAGGCAAGTTCTCCAAACTATCTTTTGAAGACAACATGAATATATTCTTGTTGACAATGACGTCATGAGCAAGTTACAACGTGTGTTTCAGGTTACAGCGTTTTCCTGACCAAAAAGCATATGCTTTTAATATTTATTATCTATGTAGTAAATACAGTCGAACCCCGTTGTGTCGAACTCGTCGGGACCAAGGGAAAAGTTCGACTTATCCGAGTGTTCGACACATCCGTCAGCATTGAAAGGACCAAGAACCAACACAACCACGGTGCTTAACACATCGTTATTTCGCAGTAGGATACACATACGAACAATATATCTTTGCAATAAACGTTTACGACAGTATTGATCTTTAAATTACAACATATACAAATTCAATCACTTTATTCGTCATGGCAAATAAATATGCATACAAAAAGATAAGAACAAGAATAATTTAACAAACTCACAAGCGATCCCGTTTAGTTGGCTGCACTAATTCATTTTCAGTCAGTATAAAAAGTTGTATAGTTCACACAAACGGAATCGGAATGTACATACGTGTACATGTGGGGAATTTATCTCTTAAAAAATCCGAAATTACAGTCTGTTTGGCGTTCGGGCATGGCATCACAGCAGAATTGCTCAAAAAGTTTCTTAATGTACCAAGCTGGTTGGAAAAAGTGTCAGTGTCACGTGCTTCCACAAATCTGATTAGGGTGTCGAGGGCGGTCCATGCTGCAGCTAGGGTAGGGGTGGGTGGTTCAATTTCATCAGATTCAGTGTCAGTCTCGGGATCGCTGTCATTGTTAGGTTTCTCCGGTGCCGGGGCTGATAGGGTCCTTCGCTGAATTGCTCTGCCATGTTACTAACCGTACTGGTTAAAACAAATTGATCCTACACCTTAAATACTACACCAAAAACAAAACATCAATTTAGATAATCCAACTCCGTTTTCCTCACATTTTGTATTTTCAAGGAAATCACATGACCGCTAACATAGACTGTCACATGACAACAACATGCGCCATTGTTTAGAGATATCCTGTCGGTCCGTGATCAACGTGTCACTGGTAACAACTTAATTATGGTTAATTGTTTGAGTAAAGTTCAGTTGGTAAGTGTGCTGACAATGTGTGTATAGATGCGTAGTTAAACATGTCACTTGATTGTTGAGTCCGTTAATCGTTACTTTTGATCTTATGAGGATGACTTCCGATTGCGCGACTGCAGTTTTCAGTTGCAACAACCAGCTTTGACAGTTCGAGACAAAAGGGTAAATTTGTACTTGTTAGAGCCTTTGGGGACCTTAAAATGAGTTCGACACAACCGGGAATTCGACACATCTAGTTCGACACATCAGGGTAAAAATAATGATAAATATAAGGAAATCGGCAGGGACCGAGATGTCAGTTCGACACATCCGAGAATTCGTCTCAACCGAGTTCGAGACAATGGGGTTCGACTGTATCAGTGATATGAAACATTAACCTATTCGTTATCGTTACTATTAGGAACGTGGATGCCATCGTCCTGGGGGCGGAAAAGGACCCTGAAGTCCCCCAGAGGCAGGACGACTGCCAAGAAGATATTCCATGGATAGACGTGAACCATGGATTCTTCGGAAGGGTGACAGAGGACCAGACAGGCAGGTGTTTTCAACTCTATTTGGAAGAACATATTTGTTTCATATATAGTGCACACTAATTCTCTCATAGTATACAGCCATTTAGGAGTGAGTGTAGTTTTACGCCACACTCAGCAATATTCACCTATAAGGTGACGGTCTGTAAATAATCGAGTCTGGACAAGACAATCCAGTGATCAACAGCACGAGCATCGTTCTGCGCAAATGGGAACCGATGACATGTTTCAACCAAGAAGTCAGCGAGTCTGACCAGCTGATCCCGCTAGTCGCCTCTTACGACCAGCATAGTCACAACCATTTAGGTATAGATGGGAAAGGTTGATACTGGTTTCTGCATGTAAAAGGAGTGGTAGTGTGGCCTAGTTGTTCAAGTGTTGGCACGTCATGTTCAGTGTCAGTGATCGAGTCCTCACTTAAATACTATGCCCCACGCCCACTTATGAGGCCCGTCGCTGGAAAATTGCCCAAAGTGGCAGAAAACCACACTTACTCGCTGTTGTTAATCCAATCTACATCCGAGAGAAACGTGATTACTGATGCTTATGCATGACTCATTTCTTTCAGACGCAGGAACCCTGGCACACTCTGGATTTCGTGTTGTGTCACTCTAAACCCTTCCACCTGGACTTTAGTACACTGACTTTCCGAGGGTCCGATGGGATGAGCTTTTGTCTCATGGTGGCTCCATTGTGCGTCTGCTCTCCGCGTAGCCCCCTGCCGAGCGTACATGGAGTAGGTTCGGTGCTAGGGCCTGACTGTACAGTCAGGATGGTTGTTACAGCAACCCAGCTAGTTTAGGGTTGGCACACTCTGTGGCCCCAGTCTTTTCAGCACCCCCAGTAGACCCAATGCTGACTGCACTTGACTGGTAGATTAGGGGTTAGTGTAGATAGGGCCCCCTTCGTGCATGCCCTGTACGATGCTATCTATAGATAGTATAACTTAGTGTTAACCCACCATTCCGTCCTTCAATAGGTAGTTTGAGACAAAGCAAGTCCCGGATGGTCACTTTGAAAGTCAGTGTACTGGCCACCTGCTGGTAAAGTATTCACTATTTCAGTTTAAAACTTAGATGAAATTTTGTTTTTCACGTCCCGACATATTTGCTTTGCATTTAAATGTTAGGGGATCGTCGAATAACCGAATGGTTAAAGCGTTCGCTCATGACGATCCAAACAGCCTATTTCGATTTTCCATATCTGAATGATGTGTGAAGCATATATTTGTTGTTTCTCACCGTGATATAGCTAGTATATTGCTGAAAGCGGTGTAAAAGTACACTCATGCAGTCATAATCTGTGTTAGAAGCATAAATTATTTAAAGTGTTCTTTGCTTTTTTAAGTAGAACCGTTGCTTACGCATGCAACTGTTCCTTTCAAACAATCTTTTGAATAAACCATAACATGCAATGCATCCTTGTTTATCATGACGTCTACTGCAAAATTACAACTTGAGTTTCATGTTTCAGATTTTACGTGTAGGCATATAAGTTGCATTTATGCACACGGTAAGTGTCAGCAATGTAAACTATATTCTCTTTACTGTTATGAGCAGGGATGCCATCTACCTGGGGGCGGAAATGGACCCTGAAGTCCCCCAGAGGCAGGACGACTGCCAAGAAGATATTCCGTGGACAGAAGTGGATCAAGGTCTCTTCTGGCGGCAGGACAACGACCACAAAGGCGCCAGACTACCAGGAAGGCAAGTTCTCCAAACTATCTTTTGAAGACAACATGAATATATTCTTGTTGACAATGACGTCATGAGCAAGTTACAACTTGTGTTTCAGGTTACAGCGTTTTCCTGACCAAAAAGCATATGCTTTTAATATTTATTATCTATGTAGTAAATATCAGTGATATGAAACATTAACCTATTCGTTATCGTTACTATTAGGAACGTGGATGCCATCGTCCTGGGGGCGGAAAAGGACCCTGAAGTCCCCCAGAGGCAGGACGACTGCCAAGAAGATATTCCATGGATAGACGTGAACCATGGATTCTTCGGAAGGGTGACAGAGGACCAGACAGGCAGGTGTTTTCAACTCTATTTGGAAGAACATATTTGTTTCATATATAGTGCACACTAATTCTCTCATAGTATACAGCCATTTAGGAGTGAGTATAGTTTTACGCCACACTCAGCAATATTCAGCTATGAGGTGACGGTCTGTAAATAATCGAGTCTGGACAAGACAATCCAGTGATCAACAGCACGAGCATCGATCTGCGCAAATGGGAACCGATGACATGTTTCAACCAAGAAGTCAGCGAGTCTGACCAGCCGATCCCGCTAGTCGTCTCTTACGACCAGCATAGTCACAGCCATTTAGGTATAGATGGGAAAGGTTGATACTGGTTTCTGCATGTAAAAGGAGTGGTAGTGTAGTCTAGTTGTTCAAGTGTTGGCACGTCATGTTCAGTACCATTGTTCCAGTCCTCACTTAAATACTATGCCCCACGCCTACGTTTGAGGCCCGTCGTTGGAAAATTGCCCAAAGTGGCAGAAAACCACACTTACTCGCTGTTGTTACTCCAATCTACATCCGAGAGAAATGTGATTACTGATGCTTATGCATGACTCATTTCTTTCAGACGCAGGAACCCTGGCACACTCTGGATTTCGTGTTGTGTCACTCTAAACCCTTCCACCTGGACTTTAGTACACTGACTTTCCGAGGGTCCGATGGGATGAGCTTTTGTCTCATGGTGGCTCCATTGTGCGTCTGCTCTCCGCGTAGCCCCCTGCCGAGCGTACATGGAGTAGGTTCGGTGCTAGGGCCTGACTGTACAGTCAGGATGGTTGTTACAGCAACCCAGCTAGTTTAGGGTTGGCACACTCTGTGGCCCCAGTCTTTTCAGCACCCCCAGTAGACCCAATGCTGACTGCACTTGACTGGTAGATTAGGGGTTAGTGTAGATAGGGCCCCCTTCGTGCATGCCCTGTACGATGCTATCTATAGATAGTATAACTTAGTGTTAACCCACCATTCCGTCCTTCTATAGGTAGTTCGAGACAAAGCAAGTCCCGGATGGTCACTTTGAAAGTCAGTGTACTGGCCATCTGCTGGTAAAGCATTCAATATTTCAGTTTAAAACTTAGATGAAATTGTGTTTTTGCACGTTCCGATATATTTGCTTTGTATTTAAATGTAAGGGGATCGTCGAATAACCGAATGGTTAAAGCGTTCGCTCATGACGCTCCAAACAAACCTATTTCGATTTTCCATATCTGAATGATGTGTGGATCCGATATTTGTTGTTTCTCCCCGTGATATAGCTGGTATGCTGGTAAAAGCAGTGTGAAAACGACACTCATGCAGTCTTAATATGTGCTGGAAGTATAAATTATGATACGGAATACTGTTTACCTTTGTTAGAAGAAGTCACTGTGTTCTTCCAAACGATCTTTTAAAGAAAACATAAAGTGCCTCCTTGTGTACAATGACGTCTACTGCCAAGTCACAACTTGATTTTCGTGTTTGAGATATGTTCTCGTGGAATCATATATTTTGCATTTATGCACACAGTACAGATGATATAAAATCTGTTTACCTTTATTATCAGGAGCGTGGATGCCATCGTCCTGGGGGCGGAAATGGACCCTGAAGTCCCCCAGAGGCAGGACGACTGCCAAGAAGATATTCCGTGGACAGAAGTGGATCAAGGATTCTTCTGGAGCAGCAAGTGGATGTTTTACTGTTCGGATATTTTGTGACAATGTACTCTGCGTGTCTACTACTGTAAACCCTCCAGTAGAATAGGTAGCGTTGCATACGTTGAGGGAACACGGTTCCAGAGTTTTTTTCTCAAAAATGTTTTTTTAACTCTGGTTTTACGTGTCGGGCTCAGTTACCTTTGACCTTGTTCAAATCTCAAATTTGATCAAGATCAATTTAGACACACATTCTGCGACAACAATGTTGGTGTTTATGTTCGAGGATTTGGTACTGTTCCATGTTGGGAATGATGACATTAATAAAACATAATCCGCACATCTGGTCCAGTTGTACTTGTTTGTTTTGTTGTTTTGTTTGTGAAACTTGTGAACTCGAGAAGAATTGTTTTTGTCCATGGAAATCGGATGTGCACGACTTTATCGCCTTGTAGGAATGCTTGTTTTTAGCTATATACTGCCATGCACTGCTAAACACCGCCAACACAGAAACACATCACGAAACATGTCCAACAGTAAAACAATAGATCAATACACGGGGGTATTCTAATGTCTACAAACCAGAACTTACTATACAAAAGCCTATCAACATTACTAGATCACATCGCACAGACCTTTAGTTCAATCTATGTACTAAACAATCCAGTGGTGTCTGTAGATGAGACAAGACATTAAATGAAAAGCTCCCACCAACATCCAACAGTCTAGAATATTACATTGCGCAAGTAAACAACCAAGTGCATGTTTGCCAATCATATTCCTTAACCAGTTGACCATGTTTGGGGCATTTGTGATAGTCAGCGTATCCCTATTCTGGTGTTCTGATGTCGAGAGATGCTGCTCCCCATGGATTGGTTGAACTGACACATAGTAAATGCAATAAAGTCAGTATGCCATCAGAGAGAGATCTATATCAAAGCAGATAAACTGAACAAATTGTAAGCTTCTGAATGTATCAAAAGTGATTAACAGTTATCTGACAGACCATTTGAATAGCTACTACGAGAGCTGAGAGGCAGTTATCGATTGTGAAGCATAGTTTTCTAATACTTTGGATACTGCTATTTCATCAAATAATTTAGGAAAGTATAGCTTTTATTAACCATAGCATTGAAGTTTGTTTTTTTCTAAACTGTGTTAAACATGTGACACCAAATGAATTGTTTGTTAGTTCTCTGCTCTGTATAGGCACTAAAACTACAATGGTGGCCATCTTGGCAGCCATTTTTGAATTCTGTTTAATATCAAGTTATTCCATGTAACATGTTGTCACTCTAGAAGTAAACAGGAAACAAAATCTCGTCTCAAAGAGTAAGCTGTAAAACATTTTATTATCACGACATGACCATACAAAAGCACCTGTTTTGTGCGCGAGTCACCACTCTAGAAGATACAAGTGTCAAAAAACATAAAAAGTATCAACACTGGCCGTAAATGGACACATTCGGTGTTAATTTTTATGTAAATGTAACTGCCGAGATGATAATTCATTTTCACTATTTTCAAAAGCACATATATGTGAAAAAACATATACACCCTTTAGCAATACACAAAAGTCACAATGACAGTGATCAGATTGATATTAGTAAAACTATCCATGATTAACTTTGAGATGTTGTCGGCCAGCAAACCAAATGTCATGAAAATGCTCACGGACCTCCACCACATAAAATGGCCTGTGAAAACCTGAGTATTAAGGGCCTTTTCATGAGCCAAAGACATCATACTAACTGAAGATAGTGTCAAACAAACTCAGTACTGGGGAGGCTACGACATCAGATTTTTCAGCTGCCTCCTCCTGTACTACTTCAATACCCTTGGATACAGCAAAGGGGTTCACCTTCTACGGAGTCTTGTCAGGAGTCTCGATCACAAGGAAAAGCGGCCAATACTCAATCGATGCAGAAGGTCTGAGATCAGTATCAATAGGGTCAATTTCAAGTGGACATTTTGGGCTTTTGGGCGGAATTTCGTAGCTGTAAGCCATGGTAAGTGTATTCTGGTTCATCATCCGAGCCACCCACCCACCACGGAGTATCACAAGGACAATGCAAAAAGCAAGTGGGTCTCCAACTTACAGCACCAAGGATACCCGGATGATCTACTCCAGCAGAAGAATTAATATTAATATTTCTACCAGATTGGCCCATGAGCCATATTAACTGCGAGGTCGAAAATATCGGGGTTCATATTTTTCATACGATGACCTAGGGGAAAATATTACTTTGTCATGGTGAGGTGATGTCGTGAGCAATGCAAGGACGCCACGTCTCCTCTATAACGTTGCGTTCTAAATGAGGCCATTGTGGGTAACCAGCCCATGTTTGAAAGTTGAGTTTGGTAATAGATAGGCACACTCGTGCCTAAATATCTGTATATCCCTCGCTTCCGTTCGGGGAATACCAACATTCCATTTTGTGTCGTAAACATAGTTTCACATTAATTAGCAACAGCCTTAACAATAATAAGCGTATTGTATCGTGCTTACGTCAACTTTCAGGGTGTATTGCACTCTGTAGACAGGTGTAAGTTGTGGTAAGTTGTCAAAGTTAGATGTAAATGGAAAATTAATGTCAGTTATATATTCTTTGTATCTGAACGTTAGATCGTTTGTTAGCGTTGGAAGCTATTTTAGTGAATCCTTTAAGAATAATTCGGATTTAATGCAAGGCGATGTTTTGTCTCCAATTCTATTTTCATTTTATCTCAGTGATTTTGAGACCCCCTTTTTTTGAAGATAACTGAATTTCTTATAAATGTAAATCCCTAAGTATTTTTCTGTTACTGTATGCAGACGACATGTCCTAATTTCTGAATCAGTTGATGGTTCACAAAAGCAGTTAGATTCGTTGTTGCATTACGCCACTGAAGTTAAAAAACTATACACGTAATTCTATGGCTTATGCAGAATTGGGTCGTCTCCCTCGCATATATCAGAGACAATTTAACATGACAAAGTATTGGTGCAAGTTGCTTCACACAAATGATCTTATCATTCGAAATTATTATGAATGTCTTTTGTGAGAAGTAAAGAGCCGTCGTGTTAATAGCTGGGCGTATCAGGGGAACAATATTTAATCTTTATATTGGTATCAATGAATTATGACATAGAGATGAAGTATGTCCTGCATACCTACCTTCTTACATGCGAAGTTTCGATCAAGCATCCCAAGAGATTGTTGTTATTTATCCAATTGATCAGAATGTGTAATTTATATAAATATTATTGATATTTGCACTCTACTGTACATGTATTACCTATGTAAAGTTATCCCGCACATCTTCGGGAAATATTTATCTAAATTCCGACGTAACTCTCGTAATTCAACTATAGAAACAGCATGTTGAAATAACAGAAAGAAACTATGTTTTTTTGTGAAGACGACATCGAAGAGGAGTTGCATTTTATATTAGTATGTCGCTATTTTATTAATTACAGAAAACTGTACATAAAACCATATTACTACAGATGCCATATTACTAACATATAAAACCATATTAGTACAATGCATAAACGCTTTCAACTTGTAAGTGTTAGAAATGTAAAACAGTTGTGTAATTTAGGTGAATATTTGTATAAAGCTTCTTGTCTCAGAAATGAAATGATGCTATATAATAAGGTACTCTCTGTACATTCTACATTATAATCAATGTTTCGTCATCCACCTGTGCCAACTTTCGTCTTTGTAGGCACCACTGATTGTCTGTAAAGGTAAATTATGAATCTCAATCTGACATGGGCACTCATACAATGAGATAATACATCACTTCATATAATGGTATAATACATCACTTCATATAATGGTATAATACATCACCTGAATCATCCAAACGTTCATCGATAGGAAGGGGTGCCCATTCTTCACTGAGTCGTGTTTGCATTATCCCAAGATTGATACTAAAGGTGATTTCAGACACGTGTAAGGAGGAACCATTGTTATACCATTCAGTAAGTTAGACTGGTTTAACGGAATGGAATCGATGACGAAAAACACAGATTGGCAAGGCAGGATGAATGACGTCTTTAACACGAGCCGAACCTAAGTACGGGAAATTGACGGGGGCTGTTTTGGAAATAACACTATGCAATGTGTGTCAGAGGTTTCTGGAAAGCAAATTAAGAGTTACTGGAGAAGCGATAGATTTAATGCCTTTCAAATACACGACAAGTTGTACCACGAGGCGTTCAGATCAGATGTGATTTCATTCCGACTTTAAACACGTTTTCTTTCAACAAAACGGTTCCAGTGACTTTTATTTTCTATGCAGTGATTCTTGTGAATTGGTGGATGTTTTGGTGTACTCATGTATGCGTGTGGCGTTGCGCCATGCATTTGTGGATGTGATGGTGGTGGCTCATATATACCGATGGTGGTGCCCAGTGCATTGGTGGATGTTGTGGTGTCCTGATGTATGCCGGTGGCGGTGCGCGATGCATTGGTGGATGTCATGGTGTACTCATGTATGTCGGTGGCGGTGTCCCATGCATTGGTGGATGTTGTGGTGTACTCACGTATGCCGGTGGCGGTGCACCATACTTTGGTGGATGTTGAAGTGTACTCATGTATGCCTTTGGCGATGCACCATGCATTGGTGGATGTTTTGGTGTGCTCATGTATGCCTTTGGCGGTGCACCATGCATTGGTAGATTTTGTAGTGTACTCATGTATGCCGGTGGCGGTGCGCAATGCATTTGTGTGTGATGGTGATGTGTCATGTATGCCAGTGGCGGTGCGCCATGCATTGGTTGATGCTGTGGTGTACTCATGTTGTCGATGGCGGTATGCCATGCATTGGTGGATGTGATGGTGGTGTCTCATGTATGAGGGTGGTGGTACCCCATGCATTGGTGGATGTTGTGGTGTACTCCTGTATGTCGGTGGCAGTGTGCCATGCATTGGTGGATGTGATGATGGTGTCTCTTGTATGAGGGTGCTGGTGCCCCATGCATTTGTGGATGTTATGGTGTGCTCATGTATGCCAGTGGTAGTGCCCCATGCATTGGTGGATATGATGGTGCTGTCTCATGTATG
The DNA here is from genome assembly GCF_037392515.1 of Haliotis asinina. Lineage (NCBI taxonomy): Eukaryota > Metazoa > Mollusca > Gastropoda > Lepetellida > Haliotidae > Haliotis > Haliotis asinina. Next base: position 45,842,657 of record NC_090281.1, read on the forward strand.
CCGGTGGTGGTGCCCCATGATTTAGTGGATGTGATGGTGGTGTCTCATCTATGAGGGTGCTGGTGCGCTATGCATTGGTGGATGTTGTGGTGTCCTCATGTATGCCAGTGGTAGTGCCCCATGCATTGGTGGATATGATGGTGCTGTCTCATGTATGCCGGTGGTGGTGCCCCATGAATTAGTGGATGTGATGGTGGTGTCTCATGTATGCTGGTGGCGGTGGACGATGCATTGGTGAATGTTGTGGTGTACTCATCTATGATGGTGGTGGTGCCCCATGCATTGGTGGATGTTGTGGTGTACTCACGTATGCCGGTGGCGGTGTACCATACTTTGGTGGATGTTGAGGTGTACTCATGTATGCCTTTGGCGATGCACCATGCATTGGTGGATGTTTTGGTGTGCTCATGTATGCCAGTGGCGGTGCACCATGCATTGGTAGATTTTGTAGTGTACTCCTGTATGCCAGTGGCGGTGCGCAATGCATTGGTGTATGTGATGGTGGTGTGTCATGTATGCCAGTGGCGGTGCGCCATGCATTGGTGGATGTTGTGGTGTACTCATGTTGTCGATGGCGGTATGCCATGCATTGGTGGATGTGATGGTGGTGTCTCATGTATGAGGGTGGCGGTGGACGATGCATTGGTGGATGTTGTGGAGTACTCCTGTATGTCGGTGGCAGTGTGCCATGCATTGGTGGATGTGATGGTGTGGTCACGTATGCCAGTGGCGGTGCGCCATGCATTGGTTGATGTTGTGGTGTGCTCATGTATGCCAGTGGCGGTGCGTCATGCATTGGTGGATTTGATGGTGCTGTCTCATGTATGCCGGTGGTGGTGCCCCATGAATTAGTGGATGTGATGGTGGTGTACTCATGTATGCCGGTGGCTTTGCCCCATGCATTGGTGGATGTTGTGGTGTCCTCATGTATGCCGGTGGCGTTGCCCCATTTATTGGTGGATGTTGTGGTGTGCTCATGTATGCCGGTGGCGGTGCCCCATGCATTGGTAGATGTTGTGGTGTACTCATGTATGCCGGTGGCGGTGCGCTATGCATTGGTGGATGTTGTGGTGTGCTCATGTATGCCAGTGGCGGTGCACCATGCATTTGTGGATGTTATGGTGTGCTCATGTATGCCAGTGGCGGTGCGCCATGCATTGGTGGATTTGATGGTGCTGTCTCATGTATGCCGGTGGTGGTGCCCAATGAATTAGTGGATGTGATGGTGGTGTACTCATGTATGCCGGTGGCTTTGCCCCATGCATTGGTGGATGTTGTGGTGTCCTCATGTATGCTGGTGGCGGTGCCACATTCATTGGTGGATGTTGTGGTGTGCTCATGTATGCCGGTGGCGGTGCCCCATGCATTGGTAGATGTTGTGGTGTACTCATGTATGCCGGTGGCGGTGCGCTATGCATTGGTGGATGTTGTGGTGTGCTCATGTATGCCAGTGGCGGTGCACCATGCATTTGTGGATGTTATGGTGTGCTCATGTATGCCAGTGGCGGTGCGCCATGCATTGGTGGATTTGATGGTGCTGTCTCATGTTTGAGGGTGGTGGTGCCCCATGAATTAGTGGATGTGATGGTGGTGTCTCATGTATGCTGGTGGCGGTGCGCGATGCATTGGTGGATGTTGTTATGTACTAATGAATGCCTGTGGCGGTATGAAATGCATTGGTCAATGAGATGGTGGTGGCTCATGTACAGTGATAGTGGTGCGGAATGCATTGATGAATGTTGTGGTCTGCTCATGTATGCCTGTGGTGGTGCCCCATGCATTGGTGGATGTTGTGGTCTGCTCAAGTATGCCAGTGGCGGTGCACCATGCTTTGATTAATGTAGTGGTGTACTCCTGTATGTCGGTGGCGATGTGCCATGCATTTGTGGATGTGATGGTGGTGTCTAATGTATGAGGGTGGTGGTGTACCATGCATTGGCGGATGTGTTGGTGGTGTCTCATGTATATCTATGAGGATGGTGGTGGCCCATGCATTTTTGGATGTTGTTGTGTGCTCATGTATGCCGGTGACGGTACCCCATGGATTGGTGGATGTTGTGGTGTCCTCATGTATGCCGGTGGTGGTGCACCATGCATTGGTGGATGTGATGGTGGTGTCTCATGTATGCCGGTGGTGGTGCCCAATGCATTGGTGGATGTTGTGGTGTCCTCATGTATGCCGGTGGCTGTGCACAGTGCATTGGTGGATGTTGTTATGTACTAATGAGTGCCACTGGCGGTGCCCAATGCATTGGTGGATGTGATGGTGGTGTCTCATGTAAGCCGGTGGTGGTGCCCCATGCATTGGTGGATGTTGTGGTGTACACATGTATGCCGGTGGCGGTGCACGATTCATTGGTGGATGTTGTGGTGTTCTTATGCATAGCCTCCCGTTGCACGAAACAAACCTAACTAAGGTTAACCATAAGTTAAGATTGATAACTAAGTTTGGTCCGACCCAACTTTAGCGTCTCTAAGGCTGGGAAGGGAATATGGAGGCTGCAACGAGATTGAGTTGGAGGAAGCAGAGAGTGTACAGAGACAGAACGAGTCAAATGGACACGCTGAATTCACGTGGTAACAAGGGACGCTGCCATTACTCCTACGCTGAAGTGTTCAGCCTCAGTTAAGTTTACGGCTAAGGTTGGAGACCAAGTGAAAGTACCCGTAAGGTTACTTTGTGTAACGAGCGTATCTTTTTCATAAGGTGATCGTAACTCTAACCTTAGTGTTTATGGTTGATCTAAGGTTGTTTCGAGCAACGGAACACTGGTGCAGTGAACTATCGTGTGAGTGTTGATGTAACGTGGTTTGAATAAACTGAACATGATCGAATACTCCTGGTGTATCATTGCAGTGTGCATGTATCATGTAAACGAGGGTAAGAACCTGTGAAGACACAGATGAGAACCTGTTTTAAGCAACCCATGTCATAAAAGGCAACTAACGGGTTCGGGTGGTCAGAGTCGGCAGCTATGTTCTCATGTCCTCGCAACCTGCTTGAGTAGATCGATGCTCGTGATGTCAATCATTGGACTGTTTCATCATCTTAGACCGCCGTGTTAGAATTTGAGTATTTGAGCGTTAAACACACAAACAATCAAAATCAAGATTGTTAGTTTCTTCGACGCCTTGCTTGCTGGTTACAGTGGGCAAGAAGCTTGACAGATGTCAACTCATCACCAAAACAGGATGTAATTGTTTGGGTTTTGTGTTTTGACTCATATTCCCACCGGCATACACAACCCACAGACAACGTTTTGCCACATTTATTAATGTTGAATAAATACAAATAGAACAATGTCTGGATAGAATATTGTGTGTCGGAGTTTCGCCTATTGACATCCCATCTGCTTGTAACTGATAGTAGCGAATCCTGTTTCACTAATAAAGCATCCGATGCGTTGTGACACACCGTCAGTGTTGAACCAGAACAAGACTTGTTCACTTTCGGCTCCTGCAATACGGACGGTGATGTCGTTGCTGTCGACGTTGATGTCGACAACTCGCTGCGGAGACATTGGGACCCACTTGTCAAGTTCTCCTTGAATCAGGACCTGATGCCTGTGGAAAAAGAGCACATTGAGCATTGACACTGTATGCAAAGTTGCCTCCCCTGAGACACCAGTACCCTGTGATCCAAACTGGAGTTTATGAAATACCCCGTGCTGCATCTCGAATGGTGTCCAAAGAATATCTAAAAAAAGTATTTCAAAAGTATTATCCTCAATCCTACATCAGTCCACCAATACGCATAATGGGACGGTGGAACAGCCTAGTGTTCGCTCGTCACGGTTATGATCCGGGTTTGATTCCCGACTGTGGTACAATGTGTGAGTCTTTTGTGGTGTCCTCCACCCTGATATTTCTGGAATATTGTGACTGTGAATAAACTAAACATATTCACTCGCTCATATATTATGCTGATACACATATTGATACTGTTTGTCATACAGTCAATATTTGAACCTATGCTGACACTCATATTAATACTATTTTTCATATTGCAATATTTAGACCAATGTTTAGTAACCCAATTTGTTTTCGGGGTTACACAAAGCCCTTCGTATCCTCGACCGTGTTGTGGTTATCGGTGGTGACACTTGGCAACGTGTTTGATTGCAGATGAATGTGGATAGGTGCTCTCAATCATCGGATTGCCTGTTACAGACTCGTCAGTGGCTTGTCTGTTTCAGACACTATTATTTACAGGTCGCTGCCATATGGTATGTGTGTATGTTTTTAAAGACGCAGTCAGTGACATGACAGAGGTCCGTAATTACTGGAGTCTAGATCTAGTGATTGATGTAATGTCCCACACTAATGTCAACCACTCGAGCTGTATAGTCACCTTTAACGACCGGCAGGTGTTTGATGCCAACATTAACTCGGGAACATGAGGCAAGTGTTTCATTTTAGTTTTACGCCGCAATATTCCAGCAATATCACGGTGTGAGGCACAACAAACTGGCTTCGCGCATTGTAACAATGAATCGAATCGAATCCGGGTTGTCTCCGTGACGAGCGAACGCTTCAACCACTTGGCTACCCTTCCGCCCTTTCTGGAACATGGGGCTCGCGAGATCACTTCATGCCCTGGCACTGTTAAATAACGTTTCTGAAGAAATACAGTCACAAGGATTATGGAAACGAAATCAGGTCAAACTATAATATAGCAAAAGAAACACAGCTCTGTTTTGGTCACGTTTTCAGTTAGAAGACTTAAACACGAACGCTTACTTTTATGACATTTCATTTTTGCGTTTGTTTTGCTGTTCAGTATATGTTGTCCACATCCTTACCCTCCAAATGTCATAACGGGTGAGACATAGTACAGACAGAAGTCCACCATAGTACAGTCACTCAGCAGGAGAGGCTGGGCGTCTGTCAGCATCTGCAACCTGCTGGGATCTTTGGCAGAGAACACCATGGACTCGGGGAACTGGAAATATACATATAAGTCACCCATTCTGCGTGTGACAGTTATATAATGTAGGGAGTGGTGGATGTTTGCTCAATCTTCATTTCAAAGGGATTACTTTTTAAAAATCACGAATAACTTTACTGTTATACCGAGCAGTGTATCAGAGGTACACAAAATACGTGATCTGGACAAACCAATATTGGACCTTTCGGGACATGCGGTGGCTGAGTGGGGTTTATAACTGACTTCGGTTTTTAGATGTCTCACTCTGAGGAGGTGGTTTCGCACCCCTGCTGGGTATACACTCATATTTCAGGTAATTTAAGATATTTACACTTCCGATGGCGGTACTCCCAAAGCACCACAAGCAATAATGTCCTTAAAGGAGAATACGAGAGAATTTCAATAATTGAACGTAAGAATACAATGGTACCTATTGCATGGATTGTAAGATGTGAACAAATGTCAACAGCGTTAAAAGCTAGACAGCAATTAGTACTACATGAATAAAGGGGATGCTAGGTATTATGTATGTATAGCAAAGGTACAAACTACATACTTAAACTCATTTCGAAACGTTTGCAAGTGTGCATCAAATAATGCCATACTGGGTGGGTGTGGTAGATACGCGCACGTTTCTACTCATAGGCGTGTTATAAAGTTTTGGTTAAAAGTATTAAGAATGGAATCGGACCGCCTTCCTCACCAGTGTTATCTTGATGAACGTGGTAAGCATACATATGTTTCACATGTCCGTCACTTGTTTTTCACGACTGGTCTTCGATTTGTTTGGATAGAGCGATGTGCAGGAAAAATACAAATGTTTAATAGCGCTTTTGCGCAAAGAATCCATGAGATATATTCCCAGATTTGGCATGGGTCTCTTTGTACATCCACAACTTTAAGGAATTACTCGGCTTTACAGCACTAAGTGATAACACCTAGATTCGTGACATTCTGTAAATTACGTATTGCATTCCATTAGTTTAAAGTTAATTTAATGAGAAAAAACATTGTACTAATGAAAGCATTCCTGTATGCCCTACGTATGTATGTTGTAATGTAGGAGTTCTCAAAGATGAGTACCATGTATTATTTGTATGTGAAAGGTATGCGTACCTCAGAAAAATTATAAAAGTCTGTCTGTCCTCGGTACAAAAAATACACTAACCATAACTTCTGTCTCAATTTGCATGAAACATGTGGTTTTCCTTTTCATGAAGATGTACATATGTTCTTCCTGTCACATGTTAAGTTGTCACAGTCAGTTGAACTTTGGGTCACGTGGCCAAACTACCGAAGAAATAGATTGAACTGAATGGAATCAAATTGGTGCCTCCCATTCTACTGATTCTTCTTCTTCATCTTCTCTGGAAGTTTCTCCTGCTCGATGTAAAATCAGTTAGTATTGATACGGTCTACCTTACAGGTAAAACATGACGTCGGGTACATACATTATAGCTTCAAATTCCATGGTCACTGTCAAGTTGTCAAATATAATCAAAGAGGGAGCCACCGGTAATAGTCACATTTGACGTCATGTCACGTGATACCACCTCTGCTCATTAACTGTCGGGTGTTTCCGCAACAAGCAGAAATCCGAGGTCGTTTTTCACGTTTTTATTGCCATTTTACAAACTTTTTGAGAAATTTTGATACGGAAAGTGATCTTTAGTGATCAAAGATTCATTAAATGTATTTTGTGTATTGTTTAGAGCCCATCTCAGACATATTCCAGCTATACTGTGGCGGTTTGTAAATAATTAAGTCTAGACCAGACAGTCCTTTGATCAACAGTGTGATTATCAACCTTTGTAACTGGGATATGGTGGCAATTGTTAGGTCTGGAAGCCTGGCAAATCTACCTTGTTAGTCGCCTCTTACGACAGGTATGGGTTTCTGAAGACCAGTTCTAATCCGGATGGTCTTGGGTTCTATAGATGGACAATTATATTATGTAAGAAGTGATGGGTACACGCGGAATCTTCATTACAATCGGCTTCGTTTAAAAAATCTTGAATAACAGTCTCTCACACACCCATCGATATTTCAGAGGAGTGCACTACACAGATGACCCAGACTGACAGGATTTTGCGGTGGCTCAGAGTTAGAACATTCTAAAGACGCAATAAGTTTTCAAACGCATTCATGGTAAAATGAGAAAGTAATTAACATGCATTTCCGTGTTTATCAGGCAACGTCATACACTCTGCCTTTGGAATAGAATTGATATGTGGAACTTCTTGAGTTGAAGGGGTGCTCTTGTTTGAAAAGCTGGTCGGAATAAGTTCTCAGCATAAATATGTCTCTCAAGTCATATGGAGGGTCAAAACTTGATAATTGTATATAATCGTGTCCTTTCTTGACGGATACCTCTCCATCTTTCTTACCCCTTGGAAACCAGCCATACACGGTGTCATGTTATAACTTCCTTGAAGGTCTGCAGCAAGCACGATGCCGTATTTGTTGTCGCCACCAAAGTCAGAATATGTTGACCACACTTCACCATCTGGACCATCAAAATCGGCCCATGCCAGCTGAAGACAAATACGCGAGAACCAAAACTACATGGATTCTGTTTCTCAATTTCATTCTGAACATTTTGGAAACATCTGATTTGCTCTCCGGCTTGTGATAATGGAACACTAACGGCGTTGTGTACTTGTTTCGTTCCTGCTTTCAGACAGAGTCCAAAATATGAACGCGACAGGGAAATAGTAAATATGTTTTGGGCCGTCTTTTCTACTTTTACTTTAAAAATAATTTTATCCATAAAATTCAGGCAGAAATTGATTTTATCTCCGGTTTTATTGAAAAAGCAAACTGTTCTCTGGAAATGCTAAATGTTCTAAAAACTGCTTTTTGCCACAGATTGAGTATTTACCCTTCTGATCATGTTGTCTATCGCTGTGGCGGGTCTAGACGGCTTCAGGATCAGTCCGTCCGAATTAACGCTCCTGAAAATGGTGAAGGAGTATAATTTATTTTCCTTATCAATAATAATGAATCTAAACAAAGAAAATATGGGGGATGTAAATTGTCAGTTGTGAGACCAGATGCCAGTCTGCAGTGTGTACACGTGTAGGAGATCCTAACTAAGTAAGACGCCCGTATGGCAAACCGTTTTCACGTTTATTAAGAAATACTGACATCGCAAATGCTTTTTAGGATATCTTGAACTGAACTGGAGATATCGAAATTGATGAAATATATCTTTGATTATTTACACACATATTTAAATACAATCCACATATCTTCAAAACAACTCTTTAAACCATAACCTTAACCTAAACTAACCTAAAAGCTGTCTTTTTATCTTTTAAATTTCTCGATACACATTCGGAAACATTTAGCACTGTTATCAAGCGTCTTCTAAGCGTTGTCAGTTTAACACGATCACAAGATTAACAATGTGTACCTCATTATGATTGTCTTGTTGAACTTGCCGATCATGTCACTTGGTCCAACAGGCCCTGTGCTGAGAGTGGCCACCAGTGCGTTCAGCTCCGTGTAAGGTTCTGTTGCGCCTGTGTTAAAGCAATGAATCCATCAACCGCCATACTAAGATGAGCGCCAAAATGCTTAACTCTTTCCCCAAAATACCTCAGATGTCTGTCATTAGGGATTAGCGAACCGGTACGAAACAAATAACCCTGCATATTTAATTTCAAGGATACTTGCATGAATAGATGCACCCACATCTTTCTCACTTACACACAGACACAGACACAGACACAGACAGAGAGACGCATAAGCACATGCACACACTTTTGTCACACATACTGACACACATGCCAAGCAGAGACACACACGCCGACGAACACCCTACACACACACACACACACACACACACACACACACACACACACACACACACACACACACACACACTCAGTTACACACAGTCACAATTCACATCTGCTTATGCATAATTTTGAATTCAGACGTTGTACAAGTTTTACGATGTATGTGATACGTTCTCTACAAATACCTTTATAAGGACTACCAGGTTGGACAGTCGTGGTCCAGAAGTTGTCCTTGAAAGGAGTGATGCCTATAGCCCATGCAAAAACAGAGGTGACGCCAATACGCCATTGTTGTGTTCCAGGATGATAGTCATTGCTGGCTCTTGCCTGTTGAGTGATTGACCGACTGAGTGAATTATTTTTCACTTTTGTTCGTTGTTTAACGAGGTTCTTGCGATACGATGACATGTATCTATTGCAATAGCGAGTCTGACAACGCGATCCCTTTCGTCTTCTTTTACGAAAAGCATGGGTTGCTGATGGCCAGTGGTAAACCGGCTGCTCACTGGAAACACTATTTATAAATGCAGGTAAGGTTGAAGTGAGCTTTCCAAAAGATCTGTCTAAATTTAACTGCTTTTAAATCATTAGGTTAGGTTAAAATTGTCAAGTAGATACATTCACAAACTGTTGTGTAACATGTTCAGTATTACAAATGTGTACCTGTGTCACAGCAGGGATAGAGATCCCTTGGAGTAGGTGTCGACTGTTGGCCATACAGTACTGTATCGTCACACCGTTCTTGGCAGCTCCACGCCCCATCTGGTTGAGCCATGTTTCACCCAGGTAGGCATCGTAGGTGAGGGACGGAACGCCGGCAAACTCCACGTTGAGCCAGTCCTGGTGTGATGTAGATGTGTCAAACCAAATTGAAACTATTCTATTTGGTATTATGAAATTGATGGACAGTGTTCAACACACACGACGAAATGTTTGAATGTGCTTCTACCATGGACATGTGATTATGAAGGCACACACTGGACCCACCACTGGCACCGGTCACAAACACATGCAGAGGCAAGTCAATTGGTCACCAGAAATAACAAAACACGTGCCTACCTGCTCATACGTTAGAAGACCCCATTTCCGACCATTGGAGATAAGATCATCCCAGAACGTCTGAAAACAGACGCATTCCATGCACAAAATAGCAAAGGCAATTCTACCTTGAGAATACATTTTTAATGCTGAATTTTGTTTGGACTGCCGGTATCATTCATCTTACATGATGCCCGACGTGTTCGTGCGAAATACAATCACGTCCTAAAGTGCATGCAAAATCTCCAAATCATTGTCATCATCATGATCATCATCATCATCATGCATGTCATTGATGGCTGCATCTTCTAAATGAATACCAATATCTTTATTTTTAGAAAGCCAGCAATAGGACTATTTGACCAATAAAGTGAATTCTACAGAGAATCGAATTTGCAAGAATGTCAGACTGAGTGTACAACAATTTCAGCACTGACAAAAAAGAACCTGTCTGAGATGCAAAAGAAAGCCCTAAAAATATTTTACATGAAAACGATGTGTCTTGTCAACTCCTTTCAACCATTTGCTTGTTCTTCATCAGGACGCTGGACTGGTTTATATAAGGTCGTATAGCCACCCGTCTGTACATGATTAAAGTTACTATACATCTATTGTTTTCTTTGGTAAACTGAGATGGGAAACAGATAACATGTAAAATGTTTCCCTTCATTGATGTCACATTGTCGCAATGTCTCAAGATAAACAGGAAAAGCATTTATTCAGGAGCAAGGAGCTACCAGTAATGCTAAGAGACACGTCCCGATATCATTGTTGCCATTAAGTGTTAAACCAATATATTCAGATTGTATGTATTCTTAATTAACCAACACAGTCTTGCATATTTCCTAAGAAGGCGGCAGGGTAGCCAAGTGATTAAAACGTTCCATCATCACGATGAAGACCAGGGTTGAAATGGGTACACAGGAATTAAGACGATTTCCGGTGTCCCGATTTCTGGTGCTAGTTTGCAACAAGATGCGCTAAACTGCACCCAGTATGTACATACTCGCTGTCCTTAGAAATGCACTCGCAGGAAACATGTTTTGCCGTACATTCACCTGACCCAATGGATGTCAACATCAGAAGGCAAACCTATGTTCATGTACTGTTTAGATCCTCATTCTTTAACTAGAATTTTCCAGCATGAATATATATGTTCTTACACAGGAACCGTCATCAGTTTGTCCCTTTATCTTCCTTACCTGGTCATTAGGAAGGGCTTTGTTGTTTTCAATAAGGAAATAATATTTTCCACCATTCTGCCTTGCATATGTTGTGTCGCTTGCCCTGAAATGATAAAGAGTATGTTAAAAGAACAACCCATTTGGTATCTGTCTTGTTTGTCTGTGTGTTTGATGCCACACTCAACAATATTCTGCGTAATGGTGGATGTCTTTAAAAAAACAAATTGAGACCAGAAACTTCAGTGACTGACATCATGGATACGTTCATATGCATCAACTACGGAATAGCCGATCCCGTTATTCGCCTCTTATACCTTAAGGTTGCTGAAGGTCAAATCAAACTATATGTTCTAATTCTTGAATGATTTATTTCAGCCATCTCATGTACTTACCAGTATCTATTATGAGCTGAAATTGGGAGTCCAGTTTTATTGTATAGCCACCTGGAATACAAAACATATGTGTCCAGATAAAGCCGATAGTGTAGAAAGGTCGCTTAAGCGTTAGTGGAAATTGTTATATACCCGAAACAAATCAACAGTTTTCTTGTGTATTGAAGCGCGCATTTAGAATCCAGATTTAGTGCATGTGACAATGTCTCTGAGAACCACCTTTGTTCAGTGATACAGATGCTGTCACTTACTGCATGCCGTTAGGGAACACTTCTGGAGTGCTCTCCCATGTTTTGACTCCATCACCAACACCTTTGTAGTACCACCAGGAGTCGAACTGCAGGTACCTGAAGCAGAGTGGTTGAGTGAGAAAGATGTTGAGTGATTGGTTGTGAGTGGTTCACTGAGTTGTCGAGTGAGTGGTTGAGTGAGTGAGTTTCATTCCGCTCGCTATCAGATAGTTGCTCAGTAATTCCACAGACTCTTGCGTATGGAGTGAGTGAGTGAGTTTAGTTTTACGCTGCACTCAGCAATATTACACCTGCATGGCGGCGGTCTGTAAATAATCGAGTCTGGACCAGACAATCCAGTGATCAACAGCATGAGCATCGAACTGCGCAACTGGGATCCAATGACATATGCCAACCAAGTCAGCAAGCCTGACCACCCGATCCCGTTAGTCGCCTCTTACGACAAGCATAGTCCTTGCGTATGAAACTGGAAATTGAAAAGTTATTACTGTGACAGCAGTTATAGTACAACGTATAGAACATCAACTCCAGGACGCTGTTGTCGATAACATGCCGAAATGATCCTTCTGGGCTTACAGGCAAGTAGTACTGAGATCTGTATGAATGGATCAATGAAAAACAGCTTGCGAGATGGGGAGGAACGTACAATCGAGTGATTGATCTTATGAGCAACGATCAACGCTGATATGCAAGTACACACTTGGTGGTGTGTGGTCTTGTGCATACAACACAGGTCACAACGTGAAGTTAAGCAATGATGGTCAAGGAGAGTCCTCGGATGGGTGACAGTGTTGGACATCTCGACCTCTGAGCGTTTATGCTGTCCCACGACGAAGCACACATGTGATCTTGCCGTAGGCAAGTGCGTTTGTTGCAAATTGCCTCAATTCACACGGCGGAGAATGGGCACCATTTGGGAAAAGTCATATGCATCAACTTTCCACTTGAAGGGTATCCCTGTTTCCTTGGCGGAACTGAAGGTAAGCGCCTACCTGAAGGGTAGCCCTGTTTCCTTGGTGGAACTGAAGGTAAGCACCTACCTAAAGGGTATCCCTGTTTCCTTGATGGCAGTGGCAACATCTAGTATTGTATCCTGGTAGTTTTTCTGAGGTTCGGTATTATAGTAGTAGTACGCCCCTGTAAATACAGGATCTCACATAGACCGTTTCTTTGACTGGTTTGAAAGTTCAGTTTTAACACAGTATATAATGCGCTTGTGTTCAGTTAATAGTTAAATGCCATGTGTATTTGTATTACGTCATGAACAGGCTGTGATGAATTTATTACGGAGAAACTTGAGCATCAACCAATGCAGTGCGTGGATTGACTAGAGATCTCAGTGTGGCTTTCCTACCGTTATCTGTCCAGTACCCCAGATAGTTGATGGTGAAGTCGGACTTGACAAAACTGTTGTCTCTTTCATACATCTTCTGTAAAATCTGACCCCAGCTAACGAATCCCTAATGCAGAGATATGAACTTTATATAATTAACATGAAATCATTGTGTACATACATATATCAAATTATATTTGAATTTAGATTGTTTTTAAATGAAACAAAATATATCTTCCAGTAAAGCGTTTATATATCATTTTAATTCATATTTATAGGATCTGTCATCGTTAGTAATGAAAATAACCCCGTAAACCAGCTTATCAAACTAATTGCTTCAATCACCAGGTAGCTTAACTGCATTTCGATTCAGTGGCAGGATCTAGCAAGCGATAAGCATCGTTATATTCAATCCATATAACTGTGTTACGAGGTCGATATCTTATTATATAATCAACTAGTCATCGGTAAAATACATGCGATGAAACAATTTCCATCAGTCGTCTAGATTCAGTTAGTGACGATTCAGTGAAATGGTCAGCGTGTCATGGCCGGATGCTCTGTTGTTACTTGAGGATACAGTTAAGTCGCATATGTTTTTCATGTGACAAACATTTATGACAGATACAGAGTGCTCTAAGACTGGAAGATCACGACTCGCCACAATACGTTAACGTGTAGATATACTCATGAAAATGAATAATAGAAAACATGAAAGTACAAGTGTCCCTGTCCCTGCATTCCCAGGATTCCACCCACAGTGCAAGAAAAAGCAAGACAAGAAACTCGGAAAAGAGTACAGGAACACTTGTGTATATTTAATACGCTGACTCTCACTCGGAATACATAAGATTAAGGAAATTTACGGGTGAAGAGAATATGTTCCTGTGACAATATTTTGCGACCACATTTTGCGAATGCGGTAGTATGTGCCGTGAACTTTGGACAGTATAAAACGCAACAAGCATCGCTACATTCAACTTTCTTCTTTGTTTATTATATCTTGCACAAAACTTCACCTCCCACGCTAGATGCAAGACGCAGGTGTCTCCACCACGTATATCAAGGTTCAACGTAATTGTTCGTTCTTCTATGTCCTGATAACATATCTGTGACTGAAGCCTGTACTCAACATTTGCCCCATTGATCGACAATGTATTTATATTCTTCAGCATATTTGTCGTTAACCTATACCCAATAGTATTGAAAGTATACTACTCCAGTTTTGATGGGGATAATGACCCATTAATTTCTTAAGCGTATATTATATTGTATCACTTATAACCACTCCAAAATGGAGTTTTCCAAAGACGAACAAAACATCGTTTCTTTCATGATTCGCAAACTCATGGCGCCGATCAATACGATCCCCAAAGTCGATCATCCGATCCCCGGGGTCGACCCTCCGATCCCCATTGGGGACAGCCTGTATTATGACTGTATAACTGTTGGGGACCCCTTTAAATCCGGATTTCTATTTCTATATTGTTCTGTGTGTACTCTCCGTCACCTTATCCTTTGAAATACCTCAAGTTAATCAATAATCATGGGTATTTTCAACAAATTAATTATTTTAAGACCTTGACACCAGTTCATAACTCACCTTGTTGATACCTTGGTTACTGTAGTACAGAATGGTGCTGGTTTCAAAACCCGGCACAATATCAGAGACTCCGCCCATGATTCCCCAGTAGAGGTTGTTTCCGGTGCTGGAAGTTTGGTACCACAGATTGGCAGCCATGAAGGTACTGGCGGGGGACAGGATGAGAGTGTTGGCGGTCTTTACCCGGTCAAATATAGAGAGGGGTCCACTTCTGATGCCGGACGTAATCTTCATTTCCGGGCCAAATCTGAAAAAAATGCACATAATTCGGAAATAGTAACCATATTAACACAGGTGAACAAAATGTTTTCTCCTCTATACTGAATGAAGTTTATATTCAAGCAAAAAGTCTAAATGTAATTACATAATCGTCAAGAATGTTTTAGTTAGTTCGTGTAATTTAGTGTTCTCGCAATAGATAACCATGAACATGCGGTCACATAAAATATGTTCTCTCTTGAATTAAGTACCTTATATACAAACAATCGTCATAAGACCCGTGAAGGTCTGGATAAGAATAAGGCTTCAGCAACCCATGCTTGCCATAAAAGGCGACTATGCTTGTCATAAAAGGCGACTAACAGGATCGGGTGGTTAGGCTTGCTGACACATGTCATCAGTTCCCAGTGGCGCAGATCGAAGCTCATGCTGTTGATCACTGGATTGTCTGGTCCAGACTCGATTATTTATAGACCGCCGCCATATAGCAGGAATATTGCTGAGTGTGGCGTAAGTCTAAACTCACTCACTCACTTACTCACATATCAGACATACATTTTCAGCATCGAATCCTGGCACATCTATGAGAGATAATATCAAATACTATTGATTTAAAACCATAGACCATCACGTATTTGTTACAGACTTTTGTTTGAAAAAGCTGACATTGGATAACTTCAACATAAAATATATGAACATTAAATTAACTGAACCGTAAGGACGTTTATGACGACTCAGTGAATGTGTTTGGTTTACGTCGCACTCAGCAATGTTACACCTAAATGGCAACGGTCTGTAGACAATCGAGTCTTGGCCAGATAATCCAGTGATCACCAGCATGAGCATCGAACTGCGCAATTGGGAACTGATGACATGTGTCAACCAAGTCAGCGAGCCTGACCACCCGATCCCGTTAGTCGCCTCTTACGACAAGTCGCCATTTATGGCAAGCATGTGTTGCTGAAGGCCTATTCTACCCCGGGACCTCCTATATGTGAAACGACACGTACTGTCCGAAGGCTTTGCTGCTGTCGCCGTACATGTCGCCCCCGTAGGACATGTAGCCAAGGGGAACAGTCGTCTCCTCCACAACAAACCCAGGAAAACCGGCTATAATTTCATCAACAGATGGCGCCTGAGTGGCATTGGTTTGGGTTAGGTAAGTCTGTGGAAAAAACACAAATTTATAGTTAATATGTCCATTATGGCAGATTCTGTGAATGCATTTCAAAGTGAAAAGATGTCTAATGTCATTAGAGGTTTGTTACTATGCTTAGAAATGGCTGTTTGTCTTGACTTATGCTTTTACTTTACAGTTTTTCATAAAAAAAACGTGAATTCCTAAGTTAACCATGCCGATAGCCAACGTTTGTGGTTATATTGTTCGCTGTGTATGCACAACGAAGGCTCGGGTATGACTCCCCCAGAGCGAACAATACATGTATATTGATCACATTTTCCCCGTAATATCGGAAGAATACTGCCATAAAGTATCAACTACGACCTCCAATATCCGCCGCAATAAAGGCGGCCAATGAAATCTCCTGTCTTTGCAGTAATCCTGGTGGGATAGTGCTAAAAGTGGCAAATTTCCGATTGACGAGTCTTTCTTTCATGTATGAGAACCATCTGTATTTTCTGAATTCATTAGTATTGCTTTAATAATCATCATGCATGTGTACATAGTCATACGTAAAACAAACGTATGCATTTCTTAACCCATTTGAAGAATCTTTTTCTAACCGTATTTTTCAACAGCCTCTATTCAACGAAGCTAGTCAAACACAAACATTGAGTAAACTTGTTAAGACACATTTCGTTTTAACTGTAGTTTTCGTAGTTCCTGAAGGAAGAGGTCTGTTTGAAACTAAACGGAAGGACAACATGTTGTTGAAGAGCAAAAATTGTCCTGGTGGGTCGTATTATGCATATGAAAAGGTACTTATCTGATATTGTTGTTAATACGCTTTTTAGTTTAACCTTTCATTTTCAAAGTCCATTTCAAAAATAGTATTATTCATCAGTATTTATAAATCAAAAGATCGCAATTGGAGCTATTGGAAAAGTCAAACCTGTTTGAAGAGAAGAAATTGTTCAGGTGGGTTGTTGTAGGAGAAGATACTTGAGTCGGGCGTGTAGAGATAGATGCTGGCTAGGAACCGGCACGTACTGGCTTGGTAGAGGAAGTTGGTGGCCTGCCATTTGCCGATGAAGTCAGATCCAGATGTAGCGGTGGTCTCCAGAAGCTTCAAGGTGCCTTCGGCGGTGCTGAACACCTGCTTGTTGACTCGAACGAACGTCGGTGCACTTTGCAGCCAGACATTTCCCTGCACGGAGATGCTGTAACTGCCGTTGGTGTTGACGTTGATCTCAAAGCTGTCACCCTTTGTGATAGCTGAACAGAGCAGTTACAAATATGGACCTTTTTGTTCAGATTAGAAATATTATGTGTAATTAAGTCTAGGTGTCATGACGAGATGAATTGTCGTGTAAGGCGGCACTCACCAATTTTCAAGCTATATGACAGCGGCCAATCAGTAATCGAATCAGGACAAGACTGTCAACAGCATGAGCATCGATCTACGCACCTTGGATACGATGACACGTGTGCACCAAGCCAGCGAGTCTCATCTCCCGATGCCGTTAGTCGCCTCTTACGACAAGTATAGGCGCCGTTTGTTGTAAGCATTTGTTGCCTAATCTACCTTAACGGATCGATCAAAACAAGATGTCGGCTGTCATTCACGACACATCACTAAGTCGTGATACCCAACTGTTCTTTGCATGATTTCGTGTAATAGCTATTATATCAACAGAATAATATGTTGTTTGAAGTCATTTGGTCCCTTTTTCACACCCCTTGTTTTTTTTTGTTTTTTTTGTTTAAATCAAATTACTGTTGACAATAATCGATCAAATGTATCCATAGGCAAGACCCTTGTCATGACGGCGTTCTTTAAGCTGACATCTGAGGTATTATTTTGCTAACATTGGATGAGTGATGCCATATTTATCAAGCACGTGAATGATATTTTATCTAACGAGTGGAAAGGAGCGAACGCGAGTTTGTACAATGTCGCTCACTCGTTTCATAAATATGGTATTACATGGGGCATCGTTTAGTATTCTCTATATCTGAACTGATCTCTACATATTAGTGTCGACAAAAGTTATGAATAACTGTAACACAGATACATGAAACCGTACGCGTAAATATGTCTAGGGACTTGTGAACTCAATTGACACGTTTTAGTTTGTCGTACGTGAACACATCATCGTTCATGTACACCTTTCATCCTTCGGTCTGGCTTAGTACACGCAATTTTAACACGTCAAGTCCCTGGCGACCCGCCATTGAAAATGTAACTTATACAGCTGTGTATCAATCACTCTTTATGCAGTCATGTGTTTCACATTCACAGGAGGCAAGCTAATCATACTCAACTATTCAGAATATTGAGATTTATTCCCATACTTTCTGGGGTTTTTTTCTAAGTCGGTCATCGAGCAATGTTCAAATGTCAGAGCATCTAAACTAGCACGTGACCTAATTACGTCACAGTGGATTTCCCTTCTTAACAGGACACGACATGAGTTATAACGAGAAAGTGACACTAAAATAAGACGACTGTGTGATCTGATACATCCACACCAGAGAAATATCAATTACAAAGGACATCGTAGACAGGATAAAACATTTGAATTCAGCAACGCTTACATGTAACAGATTGTAACCGAGTGTGGAAATACAATGACAACGCAACAAGCACGTTAACTGAAATATGGTGCAATAAAATACAAAACACGAACCTCCAGAGCACACAAGAATTAGCGCCACGAGAAGAAACCCAACATCCATCTTCAACAACGACACCCACAACAATAGTAAAAGATCAGATGATCTTCTCGCTCCTGAACATTATCTTTACCTTTATCTCGTCCTTGACCCAAGGAGCCCTATTATTATTAATTCTATCTATATTCTACTGCAACATCAATTGTAAAATTTGCAAAGTAATGTTCACGTTATGTTAGAATATGGATATGCGATGCTGGAACTTAAATACCATGTTAAGTAATACAATCAGTACAATTTAACTTGGTAACTGATATCGGTCGTATTACTGATCAGTATTGTCATATATCCATATGGGAACTAGATGTGGAGTTTATCTCGATGACGACAATACTGATACGTGTTCATGTATAAATATAGGTTATCGTTATGCTTATGTTTGCACAATATATTATCCATATTGGATTTGGACTTTATCAGCAATAGCAAATGTAAGCAGTGTCTCCAAGATCTCGTTGATTTCGACATGCATTCGTGTACCAGATTTTCTCAACATTCCTTAACGTAGCAGGAATACGTTGGTTAAATGTTTTTTCGAAACAGTGGTATAATTACTTGAACTGAATTTTACACATAAATCAATGTGCGATTTTTACCCTATATTTCCTATCGATGACAACGGTCACTGGGGCATTTTAGCTGAATGTTCAATGAATGATGGGGTGATGGATGGATGAATGAATGAATGAATGAATGAATGAATGGAAAGTTTTGAGCCTTTTTTCTTGAATGATGCTTCTCTTGAGCAATAGGCGTGAGAACCTCTTTGAAATCTTTCAACTGAAAACATGATTGTGAAAAATCTTGCAATCAGTGCATTGTACTTGGAACTAAACTGACGGAGATGCAACAAACATACACACGAGGAACACAAGCCAACAAAGCCCAGTTGTAACTTGTGCATGTGAAACTAAACTGCCGGCAATGCAACAAACACATGTACGAGGAACTAAATCCAAAAACATAACTGTGACCTGTGAATCGCACGTGGAACTTATAACTTCCTACAATCCAACTCACCCTATCCTTCTAATCTGAACAATCTGTCAAGCTGCGAATCTGAAATGAATGTAGGAATGTCTTTTATGTCGAAATACCCTATAGTGTGTGGATGCACTCGTGGATGTTTCTGTGTTAAATGCCTACGTGTCTGTGGCACTAATTATATTGACTATACCATCGAGCGCGCTTCTGTTGAAGCAGTGTCTGGCCGTGTGGGCGATGTTGGGATTCGAACCCAACCCTAGCGCATCATGTACAGCCAGTCTCTGTGTTCTTGATAATCTGTTAAGCCTAATCAAGGCAAGTGCCAAACCATTCTTTTCACCACTGTCTATTCTTGTAGATCCTGATTCACAATATATTGTTTTAGTTGAATGCTATCATTTACAACAGCGGTAGTCCTATAATGACACGATGCATCCTGCTTTACCTTGAGCTTTTTATGAAAACAATGAACCCCAAACACTGCCTGGAGTCAGAGAAGTGGGAAAACAATGGACAAAGTAAATGAGAGAGGTTCTGACACTACGTAATCTTATAAGTAATTAAATCAATCAAGTGTCATTGTCGTCCATACAAAAACATGCAGGAAGTTACAAAACAAACAAACAAACAAAACAAAGTGCGACAAGGACAATCTGACGATCAGTCGCATTGAGTATACGTTAGCACCCTCCTCAAGGGTGATATGGATATCAACGCTCGAGCCGTAAGGCGAGAGCGTTGAATCCATATCACCCGCAGAGGGGGGGTGCTAACCTACTTACACCACGTGGGCGCTGAATGGACTCGTCCATTGCTTGTCGCACGTGCCTTTCCTGCACCGCCAAGGTTATGTGTACACGTGGTTTGGGGAAATAAGTCAATGTGCAGGGTGAATTCTGATGATGAGCTTTGTCGGGCCTCGCAAGAAGCGGAGGCATGCCATATCAATAGCGATAGAGACTCAGAATTGTTGGAAGCATCTCAAATTATTGAAGAAGAATTACAAGAAAAAGGTAAAACTGCTGAACGTTTTTATGAGGCTAATGATGGTGAAATTGGGAAGCGTGCGTTGGATGCTGTGGAGAGTAACACCCAGCGGCGGGATAAATGGGCGTACAACACGTTTACTGCCTGGGCTATCGCCGTAAATAATCGGAGGGGGGTGGACGAAAACCGGTCACTCTTTTGGAAAATATGGGACTTGACGAGTTGGCGTATTTCATGTCAAAGTTTGTTCTGGAAGTCAGAAAAAAGATGGCTTGGAATACCCCCCGAATTCACTCTTTCAGATAGTTATGGGTATACAATCATACATAAAGACTGTTTCTAAAGTAAATGTTGAATTTCTCCAGTCTGATGTGTTCGAAGAATTCCGCCAGGTTCTTGACGGAGAGATGAAAAGACTGACACGTAAGGGATTGGGACAATTCGTTAAGAAAGCTGAAGCTATCAGTGTTGATGAGGAGGAGCTGCTGTGGAGGAGTGGTCAACTTGGAGACCTGAACCCGCGAGTACTAGTGAACACCTTGCTTTACCTGAATGGCAAACATTTTGGACTTCGTAGTGGCCACGAACACAGAAAGCTAAAACACAAAAACTCACAAATATCCCTTAAGATGGGTCCTGAAGGACACGAGTACTTGTGTTACCAGGAAGATTACTCCAAAACTGTGCAAGGGGGGCTGAAGCACAGAAGAGTTACCCCTAAAGAGATCGAACATCACACCAGTAGTAATCCTGCCCGATGCCATGTTCGTCTGTTTAAGAAGTACTTATTACTGTGTCCTCCAGACGGCCATGATGACGCTTTCTACCTTCAAGCTCTTCAATCTCCGACAGATAAGTGTTGGTGTTTCGTGAGCTTACAACTTCCGGTTTTAATGTGACCGTGTAAGGGATGCCAATAGTCATCAAGATATTAAACTAAATATTGTGATCAACGAAATGAAACCTGTTTCACATTCAAACCAGACCACTCGTTCAAACCAGTGTATATACTTTATCCTATACAGGATAGTCAATGAATGGCAGATTTATTGTTAGAAAAAATGAAAATAAAATTAAAGATGATAATTATTGAATATGCAATACACCCAGCGTTCAGTATTGGATTGGTCAGTCTATAATTACCAATTCTCCCATGTTCCAGGTACAGCCGACAGCCACTGGGTCACAACACGCTACAGAAGATTGTCCCTGAAATGTGTCGGAAGGCTGGTGTGCAGGGCTACAAGACGAACCACTCACTTAGGGTTACCACGGCAACCCGTCTGTACCAGGCTGGGGTTAGCGAACCATTGATAATGGAACGAACTGGACACAGGAGCGTTACAGGTGTGTATTATTTTTTCACTAAAGCAATCATTTAAGTGGTGAAAGTTCGTTTCTTTCAAACTAAAGTCCCATTGTTGAGCTTCACTACATATGCTACATTACCAATTTGATCCAGTTTTCTTTCAAACAGGTGTGCGCAGTTACACCAGAACCAGTGAGGACCAGAAAGCCATAGTAAACGCCATACTGAATGACGAACAGCTGGGAGATACTGGCGCGTCAACGGAGACCGCATCATGGCCAGACCAGGAACATGGCAAGGCCACCTCTGCAACCTCTAGCTCCACCGTCACACTGTCGGCAGCCCAAACCAGGCACCAGATTTACATGGACAACTGTGTTGTAAATTTCACAATGAAATAAATCCACACATCCTTGTTCATGTTATTATTTTAGATTGGCACCTGGACGGAATCGCTGTATTCACACCCTTTTGATACTTTTATAGAGGTAATTTTCAAATATTGTTTCCAGGCGAAGCCGAGAAACAATATTTGAAAATTACCGATGTCCAAAATTCCGTGGGGAGATAAGTCAATGACCGAGGCGAAGCCGAGGTGTCACTTATCTACCCCAGGTTGGCCAGTCCAGCTGCCAAATAATATACCCGGTTGTTAACATCATATCAACCTCTGCACGTGCAGATAGAAGGTTGATACACAGAAAATCAACCTGCCAGAACAATGGACATAACACACCCTAGTGGTGTAAGGCAAGGTACCGCCCTGAAAAATATTTTAACGTGTCTCTCAGTCAAAGTGTGGTAATACCGTTAGGTAAGTGTGTTTCTCACCTTTCATACCTTTATCTTCGTGATTGATGCCAATATTTTGCCATTTGCGTTTTCCCTACCTTATAAAGGATAGTTCTGTCCCTCATTTGGTTTCAGTGAGGTAGGGTGTGGTTGTCTTTTCCATGTAATACTGTAAGTGACATTCTCGCGAACTCGTCCTTTAGACTTACTTGTTTTGGATCAACATGCTCATCTTAAACTCAAAAAAATAAATTATCGTGTCCAGAGATAAAATAATCTCCGACTACATAATCTACAACTCTACAATCCTTACAGGTGTTTGACTAATTCCTAAACTGTATGTCTCCGATACATATTTTTCGTCTCCAGCCAAACCTTGGTTATATTTGTTGTTGGTTGTTTAACGATACACATAATCGAGTCCCGACCAGACACTCCAGTCATCAACACCTTGACCATTGATATACGAAACTGGGACATGATGACCTGCGTGGCTTGTTTGCTTGTTTGTTGTCGTTAAACGCTGTACTCGTCATCATTCCAGCTATTTGGTGGCGATCTGAAACTAATCGAGTCGTGGCCATACAATCCAGTGGTCACCTGTATGACGACATGTGTCCGCAAGCCTGACCTCCCGATCTCATTAACTGCCTCTTACAAGGAACAGTTCAAGATCAAGTCCAACCAACATAATTATATCGTACATGACACCATCTATTTCTATGGCGATCTATTTATTGCTACAAGTTACGTCCTAATATTAATTGAGGTATTTTGTTTTGTATTCTATCCATATATGCAGCCCCAGGCTTTGTAACTGATAGTAGCATAGCCTGAGTCTCCCAGGTTACACTGGAGACTTTTTGACACTCCGTCGATGTTGAACCAAAAATTGACAATTTCATTTGCTCCTCCTGTAACACGGACTAGGATGTCACTGTCAAAGTTGATGTCGACAACTCTCTGTGGAGACATTGGCACCCACTTGTCAAGTTCTCCTTGAATGATGACCTGGTGACTGAAAATAGGAAAAAAACGTGCACTGGAATGAAGGATTGAGTGACTGAGGGACTGAGTGACCGAGGGACAATATTTCAGTGATGTCGCTTTGGTGAAATATTTGGGAAATATCAAGGCTGAAAATACTGAATCTGATGTGGGAACTGACAAAGTGCGGATCCTGCATTGGGAAGGGAGACGACTCGTCTGGTGCCTCATGACTTCGAAACGCCAGGATCATAGACTAGGAGACCGGGGACGTCCTGAAACTGTGGAAATCTAGAGTTGCCAAAATCTAGACTTACATGGGCTTTCTTGAATATTTGTTAAAGGTTCTATATGACAGTCTAACTTGATCACTGTTAAAACCGTTAATTAAAAACATTTACAACCGTGTACCTGATACAGGTGATATACCTCACTGTGATCCTCCTTCCAAACATTCAGTGTACCCAATCACAAAGGTTTACAGTCAGTAAAAGATTTTTGGCTTGATCCTCACCCTCCATATGTTGTAACGGGTGAGACATAGTACAGACAGAAGTCCACCTTTGTGCAACCACTAAGCAGGAGAGGCTGGGGGTCTGTCAGTAGCTGCACCTTGCTGGGTTCTTTGGCAGAGAACACCACAGACTGGGGGAACTAGAAATACACAGTTTGTTTGATGTATTTCCAATGTCTGACAATGTCAGTGTGAAATGGGTGATTGAGTAAGTTTATTTTTTCACAGTTTTCCTCATGCCAGTGGTCAACAACATCAGAACACGAGCACATAGTAACAATACCGGGATACGATATGTGTTTCAGCCTGAGAGGAGTGGGTGGTCAGGCTCAATTATTTGGTTGACACATGAATCATGAATCATGAATCATGCGTTAAACAAGAAACAACCTACCTCTTGGAACCCAGCCATGCACGGTGTCATGTTATAGCTTCCTTGAAGATCTGCAGCAAGCACGATGCCGTATTTGTTGTCGCCACCAAAGTCAGAATATGTTGACCACACTTCACCATCTGGACCATCAAAATCGTCCCATGCCAGCTGAAGACGTACGGTAGAATAATCGATAAGGTCCATTATAAATGGGATTTTTAAAAATGTGTTAAATAAGGGTATACTCCGTTACAAAATAAAAGAATGTCATTGTTTGCCGCATAAAAATGGTATTGTTCATGCCCCTGGTGCTTACCAAAATATGAAACATGCTCAGAGCCCAATCATGAGACAATCATATCTTCAAAACAAATTCATATGCTTAAGGACATGATGTCAGATAGTTTCCGACAAAGTACTATTTATGAAGATCACTTACCAAACTGTTATACGTAACTTTGAGGAAATGAGATTCAGATGTACATTTCAACGTTCAAGTAATTTGACAATATATGTAAAAATAAATATCATTTGAATTTTATGCTCATAGTTCACTAAATGCGATGGGGTGGGTTGGGGTGTTGGTGTTGGTGTTGGTGTTGTTGGTGGTGGTCTCTGTGCGAGCGAATGTGTTACGTGCTGTCATTGGAAACATGCCTGTAAACATACAATATTGTGACATAGAAATGGAAGAGATAGTGTTGCCACATGACTTTGCTATCAAAGTGTATGTGGAAAATATATGAAAAGCAGGACCATCTGTGATCGGGACATTTCAGCTAACAGCTAACGTGTCCAGGAAAGAGTGCTCACCCTTCTGATCATGTTGTCTATAGCTGTGGCGGGTCTAGATGGTTTCAGGATCAGTCCGTCCGAATTCACACTTCTGCAAATCAGTGAGACCATTTACCAACAAGAGACAAAATATGTGGAACGTGTCAACAACAAATACTAAGGGAAACAACTAAGGCAATACCACTTCATGGTTCCATTATATTTATACACTGGAATTTTCATGTGTTCCTTTTCTTCGTTTCTCTCAAAATGTAAAACAAGTAACAAGAGAATGCTCTGTCGCTGGACCTAGACAGTTCATTTCCGAGTGTGCATGTCGTCATTTTCGGATTTCACGTCGTCATGTCTAAGTGAAAAAAAAACACCATATAGCACTTAAGGCGACGTGGCCAAAACAACCACGTCAGAGAACGTCGTCCTCGCTTTGACAGTCCAATCGTGACACCCTTTCGCCTCGACAAATGGATTCGAACCACACTTCTTCCATCCAGTGACCCTCGCGGTCGGTATGATCCCATAGAACAGAGGCAACACCTCATTGGCACATGCAACTCTTGCAATTATAGACAGGAGCAACAGGGACGACAGGGCACCCCTGACAGTAGTGATGGAGAGATCAGTTGCTCGGGACAGCAAAACTGACGAATCACGTTTCCTTGCTCGTCGACACTGTATCATGTGATTTGTCACAAATCGAACATGTTGCTACCCTTCCTCAGATATGGAATCCCATTTCCAAGATTCTCCAACAAGGTCGGGTGGAATGAATGCGGTATAGGTGTCCAAGTCGTCATTGATCGGTCCTGTATGTGCCAAGAACATATCATAATACCTTCCAAATACACTTGAAAAGTTGTAAAACTGCCCAAAGCTGTTATTGTCATAGTCATTGTTCATAATATAGTTATATAAATTCATATCATTTAATGTTAACGTTTGGCAGGCTGCTTGCAGATTGTTCTCGTAACATTAAACTTTTTTTCTAAATTTGTCGATGTGAATTCCAAAACGATATCACTGAATGATCAAACTGCATGATCTCATTAACATATATCTTCCAACTCTTCTTACCTCATTATAATCGTCTTGTTGAATTTGCCGATCATATCACTTGGTCCGACAGGTCCTGTGCTGAGAGTGGCCACCAGTGCGTTCAACTCCGGATATGGCTCTGTTATGTCTGTGTTGAAAAACATATTCTGATAGATACCTTCTGATTCTGATACCTTGCAGATTCATTCCCGAAAACAAACATGACATACCACAAATTCATGCACACGCACACGCACACGCACACGCACACGCACACGCACACGCACACGCACACGGACATGCACACTTTACGCAAATGCACGCACAAAAGAAACCTAATTTATCGACAATGAAGCTGACACTGATCATGTGTACTCATCATTTCCACCTGAAACAGAACCGCGCCAGATTTAGCCATCGATCTTGAACCCTCTAAGTAGTCCCTCAGGCAGGCCCTGACAGCTGACGAATAATGTTAAACAAGAATACCTGCGGCATTAAAAGAATTATAAGGATACGTGGTATGTTCACATAAGTGAATGCTTTACTTGAATGTTTTCCATGCGGTTGAACAGTCGTAGTCCAGAAGTTATCTTTGAAGGGTGCTATGCCGATGGCATACGCCAACATGGACGTGACTCCTATCCGCCACTGGTCGCGTCCAGGATGATAGTCTGTGCTCGCTCTTACCTACGAAACAAATCAATGCATGTAGTACAGTCGGCATCCCGTCAGGCCGTTAGTTACAAACACCTTTATCACTTGCTTGATGACGACGTTAGTACCTACACGGAAACGTATTAACGTCTCATATTAATATTAAAGAAACTGTATATCCACAGAACTCTCCTCGTTGTTTAACCACCATCTGATAAGTATTTATGTTACGAGGGAGAAGTATGCGTTATATGTTCATACAAGAGAAAGTGATGAGTCAGCATGTTTCGTCGTCCTGCCTGTGTTGCGAGAGGGTTTGAGTGAAGCTTGCATTTTCTCAAGAGTAAATGTTTTATACTCCTACCTGTGTTACGGGGGAGAAGTATGTTTTATATTTTCATGCAAGAAAACGTGATGAGTCAGCATGTTTGGTTGTCCTACCTGTGTTACGACAGGGATGGAGATCGCATGCAGTGCGTGTCTACAGACAGACATGCAGTACTGTATTGTCAAACCATTTTTGGCAGCTCCACGTCCCATCTGATTGAGCCACGTCTCTGCCATGTGTACATCCTCAGTGAGAGCACCAACTCCGCCAAACTCACCTTGAAGCCAGTCCTGAAGTTATTACAGAAATGCCTTGAGTTTCTGATGAGGCTACGTGAGGTGATGGTAAGTGAGATGAGATGATAGTGCTTGACATGAGGGTAGGGTAGGTGAGTTAAGTAGGTGAGTATGTTAGTTGAGATGAGATGATAGTGCTTGACATGAGGGTAGGGAAGGTGAGTTAAGTAGGTGAGTATGTTAGTTGAGATGAGATGATAGTGCTTGACATGAGGGTAGGGTAGGTGAGTTAAGTAGGTGAGTATGTTAGTTGAGATGAGATGATAGTACTTGACATGAGGGTAGGGTAGGTGAGTTAAGTAGGTGAGTATGTTAGTTGAGATGAGATGATAGTGCTTGACATGAGGGTAGGGTAGGTGAGTTAAGTAGGTGAGTATGTTAGTTGAGATGAGATGATAGTGCTTCACATGAGGGTAGGGTAGGTGAGTTAAGTAGGTGAGTATGTTAGTTGAGATGAGATGATAGTACTTGACATGAGGGTAGTGTAGGTGAGTTAAGTAGGTGAGTATGTTAGTTGAGATGAGATGATAGTGCTTGACATGAGGGTAGGGTAGGTGAGTTAAGTAGGTGAGTATGTTAGTTGAGATGAGATGATAGAACTTGACATGAGGGTAGTGTAGGTGAGTTAAGTAGGTGAGTATGTTAGTTGAGATGAGATGATAGTACTTGACATGAGGGTAGTGTAGGTGAGTTAAGTAGGTGAGTATGTTAGTTGAGATGGGATGATAGTACTTGACATGAGGGTGAGGTAGGTGAGTTAAGTAGCGAGTATGTTATTTGGGATGAGATGATAGTAGTTGACACGAGGGTAGGGTAGGTGAGGTTGATTAGGTGAGGTAAGGTGAGTAGAGATAGGTGATTTCAGCTGAGTTAGGTGAGGTGAGTCGATGGTAGGTGATGCAAAGCGAGGTAAGGTTCCACATTGCGTTTAAAATTACTGTTATTGTGCAGCGAATACATGCATGTGCCTGTGAGTGTGATTCATCTTGTGCCAGACCCATCTCCTTTCGGTATATTTATTTATTTTTCCACCACGAAGATACAACACCGAGGTTTAAATAATATAGATACCCTTTCTCTTACTCATTGAAGATGACCAATGCGTGTTCGCCCTTTCAGTCACAAATTAGCGCCAAGGTAACTATACATATTATCTTTGCCGCTATTTTGTGATGCAAAACACTGACCTTCGGGATGTGGTGGAGCGGTGGATTAAGTATGGTTTTACGCCGATTGTAGCAATATTTTAGTAACAACATTGCATCGGGAAACACCAGAAATAGGTTTCACAAATTGTTCCCATGCGAAGAATCGAAGCCCTGACGAGCGGACGCTTAAAACCATTTGGCTACCCCACAACCTTTCGATGTATTAGTGACAAATCGATTTATTCGGTGTATTTCTTTTGAAGCAATTGTTGGCCAACACTCTAGATCTCCCTATATGAAACAATCAGTTACTGTTGAGCCTACCTGTTCATATGTCATTAAGCCCCATTTTCGAGCATTTGCGAAGAGGTCGTCCCAGAATATCTGAAAGTAGAAACCATAAACCTATAAACCAAAAGGAAACAAGTCAAACCTATAACACATCTGTAAGCAAACACGATAAGTGTCTTATGTATGCAAGACATACATACATACATACACACACACATACACACACACACACACACACACACACACACACACACACACACACACACACACACACATACATACATACATACATACATACATACATACATACATACATACATACATGAGTGAGTTTAGCTTTACGCCACACTCAGCAAGATTCCAGCTACATGGCGGCGATCTGTAGACAATCGAGTCTGGACCAGACAATCCAGTGATCAACAGCATGATCATCGTTCTACGTAAATGGGAACCGAAGATATGCGTCAATCAAACCTGGCAACCCGATCCTGTTAGTCGCCTCTTACAACAATCATGGATTACTGAAGATCAGGTCTTCACGAGTTGACACCATAAAAGAGGAACATTATGAACAGGTATATTTTCAAATTACCTGTTCCGTTGGAAGGGCTTTTGTCTTATCAATGATGAAAGAATATTGACCACCATTCTGTTTAGCGTACGTTGTGTCGCTTGCCCTGCAATTGCACATAGCTGATATACAAGTAGTTAGCAGGTGATTTTAGTTTTACGCCGCTTTCATCAATATTTCCGCAATATCACAGCGAGGAAAACACATTCTATCCATGTGGAGAGTTGAACCGACCCAGATGTGATTAAGAGCATGTACTGTGAAGTTTATCATTTTTTCTTATTCATTCATTCTTTATGAGCCATCGTCTTATGATACGATAAACATGCTAAATACATATACAATTATAAATAAAATGGAATCATTCACAGTTGATTGAAATATAACATTCTCCACGACATCACGACATTTGATACTTCTTGAAATACTTATATGTCTTAAAATGTTTTAGGGGCTCTCGCATATTGTGGGTATAACATTTATATGTTGTTTACGCAGTTACAGAGTATTTACTAAGATACATCTGAAAGACAAATGCACATGATATTCATTCCCTGTGAAACCCTGTTTAAACGTCGCATTATCTTTGTTCTCTTGGTGTCGTAAAATATCTTCCTGTACATACACGACCACAGGAGTAAACATGAGGCACACTAATATTAAGGAGATAACATTTTAGGGCTTTTCATAATGAAAAATGCCACGTGAAAATCGTAATTGTGAGACAAATTTAAATGAGTCTGAAAAGCAAACTTGTTCTTTTTCATGACTTGTTCACTTGATTGTCTGGTCCAAATTCTATTATTGACAAATATTGCTGAATGACAAAAGAAACTATACAAACTCGAATCACCTTTATTCTAAAGACAGACCACCATTGTAAAAAGGCAAATGAAGTTTAAGAACATAGGTATGGACAATGCACATGCCCATACGCCTGCTATTAAAATTTCTTTCCTTTTTCCACAATGGTGGATTGTCATTTCGTACTATCAGTGATTTCGATTTGGTAGCCTTTCTTTTGCCCGTCGATTTATGATTATAATTACTCGATAGGGAAACTAGTGAAATACTTGCCAGTATCTGTTGTGTGCTGTAACTGGCAATCCTGTTTTGTTGTAGAGCCACCTAGTAAGTACATACAGCAAATACATTCAGATACAGTCAACCAAACGTGTGTCGAGTTAAAATGTATTTTGCACAACCGAAAATAGATGAATAAAGGAATTATGCGAGGGTACGAAGCCTTTATTTCCATACAATCATGGGTTCGATACCGTTGTGGCGAAGCTGAAGTGACCTTCTTAAATACTTCGAGTTATGCAAGATTCCACACAGCCGAAAATAGGTGACTATAGAAAGGATGCGAAGGGACAACCATATGGTCTTCTTAAAGTACGACTTTGTGGTGTATTCACATATATGCATACACATGGGACATGGGTTGATTTATCGTCGATGTTTGTGTACGTTCTCTAAGCCCGAGGGCTATCGCTCCTGTTACTTACAGCATGCCGTTTGGAAATACTTGTGGGGTAGCCTCCCATGTCTTGACGCCATTTCCTGCACCTTTGTAGTACCACCATGAGTCGAACTGCAAGTATCTGAAACAGAGTTCGTGAGTGAGTTGGGTTTCATTCTGCTGTCAGACAGCGGGTTGCTTTGAAAAATATTTCATTTATGTTAAGGTGAGTCAGATCCCCGAGCAAAGAGTGTTAGACCCACGTATATGTTGCGTACAGACCACGAATCATAAACACATCGAAACTAGAAGACGTACCCACGACAAGCGGATCCTGTTACCAAACAAAACCAAAACGTCATGCGCACATCGAACTGTGGCACTTGAAGCTAGTGTGCCTCTGGAAAGATGTGTAAATGTCCACCTACCTGAAGGGTATTCCTGTGTCATTGATAGCGGTAACAATGTCGATTATGGTGTCTTCGTAATTCTTCTGGGGTTCCGTATGGTAATAGTAATATGCACCTGCAAATAGTGAGTGCAATGTTTGATCGCTGCTTGATGTATATCAGGTATTCGTTGGAGTGGGGTCCTATGAGGAAAAACAAGCGCGCGCGCGCACACACACACACACACACACACACACACACACACGTCATGCAGGGGATTAGGAGAGGTTGGGTAGGCTTCTGGTTGAAGGATTCACTCGTCACTCTGAAGATTCGGTTTCCCACATAATAAGCCGCTGGTTGGTGAGAGTTGAACCGGCACTCGTTGATTTTCCGGCGATTGTTATTTGTGTAATGGTTAGTTTTACGCCACTTTTAGCAATATTCTAGCAATATCACGGCGGAGCTCACCAGAACTGGACTTCACACACTGAACCTATGTGGGGATCGAACACGGGCCTTCGACGAGAGGCGGGGCTTTATCCACTGGGCTGCCCCACTACCCCTGACGTGGTATCAGCATGTAACACCACAGAACAATTTTGCAAACTGGAGTCGAGAAGGGGTTGCCATTTCTTGCAGTCCCTTACCGTTGTCTGTGTAGTACCCCAAATAGTTGTTGGTGAAGTCTGACTTGACAAAACTATCGTCTCTTCTGTACATTTTTTGCAGGACCTGCCCCCAGCTGACAAATCCCTGAAATTGTAATGATTAAAATTTAACCTAATTAATGTCAATTTCAATTAAATAAATATTTAAATATAAGTATAAACATAAAACTGTAAAGCCAGTCTATGTATACGTTTGATAATGAAAAAAATATTATATGTAATACTGATATTATCATTACGTAATGAAATATATTTTTGCATAATAAAATAAAATAATTTTGATAACTTTTAGAATACGTTCTGTCACTGCTGTTTCGGATTAAGACAGATATCATAAATAGACATATTTATGAAGCCCTGTGTGTTAACCTTTTGTATTCCTTCACTTCGCACTGTTTATAGACCGGTCAATATAGTCTCATCAAATAGGCGAGAGCAATCTTATATACAGCACCTTGTTGATGCCTTGGTTGCTGAAGAAGAGGATGGTGCTGGTTTCAAAGTTGGCTGGGACGTTGGTAACGCCACCCATGGTTCCCCAGTACATGTTGGCTAAAGCGCCGTTTTTCTGGTACATGAGATTGGCGGACATGAAAGAACTGGCAGGAGACAGGATGAAAGTGTTGGCTGTCTTGTTCCGGTCGAATATACAGAAAGGGCCACTTGTGATACCGTCGGAAATGTTAAGAGGAGGCAAAAATCTGAAAGTGAACTATTCTACAGTAATAGCTTAGATGGACAAAGCAGAAAACATGCACATATTTTACATATATACGCACATACAAATGTATATTTACATATACACAAACACACACACACGCACACACACATGATTTCTGTATAAGTGATTTCTTCAGGTGCATAATATATAAGTATATAATCCATAGTCCATGCTTGTCCAAACTCATATATTTACCACACCAAAAGCAGTCTGACAAATGTTATGAATATTACTATCATTATGATTATTTATAAGAATAAACAATGACCAATGCCCCAATGCCCCAATGTCATCACTCATTCACTCCGCATCACTGTACATACTCTCCAAATGCTTTTTGGCCATATCCAAACTGACCACCACCGTACGACAGGAAGCCACGGGATACTGGCGTATTCTCCACAACGAAACCGGGAAAGCCGGCTATGACGTCATCGTTTTTCTTTGCCATCGTTCCGTTCGTTGCGTTCAGGTACGTCTATTGAGAGCAAAGCGAAAACTCATATACCTGACGTTCGTGTGTTTTATGAATGATCCATCCAGAGAAGTTTGGAGATAATAATGTTCCTTTCGATAACACATTGGTTGTCAGGACTGTGCCACTGTTATGGTCATTTGTTTGTTTGCATGCTTGTTTGTTTAAAGTCGTAATATTCAAGCACTTTTGTGGCGTTCTGTAAAAAATCCAGTGATCAACTTCACTATCATCGATATATGCATTTGGGATACTAAGACATGTTTCAGCCATGAACGCCATCCGGCCATCACTGATGTGAGGGGACGGTGGGGTAGCCTAATGGTTTAAACATTCGCTCGTCACGCCGAAGACCCGGGTTCGATTCCCCACATGGGTACAATGTGTGAAGCCCATTTTCTGGTGTCCCCTGCCTTGATATTGCTGGAATATTGCTAAAAAGCGGCGTAAAACTAAACTCACACACTCACTGATATGAATGAAACACTGTACAGCATAGTCGTATTGGACACGTATATCTTGAATGGTAAATATCCATTAAACAACACCCAACGTAATATAGGTGTTCATATTTAACGATATTTGAACTGCTCTTGGATGTTACAGACGGCGTTGACGTTGGTCAATCATTAAAAACAGTCCATAGACATTTTGTATGTTCACATTCACCAGTAAATTAAACAGAAAACATTCCAAGGTGATACTTGTACAAACATGGTTTTGTGTTAACATCAGTGTGTGTGTGTGTGTGTGTGTGTGTGTGTGTGTGTGTGTGTGTGTGTGTGTGTGTGTGTGTGTGTGTGTGTGTGTGTGTGTGTGTGTGTGTGCGTGCGTGTGTGTCTGGTATCATCACAAAATCAACATGGATTCAAGTCATTTTTGTTGTGAGTGAAAGGGCGGGTCAGAAATACTCAGCTTTTCCATCTTGGTCACCACGAGAAGTTTTATATACATTTTTAAACACATACTATTGCAAAAATACAGAAAGGGTGCTTATTGAAGATATCTGTGTATATGCAATTAGAGGGACTTTGTACAGGGTAACGCTAAAGCTTCTGCAATGTGCATGTTTGATGCAGAAAATGTTTGTATGTAAAACCCGTGAGAAGAAAGTAAAACCTGTTTGAAGATGACAAACTGATCAGGTGGGTTTGAGAAGACACTTGGGTCTGGCGTGTAGAGGTAGATGCTGGCTAGGAAGCGGTATGCGTCGGCTTGGTAGAGGAAGTTGGTGGACTGCCATTTGCCGATGAAGTCAGATCCAGATGTTCCTGTGGTCTCCAGAAGCTTCAAGGTGCCATCGGCGGTGCTGTAGACCTTATTGTTGGCGCGGAAGAAAGTCGGGGCGCTATTGAGCCAGACATCTCCATCGACACTGATCGAATAATAACCGCTGGTATAGACGGTGATGGTATAACTATCACTCCTTGTGACACCTGTACACGTGAAGTAACAATTATGAATAGAACTTCCAGATATTACTGAGATTCCGGGATACGAACACGCTTTTTCAGAATCAGACACCCATCTGATACCTGTGACAGGGATACACAAAGTACGTTATCCAGACTACTAGATTTTCATTTTGTGTAGGAGGCTGCGTGGGTTAGATGGCTATCTCTGTGTGCTGGCATATGTACTATAACTGTTTCCTAAATTCCGTTTCACATTAGTTATGGGCTCTTATTTTCATAATGTTTGAATGAAGAATTAATTTGGTGGAGTTTCGTCTCGACCCACGGTTATTT
Source organism: Haliotis asinina (assembly GCF_037392515.1). NCBI lineage: Eukaryota > Metazoa > Mollusca > Gastropoda > Lepetellida > Haliotidae > Haliotis > Haliotis asinina. The sequence goes on from NC_090281.1 coordinate 45,877,796, forward strand.
CTTTCTGAGATTCCATTGAGGTACATTTCAACGAGCGCCATGCAACTCTTGGTTAGAAGTTGTCGCATTTGTGCAAAGCCTTAGTATAACGGTTTACTGAGGGCATGTGGAAGAACTGAATCATTTACGAATCCGTTACAGAAAAGATGTTTCTTCGATATAGTTCCCTATTTTGACTAGATCTTTTTCAGGTATACAATTAACTGGCCTTTGGATATGCGCATTGCTTAGTATGTTGTAACTTTAATTTGCCGGCTGATTACCAAAGCCCAGGATTGGAATCTAGGTGAGACGAAGACTTAGATAACAACACATTCCAGTTTGGCATTCTCTAAATAGAATTGGCATGACTCGTGACTCTTGACCAAAAATACTAATTACAAAATACCTAAAAACGCTTACAAGAACTGATGGATATAACGCATGTGGGGTCAGCTTGTTGCTGTATATTTTAGTCGTTATTCATAACAAACATAACACGAGCTATGAAACGTTGTTTACTCTGCCTGTATTTCTGTCTTAATTATTTCATGCTGCTTTGCATATTTAACATTTCCTTTAAGTTGGTCAATATGAGTTCTCACCATAAACCACACATCACTTCACGCCTAATTTACTCTTAGAAACATTGTCACTCATTAATCGATTTACACATGATGGCTATTATACAGACTGATATTGTTACTTTCATCAATTAGACATCAGTAGTCAGTCAGGTATGGTCTTTTCTAAAGGAAAGTAATTTCTTTGAATGTATGAGTAATATCATAAATTTCAACAATGTTTAAAAGAGTAAAAAAAACAGATTTTAAGACACAGACCTACTGATCTAATGAGTCTCATCTTATATCATTTCATTCTCTTCATATGTAGATACATACAACAGAAAGTGTTTATCAAACAATGACAATAACACACTGACCTGCAGCAGACACAAGGACCAGGATCGCGAGAAGGAAACTGACAGCCATCTCCGCCTATGATGGCAACAATAGTGGAACAAGATCAGATATTCTCCTCACGCCTTAGTATTATCTCCAGTTTCTTATCGCCACCAAATACGTATGGCATGCTTATCTGCATTCTGATACTGATAATCCATACAAACATGCCTGAGAAGTGAAATTTAAAAAATATTTACTACTATACTGAAAATAGGTAACTTGTCACACATTCGAAAGCGTTGGTAATTCTGAGTGCACTTTGTTGTGTGATTGCAACTGATACGTGTGCGAACTGTACTTATTGCTCGCGTCAAATATGTTGACGGTCGAGATCCATATCTTTCTGAAATGCCTGCCAAAATTGTATGTATGATTACTTGGAGTCATCTCTGAGATCAAAGACTGCCTTCTGTTTGCATAAAAGAAATTTATATTGAAGTGTTTGTAGCAAATTATAATGTAACACGTATTTAACAATTTTGTTGAAAAGGCCTATTCTGCATTTTATTGTTTCATAAGAACGTGACGAATAATTTTATAAGCAATAAATTATATATTCTATTCTGTTTCCGTTACTGTTATACTGTTCTGAAGATCTGTGGATAAAGATCTTCTAAGCCATGCCTGGAGACATGCCAAAGATGCCAGGCCATAACAGACTGTGTAATGAAGAGCTTGGTCCTACTTAACGTTTATCAATGGAATCATGCCGGATTAAGTAAAAACTGCCATCTAGCATTACTTCCGGAAGTAGGAAATACCCACGGCACAGGCGCAGCACTGCAGATGCAACATGAAGCGGACGACAGGCCTCAAACGAAAAGGAAGTTTCAGAGGTCACATTTCATCTTCACGATTTGCTGCCAAGGGAGGCTGTTCATCCCTGTGACGCCAATCGCCAGCTTCCCAAAAATGCACAAGAAAGAGATGTGGGCATTTCTATGATACTGCACGAGGCAGGAAACGTCAAAACACCAAGCACCGTGCAGTACTTAAGAAATACAGTTCGTTCTACCACCACCTATGGTGTAATAAAGCACACTTTCGCCATGAACTATTATAGTTAAAGCACGAGGACGCTCCTCTCTAAGATGCCGTATTTAATAATTTCTAAGCCTAATTTCGATCAATCTATGGCAGAAAACAAACGAGGGTGTCTGTGACCTAAATTAAGAATCCTCGCACAGGGCTAACTGACGCGCTGTTCATTTGACGTGTCAGCCCCCGCTACGGTAAGACACACGGTACTAGAAAAACAAATGATGAACAGTTTGGTGACGGTTTAAGTTCGGGTTAAATATCTTCTCTATATCATTTTAACTACATCTGTGATTCTCTTAAACCATACAAGGCAATATGAACATCTCATTTCTACTACCAACGATAATTTAGGCCAGTACATTCAGCTGAAGCTGACTAGTCATGCGACATTCCACGATTGCATTGTGGGAATGTAAACATTGCAAACATTACCGTGTCACTGTAAAATTTTGAGTCGAACTATGAGACATGTTATCCTTCGGAAAACATAAACGTAATGTTTCCACCAGTGATGTTAGCTGTGTGATGCAACTGCAAACCAAGAAACGGGATGCGACGAAGCAGTTTACTGTGGGAGGCTGTACGAGGCGATGGCAACTGACATCCATCGTGACGTCGGTTACATTGTGACGTAATGCAAAAAAGTTCGATTACGAGGGCAGACTGGAATGGCTCAGTGACATCAACGCATTGTGACGTAATGCAAAAAGTGCACATTATCGTCTGATAAAGTATTGTCGGCGCCTTTGATCTTTCACCGAAGCATCTTAGAATTCCAAATATCTCTGTCTTAATCTAGGACAAGTCTACATGTAGCGCTGAAACTACAGATTCACAATGTTCACAATTATGCGGTTAATGCATAGTGCCCCCTAGCAATGTATTCCTTTGCTTCTCATGACAATGGTTTTGGTCTGTTTCTAAAGAAATGTTTCCTGTCTATTTCTAAGTGCATGTGTTGCAACATATTTCCCAGCGACCTCTTCTTTCAATTTGAAAACTTATACAAAATCATCAACAATACCAGTCATAAAAAATATTTCATATTTTCAACATAGACCACGAAGGTTTATGCTCCACGATTTGGATCAGATGTTTCAATCTAGACAAATTTAGATAAATATGAATGGTCATTTCCAGAGGAAATCTGGATGCTCTCTCTTTTCACAATACTTATGCAATATGTTCCTACGTTCCCAAATGGAAGTGCCATGCGATAAAGTAGGCTCTACAAGACTATTTACAAAGTTGTGTGACATCATAATGTGTCACAAAACCAATTTTCAATCTTAGCCGTTGCAGAGTTAGTTGCAGCTATTTAATTTTACAATGCAGAATACCGGTATTCGTGTTCGACGGTCTGAACACGAACGCGGGTAGCTGATATAGTCTATATTTTGCATTCTCAGTCTTCCTTACAAGTTACAGATGCTATGTGCAACGTTTATCTGTGTCAGATGAGTATGTATTTATTCTATAATACAAAATGTATGACTCCCAAACTGTAACACGCTACAAAAAAGGAGTAAGAGCAGAGACTGTCTATTTCATAAGACAAACAAGTACACCTGAGGAAGTGCAAAACCTATACAATGGTTAAATGGGGGAAACCTGTGAAGTGTAGGTGTCTTATTAGGTAGAGGGGTGTTTTATGCTATTCGTCTTCGCCGACCTCAGCTGAGGTCAGTACAAACAGATCCCTCGATGTGATATAAGGCAGGGACATCGAGTACACCAAAGACATCTGCCCTCGTTACATGAGGTCAAGTACATTTGGGCTGATATTGTCCGGGGAATAGATTGAAATTGATCATAGCATTATTTCTGTTGTAACATCTGAATAGCTTTTCGATCCACCAGGACAATGTTTTATGCAAAAGGTGCACTAGATCATGACTTTTTGTTGAAGTGCCGTGTCATTGCCACAAAACGTTTCTTGAATTTTCTTTTTCAACACGCTGTTTCAACTCATATATTCAGAACATGACCATTTGTCAATATTCATGTAATAGAACCCCAATACAGTCGCCAGTGATTACAAAAGGGAGCAAGAAAAACTTGCACTTTAATCAGATGCAAGATCGATCACCTCCTCTCTGTTTGAATGTAAGGTGAAGAATCGTCTGATTAATTACCAAACGGTTCCTATGAGAAGACGAGGAGGACTACATGGCCGTGTACTACCGAAAATGATTTCCATAAAGCAAAGTCTAAAGATCTACTGCCTGTCATAGTAATTTCATTGATGTATGTAAAAACAAATTAAGGTGCGAAAAGAACGTCAACATACAAATAGAATAGGATGAACGAAGAAAACCAACGCCTAAATCCTGGATGTAATTTACAAAAATTATGTTTTTCGGGGTTATTCTGAGTCTTGCGCTGATTGAGGTTTTATTTTGTCAGCGTATAGCATCAAAGGCTGTTTGTGGTGGAATCAATATTATTATGTCAGAAAAAGTCCTAACTCGCAACAGGCCAGTTCAGTAAAGAGACGTCTTCTGTGTTCAATTTATAGACAATGTATAGACCAACGAATGAATAATATATTAACACAGTTCTTTAAACGTACATATACACTGAACAGTAAATGAAACGCAGCTCTGGTTGTAAGTTTTTAAATAGAAGTCATAAACATGAACGTTTGCTTTTATGAGGTTTCATTTTTTCGTAACGTGTTTCTTATGCAATTCAGAACAATGTAACGCTCTGCTGTTTTAGAGATAGTCATAAAATGTATTGGCAAAGAAAATCATGCCAATGAGAATTGCGGACATTAGTCGGAGACATGTCAAAGTGTTATATAGTTGTAACCAGAGACGCTGATTGTTTGTTGCGCATCTGCGTGTAAAAGCTCCAACACTCCATGCCCCAATGCTTTGTACACCAAGGTCTAGTTGCCCAATATCAACACAAATACATCAGCATGAAAACGTCTTGTGTAGAATATCCTTTTAATTAAGCATCTCTGCACAATTAAGTTTGACTACGGAACAGGGAATACGTGACATTTAAAAATATATATTCTAGCTGGACTCTCAAGTCCGAACATCCTTTCGAAATGAGATTGACACAAACCCGTAAAACCAAGGAATGGTTTTCCTTCCTTTCGCAAACTGTACTAAGTTCACACTGAACCTCGGTTCACTTTGACAGTCACAAAGCACTTGTCTAATTTGGGGTCTTATCTTAAACACTAGAATTGCTGTTTGAGAAACACATGTTCGGATACATGAAAGATTAGGACGTGTCTGGGCAGATTGTGTCAACTAGTTTAAGGTGATATTCCTATGACAGGGTAGAGCTGAAATTTAATGTATAAAGTTTGACATCGCATCAGTTTTGTTTTATGCAAGGATCAGATCATTTTGGTGGTAAAAGTAGCTACGTTAATGTATCCTATTCTGATTATTATACTATTGAAATGATCGAAAACAAGGAATTCATGATATTTTAAGACTATTAGATTTCTTTCTTTGAATGTGATTCTGGTGTAGTTATTTAAGAAAATCTTGCCAAAAGACTTGTACATGTTTATATGTGCTTCTTCTCTCAGATTCATGTTGACATATTGTGCACACATTGTTTTCAGCCAGTTTGATCTTGAGTGGGAAGGAATTAACGTTCGCAACATTAATTTTGATCTACAGATTAGTAAATTTGGATTGAGATATAATTCTTGTTAGGAAAGATTTTCTATATTTAAATTTAAACAATTAAACTTATTTTAAACATTTCAGACACTATATACATCACAGGCCTACGTAAAAAAGATGAAAAAACTATACCTCTAAATAAAAGTGAAAAGATCAGTTTTATTTTAAAAAATGATGCCTTGGACATTTTACATATTCTTCACAGAATAGAATTGTTTCTTCTTGCCTCTTCAAGCCATTTCTAATATTGGTTTTTAGGATTTTAAAACCCAAACAATTTACTGTAATTGTATGAAACATTCCTCGAGTGTGAATGTCTCCCGTGATGTTTAGTCACGTCCTTTGGAAAACAGTTCCTTTATTCCATTACCTTATTACCCGTGAAGGCTAGAGTTAGAAAATAGGTCTTCAGTAACCCATACGACTAACGGGATCGGGTGGTCAGGCTCGCTGATTTGGTGGACACGTCATCGGTTTTCAAATGAGGAGATCGATGTTCATGCTGTTGATCACTGTATTGTCTGTCCCAGAGTCGATTATTTACAGACCGCCGTCATGTAGCTGGAATATTGCGCGGCGTAAAACTGAACTCACTTACACACATATTCTAGTTTGTGTCTGACTTAACATTCCCCTGTCCTAACTGTCCAGACTGTAACGGATTATAACACATTAAAAATATTGCCGCACACAGCAATTGTCCTGCAATATGACAGCTGTCTGTAAGTAGTCCAGTTTGGACCTGGTAATCCAGTGACTGACAACATGACTTCACCGAGTCAGCGAGCCTAACCACCTGATCTCATTTGTAGTACGATAAGTACTGGTAGAAAATTTATTCCAACCCGTCTGTTCTCAAGGCACAATGTGGCGATTATCGAAACCATTATCTGAGATTGACAGATGGTAGATAGTAACAATGGCTAGATATTTTATAGATGACACCTAAATTCTATCATAATGTGATGTTTCCGAGATAATCCTTAAATCTGATAGGGATTACCTAAACAATACATGACATGCATAAAAGTGATTTAAAACAATATCTAAGGGTAACGATGTGCGAATAAACAGTGGATGAAAATCTATAAAGCTGAAGCATATGTATTCTGTTGATAAAATGACGATCTGTACAGAGTAGGGATAATCACTGATCCATGCTGTGGAAACCCGTGCGAAAATACTCATCACTATTTCTTAGAATGTTCTTTATGTAGTCAACATAGAAAGGTTATGCTTACAGCTATGGAAGATGCATGATGTAGTAATGTTGTGATTACATTATCTGTTATTTTAAACGGCATTGCAGATCTGACAAATTATCAAAATGAAACTATATTCATTTTGGGATAGCCTAGATTATTCTAATCCTTATAAAACTCTCTCCTTACAGACTTTTATCCAAAAGTACCCGTTCTAGTAAAATGACGGAATATACTGTTCGTATCTTGATTGTGTGAATCATTTGACACAGTTAACCATGCAGTTTTGTTCCACAGCCTGGCTAACGTAGGAGATATTGGTGATTTTTTTAAGGCAACGGATTTTTTATATCTATGCATTCTTCATAATCTGTCTGTGTAAGAGCTTATATTGCTTTAACTGATTAGTTTACATTCAATATTAGAACTCGTCAAGGCTATGTGATAGGTCCCTTAATACATATAATTAATACACATCTTAATGAGACAATTGTGGTTATTTCAAACAGGTGCTGTGTAAATAGTTGAACGTTACATAACGAAAGTTGTGTAACCAAACTAGGATTCTCAACGATAGTGACATCATAATGCCGAACTACTTTCACAATCAGCTGATCGAGTTCAAGTTACGTTTCTGTTGCCACCTCGTTTTTTATAAATTCACATAATAACTATATTCAAGCACTGTTCACAAACAAATGTCAACCAAACAAAACATCAAGTTTTGTGGATAATTGAATTCAGATTCTGTGTTCTGGAGATTGGCATTATTTTGTAATTGATTATATTACATTGTATATTTTCATCTATAACGTAGTCGTGTCAAAGTTATCTCCCCTTTTGTTTACATCCGGCGTTGGCTGCCTGATTAGTTTTATCATCATGAATTACTGTTTCCATGTAAACGTCTTTGTTTCTACTGGTGGGAAGGATAGGGGAAGAGCGGTATCAAAAATTCGAGAACGTACAGACTCTACAATGTGAAACTGATTTCTGAAGCAGCTTTCTGAAATTAGGCAAGTACTTCGATTTGGATGTATGAAAATAACCGAGACCCCAAGTAAAGCAGTGTCGTCATCAACGCCAAGGCTTTCAATTTTGCTGGCGGATCTACTATAGAGTGCCGAGAGATCGTTCTCGTTCGTGGAGCATAGGGGATATGCGTCCTACTGAAACTATCGCCATGAACTTTGTGACCAAGTGTGCTCTTTCATCATCGGTGTAAATGAAACTGATGGCATAAACTACGATCCCTCATCATTGAAGTTAGTGATTTCAACCTTTGAAATACACCTGCAATCAAGGAACTATGATGAATCGGCGTACAGTGACGCTGTATTTTCTAAGCTGACAGATGTTGTGAAAATAAACCCCAGAAGGGTCACACGATTGATCGAAAAGGTAACTTACCTAAGCGTTTAGAAGCCCTGTCTGATGAAGATGTGGACAAACTTTGTCAAACCAGACAACATGGAGTGAGCAATCCTGAAACTATTTTATATTTACTTTGGTGGTTCTATAGATGTGGACAAACTTTGTCAAACCAGACAACATGGAGTGAGAACTCCTGAAACTATTTTATATTTACTTTGGTGGTTCTATACTACCCTGTTCGCAGTCCGTAGTATGAAGCCTCACAATGAAATGAAGTAGGGTGGCGTCTCCTTGAAGATTGACCGGAATGGGTCTGAATTTTTTGAAATTCAGAAAAGACATTCCCAAACTTACCGGGGCGACAGTAAAGATTGGGTTCGGAACGTAAGTCCCAAAGCACTGGCTAATGTTGATGAACGTTACCCATTTACATTGTTCACGCGATGGAGCGAAGTCCGACCATCTGGATATTCATTCCCTGACTCGTGGACGTCGTTCTATTTCGCACCAAACAAGCGTCCGCCATGCATCCTTGGTTTAAGCGACAACCAGTTCGAGTGAACAGGCTGGGGCCCAATGATACGAATGACCAACAATGGCGGATTAGGAAACCAACGGTTCACTAATCACTCATCTAGAAAGTATCCAGTTCAAAAACGCGCTGTTGGTAACATACCCCCAACTGAAATTATTCAAATGTCAGTGCACAGGAACGTCATCAACAATTACACTTCGTTGTCCACGAACCGCCACAAGAACTTGTGTCAAATGTTGAGGCATCAATCCCCTTGTCAGCTTTCTCTGGCAACATGGTGGGTCACTTCAAAATGAGAAGTCTGCCCTCCACCGCTGTTGTGAACTTGGTTACTCACTGCTCACAGCAATCAGATAACTAGTTACTGGAATAACGAGGGAGTACCATCAGTCTAAACGTCTTTGGGTCAGAAAAGAAAATAATGTTTGATGACAATTTACTTCTTAAATCAAAGTTGACTAAGTCGGTGTAGTGTTGTTCACGTTGTCGTCGTGGTTTGGCAGTGTTTGACTGACAGATTCAGTGTTCAATGACTGAGAAATGTAGAAGCGTTTGGTTCTATCTATCTATCTATCTATCTATCTATCTATCTATCTGCTAATCTGTCTATCTATCTATACCAATTTCTTTGAAAATACAAATTTAAATCATATTCATTATGGATGTTTCTGCTACTTTCACGACTAGACCTATATTTTATGAGTATATCTTATTTATAAATTTTATAAATTTTAAAATATTGAAGCTCATTTAATTCTGATGTCTGGAGTTCCAGAAGCTGCTCTAGATCTTGTTCCAAGATGGAAAGTTTCGTAAGAGTCCACTACGAACATCTGGTTGACAGACTCGCTGACTTGGTTGAAATGTGTCATCGTTTTGCGCAAATAGAAACTGATGCTGTTAATCAGTGGGTCATCTCGTCCAGACCCGATTATGTCCAGACCGCCGCTATACAGCTGGAATATTATTGAGTGTGGCGTAAAACAAAACCAAATGACCACAATCATCCCCGATTAAGGAATTATATGTATGGATAAATTTTCCGTTGGATGTGGAAACATTAAACCGGGAACACGAACATGAAACAACGTGCACATTTATTTGGCATGTCTAATATACAATGTAATACAATCAACGCACACAACTGACTATCACACACCTGGAGACGACATGAGATCATCCCTTCGTAACACAGTCGGACGTTCAACCGTTATCCTACACCAGCCACGGAAATTACATCACAGGCGTTAATATATATGTTTAAAACGTTTGCAACAAGGATAGTAGCTAATTGAAAGAATGAGCGAGTTTTTTTGTTCTTCTTTTTTTTGTTTTAAGTTGATGTTTTTAGCAATTCAATTCATAACAAATCCAATATTTACAAACTCAATTCCACATTTTTAAATCTGGACTGATAACAATTTAATCACGAAAATAATATATATCCCATTCAAACCGAACCAAAACGCACAGACTTCAATACTAGCAGCGGCAACAGGTTGACAACAAAATACACCTGTCGACGGACAACAACGACAGTTATTGACAAAGGAATTAAGACCCTTCAATCAGAGGAGTGAGTGAATGAGTTTTATGCTGCGTTTTGCAACAATAAACTATTATCTTGGCATATGACACCAGAAATGGTCTCACACATTGTATCTATAAATGAAATCGAACCAGGATCTCCGGCGTGTCAAACAAACGCCTTAACCACTATGCTACCCCACCGCCCGTAATATTCAAGAACGAAAACAAACCTGGAGCGTCGAGTGAAACTGGAAGTGATATTACGTTGCATGCAAAGGGAGATAGTCCTCAGATCACAAGAATATATTACCAGAACAAAACTTTACAGACGGATAAACACTTGTAAACAGTGATAAACAGTAATGATCTGGGTCCATATGATTTTTGACTAACTTTATTTGTGAGTTAATATATATTTAGTACCACGTCGATAGCCACGAAACGAATATACCCCGCTCCTGAGATTGCTATTGGTAATAAGGATCAACTGTGACAGTTTCCTCTTGGAACACTCCATACTGGAACTCAGTTGTGTTTTCTGGAAAGGATGGTAGGGTTCGTCCGTCCACTCTTGACGAAGGCTGACGAGTGTCTGGTGCTTCCCTAAGTTCTTGATTGGGATGACCATCAGAGAGATCATCCGGATCCGGATCAGGGCCAGGGTCAGGGTCAGGGTCGGGTTCGGGGTCGGGGTCGGGGTCAGGGTCACAGGGCACATACCTGTCTTCCCCAGCGTGATAGTAGTAAAGCGTTTTGTTCGGCATGTTATCCGGGATTTGTATTCCATGGTAGACATTTTCCTCGGTCACCGGAGAAACATGTTCATCACTTGTTGACCATTGGTATCCTTGGGCGTGAGCCACTTCATTAGAGCCAGAACTGGAGAAAAAGCATGGATGCAAGTGTATATTGTTTCATAACATAGACCTGAACTGTCACAGCATTTATTACCTTCTACGAGTATATTGCCACGTCATCGCTGTCGATATTGCAGTTTCGTCAATAAACTCATATAAAAGGGGTGAAAAATTCCACACAAAATTGAAATTGGGGGAAATCCAAGAACAAGAGAGAGGGTTTGGGGCACACCTTTTTTAAATTTACGATGGCAATTTGAGAATCTCGAGTCAAACACTCCGCAGATCCTGACTGGGGCAGGTTGTGAACTGAACTGCTTTCATTAATGGTCTACACGTACTAACGAGACATGTAGACAAGGCAAATACATACACATATTTATGTTACAGAAATTTATTATTCCATGAAACTTCCATGTAAGTAGACACAGATGGGTACAGTACTTACGTTTGTGCTTTCTTTCTCTGCCTTAGCAACCAGCCTATCACCATGAGTGTCACGAGGATAAATGACCCCAACACACTTGCAACGATGACGAGAGCGACACTGTTAGATGATGCAACATCTGGAACAGGAGTCGTTTATTCATATTAAATATTTGTTGTTGTAAGGGGAGACTTACAAGATCGTATCCCAACTGCGATGTTCGATGCGTATGATGTTGATGACTGGAGTGTCGGGTCCAGACTGGATATTGTATTGACTTCCGTCATGTAGTAATAATACAGTTGAGTGCATCGTTAAACAATTGCAACACCCAACCAACAATCAGCATGATATATGTTTGAGTGAGTGAGTTTAGTTTTACGCCGCACTCAGCCAAATTCCAGCAATATTGCGGCGGTCTGCAAATAATCGAGGCTGGACCACACAATCCAATGATCAACAGCATGAGCACCGATCTGCGCAATTGGGAACCGATGACATGCATGTGTCCACCACGTCAGCAAGCCTGAACACGTGCACCCGATCCCGTTACTCGCCTCTTACGATAAACACAGTCACCTTTTATTTCAAGCATGGGGTGCTGAAGGCCTATTCTGCCCCGGACCTTCACGGGTGTGATATATATTTGAGATTTCACACAATCAATATTGATGGTAATACCGTGATTTAGACATTTTCAACTTGACTTTAAAGGTTTTGTACTGAAATGATATTTATTGTGGATTACGGCCTATGCCCGCTCACAAAGACACAGAAGTCAGGAAGCAGTCACCATAAGCGTAACATTTTCCATTGACTCTTTGTTACTTGTGGCAAACGGATCATCACGAATCTGTCTCTGATCTTGATATGTGCACTTACCTTTTGGTACAGGAGTAGGGTGGTTCACATTTGCAGGTAAAGGGGTAGATTGAGTTACGCCTGAAAATATCGATAGGAAAACGTTTGATTGATTTTCAAAGGTTTCCATTGATAAGTTTACATAATGAACATTTATCAGTAAGTTCGACTTCATAAGGAAATTTGGCCATGTATTTCCTAAGTTCTAATGATATCAGCGAAATACGCTCTAAATGTCCAGACACAAACCACGACGAATCTGCCCGCAAGCAAACTGCACAACTTGCATGTAAAGACGGGATGTTTGTCTGAACGTGTACTAAGTGTTATAATTATTATATGTTTTCTACCGTGTTTGGTTGCGGCCAGTGGAGTACTGCTCTTAACACTGGGAGATCTCGCTGTCTGTTCTGTAGTATCTGCAAATAATGTTTTAACATTTTTACTCCAATTATAGCCGTGTATATGCTTTACACATTTTCATGGGACATGTCCGGTTCACAGCTGGTTCCGGCTGTGAGGTTCTAAACTCACTAAAAGACAAAGAAAAGGCGGCTGAGTGAGTTTAGTTTTACGCCGCTTTTAGTACTTTTCCAGCAACATAGGGACACACAGGGCTTCACATATTGTACCCATGTGGGGAATATAACTCAGGCCTGTTATGTGACAAGCCAACATTCAGTGGTCCTTAGAAGGTAGCTGAGGGACTGACAAATCAGTACTGCTTTAAAAACATTACGTATTTTACAACTAAAATTCGATTTCTATGCATAAATGTATGAACAAAACAAGTATCGTAAATTTTATACAGGATGCAATTATTGAAAATGAATATTTTTGTCGGGATATTGTGAAAGTCCAACTACCAGTTTTGTTCCTATTTGTTCGTACCTGCTGTGGTACAATCGCCGGCAGACGTGGCACCAAGGTACTGTGTTGTGGTTCCTGGGGGACACGCTCTACAAAATGACTGTCCGGGGATAACTTGGTAAGTTCCTCTTACGCAAGGGACACATGTGCGTCGAACACCATTGTAGGATGTGCCAGACGGACATTCACCTGCATCAGAAACTATCAATCAAAGGATGCTGCATTCAACTCATAGTTAAAAGTTCCCATATCAGATAAGATTCAGTTGTCTGTTGTATCTGGCGCGGAAGGGTAGCACCGTAGTTAAAGCGTTCGTTCGAAACGCCAAAGACCGACCGTGTTCGATTCCCGACAATGGTGCAATGTGTGAAGCCATTTTCTGGTATCCTCCCACCGTGATAATACTGGAACATTGCAAAAAGCGGCGTAAAACTAAACTCACTCTATGATAGGTATTTCAGTATCTTGTACTATCCGAGTCGTGTTTCATCTTTTGCCAGATTACAGCAGAGTTGAGTTCAAATGTGGTACTGATAGGTAGTTTCATAAACACGTGTTCTTATAACCGCCTCTGCTTAGGTGCACATCAATTTTGATAAGAAACATGCTTTTGTTGGTTTGTTTACTTTTTGAAGTCACAGTGACTGAATGCGTCTTCTGTTTATTGTTCATCTTCAAAACAATCACTCTTGATCAACAGTTTCAGCTTATTGTGAGAAGAAAGCCTGAAGACATGCTGGTCTGACGTTTATGATTTTGGTGGCCGAACCGATATCCAAGCCACAATCACAGTGAGTAAGTGAGTTTAGATTTACGTCGTTTTTATTCCAGCAATATCTCGGTGGGGTCACCAGAAACGGGCTTCACACATTTTATCCATGTGAGGAATCGAGCCCGGGTCTTCGACGAAAGAACGCTTTCACCACGAGGCTAACTCAGAACCACTACCCCAAAACTATTATAAGAGTGCTCAAGGGACGCAACTCTGCATTGCGCAAAATAGATTGTTAACCGTTATGCACAATACATTAAACACATTTTCCTGTAATTTGTTCGACTGTATTTTTACATACGATACCTGTGTGGCAATCGCGGATTCGTACGAAAAACTAAACTGTCCCTGGTTGATTTAAACATATTCAACGTACATTTTGACCTGGTAGATGCATGGCATCGTATCCCAGGTGTGTGTTCCTGATGTTAGTCACTTGAGTGTATCTTCCAGACTGGATTATTTGCTGAGTGTGGCGTTAAACAACAAACATTTCAAACAATAACTGACAAATTGTTCACATCGACTCAGGACTTCAGCGTGTTTCATTTGAATAATGTCGTCACCTCGACGTACTTACGATTAATATGGTGGAAATACAGTTGCACATTTGATTCAAAGTTCGAAGTCTCTGCATCGCATATGCGCATTCAATATGGCCTAGTGAAAAAAGTCCAACAGCACAAGCAAAACAAAGTGAAAAAAGACGTACCACACAACCCATCTTCTGGAACGGTCCCCGGAGGGCAGATGACATAAGCTGAGACGTTTGTGGGAAGTGACGGCGAGTACGTCACGCCGTTTGACGCCACAATCCAGACATTTGTAGTTGTATTCTGTAGCTGACGTGCGGTTTGTTCCAGTATCTCCACAGCATCAACAACAGCTACAAGCCCAGGAGAGACTGGAGAAAGCAGGATAAAATAATGTGATAAAATAACAAATTAACATAAAAAAATAACATCGTTGTAACACGGCTAATACATTTTGAGAAGCTAATATACATTTGTTGAGAGTGTGATTTCGAATCCTGGACGAAACTCACCTGTAATCTACAAGACATTGTACTTCACTGAATATATGTAGTCGTGGATATGAAACAGCATATATTTACATATTTAACCATCGACATGACAGTTCCAGAGTCAATCTCGTGTCAGTCTAAAAGTTTGGTTTAATAACAAAGGGGTTAGACTGATCCATTTCACTTCCCTTAATGATCACGTATAATCGTTCCGTCTGTGGAGAGTACATTACATCACAGTTTTTCGCAAAGCCCAACCACAAATATTGCTCAAGTCTATGCAGTCATGTGTTGAATCGATCATGAACCTTTAAAGCGACGAAGCTTTAACCATATCGCTACCCTTCACCTACTTGTGTTCAAACTTGTAGCCCCATTTCCAAATTATATACAGTTGTGGTTGAACCGATAGACAGAATACTTACGCGTTTTATTGTGAACATAGGATGCTAGGTCAAGGTCAGCGTGTGCGAGGTTGACGGTGAAGTGGGAGTAAACCGTTGTAACGCTCTCAGAGTTACAATCAGGAACGGTAACTCTGATCGAACAGACTGATTTCTGTCCACACGTAATTCTCCCGAGGTTGCGGGTCAAGGACGTCTGGAGGTCGTCTGCCTGTGAGTGTGTGAGACATGTTCCGCCAGTGTAATTAACTGCCGCTGTCAATGACATTGTTGTAGGGGAGACAACTCCTGAAAGCATATTGCTGATTGATGCATTTTTATTTTTCACGGACACTGCCAAAAACTGCAATTTGCCTTTGAATCTTGGTGAAATTGTAATTCTGCATATAAATTTAAACAAGCAGCACTTCACTTGTTTAAGGATTATATATCTTTGAAAGTATGTTTGACGTGTATCATCAAACGATTGTTACGATATTGTTAGGACATTAATTGGTGTCCAGCCGGAACTCAAAACGGAATTCCGATACAACGTCAAAGCCTGAACAAGCGTTTTGGTATTTCACTGAAAAGTGAAACCCCGTCAATTCGGACGGAAGTGATACGGGTGAAATCATCCGATTTTCAAAGATACTTATGTTTTCAATCACGTGTAAATGACCAAGTGGCTTTAACGGCATATAAATGTTCTTTGCAGTGAGTGCCCGGACTGCTCGGGGGGTTCTTATTAACAGTGCTCTGGTTATCGAGGTTTCCGTGTTTACTTACTAACGCAGGACGGCAGTTTGGTTGATGGAGTCCAATATCCTCCCCTACAAGTGTACAGGGTAATCTGGTGCCTTGTAGTAAATAATCCTTCCTGGCAGACTGGCCTGCAGTCGAGGGCACCACCAGAACCGTTACACTCCGGACCCCTGACGGCATTACCATATCCCAGCGTTAGCTGTGACAAACTGCAATCTGAAACAAAAGTATGTTCCCACAGAAACAGTGCAAGAAAACGCGGAAAGCTGGCAATGTAATGACCGGTCTACCATGGAATCGGCTGCTGTTTTCTGGACATGTTTTGTTGTCAAATGTCAACTTTTTCTGAGTCTGTTTGATGTTTAACGCCGCAGGCAGAAATATTCCAGCTATATGGCGATGGCTGGAAATTATACGACAATCCAGAGATGAACATCGTGAGCATCTTCTCAACCTAGATATGATGACATGCGTCAACGAAGTCAGCGAGCCAGATCACCGATATATTCGCTTCCCATGACAAGCAGGGGTAGCTGAATACCAATTAAACATGTTTTTGTCTATTGTGTGATGCTTCAAAGCAGTATTCTATCCGACAACGGCCTTTAAACAATCGAGGATCGACCAGGCAATCCAGTGATGGATCACAGTGTTACGTAATGTTTACCTCCTCTGGCAAAAACAGCAACACGGACTGGCACGGACCATCCTAAGGGCAATATAAGTTAAAATATGTGAATCGAACCACTATCGTCGAATTCTGCTGAGACAAAATCGATGCAGTTCGCCACAGAAACAATTTACACAGTGCGACCACGTGGGAAATCCAACCCTAAACAACTTGGCTACCCCACCGCCCGAAAACCAATTCTTGGATCCTGGTAGCTAAAGAACAAAGCTATGCACATCTTACCTGAGCACCAGAAGCTACCCCACCGCCCCATGTATGTATGGGTGACTTATACACTTGTTGTAATTGTTCTCACCTGGACAGTCCAACGTGTTGCAGGTCTGTGTCTCTGTGGCTGGTCCAGGACAATCTTTTCCTTCAGGGACCGGCGGTGGACTGTCACATGACCTCGACCTTGTCCTCAGCCCATCCCCACATGCAACGGAACATGCTGACCAGTCCCTCCACGATGACCAAACACCGTTAACTGAAAATACCAGGATTCATCAATAGTTATGACGACGAAATAACAGTTTTGAGTTGACGGCAATAACCTGGCATGCATGTATATGACTGTCCTATCACTAAGCATACTAGCGTTGTTCTCCTAAAGTGAATCTCCAGATTATGTGAACATGGGTATTTCTGCATCAACATCATTGCTGCAGTATATATACCTCTCATCAAAAGTCTGAAAACTCACCATATTTTATGGACACAGACACAGACACAGACACACACACGCAGACACACACACACTCACCTTATATGTACCTTTGACATTGTTATCGTACTTTTCAGCTGAGATAATATTTTCCCAATGCACACATATATATTGTTACATCAAAGAGTGATATCTCAACTAGCTTGGGGGAACCAAATGCAAACCGAAATGCAGATGAATTGCCAGAGAAAAAAAACGTGTATAAATATCGTAACATGTAAACGGCTATGTTTTGGTGTAAATTTGAGTTCAGAATTCGCCATTTTTCGTCGATTTGGATCATTTACGGAACCCGTGTCAGTATTCTTTTAAATGTTACATATTTGTTTTACATTATACCAATTCATGTGGAAACAGTACCCTTAAACACTTAAACAGTATGAAACATTTTGCACAAAATAGTTTTGAGCATTTGCCTGAAGTGGCTATATTTACACTGGTGAGTATAAACTATTGATGAAAATATACTATATTTCAACGAACAGTGTGCTCAGCTTGAAACAGTGCGATCAGCTCACTCAGTGACTCACATCTCGTAAAGTCATCCTTCATTCGTCCTCTACACAGCACTACCTACCCGTGAAGATCTGACTTAGGATTGGTCTGTAGCAACCCATACCTGTCGTAAGAGGCGACTAAAGAGATCGGGCGCTAAGGCTTGCTGACATGGGTGACACACTGTACCCCAGTTGCGTAGATCGACAGTGATGCTTTTCATCACTGGATTATATGGTCTAGATATGATTTACAGACCGCTACCATATAGAGGAATATTGTTGCGGAGTCAAACAACAATCAGACCAAACCACTGTCGCTACTTACCGATTCGTTGTTGGCATAGCAGACCGTGGAAATCTTCTGTACATTCACATGTGTAGTTGGAATCACCAGATTTGCACAGCGCCATGTTTTGGCACTGATGATGTGCACAGAGGTCTGGAGGCGAGGAGCAATTTCTTCCTGTGTAGCCTCTCTGGCACTGACACTCATAGGACGTCGGAGTGTCTACACATGGATGCCCATTACACGGGGACGTCAGGCACTCATCCACAGCTGATGACAGAAACATGGGCCTCTTTAGAACCGATTACTGAATATCAGAAAGGTTTGGGAAGGGAATAATTTCTATAACAAATACCTCTGAAAGCAGAACCGTTGTATGCTTCCGACGTGATTCACATGTCCAGGTCTTCGCGAAAAGGTAATTCAACCCATCTCCCACCCGCACAAGCAAAGGCAAGTCAATTATTTCATCCGAAAATGCTGGATTTCTTGCTTGACAACTGCACAGGAATCTGTACCGTGTTACAACAAGGATGGGGTACTGAAGTTAGTAACCCGGACCTTCACGGGTAACACCATACCCAATATAACATCCGTCTATCAAATGAACTGTTGGAATCAATTTGTACTGAGTGCCCAAATAAACGTCGGTGATTTCCTCATGTGTTTGAGGCTGAAAATTACATTTATATTTACATTTTCAGCTCCAACGTTACAGGGTCACTTCTGAACCTATTCAACATTGGACAAAATATTTTTACGGAAAACAGTTTAGGCCAAAACTTACAAACTGTTCCAAGAACGAGTGATAAATACATAGGCTTCCAGAGGTTGAGCTCGACATGAACAACTACCCAGAGCTTCTGTATACTGCTCCTCAGTTCGTAACGAATCCAATATTTATATTGACAAACTAAATTCCAATGTTTTGGAAATCTCAACTGAGATCTGAAAAAAATAATCTATATCCAAACCGAACCAAGTTCAGACGTAGAGGCTTGAACAGACATCGATTTGCAGGCAACGTTTGCTTTTTGATATTAAAACCAACTTGACGAGCGGCATGGACAGCTGTCAGCAAAGGAACCAGGGCCTCTAAATCAAATGAGTGAATGAGTTAGTTTCGTTTTACGTTGCCCTTTTCAATATTCCAGCAATATCAAAGCGTGGGAACACAGGAAATGAGTTTCACACATTGCAGTCATTGTACCCATGTGGAAAATCGAACCTGACGAGCGGGTGCTTTAACAACTAGCCTACTCCACCTCCCCTCAAACAAATGAATCTCTCAATACTCTGCATAGAGAAGCACCTCATTTTTCATATGATCTAGTAAAAGGACATCATCCTACCCTGTTGTGTTGCTGTTGGCTCCATAGCATACTGTTCAGATGGACCACATCAAAGAGGAATGGTATGTATAATTTCATATAAAGCGTCGTAAACCCATTTTGAGACGAAACATCATTACCAATGCAGGTGCTGGGTGACATCATGGTGATTGTTCCAGAGCCTTCTGTACGCATATGATCCAGTGAAAGGGCGCTGTCGTCACCCGCCATTGCTCCGCACGTAGACGCCATCTGGAGGATCTCTGAGGGTGTCTTGCACGTGTTATACAGAGATAGACTTCTTATAGTTATTGCTGGAACAGATTGAGATGACCAGGGCACTTTGTACAAAGCAATCTCAGCATTAAATATTTTTCTATATTATAATGCCATGTTAAAGAAAGACAACTGTGTATTTCTTCATGCAAAACTGGCTATTGGACCCTAGCTGTGTCAGTAAACGTCAAAAACGTGAGTTTGTTTTCATGTAAAATCTTCAAGCCAAGACTTCCTAAACTATTCTTTCTTTAAAATTACACGGAAAATCAAGTTACAAAAACGCGGCGCAAAATTCAGTCTCTAAATGCTAGGGGCTCTCTGAACTATCTAAAGGTTGAATAGTTTGAAACACCATAGATATGTTGCTAATATCACAATCGTCAACCGGGAATTATGGATGATTTAAGAGTGGACCACACAGGGGACCACAAGAAAATATTGCAAAATAATTGTTAACACAATACAGTTTGTATCATCTTCTGAACCGCTGTATTTAGAGATTATTCGTGGATTACCAGGAAATACCATGCGCATGTTTGTTTGTTTGCCGTTTAACACCGCTCTGAAATATACTACCGACAAGAAATAAGGGAACTAATGAAATAATAGCGAATTTGAAACTGCTTTAAATATCCACTAAATCAATTTTAGGCGTCAAGTTCAATATCTGGTGTGTCCACCATGTTGGGCAACACATTCACGGCACCTTGATGGCATGCTGTTAATCAATTTCCGGATGGTTGCCCGTGGTATTGCCCGCCATTCCTCTTGGAGAGCTGCTCCAAGCTGGGCCAGGTTGGCGGGTCCTGGGTCCCTGGCGTACACCCTTCGACCAAGAACGTCCCAGAGATGTTCATTTGGGGACAGGTCTGGGGACTTAGAGGGCCAGTCCAATATCTGGATACCTTCTTGTCGGAGATAAGCGGAGACAATTCGGGCCCGATGTGGTCTGGCATTATCATCTTGGAATACAAAATTTCGGCCGATAACTCTAGCGAATGGAGCCACAACAGGACGCAATATTTGGTCAACGTATCGCTGACCAGTCATGGCTCCGTTAATGATGACCAAATCTGATCGTCTGTCATATGTAATCCCACCCCAAACCATGACAGTACCACCTCCATATCGATCATGGTCAAGAATTGCTGCTCTGGCATATCGCTCCCCGCTCCGACGCCAACAACGTTTTCTGCCATCTGTGAATCGTAGGCAAAACCTTGACTCATCAGAGAACATGGTGTAACGCCAGTGGCGCATAGCCCGTCCCTGATGCTGCCTAGCCCATGCCAATCTTTGGCGCTTATGGTGAGCTGAAAGGGTGACACCCTTAAAAGGCCGTCTTGCTTTCAGACGAGCTTGATAGAGTCGGTTTTTAACGGTTAAGGTTGAAATGCGTCTTCCAGTGAGTGTGCGGAATTCTCTATTGATGGCAGCGGCCGATTTAAACCTATCGTGTAGAGCAATTAACGTAATGAGACGATCCTGTCGTGGTGTCGTTGATTTTGGTCTAGCACGCCCAGGTCTCGTTGCAACCCCACCCGTTTGACAGTACTTATCCCGCAGGCGTGAAATTACACTTTTTGATTTACCCATCTGCCGGGCAACTTCACATAATGATGTCCCCACCTCTATCATCCCCACAATTCTCCATTTTGTTGCTTCACCGAGATACTGCCTCGGAGGCATTTCTGTCAGTAAGTGTCAATCTCTATTGCGTTAGTGACTGCGACTTCTCCAGTACATTTACAGGAGTTAACTTCTGTATGCACGTGTAGCACGTGCTGGGCATGCATTATGCGAAATTCCATTGTCATTGGATGTTGCGTTTGGGAGATACGCCACGATAACGGACCCTGTCACAGTCAAAGTCATCTACATTCAATTTCTTGGTTCCCTTATTTTCTGTCGGTAGTATATTACGGCTACACGGCGGCGGTCTGTAAATAATCGAGTCTCGATCGAATACGCCACTGATCATCATGGGCATGGGCTGCTAAGTCCAATCGAACCTTGATCTTCACTGGTCTCAAGTTTGTAACCGAGTGACCACACAGTGGACAATGACTGCCTGAGACACGAAAGACACGTCTATTTATTACATGTGACAAAAAACAACCAGATGTTCAACAATGTTTTTGCGCACTCTTATCCTTGTCTGTATCCCACAAACTGTAATACATTGTTAAGTTGTCTCGTCTGAAGATGGTTTCTTGTCAGATACATGTAGACTTTGCTAGCACTGAAGTTATCATACATGATCACCTTACCATCACGACTGCCAACACTGACAGACAGTTTTGAAGAAGATTCTGTGACAAATGCTATACAATCAGACACTTTCTTGCCATCTCTGTACAGTGTCAGGACGAAAGAGCTGGAGCTGAACGTCACGTCAAACCGAGTCCACTTGTTGAGATCTATCGTATCAGTGATCATGTCAGCCCTGTTGCGTGTGGACAAGGACGTGTTTACATGAGTACAAAAGCTCAGTGATGCTACTTTTGGAGCATAACTTATATTTACAGCTAACTTTCTCGTTGATCACAAATTATATATTCCATTTTTCATTTAGTACCTTGATAATCTTAAACTCATTTTCAAATACTCGAAATTTACAGTTTTTGAAAAAACTTGTAATAGCGAGAAAATGATCAAAATGTCAATAAAACAATTCAAATAACGAGCAAGAAACCGAAGCAGCAAGAAGGAATTCAAAGAAACAACATAATATACTGAATCAAAAACGAAACTTCACAAAATGTAATATTAGAAAAATAATAATTTTTCTCTGATGATACATCTATGTATCCGAAATGGGATCTCTACCTTTCGACTCTAGATAAACGTTAGCAAAACCCACTCAAACCCATACATTCGTCGTGCAAATGATGTTAGTGACAAATCAGGTTTTGCACGTGTAGTCGATCACGTGATCTTCGCATCGAAGTTTCCTTCATTTGCATGTATTTGCACTGGCCTCAAGAATTGAAAAAAAAAAACACTTTTAAACCACAGTTCTGACCGTACTCCAAATGCCACGATTGTCAAATGTGCAACGTGAACGCGCCGTTGGCATGTTGCAAGCGGGAAGATCAGTTATTGACGTCGCAAGAGAAATGGGATGCAGCCGTCGTATTGTTTATGACTTGCGAGGTAGTCTAAAACAGACAGGCACCACTTCTGATCGCCAAAGGTTGGGTCGTCCACGTGTGACTTCACGAGCAGAAGATCGTCAGATCGTCCTACTTCATTGCCGTCTACACAAAGCAGGGTTGAGATGAATAGAGGTCGACTGTCCTCACAGACCATTCGAAATCGGTTGCGGGCTGCCAATCTCCATTCTCAGCGTCCGTATCGTGGGCGAATGTTGACGCCGTTTCAACGTCAACGTCTGCTGTGAGTCCAACGGCACCTCCGATGGACCCAGGGAGACCGGAATCGAATCGTCTTTAGCGATGAATCCAGAATCGCGGACGGAAGGCACAGAGAGTGGAGAAGACGTCGTGAACGGTATGCCCAATGTTGTGTACAGGAAGCCGACAGATTTCGGGGGCGGAAGTTGCATGGTGTGGGGTGCTTTCTGTAGGAACCACTGTTTCCTTCGTGGAAACCTCACAACTTACCGCGACCCTTAACTCGTTCCTTTCATGGCGGCTCATGGTAAAGGTCTACAGTTCCAGCATGATAATGCTCGGCCGCATACCGCGATGTTGACATGAAATTTCCTTCAAAACGCTAGAATCAATTTCGAATTTTTATTCTTGTGACTTGGCATTCTGTATACCCATGTTTTGGAGCGGCGGTGTAGCCTAATGGAACTGATCGTGGTACTGTCAGTGTATCGAGTACATCACACAGATCTCAGCAATGAAATAATAACAGTTTAACCCTCTTACCATCTCTGTTCTTTTATACTGCCCTGAAGAAAGAAAGTGAAGTTTCGTTTTTGACTCAGTATATTAGAAATTTCTCTTTTTGCAGAGAAACTTGAAGTAACGAGAAAAAATCACACCGACAATTTTTTGCTATGCCTCAAAAGTGGGTTGTTGAAGATTTGAGTGTTAATTTGATGAATTGAGAGAAAGCTATCCGAAAAAGGGTCTTTAGCATAGCTGTCGTGAGTTTCTAATTGATAAAATACACATTACTCACCCATGTACAGAGACCGTCAGGTGTTGTGCGAGATGAAGTTTGATAGAAATGCCACTAGCCGATATATTTGTTCCACTTGTGAGCTGTGTGGCTTTGTACCACAGTGATAAGGTGAAGTCGTAAATTTCCGATGTCGCTGGTGCAAGGCTTGCCAAATTAACATCGCCGTTGACAGAGAACTCGAACGCTGTGAGCATAATGTAGTACTAACTACACTCACGATAATACGTTACTTCATGCACGCCAAATTCTTCATCGCACGTGACGAACATAGGTAAGCGCTCACTGACATATCTCGCAAACGAAGGAGCTCCGTTCTTAATCGTTTGGAGCATATCTGAGACATTACTGAACGTCGTGTGCAACACAAGGACCCTTTTGTACTGAAACTGGATAATCGGAAGGTGTTTTCCATGAGGAATGACCCTTCAGAGGATCAGGAGGCTGACATGGGGTATGAGGAAGAGAGTGTTGGCTGTCATTCATTAAACATTAACCATTCCATGGCCATACGTGTACAGATACATAGTTTTGTATGAAAACATCAGTGTTGTATTTTTTCATTTTTTAAAAATAAATAAATGAGCAATTATCATCATAAAATCCACAAGTATTCATGGGTCAAGAGATCATTCGGATCAGAACAAAATCCTCCATCGTGGTCACCACTATCATTGCATCATGGGCTGCTTAATTAATTTCTTTGTGTATATACTAGTCTGCGACGTATCTATAGAATATTATACCGCTGACAAGCAAGGGCGACGTACCCTATCATAATGATAATTTGGAGATTAAAATTTAACGCGCACTTTTCGACATAAAGAGTATTTCGTCCAACAGCACAAAACAGATTACTGACAATGTTACATCATGCATCATGAGTATCGATCTACGCAACCGGAGTGCGATGGCATGTATCCGGATAGATGTAAGAAGGATGTTCTGATGCACAGACGATCATGCCTTGGTTATTATTCATCAATATCTAATGTGCAAATCGATCGAATAGATAATGCGATTATTAGAAATGCGTAGTTATTAACTTATTGTCATATATCAGACCCAATGATCCACGGATCCTGGTACAACGAAGAGAGACAAATCTACATACCAAATTTGGGGACGGATACTGCACTGACACTCCCAATGGTTCTAGAATTACTTTATAGCTTTGGCAGCGTTTTAGAGTTTGATCGAATATACTTGGCTTATACAGCTAGGGTGTTTAGTAACAGTGAGTGAGTGAGTGAGTTTTATTTTACGAGGCACTCAGTAATATTCCAGTTATATGACTGTGGACTGTAAATCGAGTCTGCTGCTGAAGTAGGTAGCTATATTTACACTAGTGAGAAGTTTTGAAAGGAAGTACACAGCACCGAAGGATCAAATACCTACATTTGCAGGCTTTGGGAGATGTGCTTCCAATGGGGCTGATGGTACCTCTTGGACAAGGAAGACATTTTCTGGCGTCTGCCAACGGTTGATACTCTCCAAGAGGACAAACAACACAGGGCTCGATGCCGTTTGGAGATGACATTCCAGCAGGACATTGGACTTGAAGGAAGACAATACACATTGAAATCCGCACGTCAGCTATCACACTACAAAAAACATACCATGCATAGATACGCCCGCAGGCCCCCGGCCCACACGCACGGACGCACATACATACATACATACATACATACATACATACATACATACATACATACATACATACATACATACATACATACATACATACATACATACATACATACATACATACATACATACATACATACATTGTTTTCCTCGACATCACAACAGCACATCGTATTTTCAAGCTCAACTCCTTTGGGTTCATACAACTCTTGCTGCCTACAAGGCGCACCGAGTGGTTTGCGGATCCTTACGAATTACCCATTTACATCTGGCAGCACTGGGACACAGTACTTTGTCCAAGTGTACCGCACACTGTATTCATGTGGGATACAGAGATATTTTAAGACTCTTTCAATTTATCATGATGCTTATTATGTTTCAAGGACATTTCATATCCCATCCCCATGAAGAATGGTTTCTTTGTTCTTTGCTGTGTACCGGTGCAGTCAGCAACATTTAAGCTATATGGCGACGGTCTTTAAATACATGAGTCAGTCAGTCGCGTGATCAACATCGATCATTTTCGATTATAAGTCATTTGTAATAAAAGCGCTGCCACCTCGTCATCTCAAACTCATTATTTAGAAAGGTCACAATATCATCGAATAATTTACCAAATATTAGATAGACTATCTGCAGAGGTACAGACAGGTACTGCGTAAAATGCGCAAATACGTATGTGTACACTGAATTGTTATTCAGTTTGGTGAAGTACAAGTACAAGTACAAGTTTACAAGTACGCTTGAATTTTCTTAAATATTCAATATATAATAGATAAAATAACTGACGTATATTGAAGGGTTCGATTTCAGCACACAAATTTGGCGACTTGCAGCCTTCCTAATCGTTTTTCATATTAATGACAGATAAAATATACCAACACATAGACCAACATTTAAAGTGTTTTTAATTTTCCTACAATTAATGGAAAATAGCAGAATACCGAATCGAGTTTGAGTGAAGTGGGTGCAATTTATTTGATTACTCACAGGAAAGTTGGGATACAAACTTGAGATGAGTAAAACCCAGTACCCAACTCAGAGACCCAAAATGTTATCTGGGGTGCTGTAAAACATCTGTTATTTTCTTACATTTCTGGAGCATTTTTCGGTTAACAAATCTCAAATATTATATTTGCCATCAAAACACTGTCTTTTGCTTCGGGGACACTCGGAGATAGTAATTGTGTGTTGCTACCTTTACAATCCGCACGCGACGTTGAACCTTTGTCAAGAGAGGTGGTTCCGCGAGGGCAGGTCTTGCAGCTGTAGCTGTGGTCTTCATTTTGGTAACTGCCTCTGGGGCAAAGGTCACACAATGATGTTGCGTTGTTATACATCGTACCCTTTGGACATACGGCTACAAGAAAAACACTTTCACAACTGCAAACGTATTAATACGCAAAAATATACTCGTACCACAGGTATCTTGTAAAGCTTTGTGTATTTTAATGTAATAGTAATGTACTGGTAGAATACTTCCCTGGTGTATACTTTCTTTTGAACGTTAGTGTATTCTGCAACCTTAAAATGGGACACATCATATAAGCCTTCTTCCACAACAGTGTTTTCTGAATAAACAGTAAAAAGAGTCGCGAAGCGTGGAATGCAGCGTATGTAGACTTTAGGGTAGATTAGAGCGCAAACATGGTACACAACAAAACCATTTGAACTGAAAGATGGGCTTTTTCAAATATTGCGTCAACAAAACCGTGAAATCGCAAACTGGCTTTCCGTTTCAAACATATTTAATTAGAGAATAATGAGAATGTTTTCATCATTAGTCCGTATATAAGAAAGTACATGTAATTGCTTGAGTCTGCTTTTGGAAATTCCTGAAACTGCATTGTTAAAAATTGGAATGGTTTCTATTTTAAGTCCCCGAGGTCCGATTTCATTCCATCACAAGATCAGTAACATGAAAGTTCTTCAGAGCGGTCTAAGGAAAACTGGTTAGTTTCCAATCTGTAGACGGTAACTGTAATTCTATTACGTTACTTACGAGGTTTTGATTTTGGTAAAGTGTTAATTGTAAAATACCTTGCATTCAAGTTTTATATCCTTACCGCAAGAACCAGTTTCAAAAACTGGTAGCATTCCTTCCTCACATTTGAAATTCGCGTTCAGGTAGCTGAGGGAGTCATTGCGGACGTGGCCTTCGGCGACGGTCGTGTTGAAGTGACCATTGTCCAGCATGGTTTGGACCTTGCTCAGGAGGTGATTCAAGACATTATTGTGATAAGTGACGCATTCGTCTGTCGTCATGTTTTTACAGATGTAGTTGACGCCGAAGTACCAAGTCACCTCTAAAGCCGTCTCCGACCGCCTGTACCGATTGTGGGGAGCAAGAAGCTGTAAAATACATAATATATGTTTCACGAAGTGACAGATTTCATATATACAATACGCGTACAATCAAGTTGACCAGGAAGCCGAACATATTCGCTGGAAGGGTGAGATGAATTTATGTACATAACTGACTGTTACATCTGCAAGACCAGAATAAATACACAAACGAATGAATGAATCACGTCAGATAAAAATAGATAGATAGATAGATAGATACATAGATACATAGATAGATACATAGATAGATAAGGAAAGATCCCGAGTTTGATTTCCTTTATGTTTATAATGTATCAAGCCCATTTCTGGAGTTTCTTGCCCTGGAATATTGCAGAACTGTGTGCAAAACCACAATTCGCTCACTCACTCACTCCAGCCTACAACTATTGTATGGCTGATACTTTGAACACAAAAGAATCAGACATTCACAATGGCTGAGCCAGTGAATTATTTCCTTCATCCACTTATCAGTTGTGTATGAGATATGCCGTTTGTTGAGTCTTATCACAAGTTATGTACAGTCTAAGTAAACTTAACCTCAGTACTTTTCATTACACTCCACCACTGACTCTAACAAACCCTATTAGAAGGTCGCCTTTGAGCGACATATGAACGTCCAATCAATAAAGAGACGGTTGAATAGATTTAACCAATCAGACAATGGCTACTATTTAGAGATCGGAGGGACTTACAAAATATTCAGGTCACTGATACCGATCTCTCCACAAACCAAAATCCACATATAACACAGTTATTTGACCTGCAGTATGTACGCTTTGGGGTTTCTGTTGACATGGTTACCATTAGCTAATATTTCTGCAAGATAACATCCTTGAATATTGCCCAAACCACTATTTTCAGCGACTGTTTACTCGCCATTGTCAGAGCTGTATCTTGCGCCATGTGCATCACCCGGAAGCAATCGTACGCTAAATGCATTCGGAATCGTTCGGGTACTGACCTTTCCGAGAAAAAAAAAAAGTTCAAAAGGTATGTGCAAATGTCCACTTTCGCGATTTGATAAGCTGTGTTCTGATTGTTCAATCTCAGAGGTTACCTGACTGAAGTTATGTACATTTCTTCAACAAGTTCTCAATGCACATGGTTACCTGATGTTCAGCTGGGCTTCTCTTTCTCCGGTTGACGGTCACACAGGCCACCGTTACATCTTGCACAGAACAGGAACTTGTGACACAATCAGTATTTGAGAAAAATGTAGTACTATTGATTAGTGGTAGGAATGCATCTTCAACCTGTTGTTTGCCAGCAGAGGTCTCACAGCTACTCGTGTAAAATAGCATCCTGGCTTCAAGAAGCATCTCATCTGGAATTCTCTTGACTGAAAAAAAATATTTGAAACAATGGGTTTTTTTCATAAAAAAGGGAAATAATTACGTTGTATGCAGCCGTCTCGTTTCATCACAACTTGTTAGTGTTTTATCAATGAATGCCCATGACAGACGGAATTCTACATGTCTGTAAATAATTTGATCTGGATCAAGCAATCAGGTGATCAACATCATGTGCATTAGTCTACTATGACTACTGATATGATTTCCAGGGATGGAATGAGGGAGCGAGTGAGTGAGTGAGTTGTGTTTTATGCCGCTTTTAGCCAAGTTCCAGCAATATAACGGTAGAGGACACTAGAAATGTGCTCCACACTTTGTATCCATTTAAGAAATTGAACCCATGTCTTTGGCGTGACGAGCGAACGCTTCAACCACTCGGTTACCCAGCAGCCCGTGTCAACTAAGCCAGAGGACCCGTGGAGGTCCCGGGGTAGAATAGGCCTTCAGCAACCCATGCTTGAAACAAAAGGCGACTATGCTTGTCGTAAGAGGCGACTAACGGGATCGGATGGTCAGGCTCGATTACTTGGTGACACATGGCATTTTCCCAATTGCGTAGATCGATGCTCATGTTGTTGATCACTGGATTGTCTGGTCCAGACTCGATTATTTACAGACCGCTACCATATAGCGAGAATATTGCTGAGTGCGGCGTAAAACTAAACTCACTCACTCACTAAGCCACACCAACCGATCCGGTTAGTCACCTCTTACGACCAGCATGCATTGCTGAAGACCATT
Source organism: Haliotis asinina (assembly GCF_037392515.1). Taxonomy (NCBI): domain Eukaryota; kingdom Metazoa; phylum Mollusca; class Gastropoda; order Lepetellida; family Haliotidae; genus Haliotis; species Haliotis asinina. The sequence continues at coordinate 45,908,065 of NC_090281.1, forward strand.
CCTAAGCCAAATCTTCACGGCTCTGGTAACTTAACCGCAATCTGATGAAAGCACAGTTCCCTACATTCGAGCTGTCAAAAATTCATTGATCTTACATGATCAATTTACAAACTCTTTAAATTAGGAAACGGCTGTGATAATAATCACTTCCAAAAGTTTCAAATTTGTAAAATGTTATTTGACAATTTTATTACTGTAACCCGGATGTTCCCAGGTAACCTACCTGTGCAGTCTGGCACCACAGTTGTCGGTATCCAGTTTCCGGTTGCTGGAGGGCAAACAAAAAGATGGAACTGAGCATTGCGCGGCCTGTCCCACTCATCGTCGCATGTCAATTTACACATATCTCCAGCTGTTTGATGTCGATCGCAGGATATATTACCATTGGTAGGTTGCCTGAGAGGTGGACATTTCGGCTCTGTAGTAATGAAAAGAAGTTTATTCACATTTTTGTTTGTTTCTTGGTTAACGTCGCACTCAGCAATATTCCAGCTATATAGTGGTGGTCTTTCAATAACTATCTTAATCAGCCACTGATCACTGATCAAGAGCATGAGTATCGGTCTACGCAACTGGGATACGATGTCGTGTGTCAAACACTCATAATGCGTCATACTTCGTGTAGGTTACAAAACGTCATCTTAAGATGGTATCGGGGACATGCCCAATCGTTTTAGCAACAGTAATGTGTAAGCACGGGGTGGTTATAATGGTATCTACGATCCTGGTGTATAGTTGATTTTGGTCGAAATGGTATTAATTTAGCCTAAATAGAAATAAATCTGTCTTGTAGTGCAATATATACAGGAGAGGTGACGAGGGGGAAATAGATAGAACCAGACAATTTCTTTCCTTTTTCTAACAATTTCTTTTGTTTTTTTCGGACGAATCGTAAAACGAAAAGTGAGTTATATTCATGGTGACGTTAGACTAAAGTCTTACTCTGGCAGGACAGCGAGGACCCTGTCAACACTACCCAGGACATAGTTGGTAGTATGGCAGCATTTGTCTGACACTTTATGGAACTTGATCCGCCAAGGACGTAGCCGTCAGAACAACTGACGTTACATTGTGAGTCAAGGTCATATTCCTTGGTGCAGTCATAGCGCAGCCTGGGATCGCTGTATGGCGGAGGGGGGCAGATCTGATCTAGAGAAGAAAACACTTAGATTCAAACATCGATAACTTCGATAAAGTAGCTTTTGTGAAAAAAATGTCCTTGCAATACATTGCAAAACGTATCGCAATATTTGCTTTCGAATCGCAATATATGGAAACATGAAAATTCTCTGCAATGTCCACCCCTACGTGTTAATCACACGTGTGGGCTCGTCTCGCCGAACACCCTTGATCGATTCCCCACATGGGTACATTGGTGTCTACCGCCAATGTTGTTGCTAGCATTTTGCTGAGAGTGGGGCTAAAAAAACCAACTAGATATTAGACACATGTTTAGATGTTGTACAGAACGTCTAAGGGTCTATAGAGCTTGTAAAGGCTATTTTGACTTTCCACTTATAGGACTCACTGCTTGATAAGTATTAGATGAGCCAGCAAGTAATTTGGACGTACACACTTGGTTGCTACAGGTAGGTTGGCGATTAAGCACGTACAATACATGCTGACCGTGGCTTGAAATCAATACCACTACTGTTTAACACATATCTCGTAGAGCGATTTAGTTCAGCAAAACACCATGACTACACGATTCGCACGAGGAAATTGACCTTTTCAATATGTAGACAACAACCTGTTTCCCTCTTGTTTCAAATGGAATATCCTGGAGGGCGCTCCCGTATATGCAAATTGGGGTCATTTGTCGGGTCATGGCCCATCTAATACTTGTCAAGCATTAGGAGACCTTTTCACAGGTAGGAGACCGTGCACAGACATTCTTATGATACGGATACCTTGTGTACATACATGAGAGAGAAAGAGAGAGAGAGAGAGGGGGGGATAAAACATGTTACCACATTCATCTTAAGATCTGAACGTATAAAGTTTCTGTAATCTTATACTACAGCATACATTCTAAACGTACACGAGCTTTGCATATACTTTGAGTGAATGAATGCAAGGTATATCTTTAAAGAGTAATGCGCTGCATGTGCGAAGGCTGGTCCAAAAAAGTCTAAACCTACATGACTTCTATACTGGTGGCACCAACACCCCAATATGCTTCAAGGACCTGTTGCTCTCGATCTAGTTGATGTATTTCAGTAAAATAACTGCTGATGAAGAACATTGTCCGACAACACTCCTTAGATTAGTTGGTGTCCTCAGTCTAGAAAATACTAGCATGCAGACTTAGAACGTTTTGGACCAGCCCTAGTGCTATGGTAGATAATAACTAATGTACCAGCTATGTACTAATACTAGTATACGCTAATAATCATTCCAACAATCGGGGAGGCGGGGTAGCCAAGAGGTTAGTGCGTTCGTTCGTCACACCGAAGCCCCTGGGTTCTATTTCCCATATGGCTACAATGTGTGAAGCCCATTTCTGGTCTCCCCCGTCGTGAAGTTGCTGGAATATTGCTAAAAGCGGCGTAAAATAATACTCCTTCACTCCAAAAACCCTTTTCTCCACAGAAGACATTACCGCCTTTTTACCTCAATCATTCACTAACTCACTTACTCATGTTTAGGTGACCATTATCGCAGTATTTTTAAGGTCAGTCCAATATTTACACACCACGCTGAAATAGTCACATTCGTAAAAACACGTAAAGCGGACACACAGAAAAGAATTAAACCAAAACACTTGAACAAAATCAATAAACAATGCCAGTAATCACTAAAAATCAAATACAGTTTTACCTGTTTTGAGATTTTACCAATGTTAGAGTGAATGGGTATTGTTTTACGCCATCACAACTCAGAAGAGGGATCGCTACATTGTAGTTATGTGGGCTCAAGATCCAGTTAGGGCTTGACGAGCGAATCCTGAAACCACTGTCTACTCCACCATTAGAGTACTTGCACAAAGTGATTTTAGAGCTACAATGATTGTAATTCCTATTCGATTAACAGGCTTAAGATAGTCGTAGCGCTAAGATCGCTTTGTGCAAGTGGGCCCTGATCTTATGTAAAACGTATACTCACGGTTGACAAGAACGTTGAACACACATTCTGCGCTGTTTCCGGAACTGTCAACTGCTTTGTATCTGACCTCAGTCCTTCCCACAGGAAAGGATGACCCAGAGACGAGTCCCCCTGTTTGAGTGACTGAAACATTTCCTGCGTTGTCTGTTGCCAAAATATCATTCCAGGTTACTGTCGTCATAGCAACGGGGGTGCCAGGGTACCTAAGGCTGTTTTCCTCGGGACAGTTGATAAATATCGGAGGGGTTGTGTCTGAAGTTGAAAAGGTCAAAGCAGTGGTTAATTTGAAAATTATAATGATAAACAAGATTATGCAAGTTATCCAAAGGGGACACGGTTGGTTTTTGCTGGTCTATCAGACCCCGCTTCAACACTTACTGCAGCGCACTGAAACTAGAAAACGGTTAAAAAAAACTCCATATATTTTGGGGAACAAAGCCATAAAGGTATAAAGAATTACACCTGAGTATTCGGACGACGAATGGATCATGGAGGGTTATAATAGAACCAAAGATTCCAAGTCTGCAATCTCTGCGTCTGGGATCCCTAAAATCTCTTCACTGCTTACCATTGCAGTCAGGTATTGGTAAATACCAACTCCCGTTTTGAAGACAGAATGTTGCTCTCGGGTTGGCCACGGCATTCACGTTACAGTTCACAGAGCAGATGCTGCCGTAGTTGACGCCGTCGGTGCAAGAGAAGAAGGTGTCAAGGCTGGGACAGGTCATTGCTGATCATTAAAGCAGAACAAAATCCATGTATCAATTTGTGAAGCTCACATGAACCATTATCGTGAACACGGATGCATTAATCCATTCAAAAATCCACACCTATTGTGATTACCAAAAGATTCGAACAGGTGGATCATCGTTACCGGTTCAACACTGAACTTTTTAACGTAATAATTCGAATCTATCAGGTTAAGATATCTGTACATGGACTGAATGGTACAATACAGACCTGGTATGTACTTGGTGAAACTGTCCAGTGTTACCAAATATCCGATTAACGAAACATGGCTTAATGGTTATTCCTTTAAGACTGATAAAAATATAATTACCGTCCTCTGGTTCTTCTGCAACTAAAACACCTTAGTAACGTCTTAGTGGAACTTCCTCACCTCACCTCACCTCACCTCACCTCACCTCACCTCACCTCACCTCACCTCACCTCACCTCACCTCACCTCACCTCACCTCACCTCACCTCACCTCACCTCACCTCACCTCACCTCACCTCACCTCAGACTTACGTGCACATGTGGGAGCCTCGGGGCTCCATGCGCCTCCTTCGCACGTGAGCTGACTCGCTCCATTAATTGTGTACCCTCCGATGCATGTAAACTGACAGGTTGTTCCATAGATGAAGTTGTTTCTGTCACAGACACGGTTAGCATGTGCGACCACTGGCACAGAGCATGTGTGAACTAAAACAGAATTACATTTAATTCAAGACTTTAATGGGATTTCCAGCTATCGGATATCCCTTACAATGGACACGAAAACAAGACACTGAAAGGGTCTACCGTGGACACTGAAGCGACCTACAGTTGACACTGAAAGGGTCTACAGTGGACACTGAAGCGACCTACAGTTGACACTGAAAGCGTCTACAGTGGACACTGAAGCGACCTACAGTTGACACTGAAAGGGTCTACAGTGGACACTGAGGTGACCTACAGTTGACACTGAAAGGCTCTACAGTGGACACTGAAGCGACCTACAGTTGACATTGAAAGGATCTACAGCGGACATTGAAACGACCTCCTCTGTACATTGAAAGGCTCTACAGTGTACATTGAAAGGGTCTGAAATGAACGTTGAAACGATCTACAGCGGACATTGAAACGAGCTGCAATGTACATTGAAAGGGTCCACAGTATAAACTGAGCGACCTTTTGAACTCTTGAACTAAACTACTTTGCTATTCAAGGTGGCATGCAACGAGCAAAGTTCCTTCACAACCATGAAATATTAGTTATATCTACATACCTTTAACCTCGAACGTGACATGACAGAAACTCGACAAGCCGTTATCATCTGTTGCCTTGTAAACAACTGTTGTCACTCCGATATTAAAGGTATCGCCTGGTCTCCCATTGCCAGTCACAGCCACCACACTATTCGAGATAAAATAGAAAACATTGCCATCTTTTTCACTATTGTGATTTACTTTTCAAATTCTAAAATACCAGGCAGCATAGGGGTAGCCTAGTGGTTGAAGCGTTCGTTCGTCACACTGATGACCCGGCTTCTATTCTCTTTATGGGTAGAATGTGTGAAGCCGATTTCTGGTGTCCTCGCCTGTGGTATTACGGCGTAAATCCATATGAACTCACTCACCAACTCTAAAATGCCAAACTACCATGGGTATACATAAACTCATTCTGAAAACGCATGGAAATAGACATGGCACAGATAAACCAAGAAACATAATCAGGACACATCAGGATTCGAACTCACAATGCAGACTGTTTTACGGGAGCACGGGGATTCTCACGCCTGAGAGGCCTAGGCCTCATTTGTCGCAGTCGATACTTATATATGATATAATTTTATTTATAAATCTACTTAGAATAGCTGTTGCAAATAGGGTTTGATAGTAAATCTTGTCTCCGATGCCATGACCCGTGAAGACCCGTGAAGGTCCCGGGGTAGAATAGGCCTTCAGCAACCCATGCTTGTCATAAAAGGCGACTATGCTTGTCGTAAGAGGCGACTAACGGGATTGGGTGGTCAGGCTTGTTGACTTGGTTGACACATTTCATCGGTTCCCAATTGCGCAATCGATGCTCATGTTGTTGATCACTGGATTGTCTGGTCCAGACTCGATTATTTTACAGACCGCCGCCATATAGCTGGAATAATGCTGAGTGTGGCGTAAAACTAAACTCACTCACTCACTCACTCATGACCCGTGAAGGTCCGGGGAAGAATAGGCCTTCAGCAACCAATGCTTGCCATGAACGACGGCTATGCTTGTCGTAAGAGGCGACTAACGGGATCGGTTGGTCAGGCTCATGATGTTGGTCACTAGATTGTCTGGTCCAGACTCGATTATTTACAGACCGCCACCATAAAGCTGGAATATTGCTGAGTGCAGTGTAAAACTAAACTCACTCACTCACTCACTCATGCCGATGCCATCTAAACTGAAAAACAAACTCATCACTTTACCTTGTTATCTAATTTCCGCCAACAACAATGCAAAATGTTTATTTAATCAATCTCTCTACATAACGGCAACTTTTACCAGAAAACCAGTGGTTGATATCGTGAACACCTGTCCCTGTCGTCGGGTACACGCAATCAACCTTGCCACAGAGCCTGACCATCCGATCCTTAATACGACATGTTAGAAATACTGACCTGATCCTCTTTCCTTGACCATCATGAGCCACAGGTACTGTCCACGTAGCGCGACTGGTTGTCAGTCCATCTTCTACATAAAATGGCGTCTTCGGTGATGTGCAGGTTGAAAATGTCGGAGAGACAAACCCTTTAACAAAATCAATATTTGGTATTAACGTTTACCCTATACACAGGACCAGCTAAATGTTGATTGCAGAAAGGAACTGGGTGTATTCCAAAAGTGCTAGATGTAATCTGATATCCAGTCCGACCCCAACTATTCAGCAAGGACCAGATATTCTATGGATAGCCTGGTCATCACAAAGCCAAAGCTATCGCACAAAATCATCTGATAATATATAATTAGCGAAAATCGATTAAAACATGTATTTTAACACACAATGTTACAACAGCAGTCTAAACAAACAAATGTGTCGTTTTTAAGAAAGGGAAAAGGCATACAGGTCAACGATCTCTCGAGAAACCTACTTGTCTACGTCATATCTTTATTGTAAATAAAACATATTTGTTTTCCTGATAGAAAGTAGTGATAATATCATAAATCTTCACAATGATACTGAAAAGGAACATAAGGTTCAAAACCTTTACCATAACCATACCATCAAAGACTCGTACCAGAGAATAACATGTGGGCAGTATCTGCTTGATCAGATTTATCAGGAAAGTATGTATGCATGAGTCGATGAAGGTCAATGGTGAGAGCGTGTGTTCGTTAAAAAAAATGTACATAAGAATGTCCCCACGGAATCCCATCTTAACAAGGAACCTATTCTTGTAAACGGAGAAGTACTTCAGTGCGTTACCTTTGCATGTATTTCCTTTCTGTCGGAAAAGAATAAGGAAAGTAGAATTTACCCAGAAGCCCCTGTTGTTTCTTCTCACAAAACAAGAAACACTCGCTGATGGAATCATCCAGGAACCCAAATGATCGTTTCGTCCTTCTTCTGCCTGTCAGAGGTAACAACGTTAGGCAGTTGCTTTTAACCCTGTGTCTGGTTTTAGGTGTTTTGACACTACTATCATTTTCATCCTCATGGAGGTGGCATGGTGGTTAAAGCGTTCTCTCATCTCGCGACAAAGACCCGGGTTCGATACCCCACATGGGTATAATGAGTGGAGTCCTTATCTGATGGCTAAAATATTGCTAACCCAGCATAAAAAATCTATTCACTCACGCCCATTCCTTGTCGTTGCAGCTACATAACTGAATTGCAATATGACAATACATGTACACCTGCGCTGGGCCTCCGGGTCGGTGGTTATTTCGAACGCTGATTTCACAACTCTATAAAATTGCATGATAATATATGCTTATGATTATCATTCTCATGCCCGTTATGAATTCTCATTACTTGTATTCTCATATTTACAGCCATTTGTTATAGATTCGTGCTAAATACAGTTAAAGTATCATGTTCAAGAAGATGACTTAAAATCATGTATGCTGCAAGTGGTTGTGGGCGTAGCAGCCACAATGTTGCTGTTTGTTTGTTTGTTCTTTAACGCCACGATCAGCAATATCCCACCCATGTGGAGGCGATCTGTAAATAATCGAGTGTAGGCCAGACATTTCAGTGATCGACAGCAAGAGTATCGCTCCACGCAACTGGGACACGATGACAGCGAGCCTGATCCCTCGACCCCATTAGTCGTCCCTTACATTGATCAAATCTAACTAGGAACTTCAGGATTTTGTGTTTCGCCATGTTTGCCCTATATAGGTTTTATAGTATATATTATTACTTACCTTTTTCACATGATGCAAGATTCCATGACCCATTTAAGCACCAAGCACATCTATCCACATGTTTCTTCAGGGTGCAGACAGAATATTGAGGCACTCGTAGTATGGGAGCGGCTGAGCCGAGAGTGTTACCTTCGGATGATCTGCACGTATCCAGCAGTGGTAGCTGATCAATAATGCATGATCTTTGATATTCACTTTCCATGTCTTTGACCTAAACAATATAGAGAACGGCATTAAAAACATATTTCCTATTGCGTTATCACTTGTAAAACCTTAAGATTGCGTATGTATGGCAAACATGTTGAAAATGTTTATATCTACAAAAAAAACTTAGTAATAGAATGTAGACTTTCAAATGATTTCTCCTCTAGGTCTGTCTTGCTTTTTTACTTACAGCAAACATTATTTCAGAGATTCAAAATTATTGAACCAAATACCAAATGAATGAATAAATCAATGAATCAGTCAAACACTCAATTCGAGAGTGTGAGTGAGTCATGTTTTTGGTTTTTTTTGTTTTACGCCGCAAGTATTGCATGAATGAATGAATGAATGAATGACATCGATGACCACATAAAATGTCAGCAATATATTACAGGACTATTCGACCGAACTTCATATCTTGCCAAAAAGATGTAAATGTATTTCATACATGTTATAATTTAACAGATTTGATAAGAACGGTTAAAAATCCACTCGTTTTGATCACATTAATTTCATGGGATGACTTTAATATCTCCTGTAATCGACATCGCCGAGCCTGATTCCAATTTATTGCAGTTATTTTCGCCAGCTACGTCAGCATGCTTCGACTTCAAAATTAGAACAACACGAACAGATTATCCTAGTTTGTATTGAATATGATATCATTTATGCGGGGTGGAGGGGTGGTTAAGCGTCATGACGAAGACTGGTGTTCGATTCCCCAAATGGGCACAGTGTGTGAGGCTCATTTTCCGGTGTCCCGCCGTGACATTGCTGGAATACAATGTATTACTAAAAGCAGCGTAAAACCATGTTCACTCATTCTTTTATACGATATACATTCTTACAATTTTGTTTTACTTGATTGTTAAGTTGTTTTCAGCCACCGCTACATGTCAATTAACGGAACCAGTTGTTCCGCTGACTCGCTGACTCGCTGACCTACCTGATGCATGTTAATCACTGGATTGTCAGACAGTCGTTTGATTTAAACAAGGAAACTAACATGCAAATGTGTCACATATAAAGGAAAGATGTTTGCAGTGTGATTTACGACATCCATCATACACACCAGGTGACCGAGGAAATGCATTCTCGCTGATGTACATCCGGGTATCGTGACAAGTAGTGTGAACAGACCAACCATATGAACGACGGTCATTTCGCAATATCTGTAAACAACGAACACAAAATAATTAATAAAAACAAGTTTTAAGGATTGACAAGTTCTTTAGGACAGTAAAGTGTATTTCAATGCAGGTATAAACACCGTTATCAAAGAAGTTATAAACGACACTATAATTTTATATACTGTCCAATTAAAAGAAACGCATGGACGATTTGCATTTTAAAAAATCTGTTAATGACCCATTCTGTTCAAACAATCGTCAAAATATGTGATGAAAGTGTTCATAGCATGATTTTACTCAGCTGCACAAGTCAAAATCGATTTTACCTGAAAATGTTGATTTTGATGCGATTTCTTATAAGGAATAGTAAGGCATCGCCACAACGCAACAGAAATCCCCTTCCAGTTGAAATAGTACATCAAAAGTCATTCAGTGTCTGGCAATAAAAATCCTGATGACTTTCAGAAATTGACGTTCGTTTTGAAGGAGTTTCAATGTCAAATGACTACGTCACGGAATAGCGCCACTGAAAGAATGGATGCTGAAGATTACCAATCTTCTGTTGCTAGGTATCTGAATGTTAGTCTGAGCAAGACATCATGGCTTGCAGCTTGTAGCAACCAAAAAGGTACAACATGTAACCGTCCCCGTACAGGCAGACGGAGATTTAAGAGGATCACATCACTTCGTGGTTTAGGCCACGTTGTGAATTGTTGGAATCAGTCTCTGACTATCTCCCCCATGATAGTTACACGTCAGCCACCTCCGTTCCTTTCACATCGCGCAAACGCCGACAACTGGTTTTCTCGAGCTACCACTGCAGCCCAAGATCGGTACAACCGGGTACTACAGTACTACCCGTACTGCCAGGGGTGAGAGCACAGCAGTCAGGATGCCTGGACTTCGGAGGATATCCGGTCAAACTGTACGGAACTGGTTGAAAGAGATTGGTCTGAGAGCCAGAAGACCCGACGTCGGGGTCGTGCTACGTCGTTACCATGGCGCACAACGTCTCCATTGATCCAAGTATCCACTCGGTTGGATAGACATTACCTTCTTCTAAAGTGTAGTGTGTAAAATTTCATGCACTAAACTCTATTTCTGGACGAGTTATACATGTTTGAAAATACAACATTTTCGCAACAGATTTCTCGTGTATACGTTTCTTTTTGGGATAGTATACAAGGGGAATACATACAAAAAGGATACTTGGATTTCAGAAGGAAGTTGGCAAAGAGTCTTGTTAATCCTCCTCATGTGTCACTTAAATGAGCTTTACAATGGCTAATTGATTAAATAATGTATGTAATGTCATTTGAACATTTCTATTTGTCAAATTATTAAAAGACATTCTGGACCTCCTGCTATGACCACTATGTTCACTGGGCCATTTGTTATTATATTTATCCTTGTTCAAAATATGATTTTAGTCATCTGGCAAAGTCTCAGTGAATTATTTAATTGATTATTATTTAATTAATTCTGTTCCGGTGTTTGAAAAGGAAACGACATGATTGGCAGTCTTCTAATGAAATCAGGACCACTTCTTGTGGCTCTGTATGATCATATTACGGGTGTCAGATTGTTTCCCCTGATAAACTTAATGATATTTAAAGGCTGTAACAAGCACACCGGACGGATATAACGATTTTAGGGGTCCAATCAGCTTCCAGTAAATCTTAATCGAAATTCAAGTAACGAATTACGGACATAGCGAACTAAGATTAGCGTTACCTCTCAGATCGTAATAAAAGCATAAACTGTACAGGTGACTGATAATATAACATTCATATCGCAAAATTCAAGTGGTTTCACTGAAAATGTTTATACTGCAAAATATTTCGAATTAAAAAAAATGAATTATGTAATAATTTACATTTTTCTGATTTTATGTTGCAGTTTTTAACTGATTGACAAGTGTTATTACAGGACGGGTCACCTTACTTCTATTGCTCCCATGTCTAGGTATTTTGACCCCGACTTGGTAGGTGGGATGTCATCCTACCCGGATACTTTGCTCGTGGCATCAGCCACTTTATTTTGGCTGATATTTTATGGCTGGGACTTTTCATGATCGACATGGGTGAATAACATAAAGACAAAATTATATTTATAGGATATGAAACGAGCTTCCCCTTTCATATCAAGTTTATTTCAAGAGGGACATACACTTGACATGAAAGGGGAACGAGTTTTGTATCCTATTTATTAGCCACGTTCTAAAAAAAGAACATATCGTTAAAATAAAGCAATGTTTTACTTTCCTGTATAGAACCGTACAACGCGGATTAATACATCATATTGGTGACAGGAATGTCAACCGCTTCACTCCAGGAAAACGTGCGCCACGAGAGGCAATACCAAAAGTCATTGTGTTCTGTAATCTGATAAGTTGAAAAACATGACCAAATGGTATTTGATTCCCGGAAACTGCAAGTCTGTTCGCTGCGTATTGACACGTAGAAACATCGCAAACAATTGTTTTGTTGTGTCATCAACAGTGGAGTGGTGACGTCATTCAAATCTTATTGTAACGTAAAGTCAGAATGACGTCACAAATGAGCACCTCTAGATGCTACCATGGGAACTAGCTGAAACGGCCAGCTGATGACACTTCACTGCTGTACCCGAATTCGATGTAAACGAGTGCGGACAGTAAAACAAACCCTTTGGTTTATTGTTTTGTTTACAACGTCGATTCCAAATGCATTCCCGTGCTTCAAATACTCAATAACACCCAGAAATTGGCCAAAACGTGATGTTTATCTCTAAAATACAACATAGATATAGATAGATATGACGGGAGTGGGTGCGGCTGACAGTGGCAGTGATCGAGGTACAAGAGCGCAGCTCATCTTTTGATGTGTGTTATTGTGCAGTCCTGACAGCATGGGGATGTCAATAAGTTTTGAGCCTTGAGCAATTTTCATACCCAGGTGTCACAGCCTATGGTACGACATTGAACCTTGGGGTGTAGCTGATATGATATATAAGTTTTGGTATCCTACTCTCAGAAGTTATTGAACAGCTCACATTGACAGAAAGAGAAAATCGTCGAATCACACTCCACGAGTTAGAGGAGACCACAGACATTTCACACGGATCCATCGACACAATTCTTCATGAACATCTCGTCATGTCTAAGGTGTGCGCAAGATGGGTGCCAAGAATGCTTACAGATGAAATGAAACAAACAAGGGTCACCATAAGCAACTCCATGCTAACCAGATACAACAAGAATCCAGAAGATTTTCACTTTAGGCTAGTAACCTGTGATGAAACCTGGATCCACCACTATGATCCTGAGGGCAGCGACTGGCAGAAAAGATGGAACAAGTGTCTTGACTCACAAGGGGACTATGTTGAAAAATAAATGTGGTTCATACCAATATTTTGTGTTTTTCTATGCAAGGCTCAAAACTTATTGACATCCCCTCGTACACGATCAAGGTATTCAATCTCCTGATTCTATTCACAACTCTTCCAGCTAATTGTCCGTCAGTGTTGACGAAACCAATTACCTTTCCACGTCGTATTTGTTTACACTGACGAGACCTACTAGACGTATTTTTTACTTATTTAGATTGCTTTGTTTTCGTTTTTAATACAAAAACTTGATTTATTATAGGATTGAGAAAATGCTTGTAACCACACTAAATGAAATACATGCTCTTTAATTCCATAGTTGTGTTTTCGTTTTGCATGCTCTCAGAAGGTGTGAAAACTTCTGAATTAAAAGCATGTGTGGAATGAGTGAAGTAATGTCAAAGTTCCAATTTCCCTCTCCGTGATGTTGCTGGAATATTGCCAAATGCGGCGTACAAGTAAATTCACTCACTCACACTGGGGTTACTCATGTGATATTGCTGGAATATTGCTAGAAGCGGCGGAAAATGGTGTTAAATCCTCCTGACACACACACTCATACTTGCACTGAACGCCACCTATACAGTTTCTCCGTCTCTCTGACTGTCTTGTGTGTTGGTCGGGTCATCAAGGTTCATGTATGACACAGGGGATTTCCCCCTCATTTCCTGACAGAGCTCGAGACCATAGGGATCAATAACCCCTAACTAATTATCGATCGAATATCCATAAGTATAGGATAAGTCACTTTGAGCAAACGCTTCATACGCTTTGAAGGAAATTAATATATCTCACTGATGAGGGAGACATAATTAGTAACAAAACATTACCCTGAACATTTTTCAGAATCCATGCTTTAAAAAACTAACTGTGCATTGTGTGTGAGTAAATTAAAACCTTTTCCCATCACTACGGGGAATATAGACTCTTACCTATCATTTTTTATCGATAATCATAAATATTTTTTTTTAACATCGACGATATTTCTGTTCATATTATCTAACATAGATAGCACGTATAAAGTTTGCAATAGCACAATAACATGAAAACATGCTCACCTGGCGTACTTTCAATCGACACCGTATTCTGGAGCAGTACAACACCGCAACAATCTACCAGCTACTAAACACAGTACACGGATAACTACCTGATTTTGTTAGTTACTGTCCCGTTGCCACCACATCGATTCATTGAGATATCTTTTGCCTAGCTATTTGGAGCGTGTCTGGACTCACTTTGTCTGAACAATGACAATTTGTAATATCATATCCTTTACCGACAAAGTTGCTATTTTGGTATCACTTCCTGCATGCCAATCTGGTAAAAATGTTAGTGTGATTGTGTGACTCTGTGTGTACGTACTTTTTAACTGTCCCTTGTATACAAATACCAATAACTACGGAAGCGTATTAAAGTTTTTTGGTGTCACTATCTCCTACGTAGGACATACTATCTCCTACGGAGGACTTAATATCTCCTATGTAGGACTTATTATCTCCTACGTAGGACATACTATCTCCTACGTAGGACATACTATCTCCTACGGAGGACTTAATATCTCCTACGTAGGACTTATTATCTCCTACGTAGGAGATAGTATTCCTAACTCCTACGTAGGAGATACTAAGTCCTACGTAGAAGATAGTATTCCTAACTCCTACGTAGGAGATACTAAGTCCTACGTGGGTGATGATAAGTCCTACGTAGGAGATGTTAAGTACTAAGTCCTACGTATGAGATACTAAGTAGTAAGTCCTACGTAGGAGATACTAAGTCCTACGTAGGAGATACTAAGTTCTACGTAGGAGATACTACGTCCTACGTAGGTGATATTAAGTCCTACGTAGGAGATAGTAAGTCCTACGTTGGAGGTAGTGACACCAAAAAACATTTTCACCGTGGCCCTAATACGCTTCCGTAAATAACATATGTTAAGTTTAAGTTCAGTTTTATTAAACGATTTTAATTGTATGTCATCTGTGATTAGTTTGCTCGTGTGTTGTCAAACGCAGGTGTTTGAAAATGTAGTGCCAAAGTCTGTCAGTCCCAATTTCACATCGTACTACAAATCTCAGCTCCCCGGGGCTCATACAACTCGTGCTGCCACTAGGCGCACCGAGTAAATGTGGCTTTCCAATCCTTACAAGGAACTCATCGACAGTTGAGTGGACTGGGACACATAGTCACAGTACTTTGTCTATGTTTACTGTAGGTAGTTGTACCTGCAACTAGATGTTTGCATGTATTCATGAGGCACTACCTGGTCATATACCACCCGATTCGTTTTGTTTTAAGTACACAGAGTAGTGTACTAAACACTAGTGGTTCTGACAACACTGAAAGCTTTTACACCCGGTCACATTTGGGGTTGACCCCGACACCTCACCCTCGCTGATCACAAGCCTGGCGCCTCAGCCAGGTCGCCCACCATCGTGCATAAATATTGTATATGTGTTGTACGTGTATGTGACACTTTAATAAGACATCTGTCTTTAATTCCCAAGCTGTTCAAATCCGTATACCTGGAATAATTGCTTGGCTCGTTTGTACACACTTAACGTACCTCAACAGTGCCAGTAATTCCATTTCACTTCCTGGGGGTAATTTTACCTTCGTACAACGTTAAAGAATGGGACTTAAGGTTAACGTTAGTGAAGGTTGTGTCGTGAAAGGAACCCCTGGTAAGCCCGTCTGGCCTGTGCTTGAGTAAATATTGCAGTGTGTTTGCGGATAACTTGTTTTCTCTTTTGCTGTTAAGCTCGCGCAACACTATTGTACAATATATCATTAAAAGAACATAACTGGACTGTTATTGCACCACACGCGATCTTTCTTAATAGTTTCGCAGCCTATAATGTTATGCCGCCATAAATTAAATATGTCTACAGTTCTTACAATAACAAAAAAGTATAAGATGACAAACAATGTCCTCTCAGCTAATTACACAAGTCATTACACAAGTACACGATATACCATCTACACTATCAATATCAATGAAACTCAGGGACTTTATTATGGCTAAAACATATTTTTATTTCGGAGGCGAGAAAGCTAATGTACAAAATGAATGATTTGACCTAAATGACAAAACAAAATAATAAAATAACAGAAAAATGATTGAATGATAAATATCTTCGTTATGGTGTTGATTATGCCTAGCAACGAATAAGTTGCCACAGAACATAAAGTTCTACAAAACCTGTTTTACCTTTCTGCATATATTTAGTGGTGATAATCACGGAAAGTGGTTACTTTCAGGAACGAACTGGTTTAATGAGATTGGAATTTCACTATTTGTTGAGGTATTGAATGCGCCGTTACCGTATCAAATACTTTCAATATCACATTGTTGAATATGAAAATACACAGTTGTTATTAATTTAATATTTTGAGAGTTCTAACGTGCGAAAAGGTAGGGAATAACGTCTTCGTTATAATGACCACATGAACACCTGGATGTTTCCGATGCATGTTGATTATACACACTCAAGTCCAAAAGAAACTTGATCCCTAACAAAGTTGATTAAAATTAAAAGTTTAATTTTGAATAAAGCAAAATACGACGTTATAACATTTCCTTTCTTCACAGACACTGACAACATAGTGCAGAAACGCAACATTTCAAAATCATGCTGTACAAGTGAAGTTTTCAAAAAATTGGTTTTCTTGCTTGTGCACGAAACCCACGTGCAATTGTGAGTATAAAAAGAGAGTGCACACCTCACTGTCATTGCAGTAACCAGAAAACCACCGAAACAATGCCAAGCCTTACAGTGGAGCAACGTGAAAGAGCTATCGGTATGTTCCGAATGGGGGCTTCTCGAGGCCATGTTGTAAGAACCTTCAGCTGCTCGACCACAGCGGTATCCAACCTGATCCAGCGGTACCAACAGACTGGCCAAACAATGGACCGTCCCAGATCACGGAGACCACGAATCACAACCGCACAGGAAGACCGGTACATCCGTATTCTTCATCTACGTAACCGTTTCCTGACGGCAACGTCAACAGCAGCAACAGGGTTAGGTCGCCGCCTCAGTCGACAGACCGTGGCTAGACGTCTTCGTTCCTTTGGCGTCAGGAACTACAGACCCTACAGAAAAACGTTGCTAACCCTTGCACATCGGCAGCAGAGACAACGTTGGACACGTCAAGTACGACGTTGGCAGATTCGTGACTGGCGGAGGGTATTCTTCTCGGACGAGAGCAGGTTCAATCCGTTCCAGAACGATGGCAGGAGACGAGTTTATCGCAGAGCGGGTGAAAGGATGGCTCCTTGCTGCATTCAGGAGACTGAACCTTTCGTCAGAGGAAGTGTTATGATCTGGGGAGACATAATGGGAGATCAGACCACTGGACTCGTTGTCTTTGATCGGAACCTGACTGGACAACGCTACATTGACCAGGGTTTGAGACCAGTAGTTCTTCCTTTCCTCCGTCAACAGCAGCGAGGCACTCTACTTCAACATGACAACGCCAGGCCCCACGTTGCTCGAGTTGTTCAGGTCTTCTTAAATCGCAATAACGTCAACGTTCTGCCTTGGCCTCCACGTTCTCCTGAAATGTCTCCGATCGAGCACCTGTGGGACCACCTGGATCGTCGTATCAGACAGCGTCAAGCACCTCCACAAACCCGTCAACAGCTGATTCAAGCGCTCAGAGAGGTGTGGCAGAGAATCCCTAACAACGTCATCAGACGGGTGACGTCATCAAAGCGCAGGCGTGTGTTTGCATGCATCCAGGCACAGTGAGGACTCGTTACTGACATTCACTTAAACCAGTCTGAGAGCTTTTGTGTGATTGAAGTCTGTGTCCATTCTACCATGTAAATTTCACCCTCTCTTTAAAGATTACGTCACATCATCATTAACTTTCGTTGCAACGCCATAAGAGTTTGATACATAAGGTTTCAGTGGCATTGTGCCAATAATGCACACACGATCAATATTTTAGCGGGTATCAAGTTTGTTTTGGACGTGAGTATATCTGTCTGCGTTTAGGTCACCACAGCCGAGCTTGAGGGACAATGGATGATTAAACAAAATCTTGCCCCAAGATTTAAATCAAAGTACTTGTGAATTTCTTCTTGGTTTATTATGGTTTGAAATTGATTCAGGGAAGTAGCATTAACAAATCCATCGGACAATACATTCCACGACATAATCGTGCTCGTTAAATGACTGAGATTACCGTTGCGTTCTACAGGTAATAGTTTGAATAAAAGCAAAAACAAACTGTATTACAAGTTTCCAAAATTGTAATCAGAGTGGAGGAGAGTATCTCCAAATATCAGTACAAACAATGAATGCTCACAAGGTACAGGTATAGGCCTATTGGTAGGTCCTTACCTAAATCTCCTTATAGGTTTATTTCAAACAGTATACAAACTGACAGCAATCAGCTGTACAGGTACGGGTGGTCAGACTCACTGACTTGGAGTGGAGGACACATGTCATTGAATCACAGTTGCGTAGATGTGACGATCTGGACCAGACAATTCAGAGATCAACAGCATGCGCATCAATATTTCTGAGTGCGGCGTCTAACTAAACTCACCCACTCCCTCATTACGGTAAATCCTCTTTATGTCTGGGATCTCGATGAAAGTGCACGAATGAAAATCTGCATGATCTGAAATGAAGTAATACACCTACCCACTGGTGGTCAGTACAGGCGATACATAGAAGTCAGTATTGGTACAGCCACACATTGTCAAAGGCTGGATCTGATTGGGACTGTTGGCTGGGAAAACCATAGATGTAGGCAACTGGAGATACCAACGTCCATTTTAGCTGCATGCATCGCTATATTTACGGATGTATGTATTCTATGGGAATGATGTGACAGTAGAAATAAGGAAGAGAAATCGTTATGTCCTACCAACTGAAATCCAGCCATGCATGGAGTCATGGTGTAGCTTCCCTGTAGTTCAACAGCAAGAATGATACCGTACTTGTTTTTTCCTCCATTGATGGTCAGGACAGGAGATACATAGAAGAGACAGAAGTCAGTCATGGTACAGCCACTCATTGTCAAAGGCTGAGGGTCTGTCAAGGGCTGGATCTTGTTGGGATTGTTGGCCGGAAAAAACATGGATGTAGGAAACTGGAAACATTAACTTTCATTTTAGGAGCATACCTGACTTATTGCAGGTAAACTGAAACAGTAATCTACAGGAATAATATGACAGCAGAAACATGGAAGAGAAAACGTTATGTCCTACCCCTTGAAATCCGGCCATGCACGGGGTCATGGTGTAGCTTCCTTGGAGATCAGCAGCAAGGACGATACCATACTTGTTCTTTCCACCAAAATCTGAATACGTGGACCACACCTCCCCATCAGGACCCTCAAAGTCTGGCCACGCCATCTTGAAAACATGCATGATAATAACATTCTATTCTATAAAAGTACATATTTCATGCCAGTGTGTAAAAGTCTGCCTTTCTCTTTCATTTAAGTAGGCATAAACCACTGCGATGTAGCACAAAACACTCTCTTGATCATACCTTGTTACTATTACATTTAAACATTTAAACCAGCAGTTCTCTGTTGGTTGAAACATGACATTGCTGAGATGTATTGTGGAATCTGTTTTAAGAGTTTAATACTCGTGGACGGTTTGCAGAACTGGGGGTATTGATGTGGAGGGTGATTGTGAGTTTATTATGTTTTACATATTAGAATAAAATCCAGCAGAGAGGGTTCGGGTGATCCTGGCACAATCGGGCTGGTAAAGCTCATCATCAGCTCAGGGCCCTCGACCCCTCTACACGCAGCCCAGACAGTGAATGGGATTTCTCCCAGGAAACACTGCCTAGTCGAACCCACCAAGAACTTTCCGGAGAATATGGAGGCTCCCCAACACTGCAGTCTTCTGCATTACCCAGATTGTCAGAAAAGTTGTGCTCCCGGTGGAGAACCCGGGCACTCTCCTGAGATTAGGAGGTACCAAACCAAGGGCACCGAGAACAATGGGGAGCCTGACGACAGTGTACTTGGGATGCAAGCGAGACATTTCAAAGGCGAGGTCCGTATATTTATCATGCTTTTCCTGAATCTTACCAATCACACTGCTGTCAAAACGGACAGAAAATTCTATCATATAAATAATTTCATTAGTTTTATCAAAAGTGACAAGATCAGGTTTGTTGGCTGGAATTCGTCTCAGGCTGTATATTGGCCTATTCCAGAGAAGCTTAAAAGCATCATTTTCCAGGACACCTTGGACATGTTCAGGGTCGTACCATGGATGGACCTCTGGATCAAAGCCACAGGTGTGGCGGAGACGATAATAAAAGCAGCGAGCCATGCCATCATGGCTTTTAAGATATGCTGTTTGTGCCAAGGAAGGGCATCCACTGACAAGGTGTTGGACAGTCTCTGTAAATTCATTGCAAAGACCACATTTTATTTTGATATTTATGGTTTTTAAGAATAACATTCTGGCGATTGCGAGTGGAAAGTAACTCGTCCTGAGCAGCAAAAAGGAAGCCTTCAGTTTCATATTTGAGATCAGCCGACTTCATCCAGGCAAAGGAGTCAGTTGGATTGCTGTTCTGTTCCACACACTGCATGTAAACACGATGCAATGGTTTCTCAGACAGCTTCTCCACAAAGGACCGACTCTGGGCAGACTTGGTGAAAAAAAGACATTATATATCTGGTCTGTTTTCAAGACGAGGGTGTTGACAAAAGGCTGAACAAATACTCATGCTTCTTCTTCAGCAAGAGAAATCGCTAAGTAGTTCATATCATGATGTCTCTCTGATGCATATAGCTGTCAGTGGAATTCCACATATTTTTACTCCACGATATCATTCTATTTTGTGGACAACCATACTCAGCTCAATTCACTCTCAACTATGTGACAATAGATATTTTCAGAAATCCATAGTCCAAAATCTCTAACAAAACAGTACATTAGCATTTCTGTGACATTGCTAATGTCAACATATAGAGACATTTGTTCTTACCTGTGTGACGACAGGTATTTCCAGAGATTGCAGCATATGTCGCGGGTAGGACATGCAGTACTGAATGGTCAGTCCGTTCTTGGCGGCACCATTGCCCATGTGAGTCAGTGGCCAAGGTCAATGTCAGAAGGAGTTCTCGAATTTGTTCAAATTCTTCCTTCAGATAACCCTTCAGAAAAAAGGATTGCACAAAAAGCAATGCAATGAATTTGTAATGAAATGTTGAACATTATATTGGCTTATACTTGGTCTTACCTGTTCGTGAACAAACAGAACGCAATCCCTTGACTCAGCGAACAGGTCATTCCAAAATCTCTGAAGTGAGAAAGATTGTCTAAGCGTTTAGGGTAATGAATGGAACAAACGATGATCAGGCGAAGAAGCTAAGGATTATATTGCACCTACTGAACAAAATATGAATGCCATATCCAGCAGCGTGAGTACGTCTTCAAGCGGTGAAGTCTTGTGACCATCAATAAGGAAGTCATAATCTCCCCCATTAGCCTTTCCATAAGTTGTGTTACATGACCTACAATGTTAACAAACCATCAAACATTTTGTGATGCAGAGCTTTCATGTACATATATGTGGGCTTCACGAATAGAAGCAACTCATTTCGACGTATCAAACCTAACAAAACCATCTTATGTTTTTCTCTTGACTATGATTGACTTCTTTGATACGGACTTACCCTTCTCTTTGAGCAGTTGTTTTTGTGTAACTACCCAGATAGCATGCATAGTGTGCCCAACATTGGCCCAACCTTTCCCAAAGTTAGGCCAACGTCTGCCAAAGTTGGTATTTGGGTAGTATTGATATTAAAACTTTTTACAGATTTGAGAAAAGTTAATGATTTCCGCATTTAAAATGCATCTAAAGCCGCCTTGAGTCAAACTGTTTTGAAAGATGAACTTGCATGCACGAGCAGATGGTTACATTTGTCATTAACAGGCATTAGAGGATTTACCCTTCAACACGTACAATATCATTAGTGCGAGCATTGTCTGGCGTAAACTCCATGATCTTTGAAACCAAACACCAGTCCTCCATAAATAAGAAACATTTGCATATCTGGATAACTGATAAGAACTGCACGAAAGAGCAGTTGCTAGCTGGGGACGTTGACCATATGTTCTGGCATAACAACTGACATGCGAGGCTTATGTTTGGTCCTGTCATAATATTATGATTATTTACGCTAACTACGAGTACTTACTGCCCTGCCATGAGATCCACTCTCCCGGACACGAGTCCTGCATAACTGAGATATCCCAATGGAATGGTTGATTCTTGAATTCGAAATCCAGGCAAGCGGTGTTGTTTGCTCCATTGATGAAACACTGTTGTCGTCATTAATGAAAAACAAGGGACAGCGGAATAAATATGAAGAGTCAGCGACTGTCAGCAAAAACCTTGGGAGAAGCTTTAAGTACAAAATTAACTCGTTGTAATACAGGGTTGACACTGTTTGCTTGATCTGGTTTGGTTGACGTGAACAGGATTGTCACTGCTGGGCATGACAATGTTTGGTTGACCTGACCAGGGCTGTCACTGCTGGGCGTGACACTGGTTGGTTGACCTGAACAGGGCTGTCACTGCTGGCCGTGACACTGGTTGGTTGTCCTGATTGGTTGACCTTGTTGGTTGATCTGATCCAGTGCTGTTACTGCTGGACATGACACTGGTTACTTGACCTGAAAAGGGCTCTCGCTGATGGACATGAGACTGTTTGGTCGACCTGAACAGTGCTGTCGCTGCTGGGCGTGACACTGGTTGCTTGACCTGAACAGGGATCTCTCTGCTGGTCATGACGTGAACAGGTTTATCACTGCTGGGCATGACAATGTCTGGTTGATTTGAATAGTGCTGTCACTGCTGGGCATGACACTGGTTGCTTGACCTGAACAGGGCTGTCACTGCTGGGCGTGACACTGGTTGGTTGACCTGAACAGGGCTGTCACTGCTGGGCGTGACACTGGTTGCTTGACCTGAACAGGGCTGTCACTGCTGGGCATGACACAGGTTGGTTGACCTGAACAGGGCTGTCACTGCTGGGCGTGACACTGGCTTGTTGATCTGAACAGGACTGTCACTGCTGGGCGTGACACTGGCTTGTTGATCTGAATAGTGCTGTCACTGCTGGGCATGACACAGGTTGGTTGACCTGAACAGGGCTGTCACTGCTGGGCGTGACACTGGTTGGTTGACCTGAACAGGGCTGTCACTGCTGGGCGTGACACTGGTTGCTTGACCTGAACAGGGCTGTCACTGCTGGGCATGACACAGGTTGGTTGACCTGAACAGGGCTGTCACTGCTGGGCGTGACACTGGCTTGTTGATCTGAACAGGACTGTCACTGCTGGGCGTGACACTGGCTTGTTGATCTGAATAGTGCTGTCACTTCTGGGCATGACACAGGTTGGTTGACCTGAACAGGGCTGTCACTGCTGGGCGTGACACTGGTTGGTTGACCTGAACAGGGCTGTCACTGCTGGGCGTGACACTGGTTGGTTGACCTGAACAGGGCTGTCACTGCTGGGCATGACACAGGTTGGTTGACCTGAACAGGGCTGTCACTGCTGGGCGTGACACAGGTTGGTTGACCTGAACAGGGCTGTCACTGCTGGGCGTGACACTGGTTGGTTGACCTGAACAGGGCTGTCACTGCTGGGCGTGACACAGGTTGGTTGACCTGACCAAGGCTGTCAGTGCTGAGCATGACACGGGTTGGTTGACCTGAACACGGCTCTCTCTGATGGGCATGACAGTGGTCGGTTGACCTTGACAGGTGTCTTACTGCTGGCTATGATACTGATAACACATTTTGCGCTCATCCGTATTGCCTACACAGCAAATGTCTATAAAGATATGTGTCACACTCAGCTATGCGCCCATCTGTGTCACACTCAGTGTAAGATACAAGAGAACGAAATTCGAATTTACCTGGAGAGAGCGAGGGATATTTATGAATCCCGACAACTTTTGTAAAGTCAGTATATGAGACTGTAATGCATTATTTGTTGATCATACTCCATCTGATCTTCCCTAAGAAACGCCATAGAGAACATCAACTGACTTCAGCCTTTATGCTGTTTCTCATATGACGTCAGCCTTACCTTAGGACGTATTAAAATTCGAATGACCTCAACATTGCCGTCAAGATTACGTAATAAATACACGTACACAGTGCACTTGCGATGTTTATCACGGGGTAATTGTAACCCTGCTGTAACTAACTATAACAGAAGGTTATAAATCTGCAGAAAACTTTAACTTTAACGTCAAGTGACTTAAAAACTGTTCAACCCCATGTACAGCCACTGTCACGCCATGCAATGCAGCATGACCGTACGCTTGTTAAATACAAGAGACAAGACAGACCAAAATATTGCTCACTTTCAGTAAATCTTACTGACCGGCAAATACTATAATTTTTTTTTTTTAAAAAAAACAACGTTTTATTCAGTGTTAGTATTAAAACACGATAGAGTACCGGGAAGTGCCGAATATCGAGCTGTTAGGCTCAATAACGCTGAATGTTTGAATTCTGCTATACGCTTGTTACAAGTCTAAGTTATGAATTAAAACTTGTAGCTTTTATGTGATAACTTGTTTGCTCAAATGTCGTTATTTATGCAGAATTTCACTCAACGGGGACACTTTCAATAAATAATAATAATGCTTTTTCTTAGTAAAAGCCGCACGAGGCTTGGGTACATGAAATCACGCAGGACATGATAACTTGGCTCTTATTGGTCTGTAATATTCTGGACATATTAATCATAAATCTTGCCTTCATGTCTGGTTGTTTTAAAAATATCGAGACATCCTATTTATGTTTTTACTTTGTGATATCTATCCACATGCGATATGTAAGACACTATATTGGAAGCCGCGTAAATATACCCTTGACCTGAGGGCAACAACCCCTGACCTCTTGACATCATGGTGATATAGCGTGCTACCAGAATAAGGTCAGTCAGTTGTCAATCAAATATTGCTGTAATCTACAGCTGAGGCTGTGCTCCGAACAGGGACGTACTTATATGAACCCCCATGTCTCAAAAGCAAAAATGTACACACTGTTACGCCCCGGAGAGTATAACACTCAAGTAGCTGTAGTAGGCTCTAGACGAATTTAAAAAACAATGTTATCTGATTCTCTGTTGCCAAAAGAAAGCCATGTTGTCAACAAAGATTCTTTAAGAGGACACCAAACAGAATCTGTGTTACAGCGTGAGGTACGAATATAGCCCTAGACGTTCAGGTAACAGATAACGATGTTCTTGAAATATGGTATGAACACCTAACTAAACCCCACAAAAGCATGTACTGTTGAAAGATCGAGAGGAACCGTTTTAAACTTTTCCTGTATTTCAACAATTGTGACGCTGATTTAGCAGCTGACGTCATGTCTGATTATGATGTCACAAATTGATATCATTATATCATCTAAACCAAGACTGTCCTCAGCAAGGTTTAACAAGGTTCAGTTATATTTAGTACGTTAAGGTGACAATGGTAACTCCGTACAAAAATAATAACCTGAACATACTAAGAAATATACTTTTCCCTCCTTCTCACATTTAGAATCGTCACAGCGTTTGTGTTTATCCTGAATCACTCAGATATGTAACATAACATCCAAAGAATTATGTCACATCAAATTCTGTCCGTTTTGGTCTTCGGCGTGACGAGCGAATGCTTTAAACACAAGGCAGCTCCACTGCTCCAATGTCGTTTTACATGGGAACAGTAGATGAGCTTTACAAGACGGACCGGATGAGGATCCTCTTTGTTTCATTCATTAACTGAAATGTCTAAGTACTCTTATTCTTCTTATTATAATTACATATTCCTAGCGCATTATGCGATAGTGCTCAGTCGAATTTAGCGGGAAAGGGCGTTTGTTGTTGGAAAATTTTGAAAATTACATTTGACCTTTTATGTCGATGCAATATTTACAAAAGAATAACGTCATCTCACAGAGACTCCAGATTTTGAGCTACAATACTATCAGATTCACTGTTGGTAAGAAGGACTCCGAGGAGACACGTTACATAATCTGTATTTCAGCTGGGGATAGGGGCAAAGCCAAAGGCATGCATATGGTCACGGGACACCATGCAGATAACAGTGTTCATGAAATGTCATGCTTTCTCCAAACTGAACCAGTCATAAACTTCCAAAGATTCTAATTCAGTGTTTGCTCACATTGCCGTCTGAGATAGATGATGTCCCAGAATCGTTGAGCACTGACGACCAAAACGACCGTCACATTTAACCTTGACACGCAGTGACAGATTGCTGGTGACACCGCACATTATCAATGTCATTGATTTGGGTTATGTCCTGACACAGTGCTTGAAATAGCGCCTATAACTCGACTGATACGAACACTACATCAGTCTTTAGAGAGTAAAGATGTGTCTCAGGAGCTGGTTGTACGTATCTCTGGTTTCTTGGCTCTGCGTCAGTAAGTATATATTTACACAACCATATTCTCACACCTAGAACTCACAACAATCACCCGGTTGTGTCATAACTTCATAAACATAAGCTTTCATGATTCTTGCAACTCTTAATCGAATACGTTCATGCGATGTACAACGCCGTGTTAAAACATTCATTACGTAACGATGCTTCTAGCACAATTTCTAATAACGTCATTAAATGCGGGTCTGCAAGGTAATGCAAAGCAAAGACCATTTTCAAATGTGAAACACATATTTAAACATCGAGTATTACATAAATGTGATGTTAACTGAACTTAGCACATCTGGTATTAACAGTTATTGGTGAATGGGTAAGCTTAGTTCTTCACCATTTCAACATTATGCCAGCAATATCATGTCGGGAGACACCAACTAATTTATATTGTTCCCTTTGTCTTTGGAGTGACGCTTTATTCACAGGGTTAGCTCAACGCCCCTAAATAGTATGTCGCGGCGGAACCAGAGAACACACCATGATGCCATCATTAACTAATGCATTATTAAACATATTGAACCTTTGAGTATGATGAACTCAAAGTTTTGGCAATGGGAAGCAGGTTGTTTGCTGGCCCCGTATAACATCAGGACTCGAACCCTCACATGGGTACAACTGGTCTCTCATACAGACCCTGAAGCAAATGTATCAAAGAAAGTCCACACATGTCAAGAAAATGTGGCAAGTCTTGATTTCCACAGCTTCAGAAAGTCTCAGGATTCCTTTTCATTAAGTTATATTATTTCACTATACACCTTTTCAGTAAGCTGTGTTCATTTCGGAGACTAGTTGTTAGTCAAGCGTTCAAAAGTTGTTAGTCTAGGGTATGTAACAGTTGTTAGTCTAGGGTATAATGTGTGGTGTCCACCGCCGTGATATTCTAGGAATGTTACACGTCAAACCATATTCACTAACTCACTTAACGTCAAGGCATCAGACGATCCTGTGTACTGATGTGTTTGTTTCTACAGTTCACATAGTCATGAACTATTTTTAACTTCAGCAATCTCCGAGGGAAACCAAGACTTTGCTGTGAACGTCAACAGTGACGGCACCTACAACGTCGTGATTCAGGGAGATGTGTGGCTGAAGAGTGCTCCCACCTTCTTCAGAGCTGATGGTCAAGTATTCTCCTCTGCTGATGGATCTCTGAAACTGGTCAAGAACACTCAGTCCAGTGGTGAGGATGTCATCGGGCAGTGGGAGGCCAACAACTTCTTGTACCAGGCAGGGTCCAGTCAGATCGAGGCCAGCTTTGTACAGTACACACCAGACCCAAGCATATTCACCTACAACAATCCATCCTTACCGTTCATGTTGTTCAAACAGGTGAGGACACTCCATCTAGGATTGTAAATGTACATAAATACAAACAGAGATTACTTAAGTTCATTAAAGATAAGCATATCAGCTTCGCCTCGTCGCCAGTGTGCCGAGAGACCTGGCACCAGTGCAACATATATAGACAATTCATGGGATAAGTTCAGTTGAAGTTTTGCCAAGACTTCGCAAACGTTTTATGCAACGAGTTACTGTCGTGTTTTTAGAAGAAAAAAACTCTTCATATTCTATCCTGTCTTTCTTTTTCTTTCATCAATGACGACATCAGCGTTACATCAATGGAGCAAACAACACCGCCTCAAACAGCAGTGCCTTCACCATTTCTGGCTTTCCTGGGTTTCTAATTCAAGAATCAACTATCCCACTGGGATACCTCAGTTATGCAGGGCTCATGTCTGGGAGCCTGGGTCTCATGGCAGGAGGGTACGTACTCGTAACTAAACGTAGATGACCGTGATATTATGACAAGACCCCGCATAATGTCAGGAAATCAGTTGTTTTGCCAGAACATGCATGCGGTCACCGTCCCCAGCATGCAACTGCTCTTTCATGCAGGTCTTATCAATTCTCCCCCTGTCGATTCCAGATACAATGACATGTCGTATTCCCGGATCGGAATATGCAAATGTTTCTTGTTAATGGAGGACTGATGTTTGGTCTCATGAGGCTCATATCAGACAATACTCGAACTATTACTATTGATGTTGTACGTGTTGAAAGGTTCACACATAAATCTTCTGATGTCTGTTGTATTTCCAGAAAATGCAACGGTTTATGGCAATGGCAGCCATCTGCTCATGCATGTTTTCTAAA
This sequence comes from Haliotis asinina, assembly GCF_037392515.1. Classification (NCBI taxonomy): domain Eukaryota; kingdom Metazoa; phylum Mollusca; class Gastropoda; order Lepetellida; family Haliotidae; genus Haliotis; species Haliotis asinina. The sequence goes on from NC_090281.1 coordinate 45,936,607, forward strand.
ACGATTTGAATCCCAATTACCTAAAAAATGAAATATCAAATATACCATCTGTTGCAAATGGTGTATAATAAAACAACGTTTTTACAATCAATTTCAACCTTTGTGTACTTGTTCTCAAGGTGGGGACCATCATCATTTAAAATCAACGACGGTATAGAAGGTGGACCCCTGGCTTTATTTGATCGAGTGAAGACTGCAAATACACTGATTATCTCCCCTGCCAGTCGGTTTATGTCGTCATCAATATGGCGTCAGAACTCCAGCACAGGAGGAGACAATGTCTACTGGGGGACGATGGGAGGAGTTGAAAATGTCCCTCTTGGCGTTGAGACAAGTTTTGTTCTTTTCTATGGTAACCAAGGCATTAATAAGGTAAATGTCATTCAACTTACGAATAGCCGCAAACATCACGTAAGAACATCTTATGACCATCGTATCAACCATGGTATCGTTCTGGCCTTTTTCGTAACTTTTCTGTATTTTTAGATATTATTTAAGTTAGTCGACATGTTTCCATTTCAATGTTACGCTTTGAAACCTTTCAGACATAAACATATCCTTCAACATCATAATAATCAAATGCTTTGTACCTTTGATCACGAAATGTTTGAAAATGTTGTTGTAGGCCTTCGTCAGTTGGGGTCAGATTCTGCAACGATGGCACGGCCGTACAGATCAATATACGAAGTCCGACTTTACCATCAACTACTTAGGGTATTGGATGGACAATGGTGAGGATTTCTGAAACTTCCTTTTTTACAAAACGAAACATTGTATATGTTTACCTGAAATATTCACTTTACTGGATGATTTACTGTATCCGCACATGTATACGCACTGCTGGAGCTTGTTCACGACAGCATATTGTTGCGCACATCGACTTTGCAAAAGCGTATCTGTCACAAAGTGAAAACGTTGTCCAAAAGACCGTGTTTGTTTCGTCAGGGGCGTATTACTATTACCGGACGGAGAAAGGAAAGAACGACCAAGACACAGTATTGGATCTCAAGACCTACATGGGACAGATAGGGGTACCAGTCAGGTTGGTGGATTCACCTACTCCAAACAAGATATGTGTCATGGAAGAATGCCATAAATCAAATGTCTATACGTTTCAGGCACAGGAGCAACGTTATGTTTTTTCAGCGAGTAATATTACGGAGATGTGTATTTAAGAATCTATCTCCAATTTTGTCTAAATGCAATGGCGATTACATATTTATATAGACCATTTGAAACGTTTCCTTATTTGATTGAACTTTTACAGCGATATATGCATGTATCACACGATATACAGCGATGATTCAACATATTACTTTATCTAGGGCAATCGATCATCATAATATTTACTGGTTAAATTGTTGATCCCTTTGGTCAGGACGTAAACGTCGGTGGGTAATATTGGGGCGATTATCGTGTTCATTACTTTCCATGGCAATACAGTTGGTAAATACATCACTTTTTAGCGTGCCAGATGCATCCAGTACGACAAATGATGGTACCAGTGGGACGATGCCGTTTTTCCTAACTTGCCAGGAACATTCAGTACGGTGAACGTTGCTACTAGTAGGACCATCATCTTGTTGTTTATTTGCCAGGTTCATTCAGCACAAGGTGTTTTGGTAATTCTTGTACAATGACCTTGTTTACTTGCCAGGTACATTCAGTACGACGAATGGTGGTACTACTGGGACAATGATCATGGTGTTGTGACGTGGACAGCTCAACCAAAGATCTTCCCAAATGGAATGGAGTGAGCTATTACTCATCTTTCATTGTACCTGTGAAAATATTAAATTACGCTGTTAGATAATATCGATAATATTATCATTCTCGTTTCCTGTTGAAATGTCATTGTATAAACAGTTCAATGTTCCAGTAACCATATATATCTTTATACGACCTTTATATGTGTGAAATCAAAACTTCACCTATATGAAATTAGTTACGTGAGTGGATATCTAAAATGATAGTGTACCATCATCCTTTTTCCAAATGATATTTTGATTTAAATCTCTGAAACTAATACATTTTCGTCTTGTTTACCTTTATCCTGGGATACAGGTGGCTTTATAACAAGACACAGTATCCCGTCGTGGCCCACAGCATGTACTGGTAAGCCGGGTGCGGGGATTAGATTAAAACCATCAGATTAATCTAAATGCGAAATTATTATATTTAAGAAATATATTCATGTCAAAGTCATAAACGTTTCTCAAATCTGTAGGCAGGTTTAATGTCAAATCGGTTACCCAAACCAACTGCGCAAAGAGAAAGGAAAATCCATATCAAAGAAGTCACATCATAATCAAGAGAAAAAACGATGTTTCCATTAGGTTTTATACGTCGAAATAAGTTGCTTCTGTTTGCGAAGCCTATAGATGTTTACACAAAGCTCTGTATCGTGTTTAATGGATTGTTAACATTGTAGGTCAAGCAACACAACTTACGCAAAGGCTAATGGGGGAGAGTATGACTTCCTGATCGATGGTCACAAGGCTTTGCCGCTGGAAGAGGTACTCGCGCTACTGGATATATCACTCTTGTTTTGTTCAGCTCATACAATATGATCCTTTCCTTCCTCTCTTGGTCATCATTTGTTCCATTCATTAACCTTAACCCTTAGACATCTTTCTCACTACATTTCAGAGGTTTTGGAATGATCTGCTCGCTGAGTCAAGAGACTGGGGTCTGTTTGTCTACGAACAGGTACGACAAATACACACACGTATACATGCATACCTCAATATTCAGTATTTTATTATAAATTCGTTGTATTGTTTTTGTTCAATCATTTCTTTTCTGAAGGATTACCTCAATGAAGAATTTGAACAAATCCGAAAGCTCCTGTCTGACATAGACCTTGGCCGCCAATGGCTGACTCAGATGGGCAATGCTGCTGCCAAGAACGGACTGACCATTCAGTACTGCATGTCCTACCCGCGACATATGCTGCAGTCTTTGGAAATACCTGTCGTCACACAGGTAAGTACAAATGTGTCTGTACGTCGACATTAGCAATGTCTTTATCTATTGTCACATAGTTGAGAGTGTATTGAGCGGAGTATGCTTGTCCGATATCGTGGAGTAAAACTATCATTAAGTGTGGGTGTCCACTGATTTAGCCATTTTTGCATGAGAGAGACACCATGAGTGAATTGAGCGGAGTATGCTTGTCCACCAAATTGAATGATATCGTGGAGTAAAAATATAATCAAGTGTGGGAATGCACTGACTTAGGTATATGCACGAGAGAGACAACATGATATGAAATACCTAGCGATTACCTTGCTGAAGAATCATGAGTATTTGTTCAGCCATTTGTCAACACCATTGTCTTGAAAACAGATCAAATATATAAATGCCCTTTGTCGTTATATAACATGATTGCGTCGGTATTTAACATATGTTTCAGGCTCGTGTTAGCCATGACAACCGACCAAACACTGACAACTGGAAGATAGGTGTGACGTCATTATTTTCATGGTCTCTTGGGGTTGCACCCTTCAAGGATAATTTTTGGACAACCAGCGTTCAACCCGGAAATGGCTACAGTATGTACACAATAAGTTCTGAATCAACATTAATAGTAATTTTAACATCAAACACATAACTGCATTTCTGAACACACTTTGTTGACAGGTATTGAATATGTTGCAGATTCTACAGAACCGCACACATCCCTAAACGCCGTGGTTGCAACCTTAAGTACCGGCCCAGTGGGAATCAGTGACATGGTGGGGGGCATGAATCGGACACTCATCATGAAGTAGGTAGTATGTTAATTCTAAATTCCAAATCCTTCTGGACAGTGGTATGCAATCCTCCATAACTATATGTGTACTTCATGGTCTGTTTATTTATGAGTTATTACTCCTATAAGTCTTTTCATCACACTGATCAAGTTTCCCTGTATATATTATTCCCTTGCCACGTGTTGTACTATTTCCTCTTATGTATTTACTAAACACAGCTCCCGTATTTATCACGCGTTATATCTGTAGTGCTCACTCTACATCTACATCTCATCACTGTCATTTCAACTTATCTACAGATCTGTAAATACTGACGGCCTCATATTGAAACCATCGCGACCGGCGACGTCAATTGACAACAGGATACGAAGGGTAAATGTGATGTACATACGTATTTGTAGCGCTTAATTCATATAAGGATGTTGTTACTTTCAAGGGAACCAGTGAATTACACTGCAGAAGAAGTACTAATTTTGTAAAGTCTTAATAGTCACTAGTTTGTGAACTAAATCGACGGTTTTCAGCATATGTGATGCAAATTGTACTAATGCCATTATCTAATAAAATACCTTTTCACCTCACATCTACATAAAACACACTCGAACACCCTTCACATCAATACCCACTGCTCCTCAAATCGTCCGTGAGCATTAAACTCTTTAAACAAAACATCTCAGCAATATCATGTGTAAACCAACAATGGACATCGTACTGCTGGCTGAAATGTGTATGACCAAGGGAGTGTTTTGTGCTACATCGCAGTGGTTTATGCCTTAAAATTACAGAGAACGCCGGACTCTAACATACAGGCATAAAATATGTACGTTTATGGAATGGAATATTTAGTATCATGCATGTTTTCAAGATGGCCTGGCCAGACTTTGAGGGTCCTGATGGGGAGGTGTGGTCCACGTATTCAGATTTTGGTGGAAAGAACAAGTACGGTATCGTCCTTGCTGCTGATCTCCAAGGAAGCTACACCATGACTCCGTGCATGGCCGGATTTCAAGGGGTAGGACATAATGTTTTCTCTTCCATGTTTCTGCTGTCATATTACTCCTGTAGATTACTGTTTCGGTTTACCTGCAATAGGTCAGGTATGTTCCTAAAATGAAAGTTAATGTTTCCAGTTTCCTACATCCATGGTTTTTCCGGCCAACAATCCCAACAAGATCCAGCCCTTGACAGACCCTCAGCCTTTGACAATGAGTGGCTGTACCATGACTGACTTCTGTCTCTTCTATGTATCTCCTGTCCTGACCATCAATGGGTAGGTGTGCTCCTTTATTTCAGATCATGCAGATATGGATGAATATCAAAACTGATACAAGCAAGCAAATCAGTAGTAAATGTGGTTTAGAAATGTGCCGTCTAAACATTATAACCGAAAGACCATGTGTAATGTGATGAATGCTAGAACGTGAGGATTTCCTTTTGTGTACTTTCATCGAGATGATAATACTGCTAATAATAGTAGTCCATTTTTCATTCGCATTACTCCATGCACAATGCATGCTCGAAGCTCCCAATCAAATCTGATTACTATTACCCCGATTTAACCCAACCAGCCGGTTAGGCGCTAGAAGGTTACTGATCACATGACTTCACATGTGATCACAGACATTCAGAGGATTTATCTCAATGACTGAATGAGGAGTCTAGTTTTCACTCGGCAATATTCCTGCATAGATCGATGTTCATGTTGGTGATCACTGGATTTTCTGGTGCAGATCGTCACATAGGCGGTCTGCACCACAGAATCCAGTGACCAACAACATGATCATCGATCTGCGCAAATGAGATACCATGACATGTGTCCAAGTCAGCGAGTCTGACCACCCGATCCCGTCAGTCGCCTCTTACGACATGCATGGATTACTGAAGATCAATTTTTACTGATCTTCGCGGGTCTTACTTTTATGTTTCATTGAATAGGGAATATACCTTGAAGATACTGAAGATACTGATATGTATTGGAGAATATGATTTTACTTGAGTAGACATGATATTTTCCCAAAGTGTATGCACAGATGAGTTCAAGTGATTTCAGTCTAAACTAGGACACGTTGTAAACAAACGTTACAAGTTCGCCTTGCATTTTTTTTAAAACCTTGCAACGTAAGAAAATAAAAGTGTAACTGAGGCATATATGTTGTGTAGACGAAATGAACAGAGGTATAATTATTTTCCCCGACAGCAAGCAAGTTCTGATCCAAGGTGAGTTAGACAAGTGGGTGCCGATGTCACCCCAAAGAGTGACGAATATCAACATTGCCGATGACATCACCATCAGCCTCTCTGGAGGTGTCCACGAAACTGTCTCCTTCTGGTTCAACGTGGATGGTGAATCCTCACCTGTGACCTGTACCCTCGGAGCAGCAGGTTTAGCCACTCTCAGCTTCACATCAGGCACGTGTCGTGGTACATGATGACTATGATACATGTGCGTGAATATTTAGACATGAATATGTTACTAAGTCCCCCGTGTGTGGTTTTAGAATCTTCATAATATATAGACACTGTTTTAGTTCATTATCACTAACGCAAGTTACTACACATCTATATAGATGAAGATATGCAATACTGCCATACTACATTTTTTTCAGTGGTGTAAAATGTGACTTTTGATCTAGTGAATGAATGATAGTATATGTGCTGAAATATAAGTTCCTCTGTTGAGTGATCTGTAATATTTACATTTCCTACGTCCGCACTCCCCTCAATGGATGTGAATATTGGTTATATGCGGTATAAATTTACTGTGCATTTCTTTCAGTTTGTGTAAACCTGACTTTTGGTCCAGTGAATGAATGATACATGTGCCTAAGCCTAAGTTCCTGTGTTGAATGTTCTGAAATATTAACAATTCTTGCACCCATACTCCCTTGAATGAATGTGAATAAAGGTCATATGATGTATGAATTTACTTCCGTTGTTTATCTGTAAACGCGGGTGTCCTTCTGAATTCACTTCGAGGAATAAAGAATCCGGAACACGGTAAGACTGGCAAGTGCCAAGATGGATGTGGCGGCTCTTCATAGGTTTTTGGTTTTTGTTTTTTGGGTATGATAATGATCTTACAGTCTGCTTTAATCAGCAGGTGTTTCATCCCACGAATGATACAGCAAGTAAGGCAATACTGAGTCTTGTATAATGAACACGAGTGAGGTTGATGAGGGTCGATGAGCGTCCATCACAAAGAATGTATTTAAAGCTTTCAACAATGAAAGATCATTTTAATATATATTCTCTTCTGATGATTATTTTAAAGAAATTGGTTTATTACACAAATTGTGATTGATATGTTTTCTATATAATAGCGTAAATGAGGATTTACTGAGGAGAGATTATTGTAGAAATAAGCAATGCAACTTAATTGAACAGACTATGGCTTTATACAAATTAGAGCGCGATGATATTGTATTACAAAGGACACTTTTTAATATCCATTTTGAAATTAGACTTACCTTCATTATGAACGATAAATGGAGTCTCACTATCTCTATAAAAACAAACAGGTAGGAGGGGGTCGTCTGAAAAGCAAAACCAGGACAGGTGTTTTATACCGTGCTTGAGGTCGGGCTGTGGTGAAGATAAATTAGCTGAGATGAGTTAATCCTGTAGGGAAATCATCTGGGGAGGACATGGCATGTCATAACAATTTACAAATGATATCCAGTCACGTCGATCTTTTGGTGGGTAATGTTTCCTATGTATTTTGTGACATTTGATACGATGGTTGATTTAAGCTTTTCTATGGGTATCCTAAACCTTTACGCATCTCAGCATAAACTATATTAAAAAGAAAGAGAAAAGATATTAATGAATAGATGAGTCCGATGAGGAAAAGCATACAATATCTTTGAGATGACCCCTTTCGTCTGTAGGCAGCACATTCATTTAATAACAGGTGAGTCGACGGCCCATCGTTATACCTGCCTCATCGACCAAATTGCCATCTACAGTTTGATCTAATGTTTTCAGCAGCTATTCTTGTTTATTCCAAGTTTTGTCCGATTTTACGAATAAACGTTCTTTTCTTCAAATCCTATCACGCATCTCACAGAAGACCCTGTTAGGCCGATTTAAGATATTCCTACATATGCTATTTTCGACCGTAAAATGTATTTTGTCTCTATTTCCGACAGTGCTTTAGTATGGGAATCTACTTTCGCTTGTTGGCAATCTAACGCCCATTTTTGTGTCGCACTGTTCTGTGGAAATATTGTTTTATGGACACATACTTGGTTTAAGTTTACATCTGTGATAATCTAGATATTTTACTCTCCTTCGTTGACAGATATTCATATAGCCTGAGTTTTTATAAGCAACACTCACTCGAAACTCTGATGTCATTCAGCTCCGAGAAACATTACATGTGTATTTCACATTATTTGAATTACACATGGGTATCCGATACTCGGTTAAGAGTTCATTAATTATATTTTTCTTATGTAAATCATTTATAATACTGTATGAAACTATTTCATAACACAGAAAACGTATTTTCAGACTCTAAGATTAACCTTTACCTAACGATTTCTGTTTATCCCTCGGAAGAATCAATACTTTTCAATGATTTCAACATACTTTGTTCAAATGAAAAGATTAGAGCTTTTATCACAGCACGTCATACGCCCTTCCAGTGACAGTCATATTTCAAATCAAACATTGCTGGAATCTTGCCCAAAGTGGCTTAAACCCAACTCATTTATTTATTACTCCAAATCGTCATGGTACACGCAAACATCCATCCTTTCAACTGAACATTAAAATCCTGCAAGAGCGAGTCATCGATAAAGTCAACAATTCCTGTCGATAAATTGAGAAAACGTTTGTCCAAATTCAAGGAATGCCAGCTGAAAGATTTCCATGTAAATCTTGCGCATTAAGAATGAGCTGACGTCACATAAGGATTTGATCGCCGAGACAGCCACAAAATCAGTCACTGACTACACCAGGCCATAAAACAATCCATTTAGAAAGAGGTCAGATATACCATTTGGGATTACACTTTCTAAATAAAGCATGTATGCACACATTGGTGTCGTTCTTGTATATTTGACATTGACCTGGCCTCGACCTCGGGCACTGGTGTTGGCATACATGCCTATATATTATCATGCATGTCCCAAACCATACGGACAACCTCTTAAAAACACGGTTATCTCAGATAGTGAACGACATGTTGTGAAATACATATATAAGTCGTACGATCCGGTTAGGTCATTTGAAAATATTGCACTATGGCCTGTATATACCTACTTCTGTATGTATCTCTTTGGGCTGGTAAGTATACTTTTTACATCAATAATGGGAAACAGTCAATCTCGCCTTGTTTGTGCACAAATATGGTTATTTTTTTTCAAAATAGAATATGTTATCAGGTACACCTGCACATTTCTCAATGATGCATGTAGTAACATCATTCGAAGTTTTGTCGTTATTAATGACCTAAACATAATAACACCATTCCAACTTCTGTCGTAATTAATGACCTAAACGTAATGATTTTGAACAAGATTTAAACATGAGGTAGTGAACTGAAACACACCATTGGAAGCTCTTCACAAAGCAATAAAACCAAAAACTTTGTCACTTCCTTGAGGCTCTGTTGAATAGTGATCAAAATGCTCTTACGGAAGTGCTATACAAACAGCAGATATGTGATTTTATACTATCGTAGTGTCCATGCACGCAAGTTATACGGTTGGATACACAGAAATGCCGTTACACTATACCCATCACATTGTTTTTAATGGATCAGATAAGACAATTCATTTTTTATTCAATACTGTACGTGTTCAGCTAGAGCAGGAAAGGTGTATATATTTTGGATTAAAGATATAATTCTGAATTTAGAAACCACAAATACATGCAAAACAAGTGCCTTCCCGTTACATGTGATAACTGATGTTAGAACTCATATCGCACTGTTTAGTACTAGATATCATCAATAACAAACCAGTGTCTCCTACTGTACATTATGTTCGGTTAAAAAACACATTATCATCCATGTCCTGTTGACATTTCAAGTATCATCAGAATCATTTGCGTTATCAATGAACTTGTATTGTCCGCTATCATAAACTTTATACATGCTTTCTTGCTTACTCAGTAAAGTTAAAGTATTCCTTTTACAATGAACACGCTTCCATTTTAGGTGTCTTCCAGGGAAAGCAGGACTTTGCTGTCAACGTCAACAATGACGGCACATACATACGTCAAACCATATTCACAAACTCACTTAACGTCAAGGCATCAGACGATCCTGGTGTACTGATTATTTTGTTTCTACAGTTCACATAGTCATAAACTATTTTTAACTTCAGCAATCTCCGAGGGAAAGCAGGACTTTGCTGTCAACGTCAACAGTGACGGCACCTACAACGTCGTGGTTCAGGGAGATGTGTGGCTGAAGAGTGCGCCCACCTTCTTCAGAGCTGATGGTCAAGTATTCTCCTCTGCTGATGGATCTCTGAAACTGGTCAAGAACACTCAGTCCAGTGGTGAGGATGTCATCGGACAGTGGGAGGCCAACAACTTCTTATACCAGGCAGGGTCCAGTCAGATCGAGGCCAGTTTTGTACAGTACACACCAGACCCAAGCATATTCACCTACAACAATCCAGCTGTGCCGTTTATGTTGTTCAAACAGGTGACAAAAGATAGCCTAGGGTTGAAAATTTACGGCACAGTTTCTGCACATAAAATTACCGAAGGCAAGACCATTCTTTTAACGTCACATATGCCTTATTTTCACCTTTTAGTGTATGTTTTTCTTTGTTTTCATGCATTTAAATTCACATACAAATTCTTTCTCCATTGCTTTCCAATCTATATGACAATACATGTGGTATCAGTGTATCGTTAAAGACTATTTAAGTCATCAGTCGAAGATAATGCTAAAGATGATTTTGGAGATTTTTTTGTAGTTTCCGAAGAAACCGCTTCTCGACATGTAGGTATAAGTGCAAGCCACGCGTTTTATGTTTCACCAACAATGGAATCAGCGTTACATCAATGGAGCAAACACCACCGCCTCCAACAGCACTAACTTCACGATTTCTGGCTTTCCTGGTTTTCTAATTCAAGAGTCAACCATACCGTTGGGGTACCTCAGTTATGCAGGACAGATGTTTGGCAGCTACGGTCTCATGGCAGGAGAGTAAGTACTCGTGAATAAATACGACCTGATGTCAGGACTACATAAACCAGAAAATGCCCGCTGGTCTGCCACAAAATGCATATGAATAACTTCTCAAGCAACTATATGCTCATCCATGCCACTTAATTCGATGTAATAAGTACCACCGCATTTGCTTGAAGATGAGATGGTGTTGCACCATCTCCCAAACAGGAAGCAGATAATCTCTTTCGAATATGGACCTAACGACGTGTGGTATAAAGTTCTATATTGTTCAAATTTGAACTATTGCATACCTCTACTCAAGATGGGGACCATCATCCTTTAACATTGTCGACGGGATTAAAAGTGGGCCCCTGGCTTTATTTGACCGAGTGAAGACTGCAAACACAGTGATTTTCTCCCCTGCAAATCGGTTTATGTCGTCATCAATATGGCGTCAGAACTCCAGCACCGGAGGTGACAATGTCTACTGGGGGACGATGGGTGGAGTTGAAAAAGTACCTCTTGCCGTTGAAACCAGCCATATTCTCTTCTACGGTAATCAGGGCATAAACAAGGTAACTTTCATTCTCCTTACAAATTGCTGCATGTGTTAGCCAAAGCAAGGCCTAATATTTTATTTTATTTTCATGACTTATGCGCTTGAGTGCAAAATACAAAATCTACATACTTATTTCTCCTTCAAACAAGGAGATGTACCATAGTAAAGCCGATCATTACATTTGCAGGCATTCGTAAGCTGGGGGCAAATCTTGAAACGATGGCACGGTCGTACAGATCAATATGTCAAGTCTGACTTTACGCTCAACTATTTAGCGTACGGAACAGACAGTGGTGAGGATATTTGGATATGCATTGATTTGAGTAAACTGTTTCAACACCGAATTAAAGTGCCATATGTCACACAGGCAAATAATGCAATAGTTCTTAATCTTCGTAGAATATGCATTCTACAAATGATGAAACCTGCGATTGTTCCAGGTCATGACACAGAACTTTAGCATATTGTTGCACACGTTGTCGAATGGACGTCGGACTCATCATAATTCCCACAATGCCGAGATCCGCTGGCTTCTAATAATGAATGGATGGGTGACAGCGCACAACATTGTTTGCCTCTTACCTTGCCATTTTCGACAATACAGAAAGTAAACAATTGTGCCATATTGCCATGACGTTCTTTTTCCATAATGTTTGAAAACCATCCGAGAAGAACATGTTGTTTATTCAGGAGCGTACTACTGTTATCGTTCCGAGGAAGGAAAGAACTACCAAGACACAGTGTTGGATATCAAGAGCTATATGGCAGAGATAGGGGTGCCCATCAGGTTAGTAAACTTGTTCATAGTTTCTGGTTCGATGAATGAAATGTCTTTCCCCAAGCGTGCTTTCTATGACGGAATCGTTACGTTATCACTGTTTAATTTTACCTGTTGAAATCCTTTTCCGAAAGCATCACATGTGCGTTATATTTAAATGTACGGATTAATTCTGCATCTTCTAGTTACTGGTTCAATTCTTTGTGAGAAAATTAACCGAACAGTCGTCATATTGTTTTACTGCGAAACTATTGGTTCAAATCGTTATTGTGATAGGTACTACTAACACAAAGACCTTCTTAATATTTGATAGGTACATGCAGTACGACGTAACATGGTACAGTGACCTTCACAGTGGTGTTATCTCGTGGTCGAGTCCACCTGACGTTTTCCCCAATGGACCGCAGTAAGATTTCTTTATTGAACGGAGTGAATATGGTAACATTCTAAGAAATCGTACTTGAATGTTTTGCACTAAATGTTAATCACTATTATTATATATTCCTTCATCAGCAATATATGTTGATATAGAAGGATTACTATTAAGCATGATTTATATATGTCCAAGAATGTAGGAGGAGAGTGCCAGTTTTGAAATCCACTCACTGCTGATTTGACAATGATTAGTACACAACACTATGTATCACTCAAGGTTCTCTGTCACTATATACATGTACATAATACAGAATGTCTTGAAACCCAAACTTTATGTTTGTCGAAACATTCATATGAATTCTATCGAGACATAGAGGTGTGTTATTTCGCGTATGGTGGATGAAACAAGTCATTTCGTTTTGCTTTGAATCACCCCGTGATAAAGGTGGCTCTATAACAAGACACAGATTCCTGTCTTTGGCTACAACCCGTTCTGGTAAGTCAGGTCAAAGAATCGAATCATAAGTGTCAGCTTCGTCTGCATTTTTTTCATTTTGTATTTAAGGATTATATACCTCTGAATATCTGAATCAATAAATTATAATTTTTTGTTAAACAAACTCGAAATGAGCTTGAGAACGGATGAAAATATTTACATCAGAATGATAAGAAAATGTACTCTTCATACGTATTTTCCATATGGAATGATTTCGCTTTGAATTAGCATTTGCAAACGTTATTCCCTTTGATATAAACGTTTATAGCTTTGCTACGTCAATATGGCTTGCTTGTATTTGTTTGTATTCATAGTGGTTTCTGAATGTCTAGGTCCTGCAATACAACATACGCTAAGGCTAATGGAGGACAGTATGACTTCCTAATTGATGGTCGAATGGCATTACCACTGGAAGAGGTACTGATGTTACTAATTATTGCTTATAAATTGGTTCAATGGATTACATTTCTTTAACGTCTCTTTAATTGACATTGTCTGACATTGTTTCTAATTACTCTTCAGCGATTTTGGACCGATTTGCTTGCCGGTGGACGGACATGGGGATTGATTGCCTATGAACAGGTATTATCCCTTATTACCAAACATGATACCTTTAGACTAGACTAGAGTATATTCTTATTTTAGAGACCTGTGAAGATCCTGGGGTAGAATAGGCCTTCAGCAAACTATGCTTGCCACAAAAGGTGACTATGCTTCACGAGGCGACTAACGGGATCGGGTGGTCAGGCTTGCTGACCTGGTTGACACGTGCCATCGGTTCCCAGATCGATGCTCATGTTGTTGATCACTGGATTGTCTGGTCCAGACTCGATTATTTACAGACCGCAGCCATAGTGGAATATGTTTGAGTGCGGCGTAAAACTAAACTCACCCACTCTTATTTTAGTCTAGACTGGAGTATATTCATATTTTTGTTTGAGTATGTTTCTTTTCTCCACAGGATTACCTCAATGATGAATTTGAAGGAATCCAAAAACTCCTGACTGACATTGATCTTGGCCGCCAATGGCTGACTCAGATGGGCAATGGGGCTGCCAAGAACGGACTGACCATTCAGTACTGCATGTCCTACCCGCGACATATGCTGCAGTCTTTGGAAATACCTGTCGTCACGCAGGTGAGAACAAATGTGGTTGTACTTCGATATAAGCTATATTGTATGTATAGTAAAACAGTTGATTGTGAGTGAAAGACTGGCAGTGATGAGTGATTGTGCTAATGCTCAGTTTGCAAGGGAACATGTAGAAGATTCAGGAATTACATCGGACATCATTCGTCAATGATGCCCACCACATGACTTCCATGAAACTTTTTGAAACTTTAAATTACTGAGGTCTTAAATTGTGAGTCTTTTGATTTGAGAAGCAATATTTGTGGTGTCAGCGTCTTTAAAACGTCGGCATTTCGTCTGCATTCCACTTCCAAATGCCCCTCAAAGATCTAGTTTTGTGACCATTGGAAAGAATATATGTCCCTCTTACCATATGCTATTGTGAAGGACGTCGGATACGTTTTTTCTTAGACCTAAATTAAAAGCAGATGAGACTGTCTGCATGGTTACCTCCATTTCTATTTCAATGACCTCTAACTGCACTGGCATCGCTACATGTTTGGTCTTGACTGTTTCAGTTACTTACTAATATCAAAGGAGTTAACCCTTGAATAGCATCTCATACAACAGGACCGACAGTTGTTTCATGATCACTGTTTACCCTTGATACCCAGACATGGCCTAATCTGGAATAAGTGAGTTAGTTTAGTTTTACGCCGCACTTGGCAATATTACAGCCATATGGTGGCGGTCTGTGCATAATCGAGCCTGGACCAGTCAATCCAGTGATCAACAACATGAGCATCGATCTGCACAATTGGGAACCGATGACATGTGTCAACCAGGTCAGCGAACCTGACCAACCGATCCCGTTAGTAGCCTCTTACAACAAGTATAGTCACCTTTCGTGGCAAGCATTCGTTGCTGAAGGCCTATTCCAGGGTCCCTAATTTGGAAGTTGGATCACGTTGAATATTTCTATCTCTGTATTTTCGCTATAATCACTGTTTGAGTTTGATACGTTATTTTGCACTGAAATCGGAATCACCAGGGATATGAATTGGTCTGCAAGCTTACGTAATTCAAGGGTACTATGGTTAATGATAACACATCCCTTTGCTCTTGGTTTCACAGCAATATGGACTGATTTCCGATATTAGTTTTTCAAGTTTCAGTTATGAAGTAAAACGTAACATCTATTTGGAGATATAATATTAAGGGATAACAAAGAGGCTACGTATCCCTTCACTATAGAAAATAGTTCATGTATAATTATTCATTTTGTCAATACAAGCAACAATTCTGATTCATACGCACAAGTAATAGCAACTAAGGGATGCTCGATTGGTGCCTTTCGGGATGACCATTTCTTGCCTAAAATGAAAGCAAATCCACTGTTGACACTCCACATTGCTGCCTAGGTTTAAGTGTGTATATTTAAATCATCGTTCCTCTTGTCACATGTCGGCGTTCTAGCAACTGTTCAAAGTAAATCATCCCTGAAATATTTTCAACAGATTCAACCGCTTTTTCAACCATTCTTCAGCAGCATCAAATACATTTACAAGTTGTTAACCCAACAGTTAGAAAGTTATATCATTTGAATGAATGGGCAATTAATGCATAAGTGATTCTTCTGGGCTTAATTATCATGGCGTGAAATATTAAATGAATTGTATCCCGTGTACGGACCGAGTCAAACGGCATTATACATATACCGATCCCAAAACCAAAGAAACCAACCAAATATGGACTTTGTCTTGTAAATCAATGAAACAAATTTCAGGCCCGTGCAAGCCATGACAACATACCAGGCACAGACAACTGGAAGATCGGTGTGACGTCACTATTTGCATGGGCTATTGGCATTGCGCCCTTCAAGGATATTTTCTGGACGACCAGCGTTCAACCTGGAAATACTTACCGTATGGTGAAAGCTAGTTCGGAATCCACATCCATAGTTCATCTTCACTGATTTTTTTTTCGTCTTCCCATGAGAATGTCTAGTCCATCTGAATATGTGTAATAAGTAACAATCCTGTAGAAGACTTCGTGAAAACACATCGTATATCTTCAGTGGGTAATGTCCTGCAGATTCATCCGACCCATACACGCGCCTTAATGCTGCGGTTGCAACCTTAAGCACTGGACCAGTAGGCATTGGTGACATGGTTGGGGCTACAAACAAGACGCTCATCATGAAGTAGGTTGAAAGTTGTAATTTCATTCCAACGTATGTATATTTCCATATTTATGCACTGTTGATCCTGTAATGCACTTCTTTAGGTATTATTTTCACTTAATCAGTAATCAGTTTGCTCCACAATGGATATTCCTTACTTCGATCGATCACAAACAGTGATGTTATCGATCACTTCTATTTTAATTATTCATTTATTTAATTATAAAATGACATCCAAAATAAGTTTTTTACCTTTCAAACTTAAAAATATCGACATCTGATACAGAAAAAAGACAGGTGAAACACATTTGATGTGAAATGCATAGTCCAAACGCAACAATGTTGTAAGTAGAATATGGTCACCGTGCACGGCATAAAACGCGAAAACTGAAAAATACGTGTTGTATCTACACCCGTAACCGCACATGCAATAAGGATATAAAAGTCATGCCGTGAGTATGTCAGACACCCGCAAAGGAAAAAGAACGCCAGAGCAATGCGACGACTGACACCAGAACAATGCGAGAGAGCCCTTGGTACGATACTCACGCAATGTTACACTACAAACAGGGCAGACATCAGACAGGCCAAAAACGTCCCATGAAGACCGGTACGCATCCTGCATCTCTGTAACCGCTTCCTGGCAGTGACGTCATCAGCGAGGAATGCCTTCGGGCACGTGGTGTGTCGACAGATAGTTGCCAGACGATTGAGAGCTCAGTAAAGGAGAGCGTACATGGGACAGCTGTTGTCAGCGCAACACCGTCTTCTGAGATTGAGAAACGTAAGACGCCGGCAGCGAGGCAACTGGCAGAAAATCGTCTTCAGTGACGTGTGTCGATTCTGCTTATACAGGGCTGATGGTCGACAATGTGCATCGTAGGGGTGAACTAACAACAGCTTGTTGTGTTCAAGAGGCCGTTCCGTATGGTGGAGGTGGTGTAATGGCATGGAGAGGGACTTATGGATTGGAGAGTAAACCATTGTCATCGGAAACGGAATCTTGGCAGCTCAGGGGTACATTGACCAGATTCTTCGTCCAACCAAATACTTCGCCCTTCCATTTCTCTAGCCGCAGCCACCTGGTGTCCTTTACCAGCATGACAACACTAGGACCCATGTACCCCCAATTGGTGAGAATTTCATGGCAGCAAACAATGTCAACGTTTTGCCACGACCGGCACGATCCCCAGATTGAGCCCCTCTAGGATGCCATAGATCGACGTGTACCAACCAACCAACAGGCAAAAACTCATCCATGTCCTTCAGGAAGACAGGCATTGCATACCACGTGGCGTCATCAGACGAATGACTTTTTCTGTGCGTCGGAGAGTTCTTGCGTGTAGAGGCACGGGAGGTCAGAGACGTGACGAATGGTCCGTGTCTCGACGTTGAGGGATTTTCGGTTTGCTCTACCTCTTGTGCAGTTTTTGAACATTCGATTTTGACACCCCACCCCAATATCCGACCCAAATGTAATCCGATCAGTGTTAGTACTCACGTCTAGCGTTTCTCACTGTCACTTGATTTCCTCCACAGATCTGTAAATTCTGACGGCCTGATCTTGAAACCATCTCGACCAGCGACTGCAATTGACAACAGAATACGGAGGGTACTTGTGCACCTTTTTTTACAAATTATTCTAACAACCCAACCGTTTGGACTCTATTTCAAGCATATTTAGTCAGTTGCATTGTTCAGATGTAACAATGGACCATTAGACATGTTTGCTCTAAAGGGCGTAATGGATTCCAAAAGGCCGACTTAAGTCGTGCAAAGTATTTTATCAACTTAACAAAGCTCCCACCTGCCCACTATAGGCTACTCTCCTGAACACCCTTCACTTCACCAGCCTCTTCTCCTCACATGTCAGTGACAAATCATAAGGGTATGACTGAATGAATGATGATGGGATTAGAGTAGAGCTTATCCAATGGCAAATAACATAAATCTGTGTATTTTATGATACTTACATGCCATGAAATGCCTTAAAAGAAATGAAAAGTTTATATGTACCAAGTTTTCAAGAAATGGCGTGAATTACCTTTATAGATTGGAAGGTATATCATGCATGTTTTCAAGATGGCCTGGTCCGACTTTGAGGGTCCTGATGGGGAGGTATGGTCCACGTATTCAGATTTTGGTGGAAAAAACAAATACGGTATCATCCTCGCTGCCGATCTTCAGGGAAACTACACCATGACTCCATGCATGGCTGGATTTCAAGGGGTAGGACATAACGATTTCTCTTCCTTATTTCTGCTGTCACATCATTCCCATAGAATATATACATGTGCAAATAGAACCACTCATGCAGCTAAAATGGACGTTGGTATTTCCAGTTTCCTACATCCATGGTTTTCCCGGCCAATAGTCCCAACAAGACCCAGCCCTTGACAGACCCCCAGCCTTTGACAATGAGTGGATGTACCATGGCTGACTTCTGTCTCTTCTATGTATCTCCTGTACTGACCATCAATGGGTAGGTGTATTCATTTCAAATCATACAGATGGATGTGAATACCCAAACCGTACCAAACAAATATTATGTATACTATATACCTATATACTGTAAAACAATACTGCAATGGCACAATATTCTTTATTAATATGTCAATTAAATATGCCTATGTCAAATTTTTGGCGTGTATATATAATCAGTTTACGTAATTGGGTTGCAATAATATGTGTCAGCCAAGTCAGCGACTATATATGAAGGAGAGCTGTGAAAGGTTTTAAAGTTCTGCACCTGATTACCACCAATTTCAGTCAAAGTCAGATTTGTTGCCATGGGCACGCAGACACTATTTTATTCAGAGAGCCCAAACCTATCAAAACGTACGAGGACAACGCAACCTTTGCGACAAGCTTGGTGAATACAGATTGAACGGTTATTAAATTGTGCTCGGTCAAAGTCAAACATGTTGCCTTGAAAATGCAAAATGATATTTTATTCAGAAATCCAATACTGTTAAATGGTACCAGTTCTCCTCAAGACCTATCTATCTGCTAAGTTTGGTGACGAAATATTGAAGCTTTGAACTTCTGTTCCGGAAAAGATCACCAACGTTGCCTGGGATATCTAAAAGGACATGTGTCATGTGAGAAATGTGCGAACGTTTCATCAAAGTCAAACGCATTAAGGGGGTTTACTTAATCAGTTGATATAATTTGACGATATCATTAAAGATATCACATTATCGACTGGTGGAAAGGTAGAAATGTATATGACAGTTTCCAAAAGGGTGTGTACTTTTGACATCAAGTGATTATAAAATATGCAATTGGACTCAATGTAAACAAACGCTACAGGTATTGTGGATTAGGGTGTTTTTGCTGTTCTTTCTAATTGAAAGCTTTATTGGATTAAAATGAAATAATAAGGCATGTGTTTTGTCTGAAAGAAGTCAGCAGCGATATATTTATTTCCCCGACAGCAAACAAGTTCTCATCCAAGGTGAGTTAGACAAGTGGGTGCCGATGTCACCCCAGAGAGTGACGGCCATCAACATTGCCGATGACATCACCATCAGTCTCACTGGCGCTGCCTACGAAACTGTCTCCTTCTGGTTCAACGTGGATGGTAAATCTTCACCTGTGACATGTACCTTGGGAGCAGCGGGACTAGCCACTCTCAGCTTCACAGCAGGCCTATGTCGTGGAGTATAAAAAACAATGGCGTTTCAGTAGTGTTTTGCAATAGTAACAGCTGAATAACTCAATAAAGGAAATATGAGTTTTTAATATGATGTATATCTCTAGGGTAGTGTGTCATTTGGAGCTCAGTTCTGGGCAGAAAAGACTCAAGGTTAGAGTAAGATAAGCAAATGCTTGAGTTTTCTGTCTCGAAAGCTCTGTTGTCATTTATCCCTTTGTTTGCCTGATACACGTATAGTGCAATTTAACGTGTCTGGGGCTGCTATTTGGACAATGTATTTTTATTATAGGATAATTATATGGCGCATACATCCATGCAACTAGTATATGCACAAGGCGCATGGAGTGTTCCCGTGATTCTACATTGTAACCTACAGAACTCCCTAGGGAGTATTCAACTCATGCTGTCTGTTAAGTCTTCACATAGCCTCATCCCTACCCAGTTGGATATAGTAACAGTGTTTTGTCCTGTGATACTGCACGTCACAATACACACAACTAGATGTCTGCACGTTTTCTTGTGTTCACCATCAGCTCACCTACCATCGGATGAGTGGGTTCTTTAATGTGCACTGAATTCTGTACTGCTGTAGTGGTTATGTCATCACTGAAAGAACCTGCAAGTGATGTTTTTTACACCCGGGCACAAGTGAGGATCGATGCAGGCATCTTTCGCTTACTAAACGCCTTCGCCCACCATGCCCCCAATGCGACTGTCGTTAATTTATAGTGTCCAGGACTATGATATCAATCTCTCTTACCTATATAGCAACATTATCGTGGAGCTTTAAAACCCGGTGTCAAGAGAGACTATCGCGGATTCGGGATTCAAACCAAATGTAGGCGCTACTGATGACTGGTTTTGTTAGATTTGTTTCTGGTCGCATAAGTGGAATTGTTGCTTTGTCACTTATGCCAAGCTCTGTGAGCATATATTTACGGTAGTAATGAATAGAGACCTTTTAGAAAATGGTCAAATGTGATGTCATTTCATATTTGAGATATCACTTCTCTGTAAAGTACATATTCTCGTTACAACATTCTCAGAACTAGGCACCAATTTGTCGCATGCAAAGTCAGCGATCTGACCCACTCACCCACCCAGACCTCCATAACGATGGACGTCTTGCAACTTGTAGTCTGGATCACGTCCTTTATGTAGTTCTCTGATAAGTATAAATTTCCAAATTTACACTAATCACAGAGGTACACAAAGTGTACCGTCATCGTTTTCGTCATTTTACCACCATCATCACTTAATCGGTGATTAATATAATGCCATACAGTATAAACTTTGAATGATGCAGGAAATGGCAATTAGCGTGAGTGCAAGGGATTGCACGTCACATACAAAAATACAACGTAAAAAGTACTGGGACACAGCACCCAACCGTGGAAAGCGAGATGCGTTGGGAATTCGATTCGTCAATATGAAACGCGCAAATAAATATCAATACAATCAGAGAATGTGAGTGAGTGATGGTCTTTTGTGCCATATTCCTGCTATCTGTCGGCGGTTTGTAAATAATCAAGTCTGGCGATCCAGTGATCAACAGTATGAGCATCGATCTACTCAATTGACATGTGTCAACTAAGTCACCGAGCTTGACCACCTGACCCCGTCCGTCGCCAACTGCGACAAGCATGAATTATTGAAGACCAATTGTTCACAGACACAACAGGATCAAAAGAGGGCCAGATCGACTAAGGAAGGAAAACATTATACATAAAGGATAGTAACTTACCAACATAGCATAATCACATGGTGAAATGAAAACTGATAAAAGACAACAATATAAATGCGTCTACTATTTAACGTCAAATAGAACTGAATTGGTAAGATAACAATCATATTTTGGATATTTGATTTATACGCATGGCAGTGGAAATGGTTAAATAACGTAACTGCAGCCTGTGTGTAGTCAAGTCTAGATATTCGTACACAGTCAGTCAAGTCACACTGTCACTTCATCTGTTTACCTTGCTACTGACAGCTATTAGAACTACTTGTGAGATAGATTCTGGATTTCGTCTGAGATTATTTTCAACTTCACACAGAGCGCAATGACGTTTAATGTCACTCTTCTTTATTGGCATCACTGGCATTGATCTGACATCACGCTGAGCTTCAGGGATGTTGGCACACATGGTTAAATGTGTCATCCTTATCCAAACTTTACACCCAACCTTAACAAAGCACTGCTATCTCTGATACAGATCAACACTGTGAGCATTACATCAAGTAGTGTTCGTTTTCTCCTCAAACATATTTAAGCACCAGTTGAGCGATGATGAAAATGAAATATATTTGCAGAACAGTTATCCAGACAGTAAGTCATTGTGTTCCTGTAGTCAGTCAATTCGGTTGGATGTAGAGAAATGCCTTTGTAAATTGACATCTGTCTAAATTATTCACACAACCTTGACATAACTCAGATGTAATCTCAGATAGTGAACGACCTTGTGTCCATCAGTTACATCAAGTGATATGATATGTGATAAGTCATGTGATTTGATTGCGAGCCAGTATCAGTAGAAGATGTTCTCTATGGCATGCATACACCTGGTTCTGTCTCTGTTGCTCTGTGTTGGTAAGTATACCTGTTCACATTGACAATATACACGACAATGCCCCTTTCATTATGAAAACAGTTCACCTTACAGGAAACTTAGCATATTTCTACTTGTTTGGAGATAAATGAGTTTAAATAGTGAGCGAGTGAGTTAGTTACTTTTTACGCCACACTCAGCAATATTACAATTCTATGGTGGCGGTTTGTGAACAATCGAGTTTGGACCAGACCACCAAGTGATCAACAGCATGATCGACTTGCGCAATTGGGAACCGATGACGTGTCAGCGAGCCTGACCACCCGATCCCGTTAGTCGCCTCTTACGACAAGCATAGTTGCCTTTTATGGCAAGCATGGGTTGCTGAAGGCCTATTCTACCCCGGACCTTCACAGGTTATAAATAAGGTTAAACAAGTAGCTATAGTTCTTTTTATAAAATCTGACAAAAATGTACTTGCTCGTGAGTAAATAATACATTATTTCCATCGGTCACCATAAAATAAGTACATGCTAGGCTTGTATAAACAAATGGGATTATCATTCATTTACCATTACCATATCAACTGAATATCTGTCGGTTAGTAAGGTCGGATACAGTCAAAGGATTTAACGTTACTGTCCTTGTTCATTCAGGACCAACCAGTTCCTATCTTATACTTGACATATGTACCCAGCAGTGAAGCGGGATATGTTTTGAATTAAACCTATTAGGCACAATGTAAAAAAGACACACCTTCCACTTTCTTTGGCAGGCAATCACCATTGTTACAACTAAGATTACTATTTGTAAATAATGAACCTCATAGATAACAGACCAAGTGCCCGATACAGATCATAATAGTTGGAGTAAAACCCACATTATCATCCATGTCCAAAGTATTGATTATTCAAAGTCCGTTTTGTGGCTGAAACAAAATTTCTCATTCTTTATCACTTTCCTTATGTCGTCTGCTTATCATGATATATAACAGTTGTTAGTCTAGGGTATATAACAGTCGTTAGTCTAGGGTATAACGTGTGGTGTCCACCGCCGTGCAATTTTCCAGGAATGTTACACGTCAAACCATATTCACTAACTTACTTAACGTCAAGGCATCAGACGATCCTGGTGTACTGATTATTTTGTTTCTACAGTTCACATAGTCATAAGCTATTTTTAACTTCAGCAATCTCTGTGGGAAAGCAGGACTTTGCTGTGAACGTCAACAATGACGGCACATACAACGTCGTGGTTCAGGGAGATGTGTGGCTGAAGAGTGCGCCCACCTTCTTCAGAGCTGATGGTCAAGTATTCTCCTCTGCTGATGGATCTCTGAAACTGGTCAAGAACACTCAGTCCAGTGGTGAGGACGTCGTCGGGCAGTGGGAGGCCAACAACTTCTTGTACCAGGCAGGGTCCAGTCAGATTGAGGCCAGCTTTGTACAGTACACACCAGATCCAAGCATATTCACCTACAACAATCCAGCCTTACCGTTCATGTTGTTCAAACAGGTGAGTACGTCCAGCCTGGGGTTGTGAATGTACTTTACAATTTCAGTATAAACTTTTCATTTCATATCACAAACCTTGCATTTGCACATTTAGATTTTGGCCTTAAGTTTTTAATTTCACCAGTGACTATACCTTGTCATCAGTGCAGCACTAAACACTATTTATGTGATCAGATGACTGCTATGCTGAAGATCTAAGACGTTTTGCCTCGAAATGTTGTGGAAGTGTACGCTGACGAACTGTAAGTACATGTTTTCTTTCATCAACGTTTTCGTTCAACAGCGTTACATCAATGGAGCAAACAACACCGCCTCCAACAGCACACACTCCACCATTTCTGGCTTTCCTGGATTTCTCATTCAAGAGTCAACCATTCCAGTGGGATATCTGAGTTATGGAGGATTGATGTTTGGATTCAAGGGTCTCATGGCTGGGCAGTAAGTACTCGCATGTTAAAATGAAAATGTGTTTGACATGTTGAAGGGACGACAAACAGCCCGGCAATATCAACTGTACGTGAATGCTAGTCTATTCTTGATAAGTTAAAACCTCTTTGTTTGAGGACGAAATGGTGGCATCTTAAAAAAGCAAGTGTACCACCTCTTGCAAGTATGGTATTATTTCTTTCCATTCGAAGGACGCGATATCTCGTCTGGGGGATCACAACCCTTCAACACGAGACTACTTTTAGCAGCTTGACACTTACATACGAGGGACGTGATATCATGTCTCCGTGGTTGCAACGGTTGACATGAACCATTCACGAGGAACAAACCATCAAAACCCATATGAACTTTTTTTTCCCAAAATATCATCATTCACATTTATTAAATTATTCCAGACTAAAAGAGAATATATTAGGTCGTCTTTAGCCCAGAAGCATTGGTAATGCAGGGTTTTCTTCAACTCAGACAACAGTGTGGCAATTGTGACAATTGTTTTCAATGCTGTGATTACACTACGGTGGAAGAACAACCATAAATTAGTAGATACAGGTCATCACTTAGAATTATAGGGTCATGACATTCGCTGAACGAATGAAACGTGTGTTGCCTGTGATAACAGTTATAAGAGCAGTCAACAGTCAAGGAACATTGCTAACAACCAAACGTCGTAATGGCTACTCTCATCATCACAAATGGCTCATAGAACTTGACTTTCAGTCCAATACGATTTTCACGACTAGCCATTTAACACTGTGTTGTCGCCGAATGTCGAGATCATACGTGGTTTGGGCCAGGGGAGATAATCAAGCAATTTCTAAATAATGCACTGTCACAAAGGTACGTTAATTGCATTCGAAGGACGAGGATACACGGCTAAAACACTGTGAAACATGTTTAGTATGAGTAGGCGAGTTATCGCGTTCCTTGTATGAAAACACTGTCGAAAAATCGAAGGTAATATCTCCTTCGAAATCACAGGCTACGAATGGAAAAGTCTGGTCGTATGCAAGGGTTGTATATGCCTTGACTTGATATGTCGTCCTTGGGATACATGTGCATCTGTGAAAAGGTTAACTCGTATGAAAAGATTTGTACAATAACGTGTTATACAATCAATGACAACTGTTTTATACCTTTACTAAAGATGGGGACCATCATTCAAAATCGACGACGGGATCGAAGGTGGACCTCTAGCTCTATTTGACCGAGTGAAGACTGCAAATACACTAATTATCTCCCCTGCCAGTCGGTTTATGTCGTCATCAATATGGCGTCAGAACTCCAGCACAGGAGGAGACAATGTCTACTGGGGGACGATGGGAGGAGTTGAAAATGTTCCTCTTGGTGTTGAAACCAGTTTTATTCTTTTCTGTGGAAACCAAGGCATTAACAAGGTAACAGTTTCAGGTTTGTTTTTCAGGTTTGTTTCTGTTACAGTCGTGCATTTGATCTAAACAGATACCTACGTTTCGATGTCTGTGTTTGACTTCACACGCTTCAATACTAAAATCCATATTTCTCCTTCAAAACCTTCCAAAAACATGGTAATGTACCTTAGAAAAATACATTGATCATGGTTGCAGGCCTTCGTAAGCTGGGGGCAAATCTTGAAACAATGGCACGGCCGTACAGATCAATATGTCAAGTCCGACTTCACGTTAAACTATTTAGCATACGGAACAGACAATGGTGAGGATATATGGGGATGCTTTGATTTGATTGTCAACATTTTGCAGTTTTGGTGCTGAACCGAAAAAAGTGCAATATATCCAGCAGACAAAAGATACCTTATCTATTATCTTTGCACAACATAATTCCACAATTAGCGTAACCTGAGGTTGTTCCGAGTTACCACGGACATCGTTATCATATTGTTACACATGTTGCCAAGTGAAAGGCTCACTCGTCATCATTCATTTATGGTAAACAATGCCTTTGGCTGAAAGTAAATGGACTGGTGACAGAGCTCGACATTGCGTAATTCCTGAGAGTGCCTCTCAATCTGTAACAGATCTTTAATGTGGTGCAAGAGTCTTTAATGTCATAAGGCAAGTGTCTTTGCCAAAACGATTGCTCCTTGTTGTAATTACCGGTTTTTTTTGTTTTGTCTTTTTTTTTTTTTTTTTTTTTTTGTTGTTGTTTTTTTTTGTGAACACACCCGAAGAGAACGTGTTGTTTATTCAGGGGCGTACTACTGTTGGCGTTCCGAGGAAGGAAAGAACTACCAGGACACAGTGTTGGACATCAAGAGCTATATGGCAGAGATAGGGGTGCCTATCAAGTTAGTGAACATGTGCATGCTTTCAATACTTTTGTTACAACACATGTAAGATGAATTAAAAGTTCTCTCCCAAAGTATGCCCCGTGAAAAAGAAACATTTAGTTATCTGTTGTCGAATCTCACATGCATGAATCGTTTTCCAAAGAATACTACCCTTACAGTATGTTTTCTACAACTAGCTGGTTGTGATTCTCTGTGTCGACTGGGAAAATGACTGGAACAATCCTCATAGCATGCTTGACTATTAGCGGCATTTAGAATGTGTTATGGATGACCAAGATATTTCATCGATTATCTTTTTAATCTTTCCCACGCAGCGTTTCGGGGTCATTGTAGATTCCTTCATTAGGTGAAATGACAGTTGATACTACGACGTCGATCCTATGACGTCATAACAGCGCCTAAAATATCTCAGTATTCTTTATATTGTTTGCCTGCTATAAACAGTTGGTCAGAATCTTTCTTGTATTGGGTGCCTTAGTCACAATAATAACGATGTTGTTAATTTGCTAGTTACGACCAGAACGGCATACTCCTGTGATACTGGCCTTGCTATTTACTTGCAAGGTACATGCAATGTGACGCAACAGCACCGTGGTACGCTGACTGTTACAATGGAGATGTGAATTTTAAAACTGAAATCTTTTTCCGAACAAAAATACATTTACGTTATGTTTTACGTGTAGGGACCAATTCTCTTTCTTCTGCTTGGTTAGTTTCTTTGAGACAAATGACGAAATAATCCGAGAAGTCATCATATTGTTTAAATACGGCAGCGTATTAGGGCCACGGTGAAAACTTTTTTGGTGTCACTATCTCCTACCTATGACTTAGTATCTCCTACGTAGGACTTACTATTTCCTACGTAGGACTTATTATCACCTTCGTACGACTTACTATCATCTACGTAGGAGATACTAAGTCCGACATAGAAGATAGTGAGTGTTTTACCTGAGTCTAGACTTTTAATGGGTAGTATAGTTGTTGCATATTACTTTCATGTGTTGGACCGACTGTTGTACTTTATTGCCTCGCGTTCAATTTGCCATATTGTTACGCGTTGCAGTTACATTTTTCTATTCAGCACTTTTACACTCGTGTCATAACGAGAATTTCATATCGGAAACTGCCCCCCCCCCTCCTCTCTGTGTGTGCGTTCGTGAGTGCGTGTGTGTATACCCATAACTGCAGTTAGATCAAGGTCCACGTCACCCAAACGTAACACACACACACACACACACACACACACACACACACACACACACACACACACACACATACACCACAATAACACTGTGTAGTAACACTGCGTTATTGTCATAAATATGCATTGACGTGCATTTCTACTATCTAACGTTCTGCATAACCAAATATTTCTCAGTAACCACACTTCATATAATCCGAACCTTTAAAAGGGTATGTACTCAAAATAAGTAGGGGAACCTGAACTTTCAATTTGGATAGGAACTGTAAACGTTAACAAACGTTTCAAGGACAGACATCTTATGAACGCACCACCATTTCCCTCTCTTACCACCCCTAAACACAACGCATGATATGCACGTGCACAACGCAGTAGTCCCATACACGTGCATGGGGTCCCATTCTTGATTTTGACGTTTTTTCAAGAAGGTCGAGAAATCAATTAGAGCATTAAATTTGACACTCATCTTGCATCACACATTTGCTAGTATTTGTTTCTAGTGTTTTTTGTTTTTTAAAATGAAAATCGTATGCATGCAAATTACATGCCATCCACCAATCATCTTTCAAAATACATTCCAAATAACTATGGTTGTTAAGAAGTGCAGATGGTGATGCACTCTCAAAACATTCAATAATATCATATCAACATTGACTGACTTCGATGAATCTCCTAAATATGTTTAACCATAAATAAAAAAAATGAAGATCCCCTACTTTTTTTAAAGAGTATATTAAGTACTACGTGGCAGATAGTATGTCCTACGCAGGAGATACTAAGTCCTACGTAGGAGATATTAAGTCCTACTTAATATCTCCTACATAGAACTTAGTATCTCCTACGTAGGAGATATTAAGTCCTACGTAGGAGATAGTATGACCTACGTAGGAGATAGTGACACCAAAAAAAGTTTTCACAGTGACCCTAATACGCTTCCATAGTAGATACTGCTAAGACAATGGTTAATGTTCGATAGGTACATTCAGTCCGATGCGTGCCGATGGTGATTGGACAATGACCTTGTTGTTTACTTGCAGGTACATGCAATACGACGTAACATGGTACAGTGACCTTCACAATGGTGTTGTCTCATGGTCGTGTCCACCTGATGTTTTCCCCAATGGACCGCAGTAAGATTTCTTCCTTTATTGAACTGGATGAATATTGTAATGCTTCATTCAATTATGTTAAGATTACTTGCACTTTCGTGTTCGTCTCACTGACATTCCTTCTATAGTTTGTCGTTATGTTTATGCAAGGTTTGTATGTGTTCATGAGTATACTTTCATATTTCAAATCGAGTTAGTTTCATTAGTTTCAAAGATGGGGGTTCAGGTTAGGTTATACACACACACACACACACACACACACACACGTACGTACGTACACATACATACATACATACATACATACATACATACATACATACATACATACATACATACATACATACATACATACATATATACATAAGGCGTTAAACTAAACTCACTCACTCGCTTAATGTTTATTTCACTTCAACTCTGCCACTATACACCTCATACAAATGTCTCTAGACATATGCAATTTCCTTGATGTAAGTATCTGGTTTGTGTATCAAAGTGGTGGTATTCTATCGGGACCATAACACTGTATTATGACATTTCAAGTGTGGTTGGTGAAACCTAATAACGTAGTTTCCTTTGCTTTACTTCATCCTGTGAAAAAGATGGCTCTATAACAAGACAGAGTTACCTGTGTTTGGCTACAACCCATTCTGGTGAGTCAAGTCAAGGAATTGGGATGTAAGAGTCAGACTTGTCTACATGTAAATACGATACTTTTATATATTAGAATTTCCTTATTCACAATCTGAGAGAAGAAGCAATACTTGCAGAACAAACACAATTATTACAAAATTATATGGAAACACACTATCCCAAAAATGAAACGCATCGGCGACTTGTATTTTGATAACCTCTTATAACTACCTCTTGTGTTCAAACAATCGTCAACATGGAACAAAAGTGTCGACAACATGAATTTACACAGCTGCACAAGTAAACAATCGACTTTACCTGAAAATGTTGATTTTGATAATATTTCTAACAAGGATTAGAAAGGCACAACGCATCATAAATCAATTTCCAGTTGAAATTGTGCAGCAAAGAGCATTCGCTGTCTGGCAATAAAAATCCAGATTACGTTCAGAAATTGGCATTCGTTTTGGAGGAATTTCAAGGTCAAATCATACGTCAAGTCTTGACTCTGCGACACGGAACATCGCCACTGAGCGAATGCAGCTGGAGATTACCAATCTTCTGTTGCCAGGCGTCTGAATGTTAGTCTGAGCAAGATATCATGACTTGCAGCTCGTTGCAATCAAACAGGTATAACAAATGGCCGTCCCCGTACTGGCAGACCTCGAGTTACCACCGCAGCTCAAGATTGGTACATCCGGGTTCAACAGTTGCGTGATCGTACGCGTACTGCCACGGGTGACAGCACAGCAGCCAGGGTGCCTGGACTCCAGAGGATATCCGGTCAAACTGTATGGAAGAGGATGAAAGAGATTGGTCTGAAAGCCAGGAAACCCGACGTTGGGGTTGTGCTGCGTCTTCACCATCGCACTCAGTGTCTCCGTTATGTAAAAGTATCCACTTGGTTGTGTAGACATTACCTTCTTCTAAACTGGTGTAAATGCACTAAAGTCTATTTGTAGACGAGTTATACATGTGTGAAAATACAACAGATTTCTCGTCTATGCGTTTCTTTTTTGGATAGTATGCTATGACGAACGAGACCTGGCCATCAAAGGAAACGATATTCATGACGTGTATTTAAAATTATTGCACTAAGAATGGCTTTTGCAAATGATAATTCTATTCCCGCTCCATTTAGTTTGAATACGTCAACATGGACTGTTTTTAGCTGTTTCTGAGTCTTGCACATATCTGTTGGCTTGTTGTCGTTGTAGGTCCAGTAACACAACCTACGCCACTGCTAATGGAGGAAAATATCAATTCCTGATCGATGGTCCAAAGGCTCTACCACTGGAAGAGGTACCGAGACTACTAGTTATTTCATGAAAAATTGGTACAATTTAAGCTTTTCCTTTTCCGCTTTCTCCTCGTGTGAGATGTGAATTCGGGTTGTTTCATGTTAGATTCATTAACTGACATGTTTTTCTTTACGTTTCAGAGGTTTTGGACTGATTTGCTGGCCGGGGGAAGGAAATGGGGATTGATTGCTTACGAACAGGTACCATCTCTGATTACCAAATATAATATCTTCAGACTAGACGAGAGAACATACGTATTTTCTATGAATATGTTGGGGTTTTTTTTGTTTCTGTAGGATTACCTCAATGTAGAATTTGAAGGAATACAAAAACTTCTGACTGACATTGACCTTGGCCGCCAATGGCTGACTCAGATGGGCAATGGGGCTGCCAAGAACGGACTGACCATTCAGTACTGCATGTCTCTGCCGAGACATATGCTGCAGTCTCTGGAAATACCTGTCGTCACACAGGTAAGAGAGAATATGGTTTTGAGTTAACATACTGCTAGACACATATTAGATGATCCTGCGCACTAAACGCATTTGTGACAAGAGAGGCGGTACAACGAATTGGGCGAGTACACTTGGCTGCTACAGGTAGCTTGACGATTATGCACGTGCAATACATGCTAACCGTGACATGAAATCAACACCGCTACTGATTAACACGTGTCTCGCTACTGTTTTACACCTGTTTCGCTACTGTTTTACACCTGTCTCAATACTGTTAAACAGATTTCAGTTGTAGTTAAAAATGTCCAAGTTAGGAAAACATGGGCAAATAGTTCATTCTCAGGCAAGGGAGATAGCATACAATGTTATCATGTATATGGACAAAAACTGTGCAACCAATTTTACAAAGTGGCCTTGCTACTGGACTCTCAACGGCAACTTTAAAGCGCATTAAGGCAGAAGGTGGTAGGAGTGCGAATGGACCTACATTTATCAGTCCCACCAAGTTGCGCAAACTCAAAACTTGCAGTTGCAAACTTGATGATTTCGACCGGTGTGCAGTCCGTCAATTTGTACAAAGTTTATATGTCGTAAAAAAACAACTACCCACTCTGGATACGATGTATGATATGGCAAAGTGCCAGTTGAACTACGAGGGTTCTAAGGAAAGTTTTCGAAAAAAATCTCAAATACATGGGATTTAGGTGGCGAGAAACGCAGTCAAACCGTAAACTTTTAATGGAACGTAAAGACATTGTTTCCAAGCGTTTGCAATACTTGTGTGCAATAAAGAAATACAGAGAAGAAAATCGAACACTCATCTTTATCGATGAAACATGGTTGCATGTACACCACATTGTCCCAAAGGGTTGGCAAATTGAGGGTGAAGTCTTAATAAATGGGGTTCAACCTCCGTCTGGCACCAGACCTCGGCTTATTGTGGTTCATGCAGGGGGTGAAAACAGTTTTGTTCCAAATGCTTTGCTTGTTTTTGATTCCAAACTGAAACCAGCAGACTATCATGACGGGATGAACTTTGATAATTTTTCCAAATGGATCCAGGAAAAGTTGATACCAAACCTTCCACTGCACTCTGTCATCGTTATGGATAATGCACCATATCATAGCAAGCAAGTGGACAAATGTCCGACAACCGCCAACTGAAAAGATGACATAAAAGCGTGGCTACAAAGGCACAATATCTCATTTGATGAGAAAATGCTTAAAGCCGAACTATTGTTTCTTGCAAAATCCATCAAATCGTGCCCTGTCTACAGAGTAGACACGATGTTGAAGTAACATGGTCATGATGTACTACGTCTCACTCCATACCACGCAGAACTAAACCCGATTGAGTTAATTTGGGCAGATGTGAAAAATCATGTCGCTTCACAAAACTTACAGTTCACAAAAAGTTCCTTAAGAGTTGCCATAAATGAAAGGATGTCTGCAATCGGTGCAAAAGAATGGTCGGAATGTTGTAAACATGTTAAAATAATTGAAGATGGTTACTGGCAACGCGAAATCGCAATAGAAAGGGAAATTGACAGACTAGTGATTGACTTAGGACTTGCAAGTGATTCAGACACCGAGACTGATTCAGAGAGTGATAATTAAAGCTTAAATCAGTAAGTCCGCCTAATGTTCCAGCATTGTTGTGTCTTGTATAATAATTGACATGTACTATATCAGGTTTTTACTGTTCCCATGCTTTGTCATAAAAACGAGTAATCTTTGGTGAGTTTATATTTTTTTAGTCACTGATAAATCTACTGAGTGGTACTGAGTCTGGTACTGAGTCTGGTACTGAGTAATCCCCAAACCGACAAATTTGTGTACAAAGATATTTCTCACTGACTTATCAATGTCAAAAGGTATTTTCAGTTTTCTGTACACAATTTTGGTGACCATAATGAAAATATGACAGAAATTTGGAAATATTGTTTGAATACTAACCATTTCTCTGGAACCGGTTATATAAATTTCCAAGATATGTATTCCCGGTCGATCACCAGCGGAATTATGGACGAAAATCAGCCCGTACAGAGAAACAGGAACAAAATTATGGGATAAAAATATTTCCCCCTTGCTTCTCTGATTTAGCCACCACCATTTAGTAACAGATAACATTTAACATATTAAAAATGAAAGTTAAATGAAACACAATTAACTATATGTAGTTATTGTATATTTAATATTTAGCAGACGAAAAGTCAACTTTACCCATTAGAACAACACCGCATATTCCTTCGAATGATAGACTTCAATTTCAGGCATAAGATACAGATATTCCACGCTAACCTGTAGTTAAGACGAAGACAAATAGATTATTGGGGCATTGACAATCATTTTAGATATTCAACAATTTTGTTAAAAAAACAGGAAAATGTCATTTGCTTCGTGAAATGGATCGAAGGTCCTAAACATATTTGCTTAGTATATTGTGTTGATTCAATTCGTTGGGATTGTACCTGTTCCCACATCTTGTTTCAAGTGTTCCCTCTTGTTTCAAGTGGATCGTTCTGTAGGGCGTTCCCAAGTATGCAAATTGGGGTCATTTGTCAGGTCGTGGATCATCTTATATGTGTTTACCAGTAAGGTCGTATATTTCATGGAGAGCTTGGAATATTGGTTCTTGGATCTAAAGAGAAAACTGCGTTTATGTGTCAGAAGAGCTAATGATGTGATGACATCTCGCATTATACCTCAAGAGCAACACTTGTATGATGATCAATGTTTTACCTCGTTTTATTGTTGGCAATCCGTGCAAGAATTCTGGTCCATGTGAATCGGATTGAGGTTGTGAAAATGCATGGCGTCAGGAAACAGAGCAAATGTGGACTCCATCAAGTAAAACAGTGTAAACCTGAGTAATGTACGTTTCAGGCCCGTGCAAGCCATGACAACATACCAGGAACCGACAACTGGAAGATCGGTGTGACGTCACTATTTGCATGGGCTATTGGCATTGCACCCTTCAAGGATATTTTCTGGACGACCAGCGTTCAACCTGGGAATACTTACAGTATGGAGAAAACTATTTCATCTTCATTGATTTCATTTTCATCCCGAGAAGGATGTCTTGTCCACTCAAAATAATAAACAGGTATAGCATCGTGATGTGTCAAGAACGTTGGTGAAAATTGATCCATGTGTTGCAGATGCATCGGAACCATATCCGTCCCTTCAAGCCGTGGTTGCAACCTTAAGTACAGGCCCAGTAGGAATTGGTGACATGGTTGGGGGCACAAACAAGACACTCATCATGAAGTAGGTTGTTGAGAGAGTACTTCCGTAAACAACTAGATTAATCCACGCCCATTCTTTGGTTTTATAGCTTGCATGGGAGTAAGTGTTTACTGTGCGTTTAGTTTATAATTTATTTATCCCTTTTTAGTAAATAGGAGATTTCATATTCGGTAGTTTTTAATTCCTTCACCCTCCATGTACCAATTTTATCCTGTATTTATTCCTGACTTAAACTCTTTTATAGATAACTTCTCAATTCTATATTTTCATTTTTCCTGTATTAAGAATGTATATATCCATATTTAATACTGTATTTCTTTATTAATATTTGCTGTCAGTCATTTATCATGTATTACTTCGGTAATCATTTTAGACCACGTATGTTTATCTGTATCTCGTATGTCACTCTAGCATATAGCATCTGTCACTCCTTTTTCATTTATTATTTTTTTATCTTTATTAACTTTTAATAGTTTATTGTACCTGTTTTTCTTTACAACAAATGGAATTAGTTTCCAAAGATAATCACTATGGGTTATTTCTGTTTATATCTACTGCAGTCCGTCCATTTATTATCGAATTTACTCTCATTTTCTATTTATTTATCATGCACTAATTATTTGACCTACGTATTCATCCGTGCATTTATTCACTGACGCTTTCTACAGATCTGTAAATGCTGACGGTCTGATCTTGAAACCATCTCGACCAGCGACGGCCATTGACAACAGAATACGGAGGGTATCGGTGCCTTTGTCTTTACTCCAACACAGCCCCGTTGATTGGAAGGCATCTCCAGCAATGCATCATAAATGTCATCATTCAGTAGAAACTTGCCAGGATAACTACATCTATTAAAAAAATCTTAAATGCGACTAATTTTAATGCCATAATTTTATTTACTTGATATTGCATCTGAAATGGAATCAAATACTTTGACAAAACCGATATGCGCTCACCATGCGTGTTTTCTAGATGGCCTGGTCCGACTTTGAGGGTCCTGATGGGGAGGTTTGGTCCACGTATTCTGATTTTGGTGGCAAGAATAAGTATGGCATCATCCTCGCTGCTGATCTTCAGGGAAGCTATAACATG
Source organism: Haliotis asinina (assembly GCF_037392515.1). Lineage (NCBI taxonomy): Eukaryota > Metazoa > Mollusca > Gastropoda > Lepetellida > Haliotidae > Haliotis > Haliotis asinina. Next base: position 45,972,448 of record NC_090281.1, read on the forward strand.
ACACCTTGCATGGCTGGATATCAAGGGGTAGGACAATAGAGTCTTTCTACCATTACTTGATTTCAGGTGGTTAGTGTGCGGGTTTTCATGTATATAAACCGAACCACTAAAGAAACGTCACACCGATGATTACCACTCCAATTAACAAACAAAACGGAGTTCCAATTTGACACTCATGGTTAACACATTTTCGGGAATCACTTTTTGAGGTATCCATGGACATCGATGAAAGCATTGTCTCTATATGGAATTGAAGTAGCCGGCTGGTGGAAGCCATACTCTACCAAATGCCTGATCGACTCCAGCCGCAGTTGCCAGCCTTGGTTCGAGGTCGCTTAGCCTTCCTCGAATCTCGTCCCAAAGGTTTTCTATTGAACTTAAATCCGGACTGAGTGTAGGCCACTGTAGGATTCGGATGCCATGTTGTCATAGGAAGTTCAATGCTACTCTCGCAGAATGGACACAAGCGTTGACTTGCTGGAAGATTTCTGTTACGTCTAAAATGTGATAGCACGTTGGGTCTTATGACTTAGTTAATATGGCTAGCAGGTGTCACGTCTTTATTTCACACTGGACCGAGATTCTGGGACACCACGGTAACATCGCTCTGTCTCAAACTGACTGCACCACACACCATGGTGCTAGGACCACCCCACGAGTCTCTTTCAACAATACACTACATGGAAACAGTTGCCCACGTCGTACTCTCACTCTGCCATTAGCTGAAAATATCAGCTTCCATCAGAAATAAACAAAGTTTTCCATTGCCGATAACATCAATTTCGATGCTGACTTGTCCATTGTAGTCGATGTTGGTGGTGACAAGTTGTAAGGACAGCACTACGACGTGGTTTGTGACAGCAGAGGTTTCTTCCGCGTAAACGTGGTCGCACTACATCGGCACTAATTGGTCTGTTGTCAACCCCAGTGGTATAGTGTGCTGTTTAAGTTGCTTTCATTGGTAGGATTGTCACGATATGATCGTGCATTTCTATATTCAATGATGTCATTCTTACCACATCTGCCTTTTCAGGTGCGTTTGGTCGATACGTTCTCATCGGAAAACACACTGTTAGTTTTGATTGAAAAACATGTTACGAAAACGGTACATTTCATAATAGAAACACCACATTGTAACATTTTCGTTTTGAGAGGTGGCGTTTCATTTGTGGTTCACTATACATGCGAATGGAGTCATGTGTGCAGCAAAAATGCGCGTTATTCTTCTCAGTTCCCTAGCTCCATGGTTTTCCCGGCCAACAACCCTAACAAGACCCAGCCCTTGACGGACCCTCAACCTTTGACAATGAGTGGATGTACCATGGCTGACTTCTGTCTCTTCTATGTATCGCCTGTACTGACCATCAGTGGGTAGGTGTATTACTTCATTCCAGTCATAACGGACATTACGTTTCAACCAAAGAAGAAACTACAGCATCTCAGGAAACTCGGCAAAATAGATATTTATTATTTCAAGAGGCTATATACTCCAAAATATACGAAAGGGACGTGTGTGAACTCGTTATCAAGTGCGAATCGACACTGAAGAGCGTACTAAAGGCACGAAAAGGACATGGAGTAGTGACATTTAAGAAAATATACATTTAAGAAAATATACTGAACTGTAGTGAAAGGCAAAAGAAACATCACCGGAGACTGTGTCGTTGATCTGTCCTTAACCTTGCCATAACTGCTGTGTTCGAAAACCAAATGAATGATTGCCGGCAAGCCGGCAGTTTATGCCTGAATACAAGCATGATACCCGTTTTACTGTTGTAATGAATTTACCTACACTGACTTCAGAGTTTCTATATGTATATGTACAGGTTACTTTAGGATATTTTTGTTTAAATAGTACACATTGTAAGCAACGTTACAAGTATTAAGCTCTTTGTTTTTTTTTTGTCCGTTTTTATTTACAACGTGAAGTAATTGAAGTAACACATTGAGTCACAAATGTTGTCTGAAAGATGAAGACAGGTGGATTATGTTCGTGCAGCAGAACCAAAGTGCTATATATGATGTCGATGGGATGATGGATGGCAATTCGATAATACTTCCTAAGTAAGTATGTATTATCAAATAATTTTCCCGCAGCAAACAAGTTCTGATCCAGGGTGAGTTGGACAAGTGGGTGCCGATGTCACCCCAGAGAGTAACGGACATCAACATTGCCGATGACATCACCATCAGTCTCACTGGGGCTGCCGACGAAACTGTCTCCTTCTGGTTCAACGTGGATGGTAAATCCTCACCTGTAACCTGTACCCTCGGATCAGGAGGAACAGCCAGCCTTAGTTTCACAGCAGGCACGTGTCGTGGTGTATAATGAATAAGATATACCTTACGCCTGTTCCACTGTGTTGAATAAACGCTAGTTAATCCGTACCACTGATATAATTTTTGAAATTGAGGAAACCCGGCCATCGCATCCATTCACCAACGTATTTCATTTTATTTCAGTTGTTCAAAATCCTGACTTTTGGTTCTTTGAATTCACTTGGGATATTGAACATGCCTCTATTAATATGTGACCATGTGTAGTATTTTGCGTTAAAATATGTGTGACGATGCTGCTCTATAACGAATTACGCAATGGTTATTTGAACTGTACTTGTTTCCTCCTTTTGTATCTACTTGGACGTGTACGTCGCACATACCAAATAAAAAAACCTTTATCCATACAACTCGTCTTTGCACTTTCCATATTGGTGAAGATCGTCATTGATCGTCAGTAACCCATGCTTGTCGTAAGAGGTGACTAACGGGATCGGATAGGTGGTAAGGCTCGATGACTTGGTTGAGATAAGTCATCGTATTCTAAAAGGGTAGGGCAACGCTCATGCCGGAATTGTAAGGTCCAGACTAGATTATTTACACACCACCGACGTATAGCTGGAATAGATCTACTGATGAGTGTGGCGTAAAACTAAAGTCACTTCTTCAATTCCCAGCATCTAACAGTCCCTCAAGGAAGTTGTGTAATGCGTACAGAGGATACCGCCTTGAAAGTTTTAATGAATCGATTGAACAACAGAAATGGGTAACTGATAATAGTAACCGCCACACCAAAGTTTTGTTTAAGAGACAGAGAGAGAGAGACTAACACACACGTAGACATATAAGCACGCAAACACGAAACGATTTTCAAATTTGGATATTTCCCAGGTACGATCACTGGTAAAAAGATGATGTTTACAAGACATTTACAATTTGTAAAAATTCACAAGGGGAGATAACTTGTGGGTGATGGTAAAACGGTCTGCAAGGCCTCAAATTCACACCTAATAAATCCCAAAGGCTAATTACAGTTTGACCCCTCGACATAATTAATGAGGTAATTGGGGCGTGAAATAAGAGTGGGACAGACCACTGTTCAGTGGACAGGGGTCACTCTGTTAGGGGTAGGATGCTGATGCTCTTACTACAGTGTTCGGTGGAGTGAAGATGCATGGGTGTGTCTTTCACTATGCGAAAGCTGTTTAGAAAAGAATTCCTACTCAGTATCCCACTTGTTTTGTGTTTGAGAACAGTGAATAACAATATCCATAAACAATATCACCTTGTCACCTCTGATAATATGCTAAATGATAGAGATTGTGTTGTGATAACATAACACATGACAGTATATGTTGCTATGAATCATGTGGTCGATCCAACTTTTATCAATAGTATCGTAGTTAATATGGATCATGGGCCAATCTGCTAGAAATATTAATATTAATTCTTCTGCTGGAGTAGATCATCCGGGTATCCTTGATGCTGTAAGTTGGAGACCCACTTGCTTTTAGCATTGTCCTTGTGATACTCCGTGGTGGGTGGCTCGGATGATGAACCATATTACACTAACCATGGCTTACAGCTATGAAATTCCGCCCAAAAGCCCAAAATGTCCACTTGAAATTGACCCTATTGATACTGATCACAGACCTTCTGCATCGATTGAGTATTGGCCGCTTTTCCTTGTGATCGAGACTCCTGACAAGACACCGTAAAAGGTGAACCCCTTTGCAGTATCCAAGGGTATTGAAGTAGTACAGGAGGAGGCAGCTGAAAAATCTGATGTCGTAGCCTCCCCAGTACTGAGTTTGTTTGACACTATCTTCAGTTGGTATGATGTCTTTGGCTCATGAAAAGGCCTTTAATACTCAGGTTTTCACTGGCCATTTTATGTGGTGGAGGTCTGTGAGCATTTTCATGACATTTGGTTTGCTGGCCGACAACATCTCAAAGTTAGTCATGGATAGTTTTACTAATATCAATCTGATCACTGTCATTGTGACTTTTGTGTATTGCTAAAGGGTGTATATTTTTTGACAATCAGTCATATATTTGCTTTTGAAAATAGTGAAAATGACCGCCATTTTGAATTGTCTTCTCGGCAGTTACATTTACATAAAAATTAACACCGAATGTGTCCATTTACGGCCAGTGTTGATACTTTTTATGTTTTTGTGACACTTGTATCTTCTAGAGTGGTGACTCGGGCACAAAACAGGTGATTTTGTATGGTCATGTCGGGATAATATAATGTTTTACAGCTTACTCTTACCACTGGATTGTTTAATACATAGATTGAACTAAAGGTCTGTACGATGTGATCTAGTAATGTTGATAGGCTTTTGTATTGTAAGTTCTGGTTTGTAGACATTAGAATAAACCCTTGTATTGATCTATTGTTTTAATGTTGGACTTGTTTCGTGATGTGTTTCTGTGTTGGCGGTGTTTAGCAGTGCATGGCAGTATATGGCTAAAACAAGCACTCCTACAAGGCGATAAAGTCGTGCACATCCGATTTCCATGGACAAAAACAATTCTTCTCGAGTTCACAAGTTTCACAAACAAAACAGCAAAACAAACAAGTACAACTGGACCAGCTGTGTGGATTATGTTTTATTAATGTCATCATTCCCAACATGGAACAGTACCAAATCCTCGAACATAAACACCAACATTGTTGTCGCAGAATGTGTGTCTAAATTGATCTTGATCAAATTTGAGATTTGAACAAGGTCAAAGGTAACTGAAGCCCGACACGTAAAACCAGAGATAAAAAACATTTTTGAGAAAAAAAACCTCTGGAACCGTGTTCCCTCAACGTATGCAACGCTACCTATTCTACTGGAGGGTTTACAGTAGTAGACACGCAGAGTACATTGTCACAAAATATCCGAACAGTGAAACATCCACATGCTGCTCCAGAAGAATCCTTGATCCACTTCTGTCCACGGAATATCTTCATGGCAGTCGTCCTGCCTCTGGGGGACTTCAGGGTCCGTTTCCGCCCCCAGGGCGATGGCATCCACGCTCCTGATAATAAAGGTAAACATATTTTACATCATTTGTACTGTGTGCATAAATGCAAAATATATGATTCCACGAGAACATATCTCAAACACGAAAATCAAGTTGTGACTTGAGCAGTAGACGTTATTGTACACAAGGAGGCACTTTATGTTTTCTTTAAAAGGTCGTTTGGAAGAACACAGTGGCTTCTGCTAATAAAGGTAAACAGTATTCTGTATCATAATTTATACTTCCAGCACATATTAAGACTGCATGAGTGTCGTTTTCACACTGCTTTTACCAGCATACCAGCTATATCACGGGCAGAAACAACAAATATCGGCTCCACACATCATTCAGATATGGAAAATCGAAATAGGTTTGTTTGGAGCGCCATGAGCGAACGCTTTAACCATTCGGTTATTCGACGATCCCCCTACATTTAAATGCAAAGCAAATATGTCGGGACGTGAAAAACAAAATTTAATTTAAGTTTTAAACTGAAATAGTGAATGCTTTACCAGCAGGTGGCCAGTACACTGACTTTCAAAGTGACCATCCGGGACTTGCTTTGTCTCGAACTACCTATTGAAGGACGGAATGGTGGGTTAACACTAAGTTATACTATCTATAGATAGCATCGTACAGGGCATGCACGAAGGGGGCCCTATCTACACTAACCCCTAATCTACCAGTCAAGTGCAGTCAGCATTGGGTCTACTGGGGATGCTGAAAAGACTGGGGCCACAGAGTGTGCCAACCCTAAACTAGCTGGGTTGCTGTAACAACCATCCTGACTGTACAGTCAGGCCCTAGCACCGAACCTACTCCATGTACGCTCGGCAGGGGGCTACGCGGAGAGCAGACGCACAATGGAGCCACCATGAGACAAAAGCTCATCCCATCGGACCCTCGGAAAGCCAGTGTACTAAAGTCCAGGTGGAAGGGTTTAGAGGGACACAACACCAAATCCAGAGTGTGCCAGGGTTCCTGCGTCTGAAAGAAATGAGTCATGCATAAGCATCAGTAATCACATTTCTCTCGGATGAAGATTGGATTAACAAGAGCGAGTAAGTGTGGTTTTCTGCCGCTTTGGACAATTTTCCAGCGTTAACTAGACGTGGGGCATAGTATTTAAGTGAGGACTCGAACAATGGTACTGAACATGACGTGCCAACACTTGAACAACTAGGCTACACTACCACTCCGTTTACATGCAGAAACCAGTATCAACCTTTCCCATCTATACCTAAATGGCTGTGACTATGCTGGTCGTAAGAGGCGACTAACGGGATCGGGTGGTCAGACTCGCTGACTTCTTGGTTGAAACATGTCATCGGTTCCCATTTGCGCAGATCGATGCTCGTGTTGTTGATCACTGGATTGTCTTGTCCAGACTCGATTATTTACAGACCGTCACCTTATAGCTGAATATTGCTGAGTGCGGCGTAAAACTAAACTCACTCATTCCTAAATGGCTGTATACTATGAGAGAATTAGTGTGCACTATATATGAAACAAATATTTTCTTCCAAATAGAGTTGAAAACACCTGCCTGTCTGGTCCTCTGTCACCCTTCCGAAGAATCCATGGTCCACGTCTATCCATGGAATATCTTCTTGGCAGTCGTCCTGCCTCTGGGGGACTTCAGGGTCCATTTCCGCCCCCAGGACGATGGCATCCACGTTCCTAATAGTAACGATAACGAATAGGTTAATGTTTCATATCACTGATACTTACTACATAGATAATAAATATTAAAAGCATATGCTTTTTGGTCAGGAAAACGCTGTAACCTGAAACACAAGTTGTAACTTGCTCATGACGTCATTGTCAACAAGAATATATTGTATGTTGTCTTCAAAAGATAGTTTGGAGAACTTGCCTTCCTGGTAGTCTGGCGGCTTTGTGGTCGTTGTCCTGCCGCCAGAAGAGACCTTGATCCACTTCTGTCCACGGAATATCTTCTTGGCAGTCCTCCTGCCTCTGGGGGACTTCAGGGTCCATTTCCGCCCCCAGGTAGATGGCATCCCTGCTCATAACAGTAAAGAGAATATAGTTTACATCGCTGGCACTTACTGTGTGCATAAATGCAACTTATATACCTACACGTAAAATCTCAAACATGAAACTCAAGTTGTAATTTTGCAGTAGACGTCATGATAAACAAGGATGCATTGCATGTTATGGTTTATTCAAAAGATTGTTTGAAAGGAACAGTTGCATGTGTAAGCAACGGTTCTACTTAAAAAGGCAAAGAACACTTTACATAATTTATGCTTCTCTCACAGATTATGACTGCATGAGTGTCCTTTTTACACCGCTGTAAGCAATATACTAGCTATATCACGGTGAGAAACAACAAATATATGCTTCACACATCATTCAGATATGGAAAATCGAAATCGGGTTGTTTGGAGCGTCATGAGCGAACGCTTTAACCATTCGGTTATTCGACGATCCCCCTACATTTAAATGCAAAGCAAATATGTCGGGACGTGAAAAACAAAATTTAATTTAAGTTTTAAACTGAAATAGTGAATGCTTTACCAGCAGGTGGCCAGTACACTGACTTTCAAAGTGACCATCCGGGACTTGCTTTGTCTCGAACTACCTATTGAAGGACGGAATGGTGGGTTAACACTAAGTTATACTATCTATAGATAGCATCGTACAGGGCATGCACGAAGGGGGCCCTATCTACACTAACCCCTAATCTACCAGTCAAGTGCAGTCAGCATTGGGTCTACTGGGGGTGCTGAAAAGACTGGGGCCACAGAGTGTGCCAACCCTAAACTAGCTGGGTTGCTGTAACAACCATCCTGACTGTACAGTCAGGCCCTAGCACCGAACCTACTCCATGTACGCTCGGCAGGGGGCTACGCGGAGAGCAGACGCACAATGGAGCCACCATGAGACAAAAGCTCATCCCATCGGACCCTCGGAAAGTCAGTGTACTAAAGTCCAGGTGGAAGGGTTTAGAGGGACACAACACCAAATCCAGAGTGTGCCAGGGTTCCTGCGTCTGAAAGAAACGAGTCATGCATAAGCATCAGTAATCACATTTCTCTCGGATGAAGATTGGATTAACAAGAGCGAGTAAGTGTGGTTTTCTGCCGCTTTGGACAATTTTCCAGCGTTAACTAGACGTGGGGCATAGTATTTAAGTGAGGACTCGAACAATGGTACTGAACATGACGTGCCAACACTTGAACAACTAGGCTACACTACCACTCCGTTTACATGCAGAAACCAGTATCAACCTTTCCCATCTATACCTAAATGGCTGTGACTATGCTGGTCGTAAGAGGCGACTAACGGGATCGGGTGGTCAGACTCGCTGACTTCTTGGTTGAAACATGTCATCGGTTCCCATTTGCGCAGATCAATGCTCGTGTTGTTGATCACTGGATTGTCTTGTCCAGACTCGATTATTTACAGACCGTCACCTTATAGCTGAATATTGCTGAGTGCGGCGTAAAACTAAACTCACTCATTCCTAAATGGCTGTATACTATGAGAGAATTAGTGTGCACTATATATGAAACAAATATTTTCTTCCAAATAGAGTTGAAAACACCTGCCTGTCTGGTCCTCTGTCACCCTTCCGAAGAATCCATGGTCCACGTCTATCCATGGAATATCTTCTTGGCAGTCGTCCTGCCTCTGGGGGACTTCAGGGTCCATTTCCGCCCCCAGGACGATGGCATCCACGTTCCTAATAGTAACGATAACGAATAGGTTAATGTTTCATATCACTGATACTTACTACATAGATAATAAATATTAAAAGCATATGCTTTTTGGTCAGGAAAACGCTGTAACCTGAAACACAAGTTGTAACTTGCTCATGACGTCATTGTCAACAAGAATATATTGTATGTTGTCTTCAAAAGATAGTTTGGAGAACTTGCCTTCCTGGTAGTCTGGCGGCTTTGTGGTCGTTGTCCTGCCGCCAGAAGAGACCTTGATCCACTTCTGTCCACGGAATATCTTCTTGGCAGTCCTCCTGCCTCTGGGGGACTTCAGGGTCCATTTCCGCCCCCAGGTAGATGGCATCCCTGCTCATTACAGTAAAGAGAATATAGTTTACATCGCTGGCACTTACTGTGTGCATAAATGCAACTTATATGCCTACACGTAAAATCTCAAACATGAAACTCAAGTTGTAATTTTGCAGTAGACGTCATGATAAACAAGGATGCATTGCATGTTATGGTTTATTCAAAAGATTGTTTGAAAGGAACAGTTGCATGCGTAAGGAACGGTTCTACTTAAAAAGGCAAAGAACACTTTACATAATTTATACTTTTCTCACAGACTATGACTGCATGAGTGTCCTTTTTACACCGCTGTAAGCAATATACTAGCTATATCACGGTGAGAAACAATAAATATATGCTCCACACATCATTCAGATATGGAAAATCGAAATAGGTTGTTTGGAGCGCCATGAGCGAACGCTTTAACCATTCGGTTATTCGACGATCCCCTTACATTTAAATGCAAAGCAAATATGTCGGGACGTGAAAAACAAAATTTAATTTAAGTTTTAAACTGAAATAGTGAATGCTTTACCAGCAGGTGGCCAGTACACTGACTTTCAAAGTGACCATCCGGGACTTGCTTTGCCTCGAACTACCTATTGAAGGACGGAATGGTGGGTTAACACTAAGTTATACTATCTATAGATAGCATCGTACAGGGCATGCACGAAGGGGGCCCTATCTACACTAACCCCTAATCTACCAGTCAAGTGCAGTCAGCATTGGGTCTACTGGGGGTGCTGAAAAGACTGGGGCCACAGAGTGTGCCAACCCTAAACTAGCTGGGTTGCTGTAACAACCATCCTGACTGTACAGTCAGGCCCTAGCACCGAACCTACTCCATGTACGCTCGGCAGGGGGCTACGCAGAGAGCAGACGCACAATGGAGCCACCATGAGACAAAAGCTCATCCCATCGGACCCTCGGAAAGTCAGTGTACTAAAGTCCAGGTGGAAGGGTTTAGAGGGACACAACACCAAATCCAGAGTGTGCCAGGGTTCCTGCGTCTGAAAGAAATGAGTCATGCATAAGCATCAGTAATCACATTTCTCTCGGATGTAGATTGGATTAACAACAGCGAGTAAGTGTGGTTTTCTGCCGGTTTTGGCAATATTCCAACGACGGGCCTCATAAGTGGGCGTGGGGTATAATATTTAAGTGAGGACTCGAACACTGACACTGAACTTGACGTGCCAACACTTGAACAACTAGGCTACACTACCACTCCGTTTACATGCACAAACCAGTATCAACCTTTCCCATCTATACCTAAATGGCTGTGTACTATGAGAGAATGAGTGTGCACTGTTTATTAAACAAATATCCATGAAGATGCATATTTTCTTCCAAATAGATAAGGAAACACCTACCTGTCTGGTCCTCTGTCGCCCTTCCGAAGAATCCTTGAAGTCGTCCTACCTCTACAGGATTTCAAGACTTTCTGTCCCCACGACGAATATTTCACATCACTATAGGTGGGTGCTCAAACTCCAAGCGGGCTTCAGTCGCTCGCTTCGGGTCGCTCGCTTACGCAACCTAATCCCAGTCGCCGAACCCGAAACAAAGGATTAGAGCTATTGAAAGCACCTCAATCACAAGTGTTTGCACAGAGGCATGTTTTCTTATTTAGCGTGAGCCAAGTAAGACCTGGTAATATTCAGTATTGAAACAAAACGAAACAAAATTTTCTTTCATTAATTACAGATTTATTTATGTAAGACAATATAGCTAAAACATAATCAACGGCTAATATAATACAGGTATAACCCATTGTAAATTTAAAATTACAAGTTAAACCCAAAGTGACATAGGTGTATGGAACATTCAATGTAAATGAATTAAAACAAACTGTCGTCCGTGGGTGGGAATGTTGTAAATTGTGATGTGCTTATCAGTGCTCATCGCTTTCGTGACTCACTCGTGTTATTCTGCGATTACTCCGTGAAAGCGTACCGATGAATGTCTCTTTAAACAAAAACGTAAATCGAATAAAATGAAATTACGATGGCAAATTTCTTATAATTTTATACCTTGCCAATTGAACATTTAATTCTCAGAATTTTATTCAACTTAAGATGAAAGTTGTTAAACAAACGATCATAATTTCAAATCACTTTCTTTGTTTGTATTACAGGGGATTCGGGGTGCACATTAAATAAAACGTCGAGAAGTTGGGTTGGTCTAAGTTAACGCTCATCACGTACCGCACGTGCACTTGTTTCACTGTTCTAACTGCTGCGCTTACCTCCTTGCAATACAAACCAGTAATAACGATTTAAATCTATAATCGTTTGTTAAACAACTTTTATCCTAAGTTGAACAAAAATCTAAGACTTAAATTTTCAGTTGCAAGATAAAATGACGTGGATTCGAACCATTAACTTCACTATGTCTACTTTACATTAGTACATAACAACATCCACCAATGCATGGTGCACGGCCACAGGCATCCATGAGTACACCACAACATCCACCACTGCATGGGGCACCACCACAGGCATACAAAAGCCACCACCAATACATCCACCAATGCATGGGGCACCACCACCGCCACACAAGTTCACATCAACATCCACCCATGCATCGTGCAACGCCACCGGCATACATGAGTACACCACAACATCCACCAATGCATGTTGCACCATCACCGGCATACAAGAGACACCACCATCACATCCACCAATGCATTGGGCACCGCCACCAGCATACATGAGTACACCACAACATCCACCAATGCACTGTGTACAGCCACAGGCATACATGAGGATACCACAACATCAACCAATGCATAGTGCACCACCACCCTCATACAAGAGATATTACCATCACATCCACCAGTGTATGGCACACCGCCACTGACATACAAGAGTACACCAAAACTTCAACCAATCCATGGCGCACCACCACAGGAATACATGAGTGCACCACAACATCCACCAATGCATGTTGCACCACCACCGGCATATATGAGACACCACCATCACATCCACCAATGCATTGGGCACCGCCACCGGCATACATGAGTACACCACAACATCCACCAATGCACTGTGTACAGCCACAGGCATACATGAGGACACCACAACATCCACCAATGCATGGGGCAATGCCACCAGCATACATGAGTAGACCACAACATCCACCAATGCATCGTCCACCGCCACCAGCTTACATGAGACACCACCATCACATACACTAATTCATGGGGCACCACAACCCTCATACATGAGACGGCACCATGATATCCACCAATACATGGCGCACCGTCACCGACATACCTGAGCACACCACAACATCCACCAATGCATGGGGCACCACCACATGTATACATGAGACATAACCATCACATCCACCAATGGATGGCACACCCAAACTAGCGTGGGGCACCACAACCGGTATACATGAGTACACCACAACAACCACCAATGCATGGCACACCGCCACCGACATACATGAGTACACCACCATCACATCCACCAATGCATGGCGCACCGCCAGCCTCAAATAAGAGACATAACCATCACATCCACCAATGAATGGCACACCACCACTGACATACATGACTACACCACAACATCCACCAATGCATGGCGCACTGCCACCGGCATACAAGAGCCATAACCATCACATCCACCAATGCATGGCACACCGCAACAGACATACATCAGTACACCACAACATCCACCAATGTATGGCGCACTGCCACCGGTATACATGAGTACACCACAACATCCACCAATGCATGGCACACCGCCACCGACATACATGAGTACACCACCATCACATCCACCAATGCATGGCGAACCGCCAGCCTCATACAAGAGACATAACCATCACATCCACCAATGAATGGCACACCGCCACTGACATACATGAGTACACAATAACCACCAATGCATGGCGCACTCCCACCGGCATGCATTAGTACACCACAACATCCACCAGTCCATGGGGCACCACAACTGGCATACATGAGAACACCACAACATTCACCAATGCATGGGGCAACACCAACGACATACATGAGACATAACCATCACACCAACCAATGCATGGCACACCGCTACTGACACATTAGTACACTACAACATCCACCAATGCATGGGGCACCACCACAGTCATACACGAGACACCACCATCACATCCACCAATGTATGGCGCACCGCCAAAGGGATACATGAGTACACCACAACATCCACCAATGCATCGTGCAACACGACCGGCATGCATGAGTACAACACAACATCCAGCAATCCCTTGTGCAACGCCACCGGCATACATGTGCACACCACTACAGCCACCAATGCATGGCACACAACTATCGGTATACATGAGCCAACACCATCTCATCCACCAATGCATGGCGCATCGCCACTGGCATACATGAGCACACCACAATATCCACCAATGCTTCGTGTAACGTCACCGACATACATGAGTACACCACAACATCCACCAATGCATGGGGCACCGTCACCGGCATTCATGAGCACACCACAACATCCACCAATGCATGGGGCACCACTATCGGTATACATGAGCCACCACAATTTCATCCACCAATGCATTACGCACCGCCACAGGCATACATGAGTACACCACAACATCCACCAATGGATGGGGCACAACCACAGGCATACATAAGCCACCACCACTACATCCACCAATGCATGGGGCACCAACACCGGGATACAGGAGTAAACAACAACATCCACCGATGCATGGTGCATCGACACCGGCATACATCAGTACACCACAACATCCACCAATGCATGCTGCAGCACCACCGGCATACATGAAACACCACCATCACATCCACCAATGCATTGGGCACCGCCACCGGCATACATGAGGACACCACAACATCCACCAATGCATGGGGCACCACCACCCTCATACAAGAGATATTACCATCACATCCACCAGTGTATGGCGCACTGCCACTGACATACAAGAGTACACCAAAACTTCAACCAATGCATGGGGCACCACCACAGGCATACATGAACACACCACAACATCCACCAATGCATGGTGCACCACCACAGGCATACATGAGTACACCACAACATCCACCAATGCATGGCACACCGCCACCGGCATACATGAGTACACCACAACATACACCAATCCATGGGGCACTGCCACTGGCATACATGAGTACATAACAACATCCACCAATGCATGGGGCACCACAACTGGCATACATGAGTACACCGCAACATCCACCAATGCATGGCGCACCACCACCGGCATACATGAGTAGACCACAATATCCACCAATGCATCGTGCAACGCCACCAGCTTACATGAGACACCACCACCACACACACTAATTCATGGGGCACCACCACAGTCATACATGAGACGGCACCATGATATCCACCAACACATGGTGCACCGCCACCGTCATACATCAGTACACCACAACATCCACCAATGCATAGCGCACCACCAACGGCATACCTGAAACACCACCATCAGATCCATCAATGCATTGGGCACCGCCACCGGCATACATGAGTACACCACAACATCCACCAATGCACTGTGTACAGCCACAGGCATTCATGAACACACCACAACATCCACCAATGCATGGGGCACCGTCACCCTCATACAAGAGATATTACCATCACATCTACCAATGTATGGCGCACCGCCACTCACATACAAGTGTACACCTAAACTTCAACCAATGCATGGGGCACCACCACAGGCATACATGAACACACCACAACATCCACCAATACATGGTGCACCACCAGAGGCATACATGAGTACACCACAACATCCACCAATGCATGGCACACCGCCACCGGTATACATGAGTACACCACAAAACCCACCAATCCATGGGGCACCACCACCAGCATACATGAGTACACCACAACATCCACCAATGCATGGGGCACCACCACAGGCATACATGAGTACACCACAACATCCACCAATGCATGGCACACCGCCACCGGCATACATGAGTACACCACAACATACACCAATCCATGGGGCACTGCCACTGGCATACATGAGTACATAACAACATCCACCAATGCATGGGGCACCACAACTGGCATACATGAGTACACCGCAACATCCACCAATGCATGGCGCACCACCACCGGCATACATGAGTAGACCACAATATCCACCAATGCATCGTGCAACGCCACCAGCTTACATGAGACACCACCATCACACACACTAATTCATGGGGCACCACCACAGTCATACATGAGACGGCACCATGATATCCACCAACACATGGTGCACCGCCACTGTCATACATCAGTACACCACAACATCCACCAATGCATAGCGCACCACCAACGGCATACCTGAAACACCACCATCAGATCCATCAATGCATTGGGCACCGCCACCGGCATACATGAGTACACCACAACATCCACCAATGCACTGTGTACAGCCACAGGCATTCATGAACACACCACAACATCCACCAATGCATGGGGCACCGTCACCCTCATACAAGAGATATTACCATCACATCTACCAATGTATGGCGCACCGCCACTCACATACAAGTGTACACCTAAACTTCAACCAATGCATGGGGCACCACCACAGGCATACATGAACACACCACAACATCCACCAATACATGGTGCACCACCAGAGGCATACATGAGTACACCACAACATCCACCAATGCATGGCACACCGCCACCGGTATACATGAGTACACCACAAAACCCACCAATCCATGGGGCACCACCACCAGCATACATGAGTACACCACAACATCCACCAATGCATGGGGCACCACCACAGGCATACATGAGTACACCACCATCACATCCACCAATGCATGGCGAACCGCCAGCCTCATACAAGAGTACACCACAACATCCACCAATCCATGGGCACCACAACTGGCATACATGAGTACACCACAACATCCACCAATGCATGGGGCACCACTATCGGTATACATGAGCCACCACAATTTCATCCACCAATGCATTACGCACCGCCACAGGCATACATGAGTACACCACAACATCCACCAATGGATGGGGCACAACCACAGGCATACATAAGCCACCACCACTACATCCACCAATGCATGGGGCACCACCACCGGGATACAGGAGTAAACAACAACATCCACCGATGCATGGTGCATCGCCACCGGCATACATCAGTACACCACAACATCCACCAATGCATGGGGCACCACCACCCTCATACATGAGATATTACCATCACATCCACCAGTGTATGGCGCACTGCCACTGACATACAAGAGTACACCAAAACTTCAACCAATGCATGGGGCACCACCACAGGCATACATGAACACACCACAACATCCACCAATGCATGGTGCACCACCACAGGCATACATGAGTACACCACAACATCCACCAATGCATGGCACACCGCCACCGGCATACATGAGTACACCACAACATACACCAATCCATGGGGCACTGCCACTGGCATACATGAGTACATAACAACATCCACTAGTGCATGGCGAACCGCTAAAGGCATACATGAGGACACCACAACATCCACCAATGCATGGCGCACCACCACCGGCATACATGAGTAGACCACAATATCCACCAATGCATCGTGCAACGCCACCAGCTTACATGAGACACCACCATCACACACACTAATTCATGGGGCACCACCACAGTCATACATGAGACGGCACCATGATATCCACCAACACATGGTGCACCGCCACCGTCATACATCAGTACACCACAACATCCACCAATGCATAGCACACCACCAACGGCATACCTGAAACACCACCATCAGATCCATCAATGCATTGGGCACCGCCACCGACATACATGAGTACACCACAACATCCACCAATGCACTGTGTACAGCCACAGGCATTCATGAACACACCACAACATCCACCAATGCATGGGGCACCGTCACCCTCATACAAGAGATATTACCATCACATCTACCAATGTATGGCGCACCGCCACTCACATACAAGTGTACACCTAAACTTCAACCAATGCATGGGGCACCACCACAGGCATACATGAACACACCACAACATCCACCAATACATGGTGCACCACCAGAGGCATACATGAGTACACCACAACATCCACCAATGCATGGCACACCGCCACCGGTATACATGAGTACACCACAAAACCCACCAATCCATGGGGCACCACCACCAGCATACATGAGTACACCACAACATCCACCAATGCATGGAGCACCACCAGAGGCATACATGACAGATAACCATCACATCCACCAATGCATGGCGAACCGCCAAAGGCATACATGAGCACACCACAACAGCCACCAATGCATGGGGCACCACTATCGGTATACATGAGCCACCACCATCTCATCCACCAATGCATGGCGCATCGCCTCTGGCATACATGAGGAAACCACAACATCCACCAATGCTTGATGCACCGCTACCGGCATGCATGAGTACACCACCACATCCACCAATGCATGGCACACCGCCAAAGGCATACATGAGTACAACACAACATCCACCAATGCATGGGGCACCTCCACCGACATACATGAGTACATAACAACATCCACTAATGCATGGTGCACTACCAGAGGCATACATGAGACATAACCATCACATCCACCAATGCATGGGGCATCGCCACTGGCATACAAGAGCACACCACAACATCCACCAATGCATGGCGCACCGCCACGAGCATACAAGAGCACACCACAACATCCACCAATGCATGGGGCACTGCCACCGGCATACATGAGTACACCACAACATCCACCAATCCATGGGGCACCACAACTGGCATACATGAGTACACCACAACATCCACCAATGCATGGGGAACCGCCACCGGCATACATGAGCACACCATAACATCCGCCAATGCATGGCACACCACCACCAGCATACATGTGGACACCACAACATCCACCAATGCATCGTCCACCGCCACCAGCTTACATGAGACACCGCCATCACACACACTAATTCAATGGGCACCACAACCCTCATACATGAGGCGGCACCATCATATCCACCAATACATGGTGCACCGCCACTGGTATACATGAGGATACCACAACATCCACCAATGCATGGCGCACTGCCACCTTCATACATAAGTACACCACAACATCCACCAATGCATGGGGCACCACCACATGCATCCATGAGACATAACCATCACATCCACCAATGGATGGCACACTCCCACTGGCATGGGGCACCACCACCGGTATACATGAGTACATCACAACATCTACCAATGCATGGACACCACCATCACACACACTAATTCATGGGGCACCACAACCCTCATACATGAGGCGGCACCATCATATCCACCAATACATGGTGCACCGCTACTGGTATACATGAGGATACCACAACATCCACCAATGCATGGCGCACTGCCACCTTCATACATAAGTACACCACAACATCCACCAATGCATGGGGCACCACCACATGCATCCATGAGACACCACCATCACATCCACCAATGCATGGCACACCCCCACTGGCATGAGGCACCACCACCGGTATACATGAGTACATCACAACATCCACCAATGCATGGTGCACCTCCACAGGCATACATGAGTACACCACAACATCCACCAATGCATGGCGCAACGCCACCGACATACATGAGTACACCACCATCACATCCACCAATGCATGGCGAACCGCCAGCCTCATACAAGAGTACACCACAACATCCACCAATCCATGGGCACCACAACTGGCATACATGAGTACACCACAACATCCACCAATGCATGGGGCACCACCACCGATATACATGAGACATAACAACATCCACCAATGCGTGGTGCACCACCAGAGGCATACATGAGACATAACCATCACATCCACCAATGCATGGCACACCGCTACTGACATATATGAGTACACCACAACATCCACCGATGCATAGGGCACCACCACCCTCATACATGAGACACCACCATCACATCCACCAATGTATGGCGCACCGCCAAAAGCATACATGAGTACAACACAACATCCACCAATGCTTCGTGCAACGCCACCGGCATACATGAGCACACCACAACAACCACCAATGCATGGCGCACCACTATCGGTATACATGAGACACCACCATCTCATCCACCAATGCATCACGCATCGCCACTGGCATACATGAGCACAACACAACATCCACCAATGCATCGTGCACCCCCACGAGCATACATGAGCACACCACAACATCCACCAATGCATGGGGCACCGCCACCGGCATACATGAGCCACCACCATCACATCCACCAATGCATGGCACAACGCCACCGGCATACATGAGTACACCACAACATCCACTAATGCATGGTACACCGCCACCGACATACAGGAGTACACCACGACATCCACCAATGCATGGCGCACCGTCACCAGCATACATCGATCTGATTATAGCTGACGTTTCTTAGTAATTATCGGATCGTTCGATTATTTTTATAACCGTTGGGCAAAGTTCTTTGAAATGATGTTAAATAGAATATACACGATTAAGAAATATAAACATCAAAGACTTTAATTTGTATTCATCGGCATGTAAAATGTCCTCATCCGAAAACCATGCTCTCCTTGACATGATATTGTTATCACCTCAGATAACACTGTTATCATTTCAGATACTAAATGACCTTGTGTACATATCATCAAGTGGTGTGTAAGTCAGATGATAGTGAGTCGTCAATAGCTGAAGATGGGCACTAAGATCTTGGTGTATCTTTTTCTGTCTCTGTCGCTTGGTGCTGGTAAGTTTATTTACATCAACAATGAAAAAAAAACAATTATATTTTCGTGGCTAGATATTGAGAAATGCGGTTCAAAAGCCCATTCGTTCTCCGAACTGAAGGACCAAAGTAAAGGCCCGAAAAGGTTATACGTGAAAACATTGCTTTATAATTCGGACTGAGCATGGAGAATAAACCTTGAATAAACAACCCACTGATTGGTTTGGGTATTTTGTCCTATTTACTGGTCGGAAGGTCCGCTAGGCCAATAAACCTTGATTGTAAACCAAGGGTCACTGTGTTCTGTAATCTGATTGGTTGAAAAACATGATCAAATGGTATTAGATTCCCGGATACTGCAAGACTATTCACTGCGTATTTACACGTAAACAATTGTTTTGTTGTGTCATCAATAGTGGTGACGTCATTCACATCATACTGTGACGTAAAGTTAGAATGACGTCACAAATGAGCAACTCCAGATGCTACCATGGGAACCAGCTGAAACGGCCAGCTGATGACACTTTACTGCTGTACTCATACTCGATGTAAACGAGTGCAGAGAGTAAAACCCCTTTGGTTTACTTTTTTGTTTACAATGTCGATAAACATCATGTGTTGGCCAATTTCCGGGTGTTATTGAGTATTTGAAGCACGGGAATATTTCGGTTCCAAATGCATTCCCGTGCTTCAAATACTCAATAACACCCGGAAATTGGCCAACACATGATGTTTATCTCCTAAATAAACAAACCGTTGATTGGTTTGGGTATTTTGTCTTATTTACTGGTCGGAAAGTCCGCTTGGCCAATAAACCTTTATCAAATAACCGAATGATTAGTTTGGGTATTTTGTCTAGCGGTCAAAGCTTATTTACCTTTGATGCGATTGACACTAATTAAACTGGTACTAAGCCTGTAGCATGCATTTGTAAAGAATGGCATTTCATTAATAGTTCAAGTCAACGGATCAGCGTCTTGATAAGGTAACTATAAACCACAACTAGGATGAACGTACAGGATTCAACATTCACACCACCACAGTGACCCGGTCACGCAGTTAATGGTCCTTGTGTCGTTCAAGTCTCGTATTATACATAGGCACCAGTTGACTGATGATCAAATTGCCTTTGTATACAGCTGCCAATCGGATGGTATAGTGTTTGGCACGTGCTTACGTTTCCATTCACCGAAGAAAACCCATTCGCAACCACTCAGGTCTTTCCGGCAAGCCGGATTGCAGGTTACAGAAAGAGGCGAGTAGTTACGAATGCGAAAAAACCTTTACGGATGTCATTTTCAGCCTTCTACAATAATAATCCAATCTCCTCAACAGGTTAAGGATGAAGGGTAAGGATGACCCCCACACAGATTTTCTTATGTATTACGATGTAATCTGAGGTGGGTTATTTCCAAAACTGACTGGAGACCGTTCTGTACTTCAAGCCCGACAGGTGGCAAGGTTTTTTATTTAGATAGTATTGAGGCCTTGTCGAACCTTATTAGGAACAATTATTGTAACGATAGCTACGCCCCTGTTCTTTGAAGCAGCGGTCAGTGGTTTCCTGACACGTAACATGAAATTTTGGGGCAAGAGTTAGTTCTCTTTATATATCTTAGAAAAACAAACTGGGTCAGAATACAGTGGTAAGACCCCTCGCATTGTAGTTCATTACAGAACACAGCACAAGTCTAACTGTAGAACACGCAACGTCTGTGCATTACACTTCGAAAATACAGTACACAGTTAACAACCTCACTACACAGTAATGAATAGAGTCATTTGCATTTTTACGTTTCTTCTGATTATCTTAATCTAAAGGCACACGTGCTTACGTACCTGCTAGCCTTATCCTTTCAAATCAGCAGTCTCCGAGGGAGAGCAGGACTTTGCTGTGAACGTCAACAGTGACGGCACATACAACGTCGTGGTTCAGGGAGATGTGTGGCTGAAGAGTGCTCCCACCTTCTTCAGAACTGATGGTCAAGTGTTCTCATCTGCTGATGGATCCCTGAAGCTGGTCAAGAACACTCAGTCCACTGGTGAGGACGTCATCGGGCAGTGGGAGGCCAACAACTTCTTGTACCAGGCAGGGTCTAGTCAGATCGAGACCAGCTTTGTACAGTACACACCAGATCCAAGCATATTCACCCACAACAATCCAGCTTTACCGTTCATGTTGTTTAAACAGGTCAGTAAACGAAGGATTGGAAATGACTTTCTGCATTTTCAACTTAAACGTTTTAGTCCATGCTCAATACCACAAGCAGCATGATTGCATGACAAATTATATGTCAAACTACACAATTTCAGTTTGGTTTTAATTATTGGTAATTATTTAATTACTGACGTGGTACACACCAAAACCGTGAAGGACCTTGGCAGTTTCTCACTGCGATAAATTCGAACTTCCCTTCAAGAATGAAGATTTTTATGGATATCAACTTCTTTATGAGAGAACACAACGTTTCGGAGTTAATGCTTACTCCTTCATCAGGTGATTGAGAAAGGGATACAGAGGTGTTTTTATATGTACAGGTAAAACAATAACAAAGTAACAAGTGGAATGAGTTAACGAAAGCTAGTATAAACAAGCACTGATGGGAAGCCGATAGTTAAGATAACAATGATGGAAGCCAATGGTAATGCATTACAGTTGATTGGATATGTTTACATAACATGATTGGGGATAAGGATGGAAGCCAATGGTGATACATACGCATGATAGGATGATGTACATAACACACGATAGGGGGTGAGCATGTTTACATGAGGGTTGGTGATGTACAAACACAAGTATGTACTCGGGTAGATAGGCTATACATGAATTACATAGATAGAATGTACACAGGTAGATGAGATTAATTTATCAATAAGTCCCAGGCACTTGGTAGGTACACTCCTTGGTCGCGGTTGATGGCTGGTTTCTGTCTCCGGATCTCGTTGGCCTCTTGCAGTTTCCTTTGGCGCCAGTTGTTGTTGTTGGTAGATAGTATCCTAGTGTCCTCTCATCGAATTGAGTGTTCAGGGTTCTTGAGAATGTGTTCAGAGATGGCCGATTTCTGGTCGAGTTTCCTGACTGAGGTCTGATGTTCCTTCATTCTGGTGTTGATTGGTCTCAGCGTTTCTCCAATGTATAGGTCGCCACAGTTGCAAGGGATCTGGTAGATGCATCCTCTCGGGTTAGGGTGTTCACAGCTGGGTCCTTTACCGTTGGCTTTTAGGTAGGTCTTGATGGTCTTGCCACTGGAGAAGGTGACATCGATGCTGGCTTTGGTCTTGATGAGGCGTGATATTTGATGACTGATGGGGCCAAGGTAGGGTATGGTTACTCTGATGGGTGATGGAGAAGGTTTGGGGCGGGGTTCTCGGTCCTTAAGGGTCTTGTTGATGGTGGCTGTGACGAGCTGGGGAGGGTAACCGTTGAGTGTGGTGAATGTCTTTCTGAGGTGGTCCAGTTCATTGTTTAGGGCAACGGGGTGGCAGAGGGCTTTGGCACGTCTGGTAAGGGTGGCGATGATAGCTTGCTTGATCTGAGGGTGGTGGCAGGAGTTGTAGTGGATGTACTGGTCGGTGTGCGTCGGCTTGCGGTAAACTGAGGTTCTAAGTCCATCGTCTGTGGTGTGGAGGGATACATCAAGGAAGGGCAGGTGTTGGTTGGTCTCAGTCTCCATAGTGAACTTGATTCTTGGATGTTGGTCGTTGAGGTGGTTGAGGAGCTCATTGGGGTCGTTGTCATAGGCGATGGTGGTGAAGGTGTCGTATAGCCTATCTACCCGAGTACATACTTGTGTTTGTACATCACCAACCCTCATGTAAACATGCTCACCCCCTATCGTGTGTTATGTACATCATCCTATCATGCGTATGTATCACCATTGGCTTCCATCCTTATCCCCAATCATGTTATGTAAACATATCCAATCAACTGTAATGCATTACCATTGGCTTCCATCATTGTTATCTTAACTATCGGCTTCCCATCAGTGCTTGTTTATACTAGCTTTCGTTAACTCATTCCACTTGTTACTTTGTTATTGTTTTACCTGTACATATAAAAACACCTCTGTATCCCTTTCTCAATCACCTGATGAAGGAGTAAGCATTAACTCCGAAACGTTGTGTTCTCTCATAAAGAAGTTGATATCCATAAAAATCTTCATTCTTATGTATTTTCACTTCTAAATGACATTCAAAGACTTCCCTTCAAGAGGACATTAAACGTAATAAGCTCTCTAACTCATTTTGATTTTGTGTGTGTGGTGAAAGGGCATCCACATTCATATACAACTCCTTGTTGAGTTACTGTGAAACATACTTCTTAGATAGTATTCTTAGTGGTGTGTGTAATCATCAGGATCCATTTCCTCGTGACAAAGGTGACAATGTATCAGTACAGAATTCATGTTGTTCGTCGAATGTCCTGCTTTCATTCTCAGGTCTTTTACGTAGTTATTCAATGCTTAAAAAATAACATGATCTTCATAGTTTCACGGTTTGAAATCACGCTCCTCCTATTTTCTTTCATCAATAACGGCAACAGCGTTACATCAATGGAGCAAACAACACCGCTTCCAAAATCAGCAACTTCACCATTTCTGGATTTCCTGGATTTCTAATTCAAGAGTCAACCGTTCCGTTGGGATACCTTAGTTATGGAGGATCTCAAGGTGGTAGCATCGGTCTCATTGTTGGGCAGTAAGTATTCATATATGAAAATGCTAGGGTTGTTACTTACTAAGCCATACAGAAGACGCTAATGTGACTTGGTATGCCTAAAAGAGGGAGGGGGAGGGGGGGGGGTGTAGCTTAGTGGTTGAAGTGTCAGCTCGTCACCCCGAAGACTTGAATCGCCACATGAGTATAGTGTGTGAAGCTAAAAGCGGCGTAAAATCATACTCACTCACTCTGTCAAAAAGTGAATGTGGCTAACGTCACGAACTGTACATGGTTCACGTGGTTTTACACCTGTCAATTCTTGACAAAGTGGTACCTCTTCCTCCTCCCAAATATCAAATGATTTATCTCTTGTAATATACTCTTCCAAACCTAACCGCATAGGTGTATTTTACTAATTGTTATCTGTTAATTTGAATTCAGATAGCACACATAATAATTCATAACTTTCACAGCCTAAAAGACCAAATGTCTGTTAACCTGTTTAACTTATAAGTATTTCAATAACTGATGGCGCCCATTCCCAGGGGGAAGTTATGGCCACAATGATCATCATAGCTTCCCTGCACCGTCTCGGCGTGGACAGAATGGTGGAATCCCTCTTGCAATGCCTGTGATAGTTTGTCCCACGTCTGGGGCGCCGGTTGGCGTTCGCGTTCATTCCACAAACGGCTATATACAAACATTATAACAACTCACGATTTCTAAGAACTGCATGTGCATATCGCGAACCACATTTTCCCATGAGATGTTCATAGAAGTGGTGACACTTTCAAACGTAAACGTACATTAAATTTCCGATGATGCGTTTTGGCGAGGTGTATTCTTCCAGCCCACACAAACCAGCGTTCAAATGGGAAATTACAACAATCGTACACTAATTTTTAATAATATTTCAAATTCCATTTATCACCTATGCGGTTCGGATTTTTTGGAGAGTATATTATACTACTAATGGTATGGAAACAAATAGGCTATCTTACTGGTTAAAAAATCACTTTTAACTATTGTGCACGTTTTCCGAGATGGGGACCATCATCATTTAAAATCAACGACGGGATCGACGGTGGACCCTTGACGATATTTGACCGAGTGAAGACAGCAAACACACTGATTATCTCCCCTGCGAGTCGGTTTATGTCGTCATCAATATGGCGTCAGAACTCCAGCACAGGAGGAGACAATGTCTACTGGGGGACGATGGGTCGAGTTGAAGATGTCCCTGCTGGCGTTGAAACCAGTTTTATTCTTTTCTGTGGAAACCAAGGCATTAACAAGGCATCTATCATTCTATTTAAAACAGCTGTAAACAGCATCGTACGAAGTAACTATCAAAACATGGATTCCGTTTCTATCTTTTGTTTCCTTTCTTTTTTATGATCCGAATGTTTCTTTCGTGGTCATATTACGATTTTAATTATTGTCTTAAAAACGTTTTAGACCGTAACCCAAAGTCTTCCGTGGTAATAAACCAACCCTTTTGTATATTGTAGAAAATATTACTAGGGCATTAACTAATTTAGATACGAATTGTGTTTTAAATATCAATATTTGACTTTCAAACCATTCAGACCGTAACTCTCCTTAACCTACACTTTCATGACAACAAACAAATCATAATACACATGTTTAACGAAGCATATGATTATCGTTGCAGGCCTCCGTAAGCTGGGGTCAGATCTTACAACGATGGCATGGGCGTACAGATCAATATGTCAAGTCCGACTTTACCATCAACTACTTAGGGTACTGGACGGACAATGGTGAGGATATCGGAAGATATCTTGATTACATTTTCCACACTGTACCGACATTTTGATTTTACGAAGTCAGTTTACAAAAGAACATTTAAACCAATAATGGAAATACTACTTTTTCTGCACAGACTTGTATTATTTCACTTGCTCTTATTTGAGACTGTTACGACGTATGACACACCACCATACATGAAAAATGGGTATGTATGTATGTATGTATGTATGTATGTATGTATGTATGTATGTATGTATGTATGTATGTATGTATGTATGTATGTATGTATGTATGTATGTATGGATGGATGGATGGGTGGATGGATGGATGGATGGATGGATGGATGGATGTATGGATGGATGTGTATTGTGTGTGTGGATGTATGTATGTATGTATGTATGTATGTATGTATGTATGTATGTATGTATGTATGTATGTATGTATGTATGTATGTATGTATGTATGTATGTATGTATGTATGTATGTATGTATGTATGGATGGATGTATGGATGGATGGATGGATGGATGGATGGATGTATGGATGGATGGATGTGTATTGTGTGTGTGGATGGATGGATGGATGTGTGCGTGCGTGCGTGCGTGCGTGCGCGCGTGTGTCTGTGTATCTAACAGACAATGCTTGAAAGTCTTTGCAAGAGGAACAACAACTCAATAGAACATTTTGTTTGTGTAGGTGCATATTACTATTACGTAACGGAGAAAGGCAAGAACCACCAAGATACAATGTTGGATATCAAGAGCTACATCGTTCAGATAGGGGTACCCGTCAGGTTTGTAGACTTGCAACATTTGAAAACCCCTTTATGTCATACAGCAATATTTTACAGAGAAATATTAAAGTGTACGACATTGATGAAATATGTTTTACATGCTTAGTAAATTCTTTGTCCTGGGTAGGACAATCATCATATTGTTGATCCACTGTTGGTTCATTTCGTAATCATCTTTACTGAAGTGGACATTACAAAGACCGTGACCTTCCTTTCATTAAAGTGTGATGTTTATTATCTAGAGACAATAATGTATCTAAACAAAAGAATTGAACGCATGTGGTACAGTATCAAAACAGTTGCAGTGATGGTGCTGGTTAATTGTTAATTGTCGTTGTAAAGGCTGTGAATAACAAGTGGGACAATGATCATAATCAGGTTTACTTCTTAAAGTATTGGTTTATTTCAGTCAGGATCTGTGTTTCAAATTACTTCGTGGCTTACTTGGCAGGTTTATTCAGTATGACGAATGGTTGTACAACTGGAACAATGACCTTTTAATTATTGGTCATGTACGTCCAGTTAGACAAATGGTGGTACTAGTAGTACTATCAACTTGTTTACTTGCCAGGGATAGTTAACACGACAAATCACCTGATTATTTATTTGTCAGGTACATTCAGTTCGACGAATGGTGGTACTACTGGTACTATCAACTTGTTTACTTGCCAGGGATAGTTAACACGACAAATCACCTGATTATTTATTTGTCAGGTACATTCAGTTCGACGAATGGTGGTACTACTGGGACAATGATCATGGTGTTGTAACGTGGACAGCTCAACCAAAGGTTTTTCCTAATGGGATGCAGTAAGATATTTTCCAGTTCATCAGCTCAGTAAATACTGGATAAATCTTTTAAATTATGTGGATATCATATTAATGAATATAAGTACTATTATTACATTAGTTTATTGATATAAACTGTAAATGACATGTATAATATATGTGTGAAATCAAAATATGTACACTTTCATGTGTTAAATGGACTGCATGTATTGAATTGCGACCAACTGTATTGCCTAAGGACCATAATGATGCGCTTCTTCTTGGTTTAGTTAAGCGGATACATTTTCTACTTGTTTTATTTCACCTTTTTTATCAAGGTGGCTTTATAACAAGACACAGTACCCGGTCGTGGCCCACAGCATGTACTGGTAAGCCGGGTCCAGGAATCTGATATATTGTTTTTTTCTGAATTCCGATGCTTGACGGAAGCAGTAACGTTCTTCGGAGTTAGGTTTAGATATTTATTTGTAATGATATTGTAGTGTATTTTTACGTGCACTTGTTACAAGTGTTCCAGGATTTGCTGTCAGAAACTAACTCAATTTCTACATGCTACTTCATCCTGTGAGAAAGGATTCACGTCGTTTCTCATGTCCGAAACATGTCTTAGTAAATACCAACACGCACAGTGTGATTCTGATGATGGAATTGCATGTAAATATATAATAGGTTCTTTGTCATTTATTATTCTAGGTCAAGCAACACAACCTACGCAACTGCAAATGGAGGAAAGTATGAATTCGTGATCGATGGTCCAAAGGCTCTACCACTAGAAGAGGTACTGCTGTTGTTGGCTACGATGTGAATGTTATGCAAACAATCCTCTTCTTCTTCACCCAAGCATCGCTTGCTCCGGGAGTTTAGTTTGTTTAATGTCCCCGACGAACCCTTAAACGTATTCAGACATTCAGATATTCTTCTCTTCACGTTTCAGAGATTCTGGACTGATTTGCTCGCCGAAGCAAGGGACTGGGGTCTCTTCGTCTACGAACAGGTAATTACTCTTACATATATATTACCAAATTCTTAACTACAGCTGCTTCATACAGGACAAATTTTATAGACAGCAACTTCTTGAGTTTATTTTCACGACGTATCGGGGCAGATCCTAGTCCCCTCATCAGGTAGAGCTCTACTGAAGAGTAAAGCTTAACTGTTAACTCTGCCCATGACCTCACAATGCTTATGACGTCACAATGCTATGACGACAACATGATACCAGTAACTAACAGGAATACTATGACAACATAATAGAATTAGTAGTGAATGGTTACAACTAACATGATTCATAGAATGAATATATCTATGTAAGCATTCACTACTAATTCGATTATGTTAACAGGAATTCTATTATGCTAACAGGAATAGTGTGACAACATAAACTTCTAAATGCCTTTGAGGAATTACAGCTACTTCATCCCACGGCGTATATTTATTTCACTTGTAATCTTACGTTTGTTTGATTTCTGTAGGATTATCTCGGTACTGAATTTGAAGCAATCAATAAGCTTCTGACTGACATTGACCTTGGCCGCCAATGGCTGACTCAGATGGGCAATGGGGCTGCCAAGAACGGACTGACCATTCAGTACTGCATGTCTCTGCCGAGACATATGCTGCAGTCTCTGGAAATACCTGTCGTCACGCAGGTAAGAGCACCCATGTCATGATACGGTTATTATTGGTGAATGTGGATTTATACTGAATTTGATAGCGATTCCAACATGTAGAGTATTTCTTCTGGAAACAGACCATATACGACCATTGCCATTTCAAACTTTGCAAAATTACGTAACATATGTTTTAGGCTCGGGTAAGCCATGACAACCGACCAAACACTGACAACTGGAAGATAGGCGTGTCATCGATATTTGCTTTGTCTCTGGGCGTTGCTCCCTTTAAGGATAACTTTTGGACAACCAGTGTTCAACCCGGAAATGGCTACAGTATGTACAAAAAGAGTTCTCAGTCGTCGTAACATTATTTCCAATTCCATTCCATCGACCGAAAGAACGTATTCTCAGTCTGACGAAGTGTGTAATATTAATAATCATAATTCGTAGAGGCAGAAGGTTGATACGTATTGAATGTGATGCAGATTTATCGGAACCCCACACAACGTTGAATGCTGTGGTTGCAACCTTAAGTACAGGCCCAGTAGGAATTAGTGACATGATTGGAGGCACGAACAAGACACTCATCATGAAGTAGGTTGGATGTTAATGTTTAACTCCAAACTGTTCTCTCATGTGGTTCAGTATCCTGGAGGACTGTATCTGTTTACTCACTACTGTAATAAGTTATCATTTAGAACACCTTCACCCATTATTCATATATTTAGTGTTAATTTCCAGTTTTGACTATCTTATATCTCTGATTTCCCGTATTAATTACTTATCTCTCTAGTACAGATTGGGTTTTTAGGCTCTTGTTTTATGTCTGTCTGTTCTACATTCTCATTTATTACTGCGTTTTTATACAAATATTCTCACAAATATATGTTACTAATGTAAGTGTTATTTTGCTCTCCTGTTTTCATGATTGAATACCCATATGCGTGTTCCTTCTTACGTTACGATTTGGTTTGCGTCAATTTCGTATTAATCATGTATTATCACTGCTACCTGTCCGTCTACATATCACCATTGTCAACTCAACTTTTTTACAGATCTATAAATGCTGATGGCCTGATATTGAAACCATCGCGACCGGCGACAGCAATTGACAACAGGATACGGAGGGTAACATATGTGTTCTTCTCCTACAACCCCTGGGTTTGAACACTTAATTTTCACGAGAAGAGCTTTTAATTCTATCGTTGAAGAGCACGAATGAAACGCTTGAGTAGCGAAATATGCTGAGGGAATAAAATAAAGCGCAAGTGTTCCTTTAATTTTCCCACAAACCTTATATCGAGCAAATTGTGAAGACATCTGCAAAAATACAAAGGAATCCCTTTTCCTCCTGTATATTCAGTTTTAATAGACTTAGTAGGGGTTATATGTGTAAATTTGCTTTCAATTTATCCAAAGCACGGTAAGAAAGTACATTTCCCCTGCCCCTAAAATGATAACATGGCATGACTCGACTTACCGACGGCATATAACATAAAACTGCATATTCTAACACTTTGAATTGGCATGGATTATAGCAAACGCAAAAGTTATTGTGGCAGGCAAACAGAATCAGTGTCAAGCCTTTACTCATGTAAATGAACTGTTTTAGCAAAGAGAAATGTCCCAGGGTATATATTCAACAGTGGAAAAAAATAGAACATTTGCAACATGCAAATGAGCCACGACACAAAAGCAAGCAAGTGTGTCTACCTGGTGTATTGGTACAAGCCACCGTCACCATCACCTCACGACGACGAAGATCATTCACAATTCAAGTTCCTGCAGCGTTGTTGGGGATTCGGATGACGTTGTTAATGTCGCTCCTTTTTATCCTAGGCATGTTCAGTGGGAGACAAATCATTGGATCCTGTGAAACAGATAACAAATTAACACCGTTCTCATCAAGATACTGCTGTACAACGTGAGCAACGTCTTATTGCATTGAAACTTCACTCCAGTGTTGTAAAAGCGGTACAGCAGCGAAATATCGTCTTGGTTCCATTTCTTCACAAAGGCGTCTTTGCTGCATATGGGAGGACAACTCCTCCTCCTACAAACCAAATGGCCTAATGTAACGATCAAACGTGGTCTGCGATCAACTCCATGATCTCTTAAAACGAATTCATTCACAATGTTAAAATGAACAAAAAACGTTCTTGTCACAATAACTTTTGGAGGTGATAGTACCTTGAAGGATCAGAACGCTCCTTATGGTACATGTTCTTTTCTAGATTTTGAGGGCTCGTGGAGAAGTGCGTGGTTGCCTCCGAGTAAACCTTCAAAGAACTGACAGGTTCTTACAATGATTGTCTTATAGATGGCCTGGTCAGACTTTGAGGGTCCTGATGGAGAGGTATGGTCCACTTATTCTGATTTTGGTGGAAGGAACAAATACGGTATCATCCTCGCTGCTGATCTCCAGGGAAGCTACACCATGACACCTTGTATGGCTGGATATCAAGGGGTAGGGCAGTAGGGTCTTTCTCCCTTTAATCGATTTCAAAGCGTATGTTCAAATTTTCACAAATATACAAATTTACCTGTAAACATAGTCATGTATGCAACTAAAATACACTTTATTGTTTCCAGTTTCCAAACTCCATGGTTTTCCCATCCAGCAACCCCAACAAGATCCAGCCCTTGACAGACCCTCAGCCTTTGACAATGAGTAACTGTTCCATGACTGACTTCTGTCTCTTCTATGTATCACCTGTACTGAAAGTCAATGGGTATGTGTATTCCTTCATTTCAATCACAATGTGACATCTTTCAGAGGACTGCTACAAACGTAACATATGTCAAACGTTATCAACCAGTGAATATGCTTATTGTTGGGGGAACAGGCGACTAAAGTGTTTGAAGTGCTCTCTGATGTTTGTTGTTTAACTCATCAATATTCCAGCTATATGACAGCTGTCTGTAAACTATCTCATCTGGACCTGACAATCCAGTGACCAACATATAAAAAATCTATCTTTCCAATTGGAATGTCATGACCTTTGTCAAGTTAGTCAGCGGACTTGAGCACTAGTTGCCTCTTACTACGAGCATGGGTGGCTGAAGATCATTTCATATGTTTTCTGAACGTCTGAAAAATCATTTTAGCCTAAACAGCTATTGGTTTATTACAGCAAACAAGTTCTCATCCAGGGGGAGTTGGACAAGTGGGTGCCGATGTCACCCCAGAGAGTGACAGATATCAACATTGCCGATGACATCACCATCAGCCTGACTGGTGCTGTCCACGAAACTGTTTCCTTTTGGTTCAACGTGGATGGTAAATCCTCACCTGTGACCTGTACCCTCGGAGCAGCGGGACTAGCCACTCTCAGCTTCACAGCAGGCACATGTCGTGGTGCATAATGAAAAATATAATATATGCTCTTAAAAAATAGTAGGAGTCTTCATTTTTTTATTTACAGTTAAAAATATTTAGGAGATTTATCGGTGTCAATCAATGTTGATATGATATTACTGAATGTTTTGAGAGTGCCTCACCATTTGCACTTTCTTAGTTATTTGGAATGTAGTCGCTTTTGTATACGATGTTCATTTTGAAACAAACAACTAGAAACAAATACTAACAAATGTGTGATGCATGAAGAGTGTCAAAATTAATGTTCTAAGTGATTTCTCGACCTTCTTGAAAAAGCGTCAAAATCAAGAATGGGACCCCATGCACGTGTATGGGACAACTGCGTTGTGCACGTGCATATCATGCGTTGTGTTTAGGGGTGATAATAGACAGAAATGGTGGTGCGTTCACAAGATGTCTGTCCTTGAAACGTTTGTTAACGTTTACACTTCCTATCCAAACTGAAAGTTCATTATCCTCTACTTTTTATGAGTATATATGCATGAATATTTGTAAATATATACATTAAAGACGTTCCGTCATATTGAATAAATGTTAGTTATTCACTGTGAATTCACTTGCTATGTGCGCAAACATATATTTGTACGTACCTCTATCAATATGTCCCCGTGTGTATTATTTTGCTTTCATAATATTTATATAATGAAGTAACTTGAAAAAGTGAACAAGGCTCTTTGAGCTCTACCTTTTTCCTGTTCTTCTTTTCCTGCGTCTCTGTTAACGTATGTATTATTCTTCTGCATTTTACCCCTCCATAATTCATACACTATAATTTCGGGCTTGAGAGGGTTGATCAGCGTGCAAGAGGATGAATGTGTAGGAAGGCTGCTTTAATATTTTAGAGCATCGGGTTATACTGCAGAAACGTGCAACCGATTATGGCGACATCATACAGAAAACAAACAAAACCCATACAAAAGGTAATATCGAGAGCTGTTAATATGTTCAACATTAACATTGACAAGAAAATGCTTAACCCGCACTGGCAGGTTTTGAGAAAGTTAGCGGTGGTGGATATGTCAGGTGTATGTATGTTGTACCTGCATGTTGGACAGATATTATGTATACTACAATGGTCGATGGTGCAAACAAAAGCAACTTATCGTCTCACTGCTCTCATCCTCGTGTTCTTGTGTAGGTGGCTTCTAAGTGAGTGAGTGAGCGTGTGAGTTCAGGTTTACGCCGCACTCAGCAATATTCCAGCTATATGGCGGCGGTATGTGGATAATCGAGCCTGGACCAGACAATCCAGTGATCAGCAGTATGAGCATTGATCTGTGCAATTTGGAACCAATGACATTTGTCAACCAAGTCAACGAGCCTGACCACCCGATCCCGTTAGTCGCCTCTTACGACAAGCATAGTTGCCTTTTATAGCAAAGCATGGTTTGCGGTTGGCCTTCACGGGTCGGCTTGTAAGTACTTGTTGATAGTGCTGCATCTATAATTTATGTGGAAGATAACCTGATGTGGCTGAATTAACTCCTTCCCGCACAGAATGGCTGGCCGAAAATATAACGCCGCAGACGTGAAATCACTTTCGACCGAAGGGCTGAATGCGTGTGTAAAATTCTGCTAAAACCCAGAAATGGTGCCGGCAACAAGAATATTGGCAAACCAAGAAGTGAATGAGGTCTCTATGAGTGTTTAACCATGAACAAACAAGAATGAAAATTGAAACCTTAAATAAATGTGGTATTTTCTTAAAGTACAACATCGTAATGGTAGAATACGAGTGCTTCGTCTCATCTTTAGAAGAGACAACTGTATAGTGGACAGCCGTCGATCGATTTAAATACTAGTTACATATACATGTACAATGTACATATACTGTCATTATATACTTTATACAAAATAAGACGAAGATTAAGTGTCGTATGGCATTAGTGCGCACACATTCTCTCTCTCTCCCCCCCCTCTCTCAATCTCTCTCTCTCTCTCTAATTTTATGTTGCTTGCAATTTTCAACTCTGTAACTGTGATAATCTAGTTCTTTTACAGTCCTTTGTTGACTTATAATAATTTAATTGCATTTATTGTTAATTTATAAATTTTAAAGTTACAATATGGATGAAATATTGCCGATGTGACTATGAATCACAACTCACGCACTCATAAAGTCCACACAAATACAGGCAGAGACTTCATCAGTCACATTCATATTACAAGCTACTTCAAAAAAGAACTTAAGTAGGATACAGATTCTAAATTCTGAGATTGGAAAGAACAAAGACTAACGCGTTGCAGAGTCCATTGTATGTGTTTCACTTGTCTCAAATAATTCTACGAATGTAAATTGAAGCGACAAAACCCTTTCCACATTTATAAAAAAAATCTGCAACGAGCAGGGTAAAGTAAAATAGTACCTTCTTTACTGCAGGCAGTATTATGGTTGATGATTGAGACAAGTAATTGGGAACACTTTTGTTTGAACCATCACTATATCCGTTAACACACTATACGAGTGTTGCACCCTTGAATGGTACATTGAACCCCTGCTTCACCTTACAAACACCAGCGTGCTCAACAATGAATTTTCTTATGTCCTTTGGTGACACAGAAACATTATCGAATAATGTAAGATCTAATAAATGCAATAGCGTATGGTGTGCAAATCATATCATATCTATCATAAAACGTAAGTACCAGAACAATATTCACATTTTCGGGGTATTTGGGTGGGGTGGGGTGGTGGCTGAGGATGTCTAAATCACATGGCATTCGGCAACAGTCAAGTAGATGCATAATAGTTGTCTGTGTATGGGCGAGTCTTGCTAAAACTGGGCACATAATCACCTTCCACGTCACTGTGAATTTACTAACTACAAGATACACATAAATACCTTTAAGAAGGAATAATCTACAACATCTATATAGTCTCCCTGCTTTAAGTCAGAACCCGTATACTTGTCAGATAAATTCTGTTCTGGTTTTCATATAACATTTTTTTCAATTCAAATGCAACACATTATGGCAGTTTAGTGCGATTCGTATTCATTTAATGCATTAAACTGTACAACACTGTTACAATGTGTGTGTATGCACATATACATCCCAAACCTCTGCACCAGACCTTGGCATAGCAATGCTATCATCTCACGTAACTCTGCTATCATCTCAGATAGTAAATGACCTTGTTTATATGACTTTTCATCAAGTGATTTGATTGTGAGTCGACAACAGTAGAAGATGTGCAATAAGACCTGTATATTTCTGTCCCTGTTGCTCTGTGCTGGTAAGTACATGTATGTATGTAGTATTTTTTTTCACATTTTGCCATACTTTCAAGATAGAAAGAATAAATCACTTGTCACTTCAAACTCGTTTGTGGTTGTCTTTACATACCTACTTTATCAGATTCGACACCCCCCCAAAACAGGTATATCTGATGGGATCTTAATGGGAATCTTACGCAGTCAAGGCCGTTTGAACCTACCATTTTCTCTAAAGTAGGACCAGTCACGGTGTTAAAGCAGCAAAGCAGGATGTGGCCCTTGGTTTAAAATTAAGTAATTTCGTTGTTGGAAACCAACATTTAACACTTCATCATTGAGCAGGACAAGTCCAGCCTATTCAACGGTTTCGTTGCGATTGAAACAAAGTACATCGGCTTACTTGAGCAGCAAGTCGCAACTGACACTTACTTCTCCAGGGAAACACACTAGATCACTACAAGCATCAGCTTAAAGTGTGGTCTACAACGTCAGCTGCGACTGTGGCTATGAATTAAATTAATGAAAAATCCAGACCACTCATAATATGCGTCAAAGAACGTAAGACATCCTCCAAACAATGCAGACACCAAATCAGATATTTCGGAACACATCACTAAACCTGACCTAGAAATTACAAATGGGCCGTTTTAATCCCTCTTTCAATAGAGATGAGGGCGATTTCATCCCATCAGCTTACAACCACCTAATCCGCTAATAATTATCCACTAAACACACTCTGGCTTATCATTACCTTCCTGCCTGAGATTCCTCACCTCTAGTTCCTAGTTTCCCACAAACTGTTCCCCAACCTTATCTTTTGCCTAATTACCTTACATCCACAACTTGTCGTGGTAATTCCACTCACCTCAGTTATGCTACCTTAGCTCATCGTCATGCTATTACAGCTCTTCGTGTAATTTATTCGTGTTTTGTTTCCCACCCTTGTTATTGCAATGTTATTATATTCACATGTATCTTGACATAATTATAAACTTTTGGGCATCCTTAAAATCTTGCCATCACTATACCACCAACTTCTGGAATGCAACCGACCTTGACATAACTCTGTTATCTTTTCAGATAGTAAATATATATGGGCAGTATATGTTCATCAAGTGGAGATTTGGTTTGAATCGACAACGGTTGGGAGATGTGCATTACGACATGTTTATTATTACTTTTCCCTCTGTTGTACTGTGTTGTACACAATTGATAACAATTAAATACACAGTAATGAATAGAGCCACTTGCATTTTTACTTTTAATCTGATTATCTTGAGTATAAAGGAACTTACGTACTTACTTCCCCAGTTTTCAAATCAGCAGTCTCCGAAGGTAAGCAGGACTTTGCTGTCAACGTTAACAATGACGGCACATACAACGTCGTGGTTCAGGGAGATGTATGGTTGAAGAGTGCTCCCACCTTCTTCAGAGCTGATGGTCAAGTGTTCTCATCTGCTGATGGATCTTTGAAGCTGGTCAAGAACACTCAGTCCAGTGGTGAGGATGTCATAGGACAGTGGGAGGCCAACAACTTCTTGTACCAGGCAGGGTCTAGTCAGATCGAGGCCAGTTTTGTACAGTACACACCAGATCCGAGCATATTCACCTACAACGATCCGGCCTTACCGTTCATGTCAAACAGGTGGGTTAACATAGGGCAGTAATGAATTCAATAATCTTCACGCATACTAGGATACGCACAGAACAATACTGATATGTAAACATAACTGTAAGAAAGCAAACACACCCAGTCAATCATGCTCACTTCCAGTAATCTGGTTTGACTTAGACTTTTGATTCAGGTGCACATTCTGTGGTGGATGGCACGCAACGCCTTAACATTTGCGTTGTGCAATGATCCTAATATGGACATGTGCAATCTGAAAATTATTATTGTTGTTGAGGCTAACTGTCTTAAGAAGGACAATACTAAATATTGAACAATATTTTAAATAGTGGACAGATGAACATGTAAAAAAGAACACGAAGTTTATACAGATCATCCAATGGCAGCTATCTTCACAGAAAGCTGCACTTCTACAGTCCATGAGAACAATAATGTTCCATCGTGTTTTATGGTGTACACAATCAATAGGTTTAATTTCTAACAGTGTCAGTGACGGACATTGCTTGTTGAATGTTTTGCAAATTGTTTCCTATCTGGACTCTTTCACATGGATCTTTAAGCAACCAAGTCTCGAAATGTACCTTGAAATACTGTAACACATCCTCTACATAGGTTCATAACTGACACGATGTTGGAAATACACGCTCTTTATCTTTTCTTTCATCAATGACGACATCAGCGTTACATCAATGGAGCAAACAACACCGCCTCCAACAGCAGTGACTTCACCATTTCCGGCTTTCCTGGGCTTCTAATACAAGAGTCAACCATTCCGTTGGGATACCTTAGTTATGGAGGATCTCAGGGTGGCAGCATTCATCTCACTGTTGGACAGTAAGTACTCTTACGTGAAAATGTTAAGGTGGTTTATATGTTGAACACAAGAAAAGCATGAACTATATTTTTTTTCTGCCAGAAAGAGTATGTCAAATAACGTTACGAAATGAACATAGATGCAAGTCTACGTTTTTCCAAATCGATTGACAATAAGCATCCCACTGACCTGAATATGGGTCCACATCCACGTCCAAAATATCAAGTAAACAACCTCCGATTAATTTAATACGAGCGGCGTGTTATGACATATCATTTTCAATAAGATTCAATTTTTTTACTATTTTGTCTAAGATGGAGACCATCATCATTTCGAATTGACGATGGGACAGAAGGTGGACCCCTGACATTATTTGACCGAGTGACGACTGCAAATACACTGATTATCTCCCCTGCGAGTCGATTTATGTCCTCATCAATATGGCGTCAGAACTCCAGCACAGGAGGAGACAATGTCTACTGGGGGACGATGGGAGGAGTTGAAAATGTCCCTTTTGGCGTTGAAACCAGTTTTATTCTTTTCTGTGGCAATCAAGGTATCAACAAGGTAACTAATATCATCTTTAACATACCTGTTAAAAAGATATTAGTTCGTCTTTTATGAACTATTTTAGATATCAGTGTTTTAAATATCAGTGTTTTACTTTTAAACCATTCAGACCGTAACTCTCGTTAACCTTCTACACTTTCATGACAATAAACAAATCATAATACACATGTTTAAGGAAGCATATGGTTATCGTTGCAGGCCTCCGTAAGTTGGGGTCAGATCTTACAACGATGGCATGGGCGTACAGATCAATATGTCAAGTCCGACTTTACCATCAACTACTTAGGGTACTGGACTGACAATGGTGAGGATATCTGGGCATGCCTTGATTTGAATTCACTGAACAATAAATGGTGTAGTTTCCGTTTTCTAAATTGTACCAACACACCGTTTCAACCAAACCAAACCAATTTGCACAGATTCCTCTAAGAAGATAGTTCAAACTTTTAAAAAAATGCATGCAACAAATCTGAAGGTGTTAGAAGACTGACAACCATACCATATTGTTGTGCGATTTGTTCTGTAAACGTGTATCAGGGCGTTATATCTGATGGACAATTGAAAGTCTTTGCAATTTGAAACAAAACAATCCGAAACAACCATTTTTGTGTTCAGGTGCGTAATACCATTTCCGAACCGAGGAAGGCAAAAACTACCAAGACACGATGTTGGATGTCAAGAGCTACATCGTTCAGATAGGGGTACCGGTCAGGTTTGTAGACCTGCACATGCTTTACAATCATTACGTTTATACGATTCAGTTCTACGAATTATGGTACTACTGGGTCAGTGACCTTGCTGTTTATTGGTCAGGTACATTCAGTACGACGCGTGGTGGTACTACCGGGGCAAGGATCTTTTTTACTTACCAGGTACATTCAGTTCGAAGAATGGTGGTACTACCGGAACAATGATCTTGTTTACTTGCCAGGTACATTCAGTACGACGCGTGGTGGTACTACCGGGACAAGGATCATGGTGTTGTGACTTGGTCGGCGCAGCAGAAAGTCTTTCCAAAAGGAATGCAGTAAGATATTTTCCCCTTCTTCATCTCAGTTGATATTAAAACCTAATAATGATATGAATCTTATTACCGCGGCCTCAATGACGTTAATTGACCATTAAATACCAGAAAAATTATTACATGCCATTATCAATTAATTTAAAGTTCCTTCCATTGTATGCATGCAAATAATATTTATATGTGTGAAAGCAAACTTGGTCGAAAATATGAACCATTTTACGTACTAAGTGGAGTGCGTGTATCAAATTGTAGTGGCGATATGCCTACTGCTGGGACCATAAATCACATTTACCCAAACGATACTTTGACTTATATGGGTGATTCGTTTTCTACTTGTTTTGCTTCATCGTTTTAGATGGCTTTATAACAAGACACAGTATCCCGTCGTTGCCCACAACATGTATTGGTAAGCCGGGTCCAAGAATCTGGTATATTAGTATTCTGAATTTCGATGTCTGTCCTAACCACTTACATAAAGATAGGTAGGTATTAAGCTGTAATGACAACGTATTACATTTAGCAGCATTATCACAATGTTACTAGCATGAAGTTGACACAATTTGTATTCAGGTGTCTCATACCTGGAATTAGTCTCAATAGAGCTCATGATTACTCACGATTATCCAATTAGTTATTATACCCGTCGATATCCGGTATTTCTAACTGTTGAGATTCATAAAATGTGTGAACAAACAATGTAATACAATCTTGGTTGTTCATTATACTAGGTCCAGCAATACAACCTACGCAACCGCAAATGGAGGAAAGTATGAATTCGTGATCGATGGCCCAAAGGCTCTACCATTGGAAGAGGTACTGCCGCTTCTGTTGGCTAAGATGTAAATATTATGCAAACAAACCTCTTCTTCATCTGAACATGAATTGGTGTGGGATTCTGGTTTGTTTGATGTTTTATCAATTAACTAGCGAAACTTTAGAATGTTTAGACATTGAGATATCTTTCTCATCACTTTTCAGAGATTCTGGACTGATTTGCTCACCGAGGCAAGGGAGTGGGGTCTGTTCGTCTACGAACAGGTAATACTTCAGATTACCAAAAGCATATCTATAGCTACATCATTCTACAGTGTCTACTTGTTTCAGATTTAATCTCAAGTTTGTTTTATTTCTGTAGGATTTCCTCGGCATTGAATTTCAAGCGATCAATAAGCTTCTGACTGACATTGACCTTGGCCGCCAATGGCTGACTCAAATGGGGAATGGAGCTGCCAAGAACAGACTGACCATCCAGTACTGCATGTCTTTCCCACGACATATGCTGCAGTCTCTGGAAATACCTGTTGTGACGCAAGTGAGAATAACTCTTTATGATATGGTTGTTATTAGTGAGTGTTGGTTTAAACTAATTTTGATGTACATCTGCATTTGTACGATAACAATATATGTTGAGAGAGAAACACGAGTATCTGTATTGACCATTTGCAGTCAACATGGACCTGAATATTTTTGCAAATGGCTTTTAGGCTCGAGTAAGCCATGACAACCGACCAAACACAGACAACTGGAAGATAGGCATGTCATCGATATTTGCTTTGTCTCTGGGCGTTGCTCCCTACAAGGATAATTTCTGGACAACCAGCGTTCAACCCGGAAATAGCTACAGTATGTACAGAATTAGCTGTGGATATTACAGTCTCAAAGGTCTCATTCCAGTTCACGTCAACGTTCTCAAAACAATGTTCTCACTCATTTGAAGTATTAAATATTCTCATATCATGTCACAACTCGTTCGTAAAGGTACAAGGTTGACCGGTATTAAATGATTTATTTTAGATGCAACGGAGCCGCACACATCTCTTAACGCTGTGGTTGCAACCTTAAGTACAGGCCCAGTAGGAATTAGTGACATGGTTGGAGGCACGAACAAGACACTCATCATGAAGTAGGTTGGATGTTGAACTCCTATCTGCTCTGTATTTTGAATTCCTGTATTTACT
The DNA here is from genome assembly GCF_037392515.1 of Haliotis asinina. Classification (NCBI taxonomy): domain Eukaryota; kingdom Metazoa; phylum Mollusca; class Gastropoda; order Lepetellida; family Haliotidae; genus Haliotis; species Haliotis asinina. The sequence goes on from NC_090281.1 coordinate 46,014,763, forward strand.
CGTTTGTATCTATTGTCCTCTGTTGTTGTTTAATATCCTGCAGGACCGCATCTGTTTTCTTACTATAACATTTCTTTACTACTTACAGTACTACTTTTAAGCAGCTGTTATTTATGCATTTATTTATGATTCCTTTATGTACTATGCAATGCCTATCGTGCCTCTGTTAATTCGTTCCCAGTACTGTACTGATTATTATTATTGCTACTGTTTAATGTCCACGTTCACCATTTATCATCCTACTAACTATTTAACACTGTTTTGTTTCTCTTGTATGTATCGGTGTTATCTGCCACTGATATATTTGGTTTATATGATTTCCGTAAGCATCATATGTTATTCCTGTTATCTGGCCCGCCGAAGTACTTCATCTCATCATATCTGCCTCCACTTTTCGTGTGTCATCACTGATTTCCACATCTACCTAACTCACATCAATAGTATCTCACCGTCATTTTAACATTAATACAGATCTGTAAATGCTGACGGCCTGATCTTGAAACCATCTCGACCAGCGACTGCAATTGACAACAGAATACGGAAAGTACATATGTATCTTACTTTATTTCTTAATGCTTCAGTTTTTGGAAAATTGTATGTTTGAGACATAAGATATTCTAGGGTCGGGCTGACTGCAGCATACCTTTAGCAGCATGTCGAACTAGTTCCAGATAGAGATAAAGGTATGTCTTTTCTTACTTCTGCAGTTCCTAAGACTGCATTGAGTGGAAACACAGTTGTTTCTTCATCCAGCGTGTATATTGGGTGTTGTTTTCCATTTCTCGAATATGCTTTTTGCAAATGTAGAGAAAATGAGAGAAGTGCATGGTTGCGTTTCTTTCGACCTCGTTGATTTCCAACACTACAACACATTCTTTCTCTGGTTCAAATTAAATAATACCGACGAAATACACAACCTTTGTCTCTGAGTAAACATTCAAGGAAGTGAAAGGTTCTTGTAACAATTGTCTCATAGATGGCCTGGTCAGACTTTGAGGGTCCTGATGGGGAGGTATGGTCCACGTATTCTGATTTTGGTGGAAAGAACAAGTACGGTATCATCCTCGCTGCTGATCTTCAGGGAAGCTACACCATGACACCTTGCATGGCTGGATATCAATGGGTAGGATTGTAGGTCATTCTATCAATTCTCGAGTCCAGGAGGTTACTAATAGTGTTTCGGTTTTCACAAATAGACATAACCGTATTTCACATGTGCGCTAATATTTCCAGTTTCCTACATCCATGGTTTTCCCAGCCAACAACCCCAACAAAATCCAGCCCTTCACAGACCTCCAGCCTTTGAAAATGAGTGGCTGTACCATGACTGACTTCTGTCTCTTCTATTTATCGCCTGTACTGGCCGTAAGTGGGTAGGTGTATTACCTCATTTCAACCATATCCATGCTTAATGCACGTGTAAAATATCAACTGGTGAATATATATGACCCTATTACTTTTGGTTAGAAATGTGACTTAAAGTGTTTGGAGCGAACATTCTCTGTCTGAATGTCAGAAGAAGTCAAAACAATAATACGATTATTTTCCCGTGCAGCAAACAAGTTCTGATCCAGGGTGAGTTAGACAAGTGGGTGCCGATGTCACCCCAGAGAGTGACGGCCATCAACATTGCCGATGACATCACCATCAGTCTCACTGGGGCTGCCTACGAAACTGTCTCCTTTTGGTTCAACGTTGATGGTAAATCCTCACCTGTGACCTGTAACCTCGGAGCAGCAGGGTTAGCCACTCTCAGCTTCATAGAAGGCAAATGTTGAGGAGTATAATGAATATCTCTGTGCTTGGGTTCCCGTGTGTGGTTTTAAAGTTACATCGGAATACGCAAATCAAGCTATTGCATGCATTCACCAACTAATCCTGCACCCAGTGACCGAACGAGATACATGTTCCTAGATATAGATACTTACATGTAAACTGTTGTTTGGCTTCATAATATATAGGGGATAACTGGCATTAAATGAACGTAAAACATGTCCTAATTGAACTCTTGAATTTCGGTTGTGCTTTTGAAATGTGTGTAGTGACGAATTCCCGCATACCCGTTTCTGTGTTGAATAACTAAATAAATTATACATACGCTCTCATGTTTCATTCATTCTGTATGATTGTATGTGTGCCAGTGACTATGAAGAAAACTGGCCACCCTGCAGCCGAATCCGTATATCTCCGAAATACAAGCTTGGAACCACAAGCCACGAACTTCTCCATGTCTTCCATAAAGTCAACGGTTCTTTTAAGAATGCTAACACAAATAACACAACTTGTACTTGACAAAACATTACATATCTCAAGCGGATGGGTCCAAATTTAAGGATTGCCAGCCTACAGCTTCAGTAGCAAAACTTCAGTATATTAGTGTTTGCCATCGCAGATGGGCTTGGTCATTGTGACTTGTCACAACCAGAAACAACTTTCACTGAATCTGTGGTCGACAGAGACCGCAGCGATGTCTTGTCAAATACGAAGCTTTTTTGGTAACACGCTAGGCATATCCACGGAATTGCACTTGAGTATAATTTACACCAATGCGTTTCGGCCTCTGATCCCTCTGTCATGTAGGGGTATGGGAGTGGCGAATCTTAATAGAAGTGACAGGAATCAAGGGTTCCCTGCATACCGCCATTTTTTAAAGTAAATCTTGTTCAAACTGTCAGGAATTCTAGTAATGATGTAACGGTAAACGGTGTAAAACATATAATGTGAAAACTATACATTCCTTATTTTGCTACGCATATAACTGTCTTTTGTTACCGGGTAATGAAAAAATAATAGATTGAATGAATGTAACGGTATTACTGAACCCCCATCGAACCCTTGGGCTGGGAGGCCAATTACTCATTGATACACAAGAAGAGAAGATAATGGAGATAAAACTGCAATGTTTTGAAATTAGATTCATGAATGAAATTAAAAGTCATTCTAATTAGTCATTCTAATTCCTCATCCCAATCAACATATTCTATTAACAATTCTTGTGGGTTTCTCAATATACAACTGCTAAAAGTTAATTTTATATTTTGCGTTCACACATATTCAAACTATATGACGGCAGTATGCACATGATCGAGCCTCCACAATCCTGTGATCGACAGCATGAGCATTGATCGAGGCAAGTGGAATACGATTACTTGAATCAACAGAGTCATCGAACCTGATAACGCCGTCCTGATACACCTTGTTAGATCATTGGTTCCTGAAGACCAATAAGAACAGTGATCATGACTGTGGAGATCATACACTGGATAGATCAATGAAATCGAACGTGTTCTCTATTTCGGTAAAACTCAATATGCAATCACGACGTAATCTAAATACTTGACATATTATTATTAATATAACATTGACATATATACACTTATTAATGTAAAATGATCGCTGAGGTTAGGTCCCGGTTGGTTTATATGTGACCTTGACTGATGATTGTGCCGCATCACATGTGAGAAGCACGCTGGTCTGTCGTGGTTTCCGGATGAAGGCATCCTTAAGCTTACACAGGCATGAGCAGTAAAGCACAGACTCAGACACACAAGTTCATATGTGTAGACAGAGGCATTGTACACAGCCACGAACATATAGACACAGACATACAGACGCTGTTGATGGAGCCTCTGCAGAAGGTGTGTTACTAGTTTCACTATGTCATACAATATAGCGACACAAAACTACTGCCTGTTGTTCTGGCACCAGCACTGAGCAGCATACTGTCAAGCATGAAAGTCAAAATGTATCATGATATCTCGTGGGGCAAACACACAAAACCGGCATGCATGACCACTGCTTTTCTTTAAGTTTTGTTGCAACATTCCGTATTCAAATTGCTAACCAACGAGTACAAAATAATTGCAGCAAAAATTGGGCATTTTATTTTAACGCCCTTAAAGGTAATTGTAAATTATTGTTGGGTTTTCTTATATATTGCAGTCAGGGATATTTGAGAAAGTTCAATTGTCTCTGTTGTAGATTTGATATATTTTATTTATTTATTTTAAATGTTTCATTTCTATTTTCTATATTCATCTTGTTCAGTAGATATTACCATATATTTAACATATTGACACGTGGGGTGTCAGTTTGTACCTATAGGTGGAAGTTACTTACCTGTACAAAAGATAGCAACAGACTGATACTTGCAGCTGGCCTCCTCTACTAACTCAAGGAAGTCTAGACACCTGATCTGTTTTCTTACTATAAACAATTTTACCTGGAATCGTCACAGGATTCAATTCTCCGTTTGACATCCCTATTAACGACACGGTATCACTCTTGTTTATTTCCATGGACAAATAGTAACCAGGGTGATACATAGTAGTGTTTACTCACCCAGGTCTGTCACACATAAACCTTAGTCTCAACCTTTACCCATACCTGTTATCACCTCAGACAGAGCACGCCCTTGTGGGCATCACGTCAAGAGAAGTGTGTATATAGGGGATATCATGAGATAGCGAGTGGATATCGGTTGAAGATGTGCCCTAAGACCTGTATATGCCTATTGCTGTTCCTGTCACTCGCCGTCAGTAAGTCTGTTTTTCACATCAATAATGGCCACAAAATCTCTGTCTATATTCTGTTTAAGCATGTAAGTCGCTTTTTGTCATGGCAGTAGTAAAGAAAAATGATTACGATTTTTTTCCATAATGTGCCTTGATAAAAGCGTGCCGATACATTTATCAGTACTTCCTTGCTTTGTCAGTTTAATTCAGTAATTTGATATTTAGTGGACCAATTTAAATCCAAGTTTATGTAACTTGAAATTATTTCAATGACACTTTGGCAGATAATTGTTCTCTTTGGTTATTAAATAAGAAATAGTGTCTATCCATGAAATCATGCGTGAAAATATTGAAACGACAGAAACAAACATAACTAGACACTCAAATTTTCTAAGCACACGTCCAAACTAAATATTGATGCCCATTCAGTTATACTATATTGATATTCCATTTTTGCGAGCATGCCACTAGCCACTGTATATGAGAAAAAGATAATAAACATCCAGACAAATGAAACTTGTCGAAAGGAATGGATTAAATTTCCGTTAATTTCCCTTCATAAATTGTTTCCTTCTTGTCATCATCATTTGCACTGTGTCAGTCTTGTAAATCCAGTATCCCGTACTTTATAATGGTGTATAAATATACAATATGCGCGATCAACTCGATCAACTGGGAATCAACATACAGAAGCGCTTCACTGATCTCTTATATCGAAATCTGTTTAAACTTATAAGTGATATTTAGTCAACTCGTTGAATAATGGTCAATTCTTCTTGCTTGATAGGTATTAGGAATGTTTTGCCTTCAAACAAAGGATAGAAAACTGCGATCAGTTCGTGATTTTGTATATTTTCTTAACAGGCTTGCATGCAGACAATAGTCCGTGCGACTGATTTAGATTCACTTCTTACATTGCTTCATTGAAGCTTTCATATTTGCAGTCTCCGAAGGAAAGCAGGACTTTGCTGTCAACGTTAACAATGACGGCACATACAACGTCGTGGTTCAGGGAGATGTGTGGTTGAAGAGCGCCCCTACCTTCTTCAGAGCTGATGGTCAAGTGTTCTCATCTGCTGATGGATCTCTGAAGCTGGTCAAGAACACTCAGTCCAATGGTGATGATGTGATCGGGCAGTGGGAGGCCAACAGCTTCTTGTACCAGGCAGGGTCTAGTCAGATCGAGGCCAGTTTTGTACAGTACACACCAGACCCAAGCATATTCACCTACAACAATCCGGCTGTACCGTTTATGTTATTCAAACAGGTGAATAAACATAAACTGAAATTTATGAGAACATGGACATTCTGTCATCCATGAGGAGGCGGACGTAATAGAGATATCCCTTCTTTTGCTCAGATGCAAAACCATTAATGTTGTTCATGAGCTCATCAGGCCAAGTTAAAGCTTCTTAAAACTAAATAAAGGTACAAACAAACATGTACCTCGCATCACGTCTGATGATCTTTTTCACAACACTTTTTTCCGAGAAGATTGTGTAGGCACTTCAATGACACGCTTCCAGTAGGTTATGTCATTGTTATGCCCTCGTGTCTTGCGTTCGTATCCCAACGCCTTTTTCTTTGGTAAGACTAATTAAGGCTGAATATCATTCAACGGTATGGATTAATGGGGTAATTATTCTTACCCTTCGCATAAATAACATTTGAGCAGCCCAAACAGTATTTGTCAAGATGTCTTTATATAAACACACTCCATGTTTCTTTCCATCAATCTTTCATCAATGACAACAGCGTTACATCAGTGGAGCAAACAACACCGCCTCCAACAGCAGTGACTTCACCATTTCTGGATTTCCGGGATTTCAAATCCAAGAGCCAACGTTTCCCTTGGGCTATCTTAGTTACGGAGGTCTAATGTTTGGTTGTATGGGACTAAAGGCTGGACAGTAAGTATTTGGTTGTCGTTGAATATGATGAAACAGGACCATCGTTGACGTGAATTTATTGAACCTCGGTCCTACTTGCCGGAACTAGAAATCTCTTTTACATCTAAATTATTTTTCGCAGTTAATGTATGGGAGCAAAACTCTGTACCAAATCTTTACAAATATTCAGTTTTTATACTTCTTTTATCTATCAAGCCTTTATACTCCTTTTGGTATATTTCATTTTACTTCAGGCAAAACGCATTAGAAATGGACATGCATTTTACAACCTGATTGTCTCAGTCGACATTCATTTCAATTATTCCATCATCGAATAAACTTTTAGATGGGAAGCATCATCATTTAACATACACGATGGGATTGAGAGTGGACCGTTGGCCCTATTTGATCGACAGAAGACTGCAAATACCCTGATTATCTCCCCTGCAAGTCGGTTCATGTCGTCATCACAATGGCGTCAGGACAACAGCACCGGCGGGGACAACGTCTACTGGGGCACTATGGGCGGTGTGGAAAACGTCCCGCTAGGTGTGGAAACCAGTTTTATCCTGTTCTATGGTAACCAAGGTATCAACAAGGTACACATTCCGCTTAAAGCCTCAAGCAATATTTAGTGTCACAAAAGTTCTTCAATGATGTTACTACATAGATCAACATACAAAATGATATTTTCAGCATATTTGTTTAAGAGATGAAAGTAAAAATTTGCAAGCATCAAAAAATGAAGTTCACTTTTACGTATGCATGCAAGAGCTTTTAATATTTTCCAACACCATTTCTCACCACACGATATAACTGCGACTATTCTTGCAGGCCTTTGTGAGCTGGGGTCAAATTTTGCAAAGATTGCACGGAAGAAGTGACCACTTTGTCAAGTCCGACTTCACGATCAACTATCTGGGGTACTGGACAGACAATGGTGCGAAGTGTTTTTATTTGATATATATTGTGGGGGATGGCTTCGATAGAACAGAATAACCTCGCATGATCATTCAAAACTGAACTTTCCTTTTGAATAGGAATTATAAGCGTTTACAAACTTTTCAAAGACAGATAACTGATGAACTCACCTTCATTTCTCTTTGTCACAACACCAAAACACAACGTATGGGATGTACGTGCAAATTTCGGTAGCCGAGTACACGTGCGTGGGGTGTCATTCTTGATCTTAAGGATTTTCAAGAAGGTCAACAAATCACTGCAGACCATATTTTCTTGCATCACACAGTTGTTATTGTTTGTTATTAGCCTGTATGTTTGACACTGAAAATCGTACACATGCACATTTCACGTCATATGCCAGTCATCTTTCGAGGGTGATTACCGTACAAAAAAACCTGTGGTTATAAGGAAGGGCAAGTAGTGAAAAAATCATTATTATCATATCAGCATTGACTGACTCCGACATGTCTCCCAATGTTTTCAATCGCAAATTAAAAATGAAGTTCCCCCACTTCTTAGAAAATATATTGATATAATGTGCTTGCTTGCAACCAGCGTCCTTTTCACTTTTGTCCACACAGGTTTTTTTTTCCCTTTTCAGGTGCGTATTACTACTATTTGACAGAGAAAGGAAAGAATTACCAGGACACAGTGCTTGACATCAAGAGCTACATTGAACAGCTGGGGATACCCGTCAGGTCAGTACATTTACACATGTTAAAGCACTAATGGTACAGTAATGGTTCAACTACATGAGTATTGATACCACTTCATAACAGCCAAGCCGGTTACTTCGTTTATTCAGTACTTCGAGGTGTACTTCGAGTTGGGACAACAATCCTATTGTTTATTTGCCAGGTACATTCACGAATTTTGGTACTACCAGAACTACATAAATGAGCTTGCCGTTTGTTTGCCAGACATCCGTTTTGATGAATGGTGGTGTTACTGGAGCAATGACATTCTTGCATATTTACCAGGTACATTCAATAGGAGGAATGGTAGTACTACTGGAATAATGACCTTGTTTATTTACCAGGTACATTCAATAGGAGTAATGGTACTACTACTGGAATAATGACCTTGTTTATTTACCAGGTACATTCAATACGAGGAATGGTAGTACTACTGGAATAATGACCTTGTTGTTTATTTACCAGGTACATTCAGTACGACGAATGGTGGTACTACCGGGACAGTCACGGTGGTGTAGTGAGCTGGTCAGCTCTACCAAGCGTTTTCCCGAATGGAATGCAGTGAGATGAGCTTTTGTATCTTTACAGAACGTTTCAAATACTGCGTTATTCAGTTTATCCCTTTCACTATCATTAAAATATCTCATCACCCCCAATCAGTACTACACACCTATCACTATATACGGGTATATGTAACTACACCACACAAAAGTTTATCTTTTTGCACGTGAAACAGATACAGGTACGTACATTAGAGTGCAGTGTATATACAACATGTGATGGTGTGATTATACCCTTTCAACATACTTGGTCGTGATATTTTGAGTTTGGCGTCATTAACGACATTCTGTGTTTTCCGCACGTATCCTTGGATGAAGGTGGCTTTACAACAGGACGGAGTATCCGGTCGTGGCCCACAGCATGTACTGGTAAGGATTCGAGTATTCAGTTTAGTCAATATTTGCAATTACGATATATTTAATGTATTGTTTTACGATGCTCCATATATATCATTACGAAAGCTATGGATATTTCTCATACTTCTCAATTCTCAATGTCGGCAATATCCCAAGAACTAATATACATCTCGGAACAATTACGTAAGATTCTAAGTCAAATGTAAATACATTTATCAGAACATTATACGGGCATTATGTCATGCTTTCAAGAGTTCTTTGGTATGAATGGTGTGCTTTAATGCGCATTGTACTTTGAAGTAAATCCATGTCTGCATGCTTCCAGGTCCAGCAATACAACATATGCAACTGCTAACGGGGGAAAGTATAAATTTCTGATTGATGGCCACCTGTCATTACCACTGGAAGAGGTAAAAACACAAGATATATGTTTATTTTAGAAAGTAATAATAATTACACTTTGCTATTTACCATTTGCCCAGATAAATAGCATGTATCCTGGCTTGGTCGGGAGTCTGCATGTAATTATTATTACTATATTTGCAGAGGTTTCTTGTGTCTGAAAAATGTGTTTCTTTTATTGTCGCGATGTTGTGTAGCAATCACTATCAGACGTGTTCGCCATCCATTTTCAGAGATTTTGGACTGAATTGCTTGCTGACGCGAGGACATGGGGTCTGTATGTTTACGAACAGGTAATACATCTCAGAGACAATTTGACAAAGTTAAATCTCAAATCTTATAACAGATCACACATGCGTGTGATGGTTGGTATGTTTCATTTCTGTAGGATTTCCTCGATGAAGAATTTACTAACGTCCAAACATTCCTGACTGACATTGACCTCGGTCGCCAATGGCTAACTCAGATGGGCAATGGTGCTGCCAAGAACGAACTGACCATTCAGTACTGCATGTCCTACCCACGACATATGCTGCAGTCTCTGGAAATACCTGTCGTCACACAGGTGAGTGTAGGGAGCGAGTAAAAGAGTCTATTTAACGATATTCAAGCCTTATTAAGTTAGAATACCTAAGACTTGTATTCGTGAGCGGGAGACAGAATGAGAAAGTTTTGAAAATTATTTAAATAACATCGATGTGTTGATGTAATGACAGAAGAGATGCTAGGAATATCAATCTATGATTACCCTCTACTTTCATAGTATCTAGCAGCGAGTGTCAAGGAAGGGGTGTTTAGTGACCAAGATGCTAGGAATATCAATCTATGATTACCCTCTACTTTCATAGTATCTAGCAGTGAGTGTCAAGGAAGGGGTGTTTAGTGACACAAGATGCTAGGAATATCAATCTATGATTACCCTCTACTTTCATGGTATCTAGCAGTGAGTGTCAAGGAAGGGGTGTTTAGTGACCAAGATGCTAGGAATATCAATCTATGATTACCCTCTACTTTCATAGTATCTAGCAGTGAGTGTCAAGGAAGGGGTGTTTAGTGACACAAGATGCTAGGAATATCAATCTATGATTACCCTCTACTTTCATAGTATCTAGCAGTGAGTGTCAAGGAAGGGGTGTTTACTGACCAAGATGCTAGGAATATCAATCTATGATTACCCGCTACTTTCATAGTATCTAGCAGCGAGTGTCAAGGAAGAGGCGTTTGGTGACACAAGATGCTAGGAATACTAATGTATAAATACTGCTAACACCTAGCCGTAAGTGTCAATAAATGTATGCCAACAATAAGAAGGCAGGGATCCACCAGTTACCAATACCGAGACCGCCAAGGAAACATGTATTAAATAGGCTTGACCATTTAACAAATTGTTTGGAAACGTTTGTTTCAGGCTCGCGCAAGTAATGATTATCAACCAGACACGACCAATTGGAAAATAGGTGTCACGTCACTCTTTGCTTGGGCTATCGGCGTCGCACCTTTCAAGGACAATTTTTGGACAACCGGTGTTCAACCTGGAAATAGATACAGTGAGAGAAAACTCCCGCTTCTTTAACCTTACCTTTTGAAACACTTTCTCTTTGTAAGTTCTTGATTCTGTTGTTTGTTTGTTCGTTCGTTCGATTGTTTGTTTGTTTGTCCCGCACTAAACAGTATTCTAGCCACATAGCAGCCTGTAAATAATCGAGTTTTTACCACATAATCTAGTGATCAACAGCATGACCCTTTATTCGACATGTGTCATCATAGTCTACAAGCCTGACCATCCGATTTCGTTCCTTATGACAAGCATTGTTGCTGAAGACCACGTGTCTCATTTCAGAGCATTTTCCAGTGGAAAACTATACCTCCCTGAATGCCGTGGTTTCAACCTTAAGCACAGGTCCAGTAGGAATCAGTGACATGATTGGTGGCACCAACAAGACACTCATCATGAAGTAATGTTGATGTGTTTTTAAGGAGTGATTATTTCACAAATATTTTCACATTTTTGTAGAATCGTTTTCTGATGTTTTATAATGTCCTGTCTGGCTACACCCTTTGGACTATTTGGTCATTATGTAATACTACTTTAACATTACTGATTCTTTGGTTTTCTCTGTTTATCAGTCACAATTCCTTTGTGAAAAATATATTCTTCTATATTTTTTATTCATTACTCATTTGTTTTTCTTATTGCTCTTTCTTGACATTTTGTATTTGTTATTACTTTACTAAGTGTGCTATCCATGTATTTTATTACCTGTCTGTCTATTTCATATTGATTTTTTTTGAGTGTGATTCTTAACAATCGTCTGTATTTCAACTGTGTTTGTTTCTGGGTAAACCTTTATATTATCTAAACATCTGGGTTTATCAAGGAAGAGAATTATATTGACATCAACAGATAACTCTTTGTGTATCACTTTTAAAACCTGATCTTATATTTGATCACCACTGAACTTATTGGGTACTATACCAGCATTTAATATTTTTGTTACATTTATCTAAGTATTCGTACCTATATTTATTCACTGTCACCATCTACAGATCTGTAAATGCTGACGGTCTGATCTTGAAACCGTCGCGACCAGCGACTTCAATTGACAACAGAATACGGAAGGTACCTGTTCACCATGTGTTCATTTGTAATGTCCTTGAGTTAGGAATGCACATGTATCAGTTTGATCAGTTGATCAGTTTCATCAGAAGCATGATTTGAGTCCCATCGATTTTTTTCCACCGACGTCGTGCAAACGCAAATTTCTATTTTATTAGTTATTTACCAAAGTATTATTTTTGCTTCTGTTCGATGGGCGGACGTTTAAAATCGTCGTTGCGTGGCGGTTACTTGGGTGAGGGAAATGAATTTCAGTGAAAGATAGGAAAGGTAATTATTGCTTCAGTGCTTCGATGCAAACTGACAAAAAATAGTTACCTTGCATCTAGAAAAGTTAGTCTACATTTTCTTTTCAGGACTATTTTTTCTGATTTAATGTGAAAATAGTATATACCTAAGCAACCTCATTATTCAGACTACGCATCGTTTATTTTACCCATATCATGTATATGAACCAGTACTGGAACAAGAAACCAGACTGTGAAAAGCTGGTCTAGAGAATGAAATGACAACGGGATACAACTGATAAAATGTTTGGGGCTCACAACGACAACGGACTGTCGTGAATAACCATACTGTGTGTTTTCTAGATGGCTTGGTCAGACTTTGAGGGTCCTAATGGTGAGGTATGGTCAACGTATTCGGATTTTGGAGGAGAGAACAAATACGGCATCATCCTCGCTGCTGATCTAAAGGGAAGTTACAGCATGACTCCTTCCATTGCTGGATATCAAGGGGTAAGACATCTCTACTGTCATTTGTTTTCCATGGATTACTGTTTCGGTTTTAGTAGATATACAACTGGAACTACGTTTGTACCTGAAATTATGCTGGCATTTTCAGTTTCCTAGCTCCATGGTTTTCCCGGCCAATAATCCCAACAAGATCCAGCCCTTGACGGACACTCAGCCTTTGACAATGAGTGGATGTACCAAGGCTGACTTCTGTCTCTTCTACGTATCACCTATATTGACCATCAATGGGTAGGTGTATTCCTTTCTTTTAAAGTACGGCATTTCTCTGTCGAGGTGAAACTGCAGGTACAAGTATCAGTACCTGACAGTGAAAGTCAGTGATTACATTGGTGATAACAGTTCCGATAAGGATGAAAGCAGAGATTGTCCGGATGCACCTGACCTCGGACAACTCTTGTAGTTGGAACAAGATCGCCGCTCAATACGGTTGCGGCGTGGTTTCAGAATGCTATGTATTTTCTCACTTCAGCAAACAGGTTCTGATCCAGGGTGAGTTGGACAAGTGGGTGCCGATGTCACCCCAGAGAGTAACGGACATCAACATTGCCGATGACATCACCATCAGCCTCTCTGGAGGTGTCCACGAAACTGTCTCCTTCTGGTTCAACGAGGATGGTAAATCCTCACCTGTGACCTGTACCCTCGGAGCTGGAGGAACAGCCAGCCTTAGTTTCACAGCAGGCACGTGTCGTGGTGTATAATATATACGAAATGCATGAGCATGAGTATTGTATGTTGATCTATTAACAAGTGTCCTTGTGTGCTATTTCGCTTTTGCAAATTTAATGTCCTATGATGAAAGTAAATAAAGGTTTTACGTTTTTGTTTTCTTATTTTCTTACTCTGTAAACGTTTGAGTCCGTGTATGTGTGCTTCAGCAGATAATTCTGGACATAATTCACAGTGAGTGAGTATAGTTTTACTTAAAGTAATATTTAATCAATATCACAGCGAAAGACATTATATATTTTCAGACTTATTATCCTGCCTTCAGGTTATTCAAAACAGTTCGTGTCAGCATAAAGTTTATTTGACATCATTAAGTTACATAATAAACTTGCTACGACCTCGTCTTTTGTTGGTTACCCAGCCATGTTGGAATCGCTGGTAACACAATAGCTACTGCTGCAGGCACATTAGCAGCAAACAAATCTGTACCATATACTGATGTTAAACCCGTTATTAGATCCTACACCTGCAGCAACCTATGCTTGCCATAAAAGGCGACTATGCTTGTCGTAAGAGGTGACTAACGGGGTCTGGTGGTCAGGCTCGCTGACTTGGTTGACACTTGTCATCGGTTCCTAACTGAGCAGATCGAGGCTCATGTTGTTAATCACTGGATTGTATGGTCCAGACTCGATGATTTACAGACCATATAGCTGGAATATTGCTGAGTGCGGCGTAAAAGTAATCTCACTCATTCAGGGGGTGTAAATAAATAAAACAAAATTAAACCAAATATCAGGTATATCCGCTTGGGATGTCAGTCCAGACTGGAAGAAGTAATTTTACGACGGTGTCGTATTAATGAGTGAGTGAGTGAGTGAGTTTAAGTTTACACCGCTTTAGCAGTAGTCCAGCAATATCACGGCGGGGGACACCACATTGTACCCATGTGGGGAATCGAACCCGGGTCTTCGGCGTGACGAGCGAACGCTTTAACCACTACGCTACCCCACTGCCACGTCGTATTTGTGATTCATGTACTCATGCATGTTTACTGAAAGGTGCAGATCCTCCTTTTTGTGTCCATTGTGATGAGAGAATCATGGTCAAACAGAGATTGATAGTGGTTGCAGCCTTGACGTGAGTATGAAGTACCGTAATACTATTTTCCCCTTAAGATGGTACACAAGTCCCATTTCAAAGTATGTTTATATCTACCAAAGTTTTAAAAGTAAAATATTTGTTCTTTTAACGATCGGTTAAATTTCAGAAAATATCGCAAACACCTGGGGCGATATGGTATGGCGATCTACTTTCAGTTACTGGCAATCCTTAGCCTTCTTTTATTTGGTATTGTTTTCTACAATAATAGACTTTATTACAGCATACAAGTTTTAAACTAAATGTGACATTCTATAGGTTTATGTTATACATAGATTGCTGTCGTCACGATGTGACGTTAAATATTACCTTACTGACTCATAACACAGCTGCTATTTAAACTTGCTGTCTTGATTGTTGGGTCTACATTGACTGTTGTGGGATGTAGACGTCTCCATTAACGTACTGTATAAATCCTGAAGTCCATACGTAATGTCCTCAGTTGATCTGAGGTGGGACATCAGAAAACTATGGACTCAGCCTTGACCCAGCTCTTTTATCAGCTGAGATACAGCCCGACTATATGAACACCATATCAAGCGGTATTAACTTTATGTCAGATGACTGCAATTCGACATCGTTTGAAGATGCCCCTTAATACCTGTATATACATTTTCCTGACTTTGTCGTTCTGTGTTGGTAAGTATACTTGCTTCATCTCCAATTCCTGACAAAAGCCACGGGTATGTTTCACTCAAAACTCTCTTTGTGCGTGCGTAATAACACAATTAGAAAGTTGGAAAAGATTTGCTGAATATGATTGGAAGACAAATACCCGTACGTTTGCAAATAATACACTAATTTTACATTCATGTGACAAGGTATCTGAAACTGCATATCGTATTCATGGTTGCAATGTGCCAATGTGTTTCAGAATTCACTTGTTCAAAGCACTCTCACGTCCAAACAAGGAACCTCAGATAACGAATCAAGTATTTTTAACAGCTTGGTACTGGAAACATGCCATCCTCCAGCATGACAAGACCAAAACGTTCATCATTTAATGTTTTGACTGCCGTTGGCATGTCTCCATGGACTGAAAGCTGTTCGTTTTTAACCTATTGCAATTATCTGCTTACTTATCTGTCTGCCTACTTACCTATCTACCTACCTACTTGCAGTCTCCGAAGGAAAGCAGGACTTTGCTGTGAACGTCAACAGTGACGGCACATACAACGTCGTGGTTCAGGGAGTGGTATGGCTGAAGAGCGCGCCTACCTTCTTCAGAGCTGATGGTCAAGTGTTCTCATCTGCTGATGGATCTCTGAAACTGGTCAAGAACACTCAATCCAGTGGTGAGGACGTCATCGGACAGTGGGAGGCCAACAGCTTCTTGTACCAGGCAGGATCCAGTCAGATCGAGACCAGCTTTGTACAGTACACACCAGATCCAAGCATATTCACCTACAACAATCCGACTGTGCCGTTCATGTTGTTCAAACAGGTGAGTAAACATGGCTTACAGTCCGACTCAAAAGCGGACCTATGAATTGCAGTCTAACGTGAAAATTAAAAAACATATTATGATCAACATAATCAAAACATCAGACCACCTTGGTAGGCTGTTTTTCAGATTTTAAACCCTTTAAATAAAAAGGTTGTTAAACAAACTAACATTAAATTATTGACACAGTTAACTGTTTGTTACGTGGAAGGAGTGCAAAGAAAGTTACAGCCAGGTGTTTGAGAAAGGATGAAGACGGCACAGCACAGGTTAATGAATCAATAACTTTGTCGGCACTTCTGCACGTGTTCCGGGGACATTTGACTGTTCGTTTCTCTGCACTCCTCTCACACAACAAATAATAAACTGTGTCAGAATACTCATCAGTGTTTCATTGACCATTTTGTGTTCATTAGTTCTCGTGCTACATTACAGCTCATCGGTCCCATTTTGACTGTAAGATTTATTAATACTTTCTTGTCTACAAACGGATGCTGGGATGAGGTTCCTGTCATACTATCAAGCAAAATCACCATTTTTCATGATCGCAACATGCACGTTGTATCATGCCCCTGTGAATATTTTTATCATTCTGTACCGTCCATCAAACTGACACTTAGACAAATCCCTCGCTGGATATTCTTGTTCAGATGTTAGAATGACACTTGTTTGTTAATATCATTCCAGTGCACATGTTTCTCCTTTTTACTCTCTATTTGCTTTGGCTAACATACGTTTGTGAGTTAGCAACAATAAGATGGACATTTCACACTTTTACTGAATCAGGGACTCGAACCTGGGAACCAGTGGGTTATCTCATTATTTTGCCATTATGCTCAGTGTTCCTGTCCCAACGCTTTTTTCTAAGACTGATTATATTTTCAAACCTATGATAATTGCAGTGACTCATCTTAACATTCGATTGCATAACATTTGTTCCTACAAATTGTCTTTATACACACTTCATGGGTGTATTTTTTACTCTCTATTTGCTTTGGCTAACATACGTTTGTGAGTTAGCAACAATAAGATGGACATTTCACACTTTTACTGAATCAGGGACTCGAACCTGGGAACCAGTGGGTTATCTCATTATTTTGCCATTATGCTCAGTGTTCCTGTCCCAACGCTTTTTTCTAAGACTGATTATATTTTCAAACCTATGATAATTGCAGTGACTTATCTTAACATTCGCTTACATAACATTTGTTCCTTCACATTGTCTTTATACACCCTTCATGTTTTCTTTCATCAATGATGGCAACAGCGTTACATTAATGGAGCAAACAACACCGCCTCCAACAACAGTGACTCCACCATTTCTGGCTTTCCTGGGTTTCTAACTCAAGAATCAACTATTACGCTAGGATACCTCGGTTACGCTGGGCTGATGTTTGGTAGTGATGGTCTGAAAGCTGGACAGTAAGTGCCTGTTGAAATGTCACTGTTGAAATGTCACTACACTGAACATAGCATACATCCGAGAAAATCCTGTCTGCAGCAACCCGTCCTTGTCAGAGGTGACTAACAGGATGGGATGGTCAGATTTGCTGACTAGAATGAAGCATGCTATTTTACTATGCCACGAAAAAAGGAGTGGGATATAGTTATATCCTATTTTCTCATAAACCGTTATGGATAGGTAAACCAAATTTGGTATCTGGTTTTAGGACATGCATGACATGATGGAGTCCGAAAACGGAGTTATGACCTTTGTCATGCATTTCTCGATTTATTGCACGGTATCCCCAATGGAGACAGATTTTCTCAGCAACCGTTATAGACAGGGACACCAAATTGGGTATGTTTTCAGGACATGAATGTCGCGATGGAATCAAATAGGAACAGAAGTTGTGCCGGCGACATTGATTCTTCTTGTTCCTTCTGCAAAGCTCGATTCACATGATGTGAAGCATCGAATTTATTGACCTGACTCACATATTTACCCACCGCCGCTATATTGCTGAATTGTTCTGATGTAGTATGCACATGGAACAAGCGCATTCATCAAGTTCATAAATGCTTTCCCATTCCAGCCTTTTTATCGATTCAGATGGGGATCAACGTCGTTTCAAATAGACGATGGGCTTGAGAGTGGGCCGTTAGCCATATTTGATCGTGTGAAGACTGCAAATACCCTGATTATCTCCCCTGCAAGTCGGTTTATGTCGTCATCAACATGGCGTCAGAACGCCAGCACCGGTGGGAACAACGTCTACTGGGGCACTATGGGCGGCGTGGAAAACGTTCCGCTTGGTGTGGAAACCAGTTTTATCTTGTTCTGTGGAAACCAAGGTATCAACAAGGTACGCATTCCTTAACCTTAAACAAAATGTTTAGTCACTACATTTCCCGTTCATGCCGCTCAGTCGAAGTTGAAAGGGCTTTCGAAAATATTTCCAGGTATTCAAGGTTCGATTCAACCGAAAAATGATGAATAAGGACATCAAAGGAGACACCGATATTTAAAGCTGAATTCAAATGAACTTTCAAAATAATAACATTTTTTTTCATTTTTGTTTTCCTTAAATACTTTATGTATATATGTTTGCAGGCTTTTGTAAGCTGGGGTCAAATTTTGCAAAGATGGCACGGGCGAACAGACCAGTTTGTAAAGTCCGACTTCACAATCAACTACCTGGGATATTGGACAGACAATGGTGAGCATCTTCACCGAAATAATTTCGAGTCTTTGTCTATGACCGTCAACCGACGACCGTGGGGAGTGTTTTCTCGACTTCCATGTCAATCATAGTTCCTCACCTGTTTCCTCTATAGCCAAGTGTGATTCCGGAGGAACGGAAACAGCGTTTTACTACATATTTTCCTATTTTATTGAATGGATGAACACTTCCGTCCACATTGTGCCGATCTGATCTGACACTGCCGCATGACTCACAACACACTGAGCACAATTCTCAAACACTCAACTTCGTATGGTGATAGACCATGTTTACATTGTATTGTCCAAAATGCTATTCTCCTTTTAAGATTATCTGCTTGCTTGTTTTAACTCACTCTGTGATAATCTAGTGAGTTTTTTTTACTGTTCTTTGTCGACAAGGTTTTATATATTACATGTATGTATTATGAAATATGACTTTAAATCTTACTCACTCACTCAATCACACTAATATTCAACTGATTTAATGTGACAAACGCATTTGGATTTCACGACATGTCGTAAGAACGTTTCAGGACATAGCTCCACGGGCTGTTCCAATGTTACATATACAGCAGGACCGTGAATGGGCGTTGGTATTCCTGGTGGTTTCTAGGGCTTTGAAACTTTCCAACACTGGAAACAGAAGCCATAAAACCCTTCCCACATCAACAGGAAACGGCTGGTGGAACAGCACTAGCACACATTCAGGTGAAAATCAGTACAGCCAAAAGAGATGACCCCGGAATGCCGTTGTGCAAAACAACTTTATCGCTGAGACTATCGTAAGGCTGTGTTAAGGTATGACATTTACGATCACCTTCGCGATAAGTTTGTTTTGTACGATGGCAAGCACCTTGTCAGCTGCTCTTCCATCACTGGCACTACGTTGAACATAGCACAGGTTTACACGATGGTTTCTTGAACAACTGGTTTCGTGATCGATCAAAGAAGGACAAATTCTAGATTCTGCTGGCTTCAGAGGTTTCAGGACCATGTGTCACATTTATGTTTTGTGCTCTTATCCAAAGTCGAGATATTGAATCATTTGTCGTTCTCATTTGAATCCACACGGTCTACACATTGCGATAAAAGGTACTTGCTGATGGAAGGTACTTTAAGCCGTGTCGAACACTGATACACAAAACGATGAAAGGTAATGACATCCATTGATTCAGTGGTATTTCTCATAGTTTGTAGAGTTTTAGCCCACCTAAAAACGGAAACACATGATAGATGCATGAAGTGTTTCCAAGACAAGAGTTTTGTTCATCATTGTTTGTGTTCCCGAAACAGCGAATAGGCTTTGGGGAGGATACCATGAAACCAGGTACTTTGGTAACATTCCAGAATATGACATCTAAGCGTTCTCTCCCGACTATGTGTGTATGTCTGTAAAATAAGGTACTGCATTCGTCATTCAGGAGCGTACTACTACAATGTGAAGGAGACGGGAAAGAACTACCAGGACACGGTGCTTGACATCAAGAGCTACATTGGGCAGCTCGGGGTACCCGTCAGGTTAGTATCATTTATCCAATCTTAAATGTAAATCGTGCAGGACATTCAACGTGTTGAAACCACTTGGCCTTTCTTTCTTACATTTTGTACAATGTGTTGTGGTTCTGCTGAGACAATGAACTTGTTCTTTACATGCCAGGGTGGTTCTACTGAGGCAATGACTATGTTGTCTTACTTGCAAGGGAAAATTCAATATGATGCATGCTGCGTCTACTGAGGCAATGACCATGTTGTTTTACTTGCCAGGTACATTCAATATGATGCATGGTGGTACCACTATGACAACGACCATGGCGTTATCACGTGGTCAGCTCAGCCAAGCGTCTTCCCCAATGGAATGCAGTGAGATGTCTTTTGAGTGAATGTGTTTAATCTGTTTCATTCATTGTATTTAATTATGACATATGATGGTCATAAAATGTTTCACTCCTGCCATCTTGTACCATTAAATGTCCCTAAAAGGACAGTTGAATTTGAGGAGTTGGTACAGCATTTACTAACTTTATGAAGAACAACTTTAATTTCGTAAGTGTAGCGAATACAGACAGTTGTATCATTGTAAAGCAGGAATGTTTCCATATTAAAATATGTACAGTTAGTAATGATTTTAGTTACATGGATTGCAAATATTGTTGTATTTAGGATATATTGTTGACTATTTCCACACATGATATTTTTTGTGAAACTAACACGTCAGCTTGTTTTACGTATCCTCTGATAAAGGTGGCTTTATAACAAGACACAGTTTCCCGTCGTGGCGCACAGCATGTTCTGGTAAGCCCGTTTCGGATTTCACATGCATTCATTTTCTTCCAAGATATATGTTGTTTCACAATTTCAGAAAGGTTTTCACTGTGTTGAATATTCCATCACAAGGAATAAGTATTTTAACTCACGAACTGGGAAGGATCTTTTTAGCAATATTAGTCCTCACTTAATTATTGCATTTTTTAAATAATTAGATTTACTAACTGATTTGTAAGTAGTTAAATATATTATGACTAGAAGTTTAAATTATTAACTCAGATTGTTCGTGGCTGTATCCTCGAGGGGGGTTTAAGTGCTGTAAAATTATTGTCCGAGAGGGTACGCAAGTCCACAAACATTCAAAGTAAATTAAAACTTTTCATGTTCTAAATCTTAGAATACGTGTCTTTTTAATGTATCGCTAGATTTCCTAAATTGCAAACTGCTGAAGGTACCAGCAAATGCACCAAGTATGGTGATCTGCCTTGTTGGTGATGTTTAGCCCGTACTAACTTTCCACACTAGTTTTAAATGTAAGTGTGATATTCTAAGTGCTTTACTGTGCCTTGGTGATTATATATTCATATTTCATTTCAATATCAAACATGTTCTCGTCACGATATGGCTGAAATATTGCCGATGTGACGTTAAATATTAACTCACACACTCACTCACTCACTCACTCACTCAATCACTCACTCACTCAATCACTCACTCACTCAGAAACACAGAAAGGTTTTCACAAATGATATCCATTTCTTACATTTGAAATATGTTAATACATTATCATCACGATCTAAGACAGGCATGATTCATGAAAACATAACCGATAAATAAGTAAACCATAAACATAATTTACGATTTATACGTTTTTTTCTGAAAACCATATGCTGAAACATATTAAACGTGTTCCTAGACAAACGGATATAATCCTATTGACTTAATCATAATAATGATAAGTCATCTTCTACAGCGCAGTCTCCAAACATAAAGTGAATCTGATTCTTATTACCCCGGAAGAGCCAAGCTGCCGGTTAGGCGCTAGAAGGTTATAGTCGCATGAATATATTTCACCAGGTACCTGTTTTCTGCTGGGTGAACAGAGGCAATTTTTAACAAACTCACTTGCCTAAGGTGTGACCACTCGTGTCACATGTGCTTCGTTGTGGGGCAGGACTGACGTCTAAGAAACTCTCAGGAGTCAATCTGCCAAACACTGTCACCGAGGATTGTCCGAGCTCGACGCTGCTTAACTTCAGCTGGTTCGTTACCTGATATGCTTCTATTTCCATCAATGCATGCTTCCATGTATTATTAGCCAATTCCTTTAATGTTCCTCCAGGTCCAGCAATACGACGTATGCAACTACTAATGGGGGGAAGTATAAGTTCCTGATGGATGGGCACAAGGCAGTACCACTGGAAGAGGTACTGATACAAACTATCTGAACCATCAAGGATAAAAACTATGGCTCTTTACCAGTGTACTATAAGGAATTTCCCTAGGACACACCTACAGGCGCATATTCTTTTACTTTCCAGAGATTTTGGACTGATCTGCTCAGTAATGCAAGGAAATGGGGCCTCTTTGTATATGAACAGGTAAATACACCTTATTCACAAATTTTAAATTTGGAAGAAACAAAAACTGTTGATGTTAAAAATTATTGGGTTTTTCGTTTGTTTGCTTCATTTCTGTAGGATTTCCTCGATGAAGAATTTACACAAATCCAAACATTCCTGACTGACATTGACCTCGGTCGCCAATGGCTGACTCAGATGGGCAATGGTGCTGCCAAGAACGGACTGACCATCCAGTACTGCATGTCCTACCCACGACATATGCTGCAGTCTTTGGAAATACCAGTCGTCACACAGGTGAGTGTGGCGAGCGAGAGATAATTTTGATTGCTGTAATTACAAGGAGATGCCTATGGTGGGAAACATAATCATGAAATCAACATGTCCAGTTGCGTTGTAAGATATGACTAAAGCGACATGAAG
Source organism: Haliotis asinina (assembly GCF_037392515.1). NCBI lineage: Eukaryota > Metazoa > Mollusca > Gastropoda > Lepetellida > Haliotidae > Haliotis > Haliotis asinina. Next base: position 46,037,722 of record NC_090281.1, read on the forward strand.
TTGGGAAGATCGATGCCTTCGTCTTTGGTGATGGCCGATTTCAAAGGTTTCTTAAAGTTTCCCCTATTGCCCAAAACTGATGATGAGGACCTTTGTCACCAGTACATATTGAGATTAGGTCTTTTGATGAAATGTTCCGAAAAGGCGGATTACACGCCAGACTTTTCAACAAAGTGCTTGATTTCATTCTGGTGGACTCTTCCAGGGAGATGTATATTTTTATCTTGTAACAAAACGTAAAAGTAAATATGCTACTAAAGAGGAATATATTTTGTTCAAAGGTGAAACTACAGGAACATACATTAGCCCTTTGCAAAGAAATTCAGGGGTTGAGGTGGCAAAATTATATGGGAACAATTCAAGCTTCAAAACATTCTCAATGTCATGGAGAACGTGTCTTTGGGATAAACCTGCATGAGGTGGTATGTGGGCACAAGTTGGAAAATTGTTACTCAGACCCTCCATTTTTCTCAATCTGTTGTCAGCTCATAACTTCGACGATGGATGTCGTAGTCCGCGTCCAGCCATGCCACAGACCCAATGCACAAAGTGATGTTCGTAGCACTGTGTCATTCGTAAGTCTATAATAAAGTATAGAGTTACGATAGGCCGTAAAGTTACGAATGCCCTGTGGATCTGGGCCCAGATTTTCAAAACTCTCTTAGCGCTGAGATAGTCGTAAGTGCCCCATCGTAAGTTAATGGATGTCACTTACGACTATCTTAGTGCTAAGAGAGCTTCGAAAATCTAAGTCCAGGTCCCAGACAGACAGTCGAGCGTACACTGAAACCATGAACCAAATGTCCCATTAAACATTCCACGAATAGGCTGCTCATTGTGGAAATTGTACAGCATTTTGATATGTTCGTTTCAGTCCCGTGCAAGCTTTGATTACCACCCAGGTTCGACCAACTGGAGAATAGGCGTCTCGTCACTGTTTGCCTGGGCTATAGGCGTCACGCCTTTCAAGGACAATTTTTGGACGACTGAGGTTCAGCCCGGAAATGCATACAGTGTGTATACAATAAAATCTCTGTCATTATAACTATAGACAAAGAACTTCATTAAGCACCCCCTGTAGTTTTGCAAAGTTTTCAACACATACATACAACTTGACTCATAAAAAGAACGACAAAATAATTGGAATCCATATTGATTCTATGATGATTATTGCTCATTTTAAATGCAACGCGATTATTTATCCGTAGCCATGTCTCCACAAGGAGGACCATATAAAGGTTATAGTTGAATTTATTGTTGAATGTGAGCATTTCAAATGTCATTTCGCGTGTCTTACACGATTCAAGGTCAATACTGAGTGTAACCCCCATGTGACTGTGTGACAGCCAACACTCTCCTCCTCATACCCCATGTCAGCCACCTGATCCTCTGAAAGAAACGTCTACGCAATTCCTCGTGTAAAGCAGCTTCCACATTTCGTCGAGGTACTGGACAGGATGATGCCTCTGTTGGACACGACGACAAAACATGTCCCAGATATGCTCGAGCGGGTTAAAATCGGGACTCATTCAGTCTTGAGATATGTAATAAACTAAACTTATTTGTGTCTATTTGAAGAGCTTCAGTTTCACCATGTAATTTCGAATAATGAAGGCGTCCAAAGACTACTTTGATGAAAAAAATTTCCCTTTACTGTTGATGCATCCTGTGTTGCAGATTCTACAGAACCATACACGTCCCTGAATGCTGTGGTTGCAACCTTAAGCACAGGCCCAGTAGGAATTAGTGATATGATTGGGCATACGAATAGGACACTCATCATGAAGTAGGTTGGCTGTTCAATGTTAAGGGTAACACACTAAACTTCTGCATTATGAAAAAAAACGTATTTCATGTACATTCGTATCCAACGTGATTGCTTGTGTATGTTGTCAGTGGGGTGGGGGAGTCTCAGAGGGTACAGAAGAAATGGGCTTCACACATTCTTCACTCACTGTACATGGGGAATTGAACTTCGGTCTTCAGCGTGACAAACGACCGCTTTCACCACTGGGCTATCTCATATCTTTCAATTATCGCCGTTATCTTACGTAACAAAGTAAAACTGTATTTACTGTCGCTTCTTATATTCTACAGATCTGTAAATGCTGACGGCCTGATCTTGAAACCATCGCGACCAGCGACTGCAATTGACAACCAGTTACGGAGGGTACCTGTTTATCTTGCTTTACGCCAATACAATATTTACCATTTGATTTTCTATAATAAGGAATCATAACTTTTTCAGTTTGTGGTGCTACGTAAAATGCCAAATTTATGTGACTTGACAAAAATTTAAAATACCACGCTCATTGACGAACTATTTACATTTCGCTTACATTTCATTTACATTTCCCCGCTATTTATATTGCAGAGTGCAGCTTAAAACTATCTGAATATCTGCAGCGGGTACTGTCATATAGTCTATCTTGTTTGATTTCCTAGATGGCTTGGACAGACTTTGATGGTCCTGATGGGGAATTGTGGTCCACGTATTCCGACTTTGGTGGAATGAACAAGTACGGCATTGTCTTGGTTGCTGATCTAAGGGCAAATTACAACATGACACCGTGCATGGCTGGATATCAAGGGGTAAGGTGTACAATGTGTCATCTTTTAACTGGATTTCTCAGTCTGTCGTATTGACCCTGAAAAATATCCCAAAAGTAGCCCATGTCTAAAATTTGTCGCAAGTCTAGAATACTACAGTTTCGGTTTTCCGACAGTGATTGTTTTATTACAATCGAAAACGTTCTTATTTTTTGGAAATATGTTCATTTGAGACACTAGCCGTTAGTCTACTGATGTCTCTAAATTCAGGTTTGGTCGCACCTACAAAATGTAGGTATTTATTTTGGATAAACAACTGAAATTCGTTCGGGGCATATCAAGGGGTAAGACATTAAGCTCATACTGTCGTTTGATTATTGCTGTTCGAAATATCCCCGTAACTATGGTCAGGTTAGTATCTAAAATGAACGTTGGTATTTACAGTTTCCTAGCTCCATGGTTTTCCCAGCCAGTAATCCCAACGAGATCCAACCCTTGACAGACCCTCAGCCTTTGGCATTGAGTACCAACTGTACCAAGGCTGACTTCTGTCTCTTCTATGTATCACCTGTACTGACCATCAATGGGTAGGTGTCAGTACTCAATCTAGAGCTAATACTGTGACTAAAACAAATATTACCAGTGTCTGGTGTTACAGATCCCTTAACGAAAATGTATATATGTAATATGTACATGCATGCAATAATAGTAGCAAGCCTGCAGGGTTACACTGTTATCGATTAAAGAAATACCTTTTTGAGAGCATGAAATGTATAAATCAACACTGATTAAGAGTGGGTGAGAGAGTCACGCTAATTTACGGTACCATAAGCAATATTCCAACACCAGAAATGGGTTTCACAAATTTTTCCATGTTAGGAACCAAATTCGGGTCTTCGGCGTGACATGCGAAAACATTACCAACTAGACTTTCGCTAAACCCTAACGCTATATATGATGTCCTCAATGGATAGAATAATGGATAGAAATATTTCCAAAATGTTTCAACTGAATTGAAACATTGATGGCATATGTGTGCAGCCATGGTGTAATTATTTTCCCCCAGAAAACAAGTTCTCATCCAGGGTGAGTTAGATAAGTGGGTGCCGATGTCACCCCAGAGAGTGACGGACATCAACATTGCCGATGACATCACCATCAGCCTGACTGGCGCTGCTTACGAAACTGTCTCCTTCTGGTTCAACGTGGATGGTAAATCTTCACCTGTGACCTGTACCCTCGGAGCTGGAGGACTAGCCACTCTCAGCTTCACAGCAGGCACGTGTCGTGGTGTGTAACGACCTTTGAAAAGCAATCCAGTTTTGCATTTGACACCAAGCAAAATTCCCTCTATCTGACATGTGATGAAACTAATGCAGAAACAAAACTGCATATGCACTACTGTGCAATAGCACTGCAAAAATGCTGAAGTTGGAATGCATGCAAATCGACATATATCCTTTGCATAAGCGTTCATTTTGTTAGAAAGTTGTTAACTCTTGATTACAAATAAATAAACATGAAACAAATGTCTTTTGCACATTGTGTTATATGTGTGTAGGAATGCAGTAGTATTAGAAGCAAGTGCAGCAACAGTAGTTGTAGTATCAGCAGCAGCATCAGTAGTAGTAGTAGCAGTAGTAGTAGTAGTAGTAGTAGTAGTAGTAGTAGTAGTAGTAGTAGTAGTAGTTGCAGTAGTAGTGGTAGCAGCAACAGGGGGGTTGACTGGCAACAGTAGCAGCAACAACAATATCCGTGGTACGTATTAGTAAAACTAGTACTTGGAGGAGTAACAGCAGGTGGAAAAGTCGGCTATGACATATTTAATCTGCACTAATTTGCATCTTCCTGTCCGTTTCACATTGTTTCTGATGAAAGTGAAACAAGCGTATCCACAACGCAGGATACAGCTGTTTTAAATGATTGGAACGGAATTGTACAAATGAGCATTCATTTCACCGCACGTACTGTTATTGTCATTCCAAATGCTTGTAGTAGAGTCGAGGCACTAACCGTAAACACTAGTACTCCTGAACTAGAGAAATTGTTCACTAGTTTATCTTACCAAACACATCAATGTTAATGTTGAAGTGTTTGAAGCATGGATGTCGAATCATACACTTCATTCAACATGTGCGTGAGTTTACTTTTACGCCGCACTCAACACTATTCCAGCTATATGGCGACGGTCTGTAAATAAAAGAGTCTGGACCAGACAATTCAATGATCAACAACATGAGCATGACATGTCAAAATTTCTTTACTGGAATGTGAGGCAAATCTGTTCGTAGCCACCACTAGAAAACCAAATTTAGAGCTATCTCCATTCCATCGATTTGCATTCGCAAACCATTGGTAATGTCTGTGCATCATACGTGATTCAATGTTATTGGAGATAAAATAAGTTCTACCAAAAGTACACAATGAGTTGCCACTGGCAGAGGTGTACATTAAATGTACGTCACTTGTAAGTGGTTTACATTGAAAATAATGGAAGAGCGCTAAGCCAATCAGACAACAGACATTTATATGTGAGGTAAGATAAAGGCTGATGTACCCTCTATATTTGTTTATGTTCTCTGAGCCCCGGCTCAAACATGGATGGTACATCAACCCGTGGACCTCGACATACCAGTGAACAATGTATTTGTGGTGCAACACAAACCAAGGTCACGTTTGAACTGTTTGAAGCACGGGCAGGAGATCATTTTATAGAGTAACAGAGATAGCCAATTACGACAATGGGGAAACAAACTTCGAGTTATTTCCCTTCCACCGATCTGCATACACAAAACATTTACGTGTATCATACATGACTCGGGATAAAGAATTACTAACACAAAGTACCAAATGAGTTTTCACAGTTGAGCATTCCCTCCGGGTAACATAGAAAATGTACCTCGCTTGTAAGAGGGGTACATTGAAAGTAATAGAAGAGCGCACTGCCAATCAGAAAACGACATTTATGTGCGAAGTAAGAAAAAAACTATACTTATTATCTCTCATGACCGTGTAACACGTAAGACCAACAAGACGTCATTGTTCAGGCACCGTTTGCACAAGCAGTTTTGCACTACTTGTCTTGATTGTCAAATCAGAGAATACCTAATACCCAAATCCGTTGGATCCTGGATCTTGAAAACTCCGAAACTTTGACACGTCAAGTCATTTTGTCATTTAAATGTGATCAAAGCAGATCTTCCCATCTAAACATTAACCAACAAGGGTTAACCCTGCTGTCCTGTTTAAAATAGCTCACCTCTGTCAGTATGTTTTTGAATGCGCTTGGTCCTACAAACTTTGTTAAAAAAACAGACATAGGTAACGCAATGCCTTTGAAAAAGCATTTATGTTGCATAAAACCACTCACATTAAACCATCTCCATAAAGACGTCAAGCACATGATAGAGAACATCACTCACAACATTTACTTATAACGTGACGACCTGAATGTCTGAATGTGCTCAGACACATGTTGTTTTCCCAGGTTATTAAATTTGCCAGCTACAACATGAAAACAAAAATGTTATTGATCTTACTGGTTTGCATATATGTACAAATGAAACCGTTGTGGTGATTATTTACGTGTTGTGGAAACATTAACTTATGTTACGTTGTGTTCTGTCTTGTAAACCAATGTACGTTTGAAAGCAAAGTTCGATATGCATTTTCTTCTCTTTACATACTCGTAAAGATCCAGGTTGTCCTTCTGTGATCCTTGCTTGTCATAAGAAGCAACCACCAAGATTTGATGGTCGGGCTCGCCGACTTAGTTAACACATGTCATCATATCCCAGTTGATGTTCATGCTCTTGTACCATGGATTGTGTGGTCCAGACTCGATTATGTACAAACCGACGCCATGCAGATGGAATATTACTGTGTGGCGTTAAACAAACAGCAAACAAACCTGACGAACCAGCACTCTCCCATTTCCATAATCTCTATGGAAACACGTCCTCAAAACCATCTGTTTGTTACAGCTCGTCATGTTCGCACTGTTACATCGCATGCATTTTAGAAAATATGAGTAATCATAATAAACCAACAAAGTCCTTCGGTCAAACACGTTCATTTGTTTATTTAAGTGTAAACAATCTCAAAATGTGGGAAAGTGAAAATAACCACAATGTCAAGCAGTTACTCTCTATTCCAAAATGGCTCGTTTGTATGAATAGGGAACCTTCACCATTCGCTTGTTTTTCTTCGAAATATGCACAGTGTATTACCCCCGTGTAATAGAATATAAAGTTACAGGTAAAAGAATGTTATCACTTAATTCTATAAAAAATAAAATAAAATGTTCGAGAATACCTACACAAAAGTAACGTCAATGTATTGACCAGCGTGTACTCCAGACATGGACCCTATTGAACATGTCAGAGATCATCTTGATCGTCAACTGAGACAGCGCTTACCAACTCCAGCAAAACAACAAGAATAGACTCTCTTGGAATCAGACACTTTAGTGATTATCATCAGTCGATAACAGCTCATGTGTTTATGAATCACGTTTGTTCACCTGAAATACTCCGTGAACATATGATATAATTCAAAATAGGGAATTGCATCGGATATTTTGTGCCACCGAAGCATCAAATTTGGAAATTTCAAAAAGAAACGTCTCAAAGTTAATTCAGAATTGTTTGAAGCGCAGGTACAAATGTTTGTAGCCATTGTTAGAATTTGCAGACGACAAGAAAAACAGATTTAGACATATTTCCTTTCCATCGATTTGCATTCGCAAAGCACCTGTAATTTCCGTACACCATTCGTGAATAAGAAAATGACATTTATGTGTGAGGCAACATGCACAGTACCCGGATGGGTCCATTGTAATTACGTTTTACATAGCAGTCAAAGTTCAAGGTAAAGAAGTACTTCCAGGAAGTACCAAATGAGTTCGGCATTTCCAGCGTGTTACAAAGAAGTTGTTACATGTTATTCGAGATAAAGAATTACTACAACGAGGGTATATAGTAAATATTACGCGCTTGTATTTGAGGTATATTTAAAATAATAGACGAGAACTACGTTAATCTGAAAATTATGTGTGTGACAACGTAAGTATAGATAATATAACGAAATGGTGCTCAGACTACAAAAGCAACAACACACAGTTACTGAGCAGCAGTAAGTACGTTTTACATATCATTGTGCAGTCGATAATGTTGATAATTAGTTGAGTGCAAATGAATAAGTATGACAGAAAATTGAAAGTAGCCAAGTCTTGGAATCATTATTGAGTGATGTGATCAACAAGTCGAGCATTTGTATCAGTGGAATCGACATACAAAAGTTTCATCAAACAGAACCATGTTAAAGTTCGTATTGAATGGACCATGCTGATATTGCCCTTTCAAACATGTGTACACCATGAAGTGGCATTGATCCTTTCATGTAACAGTAAACATCAAATGAAAATCTCCAACGTTCGTACGTCACTAACGTTTGTTGTTCATGACAACAAACGAAATACTGTTCTCACATAGGGCTAGAGTACTGTTTCCTCATTTGTTACAGAAATATATGAGCCCCGGTCATGATTTTTAACATCCCTGGAGTCCTCAAGTAAAGTATCTTCTGAGTCTGAGGTTTTGTTCAAGGCACGCAGCATGCCACTAGGCTGCATCTCCCCAAGTATCTGCCACCCAGAGGTTCGGGTAGCTTGGTCTTCCTTGTTTGAATGGAAGTCTACTTTCAGTTCCTTTGAGTCCCCATCTGTATCTGACCCTCTGTTGTTTCCCGTGGATGACGCTGGGGATGTAGTTCTGTCTTCAGGTAACGCAGACAGACTCGGTAGTATCGATCTAAGACTCTCAGCAAATCTCACCTTGGGCACTGTCTCTTCATTCTGTTTCGCCTTGTCATTGGCTTGTTCCACAATGCTCATAAGTTTTGGATTCCTGGCATGATTAAAACCCTTTTTCCAGTTATCAGCAGCTAACGTTTTTATTCTGCCCATCTGTTCTTTGTTCTTTAGCATCTCTGCTATGGTAAAAAATGACTGGTTAGACATTCCTGGGAAAACTTTTTTTACTTCCCTTGATACCTCTCCTTTTGATTCATCAACACCTTCTTCTATCGTTTCCTGATTGTCTGCTATCTTCTTCATATGGCTCAAGAATATTGAATTCAGGTTCCTTGGTTGGTCTATCTTTGATTTTTTAGAATCACGTAAAAAACGTGCCATCAACTGATCTTTCGGTGTCTGTCTAAATGTGTCGAAATGACTACTGACGACTGAATCTTCGGACAGCACACTTTGGTTGTCGTCCACTTGTTTAAGGCCTTTATACATTTCTTCCATTGCCAACATGAGTTTCTCTCTCTCATGTTCGATAGTTTTCTCAGACTTGAATTGGAATTGGGTTATTGAGGCTATAGCGAGAAGAGTAGAGAAGCGATGGGCAAACATACATATGAACTGAATTAACAGCAGAATACCAAAGATGATTGTGAAGGCAATGGCAACAGGCTCTCGAGTTGCTCCATTGTTTCCTGTGTCGCATGGTAGTTTAAACACAAGGCTTGGGGTGTACTCTGACACACTCTCCAAGATGAACATCAGAGTGACAAACAAACTATTAGAAAGGAAGAAAAAGGTGCACACCGTGTTACGCAAATGCGTGAGTCCATTAGCAACATCTTCTTTCTCATCCTTCGACAATACTTGTGGTTTGAGGTGTTCTTCAATCAGTTCCTCCCAGAAATGGTTCTCTTCATCTGATAGTTCTTCAATTATCCCTTCACCTAGTACTTCTTCGCCGAACCATCGGGGGTCACCCCATTCTTCATATTCCACTGGCACTGGTTCAGTATCATCTTCATATCCAGGATTTACTTGAAAGTGAGAAACACCCTCATTATTAAATCATTACTTGTGATTTCACATAAAGGTTACAGTTAGTAAATGCAGAAGATCTTTGAAATGAATTATATTTTGTAAGAAGCAGTAAACATTCCAGGTATATGGCAGTGGTTTGTACCAACAATCCAGAGATGATAATGAGCATCAATTCTCAACTGGATATGATGACATTTTCCAACCAGGTCACCAAGCCTAACCACCCGATCCAGTTAGTCGCTTCTTACAACAAGCATGGTATGTTGAAGATCCGTTCTGATATTCAGAACTTCATTTCAATCGAAAACAAAATAACGGAATGTGACGTGGAATTAGTATGAAAACTTACTGCGCATTCCTCCATCAAACATTCCGGACATTTTTGAATAGGGCATGTGCCCGTCATTCGATGTGGTTGAAATGTCATCATTTGAATCATCAGCACGATCATCCTTGTGTCTGAATGCAGACTCCAAGTCCTCCATTTTCTGAATCAGTATTTCCATCTTCGTCGTGTAATCTCTCAACACTGGCCTCGGGCAACATATACACCGAAACATATTTCCAAAGGAGAATACATAGTCGGAGTCAGCGTCATCAGAACCTGTAAAAGTGGATAAAATCGATTAATTGAACACCGTCTATCTATTAATGATACGTTACCCACCCGCGATCTCAACCTCCTTTTGGTGGGTATGTAAATTCTGTTAAAACAAGCAATGAACACGTCATGTTTTAGAACACCGTTTTCAAACAGATGAGGCATGGCTTACGAGTGGTACAGTAAGATATATGTAAATATTATACAACTTTGAAACACTAGTAAGATCCCTCAAACTATCTTCATAACTTGATTATATTGTTCAGCCTAGTGAAATGACACTCCATCATAATGGTTTAATTCATAATTTTAAGCCCTTCAGCATGTATTAAAATGACAAATCTCAAATTCACCTTTTATTCGATCTAGTATGCCCTGCATAGCTGACTGTTTCTTCTTTTTCTCTTGTGGTAGATTGTTCTCTGAAACTTTCTTCCCTGAATCCCTTGTACCCCAAGACCCTACGTTGAGGTTCCCAAAGGAATAGAACATGAGCAACATGGACATGCACGGTATAGCAAGGAAGTAGAGGAAACCATAGATCACATTGAAAAACTCCTGGGGATGGAGTAATGCCGACACTAGAAACACACCAACCACGAACAAGAAAAATCCAGCAGTCATTGAGCAGAAGTTACTCTCAACTATCTGTTTGAAGACACCAACCAGAACGATGGTCATCACAAGTGCATACACAACTGAGAGAATACCAGCGTAGGCTGTCTGAAATGCAAAAGGTAAAATAATCTATCTATCTATCTATGTATAAATCTATCTATCTAGCTAGTTAGTTAGCTATCTATCTATCTAGGGAAAAAATACTTCCCAGCCTCAAATATCAAACAGAAACAGAAAACGGACTTCAGTTAGGCACAAAGGAAGGGTAGCTGTGAAAGTTACTTTTCTTTTTTTTTTCAACTAAACTACCTGAATGTCGTCTTTTGCTGTAAAAATGAGTATGGTGAAGATGACCATTGGCAAAAGGTTGAGTAACATGGCTCCATACAGTGGCAGTTCAGGATATGCAGTGTTAATAGCACTGAATATTATGAGGAATATTGTTCCAGGTGTCAAGACAGATGAAACGAAGAGCAGTCCTTGATACAGAATGTAGAGCAGAGAGATGTCATTATTTGCCCTTCTAGCTGTGGCCGACGACTGCAAAAGATCAAGTATATTGGCCATTGTAGAAGGAGTCCATCGCCGTCGCTGATTGTAGAATTCTTTAAAACCTTCTGGGGCAAAAGTTTTGGCATCCGCTGCTGCGTTGTATTCTATTCTGTGACCTTGTTGCAGAAGCAGTGTACACAGCCAGCGGTCCTCCCCTGAAGTCATACGTAGTTTCATGTACGTTTAGGTGACACTTACCCAAACCAAAATGTTAGGAGCATTTTAAAGACATTTACAGCATATACCTGTGAACTTTACATCTGAAATGACATATAGAGCATATGCCTTTGATTTTTACTTTTTAATGACTTCTACAACATGTACTTTTAAACTCTGCCCTTTGCTAAATGTATCCTGTACAATATATACCTTTTAACTCTGCATTCATGTCTGTCAGTTTGAACAGCTATGTTAAAAGGAACACGTTTCCAGCAACATGAGCTCGTTAGTATATACCTTGATCAAATTGAACACGGTGTCTTGGTTCTGTGGCCTCTTCAGCATATTTGCGAAGGACGTTGTCGTCCATGAGAGCCGATGCCCGAAACATGCTGAAACAACCAGGACTGCACAGGACACAGCCAATCACATGCTCTGCTGCCTTCTGTAACCAGTGACTCATGGCGTATTCAAACTTCTGGTACCATATTATCGGACCTGTAAACATGTCTATATGTAAACAGGCGAGTCTGGACAAAAAATCCACTTATCAATAGCATTAGCATCCAACTCGGATACCATGATTTGTGTAATCCAGCGAACCTGGACACCCGAGGGCCTCTTTACATGCGTCGGTAGCTGAAGACCGATACGATGCTTCATGAAAAGGATCAACGTTGGCTTTATGATACACTGCGAAACGATGACGAACTGTGGCGGTGGTTTATTTCACGTTGCCTAAATAGCATGAAGGTCAAACAAAACATGACAGACGTTATACTTAAACATGACAGACCTGACCCAATCGGATGAATGCGACCACAAGCAGCTCCAACTTGATCGTTTTTCTTCATCCTGTCCAGCAACACCTGCACTGCTGATGGCTGGAAGTCCACGTCACCGTCCAGAGTGAGAATGAATGTTTTCTGGGACGTCTTACCCAGGGTCCTCTGCGTATTGCCTGGCTTCAGTATCATCTTGTATGACAACAGGTAGTACATGTACATCACCTGTTTACAGTTTACATGCCGTGTAAGGAAATCCAGGATGACATACAGAGATTAATACGCGAGCGTAGATGCCATGTTGTAGCTACAACACGACTGACATTTCCCGAGTGTTGTAAATACCATGTGACATCGATATCTACGCGAGTGTGTAAATTTCTTTATTATCGCCTTCCCTTCAGAAAGATTTAATTACAAATTGTTTTATGTTGAACAATTATGTTCCAGTTCCAGTGTTGAAAGCCATTAAATATAGATGAGCGTAAGAATAAATATAAGGCAAGGCAACATGTAAAACGTGACTACAATATGAAGAAATGTAGTGGGTAACAGTGTCCATACATATGTCAGACGGATAAACCGAGAGTAACTGAAGTTGTAGGTATATTGTGCCTGAAGAAAAGTTATCAATAAAAACAGCAAACTCGCTATGTCAAGTGATTATCTCTGTCGGACAATGGAATCGCTTCTAGAGTTTACTGCACGTGTGCTCCGAATCGTAAATATGTCATTACGTATGGATGATAGTGGCAGCATGAGTTGTATACTCCCCAGAGAGTGGAGATTGCTAATACGATGTGACGCTGAGACGGACATCCAATGATCGAAGGACACAACTACCAGCGCCTTGATCAAGCAATAGTTGCATGGATATGTGCGCTATATAAATATCCAATTACAATACGATATGGAAACTTGAGCAGTTACAGGGGAAGTTCGCGATTTATGTGTGTTAGGCTTGTGGGATGAGAGTTGTGTAAAATAACCTGGGAGTATATAAGAACCGATTCGAAAGAAACGAGTGTGCAAAGAGTGTGAAATATATGTGTATCTGTTGGTTGTCTCTAGTGTGTCTCTGGTGAGGCCATCAGTTAGAATATTTCCACCGCTGTAGAGTTATTGAATTGACTTGCCTGACTCCATCTCTTCTTAATCCGGATCTTGTCCTTGTGCTTGAGGTGTACTATTAGCTTGTTTTCCCCTGGCAATGAAAATACCAGGCGGCCTCCATATGGGGTTGCTGTCTTCACAGGGGGATCCAGGCATGGTATCGAGAAGTAGACTTCCCTGTAAGAAGATCACATGGCATTGCATATATATAAATCTTACATTTCATAACTTCGTCACCGTATATATGTTTTAGTGTCTCATAAGTCTGTTACATGTACTTCATTAAAAATATACTACTATGATTATTACTTATATCGTCTGTCTGTAACAAATTATACACTGTTATTATTTACAACCTTCTTCTTCAGCATAACATGCTGAATGTGTTGAAAGCCTAGCTGGCTCGGTGGGGTAGATGGCAGACTTTGTTTGATAGCGATAGCCTGACTCTGATAGTGTGGGTTCGAATCTCAGATGGGACTATACAGTGAAAGCGCAATCTAAGATATAGCATTTACCACTTTCTAAATGGGATTATGGTGCATTCATAACCTTCTGATCATTGTATTCAGCCCAGTGTTGATGGGATTGTGTTTACCGAGATCTACATGCACACGGGGGAAACCTAGCCCACCAGTACAAATCATATTACTCTTAACTGAAACCAACACCCATATGCGAGGTGCCTGATTTAGTTATACAGATGCTTGTGTTTTCCCCATGGTGTATGGGATATGCTTGCATGAGCTGTTCATATGAATTAAAGACAGCCAGCGATGTTACAGTACTTTGGGTGTTTATATGAGTGCTGTAGAACGATGTATGATATTTGTGATCGGGTGAGTGATGGAAGTGAGAATAAGTGATGGGTCACTGTGAGAATAACTTTTCGATAACACGGATGCAGCATTACAAGCAAGGAAGGTTTAGCATATAAATGTTGTTTCCATGAAAACTGAGATTTCTTGTTACTCAAGAATGTGACACTTTGTGCTTTAGTAGTCTCCAGATTGGGTTAGGTGGGGTGATTCTGAATTGATTGACTTCAGGTCTGCCTAGATGCTTCGGTGTATACTCGTATACTTCACTACACGACACAATTGTACTCCACCCGGCAATATATACCGCATGTGTGCTCCTACCTTACTGCTTGGTTGATGCAGCTAACAAAGTCTTTTACGTATTTGTTCACCAAATATTTGTCTTCGCCTTCTTCGTGGCCGAATGCATTGTCAAAGATTATATGTGCTGTGAAAAAACAACAACATTGCATCAAAACTTTTTCTGTGGTGGGTGATAGAGTAGATCTTAAATAGAGATGAATTTACAACCCTAATGTCAGACACGAGAAATGTGTTGGTATCACTGACTGGGGTTATAATAGACCTTAACGCTGATATATCTATGAGTTGCTGAATGTATTTATGTGAGGAATACCGAAATCGTTTTTGGGATCGATCAGCATTTGTTCCCAGTCTAAGATGTGTATGGAAATTATTATTTAATCACCATATTTGTTATCTAGCACATAACAAATGCCAGCATATTTTAATCGGTCTTAATAATTTGCAGTTATTTGAAACACGGATCTAAACATTATGAATATAAAATATAGCGAACTGAGTAGCAAGCCTGTGTTCTGTTATGGGTTCATTTCCAACAATCATTTTACTTTAACCAAAGAGGCGTGAAACAAAAAAATACACAGTTGATACTTGTATTGTAAAATTATTTAAACACTACAATCAAATTGCTGCTAAATCATAACTGAAAAGTAAATTCTAGTTACAATAGCAAAAAACTCGTCACAGAATAACCATCGTCACTCAAGATGGATACATGGGTGCGCCATCTCTGGAATGACAACAGCGACTACCATCGAGAAATGATCGGTGGCCAACAAGTTTCCAGCCCAGCCTGAAAGTATGTATTTGGCTGTGACGACGTAACGTTCGCATCCCATGTTACTCAACAGAAAACCTTCAGTCATGCCAGCATAACACAGGAAAGGCACACGGATGGTGGAGGAGTGGTCTGTTGTCAAATGAGTCTCGTTTTCTCTTGTAAGGTGCTGATGGACACAAGAGTGTATATAAGGCCATTAGTTGGTTAATGCACTTCGCGAGACCTTAGCACTTTCGGTGAAAAGCAACCTTTGATACCTTTAATATGGTCTCAGTAACAAATTTCCGATCTAACCATCCGAAAATTAGCCACCATTTACGACTGTCAACAGCTGTGACAGTCATGCTTGGTTGTATTCGCGATCTGGTTTGGTAAGATCATATATGGCAGTGGTGCAACCTTTTCTTGTCCCCAAGTATCTGGTACCGGAAGTAAGCTGGGGGCCCGTTATATCGCTGGCTTGCCCGCGAAAGGGAGCCAGGAACCAGTTTAATACCGTAAGCATCGACTCACGAGGAAACTATGCCATATAGACGTCGAAGGGAACGCTCTAATCTGTATGCATCAAGTGGATCATTTTGTTGGTGGTGGTGTGGTGGTGTGATGGTGTAGGGAAACAATCCGTCATGATGGCACCACAATTCCTGTACTTGTGGCAGGTGCACTTGGCCTATCCTTTTGCCTGATTTTCCCCCAAGGGGATGAAACGCATCAATGTGTGCGCTAGAGAAATTTACTATTCCAAACTCTTCAGTGAATTCTACAGACACTGAAGCTTGAATGGCAGAACATTCAACAGCGTTTTCTGCAACCATTCATTGCTTATATGCATCGCGGTCATCTGGTACACTGCTGGACGATACTACAATGGGAGTAAACCAGGTGACGTATTTCGCCAAACCTGCCCATAGTCAGTCATTTAAGGATAGACTTCCAGGAATCCACTGCACCGAGTATACATGCAGTGTGTGGAACTGAATACTAATCTTAAGAGTGAAAATGGGTGATTCATTGTTGCCACCAATGACCAGTCACTTCGTCACTTCAGACTTGCAATCGTCAGAACCTGATTCTTAGACAGAATGTTGATATAAAAAAGTCGATTATATGATTAATCTGCTGAGACACCAGGTCAGGGGATGGCCTTCCTGACAGAGGAAGAACCTGTGAAGATCAAGGTTAGAACTGATCTTCAGTTACCCATACTTGGCGCAAGAGGCGACTAACCAGACCGGGAGGTCAGACTCGCTGACTCGGTTGACACATGACCTCGTATTGCAACTGAGTAGATGGTCCTGCTGTTGATCAGTGGACATCAATGGTCCTGCTGTTGATCACTGGACATCAATGGTCCTGCTGTTGATCACTGGACATCAGTGGTCCTGCTGTTGATCACTGGACATCAATGGTCCTGCTGTTGATCACTGGACATCAATGGTCCTGCTGTTGATCACTGGACATCAATGGTCCTGCTGTTGATCAGTGGACATCAGTGGTCCTGCTGTTGATCACTGGACATCAATGGTCCTGCTGTTGATCACTGGACATCAATGGTCCTGCTGTTGACCACTGGACATCAATGGTCCTACTGTTGATCACTGGACATCAATGGTCCTGCTGTTGATCACTGGACATCAATGGTCCTGCTGTTGATCACTGGACATCAGTGGTCCTGCTGTTGATCACTGGACATCAGTGGTCCTGCTGTTGATCACTGGACATCAGTGGTCCTGCTGTTGATCACTGGACATCAGTGGTCCTGCTGTTGATCACTGGACATCAGTGGTCCTGCTGTTGATCACTGGACATCAATGGTCCTGCTGTTGATCACTGGACAAGACTCGATTATTTATAGGAATACTCCTTAGTGTGCTGTTAAACTGTTAACGCGTTAACCACCCTGAACATGTCCAGGAAATCATACTTTCGAACAATTTACTGGAATACTACCAAATACAATGTGACTGGCACGATTCGGGAAAAGAAGGATAAGTGTTCTAGTTACATTGATGTTCTCTTGTGGATCTTCCTCTGAGATAGTCTTTACAATTGTCAATTGAAGTCAGGCCCAACCATCTGTACGTTACGGCTGCAGCAGCGTCGGTAAAGAGATATCCCTCCCTTCGGATATGTTTCACGTTGCTTTTCATCGATATCGATATCAAGTCTATGTAAAGTTTCTGATTTTTTTAAAGCTTATATTCATAAATGTGATTAGAAAATATCTCAGGACTGTGTCAATGTTTGTCCAGCAGGTGCATTTGTATGAATGTAGTCCCAGATGAAAAACACGTAATACATGCGGCCTAATACTGAATAGCATCAAAAATACTCGTCAAGCATTCGTCAGTGGCATTCTACCTACCTTCCATTTTGTAGAAGTCTTTATCATGGACACCAAGTATTTCCTGGGCTTGTGCACGCGAATATTGATCCATATCCATTCTGAAAAGAAACGAAATTTGGAATTCTATTTGCCTGTCTACAGTATCCATGGATAGAATTACCACGGACACGGGGTTCAGTCTTATCCTAGCTATATCACTGAACATGTCTTAAACTGTACGAATGAATTTGTAATGAATCATCACCAGTTTCAAGATGAAAATGCTTAATCGAGAAAATGATTATTCTTGTCCAGCTAGAAAGTATTACATAGATAACACATCCAGATTCCCTTATTTGTAAAACTTATCTACAGCAGTTGAAAGATAATGACTTTATATATACTTACTTGAATATCGACTTGAGGAGTTGAAGCATTTCCACTTTTGTTTCATGCCACATCGTGACACAGATGTACACCAACGGGTCATCCCTCTGTTCATTTTGTTTGTTCTGCTCGCGTGTATTGTGCAGGTATACCTTTTTCTGGAAGAGGAACACATCAGATGTAGTGCACACAATAAGGAATGTTTCTCAACTAAGATCTAGTATTACACGGAAAACTAGACGGTATTCGGCAATATTTCATACCTATCGTGCCTAAAAACAAACTATAATTTCATAATGAATAAAGGTCTATTATATTCTGTCATCGAAGGACGGTGAACAACTAGCTTATCACAAACTGCAATTTAAATGTAGTAATGAAATGTAAAACATGACGGCTACAGATTATAAAATCAGGCTGCAGATTGCCAAAAACCAATGGGAGATAGCATTACATAAAAATGACAAATATTCTGCGATAAATAAGAGTGAAGAGATAAAAACTGTCATTGAAAGTTTTGAGACTCCCATTTCCTCTCAGGAGGACAAAATTTCACAATACCTTAACCCCCTTTGAGAAAGGTAAGGGCGTCATCTGTGAGATGATTCCATCCTACATAGGAAAGACCTGTGTATATCTCACAAGGTTTTCAAACTGGGACTAGATCTTTATCTTTAAATACGTGCGTGACTACAGAACGATGTCCGCCAAATCAACAATGCTTAAAGACTCAATATACTGCCAAACCATAAGCTGAAACGTCTGCCAAAATGTATGCAAATCACTGCGATATAGTCGAGAGAAGACAGTCGGAGACGTTTTCCTGGTCATATGCTTTACAGGGAAACGTTCCCCTGGTCATATGCTCTACAGGGAAACGTTCTCCTGGTTACATGCCCAACAGGGAAACGTTCTCCAGGTTATATGCTCTACAGGGAAACGTTCTCCTGGTCATATGCTCTACAGGGAAACGTTCTCCTGGTCATATGCACTACAGGGAAACGTTCTCCTGGTCATATGCTCTACAGGGAAACGTTCCTCTGGTTGTATGCTCTACAGGGAAACGTTCTCCTGGTCATATGCTCTACAGGGAAACGTTCTCCTGGTCATATGCTCTACAGGGAAACGTTCTCCTGGTCATATGCTCTACAGGGAAACGTTCTCCTGGTTATATGCTCTACAGGGAAACGTTCTCCTGGTTATATGCTCTACAAGGAAACGTTCTCCTGGTCATATGCTCTACAGGGAAACGTTCTCCTGGTCATATGCTCTACAGGGAAACGTTCTCCTGGTCATATGCACTACAGGGAAACGTTCTCCTGGTCATATGCTCTACAGGGAAACGTTCTCCTGGTCATATGCACTACAGGGAAACGTTCTCCTGGTTATATGCTCTACATGGAAACGTTCTCCTGGTTATATGCTCTACATGGAAACGTTCTCCTGGTTATATGCCCAACAGGGAAACGTTCTCCTGGTCATATGCACTACAGGGAAACGTTCTCCTGGTTATATGCTCTACAGGGAAACGTTCTCCTGGTTATATGCTCTACAGGGAAACGTTCTCCAGGTTATATGCTCTACAGGGAAACGTTCTCCTGGTCATATGCTCTACAGGGAAACGTTCTCCTGGTCATATGCACTACAGGGAAACGTTCTCCTGGTCATATGCTCTACAGGGAAACGTTCCTCTGGTTGTATGCTCTACAGGGAAACGTTCTCCTGGTCATATGCTCTACAGGGAAACGTTCTCCTGGTCATATGCTCTACAGGGAAACGTTCTCCTGGTCATATGCTCTACAGGGAAACGTTCTCCTGGTTATATGCTCTACAGGGAAACGTTCTCCTGGTTATATGCTCTACAAGGAAACGTTCTCCTGGTCATATGCTCTACAGGGAAACGTTCTCCTGGTCATATGCTCTACAGGGAAACGTTCTCCTGGTCATATGCACTACAGGGAAACGTTCTCCTGGTTATATGCTCTACATGGAAACGTTCTCCTGGTTATATGCTCTACAGGGAAACGTTCTCCTGGTCATATGCACTACAGGGAAACGTTCTCCTGGTTATATGCCCAACAGGGAAACGTTCTCCTGGTCATATGCACTACAGGGAAACGTTCTCCTGGTTATATGCTCTACAGGGAAACGTTCTCCTGGTTATATGCTCTACAGGGAAACGTTCTCCTGGTCATATGCACTACAGGGAAACGTTCTCCTGGTCATATGCACTACAGGGAAACGTTCTCCTGGTCATATGCACTACAGGGAAACGTTCTCCTGGTCATATGCTCTACAGGGAAACGTTCCTCTGGTTGCATGCTCTACAGGGAAACGTTCTCCAGGTCATATGCCCAACAGTGAAATGTTCTCCTGGTCATATGCTCTACAGGGAAACGTTCTCCTGGTTATATGCTCTACATGGAAACGTTCTCCTGGTCATATGCTATACAGGGAAACGTTCTCCTGGTTATATGCTCTACAGGGAAACGTTCTCCAGGTCATATGCACTACAGGGAAACGTTCTCCTGGTCATATGCTCTACAGGGAAACGTTCTCCTGGTCATTTGCTATACAGGGAAACGTTCTCCTGGTCATATGCTCTACAGGGAAACGTTCTCCAGGTCAAGGTAAACGTTCTCCTGGTCATATGCTCTACAGGGAAACGTTCTCCAGGTCATATGCCCAACAGTGAAATGTTCTCCTTGGACAGACAACTGGTACAGACTTTTTCCCCTGGAATGGATTTAGAGAACGTTCAGATTTATCCAGGTCTTTTTTCTCTTCCACTAACATCAACAGATTACTAAGATTCTGTGATATTATTACACAAATCACGAGTCAGTTTAGACTCACTGGTTGACATCTAGCCCCTTACTTCAGGCTAGGTTCTGTAAAATATTCAGTAATGTTTACACATGAACTGATGTATTTTCAGACAAATTTGTACAGTTGAACAGATTATTGTCATGAGTTCACGATACTATAAATCTAGCGAATTTTTAACAAATCTCAACAAAATTTAGTGGGGAAATCCAACTTCGATACAACCATATACATATATGTGTATATATTAAGACGGATTTCCGACAATTACAAGTCAAAATGACGACAGGTGGAGCGACAGTGCTATCCGAGGGTTAATAAAGTGTTTGGCCTCCTTGAGGGTTGACAACAGCGTTGCATCGTCTGTACATCTAGTGAAGGAGACGGTTCATGAAGGCCATAGGAACTTCCGTCCTTACTCGGTCCTTACTGAGAGAGTTCAGCTGCTGTTGTCGGCCTTGGTGGCACACCATTGAGCCTCCCCTAATCTCGTCCACAAGTGTTCTATCGGGTTTATGTCTGGATTGAGGGCAGGCTACTGAAGGGTTTGTATGCCGTGTTGATGGAGTATGGGCACGCGCGTTGTCCTGCTGGAAGACGCGGGGAAGGGTTTCAGCCCTTGATCATCGGGCAGGTGTTACACCATTTCCTCTACCAGGACCAATATTCTGGAACACCATAGGGCCTAGGTGGTGACTGACAGCAATAGCACAACACGCCATTATGCTCGGACCTCCTCGCGAGTCTCTTTCCATAACACTATCATCTGCAAAACGCTCCCAGAGTCGTCGCCACACTGTCACACTACCACAAGCCGTCAAGACGCAATACCGGCTTAAGGTGGAGAAGAGTACAGTTCGCCACTCCTGTGACACCAATTCCGATGATGCGTAGCCCACCGGAGACGAGCACGAAGTTTTCGAACAGTGAGGATCGGACCCCGGTGAGGTCTGCGAGATCTGACGTATCTCTGCCTCAAAATCAAAGTTTGGTCCCTCAGTACCCTTAGTAATCATGGCACGTCGCTACTGTCGAACAATGAATGATTCGGTGCACGTACAGTGACTCGTCTTACAGGGATGACACGTCGGGATGTACGTGCATTGTCAGTTTCATGAAATATATGTGCATAAAAAACATTAAAAACATCATTACTTTAGTAACTGCGTTTTGACGGCATTTTTTTATGTATATATCAAATACAGAATCTGAAACCAAATTGTTCTTGAACATTCACAACGAACCAGGTCGAACTAACATATAGAAAGTGAACAAATAATTAAAATTCAGATGAAATATATCTGGCAAGGTTTTTGGAAGGGTGAAATTTCATTTGCGGTTCAGTATATATACATTAAGATATAGTTTTTTTAGTCAGTCTAAACTTTTGATGAGGTGAACGGTTAGTAGTAGGTAAAACATACTTTCCTTGAATCACTTCTTCGAATGTTGATGCTGTCATCTGACCGCCTGTTCATCATCAATGATGTATCGAAGAATGCACCACAATAGAGAGGCCGGTTGAACAGTCTATAAACATAAGATGAGCCACATATCAATATTGCTGAACAAGCACAAACTATCTCATTTCTGTGAGCAATTTCTAGTACACAGAAAATATCAACAGTCGTTGATATCTGAAAAAGCAAAATGCTATGTATACAGTAAATAAGATACAGCACTGAATTGAGTGAGTTGAGTTTTACGCCACAATCAGCAATATTCCAGCTATATGGCGTATACCGCATTGAAGGTTTACATGATAACCTGGATGTGTACTGAATAAAAGTCAAAGCTTTGTAGGTGTATGGAATAAATGGCGAAAGATTGAAGGTATGCAAGAAGCAAACACATAACACAAGATCATATGTAGGTTAAATAGAGCTGCACGCACAAAAGATCAAAGACACAAAAACATAAATGATACGTACTTGTCAGTTGCCGCCACTCTCTGTGCTTTGGGAACCCATATATGTGCACACACCAACAGAATCGACAGGAAACCACCACATACGATTGGAAAATAATGGCTGTCTGAGTAAGTTTTCAAGAGTTCAAACACTGTATTGTGTGACGGTATCCAAGTCAGGTCGCAGGCGATGTTTTTGATAATGGGTGAATAAACGGTAATGAACAGCACAATGTACGATAATGGTGTACACAACGCCAGTGGCAAGGAGAAACACATGACCTGCGAACGGATCTTACATGCTGATTTTGCCATTTTGTATCCAATTCCACACAGTACTACAGCCGAAGAAGCAACAATGTAAGGCACGTGGCTTCCACAGTCAGTGCTGAGCTGGTTGACAAGCGTTAGATTGGTATAACCAATGAATGCACCACATCTGACTCCCTTTTCGGTCATAAATAGGAATGTGTCCCAACAATCTTGTCCTCTTGACCCAAAAATAATGACTAGGCATACACAGGTTAATACTATTTTCCATAATGAAGCCAACAAATCTATTTTAACTCTATTTTTGTCGATGAGTTTGAGTAAATCCGTAAGCGACTCTGGTTTGGCAAATCTCTCCTTTCCTGAAGATTTCTTGTTATTGTTATTATTGTGTAACTTCTTTTGACTCCTGTGTGATTTCCTTCTCTGTACAAAGTTGTCCCACCACCGCAAGGAAATTAGAACAAGAGACAAAGGTAGCAGGATTACCGTAACGTGAGATCTGGATGTATCCGTGTAACTGTTCCACGTAGACACACCTATGAAAACTCCCTGAAGAATGAAAGTTATTACGGATACTGACCTCCAAAACGGCGAAGCAAATTCTTCGTGGGTGTTAGTTTTGCCATCCATGTCACCTTTTCGGGTCCAAAATATTTTATTGAATGCAGGCACAAGTCCCACTCCTTGACTCAGCATTAAGACCATGACCGGATCAAAGCTGGGAGCTACCACGAACACGAATAAGCATAGCCCAATGGAATGGAGCGTCTCAAACAGCATGACCTGTTACAAAAGAAGATAAGTTTCATGTAATTTACACATCCATTTTCCATGTACACCAAAAGGAATGTGTTTAGGAGGATACACAAAACAAGATATTTGATTGCACTGACGTTGACATGTGCAGAATTTCACCCACAGTGCAATACAAAGCTTTCGAAAAAAAACATGGAGAAGAATAAGGAAACACTTGTACTTTCAGGTGTTCCCTTACTTGTTTTCATAAGTATATTTCTTATTTTAAAGGAACATACGTCATTCATTGGAATTATCGATACATCATTAGTGATTTCAGCACATTTAGTGTAGATAGCTCTCATAGGACCTGATCTGAAAGCAGACAGAGGAGATATAACAAAAATAATGTACGATAATGTATAACTTCTTACCACAACGAAGGGAATGATTTGCAGTTTTCTTTGCTTCTTGAAGATGAATCTGAAGGTATTTCTCAAAATGATAAAGAGGTAAGGCGCTGTGATAAGGATCAACATAGACCAAAGCCATGGTACTTTGACGGTCACCCCCAGTCCTTCATCCGACGGAGAACCTTTATTGATGTTTGCGGCAATGAGGAGAAAGCACAACTTGCTGAATGTTGCCGAACCCAAGACAAGGAGGAAAAGAAAGATACATAACGTGATCCGGACTCCCACGTGCACGCGGTTCCAGAAACGGAGAGTACGCACTTGTCCTTTCACCGGTGGCACTATCTTGAACACATCCCAGTTATTTGTAGCACTGCAAAAGAAGGTTCTCAGCAGTCAGCAGACATCGCCATCGTTTGTACATCAGAAACCTGACCCGAGAGGCACTAGGTTCATCGTCATTTGCCTTATCCCACCAGGTACCTATCCACTGATCGGTGAGCAGAGATTATCTTGAACACACTCACATGTCTATATAATATGAGACCACATGCGTCAGGAGTGCTTCGTTTTGTCATGTGTGCTACATTGTGCTTCGTTCTGTCAAAAACACGCAGGAGGCAAGTTGCCAATCTCTGTCCCCCATCCAACTCTCCGTCACAAAACGTTGCTAAACTTCAACCAATATGTGACCAGGAGCTCTATGAACAAACCAACACAGCATCGCATCACAACACCACCACGCCATACTACCAGCACACCACCACTGTACCACCCCACCGTCTCACCACCCCACCGTCTCACCACACCACCGTCTCACCACACCACGAACGCAACACCATAAACAGTATACACAATAGGGGAATGAGACCAGGTTCGGTTAAAGTCTTAATTATCATAATTAAAGGTTTTGGGAAACCAGCTCCCGTTCCCATATTGTGTATACTACTCACACCCCGGCAATCCCATTACACGGCAGGATATCTCTGTCGGTGATCGGGAGTTGCAGGAGACATTAAGTATTTCATGCCCACTGTATCTAAGTTGTAAGTTTTGATCGACCACGTCGGACCGTTGGCTCGTTTCCGAGTGTCTCCCACGTGTTCGCCCGGCCGGTACAGGTTCCTCAACACGACCCGGTCGAGTATATATTTCTCTCTCGCGATGAGCTCCGGTCGCGCCTGACTTGGACGTCGGGCTTGCCCAGTAGAAATCCGGGATCGACTATCACTACGCATAGAGTTTTAGCAGACTGTTGCACGACTAATCGAAATACAGCGGGAAAAGACACTATTTGCGAACGATGCCTCCACGGCTTTACGCGAATTGACATGTTGGAATTGCTCTGGAGACTATCTCGGCGTGGGACAGACAGCCGTCCAAAAGGACGTGACCAACGAAAACGACGAGAACGTCTTAAAATTTGTCAACGGAAAAATAAAAAGCCCGTGTCGCACGTCATCTACACCGAATTCGAAGCCCTCATCGTTGCTCCATCCCCGGATGAAAGTTTCATGTACAAAATGCAAGAACACGACATCTCCGGGTTCGGCTACGTGGTCGTTTGATGCGACGTGAAAACTAACACTGCCATGGTGTACAGAGGTCCCGACGCGGCCGAAAGATTTCATCTCGGTCGTTCACTATCGCTTGGAATCAAACTCACGAAATTTCACAGGGTGCCCGAGTGCGATCGAAGTCTTTGGATGGAGCCTTCTATAAGAATGAAGGCGGATACATGCCTATTAAAGCTGGCCACCAGCGATTTTGGAAAGCTCATGAACAACTTGGTGTTCTGCAAGACGATAGAAAATTTGAGAAAACGTGTAAATGTGAAATTAGTCTGATCAAACGAGAAGTCAAAACTCAGGAAGCTGATGGCCAGCCTGGTATTTAACCAAAGCAAAATGTATTATGACGATTTGGCAGCACTGCACATGAACAAAAGCCACATTAAATTCCTTCGTGAGGATGATCATCCTTGACCCATCCAAACACTTGATGCACGACTTTTATTGCAACGCTTTCACGAAGCCGTACGACGGCAAGTGCTAAGTTCTGTAGACGGACACGGATTCCCTGCTGATGGAAATTCACACCGAGGACGTGTACGGGGGCATGAAGAAAATATGTACCTGTACGACACCAACGACTACCCGAAAGACCACCAGATGCGTGGGCAAGATGAAGATCGAGTGCGGGGACACGTCGATCGCGGAATACACCTGCTTGCGACCCAAAATGTATTTGATCGAAAAAACAGACGATGACAAAATCAGGTAGGTGACAGGCGTAAACAAATACCTGGTGAAAAACACAAATCAATACTACCATCTTGGCACATTATCACATAATTTGATCATTTTGCTTGCATTCATTGAGCCTCCTTATTCAATTGACTTGATGACACAATATCACAATGAAAGATATCTTCCCCCCTCACTTGATTGTCTGGTTCATAATTTATGTTACTGGATGAAACATTGCCGATGCGATGTTGTTTTCTGTAACATTATTCCGGTAGGCATATTACATATTATTCTAATTATTTATGTTATACAATCATAGGTGCTACAGGACATGACAACGTAAAGAGGAGTTAAATACTAACTGAATGACTCGATTATTTAGTGATCGCCGCCATCTACCTGGAATAATGTTCAGCCATTCATCACGAACTATAAGAACTCTTTCAACAAAGGGATACCAGATGTTCGAAACCGGAGGCAGTAGGTGAGATTATTTAAATTTCAGGAAGGTTATGTATTCCAGCTCCGGAGGCAAATGTGTTTCCATAACAACAACGTACCTGGCCTTATCCTCCTCGATGTCGTTGTCGGTGTAGTTGCCGAGCTCAATCCGGTTGGTAAACCCCTCTTCCAGGTCCTCACGATCCTCGTCCAAATTGTCTCCATAACTGACATCGTCGTCCTCGTCGTCCATGTCGTCCATGTCGTCCATGGTGTCTGCATATGATGCGTTGTCTACCCCCTGCCCCGGAACCTCGCCGTTCGGCAGATATGGCTGTCGAAACATCCTCCGTGCAGATGACTCCTCTGAATCTGCAAAACAATTTTGAGTTGATTATGCAGCACAATATGTGATCTTTTACTTACAAATTTTAAATTGCACTTGGCAGCGAAACACAAATTGAATATTTAAATGGGGTATTTAATGGATTTGTTACTGCCTACTGATGTCAGCAAAATTTCTGTACACCCTTGTCCAAAAAAAACCTCATGAAACAAAATAATGGTATTATAAAACCTAATGGACAGAATTACATTTAAAAGGAACATAGCCAACATTTATATTAGAAAAACAAGAAACCAGCAAGTTGTTTTGGAAATTTAAAGCGATACAACATTACGATAATGGATGGAGAAGATACGATCAAGCAAATAGGTATAGCATAACAGTAAACAGAACATGTAGGCGGTGTCTTGTAACACTTCACACTTCTTGCAGCGCCCGAACCTGTTCGGCTAAGGTAGCTGGTGGACGTTTAGGACATGCCTCATATCTCATCGACTGTGCTTCAGCTGAATGAAATGTTCAGTAAAACATTTTGTCCATTGACTGTCAAAATTACTTTCACAAATTTAAGGAAAACGTATGCCGCCAACTTCCAAATCTTGTAAAATCTGTAGTATGTCTTTGCTGATGATTTATCACACAGAAGAGGTTATGTTAATCCGTGCACAAAGCGCCTGAATATGACGGAAAACAACTCTAGTTCGTTTTAGATGTGTGGAACTTTTTCCAATTCCTATTTTGAAAACACTATGTAACAAAGTATAATATTAATCCAGTTTAATATCTACATTACTCTGTTTCATGAATAACGACAATATATCATGACACGTCATCAATTCATAGAGTGATCATGTTATCAATTTAGGGGATTTTAATAATTATGAGGTGAGATTCAGAGATATACGAGATGTACATTCACATGATATTATGTTATAGTGTTATGATATAAGTTGCAGTTTATGTTAGACTTTTGGCAAGACTGGACATTGTGTCGTACACTTATCTCAAGTGAAGGGTACACACACCCCCAGTATATCATGATTCTAGATAACGGCTAATCAGACTTCCTTGATGGTCCCGCTACACCTATCATGAGTAATTAAGTCTCGTTCCGAGAATCAAGGTGCGGAGAAGATATAGAACGTCAGTGTAAATGAATACCCAGCCTTGACTAACCACTGAAACACATTCCGGTTCGTGAACAGACACAAAAAGCCTTGAAGGTCAATCCGAGAGTGCAAGTGACCTAAATTCTCCCTCTGAGTTGATTATCCTCGGAATGAAATTTCATTTGATGTTGAGCGCAAAATAACAGTGAAGCCTGTAAGAACTGACCATTGGAATTCGGTGATAAAACTACATGATGCGCCAGACTAGTGATTCGGGATCGAGCCCATCTGTGACCGGGTGTAAAAACCTTGGAGTCAACTTTGTGTCGCCACAACCTCTAGTATACAGAACACAGTACACAACACTGTGCACTTAAAAGAACCCACTAATCCGTTGGTATATGGTCACATGGTGGCCACACAAATACGTGGAAAAGCGAAAAAAAGTGTGTGTGTGTGTGTGTGTGTGTGTGTGTGTGTGTGTGTGTGTGTGTGTGTGTGTGTGTGTGTGTGTGTGTGTGTGTGTGTGTATATATATATATATATATATATACAGGCCTTCATGAAAATTGGGTAAGCTCTGCGCTAACAGTGGTGTCCTCCATGCAAATGATTTTCAAAACAATGCAAATGTTTACAGCCTGACGCCTCATAGATGAATTCCTACAATACATTAATCTGAAAACAGCCCTCTCAGTTATATGTGTACAAGGGGGTGGGTTCAGGATGTCCGTGATATCATATCAGATATGACTAGGTTACTCTCAGATATGTCATAAGAGGTCATGACGGTTGAAGTCCTTATATACTTAATAACTCTGTGTTTGTGATTTAAATTGCAACAGTGCAACATTCAGGTTTCTCACTGCAATTATTTACGTAAAATATATGAGGAAAAAGGATACGAATTGAATGCTGCTTCCAAGCATGTTGTCTTTCTGGTTGTATAGTCAGTTTAGATTTAGACATGTACTTCAGAAGTAAGATTATTCTAAATTCTAAGTTGCAGTATTTGTGACTTATAAAAGTGGCTGCTAAACGTTCTTTTGGAAAAAACATAATGTGCCTAAACCAGATGTGTACTTTCTTTTGTTTCCTGGATGCAATAGCTACTTTTAGTTACCATGCTGGCTATGGATCCATGAAGAACACAGGGTAGTATTTATTTAATACCCCAAGAAAACAGGGAATACTTGGAAAAAAATAAATTTACTCTGGTAATAGTTACATATTATTAGACAGTGTCATAATTCCCTATGATCCGGTGGTTTGGAGTTTGTCCCACTCCTCGTCAAGCGCCTGAGCAAGTTCAGTCAGCCCCTTTGGCGGCTCATGACTGGGACATTTATTTATCTTGCTCCGTTAAAAAAGGTATGATTTCTTTGCTGCCATTGTATGCTATGGATGCTTTGCAGCTGGAGGAGCACTGGCGTCTTCTTGCTGAAATACACGATTGCCAGTCGTGGCTTATGGCTATCCATCCGGCTGCTGATGTCAGCGCTTATGGTGTTATGTGATTCTCCATAACAGCAGTCGTAACTGCGATGTGATTATCTATGGGATAGTTGCCACCACCGCTATCTGAATACCCATCAGACTATTGATGTTACTAGTCTGTGAATATCCATCCGGTTTTTGACGTGACTGTTATGTGATTATCGATATGGATGTTGGTGCCACCGGTATGTGATTACCCATCAAACTGTTAACGTTACTGCTATGTGAATATCCATCGAACTGTTAGCGTCACTGCTACATGAACTGGTGCTTCTGCTATCTGATTATCCATCACGGTGTGGGTGATACTGCCATGTAATTATCCACTCAGCTCTCGGTCACACTGCTGTGTGATTATCCATCCGGCCATTCGTTACACTCCCATTTATTTACCCATCCCGCTGACGATGGCACTGTCATGTAATTATCCATCCAACTGTTAGTGGCACCGCTTTATGAGCAATCGTCCTTCTGTCACACGGCCATGTGATTATCCACCCAGCTCTTGGTCCTACTGCTCTGGGATTATCTATCCCGCTGTTCGTGATACTGCCGTATTATTATCCATCCGGCTGTTGGGCACATCGTGTTATCCATCTGGATGTTGATGACTCGGTCATGTGATTATCCAATGGGTTGTTGGTTTCAATGCCATGTAATTATCCATCAGACTTTTGGCGTCACTTGTGTCACTATGTGATTATCCGTCCGGATGTTGACGGTACTGATGTGTGATTATTGATGGTATTCATGGGACTGTTGGTGTCACTGCTGTGTGATTGTCCTTCTGTCTGCTGACGTAACTGCTATGTGATTATCCGTCTGTCTGTTGACGTCACTATCCTCATGATGCAACATTTTACCTTGCATCACATAATGGTATAAAACGGTATGTGCTACTTTTATTAGAATTTCTTATTAGTCTGCGAATTCTCTTGGTAATGAAAGAGGAGCTACATGACATTTCTTCCGTAAAAGTCATGACCTGACGTGAAGTGACAATAACCCTACGAAGCTCTTGGCAATGCCGACTGCACATCGCCTGATCATACAGAGGATGTATACTGAGTCAAAAAAGAAACTTCACATTCTTCCTTCAGGTCAGGATAAAAGAACAAGACATGGTAAGATGGTTAAATTGTTATTATTTCATTGTTGCGATCTGTGTGGTGCACACGATACACTGACAGTGTCACAACCAGTTTCATTAGGCTACACCGCCGTTCCAAAACATGGGTATACAGAATGTCAAGTCACAAGGATAAAAATACGAAATTTCGCAGTTCAGTATTGTGTATGACTGCCTCGCGCATTCACCACTGCCAAACACCGTCTCCTCATCGACTGCCTGATGCTTGTGAACACTTGGTTGGGGATTCTGCGCCATTGCTCTTGCAAGGCAGCGCCATGTTCCTGCAAATTCTGAGGTTGGTTCCTAAGATCACTAAGCCTTCTCCCACACGTGCTCCGTTGGAGTAAGGTCAGGGGTACTCGATGGCCAGTCCATGACGTTGATTCCAGCGTGCTGAAGGATATTTCGAGTCAACAACGTGGTGTGCGGCCTAGCATTATCATGCTGAAACTGTAGACCTGTGCCATGAGCCACCATGAAAGGAAGGAGTTCAGGGGTGATCACCTGATCACGGTAAGCAGCAGCTGTAATTGTTTCCACGGATGACCAGAAGTCGGGAAGAAAGCACCCCACACCATGCAATTTCCGTCCACGAATCTGTCGACTTCCTGTACACAACATTAGGCATACCGTTCACGACGTCGTCTCCACACTCTATGCCTGCAGTCCGTGAATCTGAGGGTAAACCAGGATTCATCGCTAAAGAGAACTCGACGTTGGGCCCACAGCAGACGTTGACGTTGATGAAACGGCGTCAAAATTGGCCCAGGATATGGACGTTGAGAATGAAGATTGGCAGCCAGCAACCGATTTCGAATGGTTTGTGAGGACAGTCGAGCCCTAAACATCTCAACCCTGGTTCGTGTAGACGGCAGAAATCTGTCACGTAGGTGACGTAGGACGATTTGACGGCCTTCTGCACGTGACGTCACACGTGGGCGACCCGACCTTGGGCGATCAGAAGTGGTGCCAGTTTGTTGTAGACAACCTCGCAGGTCATACACAGGTACGACGGCTGCATTCCATTGCTCTTACGATGTCAGTAACTGATCTTCCCGCTTGCAACATGCTAACGGCACGTTCACGTTGCAGATTTGACAATCGTGGCATTTAAAGTACTGTTAGAACTGTGGATTAAAAGTGTTTTCAATTCTTGAGGCCTATGCAAACACGTGCAAATGAAGAAAACTTCGATGTGAAGATCACGTGATCGACTGCACGTGCAAAACCTGATTTGGCGTTAACGTCATTTGCACGACTAATGGATGGGTTTGGGTGGGTTTTGCTAGCGTTCTTCTAGAGCCGAAAGATGGGGTTACATAAATTTCGGTTACATAAATGCATCATCAGAGAAAGATTATTCGTTATTTTTAAAAAGTAGTAGTTTAGCACAACTGTGGGACTACCAGAATCAGCACGATACCCAGGAATGATAAGAATTAGTCTATCTTATCTGAATGTGCAGACCTCAGACATGACATATAACGCACATTGCAGTTGCGCTGAGGTCCCGTCAAAAAATCTAATGTCCCTTGATGTGGTGTATTTCGTTTCAAACAGAACCTTTTTGGGCCAAAAATGTTTTTCATCACCACTAATATCTTATATTCACACCAACATTTCGTGATCCACTAACTCTCACAGAGTATAAGCACAAATAAAATAATTATTTGTGACAAACAACAGAGACCAGAAATTTACCATTGGTCTTGTAGACTTCAAATAGTTTGGTGTAGGAATCGTTCATAAATTGTCGTTAATAATCTTACCCTATATCGCAGAAGGTGGTGTTTACGACGTCCCCTGGCGAGTTGTCTATGCTGTGTAATCGGTGACCACACAACGGGGCTCCTGTTACACGGACCTGTCGCCACTGTGGCTGACAACAGTTTAGTCAGGACGTGAACTTTGTTCAGATAACAACCGCATCATACTCTCTTGAAACAGACAAAAAGCACTCTGCAGATAACCACCATGTTACACCCTACTTATATCAATGTTCGAACACGACTGCACTCTGATCCCATGCTGCACGTGCATTACATTGTCTGTACCTGTGCAGCACCCACCCTATTTCAAGTTATGACTACAAGGAAGGCGCACACTGGCTTGTCCAATCAAAATAATGTAATCACACAGTCAAAATGCATGCTGTAAGGGTCGTTCACGTGTCATTTCTCCATAGAACGTAAATAAATAGTCTCGACCCAGACAAAATTCCACATGCCTAGAAACCATAACTATCATACAGGTATATTTTATATTCGTGACGATGTGCACACTCAGAATCAGGAACGACCTTATCATGCGTGTAAGATGGTTGTAATATTGTGTTTATACCACAGTGTGTTCATGTGGCGACAGTTTATCTGTAGTACTGAGACAGTTACATGAACATTCATGAGCCTGCTGACATCACTGATGCAGTGAATTCCAATCATTCAGCTCACATGATCGTTACATGACTCACATGGTACGAGTATCAGATTTCAGATACGCTGTTGTAGATTGTTTTGTTCAAGCGATAGTGATATTACTGTTGCATCATTTTCCGTTGATCTGTGGTCCCACGTATGGTGATCTGCCCTCTGTTGTTGGCAATCTATAGCCCATTTTTATATTGTATTGTCCTCTATAATTAAACTTTTTAAAATTTAATTTCTACTTTTAAAGTAATGTCTGTGATATACTAGTGGTTGTACTGTTCTTCGAAAAAAGGATGTTGGTATGCAGTGTAATTTTAAATTGTTCTCGTCGCGATATGGCTGCAATATTGCCGATGTGACGTTAAATATTAACTCACTCACTCACCCTTTGGTCTATTATGTGTTGTTGAGCCAAGGAGCCAAGTTTATGGAAAAAGTACCCAAAGAGCTAGCAGTCAGCACACTGCTGTACAGAGGCAGGACACAATTAACACTGAGAACTTGAGACAGCTGTGTTCAAGTTACCCTGACACTGCTGCAACCGCAGGATTAGTATCCGGGTTTGTTAATGGTTTTTCTCTCCACTACAAGGGCCCTTGTAAATCGTCAGCTTGTCAAAATCTTAAATCAGTATTGAGCTTGCAGAAGTTGTTGAACAACCTTGGAGAAAGAAGTATACATGGGAAGAATCGCCGGACCTTTTGATTCACGACCCTTTGATAATCTAAAACTATCAGCTATTGCGGGAGTACCGAAAAAACTGCCTGGAGAATATCGTCTCATACATCATCTTTCCTACACAATGATTATATACCAGACCTGGATGAAACTGTTCACTTCACAAAATGTGATAAGGCAGACTGAGTACAAATGATTCAGAAGCTCGGGGAAGGATGTTCTCTTGCAAAGGCTGATATAAAAATATAATATACTAATAATATAGGACATTTATGTAGCGCACATAACCACGCACCAGTGCATGCTCAAGGCGCTGGTATTTTTTTCCTCGATCACTGGATGTCAATCTCAACAGCACATCGTATTTCAATCTCAACTCCCTGGGAGTATACAACTCTTGCTGACACTTGGCGCACCGAGTTTATTGTAACTCTGTCATCCTAACGAGGTACCCATTCACAGCTGGGTGGACTATGACACATAGTCACAGTACTTTGTCCAAGTTCACTGCACGTTGCTGTACCCGCAACTACTCGTAGGTGTTTGCACGTATTCATGCGGCCACCATCTGGTCATATACCAACGGATTTGTGGGTTCTTTTAAGTACACAGGGTTGTGTACTGTACACTAGGGGTTGTGACAACACTGACAGGCGTTTACCTGTGTCACCAGCTGATTTCAGCTTGCTTGGGTGTAACTTCAAAAACAAATTTTACTTCGACAGGTCTTTACCAGTGGGAGGCAGAATAAGCTGCGCTCACTTTTTCAAACTTAGTTGAATGGGTTGTCGCGAATAAAATACGAGGGGAAGTCAATATGTTCATAGAACTCGATATAAAACAGAACACAATGGTTGTGATATTGGTTTTATTTTTCAATATAGTCTCCCTGAACCTCGATGCATTTTGCCCATTTGTCTTTGAGACTGTCTATGCCCTTGAAATAGAAGTCTTCAGATTGGTCCCTCAGCCACGCCTCTGTTGTTGCCTTGAGGTCATCATCATTGGCAAATCTTGTTCCACGCAAGTGAGATTTCAAATTGCGAAACAGGTAGTAGTCGCTGGGGGCCAGATCTGGACTGTATGGGGGATGGTTTAGTTGTTCGAAGCCACATTGTTGAAGAGAAGCTTGTGCAACACGGCTCTTGTGGACTGGTGCATTGTCGTGGAGAAGCATGACTCCAGCTGTCAACTTCCCACGCCTCTTCTCTTTGATGGCCGCTCTCAATCTTTTCAACAAGTCAGCATAGTAAGCCCCTGTGATCGTAGTTTTAGGTGGTTTATAGTCTATGAGAATCACACCCTTTGAATCCCAGAAAACGGTTGCCATGATCTTGCCAGCAGAAGGTTGTGTTTTGAACTTCTTGGGTGCAGGAGAATGCTTGTGCTTCCACTGCATGGATTCTTGTTTGGTTTCGGGATCCCAGTGATGAATCCAGGTTTCATCCCCAGTAACCAGACGAGCATGAAAGTTATCAGGATCAGCGTTGTAGATGTCCAACAGCTCACGACTGGATTCAACTCTCTGGTGACGATCATGTGCATTTAGGTTACGAGGGACCCATCTTGCGGATACCTTGGACATGTGCAGGTGTTCATGGATCACTGTGCAAACACTTCCATGTGAAATGCCACACTCTGAAGCTATCTCGTCCACCTTTATTCTCCGATCGGACATAATTAAGCGTTGGATCCGGGCAATTGTATCTTCTGTAATGGCTTCAGAAGGTCTTCCTGACCGTGGGTCATCTTCCAAGGAGCTGCGACCTCGCTTAAACTCAGCTGACCATTTTGCCACAGTGGAATATTGAGGGGCTTCCTCGCCATACACATTGATGATGCGTTTGTGGATTTCGGTTGCATTCACACCTTCTTTAGTGAGAAACTTGATAACTGCACGAAACTCAGTTTTGGAGGTTTCCATGATTTGTGCAGGGTAATCGTCTTTTAAAGGCTCTAACTCTCAAGTAAATGCTCGAGGAAGGTTGGGTATCAGTATACAGAGTCACAGATGAATCAACTCAATAATGACACCAATGACAACATCACCAAGGATATATCAGCACCCACTTCTATGAACTTATTGACTTCCCCTCGTATGTAAGGGAGAAATTTTACTTTACCGGGGTGATTTTCTATTTGTAGGCAGGAGAGGCACAGGCGACTGTTCAAGTGTTTTACAAGCTTTTGGGGAAGTGTGTTTATACCTGTATGTCTACCAGGTCTACGTCTAACGGTCTACCCGTGTACATTCATCACGTTTTGGGTTTTACAATGGAACACGCTGACAATGGCTCTCTTTATCCCACAAGTAAGGATACAACAAGCAAAACCTCTTGTGGAAAGAAGAAAGTTAAATTAGTTGTAATGCAGTCACTAATAGGTCTATTGAATGTCTTCTGTAGAACAATTCCCACAGGTAGAGCTTTCCTGTGGGATAACAAACATCACCACAACAGCATTACCGAAGAATAAAGTGAGGATATATTCTTGTCGCTCTACGTTTTAGACAATCACAATGGTACAACTCTGCTTCTCAATCAACACTGGGAGGGTACATTGCCTACCCCTCACTCAAACGCCATCAAGTACCATTGCACAGCATACGTCGGCAATGAGCAGAGCCCACAAGCTCAAGTCCTATCAGACCCCGACAGATCATTACGTCATAAGGAAAATCATGCATTCTATCAGGAAACCCGTGTAAGGATATACCACTTGCAGATTTTACCAAGAAGACAGTATCATTTTTTGGCGTCTTACGAAGTGGTGAAATCGTTCTTGGTTGCCCAAAACAGAGAGAAACCTCTGTTTTTAGCAGACATTTGGGTTTATCCTACTTCAATTTCAGTAAAGATTCACTACTCCAAAAATGATCAAGCCGGGAAGGGTACCACACTTCTCATCTATGAGCACCCAGATTAGTCTGTCTGTCCAGAGTTAGCGATGAGGCAGTATTTGTCAACAAGGGAGGAAAATATCTCTACAGGCACATTAATGGTGAGCATGTCACAAGGTCACATTTTAACGCAGGATTGGCGAAGGCAGTGAAGTTTGCTAATCTTGACTCAAGTGTTTACAAATCACACAGGTTTAAAATTGATGCAGCATCGTAAGTAGCTACCCTGGGAGTACCCGAGGGTACTATCAAGCAGTGGGACAGATGGACATCTGTTGCTTATGCCAGTTATATCCGAATGTCGTGGGATTGGTAACTGCCACCTTTCGTTATATTATCCAGTGCAATCTGAATGAACATGTCAACACATTTTTCTCTTTATATCTGGGCAAGTTTGCTTCAGAAATCTGGATACTGGGATCTTTATATAACTAATGGACGCATAAGAGGGCAGTTAGACGACCAGTGGGGCTCAGTCTGGAGCTGCCGAACCTTGCAACATGGCTGGGCAAGCGTGGACTGAAATTGCAGTACGTACTTACGATGATCGAGCGCCGTCTACAACGTTACCCAAAGCCAGACATGCTGGTCGTACACGCTGGGTCGAATAACTTAACCGACAAGAAGGGAATACAGTCGGTAATGGAAATCAGAGAAGGTATGGCACGGATTAAAAATTTGCCACCAGACTGTACGTTAATTAGTCCGGTCTGGTCTTCCCCACGGGAAGTGACCCGAAGCTAAGACGTGGGTAGCTGTAGAAAACAACTGGAAATGGGTTGACAGGGCCTTCGTGTGTGCCTTCGTGGTTGCTATGGGAGGTAAGATCATACAACGTGAGACCTGCTTTAAAGATCCAGGTCTGTAGTTCCAGGACGGCATTCGCCTCTCAGATATTAGTAGTAGTAGTAATATTCATCAGTTCTCTCCAAGGGAGGCTTGAACTCTTTCTACGAGATCCCGAAGCCGTTAGTTTTCTTTAAATGTGGGGGCAAATTTGTAGGTGTAAATGTGGTGGCGGGGTTTGGGGTGGTTTTGCTTTGCTAAAGCCTATCCCCTTTGGAGGTGAACCCGGTTGGATTAAATGGCATATATATCACGCTAACATACATACATACACACACACGCACGCACGCACGCACGCACGCACGCGCGCGCACATACATACATTATTATGTTTGATCTAAACTATGGACCAAGTATATGCTATATTATCCATTCTCGCCTCAGGCTCCGTAGTAGTGATTTCAATGCTGATGGGTTTCTTCATATGCAATAAATACATGGAATTAAGACAAAAAATGTATTTTTATTTAAGGGGTTAGTATAAACACTATACTATGACCATGTGTATCGCTCACTAGCAATGATCTACACAAATTATCTATTAAGAGCTATTTTTTAAAAATATGTACATGATTATACCATGACATAAAGTAAGAGAATCAAAATACTAGTCTGTCATTACGACATATTTTGTGTGTTATCTCCACGTGCAGTATCGTTATACCCATGTGTTGTAAACTTTAGTATACATTGCTTTGAATACATGTCTAAATGTATGTCAACTTTGTATATGTATTGTGTACGGGCCTGGGGCCTATAGACGATGAAAGGCTTGACTTGAAGCTAAAATATTTAACCTTTAATTAGTTTCATTGTTTGATCTTTGTAAGAGATGTTAATAAGCCCTGACTTTTTGGGTTGTTGTATTTATAAGAAACAAGAGTTAGGTCTCAGCTCGGCTTACACGGATATCAGGAAACTTCATGTCAGTTAAAGATCACATATACTCCAGGGGGTGCAACGTTATAAATGAAACCCCGTCATTAAAACCTCTCAATTCAATCTTTAATTACCTTAAATCGACCTTTTTGACAACAGTGCACAATTCTCACCCGCAAATGAAATTTCAACCAATCAGAGCGGGGCGTCTCCGTGACGTAATAGTAGGTTTAGGTATTAGGGTCTATGCAGAATTCATCTACATTTCAGGGGGTAAATATTTCGTTTACAGATTTACATTTACAAATCTATACTGAATGCACTCTGTCGTGTATGTGTCTCTGTAAGAACAACACCCTTCTTTCTTTCCTTCACCCGCCAATACATTGATTGATTGCTCATTATTGGCTAACTAAATTACTTTTTAAAAGAATGGCGCACATTATGCAATTAGTTGCCAGGTGTGCTATCTTGGGTGACCAATGAGACTATACAGCAATGTGAAAAATCTGAAACGATACATTTCGTATATTAGATTGTTGAAAGACATATCACTTGGGAAATCGTCTGATGAATTATACATCACTCGTTTTTGTGGATATTGATGGATACATTCCTCGAACAAGGTAAGAGCCTGACATTGCTCCTATAACTTTAATTTGTTTTAATTTTAATATTGGTGTTTTGTTTTTATTAAGTTGTTAAGTTATTAAGTTTCGACAGAATCATTGTTTTCGTCGTGAAGTTGTAATGATACAGACGACATACACTAGGGCGTGCGTGCGAATTATGATTCATATAGAATCAAACTATAAAATGTCTGTTACATTCCTGTTATACTTTCGCAGATCGCTTCTTTTTGTTAAGTTTCAAAATGCATACAAGTATGATTATAAAGTAATTAGGATTATGAGACAAAATATAAAGACGTATATTGACAGGTCTCTACATACTAGTGAGTGAACGTTCACAAACCAAGTAAATTTAGCAAGTGTAGAAATTTATCGCGCAGTATTTTCACTTCGACCCTGACCTCGCTTATGTTACGTTACAAGTTGTGTCAATCAAAATCCTTTTGGTCATGATTCAAAAACATATTTAACTACTAGTAGAAAGTAGTTTGGAGTTTCTAACTTGATGAAAACAAACCATAATCTCAATAATTCTAACTGACTTTTACAAGTTTTAGCCCGTGACTTCACCATTTTCAAAAATGGCGGCGCCCGGTCTGAAGATAGATGCTATTTAAGTTTCTTTTTACAAAATCAAATTACTTTTCACTGGTAGTAAAATATGTATTTTATTGATGCACATTAGGAATTTACATGGCATTGATTATAACATAACAATTTCACTCTTGGAATCGAGGTGGGGGTCGACATAATATCACTTACGATAATATTGGCACTTCGACCACAACCTCGCGTCCGAGGAAGAAAGCGTTATATTCATGCGAAATCCTTTTGGTCAGCAATGTGGAGTAAGCAGTCTTTATTTTATAAACTCATTGAAACTTAAACTCTATCTTCTATCCTGGAAGCGTGGTAGGAGGCGAACCATTTGATTTAGTATATACCACAGGCTTCCACAACGCTCACTTCGCACACACAAACAACCAATCTAAGAACAATTTACGGAGTCTGGTGGAAATCTGTGCATAGTGACACCATCACCCGACATCAAGGAGCAATTGACGGCAACACAACAATTCGGCATGTCTTTGGTGACGTCGAGAAATCAGCAACATGACGAGCTTCCTACACATTTTCTATACAACTAACTGAAAATCGTTCCTTCTATGACGTCACTGCAGGGCACAGGCGACAGAGTTACGTAACCCGTCTGTGGTTTCGTTTGCGAGTGAGAGAGAGGCAGACGGCTTTTCGCAACTTTTAAGCGCTTGGTATTAATTAACTACATGTTTTGTTTTAAAAAAAAAAAGAATGGTGTTCCGTTTATGACAATTCAGAAATCTTTCATATGCAGTGGTAAAAAGAGTACCAAAAATTGAGTTTAGTTTTTCCTTAAAACCCTCAGATATCGACTTTTGGAGTTGCTCGCTAATCTGAAGGACTGTAACCCGATGTTTTCACAGCAGTTCACTTGCACTTCTAGCACAACTTCGATTTTTGCTTTACTGGGAATAGTGAATATTGAAATTTCGCTTTCCCGGACCGACGACCTCTGAAAGTGCTAGGTTAATTAACTCCCAGTTGTTAAATGGTCATAGCTGGTTCAGTTAGCGGCTCCTGTTATTTGTTCCAGTGTTTGCTAACTGATCGATGTGACACCTGCTCTACTGTTCCTCAGTTAACAAGTTTTCATACTGACACACTCCTAAACTGACATATCGTTTCCAGTGCTCTCTCTCTCTCTCTCTCTCTCTCTCCCTCTCTCTCTCTCTCTCCATCTCTCTCTCTCTCCCTCTCTCTCTCTCTCTCTCTCTCTCTCTCAACAAAGGTGACACAAGCGGAATTCAACAAATTTCCTTTACAAGCCCGATTCTTCAGGAAAAGACAGAGCATGAACTCACCACTTCAAAACATACAACTGGTTGCACATGGTTCACGTCATACAGCATTCCAACATGAGTGAGTATGTGAATTTAGTTTCACGTCGCATTCAGCAATATTCCAGCTATATGTCGGCGGTCTGTAAATAATCTAGTCTCAACCAGACACTCCAGTGACCAATAGCATGAACAACAATCTACGCAACCAAGACAGCGAGCCTGACCACCTGACCCTGTTGGTCACCTCTTACGACAAAGAACGGGTTGCTGGAAACAGTTGAAACTGAGATGTTCAAGAGTACATGCTTGAAAGGGTCAATGATTAGAAACAACTCATCCCACGTGGTCTATGTCATCACGCACTCTCATCTGGTTTGTTTGAAAAACAGGAGGCAAAGTCTCGAATATATAATTATTTAGTAGCAACTAAAGCTACTCGGAAGTGCAAGTAAGCGCTCTGGAGAGAATAGTAGCAAACCCTTTGGGACCAATAGTGCATTTAACGGTGACGACCTGGTCATTGAGGCTGAACCAGAATGTGACCACCTCTCCGGGAGCACCCGTAATGCGAATAGTGACATCGGTGTCCATGCTGATATCAACGACTCTCTGCGGAGACATCGGCACCCACTTGTCCAACTCGCCAAGGACGACGACCACGGTGCTGAAATATATGCATGAAGTGGGTACATAGTAATGTTTGTCAGGGAAAGTATGGTTTTCTCTGAGTAGTTAATGGGACCGTGGGATATCCTTGGAATTAAAGCGTTCGTTCGTCACGCAGGTTCGATTGCCAAGATAGGTTCATTGTCTGAAGTCAATTTCTGGTGTCCCCGCTTTGATAATGTTGTGATATGCTAAAGTGGCGTGAAAGGGATATCGATTAATAACTCTGAGTTTTTGTCTGTGCAAGATTGCATATGTGTGAGTATCAGAACTTGATAGAAAAAAATCATTCACGGATGTCGAACGAGCATTCAACACATATAAATTTCATTAGAATGATAACAAATATTTTTCATGATAACATATAATCATTCACAGATTTGATTCGAACTTCTATCCAATGCTCAGTTACGAAAATCTGAAACATTTCCTACCTGTTGATTATTACAAGTCAATACATTGATAACACAACAGTCTCGTTTCCTGGGCTCCGTCCTATTGCGCATCTTAGTGCATTAGCAAGTCCTCAATTTTTTGACCTCATTCAACTGGATATATAAATATTTATCGGTATTATTTGATACATCTAATCACTTTATATTGCAACACTACGCTTCTTTTAAACATTACAAACACGTCGTGCAGCGTGCTCTGTCGTACAGCGTGCTCTGACAATGGCGGTCTTGTATAGCCTTGATATTCTGTCCAATCAAATTGTCCATGACAAGAATGCACAATGAGCGCGTAACAGGCGTAACCAGTGAGCCATATGAAATATGAATCATTTTACGACCTCACCAAACACGTACAGTCTGACTACTTTCATTTAAAAATGACAAGAAATGAAACATGATATTCATGTTTCGGTTTGCTTCAAATTATTTCACGACCGTATGTTACCTTACTTACTTATATATCTTACTTACTTATCGCCCATGGCTATGGTAGGTGAGGTATAGAATAGACAGTAGTTAACTGTTGAACAGCCAGACAGTTCAAGGGGACTGTCATCCGTGAAGATGTCGATGCTGCTTGTGCTTTTATGGGAAAATACTCTGCTGGTGGGAAACTGCAGCAAAAGCGAAACAAATGTTAAGAGAAGATTGTTTATTTTTACAAGAACTTCAGCATTATTTGTGCACAGGATCTTTAGAGTAAAAGTACGTGCTAAATGTCAATAGCAGATACGGTATGTCGTAAAACGTCATGCTGTTGTTCTGCAGAGATGCGTATGGGTTGCGAAAATACCCACGTGTTGCTTGGAGTAGACAGTCATTGTTTCTTTTGACAGTCATCGTTTAGGGTGTGATTGAGGGCGGTGGAGTAGTCTAGTTGTTAATTTGTTCGCTTGTCACGGCGAACTCACGGGTTCGTTTCCACACATGGATACAATGAGTGAATTTCTGATCTACCCCAGCGTGATACTGCTGAAACATTGCTAAAAGCGGCCTAAAACCATAGCCACTCACTCAGTGCACAATTGTTCATGACCTTCCGTCTCACCATCCCCTTTCTCTCACCTGTAGTTATCAATTCAGTGTAGTTGTGAAACCACTGTAAAAGTTAATTAATCCTTTGTATCTGGTAATATTAAATATATTCATTCATTCATTCATTCACCCCAGTAACCAATGTATATTACCTGTAGGTGTTCTGTGCTTTCTGTTGTGAATTACCTGATTCAGCTGTTGAAAGCCTGCATCTGTTGGGGATATCGTGTACCCTGCCAGGAGATCGGCGGCCAGAATGATACCAAACTTCCATATTCCACCCAGGTCGCAGTAAGTGGTGTATACCTCCCCAGAAGGGCCGTTGAAGTCTGCACCAAACGCGAGCTGTAGTAAACAGGAACAAGACTTACCTTCTGGAGTACTGTTTCACAAATGAAGTACTCTATACTTATTATATTGGATCCTTGGGTTATCAGACATACACATGGTCTGGACAGATGACTGGGTCCATTCATTGTCATAATGACATTTCGGTACATATCATTGTGTCAAGTGATTGATTGTGGTAAACCTTGCAATTTATTGACCAAATTTGTTGTCCCCTGTCGCCCTAATGACTTT
This sequence comes from Haliotis asinina, assembly GCF_037392515.1. Classification (NCBI taxonomy): domain Eukaryota; kingdom Metazoa; phylum Mollusca; class Gastropoda; order Lepetellida; family Haliotidae; genus Haliotis; species Haliotis asinina. The sequence continues at coordinate 46,081,473 of NC_090281.1, forward strand.
AGGACTATAATGGAATTTTTGAGTCTGCAAATACCCGAATAATTAACATTATTTAATGGAGTTGTTTGTGTGGGATATAGTTACTTTTGAGAATTTTGGTAAGAGAGGTAACTGGCAGTTGTACCAGACATCTTAAACTTCACGTATCCGGACAATATTTGTGAATACGTGTAAACGAGGTTCGACCGCAGCGCTGAATTATTTTCAGCCCTCTTGCCTTCAACAAAAGCCCATTTTTTTCATGTGTTAAGAAATCACAAGCCAAGACATTGCAACAAAACCTCATCAGGATAAAATATATATCCATGCGAACATATGCTGTATGCAAAAGAATGCTGTATCTTTGTTTCCAAAAGATATATTGTCGATGTGAGATTCTAGCCGAGAAACAAGTTCAGTCAATACAGGGCGGTGGTCAGAGAACCGCCACACAATACTGTCTACGGCATCGACAATGCGTTAACGACTTAGCAACATGGATAACAAAGGAGTACGACTCAATCAACACGGCGAAAACACTATTACGAGGATAGCAAATAAGTTCACCGATGCACTAACTTTCATTTATGGGCGATATACTGAGAATCGATCAACATATTACCCTTCGTATTTGATTATCTATGGCTGTTGCAGGTTTAGACGGTTTGAGAATCTTCCCTTGGGCATTGACACTCCTGCAAAAATAGTAAAAAATACCAAAACCTTTGATGTACTGTGGAATGCATGAGAAACTGTGTTTCTGCCACATTCTAATCAGCGGTTTGATAATATGATTCATAAAAGTTTCAGCAAAAAAAAATCTAGTTTTCAAGTAAGTAACTCTTTTGCCGGCATTTGAATTGAAATCTACAACCTTACCAACGATTGAAAGTATTTGGAGACATCATGCTAAAATTGTTAATGGTTTCGAGCTTTGTCGTGTCCGAGTTTGTGTTCTAAATGATGCAACCCAACGCAATCCAATTTAGCTGTGGGAGTACCGACTTAATGGTCTTACGTTGTATGGAGTACGTCAAGGTTTACTACTTACTTCATTATTATTGATTCGTTGAATGCCCCAATCATATCCCCTGGTCCTACAGGACCAGTGCTGAGGGTAGCTATCAAGGCATTCAGCTCCGTGTTTGGTTCGGATGTTCCTCCTGAAATGATGAATATCTATCATGTGTGACTCTCTTTCCAGCTAACAATTTCATGTTGTCACAACGATGTCACAACGTTATTCTGTGGAATCCAACGTGGTGGCCTGAAGATGTCATACGTCATTTTACGTAGCCTCAAAGTAGTCACTTGACGTTAATATATTTTTGACGGTGTCTTAATGTTATGTTTAACATTACTAGTTGAATAGTTTGATTTGTTTTATTTGTTTTATTTCAGAAGCGAACAGTACATAAGTAACAAAGCAGAAATTCACTTCAATGTTTATTCGTCAATTTGCATGTTGTTTTGGTTTTCTGAAGCTGCCGCTGTACAATGAAGAAAGAGTCTCAAAGTTTTACAGAAGACTCAATCATGACAAGATGTTATAACGTTGTGAAGAGACAAGAGCATAACATTTCTCAACATAAAGTTGCACCGTTGTTTTAACGCTGTTTTCACACAAAATGACGCAATACTAACGTTGTGACAACGTAGAGCTATGACGTTACCAATCCATGACTTTCCCACAACGTTGCATTAACGTTGTGGTTTTGTTGGGTTTCAACGTGACTGGTTAACTTTCTAATACAAAATGTGTGATAAAGACTACACTGTTCAGTGTAAAGTTCAAAGGTTGTGATCAAATACATATATGTGTTAACTATCAACAATGGATTGTTATATATACACGATATTAGCAATATGGCCTCACACAGTGGTTAGGTCAATGACACACACCCACACATGTGTCTTTAGGAACCTATCTATGTATATTAATTTACCAATATATTTATTTCCTGGTTGATATCGCGTCGTCCAGAAGGTGTCTTTGAATGGCCTGATTCCCATGGCGTGAGCGAATATTGATGAGACACCGATCTTCCATTGTTCCAAGCCTGGGTGATAATCATTACTTACACGGGCCTTTGGGAGAACAAATACACACCATGTAATATATTGTATGTCATGAACTATCACAATTACCACTTCATGCTGGCATATTAGCATCAAGGTTGGAAGAAAGAAAGCTAGTTATTAATGTAATCGAAATATCGGATCAAAACGGACTTTTCATCATCTTCACGGTGCCTTGAGATATTTTTAATATTTCCCCACGGTTTCCTTTGATGACCAAGGCGTTATCTGCTTGTCGCTGTGGTACATAAACATATGCGTCATTTGTATATAATGTGGATATGCAAAAAAAACTTGCTGCCAGGGGACACCATCGCCTTCACTGGGACTACCCTGTGATACATGAGATTCAGCAGGGAATCCTCTTAAGTCAAGGAAAGAGCGGCAACGATAAACAGGTTTAACACCACACCTGTTATCATTTATGAAACGTTATGAGTGAAATGCTTTATGGTTGAAATTACATTAATCAATAGCTGTACTATAATGGGACTGTGGCAGTGACTTAAAGAATAAACAATATCCGAGACAATTGGATCATTACAACAGGCAGACACAGAATTACAAGAAATGGGTGATATAGGTGATTTTGGGTTTTTTTTCATTTAGACGAGTTCACCTTTACACCTGCAGTCAGAGAGTAAGCGTACTTCCAACTGACATGATCGCAGATATTAGCTTTTCGGATTTATTAAATTGATAAAAGTCCTCCTTTATGTGTATTCAAGTCAGTCTCTTTACTGTATGTATGTGTACCCTCAAGTGTATCCTCACCTGGGTAACAGCAGGAATCTCCAGGGCTTGTAATATATGTCTGGAGTTGGACATGCAGTACTGAATGGTCACGTTGTTGTCTTCACCTGCCTTTCCCATCTGTTTTAACCACGTCTCTCCCAAGGACACGTTGGTCTGTAGAGCTTTCACGTTCAGAAACTCGTGGTTCAGCCAATCCTGGGAAATATTTGAACAATGTCTACAGAAACAATCTCACCTGAGTGTGGGATATCAAATATATCAATACGAGTCCCAAACAATTTGATATATAACATAATAGAACAAAACTGTTGATATCAGAAGACATGGGGACAAGATTCTGTTTTTCATACCAAACCATTCTTCCAACGTTTTCAGTTTCTGATCAGTAATTAGTTTTGACTATTAGAATAGCAGTTAACAAGTCCTAGCGATGACATTTGACCGTGCCGTAATGTGCAATGTGACGTAGTGTCCAAGCATCCATGTGGAAAGCAGTCCTGGGGAAAATGTGACACCTTATGGATGTCAACGCCTTTTGTATACAAAGCACGACGTTCATTAGGAAGACGTTGACATTCATAAATTCTGAATCTTCACGAGTATCATTTCAAAAGGCTGTTCAAAGTCCTTATCTCTACTGGATGATCAATGATAAAACAAAAAGAACAGCTGGTTTCGACCTACCTGTTCATAAGTGATCAACCCCCATTCTCGTCCAGATTTAAGAAGGTCGTCCCAAAAGGTCTAAGTGTAAAATAGAACAATTAACATATGTTAAAAACCCTCTAACATTCCTGTGTAGATACTGCAGTCAGGCTGGTATAACACCACAATGACGTGCTACGAATATTGACCCAAAAGGAATACAATCACACTCCTTCCCTCACGTATTCAGTAGCTCAGTAGAATGTTAGTCCAATAAATAACTTTTATGTATTTATGTATCCATATAATACCGTCGCCATATGGCAGGACTGCTGCAGAGTGCGGCGTAAAATATTCAACCAACAAAACGCAAGTAGGAACTAGTATGATCTTTCCACGTGTATATACAGAGACGTTACCTGATCGTCGGGAACCGCTCTTATGCCTTCTATAATGAACTTGTACTTCCCACCGTTTTGTTTAGCATAAGTGGTATCCCCCGACCTGTTCAACAGAGATATTTTCTAGCTGAGGCCACCGCCTTTGTTGACTTATTCACAATAAAGAAGCTGGATTCCATAAATCTTGCTTTTCCTAAAGAAGACCTTGCAGTACATTTGGAAGTACGTGTTGCATTCCGATTGGTTGGGAATGGCATTCTAGATGTCATGGATGCCACAGGAACTTATGTCTGTCTTTAATACTAAAAAGATTTTGTCTATTATCAGAAGGCATCACTGCTGAATGTCTTTGGTGGAATTCCCATAATACCATGTGCAGGTTTTTAGGAATCAGGTAGCCACGATGCCATGTATTCGGGAAGACGATAGTCTAAAACTGAAGAAAACTTTACTAATAACACAACTTGACACTTACACACTCGGACACTCGCACTCACGTTACTATAGACAGAACATGCTCATGTATTCCAGAGTACATTTATTCTATAGTCTACCAGACAACACCGCGTCTCTATTACTGATAAAAACAGTAGAAATGAAATCAAGCGAATTTCATGTACACCAACATTGTTTAATAGCATTTTTCTCTTATTTGGAAAGATCCATAGGTTTATTTCTTCAATACGAGGAACGCTATACTGTTAGAAAATACAAAATAGATCTATTGCAAAGGTTTGCACATGTTTAAAACACAAACATCAACGACGACAATACATTTGGGCATTTCTGACGAACCAATTTTCTTGGTTACTATAGGTCATATCTGTGCTTGAGGGTTTCATCCTTACAACGCACTTTCTTCCGTCTTTCCTACCACATCATGGTGAATCGCCTTGATAAATGAACTTAAAGAAGCAGAAAAATAACAAACTCCTCACTTACCAAAATTTGTTGTGTGCAGACACTGGTAATCCAGTCTTATTGTACAACCATCTACAAGAAAACATTCATTGTGAGATATTCAGTCAACGCATTAAGCTTTAACATCAAAGATACTGATGTATTCACTGCATCAGTATTGTGAGGATGAGGAAGTATCAAGAAATACAAGTATACGTAAAACCGTTGCATTTACAGCTTCAAGAGTTCTGTTCATTTGAATCTGGAATGAGCCATTTTAACTCGTCATGTATTGCATGTGAGCGTATCATAAACCAGTGCCTGTTTGTTCCAATGTTTTCAGTAATTCCTTCGTAAACATCAATATTGCACATTTCTTTGTGTAATAGTTGTTAACCAGCTTCTGCATTTCGTATTAACTAACAGGTATTTTAGCAAAGTCATAAACATCATGTTCGAAATCCGTCATTCAATATTTGAACACCAATCAAGAAACTTATTAACACTTGTTATCACATCCTCAGGACTTGAAGGGCATTTCCCTCCGTGTATCTGTATCCTTGAAATAAACTATATCAGTGAAATATATGAAAATTTAAAATTGTGGTCGACAGTTGATGCTAACTCTGGTCAACTTTCGTTTTCTTCTAATTCAAAACACTAAATAGGAAATGCTTTGCTACTTTGTGTGCTTGACTATGGGAACTGTTTAAGTAACAGCTGTGTTTCGATGTGTTTGACTAGCCATAAAATAACTATGTTTCGTTGTGTTTGACTAGCCATAAAGTAACTATGTTTCGTTGTGTTTGACTAGCCACAAAGTAACTATGTTTCGTTGTGTTTGACTAGCCATAAAATAACTATGTTTCGTTGTGTTTGACTAGCCATAAAATAACTATGTTTCGTTGTGTTTGACTAGCCATAAAATAACTATGTTTCGTTGTGTTTGACTAGCCATAAAGTAACTATGTTTCGTTGTGTTTGACTAGCCATAAAGTAACTATGTTTCGTTGTGTTTGACTAGCCATAAAATAACTATGTTTCGTTGTAATTGAATACGCTAATAACAACAATCTATCGTTGTGACAGGATAGTCAAATAAAAAATATGTTTCGTTGTGTTTGAATGGTCAAATAACATCTATGTTTCGTTGTGTTTGAATGATTATAGTAAAAGAAGTTAGCTATGTTTCGTTGTTTTCAATGGCCAACAATTTTCTTTCGTTGTCATGGAATAGTCAAAACAACTTTGTTTCGTTACGGAAGAATAATGACACAGCAACATTAGGAGTGAAAAACGAAGCATGTTCCGTTGTGTTTGAATAGTCGTCGTTCAGTTGGCGGTTTGAACAGCTTGTGGCAATTCTGCTTGTGCAGCCATTTGGTTCTCTGGTAGTACCTCTTTAATACTTACTGTGTAATACCAGTTTAGTATGATAGGACTGTATTGAGGCAGCAGCATGGTAGGTATGAGCTTGATAACTTACTGCATCCCATGGGGAAATATGTCTGGGCGGCCTGTCCATGTCTTTACTCCGTCCCCGACTCCCTTAAAGTACCACCACGAGTCATACTGTATGTATCTGCAACATAACGCATTATCCTTTGTTGGATCTAGCTGTTTTCAATTATATACAACTAACTATACATGAAATAAGATACGCATTAAAACATTTCCATTTGTGTTGTGTCATACTTTTTTAATCGTTGACAATAATGACATGGTTGAAGGCAAAGTACTTTCTTTGACGTTTTCTGAAACGTAATCCTGACGCTATAACAGACCATTTTGAAGGTTCTGTTTCAAAATTAGCCAATAAGCACATAAATTTCAACATAGATTTAAGATAATACTATTGTGAGTGCAACACATTCAACAGTTGTCGTTTCTGGTTGTTTTGAGCCTTACTTTCATGTGATCTTTTCTTATTTACAGTACACCAAAACCATTGCATAACCAGTGTGGACCGGATTTATGTTGTGTAATGTTGTTTTACGCCGCCTGTAGCAATGCTATATAAATTATAGGTCATATATTATAAGTCATATGTTCACACACGTTTCCCCCATTTAACAGACTGGTTGAAGACACATTGGTGAACACACCTTCTGAGAATCTACAAGAACTTACTTGAATGGAATGCCAGTTTGTGGAAAATAGTTAATGACATCAAGTATCGTATCTTCGTAGGTTTTCCCAGATACAGTGTTATAGTAGTAGTATGCTCCTGGTAAACATAAAAAATGTCAACGCAAAAGAACGAAAAAAACGCGAAATAACTTCTCGCCATGCAGACTTACGTTTTTTTAATCAAAAATGACAATTACTAGTTTAGAAAAACTAGTTAACACATTTAAATATGACTTTTACAAAGGTGCTCCTTTGTAACAGTTATTATGTCTCTGTGACAGTTATTATGTCTGTTAAATCGTGGTGATATGAGAAGCGTCAACATTGTTACAATGAATGGGCACCTGATCGGTAGCCTTGTATTATACTCTTCACAAAAAATATGCAAAAAGTTGTTGAGACTGTTGAATTGATTTATCTGATAATATTGATAACATCCACCGAACACAACCACCCTCAAAAACAACATACAGAAACAAATGTGTGGCATGAATCTGCTCCACACGACACACATAGATTCCACACCAAATACTTTAAGGGCTCATTTGGTCAATGCAAAGACGTGTAGAAGCTTGCATTCGTGCTCGTGATGGTCATGCGCGTAACTGAACACTGCTTCACGGTCCAGTACTGACTTGAACTTCAATGTTACACTTTGCTCCAAAAATGCAGTCTATTATTACTCGTACGTAAGTCCCAAAACAATTGATGTATATTTAAGTTTTCTAGGTTTTTAAATGTAGCATTTTTGTCACTTTGATGTATGGCTAATTCTCTGCATAAAAGCCAATGGCTGAGGGGATGGTGTAAATCCAGATAGGGTCCATACAGGTAGCAAAAGTAATGTAAGTCCCCATGGTCCCTATCTAGTATGGTGATCTACCTTCAGTTGTAGGCAATCTATAGCCCTTTTACATCTAATCACTAGTTTTACATTTTTATCTGTGATATTCCAGTTATTTTTACTGTCCTTCGTTAACAGGTTTTTACATGCTATTGATTAATATGTATTTTTGTAATTAATCGTTCTCGTCCCGATATGGCTGATATATTGCCCTTGTGACGATAAATTTTAACTCACTCACTCACTCACCATTATTACTCAATAACATTTCATTTCATTTTGTTAATCGTATGTGCATATTTGTCGATTACACCATTCCATGATTTGCAATTTCAATAATTGAAAATGTAACATTAAAATATGCGTTGCTTAACTTTTTGTGAGTATATAAATAGACGTCCTTGGATCTATTCACTATATAGCAATTATCTGAAGTTTAATTTTGTTGTGAAACAAACCTACTCACCTACTTTCAAATAAAAAACATTGTTCGATTATTTCTTTTAAAAAAATACATATTTTTCCGTTTCTAAATACATCCCAACAGTGTGTTATCGTCATATATAAAAATGCTCATAAACTTTTAATTACATTGCTATTGCCAACATACTCCGGCTTATTGATGGTTGTTTAATATGCTCGCGTTTGAGTCACAAAATATCTAGTGACCCTTTAACAGTGAGACTGAATATCTACAGCTGGGCGGATAGCTGGAGAGGGCAAGCGTAATCAGGCTATGAAGAACCGTGCCAATGTGTTGTACCGTTATCTGTCCAGTATCCGATATAGTTGACAGTCAGGTCAGTTTTGACATAGCGGTCATCACGCTGATAGTAGTGTTGTAGGAACGCCCCCCAGTCCTCCAGGGCCTTGTAGTACAAAGATAATAGTTCAGCAATTGTAACCAAGATTCGAAGGCGAACAGTGATGATGTCTAGACGATATGAACAGTCAAACAAGTTTTTTAATGCACATGGGTAGATTGATATGAAAGCGGGGTCCCGTCTCCCTAAATCTTCATTGTTTTCGTTTTGTGGAACTTTAGATAGCTCAAAATATTTCATAGGTCCCATCAACACAAAGGTGTTTGAGTTTATGTACATTAGTTAACTTAATGTGGAGGAGTGTATATACGTTCGAGATCGGAGATTTATAATATTATCATCCAAAACTGTGTTCCACAGAAGATCGGACGATATTGCCTAGGAGAATACGTTTTGGCTGTAGATTTTGTACAATGCTATGACGTCATGAAGTTGATGATGTCACAAAGCTATGACATCGCTGCACTGCAAATCTAATGGCATTGCTGTGTTCAGAGATGTACACTTTTCATTGAAAGATAACGAAAAATTATTTTGGATGATAAAGAGAATCTCAACCTCGTGCCTACTGATACCAATTATATGAACACTCGTTGATCCTCGACAAGCCTTGTTTTTTTATCAACTCGTGTTGATATATTTGATATCAGTAGACACGAGGTTGAGATTGTGTTTATCAACCAAAATCATTTTTCATTACCTTTCAATGAAAATTGTGACATTCTATATATAATTTCCAGCAAGTAATACGATCTAACATAACACTATTGACATCACCCGATTTTTACAACATATGGTTTCACTTTCTCTTGTTTGTAACGCTTGTTCTAAAATCAGAGTTCAAAGAGTTTCAGAGCATTTTGACACATTGTTTAGCATAACAATACAATGCAATGAAGTTCGTTTAAAAAATGTGAAATATTAACGGTTGGGGTGGGGTGGGGAGTGGGGGTATCACGAGCTTCTTTTTCCATATCTGCATGAGGGATAGTGCTGATACGCAGTTGATCACAGGATTATTATCACATACCTTGTTTACTCCTTGGTTCCCGCAGTACGCGATGGTCATCATCTCAAAGTCCTTAGGTACATCAGTAACTGTTCCAAGGGGGCCCCAGTGAGCGGCTCCCTGTATATCTAATATTGATTTGTGCCACATGGATGATATCATGAACTTACTGGCTGGAGATATGACGAAGGCAGTGGCTGATTGGTTTTTGTTAAATATTACCAGAGGCCCACCAGTAATGCCCTGATTATAATCAGTCATCACTTCTCCCCATCTGAAACAAAGGTTCATCTCAAAGCATTAATGCATTGAAATGTAGACATTTTACACATTGCATGCGCAATATAGACCTAAAAAGGTTTCTTGGTACCAGGTCCCTTATATAATTTCAGTCACATGAATGAATCCACGTATTATCTTTCTAAGTTGCCATTTCATAATGTTATAACAAATATACACATGGAAAAATCTATCGCAACACTTCACATTTATCTCATCAAAAAAAAATAAATCAATTTGTCTGGTTATATTTATCCTCGCTGAATAATTAAATGACAAATTTAAGCACACGGAAAGGAACAACAAACAAAAAATGTTTTAGATGAATAGAATTGGCTTCACGGGATATAAAATCATAGTGTTTCGTTCCTTTGTCCAATTTTTAAGTTACGAAGTACTCACGGCCCGAACTTCCTTCTCGTGTCGCCGGTCATCATACCACCGTATGACAAGAAACCAAGACCAATGTTTGACTTGTCAACCACTTGGAAGCTTGGGAAGCCAGAAATGGTTTCATCTCTCAGACTGGCACTGGTGCCATGGACGTCATCAAGGTATTTCTGTGAGAAGTGAGAAGTGCGTGTGATACATCCAAGGTAACACGTGGGTCTGTACATTATTGACTTTTAAACAGGCAAACGTGGTTGATAGCATGAGCGTCAGTTATGAGGTCACAAGGGACTATAGTGTGGCCAGTGGAAGCTCATTATTGTTAGTTGAACAAAAACGATGATAATTATATATACAAAATGACTACGTACGTACTCACTACTTAATTGCATATCATCAAAACATTATAAGCATTAAAATGGGGGTTTGGATTGCAGATAGATAATTTTCATAATAGGATATATTGGGATGCCAAAGCATATACTGCGATATTTATTGCAATGTATTGCAAGTAGTTTTTTTAACAAAAAGCTACTCATAATTGAAGTACTCTTTTATTTATAAACCCCAAACACAACAAAATCACAATGCTTATTTAAGCTTCGATACAAAAATAACCTTTTAATATTGACAAAATATAAAATATAAATTCTTTCAACTCAAAATGCTGCCATACTGAAGCCTTTGCCATAGTATTGAGGGGCATTACATTAAATTGCTCGTTGTTGGGGTTGGCATTTTCCACCGAACGTATAACTTTCAGTGTGAAAATGGAAATATTCTAAGATTTCCGAGTGTTACGCAGTTTTCCGAATGCATGTCAAAATACTGGTTTTCGATCAGCGTATGGCAAAACGTATTGTTTCCATGTCTGAAACCGGTAATTTTGCACAGTCCTAATTAAAGACAAAGTTTGAAAGCTGAAATCGTAGCGGAAACACTATAAACGTCATGTTCAAACCACAACCTTTAAATCAGTATCAAATATATCACGATTTCTTGTGGATTTGTTTTCTTCATCTATACTCTATTAAAAACCAAAATAACACTTTCCTTTACAATAGGTTTACTTGCTCTTCACAATTGTCAAACCTCCTTAACGTATACTAACTGATTAGTTTTCTTTCAGGTGTAAAAACGTAAACGTTATACCGAAATAGAAACGACAGGTGTCCTTGAACACCCGAAAGACATCTCTGTCAAAAGCCAAGTTTGATGTGCAACTTTGACAATATCATGAGTGTGAGTTTGTTTACGGTCCCCACGTGATATATTCATTCGTATCTCCCTGACGATCACACAACTCGTGCAGACATTTGGCACATTAAGTTAATGTGGCTTTCCTACCCTTACGAATTGAGCATTGACAGACTGGGTGGACTGGGACACTCAGTCACAGTGCTTTGCCCAAGTTTACTTATGTACCCGCAGCTAGATGTTTGCATGCATTAATGTGGCCACCATCTGGTCATGTACCAACGGATTCGTGGTTTTTTTTCGTGTGCCCAGGTTTGTGTGTTGTACGTTAAGGGTTGTGACAACACGGAAAGGGTCTAAATACGTCTACCTGTTTAAACAACACCAGTGGGTAAATGGGTTGTACGTAGTATATGAGACTTGTCTGCATCTGATGGGATCCCGCCTTGTAAAGGAAGTCAACAGATTGCCACTGACCCATCCTGTTCACGCCGCTCCCATTTGTGACGCTGACCAGGGGGAGTGTCCCTTCCTCCACCGAGTACATCTGACCATCAGCCCTGAAGAACGTACTCTCGCTGAACAACCAAGGGACTCCATTGATGTTTAAGGTATAATCATGATCATCCGTTATTGTCAGGGACAGTTCGGGCGATTTTGAAATCGGTATTGTTCGAGTAGCTGTAATAGAATATATTTGTGTTTAATTGTTTATGGTTTCCAGACAAGAAGCGCAGTACAAACATCGGGGAGTTTCTTGTTTTTTTGTTACAAAGCGTATGTATTGTTGCAAAGAATGGGCGAAAATAGTCTGAATTATCCCCAGAAACAATAATGTACAGGTATATATTACTATTTAATTTAATGATATAGAAAAGTAATTTGAAGACGACGATAAAGATATTTATATCAATATTGTCATACCCACGTCAGAACGAACATCAATGTGCATTTAAAACCCATTATGTGAGTATACGACCTTCTCAGAATTATTTCTGAATCACTATATCGACGTAATTGCCGTTTTGACAATTCTGTTAATTAGCACGCTGTTATTGATTATGCGAGGATACAAAATCTCGCCCTTTAATCAACTTCCTCAGTGAGTCCAAACATCTCGGTCTCTATCATTCACATATACGCACTCCATATATATGTATATAAATACCTGCTATACAAATATATATTCCTATATATTTGACTACGACTTTGGGTGGTCCTGCAGTGAAAAGCGACGTGATTCCCAAAACATACTTACGCATAAAAACACTTTGATTGTACCTTGACACCGAGTCTTGTCCTACCTGTACGTGTTTGTCTCCAAAGTGTTCACGTATACGATATGCGACACTTGAAGTCTCTATCTCTTCAATGGGTACAGCTAACACATATAGTTTCTGATTACGTTCATGTGCTCTCGAGAACCAGCACAAGTGTTAATGCGCCCATGTGAAACCTCCACACATCTGCCATTTTTGAAAAATCGCTTTGTCTTATCTAATATTTTGAAACTGACTGTAAATGACTGCACTTACCAAATGCGCCGACAACAACAAAAATAAGCAGGATTGTTGACAGAATAACATCACGGTTTACGTCCATCTTGGCATAAGAGGTCATGTGTCACCGGGTTATCAGACGCCTATCACTGAGTGAAGTGCATACTGATATGTACTGTCTAGGCAAAGACAATGACAAGAAGATAACGCGTCGTGATATCCTACTGGAAAATGTTTGCGAAATTCAGAGCTAAAGCCGTATATAGTTTTTAATGTCTTACACAATTGCTGGATTGAATGTGCCCAGTCAGTGTGAGAGTCAATCATTACATGGCTCTGAAAAGCATTCGTAATGTTCATCAGTTTAGTGCGCTTTTCCGTCATCAGAAATTATATTCACCCAGAGCACCCATGTGGGGAATAGAACACGGTGTGACGGGTGACCGTTTTAGCAACTAAGCTAACCCGATCGCTCCTTATGTTTACCTTTATGAGTTCCATCTAGCAGGACTTCCCATATTCAAATCGTCAGGAAACCTATATAATTCAAACTAGTTTTTTTGTAAACATGATAATGAAACATGATGGTGAAGCATTCGATGCATCAATGACAAAAGTCATGTTCGAACGGAAGTCCCTATTTTGAATGGTAGTGTGTTTTTAAGTATTGTGTATGGTGGATAATTGACTTTCCTTTGCATGTGCTTGTGACGGAGGGATTTTAACGATCATGTGGTATCATCACTTGTTTTACGATGGCCTGTGCTGTTTTTACGATTGTGAAACTGTTCATGTCGATTTTCACTAAAGGTTTTGTTGATCTATCATAAAATGGATAGTATTCTCGACAGAATAAAACCAACGTATATTTTCGCTATCAGATACAGATAGAGATATCGATGCAAATTAGAGAGGCCATATGCAAATGTTAGAGACTACTTTCAAAGTGTAAACTAACATGGCGTCAAAGGTCGACGAGTCGTGTCAGGACCGACGTCCCTGGTTACGGTACTGTCAGTGCTTTGATTTTAGAAAGATTCAGTTTAGTTAGGTTATGATGGATTGAGTGGATTACAAAGAGTAGTATATACAATGACAGTTCTGGACCACTTTCAAGAAATGTCTCTACAAAGCCTTATTTACTAAATAAGGCTTTGGTTGGGCCCTTAGTTCTTGCTACTATTACCCCTACTACTTAACGTGTGTTGGAGGTAACACTGTGCCGTACGGTACGATCAATAATTCTTCTCTTACAAACCCCCTACCCGGCCCATCCCTCAAGTAGTACAAGTTAGGTTCGTCGGCTTTTATATCCACTTTATCTATGTTGTAAGTTTTGACTGACCATATAGGATCGGTGGCCCGCTTACGGCTATCACCCTCGTGTTCCCCCGGCTGGTATAGATACCTCACTAGGGCCCTATCTGGTATCTGTTTCTCCTTCCCACGCAATGGAGCGGCCGACTCTGCAACTATTGATTTTAGTTTGATAGCGTCTGCCGGTTTCTTACCGGTGAGACGGGTGACTTCATGGTTGATTGCCGACACCACCTTGGGTAACCTCGTGACCCATTCAGTCGATCGTTTTCCAGGGGTGACCATCTCCCTAGCATACTGATGGCCGAACAAGCGCTCAGCCAAAGTCCTATTAAATCTCTCAACTATGGCTTGGCTGCGATGGGCTCCGGCCGTGCCACGCCTGACCTTTGTATCGTGTTTGGCTAGCAGTTGTGACACGGCACCCATGAACTCCCGTCCGGGGTCAACTTGCAGCTCTGTTGGCCACGTCAGCGGGCTGCGTTTGTATATGCGTTCGAATCCTCTGGCTACCTGGGCCGAATCTTTCGTGGTCAAGGGTTCGGCTTCCTTGTAACGACTGGCTACGTCCACTACGGTTAAGGCATACTTGTACCTCTTGTCGTGGGGTAGGAACAGTAGGTCTGCCTGGTGAACGCTATTAGGTATGTTAATACCGAACCTCCTTCTAGGCACGTAGCGTGGTGCCGGCAAATAGATCTGCCACAGGGCTTGTTTTTCAAGCCACGCTGTGGCTTCCTCCGGGGGTACTCGCGCTATTTTAGCTAGTTTATCTACTGCGCTAGCTCCTTTCCAGTACCCACGCGGGCTGTAGTAAATAGCCTCAAATTTTTTCATGTCCATACGCGTATGTGTTTATCCCATCAATACCTATCCAACGTTTCGTGTCCATAGGCGACAGGGACGTCTTGTTTATAGTCAGTCCGTATATCTTATGCCCATCACTTCTAAGTGTGTTCATTTTATGTCTAAAGGTACGGGTCTTGAACAGGGCTTCCTTGAATCTGGCGTGTTTGATGTGTTGTTTCACCACATACTTCTTAACCCCCTTAGCCTTCCGGATCTCACTATTGTCGGCTTTCAGTATGGAGTACATCTTAGGTCTCAAACCTATGTACTCGGCTATGGGCGTGCCAGCACACTCGTCCTTCATCTTACCTAGGACCTTTTTATTTACCGTACTGTGTATGGCATGGGTCTTAGGGTAGTCGCTGGTGTCGTATAAATCGAGGTGTTTTTTCATGTCCTCGTACACGTCCTCGGTTCGAATCTCCATCAGCAGGGAATCCGTGTCAGTGTACAGCACTTCACACCTGTCGCCGTACTGTTTCTTGAGCTCGTTGTAGTAAAAGTCGTACATCAGGTGTTTGGATAAATCGAGGATGCTCATCCCCACGTAAACAGGCCGGTTGAATTTTATGTGGCTTTTCTTCATGTGCAGGGCAACCAGGTTGTCTGTGAATATCTTACTACGTTTGAATGCAGGACTGGCTATCAATCTCCTGAGCTTGTCTTCCTCACTCGACCGAACCAGCTTCACGGTCACGCGTTTCCTCAGGTTCTCCATAGTCTTACCAAACACCGAGTTGTTCATGAGCTTGTAGAGATTTTTCTCAAAATCACTGGTGGCTTTTTTTCGTAGGTCTGTGTTCATTCTGATGTAGGGCTCCATCCATGGGCTCTGGTCGAACATGAGCACCCTGTGTATTTTGGTCAGCCTCATACCCAACGACAGGTACAGCTGTAGGTTGCGATAGTGAACGATGTACTTGGTCTTATTCATTAAGTTAGGAACGAGTTTTTCAACGTCTGTCACACGCCCACCTAACAAGTTATGTTGGTACTCAGACATCCAATCTGGGTTAACCCTCATACGTTCGGGGGCCAGGGGGTAGCTGTTGTGCGATGTGTGTAATTCCTTGGGATACTCTAAGTCAACCTCGAGGATATACCCTTTGTTCGAATCTGGTGCAACCCCCATAACATCAACGTGGGGTACCCATTCGAATCCCCCTGTAGGTAGATACTGGCTCATGGCCCAGCCGTACAGGTTGTTTGCGTCGAGATAGAGAATGTGATTGGTTGGCTTGTTAGGATCGTAACCTTTCACGTATTGATTATTTGCTTTCGCGTATCGTTTGGATGCCATGGAAATCCCACCTCGCAAGCCTTTCTCAATGAATAGGTGCATGTCGTAATCTGTGCGCAATTCCAAATTAACTCCGGTCTTTTTAAGCAAGGCGTCCCACGACAGACCTGGGCTGGTGTAATACCATGCGGGGTCGAGTTTATACTGCTTTAAACACGTCCGCCTAAACGTCTCAAACACGTCGGCTAACAGCAGTACATCTGTTCTCAAGTACAGGTCGTGATAATCACCCAGGTTCTTACAACCCAGTTTATTCCATACGTTAGTCGCGTGCGAGTAATCATCTCGTGAGACGGACGCCTCATTCAGCTTGCTATAAAAGCAGTCAATAGGGGGTAGTCTGGTCTCGGTGAACTTGACCCAACTATCCATGTACTCATAGGGGTACACACCCTTCCTCATAAGCAGGGGTCTAGTCTCGGCGTCTGTGTATCGATCGGTGATAGGGAAGGTATTGTTGGCCTTGACCAGACTGTCGAGTGACGACAGGAGGAACTGAAACGAGTCAATGAACCTAAGTCCGTTTAAGCTGAAGGAGATGTATCTCTCCATGTTGTTGGGGATGCACGTTATATTACCATCGATTTTCGCGATGGCCTGCATGATCAAGTGTGAGTCGTACCCTCTCAAGTTGTGAAAGACAACGGGGATGTTTATTGTCTTAGGGTTGATTTTAAGCTTGAGGTTGCACGCGTTGTGAGCGGCGCCTCTATACTTACCAGTTATGTGGCAGTGATCTCTCACCGAATCACCGTTAAGTGGTGAGTCACACACGTGACATTTAGTGCTACTAGCGTGAGCTAGCCTGTCGACTCGGGTCATACGCATGGGAGCGATTTTATACAATGCATTCCTAATAATTTTTTCTTCCTCCTGCAAACACTTTAGAAACCTTTCAGCCGCGTCAGGGCCCCTATATACTACCGGAGCTTTCGTTTCCCCGTCACAACGGACGACAATGTATCCAAACGAACAGGCTTTATGCTCTTGTGTTTTGTGGGTGAAGCTACCACTGGGGGAATCCCCACCCACAACTAAGGCTTCGAAGTCGGCGTATATGATATAAGGTACAGACATTTGGTTCTTGTGGTTACTGAATTTTAGGATATTATCACCTTCCTTAGGCATGTCGACTCGTATGGCCGTCTGCCCCACACCTTGGCAATCCTCCCGGTGGGATTCTAATAAATCAGCTCGACTGAAACCGTGTAGGCATCGTACACAAAAGTGTTTTTCCCCATCGTGTTTCGACTGGTCGTGCAACAACCGGCTGAGATGTTTTATCCACGTGTAGTGATACTTTTCACCTCGTTGGATCATGAATATATTGATAACTTGGCGATCCTTCACCGGGCTGACCCTGTGTACTATTGTTGTGTTACCTTCGTGCCCAAAGACATTTATAGCCAGATTATTCTGTTTTTCTACTTTAGTGATCTGGGATATGGGGGTGGGTTCATCTATACCATCCCAGTTGAGCCCATCGTCTTGGGGATAGCTAGAAAGCCTATCTGAATGAGTGCCAGCTGGAAATAAGGCTGACCTGATAGCTAACCTCAGGCAATCGTTTCCTCTATTCTTAACGTTTACTATGGCATGTTTGTTCCTATAGTAGGGAGGCAAGGCTAGGTATGACCCGCCTCTGAACGGCACGTAGTTAGCTATGTCTAGATAGACATTATCGATTTTATCTACAGCCCACCCGGACCCCAAGTGTGTGTAGCGTTCTAGGTATTCTCGTATCTGCTGAAAACTGGTATCGATTGATGTATCAATGGTCTCTGTATGTGTGGCGACCTCTTGTTGACCTCGGAAGTAAGGCTGAACATACTCAGTGGTACTCCCAACCTGCTTATCGAGCGACATTTTCACTGTGATCTGAAACTTGATACTTCCTAAGTTATTTAGTTCCTGGTTGACCTTATCAGCTATCAGAGGCTTGATATCTGTAATGTCTATGTTTCTATCAACGTGCATGCGCCAACCTCTCAAATAGTTGCCTACAGCGCGCTCAGTGCGCACGAACTGTAGGTCAATAGCTCTATTATGTCGTAATAATTCTACAAGCTGTGGTTTTCTCATACGGGAATACCCGCCTAAACCCAAATCGTGTGCCTCGGCTTTCAGTTGTTTTACAGTGGGAGGTTTTGCTACGGGGGCATGTGATAACAATGCGGTTAACCCGGCTCTCCCCAGGTTTGAATAACCCGTGTATCCAAGCTGTTTTGCTTGAGCTTTTAATTGTGTTACCGTAGGAGGGGCTTCTAAACCTAGTAATCTCAACAATGCTGACTTCCGCATTCGAGAATACCCGATCACACCTCTCTGTTTTGCGACTCTCTTCAGCTCGCGTACAGTAGCCATAGTGTTTACACCTAAGAGAACCAATGTCTAATTGGTTCACAGTAAAGGGAGGTAACCCTTAAGTGGCTGTTTCACGCATTGGAGTCTATCTTGAGCAGTCGCCTACGTTCTTTTATGTAGCCTTTTTTATTCTCGTAGATGAGTTGATGTCTGACTACGTTCGCTCCGTGAGCTTTACATAGACAGTAGTGTCCTTTAACCCCGATACCACACACAGAACACGTGTAGTTAGGACTTCCCATATGGAAACAACAGAACCCCTGATTCCTGCATTTCCTACCACAGGCCTCGGTCTTCCCCATAAGTATGTATTCGCATCGGTATGGAGCGGGTCTCATGTTTACTTATATAGGTATTTTAATTTAATTGCTTCACAACCAACGCAGTAGCTGCTATACCCAACACTATGAAGCCCA
The DNA here is from genome assembly GCF_037392515.1 of Haliotis asinina. Taxonomy (NCBI): domain Eukaryota; kingdom Metazoa; phylum Mollusca; class Gastropoda; order Lepetellida; family Haliotidae; genus Haliotis; species Haliotis asinina. The sequence goes on from NC_090281.1 coordinate 46,100,651, forward strand.
GTTCACGATTCATTTGTCCCTTGGATGGTGTGTAGTACTGAGCGAGTGTGGGTTTATTGAGCGGTTCCAATTGTTTACCAGTTAGTAGGTAGTATTCTTTCATTGCTTCATCGACATCGTTGAATGTTTGAACGGCATGGTTTTCACGCTGGAGTTGTTCGTTAATAAAATCGATCCTCTGGAGGCGTTTTTTAGCGTACTCGGCCTGTGCCCTTTGTAATTTCTCAGTAGCGAGATCGTGCCGCTTCCTTTCTTCCTGTATTTCAGCCGCGTGATCATCTCGTAGTTTCGAGAAGAGGAAATTACTCCCGGAAAATGCCAGGGCATTCACTAACGCCCCACCGACCATCATAGCTATCGTGGCCATCCCTATATTTATTTCATTATATTATCAGGTATTATCCCTTGTTTTACTAGGATGTCTTTTGTGGCCATCGCCATACCAAGGTTCATTATGAGCATACCCATATCCTGCAGGTTGAAATCTAGCTTGATAGTTGGTTGTTTAAGCACCATTTTAGTCAACCGAGCGTACCCTACTGCTAGACTGGCGACCACTGTGGCGTGGTATGCGTCGTTGACGAACGTTTTCCCCTCAGACATTATGTATATGATATAAAATATTAAAATTATAACATGATATGCGGGTCGACGGTGGGGGTACCCCCCACACCCCCAACAGTGGGGGTTACCACCTCAGGTACCACCTCACGGTGAGGGTTTCCCTCACGTGTATATAACCACGAGATAGCCAAGGCAGCAGTTACACCTACAGCCAACAACAGTCGGGGGTTGGTCACTTTATGTTGGTTACACCACCGTTTTTTACCGGCAGCTACTCTCTTAGGATTCTTCTGCCTGGTTACTGTTTGTGAAGGGGCCACTTCCCCCACTGGTTCCCTGGTCTCCTGTGAAGGAGTCACTTCCATCACTGTTGGGGGTACCTCCACTGGGGTTTCCTGTGCAGCATCCATCTATACTATTATTATTATTCTTTCTCTCAAATTGACAATGTTTTGCCGTGATAATCGCCGCCGTCACTGGAGCCAACAACATACCATATTTGTGGTACAGCCCGCAGCTGATAGAGCTCACGGCGTGTTCGATAAAAGGGTCTTTCTCGAGGTCCTCCCACAGGTAAAGTCGGCGCTCTGGTGGAATGGGAAGGAAGTGTGATACAATACCGGTGTATATCTGGGTCATAGCCGATCCTATTGTCTTTGTCATTTCTGCTCCGAGCCGGGACTCGTATCTAGCGTACAGCTTATCGATTTCTTCGGCTGACATTTTGTGAATTTTATCCGGAGTGTAGTCTCCAAAGTAATGTTTGGCTTTGCCACCAACAGCCAACGCCACCAGTTTCTCTCGCTTGTCATCAGTGGGGCCTGCCGGCGGCGTGGGGGAGACCCCCAACTGTTCGAGCAATTCCTCACACTCCATCTTATAATATAACAAGTAAGATTTAGTTTTAACTATATAATACCCGATGCAGACAAAACACAGAGAAATGAAGGTTAAGTTGCACACAACAAACACTTCAAATATCATAGCTATGCTTAGCTTTAGCTTAGCTTTGCTTAGCTTTGCTTAGCTTTGCTTAGCTTTGCTTAGCATACTATATATGCTACTGGTTGGTCGGTCTTGAGCACGAGCTTAGCGTGTTTAGTTTCAGCGAGTTGTTTCTTCACCTGTTCCCGTTCTAATTTACTCATCACATCGTTCTCTCTCAAACACTCCTCGAACGAATCCCTGTCCTTGCAGTGAAATAAGGCCACCCATCGCGTCTGCTCCCTGAGGTCTTTCAACACCGAGTTGAACTTCTGCGTTAGCACCCAGACGCTGTGATTTGCATGCCGGCCGGAGAAGGCCAGGTACGATAGCATGTCTCTCTTTTTTGTTATCTCGCGATTAGCGCTGCAGTCGTCCAGTATGAACAGCATCGGTTCCCCTTTAAATTTCTCGTGAAGAGCTTTCAACCAGTCCTGCAGGCGTGTTCCAGGGTCGATTTTGTGTACGTCCGGGTCCGTCATCACCCAAGGTCGCGCGTACGTTTTATTTATGCTCAGAGTAGGGCACATGATAACGATGTTATCGAACACATCCTTGTAGTAACCCTCCAACATATCCAACACGAAAACGGTCTTCCCACAGCCAGTCTGCCCGCACACTATGGCGCAGTGTGGGTCAGTGGGTAGTTGTGGGTACCCCTGGGGGGTGTGGGGGGACTGTTTATTGTTGGGGGGTGTGGGGGGGTACCCCCCATCAGTAGATGGCTTGCACGAATCTCCCATTGTCTATATTAAGTTGCGCGTCCATAATAACGTACAGATATAATTTCAACTTACCAGCGGGTTGAGCTTTCTTAGTAATCTGGATGGTTATCCCTTCGCTGCCGTTATCTATACGGCGCCCGCTACCGTGCAGTTTATCATCATCCGTGGATCGCATGTCCAACCATAGGGCGTACTTGGTGGTCAGGTATTCACCGATCTGCATGGAGCCGAGGTCCAGGTCCTTTGTTATATAATGTTGGGCCCCCACTGGTAGCTTTTTTATCTCATCCCACTGCTGGTGGGGTCTCATACCATGACTGAACAGCTGGTTGGGCACGCCCTCGATGGTCACTTCCACCTTTTCAATCTCGGGGTTGAAAAACTTCTCGCTGTTCCTCTGGAATGGCTCGTAATCCTCCACGGGGATGACCAGGATACCTTTCATCGATCGCGCCGGCACGTTCAGGTTGATATTCCACACAGTGTCGCTCTTATCTCGCACGACTGATCTATGCCTCAGTACGCGATCGTACAGGATAGCCATCTTCCCAGAGTACTGGCTTCGAACCTGCCTGGCCAGCTCCGGGCTAGTGACCATGTCGAACTCCAGAGAGATGTTGTCTATGGCATAACTGGCCTCATCACCGTTCGGCGTACGCACTACTTTGCTATAGTCGTTAAACGTGAGCTCGTATTCGAGCCTATCACCCAGCGCGGCCTGGTAAAACGGCGCGTGTCCCGTGAGCAACTCGAAGTCGAGCGGCACGCAGAATCGATTCCCGTATGCTCGAGCGATGGCCTTTTCACCGTCCGATAGCTTGTCTAGCTGGTCTGGCGTGAAGACATACCCTATGCGCGCCAGGGTTGATTTGCTGATACCCTGGTACACATCATTGACTCGTTCTCCCTCGCTTTTCCAGAGATCCTTGTAGCAGTGAAACACGTCGCTGTCGTCGATGCTCAGCACCTCGTTACCGCTGATCTTGACGGTCGTTTTCTTGATGATGGCTCGACCCACGTTCCACACTAGCGCGCGTTTGTCGTTGTCGGAGGTCAACGTGATATTGAACGCCAGTCGAACAGTGCCTGGTACAATGAGGTCATTCTCACCAAGGTTTGGAAATCTAACCAGCAGAGTTTGATTCTGGTCTATCTTGCTGGGATTGTTGGTGATGGTCACCGACTGTCGCACGGCTCTGGCGTCTAATGGCTCTCTCAATCTTCTGAAAGGATCTAATTTTCTACCGTACATTGTTATATAAATGAAATATATTTTTAATACTAATGGATGAAGACATACCTATGGATGATATGCGGGGCGATAGTGCCCAGGCATTCGATGATGACCAGGAGACCTCATTCTCGCAAGGTGACGAGCTCCTTAAGGGCGCCGTCGACGATTATTACAACGCAGTTGAAAATAAATCCAAACTCAAGCCGTTGGGAAGGAACTATTCCAGGTTTACCCTCAGCAATGGCACGCTGCGTTTGAAGTCTCGCCCGGAGATCGATCTCATGAATAAACGCACTAGAGAACCGCTTGCCTTATCAACATTGGGCAGTAAACATGGGAATGATTTTATCCGCGATGAACTAGGCTTCATAGATTACGGTGGCGCGCGACCTAAGCAGTATCCTCCGAAGTTAGTTCAAGGTCTGGAAGGTATCAGGGACGCCATATCAGATCAAAACATGACTTATGATATTAAAAAAGTGTTGGCCGACTACGAGAACAAACCCTTCCCGGGGCTCGAATTTACCGTTCGGGAACTGCGGGGGTTGGATCTGACGATGCAAACCATTCGCGGACATCTCGCGAAAAGCACGGCCAAAATGAGTGAGATAGACGACCACATCGCCTATGAAAGGAAAAAACTCGGTGAAACTGAGGACGAGGCTCTGAAAGCCCCCATCGAGAAACGAATACGTGATTTGGAAGAGGAAAAGAAGGTCTGGCTGGAGACAGCATCCTCCTTCAAAGAAAAGCTTCGATCCCAGGTCAGCCGTATACGGGAAACCATCAATCAAGTCCTCTACCGAGACACCACGTTAGCAGACAGGATTCGGATATTGTTCCGGGAGCAAGGGATCACCATCGCCAGCATTCTGACTGCATTGGGTTTCATCATATCAACCCTGGTGGTGTCACTGGTGGGAGGAACCCCCACACCCCCCACACCTGGCGGCGGGGGAACTCCCACAGGCGGTGGTGTTAAAGACTGGATAAAAAAACTCGGGGAAGGCCTAGCTAAACTGGCTGGTAAAGCCGCCGAAGCCCTTCCCGGCATCCTGGGTAGCATCGTCTCTTGGTTGTTGGGCGCTCTGGCTAAAACTGCCATGTGGCTCAGTCAAAACATGTGGGCAGCCATCGTTGCCGTGGCGGGTCTGGTGTACGTAGCGGCTAAGAAATCTTTAACCAAATAAGTCCCAAAGTTACCCCACCAACCACCAGGGCTGTTTTATTATCAATATGCTGCTGATAGGGGGGTACCACCACATGAATATGGGTGTGTGTGGGGGGCACATGAACTTTAGACTCCGGGGGTGGCGCCACTATACCCGTTTCACGTGGTGGGATGTGTGGGATATAGGGGGTGTTAATATCGGGGTTGATACCTAACTTTTGGTCCGCCGTGGCTATGACTATTTTGTTGTTATAACCCACCACTTTTTTTACTCTCAGTTGCATATCACTCGGAGCCATGTACAGCCCCACGCCAAACACGTAATTGACTTTCGATCTGGCGTATTCTAACACGTTTTGGTAACGGTCGATGGCCCGCGGGAGATCAACTGGAGAATTGATAGCATCCTCAACGTTGGAAACGAACTGTTTCTGAGCGTCGTAAGCAGTTCCCTTACCGAGGATGTTGGAACGCGTCATCGACTGCGCACCCAACAGCGCCCACACGTACGTTCAAATCGAGTCGTTCAAGCGTATTGTACCAGCACGAGTGAATTCTTTCGATGTTTTTGAGATCATTTTAGTCCAGGCTGTGGCTGCATCAGGATTGGTTTGCTTTATACAGCTGACATGGATCTTTTCATTCGTTGTGGGGCCTGTAAATGTATGACGGTTTGGGTTGTATGAACCATCTTTAGAACCGGCCTGATATGTTCCGGACCTGTAGAAGTACACGAGAACTATACCGAGACCATGGTTCACACCAGGAAGGCGAAAGTCTTTATTCGTTGGAATCTCAAACTCCCCACAAACACGTTCATAAGCGCGTTTATCATAGGGGTTATTCGTCATACTCCACGCTTTATCTTGGGGAAGAGGAGCACTTATTTCCTTCAATATTCGTCTCGTTTGATAATAAATATGAAACAAAATGACCGCCTTACTCAGTTCGTCTATACCGTAGTCTGGTGTCACACCCGACCCTGTCGTCGCACACCACACAGCAAAGTTTAGTTGGTTCTGCCAAAACTGCATTGGGTTTTGATTCCAGTTTACCACCGCCTGCGCGTTATTAACGGACACGATATAGTTTTCAAAGATATTAATAAAGGTTGTTTTAAACCCCGTACTACCTTCCACCACGATTTTCAAGTGTGCTAAATCCATATTATAATATATAATTTATATATTATAATATGTACATAACACTTCCAGGAATAACGAGCGGTGAAGCCGTTCAGCTGACGCACGCGATCGATAACACGTCAGGCCAACTCGAAGTCGCACTCTGCGATATCACCTACCTACCGCAATGGACTAACATCAACGCCAGCAACAATAAGCTGTTTGTCAGTGGAACTCGCAGCCAGATAACTGCCGGCTACTACAGCGTGTGCTCTCTAAACGACGAGGTCTTCAAACCCCTGGGAGCCGAACTCAAGATGAACGACTCAAACGGTACAGTGGTGTTAATCAACAACGGAAGAACCTCCTTGAGGCTCGGCCGACCATTAGCGAGGATACTCGGTATGTCTCCTGACGAGATAAAACCAACAACAACCGTCACAGGCACGAAGTTACCCGACCTAGTACCGTACCGAGAGCTGTACATTCATCTCGGCCAGGTGAGCACAACGTACAACATTCAAGGAGGTCACCCTTCCACTATACTGAGAGCAGTGCCGGTGAAAACTGAGAAATACAACGACGGTAGAACCGAGTCGTTTTCACCACGGCAGTATAAGAGATTAACCCAGGGCAACATACCTGAGCTGACAATATCGGTGTTAGATATAAATCATAATCCTGTAAATATAGGATACCTCAGCTTAACACTTCACGTCAACGTCAACATGTGAAACTAGAACAAGACCGTGACACGCGGAAAGCACTATGTAAAAAATATAATAGAGCTTTCAATATCGTGGGCGGGGCTGACACTACCCTTATGGCAACCAGCATGGGACTAGGGGCGGCAGGTGTTGGGTTGTTAGCTACCATCGTGGCTGCACCTATAGTGCTAGGTATTGAAATAACAGCTCGGGTGGCAGGGTTAGCAGGATTGGCGCTTAAGTTAGTATCACGCAGACTTAATCGTAAGGCATTGAAACACGACGAGATCAGGGTTCTGGCCGAAGCAAAGCTGAACACAGTGAGTGAGCGTATTTCCACGGCACTCTCTGATAGTAAGATCTCAGAAGAGGAGTTTCGTTCAATCCTCTCTGAACTCAAAAAATATAACGGAATGAAACAAGATATTCGATCCAAGTCTCGTAAGTCTGCTATCAGTGAGGACGAGAAAAAAAAGTACATAGAACAGGGGATACAAAAAGCCCAGCAAGCCTTTATTATGAACACCAAAGAGATCGTAGGCGGTTCACGTTAAACTGTTTCATTGATATAAACGTGACATAGGCACAGTGTTACCTCCAACACACGTTAAGTAGTAGGGGTAATGTATCTATACCAGCCGGGGGAACACGAGGGTGATAGCCGTAAGCGGGCCACCGATCCTATATGGTCAGTCAAAACTTACAACATAGATAAAGTGGATATAAAAGCCGACGAACCTAACTTGTACTACTTGAGGGATGGGCCGGGTAGGGGGTTTGTAAGAGAAGAATTATTGATCGTACCGTACGGCACAGTGTTACCTCCAACACACGTTAAGTAGTAGGGGTAATAGTAGCAAGAACTAAGGGCCCAACCAAAGCCTTATTTAGTAAATAAGGCTTTGTAGAGACATTTCTTGAAAGTGGTCCAGAACTGTCTTTGTATATAGTACTCAAAGCGAAGATAGAAGTTCGTAGGCTTGCGAAGATACTATCATCAGTTCCCAGACCGACTGGCAGTGTTAGCGAGAGGACAGCAAAGGAAATCAGGTGTACAATGTCACGCGAACATTAGAGTGTAATTCTTGTTCAAAAGGTTAATTGAAGATTTCTGAAGTCTGTTGTTATTTTTCAAACGTAAGCTAAGATTTTTGTTGACAGTAATTCGTGCTTTAACATACACGCTTACAGGGAACTAGATGACCTAAGACAGTCAGATGAGTGGTCAGTAGAAAATTGGACTAAGTCTTGTAACGTAGCGTATTACTCATATTTGCGACGTCAAAGACATTACACGAACATAAATGAGGTCAAGTGATCTGGTTCATGATGTTCCCAGCAACTAATGCAGGGGATCGGTGCGGTCAGGCACATAGCGCCCCGAATACTACGTGGACGTTACACAAAAAGGAATATCACCTTTGACCTTTTCGCGAGAACTCCCGCTTCTTCATGGATCTGGGAGCTCGGCTCCGAAGTCACACATCTTGTCAAACACTGGTTTAACTGAGTGTGTAATGTAAATGTTGCTGAATGCAACGTTAAACAACAAATAATGAAAGCATTATTTAAAAGACGCAACCACAGTCGAAAGCAATGTTAAGATTTTACTTCCAGGAAAAGATACGTGGTGTTTACTGATTTGACAAAACCAGAATACATTCAACATATACGGGTTTGTCTCAGATGTGATATTTATTGATTCCTGCGATTCGGTATTAACACTCACTAACACACTTACTAATTTCAACTAGTTTCAGTACATACAAATCCAGAAATTATCATTGTGAATACTCGAAGAACATATTTTGAAATGTGGCATTGGATCGAACGGTGATTTTGTATATAAGCAAACTTCGATCGGTCGAAATAGAAAGAGTTATACCTTGAGATACATATGGCTTAAAATGTGAGCTGATTAGGTTGGTCCAAGCGGAGGAAAAGCAAAGCCACTTCCACATGTGCAGAATGTTCTGTTAGTATTTCATTGTTGCGTGATATCTTTATGCATTTAACTTTTCTTCATTTTGGAATCGCTTCAGATAAGGCACAGCAACACTTATCGCTGATAATGTCCTCATATCTAATTTGAATCTGCAAAGTTCTCTAAAATTTGTATTCATAATCCACAGTCGGGAAAATATGTTTCTTTTAGCTATACTAATTCTGTTTCGATTGTACATTTTAGATCTGGTCGGCAGCACCACAAATTTGAAAGAATAGTTCCGATATGATTTAGTTCTCAGCGGCATGTTTGTTTATTAAAGCTGAGAGTGGCACTGCCGACTGGTCCGAGTTTGCAGACCACAGCAGAGGACGCTCCATTCACGTTGAAGGCAACGGATTCTGCAGATGCACCAATGAGGCTGATGATGATATCGTCAGTTACCCTCTGACGGGACATCGGAACCCACTTGTTTAACTTGCCCTGAATGAGCACCTGCTTTCTGAAATTAAAACCCACTTTTAGAAATCTGCATTACGAATGCATCTAACATAACATAACCAGCAATAATTATGTGCATTTGTAGACTCTAATTTCAAAGTTTTAACCGATCATGGCGTAGCGGTCTTCTTTAAAGAGTTCAAAAGCCTCATTAACTCAAAATGAGATGGTAAAGCTGCACCATCTACGATTGCCATTCTTGAAAGAACCTCCGTGAAACCCACCACACAAATGTGTAGTCCTCGATAATCATGATTGTCGTGTATTCACATGGATATGACCAGGGGCGTCAATTAATTCTAAATGAAAGGAGGTTGTTCATATGCTTGTGACACAGGTGTCAGCAGCGGTGTGTTATTATTTGGGTTCATCTTCACATCCAACAGCCTAATTATCAACACAATGACAACCTACGTTCATCTAATAGTGTTTATTATTTCACACTGATCACCTTAGAACCACAGACTATATATGGGAGTAGTATTCATACATATGCACTACGTCAGAGGCTGTCTGTCAGATTGACATATATCCTAAAGACTTCGGCACAAGGTTCCCTTAGGAATAATGAACTCAACAGCCACCCCGGATACTGAAACAGATACGAATGATGGTTTATTCCCTTTAGCTATTATTTATCTCATTGTATCCGTGCTGGTCATGTCTGCCAACGGAGTGGTCGTTCTCGTTGTCGCCAAGACAAAGGAGTTGCATTTGCCAACGTTATGGACCGTTACTTGGATGGCCGTCTTTGATTTCTTCATGGGTCTGTATATTTTGATTTTCGTCGTCCCATCTGCGTTTCTGAAACGATTTGCCTACTCTGATACAATGGTCAGCGTTGCATCTTGTATACAGACGTTTATATTAGGTCAAGCGGTCTTCAACGTTGCACTGACCGTCATTGAACGCTGCATTGCTGTGTGCTGGCCGTTGAGATACATCCACATCGTCACGAAAAAGCGTTTTGTCAAAGGAGTGGCCATCTCGATTTTTCTAAGTATAATCCGTGTCGTTCTGATAACTGTGCCTGACGGTGACTTCTACTTCCGTGAAGATTCTGCACTTTGTGTTGTAGACTTTGATACCTTGCCGAATCTTATGGCATCCGTGGGATTTCCTATCATCACACTAGTTATGATCGTCATCTGTCTCGTGCTGATATTCATCAGGAAGCGAGTCGGTAAGAAACAAGTACACCCTGAAGGCGTCAACAGTCAACCAGAGACTGAGGTCAAATTTCCCTTGATGTGTGTGATGTCAACGAGCGTTTTCTGCATTTCTTACGTTCCATTCACAATAGGTATTATTACAAACTACGTGTCCGGAAAAGACAATGTACCGACTCTCCTGGTGCGAATAATCATGACGTCACTCCTATCCAACAGCCTGTGGAATGTGTTCATCTACACCGCCACCTACCAGCCATTCAGGGAGGCGCTCTTGTATCTCTTCTGCAGGTCGTACTTCAGAAAGAAACGGCAACAAGAGCTATTTACAAGGCGTTAAATCCACCTTAATACGACATTCCGTTGTGCTCTTATCAATTTCAACATACAATTAATTAATACACCTGGGGTTTATATTTTTCAGTTATCCCGTAAACGTAATTAATTCTTTTTTGATTCGATGCTTCAGCGTGTGTTCCAATGACCATCATGTTTCAATGTAATCCTTCTGTTGTTCGTTAAAATAATCATATTTACTCTATGTATGCGTTGGTATTTATTTTGTTACTATTGATACTCCACCTACTCTGTATAATTCTGTCCCAAGGTCAAAAGTCTATGGTGAAATGTCACCAGTTCTTTGTAATAAAAACGTTGAGGTTCAAATCCTTTTGTTAATTGTGTCATCTCTCAACTGCGAAAACATGAATATAAATCAACAGAAGCTCCAGAAAAAATATGTATGTCTTTACCTGAGCAGGATTTGATGAGCCTATCAGTCAGACTTTCGCATAAATTATGTGGCAATGCCTTTATCCAGAACGTATGATTTCCAGACAAAAAAAGAGATAAACATGGGTTGATCTATCCCCTATGTTTATGTTTCCCATGAAAACGAATACAAGCAGTCTTTCTTTTTAACGACTGCAAGCGATGTAACAAGACAGTAAGTCCGCCCCAATCCTACGTGCTTTCATGAGCAACACTTTCATTTGGAAAGATTATTGTTGCAACACTTATCATTATGACGGAACAGGGTTTCCATATTGCATTTCAACAATAAATGTACAAAGTCTTATGAATATTGCTTGAGAGGGTGTTTTTGTATTACAATTTTCACCACCATCTTTCTACTCTCCGGTCCACACTGTCTGTAAACGTGTGCAACGGAGCAAAACACTATGTCGACTTACTCCTTGGAAGCCTGCAATGTCGGGCGTTATCGAGTAGTCAGCATACAGCACTGCCGCAAGAATGATACCATACTTGTTCTGTCCTCCGAAATCTGAATATGTGGACCACACCTCTCCGTCTGGTCCCTCAAAGTCTCCAAAGGCAATCTGTAACAACCACTTTTGTTACGAATCTGACAACGGTGGAATTTCGCCTGCTAACTCTCGACATAACATGATAATTATACAACACCCCTTAAACACGAGGTGTTCGTATGACCTTGCGTGAGGGTGTCTCTACACGGACATGTTTAGGGAAGTAAGGTATCTATCATATATTTGACCCGTGAAGGTCCCGGGGTAGAATAGGCCTTCAGCAACCCATGCTTGCCATTAAAGACGACTATGCTTGTCGTAAGAGGCGACTAACAGGATCTGGTGGTCAGGCTCGCTGACTTGGTTCACACATGACATCGCTTCCTAATTGTGCAGATCGATGCTCATGCTGTTGATCACTGGATTTTCTGATCCAGATTCGATTATTTACAGAACGCCGCCATATAGCTGGAATGTTGCTGGGTGCGGCGTAAAACTCACTCACTCACTTTGATATATTTACCTCATGATCAATGATTTCTTTGATCCGCCGACCATATCACTTATACCGACAGGACCCGTGCTGAGAGTAGCGACAACTGCATTCAGAGCTGTGTTTGGTTCTGATCCGTCTGGAAAAACCAAATGCAAAACTTCATCAGCAGCGTAACAAAGGTAAACATAGACTGCTTTCAAACACTGCCGTGTCGAACCATAACGATTTGAATCTCGTGTTATTTCGAAGTAAACGTTTTGTTCACTTTTTAGCTATGTCGAACTCGAAATTGTAACGCAGGTACCTTCCACTTCAATACAATATTTTAGACGGTATCTTTAAAGTAAAAATGCTTAAGCGTGTTTCCTCAAATTATAACCATGTAACACATTTCTATTTCTTATTTTACGAACTGAACTGTATTTAGCTTCAGTCGTATGAAACAGTGAAGAATACTTAAACAAACAGTTGTCAGTATTTCACATGTCCTTTCAGTAAAACAAAACTAAACATCGCAGAAAGTAGTAAGAAACACAACCATATGTACATCTTGAAGTTTCACATTAATGAGTAATGTAATGATGTAAACATATTCCCTCTTGCTAAAACATTTCAACCACTGCCCATAGCTATGTTTTGCGAATTGTTCAAGGATACTTCATGAAACCCATCTTTCTATTAGGCAATAGGGTCGTGGGTTAGCCAAGTGCTTAAAGTGTCCCCGGTTCGATTCCCCACATGGGCACAATGTGTCCATTTGTCCCTCGCCGTGATATTGCTGGAATATTGCTAAACGCAGCGTAAAACTAAACTCAATCAACATCAGGCAGTGATTCCATACATCTAGCACGGTGATGAGTAAGCGCAATGTTGTAGTTCCAAAATTTCCAAACCAATACCCGTATGAAAGAGTACGACAGTAAATGGGAAATTAGCTAATAACTATAGCGCTGATCTGTATAGATTTGTTTTAAAAAGTTTCCTTACTGAATGGGTTGCCTGGTTGAAATGAGGTTGTCCGGAAATTGTCCTTATGCAGAGCTAAACCAATTGCCCAAGCCAAGAGTGATGTCAAGCCAGTCTTCCAGTGGTTCCAGTGTGATAGTCTCTGCTTGCCCTTGCCGCATAACGGAAAATACGGTTCAGCAGAATCAAATACTCTAAGATTGTGAGCAGCTGAGACAGCAGTATACGTATACCTTCCAACGATATTCAGTAAAAACTAAGCATATGGCGAACTCCAAGGAACTCTCATGTTACTATAACCTTAGCTAGTTGCATGTCCTTCCACAGAACGTTTTTCATTCTGTCATTAAATGCGTCAGTAAATCTCTGGTTTAATAGTCATCGTTACTGTTATGAAGTATTAAGAGGTTTATTACATGACAGTTTTCGTTACCACCTCAAGCCTACCACATGAACCTGAAGGCCAAAGGCCCAGACAGCTAATATGCTAGTCGAGGGATATGATTCGGAAAAAGAAGCTGTCATATCATAACCCATTTTACTACATGCTGGGATTTCATTAAATTATAATGTCGTCTAACTCCGAAATATCTTCACCAAGACTACACCTCATAATCACACCATTTCATGATGGACAACAACTCGAGCAGACGACATAATGCAAGTAACTAAAATACATTAGGCTAAAATAAACTGGAAACGACAGTGATTTGAGCGTTTACATGTATTCTGTATGTTCCAGTTTACTAGCCGGGAATACGGTTATGTGGCGGAAATGCATTTTCGGCCCGGATGGTCAGTGTGTGTGGTTTTATAGAGTGTAAGATATTGTCCTCGATCTTTCTTAACTTTTTGAATAAAATATCTTAAAACTAAACACAAACATCGAAAGCATACCTCTGTACATTTCGTAAAGAGAGATACGTTTGCCATGAAGAGGAATTGATCGAAGGTTACTTTTGACCCTCTGGAAATGGCCAAACATTAGCCTCCATTTCCATAAAACTCGGAAAACACACAAGACTTCTTTACACATATAGCCGAGAATTTATATTATCTGCAAGTTTTAGAAAGGTAAAAATGTGGGTAGCATCTTTGAGTACCTCCCGAAAATGGTGTGTTCCATGCACAGTTCTTATCTTAATGTTTTGTTTTCACTGAATGACACTATTGCTCACCCACCTGTGTTACTACGGGTATTTTCAGCGACTGAAGAGCGTAGAGGGGATACGCCATACAATACCGGATTCTCAAGCCGTTCTTGGCAGCTGCATTGCCCATTTCCAACAACCACTACCTGCCCAAATTAACATGAGTATGAAGTGGCCTCACCACGTCAAACTGCGAGTCTCAAAAGTCCTGATACAGGAAATTGTGTTTCTTCGCAGAGTTTTCTGAGATTTATCAGTAGGAATGTCCTTATTTAGATGCACAGTAACATCTGAAACTCATCGGTCAGCATGTTATTAGCATTGTATTTCATTAAAGTAAGGACAGGCTTTTCACACTCAAAAGTTTCGATACACTACATCAGAATAAACATGCTCCCTAAGAGGGTAGTTTTACCTCTTCAAACACAACCAGTCCCCACTGACGCGCAGAAGACATGAGGTCTTGCCAAAATCGATGAAAGAATAATACGATTAGTTGTCTATAATACAAAACTGTAGCATTAACAAATGTTACTCTCTATAGAGTAAGAGTGCTTCCATCAACGGTCATGTTATTCCTCTAGAGGTCCTTCACAAACTATCATGGTTGTATTTGACCAGAATTTTATTCGGACGATCATTTTCAAGCATTTGACCTAGTGTAATGACTCTGCTGCTGACTATCAACAACTAGACTGTCTTGTCCATACTCATTTTTACAGGACACAATCGCAGCGGGAGTATTTATATTCTCAGGCTTTAAAAAGTAAAAACACAAAAGGAACGGCCCTCACCTCATCAGTTGGCAGTGCTTTGTCTCCATAGGTAATGAAATTGTAAGCGCCCCCATTTTTCTTGGCGTATGTATTATTAGAGGACCTGGGAGAAGTAAAGTGATTGAGAAGCACAGCTTCCTTTATGGAAAAGATGACTCTTTTTCTCAGGGTGTCGATTTCTGTCAGAATACATTAACCGAAACCATGGATTTGAATCTCTATGTTGACATAGTATGACCTGTGTGAGACCTACATAAAAGCAGAACGAGTAGAATTTGGTGAGAACCCACTGCGCTCTTTCAGAACCGATCGCGAGTAGAAATTTACTGCAAACGTCTTAAGAACAATTCATTTGGTTTCGAGAATATTTCCACGGGATACCAAAGTAACTAAGAACATAATGCGGTCGAGTTTAGTCTGTCTGCGAACGGAACTGACCTGGCGGAAACTGTGTACAAACGTATTCCAACTGATGTCCAACTGTAACCATCCCAAATCAAATTTTCATTACACCTGACAGCGTCTTATTAACACATTTTGGAAACAGGCGAAAACACTTCAGTGTAATATCAGAGAACGTCAGAGAATGTTCCAGATTGTATACGCATACAACGCGGCCATCAAATCCCAACGTCTAGATTAGCTGAGTGAGTGAGTGAGTGAGTGAAGCGTTTTGACAATTAGTGTAGGTTCGATTCCCCAAAAATGTTAGTTTTAAAGCCATTCTCAATGATTCTCACGTTTAGTGAAGTCCTACATTATTGTCCTCATTTTGTGCAGTTGATTCAGTCTACTGAATATGCCCTTCCCTGACACAAGACACAAAAAAGGTCATTAAAACATCGGAATTTCACAAGAATATTTTTAAATTTTAAGGGAATAAATCGGAATTTGATACAGTTATATAAAACATATATTGATCTCCATGTTCTATTGTCAGCAAACAGATCTTAATACACGCATAGGTAATGTACGATTATTCCAAACCAGATTTAATCACAAGACACCATGACTTGTATCTACGTGACAACTGATTCAGCAAAAGTACGTGTAGCTGAAAATGTAGCCAAGAGGTATTCTAAACATTGGTTAGTAAATATAACATGTTGTCATCTGGAAAAAATAGCTGACTAGGAGCAAGAATTATCTCTGAAATGTCGTATGAAGAATAAAAAAGAAGTAATGTTATCAATAAAACGTGTCATGTGTTTAAAGTTATATTGCTGGCTTTTTTAACTGGGAGTATATCATATGTACTATGTAAATCACCTAGGTGTCAATATCGTGGTTTCAAATGCATTTTCTTTTAACGTCAAATTCATCCATATCGAGAGATTTAATTCATTCAAAATGCATGATCCTACTTTCTCTTTCTAGGATACATGTCGCATCACAACACATCTCTAGAACTAGTTTGCACAAGGAAAGGATGAACAAACCCACCACTGAACATGATGGGTGAAAACAATTCAGTGTCCACCATAGCACCATATCCTGATGATGACATGCATACAGTGTTAGATGTGGTTTGGGTGTTCCAGTGCTGTAGTGGTCGATGTAATTGTGTCGTAATTAGTGGTGGCTGTGTTGCGTCCCATGTTGTGTCGGTGGCTGTGGTGTCTATATGTAGTGGTGCATGTGGTGGTGGTGCCCCATGCATTAGTGAATGTTGTGGTGTACTCATGTAATGCCGGTGGTGGTGCGCCATGTATTCGTGAATGTGATGGCGGTGTCCGATGTTGAGATGATTTCTCCCTTTAAACAAAATGTAAACCAGACATAGTGAAATAATTTTACCTTGCCAACTAAAAATTTAAGTCTTAGAATTTTATTCAACTTAGGATAAAAGTTGTTTATTCAAATCGTTATTACTCGTTTGTATTCCAAGGGGGTAAGCCCAGCAGTTAGAACAGTGAAACAAGAGCACACGCGGTACGTGATGAGCGTTAACTTTGACCAACCGAACTTCTTCTCGGTGTTTTATTTAATGTGCATACCACCTTGTAATACAAGCAATGAAAGTGATTTGAAATTATGATCGTTTGTTAAACAACTTTCATCCTAAGTTGAATAAATTTCTGAGAATTAAATGTTCAGTTGGCAAGGTAGAATTATACAAAAAGCAATCTTCATTTTACTTTATTCGATTTACTTTTTTGTTTAAAGAGAGATTCATCGGTACGTTTTCACGGCAAACAGACTGTAATCGCAGAATAACACGAGTGAGTCACGAATGCGATGAGCAGTGATAAGCACATCACAGTTTACAACATTCCCACCCATGGACGACAGTTTGTTTTACTTCATTTGTATTGAATGATTCATACACCTATGTCTCTTTGGGTTTTACTTGTAATTTTAAATTTACAATGCGTCATACCTGTATTGCATTAGCCGTTAATTATGTTATAATTATATTCTCTTACATAAATAAGTCTGTAATCAATGAAAAAAACTTGTTTCGTTTTGTTTCAATAAAGAATATTACCAGGTCTTACCTGGCTCACGCTAAATCAGAAAACATGTCACACTCATTCTCTCATCGTATACAGCAATTTAGATATAGATGGGAAAGGTTGATACAGGTTTCTGCATGTAAACGGAGTGGTAGTGTACCCTAGTTGTTCAAGTAAATGCTATGCCTCAAGCCCACTTTTGTGGCCCGTCAATGGAATGTTGCCAAAGCGGCATAAAACCACACTTACTCGTTGTTGTTAAACCAATCTACATACGCGAGAAATGAGATTCCTGTTGCTTATGCATGACTCATTTCTTTCAGACGCAGGAACCCTGGCAAATTCTGGATTTGGTGTTGTGTCCCTCTGACTTTCCGAGGGACCGATGGGATGAGCTTTTGTTTCATGGTGGCTCCATAGTACGTCCGCTCTCCGCGTAGCCCCCCGCCGACTGTACATGGAGTAGGTTCGGCGCTACGGCCTGATTGTACAGTCAGGATGGTTGTTACAGCAACCCAGCTAGTTTAGGGTTGGCACACTCTGTGGCCCCAGTCTTTTCAGCATCCCCCGTAGGCCCAATGCTGACTGCACTTGACTGGTGGATTTAGGTGGTAGTGTAGATAGGGCCCCCTTCGTGCATGCCCTGTACAATGCTATCTATAGATGGCATAACTTATTGTTTACCCACCACTCCGTTCTTCAGTAGGTAGTTCGAGACAAAGCAAGTCCCGGATGGTCACTTTGAGGGTCAGTGTACTGGCCGTCTGCGCGGCCACCTGCTGGTAAACATTCAATATTTCAGTTTATAATTTAGATTAAATTTTGTTTTTCACGTCCCACATATTTATTTGGCATTTAAATCTATGGGGATCGTCGAATAACCGAATGGTTAAAGGGTTCGCTCATGACGCTCCAAACAAACCCTAATGCAATTCCCCATATGGGAATGATGTGTGGAGCCTATATTTGTTGTTTCTCACCGTGATATAGCTGGTATATTGCTAAAAGCAGTGTAAAAACAAAACTCGTGCAGTCTTAATATGTGTGGGAAGTATAAATGATGTAAAATACTATTTACTTTTTGTAGAACCGTCGCCCACGGAAGCAATTGTGCTTTTTCAAACGACCTTTTAAAGAACTTTCATGTTTCAGCTCTTTTATCATGGAGTCATATAATTTGCATTAATACACACAGTACCAATGATATAAAATATGTTTACCTTTATTATCAGGAGCGTAGATGCCATCATCTTGGGGGCGGAAATGGACCCTGAAGTCCCCCAGAGGCAGGACGACTGCGAAGAAGACATTCCATGGACAGAAGCGGATCAAGGATTCTTCTGGAGCAGGATGTGGATGTGGATGTGGATGTTTTACTGTTCGTACATTTTGTGACAATGTACTATGCGTGTCTACTACTGTAAACCCTCCAGTAGAATAGGTAGCCTTGCATACGTTGAGGGAACACGGTTCAAGAGTGATTTTATTATCGCTGGTTTTACGTGTCGGGCTTCAGTTACCTTTGACCGTCTTCAAATCTCAAATTTGAAGAAGGTCAGTTTACACACACATTCTGCGGCAACAATGTTGGTGTTTATGTTCGAGGATTTGGTACTGTTCCATGTTGGGAATGATGACATTTAAAACATTATCCGCACAGCTGGTCCAGTTGTACTTGTTTGTTTTGCTGTTTTGTTTTTGAAAGTTGTGAACTCAAGAAGAGCTGGTTTTGTCCATGGAAATCGGATGTGCCCGACTTTATCGCCGTGCAAAAGTGTTTGTTTTTGCCACACGCTGCTAAGCAGTGCCAACACAGAAACACATCACGAAACAAATCCAACATTAAAACAAAAATGCATCAGTACACGTGCGTATTATAATATCTGCAAACCAGAACTTATAATATAAAAGCCTATCAACATTACCAGATCACATCGCACAGACGTTTAGTTCAATGTATGTACCAAAAAAATCCAGTGATGTCTGTAGATGAGACAAGACATTAAATGAAAAGCTCCCACCAACATCCAACGGTCTAGAATATCACATTGAGAAACTACCAAGCGCCTGTTTAGAAACAGTATCTGCAACCATTCATATTCCTTCACCAGTTGACCATGGTTGGAGCATTTGTGATGGTCAGCGTATCCTTTTTCTGGTGTTCTGATGTCGAGAGATTCTGCTCCCCGTGGATTGGTTGAACTGACATAGAGTAAATGCAATAAAGTCAGCATGCCATCAGAGAGATCTATGTCAATGCAGATGAACTGATTTATTGTGCACAGAGACATGTCTTTTTGTATGGCAGGTGATTATTGCCCGAACAGCTTTGACTTCTAGATGACACATGATATGAAAGAAAGCGAAGAGGAGAGTTAATTGTAAGCTTCTGAATGTATCAAAAGTGAAAAAGAGTTATCTGACATACCATTTGAATAGCCACAACAGGGAAGAAGTTATCATTTCTCAATAGTTTTCTAATACTTTGGATAATGTTATTTCATCAAGTATTTTAGGAATGTGAAGCTTTTATTAACCATAACACTGAAGTCAAAGTGAAAGTGATCAGATTGATAGCAGTAAAACTATTCATGATTAACTTTGAGAATGTTGTCGGGCAGTTTTTTTCTATACTATGTTTAAAATGTGACACCAAATGAATTGTTTGTTTTATATATCTGTACAAAATCAGTTCTCTGTTATGTATAAGTAGTAAAACTACAATGGTGGCCATCTTGGCAGCCATTTTGAATACTGGAGAATATAAAATAATTCCATATAACATTCTGTCACTCTAGAAGTAAACAGGAACAAAAACAATTAATTCTAGTTACACGAATAATGTAAACTTTCAATAAATAAATGACAACCACATATTTCCATGAAAAGTCGGAGAATCGCTAAAATCCTCTGTCTCAAAGCATAAGCTGTATCACATTATATTACCACGACATGACCACACAAAATTACTTGTTTTGTGCCCAAACCCAAAAATTGCGGTCATTTTGATTATTTTTAATAGCAAAAAATATGCCAAAAAATTATTCATCCTTTAGCAATACACAAGTCAAAATGAAAGTGATCAGATTTATAGTAGTAAAACTATTCATGACTAACACCCACCACATAAAATGGCCTGTGAAAAAAACTGATACCACAATCTGAGAGTATTACAGGACTTTTCATGAGCCCAAGACATCACACTAAGCGAAAATAGCGTCAAACCAAATCAGTACTGGGGAGGTTACGGCATCAGATTTTTCAGCTGCCTCCTCCTGGACTATATGCTCTTTTACCGGTGTCAAGCAAGTGTGAAAACCGGCAGCATTGAACACACAACTGCAACAACAAACTTTTGTAGCATTGAAGTAGAAATAGGAGGAAGGTAGGTGTTCAATAAAATAAAGAAGTTGTCATCCATAATGTGCCTTCCCTTTCTTATTATTCATCAATCAAATTGACAATCAAGCAGACTTCATTTTAGTTTCTACCATATGGCAGAAAATGCAACAGTGAAACAGGTAACAAATGTTTACAGCCAGAACCGAGAACAATAACAATGTATAATTAACTTGTTATTTAGCGTTGTACTCAACCGGATTTAATCAGTCAGTCGGGACACAAAAATTTAGCACGTGCAGTTCTAAAATAGAACAGATATTTTCTTAATGATAACAAGAAACATGCAGGATTTCAAATCTGAAATGGACATACACGCTCCGTTACCCTTACGTCACATAAGGTCGTTTGTGACGTCATAAATAACTGATGACCTCATCCCCAATCTTTCGCGAAAAAAAGAAGTCACATGAAGTTACTTTATTACGAAACGTACATTTCAGAAGTAAAATGAATACCATAAACTTTCATAAAATGAAATAAGTATCGAATTCTTTGCACCCTCATCACATGATTAACACATTAGTTCTATGTCGGAAAGAGCAGAGCTGTAAGACGACCGGGAAGCATTGTACTTCTGGCAAATCTAGGAACTCGGTAGCCCCCAGACAGAAAAGTGGAACAATCCTCCACTAGCAAACATCCAGATACTTGCTCTGATCCCATCATGATTGTTACGTAGGTACTGCTGATCTTCGTTGAATTCAAGCACAAAATAGGTTTCGTACACCTTTAACGTCAGATGCTCAAAGTTTGATTGGTGATAAGCGTGGTTACTGGACAGATGATGCATGTTGGCATTGTGTGACACGTCAGGACGGTCTTTCGTCGTTTGTCCCATAAACATTTCTTCAAAAAAGGCGATCCTTACCAATCCCCGAGTAGTATACTTACATCAAGCTGAGACGTACACGAGACACGTGTTTGGCAGGGATGTTATGTAAGTTTATATATTTAAAGATATGCATGTATGCGTGCGTGTGTGAGAGACAGTGAGAGATATATTGTACGGAAACAGCTCAGAGCCTATTTTCCGTATGTCACCTCACTTCATGATCTGTGGGAACATTTGAACACACGCACCCTTCATTATCGTCTTTTTGCCGTATAGGATAAGAATACCGTGACCTTGAACATCGCTACCGTATAGGATAAACTTAACGTGACCTTGAACAACGCTGCCGTATAGGATAAGCGTACCGTGGCCTTGAACATCGCTACCGTATAGGATAAACTTAACGTGACCTTGAACAACGCTGCCGTAAAGGATAAACTTACCGTGACCTTGAACAACGTTTATGAACAATCCCCTGAACTTGGAGTCGTCAACCTTCTGCGGCTAGGACTTAAGCTTAGGAACATGTTAACTTGGTTCTCTGGTAGTGTCTTTTCAATACTTACTTTATTGTACCAATTCCGTTTAATAAGATTGCATTTAGGCGGCAGTGTAGTAGGCATGAGCTTGATAACTTACTGCATCCCATGGGGAAATATCCCTGGGCGGCCTGTCCATGTTTTTACTCCGTCCCCGACACCTTAGAAGTACTACCATGTGTCATACTGTATGCAACACAACAAATTACCCTTTTTAGATCTATGTCGAACTTAGCACAAGCAAAATAAAGTGCGCATTAAAACATCTTCCATTAATGTTATGCCATACTCTTCAGTCTTTGACAATAATGGCATGAGTGAAGGCGAAGTATGTTGTTTAAATGTTTCTGCAATATAATCCAGGAAGCACTTTACTAGAACATTTTGAAGGTTCTGTTTAATAGAAGAAATTAGTCCAACAGCACATAGATTTCAAGATTTCAACATAGATTTAAGATAATGCTATTGTGAGTGGAACACATCCACCAGCTGTCGTTTCTGGTTGTTTTAACCATTGCATAACCACTATGGAACACATTTATGTTGCGTAATGTTGTTCTAAGCACCCGTGGCGAGCCACATCCTCGTGGGCGTGGGGGGTGGGGGTATGGGGGTTGGGTAACGCCAAGAGCTCGCCAAAACCTCCGTAGTGGACCCGGGGGCATATTTGGTCCGCCAACCTGTTGACCGTGGGTTGCCGCCCTGTGTCGGTGGAGGAGTGGATCCTGGTGGTTGAGGGCAATAGGAGCCTGAAACCGTGTTCCTGTTGCTCAACACACCACTTTGGCCCTGACTTCACCTAGACGGGAGGTAGAATTGGCCCGATTCTATCAATCGGCTGGTCACGTCATGCCATGTGCATAGACAACTTTTATTTGGAATCGTCACAGCATGGAAATGTTGATTAAAGATTGTGACAACTTTATTAATTAGAACTTATATTTTGCCTAGAGTCTTGTGCCAGAAGGCGGTGGCTCATGGGCCAATCTGGTGATATAGACCTCTGAATTCTAAGTTTCTTAGGAAGAATGTCATGGGCCGGACCAGCCTGATATTTTTTCTTTTTGATTTCTTAGCTATATTTATGTCTTTATTTCTGGAGTATAGCATCTGTGTAGCTCTGATCTTGCAGTTTGGTTTCCACTGCAAGATCGTCCTTGTTGACACTCGATGGCGGGTGGAGATCAGGGTTGCTGAACATCATTCTAATACCATGGCTAAACGCATTCCCCCTGGTTCAAATACGAATAAACAGAGACATCTTTCAACATCCTCTGATGCTGAAGTCCCTTCAGCAGTAGTGGATTCATGGCCAAGATTCTTGGTCACTGAAACAGCAGATGGAAGCCCATTGAAATTAAACCCCTTTGCTATATCTATGGGTATCAAAGGCATATGTGGAGAGGTAGCCAACGTTACACGCCTGCGTTCTGACTCACTTCTTCTTGAATGTGGCCGGAGGCAGCAATCTGTAAACTTGCTAGCATTACAAAACTTTGTTGGGTTGCTGTCTCTGAGCACAGGACATTGAACTCTTGCAGAGGTATTGTTCGTGACCAGTCTCGTTGTCTGGTGTACATGACAGAAGAAGAAATTGTTGATGCATTAAAACACCAAGGAGTAACTGTTGTTAAACGGTTTACCAGGAAGAAGGATGCAGATATCATTAAAACTAATACTTACATGTTTACGTTTGGACTGTCTTCTCTCCCAAAAGCCATCAAAGCTGGTTACTTTAACATCTCAGTTGATGTATACATCGCAAATCCGCTGCGATGTTTTAAGTGCCAAACGTTTGGACACGGTGCGAGGTCATGCACTCGTAAAGTAGCATGCTCCCGTTGCAGTGGGTCTCATGACAACACTCACTGCACAAAAGACATCAGATGTGCTAATTGTAACGGTGAGCACATGTCATCGTCAAAATCATGTCCAAATTTTGAACTCGAATCACGGATTCTTAAAGTCAAAATCAATAACAACATCTCCTACCAAGACGCCAAAAAGATGATACCCGCAGAGTCTCAGATTACTACACTTCGAACATATTCAGCCACTGTTTCTTCCCCTGTTCATCCTCTTGTAACCAAAGTTTCAACTTCATGCCAGACAGACATATCTTGGGTAAAGGACAAACAAATTACAGTCAATGAATTCACTCAGTCCTATCAAAATGAGCTAAGATCGTCGACATCTGCCTCACAGACTGAACTAGAACCAGAGACACAATCTAATCCAGGAAAGGTGAGTCAGTTGTCAAATAAAGAAAGGAAACAGCTGCGAAGGACAAAGGCTTTCCAGCATTTAGAGGTACCGTCACCATCAACAACATCAGTGACGGTTCATAATCCGTTTGGACGTCTTGATATGGAGGTCACTCCTTCACAGCCAGAACGAGGGAGTAGACGTTCCTCGCGTTCAATACCCGGTTGAACCACCATGAACAGCACTATTAATTTAATACAATGGAATTGCAGAGGCCTTCGGAATTATTTTCATGATCTACAATTATTAGCTCAAGATGTTAATCCATCGGTTTTTAGTTTACAAGTGACACACTTGAAAAGTACAGATAACTTTGAATTGCGTCGGTACAATTCATTCCATTCCTTCTCACCTCCAGGTGATAGAGCCACCGGTGGCGCTTCTATTATCATGAGGCAGGATGTTATCCACAGCCCGGTGCCTCTCAAAAGCAATCTGCAGGCTATTTCTGTCCGTTTCACTTTACAGATCACCTTTACGCTTTGTTCTTTGTATATTTCTCCTTCTACAGCTCTTCAACAGTCCGATTTTCAGGATCTCTTTGACCAACTTCCTCGACCATGTATAATCATGGGTGATCTTAATGGACATAATCCTTTGTGGGGAAGTACTGACACCATTTCAAACAATAGCTTATGCATCTTTAATGATTGATCTGTCACATATTTACATCCTGGTTCGAGAACTTATTCTGCACTCGATCTGTCCCTCGAAGACCCAACTGTTTATAACGAATTTGAATGGTCAGTTCACGATGACCTGTGTGGAAGTGACCATTTTCCAACAATACTTTCCGTTATAAATCCGAGTGATGACCCACCTGCGACAAGGTGGAATTTTAATAAGGCTGACTGGCCATTATTTCAGACAATGTGTGCTGACAACTTGAACTCTGACGTTTTTGTTAATGTTCCAGATGCGATTCAGTTGTTCTCTGACAAACTGAAAAGTATTGCCGATGAAACTATTCCTAAGGCCTCTGCTAAACCACATGTTCGTAGACCATGGTTTACTGACAGGTGTAAACAAGCTAGGAAGTGTAGAAAGAAGGCAGAAAAATATTTTCGCCACCACCCTACAGTTCATAATTTAAATACTTTTAAAATAAATAATGCCAAGGCTCGACGTACTTTTAAACAAAGTAAACGCCAGTCTTGGAAGACCTTTGTATCAAAAATTAATTCTCGTACACCGATGACAAAGGTGTTGAACATGATACAGAGAATCAAGGGTAAAGGTGGAAATTCTAGTGTTCATCATCTAAAAGATGGACCCGAGGTTTTAACTGATAAAATTGACATTGCAAACAAGTTGGGTGAAACCTTAGATGGACATTCTTCTTCCTCAAACTATAATACAAAGTTTCAGAAATATAAAGATCAACAAGAAAAACGTAATATTAACTTTCATTCTGGTAATGGTGAAGAGTATAATGAACTCTTTTCACTACATGAGCTGAATACTGCCTCAGCGCAAGCTCATGATACGGCGACGGGTGCTGATAATATCCACTATCAGCTCCTGAAACATTTACCCAATACATGTCTTGAAACTCTTCTGAACATTTTTTTTATCATATTTGGACAACAGGCCAAATTCCTCCGTCGTGGCGTCAAGAGATTGTTGTACCAATACCTAAGCCTGGTCGGGATCATACAGATCCATCAAACTACAGACCTATTTCACTAACTAGCTCCGTTTGCAAGACCATGGAACGGATGGCCAATAATAGATTAGTATGGATTTTAGAATCCAATAATCTTATTACTAACATCCAATGTGGTTTTCGCACAAATAGAAGCACTACTGACCACTTGGTTCGACTAGAATCATTTGTTTAAAATTCCATTGTTCATAACCAGCATGCTGTATCAATATTTTTCGACTATGAAAGAGCTTATGATACAACATGGAAATATGGTATCTTAAGAGATTTACATGATTTTGGTTTGAGAGGCCGTTTGCCTCAGTTTAAATCACAATTTTTAGCAGGCAGACAATTTCAAGTTCGTGTCGGATCATCCCTGTCTGACCATTATAATCAGGATCAGGGGGTTCCACAAGGTAGTATTTTGTCTGTTACTTTGTTTAGCATAAAACTCAATAGTCTCTCGAAAGTATTACATGATTCAATAGACGGGTCATTGTTTGTGGATGATTTTAATGTTTCATGTCGTGGTAAAAATATGCATACCATTGAGAGACAATTACAGATGTGTTTAAATAAAATTCATAAATAGTCACTTGAGAATGGATTTAAGTTTTCACAGATAAAAACCAAATGTATACATTTCTGTCGGAAATATAAACCCCATAAAGATCCTGAACTGTTTTAGATGGCTCTCCAATTACCGTTGTAAAGGAAGCCAAGTTTCTGGGACTGATTTTCGACAAACATGTGACTTTTTTACCACATATTAAGTATTAGAAGACCAAATGCCTGAAAGCATTAGATCTCCTAAAAGTGATGTCCAGCTTAAAGTGGGGATGGGATTAAACTACCCTCCTTCATTTGTACAGATCACTCATCCGATCAAAGCTTGATTATGGTTCCATCGTGTATGGCGGGGCCTGTCGAAGCAACTTGAAACTGCTTGATTCTGTCCATCACCAAGGTTTAAGACTTTGTCTTGGATCTTTCCGCACTTCTCCTATTAACAGCATTTATGTTGAAGCTGATGAGCATTCTTTAACCCAACAACGTATTAAATTATCTTTGCAGTACATTACTAAACTATATTCGAATCAGACAAACCCTGCATATAACTGTGTATTCCATCCCCTCAATGAGGATCTGTACAACAAAAATCTTCTCTTGTTCCACTTCTAGGGATAAGGATTAAACCTTTCCTTTCTGCTGCTGGCATTGACCTTGAAAATATCTCTCCTCGTCTGCTGTCTTCTCCTCCTTGGCAATGGTTAGGCCACAAGTCGACCTAACCTTGACTACATTTAAGAAATCAGAAACTAATGAATTACAATATAAACACGAATATAAGCAATTAAAAAGTAAATATAATACATATAAATCCATATTTACAGATGGGTCCAAGGATGGTGGGACAGTGTGCCACTGTCGTTGGATCCAAAACAGTATCTTCTCGACTGCCAGATCATACGTCAATTTTCATAGCTGATTTGTTATCAGATTTGTAAATAGATAAATATTTTATGAGTGGTAATTTGGATTAGTAACTGGAATTGTTAGTGGCTGTACCTTCAAGGAGGGGTTGAAGTAGAGTAAAATTATTGTCCTCCCGAGAAGGTACTGTAAGTCCCAAGGCATTCAAAGTTGATTTGAATTCAGCGTCTATTTTGATTGTAGTATCCTTGTCATTTTAATTTTGGCTAAAATTCACTTCATCGCCTGCAGCTGAAGGGATGATATAAATCCAGCTAGGGTCCATGCAGGTAGCAAAAGTACTGTAAGTCCCCATGGTCCCTAGTATGGTGATCTACCTTACCTTGTTGGCGACCTATAGCCTGTTTTGTACATTGTATCGTCCTTTCTAGTTACCCTATTTTAGATTTAGACTGGTTTTAACATCAATGTATCTGTGATAATCTAGTTTTACTCTCCTAGTTAGTTTTACTGTCCTTTGTCGACGGATATTTTAGATTGATTACCTTGTTTTCATCGCTATATGGCTGTAATATTACCGATGCAATGTTAAAAATTAACTCACTCTCTCACTAATGTTGTTTTACGCAGCGTGTAGCAATGCTATATAAATTATAGAACAAGTTATATGTTCATACACATTTTCCCCATTTAACAGACTGGTTGAAGACGCATTGGTGAACACTCCTTCTCAGAATCTACAAGAACTTACTTGAATGGAATGCCAGTTTGTGGAAAATAGTTAATGACATCAAGTATCGTATCTTCATAGGTTTTCGCAGGTACAGTGTTACAGTAGTAGTATGTTCCTGGTAAACATAAAAATGTCAAAGCGAAAGAACGAAAAAGAACATGTAATAACTTCTCGCCATACAGATTTATGTTTTCGTACTCGTAAATGATAATCACAATTTTTGAAAAAAACTGCTGGTTAACACATTTAAGAAAGGTACTCTTTTGTAACAGTTATTATGTCTCTGTGACAGTTATTATGTCTGTTCAGACGTGGTAATGTGAGAAGCGTCAACATTGTCACAATGAATGAGCGTTTCGTCGGTAGCCTTCTATTATACTCTTCACAAAAAATAAACAAGTATTTTTAGTGTAATATCTTTACCAATCTCGATAGCGATTTTACCAGCATGTTAATGAAAGGTAAATATTGAAAAATACATAATCGTTAGTGACTGTCGAATTGATTTATCTGATGACATTGATAACATCAACAGAACACCACCACCCTCAGAAACAATATGTCTATTACATCATTTCATGATTTGCAATTTGAATAAATGAAAATGTAACTACTCTAAAATACGCGTTGTTTGCCTCTTTGTGAGCAAGTAAGCGGACGTCCTGGGATCTATTCCTTACATGATAATTATCTGAAGTTTAATTTTGTTGTGAAACCAACCTACCCGCCTGCTTTCAAATAAAAAACAGTTATACATATATGTTTTAATTTCTTAAAACATCCAAACAATGTGTTATCGTCATAAATAAAATGTTCTTAAACTTATAATTACAATGTCATTGCCAACACACTACGGCTCCTTGACGTTTGTTAATGACGTTTTGGCAGATAGCCGGATAGGGCATCCCAAATCAGTTGACCAACGCATACAAGCAGGCTATGTAGAACCATGTCAATGTGTTGCAGCGTTATCTGTCCAGTATGCAATATAGTTGACTGTGAGGTGAGTCTTGACATAACGGTCATCACGCTGGTAGTAGTATTGTAGGAACGTCCCCCTTGAGGACTGGGGGACGTGTAATATATTTCACATATAAACTTGTAGATGGCTGAGGCAGCAGCTATGTAGGAGAGACATCTCGCCCCATTGACATTAGGCTGAAACAGCACAAAACTTCAGCAGAGACATTAGATATAAAGACAGTCCTTTCCGTCACACTCCACTGGCTGGCAAGCAACAACCATCATGGCATCGAACATCCATGATTGGCGACGTCAAAAATGTTAAGAGCTATGAACATCAACAGGCTAGCCCCACAGATGAACAGAGACCAAGGGGTTTACCTACCCAATGCCTGTGAAAACAGTTACACGGAAGGCTTCACCAATCACCTCTTAATCCACTGTTACAGAATCATCTCACCCCTTAGTATGTTATCCCAGCTTTTGTCTATCGTTAGATCATCAACCCCACCAAGTTTCGTGATTTGAGATATTTGAAAATATTAAGCAAGAATGATTTTGTGTGATACATAGTTTATTTTATTCTCGTGTACTCGCGTAATAACATATATTCATATGTATGAAAAGGTGGTCAAGTGATCTGTAAACTTCCTAGCAACTAGTCTCTGTCATTTAAAGGAGCTCGGTGTTGTCAGGTGACAATGGTTAAAAGGTTCCTAGTAACTGCTCTCTGTCGTTTGAAGGGGCTTGGTGTAATCAAGTGATCAGGTTCATGAAGTTCCCAGAAGGCAATCTCTGTTGTTTGAAGACGCTCGGTGAGGATTCGGTAGTAAATTAATACAAGACACTTACTCATTTCAGCTGGTTTCAATTTATACATATCCAGAAATTATCATTTTAAATACACATAGTAACATATTTTGAAATGTGGCATTGATTCGACCGGTGATTTTGCATATAAAAAAAAAACTTTGATCGGTCGATAAGGAAAGAGTCATATCTTTAGATATATGTGGCTTAAAGTATTAGCTGATAATGTCCTCATATCTAAGTTGAATGTACTTGTTCTTTGTATTCATAATCCAGGGAAATAGGGGAAATACGTTTAGCTATACAAATTCTGCTCCGATTATAGATATCAGATCTGGTCGGCAGCACCACAAATTTGAAATAGTGGTTGCGATAAGGTTTTGTTCTCAGCGGCATGTTTGTTGATTAAAGCTGAGAGTAGCACTGCCGACTGGCCCGAGGTTGCAGACCACCGGAGAGGACACTCCATTCACGTTGAACCAGAAGACGACGGATTCTGCAGCCGCACCATTTAGGCTGATGATGATGTCGTCCCCGATGTTGATGTCAGTTACCCTCTGAGGTGACATCGGAACCCACTTGCTTAACTCGCCCTGAATGAGCACCTGCTTTCTGAAATTATAACCCACTTTTAGAAATCTGCATTACGAATGTATCTAATACAACATAACTAGCAATGATTTTGTTCATATTTAGACTCTAATTGTAAAGTGTTGACTGACAATGGCGTAGCAGTCTTCTGTATAGAGTTCGAAAGCCTCATTAACGCAAAATGAG
This sequence comes from Haliotis asinina, assembly GCF_037392515.1. Classification (NCBI taxonomy): domain Eukaryota; kingdom Metazoa; phylum Mollusca; class Gastropoda; order Lepetellida; family Haliotidae; genus Haliotis; species Haliotis asinina. The sequence goes on from NC_090281.1 coordinate 46,131,291, forward strand.
ACGGTAAACCTGTCACTACCATTTACGATTGCCATTCTTGAAAAAAAACTTTCGTTAAGCCCACCACGCAAATGTGTAGTCGATGTTTTTTTTTAGAAATATATCATTGACAGTTTACCATCTTTCACCACATACATGTACAGTTGTAATTGATAAAGGTAACCCAAACGGAGAAAATAAAAAAAGGCGTACTTCACGAATCAGTTGCATTAGTTTATGTTTAGGGATAAAAAGACATATTTTAATTCTGTTTACTTTACCCGTGAATTAACGTACAAGCTGGCGACAATCATAATTGTCGTGTATTTATGAATACCACCGGGAACGTCAGTAAATTCTATATGAAAGGGAGGTGTTGATAAGCTCACGACGTGTGTGTCAATATTTCAATACAGGTGTGCCATTACACATGATCATCTCCATCATCACATCCATTATGAACACGATGATAACCTGCGTCATCTACTGATGTTTATTAGTTCACAATGGTGTCTTAGATGATTAAGTTAGAACCGCAGACTATATTATATGGGGACATTATTCATGCTTCTACACTGCATCAGAGAGTCAGACTCGTTCATATCCTACAGACTTTGGCACAAGGTTCCCTTGAGAATAATGAACTCAACAACCACCCCGGATACTGAAACAGACACGAAAGGTAGTTTATTCCCTTTAGCTATTATTTATCTAATTGTATCCGTGCTGGTCATGTCTGCCAACGGAGTGGTCGTTCTCGTTGTCGCCAAGACAAAGGAGTTACATCTGCCAACGTTATGGGCCGTCACTTGGATGGCCGTCTTTGATTTCTTCATGGGTCTGTATATTTTGATTTTCGTCGTCCCCTCTGCGTTTCTGAACCGATTTGCCTACTCTGATACAATGGTCAGCGTTGCATCTTGTTTACTGACGTTTATATTAGGTCAAACGGTCTTCAACGTTGCACTAACCATCACTGAACGCTGCATTGCTGTGTGCTGGCCGTTAAGATACATCCACATTGTCACGAAAAAGCGCTTTGTCCAAGGAGTGACCATCTCGATTTTCCTAAGCTTCATCCGTGTCGTGCTGATAACTGTGCCTGATGGTGACTTTTACTTCCGTGAAGATTCTGCAATTTGTGTTGCAGACTTTGATACCTTGCCGAATCTTATGGCATCCGTGGGATTTCCTATCATCACACTATCTATGATCGTCATCTGTCTCGTGCTGATTTTCTTCAGGAAGCGAGTCGGTAAGAAACAAGTACACCCTGAAGGCGTCAACAGTCAACCAGAGACCGATGTCAAATTTCCCTTAATGTGTGTGATGTCAACGAGCGTTTTCTGCATTTCTTACGTTCCATTCACAATAGGTATTATTACAAACTACGTGTCAGGAAAAGACAATGTACCGACTCTCCTGGTGCGAATACTTATGACGTCGCTCCTATCCAACAGCCTGTGGAATGTGTTCATCTACACCGCCACCTACCAGCCATTCAGGGAGGCGCTCTTGTATCTCTTCTGCAGGTCGTACTTCAGAAAGAAACGGCAACAAGAGCTATTTACAAGGCGTTAAATCGGTCTTAACAAGACATTCCGTTGTGCTCTTATTAATTTCAACATACAAGTTAACTTATTAATCCACCTGTCGTTTATTTTTTCAAATATCCCACATAATTCTTTTTCGATTGATTTCAATGTAATCCTTCTGTTGTTCGTAAAATAATTATATTTACTCTATGTGTAAGGTGCATATATGTATTTTGTTACTATTAATACTTCACCTACTCTCTATAATTCTGTTCCAAGGTCAAAAGTCTATTATGAAATGTCTCCATAACCTCATAATAAATACGTTGTGGTTCAAATCCTTTTGTTAATTGTGTTACCACTCAACCTAAAAACATGAATAAGAATCAATAGAAGCTCAAGAATATATGAAAGTCTTTACCTGAGTACGATTTTACGAGCGGATCTGTCAGACTCTGATTCACAACTTTCACATAAATTATGTGACAATGCTTTCAACCAGAACATAGGATTTCCAGACAAAAACAGAAAGTGTGAACAGTTCACTTGTCACGAGGGGATCATGGGTTGATCTTCCCGCTATGTTTGTTTATGTTCCCTGAGCATAAGGGACCAGTAAAAAACGTATTATCATACCGAAAACTTCAGTGTTAATTTTGAATTGTCTGAAGCATTGGGTATTGGCTCAATAATAAGGAGTATGACGTCTGACTTTCTAAGTAACTTTCTACAGACTGCCAACATTACAAACACGAGATCTCTGGAATTCGAAAAATGGACAGAGGGTCATGTCCCGTCAGAGATTATAGTACGTCATTTAAAAAGGGAGTTCAGTGTCTGATATTAAAATATTCAAGACTCTCGAACTGTAATTTCGGTGCTTCAAAGTTAGACACAGAGGCGACTGTTTTGATATACGTACCCCTGAACCTTCAGGACAGGCGAGACATAGTATAGACAAAAGTCCACAGTGGTACAGCCACTCATGGTAAGGGGGTCAGCGTCTGTCAGTGGCTGGATCTTGCTGGCGTTGTTGTAAGGGAAGATCATGGAACTTGGGAACTGGAAGAGACACGAGACATCTACCCCAGATAATGATCGACTATTACCTTACCGTAGAAACCTTTGTGCTGTGAGTGTGTCTGACATATAATCAGAGGGTTTAGGACCATGAAAACGAATACAAGCACTCGGTTTTTTAACGACTGCAAGCGATGTAACAAGACAGAAAGTCCAGCCCAATCCTACGTCCTTTCGTTGGGCAACACTTTCAACTGGAAAGATTATTGCTGCAGCACCTATCATCATGACGGAACAGGGCTTCCAAATTAATTTCAGCAACAAATGTACAAAGTCTTATGACTATTTCTTGAGAGCGTGGTTTTTTTTATTACTATTTTCACCACCATCTTTCTACTCTCCGGTCCACACTGTCTGTAAACGTGTGCAACGGAACAAAACACTATGTCGACTTACTCCTTGGTAGCCTGCAATGTCGGGCGTTATCGAGTAGTCACCATTCAACTCTGCGGCAAGAATGATACCATACTTGTTCTGTCCTCCGAAATCTGAATATGTGGACCACACCTCTCCGTCCGGTCCCTCAAAGTCTCCAAAGGCAATCTGTAACGACCACTTTTGTTACGAATCTTACAAAATGTAGATGTCATAATTATTTATAATTCAATAATTGAGAATATATTTGGCGCGCCCTTCCAGACTTTATATCCTGCCCAAAGCGCACAAAGGATGCTCAAAGCGCAATCTGTTTTTGTAATTACCCCAAATCACCCAAACTGCCTGTGAGGTGCTAGAATGTTAATAGTCACATGACGAATCCAACCGGGTAACCATTTTCTGTTGGACGAACATTTGTAATTTTGAACTCACATGTCTAAGACGAGACCAAATGGATCACATGTATTTCGTTGTGGGGCAGGACTGAAGTCACAGAAACTCTCAGGAGATCAACAGTTAATTTTAGTGAACTTGAACCTACCCTTCGAATCCTATTGTCTATTGCAGTAGCAGGCCGAGATGGTTTCAGAATAAGGCCGTCCGCATTGACAGATCTGCAAACAAATGTAGAAAACGTCGATTTAGTTGCTGGGTAAAATATAACAAAAATTGTCATTGTAACTGTCATCAAATTTGATTTTGTTCTCACAAGTTTAGTCTGGTGCCTCTGGTCCAGTTTCTGTGGTAACGGTGGAACGTTGCAACATTCCTGCTGCCATAACATATGCAACACCCCTTGAAACATGAGGTGTTCGTATGACCTTGTGTGAAGGTGTCTCTACGCGGACATGTTTAGGAAAGTAAGGTATCTGTGATATATTTGACCCGTGAAGGTCCGTGGTAGAATAGGCCTTTAGCAACCCATGCTTGCCATTAAAGGCTTGTTTAATGGGATCGGGTGGTCAGGCTGACTTTGAGGACATATGACATCGCTTCTTAATTGAGCAGATCGATGCTCATGCTGTTGATCACTGGATTGGTCCAGGCTCGATTATTTACAGAACGCCGCCATATAGCCTGTGAGTGCGGCGTACAACAAAGTTCATTTACCTCATGATTAATGATTTGTTCGATCCGCCGACCATATCACTTATACCGACAGGACCCGTGCTGAGAGTAGCGACAACTGCATTCAGAGCTGTGTTTGGTTCTGATCCGTCTGGAAAAACCAAGTGCAAAACTTCAATAGCTGCGTAACTAAAGTAAACATAGACTGCTTTCAAACACTGCTGTGTCGAACATTAATGTGTCGAATCTTGTGCTATTTCGAAGAAAAAGTTTTGTCCATTAACAATCCTTCGGCATATTTTTACTTTTTAGCTATGTCGAACTCGAAATTGTGACGTTGGTTCCTTCAACTTCAACACAATAAATTTTGACTGTATCTTTAAAGCAAAAATGCTTTAAGTGTGTTTCCTCAAATCATAACTATGTAACACATGTTCTTCATTCATTAACCTGAACTGTATTTGGCTTTAGTCTCATGAAACAGTGAAGAAGGCGACAAACAAACATATGTCAGTATTTCACATGTCCTTTCAGTAAAACAAACTAACCATCCTAGAAAGCAGTAAGAAACACAACCATATGTACATGTTCTTTCTGTATACACACATACATCTCTTAAGTTAAGTGAAGTTTCAAATGAATGAGTAAAGTAATGATGTATTTATAGTCCCCCGTGCTAAAACATTTAAACCAATGCCCACAGCTATGTTTTGCAAACTGTCCAAGGATACTTCATGAAACCCATCTTTCCATTAGGCAATAAGGTGGTGGGTTAACCAAGTGCTTAAAGTGTCCCCGGTTCAATTAAAACGTAAAACTGAACTCAATCAGTATCAGGCAGTAATTCCATACATCTAGCACGGTAATGATCAAGCGCAATGTTGTAGTTCCAAAATTTGCAAACCTACCTCAATACCCGTATAGAAGTGTACGGAAGTAAATGGGAAATTAGTCAATAACTAAAGCGTTGATCTGTGTAGATTTGTTTTAAAAGATTCCTTACTGTATGGGTTGCCTGACTGAACTGAGGTTGTCCAGAAATTGTCCTTATACGGGGCTAAACCAATTGCCCAAGCCAAGAGTGATGTCAAGCCAATCTTCCAGTGGTCACTGCCAGGGTGATAGTCTCTGCTTGCCCTTGCCTCATAACGGAAAATACTCAGACAGTTCAGCAGAATCAAATACTCTAAGACTGTGAGACATCAGTTTACCGTCCAACGAAATTCAGTAACAACTAAGCATATGACAAACTTATGTCGTTATAACCGTAGCTAGTTACACGCCTTTCCACATAACCTACTTTAGTTTGTCATCAAGGCGTCAATACATCTCTAATTTTATAGTCACCGTTATTGTTATGAAATATTAAGAGGTTTATTACATGACAGTTTTCGTTACCAGCTCAAGACTACCACATGAACCCGAAGGCCGAAGGCCAATGGCCCAGACAGCTGATATGCTAGTCGAGGGCTAATATGACTGGGAAAAGGAAACTGTCATATCATAACCCATTTTACTACATGCTGGGATTTCATTATTTATAATATCGTCTTACCCCGAAATATCTTCACCAAGACTAGACCTCATAATCCCACCATTTCATAATGGACAACAACTCGAGCAGACGACATAATGCAAGTAACTAAAATACATTGGGCTAAAATACACTAGAAACTACAGAGTTTGGAGCATTTACGTGTATTCTATATGTTCCAGTTTACTAGCCGGTGTGGTTTTATATGGTATAATATATTGTCCTCGATCTGTCTTAACATTTTGAATAAAATATGTTAAACGTAAACACAAACATCGAAAGCATACCTCTGTAGATTTCCTAAAGATACATACCTTTGTCATGACGAGGAATTGATCGAAGGTTACTTTTGACTCTCTGGAAATGGCCAAACATTAGCCTGCATTTCCATAGAACTCGGAAACACACACACACAAGACTTTTTTACACATATAGCCGAGAATTTATCTGCAAGTTTTAATAAGGAATAATGTGAGTAGCATCTTTGAGTAGCTGCAGAAAAGGGTGCGTTCCATGCATGGTTCTTATGTTTTTGTTTTTACTGACTGGCAATGCTGCTCACCCACCTGTGTTACTACGGGTATTTCCAGCGACTGAAGAGCGTGGCGGGGATACGTCATGCAATACTGGATTCTCAAGCCGTTCTTGGCAGCTGCATTGCCCATTTCCAACAACCACTGCCTGCCCAAATTAACATCAGTATGAAGTGGCGTCAACGCGTCAAACTGCGAGTCTAAAAAATCCTGAAACAGCAAAACGTGTTTCTTCGTAGAGTTTTCTGAGATCTTTCAGTAGGAGTATCCTTATTTAGATGCACAGTAACATCTGAAACTCATCAGTCAGCATGGAATGAGCATTGTAAATTAAAGTAAATTAAAGACAGACTTTTCAAACTCAAAAGTTTCTTACATCTTTATTCGATGCACTACATCAGAGTAAACATACTGCCTAAGAGGGTAGTTTTACCTCTTCGAAAACAACCAGTCCCCACTGACGCGCAGAAGACATAAGATCTTGCCAAAATCGCTGAAAGAATAAAACGATTAGTTGTCGGTAACACAAAACTGTAGCATTAATAAATGTTATTCCATATAAAATTTACATATTTGAAAAGTGCCTGTATCAATTTCCATGTTATTCCGCTGCATGTCCTTCGCAGACTATTATGGTTGTATTTGATCAGATTTTAATTTGGACGGTGATTTTCAAGGAACTGACCTAGTGTCCAAGTGTAATATCAACCACTAGACGTCCTCACCTCATCAGTTGGCAGTGCTTTGTCTCCATCAATAATGAAATTGTAAGCGCCCCCATTTTTCTTGGCATATGTATTATTTGACGACCTAGGACAAGAATAAAATGATTGAGAACTGTAGCTTTCTTTATGGAAAAGATGGGCCAGTTTTCTTCTGAAGGTGTCGAGTTCTGTCAGAATACCTTTTCCGAAACCATGGATTTGAAACTCAAATTCTCGATTAGTGTTACTGAACGAGTCATTGAAACACTGCACAATTATACGAACCGAATATTTAAACATGTCGGCTGTGATGCTCCAATCATCACCAAAGATCCAAAACCCAGTTCCCAGGACAAATGACTATGGCGTAAAATAACTCTCAGTCAGCCAATATTCATCGTAAATATTCATGGCGTTACCGGCCCCTGGAGGGATATGGCTTCCGAGTAAGTCAGTGTCGTTTTTCTCGAGTACAGTTATTATAGCTGACAAATATTTGGATCAGACTGACACCTACCAAAACTTGCTGTGAGCCAGAACAGGCAGGCTAGTCTTGTTGTACAGCCACCTGAATATCAAACAAAAATATGTGAAGAACGGTCAGTGTGAGCAACTTTGTCCAGACAGACCTGTTCATCACCAGAATGATATATAGGTATTGTTGTGACATTACATGTACATCCAACCTGCACTGTGGTTGATTTCAACAAATAGTTTCAGGAAACACATGTTTCATGCTTAAACATTAATACGTGTGTGTCCAAAACAGAATTTAAAATAAGTAGTTTTTCCGTTCTATCCATAGACGAAATAATATACATATGGAAATTAATTAAGCAACACCAAATTCAAAGACACATAAAAACTTAACAAAGTTTAACGAAGTAATTTTGATGATTGATTATTCAATTTTGATGTATTGACATACAGCATGAGCTTTTCATGGGTTGATATGACGCGCGTGAAGCTTGCACAGCGCACGTGCATTGCTTTAACCTCAACTTTCGAAAAATGCACTTTTTCCCTGGGGTGTTTACAAGCGCAGGTTGTCGATTGCATTCGGTTTTTCATTCATTTCAATGTCATGGCACGTAGGAAATTATCAGAGGCCACTCGTTGGCAAATAATCGGCATGAGGAATGCTGGTATGTCTCTAAGACAAATCGGGACTCAAATCGGACGACATCATTCCATAATTTCAAAACTTTTGAAAAAATACCGGGCCACTAATGAAGTTAAAGACCTGCCTAGACCAGGAAGACCCAGGAAGACCACAGTCCGGGAGGACAGAGCTTTACTGAGACTTGTACGGCGCAGGTCCTTCGACTCGAGCTCTCGGTTGAGACAGGAGTGGCTTCCAGGGAGACCCATCTCGAACAGGACTGTTCGGAATCGTCTGAAAGCTGCAGGATACCGGGCAAGGAGGCCAATCAAGCGACCCAGACTGTCTCCAGCCCATAAGGCAGCCCGACTGGCCTGGTGTAATGACCGTTTGCACTGGAACATTGCCTCTTGGAGGAAGGTCCATTTCTCAGATGAGAGCCGGTTCTTGCTGCACATGGTGGACGGTCGTACTCGGGTCTGGAGGCAGAGGAACACAGCAATGGCTCCACGGAACATCCAGGAGACTGTGGCCTTTGGGGGAGGTTCCGTTATGGTATGGGGGTGCATTTCCATGAACTGCAAGTTGGATATCATTACCATCCGTGGCAACCTTAACGGTGTTCGTTACCAACAGGAGGTTCTTGACAGGGCTGTGGTACCTCATTTTGAGAACCATCCTCTGGCAACGAGACCCATATTTATGGACGACAATGCTAGACCTCACAGGGCGCATGCTGTAAATGATTTTTTGCGGCAAAATGCAATTGACAGAATTCCATGGCCTGCCATGAGCCCTGACCTCAACCCCATTGAACATTTGTGGGACTTTATTGGCCGTCGTGTGAGGCAGAGAGACCCACCAGTCCATAATCTCAACGAATTGACGGCTGCCCTGCATGAGGAGTGGAACAGGATCCCCCAGAATCAGATCCGGAGACTCATCCAAGGAATGAGGAGGCGTCTGGAATCGGTGGTGCGTGCGCAGGGAGGACACACTAGATATTGATGAAAGTCGGTGTGCAGACTCTCAGATGACTGTTCTTTCTTTCCATGTGACATTTGTGTTAATACACCTGACAACAACGTCTGTGGATGAATAGTAAATTGTGTCCATTTTTTCATGAATTTAAGACAGTTTTAAGAATTTGGATTTCGTTGCAATAAAGCAAAGTCTTGATACTTTTTCCCTTTAAGTTGTTTGTCAGAGATCGTCTGTTGAATAAAAAAGTGTCAAACTATATCAACCCGGCATATTTTGATTGTCAGAACACTTCAAAGTTGCTCCAATAGAAAAAATTGGGGTGTTGCTTGATTAATTTCCAGGTGTATAGATTTCAACATTGTCACATGCCTTATAATGTCGATATAAGCCTTGCAAAGATTTCTATAACTTTACATTAGACATTTATGGTTGACCCAAATTGGTGCTTGTAACACGTTTACTGATGAAGAAGCAAGCATATGCATGGAGAGAAAGCGAGGTAGGGAGTATTGCTGAGAGAATAAAATGTGTCCACAAATATGTAGCATTATAGTTTCAAAAGTGTACACTTGGCAACAGCCATGAAGTGATTTCTGGTCCGTTCTTGCCACTTCGTTCTTTCAAAAACATCCATGACGTTCTGTCTTGTCATATCATGTCACGCCATGCCATGTTTTTTTCTGCCTGAGTATGCTAATTTACACATTCCCTTGTGTCATACCATCTTACACATTCCTGTCATGCAATGCTTTCTTACGCATTCCTATCATGCAAAGTGTCATACCATCTTACACATTTCTGTCATGTGGTGCGTTTGTTTCTGCCATGTTCTCGTCACGATATGGCTGAAATATTGCCGATGTGACGTTAAATATTAACTCACTCACCCATTCGTTTCTGCCATGTCATACCGCCTTACACATTCCTATCATGCAATGCTTTCTTTTCTGCCATGACATACTGTCTTACACATTCCTATCATACAATACTTTCTTATACACTTTGTCATGCAGCCTTTTCTTTTACCACCGTTATTCGGTGGTTTCTCAACAACAGAAAGTGTGATTGCACGTCTCCTTAACGTACTCCAGTCCGCTGGGAAACACGTCAGGCCTAGGCTTCCACTGCATTATGGCGTTATGGGGATCAACGTAGTACCACCAATCGTCATACTGGAAATATCTGGAAATATATGTGAAATACTATGTCCAGGATATTATTTAAAAAGTGTCCATTTATTTTTTTCACAGTTGTTCACTTTTAAATGATGATGTATACTGTAATCTGGATATGTTCGTGTTTTAAATCCCCATTTTATATATTCTGAAAATGATACTTTAGGATGGTGCAATTTCTTAATCTTTTAGCATAGCATTTTAATTCAAAATCGTATTTCATCATTAAATAATTTTCCTATTTTGTAAAAAGCAGTGATCAAAAACATTTGTTCACTAACAGCTTCAGGCACGTGCATTATTGACAAGATGTCCCTTTTAATAAGGTCTTTTTACAGGCTGTAAATCTGGACTGCCAATCCCCATTTTGATAGTTTTGGAATGATATGTAATCCCACAATGCACCTTCATTTCTGAATTTTTTAATGAGCATTTTTAATTCAAATTTCCTTTCATGGTTAATTATATTTCCTTTTTTGTAAAACAAGCGGTTAACACTATTTCGGTTTTTTTTAATTTATAAATTTGATATTCAATATCTGTTTTGAAGTCTTACAAAAATCAGGGTTTGTTAACATACCTGACTGGAAGACCAATCTGCTGGATGTAACTGACAACATCCAAAACAGTGTCCTGGTAGTTCTTTCCTTTCTCTGACTCGTGGTAATAATATGCACCTGTAAAAATACATTCCATTAATTGAGTACCTGGTTGGCCGACATGTCACAGGTTTGTTCATTGGCTGTTCACTGGCGTATTTGCAAGAATGGAAAAATCCTGGAATTGTCAGCAATTCCAAACTTGATTACGTACACAAATATCAAACAACTTCGAGTATTTCCAAGCATGGATTGATTTTGAGTGGGTCTATATCAGAAGCATTCGTCATCACACATTGCAGACCATTGTGACGTCATCAGTTAACATAGCATCACGATGAAACGACGTCACTAACTACTAACAGTAAACAGTAAAGGTATTTGACATGGACATACGTCAGACAGGTTATTTCTGTTGACTATAAAGTTGATAAATGATTTGGGATGATAAATGTGATCTCTCGTGTTTTTCAAAGTGAAGTAATCACATAAACATGGCTACTATTATTCCTAATTTAGATATCAAAGAGTTGTAAGAGATATCAGATGTTGAAGAACATGCACTTACCGTTGTCAGTCCAATATCCAAGGTAGTTGATTGTCATATCAGATTTGACAAACCCTTCCTTATGCCCATACCAAGTCTGAAGTATTTGTCCCCAGCTTACAAAGGCCTACATGCATAAAAAATATTCATTCATTCACAACAGAATTCTTAGTAGATATTCCATGTATAAAAAAAATATGTCAGTCATTTGAAAATATATTTTCACGAGGCCAATTTTGAGAAGAAAGGACATGAAACAGTCTGAAGATGAGCCTGCTTTCAGTAATGCCCAATCAGCGGTTTATGTTTAGCCTTGAACGTAAAGTAATGGTTATGAGAGTGATGATGTAAGTGTGGAGACTTACTTTGTTGATTCCTTGGTTGCCACAGAACATGATGTAACTTGTCTCAAAATCTTTTGGCACAGTGTTCACACCTCCCATGACGCCCCAGAAGACGTTGTTTTTGCCTTTGTGGTTGTTCTGGTGATACATTGATGATGCCATGAACTCACTTGCTGGAGTTATGATCAGAGTGTTCGCCGTCTTAGATCTGTCAAACAAGGCTAGTGGGCCGCTTCCGTGGCCGTAGAGAATGTCAAATGTTGTGTCGCCCCATCTGAAAAATATTCCAGTTCCATCATTTCAAACTAGTAAACACCGAACAGAAAAACAGAGTGAGTGAGTGAGTGAGTGAGGTTGTACATCGTTGTTAGGAATATTCCAGCAATATCACGGCGGGGATAATACAGAAAAATACAGAAATACAGAATTCAGTTTTAAATAATTACATAATAAAGGGTACATTTAGGGTTTCTTTTAAGTTTCTGTGAAGATGTAAAAACTATTTTCATACTGTCTCGAGTATTTTCTCCTAGTTTCAAGTATTTGGTGAGGGGTCGATTTTATATAATTAACTGTAAAACATAATATTAACCATGAACATATAACTGAAAAGACAAAAAGAAATCTGAATAAAGTAGAAGTGAAGAAATGCTTGGAATAACAAAAAATATCAGGTAAAATAAATAGATAAATATACTTTGCCAAAGTGGTTCCATTGTGCTTTTGTAGTTTTAATGTCGTACTATTATACAGACGGTTCGTGTTCACCCATCATCGAGCTTACTGGTTGGCTTCCATATTCTGGCTACCAAACTGATTTCCAGCAAAGTACAGGTAGCCCATCGGAACATCAACCTCTTCTAATGCAATGCTTGGAAAACCAGAAATCGTCTCCGAGACACTGGCAGCTGCTGTGTTATTGGAACCGGTGATGAACTTCTGCAACGTGACAATCACAGAACCATTCCATGAGATATGGCTAAGCGCTGATGCAGCTTTGAATCAGCCCGAAAATCCAGAATTCAAGTGCCACTGACGTACGTGTGCCATTGGATGATAATATGAGTACGAATATTTGTCTTGATGGTTGGATGTTCGTATTCTTCTAAAGTCTTTGTAGTGATGCGGCATGCTGCAATTACCGATGATAATATATATGAGAATATTTAGGCTTCAGTTTTGGATGTTTGTATCCCTTATCTTGACACTATTTCTGGGGTCACATGTTGGATAGAGTTTGTATGTATCACATAGGATAGTCATTGTGAAACATAGAAATACTTGTCTTGATATTATGTCCTACCTGCTTGAACAACACGAACGGTAAGGCCGGGTCGTTGTAGGTGAATATGCTTGGATCTGGCTTGTACTGTACAATGCTGGCCTCGATCTGAGTGGACCCTGCCTGGTACACAAAACTGTTGGAGTTCCACTGTCCTATCAGGTCGACGCCACTAGACTGGCTGTGCTTGACCAGAAGCAGCGAGCCATCGGCAAAGGAGAAAATGTCTCCATCTGCTCGGAAGAAGTAGGGGCCGCTTTCCAGCCAGGTTTTTCCTTGGACAACGACGTAGAAGGAGCCGTCACTGGTGTCGACATTCACAGCAAAATCTTGTGCTGAAGAAGAATTCACATGGTCGACGGAAATTGAGTGAATGAGTATGGAAGGGAGAGCCAGCGAGATTATTTCTATAAGAAAGGTAAGATACTTTATAGATGACAACTTCTGTATTATATTATGATGCAGTGTTTCGGTATATGGTCTTTTACCGGTGTCAATCAAGTGTGAAACCCTACCAATCCCCGAGCAGTATACTACATTACACGAGACATGTGTTTGGCAGGGATGTTATATGAGTTTATACATCTCACAATATGCATGTATGCGTACAGGTGTGTGTGAAAGAGAGAGAGAGTGAGAGACTGATTCTACATAGACAATTCTTCATGTCACCTCAGTTCATGACCTGTGAGAACATTTGGACACACTCACCCGATTCTCAACTCTTGTCTTCATTACAACAAAACCGTATCGGGCTATATTTAGTCGTCATTGTGCAGTAGATATGAAAATATCAACTGGAGTATCTGTATTTTATTTATCTTTCCCTCAAAGCTAAAATAGATATGAATATGTTTGTACCATATTTGGACTCACCTGTGCAGACATTTGACGCGGTGAGGATAGCAACAATCACAAGCAGCTTCATCTTTGTTCGGACATTACACGTTGAGTGAGACTACCTGACACATTGAACAATCTCAGAGAAACCTTGAATCATTATCTATCAAGGCTACATGTTATCACAGAACGACCTTACGTTTATCAGGGTTCGATATCTGGGTTCGATTTACAACACGCAACATTGTATACATATAAACATAAAGTAGTACCAGTAATCACAAAAGTACAACATGAATTCATTACAGTAAGTGACAATCCTTGGGCAAGGCATTCAACAAAATAACAGAGGTCATTTAACCTTGAGTGGATTATGAATGTCGGCGAAAGAATTCTTGCACCATCTTGCTCAATATAATCTTCTGCCGATTTGACTGACATGCATTGAATGCATTGTAAGAATGCCAATGTGTTCAAATCTTTACCAAATGTGCTTCAGATACGTGTACCTTGGCACCAACTACAGACAGGAAGAGGTTTGAAGAGTAGCAACTCCTTGAGTGTTTCTGGCCACCTGATCGGATTGGTCGTCTCCATGGGTTGTTGGGGACTTGTTATTCTCCAGGCATTTTTCCGGCTCGTCGAGTTTGACATAGTGATCCTTGCTAACATCTTGCCATTGTTTATACTCGTAGCAATAGAAATGTTATGCAAAGGACATTTAGGACAGGCACTTGCTGTTACCTTGCCTGGTCCTCCAGATTAACCGTATACACCAACAACAATTAGAGTTCACAAAAGCAGCCAGGAAGGCATTGTTTTTCAGGGGGACTCGTCACTGTCGTCGTTTTGCCGTATGGGATAAGCTTATCATGACTTTGAACAACGTTGACGTCAAGGATAAGCGCACTACGACCTTGAACAACGCTGCTGTGTAGGATAAACATACCATGACCATGAACAATGCTGATGGACAATCGCCTGAACTTGGAGCTTGTCAACCTTCTGCAACTAGGACTTCAGATTAGGAACACGTTATCTTGATATTCAATAATAATGACAATAAGGTCGCATAAGGGGGTGTGGTCAAAGCAAGCCCTCTCATTGGTCGACGCTTGCTATCGTCCGCCAGTTGTGTCAACGTCGTTTAGTTGAGAGTCAAAATCGGCCTCAATCAACTTGTAGAAATAACGAAAAAGAACTGGTAGGTGTCACGAGTGGTGATTGATAGGCCAGTCACCCATGTTTAGACGAAGGTTTATTCGCCTGACTGCGATGGTAGCGTAGCGATCGGCAGAGCAAGCGGATGGGGTACACCGAAGTTTCCGGCCTTGTCTAGATATATTATACCGTGAAGCATTTTAAGTCGTGGGTCATCTATATATGTTTTTAAAAATCATTTAATCCTCGCAATGACACGAGGGCCTTTCCCTCTACACGCAGCCCAGACAGTGAATGGGACTTCTCCTAGGAAACACTGAATACTCGAACCTACCAAGAACTTTCCGAAGAAACAAGGTTTTGGACAGTCTCATTTTAAAGACGACATTTCATATTGATATTTTCTTTTAGAAGTACATTCTGTCGATTGCGAGTGAGAAGTACTTGTTCTGAGCAGCAAAAAGGAAGCCCTCAGTTTCATATTTGAGACCAACAGACTTCATCTAGGTGAAGGAGACGGTTGGATTGCTGTTCTGTTCCACACATTGCATGTACACACTGTACAATGGCTCCTCAGACAGCTTCTCCACAAAAGACCGACTCTGGGCAAACTTGGTGAAGGACTTCACCTGGTTGACTCCCATCGCTCTACCGTCCAGCAGTACATCGCCATCAACAAAATCAACCTCAGAATTCAGATTGTGTCCAACAACCTTCGCACACTTGAAACCGTGGAATTCCTTGCTCTGCGTGAGTCCTGACGTGCACCACCCGAGGATCATCCGATAAATAAGTATGTGCAAAAGTACACAATAAACTTCTGTCATGAAGAGCCTCCACATCAATCAAACCAAGGCCTCTAGAATTGTTTGGCACATGTAAACGATTAAGAGAGAAACGAGGGTGGTGGGCTCTGTTATCAGACATGATCCTCCTGGTCAGGCGGTCAAGACTCTGGATGTCTTGTTTTGTTCAATATACTACTCCAAAGGAATAGAGGAGTGCTTGCACAGCAAAAGTATTGGTGGCTTTGACTTTGTTTAGAGCATTTAGCTCTATTATTTTGGTGTTGTTTTTATCAGACTCTCCTGCGTGTAAATGTATCTTTAGTAAGAGAAGACTTTTGAGGATTGGGTGTTTTCCGGTCTTTTTTACCTGGCTATCCTTCTGGACTCGGATCAGAATATGACGTAAACGTGACAGTGACATGTACTTTTAGACAAGAGATAAAACATGTGATCATACTTTACTTGCCGACATGTAGATAACTTGGAGATAGCGCACTAGGCTCCTTGTACCGAGGATATATGTTACTGAGGTTGTACAAAACCAAATGCTCGCCATATTGTTGAAAATAATATTCTTTTCACAAAGAAGATCCAGGTGGTCTTCAGTTACCCACGTTAACGCGTAAAGGGCGAAGTGATGGGATCGTTTTCTCACAACCATATATGTGCTTTTCACCCACTCTATCACTCAATCAATCAACCTTCCAACCACTCAAACACAGAAAAAGCCCATTAAAATCACAGACAATTAATAAAGACAAAATGAAATTCAAATTTATTGAGGAATCTGTGTATAATAGAAGCGACAAAGCTCTTTCAAAATCCATCAGACATTTCTTCTAAAAGCCAAGTCGACTGTACCATGATATTTGTTTCAACAGTATTACAGCTGTATGATGAAAATCGAGTCTGGGCGAGACAAGCCTTTATTTTTTATATTATTGTTATTTTCAAAGACCTAGGGGAAGTGCCAGCAGTGGCAGTGTCAGCACTAATATCAACACTACACCTTACACATCACAGACTCATGGCCGTTTTCTGAGGATGATGATCAGTGATCTTAAGTTTCAGCTTTGATCGTTTTTGAAGTTGATGGATTCATGAAGTCTTTCCCAGTCATGTCGTAGAAGTTTTCGCAAGCCTTCAGGGCAGAATCATCCACCTGGGAAAAGTTTTAAATCATAGACGCCTTCAATTCTGATCAAAATAAACTGAAAAGATTATCATGGGGCATGGGGTTTTAACACCCAATTAGGCTACTGGAGCATACCCACAGTGCACCTGTAGACACCTGCTGTTTGTTACTTTGCTCAACAATACCCCAGCAGTAACACGCAGGATAGAAAAATAAATACATTTTAACAAGAAATCCCAGGTACTGGAACGCAATTTTGATATGCCTCGCAAACAACTGTGGTACAGCGCTTGTCGAAGAGTGAAATATGTCCTAAACATAATACAATGCATGCAGAATGTTTGCGTTTTTCGAATGCCTATGCATCTTTCCCCTTATTCATAAGACTCCAAATTTTCCATTGGACTGGAATTTGTCATCGGGATCGCTGACTTCACCTAGGCATGTCTTCTTCTCCCGATCATTCTCCCGATCATATGTAAAATTTGGGTTCGAATTGTTACAGATCGTCGATATTCAGATGGTATATTGCTGCGTGTGTGGTTAAACAATACGGAGATATTTGATCAAGTCTCATACATTCATAACGCCTTATACTCAAGTTTCACAGTCATGCATAAAACGTAACATTCCTTTTCAAATGTACTGTTTGAAAACTCTTTCATCGGCAGCCAAGCTAAGTTCATTGTTCTTACGTTTACAAACCAAAAACACATTTAATTAAGTGTTCCAAGAATGGTTTAGCATCTGCGTGACAACCTGTAATGATCCAGTCATAATAAACGTGTTTTAGGGGATTTTGGATTCTCTTCTCAAGCATACCTAAGTTCACGTACGTATCCAAACAAAACCAAAATACTTTCCATTGCTGCAAGGGCACAAAAGTAGAAACTTTGGCTTCATGATGACTTCCGCATACTTTCCTGTTGTTTCGACTGTCGTTTGAATGTCCTCTCAGAATGCCATTTCACTCACGAATTTCTGTGTCTTTTACAAGACCTTCATTTCACCAGATTTTCCTTTTCACTTTACCAAATAAGTACTATTTGTATTTTTAATTTGAACTAGTCTGTCCTCTGGATACTGCATATGAATGATTCTCACCTAAGACAAAATAATTCACAGAACAGAACTCCTAGGGAATACATACTGGATTCACTTGTAAAATTAAACGTTAAGAAAATGTTACCAGCCTGGAAACAGTTATGTTTTCTTGAAAAGTATCATTTAACTATTAGTTCAAAATATTTACGGATTAGTTTCATGACAAAACTTCGTTGTAATATTCGTTTAATGTTAATTCCTACTAACAAAACTATCAAACTGGGTTTTGTAGTTCCTGTATGAGTAAACTTAGAAATGAATAACACATTCCATTATCACGTCCTCTTTACAATGACTGTCGTGTTAGATATTTACCTGAATACAGCCGTAATTACCTTCATATTCAAATGTTTATTGAATTGATGAGAACTAGTGATAACAATAGACTGAATTGAGAAAAAGTGCTAACAACAGACTCTTAAGACTCATACTTACTTAAAACGTGTTTGCACTTCGATCAAACAAAAATATCTATGTGAACACATAATCACATCTATAGATATAATGAGATCTATATTTTCACTGTGGCGCATATGCATGCTTTTGTCTAATTGTTACAGGTGGTCTACTGTTGGCCTCTTGGACATCTATACGAAAGAAAAA
Organism: Haliotis asinina; assembly: GCF_037392515.1. Lineage (NCBI taxonomy): Eukaryota > Metazoa > Mollusca > Gastropoda > Lepetellida > Haliotidae > Haliotis > Haliotis asinina. The sequence continues at coordinate 46,149,766 of NC_090281.1, forward strand.
AGTATGATTGATGAAAAGATAGTAACCGGTCCCTAAAGCACAACTCCAATAGTGCAATTATGAAAGCTATATCAAATCCATTTCCCTTGAATAACCATTTCTTGATGGCTTCATTTTCAGACCACATCAAACATTGGTGTACACTTATTGTGGCCCGGCAGTGTAACAACTGATATATCAAGAAAAGGTTTTCTTTCAACTTGGTACTCACAATGTCTATTTTTCGATACTGAGGATGGTGGTGTTTCTTGACTGGGTTGTTGTGTTTGGTGTTGATGGCCATGATGTAAGCCCAGCGTCTTTTGTCACTTGTGTTTGCTGTACTGGTGTGTAGTAGGTTGGCGTGGAAAAACAGGGCGTCTCCTTGGGTAACGAATGCATAACGTTTACTACCTCGTACCATGTGGTCTACCGCGTATAATGTACACTACTTCGCAAAAGTAAGTCAACACTATACGACATAAGAAAACTTCTCCGGCTACTATGCAAGAGACTTCCCCTGAAATTTAATGTTAAATCTAAAATTACATGAAAACCACTAGAATCGAGGCAATGTGCACTTGGTACAACTGCTGATGACCGCGTGGACCATGTTTTTATATCATGTGCCAAGAACATGTCAGGAACAGACTAACCTTATGAAAAAGTATGGGATCTGATGAATGTCAAAATGCTCTAGTGACTTATGGTCAAAAGATTATTATCTCGTTCTTTCTTGGTGGTTTTCCGACTTTTTGTCCGGTCTTCCGGAAGAGCCTCAATTTGGGATTGGTCTGATTTTGTCAGTAAATACAATTCATGAAGGGAATCTTGTAGAAGGTTGCATCTTGTAGGTGTATTTTGTCTTTGCATTTGTACATTATGGCACCTCAGACGTGGATAGTCACATATTTGTATCTGAGGACATATATGGCATCGTTTGTTTTATAATATTCAGCTGTCTAAGAAGTCATATTCTTACTATTATAAACTATGCTTTCAGAAATCATATGAAATAATTTGAAATGTGAAATCATTATGCATGTAATATATGTATATGTAACAGGTGTAGAATATAGAAAGTAAATTATTTTGCCGGTTACATAACCATCTCGGCCAAATGATAACAGTGTGAACGTACCCGGCTCCATTTCTACGTGCTCAAGGGGGCAAACAGTCTTTATTTGACTGACTCTTTCTAAATCAGCCCCAGTCTGGCCGCCAACAAAGCAGTGGTCAATCCGTCCACACTTATGGGAACCCTTCAGTACCTGGACAACACGATAGGTCATAATTTCACGCGATCGAAATAGCGAAATCTGCAATCATTAGCTAAAACATCAGTGTTGTTGATTATTAGCAGCTACGATGTCATAGCTCCATGTATTCACACAGAACCTACTACATATCAGTTTAAAAACTGTCTTGATTCCAAGAAGATGACATTCAAGGAATGTGCTTTTTTCTATTGAACCTTAAGGGGAGGGCTCACTCAAGAGTATTCACACACGTGAAGTTATTTCAGTCACCGAAAGTCAGGTCGTGGTCAACCATGTGGCACGAGATACGAGACAAAGTGAAATATCGTTCATTCATATGGCGTTATATCGTTTTGAGGGGGTGGTGGCGTAGGCTAGTGGTTAAAACGTTCGGTCTTCACGTCGAAGACCCCGGTTCGATTCCCAACATGGGTACAATGTGTGTAGTCCATTTCTGGTGTTCCCCACCGTGTAGTTGCTGGAATATTGCTAAAGCGGCGTAAAACCATACTCACTAACTATATCATTTTCAGTGATTCATAAATTAAAAACCTCGTCATGGAGCTGGATACACTCAACGTCAAGAACATTTATGATAACTTTGATAAAATTCTGTGGTTAAATTTCTTTTAACATATACAAAATAAAACAGTTTCGTGTACATTTATATTTAAAATACCATGTGCGGGAAAAGTCAAGAATTGTTTTCATATGTGATGAGCGATCACACCCATATCCGCTTGTATGGAGTTTAAGAAAGTTATCATCTTGTGAAATGGCAAGCGGTACCTGAAGACATCCGTTTTCCTTCGTGCACTTATCGATGGCGACAAACACACTCATCATGTCAGGATAGAGGTTGCCGTTCTGGTACCAGTACCTGACGGAAATGATGATAATAATATTAGTAATAAGAGTACATCTAGTATCCTGATGTCCTATCATGGGGGCCCGCCGTTATGTTGCTGACATATTTCTAAAAGCGGCGTAACATCATACCCACTCACTCATTCATGTCAATCAGCTCTCAGCAGTATTCAAGCTTCATCACGACTTACTATAAACGAATATTTATGAATGAATTTTCTGGACCAAACCACATGTTGTGAGTGAGATAATACCCTGGAAATATCGTACGGTGAATTGGAAAAAAACAATGTACCAAAGAGGGAGGTCTGAAACGATTTGAGTACATGAAAGCAGTAAGTGATTTCTACAGTCATAAACCACTGCTAACAGCATATTCCTGTGTACGATACAGACTGCAGACACCTTCATAATCATCAGTCACGAACACAGGCAAAGGAAACGCAACTACCGCATGTCAAGCTGTAGTTCAAGCCCAAAAGTGAAATTACTGAAAATCATTTTGGTTTTAAAAGCTGTAACTGATCTCAGTCGGAGTCAGGATTGGGTAGTTTGACCTTTAAAGCATGGATTGTTCTTATCAAAGACTGCTATCTAGAGTTTCCAGATTTGATTCAATCTTTATTCGGTACTTAAAAGGACACAGGCCTATGGTACATTTACATATACAATATTTGCAACTAGCAACTGAAAAGCGCATGTCAAATATTTAAAGATTACTAATTTAAAGCAGATTTTCTATGTATAAATGCAAAGTAGATATTCATTGTCAGATTCTGTAATTCAATAGTATTTTCATTTGTTAACAGTATAGTCAGTATTTCAATGGGTATAGCAGTAGTGTGTTAGATATTTCTTTCTAAGGTTTTCATAGACGAGACAGATAAGACGGAAATGGTATTCGTTTTCTAGAGCATTCACGATAAGGCAAATGCCATGATTGCGAGGAATATTAACATAACGTCCCGTTCCAACAAACAACTCGTGCTATGAGCAGCGATAACGGGATAAAGCCATATTACTTTCAGCTAATGAAGGGGCTAGTATTAGCTTAGAAACGTGATGAGTAAAAATAAAGACATAGTAGAAAAGTAATTGGCTTTGACTGTTTTGAGCGACCTGTGAGCTCATTTTGCATTTACATTTATGAGCGTTTCTTTAACATTCTGAGGTAGAGATTTTGTGTTTTATGGTCCGGTTGGTAGTGCGGGTAATATTTTCGAACCGGAAGTGAGGGAACGGGAGAAAATGACATTAGCTCAGAAACGTTGAGTTGGCGCTGCGGTAAATGACATTAGCTCAGAAACGTTGAGTTGGCGCTGCGGTGTACAACTTATGCTGTATAGAGATAATGACGCCCGACGTTTTCTTGTACCTGTCATTGTTGTCATTACGGCCAACATATCAACATGAAATAGCAAAATAAAGACAGCGAACAAGAACGCCGTGCTTTATCTTCTATAGACGTTGTACATCCATATCATGTGTCGTGTAATACCCTTCCAAACATCTAAATGCCTATCAAACATCTGAACCGCCACCTACATGGAGACGAAGCAGTAGGCCTCTTTAACCTCAGTTCTTCCAATTAACTCTATGTGGAGACGTAAAACAGCCTGGCGTTCGAGTTGAGAGGCAGCAATACTGTTTCCGGTGGACTGAAATTCAAATCTCCTGTTTCACCACTGTCTCCTGCTTTCAGTCAAATCCCATAACAAGCAAGCACCCGCATCCTCAAACAGCAAGTGCAACCAACACCTCCCTCGCAAGGAAGCTTTACTCGGAAATAACTTGCTGACAACCACTGACAACCTTGATTCACCTGGCAAAGGAGGGACCCCAGAAACGTCGTGTGTAAAGAATGAAGACGTTGCACCTCCATATCAAGCGTTTTGTATTAAAGCTACACGTCTCGATTACCAGGGACGGAAGCAGTTCTCACGAGTTTTATTTTTCCTGCATGACAAAGCAGGGATTTGAAATCCCACACCACCAAAACACAGAGTGAGAGCAAGAGTGGGGTGGGGGGCAGACAGGAGAGACTGATGGTTAGATGTCAATAGGAAATCACCTCCATCATCACCTACATTGAAAGCATGGTCTGAGAATGCCGTGTTGGTCTCCACCGCCTTTGTCAGTTTACCGATTTCATCCTTGTCAAGCAAGCCTCTGTAAAGGAAGCATATGCCGTGACTCATGCGTCGATAGTGTTTGACTGAAGGCTACAACTTAGTCAGAACCCTGGCTCAGAATAAGTCACAAGAAATATAGAAACATGAGTGACTGAGTTTAGTTTTACGCCGCACTCGAAAAATATTACAGCTACATGACTGCGGTCTGTATATAATCGAGTCCGGACCAGATAATCCATATCGATAACATGCGATACCAAAGTAAGCCAGTCTGAGCTCCCGATCCCATTAGTCGCCTCTTACGACACGTCTGGTTATTAAAGAAAAATTCTAACCCGGATCTTCAACGGTACAAATTGGACGCGGATGGTGAGGTTTAGTGTGTGCCAGGCTTGTCTATCCAGGCTTGTCTATCCAGGATACCATTCACTCAGCACTCTTTTCTGAACCAAAATCTGCATAAAAGCAGGTATTTTTAGAAAACGGACCATAGTGAAAAGACCACTTCTGGTGTCCCCAACTGTGATATTACTGTAGTATTGCTCAAAGAGGCATGAAACTATACTCACTCACGCTGAAAGACCAATGAACATTTACAGTAGTTCCTGGTATGGATTCTTTGGCATGGCAACCGAAGACGTCAAGAGGCCATAGATATTGTTACAAAATTTGGAAAGCATTATGGTATTATTCTAGTCTATGGAACTTTAATCCTCACCGAATAATAACAAATCCCGCCTCATCAAAACCTCTCTTCATATCATCCGTCGCCGTGAAGGGGCTTTCATAACGAAAGTCTGGAATTATACGGAACCAGTGTAATTACACAGAACGTTATTTATTTGAAAACATAATGATAAGATCACAAAAGTAATGAGAAAATATGTCACACACAGAGAATATTTCATCCACGTCCAAATGCCCACATGCTCACATGCCCATATGCCCACACGCTCACAGGAACACATATGGAACACGCAAACAATATGAATGAAATGTAAAAATTAATCACCATCCAGTACCACAAAACAAGCATCATGAAACAAAGAACGACGAAGCAGTTCAATAGCACATTACCCATGAAAGTTGTTTGAACGATTCTGACAGTGTCATCTGCATTTATATAACTAAGTGTCATGTACTCTTGAATTTACCCTGACCCAGCGGAGGCACCCGTCATAAACACCTGCGAAGGTAAGGCAATACCAGTTACAAAAACGGGAACACGATAAATTCGAAATAGGCTACTACATCGGGTAATTTGAAATCTTCTTCACCGCGTCTTCCCCAATTTAAAAATGAACTCTATTCTTTGATAACGATTTCTCTTCACCAATGTCATGGTACGAGAACGGGAATCTATTTGTCTGAATGTTTCGTCGCGCTGTATATAACCAATCTTGACTCTTGGTGACGACCCTGTGAACACGCTGTTGGGTTACAAGGACACTATAATCACGAACCCCACAAGACAACAATCTCACGAATCAACCAACTCCAAACTAACTCGATAAGAAAAAGAAAATTTACCTGCGCAGTCCATGGTTCAAGAGATATTCCTGCAACAGACACCGGATAATATTCTTGTTGAGTATTAGTTTTGTACACTGGTCCCAACAGGTAATAAATGAGTATACAAGCAGTCCAAATAACACTATCTTATCTTTACCACATTAAAGCACGTTATAACGATTCTATATGTGCCTTAAAATGAAGGCGTCCTTATTTCCTTACGGATAAAATAACTTACCAAGTTCAAACAAAGCTCGTAATTAGAAGTGGGTTGCTCTACAATGACTTACAAAAGTGCATGTGTCGACTTCAGTGTCAGCGTTATCTCCGGCTGCTATTAAATCCACACAGTTAAAGTTTCAAATGACGAGCAAGAATCTGCACTGAGCCGTTAACACCTGTTGAATTTAAGTCTGCACCTTTACAACTGACCGACAAAAGACAAAATACACTTGAAAAGTGGATTAGACAGAAAAATGCAAATGAAACATGGAATTTAATTAATTTTATATTTTGCAGCTTTAAATATATCAAATATCGGACTACGCCTGTGCAACAAAACCTTCCAACTATGATCATCAGATTCAAGGTCCGATGTACGATACATGAACAGACATCGCGCAGGCATTTTGTTTTTGTTTTGTGCTTTTCTTCTTGTTGTTGTTTGTTTGTTTGCTTTTTTATTTACCACTATTTATTTTTTATTAATTTTTAGTCGTTGCTGTTGCTTTGTTGGTTGGTTGGTTTTGTTTAGTTCGTACGTTTTCTCTGTTCGAATAATTCTGTCTTGATGGGGAGGGGGGTATTTCCTATCTTAAGATATTTTAGGTCCGGCCGAAAAAGAGTGTATATATGCTATATGATTACGTAACCACCACCTCTCTCTCTCTCTCTCTCTCTCTCTCTCTCTCTCTCTCTCTCTCTCTCTCTCTCTCTCTCTCTCTCTCTCTCTCTCTCTCTCTCTCTCTCTCTCTCTCTCTCTCTCTCTCTCTCTCTCAGTGTAACATGGATCCTCTACTCATGAGATTAGAATCGAAAGACAGCGACTGTTAACAGGTGGGTCATCCTGCAGTGTCTTGGAGGGCGCGATAACGATATCTCGTGCAGCGTCTTGTCTGTATAGATTACAGGTTTCTACTTTCAAATGCATGTTTATAACCTACAATGCTCTTTGTTTTAGCAATCACCATCATTTCACGTAAGTACATGGTTAAATATTTCCAGTTCCAATTACACCTGCGAAGGTCCGGGTAAGAACTGATCTTCAGCAACCTTTGTCGTAAGAGGCAACTAACGGGATCGATTGGTCAAGACTACTGACTTGGTTGACACTTGTCATCACTGGATTGTCTAGTAAAGATTAAATTAATTACAGACGTCGCTCATTTAGCTGAGTGTGGTGTTAAACAAAACGAAACAATCAAAACAATCATTTGCAATATGTCAAATAAACGGAATTCACTGCAGGATTATCCAACTTCATTCACTGTCACAGAAACTGTGAAGATCCGGGTTGGAACTGAGAATTTGTTTAGTAACAGTAATGAAACTTGCTGTAAGTTGTACCCATGAAGATCCGCGTTTGAACTGATCTTCAGTAACCTATGCCTGTGGTAAGAGGCGACTAACTGGATCGGATGGTCAGGCTCGCTAACCTGGTTTAGAAATGTAATAAAAAATTTTATTGTATCGCAAATGCGTAGATCGATGCCCTTGATGTTGATCACTGGATTGTCTGGTCCAGACTCGATTACTTACAGACTACTGTCATATAGCTTATCGTAAGAGGTGACTAACTGGACCGGGTAGTCATGCTCGCTGACTTGGTTGACACATGTCATGGTGTCCTAATTGCGTAGATCGATTCTCATGCTTTTGATCACTGGTTTGATTGGTTTAGGCTCGATTATTTACAAACCGTCGGCTTATAGCTGTGATACTTTCTGAGTGCGCAGATTCAACACATTAATTTATGGTGAACTTATAAAGGTGAGTAGACACACGCACCATGAATAAATATTTGCCATGCATAATTAATATTTTGACACTTCTTCATTGTTTGAAATGAGTGTGAGAATTCTTCACTCGGCCGTCTTCATCAACCCAATTTATCACCATCATAGTTCCGTGGAGCTCTCTGCTACTCTCGGCAGATTGTTTTGAGTACAGGATTTTTCGGAACGTTGATCTGAAATCTATTTACGTTTAAACATAAAATGTCGATCATCTAGCGAGCACTTTTCACTACAACGTACGACACACAATTAAACCTCACCATTTTATAGTTTTGGTATATAATTGCCTTAAAAAATATACACTACGTATAGTAGAAGTAGTCATCTCTGGGAAACGTAAAAACACTAGGAACGCCGTGCCCGTATTTCCACTTTTTGTCAACTTTTAAGACACATATCAAATTCACAGGTAAATGATAAGTTTTCTATGGTTCAATTTCAGTTTCACTCGCTGATGACGTCAGCAGATGCCCAGCCTCCATCAAAGCCAACCAGTATGTCCGTGCATTTAGAGATCGGTGTTACGAGTTTGCCATCTATCGCGAGGTGTACTGGGAAGATGCATCAAAGGATTGTATCCACAAGGGCGGTTCTTTAGCAACTGTCAACGACCTGGCCACACAAAAATTCTTCGAGAATTCACTCTCCAGCCTGAAATCCACGAGGCACGGCATCTGGATTGGGTTGAACGATAGAGCTTCCGAAGCTCACTATACCTGGGTGTCAGGTGATGTCATTCCATCTGTATAGGATCAGGTGTTGTGGGGCATCTTATCTTAATCTCTTGTTCCCCGTTAAGATTTATCCAAAATAAGTAACACTTTCAATTCTTCGTGCATTTCTCTGAGAAACAATTGAAGGACGTCCAGCCTGACCAGCGAACACACAGACCATTGGGTATACCATAGTTGACCCACTACTGATGACACAAAATTCTTTCGCAGGGTTTTAGTCAATATAGAAAATTTCCTTGTAATTTTTCAGCAGTTCTCAGTCGGAAGATGATTAGTTTGGTTTAGGATGTATTTGCTAAGTGGATAAGATATTTCTTAAGAAATGAGACCATTACTCTGAAAATTCCATGTCCAAGATGATCTGATCTGGCCTGGTTCTAAGGGTGTCCTAACTGACACTGTTCTTACCATTACTCAGCCAGTTTTAATAATGTGTAGTGGAGTTTAGTATGTCGTGTACGAGTCTAGTTTAGTTAGGAGGCCTAGATGAAATTAACACGTTCCATTGTTCGCAATAGTTTAAAGTTTCACCTGGTTTTCGACCTGCCGGCCATGCTCTCATTCCCTTGAAAACCTCTCCTGTGCACGCAATCGTTTAATATCAATGCTGTGTTTATTGATACACATTTCAAATGTCTCCATACTACAATAACTTAGTACTGTTTCAAAATCTCAGATCCCGGAAACTTTGAAGCTAACAGGTATATATAATATGTGTTTATTGACTATAACAAACAGGAGAGCAAACAACGTTCACATACTGGGCCAGCGGAGAGCCAAGTATACTGCATAGCTTGGAGGACTGTGTTCTAATGAGGAGTTCTGAAGGTTACCATTGGGAAGACCAGCCTTGTAACCTCTGGCCCAAACATTACAGCTACATATGTCAGTATGGTAAGCAGGGGAATTATTCTGAACATAAATATAATATAGAAATATATCACTGGCATTCCAGTGATCAACATCGTGAGCATCGATCTACGCAATGGGATACGATGTCAAGCAAGTCGGCGAGCCTGGCCACCCGATCCCGTTCGTCGTCTATTACGATAAGCACGGGTTACTAAAGATCATTTCTAACCCGAATCTTCGCGAGTGAAACACGTAGATCTTGCATATGCTTGTCGTGAGGAGACTAAATATATCGGGTACCCAGGCTAGGTGACTTTGTTGATTACATGTTGTTGTGGCTGTATTGCATGCACAAATGTCCATGCTATCAATCACTGTGTATTCCGTTCCAAACACGAATCAGACTTCAATAATATAGCTGAAATATTGCTATTTTGACACGCTGGCCATAGTACATAATACCTTCTGTTGTTGTGTCTGATGGTGCGTATACTGTTCTGTCAATCAAATTAGTACCACGTACAGTGTACATACTTTGGGACAACTCTACATTGATATGAAATGTCAATATTCGTGGAGTGTTTTCATGTTGCCATGGATCTATCGTACTGTTATTTAATATGACTGACGATACCTCGCTGTCTCGACTGTCCCTGTTAGGTTCCACATACCAGTTTTGTACGTATTTACTTCACAGGCATATATCGTATTTTTCAGACATGTTGCCGACAACGACAATGACAACATCAACGACAAGTACGACAACCACAACACCAACTACTATAACCACGACAGCCACAACCACGACCACGACAACACCAACCACAACGACAACCACTACAACTACAACTACTTCCAGTACGTACTGTTTCTTCAGTGATAACTTACTTGAAATAGCTGACAGATGCCATGATGTATATATAATTTAAAGGGTTTTAATTTGACAAGAACAAAACCTACCCAGATATAAAAATATAAGTATCTTTAAGATGCGAGTTTTCAAATATATGATTTGGATCTTTTTACACATTTATGCAATGACTGTCGACATTTCTTAGGTTTCGCGCTAACGATAACACGAAGAATTCACAGATAATGTAAAATCAACAAATATGGTTGCCCTTTTACCAAGAATGATGGTGAATTTATTTCTAACTGTCCATTGTTAAGATTATATTATTAGATAATATTTGTTAATGTAAACGGGAAACAGCTGTGAAAATTACAGGGATTGATCTCAATGATGATTGGTTGGTTGGTTTGTTCTTTAACGCCGCACTCAGCAATATTCCAGCTACAGGGCGGCGGTCTGAAAATATTCAAGTCTGAACCAGATAATCTGACAAACAACACCATGAGCATTGATCTATCATATTGGGATACCATAACATGTCTCAACCAAGGCAGTGAACCGGAATAAAAGATCCAGTTGGTCCCTTATACGAAGTATAGGTTGCTTAAGAATAATTCTAAGCTGAAATCTTCGCGGGTTTTATTCTGTGATACACGGTGTTCGCAAACATCACCTCCTCTACCGGTTGCCCCTGCCTTTAACTAAATTTGGAGGTATATTATTGAAATGAAAGTATTTCATGCCCACAGCAATACTCCTGCTATGCGCCGGCAGTAAAATGTAACTGAACCTCAACACTAATGTAACTGAAACACAACACTGATGTAACTGAAACTCAACACTAATGTAACTGAAACACAACACTAATGTAACTGAAACAATAGACAATACAACTGCTGCTGAAACATCGGAAGTTGATATGTTTATGTCAATTGTGCTACGAAACCGAATTCCTTGGGCAGATGCATAAACTGTTACGTGGTACCATCCCAGATATCTCCGGGGCATACGTTCCGATAAATCTTCACTTTACCCTGGATGCATCTACGTTCCGCTGAATTTGTTACCTCCCTTGGCTGTTTTTTTTATCCAGTGAGGTGTCTACGCTGGGAAGTTGAGCGTACCAATCACAACTCACTTTCTTACATTATCTAACCGATGCAACACAAATGACGCAGAAATACTTTGAAAGAGGCAGAAAGACTTCTTGCATATTTTGGAATAGTTTCGGACCTGTCAAATTGTCTGTACGATTTCCCCAAAATCTGAGTCGCATTGCGAACAAACTTTCGCTCCTGCGACGCCCATCTTTGCTGACACTGGCAAGTTCGGTTGTAACGGCGGCTTAGCTGATTGGCTGCTGTGAGAATGCGGAGATAGCGGGGCCGTATATGCATCCAGGATATACTGGAGATTTATCGGAGTGTGTACCCTGGAGATATCGAGGATGGTGTGGTGCATGTTCATGAAGATTTGCAATCCCTTGTAAACTTTAATAATCAAAAATGTTTCGGCAGTCAGGTTACCATTCTCTTCACACAGAGGTTACTTGTCATATCTTCCCACAAATCTCTAACACGGCCATATTTCCCTGTTCTCGTAAAATTCCCCAGCAGCAAAAAATCGCAACACGAATTATCTCTCTATCCAATGAGAACACGATTTACACCAGCTTAGTTTCAACTTGACTAATGCAAGCAAATGTGCTGCCACAAACTTCCCTCCTATCCGGTGACTTGTGCTGATGTGACACACAAGAATGAGTTCAGTCTAGAAGAAATGACTGCGCATCGCGCTGGGAAAATGGCCTCTGGTTTCTCGAACGATACCTTTGGAAACAAGGTGGCTGATCACACAACTAAATCTGACTGATTGCAACCAATCACGAATCCTGAACACTCGCATGAAAGGGCCGAATTAGAACTGAGGTTCGTAGGAAGATATGACAAGTAACCTCTGTGGGTAGAGGAGAATGTCAGGTTACCAATTTGAGGTTGATTCATCTTCCTTTCAACTTTTGCCTCTCATTTAGAATTATTTAAGGTGTTGCTACATAATTATTGTCAAAAAGTTCGGTTACACTGTAGAATACCTTCTTTCCAATTTAAATGAGTCAGGCACAAATTGAAGAACAGACCAAAACTTTAAGAGATATTAGATCTTAAGATGACGATTTAAACCGATAAGCTTTCATTTTCACACAGCACCGTGTCAGCTTCTGTCTTGTACTCTTGACTGTTCCCTCAATGGCTTCAAGACTGGGCCAGACGGATGTCCAATATGCACGTGCGATTCACGGTAGCCGAGACGGACATGATCACGTTTTTGGTGTTGCTGGAGGTCATGATTCATATTGTGAAATAAACTCTAAGGTTGTGGTGCACTTATGGTTTACGTGTGTTCTGTATTATAAGTGAGTCAAGTAAAATATCTACGAAATATCAAGCAGTAGGAATCTGGTTTTACTCAGGTTTTAAAAATATTCCAAAAATATCTCGGTGGGGCCACCAGATATGTCATGAAATAGAAATAGTGGTGTAGTGGGTATGGATTATGATGCTTTAAACAACGAGGCACACTAGAACTGGGCTCACACACTTAAACCATGTGGGGATCGAACCCCGGGTCTGCTGCATGACGAGTGAGCGATTAACTACTGGGATGTTTGCGTCTGTTTCTTGAATTTAATGATAAAGTGACTTTCAGACTTCTTAGTTAGACATGAACACACACATACACACACACACACGCACGCGCACACACACACACACAAACTGTAGAAATCATTAGGATGCATTGGCATCGTTTAGAATAACAGTGCAACACAAACCTTCAGTTCAGGTCTTAATCAGTCAGGAAGCAACTGGCCTAATTTTTTCCGTTCATAAAACCGAATTTCTTAACAAGACAATCAAACACCATGGAATCATTTCACCTATATCTGGGTGACATGCAACCAATGGTTCCTCAGCTGATAGCTCTCTTGGCGTAATGATTTTTCCATCTTTTTCATTAGACCTACGTCCCATTTATGTGCATGGGAGCCGGACGTGATGGACGCTGCCATATTCAGCTTAACAATAAAACCAGTATGAATCAGTAAAACAAAGATTGCTCACACTGGAGAGGATACTGGTAATCCTAACTTACATAAAGGCATTATCCTCATTATCTAATGTGTTACAGGGTGAAATATTTGTGTTATATTCAGTGTTTTATGTTTCAGTTTTAACTGAAATAAACAGTCAGTATTTTAAACATTAATATATACTTCACTCTTCAGTTTCTCTTACCCCTCTCTCAGCTTACTGCATGAGTCTTCTGCCTCAGTCACAATCACCTATCCTCGATATCTCCAGGGTATACGTTACGATAATTCTTCACTATACCCTGGATATACTTACGGCGATGTCGCTTTCAAACTGTCTAACCGAATAAACTTGACAACACAAATGCTGCAGAGGTACTCTAAAAGTGGCAGAAGGAGTCCTTGCATGTTTTGGAAAAGTTTCGGACCTGTCAATTTGTCTGCATGGTTTCTCCAAAATATATGTCGCACTGCGAACAAACCTTCGCAGCTGCAACCGATATCTTTGTTGACACTGGCAAGTTTTGTTGTGATTAGCTTAACTGACTGGCTACTGTGAGAATGCGGAGGGAGCTAGCAAAGAGAGGTAATAAAATTATCGGGCTGAGTCGTAGATGCATCCAGGCTATGGTGGACATTTATCGGAATGTGTATCAGCGAGCCACTTACTGTCCCTTTGTCACAAACCTAGTTAGCTTAATGACCCCTATTTAAAGTTTTGAGTTTATTATCAGTTCAGAACATTTCCACTGTCAACTGCATTGGTGGATATTGAATCTCGCACATTTTGGATTATTTGAAGATTTATATTAGAGCTCTTGATATCACTTCTGAAGGTTTCTTTCAATACGTTTAGCAGTTTGCACATATGCATGGCTGCTTTGTCACGTTGTAGGTATTGGGTAGTTTGTGATAGTATAGTTGTGTTGTAGAATGCAATGCATTATAAGTCTAAGTATTTCCAAGCGGTAAATAATTCAATAATTCAGTAAGTTATATATAGCAGTTGAATGTAATATAAAGCTGTTGCATGAATGTAAACTGTGCAAAATTATGAAGGTGCACCGTGTAAATGTATGAATCTGTACTGTGTAAATGTATGAATCTGTACTGTGTAAATGTATGGATGTGTACCGTGTAAATGTATGAATGTGTAAAGTGTAAATGTATGGATGTGTAAAGTGGAAATGTATGGATGTATACTGTGTAAATGTATGAATGTGTAAAGTGGAAATGTATGGATGTATACTGTGTAAATGTATGAATGTGTAAAGTGGAAATGTATGGATGTGTACTGTGCAAATGTATGGATGTATACCGTGTAAATGTATGAATGTGTAAAGTGGAAATGTATGGATGTGTAAAGTGGAAATGTATGGATGTATACTGTGTAAATGTATGAATGTGTAAAGTGGAAATGTATGGATGTGTAAAGTGGAAATGTATGGATGTATACCGTGTAAATGTATGAATGTGTAAAGTGGAAATGTATGGATGTGTAAAGTGGAAATGTATGGATGTATACTGTGTAAATGTATGAATCTGTACTGTGTAAATGTATGAATGTGTACCGTGTAAATGTATGAATGTGTAAAGTGTAAATATATGGATGTGTAAAGTGGAAATGTATGGATGTATACTGTGTAAATGTATGAATGTGTAAAGTGGAACTGTATGGATGTATACCGTGTAAATGTATGAATCTGTACTGTGTAAATGTATGAATGTGTACCGTGTAAATGTATGAATGTGTAAAGTGGAAATGTATGGATGTGTAAAGTGGAAATGTATGGATGTATACTGTGTAAATGTATGGATGTGTAAAGTGGAAATGCATGGATGTATACCGTGTAAATGTATGAATCTGTACTGTGTAAATGTATGAATGTGTACCGTGTAAATGTATGAATGTGTAAAGTGTAAATGTATGGATGTGTAAAGTGGAAATGTATGGATGTATACTGTGTAAATGTATGAATGTGTAAAGTGGAAATGTATGGATGTGTACTGTGCAAATGTATGGATGTATACCGTGTAAATGTATGAATGTGTAAAGTGGAAATGTATGGATGTGTAAAGTGGAAATGTATAGATGTATACTGTGTAAATGTATGAATGTGTAAAGTGGAAATGTATGGATGTGTACTGTGCAAATGTATGGATGTATACCGTGTAAATGTATGAATGTGAAAAGTGTAAATGTATGGATGTGTAAAGTGGAAATGTATGGATGTATACTGTGTAAATGTATGAATGTGTAAAGTGGAAATGTATGGATGTGTACTGTGCAAATGTATGGATGTATACTGTGTAAATGTATGAATGTGAAAAGTGTAAATGTATGGATGTATACTGCGTAAATGTATGAATGCTGATAGTGTGAATGTAAGAATGAAGCAGGGTTTACCATTCTATCTAGCCTAAAAAGAGGCAATTTTACTGTCTGAGGTGCTTCCAGGGAACGTCATAGGATGGTGAGCTTATTTTTGCTAAGTACTGTATTCCTTGTAAACACCTCATACAGTATACACCAGCAGTCCAACATTGCCTGGATCAACACTACGCTATTGCTAAATGCGACCGCTATCACATGATTCTGATTTAAAAATGGCCCTAGTTTAATCAGTATTACACACAGACAATAGAGCAAACATGTTCACCTCTCACATAGATATGATTCCCTGCAACATACCACTCTCCATGCGTCGTCCTCGATCATATCCAGAAATGGCGGCCGCTGACAGATCGTCATTAACCAAAGTACACAAATCTAAGGAGGGCAGAAGGGACATATTTCATTTTGTCAAAGGGATATAACTCATGCCAGTACATTGATGATTTTATTATAAAATACACTTCACAAAGAAACAATGACACCGAAATATATTCTGATGCTGAAAAAGCACGTTTCATAATGTTTCTTACACATTTTATTGCTTTTTACACATTAAATTCATTTCATACACAACAGTGCACAAGTTTTCACAAGTAATAACTTATCAACAATAACTAAACATATTTGTTTGTATTGGTATTGCTGTCACTTGTGTAGTCTGCACAACATGATTATATGTTTCATTCATTCGTGTATTCTTCGTGTAGCTGTCGGTGTTTACTGATTATACCCAGGACCACACTCTTCGTGGGTTTAATATAGTTTATGCATTGTGTGATGTCTACATGGTAAAGAGATGTATCATTCGAGTTTGTTTCTCTGTATATGATATGGTGTGTATATGCATGTCTGTGGGAAATAGTTCCATCCGTTCCCTTACTTCTTCCGCAGATTATAAGAGGTAATACACTTTATTTAGACCTTATATATTTTTGGGGTCTTTTAGTTATTTTTTATAGTTTTCTAGTGATTGTTGTGCTAGTTTTTATTAATAAAGGTATTATGCATTGACTTATAAATATTATTTTGAATACAGGTACGGGAAGAACACTTAGCCAAATGAAATGAAAATGAAAATGATTTGTTAAATGGTTATATATATAAAGATGATATTAATGATTGATACTATCCAGCATATACTTATGTTTTGTCTGAAGTATGTTTCAACTGTGTTAGGGTTTTTATATGAATTATCAGACAATAGAGGTCTTAATGCCAACACCACTGTGTCTGTTCAAATAGTGTTTCAAATGTATAATTTAAAAGAGAAATTATTAAAACAATATTTTTTCCCATGCATCATAATGCATAATTTGACTCAACACATAAGGTCCACTTTCAATATTTGACTTTTTGACATTTTGTGACGTTTTCTAAAATAATAGAAACAATTGTACTTGTTGACGTGAAATACATGAAGTATATGACTTCAAACTACGGTAGAACAAAGGTCGCTTGGGGGTTATCTCTCCAAGGTTCAAGGCATGCATGTGTACGCGTTCATCTGTTGGTCTTATCACTATCTTTAACCACCAAAGGAACTGTGTGTGTATTCAATTGGTATACACAGTAATATAGGGCGAAAACCTACAGTGGGCAACATGGTGTTCTTGCCAGGAATACTTCTGTCATGTCTCTACATATTTGGTGAGTATGAGCAGAATTTGTAATTGTAAAATGATCTGCATACTTGAACAAAATGACTTTCCAGGACTGGTTCTACACTACCTTTGTTACAGCTATAGAGACGATAATATCTTCCACATTGATTTAAGTCTCGATCATGTTTTTCGTAATTTGTGAACAGGCATGTAGTGCGTGAGTACTGATTTATGCCACAATATTCCAGCAATATCATGGTTAGACTCATCAAAATTAAAATTGGCACCAAACCCTGATCCTCCCTGTGACGAAATTATTCTCTAACCACCAGACAGCCCCAATATATAAATCAAGCAATACATGTTCTGAGATTCATAAGTTTGCTGGTTTTACATGATAATTTAATGCAGTCAAGTGTTTGAAGAAAACTTGAGTAATGTTATAGTACATTTAACTTAAGACAATACGGTCGGACCTCGTTGTATCTTACCAAGTTCCTTTCCAAGTAGCGAACTTATTTGGAGGCCCCAACTTTTCCCAGCTGACTCGAATAAAAACACAACATAAAGTTTTTTCTCGGAATACTATATTTATCCTGCTTCAATTCTTATACATTTTAGCCCCGGAATCATATAATTCTTAGCCTTCCGCTGGTAGGAAAAGCAATGTGTTATCATGGTTGCAAAAATATTCACAGAAACAAATCCAAGGTAATAAACGTGGACATTTAACAATCGACAACATTAAGGAAATAAATTATACCATTGATAGAGTTCTGTCATTTCTATTCAGAGAAGAAACTGAGCGCTTGGCAGTCTCGTTTGACGATAACTGAGGTCATATTCTGTTTAAGCTTTGGCCGAAGGAGATGACTTCAGTAAGTGCCCACCGTCAATCCCAAGGAACCAGTACTTGAGGACTTTCAGGAATCGATGTTACGAGTTTGCAGTGTTCCATGAGGCGTACTGGCCAGACGCAAACGCTCAGTGCATGAGCAAAGGGGGTTATCTTGTTAGTGTCAACGACGCAGAGACCCAGCAGTTCCTCGTCAGCACCTTAGTTCGGCTGAACTTCGCCAAACATGGCATATGGATTGGTCTTAATGATCAGAAAATTGAGTCAACTTATGAATGGGCTTCAGGTAACTTGGCCACGCCACGCCACGCCACGCCACGCCACGCCACGCCACGCCACGCCACGCCACGCCCCTCCTCGCCTCGCCTTGCCACACCCACACCCACACCCACACCCACACCCACACCCACACCCACACCCACACCCACACCCACACCCACACGTCCTTACTGTTTGTGTTTTGGTGATCAGATTGTCGAAGTTACCAGGTAAACTTTGGTTACATCGCACAAAGGACCCAGCATTCCTATACGCGTTTCCACAGTAATACTGTTCGTTCGCCGATTGTGCGGGTATGAGTAGATATAGTTTTACCTATTAACATGTTAGTATTAGTATTGCATGTTAGTTATTTACCAGCTTGACATATTCCTTATGAATACTATTTCAGGTGATAAACTCACTTACACCCACTGGGCAACAGGAGAGCCTAACTTCGCTCACGGTATCGAGGACTGTGTGCTGATGAAGAGTACAAAGGCTTATGCATGGGAGGACCACCCCTGTCATCTGTGGCCCCAGCACTACTCGTACATCTGTGAATATGGTGAGTGAGGGAGGGATGTATTGAGTGAGCGAGTGATGTATTCAGTGAGTGAGTAAGCAATTTTTCGCCGCTATCAGCCATATCACTTGGACATCAGAAATAGGCCTTCCACATTATACCTATGTTGGGACTCGAACCCGGGTTTAACGCGAGTAAGATGAACACGTTAACCACTACGCCACATGAAAAATTACTGTGCTTCATTTGGAGTTCAGTTGCAAACATTTCATAAATAACAAATCTTCCAGTACCGTTTCATGAATATGACTGTCTCATATTGGTCGCTGTCACTGTCGTGTCAGTATCGACGCGGATGGTGCTAACACCCAACACTGACATTGTTAATTGAGGTCACCAGCACCCATTCAGCGACTGTCGCTCTGTCTTCTGTTTAATAAATTAACGTGTTATGGTGGAAAATTTATAAGACAATCACTCAATATTGTATTATAGTTTATGATATCATTTACACCAGTTTCTATGAAAGGTAATTATTTTCCCGTTAGTTTATGAAGATGATTGTTTAAAGAGAAAGGTTAAAATGAACTAGTGGTTAGGACATGGGTTTATCCTTGATGGTTCGATGACAGACAGTATTACAATACATGGTGTACCGATTCAGATTGCATAAGTTGGTAATACGGCACTTTTGTCATAGGTTTGCTTTGTGTAAAATGATAAAACCATGTTGTTCTGGAACACAATTTTCAATTTTATGTAACACAAACGAAAGATTCCAAACGTGGTACAATGTGTCAAGAAGAATTTTCTGGTACTGCTTTCCATGACGTTTTGATAAACTCCGTTTGGGACAAGGAAACAAGCATACTCTCTCATAATTTACCATTTAAATTCTATTTTTCGTGACATGTGTTATATTTTGAATTACACGTTCTCAGTAAAGTACAGATTCTAGCACTTTGTCTGAGTCCCATTCAAGTCAATATCAAAATCCTAAGTGAGCTATCTAACCCACCCAGCCACGGCTTCAAGACTCGCTTGATCTTGCTACATGGGAGGCAGGTCTTCCACATACACATGTACAAGACTGTTGTGTTTGAGCATTTGAATCTTTCAGCACTCTTCTTTTATTCAAGCTCAACGAATACTGAATCAGCTGATTCACTGTAAGATCGTTTAAAGTGCATTTCGCACGTAAACTACCTTACTGTGTAAATGACCCCACCACGATGTCTACCGATTTTTCGGGTGTTCCCATACTTTTTGCTTGTAGTAAATATAATACATTTGTAGGGCGCCTATTATCCATCTTAAACATATTCAGTGACTCAGTGGACAAAACTCAGTGTGCAAAACGCAGACATTTTTATCAGGCTTAGCCACACCTTCCTGTGGGTGAGTGATTGAGTGAGTGATTTTTTTTTACACCGCTTTAAGCAATATTCCAGCAGTATCACTGTGACTGGCACCAGACCTTCCTGTGAGAAGGCTAACAGTCATATGACCATCTTATCCCACCGGGTACCAAATCCCACACAACATGTCACTTGTGATGCGATGTGGGACAGGACAGAAGTCCTAGAAACTCGTAGGGCTCTCCGTGACCAGTGTTGCTTAACTTCAACTGATTTGTGCAATGGGCTGTGTGCAGTTGACCACACACCACCGCATAGCTTATAGAAAACTTTGAATACACATTTTTAACAATGGCTGGCATACGGCCCTGTGCATAGCGCCCAGATAACAAATCAGTTGAAGTTAAGCAACGCTGGGTTCGGACAGCTCTTGGTAACTGCGTTGGCCTAGAAATTCCAAAGAGAAACTTTAGTGAGTTGTGACTTGTGATACATATGGTCTCACCTTGGGCAAGTGAGTTTGTTCAAAATTGCCTCTGTTCGCCCAGCAGGAAATGAGTACCAGCAGGAAATAAATAGTGACACCATCAAGCTTCTAGCGCCTAACAGGCATCTTACCGGAGTAATGATGATCACATTGTGCGCTTTGAGCAGGATATTTAGCCTTTAGCGTGATAAATATTCTTCTTCTATTTATCATTATTTGAACATCAAAAGGTAGTTCAATACAATAACTGACTTTTTACAGAGATGTTACAATCCACAACACCCCCGCCTACAGCAGCGCCCGCAGTCACAGCGCTGTGACAGTCTGCAATGGCCATGATTCAGTAGAAATGGTAAGGAAAGAGGGATTCCATTCCAGTAAGTCACGCGAAGCTCTAACTTCGGGTAGTAAGCTGGGTCCAGGCCCCCTTTGCGCCCGGCAAGACAGGACCCATTTTAGGGACCCTACATAATTTATGGCTTGGGGTGATGATGATGGTTTCTATGGAGAGCGAGTACAGTGTGAATGTCCCCACCACCCACCACCCACCACCCACCATCCACGAGGTCTATGTGTAAAGTAAGTGATCCCCCGCCCCTTTCCATAGTTTTAAGTACGAAATAGATAGAAGCTAGTTCACTTGTATGGAAAATATGACTCCCAAGAACAAAATAAGTGATCTCACTTAAAATCATCATCACCTCCACTAGCCATAAATGATGCCCCTTAGTTAACACCGCAGTCAGCAATATCCCAGCTATACGGCGACAGTCTGTAAATAGTCAAGTGCCTACCACACAATCCAATGACTAACATCGTCAACATCTAAATACGTATTTGGAATATGTGTCAACTAAGTCCGTGAGCCTGACTCCTACGACAAGCATGGGTTGCTGAAGATCAATTCTAACCTGGATCTTCAAGGGTCCAATACTGATAACAATGCAGCTCTACTAAGTATGTGAATTAAGTCTATTTCGGATTCATTGCAATGGAATTAGATTGTGTTCAATTTGCTAATTACGCTGTAAACCAATACAGACAAGGCTGATGTTAAAAACTGAAATAATACTTTCTGTTGGGTGTTTTCATCACTGTTGTGCGTTTTTGATTCAGAAACAAAACTTGGTGATTGATGAATTCCACAGATGCCGGATTTTAAAATGGGATACGATTGCCTGTGTGTACATAAATAATTTACGAGTTGTTGATTTGTGAAGGTATCGGTTCAATTTCAAAGGTGTTTGTTATATTTTCACAAAGGCAGTCGTCTAACGCCACAAAGGACGTCCGAAATGTGCCAGCATGTAGTTAACTAAAGTCATATAGGTCAATGACCGACATTACTTCACACATTGCTCTCACATTAAGCTGACAACTGCCTCTCAGAGAAACTCGCTCGCTCGCTCACCCATTCATTCACTCACTCACTCACTCACTCACTCACTCACTCACTCACTCACCTGTTTTCACTCTGACGGCACCATTCATATACGAACCAAGCCATAGACTCAGATCAACCGGAAAGCATGACTCCAAAGACGCCTTCGCTCGTTATGGAGTTGCGTCCCTTACGTGATACTAGATCCATTTAGCTCTGCCCCCACTACTTGGTTCTTTACTAAGGTGGTGAGCCACATTGAGCTGTGTTACTTTAGATTTTTCTCAAAAAAAACCATCCAAAACTCAGAAACACCGTTAATATACATGTACCCACTCTAACCCTGACGGGCTGGTGGGGTTGCCGAGTAGTTGGAGCGTTTGCGCGTAATGCTGAATACGATGTGTTAATGTGTGATGCCTTCTACAAACCCACTCGACTGCTATTTTTTTAATATCTAATTGCTTCGGGGCAGTGGAGAGGCCTAGTGGTTAAAGCGTTCGCTCATCCCGACGAAGACCTGTGTTCGTACCCCCACATTTGCAGAATATGTGAAGCCCATTTCTGATATTGCTTGAATATTGCCATAAGAAGCACAAAAAACCCTCTCCTTCATTCACTCACTCCAACTGATTCATAGTGGGCAAACTCGGACATACATCTTTTGTTCCGGTGGGGTAGCCTAGCGGATAAGGCGTCATGCCCAGAACACGGGTTCGATTGCACAACTGAGTACCGTATGTGAAGCCCATTTCTGATGTCCCACACGGTAATATTCCTGGAAGATTGCGAACAGCGGCTTAAAATATACCCTCTTACTTACATAAGTCTGAGCTATGACACGGCTAGTACAAATTAGTAAAATACAAGTTAACAAACAAGAGCCAAAACAGCTCATGAGCTGCAGTGCCTCTAACTATAGCATCACGGGTCTCAAACACATTTGGTAAGGTCATGTGCTCGAGCGGTTTAATGACATCACTTCCTGTACATGAATAACAAACCCATGTCTGTAGCAAGAACACGACATGATATCCATGAAACCCCAAACACCGGGTAGTGTTAAGGCAATGTGGCACAATACACAACGCAAATCTCAGAGACTTAATTCTGTTAAAAAGGTCATCACTTGTCATGCATATGTATTCAACCAATAAACACGTCATATCTAGTATACCATTAACAAAGTCTCTAAAATGGTATTTTATTGAACTCGTCACACCTTAGTTATGACTGACGGTGACCTTGACCGTTGCCCGATTCAGAGATGACATGTCCTAAATGCTTTTTCTCTTACACTGAAATACGTATTTCCCTGTGACTTTGTGGAGGGCACTTCTAGTGACCTTGAATGGTCGATGTGTCACAGCTTCCAAAAGCGAAACGTACAAAGAATACGTATATAAGAATGGTCAAATGTGCCGGAGCTTACCGCGAAGCCTTTAAATATACAGATGATGTGTACGTGAAATTATTCTCCTATTCTCCAAATGGCACGTGGTTTTAAAAATGAAATCGCGGTGCTTCAAATTCAAAGAAACATGCATTTTGGCGTTTCGTAAAATATACTAATATATGACAATTTCCTTGGATCGTATAACATGAAAGGCCGAGTTCGGGTGAGCATGAAATTTCCGAAAGGGAATTGCAGTACAAAACGTTCCTGTCATACTGTGGTGTAAATTCAGCCATTAAAACTGAATGGTTATGAAGGGTTTTTTTTATTTATTCTGTCTTTATGCTTTAAAAAGATAATATGACCAAAAACGTTCGTTCAGATTGTACTGCACCCGAAATAATTGCACACAACTGCATGTGGTCGTTAAAAACATCAAAAGAAAGGGTAAGGTCACAATCAAGAACAGACAATCACGATTAACACATAGCGTGTACCGCGGGAGATTAATACACGCCTCTAATGTATGGTAATGATTTTATTATCTGTGATGCAATGATGCACAAAACCACTGAAGACAGGCACACTTTCATGGAGGTTTTGTATGATTTACCCCCTGTATATATAGGTTAGTTTCAGTTAGTTTATATATACACATATCATCGTAAAGGATAAACAAGTTGTTATAAAACTAACATACAAAGAGTCATGGAACTGAAGAGTGTAATGTGCTTGTGAAGATATTTCCTTCTAGCATGCTCTTTATTGGGTAACCTCATGATGACCTGATGAAAACGTCACTTACAGTATTCATCACTGCGTGTTTTTCAGTTCCTCAACACAATTACCAGCTGTTCGTTTACAGCATTACATGATGAGGATATTCGACTGTTTACGCTCAGGATAGGAAAAAAGGGATGTGTGTTTTGTCGTGTGTCACTCTGATCGAGATATCAGTAGTCGTTAGTAACAATATTACTCATCTCTGTCGTAGTACACGGATGTGATCTGTGAGATTTTCCACATATGTCATGTGCTTATCGGTGTGTGTCAGAGCTGATCTAATGCAGTTCTAATTTAGAAGTTTCAGACATAGTTTTAACCTTGGTGTCATGATCCATCATGTGCCATATACGTGGGATCTGTTGACAGGAATCTGATAATGAAAACCAGGCCGCCTTTAAAGGTTTAACCAGAACCATTGTGCAAATAGAGGGATTTTTATTTCAAGACGCAATGGACGTCTGAACTGAGTTACGCAGACCAAAGCTCGAAAGTTGGAATCAACTCTTGTCACAAACATGTGGGTGTCTGCGCGTCTATGTGCGTGTCTGTGTGTGTATGTGTAAAATCCTCAACATGTCCAGCATAATTTAACAAACGAAATTGTGAACATCCACTGTAAGTGGAAATATGTATGTATGCGAGATCGCGAGAATGTCCCTTACAGTATTCCATATGAAACACATCAACAGTACAGAGAACATGGGTTATTCCAGATCACTGCATCAGCCATGTGGACCTTGATATCCGCGATTGTTCGTACGAGATCATATTACACGTCTGGAGTAAAGGACCTTTTGAAGAGCTACATCCAACTTAACTTCAGTATTATCCGGATCTGTTCCTGGATTGTGGTCAGTGTATGCACCAAGAAATGTGCCATTGACAAATACCTGAAACATAATGAAAAGGTAAATATATTCATCAAGAACGTCCCGTCAATAGTCGCTCTGGGCCTGACGTTTTCAGTGGCATGACATGATGTCTTATTGATTTATTTTCCGCTACGATCGTACATAAGGGGTACAATTCAATGAATATTTTCGTCGATTGAATGCTCACGTAGAGAGACATAAAGGATACAAAGTCAACAGCCATACAAAGCAGTAAGAAGACAGTACAGATATTTATACATCAATATAAATTATGCCAAAGGGGTACGAAACACAAAACTGCTTTGAGTTCAGAACAAAATACATGTAAAGGAATGCAAAACGATGGATCAATTAATCAGTGTCACAGTCGATGAAATATCCTTCGATCTATTCATCATAAACATTAACGTTTTCTTTCTTTGTTTAATGCTATTAAATGCCACAATGAGTATTTTTGTTCGTGGATTTGTAATGCTAGCTGTTAACAGCTGGTGCCATGTCTGATTTTCCCTTTTCCATTGATATCATTTTCAGGACTATTATCTCCTTTACTCCAAACTGAATCCTTTTCTGGGAACAGAAAGTCCATTTAATGTTTAGCACTAACGTGACATATTTATATTTATTCAAGGCTCTGAAGTACCAGCAGGTAGTGGGGCCCTTAAACTCCAAACTGAATCCTTTTCTGGGGACAGTAAGTCCAGTTATTCTTTAGCACTAACGTGACCTATTTATATTTATTCAACGCTCTGAAGTACCATCAAACTCCAAACTGAATCCCTTAGTGGGAAAAGACTGGATATCCTTTTAGTTAATTAACCATAAGATAGTTGCTCAATGCACTGAATTGAACCCTCTCTGTGGAAAAACACGACTGGATATCCCTTTGTCCTAACACTATGTGTTTAGTTGATCAACCATAACATAGTCATTCTCGGAATCTCCAAATTATGTTCTGTTTAATTACATATGAAATATACTTATTCTCTTTATTAACCATCATAGAGTTCGGGTCAATATACACTAAACTGAATCCTTTCTGTGGAAAAACAAGAAAGGATATCCTTTTGTCCAAACGCTACATATCTGGTTGATTAACCATTACACAGTCAGTCTCGGAATCTCCAAATTATGTTCTGTTTAATTACATATGAAGTATACTAATACTAATACTAATTCTCTCCGACTGTTCAAATACCTCATAACTTGAATCACTATGGATTACATTCATACTGAAGCCCTCTCCCATACGGAACGGGAAATTATTCAAGAATTCAGCTTGGTTCCAGGAAGTGCCGGTCATGCTTGAGAGAACAACTTTCAGAACTGAGCCCTGTGCGTTGAAGCGCGCATCGACCTGGAGAAGCAGGTGAGTGTCTTGCTTCAGGTTAATTGAAAACCTGAAAGTTGGTAAATTATATTTAGGAAACAAACAAACCAACACTAGATTTGTAGTCTTTGAACATTCATAAGGTCTTATACGGAAAAAAGTTCCATATAAGCATGTTCTTTTGTGGCTGACATACCCCGCATTCCCTTTCTTCCTTAACAGGGGCGGTGGGTAGCCTAGTAGGTTCCGCTCGTCACGGGTTCGATTATATACATGGGTACAATGTTTGAAGCCCATTGCTGGAATATTGCTTAACTCGGAATAAAACTATACTCATTTTCTTGAATATTCGAAAACAGGATGATGATGTTCGGTCGATGTCATAATTCACTGTTCATCAGATGTTTATACAACAGCCACAAAATACCTACCTTTCTCGGCAAACGTTATATATCAAACGTTATTGTACTATTCAAGAGTCAATGCTCTGTCAGTGTGTATTAACGATACTGAAATGTAACATTGAAGTGCCATGACTTCACAGTATATTGGAGTCGCTGTGGGTAAAATAGCACATCGTTGTAAGCCACAAGGAAATCGTAAGGGTATTGACTTTGAAATTTATCCCAGTAATTTCTTGGGGTTATTTGTAATACAGCGAAGCACTCAGCAATATTCCAGCTATGTGGCGTGAGAGGAAACAAGCAACTCATAGTAGGAAACACATTGTGCTAAGGGCTTCATGCAAGATTCCGGAAAATCTTAGTGTTTTCCTTGTCACTTACTTTTATCATTATCACCCAAATCTTATCAATGTAAAACGTTTCTGAGATGGTTAATTCTTTGTTATGGCTCTTTGGATATCTGTGACTGGTCTGTTCTTACGGTATACATAGTGCGGCGTCGAAAACTGGTGTTTCCTTAAAGAGTTTACAAACCGTGTTTCCGCTGTAGGTGTGCCGACAATTCTCAGATTGTACTCATCGGTAAAGTCGCAAGGCAGTGGCTTGATAAACGGAACATCCTGGAAACGAAGTGTATAGTTATGTGAAACTGAAGAGCGAAAGAATGTTTACTTCCCAGTTAAATTTGTCATATGTTTTCATGTGTTTATATTTGATAACATCTTAAGAAGTCGTTATTGTATAGAATAAATGCAAAATTTCAAACGGTTGACAAATGCACCGCTTTGGACTTTCCTCCAACAGTAATAAGATAGCCCGTGATCAAAAGGAATGCTGTTAATGGCGGTGGTTTGTATGTAATCGAGTCTGGACCAGATAGACGTGGATAACAACAAACGTGGATAACAACAAACGTGGATTGGTGAGGACCAATTCTACCCCGGATCTTCGTAGGTCCATTAGAACGCGGAGCATAGATTGTCAATGATCTACTCTGCTTCTAATTTATAATATTTACATTAGTTAACTTGTTTATCATACCATGAATAGTCTTCTCTCCAGGATAAAGCCAACGGATATTTTTGGTAACCTTTGGGGACATATGCGGACATCGATGCAAATTCGAGAGGTCATATGTAAATATTAGGGACTACTTTCGCAGTATAAACAAACATGGCGTTAAGTGTCGACGATCGTGTCAGCATCGACGGCTGTGGTTACGGCACTGACAGTGATTTGATCCCAGAAAATTCATGTCTAGTTATGACAGACTGAGTGGATTACAAAGCGAAAATAGAAGATCATAGGCTTATGAAGATGCCAACATTAATTCCCCGACCGCCTGTTAGTGTTAGCGAGAGAACGACAAAGGAATCCGGTTGGCACACATTAAAGTGTAATTGTTGTTCAAAAGTTAATTGAACCATTATCTAGCATCCGTTGACAACGATACATTCTTTAACATAAACACTCTCTGGGAACTATTGATGACCTAACGCAGTCAGCTGTGTGATCTGGAAAAGTGTGTCACCGGGCTTTTGACGTAACGTAATACTAGGCACATATTTGTGACGTCATAGACTTCCACGAAATTTCGTTTCACATTTGAGGCACTTGAAATTTCAGTCTTTAAAATTATGAAGAAAGAATGACACTGTATAATAAATAGGTTTAATACGTACACCAGTGTGTTTTGGGGTCGTTAATATCCTGCATTAGGAATAAACACTATGTATTTAGCTCACCAAGACTCGCTGGATACAGTGATTAATATTATTCCTATTGCAGCATATTAACCGTCCAAAAACACACTCGCGTAATAACCTGAATTTATCATAATTCTTTCATCTCATTGTATCAAACATTAATTGTTCTCCTCATGATATGAATGAAATATTACCGATGTGACGATGGAATTTAACTCACTCACTTCCGTATTGCATCAAGCTGATTCTCTGAACTTGAACTCGTAACAGTACTTACAGGGTTCAACCACAGCATTCTCTTACAAGTATCCACAGTGCCATTCCAGTGACCGGAAGTGCCACATCGTAGCTGGTTGTCAGTTTGGCCAGTCCCGCAAGACATATAACTGGGTTTGCAAACGTAAGACGCTGACGCTCCAACTTGGTGCCCGTCTACTGTCAAAATTGCGTTTGCCAGAAGGGGTGGATTCTCACATTCTACAGAATCAAATAAGATTTAGTTATATCAACAGTTAGTTCTAGGGACTTTGGAAACAACACCTGAAGAAAACACGTATCTGTCACAATAAAAATTTCTGGTATTTCATAAATGTTCACAAATTATATCGTAACTTTCATTTCATTTCATTATTTTGATACATTTTATGCATGACATTTGTACATATCAGCAATGTACATTTGCTTAAATATGCACACACGCGCGTGATACATTTCTCCTTATCTTATGGTTGTTGGAAACACTCGATATTTTTCTTACTGCTTTATGATTTCCGCCATATAGGTGGAATATTGCTGAGTGCGGCGTAAAACTAAACTCGAAACTCGCTTTATGATTTTCTCGTTATTTCATTTATTGTATCCATAAGTTAAGTACACCTTTAAAAATCTCAATTTCGAGTTATGGATGTAGTGAGTGGAAAATCGAAATTTCAAAAAAGTATTGTAAGTTTAATCCGACAAATAACACAAGGTAGAGACGTATAATACTTTATGGATAACAACTTCTTAATTTCTATGATGCGACGTTTCAGTATAGCTTCTTGCACCGTTATCGAGCAAGAGTGAAGCAACGCAGCGGAAATATCTTGCAAACAGAAACATTTTGTTTGTTTGTTTGTTTGCTTGCTTGCTTGTTTTGTTCATTCGTTCGTTCGTTCATTTGTTCGTTTGTTTGTTGGTTTGTTTGTTTGTCCCAGCTATATGACGGCTGTTTTTCAGTCGTCTGGACCGGATAGTCCAGAGATAGACGTCAGGAGCATGGATCTATGCAAATTGACCAGCAACAACCAGACAATCCTGTGATCAACATCTTGAGCATCGAACTACGCAAGTGGTATACGATGACATGTTTCGACCAAGTTAGCGAACCTGACAACCCGATCCCTTTAGTCGCTTCGTACAAGCTTTGTTGGTCTGTTGTTTAACACCGTACTCCGCGATATTTCGGCTATATGGCAGCAGTCTGTAATTTAATCAGGTCTGGACCCAGCAATCCAGTGAACAACACCATGAGGATCAGTCTCCGCAGTCTTAGGATACCAACCAGTAAGGCTCACCTAATTCCGTTACTCGCCCCTAACCACACGCACGGATTGCTGTAGAATATTTCTTGTTCAGAAAAAAACATATGTACACATATTATGCATGACATTTTTGTACATATCAGCAATGTACATATGCGCACGCACGCACACACTTCATCCACTTTTGTCGGAATTGTCACATGCATGTGACGTATGATCGAATTTGGTCATTCAGTATATACACTCAACAGCCACATAATGCAAGTTCCATAAAAACAAAACCTCAAAACTGGACAACAGAGTTTCGTTTCCTTTCTGTTCGGTATTGTACCATATATGCAGAAAGCTTGGTTCAGTCTGTTTACACGGCAAACCGAGGTCTCCGGGCACAAGTGGTTGACACAGGGTCCAGCAATTGTCTGCAATGCAAACGCAAACCGCAGTGTGAAAAATGGTATGAAATAACCGGACTCGACATGCAACCTGATTTAACATTGCAGTGTTGCGGCTAATGATGAAATGTCCACCTGCTGTGGTATTGCTGCACGGGTGTTGCTGTACGGGTGTTGCTGATTGACCTGTCAGCTCAATAAGATCTATAGAGCAGCGAAAAATGAAATAATTAAATGCAATATGCTAGTGTCTACAATAGCTTTATCTACATTCGATTTCATTGATGCAATGTGGAGGGAGCCGCCATATCGACAATTGTTCAAACAGAAACTCATTGCTGTACTTTTTCCGTGTCTGCAACGGTCATCGAACAGTAATCATTTGTTTACAGGAATTGTATGAACTCTTTTGTAGACATACTTTTGATGCATCAAGTATGAAAATCGACAGTATAAATAAGGGAAAGAACGTGGAAATAATTGCATAACGACACTACGGCTATTTATCTTTCTTGACTAACAGCCGATGCTTTACTTTTAAGTTTGAAATAATTTGCTTATCCGTGTCGGAAACGTTTATGTAATTGTGTTTCAGATATGACCAAAGACGTTCTAACACATACACCCTACATTTGCTTTGGATAAGGCACGAGAAATAGATATATCGATTGTACAAATGTTATTAAATTCACATTTATTAGCCTTGCACTTAGGGACAACTTTGGCAGGCAAATAGAGTCAGTCATTAGTGACAACTTAAACAAAACATATTATGTGGTCAGATACTCATTATGTCATTGTAAAACGTTCTTTGAAGGGGACAATTTGTTTTACACAACTATTCGCAGTGTGTAGTAGTTACATCCCTTACCTGCGTATGGATACGCTTCTGGTAGATTAGTTTTGTTCTTTAACGCAGCCAGCTAAATGAAGACTGGCTGTAAATTATCGAGTCTGGACCAGACGATCAAGCGATGAACATCATGAGCATCGATCTACGTAACTGGGATACGATGAAGTGTCAGTTAGGTCCTAGAATTTCGAAGTTCTCTTAACGCTGAAGTAGTCGTAAGTGCAATACACTGACATTACCTGACGACTAAGTTAAGAGAACTTCGAAATTATATGCCAAGAACATAATTACCGGTCGTTCTTAATCTTTAATTACGATCCTTGGTTTAAAGGTTAATAACCATCTAACTCCCACATCATGGTACTAGACTAGTAAATACGTGTGAACAAAACAGTGCTAGAGATATCAGAAAGAATGAAAAAGCCATTCTGAGAATTGAGTTCAATAAAAGAATGAATGAATCATCATTTTACTGTTTGAGGCAAAACATCACGCAGTGTACAGTGTATATATGAAATATGGTAATTAAAAATAAGTAATGGATTACTTGCAGTGAGGTAAACTTTAACATTTAAAGCAAATTTAATAAAATCATAACTTGGTGGCCACTATTGATTGATTTAATGTCACTGCCATCTGAAGCAGAACAGCAGAGAGAACATTATTCATTGGCTGCCCGCCCGCAGTGGTCCGCCGGGCATAATTATGTTGCAGTAATGTTTGCGTGGTTAGTTTGGTTTTTGGGTTTTGTTGTTGTTGTTGTTATTGTTGTTGTTGTTTTTGTTGTTGTTGTCATTTGGAGTATTTTACGTTCCAAATTTGATGAGCAATATTACACAATTATAGACTAGTGATGAGGTCAATACCTGTGTTTATGGACCCGCGAATAGCAGCATTGACCGCGGATGAAGTCCGAGATTAATATTGTTTTCCGCGGGTCTATAATTCACCACTCTATAATTGTTATATTATGTGATTACTGGAAAAATAGCTTCTGAAAACCAAAACATGTGCATTTAGTCAAGAAAGATAACTTTGTTTCCACTACGGACCAGTTACGTTATGTCAACAATAGAATGACCTTATAGCTTGACGTTACCGTGCTCTCAAGTCAGTATGACATTTGGTCGAACCAATGTTGGGGGTCAATATGCTTTTCTGTTGACCGCCGCCAGACCAATCAGTCAGTTGGAAAAATATGCTTACATGATAATACAGAATTGTTCAACAGTCACATAACGCTCATTTGCAGCTGGGTGGACTGAAACAACGTGGATCGTGTCCAATAATACTCTGCACATGTGCCCACCTCGGGACCCGAACCTAGGTGCCTCCGTCGTGGATCGAACCCGGACTTCCAGCGTGATAGGCAGACGCCTTACCACTGCCCTCCACATCCACATTTAACCCCTATATCATATGCATAGCTAGTAAAAGAAATTATCTGAGGTAACTACAGGAGCTGCAGCTGAAAACATCCAGGTACAGATCCGATTATTTATAGACCTTACCATATAGCTGGAATATTGCGGCATAAAACTAAACTCACTCACTCGCTGTAAAGGCCACAATAATCTTTATAAACCCAAGTTTATCATGCACAGTTGGGAACCGATGACATGTGTCAACCAAGTCAGCGAGCCTGACCACCCGATCCCGTTAGTCGCCAATTACGACAAGCATGGGTTGCTGAAGGCCTATTCAACTCCGGTCACAATGGCATGTGTAAACAGTACAGTAATATATGTAAAACGAACATTAACATGTAAAATGACTACAATGGTATTTTTTTTTAAAAAAAGCACATAAATATTTGTAAAGCGTATATTAACATTTGGGGAGAGCACAATGATATTTATAAAAAGCACAATGGGATGTGAAAAACACAAAACAAGTGAAAAGCACAATAACATATATGTAAATGTTTTATTAACGTTGTTTTATGAATAGAGCTCATAGGTACAGATGTAAACTGAATACAGTAACTCACCTTTGGCCAGTCATCTATGTTGTTGTACGCACAACCCTCTGTGGGACTATTTTCGGTCGGTGTATTCGTAGCTTCTCTTATAAGCTCACACAACCCAGTCCTCACACAATAGTTAAATGATGTGCATTTTGTAGTTGATATACATTCAGCCGCACAGGAGTAAATCCCAACCTTGTTCAGCTTCTTGAATACGACGTCTTGTAACCCTACATTCGTAGTTGGAGGAAGAACGCCATCATTGTCAGTACAGAGTGAGGCAGCTATAGCATCAAGACTTAACCCACAGGTGACAAGGATGAAAAATAACATGACACCTTGCTCGCTGCTGTCTACACACTGAGTGATGAATAACGGAGTCTGGACCATCCTTTATAGGCATCCACCGCGTCCAGTGAGTAATTCAATAAATTATTCACTTTGGTTATCATCTGACATAACACTCCCGAACGACTCGATGAGTGAAGTTGATTGTTTATTGAAGCACATATTTCTAAATGTTTGTACTTGGGGACACTGCAGTTTCAACAAATGTGTATCACTAAAATCGTCCGCCTGTAACATTGATCAGAAAACAGGTTTCTTTTCTTCACGTTCTATTTCTTCACGTTCTATTATATTTAGTTTCTATTTGTTTAGTGAAAACACTGTTTTTCGGTGAATATTTTTACCACTGCGATGATAATACGTGTGGGATATGAAATAGGGTTTAAACAAACACCGACAGGTTCTACCTTCACAGCTTGTGTTAGTTAAATAAAAACCTAAAATGAATCTTGAAAGTACACGGTCGATCATTTTAACAATGTGTACGGAGAGTTCGAGTTCGATTTTAGGCAATATGTGCCACGTGGTTAAAGATAAACACTGGATAATGATTTCCTTTTGTAATTTTGTATGGTAAATTAATAGCAGGAAAACTGAGAAATACAACCCATAAACATTAACCACTGTTGAATAATTGCTTTTTCGTTTAACAAGTCAGGAAAGTAGTGTTTCTCAAGAATATGTTAACATACCCTTAAAGTATTCATCGGATGCCCTGCTTTGGTACATTCTACGAACTATCAGTCTGCTTATTTTACATTTTGCACATGTACATCTGTCTGTCGTTCTGAGATATTTGAAATCTTGTAATCAGTATTCACTGATAATTGTTCATTAATGCACTTTGATATACGACCTAAACCCTTAATATTGTAAGGCCAATAGTCAGTTACACACACTGACACACACACACACAGACACACACACAGACACACACAAACACACAGAGTGAAAGAGAGAGAGAGAGACTGGAATATTTCTAATATGCTACAAGCGGCGTAAAACCGCATACTCACTTATCCAATGTTATCGCATATTAAACGTAATGAGCTGAGTGACTAGATTTAAGTTCTATCTACACCTTATTCTTGACCCTTTCCAAAAGGTCCTATATACGCCCAAAGCTATATACGTGATGAATAATATGTGTACATTAATTAATACGCCTTTGCGCAGCACTCTGAAGTATTACAGGTACATGGTGGAGGCATATAAATATTCCAGTCTGGTTCAGACAATCCAGTGATTGACCAGTGATCCCGGTCCGGATCCATGTTGACGTCTTGTGCGACAACATTGCTTGATGAGGTCTGTTTTAAGTACCATAGCTGTGACGATACATCGTAGTATCGATAATCATGTTACTTTATCGGACGATAAATATATCTATAGTCTTTTCCGTATCTTGATACGTATCGTTGACATTAAAATTGTTACTTTTCAATAGAAATTGACGGTTATGTCAAACTTTACACTGTTACTTCATATTAAAGCATACGTTTTTAAAGAAAATAACAAAAGATAGCATACATAGTCCAGGAGGAGGCAGCTGAAAAATCTGATGTCGTAGCCTCCCCAGTACTGATATTGTTTGACACTATTTTTAGTTAGTATGATGTCTTGGGCTCATGAAAAGGTCTGTAATACTCTCAGACTGTGGTATCAGGTTTTTGTCACAGGCCATTTTAGGTGGTGGGGGCCTGTGAGCATTTTCATGACATTTGGTTTGCTACCCAACAACATCTCAAAGTTAATCATAGATAGTTTTACTACTATCAATCTGATCACTTTCATTTTGAATTTGACATATTTTTTATTTTTGTGTATTGCTAAAGGATGTAGAATTTGTTTGACATATTTTTGCTTTTGAAAATAATCAAAATGGCCGCCTTTTTCTCCGCCATCTTGAATTGTCGAGTGTTGCCTTCTCGGCAGTTACATTTACATAAAGATTAACACCGAATGTGTCCATTTACGTCCATTGTTGATAGTTTTGATGTAATTTTGTATGGTCATGTCGTGGTAATATAATGTTTTAGAGCTTGTTCTTTGAGACAGGGGATTTTAGCGATTCTCCGACTTTTCATGGAAATGTGTGGTGGTGATTTATTTATTGAAAGTTTAGACTATTCTTGTAACTAGAATCAGCTGTTTTTGTTTCCTGTCTACTTCTAGAGTGACAGCATGTTATATGGAAATATTGCATATTATCCAGAATACAATATGTCCGCCATTGTAGTGTTACTACTTACACATAGCAGAGGATTATGTTTGTACTGATATGTAAACAAACAATTCATTTCACTGGAAAAAAGTTCACCTTTACAAGCTTGTAAATCTTTTGTAAAGATGATGTTTACAAGACATTTACAATTTTGGAAAGATGATGTTTACAAGACATTTACAATTTGTAAAGATCCACAAGGGGAGATAACTGGTGGGTGATGGTAAAACGGTCTGCAAGGCATCAAATTCACACCTAATAAATCCCAAAGGCTAATTACAGTTTGACCCCTCGACATAATTAATGAGGTAATTGGGGCGTGAAATAAGAGTGGGACAGACCACTGTTCAGTGGACAGGGGTCACTCTGTTAGGGTTAGGATGCTGATGCTCTTACTACAGTGTTCGGTGGAGTGAAGATGCATGGGTGTGTCTTTTACTATGCGCAAGCTGTTTAGAAAAGAGTTCCGACTCAGTATCACACTTATTTTGTGTTTGAGAACAGTGAATAACAATAACCATAAACAATATCACCTTGTCACCTCTGATAATATGCTAAATGATAGAGATTGTGTTGTGATAACAGAACACATGAGAGTATATGTTGCTATGAATCATGTGGTCGATCCAACTTTTACCAATAGTACCAGTGATACAGATGGGATAGGTCACCTTATGAAATATTTCACAATCATATTTGATTTTTGTTGTTTCTGTTGATTCTTTCTTTCTGTGGTCAGCCAAGCAACAATCCACCATAATCCCATAAAATCATTGAGGCATGAAGTCCCATAAGCCAACTGAATAATTTTAGGCTTCGTGGGACTACACCTGTTGTACACGGGCTAGTTGCAGTTAACACATACTGCTATATTTAACATAACTGAACAATAACCTTCAGTTATGGAAGCCCATGACAGAAATGTGCCCTGGACAAGTAACAGGTTGGAGGTTGGCATGGGAGGTTAAAGTAACTTGTTGGAAAAGCCTATCCCAACGTTTTCGAGATGATAAATTTCATGTTGGACTGGAGACGCAAATTAATAAACTGAGGATGGTGCAACATAGTGCTGGCCAGACACTGCTCCCAAAGAAAAAGAAACATCAAGACCTGCAGAGAGAACTGCCCACCCTTGAACATAGGGCATTATTGAAATGTTGTATTATTTTGATAGGTTATCTCATGGAACGAAACTTTCTAAAAGGTCACATGAAAAAGGAAAACACAACTTTGCAGATTCTGATACCTTTTGGTATGCAGTTACCGAAACAAATCATAAAAAATGCCAATTCAACCTATACAGAAAAAAAACGCGATGGCAAAAACCCGCGAATTCGGAGTTCAAGCGATTCACTAAATTTCCCCCAGCGCTGGGGGAAGAAGTTGTTTCAACAGTTGTGTTGCGCTGCGCCCATACCGCATGCGCAGTGAAAAGGTTCACGGAGCTTGAAACAGTATGCATGCCCGGAGTATGAGATCGTGAGCAGTAGTCTAATCTTGGTTGTGTACACAAACAAGTAAATAATCTACTCGTTACCTAAAAAACATGTTGATTGTAAGAAGAAGCCTCTATCACAGAGAAAGCTTAATATCTGGTTTATTGACACCTATATGTATGGCTGCCTGTCTGCTAAAGACAATGTGCAATACACAGCTTCAATCACTGACCACATGCAATTTAAACTCAACACCTATCAGGCTATACGCCATAAACAAAATAAATTGATTGATGACTCATGCATCCGAGTCCTGTCTCAGCCACATTATGTAATTAAGCAGGTGTGATACTTGTACATATGACATGTTTTTATGTCTATGGGTTGCAAAGAAACTACATCCGTTTTTTCTCGGATGACTGGATCTCACGGAAACTGGTGCAAACGCTTGTCAGTTTCAAGTAGTGCTTTGTACTTGGACGAATTACAGTTTCCAGTCGTTCACCATCTCTACTGAGATGATTTTTGATTGGATCGAACGCAAATTTAGAGATGGGTGTACAAAACCCAACATCTCTACATACATTCTTTATGGATAACAACATAGTGTATATGATTTTGTTTGACAACGGTATATCAATCCATAGTGAAACGACGCATCATATACAATACAAAAAGTTCTTATCCATAAAGAATCTTACTTTCTTGTGACTCGCCATACTTCTAAAATGCCCATCAAACACATCATCTTTCTGAACACACTATGGGCCCCACCTTATGAGCCCTCGGCGTATCAGCAAATGAAGCTGACATTCGGTAGCCGTCGTTACACTTGAGTGCACATCCACCATCTATGACTGGGTTTGGTCTCCCGCGGGCTTCGTTACGAGGGACGAAAGTCCAAGTACAACCAGGGATACTCTACAATACTCTATATAGGCTCCCTGGTACAACATATTGCACTTCTGAATCGCGATTGTGTGCTTGTAATTTTATTATTTTCTTACAAACAGTAGAACTGATATAATGGAATATACGTTACTAATACTTATAGTGGTGGAATATTTGACATGTTGATATTTCATATGTTTTGGGGTTCAATAATGGTGATCGTGATCAATAGTGGTAACGCCAAATACTAGTAAGTTCTTATCCACCTTGTGCCTGTAAAAACACAGAATGGCCTTCGTTCGACTTTGTGCATTGTCAGTTTATTCACATGGCGTAGGAACCATATTTGAGGTGTGGCGAGTCACACTGCTTCCATTTCCCTCGCTACTCTGCCACATCTTTATTGGATAAAACATTGGACAAAAAAAAACGTTTTGAAATTGTTTCTGGGGAGTTGTAGGCTGGTTTGACATCTTGCAGTGTCATCGTCGCGATAATGCGCCGAGGAGTGGGTTGTTTAGGTGGTGAAAGTTGTAATGTGCTGAATTTGGTTTATGACGCGTGAACAAGGAATTTAGCATATCATAACATTGAAATAAATTTGATGTTTGCTTGATAGTGCTCCATGGTCAATACTGCACTGTTGATGGAAATGGTATTCTTTAATGCGGAATTTGTTTCACGTTTATAATACTCCCGTCTTTTATGCAAATTAAATTATCCCAAAACAAATAGACAGTGTCAAGCTTACACTAGATGTTTATTTACAGATTATAACAAGAGGAAGATTAAATTTCATACAAAAACATTCCATTTACAAATTTACGGAAAATATGTTACACATTATTATCAAATATACAATAAAAAACAATGGGGTAGCATTGAA
This sequence comes from Haliotis asinina, assembly GCF_037392515.1. Lineage (NCBI taxonomy): Eukaryota > Metazoa > Mollusca > Gastropoda > Lepetellida > Haliotidae > Haliotis > Haliotis asinina. The sequence goes on from NC_090281.1 coordinate 46,188,932, forward strand.
GTGAATGGTAAACCAATGTGAAAATAGAATCAATGGTTATTCTCATAATCTCATAGCAGGTATTATGGATACTTGTGTATTTAGTGCATTAGAACACAGGTGTTGTATGGTACAACCTTTTTCTCCTTTGAAAGATCACACGGATTAATAATGTGGGGTGATTGTTACTGTATCTCCCAGCCTTGAACAAAGCCTCAACACATACCAAGGCCTAATCCCTTGTTCATTGATAAGCAAGTCATGTCAGTAAGGGTTCATTAATTATCAAGGCCTAATGCCTTGTTAATTGATATCATCTCAGTTAAGATTCATCAATTAACATGCCTTTTTCCTTTCTAATTGATGGTAAGCCAAGTTATGTAGTGCATCCTCTTAAAATGTTTTCATCTAATTCTTGATTCCCAATAGCTATTTAAATTGGTTTTCATGTTTACTTACTGTAGTTCTTCTCATGACATCATTGTGTTTGTTTTGGTTGTTTTTCTTTCTTGAGACGGTTTCCTTTTTTGTCTGCAAACATCTTGTCATAGCCACTGCAACAAACAAAATACAATACCCTGACAGAAACTTTATGTTTCAATAAAACTGACGTATATTATAGAGTGATTACAGAATTATAGCAAGAAGTCGTCACCAAACACATGCACCCGATCCAAACGGTTGAACAAAATCGCCCATGAACATCACATTTTGTTACATAATTTTACTGTTTGGAGCTCAAGAAATGAGCATTCTTATTTATATGACAGTGGGTTGTGCTCATTTTTGTTGTGCACTGATGCATATAGGACAGAGCATTAAGCAGAACTGCAATACCTTGAAACTCAGCGTGCGGAATAACAGGGAGAGCTGCCTTAGCGTCCTTATTCTGTCCTGTTTCCAACCTAAAAAAATACAATTCTAAATTTATTGTCAGCACAATGAAGATAAATTCATGTCGAGGTTAATGTAGAAACACCTGAAGTTTTACTTGTTGAATGGTTTAATGCATTGAAACTCTTGCAGTTACTGTATTTAAATCATATTAAAGTATATTCTTACGTCTGTTGTGGATTTAGGGTCATTCCTTCTACAGACTCAGCATTCCGTAGAGCCTGCCTCACAGTTGTCTGTGAAAGTAAATTCATGGGGAAAATGCAATTAGCATTTTGAAAAACCTAACAAAATGACTAGCAGGTATTACAACTAAAGTCTTAAATAAAGTCGAATTACTGCTAATACAACATCGTATAAGAATATCTTCTCTGAAAACGTTACATACATTTACAAAGGAATAAACAATCAATTTAGTTTTTAAAATATATTTGTGTTAAATTTGATTTTGAAATGCCTTAGCGATTTTGAAAATGATATATCTATATTAAAGTATATTCTTACGTCTGTTGTGGATTTAGGGTCATTCCTTCTACAGACTCAGCATTCCGTAGAGCTTGCCTCACAGTTGTCTGTGAAAGTAAATTCATGGGGAAAATGCAATTAGCATTTTGAAAAACCTAACAAAATGACTAGCAGGTATTACAACTAAAGTCTTAAATAAAGTCGAATTACTGCTAATACAACATCGTATAAGAATATCTTCTCTGAAAACGTTACATACATTTACAAAGGAATAAACAATCAATTTAGTTTTTAAAATATATTTGTGTTAAATTTGATTTTGAAATGCCTTAGCGATTTTGAAAATGATATATCTATTAAAGTCACTATTCCATCCATATAATGACGTGTGATATGGGAACCCCAAATACGTATATGCATGAATACTGGGATTAGTCTGTATTGCTCCGTCATTGTTGTTTTTGAGGAAACCTATCTCTTAAAACATAAAACAGAACATTTTACATCTGTAAGAATATGTTCAATATTCAGTCTTATACTGATTGTACATTATGATTGAAATTACAAGCAACAGGTAATCCTTCAGCTCAAACACAAAAAACAGCTGGTATTACCTGGGGAATATATTCCACCCCCATAGCCTGATTAAGTCCCAGGAAGGATATTTATGACATGTAATAAACCTTTGATCAGCCAATTAGTCGGGCTGTTGTTCTCATATCGTGATTCAATATACTAAACACTTACTGAATGGCAGGGATACTCTACGACTCTGTATATTGAGCTCCCTGCTAAATGATATGGTAGTCTTGAGTGTAAGATTTCTCAACAACCATGCTGCTGAAGGAGCACATGGCATCATCAGGGTTGCCTTACTGATTTTACAAATAATATACTTGCATCATCTGCAATATACTCACCTGAGCTTAATGTGCCCTCTGAAGAAATATCTCTGACAGACATTCTGAACGGCTTTGTAGATGTAAAGTCTCAAATTCACGATAGCAAAAGTGTCCGTATGTTGGTGTGCAATGATCAACTGCATTTTCCCATCGGGTGTTCATATATGTATTTAGATCTCAAAAGGTCATCAAATTACTTTGAGTTACTCTTCCTCTCTGTAACTTCTCCAACCAAGAAATACAATGGACACTGCACGTATACACAACGGTTTGTGAAACATGTAAATAAAGGTATGTCACTTTAATATGAATTTTACCAATTGACAGAACAGAACAGAACAGTTTATTCTCGAAAAAGACCCACCTACGGTGGTACATGAGAAAACATTGTGGATGGAAATGTATCTTCAATCAAGATGGCGGATAAAACATAAATTAAAGTGCAATAACTACAATTTGAGCATGCTAGAAAGAGTATTCAAAAACTTAGAGAGGTTTTTAATGTGTTTAGTTTTCTATACTGAGAATAGTTTTTTTTAGTTTGAATGCATTTGGCCATTTATAGAAGTATTCTGGGATGTACATCACCCGCTGTTGGAGAAGAGCTTCGCATTTAACAAGATAATGGAATTCGTCCCCAACAGACGGAGAATCACAAAGTTTGCAAAGTCTTTTTTCTTTTGGAGTATTGGACCAGCGTCCTGTTTCGATGGGTAGATTATGGTTAGACAGCTTGAATTTAAGAATCGGTATATATATTTCTTTAGGAAGAAACAGATAGTTAGACAGAATTTACCTTTGGAACTGGAGGACAGTTCAAAATGCCAATATTGTAGATACTGGTCTTTTAATGTTAATTCTATTTTAGATATCAAGTATTCAGTTGAGCAAAGAAAAGGGGTTTTGTATATTTCTGAAAGTCCACAATTATCTAAAATATCTTTAACACGTTTAAACCATTGTAATTGGTTTACAACGTTCGGTAAAGATGATGTTACAAAGTTATATAACATAGTTGACAGTTTCATATTGAGTGGGTTTATAGTTATTTTATGCCAGATTGAGATAATTCTTTTATATATTTTAATGTATAGAGGATATCTTCCAATTTCTCCATATACCATATAGTTGGGAGTTGAGTTTCTAAGACCACTGGCGTATTTTAGAAATTTCAAATGTGTTTTTTCAATTAACAATAAGCTTTCATAACCCCATATTTCTGAACCATACATTAATATGGGAGCTATCATTGTGTCGAAAGCTGACATCAAACAGTCTAAAGGTAGATTCAAATTACGTGCTCTTTTTAGAAGAGAAAACATTGCTTTAGTTGAATTTTCTGCAAGACTTTTGATTGCATTTAGAAATCGTCCATTACAGTGAGGCTTGATACCAAGGTAAGTATAGCTATCAACAATTTCGATTGGTTCGCCCCCGTAAGTAAAATGTAGTTTCTTTTCGAGTTTTTGGGAAGGGCCACTACCGAATACAACGATCTTAGTTTTAGAGAGATTTACTTTTAACCTCCACTGACTACAGTAGTCGTAAAATGAATTCAGAGACAACTGCAAATCATTGGGATTGTCATTTACCAAGACAGCATCATCGGCATATAGTCAAATTATAAATTTTATCGAAACAGTGATGTTCTTTTCAGCAGATTGTTCAAAATTAATACCTGTACATCCTTGACCATAAAGGTGTGATTCGATGTCATTTTCTGAGAATAATAAAGGGGAAAGATTTTCACCCTGTCGCACCCCTGTGTTGCATGGGAAGTACGAAGTTATATGGTTATCAAACATAACAGCCGATTTTATGTTATGGTACATATTTTAACAAGGGTTAGTATTTTACCATTTATGCCATATTTTAGTAATTTTTGTCATAGTCCAGCTCGCCACACTGTGTCAAAGGCTTTTGTGTAATCAATGAAAACACAATACATTTTTTTTGACAACTTAAGGATTTCAAATATCATGTGTATTGCAAATAAACTGTCACAAGCCGAGAAACCTTTTCGAAACCCAGACTGTGATGGAGAGAGAATACTATTTATCTCAACAAAATGTGTAAGTCTCGTGTTTAAGATACTTGTGAAGAGTTTTCCAAAGCAACTTAGTATAGTTATGGGTCTGTATGAGTTAGGATCCTTTGGCTCACCTTTCTTCTTATAAATAGGTTTGATTGCACCTTTAAGCCAACAGTCTGGGACGATTCCAGAATCTAAAATCAGATTAAAGAAACTAGTTAGGAGTGGTATTAATTTTTCAGACGCATCGATTAAGAAATCATTTTCTTGATGACAATGTTGTTGAAATAGACTATTGTTCATCAAGACTAAGCGTTATCAAACACTAACTCAAATCGGCCAAATAATCCCACTAGTGGTATCCTCTTTGGACTGAAGTTATTTATTTTAAGCGTAAGAGAATTATAAGGCATGCTCAACTGGGTTTGGTCGTTTAATTAATCCCACACAGCCATCACCAGCAGAGGGAATGATTTACACATCTCATTTTTGTGCTTAATTATTGTGTCTGTTTTCATTGGTAAAAAACGACATGGGATTGTGAACAGCTTTACAGTTTATATCGACACCGGTACCATACAACATACAATACACAATTAAATGCAGCATGTGTTGTCACATATGTATATAAATTTGAATAACAAACATGGGTAAAGCTTGAAGACAATCTTATATGGAAATAGTGAATTATCTGATCTTAATAATCTGTCCATCTTAAGATCAGCCTACCTCTTCGTCACTGCTTCTTTTAGATTTGATACTATATATGATTGAAGAATTAACCTCGTGGTTTGTCATATGATAATCTTGTATTAGAACTTTGGTTTATTTACCTTTGTAAAGTGCATTCCACACATACAAACTAATTGTATCAATATATAGCATTTACGAGAATGTTATTGGTAAGATAATTATTTTTGGTGTCTTGATGGTAAAATTGTGGATGCTCACCGAAGTAACCATAGACTTAAGACAAAAAAACATCTTCAAGCAGAAAGGAAGACCATAAGAGAGTATGGAAAAGTTTTTTCCCATCTTGTTAGGTCAGTTGTGTATGAGGTGAACTGTCACTGTTGACACTGATGATGTTTGATTGTGTAGCACTTTACGAATTTCTTATATTCACGAAAGTCACCAAATGCAAAGCAGATTGTACAGTTATGTAAGTTATGTTTTATGTATGAATAATAAATTAAACATTTATGTACGCCGAACATAAACAAACAAATGATAGACCGACACGCACCATTTAAATATTCTGTAACATAATTCTTGTAAATGATTATATAAATCTTGTTACACAATGATTTTTATTAATTCATTTGACTACTTGCTCCAATCCACACGTACTGACAACACAACCAGTTATCTATTGACATGTTTATGAGATTTCTTGAATACGCCAATTGCATAACACCGTTAATGAGCACCAACATAAAAGGTCTAGTGACAGGTGTTATTTAGAGAATGCATATAGTTCCCATGGAGTAGAGTGGTAACATCATCGGAATGAGCTTGGGATGATGATCTCGAACAAAGGCAAGACATCTGTTTTAACAGGCACAAGTATTTGGTATATGGATCAATGCTGGCAGTACACATGAACTTTCATGTTTTCACGCACCACACGCAGTTGCATTGATATAAAACGCAAATGGACTACACAAAATATGGCTTATTCCTTCAGTTTTCATGAATAAATATGTCACATGCAAGATCCATTATGCATATCAACAGTAAGAACTCTAACAGAACAAAAGAAATAATAAATTAGTAAGTTTAAAGAGTCATGGGGATTCTTCAGAAATGGCAAAATTGAAAGAAGTAGCGGTAAAATCCTTCCTAAATTTACAAACATTTACAAGAATAGCAAACATCACCTTTACAATCGTTGTAAATGTTTGTAAATATGACATTTAAATTTTGTAAATTTTCGTAAATCAACATTTTTTTCTTCTGCATGAGTACACCACAACATCCACCAATGGATCGTGCACCGCCACCGGCATACATGAGTACACCACAACATCCACCAATGCATGTAGCACCAGCACCCTCATACATGAGACACCACCATCACATCCACCAATGCATGGTGCACTGCCACCGGCATACATGAGTACACCACAACACCCACCAATGCATGGGGTACCACCACCCTCATACATGAGACACCACCATCACATCCACCAATGCATGGGACACCGCCACCGACATACAGGAGTACACCACAACATCCACCAATGGATCGTGCACCGCCAAAGGCATACATGAATATACCACAACATCCACCAATGCATGGGGCACCACCACAGGCATACATAAGCCAACACCATCACATCCACCAATGCATAGCGCACCGCCAACGGCATACATGAGTACACCACAACATCCAGCAATGCATGGCGCAAAGCCACCGGCATACATGAGTACACCACAACATCCACCAATGCATCGTCCACCCCCACCAGCATACACGAGACACCACCATCACATCCACTAATTCATAGGGCACCACAACCCTCATACATGAGACACCACCATCATATCCACCAATGCATGGCGCACCGCCACCGGCATACATAACTACACCACAACATCCACCAATGCATGGTGCACCAGCACCCTCATACAAGAGACACCACCATCACATCCACCAATGCATCGCACACCGCCACCGACATACAGGAGTACACCACAACATCCACCAATGCATGGGGCACCAGCACCCTCATACATGAGACACCACCATCACATCCACCAATGCATGGCGTACCGCCACCGACATACATGAGTACACCACAACATCCACCAATGCATGGCGCACCACCACTGGCATATATGACACACCACCATCACATCCACCAATACATGAGTACACCACAACATCCACTAATGCATGGCACACCGCCACACGCATACATGAGTACACCAAAACATCCACCAATTCACAAGAATGACTCCATAGAAAATAAAAGTCACCGCAACCGTTATGTTGAAAGTAAACGTGTTTAAAGTCGAAATGAAATCACACCTGATCTGAACGCCCCGTGGTACAACTTGTCGTGTATTTGAAAGACGTTAAATCTATCGCTTCTCCAGTAACTCTTAATTTGCTTTCCAGAAACGCTGACACAAATTGCATAGTGTTATTTCCAGTAGCCGCCAACGCTAACAGACGATCTAACGTTCAGATACAAAGAATATATAACTGACATTAATTTTCCATTTACATCTAACTTTGACAACTTACCACAACTTACACCTGTCTACAGAGTGCAATACACTCTGAAAGTTGACGTAAGCGCGATATAATACGCTTATTATCGTTAAGGCTGTTGTTAATTAATGTGAAACTATGTTTACGACACAAATTGGAATGTTGGTATTCCCCGAACGGAAGCGAGGGATATACAGATATTTAGGCACGAGTGTGCCTATCTATTACCAAACTCAACTTTCAAACATGGGCTGGTTACCCACAATGGCCTCATTTAGAACGCAACGTTATAGAGGAGACGTGGCGTCCTTGCATTGCTCACGACATCACCTCACCATGACAAAGTAACATTTTCCCCTAGGTCATCGTATGAAAAATATGAACCCCGATATTTTCGATCTCGTAGTTAATATGGCTCATGGGCCAATCTGGTAGAAATATTAATATTAATTCTTCTGCTGGAGTAGATCATCCGTGTATCCTTGGTGCTGTAAGTTGGAGACCCACTTGCTTTTAGCATTGTCCTTGTGATACTCCGTGGTGGGTGGGTGGTTCGGATGATGAACCATATTACACTAACCATGGCTTACAGCTATGAAATTCCGCCCAAAAGCCCAAAATGTCCACTTGAAATTGACCCTATTGATACTGATCACAGACCTTCTGCATCGTTTGAGTATTGGCCGCTTTTCCTTGTGATCGAGACTCCTGACAAGACACCGTAAAAGGTGAACCCCTTTGCTGTATCCAAGTTTATTGAAGTAGTACACAAGGAGGCAGCTGAAAAATCTGATGTCGTAGCCTCCCCAGTACTGAGTTTGTTTGACACTATCTTCAGTTAGTATGCTGTCTTTGGCTCATGAAAAGGCCTTTAATACTCAGGTTTTCACAGGCCATTTTATGTGGTGGAGGTCTGTGAGCATTTTCATGACATTTGGTTTGCTGGCCGAAAACATCTCAAAGTTAATCATGGATAGTTTTACTAATATCAATCTGATCACTGTCATTGTAACTTTTGTGTATTGGGTGTATATTTTTTTGACATATATTTGCTTTTGAAAATAGTGAAAATGACCGCCATTTTGAATTGTCTTCTCGGCAGTTACACTTACATAAAAAATAACACCGAATATGTCCATTTACGGCCAATGTTGATGCTTTTTATGTTTTTTGACACTTGTATCTTCTAGAGTGGTGACTCGGGCACAAAACAGGTGATTTTGTATGGTCATGTCGTGATAATATAATGTTTTACAGCTTACTCTTTGAGACGAGATTTTGTTTCCTGTTTACTTCTAGAGTGACAATATGTTACATGGAATAACTTGATATTACCCAGAATTCAAAAATGGCTGCCAAGATGGCCACCATTGTAGTTTTAGTGCCTATACAGAGCAGAGAACTAACAAACAATTCATTTGGTGTCACATGTTTAACACAGTTTAGAAAAAAACAAACTTCAATGTTATGGTTAATAAAAGCTATACATTCCTAAACTATTTGATGAAATAGCAGTATCCAAAGTATTAGAAAACTATGCTTCACGATCGATAACTGCCTCTAAGCTCTCGTAGTAGCTATTCAAATGGTCCGTCAGATAACTGTTAATCACTTTCAGAAGCTTACAATTTGTTCAGTTTATCTGCTTTGATATAGATCTCTCTCTGATGGCATACTGACTTTATTGCATTTACTCTGTGTCATTTCAACCAATCCATGGGGAGCAGCATCTCTCGACATCAGAACACCAGAATAGGGATACGCTGACCATCACAAATGCTCCAGCCATGGTCAACTGGTTAAGGAATATGATTGGCAAACATGCACTTGGTTGTTTACTTGCGCAATGTAATATTCTAGACTGTTGGATGTTGGTGGGAGCTTTTAATTTAATGTCTTGTCTCATCTACAGACGCCACTGGGTTGTTTAGTACATACATTGAACTAAAGGTCTGTGCGATGTGATCTAGTAATGTTGATAGGCTTTTGTATTGTAAGTTCTGGTTTGTAGACATTAGAATACCCCCGTGTATTGATCTATTGTTTTAATGTTGGACTTGTTTCGTGATGTGTTTCTGTGTTGGCGGCGTTTAGCAGTGCACGGCAGTATATAGCTAAAAACAAGCACTCGTACAAGGCGATAAAGTCGTGCACATCCGATTTCCATGGACAAAAACAATTCTTCTCGAGTTCACAAGTTTCACAAACAAAACAGCAAAACAAACAAGTACAATTGGACCAGCTGTGTGGATTATGTTTTATTAATGTCATCATTCCCAACATGGAACAGTACCAAATCCTCGAACACAAACACCAACATTGTTGTCGCAGAATGTGTGTCTAAATTGATCTTGATCAAATTTGAGATTTGAACAAGGTCAAAGGTAACTGAAGCCCGACACGTAAAACCAGAGATAAAAAACATTTTTGAGAAAAAAAACCCTCTGGAACCGTGTTCCCTCAACGTATGCAACGCTACCTATTCTACTGGAGGGTTTACAGTAGTAGACACGCAGAGTACATTGTCACAAAATATCCGAACAGTAAAACATCCACATGCTGCTCCAGAAGAATCCTTGATCCACTTCTGTCCATGGAATATCTTCTTGGCAGTCGTCCTGCCTCTGGGGGACTTCAGGGTCCATTTCCGCCCCCAGGACGATGGCATCCACGCTCCTGATAATAAAGGTAAACATATTTTACATCATTTGTGCTGTGTGCATAAATGCAAAATATATGATTCCACGAGAACATATCTCAAACACGAAAATCAAGTTGTGACTTGGCAGTAGACGTCATTGTACACAAGGAGGCACTGCATGTTTTCTTTAAAAGATCGTTTGGAAGAACACAGTGGCTTCTGCTACTAAAGGTAAACAGTATTCTGTATCATAATTTATACTTCCAGCACATATTAAGACTGCATGAGTGTCGTTTTCACACTGATTTAACCAGCATACCAGCTATACCACGAAGAGAAACAACAAACATTGGCTCCAAACATCATTCAGATATGGAAAATCGAAATAGGTTTGTTTGGAGCGTCATGAGCGAACTCTATAACCATTCGGTTATTCGACGATCCCCTTACATTTAGATACAAAGCAAATATGTCGGGACGTGAAAAACAAAATTTCATTTAAGTTTTAAACTGAAATAGTGAATGCTTTACCAGCAGGTGGCCAGTACACTGACTTTCAAAGTGACCATCCGGGACTTGCTTTGTCTCGAACTACCTATTGAAGGACGGAATGGTGGGTTAACACTAAGTTATACTATCTATAGATAGCATCGTACAGGGCATGCACGAAGGGGGCCCTATCTACACTAACCCCTAATCTACCAGTCAAGTGCAGTCAGCATTGGGTCTACTGGGGGTGCTGAAAAGACTGGGGCCACAGAGTGTGCCAACCCTAAACTAGCTGGGTTGCTGTAACAACCATCCTGACTGTACAGTCAGGCCCTAGCACCGAACCTACTCCATGTACGCTCGGCAGGGGGCTACGCGGAGAGCAGACGCACAATGGAGCCACCATGAGACAAAAGCTCATCCCATCGGACCCTCGGAAAGTCAGTGTACTAAAGTCCAGGTGGAAGGGTTTAGAGTGACACAACACCAAATCCAGAGTGTGCCAGGGTTCCTGCGTCTGAAAGAAATGAGTCATGCATAAGCATCAGTAATCACATTTCTCTCGGATGTAGATTGGATTAACAACAGCGAGTAAGTGTGGTTTTCTGCCGATTTGGACAATTTTCCAACGACGGGCCTCATACGTAGGCGTGGGGCATGGTATTTAAGTGAAGACTCGAACAATGGTACTGAACACGACGTGCCAACACTTGAACAACTAGGCTACACTATCACTCCGTTTACATGCAGAAACCAGTATCAACCTTTCCAATCTATACCTAAATGGCTGTGACTATGCTAGTCGTAAGAGGCGACTAACGGGATCGGGTGGTCAGAATCGCTGACTTCTTGGTTGAAACATGTCATCGGTTCCCATTTGCGCAGATCGATGCTCGTGTTGTTGATCACTGGATTGGCTTGTCCAGACTCGATTATTTACAGACCGTCACCTTATAGCTGAATATTGCTGAGTGCGGCGTAAAACTAAACTCACTCTCTCCTAAATGGCTGTATACTATGAGAGAATTAGTGTGCACTATATATGAAACAAATATTTTCTTCCAAATAGAGTTGAAAACACCTGCCTGTCTGATCCTCTGTCACCCTTCCGAAGAATCCATGGTTCACGTCTATCCATGGAATATCTTCTTGGCAGTCGTCCTGCCTCTGGGGGACTTCAGGGTCCATTTCCGCCCCCAGGACGATGGCATCCACGTTCCTAAGAGTAACGATAACGAATAGGTTAATGTTTCATATCACTGATACTTACTACATAGATAATAAATATTAAAAGCATATGCTTTTTGGTCAGGAAAACGCTGTAACCTGAAACACAAGTTGTAACTTGCTCATGACGTCATTGTCAACAAGAATATATTGTATGTTGTCTTCAAAAGATAGTTTGGAGAACTTGCCTTCCTGGTAGTCTGGCGGCTTTGTGGTCGTTGTCCTGCCGCCAGAAGAGACCTTGATCCGCTTGTGTCCACGGAATATCTTCTCGGCAGTCGTCCTGCCTCTGGGGGACTTCAGGGTCCATTTCCGCCCCCAGGTAGATGGCATCCCTGCTCATAACAGTAAAGAGAATATAGTTTACATCGCTGGCACTTACTGTGTGCATAAATGCAACTTATATGCCTACACGTAAAATATCAAACATGAAACTCAAGTTGTAATTTTGCAGTAGACGTCATGATAAACAAGGATGCATTGCATGTTATGGTTTATTCAAAAGATTGTTTGAAAGGAACAGTTGCATGCGTAAGCAACGGTTCTACTTAAAAAGGCAAAGAACACTTTACATAATTTATGCTTCTCACACACATTATGACTGCATAAGTGTACTTTTTACACCGCTTTCAACAAAATACTAGCTATATCACGGTGAGAAACAACAAATATATGCTTCACACATCATTCAGATATGGGAAATCGAAATCGGGTTGTTTGGATCGTCGTGAGGGAACGCTTTAACCATTCGGTTATTCGACGATCCCCTTACATTTAAATGCAAAGCAAATATGTCGGGACGTGAAAAACAATTTCATTTAAGTTTTAAACTGAAATAGTGAATACTTTACCAGCAGGTGGCCAGTACACTGACTTTCAAAGTGACCATCCGGGACTTGCTTTGTCTCGAACTACCTATTGAAGGACGGAATGGTGGGTTAACACTAAGTTATACTATCTATAGATAGCATCGTACAGGGCATGCACGAAGGGGGCCCTATCTACACTAACCCCTAATCTACCAGTCAAGTGCAGTCAGCATTGGGTCTACTGGGGGTGCTGAAAAGACTGGGGCCACAGAGTGTGCCAACCCTAAACTAGCTGGGTTGCTGTAACAACCATCCTGACTGTACAGTCAGGCCCTAGCACCGAACCTACTCCATGTACGCTCGGCAGGGGGCTACGCGGAGAGCAGACGCACAATGGAGCCACCATGAGACAAAAGCTCATCCCATCGGACCCTCGGAAAGTCAGTGTACTAAAGTCCAGGTGGAAGGGTTTAGAGTGACACAACACCAAATCCAGAGTGTGCCAGGGTTCCTGCGTCTGAAAGAAATGAGTCATGCATAAGCATCAGTAATCACATTTCTCTCGGATGTAGATTGGATTAACAACAGCGAGTAAGTGTGGTTTTCTGCCGATTTGGACAATTTTCCAACGACGTGCCAACACTTGAACAACTAGGCTACACTATCACTCCGTTTACATGCAGAAACCAGTATCAACCTTTCCAATCTATACCTAAATGGCTGTGACTATGCTAGTCGTAAGAGGCGACTAACGGGATCGGGTGGTCAGAATCGCTGACTTCTTGGTTGAAACATGTCATCGGTTCCCATTTGCGCAGATCGATGCTCGTGTTGTTGATCACTGGATTGGCTTGTCCAGACTCGATTATTTACAGACCGTCACCTTATAGCTGAATATTGCTGAGTGCGGCGTAAAACTAAACTCACTCTCTCCTAAATGGCTGTATACTATGAGAGAATTAGTGTGCACTATATATGAAACAAATATTTTCTTCCAAATAGAGTTGAAAACACCTGCCTGTCTGGTCCTCTGTCACCCTTCCGAAGAATCCATGGTTCACGTCTATCCATGGAATATCTTCTTGGCAGTCGTCCTGCCTCTGGGGGACTTCAGGGTCCATTTCCGCCCCCAGGACGATGGCATCCACGTTCCTAAGAGTAACGATAACGAATAGGTTAATGTTTCATATCACTGATACTTACTACATAGATAATAAATATTAAAAGCATATGCTTTTTGGTCAGGAAAACGCTGTAACCTGAAACACAAGTTGTAACTTGCTCATGACGTCATTGTCAACAAGAATATATTGTATGTTGTCTTCAAAAGATAGTTTGGAGAACTTGCCTTCCTGGTAGTCTGGCGGCTTTATGGTCGTTGTCCTGCCGCCAGAAGAGACCTTGATCCACTTCTGTCCACGGAATATCTTCTCGGCAGTCGTCCTGCCTCTGGGGGACTTCAGGGTCCATTTCCGCCCCCAGGTAGATGGCATCCCTGCTCATAACAGTAAAGAGAATATAGTTTACATCGCTGGCACTTACTGTGTGCATAAATGCAACTTATATGCCTACACGTAAAATATCAAACATGAAACTCAAGTTGTAATTTTGCAGTAGACGTCATGATAAACAAGGATGCATTGCATGTTATGGTTTATTCAAAAGATAATTTGAAAGGAACAGTTGCATGCGTAAGCAACGGTTCTACTTAAAAAGGCAAAGAACACTTTACATAATTTATGCTTCTCACACAGATTATGACTGCATGAGTGTCCTTTTACACCGCTTTCAACAATATACTAGCTATATCACGGTGAGAAACAACAAATATATGCTTCACACATCATTCAGATATGGAAAATCGAAATAGGTTGTTTGGAGCGTCATGAGCGAACGCTTTAACCATTCGGTTATTCGACGATCCCCTTACATTTAAATGCAAAGCAAATATATCGGGACGTGAAAAACAAAATTTCATTTAAGTTTTAAACTGAAATAGTGAATGCTTTACCAGCAGGTGGCCAGTACACTGACTTTCAAAGTGACCATCCGGGACTTGCTTTGTCTCGAACTACCTATTGAAGGACGGAATGGAGGGTTAACACTAAGTTATACTATCTATAGATAGCATCGTACAGGGCATGCACGAAGGGGGCCCTATCTACACTAACCCCTAATCTACCAGTCAAGTGCAGTCAGCATTGGGTCTACTGGGGGTGCTGAAAAGACTGGGGCCACAGAGTGTGCCAACCCTAAACTAGCTGGGTTGCTGTAACAACCATCCTGACTGTACAGTCAGGCCCTAGCACCGAACCTACTCCATGTACGCTCGGCAGGGGGCTACGCGGAGAGCAGACGCACAATGGAGCCACCATGAGACAAAAGCTCATCCCATCGGACCCTCGGAAAGTCAGTGTACTAAAGTCCAGGTGGAAGGGTTTAGAGTGACAACACCAAATCCAGAGTGTGCCAGGGTTCCTGCGTCTGAAAGAAATGAGTCATGCATAAGCATCAGTAATCACATTTCTCTCGGATGTAGATTGGATTAACAACAGCGAGTAAGTGTGGTTTTCTGCCGCTTTGGGCAATATTCCAACGACGGGCCTCATACATAGGCGTGGGGCATGGTATTTAAGTGAAGACTCGAACAATGGTACTGAACATGACGTGCCAACACTTGAACAACTAGGCTACACTATCACTCCGTTTACATGCAGAAACCAGTATCAACCTTTCCAGTCTATACCTAAATGGCTGTGTACTATGAGAGAATGAGTGTGCACTGTATATTAAACAAATATCCATGAAGATGCATATTTTCTTCCAAATAGATATGGAAACACCTACCAGTCTGGTCCTCTGTCGCCCTTCCGAAGAATCCTTGAAGTCGTCCTACCTCTACAGGATTTCAAGACTTTCTGTCCCCACGACGAATATTTCACATTACTATAGGTGGGTGCTCAAACTCCAAGCGGGCTTCTGTCGCTCGCTTCGGGTCGCTCTCTTACGCAACCTAATCCCACTCGCCGAACCCGAAACAAAGGGTTAAAGCTATTGAAAACACCTCAATCACAAGTGTCAGGACAGAGACGTGTTTTCTGATTTAGCGTGAGCCAAGTAAGACCTGGTAATATTCATTATTGAAACAAAACGAAACAAAATTTTCTTTCATTAATTACAGATTTATTTTTGTAAGACAATATAGCTAAAACATAATCAACGGCTAATACAATACAGGTATAACCCATTGTAAATTTAAAATTACAAGTTAAACCCAAAGAGACAAAGGTGTATGGAACATTCAATGTAAACTGTCGTCCGTGGGTGGGAATGTTGTAAATTGTGATTGATGTGCTTATCACTGCTCATCGCTTTCGTGACTCACTCGTGTTATTCTGCGATTACAGTATGTTTGCCGTGAAAACGTACCGATGAATGTATCTTTAAACACAAAGGTAAATCGGAAAAAGTGAACTTAAGATTGCAAATTCATATAATTTTACCTTGCCAATTCAACATTTAATTCTCAGTATTTTATTGAACTTAGGATGAAAGTTGTTGAACAAACGATCATAATTTCAAATCACTTTCTTTGTTTGCATTACAAAGGGGTATGCACATTAAATAAAACGCAGAGAAGAAGTTGGGTGGTCTAACTTAAGGTTCATCACGTACCGCACGTGCTCTTGTTTCACTGTTCTAACTGCTGTGCTTACCCCCTTGCAATACAAACCAGTAATAACGATGTGAATCTATGATCGTTTGTTAAACAACTTTTATCCTGAGTTGAATAAAATTCTGAGACTTAAATTTTCAGTTGTCAAGATAAAATTACGTGAATTCGAAATATTAATTTCACAATGTCTGGTATACTTTTTGTTTAAAGTGAGAAATCATCTCAACATGAGACACCACCATCACATTCATGAATACATGGCGCACCACCACCGGCATTACATGGGTACAACACAACATCCACAAATGCATGGGGCACCACCACCACATGCACCATTACATATAGACACCAGAGCCACCGATACAACATGGGACGCAACATAGCCACCACTAATTACGACACAACTACATCTGCCACTACACCACAGGAACACCCAAACCACATCTATCACTGTATGCATGTCATCATCAAGATATGGTGCTATGGTGGACACAGGTCAAAGTGTTTTAGCCCATCATGTTCAGTGGTGGGTTTGTTCATCCTTCCCTTGTGCAAACTAGTTCTAAAGATGTGTAGTGATGCGACATGCATCCCAGAAAGACAAAGTAGGATCGAACCTTTTGAAAGAATTAAATCTCTCGATATGGATGAATTTGACGTTAGAGGAATATGCATTTGAAAACACAATATTGAGGTGATTTACAAAGTACATATGATATACTCCCAGTTTTGAGATATTCTAAAAAAAACAACAATATAACTTTAAACACATGACACGTTTTATTGATAAAAGTACTTCTTTTTTATTCTTTATACCACGTTTCAGAGCTGATTCTTGCTCCTAGTCAGCTATTATTTTCCAGATGAAAAGATGTTATGTTTACTAGCCAGTGTTTAGAATACCTCTAGGCTACATTTTCAGCTACATGTACATTTGCTGAATCAGCTGTCACGTAGATGCAAGTCATGGTGTGTGTGCATCTTCCAGTCATCGTACATTGTAGGTTAAACATTTGTGGATTTAGATCTGGTTTTACATAATCGTAGATTGTACATTTGTTTATTCAGATTAGAATCTAAATGATCGTAGATTGTACATTTATGGATTAAACGATATGAGTGAGTGAGTGAGTGTGTTTAGTTTTATGCCGAACTCAGCAATATTCCAGCTATATGGCGGTGGTCTGTAAATAATCGAGTCTGGACCAGACAATCCAGTGACCAACAACATGAGCATCGATCTGCGCAATTGGGATCCGATGACCGACAAAATCCTGATTGTCACCGTATTGTGTGAATGTCGTTGGTGAGTTTCAGATGACTTTAGCAAGACAATTCCTCTTGTCTAATGTTCTACATGTTCTAAAATGGGACAGAGTGATAACACAGATTGCCATATGACGAACGGAATCGCCGTACTTCAAACTTAATGGGGATGTGTGCATACATAATATAGTTGGACATCAGATGCAATATATGTGTACACAGTTTCCACCAGGTCAACTCCGTTTTCAGCCAGACGAAACTGGACCATATTATGTTCTTAGTTACTTTGGTATTTCGTGCAAATATTCTCAAAACCAAATGAATTGTTCTTAAGACGAACCTGAGAAGCCAACAGCTGTGGAACATTTCATCAACTAACAGAGGATCTCCGCCTTGATCTTGAGTCCTACATTTTCTTGAGAATCACCCCACCCATGTTTGATGAAATTCGTGAATGCATCACCCCTTCAATAAATAAGATTTCTTTCTTGGACCCCCCCCCCCCCCACCACCACCACCACCACCATCATTTGTCTGTGGAGGCATGGTGATGGCGATGTTTCCATCTTGAAACTGATAACGTGATAACGGAAATAAGAATGGGCTGGGTACTTACAGAAATCAAACCAGGACATGTGCATGTTAAGATCGTGGTAGGTCTAATTCAGAACGGAAATAAAGTGACTAAAGACGGGTTTGAACTGCTTGAAAACGTTGTTCACATGGGGTGAAGGCGCATTTCTTCCCAGCCCAGGTAATACCAACTGTCTGGGAATTGGGCACAGATGAGGTAGATATACTGACAAATATTTATGATCAAACGAGCATCGTAATTTATATAATCATTACAACTTCTATCAATCTCATTTTACAGTTATTGTTGAGACAGGTCAGAACATCCTAAGAACTACAAATGTACCTTGGTGTGCCTCGGGCCTACCAACATGTAGCATGGCCGGACCAACAGAACTCCATCGTTCGTTCGCATGTGCGACAATACCGCTGATTTGTCCCAATGTCTTGGTAGTGGAATGTTTTTACCAACAATCTTGACTTCTTGTGCCGTTGACGATCATCTTTGATTCGCTCCCCTACTTTGACCGACACTTGCCTGGCATACCTGTCCCAAACAGCATCAACTTTAATGCAGTCAGTTCGATTCCGAATTTATCTCAATGCATATCAGCGAAGACTCCAAATTTTGAAGCAGTGCCCTTTCTGCACAATTGCAGTTTTGCCATTCCATTTAACTATATGAAGCGCCAGCATTCTCTCCTCCGCTAGCATGCAATGAAGGACCATACACTCCCGTTTAAAGTTCCTCTTACCAACCACAGCTGATGTTTTTTCTTGATGTTCCATCTGAATGAACCATTGTGAAAGGAACACCAGAAATGCCAATGTGCTTATCAGGTTTGATGGAAAATCCATTCAGCTTCCAAATTAATGACGCGTCATGTCTTATCTTATGAAGATTGCAAGTGGAGTTGTCCCAATGGATATAATTCACAGATTCTTGCATGTTGAACAGAGCAGGAGGATTAATATCATATGTAGTCAGCTGAACTCTTCCAAGACAAACTTTTAGTCACCTTTACATCGAATGAACCCGAAACCGAAAATCTTCTCTTCTACATTGATTCCCAAAAAATCTGTAAAGCCCAGGGTTGAGAAGCTCAACACAACAAATGGGTAACAATTTTAATGTTCACGAAACAGTCTTTACATCTTGTGGACAGGTTTCTAATGCTATATATCTAACATATAATCTAGTGATGCTTGTAGATGAAGTATTGACAAAAACTCCCACCAACATCCAACAGTCAAAAACGTCTTATTGAGCGAGTTAATTACCATGTGCATGTGTGGATACAACCAATCATGAAGATTCCTTCACCAGTTGGCCATGGTTGGAGCATTTATGATGGTCAGCTATCCCTTTTCTGGTGTTCTGATGTCAAGAGATTCTGCTCCCAGCGGACTGGTTGAACGGCCAGCAGAGAGATCTATGTCAGATGAACTGATTTATTGCGCACAGAGACATGTCTGTTTGTATCGCAGGTGATTATTGCCCGAACAGCTTTGGCTCGTTGGTGAGTTTTTGTAACGTTTGATATGAAAGAAAGTGAAGAGGAGAGTTAATTGTAAGCTTCTGAATGTGTCAAAAGTGATCAAGAGTTATCTGACAGACCCCTTTGAATGGCTACAACAGGACCGAATTTATCATTTCTCATTTAAGGGAGCACTATCAACATTAAAAGAATGTTATATCAATACGTTTATGCATAAAAAGTAACCTGTAAAAAAATTATAGGGGGCAGCTGTACCCCTGCTTCCCCGACCCCGTACGGACAGAGCTTAGACGCAGTATCGGCCGTGAAGCATAGTTTACTAACATTTTGGATGATGTTATTTCATCAGATATTTTAGGCGCTTTCATAAACCATACCATTGACATTTAGTTCTTTTTCGATACTGTATAAAACATTTGACATAAAATGAGTTGTTTGTTTACATACTTACTTACATACAAACTGAGTCCTCTGCTATGTATGAGAAGTAAAACTGCAATGGCGGCCATCTTGGCAGCCATTTTGAATTCTGGGTAATATGAAATAATTCCATATAACATACTGTCAGTCTAGAAGTAAACAGGAAACAAAAACAGCTGATTCTAGTTAATAATCTGAATAATGTAAACTTTCAATAATTAAATCACCACCACACATTTCCATGAAAAGTCGGAGAATCGCTAAAATCCCCTGTCTCAAAGAATAAGCTCTAAAACATTATATTACCACGACATGACCATATAAAATTACTTGTTTTGTGCCCAAGCCACCACTCTAGAAGAGACAAGTGTCAACAAACATCAACATTGGATGCAAATGGACACATTCGGTGTTATATTTTATGTAAATTTAACTGCCGAGAAGGCAACACTTGGCGGCCATTTTGATTATTTTCAAAAGCAAAAATATGTCAAACAAATTCTACATCCTTTAGCAATACACAAAAGTTAAAATGAAAGTGATCAGATTGATAGTAGTAAAACTATCCATGATTAACTTTGAGATGCTGTCGGGCAGCAAACCAAATGTCATGAAGCCCAAAGACATTATACTAACTGAAAGTAGTCTCAAACCAAATCAGTACTGGGGAGGCAACGAAATCCTATTTCTAGGCCCCCTTTGAGATTCTCACTCTGGACTAAGAGTGATGTGAATCGTATTGTAAGATATCTCGATACGCGTCGTATCATATACCTACAGCGATCTCTGAATGGTTATCCTTATAGAATGCGCACCCTGATTATCGGTCTCCTTGCTGCATCTTATCATGACTTCTTGTAACCTCGACGACACACCCGCGAAGATCCGGATTAGAATCGGTCTGAAGCAGCCCATGTTTGAGATACAACTAGCGGGATCGGGTGGTCAAGCTCGTTGACTTAGCTGACACATGTCAGTGTATCCCAGTTGCGTAAATCGATACTCATTTTGTTGATGACTGGATTGTCTGGTTGAAACTCAATTAAATACAGTCTGCCTTCTATAGCTGAAATATTGGTGAGTGCGGCGTTAAACAACAACCAAACACCTTAACAAACTTAGAACCTGCGGCGTAACCAGGGAATTCTCCTAGGAATTTCAGTGCGACATATCAAATTCATAAACTAATGTGAAACACACCATTTCTAAATTCACTTAAAAATTTTGATGTTTTCATATAAAAAATCTTTGAAAAGCTCCTTGGAGGCAGCTCTATATTGATTATATGAACATAACACTTAACCACCAGATGAAAGATAAGGCAACATGTTCGTGTCAAAGAACGCAGGAAGAATTATTGACTCCACTGACCATGTTTGTTCGGTAAGTCTACACGCTGAGGTGTGCCGACGAATCTATGAATATTTCCAAAGCATGTTTACTCTATGTTTGAAAGAACGATCCTTCCCAACTTACATTTCTATAACTGGATTTTCTAGCGTATAGGGTGACATCTGCTTTACTTCAAATCGATAGTGATACGCATAGAATTTCCATTTAAACATGTTCTTTTACCTGTGTCTGGTATTTTTTTTCAGGAGGCGATGGTGTAGCCTAGCAGTAAAAGTATTTGCTCGTTACGCCGAAGATTTGAGTTCGATTACTGACATGGATAGAATCTTTGAAGACCATTTCTGGTGTTTCCCGACGTGATATTGCTGGAATATTTCATACATAAGCAGCGACAGTACAGTGGTGAAAGCGTTCGCTCGGCATGCATAAGACACGGGTTCAATCACCGAATAGGTACAATAAGTGAAGTCAATTTCTTGTATCGTAATCACATCAGGGATGTCAATATATTCTCTGGTTTATGTAAAACGATGACCTTGCTGTCAATAGAAATGAAATCAACGCACTTTGACCATTTTAGTCATGGCTACCAACGCATGGTCATTTGCAGATCAGTTGCCTATAACCAAATGGTCACTGAAGTTTGATATTGTGGACACGTGACAGTGTCATCAGGATTCGACCCACAGGGATAAATAGGATATGCAATCGGGACCTGACCCCCGGGCAGAACTGGGCAGGTTGTCACATGTTATCATATCCCAATTGCGGAGATGTTCATGCTGTTGATCACTGGATTGTCTAGTCCAGATTCAAATATTTACCACATCCGTCATATAGCTTGAATATTGCTGAGTGCAGCGTAAGACAAAACTCAATTTACTCACCTGTATTTGAGCTTGATGAAGATCGCCAGGGAAATTGTTACTGAAGACTGCATCAAGCCTTGATATTCTTATTTTCCTACTTATTTCTATAATATGATCATAATCTGAACTTTCAGACTTCAAATTTCCTTGTGAAAGTCTCTGTTCACACAACAGAAGCTACAAAACAAGCCTGTTGCCAAGTTGCGACTATTTCATGACCAAATACCTATTTCTGTAATATTACATCTGTTTGATGTTGGGTTTTTTGGGGTTTTTGTTTTTAAAAAAAAGCCTGAAATGAATCTCACTATAACGCAGTGATGACACCAGGTGTTAGCGAACAGGTGAGCGTATCCCGTCCCACCGGTGCCATCCGTCATAAACATATGCAGGATTTAGTCAATTGTTCATCCAAAATAATTCGGGAACGTGTGTTACAAGTCAAAATTGGGAATTGCATCGGACATCATTTTTGTCACTGAGGCTTTAATTTTCCACAAGTGTCGCATCAAACGTTTTGAAAGCTTTACTGAGGCCTGGAATGTTGTAAACTTGATGTAAGAATTTATGAGAAAGGGTGCTATAACGCACTTTGAATTGCATCCACCGTACTATTCCGGTGATGGCAAAAACATGGCCACCATTAGAGCCATTTCATGTTTGGGATGTAATATTAAGCATCATGCAAAGGTTTGTGAACTGTATATAAAATGTCTGTTGAGAAAGGTGTGTCTTGGAGGTTCAAATACCACGAGACTGTGTCAGTTAAACCACAGACCCTCGTGTATTGTGAGGATTAAAAATAAAAAAATATCTTGTTTCTTTTTTAAATTACTCCCGACTCGAAATGTTTCACAGTACAATACATCATACTTCTCCGTTTTTGTTTTTTGCTTTTTTATTGGGTGTGATACGAAATGCTTGACAGTATAATACATCATGATGCAATGCACTGTGAAAAAATTCAAGTCGGGCTTCATCTAAAAATCATTTCCAGTCCTCGCAAAGATACCAGGGGGCAAGACAACGTTACAAGAATGAATCTGCATTCATGATTCAAACAGATTTTGCTACATCTAGCTTAACTAAGCCCCCTTTACAAAGGAAGGCGACCGCTCTGCGTTCTACCAATTTTCAGAATGCTCAAAGGAGGCACGACGAACGCATAGCCGTCGCCATGAAGGCAAAATGAAGGCAGTACTAACGCCAAGAACGTGTAACAAAGCAACTTCAGTGGCGACTGTATTGATCAAACGCAGAGCGGTCGCCGTCATGATCGCAGGACGCAGGGGGAAGGCGGGGAAGGCAGGTCGCAGAGTGAACGCACAAAGATTGGCAAAAGGACGTCACGTAAGAGTTCGTCAAAAAGGGCTGGCTCCATTCTCCGATAATTGTAGGTTGACCCTCTCGATCTTCAAAATTGCAAACTGGGTTGCAACAGCTAAGGGCGGATCCACTGGTTTCTCAATCTTCTACATCAATTTATCCTTCTATTTATGATGGCAATGGCTATCGCGTTAAAAAACAATGCTTGCTGACCTTCAAAACAAGCTATTTACAAACATTGTTCATTGTTCATGCTTACTGAAGTCGTTATACAATGATTTCACTTAGCGTGCTCGTATGAAATTAATGGTAAACTGTCGTAGCCACGGACTAGAACTTACATACCTAGATTGTGTCGGTTGCCGGACAGTCGCCAGAGAACGCAGAGAGACGAACGCAGATGAATGCAAAAGGAAGGCACAACGGTCGACGAGGAAGTAGAGGCAATGCTGAACGGATTACATTTTTCGCGTATGATGGTACACAGAAGGCAGAGGGAAGGAAGAGAGGACGCATGGGACGCTCAAAGAACGGTTCTAAAATGTAAAAAATGGCAGCTTAAGTCGTTCAAGGAAGGCAGAATGGACGCCAGAGCGGTTACGTCCAGGTCATTTTCAGAACGCCAAGAGAAGGCAGAGCGGCCACCCTCTGTAAGGGAGCTCTAGATTCAATGTTTCTCACACAATAAAGTAAAAAGTCTAATGCATACCTTTATTTACTTGGTAAATATTTGTGAACATAGATATGGTGTTTTGTTCAATCTTAAGGCTTTTCACAAATGATACGTCCTCTAGAGCAAGGTATTACACCGATACAGTAACCGTCTTGAGCTGAATGACGTTTCAGCGCCGTGCAGCGCGAGTAGTGACGTTTCCCTGGTCCTACACACCAAAAGTTGTCGTCTATCGGCTTCCCATTGGACCAATGGTGTATCATCTCACCTCGTTTCTTTTTTAATCCAATATGAAAGGGGGTCTTCTCGTCTGAAAGAAAACCATTGCTGGAGGTGAGGTGAAATGGGGTTTAACGTCACTTGTGAGAATACTTCGCTCAAGTGTGTGCCTATGTATGGCTGCTTGTATCAGCCGATTCTGAAGCTGCACTAACCCAGACTAAAGCAGGTTTCATAGTGCTAGCTCACTGAGAACCCACGCCGCAGTTAAGCATGAATATCCCACAACATACTGACTCCAAGCAGACCACTCCTTGTTGTATCCTTAATGCCGAACGTAAGGCATGGGCCAACAAGTACTATATTTCATGTCTTTTGATATGACGCGGCCGGGGATCGCACCCACTACCTTCCGCTCTTCTGGCGGACCCTATGGAGGCGGTCCACCATTGCTAGGTATTAACAACACACATGGGTGTAAGGGTACGCACAGCCATGGGAAACTGGCACTTTCTAGTAATTGCGCGGACATTGTACAGGGATTGCGTAACCCGCCTGGACCGGGAGTGACAGGAATATCTAAACGAGGATTATTCATGTTAAAATATAATGGATCAAGGTACAAGAGGTGTTACTGAGCATCTTGGGAAGAACAGGTCTACACCTCTGTTGTGAAGGAAGTTCGAGCCAACTCCTGAATACCCAAAGTCACGACAAGTGTGTAAACAACTTGCTTAGAGATCAGAGCTAAGTGTGAGCGTGAGTGAGTTTTGTTTACCACCGCTTTTAACAATGTTCCAGGACTATCACGGAAGATACCAAAAATGAGCTTCACACATTGAACCCATGCGGGGAATTGAAGACGGGCCTTTAACCCCACTGCCTCCAGCACTACAAGCTTGAAACATGGTCAAAACTATAGATATCTTTGTTGTGCCGTCTTTGTTGTTTCCATTCCTTTGAGTAGGTTTGACAAAGCAAATGTCCAGATTCTGACCAGGATGATCATGTCCAAAAACTGAACCCACCAGCCTCATTCCTCTAATAACTGTATATGCCAAGTATGTAGAGACATTAGGATTTCAGTCGTAAAGGAATTTCACTGTAAACATTTTCACACATCTGGTGAGACATGTCATGCTCATGGTGAAAACAAGTTATTCACAGGAATTTTCAGCAATTTTCGCGGAAAAGTTATGACGGAAAGTTAATTTGTAAAGGACATCAAAGTTGAGTTTGATCATGGTGATGGTGATATGCCACGGGACGGTATAGCGATGGGAGTAAACCAATTGGAGCCATTCACATTGTTGACTCAGATTAGCAGTGTGTGCGTGTGTTCCACTGGCAGCAAAGCTCGCCCGACGCATTGGGTAATATGCTGGTAGTGTTTCCCGTAGGGTTCATAAATGGCAGGGTACATTCATGGAAAAGGGCACTTCATAACCTCAAAGGGCATGTTGTGAGGATTATTGAAAGAACAACAAAATGTATATGAAGTCAAATTGTCTTATGATTTCAGTTCTAAAGTTCATTTTTACTCTTCTCAGTTTGAATTTTAAGATTAGAATTTGAAAAAGCATTTCAAATCTAGAAATACACACTCGTCATAGTAAACGACTGCGATTGAGGCGGAAAAGTGCAGGGTGCAAAATAAAAAGGGCACGCGCAAAAGTCAAAGGGCAGGGCGCTGCGCCCTCCTAAATGTGCCTAGGGGGTACACTAGCTGGACAAAATAGTTAGGATATATAAATTTTAAAATTATGAATAATGATCTGGGCTTCGTGTAGAAGGGATAAGGGTCCTGAGAGGATGATGAGCCTCACCAGGATCAACCATGGAAAGTATAAATGCTACTCTACAAATAACAGTCTTCCCAAATACCAATCTTTAATAATTCAGCATATTTCCCGTCAGGCTTTAAATTCTGTCAGACCAAATGTGACGTCATCTAATCGGATATCCTTGGGAGCCTACCCGTTTCCTTGTCCATGTAATCTTGCATTGCCTCATACTTTGGTTTCGTGTCCAGGACAATCAGTCGACCTCCTTCGGCCATCTCCCGGCAATATTCTTCCATTTTCGAGTTCTGCACGGTCGTCTTAATAAGTGTAAAGGATAGCCCCACCTCTTCAAGGTATGTGAAGTTTCCTTGGAGGATGGGATTTGCGATTTCAACTAACCCTGAGGACAAAGAATCGTTAGAGTTGATAGTAAGTATTTCTATCCTTAAACAGTAAATAGATATTATGCAAAATGTATAATACAAACTTATCCTTGCAAATAATCGATAGAGCCCAATCATTAAAGAAACTTGTATGTTGCTGTTCCTTGTTCAGCAACGTTCTAGCTATATGGTGGCGGTCGGTGAATAATCTACTCTGGATCAGACAACTCAGCGATCAGCAGCATGAGCATCTATCCTATTCATTGCTAAAACGATCCGATGATACTGTGTATTGAGATACAGGCAATCATACCCCTACGCATTCCTCCCATCCGACCTACAGTTCCATAGCTTATCATGTATTCATTTTATGCAGTCCCGTGAAAGGATCGTAGATTTCCTTAAGGGTGAAGTCGTGTGTGAACTGATCATGTGTTATTTACAGGGAATGTGGACTAAAACTCAGTTATATACTGAGTGAGTGAGTGGCCAGGTCAGTCGTTACTTAAACCATGTGTGAACTGTTCATCAGGTATTTACAGCATGTGTGAACTGTCCATCAGTTACGTACAGCGTGTGTGAACTGTTCATCAGGTATTTACAGCGTGTGTGAACTGTCCATCAGTTACTTACAGCGTGTGTGAACTGTTCATCAGTAATTTACAGCGTGTTTTTTAATCATCAGCTATATACAGCGTATGTGAATTGGCTGTAAGTTATTTACAACATGTCCGAACCGATCGTCAGTTATTAACAGCGGGTGTGAATTTTTCATCAGATATTTACAGCGGATGTGAATTGATTATCAGTTATTTACAGCAACTGCTTTGAGAATAAAACCTACTGGTACCTCATATGCCGTCAACGAATAACACATAAAGCGTCAGGATACCCTGAGTCTGCCTTACCTTCATGATTCTCCTTCATGAGACTGCCTCCAGTCTCCAGTCGTTTCAGCTTTTCTTCAACGCTGGACAAGCGCGCCACTTCTTCCTTCTGTGATACAATCGTGTCGGACAACACCTTATTCTGGGCGTCAATACGTTCTCCTTGTTCCTTGATTTGTTTATCCTGTGCCTTCAGTGTTTCCATTTGTTGGTCCAAAAGTTCTCTCTGCTTAGACAGACGCTTAGCTTGCTCTGTTATTACATCCTCATGCTCGGAAATCAGTTGTTCCTGTTTCTCGAGACGGTTCCTTTGCTCCTTTAGATTACTGACGGCTTTCTGTATATCTTTTTTCTCAACTGAAGGATGATTAACCTGCTTCGGATTGAATGTTGGATATGCGAGGCTTTGAAATTCAAAAGCAACGGATAAATGTATGACTGTTAGGAATACCCAGCTCAGTTGGACCGCCATCGCGTTTCAGTGTTCAAGACCTAAACTAACCAAGAAACACAAGCAGGACCTATATTAAGACCCGTGTCGAAAACATATTTTCAAGTGACAAATTGCCTTTGATGCCCAACTATGACTTGTTCAAGGGTATGTTTGATGTTATTCTGGATACCGTTTGAACTATGACCACGAGTAAATACCAAACGTAATTAACCCTTTGCCAGAAGAGTGTTAGGAGTATATACTGAATTGTTCTCCTTGGCCATTTGTCTTTTGTGAAAAAGTATTTCCTTTCATTTCAAAAGCTATTATTCATACATATATAGATTACGTTGCTCAAGGTTGTTCTTTTTTTTTTCGTTTAGCGTGACACCAAAGACTTTGTAATATTTGGCGTGCTAACATTGAAGTAAATAATTTTCATGTCCTATTTGAAGGTAAAGTTTATCATGATTTTATCTGCAATTATTTCAAAGCATTGCCATATTACATTGATCTGCAATACTTTTTAACACCCTATCACGTACAGTTGTTTCAACAGCAATATTTTTTCTAATGACATAAGGAAGCATTGCCATTGCGTTCTGTAAACATATGAAACCGATTGACAATTTATTATGAATTGTATAGCACCAAGCGCGTTGTTTTTCCCTTCATCAATGGATGTCAGTTTCAAACGCCACATCGTATTAAAATTTCAATGCCCTGGGGATCATACAGCCCCACCCGTGATGATCCGGACAAACACTGATCATCAGTACCCCATACCTGTGATAAGAGCCAACTAACTGTATCGGGTGATCAGGCTGTCTGTCTTGGTTGAAACATGACATCGTATCTAAATTGCGTTGATCGATACTCATGCTGTTGATCACTTAATTATTTACAGACTGCCGCCATATAGCTGGAACATTGCTCAGTGCGGCGTAAAACTAAACTCACTCACTCTGTCACCTAGTCATTCATTCGCTCTCACAGCATCTGGATCCGTGAAGGTCCGGGGTAGAATAGGCCTTCAACGACCCATGCTTGCCATAAAGGGCGACTATGCTTGTCGTAAGAGGCGACTAATGGGATCGGATGGTCAGGTTATCCGACATGGTTGACACGTGTCATCGGTTCCCAATTGCGCAGATAGATGTTCATGTCCATTACTGGATTGTCTGCTCGAGACTCGATTATTTACAGACCGCCGCCATATAGCAGGAATACTGCTTGGTGCTATGTAAAACTAAACTCACTCACTCACAGCATCCGCCCGGGGAGCAGGGGATCGCGGGTTCGACACCCGATCGCACCATACCAAAAGATATTAAAATAATGGTACTTGTTGGTGCCTGCCTGGAACTCCGCATAAATGGGGAAATAATTCAAGCAAGAAAAGTGGAGAAATGTGACTCTCCCGGTTAAGCTGATGAAATACTTCAAGAAAGGAAGGTGGGGACCTAAAAGTGACTCTCTTTTAACAAATGCCAACGAGGCAAAGAACTTAATGTGATGTTGTTGTTTTTTAATTTTTATCATCATACTCTATCTAGATTTCCTGCAGTGTAAAGTCTGTTATCAGCTATTTAATTCTTTTGCAACTTGCTATGGAACTTCGATGAAAAATTCAATTCAACAATCTATGTCGTACGTCCTACTAATGTCACCTAACTCAAGCTACACCTAACATCAAGTCCAAATTGTAAACCAGGCAAAACCTGAACAAAACTAAACGCAAGTGACAGATTCGATCGTCTCCCACGTGGTCAAGAGCACGGGAAAAGTCACGCTCATCCACTCTCCGCGAAGTATGGTGCGTTTACGCAGTTTGTTCAAACTGCCAGTCTACAGACTACAGTTACTCATTCACTCTCACAGATACCAACTCATTCACTCACCCTCACACACCTGCTCATTAATTCAACAGCAAACCTCCCTCACACGCATTGTCAAGTCTCACGCACCTGCTACTTCATTCACACCAGCTCATTCAATCTCACACCCCTACCCATTCACTCTCACACACCTACTCATTCACCTACTCATTCACTCTCACACACTTACACATCCACTCACTCGCATACCTATTTTTTGCTCACATACCTTGTCATTTATTTATACTCACACCATATTCACTCCAGCTCACCTACTCACTATCACATCTCATTTATACTGATACTTGTATAATGTCATTATACAGCTAAGTTGTGCTTTGTTTTCCCTTCGATCACTGGATGTTTTTTCAATCTCAACTCCCTGGGGAATCATACAACTCATGCAGCCTTTAGGCGCACCAGATTATTGTGGCTTTCCCATCCTGACGAGGCACTCATTCACAGTTGGGTGGACTGGGACACCTAGTCACGGTACTTTGTCCAAGAGTACCTGCAACTGGATGTTCTCATCTGACCACTATCGGATTCGTGGATTCTTTTAACTGCACAGGGTTGTGTACTGTACACTAAGGGTGGTGAAAACACTGAAAGTGTCTGCACAGAAAGTTGACTCCAAGGTTTGTACTCCCGATCACAGATGGGCCCGATCCCGACACCTCTAACTCCCTGGATCACTAGTCTGGTCCCTGAGACAGCTCGCCCATCGCGCTCCACGAAGGCACTTTTGACAAGAACAGCCACCTATGTGGAACAACAGAACAGCTTGATTTTAACCTATGTTTTAAAAATGCTCAACATCTTGCAAAGGCGCTTAATAAGAGAATCGAAGTGCGGGTACTTCATTTCCTCATTCTGTTATATTATTTAAAGATATGTTTGATTAATTTGGCCAAGGGTAGATGATGGCCAGTATGTCTTGCTGTATGAACCAATCATTTATCATGTCCTTGTTCCGGATAGTCATCTGGTTCCTGTTTGTCTGTTGGTTGTTTAACGCCACCCTCAGTAATCTTACAACTATATGGCAGCAGTCTGTAGGTTATGAAATCTGGACCGGCCAATCCACTGATCAACATTAAAAGCATCGATCTACGCAATTAGTATACTAGATATGTGCCAACCAAGTCTGGAGAACATTTCTAATCCTGATTTTCACTGGCACACCATGAGAGTTAACACTGACGAGTCCCTTGTGCACGTAAGACACCATATGATCGAATGCAACTGGTAGGCATTATGTTTAGACGTCAGCTTTGCCTGTCTGTTCGTCTGCCCGTCTCATCTCAGACATGTTGGACCCGAGAGCGGTGTGGAGGAACAGCCGAGGACGGCAACACACGAATTCTGCTACAACGTGGCGTGAACAGGGATTTCACAACTGGAAGCGCACGTAATATCTTTCCTGATGCGCGCCCCAAGACGTCTGGTGTTATGCCTTTCGATGGTTAGCAACAACTCTTTGGAATAACCTCAGTAATAATACGCTCGATATTTACGTTTCAGTTATCCTCTGTGAATCTCTCAAATTACTTTTAACCGATTACTCTTCTTCGTTTCCCACCCATGGAGTGGTTATAGTCTCGGACCTCCACCAGATCAGCATCACACATCAACATCAACATCGACATCAACATCACACATCAACATCACACATCAACATCACACATCAACATCGAAATCAACATCGACATCAACATCACACATCTACATCATACATCTACATCGACATCAACATCACACATCTACATCAAACATCAACAACATCGGCATTACACATCAACATCACACATCTACATCAAACATCAACAACATCGGCATTACACATCAACATCACACATCTACATCAAACATCAACAACATCGGCATTACACATCAACATCACACATCTACATCAACATCAACAACATCGGCATTACACATCAACATCACACATCTACATCAACATCAACAACATCGGCATTACACATCAACATCACACATCTACATCAACATCAACATAACACGTCACGTATCAACATCAAACATCAACAATGTCAACGCCAACGTTGACATCACACATCAACATCATGCATCACACACCGCACATCCACTTATGTTGCCGCCGAAGTTTTGTTCAGTGTGGCCTAAAACCAAACTACCTCACTTCCGTGCTATTCCATATACATGTAAACATTATTCCATTTACTGCATTTATACATTCAACGGTGTATTCTTAACGATTTGACCCAACAAGAAATTGCTTAACTGTTAACTGAAACTGAAGACGAGACATCTTATACATAGTGATAAGAAGTTATCAAATGTAAGTATTTAAGATCGACGAACATATTCCTTTCAAATAAATGAAAAGGAACAAAATCATTCCGTAAAGAAAAAAACAGGACCCTGTTCAAAACAAATACTATGTGGAAGCGTTGTTATGGACTTATTGTGTTCTCAGACTGTCTTCACTTACTGAAGCGTCTGGCAAATAACCTTAAAAACGCTCACAGAGTTAATGGTTGGTTAGTTGTTTAATGGAGTACTCAACAACATTCCAGGTATATGAAAGCGGTCTGTAATTATCCGTGCCAGTGACCAGACAATCTAGTGATCAGCATCTACGCCTTTGGGATACTATGACGTGTACCAGCGAATCTGACAACCTGATTTCGTTGGTCGCTTCTTAGGACAAGCATGTGTTACCGAAGACCAGTTCCAACCCTAATCTTCACGGGTCCACAGAGCTAATGGGTATGCCAATTCCACACTTAGAGCTGTATCCAGGACTTGGAGGAAAACCCCAAA
Organism: Haliotis asinina; assembly: GCF_037392515.1. Lineage (NCBI taxonomy): Eukaryota > Metazoa > Mollusca > Gastropoda > Lepetellida > Haliotidae > Haliotis > Haliotis asinina. The sequence continues at coordinate 46,221,636 of NC_090281.1, forward strand.
GGGAATCAGTTCTTGAACGTTTGAAGTGGTGAAACACATGAACGCGAACCCAACAATCCGACTCAGAGTAAGATCGGAACCTAGACTTCCGTCATGTCAGAACGCAACGATGCACCTCAGGCAACCGTGCCACCCAAAACCCACTTGTCCTGCTGAACTTGACCTTTAAGTTAAAATCTCCTTTTTCGTATTTCAAGAATTATTAATCCTGTGTTACTTTTCATATGAGAAACTGTAACAACAAATACATCATTAACTGTTCTAAATTTCCTATTCTGACTGTTTATAACAAATATAAATGAACCAAGCTGTAAAGTTATAAAGGCACGGTCCATTATTATTAACACCGTCATTGTAACCCTTTAGTTATTTATTGTCATTAAGTAAGGAATTATCCAAAACTCTTTCAAATTTCAGCTCTTCAAACTCCAGACTGAAACATTACAAACAAACAAACACAAGATATATATATCTCGGCATTTATTACCCTTTCTATACATTTTATCCTGATTTTTTATAGCTATATAGACTGCAATGACATAATTGATTAAATCGTTTATATTTGCTCTAAATCGTTTATATTTGCTAGACTCCTTCTGTTTACATTTCATATGGATTTGATTTTTAAATGCTTATGATATATGTATAGCTACTAAAATTGTATACGATTTAAGCAAGAGCTGGCTATTAATTTATATTATTAAATGCAATGTATGAAATATCTGAAAATCCTCATTTGAACCAAACTTGCTCAAAATCCTAGATTTGTCAGATTTTACCAAATAATTTGAAATATATTGAACTGCATTCAACTGCATATGTATACTACCCACACGTTACAGTCAAATCCTCAAATCTCTCATTTCCATTTCTCAAATCTTGATATTTAATCTTTCGGATTGACACTATTCTCAATCATACTCATTGCAAGCGTATTTAAAATATTTCGTCCGTATTTTGTTCGCAAAAGTTAATAGAAAACGTGCCTCTTAAACCCAATTAACACCAACGACCATTTGCAGGCTTAATGATTTCTCGTTGATGTACTGACATACTGCACTCTGGCTTTAATTAATTTTCCTTCAAATACCGATTAATGTCGAGCTAGTGTTCTGTTAATACTCTTTACTGACAATAGTAGTTGCTTTGGTCAATTACTTCTCCCCGCCTAGGCACGCCTTACATCCACAGCCGTCAGCAACATCACACGTTGCTTAGTTACACAACAATACAAGCTCGGAGTACAACAAGGGTATGGTCTTTGGCGTAGCTCATTATGCACGGTATCAGATACTTCGCGCATGCTCTGGCACCATTCATAAATGAGAATAAAATGTCAGATGAACGATAATATATATATATAACAAAACGATAATGCATTTTTGCAAGGGTTTACCTTAAAATAAATCCAAACTCCAAGATCTGAAATAATATTCGATCGAACTACTTATTTTTATTTTCATTATCATTGGTTGAGTTTTACGGTGTGGTTCCTCGCACATATTTTATTAGGCACTCTAAGTAAGGTGAGGACACTTTCATTTAATGGCATTAATTAATTTTATTTTCATACTCAGTAAACTAAAGTGTCTGCACTGCACTCTTGAAGAGGTTCATTTACGATAAATAACAACATGCAGCTCAATTTCTAAAACATATTTCTAACACTGAAACTGTCTGACCACGTGTTTTGGGACCTGAAGCATGACGATATATTTTTGCGAGTTTATTACATATATATTTATTGAACGAGTTATGTTTTCCTGTACAGCAAATTCGCCAGACCATAGAGGTTAATATTGTATTTATTTTTCCTTGAAACAAAAACTAAGCCTTTCTGAAAAAACACAACAATCTTGAAATAAAAACCGATAATTCGATTCAGAATTAATGCTTATGATATGAGTAAGTTTTGAATTCGAGATAAACACAAGTTAAATCTAGTTAAACCTATTCCCAGGTTTTACATTGGGAGTAAAACCTCTTGCCGGGTATTGGTGCAAGTAGAAAGGATAATGACCATTAAAGGCAGTGATCAGAATTAGGTTTATAATTCGAAATATTAATTTCACAATGTCTGGTATACTTTTTGTTTAAAGTGAGAAATCATCTCAACATGAGACACCACCATCACATTCATGAATACATGGCGCACCACCACCGGCATTACATGGGTACAACACAACATCCACAAATGCATGGGGCACCACCACCACATGCACCAATACATATAGACACCAGAGCCACCGATACAACATGGGACGCAACATAGCCACCACTAATTACGACACAACTACATCTGCCACTACACCACAGGAACACCCAAACCACATCTATCACTGTATGCATGTCATCATCAAGATATGGTGCTATGGTGGACACAGGTCAAAGTGTTTTAGCCCATCATGTTCAGTGGTGGGTTTGTTCATCCTTCCCTTGTGCAAACTAGTTCTAAAGATGTGTAGTGATGCGACATGCATCCCAGAAAGACAAAGTAGGATCGTACCTTTTGAAAGAATTAAATCTCTCGATATGGATGAATTTGACGTTAGAGGAATATGCATTTGAAAACACAATATTGAGGTGATTTACAAAGTACATATGATATACTCCCAGTTTTGAGATATTCTAAAAAAAACAACAATATAACTTTAAACACATGACACGTTTTATTGATAAAAGTACTTCTTTTTTATTCTTTATACCACGTTTCAGAGCTAATTCTTGCTCCTAGTCAGCTATTGTTTCCAGATGATATGTTATATTCACTAGCCAGTGTTTAGAATACCTCTTGGCTACATTTTCAGCTACATGTACATTTGCTGAATCAGCTGTCACGTAGATACAAGTCATGGTGTGGATGCATCTTCCAGTCATCGTACATTGTAGGTTAAACATTTGTGGATTTAGATCTGGTTTTACATAATCGTAGATTGTACATTTGTTTATTCAGATTAGAATCTAAATGATCGTAGATTGTACATTTATGGATTAAACGATATGAGTGAGTGAGTGAGTGTGTTTAGTTTTATGCCGAACTCAGCAATATTCCAGCTATATGGCGGTGGTCTGTAAATAATCGAGTCTGGACCAGACAATCCAGTGACCAACAACATGAGCATCGATCTGCGCAATTGGGATCCGATGACCGACAAAATCCTGATTGTCACCGTATTGTGTGAATGTCGTTGGTGAGTTTCAGATGACTTTAGCAAGACAATTCCTCTTGTCTAATGTTCTACATGTTCTAAAATGGGACAGAGTGATAACACAGATTGCCATATGACGAACGGAATCGCCGTACTTCAAACTTAATGGGGATGTGTGCATACATAATATAGTTGGACATCAGATGCAATATATGTGTACACAGTTTCCACCAGGTCAACTCCGTTTTCAGCCAGACGAAACTGGACCATATTATGTTCTTAGTTACTTTGGTATTTCGTGCAAATATTCTCAAAACCAAATGAATTGTTCTTAAGACGAACCTGAGAAGCCAACAGCTGTGGAACATTTCATCAACTAACAGAGGATCTCCGCCTTGATCTTGAGTCCTACATTTTCTTGAGAATCACCCCACCCATGTTTGATGAAATTCGTGAATGCATCACCCCTTCAATAAATAAGATTTCTTTCTTGGACCCCCCCCCCCCCCCCCCCCCCCCACCACCACCACCACCATCATTTGTCTGTGGAGGCATGGTGATGGCGATGTTTCCATCTTGAAACTGATAACGTGATAACGGAAATAGGAATGGGCTGGGTACTTACAGAAATCAAACCAGGACATGTGCATGTTAAGATCGTGGTAGGTCTAATTCAGAACGGAAATAAAGTGACTAAAGACGGGTTTGAACTGCTTGAAAACGTTGTTCACATGGGGTGAAGGCGCATTTCTTCCCAGCCCAGGTAATACCAACTGTCTGGGAATTGGGCACAGATGAGGTAGATATACTGACAAATATTTATGATCAAACGAGCATCGTAATTTATATAATCATTACAACTTCTATCAATCTCATTTTACAGTTATTGTTGAGACAGGTCAGAACATCCTAAGAACTACAAATGTACCTTGGTGTGCCTCGGGCCTACCAACATGTAGCATGGCCGGACCAACAGAACTCCATCGTTCGTTCGCATGTGCGACAATACCGCTGATTTGTCCCAATGTCTTGGTAGTGGAATGTTTTTACCAACAATCTTGACTTCTTGTGCCGTTGACGATCATCTTTGATTCGCTCCCCTACTTTGACCGACACTTGCCTGGCATACCTGTCCCAAACAGCATCAACTTTAATGCAGTCAGTTCGATTCCGAATTTATCTCAATGCATATCAGCGAAGACTCCAAATTTTGAAGCAGTGCCCTTTCTGCACAATTGCAGTTTTGCCATTCCATTTAACTATATGAAGCGCCAGCATTCTCTCCTCCGCTAGCATGCAATGAAGGACCATACACTCCCGTTTAAAGTTCCTCTTACCAACCACAGCTGATGTTTTTTTCTTGATGTTCCATCTGAATGAACCATTGTGAAAGGAACACCAGAAATGCCAATGTGCTTATCAGGTTTGATGGAAAATCCATTCAGCTTCCAAATTAATGACGCGTCATGTCTTATCTTATGAAGATTGCAAGTGGAGTTGTTGTCCCAAGGGATATAATTCACAGATTCTTGCATGTTGAACAGAGCAGGAGGATTAATATCATATGTAGTCAGCTGAACTCTTCCAAGATAAACTTTTAGTCACCTTTACATCGAATGAACCCGAAACCGAAAATCTTCTCTTCTACATTGATTCCCCAAAAATCTGTAAAGCCCAGGGTTGAGAAGCTCAACACAACAAATGGGTAACAATTTTAATGTTCACGAAACAGTCTTTACATCTTGTGGACAGGTTTTTTAATGCTATATTTCTAACATATAATCTAGTGATGCTTGTAGATGAAGTATTGACAAAAACTCCCACCAACATCCAACAGTCAAAAACGTCTTATTGAGCGAGTTACTTACCATGTGCATGTGTGGATACAATCAATCATGAAGATTCCTTCACCAGTTGGCCATGGTTGGAGCATTTATGACGGTCAGCTATCCCTTTTCTGGTGTTCTGATGTCCAGAGATTCTGCTCCCAGCGGACTGGTTGAACGGCCAGCAGAGAGATCTATGTCAGATGAACTGATTTATTGCGCACAGAGACATGTCTGTTTGTATGGCAGGTGATTATTGCCCGAACAGCTTTGGCTCGTTGGTGAGTTTTTGTAACGTTTGATATGAAAGAAAGTGAAGAGGAGAGTTAATTGTAAGCTTCTGAATGTGTCAAAAGTGATCAAGAGTTATCTGACAGACCCCTTTGAATGGCTACAACAGGACCGAATTTATCATTTCTCATTTAAGGGAGCACTATCAACATTAAAAGAATGTTATATCAATACGTTTATGCATAAAAAGTAACCTGTAAAAAAATTATAGGGGGCAGCTGTACCCCTGCTTCCCCGACCCCGTACGGACAGAGCTTAGACGCAGTATCGGCCGTGAAGCATAGTTTACTAACATTTTGGATGATGTTATTTCATCAGATATTTTAGGCGCTTTCATAAACCATACCACTGACATTTAGTTGTGTTTCGATACTGTATAAAACATTTGACATAAAATGAGTTGTTTGTTTACATACTTACTTACATACAAACTGAGTCCTCTGCTATGTATGAGAAGTAAAACTGCAATGGCGGTCATCTTGGCAGCCATTTTGAATTCTGGGTAATATGAAATAATTCCATATAACATACTGTCAGTCTAGAAGTAAACAGGAAACAAAAACAGCTGATTCTAGTTAATAATCTGAATAATGTAAACTTTCAATAATTAAATCACCACCACACATTTCCATGAAAAGCTGGAGAATCGCTAAAATCCCCTGTCTCAAAGAATAAGCTCTAAAACATTATATTACCACGACATGACCATATAAAATTACTTGTTTTGTGCCCAAGCCACCACTCTAGAAGAGACAAGTGTCAACAAACATCAACATTGGATGCAAATGGACACATTCGGTGTTATTTTTTATGTAAATTTAACTGCCGAGAAGGCAACACTTGGCGGCCATTTTGATTATTTTCAAAAGCAAAAGTATGTCAAACAAATTCTACATCCTTTAGCAATACACAAAAGTTAAAATGAAAGTGATCAGATTGATAGTAGTAAAACTATCCATGATTAACTTTGAGATGCTGTCGGGCAGCAAACCAAATGTCATGAAAATGCTCACTGACCCCCACCACCTAAAATGGCCTGTGAAAAAAACCTGATGCCACAATCTGAGAGCCCAAGCCCAAGACATCATATTAACTGAAAGTAGTCTCAAACCAAATCAGTACTGGGGAGGCAACGAAATCCTATTTCTAGGCCCCCTTTGAGATTCTCCCTCTGGACTAAGAGTGATGTGAATCGTATTGTAAGATATCTCGATACGCGTCGTATCATATACCTACAGCGATCTCTGAATGGTTATCCTTATAGAATGCGCACCCTGATTATCGGTCTCCTTGCTGCATCTTATCATGACTTCTTGTAACCTCGACGACACACCCGCGAAGATCCGGATTAGAATCGGTCTGAAGCAGCCCATGTTTGAGATACAACTAGCGGGATCGGGTGGTCAAGCTCGTTGACTTAGCTGACACATGTCAGTGTATCCCAGTTGCGTAAATCGATACTCATTTTGTTGATGACTGGATTGTCTGGTTGAAACTCAATTAAATACAGTCTGCCTTCTATAGCTGAAATATTGGTGAGTGCGGCGTTAAACAACAACCAAACACCTTAACAAACTTAGAACCTGCGGCGTAACCAGGGAATTCTCCTAGGAATTTCAGTGCGACATATCAAATTCATAAACTAATGTGAAACACACCATTTCTAAATTCACTTAAAATTTTTGATGTTTTCAAATAAAAAATCTTTGAAAAGCTCCTTGGAGGCAGCTCTATATTGATTATATGAACATAACACTTAACCGCCAGATGAAAGATAAGGCAACATGTTCGTGTCAAAGAACGCAGGAAGAATTATTGACTCCACTGACCATGTTTGTTCGGTAAGTCTACACGCTGAGGTGTGCCGACGAATCTATGAATATTTCCAAAGCATGTTTACTCTATGTTTGAAAGAACGATCCTTCCCAACTTATATTTCTATAACTGGATTTTCTAGCGTATAGGGTGACATCTGCTTTACTTCAAATCGATAGTGATACGCATAGAATTTCCATTTAAACATGTTCTTTTACCTGTGTCTGGTATTTTTTTTCAGGAGGCGATGGTGTAGCCTAGCAGTAAAAGTATTTGCTCGTTACGCCGAAGATTTGAGTTCGATTACTGACATGGATAGAATCTTTGAAGACCATTTCTGGTGTTTCCCGACGTGATATTGCTGGAATATTTCATACATAAGTAGCGACAGTACAGTGGTGAAAGCGTTCGCTCGGCATGCATAAGGCACGGGTTCAATCACCGAATAGGTACAATAAGTGAAGTCAATTTCTTGTATCGTAATCACATCAGGGATGTCAATATATTCTCTGGTTTATGTAAAACGATGACCTTGCTGTCAATAGAAATGAAATCAACGCACTTTGACCATTTTAGTCATGGCTACCAACGCATGGTCATTTGCAGATCAGTTGCCTATAACCAAATGGTCACTGAAGTTTGATATTGTGGACACGTGACAGTGTCATCAGGATTCGACCCACAGGGATAAATAGGATATGCAATCGGGACCTGACCCCCGGGCAGAACTGGGCAGGTTGTCACATGTTATCATATCCCAATTGCGGAGATGTTCATGCTGTTGATCACTGGATTGTCTAGTCCAGATTCAAATATTTACCACATCCGTCATATAGCTTGAATATTGCTGAGAGCAGCGTAAGACAAAACTCAATTTACTCACCTGTATTTTGAGCTTGATGAAGATCGCCAGGGAAATTGTTACTGAAGACTGCATCAAGCCTTGATATTCTTATTTTGCTACTTATTTCTATAATATGATCATAATCTGAACTTTCAGACTTCAAATTTCCTTGTGAAAGTCTCTGTTCACACAACAGAAGCTACAAAAACAAGCCTGTTGCCAAGTTGTGACTATTTCATGACCAAATACCTATTTCTGTAATATTACATCTGTTTGATGTTGGGTTTTTTGGGGTTTTTTTAAAAAAAAAAAGCCTGAAATGAATCTCACTATAACGCAGTGGTGACACCAGGTGTTAGCGAACAGGTGAGCGTATCCCGTCCCACCGGTGCCATCCGTCATAAACATATGCAGGATTTAGTCAATTGTTCATCCAAAATAATTCGGGAACGTGTGTTACAAGTCAAAATTGGGAATTGCATCGGACATCATTTTTGTCACTGAGGCTTTAATTTTCCACAAGTGTCGCATCAAACGTTTTGAAAGCTTTACTGAGGCCTGGAATGTTGTAAACTTGATGAAAGAATTTATGAGAAAGGGTGCTATAACGCACTTTGAATTGCATCCACCGTACTATTCCGGTGGCCACCATTAGAGCCATTTCATGTTTGGGATGTAATATTAAGCATCATGCAAAGGTTTGTGAACTGTATATAAAATGTCTGTTGAGAAAGGTGTGTCTTGGAGGTTCAAATACCACGAGACTGTGTCAGTTAAACCACAGACCCTCGTGTATTGTGAGGATTAAAAATAAAAAAATATCTTGTTTCTTTTTTAAATTACTCCCGACTCGAAATGTTTCACAGTACAATACATCATACTTCTCCGTTTTTGTTTTTTGCTTTTTTATTGGGTGTGATACGAAATGCTTGACAGTATAATACATCATGATGCAATGCACTGTGAAAAAAATCAAGTCGGGCTTCATCTAAAAATCATTTCCAGTCCTCGCAAAGATACCAGGGGGCAAGACAACGTTACAAGAATGAATCTGCATTCATGATTCAAACAGATTTTGCTACATCTAGCTTAACTAAGCCCCCTTTACAAAGGAAGGCGACCGCTCTGCGTTCTACCAATTTTCAGAATGCTCAAAGGAGGCACGACGAACGCATAGCCGTCGCCATGAAGGCAAAATGAAGGCAGTACTAACGCCAAGAACGTGTAACAAAGCAACTTCAGTGGCGACTGTATTGATCAAACGCAGAGCGGTCGCCGTCATGATCGCAGGACGCAGGGGGAAGGCGGGGAAGGCAGGTCGCAGAGTGAACGCACAAAGATTGGCAAAAGGACGTCACGTAAGAGTTCGTCAAAAAGGGCTGGCTCCATTCTCCGATAATTGTAGGTTGACCCTCTCGATCTTCAAAATTGCAAACTGGGTTGCAACAGCTAAGGGCGGATCCACTGGACGAGGAAGTAGAGGCAATGCTCAACGGATTACATTTTTCGCGTATGATGGTACACAGAAGAAAGGGAGAGAGGACGCATGGGACGCTCAAAGAACGGTTCTGAAATGTAAAACATGGCAGCTTAAGTCGTTCAAGGAAGGCAGAATGGACGCCAGAGCAGTTACGTCCAGGTCATTTTCAGAACGGCAGAGCGGCCACCCTCTGTAAGGGAGCTCTAGATTCAATGTTTCTCACACAATAAAGTAAAAAGTCTAATGCATACCTTTATTTACTTGGTAAATATTTGTGAACATAGATATGGTGTTTTGTTCAATCTTAAGGCTTTTCACAAATGATACGTCCTCTAGAGCAAGGTATTACACCGATACAGTAACCGTCTTGAGCTGAATGACGTTTCAGCGCCGTGCAGCGCGAGTAGTGACGTTTCCCTGGTCCTACACACCAAAAGTTGTCGTCTATCGGCTTCCCATTGGACCAATGGTGTATCATCTCACCTCGTTTCTTTTTTAATCCAATATGAAAGGAGGTCTTCTCGTCTGAAAGAAAACCATTGCTGGAGGTGAGGTGAAATGGGGTTTAACGTCACTTGTGAGAATACTTCGCTCACGTGTGTGCCTATGTATGGCTGCTTGTATCAGCCGATTCTGAAGCTGCACTAACCCAGACTAAAGCAGGTTTCATAGTGCTAGCTCACTGAGAACCCACGCCGCAGTTAAGCATGAATATCCCACTCAGACACAACATACTGACTCCAAGCAGACCAGTCCTTGTTGTATCCTTAATGCTGAACGTAAGGCATGGGCCAACAAGTACTATATTTCATGTCTTTTGATATGACGCGGCCGGGGATCGCACCCACTACCTTCCGCTCTTCTGGCGGACCCTATGGAGGCGGTCCACCATTGCTAGGTATTAACAACACACATGGGTGTAAGGGTACGCACAGCCATGCGAAACTGGCACGTTCTAGTAATTGCGCGGACATTGTACAGGGATTGCGTAACCCGCCTGGACCGGGAGTGACAGGGATATCTAAACGAGGATTATTCATGTTAAAATATAATGGATCAAGTTACAAGAGGTGTTACTGAGCATCTTGGGAAGAACAGGTCTACACCTCTGTTGTGAAGGAAGTTCGAGCCAACTCCTGAATACCCAAAGTCACGACAAGTGTGTAAACAACTTGCTTAGAGATCAGAGCCAAGTGTGAGCGTGAGTGAGTTTGGTTTACCACCGCTTTTAACAATGTTCCAGGACTATCACGGAAGAAACCAAAAATGGGCTTCACACATTGAACCCATGCGGGGAATTGAAGACGGGCCTTTAACCCCACTGCCTCTAGCGCTAAAAGCTTGAAACATGGTCCAAGCTATAGATATCTTTGTTGTGCCGTCTTTGTTGTTTCCATTCCTTTGAGTAGGTTTGACAAAGCAAACGTCCAGATTCTGACCAGAATGATCATGTCCAAAAACTGAACCCACCAGCCTCATTCCTCTAATAACTGTATATGCCAAGTATGTAGAGACATTAGGATTTCAGTCGTAAAGGAATTTCACTGTAAACATTTTCACACATCTAGTGAGACATGTCATGCTCACGGTGAAAACAAGTTATTCACAGGAATTTTCAGCAATTTTCGCGGAAAAGTTATGACGGAAAGTTAAGTTGTAAAGGACATCAAAGTTGAGTTTGATCATGGTGATGGTGATATGCTACGGGACGGTATAGCAATGGGAGTAAACCAATTGGAGCCATTCACATTGTTGACGCAGATCAGCAGTGTGTGCGTGTGTTCCACTGGCAGCAAAGCTCGTCCGACGCATTGGGTAATGTGCTGGTAGTGTTTCCCCAAGGGTTCATAAAGGGCAGGGTAAATTCATGGAAAAGGGCACTTCATAACCTCAAAGGGCATGTTGGTGAGGATTATTGAAAGAACAACAAAATGTATATGAAGTCAAATTGTCTTATGATTTCAGTTCTAAAGTTCATTTTTACTCTTCTCAGTTTGAATTTTAAGATTAGAATTTGAAAAAGCATTTCAAATCTGGAAAATACACACTCGTCATAGTAAACGACTGCGATTGAGGCGGAAAAGTGCAGGGCGCAAAATAAAAAGAGCATGCGCAAAAGTCAAAGGGCAGGGCGCTGCGCCCTCCTAAATGTGCCTAGGGGGTACCCTAGCTGGACAAAATAGTTAGGATACATGTAAATTTTAAAATTATGAATAATGATCTGGGCTTCGTGTAGAAGGGATAAGGGTCCTGAGAGGATGATGAGGCTAAGCAGGATCAACCATGGAAAGTATAAGCGCTACTCTACAAATAACAGTCTTCCCAAATACCAATCTTTAATAATTCAGCATATTTCCCGTCAGGCTTTAAATTCTGTCAGACCAAATGTGACGTCATTTAATCGGATATCCTTGGGAGCCTACCCGTTTCCTTGTCCATGTAATCTTGCATGGCCTCATACTTTGGTTTCGTGTCCAGGACAATCAGTCGACCTCCTTCGGTCATCTCCCGGCAATATTCTTCCATTTTCGAGTTCTGCACGGTCGTCTTAATAAGTGTAAAGGATAGCCCCACCTCTTCAAGGTATGTGAAGTTTCCCTGGAAGATGGGATTTGCGATTTCAACTAACTCTGAGGACAAAGAATCGTTAGAGTTGATCGTAAGTATTTCTATCCTTAAACAGTAAATAGATATTATGCAAAATGTATAATAAAATTTATCCTTGCAAATAATCGATAGAGCTCAATCATTAAAGAAACTTGTATGTTGCTGTGCCTTGTTCAGCAACGTTCTAGCTATATGGTGGCGGTCGGTGAATAATCTACTCTGGATCAGACAACTCAGCGATCAGCAGCATGAGCATCTATCCTATTCATTGCTAAAACGATCCGATGATACTGTGTATTGAGATACAGGCAATCATACCCCTACGCTTTCCTCCCATCCGACATACAGTTCCATAGCTTAGTATGTATTCATTTTATGCAGTCCAGTGAAAGGATCGTAGATTTCCTTAACGGTGAAGTCGTGTATGAACTGGTCATCGGTCTTTTAAAGCGTGTATGAACTGATCAAGTGTTATTTACAGCGAATGTGGACTAAAACTCAGTTATATACTGAGTGAGTGGCCAGGTCAGTCGTTACTTAAACCATGTGTGAACTGGTCATCAGGTATTTACAGCATGTGTGAACTGTCCATCAGTTACTTACAACGTCTGTGAACTGTCCATCAGTTACTTACAGCATGTGTGAACTGTCCATCAGTTACTTACAACGTGTGTGAACTGGTCATCAGGTATTAAAGCATGTGTGAACTGTCCATCAGTTACTTACAGCATGTGTGAACTGTCCATCAGTTACTTACAACGTCTGTGAACTGTCCATCAGTTACTTACAGCATGTGTGAACTGTCCATCAGTTACTTACAACGTGTGTGAACTGGTCATCAGGTATTTACAGCATGTGTGAACTGTCCATCAGTTACTTACAGCATGTGTGAACTGTCCATCAGTTACTTACAACGTCTGTGAACTGTCCATCAGTTACTTACAGCATGTGTGAACTGTCCATCAGTTACTTACAACGTGTGTGAACTGGTCATCAGGTATTTACAGCATGTGTGAACTGTCCATCAGTTACTTACAGCGTGTGTGAACTGGTCATCAGGTATTTACAGCATGTGTGAACTGTCCATCAGTTACTTACAGCGTGTGTGAACTGTCCATCAGTTACTTACAGCGTGTGTGAACTGGTCATCAGGTATTTACAGCATGTGTGAACTGTCCATCAGTTACTTACAGCGTGTGTGAACTGGTCATCAGGTATTTACAGCATGTGTGAACTGTCCATCAGTTACTTACAGCGTGTGTGAACTGGTCATCAGGTATTTACAGCATGTGTGAACTGTCCATCAGTTACTTACAGCATGTGTGAACTGTTCATCAGTTATTTACAGAGTGTGTTTTTTAATCATCAGCTATATACAGTATGTGAATTGGCTGTAAGTTATTTACAACATGTCCGAACCGATCGTCAGTTATTAACAGCGGGTGTGAATTTTTCATCAGATATTTACAGCGGATGTGAATTGATCATCAGTTATTTACAGCAACTGCTTTGAGAATAAAAGCTACTGGTACCTCATATGCCGTCAACGAATAACACATAAAGCGTCAGGATACCCTGAGTCTGCCTCACCTTCATGATTCTCCTTCATGACACTGCCTCCAGTCTCCAGTCGTTTCAGCTTTTCTTCAACGCTGGACAAGCGCGCCACTTCTTCCTTCTGTGATACAATCGTGTCGGACAACACCTTATTCTGGGCGTCGATACGTTCTCCTTGTTCCTTGATTTGTTTATCCTGTGCCTTCAGTGTTTCCATTTGTTGGTCCAAAAGTTCTCTCTGCTTAGACAGACGCTTAGCTTGCTCTGTTATTACATCCTCATGCTCGGAAATCAGTTGTTCCTGTTTCTCGAGACGGTTCCTTTGCTCCTTTAGATTACTGACGGCTTTCTGTATATCTTTTTTCTCAACTGAAGGATGATTAACCTGCTTCGGATTGAATGTTGGATATGCGAGGCTTTGAAATTCAAAAGCAACGGATAAATGTATGACTGTTAGGAATACCCAGCTCAGTTGGACCGCCATCGCGTTTCAGTGTTCAAGACCTAAACTAACCAAGAAACACAAGCAGGACCTATATTAAGACCCGTGTCGAAAACATATTTTCAAGTGACAAATTGCCTTTGATGCCCAACTATGACTTGTTCAAGGGTATGTTTGATGCTATTCTGGATACCGTTTGAACTATGACCACGAGTAAATACCAAACGTAATTAACCCTTTGCCAGAAGAGTGTTAGGAGTATATACTGAATTGTTCTCCTTGGCCATTTGTCTTTTGTGAAAAAGTATTTCCTTTCATTTCAAAAGCTATTATTCATACATATATAGATTACGTTGCTCAAGGTTGTTCTTTCTTTTTTCGTTTAGCGTGACACCAAAGACTTTGTAATATTTGGCGTGCTAACATTGAAGTAAATAATTTTCATGTCCTATTTGAAGGTAAAGTTTATCATGATTTTATCTGCAATTATTTCAAAGCATTGCCATATTACATTGATCTGCAATACGTTTTAACACCCTATCACGTACAGTTGTTTCAACACCAATATTTTTTCTAATGACATAAGGAAGCATTGCCATTGCGTTCTGTAAACATATGAAACCGATTGACAATTTATTATGAATTGTATAGCACCAAGCGCGTTGTTTTTCCCTTCATCAATGGATGTCAGTTTCAAACGCCACATCGCATTAAAATTCCAATGCCCTGGGGATCATACAGCCCCACCCGTGATGATCCGGACAAACACTGATCATCAGTACCCCATACCTGTGATAAGAGCCAACTAACTGTATCGGGTGATCAGGCTGTCTGTCTTGGTTGAAACATGACATCGTATCTAAATTGCGTTGATCGATACTCATGCTGTTGATCACTTAATTATTTACAGACTGCCGCCATATAGCTGGAACATTGCTCAGTGCGGCGTAAAACTAAACTCACTCACTCTGTCACCTAGTCATTCATTCGCTCTCACAGCATCTGGATCCGTGAAGGTCCGGGGTAGAATAGGCCTTCAACGACCCATGCTTGCCATAAAGGGCGACTATGCTTGTCGTAAGAGGCGACTAATGGGATCGGATGGTCAGGTTATCCGACATGGTTGACACGTGTCATCGGTTCCCAATTGCGTAGATAGATGTTCATGTCCATAACTGGATTGTCTGCTCGAGACTCGATTATTTACAGACCGCCGCCATATAGCTGGAATACTGCTTGGTGCTATGTAAAACTAAACTCACTCACTCACAGCATCCGCCCGGGGAGCAGGGGATCGCGGGTTCGACACCCGATCGCACCATACCAAAAGATATTAAAATAATCGTACTTGTTGGTGCCTGCCTGGTACTCGGCATAAATGGGGAAATAATTCAAGCAAGAAAAGTGGAGAAATGTGACTCTTCCGGTTAAACTGATGAAATACTTCAAGAAAGGAAGGTGGGGACCTAAAAGTGACTCTTTTAACAAATGCCAATGAGGCAAGGAACTTAATGTGATGTTGCTGTTTTTTAATTTCTATCTTCATTCTCTATCTAGATTTCCTGCAGTGTAAAGTCTGTTATCAGCTATTATATTCTTTTGCAACTTGCTATGGAACTTCGATGAAAAATTCAATTCAAC
The DNA here is from genome assembly GCF_037392515.1 of Haliotis asinina. Classification (NCBI taxonomy): domain Eukaryota; kingdom Metazoa; phylum Mollusca; class Gastropoda; order Lepetellida; family Haliotidae; genus Haliotis; species Haliotis asinina. The sequence goes on from NC_090281.1 coordinate 46,237,288, forward strand.
AATCTATGTACGTCCTACTAATGTCACCTAACTCAAGTAGCACCCAACCTCAAGTCCAAATCGTAAACCAGGCAAAGCCTGAACAAAACTAAACGCAAGTGACAGATTCGATCGTCTCCCACGTGGTCAAGAGCACGGGAAAAGTCACGCTCATCCACTCTCCGCGAAGTAATTTGCGTTTACGCGGTTTGTTCAAACTGCCAGTCTTCAGACTACACTTACTCATTCACTCTCACAGACACCAACTCATTCACTCACTCTCACACACCTGCTCATTAACTCAACAGCAAACCTCCCTCACACGCATTGTCAAGTCTCACACACCTGCTACTTCATTCACACCAGCTCATTCAGTCTCACACCCCTACCCATTCACTCTCACTCACGTACTCATTCACCTACTCATTCACTCTCACACACCTACTCATTCACCTACTCATTCACTCTCACACACCTACTCATTTACTCTCACACACCTCATTCACTTTCACACACCTACTCATTCACTGTCACACACCTTATTCACACTGACACACCTCATTCGCTCTCACACACCTATTCATTCACTCTCACACACTTACACATCCACTCACTCGCATACCTATTTTTTGCTCACATACCTTGTCATTTATTTACACTCACACCATATTCACTCCAGCGCACCTACTCACTATCACATCTCATTCATACTGGTACTTGTATAATGTCATTATACAGCTAAGTTGTGCTTTGTTTTCCCTTCGATCACTGGATGACAATCTCAACGGGGCATCATATTTTTTTCAATCTCAACTCCCTGGTGAATCATACAACTCATGCAGCCATTAGGCGCACCAGGTTATTGTGGCTTTCCCATCCTGACGAGGCACTCATTCACAGTTGGGTGGACTGGGACACCTAGTCACGGTACTTTGTCTAAGCGTACCTGCAGCTGGATGTTCTCATGTGACCACAAATGCACAGGGTTGTGTACTGTACACTAAGGGTGGTGAAAACACTGAAAGTGTCTGCACAGAAAGGTGACTCCAAGGTTTGTACACCCGATCACAGATGGGCCCGATCCCGACACCTCTAACTCCCTGGATCGCTAGCCTGGTCCCTGAGACAGCTCGCCCATCGCCGTCCACGAAGGCACTTTTGACAAGAACAGCCACCTATGTGGAACAACAGAACAGCTTGATTTTAACCTATGTTTTAAAAATGCTCAACATCTTGCAAAGGCGCTGAATAAGAGAATCGAGGTGCGGGTACTTCATTTCCTCATTCTGTTATATTATTTAAAGATATGTTTGATTAATTTGGCCAAGGGTAGATGATTGCCAGTATGTCTTGTTGTATGAACCAATCATTTATCATGTCTTTGTTCCGGATAGTCATCTGGTTCCTGTTTGTCTGTTGGTTGTTTAACGCCACCCTCAGTAATCTTACAACTACATGGCAGCAGTCTGTAGGTTATCAAATCTGGACCAGCCAATCCACTGATCAACATTAAAAGCATCGATCTACGCAATTAGTATACTAGATATGTGCCAACCAAGTCTGGAGAACATTTCTAATCCTGATTTTCACTGGCACACCATGTGAGTTAACTCTGACGAGTCCCTTGTGCACGTAAGACACCATATGATCGAATGCAACTGGTAGGCATTATGTTTAGGCGCCAGCTTTGCCCGCCTGTTCGTCTGCCCGTCTCATCTCAGACATGTTGGACGCGAGAGCGATGTGGAGGAACAACTGAGGATGGCAACACAAGAATTCTGCTACAACGTGGCGTGAACAGGGATTTCTCAACTGGAAGCGCACGTAATATCTTTCCTACCGCGCGCCCCAAGACGTCTGGTGTGATGCCTTTTGATGGTTAGCAACAACTCTTTGGAATAACCTCAGTAATAATACGCTCGATATTTACGTTTCAGTTATCCTCTGTGAATCTCTCACATTACTTTTAACCGATTACTCTTCTTCGTTTCCCACCCATGGAGTGATTATAGTCTCGGACCTCCATCACATCAGCATCATACATCTACATCAACATCGACATCAACATCAACATCAACATCAACATCAACATCAACATCAACATCACACATCAACATCATCATCACACATCTACATCAAACATCAACGACATCGGCATTACACATCAACATCACACATCAACAAGATCAACAACGACATCACACACCAACATCACACATCTACATCAACACCAACATAACACATCACACATCAACATCAAACATCAAACATCAAACATCAACAACGTCAACGTCAACGTTGACATCACACCTCAAGATCGTACATCACACACCGCACATCCACTTATGTTGCCGCCGAATTTTTGTTCAGTGTGGCCTAAAACCAAACTACCTCACTTCCGTGCTATTCCATATACATGTAAACATTATTCCATTTACTGCATTTATACATTCAACGGTGTATTCTTAACGATTTGACCGAACAAGAAATTGCTTAACTGTTAACTGAAACTGAAGACGAGACATCTTATACATAGTGATAAGAAGTTATCAAATGTAAGTATTTAAGATCGACGAACATATTCCTTTCAAATAAATGAAAAGGAACAAAATCATTCCGTGAAGAAAAAAACAGGACAAAGTTCAAAACAGATACTATGTCGAAGCGTTGTTATGGGCTTATTCTGTTCTCAGATTGTCTTCACTTACTGAAGCGTCTGGCAAATAACCTTAAAAACGCTCACAGAGTTAATGGTTGGTTAGTTGTTTAATGGAGCACTCAACAACATTCCAGGTATATGAAAGCGGTCTGTAATTATCCGTGCCACTGACCAGACAATCTAGTGATCAGCATCTACGCCTTTGGGATACTATGACGTGTACCAGCGAATCTGACAACCTGATTTCGTTAGTCGCTTCTTAGGACAAGCATGTGTTACCGAAGACCAGTTCCAACCCTAATCTTCACGGGTCCACAGAGCTAATGGGTATGCCAATTCCACACTTAGAGCTGTATCCAGGACTTGGAGGAAAACCCCAAAGGGAATCAGTTCTTGAACGTTTGAAGTGGTGAAACACATGAACGCGAACCCAACAATCCGACTCAGAGTAAGATCGGAACCTAGACTTCCGTCATGTCAGAACGCAAAGATGCACCTCAGGCAACCGTGCCACCCAAAACCCACTTGTCCTGCTGAACTTGACCTTTAAGTTAAAATCTCCTTTTTCGTATTTCAAGAATTATTAATCCTGTGTTACTTTTCATATGAGAAACTGTAACAACAAATACATCATTAACTGTTCTAAATTTCCTATTCTGACTGTTTATAACAAATATAAATGAACCAAGCTGTAAAGTTATAAAGGCACGGTCCATTCTTATTAACACCGTCATTGTAACCCTTTAGTTATTTATTGTCATTAAGTAAGGAATTATCCAAAACTCTTTCAAATTTCAGCTTTTCAAACTCCAGACTGAAACATTACAAACAAACAAACACAAGATATATATATATCTCGGCATTTATTACCCTTTCTATACATTTTATCCTGATTTTTTATAGCTATATAGACTGCAATGACATAATTGATTAAATCGTTTATATTTGCTCTAAATCGTTTATATTTGCTAGACTCCTTCTGTTTACATTTCATATGGATTTGATTTTTAAATGCTTATGATATATGTATAGCTACTAAAATTGTATACGATTTAAGCAAGAGCTGGCTATTAATTTATATTATTAAATGCAATGTATGAAATATCTGAAAATCCTCATTTGAACCAAACTTGCTCAAAATCCTAGATTTGTCAGATTTTACCAAATAATTTGAAATATATTGAACTGCATTCAACTGCATATGTATACTACCCACACGTTACAGTCAAATCCTCAAATCTCTCATTTCCATTTCTCAAATCTTGATATTTAATCTTTCGGATTGACACTATTCTCAATCATACTCATTGCAAGCGTATTTAAAATATTTCGTCCGTATTTTGTTCGCAAAAGTTAATAGAAAACGTGCCTCTTAAACCCAATTAACACCAACGACCATTTGCAGGCTTAATGATTTCTCGTTGATGTACTGACATACTGCACTCTGGCTTTAATTAATTTTCCTTCAAATACCGATTAATGTCGAGCTAGTGTTCTGTTAATACTCTTTACTGACAATAGTAGTTGCTTTGGTCAATTACTTCTCCCCGCCTAGGCACGCCTTACATCCACAGCCGTCAGCAACATCACACGTTGCTTAGTTACACAACAATACAAGCTCGGAGTACAACAAGGGTATGGTCTTTGGCGTAGCTCATTATGCACGGTATCAGATACTTCGCGCATGCTCTGGCACCATTCATAAATGAGAATAAAATGTCAGATGAACGATAATATATATATATAACAAAACGATAATGCATTTTTGCAAGGGTTTACCTTAAAATAAATCCAAACTCCAAGATCTGAAATAATATTCGATCGAACTACTTATTTTTATTTTCATTATCATTGGTTGAGTTTTACGGTGTGGTTCCTCGCACATATTTTATTAGGCACTCTAAGTAAGGTGAGGACACTTTCATTTAATGGCATTAATTAATTTTATTTTCATACTCAGTAAACTAAAGTGTCTGCACTGCACTCTTGAAGAGGTTCATTTACGATAAATAACAACATGCAGCTCAATTTCTAAAACATATTTCTAACACTGAAACTGTCTGACCACGTGTTTTGGGACCTGAAGCATGACGATATATTTTTGCGAGTTTATTACATATATATTTATTGAACGAGTTATGTTTTCCTGTACAGCAAATTCGCCAGACCATAGAGGTTAATATTGTATTTATTTTTCCTTGAAACAAAAACTAAGCCTTTCTGAAAAAACACAACAATCTTGAAATAAAAACCGATAATTCGATTCAGAATTAATGCTTATGATATGAGTAAGTTTTGAATTCGAGATAAACACAAGTTCGATTTAACCGGTCGACGATTGTTATTACCTTCCACATAGATATACGCATTGACAGTGTCGAGATGAACGAACGATCCCCTTACAACATGAACTACTTCAATGGCAAGATATCACTGGAGTGTCTCGGTTGGGCTGCCACACGTAACGCCTGTGTACGTTTTTTTCAAAAGAGCAACAGCTTCTTTGAAGCGTTGACCCATAAATCACCAAATTAGACTATTGCTAGTTTTACGCATCACTGCTTAGCTTCAGTTCCCTTCCTCACTTAAGGGAGATCCTTTGTGAAAGGAATTATGCCAAAGCCCCGAACCTTGTTTGTTTGAATTTGTCGACCTTAAGTGAAAAATTTGTTATATTTTGTCGTGTTTTCTATGTTGGATACGTCAATGGTAATCGCTGCTTTAATATGATATTTCATGGTGAAGGACTGCAGTTATATGTGTTTCATCTACAAAACACGTCGAGTTGGCACCATTCAATTGTTGTGGACAGTAAAGTAACCTGAATGAGAACACTTTAGAGTCCTCGGATATGAGGATTTGTTAATTTACGTTTATTTGTTTTGCGTAATAAGAAACAAACCAAATCTGTGAGATATGAAGCTGAATGTGTGTTGTTTTACGCTGCAATATACCAGCGATATCACCACACGGGACACTAGGAATTAGCTTCACATGTAACCTTGAGGATTTGATCGCGCAGTTTCGATGATATGAGCGAACGCTTTAACCATTGGGCTACAACACCACTACTGGCACTAACTGACAGATCCTCAGTACTGACTTGTCAGTTTATGGTTGCATGTGATATCTTAGCATTTAGCATTTATGGCTGCATATATGATACCTTGACATGCTCAGAATTCCACCTCGTCATGTCAGATTCATGATATCAATCATTCGTGATAAAGGTATTTTTCTAATAACTGGCCGGGACATTTTCTCATCTCACCACTGAAAAAGTAAAAGTACAGTTAACTATACTTAATTCGAAAGAATTTGAAAAGAAACTATTTGCAGATAAAGGTACTTGACTTCGCGTTAAATATTATCCACATTCCGGTAACGATCCTGTAGGAAAGAGTGAGCGATGTTCCAGCAATATCACACCGGAGGACACCAGAAATCACACACACATTGTAACCATATGGGGACCTAAACCCGGGTCTTCGGCATGACGTGCGAGAGCGTTAACTCCACCGAGCCTTGTAGGAAAGAAGTAACAATCTGTAAACAGTCTAACGTTAACAGGTTCATGTCAAGTATACAATGGAGACGGCTGGGTCATGGGATGATCAAAGGATTCTGTATATGTGTTATGGTATAATTATGTCGAAATGGGACTAAACAAGATATAATCCCAACCAATACATGTCTTTACAACAACGTGGGTCAGAGGATTTGTTTAATGTGAAATGCAAGGTAAAATAAATCAAGCATCAATGTTTGATGGTAGCTAACAAAAAAGAGATGGGTATTTGATTGTGATTTTAACATTGATATCAGTTTTTGATCATTTTGATCACGTGGAACTTTCAAATCCAGTTTCCACTTGTACTTAGTCTTGAGTCTTGTTTGTCTTGCGCTCGGAAAGAAAAGGATAAGACAAGGATCAAATGGCTGGAAATTCTGATCTGGGGCTTCATGATAAACGGCATTGTTGTTGGTTTTTTTTCTTTCTTTCTTTGCTAGCTTGCTTGTTTGCTTGCATGTTTGTTTGTTTGTTTGTTATCAATGCTCGCAGAAAAATCATCTATATTAATACAGTAATCGGGACGAGACAATCCAGGGGTTTCATTACTTTCGAGCACGTGGGATATATATAATGACATACAAAACCTAGTCATCCAGCCTGATCATCCAATCCCGTTAGTCGCCAAGTATGAACCTGAAAACTTATTCCAAGCAGGTTCACTGGGTACTCCACCTTCCCCTTCCCCGACTTCACTCACTCACTAACTCAACCCCGAACCCACTCGCTCACTCTCTCACTTTGTCACCTATGAACAATCCACTAATGTGCACGTTAACATGTAAATGGTAAAACGCAAAATAGAAACTTATTATCTGTCAAATCTGTCAAGAAGTAACAAAATATGTAGTACAAATGTCCGAAATACCTCAAAACTAGGCTATCTCCATCAGTTGCAGGTGTGAACACTTGGACTATCTAACTGAAGCTATCAGTAGGCACGGTGCCCGAGGTCATCAAACTGTTGAACGTCTTATCTCTGTGCTCACCACTCAGGAACGCCTCCATGACATTCTCTAATGAACAACAACCAATCTTTGAACTGATTGGTCACGTCAGGGAACAAACATTTACGTTTTATGAAAATTGTGAGAATCGTTGATCCTACCGGCTACGACTTTTTGCCAACACCGGGCGTTTTCTCTAACAATCAGTGATCCAGATAAGTTTCACCGCTAATTTTGCTTTACGACTAAAGTTATCTGGTAGATACAGTTTGCATTACAGTTTCAATTTCCTTCTATAGCGTCGACGGTGTTCGTCTTGTACAAGTGGACAATAGATGTGTGCATTCATTAGTAGTTGTCTACCCTTGCATAGTATAACTTAAGAAATGTTTAAGCAGTATTTCAGCATTATTTAAGCGATACTTCAGCATTATTGCAGCACCTGTTCAGCAATTGCGCCATTGTTCAGCATTAATTGGTGTCTTCTCAATGTTTCATTGGATTAAAACCATCATTCGAACAACTGCATCATAATCACCTGCTACGAGGAATAAAAGTGGTAAAAAGATATAATATATGGAATAAAAGGTAGAAAGAACTGCGATAGAGGTTTTGGTTTTTTATTCTGAACTGACTTTTACTTTGTTTCGCAAAGAATATAGGATAATATTAACTAATTACATATTCCATTTTCCTTCAAATGTTGTTTTATGCCGTTTTGTCTGATTGTAACAATTTCACATTTGTTTCTATGACGGCGTCAAATGACTCGGTCAAGTGTTTCACATGTATAGAATGCACAAGACTCTTCTACTAGATGAATGCATTGAGGAATAGCTATCAATGAGTTGGCCATTGTTGGTAAACAGTTCAATGCAATGAATCATATCAGCAGTTTGTTTCGACATTCTTTTAACATTCTGTTTGACGCCATTGTTCTTCCTTCGTATTGACACCTTGGCGTCCCCAGACGCTGCTCTGAATGACCCGTGGATGTATTTTTAAAGGGTTCCATTTGTTCCGTGACAGAACAGTTGATAGCACAGAGATGCTGAATATCCAATATGGCCATTATCAACGCACGAATACCGATATACCAGGGATGTTCTAAAATCTGGGTTAAACTGGAATGGAACCCAGAAATCTTGACGACATTTCACCTTTAAGGACAGGTATATGTTTTCTTTCTCGAAACGAAATTTGAAAATAAAACGAAATCATTTCAGCCAAATGGAAACTGTATCAATAATGTGTTGAATATTTATTTTAAAAGATCCAATTATTTATTTTTACATTTTGAGTCGAAATCATATGAAGCCTTCAATGTACATTGACGTAGTCCAGAGATCATGTAAGCTCCAAGATCACAGTCAACAGAGTTCATCGGAAAATATGACGGTGAAAATATCTGATGCTTGTTGGAAATGGCAATGTCGATATCTGACGCCTGCAGTCCCAAATGAAATTCAAATAACACCCTGACATGTGAAAACACATGATGTGTTTCAACGGATGTTGTAAATGTCCTTTTCAGAAAGTCTGATTTGCTGGAATATTACGGTTGAAATTCCTCAATTTCCAGAAGAACTTTTAAAATTGGCGTGCGATGCAATTCCTAGTTTTTATTCTTAACATGTGTTCATGTCTCTTTTTCTGATGAACAATTCACGCGCCTGTGCATGTGTTTGGTCAGAGAATGCTCACCTTTTCGCAAACACATTTGTGTTATTACGGTTACTAGTAACTCCCAAACCTCGTGCTTACAACAAAATAGTAATCGCACGCTGAAGGCTGCTTTTTAGCGAAGGCTATTTGTAATTTTGAAGTCGTTTTTGTCCTGTTTATTAAGAAAATATCAATATATAGTTCAAATGATCCTTTAAGCATACGGCATAACAACAAAACTATCTTTGTATATAAATCCAAACTGACATTCATGATCAGTAGAAGATTAATATGAAACCACAAAGAACGTCTGTATAACAGCGCTCTGAGCTTAACCAAGGTTCTCACCGAATAGCTTCCCATCACACTACACAGTGGCATGTAAACCCGTATGTGAAGCATTCATACCTATGTTCACAAACGTATTCGTACCTATCAACCATATCGGTCAAGTTGATCGAGTATTTTCTGATGATAGTTACAGACATGACCTATTTACCAGAACGTTTCTGGGTCAATGGCTCTCTGGTGTTTTCTGATAAGCGTGTTATGCCTTGGTACAAAAAGTGGAAAAAGAGGTCATAATCGTATTTGCATCACCAACGTTCTTATATATATATAAAGAAAACTGTTAACACATTATTGACATTTACACAATACTCTTCTTTGATACCCTTCGAAACACGTTCAGCTTTACTTGTTAATGCTCAATTTGAGAGCATTGTGCTTGAAAGCAGGGGCTCATATATGAAAGATATTAATGTAACCTTAAAAGCCTCCGTATAGTGAGGATGAAGGGGTAGGCTATTGGTTTGAGTGTCCATTCCTCACGTTGAAGACTTGGAATCCCTTCATGAGTACAATGTGTGAATCCCATATTTGGCGTCCTTCCTCCGTGAAATTGATGGAATATTGCTAAAGATGGGTAAAGCCAAGCTCACTTTTTCTTTATAGTGAACCCAATATTGCATGAAATATTTCACACACGTCTCATACGAGAGGCTTTGCTTGCCCCCAAAAATACAAAAAATAATGTTGAAGTACAGTTTGTTCAAAGCCAAACTGAAGGTCAACCTATTTCAAAGGGGGATACAAAAAAGAGTATTTTTGTTATAAGCCAGCCATATAACCATAACGAAGGTCACACTTTTAAAATATACAAAGAATGTGCAAATTTTGTTCTAAGCCGAAATAAAGGACAGCTAAATATAAAAAGAAATACAAAGAATATGCAAGTTTTTGTTCTAAGCCGAAATAATGGTCAGCTTAATGGAAACAGAAAATACAAGAATATGTGTGCCATATTTTAAGAACAAAAAATGAAGGGTCAGCCTACTGCAAAAGAAAATACAAAGAATGTGTATGTTGTACAAGTGCTTTAAGACAAAATGAAGGCCAAACTATCGCAATAGAAAATACAGAGAATGGTATAAGCCCTGATGAAGGTCAAAGGATCAGAGCAGTAAATGTCCATGCGGATTGTATCTGGTGTTCGTGTTGGCCTGCCTTGGGTATGAACAGGAAGCACTTGGGCTCATAGGTAGAAATGTAGGCAAATTAAGGGTTCCACATCACGAATTGTTTAATCTCTCAAAGCTCCCCATCAAAGCTAAATCTGGCAATACAGTCCATATGTATATTGATAAGGATGTATGTTTGTTGTTGTTGTTTTTTTATTTAGCGTCAGCCTTGTGTGCAAATGATATATAGTCTGGTATTGAATTTGATACCACATTTCTGTTTGCACTAAATCGGATATTAATAAAACATTTTGTTAAGTGTGAGACACCACAATAGTACGTGGCGTGTATACTGACAATACACGTGTCCTTTACCGGTGATTGTAACCGTTATTTCTGTAAATACTGTCAGTACGTATGTGACCTGTCAGTGGGAGCAAATCTCTGACTGACTTGTGTTAAACAGTGGCACCCAAGTCATAATAACTGTTCCCGACTGAGGTTACGTTCGATGTTGTATCTAAGTAATTGTCTGTATGTTCACTTCCTGTCAATAAAAACACATCATACACATTCACGCGTTTATGAGGGATGCATGTCCATGTACAAAACATACAGAACAGTTTTATGGAGGTATATGAATGAAATATTGACAAGACGATGGTTACATTGAGTTTACGGACCTTGTCCATGAGCATTTGATGTTCTTGGAACATAACAATGCTTGCTGTGTTTAAGTAAAGACAAAATTAACCTAATTTAATTCAAAACGTTCTAGTGACAAATTAACCATTAGTAGTAGCTACAAAATTATCAATTGCTATATGACATTAACATATGATCATTTTCTCTTACCACCGTGCTATGATATTGAACAGTATATCTGAAAATTCCCAGATCGACATTTATGACTTCATTCCGGGTTGACCACCTCCCACCTCCACCCCACATACAATGTATCACTGTATGATACATTGTGAAGAATCCTGGCTTTAATATGATAATTCAGTTGGTTTGTTAGAAAAGCATCCAGAGCGCAAAAGGCACCTGCATTTAAGCAATAAAACTTTACTTTGAGGATATACCAGTCTTCACACTGCACTGAGTCGTGTAAAGAGACTTGGGTGTGGACGTTAAACTCCAACTTTATTATCCCCCCTGACGAGTTTCTGTAAATATGTAGAACACCGTGTCACCATTAGTCGGCCGCACGTTGAAGGAACGTCTTACAAAATGTAGGTAGACGAATGATATTGCCATACTGGTTGGGAGTTAATAGCTATATTCGCATTTAAAGGTCTGATCCAGTGTATGATTTCTTGCCGTATATTGACACATGCACAAAAAACATTGATAGAATTATACTAATAGGTCGAGTAGTCACGATATCTCGACGTTTCGGGGTATGTTATTTCTCCTTCAGTACCCGATAAACAAATGCTAAATTAAATATACTCACCTGCAGAAGGAGCACAAATATACTCACCTGATGAAGGAGTAAAACTAGACTATATTCACACAATGATTGATTAAGGGTTTATCCACCTGATAAAGGAGTAAGACTAAATTATATTCACCCGATGAAGGAGTAAGAGTATACCAACCTGATGAAGAAGTAAGAGTATACCCAGCCGATGAAGGAGTAAGAGCATACCCACCTGATGAAGGAGTAAGAGCATATCCACCTGATGACGGAGTTACAGCATGCCCGTGTGTGCACGTAACACTCTAAGAAAAGGGATCAATCCTCAAACTGCAAATACAGTCAACCTCGGTTGTTACTTCGGTTGTCCCGAAGTAATAGCTTAGCCCCTGCTTATTGTGTATTCCCATTTCGCGGTTGTGTCGAATAACTCGAAGCATACACGAAAGGTCATTTAACTTGTTTGACTGCACATGTTTGACTAAACTGGAATTCACGAGTAACTACAAATGGTTATATCTACCTTATCATCAAACATTAAGATCCCTAAGAAAGTTTAGAGACAGCTTACTGTTTCTTAACTGATCAGGCCTTTAAATGGCATTTAGAAGTGATACACATGTCAACTTCTTTATTATGACGAGCAAAAGCCAGAGTATATCCTTACTCCATCACCAGTTGAATGAATGGTATAAAGCAGATAGGATATTTATATACATACAAGAACAGCAGAAATAATAAGAAAACAAAGATGCAGGCAAAACCATAAAAGCCAACTTTGATGTGCAACTGGCAAAGGACAAATGAGACCAGTTCTCTACTGGTGTTGACGAAGAAAAGACATTGTTTACAATAGTTTTCTGCCGATCTGCTACGACTTCTGACAAAATATAAACTTTGAAACAAATGTGTTAATGGTACAGCGAGAATGAGAAAATGTGACTGAAAGCTTTCTATATTTGTGAGGCGGAAACACGTCACGCCCAAAGTCCTGATTTACAACGATTTTAGCATCCCCCGCCGTGATATTGCTAAAGCACCATATAAAACATAGTTACCCTCTTAAATCTTATTTACATGGTATGTGGTTCCTTGTTCAAAATATTGTTATCTTAGCAAGCGGCATAGGCGACGGTATTCGCCTCACAATGCTGAGTCTGTTTTCTTTGGGAAGTCACTTGTGTTTATGTTAAAACTGAAGCGCAAATATATAACCAGTTTCCTATCCATATGATTGAGGAAGCATTTTTAAAGTTGGTTATGTCTATTTAACTGCAAGAATTTGTATAAAGCAATTCAAGGTTGGGCATTTTGCATTTGTTTTAAAAAGCATATGTAATGGCATCCCAAGATGAAATTACAATATACCATGTAATGTAATGGCATCCCAAGATGAAATTACAATATACCAACTAGTAGAGGACAGTAAATAATCAATATCGCCTGAAAACAGAAAAAGGGTAGAATTACTATATGTACTGACAGAGTGCAAGTATAGCTCATGTTTCATATGATTCACTAGATTGTCTGGTCCACACTCAAACAGACACCTGCTCATGACATTACAAGCATAGGTGCTCGACTCTTCTTATAGAGATTTATTATGGATATCGAAAGGGGGTTGTCATTTCTATTTAAATATCATCGTTAGTTTAGATATGAACCTGTGCATTGTAAATGCCTTGTACATTTATGACAAATAATCCTAGTGTAGGTGTCGTTCGAGTAAAACCCCGGCTTCGAGGGTTTCAGGAATCAAGAACCATAGGAAAAACTGTTTTAAGATAAAAAAATCAAAATGACTTAAGAAATGCTATGGCATGAAATGCATGCATGAAACAAAAGTGATTTTTCATTCGAGAAACAAATCTCTGAAATCACTATATACGGCATAAGTCATATCCAGTTGCACACTGAGACAAGTACATATAACAGTAACTCTTGACTTGTAGAGAATGAAGCAAACGGACTACAACAGGCTCAGATAAATGAGAGCGCAGACAAAATATTACATAATTACCAATAACGTTATGCTCGATAAATTATGGCTGTGCAATATATTAGGACTGTGCGATGGAAAAACGAAAGTTATTATGGAAATCGCATGTGTGCATATTGATCGAGAAATGACATGACAGTAAAGATACACATATGAACAACAGACATGAATACAACCATCCATTGGTCTGAAACAATATGCGTGACGTCGCTCGTGAATGTGGAGGCTGTGGAAGACCGCGTAATGATGAAGTTGAAACATTTTTTTCAAGCGTGAAATATTCAGTTGTGAATGTAAGCTCGAGTATATGACGTGGGTATATTTCATCCTCTGATTGAAGTGGTGACAGACATACTCACCGCCCTTGACAGGCTTTTGTGACAGGTGACAATGAACAGCGACTTAATGATGGCGATAACGCCTTGTATCAGGCGCGGCTGACACATTCAATAATCTCAGGATCAATATCGCAAACTCCATGGGTTTTGAATAAAGCTAGCTTGCCTGGCCTGTTTCATATTCAGGTCTGTTTCACCTGTAGTGTGGTTTATATCAATTACAGTTGGGATGAAGATAGGCGTTAGTATGCTGCGCCTCTTGATGGGATAAAACAGGGGGAAGTCGAGGACGATCGGTGCAGAAACATGCGTTTATCACACACATCATATAGACAATGGCATGTATGAAAATCTGTAACGTCTGTGTGCCCATTGGTCTTTTATGTTTATTCCAGAAATGTTAAAAGCATACTCAGTGGGATAACCTAGACCGTACATACATATCATGAAAATAGGATCCTTCTAATTTTTTTCTGTTTGTTCAAACATGTTTCTCTTGGCCATCGAGATATACTCTATGTACACTATGAACACAATTCTACGTGTATTGAAAAATTGTTTAAAGTGCTCTTGGCAACATCTGTTAAAGCTACAACCACATGTGAAAACTGTCATAAAATATATATCACTGATCCAAAACAGGTGCGTGATTCAGGCATCAGATTAGGATAATCAATTTTTCGTGAAAAGAAGTTCTCTGTTCTAAAGTTCTCTCTCTTAATGAAAAGAGTGTATGGTTATTAATCACTGTGAAATACAGAGGAAGAGTACCCAGGAGTCTCGTCACTTGTACACCTGAAAAAACACCGAAAATGTATGCTCTATGTCAAAATGGGAAATTCCTTCACACATAATTCGTCTCACTGATGCTTCAAATTTGGATAAATCCTCGATAACACTAACGCTAAACACTGAACTGAACTGTGAATGACCTACCTTGGGTCAACAACATTACTTACATTTAGTTTGTCTGTCTGTGAACAACACTATAATCATCCTACAATGCATTCAATCATCGACCCGTGAAGGTCTCTGGGTAGAATAGACCTTCAGCAACATAAAAGGCGACTATGCTTGTCGTAAGAGGCGACTAACGGGATTGGGTGGTCAGACTCGCTGACTTGGTTGACACGTCATCGGTTCCCAATTGCGCAGATCGATGCTCATGTTGTTGATCACTGGATTGTCTGGTCCAGACTCAATTATTTACAGACCGCCGCCATATAGCTGTAATATTGCTAAGTGCGGCGTAACTCACTCACTCACTCACTCACTCCATTCAATCATCTAAGAAGCACACGTTATCTAGACGAGAAAGTTTTTTAATGTTTGACTTTCTCAAGCTTCTATGAATTAAAATGAATTATAGAATGACAAGTATATTCAGGAATCTTATCCAAATGCAATATTTTGTTACTAGCATTTTGGGAAAAAGAAAATTAGAAAAAACGAATTTAATAAACTATATTACGGATTGGATGACTTCATTTATAAGGGGTTGTATACCAGTGAGTTTAATAGAATTTTTGAAAGGGTGTTTTTAAACGAAATAATTTTTAAGTATCCCCAATCGCTTAAAACTGATGTTTCTAGGTGTGCAAATGATAATGTGCCCAGTGTGGTCAGTTGATGGTTTGTGGGATGCACGTTACTATGACACATTCGCGAAAGACACCTTTTCAGAACATCGCTGCAATTACTTCTCAATATTTGGGACAACCCCTGGAGTCACCACTGTTTGATACTGATTCAAACCCATTTGCTTTTGACATACTCGGACTCATACGAAGAACTCCGAAGCAAAATCTTCTTATGATGAAAGAAATTGTTCTGTCACTCTTGTGTAAATGTATGACAAATGCTAGTAAGAAAATGGGGCAGAAGCTCCATGTTGAATTCATTCATTTTACACCTTCATCATAATAAACGTCAGCCTTTTATGACAGGCTCATAAAAACGAGAGGTCATCCCATCCCCATTTAAAAGGTTCACATTTAATCCTTTAATGCCTACTCCCTATATATAATCATTTAACGGTAGAAGTTCACAAATTTTATCAGAGATCTTGCTCTACCACAAAAACAGTTGGTGATCAAGGTCACGTGAGCTCCCGTGGATTTGAGTTACGTTTGCAGGACCGATGATGACTTATTGCTTTGAAAGGGTTCAGGTTGTCTTCCGAAAGGGTTAATCTTCTCTCCTATCCCAGTGTGGTGTAGGTTTATATCAGGGCTGGTGGTATAATATTATGCTTTTATCGCCATACTGTGTGGAAATGCATTTGCTGTAATGAAACTAAGGTGGATGATTCTGTGCAATGCATTCGTGACTGCTGGTGATTTCGCCTGAGGATATGTATCCAGAGTTGCCAAACCCGTAGAGGCCTTCAGTCGTTCCCTGTCACAGCAGCTGTGTATTTGAATGAATTATATACATTAACATGAACGGCTGCGCACACTGTACATTAAATACAGGCTTAAAGAAAGGCTGTTTTTACAGAATTATATATGCAAAATGATTCTTATCACAACGAAACCTAACAGCCTGGTTGCACAACCGTAACTGTACCATGAAAACCTTGCTTCAATTTATAAATATGTAAGACCTATTTTCGTAAAATGTATGGTAAAGTGTATATTGAATGAATATATAATGAGTGAGAAAGAGTGTTAAGGGGTGGAGAGGAGGATCTAGGACACTTTGCAATATGTTAGCTAAAACAGCAGTGAATATATAGAATATTTGAAGAAGTCAGTGAGATTAAATCATTTAAATACCGACATATATTTGACATGTACTTCAATGCCTAAAGAGATTAAATCATTTAAATACCATTTAAATATCCTTACAATGCATTGAAACTGTCCGTTTTTAAAAATTTCACCTGAAATAAACAACCTACCATTCACACTTCATTCTATTATCTCGTTCGAATACTATGGTTAATTTTGTTAAAAAATGTAAAACATATTGTAAAATAATGAACAGAAGTTTTTCCTTCCGTTTGTTATATTATATATAAGATCCAAATATGGCATCATGTGAAGCAATTGGGTTTTTCAAATTTATTCGAAGAAAACATTCATTTTTAACTTACTTTTGACGATTCTGTGAATTTCTACAGTATTTGATAAAGTATCAGGTATTATCAGTCTGATCAACCACGAAGTCATTATTGAACATTATAAGAACAGTAATATGAAAATATGCAATAATGTATCTGATACTTTTTAGCAATCCGTGTATGAAGTAACAAAGGAAATGTTCTAACAATGATGGTAAATCAGATTAGTGCTGTCGTTATTATTAATTTCGATCATTCAAATAGAGGATTAAATGCCATGAGACTTAACGTCAAAACCTTGCATATCGTTCTATTCTAGTGCAGATAAAACCAGATATGTCACTTACGAGCACTGATTTAAATATGTAATAAATATTGCGTCTGTCTAGCAGTTCTGAGGGTCATCAAAATCCTATTATGAACATAAAATTTTAGATCCGAATCTCAATGGAAGAAATTCCTTAGCAACTTTGGTTTATCACTGGGCGCAACATTCTCATAAAGCATTGTCCCATTTCAAACAGAAACCGGTGATTACACAAATTGATCCTTACGTCGAAAAAGTACAATAAGACATCCTTTTCATCGTAATTATTTCAAAATAATTGCTCAGTGAGCAAAGAAGACAATACGATAGGTACCACGTTTAATTTAGTCCAAGACACAAAGAGATTTCAGAAAATAATTCAAACAACTCTGTATATGTAACAGGACCATATTTAGATTAACACCGTCCAGCACTGCAAGCCACATCACTATTCCTTTGGTCAAAATGAACATAAAATTCTCATCGGGAGGCCTTTGACATTGAAAACAGCGTGATCAGTCAAAGAGAAAACGCTCCACGTCTATAAGATCTTCTAATGTCAGGATTGGCTATTCTATTGGGAAGATTTATAATGTTGGTTATGACATGACCACTAGTGGTTGCCAAGGCACCCGTAGTGGCGGTGCAGGTATGCATACGAAGGGGACTTAAATAGACCGACAGTCAGGTAGGCAGTCTTGAAAAGGTAATTCCCATTCCAGTAACAATGCAGTGAAGGTGAAAACGCCAAGTCTTTCAGAGGCCGTCGGAGGTTTCAATACCCAACCTTTCTGCCAAGACTGTCTGAGCTGGATGTATAAGGCGTTTAGGATTCAAAATTAGGTCATTGTTGGTTTGGATCATCTCGAGTCTTGAACATGGAAAGGTAAATAATTTATGATGATTTATTTTTGCAGTGCCGTTTTCTCTGTCCGTATAGTTTTCAGTCAAGGTTTTTCAGTCAACTATGATTTATCACCAGGTGTTCACGCCGAACAGGCCGACACCTGCATCGATCGAACGACATTTTCGACATGTTGGATTCACACAGTAGCATAAGATCATTCGAGATCCTGTAACATTCTAGGTAATTGTTCCACAAATATAAGTACATTTTGCAAACTATCTCTTCTCAAACATGGCTGGCGCCTTCAAACAGAATATATAAGTGTTGATTTGAGCAACATACCTATTCGATAAGTGTTCATCAACATTTCTTCACCATGTTTTCCACAGATTTTTTAATCTCTGCATATTTTAAGTTTCTTCTTGACTGTATGGTTAATCATAATCAAGATGTCAAAAGCGGAAACTGTGTGCGAATTGTTAAATTACTATCATTGTTTCATTTTTAATGAGATTTGATGCATTTAATATGATATTATAATATCGAATGATATATTTCAAGTTTAACCATAGCTGAAGAACAATGCCTTCTGTACATGAAGACTCAGACACACATATTATGTAAAAAGTTGACTTTTTGACAATACTTTCAGTGTAAAATACAGCATGAATTTGTTGAAATGTATTGCGTTGGTACGTGTTCTAAATTGAATATATAATGAATATACATATTTTCAAATTATCATATTCCAACAGTAGTCTCCATAGAATATATCAGTGTAACAATACAGATAATGTTGACAGAAGTATGTTAGCATTGCAGACATTGCTCTGTAATCAAATCATGCATGCGCATTAACACAGATGTTTCTGTATGTTCCGTACAAGGTTCGGCACGAGTCTAATACATTTGGATTAATCTGATATAGAACATTGTTCTGAAATTACATTTATTCTCTGCAAGTGCCTATTACCGAATCGTGTCTTGTTATCTCAAGAGGGAGGTAATGGCATTCCACCATCGACAGCTGTTCATTGTAGTGACAATTCCATCACATTTAGAGCTAATCAAGCCTGAGAGCCTGTTTAATTACATAGATTGAACTTTTATTGATTATGAAAACCCTGCACAAACTACCCGAATAGACACTGTAAATTCAACAGCGTACATACAGTTTGCATGTTTTGAAAATAGCATAAAAAGAAAATTATAGATTTGGTATAATTTCTTCGAGAAAAGCATTAAAGTATACAGTATTGTTACGTCTTTGCGTAAACAGAACAGCATACAAAGAACCAAACTCTTATGAACTTGTGTATGTTTCTGTATAAGGTTATTTAAAACAAGCCTAGTGCAATTCATTTTCATGAATTTTGGTTTTATGAACACGGGTCACCTTACCGAAGACCAGATATAATATATCAAACCTATTCAGAGTGACAATGAGTGTAAAATATTTACTGCCAGAGGTTTTTGGGGTTTTTTTTCAAATTCCTTCACCGATTTCTGTATCCTATCCGACCCAACATTTCTGATTTAAAAACCCACACATATTAACAAAATGCAATGGCGATCAAAATAGTGAAGGGATGTGTGGAGGTTGGGGTGTTTCATACAATTTTCTAGTATCATTTATTCCAGAAACTTGGAATCAGATATATGCATTTAATTACCAACTTTATCATTAATTTTCTGCTGAAAAGGTGAATCGTCGGACCATTTCGGGAATATGATCAGATCTATTTTCATATTTCATTATCACATTTTTATATCCTCAAATATGTTTTCGCAAAAAATGACTTAGATCTCGAATTCTTTTAACATCTAAATCACAAAAAATATTCGGTGCATTGAAATATGGAATCTGGATGGTATGTTTTCTCGTATGATAAATTACTTCATGCGTTATATAAAGCGTTCCCTATTAACTGGTAGATATTATTTACAAATTCTTGATTTGCCATCAGTTGTCATTACATTCACAAATGAAAGCATTTTGAGTATTGCCTACGGTTAAGCTGACACAACAGTAGAGGTGCTTTTAGGCCATTAGGCTTACAGAGAAATATATCTAAATGGAAAGAAACTTGTCGTGACGAGTCTAATGTATTTTAAAGTCGTCAGAGTTTATTGAAAATATCGCATTTACCCTAGGGCAATACAAAAGTACAATTTTGCAAGAACATGGGGTTTCCTTGTAGCTCAACGAATATGCAACCTGTTCGGCCGCACCACTGATGCGTGTAAATTTGAAAAAGAAACAAGCTCCGCCCATTTCTCTATCAGGCCAATATTGTATGAGGCCTATTGATCGTGTTAAATTAGCATACCAAGCCAGATGCAGAAGCTTGAGTTAACTGAGCGACTCCGATACAACGCTGACGACAATGACTGCTATAAAGGAAGCTTGTTGATTAAGGTTGGTTTGCTGATGTTAAGTGTCATTGACGACAACACTACAACGCATGTAGCAATATACTTGTCTCTAATTCTTGTTCGTAGTCTCTGGTTCTGTAATTAGTGAGTACGCTGAATATACCCGAGGGACGGCAAATGTATCCCAACACGTATTTTCAACGCTAACCTTCTCATGAGTAAATGTATTCAGTCTCGTTGGTTTGAAATGTAAATTAATGACATTCTGATGAAATGTTTCTTTTTATCTATGTCATTTCTGTATTGATAATGCCCACATATGCAGTTATATTTTTAATTCATAGCATTTTAATGAAACGTCAATAACATCAAATGCAATACACTTTTCATAATTCAGATCGGTTACCCACTGCATTTTAATGGATTCATTTCAAATCCTGAATGGTTGTAGTAGTGGTAATGAGTCTTCGGGGAAACCGTCCCCAGTACCTAGTAAGGCAAGCATCTGTTACGCGTTACATGTTGCAACGTGTGAATATGCAGCAGTGTTAAATCACAACAGGTACCTTGAACAAGTGAATGTGAATATAATGCTTGACCGATTATACCAACCGTTTGACAAAGGTTCTTTATTCAATTCAACTTCATCGCCAGCTCAACAATGCAGACATTTGCTGAGGTTATATTTACCTTTGTGTCATAAGTAACTTTTGTGTGCACGTGGCATCATATAGAATGATGTCATTTTTCATATTCTCCTATATATAGTTGCACTACAATGAAAATCGTTTTCTAAGCATTCAACCAAGCAAAACTAGTGCACAACAAGGCAGGATAATATAACATGTTTCTCCTGACATCGAAGCAGAAGGATATAGAAAACCCTTCTATATATATATATGTGAGTTTAACTACATGTGAAACCGAATAGCTCTTGTTATAAATGATCTTATTATGTAATAAATACCAACTGATGAAACTTGCATATGTAATAGCACAGAGCAAGTCCTATGTGGGGGGCTGGTGAATCCCATTATCATATAAAAGGCGGATAAGCGATCCACCAAACCTTACGTCGCGATGAATGATTACATTGACATGACATCTGATGTAATGTATCTCACAAACATGGTCCTATTGTAACAAATTAACACATCATCGTTACGACAATTCTTAAGTAGGATAGATCTCTATTTAAACAATTAGAGTTATAGGTTAAAGTTGTTTGAATGATCAACTATCACTAAGCTGAGGCGTTATAACAATCACTTCTCAACCTCCCACTAGCACCCTTAAAGCCAGGATGAAAAGCCCGAGGGGTACAATCAGAACCTCTCTGCTATTCCCTGGGGTATTGGATGACACCCGGTCGCTTTGCTTCCCTACTGAAAGAGAGAGGCTTATGACCCGAGGGTAACAAGCGCGTTGTTGACGAGACAAGAGTAGGCCATTTTCAGCCCTTTAATACAGCTACCGGTACCCTATCACATAGCTTTGTATTTCAGTTGGCAGATAGGACGACAATGAGGAGAGAAACCCTTAATAGGATCACTCTTACGATGAGTGTGTGACCCACAGGGCCCAATGCCCTGAAGGTGGCGATCAGTTTATATAGGGGAATGAATGTCATGCTGAAAGAAGGTTTCTTGCTTGCTGCTTGCTGTGGAATGATTCCGAGATAGTTTTCATTCATTCATTCATTCATTCATTCATTAACATTTATTCCACATTAACTGATTATTTTAGCTTTAACTGTATATACGTTTAACTCTAAATGTATACAAACCAGTTGGGTAATAATTTTGACATTCTTTATTCCTAGAGTTCATTCATGGGCTTATATTCTCAATAGAATTGCTTTATTCTTAAGGAAATTTATGCAAAAGAGATATATCCCGTTTCCATGAGAAATATATCATAGTTAAAATAAAGTTACGAGCAATATAGTTTGGGGGGTCCTTAAGACACTTGACCTCTCCCAAATTTTGCACATGAATAATTCTTTATATCAAACATGTATAATGTATTCATTGTACAAAATACCCGTAAACCTGAGAGAGAGAGAGGGCTCTATTGTAGACATATGTTATGTACATGAGAATTATGGTATAAATAGAATAGGTCTAAAGAGGCCTAGTAAGAGAGGACTAGGCCCAAAGATTTACCACAATAGCACTCTGTGTTGCTAGTGATTGATAGGGAAAGAAGTCAGCTTGCTCCGTCGCACGTGCTCCCACAAGTCTGCTGAAAATCCGGCAAATATAAGTAACGTTCAACCCACGTTCTGGATTACTACTGAGCTGTTTCTTATGGGAATTCAGTTTCAAAGGAAAGAACATTTTACTGACGTACTTCACTTCAAACCAGACTTCAGATAAGTGTTAAACTTCCCGATCATCTATCACATCAGAAATTCAATTTTATATGTCTGAAAGAAACTGACGTAAACAGGAATATGATTTATATATAAAATGAACGTTCATCTTATCTACTACCTTATTCAACATTGATTGCTTTTTGAAAAAGGAAGATATGAGCATGTCAGAAAAGGAAAAGAACATTGCACTAACAAGATCATAAATGTTCATTTAGTCCTTAAGGAGCAGTTAAATGATGGTTTATGTTTGAGTTTGGTCTTGAAGTGACAGTGAATGCGCTAACCCATGAAGTCCTAGTGAGCACGATGCCTATATCTTTTACTGACTCTCACGAAACTTTTGAATGACAGATTTCGTCCGCGTACCAAGTGGGGCGTGAAGGAGGCGCTGTGAGACGTTATCAGCCCGTAGAATTGAAAAGGAAAAGGAAAAATGTTGTCGACGCAAGGTACGGCGCCTGAGGACATAAAAACACTGTTTTTGCATGAAGGAAAGCAGCGGGATTTCAAGCAGACGACAGTTGCCGCCATTTTGTTTTGCCTCGTGCTCGATCGTCTGCTTTCAACTTCAATGGCGGCCGATTGTTGCCGGGTTCATATTGTTGTATTGAACAACTCTAAACAGGGCTAGGTGAGTACTAACTCAAAGCGATCTGACCCAATCAAGCACAATCTTGTTCCTTCACGTGAGCAGTGCCACAGTTCTGGTACACCAGGTGGGGTTAGTTTGGGAGTTGAGCTTGCAGATTCTGGAACGGGACAGTGAATTGCTCCAGGGATGGTCATTAATTCTGTAAGCCGGGGATGATTACATGTCAATGAAAATCGGACATTTTGACTGACTGTGTTTCCCTAACACGGTAAGCTGTCGTGTTTTTGAAAGTTGCATATGTGTTTCTAGATACCCTTCAGGTATTGGATTGAATTTGAATAACAGTTAAGAAACCGCTTACAACGTGCAGGCTGCTAGGATACATGTAGTAACCAGCATGTCATGCATCATAAGGATACGGGTCTCGTTTGGTCTCAGATTCATTGTACTGTCTCTTTCAGTGGTACAGCGAATGGGCCATTTCGATATAACATATGATGTACTGTATGTGGTCACTCAGAGGAGTAATACATCTGATTAAACCTGTCATAGAAACAACTTTCGAAATTGAAAATGATTGATTACTTCCGTTAATTCATATTTTGAATATTCCCAAATGTAGAAACTGAAGTGCGTTTATATTAACTGAGCATAAAATTCATAAGTAGCTGTTTCACCGATTTCTCCAAAACAAAAAGACGCAGGTTTTTTCGTTGGTCCTCCTAATATTTAAAACATGAGCACGTCTTTGACCAAAGGAGCAATTCATGTTTAATGTACATAGCACTCACCCACATATGAAACAAAATCTTAGATTTTCATTTGAAGTTGGGGCCACGTGCCCTTTTCACTCACTTGAGCTGTATTTATGTACTTGTTCTCCAGAAGCCCTTAACTTGTGTGTGAAAGCCATCTGCCAGCCATACGAACAGATTTGATAATTATTACAAAACAGTACCAAGATGAACTTTAAAGAACTGAGACTTCTCGTGATCATCTGGTCTTGTCTTGTGTTTCATATGTAGCAGATCAATTTCACCTTCATGACTACATGAAATGTTTAATGGCAGAGGATAGGTATGGTTACATTTGCCAGGACTGGATAGAAGGAGTGAACAGAAATATAAAACTCACTTTTGACATTCAAATTTAAATTTTCGAAAACTGATTAGGCTATTGAAAGCGGAATAATAGTGATGATTTGATGATTAATGTTTGAAGTAGCTCATGAAAAACAACAGTGTGAGGTGCTCGTCAATCGATCAAATATAATGCCGACCAGAGTTTACCTTGAAGGCACTACATACATGACATACACCTCATATGGTATGTGATCTGTGGAAGGATTTTTAAGTATTTTATATCATTCAGAAGCCACGTTGGACATGCATATTTCAGTCCAGGTAAGATGGTACCAACGTTTACTGTCTATGTTGTCCTCGTCGTATATGCGATACATCGATTCCAAGTTTGATTTATGAGCACACTTACAATACCTCTGATACATAATTTCATCGATTAGTGAATGAATGTTTGCACATTTTTGTACTTGAGGGTTGTATTTTTGACTTTAGGATTTATCACTGAATCAACTACTTTGGGTTTCATAGGTCAGTTTCTGTTTACGATCTTTTTCAACACACAGCAATGTGTATATAAAGTTCCAAAACTGCCTTTACATCCTACAGCAAAATAGCCAACTACTATTGTAAGCATCTAGTGTTTTAACCCTCTTGTGATATACAAAGTTGATTATTTTATTTTAGAAATGTTTATCAAACATAACACTCTTGAGATAAGGTATAAATGCCATGTTGTACTCGAACTGTTTCTAAAGTATATAAATGCTCTCAGATTTCATCATTTCAAAATATCACACGTTTTAACTTGAAAGAAGTCAGCGGCATCTTTCCTCTTTAGCTTTTCTTTCATGTATTCATGCATGCATCTACACTTTAATGGAAACTGGCTTCTCCTTTCTAAAAGTTGTATTGCAGAGGCGTGTTCGAGTCATGTGGCTTTGCTTGTGGCGTCCTGGTACAAACTGATACATAAATGTCTATTTACATCCAAACACTCTCTCTCATTCTGTCAAAATTCCATGTCCCTGCACATGCCCTTGAGGCAATGAGACATCGTTACTCGGTGTGTTGGTGTGTGACTCTGTGAAGGAGTGTGGGTGTGAGAGTCTGTTTACGAGTGTTGGTGTGAGTGTTTTGTGGGTACTTCTTGCAATGATATGAAATTCATTCTCTCTCACTCTCACTCTCTCTCCATATCTCTCTCTCTATCTCTATCTCTATCTCTATTTCTAAACTGTTGCTGAAACAACAGACCATGCCTTACTTGAAAGGAACTACTATTTAGTAATATACCCATAAACACGTGTGCAGTCGTATAAATGTTTTCGTAACGTGACACAAATGTGAAAATGTACGCACGTGAACTGAACGATTTTTTCAGTTGTAGTTCTGAAGATTCATCCTTTCTCTAGTATATACTCGATTCATGCATCAAGGTCAAGTATTACACAATGTTCATTTAGTGTTATATCAGTTATATAATTCATAAGGAAGTGTGCTACTATCTATTAATCATAAATACAATTGTGTTTCTCTCTTTTCCTATCCCTCAACATATGGCTTCCTCAATACCTGTTCTAGGGGAGATTAAGTATATGTGACATAATGCAAAGCCCATTATGACCAAAACAGAAAGGTTTGCTTTGAAATCCTGGTATCAATAGTGTAAAAAATCAGTTTTAATTATTGTTGGAAGTACTACGAATGTGTGAAAACAATCTTGAAGCAGTTTCATTTTGTAAATTCAACAAAGCATTTGGTTGGACGTTGTTGCGTTTGTGCATTGTAACCAAGATATAACCTAGTTTGGTTTTGTGGATCTTTTTTATACTAACTTCATCTTAACGATTCTGGTTTAGGGGAATTATAACTATATCTTTAGATGAAATTGAAGGCCATTAGTTATGGTACATCAACTGAAAATACTTGCTTTGTTACTGTTTATTGCAACTAAAAAAAACTGAAGCACTGTGGGAAATTTACTCAACCACTGATCATGAAGTTATAGCCCATGGTTGATCATTTTGGGGACAAAAAATGTTAAATCAATCACTCAAGTGTTTTGCCTTAGAACAGGAAGGCGTTGCCATGGAAACGCACATAATCAAATTAAAAAGCACCACCCGTTGCATGATGCCTGTGCTGCATCAGCTTAATAGTAACCAGCTCCTAACAAATGAAATCGAGGGTTCTGTCAACGATGGTTCTCGGAGTTTTATAATTACCAGACATTTGGTATCACACGGTGCAGCAGAACCAGAGCCATAAATTTACCAGGAGGCACTGCCATATTAATAACTTCAGGTAGTGTGTTGTGGCTATGTATAGATTTTCTTGTTCAACCTACTTGGAAACCAAGAGGGAATAACTGCCGAAGCCACGTGCACATTCGGTCCTAGCAATTTCAGGAACACATCGAATGTGATTGATTAACGAAACAATATTCGTGTGATCAGTGATACATATTTTAGCTAAAAATTGAAGTAGCTCGTTCTATACAAAATATAGTTGCAGATATGAATCAAATGGATTTGTTGTCCTCTAAAATGTCAATGTAAACCCAGGGACATAAAGGGACGAGGGAATCTGATTTTATAAGGTTGAACCTGAAAGAATTGTTGTTTAGTTTGATTTTGTCTATATTACCACCACCAATTCCCACTTAACAAAGAAATCTGTGAATAATTTTGTGTCAAAATAAATGGATTCAATCGATTCAGTCATGGATTCAATCGTGCACCACACGAATCAAACAAGTTTGAACTTAAATTTGTGCAGAAATGTGTCAAGCAAGTTTAGTCTAAGATACCTATCTGCATTTGTCTGTTACTTCTTTTTATTCTTGCAAGTTTAAAAGAAAATAATTAGCCCATGTGGACGCAGTATTTCGTTATGACATCTACAATTGAAAATGAAACAATTTTGTAAAAAAAAACAGCTAATAGGTACATTCTATTTTGCTGCGTGACATTTACTAACGTATTTTATACTTACGTGCAGTTATAATATGCTTTTGTATCCAGTAATCTGAAAGTATGTAAACAGTTTATTGTGTACAATATTACCATGAACATCTATAAAGCTGTCTTTTTAAACGCTTGAACAAGATCCCACTTCTGATTATATTTACCAAGAGTATCATTTTCATATTTGACACTCCAAGCATAAATTATGAACAAATGCAGGACTCCGTGTAAATGAAAA
This sequence comes from Haliotis asinina, assembly GCF_037392515.1. NCBI lineage: Eukaryota > Metazoa > Mollusca > Gastropoda > Lepetellida > Haliotidae > Haliotis > Haliotis asinina. The sequence continues at coordinate 46,265,178 of NC_090281.1, forward strand.
ATGTGAAAGATGACTTGTTGATGAATGTTTATGAACACTTTGAATTTTATGGATTGTTATATACAACACTAAATAACTCGCAGTTTTTCCAACAACATCGGGAAGTCATGAGTGAGGTTGAGGCACAGATCACATGTATGTGATATTTAGCTCTGGGGCTTAGGACGTATTTATCATGGGGTCCTAGGACGAGACAGAAATTCTGCAAAACATAAAATCAACGAAGAAATAAACTGATCATGAAATTTTTTTCTGGAGGAATTAAACAAAAAGGACATCACTTCTGTCATGATCATGACAGTGTCATGATCATGCCTTTATGAAACACCACCATATAATGAAGTAAGTTCCTGTTAATGACAGACTCACAACAAAGGAAGCAGTAAGCGAAACACAAACATACTATTTGGTATACTTACGTCAGGTATGCTGAAACACACAGAAAGCGAGATTGTTTAAGCATTTCGTGAAATACGACATCTCAAGAACATACGACAGAAATATTGAAATAGTTGGGTTTCTCATATGTGATGATTGTGTATATCTAACCGCAATGCAGGAAAATAGCTCATCTTGTTCAAACGCTTTGAGACCAGACAATGCAAATTATATTTCATCACATCTGTACGTCATTTTTATAAATCTATAAATCAATCAGTCTATAAATGAAATGTTAAGTTTGGTTGGCTTAAATGTTCCCCATTTACAAAACATCTTCCATTACACCCACTTTATAAGTAAAAACTTATAAGTTAAACTTCAACAAACTGTCATTTCTACCCGTGATTACGCATTGTGCTGATTTTTGACACATATATCTTTAAACTGTATGTTTTCCCAAATTCACGATTTAAAAATGGGACTTATGAATATACTTATTTCTTATACTTTTAAAGAAGTTGTAAGACTTGTCATCACACCTACGGTGTTTATAAAGATGTCCCGGACAATGTGTCACACGATAATGAATTCTTAAAGCATGTTGGGAGTTCACCAGAGCGCACCAAGCATATCACACATAAGATACCTCTCATGTCTCTTTAATGACTGCTTTAAGTGTGGTTCATGAAATGAAACCATGTAATTACGTGTCAAGCATCTCATTCAGTGTAGCCCTTCATCTAGGATGTGTGGTCCACTCGTCCAGCAGGCTTACTCAGGTAGGGTAGTGTTACTTAAAACAGGATATATTTTTTTAATTGCATGTCTCCTCAGATGAGTATACCTTCGGAAAACGTCATGCAAACTAATTAGTAAACCATTCCAAAAACGGGGATTAAATGTCTCTCAGTTGTTAAACTCACAACCATTTTTGGATGATGGAAATATTGATTGTAATATGCTTGAAGATGAAACATCGAAATTTGATTCATTAGGTATTCATGGAAAGTTATGTTTAATTCATAATTAATAGGTTTAGTATTTATGCATGAATATGTATGTACATGCATGTATCTAAATTTATATGCACATGAGGGAAATGTGATGTGTGCATTTTAGAAGCTCATTCACACCAACGTTTCAATTTTTAATTGGTAGAATATGTGAACACAAGGTCAGTGAAAAAGAATGCCCTGTCGACTTTCCCCTAAAACAGAATCATTGGGGAAGATAACTGTGTAAGTTATGAATGAACCAGTAAAGACCACTTAAGACACCAGGTGTTCGCAAGAAGGATAAGCATGTATTGCCAAATGTAAAAGCCTGTCACTAAAAAGATGGATTGAGTCTGGAGCCATAAAAACAATGAATGATGTAACGCAGACAATACATTTAATTTTTACACATAGTTGGAATGTAGGCTTTTAGTTGGTAAGCATAGTGCTTAAATATTTCAATGAACTTCTCCAAAGAATGCATTTTTAAGTACTGCAAAAATGTAATACTTGAATTCCAAATTACGGATTTTGTCAGTATCATCAGGGAAGCTCTTATGCTAAATATGATCTAACCAGGATCCCAAAGAATAATATTGAATTTACGAGACACATAAATCCTTGTACACAATCTTTGTGTGGTTGTCCTGCACAAAACATCATAAATTGACATGCGGAAACCTGTATAACTCAGTGTCTGAAGTTTCTTTGTTCGAGTGCATTGTTATGCTTATAAATGTTTACATGCTTTCAGAGATATGGACAACTGAACCCGACCCTGATGTGTCTCTACCCCCAGGCGGACCACGTGTGTGTCTGGCAGTCATCGAGGCATGACGATATCCGGGTTGTTGGTGGCGCTTGGTCTCTGGGACATGTATCACACCCACGCTCCTTTGCTGCGGGGGGCCGGATCCAATTCGGGTACATTTATGATGAAGGGGTATATGTCATTCAAACAACAATGGACGCGTGGTGGGTATCATAGTGTGAGTCAAAGGTCAGTGCAGAATAGTAGGTTGTAATTTTACAAAATAAATTAGTTTCTGTGAGACACAAATGTAAACAATATTGCATGTTCAAAATGTTTCTCGATGTCGATATATGATATGTGATCATGTTATTCATGTTTCATTGTTGTTTTTTTCTTATTCAATGAGAATTGTTAATTTTTTAAAAACCTGCATCTAGTAGCCCAAACAAAATGAAACATAGAAATGCTTAACACCAAAATTGAAATATGCCTTAAAACAAATTTATTCAAATTTCTAAAGTTTTCTTTCACATGCTATATACACTAATGAAAATGTGTATTTGAGAGAAAAAATAATGTGCACCAGCTGCTGATGAATTCTGGACAAAAAATATGCCCATTGTTTTAGCTATAATTAGACCACCGGTGTAATATTTGGATACGGTATAACATGATCAATATACACTTCGCGATGCTCAAACATGTTACGAGCATGTGTAACGGACACTGGCCAAGATTTGAAATGTTCTCATAAACCAACAAGTGTCAAGTCAAAGTCATCTGTCACATAATATGCATTTACTTGTGTGTTAAACAGATGTGTCGCTATATTAGGGGTTCAGGGGGCTGTGTGTATAATACCTTATATCTACTGACCTCTTTGACTCCCTCAAAACCCTGTGAGTGTTGAGACAGATAGAGTTGTTGACACTTTTAACGTAGGCGACACTATGGGATGTCTTACGGGTTAACTGACATAATAAATTACCCTGTGTCTGGTTCGTGGATGTGCCACACTGAAGCCGAGGGGAGTACGACAGTGAGTCATTGCACAACAACATAATCTATGATACCGTGAATGTATAGGTATTTATGAGTAGATATTCTTCCAAAATGCATAAAATGCCACGGGGGATGTATTAATGCAGTCAGCGGTGATAGTAGCACAGTAGTAACATAATACTTGCTAAAACATATTCAAATGCACAGACACATGTACAACGCGAAAAAACAAAGCAGACTTATAGCAGACTCTTAGATTTCGTAAAGTTTCTGTTGCATATTAATGAACAGGAAATGAAATGGTGAGAAATAAAAATACGTTCTAATTTTCTTTTAATTCTTTAAGAAAGTAACTGCAGATGATTTGTGTTCTATTTCAACCAGGACATGTTACATTTCAGGAAAGGAACAAAAAGTTGGATTTACCTTACGTCAGTGGTTTTGGATGTACTTGCAAATGCGTTTTAGCGATGTGAGGGGATGGCCCCCCAACGAATATGGTTCTCTTGAGATACCGGTCGTTAGGCTATGATTGTCCAAACGCAATTCTTGTACTGTTCAACCAAGAACTGTGTATGGACATCAGTGCTTGCGGCGATGCAACATCATGATGACATACTGTTGACGTCTCGAGGAAGAATTTGATGACGTCATAACGGAGAGAATCCTCATTTGATTGTGAAAGAAGATGAGACATGCTAAAATTCAACACCCATCTTTATTCAAAATATCAGCTACACCTTTTCAATGTAGACTATGCAGCAGGTCACTCATTTCAAGAAGAAATAAAGCAAAGTGAATCTTTAATTTGAGTTTCATTTTCAAAATTCACATGAATTGAATTACATATTTCAATATATAATGAAAAAAACTTTTCCCTTTTTTGAATTTATTACTTACAGTGAAAAAAAAATAATGCAAATCGATTATTGTTAATAAATGAGTAAACAAATTATTAGATTAACATATAAGTTTCATATTTACTTTCATATGTTCATATGTTGAGCGTTAAGTTTTCGTAATTGCATACATCATTTATATTATGGGATCAGGCTAACTGCCTGCAGGTCAACTGCCCCCTGGCTATTTGCCCCTATCTCTAGGATTGGTTTTCTTAAATTCAATCTTAAATTATATCCATCAGTTGTGATTAAGGTAACAACTTAATTAAGATAACAACTTAATTACATTATATTAACTGGCTATCTAAGAAACTGGCTTCTATCTTGATATGATTGGTAAAGTGAATTATTGTCTTGAGGCATGAGTTGCCATCACCAAAAGGTAAAGCCTGCCGTTACAATGTCAAAAGACTTGCACGTGTTGTTGGAAAATAAACATCTATGACCATTTGGGGATTTGTTTTCGGGGTGTGGATGGTTGGGGGGGATGGGAGTGCGAGGCGTGAGGGGGCAGTTGTCGAGGGAGCAGTTAGCCTGGACTCCATATCACATGTTTAATAATTATCTTTCCTGTTTGGAGTACCACGTGTTTCCAGTCGTGTACTTTAAAATCAACTGTATCAAAGTCTGAAAGCAGTTTTATGAAAGCAAAATTGTACAATAGAAAGCATAAACTCACGTATCGTTTCATGTGTTCAACTACGTGATTTTCAAAAAAATGCATTCATGATCACTTTTCATTAGTTGTAATATATTTGTTTATTATGCCTTAAACTATAAACTTAGTACAAGGGACATTCACGTCAGTTCTCAGAATAAATATATAAATGTCAGTGACATTCTCAGAATAAATATAGAAATAACAACATTATACTGTTTATATATCTCCCTTTTGTACACATACATGTTTTCGATTGCTTCTTGACTATGTGATCTCTCGAGTCATATACATTTCAAAATACTCAGTTCAAAAAAAAAAGCTCTATCTCTATAAGGGCAATGTGAATTCATGTGGACATGAATTAATGTCCCGTCTGAACTGAGTATGTTATCTTTTTCACATCAGTTGAAACTTTTCTAAGTCAGGGTACCCCAAATACCGCAAGTATGCACACCCTGGTACGTTCAGGAAGCCATCAGGTCTTTAACGTTTCTGCCCTCAGTTGGTAAGTACAATACAGAGCAGTCTTAAATGGAGCTTATTATATGATCGACAAGAAACACAACAAAGACTATCAACTAGCAGGGGGCTACTGGAACAGAGGTGAAGGCTACTTCAACCATCACTGCATAGTGTTCACCTATTCATGTTCAACCAGTCACTGTGCTTGTAGGGTAGATACTGGTCGACGTATGATCCCTTGTCTTGCAAAATACAGTGCACGGATACAGTATAAACATTTTTGTTTCATCTTCATGATATTAAAGATATGTCCTGTACCATTAATGACGCATTTAAGGTCGAAATAGATTTAGTTTCCTACGGCAAATGTCTGGAATATTGCTAAAACTAGTTTTGTAATTTTCATTACGTATATATTTTTTCATCAAGTCGAACTACCAAGAAATAGTTATTCCTTGTGACAGAGGCAACCATCCATACTCGACACTTTAACTCTGCTGTCTCAACATTATGTCAAAAAAAATGAAATTTATTGGTAGTCAATTAGCAATTCATGATACCATGGATTTCTATGTGTATGGAGCCCCCATGGAATAAAATACATAAAAGAGCAACACCCGTTCATTGTTTGTTCATACCTTACTGAGAATTGTACGCTCTATTGTTATGAAACATGAATTGCGACAACATTGGTATGTTATTTATATATTGTGTACGATGTGGCATCTACATCTAAAATTCGCTGAGTACCCCTATGTGTTCTGCAGCAACAACCTTGAATGAGATGTGAGGAGCAGCTCACAGAAGTGCAATGTTAGTATTATTGATTTTGTTACTGGGCTGTGTCATGTTGGAGCTTGTATGTTTATAGATTGTATACGGAGGCATTACGTATTATATACCGCAAACACAAATTTAGAAATATTTCCTATTTGAACAGCTTTCATGTGGCACTATTCCTCTCTGAGCTGTTGTCATTTAGCATTATTCTCTATTGGAGCTATTGTCATGTAGTACTATTCTCTAGCTGACATGATGTTATGAATCACTGTCCTCTACCTGAGCTACTGTAATGTAGCACTATTCTCTATCTTACTTACTATCATGTAGCAGTATTCTCTATCATACTTACTGCCATGTATCAATATTCTCTATCTGACCTGCTGTCATGTAGCACTAATCTCTGCCTTACTTACTGTCATGTAGCACATTCCCTATCGTACTTACTGTCATGTAGCACTATTCTCTATCTTACTTACTGCCATGTAGCACTACTCCCTATCTTACCTGATATCATGTAGCACTATTCTCAATCTTACTGTCATGTAGCACTATTCCCTATCTGACCTGCTATCATGTAGCAGTTTTCTCTATCTTACTTACTGTCATGTAGCACTATTCTCTATCTTACTTACTGTCATGTAGCACTATTCTCTATCTTACTTACTATCATGTAGCAGTATTCTCTATCATACTTACTGCCATGTATCAATATTCTCTATCTGACCTGCTGTCATGTAGCACTAATCTCTGCCTTACTTACTGTCATGTAGCACATTCCCTATCTTACTTACCGTCATGTAGCACTATTCTCTATCTTACTTACTGCCATGTAACACTACTCCCTATCTTACCTGATATCATGTAGCACTATTCTCAATCTTACTGTCATGTAGCACTATTCCCTATCTGACCTGCTATCATGTAGCAGGTTTCTCTATCTTACTTACTGTCATGTAGCACTATTCTCTATCTGACCTGCTGTCATGTAGCACTATTTTTAAACTGATGAGGAGGAATGGACAGTAGGTAAACAGAGGATGAACTCATTCACATTTGGGAAGAATACTGAAAACAGTCCACAGATTGCAATCCACCGTGGCCAGCTGACACCATTAAGACCAACCCATGTCGCCACATGGAGGAAAACAGGTTTCCCCAGTGTATCATGGCATATAAAGATAGCTTCTCAGAAGTGTCAATGTCAAGAGGATCAGCTGGTAGATGAGGTCTACTTTATATGATACAAACAAGTACATGTATGTCAGTCAGTATATGTAGGTGTGATGTACTTACAGGTATATCATTCACTATATGTAGGTGTCATGAAAGCACACGTTTTTCAGCCTATATATGTAGGTGTGGTGAACACACAAGTATGTCAGTCAGTATATGTAGGTATGATGTACTTACAGGTATATCATTCACTATATGTAGGTGTCATGAAAGCACAAGTGTATCAGCCTATGTGTAGGTGTGATGACGACACAAGTATGTCAGTCTGGGTGTGGTGCACTTACAAGTATATCAGACACTATAGGTAGGTGCAACGTACTTACACGTATATCATTCAGTGTATGCAGGTGTGACGCACACACAAGTGCATCTGTCAGTATATGTAAGTGGTATGTACTCACAAGTATGGCATTTAGTATTTGTAGGTGCAATGTAACCATAAGCATATCACTCCATAAGTGAAGGTGTGAGAGATGATCACATGTTACTGCATGTATTTGATATATTGGTATTCACAAAATACTACATGTATGTGATATATTGGTACTCACAAAATACTACATGTATGTGATATATTGGTATTCACAAAATACTACATGTATGTGATATATTGGTATTCACAAAATACTACATGTATGTGATATATTGGTATTCACAAAATACTACATGTATGTGATATATTGGTATTCACAAAATACTACATGTATGTGATATATTGGTATTCACAAAATACTACATGTATGTGATATATTGGTATTCACAAAATACTACATGTATGTGATATATTGGTATTCACAAAATACTACATGTATTTGATACATTGGTCTTCACAAAATACTACATGTATGTGATATATTGGTACTCACAAGTTACTACATGTATGTGATATACTAGTATTGATATTCACAGGCTACTACATGTGTCTGTGATGGATGCTTGCAACCTGATTATAAGTGCGATAAATACCAATAGTTCCTAATAACTCTGTAGGTCTGCAAAATGTAAGTCAAGTATGTGTGAGTTTGGTGTTCACAGCCCTAAACCAGACCGTTCAAGTAGCATTACATGTAACAAATACAATGCAAAACAATCATCCACTGTACCCATCCATCACACAGTTGGTCATTTAAGACCACATCTGAAATTATCCTAGACAAACTCCCTCCTCTCCAAGCTGGATGTATGTCAACACGGGGACACACACTGCTATAGCTCCCATATGTCTTCTAGCCTCACAGCTCTCCACATAAAGTGCTCGTTAACTGGGGATTCATTTCGCAGCATCAAAAGCATCCCTAATTTCATTTCCTAACAAGTATTCGCCAAAAACAGCTAAACTGAAGAGATTTTCAACTTCATTTCGCCTCTTGCTCTTGATGTCTTGTTTTAGAAGCGGCCTCTCAAATTAGATCCGTTTGTTGAGTCACCCAGTTCTTCTTTCAAGATAAAAATAACCTCCCTATCGATGATGTATTATATTGCCAGTTGTGCCTAACACTGATATCTCAGATAAACATGATACGCCGACACACTTCTTGTGGCAGCCAATGGCTGATATCAGAAAACACCTACATTCAAATTATGTCAGCGCTTTTACACGGTTAAAAAAACAATGGATTTTATTATAAAAGATAAATTACCGATGTATCCCTGTGCAATCAGTGTACAAGAATACCTTTGCAATTCCGTCTGTGAGGAACTGATGTTATAATGGGTTGTAGCAAGTTGTAATTAACGTTGATAAATAGAGCATTGCAAATACACGTGAGGAGATTATAAATGGCTGACACACAAATCAGTACATATAGGTAATGCCACCATGGCATCACCTATTGGAATAGTTCATCTCCGTTTCAAAGCCAGATAAATCAGACGAATCAATAAAATGTCGTGTAGCTATAGCTGACACATACATAATAAAAATTGTTAAAGTGCCTGTCTATGTATGTATATATTTACGTACGTACGTGGATAGATGGATGCGTGCATGTATATGTGCGTGTGTCTAGGTATGCTTCTGTGTTATCATGTTATTTGTTTAGTGTCTGATTAGTGTCTCCAACTGGTGATTTATCTCTGTGTATGTGTCGTGCGTGTGTGTGTATTTTGACGCTGGGGGTTTGTCATGCGTGCGCGTGCGTGAGCATAAATGAGTATAAGAGAGAGAGACCTTGTGTAATTTTGCATATGTGTCTCAGTGAGTCAGTATTATGACTGTGTGTATGACTAATGACGAATGTACCAGCGTCCTTATGTGCTCCTATTTGTTATCTTGAAGAAGATGGATATAAACGGTGTATCATGACACAAAATGACCTTTTATGTTTCGATTTTAATTGGGCATGTACTGTATACACTTATCCGCTCAACTCAAATCAGATCAGTCCACTGAATATACAACGCGCTGACTGCTACTTTCATCACTTATGCCGTTAATAGAACTGTTTAGCGTATCAGGCCAAGGCGTTTCGGCTCCCAATGAGTTCAGAAACGACACATAAGGTCAGTTGCCTTGGTAAAGGAAATCTCAAAATCAATGCCACCAAAAGCATGTTTTAATGCACTGAATCGTAAACGGATTAACGAACGAATGCAGAGTGGTTTGATAGTCTAATGACTGTCTGCCTGTTTCTTTTGATCCTTTGATTGTGCCCAAACAGTTTCGCCAAAATGTCATCAACTTTAACCACGAACACTTTTATGTTTCATATCTGATCAGCAATACCAAATACAGATGAAGTTTATTTTTCTTCAGTTCTCATTTTCCATAATATGACACGTTTATTCTTTAAATTATACATGCAGATTATCTTATTTTGATCCGAATAATTTGACCAACAGGGATAACACGTTTGGTACCACCTCTTAATATCTTGCACAAAATGTCATGGTGATGATGAATGATTAATTTATAGCTCAAGTTGCCAGGTCAAGTTATTAATCCGATTATCTGCGTAGAGTTTAGACAAACGAAATAAAAAGCTTTAAAATCTGATTACTTTTTATCGTGTTGTGTAATAGTATAAGGCACATTATTGTCCTTGACCATATCCCATATTGGTACACCGGGCTCATTCTCACTCATTCTTTCACTCACTAACTCACTCTACCGCTCACTACTCATCCAGTCACCCACTCACTCACGGACTTATGCTTCATATCGTACTCACAGCGTGTGTAGGTTCATGTCTCATGTACACTGCAATTCTTGCAAGAGCATCTTTAAGACAGCTCACGATATACACCCTTTCACAATGTGTTCATATTTTCCAGACATTTGCACAGCATGACGCTCCAAAAATATGTTAATTTCTACGAAATGAATGCATTTTGAAAGCCTGTTTACGCTCTACAAGATATTTCATAGCTGCATCTCTTTGTTATCTGTATGTATGTGCCATAAAATTGTTAAGCAAAAGGAAGAGTCATGTTTAAAGGTAGCTAAAAATGAAATGAACAAACAATTTGCTATTCAGGTAGTGTTTGGATATGGAGGTTGTGTCGGAAAACGTTTTCAGCCAAGGGACGTGTTCATACCTTTCTTTTTTTTATGTATACTCAGAGGTAGACTATATTTATAGTTTGTTCCACTTTGTTCAATGCTTGAGCAATTATTTTCAACCAAGCGACGTTTTAATCCTTTCATGTTTTCATCTATTTTCAGGTAAGTATAATTTTACTTTGTTCCAGATTTAAAAGTTTCACCAGAGTCATACCACAATTGCTAAAAGCATAGTCTATTTACGAGTCAGGTATTTTAAATATTATGAACTGAAGCTGAAGCAGTAATAGTATATTTATACGATGTTTCTTCTATTTAGATTAAAAGGTTTCTCAGCTGTTTAATTTTTTACTAGCATTCAGTGATGTAGTATATTTTTGCGATGTGTCTTCTATTTAGATTCAAAGGTTTCTCCAAAGTCATGACAATTTTGCTAAGGACACAGTCAATTTACGAATCGGGTGGTTTAAATATTACACTGACACTGACGTTTTAATAACGCCTACATTTGTATTCAGAGTAATAGTATATCTATACTGTTTGTTCCATTTAGATTAAAAGGTTTCACCAGAGTCATAAGAAATTTGCCCAGTCAGGTTACGAGTCATGGGTTTTAAATATCAAGAACTGAAGCCTGTGGGTGCTAGTACTTAGACCTCCATCTTTAGCAAGTCAGTCCTGTCTCAAGTGTGCACCAGAACACTGAGACATTAGGGGAAGGTGAGTGTACTGAAGTTGCCCACTAAGCCATTGATCCAGCCTAAAATAATGACAATCAATTTGTACAAATACTAATGGGCCATTACTACCTAACCAGTCTCTCTTAAGTCTGATGAACTGCCGAAATATGAGATGGGACATTTGCTGCATGTGCGCCAATAACTGGAATCAATAAGTAACAATTGGGTAATCGATCACACAACGCTCGTAATGAAATTACACAATAATCCAAAATGATTTATCGGAGTATATTATGCAGTCCATATATTAATGGAGTAAATTATACTGCCATAGGTTAACGGACATGGACAGCATGTTTTTTTCTGTGCGATGGTACCTTTGTGTTATGAAGACGTTCTTTATCCGTCTTGAGAGACACACTCCAAGGTGTGGTACGGTTGCGGGATTCGATCACCATCTCCTTACAGTGCATCGCGGCAGCTCACTCAGTTGGAACCCTCGTGCCCTCAGTTGTTGGAATGTAAAGAATATATTGAGAGGTCGTGATATGAGCGTCACTCCTTACGTGATATAGTGGATACGGAATCTGCCGGAAGAGATGTTGGTTCAGACCCTGGCCCCGCCTTACAGGAGATAAAATACAACCAGACACCCTTGAGCCGAAGTTTTTAGCGGTTGTGTCGAACATCGGATAACTCGAACTAATAAGTCTTTGTAACGTCGACACGACGGTGTTGAATATGCATGCACTTACCCAACCTGGGTATGGATTTTCGAAGCTTTCATAGTACTAAGATAGTCGTAAGTGCCATACGTCAACATTGACTTATGACTGTCTTAACGCTGAGAGATCTTCAAAAATCTAGGCCCTGGAGTTCGGCACGAAGAGAGGTAAAACAAGAAATAGTCAGCCGTTTCATTATACCTATTCCGTTCGAGGTATCCGTGGTCCAGTAGCTGTTAACGGCATCTGCTGCGCCGATCCATAAACTAATTCAAATACCATAGGATATTAGCGACCGATGACCAGATATAGAAAGACATGCTATGAATAAGACTTCGAGTTACGTCTGTGTCTTCAGAAACGAGATCATTACTACCGAGGAAGGTAAGCCTAATCTATCCGTCCTGTTGCATTTAAAACATTAATTCCCTAAAATGCTCATATATTCATTCGATCATAATGTGGACGGAAAGACGCATTATGCTGAGGAATGCATGTTCCGAGTTTTAAGCAATGGTAATTGACTTGCTCCATCCACACTATCCATTACACACTGTAGCTATTTTCAGGTTTGATCTCAAGGTTTAGTGAGAACAGCAAAGTTTGACTTATAACAGACCGTGATTATTCTTCTGTATTTCTGTCAACACTCGGCGACTTAGTAATGAAATAGGTGTTATGGGCCAGTCCAGATCAGCGAGGACATAGCTTCACGTCAGTGGAGGGTCTGTAGAGAGTTTAATGACATGAAGTCTCACCGTAGATTGAAATGTGTTCACAGGGTCTTATGCGTGGAGATGAATATTTATAGGGATGTTAATATGTTATATGTCAATCGTTCTAACGGTATTGCTGTTTCAGATCAAACGCTGAGTTTGAGACATTATTAAGTACATGTGCAAACTGTGTGGACGAAAGGCGAGTAATCGTTGTGAGACTTCAGAATTGGAGTCATCGGTTCCCAAATGTTTTGATCGATGCTCATGCTGCTGATCACTGGATTGTCTGGTCCAGACTCCATTATTACAAGACCGCCGTCATATAGCTGAAATATTGCTGAGTGCGGTATAAACTCACTCACTCACACACACACACTAAGAAGTGGAAGATGATGATCATGATGATGATATTGATGATCATGATGATGAAGATGAATGGTTGTATAACACGATGCTGCATCTGGTTCCTGTGTTTATCAACGTGGCGTCCCATCAGAGGTGACAGAACATGATGTCGTCTCTGTTGCTGTCAATCATACGACTAGAATGGAGTCACACTTCAAATTCCGTCTAAATAGCTTATTCATGAAAATTAAATTTATTCTTGGTTCATGTTTCGCTCGACCTTTTACGCAACATCAAAGTTTCCAACAACACATGGATTCTCTCCTCATAAGACTCGTCATAATGTTGCGTCAAGGACGCAAATGCTGATCTTCACGCAACTGGTCACGTGACCTGAATAGCCGTTTACCAGTCGCCTGCAGCAAACTGGACCATCTACCTGCAGCATCCCCCAGGAATATGACTACACACATGGCGGCAACGTGTTCGGCATTGCATGACTGCAGATATGCATTTTCCAGCTTCAAACGGCAATGTGTTTGAGCTTCCACGGCGCAATGCTGCCGTAAATGGGCAACGAGAATACACCTTCAACAGAATTTGATTAACATAATATGCAGTTTAACGTAAAATTATAATTTGTATTATTCAAACATGCCACAGGTGGTAGATTCAGTGAAGTGTACGGATATATCAATAATAGATCTTGTTTCGTAGGTTCGCTAATTAAATATTTTGTTCGGATGAAGGTGGTAAGGTTTCTCTTGACGGCAATGCCTCTGGGTATACAGACGGTAACAACATTGGGAATCAAACTTATGCATATGTCGTGACGAGTGTAAGAGGTTGGTTTGCCTATACACATTTTTTTTCACCAACGGGTTATGATTTCTTTCGGATTCGATTCCGAAATGGCAACACCGACATTACCTAAAACTCTGTGTCAGTATGTATTACAAATGGATAAGTGTTGTGACTATGCTCTGGGGTTGAAAAGGGTTAATGAAAGGCGTGACGTTTATATACGTGACGTGACGACATGGAAGCATACGACATGACAGGTTCTTCAGAATCACCTATGTAGCTTACCAGGCTTTATGTTACATGACCAATATAGGTGATGTAGACTCGCCATCATGTCCACTAGACCCTATATTACATGTAGATGTATAGAATCCTCAATAATGTGTAGTTACATGTACAATACCGCTGCATAGAATCTCCCAATGTTTATGTACTAGACCTTATGTTACATGTAGAATACCGCTGCATAGAATCTCTCAATGTTTATGTACTAGACCTTATGTTACTTGTAGATTACAGATGTATAGAATCATTCATGGTTTGCACTAGACCTTGTGTTACATGTAGATTACAGATGTATAGAATCATTCATGGTTTGCACTAGACCTTATGTTACATGTAGAATACCGCTGCATAGAATCTCCCAATGTTTATGTACTAGACCTTATGTTACATGTAGATTACAGATGTATAGAATCATTCATGGTTTGCACTAGACCTTGTGTTACATGTAGATTGCAGATGTATAGAATCATTCATGGTTTGCACTAGACCTTATGTTACATGTAGATTACAGATGTATAGAATCATTCATGGTTTGCACTAGACCTTATGTTACATGTAGATTACAGATGTATAGAATCTCCCAATGTTTATGTACTAGACCTTATGTTACATGTAGATTACAGATGTATAGAATCATTCATGGTTTGCACTAGACCTTATGTTACATGTAGATTACAGATGTATAGATCATTCATGGTTTGCACTAGGCCTTGTGTTACATGTAGATTACAGATGTATAGAATCATTCATGGTTTGCACTAGACCTTATGTTACATGTAGATTACAGATGTATAGAATCATTCATGGTTTGCACTAGACCTTATGTTACATGTAGATTACAGATGTATAGAATCATTCATGGTTTGCACTAGGCCTTGTGTTACATGTAGATTACAGATGTATAGAATCATTCATGGTTTGCACTAGACCTTGTGTTACATGTAGATTACAGATGTATAGAATCATTTATGGTTTGCACTAGACCTTATGTTACATGTAGATTACAGATGTATAGAATCATTTATGGTTTGCACTAGACCTTATGTCACATGTAGATTACAGATGTATAGAATCATCCATGATGTGCACTAGACCTTATGTTACATGTAAAATACAGGTGAAATAGAATCATTCATGATGTGCACTAGACCTTATGTTACATGTAAAACACAGGTGAAATAGAATCATCCATGATGTGCACTAGACATTATGTTACATGTAAAATACAGGTGAAATTGAATCATCCATCATGTGCACTAGACATTATGTTATATGTAGAATAATTGTGTATAAAATCATCTGTGTCGTGCACTAGACTTCAGGTTACATGTACAATAGATAATACAGAATCACCCAAACAAATTCTTATTATCTTTTCTCATAACACAGCTGGCAGAGCACTTCTGACTTGTTGTGGAGCAGGCACTGGATGGTGTCGAGTAAAGAAGTTGTTTGAAGGGGTGCATGACACAAATTCGCCCTTCACCATTCTGAAGACCCTGGCCAGCCTCAAGTTTCAACTTGGAACCTTGTACCCAAACATTATTAAATTACTGTCCATTTCTGGAGCTGTGATTCTGTCCACATCTGATGTTGGGAGAATTTTCTCCCGGGCTTTCAGAATTGCAACAGACTTCTCATGATTGCATCTTCAGCTTCAGACACTGACGTGAAGAACAATTACTTTGCCGCCAATAATAAACGTAAAGAAAATTGGCATGTTGTACAGGACGCTCTGAAGAACCGAACTTAGACATGACTCCGGTAATACGAAAATCGGGAAATCAGTACCCGTGCCCAGTGGATCCTGGTTCGGCAAATGGACACTGTGTGAACCACCTGTGTTGGAATGAATGAGTGCGTTTGGTTCAATGTTTTTGGCGGTTTGAATACCTTTATCTGTATGAAGGTTTAGCTTGAAGGCAGAAACTCACAGTAGAAGATTGATGAAGTAAGTTGGAATGATTGATGAAGAAATTTGCTAATGTTACTCAGTAAGTGACGTGAATGCCAGACAGACATGTATTTGCTGGCAGAATGTCATGTAGGAGTGTGCAACTATGTTGTAAACATTGTGTAAACGTGATGAATTGAATACTGTTCAATGAGTTCATTATACCAGGGAGATACCCATGATGACGGCATAGCTATCACAGTTGTGAGTAGCCCATCACAACACTTACTTTTCAATGTACACCTGAAACGCCGTTCAACGGCGAAACTTCTGGCAACTTTTTGCAAGAAGAAATATTTTGACTCATCTCTTATACATATTAACTTATTGTTTATAAATTTGCGGAAATCACCTATTCACCCATACACACACACACACACACACACACACACACACACATAGCCACATACATGTGTGTGTGTGCATGTGAGTGTATGCGTGTGTGTGTATGTATTGACTGACTAGATGAATGAATCAGTGAGTGATTGGTTGGTCTGTCTGTCTGTCTGTCTGTCTGACTGTCTCTGTAGCTGTTTGTTTGTTTGTTTTTTGTTTGTTTGTTTGTTTGTTTGTTTGTTTTGACTAAACCTACATGGATATAAATCTCTAACTACAACTGATACTGAATTGATTGTCTCTCTGTCTGTGGATTACAATGGTCTTAATGACTGATCCAGCTTCTGTACAAAAGAGTACAGCATATCCTGGTTATAATACCACCGTTTGTCCTGAAGAAAATATGGCATTGTATCCAGGATGGCATTATAACCAGGTAGGACAGCTCCAGTACTAAGCAGAATGTAATCTACAGCCAAATACTAAAAACCTTAAAATTTACTCATTAAATATTTGGGGTAGTTGTGGGTAACTTAATAGGGGTGAACATGGTTAAAGTGGTTGGTCTTCACAGGAAGTTCTTTGTTCGATTCCCATTTTGAGTACAATGTGATAACAGCGTGATTTCCAGTGATACAGCTGGAATATTGTAACATGCGGCTGAACCACCACATACCATTTAGTGTTTGAAGCATCTGTCACAACTCATCCTATTAAGCGTATGTGATGATGATGATGCAGAAACTGATGAAGTAGTTTACCCCCTGTCGTGCCTGTAAAGTACATTGTCGGATGCATTTCATGATGCATAGAATTACAACAAATAAAGCAGAGAAACAATCTCCACGCATACATGAGCTATTTGTGTCGAGTCTGTTTGTTGTTGCTTACTGTATGATTGGAATGTGTATATGAATCTAATAGTGATGATGTCATCCCTACGTGATGATAGCCGATGATCTATCCTTACATGTCATAATGAGTATTGAGGGGTATGGTTTTACGCCGCTTTTTTATTCCAGCATTATCACGGCGAGGGATGCCACAAATGGGCTTCACGCACCGTACCCATGTGGGGAATTGAACCCGAATCTTCGCCGTGACGAGCGAACGCTTTAACCACTACCTCCCCTACATGATGATGCCAGAGGACCCTATCCTTATATCCGGGTTCTGTCACGAACACGTGCATAAGCAAGTCATTTATTCACTTAAAAACCATCCTTTTCGTCACGGATTTGGAAAATTCCTATCTTAGATAAAACGTTTTAAATTCTTCAGCAAGCAATGTTTTGATAGGATCCTCTGTGAAAGGTGTAGATATTTTATGCATTTTTGTTCAAATGGCATATATATTGTTTGCCTAGTTTCCTTCTTTTTCTTGAAGACCCGGTTTGACACAAATGTTTAAAATATGTTGTGATGTTAGTTACCCGTGAAACATGAACCATATGAACAATCGCTTTTAGTTTTTTTCCGTATTTGCAAATCATCATCATTAAATACCACCATCATACAATATCAATGTTGCTTTTCATCCTCCATCAATTATTAGTGTATTTATTACTTACTAGTTGATATTACGTCAAATATTGCTTTCAGCAAATAAATATATTTCTCTAAGTTAACTTTAATAGATTTTACTCGCTGATTAATGAAACACGTGTTTTTACACAACGAATATTATTACACAATGAATATTTCTTTCTAGTATCATACCAGCGCTTTGTCTTTTGCTAGTTTAAATAGGATTATCGCAGTCATTGATTTCCATGGTACCACAGAGTGAACCACAGATATTATTTATCCAGCTTTAACTCCTGTAAACGCCAAAATCTTAGTGATTTATACAATATCGAACTTTTGAACTGTTCCTTCAAGCTGATCGACACCTGCCGCGTGTCAAGTGAAATATACCACATGGTGAAATCTACAGCCTTGCAGCTTAATCGAAACACGTCACCCACAGGCACAGGATGGGCAACTTTTGTATCTCAGAACGTTGACTGGACGTTTCAACTGGTTATTGATCACTAGCCATTGGTCTGTCTTTTACAAATTTTAGGCCCGTAGTACATACAAGGTCGTGGTTCTACCTGGATTTAGACCCCTGAAGATCCGGGTTAGAATTGATCTTCTGTGAACCATGCTTGTCGTAAGAGGCGACTAACTGGATCGGGTGGTCAGGCTCGCTGACTTGGCGGACACGTCATTGTATCCCAATTGCATAGATGATGTTGATCACTGGATTTTCTGGTCCAGACTCGCTTACTTACAGACTGCCGCCATATAGCTGGAATATTGCTGAGTGCGGTGTAAAACTAAACTCATTCCCTCACTTTAGTCAAATTTGTCTGTCAAAGCTGGCGGTATTCGTCATACGAGTAATGCATTCTAAAAATGTCAATTGTCAGGTTGATTATTAACAAATGACTATAAGCTCATTGTCGAGGCTGATGTCTTCTTGCTGTTTCTGAACCGAAGGTTGCAATGCACAATACGTCGTTTCAACTATTTGAATAAACTGACATTTCAAATTAAGTATTCTGGTTATGCATTCAATATCATGGTCAAACTTCTTCTTTCACTACAAATGTAACAAAAGATATGAACTACATATGGGCTGTTTATAGGATATTCAGTTAAATAGGAACGTCTTCGTCAATAAGTTGGTATTTTTGCTACCCCATAATCGCAAGTAATAAATTGTCTTTATACAAAAGTGTTGATAGCTCTTCACTTTACAGATGAACTCATTTGTCGAGTAATCGTCATGGAAACATCATTCAAGTGTAAAAAACTGTAATTTAAGATGATGTAAAATATGTACTAGACTTAAGGACAGCAAACCCATTTATCTTTCTGTCAATGCAGATCCTAAACCTAATTGTTCGCTTATAGCAATCGTTTGACCTCGGTCCTGTAGTTCCAGTAAGTAAATATTAATCTTAAATCTAACGTTAATGGCTTGTTTACCCAACAATATCTGCAACAGGAAAAGCACATACACATAAATGCAAGCATTCGTAAATAAATAAATATATAAACGTTTCAAATATCTCGCGGTTTCTCGGGAAATGCATATAAACGAGAAGTCATATTTTCTGAGAGAAGTTGTAACTTTGACCATGCGGCACATGGCAAATTAATAGCATGGATATGTTGTTCCATCGATTTAAATGATGGCCTCTAGCTAAATACGAAATATATTCGAGAAATGAACATAATGTAGACTCCCTGTGCATTAATATGTTCACGCATGGCGGATTTATATGAATGGTGGTCGTCGGGATTGAATGGCCGCCATTTTGAATTTCCGTCTGAAGAGATTTCAATCCAGGGCGTCGATTTAACCCTCTACTCACGCAATACTGTTGTGGCGGTGTGAATGATAAGGCTAGCTTGTTGCTAGGCTAGTTTATAGCGCGGTGCATGCTCCTGGCATTTCCAGTCTGGTTGCATTTTCGATGCGTTGGCACTTTTTCTAGGGTATAGTTGTCAAACTGGAGATGTACTTGCAGATTCCTGTTGCTCTAGCGTTTCGGCGTTCCAAGAGGACACAGACACAGATTTACATCAAGACACATGATCGGTAACATTCTGTAGGAATATTGATGAGGTCCGTCCTAATGTTGTTAATGTAATCACCGGTGTGATTTGTCATTTGGTTGTACTGCGCTCCATTCGTAAGTTAAAAGGTGTCGCCTTGGTCAACATTAAATGCTTGTTCGGAGAGGAGTTAAATAGGTGATGGATGTGTTTCAACTAAAGTAGTACAAGGACGCGTTTTAGGTGCTCTGGAACATGAACTTTGCAGGCCTTCAGAGTTTCGGGCGATGGGATAGATTACAGGTTAAAGAGTCCGCTTGGGGCGCCGAAGATGTGGGTTCGCTTCCCCATTTCTGGTGTTCGCTGGAATACATATATCGCATGAAATGGCTGGAAGCGGCGTAAAAGTGAATTCACTCGCCCACTTTAGAGCGTCAGTAACGTTCGGTCATCCATGAATAATGATAAAAAGATAAAAAGTAAATGTTCCGGCTGGTGAGGCTGGTAAGTGCATGATATAACATAGGTCAAGCACAACGGGTAACGGTGAAGGGAATATACCCACGTTGATACATCATGTGCATATTAATACAACACACAGACATAGGAATTAAATATTCATATCAATACATTATACACGCCGTAGAGCACCATACACGCATTATTGCATCATACACACACATTCATACATTGTACACGCATTAGTGCATCATACACACACATTCATACATTGTACACACATTAGTGCATCATACACACACAGTCATACATTGTACACACATTAGTGCATCATACACACATTCATACAATATACACACATTAGTGCATCATGCACACATTCATACATTGTACACAGATTAGTGCATCATACACCACATTCATACAATATACACACATTAGTGCATCATACACACATTCATACATTGTACACACATTAGTGCATCATACACACACAGTCATACAATATACACACATTAGTGCATCATACACATACATTCATACATTGTACACACATTAGTGCATCATACACATACATTCATACATTGTACACACATTAGTGCATCATACACACACATTCATACATTGTACACACATTAGTGCATCATACACACACAGTCATACATTGTACACACATTAGTGCATCATACACACACATTCATACATTGTACACGCATTAGTGCATCATACACACACATTCATACATTGTACACACATTAGTGCATCATACACACACATTCATACATTGTACACACATTAGTGCATCATATACATACATTCATACATTGTACACACATCAGTGCATCATACACACATTCATACATTGTACACACATTAGTGCATCATACACACATTCATACATTGTACACACATTAGTGCATCATACACACATTCATACATTGTACACACATTAGTGCATCATGCACACATTCATACATTGTACACACATTAGTGCATCATATACATACATTCATACATTGTACACGCATTAGTGCATCATACACACACATTCATACATTGTACACACATTAGTGCATCATACACACACAGTCATACATTGTACACACATTAGTGCATCATACACACATTCATACAATATACACACATTAGTGCATCATGCACACATTCATACATTGTACACAGATTAGTGCATCATACACCACATTCATACAATATACACACATTAGTGCATCATACACACATTCATACATTGTACACACATTAGTGCATCATACACACACAGTCATACAATATACACACATTAGTGCATCATACACATACATTCATACATTGTACACACATTAGTGCATCATACACATACATTCATACATTGTACACACATTAGTGCATCATACACACACATTCATACATTGTACACACATTAGTGCATCATACACACACAGTCATACATTGTACACACATTAGTGCATCATACACACACATTCATACATTGTACACGCATTAGTGCATCATACACACACATTCATACATTGTACACACATTAGTGCATCATACACACACATTCATACATTGTACACACATTAGTGCATCATATACATACATTCATACATTGTACACACATCAGTGCATCATACACACATTCATACATTGTACACACATTAGTGCATCATACACACATTCATACATTGTACACACATTAGTGCATCATACACACATTCATACATTGTACACACATTAGTGCATCATGCACACATTCATACATTGTACACACATTAGTGCATCATATACATACATTCATACATTGTACACACATCAGTGCATCATACACACATTCATACATTGTACACACATTAGTGCATCATACACACATTCATACATTGTACACACATTAGTGCATCATACACACATTCATACATTGTACACACATTAGTGCATCATGCACACATTCATACATTGTACACACATTAGTGCATCATACACATACATTCATACATTGTACACACATTAGTGCATCATACACACACATTCATACATTGTACACACATTAGTGCATCATACACACACAGTCATACATTGTACACACATTAGTGCATCATACACACACAGTCATACATTGTACACACATTAGTGCCTCATACACACACATTCATACATTGTACACGCATTATTGCATCATACACATACAGTCATACATTGTACACACATTAGTGCATCATACACACATTCATACATTGTACACACATTAGTGCATCATACACCACATTCATACAATATGCACACATTAGTGCATCATACACATACATTCATACATTGTACACACATTAGTGCATCATACACATACATTCATACATTGTACACACATTAGTGCATCATACACCACATTCATACAATATGCACACATTAGTGCATCATACACATACATTCATACATTGTACACACATAAGTGCATCATACACACATTCATACATTGTACACACATTGGTGCATCATGCACGCACATTAAACCATTATAAACACATACTTAAATCATATATGCACCTTTCATACATTGTACACACATTATTGCATCATACACACATACATTTATACATTATACACACATTAGTGCCTCATACACACACATTAATATATTATACACTTGTTATTGCATCATACACACACATTCATTCATTATACACAAAGTATTATCTTTCATTATAAAATCACATTTATTCATTATACTCACAGTATTGCTTCATACACACACATTAATACAATGTACACATATTATTGCATCAAACACACACATTCAATTATCAGACGCAAAATATTTTTCATCATACACACACATTAATACATTATAAACACGTAATTGCAACACACACACACACATTAAAACATTCTAAAATACTGCACCAGTTATTACCAACAGCAAATATATATTCTGTTATATGTAAATTCAGTTCTGAGTGTCATGTAATTACTGTATCACTATAGTCACAATTCATATTGCACATATCACAAGATTTTAAGCAAGTTTCATTCCATGAGCTACCATCTCTGAGTAATGCAACGTATCAATAATGCCAACCGTAAGTCTTTGTTCCAAGGTGGACAGTTCTCTCTGGAGATCTTGATATTTCTTTTTCTTTGGGGGCGGTGTCAGACCGGCAGTATATTGCATTTTCAGTTTATTACTCAGTATCATAATCTCAGTGAGCTACACTCAAATTCAAATCATATTCCACAACATAATCCAGAATTCCACAGCACCCAGTGACCTAATCCCTTATAACAACACCGGCCGAGCATCAAGGAGACGATACTGTAACAACAGAATTCAACTTCCCGGGAATACCCCACATCACGCACACACAGTATTACATCATACACATTATTACATCATATACATTATTACATCATACACATTATTACATCATGCACACATATCGACGCATTATTCACCCACACTAATACATCACAACAAATTTTAAAACATCACACTTACATCTACGGTGTACGCATTATTCACACACATTGATACCTCGTAAGGATGGGAAAGCCACATTAACTCGATGCGCCTTGTAGGCTGCAAAAGGCTGTATGATCCCCCGGGAGTTGAGATTGAAAATTACTATGTGCCGTTGTGATGCACATCCAATGATCGAGGGATAACAAAGCGCCCTTGAGCAGTTGAACTAACTGGATATCGGCGCTATACAAATATCTAGTTGTATTGTATTGTATTGATACATATCAACAAACACTAATACATCATACATACATCAATGCATCATTCACACACATGAATACATCGTACACGCACATTAATCCATCATATGGACATATTCAATGATCCTACATACAAATTAGTTCAACATTATGCTTGCACACTGAATGTCACAGAGCATACTGGAGACTATTTTTTTCCATTACATAAGAAAACAACCTTCGATCCGTTAAAATTAAAAAACAGAAAGTTGTGAAGAATTCAGTATTTTAAAGTATTTTAAATCCGAAACTTTACACGGGCAACATGCAAGCCATTTCTACAAAGACAACAATGATTGTTTCCGTGTTCGGAATCTTTTGGAAATATCAAACTAACAGCTATAGAACTTTACATAGTTTCCAAATGCGAATTCACCAATGAGCAAAAAATATGAAATACTCCCACCATAAGAAAATATCGTGTTCGTTAACACTGAAGGGACAAAATGGAGATCTGATGACTTGACTTTGGGGGGTTTCGCTTTTATTTTCACCATCAGAGCCGGCGGAGATGAATGCGAGGGTGCCGAAGTATTAAAGTCAATGTGTGAATGGACCCCCTGCCGTCTAAGGATTTTATGATCGGCGTAATGGGCCAGGAGCATAAAGGCCGATTCGCGCGGCAGTTTGTAAGATCGAAAAATGGACAGCTCGGAGCGCGGTCCGGCAGGGAAGAAACAGCCATGTCTCTCGCTCGACTGCGTAAATGTCCGGCCATGTATCAATAATGTATCGACAATGTGTTGAAGACTGGAGCGGTAATTGTTTGAGCCAATTCGTTATAATATCAAGCGCCCATGTCTATAAACATACGAATGACAGGGATCTTCAGTAGTGGCTATTCTTTCAGGAAGCTGCTGAGTCAGCACTTAAGTGTCGTATTTTATTACAGGGGCATACTTTCATTTCTATGTATTTTTAATATAATATCAACCGAATTGGAGACTTTTCCATTATGTTTTTTTTTTATTTTCTCTATATCATTCATGCAAGATTCGTTATTTGAAAGATTTGAGAGATTCGAAATTTCGTTTGACTATATTTCATTTTCAAAAACCCTTTGATACCGGAAGGACAAACGCCTGCTCCGTCTCTTTAACGCTCGCTTTGAAGTAAAAATTGAATTCAAGCAACTCTGTGAACTAAAATGCATTTCACAGCTTTGAAGTGTGAGGTGGACCAGAAAAAATAAGTTTATAACAGTCGACAAGAAGAGTTCCAAATAAGCAAATATGTTTTAATGCGATTGTCTTTTCATGGGAGTGGGGCAGAACTGAGGTCATGTTTAGTTTTTTTAACTACTGAGGTGAACGAAAGAAAGTTATGAATGGAATAATATAACTTTGTTTTGCCCCGTGAACAAACTAGAAATGTGTTTTGCGATGGTAATGTATTTGCTATTGGTATCATAACAATCAGCATCACATCATCATGATATGATATTTAGTACGGGTATCACGATATATAGTATGGGTATCGTGATAATTAGTACGGGGTATCGTGACAATTAGTACGGGTACCATGATAAATGTAAGCGTATCGTGATATTTGCTACAGGGGTCTTGATAATTAGTACGGGATATCGTGATATATTTAGTACGGGTATTGTGATAATTAGTACGGTTATAGTGGTTGTTTTTTCAACGTAGTGACGTTGTGATAACGTTTGTAATGCTTTTTATAAAATCCAATTTCAGATTATTTTTGTAAATTGCATTAACAGACAAGCAAAGTGTCACTCTTCCCGCTCGTTCAAAGCCTTGTCGAGGATTTTTTCTAGCTTATTAAAAATGTTTGATGTACATTAACGGACACGAATATCCACATAAATAATTTTATTGTTGTCCTGAAAGAATAAAGTACTGACACTATCCGCATCACCAAATGCCTTAAACAAAAACATTCATCGAAACAAGTTTGCTGAAAATATATGAATGATATGTTTTATTATTTAATTACCTGTATATGGCCATAATTACCTGTATATGGCCATAATTATTATGCGTATGGTTAATGCTCAATAAAAACGTATACAAAGTATAAGTGGTCGGATAGTGTATCAAAGTAGCGCTGATAGACAAGCTATGTTGGCTAAGTATTGCTTTTTAAAAGCTGTCAGTGAAATCAAAAGCGATTATATCAGATATATATTTTTATATTGTTGAAATTGTTGGTTTCTTTATGTTTTGATATTGAACATACTATAAATGCCATAGGTAATCATACCAGCCGATATCAATATATTTTAAGTATGGATAAAAACACAAGATCAAACTAAAACTCAAAGCTCCAGTTTATTAAACTGAATTATTCCAAAAGGCAATAACATGGTGACGAATCGCAGATGAAGTTTATCCAATTTTGTGGGCCATGTGGCTTGGTGATGAAAGCACACACCAGATAATCAAAGAAGGGGATTTTCATGCCGCTTCAACTAATCAACTTCGAATTTGCACCATTAAAGATTCGTGGTTAGGGCCCTGGCAATTATTTCATAGTGAAAAATGTAAAGTTCGATGTAAACGGTCTAATTTCTTAGATATTTATTATCTATAACATGCAGCCTATTCACTCCAAACCGAAATATCATTGTAACTGGTTCAGTATTTTTCTGGGTCGACTTTTATAATGCATTGTAGGAAGCCGGAGTTACCTCCCTTATATTCGTATTTCCGTCGTGCCGTTCCGGTGCCGTCGGTTCACTGTAGAAAATTCTGTTAAATACAGCGTCTAAAGACAGTTGCAGCAGTTGAAGTCTTCAGAGGTATAAAGTCAAGACACAGGAAGAAGAAATTCACATCAGAGAACATGAGGTTTAACACGAGTCTGAAATATACTCCTTAGAAAAGTAGGGGAACTTCATAATTATAATTTACGATTGAAAACATTGGGATATATAGTCTGGTTCATAATTATTGAGAATTTTTCTTCTTACTTTGAGCTATCCTAACACCTCAACTGATTCACTGATACTTAAAACTAAGTAAAGGTATAAGGGAGGTAACTCATCTTGGCCTACTGAGTATAGTACAATTAGAGTTACCTCCCCTGAATTTGTAGCAGACGTCATTTTCCTCAGCACTGTCAACAATGTCTGCTGAAGATAAAAGAAGGTTGATTTTTGAGTTGTGTAATCAAGGAATTGATGACGTAAATACATTGGCAGAGAGAACAGGAACTCCTCTTTCTACTGTGTATAGGATTAGGAAGAATTTTAAAGAGGGAAAGGATTTTGGGCACCAGAAAGGAGCAGGGAGACACAGAAAATTGGACTTCTCAGATCGCGTCCGACTGGGAATTTTAGCGTCTAAAAAGCAAAGGGCAAGCATCTCCAACATCAGGTATGAAATGATAGAAAGGGGATCAACAGTTGTATCAAAATCTACAGTTAGAAGAAATTTGATTGATCTTGGATGGGCGAAAAAGACTGGAATTCCTTCTCCTCTCATGAAACAAGAACATAAAGACAGGCGTGTTGAGTGGTGTTTGGCACATGAAAACTTTGACTGGGAAAATGTGATTTTTACTGATGAAAGCTCAATATGGGTATATCCCAATAATGTGAAAATATGGACAAAGTCTGCGTCAGCACCGTTGTATCGACGACCTAAATACAGCCCAAAGTTTCATCTATGGGGAGGAATATCCTTATTAGGAACGACCCCGCTGTGTGTGTTTGGGGGAAATCTGACAAGTCAACGCTACACTAACATATTAGATAATTTTCTCCTTCCAAGTGCACATGTGTTTTATGGAAATGACTGGATTTTGCAGCAACATAGTGATCCTAAACACACCGCAAAACATGCCAAGCAGTGGTTTCAGGAGAAAAATGTGACTGCATTACCATTTCCTGCATATAGTCCTGACTTAAATCCCATTGAGAACATTTGGGGGATGATGAAGGAATATGTGAATCAAAAGGGGTTGACAAAAATTGAAGACATGAAGAGAGAAGTGGTCCGATACTGGGACAGCATAACTCACGAGACACTAACCTCTCTGATAGGAAGTATACCTACCCGTCTTAGACTGTGCCGTGAAGCTCAAGGAGACTTGATAAAATATTAAATTGTTACCTACACAACATGAAAAGGTCAGTTCACTTTCACAATACATTCAATTTTATCTGATTTGTTCTCGTTAAATAATATGAAATGCTTTAGCTATTCTCAATAATTTTGAACCATACTGTATATCGGGGTCGGTCAATGACGATATGAATCTTTTGAGAGTGCTTCACTACTTGCACTTCCTTATGACCATGGTTGTTTGTACGGTGGTTCTAGTGTGTTCTAGTGGTTCATGTGTCACTATGCTTGTCGTAAGAGGCGACTAACGGGATAGGGTGGTCAGGTTCGCTGACTTGGTTGACACATGTCATCGGTTCCCAATAGAGCTGATCGATATTCAAGCTGTTAGTCACTGGAGTGTTTAGTCCAGTCCGCCCCCTCTATCGCTGGAATATTGCTGAGTGCGGCGTAAAACTAAACTCACTCACTCTTGAAAGATGATTGGCGTATAACGTGAAATGTGCATGTGTACGATTTGCATTTTCAAACCTCAAAACGCCTTGAAACAAACACTAACAACTGTGATGCAAGATGATTGTCACAATTTATGGTGATGATTTATCGACCCTCTTATAAACCTTCAAAGTCAAGAGTGACACCAATGCATGTGTATGGGGCTACTGCGCTGCGGACATGCAGCCCAAGTGTTGTGTATAGGAGTGATGATCAAGTGAAATAATGGTGATGTCGAAGATGATGTCGGTCTTTGAAATCTTTGTTAACGCTCATATTTCCTATCCAAATTGAAGTTTAGGCAATATTTGGAAATTATACGT
This sequence comes from Haliotis asinina, assembly GCF_037392515.1. Lineage (NCBI taxonomy): Eukaryota > Metazoa > Mollusca > Gastropoda > Lepetellida > Haliotidae > Haliotis > Haliotis asinina. The sequence goes on from NC_090281.1 coordinate 46,294,308, forward strand.
AAACAATATATGTAATCGAAATTTTTAGAGCTTTTTGTCATTTATTTGAGTCAGAATCTAAAAGCGATTAAAGAACTGAGTCGCTAACCTCTGAGCTAACAAGTAAGAAAACAATGCACCGTTATAATATCACTAACAATGAATTCAAGAAATTGAGTGAGTGTGTGTGGTTTCACACCGCTTATAGCAATATTCCAGCAATATCACGGAGTGGGGGCACAAGAAATTGGCTACACACATTGTACCAATGAGGGGAATACGGGCTGTTTATATCACCTGAAAATGTATCTATTTAAACATAAAAATGTTCCTATACTACTGTAACTCTCACTCATATGGACCAGTGAACTTTCACGCAGTTTTCCTTTGACTTGACTTTAGCTTTGGATTGTGTATAGATATGTCTTCCTGGGCGAGTGAGTATGGTTTTACGCAGCATTTAGCAATATTCCAGCAACATCACGATGGGGAACACAAGAAATGGATTTCGCACATTTTACGTATGTAGAGATTCGAACCCGGGTCTGTGGTGTGAAAAAGCTTTAACCACAAGGCTACTCCAGAGCCCCAAATCTTTCATACAGTTAATATGACAAAACAAGACAGATGTGAAGTTCTTTAACGTCTTTTCTCTATTATGCGATTATTTTCCAGAAAACAATGTAAATATTTTGATTGTGTCTTACGAATCACAAACATTGTCATTGTGTTGCATATTTACTATATGTATACAGACCCGCCTATTCACCGTTGGTTGTATACATGTGTGAACTTGCTCTTGTCACTGCATTGCTGTCACACACTGACTCACTCACTCCCCCAACCACCCATACTCACTCTCGTACAAGTACACAATTGTATTTTCTTCGAGCAGCCGTCTTTTACGATTTGCAGTCCGATTAAAAGGCCGTCAACCGACTTGATATGCCCTGACAGGGTTCCAACATATGACGTTTCACATGTTTAAACACTCCCATGTCCATAGATAGCATGTCTAAACACAGCTGTTTCTAGTTTCTTTCGGCATATATTTTGGGTTATAACGATTAAAGGCGAGTGTGCTCTTCTCGCGATTTCGATGTGTATGCTACTACTTATTATAACTGACCGTTCGTGTCATTTAATACAATAGATTCAACGGTAAGTGAGTATAGTTTTACGCCGCTTTCAGCAATTATTCCAGCAATATCACGATAGAGGACACCAGAAATGCGCTTCACACATTTTACCCATTTCCTGACTCGAACCCGGGTCTTCAGCGTGACGAGCAAACGCACCAGATGCGACGGATAAAAATACCTTTAACTGTATATCCTGGTTTAAGGTGGTCCGATTTTGCTTGTTTCTGATGAAGGACGGATTTTAAGTTGAACGGTGAAATATACTGAAGAGCAAAAGAAACGCAACGCAACCTTTTGTAAACAAGTCTCTGTAAAGTGGACCCAATAGCCAAATATATTTTTGATGTCTTGACTTTCTGTGCAATTTTAGAATGTTTTAACTGGTAACAACTCATGGAACATGGTGTGCAAAAATCAAGAATAGGAACACTCCCTGAACCCGTCACAGTCTTATGACAATGCAGGCATCTTTTTAGTTTTGGAATCTACTCGATTTCTGTGAGAAAACGAATAATACAGATTAAGGAAACATAATTTTTGTGTTCTGTGTTATGGTAGCTCTGTAGCCTACGATACACTTATTATCATAAATGATTACAAAACAACGAACACTATGTATAGATGAAACAATACAAATAAATGCCATGGAAAAGTAACGAAGTGTAGCATTATTAGGGTTCACTATAGTGTGATTACGTTACCAAGGTCAAGACGGCTGAGAAACACAACCTAGCAATGCATTGATTTAACATTAGCTGGATTTGCTATAGTATATATGTATTGTATTATTAATAGGTTTCAGTTGTATATAAAAAGAATGTATTGTAGCTACCAAGTGGGCACATCACATCGTGCGTATTACATCACTATGGAATCCGAGAAGGGACATCGTCGCGTTGTCGCACTGTCGCGTTGTCGCCCTCTCAAAAACAAGCAAAATGAGGCAAAAATTAACCAAAGCGCGACAATGCGACAAAGCGACATTTCGCCTGTTTGTCGCGATGCCGCGTGTCGCGTTTCGAATAACATTTTCTCTGTTCCTCCAAAGTGCGACACGCGACATAGCGACACTATTCAAGGTCAAAATATGTCGCGTTGTCGCATTGTCGCCCTATCTAAGATATGTAAGAATTCAATAAAACGCGACATGCGACAACGCGACAATGTCCCTTCTCGGATTCCATACATCACAGAGATTACATTTACGTGTATTGAGTATCACAGACTCTCTTTCTGCATCATCTGCCACGTATTACTGCGATATGTTGCATTCTCTTGTGGCACTTGCCTCGCTATTGTCGGGTATATTCAGCATGTTATGCTGTATATACATAGGTCATGTAGATTACATCCGTAAAAAACTACAAGGTATAAACTCTAAATATGTTTTTATTCTAAAGGCACCTGGAGTAATCGTTTAGCTTTAACACATGTTCCTAATACTTCTTTTGCCATTTCACATGGTTTTAAGAATTTTAACATTAATTTGCGTGTTCTAGATATTGTTAATTCAACAGAAACGTAGATTACACATATACACGAGACAATGTATAAATGGTAATCTATTTTTTTTTAAATGCATTTAAACACAGAACTTTGTTTTCTGTTGAGAGAACAACATTATAGAATATGTATAAATGCTACTTCAACAACGTTTTCAGGATTGTCTATCTTGGGTTACATTGTACAGACGGGTACCCCGTCTGGCGAAAAGCGTTTTGGAATAAAATCAGTCCATATGAACATCTGTGGATAATCAGGTAAGCATGAAGGCGTGCCATTTAACTTTGTTTGCGATGCCTCACCGACGATATTTAAACATATTTTCAAATACAAATCCCAACTCCCGAGGCTACAGTTTAAGTGCAACAGCAATAATGATAAATGCTTTACAGAGAATTGGTGAAAGTTTTTAGACAGAATACATAAACACGAACGCTCACTTTCATGAGATTTTTTTTTCGAAACATGCGTTTCTTTTGCTGTTCAGTATAGTTTAACCGGAATGAATATACCCTGCCATTACTTCGTTATCCATTAGTTTAAAAGTATACTTCTAATTCACGTTGTTCTGCTTCAGAGTAGGTCTATGTTGTCATGATACTTTAGTTTGTGTTTTTTGTGGGCATTCTCAAGAAAGTTACTCGGGAAGGTCCTGGTTAGAATACTGGTCTTCACTAACCCATGCTTGTCCTAAAGATCACACATACTCTCGGGGGTTCAAAAAATAATAATCATTTATTGGCCTCGGTATTAATAAAACCTCGTCATTAAATCTACTCATTTCGACATTTAAGGACCTTAAATCGACCTTTCTTGATACCGGTGCACAATTCCATCCAGCGAATGAAATTTCAACCAATCAGAGAGGCGCGACTCAGTGACGTAATGTGAGGTCTGCCTAAGCGGGGGGCTGTAGAATTCATGAACATCTCCATGATCATCCTTTTTATTACCATAGTTAAAAATACATGCAAAGCATCATGGGGGTATTTTTCAAAATAATTTCGCATTTCAGGCTATGGCTTGAAAAAGTCACAAATCCAGCAATTATGCATAGATAAACTATTTACTTCATACTGACAGACATTATGATGGAAAGAATATACATAGATTTCGTAATTGTTGTACATTATTAGTGTCAAATAAGACTGACATTTTAATATGATAGTTAGGATTATTTAAAAAGTAATTCTTTAAATATATATTTCGGGAGCAGTAAATTTATTACATTGAAATAAGTAATTAAAGGCACAATGGATAAAATCGTTTTGTGTTTTTTGGGAAAATTTTCCCAGCGACCTGTTTCAATGGGTAATTTATGGTTGACAGTTTTAAATTTGAAAAAATATTACTAGTTTACATTCCAGTAAAGAAATATCATAATGAGATGTCATACATTCACAGAAAACAGCTTTAGGGGAAGATGTTGTAGTGTTATTAAGCAATTGAAGCGATTGATCTGAAATTCTAAGTTGGACGGCATTTTTGAAATATGAGAAGGAGACTATATCTTGAGATTGCCATGTATTGGACACACCAATATTGTCTAGTATGGTTTTAATGTAGTTCATCCATTTATGGTTGTGGTTGTATTTTTTTTAATTTGTTAATGATGTTTGATATAATTCTGTTAGCGTAGAATTCCATTTCCCATGTTCAGCACCAGAAACACAACATGCGCAGATTCATTTTATCAACAAGAAGTGATCTCCCTGTTTCACGATACAACACATATGTTGGGGTACTGCGTCTTAAGTTTATAGTATTTAAAAAATTAAGTTTGAATTTTTTCAGTTGCTTTTACGTTTTCAAATCCCCATATTTCGCTCCCATACAGCAAAATAGGGCAGGTAGTACAATGAAATAAATGGCGTTTACATTCTATGGACATGTCAATACTTCTTAACCGCTTGTACAACAGATGCAGTGCTTTATTGGTCTGGGTAATATTAGACTTTCTATTTGCATAGAAACGATTGTTACTAAAACACCTCCGATGTATTTACATTAGTTCACCAGCTCGATGCTATCTTGTCCAGTCATAAGATTAAAATTTCCTTTCAGGCTCCGGAGATAAATTATCTTGCTTACAGATTTGTCCAAACCTGAAGTCGTGACAGTTCTTTATGTTTTTAAAATGTACTTTCATTTTATCTAGTCTCCTGCTTTGCCTAGGTTCCGAGTTACAACATGTTTTCATACACGATTCTGTCAAAATCGCTTGTTGTCATAATGGTTATAAACCATTATGTTACAAGCGGTGTCATGCAAAATCCTTTTGGTCATGATTCAAAAACATATTTAACTGTGAGTAGTAAGTAGTTTTGAATTCTTACTTGATACAAACTCACCATAATCTAAATGATTCTCAAACTGACTTCAGGCCGTGACGCCACGATTTTGGCGGTGGCGTCCTGTCGCGAAGAGAATCCAGTCCGAGAATAAATGCTATTTAGGATTATTTTCACCAAGTTACAAAATCTATACTACTTTCTACCGGTAGTAAGATACGTATTTGATTGATGAACAATGTTATTTTGCATCTCACTGTGCATAACATAAAAAAAATCACTCTTGGAAGCGAGGTGTTTTACTTACATTTATTATTGTCACTTCGACCACAACTTCGCATCCTTGGGAGAAACCGTTATGTTGCAAGTTGTATCATGCAAAATACTTTTGGTCATCAATCATTTACTACAACTAGTAAGTAGTTTTGATTTCTTTAACTCAATGAAAACTAGCTAAAGTAGATATGTTAGTGAACGGTATGTATCTTAGCTAGATGAAAAGAAATCTTAACAGCATCTTCTATCTTGGAAGCGAGGTAGGAGTCGAACCATCCGATTGAACATTGTGTTATACTACAGGTTTCTATAACGCTTGCTTAGCACTCACAAACAAAACTCTTTTTGCACGAGCTGCGGGGTCCGATGGAGATCTGTGCATGGCAGCACCATCACCCGACCCTGGGAGCAATTAACGGCAACGCAAACGATTCGGCATGTCTTTGTGACACCGAGAAATCAGCAAACTGACGACTTTCTTACTCATACTCTATACAACTAACTGAAAATCCTTCCTCACATGATGTCAAGATGGTTCGCTGCAGTGATCTAGTGACAGAGTTACCTAACCTGCCCGTGGTTTCGTTGGACGGACAGATTGAAGCAGACGACTTTTTGGCAACTTGTAATCGATAGTTATTAAGTAACCACATGTTTTTAAAGGATAAATTTGGTGTTCCGCTTAAGACTAACCTCAAGTAAAAACAAACAAACAAAATATTCGTTCTTTGAAAGGCGACTAACGGGATCGGGTGGTCAGACTTGCTGACTTGGTTGGCACATGTCATCAGTTCCCAATAGCGCAGATCGATGGTCATGCTGTTGATCACTGGATTGTCTGGTGCAGATTCGATTATTTACACGCTGCTGCAATCTGGCTTCAATATTACTGAGTGCGGCGGAAACCCTAACTATGTATGTATGTGAGAGAGTGTGTGTGTGAGAGAGAGGTGTGTGGGGGGGGAGAGAGAGAGAGGGCGTATATGAGAGAAAGTGTGTTTGAGAGAGTGGAGCGAGCGTGTGGTGTGTATGACAGAGAAAGTGTGTGTGTGTGTGAAAAAGTGTGAGAAAGTGTGTGTGGTAGAGAGAGAGTGGTGTGTATGAGAGAGAGAAAGAGTGCGAGAGTGCGCGTGGCGTATGTGTGTGAGAAAGTGTGGTGTGTATGAGAGAGAGAAAGCGTGTGTGAGAGAGAGAAAGCGCTCGCATGTCTGTGAGATAGTATGAGACCAAGCGTGCGTGCGTGCGTGCATGTGAGACTAGGGAAGGCAAGAGTCGATTCGACCAGTCGTGCTCTGAACAAACATATATCAGACTTGCAAGATATATAGCAACGAACCGCAATGATGGGATTGTTTACTGCCACACATCAAGCAACTACAGATTTATCCTACCGCGAGGAAGGGTCTTCCATTTGGGACGTGGACGTTGTGGACGTGGTCGTGTGGGTGGGTGTTGTGGTGGACGATCCCGCCAGGCAGCAGACGTTGGTTCTCTGCGTAAGCGTACGCCTGAAGTACCATAAAAATTGAATTTAAAAAATAAACACAATTTACCGTTTTAATTTTCCTTCACTAATGTAAACACCACTTTGTATTACACAGTGTTTATGAACCTTACCCACTGTTAAAGACGCGTGGCTTTTTCTTTTTATTCTTTTAAAACAAAATCATCAACCTGGCCGCCATTATTAATGCTCAGTTACACTTTGATGACGAAATGTGCACCCTCAAATCCCACTCACCAGTGCGAGGAACACTGTTCATCTGAAATGCTTTTGGAAAAGTATCTACAAAAGCTTTAAAAGACCCATGGAGACCCTTGCTAGAAGTTATCTTTGAACAGTAATCCATGCTTGAGGAGACTAACGGGATCCAGTGGTCAGACTCTCTGACCTGGTTGACAAATGTCTTCGTATTCCATTTGCGATCGATGCTCATGATGTTGATCATTAGATTGACTGGTCTAGATTTGACTATAATCAGATAGTTACACCGCCATATAGCTGGAATATTGCTGAGTGCGGCGATAAACAAAACCCAAACGAAACAAATGCTTGGTTAATGAACCGTCCAGAGATCGGAGATAGCAAGATCTGGAGCTCCATTAGCTTAAGAGTGAGTGAATGAGTATGATTTTAGCAACATTCCAGCAATATCACGACTGGGGACACCAGAAATGGGCTTCACATCCTGTACTATGTGGGGAATTGAACCCTGGTCTTCGGTGTGACGAGCGAACGCTTTAACCACTGGGCTACCCCAGTCCCCCATATCTTAATAACTTACTCTTTCAAACAAACAACCACCCTTAAGGTAGAACTGAACAATATCCTCAGCCTGGGGAAACAACACAGCAGCATCATAGACAACTCACTGTGTGTGTTCTCGTCATAACGAGGAAGAGGGCGACAACTCACTGTGTGTGTTCTCGTCATAACGAGGAAGAGGGCGACACCATAATAGAACTGTTAAACCTACCAGATCCATGTAAGCGTTGAACTCAGCTCTTGAGATAGTTCCGCTCCCTGAATAAAACAAATAAATGTTTTAAAAAATCATTTAATTTCGGCGATATCTGCTGATTTTTGTTTTTGCGAGGTTTGTGAGTGATGATGGTATTAATTGTACATCGTTAGTACGCTGAACAAAAGGCGTTAGTTACCATGAAGATTTTTGGAGTATTGTGTTCTCGGACTTCGCATTACAACAAATCCATGGTGTATAACGTTGTTTGTTTAGTATATATGCGAATAACTCTGAAATTCTTATCATTCGCCGTATGCGATACAAAATTCAGCTATTCATACAATATTTATTATCGAACCAAATTTATGATAAGTTCATATGATTCTGGACGCCGATAATCCGGATGTCTCGCCTCCCGGACGACCTCAGCTTATTACCAATCAATGCCTATATAATTTGCCTCGATAATCCTGTATGTATCCCCTTAAATATCTGTTATATTTATACTACTGAAACTATATGAGGTCTTTCATACAATTTACATCATTTGACTTGACTTTAACATTTGACTTGTGTAGTTTTATCTTCATGAGTGAGTGGGTTCGGTTTTAGGCTGCCTTTAGCAATATTCCAGCAGCATTACTGCTGGGGGACACGAGAAATGGGCTTCTCACATTGTACTTAAGTGGGGAATTAATCCGGGTCTTTGGCATGAACATAGCTTTCAGTCACTTTTCTAGTCCACAGCCCCAAATCTTTCATACAGTTAATCTGGCAAAACGAGAGATCTAGAGTACGTCAACGTCTTTTCCTGTGTGTCACCGAGGATCAGGTGGTACCTCCTAACTCATCCTGCCTGTAACGTGTGATACTTGCGGTTCCTCCCTTGGATGACAAGGAAGGAGACCAGATTACCATCAGTGTCAGCTATGTTCATCATGGGCTGGATGTCGTCCTCGGTGATGACGTTATCTTTGGTGCCGTCGAAGAAGGAGAAGAGACCGTCGGCAATTTTCTCAGGTTCTACGTAGGCGTTCATCCAGAAGAACTTAAAGTCATCCCTTGTCGTGGCTGTTGGCGTTGAGGCGTCCGGTGCTGTAGAAAATACAACGTCAACCCACGTTACGAGAAAGTTGTCTTCACAGAGAGCAGTGGTTCGTGGGTTGATAATAATTAGTCATCCAATATAGCGCACAGTCGCTAAAAACCAACTAATTGCTCGCGGCGATTAATCAGAAACTGCCAGGGTCCCGGTCGACAAAGCGTTCGTAGCGCTACGACATTCGTAAGCCTATGATACTCTATAGAGTTACGACAGGTCGTAATGTAACGAACGCTTCTTGGTTCGGAACCCTGAGTAGTAGTAAAAGCAACATACGGTATTTCCTCTAAAAAGCGCCCCGGGACCTCCAGACCCTGCACTTATTAGGGGCCCAGCGCTTGTTAGATTCCCGGTGCTTAGCAAAATACCGGTACCCAGATGAGCACAAAACCTTCATGCGTTCCGTGTGGATGACAGGAAATTATGATTTAACGACCATTCCTTAATATATTTCTTTAGGTCTATACCCAGCGCTTATTAGAGACCTGGCGTTTATTAGAGGCCCGACGCTTAATAGACACCCGGCTCTTAATAAAGGAAATGTGGTACATTGACGTGTAGGCACGTCAGTGGATAAATGTAGTCATTCTACCGAATGATACCATAGAGCAAGGGCCTCGCTGTGACGAGCAGCGGATGAAAAATTGGGATTTAACCCCCGATCATCGGATCCTGGGACGCGTAAGGGTGTAAAATCTGCATAGCAAATTGCGGTCCTTAAGGTCCTTGGTCATCACTGTGTCCGACTATTTAAGGAGAGTCGCACGGTGCTAACAAACCATTCTCACATCACAAACGAAGATGGTATCGGATCTTAGAGCGACTAATGGCCTCAATCCGTCACAAACATTTGCAGCCTTTCGGCCCTTAAGTCACCCCCTTTCGCGTGTACACAACCTAAATGATATTAAGTAATACAAACTTGGTCTCATCATTCCCCTAAAAAACAACCCGATCAAAGTCGTTGTTAGGGGTGGTGAGTTGTTGTTCAGCATGTCTGTCCAGACTGGCGTGTAATCCCGCGCCTCACCATAGCTGAAAGATTACAAAAATATCAACGTATTTAAAACCCCTGTAAGTGAATTCGGGTGACCATCAGAAAAGGAATCATATCATTTTACACTCTTCAAAGAAAAAGAAACGCAAAACACAAATATCAATGAAAATTTTGTGTTATACAGGGACGTGTAGATCAGCGGAAAACAAAGATACATAAATGAAATTTTTGGGAGCAATGCAATGCAATGCATTGAATGTAACAGTCATCACAGTCATTACTGCTGTCAATCAGGTGGTGTTGAAGTCAGTACCTCGTATGACCACCTCCAGCTGCTACCACTGCCCGACACCTCCTGGGTACAGATCGAATCAGGTGTTGGATGTTTTGCTGTGGAATCCTTCCCCATTCCTCCTGCAGCATGTGGAACAACTGTTAAAGATTCTGTGGTGGATTACGACGTCGACGTACCCGTCTGTCGATCTGATCCCAAAGATGTTCGATTGGGTTTAGATCCGGGGATCTGGAGGGCCAGGGGCGGGTATTGATGTTGTCATTGGCCAGGTAGTCCACGGTGGCACGTGCTGTGTGGGACCTGGCGCTGTCCTGGTGGAAGATCTACCGTTCACTATCAACAAGGCAAAGGACGTGCGGACGAAGGATCTGGTCGATGTATCGATTGGCCGTCAGATTGCCTTGGACAAGCAAAAGTTCCGATCTGTGGGTGTATAAGATCCCCCAAACACCATCACACTCCCACCTCCGAATATGTCCACCTGTCTGATGCAGTTAGGAGTAAAACGTTCATGACGTCGTCTGTAGACACGGACTCTACCATCACGTCGCCTGAGGAGATAACGGGACTCATCGCAATACCATATACGCCTCCAGTTTGCAAGGTCCCATGTCAGCACCATGTTACACCATCTCACTCGTCGACGTCGACGTCGACGTGGTCGTGTCAAGGAGGGGGCAACTTTTGGACTTTGGGCTTGTATTCCTACTTCTCATCGACGGTTCCTGATTGTCTGATCGGACACTCTTCTGACTCCAAACTGTTCTTGTGCTGTGTCTTGTGCGGTACGATGGCGGTCACGTAAGTGGGTTACCCGGATGTACTGATCTTGGAGTAGGTGTGGTGACTCTAGGTCTTCCTGATCTTGGACGGTCATTTGTCGAATTTGTTTGACGAAATCGATCCCACAATCGAGTTATAGTGCTGGGATTAACGTTGAAGATCCTTGCCACTTCATTCTTTGATTCGCCAGCTTACAATCGTCTAATTGTGTGATTTCGATCGGTGGTGTTGAGACGTCCCATTTTCGTGTACAGTACTTGCAAAGATCGTGGATAAAATTGTGAGATTCGTTTGGATCTTTCATAGTCGCATGCTGTACTCATGCTTTGCACGTGAGAAACAATCATTACCGCTATAAATACGTTGAAAATCATTTTTGGTTGCGTTTGGTCAAGCATGATCTTCTAAAGCATTCCAGAGAAATTTTGTGCAACCCAAAAGAAATGTTTGAGTTTACATATGTGTACAAAATCGTAAGCATCATTTTTGAATTTCATTTTGCGTTTCTTCTTGTGAAGAGTGTACTTGTTTGCTTTCATGAATACGCTTCAAAATCATACAAAATTTATGTCAATTATGTCATAGTGGTTTTATGTTAAACGCCATTGTATTATTACGGTGGTGATAAAACGGTAATCCTTATTTGTTTCAACTATAAACCTTAATAAGAGGGGAATCTGGCGAAGTAATGTGTCCGAATAACTCACCAGATAAGAGCCACAAACACGCAAACTAATTTCAGCTGCATCTGAAACGGATTAATAGTTTCATTTTGACATCCAAAGGTTATTGTAAAGTAGGAAAGTTAAAAATACATCTATGTACTTCACATCTGATAATTATCCCTAGAACGTATATTATATAAAATGAGGTAAAATATTCGAAACACGGACCAGCACGAGCTGGACAATGCATTGTCCACTTTAGTGTATCAATCGTATAAAAACCGAGAAGCAAGGAAAAACATACCCCTCGGTTGTCGGATCATCTTTTTTATTTTAGATTTGAAATATTTGAAGTGTGCAAAATTCTGCAAAAATAAACGCGTTACTCAGAGATGTTTTAAATAATATTCATATGAATTGTTTTAAACTTTTAGAAAATAAACGAAAGGCAACTACCGAATAATACTTCTGATACATATTATATTTAAATAAAAGTTTAATATATCTCATCCTCGAATGATTTAGTTGAAACAAAAGTGAATGAGAGAGTATAGCTTTCCTCTGCTTTTAGCAGTGTTCCAACAAAATCAGGCAGGGCACTAGAAATGGGCTTACTACGTGAGGAATGTAACCATGTGAGGAATCGATCCCGGGTCTTCGGCGTGACGAGCGAACGCTTTAACCAACAGGTTACTCCCGCCGCCCCTTTTTAAGTCAAGAAACCAACTTTGCGGCTGCTAAATCATTTCAAACCCCAGTCTTAACTAGTCCAATTTATATTTTTTAAATGTTTCCCAGACATAGATTATTATTTCAAAATCTGTACGGAATAAATGGTGCTGAAATATCAGTTTTCGATTGCGTAAATATCATAAGTCGATTAGAATTCTTCTGCCCCCTTACTTTCGGTGGGGTTGAGGGGGTCTTTATAACGTTCATGGGTGTTCGGGACGCGTCAGGACAAGTGTGTCCAATTATAGTCTATAGTTTCTCAGGAGTACCAGAGGTGACCAGGGATCGAAAAAGAGAATCATATTCCCACATATGCACGTGCAGATCATTTGGAGCTTTCCCCCTACATGAAATCAAATTAAACGGCATTAGATTCACTCACTCGCTCATTCGCTAGATCTGTGCTTCTGGTAGTATCATTTTTTGCAATTCGTACACATGAGGATGCTAAGGTCATTTGTGAATAACTTCTAGAAAGTCTGATTAAATATGAAAGAAGCCATTTCAATGAACAACGTTCACGAACTATGGGAACACAATTGAACATATCACATTTGTTTTAGACACGCTCCATATATGTTGCTATTTTAATACTATATTCTTTATAATTTTTAATTCAACAGATGAAAAAAACATTTAACACGCATAATCTAAGCAGATACCCACCTTGGCTTCCCAGCTAAAGCAGAGTGAACTGCTGATGAGACCTTATCTTTTACCCACGGCACTCCCTGAAGGGTCACCGGTTTGCGTATCGCTTGGGATTGTGTTGTTTTATTTAGTGCGGAGCTACCGAAAGTTTTGGCATTTAGCCCGGAGTTACCGGGAGTGTTGGCGTTTAGCCCGGAGTCACCGGAACAACTGACATTAATTTTAACCCGGAGTTACCAGAACAACTGACATTTACGCCAGAGTTACTGGAACAACTGACATTTACTCCGGAGTTACCAGAACAACTGACATATATGACATTACGATAGATGAAATAACGCAAGCTGTTAAATCAATGAAAAATAACAAAAGACAAGGAATAGACGGTTTCCCAAAAGAATTCTCTATATTTTTCTGTAAAGATCTTCATATTTGGATTTGTAGATATATATCAGAAACATTCAGGCAAAATATGTTAAGTCCAACAATTAACAGAGGCATCATCAGATGCATTCCCAACGCTGACAAAAGTATACAGTTATTAAAAAAAGGACACCCAATTTCCCTATTGGATTCTGTGTACTCAGCACATGTATAGTCAGTAGAATTACCAACAAAACTGAATACACGTATTCATGAAACTCAGACAGGGTTTATCCCTGGAAGGTGTATTAGTGAGAACATTAGACTGTTATATATTATGTTTGAAGCAAAATTACAAGGTAAAAAGGGACTGTTGTTATTTATTGACTTTGAAAAAAAACTTTTGACAACAATAGGAACGTTTGGCGTTAGCGTCCAATATGGAAAAAGGGTCAAAATATTAATCAATAATCCTACATCATGTGTTATACAAAATGGTCTTTTGTCTCAATGTTTTCACAATGAAAGGGGGTTGCAGACAAGGCAACTCAGTCTCTCCTTACATATTCCTCTTAGTGGCAGAAATTGCAGGAATAATGATCCGTAACAACAGTGCAATAAAAGGAATTACACTGAATAATGCTGAACATAAAATTGGACAATATGCAAATGATACTTAATTATTTCTGGATGGATGTGAGGTAGCAATCGACACCCTCTTTAATTTCTACAAAATCTCTGGTTTAAGAATACATGTAGATATGACTAAAGCAGTACGGATAGGCTCAATGGCAGGTAGTAACATGATGTTATAAAAGGATCTTAAGCTTGTTTGGCACAGTGGGGATTTTGATATACAGGAATAAGGATTAACCCTAACTTGAATAACCTTTGGGTTCATTAAATAGAACCCCTAGGGAATTAGAGGAAAGAAATTTGACAATTATAGGGAAAGTAATGGTTGTTAAAACTTTAGCACTTTCATTATTGGTGCATGTATTCACTTCACTCCTAAATCCTCCAAAGGAATTCATTAATAAATTAAACGATATATTTTATAAATCCATATGAAATGATAAGCGGGGTAAGATAAAGTGAACACTTATTAGAAAATGTGAAGAAGGGGGGCTCAGAATGGTTAATGTAAAGGTATTCATAAACTCATTAAAATTGTCAGTATCAAATAAATATCTTCAAAATGAAAATACTAGCCCTAGCACATTTCTTCCATTCAAGGATATATTACTGCTTGGGGCCAATACTGAACATTATGTAAATATAATGAATCCCTATTGGAAAGATGTGTTAGCGGCATGGGGAATATTTTATAGAACTCATAAAATTGATTTTACAGAGATTTCAACCATCAATTCCAAAACAGTAATTTTATTATTAGACATTTGTATCTTAACGGTATTCACTCTATAAGAGACTTGTGTAACGATCAAGGTATTTTGTCATTTATTGAACTTAAGACAACTTACAAAATATAAGGCACAGTTCTTGATTATTATCAGGTTCTTTCAAATATACCAAGAAAATGGAAACATAATGTTAGAAGTAATCTATTGATTGTTCATAATCATTATATTAGCACATCACTGATATACTTTCAGCACCAAAGAGATCCCGATATTCCTATGATAAACATATAAGTACTGAAAACTTTCCTTCTTCATGTGAAAAATGGCAACAACTCATTGACACTGTAATCCCATGGGAACATATTTTCAAAAATACGGAAGATGCACCAAAGATACTAAACTGATTTACTATCAATTTAAATTTATTAATAATTATATACATATAGAAAAAAAGAATTTGTTGAACTTTGCTCATTTTGTAACTTAGTGTCTGAAAATGTGTTTGGAATGTGAATGTGAGAAAACATTCTGGCTGAAAATGAAAGAATATATCGAGGATAAAACAACAGATTAATTTAACCTGACAAAATATACAGTTTTAATTGGGGGAAATAATACTGACCTAATGAACCATACACTTCTTGCTGGTAAAATATACAGTTTTAATTGGGGGAAATAATACTGACCTAATGAACCATACACTTCTTGCTGGTAAAATATACAGTTTTAATTGGGGGAAATAATACTGTCCTAATGAACCATATACTTCTTGCTGGTAAAATATACAGTTTTAATTGGTGGAAATAATACTGTCCTAATGAACCATACACTTCTTGCTGGTAAAATATACAGTTTTAATTGGTGGAAATAATACTGTCCTAATGAACCATATACTTCTTGCTGGTAAAATATACAGTTTTAATTGGGGGAAATAATACTGTCCTAATGAACCATATACTTCTTGCTGGTAAAATATACAGTTTTAATTGGGGGAAATAATACTGTCCTAATGAACCATACACTTCTTGCTGGTAAAATATACAGTTTTAATTGGGGGAAATAACACTGTCCTAATGAACCATATACTTCTTGCTGGTAAAATATACAGTTTTAATTGGTGGAAATAATACTGTCCTAATGAACCATACACTTCTTGCTGGTAAAATATACAGTTTTAATTGGTGGAAATAATACTGTCCTAATGAACCATATACTTCTTGCTGGTAAAATATACAGTTTTAATTGGGGGAAATAATACTGTCCTAATGAACCATATACTTCTTGCTGGTAAAATATACAGTTTTAATTGGGGGAAATAATACTGTCCTAATGAACCATACACTTCTTGCTGGTAAAATATACAGTTTTAATTGGGGGAAATAATACTGTCCTAATGAACCATACACTTCTTGCTGGTAAAATATACAGTTTTAATTGGGGGAAATAATACTGTCCTAATGAACCATACACTTCTTGCTGGTAAAATATACAGTTTTAATTGGGGGAAATAATACTGTCCTAATGAACCATACACTTCTTGCTGGTAAAATATACAGTTTTAATTGGGGGAAATAATACTGTCCTAATGAACCATACACTTCTTGCTGGTAAAATATACAGTTTTAATTGGGGGAAATAATACTGTCCTAATGAACCATACACTTCTTGCTGGTAAAATATACAGTTTTAATTGGGGGAAATAATACTGTCCTAATGAACCATACACTTCTTGCTGGTAAAATATACAGTTTTAATTGGGGGAAATAATACTGTCCTAATGAACCATATACTTCTTGCTGGTAAAATATACATCCATGTATCAGGTATTAAAAACACCAAGGTATCACTGGAAAAATGTCTAAAAATACTAGGTGTTATTTTCAAAACTGAAAAGTTTATTGCTAATAAGAATAATAAAATATTTCAAGCTGACCAAAAATGGTCACCACTACTGCCATATTTTCAGTGTGTAAATTTATAACATCTACCCATGTGAACATATGAACTCATGTCTTATTGTGCTGGTGCATTATGTATTTGTCTACTGAACTGAATGAATGCATTCGAGACATCAATTCACGGATATAGCGAGTATGGAACTATTTACATTTTCGTGATATTTCCTGAGCCGGTTGTAAAAGCAGGCTGTCGGTTCGTACCCGCCACTGACGTTAGGACCGCAGTTCTGAAGACTTGGGTCGGACTATATTCATAATCCGAGGAATCAAACAGTATATTTGGAATTCCTGGCTAGACAGATCCCAATTCCCTACGCCTTTGGTAAGTGCCGGTATGTGAGTGTTGTTGTTTGGTTGTGTTTCAGCCATACACCAACGACAGCCATTGCCGCTGGTGCTTTTGACAGCGTGTTTCCTGGATCAAACCCGATAATTGTTTGCCACACTTAATGTTTCAACTTCCAGAGGCTCCGTCCTCGCTTTATCACCTCGAAGTCTTCCAAGAAGCACGTCTTATCCTCTGTAAGACGCTGCCACGCACACACGCTCACGCATGTACACACGCGCAAGCATACACAGAGGTCATTCCCGGTGTCGTTATTTACCTGGAATATGGCTGAATGCGGCGTAAAACTATACCCACTTTATCCATCAGCCCTTAGCATTACAATATACTCCTAGATGTAATTTGGGGCAAATGGGAAGAACTGGAAGTTTGGCAATATGGAGAATGGGATATATATTTACTCTGAGTCTCAGTTAGGAGATTTACTAAACTTATGTTTCGAAATCTGAGGTAAGTTTCACGTGTAACGGATTTTGCAATAATCTTGATCTATATGCATTGTGCATTTACCTGTTATCGCTAAATTGGACAGGGGTTAGTATTTGCAGTATATCATCGTTTCTGGTGTGTGTTTGTACCCGTGCGTCAACCACTGCACTACATCACCGTGTTTGAGACGATGGCCTCCACTGCGAGGGGCATCTGGGATATCGCTCATAGCAATATTCCAGCAATATCACACTGAGGGAAACCAAAACTGGGTTTCACACATTGTACCCATGTTAGGAATCGAACCTGGGTATTCGGCGTGGAGAGCGAACACTTGCATATTTGGTCAACTCTGTAAATTATTCTGACGCTATGTCTTCATAGACATATATGTACAATTTTAATTTTAAGGCGCTGATTGATCAAAAAGCAAAGCAAAAATCTATCACAGAAAGGATTTTCTTTAAACGAAATATTCCTTGGCAGTAGATTAAACTTTTATTTATTAAACACATCTCTTATCCAAAGAATGGCTTCCCGAGGTGAAGGTGTGGGTTGTGTTGGTGGTGATTCGCGAGTTGCTGGTGGTGGGCTTGCACATGGACATTGTGAGCGTTGCCAGGCAACAGGCGTTGATTCTCAGCGTAGGCGTAAGCCTGTACATATGCACACATACATATATTGACAATCAATGAGAGAATAGTAGACTCGGTAAGAAGATGTACATGTTCAACAATTTCTATACATGCATTTCCTAGTGCATAGTTACCATTTTACCTTCTCATCTTGTGACGTCAAATCCAATGATTGCGAGTTCGAATCCCGGTTTGCCCCTGCGTTTCACCGCAGCGGTTACGGTCTAGTACCTTCGATTGGCTGAACCAGATATTCCAGTGATCGATGTTATGAGCATCGCATGGGATATGAATATTAAAAACACCTAAATCATAATTCTATTTTTCAAACATTCTATCTTTCACTGCTAACATCACACTGCATGATGGGATATTGTTAAAAGCGGCGTAAAATATAACTCGCGGGAGAAACATTCAATAACATATTTGTCGTGTAGTTTTACGCCGCACTCAGCAATATTCCAGCTGTATCCCGGCAGTCCGTAAATAATCGACTCTGGACCAAACAATCCTGTTATCGACAGCATGAGTACTGATCAATGTAACGATGACATGTGTTAACCAAGTCAGTGAGCCTGAACACTCGATCCCGTGAGTTGTTTCTTACGAAAAGCTTAGGTTGCTGAGGACCTCGGATCTTCTCGGAAGTTCTAACTCGGATCTTCACGGGTCTTCAATCTATATACTAGTTTAAATCGATTCGGAACTTAATGACAGAACAGCGATAGAAGCCTTACAAAGTATTACAGTAAGTTAGTACTCTATACTTACAATAGTCATATAGGCATCAAACTCTTGTCTGTCAAGAACGCCGTCAGCTAAAATTTAGGAACGGAACAATGTATACGCTTTGTATGCTTTAGTGGGTGAGAGGGTTTAGTTAACGCCGTCCACAGCAATAATCCAGCTATATGGCGGTGGCGTGTGCTATAGTAAAATTACAGGGAACAATATAGCAAGCATTAAAGTAATGAAAATAATGCATAAAATATCCAACTTAATACCTAGCTGAATACAAAACGTCAACTAAAACATAACCAACATATTAACATAGCTCAAATGTTCACCGAAACATATTTAGTGGAGCGTGAGAAATTAGCATTGACAGTTATATGAGTGAATCACCCTTACCCTTACTGTCATATACCTACTCTTAGTGTCCATACATCTACCTTTAGTGTCATATACCTACCCTTAGTGTCCATACATCCACCCATAGTGTCATATATCTACAATTAGGGTCCATACATCTACCTTTAGTGTCATATACCTACCCTTAGTGTCCATACATATACCTTTAGTGTCATATACCTACCCTTAGTGTCCATATATCTACCCTTGTTGCTCACATACCTACCATTTCGGTTCATATATACATCCTTGGAGTCCACACACCTACCTTTGACGTCGATATGATTACCGTTTCCGTACATATATCTACCCTTTGTTGTCATGTATCACCCTTTCGTGTTCAAGACCTATCATTGGCGTTCATATACTGCTACTGGCGTCCATTACACTACCCTTGACGTACACATACCTACCGTTACTGTCAGCAATGTTCATCATTGGGAGCAGGTCTTGTTCATCGATGATTTCATCCTTGTGACCGTCAAAGAAGGAGAAAAGCCCGTCAGCGATCTTCTCCGTGTCCCCGTAAGCTGCCGTCCAGAAGGCCTTGAAGTCCACCCGAGTCAGAGCCGTCGGGTCATTGACGCCAGGTGCTGCAACAGCAGATGCATGCATCTGAGTTTTGGCGCTATTGTTAACATTTCACACACTCGGTACTGACGGCCATACCATACCACAAACAGGATTCACTCACTTTGGACGTCCGTAGCGAGTCTTTGGAGTCATGTTTAGCTGCCCCCTTACGCTCTGAAGTGTACGTGTGTGTGTGCGTGCGTGCGTGCGTGTGTGTATTTTCATTTTTTCAGATTGGATAGGAAGTATGAGCGTTAAGAAGTTTTCAACGACAGACGTCTTACGATCGCACCACCTTGTTTCTTTATCACCATGCCTAACACAACGCAGGAGCCCCATACACACGCATGGGGTGTCATTCCTGATTTCGACGGGTTTCAAGGAGGTCGATAAATCATTGCAGATCATAATTTTTGACAGTCACCTTCCATCACACAATTGTTAGTGTTTGTTTGTAGCCTTTTGGGGGGCTTTGTTTGAAAATGGAAATCGTATATATGCAACTTTCACGTATTACACCAGTCGTATTTGTGATGGAAGTGCCCTCAAAACATTCATTATTATCACATCAACATTGACTCCGATGTACCTCCCAATTAAAAGTAAAAGTTAAGTTCCTATTTTTTCAAATAGTGGAGGTCTAAAAAACCGCAAACTTGGGGACAGTAGGCATGTCTCTAAGGATTCTAGTTTCGTTGCCACTCAAAACTGTAAAGACCCAAGCTGGGCTCCGTCTCTCATATAGCACTAAACTTTGGTGCAAGTTAATAGCGCGTAAAGGGCACGATGATGAAAGCGAAGCTACTGTTTGTGTTTAGAACGATGGAAGTTTGTTAAATACACCAAGTAAAGGAAATTAAAAACAACAACATGATATGTATCGATATTTAAACTACGTCAGTCGACAGTCGACAGTCGTCAGTCATGTTCTGAAACTCTTCCTCTGTGCATGAGCTCTAACGGTTGTAAGTGGTATGACATTACTCTCAGAGAGCGAAGGCGTCATGTTCCATTGACTACGTCGGGTGATTCCTTGATATCCGTGATTTTGTCTGAATAGTTGACTGAAAAAAATGAAATTTGCTCTGATAGATGTTGAATGACCGTAGGCAGACCAGGAGGCAGGGTGGCAGCTGCCCGTCTAGAATTCTTTTACAGATTACTTTTTATGCATCGAAGTATTGACTTAAGATTCTTTTAACGTTGACAGTGAGCCCCCTTATTAAGAAAAGTTAACTATGCCCCTGGTTATTCAGACGTATTAGTGAAAAAGAAAAACATGGTTATCAAGCAAAAGACTAAATAGTAATACTCAGTTAATAGTCCATAAGGCACTCGAGTTTGACTGTCAACGAGCATCGTGTATGAGCCAATCAGATTTCTCCAAACGAGGCATTTAATTTTTATGTTTTCATATGTCTACTGTGGATCTGTAATACCAAGAGTGTAATATTACAGTAGATGTCATTTGAAGACCGTATTTAATATCGATATCAAATATTTATTCACACGCTTTGCCTTGGATAAAACATAAAAACTTTGAGCAAAGTGAAAATATGGTTTGACCTCGCATGTTGCTACGTAAATATTGCAACGGCCGACGTCATGTACCGCTGAATGGCGTACACCGCCATACGTCAAATGACCAGTCGATGGCCGCACGAGACGTTGTTTCACAATGTTACACAGAAGTCGGGATTGTAAAAAGTAAGTGCACAAAAACGTACGTGGTCTCATCATCGACCGAAAGAACACCCCAATCTCGTCAGGAGTGAGATCACCGCCATTAGGGTTCATGTCCGCCCATATTTGGTCGAAGTTCTGAGCGAAGATAGGGCTGAAACGACAAATTACCAGTGTTATCACAAAGAATAAAGAATAAATAGGGAATTGAAAATTGTGCCTGGTTTGTTTGTTTTTAGTTTTTGTTTGTTTTGTTGTTGTTGTGTATTGTTAGGGTTTTGGGTTTTTTCACTTTTATTTATGTTTGGGGACTGGGTTGGGGTGGGGTGTGTCGCTGTTTTCTGTTGTTTCCTATCAGACTCAGAATATGTGTTATGTCATGGAACCATAACATTAACTTTATGTTATCCGGAAGAAGTAAAAATGTGTGTGGACAACAAGAGCAACAACAAGAGCAACAACAAGAGCAGCAGCAGCAACAACACCCATACAACATACAGTTCACCTTCCACTATCTAAGGCAAAGTGTGTTAAATCAGGACCGAAGCCAGCCCGAGGGGAGGAGGGGAGCTACACTAGAATTATTTTACAGAGTATTTTTTGTACATGAAAATACGTATTGATATTAACATTCTTTTGAGTGTCTACCCTGGCACCGAAGAAAAAAACTGAAGGCATATTGTGCAATACATAATGATACTTAACCAACTAAAGACTTCATTACTAAAAGGATTGCATAAACATATTTAACATGTTTAGTTCTGAACATTATGCACATAGCAAAACGTTTGAACAAAGAATTTTTATTAAAAAAATAATTTTAGATAAAACTATACATTACATAAATGGAGTACTTTCAGCTTCAGAAAGCAGGAAATTACATCTGACAGCATTTAATTTTATAAAAATTCACGGCGGAACAAGCTAAAAGATCCTCGGCTGCCCCTTGAACGTGAATATTACAACCCCTATTAAGAAACACTAAGTATGTCCCTGTAAAACGCAAAGTTCAAGAAGCACCGTCAGTGCTGTCGTATAATTGATGATGATATAAACATGCCCTTTGGAAGTCATATGTCTTGTTCTCCAAGGCTTGCGGGTAAACATTTCAGCAGTCAAAGAAAACAAACACTTATATGTCTCTTCTGAAAAGAGTGGCCCATACGGCTGATTTCACCATTCAGGTATGATGCTAATAAGCAAATTTTTGGATGATGGACGCCATTACACAGATTTTTGAATCTGCATCGTTGTGGTCTGTGAATACTCACATTTGGACGCAACAAACCAGTGATTCCTAGCATCATGACACATCCTTCTATTGCATCCAGATTTCGGTATTTATAGACCATTAGGATATAGCGGGAACTTCACCAACCAGGACGTGAAAGTGTGATTCCAATTTCAATCGAATGTGGTACTGGTGCAGTTATGGTCAAGGAATCCAAGGGGAATTTCAACAAGAGGAACGACGAGTTGATGACAGGTGGTGTTTGGTTGTCTTACCTGACTAGCAGCAGGATTCCCAGGAACAGTCGACTCATAGTGTCTGGAAGCAATGGAACCAAAATCTACATGGTTGCCCTGGTGACTAATAGAATGAGTGAACGAGTATGGTTTGACACCGCTTTTAGCAATCTTCCAATGTTCTCGGAGAGGGACACCGGAAATGAGCGTCACATCTTGTTCCCATGCGCCATACCGAAACATAAGTCTGATTAACCCCTTCAGATAATGACCTACGTTTCAGCCGATCCGAATTTTCTAGTGTGAAATTCAAAATAGACACCACTAACAACTCTGGGTAAAATGAATTCCTATTCCTTGTTTCATAAGAAAATGGTATTTACAAATGAATTTTAATTATAAAATTTGATAACGCCGTCTTTCTATACTTTATGTCGAGGTTCAGGCAGCACATCTTTACTATGGAATCACAGACCGCCCCTGTTTGGTGAGGTCGTAAAATGATTCGCAATGCGTCTGGCTCTGTTATTATTTTTTAAAATATTTTTTATCATTATTATTATTTTGGGGGTTTGGCAGAGCCTTGTTTTGAGATTTCCACGATTTCCAAGTAAGAGCTCGTTGTACTACATGTTTGCTAGGATTAGAAGGAGCGTAGTGTTGCAATATACAAGTACTTACACTTATCAGATTTTACTGATTAATATTCATGCATCCCGTTAAATGACATAGTCTAAAAATTCTGCACTGGTTATCGCACTAAGTTGCTCAATAGGACGGATCCCAGTAAACAGGAAATGAGACTGTTCTGTAATCAATGTTTTGACATGAAATCGAAAAGCGTCTTCGGCGTGACCAGTAAACATTAGGCTACCCCACCGCCCACTGACCAACAGAAGACACCGTTGCACTAGAGTTGATGTGTCTTTATGGGTATACGACAAGACAAAACAACAGTTGCACTAGAGTTGATGTGTCTGTATGGGTATACGAAAAGACAAAACGACAGTTGCACCTACGTCGGTGTGTATAGTATTACATTGGTACATAGCAATACTAGGTTTATTTGTTTGTGGCTTACATTGTTTGTGTCCAGAATGGACCAGAGAAACCAGTGACAACATGAGCATCAACTGGAATACGAAGTGTTAACCACATCAGCGAGTCTGACCGCCCAACCTCGTTAGTCGGGTTAGTCATGCTTGCGACAAGCATGGATGGTTGAGGACCAAGTCTTGGACCCGACACCATGACAATACGAAACAACAGTTGCATCTGAGTTGGGTGTTTATATCCTTATACGACCATAGAAAGCAACCCATGTACAAACGATGAACGGATGGTGTCATGAAACACAGTCCAGAGAAACAAGCTATCACAAGTGACCAATTCAAAACAGCAGATGGGATAATCAGTGCAACTATAATCATGAAAACGAATAAAGGGACACAAGAAATTACAAGTGTTCCTTTCTCCTTTTCCAGATGTCTTTCACTGTGAGTGAAATTCTGGGAATATATAAAGGAACACTTGTACTATCACGTGTTCCCTAATTTGTTTCCATGAGGATATATCTTAACTAAATAGTGGAATTACTGCTTCATAGCGCAACCGAAGCGATCCTAAAACTACCCAGCTGCATTAAACAAAGGAACTAAAATAAAGTTGATAAGCAACAGAATAACACCGTTTACACTTACGTTGTTGCGTGTCCTATCAGAGGAGCAGCGTTAACGATTATGCTTGAAGTGTCGAGTTTTTAAAACTGGTTTCTAGATAAGTAATCAAGATTATCAGCACACAGGATTGACGAAACACTTACCCTGGCGTTACTGAAACAACTGACATTTACCCCAGAGCTACGAGAACAATTGACATTTACCCTGGCGTTACTGAGACTACTCACAATCACGCCAGAGTTACTGAAACAACTGATATTTACACCCAGAGTTACTGGAACAACTCACATTTACCCCCAGAGTTACTGAAACAACTGATATTTACCCCCAGAGTTACTGGAACAACTGACATTTACCCCGGAGTTACTGGAACAACTGACATTTACCCCAGAGTTACTGGTACAACTGACATTTACCCTAGAGTTACTGGTACAACTGACATTTACCTATACTGGTACAACTGACCCTTAAACCCGAGTTACTGGAACAACTGACATTTACCCCAGAGTTACTGGTACAACTGACATTCGCCCCAGAGTTACTGGAACAACTGACATTTACCCCGGAGTTACTGGTACAACTGACATTTACCCTAGAGTCACTGGTACAACTGACATTTACCCATACTGGTACAACTGACACTTAAACCCGAGTTACTGGAACAACTGACATTTACCCCAGACTTACTGGTACAACTGACATTCGCCCCAGAGTTACTGGAACAACTGACATTTACCCCAGAGTTACTGGAACAACTGACATTTCCCCCAGAGTTACTGCTACAACTGATATTTACCCCGGAGTTACTGGAACAACTGACATTTACCCCAGAGTTACTGGTACAACTGACATTTACCCCAGAGTTACTGGTACAACTGACATTTACCCCAGAGTTACTGGTGCAACTGACATTTACCCCAGAGTTACTGGAACAACTGACATTTATCCAAGAGTTACTGGAACAACTGACATTTACCCCAGAGTTACTGGTACAACTGACATTCGCCCCAGAGCTACTGGAACAACTGACATTTTCCCCAGAGTTACTGGAACAACTGACATTTACCCCAGAGTTACTGGTACAACTGACATTTACCCCAGAGTTACTGGAACAACTGACATTTACCCCAGAGTTACTAGAACAACTGACATTTACCCCAGAGTTACTGGAACAACTGATATTTACCCCAGAGTTACTGGTACAACTGACATTTACCTCAGAGTTACTGGTACAACTGACACTTAAACCCGAGTTACTGGTACAACTGATATTTACCCCAGAGTTACTGGTACAACTGACATTTACCCCAGAGTTACTGGAACAACTGACATTTACCCCAGAGTTACTGGAACAACTGACATTTACCCCAGAGTTACTGGAACAACTGACATTTACCCCAGAGTTACTGGTACAACTGACATTTACCTCAGAGTTACTGGTACAGCTGACATTTTCCCCAGAGTTACTGGTACAACTGACACTTAAACCCGAGTTACTGGTACAACTGACATTTACCCCAGAGTTACTGGAACAACGGACTTTTACCCCAGAGTTACTGCTACAACTGACACTTAAACCCGAGCTACTGGAACAACTGACATTTACCCCGGAGTTACTTAAACAACTGAATTCTACCCCGGACTTACTGGAACAACTGACATTTACCCTGGCGTTACTGGAGCAACTGACATTTACCCTGGCGTTACTGGAACAAAGTGACATCTACCCCGGAGTTACTGGAACGACTGACATTCGCCCCAGAGTTACTGGGACAACTGACATTTACCCCAGAGTTACTGGTACAACTGACACTTAAACCCGAGTTACTGGTACAACTGATATTTACCCCAGAGTTACTGGTACAACTGACATTTACCCCAGAGTTACTGGAACAACTGACATTTACCCCAGAGTTACTGGAACAACTGACATTTACCCCAGAGTTACTGGAACAACTGACATTTACCCCAGAGTTACTGGTACAACTGACATTTACCTCAGAGTTACTGGTACAGCTGACATTTTCCCCAGAGTTACTGGTACAACTGACATTTACCCTGGCGTTACTGAAACAACTGACATTTACTCTAGAGTTACTGGAACAACTGACATTTACCCCAGAGCTACGAGAACAACTGACATTTATCCAAGAGTTACTGGAACAACTGACATTTACCTCAGAGTTACTGGTACAACTGACATTTACCCCAGAGTTACTGGTACAACTGACATTCGCCCCAGAGCTACTGGAACAACTGACATTTTCCCCAGAGTTACTGGAACAACTGATATTTACCCCAGAGTTACTGGTACAACTGACATTTACCCCAGAGTTACTGGAACAACTGACATTTACCCCAGAGTTACTGGAACAACTGACATTTACCCCAGAGTTACTGGAACAACTGACATTTACCCCAGAGTTACTGGTACAACTGACATTTACCCCAGAGTTACTGGTACAACTGACACTTAAACCCGAGTTACTGGTACAACTGACATTTACCCCAGAGTTACTGGTACAACTGACATTTACCCCAGAGTTACTGGAACAACTGACATTTACCCCAGAGTTACTGGAACAACTGACATTTACCCCAGAGTTACTAGAACAACTGACATTTACCCCAGAGTTACTGGTACAACTGACATTTACCTCAGAGTTACTGGTACAGCTGACATTTTCCCCAGAGTTACTGGTACAACTGACACTTAAACCCGAGCTACTGGAACAACTGACATTTACCCCGGAGTTACTTAAACAACTGAATTCTACCCCGGACTTACTGGAACAACTGACATTTACCCTGGCGTTACTGGAGCAACTGACATTTACCCTGGCGTTAGTGGAACAAAGTGACATCTACCCCGGAGTTACTGGAACGACTGACATTCGTCCCAGAGTTACTGGGACAACTGACATTTACCCCAGAGTTACTGGTACAACTGACATTTACCCCGGAGTTACTGAAACAACTGACATTTACCCTGGCGTTACTGAAACAACTGACATTTACTCTAGAGTTACTGGAACAACTGACATTTACCCCAGAGCTACGAGAACAACTGACATTTACCCCAGAGTTACTGGTACAACTGACATTTACCCCGGAGTTACTGAAACAACTGACATTTACCCTGGCGTTACTGGAACAACTGACATTTACTCTAGAGTTACTGGAACAACTGACATTTAAGCCAGAGCTACTGGAAAAACTGACATTTACCCCGGAGTTACTTAAACGTCTGACATTTACCCCGGAGCTACTTAAACAAATGAATTTTATCCCGGAGTTACTGGAACAACTGTCATTTACCCTGACATTACCGGAACAACTGACATTTACCCCGGAGCTACTTAAACAACTGAATTTTACCCCGGAGTTACTGGAACAACTGACATTTACCCCAGAGTTACTTAAACAACTGACATTTAAACCAGAGCTACTGGAACAACTGACATTTACCCCGGAGCTACTTAAACAAATGAATTTTATCCCGAAGTTACTGGAACAACTGACATTTACCCCGGAGTTACTGGAACAACTGTCATTTACCCTGGCATTACCGGAACAACTGACATTTACCCCGGAGCTACTTAAACAACTGAATTTTACCACTGAGTTACTGGAACAACTGACATTTACCCCAGAGTTACTTAAACAACTGACATTTAAACCAGAGCTACTGGAACAACTGACATTTACCCCGGAGTTACTTAAACGTCTGACATTTACCCCGGAGTTACTTAAACGTCTGACATTTACCCCGGAGTTACTTAAACAACTGAATTCTACCCCGGAGTTACTGGAACAACAGACATTTACCCCAGAGTTATTGGAAGTCATGACATTGAGCGCGAATATATCACTGTTAGTTTGGAAGAAAACGTATGTCAATAATCTTTCAGACTAACCATAAATGACCTCAAATTCTGGCCACGATCATTTCTGAATTTATGCACACTGTTTTATGTAGCCATTAAACGGTAAGTAATTTTTATGACGGATACCACGTCACATGAACGTTCAGAAAGTTGATGGGCGTTTGTCTGTTCGAAAACAGAATGAGTGCAGATCTTAGTAATTGAACATCATTCCAACCCAGCTCTGCAAGGGCAGATGAGGTAAGGTATGCGAGGTAAGGTGCTACATATATCTGCAGTTCTCAAAACCGTGGCAATGTAGCAAAAGCCTCCAGATAAAGATTTTTTAGCCAAATTCGACGCTGACTTCGAAGATCGTGCATTTTAGTTCGCCTTGGAATAAATGTATATGTTTGTCAATGGGTGTCATCAGGACGGAAGAATACATTCGAGATATCAATTCACGGATATAACGAGCATGGAACTATTTACATTTTCGTGATATTTCCTGAGCTTGTTGTAAAAGCAGCATGTCGGTTCGTACCCGCCACTCAGGTTAGGACCGCAGTTCCAAGGACTTGGATCTGCCTTTATTCATAATCCGAAGAATCAAACAGCATATTTAGAATTCCTGGCTAGACAGTCCCCAATTCCCCACGGCTTTGGTAAGTGTCGGTATATGAGTGTTATTGTGTGGCTGTGTTTCGCCGTAAACCAGCGTGTTTCCTGGGTCAAACCCGATAATTGTTTGCCACACTTAATGTTTCAACTTCCAGAGGCTCCGTCCTCGCTTTATCCCCTCGAAGTCTTCCAAGAAGCACGTGTTATCCTCTGTATGACGCTGCAACGCACACACGCTCATGCACGTACACACGTGCATGCACACACAGAGGTCATTCCCGGTGTCGTTATTTACCTGGAATATGGCTGAATGCGGCGTAAAACTATACCCACTTTATCCATCAGCCCTTAGCATTACAATATACTCCTAGCTCTACAGCGCGATATCACTATAGCGCGCTCATTAGCGAGCGCTCAGCAGTCCCGGGTCGCGCGCCCGGTAAACTGCACTCTAGCCTACTCCTAGATGTAATTTGGGGCAAATGGGAAGAACTGGAAGTTTGGCAATATGGAGAATGGGATATATATTTACTCTGAGTCTCAGTTAGGAGATTTACTAAACTTATGTTTCGAAATCTGAGGTACGTTTCACGTGTAACGGATTCTGCAATAATCTTGATCGATGTGCATTAGAGCTGTGACAATATATCGTAGCATCGATAATCGTGATATTTTATCAGACGATAAACATGTCGATGCCTTAACATTCTTAATTTTCACTAGAAAATGACGGTTATGTGAAAATTTAAACTGTTGCGTGATATAAAAGTTATACAATTGTAAAGAAAATATCTAAAAATAGCACATCATGATGTCCATCGAATAGAATCGTATCGTTTCAAGATATCGCGATACGTATCGTATCGTGAATCTTCTGTATCGTCACCCCTCAAATGTGCATTCACCTGTTATCGTGGAGTTGGACAGGGGTTAACATTTGCCGTGTATCATCGTTCCTGTTGTGTGTGTTTGTACCCGTGCGTCAACCACTGCACTACATCACCGTGGAACAATGGGCACCACTGCGAGGGGCATCTGGGATGGCGACATCGCTTTTAGCAATATTCCAGCAATATCACACCGGGGGGAACCAAAATTCGGCTTCACTCATTGTACCCATGTTAAGAATCGAACCTGGGTATTATATCGTGGAAATGATTTTCTCAAAACGACATATTCCTTGACAGTAGATTAAATTTTTATTTATTAAACACATCTCTTATCCAAAGAATGGCTTCCCGAGGTGAAGGTGTGGGTTGTGTTGGTGGTGATTCGCGTGTTGCTGGTGGTGGGCTTGCACATGGACATTGTGAACGTTGCCAGGCAACAGGCGTTGATTCTCAGCGTAGGCGTAAGCCTGAACATATGCACACATACATATATTGACAATCAATGAGAGAATTTTACACTCGGAAAGAAGATGTACATGTTCAACAATTTCTATACATGCATTTCCCAGTGTATAGTTACCATTTTACCTTCTCATCTTGTTACGTCAAACCCAGTGATTGTGGGTTCGAATCCCGGTTTGCCCCCATCCTGTTTCTAGGTTCAACAACATACGGTGGGTTTCACCGCAGCGGTTACAGTATAGTACAATCTAGACAATGCAGTGATCGACATTATGAGCATTGCATGAAATATGAATATTAACACCACCTAAATTATAATTCAATTTTCAAACATTTTAGAAACTTATTACTATCTTTCACTGCTAACATCACACTGCATGATGGGATATTGTTAAAAGCAGCTTAAAATATAACTCGCGGGAGAAGCATTCAATAAAATATTTGTCGTGTAGTTTTACGCCGCACTCAGCAGTATTCCAGCTGTATCCCGGCAGTCCGTAAATAATCGACTCTGGACCAGACAATCCTGTTATGGACAGCATGAGTACTGATCAATGTAACTGGGATACGATGACATGTGTTAACCAAGTCAGTGAGCCTGAACACTCGATCCTATGATCCTCGATCTTATGAAAAGCTTAGTTGCTGAAGACCAGTTCTAACTCGGATCTTCACGGGTCTTCAATCTATATACTAGTTTAAATCGATTAGCAACTTAATGGGAGAACAGCGATAGAAGCCTTACAAAGTATTATAGTGAATCAGTACTCTATACTTACAATAGTCATATAGGCATCAAACTCTTGTCTGTCAAGAACGCCGTCAGCTAAAATTTAGGAACGGAACAATGTATACGCTTTGTATGCTTTAGTGGGTGACAGGGTTTAGGTAACGCCGCCCACAGCAATATTCCAGCTATGTTGCGGCGGCGTATGCTATAGTAAAAATTACAGGGAACAATATAGAAAGCATTAAAGTAACAAACATGATGCACAAAATATCCAACTTAATACCTAGCTGAATACAAAATGTCAACTAAAATATAACCAACACACCAGCATAGCTCAAATGTTCACCGAAACATATTCAGTGCAGCTTGACAAGATAGCATTGCCAGTTATATGAGTGGATCAACGAAGACACCAGGTGGTCACGGAAAAGGTAAACACGTTCTATCTTGCCCGTAGCACCAGTTTCACGAGTAAGTGAGTTTAGTTTTACGCAACACGCAGCAATATTCCAGGTATATGGCGGCCGTCTGTAAATAATCGAGTCTGGGCCAGACAATTCAGTGATCAACTGCATGAGCATCGATCTGTCCATTTTGGAACCGTCGTGTGTTTTGTCTCACACAGCAGTAGGGGTGGAAGGGTAGCTTAGTGGTTAAAACTTCCGCTCGTCACGCTGAAGTCCCTACCCTCAGTGTCCATACATCTACCCTTAGTGCCATATACCTACCCTTAGTGTCCATACATCTACCCTTAGTGTCCATACATTTACCCTTAGTGTCCATACATCTACCCTTAGTGCCATACATCTACCCTTAGTGTCCATACATCTACCTTTAGTGTCATATACCCACCCTTAGTGTCCATACATCTACCATTAGTGTCATATACCTACCCTTAGTGTCCATACATATACCTTTAGTGTCATATACCTACCCTTAGTGTCCATGTATCTACCCTTGTTGCTCACATACCTTCCGTTTCGGTTCATATATACATCCTTGGCGTCCACACACCTACCCTTGGCGTCCACATGATTACCGTTTCCGTACATATATCTACCCTTTGCTGTCATATGTCACCCCTTCGTGTTCAAGACCTATAATTGGCGTTCATATACTGTTATTGGCGTCCATTACACTACCCTTGACGTACACATACCTACCGTTAGTGTCAGCAATGTTCATCATTGGGAGCAGGTCTTGTTCATCGATGATTTCATCCTTGTGACCATCTATGAAGGAGAAAAGCCCGTCAGCGATCTTCTCCGTGTCCCCGTAAGCTGCCATCCAGTAGGCCTTGAAGTCCACCCGAGTCACAGCCGTCGGGTCATTAACGCCAGGTGCTGCAACAGCAGATGCATGCATCTGAGTTTTGGCGCTATTGTTAACATTTCACACACTCGGTACTGACGGCCATACCATACCACAAACAGGATTCACTCACTTTGGACGTCCGTAGCGAGTCTTTGGAGTCATGTTTAGCTGCCCCCTTACGCTCTGAAGTGTACGTGTGTGCGTGCGTGTGTGTATTTACACATTTTGAGACTGGATAGGAAGTATGAGCGTTAAGAATTTTTTTCAACGATAGACGTCTTACGTCTGGGTTTTTTTTTGTTTTTTGTTTTTTGTTGTTTTTTGTGTTGTTTTGTTTTGTTTTGTTTTGTTTTGTTTTTTTTGGGGGGGGGGGGTTGTTGCTGTTGTTGTTGTTGGGGTTTTTGTTGTTGTTGTTGTTGTTGAAAATGGAAATCGTACATATGCAACTTTCACGCCATACACCAGTCATCTTTCAAGAGCGTATTTCTGCATTCAACTATTGTCATAAGGTAGTGTCCTAAAAACATTCATTATCATCACATCAAAACTGATTGACTCCGATGTATCTCCCAATTAACCCGATATATCTCCCAGCCATAAAGTAAAAATTAAGTTCCCCTACTTTTTCGGAAGGTTAGTATGTTGAATATTTGTTCCTAAACGTTAGGAACATTCTTGGAAGTTGTTATGAAAGGGCTTTTTTCTGCTGTTACCATTATCGAACACAAATAAAGGAAGGCCAAAGACGCAAGACTGAACAATACGCGTGCCTCTAACGATTCCACTTTCGTTGATTAAGCTGGGCTCGTCTTTGGGGGACTTCTTTCACAGATTGCTTTTTATGTATCATAGTACTATGCCCCCTGGTTATTCAGACGTATTAGTGAAGAAGAAGAAAATGGTTATCAACGAAAAGACTAAATATTAACACTAATAATCCACAAGGTACTCGAGTTTCGACTGTCAACGAGCACCGTTTATGAGCCAATCACAGTTCTCCTAACGAGACATTTAAGTTTTCTATGGAGTGTAATATTGCAGTACATGTCATTTGAAGACCGTATTTAATATCGATATCAAATATTTATTCACACGCTTTGCCTTGGATAAAGAACAAAAACTCTGAGCAAAGTGAAAATATGGTTTGACCTCGCATGTTGCTACGTAAATATTGCAACGGCCAACGTCATGTACCGCTGAATGGCGTACACCGCCATACGTCAAATGACCAGTCGATGGCCGCACGAGGCGTTGTTTCACAATGTTACACAGAAGTCGGGATTGTAAAAAGTAAGTGCACAAAAACGTACGTGGCCTCATCATCGACCGAAAGAACACCCCAATCTCGTCAGGAGTGAGATCACCGCCATTAGGGTTCATGTCCACCCATATTTGGTCGAAATTCTGAGCGAAGATAGGGCTGGAACGACAAATCACCAGTGTTATCACAAAGAATAAAGAATAAATAGGGAATTGAAAATTGTGCCTGGTTTGTTTGTTTTTAGTTTTGTTTGTTTTGTTGTTGTTGTGTATTGTTAGGGTTTGGGTTTTTTCTTTTATTTATGTTTGGGGACTGGGTTGGGGTGGGGTGTGTCGCTGTTTTCTGTTGTTTCCTATCAGACTCAGAATATGTGTTATGTCATGGAACCATAACATTAACTTTATGTTATCCGGGAGAAGCAAAAACGTGGGTGGACAACAAGAGCAACAACAACAGCAGCAGCAACAACAACACCCATACAACATACAGTTCACCTTCCACTATCTAAGGCAAAGTGTGTTAAATCAGGACCGAAGGCAGCCCGAGGATAGGAGGGGAGCTACACTAGAATTATTTTACAGAGTATTTTTTGTACATGAAAATACGTACTGATATTAACATTCTTTTGAGTGTCTACCCTGGCACTGAAGAAAAAAACTGAAGGCATATTGTGCAATACATAATGATACTTAACCAACTAAAGACTTCATTACTAAAAGGATTGCATTCAATTCACATGACTCCAAAATATTGACCAAGCCTAAAGATATCATGTACATGATGTAAATGTCACGAGCAGTTTCTGAACTGTCAGCTGATTGTAATAATACAGTTATTGTATGTACCTGAACCGAACAAAACCGATGTTTTACATTTATTCAGATATAAACATATTTAACATGTTTAGTTCTGAACATTATGCACATAGCAAAACGTTTGAACAAAGAATTTTTATTTAAAAGAAACTTTTAGATAAAACTATACATTACATAGATGGAGTACTTTCAGCTTCAGAAAGCAAGAAATTGCATCTGACAGCATCTACTTTTAAAAATTCACGGGAAAACAAGCTAAAACATACTCGACCGCCTCACGACAACGAACGTGAATATAGCGGGAATTTTACAAACCAGGACATGAAAGTTTGATTCCAATTTTAATCGAATGTGGTACTGGTGCAGTTATGGTCAAGGAATCCAAGGGGAATTTCAACAAGAGGAACGACGAGTTGATGACAGGTGGTGTCTGGTTGTCTTACCTGACTAGCAGCAGGATTCCCAGGAGCAGTCGACTCATAGTGTCTGGAAGCAATGGAACCAAAATCTACATGGTTGCCCTGGTGACTAATATAATGGGTAAACAAGTATGGTTTTACATCGCTTTTAGCAATCTTCCAATGTTCCTGGCGACTGACACCGAAAATGGGCATCACACCTTGCTCCCATGTGCGTAATCGAAAAGCTTTTTCGGCGTGACAAGTAAACGTTAGGTTGCCCCACCGCCCATTGACCAATAGGAGACACGGGTGGACTAGAGTTGGTGTCTCTGTATGGGTATATGACAAGACAAAACAACAGTTGCACCTTCGTCGGTGTGTCTACATTGGTAGATGGCAATATTATGTCTATTTGTTGGTGGTTTAGAGACATACTCTGTGATATTCCAGCTGTCTTGTGCGGTCTGTAAATGGACCAGACAATCAAGTGACAGCATGAACTTCAGTCTCAACAACTGGAATACGTTGAGCGAGCCTCAACACATCAGCGAGCCTGACCACCCCACCCCGTTAGTCTCCTCTTCCGACAAGCATGGGTGGTTGAGGACCAAGTCTTACCCGACACAATGACAATACGAAACAACAGTTACATCTGAGTTGGGATGTCTATATCCTTATACGACCATAAAATGCAACCCATGTACAAACTATGAACGGATGGTGTCATTAAACACTGGCTCCAGAGAAACAAGCTATCACAAGTGACCAATTCAAAACAGCAGATGGGATAATCGGTGCAAGTATGTTCATGAAAACGAATAAAGGGACACAAGAAATTACAAGTGTTCCTTTCTCCTTTTCCAGATTTCTTCACTAGGCATATATTGCACTGTGGGTGAAATTCTGGGAATATATATAGGCACACTTGTACTATCACGTTTTCCCCAATTTGTTTCCATGAATATATATCTTAACTGAAGAGTTGAATTGCTGCTTCATAGCGCAACCGAAGCGATCCTAAAACTACCCCAGCTGCAGTAGACAAAGGAAATAAAATAAAGTTAAGCGACAGAATAACACCTTTTACACTTACGTTGTTGCGTGTCCTATCAGAGGAGCAGCGTTGACGATTATGCTTGAAGTGTCGTGTTTTTAAAACTTTTGTGTTCTAGTTAAGTAATCAAGATTATCAGCACACAGGATTGACGTAACATTTAAAATATACGGTGGATCAAATCTAATGTACTTAATTTCTCGCTACAAAAGTTCATATTTTGGACAATAAATCCATAAATATCGTCCTGTATGAAGCATGTAATGAGTGAATAAATGAGTGTATTTCACGACATTATTATTAATAGTCAGCCTATGAAGCAGATGCCTGGAAATAGTCGTGTTTGGACCAGTCAACTCTTATACTGGTATTGTGAACAACGTTCCCGAGCCTGGCCATCCGATTCCCTTTGTATCCTCTTGGATCCAGTTCAAGTCCTCCTGACGGGACGGTGGAGTAGCCTAGTGGTTAAAGCGTTCTCTCTTCAAACCGAAGACCGGGTTCGATTCCTCACATGGGCACAATAGTCTGTTTCTGGTGCCCTTAGCCGTGATATTGCTGGACTACTAAACTCACTCACCACTATCTACTGAGCTTGACCATGGGTCCTAATCTGCATGTTCTCATCTTGGTGTATGCAGACTGTTGTTTCAAATCTAGGGAGATAACTCTCTCGTTTATATTCTAGTATGGTGTGCTTCTTTGTAACTGAGTTGTCATCGATAATTTCCTGTTAGTGACTGATTATAAGCTTATCATAATAAGTTGTGTTTTATGGTTGAGGTACTCCTTGCCAAGAAACGCATTTATGTCAAATAAAGTTACGGCAAAATTCAGGCATCATTACTTCAAGAATGTAAATGTGACACAATTGCATGAGCACATACGGCAGTTCGGCATGGCACCGCTTTCATTAAGCCATCTCCTCGTTATACTTCGAATCATGCCATCATGATTTGTAAAACCCCGGAAGTGATAACCCGGAAGTAATGTAACACGTGCACCACAATGCCGAAGCCAACGATCAAGGCATGGCGCTAGCAAACAATGAAACAATGGAGTCGAATCTAAGACTAGAGTCCACGGTGGTAGTTTTCCGGTGTGCTAAAGGAGGCGACTCTACATGGTAAATAATGAGTGAGTGAGTTAACATTTAACGTCACATCGGCAACATTGCAGCCATTCAGTGACAAGAAATGTTGCAGATACACAATAAATAGAAGCATTTAAAGAACCAGGCATCGACGGACTGGAAAATAACTAGTGTGTCACGAAAAGATTTAAAGTAGCTAGCACGTATTTTTAAAAGCAGAAACCTATTTTCGACAATACCATCTGAAAATGGGCTATGTATAGCCAACAACTGAAGGTAGATCACCATACTAGGGTCCATGGGGACCAACATTACTTTTGATACCTGCATAGACCCTAGCTGGATTTCAACCATTCCTTCGATCATTGGCTATTATGCTGAGGTTTAGCCATACAGTAAAATGACAGAAATACTGAGATTAAAAACATGTTAGACTTAAATTTACTTTGAATGTTTTGGGACTTACGTACACTCTCAGGAGGACAATAATTTTGCAATACTTCAACTCACTTTGACAATTTAAGTTACTAATCTAAACTTCAAATCCTAAAATATTTATCTGCAAATCAGTTAACAAGTCTAAGCCTTTTAAAATGCAATAATGAAATAAGAATTGTTGTGATTAAAACGATCCTTCATAGTTCGTGATTCAAAATATTTATCCCTTGTGTTGGAAAATTCAACACGTGCTTGACCGTGATTCTTTCATCACAAGGGATGCAGAATGGAGGATCTTCACCTTTCTATAGGTACTCATGAGTATATCTCGTGTTGCCAATACGACATCGTCATATGATGAACTCTTCAAATCTGGGCTGACAACCCAAGTGATGAATAACAACGTCTCGGAGGGCGACAAACGAGGTCCACCTTGGAGAACGTGCCTCGCCAGGTGTAGTGTGAAAGAGTGAGAGTTGTGTCGCTAAGTCAAAATGAGTAACTACCGGGCTATTTGGACCATCCGTGACAGATCTAAATATGGCCCAGGGTCTCCTTTCACAAAGCACTAAGGTGGTCGTAAATCACTATAATGACCTTAGTGCAATGTTAAATAATGGGAGTTAAGGTTAAGCTTTGTAAAGGTTGTTTCGTGAAAGGAGCCCCTGGCTGCGACATTTCACGTGATCATCTTGGCTAATATTGGCATTACAGCGGCGTGACGTTAACATGGCACTGTGGATGGTGCATCCGTACATGCATAACTCTATATATAGACAGCAACAGGTGAAATAGGAATATACTTTCACTGTGGTACACGTTTCTTCCAATGAGATTAACAGCTCGTTGAACCTGAAACACATTTAATTGGTTCATTTCCTGATGATTAGTCAACAGCTACCCCAGGACCAGACAGGTAAAACAAAACACGGTGGTCGATCTCATGAGCACTGAGCCATAATCATTTGTCTTTCAACATTCATTTAACCATCCTTTGTAACAGGCACCGAGTGCTGGGGTCGATCTCACGAAGCCTTTACGATCTCATGAAACTGTAATATAGCAATAAAGAATACCTTTTACTCATTTTCGATTTTCGAAGTCGTGCTAACAACAGAATTATTTATGCTAGTTTTGTCAACGTAAAACTCATGCGCTGCACAGCTGTATTTAATACATTCTCTGTGTACGTCTCACTCGTGAAGATGCAGGTTAGAATTGGTCTTCAGCAACTCATGCTTGCCGTAAGAGGTGACTGACAGGATGGTCAGACTCGCTGACTTGACTGACACGTCATCGTATCCAAATTGCGTAGATCGATGCTCATGCGGTCGAAAAGAAAAATCAAATA
Organism: Haliotis asinina; assembly: GCF_037392515.1. NCBI lineage: Eukaryota > Metazoa > Mollusca > Gastropoda > Lepetellida > Haliotidae > Haliotis > Haliotis asinina. The sequence goes on from NC_090281.1 coordinate 46,333,113, forward strand.
AAACTTTAAAGAACTTTAGCTTACATATGACAGCGAATGGGGCAGTTGAAAGCATCAGTCTGGAACGGTAAAAATTTATTGGGGTCGAATGTATAGTTTGGCATGAAATGCATGTGGACCCGGGTTTTGTAAGTAACTCTTCATTCAATGATCCAACTGATCTCAAACTTTGCAAGTGGGTGTTTAGTCAGACAACTTAATTACACTGTAAATCACCGATGTTGTGCATTTCTGTGAAAGAATCTGTCTATGTAACTGTCAACAAAACAAACAGCAGAACGCTGACAGCTTGCAGAGGGAGGGAGCCAATGACCTGTAACAGCGGCAGAGGGATATGCATTTCATGCCAAACTACAATCTGTACAAATGGCACCACTGCATGTTCGTGGTAGTGATCCACTACGTCATTGTAAAACATATGTGTAGTTTTGCTTCACAAAAAATTGTACACTTACAATCTATGTGGCAATGACGCCATAAACATCAAATATAGTCGACTACCATGGCTTGTCTTAGAAATATTTTAATCCTTAAATTCAACTCGCTTTGCACATTGGTGGCAGACAAATACAATGACAATGACTAGAAAATACACTTCTTCCTCTCCATTGTAAAGGATGGTCTTTCAGGTCTCTTGGTGACCATTTTGTCTACTGTGGGATGCATGCATACATTTGGAAAATCCAATTCAAGAATAGAGCCTATTATCAAAATCCCAAATGAAGAAAATGTGTCTGAAGTGACAGTTAAATAGCCACATTAAATGAGTTGTTCAAAACAACAAAGTTAGCCAGAACGTAATGATGACTGACCATAGTTCATAAATATACATCAGCTTGTCTAAAACCAAAAGACAAATGAACACATTTTTTAATATCAAACATTTATTTGCATTGATAACAGATAACAAAACTTAACCATGGCTATCAGAAATGCATGTTCAGTTACAATCTGCTCATAACAATATCACTGCTTCGTATGAATTCAAAAGAAACTTGAGAAATAGGTCAAACGAAAATACATGGTCTGTGGTCTCAGTTGGTTTTTGATCCTGAGAAAAAAAATTCCTCTTGTTTTTAGAAAACATCAGTCAAAACACGTGCCTGGTCAGCTAAAAACAGCAGTTATCTAAACAGAGCAAGATTCCTTTGTAAAATACACAGTAAATATTCTGTGATACGAATCATTGAGAGAAGTAACTCACCTTCGCCCATAAATTTACACCACACAAACATGCTCTAAGATATTCTATCACAGTTATATGATCATTCTCCTTAGGAGGCAAAAACCTTAGAATTTAGCAGCAAATGCTGGTATGTTTCTACACAACAAAATAGGCTGTACACAATGTGCTCCAGACTGTCATCACTTTAATATTCATCCATGATTCCCCGATCACAATCTGAATCAGACATCCAACAAATCACCGAGGACAGCAGTGAAAACGTGCCAAACCATTCAAGACTCTATAATTTTTTTAACCCCAAAACAATTATGATCCCACTGTAGGAGTGTAATGATGTATATTTTAGTACCAGAACTGTATGAACAAAGTGTTGTACATCACCACGTGCAGGTGTCTTTTTCGGCCTAGCCACTTATCATTTTCTCCGTTAAATGTGGGTTTTAAAATTAAATAGAAATCTTGACACGAAAAAACAATTTTCATTACAAACTCAGATACTTCCTGTGTGAGTATTTATGCATACTAAAAAATAACAAGGTGTCTTCGTATCAGATGAAAGAGTGAGATAGTGAGTTTAGTTTAATGCCGTTTTTAGCAATATTCCAGCAAGATCAAGACACGGGACACCAGAAATATGCTACACACATTGCACCAGTGGTGGAAATCGAACCCAGGCCTTTGGTATGACGAGCAAACACCTTAACCACCCCACTGACTCTAACAGACCAAAAATGTCCATGTCAGCACTGTATGTCCTTCGAACATGATGTAGATTTAGTTTTAGCTGGCTCTGAATTTGACTGTCCTGAAGCTAAAGAAGAACTCTCTGGGGACTGGATTTTGATGTTGGGCAGACTTCCTGAATTTGACTCAACATTTGGCACAACAGGGATGGGATTCAGTACAGGGATCATCGTACCATCCTCACCCTTGACATAACTGAGGATCATAGGTATTGCCTGACTAGGAATACCACCAGACTGTGACATGCTCACTGTGTTCAGGGACGGGATGTCAACACCTGACACTGATGGCCCTCCGAAACTCACAGCCGGGTTGATATTGCCCAAGACTGTGTCCAACTGCCCCGGTCTTGTTGTTGCGGAACTTGTAGAGGGGAGACGATCTAAATTGGGAGGAAGAACAACTGTATAGGTCTCTGACAGATCTGTGGAAGATTCTTCACTTTTTATGACCAGGCCACCACTGCCTGTTAAGTTAACACCTGTTTGGGCACATGTTGGGGCACCTGTTAGGGCACTTATTGAGGTGCACTTCTCGATATCTTGTGCTGGGTCTGGTCTTAGTCCTGCTGCCATGGCTGCCATGGAATCCAGCATCGACTGTCTGAGTTTACGAGCCAGGACTGCACGTTTTGTGGAAACTCTCTGAATGGAGTTCTCGCCCTTGTCTTTCTTAACTTTCTTTTCTGGAGGACTCTTCTCTTTCCTCTCTCGGAGTGATCGAGTCGGCGCTTCTACAACTTTCCGTTTCATCTTCCCTCGAGGTCGGCCTCTTCGTCTGGGTGTATTGATGTTGTCACTTGTGATGTTTAAATCAGCTTCACCTTCAACATACAGGAATTCATACAGATTCAGACATGTCATCAACATGTTGACCATGTGATCTAACAGCATCTAGGTTTTCACTTTTGATGCCTATATCATGATCTCAAAGAGTGAGTGAGTTGTATGCTGCTTTTAGCGATATGCCAGCAATATCACGGCAGGGGACACCAGAAATGGGCTTCACACATTGTACTCATGTGGGGATTTGTACTCAAAGATGCGTAAGAATTTAACAAAGTAAGAATTGTTGGACTTTTTTAGGTTGAGTTTCATCCACCACCCATACCCTCACAATGTTGCTTACTTTGGATAAGAATTCTGCAAGATATATCAGTTTTTTCATAGGTCACAATTTCATGTGAGTAATAGAGCAGTTGGTCAGCTGTGAAGCAGTGTGATAAGTGGTAGCTACAGATTAATGTAGTCAAATAAACGACACTATCATTTGGATCAAGCATTTGATTCATGTTTTATGTGTGAAGACACCAAAATTGTCGAGCAGTTATTTTACCTGATCCAGATGGAACTGGCTGGTCTAAACCGGACTCAGCTGGAGTGGACTGCTTGTCAGCTTGTTCATCAGACTGGTTCAGACTGCATCTGCTTTTCTTTGCTGATCCTTGTTTGTGAGATCTGGACATCACTTGCTTTCTGTAGAACCTGCTGCCTCGACTCAGGGGGTACCTGCAGAACATCACAGAGTGAGTGAGTGAGTGAGTGAGTGAGTGAGTGAGTGAGTGAGTGAGTGAGTGAGTGAGTGAGTGAGTGAGTGAGTGAGTGAGTGAGTGAGTGAGTGAGTGAGTGAGTGAGTGAGTGAGTGAGTGAGTGAGTGTGATCGAGGAAGCAAGCAATACAGTGAACAAACCAAGAGGCAATCAATGATGAATAAATTTCTGGTAAATTTTCATCAAAGATACAATTTGAATGCAAGAATTTCATCACTCTTCAAACATTTTTAGAATAAATCAGTGCTAACAAAGATGGAGAAAGTATGACTAGTTATTTCCCCCAAACACAGAAAAAGTCAAAATGAATCTGTTGGCTTTTGCCTAGCATGCAAGCAGTGTGCAGGTTTAAGTTGTTCTCTGTGTAATGGCACAAACCCTTTAGTCTTTGCTCGTGGGATGTCCTCCACCTCCTCCTCTCCAGCTGTGATAGTCTTAGCCTTCTGGGAGAAATCCTTCCTGTCAAACTCCGGCTGGATTGTAGAGATGAGAGCAGGCCACACAAACAGAGCCTGGAACCTGGCTTTCAGTAGAGCATACTCTTCAGTCTTCTGGATCTTTTTCAGATGACTTGTGGTCAATGTGGGAGGTGGGTCGAGCATTCCAGTCTTTGCAGGGGTTGTGGGATCACTCCCTTTAACCTGCTTACCCAACTTGTCGTGTTTTGGATGTTTAGGGCGACTGTTGGGCACATGGTAATATTTCGGATCATATAAGGACCCAGCAGTTATGATGTGCTTTTTCCGATTGAGAAGCAGAGATTTGAAGGCAGACAGGTTGGTCACATTAGGTGGAAGATATGGGAGGGATCTCTCATGGACTGGAGGATCATCACCATCCAGTTCCTGGCAGCTGTCGTCACTTGACTGCGTATTGGTGCCCACTGACATGGAAGTGGATGACAGATCTTGATCTGAAGGTATTTGGTCTGCATCAGGTTTTATTTGGTCTGCATCAGGTCTTAACACTGTCTTTGTCACAACTCGGGTAAATCTTTCACGACTAACAGGTTCAGCAGTTTTCACAATAGGGCTTTGAACAAAAGATACAGATTTCTTCTTTCTGGTAGGAGCATCGTTATCTCCTGAAAAAATAACAACACTTTCTAGCATTGATTATCTGTTTCAGTGTGAAAATACTTTTTAAAACTTACAGTCTATTATTTTTCAAACGTTTATGGTAATGTATTTCAAAAGCTATTAATATAGTCATATACTTCATTAGAAACTATATACAACACCATTAGCATGGAACTATGACGTGTCAACAAAGTCAGTATTCCTAACAACTTGATCCTGTTACTCGCATTTTACGACAGGAATGGGTTGCTGAAAACAGCAACCAAAGATGCCAACCCAAAATTGGTGCAATAAGGAATCTGACCTCCCTTAAATAGAAAAAGGTTGCTGCACTACTGGACAAAACATTTCAATGTCATTATACAACTGAAACTAGTTTGTAGTACTTGGCAGCAGTGTGTGTGAATATATGTGAACAGCATAAATACGAGGGATGGCTGAAAAGTTCTAAGCCTCACTGTGAAAAAAAGTTACAAAGTCCATGTTTGTAATTTATTTTTCTACATAGTCCCCTTCCAAGTTCACACACTTTTGCCAGCGATGCTGCAAGGCCCGAATCCCTGTCAGGAAGAAATCTTCTTCAGCTACCCTAAAAAAATCAGTCACAGCGGAAATGACGTCATCCTTACTTGCAAAATGGCGACCGGCGAGTTCCTTTTTCAGTTTGGGGAACAGGTGGAAGTCAGAAGGAGCCAAATCAGGTGAATAAGGAGGATGGTCAATGAGTTCAAAGCCACAATCGCGGATTGTAGACATGGCCACCACCGATTTATGAACAGGTGCATTGTCTTGGTGGAAGAGGACACCTTCAGCGATCATCCCTTGTCGTTTGGCTTTGATTGCTTCTCACAACTGGTTCAGTAGATCAGCATAGTATCTGCCGTTGATAGTTTGACCTTTTTCAAGATAATCAATGAGCAGAATACCCCTGGAATCCCAAAAGACTGATGCCATCACCTTTCCAGCTGAAGGAACAGACTTGGCATTCTTCGGAGCTGGTGAATCAGGATCCTTCCACTGTTTTGACTGTAGTTTTGTTTCTGGTTGAAAGTGATGTATCCAGGTCTCATTCATGGTTACAAATCGTGCCACAAAATCATCGGGATCTGCTTCAAAACGACGCAAATTGTCAAGGGACGTCTGGAACCTGACACGTTTCTGTTCTTCTGTCAAGAGCTTTGGCACCCATCTTGCAGAAACTTTCGTCATTCCTAATTCGTTGGTGATAATATGCTCAACCCTCTCATGAGAGATGCCCACTACACTAGCAATATGTCAAGTAGTCAATCGTCGATCATCCATCAACATATCGAGCACTCGCGTGATGTTTTCTGGAGTGGTTGCTGTTGAAGGCCTTCCTGAGCGTGGGTCATCATCAAGGCTTTGTCTGCCACGCTTAAATTCTGCAGCCCACTTCTTTACTGTGGAAAATGAAGGAGCATCATCCCCTAGAGTGGAGACCATGTCAGCATGTATCTGTGTTGGGGACATCCCTTTCTTTTGCAAGTACTTGATGACTGCCCTGTATTCAGTTTTGTCCATTTCTGATGATTTCAGAGGGTAGGTTTACCAAAAGAGCTGTAGTTGAGATAAAACTATTAGCACGTTTGTAGTTCTTGTGTTTATGATTCACTAAATGATTGTCCTCATTGGTGGCAAACATCTGTCTCTACCTGGTGGGGAAAAACCACTCAGGCTGAGATACCCTTGTAATGTGGAGAATTCATTAGGCAGCCTGGTATCATGAGTAAACATTATGACATGTTTGGACTTCATAATGGGTTTGTTTACAAAAGGGATCATCCTGTTCTCAGAATACCAAATGAGTTTCAGGGAATTATGTCACTGAAACAGATACACTCTACCACATTAATGACTGTCAACAGGGAAAACTGAGTTAAAAAGGAAAGCTCAGATGTATGCCACTTCATGCAATAACACAATATTGGAAAGTCAAATTTGTTTTTTGGCATATCGTACATGAAGGGGATTGAACCCATGAGTTTAGCATGATGAGTGAATCCCTCACCCCCTCGTCCTGCAGTTTCACTGTCTGGACTGATAATATCCTCCTCCTCATCCTCCTGTGTCCTCTCACTCTGGGCACTGAGCAACATGTCCAGGTCCCCAATCGGTTCTGGAGTCCGTTCAGGGGGAGGAGTCTTCTTTGCCTCCTTCTCTACATCAGCCTTGCTTGGTCTTCTCTTAGACCCCTTCTTTCTCCCTGTAGTACCTGGGGAGCCTGCTGGGGTGCCTGCTGGGGTGCCTGCTGGGGTTGGAGAAGGAGTAGCTGAGGTGCTAGCGGCAGTGCTAGAAGGAGAATTTGCTGCTGACTTCATGTTCTTAAACTTGGCAGCATTTTCCAGCATCGTCCGTGGATTAACATCAAGAGCCTGTGTGAAAAACAGTGACTGCTGACTAAGGGGGTAATGATATGACAATATAGGATTGTATTGTGGGCTTACAACACATCAGTTTACAATTCCAGTATTGCACTACTTGTGATACATTAAATTACACTGATGTAAAACATATAAGAAACAAAAGAAACTGTTCCAAAAGCATTTTACGCAGAATGTAAAGTATTTCCTTGCTGGCTATAAATAGCAGTATCTTTACATTGCCACTAAACTAAAGCCCACAATGTCCCCTCTCTGCCATCTAAGACTTAGCAACAAATAATTCTGGGTTGTGATTCGCCTGCTGAAAAGGACAGAAATGCACATCTGACATATAAGATATACATTGGGACAAGAGTCGTATCACACGCATTTCATTGGCTTGTTAAACAAATAATCTCAGGTAAACAGGGTGAGTGAGTGACTTTGGTTTAATGCTGTTTTTAGCAATATTCAAGCAATATCACAGCGGGAGACACCAGAAAAGGGTTTCACACATTGTACCTATGTGGGGTATTGAATCCGGGTCTTCAGCGTGACAAGCAAACGCTTGAAACACTAGGCTACACCACCCCACCCTTGGGCAAATGGAACAACAATTAGTATGAGTCAGAATGCTGACTGTGCCCAATCAGTAATGAAAGCGGTAAGCTTACCTTCATGACAATATTGAGTGACTTGACTTTAATCTGGTGAAGTTCTTGTTCTGTAGATGTTCCTGCCAGAGTACGATCTGCACAACATCAGGAACGTGTGACAATTCAAACATCAAATGTTACTTGAAAAGGTCAATAAGCAAGAACTAAGGGCTGACAGAATCAACTTCTATAAGAACACACTTCAATTCAGCACAGTCAAATAATCTCAACTATTGATTAGAATAACAGTTCACCTGACGAAAGGGCAAGGAATAGCATAGAAACATGACATACCGTAAAGAAGTTGTCAACCATATTAAATGCCTCTCAAGAACTTCCATCAGACATCACAGAATATTTTTTTGAAAAGGTTTTCAAAATTTGAATTGAAAACTTCGACAAAATATTTCTGAAAAATATTCTTGAATGGAGGTGACCAGTTACCCTGTACCTCGGCTTTCTGATTAGCTCATGTCAACATGTAAGTCATTTCAGTGATTGGTCAAAGTTTGGAAAAGGTCATCCTGACCTGACCTGTCATGGGAAAGTCTCAGATCTTTTAAATCCTCCAAACTGACCAGTAAGATCTGATCTGAATGAGATCAGTAATTAACAGCATTTATTGTTTTTCACTATATTTATTGACTATTGATACGTTATGTTGTATTGAGCCTTGTGTATGTGCTGTCTTGACAACTGTCATGGCTTACTGAAAAACTTCCTTGGCCTTCCTTTCTTCATTTTCTTCTTTATTTTACAAATGGAATGTACTGCTTCCCTCAGCGTTCGCTCTAGACGCCGATTCCTTGCCACTGCTGCAAAGTTGAAGTTCCTCTTGGGAGGCAGCCTAGTCTTGCCACGCACCTGGATGATGCCGCCCTTCACGTTCCTTGTCAGCTCGATCAGCTGCTTCACCGACATGTTGCTGTCATGGGCATAATGGATCTGTGCAGCAAGTTTCTCCGCATTCTGGTTCTGTAATGGGATGGAAGTATGGGGCCTGGTTAATGTGACAGTCAGCAACAGTCTAGAACTCCATAGTCAGCAATATTCCAGCCATAACGCTGAAGTCAGCAACACTCCAATCATAACACTGCAGTCAGCAACACTCTCGCCATAACATTGCAGTCAGCAACACTCCATCCATAACACTGAAGTCAGCAACACTCCAGCCATAACACTGAAGTCAGCAACACTCCAATCATAACACTGCAGTCAGCAACACTCCAGCCATAATACTTAAGTCAGCAACACTCCAGCCAGAACACTGCAGTCAGCAACACTCCAGCCAGAACACTGCAGTCAGCAACACTCCACCCTTGGGCAACACTTAATAACACTTAAGTCAGCAACACTCCAGCCAGAACACTGCAGTCAGCAACGCTCCAGCCATAACACTGAAGTCAGCAACACTCCAGCCATAACACTGAAGTCAGCAACACTCCAGCCATAACACTGCAGTCAGCAACATTCCAGCCATAACACTGCAATCAGCAACACTCCAGCCACAATACTTAAGTCAGCAACACTCCAGCCATAACACTGCAGTCAGCAATACTCCAGCCATAATACTTAAGTCAGCAACACTCCAGCCATAACACTGCAATCAGCAACACTCCAGCCATAACACTGCAGTCAGCAACATTCTAACTATAACACTGAAGTCGGCAACATCCAGCCATAACACTGCAGTCAGCAACACTCTAACTATAACACTGAAGTCAGCAACACTCCAATCATAACACTGCAGTCAGCAAGGCTCCAGCCATAACACTGCAGTCAGCAACACTAGAATCATAACACTGAAGTAAACAATATTTATGAAACTTCAAAGTGAGGAATATTCAAGCAATAACTCCAAATTCAACAACATTCGAACTATGTCATGGCCCCAAGTCCCAGACCCTCAGACTCACATCATCTCCACCCTGCATGTCGGTGACGTCACTGTTCCTGATGGAGCGTACGTGTTTCAGGATGATGTTATGCAAGTGTACCCTATGTTCAATAAGACTCTGTCGGGCTGACGTTCCATATCCAAGAAGTGGTGGAGGGCGTGGCACCACGATGTCACCTGTGAGGAGGAACACACTAATGATGAAATCCTTCAGTGATAATAAGCTCTAGCGATCAGACAATCAAGTGATTTTACGTTAGAAAGCCATGATGGATGTTTTGTGGTCTAATGCCTCGGAAGTATTGAATACACTACTGAGCTGTTAGTTCTTTATTCACCCAGTTAATATGGTAAAAAGCCAGTCCAGGCAGCTCAGGGTAAAGTCTATCTCCCTTGAACCTGTCACTGGATCATTTACACAGGGTGCAATCATTTAACCATGCTACATGGGGTAATATACGACCTCATTATGATTACGTCATTGAGTGGCATTTTATAAGTTAGGTAATCTAATATTAACAAACTTTTGGATAACAACTTCTTTCATTCCTCCTGCTCGACAATGTACAAGAATCTGTATTGAACCATTGCAATCATAAAATATAACAAGTTATTTTACATAAGGGGCGGGGGGGTAGCCTAGTTGTTAAAACGTTCGCTTGTCACGCCGAAGACCCAGGTTCGATTCCCCACATGGGTACAATGTGTGAAGCCCATTTTCTGATGTCCCCAGCCGTGATATTACTGGAATATTGCTAAAAAGCAACATAAAACTAAACTCACTCACTCACTCAGTATTTTACATAGAGCTTGTCAATATTCTCATTATGAATGAAGAACTCCAGTTTAATGTATTTTTCACTGTTTCAATGAGAACATCTGAGATGTACTATCCTTATCCTACCTCTTTGTCTGTCCCTCTCTTGCTTTTCATAGTCTTCCTTGAGAACTCCCATTCCCTCCTTGAAGTTTCGCCATGTCAAGTGTTCCCTCTCCTTCAACTCTTCTGACGACAGGTGGCCCCCTAACAGAGCTCTCTTTGTTGTCTCCTATAGATATACAATACATGTAACACTAACAGGTGCCCCCAATCAGAGCTCTCTTTGTTGCCTACAGATATATACAACATATGTAACACAGACAGATACCCCCAAGCAGAGCTCTCTTTGTTGTCTCCTACATAAATACAACAGATGTAACACAGACAGGTGCCCCCAAGCAGAGCTCTCTTTGTTGTCTCCTACATAAATACAACAGATGTAACACAGACAGATACCCCCAAGAAGAGCTCTCTTTGTTGTCTCCTACAGAAATACAACAGATGTAACACAGACAGGTGCCCCCAAGCAGAGCTCTCTTTGTTGTCTCCTACATAAATACAACAGATGTAACACAGACAGATACCCCCAAGCAGAGCTCTCTTTGTTGTCTCCTACAGAAATACAACAGATGTAACACAGACAGATACCCCCAAGCAGAGCTCTCTTTGTTGTCTCCTACAGAAATACAACAGATGTAACACAGACAGATACCCCCAAGCAGAGCTCTCTTTGTTGTCTCCTACATAAATACAACAGATGTAACACAGACAGGTGCCCCCAAGCAGAGCTCTCTTTGTTGTCTCCTACATAAATACAACAGATGTAACACAGACAGGTACCCCCAAGCAGAGCTCTCTTTGTTGTCTCCTACAGAAATATAATAGATGTAACACAGACAGATACCCCCAAGCAGAGCTCTCTTTGTTGTCTCCTACATAAATACAACAGATGTAACACAGACAGATACCCCCAAGCAGAGCTCTCTTTGTTGTCTCCTACATAAATACAACAGATGTAACACAGACAGGTACCCCCAAGCAGAGCTCTCTTTGTTGTCTCCTACAGAAATACAACAGATGTAACACAGACAGGTGCCCCCAAGAAGAGCTCTCTTTGTTGTCTCCTACAGAAATACAACAGATGTAACACAGACAGGTGCCCCCAAGAAGAGCTCTCTTTGTTGTCTCCTACATAAATACAACAGATGTAACACAGACAGGTGCCCCCAATCAGAGCTCTCTTTGTTGTCTCCTACAGAAATACAACAGATGTAACACAGACAGGTGCCCCCAAGAAGAGCTCTCTTTGTTGTCTCCTACAGAAATATAATAGATGTAACACAGACAGGTGCCCCCAAGCAGAGCTCTCTTTGTTGTCTCCTACAGAAATACAACAGATGTAACACAGACAGGTGCCCCCAAGAAGAGCTCTCTTTGTTGTCTCCTACAGAAATACAACAGATGTAACACAGACAGGTGCCCCCAAGAAGAGCTCTCTTTGTTGTCTCCTACAGAAATACAACAGATGTAACACAGACAGGTGCCCCCAAGCAGAGCTCTCTTTGTTGTCTCCTACAGAAATATAATAGATGTAACACAGACAGATACTCCCAAGCAGAGCTCTCTTTGTTGTCTCCTACAGAAATACAACAGATGTAACACAGACAGGTGCCCCCAAGCAGAGCTCTCTTTGTTGTCTCCTACAGAAATACAACAGATGTAACACAGACAGGTGCCCCCAAGAAGAGCTCTCTTTGTTGTCTCCTACAGAAATACAACAGATGTAACACAGACAGGTGCCCCCAAGCAGAGCTCTCTTTGTTGTCTCCTACAGAAATACAACAGATGTAATACAGGCACGTGCCCCCAAGAAGAGCTCTCTTTGTTGTCTCCTACAGAAATATAATAGATGTAACACAGACAGGTGCCCCCAAGCAGAGCTCTCTTTGTTGTCTCCTACAGAAATATAATAGATGTAACACAGACAGGTACCCCCAAGCAGAGCTCTCTTTGTTGTCTCCTACAGAAATATAATAGATGTAACACAGACAGGTGCCCCCAAGAAGAGCTCTCTTTGTTGCCTTCTACAGAAATACAACAGATGTAATACAGACACGTGCCCCCAAGAAGAGCTCTCTTTGTTGTCTCCTACAGAAATATAATAGATGTAACACAGACAGGTGCCCCCATGAAGAGCTCTCTTTGTTGTCTCCTACAGAAATACAACAGATGTAATACAGGCACGTGCCCCCAAGAAGAGCTCTCTTTGTTGTCTCCTACAGAAATATAATAGATGTAACACAGACACATGCCCCCAAGAAGAGCTCTCTTTGTTGTCTGCTACAGAAAAACAATTGACGCAACACAGACAGGTGCCCCCTAGCAGAGTTCTCTTTGTTGTCTCCTACAGAAATATAATAGATGTAACACAGACAGGTGCTCCCAAGTAGAGCTCTCTTTGTTGTCTCCCACAGATATAAAACAGACGTAACACATAGTAAACAGATATCACACTGACACATGCGGCACTAAAAGATTTCTCTTTTTTCTTTCCTACAGATATACAACAGATGCAACAAAATGTTCTTTTCTCATTTTGCTTGCTTACTGGCAATTCCTCAAACCACTTGCACTTCCTCTGCCAAGTTTCCAGGCGCCGGTACCTCTGTAAAACCATGTTGTCAGTACGTCCATTCAGCTTGGCAGCAATCTTTGTCCAGCTCTCTGGAAACATAACAAAACAAGTGGACATAAACCAGCCGCAGTTAAGCATGAATACCCAACTTAGAGACATTATACTGACTCCAAGCTGACCAGTCCTTGTTGTATCCATTAATGCCGAGGACCAGGTAGGGACCAAAAAGTACCATATTTTAACATCTTCTGGTATGACGTCTCCAGGGATCGAACCTGCGACACTCTACTCACTAAACCACAGAGACAGTCAGTCCTATCTGAAATTCACTGGTCCAAAGTAACATTCAAGATTTATGGAACCATCAATACAAAATTCACTGGTCAACAAGACCACTGCAGTCTTATCATTTAGTGGTCCTAATGAATTTTTACTAGCCAGAGACCACAGGACCAGCGCAAATTTAGCACAATTAATAGGATGGGAAGCAAGAGGGGATTTGGGTGGGAGAGGACAGGATGAGTACAGGGTTAGTGGGAAAGAGGAAGGTAAGAAGAAAGCAGGAACTAAATGATGGAAGGAAAGAAAGAGTTGACATGAGAAAGGAAGTCAGGGGAGTAAATCATGAACAACTAACTTCAGATGCTCCATTACTTACTTGTGCCAAGTTCTGCAATGGCCTTGAGCAATTCCTTGTCCTCCTCATAGGTCCAATTGCCCATCCTAATGCTGGGGTCAAGGCTGTTCAGCCACCTACAGGAACACAACAGTAGCACTTTCAAGGATCATCCTCAGCACACATTATAACAAAAGCCATATGGTGCCATTTCACTAGCAGACATTATTTCTTAAAACCGATTATAGAAATTTTTTGTGTATTTATTTACAAATTTTAATGTAGCTTAATTATAATTTCATAATTTCAATGACTTTCTTTTTGACCTTTGAAAATTTGGTACAGTCTTGCTCCTTTAATTTCCAGTTATTTTTCACTTAAGGTTTATTCTATGCTACCATTGTGGCACCATAAGGCCACCATTGTTCATTATCGTTTGTCACTATGCCACCATCATACCAGCAGCATCTTAGCTCAAACCCTTGCCTTGTCAGTATGAACATTATCTGAACTGCTTTCAGGTTTCCTCCCATAGTTCTTTTTGACAACTGGCACAAACAATCTAACAAGTGAAGATCTGGTATACAACTGGTCTTCAGTTACCTCCGAGAATCATGGGAAATTCCAAGGCTTTTGTTGTGGAGCATATGTATGAATACATCACCTTATAAATTATTTGTGAAACTTTTAACACTCAACTAACCTGTCCCTACACTGTATGGAGCTCCGTCCTGGGACAAATTCAGCCAATCGCATCCAGCTCTGAGTGCCGCACATCTTCACGGCCGCAAACAGTTTCTGTCATGAAATTGATATCATGGTAAACATAACAACAACAATCAGCAGTCTTTAATATGATTGGCAAGAAAGTGGAACATATTTCAACAACGAAAGCAGCTGACATCAATGTAGACTCTGATGTTTTAAAACAAAATATCATACATCAGAGACAACAGCAAAACTCACATGCAGGCAAAGTCATCCAAATCTCACGCAATGGCAAAATATTCTTCAGGAATATGTCTGTAAGGTATGATTATGTCAAATGTTTTGGTGTGTAGAAGTGGGAGGAGAGTACTGACAGGTTTCAAAGTTCTGCTACAAAAAGGAGCACTACCACCAAATTCAGTTGAAGCCAAAATTGTTCCTATGGAAACACACAAACAAACTACATTTTATTCAGAAATCCAAAACTACCAAATGGCAACAGTTCATCACTAGACCAACCTATATAAGAAATTTGGTTATGAAACAGTGAACAGTTTTTACGTTCTGTTCCAGAAAAGAGCACTACCACCAATTCCAGTTTTCCAACATGTTACCATAGAAACACCAGAAATATTTCATTCAGAAATCCAGAATTACCAAAAGGCTCCAGGTCACCACCAGATCTATCTATGTGCCAAGTTTGTTGAAGAGACATTAAACTGTTTTAGAGTTCTGCTCCGGAAAAGAGTATCACCACCAATTTCAGACTCTACCACACTTGTTGCTATGGAAATGCAAAAAGAAATTATTCAGAAATCCAAAACTAACAAAAAGCACCAGCAGACCACCAGATCTATCTATGTTCCAAGATTGGTGAAGAAATACTGAACAGATTGAAAGTTATGCTCAAGAAAAGACAAATGAGCACAGACGCATGTTGCAGGGGATAAAAAGACAGTGTTGGATGTTTGTGTGGGATGTTGTAGAATGTGGTGGATTAGCATCAGATGGTGTAGGGAAATGCATGGTGCCGGTTGCAGCGCAGACATTGTCTCCACCCACCACATCTTCCTCGGTACTCCAGGGTCCCCTCTTCATGTCTGGATCAATCTGCTGGAAGCGGCAGAAGCATTGATTTCCACTACGGTTCACCATGTAGCTTGACACTGTTACAGACATAAACAACACCATTTTTGTTTTCAGCCAGGAAAAGGTGAGTTATGAGTATTCTCATTATTATCATTTCATTTTTCATTCCACCATTTTTCGTTGTGATTCAAAATACAACCTCTGAAGATTGCATCTTTCAAACTTTGTAACCAGAGTATAAGCATTATAAATTCTAAATTTATGGATGTTATCACAGAGAGGGATGGTATTTACTGGCAGTCAATCAATAAAAACACATTTGTGAGATTGTATAGTCACTTTCGAAGAATAGTTTGGGTTCAGTTTGGAAACAGGATGACTCTAACTTTCTAACCTTTAGACCACAGCAACCTATGGCCACTGTGACGGATGTCATTGACAACACTTAATAATTTCACATCTTCCTCCTTTGTCCAGGGTCTGTAAAATTCAAATAAGTTACATAAACTCAAATTGTTAAACGTCATCAGGACAACAATTACTTTTACAAAGTGGGTGAATGAGTGAGTTTAGTATTATACCACTTTTAGCAACATTCCAGATATAGTCACTGTGGAAGACACCATGTAGGCAATCACTGAATCAGTATCACAAATAACCGCTTTCACCACAGGGCTACCCTGATGACCTCCCCTTGTGCTAATCAATATTTCAACAAAATCATTAATGCTCAGCTATATTTTAACATCAACAGGGACACTAATTTCCAAAACGAATCTCCCTTCTGTTGACACCAGTCTGCAAAAGCACACACATAAAACTAAAGTGTGCTTCTCACTATATATTAGGTCATCTCTGGTTTACCCAGAATAACTGCATTTGAGGTTTTGGAGGGACATGTTTCTTTAGTATGATCTCTTTCCAGGTTTTAACATTCTGCAATTTTCCTAACTCTACATGGATATCAACATTCAAATGATATATGAGCGTTTGAAATCAATAGAAAAATATCATTCAAGATTAAGCTAAAAGTGCAAATGTTTTCCCTGGCAAGATTGAACTGCAACTCTCAGATGTGTACGCAGACGCTCAACCACACAGCCACTGCACCAATGGAGAAAGTGGGGTTGAATTATCTATTTACATTTGCTGTCATTAAATTAGTTTTACTTACGCTTCATTTAGTGTTATGTAGCTTTATTAACTGATCTATCTACACAGTAACTATCCATCACTGACGGTATATATGTTAAAGAAAACACTTCTCGGTTTTGGTAGACAATGTAAATAAAACCATCAGCATCAGGAAATCTCTCTGGGCTCCACCCCTCAGGATTTCCCTACCCCCTCCAGTTTTACATTGTCTACCAAAACCTTAGAGGCATGTTTTCTAGAGATAAAATCTCTAAATCATCCCTTTGACATGGTCTAGCAGAAATCTGTCATGATGTTTTACAGAACTATTTTGTAGATGTGTTGGTGTTAATTATAGATAACTTAAGGGTATGCTGGTACCTGGTACAGTTTTCTGGATTAAGATTCATTTGGAAGTGCTGCAAACACTGGAAGGCTGTACGTCCCGTCTGAAACAAGTGAACATCTGGTTTACATGTGATCCATATGAGATTATCCCTGTATATTAGCAACAATTCTCAAAGGGAGGTTGGCATCGACCTTCTCCTAGTTCTTCCCCTAGTTAACCTACACTGTTGTCTACACTTACACCCATGTCCATCTCATCTGTAGATCAGCAGTCACCTTCTCCCAGTACTTTCCCTTGTTAACCTACAATGTTGTCTGAACCTATACCCAGGTCCATCTCACCTGCAGCTCAACAGGCACATTCTCCCAGTTCTTTCCCTTGTTAACCTACACTATTGTCTTCACCTACACCCATGTCGATCTCACCTGTAGATCAGCAGTCACCTTCTCCCAGTTCTTTCTCTTTGTTAACCTACACTGTTGTCTTCACCTACACCCAGGTTCATCTCACCTGTAGGTTGGCAGCCACTTCTCCCAGTTTTTTCCCTTGTTAACCTACACTGTTGTCTTCTCCTACACCCAGGTCCATCTCACCTGTAGATCGGCAGTTACCTTCCCCTAGTTCTTTCCCTTGTTGCCCTACACTGTTGTCTTCTCCTACACCCAGGTTCATCTAACCTGTAGGTTCTCAGCCACTTCTCCCAGTTCTTTCCTTTGTTAACCTACACTGTTGTCTACACCTACACTCAGGTCCATCCCACCTGCAGCTCACCAAGCACATTCTCCCAGTTCTTTCCCAAGTTAACCTACACTGTTGTCTTCTCCTACACCCAGGTCCATCTGACCTGTAGGTCGGCAGCCACCTTGTTATTTCCCTTGTTAACCTACACTGTTGTCTTCACCTACGCCCAGGTCCATCTCACCTGTAGATCGGCAGCCACCTTCTCCCAGTTCTTCCCCTTGTTAACCCTGCACAGCTCTTCCAACTGTTTCTCCTCCTCTGCTGCCCACTTCCCGCGGTTCACTTTAGGGCTGAGGACGTTGTTCCACATCGTCTGACAGTCCTGCCAGGTCTTCCGTCCGCCATACTGGAAACACATTCCACAATTTTCACACATCATTGGCTGCTTGGTTGGTTATATTATTAACACCACACTCAGCTATACTCCAGCTATACAGAGGAGATCAATAATAAAGTCTGGACCACACAATCCAGTGATTAGCATTGACCTACGCAATTGGGATATGAAGACATGACTTCACATAGCACTGGTTGGTTGGTTGGTTGGTTATATTGTTTTATGCCACACTCAACAATATTCAACCTACATGAAGGTGGTCTATACATAAGGAAGCCTGCACCTGACAATCCAGTGATCTACAGCACCAGCATCAATATTCACAACTGGGATACAATATATTGACATGTGTTGATCATGTCCGTGACCCTGACCACCCAGTCCGTTAGTAGCCCCTAATGATGATCATGCCTTACTGAAGATCACACCTAACAAGGATCTTCACAGCTCTGACATACCTAGAGTCATCTGGAAACCTGCATCAGTCTCAGTGATAACATCCACAAATGTAGAAGCCTTAATGCTTATTCTTCAGTTACATAGTAGGAAAGACACAACCTTCAGAGGTTGCATTCTGGATCTCAACTTAAAATGGTGGAGTAAAATATCCAATAATAATAATGAGAATCCTCATAACTCACCTTTTCCAGGCTCAGTATCCTGCTCAGAACACAATCTGAATATCATTACCCCAAGCTACCTGCATCACGACTTATTTCAATTGGTACCCATTTTCTGCTGGAAGGCAATTTTGAACAAACTCACTTTCCTTAGTTGAAAACATGTGTATCCCATATGCTTCATTGCGGGGCAGGACTGAGGTCCTAGAAATTCAAGCTGACAAACACGGTCACATATCCTAGGACTCTCCAAGTCCAGCTTTGCTTAACTTCAACTGATTGTGACCTGAGTTCTATGCACAGGACCACGTGCCATCACCACCTGATTTTAAGTACACTGCAGCTTTACAAATCATTTCCTATCCGAACTGTGAGAATAGGTCCAACTATCCTACCCAGATCAACACCATAGGGAGACAGTGGTCCACTGTTGTAACTTAATACAATTTGTTATTTGACATAATAGCTAAACCATGGGTTATTTTACGTCGAATATACTTTCTTGTAATATTGAAATAGGAAAGATGGCAAACTCTTTCATCAAACTAAAGGCATTTGAGGTATATCCATATTAGGAATGTATACTGAATAGCAAAAGAAATGCAAGTTCTGAAAAACAAAATCTCATAAAAATAAGCGTTCATGTTGACGTCTTCTAATTAAACACTTGACAAAAAAACATTGTTTCTTTTGCTGTTTGTTATACATTGCAATATATAATTCACAAAACAATCTTGACTAATGACTGACCATCCAAACTATCATGATATTTGTCAATATTCTGAATTGCCTATCAAGCATAAACTGTCTCTGTTCGTCAAACTAGAGAGGAACTTCCATTCAAAGACTGACCAATACTTGAAACCTGATGACATATTACAAGTTTGCTGCAAGCTGGTAAGAACATATTCAATCACATCCTTGGCTAAATACTCACTGCAATGTTTGATATTTTCATCCAGTCAGTTTTAGTTGTATCAACATTTTTTATGAGGTCTAATTTGGAAGTTTTTCTGAAATAAATGAAGGTACATTGTTACGACAATCACTAGAAATGGCAAAAACATGAACATTTTTTTCAACAAACAAACAATATATGCTAACAATAGGGTCTCATATATGTATCTGTCAAAACAGCCTGAAACTCTATACAGTTTTGGCAGAGATTCACAAGTTTGTTAAATAAAAAGGGAATCAATCATTGATAAGCATTCTAGAAGTTAGTGGGTCAACACTACAGCATGTTAGCTTGTTCAGTTAATAAACATGACCTGAACTGATGGTGACCCACCTCTTTCGTGCCATGTCCTCCTCTATGGCAGCGATGCGGGCCCGGATGGCAGCAGCCTCCTTCCCAGTGCACCTTTCCAACTTGTCCTGTTCCAATTCCTGTCTACAGAAACACCAGCAACATCAGTCACACCACCAGCAACATCAGTCACAACACCAACAATGTCAGTCACACCACCAGCAACATCAGTCACAACACCAGCAACATCACTTGGAACACCAAGATTGTAACTTACAACCAAATCAACATGAATCATAAAACTAGCAACATCAGTCACAACCCTCACAACACTACTCACAACACCAGCAACGTCACTCACAACACCAGCAATGTCACTCACAACACCAGCAACATCACTCACAACACCAGCAATGTCACACACAACACCAGATATCTTGACTTGACATCCCACTGACAAATGTTCACATCATAGGGGTAAATATGACATTATGACATGCAAACAACAAAACTAATCACCTAAGCTCTTTATTCTGCCTTCCCCATTACTGTGCATACAGAACAAGATCCCCTCCATCTCACTGTTGGAATGCTTACCTGACCATCAGAGGCTGCAGCAGCTGTTGGAGAGCATCCTCAGCAATGGCTTCATACAGTTTCTTTCTGTCTCGATTCAGCCCTGAAACATCACATCAAATAAGGAGAAGTCTATGAGAAAGAATCTGATATTTCAATCTTTGCCCAAAACTCTCTGAAACCAAAGCATATTCCAGATATCACAATCAGTCTCTCTTATCATGAACCTAGCACCAGATTTCTTTTCTTTGTGAGTGCAATCTGATTGGACTGTCATTGTCAGAAATGTTACCAGGGTATTTATCCTAACAGAGTGGAGCTAATACACTGGATTATGGAAGATGGTAGAAGAACGGTGAGGTGTGACTTACAATCCCTGTCTGGTAGTATATCCTGCTTGTGCTCCTTCATCAGTTGTTTTATATGAACATCTTCGTTTGGAGGAGGACCCTGGAGATGGAATTTGGTGTAATTAGCTTATCATAATAATAATAATCATCATCATCATCACCATCATCATCATCAAAAAGTGTCTACAATAAGAACTGTGTGCACTTAGTGGCAGCAAGAGTTGTGTCATCATCATCATCATCATCATCATCATCATCATCATCATCATCAAAAAGTGTCTACAATAAGAACTGTGTGCACTTAGTGGCGGCAAGAATTGTGTGATCATCATCATCATCATCATCATCATTATCATCATCATCAAAAAGTGTCTACAATAAGAACTGTGTGCACTTAGTGGCAGCAAGAGTTGTGTGATCATCATCATCATCATCATCATCATCATCATCATCATCAAAAAGTGTCTACAATAAGAACTGTGTGCACTTAGTGGCAGCAAGAGTTGTGTGATCATCATCATCATCATCATCATCATCATCATCATCATCAAAAAGTGTCTACATTAAGAACTATGTGCACTTAGTGGCGGCAAGAGTTGTGTGAACCTAGATAAATGAATATGTGCATTATATTAATATGCTAGGATAATTATATATGTTATCTAAATCATCAACATCATCATGTACTGTAATTATCTAACTTTTCATGATTTGAACTGAATGAATGTCACTACCCTCATAACTCACTCCAGCAATCAGTGACATACACTTAACAGCAACAGCAGTGCAATTTAAAAAAAAACAAAATCTCATAAAAGTGAGCATACTTATGTCATCTATTTAAAAACTTGACCAAAAAAACAGAGTCTTTTTGCTTTTCATTACATATTCAGCACTTTTCAGGACATGCTCGAGGTGTCTTCAGTTGCCCGTCTGCAGACATATAGTCTTGACAGGGTTATCTCCCATTATGAACCCAACAGCAACTTGACACCAAACATACTTCCCCAATTCTAAAACCAATGAATAGACAGTTAAACTTCAATAACCCTAGTCAACAACTATATTTGAAATTGTTTAAAAACTGAGCTTCTCACCCCTCCAGTCGGGTCTTTGATGAATGGCATAGACAAATGCTTGTAGAGAACTTTGGACTGGGCAGAGTTCAGACTCTTCTCTCTCCGACAAACTACATCCTTCTCACATTCTTGCTGCAATACAATTCAAGTCGAGTCAGTTAATTGCATATATCCCTAGTAATCTGGTTAAATGATGCCAAGTGAAATATTTATTTCATAAATGTTGTAATGGGATATGAAGATATGGCTGGTGTCATTGTGTGCTACTGCAAGGATGAAAAACATCAAAAGTTTTTCCTTGGTGATAGCAGACGCCATTACAACACAACACACATCAGAACATTATTGGTCTTGTGCCAGATAACCTGGTTATACATAAACAGGAGCACATTTTCATGTTCATAATAGTAATACACAACTCAAAATGCATTTTCAGTTCAAAATAAGCCTCAGATGTATAAACTCAACTCCATGTCAAACAAAAGCTAGTCAGCTATGGAGAAAAAACTCTTGTGGCATGAGAACTGACACAAACAATTTAAAATCCAAAAGAAGACATTAAATCAATAATGTTTGCATGCAATCATGGAAACTGAGTCACCTGCTTCTGTCTGTTCTCCTCAAGTGAAGCCTCGATCTGGCGAAGAATGTCCACAATCACTTCCTGGTACGCTCGGTTCAATGCCAGACATGATTCCACAGAGACCGGCAACTCTGTTGAATCGGTGTCACCAACGCTGATCATTTGCTCATAGTCGGTTACTTCAGATACCTGCAATCAGAGACGTAACCTACACTGAGTGAGTGATTATGGATTTATGCTGCTTTTAACAATATTTCAGCAATATAAGGGTAGGGAAGACCAGAAATGGGCTTCAAACATTGTACCCACGTGGGGAATCAAACCTGTGTCTTCGGCATGATAATCAAATACTTAAACCACAAGGACACCCCACCACCACTGTAAGTCACACTGAACAGTTGAAAGTTCAATGGTGGGTTGTGAGTTGCCTTGCAAGGATGTAACGTACATAGCACAGATGTAAGTCACCTTGCACAACTGAAAGTCACTAGAGACAAGCAACACTGGGTGCAGAGAATCTTTGGATGGATCACCATGTTTGGCAGTTTGACTCCTGTAAGTTTCTAGTACTTCAATCCTGGGCCACAATGAAGCACATGAGACATGTGCACTGATCATAGGTAAGTAAGTTTGTTCAAACTTGCCTCTATTTTGCCAACAGAAGATGTGGACCTGGTGAGATAAGTCATGTAACTCTTAGTCTTCTAGCACAGACTGGGTTATCCGGGGTAAAAATAATCATATTGTAGTATTTTGAGCATGCCCCTTCATGGTGCGGAATTCAACAGATTACAAATGCCCTTTTTTATTATTACTACAATCCATCTATCAATTTTTATATAAAAGCTGGCAAACAGTGGGCCCAGCAATTGGAAAATATACCATTTGTTTTCACAATATTGCATTGGATAACATACTGCTGCTGATTTTACTTAAGTAGTCTGCACTGAGTCCTTGTTTGAAATTCATTTAAAAACCCTGTCAAGTATGTCCCAATTCTTTCAGATTTAAACCCAAAAACAAGAAGACATTAGTTCCTGTTTTTAACACCACCATGACATTCATGTCCGAAAAACACATACCACATTTGGTTACCCTATCTATAAAGGTTACTGAGAAAATCTGTTCCCAATGGGGATACCATGCACTAAGTCAAGAATTGCATGACAAGGGCAATAACTCTGTAAAGAATTGTAACAGAGGTTATGTTTTTGAACTCCATCAAGTGCCTGAAAATACATACCAAATTTGGTTCCCTATCTGTAACAGTGAGAGAATATGTCCACACTGGGGATACCTTGCACTAAGTCTTGAACTCCATCAAGGCATTCATTTCCTCATTACCTTGGACAGACTGAGCTCAAACCTATTTCCCCTTCCCACTTCATGGTGGAGAATTTATAAGCCTTCCCATGTTCTTTCTTACCTCAGTTCCTTCGAAATGACTTGTAGAAGATTCACCCAAGCTTGAATGGGTTCGGGCATCTGAAACATGTCAGTTAGGAGATAAACACCATGTGTTGGCCAATTCCCGGGTGTTATTGAGTATTTGAAGCACGGGAATACATTTGGAACCGATGACATCAGTCAGAGGTTTCAAATGAAATATTCCTGTGCCTTAAGTACTCAATAACACCCAAGAAATTATCCAACAAATAATGTTTATCGACTTTGTAAACAAGAAAGTAAACCAAAGGGTTTTACTGTCTGCACACATTTATATCTAGTGCACAATATGATTTGAATGATGTCACCACTGTTGATGACACAACAAACCAAATTGCTTGCTACGTTTCTACGCGTCAATATGCGGCGAACAGCTTTGCAGTTTCCAGGAACCAAATACCATTTGATCATGTTTTTTCGACCAGTCAGATAACAGAACACAGTGACTTTCGGTTTAAAATGTTTTACAAATCAAACAATGTTCTTCCAACTTGGGGAAAGATCTTCTTAGTGAAGTATGTCACCTATCTTAAGTAGTCAATTTTAGTGTGACTGCAGTTTCCTCCACATCAAGAAAATTATCAAGGACTGTGGATGAAAGGTCATTTACCACTGTGAGTTAGTGGATACATGACTTTAACAACTTAACAACTTTCAAATCATACCATGAATTATGCATACTGATGCAACCAAAAACAATATACATAATTAAAACACAAAAAATCATGACTTATTCATGACACAAAATATACACTGCTGATTATGAAAAATGCGCTCGACAATTAATATAATACAACCCACGCGGAAGTCTACAAACTAGCGTCTAAATACAATAAGTTCCGCTCTGTTGGTCACCAATCTCAGTAGCACTGAGGTAAGACGGTGGACTCTCGACCAGACGACCCGGGTTCGGTTCCCAGAAGCAATGTCGTTTCTTTCAGACTTGGTTAGATTCTTAGTGAAGTTAGATTAGTTAGTTATGTAGTTCACTTGAATGTTTACACCACCAACATTAGACGTATGAAAGTAGTGTGACAATTCACAGGAAGTTGCCGGTGACGAGAAGAGACGTGCGGAGCAAAGACAGGTGAAGAAACACGGACACAAAGTAGAAGGACAATAAGGCGTTTTATTTTTTATCACCGCCCCTCCCCCCACTTTTTGAATATTACCCCCAAACTTCTAAACCCCCATTAAACGCTTTAACCCTCCAAAAAATTATACCAGCGCCCCTTTTTGAAATATTGCATCGGGGAATAAATCCCCCGGGACTGCATTTCTTACTGAAAAAAGAGGGGGGGGGGGGGTACGGGCGGAACTCTTTCCCTTAAGTATAGCAAAGACTTTCACGGGTGGAACTCTTACCTCTAATATACCAATACCAAAAGAATGGTTTTGTGATAAAATGTTTCATCAAAATTGTCAATTACTAAAAAATGTATTGTTTTTCCCGATACATGATAAAGATGGAAACCAGCAAAGTACATTTAACCCTGAAAATAGTTGGCCTCAAATAGTTTACGAGTGGTGCAAACGTACCGTCATCAGTAACGGTCAAAGTGGACTGATTCCTTTCGGAATTTCGGCCGGAATTTCCCAAATCAATTTCCAGGCAGGAATCGTCGCTGCTATCGTACTCGCTGTAGCTGTCCTCATATAAAGTATCTTGAATTTTTTGAATGTCGTTTTGCAATTTCAAGCGTTCATTTTCAGCATCTTGACTGGTCTGGGGCTCCATTTTCGGTTGACAGCTGAACACAAGCAAGTTACTTAAAGTTAAAAAATCCTAATTTCCCCGGCTCCATGCGGGGCGCCATTTTGTTTTATGGTGTTCTATTTTCCTATCAACTAATAATGTAATGCTGATACAAAATGAAATAACATTGCTAATTTTTCCTTCTTGATTGAATAAGTTAGATTTTGATGCATTTACTTTTTCAGTATGGCATTTTTGTGGATTGAAAAATTGCACGTTTACCAAAAAAATGCTTTGAAAAAAACTACTATTTGTAACTTATAGATAGTATCATTAGATAGTATGGAAATAATGGAATAACTCCAAAGAAGGGGTGAAAGGTATAATGACACGCGACTCATATTGGATTGGATGGCAGGTTTGCACAATCCACCGTCCGCTACTATAAGAGATGCCCAAATAAAACAGAACAAATTGCAGGCCAAACCTGTCATTCTTTGGCACTAATGCAATTTACTACTACCCTGTCTCGTGACTTCAGCTTGAACTGCACGCGAGAGTGTCACTTCCGGTGCCAGTCCACGAGTGAAAAGATCAGTGGTACTGAACAGTCTATTCACAAACGAATAGTGCTTGTTTTGCAACTTCTGAAGGTAATCTGTGTATTTGTATAGGTTTTGAATAGGAAACGAGCTTAAGGTAATTTATAGTTGGCCATGTGAAAATTTGATGCCCATCTTACATCAGTTTCAGATTATGCCAAGTATGTATGCATAAATTGATTTTTGACGCACTTTGCATTACCAGCTGATTACGTGTTATGTCAACTTACTCACCTTCTTATCGTAGCCACATCTGTAACAGGGTCACTATGCATCCCCTTGTCAGTGTTTTATAAAGTTTTAAAGTATACATACATGCATATATATAGTTTTATGACATTTTGACATCTATTAAGCCAGACCCATGTTTTAAGAATGTTCCAAATATTGTCAGCTTGATAAATGTTTTATAAACGATATATTTGTGCAAAGTGCCACCAGTAACAGTGTGGGAATATACAAAAGTCATAACTCATGGCAAGAAATGAAAAACAATCATTTATGTTAAGTGAGGGTGAGGTTGCCCTAACTCAGGCAAAATCTGCAGTCAAGGCTGTGGCCAGAGTAATTTGTCATAGTATCAACAGTATTTATTGGCCCTTGAAAAGAATTATTTTTCAGCCTAACATCTGGTATACATTGCAATGTTATGTTTAACTGTATTTATGAAATACAATTTGACCTGTCCTTTATGTTATTCTTAGAATTATTTGATTGTGGTTTAGTCATGTTTCTCACTGACCAGACCCGTGAAGGTCCCGGGGTAGAATAGGCCTTCAGCAACCCATGCTTGCCTTAAAAGGCGACTCAGCTTGTCGTAAGAGGCGACTAACGGGATCGGGTGGTCAGGCTCGCTGACTTGGTTGACGGGTGTCATCGGTTCCCAATTGCGCAGATCGATGCTCATGTTGTTGATCACTGGATTGTCTGGTCCAGACTCGATTATTTACAGACCACCGCCATATAACTGTAATATTGCTGAGTGCGGCGTAAAACTAAACTCACTCACTCACTCTCACTGACCATCCTATCTGTTTTCCAAAGTAATTGTACTTGCTCACTGCCAAACCTCCAGTAATTTTATATTTTCACAAGACATTATTTCAGTTTTAGGAATTTCTATTAAAAATGGTCCAAAGTGAGGGGTACAGCATGGGGGATAAGTCTGAAAACTGTGACAAGTTAGATTTCACAATCAACTAAATAACTGCATTAAAAGAAGAATCTAAATTCTGATACATTTAAGTTAGTTGACATGTCCAAAAAACTGCAATTAGATTCATAGTAGACAGTATAGAGTTATTACAGGAGAATGTGTGGATACCTGAAGTATTGTCAACAATGAGAGACATCTTGCTTTGCATAATCATTCTGATCATGGCAAGTGCAGCTTGTAGTCATAGTAACTACAGCTCCAAGTAGGCGTTCAGCTGACACGCACATCTTTATTCAGTAACCACCTTTTTGAAATTCTAGCCAAAGTTCTTCATGGTCACCATGATTTTACGAAGCATGCATATTTAGCAAATTGGTGATGACTTCAATAGCATTGTTCAAAAACAGTATCAAATAGCAGATGATTGTTGTTGAAATACATGGAATAGTCATTGCATACACAATTCCATTTAGAAAGTTGTCAAATGTATGTTATATCTGGGATTGCACTTTCTCAGTAAAGTGTAGATTGTACTACATCTTTTTGCAAGTTGAATTGTTGTCATAGGCAAGTTATATTCAGTAGGCAAGACAATCTCACATTAGCCTGAACGAAAACTTGTCAAACCATTTCTGCAGGTATTTAAGTAAAAATTCCCAGTCTTAGTAAACTAAGGCTCAGTTTATTTGTCACCGCTATACTGAGTCTCACAAACCGAAGTAGATCATCAAGTCAGGTAGCCTTTTGAATTGACAAGTCAGAACACAACTTACAGAATCATGAAAGTTAACATTCGCACATATCATGTGAACTTTTGCCCGGAAAAATCAAAATGAGTCCAAATGCTGTTTTCTGCATGATCGAGTGATGCACATGGAGATAACCAGTAATCATGTTATCAGAAAGCCCTTACCCATAATCAAATATATATGTTTTATGCCGATATTTGTTTTTTGAGAGATCAGCGTCAATGACTGGGAAAGAGAAAATAATTTGAAAAAAAAAAAAAAAATTTAAAGTCATGCCAAGCCCTGAATTTTGTGTGATTGGTCAAATCCTTTCTGCGTGTTTGATGGGATGGTCAAAGGTCGCTCAAAGGTTGGCTGACATGGCCTTCTACTAGGGTTTGTTAGACTCAATATGGTAGTAGTGTAACAAGTATTACGGATCCAAAGTTTACTTAGACTGTAACAATTTCCAAATTGAAATTTTATATTTAATGTTGGTATTTTTATTTTAACATGAATGCTAAAATTGGTTTAATAATGTCAAACATCCACTACTCCAGCCTGATAGTAACTGAACAATACAAACTGTAACTTTATTTCTTCATACACACGTCAAAACTGTGCAAATTGCAACAGATCCAGTAAGCAAGTTTGATCCAAAACTTAAAAGGTCACAAGTTATATGTAATTTGTCATTGTCCTTTGGAGTTCCCATTGTTGATATCATTATTAAATCAATGTAGTTATCTTCTAAATTTTATGACAATGACATGTAATCTAATGGATGTATTTATGATCAATTATGAGGTGATCTTTTCCGTGAACTGAAATCTTCTGAACATTAGTGACTCTGGTCCGGGATCTGCACATGACAGGTGGGACAAGTCATGTGACTAATAACCTTTTAGCACCAGGTTGCTCGGGTTATCCGGGATAATAATGTATCAGCGCTTTGAGCATGCACAAGTGTATAGGAAAGGTATGATATAAATGGCTATTATTACTTCAAGTTCAATCAGTGAAGAAGAAATTTTAATGTTAAAATCAATCTGAAATTGGAGTGAGTGAGTGAGTTTAGTTTTACGCTGCACTCAGCAATATCCCAGCTATATGGCTGTGGTCTGTAAATAGTCGAGTCTGGCCCGAGTCTGGCCCAGACAATCCAGTGACCATCAACATCAGCATCAGCCTGCACAGTTGGGAACTGATGACGTGTCAACCAAGTCAGCGGGTCTGACAACCCGATCCGATTAGTTGCCTCTTACAACAAGCATAGTTGCCTTTTATGGCAAGCATGGGTTGCTGAAGGCCTGTTCTACCCCAGGACCTTCACAGATCCTCAAATTAGAGCAAAATAGAGCAGAAGAGACTTTAACATGTTAAATGTTTTGCCTTTGAACTCAGTTGAATAAGAAATTTGAAGGGCAATTTGAGGAATATTAAATTTGTTTCCAATTTGTGTGCCAGTGAGTTTGGGATCCTAGATATTTGACTGTTTCTGTTGCAGTGTGTTGATGATGATCAGTTCCTGTGAGTAGAATGGTTGAAGAAGACTGGTACGGAGCAGAGCGTGATGGCTGCCAGTATACAGATCGACCAACCCCAGAACATCAATACGATGTTCACCCTTCTGGAGTCATCAGACATCGATGTGGCTGACGACATCCGGAGGCTCATCCTCGACAATCTCACCTCAGGCAAGTCTTGTCTTCCCTTCTAGTGGCGAGATATGAAATGTGTTCCTTGTTGTCTGCCTGTGAAGTGAAATTTTCATTTTTCAGTTGACAGTGATAATGAATCTGATTGAGATCAGGCATTAGATTCTGTTTCATATATTTTTGGCTATAAATGGCTATTATGGTTTTGTCTCATGAGACCACCACCACAGGGCCCCATGGCCCCCTACAGCCAAGAGCAGCTAACTCTAGACATTAACCTTGCACCTTACTTTCCATGCTGTTGTTCAACTGTTGATGAGTGGTTCTGAAATGGCTACTGCAAATATGGTTCCCTCTTTTCCCCGCATGGGTAATTTAGAGATAGCTTCTGAAGTTTTTTATTTGTTGTAACTTATGCCTGTCCCTGTCATCTTTGCCATGTGCTTGTCAAGATGGCAGATAGGTACCTTAGCTGGGCTCACCTAATTTCATTGTCTTCCTGAAGGGTTTAGTCAATGTTTTATGTCAGTTGTATTTTGGCTTTTAGGTTTAGCATGTTAGTGCATTTCCCATGGCTTGCTTTTTCTACATGTGTTTTAGTGTATGTGGTAGTTAAAATGCGGCTTCATTCTTTCATTATGCTACAGCACAGAAATTGCGGACTGCTGATAGACCAAGGGCCAGGTGGTGATGACTTTTCATCGTCACTGCTGGCACGCCAACTTACCGACATGTGCACTCATCTGGCTTGGGACAGTATTGGGTGCTGTGGCAGTCAGATGATGGTTTTCAGTGGCATGTTATTCTGTTATCTTTGCCTTTCACTATCACATCTTCCTTGTTTCCGGCAGCACTTCAGGTTGGCGGGAGGCTGCGGAGGCGGTTTCTACCTTCTAGGATTCTAAACCCTTGCTGGAGTACCCCTCTACTTTTCGCCAGCAGCTTTCTCCCCTTGCCTCCGCTTATTTTTCTGCCTAGGCAAAGGAACCTGCTAAATGGGCAGCCCTTTTTGAAGTCCAAGCGGAGCAGATTGGTAAATGGCAGGGGAAGGCCGGCTCAATCACAGCAGCCTTTTTGGGGCAAGGGGATGCCAGCCGAGGTTGGCTGAGTTGAGTTTTGCCGACTGTGGGGGTGCACTGTCTTTTGCCAAACGTCCCTGTTGTCCGGCTGTCATTCATTTCTTTAAGAATGGGAGACAACCACATCAAATCCCTTGGTCCTGTCCACGCTCAGAGATGGCCATTTGCCACAGTCGATACCAGATTAGTCAGCCACTACGGTGTTTCCTGAGGGTCAACAAGGAGAGGGGTTTTACTCCATTTCTTTCCTAGTGACCGAGAAAGATTGAGGGTTCAAAGCCATTCTGAATCTCCAAGGGGTGAACAGATTAATAGATGATGGAGACATTGTGCTCAGTGATCTCCATCTAGACAGTAGATTGGCTCATGTCAGTCGATCTCAAAGACACGTAACTTCATGTTCCTATGCACCCCAATTTCTAAGAAGTACCTTCAGTTCTCCTTCAAGAGTATGTACTGCCAGTTTTGTGTGCTTCCTTTCGGCATCTCCACGGCACAGAGCGTGTTCACCGAACTTACACTGATTCCAGCCTAGTTAGCCAGGTCTCAGGACAGGTGGTGTTACCCATATCTGGACGACTGGCTGCTCAGGGTGCTTTATCTGCAGTTAAACAGGGAATGCACATATCAAGTGATTGAAGTCCTAGTGAAACTCAGCTAGATTATCAACCTCAAGAAATCAAAGCTGGTTCCAGTCCAGGATCTGGTATTCTTAGGGACATGTTTCTGTACGAAACAGGGAATTGTCTCCCTTGATGCTAACTGTGTCATCAAAGTCTGGAGGACTGTTCTTCATTTTTTCGAGTCGCGCTGGGCGTTGGTTCAGACATGCCTTCAGTTGCTAGGCAGCATGGTGATGTCAGTGGGTGTGGTTTGGCATGCATGTCAAGAATGTGACCTATACAGACTCCATCCCTCTCGGTTCAAACGGATACCTCTCTCTCTGGTTGGAGAGAAGTCAGGCCTTTAGTCGGAGTAGGAAGTAGGCCTGCACGTCAATGTCTTAGAATTGAGAGCTTTATGGAGTTTGTTCACGGTCGGGTGGTGCATCTAGATACATCCTGAAGTAAGGTGGCACAGTATAGCCATCACTCCTACAGGAGGTGTGGCAGTTTCTACTGTGGTGCAACCAGTAGAACATTCGGGTGCTGCCTGTTCATCTTCCAGGGGTAGACAATGTGTGGGCAGATGCTCTCTCACGGCACATTCTAGCTCTGTACGAATGGATACTCCTTCAGGGAATATTGGGGATTATCTCCCAGTCGTTTAGGTGGATCTGTTTGCCTCTGGGGTGATGAATCAGATACAGGTGTCTTGCTCCTGGATTCTGGATCAGAGGACAGTAGCCAAGGACACCTTTCAGCTTGACTGGATGGACAGGGTACTGTGGGCGTTCCCAACAATACCTCTGATCCTCAGAGTTCAGTCACAGCTGGCCGCACAACCAGCTCAACTACTTGTGCTTCTTGCAGCGATTTGGTCAGCACCAAGCTGGTTTCCGAAACTTTTCAGGTTTCTGGTACAACCTCCTATACTGTTACCTTGTCAGCCGGACTTACTATCCTAGAATGGAGTGCCCCAACTGAATCCCAGGATTCAGTGGGTGGCCTGGCCGCCGTCCGGAATCGGCTCCAAGTGAGCGGAATTCCTGCATCCGTTGCAGACACGATTCTGGCTTCGCAGAGGGATTTGACAAACGTTCAGTATGAGGATGGATGGGGCTGTTATGTATGCTGGTGTGTTGGCAGAGGGATTCCTGATCCCTTTTCTACAGATTTAGTCTCTGTTTTGAAATTTCTTCAATCTCGGTTTGAAGCTGGCCAGGCGGCTATTGATGGTGCACTGTTGGAGCAAGACCTTATTCACAGCTTTCTAGCAGGCATGGACAGACTCCATCCTGCTGTCCAAACATGCCAGTCCCTGTGGGATCTGTCAATTGTTATAATCAGTTTTGCTGTTAGGGCAGGGGTAAGGTGGGTCTACTGTCAAACAAACGATTTCCCAGTGGATTGTTTTGACTATTCGTCAAATAAAGGTTGTGTACCACCTGAGGGTTTGAAGACTCAGTCAGTTAGGGTGGAATATGCCAAGTCCTGCCTGTTGAGGAGATCTGTACATTCATCCATCATTACCAACCTAACAAATACTCCAACGAGCATTCTCTTTTCGGTCAGTCATATCTCTCTAGTGAGCAGGGTTCCACCTCTGTGGCTGACTGAGGTTTCATGTTTTTTGTGAAATGAACCATTATCTGCCAATTTAACTGATGTGGTGTCTATACAAGCTTTCCTACCTATCTTCTAGTTGTTGGGTTCTATCATGGCAGTTTTTATCCTATGTACTTTGCAATCCTCTTTGCTGCTCAATGGCCTTGAAAGCATTTGTTTTGGTTGTTTGATACAGACAGAATACCACTCAATGGATCAGTCTTTAGGAGGCTGTCCTATGCTTATATGTACCCCAAGGAGGCATGTATCAAAAGAATCGAACTAACCTGTAGATATTCCAAATTCTTTGAAAATATTCCTCCTTAAATACGTCTACCCACCTCGGGATACGGCCACCCACCTCTCCATATTCTGTCTGATTACATGCAGCATGGAAAGTGAAGTGCACGGTAATACTCTAGAGGGGCATGGGGCCCTGTAGGGGTTTCTCACAAGATAAAAATTTTAGTTTTTTATTATTTTATTCAAACATTGTTACAACTGTTGTTGATTTAAAATGGACATTTAAATGGTTATATGCACCTCAAGGAGGACTTTATTCAGAGAGACCCGTGAAGGTCCCAGGGTAGAATAGGCCTTCAGCAACCCATGCTTGCGATAACAGGCGACTCACACACATAGGATTTACCAGAGTGAAAAACATCCAAGACCTGCATCACTTTAGCAGGGGTAAACCTTGCTCAGAAAAGATACAACATAAAGTCTCATATGGGACCAAAAACATGAGATTGTTTCAAATCTTATGAGATTTAACTGTTCATGATCATTCACTAGAAAAGGAATAAATGACAAATATGACGTCATATGTATTTAATCAACTTAAAGTAAGCAAGTCATGAATTGCAATAAAGTACACAACATGAAATTGCATTGATGATTATGGAAATATATGTTACTCTTGAATGACTAAACAGGTTGACACAGATGACAGTTGTACTTGATCATTAGTAAGTCAACTCCAGTCAAGGGAGAAGTGCAGAAAAAGGGACAGCCAGGTGTTAGAGAAGTATGTGCACATGTGCCGACAGAATTTTTTATTCATTAACCTGTGTTGTCGTCATGCTTTCTCGCACACCTGGCTCTCCCTTTCTCTACACTCCTCCTTCAGAACAAACAGTGAACTGTGTCAATATTTTAATGATAGTTTGTTAAACAACTTTTTCATTTTGGGGACAAAAATTCTGCAAAAGAACTCTCAGAGTTGGCATGATGCTTTAATTATGATCAGCATTTCATTGAGTATTTTATGTTTATCAGTTTTCGAGTTAGATTTCGATTCATTGGTCTGTTTTTGAGCCAAATGGACTATAGGTAGTGCTTTCTAGTGTCGAATTTGAATCCATTCAACGATAAGAGGACGACAATCTTTACACACTTGTATTCATTCTGTTTCTTGCATTTTGGTTTACAATATCTCAACAATGTGCCGTGCTCATGTGCATGGGAGAGCATGAGTAATTGACTGTAGCAACAACCTAAAAAAAGCGCGGAAAATTGTTGCAGCAATGTACATATAGCAGGAAATTAACGTGAAATTACTAGTCTTGACATTAGCGTAAGATATATAAACGGACGTTTCAATAAATTGAGACAATTACCTTTTTATAACCTCTTGTATGTTGTGGCATTTTTCTTTAATGAACACGCTTCCTTGTTACTTCGTTTGTGTTAAGAAGTACAAAAGCAAAACAGTTTTTTTTTCTTATCTGTAGATATAGCAATAGGTGTCATGTATTGTTGGTTCAAGGATGTGAAAAAAGGCAGATACCAGTGGTGATGCTAGTAGATCTACAGATTCAATTACAAACACATGTTTATTTACATGCACATCTCCAGGTTTGGGATTTCAAATTCACTTAACAATTCAAGTAGGCTTGTGTATTTCAACATAGGTATGCTTTCTTTCACCATCCAGTACACCACTTTCAAGCATGTAATAATACTGTGCCCTTCTTTTGTCTTTATGGAAGAAATAGCCTTGTCAATGCTTTTTTAGCTCGATTGGCTCTGTGATGGCATGTTGATGGTCCAAGGACATTATGTGTCTTGTGATTGTTGTCATTTTAAACTTGTCAGTCCAAACCAACATTGCATTTTGAAGTTTTAATTTTCTGCATAAGTCACACAGCATTACTCTTTTGTCATCATCATGCTTCAACCACTCAGCAATTTAGATTTCCATGTATTTTGAAATTGAATCTGTATAAATCGACTAGCATCACTACTGTTGTATGTTTTCTGTTTTTCATCAAGGTCAATGATTTCAGTTGTTTCTTCATTTCCATTTGTAATCGTTAAAAATTTCACTTTTGAATGAGATGGTTTCGTTAGCAGATGCTTTTTGGGAGGTATGATGTTGCAGAACACAACTTCTGAACTCTGTACAGTGTCACACAGTGCATAAACAATACAGTACTGCAATGTTCAGAGTTTACCATACTCCTTGCAGTGCAGCTCGTTTCATACAGCAGTGTGTAACGGTGTTCGATGTTCCATACTGGAAGTTATGTTTCGAAGATTAAGAGTAGGTAGAAAGCAACAGGACAGAACAAAATAAAAATGACAAAACCTTTCTCAGTAAAATAGACTGAACACTTTATTATTTCTAATCGTTTAGGTGTAATTTTATGTCATCGCACATAAATTTTAGTGCGATTTTGTAACATTTGATGCGAGAAAATCAAGATATCGTGGCCCAAGTCAATACCTGTTCTGGTTTTCCATTCCACATTAGGGTGACATGCCATGACATAACTGGAATACGTTTAAAAGCGGCAGTTAACCCACAAATGTGGAGTAGTGTGTAGTAACTGGTCTGTAAAAGCAACATCACTTCAGCACCAGTCCAACCATAAATTCCAAATCTGTTCACTGAAATGGTAACCAAATACAAAATCAGCTGGTAATGTCAGTGAGGTTAAAAACAATTGGACCTGTTTCACTACTATTAAAACAAACTATTTTCAAATTCAGCAGCTGACAGTAACAAATATTGACATGCTTCTTTTACATCATTTATGTTATAGGCATTTGATATGCGTATGCTGAAATGTCCATGTTTACACTGTAAATAAAAGACTGGGCAAAATAGCAATGACTTGATTATATGTGTTGTATATGACTTCAATTTTAAGAGGAACCTATTTGAGACCTATTTGAGTTTGTGGATCTATAAGCTAAGTGTTTGAAATAACTTCATCTCCCAACTCACAGGCTGTATGTTTGCAGGAAGGGAGGCATGGCTGATCCACACGCTGGTAGACTATTACTATGTCACACATTCTGTGAGGATTGAAGAAATCCTGGCCGAGGTCCGAGAACCTCAGGACAAGGCAAGGAACATTTCTGAACTTAGTGTTGACCTATAATGAATCTGAATATAATTCTTCTCAGGTGTTGAGATTCATCTTATCTATACAAATGAACACATGGCATCCATATTGAATTGTCGATCTATTTATTATGTTTAGCTGTTTTTGTAAGATGAAAATGTACAGAAGACAAGAGCTCTTGTCACGTTTCAGCCATTGTTTGGCTGATTGAGTTACCTGATAGACAATATTCTAATGATCCTCAGATAGTGCATCACAATGCAAAAGCCAGTCGTAACTCCCAACACTTTAATGTAGACTTATGACAGTCAGAGCACCAAGATGATATTTTCTCCAATACTTTAACTTAGACCTAAAACAGTCAGCTGGAATGACTGTGGAATGGGAAGCAGATGACTTGATGACCAACTTCTTCCACTTCTTCCACTTCTGTTTCAGCCATTGCTGGACAAGCTACAGGATGGTTTGAAGAACAAGGAGAAGTTGCAGTCACTGCAGCTGCTCATGTACATTGTCTACAAACAACCCCCCTGGACTCACAAGATAGTGGCCTCTCCCATCTTCTCTACATTGCTCAAGTGTCTCAAGGTTAGCCTGTAAAGTTTAGATGTTGTAATTCATGTTGTGCAGGGTTTATAAAATATGCATTGGAATTTATGTGATGAATTCGTAAACGTTCGTCTCTATATCGAACAACAAGGCTATTAGAATAGTGGTATTTCTTTCAAATGTCCTAATTTTTATGCCGAGGATGGATGGATGGATGCATGCATGTGTCATTAAACTTGGCATGTGCCCTCTCAATTGTAGGACCCTTTGAGGAGGTTGGGGTCAACATAAATCAAGCTCAACATGCAATTTTTTAGTATAGCATAGGCAAATGGTTATAGCCATGAAGTAATGTCTGATTGTATCTTTACAAATCTTACAAACGCTGGTGCTATGTCTGTTCAAGGTCATCTTTGAGTGTTTTGTGAAACATGACTCTATTGAAGTCAGGTATTGTTAAACTTTACCTTATACAAACATGAGCATGGTAGTGTATGGGGCTTTATAATTGTCTGGATTTAGGATCTGAAACTGATGAAGAACAACTTGAGTGAAAATTAAAGAAAGTCTGTGCCATTATGGTTAAAACCATGAGGTTGTTATGAAATATAATGACTTTCATTGCAATTTCTAAGACAACTTCTGCATTGAACGTAAGCCTGGACATAGAAGTTAGGTGGTTGGATACCCTTCTGTCTTTCAACATGAGAGGTTAACCTGGCAAATACTGTTAACCTGCCTAGTGCGGGTTATTCTGAAGGTAAGAGAAAGACTGGACTGGTCTGCTGTGTTGAGTCATTCCAGCGTAAGGTATACCAGTGTCCTTTCATTGTAGACCCGTGAATGTCCAGGGTAAAATAGACCTTTAGCAATCCATGCTTGCCATAAAAGGTGACTATGCTTGTCGTAAGTGGTCAGCCTCGCTGCCTTGGTTGACACACCAGTGGTTCCCAGTTGCACAGATCGATGCTCATGCTGTTGACCACTCAATTATTTACAGACCACCACCATATGGCTTGATTCTTTTTCAGAAGAAGTCCTCCTTGGGGTACATATAAGCATTTTTATGTCCATTAAAAATCCCTACGACAGTTGTAACTATTTTGATAATAAAATATTTACAAAACAAAAAACTCGTTTTTGTCTTGTGGGACCACCTTTACAGCGCCCCCCAGGCCCCCTACAGCCAAGAGCAGGTAACTCTGGCCGTCTACCTCGCACCTCACTTTTCATGCTGTCGTTCGACTAGAAAGACGTGTGTGGTCCATTTAGATAGTTTTTGTGCTATCTGCCTACGGAATTATGAGTGAGAAAGAGTCAGCTACTGTATGTATGGTTCCTTTTCTTTCGCACGGGCGTTAGTTGGAATTTCTTGGCTGAAATTTTCATTCATATATTGTTGTAACTTTGCCGGTCGGGTCCTATCTTCCTGTCATGTGGCAGGCAAGATGGCGGTCTTTATGGCTTCTTTTTAGTGCGGGAAGTGTTTCGCTTGCGTTTCACTTATTCCTACGTGTTTCTTATTAGTATGTTTTACATGCTAAGATGTCTTAACCCATTTGTTCTTGTTTCAGTCAAAATGGGGATGTTGGTTTTTAAGACTTTTCGTCTTTTTCATTGCATTACGCACTTGTGTGTGCACACTTGTTATTGCATTTATCCGCTTATACTTTCTTGTTTAGCTGGGTTAATGTATTTTGGCAATTTATTATCGCCCGTGCGTTTATATTTTGCATATTGTGTGTTCAATTGCGTATGTTTTCTGTACATCAGTTACCATTAGTTGGTTCTGATTGTTACAGTTTCGGGGTGCACCCAAGTCTTGGGTCTAGGCTCAGGCACGGGTGCTGTCCCTGTGGGAATCTCAGATCCAAGCTACGGCTCTGGTGTCGTTTTCCCAGCTGGCTCTAGGGGTTTTGCACCGAGCACCGGCTCGGGTGCAATTCCGCTTGCCGGCGCCGGTCCATCGGGTCTCGTACCGTTGGTCACCGGCAACCTAACTGGTGGTTCTCGAGCACCGGCTTTGCCGCCTGCCTCGGTTCCGCTCAGTGCATCGGGTGTCCCTGCTTCGGCAGCCGACCCCACAGGGTCTCGACACCCTGGTTCTTCAATGAGCCAGGGGTAGGCCGACTCGGACATCTCAGCTCTTCTGGGTCTGTTGTCCTTGTTGACGGGTCCCTTGTGCGTCGGGGTTACCGGCAACCAAACTGGCGGTTCGAGCACCGGCTTTGCCGCCTGCATCGGTTCCGCTCAGTGCATCGGGGTCCCTACTTCGGCGGTCGATCTCACGAGGTCTCGACGCCTTCTTTTTTCGGCGAACCGACGGAGGCCGATTCGGAGCTTTTCGCTCCGTTCGTCCCCGGGGCAGGTACGCGAATGGATCGCGGTAGCACTGACCCGATTCCAAGGAGTTTCGTCTTCCTGGGAAGTGTTTACTCCGTGCAGGGTAGCCGAGATCAAGGGGCTGTGCCGCAGGTGGTCGTCCCTGCGGACGCCCCCGATCCTTCGGAGTTTCGTCTTCTTGGGGAAGCGTTTGCTCCGTGTAGGGTGGCTGAGGCTCAATTGCCTATTTTACCTTCACTCCTCAGTGAGGTAATTAATCTGCTCCTGTAGGGTAGCCGTTCGCGGTTCGATCTCCCGGAGCTTGACCGGCTACTTGATGGGGACGATGCGCTATTTGACCCTCCCGCTGTCGACGAGTGCGTGTACGCCTCGATCGCGCTTGGGGGGTCGTCTGGCCACTGCCAGTCGTCGGCTTGTCAGGGTCGCCGCTTGCCGCTTTGTACCTCATCGAACCAGGTGTTGCGCTCGGTTTCCGCTCCTTTGAGGAGCAACATCGGAACGCCGTGCAGCAACTTAAGGTTGCGGTGCACTCAGCCTACCTCTCTGTCTTGCAGAGGCAGGTGGTGTCGCAGGAGGACGGGGACGAGGATTTTTCCTCGTCCACGTTAGAGCGGCAACTTACGGAGGTGCATTCACATTTGACGTGCAACTCAATGCGTTCACGAGTCAGATGATGTATGCTGTGATTGGCCTTCGTAGGTTATGGCTGTCGCCAGGTATTCACCGGCTACACAGCAGGCACTGCTGTCTCTGCCTTTCCGACTGGGCTTGACCCTGTTCCCGGGGGCTTTGACGGGAGTTAGTGAGGCTGCGGAGGCCGTTAGTCAATTCAAGGACTCTTAAGTCTTTTCTTGAACAACCCTCCACCTCTCGCTCGCGGCCTTTGGTCCTCAGCTCAAGCTATCCTGCGACTCAGTCTAAGGATGCGCCAAAGTGGACTGCTCCACTACAGGCACGGAAGAGCAAGGGCAGGGGTAAAGGGATTACCTCCGGAGCCCTCAGTTGTCCCGTTGCAAGCGGCAATCTCTGCCGTCGGCCGGGACACTTTGCCTTCTACCCGAAATTCCTGTGGGTGGTCGCCTCCCGTTATTACTCAGGGATGGCCACACGCCACAGTGGAAGCGAGAGCTTACTCCTTTTGCCGGGATTCGCTGCACTCCGGTGCCGAAGTCGCCGGAAAAGGTGGCAATCCTCCGTGCCGAAATTCAGTCTTTACTGGACAAGGCAACTATAGAGATGGTTCCATCAGGACAGGAGACTATGGGGTTTTACTCCACTTATTTCCTGGTAACCAAAAAGAACGGAAGGTTCAGACTTATTCTAAATCTCAAGGGTTTGAACAACTTGATAGAGGTGCCGTCTTTCAAGATGGAGACACTGAGGTTAGTGATCTCGTCTGTAGAGGCAGGGGATTGGCTTACGTCAATCGACCTCAAAGACGCATACCTCCATGTACCGATGCATCCCGAGTTCAGGAAATACCTTCGGTTTTCCTTCGACGGGGTTTGTTATCAGTTTTGTGTGCTCCCCTTCGGCATCTCCACGGCGCCAAGGGTGTTCACCAAACTCATGCTAGTACCAGTTCAGGGCGCAGGGCAACTTTTGTTTCCCGTACCTGGACGACTGGATCCTCAGAGCGCTCTCCCAACACTTAAGTCGAGAATCCACACAGCAGGTGATGGATATTCTCACCAGACTAGGTTGGGTTATCTATCTTAAAATCAATTGGTGCCAAGGCAGGATCTGGTTTTCTTAGGGGCGAGGTTCGAGACAACCCGAGGGGTGGTTTCTCTGTCCCAAGAGCGCATTTTCAAGGTACAGGGCATAGTGTTAAGGTTCCTTCAGTCCCATATTGCCTCAGCACGGACGTGGCTTCAGTTGCTAGGCAACATGGCGGCGACGGTGGACATAGTCTGGCGTGCACGTCGGAGAATGCGTTCCATTCAGCAGGCGTTAGCACAACAGTGGTCCCACTCGGAGAGCTACGAGAAGAATCTGGCTATTCCCCAGTGGTTGATACGTCACTTGCGGTGGTGGACAGATACCGGGAATCTATTCAAAGGTTTACCTCTGATGACCCCGGTACCGTCGCTCACAGTTCAGACGGATGCCTCCCTCACAGGGTTGGGGGGGATGCGTCCTGGGCGACCTCGCGATGTTGGGACTATTGTCCGACCAAGAGGCGACCTTGCACATCAATGTGTTAGAGTTGAGAGCTGTGACGTTGGTGTTCGAACGCTTCGTGGATCAGGTTCGAAGCCGAGTGGTTTGTCTAGAGATGGACAACCAGACGGCGATGTCCTACATTCTGAAGCAGGGCGGCACTGTGTCTCCGTCGCTCCTTCAGGAGGTGTGGCAGTTTTCTACTATGGTGCGATCAGTTCAGCATACGGGTTATGCCTGTGTATCTCCCAGGGGTCGACAACGTGCGTGCAGATGCGCTCTCACGACGTGTTCTGGCTCCCCACGAGTGGGTTGCTCGATCGGGAGATATTCAGGATTATCTCCCAGTTGTCTGGGTCGTTCTAGGTGGATCTGTTTGCCTCTGGAGTGACGAACTAGATTCCGGGGTTTTTGTTCGCGGATTCCTGATCCGAGAGCGATTGCCGCCGACGCCTTCCAGCGGGACTGGACGGACAGGGTGGTGTCGGCGCTTCGAATGACCGCGCCTATCGATCTAACTGGGTGCATGCTGCCTGCGTCGTCTGATAATACATACCGTAAGGTTCGTGTATTAGACGTTATGAAACCTCTTAAAGTTATTTTAAGAGAATAGCCTTGCTCCGTACGGAGAAACAGCTATTTTGCTGTTGTGGTGGCGGAATGGCTGGCTATCCGACTGATACACAGACGGCATCCCGATGGATTGTATCCATAAAGGCTTATCTCCCCAAAAAGGGGTTGTCAGCTCACTCAGTGAGAGCAGTGGCCACGTCAGAACCGTCATTACCAACTGAACAGACACTCACGAGAGTGTGCTCGGTTCGGTCAGTCAGTTCCCTGCAGTAGACAGAATAGTTCTGCTCAAGCTGATTAAGCTTTGTTAGATAACTATATCTGTTTGCACTCGGTGTTGGGTAACTATCCATTCCCATTTTATCGGCGGCGATATTTGGTGATGGTTTCTTAGTCCCGCCCTCTTTGGCTGGGTGCCTTACTTTCCTTTCCATTTCCCTGCTTAGCTTGCTAGTGCGGTATGGACAAGGTTCAGTTTGGCGAGTGTCCCGTACGTCCAGGTCTCCAAACTTTGATTTGGGTGGGCGGGGTTTCTCATTTGGGATTTCCCAAATTCTAGCCAATGGGCATGTAAGCTTTGACAAGCGGGTCCTCAGCTTTGTCACGCCCCCGCCTTGATTGACATCAGCGGTCAGGTGACCAGGTCGGTGCCTTTTCTATTTCCGTGTGATTGTAGATTTGCACTTCGATCGAATGGACTGTTGCTGTCAGACAGAATACCACTCCCAATTGCTTCTCTTCGGGAGTCTGTTTAATGCTTATATGTACCCCAAGGAGGACTTCTTCTGAAAAAGAATTATACAAACCTGTAGAGGTTATGAATTCTTTGAAGAATGTCCTCCTTGGGGTACGGCCACCCGCCTCCCCTCATTCTGTCTGATACGTTCAGCATGAAAAGTGAGGTGCGAGGTAGACGGCCAGAGTTACCTGCTCTTGGCTGTAGGGGGCCTGGGGGGCGCTGTAAAGGTGGTCCCACAAGACAAAAACGAGTTTTTTGTTTTGTAAATATTTTATTATCAAAATAGTTACAACTGTCGTAGGGATTTTTAATGGACATAAAAATGCTTATATGTACCCCAAGGAGGACATTCTTCAAAGAATTCATAACCTCTACAGGTTTGTATAAATATTGCTGAATGCGGCACAAAACTAAACCCACTCCTTTCATTGTAAAACCATAAAACCAGTATTAGTTTGGGCTGGTAACATCAGC
The DNA here is from genome assembly GCF_037392515.1 of Haliotis asinina. Classification (NCBI taxonomy): domain Eukaryota; kingdom Metazoa; phylum Mollusca; class Gastropoda; order Lepetellida; family Haliotidae; genus Haliotis; species Haliotis asinina. The sequence continues at coordinate 46,376,257 of NC_090281.1, forward strand.
TACTCATATTCATGGTTATAGTGTTTGCTCGTCATGCAAAGACCTAGGTTCGATTCCCCATAAGGTTGCCATGTGTGGAGCCTATTTCTGGTCTCCCAATCACTCACGGACCCACTCAGAAATCAATTTATTTCTACAGAATGCTAATGACATCCCGGTTGTGATGACAGCGCTGATGATTGTGACGATGTTGTTGCCAGTTGTCCCAGTCACCATTGGATCCCATTTGCAGGAAATATTTGACATTTTTATGAGACTCTCAACCTTCAGTATTAAGAAACCAGGTGAGGACCAGTTGACCCAAATTCATTGAAGGACAAAGTAAAATATATGTGTTATTTTCTGTGTTAATCTGAAGATTGGCCCTCTACAGGGTGTTTACCCTTATTGTTTAGTACTGTCGTACAGAAACTATACCTGCTTATCTCCCTTACAGCCAACACCCCAGACATCTTCCTGCTGCACCTCCAGGTGGCCCTGTACAGCATGCTGCATCGTCTGTACGGGATGTACCCGTCCTCTTTCCTCACGTATCTCCACCAGCAGTATCGTAAGAAGGACAATGCTGCAGTGTTTGATGAAGTCATTATGGTGAGATGTAAAACAACTAATGTTCACTTTAAATATACATCTAGAGTCACATGACTCACCCTTAAGTGAGTCATGTGACTCACCTTTACATATACATCTAGGGTCACATGACTCACCCTCAAGTTGTCATCCTCATCTTGTCAGCTTCTTCCAGGATATGTGGATAAGTCATCAGACCCCATCAGTCAAAGGGTGTTTGGATGTACAAACTGACCCAGTCTTGTAATAAAATAGCATATGTATTTAACATTGAATTTGTTGAAATACACCAGGGTATGACATTTACTGATGATGAGTGGCTGTATGCTTCATCAAGTCTTGTAACATAAGGTCTGAAGAACGTTAAGTCTGTAGTCGATGCTGGATGGCGTGTCAGTCATAGGGATCATTGTGTTTCTGTGTGTCTGTGTCTGAATTTCTGCCTGAATCTTGGTTTTACACGTCATTTAAATGTCCAACTACTCTGTTGACCTTTGCAGCCAATGCTTGAGAGAGTCCGACTCCATCCATTCCTGATTGTGGGGTCCCGAGAACAAGAAACATCCACTAACAGGTTCGCATTGAAGTAAATCTTGTTTCTCATGTCGACCTTTGAATGGCCAGGGTAGAATAGGTCTTCAACAACCCATGCTTACCACAAAAGGCAGCTATGTTTGTTATAAGAGGCCACTAACAGGATCGGGTGATCAGACTCGCTGACTTGATTGAGTCGTCATCAGTTCCTAGTTGCACAGATCGATGCTCATGCTGTTGATCACCAGATTGTCTGGCCCAGATTCGATTAGTTACAGACCACCACCATATAGCTGGAATGTTTCTGTGTGCAGCATAAAACTAAACTCACTCACTCATATGATTTTTCATGTCAGATATGTCCGTCACTTTTCAGTAATAATACTAATGTGTCACAAATAACACTTAAAGGATGCTTAAAAAACATTAGATCCATTCTCCAAAGTGATACGGGTGGTTGGTCAGCCTTGTTGTTAAAGCATTCATTCCTCACGCCAGAGACCCATGTTCGATTCCCAACATGGGTACAATTTGTGAAGCTCATTCATGATGTCCCCTGCCATGATATTGCTTGAATATTACTAAAAGCGGAGTAAAACAGAACTCACTCACTCACTCCAAAAGTGGTAGATTATGACCCAGGTGAGTGGAGCATAGTGATTTACATCCACTCCAAGTTGCTGTGGAGATCTAGATTAGAATTGGTCAGTCCCCATTAAGGTGAATATGGCATCTTTTCAGTTAGAACTTTCACAGAATACCGCTGTGCTTAATGTCCAACATGAGTGCATGTTTCATTTGGCAGATGGAAGCGTATGGAGACACAGGATGTGGTTGTGGAGTGTACAAAGATGTCACTGGACCACCTGGAGGGGACGTGGGAACAGTTGCGGTGTCCAATCTTTGCTCACTCGTACCAGGCGGCCAGGGATCTAGTCACACACGCTCAAGATCACTCTCAAGGTGATTCTGTGTGTAGGGGGTGGTGGGGTAGTAATTTTACAGTTGTCGAGCCTTGGCCATCCGGAAATATCCAAGATGTTGATAGATCCGTGTTTGGCTGTTTTGTATCCCTTACATCTATACAACAAAAAACCCATGAAACTTAGAAAAGGCATTACATTTAATTCATTAACTCTAGCAAAGGGGCTGTGTGGTAGCCTAGCGGTTAAAGTGTTTGCTCGCGACATTGAACATCCGGGTTTAATTAAGCTCATGGGTAGAATGTTTCTATAGTTATACATTGTGATATTTGTGGAATTTTGCTAAAAGCAGCATAAAACTATTGACTCTCAGTCACTTACCACTATCTCAGGAAGGCTGACTGATCAAAGTTGATTTTGTAATTGATCACTGACCCTCATGACGTTTTGTTTGCTGAGTGATTGTCCATTCAGCATGTTGTAGTTATCTGAACAAGTTTGGTTGTACATTGATTCTGTGAAGTAGATCCTGAAACTCATACCAGCCTGATGGTTAAACTGTCGCCTCACACTAAAGACCTGGGTTCTGCTGCGTACAATATGTTAAGCCTATTTCTGGTATACCCATCTTGATATTGCTGGAATATTGCTAAAAGGGACTTAAATCAAAACTGAGATTCATGTCTGTAAATCCTTTGCTGTAGGCCAAGATGCGGCAGCATCTCAAGGTAAAAGCTATGACAGTATTGCGGAGTTCCTGTCGGTCCCCAACCCAGATGTCTACCTGAAGTACAGCCCATCGGTGCTCATTGGACTCTCCACCCCTCCACAGTCTCAGAGGAACACACCTGCCACCAGCTTCCTGGACATCAGCAGCTCAAGCATGCCACAATCATTGCTAGGTAGGTGGATTCACATGTAACTGCTCCTTGCCTGTTTAGCTAGAATATATTTTGTCACTTGCATTAAAACTGAGCAAGTTTGTATGTACTGTCCATTATTTAGACATTGTATGGAAAATATTTTTCAGGAACTTATGGTAATACCCCCATGCATACACCAATTGACACAACCCCAAGGGAAACGCCCACTATGGCTGAAGACACAGATAGAGTGAGTTTTTGTTTTAAGAGATCAGTACTGCATGTGGGTTATTTCAAGTAAACCTTCATGAAGATATTCTCTCTCTCTCTCTTTTGCATGAGTGACCTCGCTGATTGTGTGTCATTTTGCCACAATGACCTCGCTGATCGTGTGTCATTGGGCCTCAGTGACCTTGTTGATTGTGTGTCATTGTTCCCATTGTTTATGTTTAATGATATTTTTTGTCACTTTGTTGTCACCTAATAATGTGTTTTTTTGTACAGACACTCAGTAGAAACAGCAGTCGCAGTCTGCTTCACAAAAGTGATCCAAAGCGGCAGAGCTTTGGCAGCACATCCTCTCGAGGGCCATCCAACTTACCTGATCTGAAGATCACGCCTGGGTCGCAGCCCAGCAGTGTCCCTCCCTCACCACTGAAGCCAGAGTTTACATCTGAGCCTCCAAAGGGTGCTGTGAAAACAATGCCAGTCAGGAGGGCGATACGAGAGCTACGTTTTGACCGCATCCCAGAACTCCAAGGTGATCAAACAGTGCCCAGTGATGGGTCAGTTTCAGTGACTGATGGTGGGTCAAGATCAGGCCCTGATGGTGGCTCAAGAACAGTTCACGACGGGTCAAGGACAGTTCATGATGGGTCAAGGACAGTTCATGACGGGTCAAGGATGGTTCATGATGGTGGCCCACAGGTCACTGTTGAAAGTGCCGAAGGAAGAATAAATGTGACTGATGGGTTGAAGAGATGTGATTCCGCAGCTGAGGCTGTGACAATTGATGAGCTTCATCACGTGATGCGGGAACTAGGAGAGGATGAAGGTGGGTTGTGGGTTGCCACTCATGAAAAGAATTAGTCAAAATTTGACCACTATCTGTCATATTAAGTTTCACTTCCATGAATGTTTACCAAATGGTAAAGGGGTATTCTTTCACTTCATTTTATGGGATGGTCAACATCCATGTCACAACATTGTCCCTTGTTTACGTATGTAACCTGCTGATATGAGTCTCTGTAGTGATAATATGTGTGACATGAAAGAACGAGTGCACGGGTTTCACTTTCAGTTTCACTGTGGTGGTAAATGTCTGTTACTAGCATCAAATGGATTTCACCTTGATGGTAAATGTCTTCAACTAGCATCACTTTGGGTGTCGCTTTCATGGTAATTGTCTACGATCAGCATCACTTCAGGTTTTCCTCCTGCGTCCCTCCGTCCCTAACCTATCTAACAATATATTCTGTATTTCAGATGGAGAATGCGATGACCCTGAGATGGTCGCGATTAACCAAGAAACCGATATTACTAAATCAGAGAGCAGTGACAGTTACGACGAGGCTTCATCTTCCTGTCAACATTTGACAGCAGAATCTGTGAAACAGTTCATGACAAAGGTCAACCGAATTCGCTTTAACAGTCTTTCAAACAATGGCAATGGAGAACAAACATTTGAGAAACGAGGTGTTGTAAGATCTTCCTCGTGTCCTATGTTCAAGCAGGAAAATGGTGTCATTGAGGAGAACGAACCAGCATCACGCTGTGCCTCAACCACCTTTCAGAGTCAGTCCAACACAACAATAGATAAGTTACCATTAGGAAACATCGAGCCTCCACCTCATGAACCTGAAAGTGGGGTTAAGCCAGATGTGCCAAAATGTGAAGAAAGAGACCTCCCCACAGTTCCAGAAAAGGAACATGTGGAAAAGCAGTTGCCACTTGAGCTTCAGGATGATGGCAACACGTTCAATATAATGAAAGTCTTTCAAACTCTTGTGTCCCCAATTAGTGTGGTGATGTGTCGGAATTGTCGGAATCAGCTGCTTATTCCTGACAGGAACATGTCTGATGACAAGACAAAAGACCAAGGTGAGACTAAGGTCAACTGGCATAAAGTAGTTTTGAAAGGCTGTATTAAGTAATACTGGGTTGCCGGTGAGCATCTAATAAGGTGATTGCCCAGCGATTAAAGCATTTGTTCATCATAGGTAAATTGTGTGAAGCCAATTTCTGGTGTCCAGAGCCATAATATTTCTGACAGGAACATAACTTTTTTATTTTTGTTGCTGTGACATTTTCAGATTCTTTCACTGTTATCAAGCTTGATGGATATTTTCCAATTCTATACTGATACATCAGGGGTTCAAAAATCCCATAGCCCGACACCAGGACAAGTCAGTTTCATTTCGGGCAATCAAATAATGGTATCTTACTTGGCCGTGGAATACTAGGTAATTTCCACTTGTGGTTTCAAACTGCAAATAAACTTGGATTATATTTCATATCTGCTCATAATGTAGCTATTACGTTTCGCAATAATATTAATTTAGAGCTATCGTCCTTTGAAATTTATCACTCTTCGACTAATAGTACAGTAAGCATTAACATTAAACATAGTGTCATAAAATCAGGGCAAGTGGGAAGTTAGTCAGGACAGGTTACTTTCTTGAAGTCACTTGCCCTGTGGCAAGTCGCTTTTAAAAAAAAAGTTTGAACCCCTGTACATAGAACCATGAAGGGCAAAAAGTGAATTTCAGAAACCCTCAGATCTATTAAGGAGCAGCTGACTGGATCGGGATACTAAGCACAGTGACTTGTTTTGTACATGTTTGTGCAGGTGATGATGTCAATCACTTGATTGTCTGGTCAATCATGGGGTTATTTACAGGTCAAACAGTTCTTCAGCCATACAAGATTTTATGTTACCAACTCAAGTTTTTCAAGATGCATTTTTAGAACCAACTGTATCTGTTATATGTACATAAGTTTTTGAAGGTAATGTTTGTGATTCAGGTTGTGAGATACCACTGTTCAGCTCTGTATCCCCAGTGGAACTGCTCGAACGCCATCTAAAGATGGGTAGCGAACTTCATGCCAAGGAGCTCACTAGGATACCACTGACCAGCAAGGACACTGTCCACTGGACTCACTTTGGAGGTAGCCTTCACAGTGCTGTTGCTGTTTCGGAGTAATATACATATTTATGTCTATTTGCATTGCACTCTATCCACTATGTTACTTTGAAACTAAATGTCTTGACAGAGAAGTATGTCATGTGGAGTCACCCAAGAATTGCTCTTGAAGATAGTATTAGTATGTGTTCAGGGTCAGGTCACGTAAAGTCAAACTTTAGCTAGCAGAGTTGTCTTTCCCTTTTCTGCAGGTGCCCCTCCAGCAGATGAGGTGAACATACTTCGGGGTCAAGTATTAATGCTAGGCAACCAGGTCCAGTATGAAAGACACAAGAGAGATCTGCATGCAAAGAGGAACCGCAGGCTACTGAGAAAGATTGCTAATGCTACTGCCCTGGAGGAACAGAACAAAGCAATGGTAGGTGGGCCTACTGATGGAGGTGGAGGTGGCCACAGTAATGTTAATGGTTCGTGGTTGTAGTCCTTGTGATGTTATTGGCAGACAGTTCTTGTGATGCTACTGGTGGGTGGTCCTAATGATGGGTGGTCCTATTGATAGGTGGTCATGTTAATGCTGTTGATGGGTGATCCTCTGATAGATGGTCCTAGTTATGCTGTCGGAGGGTGGTCCTACTACCTGGTGATGCTGTGGGTAGGTGATCCTAGTGATGGTGCTGGTAGGTGGTCCTAGCAATCTGGCTGATTAGTGGTCTTAGAGATGGTAATTGTGAGTAGTCCTAAGGATTCTGATGAGTGGTCTTAGTAAAGGAAATGATGGGTGGTCCACTTGATCCACTGGTAGGTGGTCCTAGTGATGGTATTGGTGGGTGGTCCTAGTGATGGTAATGGTGGGTGATTTAAGTGATCCCACTGGTAGGTGGCCATAGTGATGGCAGTAGAAGGCGATGCATACCAAGGTTTGATACTGATCAGTCCTTGCTGGTATTGTGATAGATGATGCCAGTGGTTGATGAACCTCATCCGATAGGGTTGATAACACAGTGCTGTGTTTCAGACGGAGCAGCTGAGGCTGCTGGAGGAGAAGATCCACAACATGCAGGTGTCACTGCGCCTGCTGCAGGATGAGAACCAGGAGCTGCGACAGGCAAAGGAGAGCAACGAATATGAGAAACTTGTGCAGTTTAGGTATGTTCCCTCGAACATTTTATAGGTGATCCTAGTGATTATACTAAAACTATCCACCAAGACTGTCCTTGAGCTATGCCCTTAAACACTCACCTATAGGACTTGCCATAACAGATACTTTGTTTCCTTCAGATTTAGGTACTATGGTAAGGCTCGTGTCAATTTCTGCTGAATACTCATCAGAGTCATCATGATCCTTTGTGTCCTGTTGTTATCAGATAGTCAAGCATTGTTGAAAGCTCTGTGTTCCATTTCATGTTGCCATGTTTTTGAACAGTAATTGTTAGAGACAGATCATTGTGGTGCAAATATTGGACCATTATTTGTTGTATGCTACAGTTTCTATGTGTTGTATCCTCAGAGTGACGATGCAGGCAAACAGAGATTTTGAGATGTCAAACACCGAGCTGAAGAGTCTTCTTATCACACAGAGAGAAGACCATGATAAGCTCAAGAAGGTAGGTACCAAAGGCTGTGCAGGGATAATTATCTGTGATGAGCACTTACTACAGATGAGCAGTTACCTTAGATAGGCTGTAACTATAGATGGGCAGTTACCATAGTTACCACAAACATGTGGTTATCATACACACTGACTAGTACCATATTCAGTGGCAGTAATGTTACTTTAGAGGTGGAGCTGTTATCACTTTGTAGTCTAAATGTAGTCTTTTATCATGTAGTCAGACTATGGCATGTATGAATACTGTTTTCCTCGATGTGATTGTGTTTATGATTGTGTTATTGTTATTGTCAGGCGTTGCAGGAAACGGAACATCGTCTGTTTGACAAGGAGAAACAACTGGAGATGATGACTGAAGCTGTCAGCAGAACCAACAAGCTGAAGGAGCATGTACGCATCATTCTGTCTCTCAGTTTGCTCCAACATACTGCTATACTTTTACAACCTGTGGGGTGGTGAGGTAGCTTAGTGGTTAAGGCGTTAGCTCTTCACTCAGAAGACCTGGGTTTAATTCCCTACATGAGTGCAATTTGTTAAGCTCATTTCTGGTGTGCCCCACCATGATACTGCTGGAATGTTGGTAAAACCATTGTGAAAGTAAACTCACTCTCTCACTGCAACCCACATCTTTGTTGGATGGTCTCTGACAACTTGACACCATGTGCCTAAACCCAACACTGCTATTAATGTACCTCACCTTGGGTCTGGTATGCATTAAACTTGAACTAAGTATAGATAAATTTCATGTGCACAAATTGTATTAAAAAACAATTTGCCATTCAAATGTAAAGACTTAGAAATAGTTTGTTTCCAGAATTAAAATATACTGCCCAACAATTAATAAACACATACATATTTTTACTGCAGTTGACTCATAACAATGATTGTGAAAGGTTCTGTGATTACGCTACAGAAACAAGTACAATGCGCTCTGTCCAACTCGAACTGTCTGTCTCAGATTGCTGTATAAAGCGAACTGAAATGAACTTGCGGATCCGATGTAATCCTTCTTTGTTGTCATAATGAACTAGCTCTATATCCCGGATTCTCATCGTTAAGGATTTCGGACGAAAGTAGTGGCCCGAAAAGGTAGTTCTACATGACAACATTGCTTTATAATTTGGACTGAGAAAACCTTGAATAAACAACCCAGAGATTGGCATGGGTACTTTGTCTTATTTACTGATCAGGAAGTCCACTTTGCCAACAATAACCTTGAATAAACCACCCATTGATTGGTTTGGGTATTTTGCCTAGGAGTGAACGCTTACTTACCTTTGATGTGATTGACACTAATTGATATGATCGTGTGAAGTCAGTGTCACTAAGCATTTAAGAAGCCGTCAGACACTGTGTCATATCAGTCAGTTCAAAATGTCTGAGCAACCCTGAAAACGCCCATGTACTGAATTGTCACTTGTAACCAAGATAAATCTTATCAGTGATTCCGAAGCTATTCCAAAGATTTTACAGAAGGCTTTGCTGACAAATGCCAGGTAAGCAAAGAAACTCTGACTGACATTTTGAAGAAAAAGGAAAATTGCAGATCACAGTTTGAAGAAAATGTGAATGGTGTGAGAATTTGAATGCTCAAGAGAAAGTGTGAGGCAATATACCAGGCTCTACATGGCTGGTTTATGCATGCACGGACAAAAAAAATACCACTGTTGGGTCCAATTTTTAAAGAGAAGGCACTTCAGTTTTCTGCTGAAATTAAGATGGATGATCTCAAAGCATCAGATGGTTAGCTAAGTTCAGGGAAGTCTCACTATAACGTCAAGCGGTTTAAACTTAGTGGCGGGAGTGCTGACATCAATAGTGTAATTGTCAAAGTCCAACTCCCGTCTATCATCAATGGCTACAATTTAGAAAATGTCTTCAAATGCAATGAAACAGGCATGTTTGTTCGAGCATTACCAGACAAAACACTGTCAGAAAAAAATACAGCTGCCAAATGTGGGAAAGCGTCAAAAGGAAGACTGACCTTGCTATTATGTTGCAGTGCAACAGGTGAGAAGCTCAAGCCTCTTGTAAGTGCTGTTTCAAGAATGTGAATGTAGGGACAATCCCAGTCAGAAGGCATGGATGACCTCGCACACATTCAGTGATTGGCTAGATGAACATGCAGAAAAGAAAGAGGTGTATCCTCTTTATTGACAATGCTCCATCCCACCCTCAAGACATAGAGCTGAGCAGTGTTACAGTAAAATATCTTTGGGCCAACGCAACATCAGTTCTCTAACCTCTTCACCAGGGATTAATTCATGCCTTCAAGCATCAATATAGGAAATTTCTGATGAAATCACTGATATGGATTGACACATTCTGCTTTGCGACTGAACTTTCAAACAACATTAACACTGGATCCACAAATTATGGCAGGATATGTCAAGTTTGACAATCATAAAGTGTTTCAGTGCATGCAGGTTTTCCCCATGTGCACTTGATTCTGTAGAATCAGATAATGAAGAAGACGGCATTCCACTGGCTGTTCTAGTTTCAAACATGACGAGTAGCACATGTAAGCTGGAAGAGTTTATGACAGAGAGACATTCCGACAGAGACCCAAAAAGTAAGGACTGGGAAGTGGGAATTTGGGATAAAATGTGTTGTGGTAACGAGGACAATGAAGAGTGTGATGAAGAATGTGACAATGACACTGAAGAAGAGATTCACTAATGGTGCAAAACTCACTGAAACTGTTGAATCCCATGACTGCATTCAAAGTCACTACAGAACTCTAGAACAGTCACTTAGCAGTCAGTCACATTTGTTGATGACTGATTCTTCAGAAAATAAAGCATCTGTGTGATGAATGTACATGTATGATGTAGGCAGTAAACAAACGTGTCATGTACAGTTGTATGATCATCAAAGGGAGATAACTCATTAAGTTTTTTGAAATTCTGTATGACTTGGACTGCTGTCTAATTCAGACTTCTTATAGTCTGTCCCAAGCCAGTCCCAGTAGAGTGCACTGTAATCAAACTATTTCAGTGAGGCTATGAAAACCTTCGTGGAGAGTAGGTAGTCATGTCTGTTGTTATGGATGTTGCAGGTATTTACACAGCAGAAGGAGATCCTGCTGTTGGGGGAGTTGCAGCACAAGTACCAGGAGAAGATCGACCTCCTCAAACGTCAACAGCACACACACCCTCAACATGATCATGTTGTCATGGCGATGAAGGCTGAAGTGAAATGTGAGTTGATGTTGCAAGGGTATTATTTGAAATACTTCTTCGCAAATATCTTGCATAATCTGTTATTCGAGCTCTCTCTTTTCCATTTTCCTTTTAGTATCTGTCCGTTCTCCTCTTCCTCCCACCCTTACTCCCTCCTCCGATCAATCCTTTTTGTGAACCTCTTAGCATCTTTCCTTTAACCTCTTCACCCCACCCACCCTTACACCCTCCTATCTCATCCTCCCACCTTTTCTTCCTCCAATCTTTCCAATCTATACTCCATAATCTTCCTCTCACCAACCGTTTCACTCTGTTCCTACGTACTATCCTCATTTGGGGTGGGAAATAAAATTGCTTGTGTACTCTAATACAGTAGCACATAAAAATCACTTGCCCAGATAATGTTTCCATTGTATCAGGGAACTATAATAAGAACACATGTATTGACATTGGAAAGTCAACTGGACAAAGATACAGCATGAGATACATATTTGTTTGTCTGACGAAATTAGCACAGGACTTGCACATTGGGCAATGGGTCATTTCCACCCCTACAGCCTCCCTCCCTCCCAGACATCCTCTGCCCTGCAGCCCACATGCCTGTATCCATGACAGAATCAGTACCCTCTTTCCATTGTGTTCCAGCTCTCAAGTCTCAGCTGTCCCGCCAGACAGTGTTACTAGATACAAGTCAGCGCAAACTGTCTGAATGTGAGGAGACGCTGAAGGACAAGGTACGCCTGTATGCGTGAATTTTGCTGAAATGTCTCAAATATTTACAGACCATTGCCATGTAGCTGACATATTGCTGAGTGTGACATTAAACAGTTACCATACCAAACTGTTATTCATGGTAACTATTGTCAGAAAAGTCTATGTGATGTTTATTTTCAGTGTTAAAATGCTTGTTATTTATGTCTTCAGGAAATAGCACTGGGTGAAATGAAGACAAAGTTAGAGGCAGTCAAGGCAATTCATGGAAATGAATTAAAGGTATAGTTGCATATGCAAGTACATTTTTTTCACTGGGGTCTCAAGGGCTAGTGGTTAAAGTATTCCCTTGTCAAACCAGAGACCCAGTTTGATTCCCAACATGGTTAGAGATTGTGATGCCCCTTTCTGGTGTCTACTGCAGTGATATTGCTGGAATATTGCTAAAAGCTGTGTTGAACCATACTCACTCACTCAGTGAGCACAAAAGATCTGGACTACATATTGATAATTTATTTCTGCACACACACACACATACAAAACCTACCACAAACACTGACTTTAAATCATACAAGATAATGGCCTCATAAACATGTTCACCTTAGAAGCTGAACGACATGTCAACAGTATACTTCAGTCTCATTTTTTTTTTTTTGTAATCTTTTGTTTAGTGAATTATTTTGTGGACAAGTAACTTTCAGGCATAGCTTGCCCGACTGACTGGCAAAAGTTGGAAACTATTTTACACACTGCTTACAATGCCAGTGTTAGAGTCGACACTAAGATTAAGGCTAAATAATCTAAGACTAAGGTTAATGAACACTCACAAAAGGAAGGCTTTGGCTGCTATACCCATAAGTCAGATGTTACACATCATTTGACGAAATGGGATGTTTTTAACTTAAACACAACCTATTCGTTAGTTTGTAAATCATCTTGTGACCTCATCTGTTGTGACAGGTTTAAATGTCTCTTACTTACTAGAAGTATTGTTGTCTATGTGAGCAATTTACTATTTGATTTGAACACAACCTGCTGTTGTGAATATCTATCGCAAGGTGATATACCATACCTGATAAGGTCCAGGTTAGAATATTGACTTTCAGTAACGCATGCATGTAAGAGGTGACTAACGGGATCAGGTGGTCAGGCTCGCTGACATATGTCATTGGGTCCCAATTGATCAATCAATGCTCATGCTGGTGATCACTGGATTGTCTGACCCAGACTTGCTTAAGTACAGACCGCTGCCATATTGCTGGAATATTGCTGAGAGTGGCATAAAACTAAACTCACTCTCTTACTGATATACCTTGTTGGAATAGATCCCCAGCAAGCTATTGTCATGTTCATGTTTCCCTGCTCTCTGTTCAGGCTGTAGAAGAGAAGTACAGGTTGTCCATGCACATCAACCAGGAGTATGAGGGCAAGGTGCTGGACATGTTCACACTCACTGACCAGCTGAACCAACAACTCCACATTCTCAGACAAGGTGAGCTGCAAACTACATCTCCCGCCCTAGATTTCCCACTGAGGCGTGTGGCATTGGGGTAGCCTTGTGCAGGGATGCCAACTTGTACAAAAGTTTTCATGTTCACTACAAATTTTAGATTTTTTAAACTACACCAGTACGATTGTACAAGAAATTCTATGATAATTGAAGAAAAGTAATTAAAATTCAGGTGTACAGATAAAAACGTGTATTAAATACATTTTCGGGCTTCACTTACCTTCAATTCATCAATTCTTTTTCATAGAGATCCTCCTTGGGGTACTTATAAGCATTTAAATGTTCTTTAAATTCTCACGACAGTTGTAACTATATTTTTTCAATAAAATATATACAAAACAAAAAACATCGTTTTTGTCTTGTGAGACCACCCCTACAGGGCCCCTGGCCCCGTGACAGCCAAGAGCAGGTAACTCTTCAGACTATAGCCTCCAGCAAAACACTTCCTTTTCTGTCGCTCGCCTATGCAGACGTGCTTCAGCTTTCACAGAGATTCTTGCTTACCAAAGACAAAGACAAGTACTAAGATGAGTACCTCAGAGGCTCAAACTGTATGTATGGTTTCTTTATTAGACGCATGGGCGCATTAGGAATCATTTTCTACAGTTTACTTGTCAAACTGTTGTAACTTTTGCCGTCCCTGTTGGTAGCCACGTGGTTAGCGTAATGGTGGAAGGCAAACCTTTTTTCCCGCCAAAACTTTTTAGTTTTATGGCGGTCTTTTTTAAAAAAAAAAAAAAAAAAGTAAGCTTGTGTAGCTATGCATTTATGTACTTTATTCATGTTATCTCCATATTTACTACTATTTTTATAAAAAATATGTTGTAAACTATCGTGTCGTGGCACTTAGCTTTTACCTTAACTATGTACGTAGTTTTAGTTTTAGCTTTGCGCCCATGCGTGTCTTGTTTTATTGTTGTTTGTTATGCAACACTAGGAGGTTATTTGTTGCCTTGCAGTTTAAATCCTGCTCAACATGCAAATCCTCCATTCCGGCTAAAGACCTGCATGATGTATGTCTAAGATGCCTAGTGGAATGTCATCACGACGATCAGTCTTGTGATGTGTGCGCGGGGTTTACCCCTCAGACCAGAAAGTCTAGACACGCGGACTTCTTGTTCTATTCCAACCTACTGAAGGCGGGGGGGGGGGATATCTGGGCTCAGGACCCTCCATCTAAGCGCTCCCACAAAAAGAAAGGCGCAGCTTCTTCTTCGGAGGGGTCGGTTAAGAAGGCCAGGGTGTCTAGGGACCCTTTCCCCTTCTTCTACCGTTGTATCCTCAGCACCTACCCCTACTTCGCAAGCACCATTAATCTCTGTTGATTCAATTAATGCCTTGTTTCAGCAACAGATGTCTTCGGTACAATCAATGATAGATTCGGCGCTGTCTGGTTTCCGAAAGGAACTGGACACCCGATCTTCATTGAGCGGCCATGGTGGTTCAGTTGAGGGAGGCCACGGCCCGGGCTTAGGCTCGGAGAACGCTCCTCCCTCTGGGCAGCCATCCTGCGCTTCGGGCGTTCAGGCGGATGTGCCTAGGGCAGTCGACCCCAGCTTGTCCCGTGGGGCAACGACGCCCGGTGTTGGCGGCTTGACCGCGGTCAGCGCGCCTAGTGCCACGGTGGGCAGGCAGCCTAGTGCTGCCCAGCCGCTGGGGGCATCGACATCCTATCCATTTCCTGGGTTCTCAGGTCACCCTCCGGTGGGGGCTTGCCCCAGTTGCCCAGGCGACCTAGTTCGGGCTCTGGCAGGGGTGAACCTAGCGGCTCGGCCCTTCTTAGTCTCTCTGCTCCTTCGAGTTCCGTCTCGGTAGCACCCTCGACAGGTTCGCTTTACGGTGAAGGTTCCCTGTCTGAGGAGCGTGAGGAGATGGATATCGAGGAGGAGGGGATTGGGGAGGAGTACGAGTCGGAGGTCACGTACTCGTTCGGTTCGTACCTCAGACAGGTTAGAGAGAAAATTTCCGAGGTCTTACCTCAGGTTTCTATTCCTGTGTCGGAGCCCGACCCCTTGGAGTTTCGGCTCCCCGGGGAGGCGTTCGCGTCTACTAAGGTCGCCGAGGCGAGGTTCCGCCTGCTCCCATGGCTGATCGGGGAGGTAGTGAATCCGCTCCTTTCGGGTACCCGGTCGCGCTTTGATCTCCCGGAGATTAGCCGCCGGTATCAACTGGATGAGGATTCGCTATTCGAACCGCCGGTGGTGGACGAGTGTTTGCACGCCTTGGTCACCCTGGGGGGTCCTCCTCCTCTTCCTTGGCTGAGGACGAAGTTACCCTACACATCAATGTGTTGGAATTGAGAGCAGTCCGCCGGTTGTTCGAGAGCTTTGTGGAGTCAGTGCGGGGTCAAGTGGTTCGCCTAGAGATGGACAACCAGACCGCTATGACGTATATCCTGAAGCAAGGCGGCACAGTGTCTCCGTCCCTCCTTCAGGAGGCGTGGCAGTTTCTGCTGTGGTGCGACCAGTTCGACATTCGGGCACTCCCCTTTTTTCTCCCGGGCATAGACAACGTCCGCGCAGATGCGCTATCGAGACGTATACTAGCCCCACACAAGTGGATGCTGCATCGGGGGATATTCGGGATTATTTCCCAGTGGTTCGGGTCATTCCAGGTAGATCTGTTTGCCTCTGGGGCGACAAATCAGATTCCTGTGTTTTGCTCAAGGATACCAGATCCGAGAGCGATAAGCCAACAACGCCTTTCTGCTCGATTAGACAGACAGAGTGCTGTGGGGTTCCCACCAGTTCCTCTGATCTCAAGAGTATTGCAGCTGACCGCACAACCGGCTTGGCTGCTTGTGCTTCTGGCACCGCTTTGGTCAGCTCAAAGCGGGTTTCCGGTAATTCTCAGGTTTCTGGCTCAGCCTCCTGTACTATTACCCTTTCGACCAGACTTACTATCCCAGAACGGAGCGCCACACCCCAATCCCAGGATTCAGTGGGTGGCTTGGCTGCTGTCCGGAGTCACCTCCATGCGAGAGGAATTCCTGCACCGGTTGCAGACACAATTCTGGCTTCGCGGAGGGATTCGACGAACGTTCAATATGAGGATAGATGGGCCTGTTATGCGCGCTGGTGTGTCGACAGGGGGATTCTCGATCCCTTTTCTGCAGATCTAGTATCTGTGTTGGAGTTTCTGCAATCTAAACTGGAAGCCGGTCTGGCCGCTTCTACAGTTAGAGGTTACTCCACGGCAATCTCTGCCTTCCACATTCCTGTCGATGGTGCATTATTGGGGCAGCACCCTCTAGTTCAGCGCTTTCTTGCAGGCGTGGACAGAATCCGTCCGTCTGTCCGGCGGATTAGTCCCCCGTGGGACTTGCCAGTCGTTCTTGATTGGCTGTCCGGTCCTCTTTTTCACAACCTGTCGGCTTTGTCCCTCCAGCTGTTGACATGGAAGACTGCTTTTCTTGTGGCGGTAACCTCTGGCAGGCGGGTAGGCGACATACACGCTATGTCCGCCAACCCTGAATTAACAGTGTTTCACAAAGACAGAGTGAGCATTCGATTGCCAGATACTTACCGTCCTAAGAGAGATAGCACCTTTCACGTTACGGAGCCTATTGAGCTTCCCACTTTCATGCAGCCTTCGCCGCCCGGTACCTCTCTTCGACGTGCTCACGTCTTAGATGTCCGTAAGACCCTTAAGGCTTATATCAAACGAACAAAAGACATTCGGAAGAATGATCAATTGTTCTGCTGTTATGGTGGCGGCAAGGCTGGCCTTCCGGCGAACAAGCAGACCATATCTAGGTGGCTTGTCTCTGCCATTTGTATGGGATACACCTCGAAAGGTCGTACGCCCCCTGAGGGTTTGAAAGCTCATTCGGTTAGGGCTGTGGCGACGTCTAAGGCATATGCGTCTGCCTTGCCCATTGAGGAGATCTGCTCCGCGGCTATTTGGAGCCGACCGAGCACGATCATCCGTCATTAACAGTTAGACCGACTGTCAAGCGAGCGTGCTCGGTTTGGCCAGTCAGTTCTCACCAGTGGGCAGGGCACGAGTGCCCTAGCTGATTGAGCTACCCTTGCATTTGACGAACGATCATTTGACGAACGATCATTTGACATTGTAGCTGCAACAAGTAGACTGGTGGTGGTGTCTTACTGTATACTTTCCATCTTTTATCCCGGTGGTGGGCTCTATTATGGTGGTGGTATTTTTTGCTTTACCGGTCCAGACTGTTTTCAGGTCTTCCCTAGCACCTTGGCCAGTGCACGAGAATGGACCCTGATATATCGGTCGCCTGTCTGGGGGGGGGCATTTTTTATAAGCACCCTACGACTTTCTCATAGAAATGTAGGGTTAGACCGTGTAATAGCCTGACCCTGGTCCGCAACCCCGCCGCAAGGCATAGATGGTCACGTGACCAGGTAAGTTTGATTCCTTGTTACTTTCAGTTAAACGTAATAAAGGTTATCATCTTATGTCAGGTTTATGAGCAGACAGAATGCCTCTCCCTAAGATCAGTCTTTTGGAGTCTGTCTTATGCTTATAAGTACCCCAAGGAGGATCTCTATGAAAAAGAATCGAACAAACCTGTAGAGGTTGCAGATTCTTTGAATAGAGTCCTCCTTGGGGTAAGGCCACCCACCTCCCCACATTCTGTCTGTATTGCTTACAGAACGGAAGTGTTTTGCTGGAGGCTATAGTCTGAAGAGTTACCTGCTCTTGGCTGTGATGGGGCCAGGGGCCCTGTAGGGGTGGTCTCACATGACAAAAACGATGTTTTCTGTTTTGTATATATTTTATTGAAAAAATATAGTTACAACTGTCGCGAGAATTTAAAGAACATTTAAATGCTTATAAGTACCCCAAGGAGGACTCTATTCAAAGAATCTGCAACCTCTACAGGTTTGCTCGAATTTAACGATATTTTGAACTGGAATCATTGCAAGTAAAGCCACAGACTTGTAGCTGCATAGCTGCATAATTGATAATGGTAAGAGCAAAAATCTGAATTGAAACCTCTTTTACAGCTAAAGCTTCCAGAAGTGCACCTCAAAATCAAACAGAAGACCAGTCAACTATGAGTAGAGCACGCTCCGTACCACCAGACAGCGACAAGTCAGCATCAGTGACAGAGAGTGTAGGGGGGCAGTGTGAATCTCCACAGCAGCAGGACAGTTCCGATACATGTAGTGCTGTGGCATTAGAAACAGTAGCTCAAGGTGCATGCAAGCTTGCTGACGATACCAGCTTTGAACATGGCAAACATCTTTCCAAGAGTTTTGACTCTATGTCCATTACCTCCCAGGATGGTGCCAGTCCTTTAGGGTACGATGCCAAGACTAAGTCAACAGATAGCGAAGACATCCAATCTTTGTCTTCTCGGAGTACACGAACAGTGGACAGTGGAGTTTGGGAAAAATCAACAAAATGACATCTCTGTGTTGGATATGAAATACCAAATTTCAGCGTATCTTGTCAACTATCTGTATTTTGTTGCCAGTTGGTCATCATTCATGCTGCAGCTTATCTGCTCATCTTTCAGCTGTAAGAGTGGCACTACATCTAGGGGAGACAACCCATCTGCTTTGATTATAGTCTTTACACACATGGCTTGGGGATGGCTGTTTTGTGAACATTAAATCTTATCATTGCGAACAAGCCTGTTTGCACCACTGTTGACATTTTGAATGAACACAGCATGAAATTGCAGATAATTCTTGCAGAGCAGAATTATATCATATCTGTCTGCACCGGTTTGATGCGAGTTATCTCCCTTTCGTAAGGGAGACAATCCTGATTTTGTGTCCTTGTGTTTGCCAATGTTCAATATGTCATGATTTGTACTTACACATTTCAGTATTGTTCATTCTGTATTATAATCTGGATGAAATGTGATATAGCAATGGTGGGCTTGCCCAACATTCACGAATGCATGTATGGGCATGACATCTTGGTACATACTAACCTAAACACAATATTTGCTAAGACAATCATTTGTGCTAACACTCTTGTTTCAGTCAGGTTCGCAGACCTTATACTTGTTTTCTGAAATCCAAGTAGTGTTACCATTATGCTGTCCATAGTGCTATCCACAATCTCATGAAAATCAATTTTTTAAGTTTTCGCTTCCACTAAGCCAAGGTCTTAGGACATCCCATTATAGGTCAGGTTCAGTCAGGTCCAGTCAGGTTGTGTTTTATTTCTGAGAATTAAGCAGAGAAGAATCATTTGTATTTGGAATAGGAAAGATACAGATCTTTTTCATCAATGGCAGAGTTATCCTCAGTTTTTGTATTTATCCTTTTGATACTCCTTTTTTCAAGACTATATTTATTGTAAAACCTGCAGTGATGCTCATCTTCAGCTTGATGCAAATAGAAATATTTGTGTGCAGAGCTTTCAGAAGAACTACCCTGAATACAAAATATAATCAGTCAATGAGGAACGTTTTATTGATCCTTTTGTTTTTAGGCTTAGTTTACAAAGCCTGAACAATCTTGCCAACACAAGATGCAGCAGAGAGGCGATGATGGTGCCTTTAAGATATACCTGGGGTACTTTAATGTATCTATAGATGTACCATGGAATGGGTTTTTTCCTAATGTACCCAGTGAAGTAATCTTTTGCATTTTTAGGACAGTCAAGTTAAGAACTTTTCTGTAGGGAAACAATTATACATTGGGAGAGACCATGTAAAAATCATTCTTTCTGTTACCCATCTCCCACCTCTCTGATTTTTTTCCTCATGGGAAATAATAAAAAGGTTTCTTTTTCTGATTTTTGCCACCAAATTTACACTGTGATGTAAAAAGAAAGACTTATCAACTTGGACTCAAAATATGTGAAAAACAAATACCCCAAAATATGGGTAGAGAGGTTTTTGAAGTGTGGACCCGTTGTGCGTTGTGTACACACATTCCTGGGCACACAGCGATGGACCTGTTGTGTATTGTGTACACACATTCCTGGCCACACAGTGATGGTCCTGTGTTGCAAAAATCAGAGACGAACTTGCTGCTGCAGTAAGAACAGAAGCTTTGCAGGGTCTGTGATATTAAACAGAAGCTCATGAAACTATTTTCCCCATTATATGAAGTTAGTGGTCCTGTTCATTGTTCTGGGAAACTGGATTGTCAATACTAAGCGGGCATTGAGATATCCAGTATTATCACCAGTGAATGACTTTGTGACGTTCTCAAAACACCAACACATTACTTTCTTACAAGAACCATTATGTCTTGGGCAAATGTTCAAATAAGTTACAAACCCGTTTTACCCGTTTCATATGCAGAGACTCTCATTTCTCAAAGGTATGACTGTCATATACACAAGTTGAAGCATTGGAGTTCCGATTGTCTTAGTGCTAAGGTCACTTAAGGCCAGAGCAGTGTACAAGGCCCTGTTGAACAAGTGATCTTACTTCTAAGATACAATTGTCATAAAGCTAAGATTACTTTGTTCTGTGGCAACCTGGGCCTCCTTGCTCAAAGCGCTGAGGTGATCGTCTCACTAAAGTAACTTTATTACAATGTTCAAGAATGGGAGTTAAGTTTAACCTTTGTAAATGTTGCTTCTTGAAAGGAGTCACAGGTTGTTAAGATGTTGAAGCATAACTTACTGATAAGTTTTATTCCACATAATGCCAAAATGTGCACATCTTAGGTCTGATTATGACCAAAATGAGAAGTAATTTAATTGATAACATTTATACAAGACATGTCAATCCTAATTTCACATTACATTCAGATGTGTAAGGTTCCTTTCCTGAAGACCACAGAGCTCATGCCCAACACAGGATGGTATGCCCATTGTTTGTGGAGTTGCAGACAAAATCAGTGTGTCCGTAATTTGCTTCTGAAAATAAACTAATATTTATCCTTTTGTTTGTCATTCTGTTGATTGTTGTTGCACAGGGAGAGAATGGTTGTGCAGAAGAGAAGATGACCTTCATTCTTCGACCATGGACACTGGTGTTTTGGGTAATTTGGTCAATGACTTTTACATCTAATGTTTTAGACACTGCCCACTAGGTGGATCTCTAGCTTTGGTCCTGAAGCAGACTGAAATACAGCCAGTGTTGAGATGAAGTTGAAGGGATACTTCAATACCTCAGCTGTGAAATGATTACTTTATATGGACTGTGCATGAACCAAATTTTTACTTCAAAAGATATTAAACACAACAGACTTTAACAACACATAACCAATGTCTCCTGAATGACCAAAGGATAAGTTGCTCAGAACCCTCTCTCACTTACAGGGAGATCCCCAGGGAGTTGAGACTGAAAATCAAATGCACACCAATCCAGTCCAGTAACTTAGGAAATAATAATGCAACTCTTTCAGTATGCTTCTGTGTGGGGCAAATATATGTCTGACCTCTCACTGGCTCTCAATCCATGAAGTCTCCTCTCAATCTATTAAGTTCACAGTCCCAAATCAGACCAATGTAGATTTGCTAGGACCAGTTCTAAACACGTAAGATATAACCAAAGCCAAGTCACTATGTACACTTTATTCACTATCACACACAACACTGGCAAGTCATACATTCTCTTTCTTCACTTTGTCGTCCATGTATTCACTGTAATCGTATCTCCTGAAGGGGACTGCAGACTCGATCAGACCTGCAACAGCATCACACCACAAATTAGGAATAGCGGTAGACAGAATGAACAAGAATCTGCCAAGCGACCAAAATCAACTGTCGGTCAATATACTGTCAGGGGCTCCCAAGAGGAGTCAAGTACAAGACACATCATGATGGTTGAACCATTCCTGCATCATGTTGCCTTACATTAAAATATATGCACTGACATGACACACAAGCAAAACCGTGTTACCATGATCTTCAGTCCCAACAAGTATAAGGCAATTAGGATTTAATCAGGGCATGATCCCCAACAGGACTAACAACACTGGTAACAATGTCAACTACATCACCGCTTTTGGGTCATTTGTCCTTATCACCAACCAAGTTACTATCCAGAGTCATCAGCTAACTTACCATCTTGGTCACCAGCCAGTGTCATAAGCAGTACCTACAGATTATTCAGCTTGACCTGAGCTACTCAACATATGCCTCGTCCATATATTCACTGTAATCGTATCTCCTGAAGGGTACTGCAGACTCTATCAGACCAGGAGGTTAAATGGCACAAACGGCAGGTCAAGTTAACTTCATTAAATAGGGCAGCACAGAATGTTAAGGATGTTGCTTTCGTGCGAAATAAGCATATGTCGAAAACATTAAAACCATCTGCAGCTTATATACTAAAGACAGTAAGGACATTGCTGACGATTTCTCGACACCAAGACGTCAAACAGCAACCTTTTCTTGGCAATGTTCAGACATGATTGCACTAATGAAGGTACACCCCTTCACAATAATAGACCCAACCAGTTATGAAATGGTCACGCAATGCGTTAGTATTAACTTGGTCAGGTCAAGCTGAACAAGCTGTATTCTGCAAGATAGTATAGATATGGAATTAGCCCAATTAGTATTTTAACCAAAATCAGATGCAAACATTTGTATGTGGGGAGCAAAGTTAGTATCAAGTTTTCCAAAGAAGTTTCATATTCAGTAAAAAATATATTGATACTTTAAGAACTTGTTATAACATTGTGTTCACCTTAATCAGTAATAAGTATCCACATGATACTGAATAAAATGTGTCAAAAGGTTTTGTGAATGGTACATATGCTATTTGATACTTTTATTGTGTGTAACTGTTTTAAAAGCATACATGTATACTGCTATTGTAGTTGCATACTTTGCGCTGTTTTTTGTTTTTTTTGTAACAAATAACATAAAATCATATGGGTTGGCATCTCTGATACTACAGTGTAGAAAAAACGTGGCATGACATAATGTAATTTTTCAAAATAAAATTGATATTTTCTACTAATCCTGACTCATGATATGAAACAAATAGTATGAGTCAGAATGAGGCAAAATACAGTGTATATGCAGGTGCTGCTTCTCACCATGGTTCCTGGCTCTGAGAACCTCCAGGACCAGTTTCTTGTGCTGTTTCTGGCACAGTCCAGTTTTCATGAAGTCATACACCTCACCGGTGTATGGTGATATGAACTGCTCCAGCAAGTTAACATTCTGAAGGACAGAAAGCACCCAGTGTCACATACTGTCAACAAACTGTCAACAGATATATCCTTTGCAGAATTTCTCAAGTTACTTAAGGACACATGCTATATCAAAAGGTTTATTGCAATGACAAACAAGCATTGTCACTATGGTGACATAATCCCACTCTGCATATCATCACATCAAACTTAACAAGAAGACACAAGAAGTCATCAATATCCCCCGCATTACCTCCAATTTCAGTCGAAGTCAAACTTGTTGCCTTAGAAACTCCAAAAATATTTTATTCAGAATTCCAAAACTATCAAAAGGCACCAGTACACCTATAGACCAATCTCTCTGTCAAGTTTGGTGAAGAAATATTGAATGGTTTTAGAGTTCTGCTCCAGAAAAGATAAATGTGCACAGACGGAAGGACGGACAGGGTGCCTTTTAATACCCCCCTGCAAAAAGCGTTGTGGGGGATAAGAAGACATGAAAGTGAAGGTCGTAGTTTAAGATTAAGTAAAATGTCGACAAAAACATTACTCTCAAACTCTCTTGATATCTTGCACTGTTGTTGTTCACACACAAAAATATTTTGAAGAGTCACTTAAGACCTTGACCTGTGTATGAAACTCCTAAAAGACAATCACCATGACCTTGAAAATTAACTGAAAGTCACCAAAATCGACTGGGCCCTGCACCTCTCCTAGAAAAAGCTTGGTGTTGAATATCAAGAACATCCAGTGAACGGTTCTTGTGATATCATGCCAACAAGATAAAACACTAACGTCCCTTTGTGACCTTGAGATGAAGGTCAAGGTCACCAAACCTGACAGAGACCTTTCTTTTACTGTGATAAACCTAGATTCCAAATATGAAAAGAATCTAGTCAACGGTTCTTAAGATATTCCAATCCATAATCGCACAGTGGGGGATAGTAACAATCATACATGTTTTACAAGAAATGGAAACATTTAGAATCAATATTTTGACGTCTTAATTTAGCCATTTCAAACCAGGATCTTCATGGGTTCAGAATACAATGATACACACTGTTAGGAAAAATAAATTGAAACAACATCATGCACTGATACAATGTCACATAGTCACCGGATCAAAAATGTACTTGTCATCTAAAGTAGGTTCCATGCACACAAAGTCAATCTTACCTTCATATCCAACACCAGGAACTCATCTCGACAAACTGGACAAGGGCTACCTGTTGCGATCTCACCCTTCCTCTGGAAACAGAATGAATCACTCATGTTTGGCCAGATTACTGAGAATCCCACACCTATTAACAGTCTATTTTGTTTAAAGCTAAATTCAGTTCTCTGTGCTGGTCCAACTTACCCTTGTTTGCCAGTAGTTGTTTTATTTCACACGATTCATGGGAATAATGGCTTACAGGTACTGGTAAACAAGGATAAGGTGGACCAGAGAGAACACTTTCACGAGAAGTAGGCCGTGCATGGCAATCAGCAAATCCATTTCGTTTATTAATGGGAGAGCATATGTTGGGTACTGCACATGCAATGCATGACAATGAAATTGGTTCCGCATGTAACTGCACATATATATGTATTGCTGAAAAGACAATCACATGGTCAGTGCGGCAAGTCATTAATATTCACATATATACATGTCTGTTCTGAGAGAACTAAATATGTCAAAGCTTTGTATGCATGGTCAGATAATACATTCTCAGGCCACTTGCTTGACCCATCGCACTACACTTGATTACAGACAACCTTAGGCCACTTTGCTCACAATTCAAGCTCCACAAGGCAGCACTCATGCATGCTACTGGTAAACACATATAAGATGAGCCACGACCTGACAAATGACCCCAATTTGCCCCACAGAACGATCCACTTGAAACAAGAGGGAGACAGGTTGTCTGATAAATATCGAGAAGTTCATTTTCCCCGTGCATTTCATGCATGAATTGTTATAGCACACTCGATTTGGGAACAGGTACAATCCCAACGAATTGAATCAACACAATGTACAGAGCAAATATATTTAGGACCACTGATCCATTTCACGAAGCAAATGACATTTTCCTGGGGTTTTTAACAAAATTGTTGAATATCTAAAATGCTTGTCAATGCCCCAATCATCTATTTGTCTTCATCTTAACTAAAGGTTAGCGTGGAATATCAGTATCTTATGCCTGAAATTGCAGTCTTAACATTCGAAGGAATATGCGGTGTTGATGTCACGGTTAGCATCTATTGCACATGCATAATCGTCAAGCTACCTGTAGCAGCCAAGTGTACTCGCCCAATTTGTTGTACCGCCCCTCTTGTCACAAATGCGTTTAGTGCGCAGGATCATCTAATATGTGTCTAGCAGTAATACTGGTCAATTTTCAGGTCAGTGCTCAACATATCCTTGTTTTCCACTAAATCACCATTGTTTCCAACTTCCTTTAAGTGAAATCTAACACAGATCAGGAGCTGTTTATTTCTATTTCAGTTCGTGAATTTGAGTGAAGTTTGGACTTATACTTTCATTATTTGCATGCAGCAAACAAACCTTGAACTATACAGTTCCTTTTGTGATATTACACACATCGTAACCTGCAGAAGCACCCAATCATTTTCCCATTTTTTCATTTTTGCTTGTATTTAATTAAAATGAAGCTGACCATGTATGTAAAATCACACCCTATCCGCAAAATCACAATTAATCCCGATTAAAGGTTGAGTAGAATATTTTTGAAGATGACAATTCATCCCCACAGACCTAACACTACTTGGCCCACTTGCACAAGCAGGTCTTAGCATTATGACCCCCGTAAGTCTGTGCTAGAGAATGGCAGTTACAAATCATCGAAGCACTAAGATTGCTTTGTGAAAGAGGGCCCTGGCCATCAAGTCAGCCTACTTACCACACATGTCTTCCGTGTTCTGGGTGGCAGTGAGCCTTTAAAGTTTCGCCTGTAGTGTTTCCACACAGGGTCATTCCCATACGCTTCCTTGTAGGCTGAAACAAGCACTGCAGCAGATGACACACCCTGATACTATACTTGTTCATACTGAACGAAGACATATCTACCCCATACAGTCAAATCCCGAAGAGTCGAACCGCTGGGGACCAAGTAATAAACTTGATTTTTCAATGTATTCGAGACATAGGTATATTTACGATGGTAGGAGAAAATGGTCGGGACCAACGGGTACTTTGAGTTATGTATAATACTCAAGATGCCGACATTGGACTCATTGGGATTTGACTGTACGTGTTTATTGAATCACACAGCACTCCGCAATACTCCTGGTATAAGAGTGAGGGAGGGAGTGGGTGAGTGCATGAGAAAGAAAGAGTGAGATTAGTACAGCTATTCCTACAGTACCTACAATATTCCAGCTATTCCAGTGGTCTGTAGATAACCAAGTCTGGACCAGACAATCCAATGATCAACAGCATGAGCATCAATCTTCACAACTGGGAACTGATGACATGTGTCACAGTCGGCAGGCCTGACCACCCAGTCCTGTTAGCTGCCTCTGATGACAGGCACAGTCACCATTTGTGGCAAGCATGGGTTGCTAAGGACCTGTTCAGCGTTCATACAGAATTTCAAGACCAATATTTAAGACTTTTGCAAGGTTTTTTCAAGGCTTTTTCTGATATATATATAAACCTAATGAAAATAATAACAAACACAACTTCTGAGCACTGTTATAGTCTGTTTGACTAGAAAGTGTCCACATGAGTTGCTAAATACTTCAGTTTACAAGGGAAGTTTGGAGGCAAGAGGCAAGATGTTCATGAATAACACATACCCAAACACATTGGCTCATGGCTAACATTACTTAAATGTTCCTTTAATTGTGTACAATTTTGATATGTGTTCTCTCTGGCCAGTTTAACGGTCTACAATGTCTGGGAACTAGTGGTTTGACTAGAAATTCAAGGCTTTTTCGAGGCTTTTAAGCCTTTTTCTGGGTTTGTTAAGGCAAAATAGATTTTCCAGGCTTTACAAGGCTAAGTGCCCAAATTCCAGGCTTTTTCAAGACTGTACGGACCCTGCTATTCTACCCCGGAGAGTATCACAGGGTTGTTATCACAAGCAGCATCTGAGCTAAAATATACAAAATAACTCTCTAACCACAACACCACAGAAGCTGTCTGATTACGGAAGATATGTTAATACTTGGAAAGTAGCGACAATTAATTCTTTTCATAAACTCAGGATAAGGTATTTGATTTGAGTCACAATTTTGTCATCAGATTCATTTTACATATTTAATTGCTTTTTTAATTCATTTGTGGGTTTACGAAGTCTGCACTCAATACTTACGTATATGCATTTGTACATCTTACACCATATTAAAGACAAGTTTCATCAATAACTATGTCAACAATGATAACTGTACAAGGTTTAATCATTTCCACTCAAAACGTATAGACACTCACAAAACTCTTATCAAAAACATGAAAAAAGTGACTCTCTGCAGCTCAATAATGTGACAGACCAATCAAGAAACATTTGGTAAGTAGGTGGGCCCTAACTATGTTAAACCAATACCAAAAGAAGCCAAAGAATATTGGACTAATACGCATACATAACATTCTTGCCTTTGTACTTCATCTCTTACCCGAACTGGACAAATAACGGATGCTGGTTTCAGGGTCAACAATGCGACGTTTAGGTGCTTGGCGCTCTGATTGTTGATCTTCTTCAGCATCTACATCTTCACTCTCAATCTGTTGACTGGATGCAGACTGGCAGATAGGTCGTATCAGTCGCAGAGCCTAGAGCAGAAAAACATACTCAATGTTATTTGCAATCTTTTACTGAGAACAGGTTCTTCCTGATTAGAGTTATATAAGGGGTTATTGATTAAAAAAGACACTTAAATATACTGGAAATGCACACTTTGACACAGATTGCACTAAATAAAATCAAACAAGTTGAATGAACCCAGAACATTAAAAGTGGCAACTGTTTCACTGCCTCTTTAAGAGAAAAATTTGCAGTTAGCAACATAGGTTTGCAAAACAAATTAACAGTTGACCAAGGTTCTTGACAAAACGCAAATCTGTATCAATAAAAGAATAAACTCACTGTCAATCAGTATTAATAAAAGACTAAAATCTATGCTACATGTATTTTTAACAGGTTTAAAATCTTTCTCAAAATAAATATGGTGAATGCAAAACGACATCTGTCATGAAATAACTGTTAACTTCAAAACAATTTACGAGTCATGATGCATCATGATGCACGTGAGAGAAAGCAGATTAATAGGATCGGAATACCGGAATATTTAGAAGTTTGTGTGCTGCTTCTATGCAATATCTCGCCATGCTTCTGTTCGTTGGTAGTTTCGAGTTACCTGCCCTTGCGTACTCGGTGAATAATGGACTATACCTTGTGGGGTACATAGTTCCTCTACAATCGGAAAAAAATACCCAAATACACAAATAACCCCATCTGTTGTTAAAACTGAAGTCATATGTGACAACACTTTATCATTACACATCTGCTTGTTGTTACTGTGTTAAGGATAATGTTCTTAATTTAGACAGACATAACTACACGTTTATGTAAAACCCCTTTCCAGAAATGGTATATGTCCGAGATATTTAGTCTTGATGCAAACAGTTAACATGCCTACTTTTCTCTTTTGATTATTGTTTGACATCGATATTACATTTGTTGCTTTTATGTATCTATAGTCATTTCGGAACACTCTACATTTATTACATTAGTCGCCGGTGAAAGAATTTGACTCTAAAATGTACTGGTTTGAGAGTACTAGTGATGAATGATTCATAGAGTTAGAACGGAGAAGTCGGAACTGAGCCATAGTGACTAGAAGTGTCTAGTGTTTCATTTTTATGCAACAAATTGTGGATCTGTGTCGTTATTTAAGTATTATATTTATATTCGCCACATGTGAGTTATACATTCCAAGTGAATGTACATGCCTTCAGCAAACAGAAGACGTACTTGATCACATTCTCCTGTCGGTTCTCCTATCACACCATTGACGTCATACTAACGCCCTTCATCTCAACATTTGGGTGCTCGAGCTTCTTTGTTTAGGCCTGTGCATTGAGCTTGGAAATTTTCTGGAATATTGTCTTTTTCTCGCTACACATCGACACTTAAATCTTCGACACGAGTTACAAGATTATCATATAGCCTGATACCATGGAAAATATCGTCTGCTGAGGGATATGTTTGGACTGAAGATTTGATAGTTCATATCGTTGAAATCGGGGCCACAGAAATCGAGGCCATGAATCACGAACTTCATAATCTTTCACTATTGTAAAGAGACCCTGGTTTCACGATCATGTAAAACGCGTCTCTTTTATCACCAGATATAAGGTGATTAGATCTCTTTCCTTCATATTTAGCTTTTACTTGTCACATACATGGGATATTGGCTCGTAATCGGAACATGAAGATGAGCCTCACGAACATTGTGTGAGAAAGAAAATGGACGACATATGTAAAAGCAACGTGTTCTCGCGTTGATTTCTCAATGTAATTATTCGTGAGAAATATAAATTAATTCAATTTTCTATTTTAGCAAGTTTGAGGCTGTTTACAGGTTTATCTATGTTCCTAATCAAAGGATTCCTGGATGGTGCTCACATACAGGTAGGCCAAGGTTGCACTGTCGCCATATTGAATATCTGCAAGTTCTCCATCTTGCAAGGAAAGTGCAATTCAACTTCAAATATTTTTACCAACACTTCAGTTGTCTTGAACATTCAGATGACAATCTTTTATATATTTAGGGATCGTTAACATGCGAATCAGTTAGATATTGCATCTCTTCAGAAACAAAGAAAGACAGCGTTATTTCCATATATGGCATGCGCTTTTTAAGGGGCGTGGCTAGAACATGGGTGTGGTAGCATGTAGCGTCAGTGAACGTAACTTGTGATTGCATGTACGTGTTGACATAGTCAACATGTGCGTTAAGATTAGCATGTGACAATACACGTTCAGGGTTTAGCAAGAAAGATGCATTTGAATAATGGAATACCATAATACTTTGCGGCTTCATAATCGACTGCTGCTAGCTGAATAATTGACATCTTCGTTATTTTTAGATTAAGCACGATAAATATTTGCCTGTGCAAAAGTCTATATGCATTATTTTATTTTTAATGTTAAAGATTTAGAGGGTGTCGTTATTTTGTTTAATAACAAATTACATTGTACTCTGCGTTGGAGTAAAGGATGTTCCGCTCGTATCTAACCTCCAACTTCATGCTTTTAATGGATGTCCAGTCATTTTTTGCTCGTGAAATGTGCACATATTTTTAACAATATATGCAAAAATTCTAGGGCCTGAACTAGCCATGGAGCCTGACGTTCTGAAGCATCGCATGTTGAGTGACTGCATGCTGCGTTAGATATCTCCTAAAACGATACTCCGTATTCTGCATTTAGATTTTAGACAAAATAATAAGCATGACTTCGCTATCATGCGATAGGCTGCGCTCGGAGTGTGATGGGCGAAGGGAGATAACCCATGATGAACAATCAGTGTATTTCATGATTGATTTTCCTTGGGCAAGGTGTGACGTGTGTCACAGAGGTTAATACAACGTTACAGAAAGATAATTTTGTGTGGCATTTACACATTTTATTTTAAACATTTACATTAAAATTTGACAAAATTTCATGTCTTCTGGGAATTCGTTGGAATTTATCTGTTGGGGCAAGTTCATGTTACAGAGGAAGTTTTCAAACGAAGTTTACCACGTGTACATGGGTTTTCGGAACAAAAAATATCCATTTCCTCAATTCAACAGTTGTAGACCCTGTTGTAAAGTGCATCACGAATTTCTACAAGATAACTTTACCTTTTAAAAAGCACAGTCTATAATTCCAGAATTTACATCGTGTGACGTAACGCACCTATTTTAAGCCTAAGTAATCACCTAGCACCATCCGACGACATACTGAACAATGCCACTATTCATTTGATCCAGCATTTCTGAAAAAATCATTTTATGTTATATCAGCTCAAATTATTTGTTGGCATAAAACAATTTAGATTTTGGTCTAGTCAATCAACTTACTAAATGATGGTAGGTTTTAATTTTAGATACTGGTCAGAAAAAAGTTTTTCTTGATCATATTTTCATATGAAATTGGGAAAACACATTGACATAAACCACTAAGTATTTTCGGGGAAAAAAGATTAATTGTAATTCTTTCAAACCCATTTTATCATCCTAATGTATGTATTGGTGTAACTGCCCATTGGTGCATAGTTGCTATTTTCTCATCTTCATAAATATTTATATTGACTATGATATTGAAACATTAGCTTTTGTTCAATGGGATGCTTAGTGGTTAAAGTTTGGCTCGTCATGCTGAAGACCTGGGTTCAAATCCCCACAATATGTGAAGCCCATTTCTGGTGTCCCTATCATGAATTTACTGTAATATTCCTAAAAGCAATGTAAAACCATAACTAAGTCAGTCTGTTGTCCAATAAGATGAGTTGAGTTATTGGAGAAGTAGATATGAAGGCTAAGTAATGCATTCTAATGATTCAGCAAAAGATTCTGAATTAGAACAGGGACTTTTTTGTTTTGTATTTAGCAAGTGTGAACTAGTTTTTTCAGTCAAGTTTCACATTTAACAAAGTTTTTATGCCTGAACTATTTGTGATTTTGTACACATTTCATCCTTTAAAGATGCTCCTCTTTCATACATCATTTGAACAATACCCACTTCCAAGAAAGCATGAGAAAAAGTACCTGCTCTTTTCAGACACGTTTAAACTAGAAACTTAATTAGCAGTTTGTTCACAAAAACTCTGCACACTATGAATTATGTAAGATTTAGGAATAACACAGATGTCAGAGAAGCAGGTTTGTAAAAGTGAAAAGGCCAATGTCCTCATTTGAGGGATCTAAATGTTGATACTTCATATTCAATAACCACAAAAGGCGACTCAGCTTGTCGTAAGAGGCGACTAACGGGATCGGGTGGTCAGGCTCGCTGACTTAATTGACACATGTCATCGGTTCCCAATTGTGCAGATCGATGCTCATGTTGTTGATCACTGGATTGTCTGGTCCAGACTCGATTATTTACAGACCGCCGCCATATAGCTGTAATATTGCGGAGTGCGGCGTAAAACTAAACTCACTCACTCACTCATATTCAATAACTCGTGAAGGCAGACGCCATAGCTGGAATATTGCCGAGTGCTGCATAAACCTAATCTTACTAACTTTTATTCAGTAAGGCTTTATGTGAAACAAACTTATGTAATGGATACTTAATTAAATCTAGTTAACATTTATGATGTTCAAGCAGGATTAGCTATTAACTCTTGAACACTGAAAAGGGTCATACTAGTCACAGAATTAAACTGGTGTACATAGAAATGAATAGAAACATGAACTGTGACAGTGTCGCGTTGTAGAGAATGCTTAATGTCAGATGTTCAAGACACATGCTGTTTAGACCTGTAATCTATCATGATTTCTTTCTCCAATATATTTTGCACAGCTGGTGGTGGTAGGGGTAATGAGGCTACCTACTGGTTAAAATATCATCACGCCAATACCTACATTAATGCAATGTGTGAAACCCATTTCTGTTGTCCCCTTCTGTGATATTGCTGGAATATTGCTAGAAGCAGTGTAAAACCGCGCTCGCTCAGCTGGTGGTGGTGATGGTGTTATGAATAAGCGCAAGAATTGTGAATCCTATGTCTTTCCATGGTCACTAAATATTGTCAGGAAATAAAATACATGACCAATGTTAACAGTTGGCAAAAATACCACAGCACACTTGCAATGGTGACATTTGTTGAAATCCTGACATCACAACCAATATTGTAATGACAGAAAAACTGCAAGCACACTAATACTTTCTGAAACTACTGATAACACACCCAACACAACTTACACTGGTCTGTTTTAACAAAACAAATCGTGACTTGACTTTGTTGTTATTAGACCTAAAGCGCACCCAATGTTTGGACGAAAAATATATTTGATTAACCTTTCTAAAATGTTCAGACTTCTTTTCTATACTGAAACTATTCTGAAAGTCTCATTTACCCCATGAAACCAGTGTAGTCTGAAAATCTGCACATCTGCTTGAGCAAAGAACAGTCAAGTTCATGTTAATGTACAGCACTTCATTCTAGGGCCAGGCTCCCATTTCACACAGGGATTCTCGGGATGCAGTTTTTTCCTCTGTGATTATCATGATGCACAATACAATAACATTAGGTGAATTACAACAATATTACAGTTTAGTATTAATAATAGTACTGGTAAACACATATAAGATGAGCCACGACCTGACAAATGACCCCAATTTGCATACTTGGGAACGCCCCACAGAACAATCCACTTGAAACAAGAGGGAGACAGGTTGTCTGATATATATCGAGAAGTTCATTTTCCCCGTGCATTTCATGCATGAATTGTTATAGCACACTCGATTTGGGAACAGGTACAATCCCAACGAATTGAATCAACACAATATACTGAGCACATATGTTTAGGACCACTGATCCATTTCATGTAGCAAATGACATTTTCCTGGGTTTTTTTTTTTAACAAAATTGTTGAATATCTAAAATGCTTGTCAATGCCCCAATCATCTATTTGTCTTCGTCTTAACTAAAGGTTAGCATGGAATATCAGTATCTTACGCCTGAAATTGCAGTCTTAACAATCGAAGGAATATGCGGTGTTGTTTTAATGGGTAAAGTTGACTTTTCGTCTGCTAAGTATTAAATATATAATAACTACATATAGTTAATTGTGTTTCATTTAACTATTTAATGTGTTAACAGTTATCTGTTACTGAATGGTGGTGGCTAAATCAGAGTAGCAAGGGGGAAATATTTTTATCCCATAACTTTGTTCCTATTTCTCTGTACGGGCTGATTTTCGTCAGGGTTTGCGGTGTTGATTTCATGTCACGGTTAGCATCTATTGCACATGCATAGTCGTCAAGCTACCTGTAGCAGCCAAGTGTACTCGCCCAATTCATCGTACCACCTCTCTTGTCACAAATGTGGTTAGTGCACAAAATCATCTAATATGTGTCTGGCAGTAAGTGTCTGGGACCCCACAAATATAGGACACAAGGTAAATCCCTGGTGGTTGTTTCGCTAAAATGAGTCTATTTTATACAGAACTCATACTTTACCATAGACATAAAGTAGTTATAGAACTGTGGTAGCAGCAACGTGTGAGCAACAAGCCCTCCTAAGTTTACACAATCACAGAAAACATTGTGAAGCTTCTACAATTTAATCACACAACAAATAAAACAATGTTTTGGCCATAGGGATAATTGTGGAACTATTACAACTGGTAAGTACATTGTCTCAAGTTTGACAAATAATATTAAAAGTATCGGTGATGAAAATTATATCAAGGTTTGGTTATGTTCAGTTTTTTTATTTCCTAGCTGTTTTTGTTACAATTTTCTGTTGTCAGTCTCAGTGAAAACCAGTGGCTTTACTTACCATTTTTGTGTAAAATCCAAATTATTAATGGGCGTCAAAAATTAATTGTAGTTAATATTCTCTACAATAAATTGTCTTGAAGATCTATTCTTATATATCTTTACCTAAAGGTCTTTGGCAACCCATACTTGTCATAAGACGAGACTCAAGGGATCAGGTAGTTAGACTTCACATGCCATCGTATCCAAATTTGCACAGATCAGTTTAAAAAATGCCACCATATATATGCTGAACAACAAAATAAAGTTTCCAAAAAGTCACAAAAAGCATTCGTTTGTCTCCTGTTTAAAAGCTTGACAAATAGCCAAAGTTGCACTTCTTTTGCTGTTCAGTATATATGGAGTATTGCTGAGTGTTTTAAACAACAAACATTTTGTACAGCAGTAGAATGCCAAATATTAAGAAAAAAAATATGTTGCAGTTACTCATGAAAATTAGAAAGTTTAGTTTGTCAGATTGCTATGAGAAGACAAGTTTGGCCATTATACAGTGTAGGCTTAACTATGAATTTCTTTTAAATGGTGTAATTAAAAGTTAAACTGCAAGTTAGTTGCACCTCACAAAAAAGTTTGGATACATTATTCAAAGCCCATTTCTGGTGTGCCCGGCCATGATATTTTGGAATATTGCTAAAAGCGTCATAAAACTAACTTCATTCTCACTAAAAGAAAGTTTAGTTAGTAAGACATTTCTTTTTTCTGTTCTTTTAATATGTTTTGAAATTGTCATACCGTTGATGGCAAGATGTGTAAAAGGTAAAATCACTGCATTAGCTCATATGACTTAACAGGCGAAACTATCCATATTCCTGTAATAGTATATTATGTTTCTGCTTGGGAATATTTTAGGAGATGGTGGCAGTAAACAGGTGACAGCAGTATTTTCATTGTTATTGCTGCCAATGATAGGAATGATAACCCTCACTATGAACAGATACCGTAAGTACATCCACATAATCCTTGGGAGATTGTTTTCTATTGTTTTCTTGGAGGCTATGTCGTGTGAGGTAAGTGTTAATGTATCAGTGTTGGCAAGTCTAATGTTAAATATACTTTTCCTGACCATTGAGGTAATTCTTCACCAAAAGGGAAACAGGTTTGTTTTTCACTATTATCATTTTTTATTAATTTGTATTATTTTCAAGAACATGTAAGTCATTCAACTTTGTTAATCTTTCAAAACAGAAATATTTAATTAGTCGCCGGTTAAAGCAAACCTCCTCCCGTCAAAATCTTAAAGTGGGCCGTTTCAAAGTCATTACTTTTATATTTTCGCACAAAAACACTTAACTTTAATGTCATATGTGACAAGTTTTTAATCTTCCTCTTCATCTCAGTGAATTTGTATAAGGTAATATGAAGTAAAACGTTGAAAGTTGGGAAGTGTTACTGATACCTATTTAAGAAATGTACAGTTACATTTTTGATAGTCAATATTTGTATGTAGGTGAGCTGTATGATTGTATTAAGACTTGATTGTGTTTGAGGCTCAGTGTACCCATAACTAAACTCGTCCTTGTCCTAAGAGATGACGGCAGGGGGATAGCCTAGTGGTTTAAGTGTTTGCTCATGCGGTAGACAAAGTTTTGATTCCCCACAAAGTTGCAATGTGGGAAGCCAATTTCTGGTGTTCCCCCCCAGTGATGTTGCTGGAATATTGCTAAAACTGGTTAAAACCATACTCGCACTAGAGATGACCAAGAGAACTGGGCATCCAGACTTGTATATTTGACATCTCATCTTAATTACTTACAGCCAGCTAAGGCAAATCTTCTAAGTTGTGGAGAGTGGTGTTACAACTGACTCACACATTTAATGAAGACAAAAAAAATGGTTGTCACAGTATTTACCAGAAATGTGTGAATTTTGTGAAAGTGCCTGATTATTACATGTAAGAAATGTGCCTGAGAGATGTCAAACATTATAGCAACTTCCAATGTACAGATTTTACAGACTTAGTCTTTGCAAACTTGGAAAATGTTCTTTACATGCGTTTGCTTTTCACTGAAATGTGAAAAAAAAACTTTAGGTTAGCGAGTCTGAATTAGTAGAATTTAAGACCAACAAAAATGTGATTATTGCTCAAGCCAAAATTCAGATCAGGAAAAGGTGAACCTCTGTACCTCAGGCATTTACATAGTTATTCAGATATCACCAAGAGCAGTAAATTAATGTGAATAAATAACCATTTAGGCTCTGTAACCTTTCAGTAGATAGGTAATCATTCAGACTACAAATCCATTAAGGTTTTTGACTGGTATGACTGATAACAGAATATGAAAGTACACTGCAAGTCTTCTGAAGCTGAAATTTCATAAGGAATTTTTGACAGGTGTGTTGGTGTATGATGTACATGATAGGTTTCAGCAAGTTTGTCTCATCTGAACTTATATGACATGTTTTGGAGGAATGTATGAATCAGGATCCTGACACACAAAGGATTCATAGTGTTCAGACCTGTCATGGGTTTACAAATGGCTAAATGCAAGGATCCCATGTCAGCAACAAAATCCAGTGGTTTCTAATTGCTAATTTGAGCTTGTTTTCTTCTCCTTTAGAAAAGGAGATAACCTTAGTGGATGACTGTTTTTTCCTAACTCAACCACTTCAGCACTAACACAAAAATGTTGCTTGACCTGAAACAAAGTTGTTTGAGTAAATGCATATGAACTAAGATTATATCTAGGAGAAAGATCTCTTAACTGTTGTTATCTTGTATTTTTTAAGTGTTTGCAAACAAGCCCTTTAGATGAATTGATATTTTAACATGTCCCTCAGAGATATCTGAAGCAGAATCAAGTTGTTGATGTAGTGGACCTGTTTTGAGGTCAAGGTCAGATTATGGGATCTTAATTCAAAGCACGTTTTGAAACGAAATTTTGTGCATAAAATGACACAATGTTAGGATGAGGTTAATTAGTTTGTACATCTATTTGACTCGATAATTTCATAACTGAAATATTTCTGTATCTAGTCACAAACAACTTGAACAGACCTTGAACTTGTGATGGCCTTCACCTTTTGGACTATATTTTGTGAAGCTGGTATATTTTGAATTTACTCAATTCAAACATTGGTCACTCGGGCATTTTGACTTAATGTTTCAAAGAAGTTTTTTTGTGGTATTAATTTGATGGCCTTGAGGTCAAGGTCACATTAAGTGACCTTACACTTCAAAAGGATGTTATTTTTCAGTGTTGAGAAATATTCATTTATTTCATTTTTGACACTGAATTGCTAAAAACATACTGTTCACACCAGTTGTGTCTCAGTTCATATTTGCACAAGTGTCAAACTGCACTCACTTCAAACCAAGGTCAACACCCATTTTTTATTTTTATTTAATTATTATTGTTATTTTGAAGGGGGAAGGAGTATTGGGGTTTTTTTTTTATATAAATGAGAGTATATTTATTTAATTGATATTTTATCAGGGTTATTGTTGAAGGGTCAAGTGTTGCCGGATCAGGGTGATTGTGACCTAGAAAAGGAATTGAATGTATATGTCCAGTTTAAGGATCAAGCAGAAACATTGCTTTCACTCTGATGTTACATGCTTCTGTGTATTCAGTGAAAACAAGGTCACACAAGGTGGGTAACACAAGCTAAATGAGTTCATTGAACACCGGAGGATTAAAGCTTACCACACAAAGGTAATGTTCTGTAATCAGTAAACACAAATCAATATGGCGACAACCTTGTGTCTATTTGTATTTGAGTAAATGGAACCTTTTCTTTCCAGAAAGCAACCCAGGGATGGATTTCAACAGCACGAAAGACAGCTGGACCTTGAATATTATTTTTATTAATTCCACACATTCTGGATAGTCTCAAAAATGAAAGTCTTTATTTATGAAAATAAAGACTACTACTTTTGGCTAAAGAAATGTTTTGTTTCAAAATTCCAAATTGTTGGCCTGTCCAGCCTAGAAATTGAGATTTACTTTTCAGATGTGCCTCTTTCACATGAATTGATGTGAAACAAAACTAGAGCCATAGCATGCACTAGCATAGGACCAATGAAGCCAGAAATAATGGCAATAGCAACAACACCTGACACACTGCCAGATGATAATGGCTGCCTCCGTGAAACATGAACATATTCAGAAAGTTCTTGGAGATTGAAATGGTTGAATTTTAATTCCAGATTGAAGTTTGGCCTGTATCTGCAGTTTGTGGTATGGATAACAACGTAAGGCAATAATGGTATATAGATTACTACATACTTAAGTTCAAGAATTAATTCTTATTGTCTGAAGTATTATGCTGAAGTTTTTCTTCAATGCTAATCAATGTTCCATCGAGTTAGTTGTCAACTCTAGGATCTTTCCGTGAAGGAAGTCATTGTTTTATCTTAATACCTCCTGATAAAAACTCAATCCGTACTGAACACCAAGTAATTTATTGCCACTAAAAGCTGGAATATATATAGTTGCGAATGAATATATTATAAATTTAACTAATGACGTTTTTAACAAGTTCTAACAATTCTGACCTACATAAGTGACATACATAAGTTCATTTAAACAGTAAGTTGTGAGTACTCAGTGTGTTTTTACAAGAAGTAGCAAGATTCCTTGCCTGTTTGTACAAAGTCTACGTGTGTTTGTTGCACTGAAATGGTAAATATATTGCCTTGAATCAGGCTGTTATTAAATTTCACAATTAAATGCAATTCAAACGACCTAGACAGATTGAATTAGGTGTATGATTGAATTAGCTGTACCATGTTGAGAATATTAAATTCCAATTGTACAGTCCCATAACTACTTACACTGTAGAGGGTTTGTTTACCGAAGTCTACAAACATCTGTAGGATCCCTTGGCAAACTGTCTGTGGTAGGACTAGTTTAAGTCTGTTAAGAATTAAATTAAAATTGTAGAAAGTCACCAAGCCCAGTCAAGACTGCTGAAAACTTAATTTCTTTAATCATTCCTTGAAATATTTATTTCCCACAAATGTAGAATTTCATTAATGCTTACCCATATTGATGTCTTGTGCCCGTCTGCAAAAATGCTGATTTTCTTGCTGTCTTTGGGGAAAAGGTTTTTGAATGGACTAGTTTGGGTTTCATTTTTTGGTACATGTATAAAGGCAATTTCAGTATCCCCTGTTGTATTGGATGATGATCCAAATAGATCTGATATTTCTAGATATGTTTCAGTGCTTCATTTACCAAGTGTACATATCTGTAAACAACAGTACTTTTTTATGTCTTGATATACGTTTATATCTTAAATATAAATTACTTACTTTAATATAAATAATGAATTTAAAAATGCCAATGACAGGTCTGAAATGAGAGACAGTTGTGAATAAGGTGAATTATAATGTATTTGGAAAGAAAGGATTAATTAAAATTAAAATAAATGCTATACATTTTTTTAGTTGATAATACATTAGATTACATGATTACAATTTATTTCCAATTAACAGTTGTTTTCGTAAAAGTAGGTTACACTCCACAACTCTTAGAACTTATCTTTGTGCTACATAGAATTCCCACATTTATTTGCTTACACAGCTCATTGTCAGTTTTTCTTGTTTAACACTGCATTCTGCACTATTCAAGCAATGCAAGAGCAGTAAATATCAACATGACAAAACATTTGTGAATATGCATGTGGATATGAAATATACTGAACTATGAGTTATTTTTTAATTACATAACTAGTTCACAAATTGGTTTCTTCCATGTTTTTAAGCATGGATTTTTTGCAATGTCAGCTTCATAAAAAAAATCAAGACAAAACAATAACACTGAAACATCAGTCAGTCTGATAAGAAGCAAATATGAGTTTGACTCAAAACTGAAGTACTAACCTATGCAGATTAAAATCTAGAATATTTTCATCGCATGTACTATGAGGCGGTATATTGAAATATATTACAAATTTTATGAGTCATAATATCCCACAAACTTTGCAATACACTATGTCAATGGAACATGAACTTAAATGAGTACAGGAAATAAAAGGTGGTAAAGTATTGGAATGTTTTACCCTTTTTTGGAGATACTGTCAACTTTGAACAGAAAAGAATCCTAATAATAAGTGTAAAACCCACCATACTACAGTTTACAATATAAATATTTGAAATATTTGCTCACATGTTAAAGAGTTCTAGCCAAACTTGACTGGAGATCATGATCATAACTTCTAAAACTCACCTGACAAAAACTTGATTGAGTTTCTGTTATTGTTCACTTTTATGATGTCCTATATATATATGCATCTCTCCCAAACCTCCAAACTTAAGCTGGAACTTCAGTATTGTTCCAGCTAGTGATGAATCAGTTTTCAATATGGCTGCAAGACCAGCCATATTAATATTCAATATTGTCACAACCGCAGCCATTTTGAAAAACCTGGCTGTTATATTCCAAAAGTAGTTTGTAATCTGGCTGAACATACTCGTTTTCCTTTTGATTTTTTTTTGTTGTGTTTTCTTTGTTTTTTATCACTTTATGACCATGCACAGATATTTCTCTCGAAATGCATATTTGGATCTGTAACTTCTGCCTTGAAAACACTGAACTGACAAAGCTGATATTTATCTTGCATGTTTTTCCTTAAGATAGCATCACATTTTGTTGAAGTAATTACAATATATCATAGAATTAGTCCTACTTGATCGCAGAACTCTTTGAGCATCAAGGCAGACAGCAACTTTTGTTAATGGTCTGTGTGTACATTTTATACTGTAAACATCCTAAAGGTTTTCTTCAGTGCTGTAATGATGTAATCACTGAACTCATGGAACATTGATAAGCAAGCTAAGCACAAACAAATCTTTGAAAAATATAAAACACAAAAATCTTGACTGTTGTAAACGTCTTGTTTCTCTTGATTTTGCCACAAGATATGACCAGTTATCAGAATGTTCATGTGAATATTTACAACTGATACTAAGAATACAGAGAATCAATCCCAGAAATGTGGTGTAAATTTTGACTTGTAATATACCATGTAAAATAAAAACAACTATTACCTCATTGCAAGGTGGGATTGGATAGTCAGGCTTGCAGACTTGATTGACACATGTTACCGATTCCCAATCATGCAGATCAATACTCATGCTGTTAGTCACTGGATTGTCTGGTCACGACTCAACTATTTATAGACCACC
This sequence comes from Haliotis asinina, assembly GCF_037392515.1. NCBI lineage: Eukaryota > Metazoa > Mollusca > Gastropoda > Lepetellida > Haliotidae > Haliotis > Haliotis asinina. The sequence continues at coordinate 46,417,972 of NC_090281.1, forward strand.
ACCAAATAGCTGGAATATTGCTGAGTGTGGGGGTAAAACTAATCTCTCTCTCTCTCTCTCTCTCTCTCTCTCTCTCTCTCCTCTCTCTCTCTCTCTCTCTCTCTCTCTCTCTCTCTCTCTCTCTCTCTCTCTCTCTCTCTCTCTCTCTCTCTCTCTCTCTCTCTCTCTCTCTCTCTCTCTCTCTCTCTCTCTCTCTCCTTGCATAGGACAGTCTCAAAACAATCTGAGATATTTGAATCTTAACTACACGTTCCATAAGAAGTTCAGTATGCAATTCTTCTTGCAAGTACTGTTTTAGATCAATATTCAGAATTTGCTATATAACGTAGGAGGGCACCTATTCTGACAGGATTTGGTACAGTAAAGTGGTGCAAGAGAAACAATGCGTGTATTCCAGTGCCGTCCATGATGTTAACAGTACAGTTGTTGATGTTATCAGGGGCCATTGGATCCACAACAGCTGCTGAGTGCTCTCAGTCCATTGTTGACCCGCACGGGAGGAATTAAGGGACCTGACGAAGCAACAAGAATATCAGGGTACAGTTTTTATCATTCACCATGGAATGATTTTCAAAATATTTTTGTAAGTAACATGGCATAGTGTTGTAGGGATTTCACTGCAGAATGTTCAAGGCATCCCACGCTAACATGTCTTCAGTGACATCCAGAGCTAAAATGGTTTGTTCCAGCTAATGACCACTGGTTGTTGTGAGCTATCATTCATTAGTGCTCATGCTGCTGACCACTAGTTTGTTTCGCCCTGCTTTATTAGTCACAAATTATTTATACATTTTAACAGATGTTAGTTTCAAGGTGCAATGATGTTAATGTCAGGTTGATGATATTACAGTTTGATGAAAGATGCTGTGAAGAAGGTTGGGAAGTGTATATACATCAACATCCTGAAAGCAACTCAGTCTGAGGATGCTCTATCCAAGTAAGTGGATTCTTGTTTCATGGTCAGTGATCTTCACATTGTATTTTGTTGGATTGTTTACACTGATAAGACACAGTGAGTGAAGATCTCAAGAAACCAAAATGAAAGGCTACAAGGCCAGTTAGAAACACACAGAGATTCAGCTTCCAATTAGTCTTTAGCAACCCATGTTTGTCTTGACATGGGATAGCATGGTCAGTCTCTCTGATTTGGTTGACTTGCCATCATATTCCATCTTTGTAAATCTTGCTTTTTGATTACTGTGGCATAAAATAACAATCATACTTGACTCCAGTGTAATGTGTGAAGACCATTTTCAGGTGCACTCAAGATATGCCAGAAATATTGCTAGAATGATTTAGAACTAAACTCGCCCTCTTGTACAGAAAGGACATTGGGTTATAATGGTTAAAGACTGTGCTCATCTTGCCATAGACACAGGTTTGACTCCCTACATGGGTACAAAATGTTCCTGGAATGTTTCTAAAAGTGGCGTAAAACTAACATACAGAATGTTGTAGACAGAAGATAATTGTTTGCAGGCTCCTGGAGAGTGATGGCTGGATGACTCTTAACACCTGGCTGCAGGAGTGTAAGGATGAGGACAACAAGCCTCTCCTAATAGAAATGCTCAAGCTTTACCAGAACCTGCCAGTCACAATTCAAATACTCAAGCAGAATAATGCAGCTAAGCTCATCAAACAGCTCAGCAAATCTGATGATGAAAGTAAGTTGAACAATGGTCTTGCTACTTGTCATGTAGACTGATGTCCTCCCATATTGCGCAAATATTGTTGTGTAAAACTGTACTCATTCAGTCACATGGACTGACTGGATGCAATGACAGTTTTCCCTGTTTTTTTGGGTTTTTTTTAATAAGCAAAGAAATAGATCAAATGGAGCATCACCTACAAGACTACATGAATATCATATTATACTGATCAACGTTCATGATGTCAGTCACTGCATTGTGTGATCCTGACTCATTAACAGACCATAATCTTATAGTTTAATCATTGCTGAGTACTACATTACTCATGTTCAATGTCGGCTTCTTGACAGTGCTGTTGGAATTTTCTATTGGGCAGGTTGAAGAAAATGTGTTTATTGTGACAAATTTAAGATTAGAACATGACACATTGTCATATTACTGCTGCATTAGGTTAAAACCACACGCATGTATGTGAATGAATAAAATAACATGTGATTTAGTAATGCTATGTCTATTTTTACAGAGATAAAAATCTTGTCAACAAATATTGTGGAAAGTTGGATGAAGAAGATCCGTGGGAGAAATAGCAATTCAGAAAATGAAAATGGTGAGACGTCCTCTATTTCTTTATTGTTTTACTTTATTTCATGCTATATTTGTAGAGCTGAAAGTCGTTATGTTTTCTGCAGCAAATGCTTTTAAAAAATGTAATTTGAATTAACAAGATCTGGGCCCACTTGCACAAAGGGATCTGTGTAATTCCCATTCTCCAACATATGCTTACACATAGTCATAGCGCTAAGATTGCTTAGAGGAGGTGGTCCCAGATGGTCTTTGTTGATCCAAGTAACTTGTCCTATTTGTGTACATTGATGCCAGTGTCATCTGGTCCAGATGTGATTATTTACAGACTGACATACAGGAGTGATGAAACTGCCAGTTAGATCTGGGCCTAGATTTTCTAAGTTCTCTTAGCGCTAAGATAGTCTTAAGTTAGTGTTAACATGTGGCACTTACGACTATCTTAGCACTAAGAGAGCTTCGATAATTCAGGCCCTGGTCTTCAGCAACCCATGATCAGTCTCTCTGATTTTACTGACCACCATGTTGCTTGAACATGTTTGTGCTATGTTAGACCCTAAACAAATCTATGCAATAAAAGTCATCACATAGCCATCATATCGTTTTTGACAGCAAGCAAAACCCCTTGTTTTTAGATAAGAACAAGAAGAAAAAGAAGGACAAGCATAAAGAGACAAAGGATGGGAAGGACAGTAAGGAAAGGAAGTCCCATCATCACAGTGACAAGGAGGGAGATAAGGATGGTTCCAACCACTCCAGTGATCATAGTGACAGACTAGGGCATAATAATAAACCTGATTCTAAATCGGATAAGGACACTAGTAAGGAGGATGCCAAAAAACGACCAAAGACTGTGAAAACATTCGCTGCCAAATTTAGGTCAACTGGCATTGGTGAAGATAAGACAGTTGCCCCTGTTAAAAAGAAGTCTCAAGAATCAAATAAAGTTCCTTTGCTTAAGCGTTCTGTGTAAGTATTTGAATTCATCAAGATTGAGCGCATTTCAGTCACTGACGTGTCTATAAGACATCAGTTTGTCATGAGTCAGCTTTGTTTTATTTTCTTGGTCAGTTGTCAGTTTATGAAATATTAAGTCAAGACCCATTTGAAGAAACTTGCTCCCACATTCTACCTTAAACAGCAGTTATGAGAGACCTGTGAAGGTCCGGGTTAGAATAGGCCTTCAGCAACACGTGCTTGCCACAAAATGCAACCATCCTTGTCATAAGAGGTGACTAATGGGATCGGGTGGTCAGGCTTTCCTGACTTGGTTAACACATGTCATCACTTCCCCATTGCTCAGATCGATGTTCATGCTGTTGGTCACTGGATTGTCTGGTACAGACTCGATTATTTCCAGGCCATTGCCATATAGCTTGAATATTGCTGAGTGTGGTGTAAAACTAAACTCGCAAGGATTGTGAGTGGAAAAAGCAAGTTAAAATCAAAACAATTGCAACAGACTCAGCTACTAATAATAGCCACATAGGGTTATATAGAGAGGTTAAGTGATCACACATGATAACATGATGTGATTGTTTTGAAGACTACCAACTACCAAATTGGATATTTCTGCCCCATGGATAGAGAACACTGATATGTTTACTTTTTTAAAAGATATCATTTACAGCAGCAGCAAAACATTTAATGCTGCAAACGAATTGCGTGTAAAATGCAAAGAAGTGTCATGAAAGATTTACAACATCTTTGAGAGTTGTGTCCTTGGATTATGTTGCAAGGGAGATAACTCTAAAAGGACACAACAAATTATCTCACCGTAGCTTGATATTTCAGTGAGGAGAGGTCTTAGAATTGAAAAGATTTTGTGTGATATTAATAAATAGATTGCATAGATAAATTTAGGACAGTTTCTTACATTATTTATTTGTATTACAGTCAAGAGTCAAAATCTGAAGAACTTCCTGAGAAGAAACCCCGCCTCACATTAAACATGCCATCATTGTCAAGTGCTTCCACATTGAATTCTCGTGCTGCAATATCTCCAACAGAAATACATGGCAGAATAAAACTCATTCCACCTAAAAAACGTAAGTTTCTCCCATATTAATTTCATCAACTCAATTATGGCCTTACTTCCAATGGAACAGATGTATTTATCTTAAAAATATTTGTTTTATTTTTAGGTGATAATTCTTTTTCAGTCAATGTCCCATGTATCTAGTACTAAGCACATTGGATATTTGTTTTCTGTAGGTTATCCTTGCAGTCTGTGGTATATATCCTGTTACAAAAGTTCTTGCTTTTATTGTTAGGTACTAGTTCAGAGGATTGAACTATTTAAATATAAATTGTACTGTGTTAAATCTGGAAAATAGCTTACTGTGTAAAATGACTGTCCTATTTAAACTTATTATCATTTCAGTAAATGCTTGAAAGAATACATCACCACTGTCATGTTCTGTTGCTTGTAGAAGTGTGTTTTGGCTACATGTTAATGCATGAAATCCATGAATTGTTTTGTTTACAGCACCAGAGTTTCATGAAAGCAGTGGTTTCATGGACAGCTTAATAACCAAACCTACATCGTATGCTGTGAAGCGAAGGAAGAAGATCTCCCCTGGGAAGCCAACAACAACTCCAACATCGCCAACCTCACCCACGATGTCGAACACATCACCCACTTCACATGTCCCACCTAGTCCCACAACAGCTCTAGCTCAGAAACTGCCCTCCGTGCCATCCGTAAGTACTAACAAAGTCTATATATTTCGTGTTGGACCTCTGAAACTATCTTCTTCCAAATATACAGAGCAAAAGTCAGTAACTGAACATTGCAATTATTTTTGAATGTATGATTTTTTTATGATTAACATCAACTCGAAGTAATGCTTTTGAACAGGAAATATATAGTATTCCCAGAAATTATTGAGAATCATGTTGCGTCATATAACTCACTACATTTATTAACTTCTGGCATTTTACTTAAATAAACATGTTAAAACATCATCCTTTTACAGTCTCAGTCTTGTTTTAGTACTTTGTTAGACCTCCTCGCTCAGCAATGCATGCCTGAATACGCCTAGGCACACTACCCATCAAAGTTTGTAGGTAATCGTGTGACAGGGTATCCCAATATTGGACCACCTCGGCCTTCATATCTTCAATGTTTCTCAGTCCCTTTTGGTTTATTCTGTCCTTCATGACTCCCACACTTTCTCAATTGGGTTTAGGTCTGGGCTGTAACTGGGCCAGTCTAAAACTTGAACATTTTCGCCCGACAACCACTGTTTTGTGTAGCGCGCAGTGTGTTTTGGGTCATTATCATGTTGGAAAATCCAATCATCTTCATACAATGTTTGTGCTGTCGGAAAAAGGTGACCATTTAGAATGTCAACGTATCTTTCTTTTGTCAAGTTTCCCGTGAAAACACACAATGGCGTCACTCCGCGAGCCGATATGCCACCCCACATGTGAAACTTCGGGCTATGTTTTGGTCGCTGGTAGATAGGTTTGACAGTATCTTTGGTCCAAATTTTCACACAATTAGGGAAAAGCCAAACAGAACTTTCATCCGAAAAGAAAACATTATCCCAATCTTGATTTTCATGAGCCCGACACCAGTTTAAACGTTTTTCCTTTTGTGCATCTTTCATCAACGGCGAGGGAATTCCACGTTTTTTCACCCAATTAAGTCTCTGTAATTCCTGCCTAACTGTTTCATTGCATACCTGAGGACTTCCTCTGCTAATCATTTCATTTCTGATGTTCTCAACACTTTTCAATTTGCCCCTACTCACAATCTGCCCAACTCTTCGGCGATCCACAACACTGAATTTCCTAGGCCAACCTGCCCCTGCTTTGTGCTCTATCCCGGTTCCTGTTTGAATATTCGTCAAAGTTCTGTATACTGTAGACGGAGGAATACCATGTCTACAAGCTAACACTTTAGCATCAGCCTCACCCCTTTCAAAATCATCTAGAATGAGCTGTCTTTTCTCTCTTGCTGTAAATTCTGCCATGTCAACACAGGAAGCCGTCTGCTCAGACAAGGGAGATAACTCTTGACGTAATGAGCTGCCTTCTAAGCCTTCAAGAGTTGTCTCCCTTATTTAGTAGGCTTAGTGCATAGTGAAAGCCCTTTTTCCAATCTTAGCATCATTAGAAAAAAAACAAAGATTTTCTCAATAATTTCTGGGAACACTGTATGGTGATGCTTTAATTAAGCAAGTGAATGAATATGGTTTTTCTCTGCTTTTTGCAGTATTATTGTGTCATAATGGTAAGGGACACAAGAATAGGCTTCACATATTTTTCCCACATGAGGAATCAGACCAAGGTTTTCAGCCTGACAAGCAACAGCTTTCACTACAAAGCTACACCACAGCCTTAGGACCTTTTAGACTTTAAGCTTTGTGGGTCATATGAGATTTTTTTTTTATTAACACGAACTGGGAACAATGTTGTGGAATGGAAGCACATGGTGGGGCTCTAATTTGTAGATATTATGGTCATGGTGAGTCCCTTCTTCAATTTGTTTTAATTGGCAAGTATTCGCATGAAGTTATGTATTGCATACTGTAGTGACAGATGTTTGTGTTTACTCATCAGTTTTACAAAGACACGCTGGAAACAGCAGAAGACACCAAGGATGACAAGAGATCACCATCCCCTGAGGAGAAGATGGATACCGAAGACGCGGATATGAAATCAGTAGTGGTCAAACTGGAAGGAGAAATGGCAAACCATGAACACAACTTCAAAGAAGGTCTTGAGAAAATAAGTATGTTCAGTTCTGGTGACTGAATCCTACATTTGTTTATAGTTTTCTCTCAGTTTGTTTTGTTTTTGATACTGTTTATGAATACAGAATGAAAGGCTTCGGACATTTTTCGTAAATTGATTTAGTTTTGTTTGTTGAAATATTTTTGCATTTTAAACTGAAGTCTGTGTTCTCTAAAGGAGGCAGAAATAAGGGGGTCCTAATCTGAGATAGGATTCAGTTATTACAGAAAACCTCAATGACGCACTCTCCCAAACAGAATTTAAAACAGTGTTGCCATGGATTAGGTTAGTTTGAAATTGAAATACATATGTGTGTGATTTGTTGTCAGCTGACAGCAATGCAGAGCCGCTAGAGGATCTTCCAGAATACTCCATGCAGGAGCCAAAGTCCTTGTTGACAACAGGGAGTACAAAGAGGCGGAAACCTAAGAAGAATGTCTCCTGGGCTGATGAGTCTAGAATACGGGAATTCTTCTACTTTGACTTAGATGAAACTGAACGAGTGAATGTGAATCGGCCCAAGGACTCCTTCAACATGCTGAAGAAGCAGGAAATGATGATGGATAGAAAGGTGAAATTCTTTAGAAGTCAGTTGCTTGTGTCAGTTCACTGTTCAGTAATGGTCATTGTATATTGCACAGATTGGGCACTGTCCTGGGCTTGAGTTGACAAAAAGGAGGTCAAGTTCGCATAGTTTATTATATGTTGAGACAGCATTTGTGCTTTTGCCTCCTTTTAATGCTAAAGAAAGATGAGCAATATTATTTTCAAATTCATTTTGATAAAATGTTACCAACTGTTATGTTTTTGTATTTCAGGCGATGGAAAGTGCTAAAAGGTTAATTAATGACAACATGATTGAGGCTATACCGGTGAGTAAAATGATAAGTTCTGAAAGCCTATTTGGGAGTGCATCCTAGCAATAATAGTGGTATGTTCAAGGCCAAGACCATGTGATACAGTTGAAATATTCCTCAAAGTGGAGTTCATTGCAGTTCACACACTCATTCACTATCTCTTCTGAAGTATGTCTCAAACACTGTCCATGTACAGACATTTGTTTTAAAAAGAAATTTTGTTGTTATTTTGGGTTTCCATTTTTCTGAGTGTTGATGTGTCTTTGCAGTGGCGATCCCCTCCATTATTTGATGACACCACAGCCTTTGAGTTTGGTGCCAACAGCACTGAGAAGGAAATTCAGAAGGCCAGAGAACAGAAAGTTCTACAGGCTATTTTCTTCTCAAAGACCATGTAAGTATTTGCATTGCATTTTGTATATTATTCCTTATCATGACTCTTGCTTATTTGTTTTCTCTTATTCCTCTTCCAAACGGTTAAGTGGAGACTTAAGTTCCTTCAATTCCCTAGCAGCAAATGTACAGTCCTTTATCCTGAGTTACCTCCCTTATACCCTCCATAAGCACCCACATGATATGTGCATGCCCATAAAAATGCTTACTTTATGCAGAAAAATGTTACATTTTAATGAATGTATGGTTGTTATTTCTTCAAAATTTTTAAAAATTATCAACTTTGTAAAATCATGATATATTAACTGAAAGATGGAAATGTATTTCTGCTTATGTTTAAGGAATCACACTTTCAACATAAAATATCAGTAGTTACTGCCTTAAATAAGACTGGAAAGTATCATTTATTGGAATTCAATGACATAATAGGTGAATAACAGTTGATGGCAGCAGCATGACATTGTTGAGTTTTATTAATGCAGGGTACCAGATTCTCCAAGCGAACCAGAACTGGAGTCGATTGAACCCTCACAACCAAGAATCATTCCCCTTGAAGACGTAAGTATTTTCCTTGAGATTTACATTACAGGAGGGGAAATAGAACACATGGGTTATGTGATGCATCACAAAGTCAGTGGCAAGTTTTGTATCTGTTTTAAATTGTTATTTGCTACATCTCTAGGAATTTGCCACTGCAACAAATCTCTGCTTGCGCCAACAATAGAGACCGTTCATCATATGATCAGTTGGTTGGACCCATGACGATCCATGTTAGAATGGTCTTGTCATAAGAGACAATGAATGGGATTGAGTGATCAGACTCGCTGACTTGGTTGACATCTATCATTATATCCAATTTGAGTAGATCAAGGCTCATTGTCATGGTCACTGCATCGTATGGTCCAGATTTAATTATTTACAGACCACGCCCCTACATATTTGGAATGTTGCCGAGTGCGGCGTTACACAACAATCAATCATTCCTCTGCCCCAACTATATTTTGTGTAACTGAAATAGTGGCAACATGGGATAAAATTTAAAATATAAGCAACTCGGTAAACTGTTTACAGTGTGCCCTAACAGCTTGATTATTTTTGAGTACACCATTACTTTTCTAAGGTCTTTAGATTTGCGAAAAGTGGGAAGCAGTTTGGTACATCGTTGTACCTTGAACCATTTGTCCACAATGAGCTGTACTCTTGTTTTCGCATACAGGAGAATGCTGGGGAGGAACTGTGTTACACGTATGATAACCTGTACCCCCAGACAACGGTGCAGCAACAACCACCACCCATCAATGTTGACCCCTACAGCTTGCCACCGGAACTGGCCAATGTGCTTGCTTCCATCCAACAGCAGCAGCAGGACCCATCAGCACAGCATGCCACCAACACAGCTCTGGCAAATATCCAGAACATTATTGCCTCTTATTTGGTAAGTCAAGGATGCCATGGAAATTTTGGGGTGGAATGTGTGTCACTGATACTTGTGAAATTATACTGACTGGTTTCAGTGTATGACCTGGGCAAATGTGTATTGTATCAATGCTCATGACATCGACCACTGTTTGAACTGCCAGGCTATAAATGTGGGCTCAGATTTTCAAAGCTCTCTTGGTGCCAAGATAGTCATAAGTGCCATACATTAGCATTAACTTCCGACTATCTTTGCGCTAAGAGAGCTTCGAAAATCTGGGCCATGGCAGCTGAGAATACTGTCTTTCTTTGGATGTGCTATGCTGATGTTACAGAAATGTTTATTTGATGGGGATGTGTTTTATCCTGGTGTCATAGTTTTGTTTGTAACTTACATTTGCAGTGATTCTAAATCTGTTTTCAGCCTAGATAGCATTACTGGTTTATTGGACAAATTGAATTTTGAAATATAACAATTGTTTAACTTTTGATGAAGTTCTACAAACTGCAACTGCAAACAGCATTTACGCAGTCCTCAGAGAGTTTGGAATTCCTTCAGTCGTTACATATATTATCTTTTCTCATAATGATCTTCTGTTTCAAGGCGGGATCTGAAGGAAAGACTGGGGAATTATCTGAGAATCTACGACATGCTTTGGAGCCATTCAAACAACAACTTCCTGGTAAGTGTAGGGATTTCACTGGTGACAGATGTGTTTCAGGTATTATTAGGCTGTCATTTGGAAGGATAGTCTTGAATTCCATTGCACAGTTGAAAACTATGTTTAAGATAGTTTACTGGCAGTTCATGTTCCAAAATGTACATCAGTCTGAATTGCTGAGGTAATATTTTCACTGCCATCTTCTTCATGTTGAGAAATAGATTGCAGGAATGTCTGCTGCTAACAGAAAACAGTGTTGTCCAATGTTAATATGTTGCCTTGTTTCAGACTTCATGCAGGGATTTGGTCCAGAGAATGGTCCGCCTGGACCTCATGGACCCATAATGCCTGGAGCGAGGCCAGGGTTACTGGGAACAGCGCCCCCAGGATTCCCGCCGATGGGTGGACCCATGCCACCCAGATTCCCAGGTGAGCCTCTGGTCCTGGTTTATTGACATTCAGGGGTACTTACTTTAAAGCTTGGTACAACATTACTCATTTTTTAAAGTGTCTCTTAAAGATGTCAATTTCATTCAGGAAGGTCACACAGAATTTATCTTTTAAATGTTGTGTAGGGCTGAAACGATGCATCAAACTTTTGATGGATTGCAATTGTTGATTCACAATTAGCAATTACTCAGTTGTAGAAACGAAAAACTATTGATGCATCAATAGTATGTGACTCTCAATACATCGATAGTATGTATGACTATTGTTTGTTTAGAAATTGACTTCCGTTGATGAATGTGCAGCGCAATATACAGGAAGTATCTGATTCGTTCACTTTGATGTTGTTACCTCAAACTTGACCTTGGTCTTGTTAGTGATCAGAAGTGGCAATAGACTATCATTATCACTGTTGCAATAGTTTCCCCCTACATAGTCGACCCTGCTTGTGTGATGTTGTTTTTGTTATATATGGTGAACAGTTTGGTATCACCATTTTGGTGATCTGTGATCCTTATTTCTACTTCATGTGATCTCCATTTTCACTTCATGTGACCATCGTTTAATGGTGTCCTTATTTCAGGTCCCGGCCCCGGCCCTGGACCAGGTATGGGTGGACCCAACCCTGGTATGGGTGGTCCTGGTCCTGGGATGGGTGGTCCCGGAGGGCCAGGTGGTCCTGGAGACAGTGATGAGTGGGGTGAGAACATGATGGGTGGACCTCCACATGGTCCCCCAATGAGAGGCAGAGGTGGGATGCCCTTCATGAGGGGAGGACCTCCTCGAGGAATGCCTCCTCGCATGATGAGAGGAAGGGGAGGACGGGGAGGTAAGGCTTCTAGTCCAAAGACTACAGTGTAAGAACAGGCAGATATTTGGCCATAATTCTACAGATGTCTGTAAATATTCCAAAACTGGAATTCATTAATTCTCAGCTCTCATTCTCTCAGTGCTCAAGAGCATTGTTAAAGGTTTTGGCTTTCTAAGGCACCTTGTGTTTTACAATGTGTCATAACTGATTGGTTTCCTGATTCCAGGGCCGCGAACACGACCTGTCTGTCGACACTTCGTCCAACCAGGAGGCTGTAGATTTGGCAATAGCTGTAACTTTCTACATCCGGGTGTAAATGGCCCTCCAAACCCATGACCATCAGTCCATACAGCTTAGTAAGGGCCAACCTGAGCCTGGCAACAGGCAGTCTTGTCACTGGTGCTGAGGAAACGGGTCACACCACTGAGACAGTGGAACAGTTGATAGATCATACTGATGTTACACACATCACAGTGATGTTGGTGAGGTTGCAGTCATGTTACTGTATTCCAAAGTCGATATTCAAGGTTTGATGAATGCTAAGAACAAGATGTGAGTTCATAAACTAGCCATAATGAAGAATGACACAAGAATGGGATATGAAAGCAAGATAGAAATGTGAAATGTCAATGTCTAATGACAGTGCTTGGGCAGACCCTGAAGTTCCAGTACCACAATACAAGATACACTGACAATGTGAGAAGTCTTGTCAGCATGTATCTCATTAAGTCTTTCAGAATCATCATCAACACTGATAAAATCTCAGCAATGTTGAGGGCAGCTGTGTCTAGTATTACGCAAGTCTTTTGGTAGCAGCCGGACCTGTGCATCTGTCCAAACTTAGTGTGGGACTAAGTCATTCATTTCCAAAGAACATGGACCAAAAAAGTGTATGTCATCATCTGGTCACCACTGTACATTTAGAGAACTGTATTATATCCAAGATCCTAAAAGGTTATACGCCAAGGGAAGTCACTGAAATCTCGATGTGGACAGTTCCAACAGCATTCCATGGTCATGGAGTCTGATCTCAGGACAAAATGGTCGACGTTCAGGAGTGGTGATGAGATCCAATCTCCATGGATACAAGCCTTATGGACTTGTTGGGGGATATGTGTGAGTGTGTGTGTGTATGTATATTTGTGTTTATCCATATTCAATGAAACAGAGTTATTAGACTGCAGAATCATTGAAAGCTTTGCCGACGAAGACCAAGTACTAGTAAATTCTTAATTGCAGGTAATATTGAACTGGGTTTAATTTCTTGAAATGAAAGTTATTTTGAATGTGATCTAAATACTGTTCAACAATCTTGTTGAAATAACATTCAACAACAGACAAGCTCAATTACTGCATAGACCATTGATTCTATGAAACTTTTAACAATACCCTGTTGTACCAATTTGGTACAGTTTGGGGAAGATTCCAGGCAAGACAGAAAATGAAACTTTTAATAATATTCCTGTTGCACCAATTTGGTACACTTAGGGGAATTTTCAAGGCAAATTAAGGAAATGGTGCTTGTTTTCCATTGCTCATAATAGTTCAGTATGACAATGTTAATCAAAGTGATTTCATGAAGGGAAACAAAATGTTCAAACTATTTTCTATGATTCCTATGTGTATATTCTCAATTCCTTCACAAAAACTGCATGATCAATCAAAAGTGTGTTCAGCATGCAGACAAATTTCATTGTACATGAGCTATGATAACTCAGTTGCTGCAAATTGACAATTTGTGTAAATGAACTGGTATTTTGATCACTGATGCTCTCGGCTCATGCATCACTCCAAAGTTCCAATATGTAATTTTTAAATTCGCTTGACGTGACATGAGTTCCGAGAAGCTAAATTTTTATGCCTTTACGAAATGGTCTTTCAAAGATGGATGTATGTTGACAGTGCTAATCACAACAGTGGCAAGGATGTTTATCCATACCTTGCTGTATACCTGTGATCTTTTGTACATAGCATGCTTGGAGGAAAGCAACTTTCCTGCATCTGTAAGATATTCCAATGCAATTCATGTATGCATCGTATGCGCACTACATGAGCAGCCGATGTCCAGCTGTGAAATGCAGCTGAATAAAAGTACTTCATATTTTGTACAGGTGTGTCACATCTTTATTTCATTGTACATGAACAATTAATGCAGGATCAACAGTTTCTTCTAATTGCACAGTTCACAATCTCATTTAAAATCTCTTACTCTAGTATCATACATTGCTATATGTGAAGATCTGTAGTTCCCTCCTCAGAGAGTGAGAGGATATGATATTTCCTCCGCAGAAAGTTACTTTTTGTCCACCTGACAATATATACTACATACAACTTACAGCCCAATCATGACAGAAATATACATTTGGAAACTTTTATATTAATTCAGGCCCTTCACACAATACACAAATTTGTCTTCAATGTGATGGCTGTTCAGAAACATCTACATAAAAAAATGACCTTTGTTTAATGTTACGTCCAGAAGTGGCCCTGAAATTATCTGCAGGAAACAAAATCGTATCACAGAGGTATTTTATAGAAGTAAAAGATTTTTTATGAGCCTGCACAGTACCAATCAACAAATGAAGTATCCATATCTAATTTAAGTTTTAAACAGGAAAAATGGTACTGAAAACATTACAAATAATACCTACAGGTACCTCATATCTTGTCAAAAAGTTAGACTGCAACCTTCAATAATATTCATTGTACTGTTTTCTGCATACATTATATACATAGTGGACACTGCGTGCATTTTTCTGCATCACATAAGACCTGCCACGACAGTGTTAGCAGAGGGACATTTTGGAAGCAGCTTATTCAACAAAAAGTCTATTCCAGGATGGCAGTTTTGCACTTACCCTATATTTCTGTCAACTGTCTTTCAAACTGGTTAATTCAAACCCCAATTTGATGCGCTATACCAAGTTTTCAGATGAAAATAGATTTCACTGTCACCTTACCCGCTAAACATCAAACACTTTGTTTTGATCAGATACTTTTAACTTGACTTTTCACAAGTAAGGAGCCCTATCTTATCAATAGAAACTACGAAAGTAACAGTTGTTTTGACCTCAAGGGCTTCATACCTAACATAGACGACCCAAAATAATATTCATACGGTAAAATGATCTGTTAACCAAACAAAGCTTCTCTAAATATGACATCCAACTGTGTAAAGTGTATTTTCACTATGGTCCAGCTTAACAAAAATAAATTGGCTGCACATAAACATACAACAAAAAAAATACATTGTAAAGTATGTAGCCATGATAACGAGGATCATTGTCTATACAAGCCTGTGCGCCATTCCCAGTCCGATCATAGCCCTACGACAGTCGTAAGTCTATGTCAAAGCATGAGTTACCATCATCATAGCGCTTCAGTTGCTTTCAGAAACAGGCCCTTGTGTTCAGCACCACAACTGACAAACCTTATCAGCTGGCACAAACCCCTATTAACTGTCAAAGTCTTACAACTGTTACACTCTAACTTCTGAGCACCATATTATATTTGGCATTTCATACCAACTTAGCAATGCTCCAGCTATACAGCAACAGTCTGTAAATAAACGAATCAGGACCAGACAATCCAGTACTGATGTGGTGAACATCATCTTTGCAGTTCCAAACTGTCTTTTTTCCTGTTGCCCACCTAAGTCAATAGGATTAATGCGGAAGTCACAAAATATATTCACAACCATCTTCCTGAGGCAAGATTGTCCACTTCCCGACATCAGAGTTCAGTTTTCACCTCTGCCCTTTAAAGTTGACTTTTTTTGTGAAGATATGACTACTGCACACACTGATATCAAAATCTATTTAACCAAATAAAGACAAAAACAAAAATACATGAACACTTCTATTTCCACAGCTTCCCACCGAATTGCATGAAATTAATTTAAAAAAAAAAAAAATCATTCGAAGATAAAATTCATTTCCAATTATCACCACCTGCAGAGGTAACCAACTTTCCGAAATAAGACTGGTTGGTTGTTTAATGCCACACTCAGCAATATTCCAGTAAATTTCGAAAATATGAACAGCAATGTCCGACGATATGATTTTATCATGAGGAACCTTGGGTGATGCCAGGTTTGAGTTATGAAAAGTACATTTAAAAGGGCAAGGGTGAAAATGAAGCTTTGACTCAAGTTAGACAGTTCCCACAAGAACATGATTTAACTTAATGAATGGGACTGTTTGGTTTTAACGCCACTTTTACCAATATTCCTCCAACATCACAATGAAGGACATCAATGGGCTTCAATCAAACCCTGGTCTTCTGAGTGACTAGCAAACACACTAACCACTAGGCTACCCAGTCACTCTGATTTAACAAAAGGTGGAGATAGGTCTTCAGATCAGGACATAATACAGCACACGACTCGACCTGCGAACATTTGCAACAACCATTCTAGTCTCTTCAAAGCACTGTGATTGCCACTGTTCGAATTTCCACAAAGTTCCATAAAAGAGTGACCCATGTTTCACACTGATCCAGAAATTCACTGATGCCACAAGTCCCTGACTTGCAACCACTCTAACTGCGAGAGTTCAATAGCCAACATGGTGCCGAGTTCGAATCCATCCCAACCTCAACCCCAGTTTCAGTCCCAACCTCACTGATTGATTGAATGAATCGCTCTTCAAAGCTCCACCATTATCAGTCCCAGTAAGACCACCTCACAGTGCTCCATTGCAATTTTGCATGACCATCCAGCCTTGCTGAGACTGGGTCCGTGTTAGAATGACCCCAGCTTGACAAATTAACCAATGCTAGTCTCCAGATTTCATCTTCTTGTGTTTTTTGGTCTGTTTTTGTTTGACCTGCAATTAAAACAGTTCATAAGAAATAAAGGAAAATAGAACATTTGTGACTGGTTACCTCCGTAATGATAACTGAACGTCTCAAGTAAGTGATTAGGCATGACTACTAAAGTGTTTCTGTATTGAATGTACGGAACAACAGGAGGATAGAGTCATCAATATTCACTGCATTATTAACTTTTTGTCAAGAATAAATACATCCCATTTGTTGCCATGAAATCATAATAATCCAAACGTTCCAAAAAGCACATACATAACACCAGACCCATCTATGTGCCAAGTTCAGTTAAAAATAAATCCAAAGTATCAAAGAGCACCAGTTCAACACTAGACCGACCTATGTTGTTTGAATAAAAAGCAGTATAATTTTTTTTCATGCCAACTGTAAGAGAAGTTTAGGATTGTAAGAAGGTGAATGAGTGAGCTAAAATTTATTGTCATATTGGCAATGTTTCAGCCATGTCAGGACATGAACAATTAATTGCTAAACATAATTAACATTAAAATATAAAAACCTATAAATAAGGACACTAAAATAACTAGATTATCACAGATATGAATCTAAAACTAATAAATGATTGTAAGAAACAACGGGTCATGTGAGCTAAAGGAAATCATCTAACCCACCCATTTTGATGTCTTTTTTGAGCCTGTGTTGCTCAGTGACGTAACTGCTGCTGCCTCCTCATCCTCCTCCACATCGCACTCGAAGTCCGAGTTGAGACCATCTCCTCCAAAATACTCAGCTGGAACATCAAGGATGAATCATGGAACATAGAATTAACTTTCATGTCAAGACATACCAGCCAGTCGTGTTCACTCCCAAGACTTGCAGACTGAGATTGAACTGTTTTCATCACAATATTTACCACGAATGCATACATCTGACATCTCTCATTACAGTAAAAATATAGCATAAAGTACTGAGAAGTTAAAGATTGTAATTTTGTTTCCACTCATTACTTACACATTAAATGTGAATATTAGCAGAACATAACTTCACATTTAAAGACAGAAGAACAATTAGTACTATGTCAAGTCACTATGGGCAGCAAAGCAGCCTTCAGTGCAGCGGGGCATTCTACTGATCAACCAAGTTAGAAAGTCGTGATCCATGCTGTCCCGATATTGGACCCCCTCTTCTTTCATTTCAGCAATATTTGTCAGATTTTTCTTGTTGACACTTTCCTTCATAAGTCCCCAAACATTTTCTACTGGATTTTTGTCTGGGCTTTAGTTTGGCCAATCTAATAATGTCATATTTTGGCTCAAAAATCAGGCCTGTGAAAGCTTTGAACAATGTTTTGGGTCGTTGTCCTGCTGGAAAATCCAGCAGATGGAAGTAAATGTCCCTCAGGAATATCTGTGTACGGCTCACTGTTGATACGCCTTCAAATGCACTGCCCTTAAACACAGATGTGCCACCCCACGTGTTAAATTTCAGACTGTACTTTGGGTGCTGACATAAAGGTTTTACAGTTTGTTTGGTCCAGAATTTCAGTGTATGAGGAAACCCCCACACAGAACATTCGTCTGAAAAAATCACAATGCCCCAGTTCTTGATTTTTCTGCCAACACACTGCATGCAGCTCAGTTATAACTGTTTCCTAACCACAGTTCCTCTATCAATCATATCCGACCTAAAGTTTTTTAAACTCCTTTGTGTAATTTTAGAAACATGAATACCAAGCCACCTCCTATAATGAACAGTCAATTTCTGGGCCTACCTGCACCTCAATGCCATATCCATTTGCAATATTTTTCAAAACATGATAAACAGTGGACACAGGGATGCCTGTTCTACTTGAAATGTCCTTGTTTTAGCACTCTAAAATCAACTTCCTCTTCTCTAAATCATCCTCAATGAGGATCACAGAAAATGTCATTTGTCAGCAAATAAACAAAGGGGATAACTCTTCACAAACTAATGAAAAAGTATAATGGAGTTGTCTCTCTTGAATGAAACCAAGCACTTGATAGCTGGTCAGTTTATGCTAGAAATCCACTTAAACACATTCCTAACATTCTCAATGATTTCTGGTCATGCTATATTTACATCTAGCAGGCAAGCGTATCATTACTTATCATGGGCGAAACAGGTTGGAATCTCACCCCTAATTTTAGTATACCACAAACAAAAAGTATGGGAACACGTTAACATTTGATAGTCATGCATGTACTTAAACATGGTGAGGTCATTTATACTCTAGGGTAAGCCAGTCAGCTATCCTGATCCTGTTAGTCACCTCTTACACAAGCATGGTCCACAATCCCCACACTGGTTCTCCCACCATTCGCAGTCTCACCAATAGACCAGTGAACTCAAAATCTAAACTTGAAACAGCTACCGGACAGGTAGGTTTCCTTACGTGGATATAGATCACTGTAGCTATCATCTGTGTCCACATCAGAATCCCTGTCTGAATCATAGAAACTCTTCCCTTGTCTAGATTCATCTTCCTCTCGTTTCCTCTTGCGTAACGGACGGAACGCTTCTCCAGTCTCCTGACACTTGGTCCCTGCAAACATTCATACAAATATATGTGTGACAAACAAGTTAGCACTCAGGAATCTGATAAAATATGATATCCAAAGGTCAGAAGTGTGTCTTACGATATGGTTGATGTGATTTTGTGCCTAAAGCTTTAACCTTTATCTTTTCCAATTGAGCCAATATTGTTTGATATTTGCTTGTTCAATGATGCACTCAGCAATATTCCAGCTATATCAGTATATGGTGGAGACAATCCAGTAATCAACAGCATGAGCATCACTCTATGCATCCAAGTCCGCAATCTTGACTACCTAATCCTGTTAGTCACCCCTTATGACAAGTATGGGTTGATGAAACCAATTCAGATCCAGCTTCAACAGTTCCCCCAAAATGTGGGTTTCAGGACAAATGCAATGTTTCAGCACTTACCAAAAGCACAATCTATCATACCTCCATACATTTCCAAACAAAAAATTTAAGGACTTGGAATTTTGTCCACCCTACTGTCTACAAAAATCCTACAACCAACTGAATAAATTATGCATGTAAGTCCAGAGTTCTGGGTTTTGTTTTGATTGTACTTTGATAATGTTGCTTCATTTTTTAAAAATGAAAATTTATCTCAGGGATAGTTTAATTCATACCATCAAGATATAATTTAAGCAAAAGACAGAAAAGTAACACACATCTTTTCAAGGCTTTGCCATATTTCCTGCCCTTCAAGTGACGGTCGACTGCTGTCGGCGTCTTGTTGATGTGGGTGAATGTCAGGAGGCAGAATAACTGATGCCTGGAATGAAATATGTGCTATTAAGATAAATTATCCTTCTGTCAATCTCTTTGTAATCATGGTACTCCAGATATAAACCTATATCATATATACATTCAGCAATTTAATCCATTTAATCATTGTTATATTTGTTCAATATACATCAGTCATCAGAATCTGTCACAGTTTTTGTCATATTATAGTGAGTGAGTTAATATTTAACGTCACATCGGCAATATTTCAGCCTCAAGTCATGTCATATATATATGGGCATTTGTATCCCAATCTACATGCATAACTCAAACTTCAAATCACTTTGTTTTTTTCCGTGATCATTGGATGTCAATCTCATTCTCAACGGCACATCCTATTTTCAATCTCAACTCCCTGAGGACCATACAACTCATAGAGCGACTAGGTGCACCGAGTTAATCTGTTTACCATCCTGACAAGGTACTCATGCACAACTGGATGGACTGGGACACATAGTCACAGTACTTTATCCAAGTTTACTGTACACTGCTGTACCCGTAACTAGATGTTTGCATGCACTTTATGTGGCCACCATCGGGTCATTTAGCAGTGGATTTGTGGGTTATATATTTTAAGAGCACAAGATTGTGTACTGTATATTAGGGGTTGTGGCAACTCTGAAAGAGACTGCATACAAAGTTGACTCCAAGGCTTTTACACCCACTCACATGTGAGCTCAATCCCGTCACCTTGAGCTCACTGAATCACTAGTCTGTCCATTTAGACAACCCACTCTTCATGCCCCACTATTATCAGATACAGTTAGTTAAAAATGTTAAAGGAGTGTTTTTAATCAGAATTTCAAAGAACATTTTAAGATTAAAGAGAATTACAGTGAGTGAGTGAGGTTTTATGCTGCAACATTCCAGCCATATCACAGTGGAGAAACCGGAAATGGACTTTGCAGATAATTATCAATCTCTGTCAGTATCAGTCAATACTGATATATTAATGGCATGTGTACCTTTTAACATATCCATGTTATTATTTAATTAATTTATACTATCCTACCACAAAATATTCTGCATATATCGCATGATACATATTTAGTGGAAAGCATAGGCATATCAAAGAATGAGAGCATCCTTGATATCCAGGGTATACATTACCATAAGTCTCCACGATACCCTGGATGCATCTACAGGTCAAATTCATTATCTCCCTTTGCAGCCTCTGCATTCTCAATGTGACCAATCAGCTCGGTTCGGCCCGATAAATTTATTACCTCCCTTTGCAGGCTCCGCATCATCACACTCACAGTAGCCCATCAGCTAAGCTGCCGTTACAACCTAACTTGCCAATATCAACAAAGGTAGCAGTTGCAGCTGCGAGGTTTGTTCGCGGTGTGATTTTTGTGAACTCATCGTACTCACACAGACAAATTGATAAGTCTGAAACTTTAAAATAACATATGGAAGAACTCCTTTTACCTCTAACAGAGAACCTCTGCATGGTTTGTGTTGCCAAGTTTAATCAGTTAGATAATTTAAAAAGCTAAAGTGAGTTGTGATTGGTTCACTCAACTTCCCAGTTGAGGTAATAAATATATCAGGTAGCCCTGTAGATGCATTAAGAGTATAGTGGAGACTTTTCAGAACATATGCAGAGGGTGGTTCAAGATGTTTATAGAGAAAAACAAAAACATGCACACACTCACACACACTTGAAAATTCCTGGATCCGCCTATGGTAGGACAGTTAAGGTGCAGTTCATGTGACCCCTAAGCATTTAACAAACCCAAACCCAAACCATGGTGTGCTCAAATTGTTGGCCAACCTGACCCTCTATGCTAACCCCTTGTCTTATGCATGCACTCAGTCTGCAATCAGTCCTTGCACAGACAAGGTGCCTGAGAACCTTCCAGATCAGATACATCATGTACATTCTGGATACTGTGATGTGCAGCTCGATACCTCAAACACATCCACATGAGTGGAACTAACACGTATATTTCCTTGGACCAATATCTCACATCCATAGCATGTTTGTACTTATTCTTTCACTCACTACCCTGCCCTACATCGGGCACCTATGTAAGGACCGTAACATTTCCTGAGTCCAGTGCTTGGATTCGAACAAAGTAAGGATGACCTCTGTGACATGACACCAGAAACTGCTACACTCTGAACATGCAAAGATTAAACAATTTGATCAGACTTACTCATGATGTTTCTTTGTGCTTGGAACAAGATGTGGTTTTAATCTGTCATAGTTATATTCCTTATCTTTGTACAACTTGATGAACTTCTTCCCATTCACATAACCAGACACAATATCCGGCTTGCAAGGCATCTCATGCCCACTTAATGTACATTTTATCTGCAAAAAATAAGATATAAAAAACAGGTATCAACAATGACAGACTATACTTTATTACCTTAACAGGGAATTTGAATTGGGTCGCCATGCTTGAAACAAATACAATGACTAACAACATAAACTGTGAAATTACTTAAAAAGAGATAAATATGTGCTTAATAATGATAAGACGATAACTGGACATGGAACATATGCATGCTAAAGTTGTCTCCCTTGGTACTTATCTTCGTAACATACTCCAGTTGAGGTCTCAGTCTGGAACAACATCAATCATTGCGCAACTTACAAGTAAA
The DNA here is from genome assembly GCF_037392515.1 of Haliotis asinina. Lineage (NCBI taxonomy): Eukaryota > Metazoa > Mollusca > Gastropoda > Lepetellida > Haliotidae > Haliotis > Haliotis asinina. Next base: position 46,440,266 of record NC_090281.1, read on the forward strand.
TTACACTGATAGAACTGAACAAATAATTATGTTATTTCCATTGCCGTCAGTGCAAGAAAAACCTGTCATAAAATTGAGAATATATCATCGATCAAGACAACGTGTCTAAACTATACAGAAATAAAAGCACTGAACTAAAATGTTCCAACATTTGCCAAGTATAAACCAAGTTTACCTTATTTGAATCTTGTACATGTTCTAAAACGGGATATTTTTCTAGCAGTTCCTTAATTTCTTTTGGTAAAGCTTTCACGTGTTCTTTGGACGCCATCTTTGAATCTAGTTCTACTTCCGCTTCCGCTGTCCATAGCGACGTATAAACCAAAATGGCCGAAGCTTGATTTGTGTACGTGCGAGAAATATGTTTACTTTGTATTATAGTATCTGTGTTGTTTGATTTGCATCTATACTGTTTGATGTAACAGGTACATATCATGACGATGTAATTCCAAATCCATTTTCATCTTTGATAGTTTGGAATACCTGGAAATAAGGAGAAGAGGGATCGATCTTCATGAAGTGGTATCACTAATATGACTATGAGGTTGATCGGTGGTAACTTCTGTTTATTCATTTGTAAAACATTATACTCGTCGAATTATAAGCGACACATTGCCACCTGATCAACAAGGTTTTAAATGTCCCTATTTGGTGTTCCGGAAGATTCCCGGTGTTTGGGGTTTTCGACGATGCAAGACAAAAACGTATTTTTTAGCTTTAAAATCATTAAAAGTTTTATTTTTCTAACCTTGAGTGATGAAAGATATATTCATCTGTTTCACAAAGAAATGTCAAGTGTTACCTACAAAAATAGCATTGATGACATTGCATCGGCAAAACAGTAGCCACTTGTGTTTTCAACAATGAGACATACTTTTTATCCTACTACAAGAAAGTGTTTTGATCATATGACTTCCTATATTTATATTGCCTGTTGTCAACAGACAACTGATCTTACTGAATATGACAGTCGCTTGCTATTTTTATGTTATTGTTATATAGGCAACTGATTTTGCATCTGAAATGGTAGATCTAATAACAATCTCAAGTAAATAATATTTGTTTTTATTATAACTAGACTTGTGGATTTCAGTTGTCAATAAAACGTCTTACGACAGCAAGTGGACTTCTGCAGGGATTGGGAAAGAGAACTTTAACTTTCTGAATTTAGAATGGGCCTCTGCCCTTGTATCAAGAGTAAACTTCAAAATTTTATTCGGCCATTTTCATTCAAATGTACAAAATGGTCCATGGCCCATGGCCCCTGCCTTTCCCAATCCCTGCATCTGCCCTGCCAATGAAACTGTTTGTGCACTCAAATCGGGCACTCGATCATTCCCCCATTATAGCACTAGCAATGTAACTGTCAAAAACACCAGAACATCAAATTTAGCTAGCTTTCAGAAATATATTATGTCCCCAACTCTTTATGCTGGTTAACAATGAACGTAGTTTACTTGATAGTCTGTCAACAAACCATTTCATCGTGAATCATCATTCACAAATCGCTGGTTTGTCTATCCTTGGCTCATGTATGTTTCTATAGCTGTCATTTAGAGGAAATATCTAAATCAAATCAAGCAAAATGTTTCCCCAACCATTTCAGGGACAGATACAATTTTATACTGAGAGAGAATCACCGATGCTATATGTAAGATCAGTTTGGGGCTCAGGGATTTACTGCTTAACCAGCTATAAAGTTTAGTGAAAAAAGTGTATGCAGTGTTCACAAATAGCGTCTGACCCTCTGACAAATCTGGCAGATTCACCAGTGGTCAAATAGAAATCACCAACCTGCCAGCTCCAGTGTCTGCCTGAATATTTCACAATGTCTTTGTGTGAAGTTGTTATTTGTGGCATGTGACACTTTTTGGCTGTTTATATCTGAAGTCTGTTTATATCTGTTTACATCTGAAACTTACAGGACCCAATGTCCTGTTACTTTGAAACACCATCGTGAACACTGTGTATGTGGGATGATCTGGGGTCATTGTTATTAGTTTTTCTGTAAAATATTGAATAACACTGATAGAAAGAGAACAATGAAACATGACAATTTTAGAGAATGGAATAAAATTGGATTGATTTCAGGAAGTGATGAGATAAATTCTGTGGACTCCAAGACTCAACAATGAGTGCCACAGTGGTGCCAGTCAATGTGGATCCCCAGCCACAGATGCCAACCCCTCCACTGATGGACCGATCCTCTAGAATGGAGGAAAGTGGCACCATGGTGCCTGCTACTAGCAATCAGAGTAAGGATGCTTATTTACTTTCTTTTTCCCAAATCAGTGTAGCGATAACTGCGTTAAAGCACAGTTGCTTTTTTCGTAAAACAATTGTATGTGAAATCATTGTTGTCATCATTAATGAATTTGCTTACAACATCCACCACTCCATTGCCTAGTCTTATCCCAATTTTTTATGTTTCTTGCAGCTTGTATAATGTTGAGTTAGCAACAAAGAAAATATTTCTGCAGTTATCATTAATTAGCCAAACTACAGAAGTTGGTAATTAAAAAACGTGCTGTCCAGTGGTCTTGATGTTAAGTGTCAGTATTATCATGTCTCTTTTCTTGCTTTAGTTGTTCGTACGTTATGCATTATATGGGGGCATAAGCCTAGTGGTTGAGGTTTTCGCTCGTTACTCCTTCAGTTCAGTTCCTCACAATGTGTAAAGTCTATTTCTCTTAGCTGGAATAATGCTAGAAGTGGCATAAAAGTAAACTCACACACTATATCTTATTTGTATGACTAAATTCATTACAGGTGTCCTGCCCAATCTTAGGTCCAGCACATCAGTGGACAAGACGAAACCCCTCCCAACATCATTACAGAGTGACTTCCTTCCTGAAGACATCCTTTTTGCTCTTACCCAGGCTCCTGTACTGAAAGACAAACTAGGACCACCATCTCGGCACAGGAATCTTAATACTTCCTCAGTATGTTTCCAGATTAGAGACCCGTGAAGGTCCCGGGGTAGAATAGGCCTTCAGCAACCCAAGCTTGCCATAAAAGGCAACTATGCTTGTCGTAAGAGGCGACTAACAGGATCGGGTAGTCAGGCTTGTTGACTTGGTTGACACGTCATCAGTTCCCAACTGTGCAGACTGATGCTGATGTTCCCAGTTACACAGATCGATGCTCATTCTGTTGATCACTAGATTGTCTGGTCCAGACTCAATTATTTACAGATCGCTGCCATATATATGGAATATTGCTGTGACATTAACTAAACTCACTCCAAATAAGAAATTTTGTTTTATCCTGACTCATGCTATATTGCTTTTCTCCCTTTCCCTTTCAATGGTTACTTGGAAACTTGAATCCCTTTGTTCCCAAGAACAGTCAAAATTCACTCTGCAATCAAGAGCCCAGCTTTCACTCTAAACAAAGGCATGCTTTCATCACTCTCTCTCTCTTGGTAAGCCTGTCCTAGGGCCTGCAGTGAAGCCTGTAGTGCTGAGAGGGGACAGTTGGGAGGGCCAGATCATGAACAGAATAAGTATAAAATATTTTTATCATGAAAATGACAAGAGAGGCACATTTTTGTAATGCATAACAGTTGATATGAGAAAGCACATCCTGCTCTGATCAGTGAAGATCTGAGCTAGAATTGGTCTTCCACAACCCATGCTTGTCATAAGAGACAGCTGACGGGCTCGGGTGATCATGGTTGTCAACATATTATATAATTGTGCCCATGATATCAATCACTCTAGTGTCTGGTTACAGACCTCTGTCATGCAGCTGAAATGCAGCATTAAACAACAGACAACAAAAACATGATAATTGTAGCGTCATCAGACTGTTATCTTTATTTAAGGTGTTTTTCATATATTATGATGATTATTGCAAAGGTTCAGGGACGCCAGCGTCCTGCCAATGTCTGGAACTTCCAGCGGAGGGACAAATTCAAGCATCTCACAGAGAACACAGCTTGCACTTGTGGAGCAGGGAGGTAGATGGCATCAGTTATATACAGTTGTAACACCTCATGGTGTTTGTATGATACTTTCAGGGGTTCAAAAATCCTATCGCCCAATGCCAGGGACAAGTCAGTTTTCATTTCGGGCAATCAAATAATGGTATCTTACTTGTCCGTGGACTACTAGATAATTTCTACTTATGGTTTCAAACTGCAAATAAACTTGGATTTCATTTCATATCTACTGATAATGTAGCTATTACATTTCTCTATAGCAGTAATTTCGAGCTATTGTTCTTTGAAATTTATCACTCTTCAGTAAATAGTCCAGTAAACAGTAACATCCAACAATGTGTCATAAAATCAGGACAAGTTGCTTTCATGAAGTCACTAGCCCTGTGGCAAGTTGCTTTTAAAAAATATTTTGAGCCGATGTACTTTATTACCCATGTAGTCAACATATGAGCAGTTGCATACTAATCTCCTACGTCACTTGGGTGTTGTATCACATTAACTTGTGTCGTAACAGCTTGACACAAGATTCTAATGGTTTGATTGGATAACTGATTACCTCTTAGTTTGGTCATGTTTTGACAGAACTACTTTTTCATTCATAACAAAAACATGAATTCATTCTTTCTACAACTTATATGCATTATGGGAATGTAAACATTGCGAATGAAGCTGTGTTGCTGTTGAATTGTGAGTTGAACTGAGACATTATATCCGTCAAAAACGCATGTGTCATTTATATGTGATGTTTGCGCCGGTGATGTTAGCCACGAGAAGCAACTGCAAACCAAGAAACGGTGTGCTACGAGTAGTTTACAGTAGAGGGCTATACGAGGCAGTGACAACTGATATGCATCGTGACGTCAGTTACCGAGGGGTAGACAAATATGTAATGTGACAATACAGTGTGACGTCATGAAAAAACTTTTCTACAGTACGTAATTCTACTGCAACCTCTTTTTGAAACCAGTTTCAGTTTGAAACCATAAAATTAACGAAAAATATGTTATTTTGACAAAATAATGCATACACGACATGGGTAGTATATAAAATACCACACTCGCTCTCATTCCATATGAATTATACGAAACTCAGGAACTTCCCATGGTATCTTACCTTCCATTCACTGGGTCAGATACCTTAGGAAGGACACTCATTTTGTGAAATTTGTATGGAATGAGACCTCATGTAGTATTCTCCATCATTTCCATCATCTGTAATGCAAGTGGCCAGTGAAGGAGTTTAGGTTGATATTTCATTTCTTTTCTGATGAGGTCTTCCTTGGAGTATATATGCCTTTTCTGCTGTTGTGAATGTCCTCTGACAGTTGATAAAACACCCAGAATTTTTATCATGACCCACCTCATCATTCCTTCCTTTATTCTATATACACGTACAATGAACACATGTGGTAACCTATGTTGTGACTAATACAATGTCAGAGACTTTATTTACTGTCTCTATCCTGCCCTTTATTATGTTTTAACAATCCAAAGATGCATGAATTTTGTCTCTTAAAATGCTGTAATTTTGAGCTTGATTTGCATGTGGGGCTTGCATCCATTTGATGTTGCCTCAGGAGTAACTTTCTGTCATTCAACAATTGTTCCATTTAATCATTCCTTTTCACGTCTTTGATAATAATTTCGTTAAAACATTGCTACAACCTTCACATCACAGAACATTTCCACTACTAGAAAATACATATATATACCCCAAGGAAGACTCTCTTTGAACACCTGAAAATTATATGGGTTTTGCTACATTTTAATAAACCAGTTCATTATCTTATGTTGGTAAAAAGAAACACTGTTACAGTATCCTTATAGAGGAAGGTTGAAACATTATTGGGACAGTGGGGTAGCCTAGTGGTTAAAGCGTTTCCTCATCACACCTAAGTCCCGGGTTTGATCCCTCACAGCCCATTTCTAGTGTCCTCACCATGATATTGCTGGAATATTACTTAAAACGCCATAAAACCAAGCTCACTCACTTCAAATGTTGCTGCTGTTGTACTGGTTGTGACGATGTCCATGATGTATTCTTATTCTCCTCTGCATCCCAGAGACATCTCTTTCCTCTATGATGTCCCTCAAACAAAGACTGCTGGAGAACGGCCAGAGAAGACTGACAAGAGCATCATCAGACGGGATGCTGAGGAGAAGCCAAGACAGGTAAGTTAGAGCCAGTGTTTTGAGTTAGAGCTGATGCTTTATATACAGCTAGGGATGTAAGGATAAGGTGATAAAAAGTATATTAGAGCTGATGATTTGTATAAGGCAAGAGATGTTAGGATGAAGTGATAAAGTTGTTCGAGCTGATGATTTGTATAAGGCAAGAGATGTTAGGATGAGGTGATAAAGTGTGTTCGAGCTGATGATTTGTATAAGGCAAGAGATGTTAGGATGAGGTGATAAAATGTGTTAGAGCTAATGATTTGTTTAAGGTAAGGGATGTTAGAATGACCTGATAAAGTATATTAGAGCTGATGATTTGTTTAAGGCAAGGGAAGTTATAATGACCTGATAAAGTATATTAGAGCAGATGATTTGTCTGAGGCAAGGGATGTTAGGATGAGGTGATAAAGTGTGTTAGTGTTGATAAAGTGGGTTAGAGCAGATAAAGAGTTGGAGCTATTATATAAATAGCACATAAATTGTTAGAGCAGAAGATGTCTGTTTGAGATGATAAAGTTGGTCAAAACTGAAAAAGGAGATTAGTGCAGATAAAGTTGCAATAGAGCTGATGATTTCTTTCAGGCCAGAGAAGCTTGTATAAGCTGATGATGTGCGTCAGAGCTGATTGAGTAGTTTCAAGCAGATAACATGTGCTATACGTGATAGTGTTTCAGAAATGACAGCTGTTCAGTAACAGGTTTTGGTTAATGCTCCAGGTACTACAGCTCCCTGACACACTGTTGCCGGATGAGTACCACATCGTCAAGAACAAGGGCGTCATGGGCATAGAGTATCATGAAGAGTAAGACAGATTTATGACATTATATTTTCCCCTAGAGGAGGGACATTTATTTCCCTTTTTTCAAACACTGAATGTCATTCCATTCAGGGGTGGGAATTATTTTTTGCACATTTTCTTAATTTCCTGTTTTGAGAACAAAAAATTCATGTGTACCACATAACGAAATAAATACCATCAGTGATTTTTGTGAAAATGGTATTGATGTTTCTATTTAATTATAAATGAATTTGTTTACAGTAAATATTCAACACAGCCTGAAGACCACGAGAAGCATCTGGTCAAGTTTCCATCCCTGTAAGTCTGCTGTTATCACGTCCCGTATACATACCGTCTGCTTCCAGAAACACACGTTGCTAGATATCTTTTCATGATTTGCTTTTGAAACAGGTTGACTGGTCAGACACAAGGGAGAGTCAGATTAAGGGTTATTATGTTGAAGTCAAGGCTACACAAAGTGTATACTCTAGTATGGACTTTCAATGGTGGTAAGGTGTAAGCCTGTATGACCTGTATCTCCTTGGGCACTCCATTATGCTGTTCATTTGTTTGTTTGTTTGTTTGGACAGTTGTTTGTCCATTCATCCTTCCTTCCATCCGGACCCGTGAACTTCCCGGGGCAGAATAGGCCTTCAGCAACCCATGCTTGCCATAAAAGGCGACTCAGCTTGTCGTAAGAGGCGACTAACGGGATCGGGTGGTCAGGCTCGCTGACTTGGTTGATACATGTCATCAGTTCCCAATTGCGCAGATCGATGCTCATGTTGTTGATCACTGGATTGTCTGGTCCAGACTCGATTATTTACAGACCGCCGCCATATAGCTGGAATATTGCTGAGTGCGGCGTAAAACTAAATTCACTCATTCACTCACTCCTTCCATCCGTCCATCCTTCTGTCCGTCATTGGAGGTAAGGTGTAAGCTTGTATGACCTGTATCTCCTAGGGCACTCCATTATGCTGTTCATTTGTTTGTTTGTTTGTTTGGACAGTTGTTTGTCCATTCATCCTTCCTTCCTTCCTTCCTTCCATCCATCTGTCCGTTGATGGAGGTAAGGCGTAAGCTTGTATGACCTGTATCTCCTTGGGCACACCATTATGCTGTTCATTTGTTTGTTTGTTTGTTTGGACAGTTGTTTGTCCATTCATCCTTCCTTCCATCCGTCCATCCTTCTGTCCGTCGATGGAGGTAAGGTGTAAGCTTGTATGACCTGTATCTCCTTGGGCACACCACTATACCGTTCATTCCATCAGTCATTTGTCAGTTCACCCATCCTTCCATTATTGCTCTGTCCATCCTTCTTTCCCTCCTTCCTTCCTTCATTCCATTCTTCCTTCCTTTGGTTGATTGCTTGGTTTGTCAATGGGAGTTCCAGGCATTAGGTGACCAGAGGTTTAATTTCTGTCGTTTCCCTCCCTAACACACACCTACACTTGCTAAAACACACACACTGAAATTCCAGTGTGTTAAACAAGAAGGTCACACTGTTCCTTGTGTGTGCAGGAAGCCGGCCAGCAGGTATGAGGTCATCCAACTGAAGAGGTCATTGGAGGACATGCTGGAGAAGGCTGGTGTTGAGGACAATGATGTTGTTGTTAAGGGACCAACACAGGTGAGCATTCCACTACTCTACTTCTATGCTCTCATGTACATAGTTGACAGGTAAAGATCCATAACAGGTGACTAGCAGGATCGGGTGGTCAGGCTTGCTGACTTGGTTGACATGTCATCATATTCCAGTTACATAGATTGATGCTCACTGGATTGTCTGGTCCAGACTCGATTATTTACATACAGCTGGAATATTGCTTAGTGCTGCATTAAACAACAACCCGACCAGTCAGCATGCATATGCAGGATTTGTTTCTACTACTCAATTTCTGTATTCTCATATACATAATCAATTGTCATAAGAGGTGACTAATGGGATCAGATGGTCAGATTCATTTAGATGCGTCATCATATCATGTTGTGAAATGGCACCCTGGGCATTTGGTGGTGTTTGGAATGTGTTCTGTAGATGAAGAACAAGAGGACACATTCTCTCATGAATCACAGCTGTGACAGAGAGGTTTACACTAGTAACATGCTATTTCAACAGTGATTGAGTGGTTAAACGACATCAGGTGATGTTGAATATGTAAATTCTTCTGTAACATGGTATCATTTCCAAGTAACAAGTGTGATTAGAAGTTTTTGCATATATATGTTGACGTAAATTCTTAATAACAATGGCAGTGATTTTCTTCAGATGCATAACCTGCTTGAACTGATAAAGAAAGAACAGAACATCTACAACATAGTCTTCCATGAACTCATTAGACAGGTAAGTTCATCATTACATTCTGCTTTCATGACTCAGTATTTGTAAGCCTCTATTGGCAAACAAAGATAAGTTGAGCACCGACTTGACAATTGACTCATATTAGCTTGTATGAGTGCCGCTCAGTAGTGCTTATCATCATGAGCAATGGGGCCCCAGGTTGTCAGCAATCAAGTACTACACCAACCACATGAAAGTCTTATGAGCAAGGCATGTACAGCTGTGCATGGAATCAAGTTCATTGTCATGCACTGCACAAGCACTAGCCTCCATTTGCTCTACCTTTCACAAACCAAATGGGTTTTGCTCATTGCCAGTCTTTGCCTACTCCGTAGACATGTCCTCTGCACTGGTCCAACTTATCCTTGCTTGCCAGTAAGACAAAGGGTTCCATTCTGCAGTAATGTACCAAATTATGTTCCCCTTCTTCCCTCATCGGTGTTGCACTGTAGTTTTCTGGCTTCATAACTGTTTTTATGTAATAGGGATACAGGGATAGTGTTGTTACACTGAAATTTCTCACACTAAAAAAGTCAGTTATCCCATTGGGCTCCCAAATTATGGATTGGGCCCTCTGCAATCAGTGTTTGTCATTGGGGGGTCATTTAAATGGATCAGATGGCCAGTTCTGTGATCTGGCAGATTAGAGTTCATAATAGTGCTCATGGTATTAGTCACTTGTTTATCACATCCACTAACTGATTATCTACAGGCCACTCTAGCTGCGATATTGTGGAGTATGACATAAATGTTGTGTCCATATGTCTAGGTCAGCATCGAGTGTGTGGAGCGAGGGGAGTTGCTGGCAATGTTACGAGATAAATACAGCGCCCTCCTCAACAAAGTTCCGCAGCAGATCAAGAGGTGAGTCGTTTCATAGCAACAGTTTTTTCATGTGCTCACAAAGGAAGTGAGGGAACCCAGTTGTTAAAATGTCCCCACACTGGGCAGTGTTTGAAACTCCTCTCATGATACTGGCTGTGAAACCATACTCACTCTCTCTGTCAACTGAGTTTGGATTTCTTGGACAAGATGAATCACTTGTACTTCATGTTTTTTGTAAGAAGTGACTATTGAGGATTGGGTGGTTACAATGGCTGGCCTGTCATTGTGTCAGCCGTGTTCATACCTCGGTTAGAAACCTTACAGCTGTGTTGGTCAGAGACTAAAATGGATAGGTGGTTAAGTTCAATGGATTTGTTGTTTCTGTTTGACTGGGATGGGCTGTGATGTGTGCCATAATATCAGTCACTAGTTTGTTTGACTTGATAATTTCAGTTTATCCAGGAGACTTGACACCCTTCATTCAGCATATGATACTCAAGATTTACCCAACTTGTGAAAAATGTAGCCATTTTTATTAGTATAATATCACAGAGTGTTATGACAATGTGTTCATCACAATGTGTTTCTCCAGTCTTCATGAGGAGGTGATGGCACAGCGGGCTTTGGATCGGCGACTCACAGAGGAACTCATGAGATTCAAATCTACCATCAGTGTTCTAACAAAGTAAGTCAAATGTTTTCTTCACATTATTACTGGGATGTTTAGTGAGAAATGTTAACTTTAATTGTATTTCCAGGGAAGGTTTTGACTTTTTTACAGCAACAGTACATGGTTTACATCTTCCAGAGATTGTTCCTTTTTGTGTAGTGGTTGCAGAGCAGGTAAGAAGCATGTGGTCAGTTATGAAAAGTTTGTTTTTTTGCTAGGTTTTGACAGATGTACATGGGGTTTTTTCACATAGTACAATAAGGTCATTGTAGTTGGACAAATTACAGTAGATTCAAATGATTTCTGATTTTGTTTTGTTCTTGGTAATGCTCTAAAAGTGAAAAAACTTGTTAAAGTGGGAGTTTGGTGGAAGTTGATTTGTTTGTGCTTCAGTGAGTTGACAGACGTGAAAGAACATGACCAGCAAGTGACCAAGGAGGCTCAGAAAGCTCAGGAAGATGTAAGTCTGCATCAAACTGGCTACTACTGCTGCTAATATGTTTCCTGTCAAGCAAGTGTCTCCCACCATGCTTCCTTTGAAACCAGTCTCCTAACATTTCTTTCGCTTGAAGCCAGTGTCTCGTAACATTTCCTCCCTTGAAACCAGTGCCTTCTAACATGTCTTCCCTTGAAACCTGTCTCTCCTAACATGTCTTCCTTGAAGCTAGTGTCTCCTAATATGTCTTCCCTTAAAGTCAGCATTACCAAACATATCAACCCTTAAACCAGTGTCCACTGTCATGTTTTTCCTTCCAACCAGTATTTACCAACATGTTTTACCAACAATTCTGTGGCTTGAACATGTTTCTCCTTCAAGTGCCTCATGTTTTCTCAATATTTTCTGGACAAGTCAGAGAATTATGTAAATGAAAGCTGTAAAGGGAACAAAGCAACATGTGGTTTGACAATCAGTTAAAATATTAATGCAAGTTGGGATAGAGGATCTAAGATCGCTGTTTTAAGGTGTATGGCTTTTCTGTCCCTTCATGACACTGAACTGAAATATTTGGGGAATGTCTTCATGGCCTGAAAACAGATCAGTGTTATTTTTGTTTCTGGGTTGAATTGAAAATTATTGTTTCTGCAAACTGAACTGATGCTATGACTTCCTGCAGCTCAAGACAGCTCTAGGTGATGCACAGAAAAACGCCAGTCTCCTGGCAGAGTACCATGACCTGTATGAGCTGCAGCGCCGGCGTTTGGAACGCCAAGTGTTCATGTTGTCTGACGAGAGGGAGCTATGGAGTACAGCAGCTTACAGTCTTGCTCTCAAGGTCAGTACACTGGTCATAGTAAAAACAAGGGGTGATTATTGAGGTTGAAGCAACTATTGCGACAGTAATTGTCTATTGAAACATGCTATTGCTAAGATGAGTACTGTCTGTGATAACTCTTGAGGACTGTTGACTGTAAAACATGTTTCAATCAGGTGACGGAGGAATGCCGACTGACAACAGCCAAACGGATGCATGTCAGTGAGAAAGCCTGGGCCAAGCTAGCCAATCACTTTACGGTGTTGCTAAGTGACAAAGACACTGAACAACTGACGGAGATTCAGGGCCATGTTGAAGTATGGCGGGACAAGATTGAGGATTTCAACATTGCCCTGAAGCAGCGAGAGGAGGAGATGAGGGAACACCTGCAGGGCATCAGGGCAGGCGTGGAGAACTGGGTGCTAGACTTCCAAAAGGACTGCTTGTGAGTGGACCCGTTGTTAAATTATGGGATTTGAGATCATCTTGGTAGAAAGTGAGTGAGTTTAATTTTATGCCACACTCAGCAATATTCCAGCTATATGGCGAATATCTGTGAATAATTGAGTCTGGACAAGACAGTCTCATGATCAACAGCAAGATCATCAATCTGCACAATTGAGAACCGATGACATCTTATCCAAGTCAGCGAGTCTGACCTCCTGAACCATTATTTGCCTTTTACAACAAGCATGGGTTGCTGAAGGCCAATATTCTAACCTGTACCTTCACGGGTGTCTTGTTAGTAAAACTGCTTGGTATAACAGGGTCCACATATGGGTAACTTAAAGGGGAAATGTTGTGTTTCAGCAATGCAGAGGGTAACATGGTGAAAGTCCCCGACAAGGAGAAGATGATCAGTCTCCGCAACGACATCCAAGCTTGGGAGGAGGTAATATGGATGATGATGATGATGATGATGATGATGATGATGATGATGATGATGATGATGATGATGATGATGATGATGATGATGATGATTTTGTTTGCCATGCAGTACAACAACTCTTGTTTATGTTCACAACATTACAACCAGATATATTTAGTGTTGATACAGTCAAAACTAGTGTGATGGTAAATCTGCTTACATATGTTAAAATTTGTGTTCATTTCTTTCCAACCATTGCTTCCAAAGGATACATCAAAGAGTTTGTAACATTGTTTCTCTATATGCTGCTCATCATTTGTTAAGGATGATGTTTCATAATGTCCGTCACTTTCACTTTGACACCTGAGACTTGTCCTCGACTTGTCCAAAAACAACTCCAAAATAGGTTTATCACAGAGAGAATAAATGGGAGAGTTTGTTGATTCTAGGTTACAGTTATAGGACAGAAAGTAGTGTTGCCCATGTCAGTCATGCCCTCCCTAGAATTGTGTTTCCACTATGATTTTATGGGGGATTTTTCTCACATTCTCTGTGAAGATATTTAAAATTTTCTTTAAAGAGGTGTGTGAATATGTGTGTCAAAACAGGAGGATTTCATATTTTCTGACATCAAACATTGCATTCCAATGTGTGACAACTCAGTATTGATTCAAAGTGGTTATTACCTACCCCTAACAAAATTTGAGCTGTATAATAGTTTCACAAAGTCTACATGTGCTTCATGATTTCAGTTGCATCAAGAAAATTACAAAGTTACAAAGAATTCACATTTCACAAAGTGTCTTTTTTTCCCATCACTTTCACTAGATATTGTGTGTCATGTGTCAGGGGAGAGGAGATAGCACAGTAGACTAAGGTGTTGCTATCCAGGTGGGGCCAGTATCCTCTGATACTGGGTCCAAAGTCCATATTCTTGTCCATGATCCTCCATGTTCTCTGAGAAGACTATGTTTGACTTAATAGCAGTCATCACTGGCATACCAGATACTTGGGATCCTGGGTCTGAATCCCAGTTCAGGCAGTACAGTGGAAGCTGTCTAAACTGGCACACATTGGGACTGAAGAAATAATCCAGTTTAGACAAAGTGCTGGTTTGTAGAGCTGATGCTAAATGTACAAGCCATGAATGGGGCTGAGATATTATTCTGTTGTTGACAACTTGCCGGATTGGACAGATGCCAGTTTTGACAGCTTCCACTGTATATTTATGTTTGTCAGCACAGTATCCAATTACATGGGAATTGGTACACATCTGTGTCACATCTTGATTTTCTCTCACATTAAGCCAGCATGCCACGATATCAATGGAAACGTTTTAAAAGCAACAACAAACGTATCTCATTTACTCACTCACTATATCACTTTCTATTTTCTAGCAGACTTGCTAGTGAACATTTGACCCAGATTTTTCAAAAGTTAGGGACCTCTGAAACACCAGGCGCTCACCCTATCTTGGATCTGATGGAGTAGCAAGTATCTAAATTTCTCTTAATATTGGGATTTCGGCTAGATAGGTTTGCACATATGTAGATAAAATTGTTTATATCTTCTATTGACAAATTTATGAAAGAAAATTCATGCAAAAGAATATTGCAAGTCCCAAACTTCCTGATAAGGAGGCCAATTTTCATCATGAAGGCTTTATGAATAGTTAACAAAAAAATGTCTGTCTGATACAGATCAAGAGCATAATTAACAACTGTTTGGGGACATAAGGTATAGGCATGTGATTTAATGTCATTGTTTGGAAACATTTTCAATGAGGGTTAAAAGTACTTTCATATTGCCATCTCTAATACAGAACCTAAATGGAACTCTTCATCCGGTCCAAGATAAAGTGGTCCAGAGTCCCCATTTTACTTACTACTTTTTTCCTATGTCATAGTGTTTGGGGGTAAATATAAAGTCTGTAATAATGAAAATTAATAAAATGCTTGCTTGCAAATTTTATTTGCTAGGACAGGTTGCACTATAATATGTTCGCTAATTAAGCAACAGCTTTACTTCTTGTTAGTCAATGTATATATGAACCGATTGATGACTTTTGTGATATTGTATCGATACTGAATCACAAGACTGTTATGAATGAACTGTCACCGGGAAAAGACATTTTCCCTACTTGAATGGCATAAGAGGAAGTTACTTAAGACATTTGATTTTAACATTGTCTGCCAGAAGATGAGTCAAGTCATTCACATGTTTAAATAAGTGTTAAATTATATAATGGTTCCATCCAGTTTTCACAGGAATAACAAAAACAAATATTGCCAGTATATTGTGAAGAGCAGATCAACTGAAAGAAAAGATTGTCCAGTGTCCAAAGAGGCAGAGTCAATATTTTACTTCTTAGGCTTAATTGAAGAAAAGATATGATACCTTGGTGCCAAGTGACATGTAAATTTCATATTCTGTCAGTGTCTCTTCGTGTCCATCTTCAGAATCTGTCAAAGGAGGCTGAGGTGTTTGCAGGAGATCTGCTTCTGTCAAATCAGGATGAGTTGATCCACATTCGCAAGGAGATGGATGGCTGGACAGACAGTGCCTTGAAGGTGTTCGGACGTCACTCCGGTCTAGATGGACGCTCACACGTGGAGCAGGACAATATGATACTCCTCAATGATGTGAGCAGATACAATTTCCTGGTTCACCTGTAGGATTATATGTGAAATTAATCTGAGTTAATACTATTTCCTGGTTCACCTGTAGGATTATAAGTGAAATTAATCTGAGTATCAGTAATTTTCACCGTATGGTATCTTGTTATTTATGCTCATAGGTGGGCTTTTAGATTTGTCAGGACTCACTCACTCACTCACTCACTCTGATTGATTGATGATGCATATCAGAAGACGCAAATATTTACAGACAGCTGGAATATTGCTCATTGGCATAAAGTTAGAAAGAAATACACACAAAAAATATTTGTTAAAAAAACCACAGCAAAATAACTCAGTGAACGTCTCCAAACAGATTGTGCCAGATATTGAGTACATATGTTATTTCTTCAATTTATTATCTTTGTTCATCATTTTGTAGGAAGTGGAGGAATTATTAAAACAGTTCACAAACAGAATGAGTGGAGAAAATGGTAAGTGCAGCATCTATGGCTGGCTACATCATGTTATCCTCACTAGACACTGGACCTGGATTCCAGCTCAGAATGTAGGTGGCATGTCAAGATCCTGCTTAGAATTGATCTTCAGTAACTCAAGCTTGTCATAAAAGGCAACTAGCAGGATCAGGTGGTCAGGCTCGCTGACTTCGTTGGCACATGTCATTGTACCATAATCGTGTAGATCAATGCTCGTGCTGTTGATCACTGGATTATTCAGTCCAGATTCCATTATGTACAGATTGCCACCATTTGGCTGGAATATTGCTGAGTGTGCCATAAAACTAAACTCACTCACTCTTTTTGCTAGAATTAGTTAAATCATTAAAATTACAATTTTGAAAGTATTGCCAGTAACCTTACTCCTTCACAGGAGTGGCGACAAGCGTGATCCACTTGACCAATGCCATTGAGCTGTGGGAAACACGCCTGACGTCAGCCCTAAATGGCTCCATGGTCCTGCAGGAGACAGACTGGAGCAGCTTCTACCACACCATGGACGACTGGGTGGTGGCAGTGGACCAATGTCTGGAGTATGTCGGCGTGACCCAGAAACAGGAGGACAAACAGGAAGGGCGGGAACACACTAGGTAGACATGACAATGCCATGACAGCATGTCAGCATGACCAGCATGACCGGCACTACGATATACTGCTGTAGTTACTCATTTGTAGAGCAGATTGTACTCGAGAGGTCACACACTGAGCATATCACACTTGTATATTTAACATCCTTTGTTACTGAGGGAACCTTTCTTAGGAACTTTTATTGTAGTGTACAACATAAATCATATAGGGTAAGTCTGTATATTGTTCTTATTATCATAGTCTTCTTTCTCATTACCATATGGTGCAGTGCGAGGCCCACCTCTGGTGTCCCCCGCCATGATATTGCTGGAATATTGAGAAAAGCATTGCAAATCTATACTCACTCACTGGTGTGCAACATTTGTGGAAATCCTTTCTAGTCTTTGAGCATTCCCCAGTACCCCAGGTATACCAGTTAAGACTTTGGAACTTAATATTTAAGTTTTTAACCATACAGTCAAATGTTCTTTTGTCAAACTTACTGTTGTTGTAAAGTAAGAGCTTCGTACCTGCATATTTCCAATTTAGCCATAATTTTTCAGAGGTTGTGTAAACCTCAGATAACTTAAAGTATTTATGATCTCGTGTTTAATATTTCTAACAACTAAAAGATAATTTTCAACTTAAAGTTTTACTTTCCAAGTTAGGAGACACACCTACTATTTTGCACAGATGTTGAACACTCTGCAACTTGGCTTCTGAGGTGCTGATAAATAACAATACTTTCAAGAATTCCTTTTATGTATATGCATATATATGTCAATATGTCAGCTAGAGATATTTACATCCTCTCTGGATAGTGTGTGACACAAAAGATAGTTAATATTTTTGTATGGTTAGAAAAAGTTAATCATTAAGATTTTATGACATTTGGAACCATCTGACATGTTTTATCCTCCTTATATGACTTGTGTACAATCTGCTCCGTGGTAGAATACCCCAGCACCAGTATAGTCTGTGGTGACACTCTCCCAACATTGCTTTGTTCTCTAATGTTGCTAGTTTGTCACTGTAACCGCTCAGCATTGTCTTCTACTCCAGTGTGAGTTAACCCTACCATCTTCTTTCTCTGTGTATTACTTTCCTGTGACTACTAACATCTTATTTAAAGGGTTGATCTGTATAGGATTTGTATGTCCTAAGCTATCTTTGTTGTGAGAGGCAACAAATGGACAAGGGTGCTGTTGTTCAAAGCGATCTTGGCACTAAGGTGATTGTAACTCCCATACCTTAGCATCGACTTACAACAGTCATATAAACCTCAAGTGTGCATCTCACTATACATTAGGTCATCTCTTGTTTTCCCAGAATAACCGCATTTGAGGTTTTTGTTTTGGAGGGACAGGTTTTTACTTCGTTAGTAAGACCGCTTCCCAGGTTTTTCTTTTCGTTAGTAAGACCGCTTCCCAGGTTTTTCTTTTCGTTAGTAAGACCACTTCCCAGGTTTTACTTTTCATTAATAAGACCGCTTCCCAGGTTTTACTTTTCGTTAGAAAGACCGCTTCCCAGGGTTTACTTTTCCTAACTTTATGTGAACATCAACATTTAAATGATACATGAATCTCACAATACAAAGGTTTTCCGAAGCGGCACTGGAACTGCAATTCTCTCATCCGTAGGCAGACGCTCTATGGCACGGCCACCAGGCTGACAAAGGTTGAGGGGTTAAATTATCTACTTCTATTTACTGTCATTAAATTGATTTTACGCATGTTTCAGTTTTTGTTATGTAACTTCATTAAATGATCATCTACATTGTAGTTACCCATCATTGACTGTGTGTATGTTAGAGAAAACACTTCTCCTCGGTTTTGGTAGACAATGTAAAACCATTGGGGTGGGGAAATCCCTCCTCCTCCGGTTTTACATTGTCTACCAACACCTCGGAGGCATGTTTTCTCCTATACGTAACACTGAGGCTGCTTTTACAATGGTACCCAATTTGTCTGGTGTGGTGGCTTGATTGATTGTGTCATCATACCATGATGAGAAACAGTGTTCACAATATCAATCACTGGTTAGGCTTGTCTGGTAAGGCTTTTTACAAGTCAACTTGATGTAGCATGAATAGAACTTGTAACATGTTGTATTTGTAATTACACTTTCTTAGTAAATATAACTAACTGATGAAACAAAAAAAAACCAAACAAATGTTATAGTCAGTGGTAAACTGCAGTTAACTATGCAGAGTTACCTGCCTTTGTGATGCCAGGATACACTGGTCATAGTTTCAAAACCCAAAACACTCATCTTTAACAAATCTTGAATGTAACAAGATTGTACACATCTTTCATGTCTATGATATTCAACTTTTCCTGCAACCTTAACTCACATTCTTTTATGTAATTTATATATTGTCTAATACAGTGTTAAGCCCACTTACAGACTAGTTCTATCCCAGGCCATGGCAGATTAAAGCAAGGTTCTTTTTGTTACCATGACTGTTGCTCAGCATTTCGGGGACTGTTTGGCTTGGAGTCAGTATACTCTGACTGGATATCCATGTCGAACTATGGCATCTCAGTAAACTAGCACTATAGAACCAGCATTAATGCAGGCTTGTACAGGCCGTCTGCTACGTGGACATGTCACTGTATAAGTATACATAATACAGAACTGTCCGACTCAGCTACATCTCAACTTACTAACAAGCACAATGTTTCACATTTGCTTTCTCTGCACAGCTTTTATCTTCTATGCAAAAGTCACTCATCTTTGTGGTGCCTTTTGCTATTTATTTATTTTGCATATGTGGAACTTTTATTTTTCCCAGTTTCCATGGAAATGATTGGGGCTTAGTCTCCAAAGGAAGGGATACGTGTAATTCGTTTCAGGAGCACAACTCAAAAACCATTTGATATCTTTCAACAGATCCTGGCAGATTATCTTTTTCATGATTTCAATGGAAACAATTCAAACATAGTCTAAAAAAAACATCAAGTAAGTGTCAGTTGATTTGTCTCATGTGGGGGCCGGGGGAAATGTCATCTTCTGATGACTTTCTTCTGTATTTTCTCGCACTCACTGTGAAATCTTCCATGTAATTAATATTGCCATGTTTCATATCCAAGGCTTTTTTCGCTTTATTATTTATTTAGGATCTTTTTATGAACAAGATACAAGTTGACGTTTTAAAACTATAACACTCACAGTGAAACAAAATGATTATTTATTTATTCTATAAAAAATTTTTGCTTATATTTTTCCTGGTCATCTGTATTTCCTGTGTATTCCTATATAATCCAGCACATTTTTCATATCTACACATAAATTTAGTATCTTTTGGCAGACAAAACATTGTCACCCATCATCGAATTGAGGTATCAACAAACATGTATTAGTACATATTTACAATAACAAATAAAAATAGTTTGAGATAAATGTTTTCTGTACACAATAATATACCATGTAAATTCATCTTCAGGTCTGGTATTGTTACAACTGCAGAGATTATATTACAGAGTGTATTGTCTCATAAACTGAACCAGAAATTGCAATCAGCTGTGTATATGTCCCATTCCAAGACAGCTGATACAGTTAATATTTGAATATTTTTTCCACTCACTCACTCACTCACTCACTCACTCACTCACTCACTCACTCACTCACTCACTTAAAGCTTCGATGGATAATTTGTCCAGGTACAATGGGGATATATTACCCTAGTTTACTAAGAATAATCCCCACCATGGGGGGCACAACACAGACAAACCTGCCAGGCTGTAACCAGTAAGCTGCTTTCTGTTGCAGCATCGACATCCATGATACTGTGAGGAAGACACAGAAGTGGGCCACCACTGCCAGCAATGCCATCGACAGCGAGGATGCAAAGCTGGTTGAGCAGGTAAGGTCAAGTTCACCGACAGACCCGACTTTTAGTATATCAGGCCTACCATACAAACGGTGAACAAATCATCAAAACTGAAGTCATATACACCAAAACAGAACTCATATACACCAAAACAGAACAAAAATCACCAGCAACTGTCACAATATCCTCTAAAACCGAAACATACCCCCTGTAACGGAAAACTAATCACTTGAAATGGAAACAAAACTTGCGTATCAGCTACAACAGCATCCAAGAATGGTCGCTGAGTGCACTAAACAGCAGTCACAGCATCCAAAAACGGTAACCATAGCATCCCGAAAGGGCATAAATATCATCAAAGATGGCAATGAGGGGAGACGAACAGGCTGTAGTCAATGATGTTTTTTGTCACCATGAGTCTAATCTTGAATACATGTATTTGACATCGGGATGTAGCACATCAGCCCCCTGTTGTATTAAGCTTCAAACCTATGTTCAGACTTCTCAGAGTCAGGCTTGCAATCCTGCACAATTTGGTCCCCAGGTCGGCAGAAACGGTTTTGCTCTCTGTTGTCGACAATGTGTCCTGCTGTTGTTTTTCTGATGCTGGTAGAATGCAGTTATATACTGCTCAGCATTTGAAAAGGGTAAAGAAATGCTTTATAATGTGGTGTAATTTGATAACAACGTGATTACCTGTGCATTTATGTTCAAGTTTATGTTTTTTGTATCCCAATTTTGTAGACTTGGTCCAGACTTGATTGTTTACAGACAGCTGCCATGGAGGCTGAGTGCGGCATGAAACTAACCTCACTCACCCACTTAATGTCCCAACTCAAGGGATTAACTTCAACAGCCAACAAACGCCACCAAACAAATATTTCAATGCTTTTATGTAGCATTGTAGTGTAAAACTGAACTCTTAGATAAAAGCCCAAAACATGGATCATAAGTTAACATGCAGTTTTAGCCCTAGTCCATCGTACAGACCCTGAAGTATATATATCCAAAAAAGCCCATGCAAGTCTAGAAAATGTGGCAAGTCTAGATTTCCATAGCTTCTGAAAATGAAGAAAGTCTCAGGGCTCCATTTCATTATATTGTTTTATCAAATAATGAAAGTTTTTTCAGTAAAATATGTTCATTTCAGAAACTAGCTGTTGGTCCATTTTAGCCCAAACTGAGCGAATACTATCCACATCCAAGGGACATAACTCTCATAAGTCTCTTAGGTCACACACTGTAACATAAACTCTCTTAGGTCACTTAAACTTCTGTACTTCAGTGAATAAACAAATGAGCAGTATATATAGTTCCGCTATTTTCATGCGTCTCTTGACTGTTCTGTTGATGATGGTGAACTGGTTCCTGCTGTGTAGGTGTCAACATTGCATTCTGAGATGGTGCAGTGGATGGTGCAAATGTTGCTGCGACTTGCACCGGACAAGGAGGGTAATTCTGTGGAGGCTGGTGAGATGGCACTGTTAGGAAGCTCCTCTATACCGTTGCTCCATGAGAATGCCAAGTCACTGTTCGAGAGGTTGCAGAAATTTTCAAACTATGTCACTCTGTGAGTACCTTTGTAAACGTACACAGTATTAGTACTTTCTAAATGCTACTGCTATACTAACTGCATTAATACTATCATATCCTTGCTGCAATTTTAGCAAGTGGGCTTATACCACAACAATCCTACTGCAATACTAGTAACCATTCTACCCTTCTTTACTAGTATATCACCATTTTACTACAAACTACCACTATTTTACCACAGACTACCACTATTTTACCACAGCCCACCACTATTTTACCACAGCCCACCACTATTTTACCACTGTCTAAAACCAACCAAAGTCTGGGCTAGTACAAGCAGCCACACATACGCGTCATGATACAAGTTGAATTTTCTTAAATACAACATTAAACCCCATTTCAACCCAGCCCACCCACAACACAGGTGACACTACTTGTCTACAACTATTTCCCGTGTACCACACTGCTACTCCTATACTTCAACAGACATTTCAGCTCTCCACTTTCATAACAGATCTTTTACCCCATTTGAACCCACTTGCTAACCTCTCTAACCCATGTTCTGCACATTGCCCTCTGCTAGACGGACTCTGGAGGCATACAACCACATCGTCTACATCTACGTCGACGACATGCCTGTGGCACCCACAAACTCCTCTCTGTCTCTTCCTGTCACCTTGTGAGTCAGGATCTTGTTGACTCGGGTTCTGTTGTCCGTTAAACTGAGCATGTTACACTGAGCATGTTACACTGAGCATGTTAAAGACTGAGCATGTTAAACTTTGGGCCTCAATCGTAAAAGAATGTTAGACAGTTTTTTCTTAACTTGGTTCAGGTCTGCCAAAAATAAAATATGCAAAAATATATTCCAGGTTACCTTTTTCAAACTGCCTGAAAATCACACTTTGGCAAAAGAATTTCCAATCATGTACCAACCTTTTACTCTGTGTGGCAAAGAAAAGAGACAGTTTTGAAATAATCTCTGTACGTCTGCTTCGAAGTACCTATCTGAAAGCTAACTTTAATAAAAATGGCATTCATGCCAAGATGATCGTAACGATATTGTTATGGTAATCATACTCATGATCACAGTCATAGCTCTGAGATAAATTTGTAGACTGAGGCCATAAGTTTTCTGCTGGTCAGGACGTTGTTGGGTTTTTCGTCTGCTACGTTGAAAGGCAGGCAT
Source organism: Haliotis asinina (assembly GCF_037392515.1). Taxonomy (NCBI): domain Eukaryota; kingdom Metazoa; phylum Mollusca; class Gastropoda; order Lepetellida; family Haliotidae; genus Haliotis; species Haliotis asinina. The sequence continues at coordinate 46,463,375 of NC_090281.1, forward strand.
TTTTCTGGCAGTCATTGGGGTCTGTATTTGAACTATATATTGTGTGCACTGAGGCTGCAATAAGTTGATTATTGTGTGAAGGGTTGCATTTCGATTTTAGTTTTTCACTATTACTTTAATGCCTTTTGATATTTGGAGATCATTTCGTAATTTCACCGTCGAGATACAACATGGGTGCCATTTTGTAATTTCTCCATCCAGAGACCACTACCAAGATGGGTGTCATTTCATAATACGCTATCAAGATACCGTTATCAAGATGGGTGTCATTCCATAATTTACTGGTTTGAAACCACAATCAAGATGGGTATCATTTCTTAATATATTATTAAGATACCAGTAATAAGATGAGTAACAGTCCATAATTTCACAATTATTTGGTACTGTGTCACAATTTTATCAAGATGGATGTCATGCCATAGTTTCACTGTCAAGTCAGCTGTCAGGCTTCGGTCTCACTGTCCAGCTGGGTATCATATGGCAACACAGGCTATCCCTGCTACAGTCCTGTCATGTATGGTTCCAAATGTAATGTGTTTTTGTGGGGTCTGAAATTATATTCAACGACTTGCCTGTTACATGACAGTCAGAATAGTGTGTCAGAATAGTGTGCAAAATATGCATGTCAGAAAGCGCATGATGAATATCCATATCATCATCATCATCATCATCATCATCATCATCATCTCATCATCATCATCATCATCAACATCATCATCAATGGAATCCATGCTGTTGAAAGGGTCTCACTGTATCTCACTTGGATCATAGGCAGTGTAGAAATTAATTTATGTAATTGTTTAATATTTTGTTTGTTTGTTTGTTTGTTTGTTTGTTTGTTTGTTTGTTTGTTTGTTTGTTGTCAATGTCATTAGTTTTCAAGACAGAAGGTGAGGAAATATAAAATAACAATGACCAGAATTTTACACTAATATGTCTACTTCTAAATTTTGGTTCAGGTTTTGAGGGAGAGTTCTGTCGTTTCATTCAGGTGAAATTTTAGGTTGACATTCAGTTAATTTACTGAAAGATAACAGTCACAGTCGTATTATAAATGCAGTAATTTTTTTTGTTTGTTTGTTTTAGCTTTTTATGTTTTTTCCAAATCATTAAATAACATTTGACAGGTGATTATGTAGACCTGAGTGCTTATCTTAGTCATACTGAAAGATGAGATATTTTGAGAAAGGAAAGAATGTATTATGATGTGGCTGACACTTGTGATGTTGCCAGCTGCTGTGACGGTATTGTCCTAGAGAACACCCAGCAGCGCCAGGACAACATGGAGGAACATGCAGACCAAGAACTTCGAGACCTGAAGAAGCTGAGAGTGAGTACATCTGGATGATTGTCCTCCCTATAAAACGGTACTGACAGCTGGCATGGATCACTTGATCAGACTCATTTACAAGATGAAATTGGAATTTTCTAATAATTCAGATGTAATAATCTGTACAGGGAGAAGACCATGTCATTAGAGGAGACTAACTGGATCAGGTGGTCAGGCTTGCTGACTTGGTTGACACACATGTATGTCATTGTATCCCAGATGTACAGATTGATGCTCAACATGCTCATGCTGTTGATCATTAGATTGTCTTGTCCAGACCTATGTACAGACTGCTACTATATAACTAGCACAAACAAACAAAATCTTAAAATATCAAACTGAGAACTGTAACTAAATTTTGTCAACATTGCCAATTTTGTACATTCAAGAAGTAAATATGTTACTCAAGCTGATTTGGTAAGGAAATGATGAGAGTTTTCTGGGGTTTTTACGTGGTGGTACCCCCTCCCTCCTAACAATTGGAACAACAAATTTCTTCAAAATGTAGATTTTTCAAGGAGTATTTACATGGAAATATTTGTGAATCAGACAGAGTGTGAGGACTGGATTCACACAGCTAAGATCTTGACCAGTCAGCTGACTGGTGAGACAGTGGACGAGTTGTTCCCACGCCTGCCAGGTCAGTCCAAGACAGAGGTCACCTCAGTCAAACCAGAAGGATACTATGATAAGGAGCCATTGGAACCACAGCAGCAACAGCCCCAACAGCAAGAGCAACAGCAGCAACAGGAACAGCAGCAACCAGGAACACCTTCAAACTCCCAGGTAGGAATAAAGATAATATAAACATTTAGTGAATGTTTCCTAACCCTGATTACGGAATGTCTTAGGTAGAGATGTTTCTCATGCCTACTCCTGAATCACCTGCCCAGTCATATGGAGCATGTTTATTTATCTCAGGGATGAAAAGAGTCCCTTCTGTAATTGCTGCAACTGACAATCTTATCACAATGACATTAATGTTCTGGAAGTTTATGCTTTGAAATCTCGCTGACATGTCTCTTAAAATCAGTCAGCTTTTCCTGAAGAAGTGTATTTTCGTCTTAGTCTTGCTTGCTTACTTTTCCAACCCATGAAAATCTGGGTAAGAATCAGTCTTTAGTAGCTCATGCATGTCGTAAAAGGCGATTAGCGGGATCGGGTGATCACTGACTTGGTTGCACACGCCAACATAGCGTAGAGGTGATGCTCGCGATGTTGATCTCTGGATTTTCTGCTCCAGACTCACATATTTTCAGACTGCTGCCATATGGCTGGAATATTGGTGTGTTTGGTGTAAAACTAAGCTCACTCACTGTGATTACGTAATAATGAAAATTACTGTAGATTTGTTGAGAGGGGATATGTGTTGAAAGTAACAGTACAGAGTCTCACTGTTATAATCACAACACATCTTCAGAAACAAGAGGAGATTACTCCAGTCTCAGCCCCCACACCAGCAGAGGGCAGTGCTGGCCAGACACCAGAGCAGACACCAGGGCAGATGCCAGAGCAGACGCCAGAACAGACACCAGACAACAGTGGAGAGCAGACGACAGTGGAACAAACAGCCGAAGGAGAGGTCAAGAAGGAAGAGGATGATGAACAAGAAACAAATCAACCAGTAGATGAACCAGTAAGATTATTTACTGTATGCTTGCCCATTCATTGTTGTTCTTCTTTAGCCCTATATAGTCAATTAACTATAGTGGTGGGTAAAAAAGTATTAAACCAAATGCTTCATGTATAGAACTGAGTGTTGTAAGCAATGAAATTTATGCAAAAATAATAAAACATATCAGCCAGATATTCACATGTCACTTATCACCCAGGCCCTTGTGGAGGACACTGGCGAGAAGCTGGAACTGATCGGCACAGACGACAACACTCACGTGGCTCAGCTACAGTCAGATGTACAGGCGGTAAGAGGAATACACATTCTGAAGAAAGGAACAGTATCTAAAGTGTCAAAATGAATAATATTTCTATTTTATGTTTCTGTTTTCCATATGTGCCTCATAATTATCTTTATTTGGTCGGCACTTCATTGTGCTTTACCAGTGTTGTGAATGTGATAACTAAACTCCTGAAATTGTTATTCCCATTGTTATTCCAACCAAAATTTCCATTGTTATTCTCCTTGTTATCCCCATTGTTATTCTCCTTGTTATCCCCATTGTTAATGTTGTTATTCCCATTGTTATCCCCATTGTTATTGTTGTTATTCCCATTGTTATTCTCTTTGTTATCCCCATTCTTATTCTCCGTCTTATCCTCATTGTTATTCTCCTAATTAAACTATTGTTTTTCCCAGGCTCCTGAAGTGCAGGCTACCAGCAAGTCAGGAACCCCAGATACACAAAAAGCATTTGAGGCACTGGCAGCTGTTGGTAACCTGCAGGCCCAACTGTTGTAAGTTGATATGGCACAGACCCGTGAAGTTCCCGGGGTAGAAAAGGCCTTCAGCCACCCATGCTTGCCATTAAGGACGACTAAGTTTGTCGTAAGAGGCGACTAACAGGATCGGGTGGTCAGGCTTTGCTGATTTGGTCGGCACATGTCATCGGTTCCCAATTGAGCAGATCGATGCTCATGTTGTTGATCACTGGATTGTCTGGTCCAGACTCGATTATTTACAGTCCGCCACCATATAGCTGTAGTATTGCTGAGTGCGGCGTAAAACTAAACTCTTCCACTCACTGATATGGCACATATATCTTCCTTATCTGAATCTTTGAAATGTTTAAATTCTTTTAAGGTTGTCTTGTTTCAAAATTATCAAAGTAAAACTGTTGCATTTTATCTGAGTATCTCAACGAATTAAATTGATTGTCACTGACCACCCAACTGCATCCATGGAACATAAACTACAATACACTCACTCTCTCTCTGAGCCACTCACTAACTCTCTAACACAGCCACTCACTCACTCACTCACTTACATGCCTCACTCACTCTCCCAACAGAGACACTGAGCATCGAGCCCAGGTGGCCGAAGAACGGGCTGCAGAAGCTGAACTCGAGCTGACACTGGTACAGGAGCAGCTCCGTGCCCTGGAAAAGAAGATGACCCAGCTGACCGGCCAGGAGGTGGATGAGACTACCCCAGTCAGCATCACCACACCCTCCCCAGTGTCCAGCAGGACCCCCGCCTCCAGCAGAACCCCTGCCACTACCACCCCCGTTGTCCGTGAAGAGAAGAAGGAGGAGAAGAAGCTGCCCGTTCCTCACAGTCCACAGAAGAAGGCCTCTGCCAAAGCAAAGAAGAAGTAGAACTGAAGGAAGAAAGATGTTTCATTGTATTTTAATTCATTCAATCACAGCCCTTTTAACCAAAGCTGAATGAAACTATGTCAGTCATCATTCTGTAACTATTGATATATTGAAGCAATTCAAAACCATTTTATACAATTGCATGTATTTTTTGAAAAGAAGAAAAGTGAATTTGGGTATGCTGTATACAGATGTCATTGCACTTTATTCCTCCAGCATAAACCCTTGAACCCCAACCCTTCTAATGATTGCAGCTGAAAATTTGTTTGGTCACTCCTTGACCCCAGATGTATTGATCACAGCTTAAAAGATGCTGTTTGTTATTTTGTTATCACTGATTGAACAAAGTCATTCCAAACCATTTGCCAAAACCCATTGTGTTGTCATAAATAAAACCCAAAGAGATATTAAAACTTAGATACGCTTCATAAAAATAAATATGAATAGGTTTATGGAATTGAGAGAGCAACTGGTATTTTGTCTGCTGTCTGTAAGCATTTTAGGGAGTTATTTGAGAACACAAGGTGTAAAACTTTTCAAAGGTTTAAATGCCAGATTTCTCATATTTCCAGGTTTGTCAAGTGGGAAAAATGCATTGCCTCACTAACTCATTTTAATATATTAAAGAAAGATTTATCAAATAATACTCCAAAAGATCATATTCAACATATTACAAAAACTGACATCCGTGAACTTCCTTATGTGCATGACTTATAGATGTCATTCCAAGACGTGAACATTCGTACTGTTGCAGTCATGACAAATTTGCAGTACATTGTGTGTGAAACATCTGTTATAAGCAAACTAAACTAAATAGGTCAGACTGAGTCTTCAATTTTAAAAAGTGCATTCTTTTTCTGTCAGCAGGTGCAAACAAATATTCTGTTCCACATTTGATAGCGATTATCAGATGTTCAGATATATGTAAACATACACACATATACTACTCAAAAGACATCAAGGAACATGACAACTATCGTAACTATTATATTGTAACTATCAGAAATGGTGTTCTTAAATTCTTTGAGTGGAATATTATGAAAATATTTGTAACGAGGATAAGACAATACCTATCATCAAAGATAAAGCAAACTGTCAACTGGCAATTTTCAAAAAATCTCTCTGAAGGGCCACTCAGAATATACTGAACAGCAAAAGAAACGCAAGTTTCATCAAACTGAAATATCAGAAAAGTAAGAAAAAGGTGACATTTCTTTTTCTGTTCAGTATACATATCATGTTTGACATAGTGTTCATTTTAAAAAGAATGATTAGGTAGCCATCTGTCTCAGTTTCACAATTCAGTGTGCAGATCTGCATCCTTAGTTTAATCCAGGAATGTATGTCTGGTTTTGAATCCCATGTTGATTGTTTCTTGGTTTCTCTGCACCAGACTCATGTTTGTGGATTTCACCAGAGACTTTTAAGAACTTCACTTCCTGTTTTTCTACTTCATCACTTCAGATATTGCTCCTTCATCACAAAGAGAGGTGATTTGAGAGAAATTCATTTCAAAGCAGCATTAACCATAATGTATATTACTGCCCCAGTATTTTACTTCACTTTTTTGTGCGATGACTGTCTTCAACACCAGTGTATATATATGTATGTCAGGTTTTAGCATGTAACAGTATTCCTGAAGGACTCTAGAAATTGGATAGATGTGGATGATTTGATTTGATATATACTGAGAGAGAAAAGTAAGGGATGGCATAAGATTTCAGAATTTAATCACGTTAAACATAACATACTTCAGTAATTGTTTTCAGTCTAAGTGAAGGTCAATATTGAGTATCCCCCACCCCTTCCCCACTACCTGCTCTCTCAACTATCTGGCAATGTCTGGGCATACTTACAATCAATTTCATCATTGTATATATAATTGTCAGAGTTTTTTTTTCAAGGGTGGGTGGGACCTTCAGTATGTATCTATTGTTGATTTTGTATGACATGGAGATGAAATCACTTGTAGATAATGGTTTGGTCTTGAATGTGAGCATGTTTCACCATCAGGTGTGATACTTGTACTGTCAGAACTGTACTGACTATACTGAGTGGTGTCCCTTGGTGTAGCAGGATCCAATGATCATGTGTTTTAAATTCCAGATTGGGACGGATAATGAACATGTTTTGTCAGCACTACTAATGTTTGTGGGTTGTTTCAAAGTTCTAAATGTGTACAACCTGTATTGCGTTTGGCTTTCTCCACACTGAGAAGACATGAAGATTGAAATCCTGTCCCATGCAGTGTTGAAACACCCATAGCATGTTGTAATACTGCTGAATATTCTCACCCACAATGCCTGTGTAAAAGATTAGTTCAAGAAAATATTCTCCTTGAAGTGATGAAGTCTGCTTTGCCGTCCAAGAAAGTATTTTCATTGTTTTTATTGATTTTACAAAACAGTATTTCTAAATGTATATGTTGCTGAAGACCATTTTGCTGTTACCAAATTCAAAAATTTTATTTATACTGAATATTGTATGAAGATCTGTCTGTGATATTTAATGTTGAATTTAGATTCTTTCTCTGTGTGTTACAATTTGTAACATATAAACATAACTGTAATTAATTTTGTGTTTAGTTTTCTTCTGTTCAGATTTCTATTGAAGGACTAGGTAACAGCCCATCAGTCTAGATGAACTTGAAGTCTAGAGTAACTTGAATATAAATCTACACTGATTTTCTGTTAAACGGAAGCATGGTTGCCCCTTCAGTCAAAGCTCTGCTGCATAGAGTTACCTCCCTTGAACAGGTAGCCGGTTGTGAGTTGTTATCCAGTTCACCCAGGTTTGGTTTCTGGCTGTGTAAGATCACCCATGTGTGCATGACTTCCGGTTGTCCTCCAACATAGTGATGAAACATTCATGTGAAGTCAAACACACCTTGGAGGAACCAGCTCGCCCTCACAGGCAGGAGGGTAGCCACAGTAGATACAGGGTTAGACAGATGCACAGTCAGACACTCATACAGTCTGACAGACACATGCACAGCCAGACAGCATTGGTATTATGCATTACTTCGGGTTCTCTGCCAACATCAAGATGAAGCATTCATTTGAAGTTAAACGCGCCTTGGGTTAGACAGATGCACAGACATGTACAGTCAGACATGCACAGTCAGACACAGGCCCAGTTAGACACAGGCCCAGTCAGACATGTATAGTCAGACGTACAGACAGACATGTACAGTCAGACACAGACCCAGTCAGTCATGTGTAGTCAAACAGATGTACAGACAGACAAGTACAGTCAGATAGACATGTACAGTCAGACGTACAGTCAGATGGGCATGTACAGTCAAACTGACATGTGCAGTCTGATATGTACAGACATAGATATATACAGACAGATATATACAGTTTGACATATAGTCAGACAGACATGTACAACCAGACATACAGTCAGACACATACAGTCAAATACACATTGACAGAAGTACTGTCAGACAGACATGTACAGGCAGTTATGCATAGTGTGACATGTCGGACATGTACAGTCAGACAGACATTACAGACAGGTATGTAGAGTCAGACAGGCCGATAAATACAGTCAGACATGTAGTCAGACACGTACAGTCAGAGACATGAATAGTCAGACATAATCAGACAGGCATACAGTAAGACAGACATGTACAGTCAGACACATACAGAGACTACACGGTCAGACAGGCATATACATGTACACAGATTCACTCATATACAGTCAGACAAACACATGCACAGTCTGACAGACACGTGTACAGACATACACAGTCAGACAGACATCTGCACAGTTCGAGAGACACATGCATTCAAACAGACACAGACCATACGTGCATGGAGAGACTGGCGTGTGTTGAAAGACTTAGATACTACGAGAGTAAACTTCTAGTCTCTGTAATGAACATACTGTACAGAAAATATGGTTGCTAAATTTTGATAATCCCGTAATACGTAAAGAAAAAGAAACTTTCATCATGTGGTAGACTAGCCTTGCACTAGGCTATTTGTTTCAGGGTCTATGTAACATATTACACTTCAGTGAGAGGTAGACAAATGCATATAGAATTAAAGTCACAGGCACGGTCAAGCAGACCGACGATGAAAAGAAATGAGGAAAAACACGCCACACATGACAAACGATAAATGTTGATCTACCACAGGTTGCATCACTCTAAGACCATACATCGAGAGGTGGTCTGATAATGTAAAATAAATACCTCACATATCTGCATGGGTTATCAGATGACTCAGGCTGAAAGGTCCTGAATGTTCACAAACAAAATTCTGTGAGGAAAGATAGCGAGGGAGGCCGGTCCTAAATACACTGGTTATAAAGCTGCGATATTAAGTCTTTCAAAACTTATATTTATTTTTTTTTTTTTATCTACTAGGTTGATAAAAGAACTGGGAGAAATTACGGCTTATCTTTCCAAACGGAGTCCATGTCATAAATCTCGACCGCTTGAAGTCGAGGAGGGATTTGTGACTTAAGTTCCCGGGGGTGCGATAAGCGAGGTTGACAGAGAGACAGACAAATATAGTTCATGAAAGTGTCACGTGAACGATCACATGAAATAAAATATCCATTCGCACAGCCATTAAGGTTTATGAGACACTATTTCGTTTTAGAATGAAATATGAGAAATAGTTCAGATGGATAATATTTTTTACACGAACAAAAGCCGTCTCCTCAGCATGTTATTCAGAGCAGACAATAAAATTAGCTCTCTCAGAAATACAGCTTTGGAGGTTTAGCTTTTTTAAACGGCGATAAAAATTGTTTCGCGCACAAATAAAAGTGACGCCCCAATGCACGAGAAACATTTCACTATTTTTAGCCTTAGCTCTGTTGATGATTCGTAAGTATGGCTCGGGGGGTCGATATATTTGAATAATCTATAGGTTCGACGCTAACATTTCCTCATCTAGGTTCATTAAAAATACCTCTTGGGGTGTGCCAGATGACATGAAATGTTTTGGTAGGCTGATACCAAGACTGTAATGTTGAAATATATTTTCGTCATCCTCTCTGTGAAATTTTATAAAACAATCAAATGTTTATCTTTTCGTTTATACGCTAGTTTGGTCATCCATTTCACGTACCCATGTCCGGAATTGAACCTAAGTTCTCGGTGTGACGAGCAAACGTTTTGACCACAGGGTTAACCCATCTCCCATTTAACCCATCTATGAATTTCATCCCTTTTTGGGGACGGATACTTCTAAAAAACATTTCTCTGCTATTGTTGAAAATAGAAAGCAGCATAGACGTGAGAGAAGCTGAGTAAATAGTTTAGTGGTTCAACTAATTACATCATTTGTAGAGATTAAGTTCTTTAAGCATGCTCACTTCCACTGGCAAGGCTGGTCCCTTAAGAGGTAGGAGTATTTATTTACTATTTTAACTATGTAAGTTAGAACGTGTTGTTGTTTGTTTTGCTGTTTTCCCCTTTTTTCATTTGTACAGGTTACTTCCAGCTTGTTTAAGAGATTTATGAAGCTATGACTAGAAAACATTTCCTTACAATCTTCACTAGCAGAGGATATGGGGATACATTCAACAATTATGATGGTTAATTCATCACAAAACATTTTATGGGAAGAAGAATGTCCATGAAACGTTCAGGCTTCAATTTGTTAATACACATTGTTTCATATAAAAGCAAGTTTGGTTTTATTCCATGAAAGCTTTCAGATGAGAAGAGTCAATTTTACGATTTGAGAGGTTGATTTCCCCCACCTAATCCTAATAAATGACCTAATTTAAGTTCACTCATCTGCATATTGTCCCATTTATGGGACGCATTTTATAGTGTTACGAAAGGTATGGAGAAATTTATTTACTGTTAAAATGACACCGCATTCCTTTCATTGCTTGCCAAGAGAAACCAGCTCACAAAATGTGATGAAAATCTAACACCTTATGCATAAATGGGTAAAGATTTAAAATGCACAAATGTGTCGAACACTGATGTGTGGAACACAGGGTTGTCGCGAAGTAAAAACTTGCCGCCTTCACATTCTGAAGTCATCTTACAGCCGTCCAGCATTGGCGATCTCAACATAGCAAAACAGCATTTTAACTTAAAAAAACCCGTCATGTTGCCTTTAATTCAAAAACTTTAACAAAGGGGCAGTGGGGTAGACCTCGGTTCGATTAGGTTAACTTTAGTGACTGGGAGAATGGAAGGGCAGTTACCCTTTAATGGCTATGGCTAAATTTTAGAGAAGTCCGGGTTCATGAAATAAACACAAACGCCGTTATGAAAAAGGGGGCACAATTGCGGATCTTGTGTAAAGGTTATCCACTCACATCGCCAATTCCACCCTCATTCAAACACTCGTCAACATCCGGATTCGAATTGGCCTTCAACAAGCAATGTCGAGAGAGGCGGTACCGACATCTATTCTCAGAGAAGAACCAATTTTACGGGGGAAACCAGTCGTTAAATTATCTCGATAATTTATGATAAAAATGAGCCCAACTTGATGGCCTCATTCAAACTGGTGCAATGTGGACTTGCCAATTTTTTAGACTGGCATATGGTTGACTTGGATATACATTTCTATACTGAACAGCAAAAGAAACGTAATTTTAGGAAAAAAAAGTGAACCTCATGAAAGTAAGCGTTCATGTTGATGTCTCCTATTTTAAATCTACAAAAAGCTTTTTTGCATTTCTTTTGCTGTTCAGTATATGTGTTCCAGGATCTGCATGACGGATTAGTTGGGTTCGTTCATTTGGTTTTTGCATGGTACCGTATCCAGACAGTGCAGATCAATGTTCAGGGTATCAATCACTGGATTGGATTGTCTTTCCTAGCAGGGCGATTCCCAGTCATGTGAGATGAATACTGCTGAGTGCAGCTTTTAAAAAAAAATTAAAAGCGACCCCGTAAATCACATTTCATGCCTGCTAATCAGCTGCTTAAACGGATGCATCCTTTACATGCTGAATCTCACCACCCACCACCCCCGTATCCAGCTCCCCCACCCCAACCCCTCTGCCCTCACCCCCTTAAAAACGTAGCAGCCTATTCAGACCACACTGTCGCCTCAATTTGCAAAGAATCTGCATAGTAAAGCTCACTGACACCCATAAAAAGGAAAACGCATTTCAGTGTGTTTATGAAACAAAACAAATGGCATGTTAACTTATTTGAGTGGCATTTAGAAGTTGGTGTGATGACCAACCTATATCTATGGATATAGAACATCTTTAACATAATATATGAGCGATGTTTCAAGCGATAACGGTGTGACGTTGTTAAAAGCTACACCGAAACGTCCCTCCATTGAACTCCTCTTATTGTTCAAATGATTCAAACATCTTATCTGACACGTCACTTAGTCCAAATATCAAATGCTTAAATTAATTGTTTATACAGAGCTGCAGAAATGCACATCCGTTGTATTCTATCACTCAAAAGTCCAACTGGCATTTTAGGGCATTTTAAATTCAATTTTGTAAATTACTAAGAAGGAAAAGATTTCCAGAATACTTTTTCAACACAGACACAAGACAACTTTTTGTGTATCTGTTTTGCATGCTAACGTCTGCTGTCAAAAACGAAGTTAGGGCCAGACGGAATTCCTCAAAATAGACGCTGCTTCAACCGACAACCAGTCTAAGTATACTTAGAGGAGTGTAACAAATAATACTGAGACTGAGTTTACTTAGACTGAATTAACAACTAAAACCAGAAACTTATCAGGGATATTGTTGTGACAAAATTAGAATTCCATTAATTTTCCATATAATTACTCATAAACCTCTATGTCTCTCAGACGTAACCCCGGCCTACATTGTACTTCGAACAGATTGGTAAAACTATTCAGAATAACAAAAAGCACATTAAGAAGGGAACAATTCACGTTTGAAAACGATATCCCACGTTCATGTTAAACAATTGTTTTGCCTGATTTGCGGTTACCTCCCATTCTGGGTTCATTAACACCATGGAAACCTCATAGGCAATCTGAGTGGGGGCCTATAATTACTGGAATACATTTTTCAACACATTATATGGATATAGGGATTTCATTAGATATGAACAACAATTGTCAAATTAGTAATGTATAAAACACATATATAGCATACCCGGAGAGAAAGGCAGACAATTAAAGTTTGAGATGAATAAATTGCCTATACAATACCCATAAATCTTGTGTTGCCTACTATGCAAGAGTATTTGTGCCACTGTCTTCAACGTAGATCAAATTATCTAGGCCGATAATTATATTTTAGACACTAATTAGTGGCACTAATACTCTCCTATAGGGGCCAGGCTGCGACGTATGATACACTACCCATCAAAAGTACTCACAGATGTAAATCATGTAACTATTTTTCTTAGTTAAATGTTCTAAACTACATTTTGCAAAATATTTCATATATGTCTTAAAGGTACTGTTTACGCATGAACAGATGCACTGAAAATCAAATTTGCAAGGTTAAAAAGATTATTGTCATGCGTTCAATAAATGATGCAACTCAGTGAAAATTGGCAAATTCTCTAAAAACAAACACGCAGCTGTTCACATACACGACATTTGCAAATGATTTCCATTAATTTGATGCACAACCCTCATGCAATTCGTCTGCATAAGGTTGGCAGCTGGTTCCGTAAATTTAGCGTAACATACATACAAAGAATGGTGTTGCCTGTGGCACCCGTCAGGATTCAGGTTAGGTTCCACTATTCTTCAGCGCCCTTGCTTGTGGTTAGAGGACTAACGGGATCGGGTGGTCAGACTCACTGGCTTGGTAGACACATGTCATCGCATCCCAGTTGAATAGATCGGTGCTCTGCTAGGTCTTCTAATCCAGGCTTGATTATTTACAGACAGCCGCCATATTTTTGCTGGAGTATTGCTGAGTGCAACGTTAAAAAACGAACAAACAGACAAATCTGCGTGGCATAAAATTCATCGCATATACAGAAACTGATGCTAGTATAGTGTAATAAAGAGTCAATTCTTACCCCGAAAGTATTTTAGTTGAAAACACGATGGCGATGTGTCAATGATGATTGCTGGCGTGTTGTATTGTGTGGTGCATGACAAGTTATGGCAACCGACTGTTCATTAAACATATATCGCTGCAAGTTTCAACAGATGCACACTCTTTGACATAGTACTTTCAAAGTGGTGATCCTAATCAGACTTTGAGTATGATACGATTCTTATCAACGAAGAGCAGAGTGTTTTGGGGTGAATTCACCACATGGTTCAACCCCATGGTTTTGGGACAGAGGGGTACACTCAGTGGGTAAGCCGATCGCTCGTTACGCCGAAAACCCGGGTTCGATTCCCCAAATGGGTACAATGCGAAAAAAACTTATTTCTGGAGTCCATCTCTGTGATATTGCTGGCATATTGCTATGAGCGGCATAAAACCACACTCACTCACACACTCACTCAGTCAGTCTGAGCAGGATAAACAATGTTGGGAGAATGACATACAGTATTACTATTTTTATCTTTTTTTCGCCATGAAACCTAACCATTAAAAATATCAACCTCAGTTTTGAATAAATAATTATAAACATTATCCACGATGAGAACAGGTAACTGTTCGTAACCCCAATTAACCATTTCCAAGAAAATATAAAATAGGTCATGTAACATCCCGTTCCCGAGGAAAAGAATGACAATCTGCATCACAAACATTGATAGCGGGCGCGTGCTGTTGCCGTGGACATGTCAATGGTTGCGTCAGTCTGTTGGGGCGCGGTGACATGAAAATGTGTGCATGTCTTCTTGTTGCATCAGTTTGTTGGTTTTGAATGAATAATGAAAAGTGCATGAGCGAAGAGTTCTTCTTTACCTCAAGAAAATGATTCACAATACGATTATCATTAAAACACTTTCAGAACTTATATTGTATTTACTACAAATGTGAAAGATGCTGGTAAATCAATATGAATGGCGATTTGAAACGCTTTAAATAGTGTGTGAGTGAGTATTGTTTGATTCCGCTTTTAGCAATATTCCAGCAATATCACTACGGGGCACACCAGAAATGGGCTTCACCCATAATCTTACGCACCTGCTGGATAATATAAAATTCAGCACTGAAATATCTGAATATGCTTTGTTGGCAAATGTCCGACGTCATATCTGTTGTATTGGCGTGGCATATTTGTGTATCGGGGCAGTGGGGTAGCAAAGAGGTTAAGCGGTTAACATTGCCCAAAAGCGGCGTAAAACAACTCTCTCACAATCTGTATATCGAATCCGTATCTTGACGAGCGAACGCTTCTATCTCATTCCTATCTATAGGAGCCCCAAGACCAGAGTAATTAGACATGATGATGATGATGATGATGATGATGATGAAGAGTGTGTGTGCTTAAATTGTGATAATGTCGACAGCGCTAACGATATTTTCACGTGTGCAATCGTTGTTCATGCTCTGCTTCTCGAGGAGTATATACTCAACCCACTGCCTTATGCACATCCGAGCTGAATGGTGAACAATTGCACTACCAGCTCATTACTAGCTAATTTGTATTATTTTGATATATACTGTCCTGGCCAAAATCTATACTAATCTGTGTCCATAATGCAAATATATCTCCATTATGAAATAAAGAATCTTTACCCTCCTGTTCTATTTGAAATGTTTGATAAAAAACTGAAACCAACACTTCTTTATATGGGGTACAATGCATGGGTAGCCCTAGAGACTAACGCTTAGCTTGTGAATATATATAATTTCCATTGTAACAAACATACTACATGTACTTAGATCGAAAAGGAGCCCCAGGGAGACCACAGATTCTTAAGAAACCTAGACTTGTCTCATTTGGGGCTTTAGTCTTGCAGTGAGGGTTAGGCAGTAAGGAAAATAATATGGTTCCGAGACTGTTCTACAGACTAGTGCCCTAGAGCGACTCCATGTACATTCTAGAAGTTGGTCATTCTCTTCCAGATATGACAAGTAACCTCTGTGGGAAGAGAATGGTAGTTGGTGTCCATCCAATGAATGCTGCTATCTTGGCTGAATGTGGTCGTCACAATATTTATAGTGATTCATCTAAGATGCGTAAGTACTGGTGTATATAAATTACCAATGAAAGAAAGTAGACACCCTAAACAATATTACCTTATGTCAAAAGGAGTGGCAGAAAATTGAAAAGTCATTTGCAACTGAAGCAACTGCCACGGCTGATTCTGCATGGCGTAAACACCGATTTATTCAAGCAAATCTTGGAAAAGGTTAAAGGTTTTTAATACTCAGGTTATACCTCCCAAGTTAGATGGTCAATTGACGTATATACGTCTTTGAATGACCACTCTAATTCATATTTCAACTCTGTCATTGAAACCCTTTATATGGAATCGTTTCTACTGATTATACATGGTACATAATCTAGATTTTAGAAGACATGCATCACTCTCAAAAAGACGGTATACTGAATTAGCATTCAGTCCGTTTTGTAAGAATATCTTCGAATCTTATTTCAATAAGTCTAATCTACGAGGGTTGGCTGAAAAGTTCTCAGCCTGAGTGGTTTTTCCCTACCAGGTAGAGACAGGTGTTTGCCACCAATGAGGACAATCATTTAGTGAATCACAGACACAAGAACTACAAACGTACTAATAGTTTTATCTCAACTATAGCTCTTTTGGTAAACCTACCCTCTGAAATCATCAGAAATGGACAAAACTGAATACAGGGCAGTCATCAAGTACTTGCAAAAGAAAGGGATGTCCCCAACACAGATACATGCTGACATGGTCTCCACTCAAGGGGATGATGCTCCCTCATTTTCAGAATTTAAGCGTGGCAGACAAAGCCTTGATGATGACCCACGCTCAGGAAGGCCTTCAACAGCAACCACTCCAGAAAACGCGAGTGCTCGATATGTTGATGGGTGATCGACGATTGACTACTCGACATATTGCTAGTGTAGTGGGCATCTCTCATGAGAGGGTTGAGCATATTATCACCAATATGGGTGCCAAAGCTCTTGACAGCAGAACAGAAACGTGTCAGGTTCCAGATGTCCCTTGACAATTTGCGTCGTTTTGAAGCAGATCCCGATGATTTTGTGGCACGATTTGTAACCATGGATGAGACCTGGATACATCACTTTCAACCAGAAACAAAACTACAGTCAAAACAGTGGAAGGATCCTGATTCACCAGCTCCGAAGAAAGCCAAGTCTGTTCCTTCAGCTGGAAAGGTGATGGCATCAGTCTTTTGGGATTCCAGGAGTATTCTGCTCATTGATTATCTTGAAAAAGGTCAAACTATCAACGGCAGATACTATGCTGATCTACTGAACCAGTTGTGAGAAGCAATCAAAGCCAAACGACGAGGGATGATCGCTAAAGGTGTCCTCTTCCACCAAGACAATGCGCCTGTTCACAAATCGGTGGTGGCCATGTCAACAATCCGCGATTGTGGCTTTGAACTCATTGACCATCCTCCTTATTCACCTGATTTGGCTCCTTCTGACTTCCACCTGTTCCCCAAACTGAAAAAGGAACTCGCCGGTCGCCATTTTGCAAGTAATGATGACGTCATTTCCGCTGTGACTGATTTTTTTAGGGTAGCTGAAGAAGATTTCTTCCTGACCGGGATTCGGGCCTTGCAGCATCGCTGGCAAAAGTGTGTGAACTTGGAAGGGGACTATGTAGAAAAATAAATTACAAACATGGACTTTGTAACATTTTTTCACAGTGAGGCTTAGAACTTTTCAGCCAACCCTCGTATAACAACTTACGACTAATGTGATTGAATTTGAATAACGCTTGTCTCAATAATCTCCTTTAAAAGGTCATCTTTTGATCTACAATTCTGTATGGATATTTTATCAGAGAAAGAGTCCAGTTAGCTAGCATCAAATTTGTCTGAATATAGTGTATACTTATACGTTGTGAAGATGTGTTATATGTATGTGCAGTGAAATTTCAACTAACATCTAGTCTCTGAAATGAACATATTTTACTGAAAAAAATATACAATGAAATGAAGCCCTGAGACTTTCATCATTTTCATGAAGCTAAGGAAATCTAGACTTGTCACATTTTCTAGACTTGTGTGGGCTTTCTTTGATATATTTGCGTCAGGGTCTGTACGACAGAATAAGTGAAATTAAGTTGGGACGGGTTCAAACTTTCTTTACGGGTACCTCATCCCCATGACCCTATCTTACCTGGATACCCGTTATGATAATTCCTGATATCAATCGTGAAAGAAATATTCTTCAGTTCGAGGGCACAAATTTCGAGTTTTTCAATATCTTAACCATGTCTTATATTCAAAAGAAGTGACTGTCAATTATGCCTAAATATTCAAAGACGACAAAACCATTTAATCGTGAAAAAAATCACATATTGCATTGTTTAATCTATAAGTCACACGGTCATATCGAGTTCAGGCACTGAGACAGGTACCCGGGTCCAACTCATTACCCGTCCCTAAAATTAAGCATCTTGTATGCAGTGATATTGAACATGGGTTTGTGGCCATTAAAGTGTATACGTACTCTGTCTCTACATAATGGGTATCTCTCTCTCTCATTCATAAACTGGAGGCTTTTCACCTTAACAAAGACGTATTAAAACTTCCAAGACATGAAAATACTCCACAGTTAATTATCAATCTATTTTCCTACCACAAATTTCGATCCAGTTTTGAAATCTCCAATATGGCCGAATACGCAATAACGTGACCAGTCCTTGAAGCGCCCTTGACATTGAATCTGGTACAAAGTCTTATAAAGGCAGGTGGAGATATAGGTACGGGGTGTGAAGAGGCAGCTTTTGTGGTTGTGTATCGCGATCAAAGCACCCGTCATAATTTGGGGGCGTGCGACAACAGCGAACAACCGGGACGACAGGAAATGATCAAGGAGTGTGTTCTCCTTCAGACGAATGTCGGTCAAAAGAGTCTCGCGGTTAAATGCGTTCTGTTGTTAAATGGTAAGGTTGGCGTGGGATAGAGAGGTCTCATGAAAGGTTCAAGTTGTCTGTCCGTTGCACGATGTCTTGGTTTGCTACGGTTTATTATTTTTTATAAGCCTTCTTTGCTTTGGATTTCATGTGTATCCGACCTCGTAAAAATATCTTGAAACGATATGTAGTAAGGCAAGCCGTTTTCAGATTTCTCAAAAATACAGACATCTTCAATTGCTTTAAGATATCATAACGAAATTACAGATACCTTGAATTTAATTCAAGAGATGTTGAGACCACCTGAAAATACTCGAATAGAGATAAGAATAGATACATGCAATAATATTCATACATTTCAAACAATTAAAAAATATATATGTAAACGGCTTTTATACGCTACGGTTTTGAATAAGGATGTAAGCTACTCGAGTAATTCTGTGTTGTATTCCCTGTGTTTATTGTTGTTTTGTGCCGCATCCAGGAATATTATCCAGCTATGACAATGTAAATAAGTATGTGGACAAAGCAAATTAGTGGCGGGTGTCATGAGCACTGTCCTGTTTCTAGAATTAGGGTTAGAATTGATCTTCAGTAACCCGTGCTTGTCTCTTCCCGTCAACATCCTGGTTAGAATCGGATTTTCAGCAGTCCATGTTTGTCTCTTCCCGTCAACGTGTTGGTTAGAATTGGTCTTCAGCGACCCGTGCTTGTCTCCTTCCGTCAACATCCGGGTTAGATTCGGTCTTCATCAGTCCATGTTTCTCTCTTCCCGTCAACATCCGGGTTAGAAGTTGTCCTCGGCAACACCTGCTTGTCCTAAGAGGTAACAATCGGGCTAATCTGATCAGGGCTAGTCATCATATTCCAATTACACAGATCGATACTGGTGAGTCAATAACGTGATTATCTGGCCCCGATTCGACTATTTACAGACCGGAATGAGTGCGGCGTCAAAGAGCAAACAAACAGGGAGCATATATGTGCTCTTCTACCATGCTCTGCATCTGTCAACAGCCACAACTGTCATAAACTGGGTTTCCTAGTTGACGCATGACCTCACATGCACTATTTCCGCGGTTAGTCTACGGGAGTGAGAACACCGACCTCATCACGGCGGTACTCGGTGAACTAGAACAATTCTAAACCTTCCCATGTGTTCTGACATTCCGTCAAGGCGGAATGTGCTAACGGTCATACGAACAAGGCCAGGCATCCTACAAACATACACATTCTGGACAGGAATGTCATAACACGGATGAGTTGTCTGTTCGTGCAAGCAAAGAAGACAAATGACAAACCGAGATCATGCACGTGTTTGCTGAGAATCTTGATTGGCGGATAATGATAACGACTGTCATTTCTCCATCCGAGGAGCTAGTTCTGGGTGAAACGTTTCTAACTATGTCGTTAAAATATCATTTGGCGCGACTTCATCCCTTGTAGAAATTGAGCGGGAATGTTGGCGTTTATAAACGGAGAAAGAATACAACGCTTACGTTCCAGATTTTTCACGATTGTAATAGCTGTTTTCATTAAATGATCTTAAACTACTAGTCTGTCGTGCAGACCCTGAAGTATATATCCAAGAAAGTCCACGCAAGTCTAGAAAATGTGGCAAGTCTAGATTTCCTTAGCTTCATGAAAATGAAGAAAGTCTTAGGACTCCATTTCATTATATTTCTTTTTTTCCACTATGAACGTTTTTTCAGTAAAATATGTTCATTTCACAGACTAGCTGTTAGTCTATTAAACTACATACGCCGCTTTATATTTCAGCTTAAAGGTTTTTCTTTTAGCAGCAATAGTGAGTGAGATCGGTTTAACATAATATGTCATACAGAAACTGAACCAAACTTATCCCAGTCTAGAATATGCAGTAAGTCTAGACTTACACATTTTCGGAAATCTATAAAGTCTTAGGGCTCCTTTTATATTTTATGAATTGAACCTATTTTTTTTCCGTGCAAGTCAAAAACTGATTACGGAACAGTTTCGTTTCCTGTTTCCAGGATTCCGTTCTGTTGCGCAACTTAGTGAGATAACCACTCCAGATTTTTTTAGACTAATTCATTTAACTGAAAACACAAATGTCAGTCAGTATGGTCTGATGCGTCTAAGCACTAGTATATTGCAACACTACGCTCACTCAAGTGTGTGCAAACATGTCGTCCGGGATGCTTTGTCGTACAGCGAGGTGTGACAAACAGAAACCTGGAAATGGTGGAAATCTCAAAACGAGACTCTGTCGCTAGAAACTTTTGACGGTCTGGTTATGAATTGATATTACTTCAGTCTCAGTGTGCGTTACAGAACTACACTAAATTAGCTAAAAAAACATAACAGGTGTAGCCAGCGAGCCAGATGCATTGTAAACAGGGTCAGTCTGTGATTTCTTAGTTCAGGTATGCTGCCTAAACGTCGACATAAAATATAGAAATACGGTGGTATTAAAATTTAAAATTAAAATTCATATGCAAATACCATTTCCAAAATCGTTTATGGTGTCTATTTTCACCTTCACTCGAGTAAATTCGGATCGGCTGAAAAGTAAGTCCCCTAGGTTAATGGGACTCAAGTTTCGTTATGAAAAAAGGCTCATTTCAGAGACCAGATGTAAATCAAAGTTTGACGCTAATGTGAACAGTTTTGCAACAAGGACGTCCCAACATGAATGAACATTTTTCAAAACGGTTACATCAACATGTCAGCTTGTTTTGGTCGGACGATGATGCAGTCACCTTTTGACAATGCAGGATTCGAACATACGATCTCGGACTGTGGCGACTTAGTCCACATGGCCACCCCCTTCCTTGCAGTGTGTGAGTGAGCAATATTCCAGCATTGTGGTGGCGGTCTGAAAATAATCGAGTCTGGACCAGACAATCCAGTGATCAGCAACATCAGAATCGATCTGGAGAACCGATGACATGTGCCAACAAGTCAGTGAGCCTGACCACCCGATCCCGTTAGTCGCCCCTAGCCCTGCCTTGCAAGCAGCAAAGAAGTTCATAAACTTAGTACCTGCACGTTTGTTAAAAACGTTAATCCTAATAAATATATGAATATGCACATCTTGAACATAAACTGGTGATAAGAATGTGTCTATAAACGGAAGAAATATATAATGTCAAGACCATATAGATACTTCCGGTAACCATAGTTATGAACGAGAAATTGTACTCCATTTTTGTTACATTGCACCGACAAACGGAAACAGTTTCACTATGGAAATCCAATAAAATGCCTCAGTTCGACAATCAGTGAGTACCGGGAAAATGATTTAGGTTTTGATGGTCATGTGACCAACCGTCTCATTTCATGGTCATGTGACCTACCGTCTCAAAAGCAGTGTGTATTGTATATTCCATAAGGAATCGAATACACATTGATCAACTCGTCGGCATACAGCGTGTTACAAATATATTGTTTAATGTTATCATTGTTGTCGTTACAGACCATTCTTCGACTGGAGATCCGGCTTAAAATAGGTATTCACCAAACCATGCTTGTTCTAGGGGGCGACTAACGGGATCGGGTGCTCAGGCTCGAAGTGTTGGTTGACACATGTCATCGTATCCCAGTTGCGTCCTCCGTTAAGGGATTGTGTGCTCCAGACTCCAGTGCTCCACCAGTCCGCCGCCTGTATACTGGGATATTACTGCCTGTGTGCAGCGTTACCTAATAAAAAATATTCTTCAACTGGAGGTATAATTAAAACGACCTATGCTCTACTGTCCTAGGCTCTAATGGTTCATACGCGGGGACCGTATACAACCAGTATTAGGTACCCCATAATGAATGTCTGATGTTCTGTATGTTGTGATTAGTGACGTGCTCAATAATGGGTATGTAAATAACATAGACCTAAGCGAGATCGTTATCTGCTCTCTTATACAGACGGTGTGAATTTTCCATGTCTGACCGTCAACCAGCTGAAATAGTGCTGCGTTAAAAATAATTGCACACAAATCTAAAAATTATATTGCACGGGAGACTCGAAGTTCGCCAGGCAGAATTGAGCATACCAGGAATCGGTGACTGGGTTTAAATCACAATTTGCCCGACTGTTTCTTGGTTCTCAGCACAGTACCTGTTTTTGTGCCTGTCGTCAACCCTATCAACGTCAAAAATCCACATCACTTCGATGATTCCGGATCTTGCCATGACGTGATATATTTGGGAGTGAGTGAAGGTGGTTTATCGCCGTTCTTACAAATATCTCAGCAATACCACGGCGGGGAACGTCAGAAATTGGTTTCACACGTTGTACCAATGTGGGGAAACAAATCCGTGCCTTCGGTGTGACGAGTGAACGCTTTACCCACTGAGCTACCCCACTGCACACCAATGATGTGTTCCGTCCAAACCTAAGTCGATCTCTGTATATCTTCACGAACAAAAATACATCCATTTTGCCAAAATAAGCCACGTACTTTGTACTTTGCCAGTTGAAAGGCCACATAATGATAACTAACCCCATATGTGTACTACGAGAGGTAATTACTCCCACTAATGATTCTAATAAAACCGTCATAAACCCAGTAAAACAGTCATTCTCGTGAACGTGACTACCCGTTATGCACCATTACACAACCACGGAATCACGAGAACTTGCGAGATTATGTATCCTCAAAGAATGTAGGTGGTGATAATAGCAGAGTGTTCCGTCTCGGCAGTGGTGCTTTAATATTGTATGTATTATGTCTGCATTTTTTCTGTTTTTCTCATTTAATGTTGCACGTGACTCACACCTAAATTACACCCCAAGCTCTGCTGAAGGTGGGTCTGGGACGGACCATTCTGAAGTAATAATAAGTCGTGTTTCAGTGAACGTGTTTATTATTATATCGGGGAAATCTTAAGGCTGTTTACAATACCACACACACAATAAGTGCAGGTGAGATAAACAGAGGTACAGTGATTCATCAGCAACTCACAAAACCCCGAAGAACGTTTCTTTATGTGAACTTACTGGTCAAACAAACATGCATGCCAAACATGCGTCACTACACGTACACACGCGGAAGTCGCATGTACACCGCACACATCACTAAACACACACACGCGCGCACACGTGCGTGCGCGAAATTCGTTCGTGTGCCACACACACATCACTGAATATAGGCGAAAGTCTTTCGTGCGCTACACCCATCATCAGAAAAGTCGTGCGTAGGCCTATGCAACAGTCACCATTACACATACACACACGAATATCGTTCGTACGCCACACCCATCACTACACACAGAAAAGTCGTGCGTAGGCCTATGCAACAGTCACCATTACACATACACACACGAATATCGTTCGTACGCCACACCCATCACTACACACAGAAAAGTCGTGCGTAGGCCTATGCAACAGTCACCATTACACATACACACACGAATATCGTTCGTACGCCACACCCATCACTACACACACGAAAGTCGTTCGTACGCCATGCACATCACTACACACAGAAAATACATAAGTACGTGCATAAATACGAGTGAGTGCGTTCGTGTGTGTGCGTGCGTAACATATTTTCAATAATATCAAAGTTTAGCCAACAGGAGACTCCAACGCGTGCAACCGTTGCTTCGCACATATTGCACCTTGAATTTAAATCGTAATCATTCGTTTACCCCCTCCCAACAGCCTGTTACCTGTTCTTGAATAGGTAAAGGCGTGCAGCCCACCACTGCTGGTTTCATACAAGGACAGCGCCCTGATAAGATTAAAAAAGGAAGTGCTCGCTTAACTGATTGCTTCAACTCGGATAAGACATGTAATCGATATCTTTTGCTTCATTCTATAAATTATTTCTCGGCACACGGGACATACCTCACATATGAGTGAAGTCTTTGTCCAATGTCCTAAATTAATTCTACCTGGAATGGGGTTTTTTTTCTTATTTTTTTCACAATGAGCGTAGCCACTGTCGAGTTCACGAACATGTTCAATACACATCATATCTCGTTCTTTCCCGGGAGACTTCAATTAATGAGTCACGCGCTTCGACAAATCACATTTCCTGATGTCTTTACCTCAGGTGACCCCTGTGCTAGGAGGTCCTATATCTCTCCAGACTGCAGGTGTATATGTCTCGATATTCTTACAGCTGACACCTGTTCAGAAACATAATGCTGTTTCAAGTCCAGATATACCATTCGTTTCTCTGAGAAAGAATATGAAGTAAATATCTAAACTTGCTCTTCCATACAACATCGTGTGCAGTCTACGAAAGAAAATAAATGTTCGTGTGAGGCGCGCATTGTACGCGCCCATCGTGATATCCACGTATAAAAGCACGGACTGCACGTGCAAAATGTCCCAGTCTGCTAGGAGCGTTGTGGATTTCTGGTGTTTACTATGATATCCACGGACAAGCACGGGCAGCACGTTTAAAATGTCCCAGGTGACATCAGTGTCATGTCAGCCCTTCATCTCTCCATGTAGGATGTTCATGAAATGCTTGCTGCACGTGCACCTGCCCCGACAGGTTGACAGCTAAAACGTCTGTAAAGTGAAATGAACCCGCAGTGCCGATTTCAGTGATATATGGCAAGCACTTTGAAATGGCCGACAATATAATACGGTCTACTTTGTATGTCCCAGGCAAGTGTATTCGCACTAAGCGTTACATGTTTTATCTGGTCGTATCAAAAACACGAAATTAATTAATGTTATACCAGTGTGATATAACCTGTCACACAACTGTTTCAAAATGGCTTTGAAGTAGCTTAAGCACTTACCGAAGAAAGGACGTTTCTGAATTTATTACTGTAAGTATTGAAAAGAAAACGATTTCTTTCAGCGCCCTTCGCTAGTTTATTATGTCCCTTGGCTGTAAGGGGTGGGGTAGTCCAATGGTAAAAGCGATCACTCGTCATGCCGAAGACCCAGGTTCGATTCCCCACATGGGTTAAATGTGTGAAGCCCATTAGCTTAAAGCAGCTCACCCACTCCTTTGATTTGACGGTTTAACCGTTTCACCACACGGAGGTTCCCCTTGACCACGTCGAGAGGAACCCTATGTAAGTTCAAAAGTCAGTATGTGTTGATGGTACCCCTTGGGAATGAAAAAAACTATAATGGTTCAATTAAGTTACGAGGGTGTACGTCCAAGACCTGTATGATTTCAGGCTACTCGATAAGGCAGAAAGAGTTGTAGAACTGGAACATTGTTGAATAGCTTCGGACTCACTCACTCACTGCAGAGATCCACTTTGTCACTTATACACATTTACAGGTAGATGTCGTTTCTGCATCGCCGACGAAGTCGTTGGTAATGCGGCCGCGCAGTCCGTCTTCTCTGGCCGATGATCTGGGGCCCTATTCACATAGCGTGCGTAGGAATACATCATTCGTAAGTCAGTGATGTATTACGATAGGTCGAATAGGTATCCTTACAACCCCTTTGTGGGTCGGGACTATATGGGTTGATACAAGACACTATTATGGATGACAACTTCTTTAATTGTTGTAACACAACGTTTCAAGGCTAATTCTTGCCCCTTCGTCAGGTGGATAATGAGCATAGGTAACATTGCAGAATATATATAGGTATACATGAAGCCAGAGAGGTAAGATGTATATACAAGCACATAATTGTAGTTAGGTATGTACAATCACAGAGGATAGATGAAAAGGAGGAATGTTTTAACAGTACATGGTTGTTTACACAGCTGATAGATTGAGAGTCTATGAGTCCTTGTTGACACACCAGGCAGAGGGTAGGTACACGCCTTGATCTCTATTGATCTGAGGTTCTCATCTTCTGATGTTGATAGCTTTCCAAAGCTTCCTTCTCCGCCAATCACTGATGTTGGAAGCCAGGATCTCGGTGTTTGTCACCGTTTGTCCAAGCAGAGACCCCATAACGTGGCATAAAGTCAATGACCAGCGTACATACGTAAGATCCAAACCCCTTAGTGGGTGTTGATTGCAATTACTGGCATCTAGAGAGAGCGCGAAGGATTTAGGGAAGCGATTTATACAAATACAAAACAGATGTCAAAATCATTTATCAGGAATTACGTAATTGGGGGGAAACCTATCAACATATTTAGGTACACGGGATGCACGTGCAAGGGATGGGGTTACAACTGTGAAATTAACAGCCGGGTGCAGTGGGTACTTACCATCCTACTACTACTGAGAAACGGCTATATTAATGATATTTATTTATGACGGTCGTAAGGTGGAAGCAGCAATCTTTTCTCACCGAACCTGAACAAGCCTTGAAACCCTCGTGCCGCGTTATATGGGCGTTTCTCGGTGAACCTGAACAACATATCTGAACGCGTCTTTACGTTGCTTCACTACGGACCCGTGAAGGTCTCTGGGTAGAATAGACCTTCAGCAACATAAAAGGCGACTATGCTTGTCGTAAGAGGCGACTAACGGGATCGGGTGGTCAGACTCGCTGACTTGGTTGACACATGTCATCTGTTCCCAGTTGCTCAGATCGATGCTCATGTTGTTGATCACTGGATTGTCTGGTCCAGACTCAATTATTTACAAACCGCCGCCATATAGCTGGAATATTGGTGAGTGCAGCGTGAAACGTAACTCACTCACTCACTCACTGCTTCACTACGACTTCACATACCGTAGACGGACTGAAATGCCAATGCTCCCATAAAGTCACAGTCTGTCTCACGTTTTATTTTCTCTTCCCTAACGCTAAGGCCATAACTGAGAGGTGATTATTCTGGCAATGTCATGGCGGGGGACACCAGAAATGGGCTTCACACATTGTACCCATGTGGGAAATCGAACCCGGGTCTTCAGCGTGACGAGTGAACACTTTAACCGCTGGGCGACTTCTCACTCACTCACTCACTCAATACTTGACCCTTAAGCAAGATCTTCCAAAGAGTAGCTTGCATCTGATCTCAACATACATGTACTCGTTCACCCAACGTTAAGGATGGGGTTCCGTGCAATAACCACTACAACATGTGGGGTGTATCGGGGAATTAGTAGTAGGTCATAAAACATCGTTTCTCACTGATGCCCCAAACGTTCTAGAATCTGTACTTTTACCGAAGAAGTGTAATCAGAAATATTACATATGTTGTATCTTACCACAATAAGCCGATAACAAATGTTTCCATTCAAGATATTGTATTTTCCTAACTACAGACAATAAGTTAAATTCCTTGATAATGCTTAGTCTGTGGAAATATATATTCCGCTTTCATCAAATAACTCCGTACAAAATCTTTGTCGAAGAGGCATCTCCATGAGGGTAGAAAAAAGGTGATCAAATATTGAACAATTCCTTTATTCAGCATATCATGTCAAAAAAATTGTTTTATGACCATGATTCTGAAACTACTTTTCTGTAATATATATTCATTTCAGAGACTATTCTTGGTCTACGTTACGTGTTACCGTAGGTATTCAAGGGCTGTAGTAAGCTCGAAGATTATCTTTTAAGCATGAATGACATATGTTCGTGTGGTCTGTAAACATGTGTCGCGCATTGTACTCTTGGTTAAGTTGGGGGAAAAAGAAATAGAAAAAATATGTTACAAGAAAAAGAAAGTTTAACACTCCTTCACGTTTTTTGTTTCTTTTGTTTACTGTTGGGGTTTTTTTTGGTTGTTGTTTTTTCATTTTTTACAAAGTTTAACAAAGAACACTTTATGCATCCATCCGTCTCTGGTCCAAGACAGTTTTATTGGTGTAGACGTCTCGTGGCGCAAGGTCAATGACCATCGTACATATGTAATATCCAGCTACATAGTTGCAATAACTGGTATGTATAGTAAGTTCTAAGGCTTTGGGGAATGTTCCTAATATTTTGGCCAACACCAGCCTGGAATTCAGAGATTGACAGGCTTCATTGTGTGCACACAAGGTCATGAGTCTTCGCTGGAGTGACCCCATGTACTTAATCTTCCTTGTTTAGGGTATAACCCCAAGGGCAGCTTGTTGTTTCATAGTTGTTGTGAGTACGGTCTTCCACACGGAAGGATGCTGCTGGCCCACCAGGTTATAGAACTTGCTGTTCAAGCCAGTAGTTATCTAAAAGCTGTTATTTTTTTCCTTGTTTCGTCTTTTTCCTACATTCGTCACACTCGTCAGGTTGCACACTTTTCCCAGTAACCCCAGACGCATGAAAATGTACAGACCAGTTCCAGTTACATTCGGACACTTGACGTGCTTTCCACAGACATTTTTCCACAGACATGTTATTTCAGTGTAGTATAAATAATTTTCATGAGTGTAATTTCATGATTTTGCCCAGTTTTGGGGGAATCACCTTACCTACAATCACATATTTCTGTTCATCATTCCGTTTCTTATTTATCGAATGGCAACGATTTGATCACCACATGCAAAGTGCCATGAACTCCTTTAACATGGCGGCCTATGGCATTGTGCATTGTGGAACCATACAAGAGTTGATAAATATGATGTCATTAGTTAAATAGTGGTCGGGAAACTGAACTGAAATTATGTGCGCAGAGCAGAGATGATTTCACGTTTCCCGGTCATATTTTACAAAGATCCATCTTATACTCACTTCACGAAAAGTATGTATGTTACACTGAAATAACATGTAAGTCTATGAAAACTAGGTCAAGTGTCCGAATATAACTGTCACAGGTATGTAGGCTTATCATTCCGTTGTCTATAGCATGTTTCGATTGACAGCTTAAGATTTATGAGTCATTTGTCCGGGTGGCTATCTGTCTGAGTCACGCCGGCGAATCGTCACATTCCAACCCAATCATGCAAATGTCTGTCATGATGTATTAACTTGACGTGAATTTCTCGTGACGTATTCGCGAGCTGTCAAAACACCTGTTCAAAGTCGTGCCTTCTTCGGTGTGCGTCAAACAAGTCATCAGAAAAAAAAGTCGTAAAATATCCTTATAAAGTCTCCGGGAAAAAGTCCACCTTTGAAAAAGGGATTTTAAAATATTTTTTAGCTTTCCATAGTTTTTCATAGCATTTATTGACTTCTATGCATTGTATAGTCATACAACCAATGTAAACATTCTGTATACATTACAGAGGTTTTCAGCTTTATTCCTAACGCGGAATATTGATGACTATTAATGTCTACTGAATCGTATTCATTCTATAACGTATACTGCCACGTTTACCGCCCTCTTTTTCCGAGGACATTTTCCGCGGCAATCCTTTCTTGACTTAGTTCTCATATCACTTTCTAAAGATCCTTTTAAGGATAGATTTATGCTCCCCATTTCTGTGAACTATATCATTATATTGCAGGTGATTAAAGCAATCGCTTACACAGAAGACCCGGGTTCGATTCTCCACTTACGTCAAGCCTATTTCTGGTGTCCCCGCCGTGATTTGCTGGAATATTGTTAAAAGCGGCGTTAAAACCCAACTCACTCACTCTCTGAGGAATGTCACCAGCACAGTATTTGGATCTGGGGTATCTTAAATGGCAAATGCAGCTGTTGTCCGTAACAAAATATATGTTTTTACGCATTTACATATTCTGTAAATATGTATTCACAGCTGTACATAAATGAATGGTTCCAATACATTGGCAGGAAAAGTCATGCCCTTCAAACCGCTTGGCTGATCTGAAAAAAATACAGAAAAACAAAATACACACAGAATGAACACACACAATCACAAAGCTTCCCAAGAAGACACCCACGCACGACCGCACGTACGCACACACATACACGCACTGCTAGTCTGTCTCTGAATCACATTATTTTCACCACAGCCTATAGCCCTAACTGTCATGCAAAAGCCCTATTTGAAGCAAATCTGGATTCCCCCAGTTTCAATTTCCCACCTTGGGACGCTTTTCAGTTTAAATGGGTGTATCTGTTACTATCAGAAGAATATACATTCAGAGACAACCTTGCTCCAAGACTGTACTGCATGCTAAACCCATGAATGTATAGGCACTCAGTCCTTCGAAACTAAAGTGCAGATAATCGGATAGTACATCTAAGGTCCCCGGTCTGTCATTTAATATTTTTTAGAAATTACCACTGAAAATATCATTTTTACCTACGAGACTTCCACAAGTCTATCAGAGACTAAGCGGATGCCTCACATCCACCCACACCAAACAAACACATTCAACATATGTGTGACATGCACTGGAAGTAGTAGGATGTCACTTGCAAGCCTTTTCACTCCGCTAACTGACAAGTGACGAGTGAAATCCATGCCATCCGCGTGCCAAACAAGTGCGTGCTGCAATGCATCCCTGTAATGTACAACCTGTCTCTGCGCGCTTGGCACGACCGTCTGGGCGCTGATTTCGTTATCTCTCGCTGACCACATGAAAACGTGACACCCGTTGTGAGCTGCATTGTTCAAATAACACACTTTCTCCACTCTTTCTTCGTTTTACGCGTGGCTTGTTAAATGAAACGCATGTCGTCAGCTTGTCGGGGGTATTCTGGAGAGTATCTACACCAGATGGCGTTCAAATGAACAGCTGGTGACAACGTGTTGGTATTTTAGTACTTGAAAGGCCGTTTCCAATTACCGCCATGCTTGCAACCTGGTTTTGATGATGTCAAATTACGAATTTGATGATGTCAAAATACCAGTCTACTGATCCATGAAGGTTTGGGGATGGTGACCGCTCTTAATTGAGGACATGTATTGCCAAAGAATCCTTACACGGAACTTTCGAAAACGGCTTTTTTCGCGTGACTGGACATCCCATTTTTTCTCACATTTAAAAGAAAATTGACCTCCGCCCGATTCTAACTCATTTTTGTGCAATTGGCATAATGGTTGTCATTTCGGTTCCTTTTACAATGGGCGGTCTCGGGCAGTTTAAACATTTATCCGGGATTCGAACCCACACCCGCAGAGTCGGCACCTAATCGCCAGTACCTCAGACATGTGACTGAGTGCATGTGATCTTATTAGGCGATTGTTTTCGACGTTGTGACGTTTTGACTATGGTTGTAAGTATTTTTTTTATTTTCAAGTGTAATTCCCCTTTCTCCGGCAGTGTATATGACAGAGTGATTTATATCATGAGCAATGGTATGCGTCAGCCATGTACCCTCGCCCGTCTCACTGATGCGGAACGATATGTAAACCGTCCACACCGCGCTGTCTGTGATATAAACTCTCTAAACGAACGAAGTCTGGATTTTCCTCAGCTTCAGAATCCCAACACCCTTAAACAACTACAGTCGTGCCTCAGATATCCGGAAAACGCGCCTTCCGAACGAAAATTCCTTAATTCACAACGTTGTAAAATTACTCACCTATCCGGAAATACGGTTTCAGTATGGTCATTTTCACATGCAAAACACTAATAAATTATGTGCATTTTTTGTCGCGTATGTACGGATGGTATATACGATGACACAACAAAGAAGTCGGCAGTCTTTGAAGCGTGAGAAGATTAACAACCTGTGAATAGCAAGGTAACACTGAGTTAATTTTGAGGCGTGTCAACCTGTGGGTCACTATAATCAGGGATACTCTATAACACTCTATATAGGCTCCCTGCTATAATTAATTCGGATGATCAAGCAAGCCTGGAGAGTTGTGAGCGAAAAGACAATTGCTAAATGCTTTCATCATGTGGATATTATCCAGTGAAATGAGGACCCACAAGAAGACATGGCCTTGTCGGAACTTCGCGATGTACTACGATCCTGTGCACAAGTTGCAACTGTTGTGACTGTTACTGCCGCTGATACTATGAATGTCGACAGTGATGAAATGACCGGCGAAAGTCCTCTCGCTTTTCTATACAGCCAGTGCAAAAAGCTGTGACTGAAGCGAGCATAACTGCATGGACACGTGTGAGACATTGTATGCACTGATATTTGTTCATGTGTACCGTATTCAATAAAGATTGTCTGATGCCTACTATGTTCGTTTCTTTGTACATATGGCCAGTGATTCAGACCGAAAATTCGCACGACTGTACACCCAACGCAGCCAGTGCAAGTGTAGAATAAGTCTAGATTACCACTATTCAGGATGGAAGTCTCTCGGCTCATTTGTATCATATTTTATGAATAGAATTTAGGAAGTAAACTTTCTGTAAAATATGTTCATTACAGAGACTAGATTTTAGCCTACAGAACCCCCATCCTACTCGGCTGCTTTTCAGGGAGTGAGTGAGTTTAGTTTTACGCCGCTTTTAGCAATATTCCAGTAATATATCAGTCAGTGGACACCAGAAATGGGCTTCACACATTGTACCCATGTGAGGAATCATACCCGTGCCTTCGGTGTGACGAGCGAACGCTTTAACCACTAGGCTACCCTACCGCCCTGGCTCCTCTCCAGGTTAGATAGTCATTTGTTTCTATCCAAATATATTTTTTCAGTTACTACATATAGTATAGAAGTGGTCGTGCCCAACCAGTACCTGTCGACTCGCGAGAAGTACAGGTGGTTGAGAGCCTATGTTAACACTGGCGCCCCACGCGCTTCTGTTAAACTAATACGGCACGTGTTCGTACTTACAAAAACAAGCAAACGTATAAACATACAGCCTGAATTCTTTGTCGCTGTTTGCTGATTATATACCGACTTAAAGTACAGTAACACTGGCATCGAAGACACATACATGTGTGAGATCAATTAGGAGATGGTAATTGACGTACTGAGAAACTATTAGGGGTTACCCAGGCAACGTTTCTTACAGGAAAAAAAACAAACAAGGTCGTTCCCGTCTAATGAAATAATTAGAATGCAACGTATTCTAGGTTAAGATGCACTGTGGGTTAAGATGCCAAGTTGGGTTAGAACTGGTCTTCAGGAAGTAATGTTTGTCGTAAGAGCCGACTATCGGGATCGGGTGGTCAGACTCGCCGACTTGGTTGACACGTCATCATATCCAATTTGCGTAGATCAGTGCTCATGCTGTTGATCACTGGGTGGCCCGGACTCAATGAATTACAAACCTCTGCCACGTAACTTGAATATTGCTTAGTGCGGTGTGCGGTGAGAAATGGTCTGGCAGGACATGCAGTCTGTCATCTTTAAACTTTAACGTTATCTCACGTGACATCTGTGCATTAAACATAATTATGAACAATTATGTGATATTAAAAGTAAGAATTTTTAATGTTTTGATTTTTTAACAAATGAATGCGAGCAAAATAGATACGGATGAGTATATGTCAGCTGCTACATGCTGCCATTAAACACACCGTGATCAGCTGTAGTTGCCATGTCAATCAGGTCTTGGTGTCGAAGAACCAAACTATTCCTAGTCTGTCTCACCGACCCAAGAGCGTGTAGCTAATAACATTTTCACACTACCGTGCATTCCCGTCCCGTTTCATCCCTGAAAGGTTCTTTCGTGTTCATTCGGTTAACCTGTGTGATATATTGGCTAGAACATCTGCCTGAGGAGAGAAAGGTCGCGGGTTCGATCCCCGTCGTGTATGGTACAGACCCGTGCAAAAAGCATTCGGACACCATGGACTTACATGTTATTTCAGTGTAGCATAAATAATCTTCATGAAGTGAGTTTAGGGTGGGTCTTTGTAAAATGTGGCTGGCAAATTGGAAATCACCTCTGCTCTGTGCACATAATTTCAGTTCAATTTTCCAACCAGTATTTAACTAATGACATCACATTTATCAACTTATGCATAGTTCCACCATGCACAATCTCATAGGCCGCCATGTTAAAGGAGTTCACGGCACCGTACACACGTTGATTAAATTGTCGCCATTTGATATACAATCAACGGAAAGTTAAACAGAAATTATGTGATTGTAGGTAAGATGATTCCCCACAAATGTACAAAATGTGACATGGGTCACGAAAAATTCATGAAAATATTTCATGCTACACTAAATTAACATGTAAGTCTATGGAAGTTACGTCAAGGGTTCGAATAATTTTTGCATGGGTCTGTGCGTGTCGGTCCCTGATTGGTGCTCGGCATTAATGGGTAAGACAAAGACTGGTCGGCTCGGAGTCAGTATAATGTGTCTGAGTGGGTATTCATGTTTAACTGTGGCATGGAATTTCAGTGGGCTGCCAGCCGTACATACACATGCACCTCGTCGTGCGTGCGAAATATTCTCAAGTCCGACGTTTCACGACGAATTTTATGTTTACAAGTGCAATGTGTCAAATACTATATCAACACTCAAAGCTTGTAACAGGGAATTTATCACACAGCTACACGTAATAAATCGAAGTTCTTAACAATTGTCCGGATACGCGAGGTTCGAGTTTACAGAGTAGATGAGGATTAACATGTTGGTTCGATAATTTGTGAGCGTGTGATTGAATGGTATTTATTTAATGCAGGGTATTTCCATCATCTGTTAAAATAGACTTTGGATCAGGGAAAACCAAGTTCCATGGATGGATTTGCTTGATAACGGTGTTAGTACCTGCACCGAAACGTCGAATCCAATATAGAAGCTGACTATCCACAGAACTTGGTTTTCCTTCGTCCATACAACTTTTTACATGCCTTTCAAAGAAGACTTGGATCAGCACAGCTACTCAAAACAGAGAAGTCAAAGGACTGGCTACCTGTTCTGACCAACTGACCCTGTACTCTGACCAGCGGACGATCGCGGCATATATATATACCACGCCTCGTAACCGCCGTGTGAGTGGGTGAGTTTTACGCCGTCTTTAGCAATAATCCTACAATATCACGGAGTGGGATACCAGAAATTGGGCTTCACACATTGTACCCAGTGACTATGCTTGTCGTAAGAGGTGACTAACGGAATCGGGTGGTCAGGCTCGCTGACTTGGTTGACACATGTCATAGGTTCCCAATTGCGCAGATCGATGCTCATGTTGTTGATCACTGGTTTGTCTGGTCCAGACTCGATTATTTATGGACCGCCGCCATATAGGTGGAGTATTGGTGAGTGCGGTGTGTGTGTGTGTGTGTCTGTGTGTCTCTCTCTGTGTGTCTGTCTGTCTCTGTCTGTGTGTCTGTGTCTGTGTGTGTATTTACAAGTGGCCATGCGTTACGTGTGTTTGTGTTTGGGATTACACCTTCTCATTTACGTACAGGCTGTAGTACCTGTTTGGGTTGTGTCGTATACAGGATTCGAACCGACATTTTCAGAGTAAGGCTCCAAATGGCCAACAAAGTCAGCGATCTAACCCACTCAGCTACCGCAGTTGAAAGATGGAAGTCTGACAATTCGTAAAGATTACCCTTTTTTATATCCTGACTGATGATCGTTACGGACGAGTTGAGGAGAATTTATTTTTGTGTCGCTTACGGGAATGGTTGCGAATTCTTTTTCTCAATTTAGGGAAAGGGGCGAATGGAAAATATTTTTTTCATGTTACAGAATAGGGTGAACTTCACTAGGGAGCGATGTGGTGGTTAAAAACCGTGTGAAGATCCAGCTTAGAATTAGTCATCAGCAACTCATGCTTGCCGTAAAAGGCGACTATGCTTGTAGTAAAAGGCGACTATGCTCGTCGTAAAAGGGGTCGGGTGGTCAGGCTCGCTGACTTTGTTGACATGTCGTCGGTTCCCAAACTGGCCGCCCTAAATTGAGAATAGGTGAAACGTTATCAAAAAGCAAGAACGAAAGTCCGAAATGTCAAGATCGATGCTCATACTGTTGATCACTGGATGGTCTGGTTTACAATTTACAGACCGCCGTCATATCGCCGGAATATTGCTGAGTGCGGCGTTAAACAACAACCAAACCAAACCGAAATGTCAAGAATATATTTCATACCAAAAGATTCAGTAAAGAATCGAGCCGACAAAATCAATTTCGATAAAAAAAAGTCTTGAAGCAAAAACAATCAAGGCGAAAAGAATAATCCAGGTTCCTACACAACAAGAACAGTTCCAACCTTCTACGTACTGAATGAAGGCATATTGCCGCGAAATTGATCCAGATACAGATTCAGTGTTAGACAAAGGTCTGTATGTTTTACCAGTATTTGTCTATCGCATCTGCCCTGTCGACAGATATAAATGATCTGCCCTTTACTTCACAGCCCCACTTACCGACATTCCCGTACATAACAACCACCAGAAGCGCTGCGCCGCTGTTAGAGATTCGACCTTCACTTTCCAGGTTAGGCTATATGAATACCTGCCTTGTTTCATCACCGACCGACCCTGAAGGTTGTCATCATTTGGTGAATCGGATTTGTTTGTTTACATTTTTTATCCGTAATCGGTTTCGCAGTTTTCGTTTCCGTTTCACATTTTCATCTAACCCGTCGTGACTGTCAGATTAATTTTACAGGTTTGTCTTTGACACAAAAACGAGAAACAGGCATCTTTACTGTATGTGACGTGTCTGTCCGTTAAGCCGGATATGTATTTATGAGAGGCTTGAGTGGGCTCGAGGCTTTCATTGTTTGTTAAGTATATCGAACACAGGTCAATGAGAACGGATTTAGTGATCTTACGTAAACTGTAAATCTTGTAAACACAATGTTTTTATGTCAATCATCAACATGGCGCCCAAGCGTGACGTCGAGAGGTCACGCTGACAAACGTTATAAAACCATTTTGCCTTTCACAAAATATATACTGTCACTGGGGTAAATTAGAAGTGCATGGCCATAGTTTAAGCCATAGTTTTACGCCATAGTTTTACTCCGCTCTTCGGAATATTCCACGAATATCAAGATGGGGAAACCACAAAACGTTCTTCACACATTGTACCCAGATGGTGAATCGGATTCCTTTATACAGCGAACGCTTAAATAACCTGACTTCCTAACCTTTTCAGGAGAATATAACTAAAGTTTTAGTCGTTGGAGAGGTAGATAAGTACCAGATGGAAGATGGAAGCTGGGACTCGTCTCAATATACTCAAGGTGGCATGCACAAAGGGAGCCGGGAACCAGAAGACAGATTTGAACTGGAGAAAAACATTCTGTTTCATTTTGATAACATTTGAACATTATCAACCTCTCCTTTTGAAACCGAATGACAAATAACCTTAATATGCCGATTTCTTAACCATAATCAAGAAACAAATTCCTCGTGTATGAAAAAAAAAGAATAAGGAAAATTTATATGTCGCCATGCTACTGTACGAAATTAAGAAAATATACTCGTCGAAGAGTAACGAAAATCAGAAAGTAGTTGAGAAACTTCTAAATTAATTTGTGGAATTAATTTATGTCTGGATAACTTCCGACACGCTGAACAACGTCATGAAAAACAGATCTCAGCTGTCGATACCGATAAGGACTTCCATTTCCATTTGTAACTACTCGTGTCATTCCGGCCAAATTCTTGTAAGGTCACGGAAAGAGACGAGTAGTTACGAATGTTCCATTTCAGATCACGTCAGAACGACCTTTCAAGTGAACTATCAGAGCGTCATTTACGAAATAGGAAGGTGACAGTCGGAATATGATTTAAACTCTCATGCAATTTAGGAAAGGTTAATGTGTGGTATTCCGAACGATATTAAGAGACTACTGAGTCAACTGAAACTATCGTCCATCTCTCACATCTGATATTAACACTTTATACTTCATGGGCGAATCCAGAGGGAGTTGCTGGGGTGTCCTGAAAATATATTAAATGATCATTGAAAACGGGTGAAAATGAAGTGTTCACTCCCTCCTTAAGAGTGAGCTGGAACGTGTGGTATAAGTCAAAATAGAGAATTGCATCGGACATAATTTTTGTCGCATCAAATTTGGAGTGAGTGAGTGAGTTAAAATTTAACGTCACATCGGTAATTTTTCAGCCACATCGTGACGAGAACCATTAACACATAATAGAGAATGGTAAAAACTCTGTCAACGAAGAACAATAAAACAACTAGACTATCACAGACAGATATTTAAAACTAGTAATTAAGTCTAAAATAATTTAACAATAGAGGACGATACAATATAAAAACAGGCTATAGACCGCCAACAACTGAAGGTAGATCACCATACCAGGGTCCATGGGGTCTTACAGTACCCTTGCTACCTGCATGGATCCGAATTGGATTTACACCATCCCTTCAGCCGCTGGCCATTGTACGAATGTTTAGCCAAATTTTAAAAGAACAAATATACTACGTTTAAAACCGGGTAAGCAAAAATTAAACTGTGAACGTTTTGGGACTTACGTACCCTCTCAGGAGGACGCGTCAAATCTGGAAATTTCCTCCACATGAAACAATTAAAAACAAATGACAAAAACATTTTAATGTTACAGACACTGCCTTAAACCCAAGTTTACATACATTTACTGAAACTTAGTTTACTGAGACTGATACTTTCACATAAATGCACAAATCAGCCTTTTTATGCGGAATCATAATAGCCTGTTTTACATATTTTTTTTATCGTTGTGACCCTTTGCCACCTGTTTATGACACCTACGTGAATCAAATTCACATTATAATACGAATTACACAAACTACCGGGAAAAAAAGAAAATGTAAAAAATGAATTTGATGGTTTTAAGAGTCAAAATGTTTGATTTGGCTGAGCTTTTCATATCGTATCGCCTCTGAGACCGTTATCAAATATCAGATTAACCAAACCTTGTTTTTGTCCATTTTAGTTAGTGAGTGGGTGTAGTTTCAAGTCGAGTTTAGGAATATTCCATTAATATCACGGAGGGGGACATCAACAATGGGCTTCATACAATATACTCACGTCGGGAATCGAACCCAGGATTTCGGGGTGACGAGCGAACACTTTACCCACTAGGCTACCCGTCCGCAACTCATTTTTCGTACTGTGTTTTGGCCCGCAGTTTATTATGATAAAATATACCTCCGAAATGTGAAACTCACTTTGTACTATCCGCTGAAAGATGTTTATCTTTTCATTAATCTCGCTAGCAGCCTGAAAATATAGGATGTTAGAAATAATTGTATACTGATGTATTGTACTGACTGGCATATAGCCACGTGACCAGCAGGGGACCATATTTGGTAAGACAAATGACGTTCGACCTTGAAGCTTTCCTCCAATACGTGTTCAGTAAAATGATGATCTCATTATGCTGAGATGTGCAGCATAAACTCTGAATGTCAAGGTGCCTTTTCCTCTTGATCCTTTAACAACAGGCTCGATTGTGAGCTGGAATATAACTGATGCAAATGGAGGGCACTTGACAAAATTACATAATCACCACAAAGTGCTTTAAGTTGAAGAAACTACTCGAATCCCTTGATTACGGAAGTTGTGTCCACCAGTTCGCCCAAACCGACTTCCTAGACCAACTGGTTTAAGTGGACTCTCCAGATTATTAAAAACACACCACAACAAGGATAATTAAACACGTCACGTACACGGGTAATTCAAAACCCGTGAAGATCCGGGTTAGAATATTGTCCTTCAGTAACCCATGCTTGTTGTAAGAGGCGACTAACAAGTACGGGTGGTCAGGCTCGATGACTTGGTTGACACGTCGTCTGCGCAGATTGATGTTTTTGCTGTTGATCACTAGATTGTCTGGTCCAGACTCGATTATTTATATACCACCACCATATACACAGAATATTGGTGAGTGCGGCGTAAAACTAAACTCACTTTAGGTAATTCCAGTCAAGTACTAGAAACCATCACGGCATCAGAGAAGACTAGTCTTACATTTGGAACGTCTAAAACATCTACCTCGACTTGCAGAGAAACCGTACCGAAGAATTACACAAAAACAAAAATGTAAATAGAATAGAGTGAAATTACGTTTGTGAATCCTCATAATTTTATCTTGGCAATTGGAAATTTAAGTCTCAGAATTTTATTCAACTTCAAACGTGTTTAATAAATGACCATAGATTCACAGTCTGAGTGAACTTACATTTGTCTTTATGTTTTTGATTCCACATTGGTTTGTTGCACAATATGGAGTACATCACACGGCATATAGCGCTATAGTACAGGGGTTTTTTTGGTATGAAATATATCAGATGGCATAACCATGTCTTCAGTGCCAACAGTGCGAATTACATTGTATAGCATGGCAAAAGCACGTGGTTCTTACAGCGTTCACTGCGGCACAGGGTATAGAATGTGCATAGTTCTTACAGTATGGAATATTTTGCGTGGGTTAGCAATACCCACTTCTCTCAGTATGGAATACATCACACGGCATCAGTAATGTACACAGTTCTTACAGTATAAAGTACATTTCATAGTATAGGAATGTATCCACGTCTTACAGTTTGGAATACGCACGTGGTATAGCAACCAATACAGTCCTCACAGTATAGAATACATCAAAGGATGTGGCCTAGCAATGTACACAGTTCTAAAATTACAGAATACATCACACGTCAGTATAGAAAATTTCACATGGGTTAGCAAAATACACTTCTTATAGTATGGAATACATCACATGTCATAATTATGCGTACAGTTCTTATGGTATAGAGTACATCGCATTGCGAAGGAATGAATACAGTTCTTACAGTGTGGAGTACATCATGTGGCACATCGATGTACGCAGTTCTCAGAGGATGGAATATCGTATGGCACAATAATGTACACAGAACTTACACTGTGGAGTAAGTTAAATGGCACACCAACGTACACAATTCTTCCCGTACGGAATGCATCATATGACGTAGGAATGAACACCATTCTCCAGAATGGAACACGTCATATGGCATAGCAATGTACACAGTTCTTGTAGCAGCATATATTCCTGGACACTTGTTCATACAGTCTAATTCAGCAGTTATTTCACCTGAGATTCAAGACTGAAGAACGTCTACGTGAACCTGGTCTTGGTATAATCCGTGTTTTGTTTAAAGTGAAAATCATCATTATGAGTGTTTTGTTTTCAAATCAAATTGTGTACGTTATCAGAACTTTGGGTCAATACGTCCTCACAACTGATTGTATGAAATATATTAGGAATTAATATGCTGCAGTATCTGATGAATGTGATATTTGCGCATTGTTGCGCATCGTCCCTCATCAAAAAACAAGATAAATAAAAATGAAAAAAAGATCGTATTTGCTTTGCTATGTCCTTCCTTCACTGTGCATAAGGAAAACAGATGCATTTTCAACTATTGTTTGGTTGTGTAATGTAGCACCGTGCACGATCCGGTCAAGTGATATACGGATGGAAAGAAGCACCCGGCAGGTTGGACATTTATGTGTTTGTGTCAACGTGATTATTCATTGTTTATACGTATACATTGCACACTGTGTTTAGTTCTGTGCATATCGAATCCGTAGTTATTACCTCTGAACGGAAGGACAACACTGCATAGGTGGACAACGTCTGTATTGCCGTGAGAGCGACGTTTGGATGTTGGAGCTAACACCGTTATTAATCAACTGATACTTTATAACGATGTTAGAATTTACAACCAAACGCCGCTCTCACAACTATAAAGAAGTTGTTCATCCATACAGTTTTGTCCTTCTTTACTGCTCCAAATTCCAAATGCCTCTCAAAGACGTTCTTCAAGTGAGCACATGACCCGCCTTTGCATGTATGTGGCGGTGGGTCAGTGTACTTACTGACCTCTTGTTTCAGGACTGCTGGATAGTGATTCACATACACATGCTAACGATAAGTCAGAATCGTACAATGGACACTCCTACAACTTGAGGTTTTCAAGATTTTGGAAATGGTTTCGTACTTTATTTAATGCACTCTTTAAAAAGAAACGCATATGTGATTTTGAGAATATTGGACTCATGTATCTGCGGTAAAAACAATACAGATATACTATTGCTTTCCAAAACGTCAGCCTTGTGTGATTATAAACAGCTTCAGTGCCAAAAAAGCAGCAATTGTAAGCAATTCTCGCCTTTAGAGTCGTTTCCTGCAGACCAGTTCCGTCGAAGATTGCACGAGAAGCGGTCGTCCAAGCCGCCCCCTTGGATAAGAGGAATTTCAGACCAACCGACCAAACTGTAAGGAATCAATTGAACTGAAGAGAGGATTCGACCATGAAGGCCAGTTGTGGCCCCTGTTCTGATATGTTTTCATCGGCGCAATCAATTATGGTGGTGTCGTAGAGTCCGGAACTAGAACCCTAGAAACTGGAGGTGAGTCTAGTTCAGTGATGAATCACGATTTCGTCTACACCGGCAAGTTGGATGGTAGCGTGTCTATGGTCGGGAATATGAACGTTTTGCCCCTATTTACAGTCGTCAGTTCGGTGGTGGGGTGTGTGGGGTGTGTGGGGTGTGTGCGGTGTGATATACAGAACAGAAAGATCTGATTTACTTGGGATTCGGGGGAATTTGATGGCAAATCTGTACATCAATGAAGTCCTTGCACGTCACATGCTTCTGACTGTAGACCGACAGAGGAGTTATTCTAGCGTGGCAATGCTACTTCACACACAGCACGTCGCGGTCCGTTACCTTGCCGTTGCTGACCTCGATGACTTGCCAGGGCCTTTCCGATCACCAGATATAAGCCCGACAGAACACCAATGGGACGACCTCTATCGATGTGTACGTCAACATCAGAACGCTTCAACAACTGACAATAGCATTGCAGGAAGAGCGGGGAAGAATTCCACAAGAGCGACTTTGTCGAACTATCCAGCCTGTGCCGGGACGGTACTGAGCAGTAATTGCTGGCAATGATGGCCATACAAAGTACTGACTGTGACGCCATCTTGTGGACTCAAGCGACGGCCTGCTTCAGCAAGCAGCGAAAACATTCAGCATTTAGACCAATCACTACCGACACTAATAGATATGGTAAGAATGAATTAGGTATGTGTGTATTTATTAAAAAGCTGAAGAGCGAAGATTTCGTGTATGACTGATTCTGTTGATTCAATTAACATGTAACAAGAAGAATGGAAATGATGCAGAATAAACTGTTATACAGTATCCTTGATTTTGAGTCATTATTTATTTCACCAAAACGTGGAGTTGGGGGACCAAAGTTGGG
Organism: Haliotis asinina; assembly: GCF_037392515.1. Lineage (NCBI taxonomy): Eukaryota > Metazoa > Mollusca > Gastropoda > Lepetellida > Haliotidae > Haliotis > Haliotis asinina. The sequence goes on from NC_090281.1 coordinate 46,506,662, forward strand.
TCCCAGGTGCCAAACCCTAATCCTCTTAATCTTCTTTCGACTGAATCCCTTATTTTCCAAAAGTTGGCACAGTGGGGGCACACCGTGCACGTCGCGCTCTTGTGTTGACAGCCCGACACAGCGTATCAGGTTTAGAAAAACGTCCTTGCATGCGCTAAGTTGGCTGAGCTTCACGTCCGTGTCAGTCGTCAAATCTCGTACCCGAACGTAAATGATCGTGTGCTTCCGTAACTTACAAAAGACCCGACTTGTTTAGCAGCCGAAAATAAGTCACACCTCGCCACTCGATCGTATATCGGACTTAATCAATATATGCAGTATTTACTCACGGAGTATATGCACAGACCCGTGAAGTATTCGAGACGCAGTAACTACAGCAAGCGAAAGTAGAAGATCAAAAGCTACGGTCTGAACGACTGAAACGGTGCTGATGAAGTCTGCTGCCAAATGTACCGTTTTAGTTTCGATAGTGAAGATCAAGGTCAAGGGCGTCTTGTTTTCCGTTTTACAACAATGCCTAAACCTTCACCTACTTTACGTGTCACAGTATCCGACTGAAACTCCTGTTCCTACTACCTCATCACGACAGATAAACTAAACACAACAAACAAACAAACAAACAAACAAACAAAAGAAATACTGCGTGTGATACTCATCTGCTTGCAGTCAGATAAGCCAGACACGAAGGGAAGGTGGAATCAGGTCATCTTAAACCGCGCAGTTTTCTAAGCCGATTCTTTTCTCATTTGTGCCACATGTACAGTTTGATTCTGGGTTCAAACCCCTATCATCTCCTTCATGGTTCTTTAATATTTCACACCTAACCAATACCGCGGGTCGCTCGGCGTCGTCACGCAAAAGACGACCAAACCGGGTTCAATTTCCCACATGGGTACCGTGTGTTAAGACCATTTCCGGTTTACCTGCTGTGATATTGCTAGTATATAGCTACAAGGGTCGCAAAACCAACCTCACTCACTCTGCGAAGTATTTTCGAGATGACCAATATGAAGACGCTGATACACAACTGTGGTTCTATTCAAATCGGCTGCAAACCTCACTCACTCACTGACACTTCTTAAAAGAGGTATGGTATCGACATGATATTATTTTCGAATAGCTTTAGACATATATCAATGAACAAATTAATGAAATTATATTTTAGACACCTTTCGACATTAGACCCAGAAAAAAATATAAATTCAAATAATAATTCTTTTTGATTACTGTGGTTTAGGGAAACATAAATAGCTTCAAACAGTGCAGCCACGATCAATAAACGTAAGGCATTATATATTCAGAATTGTGGCTGAAGGAAAAAATACCGATCTTCACACTACTTGCACACTTACGATAAGTTTTATTGAAAATAGCTTCTGCTACAGTCATCTCGCCCTACCGGATACCCGTTCACTGCTTGATGAACAAAGCCTTACATGGAAGAACTGTTTTATTGGGGGACAGGTAGCCTTGCTCCAAGGCTATACTCAATGCTAAGCCAATGGATGTATGGTAATTTTCTCCTTTAAAGCGGACAGTACGAACCCCAGTCTATTAGAGGGACAATGCGTTATTTTTGTTAATTTTCTAGCTCGCTGACGTGGTTGACACATGTCACCGGTTCCCAGTTGCGCATATCTATGCTCATGTTATTGATCACTGGATTGTCTGGTCCAGACTCGATTATTTACAGACCGCCGCCATGCAGCTGGAGTGCGGAGTAAATTAAAATCACTCACTCCTGTAGAAACTATTTACATGTTATCTATTGCCATCAACACGCATGCAAATCTAGCCCGTGAAGGCCCGGGGCAGAACAGGTCTTCAGCAACCCATGCTTGCTGTAAAAGCATGTCGTAAGAGGCGACTAACGGGACTAACGGGTGGTCAGGCTCGCTGACTTGGTTGGCACATGTCATCAGTTCCCATTTGCGCAGATCGATGTCCATGCTGTTGATCAGTGGATTGCCTGGTCCAGACTCGATTATTTATAGACCGCCGCATAGACCGCCGCCATATAGCTGGAATATTGCTGAGTGCGGCGTAAAACTAAACTCACTCACACACCCATGCAAATCTAGTGGTAGGGTCAAAGCTAGCCTTGCTCAAAGGCTGTGCTAAAGGCTAAACACACGCACAGTAATTCTATACTTTAAAGAATCAAGTCAGCTACCAACAAGCTGACAGGAAGTAGTAAAGGGTTCGTGTAGATAATTTTGAGTAGTTTATTCAGTACCCTCCAAAAAGAGTCATTTGTATCACTTTATTATAACCTCAACACGAAAGACGACAAGTACTCCGAAACATTGTCCGTGAATCAGGTCACTATGTTTAGGAACTGTTTTGGAAAAGATAAAACAGTAATCGATTTACGTTTCACCACTGTTGTTCCATTGAGCAGTACGGCTACCAAGACAAGCCGTAGTGCGTGACTTCCCAAGTATTTGCAATCCTGCCATTCGTGCGTTGTATCGATTATTGTCAGTGTGGTGAAGTCGACGAGACACGCCCACGTCTAAAGGTACACGAAAAATGGTGATGCAATCCACACTCTATATGACGCAACCTTTTCTTTCTGTTGCCGTCAGTGATGTTAATAGATGTTGTCACGGTATACAGTGTAATTGATGTACTGTCCTATAACATGATACTGGTGTCACCATAGTTCTAACATAAAACATCAGCTGACATCTATTTTTGGATTTGTTTGTTTGTTTGCTTGCATGTTAACGCCACTCCTAGCACTGTTTCGAACACATGGCATCTAATCAACCGAGTAATCGGACCTGAATATTAATGATACACTAATCGGGTGAGTGAGTAAGTTTAGGTTCACGCCGCACCCAGGAGTATTTCAGCTGTATGGCGGCGCTCTGTAAACAGTCGAGTCTGGACCAGGCAATTCAGTGATCAACAGCATAAACATCGATCGGTGCAGTAGGGAACCGATGACATGTCTCAACCAAATCAGCTATCCTGACCACGCGATCCCGTTAGTCGACTACAAGCATAGTCGCCTTTTACGACAAGCATAGTCGCCTTTTGACGACAAGCATGGTTATTCCAACCAGGACCTTCATGGGTGTGATACACCAGGTCGTTGATTTAATGCATTTGTGCAATGAATAAAATCGACTTAATCGACTAGTTGGTATTAGCGTCAGGTTGCATTCTACACATCCTCAGTCACCATGTATTGGCCCAGTGATGGATATTATGAGCACGTTCCCAGACTGACAGGATAGGATGAATTACCACCAACGAAGCTGCTGAGCCTGATCAATCTGCTAACCACCACTTTGTCACGACTTCATCGTCAGCGGCGGATAGCTGCCACAAAATTGCTGATGTGGCCGTAAGCTACATTTACACATGCTGGAACCCTGGGCCTAGATTTCGAAGCTCTCTTATGAGCTCTCTTAAGATGATCGTAACGCTAAGATGATCGTAACTCTAAGATGATCGTAACTCTAAGATGATCGTAACGCTAAGATAATCGTAACACCCATACTTTAACATAGACTTACGACTGGGGATCTGTTCGAGCGTGCGTGTATTAGATAAGGAGACCTACGGTTTGAGGAGGGGTAGGTGAGACTCGGGTGGTCCAGGCGCTTGAATTTCTGTCAGTTACGTCCCTTTGGAGCACGAGCAACCCATGATGACGGTTTGGGGTTCGAATTTCGAATGTCGGACTTGGTTAGATTAGGTAGATTGATGCTCATGCTGTTGATCGCTAGATTGTCTGGTCCAGACTCGATTATTTAAAAAGTATATTACAGCCATATAGCTGGAACATTGCTGAGTGGGATGTTACACGCCAAACCATCAACCAGCCAACCACATAGCTAGAGATGTGTTAAACATAGCTGACTCACACACTCTGTTCAGGAGTCCTGATGTAAAAATACAACATGAGTTGTACTGAAATCAGTGGTTGCTGGGAGTGATATGTCAGTCGAGCCACTTCAAGATTAACTGAAACTAAACCCAGCGTTGGCCTTGACAACCGCCATGTCTGAAATGAGAATGAGAAAACCCTAGCAACTAACACAGGCTTGCGTCAAACGTCCGGGTTTGAAAGACAAATATGTACCCGATATACAACAAAGCGACCTGACACGCAACAAACTCAACGACCCAAATTGTGACATTCGGCACGACTCGTGTTCATCCGACACCAGCTCGTGACGACTCGTGTTATTTCGACACAAGCTCACCGGGTAAGGGGCGAATGCTGGGGAATCATTCTTATGGATTTTTGTGGACAAATATTTGCAATTTTTCGTTGAAAAAGATAACTTTATTTCTGATAGTAATTGTAAGTATCAGTTTTGAACCATCCTCCATAAACGCTGTTATGAATCTGCTGTCATGATCAGTGGACCAGCTGTTACTGTACTTTCGAGCGTGACTGGAATGGCATAACGATGCATATACTTACCATATTCTATATCAGATGCCTAACAAAATGTCCGCCCAACATTGACGTCAGGTCCATTGATTCACCAAAATAACCCGTGAAGATTAGGGTTAGAACTGGTCTTCAACAATCTGAGACCGGAGTGATTCAGGAGGCGACTATGTTAAACTTTGTTGCAAATAGATTGGGTATTGATTGAAATTGAACTGTGAACTAAAGCGTGAGCGAGTATTGTTTTCCGCAACTTCTAGCAATATTCCAGCAATTTCACAACGAAGATTATGCAACTTGTGAACTCAAAAGCGGTCGGTTGGTTCGCTTGACGAGCGAACGCTTGAAGCATTAGGTATACCGTGAACCACTTGCAGCACTTGTTTCTGAAACCAAGGCAAAGATCTAAAATGGTAATTCCACATTGGATTGTATTGCTGTATGAGAAGCTCCTGTAGGTAATAGGACGTTCTCTGATGCTTCGTTAGCATGCTGCAGTAGACACGCGTGTCAAAACCTTCGGCCGGATGGCTAGCCTAGTGGTTAAAGCATTCGCTCGTCACGCCGAACGCCCGGGTTCGATTCCTTACGTGGGTGCAAAGTGTGAGCTGATGTCCCCCGCCGTGATATTGCTGGAATATTGCGGTGTAAAACCATACTTAATCACTCAAAACCTTCAATGACCTACCAAACCAGGTCACATGTACGTGACTCCAGGAATATCAAGGTCGGAGGTCAGCTTTGCACGTGTGAACTCCATCACGTAAAAGCATATGACACATCTGGGTTTTTTTACCTATTTAGTTTCAACACATAAACTCGTTTAATGCCCGAGTATGTTTTTAGACAGATAAGAAATAAAATACGACAGGTGTTTATAAAACTGTCAACCGATCTATAAAACACGTCTTCAACAATTGAAACAACCGACACTTAAGTATTGCACCACTTTTAGCAATGGTTTCACTGTATACGCGTTGGGATTCGAACCTTGAGTTTGAATTTGTCGAGTGAATCTAGGCTACCACACAGCACTAACGTAATATTCAACATGGTGTTACTGATTTTTGCGAATTCTATGTCTCTGCTGTGAAACTTACAACAGCATTAAAATGATTCCCCAAAACTAAAATAAAAACCCAAAATGTACTAACTGGTTGGATTTGAACTCTGACACTGGCACAAATAAGCCTGTTGGTGACCCACCATTAACATTTCAAGGTGGATTGGAAGAACGTCGTGGGAATTTTGTTGTGCAAAGGATATTTTTTACGGTCGCTCAGTGACCAAACAATCATATCCTATGATTTTCATGTACCAAGCTGCGGCTTTTCCCACAATCCGATCTTCCCGCTACATGTGTCCTAGATAAACATATATTGGCCATCTCGAAGATACTTCGCGGAGTGAGTGAGTTTGGGTTTACGTTGCTTTTGGCGATATTCCAGCAACATCACGGCATGGTACACCAGAAATAGGCTTCACATTTTGTACTCTGGGGATTCGAACCGGGGTCTTCGAATGACGAGCGGACGCTTTCCCCACCTTGGCTACACCACTTTAAAGGGGCAAATCTAGATAAGCGGACAGTCTAAGGCCGTCAGTCTTGTGAAAACCTGGGTCAGGACCACCAAGATAATACTCGAAAAGGCATGAGGAAAATATAATAATTGTCCACTTGTCCACCACGACAGATGGTGCACGACACGAGGGTGTGGGGTGACTGACAGAAATACGATATGGCACACATCACCGTGTGTAATGCCCTACAGAATACTAATATTTATGCATACACAAGATGATCATATGACACAAATTATGGCTTGTGAGTATATAGTCAGTGACACGTGTGTGTGAACAATGTATCGATTTTCTGATGATGGGGTAGCCTAGTGGTTAAAGCGTTCGCTCGTTCCGTCGAAGATCCTGGTTCGATTCTGATGAGTACAAGTGAAGACCATTTCTGGTGTCTTCTGTCAGCGTTTGCCCATAATCCTCAAAAAGCAACCCTAAGGAACCACGGGTTCCTTTCATGAAGCAATCTGTACTAAGGTTAATCTTAACTCCCATTCCTGAACACTACACTGAGGTTACCTTAGTGAATTACGATCACCTTTGTGCTTGGTGAAAGGGGGTCCACAACCATAAAATGTTACAGGTCCTGATCAGAATATGTAGGCCCTATATCCAAATATGGAAATAATACTCTCAGTTATTGGGGGTGAAAAGCTGTGTGCCATAAGGACCTGCAGAAAACAAAAGCTGTGGATCCGAGTGATTTTCAGTCGGCGTCGGGCCAAGCGACTGTCGTTCATTTCGAACGCTGTCCTCTCGTAGTGATAATGTTGAAATTTTGAGGCAGAAAACTAGACTCACTCACCCTAGAGGCGGCTAAATCGGTCAGCAGCTAAGATAACCAACACACAAAGAGAACTTAGTGGTACAAATCTGAGACGCCTTCGAAAAAAAAATGACGTCATCGAACCCCGATGACGTGGTGTGCTGTTCACATCCGTCACTGATTTTGTTTGGCCAGTATCGGTTATTCATGAGTTGGCCTCATATAGCTGAAAGACTGTGGTGTAAGACAAAAGCAAACTGTGTTTTTAATCTTATGTTTAAGTCATGCCCTTTAGAGTTCCAAATAATGTGTGACGTTGCAGTATGACTTGGCAACGAGAAGTGATTTGGATCTATTCTCGGGTGAATAATAATATTTTTCAAGAGTATTAGCTTCCGGTAACACGTGACCCACTATCGCAGGTAATCAGATGCACGTTACATGGTTGCATGGTTACATGCAATACACTTCACAAATAATCTCGTCGAGTAATTAGGTCAAGGATGATTTCCTCATAGTCAGGTCACAGTTTCCTCGTAAGATAGTACAATATGGACAATACCTTCCTACTGGGCCTTCATTGATCTGTTTCACAATAACTGTACCACATTTTTTTCCCCTACAGCCTAGCCCTCTCTGCAATGCCAAAGCTCTAAAGGAAGCAAATCCACATTTCCTCAGGTTCTACTCGCTGGGGCTCCTTTTCATTTTGAATGGGTTTATTTGTTACGATGGAAATGTAGACACTAAATGTGTATTTACAATGTGCAGTGGAGGTAATTCTAGGTTGGGTTTGGGGGATGGGGTATGGCGGAATTGATACGGGCTAGTTTGCTGGAGAGGCAGAGCGTGTGGATGAGGAAATTCGGTTGCTTGGTTGCCTAGCGCTTAAAGACATTGCCACAAGGACTCAGGTAAGAATCACTTATAATGTGCGATGCCCGGGCATTTCTAGTGTCCTCGTCGTGATATATTGCGGAGTAAAATCATACTCACTCACATAGGACCAGGCAGGCCATTCAATGCATTTGAATAATTTGTGATTTGGTTTGCTCTCTCGCCAACTATGTAAATCAGAGTGAACGTTAATAATGCACTGTTCCAGGTTTTCGAAACCTTGGAACTTTATAATACGTCATCGTCCCAAGGGTCATATCGCATATAAAAATAGCATTTAACTGTTCACATGTTAATGATTTAAGAAAGAAGTTGCTCGAAATATAAAGAGATGAACTGTACTGGCATTCAAAGGATATTTGTACATCTCTTTATGACATTGTAACAAGAATACGCGATTATGCACAACTGGTGATAGGCGACTTGGATGTAATAATATAAAATCAATAACTTTTCCATTGTTCAACACAAGTTTCCTTGTAGACACAGTATCAGTTATATGGTTGTAAATTCATTTCCTACACCGGTCTTCATTTAATACAATGTGTGAAGCTAGTGTGCCCCGCCGTGATATTGCTGGCATATTGCTAAAATTACATAAGATCCAACTCCTTCACTCACTCTTCAGTTAACCGGGCAAACCTCTCACAAAACCCGGCCTCACAAAATGTTTTACAGGTTGTTGCGGGAAAGACTTCTACTTAAATTTACAATGTAAGTTTAACGACAGTCTTTGTCACCTGTCAGATGTAGAGAGAAAACACTGGGTGTACTTTCTTTTGTCCCTCAGTTTAGAAACAAAATAAAGCTATGCTTTGAATAGGGGTACCATCATAAAACACCTTACATCTACTTTACTGAAAACACTAGTGTGCATAAATAACTGATATAAAAACTGCATTATTTTAACCATGTAAACAAAACAGAATTCACACGATCGCATCGGAGAAATAGTTTTCAAATGACACCATGTGTGTTTTGCGTAGATTTAAAAATGCTGATATCTTTGCCATTGTTGTCATGCCAGCAGCATGGGTATCGATACGTTGTTGCGAGCTGTTACAGATGACGTCGTGCATTGTTCAGCACGAAACAAGTGTTTCGTTATTTTGCATTAAATAGATAGTTGGATAAAACATTTGCCTTGAGGTATGATACCTGATTTTGCTTGAATATTGCTAAAAGCGGCGACAAACTCTCTCACTGAGGTGCGGTGGGGGTGGCCTAGTAATTAAAGTGTTCGTTCGCCACGCCGAAGACCCAGGTTCGATTCCCCACATGGTTACAATGTGCGAAGCCCAATTCTGGTGTCCGCCGACGTGATATTGCTAAAAGAGGCGAAAAACTAAACTCACTCACTTGAGGCACGACAGATCAAGAGGGTATAACATAGGTGTGCCCGTGGTGGAGAGGGGGCAGGTAGTTTGACGGTGTTCTATGAGTACCCATGTGAGGAATCGAACCCATGTCTTCTTCGTGACGTGCGGACACTTTAACCATTTGGCTACCCTACCGCCCCTTTTGAATGGATAGAGTTAATATAAAAAGTAAATGCCAGAGAATAACCAGTCTCAATTGTTTGTTGAGACAGATTCCACTGTTAAAAGCAAACCAGTTGCGCAAAAGGAATATCTATATAGTGAACATCAAAGGAACACAAGTCTGGCTTTCTAAATAGACGATATAAACAAGGACGCTTTCTTTTTTCGAAACTTGCGTTTCTTTAGCTCTTCAGTATATATATCACTGAAAACACTAGTGAAATGAGTTGTTCTCGATGAAGTGCGATGACTGTAAAACGTATAGTGTAGGACAAAGCAAAGTATAGTGCAGCAAAAAGGATTTTACCCAAAAAATCGAACCGTTATCACAACGTTAATAAACACTGACGTGGAAACCGTAGTGGGAATACTGAGAGTTCCGTAACATAACTGTGATACTCGTCTACAATAATCATGTCACCATGAATAACTGTGTCTTGTTTCATGTTTTCCCAGCATCCCAAATAGGTATATACTTTCTTTTTCCCGAAAGTTTATTTTTAATGCTTGGCGTGGTAGATATTTTACAGTCCAAATATCTGTTTCGCTTTTCACTTGCAATACATGCCGAAACAACACAGGACGATGTTTCCTTCATCCGAGAAATTCCGACTTCGTTGTAAGTTATTGTTGGGAAAGACACTCGGTGTGTTCCGACAGACTAGAGGAGCTGACTGTGAGCGGAGCCTGAGACAACAACGCGACAAGTGTGGACAAACAGTTTGACACCACTGAATGCGTCTAGACGCTGGCTAAACATCTCACCTGTAAGTGCTTCACGAATCCCGAACCCACGTACTACCAATTCACACTCCGAAACCGTCGTAAACTGCTTCAGCAGGCACCACTCGCTACAAAGAGACCTCGCATATTAGTCATATTTAGCGTGATAATGTGAATGTGAGAGGCATGTGTGTGCGTGTGAATGTGAAGTTAATGCATATTTTTACTTCAATATCGATTTCTTTTATCTCATTAATCAGTGTTTGGTTTTTGTGATGCATGCCAAGTAGACCTGACACCTGCCAACCTAGCACATTTAAATTGCACTCTACTTGAACATGATTGTATTAAAATGTGTGCCTTTATCGATGCTACAGAAGCGATCCTGAAGAATTATTGCGTGTCACTACAGTTTCCCTGACAACGAGGATTCTCAGATCCACCCTGGACGGGGTTAACAAGCTGATGCAGTGACAAGGCATGCATAGACTAGTATTTTGTCCTATTTAGTGTACATTGACACGTATGATATGATATACCACAGTGTGTTACACATGTTAAGCTTATGAGAGAGAGAGAGAGAGAGAGAGAGAGAGCGAGCGAGAGAGAGAGAGAGAGAGAGAGAGAGAGAGAGAGAGAATCGAACCTATTCATCGAACCTACTCATCATCAAACTCTGGTTTCGAAAGAATTAAATGTTTTGCATACTTGGTTGGTTGAGTGAGGGAGTATGGTTTTACGCTGGTTTCAGCAATATTACGGCGGGGGACACCAGAAATGCTTCACACATTCAGCCCATGACAGGAATCGAACCCAGGTCCAGGAGGAGCGACCGTCTTAACTACTGGGCTACCCCACCGCCCCATAAAGTTTGTTCAATGGACCTGAACCTGGGGAAATCTGGACTTGCTTCAATCAGAGCCTTAGCACAGCAGGGAGGTCTGGGCAGTAGGGAATAATATGGTTACGGGACTGTGAGACAGACAACATTGCAGGGAGGGCTAGGCAGTAGGGAATAATGTGGTGACGGGACTGTGAGACAGACTGCATTGCAGGGAGGGCTAGGCAGTAGGGAATAATGTGGTGGCGGGACTGTGAAATAGACCAGACAACGGCACTTTGTCACGAGGCAACTCACAGCAGTAAATGTGACGCGTCAGCAGGTGTTTCCCTACATGACAAATGCTGCCATTGTACTTTTTTTTCTGGTTAACCCAAAACAAAAACATGCAAAGAACAACAAAAGTTGTTAAAAATAATACTCAACGGTGCAACTAGTCTACGGTATACTTAAATGGACAAATGACATGTAAGTGCAATCAGGATATACACATGTACCATCGATACCTAGATAATTATACTCACAAATAAGCATTTATTTATGACTGAATCGATCAATAGAGGTAATAAGCATAACAATGACGTCACTTTATAGGCTGATAACCAGATTACAACACCCGGGGTTTAGTCGCCCAAAATGGCGTAAACCAATATACATCTGTTAATCAGGTTAACACGGGGTTACCTTGGTCAAACGCGTTCCCCTGGTTCGTTGAAGGTTGTAGAATTGAACAAAAGCACAAATATCAACTTTCAGGACGAGCTTATACTCTTCTCACCGCTGCGGTCTGTTACGCGACTTGTCTCAGTGGCAGTGTGACTTAATAATTCGCACTTGTTTTCATACCTGGGTTGCTGAAGACTAATTCTAGCTCGGATCTTCACGGGTTGTCACAGAAGACCCCCAGCCTTTGCACAGGATACTTATAATTATGTAAACATAAAAATACATACCGAGGGTACTTTTTCTGCTTAAGAGTAAATCAGGATTCTTGTCGATGATGTTTTTGGCGAGTCACCCCATTATTGTTCCCAGTATTAACACACGCACTGACAAAAACACGTACTGAGGGTGGTTATTGGATACGATACACAAGAAGTCATATTGTCTGTGCAGCTTTAACCCAGATTGTAGTCCACACATTTCAGACTGGTTATGGCATGTTAAACATAATCATGTCAACTTTAGTGTTGATTCTACGTGCAGCGCCACTGACGTCTATCCCACAATGAGTACGATGAAAGCAAAAATCAGTTTCAAACTTCTTGGGATACGCATGACAGGACGGTTCGGGTTCGATTCCCAACACAGGTACAATGTGTGAAGCCCATTTCTGGGGTGATATTGCTACAAAATGGCGTAAAACCTCGTTCAACCACTCATGACATGAACGAACGCTTTCGGAGTCTTTCGTGCTATCGCTTTAACCACTAGAGTAGACCCAACTGCCTCAAAACGTGGCGGTGGGGGTAGCCTAGTGGTTAAAGCATTAACTCGTCACACCAAAGACCCGGGTTCAATTCCACTCGTGGGTAATATGTGTAAAGCCCATCCGGCGCACACCATCGTGATACCTCTATTTCTCTCATCTTGAACATAGGTGAATATGGACTTGCCAACTCGATTTGCCATGAAAGAAATTTTAGGCAGGATTCGATTGATACAACACGAATAGCGTTCCCACACGCTGCTAGTTTTGTTAATAAATTCTCAAAAGATTAATTATGGCCATAGAAATAAATCTGTGAAATTACAAAAAATGCATTCTTTCTCTCCATGCAACGGGGAAATAGTTCTAATACAGCACCGTGGTGTTTTTTTTACCTTCTGGAAGATAAACGGTCAGAACGTGCCACAAACCCGTATACTGTGGAACAACCTCAATACCTAACAATAATTAATTTGATTAATCCTTTGAGAATTTCGAAACAAAAACTAGCAACATACTGTATCATTTGCTGATGCCATTGAACCAAAGTGTACATTCATTTACATAAAAATATTTTGATACGTGCTGACATTGTCACATTGCCTGTACATTTTCGAATAATAAGGTTATTATCGCTTAATTGTAATACCAAGCGATACAATTGTGTAAGATACGCAGCAAAGTGAAAACAGATGTTGATATGGAAATATCCAATTTGTTTTCATAATTTGATATTTCACGGGGTATGGAATCTAGGATTTCAGCAATTGATGTTAATTTTTTTTCATGATTTTATTAGAAAGGGCGTGTTTAAACTGTATACTATTAGTTACTGATGGCCGTGAAGTTGACTGATCCATGGGTTCCTTATTTAGTCAAGCATGAAGTGGGGCGCTGTGCAGCGCGCAACAAATGCATGATCACGTGATACGCATGATATAGTGACGTGACCACAACCCACGTTTTCCATTGATAGTTTACGCAGCTACACGCACGTTGTGGTAGCGCTCTCTTACAACGCTTGCTTATCAGTGAAATCAGTGTGTACAGAGAACTACACGCTCGGTGAAAGGCACTGATATCAAGCCTGATATTTACCAGTCATACGTAACTGTACTCTAGGAGCGTATTAACCATCAAGAAGGAAACATGGCAGAAGCTCTCAACGATTCCTCGATTCCTCTCAAACAGGAAAATGGTGACGGTAAACCAGCATCAACCGAGGCAGAAGGGGATGCCGGTGGAGTCAAATTGCAGCAGAAAATTACACTGTTAAACGGTGTCACTGTAATTGTCGGCAGCATCATCGGATCGGGTATATTTGTGAGCCCGAAGGGTGTTGTCGAAGGCGCGGGAAGTGTTGGACTGTCTCTCATTGTTTGGATTTTGTGTGGCTTGTTTTCTATGGTTGGGGCTTATTGCTATGCTGAACTCGGCACCTCCATCGTCCGCTCCGGCGCGGATTATGCTTATATTTTTGAAGCATTTGGACCATTTCTGGCGTTTTTGAGATTGTGGGTCGAGTGTATGATTGTTCGACCCTGTTCTCAAGCAATTGTGGCTCTCACATTTGCTTATTATGTCATAGAACCACTGTTCCCAGACTGCGACCAGCCCGGCACTGCTGTAAGACTTCTAGCTGTCGTCTGTATATGTAAGTAAATCTTTTTCTTTTTGTTTAAATGACGTTATCACTGAACCACCCCTACAGTCACAATTTTGTGGCCTTACATTCAACCCGTCTCATCCCGTTTTAGATTCACCCAAATAGAATTAAATTGACTTTAATTTGGCCTTAATTGGAGACCGTAATTTTCTGTTACCACAGTAGAGGGTTCTACCTTGCGTTAATCTTCCACTGAAAATTATGTAGGTCGACATGAAACGCGCGAGGAAAACCAGGCGTGTTTACCTCCGTTACAACAACAAAAGACGGTTTAACGTAACAACATGGTACTAGTATATTCAACTGTGCCAACCCACGGATGAAGGCTTTTATTTTCTCTTGTGGCACTGTCATTTGACAACACATAGCGAAGACATCGTGGTAGAAAAAAATCACAATACGGTGTACATACAGAAGTTGGGAATTGCATCATCTCACTCAACACACTCCGTAACCCGCAACCCGACAGGTTGGTGATGATGAAATACGCCACGTGGTGTGGTTTCATCGGCGCGCGAGACTACACTCCGAGGTGAATGGATTTAAAACATGCGCACGAATGATCATTGGATTATTAATATTTTCCGTTGTAGTGATGTCGCAATTACACCATTTATTTGCATGTAGTATCCATTGATCAGACTGATAATATGAACAAGCACATGTGTGTATAGGTTCAGAAATAACTGGCAGTAAAAGGAGTATAGTTCGTTACTGGTAACTACTGTTGGTATCACAGCGTTATCATATAAAAGCTGTTTTTAACTCCTTATCTTCAATTTTCGTCGGGAAAATTCAACGGTTACGTCATCTGAAATCACTATATGATTGACTTCTCGTGTTTCCTGATAGCGGAGTCATATCTTTTGTGTTGCCTAGGTCTTAGTTGTGATGTAAGTAAATATTGTGTAGTGCAGGGTTTAGGTACATTATGGTAGCCAGGTTTTGGATTTTGTGAAGAATGGCTGTAGGTTTTGAAAGGAGAAAAGGCATGTAATACACAACGTACAGATATATATTTATTGTGGGAACTGTTTGTACATATTATTTTATTTATTTTATTAGGATATTCAGATAGCGCACATATCCACGGAACTAGTCCATCTCAACAGCACATCGTATTATCAATCTCAACTTCCCGGTGATCATACAATTAATCTAATCATCTGCATAGAAAATCGAGTGAGAGTTCTTTCACGCCTAATTTCACTGTCTGTGTTGCGCGCGTTGGGGTATCTTGGTGGTCAACCTGCCCAAGGCTAGGGTTCGAATCCCTACACGAATAGCCTACATAGTGTGAAGCCGATGAATGGAGCCCATGTCATGATATTAGAATTTCAATAGCGCCACAAAATCATTATTCACTCCCATACTCTCAATCTGACATGACTTGTATATTTATGATTATACCCACACAGTAACAGTGTGGAATAGTCCCGGTTTTAACTTCCCACATGGCACGTGGTCCTATTTGATTCTAGTGAAATTTAATTTCCCTTTTGTTTTTTTGCAAAAGTAGGGTATGGGGTTTTAGTTACCCTAATATCTGGGCTGTCTGAATTTAGTCTGAGACGAATCGCAGAATCAACGTTAGACGTTTTCTGGGAAATAGTAGCACCTACTTCTGGGAAATTGTAGTAGTAATCTCGATACAGGTGTACATTTTGAGTTTTATACATAAATCGTAATTTGCATGTGTTAGAATGGCTTGTGTCAGGTCAACTTGACATGCATCACGGAAACCAAACACCAAGCCGCACCTGTTTACTCAAAGGCTGTTGACATCTCTCCATCCGACACGAAAAGTAGTTCGTGACGCGATGTTGACGTTGACGTAAGACTACGTGCTGTGGTGTATCGATTTTTCGCGATTAACGTTTCAGCGACAGGCGTCATTGCAAAACTAATATTGAAACAATATTAACCATTCAGAGCGACTACAAAAACACCCACAGTGGCCAGAGCATGTCTCAGGCAGAGAACCCGCCGTTTCCCTCACGAATGCAATTACACGTCGCCGGTGTGCACGGCCGTCGGAGTATTGACCATGTTGACGTGAGTGTGTACATGTGTAGTTGATGAAAGATTCTGCAACCGCTCTAATGTACTCCATCACCAAGCCGTGGTTGACAGACAGGTGCAATAGTACATCATGTAGTTTTATAACTGTGGGTGAAATTTAACGAGCGAAACAAACACACGTACTCGCAACCAATAATTTGTTGTAAATAAACCTGTTTGCTGATAGGAGTATATGTATTTTAGATGTATTCAACAAATGTCTATTACATAATGTTCACTTATATAGTTTTACGTCATCAACTCTTCTCAAGAATTTTTCATTTCCAGCTGAAGTTAATATACCATAAAGAAATGCGACATGTGTTTTACCTAATGACGTGTGTTCCGAATGTTTGATAATACCATCTGTTTTATTTTATTAACTTCTGTGGCATTAACGTGTGATGTAGATAAATGTTCGTTACTGTAGGTTAGATCGATACGAGAATTGCGACGAGAGGTAGCTATTATTTTATGGGAGCTTTAAACATGAAGTTTGAAAGCCTCCCACTCTGTTGCGGGGATGAAACGCGGCGACACCTGCTGGCGGCGACAGAGCAAGTTCCCCAGTTTTCAATTTGTCCTCGTCTGCAATATCGATTTAATCGATCAGCAGGCTGTTGTCCCAATCTCTTAAACCACATTCTCCGGGCAGGATTGCATCACGCCATTCCACCTCGGCACCTCAGGCAGTATATATACATGTGTTTAATTGTCTTATCACTGGCTAGATCTGTCGAAGACCCGCTTTAACACGTTATGAGTATTAAATACCAAAAGCTTAGGTAACAAGAAGATTAACACGGTAGCTATTACTTATGGAATCCTTCATTTCAAGTGTAGCTGAAACCCGACCCATAATGAACAATCGTAACGTGGATTAAAGGAAAGAATTCGGCTAATTCGACTAAATAATCGGATAATAAGAGTTATTGAACAATCGTGGTCTCAATTGGAATGTGTTGCGTTGGATTGTCCAGTAGCCTTGTTTATGCTATCCTAACGGTTTGCGTACAGTGAACGTTGAAAGTGTGTACAAAATATGAACAGGACGTGATGTATTCTCACCCGATGAACACAATAAGAAGGTAACTGTGAACTCATTGGCGTAGGAAGTGTTATGAAAGTTATGAATAACAAGCATATGCATGGTTTGTCACCTGATGCGACATGAAATGTTTTTCGACAGATCGGATTAAAGTATGCAAACATAACGCCAACGCCGTCAACGTCAAACATGACGAAGTAGTTTTAGGATGGCAAGGCTCCAAATATTTGAACCGTTACGTATTTACTAACGGGTTTTCATTCACATTGGGCATTGGAGTTTTCTTTGAGTTCGAGGTTCGATGAATTATGGATCATCGTTCCCGAGCTATCTACAGGTGTTAATGCCAAGGCTTTTGGCGGAGACCTAAAGCATTAATTCACGAAGGACACGTTATCTACCCGTTGTCTGTGTAGGGGTTATCCTATGTATTCCTCATGTGTGAAGCCCATCTCTGGTTTCCTCTGCTGTGGTTTTGTTAGGCTACTGCTAACATTATTGGGTTAAAGTGAAACCCACTCGCTCACTGCATTTCTTTGTTGGCGACCAGTATCCGGGTTAGAATAGATCGTCATGTTCAGTAACACATGCTTGTCGTAAGAGACGGCTTACCTGGTCGGGTGATCAGAATCGCTGACGTGGTTGACAAATGTATCATGCTGTTGATCACTGGATCGTCTGGTCCAGACTCGATTATTTACAGACTGCCGTCTTAAAGCTGGAATATTGCTTAGTGAGGCGTAAAGCTAATTCACTCGTCTCTCCTTTTTGGCATTTTGAGAGTAAACATGAAGAAATGTATGACATACAAACTGCAGGAAGACATGATCAGAGGACATAATACCCCTTAGACTCCAGAGGGCGTCTCGTCATGAAATCGGAACGAACGTGAACTCTGTCATTCTACCGTTAAGAATGTGTGGTTTTATCGTATAATATGCAGCTTACTTTCGACCCTGAGAAAGTGCGACACTAACTGCGGATTTGTGTGTGTGTGTGAGTGCGCGCGCGTGCGTGTGTGATTCAGTGTATAAGGGGAGATAATACACTGAAACATTGAGGATACTACAGTAACTCGACCGCCTGCATGATCCAGGGACACTGCGAAATGTAGACGGTTTGATTCCACGGCAACTCATGAGACATTAGAAGATGATACATTTTACATTTTGGGACAAAACAACGGCTGATTGTCTCAGCAGACTCTAACTGGGGTATCATTGTTAATCTGCTGCGTGGTATCTCAGTGAGCTAACCAATTAACCCACCTGGACATGGTCCGAAGTAACCCGAATCTCCGCAAGGTCAAAGAGGAAGGATTTAGTTCCCGCATTGAGCTTCTCCAACAATTTTATTTTATTTTGTACAGCCTGGGACATATTTTTTTCAGTAGCGAACGTTGACTGTAACTCGTGTGGAATTGACACGCAGCGCGACAAGATACATAAAACATGGGTGCAGTTCAGGTACAGACATATTGTTACAGTATCTCCTCTTCCTTACAGTATCTCTATAAAGGTTCGGCAGGGTTGAAACGCGAGTAGAGCTCCATGATGGCCTTGACGGCGTCGTGTGCAGCGTTCCCGAGTCTCATTCACTTCTTAGCGCTGTGTTGACTGGTTCTCCATCCATGTGTACCTTGGCCCACGTCAAACAGAAACCAGTAGCTTGAGCAAACAGGGAAAATGGCAACTTCTAAGATTCGTCTGTTTAGAAAAGGCTCCCAGGTACTGATAAATGTCCACATTTCAGGTTGCCAGTTATGCAAAAAACAAACACGACGTAGCACCAGCTTCAAAGACAGCGAGATTTCGCGAGACTCAAGGATTTATTTCTGAAAGGTCGGAGGTCAGGTGTCACACAGTCACGTTCAACAGATGGTGTTCCTTTCGTGCTGTGTGTCACGATCGTTGGTATCCCCCGTCTCCACATGTCTTCAAACGATCGGCATATTGATCTGAAATAAATCCCCAAACGGATAAAGAAAAACGACCGTCCTGTGTAATTGAATAGCCGCGGCTGTGATGTGTGGCATGGAATGTCCAGAAGACCTCCATTGACCACAATGTAATGAACTGTTTTCGGAGGTATTCAGCTGAAACAAGACCTCCCAGAACATAGTAAACATCAAAAGGAGGTACGTTGTAATCCGTATCCTCTGCATATCTTACCAGATAGGTAAAGCAAGGACATGCTACTGTTTTGTTTTATTTTTGCTATTTATATTTAAACGGACGAGATTAAAAATATGATAAAGAATAACAAACACATATTAGATATACACAGAACAAAACGTGCAGTAATTCAAAGTTATGTCAGAAAGAACACCACAGATCGCTCCTAAGTCGTACTTGCGTGCAGTTGAGCTAACACTGAAAGTTGAGGACCACATGATTTTTCATCCTTTTTTTCATTATTGTTAGCGCTTTCATGATTGATTTAACCTTCTTGCCTTCAGCAACCCATGCTTGCCATAAAAGGCGACTATGCTTGTAAGATTCGACTAACGGGATCGGGTGGTCAGGCTCGCTGACTTGGTTGACACGTCATCGGTTCCCAATTGCGCAGATCGATGCTCATGTTGTTGATCGCTGGATTGCCTGGTCCAGACTCGATTATTTACAGACCTCCGCCATACAGCTGGAATATTGCTGAGTGCGGCGTAAAACTGAACTCACTGTTAGGGGCAGTATGTTGGGGATTTAAGGCTCTCACGTGGTCACTCGTCCCCGTCCTTAATATTCATTGTGTTTAGTGCTATCCAGTCAAGACTGTTTCCATCAAAATCATTAAAATTGTTTTATAAATGCAGATATTAATTGTGAATAAAACATTAATTAGAGGGTGTTGTAGCCTTTTGGGGGCAACATCAGAATCGAATTCAATGTTGTGTAATCTGCTGAAGAGGTGGATATGGACATCCCTTCCTGTACGCAGACAGTGTTGAGAAACAAAATCCAAAGCAACAAGAAGCAAATATGTAAATGACAGAAAGACGTGGTGCCTCCTGACATTGCGGTGTTTCTTGTGCTGGATCACATTTCGTTGGGTTATAATAATTTATTCGCAGGTGTCGTGTGCAAAGAAAATCACGAGTTACATCAGAGATCAGTACTACAGAAACCTGTTGCGGAAGTGAAAAGTCACTTCTTGTATCTAGATAGTACTGAAAGAAGATCAGTGAGAGGAAAGGATGTAAATGGCCCGATGCATCGATATTGTGTAGTTGATTAACATGGCTCTGTATTCACTGCATGTCTTTTTGTTTTTGTTTTTAAAGATTTCATTAGGACAGCAATCCAATCTCCACGTAAGGTGTAACATATACCCTGTGTATTTCTTACCACAGCATCTGATAAACGCCTTATATATCGTATTCACCAGAAAATCGCATCTCGGATCCGCTCTGCCAACTGTCGGCGGTAATATTCACGCATGAACCTTTTCATTCATGGGGAATAGTCCTTTCAGAACACCCCGGCAACACACCCGGTTGACTGTGGTAACTAGTCCTTTGTTCTCAAGGCGATATGGGTATAGTCATACACCTAGTCAGTTAGTTTACACACGAGATGCCAAGTGATACGGGTTCGCAGGAACACAACAGAATGTAACATAAGAATGATAAACGTGCGTGCCTTGATCTTGTCGTAGTGTAATGTGGTGCAGAGTGTATAGAGGCAGGACTCTCTTCCTTCGCAGAGCTGACCCGGTTGATCTCCGGTACACGTAAACTATCACTTCGTCCCTGAATGTATATGATTATTATAGTAACAAAGAAACCAATTTAAATTGAAAAGGAGCCCCTGTGAATTTGGAAATTAACCTGAGGAAATCTAGATTTAGGGTTTTAGCATTGCAGAGAGGACTGGACAGTAGGGAAAATGATGTGGTTCAGAGACTGGGGGACGGACTAGGATGTGTAACCTGCCGACACCCCAAGAATTGTAGAAGTCGTCGCCACTCCCAGTTTCTGTACCAAACGAGAGAGTGTGCCATACAGATCCTGAAATAAACATATGAAGAACGCCCATGCAAGTGTGGATTGCGGCCAAGTCTAGATTTCCACAGTCTCAGGACACCTTTTCAATTTTCATACCAGTTTATATTATGAAATGTCTTTTTTTTCAGAGACAAGTTGGTAGTCTAGCTCGCACGGAATGACCCGGGTTTGTCACGAATAACGAGTTAACCCTTAGTGATGCTTCGTCTACCATACATTGTGTTGTTATGTCAGTTTTATTGCTGAAGGATTTTGTTTGATCCTGGAAGTTTTAGGAAGGTGATTGTTCCACATACGCAACCCGTGCTATGGGCCTATTCTTGACTTTGGCGACAGTGCGATAGAACTGACGATATAAAAGTATTAAGGTGAAATTTAAGAAGATCGACGCCAAGGGGGCTAACTCTAATGTATTGTAAAGACGACCCACGGAGAGAGAAGGAAAAGTTACTCTGTCACACATTGAATGAGTTTTAGTTTCTCGCCGCTTTTAGCAATATTCACGACAAGGTTTCACACATGGTATACCCATGTGGGAATCGAACACGGATCTTCAGTGTGAACGCTTTAACCACTAGGCTGTCGCTCAGTTCTGACACAGACCCTGAAAAATATACACTTTGTAGTACATGACTAGTCGTTAGTCTGGGAAACAGGTTAAGTGCTATACTCCTGGAGACAGGACGCGACGAGGGGCAACATTCCGGAGCAAACCCAATGACAAAGTAAGGACATACGTCAGTTGTGAGGAAGGTCCCAGTCAGAACCACTCGGCCTATTCCGTAAGGTGCAATGACCTGATCGGATGGGCTGAATGATAACCTCAGATATCTTGAGCAAGAATTTTCATAAGTTCAGTGACAACTGCAAACTTTATCGGCTACACGAAACACTAACACATGTAAATGAGGTTACGGCACAAGAAAACAGAGATCGACGCCCACTGGAACGAGATAAGGAAATGAACTCCACAGCGATATGACGCATTCGGATCCTCTCGGGTACTACCAATGGGACTGTTAACCCTGTGATACAACTCGCCAGAATTTGCTGTCGTATTTCTTGAACGGACTAATCCTCTTATTTAAAGCTTTTATTTGATATTGGTTGATGTCATGAATATCTAGTATTTCACTGGCAGCGGTTAATCGAATGTCACTGAGTTATGGTATGGGAAAGCAATTAACTAGCTTAGTGAAACGAGTCATTAATATTATCTTGAACACGCAACATCAGATATATGCAGTCTTACTAAACTTGGGTTCAGTATTATTCGTTACACTGCTATACAGTTGCAGTTTACTAGTCTGCCGATGCATATATCATTAACACTCTCAGCAAAGGACTTAGATTTATAACTGATAATAAGTCGTCACTGATAAGTCTGCATGTCCGCCTATCTATGTTGACTTGATCAAGCCACAAACACGTTATATGTTCACACAATACATCGTGAACATCAATGGACCTTCTACATTCAGTTAAGATTGTTCAGGCTTATTACAAGTAGTGTTTTTTACTAGGAGTGTTTGGGCTTTTTTTTATCTTAAAACACACACACACACACACACACACACACACACACACACACACACACACACATTCATATTATGTTGAACAACGTCGTTTTGACAAAGGCCCCTTGCATCAAAGCACGCAACTGTTTCATTCTGGGGTGGTGGTTTTTTTAGCTTCTCGTAAAATGCTCGGGTGATTCCCGTACGAATGAATAAATCACGACGGTGTTCTCTTTGTAATCAAGGAGAGGAGGTTGGTGGTGCATTATTACACGCTTACTTTTGGAGGGGATGGTTTGCGACTTCATAAAAATGTCAATCAACGTCTGTCATCCTCTTCGGGCGTGGCACCATCAGAGTAAGACCTCGGTATCTTACTTGGAGATAACCCGTGAAGGTCCCGGGGTAGAATAGGTCTTCAGCAACCAATGCTTGCCATTAATTGCGACTATGCTTGTGGTAAGAGGCGACTAACGGGATTGGGTGGTCAGACTCGCTGACTTGGTTGACACATGTCATCGGTTCCCAATTGCGCAGACCGATGCTCATGCTGTTGATCACCGGATTGTCTGGTCCAGATTAGATTATATACAGACCGCCGTCATATAGCTGGAATATTGCTGAGTGTGGCGTAAAACTAAACTCACTCATTCCCTCAGAGGTAAGTAGTCTGAATGTCCTAAAAATCGGAATTGGTCTTCGGAACCATTCTTGGTGGAAGTCAAGACTTGCCACGTGCCTCTAGTCTTACAAGATAAAATGCAAATGATGAAGGAAAAGAGGAAACAGATGTTGATGACAAATTTGTGGAAAATGTGGCAATTTATTCCATTCCTCTGGAAACGTTTCATCTGTGTTGATATATATGCCTTTTTCTCATATATACATTAGCATTGGCTAGTGCCGTGCTCTCAAAATGGAATATTCCCTACTTTTTTGTATGGTATATTTGTTTCACGGTTTGAATGGCGGACTAGATCGGGTCGCGTAGTTTAAGCATGTCGTATCTCGACTCTGGGTCGATGCTCATAATGTCAATCACCAGTCCAGACCCTATTATTTACAATCTCCCGTTATATAGCTGGAATATTGCAGTGCGGCGTCACTACCAAACGGAGAAGAATACCTTAGCGTTATATGTCCAAATGCCATCTCATAGACGTAAGATCATACTTTGAGACAGGACCCGATTTTGTTGGACAGAATTTTTGTGCAAGTAGTAGGATGACTGGTGTATTTTTCGGTTATATATGGCAGCGTATCCACTCTCGGCAATCCATGGTATTATTATTATGCATATTATGTTGATTCTCAGGACTTTTCGGCTATCATGATTTTGTTTTGACATGATGTCACCACCTCCACCTGCCCCATGGCTTATCGGAGTCTCTGGAGGGGAGGAGTGTGATTGGACGGCAATTCTTTCGTTCAGCCAGTGGGTGTTGGGTATTTATCGTAGAATATTTGTACAATCGTTCAGGTAATGGGGGATTGATGAAATCCGTAAGAACAGAACACTTGATTAAAGTTTCGTTATCATCCGATTATAATTAAAGTAACATCGTAAGTCGAGCGAATATCCACTTATTGTCAAGTGTCAGGCTTTCTAAACCACTTCAGAGGACGAAGATAAGACACAGAGGGCCATACTGCTGGGATACACAACTATGGTCGCTCCGGACCTGGCCCTTACTTGTTGAAGTTGACCTGTTAGTCTCTCCATTCAAGACATTATCTAAGACATGTAATCACTGTTTTGTGTGTCAATCATCTTGCCTCATCTGGACAGTTCTCGCGTTTAGTATCTCGCCGAAGTTGGGAGCGTCAACACCATACTGTTCGACTCGAGCAGACATTTCATTGAACCTGCTTTTTGGACAAAACCTGTCGAAAATTGGATTTGGGTGCCATTTGAGGACGTTTGTGTCATCGTGTGATCATCTCAACGTGCTTGTGATCTTTGTAAAGGTGCTTTGTGACGTCACAGCCCTTGACTCACGTGAGGAGGTGTCACCGACGTGTTGTTCTCGAGGAAAACACTTCTGTGATAACTGACTCTGGGTAGTCTCCAGTTAACGTTTGGCTTGCCTGAGGAAGTGGTGAAGCTGGTTGGAGGTTTCTTCAACCACAAGACCAACAACGCGGACGGACAACTTGAAGAGGTCAGGAAACTTGAAGGAAGCACCGTGACTTGCAGAATTATTGCATCGCTCAACACGGAACGTTTCACTCAAAAAGTCACACGGAAACATAGGGCTGCTTCCTCAGCTTGGACACACATTTGACAAAACGTGGTGGAACTATAATATATGGTTCATTTTTGAACGCAGGTTGTAGGAGTGAAGATTGGACATAGGGACATCTTTTAATCTTAGTAGTATCGGAAGAAGACCTAGCAGATTGTCGACAAAATGACTGATTCGGTATCTTATCAGAAAGTGTCTCAGCAAAATGACATTCGTGAAGGCGGACAGGAAAAAGTGGTTATTGAGTCAGGCGAAGTCAAGCTTTTACCCAAGATCAGCTTGCTGAATGGATGTACTGTCATAATCGGGTGTATAATTGGGTCAGGGATATTTGTTAGCCCCAAAGGTGTGCTTATGTACTCCGGCAGTGTAGGAGCGTCTCTGCTCATATGGATAATATGCGGACTATTTTCAATGGTAGGGTCATATTGTTACGCTGAGCTTGGAACATCCATTGTTCGCTCAGGAGCGGACTATGCTTACATTTACGAGGCGTTTGGACCGTTCATAGCTTTCGTACGTCTCTGGGTGGAGTGCATCATCGTACGACCATGTACTCAAGCCATCGTAGCACTCACATTTGCATACTACGTCATCGAACCTCTCTTCCCGGACTGTGAACAACCGGATTTGGCGGTCAGACTCCTTGCAGCGCTTTGCATACGTAAGTAAGGAATAAAGTAATTTTAGAAATGTGGCAGTGTGGAGTTCGTAAACATATTCCTTAAATGAAGTCGTTGATTGATTTAACTACGATGAATGTTTGGTGGCACTCGTATTATGAATTATCAAGTTGTCTCACCAGGCATTAATACATAACATTTATTTACAAAACAAATGGATTTACTTTACCTCTCAGGCTTGGATGGGTGGGTGAGAGTGTGAGTGAGTTTGGTTTTACGCCGCTTTTAGCAATATTTACGGCAATATCACGGTGGGGGATGACATGATTTAAGGTGCTTGGAGGAGAGTCCCATGTCCAACTCATGGGTCCATGCTCCCAGCATATCGAAATAGAGAGTGAATTGGATTTAACTTTGCTTTTAGCGGTATGAAATCTCCAACAGATGAATTGGGAAGGTAATCAGAGTGAACCATGATTCTTGACCACGATCATAGTCTTCTGGTGTGTCCAGGGGACGCAACTCTGCAAGTGCAGCTTATAAAACGACGGGACCAGCACTATAAAGTGCAAGCGTTAACATTGAATATCTGATAAGATCAGTGTTATGGTTGATTATATGTTGTTTTATGTGGGCGATGTGGTAGCCTTGCGGTTAAGCGTTCATCACACCAAAATCCTGGGTTCGATTCCCCACATGTGTACAATCTGTGAAGCCAGTTTCTGGTGATATTGTTGGGATATTGCTAAAATCAGCATGGAACCAAACACTCATTCACTCACTGCGTTCGAACATACACAAGCTTCATGACGTATTTAGCCTGACTGGCAAGTGCTTAATAGGATGAACAGCGGCATAAACGTTAGGGAACGATAATGACTTCATTGCCGTTGTTTTTGCTTTGTTGGAAGAACAGTGAACAGCTTTGTGTTGACATGCATTGTCTCAAGTTAATATGAATTTCATTACTATGAACATATGGCGGAAAATTGGTACGTAGGATAAAATTATGTTTAATAGCAAACCATGGGGGAATGTCCTAATTAGATGTGTAAATTGTGATTAATGTTTATGACAATCATCTCTCGTCACGTTTGAGTAGGTCTACACACGAAACGAGGTTTCCACAACTATTCAAAACTGTCATCATTTATTCTTGTTCAGCTTTTGTGGTTCTGAAAAATTTCCAGCTGGCTTCAGTCTATCAGATATATGCATTAATTATGTACATCTGGCCCAGTGATCAATTATATGCGATTATCCGTGAATTCCCATGATTAACCTTAACTATGTACTGGAAACGACTCCCAGTTTCCTGGTCGCTCGCCCCCAAATATACACAGCTGTTTCGCATGCTGATTCATCTATGAAAACCTTGTACCACCTGTTTTGAGAGTGCTGGGGCAGAATAGTCCGTCCGACCACTAACTTAAAGCTTCAGCTGAATTGTCGGTTTGTATGTTTTAAAAATAAATAAAAATAACAATCTGCTTCTTGGAGACTTACGTGGAAGAAAAGGAACCTTTGTCATTGAAAGAGCTGAATACAAGAGCATAACTACGAATCAGGCTGAAAGCGACGCGGGTTCGTCTGACCCAGGCTTCGAACCGCTCCAAATCTCTCTATATTCAGGGATTGAGATTAAGTCTGCTACGCTGGTGGCAATTTATATGTTTAATTATGGAGTAAAACCAGCGACCATATAATAATAATAATATGGACTCTGTTGACAGAAACATATTGAAGCGATTTCCTTTTGAAACGGGCCTCAGAATTTGGCTACTCGTCTCATCCAGATCCGCCTTTTGATAATCAGCAGTGCATGGCTTGTGTTGGTGGCTGATTCTTGGGGCTGCTCTTGCGACAGGAGCAATGTGTTCGCTTGGTATTTGCTTTGGGGGTAACCTTTCTGCATGTGGCGGACGTCCTTGGAAGAAGGAGGTCGAAAGACCTTGACCGTCTCGGATGTTTTGGCGGGAATCTGGAAGTTGAAATTGCGGTCACAGATAGGTCCTGTTGTTTCTGTTGGTTGCGTTGATGAATTGTTTCAATGTCATTTCATAGAAGTTGATGGATGACAAAGTAGGCACTGTTTGTGGATAACGTCTTTGGCGCCCTGTTCGTGCCAGACAGGTGCGTCGTGTCGGGTCATGAGAGAATACAGATTGTTGTCAGATTGCCATTGTTCTGAACAGTCGGTCGAACAGGTGTGTTACGTAGTCATGCCGGTGTAAGTCTCCGTCCCCTACTAATAACGGAGCCGATGTACATTGTATTCATGGAAAGGAGAGTTAAGGGGATATTACCCTACGTACAAATTACACATTCAAAGTAATGGAGAGACCAGACAATGGTATGACGTCACAAGGTCTAGTCTCTAACGGCTAGTCTCTGAAATGAACATATTTTAATGAAAAAACGTCCATAGTGAAAAAAAAATATAATGAAATGGAGCCCTGAGACTTTCTTCATTTTCAAAAGCTAAGGAAATCTAGACTTGCCACATTTTCTAACTTGCGTGGGCTTTCTTGGATATTTATACTTCAGGGTCTGTACGACAGACTAGGTATTTCACGATTTAAACGATTTTTTAACATGAGTGATGTGTTATGGTACTGACAAACTTAGCGTTCTCTGCATGATTTTTGACAGTGTTTTCCCGAATGGTTCTTAGGTAAACAACAGTCAGTTGACACTATGCCATGGGTTCATTCGGGTTGTGTGGTTACATACGCGTAGTGTACACGGCAACATGTTCAGCAGCTTCGATTAATTTTGAGAGGGAAATTGTATGATTGATAATACGTCACCTTCATTTACATCAGTTTTTTAAAAATATCGATTGCAAGCGACCCTTTCTTTATTTGTGCTAATCAGGACCAATTTTGCATTGAAAAAAGTCTGTTTTATATGGATTGGTTAGGAAATGAAAATAATAATATGAGGCTTGGGTATTTCGGGTAAAAGTAGATTGGTTTACTAAAGCGTGTTGTAAGAAATAATTTTGCAGCTACATGATCACAAACATATTTGAACTTTTGTTAACGTTTTGGAAATGTATTTATTTTGAAAACTTGTTTGGTTACGTTCAGCATTTGTTAGTGATATTAAAACATGTTTGAATTATTTCACGATTAAATCATAATTTGTGAAAGACTTATTTGAAAAAATCAAGTAAATCTTTTTGGTTTGGACTGAACCAGCACAAGCAAAAGTATAAAAGGAACTTAAGGCAGTAATGGAGATTTATCAGTGAATACTAAGTGTCTAAACTTTGTATAGTCTCATTTTCATTGAATTAAACAGCATATATTTGCAATCTCTAGAATAGATTATTTGTGAATTTGTAAGGAAGAAATGTTTTTACATGAATATGGGAGTTATGTATAAAAACAAGAAAATGAATTATGTTCAAACCAGGCAGAATGGGAGCCATCACTCTTATGTTAATAGTGTGACACAAACTTGGTTATTCTCTTCATAAATTAACACTGTCCAAACTGTCAAAACATGCCACATGAGTATTTTGTTATTGTTTAAATGAACATGTTGAATAATAATCAACTGCTCACATGATATTGTATTTGTTACTCAATATTTAATTCTTACCCAATATCCATGATATATTTAATTTGCCTCAGTGGATTCGCTGCAGACTTACAACATGGCAACCTGTTTTTTTCCTTCACAGCCAGTGCAGGGGCCATGACCATGAACACAAGATCATGTGTCACCAAGTTCCTGTATTGAATGACAGGTTCATGACCTGAAGCATTAACATACCATAGAGGCTGGCTAATTTCACTCCAATTTGTCCATCAGCTCCTAGGCCTGTCCTCGCTGACCTTGACATCTATCTTTATCAGTCAGATGGTACTGGGATGTCACTGAGTTGTGTTCTCATCAGCAGTCTAAAATGCTTTATCCATCCAGCCAGTTTAAGGGAGCAGCTAACTGTTTGTTCGTGTGTCATCTACCCCAGTCCAGATAAGCCCTGAGCTAATGCACAGGTTGTAATTGCTCCGTTGTTTATGGCTTTTGGTCATGGGTATTAGACTTGTGTCTGCTTTGGCTGCCCATACCTCTCTGTTACTGTATCTGTTTCATCCTGCAAAGGTTGCTGGACTCGTGTTACTGAATCCTTTATAAAGATTGCCGTTAGAAAACATCCCCCTAGAAAACATCCCCACAACCACGCTTGCTTGACACAGTCTCTGAACCACCTTATTTCCCCTACTGCCAAGCGACCCATGAAGGTCCATGGTGGAATAGGCCTTCAGCAACCTATGCTTACCATAAAATGGAACTATGTTTGTAAGAGGCGACTAATGGCAACTAAAGTCTTGCTGACTTGGTTGACACGT
Source organism: Haliotis asinina (assembly GCF_037392515.1). NCBI lineage: Eukaryota > Metazoa > Mollusca > Gastropoda > Lepetellida > Haliotidae > Haliotis > Haliotis asinina. The sequence goes on from NC_090281.1 coordinate 46,536,376, forward strand.
TTCCCAATTGTGCTGATTGATACTCATCCTGTTGATCACTGGATTGTCTGGTCCAGATGTGATTTTTAACAGACCACAGCCATATAGCTGGAATATTGTGGAATGTAGTGTGTAACACTTAACTCACTTACTGACTTGCACAGTTCTGCCAAGCCCTCACTGCAATGCTAAGGTCTTCTGAAATGAAGCAAGTCTGGATTTCTTCAGCTTCTGCATCTCCCTTCTTACTGGGGCTACTTTTCAATAAAATATGTGGGTTATTTTTAGTTACAATCCAAGTTATAATTATTCACAGATGAAGCGTTATTCTAATGGGAGACAAGGAGTAGTTCATGGTTGCTGCAAACAAGATTGTTGAATCGGAACTAAAAGTAATGCTGAAAGAAATTTATGTTTCTGCTATCTAGGATAGCAATAATGTGTTAACACACTGTAGTATGTCATACATGTCAATATATATACGACAAAATGCAAGTCTGTGCATGTCTTGTGATTGCTTCAATGTGATAACCCTGTTTGCAGGCAGATCTTAGACTCCTCGTTTCCTGAGAAATCATAGCAGCATGTGATAATTCTTCAGGAATGCTTCTGTAATCTTTGTAAAAGCATACATTTTAAGATAACCACATTCAAGTGCCCGGCTCTCTCCAGCACGTATTAACACCCGAAAACAAAGCCAGTCTAGATTTCCTCAGGTTTTGAATTCCCCATCTGATTGGGTCCCCATTTCAGATGTAAATGGGTTTATTTGTTACTGTCAAAATTATATATACTCAGAGAGTAGGCGTTAGTCTACTGCTCCCTTGTAAGGATTGTTAGAAAACATCCCAGAAGCCGATGTTTGTCATGAGAGGGTCTGAATGGCCTATTGCTGTGGCTGCTTTTTTGAATGATCGTCATCCTAAACTGACTGGGAAATTGTTAATAAAATTTCAATCACTTGTATATTCCAACCACAGCTTAGCAAAGAGCCAAGAATATGTTCCATCAAGGCAATGGTCAGGGAGCATGGAGAGGATCAGTGATGTGAGTGATTATTGCCTTGATGCTCTTATGTTCCTTGTTGGGTGGGGCATTGCCAAAATGTTTGTATTGCAATGTATTTTGATATGTGTTGGCATATTGCGCTATATTGTGAACATGTAACACATGATGTAAGGTAATGAAAAGGCTGTTTCCTTTCTGTTGAACCAATGGCACTGGACATCAGGACTCGGATGTTTTTGTACAAGGGATCGGTTTAATATGTTTAATATGTTTCCAAACTGAAGGCTTCGGTTTAAAGTTAGGAACTCGAAAAAAGTGTCTGCAGCGATGTCCTTTATTTTGGTTGGATTTTCCCTTCAAAGCGTGTTGGTACCAATTCTGTTTTCTTTATAATTTCTATGGGTTAATTTTATGACCAATAAACTTATCAAAACTACTGATTTATAACAACATGAAGGAAATAAAAATGTTAGTACTATTTTTGACTACATCATAAAAAGTATTGATTAAGTTCAAGGAAATTGCTGACTGTATAGGGTGAACCAGTTCATGAAAAGTGAACTGCAATATGTTTGCCTAATTCACACAGATATGCAACTTACCTGGGCCTGTGACATGCACACAAGTGCACACCTCTTAATTAACTGGGGACTCCATATGTCCCCTACATAGGTAATTACAAGTAATTATGTGGAGGTGGGGATGAACATTAGCCTGTGAAGTGATCACAGTTGGATGATGGGTTGTGGTGATAATGTTGATGTTGTTGACAGTTTCTGGCATTGGTTGAAAAATGATGATGGTAATCAACCACATATGGCATTCGAGGATATCACATGACCAGATCAGACAATATTTCTGGAGCCCAGAAAAACCTTTTGTTATACATAATGCATCACTAATAATGTTTGACTTGGATCCACTTGATATGAGAACCACGTGCACTCTTGTGGGTTTTCTTTTTAGTGATAATCATGTCCCTATATTACATTTTGTTTTTCATATACAAGCGAAAGATGTATTTGGAAGCTGTACCAATGTTATATTTGCTTAAAAAATACAGGAAAAGAAAACATACTTGACTTAATGAATTGGACATTACCCTGTCAAAGTTTTGTTTCACTATGTACAAATCAATTATACAGTTTGCACCTGTTCTGCAACTTCTCAATATGCTCACTATGTCTTATATCAGCATTTTATGACATGTGACTTTTGCATAATTGGCGATTAGTTATGCTGACAATCTATTAACAAACCTCCATACAGCTGGAATATTGCTGAGTGTGGAGTTTGACAGAAACAGATACTACAAGCAGAACGAAACGAGCCATGCTTGTTATCATGATTATATGCTCATCTTTGTGGGGCACTGTGACCTGACCTAAGATGTAACATTTTGTGGGTCGCTGTAACCTGATCAGCACATTTATCTTTGTGGGTCGCTGTGACCTGGTCTTGTATGCTTATCAAAGTGGGTCATTGTGATCTGACCTACATGACAGGACGCTGGTTGAAGTGAAACTTTCTTTGATGACTGGCTTAGCTCTGAGCAATTTGTGAATAAGCATTTTTTTCATCATAATTTTCACCCATAATTTGGTTCTTGCAACGTCATCTTACATTTAGTCCTTGTTATATAGCATCACTGCAAGAACACAATAATTTACACGTAGGAAGAGGTATAAATTTAGCAGAAGCTCATTGCTTATTTTATGAAATAGGAGTAGTTGTCTGACTTATAAAAGGGAGAGCACTCCTGTCAAACTTCCATTGCTGAGAATTTGGTGTCTGGTGACCTTGTCTTCCGAAAATTGAACAGATCATTTGTGTGTGTTTATCAACACCAGGTGGTGTGAGACAAGCCTCCACTTTTCACCTTACATTTACTGAATTGAGAGAATAAAATACTTTAAGATGAACAGTCAGTTGGTAGTAATATAACTGTACCAACCCAGTGAATGAAATTATGAAGAACATATCCATGCAAGGGGATCTCACCTCTCCAGTGAAGGGCATTTATCTTAGATCATGATTTAAGAGATGTTTACCAATTTGCAGTAGGTGCAGCCTGAGATGAAAACCTAGTTGCACCAACCTAATTTCAGTGGGACTACTATTATTGTAATATGAAGTGAATGAATTATGCTATTGAATTATTTCTATATTTTATTCAGAGGTTTACTCACTGAAAAATTGACTTGCACCTGGTGCAAGTTAGACTTATAACTAGGTTGCACTTTGAAGTATTGGGTTGCACTTTGAAGTATTGGATTGCACTTTGAAGTATTGGGTTGCACTTTGAAGTATTGGATTGCACTTTGAAGTATTGGGTTGCACTTTGAAGTATTGGGTTGCACTTTGAAGTATTGGGTTGCACCAGTGTAAGTAACAAAACAATTAAATTGAGCTCTGTAGATTTAAAAGGGGCTGGACACAATGTGTGAAGCCCATTTCTACTGTTCCCCAGCATGATATAGCTGGAATATTGATAAAAGCAGCATAGAACTACAATCACTCTTTCATTCAAAATTGTGTGACCTTTGGAAAGTCATTAGTTTGTTTGTAACTTAGAATTTGTTTGAAGTTATTCAGAAATCTTTTATCATTGAATTCTAAGACTGTAAGAGGGATAAAGTTGAGATCAGCATCAAAGCCTCTTGCTCCAATTTCCACATGTTATCAGTGAAATACAGATTGTCTTCTGCAGCATTGTATTAGCTGCAATTGTCAGTATTTTGCTCCAGATTTGTGGATATTTACTGACATTTGATGCAGATTGGGCATGAATTATGGGATACTGTGAGCGTTGGGTAATTTATATTATTCCGAGACGTAAGGTCTGTTGAGAATACTGCTTCAAGCAACAAAAAGGCACATTTCTTCACTCCTGTTATTTTGCCAAGTTCTGCCTCAAACATCATTCTGTCACGTCGTCAGATGCTTTCCACGGTTATCTCCCTTTGAAGTGGCTGACAAGTCGTCTGCTCCAAATAGGTGTCAAGCCAGTAGGGCATTGTCCTAGTATCCTGAAATGAACACCGCCACTTCAGTTAGCTGTATTTAGGACGCATTCTACTTGTGTTGCTATGTCCAGTGTTCAATGGTAGCTTGAAATATTAAGTATAAATTGGCCAGTTTGGAGTCTCTTCCAGCTTTACTCACTCAAATGCCAATCATTTAAGAACTGAGAATCGGCAAATCAGTGGCTGACAGCATGAACACCACCGCATGAAATCACTTGACGGTGACACAAACATTAAAGTGTCATCCACTCCTGACATGATCCATGTATTCTATAATAATTGCTTCTTTCTGAAAGAATAGGTTGTTCAGATGTGTCTTAGCCTGGAATACGTTTGTTGCCTGTTGCTAAATGCCGCACTCAGTAGTATTCCAGTCTGTAAATAATTGTGTCTGGACCAGACAATCATGTGGTTAACATTATGAGCATCAATCTGCACAGTCTGGGTACAATGACGTGTCAGCCAAATCAGGGGTCTTACTACCAGATCCTGTTAGTTGCTGAAGATCCATTGTAACCTGGACCGTCATGGAATGCCTGAGAGGGTAATGTCATACCTGTGAGGGTAATGTCATAATGTACCTGAGAGGGAAATGTCATACCTGCGAGGGTAATGTCATGTAATACCTGCAAGGGTAATGTCATGTAATACCTGCAAGGGTAATGTCATGCTACCATGTTGGTCATGACTCTCTGCTCACACATGTAAACAATATTTCTCCCATGTGACATGATACAAATTTAATAATATTCCAAACAAGCAGCTGGCCTTAAACAAGAGTCATTGTTGTTGTGCAGTATTTGAAGTGTTTAAAATATTTTTGTGTCGACTGCTTTGAGATGAAAATACTTGACAATTCTTTCTTACTGTGTTCAGAGGCCTCAGGTGTGTCTTTTATCTAGGACAATATGCAGAGCTTGTGAATGTCACAGGTTGACCTGGGACCTGTCACTTCAGCTGAGGGCTGATGATGCTGCACGAGATGGCATCCCAAGCGAGATGCTTAATGATGCATGGATACTTTGCATGAATACTTCATACTAAGCATCCTCTTTACATTCTCCATGAATGCTACAGGGTCGGCCACTGTGCTGATTTGAGATGCACTCTGTAAAAGTGTCTTGTGTAAGATGTTATCAGTACTCGTTTAAGGCAACGTGTTGCCCCAAAGTCAGACCCTCGTCTCCATAATACGAGATAATAAAAACAGTTAGCATGAAAGTCAGAATATTATGTTGCATAAATGTGTATTATTTGTGTGTTAAACACATGCCCTAGACTCAGCTTTCTGTCGTAATTTCTTACAACTTTGAATTATAGCACAAAATGTGAAATAGAATCAATGTGCATGAAAGTTAAGGTCGATGTGCATAATGAAGTGTTGCAGTATTAATGTTTGAGCTCCATTAAGTCAGCAGGTGATGCAAATCAGAACAATGTGCCTGGAAAAAAACTTGTTAGAGCTGAAATGGCCTGGCAGCAAAATCCTGATTATGCTAAATATTGTATTGTATGATCATGTGTTATTTTGTGATGGTGTAGCATTTTATATCAGTCCCAGCAAATTTATTATTTTTATTCAATTATTTTTTATTTATGTTTTTTATTCTTGAAGAAGTACAGCGAGCAGATGTTTAAAACAAGAATTAAATTGGTCTGACCAAAAGAACCAAAATAATTACAGTCCATACATTAAGAATCAGATAAAGTTGTGATGTAATTTGTGGTTTCAGGTTACTTTTGAAAATATCAAAGTTAAAATGAGAGATGCTTATTTTAGAAAGAACTGACCTCTGAGGCAATATCAGTAGTTGGGTCTTCGCTACTTTGCGTGGATGGTATATGAAACTTTTCCAATACTGGAATCTGTCAGATCTCTCCGCCTTGCCATTAGTGAAGTCTGTCCCTAAAGACTTCAGTGTAAGGTGGTAGAAATGAAGTGATCCTGCTGAACACACACATACCCTCACAGAAGCATTGACTTGAAATTAGGCGAAATGGAATTGTATGGTACATGGATTTGTGTACTTGTTAATGAAATTTGGTGAAGCTGCAAGTGGGGATCATTGGGAAAGTGTTATATTATTTGGTTTTCCAGATGTGTAGATAAATATGGCCAGTGTTTATGATACTGGTGATCAACAATTGACTAGCCGCTGTATGTGTTTGCACTGGGGCCACTGATGGAACATGATTTGCTCAATCTTTTCTTAAGCACAGGTTTCACCATTGTTTGATTGAGATTCATAAACAGATGTACTGGAATCAGATTTTATTGTTGTATCTCACATGTGCTCTGAACTTGGAAGTTTGAAATCAGTGATATAAAATACAAAATATAGGTTTATTTTTGAAAGTTACAAGACTGGGGTGTGTTTGAAAATAAGCAAGATAAATATCAAGGTCACAATGCAAACAAACATTAAATTGCATGGTAAATTGAAGCTCATGCTGTTGATCACTGGATTGTCTGGTTCTGACTCAATTATTTACAGACTGCCACCACACAGCTGGAATTTGTGTGGCATAAGACTAAACTCACTCACTCAGATCACATCATACTTCAAGGTTAGTTGCAAAGAAAGACTACTGTTTGACAGCTGTTTTTAGCTTGAAATGCTAATTACAGTTGATTTGGCTGTGTTTTGCTGAATATGGGATGTTATGGGGAATGTATTTAAACAAGTATTTTAATGTGTGTTTTGACTTGTAGATGTAGAAAACAGAACATACTGAATCATTAGGTGTACATTCGAGTGCACCAGTGTATTGTTTTAAACCAACAAAAAGGTAAAAAATAAGAAACCAAGAATTGTTTGTCACCTGCTGACTAAGACCATGCTTATCTGTTTGACACCGGATATAAGAACATACAAGACATTTCCCTGATAATGTATTCTGTTTGACAGATGTAGACATGTTTCAGTAATAAGATGTCCCACGGAACCTCTCGTTTCCACGACAACAGAAATCAGTATGTTTGTGGATAGAGACTACAGTAAAAGGCACTTAGCAGCATTATTCATAGCTCAAGGTTCTTTTGTTATTAGTTGCCATAACAAATTGATGGGAAGCAAGGCTTTTAGAGTGTAATTTTTCACGAAGAAATCAATAATCATATGCCTCATAAACATGTTTCTCTGACATCTGTGTAGTGATGAGGTTGATTGCTCATTCTATTGATCACAGGTTTTGTTACAGTCCTGACCTCCACTTGTACCAATAGGTTACATTCATCCGCAACTTAAACTTTGTAAAAATAGCTGAAAATGTTCACGAAGCCAGATGTTTTTACACGCCTGCTTGATGTTCTTATCAATCAGTTGTTTAAAGATAAGGCTTCCAAATTTCACATTTTCTTAACATCATGACCCGTGAAGGTCCCGGGGTAGCATAGGCCTTCAGCAACACATGCTTGCCTTAAAAGGCGACTGTGCTTGTCATAAGAGGTGACTAATGGGATCGGGTGGTCAGGCCCACTGACTTGGTTGACACATGTCATCGGTTCCCAATTGCGCAGATTGATGCTCATGTTGTTGATCACTGGATTATTTACAGATCGCTACCATATAGCTGGAACATTGCTGAGTGTGGCGTAAAACTTTACTCACTCACTCTTTCACTCACTTTTAACATCGTGTTTAGTTTCTATGTTTTGAAAAATATCACAGGTTGTTTTGATTGAAAAATAATTAAGGCAGATGTGGATATTTCATAATCTGTCATTTCTGATTTCTTTGCATTTAAACTCAAATGACTAACAAAAAAGTATTCGTGTCCTGTTTGCATGGATCAAATTCCTCAGAATGACTATAGTCTAAAGCTTAATCCATGCCAATTTTCACTGGGAATACTGGATGAGGCTGTGTAAACATGGATGGTATTGGTGGCCAGGTCCTTATCTGTGATGTAAATTGTTTGACATTAAATAGGTAGTTGATTCTGCATGAAGGTCCGAGGTCAGTAAAGGTCACAATGTGTTACTGCTGGAGTTGCCATTACGCATTCAAACCTGGAATAATTTTTTATTGTGAAGTTATTTTGTTTCAGAGTTTTATTTTATGTTAGATACTGCTAAATCCACATGAAATATTTGAAATCTTTGTAAGGCCAATCCCGTTTGTAAACTTGAAAACTGTGTGTGATTTGAGGTGTAATCATGATCATTGTGTGAGGACCAGTGTTTTATAAGAACTGTTTGTTTATAACACAGATTACATATTTATGGATGAAATCTTGTTTATGTATGTTATTGTGAACCATAGATTTGTCTGTTTGTTTTCCAGCTGTATAAGGGTGGTCTGTTAATTATTGAGTCTGTATCATGCGATCCAGTGGTTAATATCATGAGCATTGATCTGAATAGTTAATATGCAGTGACAGGTATCCTTCATGCCATTACACTGAGTACATGTTCATGATTCTGGCCCATTATCAGAAGTGTTAAGAGAGATGGTAACTTGCTGTGGAATCTTTAAGATATTTATGTATCAGATGCTGAATGTATACACACAGAAAAAGACTTTATGTATTCATATGATTCAAGAAGGCCATTGTCTTATGATTGCTAGTGACTCATGGAGGCTGGTGGAGGCTCATGATTGATAATTATCTGAGTGTTGTCTTAGCTCCCCCAACAGGGATCTTGTGCCTGTGGCAATCAATTAAGCAGTCAGTCAGTCAGTTATGAGGGTTTGACGAGGTCTTGTCTGGATCTTGTGAGTTGGAGAGGTCTTACAGGTTATTTTTGATTTGCATTGTTCAGTGCAGTGGATTGTGGGTCTTATCTCTTGTTTGTCGTCTGGGCTTTTGTCATAATACTTGGGTTTGTTGGATATGAACCTGGTTATGAGTTTGCTGGTTTGTGTGATAAAATCTGATGTGAAAAAGAACATTTGTGAAAAATGTTCTACTTCTGAAATGTTCTTTATGAGTCAAGAAGAGGGGATTGTTCTGTTACGGAAATGGTCTTGACAAGCAAGGGGAGAAATGTCCTTGACAAGACCAGCACAATGTTCTATATAAGACAAAAATGTTCTTGACCAGTCTTAACTTAGTCTCAGTGTATTTCGTTACACTCCACCACTGAGTCTAACAAAACCTAGTAGAAGGCCGCGTCAGGTAACCTTTGAGCAACCAATGACGGTCCAATCAAATGCGAGATGGTTAAATAGATTTTTCTGACTTGCACAAAAGATGTGATACACAAGGGCCTTTGTAGTTCACTGGCTTTAAGTGCATGAATAGTAATCACATTAGGCTCCTTTTTTCCTTTGTTCATGGCTGGTGAGATAGCTGAGTGTTAAAAGCATCTTCTTGTCATACATAGACCAAGATGACAAGATCCGATTCCTCACCCTACATTGGTAAAATGTGTAAAGCCCATTTCCGGTGTCTCCTGTCATGATATTGCAGGGTTATTTTTAAAAAAGCAAAAAGAAAAAACAGCGACAAACAATGCTCACACGATTGTTTGTCTGGGCTTGTGGTAATTTGATCTCACACTTGTCTCATCTGTCACTGGATGCAAGTAGTGAAGGAATTTTTAAAGCCATGCATTCCTGATCATTGATGCTATATGTGCACCTGATTGTACCATCTGATGCAGATGTGAATGGTTATGCAGATACGGATGCTAATGCTGATGTAACCATATGATTGTACTACACCACTGCTTGACAATACAACAGCTGTGGCTAGATACTTTTTTTGTCATCTGATTATGCCACATTCAGCAATATTCTCTTCAATATATGCAGTGTTGTAAACTCTCCAAAATTTCAGCCAGACAACAGGTCTGGTAACTCTCAAAAGTGGAATGTTGCCAGTCCAGAATTGTCTGGATTAAGAAAAATAGTAAGAAGGTAAATAAGAAGAGAGAAACTGGTTAATGTTTTCAAATCAAGGCTTTAGTCCTTATACTCAAAGTCATATTCGTCCACGACCATTGGGCGTGAAGCTTCTTAAAAATGCCCGTCCGGTCGCAAGACAGACCGTTTTCGAAGGACGAGCAGGCAGCAGTTTACAATGGTGACAGTGGTTTGGAAATAATCAAACGTCAACCAGACAGTCCAGTGATTGATGTTGTGAGCTGCGATCCAGGTCAGGGCATGATGACACACAACCAGTTGAGTCACTGATCAGTGATCTCTGAACCATGAAAATGCCTTATGACCAGCAAAGGCTGCTGGGAAGATCTTTTTACTCAGAATCCTTCTGGCATAGCTGAACAGTGTCTGTCCATGATTCAGTATAGTTTCGCAAACTTTACACTCCCATTCATGTCATGATGTTAAGTGGTTGTTGATAGTTTTGAAAGGCTGTTACATTTAGGCAGGTCATGTGATGACCTTTCAGCAGACATTTGGAGGTCAGCCAAGAAAATTTCACTTCTTCCTGGGAACTGGTTGAATGCATGAGGTAAATAAATCACAGATAATGATGATTAAAGACCTTTTAGTATTTTCTGATAAAGAAATAGTGTAATTAACTGTGAAATAAGTGAAAAAAGTTGGTCCCAAATACATTTATCAAGCATTTTACAGGTGGCACAAAGTATCTAGTGAAACAGGATGTTGAACTAGCCAGAGCGGCTTCAGTAAAATATTTATCATTGTGACATAAGTCAGCGGGTTCAACTGATAGTTGATGGTGCATGCTCATGCTATTGCCTACGCAATTCAATTCTAATTCAATTCGAATAAATGCAACAAATAGAATCATGGCTATTTTTCTCTGAACATAGCTAGGCAGTAATGATTTCTGATAATTCATAGAAATATCTTTCATTAGTGGGAAGACCTTTCAGATACAAACCACATTGTCTTTACTTCCTGTGTGTATGGCAATGATTTCCTAACCACTGCCCCACTGGGAATGCTACTTCCCCGATACAACATTACGTTGACAAGTTACTTCACTTGAAGAATAGGCGACAGAGACCCTGTGTGTAAACAAAGAAATGTTACCACATTGGTATATGTAATATGAAGCAAATATAGACAGTCAGTAATTGCAATGAATGGATCAATTGCTACCCAAATATAACCTCAATTAGTATCTTCACTGAAATACACAACCGGCTGCCAGTTTATTAATAGCGCAGCCTTACAAGCTCCAGATGTTGGCTTTAATTCAATAAAAGAGTGGTATCGATCTTGCCTTCACTGCAGTCGTCTATGCTACCTTTGAGTGCTGAAGGTTATTAAATCTGTGGCCCTGATCTGTTTTCGAGTGTGTAGCTCGTCAGTAATCAATAAGACCTGAGATGCGTAATTCTCGATTCAGAGACGTATTGACTGAATGATAAACATGTCTTCGTCATTTTGTAACTGACTGGTTCAAAATAACTGCTAATTGTTATTGGGATTAGCAGTGCGTTTTGAGGTGGATGAACCAAGGTGACTTTCAAATTGCTTTGACGACATTCCTGAGCTCAAGGTCATTCTGGCCATAAATTGGATAATGATTCAGTTGAACAATGCTTGTTTCATGTAGAGTTTATAATTTCGACTTACTAATAGATTAAAAATTGGCCAAACATATTTTGGTAGATAACATTTGTTTTTGAAATTTTGACATGGTTTTTAGTTTTTATTTATTGATATAATCGATGTATGGTATCATGGCTTAGATTAACAATGGTTTGTTTGGAAGCTTGGCATATTGATGTACTGCCAGTAGATTTGATTTTTTGATACTGATTCAGATAAACAGTGATTATTTAAGAACTTGTACAACACAGCTAGTTGTTTCGATTCAGTAATGTATTCAGGACAAAACAAACAGTAATTTTGGGGAGTGTTGATGTAATGGGTGGAGTGAATGAGTTGGGATTTCATGTACGCCGCTTTTTGCAATATTCCAGCAACATCATGATGGGGGACACTAGAAATGAGCTTTGCACATTGTGCCCTTGTGCCGGTATATCAAACTGTGGTCTTCGGCATGATGATCGAATGTGTTAAACACTGGATAATGATGTGGCCCTGTGTTGATGTAAAACTTTGTGAGGGTGTTAACATATGGACATAATGATCGAAATATTGGAATTATTATTGTTTTTATCCCATCCCATATTTAAATTTTTGCTTTACTGTTCACTCCTTAATGCCATTTTTTCTAAACTTTATTTTTCAAATCGACAAAACTGCTTCAGGTGGGATTGATTTCACAAATGGTTTTGTTCCTTCTGCCTGAATAGTTTTCTTCTATTCGATTTGTTGAATGATTCTGTGTAATGGCAAGGTTTAATTCAATGACCTGGAAGACTCCAATTGATGTGAGGATGTTCTTTTCTGTATTTCTGATTCATTAATGTGATTGGAATGTGAGAATCAATTAAGAGCAACCTAATCAATACAGGCTGTCTTTGAGGAGAGGGTCAGAGGATTGCACCGGATTACCCAATTTCCCGCTGTCTGACCCAAATGTAAGCCATTTCGCGTGTTGTTACCATGGTGATAGGAATATCGTGGGTGGACTTCCGGTGACTTTTTCTTGGAAACTTTGGCAAAAACATTGCAGACAGATTGCAGGATCTTTATGAATGAGACATGACTCATGATTGAAATTCTGTTTTAATTTTCAGAATCGACTGCCCCTTAGAAACTAACAGATCCTCATGACCCTGTAACCATGTTTCAAAAACCTGTTACCATAGTTATTTTGGTTTCTCTGCCACAAGGGAGGACCATGTTTGGGATTTTACTGAAGTGATAAACATCCGAGACTTATGTCACTTCAGCCTCTCCTTCCACATTAGACTGACAAGCCATGGTAAAACCATTAACTCCAACACTCTGGGTTTTACCTCGGCTCACAAACGTAGGAATCCCAGGGACGCCAGTGATGAGTGGTGTTCTGATCATCGGAAATGATTGAAAATAATAAAAAATGGATCGCAAGAATAAAAACTAATTATTGATTGTAGAAAAACATTTTGGATTAATAGAAATTTTGTTGTTTTAGTTAAGTACTTAAAATTGGTGATAACATTACAAATGATTGCAATGGATAAACTTTCTCGAGTCCTCCGATAATTGATAGTGGATTTGGTTTAGGATTCCCAACACTAATTATTGGGTGAGTGATTGAGTCAGTTGAGTTTTACGATGCAGTCAGAAATATTCCAGATATGTGGTGGTGGTCTGTAAATAATCGAGTCTGGAACAGACAATCATTGACCAGTGATCAATAGCATGAGCATCAATTGGAGCAATAGGGAACTGATGATATGTGTCAACCAAGTCAGCGAGTCTGACCACCTCATCCTGTTAGTCGCCTTTTACGAGTGTGGAGAACTGAACGTTTTGATAATTCCTGTAGTGCCTGGAATGAATCATTGATCATGGGGACTGGTGGATGAAATGATACACATAACTGCTCTGAAAGAAACCAAACACTTACTGCTTGACAAGTATCAGATGAGCCAGTGCAGTGAAAGCATTTGTGACAAGCAGGTGGGGCAAGTAATCTGGACGAAAACACTTGGTTGCTACAGATAGACTGGCGATTAAGCATGTGCAATACATGCTTACCATGGAGTGAAATCAATACCGCTACTGTTTAACACGTGTCTCGTAGAGACGAAATTCGGGGTCATTTGTCAGGTCTTGGCTCATCATGAACTTGTCAAGCAGTAGCAATGTCACAGATGTGTATAATGAATAATATTGGGCATCTGTCTGGATGCAGTGAATTATTAGCGTAAAATTCTATGATTCATTCTGTTTAATAATTTTAGACAGAGTAGCTAATCAAATTAGTTAATAAAATATTTATTTTTGAGTTAATTTTGAAAATAAACAACATTTGAACAGAATTATTTATAGTTAATAAAGTAAATGAAGCTGTTATTATTCTCCATAGGTCGTGTTTATGTCTAGTTACACAGGACAGCTGTGTTCAGCAGCTGTTGTGTCATGTTGATGTGCTAATGTTGCATCAAATGTTTTGTATTTCTGGTAAATATTTGTTTAACAACGGCAAAAATGTTTGGCAGTGTTATTCTGTATCCAGCTGTTCAGGTGGAATTATTGACTGATCATGTGAAACTTTTTGTCATGTCTCAGTTCATACAGAAACATCTGGTGATGTATTGTAATAGGATTTTGTATGCTTTTTTATGGTTCAAACATATATGAATTATTGAAGAAGCCTTTATCTTTATCTTTAAGCTTATATCTGTATCCATCAACATTCACAGTTTTGATCTTTTAAATGATGCTACCAATGTTTTTCGATGATTGATTGGTTGTAATAAGCCTCAATTATGAGGTTGTAACCAAATTAGTGAGCATATTTCTCATTTTTTATATAGTTTTAAAAGGACTATGGGTGACAAATTATGCATAGTGTGGTTTGTTGTATGTTTGTCAGTAGCGAGTTTTGTGATTTTTGACACTGTTTCAGCATCCAAAGTCGGCTTACTGTTTTTAGCTCACCTTCAATTGTTGTATTTTTGTTGCAGTGGTGCTGACGTTTGTCAACTGCTATGACGTGAAATGGGCAACGCGAGTCCAGGACGTGTTTACCTATGCGAAAGTGTTAGCGTTGGTACTCATCGTCATCACTGGATTCGTACAGCTGGGAAGAGGTAAGTGTCACGATGGTTTCTGAAGGTTATTGATTAACAGATCAACAACCCATGCTTGCCTTAAAAGGCGACTTTGATTGTCGTAAGAGGCGACTAATGGGATCGGGTAGTCAGACTCGCTGACTTGGTTGACATATGTCATCTGTTCCCAATTGCGCTGTTTGATGCTCATGTTGTTGATCACTGGATTGCCTGGTCCAGACTCGCTCAGAGAGAGTGACACAGACACCAGCTGGAAACATGATGACTAGGAACAGTCTTGGAGCCATGACTCTTGTGAAAACATGGGCAGTGATTGATTGAGACCCAGGCCCAGAATTGTATTTTGGTGATGCTGTAAATAATCAATACCAGAACTGAAAAATTAAAATAATTCTATTTTGATCAGCAGCTTAAACCTGCTTGTCTCAGGTGTGACAATGTTATTGCCTAAATTTGCACTGGGTGGGTTTCATTTCCTTACATTGAGGCCTGGGAAAGAAATTATATCAGCTGTCAATATAGGAAGTAAACGTTTGACTTTGATTACAAAAAATGCCATAATATTAACAAAGTTAAATCATCCCACAGAGCACAAAATGCAATCTTACTAATATGTTTCTTTTGAAAGAGGTCAGCATGTTAATTCTTTGAACTGTAATTGATGAAAGCCATGGTGATTTTTTTTTTCAGGTCAGTTTGACAGCTTCAAGAATCCCTTTGAAAACACAGAACCAGACATTGGGAAAATATCACTTGCGTTCTACTCGGGTCTGTTTGCCTACAACGGATGGTGAGGCTCATTTATATACTAGGTTTATTAACACTGTGTTTTTGTCGCAGCTGCATACTTGAAACATTTTAACTTTTGAGTGTGAAAGCATTTTTCCCTGTCTTTTTCATCTGTAAACACAGTTAAAGTTTGAGTTAAAGTGGCCATTATTGCAGAAAAAGCTTTTGCTACAATTTAGTTTAAACAATCCTGTCTCAGGTAAAGTTGGTCATAACAGAATTTCATGACTTTTTCACTTCATACTTCTTTGGAGATAATTATCATCACTTTGTTTCAGGAACTACCTCAACTTTGTGATAGAGGAGTTAAAAGATCCTTACAAGTGAGTTCTTTAGTTCAAATGTACTTGATCTTTTGAAGTTGAAGTTTCGTGGATTTGAATGTTTAAATTTGTTTTTCAGTGAATATTGTTATTCTCTGTTAATGTGAATGAAGCCAGTAAACATTGCTTAATGCCACTTCTGCAATTTTGATGCTATTTCCACTGACTCCTATCAAAACATGTTTGATCATCAGTTGAAGGTTTAGATGATGAGAGTAGAGGTAGTGGGGTGTTTATAGTGGCTAAACTGTTATGAAAGTTATGAAAGACCTGTGTTCTGTTCTTCTCTATTCATCTTCTTCTGGTGTTTCCCGCCTTGATGGCTGGAATAATACTAGAAATAGCTTAAAACTGTAGTTGCTCTCTCTCCTGGTCTTCTAGTCTGTGTCTGTGGAGATAAGGGGTAGAATTTAGAGAAGAGGAAAAGGTTGGTTGGAATGTTGTCAAATGGACTGGAAATTGTGTATACTTTTTCAGTGGCGAAAGACAGTTGGGTGACAGTATGTGACTTAAAGTAGTATTTGCAAGGTATCATACTCTAACTGATGGTGGATGGTGAAGGTTCATTTCACCGTCATCACTATGGCAACCCAGTCATAATACCACCAATATTTTGATAACCTTGCGTTTCAGGAACTTGCCAAAGGCTATTTGGATCTCCATCATCCTTGTCACCGTCATCTACACACTCACCAATGTCGCCTACTTCACAACCGTCTCACGTGAGGAGATTGTTGGTGGGGCAGCAGTCGCTGTGGTAAGCAAATTTTTCAGTTTGGGACTCCACACCAAAATGGCATATTTCCTCAAGAGAAAATTCAATTTGGTATTCTTTTGTCTTTTGTCTGAATATTCTATCATAAGTAAATTAATATTAAACTAAAATAGTAATTTATTTGGTTATTATGTACTAACTGATTTCATATCAGTAGGAGAAAAATGTGAATATATTTCTGTGTTAATTGTTTGTTTTAATCAAAATCCATGAAATTAACTGAATTCATCGACTAATAACAAGAAAGCTAAGTACTTTCATAAGAGATATTTAGAAAAAGTGTACTAAATACATGAGTGACAGTATTCGAAACCTTATGAAAGAGGTATACCGTATAATGTAAGGGAGGTAACTCTTCATTATTTCTTTTTTCCCCAGATGTTTTCCAAACGTCTGTATGGATTTATGTGGTGGATTATGCCGATCTTTGTGTCCTTGTCAACATTTGGTGGAGTCAATGGTATCCTCTTCACCACCTCCAGGTAAGAAATAGTTTAAAATAGCCCTCAACTGAGTCAATCCTATCTTGAAATAGCCCCCATCTGTTAGCGCTGGCGGTAAGAGGCAAATAACGGCTATACTGTTATTGACTTGGTTGATTTCCTGACAGTATAGCTGGTGGTGAATCATTGCTCATAATCAATGTCAGTGGATATTCTAGTCTAGACAGCTTCTGAAAAATTACCCTACACTATTCAGTGCCTGTGGTAAAAAAAATACTTCTTACTGCTTGAGACCCATGAAGATCCAAGTTAGGACTGATCTTCACTAACCTATGCTTGTTGTAAAAGGTGAATTAACAGGTTTGGGTGGTCAGACCGTTGACTTGGTTGACATATGTCTTCATATCCCAGTTGCGTTGATCGATGCATATGATGTTGATCATTGGATTGTCTGGTCCAGACTTGATTTTGATTTTGATTATTTACAGACCGTCGCCATGTACCTGGAATATTGCAGAGTTCGGCTTTAAACAAAAAAAAGTTTACTCTTTGAATAAACAGCTAATCCTGCTTGTGACACAATGAATGCATTGGTGCTATGAGATGACTACAGCTCACAAATCGTGAAGACTGATCTGCAGAAATAATGTACAGTCTTGATTAAGCCTGTCTTGATAGTGTTTTTCATATTACCTGCTCTCTGTTGTTTGCAGGCTGTTCTACGTGGGTGGCCGTGAGGGACACATGCCCCAGATTCTCAGCATGGTGCAAGTTCAGAGGATGACCCCACTCCCAGCTGTACTCTTCATGGTGAGTCCTGAACCTTGAGTGGGAAAGATGGTGGAGGAGTGCAGAGTAGAAGGTAGAAAAGGCCTTCACAGAGCCCAGAGCGGAAAAGATCTTCATGGGATCTGATTTAGAAAAGATCTTCATGGGCCCTGATTTAGAAAAGGTCTTCATGGGATCAAACTTAGAAAAGGTCTTCATGGGATCAAACTTAGAAAAGGTCTTCATGGGATCAAACTTAGAAAAGGTCTTCATGGGATCTGTAGTAGAAAAGGTTTTATTTAGAAAAAGGATGTCATGGGATCTGATTTTTTCATGGATCTGATACAGTCTTAGTTAGAAACAGTCTTCATGGGGTCTGATTTAGGAATGGTCTAGCAAGCAGCTCACCTAGCATCAAGAGTGTACCTGGTAAGGGGAGATGATGATGTAACTTACGCTTTTATCACCTCACAGTTTGGGTATTGCAAAGGGAGGTGAGGATGCAATGTTGAGTGATCTATGCACGGGAGTAATTTTGTGTTGTTGTTTGACTGGAGTAGACTAATACCTAGTAACCAAAATTCATCTGTCAAAATTCATGAATCAGCACTGACTACACTTTTCACTTATCTCCCCTTGATCATGTAGATAAATAAACTCCAGCATTAAAACTCACAACGTGTTTTCCTTAAACTGCATCCTGTTCATTAAAGGGGAATGCATTTTTGCCACATGGGTTTCTAAATTATCTCAATTTAACAAAAAATCAAATAATATGACTTTATTTGAAATATGTAATTTGAAATTTTGGGTAGTTAGGTTTAATGTTATTTCTGTCTGCATTTACGGATAATTGTCACTGCACAGATTCAGTCGTCTTTCAGTTGTATTCAAATCACATTGGGCAGAAAGTAAAGCGCTCCTTTAGAAGATCTTACTTTAAGCCATGTTATGTTTTAGACATATTGTTGACACAAACTAATCATGTCTGTGATGTCTTCAGGGGTTGCTGTCGTTGGTGTATCTGGCGTCCTCAGACATCTACGCCCTCATCAACTACGTCGGCTTTGCAACATGGCTGTCCATTGGCTTGTCTGTAGTGGTGCTGCTCTACCTCCGATGGAAGAGACCCAACATGCCAAGACCAATCAAGGTATGTCACAGGAGACATATTGACTTTTATAGTTTTATGGATTTAAAATAATTGACCTATAATTTACTGAAGGCCATGAGGACCTGCACATATTTGAAACTGCCAGCCCTATACAATAACAGGTTATTTCAAACACTAGTTGCTAGTCATAAGATATGGTCAAAGGGAGATAAGCAGTCTTTATAACAACTAATGGTGTTTTATGGATATACAACTTCTTTATGAGCGACGTTTCAGTGTATACTAACATCATTATCAAGGAAGTATCATCACTGTCACAAATGAGGTTGTATATCCACAGAACTCATTGTTTATCACATCAACTTTTAAATACAATGTAAGGAAATGATAAGCTTTGCCACTACACAAATTATCTCCCTTTATATGCAAGTAAGTGGAATTTCAACACCATGTAGATTTTTTGTTTGCAAGATAAAGTGTTGTTTGTCAGTTATGTGTGAATAAGACTCACTGATGATTACTTCAAATAGAATTTTGTAAATAATTGTACTAATATTTATATTTTAGGTTCACCTGTTTTGGCCAATCCTGTACACATTGTGTTCCATCTATCTGGTCGTGTTACCCCTCTATGCCAGCCCAGTAGAGACAGGTATGTACCTTGTACCACAATGTACCTTGTACCAGTATGTAGCATGTAACAGTTCATGTGCAGCCCTATGTCCCATACACACACACATGGGATAGCCTTGTGGTAAAAGCATATGTTCGTCATGTCGAAGACCTGTTTCTGATTCCCCACTTGGATACAATTTGTAAAGCTTATTTCTGGTGTCCCTGGCTGTGATATTGCTTTTTGGGACATTGCTAAAAGTGGTGTAAAAACCAACCCACTCACTCAGTCATATACACACTGAGATTCCCCCACTCTCAAACACCTCCTCCCCACTCTCCCCCCACCCACCAAACACACACTCAGCACCACACACAAACCATACATGCACACATGCACACACTCAATGTAACAACTGACATCTCTGTCCCACTCCACTCTAATAAATTACCTCTTTAGCAATCTTGTTCAATTATAGTAAAAATATATTAAATGGTATTAATTTTGCCTTTCTCCTTTCTAACTGGTCTTCATCCTTTCTCAAATTGTTGCAGGAATTGGCTGTGCTATCATTGCCACCGGAATCCCTGTGTACATTATCTTTGTGTTCTGGACAAACAAGCCACAGATCTTTGACAACTTCATGGGTAAGTCAGCTGAATGATTGTGGAAGACTACATGAGCAAAACCACTGAATAAGTAGAATAAGTCTTCAGCAACCCATGCTTGCCATAAAGTGCGACTGAGCTTGTTGTAAGAGGTGACCAACGGGATCTGGTGGTAAGACTTGTATCCCAATCACGCAGATCGCTGCTCATGCTGTTCGCCGCTGGATTGTCTGGTCCAGACTCGACTATTTACAGACCAAAGCCATAGAGCTGGAATATTGCTGAGTGTGGTGTAAAACTCACTCACTGAGTTTGGATAACCATTAATAACTTGATTAGACTGATCTGGTTTAACTGCTTGATTGTATGGTATTATGTCGGTAAAGCACACATAATACGCTTCGTCCCACCTTATAATTGCAAGTGTATTTGTTCCACATTCCCTGTGTATTTCCATCTGTGCAACAAATAAAGTAATAAAGGAAAATTCAAGCGTTCCTTCAATATTTTCCAGTTTTTATCATCAACTTTGAAATTTGAATAGTGCTGTGAGAGGAAATTTGAGAATAAATAATGAAACACTGCTGTGAAGTGGTGTTCCCTTATTTGTTTCTCTCAATATACTTCTGCACATGTCAGTGCTTGGAGCATTACTCATGTGTGGTAGAAGTCAGCATTCTACTGGTACTCTTATCAGTATTATTATATTCCCAGCTACTCATTATGTCGATCTCTCGAATGCTGGGTCCTATTTCACTCTTTTAGACATGACTGTCATATCCCTGGAATGTGTCCTAAATATGGATTTTGAACAGTATAATCATTCCTGAAGCAGTATTGAGCTAACTGCCCAACATGTTATCATATCCCAGTTGTGAAGATCCATGCTCATACTGTTGACCACTGGATTGTATGGTCTAGATTTTATTATTTTTCCTTATCCTGACTCATGCTTATTGCTTATCACCTCTTCCCTGGCGGGAAAGGGCAGGCTATACATGGGTGAGTGTATTTTACGTCCGCTTCTTTTAGAAGGGAACTTCAAGGGATTTCAGGTGTTCCACTACAGAAGAGGAACAGGAGATAAGCAATAAGCATGAGTCAGGATAAGTATAAAATATAAATCTTATTCAGAATTACATATTTACAGACTGCTGCCATATAGCTGGGACATTGCTGGATGTGGCATAAAACTTACACACTTGTTCCTGGAGCCACTGCCATTACAGTTTTGTACAGAACTAGTTTTCACGTCTCTTAACAATTTTCAAATTCCTGTTCACTGAACTGTGTCTGTTCTGTATATTTTCAGAGAGCACTACAACGATGCTGCAGAAACTATTCATTGTCGTTCCTGAAGACTCCAAGAAAGAATAATAACTTTGCCACTTAGGAATTTCACCTTTCTACCCTCATACACAATGGACTTGCCGGCATTAGAATTCTCATTATGATAAGATAGTATCATCCCATTTGGGACCATCCCAATACCAGTACATTGTAGGGAGGATAGGTTTGGAAAATGTTCATATTGAACTTTTAAGCAAGTCTTTCAACAGGGTATTATTTGTTACGATGTTGGCAGCGCCTGCTTTACCAAAGTAATCTTGCGCCCGTTATTTTTAACTTTGTTGAAATAATCGATTTAGAGATACTTAATTTGTAAAGAGAATATGAGTTAATGACACGAATAACTCAATTATGAATGGGTTTTCTTTTCCTTGGAAGGGTTGAAGTTATTTAACAAAATATGTCTTGAAATTGGTTGGAACAAACGTATTCCGTATTCATAATTTGTATTATTTTTTTATGATTAAAAACATTGGAATATTTTGGGGTCTCAACCATGGGTTTTCCTTCACCAAGCATAAGTATCACATGCTCATGAAACCATACTTTTTAAAACACACTTGTATACTGGGACCCAATTCATAAAGCGACTTTAGCTCAAGAACTTTCCTGCTTCAGATCCATAACAGAGACTCATGATAGTCGTAGGGCTAAAATTTCTTTGTGAATAGGGCAAGTGTTTTTTGATAGCATGAAAAGAATGCTGGGTTTAAAACCATTAAGACACCTAATCATCTGTTCATCATCATCATCATCATCATCATGATCATCATGTGTGTGTAGATAGAACCCCTTGAACAGTGCTGATAGGTGGTGATAGGTTTTGTGTGACTCTAGGTAGTGAATACTGTTGGTTTTACTTTGGGGAGCTGGTTCTTAGTCCTCTATGTAGCGTTGGCACAAACAGCACTCAAGGGGTTTCACCAAACACTAGCAGTTCAAAGATAAATCTTAACATTCAGTGCGGCCCAGTATCTTATAGTGATTCTGTTTGCATTTCTTTCATCACACCAAATGCATTTTGATGGATTACAGTTATTGAAATACCATGCGCTATCGATGTGGGTTTTCAAACTGGAAAAAGAAAGATTGATGGCTTGTATGTTGAATTGATGATTTCTCAAGCAGGAAAGATGATTGCAGGAAACTTTAATTGGACAGTTGGTATTTGGACAAGCTGCTTTGTGTATTAAATTCATGTGTGATAGATACCCCATTAGTATTAGTACGAGTGCACCAATTGTACTACTAGGTTTAGAATATAACGTATAATTTGAATATTTGAAAAACAAATTGGCATGGATTGTGTCTAAAAAGGCCAAACTGAAGTCCATTATGGACATCCTCAGAACTGTTTCATCGGCTGTTGATAATCTTCACAAAGAAGATAGCAGTGCATAGACTTATTTTGATGAATTTTAGGGTTTTGCAATGAAAAGCATGGGCATTACTGTTGTTAATCTTTTTATTACCCTAGTTATATGGTAAGGTTCATAAGGTAAGGTTCACTGCCCTACTTCTTGTTTTTATGAGGTTAAGCTCAACTACTGGTCATTTCACTTGTTATTATTTCTTAACAAAGTTGTCTTCGCATTTCCAGAACTTGACATATCAGAATTTATGCAGTTTTCATTCATCTGCCAGACCTGAATAACTGGGCATTGATGGTGGGTGGTATTTGGGTAACTAACTCAGAGTTCTGTGAATCACAAGTTGGGCATTCACACAAAATGCAGGCTCACTGCCAGCACCCAGATACAGATGCATTACAACAGTAGCATGAAACTCAACTTAATCACTCACTCACTCTCTCTTTCCTGTTCTAGTTTGGACCAATCCATAGAGACAACACCAGTGCCTTAAGTTCTGATATTTCTTGTGTGAGCAGGATTAGAATCAGAATTTGGCAGGAGTGTTATAAACAAATATTTTATATCAGATATAATCACCAGATTATTTATTTTTCTCACTAAGAACAAAAAAACAGGTTTGTCTAAAATGCACACAATTTGACTTGAACGTGGCTTGTCCTTTATATAAGATAGAGAATTCTTGCCATTTATAAGAATTATATTTTCATTTTTGCATGGCATTTTTTATGTCTGTAAACTTGTCAGTATTTAGGGGCTGTTTTCTGAAATTGTATGTTAATCAACTTCCATTATGAATTGTTTGTACAAGTTGTTTATATTTTTGTAGCTCCTTGCCTACTGAACCTTGAGTTAATAAACTGGATTGTTATGCATTGTAGTTTTTGTGAACGACTTCACAGGAAGCTTCCAATTCTTGTTTTAGCATGGTAAATAAACAAACAAATATTTTTTTGTCCTTTGACTGAGTGTTTTGTTCTAGTTTCACAAACATGTATTCATTAGTTGTGTTGTTGATTACTTTGATGATACACAATAAGTCTGGAAGTAGTATTTCATCCAAGACAAGCACAAGCCTAATTTTAGACTATCTGCCAAACATAGATTGTTAGCAGTAATCTTTGTTTGTGTTGGTCAGTGAAATAGAATTGTGTTAAATTATTTGACTAAAAATATGATTTCCTAAAGTTAAGGACACTGATTTTAATGAATCAGTGTTCAAAATATTGGATATGCTTTTTGAACATTGTCTTTCGAACAATGTTATCCTATAGGAAATCAGCATGTAAAGAAGGACATATTTTCAGTTACCATGGCCACCATGTTTGTGTACACTTGCAAGGAAATCCTTCAGCATCTGTATGGAATGCTTGTACACTTAATGAAAAGAACCTTTACACCAACCTTAAACTATAGTAATGGACTCCTCAAGTATCTGTTCTTGTGTTTCATCAATATTTTGCAAATTAATAATATTTGCCTTAAATGAGTTGACATTTTTAAATGAATATCATTGTAGCATGTAGATATTTGTTGAATTTAGCTGATGCTTAACACTTGTTAGGCATTTACATAACACAAAGAGTTATGACAAATGTTTTTGACATGATAAAATTTGAAGATTGTTTGGGTGTTACAGCATTTGATATGTACAGCTTAATGGGTGTAGTGTCTCAGTATATATAGGTATGCTTACTACACATACGGTGTCGTAACTTCCTTGTGTAACTTAAGTCTGTAACATACTCATGATAAATGTAACATTGTAACATTTCATTTTTATCCATTTTGAATCCACATAGAAAAGGGACAGTTGGTTTGCGTTTGAAACAAAACATAATATAGGTGTAAAATTTCAGTTCTGGTTTAAAGTGAATTTATATAGATAATTTTCTGTATGGTGGTAGTTTTAGAGAATATTTTAGAATGTGTTTTGAGTAACAATATGGAAAGGTAAAGTTTTACTGAGCAGCTGAAGTTCAACATGGTATGGTTGTTTTGAATTCAAGGACAGATAACTCTAACCATATGTCCTTTTGATAAGGAGTGAATGTCGTCAGATGATGTAGTGCACAGATTTATAAAACCTAATCATTCAGAAGCTTTAATAATGTTTGTATGTGTATTGACATAAAACTAGTCAAAAATGAAATGACAATTCAAAATGAATAATCCAAACAAGTTACCCGTCTTTGTATTGAAACCAAAAACTGCCATGAATATATCACATTTGGCAAAGATGATGTCTGTTTACTAGGTGGTACCTGTAGCTTGGTGCTTGCGGGGCAGTTGGTTACTTTATAGCTTTGTGTGTATTTGAGATTTGTGCTGGAGCTGGGTGTGACAGTTTCAATCTGAAGAATCTGAATCTTGACAGTGGTTCATCTGATCACTTATTGCAGTGCTACAAATGCTTTATGTCTTCAGTGCAGTTTGATGAAGTTGTTAAACAGTTTGGTCATCAACATCACCATTTTTGCAGAATGTTAGAGGAAAAACGTCTTCGTCAAGTTATTTTGCCACATTCACATTCAAATGTGATGTACATTTCAGTCACATCTCCATTAAAAGTGGTGTTCACCAGTATCCCAGTCAGATCCTGTGAAAACATACTTTCATTTCTGTGTCACCTTGATTTAGAAACAACTTTTATAAAAAAAAGAAAAATGCATTCAAAAACCAAATATTTGATGGTGTTCTGTTTTGGGAACATGTATGGGTAGGTACCCTGGTAAGTTTAGGAATATAACAGTGCAGCCTTTTTGTCTTGCACATTTGGAACTGTAAGGTCCGTTCAATTTCAAGTTACAGAAATTGCTGTCCAAAACTGCATCTATCAAACCCTAGTAGAAGCTAATCTTTTCAATTGACCAGTCACAGTCCCTTAAAATAGTATTTTTGTCAATATTCAAGGATATCAGCTTGTGGAAATATTAGCTAATGGTATCAGTATCACCAGGAAGCCACAAGTGTACATAATGCATTTCAAATGTTCATGTTTTATGCAGATTTTCATTTGTTTAGGGATCTATATCAGTGACTGAGGAATTTTATAAGTTCCGCTGAACCTTAAACAGTGGTTGTTGTCTGATTGGTTAAATCCATTTGGCCATCCTGCATTTGATTGGATGGTGTTAGGTCGCTCAAGGTTATCTGATGTGACCTTCTACTAGGTTTTGTTAGATGTATTATAATCAGTGTAGCAAATAGTACTGAGACAGCAGAAACTGGACCAACTGTGATAAATGGTTTGCACACTTGTAATGGGAATTTGTCAATCTTGACACTGAGAAGATCACAAAGTTCCAACCTTTGAAGGAATTCTTAGATGCAGAGGCAATATTATGTGGTATAGTATCCGATTTAAATGACATCACAAGTGACTTCAGCAGTGCTTGGTACTGTTACAGAACCGAGGGACAGGATGCGACATTGTGTGGTAGCAAAATATCTGGTTTAAATAACAGTAGAAGTTACTTCAACAGTACAGCACATAACATTTGGAAGGGACAGGGTGGTGTAGTGTATATTACATTTTGCATGTTTTGATCATTTCCTGACATGTTGATAATTTTCTGACCATGTTGTACAAAATTTTCATGTGAATTGTGATGCATTCCTTCAGTCACGATGTGGTATTGGCAACTGGGATGGAGATGTGCTGTGTGACTCGTAAATTTGGTGTGCCTATCTTGTGTTCAGCCGGTTAAGATATTTCTTGTTGTTTCTCATGACTGACTTAGTTAGGAAGGAGGATTAATTACTGTCTTGCTCAAGTCTCTAAGGTTAGGGGTGTAATCTTATTTCTAGATGATTAGAATTAAGAAAAACATGTGCCTGTAAGAGACTGGTGTCAATTAGACTGTCAGCAATTCTAGACCTCAATGCATAGCATGGAAGGAGCAAAAAAGTAGAAACCTGCTGCTGAATTGAAATTTGATCTGAAGCAGTGCATTCATAAGTTCATAAAAATAAAATGAAAATAAATTAAGGTTAGTCTTGAGTAACAACTTTATTTTAACAGGCCTTTAATTATGATTAAATTATAGCTGCAAACTGACAGCACAGTGGTGATACCTGTAGTGACAAAAGATGTATTGTGTGGAATGGAATATGGATCTAATTTTAATCAAGAAATACTGAACACTTTAAAATCTGAAGATGAATATTAAATGTAAAGAATACAGAACTGTATTTTATTCCATAGTTGAATACTTTGAGTACTTGGATTATACTTGTTATGCAGTTTTGACGCTGCCCCAGCTGTGTTGTTGTGTAAACTGTGGCAGATTTGTAAAATGTGAAAACAAATAAATTTCACTGTCAAATGTTGCAACTTTGCTTTTGTTACAGGCAGTTTTGTGATAACTTGGTTTTATTGTTGATTTATTGGTAGAATTTCCAACCAGTGTTGCTTAACTAACAAATACTAATCCTAAAGTATGAAATCGCTCAACTCTGGAGAGATGACAAGTATGTATTTATGTACAGTTTGCAGATAATCCTCAGTTAATCATAAGATCGATCATGAACAAAACAAAACCATGATGCACTTAAACCTTTTTAAAAAATTACATCTGAGGTATGGGAAAAGAACTCCATTTAAGTTATATTCTGCGCAAAACTAAAACTTCATCTTTCATCATAAATGTACATATTGCTGTGCTTGTAACTGTGAGATTATGCATTTTATATTATATTGATTGCCATGACCAAACCAGGACGAAGATGGTCCTTGCTTTAAAACATGATTTAACATTTCAAACACTTCTAAATGTTACTTTATTTCGCATTAATACACTAACATCAGATCAAGAACAGTAACAGCAAATATTTCTTTTGCAATTGAATGTGCTTTTTTATTCTAATTTAAGTTAAATTTTAGTACATTTTTAACAAAATACTGTACGGGTCTTTCAGACAAACTCAAGGAGTGTTGTTAATATTCCTTTACAAGAGAGATGGATATTTAATTTGGTAAATTTGAGGAATTCACTTTGGTCATGTAACATTCCAGTCAGAAGATGCCTTTAAGCTTTTGAAAACTTGACCATAGTCAACAATGATAATAATATTTAATGAAAATTGATCAGTCATGACAAAAGAAATACGAGTTATATTTTCAAGATGGCTCTTTCCGTTACTTGTTAATACCTCAGGTGCAATATTTAAAGTTTTTACAAAAAATTAACTTATTTTTTAAATTTTAATTTGGATTTTATGATGTTTAACATCTGAGCACTTCCATGTATACAGATATTTGCCATTTTGATGTTACTGTATTGAAATTTATCAAAATGTTTCAAAATGAATACCTTGATTGGTAATATACTCGACAAAATTAGTTAGGGGTATTTGTAGATTTTGAAATAATGTATTTATATGATGTATTTGTTCATTGACATACTGATAAAATATCAGTCATAAAAATACCAATATGCCTAACATTTTTTGTCCAGTATATTTGAAATTGCATGACAAAACATGTCATTTTCATTGGATCATGTGAATGTATTGATGTTGGATACAACCTGGTAACCTCTCTCATCAGTGAACTTTGAGGAAGGGGCTGTATGAAAACATTTGGTCAATCTCAATCCATCTTTGTTCTCTTGCTATGGCTAAACAAAGATCTGCCAAAAGACTAAGGAGATAACATCAGAGCAAGGTTCTTGCAAGCTATGTGTGTCTGTTGACATTATGAACAAGAAGACATTGGCCTGTCTGAAAACAGCATTTTGCTGGTATAGTTACTAAAATTCAGTTCCATACTAAATCTTTGAAAAATATTCTCACAGGTTTGATCCAAATTTGCCAACTGAAAAGGAAACTTTAAGAATGTTTAATAGATGGATGAAATTGTATGGTATTGCCAATGGCTGTGGAAAGTGACCTATTTGTAACTCTTTGTGACATGGCAGATACATATCATCTTGCTGCAACTGGACGCACAGTAACTGATGTTCTGAGCAGAGACAACACATTCCCCTATTCCAGTCTGTAAGCAATGCTGAGTGGTCAGAAGTCAGAAGTCATTCTGATGTGATCAACAGCTGGATGTCCTCTGATCTTTGTTGTCAGAAGCAAGAACTAAGATTTGACTTTTCTGAGATTGCCATATAGAAAGTACCTCTGTATTATTGATATGCTGTGTCTGTAAAATGTGTCATGGGAGCATTGGTTGAATTGTTGGTTGTAGGCTCTTAAGTGTCTGTTGGCAGTTTATACACTGAAGAATGTATTTTTGCCACATGAAACCCTGTGGCTCCTGTAAGTTTCAGTGCAATACATTGAACTCACATGGCTGTTGCTTGGTTCCGGATAATACAGGTTTCTGATTGTACAGGTTTATCTATGTGCGTGTACAAAGCTGATTGTAGGGGTTTGCTGTTGCTGATATTAGACAACCTTGTAGAATAATGTAATAAAATATTTTAGACTTATTTGAGACCTTGAGTATTTTATTAACTATGGAAAAGTGGGTGAACGGAAAGTCCAATGTAATATGAAGCTGTAGTCTAGGCGAGAATATGTCCCTTGTGACCTCCTCAGTAAGCATCTTCAGTTCTATGATAACTCAAGTTTCTGTAATAAAAAGGAAAATAGAACCATCTATAGAAATAAGTAAACAAATACGTCTAGTAGGACTCTCATGAGTATAAACAAATATGGCGGCGCGTGTAAAAGTTATTGATTTCGTCAAAATTGACGGACAATTGGTATGTTGTCAGGGCTGCACAGTAACACACAACATCAAAAGACGAGCAGTGCTCTTGTATCTCCTATCACTGACTCTGTCAGCCGCATCCATTCGCGTCCTCCCACACAAACATATTGTCCCTGTCATGCCTCCCGTGGTTTCTTATGTAGGGGTCAAAAGCATTTCCCCGAATCTGAACACAATAGGCTTGACATCGTCATCGTTCGAGGTTGTAGGCTGTGTTTTCAGACCCAATTTTTGGTGGAGTCTTCAACATAAACATTGAATCTCAACAAGTGGGAATTCCAAGCGTTGCCGAATTATTTACAGTAACTCGTCCTCTGATGAAGAACATTGAGCTCAACTATTTGAGACATACAGTTCCTTGTTATTCACATTCATGTTTGCTGTTGAGTTCGCCGCTCTAATTAAATGTTAGCTATAATCTTGTTTGTGAACACTTCTCAACATAACAACTAACCCGACAGTGATGGCCGACTGACGTTCAGGCAAGATTTAGGTCACGTAGTCAAGTTCAAAATATTCACACTTCACAAGTGTTTTGATGAATTACATTATTGCTTTTGAAAACAAATCCTCAATTGAAAAGAATTAAATTTTGATTTTGACTTGATTCTGTCTTAATTTGTTTGTTTTCTTGTGATTGGGCGCCGTATAGGAAATATATTGCCCCTACGCAGTGTACGTTTTCCTGGAATGAGGCGGTTGACATTCAAATCACCAATATGATGTATTAATTCGCGTTACATGGTTCTATGTAAGAAAGCAAAATATTGCTTTATCTTAACATTTTCTTTTTTGGGAACATGGATAATAAACAGGATACAAAACTTGTTCCCCTTTCATATCAAGTTTATGTCGCTCGCTAAAGCTTGTGGCAAACCAAAATTATTTCACTTGGGACATAAACTTGATATGAAAGGGGAAGCTCGTTTAATATCTCTCTCTCTCTCTCTCACACACACACACACACACACACACACACACACACACACACACACAATATCGATCACTACTTATACTGATTCAGACTTCACCATTAAAATATAGCCATATTGTTGGAATATTGCAGATAATAAACCAACAAACCAAGTTATGGTCCTTAATACACATTCAGTATAGTCTCAGCACATTTACTTGTTGCTTGACAACATGACAAGTTATGTTCCCCTGACGCCAGGATTTGTTAACTGTGAGTTTGCCTCTGGTTTTGAACCTAGGAGTACATGAAGTTCCTCTAATAGAATTTGAGGCTGGTCAGCTCCAAACAAAATGAAAGCACCATCTGGGTCTATGTTGGGTGTGGATTCTGGACAGGTCAGGGGAGGAAAAGAAACAACTTGTCTGAGGAAACAACAAATTATTCTTTGAAGAACAAAAAGCCTTAAAAATTGCACAGATGTCAACACTAATTTACTCCAATTAGTATTTTGGTCAAAAGCTGATGCAAAAATCACAATTTGAGGGTCAAAATTAGCATTAACTTTAACAAAGTCTCCATATTTAATAAAAAATATATATACACATGCACAAAAGTTAAACACCACCCACTATTTTTGTGATCTGCTACTTCGGATACTCAAAGGTAACTATCATAACGAGATCTATGACTGTTTTAAGCCGATTTTGTAAACTTTAAGTCATGCAAATGTTGTCTCCAAGTATGTTTATCTTGAGTTCAAAAACAATATAAGCATAATGCAAATTTATCAGCATTTTTCATGCCTATCATCTGCCATCTCTCAGCGGTAGTTAACTTTCTCCTCACCATGACTGATTTTCTAAGTCTGAAGTGAAAGCAGAATCTCACAACAAACCGCTGAAACCAAGTGTGGGAAACTTGATTTTCAAGATTCAGATGGTAGGGAAATGGAGTTGCACATACAGAACGTTTTCCTTGTCATATCTTGACAATCTTAGGTTCAAGAAAGCTAATTCAGTCATAAACATTTATAGTTTGTAATTCTGATCTTCTGTGGTGAAATTAAGACACTAGGAAAATAGTGGTGCTTAACGTTTGTGCACGTGTATAGATATTCTAAGGGCATGTCAACAATGTACTCCCCTAAATCAGTACTAATATCCAAATATAGCTGAATACAGAATGCTGTAGTTGAAATGTATTGTCTATTGTACATATGCGGTTTGATAATTTAGTTTAATGTATTTTTGAAAAAATTCTTAAGTTTTTACTGCTACCGTAATCATGTATTTTGTGTTGTTTTTACGTAATGATTCGAGACAATAAAATTGTATGGGTTGGCATCTCTGTAATTTGGTTTGCTGCCAATCTAACAGTATCAGATGCAGAGCCTGCAACTAAACTGTAAACATGACCAAGCAACAGATGTGACACTAATGACATTGTCACATGAGGGTAGTTTAGAATCAGTCTACAGTAAAAACATACTCATGAATTTCACTTCAAGCTAAAAAGTAAATTGAATAAAGTGAAATTAAGATGGTCAATCCTCATAATTTTACCATGCCAGTTGAACATTCAAATCTCAGAATTTTATTCAACTTCGGAAGTAGTATAGGGAATGACAGTCCGAAAACACTTTTCAAAAACCCCTCTAAAAAGCCTCATTTACTAAATGAGGCTTTGGTGGGACCATTAGCTCTTGCTATTATTGCCCCTACTACAAAGCCACGCCATCACGTTTACCGTGACTTGGCAGGCGGTAACACTGTGCCGTACGGTACGATCAATAATTCTTCTCTTACAAAACCCCTACCCGGCCCACCCCTCAAGTAGTACAAGTTAGGTTCGTCGGCTTTCATATCCACTTTATCTATGTTGTAAGTTTTGACCGACCATATAGGATCGGTGGCTCGCTTACGGCTATCGCCCTCGTGTTCCCCCGGCTGGTATAGATACCTAACTAAGGCCCTATCTGGTATCTGTTTCTCCTTTCCACGCAATGGAGCAGACGACTCTGCTAACACTGATTTTAGTTTGATAGCGTCTGCCGGTTTCTTACCAGTGAGCCGGGTTACTTCATGGTTGATTGCCGACACCACCTCGGGTAACCTCGCTACCCATTCAGTCGATCGTTTTCCAGTGGTTGTCATTTCCCTAGCATATTGATGACCGAACAAGCGCTCAGCCAAAGTCCTATTAAATCTCTCAACTATAGCTTGGCTGCGATGGGCTCCGGCCGTGCCACGTCTAACCTTTGTATCGTGTTTGGCTAGCAGTTGTGAAACGGCACCCATGAACTCCCGTCCGGGATCAACTTGCAGCTCTGTTGGCCAAGTCAGCGGGCTGCGTTTGTATATGCGTTCTAATCCTTTGGCTACTTTGGCTGAATCTTTCGTGGTCAAGGGTTCGGCTTCCTTGTAACGACTGGCTACGTCCACTAAGGTTAAGGCATACTTGTACCTCTTATCATGAGGTAGGAACAGTAGGTCTGCCTGGTGAATGCTATTAGGTATGTTAATTCCGAAACTCCTTCTAGGTACGTAGCGTGGCGCCGGCAAATAGATCTGCCACAGGGCTTGTTTTTCAAGCCACGCTTTGGCTTTCTCTGGTGATACTCGTGCCATTTTAGATAGCTTATCTACTGCGCTAGCTCCTTTCCAATATCCACGCGGGCTGTAATAAATAGCCTCAAATTTTTTCATGTCCATACGCGTATGTGTTTATACCATCAATAGCTATCCAACGTTTCGTGTCCATAGGCGATAAGGACGTCTTGTTTATAGTCAGTCCGTATATCTTATGTCCATCACTTCTAAGCGTGTTCATCTTATGCCTAAAAGTACGGGTCTTGAACAGGGCCTCCTTGAATCTGGCGTGTTTGATGTGTTGTTTCACCACATACTTCTTAACCCCTTTAGCTTTTCGGATCTCACTATTGTCGGCTTTCAATATGGAGTACATCTTAGGTCTCAAACCTATGTACTCAGCTATTGGCGTGCCAGCACACTCGTCCTTCATCTTACCTAGGACCTTTTTATTTACCGTGCTGTGTATAGTATGGGTCTTAGGATAGTCGCTGGTGTCGTATAAATCGATGTGTTTTTTCATGTCCTCGTACACGTCCTCGGTTCGAATCTCCATCAGCAGGGAATCCGTGTCAGTGTACAGCACTTCGCACCTGTCGCCGTACTGTTTCTTAAGCTCGTTGTAGTAAAAGTCGTACATCAGGTGTTTGGATAAATCGAGGATACTCATCCCAACGTAAACAGGTCGGTTGAATTTTATGTGGCTTTTCTTCATGTGTATGGCAACTAGGTCATCTGTGAATATTTTATTACGGTTGAATGCCGGACTGACTATCAATTTCCTGAGCTTGTCTTCCTCACTAGATCTAACCAGTTTCACGGTTACGCGTTTCCTCAGGTTTTCCATAGTCTTACCAAACACCGAGTTGTTCATGAGTTTGTAGAGATTTTTCTCAAAATCACTGGTGGCTTTTTTTCGTAGGTCTGTGTTCATTCTGATGTAGGGCTCCATCCATGGGCTCTGGTCGAACATGAGCACCCTGTGTATTTTGGTCAGCCTCATACCCAATGACAGGTACAGCTGTAGGTTGCGATAGTGAACTATGTACTTGGTCTTATTCATTAAGTTAGGCACGAGTTTCTCAACGTCCGCCACACGACCACCTGACAAGTTATGTTGGTACTCAGACATCCAGTCTGTGTTAACCTTCATACGTTCGGGTGCAAGGGGATAGCTGTTGTGCGATGCGTGTAATGCCTTGGGATACTCTAAGTCAACTTCGAGGATATACCCTTTGTTCGAATCTGGTGCAATGCTCATAACATCAACGTTTGGTACCCATTCGAATCCTCCTGTAGGTAGATACTGACTCATAGCCCAGCCGTACAGGTTATTTGCGTCGAGGTAGAGAATGTGATTGGTTGGTTTGTTAGGATCGTAACCTTTCACGTATTGATTATTTGCTTTAGCGTATCGTTTGGATGCCATGGAAATCCCACCTCGCAAGCCTTTCTCAATGAATAGGTGCATGTCGTAATCTGTGAGCAATTCCAAATTAACTCCGGTCTTTCTAAGCAAGGCGTCCCACGACAGACCTGGGCTGGTGTAATACCATGCGGGGTCGAGTTTATACTGCTTTAAACATGTTTGCCGAAACGTCTCGAACACGTCGGCTAACAGCAGTACATCTGTCCTCAAGTACAGGTCGTGATAATCGCCAAGGTTCTTACAACCAAGTTTATTCCATACGTTAATCGCGTGCGAGTAATCGTCTCGTGAGACGGACGCCTCATTCAGCTTGCTATAAAAACAGTCGATAGGAGGTAGTCTGGTCTCTGTGAACTTAGCCCAGCTATCCATGTACTCATATGGGTACACGCCCTTCCTCATGAGCAGGTGTCTAGTCTCGGCGTCTGTGTATCGATCTGTGATAGGGAAGGTATTGTTGGCCTTGACCAGACTGTCGAGTGATGACAGGAGGAATTGAAACGAGTCAATGAACCTAAGTCCGTTTAAGCTGAAGGAGATGTATCTCTCCATGTTGTTGGGGATGCACGTTATATTACCATCGATTTTCGCGATGGCCTGCATGATCAAGTGAGAGTCGTATCCTCTCAAGTTGTGAAAGACAACGGGAATGTTTATTGTCTTAGGATTGATTTTAAGCTTGAGGTTGCACGCGTTGTGAGCGGCGCCTCTATACTTACCAGTTATATGGCAGTGATCTCTCACCGAATCACCGTTAAGTGGCGAGTCGCACACATGACAGTTAGTGCTACTGGCGTGAGCTAGCTTGTCGGCTCTGGTCATACGCATTGGAGCGATTCTATACAATGCATTCCTAATAATTTTTTCTTCCTCCTGCAAGCACTTTAGAAACCTTTCAGCCGCGTCAGGACCCCTATACACTACCGGAGCTTTCGTTTCCCCGTCACAACGGACGACAATGTATCCAAACGAACAGGCTTTATGCTCTTGTGTTTTGTGTGTGAAGGCACCACTGGGAGCCTCGCCGGCGGCAGCCACTAAGGCTTCGAAGTCGGCGTATATTATATAAGGCACAGACATTTGGTTCTTGTGATTGTCGAATTTTAGGATATTTTCACCTTCCTTAGGCATGTCGACTCGTATGGCCGTCTGCCCAACACCTTGGCAATCCTCCAGGTGGGATTCTAATAAATCGGCCCGACTGAAACAGTGTAGGCATCGTACACAAAAGTGTTTTTCCCCATCGTGTTTCGACTGGTCGTGTAACAACCGGCTGAGATGTTTTATCCACGTGTAGTGATACTTTTCACCTTTTTGAATCATGAATAAATTAATAACTTGACAATCCTTCACCGGGCTGACCCTGTGTATTATTGTTGTATTACCTTCGTGTCCAAAGACATTTATAGCCAGATTATTCTGTTTTTCTACTTTAGTGATCTGGGATATTGGGGTGGGTTCATCTATACCATCCCAGTTGAGCCCATCGTCCTGTGGATAATTAGAAGGCCTGTTCGGATTAGTGGCAGCTGGAAATAAGGCTGACCTGATAGATAACCTCAAGCAATCGTTTCCTCTATTCTTAACGTTTACTATGGCTTGTTTGTTCTTATAGTAGGGAGGCAAGGCTAGGTATGACCCACCTCTGAACGGCACGTATTTAGCTATATCTAGATAGACATTATCGATTTTATCTACAGCCCACCCGGACCCCATGTGTGTGTAGCGTTCTAGGTATTCTCGTATCTGCTGAAAACTATTATCGATTGATGTGTCAATGGTCTCTGCATGTGTGACGACCTCTTGTTTACCTCGGAAGTAAGGTTGAACATACTCAGTGGTACTCCCAACCTGCTTATCGAGCGACATTTTCACTGTGATCTGAAACTTGATACTTCCTAGATTATTTAGTTCCTGGTTGACCTTATCAGCTATCAGAGGCTTAATATCTGTAATGTCTATGTTTCTATCAATGTGCATGCGCCAACCTCTCAAATAATTGCCTACGGCGTGCTCAGTGCGCACAAACTGTAGGTCAATAGCTCTATTCTGTCGTAATAATTCTACAAGCTGTGGTTTTCTCATACGAGAATACCCGCCTAAACCCAAATCGTGTGCCTCGGCTTTCAATTGTTTTACAGTTGGACGTGCTACTGGGGTATGTGATAACAATGCGGTTAACCCGGCTTTCCCCAATTTTGAATAACCCGTGTATCCAAGCTGTTTCGCTTGAGCTTTTAACTGTTTTACCGTAGGAGGGACTTCTAAACCTAGTAATCTCAACAATGCTGGCTTCCGCATTCTAGAATACCCGATAACACCTCTCTGTTTTGCGACCCTCTTGAGCTCGCGCACAGTAGTCATTGTGTTTACACCTAAGAGAACTAATGTCTAATTGGTTCACAGTAAGGGGAGGTAACTCCTCCACTCTTGATAAAAAATATTTTATTTCTTGTAATCACTTATTAACCAAACTCGGTTTGTTGGCCACAATTCTCGTAAGTCTTCCAACAGCTTGTGTGAATCTATGTAGGCATCGATCAGTGTTTGGTTATTTGATAACAATTCGATTAACCCGGCTCTCCCCAGGTTTGAATAACGCCGGCATCCAAGCTGTTTTGCTATAGCTTTTAATTGTTTTACCGTAAGATAGGCTTCCATATTCAAGAATGTACAGTAGACATGTTTACACCTAAGAGAACCAATCTCTAATTGGATTTTATCTTGAGCAGTCGCCTACGTTCTTTTATGTAGTCTTTTTTATTCTCGTATATGAGTTGATGTCTGACTACGTTCGCTCCGTGAGCTTTACATAAACAGTAGTGCCCTTTAACCCCGATACCACACACAGAACACGTGTAGTTAGGACTTCCCATATGGAAACAACAGAACCCCTGATTCCTGCATTTCCTACCACAGGCCTCGGTCTTCCCCATAAGTATATATTCACATCGGTATGGAGCGGGTCTCATGTTTACTTATATAGGTATTTTAGTTTAATTGCTTTGCAACCAACGCAGTAGCTGCTATACCCAACACTATGAAGCCCAGTTCACGATTCATTTGTCCCTTGGATGGTGTGTAGTACTGAGCGAGTGTGGGTTCATTGAGCGGTTCCAATTGTTTACCAGTTAGTAGGTAGTATTCTTTCATTGCTTCATCGACATCGTAGAATGTTTTAATGGCATGGTTTTCACGCTTGAGTTGTTCGTTAATAAAATCGATCCTCTGGAGGCGTTTTTTAACGTACTCGTCCTGTGCTCTTTGTAATTTCTCAGTAGCGAGATCGTGTCGCTTCCTTTCTTCCTGTATTTCAGCCGCGTGATCATCTCGTAGTTTCGAGAAGAGGAAATTACTCCCGGAAAATGCCAGGGCATTCACTAACGCCCCACCAACCATCATAGCTATCGTGGCCATCCCTATATTTATTTCATTATATTATCAGGTATTATTCCTTGTTTTACTAGGATGTCTTTTGTGGCCATCGCCATACCAAGGTTCATTATAAGCATACCCATATCCTGCAGGTTGAAATCTAGCTTGATAGTTGGTTGTTTAAGCACCATTTTAGTTAACCGAGCGTACCCTACTGCTAGACTGGCTACCACTGTGGCGTGGTATGCGTCGTTGACGAACGTTTTCCCCTCAGACATTATGTATATGATATAAAATATTTTAAATTATAACATGATATGCGGGTCTACCATGGGGGATACCCCCATACCCCCACTGTTCTCACTGTTGGGTTGTGGCTCACTGTGGGAGGTGTATAACCATGTTATAACCACGGCAGCAGTTACGCCTACAGCCAACAACAGTCGGGTTGGGTTGGTCACTTTATGTTGGTTACACCACCGTTTTTTACCGGCAGCTACTCTCTTAGGATTCTTCTGTCTGGTTACTGTTGAAGGGGTCTCCACCGTCACCTCGGGACTCACTGTTTCCGTCACCTCGGGACTCACTGTTTGGGGTGTGGGGGGTACCACCACTGGGGTTTCCTGTGCAGCATCCATCTATACTATTATTATTATTTTTTCTCTCAAATTGGCAATGTTTTGCTGTGATAATCGCCGCCGTCACTGGAGCCAACAACATACCATATTTGTGGTACAGCCCGCAGCTGATAGAGCTCACGGCGTGTTCGATAAAAGGGTCTTTATCTAAGTCCTCCCACAGGTAAAGTCGGCGCTCTGGTGGAATGGGAAGGAAATGTGACACAATACCGGTGTATATCTGGGTCATAGCCGATCCTATTGTCTTTGTCATTTCTGCTCCGAGCCGGGACTCGTATCTAGCGTACAGCTTATCGATTTCTTCGGCTGTCATTTTGTGAATTTTATCCGGGGTGTAGTCCCCAAAGTAATGTTTGGCTTTGCCGCCAACAGCCAACGCCACCAGTTTCTCTCGCTTGGGGGAATCCCCAGT
Source organism: Haliotis asinina (assembly GCF_037392515.1). Taxonomy (NCBI): domain Eukaryota; kingdom Metazoa; phylum Mollusca; class Gastropoda; order Lepetellida; family Haliotidae; genus Haliotis; species Haliotis asinina. The sequence continues at coordinate 46,575,206 of NC_090281.1, forward strand.
TGGGGAACCCTCCACAGACAATTGTTCGAGCAATTCCTCACACTCCATCTTATAATATAACAAGTAAGATTTAGTTTTAACTATATAATACCCGATGCAGACAAAACACAGAGAAATGAAAGTTAAGTTGCACACGACAAATACTTCAAATATCATAGCTATGCTTAGCATTTGCTTAGCTTTGCTTAGCTTTACTTAGCTTTTACTTAGCTTTGCTTAGCAAACTATATATGCTACTGGTTGGTCGGTTTTTAGAACGAGCTTAGCGTGTTTAGTTTCAGCGAGCTGTTTCTTTACCCGTTCCCGTTCTAATTTACTCATCACATCGTTCTCTCTCAAACACTCCTCGAACGAATCCCTATCCTTGCAGTGAAATAAGACCACCCATCGCGTCTGCTCCCTGAGGTCTTTCAACACCGAGTTGAACTTCTGCGTTAGCACCCAGACGCTGTGATTTGCATGCCGGCCGGAGAAGGCCAGGTACGATAGCATGTCTCTCTTTTTTGTTATCTCGCGATTAGCGCTGCAGTCGTCCAGTATAAACAGCGTCGGTTCCCCTTTAAATTTCTCGTGAAGAGCTTTCAACCAGTCCTGCAGGCGTGTTCCAGGGTCGATTTTGTGTACGTCCGGGTCCGTCATTACCCAAGGTCGCGCGTACGTTTTATTCATGCCTAGAGTAGGGCACATGATAACGATGTTATCGAACACATCCTTGTAGTAACCCTCCAACATATCCAACACGAAAACGGTCTTCCCACAGCCAGTCTGCCCGCATATGATAGCGCAGTGTGGGTCAGTGGGGAGGTGGGGCAGTTTATTGTTGGGGGGTGTGGGGGGGTACCCCCCATCAGTAGATGGCTTGCACGAATCTCCCATTGTCTATATTAAGTTGCGCGTCCATAATAACGTACAGATATAATTTCAACTTACCAGCGGTTTGAGCCTTCTTAGTAATCTGGATGGTTATCCCTTCGCTGCCGTTATCTATACGGCGCCCGCTACCATGCAGTTTATCATCATCCGTGGATCGCATGTCCAACCATAGGGCGTACTTGGTGGTCAGGTATTCACCGATCTGCACGGAGCCGAGGTCCAGGTCCTTTGTTATGTAATCCCCCACTGGTAGCTTTTTTATCTCATCCCACTGCTGGTGTGGTCTCATACCATGACTGAACAGCTGGTTGGGCACGCCCTCGATGGTAACTTCCACCTTTTCAATCTCGGGGTTGAAAAACTTCTCGCTGTCCCTCCGGAATGGATCATAATCCTCCACGGGGACGACCAGGATACCTTTCATCGATCGCGCCGGCACGTTCAGGTTGATATTCCACACAGTGTCGCTCTTATCTCGCACGACTGATCTATGTCTCAGTACGCGATCGTACAGGATAGCCATCTTCCCAGAGTACTGGCTTCGAACCTGCCTGGCCAGCTCCGGGCTAGTGACCATGTCGAACTCCAGAGAGATGTTGTCTATGGCATAACTGGCCTCATCACCGTTCGGCGTACGCACTACTTTGCTATAGTCGTTAAACGTGAGCTCGTATTCGAGCCTATCACCCAGTGCGGCCTGGTAAAACGGCGCGTGTCCCGTGAGCAACTCGAAGTCGAGCGGCACGCAGAATCGATTCCCGTATGCTAGAGCGATGGCCTTTTCACCGTCCGATAGCTTGTCTTGCTGGTCTGTCGTGAAGACGTATCCTATGCGCGCCCGGGTTGATTTGCTGATACCCTGGTACACATCATTGACTCGTTCTCTCTCGCTTTTCCAGAGATCCTTGTAGCAGTGAAACACGTCGCTGTCGTCGATGCTCAGTACCTCGTTACCGCTGATCTTGACGGTCGTTTTCTTGATGATAGCTCGACCCACGTTCCGCACTAGCTCGCGTTTGTCGTTGTCGGAGGTCAACGTGATATTAAACGCCAGTCGAACAGTGCCTGGTACAATGAGGTCATTCTCACCAAGGTTTGGAAATCTAACCAGCAGAGTTTGATTCTGGTCTATCTTGCTGGGATTGTTGGTGATGGTCACCGACTGTCGCACGGCTCTGGCACCTAATGGCTCTCTCAATTTTCTGAAAGGATCTAATTTTCTACCGTACATTGTTATATAAAAGAAATATATTTTTAATACTAATGGATGAAGACATACCTATGGATGATATGTGGGACGATAGTGCCCAGGCATTCGATGATGAGCAGGAGACCTCATTTACTAGTTTGCCATTGAGCCAACAACTTTTAGAAACAACGGTAAATGATTATTACGAAAGTTTAAAAAGCGATAAAAACTACGTTGAACCCCAGGGTCGATACCATAAGGATTTTTTTATTGATACAAAGGGTGTTCTACGTCTTAAGTCTGCCCCAAAGGTTGACCTCTTTAACAAGATCACTAAAAAACCACTGGCCTTGTCAACTCTAGCCAGCCGCAATGGTGGTGCTGAATTTATCCGTGAACATCTAAACATGCGTGATTACGGTGGTGCAATACCTAAGACCGTTAAAGAAGATCTGCAAGCTACCAGATCCCACCTCACCACTATAGATGAAATGACGCCAGAGCGTGCTACAGAAGCCTCGGATAGCATAGAAAAACTGTTGAGCACCTACTGGGACAAACCGTTACCGGGGTTTGACTTTCCAGTAAGGGAACTGCGCGGCTTAGATGAAGCCGTGAAACGCGTGCGTGGAGAACTCGTGAACAACATGGGGAAACTGAACGAAATCGACGAGCACATCGCTAGGGAAAAAACCAAACTCACCGAAACTGACGACGATGGTATGAAGAATCGTATTAATGAACGAATACGTGATTTAGAAGACGAGAGACGTACACGATTGGAAGCCGCTTCCTCGAATCGTGAACATCTTCGATCCCAGATCAGTCGTATTCGGGAAACAATCGATAGAATACTGAACGAAGATACAACTTTAGCCAACAGGATTCGGATATTGTTCCGGGAGCAAGGGATCACCATCGCCAGCATTCTGACTGCATTGGGTTTCATCATATCAACCTTGGTGGTGTCACTGGTGGGGGGTGCCCCTGTGGGGCCTGCCGGCGGCGGTGGAACTCCAGGCGGTGGTGGTGTTAAAGACTGGATCAAAAAACTCGGGGAAGGCCTAGCTAAACTGGCTGGTAAAGCCGCCGAAGCCCTTCCCGGCATACTGGGTAGCATCGTCTCGTGGTTGTTGAGCGCTCTGTCTAAAACTGCCATGTGGCTCAGTCAAAACCTGTGGGCAGCCATCGTCGCCGTGGCGGGTCTGGTGTACGTAGCGGCTAAGAAATCTTTAACCAAATAAGTCCCAAAGTTACCCCACCAATCACTAAGGCTGTTTTATTATCAATATGCTGTTGATAGGTGGTGGAAACCCCCACACCCCCAGGGGGTACCTCCACATGAATTTTAGGCTCCGGTGGTGGCGCAACTATACCCGTTTCACGTGGTTGGGTGTGTGGGATATAGGGGGTGTTAATATCGGGGTTGATACCCAACTTTTGATCCTTCGTGGCTATGACTATTTCGTTGTTATAACCCACCACTTTTTTTATTCTCAGTTGCATATCACTCGGAGCCATGTACAACCCCACGCCGAACACGTAATTGACTTTCGATCTGGCGTATTCTAATACGTTTTGGTAGCGTTCGATGGCCCTCGGGAGATCAACTGGTGAATTGATAGCATCATCAACGTTGGAAACGAATTGTGTCTGAGCGTCGTAAGCAGTTCCCTTACCGAGGATGTTGGAACGCGTCATCGACTGCGCACCCAACAGTGCCCACACGTACGTTCGAATCGAGTCGTTCAACCTGACTACCCCTGCACGAGTGAATCCTTTCGACGTGTCCAGCATGAACATTTTCCACCCGTCTGCGGTTGACTGCTCCACTTTCTGGACTGTGAAAGCAACACCACCTTTAAAGTTCATACGATCATCCCTCCATTCATTACTCGACAAAGCAAAGTCCGGGCGTAGTTTACCTTGTTTCAGTATAAGATCACTGAGTTCTTTCACTGATCGCACGCCATCAGAAGGAATACCCAACCCGTGGTTCGGCCCCGGCAAACGCCAATCCGTCTTCGGGTTTATTTCGAATTCATTACAAATACGTTCATAGGCCCGTCTATCGTATGGGTTGTTTGTTGCGTCCCACGCTTTGTCCTGTGGGAGGGGGGCACTGATCTCTTTAAGGATACGTCTGACCTGGTAGTACACGTGGAATTTGAACACAGACTGACTCAGCGGTCCACGCCGAGTGTCGGTCAATGCCACACCACACCCCGTTGTAGCGCACCACACAGCAAAGTTGAATTGATTCTGCCAGAACTGCATAGGGTTGTTGAACCACGCGTGGACTGCCTCAATGTTAGTCACCATAAGCTTATACTTATCGAACACATCTAAAAGCTGGGCATTGAAATACAACTCAGGAGCAACCACGATCTTCATGGGGGAGAAATCTACATCCAGTTTAGGGTAAAACACACCAGGGGAATACATTTTAAAACTATTATATAATAAATATATATGTAATATGTACATAACACTTCCTGGAATAACGAGCGGTGAGGCCGTTCAGCTGACGCACGCGATCGATAACACGTCAGGTCAACTCGAAGTCGCACTCTGCGATATCACCTACCTACCGCAATGGACTAACATTAATATCAGCAACAATAAGCTGTTCGTTAGTGGAACTCGCAGTCAAATAACTGACGGCTACTACAGCGTGTGCTCGCTAAACGACGAGGTCTTCAAACCCCTGGGAGCCGAACTCAAGATGAACGACTCAAACGGCACAGTGGTGTTAATCAACAACGGAAGAACCTCATTGAGGCTAGGCCGACCATTAGCGAGGATACTCGGTATGTCTCCTGACGAGATAAAACCAACAACAACCGTCACAGGCACGAAGTTACCCGAACTAGTACCGTACCGAGAGCTATACATTCATCTCGATCAGGTGAGCACAACGTACAACATTCAAGGAGGCCACCCTTCCACTATACTGAGAGCAGTGCCGGTGAAAACTGAGAAATTCAACGACGGTAGAACCGAGGCATTTTCACCACGGCAGTATAAGAGATTAACCCAGGGTAACATACCTGAGCTGACAATATCGGTGTTAGATATAAATCATAATCCTGTAAATATAGGATACCTCAGCTTAACGCTTCACGTAACATGACCAGCGCACAAGGACCCGGAGTGAAAAAATGCGTCAATATCGGGATCTCCGACCTCGGAGACACACGCGGTTTCGACGCTCCCGGAGTAGATGGTAAATCGTATGCCTTGCAACTGAAAAACAACATTTACAAACGCGTTGAAATCCCCTCCGGTGGAGCCCTAAGTGATATGATAGATACCACAGGAGCAACAGCCAACACTAAGTACGCCCTCGTCAACACCGGTGATGACAACTGGAGAATATACCCATCATTCGGAGGTAAACTGTTCGATTTAGACGATGTTGAGAGCACTACCATCGTCAAAAACAAACCATATATGCTCGTCTTCACCGAAGATGACAAGTGGGTGTTGTTACCCGATAACAAATGGTTTCTCAATATTAGACTCGTCTCCCCTTACGTGTTCACGGATAATAAAGACAACCACCTAAACAAAGTCGTGAACAATGGAACCCTGCTCGTGGCTTACGTCCCAACTCAGAGACGTAGCATAGTCGTCAGCCCAGTCAACACTATAGCAGCCCACATGCTATCGAGTAAACCGGCCATACAAAACGTGAAATTGCAGTTGGTGTCTGAATTCGAAGGCGTGGTCAAGATACTAGAGAGTCTACCGGCAAACTCAACATTAATCATCAAAGTCTACCTAGGGGAACCATCGGTGAATGAGGTCGAGATCGTGAAGGGGATCAAACTCGGGTGGGTGAAACGACACCAGTATCAAGTTTGCAACGTTTACGTGCGGGTGGGTGTCGGCTCCAAGACCAGTCTGCAGGGGGTCAACGTGATCGTGGAAAACAAGATATCACTAATCAATATCTTCCTACCTGACAACATACACTTCATGGGTATGAAGTTAACCCCTGAATTATTATCAGAAAACCAGTTGGAAATTATATCGTAATAATATAATAATGACCAGTCATCATCCCAACACTACACTTAACGACCTGGGAGATACGGAGGGATTCGATCAGCCTGGTGAGGAAGATGAATTCTACATCCTGCACTTCAAAGACAACGTGTACAGACGGGTGTCGTTATCAGATTTAAAAGAACCCAAATGGCTGATCAATTTAATATTCACCTCACCTTATATCACAACAAAAGGGGAGTGGATTTATATCTCTAAGATTACGAATAACGGTATCTGGCCCGGGGGTTTCATTACGGGGAATGAAGCAACAGACACGGTATATTTTTATGAAGGAAAAATTGGATTAGGTTCTGGAATAGAAAGTAAATTAACATTTAGCAGTATGTATTTACACGAAAGGCAGCTTGAGATATCCCCCCCTTTCACACTCATCATAGAAGTCTTCTTTTATTTAGACAATGAAAACACCTCAAGAGTACACCAATTTTTACCCGGGGTGTCAATACACTGGTATAAAGAACACATAGACCAATATTGTCGTATTGTTATACAACAGGATACCCCCACGGGTCCTATAAACCGCTTAATAAACCTCAGTGGGGTTTTTATTACAACAGAAAAGTCTATTAGCCTCTCACCTATTACCCTGAGTACTAGTATACAACTTGTAGACTTCAAATACATTGATAGATTTTTAACTGAAACCCAATTAAAATATCTTTCAAAATATATATTATAGGATGGGTCTGTACCCAGTCGTAGAGGAAGTAGCGAAGACGCTGGAAACCGTAGATGGGTTCCGCTTGAGGCAGTTATGTGATGTGAAACGTCAACTAGAACAAGACCGTGACACGCGGAAAGCATTATGTAAAAAATATAATAGAGCTTTCAATATCGTGGACGGGGCTGACACTACCCTTATGGCAACCAGCATGGGACTAGGGGCGGCAGGCGTTGGATTGTTAACCACCATCGTGGCTGCACCTATAGTGCTAGGTATTGAAATAACGGCTGGGGTGGCAGGGTTGGTAGGGTTGGCGCTTAAGTTAGTATCACGCAGGCTTAATCGTAAGGCATTGAAACACGACGAGATCAGGGTTCTGGCCGAAGCAAAACTCAACACAGTGAGTGAGCGAATTTCCACGGCACTCTCTGACAGTAAGATCTCAGAAGAGGAGTTTAGTTCAATCCTCTCTGAACTCAAAAAATATAACGGAATGAAACAAGATATTCGATCCAAGTCTCGTAAGTCTGCTATCAGCGAGGACGAGAAAAAAAAGTACATAGCACAGGGAATACAAAAAGCCCAGCAAGCCTTTATTATGAACACCAAAGAGATCGTAGGCGGTTCACATTAAACTGTTTCATTGATATAAACATAACATAACCGTAAGCGAGCCACCGATCCTATATGGCCAGTCAAAACTTACAACAAATTATTGATCGTACCGTACGGCACAGTGTTACCGCCTGCCAAGTCACGGTAAACGTGATGGTGTGGCTTTGTAGTAGGGGCAATAATAGCAAGAGCTAATGGTCCCACCAAAGCCTCATTTAGTAAATGAGGCTTTTTAGAGGGGTTTTTGAAAAGTGTTTTCGGACTGTCATTCCCTATACTACTTCGGATGAAATTGTTTAACAAATGATCACAGTTTCAAATTGCTTAGTTTGTTTGTATTACAAGGGGGTATGCACATTAAATGAAACACCAAGAACAAGTAGTGTTGGTCTAAGCTGACACTCGTCACATACCGCACATGCATTTGTTTCACGGTTCTCACTACTGCATTTATCACCATGTAATACAAACTAATAATAGCAATTTGAATTGATGATTGTTCGTTAACAACTTTTATCCTAAGTTGTTTCAGGGATGGCAACAGATGAAAGTGATGTCTGCTGAAATTCAGCTGGGTGTCCTGGGGCTGAAACAATGTAGATAAGAAATTACAGTGAAAACTTGAAATTTGATTGCCCAAAAGACACAGATATAGGTACTTGATGTTGATAAGCAGGACCTCAACCTCCTAAATATTTTCTCCCTGGATTTAGACGAATCTCAGATTGATAGATTTGCATTTAAATCCGTGGTATCATGGAAAATTGCCATCCCTGGTTGTATAAAGTGAAATTTATTGGTACATTTTCACAGCAAACACACTGTTGTCAATCGTACCAGGAGCTGGAGGCAACACTAACTCACTTGGTTAAGTGCACAGCATCATGCATTAAATGTTTTGTTTCAGTGCTTGTAACTGTATCAAACATTAAAACCCAAACATGCATCACAAAACAAAAGAGCTGAGAAAAATGGTTTATTGAGAATGATCATATAAGAACTCATGCATTAACAATTTCATACAGCAACACCCCAGATTTTAATTCTCAAGTCTGTGCAAGAAACAGGCAGGTCAATATTGGCCTAACAGGTTTGTCATGATCTTGTCAGTAAATAATAGCTTTTGGTCTTGACTAGCAAAATCATGGCTTTGGTCGGTATATCATGGCCTTGACCAATAAATAATGGATTTGGCAGGTATGTCACGACCTTGACTAGTAAATAATGGCTTTGGCATGCATATCTTGGTGTTGACAAGTAAATTTTCATTTTGGCAGGTGTATCATGGCCTTCATCAGTAAATAATGACTTTCCAAGTACATCTTGGTCTTGGCAAGTATAAATGATGGCTTTGGTAGGTAAATGATGGCTCTGACTGGTAAATTATGGCCCTGACCAGTAGTTTCAAGGATTTTCAGTTTCCAGTACAAGTGTACCTCTTGACATGGACGTAATTGCATAACTAGTGCAAAACAAGGGTAAGTTATCAGACAGAGAATGCCATAATCTACAACCAGGATGGGTTGCTTTGCCTTAATTTGCCATTGGATACATCAACCCATAAAACAGTGGCCATAAAATCAACAGAAGCATACAAAAAGCAATATACATTAAAAAAAAATGAACATTTCAACAACTGATATATATACATATATAAAATTAAACAATCAATATATTGTATTGTGAGATGTCTTCCTTCTTATCCTCTTTTGCCATCATCATCCGTATCAGCAGCAGCATCACCACCATCATCGTTGTCCACAGCACCATATTCAGCAGGAAGTTTTAGGGATTATTGTCAGGCAAAAAAAAATACTTGTGTATTTCACTAGTTTTATTTGCAGCCCAAATATTCTTCATCACAGTTGTAAACAGCTTTAAACGAATTATTGTTGCTTTTGATATTTCGAGTTACAAGTTTGAGAAACTTTGCTTCAAACAGTTATTCACTCATTTACTCAATTGAGAAACTTTTCTACTTAGCTGTTCTAAACAAGCTATTTGTATTGATCCTTATTTCGAAAATATTACATACAAACAAAACCTCCATGTCACCTTTAAGCACAAGTAATTTTTGTTTGTGGCATAATCAGCAATAAATCACTGCTAATACCTAAACCATAAATTAAAATGTCCAAAGAATCTGCCAATTTAACTTAAAGTATTCCACTCTGAAAATAACACAGCTGCATCTGTATCCCCACAATGGCCTCTTCACATCAGCAAAATTCACTGCATCTCTTGGACACTACCTCCAAAACACAGACACAAAATATGCATTCCATAGATAAAACCTACTGCATCCCATGCAGGAAGAAAATATTGCATTCCACAGATACACCTTATTGCATTCCAACACACAACTACTGCATTTGATGCAACAGAAGATGCATCCCATGCAGACACAACTACTGTGTTCCAAGAAAATACTGTATTCTATAGTATCCCATTGACACAAACTTCTGCATCCCATGCATATACGCAACTACTGCATCCAATGCAGAAAGAAAATATTGCATTCCATAGATACAAACTACTGCATCCCATGCAGGTACACAACTACTGCATTCCATGTAGACACACAGCTACCACATCCCATGCAGAAAGAATATATTACAGTACATAGACACAACTACTGCATCCCATTTAGATAAACAACTACTGCATCCCATGTAGAATGAAAATATAGCATCTCATGCAGACAAAAATACTGCATCGCATGAAGGTAGAAAAACTCTATATCCATTGCAGGACCACACACATAAACTAATGCATTCCATGCAGAGTATATACAGACCTTTTGCATCCAAGACTATTTGCATAGATACACAACCACTGCATCTCATGCAGAAAGAAAATATTGCATCGCACAGATACACAACTACTGCATCCTATGCAGAAAGAAAACATTGCCTTGTAAAGATACACAGCTACTGCATCCATGCAGAAAGAAACTTATTGCTTCGTGTAGATACACAACTACTGCATTCCATGCAGAAAGATACTGCATCCCATGCAGAAAGAAAATATTGCATTGCATAGATATACAACTACCGCATTTGATGCAGAAGAAAACACTGTGTTACATAGACACAAAGTTCCATGCACATACCCAACTACTGCATCCCATGCAGACATACAACTACCGCATCCCATGCAGAAGAATATATTGCAGTACATAGACACAACTACTGCATCCCATGCAGAAAGAAAACACTGCCTTGTAAAGATACGCAGCTACTGCATCCATGCAGAAAGAAACTATTGCTTTGTACAGATACACAACTACTACATTCCATGCAGAAAGAAAATATTGCATTCCACAGATACAAATTACTGCACCCCAATGCAGATACACAACTACCTACTGCATTCCATGCAGAAGAAAATATTGCCTTGCAAAGATACACAATCACTGCATCCCATGCAGAAAGAAAATATTGCATTGTATAGATATACAACTACCGCATTTGATGCAGAAGAAAACACTGTGTTACATAGACACAAAGTTCCACGCACATACCCAACTACTGCATCCCATGCAGACATACAACTACCGCATCCCATGCAGACACAACTACTGCATTCCATGCAGAAAGAAAATACTGTATTCAAGTATCCCATAGATACCAACTTCTGCATCCCATACAGAAAGAAAATATTGCATTCCACAGATACAAACTATTGCATCCCATGCAGATATACAACTACTACATACCATGCAGAAAGAATATATCGTTACTGTATTCTATAGTATCCCATGCAGAAAGAAAATATTGCATTCCATAGATACAAACTACTTCATTCCATGCAGAGAGAAAATGTTGCCTTGTAAAGATACACAACCACTGCATCCATGCAGAAAGAAACTATTGCTTCATATAGATACACAGATACTGTATTCTATAGTATCCCATAGATACCAACTTCTGCATCCCATGCTGAAAGAAAATATTGCATTGCATAGATACACAGCTACTGCATTCGAGGCAGATACACAACTACTGCATCCCATGCAGAAAGAATATATTGCAGTACATGGACACAACTACTGCATCCCATGCAGACACACAATTACTGCATCTCATGCAGAAAGAAATTACTGCATTCCATAGAAACAAAATTACTGCATCCCATGCAGAATGAAAATATAGCATCTCATGCAGACAAAAATACTGCATTGCGTAAAGGTAGAAAAACTCTGTATCCATATATGACCACACACATAAACTAATGCATTCCATGCAGAATATATAAATGCAACCAATACAGACTTTTTGCATCCAAGACTATTTGCATCCAGTGCAAAAAGAAACCACTGCACCCACGTGGAATGAAACTATTCCATCCAATGCAGAGGAAAAATGTATTCCATGTTGATAGACACTACTGCATCCCAGTAGAATGAAAATATTGCTCCCCACAGATACAAACTTCTACATCCCATGCAGACAGAAACTTCTGCATCTGATGCAGACAGAAAAAAACTCTTCCCATGCAGAAGTACACTGTTGACAGAGAACTACTGAATCCCATGCAGAATGAAAATACTGCATCCCACAGACACAACTACTGCATCCTATACAGACCTCACATTACCAGTAGGGACCTGTAAATTATATTGATGGGGATCCGTTGGACAAGCGAAGGTAAAAACAAGGGATCTATCCACCGAGGAATAACAGTTGACACAATTACTGAATTAGGGTTTCAATTTCTAAAACACCCAGAATTGCCACAATAGGGGGTTGTTTAATGTAGAATGAATCAGAGTTGACACAATAGGGGATGTAGAAAGGCAGTGTCCAGAAACCTCGAGGTTTGACTCGTGAAGAACAACCAACACAACCCTGTGGGTGTGTCAATGAAAATTCTGATGCACATGATGGACAATAGCCAGTGAATGTTAGGGGATACCGATGCAGTTATACAATCAGAGGCTCCAGTTATCAAGAAGATGAATTTAAACCCAAAACCATGTCACGCAGATCAAGCCACAATGCCTACCTGTCCCCAAAGTCCTACTGATGAGGTCGGTGCTGTGACACTGCAACAAGAAATAAACAACTAGAAACTACCTGGTAGACAAAATATCTTTCATCTAAGTGTAGAAATAATCGTAATTATGTCTTTTAGCAACTTTTCACATACCAAATTTTGAGTCCACTTGTTTGTACTTCTTTGACAAAAGACAATATATTATGGATATCAAATTCTTGTTTATTATACATAGTGTTTCTGAGCTTTTCAACATTCACCTGAAGCCCAGAAACATGTGTTTTCAATAATAATAAGAAGACATCCATATTATTTTGTCCTAACTTCAATACCGACTTCTTTATGCCTTTAAACAACCCCGAATTTGTTTGTCCTTTTGACTTGCAAAAGCATTTCTAAAAATCTGAAAATGTGGAGCAAGCTGAGAAAATACTTACATGTTGAAGTGGGATAAGCTCTGGTTTTGAATGAGGATGGCTTGAAAGGAAGACTTGCATTTCTGTTTTCAAAAGAGGAAGAGGTAGATACTTCAGCTTGTGGTTTTAAACCAGCTTTCAACATGTTCCATGCTGGTCGGGGAGAGAGATCGACACTCTCAGAGGAGCTTGAACTAGAGGTGTGCACACTCTCTAACTTGCAGGTGCTAGGTGGTCTTGGGATCATTCTCTTGGAGCCAACAAAGTGTGACAATCCAGCTTTTGCGTTACTTCTGGTGAGCATTTCAGGTGTGCATTTTGGTCCAGTGGATGACTGCCATTTGTGAGACTGATTCTGCTGAAGGCCTGTCTGTTTTCTTGCTGCAGGTGACTTATCCATGGAGGTGGATGTTGATGGCAATGGAGCCACACTGTTGAATGACATATGTCTGTCTGCTACCTTCCCTACCGGTGGACATGGTGCATGTGATCCAAAGCCTGATCTGTGGCCGGACCCATGATCCTGTACCACTGATGGACCAAGACCAAATCTAGGATCCAGGACCATCACAGATTCCACTGATGTCTCCTCTGGTTTGACTGATGCAGACATCTTACCAAAGGACATAAACTGATGCTCTTTTGGACGTCGTAGCCCTGATGTGGTGTAACCAGATCTCTGTGAATCCACTGTCTGATTTGGGGATTCAATATTCTTGTTCAACACCTTATTGTGTGGTGTCCTTGAGTGTGAAAACCTTGCACGAGAACTTGCCCCTGTTTCTGGTGCCTTTGTGTCAGGTGGAGAAGGATGTAAGGATGACCATGGGTTTGGTGTCGGCAGACAAACAGATTCCATCCTCCTGCTAGATCCAGCAGTATTTACTGGATCAAGTCCTCTTGATTTCCATGGATCAAGTGCCTTAACAGACCTAACCTGGACATCTGGTTTTCTGTTGATTCCCAATGAACGGATGTTCTGCTCCTCTTGGAAAATGGCTGAACCTGCAGATGTGAAGGCTCCACGTGTGGACACGATTTTGGAGGAAAGTGATTCTGATACATCACAAGGAATCTCTTGCTCTTTGCATGTTGTAGGTATTGGTGCAAGAGGGGATTTTGCTCTATGTGACCCATTCATGACTTCTTTCAGAAATTTGGCATCCTTGGGAGAATTATCAATCAGAACTTCGGAAGGACTATCCAGATCTGACATGCGCTTCACAGGGGGTAGTGGCTTCTTTTTCTTAAATGCATCAAAATCATCTGAATCCTTTCCATCAGTGCTCTTGCTCATACCGAGGACTTTACGAAGCTCAGGATCAGTAGAACTGCCTGAATTTGATGTGAGGGAATCCACAAGAGAATCAGAGTTGTTAACAAAAACTGAGGGCAAATCAGTTTCCGCAGAAGCTCGTCTCAAGCTTATCACTCCATCTGTTAATAAAAAGATAATTACACCTGGTCAGCTGTTTAAACAAGATGTAAAATGCATACACTGGAACATCGACAACATATAACTTTTGATTGTGTATTCGTAGAAAACTGAATGTTGTGCTATGCCTCAGTCAGCAATATTCAATCTATTTCCCATTAACCAGAACATAATCATTATCAAGTCATTTCAGTAAACCAATGGTTAACAGCATGAGCATCTGCCCAAGTTATTGGTGTATGTTAAGACACAAACACTTTGTCCTACATTGAGGAGTTCATTCATCATTGGACGTTTGATACCCCACATGGGTACAATGTGTGAAGCCCATATCTGGTGTCCAAATCTGGGATATTGCTGGAATATTGATAAAAGTGGCGAAAAACTAAACCCACTCACTCACTCCTACACTGTTGTCATTTGTTACACGTGATGACAAGCATGCATTACTGGGAATTTTTGTGTTCTCGGTTCCGTCTTGACTGGAAACGTCCAGTGTATTAGGGGACTTTTATTTCATTTCAACATACATTTCAACTTGATACATAAAATATAAAGTTAAAGCTTACCTATCTTGTTTTTCACTGCTTTTGGTTTCTCCAGTCCAAGAAGTCTGTACAGTTCTGCATCTGATGACAGTTCACTGCTGGAGGTGTCTGTGGTGGAGATTTCTGGTTGCCTCACAGCCTTCTTCATAGGTGGAGGAGTTGGGAACAGTTCCCGTTTTACACCAGTACGACGGTTCTCACGTGCCAGGGCAAGAACTCTGTTCACACGACGTGGTGTTGAACTTCTTTCTGTGATGGGTACATCAGTTATTAGTAGTAGTAATATCAGGAATGAAAGTCAAAGGATCCTTATTCCCACTCCAGTGTTCAATACAACTTCAGACTTGGCTTCAAATACAGTGGCCAAATGTTCTGCCGTCTCTATGTTTCTAAGATTTGTGCACATACAAGAGAAGTAAATCTTCAGAGCACAACAAATGATATTGATATTGGATCCTTGATTTGATCATTTCATTTCTTCATACAAGTAAAAACATCACATTTCTTTTAACTGCCAGAGTCATCCTATGTTCATCATGAAATCCATCTTCAACTTAGCGATATCTACTAACAAAATTGTCGTTTCACAATTAGCCTGGCGGAAACCAATCACATTTCACATTATTTCAGCATAAACCGCTTGAGCCAATTTGCAGCCATTATGGCTGTGTACTGGCCAATAGTTCTTTGCCTGTAACGGTAACAATGTGCAAAAAGGTACAAGCCAAGTTCTGGTGGAATGCCTTAAATGGGCCTGATTTTCTGACTTTACTTGGACAGTATTGGCCCAGTTATGTGATGTTACCTTTTTCAGTCCTGATGTCGTGTTGTAACCAGTACTTCTTGCGAGCATTTGCTTCTGATGAGCTGTCACTGGCTGATGATACAGGACGGTCCTGGTCAGTAGGGTCAGATTCAGACGACCTTGAGGCAGGAGGGTGAGCTGCTGGTGCAGCTGAGACATCAAAACTGGATTCAGGTGACCTTCTCTCGACCTCATTGACAGGTGGTAATCCTGATGAAGTACATAGCATGGTACAATTATTGGTTAATATGAAATAGTCATTAATCTGATTAGGTACAGCATCATATATGGAAGAGAACAGATAGATAAGAACAGATAGATAAGAACAGACAGATAAGAAGCAAAAAGATACAATGCCAGGCAAAAAGGTACATCCTTGAAAATGGATCTGAACAAATATGTACAAAACATCATTCAAACATTGCTTGTTGTCAAAACATGGCACAATCAAGTTCAAAATCAAACCCATGACAACTATCCACTGAATGTTTGGCATAAGGGCAATCACTAGACACTATCCCCCATGTACAATTCAATGTTGAATATATGCAAGCAAAGTCTTTGTTCAGGAGAGTTTACCTGTGGCCATCTGAGTCTGTGCATGTCTGCTGGGAGTCTCACTGTTGTCAAACTTTGCTGATGTAGACGTCAGCTTTGTGTCAGCAGTTTCAGAGCTTGACTCTCCAAGATCAGGCAATGAAAGATGGTTGTCTTTTTGTTGATCTCCACTGTCTATGGCTGTGGAACAAGAGTTTAAATTTGTGTTGGATTCTGAGTGAGTGAATGTTGTTTTTCAGTCAATACTCCAATGTCCCGCCATCTGCCTCCTACTGTCGTCAGCTAAGGTAAGGGCCGATGCAAGTAGGTGGGTGTTATGAGGCTTTGTGTGTTTTACTAAGGAGTAAGTGGGTATGCTTTTGTGCTGCTTTCAGTAATATTCAAACAATGTCAAGGAGGGGTACACCATTTTCAATAGGCTGCACACATTGCACCCATCTTGGGAACTGAACCGCTGCCTTTGGTGTGAAGTGCAATGGTTTAATACCTAGTTTCTGAAGAATGTACGGTGAATGGGAACATGCATTAATAATAGTTGTCTTCATAAAAGAAGATAAATTCTAATGGGATTAATAGTTTCTTGACTGCCATTGTAGTGGGCCAGATAAGCATATGTGGCCAAGGCAAGCCTGTGACTGAAGCACATCATTGAGGTACTAAATCACCCAGTCTGCCAGGTCACACATTCCAACCATCCAATGCCCATTTCTGACCAGCATGATGTACAGAGGACCTTTTCTTTCTGGGATCATGACATGAAGAAATTTCCATGGAAGAAAATACAGCACCACCTACCAATCTGACCTAAAGTGGAAACATCCACTCCAGAACATGAGAAGGTTGGAGAATATTTGCAGACTGGAACATCCGCTGAGCTACTGGATTCTGCCTCAGTTGCCTCCCTTGTGTGGAGGTCATCAGGAGGTGATGCTGTATGTGCAGATGGAAGAAAATATCTTTGAGACGTGTTGATCAATAAGAAATGTGAAATAAAATATTACATTTTTAGAGCCATGTGGTAATGAAAATACAATGTTTTTCATGCATGTCTTTCATTCATTCCTATTAATGGAGTGAATCTGACAGTTAAGTCTGATGCATATATATTTTTACAGCTTTTTAAAGTTGCAGCTCATTCATATTCCATCAACATGTTTTGGTCTAAATAAGTAATTCTGGAGGAGGCAAACCAGTGGTTGACATCATGACCATCCAATCCATTGTAGTTGCCTCTCACAGCAAGGATAAGATGCTGAGGACCAAATTATATGGCCTGGAATTCCTATTGAGGAAGTGAGTCTCAGACATGGTCACAGTCACCAGCATTCTACTGCAGGGATTGGGAAAGATTTTGCACATAAGAATGAAAAATGGCCCATTAAAATTTTGAAGTTTACTACTGAAATAAGGGCAGTAGCCCATTCTAAATTCAGAAAATGGCTATTAATCCTGAAAATGACCCATTGTCAAAGTTCTCTTTCCTAATCCCTACTGCTCATGATTAAGACAAGGGACATCAGAAACTACAAATATACATTATGGTATTTACATGATACAAATGAATCCACATATTGCTCACCTGTGTAACCATCACTGGGAGAAACAACACCTGGAAAATAGATAATGCATTAATGAATTAAGTAACAATCACTGATTATTCTGGTATTTTTCTATACCCCTTTAACTAGAGTTGCAACCAATATACCAGAGGAGAATGGGATGTTTTACAAATATTTATTCACAAATACTTTACAGTTAAAATCAAGAGATCGAAATAACATACATGTCATATAATTCCTTAAAAAAAGCTAAAACATCAGAGAAAATGCCCCTTTAAGTCTTGTTACTGTCATGCTTGGCCCACTTCAAGATAAGACAAGTCATGCCACTGCATGGTGTGGATGTATTCTGACCTCACTTAGATAAACAACAAAGTAGTATCATAACTTGACTACTTTAACAATATTCCAAAGTCTTAGTAGTATAGGGAATGACAGTCCGAAAACACTTTTCAAAAACCCCTCTAAAAAGCCTCATTTACTAAATGAGGCTTTGATGGGACCATTAGCTCTTGCTATTATTGCCCCTACTACAAAACCACGCCATCACGTTTACCGTGACTTGGCAGGCGGTAACACTGTGCCGTACGGCACGATCAATAATTCTTCTCTTACAAAACCCCTACCCGGCCCATCCCTCAAGTAGTACAAGTTAGGTTCGTCGGCTTTCATATCCACTTTATCTATGTTGTAAGTTTTGACCGACCATATAGGATCGGTGGCTCGCTTACGGCTATCACCCTCGTGTTCCCCAGGCTGGTACAGATACCTCACTAGGGCCCTATCCGGTATCTGTTTCTCCTTCCCACGCAATGGAGCGGCCGACTCTGCAACTATTGATTTTAGTTTGATAGCGTCTGCCGGTTTCTTACCGGTGAGACGGGTGACTTCATGGTTGATTGCCGACACCACCTCGGGTAACCTCGTGACCCATTCGGTCGATCGTTTTCCAGGGGTGGCCATCTCCCTAGCATACTGATGACCGAACAAGCGCTCAGCCAAAGTCCTATTAAATCTCTCAACTATAGCTTGACTGCGATGGGCTCCGGCCGTGCCACGCCTGACCTTCGTATCGTGTTTGGCTAGCAGTTGTGACACGGCACCCATGAACTCCCGTCCGGGGTCAACTTGCAGCTCTGTTGGCCACGTCAGCGGGCTGCGTTTGTATATACGTTCAAATCCTCTGGCTACCTTGGCCGAATCTTTCGTGGTCAAGGGTTCGGCTTCCTTGTAACGACTGGCTACGTCCACTACGGTTAAGGCATACTTGTACCTCTTATCGTGGGGTAGGAACAGTAGGTCTGCCTGGTGAATTCTATTAGGTATGTTAATTCCGAAACTCCTTCTAGGTACGTAGCGTGGCGCTGGCAAATAGATCTGCCACAGGGCTTGTTTTTCAAGCCACGCTTTGGCTTTCTCCGGTGATACTCGCGCCATTTTAGCTAGCTTATCTACTGCGCTAGCTCCTTTCCAATATCCACGCGGGCTGTAATAAATAGCCTCAAATTTTTTCATGTCCATACGCGTATGTGTTTATACCATCAATAGCTATCCAACGTTTCGTGTCCATAGGCGATAGGGACGTCTTGTTTATAGTCAGTCCGTATATCTTATGTCCATCACTTCTAAGCGTGTTCATCTTATGTCTAAAGGTACGGGTCTTGAACAGGGCCTCCTTGAATCTGGCGTGTTTGATGTGTTGTTTCACCACATACTTCTTAACCCCTTTAGCTTTTCGGATCTCACTATTGTCGGCTTTCAATATGGAGTACATCTTAGGTCTCAAACCTATGTACTCAGCTATTGGCGTGCCAGCACACTCGTCCTTCATCTTACCTAGGACCTTTTTATTTACCGTGCTGTGCATGGTATGGGTCTTAGGATAGTCGCTGGTGTCGTATAAATCGATGTGTTTTTTCATATCCTCGTATACATCCTCGGTTCGAATCTCCATCAGCAGGGAATCCGTGTCAGTGTACAGCACTTCGCACCTGTCGCCGTACTGTTTCTTGAGCTCGTTGTAGTAAAAGTCGTACATCAGGTGTTTGGATAAATCGAGGATGCTCATCCCCACGTAAACAGGCCGGTTGAATTTTATGTGGCTTTTCTTCATGTGTATGGCAACTAGGTCGTCTGTGAATATTTTATTACGGTTGAATGCCGGACTGGCTATCAATTTCCTGAGCTTGTCTTCCTCACTAGATCTAACCAGTTTCACGGTCACGCGTTTCCTCAGGTTTTCCATAGTCTTACCAAACACCGAGTTGTTCATGAGCTTGTAGAGATTTTTCTCAAAATCACTGGTGGCTTTTTTTCGTAGGTCTGTGTTCATTCTGATGTAGGGCTCCATCCATGGGCTCTGGTCGAACATGAGCACCCTGTGTATTTTGGTCAGCCTCATACCCAATGACAGGTACAGCTGTAGGTTGCGATAGTGAACTATGTACTTGGTCTTATTCATTAAGTTAGGCACGAGTTTCTCAACGTCCGCCACACGACCACCTGACAAGTTATGTTGGTACTCAGACATCCAGTCTGTGTTAACCTTCATACGTTCGGGTGCAAGGGGATAGCTGTTGTGCGATGCGTGTAATGCCTTGGGATACTCTAAGTCAACTTCGAGGATATACCCTTTGTTCGAATCTGGTGCAATGCTCATAACATCAACGTTTGGTACCCATTCGAATCCTCCTGTAGGTAGATACTGACTCATAGCCCAGCCGTACAGGTTGTTTGCGTCGAGGTAGAGAATGTGATTGGTTGGTTTGTTAGGATCGTAACCTTTCACGTATTGATTATTTGCTTTAGCGTATCGTTTGGATGCCATGGAAATCCCACCTCGCAAGCCTTTCTCAATGAATAGGTGCATGTCGTAATCTGTGAGCAATTCCAAATTAACTCCGGTCTTTCTAAGCAAGGCGTCCCACGACAGACCTGGGCTGGTGTAATACCATGCGGGGTCGAGTTTATACTGCTTTAAACATGTTTGCCGAAACGTCTCGAACACGTCGGCTAACAGCAGTACATCTGTCCTCAAGTACAGGTCGTGATAATCGCCAAGGTTCTTACAACCAAGTTTATTCCATACGTTAATCGCGTGCGAGTAATCGTCTCGTGAGACGGACGCCTCATTCAGCTTGTTATAAAAGCAGTCGATAGGAGGTAGTCTGGTCTCTGTGAACTTAGCCCAGCTATCCATGTACTCATATGGGTATACGCCCTTCCTCATGAGCAGGTGTCTAGTCTCGGCGTCTGTGTATCGATCGGTGATAGGGAAGGTATTGTTGGCCTTGACCAGACTGTCGAGTGACGACAGGAGGAATTGAAACGAGTCAATGAACCTAAGTCCGTTTAAGCTGAAGGAGATGTATCTCTCCATGTTGTTGGGAATGCATGATATATTACCATCGATTTTCGCGATGGCCTGCATGATCAAGTGAGAGTCGTATCCTCTCAAGTTGTGAAAGACAACGGGGATGTTTATTGTCTTAGGATTGATTTTAAGCTTGAGGTTGCACGCGTTGTGAGCGGCGCCTCTATACTTACCAGTTATGTGGCAGTGATCTCTCACCGAATCACCGTTAAGTGGCGAGTCGCACACGTGACAGTTAGTGCTACTGGCGTGAGCTATCTTGTCGGCTCTGGTCATACGCATGGGAGCGATTCTATACAATGCATTCCTAATAATTTTTTCTTCCTCCTGCAAGCACTTTAGAAACCTTTCAGCCGCGTCAGGACCCCTATATACTACCGGAGCTTTCGTTTCCCCGTCACAACGGACGACAATGTATCCAAACGAACAGGCTTTATGCTCTTGTGTTTTTTGTGTGAAACTCCCACTAGTGGATGATTCCCCAACCACTAAGGCTTCGAAGTCGGCGTATATTATATAAGGCACAGACATTTGGTTCTTGTGATTGTCGAATTTTAAGATATTTTCACCTTCCTTAGGCATGTCGACTCGTATGGCCGTCTGCCCAACACCTTGGCAATCCTCCAGGTGGGATTCTAATAAATCGGCCCGACTGAAACAGTGTAGGCATCGTACACAAAAGTGTTTTTCCCCATCGTGTTTCGACTGGTCGTGTAACAACCGGCTGAGATGTTTTATCCACGTGTAGTGATACTTTTCACCTTTTTGAATCATGAATAAATTAATAACTTGACAATCCTTCACCGGGCTGACCCTGTGTATTATTGTTGTATTACCTTCGTGGCCAAAAACATTTATAGCCAGATTATTCTGTTTTTCTACTTTAGTAATCTGGGTTATTGGGGTTGGTTCATCTATACCATCCCAGTTGAGCCCATCATCCTGTGGATAATTAGAAGGCCTGTTCGGATTAGTGACAGCTGGAAATATGGCTGACCTGAGAGATAACCTCAGGCAATCGTTTCCTCTATTCTTAACGTTTACTATGGCTTGTTTGTTCTTATAGTAGGGTGGCAAGTCTAGGTATGACCCACCTCTGAACGGCACGTATTTAGCTATGTCTAGATAGACGTTATCGATTTTATCTACAACCCACCCGGACCCCATGTGCGTGTAGCGTTCTAGGTATTCTCGTATCTGCTGAAAACTTGTATCGATTGATGCGTCAATGGTCTCTGCATGTGTGACGACCTCTTGTTTACCTCGGAAGTAAGGTTGAAAATACTCAGTGGTACTCCCAACCTGCTTATCGAGCGACATTTTCACTGTGATCTGAAACTTGATACTTCCTAGATTATTTAGTTCCTGGTTGACCTTATCAGCTATCAGAGGCTTGATATCTGTAATGTCTATGTTTCTATCAACACGCATGCGCCAACCTCTCAAATAATTGCCTACGGCGTGCTCAGTGCGCACAAACTGTAGGTCAATAGCTCTATTCTGTCGTAATAATTCTACAAGCTGTGGTTTTCTCATACGAGAATACCCACCTAAACCCAAATCGTGTGCCTCGGCTTTCAGTTGTTTTACAGTTGGACGTGCTACTGGGGTATGTGATAACAATGCGGTTAACCCGGCTTTCCCCAATTTTGAATAACCTGTGTATCCAAGCTGTTTCGCTTGAGTTTTTAACTGTTTTACCGTAGGAGGGACTTCTAAACCTAGTAATCTCAACAATGCTGGCTTCCGCATTCTAGAATACCCGATAACACCTCTCTGTTTTGCGACCCTCTTGAGCTCGCGCACAGTAGTCATTGTGTTTACACCTAAGAGAACTAATGTCTAATTGGTTCACAGTAAGGGGAGGTAACTCCTCCACTCTTGATAAAAAATATTTTATTTCTTGTAATCACTTATTAACCAAACTCGGTTTGTTGGCCACAATTCTCGTAAGTCTTCCAACAGCTTGTGTGAATCTATGTAGGCATCGATCAGTGTTTGGTTATTTGATAACAATTCGATTAACCCGGCTCTCCCCAGGTTTGAATAACGCCGGCATCCAAGCTGTTTTGCTATAGCTTTTAATTGTTTTACCGTAAGATAGGCTTCCATATTCAAGAATGTACAGTAGACATGTTTACACCTAAGAGAACCAATCTCTAATTGGATTTTATCTTGAGCAGTCGCCTACGTTCTTTTATGTAGTCTTTTTTATTCTCATATATAAGTTGATGTCTGACTACGTTCGCTCCGTGAGCTTTACATAAACAGTAGTGCCCTTTAACCCCGATACCACACACAGAACACGTGTAGTTAGGACTTCCCATATGGAAACAACAGAACCCCTGATTCCTGCATTTCCTACCACAGGCCTCGGTCTTCCCCATAAGTATATATTCGCATCGGTATGGAGCGGGTCTCATGTTTACTTATATAGGTATTTTAGTTTAATTGCTTAGCAACCAACGCAGTAGCTGCTATACCAAACACTATGAAGCCCAGTTCACGATTCATTTGTCCCTTGGATGGTGTGTAGTACTGAGCGAGTGTGGGTTTATTGAGCGCTTCCAATCGTTTACCAGTTAGTAGGTAGTATTCTTTCATTGCTTCATCAACATCGTTGAATGTTTGAACGGCATGGTTTTCACGCGTGAGTTGTTCGTTAATAAAATCAATCCTCTGGAGGCGTTTTTTAGCGTACTCGGCCTGTGCTCTTTGTAATTTCTCAGTAGCGAGATCGTGTCGCTTCCTTTCTTCCTGTATTTCAGCCGCGTGATCATCTCGTAGTTTCGAGAAGAGGAAATTACTCCCGGAAAATGCCAGGGCATTCACTAACGCCCCACCAACCATCATAGCTATCGTGGCCATCCCTATATTTATTTCATTATATTATCAGGTATGATCCCTTGTTTTACTAGGATGTCTTTTGTGGCCATCGCCATACCAAGGTTCATTATGAGCATACCCATATCCTGCAGGTTGAAATCTAGCTTGATAGTTGGTTGTTTAAGCACCATTTTAGTCAACCGAGCGTACCCTACTGCTAGACTGGCTACCACTGTGGCGTGGTATGCGTCGTTGACGAACGTTTTCCCCTCAGACATTATGTATATGATATAAAATATTTTAAATTATAACATGATATGCGGGTCTACCATGGGGGATACCTCCATACCCCCACTGTTCTCACTGTTGGGTTGTGGCTCACTGTGGGAGGTGTATAACCATGTTATAACCACGGCAGCAGTTACGCCTACAGCCAACAACAGTCGGGTTGGGTTGGTCACTTTATGTTGGTTACACCACCGTTTTTTACCGGCAGCTACTCTCTTAGGATTCTTCTGTCTGGTTACTGTTGGAGGTACCTCCACTGAAGGGGTCACTGTTGGGGGTGGGGTCTCCTCCATCACTGTTGGGGGTACCTCCACTGGGGTTTCCTGTGCAGCATCCATCTATACTATTATTATTATTCTTTCTCTCAAATTGGCAATGTTTTGCCGTGATAATCGCCGCCGTCACTGGAGCCAACAACATACCATATTTGTGGTACAGCCCGCAGCTGATAGAGCTCACGGCGTGTTCGATAAAAGGGTCTTTATCTAGGTCCTCCCACAGGTAAAGTCGGCGCTCTGGTGGAATGGGAAGGAAGTGTGATACAATACCGGTGTATATCTGGGTCATAGCCGATCCTATTGTCTTTGTCATTTCTGCTCCGAGTCGGGACTCGTATCTAGCGTACAGCTTATCGATTTCTTCGGCTGACATTTTGTTGATTTTATCCGGAGTGTAGTCTCCAAAGTAATGTTTGGCTTTGCCGCCAACAGCCAACGCCACCAGTTTCTCTCGCTTGGGGGAATCCCCAGTTGGGGAACCCTCCACAGACAATTGTTCGAGCAATTCCTCACACTCCATCTTATAATATAACAAGTAAGATTTAGTTTTAACTATATAATACCCGATGCAGACAAAACACAGAGAAATGAAGGTTAAGTTGCACACGACAAATACTTCAA
The DNA here is from genome assembly GCF_037392515.1 of Haliotis asinina. Lineage (NCBI taxonomy): Eukaryota > Metazoa > Mollusca > Gastropoda > Lepetellida > Haliotidae > Haliotis > Haliotis asinina. The sequence continues at coordinate 46,600,326 of NC_090281.1, forward strand.
ATATCATAGCTATGCTTAGCATTTGCTTAGCTTTGCTTAGCTTTGCTTAGCTTTAGCTTAGCATACTATATATGCTACTGGTTGGTCGGTTTTTAGAACGAGCTTAGCGTGTTTAGTTTCAGCGAGCTGTTTCTTCACCCGTTCCCGTTCTAATTTACTCATCACATCGTTCTCTCTCAAACACTCCTCAAACGAATCCCTATCCTTGCAGTGAAATAAGGCCACCCATCGCGTCTGCTCCCTGAGGTCTTTCAACACCGAGTTGAACTTCTGCGTTAGCACCCAGACGCTGTGATTTGCATGCCGGCCGGAGAAGGCCAGGTACGATAGCATGTCTCTCTTTTTTGTTATCTCGCGATTAGCGCTGCAGTCGTCCAGTATAAACAGCGTCGGTTCCCCTTTAAATTTCTCGTGAAGAGCTTTCAACCAGTCCTGCAGGCGTGTTCCAGGGTCGATTTTGTGTACGTCCGGGTCCGTCATCACCCAAGGTCGCGCGTACGTTTTATTCATGCTCAGAGTAGGGCACATGATAACGATGTTATCGAACACATCCTTGTAGTAACCCTCCAACATATCCAAGACGAAAACGGTCTTCCCACAACCAGTCTGCCCGCATATGATAGCGCAGTGTGGGTCAGTGGGTAGGTGGGGGAGACCCCCACTAGTAGATGGCTTGCACAAATCTCCCATTGTCTATATTAAGTTGCGCGTCCATAATAACGTACAGATATAATTTCAACTTACCAGCGGTTTGAGCCTTCTTATTAATCTGGATAGTTATCCCTTCGCTACCGTTATCTATACGGCGCCCGCTACCGTGCAGTTTATCATCATCCGTGGACCGCATGTCCAACCATAGGGCGTACTTGGTGGTCAGGTATTCACCGATCTGCACGGAGCCTAGGTCCAGGTCCTTTGTTATATAATCCCCCACTGGTAGCTTTTTTATCTCATCCCACTGCTGGTGTGGTCTCATACCATGACTGAACAGCTGGTTGGGCACGCCCTCGATGGTAACTTCCACCTTTTCAATCTCGGGGTTGAAAAACTTCTCGCTGTCCCTCCGGAATGGATCATAATCCTCCACGGGGACGACCAGGATACCTTTCATCGATCGCGCCGGCACGTTCAGGTTGATATTCCACACAGTGTCGCTCTTATCTCGCACGACTGATCTATGTCTCAGTACGCGATCATATAGGATAGCCATCTTCCCAGAGTACTGGCTTCGAACCTGCCTGGCCAGCTCCGGGCTAGTGACCATGTCGAACTCCAGAGAGATGTTGTCTATGGCATAACTGGCCTCATCACCGTTCGGCGTACGCACTACTTTGCTATAGTCGTTAAACGTGAGCTCGTATTCTAGCCTATCACCCAGCGCGGCCTGGTAAAACGGCGCGTGTCCCGTGAGCAACTCGAAGTCGAGCGGCACGCAGAATCGATTCTCGTATGCTAGAGCGATGGCCTTTTCACCGTCCGATAGCTTGTCTTGCTGGTCTTGCGTGAAGACGTATCCTATGCGCGCCCGGGTTGATTTGCTGATACCCTGGTACACATCATTGACTCGTTCTCTCTCGCTTTTCCAGAGATCCTTGTAGCAGTGAAACACGTCGCTGTCGTCGATACTAAGCACCTCGTTACCGCTGATCTTGACGGTCGTTTTCTTGATGATAGCTCGACCCACGTTCCGCACTAGCTCGCGTTTGTCGTTGTCGGAGGTCAACGTGATATTGAACGCCAGTCGAACAGTGCCTGGTACAATGAGGTCATTCTCACCAAGGTTTGGAAATCTAACCAGCAGAGTTTGATTCTGGTCTATCTTGCTGGGATTGTTGGTGATGGTCACCGACTGTCGCACGGCTCTGGCACCTAATGGCTCTCTCAATTTTCTGAAAGGATCTAATTTTCTGCCGTACATTGTTATATAAAAGAAATATATTTTTAATACTAATGGATGAAGACATACCTATGGATGATATGTGGGACGATAGTGCCCAGGCATATGATGAGCAGGAGACCTCATTTACTAGTTTGCCATTGAGCCAACAACTTTTAGAAACAACGGTAAATGATTATTACGAAAGTTTAAAAAGTGATAAAAACTACGTTGAACCCCAGGGTCGATACCATAAGGATTTTTTTATTGATACAAAGGGTGTTCTACGTCTTAAGTCTGCCCCAAAGGTTGACCTCTTTAACAAGATCACTAAAAAACCACTGGCCTTGTCAACTCTAGCCAGCCGCAATGGTGGTGCTGAATTTATCCGTGAACATCTAAACATGCGTGATTACGGTGGTGCAATACCTAAGACCGTTAAAGAAGATCTGCAAGCTACCAGATCCCACCTCACCACTATAGATGAAATGACGCCAGAGCGTGCTACAGAAGCCTCGGACAGCATAGAAAAACTGTTGAGCACCTACTGGGACAAACCGTTACCGGGATTTGACTTTCCGGTAAGGGAACTGCGCGGTTTAGATGAAGCCGTGAAACGCGTGCGTGGAGAACTCGTGAACAACATGGGGAAACTGAACGAAATCGACGAGCACATCGCTAGGGAAAAAACCAAACTCACCGAAACTGACGACGATGATATGAAGCGTCGCATCAATGAACGAATACGTGATTTAGAAGACGAGAGACGTACACGATTGGAAGCCGCTTCCTCGAATCGTGAACATCTTCGATCCCAGATCAGTCGCATTCGGGAAACAATCGATAGAATACTGAACGAAGATACAACTTTAGCCAACAGGATTCGGATATTATTCCGGGAGCAAGGGATCACCATCGCCAGCATTCTGACTGCATTGGGTTTAATCATATCAACCCTGGTGGTGTCACTGGTGGGGGGTGCCCCTGTGGGGCCTGCCGGCGGCGGGGGAACTCCAAGTGGTGGTGGTGGTGTTAAAGACTGGATTAAAAAACTCGGGGAAGGCCTAGCTAAACTGGCTGGTAAAGCCGCCGAAGCCCTTCCCGGCATCCTGGGTAGCATCGTCTCGTGGTTGTTGAGCGCTCTGTCTAAAACTGCCATATGGCTCAGTCAAAACCTGTGGGCAGCCATCGTCGCCGTGGCGGGTCTGGTGTACGTAGCGGCTAAGAAATCTTTAACCAAATAAGTCCCAAAGTTACCCCACCAACCACTAAGGCTGTTTTATTATCAATATGCTGCTGATAGGTGGTGGAAACCCCCACACCCCCCGGGGGTACCTCCACATGAACTTTAGGCTCCGGTGGTGGCGCAACTATACCCGTTTCACGTGGTTGGGTGTGTGGGATATGTGGGGTGTTAATATCGGGGTTGATACCCAACTTTTGGTCCGCCGTGGCTATGACTATTTCGTTGTTATAACCCACCACTTTTTTTATTCTCAGTTGTATATCACTCGGGGCCATGTACAACCCCACACCGAACACGTAATTGACTTTCGATCTGGCGTATTCTAACACGTTTTGGTAACGGTCGATGGCCCTCGGGAGATCAACTGGAGAATTGATAGCATCCTCAACGTTGGAAACGAATTGTGTCTGAGCGTCGTAAGCAGTTCCCTTACCGAGGATGTTAGAACGCGTCATCGACTGCGCACCCAACAGCGCCCACACGTACGTTCGAATCGAGTCGTTCAAGCGTATTGTACCAGCACGAGTGAATCCTTTCGATGTTTTTGAGATCATTTTAGTCCAGGCTGTGGCTGCATCAGGACTGGTTTGCTTTATACAGCTGACATGGATCTGTTCATTCGTTGTGGGGCCTGTAAATGTATGACGGTGTGGGTTGTATGAACCATCTTTAGAACCGGCATAATATTTTCCGGACCTGTAGAAGTACACGAGAACTATACCGAGACCATGGTTCACACCAGGAAGGCGAAAGTCTTTATTCGTTGGAATCTCAAACTCCCCACAAATACGTTCATAAGCGCGTCTATCATAGGGGTTATTCGTCATACTCCACGCTTTATCTTGAGGAAGAGGAGCACTTATTTCCTTCAATATTCGTCTCGTTTGATAATAAATATGAAACAAAACAACCGCCTTACTCAGTTCGTCTATACCATAGTCTGGTTTCACACCCGACCCTGTTGTCACACACCACACAGCAAAGTTGAGTTGGTTCTGCCAAAACTGCATTGGGTTTTGATTCCAGTTTACCACCGCCTGCGCGTTATTAACGGACACGACATACTTTTCAAAGATATCAATAAAGGTTGTTTTAAACCCCGTACCATCTGCATTCACCACGATTTTCAAGTGTGCTAAATCCATATTATATTATATAATTTATATATTATAATATGTACATAACACTTCCAGGAATAACTAGCGGTGAGGCCGTTCAGCTGACGCACGCGATCGATAACACGTCAGGTCAACTCGAAGTCGCACTCTGCGATATCACCTACCTACCGCAATGGACTAACATTAATATCAGCAACAATAAGCTGTTCGTCAGTGGAACTCGCAGTCAAATAACTGACGGCTACTACAGCGTGTGCTCGCTAAACGACGAGGTCTTCAAACCCCTGGGGGCCGAACTCAAGATGAACGACTCAAACGGCACAGTGGTGTTAATCAACAACGGAAGAACCTCATTGAGGCTAGGCCGACCATTAGCGAGGATACTCGGTATGTCTCCTGACGAGATAAAACCAACAACAACCGTCACAGGCACGAAGTTACCCGACCTAGTACCGTACCGAGAGCTGTACATTCATCTCGATCAGGTGAGCACAACGTATAACATTCAAGGAGGCCACCCTTCCACTATACTGAGAGCAGTGCCGGTGAAAACTGAGAAATTCAACGACGGTAGAACCGAGTCATTTTCACCACGGCAGTATAAGAGATTAACCCAGGGCAACATACCTGAACTGACAATATCGGTGTTAGATATAAATCATAATCCTGTAAATATAGGATACCTCAGCTTAACGCTTCACGTAACATGACCAGCGCACAAGGGCCCGGAGTGAAAAAATGCGTCAATATCGGGATCTCCGACCTCGGAGACACACGCGGTTTCGACGCTCCCGGAGTAGATGGTAAATCATACGCCTTGCAACTAAAAAACAACATTTACAAACGCGTTGAAGTCTCCTCCGGTGGAGCCCTAAGTGATATGATAGATACCACAGGGGCAACAGCCAACACTAAGTACGCCCTCGTCAACACCGGTGATGACAACTGGAGAATATACCCATCATTCGGAGGTAAACTGTTCGACTTAGACGATGTTGAGAGCACTACCGTCGTCAAAAACAAACCATATATGCTCGTCTTCACCGAAGATGACAAGTGGGTGTTGTTACCCGATAACAAATGGTTTCTCAATATTAAACTCGTCTCCCCTTACGTGTTCACGGATAACAAAGACAACCACCTAAACAAAGTCGTGAACAATGGAACCCTGCTCGTGGCTTACGTCCCAACTCAGAGACGTAGCATAGTCGTCAGCCCAGTCAACACTATAGCAGCCCACATGCTATCGAGTAAACCGGCCATGCAAAACGTGAAATTGCAGTTGGTGTCTGAATTCGAAGGCGTGGTTAAGATACTAGAGAGTCTACCGGCAAACTCAACACTGTTCATCAAAGTCTACCTAGGGGAACCATCGGGGAATGATGTTGAGATCGTGAAGGGGATCAAACTCGGGTGGGTGAAACGACACCAGTTTCAAGTTTGCAACGTTTACGTGCGGGTGGGTGTCGACTCCAAGACCAGTCTGCAGGGGGTCAACGTGATCGTGGAAAATAAGATATCACTAATTAATATCTTCCTGCCTGACAACATACACTTCATGGGTATTAAGTTAACCCCTGAATTATTATCAGAAAACCAGTTGGAAATTATATCATAATAGTATAATAATGACTAGTCATCATCCCAACACTACGCTTAATGACCTGGGAGATACGGAGGGATTCGATCAGCCTGGTGAGGAAGATGAATTATACATCCTACACTTCAAAGACAACGTGTACAGACCGGTGCCGTTACCAGATTTTAAAAAACCTAAATGGCTGATCAACTTAACACTCACCTCACCTTATATCACAATAGACGAAAATAATTGGATCACTAAGATTAGGAACAACGGTATCTTGGCCGGGGATTTCATTCCGGAGAGGGGATTAAGAAAAAGTAGAAAAAATGGGTTATCATCTTTCTTCGAAAATAAATTAACATTTAGTAATCCTGAAATAATAACCCCCCCTTTCACACTCATCATAGAAGTCTTCTTTTGGTTTTTAGACAGTGAAAACACCTCAAGAGTACACCAAATTTTACCCGGGGTGTCAATACGCTGGGATTACACACCCGATTATTATCGTATTGTTATACAACAGGATACCACGGGTCCTATAAACCACTTAATAAGCCTCCGTGGAGTTTCTATTACAACAGGAAATTCTATTAGCCTCTCACCTATTACCCTGGCTGGGAGTCTAGATCTTGTAGGCTTCAAATACATTGATAGATTTTTAACTGAACCCCAATTAAAATATCTTTCAAAATATATATTATAGGATGGGTCTGTACCCAGTCGTAGAGGAAGTAGCTAAGACGTTAGAAACCGTAGATGGGTTCCGTTTGAGGCAGTTATGTGATGTGAAACGTCAACTAGAACAAGACCGTGACACGCGGAAAGCACTATGTAAAAAATATAATAGAGCTTTCAATATCGTGGATGGGGCTGACACTACCCTTATGGCAACCAGCATGGGACTAGGGGCGGCAGGCGTTGGGTTGTTAACCACCATCGTGGCTGCACCTATAGTGCTAGGTATTGAAATAACGGCTGGGGTGGCAGGGTTGGTAGGGTTGGCGCTTAAGTTAGTATCACGCAGGCTTAATCGTAAGGCATTGAAACACGACGAGATCAGGGTTCTGGCTGAAGCAAAACTCAACACAGTGAGTGAGCGAATTTCCACGGCACTCTCTGACAGTAAAATCTCAGAAGAGGAGTTTAGTTCAATCCTCTCTGAACTCAAAAAATATAACGGAATGAAACAAGATATTCGATCCAAGTCTCGTAAGTCTGCTATCAGCGAGGACGAGAAAAAAAAGTACATAGCACAGGGAATACAAAAAGCCCAGCAAGCCTTTATTATGAACACCAAAGAGATCGTAGGCGGTTCACATTAAACTGTTTCATTGATATAAACATAACATAACCGTAAGCGAGCCACCGATCCTATATGGTCAGTCAAAACTTACAACATAGATAAAATGGATATGTATTACTTGAGGGATGGGCCGGGTAGGGGATTTGTAAGAGAAGAATTATTGATCGTACCGTACGGCACAGTGTTACCGCCTGCCAAGTCACGGTAAACGTGATGGCGTGGCTTTGTAGTAGGGGTAATAATAGCAAGAGCTAATAGTCCCACCAAAGCCTCATTTAGTAAATGAGGCTTTTTAGAGGGGTTTTTGAAAAGTGTTTTCGGACTGTCATTCCCTATACTACTGTCTTTAACACAGCCAGGCACTTCAAGGAATATTTCCAAAGGGATATGGCAGGAGATTAAAAATAATAATCAACAGTTAGCCCACAAATCCAACTATTTGCTTGTCATCTACATGACTGATGAAGAGTAGCTTGAAATGTTACTTGTTACTTGTTACTCCAGCTCAATCCTAAGCTTTGCTGTCGAGATGATATTCAAATTGACCCCTGGCTATTGGTCTGGTCACTTCCAGCAGCATTCTGCATCTAAGCATTGGTGTTACTTAGACTATTCCTTACAACTCTAAAGCCAGTTGTGACTTAGACCTGTCTGCTATCAGATGGAAATACTTTTTAACAAGAAACAATTGTGTCCAGGAACAAGTATGCCCTGCTACTGTATGAAGAATTTCCTACACTGAGTGTGCTCTGGTGATTAATTACTACTAAATAAGTTCAATAAACATCTATGTAATTATTAGCTTCACACCTTCCAAGTCCCAGTGAAACACATGTATAAGCTCAATCAATTCTTTTGAGCAGTTTTTGAAGAGAAGTGGATAGACTTAAACCCCTATTTCACTATCATCAGATCATCAGAGAGAAATTCCACAAAGAATATCTAAGTTCAAATATTTCTGAACATGCAAAAAATTGTATAACACTGTTAGATTTGGGTGAAAGTTTGAGTGGGTCCTAAATGATGAAAATAATGTTTCTGGACCCCTCCAATGTTAAATAGATGGGCAGATGTAAAATAGACGGTGTCCTCACTGAATTTGATGAGTCAAAACACTCCAAAACCCTCTCTTGAGCCAACACTGGTATAAAATACAAAAACAAAACATGAGATACACACCTTCAGAGTCTCTATACAAGACATATGTAAGCAAAATGAGTTTTGTGGGTTGTTTTTTCTGGAAAAGAGGATAAAGTACACCCCCTGTTGTATGGGAAGAACAGGGGTGAATAGCGTAGAAGTGACACAAATTGTGGAAAAGTGGGTATACCTCATTCCCTAAAACACTATATTCAGAGAGAAATTCAACAAAATTTATGTAAGTTCAAACGACAGTAAAATTGAAAAAATCAAACAAAACAAATCATTTAATTTTTAGAAGGAAAACATACCTTTAGTTGAAATGTATTTGCAAGTAATAGTGACAGTTTTATGACTTAAAAAAATGTTAGGGTGTAATTGAGGTGTGTGAAAAATATGACATTTCGCCGATCTGTTCTGATCAGCCATTGAAATGCTACACACCATTATTTGAGTGTCTCTAGTTATTTCTTCAAAAACATCTTTCACATATGCCTTTAATTCATTTGAGAGGACTATACCATCAGGTGAAATGTGTTTGCAAGTAATAGTGATAGTTTCATAATCTAAAACAAAATGTTACGGTGTATTTGATGTGTGTGAAAAATATGACATGTTACTGATCTGATCTGATTCGCCATTGATGCTTGAGGGTCATATTTTCTTAACTTCTTTCTTGTTGATCATAAGATTTGACAAAACTGGAAAGGTGTTTTAGAACACTTTGTAACAGTTTTACACTTAATTTTTGAGGGCAGTGTGTCAGTTAACATTTTGTTAATGTCCATGCCATTCCCCACATGCAATAAGATATCTGAATTAATTATTAATGTAAACAAAAACTAATGTAAACAAAAACGTCTCAAAGTAGATTTTGTAAATGGACAGCTGATGTTAACACGTGTTCTCGCGATACTTTTGCGTTCTTTAACATGTTTTGGGAGGGAAGGCCACGGTGTATCTTTTATTCTTTCATTCATTCAAATATGTACTTCTTTCTTTTATTGCTTGTATTTTTTCATTCATTCACATAATTCTTGATCTTAATTCTTACTATAATTCATTCATTCATTTGCTGTAAAATTCCGACTGAAACAATAAACTGGCTGAAGTTCTGTTAAACACAACTGAAGCAGCCCTGGGAACGAGCCAAGTCACTGTGTGCGTTGGAGCACGACGAGGCACACGTTTCTTAGTACAAATGGTAAAGAAAGCTAGTGAATGACCTATCCCTGTTGTAGAGTATCCCTGATTCAACAAAGCTCAAACATCCGTAAATGTGACAAACTTAAGAAATTTCATAAAAATCATGAAATGCACACTTTTAGAGTCTCTACAACACAGGGGGCAACCCTATATGAACAAAAGCGACAAATTATAATCTAGATCTAAATCTGTAAGTTTAACAAGTAGTTTGGTCAGATACTGTCTAAGGCATAAAAGGCGCCATAAAGAAGTGACGTAACTAAGATGGTCATAAACAATCATAGATTTACATATTTACGTTGATGCCATGAGATTTGAAATGATTCATTACTACAGTAGAACACTTACCACTACAACAGACAGGAAGACAACGCTTTTTACGTTTCTTCTTCGGCATGGTGGCGGCTGGAGCAATTTCTAGCGACCTTGGTGAGAAAACACTGCTGCCCTGTGGTAGCGTTGTTCCCGCAGTAACAGATGACCTCGAATAGAGAGAGGTCATGTCAGTGTCAACCAATGACATAATCACGTTTTGATCATGTGACTCCTTTAGAAGCACTTTTAGAGTTACCTCCCTCCCCATGTTTCGGGTCAAGGTCATGAGATCGCCCTTTTTCGCTGGTCTGTGGTCCTGGAGCGTTATAATGTGCTGAAGACCAGTGAACTGCTAAACATTCATTGTATTCTTACACTTATCTCATTACTCGATGTTTTAATGTAAGTTCCGAGTACATGAAACTGTTGACCTGACCGGAGACATGGGTCTGTGACCTGACGAGCGGGATGTTTTGGGTCTCCTGTTCTTTCCCCCAAGTGGCGAATGTCAGTGGAATGAATGAATGAATGAATGAATGAACGAACGAACGAACGAACGAACGAACGAACGAATGAATGTGACGGAGACACAAAATCGTAAAACAAATCAATGCAAACAGTAAGCAACAGAATAATTACTAAGACTAAAATGGCAGAAAAAACTGATCAAAACTTATAATACAAATTTGACCAAAGACCAGTTCACAGAATTGGAAGCCTCAGGCGCTCTGCGCCACGTAAGGGTATATGTCCTTGATTTGACAATAATAACTGGGGGTGGTCCAGAAATCCACGTTGTATGATTCAGGCAATGAAGTAAATTCATATTTTTAGTCACCTATTCCACAATAGTGACTTGTAATGATTTATTACCACTACCAAGTGTCAGTAGATATATCTATCTACATTATACAAATAAAAAATAAAGCGCGTAATATGGCACTTGATACAGTCTATACAGAAAGTACTAATACGCTTTGGTCAAATCTCAGATGTTAACGATATTGCATGGTTAGGCCACGAGTAGAATTCTGACAAACCTAAAAACAATGATTCCTGTCGAACCCGGATTCTAACCCACAACATTTCAAATGTTCCTTGTTTGCGCATAGAGACACCTCTAATCAACGTCTTGATCAAAGGTTCCATTCAAAGAGAGATGTCCGTTCATCCGTTAACAATCTCTGCGATGTGATCCGTAATATCATGATATCCCGACAGTTTAGCTTTAGGGTAGCCATGAATGTTCAAGACTCTCTTGGGGAAAAAGACAAAGTTTCAGGTACTGCTGCAATACAAGATTTTTTTTCGAAATTGGAGTCTAAATATGCTCACAACTGTAAGAAAGTCTTGCAAAACGGCTGACATTTTTTTTAACGTTTGATAATTTTTTGCTTTTATTTTTCACAGTATTCTTCTCTATTTTCAGCAGCATATCCTGAGACGATATATTCTGTTCGATTCTAGTTCGGGAGGATTCCTGGCTCCAAAGAACCTCTCCGATGAAGTATTATTCAAATACTGTGCCCAAATCTTCACTGGTTTCAACCGTGAAAGAGAGAGATGGAATCGTGATTGTGGAGTAAGTGAGTGGGTGAATATGGTTATAGCAATGCTCCAGCAAGATAACAGCATAGCACACCAAACACGTCTTTTGTAAATTATATACCCGTCGTGGGAATCGATCCCGATCAATCGGCGTAACGAGGGAACACTTCAGTTACAAAGACGCCCTATCGTCCCTCTAAATTGTAAAATGGAGGGATCATCTTTGTTATGTTGCAGTGACCACAATGGATAAAACAATGCGGAAATTGAATTACATATCGGAAAATGATGTCAATGCAGAGTTTGGGTGGCTTTGGGTAGTTTTGGTCGTCAGTCAGAATACCGTTCGTAACTGAAAAAATATGACCCATGCTTGTAAGAGGCGACTAACGGTACTGCGCGGTCAGACCCGATGACTTGCTTGACACATGTCAGCATATCCCAATGGAGAAGATCGATGCTCATAATACTGACCATTGGATTGTCTGGTCCAGACTCGATTATTTACAGCCCGCTGGAATAACTGGAATATTGCTGAGTGGGGTTTCATTGATGGTTAATGATGCAGTTGCATTCATGATTTAGTTTTATAGCGTCATTCGTTTTCTTTTTGCTAGCGGTTGTAAACATGCATTACAGTTGCTTGCCTCCCTTGGAATGATAAAATTTACCTCCCCTGTCGATGACTACATTTACTGTTTATAGACAAAGCGAAGTTATCATTTATAAACAGTAGTATTTAACTGTAGGAAAATGGTAAGTTAATCACTTTGCTACGATAAGGAAATTTGCATCAAGTCCCAATCGGAATAGTTCACTGATTTATGCTTGTGGTGATATCGCGTTGTTTGGTGTGCTGTTTTCGATCATTTCTAGGTTATATTTCTGGTTGTATGATGTCGATTGTCAGATGATATGAGATATAAAAAACGGGTATAAGCATTCGTTACATATTTTGTTTATATCACGGTATGTGATTGTAATCTGAAAGTTTGCTCATGAAATATAACGATTTCGGTTCAGCGAGGACAACTTTCGTAAAGATATACAGGGCCCTGACAAGTAATTCACAGTAGGGTAAGAGTTCCGACCGTAACCACCCGGACCCCCATCCCCCACTATCACCCCAATCAAAAGCCATAATTACAAGCTAACATGCATACCTCTCCTGAAATATGGATTCAATAAATTAGAACAGGTATGCTAAACAGTGAACTTATTTCAACTTTATTTGACCAAATTGTACCCTATTAACTATAACCTGCATATAATGAAAGTGTACCCATTAACTCCTCTCTGTGTGATCCGACAGGGGACTCCCATCAAGGATGTGACCATCCCGGACAGCGCACCCAAAACCCTGCTTCTTCAGAAACATGCTGATTACATTGCTGCATATGGTGCCAAAAAGGATGACTATGTAAGTTATTCAAGCTCATCATGTACATACAAATTATAACATGCTCTATTTTTCACTGTCACCAGTGCTGCCTTGGTTGTGTTGCAGTTACTATTTCTAAACAACAAATCGATTGGTAGCCTAGTTCCAACAAGAGGGAAACATGTAGAGTTCAGTTTTCTGCAATGTTTCCTGTTTGACAGTGTTTGCAGTATGCCATAGATTTGATGTATCTACTCTATACATTTGTGAACCAACATGTACAACATGTCTGTTTGGCAAATGACTTTCTTTGGAATGTTCCTCTGGTCACTAGGCAGTGAGTGGGTACCTGGTAGTATGAGATGGTTATGTGACATTTAAACTTCCAGCTCCTCATAGGAGGCTTAGGTTGTTTATGTTGCAGTGGATAGTTATCATCGTTATTCAAAATCTGACAGTAGTTCAAAAGTTTATACACTGATTTGGGCTTATTTGATTTCCTTGAAATACACACTGTCTCATTTCATTATCTGACAGAAAATAGGCATACATCACCACCCAGTTTATCCACAGTTGATGGAAAAATTTTGTGTATATGTAACAGGTTATTTTGGAAGTATATTTTCATGTTCAGTGACCAAAGATAGCAAGTATGAAAGAAACACAAAATTTATAAAAAAAAGAGGGACAAGGTTTTGTTTTGAGTTATTGAATTCTCTTTTTACAAATTTTTGCTTGTCTTTTAGGAATATATTATGACAGAATACCTGCGTATGAATGGCATATACTGGGGACTGACAGCCATGTCTCTTGCTGGGCAACTTGACCGTATGGACAAAGCAGAAGTTCTTGAATTTGTTAAACAGTGTCAACAGGAATGTGGAGGCATTAGCTGTAGTGTAGGGCACGATCCTCATCTGCTGTGTACACTCAGTGCCGTGCAGGTAGGATCCTCATTTATTGTTTTTCAGCATTCCCAGTAGCTTTATTTCAAAATTTTATTAGTATGTAGATTTGCAAATATGAATGGGTTTCTGATGGTGATGTTATCTGCAGATACTGACTCTTTATGGCTCACTGGACACTGTCAACACTGACCGGGTAGTGGACTGGGTCAAGAGCCTGCAGCAAGAAGATGGCAGCTTCATTGGGGACAAGTGGGGTCAGTCCATCTACATCTGTAGTCGATATGTCTACAGATCCAAAAAACCTGCCTGAGATACAAATATTGATATTGATCTTAAACATCACTCTTCAAAATTTGAACTTTCCTTAAACAGATATGAAAATTAGAGAATTTAAGATATTTTCCTCCTGTTTGATCCTGTTATATTCCTTTTTAAAAGAGGAAAATGGAATGCTTTTTCCCAATATTCTTAAAGCTCTGATGGTTTGATGTTTTGCAGCATAACTAGAAATGTTAAAGGATGCTACATTCCTCACATGGGAACAATCAGTGAAGTCCCCTGTCAGTATTTTGCTGCAATATTGCTAAATGTGCCATAAAACCCAATTCAAGCATGCACTCAGAGCTTCATGTAAGCTTTTGGCCATGTGGGTATGATACCAGTAGTTTTGAAACAAAATGGGTATTTCCAATTTCAAGTGGGTGTGTATAGTTTTAGATACCCACCATCTTTTTAAATTCTGGTTATTCTTGTCAGATAAGTAGAACAGGTATAACACTGTCTTATCCAATAGTAAGACAAAATCCATCCCACAATGCTAAATTATAGCCAATACAGTTTTATCCACATGTGCTGCAAGAAGTAATGTGTGCCTGTTACATCCATGCCAAGATTTCTGTTAAATGATATAACAGTCATGTCTCCCTCAACAGTTAATTTTTTTCAAGACCTTCTTCCCATCGTGTTGTTTCACGCGAATAGCTAATGTTACAAGTTCATTTCAAATGCACTGTAACTGATTCTGATTGTGAAGTACAAGCCTATAAATTCATACGGCAGTCCTCTAATGAACTAGGTAGTTTATAGTGTGTGGAAGCTTTCAATCACACTTGCTCACCATTATCGATTTGACAAAGAAAACCACTATTTGATTGGTTGCTAGTCACTGAAGGTTTGATAAACTGTGCTTAGTATTCAGTTTCTGTTGCAAATTATAATTGCATTTGAAATTATTCAAGATTGTTTTTAATTACGAATATTTAGAGATTGAAAAACTCTAAGTTTGATTAGCTTTAATTGATACGATACGCAGTATGATTTTCATGTATTGTGTAAATACGCATTGTTATTTTGACTTAGCGTAAATGTAAATATTTAGCATTTTTCGATGTGCTGACATTTATTTTTCTTGCATATTTCAACTATTTTACAGCATATTTTATGCAAATACGCATCTTATATGGGGCTCAGGCACTCACTCTCTCTCTCTCACTCACTGAAAGATGGTACTTGTTGCTTTCCTGCCTGGTGTGGCCAGGCAGGGCACCTCCTTCAATGTCTCACTCCTCTTGCAGGTGAAGTTGACACAAGGTTCTCCTTCTGTGCAGTCGCCTGCTTGTCGCTACTAGTATGTATATGTTTGTTGTTTTCGTTAGTCCTGTTTTATGATCCTGTATACTTCCTCAGGCATGGGTTGCTGAGGACAAATTCTAACCCAAATCTTCATGGGTGTCTGCTGTTATACATGAGAGAGAAAGGAGATGGTGAGGGCTCTCACATACATTATCCTTGAGATCCTATAATGTCTCCATTCTGTTCAATGCCCTTGAAGAATTCGCAGTCTTACTTCATTTTTAACCTGATTACTATCAGCCATTTCAAGGACAATGCTGAAAACAGAAACCCAGTCAAATCTGTAGGCAAGATATTGGATAAGACAATCCAGTGATCAATATTATGAGTGCCAATCTATGTATTAAGGAAGTCTTAGAATCCTAGGTAGTCCAGGATGGTTTTGTTTCACTCTTACTCTGCCGTTTTTGCCATTATGGAATGTCAGATTTGTTATTCTTGTAAAGTTGGATGAACATGAATTTCCGACATGTTTGATGGATGACTTGTTTTTTTATTCTATATAAGATGTTTCAGGGCAAAAATAAGCTTTTTGTTTGTAATTGTGTTATTATCAATCTTGGCAAAACTATTATCTTGAATCCATGTCATTACCTCATCTCATCCAATCATTTACTCAACTCGTGTTAAAATGTTAAATGCCATTTCTTGATTTTTGTTGTTCTGGTGTCTCTGGTTTTTTTACAACCTTTTTCTTGCAACATTTGTAATCAAATGAAAATGAAAATTCTAAATGAGTTGAACTAAATGTCCATATTCCTCATCTAAATTATTGTTTTATTTCTGATGGTTTTGTTTCAGGGAAAGTTGAATGCCATCAATATAGACAAGGCTGTTGACTTTGTGTTGTCCTGTATGAACTTTGATGGAGGGTTTGGTTGTCGGCCTGGTAGCGAGTCCCACTCAGGACAGGTCAGTAGATGCTTTATCTCTGATGAAACTGAAAATGTTGTGTCTGTTGAGAGTGTTAATTACAATTTTTTTCCTTTTTGCATAGCTCAAGTGTGTAACATGTAACAAAACCCAAACCCTCAAGGCAGAGGTGTTAATGGTGTATTATGAGCTAGTAGCTATGACCATTTGGTGTGGCGTTGGGATTCTGTATCTTTTCATATTTGGTAGTAAAATTTCTAATTACAACCCTGTCCTTATGAGGTATAAACAAAGTAATATTTTCTGCCATTTTTATTATTATTTTATTATATGAAAGTGATGTTCCCAGTGTATGAATACACAATATCATTTAGAAAATGGTAAACCACAAGATATGTTATACTTTTCTCACTAAAGTACTTTCTAGGGTTATTTCAGATTTGAGATTTAAACCCACACCAAAGAGATTAACCCTGTACTGTATCCTTATGCACTTGGATGCAGTTTTGCAGGTTTATCACTTGGATGCAGTTTTGCAGGTTTATCACTTGGATGCAGTTTTGCAGGTTTATCACTTGGATGTAGTTTTGCAGGTTTATCACTTGGATGTAGTTTTGCAGGTTTATCACTTGGATGTAGTTTTGCAGGTTTATCACTTGGATGTAGTTTTGCTGGTTCTAAGTAGCTGAGGAGGCTTCTCTGTACATGATGCTGATGAAAGGGAGGTAACTCTGTTTCAGATATACTGTTGTGTGGGGATGTTGGCGATCACAGGACGACTCCATCACATCAACGCTGACCTGCTGGGGTGGTGGCTGTGTGAGCGACAGTTGCCGTCTGGGGGTCTCAATGGTGAGATATCTACACACAGTAACGCTTGTGACAGATAAGATTACACAACATGCAGCTGTCTTTGAATGTTCAAGCTGACACAACCAAAGGATCTGCTAGTTTCAATTTCCTGAGAACACTGAAATATCAACCCAAATCATTTTATCTACTGTGCTGTCTGTTGTGATACTCCAGATCTGTAGAGGGGTGGTTGGTTAGCCTTGTGGTAAAGCCATTTGCTTGTCATGCCAAAGACCCGGCTGCCATCCCCGACCTTGCTACTATGTGGGTAGTATATATCTGGTGTCTCCCTCCCATGACATTTGTTGAGAATTGCTGCAAGGAGCATATAACCGTACTATCACCACTCAAGCTGTTTCATTCACTGGTAAATCAGCTATGTAGCACTTACCAACACTAGCCTCCTTCAGACCACATTTACAGACCCTTATGTTCCCAAGACATTATCATTGCTAGTGTACTTTTCCATTGATGTGAACATTTTTTGCCTTCCATCCAGGCCGGCCAGAGAAGCTTCCTGATGTTTGCTATTCTTGGTGGGTCCTGGCATCTCTCAAGATCATCGGTAAACTGCACTGGATTGACAAGGTAACATTAGTGTGTAAAGGGCAGTAGCGAGTCATGTCAGAGCCTGTTGTTGACCGGAACAGTTCAAGGGGTTTGGGTTGTAGATTGAGTATATGCTGTTTGCTGTGTTTCGAGAAATTGAAGCCTTGAAATGTAGAATACTGGCTATAAGTCATATGTAAATGACCTCCCTTTATAAAATGTTTGTTTTTGTATGTCCTGTTCACATGCTGTAGAATATCTCCAAGATTACAGGTGTGATGTATTAGTTGTTTATGATTATGACGTCACTGATGTTGTTCACATGTAAGTATTTCACTGATTTCATTGCAGGACAAGTTGATTCAGTTTATCCTGGCATGCCAGGATGAGGAGACAGGAGGATTCGCTGACCGGCCTGGGGACATGGTGGGTATATCCAGCTTTCAGTGAGAACAGCAATAGTTGGACAGTCGTCCAAAGTAACTCTATCAGTAAACTTTGAAACTTATGTCTACAAAGGTGATACATCACGTTAAAGATCACAGGTCTTGCATAGCTCTCCATAAAGCATTCAGCTGTAAAAATGACACTGTATCATGACAGATTGTCCTTTTTACTGTATATTAAGCTGATCTCATAGCTCCCATAACTTGACCCTTAAAATTAGTATGGTACATTAAGCGATCCCCCTGCGATGGTGTCCTATTCGCAGCCAACTCAGACCTCAAGTGGCAGTTACCAGATACCAGAATATATTTCGCTTTATAAATTAATAGTTTCAGATACTATTTTTTTTAGATCACTGCATCAGAATTTATCATGATTTATTTTTGGTTACCTTTTAACTGAATCACGGGTCTGGGAACGCCTGCACTGCAGAGTTGATTGCTCTATTCGTTGCTGTATACAAGACAATTACAAAAGGTTATCTTAATCTGTGTATACAGGACAATGCTCAGTGAAAGCTTACTAGAACTGAACAGCTAAATTATCTTGTCTAGAGATGTTTAATCACAAATTTGATGTCTTTACTTACAAAGTCATCTTCTGTTTTTTGTTCTTTCACGCAAAGAGTTACAATTAGGAGATAAACACACTGTGTTGGGAAATCAGAGGTATATAACGAAATTGTAATAGCTCTAAATTTGATTTAAAACTGAACGCGTAGCCTGAGGTTTTAAATACAAAATTTAGAGCTATTATAATTTCGTTATATACCTCTGATTTTTCAACACAATACGTTCATCTCAATTCTACCATAACCGTGTTATTCAGATTTTAAACAAGTACCTAAAGTGTTGGAAAATCAGAGGTATATAACGTGATTATATACCTCTGAATGACTTTGATTAACCAATCACAATCCAGTATTTACTGAAGTCATGGTAGAATGTCATTTTCGTACCCCCTGAAAAAATTTTGACAGGAATGTAACTCATACATACTTTGACTTATCTGTTATCTTATCTTATACAGTATTTGTTGCCTCACACTTTCTGCATGTATCATTGTAGCTGGATAGGGCTGTACTCTGAAAACCGACGTGTCCATCTTGAACAGAAAGTAGCTGTAGAGCAAAATGGAGAAATCAGATGTCCCTCAAAATGTCACGTGACATGTTTAACATGTTTAATGTGACTTTTTTGGCAGCTGTATGTGGAAGACTAATTATGATGTGCTGTTGTTAGTGGAGAAAAGTGGACATTAGAGTGACCAATCAAAAACCAAGGAATTGCCAGGTCCAGCTTTGGGCTATCAGACAGGAGACAAATACCATACATACTCTAATTATTATAATTATTATTCATTATTATTATAGGATATTTATATAGCTCACAAATCCATGCAACTATTGTTTGCTCAAGGCGCTGGTATTTGTTTCCCTTAATTATTGGATGTCTGTCTCAGCATCACATTGTATTATCAGTTTCAACTCTCTGGGGAGTATACAACTTTTGGTGCTACTAGGCGCACCAAGTATACTGTGGCTCTCTCATCCTAATGAGGTACCCAATAAACAGTGGGGTGGACTACGAGACATAGTCACAGTACTTTGTCCAAGTTTACTGCACATTGCTGTACCTGCAACTAGGTGTGTGAACGTATTCATGTAGCCACCATCTGGTCATCTACCAATGGATGTGTGGGTTGTTTTAAGTGCACAGGGTTGTGTACTGTACACTAGGGGTTGTGACAACACTGAAAGAGTCTGCACACAAACTTGACTCCAAGGTTGTCACAGGTGAGCTCCATCCTGACACCTCATCCTCGATGGATCACTAGCAACATGCTTAAGCCAGCTTGCCCACTGCACCTCCTAATAATGCAGTAAAACTACCACAACCAAACTGATTAAAGACAATACCATATTTACACAATAAATACAACATAAAATATGAAACTGCCACATTATCATGATATTACAGTGAAATCTGTCTACACTGGCATAGCACAGGACCAAAATACAATGCCAGACAGGGTGCTGGATTAGACAGTGATGATCATTTTTCAACATGGGTGTCCTTGGACTCATCAGTCTCTTTACTGCTATAATGCCTTTGATCTTTGTGATTGTGCAACAAATTTATGCAATGTTGACGAGAGATAATTATTCTTTATTCAGCTCTAAACATTGTTCAATAAAATGTACAGTTACCCACTGACACATCACTCACTTGAAACCAGTTGATGCAATCCCCCAGTGTTTATGAAGCACAACTATGGTAATCCTACAAACGTTTGATTCACTGCGCAATCACTACTTCCTGATTATCTAGCATGCCAAGAAGATTAATTAGTGCATTGAATTATGGGTCCTTGATTAGACTGTTAAAACCCATGCCAGTTAAAGACAGTGTTATTTACAGTTAAAACTGCATGTTATGACTGGAAAGTCATCTCAGAATAGCCAGAAGGCACATTTGACAATGTTTTAATGATCATAATGTTCAAGTAAGATGGCGGGACCAAAGTTTTGTGCTGGATTTGACAGTGTGCCGGATTAGAAAGGTGCCAGTGTTGGTACTTCACTGTATGTATACAGGAAGACTGTGCACTTGGTTTTCATGTACATATAGATGACTAAATTCACAGAGCAGAAATTCAGGATCTGAGTTTGGGTCCTGTTTCACCTTGGTTGTATTTCTTGCTTTGTCAGTGCTATACATGTGCTCACGAGTTTTACAAAACACTGAACCTTCACCAAATTTGCTTCAGCATGTAATATGTGTGATCTCAAGCACACTTTGAAATGTGCTGAACTTGAGCATGACATAGGAGGGAGTTTTGTTTTATGCTTCCTTTAGCAACATTCCAGCAATATCACGGCAGGGAATGTACCCATGTGGGGATTTGAACCGAGGTCTTCGGCATGATGATCCAATGCTTTAACCACTAGGCTACCCCACCACCACAAATGTGTGTGCCTGCCTTGAACATGAAATAGATTTGCACGATCTGAAGCACATTCAGTGCTGGATGTGATACCAGCAACGACACCACACCTGTTTATTAATCTGACGTTTAACACGTGAAGGTCCAGAGTAGAATAAGCCTTTAGCAGCCCATGCTTACCATAAAAGGCGACTATGCTTGTCGTAGCAGGCAACTAATGGGATCAGGTGATCAGACTCATGTTATTGGTTCCCAGATTGTCTGGTCCAGGTTCGATTCTTTAGAGACGCTGCCATATAGCTGGAATGCTGAGTGTGGTGTAAAACTTAACTGACTCACTAATCTGACATTTACTCCTTGTTGATACTCTGATGTCTGATTTCAGGTGGACCCGTTTCACACACTGTTTGGTGTTGCTGGATTGTCCCTTTTAGGGGACACAACAATTCATCCTGTCAATCCTGTCTTCTGTATGCCCGAGGAAACAATTAGGAAGGTTGGGATTCAGCTGGATCTGTTATGATGCTCACATTCCTAGTCTCACAAACATGTTCATAATAGGCCATGTTCCACAATATAGCGGCTGTGATGTAGTGTTCCCCCTAGGGTTCAGAAAGTGCTGGATAAATTCATGGAAAAGGGCACTTCATAATCTAAAAGGGCATGCTGGTGAGGATTATTGAAAAAATAACGAAATGTATTTGAAGTCAGTCATCCTATAATTTCAGTTCTAAAGTTCATTGTTTTCTCAGTTTGTATTTTAAGATTAGTATTTGAAAAAAAAGCATTTCAAGACATTATATATATGCCAATTTCCTAATCATCTTAAAAACAATATCGTGACTCAAGAAAGGGAGAGAACTCTGCATTTGATAAAATCAGGAAAATACACAGGGTCGTAGTAAAATCAAGCGCAGCTGAATAAACTGACTGCAATTGAGGCTAAAAGGGAAGGGCCCAAAAATCAAAGAGCAGGGTGCTGTGCCCTCCTAAACGTGCCTAGGGGGAACACTATGATGGTCATAATGGACTCTCTGTCATGGTGCCATGATCTTGGAAATGGCTCTTATGCTGTTATTGTAAGAACTCCCATGATTGCCTAAGCCTGTGTGTTATGATACATCTTAATGCTAAGATGGTTTTGTGGAACTCATTCTTGGTAGTGCAGTGTAGAATGTCTGTGTGGAAGTATGTCTTAGCGCTGTGATTGCCTAAGTCTGGGTGTTATGATACATCTCAATGCGAAGATGGCATTGTGGAACTCGCCCTTGGTAGTGCAGTGTAAAATATCTATGTGGAAGTATGTCTGAGCACTATGACTGTCTCAGTATGTGTGTTTCGACAAGTCTAAATGCTATGATAGCCTTGTGGAAGGGTACTGTGTCACTCATCCCCAGTCACCCAGTGAAATATATGTCCTCTTCTCTAACAACATGTAACAGTACACACTGACAACACAGCTTTGTCCACAGATGTGATATCTCTTTGTTTTGTGAGTTATTTGATAGGACAACTATTTATTCTATGTGGAAGTATGTCTGAGCACTATGACTGTCTCAGTATGTGTGTTTCGACAAGTCTAAATGCTATGATAGCCTTATGGAAGGGTACTGTGTCACTCATCCTCAGTCACCCAGTGTAATATATGTCCTCTTCTCTAACAACATGTAACAGTACACACTGACAACACAGCTTTGTCCACAGATGTGATATCTCTTTGTTTTGTGAGTTATTTGATAGGACAACTATTTATTTTAAGTTCACATTATTCAAATGTGGCTCAGAACAAAATTGCTGTGGGGAATGACTCCAGCCCAATACAGATAAGATACCGTAAGATGTTTAACAAAGTAATTTGTTGCCTTATAAATGTCTAGTCTATGGTAAAGTGTGAGCACCTGTCAGGGCTATAAATAATAATTATTTTATTACATAATAAAACAATTATAGACTGGTGAATTTGGTCAGTACCTGATTTATGAACCCATGAAAAGCAATATTGACCTAGTACCTTGTCCTCATTCAAGATTGGTTTTCGTAGGTCCATAAAAAACAGGTACTGACATCATCACTAGTCTATTATTGTATATCACTCCATGGAGGATGCTGTGTTTTCTGTCAAACCTTCCACTGTTACTTTGTCAGAAGTTCCACATTTCCATATACTTTTATCTTACCTCACACATAAGTGTTGTATTCTGATTGACTGAGTCAATCAATGCACCGCACTTACAAGAGAGTAACATTTTCTATGTTACCCGCTGAAAATGTTGAACTGTGGAAATTTGTTTCCGGTACCTCATACCTCGCATCCGGTACCTCATATTATCATCCGATACCTGTACATCAAACTGTTCAAAATTATCATTTAGGTGCACAGTGAGATAAATATGTTGTTCATTGGTCCCTCAGGGTTGATGTACCATCAATGTTTGTTTATGTTCTGAAGGGCTCTGAGAACATGAACAGATATTGTAAACCAAAAGTGTTCTGTAATCTGATTGGTTGAAAAACATGATCAAATGGTATTAGATTCCTGGAAACTGCAAGACTATTCACTGCATATTGACACGTAGAAACATCACAAGCAATTGTTTTGTTGTGTCATCAACAGTGGTGACGTCATTCAAAAACATATTGTGATGTAAAGTTAGAATGATGTCACAAATGAGCACCTCTAGATGCTACCATGGGAACAAGCTGAAACAGCCAGCTGATGACACTTCACTGCTGTACCCGTACTCAATATAAATAAGTGCAGAGAGTAAAACCCTTTGGTTTACTTTTTGTGTACTATGTCGATAAACATCATGTGTTGGCCAATTTCTGGGTGTTACTGAGTATTTGAAACACAGGAATAAATCATTTGAAACCTCCAGCTGATGTTGTCGGTTCCAAATGTATTCCCGTGTTTCAAATCCTCAATAACATCCGGAAATTGGTCAATACATCATGTTTATCTCCTAATTGAGGGTACATCAACCCATGACCACCTCATGACCACTGAACAACTCAAGGTTCTGAGCAGATGTTATTGTGTCCCATATGTTGAATTTTTGTGCTAAACATACTTCAGAGTATCAGCATGAGGGACGTCACCAACTAAATAAGTCCACGAATTATGATTCTGGCCTCAGAATCCTGTATTGATGACATTCATTTAAGTCATCTACCTGAGCAGATCCTATGTGGAACAAATTACAAACATCATTGTACATTTGGGATTATTTATTCATATCTCTTCGAATATACACAAATAAATATACATATTTACAAATCTGGTAGTATGTGCTTTCTTTATACAGTATGGGTTCGTTAGAAATGTAAGTCATGAAAACTGGAATATACATTAGAAAAAGTACTTGAGAATATCAAAAAATGTTTGTAGAAATATTCAAAATGTGTAAAGAAGAACTTAGCCATTCCATTGACTCAAATTTTCACGTAAGTATATCTCAAAAAAAAATCTGCAATAGGGCATGTTTCAGATATAAACTGTTGGAATAGTTGAGTGAAATTTTGTGGCTGAGACTGATGAGGGTTTAGAGCATCAAGCTGTGGCCTTGGCCTTGTAGCCGACATACTCGTCCCAGCCCTTCCGACATGTCTTCACGATCCAGTCATGTTCATCATCATCTGAACAGAAAGAGGCTGGTCAATATCATATATTTTGAATACCAAAAACAGTTACAAACTCAAAATGATTCTGATGCCACTGATACTTAGGTTAAAATATTAGTTATTGTGGTTAGAATATGTGCAGTTGAGTGACTGTTGTTTTCTTTCACATTCAGCAGCCATCAATCTCTCAATAGAAGGCTTAAAATGATGTGAGTGAGGTGTTAAGCTGCTTTTAGAATATACCAGCAACATCATGGCACCAGAAATAGGCTTCACACACTGTACCCATGTTGGGAATCAAACCCCCGATGCTAGTACAGCTGCCATGCCACACAATATACCAGCAATATCATGGCACCAGAAATAGGCTTCACACACTGTACCCATGTTGGGAATCAACTCCCCGATGCTAGTACAGCTGCCATGCCACACAATATACCAGCAATATCATGGCACCAGAAATAGGCTTCACACACTGTACCCATGTTGGGAATCAAACCCCCGATGCTAGTATAGCTGTCATGCCACACAATATACCAGCAACATCATGGCACCAGAAATAGGCTTCACACACTGTACCCATGTTGGGAATCAAACCCCCGATTCTAGTACAGCTGCCATGCCACACAATATACCAGCAATATCATGGCACCAGAAATAGGCTTCACACACTGTACCCATGTTGGGAATCAAACCCCCGATGCTAGTACAGCTGCCATGCCACACAATATACCAGCAATATCATGGCACCAGAAATAGGCTTCACACACTGTACCCATGTTGGGAATCAAACCCCTGATGCTAGTATAGCTGTCATGCCACACAATATACCAGCAACATCATGGCACCAGAAATAGGCTTCACACACTGTACCCATGTTGGGAATCAAACCCCCGATGCTAGTACAGCTGCCATGCCACACAATATACCAGCAATATCATGGCACCAGAAATAGGCTTCACACACTGTACCCATGTTGGGAATCAACTCCCCGATGCTAGTACAGCTGCCATGCCACACAATATACCAGCAATATCATGGCACCAGAAATAGGCTTCACACACTGTACCCATGTTGGGAATCAACTCCCCGATGCTAGTACAGCTGTCATGCCACACCTCATGTGGTTTGATAACTTCATGGCTGAACAATTCACTGTATTGATGTGCTATGTCTTCACATGTATTATTTAAAACATTTTGCAATTCTTAATCTCAATCCTTCACATCTTAAACCCTTAAATACAAAGTCTTCACAGAGGACATTTATTGAGTCGTGAACAGTTCAGTTACTGTCTGTTACACATTTTTTTAAAGTGTGAACAAAAGTAAAATAATATAAGGGTAACACTATTTTTCAGGGCATTATCATTTGCAGAAGCCCGAGGTCTTTCATTAACCGCCCGAGGAAGGAGGGCAGTTGAAAAGACCGAGGGCTTCTGCAAATGATAATGACCTGAAAAATAGCATACCGTTATTATAGCTAAAATGAATAGAATTTTTAATAAAATAAGAATAATAACAGTGGCATCGGTTTAGAAGCATTTACTGCCAACAACAAAACGACTGAGGTCACTGACACACATTTTACAAATAGAGACGTCATAGAACAACACAAATGACGTCACTTTTGAGAGTGACGACATTCGACCTTGACCTTTGCTCACACTACCAGCCGCCATTGTTTTCAGTGATCAACAACGTTAGACTTCAAGTCGATGTTTTCATTGCTGTATGTTGTCATTTATGCTACAATTGTTATGGTTGGCACAGGCAGGAAAGTGCATAATGGCACAGACACATGTGACGAATGTGAGCCAGATATAAGGTCATAATGAACCCAAGTTTAAACGAGATGAAGGTGATTGAACTTCAACAGCTGAGCTACTTATGACGTCACGTAACAACGGGCTTGATAATGGCCCGTCGTCAAGCATTTTGCGGGCGTTATCAAGTTACAGTGGACCGCTCATTTCTGATAATGTGCAGTGACATTTCTGAGTGGTGTTGATATTGGATATTTTCTTACAGTGACAATACGTCTCTTGAAAATATTATTTCTCTAATGGTATGTTCAGCTGTCAGTACAAACAGTGAGGAAATCAAACATGACAACCACTCACCAGCATTCCTTAAGAACTTGTGGTTATAATCAACAACTACTCGAGTCACAGGATTGTAGAACCCATCACCACAGTCATAGCAACCCTCGGGGATGTCTCGCGGCGGCACACGGTTCGTCAGCTGAGATCGACCTGTAATGGATTGTTTGTTAATATGCAGATTTTCACACTGACAACATGTTTTTCCAATCTTCAATGGTAGACACTGGACTAAAACTTGAGTCTAGTTACATACTGTTTGGTCTTTTAAGCTCAGCTGATAAAATCCCATTTGAACTATAGAAAATGACATGAAACATTTTTAGGATTGGGGACAGACATTTTGGGGAACTGTTCTCATGAAACAAACCATTGCCTGGAATTCTAATCCATGATAACAGATATTGGGTATGCCAAAACGATGCAAATCAGGGTTAACAAATTGTGGTGCCGGCTTAGGTGACCCTCATAAATAAAAACTGACTTCAGTGGTGCCATGAAAGAGCTCTAGAAGGAGACTAGCGGTATTAGTGGGGTTGATCAAGATGCATGTCTGCAGGCATGGTGTAATATATATTACAAAAAACCTAGATTTAGTTTAAGGTTGCTTATATATATTGATAATATTTGTGAATTTATGTTGTCCCCACTCCCAGTACAAGGCATGCTCAAAGTGCTTACACACAATCTGATTACTATTACCCCGAATAACCCAAACTGCCCTCAACGCACTAGGTGGTTAATAGGCACATAACTTATCCGAACACATAAGCTTTTTCTGTTGGGTGAACAGAGTTAAGTTTGAACAAACTCACTTGCCTAAAGTGAGACTTCATGTGTCACATGCTTTGTTGTGGGGCAGAGCTGAAGTCCTAGAATCCATCAGGAGTCAAGCTGTGACCCATCCAAGGACTCTCCACCCCCATCATTGCTTAACATCAGCTGATTTGTGACAAAGCTCTATGCACAGGACGACACACTACTATATTTGAGGTCAGCATTTACCCACACAAGTGAAATGAAGCACATACATATTTTCTTTAGTTTGGTTTGATTGTTCATTGTTTGATGTTATACCCTGCAGTATTCCAGCTACAGTCTGAAAATAATCCTGTCTGGACCAGAAAATCCAGTAATTGACAGAATGAGCATCAGTATGTCATTGAGATACAATGGCATGTTTCAACCGTGGCATGTTTCAACCATGTGATGTTTGAACCATGTATCACCATGCTAGATCCCATTAGTCACATGCATGGGTTACTGAAGACCAATTCAGACCCGCATCTTCACGGGTTGAAGCCAACATAGAGTAGGTGATGTAAGATGTGCAGGGACGTACCAGCTGGTTTGAGTCCATTGCAGATTTCAGTGTAGAACCTTCTGTCATAGCCATCACAGTACTCCCACTTGTCTTCCTCGTACCCAAGGCCGTCCGAGAATGTGTACTTCCCCTGTTAACAGGGGAACAATGATGACTGATACAACATGTTCAGCTTGATACAGCAATATTCCTGTACTGTCGTGGTATGAGCTTGTCTTGACCAGAAAACTTTGGATTGGAGAATTCCATTTCAGTCAGTGAGTTTATTTATTTTATGCCTCTTTTAACAATATTCTAGCAATATCACCAGAAATGGGCTTCACACACTGTACCCACATGAGGAATCAAAATGGGGTCTTTTGCATGGCAAGCAGTGCATACTATTTGTGTCCCACAAGTCTCAACTTACCTCCACAGCATAGCCATTTTCCCACGTTGCCTCGTACTTACTACCATTTGTGAAAAACAGTGTTCCCTTTCCATGGAACATACTGTCTTTCAGTTCCCCTTCATATCGGGTTCCAGTGGGGAACATATATGTTCCCTTACCCTCCATTCTGAAAAAGAAAAAAACAAACAAACATTTATGACATATTGACTTGTCCTTGCTACTCAATCAAAGTGCATATCATTGATGAAATTCATTACTTCTTTTTGTGGGCATGCATAGTTCTTACTGCGAGGGGAACATAAAGAAATAAAGAGGGTACATGAACACATGGACCAGTGAACCTGTTCATTCTCTCTCTGATTCACTTTCGCATGACCCCCACCCCCACCCCCTCCAAATTTACAGTCAAAACTGGTTGTTTATCTTCCATTTGCTGATATTGATAAAGTATATCGATTTACTCAAAATTGTTTAAGAATAAACACTATTCGTCCATACCTCCATGTGTCACGGATAGTCATTTTCACAATCTTCATATTGAGCTGTCAATTTGTCAAAACAGTAACACCTACAATAATCAGCTGATAATCGTTTGTTGATAATCATAGACTCTTAAGATCTTTTTCACGTGCATCAATATTGACGTCATAATAAGAACGGATTCACGAAATGACAATTCACGAAATCTCAGTTCGAACTTATACGCACATTCACAAGACATAGACATCTCCATTCACTTAGAATTAACAAAAGTTTAATAAATAGTTACCGTCCATTTTCGTGATCTCCCTTGTAGCTGCTTCCCGTGTACTCCATCTTGAGGCTTCTGGTGTTGTCATAGCAATCTCGCGAGAGTTCGCGACCTGTAGGACAAGAAGCGCGACTAAGGGAAGCTACTCTAAATAAGAACCCTCATTGAAGGAAGCGCTTTAAAATGACTCTTCTGATAAAAGGTCCATGTTTGCACGTGAACACTCTGTTTTCTTTGTGAATGTGGTGTTACAATTAAGACTAGTTATAGGAAGTAGATAAAACCCCAGGAGGGGTGGGGGTTGTGAAGCTGTTATCACATGTTCTATTATGAGCACTATACCCATCCTCGCTGTTATCTCTCGATGAATTTTTTGAATGGCCCTTTCCTAATCACGAAAGGGAATTCCATTATGTCAAGTGACAACAGCACCTCACCTGTGAGGGTTCTGCGGCACGTTCACGCACAGAGGGAATAGTTAAAACGTCAAGCTACAGATAAACCTTTTAACACTTAAGTGTTTTTATCCTCAGTGTTTGTGAGGAAACTATGTGTAAATGAAACTGACTTAAATTGACGGCTCGTTATCAATTGTACGATATTACTATCCACGACTAAATGCGATAAAAACAATTTTCTGTGTGCTGATTAAAGTTTTCTTGTTTTGATGAAATAACGCCGAAACACTGCAACGTAAGGCAAAAATACCCCCAAACATACTATAATACTCAAGAGCACAAGAAACGTATCACCAGGGCATATATCACAGAAATGTTGTTGAGTATACACAATTGTGTATTCTACAAATTTGCTTTACCAAGCACGAAACAGAATCACCAATGTCCAATCAGTAGTGATCCTGTCCAAGCCTTCAGCAGCATGTGTGACGACCCCTTGAATCGATACATGCCAAAACACGTTTCCTCATGGATGGCGTTAGTCGTCGGATGATGTCAGGAATTCTGTGCCACAGCCCCAAGACAACTTGTTCGAACTGCTGTCGATTTGCTGGTGGAGGTTGTCGTTGTCTCAACAGTCTATTAAGATCATCCCATAGATCCTCTATCGGATTCAGATCCGTAGATCACGCTGGCCAGGGCAATATGTTGATTATCACGTTGTTGAGGTAGTCTTGCTCGAGCCTGGCCCTGGCAGTATGAGGACGTTCATCGGTCTGTAGAAATATGACACCCCACGGCTGTTGACGCACATATGGTAACACAACCGATCTCAAGACTTCGTCTCTGTACCTTTGTGCAATCACATTTCCATGAAAGATGACATGTCGTGCTCTCTGTTGACCACAAATTCACACACACACCCCTCCCCCCATACCGTGTCACTGCCTCTACCAAGAGGGTGCACCTCTTGGACACAGTTTGGCACTAGTCGTTCACCCCTAGATCTATAAACTCGAACTCATCCATCATTTCGGAGCATGTTGAATCAACTTTGGTCTGTAAACAGAACTCTGTCCCAATCACGTCGCTTCCACCGACGTATAGTTCAAGACAGTGTTGACGGGTCAAGACCATTCCACGAAAGGGACAGTGAGCTTTGATGCCAGCCATACGGGGTCGTCGCCATGTCATCAACCGCTATTCTAGAGGTGTATGTTGTGAAGAAGAATATTGTGTTCATGATTGTTGTAGTTTAGCGTTCCTAAGCTCGCGCGGCAACCCTCGGTCTACCCGTTCCTGGACGGTCTTGTGTCTGGCGACCTGTCTGTTGGTAAGGACTCAAAAAGTTGTTGATGGTTGCTCTGCTGCAATTGAAGACTCTAGCAGTGTGACGTTGTGAGGCCACCATTTCTGCTATACCAATATTTATGGCCCAGTGACGCTCGGCTTGTGAAAGTCTTGTCATTTCTGTCATTTACCTTTTGATACTGCATGGTTGCCCTGTTCGACATCTGTATTTGTGCAACAATTGTGCTCGGACATTTTCAGCAAAGTCCATTTACGCTGTTCTTGGAATTTTTCATGACAGCACGAAATTCAGTTATGTCTTAAATTGCTACTCCACCACAGAATGTGTTTGGGCGAATGTTTTTTGAAAACATTTTACTTTATGACAGTACCTGTTATTGCGGAAACGTTAATTTAAATGTGATAAGTTTCTTTTGCCCGTGAGTTTATTAAATAAAACATGTAATAACAAGAGTTTCAGTGGTCATTTAATAAACTTCCTGGACAAAAGCGGAGTGCGAACTCCCCCTCCCCCATCCCAGCTCCCCCCAACACCTTCCTTCTATGATTAACCATTTAGATCTGGCCAAGGTCAAACATGAATGGATGAATGGCAGGGTCACACATCTAATTGTTCGAAAATTGTTCACAACTGGCTTTGTTGTCAACCAGTCAAAGTAAACTTAGTGTCAGTGTTATTCGTTACACTCCACCACTGAGACGTCAAGTACTGAGGCTAAGTTTACTTACTTACTGATTGTCAACAGAACAAATGGGAAATAATTTTAATATCATTAAAACGAATTAATTTGTTACCACGATGCTGAAATGTATACCCTAATAATACTGGCAGTATCAGCCATTCACATCTGAATTACTCTCTATTGTGCGCTTTGTATGTATCTCAGCTTCACGGAAAGTGTGTCATTCGCTCTATTACTGAGTGTGATATGACAAGGCCGGTTCACCATACAACCTACGCCTGATTAAAATACGCACACTCGGCTGGCAACGGTCACACCGGAAACAACATGGCCTCGGGTGGTGTGTGGCTCTGTATTGTGACCGTCTCCTGGCTGCTAGTGCTGTCTCACGGACAGAGGAAGCTGTATGTGAGGGGCGGGGCTTTGGGCCTGGGTGGGGAGAAGGTGTATCTGTCAGGGGTCAATCAGGCATGGGTAAATTATGCACACGACTTCGGTCAAGGTAACTACAAGAAATCTCGTCCTCAGCTGATCAAAACGTTGGATAGCGTCCGTGATAATGGAGGGAACTCGTTACGTAAGTACAGGAGAGAGAGAGAGAGAGAGAGAGAGAGAGAGAGAGAGAGAGAGAGAGAGAGAGAGAGAGAGAGAGAGAGAGAGAGAGAGAGAGAGAGAGAGAGAGAGAGAGAGAGAGAGAGAGAGAGAGAGAGAGAGAGAGAGAGAGAGAGAGAGAGAGAGAGAGAGAGTTGCAGTGAATGTTTCAGTGTCCTTATCCGTAAGTTGTCAACGTTTATCTACCAGGCATTGTCTCTACGAAATAAACACAATGTATAGAAATTATGTATTTATATTATTATTTGATGTCATATGGTATGATGTGGTGCGATATGATATGATATGTGGTATGGTATGGTATGATGTGATATATGATGTGATATGATATGGTATTGTATGGTGTGATATGACACATGGTATGGTATGAAGTAATATATGGTATGATGTGCTATGCTATGATATGATGTACTATGATATGGTATAATATTGTATGGTATGGTATTTCATAATATGATATGGTATGGTGTGATATGATATGATACATGATATGATATGATATGATATGATATGATGTAATATGATATGGTATGATGTGCTATGGTATGGTATTTTATTATATGATATGGTATAGTGTGATATGATATGATACATGATATGATATGATGTAATATGGAGTCTTATGATATGATGTGATACGACGCAGTATGTGTAATGTGGTGCTATGTGATGGGATACATTTGATGCGATATAACATATAGTGATGTGACTATATTATTCCTCTATATAGCTATGATATTGTGTACTATGTTCTTGTATACTATGGGCCTATGGGCCTGTGGCCTTCAATTGAAATACCATATTCACTTTCCATGTTCGAACACTCTGAGTACGTTTAATAGTAAAATATATCTTTCATTTAATATTTATTGCTTTGATTATAATTGGTTTAACATATCAATAATTGATTATTGGATATAT
Source organism: Haliotis asinina (assembly GCF_037392515.1). Taxonomy (NCBI): domain Eukaryota; kingdom Metazoa; phylum Mollusca; class Gastropoda; order Lepetellida; family Haliotidae; genus Haliotis; species Haliotis asinina. The sequence goes on from NC_090281.1 coordinate 46,633,364, forward strand.
ATTACATTGTGCATTCAAGCTTTAATGTTTTCATTTAATATAAGAATCGGCAGAGCGGAAATAGAATATACATAAGTTATGCAAAACATTTTGATAATAAAAATCCATCAAATTTAAAATTGCGATTTCACGCTCTCATTTATGAAATATCTAAATAATATTGCCATAGCAGAGCGGTTGTATCAAACACGTAGCACCATGGGAATAGGACATGCAGTGTTCTCTGTGAACCAGCTTGTCAAAGTACAAGTTGGTTTACTAAAGGTCCGATCAATTAACCGCATTCAAACGGAATTTTAACAGGAAGCAGAACACGTGACCCATGATCGTATTTCTCTCAACGTATTGTTCACTACTGGCTCAGTACTTCCCTTATAATTCACTTTTCGTGTCTAACCGGTGAAGATCCTTTCTGAGATGATCTTCAGTGACGCATGCTTGTCGTAACAGGCGACTAACGGGATCGGGTGGTCAGGCTCGCTGACTTGATTGGCACAGGACGTCGTATGTTAATACTGTTGGTCACTAAATTGTTTGGGCCCAGGCTCGATTATTAACAGACCGCCGTCATATAGCTGGAGTATTACTGAGTGCGTCGTATAACTAGACTCATTCACTCACCCTGCGTACTACCTTACTGAATGACACGCGTTTAGCGTATATTGTTCAAAAGTAGTACACAGTGGAGGCAGTGGAATAGCACACTGGTACGTTCGCTCGCCACGCTGAGACTCGAGTTCGATTCCCATATGGTTACCATGTGTCAAGGCCATTACTGGTTTTTGCCACCTGGAAAAAGTCATATTGCCATATTCTCTTACTCACATACTCGTTAAAGCGTTCGCACGTCACTTCGAAGACAAGGGTCAATTCCCCACATGGGTATATTCATCCTCGATATCTCCAGTGTATACGCTCCGATAAGTCTCCACTATACCCTGGACGCATCTACGGTTCTGCCAGATAAATTTATTGCCTCCCTTTGCTGGCTCCGCCTTCTCACAGTAGCCAATCAGCTAGGCCACCGTTATAACAGAGCTTGCCAGTGTCAACAAAGGTAGCGGTCGCAACTGCGAAGGTTTGCACACAGTGCGTCACGCCGAACACCCAGGTTCGATTCCTCACATGGACACAACACGTGAAGCCCATTTCTGCTGTCCCCCACCATAATATTGCTGAAATATTGCTAAACTCACTCACTGAAATGATGGTAAACACAACTCACTCACACACCGCGTATTTTGTGGAATAACATATTTTACGACCGCCTTTGCTAGTTTGTTTCTACGTCCCGTGAGTGTAAGAAATGTTTCCTCTCCCCTTGTCGGTGAAACAACTTGAAAGTATGAGGACAATTCACATTTTAAAGGCACGGATATCTCAGACCATGAATTGTTATTTCGACCATGCCAAAACAAACATCTGTGTTACACTTTTGAGAAATTTCGTACGCTTTTGTACGCTTATTTGTACCTGTGACCCAGGGATTTGGGTTATAACTGTTTTTCACTTTACAATAAGTCGTCCAATGATAACTGATAAACGATCTCTAATGTTTTGTTGACCTTTCCGTTCATTTGAAATATGTATGCTTATAATAAGAGGCGACGAACGGGATCAGGTGGTCAGATTCGATGTCTTGGTTGACACTTGTTATCGTATCTCAAATTGCATAGATCGATGCTCATGCTGTTGATCACCGGACTGCCTGGTCAAGACCCGATTTTATAAGATCTTCTGGAATATTGCCGAGCGTGTTGTTAACCAGCCAACAACCCAAATCCTATTATATGTGCTGAATGCGAAACCCCCAAATTTCAGAATCCTATCGAACGTTTCAATATTCCAGAAGGTTTACATATAACGTGCAATTTCAAAGAATATCCTCTCAGTACGGAGATTGTTCCAAACGGAAAATATGTACATCGTATAGCGTATAGTATCAATTTTCAATCACATGGAACAATGTTTCTACAGGACTGTGGCTCCACATCGATGGCTCGTCTACACCGAATTTCAACAGCTCTGGCTATGTGACCGGCCTTGACCCTGACCTCATCAGTGACCTCACCGATTTCCTGAACGAGGCTTGGGAGAGAAATATTATCATCAACTTGGTGTTATGGAACTGCGCAGTTAAGCCCGGTAATCCCTAAAGTCAATGGTCAAAATATCGAAGTGACCTTTTCAGTAGTTATTGTTTGTGACGGTCCTTGCATATTTTCATGACCCCAGGGAATCATTTTGCTCTCTCGATTAAATATATTTTGTGCAGACACTCCATGTACGACACTATTAAGTCAAGCATAACATCAGACATACGCGAAATTGATACCATGCAGATGGCTGATCTCGGAGTAGAAATTAAACTCCTTTTGAGTTGCGAGCACTTGGGTTTCTGGTGAAATCGGCACGGAACGCTTAGTGTCTCCTTGAATGTAGGGACGAGTTAGATTACTCAGCTCAAAAAAAGATGCCCTGTCCATAATATAATTCATATACAGATCGTCGTCACTTACGATGTCCAGGGGACAGGTCCGATCCCGAAAAAACACGCCGTTTAAACACATACTTCTCTTGCTGAGTTTCTCTTTTAACAAAAGTTAATACGCCGTTTTGTCCTTGAGTTACAAGAATACTGTTCATTTACGAGAGCAAGTACGTACCTTAATTTTTATTGTAAATTTAAGGTATAGTAAGCCTGCGAGATTTTCCTGAAATGCCCATAAATCGTAAGATTGTGCTACGAAAAAAAATTACGGGATCCTACGCTTACGAGAGTTTTGTGAAATGGGGAACAGAAATACTTTGGTGGTCAAAGCGTTCGCTGGTCACACCAAAGATCCGACTTCGATTCCCCACATGGGTACAATGCGTGAAGCCCATTTCTGGAACCCCCCTCCCTGATGTTGCTGGAATATTCCTAGAACGGCGTAAAACCACACTCACTCTAGAAAAGCGAAGAAAATAATTTAGGTTGAGGGGATCAAGATAATTGTCAACGTGTTTTACGGTTTGCAGTCTACCATGTATTTAAACTAAACTAAACAAAACAAGAACATAAGAACAAACCCCCCACATGGGGTAATGCTTACTTTTGTCTTTTACTTTTGTACTGTAAATGGTTAGCTAACCTTTGTACTCTGAATCAGGGGATCGACTGAACGGCCTTCTCTATGACGACTCGAAGCTGCAGTCCTACATAGATAACGGGTTGAAGCCGCTTGTGAAGGCCCTGAAGAACAATTCGGCACTAGGGATATGGGAGATCATCAACGAACCGGAGGGCTGCATGGACATCGGTGAGAGCACCCACACCATTCTTCAGAAGTCAGGGTCATTGGTGCTATATTACGGCAGCCTGTAAATAATCGAACCTTTGCACTGTTGACAAAAAGGTCGATTTAAGTTAATTAAAGGTCGAAATGAGTAGTTTAATGGCGGGGTTTCATTTATAGCGATGTCAGTAAGTGATTTTGTATTTGTACCCTACTAGAGTATATGTGATCTTTAACAGAATCAATGTAACGATGAGAAGGGAAGCTTGCTTGCGCACGCGTGTGTGTATATGTGTCTGTCTGCTTAAAATACCATCATACTCATCCTGCAGTTAAAAAGGTATACCAAACTGAGACACACTATACTGCAACCCAACAAGAAATTGTTTTATCGCCCAAATGTTGATCACCAGACAAGGAAACAAAAAGTACCACAATTTGGTATGATTATCCACTCCACAATTTTTTTCTCAAAGCAAGCATGATTATAGATTGATTTGGGTTATTAGGAGAGAATGCTTATTTCAAGAGATTACTTGAACGGTAACGCGAAATATCAGCTTTTCGGGCCTCGAAAGTACAGGAGAAGTATACACAGTTGTCAATGAACAGTTACCCCAAAGTACTTGCATGAGATATTGACATGTCTCAGAAAGAGACTGACCTAAATATAAGCTGCATGCCGTCAGTGAAGGTCAAAGTAAAAAAAAAACGGTTGTTAATGAGGTAACCCGTGACGATCCAGGTTAGAAAGAGGTGACTAACGGAAACGGATGGTCACGGCCGTTGACGTGGTTGACACGTCACTGCAATCCGGTTGCGTAAATCGATGCACATGCTGTTAAGCAGTGCGATAAAGATAACGAATGGTATAAACCTTTTGTCATAGTAAATTCGTTATGGCATCTTGGGTTGTATATATAAAACAATGCCATACTAGGTTAGGGTGGAGCAGTTTTCTTGTTAGACTCGCCTCTGAATTGGGTGCTTATGGATATCTGCGGGAAATCTGCATCTGAAAGAGAAAGTTAGGGAAACAACCTAATATATTCTCTCCTGTTCGGAACATGACGTCTTGATGGTAGCCTATTATGAGACCTCACACGACAATTAACCAAGACCCCAACCAGAATAATACTTGCTCTTGTTCTTCCAGACCACGCTTCCAGTGAGACGTGCTACGACACCACGTCTCTCAACATCCTTGACTTTGCTGATTGGACACACGCTCACGTTCCATTACAGAGACTCTTGGTTTTCATTGGACGCCAGGTGGCGGCAATCCATTCAGAAGATAATGAGGTGAGTGAGTGGGGTAGGTGAGTGAGTGAGTGAGTTGGTGTTAGGCAGGTTTAAACTTTATCCTAAAGTCAGAGGAAAGACTCAGGGCACGATTTAGTGCTTTGTTACTTACACCCAATATGACATAGCTAGTCTATTAATGCATGTCTATTAATGCATTATCAAAATTTGGGGAAACGTGGAGCTCATAATGCGTCAACTATACCCCAGTGAGTCTCATAATATATTGTGAAAACTCAAGGAACGGTGCATGTCATACTTTTCCCTCTGTTTTAGTACAGTGTGCAATGAAGATCTTCTAGAGCGCTAAAATGCATATTTATACTGGATATTAACACACACGCGCACGCACGCACGCACCTACGCACACACACACACACACACCAATACACCACTCTGAATTAACTTTCTGTCTCTCCTTTATACTCTAGACTCTCGTCACCGTGGGGTCGTGGACATACAAGTCGGTCACTAATCAGTTCCAGAGACGCAACTTCTACTCTGACCACTGTTTACAGCTGGCCAGCGGTCAAAACAACAGTGGCATTGACCTGTATGAGATACACACCTACTCCACTCTCGGCGTATATTTGCCAACTGATCCCTTCAAGGTAATCTGGAATAAAACCCTGTACACTCTTAGAAAAGTACAGGAACTTCATTTTTTAATTTACTATTGAAAAACAAATCGAGATATTTCGGGGTCAATTAATGTTGATATGATAACAATGAATGTTTGACAGTGCAGCACTATTTGCACTTCGTTATGACAATCGTTGTTTCTACAGTAATCACTCTTGAAGATGATTGGTGTGTGACGTGTGTGAAATTTGCATGTGTATGACTTTCATTTTTCAAACAAAATAGACAAACAAACACTAACAACCGTGTGATGCAAGATGATTGTCGGCACGAATGGTCTACAGTCATTTCTCGACCTTCTTGAAAACCGTTAAAATCAAGAATTACACTCGATGCAAGTGTATGGGGCTACTGCTTCGTGGACTTTCACCCCATGCGTTGTGTTAAGGGTGGTGATAAAGAGAAATGGATGGTGGTGCGTCTATCTTTGAAAAGTTTGTTAACGCTTATACCCCCTACCCAAATAGAAAGCCCAGGTTCCCCTACCTGTTTGTAAGAATATATATTGCATGCACTGACTTAGGATAACCGTACCGTATATGGATAGAATACACGTGACCTATGACGACATCTCTATGGGTCTGGTTACTGGTTGGTTGATCAAGCCGCTATCTACCCGTGAACATCCGGGTTAGAACCTATCTTGTTACAATTAACCGGGTTAGACTTGATCAGCCCATGCTTGATGTAAGAGGGGACTTACGACATTAAGTGATCATGCTCGCTGACTTGGTTGACATATGTCATCGTAACCTAACTGCTTAGATCGATGCTCATGTTGTTGACCACTGAATATGGAAAAATGCCAACACAGAATACAGATGTATCCTCGGAATCAGAATTCGTGGCGGTCAGAAACGATAGGTTTCACAATAATGTAACGGCGGACCATGAACGTATTCGAGATATGGAAATAAATCATAAATGTCTGAATGATTCAGAATTCGGTCATTGGAAAGGGGGGCTGACTCAATTTCCTCAACTCAACTTCTAATTGTGAGATTGCTGTTATCAGAACAATAATATATGTGAAGGGACATGTAATGTAGAAAATAGGATTAACATGCAGTAATTGTCACCTATTGTCAAACAATGAAGTTTCCAATACACCGCAATGCGTATCCCAGTACCGATACCTGCATGACAATATACAGTATTGCAGTACAATTTGTGCTACAAACAAAAAGTAAACCAGCTGAATCCAAGGGTGCTGTAACACATCAGCATCATGTTTGATTCAAACGTCCAAACACAACAGCCTAGTGCGTATGAAAGACTAACTTTCCATGCAGCTCGTGGCAACGCTTGCAGTTTGTGACAAAGTTTGAATCAAACATGGTGCTGGTGTGTTTCAGCATGCTTGGACTTCGCTGGTTTTCACAAAGTTTGAACTTTCATTTCACTCAGACTCAACGAATATTGAATCAGTTGCTTCACTGCATGTTCTAGCAGGTCGTATAAAGTTCCAAAGTACACAAAAAATGCATAGGGGATAGCTCTTAGGGATGTTTTTTATCACCTTCTTCAATGCCGACATTTATACATAATAAAACGAAAGGGAATCTTTCTAATAAGGGATCCTGTTGGGATCCTCTGTAGGAACACACAATGTCATGTGCGTGTTTGTCGTAGGATGCATCAAAGTGGTTGGAACATGGGCGACATGGCTGAGTGAATGTCGTCCTGTCCCAGTTGTATGGTTCGATGCTCATGATGTCAACCACTTCTGATTGTCTGATCATGAACCGATCATTTAACTAACCGATCACCATTTTGAACTTTCAATATAAACAATCAACAGGAATCGGTGACTATCGAATTAGTAACCTCCCAAGCCCCTACAGCTTATAACAACGAAGTTCATGGTCCAGTGCACTGAAATTATAATGATTTGAAACCGAGAATCAAATTTAGATGTTAAAGGGCATAAAAAAACAAACAAACAAAAACAATCCCCCCCCAAAAAAAAAAACAAAAAAAAAAAAAAAAACATAAAAAATAAATAAATAAAAAAACAAAACAAAACAATTTGAAATTACAAATCGCTTGTTGAAGTGTTTCCACCCTTCATGTTTACTGGAAAATCTTGTTTTATTCATACATGATGCCAAGGGTTCAATCTAAATACTGAATGGTCACACAAGTGTCAGCTGTCAATATATTGTAAACAGCGGCAGACGGAATATCTGGAAAACAGTGCCCGTCTAAATGTAAATCAAGCATTCCAAATCATTGAATGTTGATTATGACGGCTAGTCATCTAATACTACCCAGAACATATTTTAAATGATATTATCTGAGTGCATACCATTACCAAAGTGTACAAAAAGACAGATCGTTTCTCGGTTTCTGCAACTTTAAAATGAAATATTATACTTCAACGTGTTGTGATGACTAATATCTTGCTAGCCACAATCCCCTCATACATGTATGAGAAAGTTTGGATGTGGGTTTGCTAATAATTTCTTCAAAATAAGATGTGATTTGGACAAACACTGGACACCGGGGATATAGTTAGACTGACTACTTTTTTAACGCCCCTTAAATATACCACCACAAATCATCTGAAATTATTTATCTCTGCGTACCATCTCCAACACTATTTGTCTGCTTACTATGTACATTAGGCTGAGTTCATTATGCCAGACAAGTAAATGGGGAAGAGGACAGGTAGAGGAACTGGGAGTGAGTGAGTGAGTTTGGTTTTCCGCCGCTTTTAGCAATATTCCAGCGATATCACAGCGAGGGACACCAGAAAATGGGCCTCACACATTGTACCCATGTGGGGAATCGAACCCGGGTCTTCGGCGTGACGAGCGAACGCTTTAACCACTAGGCTACCCCAACGCCCCAGAGGAACTGGGATGTAGTTGTTATGGGATATAGGGGTTTTGGGACATACCCGAACACGTGGGGTCGTGAAGTACTGAACTGCACGTATGAGCAATCATGATGAACAATCACGATGAACAATCAGTTTGAACAATCAATTTGAACGATCCACAGGTATCAGCGACAAACTACTCCTTGGACAAACCTGTTATCATTGGTGAGTTCAGTCAAAAGGAGGGAGGCGGACTGACCGCTGCGCAGCAGTTCAGCTGGGGTTATCACCACGGTTACAGCGGCACGTGGGGATGGAGCGTCAGGGGAGGCGACGCAGCAGCTGATACCCTGCATGTACTTGAAATGGGCATGCGCGAACTCCGTGGACAAAACAACCAATCGGCGGGAGGAATGGTTAACTTCGTAATCCCCTCTCCTGATAGCCATAGCTGGTACATGTATCCAATACGGGTTTTATTGTTTTTGTGTGCATTTTTGATTAGTTAATAAAGGTTTTAAACTAACGAGAGAGACTCAAAATTGATAAAACATTATACTGTTGCACAATCGGCTACATCTGTTCAACCACAAGTGGGCAGAGAGTTTGACCTGTGAGCAGACAGTTGCTAGTTTGATCCCGGTCATGGCTCTGGTTGTTCCCAGGACTGTTGCTTGGGAACAAGGATGTTTGTTGTTTAACGCCGCACTCAGCGATATTCAGGCAATATGACAGCATCGATCTACATGTGACAACCAAGTCAGCGAGTGACCGATCCCGCTGGTCGAGTTTTACGACATGCATGTGATGCTGATGGTGATTTTTGACCCGGATCTTCACAGGTAGTGGCATCATGGCTATAAAACAAGGCTAGGCTGGGCCAGAATATCCTGCTTGAGTTGTCCAAAGGACAGTAAAAGAAGGACAATATCGCCATCAAAAGAAGACAGACCACTGCACTAGTGCCTTCCTTACCTGCATGGACCAGTGACCTCTTGTGAGTGGGATACATGGAAAAAAGAGGTTGCGCAAAACCAATCAGACAACGACATTTATGTGTGAGGAGAGATAAATAAATATACACAGATACAACCAGCCAGCCACACACACATATACACAGACACACATACACATGCGCGCGCGCACACGTGTCATTGTCAAGAGAAACGCGTGCTAATATCCGTCACGTTTCAATTAGAAGATTGAGTCAGATTCACTGGCCACACACGTCAACAACACAGTGAAAAATGTTGTCTACACAACACCATAACATTCTCTGCAAGAAATAAATAAAATAAAAAAAAATAAATAAAAAAAATAAAATAAAATTTGCCTACTCCAACCTGAGCTCCTTGGCATGTCCTATCTTCACATCATCAAGATCTGGAGAAAACACGTCCAAAATGGCTGTAATTGGAGAGGCGGTCGTAGGTAGGACAGCCATCAGCAGCCAGTTTGTACACAATACGTATCCTCGAGCTTACTGGCCCAAAGCGCTACAAAGACGTTGATGTAAATGGTAATAATTTCGTCCCAGATATCTTTTGACACCCCAGGAGCCTAGTGCTTTTCTTTCTTGAGGAAAGTTGCCATCGCCAGTGCATGGGCGTTGTCTCTAGTGTACTCTGTTGTGAAAGAAACATCACTTGCGACGGTGAGTATTCTCACAGACATGATCGTCCAGCAGAAGCCTGTTGGTGTTCCAGTCATCGTGGTGGGCAACATGACAGACGAGGTTGCAGGAAATCCTCGCTTCATGTCAAGAGAGAAAACCGAAAGCATGGTGAACGTTGAATGGCAGCACAAATACATAGAAGTGTCAGCCATGGGCAGAGAGAAACTTTCTGACATTTTCAGAGAAATTGGCATTCCGACCCAATCTTATCAGCGTCCCAAAAGAAGTAACCCCAACATCTTCCAAATTATCAGACGTCGTTTGTCGAGACGCAAGTCTAATGAGTTCAGTACACAGACAAATGGGACCTGTGAGTATGGCACTTGCGATCATTACACAATGAACAAGATATGTGTTGGACATTTGCTTTGAAACAGAAGTGTACGCCGTGTGTTTCATCAGGAAGCAGTGAAGTGACTCTTGCAGATCTTTCTCGATTTGAGAACAATGAGTCTGGTGTGAGGAATTTATGATATACCAACGCCTTTCAGCTGCATATGGGAAGAACGGGACATTGCTTTTGGACGTACACTGTAAGCTCATGCCCTTTCAAACACGCTGAGAACACTACACGTTGATGCTTTATAAAGCCTTGTGCATCAAGCCTTGTGCGTTTTTGTCAGAGGAAATACGTCTAATCAAACACTATGTGTAACATTTTCAAGTGTTTCAGATTTTCCTGAACGATTCCTTTATTTGAAAAGTTAACATTGTTTACGATTTGATTGTTGACACTGGATTTGCATTAAGAGAATTCCACGTTGATTTTCATTGGTCAGCTCAGGATGAATAGATGAAAATGAAAACATATGAAACGAAGCAGTATTTAACAGAGTTAAATGTTTTCAATTCGTTTAGTAAAACCACGTGGATGTTTGATATATGCTGGAATTGTTTGTAATCGACAGGGGCTGATAAAAGCATTTGTTTTTGTGTGTGTGTTGGGGGTGGGAGTATGTGTGTGGGGGTGGGGTGGGGTGGGGTGGGGTGGGGTGGGGTAGGTGCATTGCGGATCCGCCCTGGTCAGCATAAAGCCATGGAGTAAGCTGATTGTTGTAAAAGACTTACGGTTACGAGACAGATACTTCCGGCATCTGCCAAGTCAAGCTGGTCATCTCCAGTGTGTGGACTCATCTGCGAAATCAAAATAGTATACACCTGGAAATTAATCAAGCAACACCCCAATTTTTTCTATTGGAGCAACTTTGAAGTGTTCTGACAATCAAAATATGCCGGGTTGATATAGTTTGACACTTTTTTATTCAACAGACGATCTCTGACAAACAACTTAAAGGGAAAAAGTATCAAGACTTTGCTTTATTGCAACGAAATCCAAATTCTTAAAACTGTCTTAAATTCATGAAAAAATGGACACAATTTACTATTCATCAACAGACGTTGTTGTCAGGTGTATTAACACAAATGTCACATGGAAAGAAAGAACAGTCATCTGAGAGTCTGCACACCGACTTTCATCAATATCTAGTGTGTCCTCCCTGCGCACGCACCACCGATTCCAGACGCCTCCTCATTCCTTGGATGAGTCTCCGGATCTGATTCTGGGGGATCCTGTTCCACTCCTCATGCAGGGCAGCCGTCAATTCGTTGAGATTATGGACTGGTGGGTCTCTCTGCCTCACACGACGGCCAATAAAGTCCCACAAATGTTCAATGGGGTTGAGGTCAGGGCTCATGGCAGGCCATGGAATTCTGTCAATTGCATTTTGCCGCAAAAAATCATTTACAGCATGCGCCCTGTGAGGTCTAGCATTGTCGTCCATAAATATGGGTCTCGTTGCCAGAGGATGGTTCTCAAAATGAGGTACCACAGCCCTGTCAAGAACCTCCTGTTGGTAACGAACACCGTTAAGGTTGCCACGGATGGTAATGATATCCAACTTGCAGTTCATGGAAATGCACCCCCATACCATAACGGAACCTCCCCCAAAGGCCACAGTCTCCTGGATGTTCCGTGGAGCCATTGCTGTGTTCCTCTGCCTCCAGACCCGAGTACGACCGTCCACCATGTGCAGCAAGAACCGGCTCTCATCTGAGAAATGGACCTTCCTCCAAGAGGCAATGTTCCAGTGCAAACGGTCATTACACCAGGCCAGTCGGGCTGCCTTATGGGCTGGAGACAGTCTGGGTCGCTTGATTGGCCTCCTTGCCCGGTATCCTGCAGCTTTCAGACGATTCCGAACAGTCCTGTTCGAGATGGGTCTCCCTGGAAGCCACTCCTGTCTCAACCGAGAGCTCGAGTCGAAGGACCTGCGCCGTACAAGTCTCAGTAAAGCTCTGTCCTCCCGGACTGTGGTCTTCCTGGGTCTTCCTGGTCTAGGCAGGTCTTTAACTTCATTAGTGGCCCGGTATTTTTTCAAAAGTTTTGAAATTATGGAATGATGTCGTCCGATTTGAGTCCCGATTTGTCTTAGAGACATACCAGCATTCCTCATGCCGATTATTTGCCAACGAGTGGCCTCTGATAATTTCCTACGTGCCATGACATTGAAATGAATGAAAAACCGAATGCAATCGACAACCTGCGCTTGTAAACACCCCAGGGAAAAAGTGCATTTTTCGAAAGTTGAGGTTAAAGCAATGCACGTGCGCTGTGCAAGCTTCACGCGCGTCATATCAACCCATGAAAAGCTCATGCTGTATGTCAATACATCAAAATTGAATAATCAATCATCAAAATTACTTCGTTAAACTTTGTTAAGTTTTTATGTGTCTTTGAATTTGGTGTTGCTTAATTAATTTCCATATGTATAGTTTAACTGACTCACCGCCTTCCGTTGGCAAATGTGCAATACTAAATAAATGATGTTTGGGTGCTGATTTGCAGCGTTATCTAGTTTATGTTTTAACTGTTTACTGGATTTCAAGTTTCTCATTAGTTATTAAACGATACTGAAACTACTTCAGCTTGTTTTATTTCATATAGACAATACATTAATGTGACAAATGACTTCAAATGAGACACTTCAAGAAGAACTATTGCAGCTGGTAGCCATAGACTATCGCTATCGCAATAGTTGTTTCCCTCTCAACAGTTACACCTACATGTTGCTGACAATGTTCGTGTCAGCTGCTCATGTCATAATCCAAATCGTAAATCTACTTTTGTGTACGATTTTACTATGGGTGCGGATGAGTTTTGTCGATTTTATTAAGAAAGTATACTTTTCACCGTCTGAATGTCTTATTTATCAAATAAATCACGTCTTCGTGTGACTTATGTGTGTTCTTATCAAGTGTGATAGAAAGGGATCAGGGAATATGTGTGCTACCGCACACAGCGATTGGTGAGTGAGTGCAAGGTCTGCGTCACCACGGCAGTATTTCAGCCATATCGTGAATACTAATAATATACACGTGTAGATAATCCAATAAAACTGTCGTCGACAAACAGTATTTCTAATAGATTAGCAGGATAACGTTTTGTGGAGTTTGAGAACACCAAGCACCTACACAGGACCGCAGCGAAATAGCATACCGGTGACCACGTGGTTCTGACCAGTTAAAATTCACAGTTACTCTTATGTGGGAACAAAATGCATAAATTGAGCATTGTTATTTTTTACAACTTCATGAACACTATGAAATTATGAAACTTATAACAGCTCATCAAAGCTAGTGAATAAGAGTAACTTCGTTAACCGAGTGAGAGAACTAATGCTAAAATATCCTTCAGTCATGTGGACTTCAAATATCGAAAAAAATATCACTGTTTCCTAATACGGATAATAGAATTTTAAAATATGGCTTACGTTATGTAGTGAGGTACTCAATATGGAAGGCAACTCTTACAGGCTTAAGAATGAACTTTACTGTATTAAAAGTTATCTCCCCTGGTGTAGCAGACGGTTCCCGTTGTTGACATGGAAGACTTGACAGCAGAAAAGAGAAAGCTGGTTTTATGTGATTCTGAAAGGTAATGAAAAAAAATATGACATTCCTCAGTCTAGAGTATACATAACTTCAGGAGTTGGGACTGAACACATGACAGGGGCAGGACTATCAAACAAGGTCAGTACTACGCATCGCCGGAGTCTTGGTCAGATTGTGAGCAGGGAAAGTAATCTGCTAGTCTGCTTATTTTTCTGGAAACACGTGCTAGAAGCATATCTCTAAAGTTTCGTTGCGACATTTTTAAAAATTTATTTAATTTTCATTTTATACTTCCTAAAATTTTATGTTGGCGACAGTGGCACAGCGAATGTGCCCTCGTCCATGCATACACCTGCAAATACAGAACTGCATGCATCATAAACCACCTCAAAGTATTAACCGACTTTACCCGACCTCAAAGAGAAAGGAAGATGTCTGAAAGCTTCATCATAATCCTTTAACCAACGGAAAATCATTTTCAAATGATTTGGCTGAAACATTCTGGTCGCGCATTTGCCGCAATTAATTAAGCAAGAGTCAAGGGGTCAAAATAAAATAAAATAACTTTCTTCTGCCCGGTAATAAATGTGATAAAGTGAAACAAAGATTGATTCTTTATAACGATGTGTCGGTGCCAATTAAGAAGCTGGTAATTATTTCTTTAATTATGAAATATCTTTCATAGTAACAAGTCATTTATTTCCCTTTCATGAAGAAAATTCAGAGGAGCGCAGTGAAGTCTTTTAAAGGTTTCATCACAGATGTTTATAGAAACTGAAAGTAGCCGGCGTCTACACTAAAGCTGAGTTTGTTGGCACCGGGTTGTCACAAATCCTTCAAACATTACCGTGACAGTGCAGTGACAACGATTTGAGTTAAGTTAAGTTAAGTGAGTTCATATTTAACGTCACATCAGCAATATCTCAGCCATATCGTGACGAGAACATTTAATACTGAAATGAAGTATATATATCTATTATAAAACCTGTCAACGAAGGACAGTAAAACAACTAGAATATCACAGATGAGAATATAAAACTAGTAACTATACCTAAAACAATTTATCTATAGAGGACAATACAAGATAAAAATGGGCTATAGATTGCTAACAACTGAAAGTAGATCACCATACTAGGGACCATGGGGACTTACAGTACCTTTGCTACCTGCATGGACCCTAGCTGGATTTACATCGTCCCCTCAGCCATCAGCAATTTGGGAAAACTAGCCATGCAAATAAAACGACACTTATGCTACGATTAAAAACGTGAAAGTTTGAATTTACTTTGAATGTTTGTGGACTTACGTAGCCTCTCAGGGGGACAATAGTTTTACAGTACTTCAACCCCCTTTGACGATACAGCCACTAACAAGCACAGTTACCAATTTAAACCTCCAGTAATAAAATATTTATCTATTTACAATTCTGTCAATAAATCTAATTCTTTTAAAGATGCAATGATTAAATGAGAGCTTGTGTTATTAAAAAGATCCTTCAGAATCCGTGAATGAAAATACTGATCCCTTGTGATGGAATACTCAACACAGTCAAGCAGGATATGCTTGACTGTGATTCTTCCATCACAAGGGATACAAAACGGAGGATCCTCACCTTTAAGCAAATATTTATGTGTATATCTTGTGTGGCCAATACGACATCGTCGCATGATGACCTCCTCAAATCTGGACTGACAACCCAAGTAGGTGTAGCCAATATACGGTTTTATTTCATGTAATTTATTGATACCTACTTGAGTGTCCCACTTCTTCTGCATCAGATCACGGATATACGTTCTAATGCAAGCTTTGTAATCTGAATATGGAAGAAGAAGTGGTGTCACAGATTTGTTGAGTGCTGCCTTGGCAGCAAGATCAGCCATCACATTCCCAGAAATACCTACGTGACTGGGTAACCAACAAAAGACGATGTCGTATTGGCCAGTAGCAAGAGTATTATACAGTTCAATAATTTCTATTAAAAGTGGATGTTTACAAGAAATATTTATAATAGCCTGAAGGCAAGAAAGAGAGTCGGAATATATTATATACTGTTTACGTTTCGGGTGTCTTTGAATATATTTGAGAGCTGTTAATATGGCGTTAGCTTCTGCTGTAAAAATAGAACTATTGTCTGGTAATCTAGAAGATATTGTTCCGGATCCAATGACAGTAGCGCAAGCAACTGCACCACCATCCTTGGACCCATCTGTAAATAAGGATTTGTAATTGTTATATATATGTTTCAATTGATTATATTCTTGTTTATACTGTAATTCATTCGTTTCTGATTTTTTAAATGTCGTTAATGTTAGGTCAACCTGTGGTCTAACCAACTGCCAAGGGGGAGAGGAAAGAAGACGGAAAGGAGCTCTATTGTCCAGCTCAATACCACCAGCAGCAACAAACGGCTTTATTCTGAGCCCAAGAGGTGAAACAAGAAAAGACTTTTTGCTATACAAATCCTGATAAAGAGGATTGAAGACACAGTTATATGCAGGGTTGGATTCGTTAGAGTACAGTTTTGTGATATATTGTAAAGATAATTTAATACGGCGTTGTACAAGAGATGGTTCATCGGCCTCAACGTAAAGACTGTCAATAGGTGAAGTTCTGAAGGAGCCAAGACAAAGTCTTAGACCTTGGTGATGGACAGGATCAAGAAGTTTAAGATTGCTTTTGCAGGCTCCACCATAGACGATGGAGCCATAATCAAGTTTAGAACGAACGAGTGATCGATATAGATGGAGAAGGGTAGCTTGATCCCCTCCCCATTTTGAATTTGAAACCACTTCCAACACGTCAAGTGCTTTCAGGCATTTAGTTTTAAGAGATGTAATATGTGGTAAAAAAGTTAAATGTGAATCAAAGATTAGACCCAAGAATTTGGCTTGCTTCACAACTTTAATGGGCGTCCCATCTAGAGACAGTTCAGGGTCTTTATGGGGTTTGTATTTACGACAAAAATGCATGCAGTTAGTTTTCGATTTGGAAAATTTAAAGCCGTTTTCAAGACACCATTTATTTATTTTGTTTAAACACAACTGCAATTGCCGTTCAATGGTATGCATATTTTTACCACGACAAGAAATATTAAAATCATCCACAAATGACGATCCATCAATTGAATCGTTTAAAACTTTAGATAAACTGTTGATCTTGATGCTAAAAAGAGTGACAGATAAAATACTGCCTTGTGGAACACCCTGATCCTGATTGTAATGATCAGACAGGGTAGAACCCACACGGACCTAGAATTGTCTGTCGTTTAAAAAGTTGGCAATAAATTGAGGCAAACGACTTCGCAAACCAAAGTCATGTAAATCCTTCAAAATACCATGTTTCCAGGTTGTGTCATATGCTTTTTCAAGATCAAAAAAGATAGACATAGCATGTTGTTTATTAATTAGTGCGTTTTTCACAAATGATTCCAGTCTTACTAAGTGATCGACAGTACTTCTGTTTTTACGGAAACCACACTGTATATCTGTGATAAGATTATTTGTTTCCAAGTACCAAACAAGTCGATTATTTATCATGCGTTCCATGGTCTTGCAAACACAGCTAGTTAGTGAAATAGGTCGATAATTGGACGGATCTGTATGATCACGTCCAGGTTTAGGTACTGGTACTACTATGGCGTCACGCCATGATGGAGGAAAGTTACCCGATGTCCAAATATCATCAAAAATATTTAGAACAGTTTCTAGGCAGGATTCTGGTAAATGCTTCAGGAGTTGATAATGTATGTTATCAGCTCCTGTAGCAGTGTCATGAGCTTGATCAAGAGCAGTATGGAGTTCATGAATAGAAAACGTTTCATTATAATCTTCCCCATTATCAGAATTGAAATTAATAGTTTTCTTTTCTTCTTGTTTTTGATATTGCTGGAATTTTGGAACATAATTTGAAGAGGAAGAGTGTTTAGCAAGGGTTTCACCTAGTTTATTAACAATATCTGATTTATCAGTAAGCAATTGATCTCCATGTTTAAGATGATGGACAGTAGATTTAGTACCTTTACCTTTGATTTTCTGGACCATGTTCCATACCTTGGACATGGGTGTCCGCGAATTTATTTTGGACACATAATTTTGCCAAGATTGGCGTTTGTTTTGTTTAAAAGTACGCCGTGCTTTAGCATTTAAAATTTAAAATTTATTTAAATTATGCACCATAGGATGGCGACGGAAATAATGTTCTGCTTTCTTCCTTGCCTTCCTAGCTTGTTTGCACTCATCGTTGAACCATGGTTTTCTTATGTGTGACACTACAGAGGAATTTGGTATACACTCATCAGCTATGGAATTCAGTTCATCAGAAAAAGATTTAATAGCATCAGGAACGTCAATAAAACGTTCGGGTTTAAGTTTTTCAGCACACAGTGTTTCATATAAAGCCCAGTTAGCCTTTTTAAAATTCCGCCTTGATGATGGAGGAACATCAGATGGAGTTACAGCTTTTAATACAGTAGGAAAATGGTCACTTCCACAGAGGTCATCGTGGACTGACCATTCGAATTCATTAAAGTTCGGAATTTGTCAATGACAAGTCGAGAGCAGAATAAGTCCCTGTACCAGGGTGTAAATATGTGTTGGAACTATCATTATAAATACATAAGTCATTGTCGGAACAAAAGTCCTCCAACAACTTACCTTTAGTGTTTGTAGTTACACTACCCCAGAGTGGGTTGTGGCCATTTATATCTCCCATTATAATACAGGGTTTCGGGAGCTGGTCATATAGAGCTTGGAGATCGGTTTTAGCAAACGTCGAAGACGGCGAAATATAAAGAGAGCATAGCATAAACGCTACATGTAAAGTAATTCTCACTGCAACAGCCTGCATAGTAGTATTAAGTGAAACAGGGCTTTGAATAACGTTTTGTCTGACTAGAATGGATGACCCGCCAGTGGCTCTATCACCCGGAGGTGAAAAAGTATGATATGCATTAAAATGACGAAGGTCAAATGTATCTGTTTGTTTTAAATATGTCTCTTGGAGACATATCGCCGAAGGTGTAAAATCTTGGACTAATAGCTGTAATTCATGTAAATTAGTCCTCAATCCTCTGCAGTTCCACTGTACAATATTATTGGAATAAACTATCTTTTGGGAGGATTTATTGGGGATCTACCCCGCACTCTTTTGGAGGGCGACAAGCTATGTGCCCTAGAATGGACGTTTTCAGAAATGTCCATGTCTTCAAGAGACCCATATATATTGAACAACTGAATTTTGTTCTGTGATCCTTTAGGAGCTCTGCCACTTTGTTGTTTTGAAGCATCAGCCTTTGACTTCGGTTTACTTTTTACCGTTTGCTGACTATCAGCTGTCGACTGAGACTTTGAGTGTAACTGAGATGATGATTTGTTATCATGTACTAGGAAGTGATTCCTCAGTCTGAGATGACATAGTAGGGGATAAAAGCTGTGGAGAATCTCAACTGACCCAAGTCAAGGTAGTTTGGCAGCTTGTAGATGATTTTGTTATTTTAGATCTGGACTCAGATGGTGGTTTTGCGACTGTAGCATAGCTTTCTGTGAGGTCAGATCTCTTCACCAGTTTTTTTGCTTCAGAAAAAGAGATGTTTTGGGTATACTTTGTTCTGTTTATTTCCATTTGCTCTTTCCAGATTGGACACTGTTTCGAAGAAGAAGAATGGTCGCCTGAGCAGTTGGTGCATTTTTTAAAGTCACTGTCACAATCTTCTGTTGTGTGTGTCTTCTCACCACAGTGAGCAGACACAACAGACAATGTGCAGGTAGATACACCGTGTCCATATTTCTGGCATTTAAAACACCTGAGCGGGTTGGGGATGTATGTATCAATCTGAATATTACAGTAGCCTGCCTTCACTGATTTGGGTGCATTTGGAGAGGAAAAAGTAAACAGATATGTATTGGTTTTGATGGTTTCGTTGTTTCTCCGGATTGAAAAGCGCTTGACTTAGAGTACACCTTGATCCTTCATTTCAGATCCTATATCAAGGTCCGACATATCATCGAACAATCGATCCCGATCTCTCACGATACCTTTACTTGTGTTCAAGGTTTTATGCGGAGAGACCGTGACCGGAATGCCCACGAAAGATTTAATATTCATCAAGTTGGTTAATTGCTGTCTTTTTCCGCATTCAATTAACAACGCACCCGAACGTAAGCGTCTAATGTTCTTAACGTCCCCTTAAATACCCTTCGATACTGCGAAAGGGTTCAGCTTTAATGGTGTCTTGTCGGGAGTCTCAATAACAAGAAAACGTGGCCAATACTCAATCGATAGAGACGGTCTGTGGTCGGTATCAACAGGATCAATTTCAAGTGGACGTTTTGTTTTTTTGGGGGGTCATGTTATAAGCCATGGTTGGTGTCATATGGTTCATCTTACGAGCTCCCCACCCACCACGGAGTATCACAAGGACAATGCTAAAGCAAGCGGGCCTCCAGCTTGCAGCACCAAGGATACCCGGATGATATACTCAGTAGTATATCTAGTCTACACTAGACTTCTACACTAGTAGAAGAATTATAAATAATTAGTCTACCAGATTGGCCCATGAGCCATCGCCTTCTGGCACAAGACTCTAGGCAAAGTTCATATAATCATAATTTGGATAATTCACAATCGAAAAAGTTACAGATCACAAGTAGTGCCAAGACTAAAATCCACAACAATTCAAAATCAAATTTGTGCAATGACACATACATAGTCCATGCACAGGGCTTGGCATGACCAGCCGATTGGTTGAATCGGGCCAATTCAACCACCCGTCTAGGTGAAGTAAGGGCCGAAGTGGTGTGTTGGGCAAATGGAACGCAGTTAAAAGCCCAACTGCCCTCAACCACCGGGATCCCGTCCTCCACCGACACGGGACGCAACCCACGGCAAACAGGTTGCCCAATTTAGTCGCCTCGTACGACAAGCAATGGGGTGCTGTGAACACATTCTGTCCCGGGTCCACACGGGAGAAGAGCACTTAGCTTTACCCAGCACCCACCATGAGGAGGTGGCTCTTCATGGGTGTCTCTTGTCACGTGCTACTATGTGAATGTACATAATTTTGATAGTGAGGAAGAAACTCATTTTAACTGAAAAGGAGCTCCAGGGAAACCAGATATTTAGAGACTAATAAAATCTGCATTGGGGCTAGAGTCAATATCAATCAGGGGTGTTATCATCCAGGCATCAGATATAAGATACCTCATGTTAAGCCCTTTCTAGACTCTATGAAGTCTCAACATAGCGCTGCTGTCATTACCCCATGTGGCCCAGCCACGCTCCACTACTGCAAGCAGCCTGTCTGGAAACTTGCAGCCAAAAATGTTACTTTGAGACTAGATAGCCAAAGTGCAAGATCTATGTGGAACACCAACAAAATTACTCAGGAATTTGAACTTGTCCCCAAATTCAAAAGCGTCCATTTGTGCAATATGTGAAGAGGATACAGATAAACTTTTATAGACGCACACTGTTCAGTGGAAATGAAAAGACTAGCGTCTGCCTTATACTGGAATATGTTCTGGGTATTTCTAGATACTAGATCATCTCACTGGATTTTACCTTGCATGCCTCATTCTCACCACGAAGATTTAAATCCGAGATCATGTGCCGTAAATCGTTTTGTTTTGCTTCTTTATGAGCTGTGGTTTGCTTTGTATTTTTATTTAAAAAAAATTGGATACAAAAGGCGCAGTATTAAATGTCAAAGACATAACCCTCTTAGTTAGGGAACAATAGATCATGGCCCTTATTCTCGAAACGTTCGTAGTCTTAAGAACTCTTAAGTATGATCGTAACCAATGTCGTAAGAATGGGCTTAAGAAGTTCGTAGGGCTACGAACGTTTCGAGAATAGCCAGCCATCAAGATCAAGGAAAGACATCATACTAATTTGTTGGTCTGGACGTGTTTCTTCAGTTCGTATTTTTCATGTTTTTTGATCAGGGAAATAACGTGGTTCAGGGACTGTGAGACTGACTTGTCACCTGCATACCTCGTTGTCTGAGGTGAAGTGGTAGCCTTGTGGTCAGCTCGTCTCGGTGAAAACCCAGGTTCGATTCCTCACGAGTAAAATGTGTGAAGACATTTCTGGTGTCCCACGCATGCTATTGCTGACATATTGGTAAACGCGGTGTGAAACTCACTCACTTTATGTTTCTAAAAATGCATATATTGAAACAGAACAAGGGCTATCATTGGAATTAACCAAACGAAAGGGTAAAATGTGCATTAAAAAAGTTGACTAAATATATATAATGTCTCCCTGACAGACAAAAATTCAACATGATAGCTAAACATAATAAAATGAGCATACCTGATGCACATGGTGCTAGAAAAGTATGCCTATCTAATGCAATGGTGTAACAGTAATTGATTTAGGTTTAGGAAGAATCGTAAAACTTGCTTATCACGGCTTCAGACCATTTGGAACCAAAGCATATGCTTGCTGTTTCCTATGAAGCTTACCATAAACTGCCTAATATGTCACCAAAGAATGTTTGGCATTCATATTAAGGCTATTAATATGTATGGTTTAGAAATCCGGGTGATCTTTTCAAAGCAAAGCTTTTTAAATGTGTTCCAGGGTTGGCTCGAACTCGCACAACGTTGCAGTGCCAGGGAATTGTGGAACTAGATGTATGGACTCCTTAGAATGTTTGAAACACGTTATTTAAAAAAATAGACACAATCGGAAGAGAAACGTGGGCTTCAAGCATCAACAAAATGTTATTTTCATTTGGTTATGGTATTGTTTGGGAAACTCAATGTGTTGTTCAGAACAACGAGTTCTTTGATACATAGCTGTGCAACCCCCACGTTTTCAAAAGGCTGGATCCGGCCAGGACTCCTTGGTTTGTTTCACTTTTTCATCTTGTCTTTGGTAGATTGCTCAAACTGAAAAAGGGAAATAGAATTTGAATAAAGCCATTCTGTCATCCAGTTTGGATGCTCGGCGTCAAATAACAATAATTTTATGAAAGAACTTGGTATTTCAAATAATGCCATATAGGACAAGAATGTTAACTGCGAAAGAAATCTGCCCAAACAATTTATCGGTGTTATCAACCTTTAGTTGAAATCTGAAGACATGTCTGTTCCTTTTTTTGGGCTCTGTCTCGCATATTTTAAGAGCCGGGAAACAGCCTAATACCGGAAGTAGCGCTCGATTGAAGGCCCGCTTATCACCTTCAGATGACCATTCGTGAACACTCGCGCAGTTATCATTTGTCATAGTGTTAATCGATTGTGAGCAGTCCGCGTTGTGCAACTGTAATACTGCTGAGTGCAGTGTTAACCAAACATCCTCATTTCATAGTCACAATTGCACAGTCGACCCTGCTTGTTGCAGAGATTTCTTACGAAGGTGGAAAGGTTTTGTTAAAACCGCACTAGCAAATCTTCGCTCAAAATATTTCCCATTTTCACTGACAATATTACTGCCATCTCACGAAAGCAAATTAAACTGAATTAAATTGATCTTTACAAATGTAGCACCCTTTTCAAAACACATTTATTATGTTAGCTATGCGTGGGCCTGGGGCCGTAATAAAGAAATATAATGAATCTACACAATATAGTGTCTGCATACAAATTGCACCACGCGTGTCTTCAGCATCCTGTTCGGAAATGAATAATGCAGCCATTGCAGTGACGAGGATTTGTATGACAAACAAAACCAAATAATAAAACTCTGTCAACTACAGATATAGATATTTATCATAAAATGGTTAGTGTTCTCGGCAGGATCAAGCCAATGAATATTTTCGGTTTCCGTTGGAGTCATAAAATGGTTATGGTAGATGGAGTATGGTAAATTCATAGACTTACGAGGATTTCGACTGTCAGTGTTAGCGAGAGGACGGCACAGGAATCCAGGTGCACAATGTCACGCGAACATTCAAGTGTATTTGTTGTTCAAAAGGTAAATTGAAGGCTTCTAAAGCTCAAAGCGAGTTTGTTGTTATTTTTCAAACGTTAGCTAAGATTTGTTGAAAAAAATACTTGCTTTAACGTGAAATAAAAAACTCCCAACTTACTTGGAACTAAATGACCTAACAGTCGGCTGAGTGATCAGGAGAAAAATAGTCACCGGGCTTGTGAAGTAATACATTAATACGCACATACGTTTGACGTCATAGACATTTCAGGAAGGTAAGTTTCATGATTTGTGGCATTTGAAATCGTATTTTTGAAAAAAGAAATATGATCAATATCCTGCATTAGGAATAAACATAATGTATTTGCTCTCAAGGCCTGCTAAATACAATGATTGTTCCTAATGCAGGATTAGCCATTACAAAACACACTTGCTTGATAGCGCTGGCATGAATACCTAAAGCTTTCAACTGTAGAAGACAATACAATATAATAACAGGCTGTATATTGCCAACAACTGAGGGTCGATTTCCATATTAGGGACTACAGGGAATCAGGATACATCTACTTCCTGCATACACTGCTCTTTAGAAAAGGCACAATGATCGTTCTTGTGTCAATATCTGCTTAAAACACGTTTATTCCGTCCACGCTATGTCCTTCAAACAAAAGAATTTTACCTGATGGCAGGTAAGAAAAAGAAGCAATTGAAACATGAGCTAATGAAAGACGAGAACTTCTTTCCCTCTAGACTGTTTGAAGTATCATGACAAATGGAAATCTGGAAACGATCTCGCAATTATTCAGAAAAATAATGGAAGCTACATAAATATGACATGAACTATGCTGGTGACGTTGATGTCTAATTTGGCATCGTCATATGACATTGACATCGTGTTTGTTGGGCCCTGAGGCAATCTGGTCGTTTTGCCCAGTTCTAGGGGTCATTAACATTGGCAAAGAAATTCTAACTATCTGAAAATGTACCATTTCTTACATGATATCAGGTATTTAGTAATTGTAGTCAACAGCCTGATATCCACTGTTTTTGCAAGCGCGTGTACCTTTGAAATAGTTCAGTATGGAAAGCGTCTGTCA
The DNA here is from genome assembly GCF_037392515.1 of Haliotis asinina. NCBI lineage: Eukaryota > Metazoa > Mollusca > Gastropoda > Lepetellida > Haliotidae > Haliotis > Haliotis asinina. The sequence continues at coordinate 46,657,946 of NC_090281.1, forward strand.
GGGTCTGCTTTCAATGTGCTTGGGATGTCTACCCTTTTCTCATGTGCTGCCGAATGTGCTTCATACAGATTGTGCAAGTCTTTCAACGTTGATGTGGACCAACACACGTGCACCCTCAACGAGAAAGAAGACATTGGAGATCTACGGAACAGTCCGGCAACAATATACAGTAGAATTGACTCCTGGAATACGGTAAGGTGGCGAAATAGACCATTCATTAGTGTTATACCATTTGATATTTTAGAGGACGAAAAGTACTCATATTAGAAAGTACTTCCGTCCTGAACAGAAATATTTGCTGAAGGTTTATTCATAGCAGTATTCCGCGTTTGCAAACAACCAATCGCTTGCAAGCGATGAACAACGATTCAGTTGACAACGTAGCGCTTTCAGACGATTGCGATCGCAGCAATCGCTGGACGAGGTCAAACCAAAATGGCTTGAATTAGAAGGCTGAACAAAATTGTTCGGCTGCCAAACTGGCAAAAACAGCTTACATCACAACATCCTCAGTTTGTTCCACATGTTCAGTGTAGTCATCGAGACTCTCCTAATATGTTCTTTTTTTGCGCCAGACTAGCAAACGGTAATCGCTTCGCCGTTTTGAGAAGACCGATAAACGCTTCGAGCTGTTGCAAGCCCGGAATAAGCAATTCATTAACTTACTCTAAGCGATTTTCTGCCTGCAAGGCACCCAGGATGTAATGATAGCTTTGTAATCAAAGTAGGGAATGAGGAAGAAGTGACGTCACAGAAGTGTTGTTGTCTTAGCAACAAAATCGACCATTGTGACCAGAAATGACAACATGACTGAGAAACAACAAGAGAGGACGATATGGTATTGGCCAGTGGTAAATTCAATATTGTGCATTGTTTTGAAATATGGTTAATGTTAGGTCGACTTGGGGTCAACCAAACTGCCAATGAGGATAAGAAAGAAGTCGAGAAGGAGATATGTTATCCCGCTGGATGCCGATGGAAGAAATGAATGGTTTGATTCTTAGCCCAAGAAGCGGAACAAGAGAAGACTTCTTGTTATGGGGATCCACATGAAGATGATTAATGATACAGTTAAATCGCGGGCTTGAAAGCCCAGTTTCGTTACATACAGCATGTGAAATTTTATATTGATAAGTTAAGAGATGGCTCATGGGCCTTGACGTAGAGACTGTCAACAGGAGAAGTTCTAAAGGACACATGGCAAAGTCTTCAACCTTCGGAGGGTGGAATCAAGTATTTTTGGGCTGCTTTTGTAGGCTCCACCACATAGAGTGGAACCGTTATCAAGTTCTGATCTCATCTATATATGTGAAGAAGGGTAGTTTGATTCTCTCCCCACTTTCATTTGGAAACAACCTTTAACAAATCGAGTGCCATCAGGCGTTTAGCTTTAGGGGATTTAATATGTGTCAAGAATGTTAAATGTGAATAAAAATAAGACCCAGGAACTTGGTCTCCTTGACAACTCAGGATCCTTATGCAGTGTGTATTTACGACGTAAATGTATAGAAACAGTTTTCGATTTAGGAGATTTAAGACCATTTTCAAGCCATCATTTATTTATTTTGTTGAAATAGAATTGCAGTGACTGTTCAATAGTATGCATATTTTACCGCAACAAGAAATATTACAATCATCCACAAATAATGATCCAGTGATCATTTCGAACATTTGACAAACTATTGATCTTAATGCTAAACAATGTGACAGATGAAATTCAACCCTGATCGTGATTGTAATAATCAAAAAGGGTTGAGCCTACTCGTACTTTAAATGGCTTGTCTGTTGAAAAGTGAGAAAAGAGAGGTAACGACCCCCCTCAAAACCAAAGTCATGTAAGCCCTTTAAATGCCATGCTTACTTTAAATATTATCAACATTGCATGTTGCTTATTTACTATGGCATTTTAACAAAGGATACTAATAAACCAAATGATCAGTGGTACTTCGATTTTTCCTGAAGCCACATTGAATATTTGTTATATGGTTATTGGTTTTAAGATACCATGTTAATCTATTATTTACCATTCCTTCCATGGCTTTACAGACACTACTCTTTAAAGATACCGGTCTGTAATTTGATCCCGGTCGGGCTCCGAAATGTATTATGAGCTTGCTTAACGAAGCGGTATTGAGGGAGGTCATGTAAAAAAAATAATTCGTTATAGTTTTCACCATTGTCTGAGTTCATATTGGTGTTTTCTTCTGTTGTTTCTGATACATTTCAAACTAAGGGACTTAAGTGGATGATGGAAAATGTTTGGCGAGGGTTAAATGATATCTTAGTTTTTTTTTATTTTCACCATATATCGAGCCTTTGCCTTGTATTATTTGATCACGTTCCACTCCTCTGTGTATATTCTGTGAATATTCTGTTTAAATGCTGCTTAAAGTTTAACTTTGTCTAAATAAAGGAATCATTAAATTATTTTTCTTGGTACAGGTGGATCAATCCCAGGGTTGAATGTTTTCAGAATGTTAAGGATGTGATCAGTCCCGCATCTGTCATCATGGACCATCCAAATTCATTACATTAGGTTGAATTAGCGAGTAATAGATTCACCGAAGAATATCTTCCCATAACTGGATGAATATAAATGGCTGAGTTGTCACTGAATATCACAAATTATTATCGGATTCCTTGAGGATTTTACCTTTAGTATTGGTGTGGACACTTACCCAAAGCGGGCTGTGTCCATTCAGATCGTCCAGGATGCTATGTGGCTTTGGAAGCTGACCATACAGATTTTGCAGATCCGACACTCGGGTATCACAAGATGGAGGGACATATAAAGTGCACATCAGTCAACGCAGAGTCAGCTGAACAGCTACAGTTTGGGAGATTGGTATTAAGAGGGGCATGGCTATGCATGAAACATTTCCCGTTGCTCTATCTCCTGACGGCGTGATAATCACTGTATTGTCATAAACTGATTGAGTCTGTCCCCGGAACACGCACTGCTGAAGGTTTAAAATCACTTATAAGCAATTGTATCTACCAGAAGGCATTCTTCTTAAGGCAAACATTGGTTGCTGAAAGCCTATTCTATCCCGGACCTTCACGGGTCAGCTCCGTTGGGATTTCTTCTTCAGACATGTCAGACAAGAAAACGAGCTCTGCCCCCACAAGCATTTCGTGTCCTGTGCACCGCAACCTGACCATTTGCAAATGTTTAATCGATAGCAATTTGAGAGATTTGAATTTTTCCATGCGCAGGGCACAGCATGGCCAACCGATTGATAGAATCAAGCTAGTTCTACCACCCGTCTAGATGTAGTCAGTGCGAAAGTGCTGTGTTGGTCAAAAGGAACACGGTTCTCGGATACTTTCGCCCTCATCCTTCAGAATCACGTCCTCCACCGATACAGGGGCACAACTCAGGGGCACAACTCAGGGGCAAACAGGTTTTCCGATGTGGTGGTCTCTTAAACCATCTATGGGGTGCAGTGGGTAGACACATTCTTCCTTGGGTAAATAGCTATTAGCGGTACCTAGCACTCATCCGAGGAGGTTGCCCTTGAAGGGTGGCAAGTCATTGATAGACGAAAGTATGATCATTGTGGTGCTCTTGAAATGATCATCTTTACACCCCCATACGCCTCACCCCTAAAACCATCTTGCGTCTCAGTCACTAAATTTCTCAATTTCTCAATGTCAGGTGCCGCCAACGTTGGTTTGTAAATGATTTTCTTCGTTTATCGAGTGGTTGGGTTTGGAACAACTTGAAAAGCTATAGAAAGAGTTATGTCGGGCAGTGAAAACAAGCGTAAATCAGCTTATGTAAATATAGGCTATTACTCCAGTGGACAAGAGCCATGAACGAAATGCATACATTTTCCTCGGACCATAGAAGAATTGGCCATGGAAATCTGATAAACAAGAATTCAGGAAGAGAACAGTTACATCAGGTGTTGGATGGGAAAGAGAGAAAACGCCAGAAATCAACAACATCCAGGAAATCTCACTATGTTTTCTGCATAAACTGATTAACATGGTTCAAATTCTACTGTCTGCAGCAAGTGTATTTTTCACCCAGTTCGTATGGCGATATCGTTATTCAGGAATAAACGCTTTCTAAACGTTTGAACGGGTTCATATGATGGATCTCTGTTTGTGGATGGTTTTAATGTTTCTTGTCAAATATGCATACAATAGAGAGGTAGTTACCAACTTGTCAAGGTAAAACCGCTCCATTATAGGCTCAAGATATAGTTGATTCTTCTTCTATTGACAGTCTTAAAGTCGTTGAAACATACTAGCTTTTTCTTAACGAACGATGTATCAAACTATTTTTGCAGTATATCAATACCACTAAACTATATTCTGATCAGTCCAATCTGACATGTATGTTTCTTCAATACCCTAAGTGAGGATCTATACAACAAGAGGTTTTCTCTTGTTTAGTCTCCAGTAGTAAAACCTTCCCTTTCTGCTGATGGAACCGAGCTTGATAATATATCTAGTTCTTGCTCTTTTCTCCTCTTTAGCAATTAGTGAGGCCACAAGTCGATTCAACATTGATAGCATGTAGAAAGTCAGAAACATTAAATTCATATCTGCAACAAGCTGTTGTTTTTCAGTCCTTCGTTAATAGGTTTTTATACTTTACCTTTAATTGTTATGAATCTGTAACTTGATTTGGTTATGTTATACGAGCGGAATTTAAGACTCACAAAATTAAGTGAGAAAACTGAACGTACGTCTGTCTTCAGAATGGCTTTAGACGCGAATCGTCCATAATACGATTGCATCAAGAAAAATACGACGTGGAAGAAAGTGGGCTGAAACATGCTTGCTCTCAAACCGAATTCCGATAGCAGAGCAACGTACTGGTGTTCTGACATGTATGCGATATGTGACTATCCCCAAATCGGTGTAGAATAAAACCCAGCGTATGCTGTGCTGAGGGTATGTTTTGACTTTTTAAACTTTTCTACAGCTTTGAGTTCGCCTCCGTTAAAGTTTGAATAATTGTTACAGAATCGATGTTACAATGGTGTAGTTTCTTTGACAAGTGATATCCAGTGATAAACAAGTGTTAGTATATATCGTATGAACGTATAACTGTCTGCTCTCGAATTTTAATTATTCCTCATTTGAATGCATGACCCTTCATGTCTTGGATATATGACGTTGAATATCTTTATGTACCACAGACAAGCCTAACTCCATGTCAAGGTGTCCACTGTGGATACGGTGAGAGATGCGTTGACAGAAAAAACGGAGAGGTTGAATGCGGTAAGTTTAAACTGTCTACAAAGTACACAGACACACACACAGACATACACACACACGTGTGTGTGTATATATATATATATAGGTATGTACACACACATACACACATATGTGTGTGTATGCATGCATGTGTGTGTGTGTGTGTGCATCACCTCACACATAAGTGTCGTATTCCGATTGGCTAAGCGCTCTTCTGATATTTTCAGTGTGCCCTCTTACAAACTAAGTATATTTCAATGTACCCCGCTGCCAGTGGCAACTCATTCTGTACTTCGTTTTCTCGAATAATATTGAATCACGCGTGTTGCAAGGAAATGACCGATGTTTTGTGAATGGAAATCGATGGAACGTAGATAACTCTAAATCTGCTTTATTGTGCCGTCTGCAAAATGACTTCGAAAGGATTTGCCTCGCATTCCAATAGATAAATTTTGATGAAACGTTCAAATGTAGTCCCTATGAATATTAAGAAGGGTAGTCACACCGCGGAGACTTTACTAAGACAATGCCTGTGGGAAAACAGCAAGGTGGAAGATTCGAATCGTTTGATTCACACAGGTTGGTTGAAGTGCACGATCCGATATCCATGCTTCAGACAATTCAAACTTAACAGTAAGGTGTTCGGTATGATAATTACGTTGTTCACTGGTCCCTGTGCATAGAAACATGAACATCAACAGACATCGAGGGTACATCAACTCAGGTGACAGACTCAGGCACACAAACTCTGAACTGAAAAAAACAAACAAACAAAAAAACTCCTTTGTTGAAATTGGTGATCAGTTTAATTCAAACACATGTTTAATCATCAATACGTAAAGTCGAATTTCAAATAGATAGTTACAAGGTAAAATGACAACACGTGGCGCGACACTGTGATCCGAAAGTCAGAAACGTGTATGGTCTCCTTGAACGTTGGCAACAGCGTTGCATCGTCTGGATGAGACGGTTGATGAAGGCCATAGGAACTTGCGCCCAGACTCGGTACTACGCTTGAGATAGTTCAACTGCGGTTGTCGGTCTAGGTCGCACAAAAGTGTTCTATCGAATTGAAGTCTGGACTGAGAGAAGGCCATTGAAGAGTTTGTATGCCGTGTTGACGGAGAAAGTCTCTAGCTGCCCTGGCGGTATGGGCGCGAACGTTGTTCTGCTTGAAGCCGTGGTTTCCATGACGACCAAAATGTGGCACGACGAAGGGTTTCAGCGCTTGATCAGTGTAGATGGCAGATGTTACACCATTTCCTCTACCAGGACCAATATTCTGGAACACCATAGGGCCTAGTTTGTGATTGACAGCAATAGCACCACAAGACCACGAGTCTCTTTCCAAGACACGGTCATCTGGAAAACTCTGCGTGCGTCATCGCAACACTCTCACTCTGCCATCAACCGGCGAGACGCAATACCGGGAGAAGACTCCGGTTCGCCACTCCCGATGACGCCAATTTCGATGACGTGGGGCATACTGGAGACGCGCACGATGATGTCGAACAATGAGGATCTGACCCCGGTAAGGCCCGCGACATCTGACATTTCTCTGCCTCAAACGCCTCCGCGCTGTGTCGGTGCTAATTGGTTTCTGGTGATTGCTAACGGTTGACCGTGCAGTTTCCGTCGCCCAAGCGAAACGATTTTGCAGTGATGACGTACAACCTGCCGATTTAGCCTCAACGTTATATACGTACATAGTCACATCCTTTCTTTCCCAGTTCAGAGTGCTCTACACGTGAGATAGCGGAACAAGCATATGAAATTCCGAGTAACAAACATATACTAATCCATTGTATTAAACATACATACATCTATATCTATCTATATGTTACAGTCAAGATTGTGAAATCAGTGATATCGTGAAATTACTAATAAAATATTCAGTCATTTCATGAAATGACTGAGAGGGTCGCACAATTCGCGTCATTTGTGTAACAACGATCACTATACTTCAGTCATTTTGTGAAATTTCACTTAATAACTTAATCTATAAAAGTGGATCACTATTTCAACATCACTTATTGTCATTAACAGTTAAAACTATTGTGGCAGCGACTGTTGCACTTCAGCTTGGCTTGGAAGCATTTACACCAGTTTGTTTGACACTCGCTGTGTCCAAAGCAGCCACACCTCACAAACCCATGTCCACCATTTATGTACTGGACAAAACTAGTTAGGGATATATGTAAGTTTTGAAATTCTGAATCATGATTTATCTGTTCACTGACTCACTGATAAGATATCAATCCTAAAAATACCAATATCCCTAATTTATTTTGTCTAGTATAGATGAAATGAAATTTAATGAAATGATTAAAGTTTCTGATTGTTGGTGCACAAAATGACTCGAAATGGCGACCCTCTTAGTCATTTCATGAAATGACTGAAGTTTCTGATTGTTGGTGCACAAAATGACGCGAATTGGGCGACCCTCTCAGTCATTTCATGAAATGACTGAATATTTTATTAGTAATTTCACGATATCACTGATTTCACAATCTTGACTGTAGCATATAGATAGATATGTATGTATCATGGCGACCCTCTTAGTCATTTCACGAGATGGCTGATTTCACAATCTGACTGTATCATATACATGTGTACATATATTCATTCAAAAGAGGCTTACGAGGATCTTTCCTGCACAGAGTATGTTCTGCAAAATGTTGCACTGAACAAGGCAGCATCAGCTAGTTCTGTCTGGAATGACAAAAATCCGCCTGGTGCTGCTGTAAATGGTAATGTATCAGCGATATGGGCCCCTGGAAACTGCTTCCATGTGGATAACGATGATTACACGCCTTGGTGGCAGGTGGATCTTCTGACCACTTGCATCATTGTGGAAGTCCGTATCACCACAAGAAGTACTCTGGGTAAGATATTTAACCTCCTAGCGCGTTGGCAACCGTAGACTTCTGTTTGTCAAATACATTACTTACCTCGAGCCTTAAAACAACACAGATTGTAAACAGTATCTTCAAATATGTTTCCGTACTGAGTCATCACTACGTTATAATTATATTACAGCATTGGATCTACAGAATAGATAAATAAAATTATATCAAGAATATTTTCTACTTACGTCATTTTGTGTTTCAAAATGGGTTAGTTACCAAATTTACATCGTTTGTCTGTATAAACCGAACAAATCTATGAGTAAGTGTTGTTTTGGTGCACTTTAAAACTTATTTCTAATATCTAACCTGCATCCTCCTTAACTAAGCGGCTGAAATTTTGATAAACCCACACTCTTGTATCCATCCGTGTGTACCACTAGCTTGTGGCTGAAATATGGCTGTGTGGGGGCGTTAAGCAGCAAATAGCAAAACACATCCTTTATTCATCCAATCACTTTGACTACTTTTGTAGGGAGATTCAGCAATAGGTAAACGGCTACAGCCATTGTCTATTAAAACTTTCCTTTCGTTTTGCTTTGGAATATATACGGTTCACTAACGGTTACAATTCCATGTGCAGCTGACCGCCTTCACGATTTTGCCCTTGATGTTTACCGTAAAGACCTTCGTGAGGACACTGACGTCAAGGCTCAGCTGTGTTTCATGTACAATGGAGCGGTAACCGAAGGGGGCAAGACGGTTGCTCTACCATGTACTTCACCTGTAACCGGTCGTTATTTGAGAATTAGAGGCACGAACACGCTTGACACTCAAGATGTCCTACAGTTCTGTGAAGTACAGGTCTTTGCTTTCAGGATTTTATATTGGTAAGTACATACACTGAATTTCTATAATACTTAAATGTTGCCACCGACTGAGCATTCTAAACCCCATGCCAGTCGGTGTCACACAGTTTCGGTCTGGCTCACCATATGAATACACAACGCCTGAGGAAGTGTAATCCCAAATATAACATGTGACTCACCATAGAAGTACATTTGAATTCTGTCATCTGTTCCATGTTCAAGACCTCAAATGTTGCTGTATGTGACGGGAAACACAAAATCTACCCCGCGAACTGGTTCTCCAGAATCCAGTGAGAAATGCTTGTCAATATCATTCTTGCATACAATTTCATTTTTCATTTTATGTCAGTGTCACAGATTGTACGTTACAGCAGACTGGTACGATTACTGTTTATGTGGTCCTGTTGCCATTATCTACCTTGAAGCAGGTCACCTGTCTTTATGATTCATCTTTCAGATTCAGGAAACATCTTTATGAAGAGTGCTTATAATGGTTCATACGTTAATGCACCCACGACAAGCTTCAGTGTTAACGAGGACTATAATATGTAAATATAAAAGGCGACCTGGGCTGACTAACAATATACAAGCGCAATATCCTGCCATTTGGCATAAAGATATTTTCTCATCACCCAAGTCTTCACTTCCCGTTCCTCAAGGGTTGGCGAGTTTGAAATATCGTGAAACTTTTAGATGTTCAATGTTCAAGGATTTTCTTTGAGGTCAATTCTAGTGAAAATATCAACACGATAAAGCAATACACTGAACTAATTAAGTCGTCAACACCTGGTGTCATACTGTATTTTTGAAGTATTACACATTACTACTTAAGTTTGTCCCTTTCATCACTGCTCGAATTTTGAACTTTCCACATTGCGTAGAAGAGCAGAGTAGTGAGTTGGTTTGTTTAACACCTGATCCAACGATATTCTAGCCATGTGACCGTGGTCGATAAATGTTCCAATCTGGACCAGACAATCCAGCGAATGATGTGAAGATCATATGTCGCTTTCATTATCGCTTGACTTTTGAACTTTCTACATTGCATAGAAGAGCAGAAGGGTTTGTTGCTTTGTTTAACACCTGACCCAACGACATTGCAGCCATGTGACGGTGGTCGATAAATGTTCGAATCTGGACCAGACAATCCAGCGAATGATATGAAGATCATAGATCTACATAATTTGGATGAAGTGAGTTGCTGAAGACCGATTCTAATTCTATCTTCCGGTCTGGAGGGAGCAAGGAGGTGATATCGTCGATGTGTTTAGTCTCTTACTGTTACCTCTCTCTGTGCATAATTGAAACACTGTCGATAACAATGTGATTAATAGACACTTATTAAGTTAAAAATTATGAAATATTAATGAATTTGCGTACACGGCATGAAATAAAATCCACTTGACATTAAATAAATCCTGATCAATATTGTTCAAAGACCCACTCTTTGTGGCAAGCTGATTGTTTTCTGGCCAAGAATTTGATCAGCGTAGGGTTAAAAAGGTAGGAATATTGTAGAAATATTCATAAAAATTCCTCTCACTAAGGCATCCCAGTCTTCAATTTGGCGCTGGTTTTGATGTGATGCACAGGACGTTGACTGCGTAAAAATTGCACTGATTCATTTCAGCTTGAAATCTATTTAATGGGAGTCTCATCTCTTATCTTTGCAGGCGTCATGAATCCGATACAGTGCTAATCAACGCGTTGTCTTTAATGCTTTAGAAGAAAAAGGAGAAGAAAGCATGTGAAACATCCAATAAAAATAAAAATACAACGGTTATAATGATGTAAACCTCACCCATGCAGTCAACGTTCATACAACAACCATTGTACAGAGTCAACAAACCACCCACTTGCACTCAGTTACATATCGGTGCAATAAAATCACGAACAGAATGTTTGACTGAATGCAACCCCTAATATGAACAATTTCATACATTTGTTCCCATTTAGGGCTGCCCACCCAAACACTCAACTAAAATGTTGTCATTCTAAGTCAAGAAGCTTCTTGCGTTAATATCCAAGGATATTCCTCAATGTAGACGTAGATTTCAGATCTCGGCTTGTAACAATCTTCTGGATTATTTGTTAATTATCAAAACCGACCAATGATATACTATATATATAATTTAATATTTAATATTTACTGTTGGAGTCAACTGGGATTCGATTGGCAGGCGATACCTTGCCTTGAATACGTAATGGACCCGTGAAGGTCCCGGGGTAGAATAGGCCTTCAGCAACCCATGCTTGCCATAAAAGGTGACTATGCTTGTCGTAAGAGGCGACTAACGGGATCGGGTGGTCAGACTAGCTGACTTGGTTGACACATGTCATCGGTTCCCCATTGCGCAGATCGATGCTCATGTTGTTGATCACTGGATTGTCTGGTCCAGACTCGATTATTTACAGACCGTCGCCATATAGCTGGAATATTGCTAAGTGCGACGTAAAACTGAACTCACTCACTCACTGAATACGTAATGCACGTGCACTGCACGCACTACCCGTCTTGTGAGCAACACATGGTTCATACTGAAAATCACATTTTTCACAGCGATCCTTCGCTGGCAAGTGGATAAAACCGCCAAGCTAGTAAGCGAAACGCATTCTCTTCCTACAGAGGTTACTCCTGTCATACGTCGGAAGATACGACAAGTAACTTCTATGACAAGAGAATGGTTTTATGACACGGCATGTAAATTAATCAGGATCAGACAATCGAGTGAAAGACATCCTGAGATTGATCTGTGCATGTTGGGATACGATAGCTTGTGTCAGGCAAGTCTAAGAGTCTCACCATCTGCTGTAAATGAATAAGTCCACAATCAACTCAATTGTTATGTATTCATTAACTCAAAAACTATGTAAATTCAAAGCCATGACCGACGAGCTACGCAATGGGGACGCCTCAACATGGATCATCCTAGTCAGCAAGCAGGAGTACAACGATTAAAATTCCCGCCTGCCCAACCGTCTGGAACGGTCTGTTTTCATCTCGGACGGTCAAACTTCAAGCGTAGCCTGTCCGGTGGTCTGGCAGATTTGTTTTACCCCTAACTTGTTGTTGTTCCTGCTGCTGAGAAAAATGACAATGGCCATGTTGACTCAGACTATGACTCATTTTTCTCGGATCCTGATTGTGAGGCAAAAAGTGCAACAGATTTCTAGTTTCTAAACCAGGCCATGTAGCTTAACATTGACGTTACAGTACATGCATAGAAGTGTTCAGACACCTGATTTCTTTGTTGTTGTTTATTGTTGAAAACCGGACAGGCACTTTTGTGTCAGAACTGGTAATTTCTTAAAGTTACCAGTCCGGCTGTCTGGCTTGGAATTTTGGGAGTACCCAATACCGTCAGTCCACTGGGGTGGTAAGGTCCAGTTCTAACCCGGAACTTCATGGGTTGACCGTATGATAGTGCGATTCAATTGATATATTGTAGGAATCGTTTGTCGGACTCTGATTTGACATGTAATTTTCAAGGCATGTAGTGGTTATGTCTCCTCTTTTTTCATATCTGGGTTAATGTGTTCGCTTGTCAGGCTGAAGACCCGGGTTCGATTCCCCACGTGGGTATAATGCTTGAACCCCAGTTATGGTGTCACCCCGTCATATTGCTGGAATATTATTGTTGCTCAAAGCAGCGTAAAACCAAACACACTAATATCTGTATTACCCTGATATGTGACCTCCCCGCCACTACTCCTGGTTAATGTGTAATAGCAAATTCTTCTCGGGTTTTCGTCCTATAATAAACTGACATGCCATGACAGAAGTTGAATATCATTAGACAGCGGTTAACAAGCGTGTTGATACAAACAGGATCGTTTGACGATCCTTCACGAACACAACCATTTATACTGACAATATAGGCAGTATTCGCAAACCCCTGTTCGGACTTTCATCCTGTCTGGACTGTTGTAACAGCTTACGTTTCGGCATCCATGCAGTTCATCTCAGCTTCACAGTCTTCAGAACATCCGGAAAAAAGCTGCAAGAATCATTCTCAACATTTTCTGCTGAGTGTTCCAATCATATGGCGCCCGATCATTCCCGTTTGATGCAGCATCTGTGTGGACCCCTCTTGAAGTCATCGCCAAACCCCACGTCTTTCAAAGCACGCCTCAAAGCCCACTTTTTTCCAAATATTTCAATACGATTTTTACCAGCATCTCAATCCCTGTAGATAGTTTACACTGTGACTACATTTTCACTCGTTTTCAAGAGACTTTCAACAAAATGAGGTACGTCCTCTCTACATGTTCCCCACCTTTCGTTTCCGGGGTAAACTAATGAAAGCCATACATAACTTCTACTTCTCAGAGACTGAAAACTGTTCATATTCATATCAGTTGGATGTTCATTTCAACATGGTCGATCTATGACACGGTGCAAGAAAAAGTCTATTCACAAAACCAAAATTCGATATTTTGAAATGACGAGAAAATTACCGAAATTTACGAAAATACAATCTAGATATTGAGAACTTACACAGAGTTATTGAAATAGATACTATCAATGTGACACCATTAGACCCTCGTAACTAACACTCCGTTAATGCTTTAATTGAAATATAAGATATGGGAAGGGTTATCTCTGAAAACACACATACCTTAAACTCTAATGAAGGGGTTGGTGCTAGTCCTATTTAGTGCTAGACTGGATTGCTCAATAAGTGATATCAACTGTACAAGAGGGATTAGGCACTTTGAAGATACATGTTTACAGTTCAGATATTAAATCTGTGGAAGCTGGCCCGTCCCAAGGTTCCACTGTAGGACATCTTCTTTTCATTATCTATATTAATGATGTTGATTGTGAAAATGGCAACATCCTTCTTTGTGACGATGCATCGATATATGTTATAGAAAATTATCGTATCACTGCAGCTGGAATTATAAACACTGATTTGTCGAAAATTTCAGACTGGACTAAGAAGTGGCAAGTTACTATTAATGGTGAAGAAGCTGAAAACCATAAAACGTAATATGCATTTCACTTCAAAGAGTGTCCTTGGGAAGTGCATATTAGCTTCATGATACAGAAAACAATTCAGTATCAGTTGTCTGAGCAGTCTAAATATATATTACCGTTTAACTAAAAAAACCCAACAAAACAAAAACGTTAAATACTCTACAGCTGCGTCTCAAAAGTTTATTGAAGTCACAATATGATCATTTTTAGAATCTGTAATCGAAGTAGCTGTTGATTACGTTATGCAAAACGTTAGCACTAAAACTCAAATTACAAATAACCGGACCAGAAATTCCGAGAAGATCGGCGCATCAAGAGACAGTGTCGCAAGGGAAGCTATTCGACCCTGAATATGATTGGAGGAAGGCTGAAGCTGACACTGGACAGGTATGTGAGTATGATGACGATCTCTCGCAGACTGCATCGATTTGGGATGAGCTGTTATGTGCCTGCTAGTAAACCTCTGCTAAACAAAATGCAACTTAAACGCCCACTCTCGTGGGCACGAAAGGTGAGACGTTTTCGAATGCCACAATGGAAGAAGATACCAATTTCTGATGTTTCAGAATTTCAAGTGTTTCAGCAAAAGAAGGAAAATGAAGATATGACGTTTAAGAAACCAAAGATTCGGTCCATATTGCTTGCAAACAATCCTGAAACATCCGGGGCAAGTTAGGGGAGCGATATCTGCAAATAGCCCAGGTGTGCTGTGAAAAGGTGACTGGAACGTTGAACAGTGTTCGATATCAACACACTATACGACATGTATATTCATGGTCACTGTCTCGGATTTCATGAGAAAGAATGAATTTTTCAACAGGACAATGCCCCTGCTCATGCTTCGAAATCAACTACTGATTTCCTATGGCATCAAGGCTTTACCATGGCCCGGTAATTTGCTGGATGTGCATCCCATTGAACATGTATGGGACATCACTGGAAAGAGAGTCACCAGAGACTCTTCGACATCAAGTGATGAACTGTGGATATCCGTCCGAAAACACTGGTACAGTTTTTCAAAATTTACAAATTACAGATTTTGACAATCTGTACCGTAATATGCCACTAAAGGTAAAGGCAGTCGCAACTGCAAAAAATGGGACAACATCTTACTGATTGTATTTCATGAATATATCATTATTTCCAACTTCTCGTTCATTTTTGTCTTAAAACGCATCTTTACTCAGTGATTCCACAAAGTTATGTGACGGAGCTGTATATTTGTCTTTTATCTAACCACTTACCAAGGAATGTTGCGATAGCGTACTGGTTATGTCGTCCGCTCGTCACGCAGACGATCTGGATTCGATTCTCCACATGTGTGCAGTTTGTTAAGCCCATTTGTGGTTTTCCTCGCCTTGATGTTGCTGGAATATTGCTTGGAGAGGCCTAAAACCATAATCACTCACTCGCTACAGATCTAGGAATTTGTACTGATGAAACGTTATTAAATTTCTTGTAACATTGAGTAGACAAATCATCCATAGACAGACAGTTTAACCATTGTAACAATGAACTGACAATGCCTATTTGAATTATTTAGTAATAGATTAACTCGATTAGTACACTTCATTGAAACCATGAAATAATGCATGTTACAGCGTTGTGTTGGAGCTGATCCAGATCAAGCACCCATAGTTTTCAAAACTGATCCAACATGTCTTCAGTCATCTTGAACAACATGTTTTGCAACTGTTTTATGTGTGTAGATTTACGTAAGAGGAGTCAGAAAATAGATGTTGACAATATTGGATGTAGGTGATAGTGATGTGGACAGTTCGTGCTAAAAATAATGAAAGACGACAAAAGGCCACGTAGACAATAATGAATAAATGAATAGTTCTTGTAGACATCTTGTAGAAAATTAGACAAAAGGGGATGTGGACAATTACAACATGAAGGCAACAGTTCATGTAAACAGGCAGACTCTATAACAGATGTAAACAATAATAAAAGAAGACCGATATTCAAGCAGATACAGAAAATAAGACAATAGTTCCTGTGGGCAATAAGGAAAGGAGACAAAAGTTCGTGGAGACAATACGGGTTCATGCAAACAATATGTGGTGGATAAAATGGCAAGTGGACTAAAACAATTTTCTGACACATATAAAGAGAAACAAATTTATTTCATCGTTACAAAAGCTATGACAATCAGATATCTTGACTATTTGTATCATGAAGGTTAAAAAACTGTCACTAAAGTGGCTTCAAGCATATATGTATAGTAAATAAACTGATTCTTGTTCTGTGTCACGCTCTATGAAAAGGTCCGCCGTTGAACACTGGGGCGGAAAGCAAAGCAAAACAATTTTATTCTTGCGCGGTGCCCATTTACTTCTTCAGACTACAATGTGCAATCAATACCTGAGTGAAAGTGAAATATCATCTCTGTATATGTTCGCCCGCCAGGTTGAACTCTTTTACATGATACATATTGGATTAGCAAGGAGGGTAATTCACCCATGTTCTTGGAGAAGTCTGCTTTTAATATAATCTTAGAAAAAGTAGGGGAACTGTACTTTACATGTACGATTGTCGAAATGTGACGAAATATGGGACTAAATCAATGTTTATACAATAATAACGGATGTTTTGAGAATGCATCATCACATGGATTTCATTTAAAGCAAATTCAGTTATCCCCTTTGTTAGGTGACAGGTGTATGACGTGAATATTTCACGTTTACAATTTTCAGTCAGTAGTGTGTGATTTGACCCTGAAAACTCTGACCGTGTTCAGATGCAAGAAAATTATCAGAAAAAAATCATCTGCAGTGATTTATGGACCTGCCTGAAAAACGTCAAGATTCATAATGACACCCCATGCACGTGTACTGGGCTCCCACGTTGTGCACGTGCTTCCCATGCATTGTGTTTGCGTGTGGTGATAACGTGAAATGATGCTGCATACACAAGATAAATGTCATTGTAGCGTTCCTCAATGGGTTTTTTTCCACCAGACTTCAAAGTTCAGGTTCTCCTACTTTTTTAAAGAGTATATGACGTTCAACGGATTCATAGATGTGAGCCATCGAATATGAAATGACCAAACCATGGCAGAATGTCTTTCATACTCTAGAGTTACCAAATCATCAAAAGAAGTAGTATGAACCTGTTATTCACAAGATTAGAAATATACACGTTTAAACTTCAGCCCAAGGCCTCGTTCAACATGGCGATCATAGTTATTGGATGTTCGTAACCTCCGTACTTAAACATGATCAATGACAATAAGATCGCTTTGTGCCTTGGTCTTCTGTTGTTTAAATCAGCCTGGGTAGCCACTGTCCGGTAAAACGGGGATTGTACAATGACTGAAATTTTCCGCTGAACAGATCATGTCTATACTCTCTTCATCTTATACGTCATTGACACATTGTCCTTTGTTCACATCTGCGGCAAAATGTGGCTGAATATGTTACTTGTAGTGGCTTGTGCATTCTCAGCCCAGGATATTACTGAAGGTATTACTGCATAGCCCCTGCAACCATCATGCGTCTTGCTATATATCTGGATAGTCTCCACTACTCGCGACAACTGAAATGCGCACCCTCTCTATACATGTATAGTTCTTATTAAACATTGCGGAAATCATACCTGTCTTCATATCTTGGTAGTCAAAACTACTCATAGAGACAAGTATGTGTCCCTAGATACATATGGATAGTCCCCACTACTCCCACACACCAAAGTCCCTCCTCCATAATATGGATAGCCTCTACCTTCCATACAGACAACTATTCCACCCTCAATATATCTGAACAGTCAAAACTGTTATCCCCTATATAGTCTGGATAGTCGGTGTCCTATTTTTGAGAACTCCCAGTTGTGAGACACATTAATAAACGGTTGTAGGAGGTGCTTCGACATCCCTACAATGAAAGCGGGAACAACCCAGTTGCTGATGAAAACTCACAAGAGGCATGTTTCATTAATGAGATAATTAACGCAGAAGACATTGTTCGTTAAAGAGGATTTATTGTTTTCAATAAAGAACATTGTTAGACATAAAAATAACGAAATGGATTCTCAAAGATATGGAGCGACCAGGCCGACTTCCTGAAGACCTGCCGTAATGGCACTGAATGCCATTAGACATCAGTTTATTTCCCAATATTTCTGCCAACATCCTAATATTTTAATAGTCATCAGAATGTTGTGTTCTCTGTGTCACTATGTGTGAGTTTTTTAAGAAAAAAATATGTGTTCTGTTCACAAGGTGCAGTTACATAGCTAAACCCTATTTAGCTAAGGTTAGTCCATTTTAATAGATATTGGAGTATGGTGTCTTTTCTTTGTTAATTACCTACTCCACTGTGTCACAAATGGGAGTAGACGGGATAGTCCACACCAAGACAACAATGTCCCTCCGCTATATATCTGTTACACATGAGCATTAATTAAGCACCACCCATTTTCATGCTATAAGATTGTCTTTAACACAACAAACTGGTCATTCATGAAATGGAAACCAAACACGTGGTAATAATTTCGTTAATTGAGGCATCTAAAGTGTCAATCCATCTACTACCAATACTGCTGCTACTTTCGGCTGTAATTTATTGACGGTGATATGGGGGCACTAAAAACGTTATCAATAATCATGTCCAAAACTATGGTCATACAGACAATGCCTGTGTCCAACGTACACAAAATTCTCAAAAAACGTTCACCGTTCCCAAGCCAACAGTAATGGTGTCATCAGTATTGGCTGTAACCCCACTCCTCACGCTGGAATTCAAACGCCGAATGCGCATCATTGGAATCCTGTGCTATTCCTCATGAACGGACTGGGCTAATTTCTGTAGATTTTGAACAGGTGGATCCCTTACTTGCACTTGACGCCCCAGATGGTCCCATAAATGCTCATTTGGGTTGAGATCAGGGCTTCTCGCAGGCCAAGGTAATCTGTCAACTGCATTGTTCTGCAAGTATGCGATAACAGCTCTGAAACGATGGGGCCTAGCATTATCGTCCCTCAATACTGGCCGACTGGCGAGGGGCTGGTTATCAAAATGCGGGTCAAAAGTAGCTTCCAGTACTTCCTGTTGGTATCTCTGACCACTGAGAGTCCCTTGAATGGAGATAAGATTCACCTTACAGGCATAGGTCCGCTGTCGATAAGCCTCATTACTCCATCCCCAAACTCGCCAACGGGACGTCTGATTGGACGACGTGCACGTACATCTGGTATTTTCAGAAAGCCTACGCATGTCCAGAAATGTTCAATTTCTGCACTGTTCACTTATTGATGCGTCGATATGAAAGCAATGAGAATATTTCATTTCACCTTTTATACCCCTCAGTCCCTTGCAACATGACAGAACTTTAGCATGAAAAGCATGCATTTGAGTCAGCACGTGAATTTCATGCTAACTGCATGTGTATTTAGATATAACTGGTTGACGTCTCTGTTTTGATCCATTTTTGTTATAATCGACACATGGTTTTGGTGGTGGTTAAATATAAACCTAAAGCGTGTTTCTCACTATATATTAGGTCATCTGTCTCTTGTTTTCCCAGAATAACCGCATTTGAGGTTTTTGTTTTGGAGGTACAGGTTTTACTTTTCATTAGTCAGACCGCTATCCACGGTTTACTTTTCCTAACTTTAAATGAACATTAACATTCAAATGATACATGAGTGTTTGAAATCAATTGAAAAAGGTCGTTCAAAATCAAAATCACAATTCAAAGATTGTCAGGGTTTGGTACCGCAATTTTGTTATCCAAGGCAGACGCTCTAGCGCACGGCCACCGGGCCGATAGACACAAAGGTTAAATTATCCACTTATAGTTACTGTCATTAAATTGATTTTACGCCCGCTTCAGTTATTGTTAGGTAGCTTCATCAAAAGATTATCTACATTGTAATTACCCATCATTGACGGTATGTATGACAGAGAAAACACTTCTCCTCGGTTTTGGTAGACAATGTAAAACCATCGGGATCGGGATGTCCATCCCCCTCCGGTTTTACATTGTCTACCAACACCTCGGAGGCATGTTTTCTCCTATACTTAATGCTCATGTGTATATATAGCTTCTACCACCCTCTCTATATATCTGGGTAGTCATATTTACTCACGGAGATATGTTCCCCTGTGTACATCGGGACAGCCCCAAATACTCATAATCAATCCTCCCGACCATAATATCTGAGTACCCTCTACCATCCATACAGGCAACCATATTCCCCTCTAAATATCTGAGTTGTCACACCTACTCAGAGACAATTATGCTTCCCGTTATAGATCAGAACTAGAGTCGATTATGCCAAAACTGACAACCTGATTACCTATTTATTAGTGGATTGTCCCCCGCAAGGCATCTACTGAACCATTCCTTCTCTATATTCACGTGCGGTTTCCATTGGTCACCATGGCAACGATTGAACTATTTCTAATTCATTTTCAGAATCGTCCCCACTACTTACAAACACAACGGTTAAACCACGTCTCCTACATTCTCCTGGATAGTCCCCACTACTCACTCTGACAAAATACCCCCCAATGTAATACAACATACCCTTAACTTATGACAGTGACAACAGGAGCAACATACCGCGTTCTCCCTCTGACAACCATGCATCTTTCAACATACCCGGATAGTCCCACTACAATCTACGAAAACCATAAATATCCATGTAAGTATTCCTTTCTGGATATCTAAGGTGGTGGTGGTAGCCTTGTGTTTAAAGCGTTCACTCGTCACGCCTAAGACCCGGGTTTGATTCCCCACGTGGGTCCAATGTGGAAATCCCACTTCTTATGTCCCCCACCCTGATACTGCTGGAATATTGCTTACAGTGAATTCAAACACTCTCTGGATACCTGAATAGTTCCAAATACTTACAGCCACCCCTCAATATATCGTTCCACAGTCCATTCTCTTGTCATTCCGTCCATCACGGCTTTGTGCTTCTCGTAAAGTCTGTCGCCCTTCCTCGTGTACTCAGTCTGTGAAACAGAATAACATAAGGGCACTTCTATTCGTATGTGTGTTTATTTGGTGTTTAACACAACATTGTCAAAAATATCAGCTTTATTATAGAGGATGGTTGGTTGGTTTGTTGTTTGACGCCGCACTCAGCCATATCCCAGCTCTGTGATGTGGTCTGTAAATAATCGAATCTGGACCATACAATCCAGTGATCAACAGCACTGGCATCGATCTGCGCAATTGGGAACCGATGACATGTGTCAACCTAGTCAGCGAGTCTGACCACCCGATCCCGTTAGTCGCCTTTTATCACAAGCACAGAAGCCTTTTGTGGAAAGCATGGTTTGTTGAAAACATATTCTACCCCGGACCTTCACGGGTGACTCAGATTTGAGGGGAAAAATGCAAAAAATCCAGAAAACCCAGGGATCAACAGCATGCGCATCGATCAGCGCAGCTGGGTACGATGACTTTATCAGGTCAGCGAGTCTTACCACCTGATCCCGTTAGTCGCCTCTTACGACAAGCAAGCTGACTGGAAACCAGATCTTATCCGGTTTGTCACAAGAACAGTTCAAATATAAAGACACCTCACCGTCATTTCCGAACCATCGATTCCTTTATAGTCCAATGGTTTTCCTTCTGTGAGTTCTTGTTTCATTGGTTGACCTTTGTATCTATGACCAGGTGTAATTTATTGTCATCCAGTTTCAATGTTTTAATCATTACAAACCTCTTAATTGTGTCCTTTTGCACCTGTGGCATCCCTGAAAGAAAAACAATTTGAGTATTCTAATTTGAGGGAGCAGAGTACTATTTCACATTTCAGTATACCTCAACCCATCTTCGCCGCATTAGTGAATGCGCATCAGCTCTGTATAGACTGGGCCAGTTCGCAATGAAACTTGACTTGAAAGTCAAAACAATCAAAACACTTTCGTCAGAATATTTACCTGATTATTTACTTGATTTTAGTGAAAAAGGAAAGATTCTGCACATCTCAGAATCATCAAACGTGTACTTTCTTTTGTATGTCAGTAAATTTAGTGAGTGAGTGAGTGGGTTTAGTTTTACGCCGCTTTTAGCAAGTAATAATTGTGCCCATGGGAACGCAGTCTCAAAGTACGAAGGGAAAGTAATTTCATTCGTACGTCCATTTATTTCTACCGGTATTGCATCTAGCTGCACATTCTAACCTCATTGCATCTCAGTGCACATGCACGCGCTGCACATGTCGATTATTAGAGCAATCATCGAGATATCTTGCTGTTCCAAGTACCTTCAGACGAAAAACATCCTCGCATAAGTTCCCCTTTTCACTCACTTTTCACTGAAATATAGCATTTTTCACCAACATGGACCAAAAAATCTAATACTATAAGTCCAATTTGTATCGTGAGAATGCGAACGAGACAGGGTTCCCCGGGAAGGCCATGGTTACGTGTAACGCGTAAGCGCAGACTATCCAGTTAACCAAACCGAATATTGGTTGAGAGAGTGCAGTCCCGCACTTAATCTCGAGACAGCAATAACAAACATATACTTTCTATTTTCTCGGTGTCTTCTCAGTGTGTTTTACCTTTTCGACTCGGTGTCAGTGCAGTCTATAGGTAAACATTTTCTCGCTTGTTCTCACTCTCATTTGGGGATGTGTGACACACTATGACGATATTCATTATCTTTGTGTACGCAAGGGCCTCATATGTTCACAGTTCATGAGTGAGCACATCGGCTGCATACGTTGGTTACAAGGGTATTGAGACCTCCGCATAAGAAATTCGATTTTGACATTGTCTTAATGGTTTGTTTAATACTGGTGACACCTGAATGATATGCGCTTCTCACTTAATACAGGTTCGGTGCACAAGAGACTCTATAATTGAACTGGTAATAATTCATTGTTCGGGTATTTAAGAACCCGATTTTGTCGCCCATTTACTCCATGTACTGGAGGATGTAGAAACACATCGTAAATATAGAAGACGCGTTTGAGTCACTCATTTAGCAAACGAACCAGGGCTGACAAGTGGAAAAAAGACCAACAGTACATGGCTACATTCCACAAGTACATCAAGCGCTTAGGTAACCGTAACTCCCGGAGTTCAAAATCAAACATAATTAAAACACAATTATCACTTATTCATGACATATAATATACATTGCTGCTTGTAAAAAACAAATAAACAAATTTCTAAGCGTACAATCGCGATTCAAAAGTGCAATATTGTGTAGTTGGGCTTACTTCCCTCGAAACAAAGCCCATAGGTGTCAATAAACATTGAGCTTTCTCTGTGACAGAGGTTGCTTACCACAATCAACAAGCGTGTTTATGTAACGAGTAGATTATTTACTTGTTTGTGTAAACAACCAAGATTAGGCTACTGCTCACGACCTCATATTCCGAGCATGCATACTGTTTCAAGCTCCGCGAACCTATTCACTGCGCATGTGTTATGGGCGCAGCGCAGCACAGCACAGCTGTTGAAACCAGTTTTCCCCCCAGCGCTGTGGGAATTTAGTGAATCTTTTGAACTCCGATTTCGCGGGCTTTTTTCATCGCGTTTTTTCAACTTTATAGACTGAATTGGCACTTTTCACGATTTGTTTCGTTAAGTGCATACCTAAAGGTATTAGAATCTGCAAAGTTGTGTTTTACGTTGCAAGTTCAAACTGCATGTGGTGAATGATTGAAGCTGTCTATTGTATATTGTCTTCAGCAGACAGGCAGGCAGACATATAGATGTCAATAAACCAGACTTTGAGCTTTCTCTGTAACAGACCCTACTTATCACAATCAAGGTTTTTATGTAACGAGTAAATTATTTACTTGTTTGTGTACACAACCAAGATTAGACTACTGCTCACGACAAGCTCCCCGAACCTATTCACTGCGTATGCGTTCTGGGCGCAGCGCAGCACAGCTGTTGAAATCACTTTTTCCCCCAACGCTGGAGGAAATTTAGTTATTCGTTTGAACTCCGATTTCGAGGGTTTTTTTAATCGCATTTCCCCCCACTTTATAGGCTGAAATGGCATTTTTGATGATTTGTTTCGGTAAGTGCTTACGGAAAGGTATCAGAATCTGCAAAGTTGTATTTTACGAAGCTTGTGACTTTTAACCATTGGCCTGCAGTAGTCCCGTAATCCCAGTATCCCGTTTCACGGTACTATGACTCCTATATTGTGACAAGTGGGATTGCTAAAAGCCACTAAGCATTATTTCTGCTCCATCGCATTCGTAACTACTCGTCCCTTTCCGTAACACTTCTTTCAGGTTACGGGAACGGACGAGTAGTTACGATTACGTCGGGTTGATATAGTTTGAAATTAACATCGGTCTTTAGGCCCGAAGCCGAATGAAAACCACTCGGCCCTACAGCTCTTGCTTTCTGTAGGTCCTTAATTTAAAGGGTCACTGATGCAGAGCAATTTCCGTGGACTGGTTCTTAGTTTTGTTATTGTTTTTCCCCGTGAGAACCCGGATGATATCCCAGAATTCATGACTGGTTCGTGACCTATGCTGCGCCACCCGAATGTGCAATTGATAGTATAATTTTAGACTGATCAACAAAGATGAAGCTACCTTTACTTCACTGTTATGGAATGCAATGAAAACACTTCGAAGTTTAATCATCTGCCAGTTGTAAAGGGCTGTTAGGGCTGTTAGGGCTGTTAGGGCTGTTAGGGTTGTTAGGGCTGTTAGGGCTGTTAGGGTTGTTAGGGCTGTTAGGGCTGTTAGGGCTGTTAGGGCTGAAAAACAACGAAGTAAATGTACATCGTTATGTTTTGTCTAATAATCCCAGTTACTTTATTATCATATTTGTATGAATTTTGAAACTTAATAAAAAAGCACATGATCCACCTGCAATTCGTAAGTTTATTACATGATTGTAATATCTAAACATTTTATAGACTGCCAACTTGAATTATATTTCACACAAGCCATATGCTTGACCTAGTGTATGCTATCTGTCATATACATTCTGCTGAAGATTACAACAAATGAATTAAAACAAAACATTAAATAAAAAATCAGACTAGTCATAGCAGCAATGTCAGGCTAATAACTTGTTCACAAATGTATCAAACGGTATCCACATAAAAGAACGATATGCGATTCATCTGTAACTGGTGTATAATACTGCTCTATGTGATAAAAAAGTGATACATCGTTACATGTTTTTCAAATTGGTGTATAGCCTCATTGGTCATTCAAGATAGCACACCTGGCAGCTAATTGTAAGGTGTCTGCCAATCTAAGTAATTTGGTTAGCCAGTAATGATCAATCAATCAATCATTCAACGTAATGGCGGTTAATCCTTTGAAGCAAGGATGTTTTTACACAGGCACTTTGCGACAGAGTTCATTCAGTACAGAGTAGTAAACCTATACACGCAGACACTATTTTTTGACAAATCCACAGTGGAAGATAAAAGTAAATTAAATTAATCAGTCAGCGTGCGATCGGTTAATCCTTTGATCGATGTTTGGTTTTGTGACTCAGCTGATAATTCCTCTTGCCGCACTTACATGCACAGATTACCACTAATAATACCGGTTATAAATGTGTTAACTGACCAATAATTGAATAATGACAAACAAGATTTGTAGGTTTACACCAACAAACACGTGTTACAGTAAGGGAGAAGTAATCGTTGTATTGCATGCAATTTTAATTGCTTGAAAGCACTTATGGGCACACATTGTTATGAGGATACGGGCGGAACTTTATTGTCACATAAGACATACATATAAACATTTGCTGAGTACTTTGATAAACAGGTATATCTACTTAGGTAAATAGGCATAATCAGTTTTTAACTTAGAAAATGTTCAGATTTTTCTAACAATGGCTGAGTTGTTGTTATTAGTTTACGGATTCAAATAAATCAGATGGATGTTTTATTATCATAGGTAATACACCAGAGGCTCCTGTCACAAAGCAACCTTTACTAATGTTAACCTTAACTCTCATTCTTTAACATTGCACTAAGGTTACCTAAGTCTAAGGTAACCTTAGTGTAGTTAGTAAAGTCTGCTTTGTGAAAAATAGAGACGGGTCGTTTTAAAAATACGGATATGGATAACATATGCATTTCACTTAAAACATGAACCAATATTAAATTTACATCATTACTGAGATGATAGCAGAAATCTCTGGTTCTTACCCATTTTCTCTGAAAATACGTCTGTAAGCTCCTGCAGATCTGGCACTAATTCCCATTTCCCATTAAGATTGCCAAAGATGATAACCACTTATGTGCTCAATAGCTTTTGTATGCATGCATGTCAGACAATGCTTTATGTATACACCCTCTAGTACATGGTGAGTACAACGTTGCTATCTTCACAGGGTAACGTGTGCCAAAGTGTTGCTGGTATATTTGCCAGCCCGTACAAACTGTGCAGTATATTTGGACCTCTGTATGAGTCATAGGCGTTTTAGGTTAATGCTATCAAGGTATGTCGTAATTCATGATTCGTCTGATTGCATGTATGTTGTTCGCAATACCCCAGCAACATGTTGGTTGCCCGTACCTTAAAACTCGCGTTGTTCCGAGACAAACCGAAAGGCAACTCATGGCCACTGAGCTCATCCGTGATACAATCACTCAAGTCACAGCATCTGAAGATCCGGGTTGGTTGGTATCGCTGACTTGGTTGACGAATGTCATCGTAACCAAGTTGCATAGATCGATGCTCCAACTCTAATATTTACAGACGGCCGTCATACAACTTAAATATCGCTAAGGTCCCGTGAGACGAGCCTTCCTTGGGGCATCTATAGAAGACCAATATTAGGGCATTCAAATTCTGTCAGATATTTGCCCTTTGCTATTGGCCCAGGTCCCGGGTCCCGGGTGAACACTAGATGTGTGTGGTACCAAGCTATTTCTTCACAAATTTAGTGAAAGAGTTATGATTGCGCACTTTATGATTGACAGGCATCAGCATGTAGTGTATCCCTTGAATTTAAAAAAACCCAAATTTAACATCAATTTAATTTTAATCTTTAAAATATGTATAAGAACCATGTTTGCAACTTTGTATAAGAAACAATTTAAAATTGACATGTTCGCCCGATACCAGTGGAGCAGATCCTTGTCAATATTCCATTATCGTCTGTTCCGAGAAACATCCCGAAAGAAAGTTTCCCATCTCGTCTTCAAGGAATGTGCCACATCATTTAACTTGTCTTGGCACGCAACGTAAGTGTGAACATCTTCGATGTCTCCAGGGTATACGTTCCGATAAGTCTCCACTATACCGTGAATGCATCTACGCCGCAGTCCGATGAATTTATTACCTCCCTTGGCTGGCTTTTTATCCAATCAGGAGTCTCCGCTGGGAAGCTGAGCGTATCAAACACAACTCACTTTCGCTTTTTAAATCATGTATCCGATTAAACACAAATCATGCAGAGGTACTACTCTAAAGGAGGTAGAAGGAGTTCTTACATGTATATTTCTTTTAAGTTTCGGACTTGTCAGTTTGTTTGTATGATTGCCCCTAAATCTGAGTCACCCGTGAAGATCCGGGGTAGAATATGTCTTCAGGAACCCATGCTTGCGACTATGCTTGCCATAGGAGGCGACTAAGGGGATCGGGTGGTTAAATTCGCATGACCGATGACACATGTCATCGGTTCCCAATTGTGCATATTTATGCCAGTGCTGTTGATCAGTGGGTTGTCTGGTCCAAACTCAAATATTTACAGACTACCGCCAAACACCTGGAATATTGCATAAAATTAAACTCACTCTCCAAATCTGAGATATCAAACAAGCCTTCGCTGTTTTTGTTGACACTGGTAAGCCCGATTGTAACGGTGGCTTAGTTGATTGGCTACTGTGAGAATGCAGAGCCAGCAAAAGGATGCAACCGGTAGATGCATCCAGGGTATAGTGGAGATTCATCGGAATGTCTGCCCTGGAGATATCGAGGATGAAGAGTGAGTGACTGTGGATATTTGCCGCTTTTAGCAATATCAGGCGGGGAACACCAGAAATGAGCTTCACATATTTAACACAAATGGGGAATCGAACAAGGCCCGCTGGCATGACGAGCGAATACTTTAATTACAATGCTGCCCACCGTCCTGCAACTCATATCAGTTGTATATATGTCTGATATAGTTATCGGTATATGACCCTTGGTATTATACCGGGTACTCTTTACATACACACAGAAATATGAAGGAAGCAACAATTAAATTCAATATTCAATCTTTGGCATCAAGATTTGTGGGAACCAGGATAGTGCAACATCTAGAACTGACCATCTGATTCCGTCAGTCGACTCCTCCGACAAGCATGGGTTGCTGAAGACCAGTACTTGCCCGGGTCTTCTCGGGTTTAAATAAGCTTAATATTGACACAGTTGCTTATTCTGCCACGTTTATGACTCTTAAGTCACAGTGACCCTGTAGGTTGTGAAGTTTTTTCTGAAAGAATCCTGAAAGAAAAACGTAAAATCTTTTATCGTCATTTCGAAATGGTGGCTTTGTTACCTTTGAAAGAAATACGGGTTCAAACCCCCCAGCAGCAGATCGTGATATTGCTATATGTAGCTAGGAAAGCAGTACACCATCTCTGAGTAACGCTCACTACACATAAACATTACAGACTGTCAACGAGTATTCATGAAGCCTGTTTCGAGTTATCTGCCCTTGTCATATAATATCAGGTGTGCAGAAAAAAAAAATCATTTTCGGCAACAATGTTCTAAGCCACCCCTAGATGAGATTCCCCGATAGAAATGTAAACCTACGACCATTCATAAGAGGCGACTAAAGGGATCGGTTTGTCAAGCTCGCCTCCTGTGACATTCTATGAACGATTTAGACGATTTATGGCGGTTATATTACTTTACCATAAGATACATTAGTTGTGTCCAAAGAAAACCCATGTATAATCACTGAATATCATCCTTGAACAAATAAACTAACGTCCAAAAGAAAGTATACACCTATGTGTAATGGCGGCAGTGTGTGAAAGCGACGGCGATACGTTTGATAGTTACTCTGAGTAAATAGTAAATAGTGTTTTGACGACTATTTTACATTTTGACTATGTTGGTTAACTCCAGTTTCCATCTGTATACATTTTCTGCCCCTCAGTCTATGCTTCCTTTCTGTGAATACCACTGACCCGGACCCGTAGTGTCGCAACCACTATCCGTCCAATCATAAACTGAATACTAATTCTCGCGCTGATGATAGTAATTTGACTGGACAGCTATATTCAGCGCAGCGCGATTCGGATAGAGATAACACTACAGCGTCAATCTGGTCACCGAATTTATCTTAACGGAATGAAGCTGTAAGTCCCCAGATACACGAGGATGGTTTGATACGAATTCGAGGTAGGACAAGTGTTAAAAATGAGTTTATACATGCACGGTAACAGGTTATACCACTCTGTGATACCATTGCCACAAGCGCTGATCATCTTCGTTTACAGTCTCTTCAACTTGTCTTCACGGAAACGCCATCTTGTGTCTGCATATGTCAAGACGTACACATTAATGTGAGACAGTGAAAGACATTTTGGAGAGGTATTCGCAAATTTTCGTAACCTTAGAGAGCATTATAGATTAGATAGTAATTAAAACCTTTGTTACTAGTGTGAGTACGTAAATATTGTTTAACGTCGTATCAGTGAGTGAGTATGGTTTTAAGCCGGTATTTTTTGCAATATTTCAGCAACATTATGGGCTTTACACATTGTACCCATATCGGGAATCGAGCCCGAGCCTTCATCCTGGCAAACCAAAGCTTTACCCGTTAACCGTTTTAAGTAAACATAATTTCTGTGTTTTAGTTCACTTTAGTTCGTGCGGAGTTGAAATACAGGTGCATGAGATCTGTTTTCTGAAACTTACAATAATGAACATACTAACATGTAATAAAGAGAAATAATAACATTCCTGCAGGTCGTAGCATGAAAAAGGATCCGTGAAAAGTAACAGCATAAAAACGCCTTCCTTGAAGATAACTAATATACAGTTGTCCCTTTCAGTTAGTAGCAGAAGTAATGGTATGTGACATATCTTGTAAATATTGCATTTGACAAATACGATTTCCCAACAGTAAATGAGTACAGTGGCTTAAATACCCCAGTGTCACCGTCCTAATTATTGTGAAGAACCGACACGTAGTCATCTCCCTTGAATAAACTTTCTCAAGAAAAACATGAAAGGCGAGACAACAGAGCAACGTAACTAGAAGTTAATAAAATGGTTAATAAGGACAGGCATTCTCTTTCTAAGCCATTCTACAGTCTGTTAGCAGAGAAAATGTGCCAATGAATTTCACTTTAAACAAAAAAGTAAATGGAATAAAGTGAAATTGAGACCATGATTCCTAATAATTTAAATTAAATTAACATTGTAAATTCTTATAATTTTACCTTGCCAACTGAACATTTAAATCTCAGAATTTTATTCAGATTGGAAGAAAAGCTGTCTAACCACGTTATTTGTTTGTATCACAAGGGGTTATGTACATTAAATGAAGCACTGAGAGGAAATCGGGTTGGTCTCAACGCTCATCACATACCGCACAGGTACTTGTTTCACTGTTCCAACTCCTGCGGTTACCCCCTTGCAATACAAACCAATAAGAACGACTTGAATCTATGAACTTGTATCTTAAGTTGAATAAAGTTTTGAGATTTAAATCTTCAGCTGGCAGCTATGAGGATTCGCAATCTTAATTTCATTGTATTTAGTTTACCTTTTGTTTAAAGTGAAATTCATCGGTGCGTTTACACTGCAAACAGGCTATAGTGCAATGTGAAACTGAGCTGTGCAATTGATTTGTTGGAGTTGAACAGTGATTAAATATTACATGATGTGTATAGTATTGCCAACAACGTTATTGTCAGCTCACAATTTGTCTTGTCCTGAACAGACTGCATTGTAACTTGCCTGAACGTTTGCCTCACGTGGTCATTACATTGACAAAGATATTCAGAACTTTGTGAAAATGTACCATTTCTTACATGACAGCAGGTACTTGGTAATTGTAGTCAACAGCCTGATATCCACTGTTTTTGCAAGCGCATGTACCTTTGAAATAGTTCAGTATGGAAAGCGTCTGTCAGGGTCTACTTTCAATGTACTTGGGATGTCTACCCTTTCCTCGTGTGCTGCCGAATGTGCTTCGTACAGATTGTGCAAGTCTTTCAACTTTGACGTGGACCGACACACGTGCAACCTCAACGAGAAGGAAGACACTGGGAATCTACAGAACAGTTCGGCAACAATATACAGTAGAATTGACTCCTGGAATAAGGTAAGGTGGCGAACCATTTAATATTTTGGACGAGGAATGGCTGGCTTTTTAGAAAGTACTTTCGTCCTGAAAATGCCAGAAAAACATGCATTTGCTTCAGGTTTACACATATAGTATTCCCAGAAATTATTGAGAATCATGTTGCGTCATGTAACTCATCACGTTTATTAACTTCTGGCGTTTTACTTATATAAACATGTTAAAACATCATCCTTTTACAGTCTCAGTCTTGTTTTAGTACTTTGTTAGACCTCCTCGCTCAGCAATGCATGCCTGAATACGCCTAGGCACACTACCCATCAAAGTTTGTAGGTAATCGTGTGACAGGGTATCCCAATATTGGATCACCTCGGCCTTCATATCTTCAATATTTCTCAGTCCCTTTTGGTTTATTCTGTCCTTCATGACTCCCCACACATTCTCAATTGGGTTTAGGTCTGGGCTGTAACTGGGCCAGTCTAAAACTTGAACATTTTCGCCCGACAACCACTGTTTTGTGTAGCGCGCAGTGTGTTTTGGGTCATTATTATGCTGGAAAATCCAATCATCTTCATACAATGTTTGTGCTGTCGGAAGAAGGTTACCATTTAGAGTGTCAACGTATCTTTCTTTTGTCAAGTTCCCGTGAAAACACACAATGGCGTCACTCCGCGAGCCGATATGCCACCCCACATGTGAAACTTCGGGCTATGTTTTGGTCGCTGGTAGATAGGTTTGATAGTATCTTTGGTCCAAATTTTCACACAATTAGGGAAAAGCCAAACAGAACTTTCATCCGAAAAGAAAACATTATCCCAATCTTGATTTTCTTGAGCCCGACACCAGTTTAAACGTTTTTCCTTTTGTGCATCTTTCATCAACGGCGAGGGAATTCCACGTTTTTTCACCCAAGTAATTCCTGCCTAACTGTTTCATTGCATACCTGAGGACTTCCTCTGCTAATCATTTCATTTCTGATGTTCTCAACACTTTTCAATTTGCCCCTACTCACAATCTGCCCAAGTCTTCGGCGATCCACAACACTGAATTTCCTAGGTCGACCTCCCCCTGCTTTGTGCTCTATCCCGGTTCCTGTTTGAATATTCTTCAAAGTTCTGTATACTGTAGATAGAGGAATACCATGTCTACAAGCTAACACTTTAGCATCAGCCTAACCCCTTTCAAAATCATCTAGAATGAGCTTTCTTTTCTCTCTTGCTGTAAATTCTGCCATGTCAACACAGGAAGCCGTCTGCTCAGACAAGGGAGATAACTCTTGACGTAATGAGCTGCATTCTAAGCCTTCAAGAGTTGTCTCCCTTATTTAGTATGCTTAGTGCATAGTGAAAGCCCTTTTTCCAATCTTAGCATCATTAGAAAAAAAACCAAAGATTTTCTCAATAGTTTCTGGGAACACTGTAACAGTGCCTTTCGATAGTGAATCACGTTCATGTCACTGTATGGCCGAAATATTGTCGACGTGACTTAAAATCGTAACTCACTGATTACAGTCGTCAAACGTGGTATTGGAATATTATATACATCCACGAGGTATAAAAGGAAGACCGAAAGGAATAAAAATTGTGTTGGCTTTGCATTTGAAATGGCTATATATTTTGTGGCTTTGTAGAAAGGTAGTCTTTCCCGCTGCAAACGTTTACGTTTAAGATTTCGCTTTATATTTTAGACTTATCTTATGTAATGTATATTTTACAATTAGAACTACCTCATTAAGTGGATTATTGGTTTGACACTAAGGTCAGCTATACCATTTTCATGAGAGAAATCAATATTTACTTTATTTAACTTGACATTTCCTCTCATATGCTCGGAATGGTAATAAATAATTAATAAATGTATTATCAACATCGGTTTGCAATTTAATATATATTTGTCCAATCTTCTTTACAGCAGTTCTCACCAGTCAGCCATTGAAAATGGTAGATATCATAATATACCTAGATATCTCAGATATTGTAATATGTGCTCAGGTTACCATATTGAAAATGAATACCACTTTCTCTTAATTTGTCCAGCTTATAATCATCTGCGCATTCTGTATATTCCTCAATATTATTATAACCCTCCTACTCTGTTTAAATTCAATGTATTGATGTCTGTAGACAACCCAGTGGGATTAAGAAATCTTGCAATGTATGCCTTTCGTGCAAATGAACTGCATAAAAGCCGTTTGTTGGCTGCAAAATAACTTATACAATGCTATGTATTATGGGCCGATGGCCTACATACTCCTGAATAAAAGAAAGAGAAACATCGGTTTATAATTTAATCCATATTTGTCCAATCTTCTTTACAGCAGTGTTGTTTCAGAGTTTCCTCCCATTTAGTTTGGCCAGTAGGACCCGCTTGACACTGTGACCAGAAGTATTATAGATTTACGCCTTCGTTTTTTTTCAAAAGGTAGCATTGGATTTTGAACCTCTTAATAAGCATTTCCTAAAACACATGTTTAGCTCTGCAGTAAACTTACACATCACAAGTTTTACCTTAAAAATGTAGAAGATTTACCTTGGGTATTCCATATTTATTTCAGTGTCAGTTTTTTGTAAGAAATTTCCATTACTAACAAAATATGTTCCCTGTTTGGCATATGTTTAAGAAAAAACAAACGTTCCCTCTAATTCTATATTATTGTTGAACCATAGATTTTGGCAGCAAATGTGTCAAACAACAACTTTCGACCTTCGGCAGAGTAAGACGCAAAACGATTAGCCACGATGTTTCCTGAACGGTCATAGAGAGAGATGGCTTAGTTTATGATAAATATGATCGACTTTGCGGTTTTGTTAAACGACAAGTGAAATACAGAACATTGTAGTTTTGGATGCATTTATTCCCATAAACAAATAAGAAATTATGGCAACGATATCATTATTCTAGTTATACCGACAATTGTATCAGCGATCATCCACTTGGCAGCAGCATTCCATCTAAGGCCAAGGTCATTCGTACAACCCGTGTGGTGTGTCACGTGACAGATTTGAGAGTTTTATCTTAAGGGTAATAATACATACAATGCTTAGCGTACATGTGCATTATGCCTTGATCCTTTTTTTCTGAAGTGTTTCGAAAGCGTTGAGTTCGCCTCCGTCAGAAATTGTACAATTTGTATAAAATCTATGTCACATTGTTTTCCAGTGGCATGCAAACAACAATCAGCAGATTGTGTTGGATACAGGATTATTTATTGCCATGTATTGCCATTCAAATGTGTATTTCCGATTTTGAGTTGTGATAATTTGAGATATTTTGATAAGAAGCTTAACGCCTATAAATTAACGGTTTCGCAATTACAGAAACTGCCATAAGTAAAATGTTTTCAGAAAACATTCGCCCAAACCCATTTTGTGATCGAGTAGCAAGGCATAAGTCTGTGATTAAGTGAATTTCGTGCTGGCATGAAAAAATCAAAAAAACGTCATACATGGACTTTGCCGGATATACTGTGCACAACTGTTGCAAAGATACAGATGTTGAACAATGCAGCCATGTAGTATCAAAAAGAACATCACAGAAATACCAAGACTTTCATAAGCCGAATATGACAGAGCCATTGGTATGGCAGAAGCAGGATCCTGACAACGTCACATTGCAAGAGTCATCTGTTGCAGTCAAGTAGCCGTCCGCAACTTGTTGAGTCGTCACCAACAGACAGGCCAGACAAAACACCGTTCAAGAACGGGTAGACCAAGGATGTACACCACTACATCCGGACAATAGCCTGCTGAACAGATTCGTCACGGTGACGTCAACGGTGGCGACGACCTTCGGCCCATCAGCAGACGAACCATACCATGACGCCTCCTTTTCGTGGAATGGTTTTGACAACGTCAACACGTTCAACGCAGGTTACAGTAGGCAGGCGGCTCGAACTGAACGTCGGTGGCAGCTACTTGATTGGGGGTGAGTTCTGCTTACAGACGAGAGTCGATACACCATGCTCCGAAATGAAGTGCGAATTTGCGCGACTGGCACTGAACTGTGTCCAGCAGGTGAACCTTCTTGGTGGCGACGGCTTTACGGTTTGGATCGGGATTTGAGGTCAGCAGAAAACACGACTTGTCACCCTTCATGGAAATCTGACTGCTCAAAGGTAGAGAGACGAAGTCTTGAGACCAGTTGTGTTACCATTTGTGCATCAATAGCCGATGGGTTTGATCCTGCATCAGGACAATGCACACAAAGACTCGCAAAGACTACCTCCAAAACGCGAACTTATTGGTCTGGCCGGCACCATCTCCGGATATGAATCCGATAGACGATCTCTGGGATCATGTCGATGGACAGTTGAGATAACGGCGACCTCCACCAGCAATTCAGCAGCAGTTCGAACAAGTTGTCTTGGGGCTGTGGCACAGAATTCCTGCTGGCGTCATCCGACGACTAACGCCATCCATAAGGAAACGTGTTTTGGCATGTATCGATTCAAGGGGTCGTCACACATGCTGCTGAAGGCTTGGACAGGATCACTACTGATTGGACATTGGTGATTCTGCTTGGTAATGTTTAAAGTTTGTATTTATCAACAATATTTCATTGATTGTCTGGGTGTCTACTTTATGAGTCATAACATCAGGTAATAAGTTCCTTCTGCCCATGAGTTTATGACATTTAATATGTTTATATACATTGCCATCACAGACAAACCTAACTCCTTGTCAAGGTGTCCAGTGCGGATACGGTGAGAGGTGCGTTGTCAGAAGAATCGGAGAGGTTAATTGCGGTAAGTTGACCCAAATAAAATATGTATCCAGGATTGAAGCATGTCGACAAACGTTTGTCCATATATACACGGCGTCATTCATGAAGGGTCAAGTTATTGGTTATCCTATTTCTTAAAATTTGTAAAGTCTACGTTTTTGTTTGAAATATATATAAACACTACGGAAACACCCATCGGGTCGTTGAAATGTGATTTTTGTGGTATTTAACATCCAATACATTTATGTCTTTTGTTTAAATTGTGAATATTGAAATCTATCTGCCTCTTTATGCCAATGATATACACGTGCAAGTCGCTCTACCCATGGGAAGTGGAGTACAATACACATGCATTGATGCTTCTACATTGTCGTTCATTGTTTGGGTACCTATTTGATATCGCAGCTTCAAATGAAACGCATTTAACGCTTGTTGAAAGGGGTCAGACTATAGGCCTTTTGGAATCTGGTCAAACTGGTAGACTCTGGCAGAGATTTCAAGCCAATGTGTCCTTGGAGCCAGGTTTCCCTAGAGTCATAACGGTCCAAGGTGATAGACACATGATTAATACTGCGTTACGTAACAGATTACTTAACACAACAAATGTTCCGATAAAACACTTCCAGGTTAACAATGTAAAGATACTAGTATCCAGGAGCACCATTCGTTGACGTTTAAGGGCAGCCGTAACACTATATCTTAAAAGTTGTAAAATCTTCTTTTTTGTTTGAACCTGACTGGTTTACAAACAGAATGGAAAAAAGACGTAAGGACGTTGAAATGTCATTATTACCGTCTTTATGTCAATACATTCCGTTACAAGCATCACATCTTTTATTCAAATTGTTAGTATGGAAATCCACCTGCCAGCGTTATCAGGGCGAGATTCTGGCTCCTATGGCAGAACCATTCCTGCAACCTCCGCATGGCTTTTATGGTCGATGCTCTTGACTACAAGACAACAACGCTAGGTGTCATACATATAGTTCATGGTATTTAAGTATTTAAAAGGGACTTACGAGTATCTTTACTGCACAGAGTACATTCTGGAAAATCTTGCTCTGAACAAGACAGCATCTGCAAGTTCTACTTATCAAGAAAACCATCCCCCGAGTCTTGCTGTAAATGGTTATGTCTCAGGATTATGGACCTCTGGTAACTGCTTCCATGTGGGTAACAATGATTACACACCATGGTGGCAGGTGGATCTTTTGACCACTTGCATCATTGTAGAAGTGCGGATCACCACAAGAAATACTCTGCGTAAGATATTTGACCTCCTGGAACCTTGGCAAACGTAGATTTCTGTTTGTCACGTCGACTACTTG
This sequence comes from Haliotis asinina, assembly GCF_037392515.1. Classification (NCBI taxonomy): domain Eukaryota; kingdom Metazoa; phylum Mollusca; class Gastropoda; order Lepetellida; family Haliotidae; genus Haliotis; species Haliotis asinina. The sequence goes on from NC_090281.1 coordinate 46,695,128, forward strand.
CCTAAAACATTAGGTTGGATAAGACTGACTCCACGGCAAGGGAACACTGATTGTCAGCAGTATCTTCAAATATGTTGGAATACTAATTTACCATACGTTTTGTTACAACATTACATCTGTAGCATAAAAAAAACATTTCTACATCATGATCATTTTCTTTTTACTTTTACTCTGAGTTTCATCTAACTGGGTTGGTTATCAAATCTGCACCGTTTATCTGTCTAAACGTTAAAGATCAACGAGTAAGTGTGGTTTCAAGGTGCATAATTACGTTCACATTTTTTCTAATATCTAATCTGCATCCACTAAAGGGATGAAATTTCGATAAACCCACAATAAATCTCCTGGATCCACCCATGCGAACCACGAGCCTGTCATTGAAATATTGGTGAATAATTACAGGAATATATTTCGCTGGCATTAAACTCATACTCGTTGATTCAACAATACGTAAGCAATGTGTAAACAGCTGCAGCCAGTGTTGTTTTGGGTTTTCCTTTCGTTTTACTTTGGAATACGTACGGTTCAGTAGCAGTAACAATTCAATTTGCAGCTGAACGACTTCACGACTTTGCCCTTGATGTTTACCATAAAGACCCTCGTGAGGACACAGACATCAAGGCTCAGCTATGTTTCATGTACAATGGAGCGGTAACGGAAAGGGGCAAGACGGTTGCTATACCATGTACTTCACCTGTAACCGGTCGTTATTTGAGAATTAGAGGCACGAACACGCTTGACACTCAAGATGTTCTACAGTTCTGTGAAGTACAGGTCTTTGCTTTCAAGATTTTATATTGGTAAGTACATACACTGAATTTCTATAATACTTAAATGTTGCCACCGACTGAGCATTCTAAACCCCATGCCAGTCGGTGTCACACAGTTTCGGTCTGGCTCACCATATGAATACACAACGCCTGAGGAAGTGTAATCCCAAATATAACATGTGACTCACCATAGAAGTACATTTGAATTCTGTCATCTGTTCCATGTTCAAGACCTCAAATGTTGCTGTATGTGACGGGAAACACAAAATCTACTGCATTTCTGTAATTCTTAAAAGTTACCATCGAAAATCCCATGACGGTTTAACATACTGTAACTTTGTCTTTGTCAATACAACTGTTTTACGTCATTTTGTCACCATTACCTACCTTGAAACACCAAACTCATGCCTTTATGATTCATCTTTCAGATGCAGGACACATCTTTATAAAAGTGCTGGGAATGGTTCATACGTTAACGCACCGACGACTAGCTTCAATGTTAACGAGGACTATAATATACAAAGATAAAAGGCGACCAGGGCTGACGAACAATATACAAGGGCAATATCCTGCCATCTGGTATTTTCTCCTCACCCAAGTTTTCACTCCCTCTTCTTCAAGAATTAGCGAGTTTGAAATATCGTCAGACTTTTAGAGGTTCAAGAATTTTCTTTGAGGTCAATTCTGGTGAAAATATCTACACGATAATTGAATACACTCAACTAATTAAGTCGTCAACACCTGGTGTCGTACCGTATTTGTTTGGTATCACGTGAGTGTTAGTACTTACGTATGTAGCTTTTATTATCTCTTGACTTTTGAACTTTTTACCTTGCATAGAAGAGCAGAGGCGGTTTGTTGGTTTGTTTAACACCTGACCCAACGATATTCTAGCCATGTGACGGTGGTCGATATGTGTTCGAATCTGGACCAGACAATCCAGTGAATGATATGAAGATCATAGATCTACGTAATTTGGATGAAGTGAGTTGCTGAAGACCAATTCTAATTCTATCTTCCGGTCTGGAGGGAGCAAGGAGGTGGTATTGTCGATGTGTTTAGTCTCTTACTGTTACCTGTCTCTCTGCATAATTGAAACACTGTCGATAACAATGTGATTAATAAACACTTATTAAGTTAAGAAATTTGAAATATTAATGAATTTGTTTATATGGCATGAAATATTTCCTCCTTAACATTAAACAAATCCTGATTAATATTGTTCCAAGACTCACTGTACTTAAGGTATCGTGACCCACTCTTCTTCTCTTCTTATGGCGTTCTTTCCGGGCAGATCGAGGCTCAGTGTACTTTTATGATGTCCTGCTGTTGCTCGGGAGCACGGACACCCCTCCTTTGTGGACAAGTTGATTGTTATCTGGCAAGCATTGGTTGTTGTGTAACGCCGCACTCAGCAATATTCCAGCTATGGCGATGGTCAGTAAATAATCGAGTCTGGACCAGACAAGCTAGTGATCAGCAGCATGAGCATTGATCTAAACAACCGGGATGCAATGACATGTGTCTACCAAGTCTGCGACCTTGACCACCCAATCCCGTTACTAGGATCATGGGTGGCTGAAGATAAATTCTAACCTGGATGTTTACGGGGTTTATTTGGCCAAGAGGTCGGTCAGTTTAAAGGTATAAAGGGTAGTGTAATATAACCATAACACTGCTAGCCTTAGACGCTCCCAACTATCACAGGGTAGTAGTTGTGGTTTTACGCAACACGTTTTTAGCAATATTTCAGCAATGTCACGGGATGGGACACCAGAAATCTGCTTCACACATTTTACATTTCGTCGTGTCATGTGTTAGTAATTGTTAATGTCGTTACTGAAAATAATTAGTCTGTATTTTCTCCTAAACTGTGATAGGTAAAGATTCTAGGAATGTATTAATGCACAAGGAACTCATCTTCTGTCCAACATATATCTGAATATCATATTTTGGGGGAAACTAACTATTTGACATAATTTGGTTCCCATGCGATATTTTGCTAAAAGATACCCTAAAAAAGTAGTGAAACGTTTTCTCTCGACAGTTTTGTTAATTCTTTCCAGCCAGAAGTACCTGCGTACAACTAGGCTGTTAAGGTTAAAAGTTAAATGTAAAAGGCAGTGGAAACTATCTCGCCTTTTTATGTTTCTTTCACGGGTTTTGGTTGTAAACATATTGTCTTCATGAGAAAAGGATTGGGTACAAGTTATAAATCTTAGGACACCCTCTCCGTAGTATATACATAATATTGTTTATATTCATTTTATACAAGATGGACAGAAAGAACAGAAAAATAGGAAAGAGTGGAACAATTGCAATAATTAAGAAAACCTTTTTGGTTGACAAATATATGTTTGCATTGCCATGTAATAGTAAGAGTTTATATTGACATTGGTAACACTGCGTAAATTAGTCATCATGGTAGATTTAAGAGTCAAATAGGTAGTGATAAGAATTTTCACAAACATGTCCACAAGAACAACTTGGGTTATCTACTACACAGCACGAAATAGATCATATTTCAGTTGACTACATATGTAACGCAGTTTTGGAAGGATGATATTAGTGATTCTCGGTCCAAAATCAAAGTATTGGGGAGCAGTTCTTTTGTGTTACAACAATATTAGATTTAAAAGAATTCAATGACACGCTCATCTGACTTCAACTGGAAATTCATTTCAAATTGTAATGGAAAATACGAATTATACGAAAACTTTAACCGTGAGAAAAAAAAGTGTTACGAAGATTATAGTTACTTATGGATGCTGCCTTCCAACGACAAGATCATTAAAGGTCACATGTGACGTAAAACATAGACTAACAATTAGTCACCGAAATGAACATATTTTACTGAAAAAGGTTCATAGTTAAAAATAATAATATAATGAAATGGAGTCCTGAGACTTTCTTCATTAGCTAAGGGCATCTAGACTTGCCACATTTTCTAGACTTGCATGGGCTTTGTTGGATATTCAGAGAGTCAGACTACGTGTGCACCTCTTCACAATAATAGACCCAACCAGTTGTGAGATACGTGAAGTTAGAAACGGAGTCGGGATTGGGGATTCGAATCCCAAATCTGAATACTTTTTTCAGATTCGGGATTCGAATTCCCAATCTGAATTTTTGTTGACATTCGTTTGATTTCCTTTTGTAGAGCATATCTGTCTGTCTGCCTGTCTGCGTGCGTGCGTGCGTGCGTGTGTGTGTGTGTATGTGTGTGTGCGTGTGTATGGATGGATGATGTGGATGTGTATGTATGTATGTATGTATGTGCTTGCATGTATGCTTGCGTGCGTGCGTGCGTACAGGTAGGCATGTATGTATGTATGAAGGTAGGTAGCTGCGTACGTACCTGCACACATGTGTGTACGTATGTATTTTTCTTACAAAGTTGGAATTTGGAACTTCGACGCCCTTGTTACTATGCTCTTTGCAACTTCATTTGTCAAAAGATTCTATCCTCCACGATGGCGTGCACCCTTGGAGATAGTCAACGGTGCTGAAGGTCCTTCCTGCTTGCAAGCGCCAACCCTCCTTGACAATCGAAGGAAGACGAACAATGTCAATACTAGTATAATTTATTTAATCTCCATTCTAATGTGTGCCTGGATATCTTAAAAACATAAACAACAAAGAACAGTTTTCCATATTTGAACCTCCAAAAATTTATCTGTGTATAACTTAGAGTGAGTGAGTGAGTGTACATTTACGCCATTTGTAGCAACATTCCAGTAATATCAAGGTGAGGAACACCAGAAACAGGCTTCACACATTGTACTTATGTGTAACGCCGAGCCTTGGTCTTCAGTGTGACGAGCCAACGCCTTCACCACTAGGCTACCCGCTGCCCAGGTATAACTTAGAGTGAGTGAGTGAGTGTACATTTACGCCATTTGTAGCAACATTCCAGTAATATCAAGGTGAGGAACACCAGAAACAGGCTTCACACATTGTACTTATGTGTAACGCCGAGCCTTGGTCTTCAGTGTGACGAGCCAACGCCTTCACCACTAGGCTACCCGCTGCCCAGGTATAACTTAGAGTGAGTGAGTGAGTGTACATTTACGCCATTTGTAGCAACATTCCAGTAATATCAAGGTGAGGAACACCAGAAACAGGCTTCACACATTGTACTTATGTGTAACGCCGAGCCTTGGTCTTCAGTGTGACGAGCCAACGCCTTCACCACTAGGCTACCCGCTGCCCAGGTATAACTTAGAGTGAGTGAGTGAGTGTACATTTACGCCATTTGTAGCAACATTCCAGTAATATCAAGGTGAGGAACACCAGAAACAGGCTTCACACATTGTACTTATGTGTAACGCCGAGCCTTGGTCTTCAGTGTGACGAGCCAACGCCTTCACCACTAGGTTACCCGCTGCCCAGGTATAACTTAGAGTGAGTGAGTGAGTGTACATTTACGCCATTTGTAGCAACATTCCAGTAATATCAAGGTGAGGAACACCAGAAACAGGCTTCACACATTGTACTTATGTGTAACGCCGAGCCTTGGTCTTCAGTGTGACGAGCCAACGCCTTCACCACTAGGCTACCCGCTGCCCAGGTATAACTTAGATCTCTATATCAAGATCCTGTGTGGGAAACCCTTTCCCCATGGCTACACGACAAAATGACTTTCCAACTTCCTTCATGTCCACTATTGGAAAGTTTGAGTTTTCTTCATTTTCGGGTTTCGGCATTTGACAGCCCAGATTCGTGTCCATAAATAACAAATAAAGTGTCCTGAAATCCGATGTATCCCACTGAATTAGCATCTAGATGTCTACGCCAAAGGAATGGATATTAAATTCACAATATTTCCTTGTTTATCAAGTTCAAAATTCAGACAAACTAAAACAGATTTTAAAAAGAACACTACTTCATAGATAAATTCAAACCAATGTTAAACCATTGTAAGCTTTGACCTTGTCACTCTTGACCTTTGGCCCTATGGTGATGTCATAATGTCATAATGTATATGTAATGACGTCATATTGTAACTGCTACATTCTCCCTGAATTTAAGTGATATTTATGACTGAACACCTGAACTATTTTTGACATTTTGTCATTTTGTGCCTAATTATATTCTGGTAACACAACGGCCGATTTCGCTGCTAAGGCATCACTTAAATATATCTTGCCTACAGGCTCTAGAAATATATATGGTTGCAATAAAGTTTTATAGAAAGAGATTCTGGAAAAAATATATGTTGTTTCTCTTTGGGATGTGTTTTTTTTTGTATATTTAAGCACTGCAATATCATGTACAATTTCCTGCAGGAGTGGATGATGTCGGTCACACAGGAAGAAAGTAAACATGGGACAGGAAAGAACAAGCTCCAACTACATCGCCGTTTTAAGGATAGTTTTAAAGTTGAACGTTACTTGCAGCTTCCCCTACCCTGGTCTCACCGCCGTGCTCTAGCGGTATTCCGCTGTGGTGTGGCCCGGCTCCGTGTAGAGAAAGGTCGCCACAGTAATGTGCCTTTGAGTGAAAGACTAGGTTTTAATTGTCAGGAATGTGTGGAAGATGAACACCATGTTTTATTTCACTGTCTCTTATACACAATTGTGTATCCTTGGTTGAAACGTGGTGCTCCGATGGTGACAATTTTAATTTCCCTGGCTACACCCAATTCAGTAGCACCCGAGATGAGTCTTCAGGGGCAATCAGAAACTCTGGAGGAATCCTAGTGCTTATTAGGAACACATTGGCTAAGTATATATCATACCTACCTTCTGAATCCTGTAATGTGCTTTGGCTCAAAGTGCAAATACCTGGTAGCAACGTAGTGTTCTATGGGGTGGTTTATTATTCACCTGCAGGCTCCAGTCAACACGCCGAAGAGAACCTCTTTGATCTCCTCTTACAAGACATAGAGAAGTACAGATCTGCACAACCGCACTGTGACATCATACTGCAAGGGGACTTCAACGCCAGAACAGGAGCCGGAAACCACTGCGATTACATTGAAAATGACGACGCCCACTACTTACCCATCGATGACGATATAAACTATATAGAAGATACCCACCTTCCACGTACATCTCAGGATCACGTGGTTAACAAACGAGGACATGCCCTCTTGGACTTCTGCATGTCAACTGGACTCCGCATATGTAATGGTAGGATAGGCAGTGATCAGGATCATGGACGCTTTACATGTTTTGCAAATAGTGGTAGTAGCGTTGTAGATTATGTATTATGCTCAGAAAGATCATTTGTATTGTTTGAAAAATTTGATGTAATATATAACGAAGTAGAAAGTACACACATGCCTATTGCCTACTCATTGAAAATAACAAAGCCTGAAGGATATGTAAACACAACATACGATGAACTGCAACGTGTTAGGTATTCTTGGAGTGACGATCAACGAGGATTATATCTTGACCATTGGAATCGCCAGAGAGACTCTATTGCTCAGGACAATTTTATATATCATATTAAATGTAATAACACTCAAAAAGCCTTTACATGTTTCCAGGAAGTGCTCCATCACTGTGTCGAACCGTTCAAGAGGCAGAGTTTTGGTACTCAGCCTGTTGTCAATCGCAACAATAACAATAGCTGGTATGACAACGAGTGTCGTGCTGCACGTGCAGCAGCCAGACAAGCACTTCGTGAACTACGTGACTACAGTGAAATGAACAAGGACAGATACCGTGAATCCCAAAAGATGTACAAAGAACTGTGTAAACAGAAATCTGCTAACGTGTTTAATAATTTTGTACAAACTTTAAACAGTGCTCTACTATCCAAAGACAGTAAATTATTTTGGTCTTATTTTAAATCATTTAATACACAACGTAATAATATCTCATGCGCAGATTGGAATGAACATTTTTATTCATTATTTCAGGGTACAAACTTTGCAGACAGCGAACAAGACTTTTATGCTTTTGTCTTTGACTTTATTGACTCTATTAATGACGAACTTATCGACAGTACAGTTGATAATGACTTTCTCGATAGAATTATTTCACATGAAGAAATTACTGAAGCTATTAATGATATGCAGCCAGGAAAAGCCCCAGGTTTCAGCGGAATACCCCTTGAGTTTTACAAATATGCACCGTCTGCGTGCTATGAGATGCTTAGATTATTATTTAATATAATTCTACAGACTGGTAATTACCCTAAAGAGTGGACGTTTGGAATTATTATCCCGATACACAAGAAAGGTGATCCTAATGAACCAGGCAACTACAGACCAATTACCCTTCTTGAAGTGGCATTGAAGATATTTGCCAAAATAATTTGCAACAGGTTATCAGTTTGGGCCACGAGAGAAAATACTTTAGCTCCAGAGCAAGCAGGATTTAGAAAAGGTTTTCAGACTACCGATAATATTTTTGTTTTAGACACTGTTATAAACAAATATTTATCACTGCATAAAGGTAGACTCTACTGTGCGTTTATAGATCTAAAATCAGCTTTCGACTCAGTCCCCCGTAATGGCCTTTTGTATAAGCTATGGATTGGCAACGTTAAAGGTCGAGTCTTTAGACTTATTAGAAATATGTATGAAAACGTAAAGTCTTGTGTTCTTGTAGGAAATAATTGTACTCAATTCTTTGATTGTAATTTCGGAGTTCGTCAAGGCTGCCAGCTTTCCCCCTTTCTCTTTTCATTTTTTATCAACGACTTAGTGCAATTTCTTGAGCAGGATAATCAGTGGTCTATCAGTATCGGTATGCTGCAATTGTTTATATTACTGTTTGCAGACGACATAGTGATGATGGATAGTACAGTTAAAGGTCTCCAGAAAAGGTTAGACAAATTGTCAAGGTATTGTGATAAATGGCAGTTGCTAGTTAATTTAAATAAAAGTAAAGTTATTGTCTTTCGTAAGAAAGGTAAACTTAAAACTTATGAAAGATTGTACTATAATGGCCAACCCGTGGACATAGTTTCTTCCTACAAATATCTAGGAGTACATTTTTCAAGCTCCGGCAAATGGTATATTGCTAAAAAAACTTTAGCTCTCCAAGCTACTAAAGTTATCCAGTGTTTAAAGTCTAAGATATATAATTTCTATAACTTGCCTATCAACATGCTATGTCACATATTTGATGTTAAGATTCGGCCGGTTTTATTATATGGTAGCGAGGTGTGGGGTTTTCACCCCTCACCAGATGTAGAAAGAGTCCATGATCGTTTTTGTAAAAAGCTCTTATACTTACAAAGATCTGTACCGAATATTGTAGCACGTGGTGAGTTAGGTCGCCATTCACTTAGAGTTAACTGTTATGTAAAGATTATCAAGTATTGGATAAGACTCTTGTATCAAGATGATAATGTTATTCTTAAGAAAGTTTATTCCTACCAGTTATCATTAGCAAATCAGGGTTTGAGTAGTTGGGCATTAAAGGTAAAGTCGTTATTATGTGAGTATGGCTTTGGTGAAGTCTGGAGTAAGCAGGATGTTGGTGTTATAAATCATTTCATTTCCTCTTTCAAGCAGAGATGCATATATATTGATAAGCAGCGCTGGTTTGAAGATCTCCACAGATATAACAAACTAACTTTGTACCGCTCTGTAAAACAAGAGGCAGGTTTTGAAAAGTACTTATCTTGTATTTCTGTTAAGGTTTATCGTATTGCCCTTACTGCATTCCGCTGTTCTGGCCATAGATTATTCATTGAACAGGGTAGGAAAATAGGTTTAGCCAGGGAAGAGAGACTTTGCCCCATGTGTATAGTTAGACAAATTGAATCAGAATATCACTTTTGTTTGGTATGTCCTTTTTATGATAGTCTAAGACGCTCCCTCATTCCTGCATACTACTTCACATTTCCCTCAGAAACCAAATTTCAACAGTTGTTAGCATCAAAAAATGTTCATGTATTATCACTGCTTGCAAAATATGTATTCCTAGCAGTTAAATTACGATCACGTTTTGTATTGCCAAATGTATAACTGATGTTCCAGGCGCTTTGTTGTGCTACACACTGTATTTCTTTTTTAAATGTATAATGGGCCAGTGGCCACCCATACTGTCAATAAACTCACTAAATATACACAATTATTACTGATAAGGCTTTAAGTGTCTGTATGAATATCTGAGTGTGATATTTTTTAAGTTTTAGATGATGTGGATAAGTTTGCTTTTATTATGTCCAATGAAGATCTGTTGTTTTAACGGCCAAGCGCAAGTCTATTTCATATAATGCTTAGATTTATCACTGTGATGTCACTCTTGTTTATTCTACGTTTTTTCTTTTATAGTCTCTCATAACCCGATATGGGTGGCTTGGTATGCATTTTATTATACCTGTATACATATATGTATGTATTTATGTTGTATACGAGGTGAGATGATGATGATGATGATGATGATGATGATGATGATGATGATGATGATGCTTCAGCTGTGGAAATGAACGTTCACTATCAATAAGTGAGGTGGAGGGATGTATAGCGACTGCACCATCAGTAATGTTGTATTATGCGGTGAAACTTGCAAACGACGATAGGTACTTGCGAGTCAACATGATGTACACTATCCAAAGAATGGTTAGCTACAACAAAAATGGATAGTGAGGCACCATTCCGACCAAAGAACAATTCATCTGTTGTCTCAAGCCACCTATGAATACCTTATAATGTAATTAATGTTTTTGAGATGTTGTAATCTAATTACATTAATGTCAAGCAGTGAACAGTTACATTTCACTGAAATGTGCAAATGATTAATGATAATGAAAACAACCCAGTTTGGAACGGCTATACATGTTATAAATGGCGTAAATATTGTCAACGTCTCCCCAAACTCAGTGATAATTCTTAACGGTAGTTACTTTGCCACAAACAAATAGTTTCCAAACATCAGTCCATACTAACTGTCAGCATTATACATAATTATTGAACTTTTAGTAATTATACATATTTACTATTTATACATATTTCCTGTGACATATATATGTTACAGTCAATACACAAAACCAGTGATTAAGCATGATCCCTAAAAGTTTTAGTGAATGTGTATTATGTCAGATTCATTCAGTGATTATACATAATCAGAAAAATATTCAGTGATCAAACGTAAAGACTGAATAGTAGACTAGAATCGTAGACATATTCCCTGAAATTACTAATGTATATTTCTGCAAAAACCAAGTGAAATTAGACTTTTGTATTAATCAGGATAGAGACGTTTCTTTCCTATAGTGATATCTTTATTCAACATAATAGATTTACACATGTTTGATGTATATACATACAGGTATGATGCGGTTTTCATTTTGACAATACAATGGTATATTCAGCTTCGGGATTCAAATGCCGAAACCCGAAAATGAAGAAAACTCAAACTTGAGGTTCAAATATGGAAAACTGTACTTTGGTTGTTTATGTTATTATGATAACCAGATTCATCCCCTGGCTATCTTAAAGACATAAACACCTAAACCCCAGTTTTCCAATATTTGAGCCTCAAGTTTGAGTTTTTTTACACATTCGGGTTTCGGCATTTGAATCCCGAATCTGATTTATTTTTCAGATTTTCCAGATAACCCAGGCTCATAAGGAGCACCTACCTCCATATCTGCCTGTCTGCCTGCACGCACGCAAGCACGTATGTAAGCATATACATGCATGCATCCTTCCATCCATCCACACACATCCACACACACACACACACTCACACACACACTCACACAGACACACACACAGACACACACACAGACACACACACAGACACACACACAGACACACACACACACACACACACAGACACACACACACACACACACACACAGACACACACACACACACAGACACACACACATACACACACACATACACACACACATACACACACACATACACACACACATACACACACACATACACACACACACACACACACACATACATACATACATACATACATACATACATACATACATACATACATACATACATACCGAATTCAGATTCGGGATTCGAATCCCCAATCCCGAATCCGTTTCTAACTTCACGTTGAAACTTTAAGTGTTTAAGCTGTTAAAGTGATAAACATTTCTATCACACTCGATCTATCTGTCGATACTTTCTTTTGCGATTATACATACTATATCAATAAAAAGAGAACATTCAATGCCATATTCAGTGACGCTTTTTGTTTGACATGATATATCTCCAAATGTTTATATGTAAAGGTTGATTTGAATGTCGGATTCTTTATCAATACAGGATAGGTTGATTCACACGAGTCCAAGTTACAAACGTCAGTTGCTCACAGCTATTACTACATCTTTTGCTTCCTTTGCTCGATATATTCAACACTTCTTTCAACAGAGGTGAGGTACCCAGCACCTTCAAACAAGCCGTTATCACACCATTACTAAAGAAACCATCATTAGACCCTGATGATTTAAAAAACTACAGACCAGTTTCCAACATTTCCTTTGTCTCTAAATGCATGGAGCGAATTGTTGCCAACCGACCATCTTAAAAAGCACAAACTTTTTGAAATATTTCAATCTGCGTACCAACCAAGACATAGTACGGAGACAGCTCTAGTCAAAGTACACAGTGACATCATGTCCGCTATGGACAATCAGAAGGTAACGCTGGTTGTTCTCCTCGACCTATCAAGTGCCTTTGATACCATCGATCACAGCATCATCATTCAACGTCTCAACACCAGGACAGGGATCAGAGGAACAGCTTTTAACTGGCTGAAATCTTACCTATCTAGCCCATGCCAGTCTGTCAAGATTGGCACTGTTCTCTCGGATTCTGTGCCACTCCATTGTGGAGTGCCCCAGGGCTCGGTTCTTGCACTGGAAAAAAAGTTCACCTTTACAAGCTTGTAAATCTTTTGTAAAGATGATGTTTACAAGACATTTACAATTTTGGAAAGATGATGTTTACAAGACATTTACAATTTGTAAAGATCCACAAGGGGAGATAACTGGTGGGTGATGGTAAAACGGTCTGCAAGGCCTCAAATTCACACCTAATAAATCCCAAAGGCTAATTACAGTTTGACCCCTCGACATAATTAATGAGGTAATTGGGGCGTGAAATGAGAGTGGGACAGACCACTGTTCAGTGGACACTCTGGGTCACTCTGTTAGGGGTAGGATGCTGATGCTCTTACTACAGTGTTCGGTGGAGTGAAGATGCATGGGTGTGTCTTTCACTATGCGCAGGCTGTTTAGAAAAGAGTTCCGACTCAGTATCCCACTTATTTTGTGTTTGAGAACAATGAATAACAATAACCATAAACAATATCACCTTGTCACCTCTGATAATATGCTAAATGATAGAGATTGTGTTGTGATAACATAACACATGACAGTATATGTTGCTATGAATCATGTGGTCGATCCAACTTTTACCAATAGTACCAGTGATACAGATGGGATAGGTCACCTTTTGAAATATTTCACAATCATATTTATTTTTTGTTGTTTCTGTTGATTCTTCCTTTCTGTGGTCAGCCAAGCAACAATCCACCATAATCCCATAAAATCATTGAGGCATGAAGTCCCATAAGCCAACTGAATAATTTTAGGCTTCGTGGGACTACACCTGTTGTACACGGGCTAGTTGCAGTTACCACATACTGCTATATTTAACATAACTAAACAATAACCTTCAGGAATGGAAGCCCATGACAGAAATGTGCCCTGGACAAGTAACAGGTTGGAGGTTGGCATGGGAGGTTAAAGTAACTTGTTGGAAAAGCCCATCCCAACGTTTTCGAGATGATAAATTTCATGTTGGACTGGAGACGCAAATTAATAAACTGAACATGGTGCAACATAGTGCTGGCCAGACACTGCTCCCAAAGAAAAAGAAACATCAAGACCCCCAGACAGAACTGCCCACCCTGGAACATAGGGCATTATTGATATGTTGTATTATTTTGATGGGTTATCTCATGGAACAAAACTTTCTAAAAGGTCACATGAAAAAGGAAAACACAACTTTGCAGATTCTGATACCTTTTGGTATGCAGTTACCGAAACAAATCATCAAAAATGCCAATTCAACCTATAAAGAAAAAAAAAACGCGATGGAAAAACCCCGCGAATTCTGAGTTCAAGCGATTCACTAAATTTCCCCCAGCGCTGGGGGAAGAAGTTGTTTCAACAGTTGTGCTGCGCTGCGCCCATACCGCATGCGCAGTGAATAGGTTCACGGAGCTTGAAACAGTATGCATGCCCGGAGTATGAGATCGTGAGCAGTAGTCTTATCTTGGTTGTATACACAAACAAGTAAATAATCTACTCGTTACATAAAAAAAAAATGTTGATTGTAAGAAGAAGCCTCTATCACAGAGAAAGCTTAATGTCTGGTTTATTGACACCTATATGTATGGCTGCCTGTCTGCTAAAGACAATATGCAATACACAACTTCAATCATTGACCACATGCAATTTAAACTTAACACCTATCAGGCTATTCGCCATAAACAAAATAAACTGATTGATGACTCATGCATCCGAGTCCTGTCTCAGCCACATTATGTAATTAAGCAGGTGTGATACTTATACATATGACATGTTTTTTATGTCTATGGGTTGCAAAGAAACTACATCCGTTTTTCTCGGATGACTGGATCTCACGGAAACTGGTGCAAACGCTTGTCAGTTTCAAGTCCTGCTTTGTACTTGGATTACAGTTTCCAGTCGTTCACCATCTCTACTGAGATGATTTTTGATTGGATGGAACGCAAATTCAGAGATGGGTTTACAAAACCCAACATCTCTACATACATTCTTTATGGATAACAACATAGTATATATGATTTTGTTTGACAACGGTATATCAATCCATAGTGAAACGACGTATCATATACAATACAAAAAGTTGTTATCCATAAAGAATCTTACTTTCTTGTAACTCGCCATACTTCTAAAATGCCCATCAAACACATCATCTTTCTAAACACACTATGGGCCCCACCTTATGAGCCCTCGGCGTATCAGCAAATGAAGCAGACAATCGGTAACCGTCGTTACACTTGAGTGCACATCCACCATCTATGACTGGGTTTGGTCTCCCGCGGGCTTCGTTACGAGGGACGAAAGTCCAAGTACAACCAGGGATACTCTACAATACTCTATATAGGCTCCCTCGTACAACGTATTGCACTTCTGAATCGCCATTGTATGCTTGTAATTTTATTATTTTCTTACAAACAGCAGAACTGATATAATGGAATATATGTTACTAATACTTATAGTGGTGGAATATTTGACATTTCATTTGATATTTTAATATGTTTTGGGGTTTTTGTATCTCGTGATCAATAGTGGTAACGCCAGATACTAGTAAGTTCTTATCCACCTAGTGCCTGTAAAAACACAGAATGGCCTTCGTTCGACTTTGTGCATAGTCAGTTTATTCACATGGCATAGGAACCATATTTGAGGTGTGGCGAGTCACACTGCTTCCATTTCCCTCGCTACTCTGCTACATCTTTATTGGATAAAAAAATGGATAAAAAAACATTTTGAAATTGTTTCTGAGGAGTTGTAGGCTGGTTTGACATCTTGCAGTGTCATCATCGCGATAATGCGCCGAGGAGTGGGTTGTTTAGGTGGTGAAAGTTGTAATGTGCTGAATTTGGTTTATGACGCGTGAACAAGGAATTTAGCATATCATACCATTGAAATAAATTTGATGTTCGCTTGATAGTGCTCCATGGTCAATACTGCAGTGTTGATGGAAATGGTATTCTTTAATGCGGAATTTGTTTCACGTTTATAATACTCCCGTCTTTCATGCAAATTAAATTATCCCAAAACAAATAGACAGTGTCAAGCTTAAACTAGATGTTTTTTACAGATTATAACAAGAGGAAGATTAAATTTCATACAAAAACATTCCATTTACAAATTTACGGAAAATATGTTACACATTATTATCAAATATACAATCAAAAACAATGGGGTAGCATTGTAGTTGAGCATTCTTTAATACTTGTTCATATTTGGCTTTCTTATGGCTGGGGAGGTCTGCCTGTTGCATCCTTTCGACTCGATTTCTGAGGAAAACAGTCAATATGATTATACTTGCATTAAGTGAATGGTAAACCAATGTGAAAATAGAATCAATGGTTATTCTCACAATCTCATAGCAGGTATTATTGATACTTGTGTATTTAGTGCATTAGAACACAGGTGTTCAACCTTTTTTCTCCTTTGAAAGATCACACGGATTAATACTGTGGGGTGATTGTTACTGTATCTCCCAGCCTTGAACAAAGCCTCAACACATAACAAGGCCTAATCCCTTGTTCATTGATGAGCAAGTCATGTCAGTAAGGGTTCATTAATTAACAAGGCCTAATGCCTTGTTCAGGTAATCCTTCAGCTCAACCACAAAAAACAGCTGGTGTTATCTGGGGAATATATTCCACCCCCATAGCCTGATTAAGTCCCAGGAAGGATATTTATGACATGTAATAAATCTTTGATCAGCCAGTTAGTCGGGCTGTTGTTCTCATATCGTGATTCAGTATACTAAACACTTACTGAATGGCAGAGATACTCTACGACTCTGTATATTGAGCTCCCTGCTAAATGATATGGTAGTCTTGAGTGTAAGATTTCTCAACAACCATGCTGCTGAAGGAACACATATTTTGCATCATCAGGATTGCCTTACTGATTTTACAAATAATATACTTGCATCATCTGCAATATACTCACCTGAGCTGAATGTGCCCTCTGAAGAAATATCGTTGACAGACATTCTGAACGGCTTTGTAGATGTAAAGTCTCATATGCACGATAGCAAAAATGTCCGTATGTTGGTGTGCAATGATCAACTGCATTTTCCCATCGGGTGTTCATATATGTATTTAGATCTCAAAAGGTCATCAAATTACTTTGAGTTACTCAAAGTAACAATGGACAGTGCACGTGTACACAACGGTTTGTGAAACATGTAAATAAAGGTATGTCACTTTAATATGAATTTTACCAACTGACCATGTTGTTGAAATAGACTATTGTTCATCAAGACTAACCGTTATCAAAACACTAACTCAAATCGGCCAAATAATCCCACTAGTGGTATCCTCTTTGGACTGAAGTTATTTATTTTAAGAGTAAGAGAATTATAAGGCATGCTCAAATGGGTTTGGTCGTTTAATTAATCCCACACAGCCATCACCAGCAGAGGGAATGATTTACACATCTCATTTTTGTGCTTAATTATTGTGTTTGTTTTTTTGGGGGTAAAAAATGACATGGGATTGTGAACAGCTTTACAGTTTATATCGACACCGGTACCATACAACATACAATACACAATTTAAATGCAGCATGTGTTGTCACATATGTATATAAATTTGAATAACAAACATGGGTAAAGCTTGAAGACAATCTTATATGGAAATAGTGAATTATCTGATCTTAATAATCTGTCCATCTTAAGATCTGCCTACCTCTTCGTCACTGCTTCTTTTAGATTTGATACTATATATGATTGAAGAATTAACCTCGTGGTTTGTCATATGATAATCTTGTATTAGAACTTTGGTTTATTTACCTTTGTAAAGTGCATTCCACACATACAAACTAATTGTATCAATATAGAGCATTTACGAGAATGTTATTGGTAAGATAATTAGTTTTGGTGTCTTGATGGTAAAATTGTGGATGCTCACCGAAGTAACCATAGACTTAAGACAAAAAAACATCTTCAAGCAGACAGGAAGACCATAACAGAGTATGGAAAAGGTTTTTCCCATCTTGTTGGGTCAGTTGTGTATGAAGTGAACTACAACTGTTGACACTGATGATGTATGATTGTGTAGCACTTTAAGAATTTCTTATTTTCACGAAAGTCACCAAATGCAAAGCAGATTGTACAGTTATGTAAGTTATATTTTATGTATGAATAATAAATTAAAAATTTATGTACGCCGAACATAAACAAACAAATGATAGACCGGCACGCACCATTTAAATATTCTGTAACATAATTCTTGTAAATGATTATATAAATCTTGTTACACAATCATTTTTATTAATTCATTTGACTACTTGCTCCAATCCACACGTACTGACATCACAACCAATTATCTATTGACATGTTTATGAGATTTCTTGAATACGCCAATTGCATAACACCGTTAAGGAGCACCAACATAAAAGGTCTAGTGACAGGTGTTATTTAGAGAATGCATATAGTTCCCATGGAGTAGAGTGGTAAAATCATCGGAATGAGCTTGGGATGATGATCTCCAACAAAGGCAAGACATCTGTTTTAACAGGCACAAGAATTTGGTACATGGATCAATGCTGGCCGTACACATGAACTTTCATGTTTTCAGGCACCAGACGCAGTTGCATTGATATAAAGCACAAATGGACTACACAAAATATGGCTTATTCCTTCAGTTTTCATGAATAAATATGTCACATGCAAGATCCATTATGCATATCAACAGTAAGAACTCTAACAGAACAAAAGAAATAATAAATTAGTAAGTTCAACGAGTCATGGGGATTCTTGAGAAATGGCAAAATTGAAAGAAGTAGCGGTATAATCCTTCGTAAATTTCCAAACATTTACAAGCCTTGTAAACATTATCTTTACAATCGTTGTAAATGTTTGCAAATATGACATTTAAATTTTGTAAATTTTCGTAAATCAACATTTTTTTCCGTCTGCATGAGTACACCACAACATCCACCAATGGATCGTGCACCGCCACCCTCATACATGAGACTCCACCATCACATTCAAAATGCATGGTGCACCACCACTGACATACATGAGTACACCAAAACATCCACCAATGCATGGGGCACTACCACTGGCATACATGAGTGCACCACAACATCCACCAATGTATGGCGCATCGCCACCGGCATACATGAGCACACCTCAACATCCACCAATGCATGCCGCATCGCCACCGGCATACATGAGAACACCTCAACATCCACCAATGCATGGCGCACCACCACCGGCATACATGAGTACACCACAACATCCACCAATGCATGGCGCATCGCCACCGGCATACATGAGCACACCTCAACATCCACCAATGCATGGCACACCGCCACCGGCATACATGAGGACACCATAACATCCATTAATGCATGGGGCAAAGCCACAGGCATACATGAGTACACCACAACATCCACCAATGCATGGGACACTACCACTGGCATACATGAGTGCACCACAACACCCACCAATGCATCGTCCACCGCCACCGGCATACATGAGACACCCATCATCACATCCACTAATTCATGGGGCACCGCCACCCTCATACATGAGACAGCACCATCACATCCACCAATGCATCGCACACCGCAACCGACATACATGAGTACACCACAAAATCTACCAATGCATGGTGCAACGCCACCGGCATACATGAGTACAACACAACATCCACCAATGCATCGTGGAACGCCACCGGCATACATGAGCACACCACAACATCCACCAATGCATGGCGCACCACCATCGGGAAACATGAGCCACCACCATCTCATCCACCAATGCATGGCGCATCGCCACTGACATACATGAGCACACCACAACATCCATTAATGCTTGGCGCACGGTCACCGGCATGTATGAGTACACCACAACATCCACCAATGCATGGCGCACCACCACCGGTATACATGAGGACACCACAACATCCACCAATGTATGGTGCACCAGCACCATCATACATGAGCCACCACCATCACATCCACCAATGCATGGCACAACACCACCGGCATACATGAGTACACCACAACATCCACCAATACATGACGCACCGCCACTGGCATACATGAGAACACCTGAACATCCATCAATGCATGACGCACCGCCACCGGCATACATGAGAACACCTCAACATCCACCAATGCTTGGGGCATCACCACCGTCATACATGAGTACAGTACAACATCCAACAAAGCATGGTGCACCAGCACCCTCATACATGAGCCATCACCATCACATCCACCAATGCATGGCGCACTGCCACCAGCATACGTGAGTACACCACAACATCCACCAATGCATGGTGCACCACCACATTCATACATGAGTGCATCACAACATCCACCAATGCATGACGCACCGCCACCGGCATACATGAGAACACCTCAACATCCACCAAAGCATGACGTACCGCCACTGGCATACATGAGTGCACCACAACATCCACCAATGCATGGGGCACCACCACTGACACACATGAGTACACCAAAACATCCACCAATGCATGGCACACCGCCACCGGCATACATGAGTGCACCACAACATCCACCAATGCATGGGGCACCACCACTGACACACATGAGTACACCAAAACATCCACCAATGCATGGCACACCGCCACCGGCATACATGAGTACAACACAACATCCACCAATGCATCGTGGAACGCCACCGGCATACATGAGTGCACCACAACATCCACCAATGCATGGGGCACCACCACTGACACACATGAGTACACCAAAACATCCACCAATGCATGGCACACCGCCACCGGCATACATGAGTACACCACAACATCCACCAATGCATGGCGCATCGCCACCGGCATACATGAGCACACCTCAACATCCACCAATGCATGGCACACCGCCACCGGCATACATGAGGACACCATAACATCCATTAATGCATGGGACAAAGCCACAGGCATACATGAGTGCACCACAACATCCACCAATGCATGGGACACTACCACTGGCATACATGAGTGCACCACAACATCTACCAATGCATCGTCCACCGCCACCCTCATACATGAGACAACACCATTACATCCACCAATGCATCGCACACTGCAACCGACATACATGAGTGCACCACAAAATCTATCAATGCATGGTGCAACGCCACTGGCATACATGAGTACAACACAACATCCACCAATGCATGGCTCATCGCCAACGGCATACATGAGCGCACCTCAACATCCACCAATAAATGACGCACCGCCACTGGCATACATGAGAACACCTGAACATCCACCAATGCATGGGGCACCAACAAAGGCATACATGAGCCACCACCATCACATCCACCAATGCATGGCACAACACCACCGGCATACATGAGTACACCACAACATCCACCAATGCATAGCGCACCACCACAGGCATACATGAGTGCACCACAACATCCACCAATAAATGACGCACCGCCACTGGCATACATGAGAACACCTGAACATCCACCAATGCATGGGGCACCAACAAAGGCATACATGAGCCACCACCATCACATCCACCAATGCATGGCACAACACCACCGGCATACATGAGTACACCACAACATCCACCAATGCATAGCGCACCACCACAGGCATACATGAGTGCACCACAACATCCACCAATAAATGACGCACCGCCACTGGCATACATGAGAACACCTGAACATCCACCAATGCATGGGGCACCACCACCGGTATACATGAGTACACTACAACATCCACCAATGCATGGCACACCGCCACCGGCATACATGAGGACACCATAACATCCATTAATGCATGGGGCAAAGCCACCGGCATACATGAGTACACCACAACATCCACCAATGCATGGGGCACTACCACTGGCATACATGAGCACACCTCAACATCCACCAATGCATGGCACACCGCCACCGGCATACATGAGGACACCATAACATCCATTAATGCATGGGGCAAAGCCACCGGCATACATGAGTACACCACAACATCCACCAATGCATGGGGCACTACCACTGGCATACATGAGTGCACCACAACATCCACCAATGCATCGTCCACCGCCACCGGCATACATGAGACACCCACCATCACATCCACTAATTCATGGGGCACCGCCACCCTCATACATGAGACAGCACCATCACATCCACCAATGCATCGCACACCGCAACCGACATACATGAGTACACCACAAAATCTACCAATGCATGGTGCATCGCCACCGGCATACATGAGTACAACACAACATCCACCAATGCATCGTGGAACGCCACCGGCACACATGAACACACCACAACATCCACCAATGCATGGCGCACCACTATCGGTAAACATGAGCCACCACCATCTCATCCACCAATGCATGGCGCATCGCCACTGACATACATGAGCACACCACAACATCCATTAATGCTTGGGGCACCGTCACTGGCATACATGAATACACCACAACATCCACCAATGCATGGCGCACCCCCACCGGCATACATGAGGACACCACAACATCCACCAATGCATGGGGCACCAACAAAGGCATACATGAGCCACCACCATCACATCCACCAATGCATGGCACAACACCACCGGCATACATGAGTACACCACAACATCCACCAATGCATAGCGCACCACCACAGGCATACATGAGTGCACCAGAACATCCACCAATGCATGACGCACCGCCACTGGCATACATGAGAACACCTGAACATCCACCAATGCATGACGCACCGCCACCGGCATACATGAGAACACCTCAACATCCACCAATGCATGACGCACCACCACCGTCATACATGAGTACAGTACAACACCCACCAATGTATGGTGCACCAGCACCCTCATATATGAGCCACCACCATCACATCCACCAATGCATGGCGCACTGCCACCAGCATACAAGAGTACACCACAACATCCACCAATGCATGGGGCACCACCACATTCATACATGAGTGCTCCACAACATCCACCAATGCATGACGCACCGCCACTGGCATACATGAGAACACCTCAACATCCACCAATGCATGACGCACTGCCACTGGCATACATGAGTGCACCACAACATCCACCAATGCATGGGGCACCACCACTGGCATACATGAGTACACTACAACATCCACCAATGCATGGTGCACCACCACCCTCATACATGGAACACCACCATCACATCCACCAATGCATGGTGCACCACCACCCTCATACATGGAACACCACCATCACATCCACCAATGGATAGCACACCGGCACCTGCATACCTCAGTGCACCACAACATCCACCAAAGTGTGGGACACCGCCACCGACATACATGAGTACAACACAACATCCACCAATGCTTCGCGCACCGCCACCGGCATACATCAACACACCACAACATCCACTAATGCACTGGGCACCACCATCGGTATATATGAGCCACCACCATCACATCCACAAATGCATGGCGCACCGCCACACGCATACATGAGTACACCAAAAATGCACCAATTCACAAGAATGACTGCACAGAAAATAAAGGTCACCAGAATAGTGTTATTTCCAAAACAGCCCCCGTCAATTTCCCATACTTAGGTTCGGCTCGTGTTAAAGACGTCATTCATCCTGCCTTGCCTATTCCAATTTGTTTTTTTCGTCATCGATTCCATTCCGTTAAACCAGTCTTACTTACTGAATGGTATAACAATGGTTCCTCCTTACACGTGTCTGAAATCACATTTAGTATCAATCTTGGGATAATGCAAACACGACTCAGTGAAGAATGGCCACACCTACCTATCGATGAACGTTTGGATGATTCAGGTGATATATTATACCATTATATGAAGTGATGTATTATACCATTATATGAAGTGATGTATTATACCATTGTATGAGTGCCCATGTCAGATTGAGATTCATAATTTACCTTTACAGACTATCAGTGGTGCCTACAAAGACCAAAATTGGCACAGGTGGATGACGAAACATTGATTATAATGTAGAATGTACAGAAAGTACCTTATTATTTAGCATCATTTCATTTCTGAGACAAGAAGCTTTATACAAATATTCACCTAAATTACACAACTGTTTTACATTTCTAACATTTACAAGTTGAATGCGTTTATGCATTGTACTAATATGGTTTTATATGTTAGTAATAAGGCATCTGTAGTAATATGGTTTTATGTACAGTGTTCCGTAATTAATAAAATAGCGACATACTAATATAAAATGCAACTCGTCTTCAATGTCGTCTTCACAAAAAACATTAGTTTCTTTCTGTTATTTCAACATGCTGTTTCTATAGTTGAATTACGAGAGTTACGTCGGAATTTGGATAAATATTTCCCGATGATGTGCGGGATAGCTTTACATAGGTAACACAGCAGAGTGCAAATATCAATAATATTTATATAAATTACACATTCTGATCAATTGGATAAATAACAACAATCTCTTGAGATGCTTGATCGAAACTTCGTATGTAAGAAGGTAGGTATGCAGGACATACTTCATCTCTATGTCATAATTCATTGATACCAATGTTAGATTAAATATTGTTCCCCTGATACGCCCGGCTATTAACTCGACGGTTCTTTACTTCTCACAAAAGACATTCATAATAATTTCGAAGGATAAGATCATTTGTGTGAAGCAACTTGCACCAATACTTTATCATGTTAAATTGTCTCTGATATATGCGAGGGAGACGACCCAATTCTGCATAAGCCATAGAATTACATGTATAGTTTTTTAACTTCAGTGGAGTAATTCAACAACGAATCTAACTGCTTTTGTGAACCATCAACTGATTCAGAAATTAGGACACGTCGTCTGCATACAGTAACAGAAAAATACTTAGGGATTTACATTTATAAGAAATTCAGTTATCTTCAAAAAGGGGGTCTCAAAATCACTGAGATAAAATGAAAATAGAATTGGAGACAAAACATCGCCTTGCATTAAATCCGAATTATTCTTAAAGGATTCACTAAGATAGCCGCCAACGCTAACAAACGATCTAACGTTCAGATACAAAGAATATATAACTGACATTAATTTTCCATTTAATCTAACTTTGACAACTTACCACAACTTACACCTGTCTACAGAGTGCAATACACCCTGAAAGTTGACGTATGCACGATACAATACGCGTATTATTGTTAAGGCTGTTGCTAATTAATGTGAAACTATGTTTACGACACAAATTGGAATGTTGGTATTCCCCGAACGGAAGCGAGGGATATACAGATATTTAGGCACGAGTGTGCCTATCTATTATCAAACTCAACTTTCAAACATGGGCTGGTTACCCACAATGGCCTCATTTAGAACGCTACGTTATAGAGGAGACGTGGCGTCCTTGCATTGTCACCACATCACCTCACCATGACAAAGTAATATTTTCCCCTAGGTCATCGTATGAAAAATATGAACCCCGATATTTTCGACCTCGTAGTTAATATGACTCATGGGCCAATCTGGTAGAAATATTAATATTAATTCTTCTGCTGGAGTAGATCATCCGGGAATCCTTGGTGCTGTAAGTTGGAGACCCACTTGCTTTTAGCATTGTCCTTGTGATACTCCGTGGTGGGTGGGTGGTTCGGGTGATGAGCCATATTACACTAACCATGGCTTACAGCTATGAAATTCCGCCCAAAAGCCCAAAATGTCCACTTGAAATTGACCCTATTGATACTGATCACAGACCTTCTGCATCGATTGAGTATTGGCCGCTTTTCCTTGTGATCGAGACTCCTGACAAGACACCGTAAAAGGTGAACCCCTTTGCTGTATCGAAGGGTATTGAAGTAGTACAGGAGGAGGCAGCTGAAAAATCTGATGTCGTAGCCTCCCCAGTACTGAGTTTGTTTGACACTATCTTCAGTTAGTATGATATCTTTGGCTCATGAAAAGGCCTTTAATACTCAGGTTTTCACAAGCCATTTTATGTGGTGGTGGTCTGTGAGCATTTTCATGACATTTGGTTTGCTGGCCGACAACATCTCAAAGTTAATCATGGATAGTGTTACTAATATCAATCTGATCACTGTCATTTTGACTTTTGTGTATTGCTAAAGGGCGTATATTTTTTTACATATATTTGCTTTTGAAAATAATGAAAATGACCGCCATTTTGAATTGTCTTCTCGGCAGTTACATTTACATAAAAAATAACACCGAATATGTCCATTTACGGCCAATGTTGATGCTTTTTATGTTTTTTGACACTTGTATCTTCTAGAGTGGTGACTCGGGCACAAAACAGGTGATTTTGTATGGTCATGTCGTGATAATATAATGTTTTACAGCTTACTCTTTGAGACGAGATTTTGTTTCCTGTTTACTTCTAGAGTGACAACATGTCACATGGAATAACTTGATATTACCCAGAATTCAAAAATGGCTGCCAAGATGGCCACCATTGTAGTTTTATTGCCTATACAGAGCAGAGAACTAACAAACAATTCAATACGCTGACCATTACAAATGCTCCAACCGTAGTCAACTGGTTAAGGAATATGATAGGCAAACATGCACTTGGTTGTTTACTTGCTCAATGTAATATTCTAGACTGTTGGATGTTGGTGGGAGCTTTTCATTTAATGTCTTGTTTCATCTGCAGACACCACTGGATTGTTTAGTTCATAAATTGAACTAAAGGTCTGTGCGATGTGATCTAGTAATGTTGATAGGCTTTTGTATTGTAAGTTCTGGTTTGTAGACATTAGAATACCCCCGTGTATTGATCTATTGTTTTAATGTTGGACTTGTTTCGTGATGTGTTTCTGTGTTGGCGGTGTTTAGCAGTGCCTGGCAGTATATGGCTAAAAACAAGCACTCCTACAAGGCGATAAAGTCGTGCACATCCGATTTCCACGTACAAAAACAATTCTTCTCGAGTTCACAAGTTTCACAAACAAAACAAGAAAACAAACAAGTACAATTGGACCAGCTGTGCGGATTATGTTTTATTAATGTCATCATTCCCAACATGGAACAGTACCAAATCCTCGAACATAAACACCAACATTGTTGTCGCAGAATGTGTGTCTAAATTGATCTTGATCAAATTTGAGATTTGAACAAGGTCAAAGGTAACTGAAGCCCGACACGTAAAACCAGAGATAAAAAACATTTTTCAGAAAAAAACTCTGGAACCGTGTTCCCTCAACGCATGCAACGCTACCTGTTCTACTGGAGGGTTTACAGTAGTAGACACACAGAGTACATTGTCACAAAATATCCGAACAGTAAAACATCCACATGCTGCTCCAGAAGAATCCTTGATCCACTTCTGTCCACGGAATATCTTCTTGGCAGTCGTCCTGCCTCTGGGGGACTTCAGGGTCCATTTCCGCCCCCAGGACGATGGCATCCACGCTCCTGATAATAAAGGTAAACATATTTTACATCATTTGTACTGTGTGCATAAATGCAAAATATATGATTCCACGAGAACATATCTCAAACACGAAAATCAAGCTGTGACTTGGCAGTAGACGTCATTGTACACAAGGAGGCACTTTATGCTTTCTTTGAAAGATCGTTTGGAAGAACACAGTGGCTTCTGCTAATAAAGGTAAACAGTATTCTGTATCATAATTTATACTTCTAGCACATATTAAGACTGCATGAGTGTCCTTTTCACACTGCTTTTACCAGCATACCAGCTATATCACGGGGAGAAACAACAAATGTCGGCTCCGCACATCATTCAGATATGGAAAATCGAAATAGGTTTGTTTGGAGTGTCATGAGCGAACGCTTTAACCATTCGGTTATTCGACGATCCCCTTACATTTAAATACAAAGCAAATATGTCGGGACGTGAAAAACAAAATTTCGTCTAAGTTTTAAACTGAAATAGTGAATGCTTTACCAGCAGGTGGCCAGTACACTGACTTTCAAAGTGACCATCCGGGACTTGCTTTGTCTCGAACTACCTATTGAAGGACGGAATGGTGGGTTAACACTAAGTTATACTATCTATAGATAGCATCGTACAGGGCATGCACGAAGGGGGCCCTATCTACACTAACCCCTAATCTACCAGTCAAGTGCAGTCAGCATTGGGTCTACTGGGGGTGCTGAAAAGACTGGGGCCACAGAGTGTGCCAACCCTAAACTAGCTGGGTTGCTGTAACAACCATCCTGACTGTACAGTCAGGCCCTAGCACCGAACCTACTCCATGTACGCTCGGCAGGGGGCTACGCGGAGAGCAGACGCACAATGGAGCCACCATGAGACAAAAGCTCATCCCATCGGACCCTCGGAAAGTCAGTGTACTAAAGTCCAGGTGGAAGGGTTTAGAGTGACACAACACCAAATCCAGAGAGTGCCAGGGTTCCTGCGTCTGAAAGAAATGAGTCATGCATAAGCATCAGTAATCACATTTCTCTCGGATGTAGATTGGATTAACAACAGCGAGTAAGTGTGGTTTTCTGCCGCTTTGGGCAATTTTCCAGCGTTAAGTAGGCGTGGGGCATAGTATTTAAGTGAGGACTCGAACAATGGTACTGAGCATGACGTGCCAACACTTGAACAACTAGGCTACACTACCACTGCGTTTAGATGCAGAAACCAGTATCAACCTTTCCCATATATACCTAAATATCTGTGACTATGCTTGTCGTAAGAGGCGACTAAAGGGATCAGGTGGTCAGACTCGCTGACTTCTTGGTTGAAACATGTCATCGGTTCCCATTTGTGCAGATCGATGCTCGTGTTGTTGATCACTGGATTGTCTTGTCCAGACTCGATTATTTACAGACCGTCACCTTATAGCTGAATATTGCTGAGTGCGGCGTAAAACTAAACTCACTCACTCCTAAATGGCTGTATACTATGAGAGAATTAGTGTGCACTATATATGAAACAAATATTTTCTTCCAAATAGAGTTGAAAACACCTGCCTGTCTGGTCCTCTGTCACCCTTCCGAAGAATCCATGGTTCACGTCTATCCATGGAATATCTTCTTGGCAGTCGTCCTGCCTCTGGGGGACTTCAGGGTCCATTTCCGCCCCCAGGACGATGGCATCCACGTTCCTAATAGTAACGATAACTAATAGGTTAATGTTTCATATCACTGATACTTACTACATAGATAATAAATATTAAAAGCATATCCTTTTTGGTCAGGAAAACGCTGTAACCTGAAACACAAGTTGTAACTTGCTCATGACGTCATTGTCAACAAGAATATATTGTATGTTGTCTTCAAAAGATAGTTTGGAGAACTTGCCTTCCTGGTAGTCTGGCGGTTTTGTGGTCGTTGTCCTGCCGCCAGAAGAGACCTTGATCCACTTCTGTCCACGGAATATCTTCTTGGCAGTCGTCCTGCCTCTGGGGGACTTCAGGGTCCATTTCCGCCCCCAGGTAGATGGCATCCCTGCTCATAACAGTAAAGAGAATATAGCTTACATCGCTGGCACATACAGTGTGCATAAATGCAACTTATATGCCTACACGTAAAATCTCAAACATGAAACTCAAGTTGTAATTTTACAGTAGACGTCATGATAAACAAGGATGCATTGCATGTTATGGTTTATTCAAAAGATTGTTTGAAAGGAACAGTTGCATGCGTAAGCAACGGTTCTACTTAAAAAGGCAAAGAACACTTTACATAATTTATGCTTCTCACACAGATTATGACTGCATGGGTGTCCTTTTACACCGCTTTCAGCAATGTACTAGCTATATCACGGGGAGAAACAACAAATATATGCTCCACACATCATTCAGATATGGAAAATCGAAATAGGTTTGTTTGGAGTGTCATGAGCGAACGCTTTAACCATTCGGTTATTCGACGATCCCCTTACATTTAAATACAAAGCAAATATGTCGGGACGTGAAAAACAAAATTTCGTCTAAGTTTTAAACTGAAATAGTGAATGCTTTACCAGCAGGTGGCCAGTACACTGACTTTCAAAGTGACCATCCGGGACTTGCTTTGTCTCGAACTACCTATTGAAGGACGGAATGGTGGGTTAACACTAAGTTATACTATCTATAGATAGCATCGTACAGGGCATGCACGAAGGGGGCCCTATCTACACTAACCCCTAATCTACCAGTCAAGTGCAGTCAGCATTGGGTCTACTGGGGGTGCTGAAAAGACTGGGGCCACAGAGTGTGCCAACCCTAAACTAGCTGGGTTGCTGTAACAACCATCCTGACTGTACAGTCAGGCCCTAGCACCGAACCTACTCCATGTACGCTCGGCAGGGGGCTACGCGGAGAGCAGACGCACAATGGAGCCACCATGAGACAAAAGCTCATCCCATCGGACCCTCGGAAAGTCAGTGTACTAAAGTCCAGGTGGAAGGGTTTAGAGTGACACAACACCAAATCCAGAGAGTGCCAGGGTTCCTGCGTCTGAAAGAAATGAGTCATGCATAAGCATCAGTAATCACATTTCTCTCGGATGTAGATTGGATTAACAACAGCGAGTAAGTGTGATTTTCTGCCGCTTTGGGCAATTTTCCAACGACTGGCCTCATACGTAGGCGTGGGACATAATATTTAAGTGAGGACTCGAACAATGGTACTGAACATGACGTGCCAACACTTGAACAACTAGGCTACACTACCACTGCGTTTAGATGCAGAAACCAGTATCAACCTTTCCCATATATACCTAAATATCTGTGACTATGCTTGTCGTAAGAGGCGACTAAAGGGATCAGGTGGTCAGACTCGCTGACTTCTTGGTTGAAACATGTCATCGGTTCCCATTTGTGCAGATCGATGCTCGTGTTGTTGATCACTGGATTGTCTTGTCCAGACTCGATTATTTACAGACCGTCACCTTATAGCTGAA
This sequence comes from Haliotis asinina, assembly GCF_037392515.1. Taxonomy (NCBI): domain Eukaryota; kingdom Metazoa; phylum Mollusca; class Gastropoda; order Lepetellida; family Haliotidae; genus Haliotis; species Haliotis asinina. The sequence goes on from NC_090281.1 coordinate 46,725,436, forward strand.
TATTGCTGAGTGCGGCGTAAAACTAAACTCACTCACTCCTAAATGGCTGTATACTATGAGAGAATTAGTGTGCACTATATATGAAACAAATATTTTCTTCCAAATAGAGTTGAAAACACCTGCCTGTCTGGTCCTCTGTCACCCTTCCGAAGAATCCATGGTTCACGTCTATCCATGGAATATCTTCTTGGCAGTCGTCCTGCCTCTGGGGGACTTCAGGGTCCATTTCCGCCCCCAGGACGATGGCATCCACGTTCCTAATAGTAACGATAACTAATAGGTTAGTGTTTCATATCACTGATACTTACTACATAGATAATAAATATTAAAAGCATATCCTTTTTGGTCAGGAAAACGCTGTAACCTGAAACACAAATTGTAACTTGCTCATGACGTCATTGTCAACAAGAATATATTGTATGTTGTCTTCAAAAGATAGTTTGGAGAACTTGCCTTCCTGGTAGTCTGGCGGTTTTGTGGTCGTTGTCCTGCCGCCAGAAGAGACCTTGATCCACTTCTGTCCACGGAATATCTTCTTGGCAGTCGTCCTGCCTCTGGGGGACTTCAGGGTCCATTTCCGCCCCCAGGTAGATGGCATCCCTGCTCATAACAGTAAAGAGAATATAGCTTACATCGCTGGCACTTACTGTGTGCATAAATGCAACTTATATGCCTACACGTAAAATCTCAAACATGAAACTCAAGTTGTAATTTTACAGTAGACGTCATGATAAACAAGGATGCATTGCATGTTATGGTTTATTCAAAAGATTGTTTGAAAGGAACAGTTGCATGCGTAAGCAACGGTTCTACTTAAAAAGGCAAAGAACACTTTACATAATTTATGCTTCTCACACAGATTATGACTGCATGAGTGTCCTTTTACACCGCTTTCAGCAATATACTAGCTATATCACGGGGAGAAACAACAAATGTCGGCTCCGCACATCATTCAGATATGGAAAATCGAAATAGGTTTGTTTGGAGTGTCATGAGCGAACGCTTTAACCATTCGGTTATTCGACGATCCCCTTACATTTAAATACAAAGCAAATATGTCGGGACGTGAAAAACAAAATTTCGTCTAAGTTTTAAACTGAAATAGTGAATGCTTTACCAGCAGGTGGCCAGTACACTGACTTTCAAAGTGACCATCCGGGACTTGCTTTGTCTCGAACTACCTATTGAAGGACGGAATGGTGGGTTAACACTAAGTTATACTATCTATAGATAGCATCGTACAGGGCATGCACGAAGGGGGCCCTATCTACACTAACCCCTAATCTACCAGTCAAGTGCAGTCAGCATTGGGTCTACTGGGGGTGCTGAAAAGACTGGGGCCACAGAGTGTGCCAACCCTAAACTAGCTGGGTTGCTGTAACAACCATCCTGACTGTACAGTCAGGCCCTAGCACCGAACCTACTCCATGTACGCTCGGCAGGGGGCTACGCGGAGAGCAGACGCACAATGGAGCCACCATGAGACAAAAGCTCATCCCATCGGACCCTCGGAAAGTCAGTGTACTAAAGTCCAGGTGGAAGGGTTTAGAGTGACACAACACCAAATCCAGAGAGTGCCAGGGTTCCTGCGTCTGAAAGAAATGAGTCATGCATAAGCATCAGTAATCACATTTCTCTCGGATGTAGATTGGATTAACAACAGCGAGTAAGTGTGGTTTTCTGCCGCTTTGGGCAATTTTCCAGCGTTAAGTAGGCGTGGGGCATAGTATTTAAGTGAGGACTCGAACAATGGTACTGAGCATGACGTGCCAACACTTGAACAACTAGGCTACACTACCACTGCGTTTAGATGCAGAAACCAGTATCAACCTTTCCCATCTGTACCTAAATGGCTGTGTACTATGAGAGAATGAGTGTGCACTGTATATTAAACAAATATCCATGAAGATACATATTTTCTTCCAAATAGATATGGAAACACCTACCTGTCTGGTCCTCTGTCGCCCTTCCGAAGAATCCTTGAAGTCGTCCTACCTCTACAGGATTTCAAGACTTTCTGTCCCCACGACGAATATTTCACATCACTATAGGTGGGTGCTCAAACTCCAAGCGGGCTTCAGTCGCTCGCTTCGGGTCTCTCGCTTACGCAACCTAATCCCAGTCGCCGAACCCGAAACAAAGGATTAGAGCTATTGAAAGCACCTCAATCACAAGTGTTTGCACAGAGGCATGTTTTGTTATTTAGCGTGAGCCAAGTAAGACCTGGTAATATTCATTATTGAAACAAAACGAAACAAAAATTTCTTTCATTAATTACAGATTTATTTATGTAAGACAATATAGCTAAAACATAATCAACGGTTAATACAATACAGGTATAACCCATTGTAAATTTAAAATTACAAGTTAAACCCAAAGTGACATAGGTGTATGGAACATTCAATGCAAATGAATTAAAACAAACTGTCGTCTGTGGGTGGGAATGTTGTAAATTGTAATTGATGTGCTTATCACTGCTTATCGCTTTCCTGACTCATACGTGTTATTCTGCGATTACAGTCCGTTTGCCGTGAAAGCGTACCGATGAATGTCTCTTTAAAGAAAAACGTAAATCGAATAAAATGAAATTACGATGGCAAATTTCTTATAATTCTATACCTTGCCAATTGAACATTTACTTCTCAGAATTTTATTCAACTTAAGATGAAAGTTGTTGAACAAACGATCATAATTTCAAATCACTTTCTTTGTATCTATTACAGGGGGTTTGGGGTGCACATTAAATAAAACGTCGGGAAGTTGTGTTGTTCTAAGTTAACACTCATCACGTACCGCACGTGCACTTGTTTCACTGTTCTAACTGCTGCGCTTACCCCCTTGCAATACAAACCAGTAATAACGATTTGAATCTATAATCGTTTGTTAAACAACTTTTATCCTAAGTTGAATAAAATTCTAAGACTTAAATTTTCAGTTGCAAGATAAAATGACGTGGATTCGAAATATTAATGTCACTATGTCTGGTTTACGTTTTGTTTAACGTGAGAAACCATCTCAACATCGGACATCACCATACATGTACATGAAACACCACCATCACATTCACCAGTAAATGGAGCACCACCACAGGCATACATGAGTACACCACAACATCCACCAATGAACAGGGCACCACCACAGGCATACATGAGTACACCACAACATCCATCAATGAACAGGGCACCACCACAGGCATACATGAGTACACCACAACATCCATCAATGAACAGGGCACCACCACAGGCATACATGAGTACACCACAACATCCATCAATGAACAGGGCACCACCACAGGCATACATGAGTACACCACAACATCCATCAATGAACAGGGCACCACCACAGGCATACATGAGTACACCACAACATCCATCAATGAACAGGGCACCACCACAGGCATACATGAGTACACCACAACATCCACCAATGAACAGGGCACCACCACAGGCATACATGAGTACACCACAACATCCACCAATGAACAGGGCACCACCACAGGCATACATGAGTACACCACAACATCCACCAATGAACAGGGCACCACCACAGGCATACATGAGTACACCACAACATCCACCAATGAACAGGGCACCACCACAGGCATACATGGGTACACCACAACATCCACCAATGAACAGGGCACCACCACAGGCATACATGAGTACACCACAACATCCACCAATGAACAGGGCACCACCACAGGCATACATGAGTACACCACAACATCCACCAATGAACAGGGCACCACCACAGGCATACATGAGTACACCACAACATCCACCAATGAACAGGGCACCACCACAGGCATACATGGGTACACCACAACATCCATCAATGAACAGGGCACCACCACAGGCATACATGAGTACACCACAACATCCACCAATGAACAGGGCACCACCACAGGCATACATGAGTACACCACAACATCCACCAATGAACAGGGCACCACCACAGGCATACATGAGTACACCACAACATCCACCAATGAACAGGGCACCACCACAGGCATACATGGGTACACCACAACATCCACCAATGAACAGGGCACCACCACAGGCATACATGAGTACACCACAACATCCACCAATGAACAGGGCACCACCACAGGCATACATGAGTACACCACAACATCCATCAATGAACAGGGCACCACCACAGGCATACATGAGTACACCACAACATCCACCAATGAACAGGGCACCACCACAGGCATACATGAGTACACCACAACATCCACCAATGAAGAGGGCACCACCACAGGCATACATGAGTACACCACAACATCCACCAATGAACAGGGCACCACCACAGGCATACATGAGTACACCACAACATCCATCAATGAACAGGGCACCACCACAGGCATACATGAGTACACCACAACATCCACCAATGAACAGGGCACCACCACAGGCATACATGAGTACACCACAACATCCACCAATGAACAGGGCACCACCACAGGCATACATGAGTACACCACAACATCCATCAATGAACAGGGCACCACCACAGGCATACATGAGTACACCACAACATCCACCAATGAACAGGGCACCACCACAGGCATACATGAGTACACCACAACATCCATCAATGAACAGGGCACCACCACAGGCATACATGAGTACACCACAACATCCATCAATGAACAGGGCACCACCACAGGCATACATGAGTACACCACAACATCCACCAATGAACAGGGCACCACCACAGGCATACATGAGTACACCACAACATCCATCAATGAACAGGGCACCACCATCAGCATTACATGAGTACACCACAACATCCATCAATGAACAGGGCACCACCACAGGCATACATGAGTACACCACAACATCCATCAATGAACAGGGCACCACCACAGGCATACATGGGTACACCACAACATCCACCAATGAACAGGGCACCACCACAGGCATACATGGGTACACCACAACATCCACCAATGAACAGGGCACCACCACAGGCATACATGAGTACACCACAACATCCACCAATGAACAGGGCACCACCACAGGCATACATGGGTACACCACAACATCCACCAATGAACAGGGCACCACCACAGGCATACATGAGTACACCACAACATCCACCAATGAACAGGGCACCACCACAGGCATACATGGGTACACCACAACATCCACCAATGAACAGGGCACCACCACAGGCATACATGGGTACACCACAACATCCACCAATGAACAGGGCACCACCACAGGCATACATGAGTACACCACAACATCCATCAATGAACAGGGCACCACCACAGGCATACATGAGTACACCACAACATCCATCAATGAACAGGGCACCACCACAGGCATACATGAGTACACCACAACATCCATCAATGAACAGGGCACCACCACAGGCATACATGAGTACACCACAACATCCATCAATGAACAGGGCACCACCACAGGCATACATGAGTACACCACAACATCCACCAATGAACAGGGCACCACCACAGGCATACATGAGTACACCACAACATCCACCAATGAACAGGGCACCACCACAGGCATACATGAGTACACCACAACATCCATCAATGAACAGGGCACCACCACAGGCATACATGAGTACACCACAACATCCACCAATGAACAGGGCACCACCACAGGCATACATGAGTACACCACAACATCCACCAATGAACAGGGCACCACCACAGGCATACATGAGTACACCACAACATCCATCAATGAACAGGGCACCACCACAGGCATACATGAGTACACCACAACATCCATCAATGAACAGGGCACCACCACAGGCATACATGAGTACACCACAACATCCACCAATGAACAGGGCACCACCACAGGCATACATGAGTACACCACAACATCCACCAATGAACAGGGCACCACCACAGGCATACATGAGTACACCACAACATCCACCAATGAACAGGGCACCACCACAGGCATACATGAGTACACCACAACATCCACCAATGAACAGGGCACCACCACAGGCATACATGAGTACACCACAACATCCATCAATGAACAGGGCACCACCACAGGCATACATGAGTACACCACAACATCCACCAATGAACAGGGCACCACCACAGGCATACATGAGTACACCACAACATCCACCAATGAACAGGGCACCACCACAGGCATACATGAGTACACCACAACATCCACCAATGAACAGGGCACCACCACAGGCATACATGAGTACACCACAACATCCACCAATGAACAGGGCACCACCACAGGCATACATGAGTACACCACAACATCCACCAATGAACAGGGCACCACCACAGGCATACATGAGTACACCACAACATCCACCAATGAACAGGGCACCACCACAGGCATACATGAGTACACCACAACATCCACCAATGAACAGGGCACCACCACAGGCATACATGAGTACACCACAACATCCATCAATGAACAGGGCACCACCACAGGCATACATGAGTACACCACAACATCCACCAATGAACAGGGCACCACCACAGGCATACATGAGTACACCACAACATCCACCAATGAACAGGGCACCACCACAGGCATACATGAGTACACCACAACATCCATCAATGAACAGGGCACCACCACAGGCATACATGAGTACACCACAACATCCACCAATGAACAGGGCACCACCACAGGCATACATGAGTACACCACAACATCCACCAATGAACAGGGCACCACCACAGGCATACATGAGTACACCACAACATCCACCAATGAACAGGGCACCACCACAGGCATACATGAGTACACCACAACATCCACCAATGAACAGGGCACCACCACAGGCATACATGAGTACACCACAACATCCATCAATGAACAGGGCACCACCACAGGCATACATGAGTACACCACAACATCCATCAATGAACAGGGCACCACCACAGGCATACATGAGTACACCACAACATCCACCAATGAACAGGGCACCACCACAGGCATACATGAGTACACCACAACATCCACCAATGAACAGGGCACCACCACAGGCATACATGAGTACACCACAACATCCACCAATGCATGGGGCACCACCACAGGCATACATGAGTACACCACAACATCCACCAATGAACAGGGCACCACCACAGGCATACATGAGTACACCACAACATCCACCAATGAACAGGGCACCACCACAGGCATACATGAGTACACCACAACATCCATCAATGCATGAGGCACCACCACAGGCATACATGAGTACACCACAACATCCACCAATGAACAGGGCACCACCACAGGCATACATGAGTACACCACAACATCCACCAATGCATGGGGCACCACCACAGGCATACATGAGCACACCACAACATCCACCAATGCATGGGGCACCACCACAGGCATACATGAGTACACCACAACATCCACCAATGCATGGGGCACCACCACAGGCATACATGAGTAAACCACAACATCCACCAATGCATGGGGCACCACCACAGGCATACATGAGTACACCACAACATCCACCAATGCATGGTGCACCACCACCGGCATACATGAGTACACCACAACATCCACCAATCCATGGCACACCACCACCGGCATATATGAGACACCACCATCACATACACCAATGCATGGCAAACCGCCACCAGCATATATGAGCACACCACAACATACATAAATGCATGGTGCACCACCACAGGCATACATGAGCCAACTTTTTCACATCCAGCAACACATGGCACACCGCCACCAGCATACATGAGTACACCACAATATCTGCCAATGCATGGGGCACTACCACCGGCATACATGAATACACCACAACACCAACCAAAGCATGGTGCACAGCCACCGGCATACATGAGCACACCAATGCATGGGGCACTACCACGGGCATACATGAGTACACCACAACACCAACCAATGCATGGTGCACAGCCACCGGCATACATGAGCACACCACAACATCCACCAATGCATGGGCACCACCACCCTCATACATGAGACACCACCATCACATCCACCAATGGATGGCACACAGCCACTGGCATACGTGAGCACACCACAACATCCACCAATGCATGGCGTACCGCCACTGGCATACATGAGGACACCACAACATCCACCAATGCATGGAGCACCACCAGCGGCATACATGAGACACCACCATCACATCCACCAATGCATGGGGCACCACCACCGGCATACATGAGTACACAACAACATCCACCAATGCATGGCGTACCACTATCGGTATATATGAGCCACCACCATTTCATCCACCAATGCATTTCGCACCGCCACCGGCATACATTAGTACATAACAACATCCACCAATGCATCGTGCACCTACACCTGCATACATGAGTACACTACAAAGTCCACCAATACACTGTGCACAGCCACCGGCATACGTGAGGACACCACCACCATCCACCAATGCATTGGGCACCACCACCGGCATACATGAGTACACAACAAAATCCACCAATGCATGGGGTACCACCACCGGCATACATGAGTACACCACAACATCCACCAATGCATGGGATACCGCCACTGGCATACATGAGCACACCACAACATCCAAAAATGCATGGGCCACCACTACCCTCATACATATACATGAGACACCACCAACACATCCACCAATGCATGGCGCACCACCACCGGCATACATGAGTACACCACAACATCCACCAATCCATGGCACACCACCACCGGCATATATGAGACACCACCATCACATACACCAATGCATGGCAAACCGCCACCGGCATATATGAGCACACCACAACATACAAAAATGCATGGTGCACCACCACAGGCATACATGAGCCCCCGTTTTCACATCCAGCAACACATGGCACACCGCCAACAGCATACATGAGTAGACCACAATATCTGCCAATGCATGGGGCACTACCACCGGCATACATGAGTACACCACAACACCAACCAAAGCATGGTGCACCGCCACCGGCATACATGAGCACACCAATGCATGGGGTACTACCACCGGCATACATGAGCACACCACAACATCCACCAATGCATGGGGCACCACCAACCTCATACATGAGACACCACCATCACATCCACCAATGCATGGCGCACAGCCACTGGCATACGTGAGCACACCATAACATCCATCAATGCAAGGCGCACCGCCACCGGCACACATGACTAGAACACAACATCCACCAATGCATGGCGTACCACTATCGGTATATATGAGCCACCACCATTTCATCCACCAATGCATTTCGCACCGCCACCGGCATACATTAGTACATTACAACATCCACCAATGCATCGTGCACCTACACCTGCATACATGAGTACACTACAAAGTCCACCAATACACTGTGCACAGCCACCGGCATACATGAGGACACCACAACATCCACCAATGCATGGGGCACCACCACAGGCATACATGAGACACCACCAACATCCACCAATGCATGGGGCACCACCACCGGCATATATGAGACACCACCAACATCCACCAATGCATGGTGCACCACCACCGGCATACATGAGTACACAACAACATCCAAAAATGCATGGTGCAGCACCACCGGCATACATGAGCACACCACAACATCCAAAAATGCATGGGCCACCACTACCCTCATACATATACATGAGACACCACCAACACATCCACCAATGCATGGCACACCACCACCGGCATACATGAGTACACCACAACATCCACCAATCCATGGCACACCACCACCGGCATATATGAGACACCACCATCACATACACCAATGCATGGCGAACCGCCACCGCCATATATGAGCACACCACAACATACACCAATGCATGGTGCACCACCACCCTCATACATGAGACACCACCATCACATCCATCTATGGATGGCGCACAGCCACTGGCATACATGAGCACACCACAACATCCATCAATGCAAGGCGCACCGCCACCGGCACACATGACTAGAACACAACATCCACCAATGCATGGCGTACCACTATCGGTATATATGAGCCACCACCATTTCATCCACCAATGCATTTCGCACCGCCACCGGCATACATTAGTACATAACAACATCCACCAATGCATCGTGTACCTACACCTGCATACATGAGTACACTACAAAGTCCACCAATACACTGTGCACAGCCACCGGCATACATAAGGACACCACAACATCCACCAATGCATGGGCCACCATCACCGGCATACATGAGACACCACCACCATCCACCAATGCATGGGGCACCACCACCGGCATACATGAGTACACAACAACATCCACCAATGCATGGTGCAGCACCACAGACATACATGAGTACACCACAACATCCACCAATGCATGGGGCACCACCACAGGTATACGTGAGCACACCACAACATCCACCAATCCATGGCACACCACCACCGGGATATATGAGACACCACCATCACATCCACCAATGCAAAGCGCACCGCCACCAGCCTCATACAAGAGACATAACCATCACATCCACCAATGAATGACACACCACCACTGACATACATGACTACACGACAACATCCACCAATGCATGGTGCACCACCACAGGTATACATGAGACATAACCACCACATCCACTAACGCATGACACACCGCCACTGACATACATGAGTACACCACAACATCCACCAATGCATGGGGTACTACCACCCTCATACATGGGACACCACCATCACAACTACCAATGCACCGGTAAAGGCATACATGAGTACACCACAAGATCCACCAATGCATCGTGCAACGCCACCGGCATGCATGAGTACAACACAACATCCACCAATGCATCGTGCAACGCCACCGGCATACATGAGCACACCACAACATCCACCAATGCATGGCACACTGCCACTGGCATGCATGAACACACCACAACATCCACCAATGCATGGGGCACTGCCACCGGAATACATGAGTACACCACAACATCCACCAATGCATCGTGCAACGCCACCGGCATACATGAGTAGAACACAACATCCACCAATGCATCGTGCAACGCCACCGGCATACATGAGCACACCACAACATCCACCAATGGATGGCGCACCAGTATCGGTATACATGAGCCACCACCATCTCATCCACCAATGCATGGCGCATCGCCACTGGCATACATGAGCACACCACAACATCCACCAATGCTTGTCGCACCGCCACCGGCATGCATGAACACACCACAACATCCTCCAATGCATGGGGCACCACCACCAACATACATGAGTACATAACAACATCCACCAATGCATGGTGCACCACCATCGGCATACATGAGTACACCACAACATCCACCAATGCATGGCGCACCGTCACCAGCATAATTGGTCCTTTGCTGTTCAGTATTTACATTCTTCCAATAGGAGAGATCATTAGAAAATATCCTGTGAACTTCCACCTGTATGGAGATGACAACCAGCTATATTTGTCTGCCGAGCCCAAGTATGCGAAAAACTGTGCATTACAAATCCAAGACTGTATCGCAGAAATAAGAACCTGGATGGCGCTCAACTATCTGAAACTTAACGACAATATGACGGAGCTTTTAACCACCGGATCCCGACAGCAACTCCTGCAAGTACCACAGTCTGTCTGTCTCACAATTGGTGATGATGCTATCACACCTGCACGTTCAGCAAAAGATTTAGGCACCATTTTCTAGGAAACTATGTTGCCCCAACAACAAATCAGTGCCCTTTCCAAATCCTGCTACTTTCATATCTTCAACATAAGCAAAATCCGTCACCTTTTGGACTATAACACGACTCAGTTACTCATGACAAATCTTGCAATCAAACTCGACTACTGCAACTCTCTTTACTTTAACATTCCTGGTCATTTACTATCCACGCTGCAAATAATTCAAAACTCTGCTGCCCGAGTCGTTGCCCGTGTTCCCCGATATGACAGCATCACTCCCATCCTTGAACGACTTCACTTTCTCCCAATATCCTTCAGAATCAGCTTCAAGCTTCTCCTCTTCGCTCACAGCTGTATCTACGATGATGACTTTCCCAAGTATCTGAAGAACCTTGTAACTCTCCATGCACCCAGCAGAGCACTCCGCTCCAGCAACTCCCTTCTTCTTTCCCAGCCATCCACCAAAACCACAATGGGTGACAGAGCCTTCTCAGTTGGAGCCCCACTACTCTGGAACAGCCTTCCTATCACCATCAGAGAAATCAGCTGTAAAGACTCTTTAAAAAAAAAAGCCCTAAAAACCCATCTATTCACATTATCCCTCTCATAGGGTTTTCTTACTCTCACCTTTCAGCGCCGTTGAGCAAATACTTTTTTTGGAAGCAGGCGCTATATAAATTCATTATTATGTTTTACAGATTAAAAATTGAAATGCAGCAGAGAGGGTTCGGGTGATCCTGGCACAGTCAGGCTGGTCAAGCTCATCATCAGCTCAGGGCCCTCGCCCCCTCTACACGCAGCCCAGACAGTGAATGGGACTTCTCCCAGGAAACACTGCCTAGTCGAACCCACCAAGAACTTACCGGAGAATATGGAGGCTCCCCAACACTGCAGCCTTCTGCATTACCCAGATTGTCAGAAGGGCTGTGCTCCCAGTGAAGAACCCGGGCACTCTTCTGATCTGCGCCAAGAGATCAGGAGGTACCAAACCAAGGGCACCGAGAACAATGGGGAGCCTGACGACAGTGTACTTGGGATGCAATCGAGACATTTTAAAGGCGAGGCCCGCATATTTATCATGCTTTTCCTGAATCTTGCCAATCACATTGCTGTCAAAAGGGACAGAAAATTCTATGATATAAATAATTTCATTGGCTTTATCAAAAAGGACAAGATCAGGTTTGTTGGCGGGAATTCGTCTCAGGCTGTATATTGGCCTATTCCAGAGAAGTTTGAAAGCATCATTTTCCAGGACGCCCTGGACATGTTCAGGGTCGTACCATGGATGGACCTCGGGGTCAAAGCCACAGGCCTAGGCATGGCGGAGACGATAGTAAAAGCAGCGAGCCATGCCATCATGTCTTTTAAGATATGCTGTTTGTGCCAAGGAAAGGCATCCACTGACAAGGTGTTGGACAGTCTCTGTAAATTGATTGCAAAGCCGACATTTCATATTGATATTTTCTTTAAGAATAACATTCTGGCGATTGCGAGTGGGAAGTGACTGGTCCTGAGCAGCAAAAAGGAAGCCCTCAGTTATTATTATTATTATTATTATTGCTTTTTTTGTCGATTGTTGATGGTATTCTTTCGACTTTCTGTAACCAGAATATAAATCAGTTATATGAAACAACACCAGCTATAGGTTACACCTTCTTGAGTTGTCAGTCTAGATTAATAGGACCATTATTGATGTCATACTGACCATTATAGATATACTCATGAGTATTCATCAAAAAGCGAAGACCTCCCATTTCGCGTCCCTTGTGGTGAAAGAATCACGCTTAAGCATGTCATACCTGACTGACTTTTCCATCACAAGAAATAAAAAATTTCAGTGTGAAAACAGTGAAGGGTTTTTAAAATGTTAATCTCAAATAAGTGGTGCATTCTTCAAAGAAATAGAACTGTTGCATAAATTTTGATAAATGTTTTATAATTGATAGCTGAAATTAACAGCTGCGATTGTTATAGTAGATTTCACAGGTGTGTGTGTGTGTGTGTGTGTGTGTGTGTGTGTGTGTGAATTATTGTACTATTATTGTCCTACTGTTGGAGTGCGTGAGTCCCAAAGCACTGAAAGTAAATTTAAGCTTACCAGAGCTTTAGCTAGCGTAGTGTATTTGTCTACAGATGTGATTACAGTTACCAGCGGGTTGATTTAAAGGGTTGACTTAAAGGGTTGATTTAAAGGTCACATACAACCCAAAAATAAAAAATAATTAAAACACATTTATTCCTTATTCATGATATATAAAATGCATTGGTGATTGTGACAATACAAATGAAGAAAATAATAAGCGATTAATTGCAAATGAAAAGTATTTTGTACTTGGATTTACCTCCCTCGAAACGAAACAGCCGAGATACGGGGCCCAGTCAGGGCCGGTGGATGTGTGACGACACCTTGTGATTGACCATTGGTTCATTTACCGATATGCTCAGCCGGCTCTTTGTTTATGGCTTAATAGCCTGATAGGTGTTAAGTTCAATTTGCAAATGGTCAGTAATTGAAATTGTGCATTGCATATTGTCATTAACAGACAGGCAGGCAGACAAACAGGAGTTAGTAAACCAGACATTGCGTTTTCTCTGCGACAGAGTCTGCTTGTCACAATCTAAACCAGAATAGTCAGGGTTTCACGTGAACAGAATACTAGTAACTGTAAGAAGATTGATTAGAGATGTGAACTCTGCGTACTTTCCGCCCACTGTCACTAGCAGTCTGGGATGCTGCTAGTGACCCGGTGCCAGCCCTGCTGTGGGCAGATTGTCCATAAATCTTGCAATGGTCCTAAGACTTTGTTCCTCTGATCTCTCCTAATTCGTGCCATGGCGATGAAAAAAAAAATGATTTCAGGCGCGTATGTGATTCGCTTTCATTGGTAGGGTTGTCACGATATGTACATGCATTTTCATTTTCATGAATTTCATACGGATCCTTTCACCATGTCTTCCGTATTAGGTGCGTTTGATCGAGATTCTTCTTCATCAGTAAACACACTATGAAATTGACACCGTGCTTCTATAAGACCAATCCCGCGGTTGTTGCAAAGTGTATGGCCAAATTCTCCCCAATTTTGAATTGTCAGCCCAAAACTGAGTTCCGTAGCCACTTGTGTTGGAAAATCATTGGAAATCATTGGCGGGTAATCAGGGAATTGATCAATGGGTTTGTGTGCGAAAATTCCCTTGCGATATCGATGATGGTTGAAGACGTGCGCACACCTTATCGCATAACCACTTGAAAGTAAGTCTGTTTCTTTTTCACAGTGCTCTGCCTTTACCATCCTCATTCTTACACAGAAAGATTACTTCCCAAAGTACTGAGTACAGAACTTCCATGCCTTGGAAGATGCAGGTTCCCGTTGATCACCAAATATGAAAGTCTCGGATTTATCGTGGTTTCGGCATTGTATCGGCGGAAAATATGTGTTTTTAGTAAGCGTCTGGGATATGTGTGGAAATGTGTGTGATATGGAAAAACATACTTGTTCTAGTCTGAATAACATAGGAAATATTTAGGTTCTCCACTAGAAATTTGGCAACAGTTATCATAGACACATATCTGTAAACAGTAAAAACAAACATTTTTCACATTAATTAGCATTAATGCATGAAATGTAAATACTTATTTTTAATTCTGTAATTTCCTTTCGTGTATGACGTTCTGTTTATCAACGAAATTTCATGTCGATGCTATAAGTGAAGGTTTATGTTAGAAAGCAGGAAGACTATATCTAAGATACCTGTACCTGTGAACTACTTGAACGTGATATATGTTTTTTATGCTCTAAACAACTTCAATTAGGTACTCGTCATTCACCAGCTTAGTTTTACGCCGTTTGAGTATTATTACAACAATACCATGGCAGAATACCAGAAATGCGCTTCACACATTGCACCCATTTGGGGAATCGGAGACCGTGGGGTTTATCGGGAGAGGAACGTTTCAACCACTGTGCTACCCGACGGCCCTTTTCTCTTGTTTAGAATTGCAAAGAAACATTGTAGATGAGTTTTAAATAGTGGGTTAGTGTAAATCCTATACTACAGTGTCAATACTAACACACACACACGCGCGCACACACACACACACACACGCAAACACACACACACTCACACGTTCGAGGTTTAGGTCTCCTTGAATTCATCAGTGATTCTGACGTCACAACTATGGTTAAGTGGATGATTGAGTTTTCACCCTGCTTTAAGCAATATTCCAGCAAAATCATTAAGCCCATGTGGGGAATCAAACCCGAGTGTTCGGCGTGACGTGCGGACGCTTTCACCACTAGCCTACCCCAACGGCCAAGTAGGTAACACAAAGTCGTGCTAAACTTGACACACTCGGTGTACCTGGTGTTGGGAAGAAACAAGAAGAAGGAACTTATACTCAAGGAAAGTGGTCTGTTGTAACTAACTTGAACCAGATTTGCCTGGGTTGTCACGTTTTCACAGCCAGGTTAACCTTTAAGGAGAGGGGTTGTTTGTGCAAGGGAATGGGGAAGTCAGTGAGCTTGTGAACTGCGTGAAATGTTAATATACTGAACAGCAAAAGAAGCGCAACTATGATTTTTTGTCATGTATTTAAATAGAAAACATAAACATGACTGCTTACTTTATGAGATTTCATTTCTTTTCGAAAATTGCGTTTCTGTTGCTGGTCGATATATTTGAAGATATATAACACAGAGTATATGTTGTTAATAGTTTATTATGCTTAAAAAGCATAGGTACAATAAAATTAAGGGCAGATACCTTACGTGATATTGACAGAGTGCAAGGAACACGAAGGCAGAGCCATCTCTGACGGCCGTACGAAATGGAATGTATCTACAAACAGCTCACAAGGGTTAGTTGAGTGCACTATCACCATATTCACACTTACAGCACGCATCACTTGAGTGTTTTGAACATATATGATTTCACAATGCATTATTGACTCCATATTCAAAATTGTCCAAATGCAGTAATTTATTATTATATTTTATTGCAATACGTGCTGTCCTTGCATTGCCTCTACAAAAACTATCAATGCGTATTTCAACAGGTGTACATATTAAAAGCTTCAGGCAACACAGGCGCTTGATTCAAAAAATACAAAATCTGTAAACTCTGCAAAAACGAATGTAAAATCCTTCATTTTAGTTTCGGACAATGGATACCTTTCGCCGCCATTAGCTGCGCATGAGTTAAGTTGCATGTTTGTGCTCAACAGACCAACCCTGGGCACAACATAGACATTAACGCTTCAAGTTGACGGTTAACAAGACAATGAATGCAACTTGTAAACAACGTGCTTATTATGAGATCATTTGAATGACAACACAGAAATCACGTGTAACACATACACCAGGTTAAGGGAAAAAGATTCCACTGCCAAATTTGGTGTAACGTTTTTCAGATGTTCAGTAAGGAAACGTATTATGCAACTGCGGAAAGATCGTAGAAGAAAGGTTTAAGGAGAAATGACATCACTTTCTCTGAGGCAATGTCCAAGTGAACCAACCACCATTTTATAAGCGTCCCTTTCCCCAAGTCTCAGGGCTGCTTGTTTCCCTCCGCGAAACTGCCTTTGCAAGGAAGGGAGATTCTACGAGAGGGCATCTCTAATTTAGCAAATCTCCACATGAACTACCCTAGTGATGAGGGTGAAAATTTGTGCCGCTTCTTTTTGAAGATAATCAGTCGTGGGAACAATTCCGTATGATTGTTTCCTGGAGGAGACGTTTCCCAGATAGAGGTTGGGTACAAGCAAGTTCTTTTCAAAATTGTGCCTTAAAGAGCCAACACGGTGAGGTTGATGTCACGCTGTACCCTAAAGTATTTTGATATAAATTTGTAACTGTTTGTCAGTCAAGACAACAATCGTAATGACCATATCAAGAACGTGCATGTGATGTGTTTGCCTGAAATAGAGTGACCTCCCCTACATCTATACTACATTGTGATATGCTGCCTAAATACACCTGTATTTTTCTTTAAATGCATAAGGCTAGATGAAAACAATATCATATAAAGGTAAATATTATGAAAAATAGTTTGCAAAAAGTATATAAGATGTGTTCTTTGAAAATCTTTAATATATTACAAACAGATCTGATACACCAAGACAGGCCTGAGATACAATGAAAGCAGAGTTATCTACCCTTTTTAAACAAAGAATGTGAATCCATTGATGTACAAGGGATACATTGTGTGAATGGTCAGTTTCACAACCAGAATGTAACCATCCAATTGATACGGTAGCACCACATAAAGTATTGAACTGAAAGACGTAATACAAGCGCTGTTAGATCTTTTACATACGCTTTACTAAAATTGAAAAAAAATGTTTAACACTAATCAACATAAAAATTGTTCAAGAGAGTATTGTCATAAATATGGTTGATATACAAGCATGAAAATTCAATACGTCCACAATGATCTCAAAAAGTGATATTAACATACATTTTAAAAAAAACACCTGGACTGAACAACTGAAATCTTTAGCTATATTCTAACTCAGTATAAACAGCGGATAGGTGTCTGGGGCTGGTCACGCCCACATATTAGAACGGTGCGCCTCTGGTGGCGTGACATGGCAGTGCTTGGGAACGTTTAGGAGTAGTTGGTCTTCTGGATGTGGCAGGCCTTCTCCTACAAAAGATGCATTGGAGAGAATTTAAAAGGGAGGAATGGAGAAAGGTTTCGACATTGATTAATGGTGAAAGAGGGGGTCATGGTTTTATTACGCTTATGGCAATATTGATGCTATATCACGGCGGGGACGCCAGAAATGGGCTGGGGACATTGACTAAGGGGTCACAAGGAATTTGTCAATTATGAAAAAGGTTCTAATTGTGGTTGAGAATGTCCCTTTTGTATATGTGTATGATATCCAATAATACCGAACTTGTGTGGAACCAACGGTTGTGTCGAAGTAATAACAATTCCTGAATTATACTTTTAATAACTCTAAGTATTTGCAAAGGATCTTTCACACTTTAAACAAAAATGTTTTACTGAACATGTAAGCAGCGTCGATGAGTTATCTCATTGCCCAACTGTCGTAAACAGATGTTCATACTGTTAACCACTCGTTTGCATACCTCGTTCTTGTTATTGAGGAGAGTGGTGGTGATGTTGGAGCCGGTACCCCAGGAATCAGCGTCGCGGAACACCAGGTCGTTCAAGCCGGCACTCGTTGAGGATCCTTTGGCCCAGATCTACAAGAAAACGTTAAATGTAAACTGGTTATATTACATGTTGTTGACATGATAACAATGTAAGTAAGTGAAATTATATGATAAATTAAGTGATAAGTGTTTGTTCAAGAATATATCACCCTCTTCCCACAAAACGTTTTAAAATTCTAAAATTCATTAAAATCGATAATGGGTAAATAGAAGAGAAATTCAGTGCACTATTTTAAACGAAAACAGTGTTTTCTCAATGAGCGCACAATATTTGTGATTTTCTGAAGGAGAACAGCTGCATTGGTAACAATAATAACAGTAATACTAGGATAATGTTATATAATCTAAAAAAAAACTAATGCGGGGAAAGAGTTCCGTCCGTGCCCCACTCGCTTTACATAGTAACTTTGTTCCTTCCCATGTGTAATATTACAACACAAGTTCACTGATTGTTTTTTTTTTATATAATTACCTTTTATTGTTTACTGAATGTATATTTAACGTCAGGGATGCATGTCAGTTTGTAATTTTGGTTTTTGATTGGGGTTGGGGGTTTGGTGAAATATCTTGCTTCCCTGGCATGTCTAATTGACAAATACTTGGGTCTGTAAGCCTCTCGAGGCTAAATTGGTTCCCGGCTCCCTTTCCGAGAGCTAACGTCTTAAGTTCCTTCTAAGTTACTGTCAGCTGACAACCATGTGACCATTCGAAAAGGCATGAAGCGTTTGTCACCGGAAGTTCTAAGATCTCGCGAAGTACCGAGACCTACTTACGGACCCTATTCCATTTGGTTACAAAGAGCAGAAAGAGGACCTTTATTAACTACTGAGTGGACGTTGCCAACAGCAACAGACGTTTCCCAAAGTGTCCCTCACCTTGACCTGTTTCCCGGCCTTCAGTGAATAGTTTCTGAAGGTGTATGAGAGTTTTCTCTTTGAGTCCAAGTCCCTCTCAAGCCTGTAGTTATCGAGATCGACATCCTGAAAAAACAAAACAAAACGTATGGGTATTTTGTTTAATAAAAAAAATGCAAAGGTGTTCACGGGCCCTAACGTTTTCGTTTTCTCAGTTAACATGCGCAACCTGTCTTTGCATATCTTCTGCTGCTGTATTAGTACTCAAAATCGCTTCATATTTCCTTTGTCTTAATAAAATCTGTTATGAAACATTCAGCCCGCTTTCGAAATTACCGACTCCAAACCATTACATCTGGAGTGATGGCAAATTTATAGCAGACAGTTAGCTGAAACACAGAAAAATTCTATTTACTCTGCGTGATGTTCCTGATGATGTGTTCTCAAGGACAATAAACCGGCCCTCTGGGTCAACGGAGGCGACTACGACGGGTCCAGTGGAGGTGCGCTGATAGGTTGTCTTGGCCGACACTTCTCCTCGCATCATCTTCATCGACACTTGGGATGCATCTCCTAGTAACGACATCGTCAATAATGTAGTCACATGGCCAGTGTTCACCAAACGCATCATCCCAACAGAAAACAAATCACTTTATAATTATATATGATATAACCTTATCATCATTAATGTACATGCAACAAAAATAAACATAATTTCATTGCTTTATGTTATGACATACGATAATATATCATTTAAATTTATTCTTTATACGTTTTACTTTAGACATAGCCTTTATGTCGTACATTACAGAATAATTAACTCACAAAAGAATTATGAATAAATGGTTAGTTCAATGCAATACTTACCAACGTATATCTATAATTATCCTTGTTAAAATGCGAGATTGTAAACATAGTTGCTGTGATTAATGTTTAACATGAAGAAATTGTTAATAAAACCCATATAACCGTTTCATTAATAAACAAAAGGAAGGTATATATCAATGGGTTCATTGTGAGCGTTAGGTGTAGGTAGCAAGCTTGGGACGATCTGGGAGAAAATTGAAAAATGTGTGGAATACTTTGACAATTTCTCCCATCTTTTGATGCTCTAAGAGTCACATACTGATGTTTGAATAAAACTTCCTTTCGGTCCAGAATACTGTTGGAATCATTCTTTGAGAAAACAGACTCAAATGCCTCAAATATTTTCCAAGATATGGTCACTGTGTTATATGTAATGCATTCATAATGAAAGAACATGCGTTATCAACATGATTTTTATGACTAAATGTACTTGCGAATAATGAAGATATGATATGCTACCTTGATGAAATGAGTGACACTTCATGATAACCCAGACGAATACCATACCAGCATTTGACTAGTGTGACTAGGACCTGTTTATTTGTACACTGGCACTCTGTATCGGTTAAAAGAAGGAACAAAGCTAGTGATACAGAGTCTACAAGCCATACGCAGTCGAGAGTTCGAGACATCGAGAGTTCGAGATATCAAGAGTCCGAGTTGAAAGGGATGTTATTGCAGCAGCCACATCGTATATACTATTATAAATTTAACACCCTTTTTTCATTTGCCTAGTTAACCTGTCATACTATCACAAAATAACGGAGACCCGGTGTTTTACATGGAATGGCAGATTAACTACAATCGTATGAAACAAACAGGTGCCTTATTAATAACTTCTTTCGAGTAGTATATTCGAGATGTCAATTGTTGGTATGGTGCCCGTGTTCGTTCATCGTATTGATAAATCGCTGCCAGAAACGATGTTTCTAGAAGCGTCTCATCATCATCATCATCATCATCATCATCATCCCACTGTGAAATAACAACATGTTAGATGTGTTAGTTTATTTAAATCGCTGCTTACAGAAGCTCCCCTAGATCGCAGCAATCTACGGGGTTATTGCCATGAAAACCATATCGACAACAAGAGAGTTAACTCAGACGTTACAGGCGAAGTTGTATTTTAATGATGTTATCACCGGATCAACTACATCAAAGGAAAAAGAGAGGAAGAGGAAGAAGAAGGAGACGAAGATACAGCGATCGAATGGCAGTGTATGAGATTATGCCATTGGTATTCAGTAATCACTAACCATATGTGCGACACATGTCCGAGGAATAACGTGATATTCATAATCGTAATGTGTCTAAAAGGCGATGTAAAATAAACAAAATCCAAAAACGGGTGATGGGGAGGGTATAGTGATGCAAAAATGTAAAGATTTTCCTTGAGTATTATAAGAATAATGGTACATCATCACAGATGAGTTATGCATATGAGCTCAATAGAGCTTATCACAACTTTAAGCATATAACAATAAAGACATCGACTAGCTATATAACATATGATCAGCTATCATACACCACGATAAATACTACTAACGTCTTTCGTTAAGCGAGAAGGTGGCAAGAAGGACACACTCCGCTAGGGCTTCTGAGATCAGGAAACTGACAGGGAAAAATTGGCACGTTAGAAAAAAATGCTGGCGTCATTAGAAGCAAAAGCAAAGTTTCTAGTAATTTCTACTCGGTGGATAAATTGGAAGCAAGATATCAAGAAATGCCCATGCACAGTTAGCTATCCCACAATCCTTAGATTAAGACATGCGTAAAGGATGTTTCCGTTTGTTAGTTGCGCATAAGCCCATGTTAATCTTCCTTCGGCGGTTCTCTAATACGCACCCCCAACTTCAAATTGTCCAGACTGGGCAGCGTTGATATAGTCTACGAGTCGGGAAGAACTATCACTTTGAACGTTCATAACTTGCTCGACGACTTGCCGTAAACCGACTCTGTGAGACAAAGGTCAAAGGTCAATGATCAAATGTCAACGATATGTCAGTATTAGAAGAGGAATGTTTGTTAGTACTGTGGGCACAGCGTCACACTTAGACACGACTCGTGGGTTGGTTTTACGACGACACGGTCTGCTCAGTACCAGATTTCTCTTCCTCCGTTTTGGTTTTAACTTCTTCCTCCTTCCCGGATTGGCCTGTTGACTGGCTCGACATAGAACTAGATGATACTCGGGTACTTTTCCATGAGGATGAGCTCATATAGGATGATGGCCTTCATGAGAGAGAGTGCATGAAAACAAAATAAATGTTGAGCAAAGAGTAGAGAACAAATCAGTGAAGACACCAATACCCCACAAGTCACAACATAGTCAGCAGAACTCATCGGTGCGGGACTGAAGCTTAAAAAAAAAGCCACAACATCTTAGGACGCAATACTTTGCATGCAGGTGACCACGTGACTTCGGCCATGTGGCGTCCACCTACCACCCTCACACCCTATTTAGTTCTTGTCGCCGGGAGATTTGTCACCACCATCTTCTCCCGGCTGACTCTCGTTTGGGGCAGCATTGGCCTCCTCAACTCTATCCTCAACGGGTTTAGGATCAGGTAAGCCTTGAGGCTCCTCTAGGCGTTCCTGCTCCTCTGGAGTCGGCGAGCGTGCACGTCGACTTGAGCTCGAAGAAGACGACTCGACTCTTCTCGTCACCACTCGCACAATCTTGCCATCGTGGTCTGTCTCCACGCCGTTTATATTGTATTCCCTGAGATGTTTACAAACATGTGAACGCTACATGCGCCTGCACCGGCCATCAAGGAACAGAAGCAATTTCCAGACAACCATCTACTACAGACGGACAAGACTCACTGACAGGGAAGACTAACATACCGGTCAATTTGTAAAAAAATAATTACCGGCTCAAATATAGCCGAATTAGGATTTGTATACATTTCAATTTGAACAGAAATAAGAATTTTGAAATTTTAAATTCAATTGACGGGTATGCCAGAATTTGGTCCCCGAAGAGGTGACAAGGGCCACAAAAAACTGCAACTAAATAAAAAGGGTGTGGCTTTTTTGCACCGACAGAGTGAAAAGTATCTAAAACTAAATCCACGCGGTAGTGTGACGAAACAATGCAATTGATATTGCCACTGATAGGGAAAGGTCAAGGTCTAACCTGCAGTGGTCGTGTCGCCAGCCGTGGAATACTGTCTAGAAATTCAAAATCAACCAATCATATCACTGGACAGAGTAAACCAACCAATCATATCACTGGACAAAGAAAACCAACGACTCAGATGCATAGCTCTTATGACACATAACTCAACTTATTGTATCACTCAAATCAGGAAATCACTTGCAGGAATTTGTTTACAACAACCTACATTAAAAATTGTAGTTGACAGTTGAATATCTAACAAAAAACAGAACAAAACCATGGTCCTAAACAGCATTCACATTCGCAAACGAAAACACCTGACTAATTTCAAATGAACAAGTAAACACTTGCATTCACTTTTACCAAAGTTACTTCCAACTGTAAATGACACTAAGGAAATATAAATATTGAAATTAGTATCACAGATAGGGCAATAACTGAAGGTATTTCACAGATCAGCTATGTTCTTCATCACACAATGTCCATGCTAAGGAACACACTAAATTTAATATTTGACTTACAGTGTTGAAATCGATACAAAATGCATCGTAAGCAACAGTAAATAAAATTATATCACAACAGTTACTGACGCATGTGTCAAACATGCGGAAATAACGACTAACAAATTTAAAACAATTACTGAATGAACTTTATATAAGAATGTACGAATAAATTTTAGGAGTTCCTTGAGAAATAGTAATAGTAATACTTACAAAATTATTTTATTCAAAATTTAGTTATAGATTAAAATTGAACATCAAAGAATGGTACAGACCACTTTAACACAGATATTTATTAAAACATTTTTTTCAGATGACTCAAATGAGTCAAGCACTAACGACTTCTACGCCGTCGGACTTAAAAGAAATTGGTGTTGCCAAAATATGATACCAGAATGACAGACCGTCTTTTTCCATTCTCGCAGAGCAAAATTTCGAGGCGAAAGGTCGAAGAGCTCATGGGCCCAACGAACCATGCATGTTTAAAACAGAGTCATTTGCAGAAGCTTTCCTCACCTTGTTTCCTCTCCCTCCAAGAGCTTCCTGTAGGCAGCAATCTCCAGCTCGAGGGACAGTTTGGCGTCCATGAGCGTCTGAAGCTCCTGGAGGATGCTCTCCATCTCTGATCTCAGCTTGGTGATCTCCTCCTTCAGTTGGCTGGTCTCAAGGTCATGGTCGTGGTCTTTCTGTTCCATCTCTCTCAGTAGTTCTTGGTATTGCTTCTCCAGCTGGCTGTTCTGTAGGGCAGAGCGGTGGGTTATAGACAGCTTGATGGGTTACAGACAGGTTGTTGGGTTACAGTCTGTTGGGTTACAGGCGGGTTGTTGGGTTACAGACAGCGTGACGGGTTATAGGCGGGTTGTTGGGTTACAGACGAGTTGTTGAGTTACAGACAGCTTGATGGGTTACAGGCGGGTTGTTGGGTTACAGACGGGTTGCTGGGTTACAGACAGCTTGATGGGTTACAGGCGGGTTGTTGGGTTACAGACGAGTTGTTGGGTTACAGACAACTTGTTGGGTTATAGACGCATTCTTGTACAAACACCTTGTGGTACAAACTCATTGTTGTAAACTGTGGTTGTGTTGTTCAGCCACGTTGTGTTGCTACACAGACGGTTTGTTGTGATTTGTTGTGTGTTGGATAATGACAAGTTAATTGCATGAATCTGATTCTGAATTTTTACTTAAGTATGAATTCTCGATATCTTCCACACTCCCTGGTACATAATTCACATCCAAAACAATAACCTTCAAATATATGTGGAGATGTGCCAGGTTTATGAAGCGCTCGTAACTGATGCACAGTATGGTCTTAAAAACTTCGACTTCTTCTTGTACGCATACAGTTTGATGTCAGTTCTACATGATGTTCTTGTGCAGTACGTATTGGGCAGTAGGAAGTACTTACTCTAGCCTCGAGGTCCGCAAGTCTGGCACGGGCGTCCGAGAGTTGTTTAATGTCAGTTCTACATGATGTTCTAGTGCAGTACGTATTGGGCAGTAGGAAGTACTTACTCTAGCCTCGAGGTCCGCAAGTCTGGCACGGGCGTCCGAGAGTTGTTTGATGTCAGTTCTACATGATGTTCTAGTGCAGTACGTATTGGGCAGTAGGAAGTACTTACTCTAGCCTCGAGGTCCGCAAGTCTGGCACGGGCGTCCGAGAGTTGTTTGATGTCAGTTCTACGTGATGTTCTAGTGCAGTACGTATTGGGCAGTAGGAAGTACTTACTCTAGCCTCGAGGTCCGCAAGTCTGGCACGGGCGTCCGAGAGTTGTTTGATGTCAGTTCTACGTGATGTTCTAGTGCAGTACGTATTGGGCAGTAGGAAGTACTTACTCTAGCCTCGAGGTCCGCAAGTCTGGCACGGGCGTCCGAGAGTTGTTTGATGTCAGTTCTACGTGATGTTCTAGTGCAGTACGTATTGGGCAGTAGGAAGTACTTACTCTAGCCTCGAGGTCCGCAAGTCTGGCACGGGCGTCCGAGAGTTGTTTGATGTCAGTTCTACGTGATGTTCTAGTGCAGTACGTATTGGGCAGTAGGAAGTACTTACTCTAGCCTCGAGGTCCGCAAGTCTGGCACGGGCGTCCGAGAGTTGTTTGATGTCAGTTCTACGTGATGTTCTAGTGCAGTACGTATTGGGCAGTAGGAAGTACTTACTCTAGCCTCGAGGTCCGCAAGTCTGGCACGGGCGTCCGAGAGTTGTTTGATGTCAGTTCTACGTGATGTTCTAGTGCAGTACGTATTGGGCAGTAGGAAGTACTTACTCTAGCCTCGAGGTCCGCAAGTCTGGCACGGGCGTCCGAGAGTTGTTTGATGTCAGTTCTACGTGATGTTCTAGTGCAGTACGTATTGGGCAGTAGGAAGTACTTACTCTAGCCTCGAGGTCCGCAAGTCTGGCACGGGCGTCCGAGAGTTGTTTGATGTCAGTTCTACCTGATGTTCTTGTGCAGTACGTATTGGGCAGTAGGAAGTACTTACTCTAGCCTCGAGGTCCGCAAGTCTGGCACGGGCGTCCGAGAGTTGTTTGATGTCAGTTCTACGTGATGTTCTAGTGCAGTACGTATTGGGCAGTAGGAAGTACTTACTCTAGCCTCGAGGTCCGCAAGTCTGGCACGGGCGTCCGAGAGTTGTTTGATGTCAGTTCTACATGATGTTCTAGTGCAGTACGTATTGGGCAGTAGGAAGTACTTACTCTAGCCTCGAGGTCCGCAAGTCTGGCACGGGCGTCCGAGAGTTGTTTGATGTCAGTTCTACGTGATGTTCTAGTGCAGTACGTATTGGGCAGTAGGAAGTACTTACTCTAGCCTCGAGGTCCGCAAGTCTGGCACGGGCGTCCGAGAGTTGTTTGATGTCAGTTCTACGTGATGTTCTAGTGCAGTACGTATTGGGCAGTAGGAAGTACTTACTCTAGCCTCGAGGTCCGCAAGTCTGGCACGGGCGTCCGAGAGTTGTTTGATGTCAGTTCTACGTGATGTTCTAGTGCAGTACGTATTGGGCAGTAGGAAGTACTTACTCTAGCCTCGAGGTCCGCAAGTCTGGCACGGGCGTCCGAGAGTTGTTTGATGTCAGTTCTACGTGATGTTCTAGTGCAGTACGTATTGGGCAGTAGGAAGTACTTACTCTAGCCTCGAGGTCCGCAAGTCTGGCACGGGCGTCCGAGAGTTGTTTGATGTCAGTTCTACGTGATGTTCTAGTGCAGTACGTATTGGGCAGTAGGAAGTACTTACTCTAGCCTCGAGGTCCGCAAGTCTGGCACGGGCGTCCGAGAGTTGTTTGATGTCAGTTCTACGTGATGTTCTAGTGCAGTACGTATTGGGCAGTAGGAAGTACTTACTCTAGCCTCGAGGTCCGCAAGTCTGGCACGGGCGTCCGAGAGTTGTTTGATGTCAGTTCTACCTGATGTTCTTGTGCAGTACGTATTGGGCAGTAGGAAGTACTTACTCTAGCCTCGAGGTCCGCAAGTCTGGCACGGGCGTCCGAGAGTTGTTTGATGTCAGTTCTACGTGATGTTCTAGTGCAGTACGTATTGGGCAGTAGGAAGTACTTACTCTAGCCTCGAGGTCCGCAAGTCTGGCACGGGCGTCCGAGAGTTGTTTGATGTCAGTTCTACGTGATGTTCTAGTGCAGTACGTATTGGGCAGTAGGAAGTACTTACTCTAGCCTCGAGGTCCGCAAGTCTGGCACGGGCGTCCGAGAGTTGTTTGATGTCAGTTCTACGTGATGTTCTAGTGCAGTACGTATTGGGCAGTAGGAAGTACTTACTCTAGCCTCGAGGTCCGCAAGTCTGGCACGGGCGTCCGAGAGTTGTTTGATGTCAGTTCTACGTGATGTTCTAGTGCAGTACGTATTGGGCAGTAGGAAGTACTTACTCTAGCCTCGAGGTCCGCAAGTCTGGCACGGGCGTCCGAGAGTTGTTTGATGTCAGTTCTACGTGATGTTCTAGTGCAGTACGTATTGGGCAGTAGGAAGTACTTACTCTAGCCTCGAGGTCCGCAAGTCTGGCACGGGCGTCCGAGAGTTGTTTGATGTCAGTTCTACGTGATGTTCTTGTGCAGTACGTATTGGGCAGTAGGAAGTACTTACTCTAGCCTCGAGGTCCGCAAGTCTGGCACGGGCGTCCGAGAGTTGTTTGATGTCAGTTCTACCTGATGTTCTTGTGCAGTACGTATTGGGCAGTAGGAAGTACTTACTCTAGCCTCGAGGTCCGCAAGTGTGGCACGGGCGTCCGAGAGTTGTTTGATGTCAGTTCTACCTGATGTTCTTGTGCAGTACGTATTGGGCAGTAGGAAGTACTTACTCTAGCCTCGAGGTCCGCAAGTGTGGCACGGGCGTCCGAGAGTTGTTTGATGTCAGTTCTACCTGATGTTCTTGTGCAGTACGTATTGGGCAGTAGGAAGTACTTACTCTAGCCTCGAGGTCCGCAAGTGTGGCACGGGCGTCCGAGAGTTGTTTGATGTCAGTTCTACATGATGTTCTTGTGCAGTACGTATTGGGCAGTAGGAAGTACTTACTCTAGCCTCGAGGTCCGCAAGTCTGGCACGGGCGTCCGAGAGTTGTTTGATGTCAGTTCTACGTGATGTTCTAGTGCAGTACGTATTGGGCAGTAGGAAGTACTTACTCTAGCCTCGAGGTCCGCAAGTCTGGCACGGGCGTCCGAGAGTTGTTTGATGTCAGTTCTACATGATGTTCTTGTGCAGTACGTATTGGGCAGTAGGAAGTACTTACTCTAGCCTCGAGGTCCGCAAGTCTGGCACGGGCGTCCGAGAGTTGTTTGATGTCAGTTCTACGTGATGTTCTAGTGCAGTACGTATTGGGCAGTAGGAAGTACTTACTCTAGCCTCGAGGTCCGCAAGTCTGGCACGGGCGTCCGAGAGTTGTTTGATGTCAGTTCTACATGATGTTCTTGTGCAGTACGTATTGGGCAGTAGGAAGTACTTACTCTAGCCTCGAGGTCCGCAAGTCTGGCACGGGCGTCCGAGAGTTGTTTGATGTACTTCTTGGATTCCTCCTTGGCGTGTGTGACCTCCATGTTGTGTTTGGTCGCTCCTGTTCGGAACTCTTGTACCTAGATCGACAACAACATAAAGTCAGACTTGTAACAAATAGAATCAGTTTGTTCATATTTTGCAACATTCTTTCTCATTTCACCTTATTATTCTGCGCATAGACTGAAGATCAAACTTTCCCATGAAATAGTCAGGGAGAAAAACTGATCTGTGGTATCGATCTTCTGGAAATACATTGGCGCCCTATTCCCTTTAAATCCTATGGGATAACCAAATGTATCGATATATGGACGTTTACATCTCCCTATAACAGCTGAAGTTATTGTTTGCTATAAACGAAAGATGACAGAAACAAACTGGTGAACTTGGTCCAGATATCCCGTTGTGGCTCTTCTGACTTATGTTCCTTCTACGATTCCCTGATTTCCAGATTTAAGGGTCCTGACTGTAAGGGTTGCAGTGTATAGAGGTCTGACACAGTATGGTACTAACCTTGAGGTTGTAGTATGCCTCCATTTCTCCCTTGATCTGGTCACACTTGGCGTCGTACTCGTTCTGTATGTCTCGGATGGCCTGCGACAGCTCGTTCTTCCAGAACTCGCGGTTCTCAGCGGTGGTGTCGCGGTACGCCAGGGCGGCTAGCTCCTTCAGCTCCTGTTCAGAAGAAAATCACAGATGACGGGTGATCGATTGATTGAGTGAGTGTTTATCGCCTGTTCCAACATTACCATAATTTACATAATAAATATAACGCATCTGGGACTAAACTGTAGAATAAATGGATACTGACAGTGGAAGGGGAAGGAACTCTGTACAAGAAAATGCCGCGCCCGGAGTACTGGTCAGACATATATCGATAAACAGGTTACGGAACATCTTTGTCTTTCATGTTCAGGGGATAACGGACCAGTGGCCGTATCCACCCTAGTGGTTTCACTTCGTTTGCATGAATTCTGACCCCTAAAATCCGATTTATATTAAACCAGTATTGTAACAGGAAGTACCTTTATTTTTCATCTTACACACCATTTTCAAACCGAACAGTTATTGGTTATATGAAATTTCAACAACTTTATACGCGCTTTTTGAGAGATGCTTTCCTTTCCATTATATTTCTTATTGGCTATGAAGGGAGACAACTCTTGTAGGACAAATGATTATTGCACCTTACAAGCACTATTATAGATGTGTTCGGCTTACCGATGTCATAACCCTACACATATTGATCTACATAGGGGAACGTCATCACGGAACATTCCAGCATCAGCATCAGCTCACGTCGTTCATGTCATCTTCACAACACGCAACTCGGATTACATAACTTCAGAATCAGAATAATAGAAGTAAAAGCCCCATCTTGGCGTCAATAGATTATAGATTCCATAATCGCTATGAGAGTAATTAAACACCAGTTTGCACTCTGCGCAGTCACCAGTTAAATAATGCCGGGGTATTCTCAGGGGGTTACATACATTGGCAAGGAGCAACTTATGGATCAACCAGGCCTCTCCAACATCACGTGACTGATTTACCTCGCTCCACCTCATTAAACAAGAGAGAGACGCCCCCTGGCATCCCTCTGGGATGAGGTCACGATGACAACGTGTGCAGTCTATTGATTAATGTTATTCTTTCTACGTACCATTTTGCCAGAATGTCCATATTTAACAAAGTGAACTAGCATACAGTATACGACTATATATAGACATGCGCTGTTGCATGCTCTCATGAATATTCATAAGGGTATTTACAGATGAGCAGACCATCCCGAATGGATTCAGGACGAGTTGTTCAGCGTGTTTCTGGATGCAGACTAAGAGAACAATGATAGCGGGGATGCTGTATACCTGCATGGTGGACGGGTTTATTTGTGGTATGCAGTGTAGCTTGTTCAACAGATGTCGCACTTGTTCACATTACGTATGTGCTGATTCAGTGAAACAGGAGGGTGTTTTGTGGGTGTTTTGTACCTGCACTGCATGAGTATTCAGCCTTGAACAAAAGATGAGGGCTTATACAGATGTAGAGTATTAATCACATCTTCGGGTTGTAGTTGAAGGAGCAGTCTAGCTATCGAGACAGTTCTGATTAATCGAGGCTTAATTTTAATAGTAACAATATTCCACCTGTGTGCTCCAAGCGTTGTTATTACCCAGGTCTGTTTTTTTCACACTGAATCATGAGATTGAGTGCATTGCTATTTAGGTTTACACAATCTCGTGCGTTTAACGTTAATTCGGTTTTGACATATTTTTGTCATGTCCCTCTAGGTATTCCAGCCTCTGGGGCTTTGCTCACACCCTTTAGCATCTAAAATATCGTATTGCCGATCTTATGCCAGCACCAGTTTGCGATCTGAATTTTATCCTTTCCGGCATGTATATTTCCATACTGAATGGGAAGATGGCTCCAAATTGAACATTCACCTTGATCTTGGAAGTAATTGGCTATTGGTCTAATGTTAAGTGTTCCTTCTATCGGTGAGTCTGTTTGAATTGGTGAGGTCTTCTGTCAGATCAAGATGCTGAAATCCGCTGAGACGGAAAACAGACTCAAGAAAGCTCCGCGCCTACATCACTCATTCGCTATTACCAGAACCTTGAACCTTGCCATTTTCAAATTGTGTCTCCAGAATATTGGAAAGCATTACAAACAGCACGCAGAGGCCCGATATGGTATGTTGAGACAAGGATGGGAATTGACCAAGAAGTAAACAAGAACGTTGTTTGAATTCACCCAGCCATCAAATATTAATGGTTCTCAGCACTAGTGGCTACGCGTTGTCATGGCAAATCATTCAAGCAACTGATGAAAGTTTCCACTTTTACGAGTATAGGCAGCGCTCAACCAACTCTTACACCCAAGTGATTTGTCCAACAGGCCCATGGGGAGCCATGTGAAGTCTTTAACTCTCCCGTAAAAGTGGATTGTTCCGCGACGCCGAAGATGTTTGTGATCAGATACCGGACAGGCCAGGAAGCGGAATTAAGTTCCCTGGTGCTAATACTATCATCCATACTAACGTTCAATGTTGGTTCATAACTCCTTATTATTATGCATTAAAGGTGCTGAGTCATTCCAGATATGGGCTCAATTATTGAACGATTCTGACTAAACTGCTTGAACTCTTTCGAAGTTGAATCCGATTTAATGAATCATAGAAAATATCAATACAAACTAAATTAGGTCTTTAGGTGGTTTTGAAATATATGTCGGTTCTCGTGGTGAACAAATTGAGTAATAATTCCAACAGGGCAACTCGAGTTTTGTGTTTGATTTTTCAAGCATTATACTTTATATTTTTGAAGTCATTTCCATAAAAGAGTTGTTGATAAGCAAAAGCGTATTGACCAGAATTTTGTTCACCGAGTTATGTGTTGTTAAGATTGTCAACTACATTAATCTGTTGTTCAACGCGGTGGTCTGTGAATAACTGAGTCTGGACCACAAAATCCAGTTATCAACAACATGTGCAATGATGTACTTCTCAGGAACACGATGACTTGTGTCAACTATATAAGTCAGCGCACTTGACCACCAAATCCCATCAGTCGCCACTTAAGACAAGCATGGGTTGTTGAAGACCAATTCAACAATTCTAACCCGGTTCTTCACGGATCTGTAAGACTGATCCATATGACAGCTGCATGTACAAAAATCGAGTCTGGACCAGATAAACCAGTGACTGATATTGTGGGCTATTTTCTATGCCATCGGGGATTAACGTGCTATCAACCAAGGGCATCGTGTCTCGTTTCTTCAAACCGATATTGGGTGTTGGAGGACCATGTATATACCCGGATTTCACAAGGGTTTTAGTACTGAGTGACCGGGACTGCCCGAAACTAACCTGTTCGTGGACCTGCTTGAGGAACTCGATCTCCTCGGCCAAAGTCTGGCGTCTGTTCTCGGCATCCATGCGGGCGAGGGTCTCATTGTTCAGATCCTGCAAACATGAAAACATACAGTTCACTCATCCATTATGTGCGTATGGGCACTGCATATTCATGGAGACATTCGTTGGAAGACATCATGTTGTATCTACCGGGCAACTGTTAGGCAGTTATAACATAATGTAATTTTGGTTGGCACTTCAGACACTGCAGCACCTAGCCACAACAAGCGTAAGGGTGTTGTGTAGGCAAACCTGTGCAAGATGGTGAATTCCTACGGGCTATATGCAGATTTTCGATTATTTCAGACATGTTTCGACAGTTTTGTAAGTCTGACGGAATTATAAAAGCAAGAGTAGTGATGGACCTAACTTGATTTCCAGCCTGCAGTCTCTGCAGTGAGAGCACATTAAAACTTTCATTCACTGTACTAGTTATCTTGGACTATTCAACATTCAAGAACAATCCAAACTCAACAAACACGATTGACATATGGCGTAATTCAGTTCCATGTCCAGTCCTTGAGGGCAAGGTGACCTTATTTCCAAAGCCACACCCTACGTTTATGTGTGAATGATAATCAATAACCCCTTCATATTCATTTATTATCATATAACAAACAGTGACAATGGATCCTATTTTGTTTTACAGATCCTCATGTGAGCATCAGAACCCTGTTTTCAATACAATAGACATAATTGCACCACAAGCGCCACAATGTAGAAATTATGCAAATTAATTATATTTCAACCTTGACGATTCAGTGGCAGGTCAAGGTCAACATGCGAGTCTATTTGGTACATTCCATATTCCCCTAGGAAACATCACTGTTCCCCAAACTTCCATAAAGAACCATTATGCCTCACAGTTGAAGTGTGAATAATCACTTGGGGAAACCTGTTTTAGAGTAAAATAGGTCATCGTGGAACGTTGCGTGCTGTAAGTGGCCGTTTGGATGTTTTTGTAGAGTAGAAGAACCTGATGTCGCTTGAAACATAATAAATCGAGTGAAATATATGTTGTATTTTAAAAATAACGTAAATTTATTTAATGTTAGAATAACGTATACCGGATGAAAATTTCAACATATGAACAATTTCATGAGTGAGTGAGTTTTCATTCAGCAATATTCCAGCTATATGATGGCTTAACAATTACATATCTTCTGTTATGAATATTCACTGTTGGGGTACGTTAAGTTAGTATTAGTGTTAACGTCACAATGAAAAGCCAAACTGAACGTACGAAGTACTGACTTTGCAAAAGCGACCAAAAGCTTTTGACCTAGTTTTTAGGACCTAATTCCCAGCTTAACTTATTGTACTTGTCATTTGAAGAGCACCATTCACGCCTTTCCTCTATCCGTTTTTCTACTGAAAGGAACATTCACATTCTACAGTGTAAACAGCGTGAATACATAGTGCTAGGACCTTGTACACATTTATTTTCTTTGAAGCTTACACTCATAAATACGATCGGGTGGTTCTGGTAACACAGTTCTTGAAGGTTGGTTGATAGGAATGTCATCTTTTAGACATTTCTGTCCGGCATACAGTGTTCAGTGTAATGTGGATTAGAAAGTCTGTTTGGGGCAATAATGGAACCTCCTACATCGATCCACATGTATATGTTAAACATAAATACTCCGAGTTTGTACTCGACCGTTGGGTGCTATGGGTCTCTTTTGATCCCTAAGTAATGACATACCAATTAAAGAATTGCGTGTTCTTCTTTCGGTATTTTCTTGCATTGCGCCCGAACTTTGAAACACTGATACAGTATTGATTCTCTCGGCAGGTATGTTAAAATAATAATAGTTTATTTGGTGTTGGCTGACAACAGTCATTGTAATGTGAAGAATAGCAGGATTACTTTCTGTTGTGTTATTAAAGACTAGGGGAAAGGTGGTGGTGTCGATTCGCCTCTTACCATGGTGCCAGTAAACCATACTTACTCAATGAAAGCTTAGAGATAAACCACTAGAGGCGTATATTTATTCCGCTGAGTTGTATATACAGTGGAAGCTGTCTAATCCGGCACGTACTGGGACTGTGGAAATAATACGGTTTTTTTAGAATGTGCCGGATTGCAGAGCTGATGATTAATGTACAAGCCACAGAAGGGACTTGGATTTTATGCCGGTGTTGACAACTTGCTGGATTAGACAGATGCCTGTTTTGACAGCTTCCACTGTACTGCATTGTTCTTTGTACTTCCTCTGATAAGTATATACATCTGTGATATATTTCACATGTGTATATGACAGCTTTAGCGAGGGTCACGCTCTGGCACATGTGCTTCACAGGTGGCCCGTGACGAGGAGAAATCGATGGCGAACTGCAACATCTGCGATAGGTAGGCTCAATATAACCTATGCATGTGCTTACTCCGTGTGCCAGTCACGTCGTGGACACATAGAGACAAGAAACTAGGATTGAGGCAATCTAATTGACAAGAAACTAGGATTGAGGCAATCTGAGTGACATTTTAGAAGTGTCAGGAATCACCAATACTTGCTTCGTGCTTGTTTATACTCAACTATCATTTTTCAAGGGGGTTTATGGCCATAGTGATATAGAGTTTTAAGTGACTGGGCTTGAGAATAATACATTACTTCAATTGATGTACCGTCGTGCTTTGTGGTGTCTAATTAACATCTGTTAATGCACGATAAACACACAGAGTTATATACGTTTATGTTGAACATGCTTGTACCAATATGGGTTGTTTTCTCACGACCACTTACATATCTTACAGGGCCCACTTGCACAAAGCAATCTTAGCGCTACGACTATCTAAGCCTATGTTGAAGAATGGGAGTCACAATCATTGTAGCGCTAAGATCACTTCGTGCAAGTCAGTCCAGGACAAATCTTATGGATAATAACTTCTTGGATTTATTTCTCACGACAGTTTCGGGGCTTGTTCTAGCCCCAACATCAGGTCGAAAGCCTGACGGTGGGGCTAGAACAAGCCCCGAAACTCCCTGAGAAATAGATTCAAGAAGGAAAACAATTTCTTATGGATAAAAACTTCTTGAATGTATATCTCACGACGTTTCGGGGCTTTATATCGTAAAGTGGCTGCAGTTCTGATTGTATCGTGATGTCCCTATAGTTCAGATTGTATCGTAATGTACCTATAGTTCAGACTGTATCGCGATATCCCCATAGTTCAGATTGTATCATAATGTCCCTATAGTTCAGATTGTATCATAATGTCCCTATAGTTCAGACTGTATCGCGATATCCCCATAGTTCAGATTGTATCATAATGTCCCTATAGTTCATACTGTATCGTGATGTCCCCATAGTTCAGATTGCATCGTAATGTCCCCATAGTTCAAGTTGCATCGTAATGTCCCTATAGTTGAGATTGTACCGTGATGTCCCTATAGTTCATACTGCATCGTGATGCCCCCATAGTTCAGATTGCATCGTAATGTCCCTATAGTTCAGACTGTCGTGATGTCCCCATAGTAAGAAGACTCTAGGAACTAAACATCGTCTTCAAGATTCACTCCGTATATGGTTTCAAACATTCTATACATCTTTTCCCATACAGTTCAGAAGTGTCAAACAGCCAAATCAACGTGCGCCACTTAGATAATATTTCACTGATATTACTGAAAAAGTCAGTACCTCGTCTTGGACAAGGTTCAAAGATAGTGCGATAGTGTTAAGTTACTTCTTAATACCCCAAACGGCTTGATTTAAAAAATATGCGCAATGAGTAGTGGCCAATTTTTGGTTTACACGCCATGACCTTGCTGTGTACTGGGAAACCTTGACAAAAACGTCGTCCAGGTTACGGTAACGTTACATGTGAGGTCATTACTTACGGTCCTCAGTCTCTCCAGCTCGTCGTTAAGTCTCCCGATGGTAGCTCTGTCTCTCTGTCTCTCCTTGTCCATGCTGTCGTTTGATCTCCTTAGCATGCTGATCTCAGTCTCCATCTCCGACATCTGCTGATTCAGCTTGTCGATGATCTCCTTGTCCTGAGCGCGCCATCTCTTCGCCTCGTCTAACCTGCAAGATAACAAAAGAAGGTTAGTATGGCACTAAACTACTTATAGAAGAACATTTGCACATTCATTCGCTTTTCAAGAATTGTTAATGTAAAATCATAAACATGGTTCCAAATACCAATCCGTCGAACATTTAATGGATGAAGCGAAAGGTGTGAAAGTGAGGTAGTTTGTGATGTTATCAGTAAAAATGCTTACTGATTGAAACCAAGAATGACATTGATCCAAGTGAAAAATAACGTAATGAATTGGTAAGAATGCATAGTTGTATCAAGACAAACAAAATAACTCGGGATGAAAGTAAATAAAGATTAAAGATTAAAGTATCATTTACGTCTTCATTTAAGGAGATTTGATTAAGGAATGTATAAGGAATGCACAAGAACCATAAGCATGGGTATATGTTAGTGTCAAGAAAGTTCGTTACAGATGTGTTCGTTATCGACTTAGCTAAGTTACCGTGCATTTGATTCATTCGGAAAAATACCATAAAATCATCTAAGAATATTGCTTTTAAAGAAATACCAAAAATATTGACTTTTGTTATACAAAATGGTCAAGTTCATAATGGATGTGCCATTCATTGGACCACAAACCGATTATGATATAAGTATCCAATTGTTCCATGTAAAACGCCAATAAAGTTTAATATGCCTCGCACCATAAATACAATGATTTCAACATAAACGTGGAACGAATAAGTCATCCAGGTATTGTACGAGCTGGATCATAAATCAAAAGCCTATTGTGTGATCTGAACCTTTGCATGACACACAAACCATTGGGATTATTGATTGAATTTGATTACGACCGGCGCTATTAAAGGTATGAATAAATATGTCAAAACTTTCATACTTAGAGGTAAATGAATACAATGCGCGTGTTAAGTCATATTTTTCTTATAAGTTGAGACGGCTGAAAATAGTATTTCCTATTTCAGATTAAAATGATATATCGATCCTTATGGTTCAGTGAGTAAAACCGAACTAAATGTTTATAGATAGATATTTGAATATATCAGTATCATCGGTGGCTGCATTCATAGACACACAAAATATGATAAATTTTTGTACATGAATTGGAACCGATATTATTGGGATGCATACAGTAACGTGCATATATTCAAGCCAACATGCGCTTCAAAGAGCTGATAACACGTCATATCTTTTTCATTTTAATATTTGTCGTTTTTATTCTTCAATGCAGTGAATGCGTCTTTTCTGGTTTTACTGTTTGAACGTCTGGGTCACCCTGCACTTGACCTTTGAGAATGTCCTTTACCTTACAGCGCCACCTATCGTTTCAACAAGTCAGACATATCGACCGACTCTGACGAGAAGGCGCTGTGTTTGTTGTACGTGACGACGTGAACCTGACGGCATCCCTCGACACTTGTCCATAGTCGACACGGGCAAGTCGACCTGTGACGTCGCAGTAAGTCAACGCAGGCTGGTTAACTGGTAAAATTATTTTTGAAATATTCAAAACGAATATCTGTATTTAATACAGAAGCAGGGCTGGTGACTTGAGCTTAATGGAGTAGTGAGTGGGTTACTGTAACTTATTGTGGAAGCTACCCGTGAAATCCGGGGTAAATTTGGACTTCAGCTACC
Source organism: Haliotis asinina (assembly GCF_037392515.1). Taxonomy (NCBI): domain Eukaryota; kingdom Metazoa; phylum Mollusca; class Gastropoda; order Lepetellida; family Haliotidae; genus Haliotis; species Haliotis asinina. The sequence continues at coordinate 46,764,144 of NC_090281.1, forward strand.
TGTGGAGATCCGGGTCAGATTTTATTTCCATCCGTCCATGCTTGTTTCATCCGCCAACATCCATGGTAGGATTGTCTCAAGCAACCCATGCTTGTCTCTCGCTGAGATTCGAACCCATGATCTGGTGTGCTCAAGGAACGCACCTCTGAGCAGACGTACCACTGATATGTTGCGTAGTACACCCTTGACCTAAGCAATTACACAAGTGACCTTGACTTTGAGTAGCGTCATCTGATTCCGTCACTGACGTAAGACGCCCATGAATGTATGTAAAGCAGGAGATTTGTAATTATTTTGAATATGGTTTCGAAACTGTGCATAATTTACAACTGTCTGCTGTATATTTTCGAAACACTGAGTGGATCTATACTGCAATTTCGTTTTCATATATAACTGATTGATATAACTCAGTTTACCCTTGTATAGGAAGGATCAAATGTGATTTGCGCTGTCAAGTCAACGTGTAACATCGTCTGGCAAGAATTGATGTTTCACAAGTGGTTGACTCAATTTGTTACGATGGATGGAAATCGTTGAAGAAATCGTCAAATTCATCGCCATAGTCTAGCCAAGTTAATTTGCCTTGGGAACAATCCATACTTCATTTCATCCGTGTAAAGACGTTGTCTTATTCTTGACGAGACTTGGCCTACGTTCAAGAAATATACAAGCACAGGCTTTGGACGGAGAGATAGAATTGATTTCACATTCATCATGTTGACAAAACATTATAGATTGTTTTGTGTTGGGTATGGGGAAACAGTTCCAGAAATTCCTCAAACGTATTGTTTTATGCAAGTAATCTGAATGTTAGTTTGCTTTTTGTTTGTTATTTAAAGCCGTTCACTTTCAGTTTGACCTGTAATCAATGAGTCTTGACCATTCAGTCCAGTGATTGACATCATGAACAGCAATAGGGATACGATGACATGTATGACCCTGACCTCCTGGTCCTGTTACACGCCGCTTATCTCATGAATGCTGACTTAAGATCAATTCTTACCGGACCTTTTCTGGCCTGAATGTCACAAGTACAATATCATCATTGTGGTTTAAACAAAGCATACCCAACCTTTCGTGAGAGGTAAGGCAAATCTGAATGCATCATCCCGAACTTCTTCACTTCGCTCACGCGGTGTCATTCTTTCATGTTCTCAAAGGAGTCTGTTATGTAGGTTTTTATATCCCTTACGGGATTCCGACATGATAGTGATATTAATGGAAATATATGACAGTAGGGATTTTTTTCGAAATCCAGTTGACAAACAAATCATACGGTATTACGAAAGTCACCACCTTTGACTTATTTGTGTTAGGTTAAATTTACAATGGCTCTGGAATGAACATGAAAAATTTCTAACTGGTTTCAAAACGTCTCCTTGTGGTTGGATTAACTTCCAAGCTATGCATACATTGTCGTTACTGGTACCACTTCACACGTACCGTTTTCAATAAGCAGTCGCCAACTGCAAACCATAACGTTGACAATATTGACAATGCCTATCGTCAAATGTTTACATTGTCAACACCTTGTTACTGCAGGGGTCGAGAATGTGTCAGAGAGTCGGTCAAATTGGAAGATGGCCTAGTTTTGTTGACCCAAGGCGAACAAAACAACTGGCTTGTCACCCACAAATGTATTAATTATGGCCATACCACTGTGACATTTCACAACGTGGAACATTAGAAATGGGCTTCACATACTGTACCAATGTGGGGAATCGAACCCTAGTCTCCGGCATGATGAACGAACGCTTTGGCTACTAGGCTACCCTATCGCAATCAAATCTCACTGCAGGAACTATTGAACTTAACTGGTATGATGAATGACATTAAAAAAAGGATCATTTAATGAAAATCATTCACGAATTTGTTTTGAAGTTACAATCGTAATTTAGAGATATGGATGTCTTTACATATTAGAGCACTGGAAATGCAGATAGGTGGTTGAGTCCCGAATCTGAAACATAGAGGACTGGCAGTTACCGATTGTCAGTTTTCTTACAGAATGTCCCCCGTTGCCATGATGATTTATATGCTTTGTTTATGGTTTGCTTGTAAATATAGCCACAAGTTTCATTTCTGCCCGCTAAGCTAAAAAAGGTATGTAAAGGATACTCTTTGTACATCTTTATTATTTTTGAAAGTTTGTGAGACGTGAACGAGCATTGGGTGGTAGGAGTCAGTTTGCGCCGGTCTTACGTATGCACGTGATTAACACGCTATGTGAAATACTGCTGACTCGGCAAGTTCAACAAATCATTCATAGTTCCCACATCAGTGATTTATTGGTAATTTATTTCGACTCTATTGATCTGTTAAAAAAAATGCGTAATATCTACGTAACATCTTACAGCTTTGACACTGGCTACTAACAAGTGACAGATGCTTCACCTGGCGCACGTGATCCACCAGCCGTGACCACTGCAGCGGTGTCCTTTTGCCCTCGGGTTGCCGAACGATTCATCTTAGTGAGCTATTGTATTGACCTGTACTATCTGACACGTCGGTTACAACAGTTGAGTTTTGTATCACTGACAGTTTATGGTAAACAACTGGGCCAGTGTTGGTAATATTTAGGTTTAAGGGGCGTTACTCGACTGGGAGCTGTACGCGTATCCAACTGATTTGAAGTTTAATCTGAAGTCTGAAGTATGTTATATCTCTTCCTTGTGTTCCTTGTGTGTTCTGAATGCATAAACCTCTACACTTAGTTTGTGACTTCATTGTGACTATGTTATGCTTGACTGACAGTGCTATGCTTGACAATGGCGGGATGTCATCCCACACTGTGATTGTGTTATGCTTGACTAAGACTCACAATTCTTCACAATGACTGTCATCATGCTTGACAATGTCTCTGTTACCATACGTCACTGTGATTGTGCTATGCTTGACGACGACTATCATCATGCTTTACAATGACTGTTTTGTTATGCTTGACTGTGACTGCTATTGTGCTTGACAATGACTGTAATCACGCTTTTCTTTTACTGTGTTATCCTGCTTGACTGACTGTTATCATGCTTGACAGCAACTGGCTGCACAACTGGTGTCGTGCTGACACGCAACAAACGCGCTTAGTAAACCTCTAGATGATGTATCGATTATTTCACTTTTGTATATAGTCGTTGCGAGGTGGTGACAAGCAGCCCCTTGCTAGTGTCGATTTCACATGAATCAGTCTACATCAGCCCAAACTATCTATGTCACATTGACCCGGTTCGTGCAGCAAGACTATCTTGACGTACGGTTGAAGCGACTGATCAGTGGGCTGGAAGTTTAAAAGCCAGGGGTCATGTTCACAAGTGACAACGGGCGTTTGCCGTGTTTGACGTATCTGTGCATAAGATAGGCGGTGTTTTACAACACAGGAAATTCAGAGGCATAGTTTCAATCGTTTGCATGACTGTTAAATTTTAAGGGCTAACTATGAAATTGGAGATGCACAATCATTCAATCTACAAATTAAAATCTTTAGCCTAACAGTTTGGAAACTCGTTTGATGAAGCGATTGGATGCCTGTACGAAAACGTTCCTGTTTTCAGATTATGAAGAACGAGGTTGAAATAAAAACACCAATCCTGTGTTATATATGCGATGCCACAGGCCTTTTTAATACAGTTGTGTCAAGGGTAGCATTTGTCAACATACGAGTGAGTATTATGTTACACAGGTGTGGCAAAATGTATCATTATGACTCCTGGGACATAAGAATGGGCAAGTTTTGCCTGGTTCGTTGGTAGGTGTAGTTTCATCAATGTAGTTACAGTGACAGGGAACGAGCGCATGAGTGAGTATGATTTTACACATCTGGAACGCTTGACTGCACATGATATATTATATGGGAATAGAACCAGGACTAAGGCGTGATATGTAATCGCAATAACCACTGGATTACCCAATCGTTCCCTTAAGTAGGTCAGAGGAATTGTCACTGAATACACAACTGGACAGACATTTTATTTCAGGACCTACCCCAATAACAGGTCAGTAAAGTCATTATCATTTGTGACAAATGGCAGAACATGACGTAATCAAGCAGACGACAAAATCGGGAGAGGTAAACATTAGGCTCGGGGACTCAGTGACGCTGGATGATTGTGTGGAGGCGTGTTCAGCAAATAAAACCGAGATAGCTCGACTATGATACGTTCCATTGCTGCTGGGCGTGTAGCTGAATCTCATCTCTGCATTACACTGATGCACTGTAGCGAGACACAACGCAGAATGCAGATAGGTGCAGGGAGCTTATGGTTCTACATTCACAGGCTGAAAGCTGTACAGAATGAACAGAGGAATTCCAGTTATTTACGGAAGGAAGAAACAGAATGAACAATGTTAGCGTCCTTGAACACATGTTGTTTTTGTAATATTGAAGGGGAGGGCCCAGTGGTGAAAGCGATGACACAAGTTCGATTCCCAACTGAACACACCTAGTGTGCGAAATAGCCACTGCCCTCTAGTCTGTGGTTAGAAAACATGAAGTCGGGCCACTGTCATGCCGACAATATCTTAAGCTTATTTTCTATACTCGAATTTCGGACTTGTGAATTATTTTGTGGGCTAGTGACTTTCACGCATAGCTAACCTCGCAGGCCATCACAGTTGGGAAAACTATTTGGTACACATGACGCCCATGTGTGTATTTATTCCCCGCCTGGAATATAGCTTAAAACGGCATACAACCTCGTTCACTAATTGAAGCATTAAATGTTTATAGCATATTTCCAAAATTGTACATTTTTTCAGTTTTGTCACTGTGAGTCACTGACTGATGTTTTATGCCGTTTCCGTTCAATACCAGCAATTTGTAACTGGGGAACATCAGCGTTACTCTTAACTCTGGGAATTGACCCTTCTGACTTAAACACAAGGTTCGGGGATGGAGGAAGCATGAGACAATATGCCATTAAATTGTTAGAGATCATTATCAAACACAACCCCCCTTATATCATGTACCAGCTGTGTCAGTAACTTATTGTCAGTAACACTTTTAAAAAATCACTCATTTATTTATCATGTGACATTTACATCACATACGTTTCATTTGTTACTGATACATGTTTCGTGCTTGTGGTTTGTGATGAAACGTGTTTGAGTTGAGTCGGGTTTGCTTTCAGGCCTTAATTAGAGTCGAATTTCATCCAGTAGGATTCAGGTGACCTGTTTTCAAAGGACATGTGCACTCTTGTCTCATAAACCTTTTGAACGCACGGCATACGCAATGATTTACAAATAAAGCGTTCTACCATACGCCTGTAATGCACTCGAATACACTATGGCTCAATTTCAACTTTAGACACTCTGCAGTGCCGTAAGTGTTGAAATTCAGGGTGATATCTCGCCCCAACAGATTTGACAGAACACTTGGCGGTATAAGTGTGCAATGATATTGTACAATGTGTCAGTTTCAGGTCAGACCCTGAGATCTTCCCTCACTGACCCTCAGTTGACTTGTTAGGGAATGAAGTTTAATATTTGATATCAATGTTGGATTTAAGACGATGTGCCTATTATATCAAAGTTAAGTTATATCAAATCCAGAATTTCACTACTCGAATATTCCCATAATACCCACTTTGAATTCGGCAAAACACTGGGATAATAGCACATTTAACCACATCAATCCACTTTAACCAGTTATAAAGACAATAATCCCTTCATACTACAGTCAGACTCTGCAGTCAGAGTACCACTTATGCCACAGTTCAAAATATGTATCAACAGCTAAATATACCCCAGTGGGACAACAAATAAAATATTTGGAGGTTTTATTATTAATGGCGTCTCGATGACTCTCAAAAACCTTACACATTGTGTTTGTGTCAATACATATGGGAGTAGGAGTTCGCCCTGGCGTACTCCTGCTATAAACTTTCTTGCACAAAATGATTCCTGTACGCGTGACTGTACGTGACTGTTCCTAATGTAAGAAAGCTAACAGCTTTACCCTCATTGAGTGCGTGACCTAGCAGTTGTAGAACCGGCTCTTTGATCAGTTCCTCTATGCTGTTTGCCTTACTCTGAATAGTCTCTAAACTACATGACGCCCCCGATAAAATACTGTAGATTGGGGGCGTTTTGCTTGAATGCGTTAAAAGTTATTACAGTACACAACCTCGGTTAGCAATAACAACTTCTTTCTTTTGAAATGTTAATTCTTTAATTGATCACCATCCAGATGCAAAGACCTGAGATTGTTTTGAGTCCATTTCTCGTAAAATATGCATACACAAACTCAATAATTCATTCAATAAAAAGTCGTTAACCCAGACCGTATAGTTTCTAACGACCATAAATATCTGGATTCACGAATTTATATTCAGAATTATGTGGTTGAAAGTATACAGAGACACTCCCAACAACATTGTTAGATTGTCACCTGAGTGAGGATTGTCTCTTCTAGGTCACAACGTTCTTGGTATTATGATCAAAGCTGATTCAGCAAAATGTAAGCACAAAAGCCCCTGTACGAGTATGTGTCGATATAAAGCAACGTATTTCAAAGCGTGTCTACATATATGACCATACACTTCTAAAATACTATGTGTGATCTGTTAAACGTGGGGTAGGTTTTGGTGTAGGACCTTTGTGTAATTAGCGCCTGCTTTATCCACTCAGTTACTCTATTGCCCTGCAATTTACATGACTAGGGGTCCCGACAAAATCGGTTTCACTGATATAAGTCATTGTTTTGTTATGTATTTTTTGCATACATTTATTTCATACTTATTAATTACCATTGCGATGATATATCTAAGTCATTCATGTGCGGCGTAAAAATAACTCAGTCACTGGCTCACTAATTTAAAATGTTCCGTAACTAAAAGTCTCATAGAGAAGATAGAAAATCTCATTGTCGACATGGGGCTACGGCCACACGACATGTTACAATCTACTTGAGCCCACAACCTCACCTTGTACTATGATCAAGTCAATAATCTCACGTCATAAACGGCCTTCTTATCTAAATCCTTTTATCTGCAGCTTAGTGCTTGTTTGGTTTTAAGATATCCACCGTTGTATGACTGACCTCAAACACTGTACACACGGTTAACCTACCCAGTGCACTGTAAACTGACGTGTTACCATAATTCATCTGTGCATAGTTCAGCTTGCAGTGAGTGATTTACAGATTGCTGAATAAATCTACTAGCATGATCCGATTCATTCCATTTTCCTTCCTTGTTCGCACACACCCAAAATTCAAACGATCTCGTAAAAATTCATGATATTATATGTTTTTGAAAGCGTGGGTTGTTTGTTTTGAGATGTTTTCGATGGTTTAGTCTTTTTAGTAGTGTTTTACGCACTGTCCATAAAGGTAAGTGTGCTGTTTATTTTGAAGTAAATAATTCCTGTTTCGGACAGGTTGGAAGGGCGTATTAGTCTAGGGTAAATCTAATTCCATGAAATATCGTCATGTGATATTTGCTGTCAAGGTGTACACCTCTGAAAGCTGTCCTGAAAAGGAGTAGCCATTATTTGTCATATACGAAGATCTCGGGCGATACTGTACATAACCGGTCCTTTGTGAGTGCTTGCAGGCCTCGTATACTTCTACAAGACCTGAATGGGCAGGCAGAATATATTGTAGATCCCCGGGGCAAATATTGACACTTACGGCGATAGTCACACATGCTTAAGAACTGTACCTAAGACTGAGCATGCGTATGGGAAACAGAAAGGGACAGTCTGCGTGGGCTAGAGGTCATATTCTGATGTTGGTAATATGCTGAATCAGCAAACGTAACTGCACAATCACTGATGATACCAACTTGGGAATGTGTACTACGAGGGTGTATTTATGTACATATACTCAACACACAAATTACGGATCATGAAGTTTTTGGGGATATTCTTGTATTAAAGACTGTGTACACAATTTTACGATATCCATAAAATATTTATGTTTGTTGTTGTTGTGGTTCAATGGACTAGTCATGTTAAACGTTAAAATAACAGCCACAAAGGGATGACACTGGTTATATCGCAAGGCGATTTTGTGACAACACAATTTCAATACAAACGAATTCGAGATAAACATAACACATGAGAATCCAAATGTGTGATTTGTACGTATAGCATACGCCATAATAATAGACATTCAAAAGGACTTGAATACTTGCATTGAAAACCAGAACCCCATTTTAAATTGTTATGATAATGTCAAAACTATTCTGGTATCTCGACACGGGATAATTAGTACTGCCCTCGCCACAGAAAGCGAAAACCAGTCCACCCAGTACTACAATTCGCTGTGTGATTCGATCTAAAATGCTAACGACAATGTTACTGAATGTCAAGGGCCTTGTAAAACCCTTGCTGAGAGTGAGAGATGAACAGCGACAAGAATAAATTTCACAGGTGACATATGCGGCGGAAATATTTTTAGCCTCTCGCTACAGGATGTCGTTTGTCGGGTTTTGTAATGGCAAGGGGAGTCGGCGTTCATAGACATGGTTACTGAGCAAACAGTGTTACCCCTGAGCTGGGATCAACAGCTTTATAGCAACAAGACTGGACGATGTCATCGTGAACATACCAGCTGCAGCAGTGGGTATGTATTGGTGTATTAAATATTCATGACATTTCTCTTCATAAGCTGGTAGACACAGAGAAAAATTAAATGTAACCCCAGATGGTCTCTGGTCTCGAATAAATACTAACACCAATTCCATGGTGATGAAGATTAGACTGAATCAGTGAAGACACCAGGTGTTCATGAAGCGTTGAGCATGCCATGCACTACCAGCATGTACTACCCCTCTGGGTAACAGAAACGACAAAACCCTTTGCTAAAACAGAGCTGATTTACAATTGCGACTATGCCATGAGTATCTACGTGTTTCAGCAGTGTTGCACCGCACGATATTGTTTGTGAACAATCGAGTCTGGACCAAACAATCCAATGATTGCCATCATGCGATAACAGAGCATGTTGTTACATTGATTTTCTTTCGACACAAAGGAAACTTGATGACGGGAGAAGGGAAAGGCAGGGACTACGTTTTTGCTTCGAGACAACTAGACACACCAACGCCCGACAAAACGGTGATCTGTTGTATTATACACAACATAACGTCGTATTTATGGACCAAATTGGTCCCGTGAATCATCCCATGGCATAATATATGTTACGTAGTAAGAAGGAAAACTGGTGTTCCTTAACTTCTGTTGAGTAGCATATAACATTGACAACTCAACAGCAGCTGCAAGAAACCGCCACCATTGCGACGTACCTGCAGAGTGAGGTTTGTCAAATTCCCGAGTATAGTTTACCATTTGGTATAGATGGAAGCATGATTGTCATAGAGTCATTGGCGAAGACTAGCAAAGACAAAAACGTGCGAAGAAAGAAGCACCCAGAACACAATACGACGTGAACGTGAGTGGAATGTGATTGTTTCGAAAATACAAACACTAAGAAATATGTTGTTTCGCACACACACGAACCATACAAGAAACCAGAAACTAAACTCAATTACCAAGCACGAATTTCACTAACCTATACGTGAATTGGATCTAACAGAATTACATGGCTGGCAATTGCTAGAGTGAAAGGAACAGACTCATCTTCTGTACTGTAATTGAAACCAAATTTCATTTCTCGCTGTTTACAGAGGAAGGTGACACGAAGTGACTGGGAATGCCCAACAGAAATCGACTCTAGATTCTTCTCCAGGGTAACAGTTTCCCCCGAGTAATGCAGGTCACGTGACCTCTTCTTCTACCACTCGAGGCACTGCAGTTGTGACATTTACGAGTCCATCTTAATGTCCGTAGCTTAGGTATCTGCTCTAGATTACGGTGACTTCATAGACTCCAGGGTGAGAAGCCATCAGTGAAGAATTTGAACATTGTTTCTTGGGATTACAGGATTACCGTCAGTGTCCTTCATTTGTATAGTGATGTTGTACCGGCCTTCTCCATTAAAAGGAATAGAGAATGAAAGGCACCTTTACTAACCTTTACTACCTTTTGCTAACCGTTATGTGGCCAGATTTGTTACACGTGGACAAATGTTCCGAACGATTATGCCGTATTCAATTATTTGCATTTGTGTGTAATAGGACTGTGTTGCTTAGAAGTATGACTATATAATTCATTTCAAAGATAGTTTTGAGGCGGAATTGGAACACAAATGGAAACAAGATTTAACATTTATCAGAAGGCATACAACACCCTGTGATCTTCAGCCAAAGTAACAATTGCATTTTACTAAGAGTAATTCTTAAGCAAATAAATCTGTGAAGAATTGGTCTTCATTCACCCATGCATGTCTCTCCTAGTGAAGGTTTTAATTGTCCTCCGCAATCCATGCTTGTCTCTCCTAGTGAAGGTTTTAATTGTCCTCCGCAATCCATGCTTGTCTCTCCTAGTGAAGGTTTTAATTGTCCTCCGCAATCCATGCTTGTCTCTCCTAGTGAAGGTTTTAATTGTCCTCCGCAATCCATGCTTGTCTCTCCTAGTGAAGGTTTTAATTGTCCTCCGCAATCCATGCTTGTCTCTCCTAGTGAAGGTTTTAATTGTCCTCCGCAATCCATGCTTGTCGTAATAGATGACTAACGGGATCGGGTGGTAAGGCTCGCTGACTTGGTTGATACATGTCATCGGGTCCTAGATACTCATATTTTCTATCATGGGATTGTCTGGTCTAGGTTCGATTATTTATATACTGCCACCATATAGCTGGAATATTTACGGCGTTAACCAAACTGTTGATGTGGTCTGTCTCGTATGTAGTATATATGAAAACGGTGTGTTGCCACCATACATGCACTTGAGATATCCTTAGGGGTATATGATTTCTTTCACTGTCTTAGATTAATACACGAAATGAAGCATCATGATACTTTTTGAAAAGACGACAAAGGAATTTTTCTGCGACTTTTTTTTGAATAAAACCGTTTTTTTCCGAATTAATTGTTTCTTTTGTTTAACCCTTCACAAATATAGCCAGTTTGTCAGTAATGTATGTATTATTTCAAAGAAATAATAGATCACCCTTGTATACCGTTATATATCGGGCTTTGAGATGGGTATGTTACACGTACAAAACAATTTCTTTCAGGAGTTTACGAGTTGTCAGTGGCAACAAACCCGAGGACTCTCATTACGATAAATATTTTAACATTTCAGCAGAGGCTGGAAGGCTAGGCTGACAACGGTCATGACGTTCTCAGGCAATATAGCTTATTCAAGAATACGTTATAAAGCACAATGATACATTGCAGAGTACCGTAAAACTTTACAAAGTAGCATCACCATATCCTAAGAATTCAAATGGTCGTTCGACGACAAAACAACATCCATTGCTCTTATGAATACATAAAATGTGCTTACATTGAGCTGCACCAACCAAGGTTACTGCGATCCTGGTACGTAATGATTAAAGCTGATTCAGCAAAAAGAAAGTGCGAAATGTCTGGTTTGATGAAGATAAACAGCATGCCTTTGTTGAGCTAGGAATTACTCCATTTCAACCCTTGTTCACTTACAGCCATATGCATTTCACTTACTATGCGTAAATTGTTAAATTACTGGATAATTAATTGGGACCAAGGACCGACAGCCATAAAGCAAACTTAATCAAAACAAAGTGACAGGATATTGCTCCAATACCCGGCTATTCGGCGCTGCTGTTGGTTCATTATGAAAAGTGACACCGAATTTCCGGCTAATTTCTCAAGGGAGCGAAGGAGCGTAAACTACATGACACCTTGTTCCCTTTCAACTACAACCGACCAGAACACGTTCCCAAGCATCCGGACAAGCATGCAGAACAAGACTGGACTTGCAGAAGACGACACTGCGGTGATGATTAAACCAGTATAACACAAACAGTCCTGTACATAATTTAAATGGACTAAAGGCATTGTATTGTATGTGATTTTAATTTTCACGCACAAATATCAGTGAAAAATAAGCACTAGCGTCTTTAATGTCGCTTTCAGCAATATGTCATGGACGTGTGTTATTAATTAATTCTGGACCAGACAAACCAGTGAAGGAAAGTATGAGCACCTGTTGTCACAAAGGCGTGAAAGTTTGTTCCTTACAATTTTAGGCATCTCGGTAGGCTTTCATATACTTATTGTGACCATCCAGAAAACGTTAAGAATGGTTTTAAATATAAACCACTCTTTGGAATCGAAACAAAAAGACCCATCGGGTGAAGGAATATGATTTAATTTTTCCAGAAACCTATTGTCATGGGTTCGAAATCTCGGTTCGTCTGTATCACATAGGGTTTACCCTCACATTAAACTGAAACGAAGTGATGTAGAAGACAGCTAAAAGAGGCGTTAAACAAAACTCATTCACTCACACGGTGTACAAACAAGACGTACTGCCCTACATGATGTCATCTTAAGCACTCTCAAGTAAACTACCATTATCTGCGTCGGTATTCGTAAGGGGTCGAGCAGGCATTTACGTGTGGATTAATTCGGGTTGACATAAACACTCTTATTTAAAATCACAACTGTATTATGCTATAACTGGACTTCGTGGTTTACTATGACGCCCCGACTCTGTATGCCCAAAGCGTGCGGCTTGACATGTTAATGAGAGACCGTGTTAGGTTTGGTCTGATCGTGCAGATAACAAGTCTATATTAGATCAATGCATCTTGCCTATATTACAGTTTGACAGCTTTCACCTTTCGAGAAACGTGTAATAGAATGTATGCCATAGCAGTGTCGTCTTTGGGAGGTTCTGCCTTCTAACAAATGCACTTCCTTTGTGTACGCAACGCTTAATCCTTTCACCATCCTCGATTTTCCAGGGATATATTTTAAAATCTCAGTCTATATCATGTAATACCAGGGCCCGCTTGCATAAGTGGCCCACTTGCATCCTACCACAACTATCGTATCCTGGGCCTAGACTTTCGAAGCTCTCTTTGTGCTAAGATAGTCGTAAGGTAATGTTATATATAGCACTTAGACTATCTTAGCGTTAAGAGCGCTTCGAAAATCTAGGCTCAGTACTCTAACACAATCTTAAGAAGATCTTAGAGCTCTGTGCACGTTCCCTAGGACTTACCTGCTACCATATTTGAGCTGGATTTGCATGTCAAGATACAATAGTAGTAGTAGTAGTAGTAGTAGCAGCAGCAGCAGCAGCAGCAGCAGCAGCAGCAGTAGTAGTAGTAGTAGTAGTAGTAGTAGGGCCCGTTAAAGTAATGGCCTGTGTAATACTGTATGTTTGGTATGGAAATGGTGGAATTGGTGACGGGTGTGCCGAGATACTTATGTAGATAACCTAGACGTATAATACCCTGGAAAACCGAAGACGTTCCAAAAAATAGTTTGTTTGTAAAAAAATGTATCATGACTCAAACAGACACACAAAGGTAAGTCAATTTTGAAAACATTCACAAGACTCCAATATTGTTACACCTAGTGCTTCTGCTTGATCTACGTATTACACCTTACAGTAATTTGTTGTCTCTAAAACGACACTTAGTGAAGTATTTTGTATGATTACGTGTCTCAAATACCTAAAATTTGCGAAGAAGCCAGTGATAGCCGTAAATCTGATGTCAAAGTAGTTCTAACATGCAGCAGGCAAAACAGCACATCCACTTCATCAGTATCAGCCCAGCATCTCGATTCCTGGTCTGTCTGCATAGCCCAGTTGCTACGGACGGCGTTACCGTACGAGCCATGGTTGCCAGTCTGGGTCAAATGACCCGAAACCCTTCAGGTCAGGTGACCTGTGGCTTATCAGAATGTCAACACGAGGTAAAACAACATGCTCATGTATGGACTGAAGCACCCTCTCAGCTCAAATTGGTTCAAGTGCTGACATGTTCCTGAAGAACAACCGAGAAGCAAATGTGTGATTAAGCCTCAAGTATTTGTTTAAAAGCGTATTAAAGAATGGAGGGGATCTGTCCAGACAAAATAGGGACAATCCGAAACCAAATAGTTAACGCCTTGTTTGTCAGTCTGAGACTCGCGTTCTATTGCCAGCATGTGGGTACGAAGTATAAAACCCACATTGCTGGCTTTAGGGCGGTATGTTGATTTAAATAAAACAGTGAATATGTCGCCAGAGAACGCAACGTCTTAACCCTCCACCGAAACAGACTCAATTGGGCGAAAAGGCAACATTGCAGGACCACTGAAAATTACACAAGAACCACTGAAAACTAGCGAAACGAGGATCATTTAAACTTAGTGATACAAGGACACATCGGGGACACGAGGACCAGTCAAACACAAGAAGTGTTCGTCCTGTCCACCTGTTGCATCCACCATCTGCCATCTCACCATTTGCGGAGAAAATGTTGTTGCTTTCCTGATTGATCTAAAACCGTACTCTGGCACTTAATACACCTATTAATAGAGTCACCATGACAACTGATTTTACAAAGCGGGCACGTAGGCATTGAGTGCGAAAGCCGGTCGTCAAGATGCGCTATGACAAAGTTGGAAAAATGTTTCAAGCAACGCATGACTCACATTACTGAGGAAATCGTTGCTTGAAATAATAGGCTCTGTTCTTCTTCAGATGCCGCATACAACATCCCTACAGTCTTAAAGGCCATTAATTTAGTACATTGGCAGAATTTCTGCTTCACGTTATCAAGGTACCTTGAAACGTTGATTCTTGTCTTTAAGAATTTACTTCTAATTTTGTTATTCGGGGAACAAGACACTAAATATGGCACATGTTTATTAAAACATGCAGCGTTATCGCCTGGTTGGATCCAGCCAGTCGATAATTTCCCAACATGCCCTGTGACCTTGACTTTTTGGATTCAATTACACTTTTCTTATTTCAGGATGTTGAAATGTCAGGCGCTCGCCCTGCCATGGTTTCTATAATCCAATGTAACTATGCAAAGTGCTGAAGCATCTGGTTCCGGCTTAATACACGAGTGAATTTTTTTATTGGGCGACCTTTGGTAGTGAGGGAACAAACTAACCCTTGGAAGCTATTAATTCTGGTTACGACGGGTACCTATTAGAAAAACACATTGTATTTTTCTTATCCTAATTCTATTTTCTGCAGCTAATATCCACTTTTACAAATACTATCTTTGGCAGCTGCCAGAACACTACACTTAATTGATGGCACTGGAAATAGATGCAAAGGTTGAAGATAATGTGGAAAATCGCACGCTAATTCTTTTAGCCAACATCTGTTTTTGCAGAGATTTCTAATGGATATGGAATTTTGTTTTAAACTCGTTTAAAATGCATTTAATTCCACATTTTAAAAATCGCTTTGTCTACATTACAGCGACATTAATACAAATATGGAAAGCTTTTCATTTCCCCGGAATATTCAGTCATTTCTGGTTACTATCTACAAATAATGTTTTTAGAACTTGTCTCTCTTTGAGATATACGCAATGCCAAACAGATCTTTGCCCAAACTTTGGATAACATATCTCAAAAAGATACATTTAAACCATTTCCGAGTATCAATCTCTTGTCTAAAAAGGTAATCTTGAACTGTATCCCCAACATTAATTTTAATGCTACTGATTTCAAAAGAGACAGACATCTGACACCCAACTCCTTTCAAATCCCCCAGCATCTGAAGGTCTCAACCGAGATATCAAGAATGATGACTTCCACGCGTGTACCAGGATCTGGCAAGACCGGTGCCTGCGGTGGATGCAGTGAAACATTATTCATCAAGTCATGGCATCAAAGACACCATCGTGCCTGAAGAAATGGTCTCGGATTAAGTCATGATCAATAACGCTCTCTCTGGAGAACATGAAAAAATAACATTGACAGACACGCTTCCAAGAGACTAAACCAAAGATGAGTATGTGACAATGTATATCTGTTGCACAGAACATAAGACTTGCAATGGCATTAGGATTTGGGATCAATACCCTTTTGATAGACATAAAACAGAAGACTTCAATACGTAAATTATGTTCAAGGTTTTTGAAAAGTTGTTGCTTTTTATGTGATGCTTTCTTATCTAGTTCCGGTAGGTATTGAGTGGAGATGTACGACAGCTTTGATAATATTCTTGTACTTAACAGGAGGAAAACGGAAATGAGCGTTTCACCCCTAGGGAAAATCAAACTGAGACTTATGCGTGTCAAACAAATGCTTTAAGCACTTGCCTTCTTTATCTCCCCTTGGGAGCAGATAATTTTGATCATGATTTGACATCATAAAACAATCCATGCATAAAAATCTAACGTCCATTAATCGCACAATGATGCGCAGTAAAATGAAAGGGTCTTGTGCGTAAACTAGACTATCATTATCACTGTTGAAACTTCAAAGGGAATAAGTGCTGTCTGGATGAGGTGTCAGCGGGCGCGTATTAGTATGCTGATGACCTTTCACTCTGCACGGTTCATACCATGTCATACCACACCAGAATAGCGTGTTGGCCAGCAATGGCAAGAACCTCCCATACAAAGCAATGCATTATCGAGGTTCATATGCAAAGGTTGTCACGCCAAATAGTTATAACTCATTTGCAGGAATCAGGGTGACATAAAATAACTACCAGCATCAGCAGCAGGCATAGCCTGAAGTGATCATGGTCAACAATAGAAGTGGTCAGTTTCACGTGTACATAGCACTCTCCAGATCGATGGGTCAATACGTTCAATACTGATTGGAATAAAAATACACTGGACCAAATGAAATGATATGAGAATCTGGCATTAGAGGAGAAGCAATATGGTGGAATCCGGAAGCCATTTATGCATTAGTGGTCGCCAGTAGAGAACTGAGAGATGATAAAGTAGAACGGATAACTAGACCAATGTCTCAGAGGACCAAATACCGAGTCAATTCAAAATACTCTATTTTTTATTGGGTTTTCTAAAGGGTAGTCAAGGATTGGTATTTAATACTGAGGATATGTATTTCCATTTGCTAGACGTCCATTTGCAACGTACCAGTAAACCTGTCGCATGTTTAAAGGTTAAGCTGCAGGTCTGCAACACCTGTGCTAGATCCAGAGAAAATCTAAATACCACTATAATTGGAAATGCTCGGTACTCAGTTTCATCTTATCTTCTCTAAACATTACTTCTTCTTCCATCCTCCCAAATATTGGCTTCGACTTTAACGGACCGCCAAACAGATTACACCGCAGAGGACCCGAGACGTATAATTTTCTTGGAAATACGTAATTGCGTCTCGTACCTTCCTTCAAAACGCGTGCCAAGTTTTTCTTTCATTCTCAAATGTGTCGTCTTGTCCCAAACTGTATCGTCTGCTCCGTTCACCATCCTTTCAGCGCTTAGTTGTACATCTAACCACGGACACTCCTCTGTCCTTGGAGCATCATTACTACCTATTTGGGTACCACAAATGATGTGAATAAACATCAGGAAGAACTTGCTAACGTGTGTGGGATTAAGCGTATGAACTGAAAGAATTTCATTGAACTCAGATTGTGTACCTCAGGACAAGCACCCATTAAGCCTTTACCGAGTGTGGTAGGAAGCTGAAATCAAACTTCAGCATCAAATAGACCTTCATCGAGAACCTTCCAGATTTCCATCGACATTTTAGCACTCAACGAGAAACGTGACTCCAATAAAGTCCTTCTCTCCGAAGTGACCTACTCAAATTAATTTCTCAATTCCGACTGGTCGACATTGCTAAATCTGACCCAATCTCCCTTAATGGGGCAACCAGATTCCTGAATTACAGCACTGACACACATTCCTCCAGAAGCTGATTAGATTTGTAAATCAGTGACACATTTGGGTGAATTTCAACTTCACATTCGAGATGGAGGTACCATGTGCCACTAAGATCAATCAACAAATACGTGAAGCTCCAAGCAGCGCTTCCGCCTCACCAGCCTCATTTGACTAAAATATGTGGTTCGCAAGTAGATCACCTTTCATAAATTATCAAAATCAAATTTTTCAACAAGAAATAAATCTGCGTTGTGTACATGTCTTTTGTAAAATATGAAACTAAAATATAATCCTCCCACAGCTATCGTATAAGAAAGAAGGACAGTCTACCTGCAGTATCTTCATGAGATCAACACGTTCTGGCAGAGTTCCATCACAAAGTATGAAAACTTCAAGATCGTTCAGAATTCCAGTGTTCACTATTTACTAAAACCGATCAACAATTTGACGTTTTAGTTATCGATAAAGTCTTTTAAAAGACTGAATAAAAGATCTGACACATTGAAGAAATCGCAATAAGAGTACAAACAATTTACATATCACTATGACAACCCATGTATGTTCATATATGATGAGGTGAGGTTATCATTGTACACTTTGAGATCACTGCATCCCAGGATCTGCAACAAGACCTTTTGCTATAATGTGTTTTGATTACAATGTAAGCAACTATTGTTACGTGTTAGAAATTATCTTGTCTCCGGACTACCTTACCAGCCCTAAGGCTTCGTCCCCGAGTTGTGTAACAGTTAATCCTAAAGTATGACAACAACACTATTCATGTTTGGGGCCTGAGGCAATTTTAGCGTTTGCAAGAATATGGACATCAGCTATGCTCCTGTCAACTACGACACATCGCTGCGTAGCCGTGACTCATTGCTGACTGCGGGAGCTGAAACCGGTAACGCTATTTTAAGAATTTGCAAGAAAGGTCTATTTACCTAAACATTATCAGTCGGAGAGGAACTTTCAGCAAATGTTTACTGAATGATTTTTTAACAGAGCGCTATGCCTTCCGCAAACTTTAAACCAAATATGTGAACTTTTGCTTTTTTGGGTAAAAAACATACAATGTGCACATGAATTGTAATTAAACTGAAAAGTTGATAGCTTTAGTGATAAATAAGTTGAGAAGTTTACAATGCAAATAATGATTACCTGTAAAATGATAATGGATTGTGTGAGGTTTAGAGACGCAATGCGCAAAATCATTGTCGCATGCAAACTGGCGTACTTCGTCATCATGCCTTTGACATAAACGTCATTTTGATTGCTGTTAACAGCTCAAATTATGTCGGATATTGTAGGCAGATACTCCCATTAAACCTGCATGTTTTTCGTTTAATATTTTAAAAAATTCTTTTCAGTGTCATTTTTGTTAAGTTAGATGCAACTTGGAACAAGTTGTTGACTGTATGCAAAACGTAAATAAACGTGAATAAATATGATTTGAATAAATATGCATCCTTTTCAATCCCTCCTCACGTTCCGTTCATACCTGTTTCCCAACTGTTCAATAATTTCACATAAGCTATCACAATAACTCAAAGGTTGATCAATACCAGTAACTATCAGACTATCCAAACTAAATCTATCTAGATTATTCACACTCAAATATTCAACAGACAGTGTCTATCCAAGGATTACCTAAATCCTGTCAATCTCGTCTGAATGGATACAAATACTTCCCCATAAATTTACATATGTAGCAACGACCATTGTGCCGTAAACACACCTGTGAATATATCATTGAGCGAACACGGTCACATCGAGGTGGGGGCATTGAGCCACACCGTGGTTTGTGTATACACCGTGTGAAAGACACATTGAGCTACTTGAGCATATTGAGCAAAGCATAAAGAAGCGATATGACCTAGATAGACACGATCATATGAACGGGGCTACACACACCTTGCCTCAGGGCATCTACCAAGAAACATTATACAGTTACACTCTCAGAATGTCACGAGGATCTGCCTTCTTACTTATCAAACCTCTGTATGCACGGGGATAATTAATACACATGCTATCAAATGCGTAGATGCGTGTGTTGTCGGTGTTTATGCATTTCCACGCTTGAACGTGAGTGGGGTTTCTCGGTCTTATTAAAATGTTGTCCAAAGCAATGCATGTAGAATGACGAGACATTTCACTGTGAGCAACAGGTGTCATCCGGCATGGAGTTAGACGGCGACTGCCTGTCACAACACTGAATAACATTTTACACATTTAAGAATTAAGTTTCAGTGAATTTCCAGCAAGAGACGATTCTAAATCTGGAAATGCCCTTTGCTAACATGCCTGCTTCTGACAACTGCACCCAGACATGCTCTTAATTATTCATCCGACCAACGAGTAATGTTGCATGTATTATGTGGGAATTGATAATGTGTTGCTCTAAGAATGCGTCATACCTTGGGATACATTTGATATTTACATAGGTGCAACTCGGGCATTGTGCATCACCCAGCGTCATTCATTTTACCGTTATGTCTATCAACAACTGTACATTTCAGAGCTCTGTGCCGGCTGTTGGAAACAGTTACGTAAACTTATGACATGTGTGTTACAACTATAAAACAGTTATAAATAACTGCACATTGTTTCCCGACAACATAATCATAATAAATATTAATACCACCTGGTGATCAGAATTCATTAAATACCTGGGGAGCTAGGACATTACTAGAGTAAGTTAAACGTATGCAGAAAAGTGGGCGTGGTTTTGTAACTCTCCACAACTGTAGCACGTTGTAGCTAGAAGCTTGTTCGGGCCGGTTTTGTCAATGGGTGCGTATTCAATGGGCAGAAGAAGTATGTGTGTGAGTCTGCGAGTATGTTTGCACTCCTTGGGTTGTAAAAGAATTGCAAATATAACATGAGTACTCACTGTCGCTGGAGGTTGTCGAGTTGTTCCTGCAGAGCGCTAACACGGACCTCCAATCGGGACTTCTCCTTGTTGGTTTCGTCAATAAGTTTCCTAGCTTCATCCAGTTCTGTTTCGTACATAATTTTAATCTGAGTAGTTTCCTTTCCCCATTTGGACCTTAGGGCTTCCAGCTCATTGCCTAGCTTCTTGTTCTGGGCCTCCAAGAAACGTACCTTTTCGATGTAACTTGCAAACCTTTCGTTAAGGTCTTGCATATCCTTCTTTTCTCTCTGTCGGGTACTACGGACATTGCCCACCCCGGTAGCAGAGATGGTGCCATAGGCACCGGGGTTTGAAATCAGCCCCGCGCTTGACGACATCTCCACAGTGCGGGTGTAGCCAGTTTTGGTAGCAGGGAGGACGGAAGAGACAGAGGTGCGGCTGATTCCTCCAGTTCGCGGAGTGATGTTAGACTTATAGGTCCTCGTGTAACCCTCCGGACCATCATCGTATGACGAGGAAGAAGTTGAGATGATAGTTCTCTTCTCAGTGATCTGCGACATTTTGAATTTGTGTCGTCTGCTCCTTTCTGTCAGTCCTGCTCGCGCTCTGTCCGGTAGCCCGCTGTACGTCCCGGTCGAAACTCGTATCTACTCCGTGTGTCTCTCTGCCCAGCTATTTCACCTGAAGCTGGATAATGTATTATAGAGCAAAATCCCACCCGCGGAGGCTCCGGGCCTGTTGATTGGTCGTCGCCTGTCACATGGTACCGGCTTCGCTCGGTCGCGTTTAGTGCATGACACGAGGTCGGGAATTGACCTCGAGCTGTTTTCCCCTCAAAATCTTCTATATATGGATGAAAGAATTCTACAACATATGTCTCCCCAGTCTTACCTGTTCTGCAGCCCCGAAAACCAGCCCTATGACAGAAATCAAACACAGCCCAGTCAAACTGATCGCTAGCAGACGACATTTTGAACGAGCAGACGAGCAATGAAAGGGAAAAGCCGAGTGCATTTGTCAGACAATTCTCAACTATAGTTAATCACCGGTTGCTTGGGAGGATCCGAGGCTCAGTATCGTTAACATCCCTGCTCTCCTGTGATCATATTAACCAGACGCAGCCAGCATATTAAAATAAACATTCCGGTCTTCATACTATGGGGCAGTTTATCGATCGCTTAAATGCAAAAAGTAAACAAAAAGCCTTCACCTTAGGGGCTGAATGATCACTTGACCAGTTCATTAATGACTCAATCTGATACGAAATTATCCATCTATTACTATAAAGTACATGTTTGTTGTTGTTGTTTATTTGATTATTCTTTTACTCCGGAATCGGCATTTATTCAGTTATGAGACCACATCCTTCAAATGTATCAAGTCTGTACCAGACAGCCACACCAGTCAATACAAAGCATTGCTTTTCCTAGATTAACTTATGTTGTATCCAGACCCTATCAATTCGGACACAATATTTACGGGCGTTTGTGTTTTTGTTCATCTGTACTTATATATACTTATATAAAGTATTAATGCATGATCTTAATTCGTATAATCGCACATGGCCATCCACAAGAATAAACAGGGCCGTTTTGGAAGGCGAAACCTCTTTGAATTGAACCTCATTCTCTCATGTAAGGTTACTTAACATGTTTATCTACACAGTGGGCTGATGTGCACTCACTTGCATTTTCAAAGGAATTCGAGGTTCTAAAATATAGAAATAGATGCATGATAGACCGAAATAAATTATATGTTTCGTTTCATCTACTGAAAATAGAAATCAGTCAAGAAATATATATGGATATTAATTGAAATAATGATTATGAAATCACAGTTTCCATCTGAAAAGCAATATTTCGTTTGTGTAATTATTATTTCAACCAATAAAGAGGAAAAAAGAGTCATTTCCTGTAAAAAAACCAATCTTTCGTTTAAGTGCAGTTACATCGGGATATTGAATTAAATGACCTGCTCCACTGATTGCTTTGTCGGGTGTGCAATAAATGCTTTCACTGCTAAGAATGCTGATTACGACATAAAGTACACTACACAGTCCTGTGAAATGAACGATTGTATGCTCGCATTCCTAGTTTAAACTGGTGAGGGAATGTATTGATTGGGTAGACACTGCTTGATACGTTGATGCTGATGCTGGTATTGACTGTGATGCTGATGTTGGTGTTGACTGCTGATGTTGGTGTTGACTGCTGTTGCTGCTGTTGAGGCAAGGACAAATCAAGTAAATCACTGTACTGCGTAATATGAACTTACTAATGCAAAACCTCGCTGACTCGGACTGTAACGTTCCGATTAATTAGCTTCCATATTAAGCGCGTGAGTACTGTTTTACGCCGTACTCAGCAATGTTCCAGTAATGCCACGACGAGAACACCAAATGTGGACTTCACACATAGTACCCATGTGGGGAATCGAACCCAGGACTTCGTCCTCTATAACAACGAATGGTGATTAATGACCATGGATATGCATGTCTTTGTACTGAGAGGGTCATTACATTGTACATAGAGGAGAGAAAAACGTTTCCATAATCACCCTGAGTGTTGCCAATACGCCCCTTACTATAACACAAGTGTGCTGATTTTACTTTTTGCGTCATGGTGAAATAGTTTTGATACCAGGTATAGTGTGAAGGGTCAATCCATCACCATAATGTATTTTGATGCAAAACACTTGAAAGGTTCTATGTACATGTATAAATAGATCTTACATCACCTACACATATATCGCACCCAGATGTTACAAAATCTCATTCAACGACAATCGCTTGAACCATATTATACAGTTTCTAAACCCTCTCGTTAGAAACAAACAAGAAACACCAACAGGCGCAACGAATGCGTGCATTCTTATGTCTGCCTGCCCTGGAGCAACTCGGATTATCTGCTTAAAATACACCTTAAAGATTTGTTTTCATATAACGACCAATATTTCACACATGAGCTGAACGATTGGCTAACTGATAAGGCCGCGACCTTAGTAATTGTAGGTCTTGAATAGAGAAGCGTGTTCTGATCCCAAATCTTTGTAAATCAGCCAGATCGTATTTATCATGATGTAATTAGATTAGGGTTGGGTTATTCGATAAGAGGGGATACTAATGCTTCGTTGGTGTCGAAGTTAGGACTTATGAGCCTTCAATTCAGGACATTATGACCCCTACGCGGTGACCTCAGCATTTAACTCTAGTCGTTTTGTGAGAACTGCTTTTCATCTAGAAGTGATCGAGAGTAAGAATTAGAAATGAGTAGATCCGTTTGTTACAGTATCGTGTTAAAATCGATTATGGTAGTCTCGAAATCTGATGTATCGAACAGCGAACAGTGCCGAACTCAATGTCCGATCCCAGCTGGTTTAGGCGGTAACAAGGTTCGAGTCGGATGTGTCAAAATCTGGATGAGTTGAACTATTTGTCTAGTACCCACTTGTTCGAGACAATAGGGTTCGACTATTTTTGTTATGAAAACAACCTTGGCTCCAATCACCATGACAACATTGTTATATGAACTTAAGATGCCATACGAGGAGAGTTGATGATTTTGCAGGAATCTTTTATTTCCACCTGCAGGTGATAATGCAGTAGTCAGCCCTGTTGTAGGCAGGATCCGCTTATGTAGGTTTGGATCCATGGCTGGAAACGTCTACTCCAGAGAATCCTTTTCAACCTAAAATTGATTGCCTTAGGTTTAGCACCACTAGTTACAGTATTTCGGTTACATCAGGTGCTGTTATATTTAGGGAGAAGTCCTAGGGTGATGAAAGTATTCATGCAGCTTCAGGAAGACCAAAAATCGTCATAATGAGACTAAAATTGAGCTCGAGGAGATCTTGCACAAACATGTATCACCGTCAGTTTGTGTGTTAAATGAATGTGTTTTCGCTTATTTATTTGCGATAGGATTAATACTGTGATTGCGTTGATTGATCGTTCCTGCTCTTGAGTTGATAAGTCAATCAATTTGTTTTTCTTGGAACACAATACGTACTTTCAGACGTCAAAATAACACAGCTGCGTTTGTATTTGTCCGAACGAGAGCAGAGACTAGATTCAGAACAAATCAATATCAGGCTAAATCAATGATGTGGCTAGTTTTCAAGTATGCTAAATTGAGTTTCTAATGTAAAGCAAAACAATTTAGTACCTTCGTTTGGTTGAATTGAGAACGAAGTCTTAAAAGTGCACAGATCCAACATGGAAATAAATATTATCGTTTGTATAAACAATGAAATATCAAACACAGATACCAATGTGCTTGCTAGTTAGGATAGGTTGTTGAATATGAAAAGCACAGGCTCCTTACATTTCATAGATACTTTTCTTGAAATGTGAAAACATTATTGCGACCGTGATATGTATTCACAATGCATTCAGGTAGATTTGTAATGAAAAGAATTTGTTTAAGTTCACGCTTTGGACGTGTCTTTGCTGTTGCCATTGAAGTGCATGTTGTGTGATGACGTCATTGTATAGTGATGCCATTTTTGTTCCTGCTGAAGGTGCATTAAAGGACAAACACTTTGGAAACTTTTACTCTTGTTATCTGAAAATATATGTAAGGTAACGCGTGTACCATCTTTATTTCAAGATCTGCACAATCATGTTGGCTCTGGACAAGATTCTGGACAAAACAATTCCTTCTCATTATACACTGAGAGAGTGAGTGAGTTTAAATCCGCGCCGCTTTTAGCAATATTCCAGTTATAGAACAGTGGAAGACACCAGGAATGGTCATGATACATCGTACCGTGTGTCGAATCAAGCCCGGGTCTTCAACTTGACAAGCGAATGCTTTAACCTTTAAAGCATTTAATCGACATAAGCTGTTTACGGTGGATTGATTACTTACGAAAAGACTAAGACAAAACACAACGGTAAGACATGGCATGCATTTTTGGTTTTTAGTAATTCATTGACCTTCACTGTAACGTTACTGGAATACTGCTAATAACAGTTCTTCACATACCTGCTACCTCGTAGCTGACACAGTTCTAGAAAGTACTACAAATATGCTTTAAACAAGAATACCATTATGGTTAGAATGCTCTGGCACTTTTCAGTAAGGTATCAATAAACATATCACCCTCTTTACTATCACAAGAATACCATTAGGTTAGAATGCTCTGGCACTTTTCAGTAAGGTATCAATAAACATATCACCCTCTTTACTATCACATGCCTTACTTCCAGATCATGAAAACGTCGAACTACACTTTCAAAAATCCATCAATATCATGGATACCGTTCCCGACGACGACATGTCATGCCATCACCTGTCGCCTGGCAATTCTTACCCGAACCCAGCGCCGTCGATCAATAATGTGCAAGTCTTGAATGTTGCATTGTTTACCGTCTTGACAGATCTGCAACATAGTGAGATGTACAAGCGATGTCTTATTCTTACGCAGTATCCCGAAATTGATCATGTCTACAAAGAAGGGTTTTCAAAAGTATTCAAGAGATCACTTATGCCTGAATGTCACCATGACCTATCAGCGGTAAAAGACATGTGCGTGCGGCCTCTACAGTTTTACTAGGCATTTATGTCGATGGAATTAGTTTTGAATTGGTGATATATTGCTTGATCATTAAGAATTAATGTTATTGAATAAATCTCTGTACACATATCAGTCACATGTCTGGAGAGAGAAGCATTTTGATAATGTACCACTCAGCCTCTTGTTACAAACGTTGCAATGCATTTATGAGAGCAGGGACTTTTCGGTAAGCAAGTTGTGCAAGCTTTCGCTCGTCACACTGAAGACAGTTTTGATTCCAGTATACAATGTGTAAGTGAAACCTGTTAATGTTGTCCCCTTCCCCCAACCACGTGATATTGATGGGATATTGCTGTCTAAAATCATGCTCACAAACAGACAAACCGCTGTGTCGATTATGAGAGACTGTGATAACTGTTTCATGCACTGTATGTGATGAATATATAATATATTGAATTGATATTTATGTCTCCTCCGCTGACATCAACACTCCAGTAATAACGACAACCTGTAAATGATCAGTTGTGGGGCAGACAAGATGATCAGGGAATGATGACGAAGATGACGACGTCGACAATGACCGTTTTAAGCTACCCTTAAGTTTTTGTTTGTCAGTAACGTATGTCAAGTAAATGCTAAACTTCGGAAACGCGGGTGACTTCGGGTTTTCCTCTAAAATTCAATTCATACGTCGTACTATACGTATATACCGTTCAAAACGGATTCAGCCCAATCTCTACAAGTCACCTTTGCCTTGAATATAGTTCATTTCTTAAGTATACATATGTATTGGCACACTAATCCTGTGTGCTACAGAATGACAATGTCGTTATATCAAGACATGATAGCAGGTCTAACCCATCTTTCAGTACAATCCCTGCCCTTTGAAGGGAGGTCTGGGATGGTCAAAGGGCAGATCAACTGGTGGACAAGTCTGGTTCTGTGACAAACGACCCATGGGATGGTCAATGATGTAGTTTATAATATCGTACCAAACGCACTTTGCCATTCAGGTTCAGGTTTTACCGTTGGATTCTTGTGTCATCTTGACACACGAGATGATGAAGTCAAACTGGAAATCTATTTGTCCTAAACAAATAAAAAGACACCCCCCCAAAACAAAAAACAACAACCCAAAACAAAAAACAACCCCCCAAAGAAACAAAAAAAAAAAAACTCCCCAAAGCCCACAAACAAACAAACAAACAAACAAACAAACAAACCTCCCCCATAAAATAAAATTCAGCAGAAGTAGCTTTGCACAAAAGCAGCTGTCGAATTATAGAGATAAGCTTAATGTGTTGTTGAATAAAATGAAATATTATATATAAATGTAATCTGAAGGAAATAGCACCCACTTTATGTCACTTTAAGAAGGAATTGAAATACTATTATTTGACAGATAAAATAAGATATTGGAGAAAAGCATTGTTTAATGACTTTGAAACAGAACGGGCAATGTCTGAAAATGTAATTAATGAAAATATATGGCTTTTTTACTTGTAGATGTTTCTGCTTGGGTTTGAAAGTGTAAACGAATGATGTTTATATATTTATTGTGGCATCGGTCGAAAACAACACTACCCTTTCATAATTGTTCTACCGGTAATGCAATACGTGCTTTCGTTTTCTTTAACACTTCATGCCATCACCATTTTTTCAGTAATCCATTCACAAAATTGTTATCCACAACTTTGCCTACTATAGAATTAGTAGAATCGAGACAGGGTATTCCCTAGCTTGGCGGTTTCAGTTACCTGTTTAGTTCAACTAAATGTTATGTTCATTGTTTGGCACTGTCA
This sequence comes from Haliotis asinina, assembly GCF_037392515.1. NCBI lineage: Eukaryota > Metazoa > Mollusca > Gastropoda > Lepetellida > Haliotidae > Haliotis > Haliotis asinina. Next base: position 46,791,991 of record NC_090281.1, read on the forward strand.
GTGGTACTTTTCTCATGACAGACACGTGAAACACCATGAAAAGATCGACACACAAACAGCAGGTCCATTCCAAATGGAATTTATTGGAGGGAAAACATTTCCTTGCCTGACCTCCTTGCATGTTTTATCCAGAGATTCCTACACACGGTGATACAGCGAGAAGGATTCCCCCAACGATGTGTAAAAGATGGGCTTGGCCCCTTTGAAATCCTAGTTGCTATGTAACCAAACCTGTCCTCATCAGTGTTTGATGAGATGACAGCCACAGATTGACTGTATAGTTGGTAAGTGTGTAAATAAACTGCTCGTGTTTGTCGTATAAGTGCACATATTTTCACAGTGTTGCCGGGGACCGGGCCTGTGCAGTATTTGATATTTAGATACAATGTACATGTTGATGAAATATGGGGAATGTGTCCCCAGTGAACTACATGAGCGGATATTTGAAATTAAACAAGTGAACAATGTGATTAAGTGGTATATAAATACCCTTTATAATCGGTTTTCGGGAAAAGGAGTGATTAAGCGTTTCAATTTGTCGTTTCATCTTTTTCTTGTAATATGTGAATAATCTAATAGTGACGTCATCACCGAGGCATGTCGTCGGGTGCCACTCGTCTTTGTATTCCAGACGCATCAATGGACAGATGGAAAATTTGCCTCATGCATTCAGTCACAAACAAACACAAACATTTTAACAACTTGTGTCATTGGAGGGTGATTGCAGGACAGAAAATGCTCACTTACATGACTTTATTTCCGTGAAGCATTCCAATCCATTTTTCATTCCTTTTTAGTGACATGTTTTTTCACGAGGAGTCAAAACTGTTTCGGCAGATAATCCAGATGATAATCTCTCTTAAAGAGACACCCCTTCATTCTGGACGATGACGTTTCCAACATAGTGTCAATCAGACAGTTAATTATAATTCGTAATTCGTAAAATAAAACCTTATAAGTTAATTTGAACAAACACACAAACAAAACACATACACATTCGCGGAATGCATATGTGTGTATACATTAATATGATTCAGCTCCTATACACACACGCACGCACACACACACACACACACACAAATATATATATGGGCGATGCAGGTAGTTTTACTAGCGGACGACAATTAAAACGTTTAGGAGAGAGTTATAAACTATTAAGTAGACAACTGTCCCGGAATATAACACATTCCCCTGTCAACAAATAATTATCACGTTCTGTGCAGCACTATCAGGTCATCGCGTATCCCGCAAAACTGGTGTTTTGTTGAGGGATATAGTGCGTTGTGTTAAATGAACCATACATCTGTATTACAAAGCAAATAAAGCTGTGGTGATTAACAGTAGTGTTTCGAGGCCTGCTGGGAGGTGGACACATTTACGAGAAACAGAAGTATAGAGTGGCATGACTTTCAGTGTCATTGTGATCATAAATTAGAAAAATAAGATTGTATTGTAAGTACCTTTGGCGAAAACAGCATACATTTACATTTATATATTTTCAATACGGCAGAAAACCACTTGTGTAATAATGTTCTTATCAAAAACGTTGTGAAAAGAATTTAAGCAATCAAATATAACGTAAAAAAATATTTCAGCTGAGACGGAGCGTGAGCAAATATCCTTTGTATCGATGTGTGGAACCTAACAGAATTATTTTCTTTGTGCATTATGGGAGTGTATATCCACTACAGGATATATTTATGTTGACATTACATATTTATCTAATATCCTATTGATCATTATGTTTTAAAAATAATTGAAGTCATGCCATGTAAGTAGATCGATGAAATAACTTTAGAAACGTCAACTGAAAATGGACGTCAGGAAACAGATTGTATGTAGAGCTTAAAGAATATGTTGTGCGGTCTCATTTACAAATATGTCGAATCATTAAAAAAAACTTTTATCGGATTGGTTCATCGCATCGACAACACACTAATGTTCATTTTATTATATGTATGAAGATACATACAGTTCCGGTATGTATGTGTTGTCTTGTACAACGTTTCAAGTTATCTTGGTGTGTCAGATTTGGAATACTTGTAGAAAGCTATAGTTGCATCAACTGCTTTGCATGTCCGTTATAAATTGTACATGTACAGGTCACATATAGCTTACATATGTTATTAGAGCTCCTGTATACCAGGTTACATAGAGGTTGGAAACATGTTATACAATGTTCCTCTAAACAGGTTACATACAGCTTACATAAAGGTTGCATAAGGTTATATAGAGATGCTATAAACAGGTTACAAATAGGTTACATACGGTTAATATAGAGTTCCTTTATCCCACTTCACATACAGGTTATATAGAGTACCTATAAAACTGGTTACATGCAGGCTACATACAGGTTATATAGAGTGTCCACATAAACGGTTCTTATAAAGCACGGTAAGTACAGGTTACCTAAAGGCTGCATATAGGCTATATAGAGTTCTTATGAATCAGGTTACATACAGGTTACATAGAGGGTTCATACAGATTATATACAACATTTGAAAATGCACTGTGTTCTCAGGTACACTGTCGTCTTTGAAACAAAATGTTTCCCACACGTTTTACACACGGTCTTTCAACCTCTAAAGGTCAGATATATATAAATGCTAGTAATGGAGACACCTATGTGAATATAATACTAAATAAGGAAAATTAAAAATAATGAGGTATTCAATTCGAAGTAATGAAATACCGTAAGGAACAAAAGCGTTAGTATTCCAATCTATACACTGACAAGATGCAGTCGGTTCGAGTTTAAGTTCTCCATTACTTTCAAGAAGAGGGGAAATTACACTCAATATATTTGGCTCTGGTAAAAGTGGAAAGTAAAAACCCTTTTACACTTAATCCGTAAAGTGATCTCTGCGCTACTTTGCTAACATTACACGACAGCCATAGTATTTTCATTGCATGTGGGACTGAGTCAAAGCATCAAGAGGGATTCTTGGTTGAAACCTACGTCCGTCACGGCCAGATACAGCAGTTGCTAATCCTTCGTGATGGCGAGCGGTGTGTTTTGTTGACAGTGTGAGGAGATAAATATGTCTTTTTAACGCATATGAACGTTTCTTATTGGGAATTTGATACCCGTTGATTTCATGTTTTATGTTAAACATTTACGTAGACAGGCTCCTGTATGTACTCGGTCCTCTATACGTACTAAGACTCCTATATGTACAAGGTCCTCCGTGTGTATGAGGTCCTCTGTAAGCACAATGTCCTCCGTGAGTACATGGTCCTGCGTATGTATTAAGTCATCCCTATTTGCGAGATCCTTTGTAAGGAGGAGGACCTCCGCAAGTACATGGTCCTCTGATCCTCCATACATACTAGGTCCTGCGTATGTTCTAGGTCCCCCATATGTACTAGGTTCGCTGTAAGAACTTAGTCCAGTTCCACAGTGTGTACAAGGTCCGACTTGAATTTTGGTTAGTTGAACGAATGCTAAATATAATCCACTAAAGGACTAAAGGACATTTCTAACGCGAAAAATACCTCACTCAAGAACCATTGACCACTGGGTGTCTCTGGAAATATCAGAATTATGGCCTGACTTCCAATTGCACTGTCACACATTTTGAGGTCATTGACCACATGTAAGTTGGACGAAGACAAATGTTTTGAGGATCCAGCTGGAACTAATTTATCCATTCCTGTTTAATAGCACATGACGATTCTTTGATGTCTGTAAGAGATATACGTTTACCTTGTTCTGCCAGGGAATATGACAAAGGGCAAGCATGCTGATGGGCAAGTATTATCAGTCGCGAAGAACACTTGACATCCACAGTTTGGTTCTGTTGTTACACTGGTCCCCGTCTAAGCTGAATGGCCGTGGGTCAGTATCTGGTATGCGGTAAGAATGACTAAACACTGACAACCATCTGGAGTCCCGTATACATTATACATCTCAACAATCTTCAGACTGAACTCCAGCCCTAATCATGTATCGACCCGCCACAGCCTCAATGAGACCATACATCTGTTTATGTGTTTTCATCATTAGACAAACATCACATAAATACGCTCACATGTTGTTTAAATCAGCTTAATAAACACGCGTTTACTCGTCGTCAAATATATTGGTCATCAACCTGGACAGAAAATCAATGCGGAACACTTTCTGCCTGACAAAATTTGCTCAATGTCATCCTATTAGACACGGGTATTTCACAAGAGAGGCAATTGGTGGTTGTGGAATCTTAATGGTGCCTCGATGGCAATCAGCTTCAGATAGTGTCTCCTTTATAGAAGTTCTTATGTCAGTATCATGCCAGGTTTAACGAATCTCTCCAGAGAGCAAAATTTAAGAGGTGAAATTTTAAGTGGACGCTTAGATGTAGTTTACGCTGATTGACTAAGAAAAAAGTCCCGAATTTAAGTTGATTGTTTGATTGGGAGTATGTTGCAAAAAGTGTTGCTTTCCGCAACATTTCCATTAATAACACGGTCGCTGACACCAGAACTGGACTTCACACATTGTACCCATGTGGTGAATCAAACCCGAGTCTTCGGGACGAGCGAGCGTTTTACACACTAGGCAATCCAGCCACCCCACACCTATTAAGAGTACAGACAGGGAGAATGGATGCACGGTTCTGGAAGTATGGAAAACCTATTCCAATGTAAATCACCAGTGACAGGATGAAAGCCGAAACAAGAAACAAAACACCCCCGAAAAACAAACAAACAAACAAACAAACAAAAAAAAACCCCAAACAAACAAAAAACAAAACAAAAACAAAAAACAAAACAAAACAAAAAACCCAAACAAACAAAAAACCCAAACAAACAAATAAACAAAAAACAACACCCACCCCAACCCCAAAAACAACAAACAAAACAAAACAAACAAAAAAAACCCCTCAAACAAACAAAAAGAACCAAAACAAAAAAACCCACAAAACCCACACAAACACAAACACACACACACACACACACACACACACACACACACACACACACACACACACACACACACACACACACACACACACACACACACACACACACACACAAAATGTCGAAGAAAATTCAGTTGCCCAGTGCTGTTTCATATTATGATTTCAGTCTTTAATATTTCCCTGTACTTCTTTCGGTAAGTGTTTGTGATGATGCAGGATACACTGACCTTTCGCTAACACCCGGTAAAAACACTCTTTGTCGCATATTCGTAAACACATGTTTCTATTATAGTTGAATAGTCTCCGGTTTTCGGAGATTTCGGAAGGTTATCGAAAGTGTTTGGGGCGCTTGTATTGTGTATCATTTATTAACCACTTAATGTAAGATTAAAGGTGTCAACAGCTACGCGGGCACGTATCCTGTATCACTGGGAACGTTAGACAGAAATATAGACGTATGCTTAGTGGGATAGAAGTCTTTCAGTTATGAGTAAACATGAATTACAATGTAATACATAAGAACATTAAACGCACATGCATGTTATATATGTATGCAAGTATAACTAAAATCAGTGCTGAAAACCAAATGTTCAAGAAAACTGTTAATAATGTATTAAAGGTATTATTTTGAACAATATGTTACAACATTTTGAACAATATGTCACAAATCAATAACAAACTGTTTGACAATTGCAAAACACTTCACATATGGTACTAAATTGCATAACAAAAAACGCCTTATTTCGTGTAGGTCAGTCAATGTCAGCATGACCCCAAACGTCATGACTACTCATGTCCTGTTAACGCGGGGGAACTTACCTGTGATTGATCGTGCTTACCTGTAATCAATTACGTCACTATTGTATACCTGGACCACTCGACATTACCTGACATACAAACCTGCTGCCGTCTATGGTTCACGGAACATGTAATACCAATTACTACAGCCTAAGTACATTTAGCTTTAATAATAAGAAGATTAAAGTCATAGGACGGGGATTTCAACTGATGACACAGCGGTGTAACTTGTTGCCTCTACTTGAATGGTCAAGATTGTGTTGCTGATTGACCAGCACTTTGAAAGGCTAATATGGGTGTGATCAAAGAGGTTCAAATAATTACAGGTACGGCAACAGAGGAAATTCTATGCTGTGAGAAGCAGAAATTATTTGTACACACATGCTAGACAGTTAAGCACCGATTTATATGTATTGAAATGCATTCTGTTGATTTGAGGAAAGGTCTGGATTTCCAAATTGAAACTTTAAATAAGATTATCAATAACCATAAGAAAGCACTATACAACTTGTATAAATACGTATCATCATATGATTTATCCATCGTATTTCTATTGTGTGATTGTTGTTTGATGCCGCAAAGTGGACCAGACAAACGAGTGATTAATATTTGGGGAACGATCCGTGAATACACGTATTCGGCCAAGTCAAGCATGACCCTTTAATCACCTCATATGATATACATCGTCTACTCTCATCTATTCTCACTTAGGGTCAAACAATATAGGATTATCATTGAATCATTCAACCAGCTGTTGATGCCCACAAGCCCTCCCTAAACGGACAGTCATCAACCTTATTAGCCGCTTCAAGGTAATCACGTTTTTATGAAGCAATTTTAGTGCAAATCTGTTTTAGATTTTACGTTGATCATAGCCGAAAGCCCAGCGTTGATAATGCGCTTTGACTGTCTAGACCGGACGTGTTGGTCGGCAAGTCAGAGGTGAGACTTCTGACCTACAGCTACGTCTTGACGACTGTCATTTGTACATACGCCATCGTTGTTGCTGCCACACAACCGACGTACGGTGATAACTTGACAAACGTATGCAAGTTTCAGTCATTGTATGGCTTTATATTAAAGTTTCAAGGATGTTGCTTTGGGAAATGTATACTGAACAGCAAAAGAAATGCAAGTTTCGAAAAAATGATCTCATAAAAGTAAGCGTTCATGTTTATATCTTCTATTTTAAAAAGGGACAAAAAGCCAGAGTTGCGACTCAGTTGCTGTTCAGTTTATGCATACATCAAGGGATACGGATGATCAGTTTGAAAAAGTTTTTTGAAATGTCAAAATGATTGAGTTCGAATCCCGACTTAATTGCATTGTATCTGATTTCACCAACATCGCAATCCCATGTTTCCTGATTTTACATCCAAGACCCGTTTTTCGTATGAATTTGTTCCCACTAATCACACGGTGTCAAAACTGAAAGTTTTAAGTACTGTGAGTTGTAACAAATATACTGTCGTAAGAATGAATGTGCCTATCCCCATATAAATCACACGTATATTGACGAGATTTCAGTAAACTACGGCTGTAACGAATTCAGTGGGACCAACAACCTTAGTTCGTATTATCCGTAGTTTGAAATGCTATACTGTAAGTGGCTGGGGCCGCCATGAAGTTCGAAACATCAATAGTTTCTTCTGAACGTGTTCCTTATAACCATAGTTTACTTCATGTATTTTAACAGTATTAGACATTTTAGGATTAGACTTTAAAATATGTCATTTTATCCTTCAACTATAATATGTTTAAGCATGAAAAAACAAAAACGATTTTGCATTAAATTTTACATTTTCTGTCCATTTATTCATTATCTATAAAACCATGTTTTTTACAAAATGTTACAGGTTGCATGCAGACTTGAGCATCCTGCTTCGATCGTCCATTTTTCAATGTGTGCATGGGCCCACGTCAGGCGGCGGGATATGCGTCCGTTTGACGTGGCAACGACAGGAAGCAATTACCTGCCTTGGCAATTACATGTGTTTGACACCAGGAGGCGCTCTTGACATTTGGACAATACAAAATGCAATTGTCGGAGGTAATGTCTTTCAATGAGATATAATTGCAATTTCTCCTCGCCGCCCATCCTTATTTTTCTCTGTCATGCTCCTGTGATCCTATAATACCTTTTATTGCCACTTTAATCATGGAAGATTATTTTGAGGGAACTTAATAACTACAATTCAGAACTAGCTATTAAAATATTCTGTATTTCACTCTAAACCTTAAGAGATATCAGTTGAAATTTTCACTATCCTAAACCATACCTCGACTGTTCCCTATCTCGAACTTTGTACTGTGTTGAACATTGTCGAGCAAGGGTGATATGAATCCTGTGGTTCGGCAGAACACAAGGGACTGTCGGCTCTAAGTTTCACCTCGCCTAACCTCACATTCTACAAGTTCACATTTCCCTGAACATTGACATATCTTCGTCCATCGAAATATTCCAGTATGTAAATTCGTATATCTCTCGTAAAACTGCAATATATTAACCGTCATTCAGTTTCCCAACGTGAGACTTCATAGTCGACAACCGGGACCAAATGGCGGACCACAGGTTTACAATACCAGTAGATTAAGTTACTAGAAGTGACGTGATAGACAGCTTGCTCAGGCCGAAAACCTCAATGTTCCACTCAGCAACCAGTTTTGACAGTAACTACTGAAAACGCTCCAACGTTCTTCCTGCTTTGTGCGACGGCCGTCCTGGGCGAGACAATTTGCCTTACAGAGTTGCGTGGCCTGAGCACACCGGCAAACTCGGTTCGAATCCCGGTTCGCCTTGGATATGTTTCTCGGTTTGTCGGCACCCACCTCGCCATCATGGATTTCACAAAATACAGTAAAGGTCTTGGATCTGCATTGCTCCGGGCTTCCGTCCCACCTTACCACGCCATGATATGACTGGAACGGTATTGTGAAGATCCGACTTAGAAGTGGTCAGCAACCCATGTTTGCCGTAAGAGGTGACTAATGGGGTCGAGTGATCACTTTTGCTGACTAGGTCCCAATCGCATAGACCGATGTTCATGATATTGATCACAGCATTTTCTGCTCAAGACTCGATTATTTACAGACCGACGTCATGTTGATGTAACATTGCGGCAAACAAACAAACAAACAAACAGACAAACAAACAAACAAATAAGGAAACTGGAATGCTACTCACAACGGTGTTTATCACACTTACACAAAAACTCACTTACTCAACGGTGTTGGCTTACAAAGCTATATCACCGATTGTGTTCAAACTAGCATCTTGATCCTGATGCAGATGGTCGCGATTCCTGGGATGAGGATGCAGACATCTCTCTTTGGCTCCAGACTGATGGCACCACGATGGAACGATGTATTCTTACTGGGCAAAATGAAACAGCTGGTAATCTGATAATTCCCCTCAGGTAACAAATCTTTTAATTACTGCTGCGGCTTCTGGAACTGTGTTTCAAATTGATATACTGTGAAATGATATCCCCTGGAACCCACTATACTCGGCGAGATGCACGTACATTGTACCACCAGCATTAGGAAGAAGACACATATTTCTTTGACGTTGGCTCAAAGTAAACAAACAAGGGTTGATTTCGATTAACGGTTTTGATTGGTGTTAGTGCCGCAGTATACAACTATTTTATGTTCTACGTAAGAATAAGTACTAATACCTACGAAGAAGACGCATGTTTATTTTTCATTTCTGCAGTTTTCAGCAAATATTTATAACGTTTTGTAATTTGCTATTCAAATGCAGTTTGCAAGATTATATTTCGATTAGCCCAGCAATGCTAAACAAATGAATACTCTAGATCTCTAGTAATGACCACGGGGGTCATTTGTGGAAGAGTGAAGGGTCCAAATGAATTTACATCTCACATGCCCGCATCCCACCGTTCATGTTCGTTTGTTAAAGGATATGTGCCACTTCTACGAACTTGTCTAAAGTAAAGGATACGTGTTTAATAATAGGTCTGAAAGAAGTTCACTTACTCAATCAAGACAGATCATTTGGGAAACGAGTACGTGAAGGACAGACGCTCTGCAGAATTACATCCCTTTGGTCATGAATTTCATAACCTTGATCTAGATTACTGCCACGCCGCCATATGGAATAGTTCAACTCACTCACTCACTCACTCACTCACTCACTCACTCACTCACTCACTCACTCACTCACTCACTCACTCACTCACTCACTCACTCACTCACTCACTCACTCACTCACCCACTGTGAAATAACTGAGCCTTGTGTTTTGAAAGATCCTTTGATTAAATGCACCGAGATTATATGAGCAATAGGAAACTTGCACAGCTTAGCATACGCCCCTCAAAGAAATGACTGCATCTATTCCTAGTATTCATAATACCAAGTCCCAACGGCAACACATAATGTTTCTAGCAAATTGTGTCACTTCTTTAAAAAATCGTTAATTTAAATAAAAGCGTGCAGTAAAACCCTGTATACGGGTTGTAATTTTTAAATATTTGCTGCGAGAGAGAGTTTAGCTATATATTTACGTAAAAGTTTGCCAGTGTTGAAAAGTTGCTCGCTCTGAGCAAACTAAATTACCTCTGGAATTTGCTGGAAGACCTCGCGCCAAGTAAAGGCAATGGCCGCTAGATGAATGTGTCCGTGACCCGGGCAAGGGTTCAGAACTTGGCACTGGTTCATTTTCTACGCCTACAAACAATACAGGGCCGTGTTAGGTTAAAACAGGGGTTACTCTACTCAGCCGAATTCCATGTTAGTCATTATATAATAGTAAAACATCGAACTCTTATGTGTCGAACTTCGGTTGTCTCGAAGCAAAAGTTTGATGTCTGTGGATTCCGTATTACGATCATCAGTTTCCGGTTGTGTCGCACTAATCAGATAACTCGAAGTGTGTGAGCAGATTCCTGTAACTTGTGAATGGTGTTTGACTTTCATACAATGACTCGACTGTGCGTAGAAAAGGATTCCATTGTGATGCAAATAGCGGTAACTTGTGTGAAATAATCGGAGATAATCTGTGATGAAACATGTTGTTTGCGAATTCTTGGTCACAGGTTTCACCAATCATTTTAGGCTTCACTAATCATTTTAGATTTCACCAGTCTAACGGATAATGAAGATCTTAATGGTGTAGGTGTTCCTCTTACCTTGAATGTTTCGATGAAATGTATAACAAAAATGCCAACTTAGTCAAGTCACATGCTTTTCTTTTGCATATTATTAACTCAACATATTTTGCAGTGATTTTGACTTGGTTTGGTTTGGTTTTTTTCATCTGGTATATTTAGGTGTATTCTTCTTATTCTTCTGCCATGGACCCGTGAAGGTCCTGGATAGAAGGCCTTAAGCAACCCATGCTTGCAAATAAAATGCGACTATGCTTGTAAGAGGGGACTAACGGGATCGGGTGGTCAGGTTGATTTGGATGAAATATGTCATCGGTTCCCAATTTCGCAGATCGTTGCTCATGCTGTTGATCACTGGATTGTCTGGTCCTGACTCGATTATTTACAGATTACCGCCATGTTGCTGGAATATTGCTGATTGCGACGTAAAACTTTACTCACCCACTCACTCTTTTGCCATGCATTATTCAAGTGATAGAATGTGACGTGAAACGTACGTGTCCGTTATTCGTGTGTATTCATATTAAAAAATGAATGCCACCAACATACACCGGCACTTCGAAGGCTGCTAGATGCTCGAATGATAGCGCTTCCACCCGAATTGTCTGCGTTTGTAAATAAGGTTTTTACCTGACCTGTACTTATCACTGTATATTAAGACAAACAAACATGGAGCATCACGGAGACTTTATATCAGCACTTACATAAAATCCAAATGATAACATCCAAGGATAGAATCCAGCTGATATTTTAAACAAAATGGATTGTTGTTTGGCTAGGCGATATTAAACCGAAGGTCCTTGAATTTATAATCAAGGTTTGAATGCTACTACAAGTGAAAGACTTAAAGGTTTCAGCTGCTGCTGAATCTATTGATCTTCACAGATGCTTCTGTGAACTGTGTCTGTACTTGGAAAAAATGGAACGTTTGCTATGAACGTTTCTCTGAGCTGTAGCATGTACAAATCAATCGTTTTTCAAAGACCACTGCCACAATGCCACAGTGGCACCATCTGCCTGTCATCGTCAACCAATCATACCGCATTTGTCCAAACTGCCCGTTTACCTTCCGTAACCATCATTGATTTTTTATGTCACAAATTGACAAAATACTGCGTTTTTCTTACAAATGCCAGCTGTTGTACACAATCAATATCTGTTCACCCATTCACACCGAAATCTTCAGTTCCTTTTCTTTGAATATCTGTCAATGCTAAAACGCCATGTTCCACAACACAAGCAATTTCTGATAGAACCTGTCCCTACGGGTCACCGCGCCCTCTACCGGATCATATCGATCACGAAATCTGCCCATCCAGAGGTCGTCTGCTCCTGCAAAGCAGACGACAGAATCATGCTCAGAGGAAGTTGGGTGAAAAAGGGAGGATAATTGAGTGATGGTCCTTCTGTTGCGTCATCCATTAAGACTGATATTGGCACCCTTCCCAATAAGAAGCCCCATTCGAACCTCTGTGCTTGTATGGAGAAATAAGTTAACTCACAAAGGGAAGGTAGATAGCATGGAACCGATTAGTCCACTAGGAAAAGAAAACCCGGTGTTCAATTTATGGACCAAGTTTATCCCTCGTTAGATTTAAAGATTGGATAACCATGCAGGCGGGTTTGCAGTTTTTCGCTTCCTCACAGACATCAGTCTGTAGGAGGTGTATCAGTTGAAGGTTTTATCGCCGAGGTGCCTTGTGTGTCGTCCTAAAGATATTAGTTTTTGTTTTCGAGAAGAAATTGTGAAATTATCAGAGACTAGCACGACTCCGACTTTATCATGAACTTATTGTCTTGAATTACAGCGGATCCTGCCCCAGATATGATAACACGTGTGCTACCACCATGCACCTTCGCAAACACATGCAAAGGTACATTAAGTTTATATCAACGCGGGAAAAAATGGACGGTGCATAATCGTTGGACATAACCTTTGCTCCTGAAAAGTCAGAGAAGTCTGACTCTTGGATCGTCGTAGAAAGGTGATAATAGATGTCTTCTAAAAACGGGAAATTTAAATAAACTCTAAGCGTTCGTGTTCCTGTGATAGTTTTAATCTAATAGGGAAGAAGGGCTGTTGAAAAGTCTAATAGTTTATTGTAGGTGTCGTCATGAGACTGGTGCGTATTCGAGTTAACGCGTAGGTATTCCGTTTCATGATATTTTCCTAGACACAAATTCGGGAACCAATCGCCTAATGATATTCTACATTCAAAACCTAGCAATAATATTATTAACAAAATGCACTTTTATACGAAATATCATTGTGACAAGTCGAACAGCTCTGTCCACATTCACGTCGAAATGGTCTAGTGGTCACTCAAGGATATTGACCAACCTCCTTCCAGGAAACGACACTGACCGTTTTTCCTATCGCCAAGGTTGGAGTGTAAATGTATGACGTCAGTCAGACGGGTACGTTCAGGGGCGAGTCGGTTGCTTGACTGACAGTAGAACCCTTACATATGTTCTTGTGTGGATGAAAGAGATCTAGACACGGAATAAGCATGGAACGGCTAAGGTCAGTGATGTGATATTGACCAGTAGGATCGATAGTTCTTGGCACCGATCTGAGATTGGCTTTGGAACTAGAAGGCAGCAGAACCGGGCTACAGCACTGTCACCATTGATCGTAGGTTCGGCCACTTGGGAGGTATTCATCATTAACGAACAAAGTTAAGTTTACAATGAAAGCCCAGTAAATCCTTGAATGGGAATCGACTCCAGTCCATCGTATGAGCAAGATAATGAGTTTTCCATACTCTCTGCTGATAAAATGGACATATACTCTGTGGACATCGATGAATGTCATCGTCGCTTGTAGACATAGTCACAGCTTTCTTTACCCCAAAATCAATAAAATCCAAGCCCTGTTAATTGTAAATCTAAATCAGCCCCATTCATATACATTAACTGACTGTTGAGAAACCACCAGTAGCAATAATTCATCAATACCAAGGTATCAGTTATCATTGTATGAGTGTATGCGTGTGTGTCTGTCAGTGTGTCTGTCACTATGTCAATATGTCTGCCAATCAGTGTGTCTGTCAATATTGGCCGCCAGTCAGTATACCTGTCAGTATTGGCCGCCAGTCAATATGTCTGTCAGTATTGGCTGCCAGTCAGTATGTCTGTCAGTATTGGCTGCCAGTCAGCATGTCTGTCAGTATTGGCTGCCAGTCAGTATGTCTGTCAGTATTGGCTGCCAGTCAGTATGTCTGTCAGTATTGGCTGCCAGTCAATATGTCTGTCAGTATTGGTTGCCAGTCAGTATGTCTGTCAGTATTGGCTGCCAGTCAGTATGTCTGTCAGTATTGGCTGCCAGTCAGTATGTCTGCCAGTATTGGCTGCCAGTCAGCATGTCTGCCAGTATTGGCTGCCAGTAGCATGTATGCCAGTGTTAGTTGCCAGTTAGTATGTCTGTCAGTATTGGCTGCCAGTCAGCATGTCTGCCAGTATTGGCTGCCAGTCAGTACGACTGTCGGTCAGCATCTCTGTCAGTATGTCTGTCAGTATGAATGTATGTAGTTATGTATATAGTTATGCTTGTATCTAATTATGTTTTGTATGTAATTATGTATGTATGCATGCATGTATGTTTGTGTGAGAGAGAGAGAAGAGAAGAGAAGAGAGAGACAGGCAGAAACAGTGAGATGGACAGACAGAGACTTTTCTGTTTCAAGATACGTAATATACTTTTGGAAAGCAGAAGTAAATACTGTTTTGACCGATAATTCATGTTTTGTAACGCTGTTTATGTTTGCAAATTTCTCTTGTGGTAGAAATTCAAACCGAAGCTCTGAAAACATGGCATCACTTCACACTTCCATCGGACCCACTTAGCCGCCGGGTCTTCCACTAAACTGAAAGTTCGACAGCTGGTAGTCTAGTCCACAGTCCTTATGTACATATTCTGACAATGGTAAATTAGCACGGCTCTCGTGGCTGGGGGCATTAAGTATTCATACTCATGTGTTCAAGACGTTTAGTGAATGGTTAATTCTTTAGAGAATCTGCCATAGCTTTTATCTTAGGATACAAAGGTACCCTGTATATTCTAAAACAATATTATCATGTAAATAATGGACACTTTGTTCTGCAGACCGATTTTGTAAAACTAATGAGTTACTTTAAACGAATTAATAGAAGGGTTGCATTCACACTGGAAGACAATTGTATAGTCTGTTCGTCTTCAAGCCCGTGGTACGAAACAAGAAGATACGATCAAAGAAATAGGACCTCAGTTTCAAATGGAAATGATAACGAGACAACACGTTTGATCATAGCAAACAAAAGATGTGACGAGATTTAAAACAAAAATATATTCATAATAGCATTTTGTATGCTAGGAATGCCTTTACTATTAAAAGTATACATGTATAGTCATTGCCGCATGCAAATGGGAATTGTGTTGTCACTATGCTCTTAAAACAGCTGATACAATTGTACATATAGAAACGTGCGTCAAATACCGTTGTGTCGAACACTGCTGTGTTGAACCAAGGTTGTTTTCGGTTATGTCGAACTTCGGATAACTCGAAAATTTTTCAAGGTCTCCCCTACCTATCGGTGTTTGTATTAAAAAAGCAATTCTGCAATCAACGAACATGCCGCTCTGCTCTCTGCAGAAGTGTCGCGAGATCGAAAATTCAGACTATCGCGGGGCGTCAGTCTTGAATTAGTTGCACCGTCTCTTGGGCATAACAAAGAGAAGAGATCGGCTCAAAGAAGATTAAAATTGCATGATAATGTACACTGGGGTTTCGCTATGATTCCACTATGTCTGGCGAGGGCGTGCACCCATCAGAATGTGTTGCAGAAACAGACTGGCGATCTTCTCGCGATGCACACAGTGCAGTTATTCATCCCATCGCATGGTATCTGCCATCACTTGTTCAGTCATCAGATAATTTACTATGTTTCGTTGTATACTGTACAACTGTGCATTGCTTAGATGTGACGTGGATTTGATGCGATTGTTGGTTTGAGCCCTGGAGCCCTGGAACAATGTCTATGGCCACGGGTCATTCACATGTGATAGAAAAGAAAGAATGGGTTAAAACTTTAAACTGAAGGTTACATAGCAAAATTTCAACCATATCGCCACAGCAAAAATGTGCATTACACTACAAACAAACAAATGTGAGAACACATCACAACAGCTAAATTCATGTGGAAGACGGACGTTCTGTGTAGCTTGTGGCAACTGGACACTGGCAGTTGTGAATTGGTTCCGAACGGCTTGGAGCTCAACGTATCTGTGATAGGTCCTTGATGTTTTCAAGTTCTTTCAGAGTGAGGTCTGTCCTATACTCTCCCACTGGCCTTGAACCTGTCCCTCAGTCTGTGAATGACAGAGGAAGACACCTGGAGACGGCAAGAAACACTTCTCATGGACTGACCATCCTGCATCCATGCAATGACCCGGCTTCTGCCATGGTGAAAAAGGCTGTCTGTAGCTTCTTTTAAGGGAAACGTTGCCATCAGCTGCATAGGAAGTCTGTCTTCCACATGCACTAGCTGTTGTGTTTAGGTGTGTTTCATCAGCCTTGTTTTTCCCTGTTTTTTGACAATGTTTCATCTCTATTGATATTGATTGAAATATAGAATCAGTTGCTTCACTCCAAGTTCTAACATGTCATTTGTGCCCATCAAGAACATAAAAATTTGCACTTTCATTAAAGTATAAATGACCTCACCATGATAATTGTTACATATGACTATCTAATTTGAGGACCTTCTCATATTTTTGTTTGTAGTATAATAAAACAAACTTAGGTTCTATAAATATTTGTAAACAAAGGAAAGTAGAAAAATATTTTATCACAGATTTATGCTTACAACTAGCATATGAACTGATATTTCTGTACACAGCAATACAATCATAAATAGATTGCCTACTGAAGGTTCTTTACCTATGGCCATGGGGATGCACAATGCGTTTGTTACCTGCGAAAGTAGATTGATGGAAAAAGTCTCAGAACAAGAGCTTCTCCACATACCTTCAACATGTAATATTTGTCTTATTTGTGTAGAAGCAGTGCGCGAAATAGTTTCCAAAGTTTGCTTGTCAGTTGGGCTAGCTACACCTGAAAGATACTATCCCACAAAATAATTCACCGCAATTTAAATGTAGAAACGTGTTTCATCAATGAGCTGCTAATACGATGAACATTTTTATCAGGCCAAAATCTTGCATGATTTGTAAGTGGATTATAATTTAACAAGTCGGAGCGAGTGATATATTTACAAAATGACCACAGTCAGTCGGGAAAGTGAATGTCTAGATTTACTGGCCAGACTGGAGTTTTACTGGAAAGGGCTAACGGGCCAGTGGTTATCTCGCACATTGTATACAAGGTGATGTAGAAGCCGCCATATTTTGAAGACACCTAAGCTATGACGTACTGTATTAATGATATAATCATTTAATGTCATTGTATTTGGCTAGGCATCCGTATTGGTTTGGGTCCCCACTTAGGAGGATGGATGGATCCAGTGACCATGGTGGTGACCTATGTGTCATCATGTCCCAGCAACAGCTGCTCATAATATCAGTCATTGGTTGGTCTAGCCCAGTCTCGATTATTTTAATGAGGGGGGCAATTAGAAAGATGTTCCCATATATGTATAAATGACAGAGAAGCTTGGGTGAGTTCTTCCGCGTTCAGCTGAAGTAGAGGAAAGATTGCGAACTGCGAATACAAGGCTATAACGTCTTCTTAACTCACGCAAACCAAACCACTCAGTTGCCCATGGTAGTGTTTTCACGTTCGGCCAAAATTTACAACAGTTTCCAAATGGAGGAACAGTTCTGGTATGAAACTGGTTTTCAAGAACATTTGTTATCGTCACTATTTGATAGGAACACATGAGCACATGGTCAAGATATAGCCAGACACAGGGAGATTCAAAGGCAGTCAATCAATACTGCCTTTGAGAAGAAGTTGTTTGTGAATCTGGAATATAGCTGATCGCGTTGAATTATAATTCCAAACAAATGGTCGCTTTGGTGAAACCGAACAGAGATCTTTGATAGCTTGTTGACAACAAATTAGCTTTTAGTATCGTGGCAGTCCAATAAAGACAGCTGAGTGAATTCATCACAATTTATTTCTGTCCACTGCGCTGGTCATCAATGTCATCTACTTCAATCGTGGGGCCAAACACCGTTACAGGGCAACTGTTAACTGGAGCATCTTCTTCCATGCTGGATTCCATTATCAATCGTTTTTTTCTGAACAATATTTCATAAACTATTACTAAGGAGTTCAATTCAAGAAGTTGTTTTCCAAACAATTTTATTGATTAAATTATTTTCTTAGTTCATCATTCTTTTCTATTTTAACCTTTTGCCCCATGTTTGTTTTTTTCAAAACGGACATTTTTTAGATTTGCGGGAAGGTATAATTTTGCAAAGTACATTGACAAGTGAATAACTTTAAGTCAAGATCGAGAATTCCAGTTACGTCATCGGCGTGGAAAGGAGCCAGACGTGAAGTATGTGCAGTAGTGCATTTCAGAAGAGTATGCTTCAATGCAAATGGGGCACACAAGCGTTCATATGCTGTGTACATTCTACAGGTAATGGTGCACACAACAGGCCGTTGATACGTGTTTCAGTAAATACATGAATTACACGTGAATTCATGAAATCGGTCAATCAGGCAACGGTAGATAAAATGGATTGGTCCGGTTTGTGTACCGGCTTTGATATTTATAGTTCCTTAACGAAAGGTTACTTAAATAATGTAGGGAAATGCTGAATGCAATGTGCATCTGCAGTAAATTTCGTACACATTCAGCGGTAAATGTGCACAATCTGATGTAAATATTACGAACACTAACACTCAGCAATAAATGTGCACAATCTGATGTAAATATTACAAACACTAACGCTCAGCAGTACATGTGCACAATCCGATGTAAATTTTGCTAACACTAACACAATCTGGTGTAAATGTTACCAACAATTTCAGGTAAATATTGTGCACATTCGCAGTTACTGTTGCCCATATTCAGTGGTAAACATTGTTCACTTTCTGTGTTGTGTATTGCACCCATGCTCACGTTTTCACACACTGCGAAAAAGGTCTTGTACGTTTTGCCGTAAACGTACATTCAGCAATAGCTGTCATTGATGGTGTGCACGTGTAAATGTTCTACCCGCCCTGTGTTAAATGTTGTATACATTCTCAGGTACCTGATGGTAACATGTTAAAGATGTTAGTCTTGCACATGCTATGCGGTGGCTACACCTTGTCGTCTTGCAATCTTGTTAAAAATGTCAGTTCTACTCAATGGAATTTAAATTTTATCAAACACGAACACAGAAGCCAAACTCTGCATCACACCTCATCCCATGACTTCTAGGCTCAGTAATTGACAAAAAAGGTCCATCACATCTCTACTACGAGAGGCTTAGTCATAAAACACGAATGTCATAACGCCGGTCGTTTCGGGAGAGTGAGCTGTTCAAGTTATTGTCTCAGCTTCAATCATCCTTTGACCAAAATGAACTATGGATTTTTCCCAACTCGGCATCGTGTAGATGCAGCCGGGGATGTTGCTAGGTAAATAATCGTTGTAGCTGTAGAAGGCTGGATGAAACCAGAACATGATGAGGACGCCGCCGCTGCAGAGGCTGGCGAGAGATGGAGATGGAGACAGCTTGGTGATCATGTTATAACATCAATAATCAAGCGGTAGTATTGTTTCAATAATATCAATTTAATACTGGCTCAATATTGACTGCCAGCAGCTTACACCTTAGTAAACCGTTGTGTGTGTGTGTTTTGTGTGTGTGAACACATTTAACGAGGTCTGTGAGTGGCATTTAGAAGTGGTACACATGAGAGTTGTCATGATTGTCTAAAAATAAAGGGGTAAGGGTACCCATAATTAAAACAAAACCTCTTCCTCATGATTAATGAGTATTAAAGGCGCAAAATAAGACTTTTTGTGATTTTATATGATATATGGCTGACTTTAATTGAAATAGTGAATACATCAAACCTCATCAATGAAATTTCAACTCTATTTTTTTGGTGGATATTGATTTCTAGAAGCGTCTCTCATTACCCAGTCACAATACATCTGCGTCTGTAAGTTCATGTCTCAACCCTCGAGAGGTAGTGGGGTAGCCTAGTTGTTAAAGCGTCTGCTGGTCACGCCGAAGACCGGGTTCTATTCCCCACATGTGTACAATATGTGAAGCCCATTTCTGGTGTCCCCCGCCGTGATATTGCTGGAATATTGGTAACGGTGGCGTAAAATCAAACTCAGTCTCTCTTATACCAACGGTAAAGGTTGCATTGGGTCCTTTCCCCGAGTCGTGACAGGATCAGAGGATCATGAATTCGAATCAAATCACCGTTCTTATGATTCATAGTTTATGATCATCTCAAATTCCACGTTTACTGCAGGCATTCAAACTCGCAAGTCTTTATAAAACTGAAAGGGCGTTGAAGACTGAAGGCAATGATAAACTGGTCAACACACTTGTGGAATGACAGCCGGTGATCTGAAGGCCGGAAGTGATTGATCAGGTGGTTGAAGCGTCCCAGTAACGTTAATTGCCCCGGTCCGGTTATCAACACCCGGAAATGTGTGACATCCAGTCTCCCTTTGATAAAGCTTGAACATTGCTTGAACATTGCTTAAAGCGGTGTAAAACATACTCATGCACTCCGCCGATCATCAGTGTTAATTCAAATTATTGTACATTTAATTTATAAGAAGAAAATTCAGCTTCGACCGACAGAATTTTTAGGTGGGAAGTAATCTCGTGTTTCAGATGCTTTCCTTTCGAATCAAATCAAACCTTTTCTTGTCATAACCGAAAAAAAACCCACCTTTCTTCGACATTTTCATTGTCGGGTTCACTAAGTATCAATGATGTAATTGTATTTTTATAGCAACGTTTTTCACTCTAATACGCAATTCATTGTCGGTGTATGACAACCTCAACGAGCTGTGCATACAATTGAAACAGCGTTGATCGAAAATGTAACAATAAAGTTACTGAAGAAAAGGTAATACAACTGCAGGTTTTTAAAGCTAATATCGAAACCGTACGTTTATTTGAATATTATGAAGCTAACAGAATTTGCCAAACACGTTTTGGAGCCATGAATAATAATATAGTCAAGTGACATTTCGATCAAATTCTGCAATGTGAATGACAGAAGGAGATGAGTGCTTTCCTTCCTGGTTTGTCCCTGAGGAACGTCCTGGTGGATAAATAGCGCAGTTTATTTATCTCCTCTTTTTGAAGTGCTAATGATTGAATTTCAAATTTGTGTATTAACATACCTAGAATGTAGTTCTTAGCATCCTCGTTTTGAAACGTTCAGTTACACCAATTGCAGGTTCCGCGACCATTCTTAATGATGCAAAAACCAATTTGGTATCCTCAAGGAAACCCTTTACAATGTCTTTAAACCTTTTTTCCCAACATGTAGCGTTGAATTACCGATACCTAAAGATCTGAAGCAGCTTGAGGCTTCAAACGTAGGTTACAGGGAAAATATGTTTTTGGTTGGATCAGCAAATATACATAACGAGATGGTCTAGTGTATGTGGTATGTGTGGTGCGCTGCTAGGTGTACTATCTACTCTGTGAGGAGTAATGGGCAAAAGATGTCGCTTGATACACGCTGTTGGTTTTCCCCTGGTGCTACATCGATTGGTGTTCTTGTCGAATGGTGCAGAGGCAGTGTAGGGAGCAAGTTGTCCCGGAGCTGAAAGGACCTGCTTGTGTGATGGAGCCATTGTGCATGAGTCAAGGGGAATGCATACGTCATTGGTTACATCTCAGGAGGTTCAATGGGGATTGGATGTTTGTGAATAGTAGGGTAGGATTAATGCTAGATTGTGATGATGTTAGAAGGGGTCAAAGTAATAAAATTGCTAAGATACCAATAGCCCACAGAAAACGTGCGTGTGTGCGTGTGCGTGTGCGTGTGCGTGTGCGTGTTCCTGTCGTTCCGTCTGTCTGTTGTATTGAGCTTCCATTCCAGCTGTAACTGAAATCTATATCATTTTGCTAATCCGCACATGGTTTGTACTAGGTTATGGTGATTTTGATGATGGTGGTAAGGTTTTGAAACATACACAATGCTTTTAAGAGCATGCTTTGGCAGCAGTCACACAAAGACATGCACGCACGAACGGACAAACAAACACACACTCACACACACTAGTAGGTTTTCCTACTCTGAGCAGCACAGTCTTGCCGTCGTGTCAATACTAGATAAACACCAGTCCCAATTATCCGTCTCAAACGATTCCACTGGACGTTTAGGAGAAACAAGCGGAGAGGATGACTACGTTAGTCTTCTGTACACAAATAGGCCGAGTTATGTAGATCAGCCACAACATACATATTAAGGTGAAAGATGATCTATTTCCATAAAAGTCGATTGCAGAAAGCCCCGTTTATTCCATTGTGACAGTATAAACTCCACTAGTCTGGTGTCTGTCAGTTACGGACCTACCGAGATAAACGGACACACAAACCAGTTGTTTGTGTCGTTGTTTTAGAATGAGTCATGGTGAATACATGAATAATATCTTCATGTTCTGGAGTCTTGTGCTCTTGGACCGACTAGCAACAGACACGGCGGCGGATGATGTCATTTTGTGAACGTTGAGAAAGATTATGGTATGTTTCTGTTACAAAACCAGATGACAATGACACGGCTTCATTTTCAAATATATAATATATTTGTTCTGCATCATTTTGGTATTCTGCAATACCAAATGAGGAGAATACCGTTTCGCACAGACTGCCAGACACCCGATGATCACCGGGAGGGTACAGTCTTGTTCAGAATAATAAATACCATGAGACCATGAAGATAAACAGAGTATCAGATACCATGTAATTACGAGGAGAGTACCGTTTTGTTCAGAATATCAGATACCAGATGGTCATAAGCAGAGTACCGTATCACTGAGAATACCAGACAATTATACTACGTTTACTCGGCAAAGTGAACCATGCAGCGCCTTGAACGAAAACCTGACGACTGTAGCTTTTATTTATCATTTAACAATGCATTTATCACTGTCCTGTTTATAGTGAGTGTTAGTGAGTCTGTTGGAAACTCTATGTTGAAGAATCACTGAGGGTGACGCAGGTTTCGGATGTTTACCAGTTTGTTGAAATCAACGAGGAAGTGTGCCAAACCGAGAAGCATCAAAGCCAAATGGGATTCGAACCCACAATGATTTGTCTTATACGTTCCAAATGAACACAACTCTCACCAGCGAATGGTGGTGCCCACGTGACCTGGCCACCAGAACCACTTCCTTTTTAATGAATCTTGGTTAAAGAAGACCAGGAGTACTCTTTGTCGTACTACATGTCAACCACTGCTCTGCGGCGTAAAACATCATGCACACCCAGGCTCCTATCCTGCTTGGGACGGTCATAAGGAAATACAATTAAGACCGATGTCTTTCCAATTACGCTTTTAAAAACACCCAACGCAGTATTAAAAACACAAATAAAATCATTTAAAAGGACTAGCGTTGATCATTCAGAATTAATTCCACGTCACGAATGCGGAGAGTATGGAAGAAAAACAGGGCGAAAAGAAAAACCCAACTTTAATTGAATCTGTGGCCGGCATTAGGAGAGATGAGACGTCTCTTGAATTGCGTGATTTACACCCATTAAAGTGTCTCCCTTTTCTGTCTGTGGGACCCAGAAGGATAAGCCATGTCAGGATAACGAACACAAGCACCATTCCAGTAGAAACACAAGAAGACGCTTGTGACGGGTCTTCGCGCACATAAAACTTGCTAGGCTTTGCTCTAAGGGTCCATTGGAATAGCAGACATCTATTTCTGGTCGTGCTTACGATAAATTACATATGTCCACATAGTGAGTGAATGAGTGAGTTTAGTTTTACCCTCACGTTCCCAGCAACCGTTTTGATGGCTACACCACAAATGGGCTTCACACACTACGTATATCCATGTTGGGAATCGAACCCGTGACGAGCGAACACTTTAACCACTGGACTACCCTTCCGCCTCGACTGAGTGAGTGAGTGCATTTTATCGCCATTTGAACAGCACTCCAGATATACAACGTGGTAGGTTTTAAATTCACACTGATGCTGATCGCAGACGTTCATTATTTCATTAAACCTACAGACACGGCTACAGTGATGACAAAGGTAGAAACGTCAGTTCGAGTCGGGATTCGAACCACAAACACAGGTTTCTGGTACGCGGATCGAATTTAGGCACAGCAACGACTTGGCGAACCATCAGTCACAAGATATCCTTGCTTCGTGAATGAAGGCACAATTCTGACTCTATCATGTCCAGTGTTTATGGTTCATGATGAGATGGAGAACGTAGTTGTGGTACCGTCAAGGCGAGTCAGTTATTGGAGGCTATATTGTACAAATCAAAGTATGGAATGGTATCGGGCTATTGACGATGCGTCCAGTTTGGAAATGCCCTCCACATGTCTACCATAAAACCTCTATCACACTTTCATAAACACCTACTTTATAAACACCCGTACTTTTTAACTCCAATCAGTCACCCTCTTTGTTGGAATCATGTACACAGTTCATGTAAAGAACTATTGATATCCACTAAATATTGTGGACATTTAAAAACAATTTCGTTTTCGTAAGGTTTAATAAAGGACCCGGTGCCCCAATTGCGTACGGCTCCGTATTTTATGGAGTTGTGTCCCTTTGGCGTGTCACGATCCAGTGAGGCAGAATCTGCGTCCAGTTTTAGAGTAATATATGAATCTAGAGACTCGGGAACATCTCACGCGACTCCCTAATAGTGCCATCGGATCTTGCTGAGTTAGAGCATCGCAAACGCTGACCCTCTGACCATTTACCACACATTAAATAGGGCTCCGAATTACTGACAAGTGTGGAAGTGAGAAAGATTTTCTAAGGTGTTTAACTCGTTTAATTATTTACCTTGAATGAAGATGACACGCATCTACTGGCAGCGGATATTGGGCAGGCTTGAGGCGACATGTTAAAGTGGGGCAACTATTCTTGGGATACAGTTTCTAATGCCACCTTCCCTTCTTGGGATCAGGTCAACTTACTTTACACGTTTTCATCCTCATAGTGAAATCGACATTTTTTCACCTGGAAATATCGGAACCTTAGTGCAAGAACAGACCCTAGTATAACGTGTTTCTGCTCGGGTGGTGTCATTAGAGCAATCACATACCTCGTTATAACACACTGATTTCCCGGTCTTGTCAATTGTAATTTTTTTATCATATCACTGTTCTGTTGTCCCCTCTGAAATGAATGCATTGTGCGCAGATTTCGAGATAGAATGGTGGAGTAATTAAAAGTCACAAAAACTATTTCCATTGCCAGAACAAATATCTGGTAATAGCTGAGAGCACTGTTACATTCCGACTATCAGGATATTGATGTTTTATGATGTGATGATCACTATTAAATGGTTATGAAACGGTAGGTCTCGAAAGGTGAGTTAATTATGTCCTGTTGTTGTCAAAACCACACGCAAGACCAAGTTAATAATTTACCCGAAGGCCCATTTCTGGTTTGATATTGCTAGAATATTGCTAAAGGTGACGTAAACGTCAACACAGCCACTCAGTGTTCACCCGAAAAACACGAGAACATATGATTGAAGCCAAATATGGAATTGCATCAGATATTTTTTCTATCTCAGTTTTGGAGATGTCCTTCATGTGTCCTTACACCATTTTCGTCAGCCGTCACCAGATGGGTATCGATTTAGCATATACTCTTCCCCAAACCTTTGGATCCCAGGAAACTTAGTACGAACAACGACATGGGATCCCCGATTCTGCATACTTATATTTTCAGGTGTGTTATCTGCATATCGTACACATGGGTCTCACAAAGTGGTAGAAGTCTGAGACCTGCCTTACTCAGGGTTTTTCTCCTACATTAAGCAGGCACGCCAGGATATACCTGAGAACAAGCGGTCTTCAGCCAAACGCATTCATTCGTAGAATAAGAAACTCCATCAACTTATTCCTTATGTGTTAGTCGATATTACTTTCAGTTATCACAAAGATCTCGCCCTGAGCTGTAATAAGAGACCTGGACAAATCCACGTTAGAATTGTACTTCTGTAACCCATGCTTCTCGTCAGAGGCGACTAACGGGATCGGCTGGTCAGGCTCGCTGATTTGGTTGACAGATGTCATAGTATCCCGATTGTTTAAATCGATGCTCATGCTGTTGACCACTGACTGTCAAGTCTAGACTTGATTGTTTACAGAGCCAGCT
Source organism: Haliotis asinina (assembly GCF_037392515.1). Lineage (NCBI taxonomy): Eukaryota > Metazoa > Mollusca > Gastropoda > Lepetellida > Haliotidae > Haliotis > Haliotis asinina. Next base: position 46,818,116 of record NC_090281.1, read on the forward strand.
GGACTATTGCTGAGTGCAGCCTAAAACTAAACTCACTCACTCCTCACTGTAAACCGAAAATCTCCTATTAGATTTGGTTTGCATCAAACCATGCTTGCTGGGAGATGCTATTGACAATTGGTAAAATTTCGCAGAGTTGGATTATGTATATCATCACGTTCCGAGTGCCTCGATTGACGCTCATGATGTCAATCACTATAATGTCTGTATCCAGGATTGATTACACATGGTGTATTTTATGTGGGGTAAAACAACACAATATCAACTTATATGTGTTGTCAAGATAAAATCGGGAGTACAAGCAAACAGTCCAGGATCTTGTTTCTACAAAAAGTTAACTTCAATATGCCTCACAGAAGTGTGACTACGAGACTACCATCAGCTCCAGGAACAGAACACTTTTTAACCAAACATTAACACGTTCCCCAGTCTGCAATGAAAAGTAAACCACAGTTCATGAAATATAGATAGTTACCGGTTGGTAGAGCGGTGTGATACTCTCAAGGGAAATCATACCTAAACTTTGCAATGAAGGATGAATATTTAATCGATTGTGTAAAAACTCTTATAGGAAAACTCAGAGATAAAATATTGACCAACAGTCGGCACGACTTGAAACTAGATGTTGGCACGTCCGTGCTTCCATAGTAAATACTGATCTGTCTGGGAAGACAAAGATGTTCGTCATAGTTGAATACGTTCTATTTACGGTTGACATTGTAGATGCTTCTATCTAGAAATGTTGACTGATGACGGGCATTGCGTTGAGGGAATAGCTCCAAATGTACTTCAGTCAGTTTGAACTATTTATTGACCACGATCTCATCACCTGATAGCACGATCCATTGCATCACTTACCGTTATTGAATTTACCGTTATATGTAAACACATGGGATTTCAATAGCATTTCAGAGAGGAATTACACTTTGGTGAAATCCACATTTGTGAAGCACGCTTTGGTCAAACCCACTTTTGTGAAACACACTTTGGTAAAAGCCACTTTGAGAAACTTTGAGCACCGGTTTGTACCAGCTATGGCCAACCGATTTGTACACGATCATAGTTTCCTGGCACACCCAAGGGAGGCAATTAGGAATTAGAATTGCTCGGTTTGCTTGACGTTTATTAGCCTATAGTAGGTGTTACAGTGAGAGCTGCCTAAACCGGCATCTGTCTAATCCAGCAAGTTGTCACCACCGGCATAAAATCTCAGTCCTGCCCATGGCTTGTACATTTATCATCAGCATGTTGTTTAAACTGAATTATGTCTTAAGCCCCTTTGAGTGCCGGTTTAGACAGCTTCCACTGTATTTCATCATTCTGAAGACCTATCAATAACAACATAACCAAAAAAAAATTAACATGAGACTAACTAAACATTTATGCACCACCGCTTTCCATGTTAGTTATAAGTAAAGCCTGCAATACCTCGGATGAAAGGCATTTCCTGTCAACTTTGGAAACTTTCGGGGGGTGCAAACAAAGTACATTCAATGTATGTATTCATGAACTCGGGATTTGAACCACGAGATCCTTAAACGGCAAAGGGGCCTAACTCGATGCAGCCAGATACACCGCCTTGGGCCTTTGAGTTGCTAGCATTAAGAACATGTCTACGATGCTAACGAGCTCACCAAAATAAGTATGGAAGCTTGAGGCTGTACATTGCTGCTCTTCTGCTATATTTATTTTGCACAATAATGAGTCGTCGCTGGTATCCCCAGGCGCTGTTCGTGTGTGACAACGCCTCATGCTTCCTGTGTTGCCATGATGAGAAATGAAAAGGATGCTGTCCCCACATGTGGTTCTATTTGATTCAGATAAAAACAATTTACAGATTTTTACAGCAAATATACATTGTATCACCAACGACGTTTATTGCCTGTACACATCTTATGGTTGGCTCCTATAATTTTAATTGAATTGAAATGTATACCTATGAATACACACTTATAAACGGTTCATGTGTACAGATGCCTCCGAGTGTTCGCATTCATGCTGTGTGTCACCATGAGTCGTAAAGAAATGGATGAGATAATTATCTCTATTTCTTTCAGCAGGAGTAGATCGATATTTCATTTGTACATTTAATGTACAGCAAGAAAACATCTCTGACAAATTCTGTCTTAACGCAATCTTATCTGATTAAATATACAGTTGCAGACAAATTATTATTAATAAGTCAAGATGCTAGACTGTTGCAATACGTTCAGATTGTATCCTTGGATACATGATTACAATGCAGCCCGTAAACCTTGACATTAGAATCCACGGCCCGATTAACGAATGTCCGGATTAAACAAAGACGTATTCCGTACAGGAGCATGTCTTCCCAGCAATATCAAGTAGACGTTTCTAGAATAACGGTTAACTATCAACAATGATGAGATTGTTTTATATTGATCAAAGATAACTAAGATTCTGATGTTGTAATATTCAAAATGACCGCCATTTTGGCCACCATCTTGAATTGTCGTGTGTTGCCTTCTCGGCAGTTAAAGTTACATAATAATTAACACCGAATGTGTCCATTTACATCCAATGTTGATACTTTTGATGTTTTTTGACACTTGTCTCTTCTAGAGTGGTGACTTGGGCACAAAACAAGTAATTTTGTATGGTCATGTAATGGTAATATAATGTTTTACAGCTTATTCCTTGAGATTCTCCGACTTTTCATGGAAATGTGTGGTGGTGATTTATTTAGTGAAAGTTTACATTATTCTTGTAACTAGAATCAGCTGTTCTTGTTTCCTGTTTACTTCTAGAGTATCAGCATGTTATATGGAATTGTTTCACATTACCCAGAATTCAAAATGGCTGCCAAGATTGCCGTCATTGTAGTTTTACTACTTATACATAGCAGAGGACTATGTTTGTACTGATATATAAACAAACACTTCATTTGATGTCAATTTTTATACAGTACCGAAAAAGAACAAAAGTTCAATGCTATGGTTTATGAAAGCGTCATTTGCCTAAAAAAGTTGACCAAATAACATCACCCAAAGCATTAGAAAATTATGCTTCAAGGCCGATAACTGCTTCTAAGCTCTGGCTGTACAGGTTCGGGGAAACAGGACTATAGCTGCCCCCTATAATATTTTTACAGGTTACGTAAACGTATTGATATAACACTCTTTTAATGTTGATGGTGCTCCCTTAACTGAGAAATGATAATTTTGGCCCTGTTGTAGCCATTCAAAGTGACCTGTCAGATACCTCTTAATCACTTATGATACATTCAGAAGCTTACAATTAACTCTCCTCTTCACTTTCTTTCATATCATATGTTACATCATGTCAGAATTGGAGTCATCTTCAAGTCAAAGCTATTAGGGCAACAATCACCTGCCATACAAAAAGACATGTCTCTGTGCACAATAAATCAGTTCATCTGCATAGATCTATCGGCTGGCATGCTGACTTTTTGCATTTACAGTTCAACCAATCACATGGGGAGGAGAATCTCTCGACATCAGAAAAGGCCCAAGGAATCTGATTGGATGTATCCACACATGCACATGGCACTTAACTCACTCGATAAACGTATTGATATAACATTATTTTAAGGTGGATAGTGCTCCTTTAAATGAGAAATGATAAATGCGGACCTGTTGTAGCCATTCAAAGGGGTCTGTCAGATAACTCTTGATCACTTTTGACACATTCAGAAGCTTACAATTAACTCTCCTCTTCACTTTCTTTCATATCAAACGTTACAAAAACTCACCAACGAGCCAAAGCTGTTCGGGCAATAATCACCTGCCATACAAAAAGACATGTCTCTGTGCGCAATAAATCAGTTCATCTGACATAGATCTCTCTGCTGGCCGTTCAACCAGTCCGCTGGGAGCAGAATCTCTTGACATCAGAACACCAGAAAAGGGATAGCTGACCGTCATAAATGCTCCAACCATGGCCAACTGGTGAAGGAATCTTCATGATTGGTTGTATCCACAAATGCACATGGTAGTTAACTCGCTCAATAAGACGTTTTACACTGTTGGATGCTGTGGGAGTTTTTGTCAATAATTCATCTACAAGCATCACTATATTATTTGGTACATACAAAGCATTAGAAACCTGTCCACAAGATTTAAAGTCTGTTTCGTGAACATCAAAACTGTGACCCATTTATCGTGTGGAGCTTCTCATCCCTGAGCTTTGTAGACTTTTGGGGAATCAATGTAGAAGAGAAGATTTTCGGTTTCAGGTTCAATCGATGTAAAGGTGACCAAAAGTTTGTCTTTGAAGAGTTCAGCTGACTACATATGATATTAATCCTCCTGCTCTGTTCAACACGCAAGAAGCTGTGAATTATATCCTTTGGGGCAACAACTCCACTTGCAACGTTCATAAGATACAGACATGACACGTCATTAATTTGTAAGACTGAATGGATTTTCCATCAATGCTGATTAGCACATAGACATTTCTGTTGTTGCTTTTACAATGGCTATCAAGAAAAAAAACATCAAATGCGGTTTGTCAGAGGAACTTTAAACGGGGGTGTTTGGCCCTTCATTGTCTACTAGCAGAGGAGAGTATGCTGGCTCTTCATATAGTTAATGGAATGGCAAAATTGCCAATGTGCCGAAAGGGAACTGCTTCAAATTTTGGAGACTTGGCTGATTTGCATTCAGATAAATTCGGAATCGAACTGACTCCATCAGAGGATGCTGTTTGGGACTGGCATGCCAGGCAAGAGTCCGTCAAAGTAGGGGAGCGAGTCCAAGATGATCGTCAACGGCACAAGAAGTCAAGAATGTTGGTAAAATCATACCACTACCAAGACATTGGGACAAATCAGCGGTCCTCTCAGCATGTCTAGTCTTGTCGCACATACGAACGAACGATGGAGTTCTGTTGGTCCGGATATGCTACCTGTTGGTAGGCCCAAGGCACACCAAGTTACATTTGTATTTCTAAGGACGTCCTGACCTGTCTTAACAATAACTGCAAAAAGAAACTGAACGGGATAAAACGTGCAATGATTATATAAATTACGATGTTCGTTTGATCATAAACAGTTGTCAGTATATCTACCTCATCTGTGAGCAATCCCCAGACATTTGGTATCACGTATAGACTGGGAAGAAATGCGCCTTCACCCCATGAGAGCAACGTTTTCAAGCAGTTCAAACGAGTCTTTAGTCAGTTTATATCTGTTCTGAATTAGACCTACCACGTTCTTAACCGGCACTACCCAGCTCTAATGCTTTCTTAATCAGTTCGTATTCAGACACCTCTTCCCGTTCGCACTACATTCTCACTCTGATTCTAGCGTGTGCAGTGGTAATAGCAGACATGTCCTGGTTTGATTTCTGTAAGTACCCAGCCCATTCTTATTTCCGTTATCAGTTTCAAGATAGAACCATCGACATCACCATGCCTCCACAGAAACATGACGGTGGACCAAGAAAGGCATCTTATTTAAAGAAGGGGTGATGCATTCACGAATTTCATGAAACATGGGTGGAGTGATTCTCAAGAAATTGTTGGACTCATGATCATCAAGGCGGAGATACTGTGTCAGTTGATGAAATGTTCCACAGCTGTTGGCTTCTCAGGTTAAAGCCAGTTTCCCACCCAACAAGTTCTTGTTCGTTTCCCCCTTTCTTGCTCTACCAACCCATTGTACTCTTGTTCTGCTTCCAAATTTGTTCATGTTTCACAGGCAAAAATGTTTATCCCAAACGGAGAACGTGCTAAAAACGCATGTGTGTATACCCTACCGTGTCATATCGAGATGCGCACAGTGTTGACATAGTAAGACCTGTGTGAGACCTACATAAACGCAGAACGAGTAGAACTTTATGAGAATCCATTGCGCTCTTTCAGAACCGAGTGGAAATGTACAGCAAACTTCTTAAGAACGATTCATTTGGTTTTGAGAATATTTGCACGGAAAACCAATGTTCGTAACTAAGAACATAATGCGGTCGAATTTCGTCTGTCTGCTAAACTGGTGGAAACTGTGCTGAAACGTATTGCAACTGATGTTTAACTATATTATGTCTGCACACATCCCTATTACGTTAGAAGTACGGCGATTCTGTTCGTCATACGGCAATCCTGTTTAAGGTGCGTTATCACTCCGTCCCATTTTAGAACATGTAGAACATTGAAGTCATCTGAAACTCGCCAACTACATTCACATAATTAGGTGACAATCAGGATTTTGTCGGTCATTATATCTTGTGGACAATTTGAATATAAAACCGTCCCTAATCAAATCTTCATTACACCTGACACCGTCTTATTAACACACTTTGGAAACAGGTCAAAACACTTCAGTGTAATGTCAGAGAATGCCAAAGAATGTTCCAGATTGTATACGCATACAACGCGGCTATTAAATCCCAACGTCCAAAATAGCTGAGTGAGTGAGTGAGTGAAGCGTTTTAACAATTAGTGGAGGTTCGATCCCCCAAATGTTAGTTTTAAAGCCATTCTCAAGGATTCTCACATTTAGTGAAGTCCTATATTATTATGTCCTCATTTTGTAAGGTTGATCCAGTCTGCCCTTCCCTGAAACAAGACACAAGAAAGGTCATTAAAACATCGGAATTTCACAAGAATATCTTTAAATTCTAAGGGAATAAATCGGAATTCAATACAATTATATAAAACATGTATTAATTTATATGATCTATTGTCTGCAACCAGATCTTAATACACGCATAGGCAATGTACGATTATTCCAAACCAGGTTTAATCCACAAATGTACAATTTACGATCATTTAGATGCAAATCTGAATAAACAGATGTATAATCTACGATTATGTAAAACCAGATCTAAATCCACAAATGTTTAACCTACAATGTGCGATGACTGGAAGATGCATCCACACTATGACATATGTCTACGTGACAGCTGATTCAGCAAAAGTGCATGTTGCATGTTGTGTCGGTGGCTGTGGTGTCTATATGTAGTGGTGCATGTGGTGGTGGTGCCCTGTTCATTGGTGGATGTTGTGGTGTACTCATGTATGCCTGTGGTGGTGCCCTGTTCATTGGTGGATGTTGTGGTGTACTCATGTATGCCTGTGGTGGTGCCCTGTTCATTGATGGATGTTGTGGTGTACTCATGTATGCCTGTGGTGGTGCCCTGTTCATTGATGGATGTTGTGGTGTACTCATGTATGCCTGTGGTGGTGCCCTGTTCATTGATGGATGTTGTGGTGTACTCATGTATGCCTGTGGTGGTGCCCTGTTCATTGATGGATGTTGTGGTGTACCCATGTAATGCTGATGGTGGTGCCCTGTTCATTGATGGATGTTGTGGTGTACCCATGTAATGCTGATGGTGGTGCCCTGTTCATTGATGGATGTTGTGGTGTACTTATGTATGCCTGTGGTGGTGCCCTGTTCATTGGTGGATGTTGTGGTGTACTTATGTATGCCTGTGGTGGTGCCCTGTTCATTGGTGGATGATGTGGTGTACCCATGTAATGCTGATGGTGGTGCCCTGTTCATTGATGGATGTTGTGGTGTACCCATGTAATGCTGATGGTGGTGCCCTGTTCATTGATGGATGTTGTGGTGTACTCATGTATGCCTGTGGTGGTGCCCTGTTCATTGGTGGATGTTGTGGTGTACCCATGTATGCCTGTGGTGGTGCCCTGTTCATTGGTGGATGTTGTGGTGTACTCATGTATGCCTGTGGTGGTGCCCTGTTCATTGATGGATGTTGTGGTGTACTCATGTATGCCTGTGGTGGTGCCCTGTTCATTGATGGATGTTGTGGTGTACCCATGTAATGCTGATGGTGGTGCCCTGTTCATTGATGGATGTTGTGGTGTACTCATGTATGCCTGTGGTGGTGCCCTGTTCATTGGTGGATGTTGTGGTGTACTCATGTATGCCTGTGGTGGTGCCCTGTTCATTGGTGGATGTTGTGGTGTACCCATGTAATGCTGATGGTGGTGCCCTGTTCATTGATGGATGTTGTGGTGTACTCATGTATGCCTGTGGTGGTGCCCTGTTCATTGATGGATGTTGTGGTGTACTCATGTATGCCTGTGGTGGTGCCCTGTTCATTGATGGATGTTGTGGTGTACTCATGTATGCCTGTGGTGGTGCCCTGTTCATTGATGGATGTTGTGGTGTACTTATGTATGCCTGTGGTGGTGCCCTGTTCATTGATGGATGTTGTGGTGTACTCATGTATGCCTGTGGTGGTGCCCTGTTCATTGATGGATGTTGTGGTGTACTCATGTATGCCTGTGGTGGTGCCCTGTTCATTGATGGATGTTGTGGTGTACTCATGTATGCCTGTGGTGGTGCCCTGTTCATTGGTGGATGTTGTGGTGTACTCATGTATGCCTGTGGTGGTGCCCTGTTCATTGATGGATGTTGTGGTGTACTCATGTATGCCTGTGGTGGTGCCCTGTTCATTGATGGATGTTGTGGTGTACTTATGTATGCCTGTGGTGGTGCCCTGTTCATTGATGGATGTTGTGGTGTACTCATGTATGCCTGTGGTGGTGCCCTGTTCATTGATGGATGTTGTGGTGTACTCATGTATGCCTGTGGTGGTGCCCTGTTCATTGATGGATGTTGTGGTGTACTCATGTATGCCTGTGGTGGTGCCCTGTTCATTGGTGGATGTTGTGGTGTACTCATGTATGCCTGTGGTGGTGCCCTGTTCATTGGTGGATGTTGTGGTGTACTCATGTATGCCTGTGGTGGTGCCCTGTTCATTGGTGGATGTTGTGGTGTACTCATGTATGCCTGTGGTGGTGCCCTGTTCATTGGTGGATGTTGTGGTGTACTCATGTATGCCTGTGGTGGTGCCCTGTTCATTGGTGGATGTTGTGGTGTACTCATGTATGCCTGTGGTGGTGCCCTGTTCATTGATGGATGTTGTGGTGTACTCATGTATGCCTGTGGTGGTGCCCTGTTCATTGGTGGATGTTGTGGTGTACTTATGTATGCCGGTGGTGGTGCCCTGTTCATTGATGGATGTTGTGGTGTACTCATGTATGCCTGTGGTGGTGCCCTGTTCATTGGTGGATGTTGTGGTGTACTCATGTATGCCTGTGGTGGTGCCCTGTTCATTGATGGATGTTGTGGTGTACTCATGTATGCCTGTGGTGGTGCCCTGTTCATTGATGGATGTTGTGGTGTACCCATGTATGCCTGTGGTGGTGCCCTGTTCATTGGTGGATGTTGTGGTGTACTCATGTATGCCTGTGGTGGTGCCCTGTTCATTGGTGGATGTTGTGGTGTACTCATGTATGCCTGTGGTGGTGCCCTGTTCATTGGTGGATGTTGTGGTGTACTTATGTATGCCTGTGGTGGTGCCCTGTTCATTGGTGGATGTTGTGGTGTACCCATGTATGCCTGTGGTGGTGCCCTGTTCATTGATGGATGTTGTGGTGTACCCATGTAATGCTGATGGTGGTGCCCTGTTCATTGATGGATGTTGTGGTGTACTCATGTATGCCTGTGGTGGTGCCCTGTTCATTGGTGGATGTTGTGGTGTACCCATGTATGCCTGTGGTGGTGCCCTGTTCATTGATGGATGTTGTGGTGTACCCATGTAATGCTGATGGTGGTGCCCTGTTCATTGGTGGATGTTGTGGTGTACTCATGTATGCCTGTGGTGGTGCCCTGTTCATTGATGGATGTTGTGGTGTACCCATGTATGCCTGTGGTGGTGCCCTGTTCATTGGTGGATGTTGTGGTGTACTTATGTATGCCTGTGGTGGTGCCCTGTTCATTGGTGGATGTTGTGGTGTACCCATGTATGCCTGTGGTGGTGCCCTGTTCATTGATGGATGTTGTGGTGTACCCATGTAATGCTGATGGTGGTGCCCTGTTCATTGATGGATGTTGTGGTGTACTCATGTATGCCTGTGGTGGTGCCCTGTTCATTGGTGGATATTGTGGTGTACCCATGTATGCCTGTGGTGGTGCCCTGTTCATTGATGGATGTTGTGGTGTACCCATGTATGCCTGTGGTGGTGCCCTGTTCATTGATGGATGTTGTGGTGTACCCATGTATGCCTGTGGTGGTGCCCTGTTCATTGGTGGATGTTGTGGTGTACTTATGTATGCCTGTGGTGGTGCCCTGTTCATTGGTGGATGTTGTGGTGTACCCATGTATGCCTGTGGTGGTGCCCTGTTCATTGATGGATGTTGTGGTGTACCCATGTAATGCTGATGGTGGTGCCCTGTTCATTGATGGATGTTGTGGTGTACTCATGTATGCCTGTGGTGGTGCCCTGTTCATTGGTGGATGTTGTGGTGTACTCATGTATGCCTGTGGTGGTGCCCTGTTCATTGGTGGATGTTGTGGTGTACCCATGTATGCCTGTGGTGGTGCCCTGTTCATTGATGGATGTTGTGGTGTACCCATGTAATGCTGATGGTGGTGCCCTGTTCATTGATGGATGTTGTGGTGTACCCATGTAATGCTGATGGTGGTGCCCTGTTCATTGGTGGATGTTGTGGTGTACCCATGTAATGCTGATGGTGGTGCCCTGTTCATTGATGGATGTTGTGGTGTACCCATGTATGCCTGTGGTGGTGCCCTGTTCATTGGTGGATGTTGTGGTGTACCCATGTATGCCTGTGGTGGTGCCCTGTTCATTGATGGATGTTGTGGTGTACTCATGTATGCCTGTGGTGGTGCCCTGTTCATTGGTGGATGTTGTGGTATACTCATGTATGCCTGTGGTGGTGCCCTGTTCATTGATGGATGTTGTGGTGTACTCATGTATGCCTGTGGTGGTGCCCTGTTCATTGGTGGATGTTGTGGTGTACCCATGTATGCCTGTGGTGGTGCCCTGTTCATTGATGGATGTTGTGGTATACTCATGTATGCCTGTGGTGGTGCCCTGTTCATTGATGGATGTTGTGGTGTACCCATGTATGCCTGTGGTGGTGCCCTGTTCATTGGTGGATGTTGTGGTGTACCCATGTATGCCTGTGGTGGTGCCCTGTTCATTGATGGATGTTGTGGTATACTCATGTATGCCTGTGGTGGTGCCCTGTTCATTGATGGATGTTGTGGTGTACCCATGTATGCCTGTGGTGGTGCCCTGTTCATTGGTGGATGTTGTGGTGTACCCATGTATGCCTGTGGTGGTGCCCTGTTCATTGATGGATGTTGTGGTATACTCATGTATGCCTGTGGTGGTGCCCTGTTCATTGATGGATGTTGTGGTGTACTCATGTATGCCTGTGGTGGTGCCCTGTTCATTGGTGGATGTTGTGGTGTACCCATGTATGCCTGTGGTGGTGCCCTGTTCATTGATGGATGTTGTGGTATACTCATGTATGCCTGTGGTGGTGCCCTGTTCATTGATGGATGTTGTGGTGTACCCATGTATGCCTGTGGTGGTGCCCTGTTCATTGGTGGATGTTGTGGTGTACCCATGTATGCCTGTGGTGGTGCCCTGTTCATTGATGGATGTTGTGGTATACTCATGTATGCCTGTGGTGGTGCCCTGTTCATTGATGGATGTTGTGGTATACTCATGTATGCCTGTGGTGGTGCCCTGTTCATTGATGGATGTTGTGGTGTACTCATGTAATGCTGATGGTGGTGCTCCATTTACTGGTGAATGTGATGGTGGTGTTTCATGTACATGTATGGTGATGTCCGATGTTGAGATGGTTTCTCACGTTAAACAAAACGTAAACCAGACATAGTGAAATTAATATTTCGAATCCACGTAATTGTACCTTGCCAACTGAAAATGTAAGCCTTAAAATTTTATTCAACTTAGGATAAAAGTTGTTTAACAAACGATTATAGATTCAAATCGTTATTACTGGTTTGTATTGCAAGGGGGTAAGCGCAGCAGTTAGAACAGTGAAACAAGATCACGTGTGGTACGTGATGAGCGTAAACATAGACCAGCCCAACTTCTTCTCGGCGTTTTATTTAATGTGCATACCCCCTTGTAATACAAACAAAGAAATTGATTTGAAATTATGATCGTTTGTTAAACAACTTTCATCCTAAGTTGAATAAAATTCTGAGAATTAAATGTTCAATTGGCAAGGTAAAATTATAAGGATCTGCAATCTTAATTTCACTTTTATTCGATTTACTTTTTTGTTTAAAGAGACATTCATCGGTACGTTTTCACGGCAAACAGACTGTAATCGCAGAATAACACGAGTGAGTCACGAATGTGATGAGCAGTGATACGAACATCACAATTTGCAAGATTCCCACCCACGGACGACAGTTTGTTTTAATTCATTTGTATTGAATGATCCATACACCTATGTCACTTTGGGTTTAACTTGTAATTTTAAATTTACAGTGCGTCATACCTGTATTGTATTAGCCGTTGAATATGTTTTAATTATATTGTCTTACATAAATGAATCTGTAATTAATGAAGCAAATTTTTGTTTCGTTTTGTTTCAATAAAGAATATTACCAGGTCTTACTCGGCTCACGCTAAATCAGAAATCATGTCTCAGTGCAAACACTTGTGATTGAGGTGCTTTCAATAGCTTTAACCCTTTGTTTCGGGTTCGTCGACTGGGATTAGGTTGCGTAAGGTGGCTGGTTTGCCCCTTGTCTTTTCCAGCTGCACACTTTAAGCGAGCGACCGAAGCGAGCGACTGAAGCCCTCTTGGCGTCTGAGCACCAACTCACAATGATGTCAAATATTCGTCGTGGGGACAGAAAGTCTTGAAATCCTGTAGGACGACTTCAAGGTTTCTTCGGAAGGGCGACAGAGGACCAGACAGGTAGGTGTTTAGAAATCTATTTTGAAGAAAATATGCGTCTTCATAAATATTTGTTAAAATATACAGTGCACATTCATTCTCTCATAATATACATTCATTTAGGTATAGATGGGAAAGGTTGATACTGGATTCTGCATGTAAACGGAGTGGTAGTGTAGCCTAGTTGTTCAAGTGTTGGCACGCCATGTTCAGTGCCAGTGTTCGGGTCCCCACTTAAATACTATGCCTCACGCCCACTTCTGAGGCCCGTCGTTGGAATATTGCCCAAAGCGACATAAAACCACACTTGTTCGCTGTTGTTAAATCAATCTACATACGTGAGAGATGTGATTCCAGATGCTTATGCATGACTCATTTCTTTCAGACGCAGGAACCCTGGCACATTCTGGATTTGGTGTTGTGTCCCTCTAAACCCTTCCACCTGGACTTTAGTACACTGGCTTTCCGGGGGACCGATGGGATGAGCTTTTGTCTCATGGTGGCCCCATAGTACGTCTGCTCTCCGCGTAGCCCCCCGCCGATCGTACATGGAGTAGGTTCGGTGCTAGGGCCTGATTGTACAGTCAGGATGGTTGTTACAGCAACCCAGCTAGTTTAGGGTTGGCACACTCTGTGGCCCCAGTCTTTTCAGCATCCCCAGTAGACCCAATGCTGACTGCACTTGACTGGTATATTTAGGTGGTAGTGTAAATGCATCCTTGTTTACAATGACGTCTACTGCCAAGTGACAACTTGAGTTTCATGTTTTAGCATTTTTTCTCGTGGAGTCATATATATTTTGCATTAATACACACAGTACCAATGATGTGAAATATGCGTACCTTTATTATCAGGAGCGTGGATACCATCATCCTGAGGGCGGAAATGGAGCCTGAAGTCCCCCAGAGGCAGAACGACTGCCAAGAAGATATTCCATGGACAGAAGTGGATCAAGGATTCTTCTGTAGCAGGATATGGATGTTTTACTGTGACAATTTTGCGAACATTTTGTGACAACGTACTATGCGTGTCTGCTACTGTAAACCCTCCAGTAGAATAGGTAGCTTTGCATACGTTGAGGGAATACGGTTCCAGAGTTGTTTTTCTCAAAAAAGTTTTTTATCTCTGGTTTTACGTGTCGGGCTTCAGTTATCTTTGACCTCGTTCAAATCTCAAATTTGAACAAGGTCAATTTAGACACACATTCTGCGGCAACAATGCTGGTGTTTATGTTCGAGGATTTGGTACTGTTCCATGCTGGGAATGATGACATTAAAAATGTAATCCGCACAACTGGTCCAATTGTACTTGTTTGTTTTGTTGTTTTGTTTCTGAAAGTTGTGAACTCGAGAACTGTTTTTGTCCATGGAAATCGGATGTACCCGACTTTATCCCCGTGTAGGTGTGCTTGTTTTTGCCATCCACTGCCATCCACTGCTAAACAGTGCCAACACAGAAACTCATCAAGAAACAAGTCCAACATTACAACAAAAATACATCAGTACACGGGCGTATCATAATATCTACAAACCAGAACGTACATTATAAAAGCCTATCAACATAACCAGACATCACATCGCACAAACGTTTAGTTCAATGTATGTACCAATCCAGTGATGTCTGTAGATGAGTCAAGACATTAAATGAAAAGCTCCCACCAACATCCAACAGTCTAGAATACCACATTGAACAAGTTAACTACCATGTGCATGTTTGAAAAGTATCTGCAGCCAAACATATTCCTTCACCAGTTGACCATGGTTGGAGCATTTGTGATGGTGAGCTTATCCCTTTTCTGGTGTTCTGATGTCGAGGGATTCCGCTCCCCGTGGATTGGTTGAACTGACATAGACAAAATGCTAAAAGTCAGCATGCCAGCCGATAGATCTATGTCAATGCAGATGAACTGGTTTATTGTGCACAGAGACATGTCTTTTTGTATGGCGGGTGATTGTTGCCCAAAGGCTTCTGTCATGATGTTACATATGATATGAAAGAAAGTGAAGAGGAGAGTTAATTGTAAGCTTCTGAATGTATCATAAGTGATTAAGAGTTATCTGACAGACCACTTTGAATAGCTACTAAAAGAACTTAGACGCAGTTATCGGCCTTGACGCATAGTTTTCTAATACTTTGGATAATGTTATTTCATCAAGTATGTTAGGAACGTGAGGCTTTTATTAACCGTAACATTGACATTTAATGTTTTTATACTATGTTAAACATTTGACATCAAATGAATTGTTTGTTTATATATCAGTACAAAGTTAGTTCTCTGATATGTATAAGTAGTAAAACTACAATGGCGGCCATCTTGGCAGCCATTTTCAGTCTGGGTAGTATGAAATAATTCCATATAACATGCTGTCACTCTAAAAGTAACAACAGTGTAGAAGAAACATAAACAACTGATTCTAGTTAGAAGCATAATGTAAACTTTCAATAAATAAATCACCACCACACATTTTCATGAAAAGTCGGAGAATCGCTAAAATCCCCTGTCTCAAGGAATAAGCTGTAAAACATAATATTATCACGACATGACCATACAAAATTACTTGCCCAAGCCACCACTCTAGTAAAGACAAGTGTCAAAAACATCAAAAGTATCAACATTGGATGTAAATGGACAAGATGGTGGCCAAAATGGCGGTCATTTTGATTATTTTCAGAAGCAAAAATATGTCCAAGAAATCCACATCCTTTAGCAATGAAAGTGAAAAAATCAAAATGAAAGTGATCAGATTGATAGTAGTAAACTATCCAGGATTAACTTTGAGATGTTGTCGGGCAGGAAACCAAATGTCATGAAATGCTCACAGACCCCCACCACATAAAATGGCCTGTGAAACAATTGATACCACACTCTGAGAGTATTACAGGCCTTTTCATGAGCCCAAGACATCATAGAAACTGAAAATAGTGTCAAACAAAATCAGTACTGGGGAGGCTACGACATCAGATTTTTCAGCTGCCTGCTCCTGGACTATGAGTATTGATAATTAAACTCATATATTTTGGGGATATTTTGATTAGGTGCCATCTGTTAGTTTCCTTGGTGTGTTGCCCATTAGATCAAAGGCTCGACTATTTACGGGTATACTTGATGGCACCTGCATAGTCCACTACACCAAAGATCTCACCACAGATATCCTTTGGCTCTCCTTTTCAACCCAAGGGAATTTTCCTGTCATTGATCTATTTGTATTATTTTACATAAAATAAAAGTTTCGTTTATGTGCAGTTGTATTCCCAAAATCAACCATGAAACGATCATCTACAGAATCAGTGATTCTTCCTTGGAGACTTTGCACGTCCAGCAAGCTCAAAGATGAATCCTGGACGACCATGCATGTTCTACTGAATTAGTGCTTCTTCTTTGGAGATGTTGCACGTCCCACAAACTCAGTGATGGATTCTGGACGATCATGCATGTTCTACAGTACCAGTGCTTCTTCCTTGGATACGTAGCAAGTTCAACGAGCTCAGTGATGGATCCTGGACGATCGAGGATGTTCTACAGAAACAGTGATGGTTTCTGGACGGTGTTCCTGAGATACTACATGGTAAGCTTCCAAACAGATTAAAGCTGGTTTATTCGTCTGAGCAGAATATAGTATCTATCATTTGCTATCTCAAGTAGGAAATGTGTTTAGTCCCGGAATCTATACCCAAGTATGTGTTGGCACAGTATGTTTAGCTTGTACGATGATGTCCACGGTAGACGAGATCAATAGACCGTCATGCATCAGTGTGTACACGCTCATTTCATAATAGATGTTCCTTTATCGTATTCCACTGGCAAACTACCGCACATATCCCCAGGGTTCCTGGAACAGCAGGAATGGAAGAGCCATTGTTATTGTAGAGATAAAACGATGATATAGTCTGTGTCATGATCAATTTTACCAGTGGAGTACGATCAAAATCTATACATTCAAGACAATGCAGCTGATGGAAAAATGCATGCATATTTCAAGCAATTGTAGCTGATTGTTGAATACACAGAGGGGGCTTAAAATAATGGATGTGTGCATGCATGGGACTTTAACACTTTAGATTCAGTGCTACACTTAACATGTGACAGATTTGAACAGGAGAATCGATAGTAAATATCTGCAGATCCAGATCTGCAATAACTACCTATATATATGTAGAACATATATATATATATATATATATATATGTGTGTGTGTGTGTGTGTGTGTGTCTGTGTGTCTGTGTGTGTCTGTGTGTGTCTGTGTGTGTATATATATAGAACATATATATATATTCCGGACTGTTTCAAATAAATTATGGGATGGGGAAGGAACAATCAACGACGTCGGCGTTATCTTCGAGTGAGTGTTGTTTTAAACATTCTAGTTCCATCAATGATCAATGGGTGCGGTGGAGTAGGCTAGCCTAGTAGCCTTCGCTTATCACGACGGTTCGATTCCCCACATGCATACCAAATATGAAGCCCAGTTCTTGTATTCAGCGCCGTGATATTGCTGGAACATTGCTAAAATCGGCGTAAAACCATACTCGCTCACTCACTCACTTATACCCACTTGTATCACGGTATCGCAAGGAGTTAGGACGAGTTATGGCTTGTAATGTCAGCCATTTTAACCACCCGATCCCCGATTTTATTGATAGGTAGTAGGACTGCATTTTGTTTCTAAATCTCGGCGGGGATCGGGAAGCTGGGATTTAGAGGACCGAGTGCATGACAAACCACCACGCCGTTGAGTCGATGACGCACACTGTACAGCATTGTAGGAAGTCACTGACTGATTTTATCACGATGCCCTGACAACCTAGGGTTGTAGTGTCGAGTGAGACGAACACAGTGCCAATAGATCACGTCAGGTGATGATCAGCAAATGGTTCCTGCTTGTCGGTGCTTTAGCATCACGGTACGTATGGTCCATTCACCTTATGTGCAGCGTACCTTGAAGCGTGTGGTCGTGGTTCGAACCCACATACCCCGTGAAGATTCTTTTAGGATATTGAAGGCAGGTTTCCTACATCATCAGACTGACAAGACGTGGTATTACTGACATTTCGATCAAAGCGGCGATATACCCTATACATAGTCAACAGTGGGTATTGTCAACTGTGTATGTCTGTTGTTTAACTCTGTATTATATAGCGACGGTCTGTAAATAATCGAGTTTGTATCAGAAAAACCATTGATCGACAGCATGAGCATCGATCAGCGCAATAGGGATACCATGATATGTGTTAAACAAGTCACCGAGCCTGACCACGCGATCAAGTTAGTCGCTACATCCGACAACCATATGTGGCGGAAGACCCGGATCTGCACTGGTGGTCGACCATGCTGAAGACATGTTGGAAGACACAGGCCTGCTTCTCTCTGTAGAATGACCTAAAGGTTATTGTGTTACAGGACACCGATCACTGTTTCTGTGAACAAAACAGAGGCTCCATCATGCAATATTGATTCAAACCCCGTTGCCTAACGGTCTCTCCTCATGCTAGGAACTACTTTCCAAATAACGAACGTCAGGTTAACTGCTCCGCGGAGAAAAAAAGTGGACGTCATGCTCTACTGCTTCGTATGCTTGGACTATTTTCAATATATTCGTGCGCGGTGATATTTATCATTAGTTTATCGATTGGTTCTTTGTTGGTCCGGCAGCAGACTGAAGAGGCGCTGTCAATAAGTACGTTATCAGTACAAAGAACGTCATGGCAGTTTAACCCACAAACATCTGACTCTATGTGGTAGTGATGGATGTTGCAGGGTACTTCGGGAGGCAGGTGTAGGTTTAAGATGATTGCCATTTGTTGAAACCCAAGTCCACGGTTATGGTACCAACAGGCATGGCATATAATCACAGTACACAGAGGTCGAAACCATCAGTAATAGGTTCCTGGTATGTCTAATGGGTGCAACTCTACACAAATTATTTTAACGCCTAAGACGTCTTGGCCAGGTGGTGCGTTGGAGTATCCTAAAGCGTTCGGTCGTCACGCTGAGCACCCTGGTTCGATTTCCAACATGGGGACTGTGTCAAAATCAACACCTGCTTCTTTCATCATCAAGATGTGTTCAGTCTACAAAGACGTGTATCTTGATGTAACACTGTGTGGTAGATGCGGTGTCTTCTACAAGGATCTACTGATCCACTTCGTGACTACCTGTGACTACCTCATCAACATCAGAGACGAACTTTGGTGTGCCTTGGCAAACATAGACTTCAGCGGCTATCTACAATCTCTCAGAACAGGAGCTTGCGTTGTGTTTCTTGTCCTGCAGACCAAATTACAAACTGACCTGCTGAGAGATTGAGTCGTTTGTGGGAGTGTGTATGACATTTCTCCATTCAGTCTGCAGACACTTTTACCAACCCCGTTTGTATAAATAAATGCAACTGAAATTGATCTGAAATCCTGCCACGTTGTAGATAACTTCGGCGTTGCAACTATACTAAATATTCCCTATTTATAGTATGTAATATATATTTCTTCATTTATATTATTTCCAAACTCTCCTGCCTTTGGGAGATATATAAACTATATATTTTGGCTTATAAAGACTGCCGTTTGTAGAACTTAAAGTCCTGAGTTATAGTCCAAACAAACCTGGCACATAATTACGATAAACTGGAATTTAAACCAACGGTTATGGGTTCCTGCAATGCCTAAGGGACACAACTCTATATAGCTGATTGTGATGCTTAAAACGTCCTAAAGCAGATTTTTCTCTTTTCTCCACCATATCAGTGTCTTGGGAAAAAATATTATTTTCATTATTTCAAAGTCGTACGCGATATTATCGTACTTTCGTTTTCTTGTTATCTTTGTCTGTCTCTTTTTACTTTTTATGGTAATGGAAATGATAGGATCAGATTGCCTTCGTTTAGCCATTATTGCTCTTTCTGCAGACAGACGGAACCACGAGATGAATTGCAGTCTAGTTACACACCAAGGTGAGTTCAGAGAGAGAGGTTTACGCACATCTAGTCATATTAGACTAAATCGATCTTGGGAATGTTTTGTGTTTTGTGTTTTCAGCTTTGAAGGTACTGACGTTATAGAAAAAAAGAGAAAAGAAAACCCTTTCATGGAATCTGACCATAAGAGCAGACACGTTTGTCATTTATAGAAACAGGGTGTTCATGTCATTGTTCTTCATGGTCTTCATATCAAGAAGAGGGAAATGATTTATGCTCAAGAATATTAATATCCCAGCTATATCACCAATGCTATGTAATGTAAGTGAGATGAGATGAATTGGTTAAATGCTTGAATTGGTTGATGATGAAAAAAAGGTGTTTATATGTGTTCTAGCTCATACTAATCTGGTCCGATGAAGACAATTAACAGATAACTCCTCACTTCACAGCCCTCAAGAGGCTGTGGTTGAAGCGTTCGCTGGTCATGCCAAAGACCCGGGTTCTATTCCCCAAATGGGTACAATGCGTGGAGCCCATTTCTGGTGTTCGATAATTGTAAACTAACTATCGATTGATTATGTACAAACATCGTATCCTTGAACATAAATACAAACATGCCTGAAAGAAATGAAGATATTTCACATCGGGATGTGGGGTTGCATGTTTCTGCACGGATTACTAACAAAATAATTTGATGGACTAACCAGTTAATGCATCTGACACTCCACTTACATTATATAGCAGTGGTGGTTCAGCTGGAATGTATCTCATTCATCTGGGGCATGAATCATTATTTATAAGTAAACAATGAATAAAGTCCTAAATTTGCAAGTGAATGAATGGATCATTGATCACCAAATCTATGGTATATTGAGCGGTCAAGGACCAATACCACAAGTGTATGAAGAATTGTGGTCGATAGCGAGAGTACATAGACCACGTCATCGACTGACGTAGTTACACTGGGGTTGATTTTGTGGGCGGTGCCTTCAAATTTATAAATTGAATAGTTCTTTAAATTGAGTTCAATTTATAATAATTTATATAATATATTTAAAAATGTTAAGTACTGTTGCATGCATTGTCTTCTAACACAATTCCGTCGCTCACAACGAACTCCCGTTGCCGTTTAAAGGGTTAAATGTATAATCCGAGCGGAGTAACATGACAACAGACGTGTTCTGTCATTAACCCACTGGATGGTTGCATGACTAATCACCGCTTCAGAAACAATACATTCCTGTCTGGGAAGAGGAGGACACGAATAAACAATGTTTAAATATTTAACATAGCATTACGGCCTTACGGCCTCACAATGACATCACACATGCGGTGACACACAAAACTCAGCTTACCGGATTGTGAAATCTCTACGCTTGGGAACACATCTAATTAATACTTCATAATATATCGAACAGTTTCAATCAAAAGTGCATCGTCTTGTCAGTGTCTGCCAACAGTGAGTTGCTGTTCTTGAAGAACACTGCTACCTATCGTGTTCATTGTAGCGTCCTTTTAACGCGAATGTTTATATTTGTGAAGCGCAAGTGAGTGAATATGGTTGTACGCCGCTCTTAGCAACATTCCAGTAATATCACCCCTGGGACTCCCTAAATAGGCTTCACACATATTACCCATGTGGGGAATCGAACTTGGGTTTTTGAAATGACGCGAACGCTTTAACCACTAGGTTACCTCACAACCCTTGTTCGTGAAGGAAAGAGTTACCTTGGGTGTCCATTGCGGCGTCCTTTTTAGTGTAAGTTGTACCTGGGATGTCAACCGTGGAATCCTTTTCAAATGCAAGAATTCGCTAAGAAAATTAAAAAAGCGGCGTAAGTCAAATACAGTCTCTCACTCCATTCAACGAGGAAACGAATGTATTACATGTGCAGAGTTAATAACAAGTCGCGACATTTGGCAATGCATTTAATATTTACAGAATTCCAATTTTATCTGCATATAATTGTCAAATCAAACTGGTTTGTAAACACAGCGACAAAATCATTGTCCATAAATATAGGAAATCTCCAGTAAAAGAAAGGGCCCTTTGTACGACCCCTGTTAAATCCACAGCATGTGTTCGTCAAAAGAACGGGTCATAAACACATGAAAAGGCAAGTCAATCATTCACCTAAAAAGAATTGTTGAAACTTATGATAGGGAAATGCACCTAACGCAATTTATCGAAGATACATTGCAGTGGCTGTGGATCCCTGACTTTGGTAGAGTAGCAACCATTTCACCGTGCAGGGTAGTATTACTTTATTGCCATGTTATCGTCTTATTAGTCCCAGCGAGACTAGCTCCACCGACTTTCTGGGCATCGACCTTTCGGGAGCAGCGCTGGGATAAATCCCAAGGCTGTTCCAGCAATGATTATGAAAAACTCTCACGTCGCAGTCTTGTCAGTTTCTTAGCGCTGCTGTTATTGCTGACGAACGCAGGTTTGCCAAAATGACAGTGACCAGTTCTATCAACACATCAGCTGTGGTTACAAAGATCATTATACTTCCACCGCGCAGGGACGGTCAGCGTGTCATATCAAATTATTCGTCAAAATGAGGTCGATTCAAGGAATGTCTTCATGTAGTTCAAGCCAGTGAACATTAACTATATCCTTTCAGGAAGTATATCTTCCATTAAGTGAGTATTTATTGGAACAAAAACATTTTAGGTTATTCGGCGTTAATATGCGGTTCAGCTTGAATGGAAGCACGTGACGTCTTGTACATATGTCTAATGGAGCTCTTTCCAGATCTGTGGTGTCGGCACCACGATATTCTATGGCTTCCACTAGCCATACTAGTCATACTCTCATCTTGTGACAAATGATTATATCATATTGTTCTTGTCAGATAGTATGTCGTCCTTTACATTTTTCTCTCTCTCCCTCTCTCTCTCTGTCTCTCTCACTCACGCTTT
This sequence comes from Haliotis asinina, assembly GCF_037392515.1. Classification (NCBI taxonomy): domain Eukaryota; kingdom Metazoa; phylum Mollusca; class Gastropoda; order Lepetellida; family Haliotidae; genus Haliotis; species Haliotis asinina. The sequence continues at coordinate 46,840,658 of NC_090281.1, forward strand.
ACAAATCTACTTCCACTCTCAAACGAACACCAATAAATGAAGAAATTAACACCTGCTAAATTTAAATCACGATCATGCCAATCTTTCAAATTTATCAATCTGAGAAAGCCCTAACAACGAATCTAATTTGTCTCATTTCACATGGTTTGCCCAACCGCAAAAATCGATATATATTTCAGAAAGAAATCCGTAGTGTCATAATAACCTATTGATCGCATCACCTTTCATGCCCTTGTACATTATCATGTTTTCTCGCTGGAATAGCGACGACTCTTTAAAATACACTTGAGGCCTATTCCTTCTTATCACATTTCGGGAAACATCTATGCGAGTCCAGTCTCAGTTTTATCCATTATCGAACATGAAATGCTTTTATTCGAAACGACGCAAGAAAACGTGTTTGAAATATTGTGTCAGTTTTTCTTAAAGAAATGAAGCTTATGGATGGTTTTTAAAGTGTAGAATATCTCGAGGGCATCTGTAGCTAAATCTGGCTACACTGAAAGCGTCATATTCCGTCAAGGAAAGAAAAACATTACTTTTTGTCTGGAGACCTTGGGCACGCAGTTCTCGTGGAGTTAGGACAGATTTGCCCTTAGTTTGAATACTCTTTGTTCTGGGCACATAAGAATTAATGCCTTGATTTGTCCCGGGGCTAGAGCTTATCAGCGGATTTTTTTCTCCCAAAGGAGTGAGTACGTGAGTTCGGTTTTACGCTGCTTTCAGCAATATTCCAGCAATATCACGACATGGGGACATCAGGAACAGGCATCACACATAGTACGCATGTGGGTCTTCGGCTTGACGAGCGAACGCTTTAACCATTCGGCTACCCCACTACCCCTTCCTCATCAAGCTGGAAATATAACTTAAAAGGAAAAGCTGGGAATTTCTTTCCCAGTAGAAGTATCTGAGATGAGTGCCCTCGATAAATTCTCCGTTCTCCACAAGATGCTAGGGTTTGGTTGATTGTAGGAACGTCGTAAAACAAACTCATTCACTTACTAATAATGTTACAAGAGGCTTCAGTCTCATTTCAGTGACACGCTCATTTGAGTTTCATAGGATTCTCGTTTTCGGTGTGTTGCTTGAAGCCTCAACAGTTAGATGTAGAAGTGAGTCATCATTATTGCCTTATGTAGCCCGATAGTTGAGAGGACACAGAGAAACACCACAACGGGTCAGTGCATCTCAGTGACATTTAGAAATTCTGAAACGATTTGAAACTTGCAAATCAACATTTTATCATGGCATAAATTTCAATCAACTTGACACGCACGTCAATCCGTTTGAGTTTGACGTTATCCTCCTGGATGAGTCTGCCTCTGTAACCTATACTGCATGCACATCACGGTCTGGTGCGTGTACATTAACACAATCCATATTGACCCGGCATCATCATGCGGCTGCTCGCGCATAAACACGTTAGATTACTTAATCAGTACAACAGCCCCTGTCAGTCTTGTTCCTGCAATCCCGCGAGATCACGCGATATGCGAGATGTGGTCTCGCGGGCATGTCTGCCAGATTCCACAAGCAACTCCGAAGCTGTTTATCAGATCTTTATCCGTGGAATCGGAGAAGGGTGGAGTTAAATTTGGCCAACTTCACGTATGGATTTTCTCTCCTTGAGATTGATGCAGAGGATTCGTACGTGAGTGCCCTTTTACGCCGCCTGTGGCAACTTTGGGCCCCAAACGAGTATCACGTGTCTAAGAGTTGGAGAATGGAAGCTTCCGCTTAACGGCTAACACCGTAACTAGTGGAGACACGCGTTGCCTAGTTGTGCAATATGTTCAGACCTTTCCCTTTTGCATTTCAGAAACCTGATAAATGTTGGCAGGAATGATTTTTTTGGTTGGTCAACACGAGAAACGTGCTTGTGGATTTAACGTCTAAATCCATCTAAATGTCTTTGAGAGGGTTTCTTGTTTGTTTGTTTTTTTGGTTTAAATCCACACTCAGATATGTTACGGCTATATGGCGGCGGATTGTCAATGTGTAATCGAGTCTGCACCAGACTTTCCAGTGATCAACAGCATGAGCATTTATCTACCCATTTGGGATACGATTTCATGTGTCAACTAAGTCGGCGAGCCTGACCACCTGATTCCGTTAGACGCCTCTTACGACAAGCATGGGGTACAGATCAATTCGTGACCAATTTGTTCGTGAGTTTAACGCTGTGCTCATCAATATCCCATGCTATGTGTTAATAATCGATTCTGGGCCAGACAATGCAGTGATGAACTTCATGAACATCATATGCATATGATGGGGTGTCGCTGAAGACCAATTCTTATCCGGATCTTCACAGGTATAAAATCTGTAAACCAATCACGGTATCTGGACCTGAATCTTGTACGTGGGGTTGATAGTATGAGTAGTAATCCTTGACGACCACACAATGTTCCAACCAGCAAATCATACAATAAGGCTTGCATAGTGGTTAAAGCGTTTGCTCCTCAGGCTGAAATCCTAGATCAAATCGGGGGGAATCTGTGAAATTTATTTATGTTTCCCCATTCGTTGATACCTCTTCATATTGGAGGACTTTTGCAAATGTGCAAAAACTCATTCACTCACCCTAAGGAACAGATCCTCCACATAGAGCCTATCTTGAATAACCCAGTGTAAACGTCTTCGAACGTAAGATACGTTTTTCCTGAACCTGCAAGCTTTGGAACCTTCCACAGACGTCTGTCGGAAGACTCTGAAAACGTTTCAATCAAATTAATTCCATTGTGTAAGTGGTATTTGTCCTACACTCTAACACTATGCGTCTAGCGCGTGCAATATTAATGATGTATTTCGATATTGAGGTCTAGACATGTCGAGCAGGGGTCTGTTTCAGAAGGCGATGTTAGCGCCAATTCTGATTCCTGTACTTTGGAAATAAATATACATATATACACCTAGAACACATTGAACACGCGCCAACATTGTGGACAGTGAACACCATGAACACCGTGAACTTGTGTTTGCAAAAGAGCGCTGTCGAATGCAAAAACGTAAAATCTACGCTGAAACTACGATATAGTTCTCGATATGTTGAACTCTTTTTACACCAAACGCACTAATTATTGAGCATATCTGCCTATGTATGTTGTTGGACTCGCTGAGCCTGTTCCATGTGTTTAGATACTAAACGTGTTTAGCTAGAACACAACTAGTGTCTATTTAGGACTGCACACTATCCTAATGTTCAGACACTAAACATGTTCAGATAGAACACAACCACTGTGTGTTAAGGATTGTACACATTCCTAAGCATGTTTAGTCTAAACACGCCTTGTATGCGATAGCAACAGGAGTTCAAAATCAATGAATGAGTCTGTGAGGTGCACCCCCCCTTCCCCTACACCCCCCCCCCCCCCCCCCCACACACACACACACACCTACCCCAAGTCTGCTATATGACTATCCTATCATAGTCCTCTGCATCAACAGTTGACCTACAGCTGGACGACGCGGCCCTGTGTAATGTACTTGTAATCGATTCTTCGATCTTCGAAGTCCTTGCTCTAGTCGGATGTAAGCCAAGGACACTGAGGGCTTCCTAAGTTCAGTCTCAAACCGATTTGGAAGGAGAACCAGACAGATATGATTATATTGCCGACGTGACTTTTCTTGTGGACGTCCAGAATGTGATTAGTCTTTTGATGAACACAAAACGTCTAACAACCGGCTCTTCCGTTTTCAAGCTCACCAATTACATAAAACCGCTCATTTGGTCTATCGGCGTTTGGCAATCAGTAAAGTTGCTTTCGACAGTTAAAAGTCTTCGATGAGGTACTTAGGTTTGAAATGACTCGGACAGGTGTATACAGGGAATGTATGAACTATCATTTACTCGTAGGTTTACCCGCACGCGCTAATCTTCACGCACGTCAGCACCCAGGGTCAACATGTGCAATCATGTCAAAATGTTTGATTATTTTTGCATGGTTCTGAAAAAAAAACCAAAGAGCCATTTTAGTTTCATGCCATCTTTGATGGCGCAATGACTTGTTTTCCTCCAGGATGTAAACAGACCGGCGTTCAAAAGAAAGTACACCCAAGTCACAGACGTTGTGTTTATAGCTCCAAGACGCCGTCGACATTGTACCCATTTGTGACGTTGCCCAACGCTTCACATTCCTAATCCAATGGGGCGGGCGGGTAACCGAGTGGTTAAAGCGTCACTCTGAAGTCCTGGGTTCGATTACCAAGATGGATAGATTCCCTTGTACACCATAACATTCTGGCACCATAGCTGTTCGAAGCCTCCTCCGGCATTCTAATGGCGCGTGTGCGCATGTCCACTAAACACAGAAAGAAAAGTTAATCTCGATCCTTAATGAATTTCGTGAAATCTGTTGAGGTGAGGATGAAACATTCTACTGCACTGTATAGCCAAACAATGTGGAATCATAAGGTCACTAACATACTGTGTGTTAGGCTTTCTTGTGAACTAATATCTTCTAACATACCTTTGATAGTCTTTAAGTAATTCATAAAGATAGGTGTGTACCGTATCCTTAAGTGCATACTGTCAGTCAAAATGTCTGTTGCAGTGTCAGCTGCTCAACGACCAATGGATCTCGATCACAACAGAAAACGATTACTTCAAGAAATATAATTATAAGCAAATGAAAACTAAAATATTTAGTCTAAAACAAATTATTATCCCAAAAGGGTTGTTTTGGTCCTCAAAATACATCCTGTCAGTCAGGACCGAAGTATATATCTATCTATCTATCTATCTAATCCTATGACTCCCTTGGCACTTCTTCTGTTTCTTATACCGTAACATATACAACGAACTCTAAACCAAGATGGTCTCTGAAGGATGTCTTCAGCTATCGTATCGTGATCCCGACCTTCACAAGACGGTTGCTGAAGAGCAGGAGCATCGATAGCCTGGCCACATCAATATTATAACAAGTCACCTGTTAGAAAAAAAACTCTTTTTACGAATTCCTCTCTGTCAGCGAAACTCCTAGTGCGCCGACAAACGACATGTATCGCTTTTAGAGCAATCGGTGTCACTTTCCGTGTTTTAAGCACGTTTATCCCTAAAATCCATCTTAAAGTGTTCAACAAGAACACTCAAATGGACATCCTGTCTCTTCGAGATTAACAAGGCATTGATGGCAAGTACACATTCCTCAGCAAGGAACTGTGTGAAATAAGCCTCTGATAGATATATGCAACTTGAAGAAGTTAACAAGACATTTCTATGAATAAAAGCTCCTTTATCAAAATGTGCAATGGTTTCGTGGCTTTGTGATTTAACATTTGCCACAGAGAATGGAGAAATTGTATTTGGAGATAAATGCATATTTGTACTTGAAACTGACAAACACGTATCATTTATCACAAAGTCCTCTATTTACTTTAGGTTGTGAACATGAGCATGAAGAATAACATCAGCATCAGTCACATATACCGGTTTTTCTTACACTGGAACCTTTTAAGGCTTTTTTCATACTATTGTCAAAAACATGTTTACAAGTACAAACATATGCTATACAAGAGTTCGTTAGCCTATATACAGTGTAAGCCGCCGCGTAAAAGCCAAGGAGCTGGTTTATTCAAATCAGCAACACTTCATCTCCTAGCAGAGTGAAGCCTTGTAATGTAATTCCCCATTACCAGCAGCTAAAACTGGGACGTCGACAACGGTGGCCACGTCAACAACATTTCTGTCGCTTCGTCAAGCTGGAATAGGATACATTGGCCGTTGAAGCTCTGTGACAACCGGCAACTGATCAGCCAATCAGAAAATCAATACAGATCAATACTGGGGCACTAGGTCGACTGCAGCAATCATGTCCCTTGTGTTCTGGAATCTCAGCTCTCACACCTGATGCTTACCTCATTCTCGGGACCTAATTATTGGATGTCTCTCACTACTACAGCATCCGTTACCACTCGGACATTTCCGGTAATGTTCAGCGTACTCGGTTACGTGTTAGTGAATGCAATATATAGTACATTCCTGCCTAGAACTGAAGTACTGTTATAAATAAGCATCTAAATTAGTTACCGTTTTCGGGTTACATTTTAGCGCATTAAATAGATGATCGTGAGCACTCTTTCCGAGATATGAACATTCCTTCCGAAATATGAGCATTCTTTCCAAGAACTGACGCATTGATCAAAACAAGCATTATTACTTGGTGTTACTGACTGAGCGCGATTTTAGCAATATTCCAGCAGTATCACAGCCGGGGGCACCAGAAATGGGCTTTACACAATACACCCATGTGGAGGATCAAACCCGGGACTTCCGCGAACGCTTTAACCACTAGGCTACCACACTGCTCCTATAAATACTTGGATGTAATTTGAGTATTAATTGAACCAAATGATATACCTTTGTTCCAGAAGCACATATGTGTTTGTTTGCTTGTTGTTTACTGTCGCATCAGCAAATATTCCAGCTATATGGTGACGGTGTGTAAATAATCAAATCTGGGCCGGACAAGCCAATGATCACCACCAAGAACATCGTTCTACGCAGTTGGGACACTATGACATGTGTCAATCAGGTCAGAGGGCCTGACCACCCGGTCCCCTTAGTCGCCTCTTCCGACAAGCATGGGTTGCTGAAGACCGATCGGAATCTTCATACGTCCCAGAAGAAACATTACAGTGTATGCCACAAGGTAACATGACTACAATAAATGAGATACCTTTGACGTTTTGGGAAGAAAAGTCAACAGGTTTATGTCTGTGATTACAGGTAACTGATGCTACTGCACTATATATCTTCGGGTGGTAACACATACTCCAGGATGAAGAAGGATGCAGGGTTGTCCCCAAATACACCAGCTTTGAATATAGGACATAGAGGATGTGTCAAATCCAATCCAGATACCTAAACTGAGACCTGGGTTTAAGGTTGAGGGCCAGACTTTATTCAGAAGTGAACCGTTTTGCTCACTTGACCATTTTTTGAGAGACATTGAAGAAAATTATCTGCGCGGTGGCTCGGCGTTGTTCAAGGACCTAGGTTGGAAACCAACAGACAAATCGATAGTCAAACACTGGGATTTAGTCACAGACAGATAAATGTTTGGCTGCATCTAACCGACCTAAAGCTGTGTAGTTTAGGGAGATATACGGGAGTCGTGGGTTTAATGTGACAACGTTGCCGTATATATGCATGTCACACACACTGAGTGAGTGAGTGACCACGGGATAGTTGTCATAGGATCAACGCTAAATCATACGATTCGCTCAGCTTGGAATCCCCTTTAATAGATCGACTTTATAGCTGTGGCATGTGATCTGGCTGATTGTGGAGGCTCAGTTTTGCTCTTACCACTAGTTTGTCTAGTCCACTGCACGAAAATGCCCCCACCCCCACCCTTCCTAACACTCGCCCAAACACACATACAGACACGCACACAAATACACACCATCATATTCACACACATTCACACGAACACACTTGCACACTAACAAATACACACGAGTACGTGCAACATTAACATGATGATGCAATAACATCCTGGCACTCCGCCGACAGGAGGCTGATCTATCTCGTCAATCAATTTCACCTTTTCCAAAAATTACAATATTCCTGAGCAAAACCTATGACCCAGACGACACGTGACCCTGTCTTTAGGTAGTAGTGTCACATTCCGCTGTTATTCTTGCAAAGGACGACGTGGTTGTAGATAGAATTTGCTCGTCATGTGGAAGTGCTACAAGGCACAATATGTTCCCCCCTCTCCCCATCCCCCACCCCCACCCCCACACCCCATATGTCCTGAATATCTATTCAAGGGTACGTTTATTGCCTTGTTTGTGAGTGATAAAAATGTATGTGCGCGCGTGTGTGTTTGTGAGTGAGGGTATGTTAAAGTGTGCGCACGTGCGTCCGTATATTCATAGAGGTGTGTTCGCGTGCGGGCACAAGTGTGTTTTTAAATGATTAAATTTCAATTTTCATATGTATACAAACCATATTCTTGAATGTTTTCTTTTAAAGGGAATCCCGTCCCCCCAATGAATACAGAATTCCAACGTGAATCCCACACAGATTCATGACGAATCAAGATGAAAACCGCCAGTAACGTGTTCAGTATCAATAACAGATAAAAACCATATGTTTTTCACTTGTATGTGAAACGCATGATCGAACACGTGATCTAAGATCGATGTCGGGTGATCCTCGGGCAGTATGCTTCAACGTGTTAAACTGATGCATTATTTCACGCCTAAAAAACTACCTGCTAGTGCTAAAAAAACGTGGCCGCACGACATGAAGTAGACTCGGTAACACTGAATCACGCTACAGTCTCATTACATCCCCCTTGGGAGAGCGTGGGGCAATTGAACCCGAGGAATCGTCTTGTGTGTTTGGATTGTCGATTTTTTATTCGTAAAATCGAACATCATCCGAGTCAACCAGAATAGGAAAGTTAACGAAGTTTATAAAGGCACGAAACATGGGTGTTTGGTCGGAACTAAAATGTCAAGTGATGGTATAGTTAATAAGCTGTATTGTGTGTAGAAGAAATATCCGTTATCTCGACATAGAGTTTAATACAGGTGGTAGCATGTTAGCCTTGTGGGTAAGTGCTCGCCCACCACGTCTACGATCAGGGTTCGTTCCCAGATGCTTTAGTTCCCTTCAGAATCTCTGGTAACTACTGACCTATCGACATCTACAAGAACGCTATTTCTTTTCACCTGTATATATACTGGACTTGTGACCCTTTTATTCCTTAATGTCAGTGAACCAACTGAAAAATAATTTGTCCAAGATATAAGCTAATGGCAAAGAACATTTTCCAGTTATGCATATAAACAAGTCTTCCGAAAGCATCTGGTTTCTACGGATGTGGTAGATTTCCTTTTTACGTCGTATCTTAATTCTGTCCACACCAATTCGACAAATGTTACAGAAACCTGTTTAAAAGGAACACCCAGTCTATGAAAAACTAGACCTGTCGCACGAATCCTGATCAGGCAGGTTTCTATATTGTGTCGACAAACATTCGACTGGAACGGCAGAATCTTACGTAGGTTATCTTGAACCGCCAGTTTCACACTTTGTTCCATCACATCTCAAACCCGGAGGTACACACAGACATGCATATTTAAGTTTGTGTCAACGCCATGGCAGCTTGAAATATAACACCCTATCCCAGTTGTAATCAAATGCTCTGTTGCTCTAGGTTTTCACCCATTCTAGCTGCACCGACGTCTATTATGTCCTGTTAAGATCTACACGCCAGTTTCCGCTGATCGCTCGGTTCCAAATTCCATTAGCCTACGTCCAATCACCTTGCAACAGAGGTCTACAATGAGCACATCAGTTTTGTCAAATAATTTGCTTCGTCGGTCCCGTGACAAATTAGATTAACAAAGACTTGTTACAAGATTTCCAATATCGAAAACATATCTCGTGAGTGTATAGCTCTGTTAGATTGGAAGGATCCGCTCACCTTTTCCCGAACAAGTGGTATCATGATTAATTCACAGTGCAGAAAGACAACAATAAAACACATGAATTGACAACGTCTTCATAACGTGAGATTGACGTTACGGTATCAATGTAGGTATTTATCTGATAGTCATTAATAAACACATACGTATGATATTATTGGAATTGTAAAGTCGAGGTTTTTCATGGATGTGGAAAAGGTTCTTTTTTTAATTTCGAGTAAATTCAATTGCTCGTAAACCAGTCACTTCGAGTTTTTGCAATAAATGTAAATTAAATGGTCAGAAACATGAGATAGTGGCACATCGTTGAATGGTAATGAATTAGTAACGAGAATAACCCCTTCAGCGTTTTGATTGACAAACAGGAAGATTGTCATCCAGGACCTCATGAAAGATCCTCTTATTTCTTCAAAGTTATTGCCAGGAGAGTGTGGTGAGAGAGAGAATAAAAAAACGATTCTCCTTGTCGAGAATTCTTCCAAAGACACCGACATGTCTTTTGAGATGGATAAGGGCAGACGTTTTCATCTGAAAAGTGGCTTGGTATGAGAAGGAGGTTGAGTGAGTTCACTGTTGGGAGGAGTTACTGGCCATCTCGTACAGGTCCTTTCGTGGTGCGAGTGTTCAGGATTCGTGATTGGTTGCAATCAGAGTTAGTAGTGCATTTTTATGTTTCAAAAGAGTGATTATCAGTAAGGCATCGCTACTTTCCGTATGCTTCAGGCACAGGCAATCTGTAGTAAAGATATGGCTGTGCAGCATAAAGAATGTGACCAGTCTTCTTATATGCGAACGAAGCGAGCATTGGTTGGCATCGTACGTCCAACGCTCCGATTCCAAAATATTTTTCATGTCAAAATAAAATATCGCCCCCATCAAAGGTTCACTGCCATTTCTTCACATAGGTGTGCTCTCATATTCCAACCCCATATTTAATAAAACACGTCACAATTTAATTCTGGACTCACAAAAGTCCAGAAACTCTCAGCACTGTGGCCACTCTCGCACAAGCGATTTCGCAAAATTAAACAGGCAGCTGTTATGTACGTGTGCTAAGGATGAAAAAATGAAAAAAAAATTTTTCGAAAACTCAAAATTTAAACTCGCTCGCCCATGGGCACGCCCATGGGCGAACAGTGGCCAATGGGTAGGCCCATGGGCAGACCCATGGGCGACAGTGTTTAATTTCATCCAGAATAAATGTTTTGGAGGTTGTAAATGAATGAAAAAATGTTAATAAGTATCATGACACAAATTTCAGCTTGTTGTGACTTGACTCTGCTAACTGACAGCGATTTTGAAAAATCTCGCCCATGGGTGAAAAACGTATTGGCCCATAGACGAGAATAATTAATTTCATTGAAACTACATGTTTTTTTCCAGGCTTAGCAGTTTTACAATGAATGAACGTGTATTTATTATTGTCTTGACACGAAATTAAGCTTATTTTGACTTAATCCGGCTAATGTAAAGTGATTTTTCAAAACGCCTCGCCCATGGGCGAAAACCATTTGGCCCATGGGTGAGAATATTTACTTTTACTCAAAATACACCTTTTCCCATGTTTTGGAGGTTGTGAATGGATGAAAGTATGTTCATAAGTATCATGTCACAAAATTCAACTCATTTTGAATTAATTCCGTTAATTTAGAGCTATTTAACAAAATCTCACCCACGGGCGAAAAACATTTTGGCCCATGGGCGAGAATATTTCCTTTTACCCCAAACACATCTTTTCCAATATTTGGAGGATGTAAATGAATGAAAGTACATTTATGAGTATCATGACAGAAATTTCAACTCATTTTGACTTAATTCCTCTAAATGAGAGCAATTTTGAAAACTCTCGCTCATGGGAGAAAGACATTTTGGCCCATGGGCGAGAATATTTGCCTTCACTCAAAATACATCTTTTCCTGTGGTTTGGAGGCTGTAAATGAATGAGGATATATTTATCAATATCATGGCACAAAATCCAACTCATTATGACTTAAGTCTGCTAATTGAGACCGATTTTCAAGAACATCTCGCCCATGGGCGAAAAATATTGGGCCCATGAGCGAAAATATTTCCTTTTCACACCAAATACATCTTTTCTAATGTTTTGGAGGATGTAAATGAATGAAAGTGCCATTGTGAGTATCATGACACAAAATTCAACTGGATTTGACTTAATTTTGCGAATTCAGGAAGATTTTTGAAAATATGCCAGAATAATCACTTTTACTCAAAATACTATAAGTATCACGACAAAAAAAAATGAAATCATTCCGGTCTTAATTCGACTAATCTCTCTCGTGGACGAAAATATTTTCGTTTGCTTGTTTTCTTTATTTTGTAAACATATGGTTTAAAAATAGATGAAATTCTAATCACAATTCAGTTTAATTTCGTGAGTTTAGTTTTATGTCGCACTCAGCAATATGGCGGCGGTTTGTAGATAATCGAGTTTGGATCAGACAATCCAGTGATCAACAGCATGAGCATCTACCTGCACAATTGGGAACTGATGACATGTCTCAACCAAGTCAGCGAGTCTGACCACCCGATCCCGTTAGTCACCTCTTACGACAAGCATAGTCGCCTTTTATGGCAAGCATGGGTTGTTGAAGCCCTTCCAGCAACATATACAGTACACTTAGAATACTAAGCCTTGAGAATCTTTTGAATTTAGGTATTCTATAAATATACCAAAATTCAGCCTATATCTATGAAGTTGAAGTTATTTGTGAAAGCCCTAATCAAGAGTGACCAAACTCCAGTGACTATGCTGGGACACATTAATAAACGGTGTTGTGAGATCTTTAAACTGTATTGAAATATGTCTTGCCAATTCCGCTGACATTCACCAAATGTACCTACCTAGTAGTTTTAAGTGTACCTACCCAGTTTAGCATGTTTCGTTTTAATAATGTGGTCTCCATTTTTAGTAATTCCCGTTTGCCCGTCCCGGCTTTTCTTCGTCCGAGGTTTTATGGGGTATTCTCCTATTTGTCAGACCAGAAATTATCTACAACAGGGGTAGGTCACTCGCTTGTTTTCTTTACCATTTGTACTAATTAGTATGCGCCTCCTCATGCTCCAATGCACACAGTGACCTGATTCGTCTCCATCGCAACTTAGGCTGCGTTTAACAGTACTTCAGCCAGTTTACTGTATCAGTCGAAATCTTACAGTGAATGAATGAATGAATGAATGAATGAATGAAGAGCAAGAAGTATATGTGAATGAATTAAAGAAATGATAAAAGAAAGAAGTGCATATGTGAATGAATGAGAAAGATATAATAAAAAAATGAAGTACATATGTGAATGAATGAAAGAAGAAATGATACACCACCGCCATCCCTTCCAAAACATGCTAAAGAACGCAAAACTATCGTTAGATCACATGTGTTAACATCAGCTTGTTATTGTATCCCTGGTCAGACGTAACAATTGTCAGACAAGTTAAAACAACAAACTATCTGGTTGACTGCACAGCTGCCTGTTGACGTAGTATACCCACATCACCTACTTTTCCTGCGTAACCTTCATCCACATCACCACTCTTAACATATTGAGCAGAGAGCACAGAAGGCCCTACAGCTGTAACCACTGAACCGTGGCGTCTCTCTGCTCCCAAGTTCCCAAGTGGGGGCGTCCTTCTCTACCTCTTCCATTAATCTTAAAACATCTAACAAGCTCAACGCATGCATCTTTTTATTAAAATGTGATGTTATACATAATCATATGAGTATTTCTATGTATTATTCAGTTGATAAATTATTATTTTATGATATATATATATATATATGTATGACACGCTGGACAGGTCTAGGGCATTTTGTGTTAATTTACCATTCCCATTTTCATAATGCTTAAAAAAGACACTCATCAATCTATCACAGAGTTTTGTCATTCCTTCACTCCAACATGGTTGCTAAATCCTCTCTGATCATAGAATATCGACTCTGCCATACCCAATCCTGAGAAATCAACCAGTCATGACATACCCACATCGCCTAATTAATTTTCCGTACCTATCGAGTAAAAAATACATAAAATGGGAGGACGCCTTGTTAACTAATTGGAGTGAGCCTTGTAGGGAGTACCCTCACTCTCACAAACCCACGTATTGAGGAGAAGCGGTCGTGTTTGTTGGGGATTTTTCTGGCTTTGCTAAATAAATCTTACATAAACATGTAACATATTTTGCTTTGATTCTGTAACTACCCACATTATGACATTGAGACCATTTTGATTTATCGAGTAAAATACGATTGAATAGTTTTGAGTTTGAATCTTGCCACTTTAGCGCTCTATCTTTTTAAATGGGGCGTGCATACTAATATTTAGGTGTTTTTTAGTATTCCATCTATTTGTTTAAATTAACTGATTTACCTGTTTTTGCTTTGTTTGGGTTTTTTATTGCAAGTGGCCCAGCGAGTGAGTCTGCTTTGATACCTGTAAATTTATTCTAACGTTTGACGAGCGGGACGTAAACAAGAACATATATGGAGCCCCTGCATCAATACGTATTAAAGTGTTTGAAACATTATTCTAGACCATTATTTGTACACAACTGATGAAATGTACCTGAAAGATCAAGGTTCATAAGAACGTACAGGGCACATTTCTCCTACCCCATTTAAGAATGTCCATTTCTGATTGGTTCACGTGGCCTTGCGAGGGAGAATAGATCATTAAGTTTTACCCCGCCAAGTGGGAAAAGCCTGCATCCAGTCAGTGAACTGTAACGCAGTGGTTCGAATCGACTATAGTTAGTACCATGTTAATATAATACATGGTTTCAGCTTGTTTTGATGCTCTATTTACATAAAGTGATATTTAAACATTCGTTATGGTAAATACGGTGTAGCAATGTGATGAAGAGTATGCGGGTTTTCTTCATCCCATTTCATCCACCGATGAGAATGGTGGTATCCTCTTTTGGTTCACACCCGGATTGTCGATTGTTTTATCAAATACACAACAGGACTGTCGAAAAGCAGTGGAGTGTGACAGTACTCAACACTGTTCTAATGACACCCGGAGCGTCGACTACCTTGGAGAACTTGTGCCTGAGAATGCCCGAGAATAGCAGAAGACTCGTCTCTACGCTAATTAACGAGCTAAAACACATACACAAAGACTTCGGTGAAAGAATGAGCTGTGGAACCAATTCCTGAATGATAGTCGTCGCACGAACAGTAGTCGAGAAAGTTGGCGTCATCGTGAATCGAGGGTCTGTGAGCAATGTAAACTGCATATTGTGACACAGTGGCCACAATAAAGAATAAAGAAGAACTTGACAGAAGGCTTCACCGTCTCAACGAGCAGCTCCAAAGACAAGAGATTTCCGTAATGAGCTGTGCTCATCAGACTGTCTGCCTCGCTCATACTGACCACATTACTGTACTTTATAACGTATTTGGTATTCCTTCATGTCCGGAGCGTCGAACGCCATAGTGTTGACACCTGATTACCTCCTTACGTAATACCCGAAACATCGAATTTACAAAAATTTCAATTCAATTTTAGACAGCCCAGGCAAGTCGTTTGTTTAAGGAGTAAGAGGATTAGGAGGCATGGTCGACTAGATTTCTTTGTTTAACTAATCCCACACGGTCTACATCAATAGAGGGAATGATTTCTGTTCAGTTATGACATTGCTGTTCTCCATATGTCTCTATTTTCTCCACACATCTCCATGTTGTTGTACTTTTGTGTGTTTTGTAACTCTGATTGGGACTGGTGAACAAGCTTTACAGTACCTCACCCATACAGCATATAATACAAAATATAAATGAAGCATGTGTCGTCATCCATATGAACTATCATATAATAACATATGCATACATATCATTACATCAAATACATCTATCATATAAGTAAACACGAAAAATAGAATTATGGTTTGTTGTGTCTGACTAGCTCTTTGTAGAAACACTGAACATTTGTGAGAAGGTTTTTGACAAGTTAATTAGTTTCCTGTTAAAAAAATATAAATCAAGCTTTGTGTTTTATGATAAAATCGTGGACGGATTCAACTATTTTCTGGTTTTCACAGTGAATAAGTTCTTTTCCGTTCACCGAAGTCATCATAGACCGCAGTGAGAAAAGGTCGATCTTCAAGCAGTAAGGAAGACCATGATAGCGTATGGAGTACGTGTGTCTTGGTCATCTCTTCCGTTACCCCCTCCCCGAATCCACACCCCACCACGGCGTGTAGGACTTGTCTCGGTGGATAAAAAGGGACTCCTATAACCCCATATACCCCTGATCACAATGCTATAATTTGTCGTTTTTGTGTATCCGGTTTTGTGTATTCTGTAATATTGTATAGTACTGGTGAAGTGTTAATCAAAGCAATATTTTGCTTGCTAAACGAACCACATTCTTTGAGAATCAAAATATGTTTTAAGCACATTTCCAAAACTGAAATGCAGCATGCACACAATAACTAAATTGGAAGGAAAATCGTGCCGGACAAGGTTTTCCAGAGCAAAAGGACAAAGCAGGTATGCTTGACAAAGTTTTTGCAAAGGAGGTTTATACACAACACCAAAACCAACCGGTCAGCTCGACGCCCTATAAAACAATCAATTCGAGATTTCCTTTGAATGTGAGATATTTGGCTGCGCGTCTTGCGCAATCAGTCTTTTCCATCCATATACACTCACGAACACCTGTTCATTTCAAAGCTGGTGTCCCCTAATGACCTAATGTGATCCATGGATGAATTTTGTATATGACAAGTAAAATACACTTGAAAGCGGCAGCTGTTATACTCCAATAAACAAGACCAGCGGACGAGACATAACGTTTTCGGCGCAAATTGTCGTACTCGCTTTGCGGAAATTACGTAAGTGAACGCGGAAGAAACAGAAAGCGTCATCGTTCCGCTCAGTTTCCATTGTCTTTGCGAGTTATGCTGAGATATTCAACAAACTGAAATAAAAGTCAAAATGATGAAAAAGTGGAAATCAGTGTGTGGATTAGAACTTGAAAATCACCCATGAAGTCTCTGACAAAGTAATATCTGTTCAGGTCATGATCATTTGGAAAATAATACGAAAGTTCTATGGATATACAACTTCTTATAAGGTAAGCAGCATTTCGGCGTAGCTGTTAAAGTCGTTATCAAGAAAGGGATATCTTACAGGTAGTCCTGTAAGTTAAACCTTTGTTTTGGGTCGAGGTCAAAATCGTTTGGTGTAGTGACAACGGTGTTGTTTTATGGGATTAGACACGGATTTTCTATAAAAAAAGTAAAATGTGTGTCCTCAGGAAACGAATAAGACACGTGTACCAGAATGTAAGTGAATCGATGTTAGCGAGTACAATCAGTGACTTCAGTTAATAAGATGGGTTTTCAGTTCACTCCTTCCATTAGTAATGAATTATTTAGTTTCTTGGTAAAATTGCCTGCAAGGTGAATGTTGAAAATGACAGTTTTCAGGATCATTTTAACAACTTCAGTTATGGCAATCAGTTATGGCTTCAGTAAAGCTGCTATGCTTCACGTTTCGTCCTACTTATTTTTACGGGAAGATACCTTTGTGTAAACAGCTATATGTTCATTTTGAGAACTGGTAAAAAGGGAGAATATATCTCGTGAAAATGAATTTTGAAAGACTGCAGATCAACAGTTCCAGTTGTCTCAACAACATAATTTCTAAAATACTTAGAGACCACAATCACGAAAGCCAAAGTAAATCTGTTCGAGTGTAGCAAAAATAGTGAAAATTTATTTTAAAAATAGAATAGTAAACGCAAAGTCAATCTTGATTACATTACGTATTCCTCATAGCCCGATATAATGATTACACATTAATAGTATGGATACGTTAATCTATAGTTTAAACTAATCTCCTCAAGCAATGGGGACTGGATTGGCAAGCATAAACATACATATCAATGCCGCTCCATACCAATAATATAATTACATAACATACATGATAACAACACTTCATGTTCCGCTCGTCAAACGTCAGAATAAATTTACACTTATCAAAGCAGACTAACAGGCCCACTAGCAGTCAAAAAACAAAACAAAACAAAAACAAATAAATTAATAAATCCAAATGAATAGATGGAATACTAAGAACCACCAAAATATGCACGCCCCCTTTAAAAAGGTAGAGTGCAAAAGTGGCAAACCGGTAAAATATGCCAAGATTCAAACTCAAAACTATACAATCGTATTTTACTCGATAAATCAGAATGGTCTCAATGTCATAATGTGGGTAGTTACAGAATCGAAGCAAAATATTGTACATATATGTATCGTGAAATAATAATTTATCAACTGAATAACACATAACAAATACTCTTATGATATGTATAACATCACATTTGAGTAAACAAATGCATGCGTTGAGCTTGTTAGATGTTTTAAAGATTAATGGAATAGGTAGAAAAGGACACCCCCACTTGGGAACTTGGGGGCAGAGAGACGCCACGGTTCAGTGGTTACAGCTATAAGGCCTTCTGTGCTCTCTGCTCAATAAATATCAACATTGGTCCCAACCTTACAGCTGAACAAACGCACCAAGTCCCAAAATTCAACTACACTAAAGCAGATTGGAGAAAATATCAAGCCTTAATCAACCAAATTGACCATTCACAAATTACCAGCTCGGATCCTGAAACCTTTTCTAACAATTTCACTGAACAAATTATTACCATAGCTACCAAGTGCATTCCCAAAACAAATCCTAACCCCCAACGCAACAGGGTTCCCTGGTGGACTCCAGAAATCAAACAGGCAAGAAGACAAAGAAAACGAGCTTTCAGACGCGCAAAAATTCACCCTGACGAACTTCCCTATGCAAGACAACTCCGAAACAGCACACATATGCTTATCAAAAACACAAAAAAGGAACACTGGGAAAAATTCTGCAGCACCCTAAACACGACAAAAAATAACTCTAAAGTCATGTGGAACAAATTAAAGGCAATAAACGGAACCAAAAAATCTACACACATCCATAAAATACATGACTATACTGATAATAAATTAAAAGCACAAACATTAGCCCAGCATTATCAAAACATAAGCAGTAACACCAATCATCCTGCTTCACTCCAACAGAAAATACTCGCCACACCAGCTTATGTCATGCAACCGCCCCAAGCTCATATACCCTACAATGCACCCCTAACAATACATGAGCTCACACACGCTCTCCAAAGTAAGCCCACGTCGTCTGCTCCAGGAGGAGATGACATAACTTACATACTGCTGAAACAGCTCACCCCACACGGCAAAACGCTATTGCTAAAACTGCTTAACACAATCAGGTCCACGTCACAAATCCCTTCTACATGGAAACAAGCCCTTGTCATTCCAATAAGGAAACCACACAAACCACCCCAGAACCCAGAATCATACAGACCCATATCACTGACATCAAATATATGCAAAATCATGGAAACAATAATTAAGAAAAGACTCCAACATCACATAAACACAAACAATCTCATACAGGCAGACCAAAGCGGGTTCACGCCAAACAGAACAACCCTAGACCACATCATTCGAATAGAGCACGACATCAGAGTAGCCCAGGCAAGCAAGCACTATCTTTTGGCCATATTCATCGACTTCTCCAAAGCTTTTGACATGATTTGGAATGGCGGGCTCATAACAAAACTGAAACACAAAAATATAAACGGGCGTATGCTAAACTTTATACACAGCTTTCTCAACAACCGTACAATAACTGTGAAAGTAAACAATGCACTCTCAGACCCACATCACATCCAAAACGGCACACCTCAAGGTAGTGTCCTCTCTCCAACACTCTTTAATCTCATGATCGACGACATATTCACAGACATCCGATCAACAATCAAAACAGCCAAATTCGCAGACGACGCATCCCTCTGGACTTCACACAAGACACTAAGCACAGCCCAGGAACACATCCAACAAGCACTAAATGATATCAACAAATGGGCAAATACGTGGGGGTTCAAAATTAACACAGACAAAACAGTAGCTTTGCTCTTCAAAACACCCTACATGCAAAACTATTCACCACCCCTAATATTAAACAACAGCCAAATAACCTACAGCACGCAAACAAAATTCCTAGGCCTAATACTAGATCAACACCTAACATATACGGAACATATCAAATACATCGTCACAAAATGCAATCAGGATCTAAACCTTATGCGAAGCATACGAGGTACAAATTGGGGAGCAGACCAACTCACGCTACTCACTGTCTATAAAACACTGATACGACCCAAACTGGAATATGCCGCACCTGCATACGACGCACTGACACAAAAAGACTCCAAAAAACTAGATTCTGTGCAATACAAGGCACTAACAATCGCATTCGGCACTGTATCAGGCACTGCACTTACATCTCTCCTAAAGTTATCTGGAGAAATAGCCCTACCACTCAAACGCCAACAAGCTGTACTCAACTACTGGGCCACTGCACATACAAACCCATTACTTGGCAACCTCATAACCACAACTGAAAACCTACCACCACGACAAAAGGTCAAGTTGATTAAGAAAAAACGACGACTCCCATACACCATTCGACTAAACAACCTTCTGAAAGCCTACAAGCTTAGAAACATAAAACTCACTCCAGTCATACATGACTACACTTATCACCTCCCACCTCCCCATACGGACACTGCCCTAACAAGCATCACAAAACTATCAACAAACAGACGTTAGCAAAAACTACAGGTAATGGATTACATACATGAACATTGGCCAGACTGGACACACATCTACACAGACGGGTCACAGAACCAGGATAACCACACAGTAGCCTTCGCAATACACACAACACAACCAGGTACATCTACAACATCAGCACGCATCCCAAACAATCTATCCATATATACCGCAGAAAAAACGGCAATATATCTAGCCTTCAAAATGGCAGAAAAAACTAATCACAACAAATTCCTAA
Organism: Haliotis asinina; assembly: GCF_037392515.1. NCBI lineage: Eukaryota > Metazoa > Mollusca > Gastropoda > Lepetellida > Haliotidae > Haliotis > Haliotis asinina. The sequence continues at coordinate 46,861,038 of NC_090281.1, forward strand.
TCATCACGGACTCGCTCAGTGCAATACAATCTATTAGAAACAGAAATTTCACAAACAGGCCTAATCTGCTACATCGAATACTGCACTCAACCAACACAATGACAAACCAAAATAAACAAATCAGTATAGTGTGGGTACCCTCACACATTGGGATCACTGGCAATGAAATCGCAGACAAAGCAGCCAAAGAAGCAACAAACAACTCACGCATCAACTACCCACTAACTTACAGCAAACAAGAATACAAATCTATTGTTAAAAAATTAATAACAAGGGAAAATTTCAAGCAACTACATACTTCCCCAGTCACGTGGACGTACAAAACAATCCAAAAACAAATCACATCAGTTAGCCTCTTTAGCCACTCACGGCAGATACAGTCTACACTAAATAGGCTATATGTTGGCATCACAAAATTAAACCATCGCCATTCCAATGGGCTTTGCACCTCATGTCAAGTCCCACAAACCATACAACACTTATTCTACACATGTACACTCTACTCACCATACAGAATTCAGTACATCAACACACTGGACACAAAATACACGAAAAGCATCCACAGTCTCCTATCCCCCCACAACCCCCTACAAGTACAAAACGCAATCATAAATTACATCACTAAAACAAACCTTATGAAACTACTCTAACAAACCCACCAGAAATAGCCACCGAAGCATAATACCCAAACCAAAGCCAAAAGGCAAGCTCCTAATCAGTGTAATAGTATAAAAAGCACACGTCAAGAAAGCTAAAGTCACTAAAAAGTTGGAAAAAAGCAAACCAGCCTCAGGGCAGCAGCAACAACAACCAAATAGCCCCATCCTAAAACAAACCCATCCCAATTCTTACCCCCCCCCCCCCCCCCCACCCCACCCTCCGTTTTATCATTTTTTTGGGTCGTTTCCTTTAACTTCGCCTATATCACTATCGCTCTTCCTTTTTTCTTTCCATACTCCAAATAACCACTAGCATGGAGCGACCCCGACCCCGAAATTAGCTCTGCTAGAAGGGGTCGTAAAAACGAAGGAACCGACCGACCGATCTGCTCAATATATTAAGGGTGGTGATGTAGATGAAGGTTACGCAGGAAAAGTAGGTGATGTGGGTATACTACGTCAACAGGCAGCTGTGCAGTCAACCAGATAGTTTGTTGTTTTAACCTGTCTGACAATTGTTACGCCTGACCAGGGAGACAATAACAAGCTGATGTTAACACATGTGATCTAACGATAGTTTTGCGTTCTTTAGCATGTTTTGGAAGGGATGGCGGTGGTGTATCATTTCTTCTTTCATTCATTCACATATGTACTTCTTTCTTTTATTATTTCTTTAATTCATTCACATATACTTCTTGCTCTTCATTCATTCATTCATTCATTCATTCACTGTAAGATTTCGACTGATACAGTAAACTGGCTGAAGTACTGTTAAACGCAAAGTTTAAAGTTTAAAGTTGCGATGGAGACGAATCAGGTCACTGTGTGCATTGAAGCATGAGGAGGCGCATACTAATTAGTACAAATGGTAAAGAAAACAAGCGAGTGACCTACCCCTGTTGTAGATAATTTCTGGTCTGACAAATAGGAGAATACCCCATAAAACCTCGGACGAAGAAAAGCCGGGACGGGCAAACGGGAATTACTAAAAATGGAGACCACACTATTAAAACGAAACATGCTAAACTGGGTAGGTACACTTAAAACTACTAGGTAGGTACATTTGGTGAATGTCAGCGGAATTGGCAAGACATATTTCAATACAGTTTAAAGATCTCACAACACCGTTTATTAATGTGTCCCAGCATAGTCACTGGAGTTTGGTCACTCTTGATTAGGGCTTTCACAAATAACTTCAACTTCATAGATATAGGCTGAATTTTGGTATATTTATAGAATACCTAAATTCAAAAGATTCTCAAGGCTTAGTATTCTAAGTGTATTGTATATGTTGCTGGAAGTAAAGCTCAGTGTTCGGGACCCGTGAAGATCTGGAGTAGAAGAGGGCTTCAACAACCCATGCTTGCCATAAAAGGCGACTATGCGTGTCGTAAGAGGTGACTAACGGGATCGGGTGGTCAGACTCGCTGACTTTAGTTGACACATGTCATCAGTTCCCAATTGTGCAGGTAGATGCTCATGCTGTTGATCACTGGATTGTCTGATCCAAACTCGATTATCTACAAGCCACCGCCATATTGCTGGGATATTGCTGAGTGCGACATAAAACTAAACTCACGAAATGAAACTGAATCGTCATTAGAATTTCATCTATTTTTAAACCATATGTTTACAAAATAAAGAAAACAAGCAAACGAAAATATTTTCGTCCACGAGAGAGATTAGTCGAATTAAGACCGGAATGATTTAATTTTTTTTGTCGTGATACTTATAAACACACTTTCATTCATAAATTTACAACCCCCAAGACAATAAAAAAATCTATGAAAATTTAAGTGGAAATCCAGATTCTTGTACTTGCTACAAATTAGCAGAATTAAGTCAAAACGAGTTGAATTTTGTGCCATGATACTTACAAATATATCCTCATTCATTTACAAAATCCAATACACAGGAAAAGATGTATTTTGAGTAAAAGTGATTATTCTGGCATATTTTTTAAAAATCTTCCTGAACTCGCAAAAGTAAGTCAAAATCAGTTGAATTTTGTGTCATGATACTCACAATGGCCCTTTCATACATTTACATCCTCCAAAACATTAGAAAAGATGTATTTGGAGTGAAAAGGAAATATTCTCGCTCATGGGCCCAATGTTTATCGCCCATGGGCGAGATGATTTTGAAAATCGGTCTCAATTAGCAGACTTAAGTCGTAATGAGCTGGATTTTTGTGCCATGATATTGATAAATATATCCTCATTCATTTACAACCTCCAAACCACAGGAAAAGATGTATTTTGAGTGAAGGCAAATATTCTCGCCCATGGGCCAAAATGTCTTTCTCCCATGAGCGAGAGTTTTCAAAATTGCTCTCATTTAGAGGAATTAAGTCAAAATGAGTTGAAATTTCTGTCATGATACTCATAAATGTACTTTCATTCATTTACATCCTCCAAATATTGGAAAAGATGTGTTTGGGGTAAAAGGAAATATTCTCGCCCATGGGCCAAAATGTTTTTCGCCCATGGGTGAGATTTTGTTAAATAGCTCTAAATTAACGGAATTAATTCAAAATGAGTTGAATTTTGTGACATGATACTTATGAACATACTTTCATCCATTCACAACCTCCAAAACATGGGAAAAGGTGTATTTTGAGTAAAAGTAAATATTCTCACCCATGGGCCAAATGGTTTTCGCCCATGGGCGAGGCGTTTTGAAAAATCACTATACATTAGCCGGATTAAGTCAAAATAAGCTTAATTTCGTGTCAAGACAATAATAAATACACGTTCATTCATTGTAAAACTGCTAAGCCTGGAAAAAAACATGTAGTTTCAATGAAATTAATTATTCTCGTCTATGGGCCAATACGTTTTTCACCCATGGGCGAGATTTTTCAAAATCGCTGTCAGTTAGCAGAGTCAAGTCACAACAAGCTGAAATTTGTGTCATGATACTTATTAACATTTTTTCATTCATTTACAACCTCCAAAACATTTATTCTGGATGAAATTAAACACTTTCGCCCATGGGCCTCCCCATGGGCCTACCCATTGGCCACTGTTCGCCCATGGGCGTGCCCATGGGCGAGCGAGTTTAAATTTTGAGTTTTCGAAAAAAAATTTTTTCATTTTTTCATCCTTAGCACATATACATAACAGCTGCCTGTTTAATTTTGCGAAATCCCTTGTGAGAGAGTGGCCACAGTGCTGAGAGTTTCTGGACTTTTGTGAGTCCAGAATTAAATTGTGACGTGTTATAATTATTCACGTGAATATATTTTATTCAACATTTTAAGCGCCACTCGTGGTACGCAGATCGTACTTCGCCTCCATTCCCCCAACAGCCTCCAGTTCAATAGATAGTGATATCTATATTTCAGTTCGTATTAGTAGTATTCTAGTAGTAGTAGTAGTGGTAGTAGTAGTAGTAGTAGTAGTAGTAGTAGTAGTGGCTTCCCCTCCGTGTCAGAGCTGAGATAGTTTAAAGAACAAACACATCTAATCATCTAATCATCAAACTGGTACTAAAGCTGCGTTCTACAAATGGAAAGCTTCACCAACCAGACAACAACGTGCCATAGTACTTACTTTCGGCAGCCATTAATATGCCTGTAACCCCTGAATCTAGCACGGGCTGTTGACCCGCGTTCTTTCACCTGATGCCTGCAGCCAGGACAACCTACACTCTTCCCCGGGGAAACCATCCCCGATTTCCCAGTGCATACAATGTCAAATACTCTAAACCATTACGCTAAAGTAGTTGCTGTCTGAGCCAGATTTCAGTGGCCTGGAACTAAACAGCGACCTAATATATGTAGGTTGAATGTATTTCGGTAACCGCCTTGAAACATTAACTGCGTGAGTATGGTTTTACGCCGCTTCTAGCAATATTCCAGGCTTTAAACATTAGGCTACCCTACCGTTCCCCTTAAAACATGATCCGAAAACATTTTAGTTTACATTTAACACAGTACATCCAGTTTGTCTGAAGAGCAATACAATATTTTGTTAAACTTGGGGCATTTATTTCAAAACTGGTTTTAGCGAACAAATACTTTTGAAAATATGCAGACTGCCTTTCAAAATATCCCATTAAATACCTCAAACCTGTCGACTCTCCAGAAAATGGCGCCTTCCGTTTAGAAAGTGAGTTCATTTTACGCCGCTTTTTGCAATACTCTAGCAATATCACGGTGGGGCACACCAGAAATAGGCTGCATTTACAGTACCCATGTGGGGAATCGAACCCCTACGTTTGGTCGCGGCCTGTAAATTGAATATAGGGGAGTGTGACCGTGACACCAGGGACGATTACCGAGGAGTTTGGTGCTGAATAATCGGCAATGATCGGAAAGAATAGTTTATAGATGAACTCACATGGCTCACCAATCCGGATGCAACGAAAACATCAGTCTAGATTATCCGGGCATAACATTTTTCAGTAAAACACTGTTTCAAGGTGTTAATATTTTACAATTACACAGTAACACTGGTGAGTGAAACACTCACATTCAAACGTATTTTTACGTTTTTAGATTGTTTTAGGCACAGTTAAACAATGAAATACGTGAACGCACGAGTTGGGATCGATTATCGAGCTTATATTTATATCATACACCAACAGCGCATTCGCTACTATGTCAGCAGTATGTCTTGATACCAGCAACAGTCAGTCGTCCAGTCAGTTTACACCCATGTGCGAGGTACCCTTTATTGCAAATTGTCCACACTGGCGGTTTAATGTCGGGGATACCAGAAATAAGCTCCGTTCATTACAGCCCTGTGGGAAAAGAGCTAAATGATGGAACTTCAACCAGTCGTCTACCGCACCGACCCCTCAATTTTGGACGGACTTTTTGACCGCGAGGTCAAAGAACATTGATATACAATCAGGCAATGCAGTAGATCAACTACGCCCATTGCACACATGTCTAGGACAAATAGGGCTAAAATTTTCGCCGAGTGTCTTGCAGAACGTGTTTGGTTCAAAGACGTTGAACTGACCCTCCCATGTCGCCGTGGCATGGTGACGGATGATCATGGATACGGCGTGGTCATTAAACCGGTCAGATGGGATTTCCGCACCGTGAAGGTCGCAACTGGCTCAAGACATTATTTGATGACGGATCTGAGGGCGGTTGCGGATGTTGTTGTAAAGATTGGATTTGGAAATGAATTTGCAACTGTCCGAGATGATGTAGTTATTGTCCTTGGAACACGTTGGTACCTCGTCTACTATGAGTGAGTGAGTTTTAGATTTACACTAATGTAGCAATATAGCAGCAACGTCACGACGAGGAGCACCAGATATGGGTTTCACACACTGCGCCCATGTCGGCGTGACGAACGAACGCTTTCACCACTAGGCTACCCCACTGCTCAGCCATCGTAAACATCTGCCAACTCCAGTGAATTTGGCTTGAGAAGCTTTTGTTAGTCTTGTCACGACAAAACTGGTAAATCTCAAGCTAAACTGAGTTCATATGAAAAATAAAAACAAAATCCGTTAAAAATGACGTGTATACATTAATACATTTTGATTTGTACAGATTTATATACTAGATCAAAATATGTCAAACTACATTTTATAACCATTCAGCTCCATTCAGTTGAGACATATCGTCGTATCTCAATTGCACAGATCGATGGTCATGCTGTTGATCACTTGATTGTCTGGCCCATAGTCGATTATTTACAGAACGTCATCATATAGCTGGAATACTGCTCAGATGCGGCATTAAACAACAAGTAAACAAATGAAATTATTTTATCGATTGTTAATGAAATCCCACGCGTGTTTGACGGACTTATACATGAATGAAACACTTTATAGCAGGATCGAAGTTATCTTGTTAAGGTAGTGCACTGGCAAACTGTAGCGCAAATAGGGCTGCACAACAGACAGATAATAATGAACAAACACTGGACATTTTCTCTATGTTGCACATCCCCGTTTGCACTACAGTTTGCCTGTGGGTAGTACCAGACATCTTGTTACGCGGATCATTGTGTTGTCCGTGTTTCACTGATGTTTCCCCTCGAGTCGTTGGGTTGAAAATGGCTAGAGAACCTGATCTGTGTGTCCAGAATGGTGCGCATGGACTCCATCACCCGATCACAGAAAGGAACAGAGTCATGCTCTCTCTGTTCCGTTCATGATTGTGACGTGTGTTTTCAACAACTGTTGCATTAACGGTAATGGTGAAGATGTACTTGATCACTTGTTTCGTGATGAGGGTGACAGTCACATTGGGTACGACACATCGTCACTGATGAAGTCGTGAAACTTCCCTGTATAAACGCCATAAAAAATCGTGACGAAAGAGAAGGGATTCCATCATCCCGAAATGTGGAATTAGTGACGGACTGCGTACTCTCAAAATCTCTAATCACTGGCAGTGTGAGAATAGACACTGGGCCGCTAGCCCGTGGCTAGTAAAACTCTAGTCAGGCCAAAAACATTTGGAAGCTATTTCGCTCACTCATAACTAGTGGATTCATTTCTTTGAACTTGGCCTTCAAGCACCTTGGCTTAGCTGGTACCTATTGTGTCTCAGAAACAAACACTGAGCCAAGCATGGAGAAGAAATTAGCTAGTGAATTTGCCCGAAGACTGGGGACAGATTCTACCAAAAAATACGACGGTTACACTGCCCCACTTCCCACCCACCGGTGGGGTAGCCTAATGGTTAAAGTATTCGCTCGTCTCGTCCAACATCCGGGGTGGTGACGAGGGTGGTGTACTCGTTATCTGGTTACTGGGAAATCCCTATGCTTGAGGCAAGCATGGGGACAAGCGCTCCTGTTAACCAACGGATCCACATCTTGCAGAATTATGCTAGAATTTCGTGGCTCTCGTTTTCGCCAGCAGCAGATATTACGAGCTGTATGTCCAGATTCCACGTCTCAAATCACTTTCATTTGCATCAATAAACGTGGCGGCACCCAGTCAAGCCGATGAGATCGACAAGCAAGATCTACACCGGATCTCACCCCGATAAGCGTATCAGATCACTTGAGTACTTTGATAGAGAAAAAAAACATCATGAAAAGATCTGGAAAATATCTACCGGCGCCAGTTTGGCGGTACATCAGTCTTGTAAATCTAGCAATTAACCTAAATCTGTACGGTTTTCGCCAAGTTGTTTACGAACCGGATGTCGTTCTTGTTGCATTGTTGTGAAGAGGCTTTGCACAATCAAGGTCAAGTGCGGTAATCAGGTTGTGAAAGCTTTCTCTCGTCATGCCGACCATCAGCTCACTCCATTTGATGTCAATCACTGGCTCGTCTGGTCCCAACTCGATTATTTACAGACCGTCGTTATGTACCTGGAATATTGTCTTCAAACAAACAAACAAACAAACAGTCACATCTTTTTACAGGAAGGCATCATAGCGGAATTGTTCTGAATCGGTCATCCAAGTCATAGTAAATGACACTTTGACTTTTAACAACACACACGATTTCATCATAACATGTTTGTTGAGGTTTGTTTCAATACAACTTACCAGTAAATTTTTGAAAAGACATTTTATATATTTATACTGTTAGCTGTTGATGTCCCCTCGCCGTGATACTGTTGGAATATTGCTAACAGCGACATAGAACTAAACTCACTCACTCTACGTTTAGTTCTTTCGAATTCACTTACCGAAACAATAACCAATGAAACAAACAAAAATTCTGTGCAATATTCAGGGTGTACTGCTTTTAGTTCAAATAAAGACTATAAACGTATGTAAGTCGCCCCTTTTTGAATTCGCGGCACTATTGCACAAACTTCTATTAAAAAACTTATCAACACCGCGAGACTTTCGTTACATCAAGTATCTCGAATGTTCGGGGCGGTTGAGTAGCCTAGTGGTTAAGTTTTCGTTCATCACACCGAAGGCTCGGGTTCGATTCCCTACATGGGTAAAATGTGAGAAGTCCATTTCTGATGTACTCTTGGTGTTGCTGGAATATTTCTAAAAGCGGCGTAAAACCATACGGACTCACTAATGCAAGCATCTCGAACACGATTTTTATTAGGCTTCGTCTGCATCTACCTGCCTTTCCCACCTAGTTATAAAACTTCAGCATGTTTCCCACAGAACTTGGATCAATACAAGCGTCTATGTCAAGCTCATTCAATCAACTCCGAGGTTGCAAACAGCACTGCATGAAATAGTGCCCAAGTCGTCTGGGAGTTTAACTGCTTGTCGGAAACCACAAACTGCAAACCTTGCAAATTTTCAAAATGGAGACTTTTATTGAATTATGTGTTGCATGTGGGAAAACTCTGCTTGGGTGTTCTTATCAGTAAGTTATAACGTTAGAAACTGACCCTTTGACGTCGAAAAGTCGTGAAATGTTGGCACCTTATCAAGAAAGTAGGCAAAGAAAGAATAATAGATAGTAAGTAATATATTTCCAAGGTTGCTCCTTGAATGAATTCTTTTTCTTCTTTATCGACGGGACTCCGTAAAAGGCACACTTAAACCAAGTGTAAAATGAAAAGAAAACCGAACAAAGGCAAGAAGAGGAAGAAGAAAAAGCAGCAGAAGGAGAGCAGAAGAAGAAGCAGAAGAAGACGAAGAAAAAGAAGAAGAAGAAGAAGAAGTAGAAGAAGAAGGAGCAAACAAACAAAACAAAAAATAAACCACCAACACCAACAAAAAAACAACAATAATGTGAATTAAGCCTTGAGTCTAGGTATTGAAACAGCATGAGGTAGTTGAATGATTGTCATTTTACGCCGGAGCATGGCGACAGTTGGTTCCAAGATTAATAGCTTGAGCAGAGATCCACGAGATTAGGATGCTATAAACGTAGGAGTTTTCCTTACGACGCAGCTTGCAAACCACATCGTCCAGGATGGACTCCATACATTGCACTCATATGAGGAACCGAAACCGGTTCCAGGTCATTTTTCAATTCTGACTTTAGATGATGGAGCACTGCTCATTCCATCGACCATAGGTTTGCCTAGTACTGCGCAATAATACAGCGGTCATCAGCTAAAAGCGGCTCTCACTTAGTTCTTTTGAGAATATATAGGAGAAGAAAGTGCCAACCAAACAATTGTATCGTAATATTATGCGTAAAAGTATCAACTGATCCAATTCTAAATGAAGAGATTATTTTGGACTGGTCAATAAGCGAAAAATATCTGACATTTTACGTCGCTTCTTTTAACTGGAATGACGATGCCACGTTTGTTGAGCATTTTAAGAGCGCTAGATATAATATTACGAGATATATCTCATCAGGAGTTCATCGGGAATGGCCTAAAAGTCGGGCCGGGCGGGGCCACGGCGGGCCAAATATATCATTGGCTAATAAACCCATTAATGAACACAATGCCTACAAATGATTAATGCAACATACACCCTTGATAATAATAATAATCAATTTTAAGCCACAAACGCGTACCATATATAGTTTAGTATGAGTAAATCGGCTAAAATTCCTGAAGACGAGTTTCCTGCGAACTGGCCGAAGTTAGGTCTAAAAGTCGAATCGATAAACGAAACATGATTTGAAATGCCTAAATATTTGACTTCATTCGAAAACAGGTATCCATCGATCCGAAAATATTTCCTACTTCTATGTCCAATTAATACCACCCCATAATTTAACTGTTCATAGTATTTAAAGCATGAATGATACGATCGCTTCCCCATATTCTAAACATCACTTCGACCACAATTGCTCTGTCAGGCTTGGCCCGAGCTCTCCAAAACAGCTTAAACCGAGAACATGCATCTTCTTGAAATTAAATCCATAGATTGGTATCATATCTACCTAAATATCATTTTAATGTTATCAAATGCAACATGTAAAGAGAACTGGTCCCTTAAAGTGAAACCCTTTTTTCACTTCATTCTCAACATAGCCTCAATCAAAAGTGTTAAGTCTCTGTTCGGCCCGACTTGGCCCGAGCTCTAGAAAACAGCTTAAACCTAACACATGTATACTGTTTTGTGTTTACATTTACAGATGACTATTCTATCTACCTAAATATCTCTTTATTGAGTCTCAAAACGTGGTATTTGAAACAAGCACGTTGCTTAAAGTCAACCCTATTTTCTAGACATTTTCAACAAAGACACAGTATCACAAGCTTTCGGTCCGACTTGGCCCGAGCTCTCAAAAGCAACTTAAACCTTGCATATATGTAGAAATGTATTTAAATCCTTAGATCGGTATCATATCTACCTAAATACTACTTTATAATGTTATCAAATGCAACATGTAAAGAAAACTGGCCCTTAAAGTGAAGTCCTTTTCTCGCTCCATTCTCAACACAGCCTCAGTCAAAAGTGTTAAGTCTCTGTTCGGCACGAATGAGCTCGGCCACTCAAAAGCAACTTAAACCAACTTCTAGAATGCCCATTAAACACGTAGTTTATAGGTATGCATTTGGAGAAAGTTAGGTGAAACACTGGGAGGTTAATGAAAACATACCTCTCCCACTGCTCTCTAATAAATGAATGTAGAAAAAACGAAGTTTGTTATATTTTCTAAAGGATATTGTAAGAAGAAAAACACTTTTACGCTAAATAGTACAACTATTGACATCTCAAATGAATGTCTCTATCTTGGTGTACCTCTCACTGGTAATGGTCGGTTCGTTAGAGCAATCTGTACAAGCTAAGAAGGCAATGTTTGTTATCTTCCAACGCATTCGTCAACTGGATATCCCGATAGACTGCCAACTGAAATTGTTTGATAATCGTGTTAAACCAGTTCTTCTCTATGGCACCGAAGTGTGGTGGTTTGAAAATGTTGTCATCATCGAACGTGTCCATCTTAAATTTTGTAAATATATTTTGAATGTGAGACAATCAACTCCAGATTTTATTATATACATTGAATTAGGCAGATACCCCATCAGTATATCCGTTAAAGTTAGAATGATATCATCTGGGCCAAAATGTTATGTCGTAATGACAAATTAAAAAACATTTTTTATAATGTCATGTAAAATCTTTATTCTTCAAATGCTGATTTTAATTTTCCATTGTTATCAATTGTCAAGGGTATCATCCACAATACTGGATTGTATTATATTTGGCTCAGCCAATCTGTACCTAGCATTGTTTGACTTAAGAATAATGTACAGTTCACTCTAATTGATCAGTTTAAGCAGTTATGGTAGGGCTCTGTTGTCTACTCATCGAAGGGTAATTACAATGTAATGTATAGGCATTCTTTATTTATAGAACCTTATTTGTTACAATTACCTCATTACTACAGACGTTGGTTAACCAAAATTAGAACTTCAAACCGCAGGTTGCCCTATGAAACAGGACGTTGGTACGGCATTGAACCATGTAATAGAACCAGCCAGCTTTGAACATCACCTGTCTGTGATGAACTTCACTTTCTATTACACTGCCCGGCACTCAGTGTCCTCAGACATCATTTTCCCCCCAATATTTCAGTAAGTATCCTACTCTTGATAAATTTGTGTATCTAATGAAATGTTACCATTCACCACTTAACTCTAAAATTACCAAATTCATAAAAAAACTGGACTCCGCTCAATGTTTTAATATGCGTGTTGTGTCAAATTGCTGTATGTTCTCTTTGTAAAGACATGTGATATTTGAGAATAAAATTTCTGTTCTGCTCTGTTCTTTGGTGCTTCTACTAGCTATATGTCTGTTCACGAAAACTGAATTATCGGAAAGGCTTGAAGTTTACAACAAACGGAAAAACATCTCCCAGTAACCTTTGCGTGGCAAAGGTCATACAGTGGAAACAAATTTCCCCCGATCCTGAGCTGAACAACCCAGTGACATTGCCATGGACGGGTTTTCATACTTTCGCATGTTCAATGTAGGGAAAACATCCTATTTTTTGAAGCACTACCCGATCGCCCGAACCGGTCTGACTTTTCTTGGCCCGACTTTTAGGCCATCCCAGTTCATCGTAACCAACACTAACATCGTAACTAGATTTCTGCAGCAATACTATTTCAAAATAAGACATTAACAATTATCAATTTTACATCCGCGCATTGGATTACTTTCGTTGATGCTACGGAGATCCGGACATTTCAGCGCGGGAACCAGAGTCGTCTCCCCTAGGCGTGTAAATCCAGCGCTCGTGGGTTCGATTCTCAGAGTACTCTATTAATACATATCCGTTGATTTCTCGGGATGGTAAATATCACACCCTTATGTCTAAAAAGAACAAACAGCGCTAAACACATAGGTCAAGTTTTTTCTTGGGCGGTAACTCTTAAAGATCAGCAAAACACGTTTTATAACATTGTCACTGACTTAAAACTGCCGTAACAATCTTTACATTGCAATTCGATCTTAAAGGGGCACTGATGCGGAGCAATTTCCGTGGACTGGTGTAAACTTTTGTTATTGTTTTTCTCCCGTGAGTACCCGGATGATATCCCAGAATTCGTGACTGGTTCGTGACCTCTGCTGCGCAGTCCGTAAGCGCAATTGATAGTTTAATTATAGACAGATCAACTGAGGTGAAGTCATTTTTACTTCTTTCCAAATGTATTATGAAAACAAATGAAACACTTTGAAGGTTAATCATCTGCCCGTGGCAGAAATGGTAAAAAACTATTAGGACGGAAAACGTCTCTATATTTTGTCTCATAACCTTAGTTAGTTTATTGTCATACTTGTATGATTCTGAAAATTAATAAAAGAACGCACGATCTGCTTATACTCATAGTAAATTTCTAACATAACAGCAACATTTATACATTGTATAGAATGCCAATGTGGATCCTATTTCACACACATACGCGATCTAGTGTGTTTTTTCTGTCATACAGATTCTGCTGAATGCTACAACAAATAAATTAAAACAAAATGCAAAAAATGAATGTAAAACAGACAGATTTTATAGCAACGATGTCAGGCTACTACCTTGTTCAGGAATGTATCCATCAATATCCACGTAAAAGAAATCGTATTCCATTCATCTGCAGCTGGTAAATAATCCTGCTCTGTGTCGCGTGTCTTACAACTGTCTCATTTGCGAAAAAGTAACACATCGTTTCACGGTTTTCTTTAGTTGGTGAAAACCAGATAAACCTCTGATTGGTCCCCCAAGATAGCACACCTGGCAACTAATTGTATGATGTCCACTATTCTAAGTAATTTCGTTAACCAATAATGAGCAATCAATCAATCAACGCAAGGGTGGTTAATTCTTTGAAGGGAGGATGTTGTTTTTGCACTTACACTTTACGACAAGGTGTAGTCATCTTCACACACTGCCTTTTGACAAATCCGCTAGATGATAAAAGTAATTAATCAATCAGTGAGTTATCGGTTAATCCTTTGATCGATGTTTGTTTTTGTAACTTAGTTGATAAACCCTCTTGCATCACTTACATGCACATATTACATAACATACAATACATTTGCCATTACAGACCTTAATTTATAATGTTGAGTATTTACTCCAGACATGAGAAATGCCAAATGGGAACCTTTGTTGAGTAACCGAAGTTGTGTTACTACTAATTATACCTGTTATAAATTCATTAATTGACCATCCAGAGAATGATGACAAATAACATGTGTAGGTTTACACCATCAAACGCGAGTTACAGCAAGGAAGATGTAATCTCTGTGTCGCATGCAGCCTGAAAACACTATTGGGCCGAAACTGTTTTGAGGATACCAACGGAATTTCGTTACATAAGGAATACACACGGGCATTTGCTGTGTACTTGGGTAAATAGGTGAAATAAGGGTTTTTTACGTAAGAAAATTTTCAGATTTCTCTACCAAAGGCATATCAACTGTGTGTTTTTATTATCATAAATAATAAACCATTGTAGCTACCATAGCTACCAAAATTTTCGTAAGATATTTGCTATCACAGCTGAACCAACACTCAGAATTACCTAAATATAAAGCTTTGCAATCTTCCGTACTGAAACAAATGGCTACGAGCCTGTAGACATCATATTTTCATGTAACATGATTAAATATCAGGTTAAAAACACTGAAATAGGATCAAATTGGATCAGTAACTATACCATCCAAGCATCCGAAAAGAACTACACTGCTGGGATATTTGGTTACGATCAGACAAGGAATACCATGGATATTTTTAAACAAATGGCATATGATGGGCATCCGGCCTCCCGACTGTTTAGGTGAAGAAATTCTGCTAATATGGACAGGAGCCCAGTTCCTTTGTCCGTCACGGTCGAAGGAGCGGGCGCTGACCAATTTGCGGTTTGATTTCGTAATTAGACCGTCGGCGAGAAACATTATTCGCTCCGCATCAGTGCCCCTTTAACTGTCCCGAAAACAGATCATGAAGTGGTGAACGGGTTTGCCCGTGGAAAGTCCTAGTTTGCTTCCCAAGGGTACAGTATGTTACCGCATTTGGGTTGCGATTACGTGAAAACTTCATTCAGCTTGACAACCCGATCCCTCCGTCTCCTCTCAAAAGAAACGATTGACGAGGCCCTGCCCTAATTTGGTAAATGTGGTATTAACAGGATCATGAACAGTCTTCAACCCGAACCACCCAGATGAGCTACACCTGACTAGAAGTAGCTATAGGAAACCGAACCTCCTTATATCATCGTGTCCAGAACTTTCTCCAAATTAGCATATTTTTCATTCGTGTGTATGAACGTCTTTAAGACAACTATGACTAGGCCATTCTCTTTGTAACAGCTTGTATGGTATTCGTAAGGGGACTACTTGCATTAAATAACTATGGGTAATTTATGGCTTTGTGGGGGTCTTTATGAATGTTGAATATTCATGAATATCACAATTGTAACATGTTACAATAGTTACAGTAATACACATGCATATTTGATTCAGAAAGAAATTACAAAAATTGTACATGATTTGAGATGAGATTAAATTAAAGAACTATAAAGTTTTCAGAAGGAATAATGAGCGAGTGAGTTTGGTTTTATGCTATCTTCTTTCAAGAAAACAAACTCGGACAAAAAGGTAATGGTTTGACCACATTTTATTAAAATATAAACTTTCTCCTTGTACATCTGGTACACAGTCATCAACTATACACACACCTTAAGACCCATAAACTCATGTAGCAACAAGCTTAATGGCAATGGAAAAATGTTGAATAGTTAGTACTTACAGTAGTACTTATAATAATTTGAGGTAATGGGCATTTCTCCACTACTTCTACACAGAGATCATTAAACATATTTGACCTGGCCACTGAAAATGAATAAGTCAGTATGGTAAGATTCATTCATTTACAAGAACGAAACAAATATCTACCTGAATGCAATTTGTTAACAAATGATTACATACATCTGTGAAGCACCCTGGTCCCTTTCTCCTGCAGTCTACCTTGCAGACAGATACATGTGGATGCAGCAGATCCCCTGTCATGTAAGGGAAACAATTACACCTAAAGTCATGTGGGTCACTGTTGCTTGCAACTTCAGATAAACCTAAGCAGTGTATGCAAAGCAGGATATGAACTCACAATCATGATATCCTAGCAGTACAGTGATAACATCTCAGGAATACTCAGCCTGAGATTTTTTAAGCCAAGACACATAAAATGTTGATATTTACCAGTTCTTTTGACACTATACACTACAAAATGTAATCAAACTTACTGACCATGTAATCAAAAACTTAAACTCACCAATTTTATGACTATTTTGACTACTCACTGAGTGTAAAAAAATGTCTGGTAGGCATGACACATACCCTTCATTCTACGTGTTGCTTTACTTGTCGGTTTGTCATGGAAACATAAGCTGTAAATATGTTGCACAGGATGGACGTGCTACAAACATACTCATAAACAAAGACACCCAAAACACCTAAATATTCAAACATACACAAGACGAAAGACTTTAGGAGATCTCAGTGAGTGAGTTTAGTTTTACAAGGCTATTATCAGTATTCCTGCAATATCATGATGACGCGTGGGAAAATTTTCAACTGATGCAGGCCTTATCACACCAGTTCTAATCACTTTTTTCATTAAGAGACCTTGCATACAAAGTCAAAGGAAATATGGCCTGAAAGAAATAAACAAAACATAGAAAAATAGAAGAATTCACAAATTAGAAAGAACATCACTGACAATCCTGAAACATCATGGTTGTTACTATAAAACATAAACAGGAAAAAAACATGTTTTCCCGAGTGCCATCTACTTTCTCTCATAAAATACATAGCACAATCCTGGTAGAACAACGGATGCAACTCTATGCAAAGAACTGCAGCATAACTGTGCAGATCATGTAGGGGAAATCTAAAACTTTCCGCAAAGGCTTCAAACATATAACAAACATTCACCAAAGTAAAGGTCAAATTAACAAAACCTGTACCAGAGCAAGATATCTGAATTAAAGTTGGGAGCTGTCAAAACAACAACCTCCCTCCATGTCTGAAACAGACCACCATAACACTCGATGTTAACAAGAATGATGAAATAATATACAAGACATAAGAATGCAATCATGAATTCGTGAAAACATATAAGATAAATGGCAAATTAAAAAACAAGATATACACCAGAAATATGAGTCCTGAAAATATATATAGGGTAGACATTGTTTCAAAGATGTAACAAAAAAATTTCCTATTCCATATGAATAAGATAAAATCCTGCCATGTACAAAATCTAAAATTGATGATCTAAATGTTACACACTAAATACCATATCTGCCATATTTTCTTGAGTATACCTTACAGTACCATAGAAAGGCTACATAATTGCCATCAATTATTTACAAAACTTAAATGTTCTGCAGGGGAGAATCCAGGATTTTTGAGAAGAGGGTTAGGGGGGGTAATGCTCCTCAGGGAAATGTTTTCAGGGAGATGGGGTGCACACACACCCTCTGGTTCTGCCCTTGCTGCTGGATAGTCAGATCTTGGAATAAGCATTAACCCCGCAGATGCCACAACATCACTGATATTATACTGTCATGTAGTTTGTGAAACATATTAGGCAGTGACATTGTTCTTTATGTTTTTATGTGTTCAAAGAAACTGGTCAGAATGTCTGTGGACTTTAACATAAAGCATGACTGTTTTATTTGGATTTTGTATTTGGTGTATTAAAGCAGAATGAGAAAGACATTATAAGACAATTCTTTCACAAGTTGATACCCGTAAATACACGTGCATAGCAAGCCATTTTTTTCGGGTAAGTCTGATAGGCTGCAAAGCTTAAATATTTAAATACACGTAGTACTGAAAGCTTGACCAACATTTTGAGTAGTGTCTAAGCCCATGCTTTTCATAATGGTAGCTACACCCCTGAGTATATGTGGGGACTAGAAAGTGGGGAGAAGTAGAAAATTCTTGCAATCAGTTTATCACGGCTTAAGCTACTGAAGTTGATATTTCACCCTGTAAATCCAGGTTTTGTCAAGTATCAGCTGTTCCCTGCCATTATGTGGTTGCATAACCACAAGTAATTGCCATATAATCATAGATCCACACGGCTATCAAACCCTGCCGCTTCACCTTGAGACGACTTAGTCTGGTACACCTGTCTCAATCATCACAGACACCTTGGTCTGTCACCGAACAATTGTATAAAAAAGTGTCTTCTGAAACATAATTAAAATTTGTGATTATTTTTCTATAAAAGTAGCCATTGAACACTTTGTACTGCAAACACATTGTTTAGTTTGTGATGCTGCAAACTGCTGTACCTTCCGACACCTGCATCATAAAAGACCCACCCCTTGATTTTGAAATCCCAAGTTTGAAGGGTTGTCTTGTAGTCTTTGGTACAGACTCTGGCAGCTTCATCAAGTGAGTACCTGCATCTGTACTGAAATTATGTTTTGGAAGGGGAAAAAACTGAAATCAATACAGACTTGTTAGCGACTATTGAAGTAGTAGATCCTATGTGACACCTGTCACCAAGTCTATTGATGGTCATAAGTCTATTGACGTCATCAGTCTATTGATGTCAATCTCTCCATTGATGTTATCAGTCTTAGTACTACTTGTAAACGCTACCAGCCAGGCCTATCAAAGCTCTCAGTCTTCCTCTAAATGTGTAACCCTCTGTCCATGGAGTCTATTGATGTCCGCACACTTGGCAGGACTCAATGTCCTTGACAGCCAGGTTGAAGCTTGTCCACACTTTGGAGTTCTGGAAGCAGACTGTCCCACCTGCCCGCTTCTCCTGGCTGAGCTGAAAGCACAATTACAGGTTTCTAGTCAAGAGAGGCTTCTAGTCAAAGCTGACAGTTGACTGTACCCTGAATGGTATTGTGGTTCACAATATTAATCACTGGATTGTCTAAACCAGACTCGATGACTTACAGGCTAAGAGGCATATAGGCTCTTAAATTACAGTCATAGAGTTAGAATATTACTGACTGTGGTGATAAGCTTAAAACATACTGACCCACAAGAACACAACCAGGAAGGTCATATCATTAACCATCAATTTAATCTAGGAGGAAAATGCAATTCTTCTGGGTATTTAAGAGACGTTTACCACTTTTCTCAACTTGCGAACAAATGTGTGGGGCAGAAAAAAGTACAAAAGTAACAGTGAATATGCTAAGATTCAGTGCATAAAAAAATAGGATAGTATGACAGTGTCAAGGTTTCTGAAACACATTTAGAAGCAACATATATACATGTTGCCACGGTTACTCACATCTCTGTTGATGTCCCCAATGCAGATCCAGTTGGTGCCGTTGCGAGAAATGGCCCATTTTGAGTGGTCCTTTGTCCCCTTGAAAACTATACCCTCTGGCAAGACGATGGACTTCACGTTATACACCTGCAACAGAACATCAGGTGAAAGGACATAATATCACCATACTTGGATAGATGCACAGAGATTATTACAGTGTATGATATGACTAATGTGAAACCGGTGCAAAACTGTGTGTTGACCTTGCTCTCAAAATACACAAGTTTGCACAAGTTCCATATGAGTCGTGTGGCACACTTCTAAGTGTAATAATTTATTCATTACACATTTATTTTGTGTACATTTATGCAAAATATATTAAAGCAAGTGTGACTCCCCTGCTCTTCAATGCCATGTTCAATTGTTCATGATATCACGTTACAGACAATGAAATACAAAAACGATCGTTACCTGGCAAATGTGATACATGCACATATGATATATATGACACTGGTTATGTCTCACCATATGGATAATGAAGGACCCAGCCTTAAATCAATCAGGACCTATATTTTCGAAGTTGTCTTTGAGCCAAGACAGTTGTGTATGGCTCTGACGGTCATTTCAGTACTGGGTGAGCTTTCTAAAATCTAGGAAACCCTGGATTTTACATAATGAGTATGCTTCTTTTAACAATATTTCAGTATTAGTCCATCAATATCAGAATAGGGAAGGACACATATCTGGATAAGATTCACATGATGTTTTTCAAAGGATTCAAACCAGGGCCACTGATGTAATGAGGAAACCTTCTATCCACTGGGCTATCCCTGTATTATTGCAATATGTGTTCAGTAGTGAGTGAGCGAATTAGTTTTATGCTGCACTCAGCAATATTAAAGCTCTATGACAGAGATCTGTAAATAATTGAGTCTGGACCAGACTATCCAGTGATCAACAGAGTGAGTGGGCTTCACATGTGGGGAAACAGAGGCCAGATCTTTAGTGTAACATTTGATGTTTTAACCGTTAGGTGAGCTAAATCCCCCCCAAACAGAAATGATTCTGTGGACGTCCTAGGAAAGTATGTGGGTGGATTAAACACAGTGTTATATCATTACAAGATCTTATTAAAATCAGATCATTTACTTCAATGTGATGTGTCTGAGTTAGAAGATCTAACAGCATCCCTGTAACAGGGCCCCATTTCACAAAGCTATCATAGCGCTACGACTGCCGTACCCCTATACTGTAACTTAGACTACAGTCATAATGCTACGATAGCTATGAGAAATGGGGCCCACGTTGTTCCAGTAAACCCAAGTGAACTTCAACCTTAGAATCAATATGAAGGAAGTGCAAAATGTTTGAACCACCCAGATATCTGCTTTAAAATCGATTCTGCTTCATTTCTGGACCCCACACAGGTACAATGTGTGATGCCCGTTTCTGGTGTCCCCGCTGTGATATTGCTGGTGCAAAACTAAATTTACTCATTTACTCTGTACC
This sequence comes from Haliotis asinina, assembly GCF_037392515.1. NCBI lineage: Eukaryota > Metazoa > Mollusca > Gastropoda > Lepetellida > Haliotidae > Haliotis > Haliotis asinina. The sequence goes on from NC_090281.1 coordinate 46,881,773, forward strand.
ACCTGAACTTCGCAAACATTTATTTACGCGAAAATCTGCCAATGAGTACATACATTTTTTTAAATGCCAAAGTGTTAATATTGGAGGACAATAAGCACATTTTCCATTTATCTGCATAACCTGTTTGTCTGATAACAGAGCTGAGTTTAAAGTGAGTTCAGTTTTATTCCACTTTAGCAATATTCCAGCAATATCATGGTGGAGGACACCAAAAAATGGACTTCACACCATGTGCAAACGTGGGGAATCAATTCCGGGCCTTGATGAGCGAACACTTTAACCACTAGACTACGTCATCGCTTGGAGTGGAGGCTGGGGACTGGCCACCTACCTTAAACTTGCCGGTACAGTTGGAAGGCATCCTACTGCCACTGTTCTGCCAAGTCTCCGTCATCAAGTCACTCTGCACACAAGGAGCCACAAAGTCCTTGTACAAGTCTGAGGTCAAGAATCATAAACAGTGAAATAGTATTTATACATGAGATTTTGACAAAGTCTCATGTTAGTTTTGATGTATTTTTTTGTGAAAAGGGTAACAGTGCAAGTGCTTGGTAACCTTCTGGTCTGCTTTTTCAAAAAGTCTCAGTTGATATTTGCCATCTGCAAAAGCACTAAGTATACAAACCTGTATTTATTCACATTGTTCAAGCAGACATGTCCAGACAAATAAGTATTAACCGATTATGATTTATGTATAGTTAAATATTAATAGAAAACGGACAACAAACAAAAGATTTCAGATCTTAGGACATCAACCCCTAGCGTGCAGTACACACCCCTGTGCACTTAAAAGAACCCATGAATCTGTTGGTAGATGACCAGATGGTTGTTGCACAAATATGTGCTTGAGCAGTTGAACTGGTGAACTGGATATCGGCGCTATCCTAGTATATATATGACAGACTGTCATCTACAAACACTACATAAATAGGATGGTTTCCAGAACACTGAAACTGAGAAAAAACACCATGGAAACAACCATTTCCACTTGGTAACCAGGCAGTTTCCAATAGTTTCATCTTGGTTTCCATGAAAACTGAAACTGAATTAAAGTCTTTGAAGATATAGTAATAAAGAATGTACAATCAAACGCTTACTAAGTCCTGAAAACAACTGATCAAGATCACAGCAAACTTTACACTGTTATGGGGTCTGACCTGCATGGAAGTTTGAGAACTTGGCGAAGCTGGTGAAATTTGTTCCTGACAGGGATGACAGGACGACCTTATTTGACCATGGAGCCTTCTCCAGCCGTGTGTTCTTGATGACTGACACCAGATCTGGATTATTCTGCAGGAAGGAGTCAGGGGTGAAGTGGTCGTACAGTCGGATGTAGTTGAAGAATAGCTGCTTGGCTGTGGTATTAAAGAACAATGTCAGTCAAACTACTAGACCCAATAAAAGGAAAACTCACCTCAACAGGACAGGGAGAATGTTTCTAGGCTTCCTTCAGTAATAACAAACATCATTACGATTGGTGACATAAACAATGAGCTTCATGTATTATCCATGTGTGTCAATCTGACTTGTACAAGGGCGACGAGGAAATGCTTTCAAAAACCACAAGCTAACCCTCCATGCAAAACACTTATGTGAGATTTAATAATACCACATTTACAGTCATGAAATGGTGACATAGTTTCAGTATATGTAATCAAATAAAAATATTGAAAAATACCGAAAAACCCCTAAAAACTAAACTGTACCTATTCATGCATGTACTCAACAATGCATTTTAATCATGAGTGAGTGAGAGTGAGCACTTAGTTACATGCTGCTTTTAGTAATACTCCAGCAATATTACAGCAGGAGATACCACAAATCGGCTTCACACATCATACCCATGAGAGGGACTGAACACAGACCTTCAGCGTGATAAGCGAACACTCTAACCACTAGGCTGCCCCATCACCCCACTTAATATGATGGTTCCTCTACAACAGTCCTCACCAATGGTGTTAAGCTGGGAGTAGCTGTAGGATACGCAGAGGAAGCTCTGTCCATAGATCAGGGCACTATGGGGCCATGTGTAGCTCTCGTTCTTGAAGCGTGGGAACTGAGGGGTGCTGTGGACCAACCAGTAGCCAGTCTTGTTGTCAAATGCTACTACACCTGGAAAGAAAACCACATCAATAGTCATATGTAAATGAGTGACTGAACAAAGTTAACTGTTGCTTGACAAGAACATAAGAATCAATACAGACACAACCCATTATATATAATAAAGAGGTTGTTACCTCAAAAGAATCTTGATTTCTTATCGCTCACTAACTTCCAAAATGCCAGTCAAACTGATGACCTAAGTTCATATGAGGAATCAAACCCAAACTAAAATTCACTCACTCACTCTGTAACACCAAAAATTCGTAAGGTTTTATTTACATGAGAAAAATGCCAATGAGGACGTAATGTTAATTGTCCTTTCTTCACAGACTCAGTGTTAGCAATGGTGGACAATAAGCACATTTTCCACTTGTCTACATAACTTGTTTGGCTGATTACAGAGTTGAAGTTAAAGTGAGTGAGTGAGTTTTATATCACCTTTAGCAATATTCCAGCAATATCAGGGTGGTGACACCAAAAATGGGCTTCTTACTGTACCCAATTCAACATGGATGAGCGAATGCTTTAACCACTGGGCTACCCCAGTCAAGATGACTCCCATATTTGGGACACTGGGCATATCCTTGCATCAGAGTACTACCTACCCTTCGTGTGTCCATGGTTGAGGGACTCCTGGTTGTGTGGGTCGTCATCATTATACATCAAGTACATAAAGTCATCCATCTACAATACAACAGTAAACCTATTTCAGTGACCTAATTCTATTTCTCCTGTTGGACTTTCTAGGATAATTTCTTAGAGGGACTCTCTAGAGAATATCCCCCTTGTCCCAAGGATATTCCATAAAAAGTCCCCTCATCTCAAGGATTTACTTCAGACTGTAAACCTTCACCCTATTGTTTTCAGAAGACACATTTTTTCATAACATCCCCCAAATCTGGTACAATCTTGCTTCCTTGGGCAGTTATCTAAATAATGTCCCTCTGACCCAGGCATTATCGTAATAACATCCCCGGGCATAATCTTAATAATGTCCCTCTGACCTGGGCATTATCTAAATAATGTCCCTCTGACCCAGGCAATATCTTAATAATGTCCCTCTGCACGGGTATGATCTTAATAATGTCCTCTGACCCAGGCAATATCTTAACAATGTCCCTCTGACCTAGGCTTCTCGTAACGTCCCCCTGCTCCGGAAATTTGAATTATTACTTGTTTTGAAGAGTGATATGACTTTGTCTTGCCATCACTGAATATGATCATAAAATGTGATATTCTTGACAGTTTGCAACATCTTGTGCCGACACCCAGTTTCGAACCCATAACCCTTTGCTTACTGGACAGGCGGTTTTATCCACAATGATACAAAGCATTGCTAAGAAGTATGAGATTATTTCTCAGCATGAACCATGTTTCTCGCAAGATGGGTAGTGCAGGCAGCGCACTTCAGGGCACAATTACCATGTGCTAAGCATGTGTAAGGCGAGAAGTCAGCTGGCCATCTCATACCAGTTGATTTCATCAGTGAATACCAACTACTGAAATAATATCTGAAGTACATATCTTCAGTTGGATTATTAGTTAGCTATAACATGACCCATGGGCATAACTGAAATGTCCTTCTTGTACCATGGACATGCCATAGAATGTCCTTCTTGTACCATTGACATGCCATAGAATGTCCTTCTTGTCACAGTGATATTCCATAGAATATCCCTCTCCTACTACAGATATTCCACAGAATGTCCTTTTTGTACCACGGATATTCCATAGAATGTCCTTCTGGTACCACAGATATTCCACAGAATGTCCTTCTTGTACAACAGATATTCCATAGAAGACTGTCTTGACCTCAATCCACTCTACATATACTACAATGGTAATTTCAGTACGTACAAATGTCTTCTTCATACTGCAGTGGATTTAACTTGCAGACTATGAACCTCTATACATTTTTTGGTTGTAATTTTCACAAGGCATATCTGTTCATCTTGTCTGTACCTATTGGAAAATGTGTATATTCTTGTCATTATGTGGAGACCCTATGCTGAAATGTAGATAAGCACATGGAAAGAAACCCTTCAAAATTTCCCACAAAAAAAGCCCAGGACCAGTGAGTGGAAAATGATGAGTGGTCCTGTCTGTAGTTCCAACATAACATGTACCCAACAGAGCTCCAGATAAGATTTAGCTCATGTGGGTCCTGTATGCACTGTACTTTTTGGGAGTGGGTATTATGAATGTTGGGTGGGTATTTCATTATCTGTTGCCCACTGCTTTGAAATATTTGGGTATTTCAGTGATTCTTTTTCTGAGCTAAGTAAATGAGTAAGATTTCTAAGCAGGAATGCACTGCCTTATGTCATACTTAATCACAACTCACTTAAATATAATGGAAATGATTACATAAAAAATCACTCATCCTATACTGACAGTACAACACTACACCTACACAGTACAATGCGACGGCAATCGATGTCTTTTTCAATATGCAAGTGATTATTATGAATTTATTCAGTACACATATGCTTCTAAACTTTTGTGTATGTAACATTTGCACTCAATGCTTAATTGGAAATTTTCTATGCATATTTTACTCAGACATGCAGTTTATCTGGATCTGGGCCTCTGCCAAACTTCCAGTCCAAAATTCACTGGTCACCAGAACTACTGCGAACTTACCATTTTGTGATCCTGATGAATTTTTATAAGCCAGGGACCTCAGGACCAGCCTAAATTTTGCACACTGGAGTATCATATCTTACATGGTGTGATTTCTCTATTTACAATTTGATATACCCCCAGTGTGTATACTACTCACTACATGTTAGAAATGACAGGTGCAGGTTACAAGTGACAGGTTGCACTTTGTGCAGACAACAATAAATCTTCAAATATCTTATAGCTGTCATTGTGTTTTAATTGGGAAGTGAGTGGCCGTTATAAGTGGTGAAAGTTATGTTTCTTTTACCATAATTTGATGCAGGCATCAACATTAGTTATGTAGAAGTAATCACAAAATTTTGATTTATCAATAAAAATAAGGCAAAACTTTAACAAAATCATTAATCATCATGGAGTCAGTTTATGTTAAATGTATAACTGATACTGAGGACTTGTTCTAAAAATTTCTAAACAAATGTTTTTGTTACTTTTTAGAACCAGTGACATTATTTTATGGTGCAACCAAACCTGTAAACCAGGTTGCACTTGGTGCAGGTAGTGAAAAAATAATGAAATTGCACTCTGTCTTAAATTGAGTCAATAGTCAGACAATGGGAAACACCACTTGTGATGGGAAGTAAAGTCTCACTGGCTTGGATTCATAGATGGCCTGCAGCGTGTTGTAGACAGCATGGTTGGTGTCATTCATCGAGACTTTGGACAGCTGCCATGATGGATTTAGCACATCCATGTAGAAATGGCCATACCCATCTCGCAGAATCGGGTTTGACTTGTTGGACCTCAGCTCTGGCAATTTGTAAACGATGAACCTGCAATACAATGTTCATATATATATATATCATGCATTATGGACAGAAACATTGAGAGATAATGACAAAAATATACCTGAACATATGCTGTCACAATCAACATAGGTTTTGCTTTCAGAGTAATATACCTGTCATGTACTGCGGAATAAATATCAGTGATGGGTTTGGTTTGTTGTTTAATGCTGCCTTCAGCAGTATTCTAGCTATATATGACAGCGGTCTGTATCATATAGTCCAGTGATCAACAGCTTGGGCACCAGTGATCAACACCTTGAGCACTGATCAACGCAATTAGGATACAATGACGTGTCAACCAAGTCAGCAAAGTCTGACCACCCAGTCCTGTTTGTTGCCTCTTATAAAGAGCATGAATGGCTGAAGATCAGTTCTAACACAGATCCTCATAGGAATGTCTTGGAAAGAAGATGAAATATCCTGCTTGTCTAGAAAAGTGTTCAATCACATGGACAGACTTGCAATGCATGGATTGTAAGACTAAGAAATCACATTTAAATGTGAATATTACAGAAACTGAACACACACATCAGCTAACACAAATTCTCATTAACTTAAACACCTTTTATTCAGTTTCCCAAAAGAAATACTGTATGTTCATTTGGTTTGGTCAAATGACAAATAACATCGTTAAGAACAAGCCTGTCAACCAATCTGCATGTGTTGGAATGTGTGGAGATGGTACCTAAAACTGTTTAATGCTGTCAACATGTCATCCATATCAGGGGAGACAATCCCAACTTAAGTTATCCTTGAAATGTGGGTTGCCTGTTGTGTTCTTTTAGTTTAGCAAATCAGTAATATGAGAGAAGGGGGTGCGGATGGTATACATGCACATATTAATAATATATGGTGACACATATTTCTGATGATGTGTCAAGCATACTTTGACGGCATATTCTAATTGACAAAGAACCTAGTCTGACACTGACACTACCTCCAGGTAGGAGTTACCACTGGTCGTGTACACGGGTTATAGCTAAAACGGCACCACAGCAGAACGGCACCAAAATCGTTTGGTGAAAAAGGCACCAAATTGGCGAAAACGGCTACTGATTAAAGGGCTAAAACGTCACCATATATCAAACTTTGTTATATTGACTTTATTATTATTTTGACTTTATTGTTTAATTGTTTGTAATGTTTAGATGTTTATTTATCAAGTTATCAAGCATTCTTTTGGGTTGTTTGGTGGTCCTGAAAAGGACCGTTGAGATAAGAGTTTTTTAAACCCAATGGATGGGCCCATGTATCGGGTACATGTCTGTGCTTTAAATACAGTTTGAAGGGTGCGATGTTTTTACTTTCCAATCATTGTCGGCAGAGTAGACGCATTTATTATCTAAACATACTACACGCAGCTTGGGTACGAGAAGCACTTTCCAATCATTGTCGACAGAGTAGACGCATTTATTATCTAAACATACTACACGCAGCTTGGGTACGAGAAGCACTTTCCAATCATTGTCGACAGAGTAGACGCATTTATTATCTAAACATGATGCAAGCAGCTTGGTGAGTGTTAGTGTTATATATTGATGGGCATACTTACCTGATATATTCCTGATATATTATTTATTTATATTTATATTTATATCAATCCAAAGTTCACAATCCAATAACATCTACTTACCTAATATATCTGTTTTTATTTCACAAAGTCTATTTAGGAAACACTAAATGTTTATCCAAAGTTCAGGGAAAAACCGTTGTTATAGAAATACATTTGACGTCTGATTAATTCGTATTTTTTACAGCAAAATAAGTAATGAAGGACATCTTCGTTATGGTAGCCGCAACTGCATTGGGCGTTATCAGAGATATGTCTATTTACTCTATCTGCGTTTAGGTCACTGATCCCGAGCTTGAGGCGACAATGTATTATTTGACAGAATCGATTTCCGTAGTATACATCATAGATGTGTGAGCTGGAGTGCTGGAGATTTCTTTTGAACTCTCCCAGCGAAGGAGAGTTTGCAAGTTTTACGCTCAGAGTGTTCCAAACTCTAACTGTATCTGGGAGAAAGGAGCGTGAATACAGTTGCGTCCTGCACATTAAAGTATTTAATCGCTTACTATTTCTAAGGTTGTAATTGCTATTTTCTGAGACATCGGGTGGGATAAGGTTACTTAAGTAGTCAGGAACCATGTTGTTATACATTTTGTAGAATAGTACCAATTTAGCGTTCTTTCTTCTTTCTTTAAGTGACTTTATATTAGTTTCATTGTATAATTTTTGGTGGCTCGTTCCTCGGACTGCGCCACATATTGTGCGTAGAGCGTCAAGGTGGAGATTTTCGAGACAAAGTGACTCTTCTAGAGTGCAGTTATCCCAGATATGACTACAATATTCGAAATTAGGTAAAATGAAAGATTTGTACATCAGCTCTAAAGTTTTCCGATTTAAACGATATTTGAAGCTTCTCAGGCAATTTATCATCGGACTTACTTTCTTAACAATTTCATTAATATAAGTACTCCACGAGCAATCGTCCTGAAATGTTAGTCCGAGATGCTAAAGGGTAATCTGCAGTCAACAGTCAGTGCCAATACAGAGTGTTGATGTTTGAATACTACACCATAATTTTAAATATACAGGCAGACAATGGTAAAATGACATACATCAGAAATTCGTCACTATCCCTGTAATGTTAACGCTGTTGTGGCACTATTCATTGGACGTGCTGGCACTTTCTATCAACGAATCCATCATGAAATTTACTCATCATGAAATTTACTCTGTATAAAGATTATAATACTACACATATCAATGTTCATCCTTTTTGAAATTGTATATGGTGACGTTTTCGCCATAACATTTGTAGCCGTTTTCGCCAAGGGAAGGTTCCGTTCTGTCCAAACGGTGACGTTTTCGTCAGGTGCCGTTTTGCTGTGGTGACGTTTTAGCCTGCACCCGTGTACACATTACGAGACGACGAGATCACTGTCATGAACTGACAATAACAATTGAAGGAAGAAATCATTAATTTGACATGACAAACTGTAAACATAAACTTTCTAGCAAGATCAAAGGAAACAAATAGCAATATTCATCACATAGGTAAATGTCCGGATGCTAAATCGCTCGAACATAAGTACTTAAAATAATTTAAAGTTACTTCCTGTAATCGGTGTTAACATCGGGTGCTCGCGGCTCGGCGATGATTATCCATGGCTCTTTTGTCATATTGACGGAATATAAACTCGATCTGGACTTACCAGTCCACTGGCTTTCCAGTTGAAGACATACATTGCACACCGAATGCACCTGAAACACAACACAAGAATACAAGAACAGCTAACATTTTAGTAAGAAACAGCAACTGTTCGTTTGCAATCACGAGTTCTCGTTTGTTGTGCTTGTTTTCTTATTCTTCATTCTGGATCCAGTTTCTATTTACTTGATCATGCGGATTTGAATCCGGTTTGACGGGCACCTGCAAGGGTGCTTCGTTAAATGTATGTTTGTAGAGGACATATTCTGACATGTACGAACATAAAGTTACAAAAGTAATCATGTATCCGAATATTAAGCATTATTTCTGATAGAAAACATGTTCTCATATGATTAATTTGTTTCGGCTAGTAATAGTTATCTTAGAGGAAGTTCCAGATAATGATTACCCATTGGGGAAAAAAAGATTTTTAAACTCTTTGCAGCGCCTTGGTTACTTTGAAAGGTTAAAATAAGCGTAGTATATCCCTGAGAGGAGCTTTCGGAGAACAAGCATGGCGGCCACGAGAAAGTTAGACTGTAAAGATTTACATGCATATTTGAAAACCTTACACACATCCATCCTCGACAGACTGTACAGCCACCCCGCAACTTGTCTGGCTGTCTTCAGGTACCAGCTAGGAATTTACTTTTCTTTCCACAGTAGATTTCAGTTATCAAATGGACATTGCTATAAAAATGCAACGTCTTGAAATTCAGGGTATATTTTCCAGTGTTTGTTAACAGTGTTTATCCTTGATATAAGTTGTAAATATATCTCCGATGCGTTCTGTTATACGTTGTAGTAGCTATTCTGTTAGTCTGTCACTCAGACCTGAAAACAAATCCAAGAAAGCCTACGCAAGTCTAGAATATTTTACAAGTCTAGATTTCCGCAACTTTTGAAAATGAAGAAATTCTCAGGGTTTAGATTGCATTATATTTTTTTTACTGTGAACGTTTTTCTGTAAAATATGTTTATTTCAGAGACTGGAAAGAGTTCCTTCTGATCCCCCATTTTCTTTCTTCCGTAGAGTAACAGAGGTAACACTAAATGGTTCAACTTTATTTATTGTACTTAACTATGATGCTTTTAGTTATTTTTGTGAGCCCTCTAGTAACTGTTGTGTTAGGTTTTGTTAATAATTCTGGTATATGTCAATATATAAGTATCATTTGGATAGGGGAACATGAGGAACTCTTACCCAGAGACTATGTAGTTGTTAGTTTATTATTCTGTCACAACTGCTTGGTAGACGTGAAAGTGTTTTAACCGACCTAACCTGTTTTACTCAGCTCTAATAAACCCTTAATATTGCTGAAAAGATATGACGTAAGAATGAAAGGATATTGATTATTTGAAGTATGGAGTGACCATAGTCGGTATATTAACAGTCATTTTTCACTACTTACAATTCTCAGTACACTGAAATAACAGTATCTGTTGCCCCCATGGTAAGGGTTAGCATGGTTAGTTATACTATAGGCGAATGTATTCCTGAGAGGTTCCTGGTAAGGATTATGGGCAATTTATTATATTTATGAGGAGGCCCCCAACACCATGAACACTATCCAAATGTCCGAAGGTTGCCTACTGTTTTTGTTTTATTCAGTAAGGATTAATCTCAAATTGTATTTTTTGTTATGATTATTTCCACAATGTGCACTATTTTAATGTTGAAAGCTCCAGTGGATATTGTACAAGTTGAACAAAATGCAACAACAATGTGAACATTTTGAAAATCTGACTGTGACATGTTTGCAGTGTTTTCAGTCTAAGTAAACTTATCCTCAGTACTTTTCGTTACACTCCACCACTGAGTCTAACAAAACCTTATGGGAGGTCGCGTCAGGTAACCTTTGAGATTGACCAATCAGAACACAGCTTACCAAATCGCGAAAGTGCACATTCGCACATCCCTTATGAACATTTTATCTGGAATAGGTTCGTACCCGAACTATTCTGAATGCTATTTAGCGTACGATCGCTTCCGGATGATGCACACAGCGTACGTACTGCCATGACAACGGTGAGTAAACAGTCGCTGAAAATAGTGTTTTTGACAATATTCAAGCATGTTAATTTGCAGAAATATTAGCTAATGGTAACCATGTCAACAGAAACCAAAAGCGTATTTACTACAGGTCAATTAACTGTGTTATATGCAGATTTTTGTTTGTTTGAGATCTGTGTCGGTGACCTGAATATTTTGGAAGTCCCTCCGATCCCTAAATAGTAGCCGTTGTCTGATTGGTTAAATCTATTTAACCGTCTGGCATTTGATTGGACCGTCATTGGTTGCTCAAAGGTTACCTGACGCGACCTTCTACTAGGTTTTGTTAAACTCAGTGGTGGAGTGTAATGAAATACACTGAGACGAAGTTTACTTAGACTGGCAGTGTTTAAGGTAGGAAGTATCTTTAGCAGTTAGTGTAGTGTATGATCCTATAATTAGTATCATTTTTAGAAATAAAAAATTTATATTTGTGAGTGAAAGTACAGCTTCACCAAGAATTATGAATAGTGTATCCACACCTGATTCTGGAAAATAAATACCTTTACAATATCACTATTCTCATGATATTAATCAGTGTATCAGCATTATTACTTGGGGTGGCATGGCCTGTTGGTTAAAAAATACTGATGCTAAAACTAAACTCACTCATTCATACTTTTGTGTTGTACAATATCACACTCTACATGACATTAATTAGTATGCCAACATTGTATCATTTGTGATATGAGAACATGCTTGAAATTAAGTAATTAATTATTGATTTTTTAATGCTTCTGATGAGAGTTGTCTCTGACATGGTTACAGACCAGGTCACAAAATCTGTCAGTGGTAACCATGGTAACTGCAAATAAATGCAAGATTAGAAAACTCATTTCAGCATGTTTTAACTTCATAGTGTTCACCTAAATAAGGGGCAATGTGGTAGCTTAGTGGTTAAAGCGATTGTTTGTCACACTGAAAATGCAGGTTTGATAACTCTCATGGGTCCGGTGTGTGAAGCCCATTTCTGGTGTCCCCCACCATGATATTGCTGGAATATTGCTGAGAGTGACATAAAACCATACCCACCCACCCGCCAAGATAAAAGAATGTTTTGCCCATTTAAATCTTGATTTTATTTCTAAGAATTTATGCTCCTTGTGAACACATTATTGCTAACTACAACATCTTCACTGACTGTTTTTTGTTTCCCTCAGAGAGTTGCCAGAGCTCGGACGCCACTATGTGATGAGAATTTTGTTTGTGGAACAGCCAGTTTCCCAGTCTGTTGTGGGTCAGTGGATCTCCAACAAGCACCAGGAGTAAGTTCTTCTCCAGCATTAGCATTAATTTCAGTTTGATAGGTTTTTCTATGTGAGTCTCGCCAGAGACTTGAGACAAAATGAGAAGATGAAGAGGATGATTTTGCGTTTCATTATCATATTGAAGGTGTTCACCTGTGGGACAAAAAAATATACTAATTGTGGCATAGTTCCATAAAAAGATCATAGTGGTTGTTACTTTCATGCTCAAACGTGGAATTACAAGGTAATTGTTACACTCAAACTCAAACATGGACTTTTGTAAAACAGTTAGAGGTCTATGATAATTGTTACTCTCATACTCAAACATGGACTTTTGTAAAACAGTTAGAGGCCTATGATAATTGTTACTCTCATACTCAAACATGGACTTACAACAAATGATGATTGTTAGTCTCTGGTGTTAAATGGATTTTCTTTGCAGTAACAATAATAATACCTTAAAAAGCCAAGATACTATACTGTACTACTAGATATTTGTATTAACTGCTTTTGTTATTTTCAGAGAGCATCGTAATGCAGTGAAGTCTTTGTCTGATCTGAGGGTGTGGCACGACCAGCCCCTCCCTGGGGGGATGCCAGGCTGGTTACTGAATCACACATTCCGAAAAAACATGAAGATTGCCTTGCTGGGAGGGTCAGTGTTTTCCTCTGTGATTAGCATGATCATGATCCTGTTTTTTGTTCTCGTCTTCTAAAATCCGGCCACCGTATTGATGGAACAGTGTGGCATGCTGTGTCATACAATAATCAACCAACTTCTTAAGTCTGTCATGACATCATTCTGCACTATTCCAGCCTATGGTGTTAGTCTGTAAATAATCAAGTCTGGGCCAGACAATCCATTGTTAAAAAGCATCACCATTGGTCTGTGGCAAAAGGATGATACAATATAAACCAAGTCAAGTAAACAGAGTCTTTACATCATTCCAGATCACTGTGGTCCTTTTGAAGCTCATGCCTCTTTTCCTTCCATCCCCAGAAATGATGGAAGAAGATGTGTTCCAGGACCTTGTACAATTTCAGAAACCCAAAAAGGGATTTGAACTCAGACAATGAGCAACACATGTCTTATGCTGCATTTCAAATGTTGACTAGTTCATAAATATATGCGTTTCCAAAGGGTTGTTATATGTGAGATTAAACTGTGTTCTTGAATGTCCAGTGGTGATGCCTGGACAGGCGGAGGGCCACTGCCACAGGACAAGCATGCCAAGGACATCTCATTTCTGGATAAATACGCCTTGGAGAGATGGGAGGTAGGTTTTCTAGAGACAGGAGATACAAATATATTCACAGAAGTAAATAGATAATGTTTAGCTGTGTAATATGTTAACTGTGCATATTTAGGACATCTGTCATGTCGTGTTGGTCATACAAGTACATTCACAAAAGTAAATAGATATGTTTAGCTGTGTAATATATTAACTGTGCATATTAACAGAATTAAGGACGTCGTGCTGGTCATACAAATATATTCACAGAAGTAAAATAGATAATGTTTAGCTGTGTCATATATTAACTGTGCATATTAAGAACGTCTGTCATGTCGTGCTGGTCATACAAATATAATCACAGAAGTAAATAGATAATGCTTAGCTGTGTAATCTATTAACTGTGCATATTAAGGACGTCTGTCATGCTTGTGGCAGGCAGTCTATATGAAGTTAAAATATTGATTTGTTTGATTCCAGTGTGTGTTGCACTTTATGGTGGGATCGTCGGAGGGGACAGATGGGGTCAGCAAAGATATCATCGATGTGCTGCTCCACAGTGGGCTCATGAAGGAGTGAGTGGACAACTATCTACCACATTGCTGGCACCTGCATGTTCTAACTGTTGTACCTATGTGTAGGATTATTTCGGAAAAATGTCAAGGAAAATACGCAGCGTTCCTTACCTGAGGGGAGGTAGGGTCGCTTTGTGGTTAAAGCATATGCTCGTCATGCCGAAGACTCAGGTCTGACTTGCCAAATCGGTAAAATGTGTGAAGCCCTTTTATTACTAAAAGTGGTGTAAAAATATATACCCAACATGTGCTTCTCACTATATATTAGGTCATGTCTTGTTTTCGAATACCCGCATTTGAGGCTTTTGTTTTGGAGGAACAGGTTTTACTTTTCACTGGGAAGACCTCTTCCCAGGTTTTACTTTTTGTTAGTAAGACCGCTTCCCAGGTTTTACTTTTCCTAACTTTATACGAACATCAACATTCAAATGATACGAATGTTTGAAATCAATTGAAAATTATTGTTCAAGATTAAACTCACAACAAGAATGTTTTCCCAAGAACTGCAAGTCTCAGATGCATAGGCTCTACCGCATGGACACCGGGCCGACGAAGGTGTCAGGGTTAAATTATCTATTTATAGATAATGTCATTAAAATGATTTTACACACGCTTCAGTTATTGTTATGTAGCTTCATTATAGGTCACATGCAACCAAAAAATCAAAATAATTAAAACACAATTATCACTTATTCATGACATAAAATATACATAACTGCTTGTGAAAAAACGAATAAACAAAAAATTCTAAGTGTACAACTGCGGTTCAAAAGTGCAATATTTTGTCCTTGGGCTTACTCTGCTTGAAACGAAGTCCTAACGAGACCGAACTTAGTCATAGCGGATGGATGTGCACTAAAGTGTAATGATGCCTCTGATTGGCTGGTTCATTTGCTGATACGCTGAGGGCTGATGATCTATTTGATGGGCATTTTAGGAGTATGGCAAGACACAAGAAAGCAAGATTCTTTATGAATGACAACTGCTTTTATTGTACTTGATGTGTCGTTTCAGTATGGCTTCATATATCATTGTCAAACAAAAGCATACACACTAGAAGTTGTTATCCATAAAGAATGTATATAGAGATGTGAAGTTTTGTAAATACGTGTTCTCTGTATTTGCGTTTGATCCAATCCAAAATCATCTCAGTAGAGATGGTGAACTACTGTGTGGCTGGAAACTGTCATTCGTCCAAATACAAAGCAGGACTTTAAACTGACAAGAGTTTGCACCAGTTTCTGTCAGATCCAGTCATCCGAGAAAAATGGATGTAGTTTATTTGCAACCCACAGACGTAAAAACATGTCATGAGTACAAGTATCACACCTGCCTAATTACATAATGTAGCAGAGACAAGACTCGGGTGCACGAGTCATAAATCAATTTGATTTGTTTATGGCATATAGCCTGATAGGTCAATGATTAAGTCTCTGTATTGCATGCTGTTCTTAGCAGATGGGCAGGGAGACATATAGGTGTCAATAAACCAGACAATGAGCTTTCCCTGTGACAGAGGCTGCTTGCCCCAATGAACAAGTTTATTTTTATGTAATGTGTAGATTGTTTACTTGTTTGTGTGCACAAACAAGATTAGGCTACTGCTCACAACCTTATACTCTGAGCATGTATACTGTTTCAAGCTCCGCGAACCTATGTGCATGTGTTATGGGTGAAGCGCAGCATAGCTGTTGAAAACACTTTTTCCCCCAGCGTTGGGGGAAATTGAGTGAATCATTTGAACTTGGGTTTTTTTTCAACTTTCTAGGTTGAATTGGCATTTTTGATGATTTGTAAGTGCATACCGAAAGGTATCAGAAGCTGCAAAATACGCACGTTCCATGTGGACTTTAAATGATCATCTACATTGTAATTATCCATCATTGACGGTGTATATGTTAGAGAAAACACTTCTCCTTGGTTTTGGTAGACAGTGTAAAACCATCGGGGTTGGGAAATCCCTACCCCTCTGGTTTTACAATGTCTACCCAAACCGAGGAGAAGTGTTTTCCTCTGTACCTAACATTCGCTTTCATTTGGAAGTTTTGATTCCAGTGAAATAGTTCCTGGCATTCAGTCACAGACTGTTCTGTTAGTAATGGTTAAGTGTCACGAATGAAAGATGTTAATCACATCATTTGGACATCCAGGGATTGGAAGTGGCTTTCAGATATTTTGTCATCCCTGTCTGCATTCAGCCCCCTCTTCCTGTTTCAGGGAGTCGTCCGAGCCGCTGCCATCCATTTCCCCGGCTGGGTTCCAGTTCCTGCTGCTTGATACTGGCTCCCAGGTGTGGTACTTCATGCTGCAGTACTTGGAGTCCGTGGAGGTTAGTGTTGCTGTGGTTACTGTACCAGGTGTGTAACTTCATGCTGCAGTTCCTGGAGTCAGTGGAGGTTAGTGTTGCTGTGGTTACAGTACCAGGTGTGGTACTTCATGTTGCAGTTCCTGGAGTCAGTGGAGGTTAGTGTTGCTGTGGTTACAGTACCAGGTGTGGTACTTCATGTTGCAGTTCCTGGAGTCCGTGGAGGTTATTTTTGTCATGGTTACTGTACCAGGTGTGGTACTTCATGCTACAGTAGACCCGTGAAGGTCCCGGGGTAGAATAGGCCTTCAGCAACCCATGCTTGCCATAAAAGGCGACTCAGCTTGTCGTAAGAGGCAACTAACGGGATCGGGTGGTCAGGCTCGCTGACTTGGTTGACATGTGTCATCAGTTCCCAATTGCGTAGATCGATGCTCATGTTGTTGATCACTGGATTGTCTGGTCCAGACTCGATTATTTACAGACCGCCGCCATATAGCTGTAATATTGCTGAGTGCGGCGTAAAACTAAACTAACTCACTCACTCACTCATGCTTCAGTACCTGGAGTCTGTGGAGGTCAGTATTGCCATGGTTACTGTACCAGATGTGGTACTTCATGCTGCAGTACTTGGAGTCCGTGGAGGTTAGTGTTGCTGTGGTTACTGTACCAGGTGTGGTACTTCATGCTGCAGTTTCTGGAGTCCGTGGAGGTTAGTGTTGCTGTGGTTACTGTACCAGGTGTGGTATTTCATGCTGCAGTTCCTGGAGTCCGTGGAGTTTAGTTTTGTCATGGTTACTGTACCAGGAGTGGTACTTCATGCTGCAGTACCTGCAGTCCGTGTAGGTTAGTATTGCCATGGTTACTGTACTAGGTGTGGTACTTCATGCTGCAGTTCCTGGAGTCCGTGTAGGTTAGTATTGCCATGGTTACTGTACCAGGTGTGGTACTTCATGCTGCAGTTTCTGGAATCCGTGGAGGTTAGTTTTGCCATGGTTACTGTACCAGGAGTGGTACTTCATGCTGCAGTTCCTGGAGTCCATGTAGGTTAGTGTTGCTGTGGTTACTGTACCAGGTGTGGTACTTCATGCTGCAGTTCCTGGAGTCCGTGGAGGTTAGTGTTGCTGTGGTCACTGTACCAGATGTGGTACTTCATGCTGCAGTTCCTGGAGTCTGTGGAGGTTAGTTTTGCCATGGTTACTGTACCAGGAGTGGTACTTCATGCTGCAGTTCCTGGAGTCCGTGTAGGTTAGTGTTGCTGTGGTTACTGTACCAGGTGTGGTACTTCATGCTGCAGTACCTGGAGTCCGTGTAGGTTAGTGTTGCTGTGGTTACTGTACCAGATGTGGTACTTCATGCTGCAGTTCCTGGAGTCTGTGGAGGTTAGTTTTGCCATGGTTACTGTACCAGGAGTGGTACTTCATGCTGCAGTTCCTGGAGTCCGTGTAGGTTAGTGTTGCTGTGGTTACTGTACCAGGTGTGGTACTTCATGCTGCAGTACCTGGAGTCCGTGTAGGTTAGTGTTGCTGTGGTTACTGTACCAGATGTGGTACTTCATGCTGCAGTTCCTGGAGTCTGTGGAGGTTAGTTTTGCCATGGTTACTGTACCAGGAGTGGTACTTCATGCTGCAGTTCCTGGAGTCCGTGTAGGTTAGTGTTGCTGTGGTTACTGTACCAGGTGTGGTACTTCATGCTGCAGTTCCTGGAGTCCGTGGAGGTTAGTGTTGCTGTGGTCACTGTACCAGGTGTGGTACTTCATGCTGCAGTACCTGCAGTCCGTGGAGGTCAGTATTGCCATGGTTACTGTACCAGGTGTGTAACTTCATGCTGCAGTACCTTTAGTTCATGGAGGTTAGTGTTGCTGTGGTTACAGTACCAGGTGTGGTACTTCAATTGCCAGTATCTCGAGTCTGTGGAGATAAGAAATGCTGTGGTTACTGTCCCAAGTATGGCCGTTCATGCTGCAGGACCTCATGTCCGAGGAAGTATGTGTTGCCATGGTTACTATCCCAGGCGTGTTTCTTCATGTGGCAGTACTTGAGTCTGTGGAGGTACGTGTTGCTTTGGTTACTGTCCCAGGTGTGGTACTTCATGCTGCAGTACCTTGAGTCTGTAGAGATACATGTTGCCATGGATACTATACCAAGTGTGCTACTTAATGCTACAGTACCTTGAGTCTGTGGAGGTATGTGTTGCTATGGATACTGTACCATGGTGTGGTAATTTCTGCTGAAATATGGTTAATATTTTGATTTCATTTCTTGGATCTGTTTTCTGTTTCAGTCTCGAGGAATGGATCTTGTAGAGTGTTTATCATTTTTGTTCCAGTTAAGTTTCTCCACACTAGGAAAGGTAAGTAAAGTATAAATAATTTTTCTGATTAAACTCACCTAGCAATTTGTTAACCATGTGTCTTTCTGTATTGTAAATACCATGTCTCACATTAGTTTTACTAGGCACATTTTCATTTATTTCACTGTAGTTAAATAAAAATCAATGGAAATACACTTATGTACATATGTAGATCCTTTACGTCACACAGATATTAAAGGTCTGCCTCACAGTTTGCTGGTGGCCTACTAATGCCTTGATTGACAGTATAGTGCCATATCAAGTAAACCATCCGTACATTTGCAACTTTTCTTGTCAGTAGGAGAAGTGGCATAGCCTAGAGGTTATGCAGCTGCTCATCACACTGAAGTCCCGGGTTCAGTTCCCCACAAGGGTACACTATGTCAAGCCCATTTTTGGTGTCTTCCATCTTGATATTGTTGGAATAATGTTAAAAGAGGCATAAAACTATACTCAATCTTGTTATCACTCAGATAGGCTTGAAGTCAGTAGTGTTGTGAAATAGATATGTTGTGCCATGACGCAGGACTACTGTACAGAGGGCATGAGTGAATCTCAGCTGAAATTCCTGCAGCACCTCCGAGAGTTTGGACTGGTTTACCAGCGTAAGGTGAGCAGGTCCATATGTACATTTAATCAAATCACAGCACCTCTTTTTTAATTTTATGTTATCATTTAGCATTGCAGCAGAATACTGTTACCTTCATATGCCAAACATGCCCTGTTGTCTTGTTGGAGTGGTTCCTGTGATTTTGTTGCGTTGGAATCCTGTTTTTTCTTACACAAGGGCTCCTGTGATTTTAATTTTGTTTGTCACAGATCCTGTCATTTTATTTTTGTGGGGATATTTTTGTTGTAAAGAGACAGTTGACTAAAGGATGATGTTCTTACAGTGACTCACTCATGTATTGTCTGTCATTCCCAGATTGCATCGGTTTTGCTCATGTTATCAACCATTGATTTCCATAACTAGACCTTGGTATGGTTCATACTTCCATGACTGCTGGAATACTGCAGACTGACCATTCATTTGTTGTTTTACAGAGAAAATCTCAAAGATATTACCCCACCCGCCTGGCCATCAACATAGCATCAGGACTAACTACTTTCAACACTGACAGCCATTCATCTGGCTACCTGGTAGTAGAGACGAACTACAGAGTGTATGCTTATACAGGTACATATATACTGCAGGATCATGGTTCCTAGGCTTGTACAGGTACATACATATTGCAGGATCATGGTTCCTAGGCTTGTACAGGTACAAACATATTGCAAGATCATGGTGTCAAGCTTGGTCAATGTTGATTATGTCTCTAGGATTATACAGGTACATACATACTGCAGGATCATGGATCCTAGGCATTCAGGTAGATACATACTGCAGGATCATGGTTCCTAGGCTTATACAGGTAGATACATACTGAAGGATCATGGTTCCTAGGCTTATACAGGTACATATATACTGCAGGATCATGGTTCCTAGGCTTCTACAGGTAGATACATACTTCAGGATCATGGTTCCTAGACTTGTACAGGTACATACATACTGCAGGATCATGGATCCTAGGCATTCAGGTAGATACATACTGCAGGATCATGGTTCCTAGGCTTATACAGGTAGATACATACCGAAGAATCATGGTTCCTAGGCTTATACAGGTACATATATACTGCAGGATCATGGTTCCTAGGCTTATACAAGTAGATACATACTTCAGGATCATGGATCCTAGGCTTATACAGGTACATATACACTGCAGGATCATGGTTCCTAGGCTTATACAGGTACATACATACTGCTTGTACTGGTACTTACATATTGCAGGATCATGATTCCTAGGCTTATACAGGTACATATATACTGCAGGATCATGGTTCCTAGGATTATACAGGTACATATATACTGCAGGATCATGGTTCCTAGGCTTGTACAGGTACATATACACTGCAGGATCATGGTTCCTAGGCTTGTAGAGGTACATACACACTGCAGGATCATGGTTCCTAGGCTTGTACAGGTACATACTGCAGGATCATGGATCCTAGGCTTGTACATATACATACATACTGCAGGATCATGGTTCCTAGACTTGTACAGGTACATACATACTGCAGGATCATGGATCCTAGGCTTGTACATGTACATACATACTGCAGGATCATGGATCCTAGGCTTGTACATGTACATACATACTGCAGGATCATGGATCCTAGGCTTATACAGGTAGATACATGCTGCAGGATCATGGTTCCTAGGCTTATACAGGTACATATATACTGCAGGATCATGGTTCCTAGGTTTATACAGGTACATATATACTGCAGGATCATGGTTCCTAGGATTATACAGGTACATATATACTGCAGGATCATGGTTCCAAGGCTTATACAGGTACATATATACTGCCGGATCATGGTTCCTAGGATTATACAGGTAGATACATACTGCAGGATCATGGTTCCTAGGCTTGTACAGGTACTTACATATTGCAGGATCATGGTGTCAAGCTTGGTCAATGTTGATTATGTCTCTAGGCTTATACAGGTACATACATACTGCAGGATCAAGGTGTCAGATGTGGTCAGCTTAGATTACGTTTCTAGGTTTGTTATCATTGTACCCATTCTTGTAATACACCCCAAGGTCGTGAACTTTCAAAACCTTACATCAACAGAACACCAAACTAATGTTTTACCCTCCCATCAGTGCAGCTGCCCAACTGTCAAACCGCTCTTTCACTCACGACATTCTAGTCTTCATGCTTTTATCATTCCAGACTCTCCTCTACAGACTGCATTGTTGGCATTATTCTGTCAAATGTTATACAGGTAGGTTCTGTCAAATGTTATACAGGTAGGTTCTGCCAAATGTCATACAACTTAGTTGTTTTAAGTGTCATATAGACAGCTACATTCTAATGGCATACAAGTAAGTTCCATCAACTGTCTTACAGGTAAGTTCCATCAAATGTCATACAGACAGCTAGCTGCACTTTAATGTCATACAGGTAAGTTCCATCAATTGTCATATGAGTAAGTTTCATCAAATGTCATACAGACATGTTCACTTTAATGTCATAAATGTCATACAGACTGGTACACTCTAATGTTGTACAGGTTAGTCAACGTCAAATGATGCAATGTTTTTCAAGGATGTTTATGTTTAAGGACTCTAGATGTCACCCTTTCTGTTGACAGATTCCCCAATATGGCTGTAGCCAACTTGTCCCGAGATAGCGTCAGAGCAGCTCTGATGAGGGGAATAACTGCTGAGCAGGTAAATGCTTCACATGTGAAGCCTTCAGTCTCTCTAATACCTGACACTGTTATGTAATTGAGTGAAAAGTCGTGTCTGGAATATCGGTCACATTAAATATTTAAGATTTACAACTGCCATGCTCCTTTAAATATGGTGTGATTACCAACCAAAAGAGAGATATCCTTAAAATAGTTGCTATGTCATGTGCAGTCTGCTGTGTCAGGAAAATCTCACTACCATCACTACTTTCATTTTGGTAGCAGACTACAAAGAGAGTTGATCATCTGGTCACAAATCCTCTCTTTTGCATTTATTTCTAATTTTCAGCAAACTACTTGTTTTTTATAATGCGAACCAAAATACCTTTCAAGGATTTGACTCTGTAAATAGTTAAAAACTTCGGTATCATGCATAAAACCCTCCCTGATCCTCAAGCAAGGCAGTGGGCCAGTCTAGTGGTAAAACTGTTTGCCGTCAAGCTGAAAACCCACATGGGTAGAATGTGTGAGGCCCATTTCTAGTGTCTCCTGCCATGATATTGCTGGAACAAAATTAAACTCACTCTTCCTCAAGCCATCTCATCAGTTTGACATTCTGTGAGTGCCATATGACAAGCCAGTGTGATACAGGTGCAGTGAGGCTTTCTCTGGTCTAAAGCAACATTCACTCTATCTCACAGTCTGGTAGTAACAGTACTGCATGTATTTGTTTTCACAGATAATCAACTTCCTACGCAGCCATGCCCATCCGGAGATGATGAAGACAGTAAGTAAAACCACAGCCTTAGTTGTCAAAGGAAATTGACTGAGAGATCCCATGTTTTAAACTGAAATTCCAGGAAATGATAATACCATTGTTGTTTGCATTGAAATGATTAACAATCAGCGCCTTTTCAGAGGACCAAGCCACAAGTATTTCCCCCCGACAGTGTTATTACAGGATTGTTTATCCAACAGACCCCCTTGATCATCTTGTGTTGCTGTACAGTTGTCTCCCCTGCGATGACCATATGTTATAGGAATGTTTCCCCCCACAGACCCCTGTGATCCCCCTAACTGTGTGCGACCAGGTTCGACTCTGGGAGCTGGAGAGAGACCGCTTCAAGTTTTCAGATGGCGTCATGTACAACCAATTCCTGTCTCAGAATGACTTTGAGCTTCTCAGAGACTATGCACAAGTGAGTTATCTCCCAGTGGTTAACTGACTTAAATATTTGTGCTTTACTTGGCTCAGCGCCTTCTGAGAAGTGTATGTGCCTGTATATGCCAGATTTGCTGTAAACACTTTCTCTTTATATATTTGATTTAGTATTCACAATTTAGAGATAAAAAGAAATGGAAGATGACCATTTTTGACAGGACTAAACCACATAACACTGATGATTATATGCAGAAGGCTTACTGACCCTCACAATCAAATGTTTTTGAATTTCTCAGAATTTGACTTTTGGGAACACACAAACCAGGAAGCAGTATAAGGTTTTGAAGCACTGATTATCTATCAGAATTGTTGTTGTACAAAAAAGTCATTTTGAATTTCCTGCCGATGTATAATACAAGCTGAGTGCAATAAAGCCTGTTTGATTCATCTCAATGAGCAGGGGATAGCAAAGTGGTTCTAGTGTTCAACTCCTCACTCTTAATTGCGTCAGTAATCTAAGAGATGAATATTATCTTTCCATATCCCTAGTCATGCTTATTTGTGTGTCTTTGCTTCTGTTCGAAGTTCCAGTGGAAACTTGAAATCCCTTGAAGTTCCCTTCTTCAAAAGAGGAGGTAAAATCATATTCACCCATGAGTACCCTCCCTTTCCTCCATATTTTTGTGCCAATATTGGTCACCTGATCAGCCATATTTGTTACTCTCTCCTTCATCGCCCAATAGGAAGGTTGTGTGGGTGACTTGGACTCTCTATACAACACTTTTCTCTTGTTTATTTCATTTTTTAATCCAAATATTGCTGTATATGGTTTTCGGTCTGTAGTTTTAATTGCATGATGTGAAAATTTTGTGTAGAAATTACGTATATTATACATGTTTGCAGCTTGTAATCATGATTAGTACTTTGTTTACTTGTTGATGAAAACTTGTTTAAGTTGTACATAGCATCCGATCCATACCGATTATGTCCATGTTGCACGACAGTCTACTTCTGATGTCCGCTGTGATCTTTGTTGACATTTACCATTTGAAGAATTTAGTCAATATTTATTTGCTGTTTAGACATGCAAGGGAGAAGGTAAGACAGTATCCATCAGTCATGTAGGGCAAGGAGAATGATTGCGCTAAGGACCGTGCATTGATGGCTAGAGCTGATTTTTGTATGCAGCACCAGCTACTGCTACTGCAACTGCTATGCAACATAAATTAACAGATGATTACCTTTGGTGCAGACATCTTCGACGAAGGATGGCAGCCCTGCCAATACAGCACACCTGCAGTGTATGTCAGAAGAGGCATCAGTATTCTCTGATGAATACTCACCTTCATGAAGATCTACACGTTCAGCGCAGGATTTTGATGGAGGACTATTCATGGAACAGTTCATACAATGCGTGATGTCCAGGAGCGAGGCTTCTCGGAAGAGAGAGCTGCCACAAAGATACCTGCAGCTAATGCTTACGTGCATGAAGACACATCTTATTGTAAAACTCAGTTGAATGTTGAAGAAGACATGCATGAATGTTTACCTTCTCATAGATCACCCCATCGATAACCTCAGATTCACAAATATCGGCTCAACAGTAATTCTCCCAGGAGGAGAATCTAACAACTTTCAGTGACATACTTGAAAGGGTTCTCCATGCAGGAAGTCTCCATGTCATCAACGACAACGTTGTGTATCATCTTCACCTTCTGATCTGGATACATGCACACTTGTGCACAGGGGCACTTAACTGCAGGATGATTTCTCAATGAGGGGATCAATCTTCATGCAGATGTAGGAAGCCTCCGCTGAATATGCGCAAGGATTATCGATTTGAAGATTTGTGCAGAAAAGATCGTGCACGAAGGGAGATGCATATAGAAGATGAACGGAACTACCTGCACAGGATTCGTGCAAGGAATCACATATGGAGGTTGCACAAAGGGATGTTAAATATGATTATACACCTCCACACAGGGAGTCACACAGGCAAACTCATCATCAGGATTCAGATAGCTTTGGGGATGAAGAAACAGACGTTATATTTTCTGATGTGGAAGTAACTTCGTGGATAGGTGATGGATTGATTGAGAATCTTCGTTGAAGGAATCTAATGAAACTTTCACCTACAGGATGATCAATGAAGGTTTTGATACACTTAAAGTGCCTCCTATAGATCCTATTTCTAGGATGCCAGACAGTCACAGTGCTGCTTTCAGTAAAGCCACGAGATATCAAAGTCAACATATACCACCGATCAATTCAAAAAGATTCCTGTACATCATATGGAACCATTCATGAAGCCTTTGCACATTGATGAAGACTATAAACTCAACAAGAAACCTCGGGTTGAATCTTACAAAGTGTATGACAAGAAGCTAGTTCAACTAGACACCACTACTCGTCGTACCTTTTATGGTCTAAAAAAGACTGAGTTTAATGAAGCATAAATATATAGATTCAAGAATTCATGTTTAGAAGAGGACAGGATGATTTTGTCAGCTCTCAGAGAGGAGACCAACAATTGGAGCACCTTGCATCGACATCAGCAGGATTAACTACCTGCAGTAGAGGCCGCACCCTTAGGAGTGGCAGACAGTCACAGATAGTCATGTTGTTGAAGATCAGGTTCAGAACAACTGGAGCTTTCCACTCCCCGTCGTTCCCGTACAACCATCTACCATGGGTGGAAGACTACAGAGTTACTGGGAAAACTGGTGAATATTACAAGACAACTTTGTATTCCAGACACTTCACGAGAGGATACAAGATGCATCTAAAGACTACTTACTTACCGCCACTTACCAGTACACGAAGATGTTCAGTTATGCGGTAGATCAAGCCCAGAAGGTGGAAGAAGCCATTATGTCTCTCCTAAACAATAACGCAGTTGAAGAAATAAAATTGGACTTTGTCTCACACCAGGGTTTTATTCCCCAATCTTCCTCATTCCAAAGAAGAACTCCAAGGAAAAGTTCAGGCATATTTGCAACATGAGCAGATTCAGTCGAGATTATCTTCTCAAACCGCAACTTTTCAAAACAATTCACCTCCAACAACTCTGGGCACCTCGTGTGTCCACACGATTACATACCCAACATAGATCTGCAGGAGAAGTATCTGCATGTTCCTAAACACCCACTGTCAAGGAAATACCTAAGATTCCTATTCAAGGGTCGTTATTTTCAATGGAATGTCCTTCCATTTGGAATTTCATCGGCTCCTTGGTTGTTTACACGAATAAGAAAGCCTATAGCATCGAGGGCTATGCAATGCCTTTTATGTGGACGACGGGATTTAAGTGCATGAAGAAGTCAGTACACTCAGACTGCAAATCGGCTTCACAATCTAATTGAGTTATGATGGTTAGACAACCTACAAAAATCAAAACTAGCACCAAAACAGGATCCACAGTTTCTGGAGATATGGTTTATCGCAATCATATTGTGATTCTGAATGACCCCTGGGGCAAGAGTCAAGCCGGAACACTGCAACACTCATCTTTATGAAGGATGGGATGTTCACTTGCCAACAAAGTGACAGCAGGGATATGGTCCAATTGAGATTCAATTGTACATCAACCAGTTGGAAATGAAGGCAGTAATCAATGTATTACAACACTGGCTGGAAGCGTTACGATACATGAGACAATGTGTTTGCACATTACTATCTCAGAGACATTGGCAAGGAGGATGTCTCAAGCCTCTTCTTGTTGCAACAACAGGTAATGGTTTCCCAAAGGCACCCTTATCGCATGACTTGATACCTTCACAAACAAGGTGATTGGGTGAGAGTGCATACGCACATTGAGACAGACTAGCGTGAGTGACTATAAACCCTGCACGCACGCAAGCACGCACGCAGGCAGGCAGGCAGGCAGGCACGCACGCAGGCAGGCACAAACGCAGGCACGCACGCACGCACGTGGTGCCTGACCACAGGTGGACGTAGATATACAGCAAATATACATGAGTCAGGATAAAGAAAAATATGTAATTTTCTGAATGAAATTGCTGTTTATACTTATCCTGACTTATGAAGTCAATCCTCCCAAACTCCCCTTCATGCCACTTGGATTTACTTGCAAATCCTTGAGTTTGAGCTATGAAAATTATGGAGAGAGAGACAAATGTGGCTGATCATCTGACCAATACTAGCGCCAAAATATAGAGGATAGGGATTTTGCATCCTCTTTGGAAGAAGGGAACTTCAAGGGATTTCAAGTTTCCACAGGAACTTTGAATAGACGATGGAAACGAGCATAAAAGCTTGAGTCAAGATAGGTATGGAGTATCAATTTTATTCAGAAAATTACATTTTCCAGGATCTGAACGTTCTGGTCTGGGATAATCCAAGTAAACGAGTTATGATCGTCTCAAGAGCAGGCCATGACGATGTCAAACGATTCTGGAAGAGGCAGAAGCAATCTTGACCCTTCTCCTGTCAAGACAGTGTTGACATCGCCTTGGAAACAGGGAACATTGAAAGATGGCAGCAGAGCTGACAGTCCCATGATGAATCAGCAAGGGTTAGAAGAAGTCACCAATGCAAGAGGTGATGTTACTAAAGATAAAACTAAATTGGTCTTTCTCCCATATGATCTGCTGTAGAAAGTGGAGCTAAATTCTGATCCTCTGGTGACTTTGGCCGCTGTGGCAAGCTTGTGATTAGTAAGTGAGCCACATGACCTCCATTGGAAAAAGTACAGTACTCTACTCTGTTCAGATGTGTGTTGTTTTGTTTGTTGAATGCAATGAGTGCATTCAGTAATGTGTACATTGTGTAAATATATTCGTTGTACATATTGTAAGAAAGGATAAACTATGAACTTGTGCTGCTTGCTTTTTATTTATATTCCTTAATTTGACAGCACATTGCTCATCAGAGCCAGATTAACCATTGCCTTCCCACTCCGTTGTATCCCAATTGTGTAGAGATATGCTCATACTGTTGACCACATTAGTCACCTCTCATAAGAAGCATGGGTTACTAAAATTCTAACCAGGACCACCAAAGACAGTACCTACGTTTAATGCTGATATGCGTGCACACTGGCATAAGCACTTTAGCTTGAATCGGGCACAAGACCATAATTTTGCGTTTATTTACTTTGTTCATTTTTCATTTTTACATTTGTGAAAGCATAAGACAGCAGAAACAAAAGCTATCTTTCTAGTAATTCCCAAAGATCATTTGAAATATACTGCAAAGATTCCAAGTTGTGGTTTGTAACTATCAAATGTAAAGCCACTAGTTGGGCAATTCGAGCAGGAAAAAATTAAGGATGTACCATTTTAGCATGGCACATTGAAGATAATAGAATGTGTTTCAGTCAATCGCAATCCTACATTTATGTATAGAGTGTAGTGCGTATGTACACAATGCCAGTCTTATCTCACAAAACTTTCTGTATTTTTAATATTATTCCCTGCCACGAATTGCAAGGGGGGATATAGATGTGAACACCGTTCGTCTGTCCTTCCTGTTCATCCGCCCCGTCGTCCATTCGAGGCGGAGTTTCCCACTTAGACCATGGAGTGGAAACATGCTGTAAGCAGAGTTAAACAAATGCTCTAGCCAACCACTCACCACCGCTCCCATTCCCAAACACAGTGCTATTTACAAATGAATCGATATGATAACTGTATAATCAGATCGCACTATTTAGTTATTATATCGCCCTAGGAAGGACACTTATTCGCATAATTCGTATGTAATGAGACGTCGTGTAGTATTCTCTATTGAATTTACACTATGTTTCCTATATGATATAATGACCATAATGATCCAATATCATATAACAATCAAAACTAAGATCGTATTTTTTTTATTAGCAAGTTTTGCTCAAAATTGAGTTCAGGTGGAATTAGCAGTAAGTTTCTGAAAATGAACTCGATTTTTCGCAGTCCATGTATCAGATGTCTTTAGCCAGTCCCTTTCATCAAGCCC
Organism: Haliotis asinina; assembly: GCF_037392515.1. Lineage (NCBI taxonomy): Eukaryota > Metazoa > Mollusca > Gastropoda > Lepetellida > Haliotidae > Haliotis > Haliotis asinina. The sequence continues at coordinate 46,910,682 of NC_090281.1, forward strand.
AAGGGTACAGTCATTTTCTGTGTGATAAACCACAACAGAGGGGTCTTGCTTCTTGAATGGCATGGGTCTGGAGATCCTGAGACAACTGAAAACAGACCTTGATAAAACTCTCGCCCCTGCTGATAAAAGTAGAGGCACCGTCATAATGGACACATCACCTTTTCACAACCTCACTTACAACATCCTGAGTCACAACATTCTGAGTGACAACATCTACAAGCAGCTGAAAAAGAATCCAACCGCTTTACTGCAGAGGGAGCACCGAGTCCTGCGGAAACCTCATTTATTGTACAAACAAGACATCCCCAGTCTACTGTATCAACAACTCATGAGTATAATCTCTCTATTTGCTTTTCATGTATATCACTTGCTTGATAATGCCATCAGAATCTATGTCGAAACGAAACGTCGCCTTTACAGAATTAAATAAGTTGTGTGTCCATAAAAATTGTCATCTTTCTTCATCAACCCAACTTCTAAAATGACCATGAAAGAAATTCTCAGCTGCTTGTTATATTTCCAGATGCATATTTCTGATTTTTTCCTCAAAACTTTATAAAGAGGAAACTATGCCCGAAAAATGCAAATGAACTGTCGCTGTCATTTGAGAACCGCAGATGTTTCCCTCTTGGCTTTCAGTGTACATGTCTGCCCCTTAATATTCTCCTTAATCACTGTACATGCTTTGATGTGTGTTTCATGTATATGTTTTCCTATCATTGTTACCCACTAAGGTCTGGGTGAGAAAATTGACTTTCAATAACCTATGCTTGTTGTAAGTGGCGACTAACAGGATTGGACGGTTAGGCTTGCTGACTTGGTTGACACATATCATTGATTCCCAGTTGCGCAGATAGGTCTGGTCCAGACACGATTATTTACAGACCGCTGCCATATAGCCGGAATATTGCTGAGTGCGGCATAAAGCTAAACTCACTCACTCTGATCATTGTCTTTCATAAGTAGCTTCCAATCAGTTCTGTCGTGTATATCGGATCCTTTTCGTAGTATAAATGGCACCCGTCGCGAGCCACCACCTCTTGGTGGGTGCTGGATAACGCCAAGAGCTCGCCACCCCGTTGTGGACGACACCGTAGCATGTTCGGTCTACCAACCCGAGTGCCATGGGTTGGGGCCCTGTGTTGGTAGAGGAAGGGATCCTGGTGACTGAGGAAAATAAGAGCCTGTTCCGTGTTCCTCATCCTCAACACACCACTTTGGCCCTGACGTCACCTAGATGGATGGCTGAATGGGCCCGGTTGAACCAATCGGCTGGTCATGCTAAGCCCTGTACATGTAAGTTTTGCTGTACAAATTTGAGACATTGTTTACAAATTTTGTCAGTTGTACTGGCTTCACGATGATATATTTGTATTTTATTGTGAAACTCCAATTTCGTAACTTGTCTAGAGTCCTATGTCCAGAAGGCGGTGGCTCATGGGCCAATCTGGTGGAATTATTGACAGTTGTCCTGGCTTCATGGTGATATATTTGCATTTTGATTGTGAAACTCCAATTCCGTAACTTGTCTGGAGTTCTATGTCCAGAGGGCAGTGGCTCATGGGCCAATCTGGTGGAATTATTGACCTTTTTTGATTTTTCTGCTGGAGTATATCATCTGTTTATCGTTGGTGTTGCAAGACGGAGATCCGCTTCTGTTTAGCATTGTCCTTGTGATACTCCGTGGTGGGTGGGGTGCACGGATGATGAACGACTATACACTTACCATGGACTACGAAACACCCTCTATGAAAACAAAACGTCCTCATGACGCTGATGACGAACAACGACCCTCCACAGCAGTTGATTACTGGCCATGCTTCCTGATCATTGAGACTTTGGATAAGACTGCCTTGAAACTGAATCCTTTCGCGATTTCAAAAGGAGTTTAGGGAATAGCAGGAGAAGTCAGGAATGTTCAGTGGTTGCGTTCAGGATCACTGTTAATCGAATGCAACAGGAAACAGCAAGCAATGAACCTGCTATCGACAAATATGTTTGTTATTATTTCCATTAAGATCTCTGCTCATAGAACCTTGAATACTAGCAAAGGGATTGTAAGAGACATGACAGACAGAGATTTATATCGTATCTGAGATGAAAGACCAAGGAGTGGTATAAGTCAGGAGCTTTACAACCCGTGAAAATAATGAAACAGTTCAAACAAACACTTATCACTTCTCGTTTTCAGCGCCAAACCCTCCTAAATCAGTCAAGGCAGGTTACTGCAGTGTGAACGTTGATGTGTACATCCCTAGTCTTCTGCGGTGCTTTAAATGTCAAAAGTACGGATGTGGAGAAAATAATTGTACATTGTTACTTGTGCTCACTTTGATGAGAATACACATGTAACAGAAGACTGTTACAATAGTCACTGCCACGGTAGTCACTCATCCTTTTCTAAAGACTGTCCTGTGTGGAAAAAAACAGACGGAAATAAACAGGGTTAAATATGCCAGAAATGTCAGCTTTGCTGAAGCAAAAGAGCTTGTTCAGAACGCACCGAAACCTGTGCCTCTTTTGCCAGCACATCAACGGAAACAACCCATAAGGAAAGTCTGTCAGTCACAATTAAAATTACCTGCTCACTCTCCTGCCAAATCGACTTGACATGGGTAAACTCAGACACTCCCACACGCCTGGTCAGTCCACTCAGACAGAGAAGTCACTTTCACAGCAGAACATCTTGCAGGAATAATCTTCTCTTCCACAAACTTGTTCTCAACCTGACAGAAATGAGAAACAACCTGGAAAGTCCCAAACCAAATCACGGATACACACTTCAAAACCAAATCGAGAATCTAAAGGGTCAGGTAAGATAATAATATCTAACAAATTTAAATCACTAGAGGATATGGTTGTTTCTGATAGCATCTATCCAAGGTTTACATAGTTTATAGAAAGTGTAGGGCAGATCCCCAATCAGCCCTAATTGTAGAGGATTACGATCCAATTGTAATGAGTTACAGCTTTTAGTCCAAGATTTTACACCATCGGCTTTCTGTCTGCAGGAAACCTATTTGAAGCAGACAGGTACTCCGGGTGACAGAGCCACTGGGGGATTTTCAATCCTCGTTAAGCAGGATGTTATACATAATCCTGTAACACTCGCAACTAATCTCCAAGCCTTTGCCGTGAGACTTACTCTTCATGTTACCTTTACACTATGCTCTTTGTATATTCCGCCTTCTTCAACACCCCAACAGTCAGATCTGCAAGCTCTCTATGACCAACTTCCCAAATCTTGTATTATAATGGGTGATCTCGATGACCATGACCCAATATGGGGTGGTTGAAACACTAACTCAAAAGATCAAACACAGGAAGATTTTCCAATAATGATTTGTGTATTTACAATGATGATTCCAGCATTTACCTGCACCCTGCAACTGGCACCTACTCTTCTCTAGATTTGTCTCTTTCAGATTCTAGTCTACTTAATGAATTTGAATGGTCGGTCCACAGTGACCTCTGTGGAAGTGACCACCTTCCAACTATCTTATCAGAAATTAAGCCATCTGACTCTCCATCATATACGGGGTGGACATTTTCCAACGCAGCCTGGTCTTTATTTCAAGCTTTATGCACATCTAAACCAAGACCCTAAGTTTTCAGTGATATAGCTGATCTCATTCAGTGTTTTTTTCTGACGCTTTAAATGAAATTGCTGATGAGTGTATACCAGTGAGTGTAAACCACATGCTGTATCAATTTTCTTTCATCTTGAGAAAGCTTATGATGCGACCTGGAAGCATGGCATTTTAAGGGTCTACCTGATTCTGGTTTGAGAGGCCGTTTGAAGCTTTTTACATCAGAGTGTTTTAAAGACAGGCAATTTCAAGTCCGTGTGGGTTCAACCCTGTCTGATTTTACAATCAGGATCAGGGTGTTCCCCAGGGCAGTATTTGGTCGGTGACCTTATTTAGTATTAAGATCAATAGTTTATCCCATGTTTTAAATGATTCAATTGATGACACTTTTTGTGTATGATTTTAATATGTCCTTTCGTGGTAAAAATATGCACACCATCGAACGGCAACTCATTTGTGTTTAAATAAAATAAATAAATGGTGTCTTGAAAATAGTTTTAAATTCTTAAAAATCGAAAACTAATTGTGTACACTTTTGTAGGAAATATAAGTCGCATACAGACACTGAACTATATGTAAATGACACTCCCATCAAAGTTGTAAAGGAAGCCAAGTTCTTGGGTCTAGTTTTCGAGTCCCATTTAACCTTTTTACCGCATATTAAATCGCTTAAAGCCAAATGCCTGAAAGCACATGTTGAAAGTTGTTTCCAACTCAAAGTGGCGAGGCGATCAAGCTACACTCCCACACCTATATCGGTCCCTGGCCCTTTCAAAACTTGATTATGGCTCCATCGTATATGGTGGAGCCTGCAAAAGTAACCTTAGTGAGTGAGTTAATATTTAACGTCACATTGCAATATCTCAGCCATATCGTGACGAGTACATTTAACTTTAACAATGAAAAGGACTATATGTATATTGTAAAACCTGTCGACGAAGGACAGTAAAACAACTAGAATATCACAATTTGAATTAAAACTAGCATGGAAAGTTAAAACTAATATCACTATTCGGACGTTGTAAAGGAAGCCAAGTTCTTGGGTCTAGTTTTCGAGTCCCATTTAACCTTTTTACCGCATATTAAATCGCTTAAAGCCAAATGCCTGAAAGCACATGTTGAAAGTTGTTTCCAACTCAAAGTGGCGAGGCGATCAAGCTACACTCCCACACCTATATCGGTCCCTGGCCCTTTCAAAACTTGATTATGGCTCCATCGTATATGGTGGAGCCTGCAAAAGTAACCTTCGTGAGTGAGTTAATATTTAACGTCACATTGCAATATCTCAGCCATATCGTGACGAGTACATTTAACAATGAAAAGGACTATATGTATATTGTAAAACCTGTCGACGAAGGACAGTAAAACAACTAGAATATCACAATTTGAATTAAAACTAGCATGGAAAGTTAAAACTAATATCACTATTCGGACAAAACAATATATAAACAGGCTATAGATTGCCAACACCTGAAGGTAGATCACCATACTACTAGGGACCATGGGAACTTACAGTACCTTTGCTTCCTGCATGGACCCTACCTGGATTTACACCATCCCTGCAGATATTGGCAATTCAGTCACATCTAGTCACAGATTACAAATACACATATACTACGATTAAAAACAGTGGGAAGTCTAAATGTACATGAAATGTTTTGGGACTTACTTACACTCTCAGGAGGACAATAATTTTACGGCACTTCAACCCCCTTTGAGGGTACAGCCACTAACAATTCAGGTTACTAATCTAACCTAACATTAATTAAAATGCAACTATCTGCAGAACATATTATTCAAAATTCAACAAAAAAATCAATTTCTCTAAAAAAAACCCCCAATAATTAAATGAGAACTAACGCTGGTAAAAATGATCCCTAATTGTTTTAACTGTAAAGTACTTATCCCTTGTGATGGAGAATTCAACACAGTCAAGCAGGATATGCTTGACCGTGACTCTCTCATCACAGAGGATACGAAATGGAAGATCCTCACCTTTTAATGGTATGCAAGAGTATATCTAGCATGGCCGATACGGCGTCGTCGTAAAATAACCTCATCAAATCTGGACTGACAGCCCAAGTAGGTGTAACCAATATACGGTTTTATTTCATGTAATTTATTTATACCTACTTGGGTGTCCCACTTCTTCTGCATAAGATCTTATGGTAGTTTTATAATCGGTGTAAGGAATAAGAAGTGGTGTCACAGATTTGTTGAGTGCTGCCTTAACAGGAAGATCGGCCATTGCGTTACCAGAAATGCCTACATGGCTGAGTAACCAACGGAAGACGATGTCGCATTGGCCAGTAGCAAGACTGTTATACAATTCAATAATTTCAATTAAAAGTGGACGTTTACAAGAAATATTTCTAACAGCCTGAAGACAAGAAAGAGAGTCTTAATAGATTATATACTGTTTATGTATAGGGTGTCTTTGAGTATATTTAAGAGCCGTTAATATGGCATTAGCTTCAGCTGTAAAAATAGAACTGTTCTCTGGTAATCTAGAAGATATTGTTCTGGATCCGATGACAGTGGCACAAGCCACTGCGCCACCGTCATTGGATCCATCTGTAAATAAGGATTTATAATTGCTGTATTTATGTTTTAGTTGATTGTATTCTTGTTTATATTGTAATTCATATGTTTCTAATTTTTAAAATGTGGTCAGTGTTAGGTGTACTTGGGGCCTAACCAAGGAGGACGAGAAAGAAGACGGAAAGGGGTTTTTGTTGACAGGATATTAGTGTGTCATTAATTCATGTTTTTGTAAATAATTAATCGTTACATCTTAACCTGTAGTACTAGCTAACCGGTTTCATGTCACTGTACATACTACTGTCATTCACCTAATGAAGGGAGAAGTAGCCCAGTGTATTAAAGAAGTAAATCTATGTCATACGTTGTTATAGTCCGTTTAGCTCAAACGGATACGGATAAATTGCAATCTACCTTGAAAACTAATAAACACACAGTAATCAATGAAACTTTGACCATAATCAAAACATCACACCAACTCCTTGAGTTTGTTGCAGAATTTTTGTCCTAATGATGAAAAAAGCTGTTCAACAATCTATCATTACAATATTGGTACACTTCGCATTTTGTTACCAGAAAGGTACAACCAGGTGTGCGAGAAAGGATGGAGACTGCACAGCACAGGTTAATGAATAAATAACTTTGTCCACTCTTGTGCACATGCTTCTCGAACAACTGGAACTCTCTTTCTCTGCACTCCTCCCTCGACACAAATATTGAACCGTGTCAATGTTTTGATAATAGTTTGTTGAATAACGTTTTTGGTTTTTTCTGACACAAATTCCATCTAAAGTATTGCAAGTCAATATTAATATCATGATTAGCACTGATGACGTCTCAGGAGCATGACAAACACATTTCTATTTGACTTTTACCTCACACGTCGGGTAACGGGGTACATGAGACGAGGCAGTTGTCTTGATGGCGGATTGTTGACAGTATCTGATATGCTATGTCGGAAAACATTTCTATACAGGTAAGCTATATATAGAGTGTGGTCATGAGATGTTTTGGAAACGGCGATTTAGATTCATCGATCATATTACCTGCAGTGAGCTGTAAAGCCTGTCTTACAGCACCTGTTTGTCGTTTACAAAAATTCGACGATGTTGTGTTCAAACAGTCGTCTGCAGATTGCTTTATCAGCAGCTGTTTACGTCATGAGTGTAGTTTCTATATGCGACTCGATAGAATCAAAGGAATGTGGCCTTCAGATGACAGAGACACTGAAGCACAGATCTGTAGTTTTCAGAAACGTTGACATGAAGTGGTGCCAGCTTGTCTGTGTCGAGGACTGCTTTGTTTTTGCCTCATGTCGGTTACGTGATGAGACTGAGAAGACGAGGGAATACGTTATTCCCAATGATCATGTCATTGTAAGATATATTTTTGTCATATGAATGAGTATAGATGCCAGTTGGTAGGATTTAGTGTTCGTAGATATGTGTTAGTGTGTGTAGGTGTGTGTCAGTCTGTATAGATGTGTGTCTGTGTGTAGATATGTGTCAGCGTGTGTAGATGTGTCAGTCCAGAGACGTTTGCCAGTGTGTGTAGATATGCGTCATTGTGTACTGACATGTGTCATTTTATAGATATGTCAGTGTGTGTCGTGTAGATGTGTGGCTGTGTTTGAAAAAAATGTCAGCGTGTGTAGATATCTGTCAGCGTGTGTAGGTGTGTGACAGAATATAGATATGTGTCAGTGTGTGTAGATTTGTGTCAGTGAGCGTCGATGCGTGTCTGTTTTTGAATGTACGTCAGTATGTGTAGATGTGTGTTAGTGTATTTAGACGTGTATCAGTGTGTTTAGATGGGCGTCACTGTTTGTAAGGGTGTCAGTGTATAGACATGTATCACTGTGCCTACATATGAGCGTTTGCAGATGCGTCAGTGTGTGTAGATATGTGTCAGTGTGTGTAGGTGTTTGTCAGTGAGTGTAGATATGTGTCAGTATGTGTACATGTCAGTGTGTGTGGATATATGTTATTGTGTGTAGACGTGTGTCAGTGTGTGTAGATATGTGTCAGTGTGTTTGGATGTGTGTCGTTTTGTCCTACTGAGTGTATGTATATATAATTAGCTCACTGTGTATACGTGTTAGTGTGTGTAAATATGGGCCCGTGTGTGTAGATGTGTGTCAGTGTGTGTATATATGTCAGTGTTGGGATGTGTGTCACTTTGTGTAGATGTATGTCAGTGCGTGTATAGACATTTTATTGCATGAATAGGTCTGTATTCGTGATTTGTATGTCTATGTAGAGATCCGTGTAAATCTCTGATTAAAATTCACTGAGTGAATGTGCCTCAGTGTGTGTAGACGTGTGTCAGTGTGTGTTGATGTGTGTCAGTGTATATAGATCTTTGTCAATGTGTGTAGACATGCGTCATTGTAAATGTGTCCGTGTATAGACATGTATCACTGTGCGTAAATATGAGCGCTTTTTAGATATGTGTCAGTGTGTGTACATGTGTCATCGATTTGTCTCGATGTTTCACTGACGAACTGATAATGGGGACATTTTTCATGATGCTTCTCCTTCGCTCTTTAAATGTTTCGTAATGTTTAGGGGATGTCAGAGGAGAGCAACCCATATGACTTGGTTTTGGAATTATTTGCGATTTGATCACGTGTTTTGTCGGCCCCAAAATGCAAGGACTATATCGATATATGGTATTCCCAGAAATTAATGAGAACGTTGTTTTGGCAAATACATGATACATGTATATAAATTACAGAATATTTACTTAAATAAACAACATTGTGATATGATTTTCTTACAGGCTAGGTGTCTTTTCAGTACTTAGTGGGATCTTATTGTCAAACACAATTCAATTCCGTTTGTTGGGAAGTGTATGGAAAGACCACCACTTTCTTCATATCCTCATCATTTTGAAATCCTATTTGGTTTGTTCTGTCCTTCATTAGTCCCCACATATTCTCAGCAGGGTTAGGATCAAGGCTGCATCTGGGCAGGTTTAAAACGTGAGCATTTTCGTCTGACAACCACCCTTTTGTGTAGTCTGCAGTGTGTTTTAGGTCGTTATCATAATGGGAAATCCCAGTAATCTTCATACAGTATCCGGTGACCAATCAAGATGTCAACAAGTCGTTCCTTTGTCAAATTTTAGTCAACAAAGGAAGTCGTCTGCTACACCAGTGGAGATAACTCTTGGTGTAGTAAGGTTCATTCTTACGTCTACAAGTGTTGTCTCCAATATCCGGTACCTTACTACATAATTTAGCAACTATTTTATCATTCTATTATCGGTATTAGTAAACAGAGGTTTTCCTTATAATTTGGGGGGAAAAGGGTAACTGATTCACATGTCATTGAGCAGCATGTCCAAAATGCCTTAAAGTTTGGTCTTAAATTAGATTCCAGTTAGGACATTTTTTCACTTTCGTTCAGTTGAGTTACTTGTAATATATATTGACCTTTAAACCTGATAATATTGCAAGTCAGGTTGATACATGGATACAGCACCGTTCAGATCAAGCTTTTTTAAAGTCAGGGATAAATGAAATTATTCTTAAACTCCCTATATTGTCCCGTCATATTTTTGGAAATTTCTTATCTGTGTTCCGTGTATGGTAATTTTAAACCACCCACCTGGAGGCGTACAATAGGTTATGTTTTGTCTGCTAATGTCCAGTCAACGGTATTGACACACATGCATCAGGCCCATGACACACCTCAAAATGAATGTTGAAAAAGATCGACCTTAATGTTGTATATTTATGGAAGACAGATATCTTTGTTTCGTTCTACAGGTGACCTCTGGAATCTGTGGATCCACGGTGTGCAATGACACGTCTCAATGTGTGGTGGAAGGATGTGAAATGGTCTGTCTGGAAGGTATGTGGTTTTAGCATAAACGTGTACGGTGTTTCTCCCAACGTGTGGGGGAAGAATATGTCTGTTTGGAAGGGTTTTTTTCAATTTGTTAGCATAAACATGTATGCTGTTTCTTCCAAAGCTGGGAGGAAGGGTGTTGAGTGGTCTGTCTGAAATAATTTGAGTATTTAGGGGAAAAGTGTATCGTGTTTCTGACAGTGTGTTGGGGAAAGGATGTGAACATATCAGTCTGGAAGGCGAGGAGTGTTACTGTAGAGAAAAGAACGAGTATAGACTGATAGTGTTGATAGTGAATGAATATAGTATGTGTGTAATGAAAAAGGGGTGTACATAGACTGTCTGTGTTGTGATTGAGAGAGTATGGACTGTTTTTACTGATAAGGGTTTCCGCCATTATTAGATGCCCTAATATGTCACAATTATACCTTTCTAGTCGCTGTTTAAAATGTGTACAGAGATGAACACTGTTTTACAGCACCACCACTGTGTGATCTCCACAACGCCTCAAAGATCGGGGACTTCTCAAGGGTGAACGCCATCTTGTCGCAGAGACGGGCCAACATTGACTGTCAAGAGTGGATTGGTAGAACCCCCGTGATGTTGGCGGCTCTTAAAGGACGTAGAGAAGTGGTTGAGTCACTTATGACAAAAGGAGCCAGTGTGAAACTGATTGATAGATTCGGTATGAACATCCTTCATTCAGCGTGTCTGGGAGGAGATAGAGATGTGATGAAGTATATCCTCTCACTGGACATGACCTACATCGATGTTAGAGCACAGTGTAAACGAACACCTATGATGCTGGCAGCAGAGAACGGACATAAAGAAGTCGTAGAGTTACTTGTGAATGAAGGAGCTGACATGTCACTTGTGGATAAACAACGTAACAACATACTGCATTGTGCCTGTAGGGGAGGGCGTCTGGAGGTGGTGATGTATATAGTGTCACAGAACAAGGTGGACATAAACAGCAGAGGATGGAAGAAGAAGACACCACTGATGTTGGCAGCAGCAAACGGGGCAAAGGACGTGGTGAAGTTTCTCGTTGAGCATGGGGCTGATTTGTCACTCACATATGCCGGTGGCAGCAACACACTGCACTTGGCCAGCTGGGGAGGACATCTGGAGGTTGTGAAGTATATCGTGTCACAGAACAAGGTGGACATCAACAGTAGAGGATGGCAGAAGAAGACACCACTGATGGTGGCAGCAGCAAACGGGGCAAAGGACGTGGTGAAGTTTCTCGTGGAGCATGGGGCTGATTTGTTACTCGTACATGGCAGCGGTATCAACACCCTTCACATGGCATGTAGGGGAGGGCATCTGGAGGTGGTGAAGTATATTGTCTCCCAAAACAAGGTGGACATCAACAGTAGGGGGTGGAAAAAGAAGACACCTGTGATGGTTGCAGCCGAAATGGGGAAAAAGGATGTGGTGGAGTTTCTCGTGGAGCATGGGGCTGATTTGTCACTCTTACGTGGCAGTGGTAGCAACATCCTTCACATGGCATGTAAGGAAGGGCATCTGGAAGTGGTGAAGTATATTGTCTCACAGAACAAGGTGGACATCAACAGTAGAGGATGGAAGAGGAACACACCAGTGATGTTGGCAGCAAGTAATGGACATAAGAAAGTGGTGGAGTTTCTCGTTAGTAAAGGAGCAGATCTGTAACTAGTGGCTTAAAGAGATGCCAGCTTCCTTCATGGCCTGTCGAGAAGGCAATGTGGACACGATGAATGTATTCTGCAACAGGGGAATGTGGATATCGAGGCCTGGAACAAAACTCTGCTAAAAAAGTGACATACCAGGGACAAGGCGTCGTTTTGGCTCAATGTGCCCATATTTAATAGACACTGAAGTGTTGAATACACTCCAAAGATATATTTGAGAGTATTTACTAATTACAAATCTAATCATGTACCCTTTTCCAGGTTGTTAGATATAATCATTTGTACATTCTGGTTGATGTGGTAATCGATTCTTGGCATGGTGTCAAGCTATTTTCCGAAACAGCTTAATGATACCTGCTTAATGAAACCGCATAATGCCAGTATAGCTCATGTAACTTACGTTACGCTTCTACTCACCATTGTTTAGTCTAATGCTATATTTGTCCAGGATATACTGAACCTCCTTTTACAGTGCTTCAATGTTGATTGGATTCGCCCGGTAGGATGTTGTTTACTGACACAGCGTCCCCTACGTCTTCATCATGACACATAAAATGTGTTTCTCAGATAATCTTGAAACAAGTGGGTGAATGAATGAATGAATTCTGAAACATATTCTTTCGCTTAGACACCAAGTGACCTAACTTGACACTTTGTCTGAACAGGGAGACTATACAGAGGGAGAGGAAACTCCTCGAAAAGCCCCTGAACACATGCCTCACCTCGTCACGTGAAGAGTGTAGCCGATATAGCGACAGATTAGTATTTGGTTTATTTCCAACACCTGATTAAATTCGACGAGTGTTGTGGCAACTGAAGTTCTACATGTAGAAGATAAGTTAACTATTTTGTCACTTCAGTTTAGGTCAAATAATTGTTATTTGTGTCAGTATTAGGGCAGTAGATTTGTTAGTGAGTTTAGTTTTATGCCGCACTCAGCACTCAGCAATATTCCAGCTATATGGCGGCGGTCTGTAAATAATCGAGGCTGGACCAGACAATCCAGTGACCAACAACATGAGCATCGATCTGCGCAATGGGGAACCGATGACATGTGTCAACCAAGTCAGCGAGCCTGACTACCCGATCCCGTTTGGCGCCTCCTACGACAAGCATAGTCGCCTTTTATGGCAAGCATGGGTTGCTGAAGGCCTATTCCACCCGGGGACCTTCACGGGTCGGCAGTAGATTTGTAGTAAAGTTTCGATATGTACTATTCACTGGTTTCCATTCTCGATTCACCGCGAAGATGAACTAATTTGTGTCGATAAAAAGCTCTCTCACACGTTCGTTGAAGTTTTAGCAGGGAAACATACCATTTGTTGAATGGTATTTGCAAGTAATAGTCAAAATTTCATAATCTAAAAAAAATGTCAGGGTGTGTTTGAAATGTGTGAAAAATGTGACCTATCGCTCATTTGATCTGATCCGCCATGAAATCTTACACGGCGTTGTTCGAGTGCTTCTAATTATTATTCTAAAACTTCTTTCACTACACCTTGAATATTTTTGAGAGGAATATACCATTAGGTGAAAGGTGTTTGCAAGTTATACTGATAGTTTTATCATTTTTGAAAAATTGTGAGGGCGTATCCGATGTGAGTGAAAAATCAAATGACATGACACATCGCCGATCTGATCTGATCTGATGTCCCACTGCTGCTGCTGATGCTTGAGGATTATAGTTCTATAACTTCTTTCGTTCTTGTTGACCTGATTATTTGACAAACCTGAACAGTTGGACTTGTTTACAAGACTTTGTGATATTTGTAAACTTTCTGTTTTTTTGAGGGGTGTCTGACAGTGTCAGTTAATATTTTGTTAATGTTCATGCCATTCCCCACATGCAATCAGATTTCTGAAATAATTGTTAATGTAAACAAAAATGTCTCAAATATATTTTTAAAATGACAGTTAGTGTTAACGCATGTGGTCTAGCGTTCTTTAACATTTTTTGAGAGGGATGGCCGTGGTGCATCATTTATTCATTCACTCACATATGTACCTCTTTCTTTTATTCTTTTCTTAGATCATTATATTAATAACAATAATAAAAATAATGATGTACGCCACTTCGCGGTGGGGCCGATAGGGGAATTTTATTCCCTGAACCAAACGTACATCACCAAGTTAGGGCTGACCCCCCGAAGCTGGTTTCACACTGGGTTACCGACAGACAAGGAGTAAACCATCTTTCAACTCCGCAGCCCAGTCAGCCTTCCTCCGGTAGTGACACCAACCACACTGGAGATGGGAATTGCCCCAGGGGAAGGCACAGAACCCGACCAAGAATATCTTGGTCACAACATCTAAAATCCACACTACTTGAGTGTGCGATGGCGAGTTGATGGCCTGAAAATCCACGCATCGATGGCAAGTCGCTGAAGCTGCATTGGGACAATGCCATGCCCATGTATGCTTACCTGATGGAGCAAAATCTCCGAGATCAACTCCGGCGGCTAAAACACCTCATGCCCCGTGAGCCAGTTCAACCCACAACTGGTGCCCGTCAGGAACCTTTGCAAGATCCACATGCTCAAGTGGCAGCCGACCCAAAACTTCTTATGGACGTCCGCGTCAAACTCTTTCCTCTTCATGAGAAAGAGCCAATTGGCCCCGAAATTTTGGACCCTCACTCTTCCTCTTCTTCTGTTGCAGACCTTACCGAAAATCCTGTTTATATTTTGTTTACTTCTATTTATGAGGAAATTTGTGATTTACCTTTAGAGAAACGGAGGCCAATTAAACAACTAAACATGTCTTTGCCCAAAAATGAAATTGACTTACTTAATGAAATTATCTCTTTAAAACTTCCTGCGGACTGTTCATTACATGAAGTAAGCTGTTGTGTCTATGCTGCCGCTCGAACCTTGGAGGAGATTCACATAGTTTCCAAAGAGAAGTCTTCTAATACTAAAAACAATAAACCAAGAAAAATCCGATTTCAAGTAAAATTAACAGAAACTAGAAAATATATTTCCTGGATAGAGCTGTGCCTGAAATTAAGGTCATCAGGGAATCCCATGTCTAAACGTCAAAAGGTAATTTGGAGAAAATTAAAATTACAGTACAAAACAACAAAAGAAAAGGTACTTCTCCAAATTGTCGATTCCCTTAAGGCAAAATATAAATTTGGACTGAAAGAAAGAAAAATGGGAAAAGAGAAACAAATTTATCAAACAAAATAAACTATTTAGAAGTAATGAAAGCAATTTTACAGGCAACTCAAGACAAATGGTGTTAATGAACATGATAAACGGCCTCACATGGATGCCAATGAAAGGTTCTGGAAACAGTTGTGGTCTATACCCGGCAACTGTAACCTGGAGGCACCATGGGTCAGTGATTATGACCATGCAATGCATGAGAAAGTAACTAGGTCGTTTGTCTGTTACATCTCACCAGATTGCCTGGAAAGTGTCATTAAAAAGTCCAAATCTAATACAGCTCCAGGGCCTGATGGCATTCAAAACCGGTACTGGAAACTGTTCCCTTGTGTCCAAACACCATTACTTCACTGTTTTAACTCTCTTGTGGACACAGGTGATGTTCCTCCATGGTTCAGCAAAGGTCGCACAATACTCCTTCCCTAAAAGGAGACTTGACTGATCCCAAAAACTTCCGCCCTATCACATGTCTAAATACCCAATACAAACTATTCACAGCTTGTTTAAGAAACCTCGTGTCATCTTACTGCTCGTCCAATGAGATAATTTACAGAGAGCAGAAGGGGGCGAGAAAGGGATGTTGGGGGTGCAAGGATCAACTTCTTGTACAGAAAATGATTTTGGAAGAGGCTAAGACATACCACCGCAACCTCTCCATGTGCTGGATAGACTACAAAAAGGCATATGACTCTGTCCCTCACGAATGGATTCTGAAGTCTCTTCAGTGTATTGACCTCCCTGGGCGACAACTTGATTTACTCAAGTCTTTAATGAGTTGCTGGTCGACTCAACTTAAGATGTACTCGCAAGGAGAGGTGCAGACTTCGGAATCTATTCCAATCAGAAGGGGAATTTTCCAGGGGGACTCTTTCAGTCCTTTGCTTTTTTTTGTCTGTCTCTAAATCCTTTGAGTTTTCTGCTCAACAGGGAGGAAGGGTACCATCCCGGACCTCCTCAGCACAGATCCCCAACACCTCTTACTCATCTCCTTTATATGGATGACATCGAGCGCCTTGCCAAAGGAGAGACCAGTTTGAAAGAACAGGTTCTGCTTGTCGAGTCATTCTCTAATGATATTGGCATGACATTTGGACTCGACAAATGTAATACTCTTCATCTGAAACGTGGCAAGGTAACTAATGATGGATCGGTCAAGTTACAAGTTGGAGGAGTTATTGAGCATCTTGTGGAAGATCAGGCCTACACCTATCTTGGAATGCAAGTTCGAGACAAGCCAACAATGCCCAGATTCAAGATAAACTTCGAGCCGAGTATAAATCTCGTTTAAAGAAAATCTGGAGTTCAGAGCTAAATGCTCGAAACAAAGTCAAAGCCACCAATACTTTTGCTGTGCCAGTCCTCTCCTATTCCTTTGGAGTAGTTGATTGGACAAAACAAGACATCCAGAGTCTTGACCGCCTGACCAGAAGGATCGTGTCTGATAACAGAACACACCACCCTCGTTCCTCTCGTAATCGTTTATATATGCCAATCAATTCAGGAGGTCGGGGTTTGATTAATGTGGAAGCTCTTCATGACAGAATTTTATTGTGTATTTTTGCACTTATTTATTTGTCAGATGATCCTCTGGTGATGCACGTCAAGATTCATGATGAAAGCAAGGAATTCCACAGCTACTTTAAGCGTGCCAAGGTTGTTGGACACAATTTGAAATTTGAAGTTGATTTTGTTGATGGCGATGTGCTGCTGGACGGTACAGTGATGGGAGTAAACCACTTGACGTCTTTCACCAAGTCTGCTCAGAGTCGGTCCTTTGTGGAGAAGCTGTCTGAGAAGCCACTGCTTCGTGTGTATATGCAGTGTGTGGAACAGAACAGCAATCCAACCGACTCTTTCGCCTGTATAAAGTCGGCTGGTCTCAAATGTGAAACTGAGGGCTTCCTTTTTGCTGCTCAGGACCAGTCACTTCCTACTCGCAATCGTCAGAATTAAGAATCCTCAGATTCTTAAAGAAAATATCAATATGAAATGTCGTCTTTGCAATGAATTTACAGAAACTGTCCAACACCTTGTCATTGGATGCCCTTCCTTGGCACAAACAGCATATCTTAAAAGACATGATGGCATGGCTGGCTTCTTTTATTATCGTCTCCGCCATGCCTGTGGCTTTGACCCCGAGGTCCATCCATGGTACGACCCTGAACATGTCCAGGGCGTCCTGGAAAATGATAGCTACAAACTTCTCTGCAATAGGCCAATATACAGCCTGAGACGAATTCCAGCCAAACAAACCTGATCTTGTCCTTTTTGATAAAACCAATGAAATTATTTATATCATGGAATTTTCTGTCCCTTTTGACAGCAACGTGATTGGCAAGTTTCAGGAAAAGCATGGTAAATATGCGGACATCGCCTTTGAAATGTCTCACTTGCATCCCAAGTACACAGTCGTCAGGCTCCCCATTGTTCTCGGTGCCCTTGGTATGGTACCTCCTGATCTCTTGGCGCAGATCAGGAGAGTGCCCGGGTTCTCCACCGGGAGCACAGCCCTTCTGACAATCTGGGTAATGCAGAGGGCTGCAGTGTTGGGGAGCCTCCATATTCTCCGGAAAGTTCTTGGTGGGCTTCCTGGGAGAAGTCCCATTCGCTGTCTGGGCTGCGTGTAGAGGGGGCAAGGGCCCTGAGCTGATGATGAGCTTGACCAGCCTGACTGTGCCAGGATCACTCAAACCCTCTCTGCTGCATTTCTATCTTAATCTGTAAATAATAATATAATATAATAATAATAATCCAACACCACTATTATATATACAAAATAAGATGTATTCATTCTATGAGTCATGTTAGTTGTAACCATTCACTACTAATTCTAGTATGTTGTCATAGCATTCCTGTTAGCTACTGGTATCATGTTATAGGATCTGATGGATCATCTTTGATGCTTTTATTTCTAAATGTCGGTTGTATAATGCCCACTATCCACTTATCAATAAACACCTGGCTGTAGGACAAGATTAAAAGCTTTCCATGCATGGAGTCAAGTCTACGTTTTGAAGACGTAATATATTTCTAATACACATCATCAGAGCCACAGGCTTTGTCATTTTTAAGATTGTCTATTGCTTTTGATATCTCTTCTGTGTAATGGGTGCATTGAATCTTTTTCGTTGATGTCGTCGACAGCTTCCTCATCTACAGCCTCGTTAGGGCCGTCGTTAATCTCCTTGAAATAAGCCAAACCCAGAGTAATTTGTTTATCTTTTTCCTTTTTTTCACAATAACGAATTTATGACTTCCCAAAATTCTTGTGGCCGTTTTGACGTTTGTTTATGATTTATCAACGTTTCATTTGATTTTTTTGGGTAAAATTTCAACTTGTATCTTGTGCGTGGTAAGGGTGCTTCGTATCTTGTGCGTGGTAAGGGTGCTTCGTATCTTGTGCGTGGTAAGGGTGCTTCGTATCTTGTGCGTGGTAAGGGTGCTTCGTATCTTGTGCGTGGTAAGGGTGCTTCGTATCTTGTGCGTGGTAAGGGTGCTTCGTATCTTGTGCGTGGTAAGGGTGCTTCTTATCTTGTGCGTGGTAAGGGTGCTTCGTATCTTGTGCGTGGTAAGGGTGCTTCGTATCTTGTGCGTGGTAAGGGTGCTTCTTATGTTGAACCATAACACGTCTTTAGAGTCATTGTCCAGAATGTCGACGTGTGGAGAGACACTGCTAGACCTCCGGTGTTACAAGGATTCTTTTGCACTTTTCTATTATTCATACACGCATTATATTCAGAAATCATGACTTTGTGTGCTGGCGATTAGGTGCCTGACTCTGAGGGTGCGGGTTCGAATCCCGGATGGGACTCAACCGAAAAAAGTACTAGAATTTGTACTTTACTAAGAAAGTGAAATCCCAAATATGACATATGTTGCCTTCGAGTAATCTTGAAGATACTGCACTAGCAAGTGTGTCACCATCGTTGGAAGTCCATCCCTTAAGATAGATTTGTGAGTATCATTAGTGTTTCCTGATATATTCTACTGTCGTTTTGTTTGTGTTAGATCCACCTGTGGTCTTAGAAATATCCATAATGAACATAAGAAAATCTGATATTGGGCTAATTTGTCAACATCCATTTTAGCAACAGTAATATCAGATTGTAGGTTTAGTCGAAGTAGTTCAAGAACACATTTATTTTTTTCCTGGTTAATGTTATTCATAGAGAGGATTAAACATATAGCCATGTGCAGGATTGGATGTAGTAGATCGTAATTTAGAAATATACTCTAAAGATAATTTAAGACAGCGTAGTTTTGGGGACGGCTCATCAGACTCAAGACAGAGATCCATTCTTGATGACGAACAGATTCTAGTTTTTATCTAAACTGTGTGTACAAGCCCCACCATAAATGACGATGCCATATTCAAGTACAGATCGGATCAGGGCACTGTGCAGCTGGAGGAGGTTTTTCTTACCCCCTCTCTATTTCGAGTTTGTCGCGACATTTAAAATATCAAGTGCCTTCAAGCATTTATCCTTAAAACATTTGATGTGAAGCCTAAAGGCCAAGTGTTTGTCGAGCGTAGCTTCTTTTATAACTTTAATGGGGTGTCCATCTAAAAATACATCCGGGACCTCGTAAGTAGTATGTTTTTTGCGACAAAAATGAATCAGTTAGTTTTAGATTTTGAAAAAAAAGTGACGCCATTTTCTGATTACCTTTTCTCAGTTATGTTCAAACACATCAGCAGTTGCCTTTCGGTAGTATGTATGTTTGGTGCCTACATTTGACATTTGTATAAAATTTACATTGCAGGTATGGGCAACGGATTAAGACACCGTTTTAAGAATGTCTGTTATCTATAGAAATTTTCTTTGTACTTCTGGAAACACTGACCATCACTACATTGTGTTACAATGTAAATATCACCTGCATAAAACTCTGTCAAAATGTTTGGTTTGGTATGTTTTAGAAGTATATGATTTTTAATTGACAATGATGGCTCTTGACTTATGAAAAGTTAAATTCGTTGGAAAATACTATTCGTGTATTGTTTAGAAAACAGAACACTGAGTTAGTATCAGGTATTGATGATGTTTGTTTTGTTATAACGCTTTAACTGTGAAATGGTATTGGAAAGATGAAAATTTATAAACCACTAGTTATCTGTCATAGGATGTCACTTATTAAAAATCTTATGCATTTCACTGAAAAAATATAAGTAGCATATACCCTTAAAAAAGTAAGAGATGTTGCATTTACAAAACTAATAAAATGCATATGATGAAGCCAAGGGGAAAAACAGATGATAAGAGAAAATTGAAGGAAAATGTGATAATTTATTCCATTCCTGTTTTATCTATGTGGATATATGTTACTTTTTCTCATGTGCACTGGCATTGGCTGTGGTATATTTGTAAACTGGAATATCCCCCTACTTTCGTGAAATTGAATGTGCACGTGCATACCACGACATCTCTACCACTGAAACGGAACACTACTCGCTATATGAACCAAGTCACCAAGACCCCACGTTGCTCCACATTTTGGATGCAATGGCTTGCACTCAACCCGGATTTAAGTCCAGTAGGACACCGTTTGGACGATATTCAAAGAAGACTGAATGCCCTCAGTCACATATATACTTGAAAATAGAAACTTGTGTGATCGATGTGTAAATTTCATATACCTCTTCATGATTTCAGGATTAGCCAACAATATAACAAGAAAGTCAGTGATAAATCCGACACAGAATCTGTTTGTTGGCACTGTGATATGAATGTTGTGGAAAACCAATACCGTGTTTTCTTTATCTGTGATAGATATGTTCTGCTCCGTAAGGAATACTTCCTGTCCATCAAAAAATATTGCAACGCTAGATTAACATTGCAACAAATATTCAACACACCTGATGTAAATGTATTACGTCTAACATCTATATAGCTGTTAAAAATACTTAGCTTAAAATCTCCTTAATACAAATTTGGTCATGTGACTTTGACTGTACACCTTACAATACAATTGTACTATGGGCCATGTGGCCTAAAATGCTGAATAAATTTGATGATCCTCAGCCGGCTAGTTCATTCCATTCATCAGTACCAATGAGTGATTGAGTGAGTTAATATTTCACGTCACATCGGCAATATTTCAGCTATATCGTGACGAGAGCGATTAGTTACAAACTACATATTAATTAATGGCACGTTATAAAATTCTGTCAACGAAGGCCAGTAAAACCAACTAGAATATCACAGAGAATATATAACTAGTAATTAGATTAAAACAGTTCAACTATAAAGGACAATACAGCATAAAAACAGTGTATAGATCGCCAGCAACTGAAGGTAGATCACCATACTAGAGACCGAGGGGACGTTCAGTACCTTTACTACCTGCATGGACCACAGATGGATTTACACCATCCTCTCAGCCATTGGCGATTATACTGAAATTTAACCATTATTAAAAACAACAAATATACTACGATTAAACGTTTGGTCGTACTAAATTTACATAGAATGTTTTGGACTTACGTACCCTCTCAGGAGGACACAGCCACTAACAATCTCAGTTATTAGTCTAGACTACCAATAATAAAATATTTAATTATTTACAATTCTGATAGCAAATCTAATTCTTTTAAAAAAGCAATAATAAAATGAGAGCTGGTAATAGTAAAAAGATGCTGCATAGTTGGTGAATTAAAATACTGATCCCCTGTGATGGGTATGATGGATATGTTTGCCTGCGATTCTTTCATCACAAGAGATACAAAACAGAGGATCCTCACCTATAAGCAAATACTTATGTGGATATCTTGTGTGGCCAATACGTCATCGTCTGGACTGAGAACCCAAGTAGGTGTAACCAATATACGGTTTATTTCATGTAATTATTTACACCTACCTGGGTGTCCATCCTTCTTCTGCATCAGATCGCGGATGTAAGTTCTAATGCTAGCTTTGTAATCAGAGTATGGAATAAGTGGTGATTTTTTGAGTGCTGCCTTGGCAGCAAAATCGGCCATCATGTTACCAGAAATGCCTACGTGGCTTGGTAACTAACAAAAAACGATGTCGTACTGGCCAGTAGCAAGATCATTATAGAGTTCAATGATTTCTATTAAAAGTGGATGATTAAGTGATAAAGTTTTAATCGCCTGAAGACAAGAAAGAGAGTCTGAATAGATTATGTATTGTTTATGTTTAAGATATTTTTTCAGCATATCTAAGAGCCATTGATATGACGTTGGCTTCAGGAGTGAAAATAGAGCTATTATCCAGCAATCTAGAAAATATTGTTCTGGATCCAATGACAGTGGCACAAGCCACTGCGCCACCGTCCTTCGACTCATCTGTAAATATGGATTTATAATTGCTATATTTATGTTTTAATTGATTATAATCTTGTTTATATTGTAATTCATTCGTTTCTGATATTTTAAATACAGTTAACGTTAAGTCAACTTGTGGCCTAACCAACTGCCAAGGAGAAGAAAGAAGACGGGAAGGAGCTATAGTATCCAGGTCAATGCCGGCAGCAGTAATAAAAGGCTTAATTCTCAGCCGAAGAGGCGGAACAAGAGATGATTTCTTGTTATACAAATCCTCATGAGGAAACTTAAAGACACAGTGAAATGCAAGATTAGACTCGTTAGAATATAACTTGGTAATATATTGTAATGTATTGTAATTTTATACGGCGTTGGGTAGGAGATGGTTCGTCTGCCTCAACGTAGAGACTGTCAATAGGTGAAGTTTTGAAGGATCCAAGACAAAGTCGTAGACTTGGTGATGAATCTAATAGTTTTAGGTTGCTTTTGCAGGCCCTACCATATACTATGGAGCCATAATCAAGCTTTGACCGGATGAGAGATCTGTATAAATAAAAGGAGTGTAGTTTGATCCCCTCCCCACTTTGAATTGGACACAACTTTTAATAGATCTAATGCCTTCAGGCATTTAGTCGTCAGATACTTAATATGTGGTGGCACCCGTAGCCGTTCTATCAATCGGCTGGTCAGGCCAGGCCCTGTGCATAGCATACTTTTTGCACACATATATATTTATGGCTATTGGTCCTTTCGATATTTAGCAAACAAATTTGATACATTTAATTGCCTAGGGTCCTATGCCAGAAGGCGGTGGCTCATGGGCCAATCTGGATATATAGACCTCTGAATTCCGTGCTCTTTGGAACTGTGTCACAGGCAGAGCCAGCTTGACACATTTTCGTTAAGGTATCTTGGCTTTCCAAGTGTGTATTTCCTGGAGTATAACAACCCTGTAGCCCTGGTACTGCAATCTGGTTTCCACTGTATTACCGTCCTTGTTGACCCTCAATGGCGGGTGGGGGGCAGGGTTGCCGAATTATATTTATCTACCATGACTACTAACACTCCATTTGGTTCTGTCAAAACATCAAAACGCATCAAAAACATCTTCCTCTGATGAAGAGATATCTTCATTTGCCAAGGATTCCTGGCCAAGGGTTTTAGTGATGTGCTGATAGGAGTCCTTTAAACATCAACCCTTTTGCCATCTCCAAGGGTATTCAAGGTATCTGCGGAGAGGTTAAAAATGTCACACCCCTCAGGAATGGTTCTCTCTTGATTGACTGATTGCTGCCTCCGTACACATTCTATCTGCTAGGACTGAAACATTTTGTGAAGAAACAGGTTGTTGTCTCGGAACAAGACCAAATACCAGCATAACGTATTCAGCCACTGTTTCTTCTCCTACATCAACTTCTGTTGTTAAAAGCACTTCTTCAGTTTCTTGTCAGACTGTGATATCTTGGGTCAGTGAAGCTCAGATAACGTTGGATGGCACAACTCAGACGTCACAAACATGTCAGCGCCCCTCAGCATCCCAGAGTGAAGAGCCACAGACAGAAAAACTACCTGTGACCGTATCATCTCCAGCTATTCATGGTGTTGCTCAACTAACGAGTAAAGAAACGAAAAAGAAGACTAGGTCTCTTCAACATATAGAAGAGGTAGTGTCGGTTCAAAACCGCCTGCGATGGAGATCACTCCTTCACACACAGGGCGTAGGAGTAGTGCTTCCGCGCACTCACTTTCTACTGTTGAACCTCCATAAATAATTTTATGAACATAATACAATGGAATTGCAGGGGTCTTAAGAACAATTTTAATGATCTTCCATTACTATCACAGGATTTCAAACCATTAACCTTTTCTTTACAAGAGAAATATCTAAAAAATGAGGATAAACTGGCTATACGTCAGTACAACTCATATCACTCGTTTGCACCTCCTGGAAACAAAGCTACAGGTGGCTCATCCATTTTGGTGAGACAGGGTGTCATTCATAGCCCTGTGCCCCTAAAATGCAACCTGCAAGCCGTCGCAGTTCGTCTTTCTTTACACATAACTTTCACTCTTTGCTCTTTGTACATATCCCCATCTTCTCCCATACAACAGTCCGATCTTCAGAATCTGTTTGACCAGCTTCCGAGACCATGTATCATCATGGGGGATCTAAATGGGCATAATCCTCAATGGGGAAGTAATACTGTCAATCCTAGAAGACATTATTGCAGATAATAATTCATGCATATTTAACGATGGACCAGTCACATATTTGCATCCTGGTACAGGTACGTATTTGTGACCAAAATATTTATACTGAATTTGAATGGTCGGTCCATGACGATCTTTGTGGAAGTGACCCTTTCCACACAGTTCTCTCTGCTATAAATCCACCGGCCACCAGGTGGAATTTTGCGAAGGCAAATTGGAATTTATTTAAGACACTTTGTACTGACGAATTAAAATCTGATTACTTTGTTAATGCTATTGACCCTATTCAGTTGTTCTCTGATAACCTGAACCAAATAGCTGATGAAACTATTCCCAAGTCCTCTGTGACACCACACATTCGTAAACCATGGTTTACTGACGATTGCAAACAGGCCAGGAAGTGTAGGAAGAAGGCAGAGAAATACTTTCGCTGGCATCTTACCGTTTACAATTTAAATACTGTACAAATAAATAGTGCCAAGGCTAGACGTACGTTTAAGCAAAATAGGCGACAGTCTTGGAAGAACTTACGCCTATGACGAAGGTCTGGAACATGATACAGAAAATTAAGGGTAAAGGTTCCAAATCTAGTGTTCATCATGTGAAAGATGGCTGCAATATAATAACCAATAATTCTGACATGGCAAATAAGTTGGACGAAACTTTAGCTGTCCATTCTTCATCATCTAATTATAATCCTCAATTTCAAAAATATAAAAATCAGCAAGAATGATACAGAAAATTAAGGGTAAAGGTTCCAAATCTAGTGTTCATCATCTGAAAGATGGCTGCAATATAATAACCAATAAATCTGACATGGCAAATAAGTTGGACGAAACTTTAGCTGCCCATTCGTCATCATCTAATTATAATCCTCAATTTCAAAAGTATAAAAATCAGCAAGAAATATTGAAACTTAATTCTGACAACGGTGAAGATTATAATGAAGTATTTTCACTACATGAGCTTGATGCTGCTTTAGCACAAGCTCATGATACAGCAACAGGAGCTGATAATATCCAATATCAGCTTTTAAAACATTTACCCAACTTATGTCTTGAAACACTTTTAAATATTTTTGAAAATATTTGGACAACTGGACAGTTTCCTCCGTCATGGCGTAATGCCATTGTTGTTCCCATATTTTAGCCTGGCCGGGATCATACTGATCCATCAAACTATAGGCCTACTTCATTGACGAGTTGCGTTTGTAAAACCATGGAACGCATGGTCAACAATCAACTGGTGTGGTTTCTAGAAACGAATAATCTTATCATGAACTTTCAGTGTGGTTTTCGAAAAAACAGAAGTACCACTGACCATTTGGTTCGTTTGGAATCATTCGTTAAAAATTCCATTGTAAATAAACAACATGCTGTATCAATCGTTTTTGACCTGGAAAAAGCTTACGATACAACATGGAAACATGGTATTTTACAAGAATAGATTCCACAAGGCAGTATTTTGTCTGTGAGTGGGTGTGAGTGGGTGTGAGTGAGTTAATATTTAACGTCACATCGGCAATATTGCAGCCATATCGTGACGATAACATACACGACAAAAAAGAATACATATGGATATTATGAAGACCCTGTCTACGAAGGACAGTAGAACCACTAGACTATCACAGTTAGTATTAAAACTAGCGTGGAAACTTAAAAAATGATAGTATCACTATTTGGACAGTACAATATGAAAACAGGCCATAGATCGCAAACAACAGGGTATTTTGTCTGTTACATTATTTAGTATAAAGATAAATTGCTTATCAAAAGTTTTAAACAATTCAGTAGATGTATCGTTATATGTGGATGATTTTAATATATCCTGTCGTGGGAAAAATATGCATAGCATTGAACGACAACTGCAACTGTGTTTAAACAAGATAAATAAACGGTGTCTTGAAAACGGTTTTAAGTTTTCTAAATCCAAAACTAATTGCATACATTTCTGCCGTAAATACAAACCACATAAAGACCCTGAACTATCTCTTGAGGCACGCCCATCAAGGTTGTCAAGGAGGCTAAATTCTTGGGTGTAATTTTCTATTCTCACTTAACGTTTCTTCCCCATATAAAATCCCTTCAAACTAAATGCTTGAAGGCACTTGACTTGTTGAAAGTGGTGTCAAATTCTAAATGGGGAGGGGATCAAGCTACCCTCCTTCATCTATATCGATCACTAATCCGTTCCAAACTTGATTATGGCTCCATCGTATATGGGGGTGCCTGCAACAGTAACCTAAAAGTATTAGATTCTATCCACCACCAAGGGTGAAGACTCTGTCTTGGATCGTTTAGAACCTCTCCCATCGATAGTCTCTATGTTGAGGCCGATGAGCCATCCCTTACCCAACGACGTATAAAATTATCCTTACAGTATATGACAATACTATATTCTAATGAATCAAATCCTACGCTTAACAGTGTTTTTAATCATCTTCATGAGGATCTATACAATAAAAAGTCTTCTCCTGTTCCGCCTTTGGGTGTGAGAGTGAAATCTTTCATATCTGCTGCTGGCATTGAGCTACAAACTATAGCTCCTTCACGTCTGCTTTCTTCTCCTCCTTAGCAGTTGGTTAGACCAGTGGATTTAACACTGGCAAAATTTTAAAAATCAGAAACAAATGACTTACAATATAAACAGGAATATGATCAATTAAAAAGTAAATATAGCAATTACAAATCCTTATTTACAGATGGGTCCAAGGACGGCGGCGTAGCAGCTTGTGCCACTGTCATTGGATCCAGAACAATAACTTCTAGAATACCAGGTAACAGCTCTATTTTTACAGCTGACGCTAACGCCATATTAACAGCTCTTAAATATATTCAAAGACACCCGAAATGTAAACAGTATGTAATCTATTCAGATTCCCTTTCTTGCCTTCAGGCTTTCAAAAGTATTTCTTGCAAACATCCACTTTTGATTGAAATCACTGAATTGTATAATGATCTTGCTACTGGCCAGTATGACATCGTCTTTTGTTGGTTACCCACCCATGTCGGAATTTCAGGTAACAAGATGGCCGATTTTGCTGCCAAGGCAGCACTCAATAAATTTGTGACACCACTTCTTATTCCACACTCAGATTATAAAACTATGAATTATAAATTACATGCAATAAAACCCTATGTTGGTTATTCCTACTTTGGTTGTCAGTCCAGATTTGAGGAGGTCATCTTACGACGATGTCACATTGACCACACAATGTATATTCATGAATACCTATTGAAAGGTGAGGATCCGAGGATCCTCCGTTCTGCATCCCTTGTGAAGGGAAAGAATTACAGTCAAGCATATTTTGCTTGACTGTGTTGAATATTCCATCACAAGGGATAACTATTTTAAATCACGAACTATGAAGGATCTTTTTAGTAACGTAAATTCTAATTTAATTATTGCATATTTAAAAGAATTAGATTTGTTAAGTGATTTGTAAATAGATATATGTTTTATGATTGGAAGTTTGAATTAATAACTAAGATCTTTAGTGGCTGTATCTTCGAGGGGGTTTAAAGTACCGTAAAATTATTGTCCCCTTGAGAGGATACGTAAGTCCCAAAACATTTCAAGTATATTTGAACTTACCAGGATTTTTAGACGTAGTATTCCTGTCTTTTAAATTATGGCTAGCATTTCTTACAATCGCCAACAGCTGAAGGGATGGTGTAAATTCAACTAGGGTCCATGTAGGTAGCAAAGGTACTGTAAGTCCCCATGGTCCCTAATGTGGTGATCTACCTTCGGTTGTTGGCGATCTACCTTCGGTTGTTGGCGATCTATTGCCTGTTTTTATATTGCTTCGTCTCAATAGTGATATTAGTTTTTACGTTCCACGCTAGTTTTATTTCAAATTGTGATAATCTAGTTGTTTTGACTGTCCTTCGTTGACAGGTTTTTATAATATACATATAGTCCTGTTGATTGTTGAATGTTCACGTCACGATATGGCTGCAATATTGCCAAGGCGACGTTAAATAGTAACTCACTCACTCACTTAATATGTGGTAAGGTCAAATGTTTGTCGAAAATCAGCTCCAGAAACTTGGCTTCCTTTACAACGTTAATTGGAGAGCCATCCAAGAACAGTTCGGGATCTTTATTTGAGGCTTATATTTCCGACAAAAATGTATACATTTGGTCTTTATCTGTGAAAATTTAAAGCCTTTCTCAAGAGACCATTTATGAATTTTATGTAAATACATCTGTAATTGCCTTTCGATGATATGCATATTTTTACCACGACATGAAACGTTAAATTCATTCACAAAACAATGGCCCATGTATTGAGTCATTTAATACTTTCGAGAGACTACTGATTGTTATGCTAAACAAGGTAACAAACATGGAAATTTTAACGAATGATTCTAGGCGAACCAAATGATCAATAGTGCTTCTATTTTTCCGAAAACCACACCGAATGTTAGAAATAAGATGACTGGATACCATACTAATCTATTATTAACAATGCTTTCATGGTTTTATAAACACAGCTTGTTAAAGAAATTGGTCTATAGTTAGATGGATCTGTATTGTCTTGGCCAGGCTTAGGTATTGGTACAACAATGGCGTGGCGCCACGAAGGAGGAAAGTGTCCTTTAGTCCAAATATGATACAAAATGTTCAAAAGTGTCTCAAGATAGGCATTGGGTAAATGTTTCAGGAGCTGGTAGTGGATATTATCTGCGCGAGGTGCCGTATCATGAGCTTGCGCCAAGGCAGTATTCAGCTCATGTAGTGAAAATACTTCATTATAGTCGTCACCATTTTCGGAATAAAAGTTGACTTTTCTTGATGAGTTTTATATCTTTGAAACTTAGGAAGATAATGTGATGAAGAAGAGGGAGTAGCTTAAGTTTCACCCAACTTGTTGGCAATGTCAATTTTATCTATTAACATATCATGTCCATCTTTAAGATGATGAACACTAGAATTCCTACCTTTGCCCTTGATTCTCTGTATCATGTTCCACACCTTCGTCACTGGAGTACATGAATTAATTTTTGACACAAATGTCTTCCAAGACTGGCGTTTACTTTGCTTAAAAGTACGCCGAGCCTTGGCATTATTTATTTTTAAATTGTGAACCGTAGGATGTCGTCGAAAGTACTTCTCTGCCTTTTTCCTACTCTTCCTTGCCTGTTTACAATCATCAGAAAACCATGGTTTAACGCAATGAGGTTTAGCAGAGGATTTGGGAACAGTTTCATCAGCGATTTCATTCAGTGTATCCGAGAACAACTGAACAGGATCAGGAGCATTTACAAAAATGTCAGATTTCAATTTTTCTGTACATAGTGTTTGAAATAAAGGCCAGTTAGCCTTCTCAAAAATTCCACATTGTTGCAGGTTGGTCATCATTCGGATTTAAAGTTGAGAGAATTGTCGGAAAGTGGTCACTACCACATCATGGACCGACCATTCGAACTCGTTATAAATATTTGGATATGGGAGTGATGAAAAAAAAGTCAAGTTCAGAATACGTTTCAGTTCCAGGATGTAAATATGTGGCTGATCCATCATTTAATAGGCATAGATTATTGTCAGAAATAAAGTCTTCAAGGATTTTGCCTTTATTGTTAATATTAGTACTTTCCCATAAAGGGTTATGACCGTTAAGATCACCTATACTTATAGAGGGTTTGGGAAGTTGGTCAAATAGATTTTGAAGATCGGACTGCTGAAGATCTGAAGAAGGGGAAATATACAAAAAGCAAAGCGTAAAGGTTATCTGAAGAGTAAGACGAACGGCAACAGCCTGAAGACTGGTTTTAAGAGGAACCGGACTATGAATAACACCCTGCATCACGAGTATAGAAGCACCATCAGTGGCTTTGCCATCTGGAGGGGAGAATGCATGAAAAGAATTGTACCGACGCAATTCAAATTGATCTGCACTTTTCAAGTATGTCTCATGTAGACTAAAAGCTGATGATGTAAAATCTTGTGATAATAACTGTAAGTCGTTAAAATTGTCCCTGACGCCTGTGCAATTCCATTGTATTAATTTCATAGAATTGCTTAAGGTGCTTCAACTGGAGATCGTGAGCGCGTGGCAGCGCTACTCCAACACACTATTTGTGACGGAGTTATCTCCATGTTAAGCAGTTTGAAAAGATTTTGAACCGCCACAGGTGTTAAATGTGAAGATTCTTCTACATACTGAAGGGCTCTGGTCTTTCTTCTCAACTTTTTCTTTTCTTTATTTGTGAGTTTATCAACGCTCTTGGTATCTGGAGTTAAATTAACATCAGATATTTGTCCTGGCTGGTTGTTCTCAGTTTGTAAGGCTGATGATCGCTGACAATCTTGTGATGAGTGCGTCGCATCATCTAAGGTTATGTGAGAGTCCTTCATCCAAGATATTTCTGTCTGACAAGATGTTGAAACGAAGGTAGCTTTTTTGACAGAAGAGGGAACAGGAGAAGACACTGTAGCAGAATAGGTAGGAACTGTTGCTGACTTTGACTGAGCCTGAATCAGTTTCTTTGCTTCGAAGCATGAGATATTATTATTGCATTTCAGCTTTTAAGATTTTGTTCTCATACTCAAATTTTGGACACGTTTTCGATGATGCCATATGCTCACCACTGCAGTTGGCACACTTTATGTCATTAGTACATTCAGTGCCTTCATGGTTTCCACCGCAGCGTGCGCATACTCATTTAGCTGTGCAAGATCTTGCACCATGTCCAAACTTTTGACATTTGTAACACCGGAGTGGATTTGATACATATACCTCCACTCCAATGTTACAATACCCAGCCTTTATGAATTTTGGTAGAGTTGTCAGACCAAACGATGTTGGCTGAGAGAAGGCTCATCAGCTTCAACATAAAGACTGTTGATAGGATAGGTTCTAAAACAACCAAGACAAAGTCTGATGGACAGAATCAAGTATGTTTAGGTTGCTTTGACAGGCTCCACCATAATCAAGTTTTGATCGCGCGAGTGATCTATATAAGTGAAGGAGGGTAGTCTGATCCCCTCCCCACTTTGAATTAGAAACAACAATTAGTAAATGGAGAGCCTTCAAGCATTTGGCTCTTAGGGATTTAATATGGGGCAAAAAGGTCAAATGTGAATCAAAACTAAATCCCAAGAACTTAGCCTCCTTGACAACTTTGATAGGGGTGCCACTTAGAAATAGCTCTTGGCCTTTACGGGGGTGAATAACAATGATATGCATTAAAATGACGAGGGTCAAATGTATCTGTTTGTTTTAAATATGTCTCTTGGAGAGATAACGCTGAAGGTGTAAAGTCTTGGATTATTAGCTGTAACTCAAAGGTCTTTTGGGGGGATTTATTGGGGATCTACCCCTTGCCTTTCTAGAGGGCGACAAGCTATGTGACCTGTGGGGGATATTTTCGGACACATCCATGTCCTCCAACGATCCAAATTTGTTAAACAGCTGGATTTTGTTTGTTGAATCTTTCGAGACTCTGCCACTTTGACATTTTTGTGATGAAGATACATTTCTTGATTGCACCGGGTGTTTTGCAATGTCTTTCACAATTGTTTGAGAATCAGATTTAGATTGTGAGTGGGATTTAGATGCCTTAGATAGATGCATCCTGAATACGGGATGCGTCTGGAAGTACTTCCGCAGTCTGAGTGGATATTTCAAGTGACAGAATCTGAGGTGAATCAGTATATATCCATGTCCATTTGGTTTGACAGCTCATAGACATTTTGGTTATTTTGGCTGTATCAGACGTTGATCGAGATACGGAAGCATAAGTTTAAGATTTTTGCACTTGTTTTTTGGCTTCAGCAAAACTAATGTCTTGTGTAAATTTTATTTTGTTGATTTCAATTTGCTGTTTCCACATGGGACACTCTTTTGAGAAGGATGAGTGATTTCCTTCACAATTAGTACATTTTTTGAAAGTGCTGTTGCAGTCTTCCGTCGTGTGAGTCTTTTTCGCTACAGTGAGCACATGTAACAGATGATTTATTGACACCATGGCCGTATCTTTGGCATTTAAAGCATCTATAGGATTAGGAATGTAAGTATCCACATTGATGTTACAGTAGCCAGCCTTTATTGATTTTGAAGCAATTGGACACGAAACGGAAAACAGGTATGTGTTTGTCTCAAGGGTTTCATTATTTCTACGAGTTTTGGATCGCTTAACAAAAGTGACTCCTTGATCCTTCATCTCTGACTCGATATCAAATTCTGTCATATCAGCAAACAAGTGATCACGGTCTTGCACTATTCCTTTACTGGTGTTGAAAGTTCTGTGTGCTGAGACCAACACAGGAATGGTCACAAACGAGTCAATCGCCATCAGGTTCGTGGCTTGCTGCTGCTTACTACATTCAACAAGTAAAGCCCCTGAACGCAAGCGTCTGATGTTTTTGACTTCACCCGCAATTCCTTGTATTCCCTTGGATACCGCAAAAGGATTCAATTTCAATGGTGTCTTATCCAGCTTCTCAGTTACGATAAAGCGTGGCCAGTAGTCAAATGCTTTAGTAGATCTGTGTTCAGTATCATCAAGATCAATGTCAAGTGGACGTTTTGTCTTTCTGGTAGGGGTTTGGTATTCCATGGTTAGTATTTATTGGTTCATCATCCGAGCTCCCCACCCACCACGGAGTATCACAAGGACAATGCTAAAAACAAGCTTGAAGCACCAAGGATACCCGGATGATATACTCCAGCAGAAAAATTAAAGTTTAATCATTCCACCAGATTGGCCCATGAGCCACCGCCTTCTTGGCATAGGACTCTAGGCAAAAACATGAAAGTGTATATTTGAAATTATGAGGGTACAAAAATTTGCCAAGACTTACAGGGATAAAATTTTCAAATTTTTACATTACAAAATGTAACACTCAGGGCTTGGCGTGACCAGCCGATTGGTTGAACCGGGCCCATTCAACCACCCGTCTTGGTGAAGTAAGGGTCGAAGGGGTGTGTTGAGCAAAGGGAACGCGGTCACAGGAACCCAGTGCTCTCAACCCCAGACTCCCGTCCTCCACCGACACAGGGCCGCAACCCACGGCCAACGGGTTGGTGGACCAAATATCCCCCCAGGTCCACAACGGGGGTGTTGGCGAGCTGTTGGCGTTACCCAGCACCCACCACGAGGAGGTGGCTCGCCACGGGTGCCGACTAGAATGGATGATCTGCCAGTGGCCCTATCACCCGGAGGTGAAAAACAATGATATGCATTAAAATGACGAAATTCAAATGTATCTGTTTGTTTTAAATATGTCTCTTGGAGACATCGCTGAAGGTGTAAAATCTTGGACTAATAGCTGTAATTCATGTAAATTAGTCCTCAATCCTCTGCAGTTCCACTGTACAATATTATTGGAATAAACTATCTTTTGGGGGGATTTATTGGGGATCTACCCCGGACTCTTTTGGAGGGCGACAAGCTATGTGCCCTAGAATGGACGTTTTCAGAAACGTCCATGTCTTCAAGAGACTCGTATTTATTGAACAATTGAATTTTGTTCTGTGACCCTTTGGGAGCTCTGCCACTTTGTTGTTTAGAAGTATCAGGCTTTGGTTTCGGTTTACTTTTCACCGTTTGTTGACTATCAGCTGTCGATTGAGACTTTGAATGTGACTGAGATGATGACTTGTGATCAGAAGAAGACTTTGAGGTACTAGGAAGTGATTCCTCAGTCTGTGGTGATATAGCAGGATATGAACTATGAAGACAAGGAAAAAGCAGAACATTATTTCCGTCGCCATCCTGTGGTGCATAATTTATATAAATTTAAATTTTTAAATGCTAAAGCACGGCGTACTTTTAAACAGAACAAACGCCAATCATGGCAAAATTATGTATCTAAGATAAATTCTCGGACACCCATGTCCAAGGTATGGAACACGGTTCAGAAAATTAAAGGTAAAGGTACTAAATCTAGTGTCCATTATCTTAAACATGGAGATCAATTACTTACAGATAAATCAGATATTGCAAATAAACTGGGTGAAACACTCGCTAAACATTCTTCCTCTTCTAATTATGTACCAAAATTTCAGCAATATAAAAAACAACAAGGACAGAAAGCTATTAATTTCAATTCTGATAATGGGGAAGATTATAAAGAAACGTTTTCTATTCATGGACTCCATACTGCTCTTGATCGAGCTCATGATACTGCTACAGGAGTTGATAACACATATTATCAACTACTGAAGCACTTACCAGAACCCTGTTTAGAGACGCCCTTATCCATTTTTGATGATATTTGGACTTCCTTGAAATTTCCTTCTTCATGGCGTGATGCCATAGTAGTACCAATATCTAAACCTGGACGCGATCATACGGATCCATCCAATTATTGTCCGATTTCATTAACAAGCTGTGTTTGAAAGACCATGGAACGCATGGTAAGTAATCGACTTGTTTGGTACTTGGAAACAAATAAGTTTATCACAGATATACAAAGTGGTTTCCGTAAAAACAGAAGTACTGTCGATCACTTAGTGCGTTTAGAATCATTTGTGAAAAATGGGCTGATAAACAACATGTTGTGTCAATCTTTTTTGATCTTGAGAAGGCATATGAGACTACTTGGAAATATGGTATTTTAAGAGATGCGTCGGTTTGGGAGGTCGTTTGCCTGACTTCATAGCCAAATTGTTAAATAAGAGACAATTTCAAGTCCGCGTGGGTTCTACCCTGTCTGATCATTACAATCAGGATCAGGTTGTTCCACAAGGCAGTAGTTTGTCTGTCATACTTTTTAGCATAAAGATAAATAGTTTATCAAAAGTTTTAAACGATTCAATTGATGGATCGTTATTTGTTGATGATTTTAATATTTCTTGCCGTGGTAAAAATATGCATACCATTGAACGGCAACTGCAGTTGTGTTGAAACAAGATTAATAGATGGTGTCTTGAAAACGGCTTTAAATTTTCTAAATCGAAAACTAACTGCATACAATTTGTCGTAAAAACAAACCACATCTATCTCTAGATGAGAAGCCAATTAAAGGTGTTAAGGAAGCTAAGTTCTTGGGTCTAATCTTTGATTCACACTTAACGTCTTTACCGCATCTTAAATCCTTTAAATATAAATGCCTGAAAGCACTTGACTTGTTGAAAGTGGTTTGAAATTCTATATGGGGAGGGGATCAAGCTACCCTTCTCCATCTATATCGATCACTCGTACGTTCTAAACTTGATTATGGCGCCATCGTCTATGGCAGAGCCTGCAAAAGCAACGTAAAACTTAGATTTTGTCCATCATCAAGGTCTAAGACTTTGTCGTGGGTCTTTTAGAACTTCACCTATTAAGAGCCTCTATGTTGAGGCTGATGAACCACCTCTTGAGCAGGTCCGTATAAAGTTAGCTTTACAGTACATTACTAAGTTATACTCTAATGAATCTAACTCTGCATATAACTGTGTTTTCTATCCCCTTTATGAGGATTTATACAACAAAAAGTCTTCTCTTGTTCCGCCTCTAGGGCATAGAATTAAACCCTTTTCTTCTGCTGCCGGCATTGAACTGGACAATATAGCTCCCTCCCGTCTTCTTTCTTCTCCACCTTGGCAGTTGGTTAGGCCACAAGTTGACCTAACATTAACTTCTTTTAAAAAATCAGAAACTAATGAATTGCAATATACACAACAATATCATCAATTAAAAACTAAATATAGCAATTACAAACCCTTATTTACAGATGGGTCCAAGGACGGTGGTGCAGTGGCTTGTGCCACTGTCATTGGATCCATAACAATATCTTCTAGAATTCCAGATAACAGCTCTCTTTTTACTGCAGAAGCAAACGCCACATTCACAGCGATCAGATATTTTCAAAGACACCCTAAACGTAAACAATATATAATCTATTCCGATTCTCTTTCTTGTCTTCAGGCTATTAAAACTATATCTTGTAAACATCCACTTTTGACATTATTGAATTGTATAATAATCTTGCTACTGGCCAATACGACATCGCCTTTTGTTGGTTACCCAGCCACGTAGGTATTTCAAGGAATACACTGGCTGATCTTGCTGCCAAGGCAGCACTCAACAAATCTGTGACTCCTCTTCTTATTCCATATTCAGATTACAAAGCTACAGTTAGATCTTATATCTAGACAAGTTATTATACATATAATTTTGCATGGAAAATCGAAATGTCCAAGACCCAGTTACAAAAATGTGCACAAAATAATCACCATGCACAGGGCTTGGCGTGACTAGCCGATTGATAGAATCGGGCCAGCTCTACCACCCGTCTAGGTGAAATCAGGGCCAAAGTGGTGTGTTGAGCAACAGGAACACGGTTCCAGGCCCCTGTTGCCTTAACCCACCAGGATCCCCTCCTCCACCGACACAGGGCCGCAACCCACGGTAAACGGGTTGGTGGAGCAAATATGCCCCCGGATCCACACGTTGGGTTGGCGAGCACTTATCGTTAACCAGCACCCACCACGAGGAGGTGACTCGCCACGGGTGCTATCATCAATAAACCAGTGGGAGCCACACACGATACTGACTTTGAGATATCTTTATGGTACATTTTTTCTGATTTTGTATGCGTAAACTCTAAATGTCATTCGCAAAAATGTGTTTAGCATAATTGTCAAGTTTAAACTGAATCCTCCGTTTTGATTCTTAATGAGAGTGGATTGCACGTTTGCGTTTATGGAACCTAAATCGGCGTGACGTTTCTTTTGCGATTTTGCATATTTCTATTTGACGTTTTCCTCACACACGCGGTAATGGGAGACATGATATGAGACAGTTTTGCTAATGGCGGATGGTTGACAGTATCTCGATTTCTCATGTCAGAAACATTTTAACATGTTGTGGAAACAGTGGTTTAGATTCAACGATCATATTACCTGCAGTGATTTGTAAAACCTATCTTGCAGCTTGTAGTCTGCTTGTAGTCTTCAACATCTAGACGATGATGTGTTCAAACAGCCGTCTTCAGACGGCTTTATCAGGAACTGTTTATGTCATGAGTGTACTTTTTATATGCGACACGATAAAATCAAAGGAATGCGACCTTCAATTGACAGAGAAACTGAAGGACAGATCTGTAGTTTTTAGAAACATTGACATGAAATTTTGCCAGCTTGCCTGTGTCAAGGACTGCTTTGTTTTTGCCTCATGTCGGTTACGTGATGAGACTGAGAAGACGAAAGAATACAATGCTGTTACCAACGGTCATCTCATTGTAAGTTATGTTTGTGTCATATGAATGAGTATAGATGCCTATAGGTTTTGTCAGTGTGCGTAGATATGTGCCAGCTTATGTAGATGTGTGTCAGAATGTAGATGCGTGTCAGCGTATTAAGACGAGTATCATTGTGTGCAGATGTGTCTCACTGCTTGTAAAGACGCCAGTGTACAATGTCACTGTGTTTACATGTGTGTACATACGTGTCTGTGTACAGATATGTGTCACTGTTTGTAAAGGTGCCTGTGTACAGGCATGTGCATACATACGTGCTTTTTAGATATGTGTCAGTGTGTATGTGTCAGTGTGTGTGGATGTATGTTCTTGTGTGTAGATATGTCAGTGTTTGGGTGTGTGTTACTTTGTGTAGATATATGTCAGTGTGCGTAGATATCTCTCTTTGTAAAGGTATCAGTATATATAATGATGCCACTGTGTATGTGTAGATGTAGATATGCGTCCGTGTGTGAAGATGTGTGTCAGTGTGTATATATATGTGTCCGTGTGTATATATGTTCGTTTTTTGTAGATGTGTAGCAGTGTCTGTATATATGTATCCATGTAGTTAGGTATGTGCCATTGTGTGTAAATGTGTACAGGTGTGGGACATAGGTCTGTGTCCGTGATTTTATATATATGTAGAGATCCGTGTAAATTGATCAAAGTTCACTGATGATTCAATCGAACCCAAACCTGTTTCTCATGCCTTGGTAAAGAGTGAGTGAGTTAATATTTTACGTCATATCGGCAATATCTCAACCAAAATTAAACCAAAAACCTATAATTAAATGAGAATTAACGCTGGTAAAAAAAGATCCTTAATTGTTTTAACTGTAAAATACTTATCCCTTGTGGTGAAGAATTCAACACAGTCAAGCAGAATATGCTTGATCGTGACTCTCTCATCACACGGGATACAAAATGGAGGATCCTCACCTTTTAACAGGTACACATGAGTATATCTAGTGTGGCCAATACGACATCGTCGTAAAATAACCTCTTCAATTCTGAACTGACAACCCAAGTGGGTATAACCAATGTAAGGTTTTATCTCATGTAATTTATTGATACCCACTTGGGTGTCCCACGTCTTTTGCATCATATCACGGATATAAGATCTAATGGTGGCTTTGTAATCACTATAAGGAATAAGAAGTGGTGTCACAGATTTGTTGAGTGCTGCTTTAGCAGCAAGATCGGCCATCACATTCCCAGAAATACCTTCGTGACTGGGTAACCAACAAAAGACGATGTCGTAGAAGCAAGGTCAGCCAATGTGTTTCCAGAGATTCCTACATGGCTGGGTAACCAACAGAAGACAACGTCATATTGGCTAGTGGCAGGATCATTATACAATTTAATAATTTCTATTAAAGTGGATGTTTCCAAGAAATATTTTAATAGCCTGAAGGCAAGAAAGAGAATCGGAATAGATTATATATTGTTTACGTTTAGGGTGTCTCTGAATACATTTAAGAACTGTTAATATGGCATTAACTTCTGCTGTAAAAATAGAACTCATAACCGGCAATCTAGAAGATATTGTTCTGGATCCAATGACAGTTGCACAAGCAATTGCACCACCGTCCTTGGACCCATCTGTAAATAAGGATTTATAATTGCTATATTTATGTTTTAATTGATTATATTCTTGTTTATATTGTAATTCATTCGTTTCTGATTTTTTAAATGTAGTTAATGTTAGGTCAAGCTGTGGCCTAACCAACTGCCAAAGGGGAGAGAAAAGAAGACGGAAAGGAGCTATATTGTCCAGCTCAATACCAACAGCAGCAATAAACGGCTTTATTCTGAGCCCAAGAGGTGGAACAAGAGAAGACTTTTTGCTGTACAAATCCTCATAAAGAGGATTGAAGACAAAGTTATATGCAGGGTTAGATTTGTTAGAGTATAGTTTTGTGATATATTGTAAAGATAATTTGATACGCGTTGTGCAAGATATGGTTCATCGACCTCAACGCAAAGACTGTCAATATGTGAAGTTCGGAAAGACTCAAGACAAAGTCTTAAACCTTGGTGGTGGACAGAATCAAGAAGGTTGAGGCTGCTTTTGCAGGCTCCACCGTATACAATGGAGCCATAATCAAGTTTAGAACGTACGAGTGACCGATAGAGATGGAGAAGGGTAGCTTGATCCCCTCCCCATTCAGAATTTGAAACCACTTTCAATAAGTCAGGTGCTTTCAGGCATTTAGTTTGAAGTGAGTTAATATGCAGTAAAAACGTTAAGTGTGAGTCAATGATTAGACGCAGATCTTGGCTTCTTTCACAACTTTAATGGGCGTGCCATCTAGAGACAGTTCAGTGTCTTTATGTCGTTTATATTTAGGCCAAAAATGTATGCAGTTAGTTTTTGATTTAGAAAATTTAAAGCAGTCTTCAAGACACCATCTATTAATCTTGTTTCAACACAACTGCAGTTGCCGTTCAATGGTATGCATATTTTTACCACGACAAGAAATATTAAAATCATCCACAAATGACGATCCATCAATTGAATCGTTTAAAACTTTAGATAAACTATTTATCTTTATGCTAAAAAGTATGACAGACAAACTACTGCCTTGTGGAACAACCTGATCCTGATTGTAATGATCACACAGGGTAAAACCCACACGGACCTGGAATTGTCTGTTATTTAAAAACTTGGCTATAAATTGAGGCAAACGACCTCACAACCCGAAGTCATGTAAATCTCTTAAAATACCATATTTCCAAGTAGTCTCATATGCCTTCTCAAGATCAAAAAAGATTGACACAACATGTTGTTTATCAGCCCATTTTTCACAAATGATTCCAAACGCACTAAGTGATCGACAGTACTTCTGTTTTTACGGAAACCACTTTGTATATCTGTGATAAGCTCATTTGTTTCCAAGTACCAAACAAGTCGATTACTTACCATGCGTTCCATGGTCTTTCAAACACAGCTTGTTAATGAAATCGGACGATAATTGGATGGATCCGTGTGATCGCGTCCAGGTTTAGGTACTGGTACTACTATGGCATCACGCCATGAAGAAGGAAATTTCAAGGAAGTCCAAATATCATCAAAAATGGATAAGGGCGTCTCTAAACAGGATTCTGGTAAGTGCCTCAGTAGTTGATAATATGTGTTATCAACTCCTGTAGCAGTATCATGAGCTCGATCAAGAGCAGTATGGAGTCCATGAATAGAAAACGTTTCTTTATAATCTTCCCCATTATCAGAATTGAAATTAATAGCTTTCTGTCCTTGTTGATTTTTATATTGCTGAAATTTTGGTACATAATTAGAAGAGGAAGAATGTTTAGCGAGAGTTTCGCCCAGTTTATTTGCAATATCTGATTTATCAGTAAGTAATTGATCTCCATGTTTAAGATGATGGACACTAGATTTAGTACCTTTATCATTAATTTTCTGGACCGTGTTCCATACCTTGGACATGGGTGTCCGAGAATTTATTTTAGATATATAATTCTGCCAAGATTGGCGTTTGTTCTGTTTAAAAGTACGCCGTGCTTTAGCATTTAAAATTTTAAATTTATTTAAATTATGCACCTCAGGATGGCATTCATCACTGAACCATGGTTTTCGAATATGTGGAACTGCAGAGGACTTTGTTATACACTCATCAGCTATGGAATTCAATTCATCAGAAAAACATGTAATAGAATCAGGAACGTCAATAAAACGTTCAGGTTTACGTTTCTCCGCACAAAGTGTCTCATATAAAGCCCAGTTAGCCTTTTTAAAATGTCGCCTTGATGAGGAGGAACATGGGATGGAGTTACAGATTTTAGTATAGTAGGAAAATGGTCACTTCCACAGAGGTCATAGTGGACTGACCATTCGAATTCATTTAGTAGTTCTGAATTTGTCAATGACAAGTCAAGAGCAGAATAGGTCCCTGTCCTAGGGTGTAAATATGTGTTGGAACCATCATTATAAATACATAAATCATTGTCAGAACAAAAGTCTTCCAACAATTTATCTTTAGTGTTTGTAGTTACACTACCCCAGAGTGGGT
Organism: Haliotis asinina; assembly: GCF_037392515.1. Classification (NCBI taxonomy): domain Eukaryota; kingdom Metazoa; phylum Mollusca; class Gastropoda; order Lepetellida; family Haliotidae; genus Haliotis; species Haliotis asinina. The sequence goes on from NC_090281.1 coordinate 46,952,213, forward strand.
TGTGCCCATTTAAATCTCCCATTATTATGCAGGGCTTCGGGAGTTGGTCATATAGAGCTTGAAGATCAGTTTTAGCAAACGTCGAAGACGGCGAAATATAAAGAGAGCATAGTGTAAACGCTACATGTAAAGTAATTCTCACTGCAACAGCCTGCATATTAGTATTAAGTGGAACAGGGCTTTGAATAACGTTTTGTTTGACTAGAATGGATGATCCGCCAGTGGCCCTATCACCCGGAGGTGAAAAACAATTATATGCATTAAAATGACGATGGTCAAATGTATCTGTTTGTTTTAAATATGTCTCTTGGACACATATCGCTGAAGGTGTAAAATCTTGGACTAATAGCTGTGATTCAGGTAAATTAGTCCTCAATCCTCTGAAGTTCCACTGTACAATATTAATGGAATAAACTGTCTTTTGGGGGGATTTATTGGGGATCTACCACGCACTCTTTTGGAGGGCGACGAGCTATGTGCCCTAGAATGGACGTTTTGAGAAACGTCCATGTCTTCAAGAGACCCATATTTATTAAACAACTGAATTTTATTTTGTGACCCTTTAGGAGCTCTGCCACTTTGTTGTTTTGAAGCATCAGGCTTAGGCTTCGGTTTACTTTTCACAGTTTGATGACTATCAGCTGTCGATTGAGACTTTGAGTGTGACGAGTGAGATGATGATGATTTGTGATCAGAAGACGACTTTGATGTACTAGGAAGTGATTCCTCAGTCTGAGATGAAATAGCAGGGTACAAAAGCTGTGGAGAATCGCAATTTATCCAAGTCAAGGTAGTCTGGCATCCTGTGGATGATTTTGTTAATTTAGAGGTAGACTCTGATGATGTTTTTGCTACTGTAGCATAAGTTTCCGGAAGATCAGACCTCTTTACCACTTTTTTTGCCTCAGAAAAGGAGATATTTTGCGTAAACTTTATTCTGTTTATCTCCATTGGTTGTTTCCAAATATGACACGAAGAAGATGAATGGTCGCCTGAACAGTTGGTGCAGTTTTTAAAATCACTGTCACAATCTTCTGTTGTGTGTGTTTTCTCACCACAGTGAGCACACACAACAGACAATGTGCAAGTATTCACGCTATGTCCACATTTCTGGCATTTAAAACACTTGAGCGGGTTGGGGATGTAGGTATCAACTTGTATGTTACAATAGCCTGCCTTCACTGATTTAGGAGCATTTGGACATGAAAAAGTAAACAGATAGGTATTAGTTTGGAATGTTTCATTGTTTTTTCGAGTTGAAAAGCGCTTCACATACAGCACACCTTGATCTTTCATTTCTGATGCAATGTTTGTTTCTTACATATCAGCAAACAATCGATCACGATCTCTGATGATACCTTTACTAGTGTTCAAGGTCTTGTGAGCAGAGACCGTGAACAGAATGCCCACAAAAGATTCAATACTCATCAGAGTGGATGCTTGCTGTTTCTTGCTGAACTCAACTAGTATCGCACCCGAACGTAAGCGCCGAATGTTCTTAACATCCCAAGCAATACCTTGAATACCTTTAGATACTGCGAAAGAGTTCAGCTTTAATGGTGTCTTGTCCGGAGTCTCAATAACAAGGAAACGTGGCCAATACTCAAACGATATAGACGGTCTGTGGTCAGTATCAGCAGGATCAATTTCAAGTGGACGTTTTGTTTTTCTGTTGGGTACTTCATTAGCCATGGTTGGTGTCAAATGGTTCATCATCCGAGCTCCCCACCCACCACGGTGTATCACAAGGACAAAGCTAAAGCAAGCGGGCTTCCAGCTTGCAGCACCAAGGATACCCGGATGATATACTCCAGTAGAAGAATTATAAATAATTAAACTACCAGACTGGCCCATGAGCCATCGCCTTCTGGCATAAGACTCTAGGCAAAGTTCATATTAGAATTAACAATCGAAAAAAATACAGATCACAAGTAGTGCCAAAGCCGAAATTCAAAACAATTCCAAATCAAATCTGTGCAATGACACATGTACAGTCCATGCACAGGGCTTGGCATGACCAGCCGATTGGTTGAATCGGGCCAATTCAACCATCCGTCTAGGTGAAGTAAGTGCCGAAGTGGTGTGTTGGGCAAATGAAATGCAGTTAAAAGCCCATCTGCCCTCAACCACCAGGATCCCGTCCTCCACCGACACGGGACGCAACCCACGGCAAACAGGTTGCCCAATTTAGTCGCCTCTTACGACAAGCAATGGGGTGCTGTTCACACATTCTGTCCCGGGTCCACACGGGAGAAGAGCACTTAGTGTTACCCAGCACCCGCCACGAGGAGGTGGCTCTTCATGAGTGCCCTTGGTAAAGAGACATTATTTTTTAAACATATATGACAACACATAAGTATTTTTCTTTTCTTATTCCTTATATCGTTTGCAACTTTTGAACAATCAGTAATACTTGTGTAAAACAGAATGTGAACATCGCCAGCACGATATCCTTTGAACATGTGCAAAACTTCAAAATGTACAAAACTGGATCGTTTAGTGGATGTATCGTCTTGCGGAAAAACTTGCACGATAACGCTAGCGCCTGTCCATTATGAGACCGATTTGCCTCGCTGTTTTACTGACAAACAGATACTGGGGACATTTGTCACAGATAAACATGATGCTTTTCCTTCATTATTTAAGTGTTCCGTAATGTTGATGGAATGTACGTGCAAAAGCATACGCATGAATTTCTTCCCGTTCAGAATTTATTGTATTTTTTGAGGAAAGCAGATTTTGGTGCGTTTTGGCGATTCGTCCTCAATGTCAATGGATCCCAACTCGTTCGCAAAAAAATACTACCTATGCGTTTCTTTTTTGAGTAGTTTAGTATCAGGTGTTACGGTTAAACAAAGGTACAAGACATCCCCCCAGAACCAGCAAAATATAACACAGACAAGTCTGAAACATTCAATAAAATGTATTGCACTGACAATAGAAAGATACACATATTCACAATAGAGATTTCTAGTACAGTGCAACTGAGTCACATCTAAAGTAATGGGTGACAAATATAATATCAAGTCACCAAAGTCTTGGTTTGAGAGTGAGAAACAGTTATACTGAATGTTACACAGCGTGCAGTGAGGCAGCGATTATTTAGGTCAAGCGTTGCTGCGGAGACAGGCAGATTGATGTACTCTCAGTTAGTCCATGTGTGTCCCGTGCCCTTGCTACCTTAAAACCTGCTGCCAAAGTATTAATAGCGCTTAACATTTATGATACGAAATGTGATCCATGATAACTATCACTCAAAACTCTAAACATTGTGACCTAATAATAATCACTCAATCAATAATACAAATTTACAGAAAATACATTCTCGTAACATAGGCAGAAATCCAATTATTCTATATTCCCTATTTGATACCTCATATTTTGGAAATTTCTTATCTGTGTTCCGTGTATGTCGCTGTTAAAGAGAATGTATACTGCGAAAGGTAACAGCCTCATCAGCGCTCTCAAGAAGTATCAAATGTGTCAGTATCACAGTCATTTACAAAAACATAGGATTACATTACACGATGGTAATCTTAAACCACCTATGTATGGAGGCATAGAATACGTTATGTTTCTTCTGTAAATGTCCCATCAAGGATATTGACACACATGCATCAGGCTCATGTTATATTTGAAAATGAGCATTGAAAAATATCGGCATTAATGATATATATTCATGAAAGACAGACATCTTTCTTTCGTTCTTCAGGTCACCACTGGAATCTGTGGATCCACGGTGTGCAATGACACGTCTCAATGTGTGGTAAAAGGATGTGAAATGGTCTGTCTGGAAGGTACGTGGTATTAGCATAAACGTGTTTGATGTTTCTTCCAAAACTGGAAAGAAGGATTTTGAGTTGTCTGTCTGAAATAATTTGTGGACTTAGCAGACAAGTGTACAGTTTTTCTAACAGTGTGTTGGTGAAAGTATGTGAAAATATCAGTCTGGAAGGTTGGTGTTTTTTGCATAAACGTGCACGGTGTTTCGACCAATGTGTGGAGGATTGATATTGGATGATCTGTGTTGAAGGTAAGGGGTATGGACTGTTACTGTAGAGAAAGGAATGAGTATAGACTGATAGTGTTGAAAATAAATGAATATAGTATGTGAGTAATGAGAAAGGGGTGTATACAGTTGTATAGACTGCTTGCGTTGTGATTGAGAGAGTATGGACTGTTACTAGTGATAAGGGTTTCCGCCAGTATTAGATGCCCTAAGGTGTCAAAATTGTTCCTTCCTAGTCGCTGTCTAAAATATATACAGATATGAACATTGCGTTATAGCTCCACCACTGTGTGATCTCCACAACGCCTCAAAGATCGGGGACCTCTCAAGGGTGAACGCCATCTTGTCGCAGAGACGGGCCAACATTGACTGTCAAAAGTGGATTGGTAGAACCCCCGTGATGTTGGCGGCCCTTAAAGGACATAGAGAAGTGGTTGAGTTACTTGTGACAAAAGGAGCCAATGTGAAACTGATTGATAAATTTGGTATCAACATCCTTCATTTAGCCTGTCTGGGAGGAGATAGAGATGTGGTGAAATATATCCTCTCACGGGACATGACCTACATCGATGATATAGCACAGTGCAAACGAACACCTATGATGCTGGCAGCAGAGAACGGACATGAAGAAGTGGTAGAGTTACTTTTGAATGAAGGAGCTAACATGTCCCTTGTGGATGAACAACGTAACAACATACTTCATTGTGCCTGTAGGGGAGGGCATCTGGACGTGGTGAAGTATATAGTGTCACAGAACAAGGTGGACATAAACAGCAGAGGATGGAAGAAGAGGACACCAGTGATGGAGGCAGCAGAAATGGGGAGAAAGGACGTGGTGGAGTTTCTCGTGGAACATGGAAGTTATCTATCATTCGTACATGACGGTAGGAACAACATCCTTCATTTGGCATGTGAGAGGGGACATCTGGAAGTGGTGAAGTATATTGTCTCACAGAACAAGGTGGACATCAACAGTAGAGGATGGAAGAAGAGGACACCAGTGATGGAGGCAGCGAAAAATGGACATAAGAAAGTGGTGGAGTTTCTCGTGGAGCATGGAGGTGATCTGTCACTTGTAGGTTACAGTGGTGTCAACATCCTTCATTTGGCATGTAGAGGGGGGCATCTGGAAGTGGTGAAGTATATTGTCTCACAGAACAAGGTGGCCATCAACAGTAGAGGATGGAAGAAGAGGACACCAGTGATGGAGGCAGCGAAAAATGGACATAAGAAAGTGGTGGAGTTTCTCGTGGAGCATGGAGGTGATCTGTCACTTGTAGGTTACAGTGGTGTCAACATCCTTCATTTGGCATGTAGAGGGGGGCATCTGGAAGTGGTGAAGTATATTGTTTCACAGAACAAGGTGGCCATCAACAGTAGAGGATGGAAGAAGAGGACACCAGTGATGGAGGCAGCGACAAATGGACATAAGAAAGTGGTGGAGTTTCTCGTGGAGCATGGAGGTGATCTGTCACTTGTATATTACGGTGGTGGCAACATCCTTCATTTGGCATGTGAAGGGGGGCATCTGGAAGTGGTGAAGTATATTGTCTCCCAGAACAAAGTGGACATCAACAGTAGAGGATGGAAGAAGAGGACACCAGTGATGGAGGCAGCGACAAATGGACATAAGAACGTGGTGGAGTTTCTCGTGGAGCATGGAGGTGATCTGTCACTTGTATATTACGGTGGTGGCAACATCCTTCATTTGGCATGTGAAGGGGGGCATCTGGAAGTGGTAAAGTATATTGTTTCACAGAACAAGGTGGACATCAACAGTAGAGGATGGAAGAAGAGGACACCAGTGATGGAGGCAGCGAAAAATGGACATAAGAAAGTGGTGGAGTTTCTCGTTAGTAAAGGAGCAGATGTGTAACTAGTGGCTTAAAGAGATGCCAACTTCCTTCATGACTTGTCGAGAAGGAAATGTGGACATAATGAATGTATTTTGCGCTATGGGATTGTGGATATCGAGGCCTGGAACAAAACTCTGATGATGACAAAGTGACATACCAGGGACAAGGAGACATACTGGCTCAATGTGCTCGTATTTAATAGGCACTAACGTGTTGAATACACTCCAAAGATAGATTGGAGAGTATTTATTTGTTAAAAATACAGGCACGTAGCTTCCCCAGGTTGTTACAGAGATTCGATATAATCATTTGTTCATTCTGGCTGATATGGTAATCGATGTAATGTAACTCGTTACGTTATACTTCGTTTTGACAATACCAGGTGAAGTCCACTCAGCATTGCTTAGGTTAATGCTATATTTGGCCAGGCTATACTGAAGCCACCAGTGACATCACGTTTATCTTACATTCAATTATTCATAAATATATTAGAAAAAATGCGGGGTAAATTTAACTTCCAAAACGCGTTTGATTCTGTGAACAGGAGTAAACTGCTCTATTTGCTGTTGCAATGAGGTATTAGTGGTATGGTACATAATGGGGATTAACAATAAACAAAAATAAAAATAAAGGTGTTTTTGAGAAGGGAGGCGTTGTATCGAAATATAAAAAATGGTTTATTAATGCACAACGCATTGAAACCACATCTTATTATAACTATCTCTCCTGTATATATTCTCTTGTAGAAACAGCAAAAGCATTTGAGACACTTTCCCAAGAAGCAGAAAAGTCCCTTTACCCAGTCAAACACTTTATCAACAAAGTACAAAATCTCCCAGCTGACGCAGCATTCAAGCTATTTCATGGCAAGATTAAGTCTATACTTATATTGTACAGAGCTTTGGGAGCTTTGGGAATGGGAAAAACTTAAACCAATTGAAAGGGTTCATCCAAGATTTGTAAATAGGTATTACAGATTGGCTCTAGGGCATCAGGTAAAACTGCACTGGGAGAAAGTGTTTGTTATCCAATTGAAATGTATGCCCTCATCCAAAGAATTATCAGTATCTGCATCAACATGTCTTTCCTTAGTGTTTGGCACCCGTGGCGAGCCACCTCCTCGTGGGGTGGGGGTGGGGGTGGGGGTGTATTTGGTCCACCAACCTGTTTGCCGTGGGTTACGGCCCTGTGTCGGTGAAGAAAGGGATCCTGGTGGTTGAGGGCATGGGAGCAGGACCAGTGTTCCTATTGCTCAACACACCACTTTGGCCCTTTGGATGATGAACCATATTAAACTAACTATGGCTTGCTCAACCCCCATTAAAAGAAACAAACGTCAACCCGACAATGATGGTGATGAACTACGACCATCTAAACCGATTTCTAGTGATCGAGACTCTAAGTCACCTATCAAATTAAACCCGTTTGCGGTATCAAAAGTAGACATGGTATTGCAAGGGAGGTAAGAAATATCAGCTTCTACGTTCAGGTTCGCTACTTGTAGAATGTAGCAGGAAACAGCAATCAACTAACCCGTTGCCAACTGAACTGTTTGTTTGAGCTGAGGTTTCAGTTACTCCACACAATTCTGAACATGAGCAAAGGGATTGTCAGAGACCGAGATCAATTGTTCGCTGATATGACTGAACTTGATATTGTATCTGTATGTGACTTTTGTTAAAAGATTTACTACTCGGATAAACTGAGAAACAAAACCAACTAACACTTCCACTTCTCTTCTCCAAGTATTCCAAAAACAGTAAGAGCAGGATATTGTAATATCAGTGTTGATACTTATATCCCTAATCCACTGAGATGCTTCAAATGTCAAAGGTACAGGCACGATGTCCCTACCTGTACTAACTCAGTAACATGCGCTCATTGTAGTGAGAAAACTCATGTTACTGAAGACTGCAATAACACTATTAAAAATGCGTCAACTGCTCTAAACAATGTCCAATCTGGAAGGAACAAATTGAGATTAACAATATTAAATTTACACAGAATATCAGTTTTGCTTAAGCTAGGAAACTTCTTGTTTCCACACCAGACACAGTTAGATCTTATGCCTCAATTACGAGAGTACCCTCCACTATCACCCACAAAACAGCTGTGTCCACTTCATCAACACTGTGCCAAACTGATCTGACATGGGTGGTATACTCACCCAATTAGTCCACTTAGACTGGTGAATCCCTTCCAACACAAGTCACGGACATCTCCAGAACAGTCATCGTCATCATCATCACAATCCACAGCGAAACATCAGTCTCAAAATAATGGGAAAGATCTTACTAAAACTAAAATCAAAACCAGACAATGTCAAAGTAGCGGAGCGGGTTCGAATGACAAAATCCAACTTAATAATAAGTTCGGATTTTTAGAGGACATGGGTGTGTCCGAAAACATCCATATTAGGGCACATAGCTTGACGCCCTCAAGGAAAGCAAGGGGTAGATCCCTAATAAACCCTCTGAAGAAATAGTTTCTTCACATACTATTCAATGGAACTTTAGAGGCCTGAAGACAAATGTGAATGAACTACACCTGTTAATCCGAGACTTAAAACCTGCAGCATTCTGTTTGCAAAAAACGTATTTAAAGCAGATGGATACTTTTAATCTCCGTCACTATAATGCATCTCATTATTTTTCTCCATCGGGTGATAGAGCCACAGGAGGATCGTCAATCCTTGTAAGGCATGATGTTATCCATAGCCCAGTGACACTCAAAACTAATTTTCAAGCAGGTGCAGTGCGAATTACTTTGAACGTTACGCTTATTTTGTGTTGACTGTACATTCCACCTTCATCAACTGATGAGGCTGATCTACAAACCCTCTACGATCAATTACCCAAACCATATATACTCAAGGGTGATCTAAATCGGCACAACCCACTTTGGGGTGGTGTGACCACAAACACAAAAGGTTAGGTTCTGGAGGATTTCTTTACAAATAATAATTTGTGTATATATACTGATGATACAAATACATATTTACATCCTGGCATAGGAACATATTCAGCTCTTGATTTGTCAGTAACTGACACCAACTTACTAAATGAATTTGAATGGTCAGCGCCTCCATCATCAAGATGGGATACTGAAAAGGCTAACTGGCCTTTATAGGAAACGCTGTGTGCTGTCAAGCTTCAACCGGAATATTTTATAGATGTTCCTGATGCTATCAAATGTTTTTTTTCTGGTCAACTGAATTCCATAGCTGATGAGTGTATACCAAAGTCCTCTGCAGCTCCACATATTCGAAAACCATGGTTCAGCGATGAATGCAAACAAGCTGGGAAGGCAAGGAAAAAAGCAGAGAATTATTTCTGTCACCATCCCATGGTGCATAATTTAAATAAATTCAAAATTTTAAATGCTAAATCCCGGGGTACCTTTAAACATTCTTCCTCTTCGAAGTATGTACCTAGATTTCAGCAATATCAAAAACAACAAAGAAAACTATTAATTTCAATTCTGATAATGGGGAAGATTACAGTGAAACGTTTTCTGTTCATGAACTCCATACTGCTCTTGATCAAGCTCCTGACACTGCTACAGGAGCTGATAACACACAATATCAACTACTGAAGCACTTACCAGAATCCTGTTTAGAGACGCTCTTATACATTTTTGATGATATTTGGACTTCCTTGAAATTTCCTTCTTCATGGCGTGACGCCATAGTAGTACCAATATCTAAACCTGGACGCGATCACACGGATCCATCCAATTATCGTCCGATTTCATTAACAAGCTGTGTTTGCAAGACATTATGGAACGCATGATAAATAATCGACTTGGTACTTGGAAACAAATAATCTTATCACAGATATCCAGTCCGGTTTCCGTAAAAACAGAAGTACTGTCGATCACTTAGTGCGTTTGGAATCAGATTTGAGGAGGTCATTATGCGACGATGTCGCATTGGCCATACGAGGTATACTCACGAATATTTGCTTAAAGGTGACGATCCTCCGTTTTGTATCCCTTGTGCTGAAAGAATCAGAGTCAAGCATGTTTTGCTTGACTGTGTTGAATATTCCATCGCAAGGGATAACTATTTTAATTCACGAACTATGATGGATCTTTTTAGTAATGTTAGTTATCATTTAATCATTGCGTTCTAAAATGAATTAGATTTGTTGCATGGCTTGTAAATAGATAGATTTTATGATTGGAAGTTGAATTAGGAACTATGATTGTTAGTGGCTGTATCCTCGAAGGGGCCTGAAATACCGTAAAATGATTGTCCTCCTGAGAGGGCACGTAAGTCCCAAAACAGTTGAAGTCAGGTTTGATCTTCCACTTTTTATCGGTAGAATATCATTTTAATTTGTGGCTAATCTTGCATACAGTCGTCAGCAGCTGAGGGGATGGTGTCAATCCAGCTAGGGACCATGCAGGTAGCAGAGGTACTGTAGTGAGTGAGTGAGTTAACATTTAACGTCACATTGGCAATATTTCAGCCATATCGTGAAGAGAACCATTAATGTCATACATAATAGAGAATGGTAAAAAATCTGTCAACGAAGGACAGTAAAGCAACTAGACTATCACAGGCAGATATTTAAAACTAGTAATGAAATCTAAAACAATTCAACTATAGAGGACGATACAATATAAAAACAGACTATAGACAACCGACAACTGAAGGTAGATCACCATACCAATCCTGAACTATCTCTAGATGGCACTCCCATCAAAGTTGTAAAGGAGGCCAAGTTCTTGGGCCTAATATTTGACTCCCATTTAACGTTTCTGCCTCATATCAAGTCCCTTAAAACTAAATGCCTGAAGGCTCTTGACTTGTTGAAAGTTGTTTCCAACTCCAAGTTGGGAGGGGGTCAAACAACCCTCTTACACCTATATCGATCACTGGTCCGTTCTAAACTTGATGGCACCCATGAAGAGCCACCTCCTCGTGGTGGGTGCTGGGTAACACTAAGTGCTCTTCTCCCGTGTGGACCCGGGACAGAATGTGTCCACAGCACCCCATTGCTTGTCGTAAGAGGCGACTAAATTGGGCAACCTGTTTGCCGTGGGTTGCGTCCCGTGTCGGTGGAGGACGGGATCCTGGTGGATGAGGGCAGATGGGCTTTTAACTGCGTTTCATTTGCCCAACACACCACTTCGGCACTTACTTCACCTAGACGGGTGGTTGAATTGGCCCGATTCAACCAATCGGCTGGTCATGCCAAGCCCTGTGCATGGACTGTACATGTGTCAGTGCACAAATTTGATTTTGAATTGTTGTGTATTTTAGTCTTGGCACTACTTGTGATCTTTTTCGATTGTGAATTATGATTATATGAACTTTGCCTAGAGTCTTGTGCCAGAAGGCGATGGCTCATGGGCCAATCTGGTAGACTAATTATTTATAATTCTTCTGCTGGAGTATATCATCCGGGTATCCTTGGTGCTGCAAGCTGGAGATCCGCTTGTTTATAGCATTGTCCTTGTGATACTCCGTGGTGGGTGGGGAGCTCGGATGATGAACCATATGACACTAACCATGGCTTATGACATACCCCCCCAAAACAACAAAACGTCCACTTGAAATTGACCCTGTTGATACCGACCACAGACCGTCTCTATCGATTGAGTATTGGCCACGTTTTCTTGTTATTGAGACTCCCGACAAGACACCATTAAAGCTGAACCCTTTCGCAGTATCGAAGGGTATTCAAGGTATTGCTGGGGACGTTAAGAACATTAGACGCTTGCGTTCGGGTGCGCTGTTAATTGAATGCGGAAAAAGACAGCAATCAACCAACTTGATGAATATTAAATCTTTTGTGGGCATTCCGGTCACGGTCTCTCCGCATAAAACCTTGAACACAAGTAAAGGTATCGTGAGGGATCGGGATCGATTGTTTGATGATATGTCGGACCTTGATATAGGATCTGAAATGAAGGATCAAGGTGTACTCTACGTCAAGCGCTTTTCAACCCGGAGAAACAACGAAACCATCAAAACCAATACATATCTGTTTACTTTTTCCTCTCCAAATGCACCCAGATCAGTGAAGGCAGGCTACTGTAATATTCAGGTTGATACGTACATCCCCAACCCGCTCAGGTGTTTTAAATGCCAGAAATATGGACATGGTGTATCTACCTGCACATTGTCTGTTGTGTGTGCTCACTGTGGTGAGAAGACACACACAACAGAAGATTGTGACAGTGACTTTAAAAAATGCACCAACTGCTCAGGCGACCATTCTTCTTCTTCGAAACAGTGTCCTATTTGGAAAGAACAATCTGGAGAGAGCAAATGGAAATAAACAGAATAAAGTATACCCAAAACATCTCTTTTTCTGAAGCAAAAAAACTGGTGAAGAGATCTGACCTTACAGAAAGCTATGCTACAGTCGCAAAACCACCATCTGAGTCCAGATCTATAATAACAACATCATCTACAGGCTGCCAAACTACCTTGACTTGGGTGAGTTGCGATTCTCCACAGCTTTTATCCCCTACTATGTCATCACAGACTGAGGAATCACTTCCCACTACTTTAAAGTCTTCTTCTGATAACAGATCATCATTCAGTCAAACTCAAAGTCTCAGTCGACAGCTGATAGTCAGCAAACGGTAAAAAGTAAACCGAAGCCAAAGGCTGATGCTTCAAAACAACAAAGTGGCAGAGCTCCAAAAGGGTCACAGAACAAAATTCAGTTGTTCAATAAATATGGGTCTTTTGAAGACATGGACGTTTCTGAAAACGTCCATTCTAGGGCACATAGCTCGTCGCCCTCCAAAAGAGTCCGGGGTAGATCCCCAATAAATCCCCCCAAAAGATAGTTTATTCCAATAATATTGTACAGTGGACCTGCAGAGGATTGAGGACTAATTTACATGAATTACAGCTATTAGTCCAAGATTTTACACCTTCAGCGATATGTCTCCAAGAGACATATTTAAAACAAACAGATACATTTGACCTTCGTCATTTTAATGCATATCATACTTTTTCAACTCCGGGTGATAGAGCCACTGGCGGGTCATCCATTCTAGTCAGACAAAACGTTATTCAAAGCCCTGTTTCACTTAATACTAATATGCATGCTGTTGCTGTGAGAATTACTTTACATGTAGCGTTTACGCTATGCTCTCTTTATATTTCACCGTCTTTGACGTTTGCTAAAGCTGATCTTCAGGTTCTATATGACCAACTCCCGAAGCCCTGTATTATAATGGGAGATTTAAATGGGCACAACCCACTCTGGGGTAGTGTAAATACAAACACTAAAGGTAAATTGTTGGAGGACTTTTGTTCTGACAATGATTTATGTATTTATAATGATGACTCAAGCACATATTTACACCCTGGTACAGGGACCTATTCTGCTCTTGACTTGTCATTGACAAATTCAGAACTACTAAATGAATTCGAATGGTCAGTCCACGATGACCTCTGTGGAAGTGACCATTTTCCTACTGTATTAAAAGCTGTAACTCCATCTGATGTTCCTCCATCATCAAGACGAAATTTTAAAAAGGCTAACTGGGCTTTATATGAAACACTGTGTGCTGAAAAACTTAAACCTGAACGTTTTATTGACGTTCCCGATGCTATTAAATGTTTTTCTAATGAACTGAATTCCATAGCTGATGAGTGTATACCAAATTCCTCTGTAGTTCCACACATAAGAAAACCATGGTTCAACGATGAGTGCAAACAAGCTAGGAAGGCAAGGAAAAAGGCAGAACATTATTTCCGTCGCCATCCTATGGTGCATAATTTAAATAAATTTAAAATTCTAAATGCTGAAGCGAGGCGTACTTTTAAACAGAACAAACGCCAATCGTGGCAAAATTATGTATCTAAAACAAATTCACGGACACCCATGTCCAAGGTATGGAACATGGTCCAGAAAATTAAAGGTAAAGGTACTAAATCTACTGTCCATCATCTTAAACATCATACTTACTGAGAAATCTGATATCGCAAATAAACTAGGTGAAACCCTTGCTAAACACTCTTCCTCTTCTAACTATTTACCTAAATTCCAGCAGTATCAAAAACAACAAGAAAAGAAAACTATTAATTTCAACTCAGATAATGGGGAAGATTATAATGCAACTTTTTCTATTCATGAACTCCATACTGCTCTTGATCAAGCTCATGACACTGCTACGGGAGCTGATAACATACATTATCAACTCCTGAAGCATTTACCAGAATCCTGCCTGGAAACTCTTCTAAATATTTTTGATGATATTTGGACATCGGGTAACTTTCCTCCTTCATGGCGTGACGCCATAGTAGTACCAATACCTAAACCTGGACGTGATCATACGGATCCATCCAATTATCGTCCGATTTCATTAACTAGCTGTGTTTGCAAGACCATGGAACGCATGATAAATAATCGACTTGTTTGGTACTTGGAAACAAATAACCTTATCACAGATATACAATGTGGTTTCCGTAAAAACAGAAGTACTGTCGATCATTTAGTGCGTTTAGAATCATTTGTGAAAAACGCGCTGATTAATAAACAAGATGCTGTGTCTATCTTTTTTGATCTGGAGAAGGCATATGACACAACCTGGAAATACGGCATTCTGACAGACTTACATGACTTCGGTTTGCGAGGTCGTTTGCCTGAATTCATAGGCAAATTTTTGAATAACAGACAATTTCAAGTCCGCGTGGGTTCTACCCTGTCTGATCATTACAATCAGGATCAGGGTGTTCCACAAGGCAGTATTTTGTCTGTCACTCTTTTTAGCATCAAGATCAACAGTTTATCTAAAGTTTTAAACGATTCAATTGATGGATCGTTATTTGTGGATGATTTAATATTTCTTGTTGTGGTAAAAATATGCATACCATTGAACGGCAGTTGCAGTTGTGTTTAAACAAGATTAATAAATGGTGTTTTGAAAACGGCTTTAAATTTTCTAAATCGAAAACTAACTGCATACATTTTTGTCGAAAATACAAACCACATAAAGACCCTGAACTATCTCTAGATGGGACGGCCATTAAAGTTGTGCATGTGCATTAATAAATGTAATAATACTACATGCACAGGGCTTGGCATGACCAGCCGATTGGTCGAACCGGGCCCATTCGACCTCCCGTCTAGGCGAAGTCAGGGCCAAAGTGGTGTATTGAGCAACAGGAACACGGTTGCAAGCTCCTATTGATCTCAACCACCAGGATCCCCTCCTCCACCGACAAGCCAAGTTCTTGGGTCTTATCTTTGATTCACATTTAACGTTTTTACCACATATTAAGTCACTTAAAACTAAATGCCTGAAAGCACTTGACTTGTTGAAAGTGGTTTCAAATTCTAAATGGGGAGGGGATCAAGCTACCCTTCTCCATCTATATCGATCTCTCGTGCGTTCTAAACTTGACTATGGCTCCATTGTCTATGGTGGAGCCTGCAAAAGCAACTTAAAACTATTAGATTCAGTCCATCATCAAGGTCTAAGACTTTGTCGTGGCTCCTTTAGAACTTCACCTGTTGACAGCCTGTATGTCGAGGCCGATGAACCATCTCTTGAGCAGCGACGTGTAAAATTAGCTTTACAGTATGTAACAAAACTATATTCAAATGAGTCAAACCCGGCATGTAACTGTGTTTTGAATCCTCTGTATGAGGATTTATACAATAAAAAATCTTCTCTTGTTCCGCCTCTTGGATTAAGAATAAAACCACTTATTTCTTCTGCCTTTATTGAGCTGGAAAGTATATCGCCTTCCCATCTTCTTTCTTCTCCTCCTTGGCAATTGGTTAGGCCACAAGTTGACCTAACATTAACATCATTTAAAAAATCAGAAACAAATGACTTACAATATAAACAAGAATATAATCAATTAAAACATAAATATAGCAATTACAAACCCTTATGTACAGATGTCCACAAGGGCACAAGCCACACCGTCCTTGGATCCCGAACAATATCTTCTCGATTACCAGATAATAGTTCTATTTTTACAGCAGAAACTAACGCCACATTAACAGCTCTCATATATATTCAAAGACACCCCAAACGTAAACAATATGTAATCTATTCCGATTCTGTTTCTTGCCTTCACGCTATTAAAAATATTTCTTGCAAACATCCTCTTTTAATAGAAATTATTGAATTGTATAATGCTCTTGCTACTGGTCAATGCGACATCGTCTTCTGTTGGTTACCAAACCATGTAGGCATTTCTGGTAACACACTGGCTGACGTTTCTGCTAAAGCAGCACTCAACACATCTGTGACACCACTTCTTGTTCCTTATAGTGATTACAAAGCCACCATTAGATCTTATATCCGTGATCTGATGCAAAAGACGTGGGACACCCAAGTGGGTATCAATACTTATCCCTTGTGATGGAGGCACCGTGGTGGGTGCTGGGTAACGCTAAGTGCTCTTCTCCCGTGTGGACCCGGGGCAGAATGTGTCCACAGCACCCCATTGCTGGTCGTAAAAGGCGACCAAATTGGGCAACCTGTTTGCCGTGGATTGCGTCCCGTGTCGGTGGAGGACGGGATCCTGGTGGTTGAGGGCAATTGGGCTATTAACTACGTTCCATTTGCCCAACAAACCACTTCGGCACTTACTTCACCTAGACGGGTGGTTGAACTGGCCCGGTTCAACCAATCGGCTGGTCATGCCAAGCCCTGTGCATAGATTCTATATGATTGCACAACCCTTTTACTTGGACTTTTTGAAAATATGGTCTTGGCACCCTTATTCATAGGAAAAATTTCACTTCGTGATACGTTTTTCATAAACTTTGCCTAGAGTCTTATGCCCAGAAGGCGGTGGCTCATGGGCCAATCTGGTGGAATGATTATACTTTTAATTTTTCTGCTGGAGTATATCATCCGGGTATCCTTGGTGCTGCAAGCTGGAGATCCGCTTGTTTATAGCATTGTCCTTGTGATACTCCGTGGTGGGTGGGGAGCTCGGATGATGAAACAATTATAAATTCACTATGGCTTACCAGACTCCCTCGAAAAAGACCAAGCGTCAACTTGATAATGACAATGAAGAGAATGAATCCACTGTAACAGAAAGTTGGCCACGTTTCGTTGTTCTTGACACTGTTGACAAGACTCCACTGAAGTTGAACCCTTTTATTATTTCTAAGGGTATATATGGCATTGCAGGCGACGTTAAGAACATCAAACGCTTGCGTTCGGGATCTCTACTGATAGAATGCAATCGAAAACAGCAGGCCTCCAACCTATTGTCAATGCAAACATTGGCTGGCATTCCTGTCTCAGTCACAGCCCATAGAACCTTGAACACCTGCAAAGGCATCATAAGAGATAGAGACCGTTTGTTAGCTGACATGTCAGAACTGGACATTGCGTCTGAAATGAAAGATCAAGGTGTGACATATGTTAAACGATTTACTACCCGGAAAAACAATGAACTGATATCCACAAACACATATCTTTTTTCACTCTCATCTCCAAGTCTCCCTCAGTCTGTTAAAGTGGGTTATTGTAACATCGCATTTGCAGTATACATCCCAAATCCACTGAGGTGTTTTCGATGCCAAAAATATGGTCATGGAGTTAATACCTGTACACAGCCAGTGACATGTGCTCATTGTAGTGAAACGTCTCATGTAACGGAAGACTGCACTAGCACTGTCAAAAAATGCACAAATTGTTCAGGCACTCATTCATCTTTTTCCAAAGAATGTAAAATATGGCAAAAGCAAATGGAAATAAACAAAGTGAAATTCACTCAAAATGTTAGCTTTGCAGATGCTAGAAAAATTGTGGAATCAACACTATCTAATACGACTTATGCATCGGTCATCAGATTACCTTCTGACACCATGACTAAAAAAGTATCCACTTCATCAAGTGTGACTCAAACAGACCTGACTTGGGTTAAAACTGATAATCCGAAACTTTTCACGCCTGAACAAACTACTCAGACAGAAACAAATGTGAACGCCCGTGTGCCATCAACAGTTCATGGTGAAGAACAGAGATTGTCACAATCTACAGGACATACTCGATCTGAAACAAACTCAAAGTCTACAAATACTGTCAAAACGAGAACAGGTAATGGGAAAAAGACTGACAGACCACCCAAGGGTTCAGAAAATCGTATACAATTATTCAATAAATATGGTTCACTCGAAGACATGGATGTGTCAGAAAACATCCACCACAGGGCACATAGCTTGTCGCCCTCCAGGAAAGTGAGGGGTAGATCCCCAATCAACCCACCTAAAAGATAATGTCTTCCAAACATATAGTACAATGGAACTGTAGAGGATTGAAGACTAATTATAATGAGTTACATCTGTTAGTCCAAGATCTGGCACCATCATCATTTTGTCTGCAGGAAACCCATCTGAAACAGACAGATACATTTAATTTACCTCAGTACGATGCATATAATTATTTCTCACCTTCGGGTGATAGGGCCTCTGGTGGATCTTCAATCCTTGTTAAGCAGAATGTTATCCACAGCCATGTACCACTTACAACTAATCTTCAAGTCGTTGCAGTGAGACTTACACTTCATGTTGTACTTACATTATGCTCACTGTATATTCCGCCTTCTTCAACACTTCACGTAACTGATCTCCAAGCTCTCTATGATCAACTTCCGAAACCATGTATTATAATGGGTGATCTTAATGGTCACAATCCACTCTGGGGTGGTACAAATACTAACACTAAAGGCAAAATACTGGAAGATTTTATCTCAAATAATGACCTGTGCATTTTTAATGATGATTCAAGCACTTATCTACATCCTGCAACGGGCGCCTACTCTTCTCTAGATTTGTCTCTAGCAGACTCTAATCTACTCAATGAATTTGATTGGTCCGTTCACAAGGATCTCTGTGGAAGTGATCATTTTCCAACGATATTATCTGCATCTTCTCCGACTGATTCTTCATCTTATACAAGATAGAATTTTTCCAAGGCCGATTGGTCCTCATTTCAAACTCAATGCACATCTCAACTAAGACCCTAATGTTTCAGTGATATTGCTGATCCTATTCAGGTATTTTCTGACGTTTTAAATGTAATTGCTGATGAGTGCATACCAAGATCCTCTACAACTCCACATGTACGAAAGCCATGGTTTACGACAGACTGTAAAAGTGCTAGAAAAGCAAGGAAAAAGGCAGAGAAATATTTCCGCCATCACCCAACTGTCCATAACTTAAACAGATTTAAAATACTGAATGCAAAGGCGCGTCGTACCTTTAAACAAAGTAAGCGACAATCTTGGAGGAACTATATCTCCAAAATTAATTCACGCACGCCAATGTCCAAAGTATGGATAATGGTTCAAAGAATTAAAGGCAAAGGTTCAAAATCTGCCGTTCACCATCTCAAAGATGGTGATAATCTAATTACTGACAAATGTCAAATTGCAAATAAAATTGGCGAAACTCTTGCCAAAAATTCTTCATCAGCAAATTACGTCCCTGAGTTTCAGAGATACCAGAAACAAAAGGAGAAGATAAAACTTAAATTTGAATCAGATAATGGTAAATCTATAATGAAGTGTTTTCATTACATGAGCTATATACTGCTCTTGAGCAAGCTCATGACACAGCAGCGGGTGATGACAATATTCATTATCAGCTGCTGAAACACTTGCCTGAACCATGTCTGGTTACACTTTTGGATATATTTGACAAAATATGGACATGTGGAAACTTTCCTCCTTCATGGCGTAATGCCATTGTGGTCCCAATACCCAAACCTGGTAAGGATCCTACTGATCCTTCCAATTACAGACCGATATCTTTAACCAGCTGTGTCTGTAAAACCATGGAGCGAATGGTAAATAACAGATTGATTTGGTATCTGGAAGCCAATAACCTCATTACAAATATTCAATGTGGTTTTCGGAAGAATAGAAGTACTATTGATCATCTGGTACGTTTAGAATCCTTCGTTAAAAATGCTATAGTCAATAAACAACATGCTGTGTCGATTTTCTTTGATCTCGAGAAAGCTTATGACACGACATGGAAGCATGGTATTTTGAAGGATTTACATGACTTTGGGTTGAGAGGCCGTTTGCCTCTTTTTATATCACAGTTTTTAAAAGACAGACAATTTCAAGTCCGAGTGGGTTCTACCCTGTCTGACCATTATAATCAGGATCAGGGTGTTCCACAAGGCAGTATTTTGTCTGTCACTTTATTTAGCATTAAGATCAACAGTTTATCCAAGGTTTTAAACGATTCGATTGACGGATCACTCTTTGTGGATGATTTTAATATTTCTTGTCGTGGTAAAAATATGCGTACCATTGAACGGCAACTACAGTTGTGTTTAAATAAAATGAATAAATAGTGTCTTGAAAACGGCTTTAAATTTTCTAAATCAAAAACTAATTGTATACATATATGTAGAAAATATAAGCCGCATAAGGACCCAGAATTATCTTTAAATGGCACCCCTATCAAAGTTGTAAAGGAGGCCAAGTTCCTGGGTTTAATTTTCGACTCTCATTTAACATTCTTACCGCATATTAAATCCCTTAAAGCTAAATGCCTGAAGGCACTAGATTTGTTAAAAGTACGGTCTAAACTTGATTATGGCTCCATCGTATATGGTGGAGCCTGTAAAAGCAACCTGAAACTTCTTGATTCTATCCACCACCAAGGTCTAGGACTTTGTCTTGGGACCTTTAGAACCTCACCTGTTGACAGTCTCTACGTTGAGGCTGACGAACCTTCTCTTACACAACGCCGTATTAAATTATCCTTACAATATATTACTAAATTACACTCGAATCAATCTAACCCTGCATATAACTGTTCCACCTCTTGGGCTCAGAATTAAACCCTTTCTTTCTTCAGCCGGCATTGAGCTGGAAAATATAGCTCCCTCCCGTCTTC
The DNA here is from genome assembly GCF_037392515.1 of Haliotis asinina. Classification (NCBI taxonomy): domain Eukaryota; kingdom Metazoa; phylum Mollusca; class Gastropoda; order Lepetellida; family Haliotidae; genus Haliotis; species Haliotis asinina. The sequence continues at coordinate 46,972,942 of NC_090281.1, forward strand.
TTTCTTCTCGTCCTTGGCAGATGGTTAGGCCACAAGTTGACCTAACATTAACTACCTTTAGAAAATCAGAAACGAATGAATTATAGTATAAACAAGAATATAATCAATTGAAACATAAATATAGCAATTATAAACCCTTATTTACAGATGGGTCCAAGGACGGTGGTGCAGTTGCTTGTGCCACTGTCATTGGATCCAGAACAATATCTTTTAGATTACCAAATAATAGCTCTTTTTTTACAGCAGAAGCTAACGCCATACTAACGGCTCTCAAATACATACAAAAACACCCTAAACATAAACAGTATATAATCTATTAAAAATATTTCTTGTAAACATCCACTTTTAATAGAAATTATTGAACTGTAAAATAATCTTGCTACTGGCCAGTGCGACATCGTCCTTTGTTGGTTACCTAGTCACGTTGGCATTTCTGGTAACACAATGGCTGATATTCTCAACAAATCTGTGACACCACTTCTTATTCCATACTCAGATTATAAAGCTGCAATAAGATCTTATATCCGTCATCTGATGCAGAAGAAGTGGGACACCCAAGTAGGTATAAATAAATTACATGAAATAAAACCTTATATCGGTTATACTTACTTGGGTTGTCAGTCCAGATTTGAGAAGGTCATTATGCGACGATGTCGCATTGGCCATACGAGGTATACTCATGGTTATCTATTAAAAGGTGAAGATCCTCCGTTTTGTATCCCTTGTGATGAAAGAATCACAGTCAAGCATGTCCTGCTTGACTGTGTTGAATATTCCATCACAAGGGATAAATATTTTAATTCACAAACTTTGAAGGATCTTTTTAAATATGTTAGCTCTCATTTAATTATTTCATTTTTAAAAGAATTAGATTTGCTGAATGAATTGTAAATAGATAAATATTTTATGCTTGGAAGTTTGAATTAGTAACTTAGAGTGTTAGTGGCTGTATCCTCGAGGGGGGTTAAAGCACTGTAAAATTATTGTCCTCCTGAGAGGGTACGTAAGTCCCAAAACATTTGAAGTCAAATTTGATCTTCCATCTTTTCTTAGCTGTAGTATTTCTGTCATTTTAATTTGTGGCTAATCTTGCATACAATCACCAGCAGCTGAGAGGATGATGTAAATCCAGCTAGGGACCATGCAGGTAGCAGAAGTACTGTAAGTCCCCATGGCCCCTAGTATGGTGATCTACCTTCAGTTGTTGGTGATCCATATAGCCTGTTTTTATATTGTATTGTCTGAATAGGGATATTAGTTTTAACTTTTCACGCTAGTGTTATTTCTTATTGTGATATTCTAGTTGTTTTCGTCGACAGATTTTTCTCATATACATAGATTCCTTTTACAAGAATGCTCTCGTCACGATATGGCTGCAATACTGCCGATGTGACGTTAAATATTAACTCACTCACTCACTCACCTTGTGATGGAGAATTCAACACAGTCAAGCAGAATATGCTTGACCGTGACTCTCTCATCACAAGGGTTACAAAATGGAGGATCCTCACCTTTTAACAGGTACACATGATTATATCTAGTGTGGCCAATACGACATCGTCGTAAAATAACCTCTTCAAATCTGGACTGACAACCCAAGTAGGTATAACCAATGTAAGGTTTTATCTCATGTAATTTATTTATACCTACTTGGGTGTCCTACCTCTTTTGCATCAGGTCACGGATGTAAGATCTAATACTAGCTTTGGAGTCAGAATAAGGAATAAGGAATAAGCAGAGGTGTCACCGATTTGTTGAGTGCAGCCTTGGCAGCAAGATCAGCCATTGTGTTCCCAGAAATTCCTACATGGCTGGGTAACCAACAAAAGACGATGTCGTATTGGCCAGTAGCAAGATCATTATACAATTCAATTATTTCTACTAAAAGTGGATGTTTTTAATCGCCTGAAGACAAGAAAGGGAGCCTGAATAGATTATACATTGTTTATGTTTGGGGTGTCTTTCAATATATTTAAGAGCCGTTAATATATCGTTTGCTTCTGCAGAAGTACTGTAAGTCCCCATGGTCCCTAGTATGGCGATCTACCCTTTGTTGTTGGCGATCTATGGCCTGTTTTCATATTGTACTTTTGAAATAGTGATACTATTATATTTTTATAAGATTCCACGCTAGTTTTAATACTGACTGTGATAGTCTAGTGGTGTTGCTGTCCTTCGTCGATAGTTTCTTCATAATATGCACATATATTTCTTTTTTATGCCACGTATGTCCTCGTCACGATATGACTGCAATATTGCCGCTTTGACGTTAAATATTAACTCACTCACTCACTGCAAAACTGCGCCTCAATAAAGGTTATTTGTGTATGAGGAAAGATGACTTACTCGGTCAAACTGAATACCTTATAGTTAAGCGCGACTTTTACTGGTAAAGGAGCAATAGAATACTGACGTTTCATCGTGACGGGAACGTAACAGTAAAATGGAATATTTGAGTATCATAAATACCTGTCGACGAAGGACAGTAAAACAACTAGAACATCACAGAAAAGAATGTAAAAATAACAATTTATCTATAGAGGACAATACAATATAACACAGGTCTAAATTTCCAGGTTTTTAATCGTAGAATAAGTGTGTTTTTATTGTTTGGCTAGATTTCCCAAATTGCTGACAGCTGAGGGGATGATGTAAATCCAGCTAGGGACCATGCAGGTAGCAGAAGTACTGTAAGTCCCCATGGCCCCTAGTATGGTGATCTACCTTCAGTTGTTGGTGATCTATATAGCCTGTTTTTATATTGTTTTGTCTGAATAGGAATATTAGTTTTAACTTTTCACGCTAGTTTTATTTCTTATTGTGATATTCTAGTTGTTTTACTGTCCTTCGTTGACAGGTTTTTATAGTATCCATATATTTCACTTCTGTATTTAAAGTTCTCGTCACGATATGGCTGAGATATTGCCGATGTGACGTTAAATATTAACTCACTCACTCACTCACTCACTCACTCAGATGACGGATATAAGATCTAATGGTGGCTTTGTAATCACTGTAAGGAATAAGAAGTGTAGTCACAGATTTGTTGAGTGCTGCTTTAGCAGCAAGATCGGCCATCACATTCCCAGAAATACCTACGTGACTGGGTAACCAACAAAAGACGATGTCGTATTGACCAGTAGCAAAAGTATTATGTTTAAAAAAGTGGATGTTTACACGAAATATTTTTAATAGCCTGAAGGCAAGAAAGAGAGTCAGAATATATTATATACTGTTTACGTTTCGGGTGTCTTTGGATATATTTGAGAGCTGTTAATATGGCGTTAGCTTCTGCTGTAAAAATAGAACTATTATCTGGTAATCGAGAAGATATTGTTCTGAATCCAATGACAGTAGTGCAAGCAACTGCACCACCGTCCTTGGACCCATCTGTAAATAAGGATTTGTAATTGTTATATGTATGTTTCAATTGATTATATTCTTGTTTATACTGTAATTCATTCGTTTCTCATTTTTTAAATGTAGTTAATGTTAGGTCAACCTGTGGCCTAACCAACTGCCAAGGGGGAGAGGAAAGAAGACGGAAAGGAGCTTTATTGTCCAGCTCAATACCAGCGGCAGCAATAAACGGCTTTATTCTGAGCCCAAGAGGTGGAACAAGAGAAGACTTTTTGCTAAACAAATCCTCATAAAGAGGATTGAAGAGACAGTTATATGGAGGGTTAGATTCGTTAGAGTATAGTTTTGTGATATATTGTAAAGATAATTTAATACGGCGTTGTGCAAGATATGGCTCATCGGCCTCAACGTAAAGACTGTCAATAGGTGAAGTTCTGAAGGACCCAAGACAAAGTCTTAGACCTTGGTGATGGACAGGATCAAGAAGTTTAAGATTGCTTTTGCAGGCTCCACCATAGACGATGGAGCCATAATCAAGTTTAGAACGAACAAGTGATCGATATAGATGGAAAAGGGTAGCTTGATCCCCTCCCCATTTTGAATTTGAAACCACTTTCAACAAGTCAAGTGCTTTCATGCATTCAGTTTGAAGTGATTTAATATGCGGTAAAGAAGTTAAGGGTGAATCAAAGATTAGACCCAAGAACTTGGCTTGTCGGTGGAGGAGGGGATCCTGGTGGTTGAGGGCAATAGGAGCTTGCAACCGTGTTCCTGTTGCTCAATACACCACTTTGGCCCTGACTTCGCCTAGACGGGAGGTCGAATGGGCCCGGTTCGACCAATCGGCTGGTCATGCCAAGCCCTGTGCATGTAGTATTATTACATTTATTAATGCACATAGATCATTTAGAATTGTTATAACTTTGGACTTGGCTATATTATCTAAAACAGTTTTGTTTTTGAAATATGTTGTTCTGAATTTTGCCTAGAGTCTTATGCCCAGAAGGCGGTGGCTCATGGCCCAATCAGGTGGATTAATTCTTTGTAATTCCTCTACTGGAGTATATCATCCGGGTATCCTTGGTGCTGCAAGCTGGAGGCCCGCTTGCTTTAGCATAGTCCTTGTGATACTCCGTGGTGGGTTGGGAGCTCGGATGATGAACCATATTACACTAACTATGGCGTATGAAACCCCAACCAAGAAAACAAAATGTCCACTTGACCCTGTTGATACTGACCATAGACCGTCTGCATCGATTGAATATTGGCCGCGTTTCGTTGTTATTGAGACTCCTGACAAGACACCGTTAAAGTTGAACCCCTTTGCTGTATCGAAGGGTATTCAAGGTATTGTTGGGGAGGTGAAAAACATTAGCCGCTTGCGACCGGGTGCCCTGCTGGTCGAATGCAGGAAAAAGCAACAAGCAGCTAATTTGCTGAACATGAAATCTTTCGTGGGCATTCCGGTCACTGTCTCTGCTCACAAGACCTTGAACACTAGTAAAGGTATCATCAGAGATCGTGATCGATTGTTTGCTGATATGTCCGAACTTGACATAGGATCAGAAATGAAAGATCAAGGTGTGCTGTGCGTCAAGTGCTTTTCGACTCAAAAGAACAATGAAACATTCATACAAATACATATCTGTTTACTTTTTCATGTCCAAATGCTCCCAAATCAGTGAAGGCGGGCTATTGTAACATACAAGTTGATACCTACATCCCCAACCCGTTCAGGTGTTTTAAATGCCAGAAATATGGACATGGCGTGAATACTTGCACATTTTCTGTTGTGTGTGCTCACTGTGGAGAGAAAACACTCACAACAGATGATTGTGACAGTGATTTCAAAAAATGCACTAACTGTTCAGGCGACCATTCATCTTCTTCGAAACAGTGTCCTATTTGGAAAGAACAAATGGAGATAAACAGGATAAAATTTACTCAAAATATCTCCTTTTCTGAGGCAATAAAACTGGTAAAGAGGTCCGATTTTCCAGAAAGTTATGCTACAGTAACAAAAACATCGGGGTGTAGCTCTAAAACAGCATCAACCACTGGGTGCCAAACTACCTTGACTTGGGCCAATTGTGATTCTCCACAGCCTTTGTGCACTGCTATATCATCACAGACTGAGGAATCACTTCCTAGTACATCAAAGTCTTCTTCTGATCACAAATCATTATCTCAGTCACACTCAAAGTCTCAATCGACAGCTGATAGTCAACAAACGGTGAAAAGTAAACCGAAGCCAAAGCCTGATGCTTCAAAACAACAAAGTGGCAGAGCTCCCAAAGGGTCACAGAACAAAATTCAACTGTTTAATAAATATGGGTCTCTTGAAGACATGGACGTTTCTGAAAACGTCCATTCTAGGGCACATAGCTTGTCGCCCTCCAAAAGAGTGCTGGGTAGATCCCCAATAAATCCCCCTAAAAGATAGTTTATTCCAATAACATTATACAGTGGCAAAAAAAGAACCCAAACCCAAATCCTGTAAATCCTTTAAAATACCATGCTTCCAGGTCGTATCATAAGCTTTCTCGAGATCAAAGAAAATTGATACAGCATGTTGTTTATTGACGATAGCATTTTTGACAAAGGATTCTAAACGTACCAAATGATCAATGGTACTTCGATTTTTCCTGAAACCACATTGAATATTTGTAATAAGATTGTTGATTTCAAGATACCAAATTAAACGATTGTTTACCATTCGTTCCATGGTTTTACAGACACAGCTCGTTAAAGAAATTGGTCTGTAATTAGACGGATCAGAGTGATCCCGGTCAGGTTTTGGTATAGGGATGACAATGGCATTACGCCACGAAGATGGGAAATTCCCCAAAGTCCATATAGTATCAAAAATGTGTAGAAGTGTTTCCAAACATGATTCCGGTAAATGCGTCAAGAGCTGATAGTGAATATTATCATCTCCTGTTGCTGTATCATGAGCTTGCTCAAGGGCAGTATGTAGCTCATGCAGTGAAAATAGTTCGTTGTAATCCTCACCATTGTCTGAGTTAAAATTAATTCTTTTCTTTTCTTGTTGTTTCTGGTATGTCTGAAACTCAGGGACATAGTTGGTTGAAGAGGAATGCTTGGATAGTGTTTCACCAAGTTTGTTGGCAATGTCAACCTTTCCTGTCAATAAAGAGTCACCATCCTTGAGATGATGAACAGAAGATTTCGAACCTTTACCCTTGATACGTTGAATCATATTCCACACTTTTGAAACCGGTGTACGAGAACTGATTTTGGAAACATAGTTGTGCCAAGACTGACGTTTGTTTTGTTTGAATGCACGTCGAGCCTTGGCATTTGAAAGTTTTACTTTGTCTAAATTATGGACTGTGGGATGTCGACGAAAGTATTTTTCAGCTTTCTTCCTACACTTTCTGGCTTGTTTACATTCATTGGTAAACCATGGTTTACGAATGTGAGGATTTGCAGAGGACTTAGGTATTGTGTGATCAGCTATGGCATTGAGCTTATCTGAAAATAACTGAATTGGATCTTCGGTATTATTAAAATGGTCAGGAGTTAGATTTGAAGAGCACAATACCTCATACCGGTGCCAGTTTGCTTTTTTAAAATTCCACCTAGATGACGATGAATCAGCATGTGGGCTGGTCGCTGTCAGAACAGTGGGAAAATGATCGCTGCCACAAAGGTCGTCATGAACGGACCATTCAAATTCAGTTAATAAGTTCGCATCTGTAAGAGAAATGTCCAGTGCTGAATACGTTCCAGTGGCAGGATGTAAGTACGTGTTTGAATCGTCATTAAATATGCACAGATTATTGTCATTTATGAATTCCTCAAGTATTCTCCCTTTGGTGTTTGTACTTATGCTTCCCCAAAGAGGGTTGTGTCCATTCAGGTCCCCCATGATAATACAGGGCCTAGGAAGCTGATCGTATAGCTGTTGAAGATCAGATTGTTGCAGTGTCGTAGATGGAGGGATATACAGTGAACACAGAGTAAATACAATGTGCATAGTCAGCCGTACAGCAACAGCTTGGAGATTTGTCTTAAGAGGAATGGAGCTGTTTATGGCATCCTGACGAATCAAAATAGAAGATCCTCCTGAAGCCTTATCTCCGGGTGGAGAGAAGGAATGGTAACAGTTGTATCTTCTTAAAGCAAAGTCGTCAGTAGATTTAAGATACGTCTCTTGGAGACAAACTGCTATGGGCTGAATATCTTGGACTAATAATTGTATCTCATTGAAATTTTTCCTGAGTCCTCTGCAATTCCACTGAATGAGATTTGAGCCACTCATGGGGGCTGAACTGGGGATCTAGGACATATAGAAGGACCACTCCCAGGCACGATACAGTGCGAGGAAGTGATATCCATCTCAAGCGGTTCAAATGAGTTATGAACCATCACAGGGGTTTCCAAAGTGGAAGGCAGCTCCAAATGCATTAGCGTTTTACCCTTTTTCTTTGAATGTTTCTTTTTATTTCTTGATACTTGACTTTTCTCATTTTCTTGGTCACTTGTAGAATGAAGCGTATGGACAGATAGCGGTTCAGGGAGATCGTCCGTCTGAGAGGCTGATGAACATTTCTGCAAAGTTGGAGATGAGATAAAGTTACCAAGGCTGATCTGCTTATCTGTCACCCAAGACAAATCTGTTTGACATGAGACTGATTGTCTAGTGACAACATGTGAAAATTGAGTTTGCTGAGTTAAAGAAACTGCAGCGGAGTAAGTAGAAGCAGTAGACTGTGTGACAGTGGAAACTAATTTTCTTGCTTCACTGAAAGAGATATTGTTTGTGTACTTAATTGTGAGGATTTTAGATTGGGTTTCAAAACTGGGACATGATTTGGATGATGCTAAGTGCTGTCCGTGACAGTTAGCACACTTGATTTCATTATTACAGTCAGAGCTCTCATGCGCCCCGCTGCAACGGACACAGATAACCTTGTGATTGCAAGTCTTGGTACCATGACCATATCTTTGGCATTTAAAACATCTCAGTGGTGTTGGTATATACACTTCCACAGCAATGTTATAATACCCGGCCTTTATAGATTTGGGCACAGAGGACAAGGAAAAGGTAAGGAGGTAAGTGTGTGTTTTGACAATAGTGTTATCCTGTTTCCTAGTGAACCGTTTGACAGATGTAACACCTTGACTTTTTAAAGCAGCTGATATTTCATCTTCTGTCATGTCTGACAGACACTTTGCATAATCCCGCACTATTACTCTACATGAATTGAGTGACTTGTGCACCGTGACAACAACCTTGGTGTTAACAAATTGCTGAAGGTTCAGCAAATTGACAGATTGTTGCCTCCGTGCACATTCAACAAGCAGTGAACCACTTCGGAGAACAGTGACATTTTTCACCTCTCCACATACACTTTGAATGCCTTTGGACACAGCGAAAGGATTAAGTTTCAGTGGGTTTCCGTCAAAAGAAGAGATAACAATGAACTTTGGCCAAGAATTAGCTACATCTGAAGAAACTTCTTCATCAGAGGATAAAGATTCTACGTGGCGACGTTTATTTGCCTTCAATGAACCAGGATTGGGGTTTTGAGACATGGCGTGTGAGTAATATTCAGCACCCTTGACCCCCACCCGCCATCGAGTGTCAACAAGGACGATTGGAGGTAATTGGAGGCATACAGAATTCAGAGGTTGACATTACCAGATTGGCCCGTGAGCCACCGCCTTCTGGCATAGGACTCTAGGCAATATAAAAGCAGGAATAATTTGAAAATATTTTGTATAACAGATATCAAAAACTCCAATATCCAATGGACTAACTGTGCAAAAAATAGTTCTACGCACAGGGCATGGCGTGACCAGCCGATTGGTTGAATCGGGCCCATTCAACCTCCCGTCTAGGTGAAGTAAGGGTCGAGGGGTGTGTTGAGCAAAGGGAACGCGGTCACAGGCCCCCAGTGCCCTCAACCCCCAGACACAGGGCCTCCACCGACACAGGGCCGCAACCCACGGCAAACGGGTTGGTGGACCAAATATCCCCCCGGGTCCACAACGGGGGTGTCGGCGAGCTCTTTGCGTTACCCAGCACCCACCACGAGGAGGTGGCTCGCCACGGGTGCCTCACGTCTTATGAGCAGATACAGTAACCTGAATTCCAACAAACGATTCTATGCTCATCAAATTGACTGACTGCTGCCGTTTCCCACACTCAACCTGCAGTGCACCTGAACGTAAACATTTAATGTTCTTAACTTCCCCGGCAATTCCTTGAATACCTTTGGCAACTGCGACCGGGTTCAATTTTAGAGGCGTTTTATCAGCAGATTCAATCACAAGAAAGCGTGGCCAAAACTCAATTGATCTGGACGGTCGAAGGTCATTATCATCAACATCATTTTCAAGAGGACGTTTGGTTTTTTTGTGGGGATTTCATAAGCCATATTTAGGGTTGAGATTTCATCATCCGAGCTCCCCACCCACCACGGAGTATCACAAGGACTATGCTAAAAACAAGCGGATCTCCAGCTTGCAGCACCAAGGATACCCGGATGATATACTCCAGCAGAAAAATTAAAAGATTAATAATTCCACCAGACTGGCCCATGAGCCACCGCTTTCTGGCATAGGACTCTAGGCAAATTTCAGAACAACATATTTCAAAATAAAAAATGTTTTAGATAATATAGCCAAGTCCAAAGTTATAACAAGTCTAAATGATATGTGTGCATTGAAAAATATAACAATACTCCATGCACAGGGCTTGACATGACCAACCGATTGGTCGAACCGGGCCCATTCGACCACCCGTCTAGGCGAAGTCAGGGCCAAAGTGGTGTATTGAACAACAGGAACACGATTGCAGGCCACTATTGCCCTCAACCACCAGGATCCCCTCCTCCGCCGACACAGGGCCGCAACCCACGGCAAACAGGTTGGTGGACCAAATATGTCCCCGGGTCCACTACGGGGGTGTTGGCGAGCTCTTGGCGTTACCCAGCACCCACTACGAGGAGGTGGCTCGCCACGGGTGCCCCCATCATCTTAAACATGGGGATCAATTACTTACTGATAAATCAGATATTGCGAATAAACTGGGCGAAACTCTCCCTTAACACTCTTCCTCTTCTAATTATATACATAAATTTCAGAAATATCAACAACAACAAGAAAAGAAAACTATTAATTTAAATTCTGATAATGGGGAAGATTATAATGAAACATTTTCTATTCATGAACTCCATACTGCTCTTGATCAAGCTCATGACACTGTTACAGGAGCTGATGACATACATTATCAACTCTTGAAGCACTTACCAGATTCCTGTTTAGAGACGCTCTTATCAATTTTTGATGGTATTTGGACTTCTGGGAAATTTCCTCCTTCATGGCGTGATGCTAAACCTGGACGTGATCATACGGATCCATCCAATTATCGTCCGATTTCATTAACTAGCTGTGTTTGCAAGACCATGGAACGCATGATAAATAATCGACTACTTTGGTACTTGGAAACAAATAATCTCATAACAGATATACAATGTGGTTTTCTTAAAAACAGAAGTACTGTCGATCACTTAGTGCGTTTAGAATCATTTGTGAAAAACGTACTGATTAATAAAGAACATGCTGTGTGTACCTTTTTTGATCTTGAGAAGGCATATGACACAACCTGGAAATATGGCATTTTGAGAGATTTACATGATTTCGGTTTGCGAGTTCATGGGCACATTTTTAAATAACCGCGTGGGTTCTACCCTGTCATTACAGTCAGGATCAGGGTGTTCCACAAGGCAGTATTTTGTCTGTCACTCTTTTTAGCATCAAGATCAACAGTTTATCTAAAGTTTTAAACCATTCAATTGATGGATCGTTATTTGTGGATGATTTTAAAATTTCTTGTCGTGGTAAAAATATGCATACTACTGAACGGCAACTGCAGCTGTGTTTGAACAAAATAGATAAATGGTGTCTTGAAAATGGCTTTAAATTTTCTAAATCAAAAAACCAACTGTATACATTTCTGCCGTAAATATAAACCTCATAAAAACCCAGAACTATCTCTAGGTGGCACCCCTATCACAGTTGTCAAGGAGGCTAAGTTCTTGGGACTTATTTTCTATGCACATTTGACCGTCTTGCCGCATATTAAATAAGTAAAAGCCAAATGCTTGAAGGCACTCGATTTATTAAAGGTTGTTTCTAATTCAAAGTGGGGAGGGGATCCGACTACTCTCCTTCACTTCACGTATATATATATCACCCATCTCCTCAAAACTTGATTATGGCTCTATTGTATATGGTGGAGCCTGCAAAAGCAACCTGAAACTATTAGATTCTGTCCATCAGCAAGGTCTAAGACTTTGTCTTGGTTCTTTTAGAACTTCACCTATTGACAGTCTTTATGTTGAGGCTGATGAACCATCTCTTGAGCAGCACCGTATTAAGTTAGCTTTATAGTACATTACTAAATTATACTCTGATGAATCTAACCCTACGTATAACTGTGTTTTCAATCCCCTTTACGAGGATTTATACAATAAAAAATCTTTTCTTTCCCGCCTCTAGGACATAGAATTAAACCCTTTCTTTCTTCGGTCAGCATTGAGCTGGAAAACATAGCTCCTTCCCGTCTTCTTTCTTCTCCTCCTTGGCAGTTGGTTAGGCCCCAAGTGGACCTAACATTACCTACGTTTAAAATAATTATCAGAAACTAATGAATTACAATATAAACAAGAATATAATCAACTAAAACATAAATATGGCAATTATAAATCCTTATTTACAGATGGGTCCAAAGATGGCGGCGCTGTGGCTTGTGCCACTGGCATTGGATCCAGAACAATATCTTCTAGATTACCAGATAATAGTTTTTTACTGCTGAATCTAACGCCATATTAACAGCTTTTAAATATATTCAAAGACACTCTAAACGTAAACAATATATAATCTATTCCGATTCTCTTTCTTGTGTTCAGGCGATTAAAAAATCATCGTGTAAACATCCACTTTAATTAATATTATTGAATTGTATAATGATCTTGCTACTGACCAATACGACATCGTCTTCTGTTGGTTACCAAGCCACATAGGCATTTCTGGTAACGCAATGGCCGATCTTGTTGCCAAGGCAGCGCTCAACAAATCTGACAGCACTTCTTATTCCATACTCTGATTATAAAGCTAACATTAGATCTTATATCCGTGATCTAATGCAGAAGAAGTGGGACACGCAGGTAGGCATCAATAAATTACATGAAATAAAACTCTATATTTGTATTCATACTTTGGCTGTCAGTCCAGATTTGAAGAGGTATTCATGCGGCGATGTCGTATTGGCCATACTAGATATACTCATTCATACCTGTTGAAAGGTGAGGATCCTCCGTTTTGCATCCCTGGTGATGAGAGAACCACGGTCAAGCATATCCTGCTTGACTGGGTTGAATTCTTTATCATAAGGGATAACTATTTCAATGTAAAAACAATTAAGGACCTTTTTAACACCGTAAGTTCTCATTTAATTCTTGGATTTTTCAGCATTGAATTTTGATTATTATGTTCTGTGGATAGCTGCATTTTAATTCATGGTAGTTTAGATTAATAACTTAAATTGTTAGTGGCTGTACCCTGAAAGGGGGTTGAAGTACCGTAAAATTATTGTCCTCCTGAGAGGGTACGTAAGTCCCAACACATTTCCTGTGCGTTTAGACTTCCACTGTTTTTAATCGTAGCATATGTGTATTTTTAATTTTAAGAAGAAAGGTACTGTAAGTCCCCATGGTCCCTAGTAGTATGGTGATCTACCTTCAGTTGTTGGCAATCTATAGCCTGATTTTATGTTGTATTGTCCGATAGTGATATTAGTTTTAACTTTCCACGCTAGTTTTAATTCTACTCTGTGATATTCTAGTTGTTTTACTGTCCTTCGCCGATAGATTTTATAATATACATATAGTCCTTTTCTTTGTTAAATGTTCTCGTCACGATATGGCTGAAATATTGCCGATGTGACGTTAAATATTAACTGACTCCAGTCAGTCCTGTCATGTATATCCTATCCTTTTCGTAATATAAACACGTGTATAAACATACCACTTAAACACATTGATATCTGTGCATCTCAATCAAAACACATCACTTAATATCCTTGATGTCTCTACATCTTACTCAGAAACATTCCAGAAGCATCGTGTTTGAAATATTAAAGAAGTAAATCCATATCATACGTTGTCATAGTCCGTTTAGCTCAACAGCCGACCGATAAATTGCAGTGTAACTTGAAAACTAATAAACATACAATAATCAATGAAACCTTGGCCATAATCAAACCATCACACCAGTCACACCAAACCTTTTGTTTTTGCACAAGATAAAAAAGATGTTCAACAATCTATCGTTACCATATTGGTACACTTCACTTTTTGTTGCCAGGGAGGAGGGCAGAGAAAGCGATAGCTAGGTATGCGAGAAAGGATGGAGACGGCACAGCAAAGGTTCACGAATAAATAACTTTGTCTCTGTCTCTGCACTCCTCCCCCGAAACAAATATTGAACTGTGCTAATGTTTTATTGATAGTTTTTTTAAACAATATTTTTTTTCTTTTGATAGTGAGTGAGTTTAGTTTTACGTCGCACTTGGCAATATTCCAGCTATATGGCGACGGTCTGTAAATAATCGAGTCTGGACCAGACAATCCAGTGATCAACAACATGAGCATCGATCTGTGCAATTGGGAACCGATAACATGTGTCAACCAAGTCAGCTAGTCTGACCACCCGATCCCGTTAGTCGCCTCTTACGACAAGCATAGTCACCTTTTAAGGCAAGCATGGGTTGTTTTTCTTTTGATAAAAATTCCATCTAAAGTATTGCATGTCAACGGCTTAATATCACGATTAGCACTGCTGTCGTCGCAGAAGCATGACAAACACATTTCTATTTGACTTTTACCTCACACATGGAGTTACCGGATACATGCAGTTGTGTTGATGTCGGATTGTTGATTGTATCTCTATACGTCATGTCATAAAACATTTCAACAGGTAAGCTACAGTTAGAGTGATGTGTTTTGGAAGCAGCGGTTTAGATTCAACGATCATGTTACCTGAAGTGATCTGTAAAGTCTGTCTTGTAGCATCTGTTTGTCGTTTACAGGGTGTCGACGATGATGTGTTCAAACAGCAGTCTGCAGATTGCCTTATCAGGAACTGTTTATGTCGTGAGTGTACTTTTTATATGCGACACGATAGAATCAAAGGAATGTGACCTTCAGATGACAGAGAAACTGAAGGGCAGATCTGTAGTTTTTAGAAACATTGACAAGAAGTTGTGCCAGCTTGTCTGTGTCGAGGACTGCTTTGTTTTTGCCTCATGTCCGTCAAGTGATGAGACTGAGAAGACGAAAGAATACAATATTGTTACCAACGATCAACTCATTGTAAGTTATGCTTGTGTCATATGAATCAGTATAGATGCCTATAGGTATGTGTCAGATATGTTCCAGTGTGTGTAGATGTGTGTCAGTGTATGCACATGCGTGTCACTGCGTGTAAACGTGTATCGGTGTGTAGATTGTTGGGAATGAAACTGTGTTCGTGACTTTATATGTATGTAAAGATCCATGTAAATCTCTGATTAAAACTCACCGATGATTCAATCGATCGGAAACCTGTTACTCATGCCTAGGTAAAGTGAGTGAGTGAGTTAATATTTAACGTCACATCGGCAATATTTCAGCCATATCGAGACGAGAACAATTAAATACTGAAATGTAAGATATGTATTTCATAAGTAAGCCTGTCGGCAAAGGACAGTAAAACAACTTGAATATCACAGTTACAATCTAAAACTAGTGTGGAAAGTTAAAACTAATATCACTATCTGGACAAAACAATATAAAAACAGGCTATAGTCTCCAACAACTGAAGGTAGATCACCATACTGGCCTAGGTAAAGAGATATATTTTTGAAACATATATAACAGCACATAAGTATTTTTCTTTTCGTATTCCATATATTGTTGGCAAACTTATGATTCTTGTAACGAATTTACTGGATCGTTTAGCGGACAGATTCTACATGTATGGATCGTCTTGCAAAAAATCCTTGCACGGAAACGATTTGCCTCTATGTTTCGCTGATGAACTGATAATGGGGACATGTTTCACTGATAAATATGCATTCTTTAAGTGTTTCGTAATGGTTAGTGGGGTTCGGAGGAGAGCAACACATATAACTTGGTTTTGGAGTTATTTGCGATATGATCACGTTTTTTGTCGGCCCCTAAAAATGCAAGGCCTATATCGATATATAGTATTCCCAAAAAATAGTGAGAAAGTTGTTAGGGCAAATATATGATACATGTTTATAAATTACAGAATATTTACTTAATGAACAACGTTGAGATATGATTTCTTACAGCCTAAGTGTCTTTTCACTGCTTAGTGAGATCTCATTGTCACGCACAATGGAATATGCATAAGTGCACTACCGTTCAGAGTATGTAGGACAATGTATGTGAATATTCGACTACATTTTTCTTCATATCCTCAACATTTTGAAATCCTTGTTGGATTGTTCTGTCCTTCATTAGTCCCCACATATTCTCAGAAGGTATAAGATCAGGTATCACTATTAAGTCTAAGCATTGCCTCTAATATTCAGTACCTTACTACATAATTTATCAACTATTTTAACATTCTGTTATCAGTATTAGTAAACAGAGATTTTCGCCATACGCTTTGGGAAAAGAGTAACTGTTTCAAATGTCGTCAACACGACAACCAGCCTTTATATACACAGTCACTGATTCTTGAATATTCGAGGACATGTGCCGCCATCGCCATTAACGTAGAATTTTCACGACTCGTGGAAGTAAACATATCACATGCTCAAAGGGAGTTAACTCTAAACTGCTACCTTAAAGTACTAGTGAGTTTGTGAGTGAGTGAGTGAGTTAATATTTAACGTCACATCGGCAGTATTGCAGCCATATCGAGACGAGAACGAGTAATTATGAAAATACAAATGAGTTAATAGCACATACAGTAAAACTAACTAGGATATCACAGAGTAGAATGTAAAACTAGTGAACAGACCTAAAACAATGTCTCTATAGAGGACAGTACAATATACAAATGTGCTATAGGTTGCCAATAACTGAAGGTAGATCACCATACCAAGGACCATAGGGACTTACAGTACGCTTGCTTCCTGCATAGACCCTAGTTGGATTTACATAATCCCTTCAGCAATTTAGACAAATCTAGCCATAAAGTAAAACACACTTATTCTACGATTAAAAGGCTGGAAATCTGAAATTTACTTCAAATCTTTTTGGACTTATGTACCCTCTCAGGAGGACAATTATTTTACCGTACTTCAACCCTCTTTGAGGGTACAGCCACTAACGATTTAAGTTACTAATTTAATCTTCCAATTTCAAAATATTTATCTATTTACAGTTCCATGAACAAATCTAACTTCTTTAAAAATGCAATAATTAAATGAGGGGTAATATTGGTAAAAAGATCCTTCATAGTTTGTGAATTAAAATACTGATCCCTTGTGATGGAATACTCAACACAATCACGCAAGATATGCTTGACTGTGATTCTTTCATCACAAGGGATGCAGAACGGTGGATCCTCACCTTTCAAAAGGTATTCATGAGTCTATCTCGTATGGCCAATACGACATCGCCGCAAAATGACCTCCTCAAATCTGGACTGACAACCCAAGTGGGTATAACCAATACAAGGCTTTATTTCATGTAATTTATTTACATCCACCTGGGTGTCCCACCTCTTTGGCATCAGATAACGAATATACGCTCTAATTGTAGCTTTATAATCAGAGTATGGGATCAGAAGTGGAGTCACAGATTTGTTGAGTGCTGCCTTGGCAGCAAGATCGGCCATTGTGTTCCCAGAAATGCCTACATGGCTTGGTAACCAACAGGAGACGATGTCGTATTGACCAGTAGCAAGACTATTATACATTTCAATTATTTCTATTCAAACTGGATGTTTACAAGACAGGTTTTTAATTGCAAGAAAGAGAATCGGAATAGATAATATACTGTTTATGTGCAGGATGTCTTTCAATATATTTAAGAGCTGTTAATATAGCGTTTGCTTCCGTTGTGAAAATAGAGCTATTATCCGGTAATCTAAAAGATATTGTTCTGGATCCAAGAACAGAGGCACAAGCCATAGCGCCACCATCCTTGGACCCATCTGTAAATAAAGATTTATATGTATTATAGTTACTTTTTAATTGATGATATTCTTGTTGATATTGTAATTCATTTGTTTCTGATTTTTTAAAACTTGTCAGTGTTAGGTCAACTTCGGGTCTAACAAACTGCCAAGGTGGAGACGAAAGTAGACGGGAAGGAGATATATTTGCTAGCTCAATGCCGCAAGCAGACTGAAAAGGTTTCAGTCTACGTCCCAGAGGCGGAACAAGAGAAGACCTTTTATTGTATAGATCCACGTAAGGAGGATTAAGAACACAGTTAAATGCAGGATTGGCCTCATTAGAATATAGTTTTGTTATATAAGTAGAGTTTTACACGTCGTTGAGTAATCGGCCTCGACGTAAAGAGAAGTTCTGTCAATAGAAGTTCTAAATGACCCAAGACATAGTCTTCGACCTTGATGGTGGATAGAATCAACTATTTTGAAGTTGCTTTTACAGGCTCCACCATAAACGATGGAGCCGTAATCAAGTTTCGAACGGATGAGAGATCTGTATAAGTGGAGTAGGGTAGCTTGGACTCCTCCCCACTTTGAATTGGAAACAACTTTTAACAGATCATTTAGTTTTAAGGGATTTAATGTGGGGTCGAAAAGTTAGATGTGAGTCTACTGAATTACTTAAAACTTTAGAAAGACTATTGATTGTAATAGTAAATAAAGTCACAGACAAAATACTGCCTTGTGGAACACCCTGATCTTGATGAAAGTAGTCTGGGAGGGTTGATCCCACACGTACTTGAAACTGTCTGTCATTTAAAAAGTTAGATATAAACTGAGGCAAGCGACCTCTCAACCCAAAAGAATGTAAATCTTTTAAAATACCATGCTTCCAAGTAGTATCATATGCTTTTTCGAGATCGAAAAAGATTGATACTGCATGTTGTTTTTTAATGAAAGAATTTTTAACAAATGATTCCAAACGAACCAAGTGGTCAATTGTGCTTCGGTTTTTACGAAAACCACGTATCAGTAATCAGATTGTTGGTTTCCAAAAACCAAACTAAGCGATTGTTTACCATTCGCTCCATGGTTTTGCAAACGCAGCTAGGTAAGGAAATAGGTCGGTTATTTGATGGATCTGTATGATCCCTCCGAGGCTTTGGAATAGGAACAACTATGACTTTTCGCCATGAAGGGGGAAACTGTTGTGTTATCCAAATATGGTCAAAAATGCCAAGTAATGTTTCGAGACATGATTCAGGCAAGTGTTTTAAGAGCTGGATATCTTCAGGTCCTGTTGCAGTATCGTGAGCCTGTGATAGCGCAGTATCAAGTTCATGTACTGAAAATACCTCATTATAATCTTCACCATTATCAGATTTAAAATTCACTGGTTTGATAAGTCTGGAATTTTGGATGATAATTTGAGGAGGACGAACGTTTAGCCAAAGTTTCACCCAACTTGTTGGCAATATCAGATTTTTCAGTTAGTATGTTATTATCATTTTTGAGATACTGAATACTACTGGATTTGGAACCCTTGCCTTTAATTTTTTGGATCATATTCCATATCCTTGACTTAGGAGTACGGGAATTTATCTTGGAAACGTAATGTTTCCAAGTATGACGTTTAAGGTGTTTAAACGTTCGTCGAACTTTAGCGTTACTGATTTTTACATTATTTAAGTTATGAACAGTGGGACGAAGACGAAAATATTTCTCTGCTTTCTTCCTCTTTTTCCTAGCATGTTTGCATTCATCATTAAACCATGGTTTACGGATGTGCGGATTTACAGAGGACTTAGGAATAGTTTCATCAGCTATATGTTTTAGTTTGTCCGAGAACACTTTAATTGGATCAGGTACATCCATGAAAAGGTCTGGTTTAAGTTCCTTAAGGCAGGTGGTCTAAAATAATGACCAATTGGCCTTTGAAAAATTCCATATTGTTACAGGTGGATCATCGGAAGGGTTAATTGCTGTAAGTACTGTTGGGAAATGGTCACTACCACAAAGATCATTATGGACTGACCATTCAAACTCATTATAAACGTTTGACTCAGTGAGTGACAGGTCTAAGGAAGAATATGTTCCCGTTGCTGGATGTAAATATGTGTCAGAGCCATTATTGAATATACATAAATTATCATCAGATATAAACTCTTCAAGAACTTTCACTTTACTGTTGGTATACAGTTAAAACAGTTAAGGATCGATCTTTTTACCAGCGTTAGATCTCATTTAAGTATTGGTTTTTTAAAAGACATTGATTTTCTGGTTGAATTTTTGAAACTTGTTATGTAAATAGATGTATTTTAATTATTGGAAGTTTGGATAAGTAACTTGAATTGTCGGTGGCTGTACCCTCAAAGGGGGTTGAAGTACCGTAAAATGATTGTCGTCCTGAGAGGGTACGTAAGTCCAAAAGCATTCACAGTAAATTTAAACTTTCCACTGTTCTTAGTCGTAGTATATGTGTATTCTTAATTTTTGGCTAAATGTGTCTAAATTGCTAACAGCTTAGGGGATGATGTAAATCCAGCTAGGGTCCATGCAGGTAGCAAAGGCACTGTAAGTCCCCATGGCCCCTAGTATGGTGATCTACCTTCAGTTGTAGGCAATCTATAGCCTGATTTTATATTGTATTGTCCGAATAGTGATATTATTTTTAACTTTCCATGCTAGTTTTAATAGAAATTGTGATATTCTAGTTGCTTTACTGTCCTTCGTTGACAGGTGTTTATACTATACATATATTTCATTTCAGAATTAAATGTTCTCGTCACGAAATGGCTGAGACATTGCCGATGTGACGTTAAATATTAACTCACTCACTCACTCATTTAAGTGTTGTCGTCACGATATGGCTGAGATGTTGCCTATGTGACGTTAACTATTAACTCACACTAACTCACTCACCTTTGGTATCAGCACTTCCCCATAATGGGCTATGTCCATTGAGATCACCCATGGCGATACAGGGTTTTGGAATTGGTCATACATATCTTGAAGATCATTCTGATGGAGAATGGAAGAAGGGGAGATATATAAGGAACAAAGAGTAAGCTATATATGTAAAGTAAGACGAACAGCAACAGCCTGAAGATTGGTTTTAAGAGGAACAGGGCCATGAATAATACCATGTCTCACCAATATGGAAGATGCACTAGTGGATTTGTCACCAAGGGGTGAAAAAGAATGATAACAATGATTTACGCAATTCGAACTTATCATTTTGTTTCAAGTATGTTTCTTGAAAACTAAATGCTGATGGTTTAAAATCCTGTGTAGTAATTGTACTTCATTAAAATTGGTCCTAAGTCCTCTGCAATTCCACTGGATTAAGCAATTATTGTTCATTTAATGGCAGGTGGTAGCACTGGGGACCGACTTTTCCCCTTCCGAGGCGAACTGCTTCTATTTCGCGCACGGGGATGAGGAGAGACGTCCATGTCTTCTAAAAGTTGAAACTTGTTATAGATTTGTACAGGATCACGTGATCCCTTTTAGACTCGATCAGATTTTTGTCTAGAATCTAGTTTATGACAAGGATTTTTCACTGCAGGAGATACTGTTTGTGAGTCAGTCTGGCAAGCTGATGTTGCATGATTCTTATCAACAGCAGAATCTCATGTACTTAAAGTATGTTTGTCAGCTTTAACCCAGGTGATACCAGTCTGACATGAAACAGACAGAACAAATTTAGCATGAGGGCGAGCAACGACAGCAGAGTATGTTATACTTGATGACTGAGGCGAGGCTGCATTTACTGAACGTTTTGCCTCATGATAGGTGACATTCTTTTGAGTTTTGATTTTGATAATTTCATATTCACGCTCAAAGTGGGGAGGGGATCAAGCAACTCTCCTACATTTATACAGATCACTTGTCCGTTCAAAACTCGATTATGTCTCCATCGTATATGGTGGAGCTTGCAAAAGCAGCCTGAAACTTCTTGATTCTGTCCATCACCAAGGTCTAAGACTTTGTCTTGGGTCTTTTAGAACATCACTTATCGACAGTCTCTTACGTCTGGTGAACCATCTCTTGAGCAGCGCCGTATACAATTAGCTTTACAGTACATTACTAAACTATACTCTAATGAATCTAACCCTGCATTTAACTGTGTCTTCAATCCCCTTTGTGAAGATTTATACAATAAGAAATCTTCTCTGGTTCCGCCTCTAGGGCATAGAATTAAACCCTTTCTTTCTTTAGCCGGCATTCAGCTGGAAAACATACCCCCCTCCCGTCTTCTTTCTTCTCCTCCTTGGCAGTTGGTTAGGCCACATGTTGACTTAACATTAACTACATTTAAAAAATCAGAAACTAATGAATTACAATATAAACAGGAATATAATCAAATGAAGCATAAATATAGCAATTATACATCCTTATTTACAGATGGGTCCAAGGACGGTGGCGCTGTGATTTTGTGCCACTGTCATTCGATCTAGAACAATATCTTCTAGATTACCAGATAATAGTTCTATTTTTACAGCAGAAGCTAACGCCATATTAACAGCTCTAAAATACACTCAAAGACACCCTAAACGTAAACAATATATAATCTATTCAGACTCTCTTTCTTGTCTACAGGCTATTAAAAATATTTCGTGTAAACATCCACTTCTAATTGAAATTATTGAATTGTATAATGATCTTGCTACTGACCAATACGACATCGTCTTTTGTTGGTTACCCAGCCACGTAGGCATTTCCGGGAACACAATGGCCGATCTTGCTGCAAAGGCAGCACTCAACAAATCTGTAACACCACTTCTTATTCCATACTCTGATTATAAAGCTGCAATTAGAGCGTATATCCGTGATCTGATGCAGAGGAAGTGGGACACCCAAGTGGATATCAATAAATTACATGCAATAAAACCTTATATTGGTTATACCTACTTGGGTCGTCAGTCCAGGTTTGAAGAGGTCATCTTGCGACGATGTCGTATTGGCCATACGAGATATACTCATGAATACTTATTGAAAGGTGAGGATCCTCCGTTCTGCATCCATGAAGTAATCACGGTCAAGCATGTTTTGCTTGACTGTGTTGAAGTGAGTGAGTGAGTGAGTTTAGTTTTACGTCGCACTTGGCAATATTCCAGCTATATGGCGACGGTCTGTAAATAATCGAGTCTGGACCAGACAATCCAGTGATCAACAACACGAGCATCGATCTGCGCAATGGGGAACCGATGACATGTGTCAACCAAGTCAGCTAGTCTGACCACCCGATCCCGTTAGTCGCCTCTTACGACAAGCATAGTCACCTTTTATGGCAAGCATGGGTTGCTGAAGGCCTATTCTACCCCGGGACCTTCACGGGTGACTGTGTTGAATATTCCATCACAAGGGATAACTATTTTAAATTCCGAACTATGAAAGATCTTTTTAACAATAACAGTGGTCATTTAATTATTCGAGTTTTAAAGGAATTTGATTTGTTAAATGAAATGTAAATAGCTAAATATTTTATGACTGGAATTGTGAATTAGTGACTAAGATTGTTTGTGGCTGTATCCTCGAGGGGGGGTTAAAGTACTGTAAAATTACTGTCCTCCTGAGAGGGTACGTAAGTCCACAAACGTTCAAAGTAAATTCAAACACTCCGCTCTTTTAGTCGTAGTATATGTGTTCTTTTAAATGTATGGCTATATTTGCCTAAATTGCTAGCGACTGAGGGGATGGTGTAAATCCAGCTGGGGTCCATGCAGGTAGCAAAAGGAATGTAAGTCCCTATGGTCCCTTGTATGGTGATCTACCTTCAGTTGTTAGCAATCCATAGTCCATTTTTATATTGTATTGTTCCCTATAGTTAAACTGTTTTAGACCTAATTACTAGTCTTAAATGGATTTCTGTGATATTTACTAGTGTTTTTACTGTTCGTTGTCAACGGGGTTTTATTTTCTTATATTCATTCATTCTACAATGTCAGTATTACTTGCTCTCGTCACGATATGGCTGCAAGATTGCCGAAGTGACGACAAATATTAACTCACTCACTCACTCATATTCACGTTTCCAGATGTCACATGACTTTGTTGAAGACATATGGTCTCCAAGACAATTAACACATGTTGGAGAAGACAAACAGTCAGAAACTTCATGATCTTCTTCACCACATCTGTAGCATGTTGCACGATTCCTGCAAGATTGGGAACCGTGACCAAACTTTTGACACTTGTAACAACGAAGTGGATTTGAATATATTGCTCCACTTCGATATTACAATATCCAGCTTTGATATACTTTGGGTGTTTTGGTTGTGAAAAAGAAATCAAATAAGTGTTTGTATTTAAAGTTTCTCCATTTTTCTTAAAAGTGAATCGTTTGACATAGTGACTTCTTGATTTTGTAGTTCAGTGGCGATTTCTGTATCACTCATGTGGGCAAGCCACCGGTCTCTGTCTCTCAAGATGCCTTTGCTGCTGTTCAGAGACTTACGTGGAGAAACAGACACTGCAGTATTTGCAAGCTGTTTTATACCTATGAGGGTAGCTGATTGTTTCGCTGTTTTACACTCCATGAGGAGAAACCCAGATCTAATTTTTGTAACAGCTTGGACATCCCCAACAAGTCCATAAATTGTTTTTGATGTGGCAAATGGATTGAGTCTTAGATGTTCACCGTCAGTAGAAGATACAACCAAAAAACTACTCCATGTATCCGGTAATCTGTTTGTAGCACTGTCCACGTCAGAGGACAAACACTCATCTAGTGCTCGTTTATGGTTTTTGGGTTGAGCCATGGTTAATAATAGAAAGTTCACCATCCCAGCTCCCCACCCTCCCCCGAGTATCACATGGAAAATGCTATATACCAGTGGCTCTCCGACTGGCAGCACCAAAGATACTGGAATGGTATACTCCAGAGGAAGATTAATTCAAAATTAACCTATCCACCAGATTGGCCCATGAGTCACCGCCTTCTGGGCATAAGACTCTAGGCAAAGTTCATAACATCAGTTTTCAAATCTAAAAGTTTTATGTGAATGAAAAAGCCAAGGCCAAAATTGAAACAGTACAAAATCAAATCTGTGCAATTACATGAAAAATCCACGCACAGGGCTTGGCGTGACCAGCCATTCGACCACCCCTCTAGGCGAAGTCAGGGCCAAAGTGGTGTATTGAGTAACAGGAACAGGGTTACAGGTCCCTATTGCTCTCAACCACCAGGATCCCCTCCTCCGCCGGCACAGGGCCGCAACACATGGCAAACGGGTTGGTGGAGCAAATATCCCCTACGGGGATGTCGGCGAGCTCTTGACGTTACCCAGCACCCACCACGTGAAGGTGGCTCGCCACGGGTGCCCCAACGGGAAAGGAAAGATTCTTGAGGATTTCTTCACACATACTGATTTATGTATTTTTAATGATAATTCTCACACATATCTTACGACTGGTTCATACTCCTGTCTTGATTTATCTGTTGCTGATTCCAGTGTATACAATGAATTTGAATGGTCAGTCCACAATGATCTTTGTGGAAGTTACCATTTTCCCACTATACTTTCGGCCATAAACCCCAGTGATGCTGCTCCGTCGTCTAGAACAAGGCAGATTGGTCTTTATTCGAGACCTTATGTACAAACAGATTAAAACCAGAATTCTTTCTCAATTTGTCTGATCCTATTCAGATGTTTTCTGATGAATTAAACATGATTGCTGATGTGTATATTCCCAAGTCCTCTATGGTTCCACACATTCGGAAGCCATGGTTTACTATATATTGCAAACAAGCTAGAAGGGTTAGGAAAAGGCAGAAAAATATTCCTGTCGGCATGCAACCGTCCACAACTTCAATCAGTTTAAAATTTCAAACGCCAAGGCTCGTCGTACATTTAAACAAAGTAAATGGCAAGATTATGTTTCTAAAGTTAACTCAGGAACGTCTGTTTCTAAGGTATGGAATATGGTGAAGAAAATAAAAGGCAAAGGCTCCAAATGTAGCGTGCACCATCTTAAGGAGGGTGACACGCTTTCAAGTGAAAATGCTTATATTGCTACTAAACTAGGAGAAACGTTAGCTTAACATTCCTCCTCATCCAATTATTCACCGACTTTTCAGAAATTTAAAAAACATCAAGAAAAAAGGAATATTAATTTTAATTCAGATAATGGGGAAGATTATAATGAACTATTTTCTATTCATGAGCTCAATGCTGCTCTTGGGCAAGCTCATGACACTGCTTCAGGACCCGATAATATTCATTATCAGCTCCTTAAGCAACTCCCTGAATCGTGTTTAGAAACATTATTGAATATCTTTGACAGTATCAGGACACCATCCCGGCGCAATGCCATAATCATTCCTATTCCTAAACCTGGCCGGGATCATACCGATCCATCAAATTACAGACCAATTTCTTTAACTAGCTGTGTTTGCAAGACAATGGAACGTATGGTAAATAATCGTCTAATCTGGTACCTGGAAACCAACAACCTCATCACTGACATTCAATGTGGTTTCCGGAAAAATCGTAGTACCATCGATCATTTGGTACGTTTAGAGTCTTTCATCAAACATTTAATGCTAAATAAACAACATACTGTACCAATATTTTTCGATCTTGAAAAGGCATATGGTACGACATGGAAGTATGGCATTTTGAAAGATCTTCATGCTTTCGGTTTAAGAGGTCGTTTACCCCTTTTGATATCACAATTTGCAGAAGGTAGACAATTTCAAGTCCGAATGAGGTCTACCCTGTCTGATCATTACAGTCAGGATCAGGGTGTCCCACAACGCAGTATTTTGTCTGTCACATTGTTTAGTGTTAAGAGCAATAGTTTGTCAAAGGTTTTAAACGATTCAATTGATGGACCTCTTTTTGTGGATCAGACACCCATGAAGAGCCACCTCCTCGTGGTGGGTGCTGGGTAACGCTAAGTGCTGTTCTCCCGTGTGCATCCGGGACAGAATGTGTCCACAGCACCCCATTGCTTGTCGTAAGAGGCGACTAATAAAATTGGGCAACCTGTTTGCCGTGGGTTGCGTCCCGTGTCGGTGGAGGACGGGAACCTGGTGGTTGAGGGCATTTGGGCTTTGAACTGCTTTCCATTTGCCCAACACACCACTTCGGCCCTTACTTCAATTAGACGGGTGTTTGAATCGGTCCGATTCCACCAATCGGCTGGTCATGCCAAGCCCTGTGCATGGATTTTCTATATATGTCATTGCACAAATTTGATTTGGACTTTTAATTTCGGTCTTGGCTGCATTATTCATCGACTTTTCTGGTTTTGGACTGTATTTGAAGTTCTGAATTTTGCCTAGAGTCTTATGCCCAGAAGGCGGTGGCTCATGGGTCAATCTGGTGGATTAGTTCTTTGTAATTCTTCTACTGGAGTATATCACCCGGGTTTCCTTGGTGCTGCAAGCTGGAGGCCCGCTTGCTTTAGCACTGTCCTTGTGATACTCCGTGGTGGGTGGGGAGCTCGGATGATGAACCATATTACACTAACTACGGCGTATGAAACCCCAGCCAAAAAAACAAAATGTCCACTTGATATTGACCCTGTTGATACTGACCATAGACCGTCTGTATCGATTGAGTATTGGCCACGTTACCTCGTTATTGAAAAAAATTAGCCGCTTGCGTTCGGGTGCCCTGCTAGTCGAATGCGGGAAAAAGCAATAAGCAACGAACCTGATGAACATGAAATCTTTTGTGGGCATTCCGGTCACGGTCTCTGCTCACAAGACCTTGAACACTAGTAAAGGTATCGTCAGAGATCGTGATCGATTGTTTGTTGATATGTCCGAACTTGACATTGCATGCGAAATGAAAGATCAAGGTGTGCTGTATGTGAAGCGCTATTCAACCCGAAAAAACAATGAAACATTCCAAACTAATACATATCTGTTTACTTTTTCATGTCCAAATGCTCCTAAATCAGTGAAGGCAGGCTATTGTAACATACAAGTTGATACCTACATCCCCAACCCGCTCAGGTGTTTAAATGCCAGAAATGTGGACATGGCGTGAATACTAGCACATTGTCTGTTGTGTGTGTTCACTGGGGTGAGAAAACACACACAACGGAAGATTGTGACAGTGATTTCAGAAAATGCACCAACTGTTCAGGCGACCATTCATCTTCTTCGAAACAGTGTCCTATTTGGAAAGAACAAATGGAGATAAACAAAATAAAGTTCACTCAAAGTATCTCCTTTTCTGAGGCAAAAAAACTGGTGAAGAGGTCTGATCTTCCAGAAAGTTATGCTACAGTAGCAAAAACATCATCGGAGTCTAGCTCTAAAATAACAAAATCATCCACAGGATGCCAAACTACCTTGACTTGGATAAATTGCGATTCTCCACAACTTTTGTACCCTGTTATATCATCTCAGACTAAGGAATCACTTCCTAGTACATCAAAGTCGTCTTCTGATCACAAATCATCATCATCATCATCATCTCAGTCACATTCAAAGTCTCAATCGACAGCTGATAGCCAACAAACGGTGAAAAGTAAACCGAAGCCTAAACCTGATACTTCCAAACAACAAAGTGGCAGAGCTCCTAAAGGGTCACAAAATAAAATTCAGTTGTTTAATAAATATGGGTCTCTTGCAGACATGGACGTTTCTGAAAACGTCCATTCTAGGGCACATAGCTTGTCGCCCTCCAAAAGAGTGCGGGGTAGATCCCCAATAAATCCCCCCAAAAGATAGTTTATTCCAATAATATTGTACAGTGCAACTGCAGAGGACTGAGGACTAATTTAAATGAATTACAGCTATTAGTCCAAGATTTCACACCTTCAGCGTTATGTCTCCAAGAGACATATTTAAAGCAAACAGATACATTTGACCTTCGTCAGTTTAATGCATATCATTGTTTTTCACCTCCGGGTGATAGAGCCACTGGCGGATCATCCATTCTAGTCAGACAAAACGTTATTCAAAGCCCTGTTTCACCTCATACTAATATGCAGGCTATGGCAGTGAGAATTACTTTACATGTAGCATTTACGCTATGCTCTCTTTATATTTCGCCGTCTTCGACGTTTGCCAAAACTGATCTTCAAGCTCTATATGACCAACTCCAACTGAATTCCATAGCTGATGAGTGTATACCAAAGTCCTCTGCAGTTCCACATATTCGAAAACCATGGTTTAGTGATGAATGCAAACAAACTAGGAAGGCAAGGAAAAACGCAGAACATTATTTCCGTCGCCATCCTATGGTGCATAATTTCAATAAATTTAAAATTTTAAATGTTAAAGCACGGCGTACTTTTAAACACAACAAACGCCAATCTGGGCAGAATTATGTATCTAAAATAAATTCTCGGACACCCATGGTAAAGGTACTAAATCTACTGTCCATCATCTTAAACATGGAGATCAGTTGCTTACTGATAAATCAGATATTGCTAATAAACTAGGTGAAACCCTTGCTAAACACTCTTCCTCTTCAAATTATGTACCAAAATTCCAGCAATATCAAAAACTAGAAGAAAAGAAAACTATTAATTTGAATTCTGATAATGGGGAAGATTATAATGAAACGTTTTCTATTCATGAACTCCATACTGCCCTTGATCAAACTCATGATACTGCTACAGGAGCTGATGACATACATTATCAACTCCTGTAGCACTTACCAGAATCTTGCCTAGAAACTCTCCTAAATATTGTTGATGATATTTGGACATCGGGTAACTTTCCTCCATCATGGCGTGGCACCATAGTAGTACCCATACCTAAACCTGGACGTGATCATACAGATCCATCCAATTATCGTCTGATTTCGTTAACGAGCTGTGTTTGCAAGACCATGGAACGCATGATAAATAATCGACTCGTTTGGTACTTGGAAACAAATAACCTTATAACTGATATACAGTGTGGTTTCCGCAAAAACAGAAGTACTGTCGATCACTTAGTGCGTTTAGAATCATTTGTAAAAAATGCACTAATTAATAAACAAGATGCTGTGTCCATCGGCTTCGGCTTGCGAGGTCGTTTACCTCACTTTATAGCCAGCCTTTCAAATGACAGACAGTTTCAACTTCGAGTGGGTTCTACCCTGTCTGACCATTACAATCAGGATCAGGGTGTTCCACAAGGCAGTATTTTTTCTGTCACACTTTTTAGCATAAAGAAAATAGTTTATCAAAAGTTTTAAACGATTCAATTGATGGATCGTTATTTGTGGATGATTTTAATATTTATTGTTGTGGGAAAAATATGCATACTATTGAACGGCAACTGCAGCTTTGTTTACACAAAACAAATCAATGATGTGTTGGAAACGGCTTTAAATTTTCTAAATCCAAAATTAATTGTATACATTTTTGCAGAAAATATAAGCCACATAAGGACCCTGAACTATCTCTAGATGGCACTCCCATCACAGTTGTAAAGGAGGCCAAGTTCTTGGGCCTAATCTTTGACTCTCATTTAACATTTTTGCCTCATATCAAGTCCCTTAAAACTAAATGCCTGAAGGCTCTTGACTTGTTGAAAGTTGTTTCCAACTCAAAGTGGGGAGGGGATCAAGCAATCCTCTTACACCTCTATCGATCACTTGTCCGTTCGAAACTCGATTATGGCTCCATCGTATATGGTGGACCCTTCAAAAGCAACCTTAAACTTCTTGATTCTGTCCACCATCAAGGCCTAAGACTTGTCTTGGGTCTTTCAGAACTTCACCTATTGATAGTCTCTACGTTGAGGCCGATGAACCATCTCTTACTCAACGTCGCATAAAATTGTCTTTACAATACATTACTAAATTATATTCTAATGAATCTAACCCTGCCTATAACTGTGTGTTCAGTCCGTATAAAATTGTCTTTACAATACATTACTAAATTATATTCTGATGAATCTAACCCTGTCTATAACTGTGTTTTCAATTCCCTTTATGAGGATTTATACAACAAAAAGGTCTTCTCTTGCCCCACCTCTAGGACATAGAATTAAACCCTTTCTTTCTGCTGCCGGCATTGAGCTGGAAAACATAGTTCCATTCCGTCTTCTTTCTTCTCCTCCTTGGCAGTTGGTCAGGCCCCAAGTAGACCTAACATTGACCACATTTAGAAAATCAGAAACTAATGAATTACAATATAAACAAGAATATAATCAATTGAAAGATAAATATAGCAGTTATAAATCCTTATTTACAGATGGGTCCAAGGACGGTGGCGCTGTGGCTTGTGCCACTGTCATTCGATCCAGAACAATATCTTCTAGATTACCAGATAATAGTTCTATTTTTACAGCAGAAGCTAACGCCATAATAACAGCTCTTAAATACATTCAAAGACACACCAAACGTAAACAATATATAATCTATTCCAACTCTCTTTCTTGCCTTCAGGCTATTAAAAATATCTCTTGTAAACATCCACTTTTAACTGAAATTATTGAAATGTATAATACTCTTGCTACTGGCCAATACGACATCGTCTTTTGTTGGTTACCCAGCCACGTAGGCATTTCCGGTAACGCAATGGCTGATCTTCCTGCCAAGGCAGCACTCAACAAATCTGCAACACCACTTCTTATTCCATACTCTGATTATAAAGCTAGCATTAGAACTTACATACGTGATATGATGCAAAAGAAGTGGGACACCCAAATAGGTTTAAATAAATTACAAGAAATAAAACCGTATATTGGTTACACCTACTTGGGTTGTCAGTCCAGATTTGAAGAGGTTATTTTATGACGATGTCGCATTGGCCATACCAGATATACTCATGCATACCTATTGAAAGGTGAGGATCCTCCACTTTGTATCCCTTGTGAGGAGAGAGTCACAGTCAAGCATATTCTTCTTGACTGTGTTGAATTCTCCATCACAAGGGGTAAATATTTCAATGTCAAAACTGCTAAGGATCTTTTTACAAATGTTAATTCTCATTTAATTATCGGTTTTTAAAAAGAAATTGATTTTATGGTTGCATTTTGAATAATATGTTCTGTAGATAGATGTGTTTTAATTATCGGTAGTTTAGAATTGTAACTAGAATTGTTAGTGGCTGGGGGTTGAAGTATTGTAAAATTATTGTCCTCCTGAGAGGGTACGTTAGTCCCAAAACATTCTAAATTTCCAGGTTTTTAATCGTAGAATAAATGTCTTTTTATTGTATGGCTACATTTCAGAAATTGCTGACGGCTGAGGGGATGATGTAAATCCAGCTAGGGTCCATGCAGCTAGCAAAAGTACTGTGAGTCCCCATGGTCCCTAGTGTGGTGATCTACCTTCAGTTGTTAGCAATCTTTCGACCATTTTTATATTGTATTGTTCTGTATAGATACATTGTTTTAGGTATAATTACTAATTCTATATTCTACTCTGTGATATACTAGTTGTTTTACTGTCCTTCGTTGACAGGTTTTATAATATACACATATTTCATTTCAGTATTAAATGTTCTCGTCACGATATGGCTGAGATATTTCCGATGTGACGTTAAATATTAACTCATTCACTCACTCACTCCGCCTCTTGGTATCAGAGTGAAACCTTTCCTTTCTGCTGCTGGCATTGAGCTGGAAAATATAGCTCCTTGCCTCTTATATAGTTTACTTACTTCTCCTCCTTGCCATTGGGTTAGGCCACAAGTTGACCTTACACTGACAACATTTAAAGAATCAGAAACTAATGATTTACAATATAAACAAGAATACCATCAATTAAAAAGTAAATACAATACCTATAAATCCTTATTCACAGCTGGATCGAAGGATGGTGGGGCTGTGGCTTGTGCCACCGTCATTGGGTCCAAGACAATCACTTCCAGATTACCGGCTGACAGCTCTATTTTCACAGCAGAAGCAAACGCTATATTGACCGCTATATTGAAAGACACCCCAAACAGAAACAATATATAATTTATTCAGACTCTCTTTCTTGCCTTCAGACGATTGTTCTTGTTCTTGCAAACATCCACTTTTAATAGAAATAATTGAATTGTATAATAACCTTGCTACTGGCCAATACGACATTGTCTTACCCAGCCATGTAGGAATTTCTGGGAACACAATGGCCGATCTTCCTGCCAAGGCAGCACCCAACAAATCTGTGACACCACTTCTTATTCCTTATTCTAACTACAAAGCTAGTATTAGATCTTACATCCGTGACCTTATGCAAAAGAGGTGGGACACCCAAGTAGGTATAAATAAATTACATGAAATAAAACCGTATATTGGTTACACTTACCTGGGCTGTCAGTCCAGATTTGAAGAGGTCATTTTGCGACGTGGTTGCATCGGCCATACCAGATATACTCATGCATACCCGTTAAAAGGTGAGGATCCTCCGTTTTGTCTCCCTTGTGATGAGAGAGTCACAGTCAAGCATATCTTGCATGACTGTGTTGAATTCTCCATCACAAGGGATAAATATTTCAATGTTAAGGATCTTTTTACCACTGTTAGGTCTCATTTACTTTTTTTAAAAAAGAAATTGATTTCATGATTGAATTTTGATTAATAAATGTTGTAGATAGATATATTTTATGATTGGTAGTGTATATTAGCAACTGGTATTGCTAGTGGATGTAGCCTCGAAGGGGGTTAAAGTATCGTAAAATTATTGTCCTCCTGATAGGGTCCATGCAGGTAGCAAAGGTACTGTAAGGTCCCATGGACCCTGGTATGGTGATACCTACCTTCAGTTGTTGGCGGTCTATAGCCTGGTTTTATATTGTATCATCCTCTAAAGTTGAATTGTTTTAGATTTCATTACTAGTTTTAAATATTTGCCAGTGATAGTTTAGTTGCTTTACTGTCCTTCGTTGACAGATTTTTTACCATTCTCTTTTATGTATGAGATTAATGGTTCACGTCACGATATGGCTGAAATATTGCCGATGTGACGTTAATTATTAACTCACTCACTCACTCACCATTGTTTTTTTTAAAGAAACTGACTTTTTGGTTGAATTTGAGTAATATGTTCTGTAAATAGGTGTATTTTAGATATTGGTAGCTTAGATTAGTAACTTGTATTGTTAGTGGCTGTACCCTCAAAGGGGGTTTAAGTATTGTACAATTATTGTCCTCCTCAGTCCCAAAACATTCGATGTAAATGTAAGTCTACCAGGTTTGTAATCGTAGTATTCTTGTCATTTTAAATTTGGCTAGCATTTCGTACACTTGCCAGCAGCTGAAGGGATGGTGTAAATCCAACTAGGGTCCATGCAGGTAGCAAAGGTACTGTAAGTCCCCATGGTCCCTAGTATGGTGATCTACCTTCGGTTGTTGGCGATCAATAGCCCGTGTTTTATAATGTATTGTCTTCTTTAATTACAATGTTTTAGTTTTTCATGCTTGTTTTATATTCATATCTGTGCTATTCTAGTGTTTTTACTGTCCTTTGTCGACAGGTTTTTATATTACACATATATTCCATTTCAGCGTTAAGTTCCCGTCACGATCTGGCTGAACTATTGCCGATGTGACGTTAAATATTAACTCACTCACTCTCTCACTCTTTAACTGGGGAAGTGTGAAAACACAACTGACATGTTTGGTTTCTAACCTGCCATGACACCTCTGAATCATGTTTCCTCCTCTCTGTTCACGATGGCCAGGTGTCAGGACGACATAGTGTGTGTCGCTAACCTGTTTGTCAACGACATATGGACCTTGATATACTGCTCTCAGTGTTTTAGCAGGAATGGGAAGTAAAACTAACACTTTATCACTGCAAGTGAAATTTCTCTCTTTTGCCTTACTGTCATAGTTTTGTTTCATTTTTCTTGTGATGCTTTCAAGTTTTGGCCAACTCACTTGCTTTTGGATGCCTGTCCCGAAATGTAGACACAAAGATTGACCTTAGGACTGTCAATGAGCCATTGCTCTTTTAAATGTTTCAGGGTCCCTCGGACACTGTGACCAAATGTAAGTGTTACATCAAAGCAGTTAAACCCTAAATTTTCCTGAAATGACTCGCTGACAGGAAACAACAACAAAAACAACATCTCAGCCTGTCACTGTCTCAAAACAATAGGTCTTAATCATATTCATCAAAAGTTTGATAAAACCTCTCTAAAGCTCCCTGTGACTCCGGATGAGACTTCAGTCTTAACGTGCTTAATACTCAACTGGTACATAGCTTCTAAACATCCTAGACATAAAATTTGAGCCCTGATCAGAGAAGCAATATCTGGCAAACCAAGTAAGATGAAAAACTTGCCTTGACAATCACAGGAGCAACAATCCTACAAAGTGGAATTGATTCAGAAAATCTGATAGAAGCACACATGATATTCACTAGATACTGATTAAGCGACCTAGTCTTAAGTAGTGGACCCGCACAACAATAATAACTCTGCTGAAAGGTTCCTCAAAAGCCGGTATAGGTTTAAAGGAGTGGAAGGAATTTTCTGATTTGGTCTCCCAGCAAATTTGGCATGCATGACAGGTCTTACAAAATTCAGCCACATCTTCTCTCAAACTGGGCCCAAAGAAATGTGACAAAACTTTCTCACATTTTTTGTTTACACACAGATACATGGAAAGTACATGCTTTCAAAATACTTTCGTTACCACAATTTGATTTTATGATTTCCATGCATCCTCTGCAGGAACACCCGATGACCTATATTTCCTCATCAGAAGACCATCCTTGTACTAATAAAAAACTGGAACCCTGCTAACGTCCTCAAAAGCAACAACCTTACTAGCTAGCTTCTGCACTTCCTCACACCGCGCACTAATAAGCTGCCTCTTGAAAGAATGTGATCACCACCTGACAAACTATCAGACTTATCAAAGACATGAAAAGTTAATACAAAGCAAAACGTCTGAGTTGACTGACGACTCATCAGAAAAAGGACAAATAACCTTCAAAATCACAGATGGAAGAGCCCCAGTATCCCTCAAGATAATATCCCGTGTGGATCCGGGACAGAATGTGTCCACAGCACCCCATTGCTTGTCGTAAGAAGGGACTAAATTGGGCAACCTGTTTGCCGTGGGTTGCGTCCCGTGTCGGTGGAGGACGGTAGTCTGGTGGTTGAGGGCAATGGGAGCTTGAACAGTGTTGCTTTTGCTCAACACACCACTTTGGCCCTTACTTCACCTAGACGGGTGGTAGAATCGGTCCGGTTCTACCAATCGGCTGGTCACGCCATGACTTAAATCTTTGTCATTACACTAATCTGTTTGGAAAATGTGTTACTTGTGGTCTTGACCGAATTGTTCTCTAAACATGTTTATGATTTTGATGTAAGATGTTTTGCACTTTGCCTAGTCTTATGCCAGAAGGCGGTGGCTCATGGGCCACATCTGGTAGATGTGTTATTAATAACTCTTCTGCTGGAGTCTATCATCCGAGTATCCTTGGTGCTGCAAGTTGGAGACCCACTTGTTTCTAGCATTGTCCTTGTGGTACTCCGTGGTGGGTGGGGAGCTCGGATGACGAACTATTGAAAATTAACTATGGCTTATGAAAACCCCCCATAGAAAACCCAAACGACTACTAGACACTGATTCAATTGATACTGATCAAAGACTGCCCACGTCCATTGAATACTGGCCACGATTTCTTGTAATTGAAACTGTTGACAAGACTCCATTAAAGTTGAATCCCTTTGCCATATCCAAGGGTATATAGGGCCTTGCAGGTGATGTCAAGAATATTAGACGTTTGCGTTCTGGTGCATTGTTGGTTGAATGTGGGAAAAGGCAACAAGCCACAAACCTTATAAGCACAGAATTGTTTGTTGGCGTTCCGGTCACAGTTACAGCTCATGAAACACTCAATACGAGCATGGGAATCATCAGAGATCGTGACCGATTGTTTGTGGATATGACAGAGCTTGACATCATCTCTGAGATGAAAGATGAACTCAATGTAAAACGTTTCACAATCCGAAAGAATGATGTTGTTACAAACACCAATACTTACCTGCTCTCCTTTTCCTCACCAACTGCTCCAAAATCACTGAAAGCAGGTTATTGTAACATCAATGTGGACACGTACATTCCAAACCCTCTAAGGTGTTTTAAATGTCAAAGGTTCGGTCATGACGTCAATACTTGCACATTGTCTGTTGTATGTGCTCACTGTGGCGAAAAGACACATACAGCAAAAGATTGTGACAGTAATGTTAAAAAATGTACAAACTGTGCGGGTGACCACTCCTCCTACTCCAAAAGTTGTCCTGTTTGGAAACATCAAATGGAGATAAATAGAATACAATTCACTCAAAACGTTAGCTAAAAAGCTAGTTCAAAGCTCAGAACACACGGAGAGCTATGCCTCTATCACCAGAACACCGTCAGAAGCAGTAACCGCTAAAAAACGTCATCTGTATGCTGTCAGGCAAACCTGACCAGGATTAAAACGGAATCTCCTCTGATATTCTCACCTGCAATATCGATCCAAACAACAGAATCAGTTCCTAGTACATCTCAAAGCCAATATGAAACATCCTGTGATCTTAACGCATCATCTCAGCCTACAAAGTCTAAACAACTCTCTAAAGGCAACGGTACAAAGCCAGATTCTTTGAAAAAACATACTGGCAGAGCCCCCAAAGGGTCAGACAATAAAATCAATTTATACAACAAATATGGATCCCTTGAGCACATGGACGTGACTGAAAACGTCCGCTCTAGGGCACACAGCTTGTCGCCCGCCAAAAATGTACGGGGAAGAACCCTAATAAATCCTCCCAAAAGATAGCCTATTATACAATGGCATTGTAGAGGACTAAGGACTAATTTCCATGAATTACAACTTTTAATCCTAGATATATATCACCCTCAGCGTTCTGTCTGCAGGAGACATATTTGAAAGAGACAGATCTTCTTAACCTATGTTCGTTCAGTGCATACCATTGTTTTTCGCATAAGGGTGACAGGGCCACTGGAGGGTCTCTCATTCTAGCTAAACAGAACGTTATCCATAGACCAGTTACACTTACTACTAATCTTCAGGCTATTGCTGTGCGACTAACTTTGCACGTTGCATTTACATTATGTTCTCTCTCTGTTTCTCCGTCTTCAACGTTTCACAAACTCGATCTTCAAGCTCTATATGATCAACTCCCAAAACCCTGCATTATTATGGGAGATTTCAATGGGCAGAACCCAATCTGGGGTAGTGCAACATTAAATGGTAAAGGTAAAGTACTGGAGGAATTTTGTTCAGATAATGATTTATGTATTTATAATGATGGCGCCAATTCATATTTACATCCTCGTACAGAACCTATTCTGCTCTCGACTTGTCACTCACAAATTCAGAACTACTATATGAATTCGAATGGTCAGTCCACGATGACCTCTGTGGAAGTGACCATTTTCCTACTCTACTAAAATCACTCCATCTGATGTTCCTCCATCATCAAGGTGGAATTTTAAAAAGGCTAACTGGGCTTTACATGAAACACTGTGTGCTGAAAAACTTAAACCTGAACTTTTTGGTGACATTCCTGATGACCTGAACTCCATAGGTGATGAGCGTATACCAAATTCTGCTGCAGTTCCACACATCCGAAAACCATGGTTCAGTGATGAATGCAAACAAACTAGGAAGGCAAGAAAAAAAAGCAGAACATTATTTCCGTCGCCATCATATGGTGCATAATTTAAATAAATTCAAAATTTTAAATGCTCAAGCACGGCGTACTTTTAAACACAACAAACGCCAATCTGGGCAAAATTATGTAATTATTTAAACAATTCTCTCTCTAAAGGTACTAAATCTACTGTCCATCATCTTAAACATGGAGATCAATTGCTTACTGATAAATCAGATATTGTTAATAAACTAGGTGAAACTCTCGATAAACACTCTTCCTCCTCTAATTATATATCTAAGTTCCAGCAGTATCAAAGACAACAAGAAAAAAGAACTAATAATGTCAACTCAGATAATGGGGAAGATTATAATGAAACGTTTTCTATTCATGAACTCCATACTGCTCTTGATCAAGCTCATGACACTGCTACAGGAGCTGATAACATCCATTATCAGCTCCTGAAGCACTTACCAGATTCCTGTTTAGAGGCACCCTTATCTATTTTTGGTGATATTTGGACTTCAGGTAAATTTCCGTCTTCATGGCGTGACGCTATAGTAGTACCAATACCTAAACCTGGGCGTGATGATACCGATCCGTCCAATTATCGACCTATTTCACTAACTAGCTGTGTTTGCAAGACCATGGAACGCATGATAAATAATCAACTTGTTTGGTACTTGGAA
Source organism: Haliotis asinina (assembly GCF_037392515.1). NCBI lineage: Eukaryota > Metazoa > Mollusca > Gastropoda > Lepetellida > Haliotidae > Haliotis > Haliotis asinina. The sequence continues at coordinate 47,011,671 of NC_090281.1, forward strand.
ACAAATAATCTTATCACAGATATACAATGTGGTTTCCGTAAAAATAGAAGTACTGTCGATCACCTAGTACGTTTGGAATCATTTGTTAAAAACGCACTAATTCATAAACAACATGCTGTGTCTATCTTTTTTAGATCTAGAAAAAGCATATGACACAACCTGGAAATATGGTATTTTGAGAGACTTACATGACTTCGGTTTGCGAGGTCGTTTGCCGAAATTCATAGCCAACTTTTTCAGCGATAGACAATTTCAAGTCTGAGTGGGTTCTACCCTGTCTGATCATTACAATCAGGATCAGGGTGTCCCACAAGGCAGTATTTTGTCTGTCACACTCTTTAGTATAAAGATAAATAGTTTATCGAAAGTTTTAAGTGATTCAATTAATGGTTCATTATTTGTGGATGATTTTAATATTTCATGTCGTGGTAAAAATATGAATACCATAGAGTGGCAGTTGCAGTTGTGTTTAAACAAAATAAATAAATGGTGTCTTGAATACGTCTTAAGTCTTCTAAATCGAAAACTAATTGCATACATTTTTGTCGGAAATGCAAACCACATAAAGACCCTGAAATATCTCTAGATGGCACCCCCATTAAAGTTGTTAAGGAGGCCAAGTTCTTGGGATTAATTTTTGACGCACACCTAACGTTTCTGCCTCATATTAAATCTCTGAAAACTAAATACCCGAAAGCACTTCATTTGTTGAAATTGGTATCAAATTCTAAATGTGGAGGAGATCAAGCTATCCTCCTCCATCTATAGCGATCACTTGTCCGTTCAAAACTTGATTATGGCTCCATTGTATATGGTGGAACCTGCAACAGCAACTTAAAAGTATTAGATTCTGTTCATCATCAAGGAGTATCTTCTAGAATTCCAGAATTCTATTCTGACTCTCCTCCGTGCCTTCAGTCTATTAAAAACCTATCATGTAAACATCCACTTTATAATTATCTTGCCACTGGCCAATACGACATCGTCTTTTGTTGGTTACCCAACCATGTTGGAATCCCTGGTAACACTTTGGTTGACCTTGCTGCTAAGGCTGCGCTGAACAAATCTGTGACACCACTTCATATTCCCTATACTGATCATAAAGCTAGCATTAGATCTTACATCCGTGATCTGATGCAGACGAAGTGGGACACCCAAGTAGGTATCAATAAATTACATGCAATAAAACCATATGTTGGTTACACCTACTTGGGTTGTCGGACAAGATTTGAAGAGGTCATTATACGACGATGTCGTATTGGCCACACCAGGTTTACGCATGAATATCTTTTGGAAGGTGAGGAGCCTCCGTTCTGCATCCCTTGTGATCGGTCAAGCATGTCTTGCTTGCTTGACTGTATAGAATATTCCATCACAATGGACAATAATTTAAATCAAGAACTATGAAGGAGCTTTTTAGTAACGTAAGTTCACATTTAATTATTGCATTTTCAAAAGAATTGAATTTATTGACTGACATATAAATAAATAAATATTTTATGATTGGAAGATGAATTAGTAACTGAGATTGTTAGTGACTGTATCCTCGATAGGGGTTGAAATACCGTAAAATTATTGTCCTCCTGAGAGGGTACGTAAGTCCCAAAACATTTAAATTTAGTCTTCCATTTTTTTAGCCATAGTATTTCTGTCATTTTAATTTCTGGCTAATCTTGCATACAATCGGCAGCAGCTGAAGGGATGGTGTAAATCCAGCTAGGGTCCATGCAGGTAGCAAAGGTACTGTAAGTCCCCATGGCCTCTAGTATGGTGATCTACCTTCAGTTGTTGGTGATCTATAGCCTGTTTTTATATTGTACTGTTCGAATAGTGATATTGGTTTTAACTTTTCACGCTAGGTTTAATTCTTATTGTGATACTCTAGTTGTTTTACTGTCCTTCGTTGACAAGTTTTTACCATATGCATAAATTCCTTTTTCCAAGAATGTTCTCGTCACGATATGGCTGAAATATTGCCGATGTGACGTTAAATATTAACTCACTCACTCACTCACTCAAGATAATAACGGGCCGTGGGGTAGAATTATCTCCCATAAGTGGCACAGAAGCCTTAGAAACAAAGCGAAAAAACTTCTTCCGACCTACAGAATCTGGGGACTTACCCTCGCAAACAAAACTCTCCTGGAAAGAAAGGCATAGGTGCGATGGACACAAAAGCATTTTGGGAGCCTGCAGTCTGATTTTTAAACTGGAGTTTGTTACATGCAGAAACAAATGATCTGGCTCCTTACAATATGCACAAGCAGGATCAAAACCACTGGTAGTCTTACGCTTTGAGTAAAAAGCATGTGACTGCTTGCCAGTAGAATTAGAACCTGTTCTAACACCACGATAACCTACATGTCCTAAAGTCTTAGCCGGGGAAAAGCCCTTTTGGCCAGAAAACTTTATAGTACCCGGAGAACAAAAAGAACTCTTATGAGTCAAACAACAATCATCTGCCAACATTGCTGCCTCATGTAAGTCATCAACCTTTTTGTTCATCCAAATAAGTAGTAAGATCAGAATGCACACTCTGCTTGACATCTTCCACCAAAACTAACTGTCTCAAACCATCAAACTTTGTGACTTCCTCAGACCCACACCACCTATCAAACAATGCTCCTTTTCATGAGCATTTCTGAACTTCTGACGATAAGCGTCAGACACTAACTCATAAGCCTTTAAAAGTGTACTCTTGACAATATCATAGTCTGAGCTTTGCTGTATGGACAAGGATGAATAAGCATCCTGAGCATCCCTGTGCCACTTGAGATATTCAGCAACCTTCTCCAAATGTGGAAAATATTTTTCTACTTCTCTCTCATTAAAAGGGGTACCAGTCTAGCCTGCCTCACAATACCAAAAAGAGGAAGAATTTGAGGGTGGAGAAGGGTTTTCAAGCTTTTTCATTTGAATATCTCTGTCCACTTCCAGTTTTCTAAATTCTGTTTCCTTTCTATCTCTGTCGCTTTCCATTTCTTTTTCTCCATCCAGTTTTCTGTTTTCTTCTTTCTGAATTTGTAACTGAATTTCAAGTGTCTTTAATTCCAACTGATCTGAACATTTCTCTTGAACCATTTCCAAGACATCATGGCAGTCAGGCAGTGGTTATGCAGGTCAAGCGTTGATTGAGGGCAGGCAGATTGATGTACTCCAGTTTATCTATGTGTGTCCCGTGTGTTTCTCGTTAACAGGACAACCAGTCTTTAAATACACTCCCGTGTGGACCCGGGACAGAATGTGTCCACAGCACCCCATTGCTTGTCGTAAGAGGCGACTAAATTGGGCAACCTGTTTGCCGTGGGTTGCGTCCCGTGTCGGTAGAGGACGGTAGTCTGGTGGTTGAGGGCAGTAGGAGACTGAACCATTTTGCTCATATTGCTCAACACACCACTTCGGCCCTTACTTCACCTAGACGGGTGGTAGAATCGGCCCGATTCTATCAATCGGCTGGTCACGCCATGCCCTGTGCATGGAAAGTATTTTCGCACATTTGATTTATTGGGCATTGGTCATTTTTGATGTCTAGTGTGTAATACCTTTTTTGCTATATATACTTGCCTAGAGTCCTATGCCAGAAGGCGGTGGCTCATGGGCCAATCTGGTGATGTCGACCTCTGTGTTCTATATGTCTCCAATTTCTTGTTAGTAGCCGAACCAGCCTAGCATTGGAATTGGTAGACAAATGTAGCTACTCATGTCGTATTTACTGAAGTATACCACTCCTGTATCCCTAGTGTTTGCAGGCTGGATTTCCACTGCAGCACAACACTGTCCTCGTTGACACTCGGTGGCGGGTGGGGAGCGGGAGTGTTGAATCTATTATCATAACCATGTCAATCACATTTTCTGGTTCCACGAGAAACGACAAAAAAAAAAGACGTTTAGAGGCTGATAATCTTTCTTGTAATGAAGCTGTTTTAGGTACAACACACCAAGAACCTTGGCCAAAATTCATAGTTATTGAATCTACCAATGGTGAACCACTCAAGATCAATCCATTTCTAGTATCAAAGATAATACAATCTATTTGTGGAGAGGTTAAGAACGTTTCACGTCTCAGAGGAGGTACACTTCTTGTTGAGTGTGCGCGACGACAGCAATCCATAAATTTATTGCAACAACATCAATTTGCCAACGTCAATGTTGCTGTCTCAGCTCATAGAACTCTGAACTCAAATAGAGGCATTGTTAGGGATAGAGCCCATTGTCTGGCGGACATGTCCGAGGATGAAATAGTGGCTGAACTTAAGGATCAGAATGTAACTTCCGTGAAACGCTTTCCTGTTAAGAAGCAGGATGGTAGCATTGTACCTGGCCACACTTACATGTTTACCTTTTCATCGTGCACTCTGCCAAAATCAATCAAAGCCGGCTATTTCAATATCAGAGTGGAGGTGTAAATCCCCACTCCACTCCGCTGCTATTCCTGTCAGAAGACACGGGTCTAAGTCCTGTCGAAACACTCCTCGTTGTCATCGTTGTAGTGAACATCATCAGGACTCTGACTGTAGCAATGATATTAAACGTGCCAATTGTGGAAGCAGTCATCTTTCATCTCCTAAATGTTGTCCTGAATGGCAAATGCAATCTAAGATACTTAAATTAAAGTATGAAAGAAATATTTCCTTCACGGAGGCTAAAAACAAAGTCCATAGACGGAATCAGCATAATCCCTCTCCCACTGTGGCATACTCTGCTGCTGTCTCACGACGATCAGAAACAATCTCTACTTTGTGTCAAACGGATTTGACCTGAATGGCCTCTGAGAAACCTGTTCATGTGAATAGTACTTCTGGCAGTCAGGGTTGTTTTTACAGCATCTGCCTCTTAGACTATTAGTCACGTATCAGGTGAAGTTGTTCAAACAGCTATAGATGTTGAAACGTCAAAAGGTGAAATGTCAAAATCGCAAAGAAAACGTCTAAATCGTAGATCAAAGAAATCTCCTGCTGTTACTCTTGTAGAGGCTCACAATTTGTTTGAGTCTTTGGAGATGGATGATACGTCGTCTTCACAAAACCGAAATAACGGTACACCCTCCTCTCGTACACGTGAGAGGCCTCCAATAGAACCGCCATGAGTAACGCTACAAATGTAGTACAGTGGAAATGCAGAGGGCTTAGGAATAATTTTCACGCTGTCCAATTATTAGCTCAAGATTTAAAACCATCAGCATTTAGTCTACAAGAAACATTTCTTAAACGTGATGATAAGTTTGAAATGCGTCAGTACAACTCGCATCACTGTTTTTCACCTCCGGCGGATAAAGCAAAGGGGCGCTTCGATTTTGGTGAGACAGGGTATCATTCACAGCCCTGTTCCTCTTAACACTAAACTTCAGACTGTTGCTGTCCGACTAACTTTACACGTCACGATCACACTCTGTTCCTTGTACATACCACCATCCTCGACTCCTCGGCTATAAGAACTTCAGGATTTATATTCCCAATTGCCTGGACCCTGTGTTATAACCGGAGATCTCAACGGACATAATCCCCTGTGGGGAAGCAATGATACGAACAACAAAGGTAAAATTCTTGAAGATTTTGTTTCTAATAATGACTTGTGCATATTTAACGACGGTTCGAACACATATCTACATCCAGCAACGGGTACATATTCAGTACTAGATTTGGCAATCACAGATCCAACCATACTTAATGAATTTTCATGGTCAGTCCACTGTGACCTGTGTGGTAGTGACCATTTTTCGACAGTAATCACTGCTATAAATCCAACTGATTATCTGTCGACGTCAAGATGGATTTTTTCTAAAGCTAATTGGCCTTTATTTCAGACTAGTTGTACTAAAAACTTAAAACCAGAATTTTTCATGGACGCTCATGATGCAATCCAGCCATTTTCGGAGACACTGAAACAAATTGCTGATGATACTAGTCCTAAGTCCTCCGTAAATCCACACATTCGTAAGCCATGGTTTGATAACGAATGTAAACAGGCCAGGAAAAGTAGGAAGACTATTTTCGCCGATACCCTACTGTTCACAATTTAGATAAAGTTAAAATTTTAAATGCCAAGGCTCGACGCACGTTTAAGCAGAATAAACGTCAGTTTTGGAGAAAATATGTTTCCTAGATCAATTCACGGACGCCTATTTCAAAGGTGTGGAATATGATACAAAGAATAAAGGGCAAAGGTTCCAAAATCTACCGTTCAACATTTAAAGGATGGTGATAATTTATCAACGGATAAGGCTGACATTGCCAATAAGCTTGGTGAAACTCTCGCCAGGCACTCATCTTCATCCAATTATGTCCCTGAATTTCACAAACACCAGAAACAACAGGAGAAGAAAACAATCAATTTTACCTCGGACAATGGTGAAGGTTATAATGAATTATTTTCACTGCATGTGCTCTATACCGCCCTTGAACAGGTTCATGATACAGCTACAGGGGCTGATGGTATCCATTATCAGCTCCTGAAGCATTTGCCCAAAACATGTTTGGAAACGCTGCTTAATATATTTGATAATATCTGGACTACAGGCAATTTTCCAACTTCCTGGCGTAATGCCATTGTAGTCCCAATACCAAAGCCTGGTCGAGATCATACTGATCCATTTAGTTGTGTATGTAAAACCATGGAGCCAATGGTAAATAAAAGATTAACACGGTATCTTGAAACCAATAACCTTATTACAAATATTCAATGTGGTTTCAGGAAAAATAGCAGTACCAATGATCATTTGGTACGTTTAGAATTTTTGTGAAAAATGCTATAGTAAATAAACAACATGCTGTATAAATTTTCTTTGATCTCGAGAAAGCTTCTGATACCACGTGGAAGCATGGGTGAGTGAGTGAGTGAGTGAATATTTAACGTCACGTCGGCAATATCTCAGCCATATCGTGACGAGAACACTTGAATGAACACTGAAATGAAATATATGCTTATTGTAAAAATCTGTCAACGAAGGACTGTAAAACAACTAGAATATCACAATTTCAATTAAAACTAGCATGAAAAGTTAAAACTAATATCACTGATATACTATTTAGACATAGCAATATAAAAACAGGCCATAGATCGCCAACAACAGAAGGTACATCACCATACTAAGGACCATGGGGACCTTTGCTACCTGCATGGACCCTAGCTGGATTTACATCATCCCTTCAGCTGCTGGCTAGCGTACAAAATGCTAGCCAAAATTAAATCAACAAGAATACTACAATTAAAAACCTGGTAGATTTAAATTTACATAGAATGTTTTGGGACTTACGTACCTCTCAGGAGGACAATAATTTTACAATACTTCAACCTCCCTTGAGGGTACAGCCACTAACAATTCAAGTTACTAATATAAACTACCGGTAATTAAAATACATCTATTTACAGCACATACTACTCATAATTCAATCAAGAAATCAATTTCCTTTAAAAAACCAATGATTAAATGAGAATTAACAGTGTTAAAAAGATCCTTGACAGTTTTGACATTGAAATATTTATCCCTTGTGATGGAGAATTCAATACAGTCAAGCAGGATATGCTTAACCATGATTCTCTCATCACAAGGGATACAAAACGGAGGATCCTCACCTTTCAACACGTATACATGAGTATATCGTGTATGGCCAATACGGCATCGTCTTAAAATAACCTCTTCAAATCTGGATTGACAACCCAAGTAGGTGTAACCAATATACGGTTTGATTTCATGCAATTTATTTACACCCACTTGGGTGTCCCACTTCTTCTGCATCAGATCACGGATGTAAGTTCTAATGCTAGCTTTGTAATCACTGTAAGGAATAAGAAGTGGTGCCACAGATTTGTTGAGTGCTGCCTTGGCAGCAAGATCGGCCATTGTGTTACCAGAAATGCCTACGTGGCTGGGTAACAAAAGACGATGTCGTATTGGCCAGTGGCAAGCTTATTATACAATTCAATTATTTCAATTAAACGTGGATGATTACAAGAAATATTTTAATGGCCTGGAGGCAAGAAAGAGAGTCAGAAAAGATTATATACTGTTTATGTTTCGGGTGTCTTTTAATATATTTAAGAGTTGTCAGTATTGCGTTAGCTTCAGCTGTAAAAGCTGTTACCTGGAATTCTAGAAGATATTGTTCTGGATCCAATGACCGTGGCACAAGCAACTGCACCACCGTCCTTGGAACCATCTGTAAATAAGGATTTGTAATTGCTATATTTATGTTTTAATTGATGATATTCTTGTTTATGTTATAATTCATTAGTTTCTGATTTTTTAAATGAAGTTAATGTTAGATCAACTTGTGGCTTAACCAAGTACCAAGGTGGAGAAGAAAGAAGACGGGAAGGAGCTATGTTTTACAGCTCACTGCTGGCCGAAGAAAGAAAGGGTTTAATTCTGTGCCCAAGAGGTGGAACAAGAGAAGACCTCTTGTCGTATAAATTTTCATAAAGTGGATTAAACACACAATTATATGCAGGATTAGATTCATTAGAATATAATGTGGTAATGTCCTGTAAAGATAATTTTATGCGACGTTGAGTAAGAGATGGTTCATCGGCCTCAACGTAGAGACTGTCAATAGGTGAAGTTCTGAACGACCCAAGACAAAGTCTTAGGCCTTGATGGTGGACAGAATCAAGAAGTTTAAGGTTGCTTTTGCGGGCTCCACCATATACGATGGAGCCATAATCGAGTTTCGAACGGACCAGTGATCGATATAGGTGTAAGAGGGTAGTTTGATCCCCTCCCCACTTTGAGTTGGAAACAACTTTCAACAAATCTAGTGCCTTCGGGCATTTACCTTTCAGGGATTTAATGTGCGGTAAGAAGGTTAAATGAGAATCGAAAATTAAACCCAAGAACTTGGCCTCCTTAACAACTTTGATTGGAGTGCCAGTTAAAGACAGTTCAGGGTCTTTATGCGGTTTATATTTTCTACAAAAGGGTATACAATTAGGTTTGGATTTAGAAAATTTAAAACCATTTTCAAGACACCATTTATTTATTTTATTAAAACACAACTGTAATTGCCGTTCAATACTATGCATATTCGTACCGCGACAAGAAATATTAAAACCATCCACAAAAAGTGATCCATCGATTGAATCAGTTAAAACCTTAGATAAACTATTGATTTTGATACTAAACAATGTAACGGACAAAATACTACCTTGTGGAACACCCTGATCCTGATTATAATGCTCAGACAGGGTAGAACCCACTCGGACTTGAAATTGCCTGTCTTTTAAAAACTCTGATATAAAAAGAGGCAAACGACCTCTTAACCCAAAGACATGTAAATCCTTTAAAATGCCATGCTTCCAGGTGGTATCGTAAGCTTTCTCAAGATCAAAGAAGATCGATACAGCATGTTGTTTATTTACTATAGCATTTTTAACGAAGGATTCTAAACGTACCAAATGATCAATGGTACTACGGTTTTTCCTAAAACCACACTGTATATTTGTGATCAGGTTATTGGTTTCAAGATACCAAGTTAATCTGTTATTCACCATAGGTTCCATGGTTTTACAGACACAACTTGTTAAAGAGATTGGTCTGTAATTAGACGGATCGCTATGATCCCGGCCAGGTTTTGGAATGGGGACTACAATGGCATTACGCCATGAAGTTGGGAAATTCCCTGTAGTCCATATCGTATGAAATATATTTAGTAGAGTTTCCAGACATGATTCGGGCAAATGCTTTAGGAGCTGATAATGGATATCGTCTGCCCCTGTCGCAGTATCATGAGCTTGCTCAAGAGCAGTATCGAGCTCATGTAATGAAAATAACTCATTATAATCTTCGCCATTATCCGAATGAAAATTGATCCGTTTCTTCTCATGTTGTTGCTGGTATTGTTGAAATGCAGGGACGTAATTTGACGAAGAAGAATGTTTGGCAAGAGTTTCACCAAGCTTGTTGGCAATATCAGCTTTATTTGTTAACAAATTGTCATCATCCTTCAGATGGTGTACCGTCGACTTGGAACCTTTGCCCTTAATTCTTTGTATCATATTCCACACTTTTGAAATCGGTGTACGGGAATTGATCTTAGATACATAGTTTCTCCAAGACTGACGCTTATTCTGCTTAAATGCACGTCCAGCCTTAGCATTGAAAATTTATTCTTTATTCAAATTATGAACAGTAGGGTGGCGTCGAAAATATTTTTCAGCTTTCTTCCTACTCTTTCTGGCCTGTTGACATTCACTATTAAACCATGGTTTACGAATGTGTGGAACTGCAGAGGATTTTGGTATAGATTGGTCAGCAATGTTGTTCAGCATATCTGAAAATAACAGTATATGATCTTCGCTGTTCGCGAAAAGGTCATGTTTTAAGTAATTAGTACATAGTGTCTTATATAATGACCAGTCAGCCCTGGCGAAGTTCCGTCGTGACAAAGGCGGATCATCACCAGGGTGGAGTGTTTTAAGAATGGCTGGGAAGTGATCACTCCCACAGAGGTCTTCATGGACCATCCATTCAAATTCATTAAATAAGGTAGAATCGGTGATTGACAGATCCAGGGAAGAATATGTCCCTGTTGCTGGATGCAAATAGGTGGGTGAATCATTGTTAAATATACATAGGTTATTGTCTGAAATAAGTTCTTCAAGGATTTTACCTTTATTATTAGTATGGGCACTTCCCCAAAGCGGGTTGTGTCCGTTGAGGTCGCCCATGATGATACAGGGCTTCGGCAGTTGATCATACAGATTTTGGAGATCCGATTGGTGAATAGTATAAGATGGAGGAATATATAAGCTGCACAATGTCAGTGCAATGTGAAGGGTCAGTCGAAGAGCAACAGCTTGAAGATCTGTATTTAAAGTGACTGGGCTATGTATGACACTCTGATGAACCAAAATAAGCACGTCCTGTTGCTTTTTCACCAGAGGGAGAAAAGGAATGATAATTACTATATCGTCTTAAGTTAAAGCTGTCTGTGTTTTTCAGATATGTCTCCTGGAGACATAAAGCTGCCGGCTGATAATCTTGTACGAGTAATTGCACTTCACTGAAGTTATGATTCAATCCTCTACAATTCCATTGAATAATATTGACCAATTGTGTCATGGTGCTACAATCGGGGATCGTTCACGTGAATGTGAGGAATTTTTCCTCTGTTTGTCCTGTGAGGACAAAGTAACCTCCATATCTAGAGGCCCAAATGTGTTTTCTAAAGGAACCTCTTGTGGGGAGGGGTTGGTAGGTGTTTGGTTCCTGTTTAGTTTCTTTTCTTTCCTTTTTTTTTGGAATTAGTAGTTACTGGTTGAGAAGAAGACGTGTCAGGTTGATTTTCAGATAAACTCTCTGTCTGGCTTCCAGACGTAGACTGACTGGCTCTGGACGTAGATGCAATGACCGTGGACGGAGGTGAAGCATTAGAAACAACATGTCTTTCTGACTTGACCCAAGTCAACTCAGTCTGACATGCTATAGAGGACGTTGCTACAGGGCGAGAGACTGCAGCTGAATAGGTTAAATTCAACGGATTTGAGTTTTGGTTTTGCAAGAGTTTTTTTAGCATCAAAGTATGAGATATTTTTCTCACATTTCAGTTTCATGATCTTCGACTCTCTTTGCCACACAGGGCAAGACTTGGAAAAAGTAGGATGTGAGCCATCACAATTTACACACCATGGATCTTTTTGGTAGTTAGTATCCTCGTGGTTGTCTCCACAACGTTGACACACCACAGCGTTACGACATGACTGTGAGCCATGACCGAATTTCTGACATTTGTAGCACCGGAGTGAATTGCTGACATACACCTCCACTCCGATATTGAAATACCCTGCCTTAATTGAAGTTGAAATACTAGAACGAGAAAAAGTCAAGAGGTATGAGGCACCCGTGGCGAGCCACCTCCTCGTGGTGGGTGCTGGGTAATGCTAAGAGCTCGCCGACACCCCCGTAGTGGACCCGGGGGGATATTTGGTCCACCAACCTGTTTGCCGTGGGTTGCGTCCCTGTGTCGGTGGAGGAGGGGATCCTGGTGGTTGAGGGCAATGGGAGCAGGACCAGCGTTCCTGTTGCTCAACACACCACTTCGGCCCCGACTTCACCTAGACGGGTGGTAGAATCGGCCCGATTCTATCAATCGGCTGGTCACGCCATGCCCTGTGTATGGACTTATGTCATTACACAGTTTTAATTTGGAAAAGAGTTACTTTTGGACTTGGCACATTTGTTTATATAAAATGTTAAAGATCTTCATTATGATGTTTGGAACTTTGCCTAGAGTCTTATACCCAGAAGGCGGTGGCTCATGGGCCAATCTGGTGGATGTGTTATTTATAACTCTTCTGCTGGAGTATATCATCCGAGTATCCTTGGTGCTGCAAGTTGGAGACCCACTTGTTTTTAGCATTGTCCTTGTGATACTCCGTGGTGGGTGGGGAGCTCGGGTGATGAAAATATAAATATTAAACATGGCTTACGAAACCCCAACTAAGAAAACCAAACGTCCTCTTGAAACTGATCCCATTGATGATGACATCCGACCGTCCAAATCACTTGATTTTTGGCCACGTTTTCTAGTGATAGAAACTATTGACAAGACACCTTTTAAGCTGAATCCATTTGCAATATCCAAAGGTATTCAGGGTATTGCTGGAGAAGTAAAAAACATACGAAAGTTACGTTCAGGTGCGCTGCTGGTTGAATGCTCTAAAAGACAGCAATCAGCCAACCTTATGAGTACCGAATCATTCGTTGGCGTTCCAGTTACGGTCTCTGCTCATAAGACCTTAAATACAAGCAAAGGCATCATCAGGGACCACGATCGACTATTTACTGAAATGTCAGAAATTGACATTGCATATGAGATGAAAGATCAAGGTGTGCTCTATGTTAAACGCTTTTCGACCCGTAAAAACAATGAAAGTGTTCCCACCAATACCTATCTCTTCTCCTTTTCGTCTCCGACAGCTCCGAAATCATTGAAGGCTGGTTACTGCAACATCAAGGTTGACATGTACATTCCCAATCCACTCAGATGTTTTAAATGCCAGAAGTACGGCCATGGCGTAAATACTTGTACATTGTCCGTTGTGTGTGCTCACTGTGGTGAGAAGTCACACACAACGGAAGATTGTACAAGTACCTTTAAAAGGTGCACCAACTGTTCAGGAAACCATTCATCGTTTTCAAAAGAATGCCCGATTTGGAAAGAACACATGGAAATTAACAGGATTAAATTTACACAAAACATCAGTTTCTCGGATGCCAAAAAACTTGTCAAGAGATCTGAGCTTCCAGACAGTTATGCTTCTGTAATCAAAACATCAACTGAATCCAGCCATAAACTATCTACTTTATCCACAAGCTGTCAAACAAATTTGACTTGGGTCAAATGTGAATCTCCCCAGATGTTATATCCTACCACATCGACTCAAACTACGGAGTCACTTCCTAGTCATTCACAAAAGCAGTCAGAGTCTTCATCTGATCTTAAGCGATCCTCTCAGTCGCGTTCACAATCTAAATCGTCATGTGATACTCAGTCAGCAGTATCAAGCAAAAGTAAACTGAAGCATGAGGCCTAAAAAAAACAAAGTGGAAGAGCCCCGAAAGGGTCGGAAAATAAAATACAGCTACACAACAGATATGGATCTCTGGAGGACATGGACGTATCTGAAAACGTCCATTCTAGGGCACACAGCTTGTCGCCCTCCAAAAAGGTGCGGGGTAGATCCCCAATAAATCCCCCCAAAAGATAGTTTCTTCTTATAATATCATACAGTGGAACTGCAGAGGGCTAAAAAATAATTTCAATGATTTACAGCTATTGATCCAGGACTTTAATCCATCAGCAGTCTGTCTGCAGGAGACATATTTAAAGCAGACGGATACTTTTGACCTACGCCATTTCAATGCTTACCATTCTTTTTCACCCCCGGGCGAGAGGGCCACTGGAGGAGCTTCTATCCTTATAAACCAGAATATTATTCAGAGCCCTATTATTCTTAATACTGGTCTCCAGGCTGTTGCCGTGAGACTTACTTTACACGTTGCACTCACACTATGCTCTTTATATATCTCACCGTCTTCAACACTTCAGAAGACTGAACTACAAAATTTGTATAACCAACTCCCGAAACCCTGTGTTATTATGGGAGACGTAAATGGCCACAACCCACTCTGGGGTGGTACAACTACAAATGCTAAAGGTAAAATACTAGAGGAGTTCTGCTCCGAAAATGATTTATGTATTTTCAATGATGGGTCGAACACATATCTACATCCTGGCACAGGAACATATTCAGCCCTTGATTTATCAGTTTGTGATTCAAGCCTTCTTAACGAATTTGAATGGTCAGTTCATGATGACCTCTGTGGGAGTTACCATTTCCCAACATTACTAAAACCTGTGAATCCATCTGATGTTCCTCCATCATCAAGATGGAACTTCAAAAAGGCTAACTGGCGTTTATATGAAACTCTGTGTGTTGACAGGCTTAAACCTGAACTTTTTGATAATGTTCCTGATGCTATTCAACGTTTTTGTGATGAAATGAATGTTATTGCTCATGAGTGTATACCAAAGTCCTCTGCAGTTCCACATATTCGCAAACCATGGTTCAATGATCAATGTAAACAAGCTAGAAAGGAGCGGAAAAAGGCAGAACACTATTTCCGTCGACACCCCATGGTGCATAATTTCAATAAATTTAAGATTGTAAATGCTAAAGCACGGCGTACTTTTAAACAAAGCAAACGCCAATCTTGGCAACGATGTGTATCAAACATTAATTCACGTACACCAATATCTAAAGTCTGGAATATGATCCAAAAAATCAAAGGTAAGGGCTCCAAATCTAGTATTCACCACCTTAAAGATGGAAACCAATTATTAACTAATGAAACCGATATTGCTAATAAACTTGGTGAAACTTTGGCAAAACATTCTTCCTCGTCAAATTATGAACCTAAGTTCCAAACATATCAAAAACAGCAAGAAAAGAAAACTATTAACTTTAATTCAGATAATGGGGAAGACTATAATGAAACTTTTTCGTTACATGAGCTTCATACTGCTCTTGATCAGGCTCATGATACTGCTTCAGGAGCTGATAACATACATTATCAACTCCTGAAGCACTTGCCAGATACATGCTTAGAGACGCTGTTACATATTTTTGATAATATTTGGACATCTGGACAATTTCCTTCGTCGT
The DNA here is from genome assembly GCF_037392515.1 of Haliotis asinina. Lineage (NCBI taxonomy): Eukaryota > Metazoa > Mollusca > Gastropoda > Lepetellida > Haliotidae > Haliotis > Haliotis asinina. Next base: position 47,026,833 of record NC_090281.1, read on the forward strand.
GGCGTGATGCTATCGTTGTTCCCCTTCCTAAACCTGGACGTGATCATACGGACCCTTCCAATTATAGGCCAATTTCACTTACTAGTTGTGTTTGCAAGACCATGGAACGCATGATAAATAATCGACTTGTTTGGTACTTGGAAACAAATAACCTAATAACAGATATTCAGTGTGGTTTCCGCAAAAACAGAAGTACAGTCGATCACTTAGTGCGTTTAGAATCTTCTGTTAAGAATGCCATAATTAATAAACAGCATGCAGTGTCGATCTTTTTTTATCTAGAAAAAGCATATGACACCACTTGGAAACATGGGATTTTAAAAGATTTACATGACTTCGGATTGCGAGGCCGATTGCCTCAATTTATAGCCAACTTTTTAAATGATAGACAATTTCAAGTCCGTGTGGGTTCTACCCTGTCTGATCATTACAGTCAGGATCAGGGTGTACCACAAGGCAGTATTTTGTCTGTTACACTTTTTAGCATCAAGATAAACAGTTTATCAAAGGTTTTAAACGATTCAATTGATGGATCACTTTTTGTGGATGATTTTAACATTTCATGTCGAGGTAAAAACATGCATACTATTGAACGGCAACTGCAGTTGTGTCTGAACAAGATAAATAAATGGTGTTTGGAAAACGGCTTCAAATTTTCTAAGTCTAAAACTAACTGTATACATTTCTGCCGTAAATACAAACCACATAAGGACCCTGAACTGTATCTAAACGGCACACCTATTAAAGTTGTTAAAGAGGCCAAGTTTCTGGGTCTTATATTTGACTCCCACTTGACGTTCTTGCCACATATTAAATCCCTTAAAGTTAAATGTTTGAAGGCACTCGACTTGTTAAAAGTTGTTTCCAATTCAAAATGGGGAGGCGATCAAACCACCCTACTTCACTTATACAGATCACTCATTCGCTCCAAACTTGACTATGGTTCCATTGTATATGGTGGAGCCTGTAAAAGCAGTCTCAAAATGTTAGATTCTATCCATCATCAAGGTCTAAGATTATGTCTTGGATCTTTTCGAACGTCTCCCATTGACAGTCTCTATGTCGAGGCAGATGAGCCATCTCTCACTCAGCGACGTATAAAATTATCTTTACAATATGCTACAAAACTATACTCTAACAAATCTAAAACGGCATATAACTGTGTTTTCAATCCTCTCTACGAGGATTTATACAACAAAAAGTGTTCTCTTGTTCCACCTCTCGGACACAGAATTAAACCCTTTCTTTCTTCGGCCGGCATTGAGCTGGAAACCATAGCTCCTTTCCGTCTTCTTTCTTCTCCTCCTTGGCAATTGGTTAGGCCACAAGTTGACCTAACATTAACATCATTTAAAAAATCAGAAACAAATGACTTACAATATAAACAAGAATATCATCAATTAAAACATAAATATAGCAATTACAAACCCTTATTTACGGATGGATCCAAGGACGGTGGCGCAGTGGCTTGTGCCACGGTCATTGGATCCAGAACAATATCTTCTAGAATTCCAGATAACAGTTCTATTTTTACTGCAGAAGCAAACGCCATATTGACAGATCTTAGGTATATTCAGAGACACCCTAAACGTAAACAATATATAATCTATTCAGACTCTCTTTCTTGCCTTCAGGCGATTATAAATATTTCTTGTAAACATCCACTTTTAATAGAAATTATTGAATTATATAATAATCTTGCTACTGGCCAATACGACATCGTATTCTGTTGGTTACCCAGCCACGTAGGTATTTCCGGTAACGCAATGGCTGATCTTGCTGCCAAGGCAGCTCTCAACAAATCTGTGACACCACTTCTTATTCCTTACACTGATTACAAAGCTAGCATTAGAACTTACATCCGTGATCTGATACAGAAGAAGTGGGACACCCAAGTAGGTATAAATAAATTACATGAAATAAAACCGTATATTGGTTACACCTACTTGGGTTGTCAGTCCAGATTTGAAGAGGTTATTTTAAGACGATGTCGTATTGGCCACACACGATATACTCATGCATACCTATTGAAAGGTGAGGATCCTCCGTTTTGTATCCCTTGTGATGAGAGAGTCACGGTCAAGCATATTCTGCTTGACTGTGTTGAATTCTCCATCACAAGGGATAAATATTTTAATGTCAAAACTGTAAAGGATCTTTTTACTAACATTAATTCTCATTTAATCGTTGGTTTTTTAAAAGAAATTGATTTTTTTGGTAGAAGTTTGAATAACGTGTTCTGTAAATAGATGTATTTTAATTATTGGTTGTTTAGATTTGTAACTAGAATTGTTAGTGGCTGTACCCTCAAAGGGGGTTGAAGTATTGTAAAATTATTGTCCTCCTGAGAGGGTACGTAAGTCCTCAAACAGTCAAAGTCAATTCTAAATTTCCAGGTTTTTAATCGTAGAATATGCGTCTTTTTATTGTATGGCTAGATTTCACAAATTGCTGACAGCTGAGGGAATGATGTAAATCCAGCTAGGGTCCATGCAGGTAGCAAAGGTACTGTAAGTCCCCATGGTCCCTAGTATGTTGATCTACCTTCAGTTGTTAGCAATCTATAGCCCATTTTTACATTGTATTGTCCTGTATAGATAAATTGTTTTAGGTATAGTTACTAGTTTTATATTCTACTCTGTGATATCCTAGTTGTTTTACTGTCCTTCGCTGACAGGTTTTATAATAGACATATATTTCATTTTAGTATTAAATGTTCTCGTCACGATATGGTTGAGATATTGCCGATGTGACGTTAAATATTAACTCACTCACTCACTCACTCAAGAGGTAGGTGTTGATGTTAATAATAACTCCTTCCCTCTTAGCAGTAAAACGTTTCACTGATGTGATAGCCTGTTCCCGGAGCTCCGTAGCAATGTCCTCTTCAGACATGTCAGAGAGACAGCGTGCTTTATCACGAATGATGCCGCGACAGGAATTTAACGTTCTGTGCACAGACACAACAACCTCAACGTTAGCAAATGGTTTGATAGATATCAGATTCAGAGATTGTTGTCTCCGTGCACACTCGACCAACAACGAACCACTGCGAAGACGAGTGACATTGGACACTTCTCCACATATTCCAGAAATTGCCTTAGAAATGGCAAACGGATTAAGCTTTAAAGGTTGTTTATCTTTGCCCTCGATTACAAGGAATCGAGCCCATGAGTCAGCATTAGGAGATATATGTCCAGAAGGTTGATCAATTTCCTCTAATCGTCTCTTCTTTTCATTACGAGTTGAACCAGATTGCTTGGGATCCATGATGAAAAAAATATCGTTCAGCACCCCTGCTCCCCATCCACCACGGAATGCCACCATGGACAGTGTCACAAAGCACCGGATATCCAAGATGCTAACACTGGGGATACAGGGGTGGTATACTCCAGAGACAACAACACAAATAGCTGTATTTGTCTACCAATTTCATGCCCGACTGGTTCGGCCCAAGGCAAGAAATTAGAGACATACATCATTTGGAGGTTATTATCACCAGAATGGCCCATGAGCCACCGCCTTCTGGCATAGGACTCTAGGCAGTTCAATATATAAATAGTTTAGATATTTGAGATAGATATGGCCAAGACCCAATAACAATTTACATGTGCAAAATACAGCCTCCATGCCCAGGGCTTGGCGTGACCAGCCGATTGATAGAATCGGGCCAATTCTACCACCCGTCTAGGTGAAGTAAGGGCCAAGGTGGTGTGTTGGGCAAAGGAAACACGGTCAAAAGCCCCGATTGCCCTCAACCACCAGGATCCCCTCTCCACCGACACAGGGCCGCAACCCACGGCAAACGGGTTGGTGGACCGAATATCCCCCCGGGTCCACTACGGGGGTGTCGGCGAGCTCTTGGCGTTACCCAGCACCCACCACGAGGAGGTGGCTCGCCACGGGTGCCGTGGAAGCATGGCATTTTAAGGGATTTACATGATTTTGGTTTGAGAGGTCGTTTACCTCTTTTTATATCGCAGTTTTTACAAGACAGGCAATTTCAAGTCCGAGTGGGTTCTACCCTGTCTGATCATTACAATCAGGATCAGGGTGTCCCTCAAGGCAGTATTTTGTCTGTCACATTATTTAGTATTACGATCAACAGTTTATCAAAGGTTTTAAATGATTCAATTGATGGATCATTATTTGTGGATGATTTTAATACCTCATGTCGTGGTAAAAATATGCATAGTATTGAACGACAACTGCAGTTATGTTTAAATAGAATAAATAAATGGTATCTTGAAAACGGATTTAAATTTTCTAAATCCAAAACTAATTGTATACACTTCTGTAGAAAATATAAACCTCATAAGGACCCAGAGCTAACTTTAAATGGCTCTCCCATCAAGGTGGTAAAGGAGGCCAAATTCTTGGGCTTAAGTTTTTATTCCCGTTTAACATTTCTGCCACATATTAAATCTCTTAAAGCTCAATGCCTCAAGGTGCTCGATTTGTTAAAAGTTGTATCAAATTCAAAGTGGGGAGGTGATCAGACTACTCTCCTTCACTTATATAGATCACTTGTCCGCCCTAAACTTGACAATGCTCAATTGTATATGGAGGAGCCTGCAAAAGTAACCTTAAACTTTTAGATTCAGTCCACCATCAAGGTCTAAGACTTTGTCTTGGCTCCTTTCGAACGTCACCAATTGACAGCCTCTACGTTGAGGCTGATCAGCCATCCCTTCATCAACGCCGTATAAAATTAGCCTTACAGTACGTGACAAAACTACATTCCAGTCAGTCAAACCCTGCCTATAACTGCATCTTTAATCCCCTTTGTGAGGAACTGTACAACAGAAAAACTTCTCTTGTTCCGCCTTTAGGCCACAGAATTAAACCGTTTATCTCTGCTGCCGGCATTGAGCTGGAAAGTATAGCGCCTTTCCGTCCTCTTTCTTCTCCCCCTTGGCAATTGGTTAGGCCACAAGTTGACCTAACATTAACCACATTTAAAAAATCAGAAACTAATGAATTACAATACAAACAAGAATATAATCAATAAAAACATAAATATAGCAATTATAAAGCCTTATTTACAGATGGGTCCAAGGACGGTGCTGCAGTGGCTTGCGCCACTATCATTGAATCCAGAACAATATCTTCTAGATTACCATTTAACAGCTCTATTTTTACTGCAGAAGCAAACGCCATATTATCGGCTCTCAAATATATTCAAAGACACACTAAACATTAACAATACATAATTTATTCAGATTCTCTTTCTTGCTTTCAGGCTATTAAAAACCTATCTTGTAAACATCCACTTTTAATAGACGTTATTGAATTGTATAATAATTTTGCTACTGGCCAATACGACATCGTCTTTTGCTGGTTACCCAGTCACGTAGGCATTTCTGGTAACGCAATGGCCGATCTTGCTGCTAAGGCAGCACGCAACAAATCTGTGACACCGCTTCTTATTCCCTACACTGATTACAAAGCTACCATTAGATCGTATATCCGTGATCTGATGCAGAGGAAGTGGGACACCCAAGTGGGTTTAAATAAATTACATGCAATGAAACCATATATTGGGTATACCCACTTGGGTTATCAGTCCAGATTTGAAGAGGTCATTTTGCGGCGATCTCGTATTGGCCATACACGATATACTCATAAATACCTTGTGAAAAGGTGAGGATCCTCCGTTCTGCATCCCTTGTGAGGAAAGAATCACAGTCAAGCATATCCTGCTTGACTGTATAGAGTATTCCATCACAAGGGATCAGTATTTTAATTCACGAACTATGAAGGATCTTTTTACTCATACCAGCTCTCATTTAATTATTGCAGTTTTAAAAGAATTAGATTTGTTATCAGAATTGTAAATAGATAAATATTTTATTATTGGTAGTCTAGATTAAAAACTGAGATTGTTAGTGGCTGTGCCCTCGAGGGGGGTTGAAGTATTGTAAAATTGTTGCCTGAGAGGGTACGTAAGTCCAAAACATTCTATGTAAATTTAGTACGACCAAACTCTTAATCGTAGTATATTTGTTGTTTTTAATAATGGCTAACTTTCAGTATAATCGCCAACGGCTGAGGGGATGGTGAAAATCCATCTGGGGTCCATGCAGGTAGCAAAGGTACTGTAAGTCCCCATGGTCCCTAGTATGGTGATCTACAGCCCGTATTTTATGTTGTATTGTCCGAATAGTGGTATTGGCTTAAACTCTCCACACTAGTTTTAATTATAAACGTGGTGCTCTAGTGGTTTTACTGTCCTTTGACGACAGGTTTTCATAATGTATACATATTTCATTTCAGTATCAAAATGTTCTCGTCACGATATGGCTGAAATATTGCCAATGTGACGCTAAATATTAACTCACTCAGTCACTGAATCACCTATGTATGGAGGCATACAATACTTATGTTATGTCTGCAAATGTCCAGTCAACGGTACCGACACACATACATCAGTCCCATGCTACAGATGAAAATGAGTATTGAAAAATATCGACCTTAATGATATATATTTATAGAAGACAGATATCTTTGGCCCGTGAAGGTCCCCGGGGTAGAATAGGCCTTCATCAACCCATGCTTGCCATAAATGTCGACTATGATTGTCGTAAGAGGCAACTAAAGGGATCGGGTGTTCAGGCTAGCTGACTTGGTTGACACATGTCATCGGTTCCCCACTGCACAGGTCGATGCTAACTGGATTGTCTGGTCCAGACTTGATTATTAACAGGCAGCTGCCATATAGCTGGAATATTGCTGAGTGCGGCATAAAACTCAACTCACTCACTCAGATGTCTTTCTCTCATTCTTCAGACTACCACTGGAATCTGTGGATCCATGGTGTGCAACGGGACTTCACAATGTGTGGTGAAAGAATGTAAAATGGTTTGCCTGGAAGGTATGTGTTTTTAGCACAAACGTGTACGGTGTTTCTACCAATATGTGGAGGATGGATGTTGGATGGTCTGTCTTGAAAGTAAGGGGTATGGACTGTTATTGAAGAGAAGGGAATGAGTATAGACCGATAGTGTTGAGAAAGAATGAATATAGTATGTGCGTAATGAGAAAGCGGGGTGTATAGGCTGTGTTGTGATTGAGAGAGTATGGCCTGTTTTGGTGATAAGAGTTTCTGCCAGTATAAGATGCCCTAAGATGTCAAAATTCTAGCTTCCTAGTCGCTCTCTAAAATCTCTCAGAGATGAACATTGTGTTACAGCACCACCACTGTGTGATCTCCACAGCGCTTCAAAGAACGGGGACTTCTCGAGGGTAAACGCAATCTTGTCTGAGGGACAGACGAACATTGACTGTCAAGAGTGGATTGGTAGAACTCCCGTGATGTTGGCGACTATTAAAGGACATAGAGATGTGGTTCAGTTGCTTGTGACAAAAGGAGCCAGCGTGAATCTGATCGATAGATTCGGTATGAACATCCTTCATTCAGCCTGCCTGGGAGGAGATAAAGATGTGATGAAGTATATCCTCTCACTGGACATGACCTACATCGATGTTAGAGCACAGTGCAGACGAACACCTATCATGCTGGCAGCAGAGAACGGACATAAGGAAGTCGTAGAGTTACTTGTGAATGAAGGAGCTGACATCTCACTTGTGGATAAACGTCGTGAGAACATACTTCACTGTGCCTGTAGGGGAGGTCATCTGGAGGTGGTGATGTATATTGTCTCCCAGAACAAGGTGGGAATCAACAGTAGAGAATGGAAGAAGAAGACACCAATGATGGTGGCTGCAGCGAGTGGGAAAAAGGAAGTGGTGGAGTTTCTCGTAGAGCATGGGGCTGATTTGTCACTCACATTTGCCGGTGGTGGCAATTCACTTCACCTGGCCAGTTGGGATGGACATCTGGAGGTGGTGAAGTACATCGTGTCACAGAACAAGGTGGACATCGACAGTAGAGGGTGGATAAAGAGGACACCAGCGATGGAGGCAGCCAAAAACGGACATAAGGATGTGGTGGAGTTCCTCATAGAGCATGGGGCTGATTTGTCACTCGTATGTTATGGTGGTACCAACATCCTTCATTTTGCATGTGAGGGGGGGCATCTTGCAGTAGTGAAGTATATTGTCTCCCAGAACAAGGTGGGAATCAACAGTAGAGGATGGAAGAAGAAGACACCGGTGATGGAGGCAGCCAAAAACGGATATAAGAAAGTGATGGAGTTCCTCATAGAGCATGGGGCTGATTTGTCACTCGTATGTTATGGTGGTGTCAACATCCTTCATTTGGCATGTGAGGGGGGGCATCTTGAAGTGGTGAAGTATATTGTCTCCCAGAACAAGGTGGGAATCAACAGTAGAGGATGGAAGAAGAGGACACCAGCGATGGAGGCAGCCAAAAACGGACATAAGAAAGTGGTGGAGTTTCTCGTAGAGCATGGGGCTGATTTGTCACTCGTATGTTATCATGATATCAACATCCTTCATTTGGCATGTGAGGGGGGGGGGGGGGGGGGGGGGGGCATCTTGAAGTGGTGAAGTATATTGTATCCCAGAACAAGGTGGACATCAACAGCAGACAGTGGCAGGGGAAGACACCAGTGATGGAGGCGGCGAAAAATGGACATAAGAAAGTGGTAAAGTTTCTCGTTAGTAAAGGAGCAGATGTGTAACTAGTGGCTTAAAGAGATGCCAACTTCCTTCATGACTTGTCGACAAGGAGATGTGGACATAAAGAATGTATTCTGTGGTAGGATATTGTGGATATCGAGGTCTGGAACAAAACTCTGCCGACAACAAAGTGACATACCAGGGACAAGGAGACGTCCTGACTCAATGTGCATACATTTAATAGACATTGAAGTGTTGAATACACCCCTAAGATAGGTTTGGGAGTATTTATTTGTTACAAATACATGCAGGTAGCTTCTCCATGTTGGTACAGACATTAAATATGATATTTTTTTCATTCCGGTTGATGTGATAATCGATTCCTGACATGGTGTCAATTTGTTTGTCAGAAAAAGCTTAATGACTCCCGCTTACTGCCAATATAACACATGTATCTTACATTACACCCGTGAAGGTCCGGGGTACAATAGACCTTCAATCCATGCTTGCCATAAAAGCCGACTATGCTTGTCGTAAGAGGCGACTAACGGGATCGGGTGGTCAGTCTCGCTGACTTGGTTGACACATGTCATCAGTTCCCAAATGCATAGATCGATGCTCATGTTGTTGATCACTGGATTGTCTGGTCCAGACTCGATTATTTACAGACCGCCGCCATATAGCTGGAATATTGCTGAGTGCGACGTAAAACTAAACTCACTCACTACATTACACTTTGTCTTAACAATACCAGGTGAAGTCCATTCACCATTGTGAAGTTTAATGCTATATTTGTCAAGGATATACTGAACCTCCTTTTACAGTGCTTAAATGTTGATTGGATTCGTCCGGTAGGATGTTGTTTACTGACACAGCGTTCCCTACGTCTGCATCATGACACATGAAATGTGTTTGGCCAGATAATCTTGAAACAAATGGGTGAAGTCGTGAATGAATTATGCTAAATGTTCTTTCGCTTAGATGCCAAGTGACCCTTCTTCTTAATAATGCCAGATGGAATCTTTACACCATAACTCGGTTTTATGCTACCTTGACACCAAGGGTAAGTAATATTTCAGAAAAGTTTAGCTTTTAGCTTGTACTATTTCAGAATGTGTGTCTTTGAGCTAATAAAAGAAAAGTGTGGCTGTGTGCTGGTACTTTTTTAGAATAGTGAAGCTTTAAGATGGTAATGCTTCAGAATAGCGTTGATTTGAGCTATGAACATTTTACAATAGTATGGACATTTAGTAGCTTTTTCAGAATAGTGTTGCTTTGAGCTAGTTATATTTCAGAATAGTGAGTGAGTGGGTTAATATTTAACGTCACATCGGCAATGTTTCAGCCATATCGTGACGGGAACAAAACACTGAAATGAAATATATGTGTAATATAAAAACCTGTCGATAAAGGACAGTAAAACAGCTATAATATCACAATTTCAATTAAACCTAGCATGAAGAGTTAGAACTAATATATGTCAATATTTAGACAATACAATATAAAAAACAGGCTATAGATCGCCAACAACAGACGGTAGATCACCATACTAGGGACCATGGAGACTTACAGAACCTTTGCTACCTGCATGGACCCTAGCTGTATTTACACCATCCCTTCAGCTCGTGGCGAGTGTACAAAATGCTAGCCAAGATTGAAAACAACAGGAATAATACGATGAAAAACCTGGTAGACATAAATTTACTAAGATTGTTTTTGGACTTACGTACCCTCTCAGGAAGACAATACTTTTACGATACTTCAACCCCCTTTGCGGTCACAGACACTAACAGTTCTAGTTACGAATCTAAACTACCAATTATTAAAATACATCGTTTTGCAGAAACATATTATTCAAAATTCAACCAAAAAATCACTTTCTTTAAAAAAAACCCCAATAATTAAATGAGAACTAACAGTGGTAAAAAGATCCTTTATTGTTTTAACTGTAAAATACATATCCCTGGTGATGAAGAATTCAACACAGTAAAGCAGAATATGCTTGACCGTAACTCTCTCATCACAAGGGATACAAAACAGAGAATCCTCACCTTTTAACGGGTATGCATGCGTATATCTAGTGTGGCCAATTCGACATCGTCTTAAAATAACCTCTTCAAATCTGGACTGACAACCCAAGTAGGTATAACCAATGTACGGTTTTATTTCATGTAGTGTATTGATACGTACTTGGGTGTCCCACTTCTTCTGCATCAGATCAAGGATATACAATCTAATGGTTGCTTTATAATCAGTGTAAAGAATAAGAAGTGGTGTCAGACATTTGTGGAGTGCTACCCTGGCAGTAACATCGGCCATTGCGTTACCGGAAATGCCTACGTGGCCGGTAGCAAGATTATTACACAATTCAATAATTTCAATTAAAAGTGGATATTTACAAGAAATATTTTTAATCGCCGGAAGACAAGAAAGAGAGTCGGATTAGATTATACACTGTTTATGTTTAGTATGTCTTTGAATATACTTAAGAGCAGTTAATATGGCGTTTCCTTCTGTGGTAAAATTAGAACTGTTATCAGGAATTCTAGAGGATACTGTTCTGGATCCAATGACAGTGGCACAAGCTACTGCACCACCATCCCTGGACCATCTGTAAATAAGGGTTTGTAATTGCTATATTTACTTTATAATTGATGATATTCTTGTTTATATTGTAAGTCATTAGTTTCTGATTTTTTAAATGCAGTTAATGTTAGGTCAACTTGTGGCCCAACCAACTGCCAAGGAGGAGAAGAAAGAAGACAGGAGGGATCTATGTTTTCCAGCTCAGTGCCGGCCGAAGGAAGAAAGGGTTCAATTCTATGTCCTAGAGGTGGAACAAGAGAAGACTTCTTGAGAAGAAGAAGAATTCTCATAAAGCGGATTGAACACACAGATATTGGCAGCGTTAGATTTATTAGAATATAATTTAGTAATGTATTGTAAAGACAATATTATACGGCGTTGTGTAAGAGATGGTTCATCAGCCTCAACATAGAGACTGGCAACAGGTGAGGTTCTAAAGGATCCAAAACAAAGTCTTAGTCCTCGGTGGTGGACCGAATCTAATAGTTTAAGGTTGCTTTTGCATGCTCAACCATATACAATGGCGCCATAATCAAGTTTAGATAGTACCAATGATCTGTATAAGTGAAGGAGGGTAGCTTGATCCCCTCCCCACTTTGAATTTGAAACAACCTTTAACAAATCTAGTGCCTTCAGACATTTAGCTTTAAGGGATTTAATGTGTGGCAAGAAGGTTAAATGAGAATCGACAATTAAATCCAGGAACTTGGCCTCCTTTACAACTTTAATGGGAGTGCCATTTAAAGATAGTTCAGGGTCCTTATGCGGCCTATTTTTTCTACAAAAATGTATGCCAGTAGTTTTCATTTTACAATGTCATTTGTCAACAGGATCAAGATTCGCATGCATAATGTTAAGTATGCCATTTGTCTTTTTATACTATCTTCCACACTTACTTCAATCTTGGTGTTGGCATAAATATTTCAAAATTGGTTTTGGCATAAATATTTTGTTCTGCTGTCCTCTTTATCAAACTATTCTATAACCTCTCAGCTTCTTGTCTCAATGTCTAGCCTCCTTTTTGTATGCTTTGGCACAATTTGCTTGTGATGTTTCTATTCTTCCATGCATAAAAATTTAGCTCATTTTCTCTTGTCACGGTTTCATTCAAATTTGAATTAACATGATTAAAGTCTATGTTTTACATGCATATGAATTGAAATGCTACTTTATTAAACATGTTTTAAAAAATTTGGAAAAAAATATTGTCAATATTTTTTTAGATATTTTGTTTTATTTAAAGATTTGCAAGAACCTGTAATGAATACTTAATCCATTACCATGATTAAGGTATAATTTAATTCTTTAATATATTTCAGGCAAAAGAACAACACACAACACGAATGGAATTATAATCCAGGATTCAAGTAATGAAGAGACCGGCAGTGTGGAAAATACCACATCAGTGAATCGTGACATGAAACGGACAATTGATCCACCTTCTCTTGACATAGGGCCATTTTATGGACAGAAACGGAAAGGACCAAAGCAGTTTCAAGGTGGCTATTTCACCAATATTTTTTTTAATTTAAAGAACACTCCTCAGACGCTCTTACTTGTCATGATGAAAATAGTGTTTTACCCCTGTGTTGTATGTAATATTCTCCTGTCACACCAGATTAATGTGATGATAATTATAAAATTGTCTTTACAATTCCAGGAAAGAACTGAGATTTGTCTCGAAAAGTTAATGTTCAGGAGGAACCCAGGTTGATTGATTGTGTGTATATAACATCAAAACATTAAAATTTATGTGATCTCTAAGATCAACTTATGACGTGAAATTATGTATTCATCATAGCTCATGTCATACATTAATATTGAATATGTGATCATTTTCTTTTCAGGATGATGCACTACTTCCTGGTTGGACAAGCTGCAATCAGATACTTTCAAATGACATTCATAATCTGAGTGCCATTGGTTACCTTCCTGTCATTGATGCAAGTCCTACGGAGAAATCCACAGTCAATGCCATTCTAGAGAAGAGTTTTATAATATCCAAACAGTTGAACCTCCCTGCCATTGTCCTGGTGATGGATCAAACAATTTATGCTAAGGTCCAAGAAATTCGGTGGTATGGTCGGCCAGAGTTTCGAGATCAACCTGTTTTGCGTTTGGGTGAATTCCACACAGCAATGGCTTTTCTTGGAGTTATTGGCAAAAGATGTGGAGATGCTGCCTTGAGGGATCACAAGAAAAAAAATGTTGATTTACAAAAATTTACAACGATTGTAAAGGTGATGTTTACAAGGCTTGTAAATGTTTGGAAATTTAGGAAGGATTTTACCGCTACTTCTTTCAATTTTACCATTTCTCAAGAATCCCCATGACTCTTTAAACTTACTAATTTATTATTTCTTTTGTTCTGTTAGAGTTCTTACTGTTGATATGCATAATGGATCTTGCATGTGACATATTTATTCATAAAAACTGAAGGAATAAGCCATATTTTGTGTAGTCCATTTGTGCTTTATATCAATGCAACTGCGTCTGGTGCGTGAAAACATGAAAGTTAAATACCAAGTACTTGTGCCTGTTAAAACAGATGTCTTGCCTTTGTTCGAGATCATCATCTCAAGCTCATTCCGATCATTTTACCACTCTCTATGCATTCTCTAAATAACACCTGTCACTGGACCTTTTATGTTGGTGCTCATTAACGGTGTTATGCAATTGGCGTATTCACGAAATCTTATAAACATGTCAATAGATAATTGGTTGTGATGTCAGTACGTGTGGATTGGAGCAAGTAGTCAAATGAATTAATACAAATCATTGTGTAACAAGATTTATATAATCATTTACAAGAATTATGTTACAGAATATTTAAATGGTGCGTGCCGGTCTATCATTTGTTTATGTTCGGCGTACATAAATTTTTAATCTATTATTCATACATAAAACATAACTTACATAAATGTACAATCTGCTTTGCATTTGGTGACTTTCGTGAATATAAGAAATTCTTAAAGTGCTACACAATCATACATCATCAGTGTCAACAGTGATAGTTCACTTCATACACAACTGACCCAACAAGATGGGGAAATAATTTTCCATACTCTGTTATGGTCTTCCTTTCTGCTTGAAGATGTTTTTTTGTCTTAAGTCTATGGTACTTCGGTGAGCATCCACAATTTTACCATCAAGACACCAAAAATAATTATCTTACCAATAACATTCTCGTAAATGCTCTATATTGATACAATTAGTTTGTATGTGTGGAATGCACTTTACAAAGGTAAATAAACCAAAGTTCTAATACAAGATTATCATATGACAAACCACGAGGTTAATTCTTCAATCATATATAGTATCAAATCTAAAAGAAGCAGTGACGAAGAGGTAGGCAGATCTTAAGATGGACAGATTATTAAGATCAGATAATTCACTATTTCCATATAAGATTGTCTTCAAGCTTTACCCATGTTTGTTATTCAAATATATATACATACGTGACAACACATGCTGCATTTAAATTTTGTATTGTATGTTGTATGGTACCGGTGTCGATATAAACTGTAAAGCTGTTCACAATCCCATGTTACTTTTTACCAATAAAAAAACAAACACAATAATTAAGCACGAAAATGAGATGTGTAAATCATTCCCTCTGCTGGTGATGGCTGTGTGGGATTAATTAAACGACCAAACCCAGTTGAGCATGCCTTATAATTCTCTTACTCTTAAAATAAACAACTTCAGTCCAAAGAGGATACCACTAGTGGGATTATTTGGCCGATTTGAGTTAGTGTTTTGATAACGCTTAGTCTTGATGAATAATAGTCTATTTCAACAACATGGACAATTGGTAAAATTCATATTAAAGTGACATACCTTTATTTACACGTTTCACAAACCGTTGTGTACACGTGCACTGTCCATTGTATTTCTTGGTTGGAGAAGTTACAGAGAGGAAGAGTAACTCAAAGTAATTTGATGACCTTTTGAGATCTAAATACATATATGAACACCCGTTTGGAAAATGCAGTTGATCATTGAACACCAACATACGGACATTTTTGCTGTCGTGAATTTGAGACTTTACATCTACAAAGCCGTTCAGAATGTCTGTCAGCGATATTTCTTCAGAGGGCACATTCAGCTCAGGTGAGTATATTGCAGATGACGCAAGTATATTATTTGTAAAATCAGTAAGGCAATCCTGATGACGCCATGTGTTCCTTCAGCAGCATGGTTGTTGAGAAATCTTACACTCAAGACTACCATATCATTTAGCAGGGAGCTCAATATATAGAGTCTTGACTTGAACACCAGTATTGATACAGCCATGAACAATCAAAGTTTAGGCTCTGATACTAGCGAGGGCGACACAAATAACTTCATCAAACAGCTACTTGTTGCACTAAAAAGTAACGATATTCTGTCTCTCATCGGTGAAGCGGTCAGTGAGGCCATCAAACCTACCTTCAGACAAGAGATATCCCAGTTGATTGAGAAGAACAATCAGCTGGAAAACGACATAGCTGAACTAAAACCCACAGTGAATGAGAAAGATGAAATCATAAATGAACTGTCAGATAAACTAGACAGAAGTGAACAATACTCAAGGCGAAACAATGTTAGAATCACTGGCATACCAGAAACTGAAGGGGAAAATACTGACAAGTTGATCCTTGACCTGGCGAGATCAATGGGAGTAAACCTGTCCCCGGGGGATATAGACGTCAGCCATAGGTTACCACGGTACCCACCCTCACCCCAAACACAACCGAGGCCTATCATTGTGATGTTTGTAAGCAATGCCTCAAAGAGATCACTTATGTCTCAGAGATCCAAACTAAAACAAGTGTCCAAGGGCACTAGAGTATTTATTAACGAGGATCTCACCAGGATAAGGGCCAAGCTAGCTAAGGAAGCCAGGAAACTTGTCAAAGAGAAGAGGGTGGAATCATCATGGGTCTCAGGAGGAGTTATTCTCATTAAAATGAAGGATGGTAGACTGAAGAAAGTCTCTACAAACTCCCATCTCCAAGAAGTGTGTGAGGAGACGAGACTAAAGATGGTGATCAGTCTCAGTCAAAATCAGTAAATCAGCACATGAACCAACTTCTCTCTTCATACTGTGTAGTATTATAATCTTTATGCAGAGTAAATTTCATGATGGATTCGTTGATAGAAAGTGCCAGCACGTCCAATGAATAGTGCCACAACAACGTTAACATTACAGGGATAGTGACGAATTTCTGATGTATGTCATTTTACCATTGTCTGCCTGTATATTTAAAATTATGGTGTAGTATTCAAACATCAACACTCTGTATTGGCACTGACTGTTGACTGCAGATTACCCTTTAGCTGAACTAAATAACATATTTCTGCTAATATAGCAGCACACAACATGGATTGTTGAAGGGTGTAGCATGTGAACATAACGTCGATGCTGGTGAATAATGCCTAAATATAAACTGAGATCTATAAGCACACTGCACCTACACAAGTGACTTTATCACGGTCAATGTGATCCGAGAAATGACATTGCAACACTGCTTATAGTGCTAACCAGTTACTTGCTAATAATATTTTATGTTGGCAAGTGAATTGTCAAGCCACGTTTATTTTTTCATAAACATTTATCTACGTTTTTTTTTGATAATTATTGAACAAATACACGATTCAGTAGTTTAATGAAATAACTGTTTATCTTGTGGATTTTGAGCTGGTGTCTCATCTTACGTTCCGGGGTTTTCGTAAAAGTTTTCAAGAATATTTTGAGTCGAAACGACTTAAGCTAATTTGATTACAAGACACTATTTCAGTACAACGTTTTGATGTTCATTGTTACTTTTGATCAGTATCAGACGTATTTGTTCCCATTCATTTCATCAATGTTTAATCTTACTCTGCTTAAAGTTTAACTTGAAACTGACAACTCGAATATTTGTAACGACTAACAAACTCCATACAAAGTACTCCAACTACTTAAAATATTAGTATAGTATTGCGTAAACACTTACCTGACAATATAACGCTCTTTTTCCACCGCCAAAGGTATCCTAATTGCAGCACAGGTAAACTTGTGAAATTCACACCAGTAGCTACAGACGCTCGTGTATGCACGCGCTGCACGCGCTGCACGCGCTGCACGCGCCATATGTGATCAAATCAGGTGATGAGCTTTTGCTTCCCAGCAACTGTCTACCTACCTGTGATACTTCTGTCATCGTTTCAAACATCTGATACTTTATAGTTGCATATTGATCGTTTTGAATGTATTTTGGTAAGTAATCACTCCATAATGTGTTGTTGTTTATGAATACCCAAAGTTTTCTTGGTATTTTTCTTTTACCACACATGACTAGGTTATTGTTTGTTTTGTTTTTTAGTTTGTTGTCTCACTTTATCCTGTGGGTTAAAGCTGAAACAAGAAATGAACATTATGATTCCATAATTGTGAATTTTTGGATTTACCAAATGACTGGTCTATATATGGATGTCCTTTCGTTGACACTCACTGCCTCTGCCACATGTATATATTATGTGATTATTGATGACGGTTGATATAAACCAGTACAGGCAGGCAGTGGGCAGATTTGCTGTTAAGCTTCACTCTTCATCATTGCACAAACTATTAATCTTTATTCATATGTCAAAAGTACGGTGTTTATATACACCCTCGATATCTATTATTATAATCTTACTGCTGCTCCCACAGGGCAGTATCCTGTCTGTTACTCTTTTTAGCATTAAGATAAACAGTCTGTCACAAGTTTTAAATAATAATACTGATGGTTCTCTTTTTGTTGATGATTTTAATATGTCATGTCGTGGCAAACATATGCAGACCATCGAGAGGCAATTACAACTGTGCCTCAATAAAATCCACAGATGGTGCTTAGAAAATGGCTTTAAGTTTTCTATGACAAAGACCAATTGTATACATTTCTGCCGTAAAACAAGTTGCCACAAAGCACCAAATCTTTATTTGAATAAACATCCTATTAAAGTTGTGGATGAAGCCAAGTTTCTTGGTCTTATTTTTGACAGACGTCTCACTTTCAAACCTCACATTAAGCAACTGAAACTTAAGTGCTTGAAGGCATTAGATATCATTAAAGTTGTTTCTAACACTAAATGGGGTGGCGACCAAGCCACACTCCTCAATCTCTACCGTTCCTTAGTCCGTTCCAAGCTGGACTATGGTTCTATCGTTTATGGTGGGGCCACTAAGGCCACTTTAAAGCTACTGGACCCTGTCCACCACCAGGGTCTCAGACTCTGCATGGGGGCGTTTCGCACATCTCCTGTAGAATCTCTGTATGTGGAAGCTGATGAGCTTCCACTGTCTCTAAGACGCATTAAACTATCTTTGCAGTATATAACCAAATTAAAATCAAACCCTTCTAATCCTGCTTTTAACTGTGTTTTTAACCCAAAGTATTCTCACCGTTATGATAAAAAACCTAATGCTGTTCCACCCCTCGGCATCAGAATTAGAGAGCACATATCTGATGCTGACATTGATCTAAATCTTATTGCCGAATCCCGTCTTATATCTACATCACCATGGTGTCTCGTTGAACCAGAGGTTGATGTATCACTTTCCAAGTTTAAAAAATCAGAAACAAATGAATTGGTCTATCAGCAGGAATTTACTATCCTACAAGATAAGTATACTTCCTACTACCCTATTTTTACAGATGGATCCAAGGATGGTGGTAAGGTTGCTTCTGCTGCCGTCTTTGGATCTGAAGCATTGTCTTTTCGGCTTCCAGACAATGCTTCTATATTTACAGCTGAGGCAAATGCTTTGTTAACAGCTCTACAGTATATGGAACACAGCAATCTGCGTAAATTTGTTGTCTTCTCAGATTCATTGTCCTGCCTTCAAGCACTTAAGAATCGCTCTCCTTCTCATCCACTCATTATTAATATTCTGGAATCATACCAGTCGTTATGCATGAACTCGTACATCATCGTCTTTTGCTGGCTGCCCAGCCACATGGGCATTAGAGGCAATTCCCAGGCTGATGCAGAGGCCAAGGCAGCCTTGGACAAGGAAATCTCTCCTTTTAGTATCTCGTATAGAGATTTTAGGCCCTGTATCCGTTCATATGTACGCCAACTCTTTCAGGCGCTGTGGGATACACAGATCAATAATAAATTATTTCAAATTAAGCCAGCCATTGGATATACTCATCTAAGTTGCGTTACTCGATTTGATGAGGTTATCCTTAGACGTTGCCGTATAGGCCATTCTCGGTACACGCACGAGTTCCTTTTGAAGGGTGAAGACGCCCCTTTCTGTATTCCTTGCCAGGAGCAAATAACAGTCAAGCATATACTACTTGACTGTGTGGATTTTGCTCCTGCAAGGAGTACATTTTATTCGTCTAATAGTTTAAAAGATCTTTTTAACAATGTGAGTTATCACCTAATTTTAGGTTACCTGAAAGAAATAAATCTGTTAAATAAGTTATAATTTGTCTTTTGACATACAGCATGCTTTTACTCCTATCATTTCATTGGTCTTCCAGGTAATCAAAACGCTATTTCTTATCTGTAGTGGTTAGTTTTTTACAACAGTTGTGATATTGACTAACGTTTTACTGCCCTTTGTTGGTAGATTATTGTTTTGCTTTTTAATATTATGATACTGACTTACATTTTGCGGCCTTTCATTGGCAGATTATTGTATTGCCTTTTAATATTGTGATACTGAGTAACTTTTTACTGCCCTTTGTTGGCAGAATATTGTCTGGATTCTCAATGTTCACGTCGCTATATGGCTGAAAGATTGCCGCCTGCGACGTTAAACCACACATCCATCAATCAATCAATCAAAGATGGAGACCACTTATTAACTAATACATCTGATATTGCTAATAAACTTGGTGAAACACTGGCACAACATTCTTCTTCCACAAATTATGTACCTGAGTTCCAAAGATATCAACATCAGCAAGAAGAGAAATCTATAAATTTCACTTCAGATAACGGGGAAGATTATAACGAGGTATTTTCAATTCATGAACTCCATACTGCTCTTGACCAGGCCCGTCATTTCCGTCATCGTGGCGAGATGCTATAGTAGTCCCAATACCTAAACCTGGACGTGACCATACCGATCCTTCAAATTTTCGCCCAATTTCTCTCACAAGCTGCGTTTGCAAAACCATGGAACGCATGATAAACAATAGACTAGTTTGGTACTTAGAAACCAATAACCTCATAACAGATATTCAGTGTGGCTTTCTTAAAAACAGAAGTACCATTGATCACTTGGTGCGTTTGGAGTCTTTTGTCAAAAACGCTATAATTAATAAACAACATGCAGTGTCTATCTTTTTTGATTTAGAAAAAGCGTATGACACTACATGGAAATACGGCATTTTAAAAGATGTACATGCCTTTGGATTGCGAGGCCGATTGCCTCTATTTATATCCAACTTTTTAAATGACAGGCAATTTCAAGTCCGGGTGGGTTCTACCCTGTCTGATCATTATAATCAGGATCAGGGTGTTCCACAAGGGAGTATTTTGTCTGTTACTTTATTTAGCGTTAAAATCAACAGTTTATCCAAAGTTTTAAATGATTCGATTGACGGATCACTTTTTGTGGATGATTTTAATATCTCTTGTCGTGGTAAAAATATGCATACTATTGAGAGGCAACTGCAGCTGTGTTTAAACAAAATTAATAAATGGTGTCTTGAGAACGGTTTCAGATTTTCTAAATCAAAAACTAATTGTATACATTTCTGTAGACGATATAAACCACATAAAGACCCTGAACTATTTCTAAATGGCACTGCTATTAAAGTTGTAAAAGAGGCCAAGTTCTTGGGATTCATTTTTGACTCGCATTTAACGTTTCTTCCCCATATCAAATTCCTTAAAGCTAAATGCCTGAAGGCACTTGACCTTTTGAAAGTCATTTCTAATTGTAAGTGGGGAGGGGACCAAGCTACCCTCCTACAACTTTATCGACCATTGATCCGTTCGAAACTTGATTACGGTTCCATCGTATACGGTGGAGCTTGCACAAGCAACCTTAAACTTCTTGATTCTGTACACCACCAAGGTTTAAGACTTTGTCTTGGGTCTTTCCGAACTTCACCTATTGACAGTCTTTACGTTGAAGCCGACGAACCATCTCTTGCACAACGTCGTATAAAATTATCCTTACAATACATTACTAAATTATACTCTAATGATTCTAATCCTGCATACAACTGTGTGTTCAACCCACTTTATGAAGATTTGTATGACAAAAAGTCTTCTCTTGTTCCACCCCTCGGGCACAGAATTAAACCCTTTCTTTCTTCGGCCGGCATTGAGCTGGAAAATATAGCTCCCTCCTTTCTTCTCCTCCTTGGCAATTGGTTAGGCCACAAGTCGACCTCACATTAACTTCTTTTAAAAAATCAGAAACTAATGAATTACAATATAAACAAGAATATAATCAATTAAAAACTAAATATAGCAATTACAAACCCTTATTTACAGATGGATCCAAGGACGGTGGCGCAGTGGCTTGTGCCACTGTCATTGGATCCAGAACAATATCTTCTAGAATTCCAGATAACAGTTCTATTTTTACCGGTGAGGCTAACGCCATATTAACAGCTCTTAAATATATTCAAAGACGCCATAAACATAAACAATATATAATCTATTCCGACTCTCTTTCTTGCCTTCAGGCGATTAAAAATCTTTCTTATAAACATCCACTTTTAATTGAAATTATTGAATTGTATAATGATCTTGCTACTGGCCAATACGACATCGTCTTTTGTTGGTTACCCAGCCACGTAGGCATTTCAGGGAATACACTGGCTGATCTTGCTGCCAAGGCGGCACTCAACAAATCTGTGACTCCACTTCTTATTCCATATTCAGATTATAAACCTACAATTAGATCTTATATCCGTGATTTAATGCAGAAGAAGTGGGACACTCAAGTAGGTATCAATAAATTACATGAGATAAAACCGTATATTGGTTACACCTACTTGGGTTGTCAGTCCAGATTTGAGGAGGTCATTATGCGACGATGTCGCATTGGCCATACGCGGTATACACATGAGTACTTGTTAAAAGGTGAGGATCCTCCGTTTTGTATCCCTTGTGATGAAAGAATCACAGTCAAGCATGTTTTGCTTGACTGTGTTGAATATTCCATCACAAGGGATAACTACTTTACATCACGAAGTATGAAGGATCTTTTTAGTAATGTTAGTTGTCATTTAATCATTGCGTTTTTAAAAGAATTAGATCTGTTTCAGAACTTGTAAATAGATAACCATTTTATGATTGGAAGTTGAATCAGCAGATAACATTGTTAATGGCTGTATCCTCGAAGGGGGTTGAAGTACCGTAAAATTATTGTCCTCCTGAGAGGGTACGTAAGTCCCAAAACATTTGGAATCAGATTTAATCTTCCACATTTTTTAACTGTAGTATATGTGTCATCGTAATTTTTGGCTAATCTTGCATACAGTCGCCAGCAGCTGAGGGATGGTGTAAACCCAGCTAGGGACCATGCAGGTAGCAGAGGTACTGTAAGTCCCCATGGCCCCTTGTATGGTGATCTACCCTCTGTTGTTGGCGATCTACGGTCTGTTTTTATATTGTACTGTCCCAATAATGATACTATTATTTTTTAAGTTTCCACACTAGTTTTAATAATAACTGTGATAATCTAGTGGTTTTACTGTCCTTCGTCGACAGGTTCTTCATAATATGCATATATATTCTTTTTGTCACGTATGTTCTCGTCACGATATGGCTGCAATATTGCCGATGTGACGTTAAATATTAACTCACTCACTCACTCATTTTTATATTGTACTGTCCTGTATAGATGCATTGTTTTAGGTCTATTCACTAGTTTTAGATTCTACTCTGTGATATTCTAGTTAGTTTTACTGTCCTTCGTTGACAGGGTTTTACAATATATGTGCTATTAATGTATTTGTAGTATTATAATTTCTGGTTCTCGTCACGATATGGCTGTAATATTGCCGATGTGACGTTAAATCTTAACTCACTCACTCACTCACATATTATTATCACCGAGTGCAGAGTTACACTGTCAACATTATTTCCAAGACGCGAATTTTCTAAATCATTTAAATACATTGCAAATAGTGTGGGGAATAAAGTTTCTCCGTGTCTTACATCATTATTGTCAAACAATATAATGATAGCGTTGGTCTGCTAACACTGTGAAATGCCTTACAAAATCTATGAAGGCCCAAAATAGTTTACGGTTACTGTTTTGGAGCCTATCCGAAATAGTCGAAAACCCTTCATAAAATTAGCTTGCTTTATCTAGCAGTACCTTCGTGTTGTCAACGGATTTTGTTCGTTGATAATAGACGCAAACACTTACTGATGCTGCTTAAGAGTGTAAAAGGACGGCATTCTGATGGATCATCTTGGTCACATTTATGTTTTTAATGTTGGTTGTGTAATACCCGCCTGCCACTTATCAGGAAACACACCTGAGTGTAGGACAAGTTTATAAAGCTACAAAGTGGAGACAAATCTACATTTTGAAGAAGTAATATATTCCTAAAACACATCATCAGAGCAACAGGCTTTGTCAAGATATTGTTACGGCTGTCTATTGCATTTGATATATCTTCTTGTGTGATGGGTACCGGGTGTCTTGAGTTTTTTCGTTGATGTCGTCGACAGTGTCCTCATGTACAGCCTCGTCAAGGCCGTCGTTAATCTCTTTGAAATAAGCATAAAGCTTGCCCAGCGTAATTTGTTTGTCTTTTGTTTTCATACAAAAAGGAATTTATGACTTCCCAAAATTCTTTTGGCCTTTTTAATTTTTGTTTATGAAACTTTTCATTTGATTTTGTTTGGTAAAATTTAAACTGTTTTTTCTGAAATCTTTTGTCGTATTTAACATTCTTGTTCTATTGGCAAGATTTCTGTGCTGGTTATGATTTTTCCTTGGCAACAGAAAAATATGCATCTTGTGCGTGGTAAGAGTGCTTCGTATCTCTAACCATAACGCGTCTTTAGAGTCATTGTCCAGAATGTCGACGTGTGAAGAGCGCCTTTCTTTAACATAAACTGCTAGACCTCCGGTTTTACAATGGTTCTTTTGCACTTTTCCATTATTCATGCACGCATTATATCCAGGAATATCTGTCTTATCATGATCATGGGCCTTGTTTTCCCGTAATCCAAGTCATATTGTCAGATACAGTTTATAACATCCGATGTATTACGTTCTAAGACCACGTACATTTAAGGATAAGTAGGAGAAAGCTTCCTTTGTTTCCTTTTTGTTTCTTACTTCTACAGGCGACGGTTGCATTGCAAGCTTGTGAGATACAGTTTATAAAATCCGATGTATTACGTTCTAAGACCACGTACATTTAAGGATAAGTAGGAGAAAGCTTCCTTTGTTTCCTTTTTGTTTCTTACTTCTACAGGCGACGGTTGCATTGCAAGCTTGTGAGATACAGTTTATAAAATCCGATGTATTACGTTCTAAGACCACGTACATTTAAGGATAAGTAGGAGAAAGCTTCCTTTGTTTCCTTTTTGTTTCTTACTTCTACAGGCGACGGTTGCATTGCAAGCTTGTGAGATACAGTTTATAAAATCCGATGTATTACGTTCTAAGACCACGTACATTTAAGGATAAGTAGGAGAAAGCTTCCTTTGTTTCCTTTTTGTTTCTTACTTCTACAGGCGACGGTTGCATTGCAAGCTTGTGAGATACAGTTTATAAAATCCGATGTATTACGTTCTAAGACCACGTACATTTAAGGATAAGTAGGAGAAAGCTTCCTTTGTTTCCTTTTTGTTTCTTACTTCTACAGGCGACGGTTGCATTGCAAGCTTGTGAGATACAGTTTATAAAATCCGATGTATTACGTTCTAAGACCACGTACATTTAAGGATAAGTAGGAGAAAGCTTCCTTTGTTTCCTTTTTGTTTCTTACTTCTACAGGCGACGGTTGCATTGCAAGCTTGTGAGATACAGTTTATAAAATCCGATGTATTACGTTCTAAGACCACGTACATTTAAGGATAAGTAGGAGAAAGCTTCCTTTGTTTCCTTTTTGTTTCTTACTTCTACAGGCGACGGTTGCATTGCAAGCTTGTGAGATACAGTTTATAAAATCCGATGTATTACGTTCTAAGACCACGTACATTTAAGGATAAGTAGGAGAAAGCTTCCTTTGTTTCCTTTTTGTTTCTTACTTCTACAGGCGACGGTTGCATTGCAAGCTTGTGAGATACAGTTTATAAAATCCGATGTATTACGTTCTAAGACCACGTACATTTAAGGATAAGTAGGAGAAAGCTTCCTTTGTTTCCTTTTTGTTTCTTACTTCTACAGGCGACGGTTGCATTGCAAGCTTGGGATATTTTTGACACCTCTAGTCCATATGAGACATGTTGTTTGTTGGTGTTTGTTGGTGTAGCAGGCTGCTTTCTGTGTGTAGTTGACTCGCAGTGAGGTTGTGAATGTTAATGACTTGCATGAGGCCATTGGGATTTCGTGCGACGGTGATAGGCTGAGGTCAGAGAGAAGTGTTTCTCATTGGCTGGGATGTGATGTTGAGTGTTTTGACTAGGTAATTGGATTTCCCTGCCTTGCATCAAGTCGGAAAGCTGTTCGTGTATTTGATCAAGGTTTTGTGCATTTTCCCCTATGTAACCTACAAAAGACGATATCTTACTGACCAGTATCATGAACATTGCATATAATACTTGTAATTATAAGTGGATGTTTAGAAGACATGTTTCAGAAACCCGAAGACATGAGAGAGAATCTCAGAATAATTGTTTCGATTTAATCTGCTTGTATATACATCTTAGAGCTGTTAATGTGGCATTAGCCTTTGCTGTAAAGGTTGGGCTGCCATCGAGTAATCTTGAAGATACTGCACTAGCAAGTGTGCCACCATCATTTGAAATCCATCCTCGAAGATAGATTCGCAAGTATCATAAGTGTTTCCTGATTTATTCTACTGTTGTTTTGTTTGTGTTAGATCCACCTCTTAGAAATATCCATGATGAAGATGAGAAAAGCTGAGTCGGGGCTATTTTGTCGACATCCATTTTAGAAACTGTTATATCAGATTTCATTGGTATTTGATTTGTAAACAGAACACTGATTTAGTATAAAGTATTGATGATGTTTGGGATTAGATTTTTTCAATTGTAGAGGGGCATGTGAGAATGAAATTGGGATATTTTTATGTACATTGTTATATATATGTATGTACATTCGTGAAAACATAGCGAAGATAACAGAAGGATAAACAGATTTTGGTAGTACTTTTTGGGACTTTCTAAACATCTCAATATCTGTGAAAAATTAATGTTGAAAAAATACCCGCCTTTCTTATAACGCTTTAACTATAAAATGGTATTGTATAGATGAAAATTTACAAAACTGATAAAATGCATATGATGAAGCCAAGGAGAAAAACAGATGATAAGAGGAAATTGAAGGAAATGTGACAATTTATTCCATTCCTTTGGAAATGTTTTATCTGTATGGATATATATTACTTTTTTCCCACGTGCACTAGCATTGGCTGTGGTATGTTTGCAAAATGGAATATCCCCTACGCTCGTGAAATTGAATGTGCACGTGCATACCGCGACAACTCTACCACTGAAACGGAGCATTGCTCGCTATATGAACCAAATCACCAAGACCCCACATTGTTCCACATTTTGGATGCAATGGCCTGCACTCTGTCCGGATTTAAGTTCAGTAGGACACCTTTGGACGATATTCAAACACGACTGAATGACCTCAGTCACATATAAACTAATAGAAAATAGAAAATAGAAACTTGGATCGATGTGTAAATTTCGTATATCTCTTCATGATTACGGGATTAACCAACAACGAGAAAAGAAAGTCAGTGATAAATCCGGCACAGAATCTGTTTGTTTGCACTGTGAGATGAATGCTGTTGAAAACCAATAACTGTAAATAAAAAAAAAATATTGCAAGGCTAGATTCACATTGTAACAAATATTCAGTACATCTGTTGTATATGTATTACGTCTAACATCTATGTAGCTGTTAAAAATATTTAACTGAAGATCTTCTTAATACAATTTTGGCCATGTGACTCTGCCTGTATACCTTACAATACAATTGTACTGTGGGCCATGTGGCCTAAAATAACGAATAAACTGATGATGTTGACATGTACACTATACTCAGAGTAGGGTTATGAGGAGTAGTATATACAATGGGGGTTTTAAAACACTTTCAAGAAAAGTCTCTACAAAGCCTTATTTACTAAATAAGGCTTTGGTTGGGTCCTTAGCTCTTGCTACTATTACCCCTACTACTTAACGTGTGTTACGATTAATAATTCTTCTCTTACAAACCCCCTACCCGGCCCATCCCTCAAGTAGTACAAGTTAGGTTCGTCGGCTTTTATATCCACTTTATCTATGTTGTAAGTTTTGACTGACCATATAGGATCGGTGGCCCGCTTACGGCTATCACCCTCGTGTTCCCCCGGCTGGTATAGATACCTCACTAGGGCCCTATCTGGTATCTGTTTCTCCTTCCCACGCAATGGAGCGGCCGACTCTGCAACTATTGATTTTAGTTTGATAGCGTCTGCCGGTTTCTTACCGGTGAGACGGGTGACTTCATGGTTGATTGCCGACACCACCTTGGGTAACCTCGTGACCCATTCAGTCGATCGTTTTCCAGGGGTGGCCATCTCCCTAGCATACTGATGGCCGAACAAGCGCTCAGCCAAAGTCCTATTAAATCTCTCAACTATGGCTTGGCTGCGATGGGCTCCGGCCGTGCCATGCCTGACCTTTGTATCGTGTTTGGCTAGCAGTTGTGACACGGCACCCATGAACTCCCGTCCGGGGTCAACTTGCAGCTCTGTTGGCCACGTCAGCGGGCTGCGTTTGTATATGCGTTCGAATCCTCTGGCTACCTGGGCCGAATCTTTCGTGGTCAAGGGTTCGGCTTCCTTGTAACGACTGGCTACGTCCACTACGGTTAAGGCATACTTGTACCTCTTGTCGTGGGGTAGGAACAGTAGGTCTGCCTGGTGAACGCTATTAGGTATGTTAATACCGAACCTCCTTCTAGGCACGTAGCGTGGTGCCGGCAAATAGATCTGCCACAGGGCTTGTTTTTCAAGCCACGCTTTGGCTTCCTCCGGGGGTACTCGCGCTATTTTAGCTAGCTTATCTACTGCGCTAGCTCCTTTCCAGTACCCACGCGGGCTGTAGTAAATAGCCTCAAATTTTTTCATGTCCATACGCGTATGTGTTTATCCCATCAATAGCTATCCAACGTTTCGTGTCCATAGGCGACAGGGACGTCTTGTTTATAGTCAGTCCGTATATCTTATGTCCATCACTTCTAAGTGTGTTCATTTTATGCCTAAAGGTACGGGTCTTGAACAGGGCTTCCTTGAATCTGGCGTGTTTGATGTGTTGTTTCACCACATACTTCTTAACCCCCTTAGCCTTCCGGATCTCACTATTGTCGGCTTTCAGTATGGAGTACATCTTAGGTCTCAAACCTATGTACTCGGCTATGGGCGTGCCAGCACACTCGTCCTTCATCTTACCTAGGACCTTTTTATTTACCGTACTGTGTATGGTATGGGTCTTAGGGTAGTCGCTGGTGTCGTATAAATCGAGGTGTTTTTTCATGTCCTCGTACACGTCCTCGGTTTGAATCTCCATCAGCAGGGAATCCGTGTCAGTGTACAGCACTTCACACCTGTCGCCGTACTGTTTCTTGAGCTCGTTGTAGTAAAAGTCGTACATCAGGTGTTTGGATAAATCGAGGATGCTCATCCCCACGTAAACAGGCCGGTTGAATTTTATGTGGCTTTTCTTCATGTGTAGGGCAACCAGGTTGTCTGTGAATATCTTACTACGGTTGAATGCCGGACTGGCTATCAATCTCCTGAGCTTGTCTTCCTCACTCGACCGAACCAGCTTCACGGTCACGCGTTTCCTCAGGTTCTCCATAGTCTTACCAAACACCGAGTTGTTCATGAGCTTGTAGAGATTTTTCTCAAAATCACTGGTGGCTTTTTTTCGTAGGTCTGTGTTCATTCTGATGTAGGGCTCCATCCATGGGCTCTGGTCGAACATGAGCACCCTGTGTATTTTGGTCAGCCTCATACCCAACGACAGGTACAGCTGTAGGTTGCGATAGTGAACGATGTACTTGGTCTTATTCATTAAGTTAGGCACGAGTTTTTCAACGTCTGTCACACGCCCACCTAACAAGTTATGTTGGTACTCAGACATCCAGTCTGGGTTAACCCTCATACGTTCGGGGGCCAGGGGGTAGCTGTTGTGCGATGTGTGTAATTCCTTGGTATACTCTAAGTCAACCTCGAGGATATAACCTTTGTTCGAATCTGGTGCAACCCCCATAACATCAACGTGGGGTACCCATTCGAATCCCCCTGTAGGTAGATACTGGCTCATGGCCCAGCCGTACAGGTTGTTTGCATCGAGGTAGAGAATGTGATTGGTTGGCTTGTTAGGATCGTAACCTTTCACGTATTGATTATTTGCTTTCGCGTATCGTTTGGATGCCATGGAAATCCCACCTCGCAAGCCTTTCTCAATGAATAGGTGCATGTCGTAATCTGTGAGCAATTCCAAATTAACTCCGGTCTTTTTAAGCAAGGCGTCCCACGACAGACCTGGGCTGGTGTAATACCATGCGGGGTCGAGTTTATACTGCTTGAAACACGTCCGCCTAAACGTCTCAAACACGTCGGCTAACAGCAGTACATCTGTCCTCAAGTACAGGTCGTGATAATCACCCAGGTTCTTACAACCCAGTTTATTCCATACGTTAGTCGCGTGCGAGTAATCATCTCGTGAGACGGACGCCTCATTCAGCTTGCTATAAAAGCAGTCAATAGGGGGTAGTCTGGTCTCGGTGAACTTGACCCAACTATCCATGTACTCATAGGGGTACACACCCTTCCTCATAAGCAGGGGTCTAGTCTCAGCGTCTGTGTATCGATCGGTGATAGGGAAGGTATTGTTGGCCTTGACCAGACTGTCGAGTGACAACAGGAGGAACTGAAACGAGTCAATGAACCTAAGTCCGTTTAAGCTGAAGGAGATGTATCTCTCCATGTTGTTGGGGATGCACGTTATATTACCATCGATTTTCGCGATGGCCTGCATGATCAAGTGTGAGTCGTACCCTCTCAAGTTGTGAAAGACAACGGGGATGTTTATTGTCTTAGGGTTGATTTTAAGCTTGAGGTTGCACGCGCTGTGAGCGGCGCCTCTATACTTACCAGTTATGTGGCAGTGATCTCTCACCGAATCACCGTTAAGTGGTGAGTCACACACGTGACAGTTAGTGCTACTAGCGTGAGCTAGCCTGTTGACTCGGGTCATACGCATGGGAGCGATTCTATACAATACATTCCTAATAATTTTTTCTTCCTCCTGCAAACATTTTAGAAACCTTTCAGCCGCGTCAGGGCCCCTATACACTACCGGAGCTTTCGTTTCCCCGTCACAACGGACGACAATGTATCCAAACCCACAGGCTTTATGCTCTTGTATGGGGGAATCCCCCACCACCAAGGCTTCGAAGTCGGCGTATATGATATAAGGCACAGACATTTGGTTCTTGTGGTTACCGAATTTTAGGATATTATCACCTTCCTTAGGCATGTCGACTCGTATGGCCGTCTGCCCCACACCTTGGCAATCATCCCGGTGGGATTCTAATAAATCAGCTCGTGTGAAGCCATGTAGGCATCGTTCACAGAAGTGGGTCTTTTCTCTGTGTGCCGATTGGTCATACAACAGCCTGCTAAAGTGTTTTATCCATGTGTAGTGATACTTGTCACCTCGCTGGATCATGAATATATTGATAACTTGGCGATCCTTCACTTCGCTGACCCTGTGTACTATTGTTGTGTTACCTTCGTGCCCAAAGACATTTATAGCCAGATTATTCTGTTTTTCTACTTTAGTGATCTGGGATATGGGGGTGGGTTCATCTATACCATCCCAGTTGAGCCCATCATCCTGAGGATAATTAGAAGGCCTGTTCGGATTAGTGTCAGCTGGAAATAAGGCTGACCTGATAGCTAACCTCAGGCAATCGTTTCCTCTATTCTTAACGTTTACTATGGCATGTTTGTTCCTATAGTAGGGGGGCAAGGCTAGGTATGACCCGCCTCTGAATGGCACGTAGTTAGCTATGTCTAGATAGACATTATCGATTTTATCTACAGCCCACCCGGACCCCAAGTGTGTGTAGCGTTCTAGGTATTCTCGTATCTGCTGAAAACTGGTATCGATTGATGCGTCAATGGTCTCTGTATGTGTGACGACCTCTTGTTTACCTCGGAAGTAAGGCTGAACATATTCAGTGGTACTCCCAACCTGCTTATCGAGCGACATTTTCACTGTGATCTGAAACTTGATACTTCCTAAGTTATTTAGTTCCTGGTTGACCTTATCAGCTATCAGAGGCTTGATATCTGTAATGTCTATGTTTCTATCAACGTGCATGCGCCAACCTCTCAAATAGTTGCCTACAGCGCGCTCAGTGCGCACGAACTGTAGGTCAGTAGCTCTATTCTGTCGTAATAATTCTACAAGCTGTGGTTTTCTCATACGGGAATACCCAGCTAAACCCAAATCGCGTGCCTCGGCTTTCAGTTGTTTTACTGTAGGCACCACCACTGGGGTATGTGATAACAATGCGACTAACCCGGCTCTCCCCAGGTTTGAATAACCCGTGTATCCAAGCTGTTTTGCTTGAGCTTTTAATTGTTTTACCGTAGGAGGGGCTTCTAAACCTAGTAATCTCAACAATGCTGACTTCCGCATTCTAGAATACCCGATCACACCTCTCTGTTTTGCGACCCGCTTAAGGTCGCGCACAGTAGTCATAGTGTTTACACCTAACATAACCAATGTCTAATTGGGTCACAGTAAAGGGAGGTAACCCTTGATAAACATTTATTTGGAGTCTATCTTGAGCAGTCGCCTACGTTCTTTTATGTAGTCCTTTTTATTCTCGTAGATGAGTTGATGTCTGACTACGTTCGCTCCGTGAGCTTTACATAGACAGTAGTGTCCTTTAACCCCGATACCACACACAGAACACGTGTAGTTAGGACTTCCCATATGGAAACAACAGAACCCCTGATTCCTGCATTTCCTACCACAGGCCTCGGTCTTCCCCATAAGTATGTATTCGCATCGGTATGGAGCGGGTCTCATGTTTACTTATATAGGTATTTAATTTAATTGCTTCGCAACCAACGCAGTAGCTGCTATGCCCAACACTATGAAGCCCAGTTCACGATTCATTTGTCCCTTGGATGGTGTGTAGTACTGAGCGAGTGTGGGTTTATTGAGCGGTTCCAATCGTTTACCAGTTAGTAGGTAGTATTCTTTCATTGCTTCATCGACATCGTTGAATGTTTGAACGGCATGGTTTTCACGCTGGAGTTGTTCGTTAATAAAATCGATCCTCTGGAGGCGTTTTTTAGCGTACTCGGCCTGTGCCTTTTGTAAGTTCTCAGTAGCGAGATCGTGCCGCTTCCTTCCTTCCTGTATTTCAGCCGCGTGATCATCTCGTAGTTTCGAGAAGAGGAAATTACTCCCGGAAAATGCCAGGGCATTCACTAACGCCCCACCGACCATCATAGCTATCGTGGCCATCCTATATTTATTTCATTATATTATCAGGTATTATCCCTTGTTTTACTAGGATGTCTTTTGTGGCCATCGCCATACCAAGGTTCATTATGAGCATACCCATATCCTGCAGGTTGAAATCTAGCTTGATAGTTGGTTGTTTAAGCACCATTTTAGTCAACCGAGCGTACCCTACTGCTAGACTGGCGACCACTGTGGCGTGGTATGCGTCGTTGACGAACGTTTTCCCCTCAGACATTATGTATATATAAAAATATTTTAAATTATAACATGATATGCGGGTCGACAGTGGGGGTTACCTCACTGTTGGGGGGTACCACCACGTTTCCCCCACGTCCCTCACGTGTATATAACCACGAGATAGCCAAGGCAGCAGTTACGCCTACAGCCAACAACAGTCGGGTTTGGTTGGTCACTGTAATAATTTTATGTTGGTTACACCACCGTTTTTTACCGGCAGCAACTCTCTTAGGATTCTTCTGTCTGGTTACTGTTGGGGTCACTTCCCCCACTGGTTCCCTGGTCTCCTGTGAA
Source organism: Haliotis asinina (assembly GCF_037392515.1). Taxonomy (NCBI): domain Eukaryota; kingdom Metazoa; phylum Mollusca; class Gastropoda; order Lepetellida; family Haliotidae; genus Haliotis; species Haliotis asinina. The sequence continues at coordinate 47,060,178 of NC_090281.1, forward strand.
GGGGTCACTTCCCTCACTGTTGGGGGTGTGGGGGGTACCCCCACTGGGGTTTCCTCCTCCTCCCTGGCATCCATCTATACTATTATTATTATTTTTTCTCTCAAATTGACAATGCTTTGCCGTGATAATCGCCGCCGTCACTGAAGCCAACAACATACCATATTTGTGGTACAGCCCGCAGCTGATAGAACTCACGGCGTGTTCGATAAAAGGGTCTTTCTCGAGGTCCTCCCACAGGTAAAGTCGGCGCTCTGGTGGAATGGGAAGGAAGTATGATACAATACCGGTGTATATCTGGGTCATAGCCGATCCTATTGTCTTTGTCATTTCTGCTCCGAGCCGGGACTCGTATCTAGCGTACAGCTTATCGATTTCTTCGACTGACATTTTGTGAATTTTATCCGGAGTGTAGTCTCCAAAGTAATGTTTGGCTTTGCCGCCAACAGCCAACGCCACCAGTTTCTCTCGCTTATCATCAGTGGGGGAACCCTCCACCAACAATTGTTCGAGCAATTCCTCACACTCCATCTTATAATATAACAAGTAAGATTTAGTTTTAACTATATAATACCCGATGCAGAAAAAACACAGAGAAATGAAGGTTAAGTTGCACACGACAAACACTTCAAATATCATAGCTATACTTAGCTTTAGCTTAGCTTTGCTTAGCTTTGCTTAGCTTTGCTTAGCTTTGCTTAGCTTTAGCACACCCTATATGCTACTGGTTGGTCGGTCTTGAGCACGAGCTTAGCGTGTTTAGTTTCAGCGAGCTTGAAAAACTTCTCGCTGTCCCTCCGGAATGGCTCGTAATCCTCCACGGGGACGACCAGGATACCTTTCATCGATCGCGCCGGCACGTTCAGGTTGATATTCCACACAGTGTCGCTCTTATCTCGCACGACTGATCTATGCCTCAGTACGCGATCGTACAGGATAGCCATCTTCCCAGAGTACTGGCTTCGAACCTGCCTGGCCAGCTCCGGGCTAGTGACCATGTTGAACTCCAGAGAGATGTTGTCTATGGCATAACTGGCCTCATCACCATTCGGCGTACGCACTACTTTGCTATAGTCGTTAAACGTGAGCTCGTATTCGAGCCTATCACCCAGCGCGGCCTGGTAAAACGGCGCGTGTCCCATGAGCAACTCGAAGTCGAGCGGCACGCAGAATCGATTCCCGTATGCTCGAGCGATGGCCTTTTCACCGTCCGATAGCTTGTCTAGCTGGTCTGTCGTGAAGGCATACCCTATGCGCGACCGGGTTGATTTGCTGATGCCCTGATACACATCATTGACTCGTTCTCCCTCGCTTTTCCAGAGATCCCCGTAGCAGTGAAACACGTCGCTGTCGTCGATGCTCAGCACCTCGTTACCGCTGATCTTGACGGTCGTTTTCTTGATGATAGCTCGACCCACGTTCCGCACTAGCTCGCGTTTGTCGTTGTCGGAGGTCAACGTGATATTGAACGCCAGTCGAACAGTGCCTGGTACAATAAGGTCATTCTCACCAAGGTTTGGAAATCTAACCAGCAGAGTTTGATTCTGGTCTATCTTGCTGGGATTGTTGGTGATGGTCACCGACTGGCGCACGGCTCTGGCGCCTAGTGGCTCTCTCAATCTTCTGAAAGGATCTAATTTTCTACCGTACATTGTTATATAAATGAAATATATTTTTAATACTAATGGCTGAAGACATACCTATGGATGATATGTGGGACGATAGTGCCCAGGCATTCAATGATGACCAGGAGACCTCATTCTCGCTAGATGACAAACTCATTAATAACGCCGTCGACGGTTATTATGACGCAGTTGAAAATAGAGACAACATCAAGCCGTGGGGGCGAGACTATACCAAGTTTTTTGTTGATACGGATGGCACGCTGCGTTTGAAGGCTCACCCGGATATCGATCTCATGCATCAAAACAAGAGAGAACCGCTTGCCTTATCAACATTGAAAGGTAAATATAAAATTAAGTTTGTCCAAAAGGAACTAGGTTTCAGAGATTACGGTGGCGCGCGACCTAAGCTTCCTCCGAAGTTAGTTCAAAGTCTGGAAGGCATCAGGGACGCCCCATCGGATCAAAACATGACTTATGATATTAAAAAAGTGTTGACCAACTACGGGAACAAGCCCTTCCCGGGTCTCGAAATTACCCGAAATTCATACACATCGCCTATGAAAAGAAAAAACTCGGTGAAACTGAGGACGAGTCTATGAAAGCCACCATCGAGGAACGAATACGTAATTTGGAAGATGAAAGGCAGACCTGGTTGGAGACAGCGTCCGGCTACAAAGAAAAGCTTAGATCCCAGGTCAGCCGTGTGCGGGAAACCATCAATCAAGTCCTCCACCGAGACACCACGTTAGCAGACAGGATTCGGATTTTGTTCCGGGAGCAAGGGATCACCATCGCCAGCATTCTGACTGCATTGGGTTTCATCATATCAACCTTGGTGGTGTCACTGACAGGGGGTACTGTGGGGCCTGCCGGCGGCGGAGTTCCCCCCACACCTGCCGGCGGCGGCGGTGGTGTTAAAGACTGGATAAAAAAACTCGGGGAACGCCTAGCTAAACTGGCTGGTAAAGCCACCGAAGCCCTTCCCGGTATCCTGGGTAGCATCGTCTCGTGGTTGTTGGGCGCTCTGGCTAAAACTGCCACGTGGTTCAGTCAAAACCTGTGGGCAGCCATCGTCGCCGTGGCGGGTCTGGTGTACGTAGCGGCTAAGAAATTTTTAACCAAATAAGCCCCAAAGCTACCCCACCAACCACCAGGGCCGTTTTATTATCGATGTGATTGGAGGCCTGAATATGGGTGTGTGTGGGGGGTACCTCCACATGAACTTTAGACTCCGGGGGTGGCGCCACTATACCCGTTTCACGTGGTGGAATGTGTGGGATATAGGGGGCGTTAATATCGGGGTTGATACCCAACTTTTGATCCGCCGTGGCTATGACTATTTTGTTGTTAAAGATGACAAGAATTGTTATGGATGATCAACTTCTTTATTGCAGGGTAGCGACGTTTCAGTATAGATTCGAATCTATACCGAAACGTCGCTACCCTGCAATAAAGAAGTTGATCATCCATAAAAATTCTTGTCATCTTTATCTCAGCAACTTCTAGAATGCCTCTCAAACAGTTTATTTTGTTGTTATAACCCACCACTTTTTTTACTCTCAGTTGCATATCACTCGGAGCCATGTACAGCCCCACGCCGAACACGTAATTGACTTTCGATCTGGCGTATTCTAACACGTTTTGGTAACGGTCGATGGCCCGCGGGAGATCAACTGGAGAATTGATAGCATCCTCAACGTTGGCAACGAACTGTTTCTGAGCGTCATAAGCAGTTCCCTTACCGATGATGTTGGAACGCGTCATCGACTGCGCACCCAACAGCGCCCACACGTACGTTTGAATCGAGTCGTTCAACCTGACTACCCCGGCATGAGTGAATCCTTTCGACGTGTCCAGCATGAACATTTTCCACCCGTCTGTGGTTGACTGCTCCACTTTCTGGACTGTGAAAGCAACCCCACCTTTAAAGTTCATACGATCATCCCTCCATTCATTACTCGACAAAGCAAAGTCCTGGCGTAGTATATCTCGTTTCAGTAAATCATCACTGACTTCTTTCACTGGTCGCCCCCCATCATAAGGAATACCCAACCCGTGGTTCGGGCCCTGCAAACGCCAATCCGTCTTCGGGTTTATTTCGAATTCATTGCAAATACGTTCGTAGGCCCGTCTATTGTACGGGTTGTTTGTTGCGTCCCACGCTTTGTCCTGTGGGAGGGGGGCGCTGATCTCTTTAAGGATACGTCTGACCTGGTAGTACACGTGGAACTTGAACACAGACTGACTCAGCGGTCCACGCTGAGTGTCGGTCAATGTCACACCACACCCCGTTGTAGCGCACCACACGGCAAAGTTGAATTGATTCTGCCAGAACTGCATAGGGTTGTTGAACCAAGCGTGGACTGCCTTGACGTTAGTCACCGAAAGCTTATACTTATCGAACACATCTAAAAGCTGGGCATTGAAATACAACCCAGGAGCAACCACGATCTTCATGGGGGAGAAATCTACGTCCAGTTTAGGGTAAAACAACATTTTAAAACTATTATATAATGAGCATATATACTCTAACATGTACATAACACTTCCAGGAATAACGAGCGGTGAGGCCATTCAGCTGACGCACGCGATCGATAACACGTCAGGCCAACTCGAAGTCGCACTCTGCGATATCACCTACCTACCGCAATGGACTAACATCAACGCCAGCAACAATAAGCTGTTCGTCAGTGGGGCTCGCAGTCAGATAACTGACGGCTACTACAGCGTGTGCTCTCTAAACGACGAGGTCTTCAAACCCCTGGGAGCCGAACTCAAGATGAACGACTCAAACGGCACAGTGGTGTTAATCAACAACGGAAGAACCTCCTTGAGGCTCGGCCGACCATTAGCGAGGATACTCGGTATGTCTCCTGACGAGATAAAACCAACAACAACCGTCACAGGTACGAAGTTACCCGGCCTAGTACCGTACCGAGAGCTGTACATTCATCTCGGTCAGGTGAGCACAACGTACAACATTCAAGGAGGTCACCCTTCCACTATACTGAGAGCAGTGCCGGTGAAAACTGAGAAATACAACGACGGTAGAACCGAGTCGTTTTCACCACGGCAGTATAAGAGATTAACCCAGGGCAACATACCTGAGCTGATAATATCGGTGTTAGATATAAATCATAATCCTGTAAATATAGGATACCTCAGCTTAACGCTTCATGTAAAATGACCAGCGCACAAGGGCCCGGAGTGAAAAAATGCGTCAATATCGGGATCTCCGACCTCGGAGACACGCGCGGTTTCGACGCTCCCGGAGTAGATGGTAAATCGTACGCCTTGCAACTGAAAAACAACATTTACAAACGCGTTGAAGTCCCCTCCGGTGGAACCCTAAGTGATATAGTAGATACCACAAGAGCAACAGTCAACACTAAGTACGCCCTTGTCAACACCGGTGATAACTGGATAATATACCCATCGTTCGGGGGTAAACTGTTCGACTTAGATGATGTTGAGAGCACTACCGTCACCCGAAACAAGCCATATATACTCGTCTTCACCGAAGATGACAAGTGGGTGTTGTTACCCGATAACGACTGGTTTCTCAATATTAGGCTCGGCTCCCCCTACGTGTTTACTGATAACAAAGACAACCACCTAAACAAAGTCGTGAACAATGGAACCCTGCTCGTGGCTTATGTCCCAACTCAGAGACGTAGCGTAGTCGTCAGCCCACTCAACACTATGGCAGCCCACATGCTATCGAGTAAACTGACCATACAAAACGTGACATTGCAGTTGGTGTCTGAATTCGAAGGCGTGGTCAAGATACTAGAGTCTACCGGCAAACTCAACACTGATCATCAAAGTCTACCTAGGGGAACCATCGGGGAATGATGTCGAGATCGTGAAGGGGATCAAACTCGGGTGGGTGAAACGACACCAGTATCAAGTTTGCAACGTTTACGTGCGGGTGGGTGTTGGAGCCGACACCAGTCTGGTGGGGGTCAACGTGATCGTGGAAAACAAGATATCACTAACCAAGATCTTCCTGTCTGACAACATACACTTCATGGGTATGAAGTTCACCCCTGAATTATTATCAAAAAACCAGTTGGAAATTATATCGTAATAGTATAATAATGACCAGTCATCCCAACACTACGCTTAACGACCTAGGAGATACGGAGGGATTCGATCAGCCTGGTGAGGAAGATGAATTATACATCCTGCACTTCAAAGACAACGTGTACAGACGGGTGCCGTTACCAGATTTAAAAGAGCCCAAATGGCTGATCAACTTAACATTCACCTCACCTTATATCACAATAGACGCAGATACAGGGGGATATATCTCTAAGATTAGGAATAACGGTATCTGGCCCGGGGATTTCACTCCGGAGAGTGAATTACACATGATAACTATTGGTATCGAAAAAAATAGGTTAAAGTCTGTACCAAAAAATAAATTAACATTTAGCAATAATCCTTATAGTATATATCTTGATAGAATATTAGTCCCTTTCACACTCATCATAGAAGTCTTCTTTTATTTAGACAATGAAAACACCTCAAGAGTACACCAAATTTTACCCGGGGTGTCAATACACTGGTTTGACGAACACCGAGACCAATATTGTCGTATTGTTATACAACAGGATACCCCCGCGGGTCCTATAAACCGCTTAATAAGCCTCAGTGGGGTTTTTATTACAACAGGAAATTCTATTAGACTCTCACCTATTACCCTGACTAATAGTCTAGATCTTGTAGACTTCAAATTCATTAATAGACTATTAACTGAAACCCAATTAAAATATCTTTCATAATATATATTATAGGATGGGCCTGTACCCAGGCGTAGATGAAGTAGCGAAGACGCTGGAAACCGTAGATGGGTTCCGCTTGAGGCAGTTATGTGACGTGAAACGCCAACTAGAACAAGACCGTGACACGCGGAAAGCACTATATAAAAAGTACCATAGAGCTTTCAATATCTTGGACGGGGCTGACACTACCCTTATGACAACCAGCATGGGACTAGGGGCGGCAGGTGTTGGATTGTTAGCTACCATCGTGGCTACACCTATAGTGCTAGGTATTGAAATAACAGCTGGGGTGGCAGGGTTGGCAGGCTTGGCACTTAAGTTGATATCACGCAGACTGCATCGTAAGGCATTGAAACACGACGAGATCAGGATTCTGGCCGAAGCAAAGCTCAACACAGTAAGTGGGCGTATTTCCACGGCACTCTCTGATAGTAAGATCTCAGAAGAGGAGTTTCGTTCAATCCTCTCTGAACTCACAAAATATAACGGAATGAAACAAGATATTCGGTCCAAGTCTCGTAAGTCTGCTATCAGCGAGGACGAGAAAAAAAAGTACATAGAACAGGGGATACAAAAAGCCCAGCAAGCCTTTATTACAAACACCAAAGAGATCATAGGCGGTTCACGTTAAACTGTTTCATCGATATAAACGTGTATTGATCGTACCGTACGGCACAGTGTTACCTCCAACACACGTTAAGTAGTAGGGGTAATAGTAGCAAGAGCTAAGGACCCAACCAAAGCCTTATTTAGTAAATAAGGCTTTGTAGAGACTTTTCTTGAAAGTGTTTTAAAACCCCCATTGTATATACTACTTGAGGTGTCATGGGAACAGCGGTTTAGATTCCACGATCACATTACCTGCAGTGATTTGTAAAGCCTGACCTATAGCATCTGATTGTCGTCTACAACATCGCGACGATGATGTGTTCAAACAGCAGTCTGCAGATTGCTTTATCAGCATGTGTTTATGTCATGGGTTCACTTTTCATATGCGTGACGACGGAGTCAAAGGAATGCGGCCTTCAGATGACAGAGAAACTGAAGGGCAGATCTGCCGTTTTAAGAAACATTGACAAGATGCTATGCCAGTTTGGCTGTGTCGAGGACTGCTTTGTTTTTGCCTCATGTCGTCGGTTACGTGGTGAGACTGAGAAGACGACAGAATCCAGTGCACGGAATGGTCGCCGAATTGTATGTAATGTAAGTGTCATATGAATGAGTATGGATGCATGTATAGGTGTTTGTAGATGTTTCAGAAAGCATATGTGTGTAGATGTGTATCGGTTAGTGTCGATGTGTGTCAGCAATGTGGAGATGTGTATTAGTTCGTCTCGGTGTGTGTCAGCAATGTGGAGATGTGTATCAGTTAGCGTTGGGGTGCGTCAGCAATGTGGAGATGTGTATCAGTTAGTGTCGGTGTGTGTCAGCAATGTGGAGATGTCTATCAGTTAAGTGTCGGTGTGTGTCAGCAATGTGGAGATGTCTATCAGTTAGTATCGGCGTGTGTCAGCAATGTGGAGATGTTTGTGTGTGTCAGTGTATATAGGTATAACAGTCTGTATCAATGTGTCTTGATGTTTTTTAGCTGTGTGTTTGTGTGTATGCGTGTGTCAGTGTATATAGCCGTGTCAGTCTGTATCAATGTGTCTTGACGTTTGTAGTTGTGTGTTTGTGTGTATACATGTGTGATAGTGTATATAGGTGTGCCAGTTTGCATGAGTGTGTCAGTGTGTGTATCTGTGTGTTTGGGTGTAGATTTGTGTCAGTGTGTAAAGACATGCGTGAAAGAGTGTTAATGTCTGTCAGTGTGTTTTGGCGTGTTTATACATGTTTTTATTCCCTTTACTTGGTTACAGTTCAACAAGATATAAGTTACAAATTGCATAATAAAAGGCAGACAGTAAAATGTATATCGTATAAATTTAGCAATTTAAATGCTACCTAGTATTACGGAGAATGTGAAAGACTAAAATCGAAATTACAGGACTACATCATTTGACTGCAAAAGGTTTCATATTGTCGTTTTTCTTATGGATAATTTTCTCAATCTCATAGAGCTCCTTTAATTATGTTCTGTAGATTTGTCATTGTGAAAATTTGTGTACTTTCATATCCATTGTCAATGATATCATTTGGTACAGTGAATGGTTACCACTGCAACAAAATAGGTTATCATGGATTGACCTTTCATGCGTTTTACCAAGGACTTGAATTACGAAATTGTTAAGATCTCTCAGGAGCATTTTGATGACAGGACAATCAAGATTTCCATGATAAATATCCTCACTCACTGAACCACATAATTTACATAGATCATTATATATCAAATCCATCTGAGTAGTTCTCGTTTACTGTGCATGACTCTGTTCAGCGTGTCTTTAGTGGAGCGTCTATATTGTGAATCCCGTGTGGACCCGGGACAGAATGTGTCCACAGCACCCCATTGCTTGTCGTAAGAGGCGACTAAATTGGGCAACCTGTTTGCCGTGGGTTGCGTCCCGTGTCGGTGGAGGACGGGATCCTGGTGGTTGAGGGCAGTAGGGGACTGAACCATTTTGCTCCTATTGCTCAACACACCACTTCGGCCCTTACTTCACCTAGACGGGTGGTAGAATCGGCCCGATTCTATCAATCGGCTGGTCACGCCATGCCCCGTGCATAGAAAGTATTTTCGCACATTTGATTTATTGGGCATTGGTCTTTTTGACGTCTAGTGTGTAATACCTTTTTGCTATATCTACTTGCCTAGAGTCCTATGCCAGAAGGCGGTGGCTCATGGGCCAATCTGGTGATGTCGACCTCTGTGTTCTATATGTCTCCAATTTCTTGCTAATAGCCGAACCAGCCTAGCATTTGAATTGGTAGACAAATGTAGCTACTCATGTCGTATTTACTGGAGTATACCACTCCTGTATCCTTAGTGTTTGCAGGCTGGAGTTCCACTGCAGTACAACACTGTCCTCGTTGACACTCGGTGGCGGGTGGGGAGCGGGAGTGCTGAATCTATTATCATCACCATGTCAATCACCCTTTCTGGTTCCACGAGAAACGACAAAAAAGACGTTTAGAGGCTGATCATCTTTCTTGTAATGAAGATGTTTCAGGTCCAACACACCAAGAACCTTGGCCAAGATTCATAGTTATTGAATCTACCAATGGTGAACCACTCAAGATCAATCCATTTCTAGTATCAAAGACAATACAATCTATTTGTGGAGAGGTTAAGAACGTTTCACGTCTCAGAGGAGGTACACTTCTTGTTGAGTGTGCGCGACGACAGCAATCCATAAATTTATTGCAACAACATCAATTTGCCAACGTCAATGTTGCTGTCTCAGCTCATAGAACTCTGAACTCAAGTAGAGGCATTGTTAGGGATAGAGCCCATTGTCTGGCGGACATGTCCGAGGATGAAATAGTGGCTGAACTTAAGGATCAGAATGTAACTTCCGTCAAACGCTTTCCTGTTAAGAAGCAGGATGGTAGCATTGTACCTGGCCACACTTACATGTTTACCTTTTCATCGTGCACTCTGCCAAAGTCAATCAAAGCCGGCTATTTCAATATCGGAGTGGAGGTGTATATCCCCACTCCACTCCGCTGCTATTCCTGTCAGAAGTTTGGACACGGGTCTAAGTCCTGTCGAAACACTCCTCGTTGTCATCGTTGTAGTGAACATCATCAGGACTCTGACTGCAGCAATGATATTAAATGTGCCAATTGTGGAAGCAGTCATCTTTCCTCTTCTAAATGTTGTCCTGAATGGCAAATGCAATCTAAGATACTTAAATTAAAGTATGAAACAAATATTTCCTTCATGGAGGCTAAAAACAAAGTCCTTAGCCAGAATCAACATAATCCCTCTCCCACTGTGACATACTCTGCTGCAGTCTCACGACGACCAGAAACAATCTCTACTTCGTGTCAAACGGATTTGACCTGGATGGCTTCTGAGAAACCTGTTCATGTGAATAGTACTTCTGGCAGTCAGGGCTTTTTTACAACGTCTGCCTCTCAGACTATTAGTCATGTATCAGGTGAAGTTGTTCAAACAGCTATAGATGTTGAAACGTCAAAAGGTGAAATGTCAAAATCGCAAAGAAAGCGTCTAAATCGTAGATCAAAGAAATCTCCTGCTGATACTCCTGTAGAGGTTCACAATTTGTTTGAGCCTTTGGAGATGGATGATACGCCATCTTCACAAAACCGAAATAACGGTACACCCTCCTCTCGTACACGTGAGAGGTCTCCAATAGAACCGCCATGAGTAACGCTACAAATGTAGTACAGTGGAATTGCAGAGGGCTTAGGAATAATTTTCACGAAGTCCAATTATTAGCTCAAGATTTAAACCCATCAGCATTTAGTCTACAGGAAACATTTCTTAAACGTGATGATAAGTTTGAAATGCGTCAGTACAACTCGTATCATTGTTTTTCACCTCCGGGGGATAAAGCAACCGGGGGTGCTTCCATTTTGGTGAGACAGGGTATCATTCACAGCCCTGTTCCTCTTACAACTAAACTTCAGGCTGTTGCTGTCCGACTAACCTTACACGTCACGATCACACTCTGTTCGTTGTACATACCACCATCCTCGACTCTTCAGCTATCAGAACTTCAGGATTTATATTCCCAATTGCCTGGACCCTGTGTTATAACGGGAGATCTCAACGGTCATAATCCTCTGTGGGGAAGCAACGATACGAACAATAAAGGTAAAATTCTTGAAGATTTTGTTTCTAATAATGACTTGTGCATATTTAACGACGGTTCGAACACATATCTACATCCAGCAACGGGTACATATTCAGTACTAGATTTGTCAATCACAGATCCAACCATACTTAATGAATTTTCATGGTCAGTCCACGGTGACCTGTGTGGTAGTGACCATTTTCCGACAGTAATCACTGCTATAAATCCAACTGATGATCTGTCGACGTCAAGATGGAATTTTTCTAAAGCTAATTGGCCTTTATTTCAGACTAGTTGTACTAAAAACTTAAAACCAGAATTTTTCATGGACGCTCATGATGCAATCCAGTCATTTTCGGAGACACTGAAACAAATTGCTGATGATACTATTCCTAAGTCCTCTGTAAATCCACACATTCGTAAGCCATGGTTTGATAACGAATGTAAACAGGCCAGGAAAAGTAGGAAGAAAGCAGAAGACTATTTTCGCCGACACCCTACTGTTCACAATTTAGATAAAGTTAAAATTTTAAATGCCAAGGCTCGACGCACATTTAAGCAGAATAAACGTCAGTCTTGGAGAAAATATGTTTCCAAGATCAATTCACGCACACCTATTTCAAAGGTGTGGAATATGATACAAAGAATAAAGGGCAAAGGTTCCAAATCTACCGTTCAACATTTAAAGGATGGTGATAATTTATTAACGGATAAGGCTGACATTGCCAATAAGCTTGGTGAAACTCTCGCCAGGCACTCATCTTCATCCAATTATGTCCCTGAATTTCAAAAGCACCAGAAACAACAGGAGAAGAAAACAATCAATTTTAACTCGGACAATGGTGAAGATTATAATGAATTATTTTCACTGCATGAGCTCTATACCGCCCTTGAACAGGCTCATGATACAGCTACAGGGGCTGATGGTATCCATTATCAGCTCCTGAAGCATTTGCCCAAAACATGTTTGGAAACGCTGCTTAATATATTTGATAATATCTGGACTACAGGCAATTTTCCAACTTCCTGGCGTAATGCCATTGTAGTCCCAATACCAAAGCCTGGTCGAGATCATACTGATCCATCTAATTATAGACCAATCTCCTTAACGAGTTGTGTATGTAAAACCATGGAGCGAATGGTAAATAATAGATTAACGTGGTATCTTGAAACCAACAACCTGATTACAAATATTCAATGTGGTTTCAGGAAAAATCGCAGTACCATTGATCATTTGGTACGTTTAGAATCCTTTGTGAAAAATGCTATAGTAAATAAACAACATGCTGTATCAATTTTCTTTGATCTCGAGAAAGCTTCTGATACCACGTGGAAGCATGGCATTTTAAAGGATTTACATGATTTTGGTTTGAGAGGTCGTTTACCTCTTTTTATATCACAGTTTTTACAAGACAGGCAATTTCAAGTCCGAGTGGGTTCTACCCTGTCTGATCATTACAATCAGGATCAGGGTGTCCCTCAAGGCAGTATTTTGTCTGTCACATTATTTATTATTAAGATCAACAGTCTATCAAAGGTTTTAAATGATTCAATTGATGGATCATTATTCGTGGATGATTTTAATATCTCTTGTCGTGGTAAAAATATGCGCACCATTGAACGGCAATTACAGTTGTGTTTAAATAAAATAAATAACTGGTGTCTTGAAAACGGATTTAATTTTTCTAAATCCAAAACTAATTGTATACACTTCTGTAGAAAATATAAACCTCATAAGGACCCAGAGCTAACCTTAAATGGCTCTCCCATCAAGGTGGTAAAGGAGGCCAAGTTCTTGGGCTTAATTTTTGATTCCCATTTAACATTTCTGCCACATATTAAATCTCTTAAAGCTAAATGCCTCAAGGCGCTCGATTTGTTAAAAGTTGTATCCAATTCAAAGTGGGGAGGGGATCAGACTACTCTCCTTCACTTATATAGATCACTTGTCCGCTCTAAACTTGACTATGGCTCAATTGTATATGGTGGAGCCTGCAAAAGTAACCTTAAACTTTTAGATTCAGTGCGTCATCAAGGTCTAAGACTTTGTCTTGGCTCCTTTCGAACGTCACCCATTGAGAGCCTCTTCGTCGAGGCTGATGAGCCATCCCTTGACCAACGCCGTATAAAATTAGCCTTACAGTACGTGACAAAACTACATTCCAATCAGTCAAACCCTGCCTATAACTGCATCTTTAATCCCCTTTTTGAGGAACGGTACAACAGAAAAACTTCTCTTGTTCCGCCTTTAGGCCACAGAATTAAATCGTTTATTTCTGCTGCCGGCATTGAGCTGGAAAATATAGCACCTTCCCGTCTTCTTTCTTCTCCTCCTTGGCAGTTAGTTAGGCCACAAGTCGACCTAACACTAGCCACATTTAAAAAATCAGAAACTAATGAATTACAATATAAACAAGAATTTAATCAATTGAAGCATAGATATAGCAATTATAAATCCTTATTTACAGATGGGTCCAAGGATGGTGGCGCAGTGGCTTGTGCCACTGTCATTGGATCCAGAACAATATCTTCTAGATTACCAGATAATAGTTCTATTTTTACAGCAGAAGCAAACGCCATATTATCGGCTCTCAAATATATTCAAAGACACACTAAACATAAACAATATATAATTTATTCAGATTCTCTTTCTTGCCTTCAGGCTATTAAAAACCTATCTTGTAAACATCCACTTTTAATTGATATATTGAATTGTATAATAATCTTGCTACTGGCCAATGCGACATCGTCTTTTGTTGGTTACCCAGTCACGTAGGCATTTCTGGTAACGCAATGGCCGATCTTGCTGCTAAGGCAGCACTCAACAAATCTGTGACACCACTTCTTATTCCCTAAACTGATTACAAAGCTACCATTAGATCTTATACCCGTGATCTGATGCAGAAGAAGTGGGACACCCAAGTGGGTGTAAATAAATTACATGGAATTAAACCATATATTGGGTATACCCACTTGGGTTGTCAGTCCAGATTTGAAGAGGTCATTTTGCGGCGATGTCGTATTGGCCATACACGATATACTCATGAATACCTTGTGAAAGGTGAGGATCCTCCGTTCTGCATCCCTTGTGATGAAAGAATCACAGTCAAGCATATCCTGCTTGACTGTGTAGAGTATTCCATCACAAGGGATCAGTATTTTAATTCACGAACTATGATTGATCTTTTTACTCATACCAGCTCTCATTTAATTATTGCCTTCTTAAAAGAATTAGATTTGTTATCAGAATTGTAAATAGATAAATATTTTATTATTGGTAGTCTAGATTAATAACTGAGATTGTGAGTGGCTGTGCCCTCGAGGGGGGTTGAAGTATTGTAAAATTATTGTCCTCCTGAGAGGGTACGTAAGTCCAAAACATTCTATGTAAATTTAGTACGACCAAACTTTTAATCGTAGTATATTTGTTGTTTTTAATAATGGCTAACTTTCAGTATAATCGCCAACGGCTGAGGGGATGGTGTAAATCCATCTGGGGTCCATGCAGGTAGCAGAAGTACTGTAAGTCCCCATGGTCCCTAGTATGGTGATCTACCTTCAGTTGTTGGCGATCTACAGCCCCTATTTTATGTTGTATTGTCCGAATAGTGGTAATTGTTTTAACTCTCCACACTAGTTTTAATTGTAAATGTGATGCTCTAGTGGTTTTACTGTCCTTTGACGACAGGATTTTATAATGTATACATATTTCATTTCAGTATCAAAATGTTCTCGTCACGATATGGCTGAAATATTGCCAATGTGACGTTAAGTATTAACTCACTCACTCACTCACTATATTGTGAAAATGTGGTTTTCAACTTCACCAAATCAGTTAGTTCCCCAGTCAGTTTGAGGCAAACATTCGGAATGTTATATTCAGATATCAAAGTCATCATAAAATATCCTTGAACCTTTACCAGATTTAATCAAGTCGTCCCAAGCGGAACATATAGATAGCGTGGGTATGTCAAAGATGTTTTGTTCGTAGAATTTCACTCCACTGTTTCGGTATACTAAGGAGGACCCGATTAAGACCAAGTACAGTACCCACAAAGCTTTTAAGTTCAGCAAATGAGTGAGTGAGTTTAGTTTTACGCCGCCTTTAGCAATATTCCGGCACCCGTGGCGAGCCACCTCCTCGTGGTAGGTGCTGGGTAACGCTAAGAGCTCGCCGACACCCCCGTAGTGGACCCGGGGGAATATTTGGTCCACCAGCCCGTTTGCCGTGGGTTGCGGCCCTGTGTCGGTGGAGGAGGGGATCCTGGTGGTTGAGGGCAATGGGAGCAGGACCAGTGTTCCTATTGCTCAACACACCACTTCGGCCCTGACTTCACCTGGACGGGTGGTTGAATGGGCCCGGTTCAACCAATCGGCTGGTCATGCCTGTGCGTGGATTTTATGTCATTGCACAGAATTTGATTTGGAATTGTTTACATCTTAGTCTTGGGTCCCTTTTTTCATAGAATATTATTTGACTTGATTTTTGATGACATTAACTTTGCCTAGAGTCTTATGCCCAGAAGGCGGTGGCTCATGGGCCAATCTGGTGCAACTGTTAATATTTTTAATGTTTCTGCTGGCCCCGATTTCTCGAAACAAACTTAAGTCTGAGTTTTGACTTAAGTTCAAGTTTTTGCTCAAATTTGAGAAAATGCAGGACTATGCATTTTCCAGAAAGAAAGTAAATTGGTATCCAGCTCAAACATAGAAGACAATCTGAATTTGGTGGACAGATTTCTTTAGTTGTTTGGACTTTTTTAGTCTAAAATATGCAGCTGAGATAAAAATTCAGCTGTTTCAAATTGTCAAACTCAGTTTAAGATTTGAGTTAAAACTTAAGTTTGTTTCGAGAAATCGGGCCCTGGAGTATATCATCCGAGTATCCTTGGTGCTGTAAGCTGGAGGTCCGCTTGCTTTAGCATTGTCCTTGTGATACTCCGTGGTGGGTGGGGAGTTCGGATGACGAACCAATATACCAATAATCATGGATTACCAAACCCCAAACAAAAACACCAAACGTCAACTGGACAAATGATGATCAACATCCACCCTCTATACAAATTGATCACTGGCCACGTTTTTTGATTATTGAGACCCTTGACAAGACTCCTTTGAAATGAAATCCCTTTGCAATTTCAAAAGGTATCTCTGGCATTGCAGGTGAGGTAAAAGATATCAAACGCTTGCGATCAGGTTCACTGCTGATTGAATGCAGCAGAAAACAACAAGCTACCAACCTGTTATCAACTGATATGTTTGTCGGAGTCCCGGTATTCGTTTCTGCCCACAGAACACTGAATACAAGCAAAGGCATACTTCGAGACCGTGAGCGTCTTCTAGCAGACATGACTGAGCTTGCTATTATGTCCGAGATGAAAGATCAAGGAGTATCTTTCGCCAAACGTTTCACAACACGGAAAAATAATGAAACTGTCCAAACCAACACATATCTGTTTTCATTTTCAGCTCCAACACCTCCAAAGTCAATCAAAGCAGGTTACTGCAATCTGAATGTTGACTTATATATTCCAAATCCTCTGCGCTGTTTTAAGTGTCAAAAGTACGGACATGGTGTCAATACTTGCACATTGTCTGTTACATGTGCTCACCGTGCTGAGAATACACATGTAACCGAGGATTGTGACAGTATTCACAAAAAATGTGCAAACTGTTCAGGAAATCATTCATCCTTTTCGAAAGAATGTCCCATTTGGAAACGGCAAATGGAAATTAACAAAATCAAATTTTCCAGGAACGTCAGTTTTGCTGAAGCAAGAAAGATTGTACAATCTACTGAGCACACTGAAACTTACGCCTCTGTCACAAAAAACATCTGAAACCTTATCAAAAGGAACAACTACACCTGTGCTAACTTCGTCAAGCTCATGTCAGACTGACCTCACATGGGTAAATTCAGATATTCCTCAGTCTGTCTCTCCTGATCTTCCACAGTCTATCTCAGAACACTACTCAGATAGATACAGCTCAGTCTACACAAAAGACCGTATCTCCTTCATCAAAGTCTTCTTCCGATCACAAATCATCATCATCATCATCACCATCTCAGTCACACTCAAAGTCTCAATCGACAGCTGATAGTCAGCAAACTGTTAAAAGTAAACCGAAGCCTAAGCATGATGCTTCAAAACAACAAAGTGCTCCTAAAGGGTCACAACACAAAATTCAATTGTTTAATAAATATGGGTCTCTTGAAGACATGGACGTATCTGAAAACGTCCATTCTAGGGCACATAGCTTGTCGCCCTCCAAAAGAGTGCTGGGTAGATCCCCAATAAATCCCCTAAAAGATTATTCCAATAACATTGCACAGTGGAACTGCAGAGGATTGAGGACTAATTTACATGAATTACAGCTATTAGTCCAAGTTTTTACACCTTCAGTGTTATGTCTCCAAGAGACATATTTAAAACAAACAGATACATTTGACCTTCGTCATTTTAATGCATATGATTGTTTTTCACCTCCGGGTGATAGGGCCACTGGTGGATCATCCATTCTAGTCAGACAAAACGTTATTCAAAGCCCTGTTTCACTTAATACTAATATGCAGGCTGTTGCCGTGAGAATTACTTTACATGTAGCGTTTACACTATGCTCACTCTATATTTCGCCATCTTCGACGTTTGCCCAAACTGATCTTCAGGCTCTATATGACCAACTCCCGAAGCCCTGCTACTGTCATTGGATCCAGAACAATATCTTGTAGATTACCAGACAATAGTTCTATTTTTTCAGCAGAAGCTAACGCCATATTAACAGCTCTTAAATATATTCAAAGACACTCTAAACGTAAACAGTATATAATATATTCTGACTCTCTTTCTTGCCCTCAGGCTATTAAAAATATTTCTTGTAAACATCCACTTTTAATTGATATATTGAATTGTATAATAATCTTGCTACTGGCCAATGCGACATCGTCTTTTGTTGGTTACCCAGTCACGTAGGCATTTCTGGTAACGCAATGGCCGATCTTGCTGCTAAGGCAGCACTCAACAAATCTGTGACACCACTTCTTATTCCCTACACTGATTACAAAGCTACCATTAGATCTTATACCCGTGATCTGATGCAGAAGAAGTGGGACACCCAAGGAGGTATCAATAAATTACATGGAATTAAACCGTATATTGGTTACACCTATTTGGGTTGTCAGTCCAGATTTGAGGAGGTCATCATGCGACGATGTCGTATTGGCCACACAAGATATACCCATAGTACCTGTTAAAAGGCGAGGATCCTCCATTTTGTCTCCCTTGTGATGAGAGAGTCACAGTCAAGCATATCACAAGGGATAAATATTTCAATGAGAAAACTGTTAAGGATCATTTTACAAACGTTAATTCTCATTTAATTATTGGTTTTTTAAAAGAAACTGATTTTTTATTGAATTTTGGATAATATCTTCTATAAATAGATGTATTTTAGTTATTGGTAATTTAGATTTGTGACTTGGATTGTTAGTGGCTGTACCCTTAAAGGGGGTTGAAGTATTGTAAATTTATTGTCCTCCTGAGAGGGTACGTAAGTGCAGAAACATTCATAGTAAATTCTAAATTTCCAGGTTTTTAATCGTAGAATAAGTGTTGTTTTATTGTATGGCTAGATTTCCCAAATTGCTGACGGCTGGGGGGGATGATGTAAATCCAGCTAGGGTCCATGCAGGTAGCAAAGGTACAGTAAGTCCCCATGGTCCCTAGTATGGTGATCTACCTTCAGTTGTTATGAATCTATAGCCCACTTTTTTATTGTATTGTCCTCTATAGCTAAATTGTTTTAGGCATAGCTACTAGTTTGACATTCTTTTCTGTGATGTTCTAGTTGTATTACTGTCTTTCGTCGACTGGTTTTTATAATACTCATATTACCCATTTTAATGTTATGTTCCCGTCACGATATGACTGAAATATTGCCGATGTGACGTTAAATATTAACTCACTCACTTTAGCAATATTCCAGCAATATCACGACGGGGGACACCAGAAAATGGGCTTCACAAATTGTGTCCATGTGGGGAACGCTTTAACCACAAGGCTACCCCACCGCCCTTGTTCAGCAAATGTCATAAAATCGTGGTCTTATCTTTAACATATTATCTTTAATGTAAACTACTCCACATTTGATCCATTTATGAGTGATGAAGCTTGGCTGGTTACACTGGCGATTCAGCCATAGTGGTTGCATGAGTATTTCCTAAATATCGTTATTGTTCTCTAACGCATTATGCCAGGCATCTAGAGCCTTTCCAAAGTGGACTGGTGTGTTTACATATGTGTTGCAGTGTAAATGAGAACCACTGTGTTTATATTTGTGTCAGTGTCTGTGTTGATGTGTAGATATGTGTCAGTATGTATATATGTGTGTAGACATGTGCAGATATATATATATTTATGTGTGTGTGTGTGTATTTATACGTGTATATATATAAGTATATGGATGTATGTATATATATATGTGTGTGTATATATATATATATATATATATATATATATATATATATATATATATATATATATATATATATGTATATATATATATATGTGTGTGTGTGTACATACATACATACATACATACATACATACATACATACAGACAGACAGACAGACAGACAGACTGAGTAGATGTTTCTGCGTGTGTTGACGTCTTTGTGTTTGTGAATGTGTCAGTGTGTCGGTGTGTGTCACTGTGTGTTGATGTTTGGAGTTGTGTGTCATTGTGTAAATGTGAGCTAAAGTGAGGTCATGTGTGTCAATGCGTAGATTCGTCGGTGCTTGTTGGTGTGTGTAGGTGTGTGTGCAGGTTATTAAGATGTATAGAATTGTGTGTGTGAAATTCCTGTTTAAAATTCCCTGAAGAAATAATCGAGGGCCAATCTTTTCCTTGTGTCAAACATCTTTATACATACATTGTACTATCAGCCACAATAGGACGTATTCTACACTACCTGTATTTATTCATTTGATATTTGTGAAATTTGAAATACATATGAAATTTCTGTTGCGAGTATATTGAATCTTAACAAGCATATACACAGCGAAAGAAATATCAAACGTGTCAGTACCATAAGGGTTTACAAGAAATGAATTCTCCGATAGTAATCTTACACCAACTATGTATTACGTAGGGAGGCATACAAAAGGATATTTTTTGTCTGTAAACGTCCAGTCAACAAAATCGACATGCGAGCATCAAGCCCATGTTACGTCTTAAAAACGAATTGAAAAACATCGACCAAGACGCTATATATCGATGGAAGACAGGTACCTTTATCTCGTTCGGCAGGTCAACAGAGGAAACTGTGGATCCAGGGAATGCAATGAGACGTCTCTGTATGTGGAAGACAGATGTAAAATGGGATGCCTGAAAGGTAGGTGTTTTAGCAGAAACGTGTACCGTGTTCCCCCCGGTGTGTGGAGGAAGGGTGTGAAGTGGCGTGTTTGAAAGGTAATGAGTTAAGACTGATATTGCTGAGAAGGGGATGTGTATAGACTGATAGTTTTGAGAAGGGAATGAGTATAGACTGATAGTTTGTAGAAGGGAATGGGTGTAGACTGATAGTTTTGAGAAGGGAATGGGTGTAGACTGATAGTGTTAAGAATGGGAAAAGAATAGACTGTTAGTGTTAAGAAGGGAATGAGTATAGACTGTTACTGTAGAAAAGGGAATTAGTATATACTGGTAGTCTTGAGAATGAAATTGGTACAGACTGTTATTCCATAGAGAAGGTATAAGTATAGAATGTTAGTGTAGAGAAGGGGATGAATACATATTGTTAACGTATAGAAATGAAAGGGTATTGACTGACAATGCACAGAAGGACATGAGTATAAACAGTGTTGCGAATGGAGTGAGTATAGATTCTTAGCGTAATGAGAAAGGAGTGTTTATAGACTGTTTGTGTTTAGAATGAGAGAGACTGCTTTTTTTATAAAGTTTAACGCCAGTATTAGATGTCCTAAGATGTCACAATTGCACGTTCCTATCCGCTATCGAAAATGTGTATAGAGATAAACACTGTGTTACAGCACCACCACTGTGTGATCTCTACAACGCCTCAGAGTTCGGGGACTTCTCGAGGGTAAACACCATCTTGTCTCAGGGACGGATAAACACTGACTGTCAAGACTGGATTGGTAGAACCGCCGTGATGTGCGCGGCTCTTAAAGGACATCTAGAAGTGGTTCAGTTACTTGTGACTAAAGGAGCCAACGTGAATCTGATCGATAAATTCGCTAACAACATCCTTCACTTAGCATGTCTGGGAGGGGATGTGGATGTGGTGAAGTACATCCTCTCACAGGACATGGCCTACATCGATGGTAGAGCACAGCGCGGACGAACACCTATGATGCTGGCAGCAGAGAACGGACATAAAGAAGTCGTAGAATTACTTGTCGGCGAAGGAGCTGACATGTCACTTGTGGATAAACAACGTGACAACATACTTCACTGTGCCTGTAGGGGAGGGGATCTGGAGGTGATGAAGGATATCGTACTACAGAAGAAGGTGAACATCAACAGTAGAGGATGGAAGAAGAAGACACCAGTGATGTTTACATCAGGAAAGGGAAAAAGGAATGTGGTGGAACATGGGGCTGATTTGTCGCGCGTGTATATGAGTAGTTGCAACACTCTTCAGTCGGCATGTAAGGGAGGGCATCTGGAAGTGGTGACGTATATCGTCTCCCAGAACAAGGTGGACATCAACAGTCGAGGATGGAAGCAGAAGACACCAGTGATGGTAGCAGCAGAAATGGGGAAAAAGGACGTGGTGGAGTTTCTCGTGGAACATGGGGCTGATTTGTTACTCGTAAAGGACGGTGGGAGCAACATCCTTCACTTGGCATGTAAGGGCGGGTATGTTGAGGTGGTGAAATATATCGTCTCCCAGAACAAGGTGGACATCAACAGTGCAGGATGGAAGCAGAGGACACCAGTGATTGTAGCAGCAGAAATGGGGGAAAAGGACGTGGTGGAGTTTCTCGTGGAACATGGGGCTGATTTGTTACTCGTAAAGGACGGTGGTAGCAACATCCTTCACTTGGCATGTAAGGGAGGGCATCTGGAGGTGGTGAAATATATCGTCTCCCAGAACAAGGTGGACATCAACAGTAGAGGATGGTTGAGGAAGACACCAGTGATGGTAGCAGCAGAAATGGGGGAAAAGAAAGTGGTGGAGTTTCTCGTGGAGCATGGAGGTGATCTGTCACTCGTACATGACGGTGGAAACAATATCCTTCACTTGGCATGTAAGGGAGGCCACCTGGTCGTGGTGAAGTATATTGTCTCCCAGAACAAGGTGGACATCAACAGTCGAGGATGGAAGCGGAAGACACCAATGATGGTAGCAGCAGAAATGGGGAAAAAGGACGTGGTGGAGTTTCTCGTGGAACATGGGGCTGATTTGTTACTCGTAAATGACAGTGATAGCAACATCCTTCATTTGGCATGTAAGGGAGGGCATCTTGAGGTGGTGAAGTATATTGTCTCCCAGAACAAGGTGGACATCAACAGTAGAGGATGGAGGAAGAACACACCAGTGATGTTGGCAGCGAAAAAGGGACATAAGAAAGTGGTGGAGTTTCTCGTCAGAAAAGGGGCCGATTTGAAAGTAGTGGTTTAAAGAGTTGACAGCCTCCTTCATGGCTTGTTTAGTAGGAAACGTGGAAATGGTGAATATATTCTGTGATAGGGCATTGTGGATATCGAGGCCTGGAAGAAAACTGTGCAACCTACAAACTGACATATCAAGGGCATGAAGACGGATATGCTCACATGCTATAGACATTGAACTGTCGAATATAATTGAGAGTACTTACGATCTGCGTAGGAGGCCGTTTAGCTCTTTTTATACCAGTTTTTAATGGACATACGATTTCCAGTTCGGTGCCACCCGGTGTGATAATTATACAGGATCAGTGTTTACAAAACAATAGTTTACTCTGCATTACTCTGTATTTGTACTCCGTCTATAAACCTATGACCAATGTTTTCTATTGTTCTTGCAGTTGCTTCGCATTATGGAATAACCTCGGTAGAGGTTTTACGATTGCAAGAGGTTTTACAATGAACATTGTAAAATCTCATACGAGGTACTAAGTTTTACAATGGTCGTTGTAAAACCTCACACCCTGAGAATTTTTCACAAAGCAAAATGTTTGTTTTGGTTGTGTCAAAACTGTCATTAAATAAATCTCTGCAGGCAATTCTGATGCAGTCAACTTCTCAGGTTTTTTTGTGTAGGTGGTGGTGGAGCTGATTGGGGGTGGGGGGATTGGGGGAGGGAGGGAATCAGCAGAAATTCTGGGATTATTTGCAACTATGTCGGAAACAAAGGCCTTCTGGGCGTCAGTGCCTCTTTTGCAGGTTCGCACAGCATTGCTCCTATGACCTGAAGAAAAGATATTTGTCATTTGTGTAAAGTAACACAAAACTGACGATTTATTCCTGCAAAACAAATCGTACTTATTACTTGCCACAGGGGCTTATATTGCTGAAAATAAAACATCCTGGGTCGAACAAGCCTACAATGATATTCATATGCACAGAGCTTGTATTGCTGAGAATAAAACATCCTGGGTCCAACAAGCCTACAATGATATTCATATGCACAGGGCTTGTATTGCTTAAAATGAAACATCCTGAGTTGAGCAAGCCTACATTCATATGCAGAGGGGCTTGTATTGCTGAGAATAAAACATCCTGGGTCCAACAAGCCTACACTGATATCCGTATGTATATATGGAGCAGTAAACTTCGATTTCCCGTGTGCATGTCCTTTCGTTCCCAATATGTGAAACCAAGGTCGGGAATGAATAAACATTTAAACCAATAACTTGTAATGATTAGAATCAAATGGAAATATCATCCTGAAGAACTCTTCGGTTATTTATCGTGATACTGAATATTTACTATGGAATTGTCAGTCACATTGTTTATGGACAGGGTGTATATATCGGTCAATCGGTACCTTTACAATAAATTTTGTTCTCCTCAGAAGTAAATCTGGATGAAATTCTGCTCCAGGCTTTCGACTGATCTGTTGATTTACTATGACAGTGCTGGAATGTTGCTAAAAGCGGTGTAAGACCATACTCACTCGCTACTAATCCATGGTGAAACATGTTGTATTAACTCGCCACATCTGGTTTTCAATTAATAGCAAGACGATGGGCCAACCCCATGAATTACCCTCTGCAGCTGGGTTCATTTGATGTAGGATAGACATCTGTTTTCATATATTGATATTAACGCACATAATACTTCCATTTGTAAGATGTAACTTCACACAAGTGTTTGATTTGGTTGAGTACAGGAGAGGTGAATCTCTCTCACTATCAATACTTGGAAAATTGCACAGTTGGCTCGTTCATCTTTTTCTTGCCTATACATACTACCCATCAAGAGTTTAGACTCACTAGTGTAAATGTGTCTACTTCAGTCAACTGTTCTAAACTAAATTTTGCAAAAGAGTTTACACTGTTTAAAGGTAATGTTTACACATGAACTGATGTATTGCAGTTTGTAATTTTAAAAAGATTATTATCTTCAGTTCAATAAATGATGAAACAGTGACAATTGGCGAATTCTTAACAATACTTTACCCCCCGAAACGCCTTCACATGCACGACATCTGCACATGCTTTTCAGCGATTTGATGAATGATCACTGTGCAGTTCATCTGCATAAGGCTACAACTTTATGTAACTAAATTCAGTGAACAACAGAAGCGGATTTTACACATTGTAAATTCGGCTCAAGCAGAGAAAAGACTTCAACAGCTGGCTTGCACACCAGATAGATTGGTGGGCAGAAGACAAAGTAAGTCAGTCTCTCTCTCACACACAAATTATCGTGGCATCCGTCCATCCACACACACACGAATTATCCTCTGCAGCTGGTACACGCACGCACCTTGCTTCAGTGACGCCAATTTCATTTGAGTATGTTCACTGGTATGTTTCGCCGTTTTCCTGAAAAGCGCACAGCGTAAAACCACCGTTAACGTGAGACAGTAATTGACTTCGGCACAAAATTGGGAAACAATCGGCATGGTTAAGAATGGAAGCTCATTACAACAGGTTGCCATAACATTTCACAAGTCTGGAAGTGTGATGTCCAGGCTTTGCAACCTGTTAAGACTGGGATGTCAATAGAGACCTGGTTGATCTCGGAAATAGGGATAACCTTACGCCTTACTCCTTACGCATTAACCCCGATAATCAAACTGGCATCCCATTTGCGCATAAAACAGGAACGATGCTTGAGTTCCAACCAAACATGCCTGTCCTTATATGGCCTAGGTGTGTCGGACATCTAGGCTCCAAACATTCAGGGTGTTGCCATGACCGGCCAAGTGGCCAGATCCTAGTCCCTTCCAACATTTCTTGGCCATAATGTTCGTGAACGACACGTGCAGCCTAACAACCAGGATGAACTTTCCCTGTCTCTACTAGAAGAATGGCATAGAATCTCCATTGGCATCTTTCTTCACCTCATACAGACCATGCCAAGAACTAGTCCCCAAACATGGGGTACACACTGTATATTGAAAACCATCGCTAGAGACAAACAGTATTATGTTACAATGGCAAAACATTCATGTCTTCCATTATTTTTTTCCATAAGTATATATGGATGCTATACAACAGCACTGAGGCCTTAGAATTTCACAAAACATCATTTCTTTAATTTCTGATTATTTATCATATATTGACACAGATCTGCCATTAAATTCTACTAGTTGGAATTGTGAGACTGTCCATTGGATATCGTAATGGTCAGAGCTTGTGGTGCAATGATGCTCAGAAGTTCTCTGGGAAATGAAGACATGTCCACTGATATTGTTGGCTCAATTGTTGACTCACCGCTGTTATTTCGGCTTCGTGTGATGTTATCAGGTAAAGGTGATACAAGGTCAAACTCACCATGTCTGTTTATGACAAATGACCGTAACATTTCATCTAGTTCACTTGATGGTGTCTGGAGACCACTTCTTACATTCTCAGTGTTTGTGCTGGGGACAGACTGAACTACTAACGCACAATTCAATCCCTGTGGATTTTGGCCTGTTTGACCATGATTTGAGTCATGGCATTGACCTACATTTTGCAGATGATTGAATTCACTTAATCCATGGTTCTCAAGTTCATTGAAGTTGATCTTGGTGGAATCTTCTGTTACAACACTTGGTGCTGATACAACTGGCTTCTGTTCTTGACTGTGTTGACGAACTTCACTTAAATTATGAAAGGGCACTGGCCCAATGGCACTTTCAACACTGGAATTAACTGTACTGCACTGGGTGACAATGTCAGACTGGGAGGCAGCATTACATACACTAGATGAATCAGAAGTTTTATGTTTGTTTCTTTGTAATGACTGAGTGGAGCTGCATTGCTCCTTCCCAGGAGGCAAACGAGTCAGAGATTCAGCAGGTTTTGATCGTTGTGAAGGAGACGTCAGTGTCTCCTTCCCCAGTAGTTGATTCTGTTGGGATGAAACTACACTGTTTTCCTTGGTTTCTGGAGTTTGAGTTGGTACTTTGTTGACCTGCTGCACAGAAGCCTCTGTATGTCGCTGAGACTGGACATACATTTGCTGGAGCTGCTCAAGACTTATAGGGCTCCCAACAGGGAGCCGAGCAGGAACACAGATGTTCTGGATGCCTCTCTGTTGCAACTGTTCAGGATTCAAAGGGGCCACAGTTACAAACTGAGGTAGCTGGGGCCTGCTTGTGTCATGAGGGTAAAATGGAACCTGCTGGTTCTGTGGTTGTTGTGCTCTTGCTGGCCCTGACTGCAGTAATGGAATTCTTAGACCCTGCAGATTGGGATGAATGTTCTGTAACTGAATAGGCTGAGCCACAACCTGAGATAGTTGTTGTGGATGAAGATTAATTACTTGATGGATCTGGTTGCCAATTTTAACCATATTTGATTGGTCAGTAGTTTGAGCTATTTCATCTTTGGTGAAATGTCTCAATACATTCGGTTCTGATATGTGAATCGTCTGGCCAGTCATTTCAGTGGATTGATTTGTATTTGTTAGGTGTGACTTGGGCTTCTGTTCAGACACTTGCTGTGTTGATGTGTTTTGAACTTCAGCTTGGGTTGTGGATGTCACAGTATTAGACTTGCTGGAACTTGCCTGCAGCACATACTGAGGTTGAGCTAGTTTTATCTGAATATTCGGTGCCTGTAGATGCAATACATTTGACTGACGATTACCAAGAACTGGAACCTGAAATTGAGGATGACCACTGGTGTTGGTGTACTGCTGCTGGTTCTGTGTGGGCACCTGTTGTCCAGCATTCAGCTGTTGCCCCAAGCGACCAACTGTCATCAGGTGAGACAACACAGAACTCTTCTGTGTGTTTGTCGCAATAGGACAGGTTGAGCTTGTTGTCAGGACTGTAGTGTGAGTTTCCAGCTGGCTGTTCTGAGTGTTTTGAGTGTTTTGGATGCTCTGGGTGTTCAGGGTGTTTGCGGTATTCTGGGAGTTTGGGGTATTCTGACATTGTGTTGTGGGGAGCTGGTTCAAAACTGCACTGGCCTGGAACTGTGGACTGTTGGCAGAGGCTGCTTGGAACTGACCCAGCTGTGATAACATCCCTGTGGCCAGACTCTGGAGAAAACAATAACACAACATGTTTCACACTTTTTAAATAAAAAACAAGAGTCATCAGAAAATGACATATCTCCCCGGCCCCTACATATTTGAAAGGACAAATCATCTGACAGTTACTTAATGCCTCTTTAGAAACAAAGCCCATCTGTCCATTTTGAGACGAAGTCCAAATTGTTTCCATGGAAACAGGAAACATAAATATGCCAAAAGTTTATAAATAGCAACAGGCATGACTTTGTAGTCTGCCTCAAATATCTGCCACGTTTTGCAGAAAAATATTGAACAGTTTTTGAGTTCTGCTCCGGAAATGAAGCCAATCCCTCCATTTTGAGACTAACTCCGAAACATTTCCACAGAAACCAAGAAAATAAGAAATCACAAAACCCTGTACATAGCAAAAGGCACCACTTTAGGTTCTCATTGATATATGTACCAAATTTTGCAGAAAAAGTTCTGCTCCAGCAATGAAGCCCACCCCACCATCAGACTAAGACCAAAATGTCCTATGGAAAAACAAAAAAAAAAAAAAATGCCAAAAATCTGTAAATAGCAAAAGGCACTACCATAGGTTCAGTTTATTATATTTATCAAATTTGGTGTAAGAATATTGAATGGTTTTGAGTTATGCTCCAGACACAAAATGATTACTGACGTATGGGCGAGGCATCAACTGTATCCCCCCTGCATTACATACTGGGGGGGATAAAAATGAACAGCTCACCTTACAGTTAACATAAAATAGCTGGTCTATTAGGCACTGGAACATGAGTATTCAGTGAGAAACTAGCATTTTCAGATGTTCAGTAATTTGTGGGGTGTTGAGGTTTTGCTGAAAAGCATGGGGCATGGGGTTTTAGGTAGTACTCTGAGGCACTTTGGGATTTTAGGTAGTATTGCAAAACAGGTGTTGGGATTTTAGTTAGTATTCAATAATTTATTGGGATTGTGGTGAGTATGCTATGGAGCACAGGAATTTTAGTTACTATTCTGTGGGACTTTAGGAGTTTAGTTAACATTCTCTAGGGTGAGTAAGTACTCTGTATTTTAGTGTGTATCCTGCTGAGGGCATTGGGATTTTAGGTTGTATTCTGTGGGGTGTTGGGAAATTAATTCTACATTACCTCTGGTCTGGCAATTTGCTGCATGAGTGTCTGCTGCATCATCTGTGTCTCGATCAGCTTCTGCTCTAACATCTTCAGCAGCTGGGCCTGTTGCTGCATAAACTGCTGCTGAACTTCATTCTGCAGTCAGAACACAGGTCTATACAACCATCATCTCAATCTAACAGTCCTGGTGCCTCAGTATCAACCTGCTTGAATATTTGTATTATTAAAGACACTGTTTACTCACATTCACTGACTGTGTCTGTGGCACAGGAGAGGTGACAGTGCTGCCCCCCGAGATGGTCTGACTTGACTCAGAAGGGCATGTGGGAGACCCAAGCATACTGGACGTACCAACACTGTCATCTGAAATCACAAGTTTTAGCACTTACAGTGTTTCACAGCATCAGTATAGTGAAAGTGATATTTATGTAATATCATCCAGTTAATACAGCGTTATGACCCCGTATTGCAATTAAATATTCTGATATTTCGACAATGTGGCACAGCAATGTATTGAATGATATTACTATCAGTGAAACAGGTGCTTGGTCGTGAGTCTGACTTGAAATAAATTTTACTACATGAATGTTTAACTGACTTATGACTAAAATCAGATCATATGAAGATAAGTACACACAACAGACAATGTGTATAAAGTGTTGCAATGAAGTGAAGTGTATAGTGAATGTTACACTCGCTTATACCACACAAGCTGGAGGCCTGAAATTCTCACAGGATGGCCTGCTACCAGGACCCATTTGCACAAAACGATAGCAGCGCTATGACTATCTTAAGTCTGTATTGGAGAATGGGAGTTAATATCACTGTAGTGTTTAGATCGCTTTGTGAAAGTGCTCCAAGGATCAAGTCCACACATGATGGGGCCAGGAACATTGCCTCTTACTGGGAGTTTGACTCAGTGAGTCACTGGAGATTCGCCGTGGGTTTTCCATCCAGTATTTCCTAAGCCCATGCTGGGGTGGTTCCCTCTCTCCTCCTGTCTGCTTCATCTGCTCATTGACCTTCCCTATGGTGCTGGCACTACAACCGGTCACCCATGTGATGAACTTGTAGCAGTTGGACCTCACACCACCTGAATATACACAATTCGAGGGGGCAGTGTGTAAAATAAGTGGGGGTCGATGGTAGTCAAAAGGGGGTCAAAGGGGTCAGTCTGTCGGGGGTCAGTGAGGATTCAGTGGAGGTCAGTGAGGGTTCAGGGAGGGTCAGTGGTGGTCAGAAGTGGGTCAGATGGGTCAGTTAGTGGTGAGGGTGTGGGGGTCGATGTAGGTCAAAGGGGGATCAGTGGGAGGTCAATGAGGGTCTAAGGTTGGGTCAATAGTGATTGGAGGGAGTCAGTGAGGGGTCAGTAATGGGTCAATGGGGGTCAGAGGTGGTCAGCAAGTGTTAGAGTGTGTGTGTATGTTAAATACCCTGTTTTTTGATATCACCCATAGTCATTTTACAACAAGCAATAGTGCTGATATTGACCTATAAAAATCAGGCACATCATAAATTTTGCAATTAATCACACATTAAGAAATCACCATTCTCTGCATTATTTGGTGTTTGTCTTAAAATGCAAACATCTGTTTGTTCATAAGGCATGAGAACACATAACTTCATGTCTTCAGCAATATAACTGTGATTGGTATGGAATGTGACATACAAGAATGGGGATCTCAAAAACGAGTAAATCCAAGAAATCTGCAAATCTTTGGAAAATCCTCAAGCCCAGTTTACAATCAAATCACCACTGATAATTCTGAAATCTGGACCACATTCATAAGATCCTTTTGAATGTTTTGGAAACTATGCAAACACAAATTCAGAAGTGAACTTTCATCTGTAATGGATATTGTTTACAAAACCACAAGCAACCACAGTCATGAGCTGTCTATTACATGAGATGGGGTATTCAAGTGGTTAAAGCGTTCACTCTCGTCAACCCAAAGACCTGGCTTTGATTCCTCATATAGAATAGTGAGTGAGTGAGTAAATGAGTGAGTATGTGAGTGAGTAAATGAGTGAGTGAGTGAGTGAGTTTAGTTGTATGAAGCACGCAGCAATATATATATATATATATATATATATTTCAGCTATATGGTGGCAGTCTGTAAATAATCAAGTCTGGAGCAGACCATCCAGTGATCAACAGCATGAGCATCGATCTGCGCAATGGGGAACTGATGATGTGTGAACCACATCAGGTAGCCCGTAGTTGCCTCTTCCAACAAGCACAGTCACCTTTTATGGCAAGCATGGGTTTATCAAGGCCTATTCTACCCGCTACCATCATGGGTCCCCACACTGACACAATGTCTAAAGCCCATTTTCTGGTGTCCCCCATCATGATATTGCTGGAATATTGCCAAAAGCAGCGTAAAGAGCCAATGAACTCACTCACTCGTGATGTAGATATCTCACACGGCTGCACTATGCATTCCTGAATTCATCACACAGTGTTGTATCAAATGACAAATGTCACCAATACAAAGTGTCTAGATGTATAGTCCATTTGGCAAATTTTAATGACAGTTTGTCAAATAACTTTTAAATTTTAAGGAAAAATACCTTCTGTCCTATGTGAGACTTGGCTACGATGAAAAACATCGACCAAATAACAACATGCAGAGAGTCTTAGTCTATCTGAGAACTTACATCACAAATGCATTCACATAATATCTTTGAATGAATGTAGGCTTAAGTCTTTGAATGTCATTTAGAAGTGAAAATACATAGGAAGTGAAAATACATAACGTTGTGTTCTCTCATAAAGAAGTTGATATCCATAAAAATCTTCATTCGAATGTAGGCTTCCTTACAAAAAAACACATAACAACGTCAGTACAAACTGGCCACCAGTACAAGCAGTTATCTACTGCTCTTGCAGAGGGAAGTAACTGCTTGATACATTGGATCTAGGTTTTCATGGCATTGCAGCACTTCACTGGAATGGTGTGCTACAGCACAAAAGTCTCACCAGAGGGTGTTAACATTTCTGCAAGAACTCTCCTAGCCTCTTGTTGACCTGATGCTGCTCGCTCTCTCCACTGTAACAGCAGGCGATGGTGGGTCAAGGCCATCTACCAACATGCAAGTGTACACTTTCAGAAAGTGTCTTCACACACAGAGGCCTTCAGCACAACTTATTGGTCATGTCAAAGAGATTATCAGTTTCTCTCAAATTTTGCCGAGGCAGTTTCTCAATGAAAGGACAAACTGTAGGTACAATAGAGGAGGGGGGCATCAAGTTGCCAAAATGTTTGCCAAACCAAAATTTGTGTTTTCTTAAATTGTGGGACAAGTATGATCAAATAATAGAGAGCAAAAGACTAATTTGGGTCATAGTGCCTGAAAGCAAAGGGTGTGACTGTAACAACTACCTCAAAGGAAGGCTTCCTACACATGGTATGACCCTATCAACCAACTCAAACCATGGCTTCTTACACAGGGTGTGACCCTAACTCAAAGCGTGGGACCCTTACAACCACCTCAGAGCAAGGCTTTCTACACCAGGTGTGACCCTAACAACCACTTCAAAGCAAGGGTTCCCTCACTCATATAAACCTGAAGTCTGCCTCTCACGATATATTAGGCCATATCTTGTTTTTCTCAAAACAAAAACCGCATTTGAGGTTTTTGTTTTGTTAGTACGGTTTTCCAAGGTTTTACTTTCATTAGTAAAACCTCTTCCCAGGTTTTACAGTTTGTAATTGTCTTTTCCTAACTCTATTTGAACACCAACATTCAAATGATAATGATTCAAACTTTCAGATTGGTAAGAAGACACTCTACCACACGGCCACTGGTCCCATGGAAGAAATGGGGTTGAATTATCTATTTATAGTTACTGTCATTAAATTGACTTTTCTTACACTTCTGTTATTGTTATGTAGTTCCATTAAATGATCATCTGCATTGTAATTATCCATCATTGACAGTATATATGTTTCAGTAAACACTTCTCCTCGGTTTTGGTATAAAATGTAAAACCATCAAGTTCAGGAAATCCCTCCGGTTTTACATGTCTACCAAAACCTCGGAGGCATGTTTTCTTCTATACTTTACTCACTCTGACACAGTTGTCCACACAACACTTTTCTCTGTGCAGCTCCATGAGAGATATCAGCTGTCCTAACGCAGCCTTTCCCTTCACTCTCTGAGCTCGACATCCTCTCTGAAAGTCAAGGCGACACATGATAGCAAGTGATCAGGTGGTCAGACTCGATGCTCATGTTGTTGATTGCTGGATATCTGGTCCAGACTTGATTATTTACAGACTGCTGCCATATAGCTGGAATAGTACCAATTGTAGTGCCTGACCATCTGGGGCGGTTAGTTTTGTGACAAGACGGTCAGTTTTTAAAAGTTGCTTGTCCAATGGTCTTGGACAAATTGGACTTTCAGTATCAAGACTTAAACTTAGACTGAAACAGATTTGAAAACATTTGCAGTTTCCCTCATCTTATTTACCATCTTATTATTCCAGAAAATTTTGGACTGGCAACTTTCAAATCGGTTTGGTAACAACACTGATCATAATAAGGTCATTATAGAGACAGGTCTTAGGAAAGTATCATAATAAGGTCATTATAGAGTAGGTTTTGGGAATGTATCATAATAAGGTCATTTTAGAGTAGGTTTTGGGAATGTATCATAATAAGGTCATTATAGAGTAGGTCTTAGGAATGTATCATGATGAAGTCATTATAGAGACAGGTGTTAGGAATGTATCGTGACAAGGTCATTATAGAGACAAGTGTTAGGGATGTATCGTGACAAGGTCATTATAGAGACAAGTGTTAGGAATGTATCGTGACAAGGTCATTATAGAGACAGGTGTTAGGAATGACAGACGACAGGTCATCGTCTCCCAATTACATAGATCGATGCACATGTTGTTGATCAGCAGATTGTCTGGTCCAGACTCAACTATTTATAGACCTGATATTGCTGAGTGTGTCGTGAACTAAACTCATTCACTCACTCAGTTGATCAAAGCACAAGTAAAACCACAATTGCTTACTCCCAATAAATGACACCCATACCTCCTCTGTCTTCAGCTTTTTATGTAGGAAGTTGTTGGAATAGCGCAGCACTTTCTGCGTAGCTCTCTCACACAGTGACATCGTCTTTCGAAGCACCTCTCTCTTCTCCAACACAAACATCTCATATGCTGCAGACTTCTTCTGGCCATTACCTAGCCCAATATTCTTGGCTCTACAGAAAGACATCGAATGCACCTTATATTACCGAAGCCGGACCCTGTCTTACTCAGGATGGTATATAGGGCCTGCACATTACCGTTCAGTTGATGAGCATTCAGATTAGGTCCCCAGCAACCCAAGAAACACAAAGGACTTGACTAGAGAGTGATAGTAATGTCTGCTTTCACACTTCAGTATATCAATTTTTCATTTTCCAGATGAATGAAGAATAATTCATGAACAACAACATATTAGAGTTCTTTCCATTTTTCAGTGATAGGCAGTTTCAAATTAAGGTTTTATTGTCTGAATATGCCCTGTGTTTCACCTCTTGCCTTTCCTGCCAGACTCGCACAACTTCTCTGCATCATAGAACTTCAAGGCACTGAGTCGTTTGGCTTCCTTGTGTAGTTCTGCCAGGTCAAGTCCTCGCTTCCTCATGTCATCCTTGTTACCTACACCACATGTACCCAGTGAACAGAATCAGTACAGGAATATTTAGGAGATAGGAGTCAAATGTTCATCACATAAAACACAGCAAAACATAGAACAAGCCTCCTTTCATACAAAAATCTGGGGTTATTTTCCCAGTACTTGTTAATCAGGTATTGGCCAGTACAGGTAGGCAGGTCATAAATGTTAAAAGCAACCCATGAGCATGTGTGTTGTAACTGGTGGTTAACAGATCTATTTATTATAGGATATTTACACAGATCACATATCCATGCATCTAGTGCTTGCACAAGGCGCTGGTATTTAACACCTTGGTCATTTGATGTAAATCTCAACGGCACATTGTACCATCAATCTGAACTCCCTTGGGAGATTACAAGCCGTGAGGTGTATCTAGTTATTGTCAGTATCTCATCTTTTCAAGGTACCCATTCACAGTTGGGTGCACTGGAACTAATCACAGTGCTTTGTCCATGTTCACTGTATGTCGCTGGGTGCATGCACATATTCATGACGCCACCAACTGGTCATACACCAATGGATTCAAGAGTTCTTGTAAGCGCACAGGATTGTGTACTGTACATTAGGGGTTGTGACAACACTGAAAGAGTCTGCACAGAAAGTTGACTCCAAGGTTTTTACCACTTGCCCCTACTGCGATTCTTAAATCAATAAAATGAACTCCGGTTTACTATTCTACCACCCTATTATATAACATGTAAAGGTGCATCAGAGAAATATGGCGACATGATCAAAAACTGGACAATTACACACTCATCAATTAATATATCGTATCTTGAAGGTCTCACAAGAATTAAAAGCTTTTGTCCATATTTCCAGTGTGTGTAGGAGGCATATATACAGGAAGCATTTGCCAAAGACCAAGTTGCTGTGCAAGCAGTATACAAAATTAAGTCGTCAGTGCTTGATTCAGTAACTCTGGTGATCTAACTGGCTCACACATTACAATGAATGAATGGATTTTTATGTGATATTTTCACTCTTTTTGAAATAATTCTTACCAAGATGAAAAACAGACTGTGACATCTTGGATGGAAGATGTTTGAATTTCCTTTTCATTCTAGCATGTCGTAAGAGGTGACTAAAGGAATCAGGTGGTCAGGCTCCCTGAATTGGTTGACACATCATCAGTTCCCAGTTGCATAAAATGATGCTCATGCTGTTGATCACTGGACTGTCTGGTCCAGACTCAATTATATACAGATCGCCACCATACAGCTGTAGTATTGTGGAGTGCAGTATAAAAGTAAACTTACTCGCTCATTCTGGCACATGCATTTTTAAAAAATGTTATTAACTAATTTGATTCCGCTGGCGATTTAACTTTTTATACCTCCAGAACAGCAACTCGGTCCTTGGCGATTATACAAAAAGCAACAAATGCATCCCCATTGAAAGCATATGTATATGCATCCTACACACATCGGAAATATGGACAAAGGTGTTACATACTTGTGAGACCTTTAAAATAGAATATATATATTGATGTGTGGGTAATTATTGAGTTTTCCATCATTTCTGTGATGCACCTTTACATGATATAAAGTTGGTGGGTTGGATAGTAAAGCAGGACTTAGTTCATCGATTCTGACCCACAGCAGGGGCCTGTGGCTTTACACCCAACATCTCAAGCTCACTGGATCACTTAGCCTGGCACCTTAGCCAGCTCACCCACCATGCCTAAGAGTCAACAAAATCGCTCAAACGCTTAACCAATTTCTGGAAGAGAAGCATCTCGTTCTTGACTTACGTGACTGAGCCCCTATTCTGTATTATTAATCTCACCATCAGCGTCGATGTACACCTGAAGACACTTGCAGGGCACCATCTTGAAACTGGGGCAATACAGAACCTCAGCTGAGAAATACAAGATGGAGATGGAGATCGGATGCGAAAAGGCCTGATTGTTAGAAAGGAGAATTTCTTCTTCATGTACAAAAACACAGACTATTGCCTGTCAAGGGACACATAAAGTTTGGTTTGTTCAGATACAAATGAATAATACTGAATGTTTAAATTCATTCTGAAATCAGTCTTGATTAACTTCATGTAATTTTAGCAGTGTCGAAGAATACCTGTCTCCATTCAGACAGTACAGCATCTGAGGACGATTAACAACTGTGTAGCATGGAAAGTTACAAATAATCTATGGCACCACACAGTCAGACTTGACGTATAGCTCCTTAATAAGCAATAACTGTCATTCAAGTAGCTCCAGCAGTTTCTGTGTTTCTGTATCAAGCAGTGTGCAGAGGTCGCAAAGAGTATCGCAAGCACCATAATTCAAAACAAAATTATTTGAGACATCAAATTTAGATTGCCACCAGTTGTACAATAGGGTTAAATTTCAGTTCACCAGTTAAATTGTGTTTATTGAAACTTTGACCATACTGAGACAGTTGAAAAAAATCTGTTCCAATATACCCGCTCAAATCTGCTGCAAGACAGCAACTATGTGGTGGGCCAGTGTGAGATTTCTTTCCTCTTTCTTTGCAAAAAAGTTATTAATGTTTTGGCCACACAAGCTGCAATGTGTAACGTTGCTGACCATCATTCATTATAAAACATGGCCTTCTACCTTCAGGCATTTGCAGTTCAGCTGCAAGGGTTGTTGCAAACAGTTTTGCTTCCTGCAGATATTTGTCTTTTTCTTCCTGTGAGGGCAAAGGTTTCAATTTCTTCGGTTTCTTAGGACGATCCAGTGCTAACCCTACAATGTAAATACAATGTCCTCTCATAATCTAAAGATAAAAATACAAACGAACATGGAGATCAAATATTTGATATCACATACCTCATGAAGATTTCTGAAGATTTATTGAAGATTAAGTGTTAGTAGTAACCCACAGACAGTGTTGTCCCAGGCATCTGGTAGTTTGGCAACAAAAGGAGATAACAAACAAACTATCATAGTTTCAAGTTTGTTTATTGGTTTGTATTACAAGGGGGTATGCACACTAAATCAAACACTTACACTTACCACCTTTGAAACTATGATCACTTATTTAACAACTTTTTCTCTAAGTTGAATAAAATTCTAAGATTTAAATTTTCAATTGGCAAGGTAAAATTATGAGGATTTGCATTATTAATTTGACTTTATTTGATTTATGTTTTTGTTTAAGGTAGATTTTATTGGTACATTCTCACTGCAAACAGACCACAGCTGCCTCCTACGACAAGAATAGTCACCGTTTGTGGCAAGCATGGGTTGTTGAAGATCTGTTTTAACAAAGAGCTTCATGGACATCAGTGATCTGAACATGACAGTTTGCAGAAAGTGTTCTCACCACAAGCATTACAGAGCAGGAGAGTCTTCCCTGTGGTCGGATCCATGTGAATTCTGGGGCTCGGCATGTGCTTGCTGCGTTTCACTCGGGAGCCTCGCTTTGACATCAGGGGGTTACATACATAGGAGGTCTTGCACAGGTCACAAGAAAAAGGCGTTCCTACAAAGTTACAGCATTTCATTATCACTACTACATCTGTATGTGGAGATAAAGAATGTCTTTGGTAGGGCAGAAATGATCACTTGATGATAATGTGACACATCAACCACAATACAGGACAATGCAACCACAATGCAAGTCCATGTTGGGGTACAGAAATTCAGCCGTTAGCAAGCGTCATCCTCAACAAGAAAGTTTAATTTCTTAGGCTTCCTTTACCACAGATAGGCCGATGATGTTGAACCTTCTGAGATTCATAGTTACAACATCAGCACTGTGTCTGACACATGCATGTATAAAGTTTAAAGTCTAAATGACCCCATGTTTACTGAGGCCAAGGTGACAGCTGGAATGTGCTTCAGTGTTGTGTTTCTAATTGCAAGAAACATGTTTTGGAATTGTTTCCATACCAGGCTAAAAGGAGGAAGTTGCATACAGCAGGGTTTAGGATGATTGCTCTCAACCCAACCCAAAAGAAACGCATACTATGTTGTGTTTTAATAATATGCAAGTTATAGCAATTTACATGATTTTACACAAAAGAGTAATGTTGGACATTCTGAATGTGATAAGAAAATCAAAATGTTCATAGAAAATGTGTAATATGCTGGAGAAGAGATTGTAAAGGGGACAGTCTATAAAGAGCAGACATTATGAAAAGTTTTAAAGCATAATTAGGTGATCTGCCCAAATTTTGGTATACAGAGTGTCCATATGGATAGCAGTAAGATATCATTGCAGTACTCCCATTTGATCTTCTTTGTGTCTTCCATCTTGAGTCTGAGATGTCATCAGCCAAACTCCCTGAAACTGGCTTTTAAATTCCATTTTACTGATACTGTAGTAAAGTCATAAACTTGCAGGCGCATAAGAAAGTAAAAAGGTGGTCAGTTATACAGTTATCTTCACTTATTTTCTTTAGGTTCTATAGTGACAAACCACATTTCAATTTGTTGCTTCAATCTGAAAGACTAACCATTAGGTAACTTGTCATAGGGTCGATCAGGTGCAAAGGCTGATCCTGAGTTGTTTTTTTTCTTCTTCTTCTTGATATTCTGTCCTGAGCGGACTTTTGTTGAGGGATGTTCAAGGTCAAGGTCAGGTGAAAATGATCTTTTCTTTCTTCTCTCCCTTTCACTTTTCCGACTTCCTTGGCCTTCAAGTGATGATGAACAGACAAACTCATCCATCTGCAAGACAATCAGGGTAACATGTGTCAGCGCCAAGTAATGTCCTTGACCTTCAAGTGAGGAACAAACTCATTCATCTGCAAAATAACTATGGTAACATATGTTAGCACCATGTAACATCCTTGACTCGGTGGTTTGTACTCTTTGTAACATTCCACTAACAAATAAAGCAAGTCCAAACATTCATTTCTTTTCACCCATATACCTGAGATCAAGCCAATACCAGCTGAGAGAATATAGGTATTTAACATGAATATTGTGATTATGTCCCTTTGCTTTCTTAGACTTAAACCAGACATCACATGCAGCATGATGATGTTATTTGTCTGGTATTGAATCATAACAATTGATTCCCATGGTGCACTGACGCAGAAGGTAACTGGACATCAGTCTGTAAAAATACACAGAGTGAAACCAACAGTAAAGTTATGTGCTGTAATTATAGGCAATTATTATTTCAGCAACAAGTGATATATTTGGATTCAAACATTAGGAAAATATAGATATGGAATACAATGTATTAGACTCACGATGATCGGTTATAACTAAGAGATGAAAACTCTAACAACATCAAATAACTCAACTTGACAATCAACTGAGATCAAGGTTACTACATCCCAACAGCTTATAACCATCTATGAATATGCCAGTCAAGAATAACCCTACCATACATGCTGTCTATCTGCCTTCCTAGCCATAATCTGAAATCACAACAGCTATCTGTGATGTCATCACACCAGACATGAGCTTCCTAAGCTGTATAGCCTTCATGTATATTTTCTCCTTGTACATAAGGCTGTGAACATGCAAAGATCGGTGTTACAACTGATCTTTGGCAACCCATGCTTGTCGAAAGGGGCAGCCAACGGGGTCGGGTGGACAACCTTGCTGACTTGGTTGATGCATGTCACCATATCTCACCGATGCTCATGATGTTGATCATTGGATTGTGTGTTCCTGACTTGATTATTTAAACACCAGCACAATATAACTGGAATATTGCTGTATGGCCTTAAAGTTTCACAACCAAACCAAACCAAAATATAATTATCTGCATTACCAGCTGGATAAGAGTGTCAGCCAGGATGACCATGGGTGAAGAAAGAGGAAAACGACTCTGAAGTCTTGGATGCCGCAGGTGCCATGCCAGATCCAAGACAGAGCGTGATCAAATCTACAAAATTCCACGGATCCACGGAAAATTTTGAACACCTCAATGTTAATTTTGAACTGTTTGAAGCATGGGTATTGGATCGCACACTTCAGCCAATCTGTATGCATCAAAAGATTCAAATCTTGCATGTTGCTGTTTTTTCCCGCATTTACTGTCTTAGTAAAATGTCTTAGTGTAATTCCCCTTCTTAATATTCACAAGGACTACATTTTGACGTTTTGTCAAGATTTATTCACTGGAGCGCGAGACAAATCTTTTTGTACCCATTGCTAGATTCTGTAGACGCACAAGAAAAACAGATAGAGAGTCATCTCCCTTCCATCGATTTGCATTCATAGAACATTGGTAATTTCCATGCATAATTTGTGATTCAATGTTATTAGAAGAAGTAAAGAAGTACTACTAGTAAGTACGGAATGCTTTGCCACTGGCAGGGGGTACACTGCAATGTACCTCGCTCATAAGTGGGGTACATTGATGATTATGCTTAGCCAATCAGAAAATTACATTTATGTGTGAGGTAAGTTTATAGTAATGTCACTTTTGAGCAGCTTATTCACACCTAAGGTCAAAACGTTTTATAACTCTGCATCTTGCAGGTCCATGAGCTTGATCAGTGATAACACAGAAGGGACAAAATGTTTTGCATGCAAACTATATTCATAGGCATGTTTTCATGAAATCATTGTACAATGTTTTTTTATTTGAGTTGTGTTGTTAATATCTGTGATTGTAGCATGTTTTATTATAAGGGTTGGACATGTTTTATTATCTGAGTTCTGTTATTACAATGTCTGTCATTGTAGCATACTCTGTTTTAGGGTTCTGCTTATTTTGTCATTGTAGGGTGATTTATTAGCAGGGTTTTCTTATTAATGTCTGTCATTGCTGGGTGTTTTATTGTTAGGGTTCTGTTATTATTGTGTCTGTCATTGTAGCATGTGCTTTTACTCAAATAGCATTCATAGTTGGCCCAATGTTGGGTCAACTATGAATGCTATCTGGGTATTAAGGCTCTGCTTATTTTGTCATTGTAGGGTGTTATATTATTAAGGTTCTCTTATTAATGTCTGTCATTGCTGGGTGTTTTATTGCAAGGGCTCTGTTATCATAATGTCTCACTGTAGCATGTTTTGTTATTAGGGTTCTTTTTTACTGTTATTGCAGGATGTTTTGTTATTAGGGTTCTCATTGATGTCAGTCCTTGAAGCATGTTTTATTACTAAGGATCTGCTATTAATGTCTGTCAGAAGTTTTCCTCCACTTCACAGTAACATGTCAGCAACATCGTCACAACACGGCGCCTCCACATCTGCAACATGCCCCCGTCATTGTAACTTGTATAACTTACTCAAGAAAACACTATTGAGAATTCGAAGCGTTCTACATTGTTTACCATCAAAATACTTCACGAACACTTTTCCTAAGACTTTGTTTGAAAGAAAATTCAAATATAACGAAATACACGGTGAACATTGTAATATGCATATCCACCTTATTGGGAAGATGAAACATCCCTGAGGTGAATGACAACTTACTGGAAATAACCCATTGTGTTCGACCGGAAGCGTGTGTTGGGAGAATACGCGATATTTACAAGTAGGAAATACGTCAATGTATCCGCATAATCTGTAAATTGTATCAAGCATGCGCATTGTTTGCATTACCTGTGGTGTACTTTACCTTTCAATGCGATATGCACGTGGATTCCGTCAACTCTAAACCGAGAAACGGCCTGCACAAAAGTTCAGCGTTCCGCCATCACACTTGACCGTGAAAGGGTTCGTTGAACTCTCCCAAAGAGTGTTGAGAAGGAGTTGCTTCCCTTTGAACACCAGCGTTGCCAACACAAACGCAAAGTACTGGCAGGGATCATCAACAGTCTTCTCATCTCCCTGGTATTGATGACTGTGATACAGGCGTAATATGCAGTTCAGCAAGATGTACATGTATTTTCTGCATATGTCTATTTCTTGTAACACATTCAGATGTATCGGCAGGCTTATCTCTGCAATCACAAATCAAATATGAAAAATAATTTACGGAATATGTAATGCAATAGATATAATACCAGCAGTCGCCTTTTATAAACAGCTACTGAAAACTTATATCGTTCAATTTCAAACCAATAATTTTGCAGATATTTTTCGGAGAAAACTAGTTGTTAGGTTTATTTAATTTAATCAGACTAAGACAGCATTGCATGGTTGCAAAAACCATACTGTATGTACTGATACAGTGGAGGGCGTGGGGAAAACCACAAAATTAAATTTGTGAAGTATATAGATGTGAATGTATTCTATATAATATACTACACTGTGGGAATAAAGATGACCAGAAAAAAGAAAACAAACGAAACAAAACAAAGTAAACTGGAGCTGAATATTGGCCGGTGTGTTGATATTTTACAAATCGTGGTTATGCCTAAAATGGACATCTCTCCCAATGCATTTTAGAAATTTTACGTATCATCAGTAATAGTTTCAGTATGCAGCTTTGAGAATAAAGCTATTTTCCTACCACTGATAAGATCTTGAGTGGGAATGAATGGCTTCCTGTGATGTTACATCGACAGAATAATTACCCTTATCGGTTGAATAGATAACCATACAACAGAAAGAGCATCACGGCCTCGGCAAACATAGGTCCTACAATCACCAACATTTACGTGGAAACATATCATCGTTTTAGAGCGTTTGGTTTATTTTCTGTGATCTTATCTAGTTTGTAATATCAGTTTTGCCTTGATGACGCGAAGATGTGGTGGAAACGTTTTTGTGGAGTGTCAAGATGGGAATGAGAAGCGATCGGGAAGCCAAGTGACGTCACTCGCTCACAAACACAGTGTTGTGCATTATTACTGCACAGCTACGATGAGAAAATATGAAATTTGAATCGAATGAACTGAATGAATGAATGCACCAAAGGTTTGGAGAGTTCTACATCCAATTATGTATATATGCTAGAATCAAACATATATTTTTGAAAAGATACAAAATGCAGTAATATTTGAAACATACAACAGAGCACAGTAAACTTTAACTCTTAGCTACAGATGATCATTGGTCATTATGTAAAAAACATGCATTGCTTGCTGTTCTCAAAAATACGGAATGCTGACTAAGTTCCATGCACTAATGCGTTTTGCAATAATGTGCATGAACTTAGCCCAGCTATCAACAGTCATGCCCTGCTCTACCGGAGTAATGGAACCAAGGTATATCAGGACATACTCATCTTCACCATTCTTCAGTCTCATGTATGTGTCAAGACAGACGTTATCAACCAGACGCTCGTTCAGCGCATTTATGTTTTCTACCAGCTTGTCACAATATAGTATCTGATGTTTTGCATTGCTCTCACTTTCAGTCTCGCGTAACAGACGCAGCCCAGGTGTGACGGGCAGTATACCAAGCTGTATCAGAGCATAGACAGGAGGGGTGGCCGTGTTATACCACAAACGCAGGTTTTAGAGACGATGAGGAAAAGACGTGTATGAATAGCATTAAATCTCTGCTTGGACGCTTGTGGAGCTTACTCTCCCTTCAGTGTGTTTATGATGGCATATAGACTTCTGTACCGTGCAATTCCATACATTTTTGCATGAA
Source organism: Haliotis asinina (assembly GCF_037392515.1). NCBI lineage: Eukaryota > Metazoa > Mollusca > Gastropoda > Lepetellida > Haliotidae > Haliotis > Haliotis asinina. The sequence continues at coordinate 47,104,151 of NC_090281.1, forward strand.
AATTCTACTGTTGTCATGAATCTGAAAAACCATATTTGTGAGCTGCATTCAAAAGGTCATGGGCAATTGATCTTGTACTTTTAATCATAGTAGACATATATTCCGCAAACCTTAAATACAACTTGAAGACAGGTTTCACAATACTGGTACTGGCTGAGCGACAGAGTCGACCCAGAAATAGGAGCTTTGATTCATCAACTCTGCCTTGCATTGACCATAGTCCTAGAACCTGAATTGTAGCAACTGTAGGGGATCCTGTAGGGGAGATTCTGAACTCGTCTAGCAAAGTAGCACTGGGCAGTTTCCATTTCGTTCATCTCAGTGTTGCCGATATATTGCTTCCTAACTCACATGCGTAGAATGCAGAAGGAATGATATAACTCTTTGTCAGATATTGGACGACGACACGTGGTTTAATCCACCAGCTCTTAATCCTACATCTCGGAGTGAATTTATTGCCCTTAATTCTCGCCATGGCACAAACACGGGTTGACATTTCTCTGTATGGATGATGTACCACGCACAGTCAGTGTTGGATTTGATTGGAGGTCTCGTATGAACGATTCAATGTGTGAAGGACAGGGCAAAGTGACGTCACTCATTCATAATCATTGTGTTGTGGATTGTTACTGCGCAGCTACTATGAGAAAAATGAAATTTGAATCGAATGAATGAATGTTCCTTATTTCCACTAAAGGTTTGGAGAGGTTATGCATCCAATTATGTATATATTTTAGAACCATCATATATTTGTGAAAAGACACAAAATGCAGCAGTATTTGAAACATACAACAGACCACAGTAAACTTTAACTTTTGGCTACAGGTGATCAGTGGTCAGTATGTAAAAAGCATTTATTGCTTGCTATTCTCCTAAATACGGAATGCTGGTATGAAATTTAAGAAACAGATATTACTACGTTTTCAAACAAATCGTTTTAAGATAAATGGTATCTGTGTACCAAAAGGCGAGAAATTCCTTATCTGCACGTTTCACATCATTAGAACTTTAGCGTATGGATCTAATTTCAGCTGATGGAAACAGCGTTTGTATTTCAACACAGTGTTTGTTAATATGTAGTCAGTATTTTGTAAGTATTTCACAATCAGGCAGGGCCTTCTGTTTACAGGAAGCTCCTCATTCAGGGACAACAATCGCCTGAGCAGGATTATCCTTCCAGTCGCGGACCGACTGTACACGTCCTGCTGTGCGAGCAACACTTAAGTATGTCCCGTCACCTACTGCTGAGTTCGTAATGGCGACAAGTGGGCCCTATACCAAGTCGACCTAACCAGTGACTTGGAAACATACCTGCAGACTACAGGTTCTAACTATGTGGATATTTACTGCGTTGAAGGACTGTGATTGATGCTTCAAGGTAAATCAGCAATGTTTATGTTACATGAAAGGTAGTCAGGGTTGGACAGAAAGTAGCCTGGGCATAAAGACCTCAGCCTATCAAACCTTCCGATGTACCTCTAGATTGACAGGCTGAGGTAAGGTCAGGTGGCTGTGAACACTCACACGGTCATACAGAGTGTATATCTGGTCTTCCTCAGGGGTGTGGATGAGACAGCACCCCTCTCCGTCCCTCCCTCAGACGGGCGTGGTAAGTGTACCCGGTAACCACTGCCTCTAGCTCGGTGTGTCAGTAAATAAACAGTAATCAGTATGGTGTCATGTTCCGGGCCCTTTGCTTCCATCGTAACAATTATACTGTATATAACTATAAATAGTTACGATCGTGTACAGTATGTCATACAGGTATACTTTGAGTCAGCATGCTAGTATTGTGACATTACAGATAATGACGTAGCGTGTTACTTGAGTCGTCCTCGTCCGTTACACTTACAGCTATTGTATCCTCACAATTAAACACATAGGAGGTAATCAAGTAAAACAGAACAAAGACCGAGTAAACACCCAGACGCAGCGAGAGTAAACATGAACAAACACGAACACGTAAGAGGTAGAGACCACTTCCTGTTTACTGTCTACACAGTGTCTTGGGTGATCAGCTGGTTGTAGTGCTCGACTTCCAGGCTTGTCAGTTAACTGTATGATTTCCGAGCACAACATCCCATTTTTAATATACTGGACGAAATAAGTAAGGGATAAGTTCGTATTTTTATGACTGTTATTTTATCAGTATGTCAATAAATAAATACATCATTATTCATAGTTTCAAAATTTACAAATATCCCTATCTATTTTTGTCCAGTATATATTGCCCGAGCAGACATCCACTATGCAGAGAGTCAGACTACACGACTTATTCCGAGTTATCTGCAAGCCAAACATGTGGTGCAGGTGTCTTGAAATCACACATGTGGTGCAGCTGTCTTGAAATCACACATGTGGTGCAGGTGTCTTGAAATCAAACGTGTGGTTCAGGTGTCTTGAAATCACACATGTGGTGCAGGTGTCTTCAAGTGAACCATATGGTCCAGGTATGTTGAAGTCAACCATATGGTCCAGATGTCTTTAACTCAGACATGTTGTTCAGGTATCTTCTACTCAAATATGTCGTCCAGGTGTTCCCATGTCAGAAATATGTTAATGTTGTCAACAGGTCAGATATCTGTCATTTTTGTCAACAGATCAGACGTGTGTCGATGTTGTCAACAGATCTGACGTGTATCAATGTTGTCAACAGGTCAGATATGTTTCATTGTTGTCAACAGGTCAGACGTGTGTCATTAATTGTTGTCAACAGATTAGACATGAGTCATTGTCCACGGTTTAGCCGTGTCATTGTTGTCATTGTTGTCAATAGGACACACGTGCGTCATTGTTCTCAACAGGTCAGATATATGTCATTGTTGTCACCAGATCAGACGTGTATCAATGTTGTCAACGGATCAACCATGTGTCAAAAGATCACACTTGTGTCATTGTTGTCAACAGATCAACAGATCAAACTTGTGTCATTGTTGTCAACAGATCAAGCTTGTGTCATTGTTCTCAACAGGTCAGATATATGTCATTGTTGTCAGCAGATCTGACGTTTATTGTTGTCAACAGATCATACATGTGTCGTTGTCAACATGTCAGTCATATGTCATTGTTGTCAACATATCAGACCTGTGTCATTATTGTCAACAGACGAGACATGTGTCATTGTTGTCAACAGGCGTCGCTGTTATCAACGGGTAAAGCATGTGCCAGACATATACATGACTACACGTTAATCTCACTTGCAGTATTGCAGGCACATGTATTACTCGCAAAGTGAAGGTATGTCAGCAAAAACATATTAGAGTAGGGTCGTAAGTTCAGTCCACATCACGTCATTAATTCCTAATGTCGTCATTATATATCTAAATTGTCACACATAGGACAATTGGTTATTTTCTACTTTAATACTGTGTGAGAGTCTGTGCGTCACACTTATCAACCTTCGCCAACCTATATAACTCGCAAAATGTTTTGTCCGCATATCAAGGAAAGTTATCAGAATTATTAATTTCATTAATTCCGTCCGTAAATCCTTCAGGAATAGTGTGTATATTTTGGGTTGGGTTTATTGTATTCAGTTGTACTATATACTTACTTCAGTCCACTGAGTCTTCCGTCTCGGACATATTTTCCCATTGATGGGGGACTCATGAAGGTCCGGGTTAGAATGTATCTTCGGGAATCCATGCTGGTCGTTAGAGGCGACTAACGGAACAAGGGAGTCAGGCTGACTGACTCGATTGACTCATGTCATCGATTATATACAGACCGCCACCATACAGCTGTAATATTGCTGAGTGCGGCGTAAAACTAAACTTACTCACATCCACACCCATTGAGGGGCGGTTGGGTAGCCTAGTGGTTAAAGCGTTTGCTCCTCACCCCGAAAACCCGGGGTCGATTCCCCGCACGAGTACACGGGTGAAGCCCCCATCTGGTTTCCCCTTTCGTAATTCTGTTGGAATATTGCTAAGAGCGGTCTAAAAACAAAATCCCTCACTCACTCTCCCCTTGAAGTTTCAGACGACACAGCAAATAGTCGACGGAGAGGACGAGGGAGAGGTGTTGCTGTGGTGATGTGTATATAGCAGAAACATCCCAATGAAGAGGACGTCAGGAGAATGCTGTTTCTTTACAGCGCTTTTGGGTGAGATAAGTAATAGGGTTCTTAGTTCCTCCAGTCAAATACCTGTTGCAGTCTGTCCGTTTCACGAATCCGCAGACTTCTTGTCTGTGAACAAGTGAATGAGTGGCTTCATCGCCACAAGTGAAAGTTTGAAATAGGCTGTCCTCCATTATTGTGTCATAGAATACTGGTTCACCTGATTTACATATGACAATGTACCTGATTTACCTCTGAATGTTTACCTGATTTACCTCTAACTGTTTACCAGATTTAGATGTGACTTTAGCATATTTACCCACTGTTTACTTGATTTACTTTTTGGCTGTTTACCAGATTTACCTTTGACTGGTGATTTACCTATATGACGATTTACCAAATTTATCTATAACTGACTCACCCGATTTACCTATGACTGACTCACCCGATCCACCAATGACCGACCCACCTTAATAACCAATGATTGTCTAACCTGAATCTACCTCTATATCTCGTCGTGTTCTCACCTGTTGCTTCCTTCTGTCGTGAGAAACTGAATGCGTATACCCATTGCCTGAAGCTGAACTTTCATTCACCAGGAATCGTCATCCTCATTGGCTGTCTGTTCATTCTCGGAATCCCGAAGTTTGTTATAGGTATGTCACATATCGTAGTTATATATATGTATTTTTAAGTTAATTATTCACTACTCATAAAACCACCTTTTCTAATATGATAATTATATTTTATCTTATTTAGCGAATTAATGATACTGTTTGGGAATCACGTAAGATGTTGGGTTTTTGTTTGTTTGTTTGTTTGTTTTTAAAACTATCCATAACCAAGAAAAAAACCGATAGGCCAAAAGGGGGTATGCGCGATCACAGGCCCTCATGTCTTTGCGAAAAATTAATGATTGGAAAAAGGCGCCAGTGAGAGGACTTTCTGCTTATCATCGAGAAACACTCTTATTAGTTTTGAATGAAAAATATACATCTCTGAACACGGTTCTGCCATTAGACTTGCAGTGCAGTTTCATAGCATTGTGACATCAATTTGGTGACGTTATTGCATTGTCATAACATAGTACAAAATGTAGACGATCTATCGAGGAACAATGTGGAGCACAGCTTTGGATGATAAATAACATTATAGCTAAAATGGATAGAATTATCATTAAAACGCCCGCACGCTATCAGAAATGAGTGGGCTACTGTAACTTGATAATGCCCGCAAAAATGCTTGACGACGGGCCATTATCAATTAAGCGCGTTGTTAGGCGACGTGATAGGTAGGTCAGCTGTTGAAGTTCAATCACCTACGACCCGTTTGAACTTTATTCATTATTGACGGTATATCTGGCTCACATTCGTCACATGTACCTGTGCCATTGTGCACGTTCTTGCTTGTGCCAACCATAACAATTGTGCCATAACTTACCACATACAGCCATGAAAACATCGATTTGAAGTCTAACGTTGTTGAGCACTGAATGACGGTCGGTAGTATGGGCAAAGGTCAAGGTCGAATCTCGTTACTCTGAATAGTGACGTCATCTGTGTTGTTCTATGACGTGTGTATATTTGTAAAAGTGTCTCAGATACCTCCGTTGTTTTTTGTTAGCAGTAAATGCTTCTAAACCGATTCCGTTGTTTTCATTCTTATTTTAATGAAAATATTCGATTCATTTTAGTCATAGTAACGGTAACGCTATTTTTCCGGGCATTACCATTTGCAGGAGACGTCGGTCTTTTCAACTTAGTGTTTTTCAACTTAATGTCCTTCGTCGGGCAGTAAAATGAAACAATGTTATACCATAAGCTACTAGTGACCTTTATACACCTGATTACTATTTGTTCACTCGTCACAGACCTGCTCGTGGTGTTTGGGCCTCTTTGTGGATGAATGTGACTGGATGGCCAGGTTCGCAATTTTCGAAACATATCCTCCGCAATGTTGCTGGGATTTTTCTAAAAGCGGCCCCAAACTAAACTCAGTTACCCCCTCACATATTCCCCTTACGTATTCTTGCATAATCCACCTTTATAAATATTAAGGGATGATTTGATTCACACGGTGCTATTAACCTTTCTCCACTCTAGGGATTGAGTATTTGCACCGATGTCCCGCGACTCCCCTCATCCCAGTGTATCTGTGTGTCTCGGGGCTGCTGGGTGTGGCCGGGGTGGGACACAGCGCCTTCCTATGGACATGCCTGTTTCGCAAGCACATGAAAACGAATAAAACAACTATCAACGTCTGCCTAATGTTGTGGGTGTTCGTGATGTTCACCATCCCCGTTGTCCAGCTTGTGGGTAAGTATGTTTGCCGGGTCAAGGTCGGCGAGACTGTGGTCAATGCTTCAGTTATGTGATCACTGTACCTTAGGTGATGCTGGTAACGTGCGTTATAGTGTGTCCTCCACGTATATACAATCCAAATTATTTTGCACACCGATAAACCTTGACGGTGCTAATATATTGAATGCACTGAATTTGCTTATTAATGTATACCTGGTTGAAGAAGAAACATTTCATTCTTCATAGCTCATATATGAGTCTTATTACACATGAAATCTCTCAATCATACACATTATCTTCCCTGATTATAATGAAATGACTTTGTCTTAATCACCTTGAAAGAGTTACACAAATAATCCTATTTAACACGTCACAATTTAATTCTGGACTCACAAAAGTCCAGAAACTCTCAGCACTGTGGCCACTCTCGCACAAGGGATTTCGCAAAATTAAACAGGCAGCTGTTATGTATGTGTGCTAAGGATGAAAAAATGAAAAAATTTTTTTTCGAAAACTCAAAATTTAAACTCGCTCGCCCATGGGCACGCCCATGGGCGAGCAGTGGCCAATGGGTAGGCCCATGGGCAGGCCCATGGGCGAAAGTGTTTCATTTCATCCAGAATGAATGTTTTGGAGGTTGTAAATGAATGAAAAAATGTTAATAAGTATCATGACACAAATTTCAGCTTGTTGTGACTTGACTCTGCTAACTGACAGCGATTTTGAAAAATCTCGCCCATGGGTGAAAAACATATTGGCCCATGGACGAGAATAATTAATTTCATTGAAACTACATGTTTTTTTTCCAGGCTGTGCAGTTTTTCAATAAATGAACGTGTATTTATTATTGTCTTGACACGAAATTAAGCTTATTTTGACTTAATTCGGCTAATTAAGAGTGATTTTTCAAAAAGACTCGCCCATGGGCGAAAACCATTTGGCCCATGGGTGAGAATAAAATAAAAAAGTACATTTATGAGTATCATGACAGAAATTTCAACTCACTTTGACTTAATTCTTCTAAATGAGAGCAATTTTGAAAACTCTCGCCCATGGGAGAAAGACATTTTGGCCCATGGGCGAGAATATTTGCCTTCACTCAAAATACATCTTTTCCTGTGGTTTTGGAGGTGTAAATGAATGAGGATATATATATGAGTATCATGGCACAAAATCCAACTCATTATGACTTAATTCTGCTTATTGAGACCGATTTTAAAAAACATCTCGCCCATGGGCGAAAAACATTGGGCCCATGAGCGAAAATCTTTCCTTTTCACTCCAAATACATCTTTTCTAATGTTTTGGAGGATGTAAATGTATGAAAGTGCCATTATGAGTATCATGACACAAAATTCAACTGATTTTGACTTAATTTTGCGAATTCAGGAAGATTTTTAAAAATATGCCTGAATAATCACTTTTACTCAAAATACATCTTTTCCCGTGTTTTGGATTTTGTAAATGAATGAGGATATATTTATATGTATCATGGCACAAAATCCAACTCATTTTGACTTAATTCTGCTAATTTGTAACAAGTACAAGAATCTGGACTTCCACTTAAATTTTCATAGCTTTTTTTTATTGTCTTGGAGGTTGTAAATATATGAATGAAAGTGTGTTTATAATTATCACGACAAAAAAAAATGAAATCATTCAGGTCTTAATTCGACTAATCTCTCTCGTGGACGAAAATATATTCGTTTGCTCGTTTTCTTTATTTTGCAAACATATGGCTTAAAAATAGATGAAATTCTAATGACAATTCAGTTTGATTTCGTGAGTTTAGTTTTATGTTGCACTCAGTAATATCCCAGCAATATGGCGGCAGTTTGTAGATAATCGAGTTTGGATCAGACAATCCAGTGACCAACAGCATGAGCATCGACCTGCACAATTGGGAACTTATGACATGTGTCAACCAAGTCAGCGAGCCTGACCACCCGATCCCGTTAGTCGCCTCTTACGACAAGCATAGTCGCCTTTTATGGCAAGCATGGGTTGTTTAAGCCTTTTACTTCCAGCAACATATACAATACACTTAGAATACTAAGCCTTGAGATTCTTTTGAATTTAGGTATTCTATAAATATACCAAAATTCAACCTATATCTATGAAGTTGAAGTTATTTGTGAAAGCCCTAATCAAGAGTGACCAAACTCCAGTGACTATGCTGGGACACAATGATAAATGGTGTTGTGAGATCTTTAACCTGTATTGAAACATGTCTTGCCAATACCTTGGAGAACTTGTGCCCGAGAATGCCCGAGAATAGCAGAAGACTCGTCTCTACGCTAATTAACGACCTAAAACACATACACACAGACTTCGGTGAAAGAATGAGCTGCGGAACCAATTCCTGAATGATAGTCGTCGCACGAACAGTAGTCGAGAAAGTTGGCGTCATCGTGAATCGAGGGTCTGTGAGCAATGTAAACTGCATATTGTGAGACAGTGGCCACAATAAAGAATAAAGAAGATCTTGACAGAAGGCTTCAGCGTCTCAACGAGCAGCTCCAAAGACAAGAGATTTCCGTAATGAGCTGTGCTCATCAGACTGTCTGCCTCGCTCATAGTGACCACATTACTGTACTTTATAACGTATTTGGTTTTCCTTCATGTCCGGAGCGTCGAACGCCATAGTGTTGACACCTGATTACCTCCTTACGTATTACCCGAGACATCGAATTTACCAAAATTTCAATTCAATTTTAGACAGCCCAGGCAAGTCGTTTGTTTAAGGAGTAAGAGGATTAGGAGGCATGGTCGACTAGATTTCTTTGTTTAACTAATCCCACACAGCCTTCACCAATAGAGGGAATGATTTCTGTTCAGTTATGACATTGCTGTTCTCCATATGTCTCTATTTTCTCCACACATCTCCATGTTGTTGTATTTGTGTGTTTTGTAACTCTGATTGGGACTGGTGAACAAGCTTTACAGTACCTCACCCATACAGCATATAATACAAAATATAAATGAAGCATGTGTCGTCATCCATATGAACTATCATATAATAGCATATGCATACATATCATTACATCAAATACATCTATCATATAAGTAAACATGAAAAATAGAATTATGGTTTGTTGTGTCTGACTAGCTCTTTGTAGAAACACTGAACATTTGTGAGAAGGTTTTTGACAAGTTAATTAGTTTCCTGTTAAAAAATTAAAAAATCAAGCTTTGTGTTTTATGATAAAATCGTGGACGGATCAACTATTTTCTGGTTTTCACAGTGAATAAGTTCTTTTCCGTTCACCGAAGTCATCATAGACCACAGTGAGAAAAGGTCGATCTTCAAGCAGTAAGGAAGACCATGATAGCGTATGGAGTACGTGTGTCTTGGTCATCTCCTCCGTTATCCCCTCCCCGAATCCACACCCCACCAGGGCGTGTAGGACTTGTCTCGGTGAATAAAAAGGGACTCCTATAACCCCATATACCCCTAATCACAATGCTATAATTTGTCGTTTTTGTGTATCCGGTTTTGTGTATTCTGTAATATTGTATAGTACTGGTGAAGTGTTAATCAAAGCAATATTTTGCTTGCTAAACGAACCACATTTTTTGAGAATCAAAATATGTTTTAAGCACATTTCCAAAATTGAAATGCAGCATGCACACAATAACTAAATTGGAAGGAATATCGTGCCGGACAAGGTTTTCCAGAGCACCTGCACATAAATGTCAATGTCTTTCAAAGACTAATATGTGCAGGTCTTGCAAAAGGACAAAGCAGGTATGCTTGACAAAGTTCTTGCAAAGGAGGTTTATACACAACACCAAAACCAACCGGTCAGCTCGACGCCTTATAGAACAATCAATTCGAGATTTCCTTTGAATGTGAGATATTTGGCTGCGCGTCTTGTGCAATCAGTCTTTTTCATCCATATACACTCACGAACACCTGTTCATTTCAAAGCTGGTGTCTCCTAATGACCTAACGTGATCCATGGATGAATTTTGTACATGACAAGTCAAATACACATGAAAGCGGCAGCTGTTATACTCCAATAAACAAGACCAGCGGACGAGACATGACTTTTTCGGTGCAAATTGTCGTAGGCGCTTTACGGAAATTACGTAAGTGAACGCGGAAGAAACAGAAAGCGTCATCGTTCCGCTCAGTTTCCATTGTCTTTGCGAGTTATGCTGAGATACTCAACAAACTGAGATAAAAGTCAAAATGATGAAAAAGTGGAAATCAGTGTGTGGATTAGAACTTGAAAATCACTCATGAAGTCTCTGACAAAGTAATATCTGTTCAGGTCATGATCATTTGGAAAGAAATACGAAAGTTCTATGGATATACAACTTCTTATAAGGTAAGCAGCATTTCGGCGTAGCTGTTAAACTCGTTATCAAGAAAGGAATATCTTACAGGTAGTCCTGTAAGTTAAACCTTTGTTTTGGGTCGAGGTCAAAATCGTTTGGTGTAGTGACAACGGTGTTGTTTTATGGGATTAGACACGGCTTTTCTATAAAAAAAAGTAAAATGTGTGTCCTCAGGAAACGAAATAAGACACGTGTACCAGAATGTAAGTGAATCGATGTTAGCGAGTTCAATCAGTGACTTCAGTTAAAATGGGCTTTCAGTTCACTCCTTCCAGTAGTAATGAGTTATTTAGTTTCTTGGTAAAATTGCTTGCAAGGTGAATGTTGAAAATGACAGTTTTCAGGATCATTTTAACAACTTCAGTTATGGCAAATGCGCTGCTATGCTTCACGTTTCGTCCTACTTATTTTACGGGAAGATACCTTTTTGTAAACAGCTATATGTTCATTCTGAGAACTGGTAAAAAGGGAGAATATATCTCGTGAAAATGAATTTTGAAAGACTGCAGATCAACAGTTCCAGTTGTCTCAACAACATAATTTCTAAAATACTTAGAGACAACAATCACGGAAGCCAAAGTAAATCTGTGTAGCAAAAATAGTGAAAATTTATTTAAAAAATAGAAAAGTAAACGCAAAGTCAATCTTGATTACATTACGTATTCCTCATAGCCCGATATAATGATTACACATTAATAGTATGGATACGTTAATGTATAGTTTAAACTAATCTCCTCAAGTAATCGGGACTGGATTGTCAAGCATAAACATACATATCAATGCCGCTCCATACCAATAATATAATTACATAACATACATGATAACAACACTTCATGTTCCGCTCGTCAAACGTCAGAATAAATTTACAGTTATCAAAGCAGACTAACAGGCCCACTAGCAGTAAAAAACAAAACAAAAACAAATAAATTAATAAATCCAAATGAATAGATGGAATACTAAAAACCACCAAAATATGCACGCCCCCTTTAAAAAGGTAGAGTGCAAAAGTGGCAAACCGGTAAAATATGTCAAGATTCAAACTCAAAACTATACAATCGTATTTTACTAGATAAATCAGAATGGTCTCAATGTCATAATGTGGGTAGTTACAGAATCGAAGCAAAATATTGTACATATATGTATCATGAAATAATAATTTATCAACTGAATAACACATAAAAAATACTCTTATGATATGTATAACATCACATTTGAGTAAAAAAAATGCATGCGTTGAGCTTGTTAGATGTTTTAAAGATCAATGGAATAGGTAGAAAAGGACACCCCCACTTGGGAACTTGGGAGCAGAGAGACGCCACGGTTCAGTGGTTACAGCTATAGGGCCTTCTGTGCTCTCTGCTCATTATATTAAGGGTGGTGATGTAGATGAAGGTTACGCAGGAAAAGTAGGTGTTGTGGGTATACTACGTCAACAGGTAGCTGTGCAGTCAACCAGATAGTTTGTTGTTTTAACCTGTCTGACAATTGTTACGCCTGACCAGGGAGACAATAACAAGCTGATGTTAACACATGTGATCTAACGATAGTTTTGCGTTCTTTAGCATGTTTTGGAAGGGATGGTCGTGATGTATCATTTATTCTTTCATTCATTCACATATGTACTTCTTTCTTTTATTATTTCTTTCATTCATTCACATATACTTCTTGCTCTTCATTCATTCATTCATTCATTCATTGTAAGATTTCGACTGATACAGTAAACTGACTGAAGTACTGTTAAACGCAGCCTAAGTTGCGATGGAGACGAATCAGGTCACTGTGTGCATTGGAGCATGAGGAGGCGCATACTAATTAGTACAAATGGTAAAGGAAACAAGCGAGTGACCTACCCCTGTTGTAGATAATTTCTGGTCTGACAAATGGGAGAATACCCCATAAAACCTCGGACGAGGAAAAACCGGCACGGGCAAACGGGAATTACTAAAAATGGAGACCACACTTTTAAAACGAAACATGCTAAACTGGGTAGGTACACTTAAAACTACTAGGCAGGTACATTTGGTGAATGTCAGCGGAATTGGCAAGACATGTTTCAATACAGGTTAAAGATCTCACAACACCATTTATCATTGTGTCCCAGCATAGTCACTGGAGTTTGGTCACTCTTGATTAGGGCTTTCACAAATAACTTCAACTTCATAGATATAGGTTGAATTTTGGTATATTTATAGAATACCTAAATTCAAAAGAATCTCAAGGCTTAGTATTCTAAGTGTATTGTATATGTTGCTGGAAGTAAAAGGCTTAAACAACCCATGCTTGCCATAAAAGGCGACTATGCTTGTCGTAAGAGGCGACTAACGGGATCGGGTGGTCAGGCTCGCTGACTTGGTTGACACATGTCATAAGTTCCCAATTGTGCAGGTCGATGCTCATGCTGTTGGTCACTGGATTGTCTGATCCAAACTCGATTATCTACAAACTGCCGCCATATTGCTGGGATATTACTGAGTGCAACATAAAACTAAACTCACGAAATCAAACTGAATTGTCATTAGAATTTCATCTATTTTTAAGCCATATGTTTGCAAAATAAAGAAAACGAGCAAACGAATATATTTTCGTCCACGAGAGAGATTAGTCGAATTAAGACCTGAATGATTTCATTTTTTTTTGTCGTGATAATTATAAACACACTTTCATTCATATATTTACAACCTCCAAGACAATAAAAAAAAGCTATGAAAATTTAAGTGGAAGTCCAGATTCTTGTACTTGTTACAAATTAGCAGAATTAAGTCAAAATGAGTTGGATTTTGTGCCATGATACATATATATATCCTCATTCATTTACAAAATCCAAAACACGGGAAAAGATGTATTTTGAGTAAAAGTGATTATTCTGGCATATTTTTAAAAATCTTCCTGAATTCGCAAAATTAAGTCAAAATCAGTTGAATTTTGTGTCATGATACTCATAATGGCACTTTCATACATTTACATCCTCCAAAACATTAGAAAAGATGTATTTGGAGTGAAAAGGAAAGATTTTCGCTCATGGGCCCAATGTTTTTCGCCCATGGGCGAGATGTTTTTTAAAATCGGTCTCAATAAGCAGAATTAAGTCATAATGAGTTGGATTTTGTGCCATGATACTCATATATATATCCTCATTCATTTACACCTCCAAAACCACAGGAAAAGATGTATTTTGAGTGAAGGCAAATATTCTCGCCCATGGGCCAAAATGTCTTTCTCCCATGGGCGAGAGTTTTCAAAATTGCTCTCATTTAGAAGAATTAAGTCAAAGTGAGTTGAAATTTCTGTCATGATACTCATAAATGTACTTTTTTATTTTATTCTCACCCATGGGCCAAATGGTTTTCGCCCATGGGCGAGTCTTTTTGAAAAATCACTCTTAATTAGCCGAATTAAGTCAAAATAAGCTTAATTTCGTGTCAAGACAATAATAAATACACGTTCATTTATTGAAAAACTGCACAGCCTGGAAAAAAAACATGTAGTTTCAATGAAATTAATTATTCTCGTCCATGGGCCAATATGTTTTTCACCCATGGGCGAGATTTTTCAAAATCGCTGTCAGTTAGCAGAGTCAAGTCACAACAAGCTGAAATTTGTGTCATGATACTTATTAACATTTTTTCATTCATTTACAACCTCCAAAACATTCATTCTGGATGAAATGAAACACTTTCGCCCATGGGCCTGCCCATGGGCCTACCCATTGGCCACTGCTCGCCCATGGGCGTGCCCATGGGCGAGCGAGTTTAAATTTTGAGTTTTCGAAAAAAAATTTTTTCATTTTTTCATCCTTAGCACACATACATAACAGCTGCCTGTTTAATTTTGCGAAATCCCTTGTGAGAGAGTGGCCACAGTGCTGAGAGTTTCTGGACTATTGTGAGTCCAGAATTAAATTGTGACGTGTTATTTACATTTTCAGGTGGGCCATACATCATTTATACCTATCATAAAGATACTTTTCACCAAGGAAGATGTGACGTCATCACTACTTTGACGTCATTTCCCTCAGTATCCGGCCAATCGTCGACATCCAACACTTTAGGCATTGCCGTTACCCAACCATCGACAAACGAAACTGATTTTTCATATACATCGATCACGGATGAAAAACAAATATACTCGCAAAGTGGGAAAAACAATTCATGTGCATCTTGTGACGACGTAATCATTTTGTGTGCCTATGGCACTTCAATATTTGAGTTAGTATTTATGACGGTGCCATTGTTGTGTTTTGTAATGGCCGCCATTATATTGCGAGTTCGCCAAAAAGAGAACTTCTCGGAACAAAAACGTGCAATTGTCTGAGCTTGAAAGTTTTTATGTGTTATATTTATACCGTGACATGTTCTGTTTATTGACGTCATAGTACACAGGCCTTCAGGACATGCATAGGAAGTGCCGGCAGAGTTGCCTCTCTTGTACGCATCAGAATTCCTCATCAAAAACTCCACACTCAACTGGTTGTTTTCACCAAAGTAATAACGCAACATTTTAGTTCGTTTTAGAGTGATACGATTGCATAGTGTGTACCTCCTTTTTAACGCCATCATACATATTCTGTATTCATCTTTTTAATAATAAACGTTTGTGGAAAATATACGTTTCCGTACGAAAATGAAAGTTGGTTCTGTTGAAAGTAGTAGTGCATTCTTCACAATTTCCATGTATCGTATAAATACCCGCTCCTTGCACACAGGCTGCATCTGGACCAAAACCATATATATATATACTTGCAGGCATCAGTTTTACGAGGCATTGTCATTTATCGTTAGTCTCTCAGAGGATCTAAATCTATAGCATAGTATGGTAAACCAACTGAAGGTGTATTGTTCCACCAAGGCTACACGTGTCACAATGTTGTGTGTGGGGTGTGTGAATCCTGCTGCTTGCGTGTCACTCTCGCGGAGGGTAAGTCCAGCCTGATTCCCTGGGTCTGTTGCGCCTGTGCTGAAGATAATCCCTATCCATGCGCAACCGAAAGTTGGTCGTCATCAGTTACCCTTTCCTCGAAATAGAGTCCTTGTTTTTGCTAATATCTCAGTTTGTATGTTTGACAGAAGCTAACATCTTGACACGGCGACTACATAACCTCATATTTAGTGTAAAAATGCACAATACGTGAAATGAACTCAATTGATTATCTTGCAAAGATGTCGAAAGGAGTCAATTTCTCGGCTTTTCTGATTCGCGCCGAAGGACGTGTCAACAAATGTTTCAGTTGTAAACAAAACATAATGTGTCATGACCAAATGATATGGGACTATAATCCATGACCATTTAGTTCATCAGACAAGTCGGGATCGACTGACGAGTGTCTATCGAGGAAATGGTAGTTAATGACGACTTCCGGTTGAGGATGGACAGGACTTACGAGTTACGAGCCCGTATCTACAGCACATCAAAACAACAACGCTTGGAAACGGAGAGCCATTTAATGCTCACTACAGTTAACCTGTGTCGCCGTGATGGTTCGCTGCCTTGCCCGTGGAGAATCTGACAGACGAAATTACATCATGTTGAACAGTCTGAAATTGAGCTGAAACAAACACATAGAAAAATGTATCGCAAGACTTATGATTTAATTTTAACCTTAACTAGATGCTGACATCGTTGTCATAGCGGTCTGTTCCAAGAGAGGTTGGCTGTCATCCATCGACCAGCAAACAAGTGGCACCGAGACATTCAGGTGACCACGTGACAACAGGATACAGCTCATCTCAGAATCACCAGATTTCATCCGTTCATATCAGTCAGTGAGCATAACGTAAGTCATGTCGGCAGTATTTCGGCTACATTGTGAGAATTCGTATCAAGGTGCGTGTTACAGCAGAGTGGCTTCAACATCTTCGTCTGTCTAACAGAATGGGCTGAAAGCGCTTAACATATAACGGGTATTCCACCAGACAATCTGTCAGACGTCCCTTGGCATCTGCAGAGCATAAAGCAGCACGAATAGTTTGATGTAAACTCGACGTCACAGGTGACGCGGGTTATGCACAACCATGGGATAGACTATTGGTTAAAACGTTCACTCGTCACGCCATCCCTACATGGGTACAATGAGTGCTGCTGGAATCTTGCCAAAAGCGGCGTAAAACCAAACTCACTCACAACCGAATATCATGGAACAGACCCCGTGGTTCACTGACAAAACCAGAACAGATAACGGTATATCTCTGACATCGTATCCAAGGTTTACCCCTTATAGGTTCGGCACCACCTAAACGTACAGTCACAGGATTCTGATATCGTCAGCTCTATAGGAATCTAAAATACCATGTGGGACAAGGAAAGCACTTTGACGTACATAGTGTGTTCATCCATGGACACGTGGAATTGACCCAACACCCGTGCTTCAAACAGTTCAGACATATTATTGAGGTGTTCAGTAAGGTAAATGCGTTGCTCGCTGGTCCCTCGGGGCCCACAGGTTGATGTACCCTCTATGTGTGTTTATGTTAACATAAAAAAGTATGCAGGGTGCATCAGCCCATGTCCCTGTCGTGACCAGTGAACATCTTATAATGCCCCTCGCTGTCCATCCAAACAGTGATCACTCACCCATTACAAGATCTCATTCTGCACGATTTGAATGACTTGCTGGATTTCAGCCACTGTTTCCGCAGCGGCACCCTGGGCCTCCAAAGCCTCGTTCTCGATGCCGTTGGCGTAATTGCGTATCATAACCTTCTCATCAGCTAGAACAAAAATGTTGGAAGAGTGAGTGAGTGAGTGAGTTTAGTTTTACGCTGCATTCAGCAATATTAAAGCTATATACCGGCGGTCTGTAAATAATCGAGTCTGCACCAGACAACCCAGTGATCAACAGCATGAACATCGATCTGCGCATTTGGGACCCGATGACATGTGTCAGCGAGTCTGACCACCCGATCCCGTTAGTCGCCTCTTACGACAAGCATAGTCGCCTGTTATGGCAAACATGGGTTGCCGAAGGCCTATTCTAGCCCGGGACCTTCACGGGTCGTGTTGATAGAGGAGCTGAGGGGTTTGAGTGCATCGCAGAAATTTACAGTGTGTCACGTTTACCAGAATGTGTCAATGTTAGGATGAGGAAGATTTAAAAGTATACACATCTCGGGCGCTCGCCGTGCCTCAGGTCGCAAGCGTACAACGAGGAGGGCTTGGTGCTGACAAACATAACCGTGGCGAACCGGGATTCGAACTCTCAATCAAAGGAAACGACTTTGCATGGAGAGTCTTTCATCTTCCATCAACCAAGCCAGCGCACCACAACACCCGATCCCGTTAGTCGATCCTAACGACAAGCATGGCTTGTTGAAAGCCAATTCTAAAACGAATATTCACGGGGTCAGCCCCACAGTAACAGTTGCAAACATGGCACTGTCGTCAAGATACCTACCAGAGAGAGTCTTCCCAGGGTTGTAGTAACTAGACGGTGGTGAGTGGTAGTAGCTTGAGTAACCATAGTAGCTGGATGAGGGCGAGTAGTAGTGGCTTGAGAAACCATAGTAGCTGGACGATGGAGAGTAGTGGTAACTTGAGGGACCATAGTAGCTGGACGATGAAGAGTAGTGGTAACTTGAGGAACCATAGTAGCTGGACGATGGAGAGTAGTGGTAACTTGAGGAACCATAGTAGCTGGACGATGGAGAGTAGTGGTAACTTGAGGAACCATAGTAGCTGGACGAGGGCGAGTAGTAGTAGCTTGAGGGACCATAGTAGCTGGACGACGGGGGGCTGTAGTAGCTTGATCCATAATCTGAAATATACACACAGATAAGGAAAGGGTAATCATGAACTAAAGGTAAACCGTGGAAGAGAAGGGTAGTCCGCGATGTGATGAAGCAAAGGTACGTTATTTGGCATATCCCACTGGCTGATCGTATAAGTACAATGACGAACCAGCAGTGACGTCATCAACTCCTATTGTAAAGGAGGCCGGTGGTGTTGAAGCAGAGATGCACAGAGTAACGCTCCCCGTAAGGTGCTACACCCTTGCCAGCTATATATATATAGTAACGCTCCCCGTAAGGTGCTACACCCTTGCCAGCTATATATATATAGCGCATCTTCCCGGCATCTCAAGGGATCACAGTGTCTGTGTCGTATCATCCTCCGGTGTACGAAGTCGTCATCGTTTTGGCAGTAGTATGTTGAAGCTGTGGGGTGGAATTTGTCGACAAAGAACGTCTCCTTCCGCCCTGCAAGATTTGTCCGGTGTCTATGATGCAGAAACTATGGTCAACTGGACAGTCTTCAAGACTATTCCAGATTCCTTCAGGCAGGGTCGCCTCCGTGGTGTAGTGGTTAGAGCGTCCGCCGAGAGAGTGAAAGATCGCGGGTTCTATTCCCGACTGCGTTAAACCGAAATACGTTAGAATATAGTACTTGTTGGTCTCACACATGGGAACCGAAAGGACTGGTCGGCATAATGTGGGGTATTCATGTTTAATGGCGATATAATTGGTATTTCAGCTAAAACACCTGTAGTACAAGCAGCCACACATACACACGCACGCACGTCGTCAGATGAGCGAAGTATTACAAGTACGACGTTAAACCCCATTTCATGTCACCTCAGGCAGAGTGGCAGGCGGTTCTGCAGATCTTCTTCAACTGACAAGTGATGGTGGCACTCCGTGTTAAACTAGAGGTTGTCTGACGTCTGACGTTTGACGTTTTGTGGGACAGTTTGTGTCTCCTGCATTGACTTGACCCTCTGGTACTCACAAATGACCAAGCATTATTTCCAAATATGTATTACAACAAAAACGAAGTACTGTAACTACATTCGTCTATTCTTAACTTTAGAATATGCCTTGTTGCTGTCACCTTTAATATTGTTTTGAGTAGCTTATACACCAGATAAATCAATGTTGTGCACCATTCTTCATCCCCTCCCCCTCCCCCCGCCCGACACACACACACATCGGCTCTACTCATTGCGTTGATGGAGCACATGCGACGAACGATGGCATGTCCACAACTGACATGTTTCCTTTATGGCGAGCTATTTTTGAGCAGCTCCAAACACTATGTTTCCCAAGTTTTAAGCACAAATGAGCATGCACTTTCTGCTAAGACTGCAAAGAGCGCCACAATGCTCTAAATATGGTAAGGGTTCTAACATATTTTATGATAGACATATGGCGACGACAGAATCATACTTAAAGCATCGTATGTTCTTCGTTTCCGCTTCCGTTCAATTGACTAATTACATTGCATCTGTATGTGTCTGTGCCACGTGTCACGAGCAGGACTCCCCCTTTTCATGAATATTCAGCATCATCACTATTTGAATAGTATATTGGAGAGGTTTTAATTTGCTCATTTTATTTACATAAAATGTCCACGCCCTAATTTCTATGGCCGACGTAAAGAATGCATTCATTGCTCAACGACTGTTTGAATCAGACAGTAACGTGACTGCATTCACGATAATCGATCAACGTAATGAAGATTCGCCTATCACGTTAACAATTCTACTGAGCCAAATCACATAGCCTACAGGCATGGATTCCTCGAACCCAAATCTAACCCAGATCTTTACTGTATACATACATGGATTGCTCAAAGCCAAGTCCAGACTACGTCTTCACGGCCTACTAGCATGGGTTGTTCTTAGCCATGTCTAAGATAGATCTTCACGAGATACAATCATGGACTGCTTAAAACCAATTGTGATGGTGTAAAATGCCTCACGTACATGCTTGTCTCTTCAGTCGAGAGTTCTCCTTGAGGGAGTTGAGGAACTTACTGTCCTGAAAACAGAGAACCAAAGCATAATTAAACACGTACTTTAGGAATGGGTGAGTAAGAACGATACTTTACAACATTGTTCCAGCAACCTTACTGGGATTGGTCAGGTAAAAGCCATACACCTAGGAACACCCGCTCAATACTTATATCAAGGGATACCCGCTCAGTCATCATACCTATGGACACCCGCTCATTCGTTATACTTCGGGACACCAGCCCATTCATTATACATAGGGACCTCTGCTCATTCAGTATACGTACGGACACCCTCTCATTTATTATACCTATGGACACCCGCTCATTCATTATACCTATGGACACCCGCTCATTCATTATACTTAGGGACACCTTCTCATTCGGTATATCTAGGGACACCCTCTCATTCATCATGCCTAGGGACACTCGCTCAGTCATCATACCTAGGAACACCCTCTCATTCATTATACCTAGGGACACTAGCTCAGTCATCATACCTAGGGACACCTTCTCATTCAGTATACCTAGGGACACTAGCTCAGTCATCATACCTAGGGACACCCTCTCATTCAGTATACCTAGGGACACTAGCTCAGTCATCATACCTAGGGACACCCTCTCATTCAGTATACCTAGGGACACTAGCTCAGTCATCATACCTAGGGACACCCTCTCATTCAGTATACGTAGGGACATCCGCTCATTCAGTATACCTAGGTACATGCTCTCATTTATTATACCTAGGGACACTCGCTCAGTCATCATACCAAGGTACATCCTCTCATTCAGTATACCTAGGGACACTCGCTCACTCATATCTGTGACTGGGATATTTAAATTGACACTGACCTGAACACCACCCGCTGCAAGGGTGACGAGACATGCTACAATCAAACCGTGAGTGATCATGGTTGTTGATGTCACAGAGACCCGATTGCACTCGCAATGAAATGTACACCTTTATATAGTAAATATACACGATCAATGATATTGTACAGCTTCTACCACCTGCGAGTTGTGGCATTGTTGTCCAGCGTGTGGCAGTGTGACCAAACATCATCTGCAGCTGGGGAAGCGGACTGGAATCTGGTCCAGCAAGATGCGTGTTGTTTGTCACTTTCCAGGAGGATTCAGTACGCACTGTCTGGACAAAGCTCCATCACGGCACGTACGCCATCGTGTTGTGGATCCAGGGAAAACTGCGTGTTTGGAGGTCCACACACATCACCTGGGGAAACATGCACTATTTCAATATTAATTCATATGCTGTATTTACACAATTATTAGATAGAAACAGGTGGTTTAAGTGGTTGAGCCTAAGATAACGATTAGGAAATCCCTTATTAGGCAACTTGATACTTCCACCAGTTTTGTCATAATTGAACTTTTAACGGAAATACTAAACTCTGTATTGAGAGTCTCCACTGAGTGTTTATTAAATAAAATACACATAGGTAGGCCGCACAATTGGTATTAAGTGATGACATATCTTATTTCCAAAGTAACTAGAGTAATCACCTTGCCGTGTCCCCGGCAAACATAGGATAACTGTAGGTTAACCGGTTAACTCACAGTCAGAATGAAGGACGAAAGCTAAAATGTGGCACACATTCACTCAACAATAAACCCTATTTCAGTTCGCCTCATCTTTTCTCCCAATGATTGTAGTAAGTTGTGTAATAGGTAGTGTGGTACGTGTAATCAGTTGTGTAATAAGTAGTGTGGTAAGTGTAATCATTTGTGTGATAAGTAGTGTGGTAAGTGCAATCAGTTGTGTAATAAGTAGTGTGGTAAGTCTAATCAGCAGTATAATAAGTAGTGTGGTAAGTGTAATCAGTTGTGTAGTAAGTAGTGTGGTAAGTGTAATCAGTTGTGTAAGAAGTAGTGTGGTAAGTGTAATCAGTTGTGTAATAAGTAGTGTGGTAAGTGTAATCAGTTGTGTAATAAGTAGTGTGGTAAGTGTAATCATTTGTGTAATAAGTGGTGTGGTAAGTGTAATCATTTGTGTAATAAGTAGTGTGGTAAGTGTAATCAGTTGTGTAATAAGTAGTGTGGTAAGTGTAATCAGTTGTGTAATAAGTAGTGTGGTAAGTCTAATCAGTTGTGTAATAAGTAGTGTGGTAAGTGTAATCATTTGTGTAATAAGTAGTGTGACAAGTGTAATCATCTGTGTAATAAGTAGTGTGACAAGTGTAATCATTTGTGTAACAGGCAGTGTGACAAGTGTAGTCAGGTGTGTAATAAGTAGTGTGGTAAGTGTAATCAGTTGTGTAATAAGTAGTGTAGTAAGTGTAATCAGTTGTGTAATAAGTAGTGTGGTAAGTCTAATCAGTTGTGTAATAAGTAGTGTGGTAAGTGTAATCAGTAGTGTAATAAGCAGTGTGGTAAGTTTAATCAGTTGTGTAATAAGTAGTGTGGTAATTGTAATCAGTTGTGTAATAAGTAGTGTGGTAAGTGTAATCATTTGTGCAATAAGTAGTGTGGTAAGTGTAATCAGTTGTGTAATAACTAGTGTGACAAGTGTAATCAGTTGTGTAATAAGTAGTGTGGTAAGTGCAATCAGTTGTGTAATAAGTAGTGTGGTAAGTCTAATCAGCAGTATAATAAGTAGTGTGGTAAGTGTAATCAGTTGTGTAATAAGTAGTGTGGTAAGTGTAATCAGTTGTGTAGTAAGTAGTGTGGTAAGTGTAATCAGTTGTGTAATAAGTAGTGTGGTAAGTGTAATCATTTGTGTAATAAGTAGTGTGGTAAGTGTAATCAGTTGTGCAATAAGTAGTGTGACAAGTGTAATCAGTTGTGTAATAAGTAGTGTGGTAAGTGTAATCATTTGTGTAATAAGTAGTGTGGTAAGTCTAATCAGTTGTGTAATAAGTAGTGTGGTAAGTGTAATCATTTGTGTAATAAGTAGTGTGACAAGTGTAATCATTTGTGTAATAAGTAGTGTGGTAAGTCTAATCAGTTGTGTAATAAGTAGTGTGGTAAGTGTAATCATTTGTGTAATAAGTAGTGTGACAAGTGTAATCATTTGTGTAATAAGTAGTGTGGTAAGTGTAATCAGTTGTGTAATAAGTAGTGTGACAAGTGTAGTCAGGTGTGTAATAAGTAGTGTGGAAAGTGTAGTCAGTTGTGTAATAAGTAGTGTGGTAATTGTAATCAGTAATGTAATAAGTAGTGTGGTAATTGTAATCAGTTATGTAATAAGTAGTGTGGTAATTGTAATCAGTTGTGTAATATATATTACTATGTTCATATTAGGAATTTATAAACGTTTCTATTTAGGAAAAGCAAGCTATATGGGTGTCAACTTCCATATTGTGAATAACACGGCGTTTCGGGGCGTATGCTTGGCCCTGAAGTCATCAGGTCATCATCCAAAACTTCGCATTATTCACAATAATGAAACTGACATCTATATATCTTGCTTTTCTCATGCATTCCACTGCTAAATGCCCTCCAAAGATTTGTTTCTATTAACTTAGTTATGAGAATACCGCTGACGTGCGAGAGTCTTGTGCAATGTTGTCACACATCTTCAAAGAGACTAAAAAGCAAAACCTGATCTGTTCTTCTATGCCAAGCACACAATGGAAGGTCATTAGACATCCGAGCTGTTAGCGGTTATTTCCCAGCACACACGGCAATGGACGTCCCCTGACACGTCCCCAGTCAAGCATGTGTGCAATGTGGGTACCGTGCCCAAGCTTGGGGTAGCTCTTGGACAGTAGCAACCTAGTCCATCTCCAAGTTAATCAACAGCTTGGCGTAGGTCTTCAGGCAGAACGTTGATCTAGCTCTTCAGGCAGAACGTTGGGCAATACCAATTCAATCATCTCCAGGTTGATCAACAGCTTCGTCTAGCTCTTCAGGCAGAACGTTGGACAATACCAATGTCAATCATCTCCAGGTTGATCAACAGCTTCGTCTAGCTCTTCAGGCAGAACGTTGGACAATACCAATGTCAATCATCTCCAGGTTGATCAACAGCTTCGTCTAGCTCTTCAGGCAGAACGTTGGACAATACCAATGTCAATCATCTCCAGGTTGATCAACAGCTTCGTCTAGCTCTTCAGGCAGAACGTTGGACAATACCAATGTCAATCATCTCCAGGTTGATCAACAGGTTCGTCTAGCTCTTCAGGCAGAACGTTGGGCAATACCAATTCAATCATCTCCAGGTTGATCAACAGCTTCGTCTAGCTCTTCAGGCAGAACGTTGGGCAATACCAATGTCAATCATCTCCAGGTTGATCAACAGCTTCGTCTAGCTCTTCAGGCAGAACGTTGGGCAATACCAATTCAATCATCTCCAGGTTGATCAACAGCTTCGTCTAGCTCTTCAGGCAGAACGTTGGACAATACCAATGTCAATCATCTCCAGGTTGATCAACAGCTTCGTCTAGCTCTTCAGGCAGAACGTTGGACAATACCAATTCAATCATCTCCAGGTTGATCAACAGCTTCGTCTAGCTCTTCAGGCAGAACGTTGGTCTAGCTCTTCAGGCAGAACGTTGGACAATACCAATGTCAATCATCTCCAGGTTGATCAACAGCTTCGTCTAGCTCTTCAGGCAGAACGTTGGACAATACCAATTCAATCATCTCCAGGTTGATCAACAGCTTCGTCTAGCTCTTCAGGCAGAACGTTGGACAATACCAATTCAATCATCTCCAGGTTGATCAACAGCTTCTTCTAGCTCTTCAGGCAGAACGTTGGACAATACCAATGTCAATCATCTCCAGGTTGATCAACAGCTTCGTCTAGCTCTTCAGGCAGAACGTTGGTCTAGCTCTTCAGGCAGAACGTTGGACAATACCAATGTCAATCATCTCCAGGTTGATCAACAGCTTCGTCTAGCTCTTCAGGCAGAACGTTGGACAATACCAATGTCAATCATCTCCAGGTTGATCAACAGCTTCGTCTAGCTCTTCAGGCAGAACGTTGGACAATACCAATGTCAATCATCTCCAGGTTGATCAACAGCTTCGTCTAGCTCTTCAGGCAGAACGTTGGGCAATACCAATGTCAATCATCTCCAGGTTGATCAACAGCTTCGTCTAGCTCTTCAGGCAGACAATACCAACATCAACCATCTAACCATCTCCAGCTTAATTTACAGCTGGGGTAGATCTTCAGGCATATAACAACACATAATTTAAAGTATTTATACACAATGTCAACTACTCACAACATAATGATGAATCATAACGTAATCAAAGTACATGATTTAATTATCACTCGTGCCTCATCATCGACTTCACTATTTAAATTTTGGAAAAGATTTAGAAGTTTGATGCGGTATGGGACAAATAATTTTGATGTTCTATTAGTTTTGTAATGAATTATTTTGAAACGGTGGCCAGAAGGTAGACTTTCATAACATTCATTAAAAAGTGTGATGGACGCCATTGAATGGCCAGACCTTTCTTATTCACGTTTTGCTCATACTGAAATGGTAGAGGTTCGAAAAAGAAGCCGCAAATTCTGCTGGATAAATCACAATTTTGTCAAGCTTGGGTTTTTTCTCAGAAATAGGACGATTGCCATAGCAAGCATGAACGCAGAAAACTGAAGTACTATTAATGAACGGTCGGTAGAACAACGTTAAGATATTAGTGTCAACATTAAATGATCGCAATTTTCGCACAAAGAAAAGCCTCTGTTGTGCTTTCCCCATGTACACGATGTGAATTTGATTTCCATGAAAGTTTAGTATCAATGATAGTACCCAGATATTCATGCACTTCTACTGTTTCTCACTTCAGTAACAATACCGACACTAGCCTGGTGTTTCTCTTCAGGCAGAACGTTGGCCACTACCAAAGGCAACCCTGTGCCATCCAATTACAGTCCGGATATTGATCTACACCACAGCTTCAATGTTCACCTCATATGTCTTGATAGTAGTTCATACGTACACACAGTATGTCCCACACTAAATACCTTCACCATAGAGAAACGTAAATCTTGAGAAAATTAGAATTGACGTATTGAAAAATCCACACGCACTTTCCCAGTCAGCTGGACTGACTGCTGCCAGCTGGTGTTTCACGTCACACACGGGGCGGTCAGGTTATATAAGGCCACGTCCTTCCAAGGCTTCAGGCAAAACATAACACAATGAGATACTTCCTGGTGCTGGTGGCGGGTCTCCTTGCCTGGAACGTTGTGAGAGCTAACGATGAAGCACCAGAGGTGAGTGAGTGGGTGAGTGGGCGGGTGGGTTGGATGCAGGAGGGAGAGAGGGATTTTTAATGTGGATTTTTCCAACAGAGGTGACTTGGAAAACGAGTTCCTCAATAAAAGGTTTCATTCTTTTTGTGGCACAGACTGCAGAGAAGGCCGAAATTCGTCTGAAGCGCGAAGCAGGTACGTTAAAACATTGTTTACTCAAAGTTTTACAATAGAAACACATTCTTCTGTTATTAATGCGTTGTGGTGTTGTACATTATCAAAACGTGTGTTCGAGTATCTTCAGCACACTGGAATATAAATGACTTATTGGTTGATCATAGACGTTAATCTTTCAAGTAAGCAACGGTCGGCAAAAGATTTATACCTGCAAAATAATTCTCGTTTCAGGGTATACAACAGCGGCGGCCTACTCCACAACCCCTAACCCCTACAAATCATCTGGTACCAAACGGAGTCCAACTGGTATGGCGTGAGACAGCATGACATGTTTACAATTCCTATTAGCTCATGAAGCAAACGGAGATGTACAAATAAGCCTCACTACACACGACACACGATCTCCTCGCATTCTTCTTGCCGCCAACAATATGGGTCTCATTCCAGGGTACACCAAAGTGGCCTACTCTACAACTCCCTACCCACAAAAGTCATCAACAACCAAAAAGAGGTCTTGGTTTCCATGGAAGCGTAACAAGCGTCAAGCATGTAAGATTTCTCATTGACCACTGTATTGGATCTCCCGACACTTCCTGCAGTTTCAGTTGCCAGACGTCTCTGCAAGATGACAGTGGAGATTCCTATTGTCACCACCTGCTCGTCTTGATTATAACCTCACTTCCACATCTAAACACATTCTAACTGTTTCACAATGTAACCCGATTGTCTACCACAACGTAACGAAGATTGTCAATGATAAGCTCTCCCCATCAAGGCAGTTCACTATAGTGTGAAGTCGGGTATGGTGAACAATTGGGCGTGGAGAGCAATAGGGTAAGGTGAATAATCCCGTATGGTGAACAATCGAGTAAGGTAATCGTACAATAAACAATCAGGTGTTGTGACCAGTTGGATATGGTCAACAATCGGGTATGTTGAACAATCGGGTGTGTTGAACAATCGAGTGTGTTGAACAATCGAGTATGGTGAGCTGTTGTATACAGAGGACAGTCAAGCATGGTGCACAGTTTTCTGTGGTAAAAAGCTGCGTGTAGTGAAGATTCGCTTGTTGATTGTTGTGCTTGGTAATCTTCAGGCCACTGGAATATAACTGACTTCTTGCATTAACTTCCAAACCCGATAAGCATCGCACATTACAAAGTAGAGACACGTCTTTTCAAATTTCAGAACACTCAGTATTATTTGTTCTTACCACATTGTCAATGTGAGTGGTTGATCATAGATGTTATTCTTTCAAGTAAGCTTTCAACGATCGCAAGTTGCCTTGTCGGAAGAAGATCTGTACCTTCAAGCTATGTCTCGTTTCAGGGTATACAACAGCGGCGGCCTACTCCACAACCCCTAACCCCTACAAATCATCTGGTACCAAACGGAGTCCAACTGGTATGGCGTGAGACAGCATGACATGTTTACAATTCCTATTAGCTCATGAAGCAAACGGAGATGTACAAATAAGCCTCACTACACACGACACACGACACACGATCTCCTCGCATTCTTCTTTCCACTTTCTTTTCTTTTAGTGTGTAGATCATACCTACTCACCCTCGTCCTTCCAGTTCTATGCAGTAATTGTATTTCAAGTCGAATTTGCAATGTCTGTTTGTTGGACATTATTTACTTTCATTAAAGACTTCTTTTGGGTAATATAAGCTATCAACTATGACACTGGCAAACTGGTGTTCGAGACACACTTTGTTATTTAGATCCAGATGCCACCAACAATATGGGTCTCATTTCAGGGTACACCAAAGTGGCCTACTCTACAACTCCCAAACCACAAAAGTCATCAACAACCAAAAAGAGGTCTTGGTTTCCATGGAAGCGTAACAAGCGTCAAGCATGTAAGATTTCTCATTGACCACTGTATTGGATCTCCCTACACTTCCTGCAGGTTCAGTTGCCAGACGTCTCTGCAAGATGACAGTGGAGATTCCTATTGTCACCACCTGCTCGTCTTGATTATAACCTCACTTCCACATCTAAATACATTCTAACTGTTTCACAATGTAACCCGATTGTCTACCACAGCGTAACGAAGATTGTCAATGATAAGCTCTCCCCATCAAGGCAGTTCACTATAGTGTGAAGTCGGGTATGGTGAACAATTGGGCGTGGAGAGCAATAGGGTAAGGTGAACAATCCCGTATGGTGAACAATCGAGTAAGGTAATCGTACAATAAACGATCAGGTGTTGTGACCAGTCGGGTATGTTGAACAATCGGGTGTGTTGAACAATCGAGTATGGTGAGCTGTTGTATACAGAGGACAGTCAAGCATGGTGCACAGTTTTCTGTGGTAAAAAGCTGCGTGTAGTGAAGATTCGCTTGTTGATTGTTGTGCTTGGTAATCTTCAGGCCACTGGAATATAACTGACTTCTTGCATTAACTTCCAAACTCCAAACCCGATAAGCATCGCACATTACAAAGTAGAGACACGTCTTTTCAAATTTCAGAACACTCAGTATTATTTGTTCTTACCACATTGTCCATGTGAGTGGTTGATCATAGATGTTATTCTTTCAAGTAAGCTTTCAACGATCGCAAGTTGCCTTGTCGGAAGAAGATCTGTACCTACAAGCTATGTCTCGTTTCAGGGTATACAACAGCGGCGGCCTACTCCACAACCCCTAACCCCTACAAATCATCTGGTACCAAACGGAGTCCAACTGGTATGGCGTGAGACAGCATGACATGTTTACAATTCCTATTAGCTCATGAAGCAAACGGAGATGTACAAATAAGCCTCACTACACACGACACACGATCTCCTCGCATTCTTCTTTCCACTTTCTTTTCTTTTAGTGTGTAGATCATACCTACTCACCCTCGTCCTTCCAGTTCTATGCAGTAATTGTATTTCAAGTCGAATTTGCAATGTCTGTTTGTTGGACATTATTTACTTTCATTAAAGACTTCTTTTGGGTAATATAAGCTATCAACTATGACACTGGCAAACTGGTGTTCGAGACACACTTTGTTATTTAGATCCAGATGCCACCAACAACATGGGTCTCATTTCAGGGTACACCAAAGTGGCCTACTCTACAACTCCCAAACCACAAAAGTCATCAACAACCAAAAAGAGGTCTTGGTTTCCATGGAAGCGTAACAAGCGTCAAGCATGTAAGATTTCTTATTGACCACTGTATTGGATCTCCCTACACTTCCTGCAGGTTCAGTTGCCAGACGTCTCTGCAAGATGACAGTGGAGATTCCTATTGTCACCACCTGCTCGTCTTGATTATAACCTCACTTCCACATCTAAATACATTCTAACTGTTTCACAATGTAACCCGATTGTCTACCACAACGTAACGAAGATTGTCAATGATAAGCTCTCCCCATCAAGGCAGTTCACTATAGTGTGAAGTCGGGTATGGTGAACAATTGGGCGTGGAGAGCAATAGGGTAAGGTGAACAATCCCGTATGGTGAACAATCGAGTAAGGTAATCGTACAATAAACGATCAGGTGTTGTGACCAGTCGGGTATGTTGAACAATCGGGTGTGTTGAACAATCGAGTATGGTGAGCTGTTGTATACAGAGGACAGTCAAGCATGGTGCACAGTTTTCTGTGGTAAAAAGCTGCGTGTAGTGAAGATTCGCTTGTTGATTGTTGTGCTTGGTAATCTTCAGGCCACTGGAATATAACTGACTTCTTGCATTAACTTCCAAACCCGATAAGCATCGCACATTACAAAGTAGAGACACGTCTTTTCAAATTTCAGAACACTCAGTATTATTTGTTCTTACCACATTGTCAATGTGAGTGGTTGATCATAGATGTTATTCTTTCAAGTAAGCTTTCAACGATCGCAAGTTGCCTTGTCGGAAGAAGATCTGTACCTACAAGCTATGTCTCGTTTCAGGGTATACAACAGCGGCGGCCTACTCCACAACCCCTAACCCCTACAAATCATCTGGTACCAAACGGAGTCCAACTGGTATGGCGTGAGACAGCATGACATGTTTACAATTCCTATCAGCTCATGAAGCAAACGGAGATGTACAAATAAGCCTCACTACACACGACACACGATCTCCTCGCATTCTTCTTTCCACTTTCTTTTCTTTTAGTGTGTAGATCATACCTACACACCCTCGTCCTTCCAGTTCTATGCAGTAATTGCATTTCAAGTCGAATTTGCAATGTCTGTTTGTTGGACATTATTTACTTTCATTAAAGACTTCTTTTGGGTAATATAAGCTATCAACTGTGACACTGGCAAACTGGTGTTCGAGACACACTTTGTTATTTAGATCCAGATGCCGCCAACAATATGGGTCTCATTTCAGGGTACACCAAAGTGGCCTACTCTACAACTCCCTACCCACAAAAGTCATCTACAACCAAAAAGAGGTCTTGGTTTCCATGGAAGCGTAACAAGCGTCAAGCATGTAAGATTTCTCATTGACCACTGTATTGGATCTCCCTACACTTCCTGCAGGTTCAGTTGCCAGACGTCTCTGCAAGATGACAGTGGAGATTCCTATTGTCACCACCTGCTCGTCTTGATTATAACCTCACTTCCACATCTAAATACATTCTAACTGTTTCACAATGTAACCCGATTGTCTACCACAACGTAACGAAGATTGTCAATGATAAGCTCTCCCCATCAAGGCAGTTCACTATAGTGTGAAGTCGGGTATGGTGAACAATTGGGCGTGGAGAGCAATAGGGTAAGGTGAACAATCCCGTATGGTGAACAATCGAGTAAGGTAATCGTACAATAAACGATCAGGTGTTGTGACCAGTCGGGTATGTTGAACAATCGGGTGTGTTGAACAATCGAGTATGGTGAGCTGTTGTATACAGAGGACAGTCAAGCATGGTGCACAGTTTTCTGTGGTAAAAAGCTGCGTGTAGTGAAGATTCGCTTGTTGATTGTTGTGCTTGGTAATCTTCAGGCTGAACCACTGGAATATAACTGACTTCTTGCATTAACTTCCAAACCCGATAAGCATCGCACATTACAAAGTAGAGACACGTCTTTTCAAATTTCAGAACACTCAGTATTATTTGTTCTTACCACATTGTCCATGTGAGTGGTTGATCATAGATGTTATTCTTTCAAGTAAGCTTTCAACGATCGCAAGTTGCCTTGTCGGAAGAAGATCTGTACCTACAAGCTATGTCTCGTTTCAGGGTATACAACAGCGGCGGCCTACTCCACAACCCCTAACCCCTACAAATCATCTGGTACCAAACGGAGTCCAACTGGTATGGCGTGAGACAGCATGACATGTTTACAATTCCTATCAGCTCATGAAGCAAACGGAGATGTACAAATAAGCCTCACTACACACGACACACGATCTCCTCGCATTCTTCTTTCCACTTTCTTTTCTTTTAGTGTGTAGATCATACCTACTCACCCTCATCCTTCCAGTTCTATGCAGTAATTGTATTTCAAGTCGAATTTGCAATGTCTGTTTGTTGGACATTATTTACTTTCATTAAAGACTTCTTTTGGGTAATATAAGCTATCAACTGTGACACTGGCAAACTGGTGTTCGAGACACACTTTGTTATTTAGATCCAGATGCCGCCAACAATATGGGTCTCATTTCAGGGTACACCAAAGTGGCCTACTCTACAACTCCCTACCCACAAAAGTCATCTACAACCAAAAAGAGGTCTTGGTTTCCATGGAAGCGTAACAAGCGTCAAGCATGTAAGATTTCTCATTGACCACTGTATTGGATCTCCCTACACTTCCTGCAGGTTCAGTTGCCAGACGTCTCTGCAAGATGACAGTGGAGATTCCTATTGTCACCACCTGCTCGTCTTGATTATAACCTCACTTCCACATCTAAATACATTCTAACTGTTTCACAATGTAACCCGATTGTCTACCACAACGTAACGAAGATTGTCAATGATAAGCTCTCCCCATCAGTTCACTATAGTGTGAAGTCGGGTATGGTGAACAATTGGGCGTGGAGAGCAATAGGGTAAGGTGAACAATCCCGTATGGTGAACAATCGAGTAAGGTAATCGTACAATAAACGATCAGGTGTTGTGACCAGTCGGGTATGTTGAACAATCGGGTGTGTTGAACAATCGAGTATGGTGAGCTGTTGTATACAGAGGACAGTCAAGCATGGTGCACAGTTTTCTGTGGTAAAAAGCTGCGTGTAGTGAAGATTCGCTTGTTGATTGTTGTGCTTGGTAATCTTCAGGCTGAACCACTGGAATATAACTGACTTCTTGCATTAACTTCCAAACCCGATAAGCATCGCACATTACAAAGTAGAGACACGTCTTTTCAAATTTCAGAACACTCAGTATTATTTGTTCTTACCACATTGTCAATGTGAGTGGTTGATCATAGATGTTATTCTTTCAAGTAAGCTTTCAACGATCGCAAGTTGCCTTGTCGGAAGAAGATCTGTACCTACAAGCTATGTCTCGTTTCAGGGTATACAACAGCGGCGGCCTACTCCACAACCCCTAACCCCTACAAATCATCTGGTACCAAACGGAGTCCAACTGGTATGGCGTGAGACAGCATGACATGTTTACAATTCCTATCAGCTCATGAAGCAAACGGAGATGTACAAATAAGCCTCACTACACACGACACACGATCTCCTCGCATTCTTCTTTCCACTTTCTTTTCTTTTAGTGTGTAGATCATACCTACTCACCCTCGTCCTTCCAGTTCTATGCAGTAATTGTATTTCAAGTCGAATTTGCAATGTCTGTTTGTTGGACATTATTTACTTTCATTAAAGACTTCTTTTGGGTAATATAAGCTATC
Organism: Haliotis asinina; assembly: GCF_037392515.1. NCBI lineage: Eukaryota > Metazoa > Mollusca > Gastropoda > Lepetellida > Haliotidae > Haliotis > Haliotis asinina. The sequence continues at coordinate 47,137,718 of NC_090281.1, forward strand.
AACTGTGACACTGGCAAACTGGTGTTCGAGACACACTTTGTTATTTAGATCCAGATGCCACCAACAATATGGGTCTCATTTCAGGGTACACCAAAGTGGCCTACTCTACAACTCCCAACCCACAAAAGTCATCTACAACCAAAAAGAGGTCTTGGTTTCCATGGAAGCGTAACAAGCGTCAAGCATGTAAGATTTCTCATTGACCACTGTATTGGATCTCCCTACACTTCCTGCAGGTTCAGTTGCCAGACGTCTCTGCAAGATGACAGTGGAGATTCCTATTGTCACCACCTGCTCGTCTTGATTATAACCTCACTTCCACATCTAAATACATTCTAACTGTTTCACAATGTAACCCGATTGTCTACCACAACGTAACGAGGATTGTCAATGATAAGCTCTCCCTATCAAGGCAGCTGATTAAAGTGTGAGGTCGGGTATGGTGAACAAGTGGGTGTGGAGAAAAATTGGGCATGATGAACAATCGAGTCCGGAGAACAACTGATTTGGGTGAACTTTCTGCTGTGGGGGTCAGTTGCGTATGGTGAACTAAGTCGGGGTGGAGAGCGATTGTTTATGATGAACAATTACGTATGATGAACAATCGGGTGTGGCGAAGTGCCGGGTACAGTGAATAGGCAGGTGTGATGGACACTCGGCTATGGTGGACAATCGGGTACAGTGAACAGTTGGGTATGGTGAGCAATGGGACACAGAGGACGGTCTATGATGGTTAACATGCTACCGCCCCTCCCCTCCCCTAACTCTCCTCCAATTCTGAACCTCCCCATCCCAATCCCTACCGCCGCTCCCCCTCTCAGCCATATCCCCCTTTTCCCTACCACCCCTACCTTTCTCAACTCCCCCTCCCCTTCCCTACCGCTCTCCCCCCCCCCCCTTCCTTCTTAACTACCCTTCCCCTTGCCGACCGCCCCCTCCCTTTCCGCATCGCCTCTCCCCCACTCAACAGCCGTTTCCCCATCCTGTCGCCCCTTCCCTACCACTCTTTCCCCTTTTGAACCGCCACTCCCCTTCCCGCTTTCGTCTGAAACACCAATACATTCCTACATTTCTATTCCGAGAAGTACCAATCTTCCGGTAGTGTACTGTTTGTTGTACTCCGGCGACAAATTGACACACGTTCTTGTTCACGCAGATTACACAGCTCCCAACCAGTATGTGACAACCACATATCCGGACTACCAAACAACGGGCTACCAGTACATGACAACCACATATCCGGACTACCAAACAACGGGCTACCAGTACATGACAACCACATATCCGGACTACCAAACAACGGGCTACCAGTACATGACAACCACATATCCGGACTACCAAACAACGGGCTACCAGTACATGACAACCACATATCCGGACTACCAAACAACGGGCTACCAGTACATGACAACCACATATCCGGACTACCAAACAACGGGCTACCAGTCCATGACAACCACATATCCGGACTATCAAACAACGGGCAACATGTTGTACACTGACGATGGTTCAAGTGATCAAGGTAATGTTTCATTTCTTCAAACTGAATCTCTTTGTGAAGCGAACAGCATTCTCCCGATACTATGTACGACGGTGTTACTTTCACGCAGATTCTTGCCGAGGTTTGGTTACATTTATATGCTGTTCGTCTCGAAGTCCAGGTACTTTCGAGGTTTCACCTATCTCAGTCTTCCCTGTGTATTGGGAACTTAGTGCAGTGTGTAAGCTCACATCTTAAGCGGGGACAATGTTACAAGTAAGGCGTTGTAAAGTGGCTACCAATGGTTACAGCGGGGACAATGCAACTAACCAAGGCCTTGTAAAGGGACCATCTATATTGACAGTGTAACTTAACACGGTCTTGTAAAGGGGGACCACCTATAGTTACAGCGGGGACATGGGTCCTACTATGGATACAACGGGGACATGTAACTGAATATGGCGTTGTAATGTGTCAAACTATGATTCCAGCAGAGACGGTGTACCAGCTGGTCAGCCTGGGACAGTCTCTGCTGCAGGAGGCCCAGGGCGCCTTAACTGATGCTGTAGCAGCTGAGGACATTATGAAGCAACTGGAGGACACACTGCTTTGAATACACAGGGCGACTTTGTACTCACAACACGAAGTAAGGAAGACCCTCCTTCTCATATGTAGGTCGATTGTGGTAAAAAAAACATGAACAACATATTTCCAAATAATGCTCTTAACAACTTTTTCACGTAAGCTTTGCAAAAATGAGAAAGTGTACCAATAACGTCAAATTTGAGTCTCTGGATACTATGGTCATAATCCTGGCGAGAGCCGAATAGGAAACTTTTCAAGTGAGATGTTGGACCTTGCCTGTGAACTGAATTAGTTTGGTCTCCGGATCCATGGACTCATGTCTCCTGACCTTCTTCCACAATGATCTTTCTCGTTAACATTTGATCCCTTCGTGGGAATGACCTCCCCACATGTACTTGAGACGCTGAGGTGCCACATGATTGGCGCAAACAAACCATAATCTCTGCTTTCTATCGCGAGGTGAGCTATTTAGTAACTTCTCCTAATCCTTTATGGACACAAGTCTGCTTTCTGTTGGAGGTGTTTAATAACTTTTCCAAATGCTTGATGAACAAAAAACCTGATGTCTGTCGTGAGCTGCAGCACAACTATAACTTAGACAGAAACAACTGTCACAGCTTAGGAACTGCGACATGATAGTACTTACTGTCACACATTCCTTATGATGTCGGTGAAACATTTTGAACACCCACAGTGAATCATATTCTTCTTTTTTTTTTACAGAATTTTGGACTGGGCGATCACGTTCCTTTAAGAAGATACAAATTTGTTCTGTGTGACTGATAATAAACGCGTTCACTGCCAAAATGTGTGTTTATACAACCTTGGTTTTCGTTTTAAAACTGCCCATGTAGAACTGCTCGCCAGAACGGACCAACGTTTGCATCGCGTGAACGCATCATGATATACGTACGGCTGTGAAGTGCGTACGCAAGTGAATTAAAGGTTGAGGACGATGGAAAACGATAGATTTGTGTATTAGCGTTAATCTATTGTAGGTTTGTAGGTTCGGAACTGCAGTCCTAGACAATAAGCATTACGTGTTTGCTCTTTCGTTCAACTTTCTTCATGTCTTCACACACAAGAAAATTATGTTTAGCTCCTTATAAAAGGCAAGAGATTCGCATAAATTTATCTAGTTTCCATTTACCTGTAAATTTAGATAAACACTGCAAATATAAGTGCCACTGCCCAACATTTCCTCGAAACATTTCCAAATCGGCAGAGATGAGTGATCATACCTGAAGCTCAAACTCAAATTCTTTATTCTCTAGAAACCGCCATGGGTAGATGACAGTATTTAGGATTTACTTAAAGCAATATAACACCTATGTGATGGCGGCATGAACAGACGACAAAGAATATATCTTCCATATATTACATCCACTTCGTGACAAGCAGTGACGCTGTGGGACTATTCTAAGATGAAAAACAGACAAAAAGGAGGACCAACATTTGCAGGTTTGAATCAATTCGAATCTCCGGAAAAGGAGGTCAGTACTCTTCTTTCTTTTCATAGTAGGCCTGATGGATCGTAGACCCATCACACGGTTATCACCATGTAATACCGTGGAATTGCAGAGGACTGGGACAAATACATTTAGGATTAGCAATTATTGTCACACGACTTGCTTACAGAAGTGAGTTTAGTCTTGCACTGCTTTTAGCAATATTTCGGCAACACCACAGTGGGATACAGTGAGAAATGGGCTTCAAACAAAGTACCCATCTGGGGAATAGGGTCTTTGGCGTTACCTGCGAACGTTTTAACCACTAGGCTACCCCACATACCCTTTGCTTAAAGGAGATATACTTAAAGGGGCACTGATGCGGAGCATTTTCCGTGGACTGGTGTAAACTTTTGTTATTGTTTTTCTCCCGTGAGTACCCGGATGATATCCCAGAATTCGTGACTGGTTCGTGACCTCTGTTGCGCAGTCCGTAAGCGCTATTGATAGTTTAATTATAGACAGATCAACTGAGGTGAAGTCAATTGTACTTCATTACAAATGTATTATGAAAACAAATGAAACACTTTGAAGGTTAATCATCTGCCAGTGGTAGAAATGGTAAAAAACTATTAGGACGGAAAAATAACGAAGCCAATGTACGTCTCTATATTTTGTCTCATAACCCTAATTAGTTTATTGTCATATTTGTATGATTCTGAAAATTAATAAAAGAACACACGATTTGCCTATACTCATAGTAAATTTCTAACATAACAGCAACATTTATACATTGTATAGATTGCCAATGTGGATCCTATTTCACATACATACGCGATCTAGTGTGTGTTTTCTGTCATACAGATTCTGCTGAATGCTACAACAAATAAATTAAAACAAAATGCAAACAATGAACGTAAAACAGACTAATTTTATAGCAACAGTGTCAGGCAACTACCTTGTTCAGGAATGTATCCATCAATATCCACGTAAAAGAAATCGTATTCCATTCATCTGCAGCTGGTAAATAATCCTGCTCTGTGTCGCGTGTCTTACAACTGTCTCATTTGCGAAAAAGTAACACATCGTTTCACGTCTTTCGTTGGTGAAAACTAGATAAACCTCTCATTGGTCTCCCAAAATAGCACACCTGGCAACTAATTGTATGATGTCCACTATTCTAAGTAATTTAGTTGACCAATATTGAGCAACCAATCAATCAACGCAAGAGTGGTTAATTCTTTGAAGGGAGGATGTTGTTTTTGCACTCACACTTTACGACAGGGTGTAGTCATCTACACACACTGCCTTTTGACAAATCCGCTAGAAGAACAAAAGTAATTAATCAATCAGTGTGTTATCGGTTAATCCTTTGATCGATGTTTGTTTTTGTAACTCAGGTGATAAACCCTCTTGCATCACTTACATGCACATATTACATAACATACAATACATTTGCCATTACAGACCTTAATTTATACTGTTGAGTATTTACTCCAGACAGGAGAAATGCCAAATGGGAACCTTTGTTGAGTAACCGAAGTGGTGTTGCTACTAATTATACCTGTTATAAATTCATGAATTGACCATCATGAGAATGATGACAAATAACACGTGTAGGTTTACACCATCAAACGCAAGTTACAGCAAGGAAGATGTAATCTCTGTGTCGCATGCAGCCTGAAAACACTTATGGGCCGAAACTGTTTTGAGGATACCAACGGAATTTCGTTACATAAGGAATACACACAGGCATTTGCTGTGTACTTTGGTAAATAAGTGAAATAAGTTTTTTTTACGTAAGACAATTTTCAGATTTCTCTACCAAAGCCCAGGTCATCGTTTTTTTGTTTACGAATTCAAATAAATCAACTGTGTGTTTTATTATCATAAATAATAAACCATTGTAGCTACCATAGCTACCAAAATTTACGTATGCTATTTGCTATCACAGCTCAACCAACACTCAAAACTACCTAAATATAAAGCTTTGCAATCTTCCGTACTGAAACAAATGGGTTGCTACGTGCCTGTAGACATCATATTTTCATGTAACATGATTAAATATCGAGGTTAAAAACACAGAAATAGTAAGTATACCATCCAAGCATCCGAAAAGAACTACACTGCTGGGATATATGGTTACGATCAAACAAGGAATACCATGGATATTTTTAAACAAATGGCATGTGATGGGCATCCGGCCTCCTGACTGTTTAAGTGAAGAAATTTTTCTAATATGGACAGGAGCCCAGTTCCTTTGTCCGTCACGGTCGAAGGAGTGGGCGCTGACCAATTTGCGGTCTGCTTTCGTAATTAGACCGTTGGCGAGAAGCATTATTCGCTCCGCATCAGTGCCCCTTTAAGATATAGAGGTGAATTCAAAAGGAGACAGAATGATTCCTATTTCTCCCACTGATATCCTTTCCCTACAGCCTTTAGTTCCTGGCATCGTACAGCTTATTTTTACATTGTATTGTGCTGTGTGCCGATATATGATTGCAGGCAAGTTAAAATGTAAAACTGGGACTTTCTCGCTGTCTTGCTGCCCTCTACTGACAGATCTTATATACTTAATGGACGGTGGTGTATAGAGCTTGGGTCACAAAAAGAGCAACACTGGGTTGGAAGAGTCCTTGGATAGGGTGACCATGTTTGGTAGCTTGGCTCCTGCGAGTTTCTAGGAATTCAGTTTCGTCTCACCATGGTCTCACCTTATGCAAGTGAGTTTGTTCAAAATTGCCGCTGTTCATCCAGCAGAAACTGAGCACCTTGCGGAAGAAAGTCATGTGACTATAACCCTCTACCACCAAACAGACCCGGGGTTACAAAAATCAGACCGTTTGGGTGCTTCAGACATGCATTCTGCATGAAGCAATGGACATGATAGATAGACTACTATTACCATCTACCATACTGGTACTATCCTGGTCATAATATGGCAATAACATTGCTGAAGTGACAATAAATTTCAACATGCCAATCCTACTTAGCACATGGCAAGTCAGAACTTCATACAGGAAATGAAGAATTATTTATTTAAAAGTTAATTACTGGAAAAACAAAGTACAATTGTAGAAAAATGACAATTAAATGCAACAACGAAGATAAGTGTAGAGGATTAACGCCTACCATGCCTTCTGCACAACATGTGTTTCCAACACATAAAACATTACCATCATGAGAGAGAAATATATATATACATATTTGTTAGAAAAATGGGTCAACAATAAATATTATAAGACAATTTAACATAATATGAATGTCATCAACATCATTCTCAAGAAACAGTTGTCATTGAACATACAAATGCTACCAGTTCATCGCACATTCGTCAAGTACCTTTAACAAATCAAACTGAAAATCAAACCATAGGTTTGGGAAACTCATTTCATCCACTGTAAAAATGTCGTGTAATTTCCTTTAGATTTAACTAATCCTTTGAGTGAATGAGTGAGCTTAGTTTTACACTGCTTTTAGCATTATTCCAGCCATATCATAGAGGGGAACACCAGAAATGGGCTTCACACTTGTACCCATATAAGGAATTGAACCTGGATCTTCGGCATGGCAAGTGAGCAATTAAATCACTAGGCTACCCTACTGCCCCTAACCTTTGAGAAACCTGCAGGTCAAACTACAGAGTTGTCCAAAACCCCTAATCTCTGGTTATGAAAGGACCACTAGATCTTGAAGATCTTGAACTGAAGCTGGTTACCACTGTTCTGGTTCAGCAGCTGGTGTAAGTGTGAGCCACATAAGTCAATGATTCATTGCATCACTTATCAGTGAGTGTGGTTATATGATACTTTTTGCAATATTCCAGCTACATCATGGCAGGGACACCAGAAATGGGCTTCACACATTGCACCCATGTAGGGAATCAAACCCTGGTCTTAAGAGTGATGAGCGAACGCTCTGATCACTAGGCTACCCCACCATCCACCCACTAATCAGGTAATGATGACATGAATGACTGAATCAAACTCTCCAATGTATTGAATCACTCTGCTGTGAAGGTTGCACTTGAATACTACAATATGACCGTGGCAAACCAGAGGTTAATGGAATGACAACTCCCAGTGCTATTGTTGGGTGACCCTCTATCAACCACGTCACACGACATACACACCTCATCCAATTTTTTATCAGTACTTCTACCTGGGCTCACTCTTACATTCAGACTCCTTACAGAGGACAGACACCCAATCAAAACAGCTAATTAGGCCCTATACACAGGAACAGAAGCACATTGTACCCCCCACTCATTCAGAAAACAGTCATATATCTCGCAAAAAATACACATACAAATAGATTTTATCAAGTACTAAGCATTATTTTCTAGACAGAAAGAGTTATTTCCACTTATTTACAAAGAATTTTTAATTGTATAATCACATACAACACCTAGGTAGAAATGGATGAGACGTTTTTGTTATCACCATGCAAAACGTTAGGCTTCAAAAAAGTCTGTGTTGACCTTGTTAAAAAAATGACAATGTCGCTGGTTACACAAATTTCATGTCTAAATAATTGACATGACACACACCTGGGGAGAGTATTTACTGACATGCAAAGAGTTTTGTGTATGAGATATTATTCTGATAAAATTAAATGCGTCGATTGCTCGACTAGGCTTTATGATACATCTAGACACTGTAGCTGAAGAAACAAACTGCAACACTGTCTGTATGCAGAGATGCCAACCATGAAGTTACAGAAAATGCAGTCTTTTCTGGGTGAAAGCCAGATCCAAGCACTGAAGGTGCAAGTTGAGGATGAGCGTGGATTCGGACATGTATTTGTTTCAACATCATTGTCAATAACATGCAAAATACAGAATCAAGACCCAAAGATTGCAAGCTATGCTTCCAAACACTTTTACCAGTGTCAACTCAATTAAATATTTAATGGTGACATCTTAGTGGTTGGCATCTTTGTATGTGTACACAGACTAATCACTAACCATTACATAAACATCTCAAGCTGTCTGACAACCAAATCATGTCTCCAGTCAACATAGGTTTGTGGGGATTATTTTTCCACCTTGTTGTACTTTAGCATGGCAGTAACTGTCTAGACAGCCGACACGAGCAGAGAGTGAGCGTTTGCTTCACTGAGGTTCTCCATGCTTGGGCCAGCATGGAGCTCACTCTGGGGTCCACATCGGATGGACAGGTCTGGACCCTGTGCTCCCTGGCTCCCGTGAACTCGGTCCCGGTCTGGTCCACATCTGTTTGCTGGGTTAGGGCCTTGAGCAGGTGTGTATTCAGATCTGCCATTTAAAATAAACTGAATCAGTGACAGTGACCAAAGGTTATGATATGACTCAATGAAATTCTGTTCGTAGCATATATGTTCTGCATGTAACCTTAAAATTGGATGTAAGTGGGTTGTAGGTAGTGTGACAAACATCTAATAATGCTTGTTCTTTGTTAAAATACTCCTCAGCATCTCAGTTTAGGAGTCTTGATAAATGGTGGTTATCATGAACAATGACCTTCACCTTTGAAGTGCAATGACATTGCCACCATTCCATCTTTCTCAGGTTTTCCTAACATTTGGGGTACAGGTCCAGAGATGACATTGCCACAGTTTCCTGTTTCTCCAGTTTCCTAACATCTGAGGCAATGGTCCAGAGATGACATTGCCAACATCTCCCCATTTCTCCTGGGGAAATGGTCCAAATATGACATTGCCACCCTTTCCTTTCACTCCAGTTTCCCTAACATCCCTAAACAATGCTCCAGAGATGACACTGTCACCAACTGTCAGTTACCATAAAAGATCATTCTTATACTTGAGGTCAAGATGTACTCTGGAACCTTTCAAATCCCTGTGCCCCACTTACAACAGTAGTGTCTTGTCTGGGCCATTCCTCAGATCTGGGTTGGGCCCATGGGCCACTGTTTTGTACACAGACTCATTCCTCCTGGGCTGGGATGTGACCACCCTTCTGGCTGGTGACTTCACGTGTGTTGCAGTGGGCCGAACACGATGTCTGCTGATGATCAACACATATGGAAAGCTTATTACTGAGTTATCCAAAGTAATCTAAAGTACTTCACATCAACACACCATGAGGTGTCATAACTTGACAATACCGGTAGTAATGTCATATATCAGAGAGTTGTTTCAATTCCATTGAAAGTAGGTGGTCATTTGATATGTACAAGGATACAGACAATGACAGGTAATATGTCCGAACCAAGTTCATGGAAAATCCAACTACCAGAAATTCCATGACACAATATATCTCTGCAGGTCTGATTCTACTGACCTATTCATGTTGGTAAAGGCTGTTCTTGGAGGAGGTTTTACTGAACATATTTCTAGTAATTGACCATGAGCATATCCTAATGCTTTTTGTATGGGGCACTTTAACAATCCACAACACTGCCCAGCTCATATGAACCTTCTATTATGAGTCATACTCAGTTCTCTGAGGTCTGCGTTGTCCAAAAGCTCCAGTCTGGCAGTTTTTTCTTATAGAATTTCAGTAATTACGGATTTGACAAGCAGGGATTGCCTGACCTTGAAGGCAATATTCCACCCCTGTCTGCAGCAAGAGTCAGTAAATATTCCCAAACTGGAATCACAAATTTCACATTTCATGTTTTCAATAAATAGTGATATGGCTTAGCACATATATGGCTTTGCTTTGTTTCTCCCTGACTAATTTGTTCAAAATAACATTTTGTTCCACAATTTCATGTGCAACACAACTAGGGTTTACAGCTACACAGGGTTAAAGGACAAGGGTGATGAGAAGGGCACACATTTCACCTTACCTACTAGGGGCTTTGCCAACTGGTATTTTTCACCCACACTTAATGCTAAGAATCATTTTATGTATACAAACAGGATCTGCTCATGTTCAGGGACTCCTTTCACAAAGAACCTTTTCTGAAGCTAACCTTAAGTCCCATTCTTTCACACTGCACTAATGTAACCTTGGTGACTTACATTCACCTCGGTGCTTTGTGAAAGGAGGTCCAGGAATACTTCAGTCATATGGTATTTCAATTATCATGATCATCATACAGAAAATGTTTTACATAAACTTCTATATCTGTAGTGAGTGAGTGAGTTTTAGGCCACATTCAGCAATATTCCAGCTATATGGACGCAGTCTGTAAGTAATCGAGTCTGGACCAGACAATCCAGTGATCAACAATATGAGCATCAATCTACATAAATGGGATACGATTAGATGTGTCAACCAAGTCAGTGAGTCTGACCACCTGGATCCTTTAGTTGCCTCTTACAACAAGCATGGGTTACTGAAGATCAATTCTAGCCTGGATATTCATGGGTCATATACATCTAAATAATATGGGATTGAAATAAAGATTGAGTGACAACATGACACCCATCAATATACAGCTAATCTGGGTAGCATGTAGGCAGGGATTGGGAAAGGCAGGGGCCATGGTCCATTTTGCACATAAGAATGAAAAATGGCCAAATAAAATTTTGAAGTTTACTGTTGATACAAGGGCAGTGGCCCATTCTAAATTCAGAAAATGGCTAATAATCCTGAAAATGGCCCATTGTCAAAGTTCTCTTTCCTAATCCTTGTGTAGGTACAACAGTTTTACAATATCCATCTGATTGAGAAGGGTACCTGGACAACACACAGATGCATGTGTGTAACATAACACATGACACACAACACAACTGCAAATCACAGTTTACATGGCACAAGTGGCACATGTATGTTGTAAGCATCAAACTTATGACTATCTAAGATGAAGCCCAAACTAAAATAACCACAACATACTTAACGACAGGAGTGTATAACACATGCAGTACATCTGTTTCTGAAGTTTGTTGTCTGAGAAACTAAGTGGGTAGGTGAAGTGCAAGGGTGGATGACTGGGTGGTTGGTTCAGCTGTGATATGGATAGGTGGGCAGATGATGTTGATGTGGGTGGGTCGGTGAGTGGTGGGTGAATGAGTTTGATGTGGGTGTTCAAGGTGCCTGGATAGTTGGTTGAGTTATGACACAGATAAGTGGGTGGATGAGTGTTGATAAGTGTCTATGAGGTGCCTGGGTGGCTGGTTGATCTGTGAAACTGATAAGGTGGGTGTTGAGAGCTGATGTGGGTGGTTGAGATGCCTGGGTGGGTGCTTGAACTGTGACATGGATAAGTGGGTGGATGAATGTTGACGTGGTTGGTCAATTGGGTGGGTGCTTGAGCTGTGACATGGATAAGTGGGTGGATGAGAGCTGATGCGGCTGGTCAAAGCGCCTAGGTGGATGACTGGATAGATGACTGAGCTGACATTAATAAGTGGATGGATGTGTGTGGATGTGCGTGGTAAAGGTGCATGGGTTGGTGACTGGGTAGGTGGTTGAACTGTGACATGGACAAGTGGGTTTATGAGTGAAGAGTGATGTGCTTCTAAGTCAAACAGATTTGTGGAAACTATAAAGCTGTAACATTATGCAGACTCCCAGACTGGTGGTCTCTAACCTGCCAGTATTTCAAAGGAGAAGACAGGAAATAATTATAACCGTGGAACAGGTATACCTTGAGAAGGACATTTCTGAAAAAGTTCTAAATTCCTTTTTGATACATGTTAATAAAGCATTTCAACATCAAGTCATTCTCACCAAAGTCAAGCTGAAGTATGCGCTACTAGCAATCTTAGTCTTACAGATGTGCTGAACACAGGAAAGTTTGTTGGTGAGAATTTTTGTTTTTAAAATACCTGTGGACCAAGAATTACTAGTGTGGACCCACTCTGTGCAGGACAACATTGACACCAGCTAGCAGTGTTTTATCTGTGTGATGTGATTGGTCAGTCTAATGTACAAGATACCACATTGATACCAGCATGCAGTGTTCTACCTGTGTAACCTGTGATGTGATTGGTCAGCCTAATCCAGAAGGTACCACATTGACACCAACATGCAGTGTTCTACCTGTGTAAGCTGTGATGTGATTGTTCAGCCTAATCTACAAGATACCACATTGACACCAACATGCAGTGTTCTACCTGTGTAAGCTGTGATGTGATTGGTCAGCATCAGGGACACTGTCCTTGGCATCACGCAGACAACAAGAGGTTGCGAGGTGATTGAGCATGTCATTGGTGGTAGTTAAAAGCTGCTCACTCATCCTAGAGATTAGGGGTCAAGAAGGTCAGAGGTCAGGTTGGTCAGAGGTCATGAAGGTCAGAGGATAGAATTCAGAATGTGAAGTTGCTATGACATTAAAAATCATTACAACAATACAGTTTGGATATTTTCTTCTCAGCAGTCAGCAATGTTCCAGCTATAGACATTTGAGCATGGCAAACCAGTGGTCAACTGTAGGAGCAATGTTGTATGATGGCACAGCACAGCCAGGTGATACAAAATAACCTTTCTATATTCTGCTTTATTGATAAACCATTATTCTCATTCACATTGACCTGACAAGTATGCTGGAGAACAATACGGTAGTTGACTCAGGTATGTAGAAGGGCCGATATGTCTACAGAGCAACAGAAGAAGGAGCCCAGAAACTTTTCACTGTTCAATTTACATGATGTCATGCAAGATGGATAAACAAAAGTTAAAGGATAACAGTGGTTACAGCGACAATGAATGATATCAACAGAATATTCGCAGTATATAATCCAAAACTAGTTGTTTTCAGATTCTGATATGTTTGTAGCCTTGAAATCTATATATTAATACATATATGGTGATACCAAAATTTGTTGCTGTGATAAGACACAGCTTCTTGTCTGCATGTTGTGCATGAAACATTTTGTCCAAAAACTTAGCCCCACAGAGGGATGTCTGCATTATAGAGGGATGACTGGATTATAGAGGGATGTCTGGATTATAGAGGGATGTCTGCATTATAGAGGGATGACTGGATTATAGAGGGATGTCTGGATTATAGAGGGATGTCTGCATTATAGAGGGATGTCTGGATTATAGATAGGTGCACACTATACTATACTATATACTATACTAGAGAACATGTAATAGTTGAACTACATAGACCCTGGCCTCAAGTATGATGATCAGAAATCAATCCCCAAGTCAATACTTGAGATTAGGAAATATAATTAAATGGTACTGATTGTCAAATATATATTTGTCAAAGAGCATCTACAAGATTGTTCAGCAAATTGTTTCATAGGCCCATATAAATCTACTATTCTATACTGAAAAACAAGAATTGCCTACAGCAGGCTGATCTATGGTAGCTTACAACAGATTGCACAGATCTTCGCTGGCCTACAACAGATAGCACTGATCATTGCTAGCCTACAAAAGACTGCACATCTACTAGTCTACTAAGGATTTCACAGACATTCCACAATCTCCAAAAGATTTTATTGACATTATACAAATCTACGACACATTTGATGGATAATATGCTATTCTTCAACAGATTGCATATCTTTACTAGTCCACAGCCAGTGTCTATTCTAGAACTGAAAATCTAGATTTGTCACCCCCTTACAAAAAAAGGAGGGGAGATTTGGAAAATGTAGGGGGCAATACCTGTATTACTGTCTTTCAAAATAGTGTGGATGTACGAAAGTTATTGCAACCACCACCAGTGAAACTATTGCTCATTTTATTTTGGCTACCATAGTCACATATCATAGCACCAAGCTCATTTTGAGAGAGCCATGTTTTTCTGAAAAGCACTTTGTTTGGGGTTTTTTTAGATTTGGAGGGACCAGGGTCAGTCTCGGGGTTTTACTTGCATTTCGATTCTCACATCTCCTTAACAGATGTATCGGTCTGGGGAGGCATGGCGGACACTGTTGCTTTCTCAGTGTTTTTTTTGCGCAAAAAAGACACTTATTTTCATTCTTTTGCGTGGCATTATTCAAGCCAAATTAAGACAAACTGTTGTAAATAAGAATTACGTATTCATTTGTAGTCTGCAACTTCAAGTGATCATGTTCTCTGATTTCGAAAATGAAGCTAAAACAAACTGATGTTCTAAAAAAGATCGACGAAACTGTGTTTTGCAAGTGCTGTACACAAGCACTATGTTTAGAGTTCATAGTCAATTAATTAATTAATCAAATCATAACTCCATCGAAAAATGTTATCTATTTTCATACTGATATGACTGGAATTTCATTTCCCCAGTGCCAATAGTGGTTTTAACCAAGGGAGGTTACTCTGTTTTGTTTACATGATGTCACTCAAACTTGAATCTGTGGCCGACTCCGATTTAAAAAGTCATTCCTTGTCAATATAAAGCTTTTTTTCGAATGTTTTTTGAAAGGTCGTTAGGAAGCAAATTACTATGCGTGACAGTTCGCGCTCTGTTGTTTTTATGAGGCGCGATTTGATCATTATTAGCGTGAATCATGCAATCGCACGTCCTAGAATAGACACTGCACAGCAGGTTTCATTTCTACTATACTAGTCAACTATATACTGATCAGATTTTCTACTTGTCCACAACAGCCAGTCAAGTTAAAAAGCAATTTTATACTCCTTCGTCTAGAGCACAAAGGTCATTGGCATGACGAGATTCCACCTCTGGGTAATGAAATCATCTCCGCTTCCGTCATGACATGATCTCACCCCTGGCTCATGGCACGATCCCCTCCCTGGATCCAGACATGATTCCATCCCTGGGTCTTGATGTGATCCTACCCCTGGGTCGTGATCTGATAACCCCCCTGGGTCCTCATGTGATACCCCCCTCAGTTATGACGTGATACCACTTGTGTTGTGATGTGAACCCACCTCATGGTTCCGGGTCATGACATGATACCCCTCTGGATCATGAAATATCCCCTTCTCAGTTATGATGTGATCTCACCCCTGTGTCATGATGTGATCCTACCTCAAGGTCATGATGAATTAACACCCTGGATCATGACATGATCCCACGCTACACATTGTGAAGAGACAAAGGCTGACCTTGGATGCAGCTTCTATGACAAGGAAGACTATGTTGCTACTACTAGTGCCACACAGAAACCATATCTCAACAAAATCACTTCAGGGGGACAAAACAAGGCAAAATGGAATCTACTGACAAAACACAAGCAATGTTGGGAGAATGGATGTAACACTTATCTCACCACTGTTTACGCACCCTTACTAAGTAGGAGATGCTAAATCCAGACATTTTTCCAAGGAATGTTTGTGTGGTACAGAAGACTGCTAAATTACCTCTGAACTCTGATATACCTCTGAATTATCTGTCTATGTACGTCTGTGCATGATAGCGTCCTTAAAGGGATTGACTTCAGGACAATGTCCCTTGCTGCCATGTTGTGTGCACTGAACCACGAGGCCAGCTCACAGGACAGCCAAAACCACAATCACCACCAACAGTGTTGTTGTCTTTGTTGTTGTACTTATCCATGTGATTCTCATACCCCTTTAACTTGAAAAGCAGTGGTACCAATGTTGCAATCAAGCTACACTTACTTTGTGACTTGCTTCGCCTTCTGTTGCTGTGCTGTGGGCGTGACACGTCTGTCCTGGGATGATCCTCGTGTACTAAGGGGGGTTGTCTCACGGCTGGAGGATGCATGGCCTGACCTACAAATGACAGTTCGCACTAGTAAACGGACAGAAATGAATGTGTGACTAACAGCTGTCAAGTCAGATCCTGCATGAATTTGTCCAAACCACACCATGGCCTGGTATGAGTAGGTGGAGTTACGCAATGTGTGGGTTCATTGGTTAGATCTCCTGTTGGTTGCGCTCATAAAGCAAGTCAAGCACATAACAACATATCAAGCATAATCGAGACGAAATGCTCTTAGTTGCTCGCTTCAAAGGAATAGATGAAAACAACAAACACATCAAACAACATAATACGTAACCAAACCATTCTCACATACACAACATCCAATACAACAAAAGATACTGATATTGATGAAGAATTGCACTGGGACCAATTTAATACTGCCCTTAGACCAACAGAATAGTGCACGGAGACCAATGAAATAGTGAACTGGGACCAATGAATACAGTGGACTGGGACCAACTAAATAGTGCACTGGGACCAATGAATACAGTGGACTGGGACCAACGAAATAGTGCACTGGGACCAATGAATATACAGGACTGGGACCATCTATATAATGCACTGAGACCAACTGAATAGTGCATTGAAACCAATGAATATAGTGGACTGGGACCAACTATATAGTGAACTGGGACCAATGAATACAGAGGACTGGGACCAACTAAATAGTGCACTGGGACCAATGAATACAGTGGACTGGGACCAACTGATTAGTGAACTCGGACCAATGAATATAGTTGACTGGGACCAACTAAATAGTGAACTGGGACCAACTGAATAGTGCACTGAGACCAATGAATATAGTGACCGGGACCAACTGAACAGTGTATTGACACCAATGAATACAGTGGACTGGGCCCAACTGAATAGTGAACTGGGACCAATGAATTTTGCAATTTGACTAACTATATACACAGATATACAAATATATACCTATCCACATCTATCTATCTGTCTGTCTGTCTGTCTCTCTGTCTATCTGTCTATCTTACCAACTCACACATAAATGTTGTTTTCTGCTTGACTGAGTGCTTGTCTAATATTTTCAATGTACCCCGCTTACATGTGAGTGACATTTCTATGCTACAAAATGTTTTGTACCCATGCTTCAAACAATTCAATATTAAAACCATTAATATTAAGGTGTTTGGTAAGATTAAGGTTATCACTGGTGCCTTCTGACTCTGGGAACATAAACAAATATCGAATGTACAGCAACCAATGTTACCCTCAGGACCAGTGAATAAAGTATAATATACACTGTCTATCTATGAATGTCCTTCGATTGACAGTCTTACCCTTGAATCTGGGTCCTTCCTTCGCTGGTTGTTGGACGTTCAGAAGAAAACGCCACAGGGTCAAGGTTCGTCTCAGATGCCATGGTGACAGGAGCAGTATTTGAGGCTGACTGACTTCCTTGTGAGCTGGCACTGGCGGAAGCTGGAACACAGTGAACATGGGGTGAGTGAATGAGTTCAGATTTACTCTGCACTCAGCAATATGCCCGTTACATGGCAGCAGTCTGTGAATAATTTAGTTTGAACCAGACAATAATCCATTGATCAACACTATCATCATCGACAATGGACACAAAACACACAGTGAGATTTCTCACTGTCCCAATAAACTGCAGAGGTCCATAAACTATGGAGGTTCGTAACAGACTTGGAACATTGGGTGAGATTTCTTAATGTCTCAATAAACTACGGAGGTTCGTAACAGACTTGGAACATTGGGTGAAATTTCCTACTGTCTCGATAAACTACGGAGGCCCAGTTTCAGTTTCACAACAGTAACAGTTTCACAAGCATAAAACAAACAGAACCAAACACTTTTTGAATTGACATCCACAGAGAAAACTGTGGATAATCAAAGAGGTTTCCATGTTCTGTTTTTCATACACTCTACATGACACGCCACATATTTTGGTTAGGTTGCTGTTTCCATCTTTGGATACTCACCTCGTTGACCAGAGGATTGGTTTTTGGAGCTGAAAAATAACAAAAAATGCTTACATGTAACATTGCAGGATATCCAGATGGCCCTCATGTTGACACAAAATACATGTCATATCACACAAATGAGTGGGTTTAGTTTCATGCTGCTCTCAGCAAAATTCAAGCAATATCACAGCTAGGGACACCAGAACTAGACTCCACACTTAGTACCCATGTGGCGAATCAAACCCGAAACTTCGGCATGACGAGCAAATACTTTATTTACTGGGCTACCCTAAGACCCCTTCACATCACACAATATCCTGTTCACAAAGTGATCTTATTTTCACACCAAGTGGTTATTCCACGGAGGTTTTTCCAGTCCATGGAGGTTATTCCAGTCACATCTTCCTATTAAACATCTTTTCTAATACGGCCATAATCCCGGTTTCTTGTAAAAGTTCCTAGCGACCAAAAATCAGCACACAAATTATCTCTCTTCTTTGTATGAATCAGATCACGTTACATTGACTTAGATCCAATAAGGCGACCGCTATGGAGTTAGTTGATCTGTTAGTTGTGAAGGATAGATTCGGTATTTCATGCTTAACTGAAAAGCAGAAACACATTTTTGTTCATGTGACACTTGTGACATTTAATTGCTAGCATGTCAACGTCAACAAGTAGGATGGATACGCCTTTGATCCGCCACATGACTGGGTTCTGTCTAGATGAAACATTTGCACATCATGATGATGAAGAGGTTATAGTTTTCCCTAAGCATATGGCAATTATCAAATCTGTGCCAAAGGTCACCTTTGAAACAACGTCAATAATAGCACAACTACACTGGATTGCAACCAATCACGAATCCAGAACACTCACACCATGAAAGGGCCATATTAGAACAGAGGTCACGTAGGAAGATACGACAAGAGTAAACTCTGTGAGAAGAGAATAGGTTCAAACCACCTGATATTTTGCTGTTTTTGTTCCAACGGATTCTAATATCAGTCAGATGTAATGACATACTCATTATGCACAGTGATGAAACTCCCTCTGCCTCTACATGTTGCTAACATGGCTGCTACCCACCTGTAAGTCCCACCCAAAACTCTCTTGGCACTCTCCTCACTGTAGCTGGTAGCTTCCAGAGCCATTGTAATAATGTCCATACCAACGCTGGGATACTGCGACTTTAGCTTGGATTTCACTAAACATGAAACAAAAAAAGATACTCATTACTATTACTGAGGGGAAACATAGGTGTGTTCATGGATACTGCGACTTCAGCTTGGATTTCACTAAACATGAAACAAAAAAAGATACTCATTACTATCACTGAGGGGAAACATAGGTGTGTTCATGGATACTGCGACTTTAGCTTGGATTTCACTAAACATGAAACAATAAAGATACTCATTACTATCACTGAGGGGAAACATAGGTGTGTTCATGGATATTGCGACTTTAGCTTGGATTTCACTAAACATGGAACAAAAAAGATATTCATTACTATTACTGAGGGGAAATATAGGTGTGTTCATGGATACTGCGACTCTAGCTTGGATTTCACTAAACATGGAACAATAAAGATACTCATTACTATTACTGAGGGGAAACATAGGTGTGTTCATGGATACTGCGACTTCAGCTTGGATTTCACTAAACATGAAACAAAAAAAGATACTCATTACTATCACTGAGGGGAAACATAGGTGTGTTCATGGATACTGCGACTTTAGCTTGGATTTCACTAAACATGAAACAAAAAAGATACTCATTACTATTACTGAGGGGAAACATAGGTGTGTTCATGGATACTGCGACTTCAGCTTGGATTTCACTAAACATGAAACAAAAAAAGATAGTCATTACTATCACTGAGGGGAAACATAGGTGTGTTCATGGATACTGTGACTTTAGCTTGGATTTCACTAAACATGAAACAAAAAAAGATACTCATTACTATTACTGAGGGGAAACATAGGTGTGTTCATGGATACTGCGACTTTAGCTTGGATTTCACTAAACATGAAACAAAAAAAGATACTCATTACTATCACTGAGGGGAAACATAGGTGTGTTCATGGATACTGCGACTTCAGCTTGGATTTCACTAAACATGAAACAAAAAAAGATACTCATTACTATCACTGAGGGGAAACATAGGTGTGTTCATGGATACTGCGACTTTAGCCTGGATTTCACTAAACATGAAACTAAAATGATACTCATTACTATTACTGAGGGGAAACATAGGTGTGTTCATGGATACTGTGACTTTAGCTTGGATTTCACTAAACATGAAACAAAAAAGATACTCATTACTATTACTGAGGGGAAACATAGGTGTGTTCATGGATACTGCGACTTAAGCTTGGATTTCAATAATCATGAAATATATGGGAACAGGCGTCACCAACAGCGCTACCTAACAGACAAAAAGTTCTGCATGTCACCTCATAGACAGACAGTGCTACATGCAATCGAAACGTGCGAGATAATTTTTTGTTATTTGTAATTGAATCTATTGGTGTAAAGATAATGGCTTCTGGGCAACAGCTGTTGTTCGGCAAAAATATCTTACGAAGAATTACCCCACTCACACTTATGGCCATTCAATACTGATGTCAAGTTTACAATTTTGTGTATGCTGGTATAACACTGACCATTTTACATGCTATTTCTATACTCATATCTGTGATATTCTAGTTGGTATTACTGTCACTCGCTCACAGGTTTTTCAAAATTTAACTTTATTTGTTCTAAAATTATCACTTGTTTTTAGTCACAATATGGCAGAAATATTGCCAATGTGAGCATTAAATCTTTACTCAATCACTTACTGTCTACTAAGATCAGTGAGTAAGTGGGTGAGTTGAGTTTTATGCCGCACCCAGCAATATTCCAGATATATGGCAGCGATCTGTAAATAATCAAATTGGGACCAGACAATCCAGTGATCATCAACATGAGCATCGAACTGCGCAATTGGGGATAAACATATCAGTGTATGGGCAAAATTATGAGGTTGCATGCACAAGAGGTTTCTGTAGTTTGAGTCGGCCAATAGTTGTTTGGATTTCTGAATCTTTGGTTCCAGGGAGTCATGTATTCAAACCAGCATATCATGTTCTTTCTCCATGTACTCAGACAACCACTTCCCAATGTAAATAGATGGCACAGTATCATATTGTACTATCTTTACAGTGTTTCCATTTACCGGTGTTTTCCGACATAACATGCCCTGTACTGGAAATCTCATGCGCTATCGGTTCAGAGTACCGGTAAATATCATATGCAGTTAGTTGGGTGTAAGACAAGTGGTAGTAATCATATGTTAAAAACGCACTTTGCAATAAAATCATCTGACTTTTTGGTCTCATCACCATTGAAAAATATGATAATGGAAATCCCTCTGATCAATATTCAGAAGTCACCAAAGTAAAGTGTTCTGGTTAGCTGAGAAAGCAATTCACAACAACTTGTGTCCTCCCTGTCTGGTGGAAAGATACGAGTAATTATGACAGGCTTTCAATGTACATGTCAGATGGCAACTCAAAAGCAAACAACAATGTCATCTTTTCCAGTAGGGGTCACGCTTATTTGCCGAAACGCAAGGTTAACGAAAATGAGGAAGCTACTGGTGACATTCGTAATAACAATGATTGCCAAAAAGATTCAAACTGTCAGTGAAAAGAAGAGAGTCAAGTGGTTTAATGAGGACTGGTTTCACGAATTTCACTGGTTATGTACTAAAAAATCACCAGAACGGGAAACTTCATAAGTTTTGCAAAATATGTGAAGCAGTTAGTAAATTGAATGTATTTACTTGTGGGAGAATTAATTGACCAAAACAGCTTTGAAAGAACAGCTGTGACAGCCATAGTCATCCTGAGGTTGGGTATTTTGTTGGTTTTTTCAGGTGGGGCCGGGGGAGAATGGGATCATTACCGTTATAGTACAGAACTATTGAAAATTGTAACGTGCCAAAAATATTCATTGCTGTCGGTAACTGTACCAGATGTTTGAAAAGTTAGTGGAAATACTGCTTTAAGTTCGCTATTAAAAAAGTAACGTGTGAAATGTTTTCTGTGTGGGTTTTCGAAGTAAAAAATTGAAAGGTCCAAAACTTTTCGGTATTCAGTCATCAATTTCTGGAGGGTTGTCAAACATTCACAAGGAGAGATAGTATATTGGAATAAGAAACTGAACAGCAACATATTCCCCACGTACTTCTCTCCTTCTCTGCCTCAGACAACTGTGGTCTGTCTGGTTGTCCCGATGGTTGTGGGGAAGTAGCTGAAGAGCGTGAGTGATTCCCACTGTGGCGACGGTGTCCGCCCGACGTGGTGTGATGGGGGCTCAGACGAGACGAACTTGAGTGGGTGGAGCTGGAGTGGGAGGTTGTCTCATGATGACGAGGAGAGTGGCTTGGGGACACTGTCCGACTTGTGCTGCGTGAGCCATGAGCTGGTTGGAACCCAAGATCAATGAGCTGTTCCTTGGCTTCCTCCTCATTGTTGCCGCACCTGCAAATTGTATCTATGGTAACTGGGATGTAGCTAAGATACACTGTGTTAGGAAACTATGGCAACTGTGATTACAAAATGCCATTAAGAAATTTGTAACATATGTTATATTTGGGATTACACTTATTGAGTAAAGTACAAATTCTGGTACTTTTTGGGTTGAGTCCGTTTCTGGATTTGAAGCTCGGAGTCAGGCACCTATTTGCCAGCTCAGTGGTGTGGTATGCATCTATGGCAACTAGGAAGTAACTCACATGGCCAGTATGTCCTGGATGACCCCGACTGTAGCAACTGGAAACATGTCCTTGAGCCGTGAGGCTGGTGTATTGGTTAGCTGCTGAACAGGTTGCTCCTTGGTGTAGCCCTTGCCCAGCAGCTCTGACACCGTGTGACCATAGTGGTTGTGGTTTCTGTTGTCAACAGGCATCATGGCAGATTCAGAAGCTGTAGACATGCATCCAGAGAGGGAAAAGGGAAAGGGGAAAAGGAGGGTAGGATGGGGAAGGAGAATGAGAACAGTAAATTGAAGAGGAGGGTTGACTTCGGAAGGGGAGCGAGAAGTGTAAATTGAAGAGGAGGGTAGAATGGGGGAGGGGAGTGGGAGGGATAAATTGAAGGAGGGTAGAAGGGGAAAGGGGAGTGAGAGGGATAAATTGAAGTAGGGTAGAAAGGGGAAGTGGAGTGAGAGGGATATATTGAAGCAGGGTAGAATGGGGAAGGGGAGTGAAAAGGATAAATTGAAGGAGGGTAGAAGGGGGAAGGGGAGTGAGAAAGGCAAATTGAAGAGAGGGGTAGAATGGTATGGTACTGAGGAGCCTGATATCATAATGATCACAGAACATGCACTTCTTGTAAGTAAAAAAAACTAACAAAGCTAATTGTTTCCAGAACAAGCAACATGTCATGCAAACCTGCAGGATTTTCACCGAACTGGACATAATTGTGTTGCCTTGGCTAGTTATACTGATACTAGTTCAATGTACAGAGTGATACTAGTTCAATGTACAGAGTGATACTAGTTCAATGTACAGAGTGATACTAGTTCAATGTACAGAGTGATACTAGTTCAATGTACAGAGTGATACTAGTTCAATGTACAGAGTGATACTAGTTCAATGTACAGAGTGATACTAGTTCAATGTACAGAGTGATACTAGTTCAATGTACAGAGTGATACTAGTTCAATGTACAGAGTGATACTAGTTCAATGTACAGAGTGATACTAGTTCAATGTACAGAGTGATACTAGTTCAATGTACAGAGTGATACTAGTTCAATGTGATACTAGTTCAATGTACAGAGTGATACTAGTTCAATGTACAGAGTGATACTAGTTCAATGTACAGAGTGATACTAGTTCAATGTACAGAGTGATACTAGTTCAATGTACAGAGTGATACTAGTTCAATGTACAGAGTGATACTAGTTCAATGTACAGAGTGATACTAGTTCAATGTACAGAGTGATACTAGTTCAATGTACCGAGTGATACTAGTTCAATGTGATACTAGTTCAATGTACAGAGTGATACTAGTTCAATGTACAGAGTGATACTAGTTCAATGTACAGAGTGATACTAGTTCAATGTACAGAGTGATACTAGTTCAATGTACAGAGTGATACTAGTTCAATGTACAGAGTGATACTAGTTCAATGTACAGAGTGATACTAGTTCAATGTACAGAGTGATACTAGTTCAATGTACCGAATGATACTAGTTCAATGTACAGAGTGATACTAGTTCAATGTACAGAGTGATACTAGTTCAATGTACAGAGTGATACTAGTTCAATGTACAGAGTGATACTAGTTCAATGTACAGAGTGATACTAGTTCAATGTACAGAGTGATACTAGTTCAATGTACAGAGTGATACTAGTTCAATGTACCGAATGATACTAGTTCAATGTACAGAGTGATACTAGTTCAATGTACAGAGTGATACTAGTTCAATGTACAGAGTGATACTAGTTCAATGTACAGAGTGATACTAGTTCAATGTACCGAGTGATACTAGTTCAATGTACAGAGTGATACTAGTTCAATGTACAGAGTGATACTAGTTCAATGTACAGAGTGATACTAGTTCAATGTACAGAGTGATACTAGTTCAATGTACAGAGTGATACTTACTTGATGAGTGTCTGCTTGATGACAGTTTCTGGACATGTGGGCAGGACAGCCTTGACCTTCTGTGCAATAGCATTGTCCGCTCTCGAAAGTGAAGTGTCTTGATGCTATTGCAATGACACAAAAGTGACACAGTTTGGAACTGAAGTGTGATAAGAGCACATGCAGTGTTGCAAGAACTTATATTAATATTAGCTTTAACAGATTTTGTCTGCTTGTATTGTTCAAAGAATATACAATATAACGGCCACCAAATTTGTGTCCCTGAGAATGTGACAAGTTGTAAGTAAACATATAAAGAAAGTGATCAGAAAGTCCACAAGATCATCTTGATGCATAAGGGAGAATCAGACTTCTTCATCTCTGCAACTCACTTGTTCTTGAAATAACTAAATGTTGAATCATTGAACATTACTAGCCCTGGGTGTGTTCATGAAACAACTGAATATTGAATCATTGAACATTACTAGACCTGGGTGTATTCTTGAAATAACTGAATACTGAACCATTGAACATTACTGGCCCTGGGTGTGTTCATGAAACAACTGAATATTGAATTATTGAACATCACTGGACCTGGGTGTATTCTTGAAATAACTGAATGCTGAACCATTGAACATAACTGGACCTGAGTGTGTTTTTGAAATAACTGAATGTTGAACCAATGAACATTACTGGACCTTGGAGTGTTTTTAAAACAACTGCATGTTGAACAATTGAGCATTACTGGACATGGGTGTGTTCTTGAAAATTATGAAATTACTGAATATTGAACAATTAAACATTACTGGACTTGAGTGTGTTCTTGAAGCAACTGAATGCTGAACCATTTAACATTACTGGACCTGGGTGTGTTTTTGAAATAACTGAATGTTGTGCAATTGAACATTACTAGACCTTGGTGTATTCTTGAAATAACTGAATGCTGAACCATTGAACCTTACTGAGCCTGAGTGTGTTCTTGAAACAACTGCACGTCGAACCATTAAACATTACTGGACCTGAAATCTGGAAATGTGGATCTTGAAATAACTGTGAATATTACAGGAACAGATAATTCTCTCCAACAACCATATTACTGGAACATTTGTGACTGGATTTATGCAGGTGATAGGCAACCAGGGCCTCCAAATAAAAGAATGATATGACAGACAACAGTGGGAGAGTATACAGTATCATACAGGTAAGAGATACTGCCAATTGGTATGAAAACCAGGGGTAACCATGGCTACATTATCCATCATCAGGTAATGCCAGTCATCATCACTGCCAACAAATGAGTACTGTCCTCCCACAACAAACAGAGCACTAACATCATAAGCACCAGGCAAAACATGACATGGTCTCCAGGCAGCAGAAGAACAGCCAACCTAACCAGAGACCTGTCGCCCCACTGATGGCTGATTCCACAGTCATGACCCTCAGGCAACATCACCAAGTCATAAGCGTAAAGCTCTAATCATTCAGAAGATTGTTTCATTCTAACATGTGCCATCTTTTAGCAGTATGTAATAAGTGTCTAAGATTTCTTAATCAACTACAAATAAACAAAAAAGAAGAAAAAATACAGGTTATTCACACAATAATAAGAATTTTGTGGATATGCACAAGCATCAATGTTTCATTTTTATATCACTGTTTCCCTTTCATATCAATACTTTATATCACTTATCACTATTTCCCTTTCATATCAGTACTTCATATCAATGTTTCCCTTTAATATCAGAGTTTCCCTTTCATATCAGTGTTACACTTTTCACCTTTATATCAGTGTTTCACTTTCATTTCAATATTTCACTTTCTTTTCAATGTTTCACTCTCATATTTCTCATATTTTGCTTTAATAAGAGACATATAAGCGCCACCTTCCCATATTGGGAGTTAGAAAAGTGACCAGCACCACCATACAAACGATCAAAGCTTCAACACACAAAACTAAGCAAGCTTTACATTTTTCAATAGCTACACAATTTTAACAAATTTAAATCAAAATCTAAAAGAATATATCCTTCAGTGTAAAAGCACTGTGTCCAAGGGTGAGGACACAGACTGGACATTTACAAACACAAGCAGTGCCTGCTTCTTACGGACCTGTGACTGCGTGGCATGCCCCTGTCTTTGCATATCTCGCATAGGGATGCTCTCCCCTCGGTGACCTTGACCCCTGTGCTGTGCATGTTGGGATTGGGAAGATCCACCAGAGTGGCTGAGTGCCTGGGTAGGACACAATATGGGTTACCATGGATACCACACCACATAAGCTTGCGATGTACACTGATGGTTTTCCGTGAAATCATCTTGCTAGATCTCTATTGATCTTGTTGGAATTGACAACAACAAGTAGATAATAAAGCTTTGAGTTCCACTTTTACCATGCTTGACATGCCAAAACATTCTAGAGTACTGAAGATTACAGACACTGACCAATTTATTGAAGCTAACAATTTCAGGGCAGACCTACAGACATTCCACATTGAATAAGAAAAATAAAATGACATCAGTTCAATGTCTGTTACATTAACTTTACTTTCAATTGACAGAGACCTAAACAACATTTTATTGCCTGTTTCATGGAAGAAGCCATCATGTGTACTCATATGTAACACACAAAGCACATGAGAAAGCTGTTGAGGACATCACACCACACAGATACACACAGTTCATCTTAACCTGCACACAGTTGATCATGCTGAATAGATAGAACTGCTAGAACTGACTAGCATGTCCATGATCTGGGATGCACACTAGCACCTCATGCCCCTGCCAGCCTGAGTCAGAGCAGCTAATCCTCGCGCAGTTTCAGGTACAACTGGTCTGCAGAAACCCACACTTGTCATAAGAGGCAATTAACAGGATTTGTTGTCAGCCTTGTTGACTTGTTTGATGCATATATTTATATCCAGATTGTGGAGATATATGTTCATGATGTCACTCATTGTTTTTTCTGGGTCAGACTCAAACTGGCTGCCACTGTGCATCTGGAGTGAGTGAGTATGGTTTTACGCAGCTTTTATCAATATTCCAGCAATATCATGGTGCAGGACACCAAAACTGAACATATATACCAATGTAGGGGGTGGAAACCAGGGCCTCCTTTCACAAAGCAACCTTTACTAAGGTTAACCGTAACTCCCATTCTTTATCACTGCACAAAGGTTACCTTACAGACTTACGATCATCTTAGTGCTTTGTGAAAGGTGGCCCAGGTCTTTGGCGTGACGAGCAAATGCTTTAACCACTATGCTACCCCACAGTCCCTCTGTATTTGGAATATTAGTAGGGCAACAAACAAATTTAGCAAATTTTGTTTAATTATTTCATAAATAGCACTTTTAGACATGTTCTTATGTGACTTGGAGAATTTCCCTGTCTGTGATCAGGCAGCCATGTGAATGAGCAACACCCCAGGCAGTCACTTATACGATAACGAGAGACTGTCTTGCATACATGTTATGTCCTCTACTGAAAAATAACACTTAAACAGATAGTGTATTGAATGTTGATGATACTCTAAGGTTCTCTCTCAGAATCTTTACACAGCATGTATATGATGTTACTACTTCAGGCAAATGCCATGAAATGTTTAGTTGCATTACGACATAATATGCATACATTGAAGCATAAGCGTAGATGTCTAACAACACACTAGACAGAGCAGGAGCACCTGGGTGTAAGTAAATATATGTTGTTTAAACATACAGAACAGATAGCTCTCCCAAGTATTCTGCATGTTAATCAATACTCAGCCTGTTTACCAGTACTCTGCTCAGTACTCTCCTCGGTAATCAGTGCTCATCTCATTAATCAGCACTAAGCCTGGAATTTACCTTGAGGCATGTATTTGATGGTCCCCCAGACTCATGCGCTGAATTTTTAGGGGCCCGGGCCTAGATTTTCAAAGCTCTCTTACCTCTGTAAGTGCCGTAAGTACATTAACATAAATTTACGACTATCCTGGCACAGAAAGAGTTTCAACAATCCAGGCTCTGGATTAGAAAACGGGGGTCCTAGACACTTACATAGCACTATAAATACTATGTTGTAATATTGTTGTAATTCACTTACTGGCATTGTATTGTGTAACATGATCACCACATTAATTAAACTACAAATGATACCATAATCCAAATAGTAGCAGGCTCAGTGATAAGTTCTTGTTACTTGATCGAAATGTTTACAAAATGCACTTGGACCGTTTTTTTTGTGTCCGTGCATACAGGATGCAGTAACTGGAATTTGCATCCTGTAAATTCCTGCTAAGTTAATCAGCACACCACTTGTTAATCATACCAATCGTTAATTGATACTATTACTGCACTGCAAGAGTTTGTAAAAATTACGTCCCCCGTAACCCTCACAGATTTAATGTGATGAGTTTCAGACACCTTTTCTGCCAGATACCTGAGTATTGACACTAAAGTTCTACCACAAAAACCAGTCATTCTCATGAAACAATCCACCTGTCTGCATCAGGATAGACACCCCATCAACATGTCTGACCACACGATCCACGTAATTACCACAGATGACAAGTGTGGGTCCTTGGCAAATAACCCATCATTTCTACACAACAAAACAATACTTATGACATATGCTGCTTAAATGTATGAAAATTATCTTTAGATATTACATTAATATACACATTAATTGGTCATATCACAAAGACATTAATCATTTTCATAGAAACAATTTCATCAACCTTCATTGTCTATAGTTATGTATATTTTCATAACTTGAAAAACCTTCATAATCATGCATATGTATCCTGAAATAGTACCCAACACAATTAATCATGATGTAAACACTTGGAATAATAACGCCACTGTCCATAATGTACTGACGATTCTCTTGTAGCTGAGTGCAGCAGAAAATAGCCTTGCTTGATGTGTTCATCACACTGGGATGGTGGGAAGCATTTCTGTTTTAAACAAAGGTGAATAGAGGGGAACATACCTTGAGCAACCATGGCAACATGAGGAGTGAATTAAATGATGCAGTACATACCTGGGCAGCTTGGGGCTGGGTTGGTTTCTTGAAGCGAGGATCCTCCCATGATGTCCCTTTGTTCACATGATCTATGAAGAAGCTGGAGGAACAAGACCACAGATACTTGCAAACAAGGGTAAGTTGGACCGGTGCAAAAAATGTGTTTTCAAGAAGTAGGCGTGCACGGTAATGAGCTAACTCGTTTGGTTTGTTAAAGGTAGAGCAGATGTAGGCTAGTGCCTGTGCAGTACAAGATGATGAAATTCATTCCATGTGAAGTTCCATACACCATGTCCATAAGACTCTCATTGCCTCACCCTTTGCAATACACTTGATCGCAGACAACCTTGGGGCACCCGTCACTCACATAGGAGAGTGCCAGTGGTCGGCACTTCTACATGCTGATGCAGGTGACCCGTCCAGCTGGTGCTCAAGTCACTCACATAGGCGAGTGCCAGTGGTCGGCACTTCTACATGCTGATGCAGGTCAACTGTCCAGCTGGTGCTCAAGTCACTCACATAGGAGAGCGCCAGTGGTCGGCATTTCTACATGCTGATACAGGTCAACTGTCCAGCTGGTGCTCAAGTCACTCACATAGGAGAGTGCCAGTGGTTGGCACTTCTACATGCTGATACAGGTCAACCGTCCAGCTGGTGCTCAAGTCACTCACATAGGAGAGCGCCAGTGGTCGGCACTTCTACATGCTGATACAGGTCAACCGTCCAGCTGGTGCTCAAGTCACTCACATAGGCGAGTGCCAGTGGTCGGCACTTCTACATGCTGATACAGGTCAACCGTCCAGCTGGTGCTCAAGTCACTCACATAGGAGAGTGCCAGTGGTCGGCACTTCTACATGCTGATACAGGTCAACCGTCCAGCTGGTGCTCAAGTCACTCACATAGGAGAGCGCCAGTGGTCGGCACTTCTACATGCTGATGCAGGTCAACCATCCAGCTGGTGCTCAATTTATCACTGTTTGCCAGTACATGAGCTAATCTACAGGCAGGTACCAGGATGTTTGCACAATGCACAAACGAAGATAAAATAGAAACAATTGCTGTGACCAACTTTTTTATCGCACCCACAACAACTGTATGACTTTCCTACGTTTTTGTTGTTTTCATTCATCCATCAGTCCACATGATTAATGATTCATTCCAGGTTCTAAATAAATTATCAAAATCCACAGTTCTCTATACCATTAATTTACAGGTCCCTCATACTGCATAAAAGAACACCAATGTTTGTTATTTGAGGTAAAATACTGCAATACTCGGCCAGAAGTCTGCAATAAATATCTGTAAGAATTCCTAAAGTGGAGTTACAGATTTCACAAATCAGGCTCTAGGTGATAATCATATTTCTTGGTAAGTCACTTGTATTTATAATGGAAGCAAAGAAGACCAGTAATGCTTGATCTTGATAACAACAAGGAACATCATGCACAACCATTCAATGCATTATCATGATTATTGGCTAACCATTTGCACAAAGTACACAGTTTGTACACACACTGCATGATCAGATATGGGTATATTCCATCTACTTTAGTACACCTACATGTAACTAGGTTTTACATTTAACAAATGACAAGTTAACAATGATTTATCAAGCAACATGTTTTCAATTAATCTTTTGACATATGTGTCTTGTAACTCAACTGACCATTCCTCTCTTACTGCACATGTTCCAGTTATTAATTATCTCATTATCTACTAATTCTGAAACATGCTGTCAGTGAGGGATGTATGTAACTTGTATCAAACTGTAACGATCAGAGATATTCAGAAATAATACCATCCTACAATGTTTGGAGACATTTTTTTATCTGTTTGTTTAGACTGCAGAAATTAATTACTACTTAGGGTGGCATTTTAGAAGCTGGGAAGTACAATATGGACAACTTTATGGATTACAACTATTCATTTCATGAGAACAAAATTTAGGTACAGATTCTTATACCGTTGTCAAGCAGGAATTCTACATGAAGTGGAGGAAAGGTATATACACTAAGTGTAACAAATAGGACAAAGAAAATAAGACAACTGCCAGTGAGTGGACAAAGGGTTAGGCATAGAAGCCTTAATAATCAACATACACCCTTTGTAATATCAAAATATATACATATCCCAGGTAAAACATCTGATGTCCAAATATGTGTTTAGGTATATGTGTTTATCCAGACATTTTAGTTTCACTCGAAAATCGTCCGAATAGCAAGATGTCCGGTTAACTGGATCAAACAAGCAAATTGTGAAAATTAAGTGAAAGCAAAAAAATATCATGTACGTATATCAATAAATCAACAGTCAATAATAATAACAACAGTGAATCATCATAACATATAAGTGTACCAATAATACATGCAAGGTGGAATGCTGTTTACCATTTGTCAGGTTGTCTCAGACAAAATCGTGTGGCGTGCGGAGCTTCAGATGGTAATTTAAGTAAGATGAAAAACAAAAATCGACCACAAAAAGTTTCTATTTTGTCAATTGCATGTATTGTGTATAGTTTGGGTACATTTAGGTATACAGAAACATACCTACATATCTGTATTACCTGTGGTAACACCATTCCCTTCAGTGTTATCGACCGTAACACAAGAATGGACAATATTCATAATAGTAGAGTTGACATGACATTATATTTCTTGACAAACGACCTGTCAACTCTGATTTTAAGATAATGGTTCAAGTATGACATTTCGCTATAGGCCTCACGTTATGGACTATATGTCAAATTATATCAGTAAAATCTTCGGGCCTAATACTGTATATGGACTAGGTGCGAGGTTCGGGAATGTCATCATGGAAACGATGGAGCTTACATCATAATTTCATGAATTTAATGTTGTGATAAAGGCGATAGTCGTTCAGTCATCTACCACAAGCTAAAACTCTATTGCCGCCACCACAAGGGTCAACATGACACAAACATCGTTATGAGGTGGCGGAATTTCGCAATCAACAAAACATTTCTAAAATTATCTGAGCAATTTTCGCTAATTTATATGCATAAATTTGCTGCAGCCCACAAAATCTGAAGTGCACAAAGAGTGTTGCCAGATACATTAATACAAACAGTACTTTTCAGTAAGTAATTCAGTGTAAGAAAACGTACTATGCCCTCTGGTTTGGATCCCAGCGAGCTTCCCAACCTGGTGGTAGAGGAGGATACCAAGACGTCGCCATTTTGGGTGTTTATAAATGCGTCTGACCTCCATTTGATTAGAGTGATCTCCCTTGGAAACGGTTCACGAAGGACAAGCGCCAATAAAATGTCCACAGTTTTCAGTCTATGCGCCGATGCATTGCATGTTGCTTTCCTACGATGAATCACAAAAGTTGCTGCAGTGAACACAAAATCAAATTCAAGGACCTTAGGCACGAGAACAGGAATAGGATCGTTCTGTGACAGTCTAGAGGCCTATGAACAAGTGAAGCGGTCTGACCAGTATGTTGTGGTAAATGTGATGGTCTACCTTTAAAATACAGCACCACAAATTTTAAAAACATGTCATTATACTCTTTTACGCAATTGTAGGTGATTAGGATTAGGATTAGGGTGGGTTAGAGTTTGGGTTAGGTTAGGATAGGTCAACATAACCCTAACGTCCCCACGAGAAGTTGTGGTGGTGTGTTCTACAGGTGCTCCAATGTGATATTTAGCGATCCTGAGCAGAGATCATGTAATAAAAATAATAAATATTACAACTATGACATGGCCTCTGCTCCGAAGGTAACTTCAGTGTTTCGCAGGGGGTATACGAATTATAATCCATCTGTCGAGATAACAGGGAGCGCTGGGAACTGTGGGAGCCAGAGTCATGGTTATGTTATATATGTACTAGTACATGGAATTGACAATAAACTTTCAAGTAACGGAAACTTTGAAAACCTTTTACGGATCTTTCGGTAATTGATAAATTTCTGTTAGTGTTCTCTCATTTCACGTAAATAGAACATTCATGACGCAATCACACTCTCCTTATGAATAAATATGATATATTGTTTACTTTGCACGCATTTTTAATGTCATAGTACACAAAAACCCATCGGCATTTAAGGGGAATCCCCTGGTTATCAACTGGGCCACCCCCAGCTGATCCAACTTGTCATTGACGCTAACCGGCGTTAGGACGACGAGAGATTATTAAACTGGCACCTGATAGAAACCTGACCGAAACTTGGAGTTTTGTTTCCCTGTAAATTCATTGTACATGAACTCCGATTGTGATCAAAAGTAGTTCATAGTCGTGCTCGGTGACTTACCAGATCTGAAGATATGTATACGGGGCTTTCATCCATTTATAAGTTGGCACGCCCAGTCCCACGTTCGTATTGTTCAACAAACTTTGCTAAGGTCGGGGATTCCCCTGAAAGCCCGACTGCAGCTGCCAGGTCAAGCGCGAGTCGGGAATTAAGACTATATAGGGATTACGCTTTCAGAGTGACGTACGGGTTGTAGTACTTCAATGCATGGGATATTGGTATTTGTTGTGGATATCGCCAGATATATTACTTGCAAAAGGTTATTCTATAATACAAGGTGTTGGTTCGAAACCCAGATAGGGATCTTCACCCATAACAGTGCGGGACTGTGTGTTTTACCGAGACAGATTAATCGTAAATACAATGTTACATATCGCACTTCGTGTAGTCTTTTTTCTAGGGCTGTGTATTGTCAAAGTTTGATTTACTTCTCAAAACTTCACCTGATTCAACGCATTCGTCATTGTTAGTAATCAATATCCTGACATTCTGGGTTCTCCTAAAACGTCTGATGTCCATGTCTCTGTTACTGTTAACTCTTACAAAAAAGAAGCACATAATCTCTCTTCAGAACAACTTAGTGCGTTAGTTTAAGCACAATTATTTCATGTAATGTCAAAGGCAAAAAGATGAGAGTTCACATTAGCATAGTTCGCCAACACAACAGAAGCCTTTATTATTGTGTTTCTGTTTACTTGAGTCCAAAAGATGGCGTCAAAGTCAGTACCTTAGTATGGCCACTTGTCTATCGTACAGACCCTGAAGCAAATAAATCCAAGAAAGCCCACGCAAGTCTAAAAAAGAGGCAAATCTAGATTTCCTTATCTTGAGGAAAATTAAGAAAGTCTCAGGGCTCCATTTCATTACATGATTTGTTTTTCCTATAAATTTTTGTCAGTAAAATATGTCCATTTTAGAGACTAGTTGTTAGTCTATATGGTCACCTTTGGCATCAGTTACTGCTCGGTACCGCCTCGGCACAGACTGGATACGTCGACGAAGTCGCTCTTGTGGAATTCTTCCCCATTCTTCTGGCAATGCGATGACCAGTTGTGGAAATCTCTGAGGTGCGTTTCGATGTTCACAGGTTTAGAGCTGGTGAACGGGAAATCCATGACAAGACAATGGCGTTAGAATAGGCAATGTATCGGGTCATGACGCGTTTTGTATGTGGTGTAGCATCGTCATGCCGGAACAACTCCCACTGTCGGTCCATAATCGGAAGCACGTGAAGTGCAAGAACTTCGCTGATGGACCGATTTGCTGTCAGATTCCCCTGAACCACTACTAAATCAGATCTGTGTGTGCTGGATATCTCATACCACATCATGACACTTCCCCAACCGAGCCGTCGAATGCAAATAGGAACTAAACGTTTATTTTATCCGACGATAAACACACCGTCTTCCACCTCGCCGATAAAGGAGAAATCGCTATTCATCAATGAACCAGACTCATCTCCGGTTTCTTTTAGGTTCCAGTTCCGGACTCAACATCACCGCATGCGATTGCGTCGGTGAAGGTCGAATCTCTACTTTACGTAATCGATTCTTGTCAGTGGCCAAAAGTTCAACCCGGATGTACCGGTCCAGGGCTTTGGTGGAGAGATTTGGTGCTCTGATGAACGTTCAAATGCCGGGCAACAGCGACGTCCCACCCAGCTCCAAAGCGGTCTGTGGCGGTATTTCGATCGACGGGCTTGATTTAATCTTTTCCCCAATGTTGACAACATAAACCACAGCGCATGACCTTTTATAGTGATCGATATTGATACCACATGCTTTTCCGCTTACTTGCACGTGCATTTGCTTTGCATGCGAATATTTCTTAACGTGAAAATTGGTTTTAGAAATTAATAGTATACTTGTAGTGTTTTAAATGGATCAAATAGTCTCAAAATCAATTATGCGTTTCTTGTTAAATGCTGCATTAAATACTGTACAAAATCATTTCCGTAATCTTAATGAACCTCCATTGAAAGTGTCCATTGTACGATTCGAACTTATCGCAAGCGTAGGTTTCCGCATCACCAACAAAGAGTCCTGAGACAAAAGGTCAATTAATGCACAATGATTCAATGAATCACAGTAATCTACAAGCAAAGGCAATTCAAGAGTTCGTCCTGAATTTGATGTGCAACTGTAAACCCAGCAGACGGATGTGCAAAGTGTATGTATAACACAGGTCTATCCAGGAATTTAGTCAATTACACAAACCCCTATTCTATAAATAATCACGTTTAAACAAACGCATAAATGTTCAAACTGCCGAGTGCTTCTTTTCCTCTGTACTTCACATGACTATCCTTCTCCCGGGCCGGCAGATCGTGCTCGGTGCTGCATTGCACAACCAAACAAAGGGTGTAAATCTGACGACCTTCCTCATGCATTGTGAAAGAAGGACATAGAAAGATATGACCTTTTAAAGCTGTCACCTAAGCACTATAGAATATGGTACTCAATTTTACACTTGAGGTGGCACAAAAAGTTGTTTGGAGACTTGTAGAAAGTCCATCGAACCAGGAAGTAAACTCCCAGTCACAAGACCGCGGACTGTGTGTTCACTGGTAAATGTAGACCTTTTCAGCAGACGTTTTCAGTGACCCGCCTCACTGAAACCGTGAGGACACTACAATCAGCGCTAGCTGTCACCGTCTCAGCAGCCATCTGAAGTCTACACAGGCCATCGAGGTGAGCTGAACCCCTTTACCTACCGCTGTCTGACTTGCAGCAGATGTTGCCACAAATATTTCCGGCGATATATACATAGGTTTTCCGCGACTATACAGATTACACAGTGTACAATTTTGTATGACGCAACTGGCAATATGAACATACAGGTGATAGGAATGTGTCGAGAAATCGCTGAAACAAGAGGCCGGTATTCATGTTCATTGTACGGAGTGTTGATGGAGTGCATCCATCCCTGTAGGCCAGGAAGGTCGCCGTGACACACAGCTGGGGGAAATACTATGTGGAAATATACTGTGTCTATATGTACACACTTTTGTTTGTAGACTCGCTCGCTGAGTTGGGACACGGAGCGTGTGTTTGTTTGTCTCAGTGACAATATATATTACAGAGGAATATATTGGGAGCCCGTATCACCGACAGTCCAATGTTTCCCCATGGTACAATTACCAAGCACTGCCACTGACATTTGTGCTTTCACTACCAGGTTTATAGAATCTGTTATTTTGAATCATCCAACCCAGGAGTGAAGCTGATTTTGGCTCCAAGTCTGTCAAATTATGTTCCAAATTTTCCCAAATTCATGTTATATAGTTTTTAATAATAAATATAAAATTGTGGTAGTTGAGGTAATTCCTATTTCCCAAATAGGATCAGAAATACAAATTTAATGGCTATTTGTACATTATTGGAGTGTGTGTCGTTTTATGTTTGAATAATATGAAGTTAAGAAACATTAAACGAACTATCAATTCTAGATACAACAAGTGCTGTCTCCTTCTCTCGAGGCAGAATTACAGCAGGCCCGTAGAACATCTGGAAAATGTTTTGTGAAGCGACATTTGGACATGTATATTTGCTAGAATTACTCCGTATTGAATCCTAGTTGCAAAAA
Source organism: Haliotis asinina (assembly GCF_037392515.1). Classification (NCBI taxonomy): domain Eukaryota; kingdom Metazoa; phylum Mollusca; class Gastropoda; order Lepetellida; family Haliotidae; genus Haliotis; species Haliotis asinina. The sequence continues at coordinate 47,175,203 of NC_090281.1, forward strand.
AGATATAATAATGAAGTAAGATACTCGAAGACACTAAATGAAAATACGTCTTGGCACCAGCACAAAAGTCCTATTAAACAAGATCTGTCTCGCTTACTAGTATATTATTTCCAGGTGACAATTGTCAAACTGTTTCCTAGATATTGATAAGAGTCAGTGAGTATGGTTTTACGCTGTTTTCAGCTATATTCCGGTAACATCACGGCGGGGGACACCAGAAATGGGAATGACACCATGAGAGGAATCGAACCCGGGTCTTCGGCGTGACGAGCGAACGCTTTAACCACTAGACTAACCAACCGCCCTGTATTGATTAGAATTTGAATGGGTTTGAAAGTAGATAAATCACGATGGCTAGCATTGTCTTCATTCCGTAATATCTGATGGTTCATAAGACGGTTGTCAAGTCAGTAATGAACATGAGTCAATGATAACAGTTGCATCAGTTATCACAAATAAGACGGATTATGGGGATCATGATCACTCAGCTATTCCACATATCACGTAGTGTAAACACTATAGGAGAAGGAAAGTAATCGTTACTAACAGGAACTATGTATGCTGCAGCCCATACCATCACCTCTTACGTACACGTATTCTGTTTGAACTGATTTCACATTGTATCCTCCTGCTCGTATTTTTCTTGGTTATAAGTGTTAGGTATTACTTGGCGCATTAATTCATTGACTAGCGTGAAAACATCAGCTGACAAGCTCGTCCCACTATCAATATCCCCACTCAAACCAGTGGCGGAAATGGTGTCAGGTTGAAACGACTCTGTTGATTATTTCCTTGTGGAAACAATTGAGCAACACATGTCGAGCATATCTAACACAGCAGTCACATGACGACATAAATGTGGTTATACCACAGCTGACAGTGGTGCCTGGTTATACTACAGCTGACAGTGGTGCTTGGTTATACTGCAGCTGACAGGGGTGTCTGGTTATGCTACAGTTAACAGTGGTGTCTGGTTATACAACAGCTGACAGTGGTCGCTGTTATTCTACAAGTGACAATGATCTCTGGTTATACCACAACTGATAGTGGTTACTGGATATGCTACAACTGACAGTGGTCTCTGGTTATACCACATATGACAGTGGTCTCTGGCTATATCATAACTAACAGCGGTGTCTGGCTATACCAAAGTGACAATGATCTCTGGTTATACTACATCTGACAGTGGTCTCTGGTTATACTACAACTGACAGTGGTGTCTGGTTATAGTACAGCTGACAGTGGTCTCTGGCTAAACACTCACGTAACCTTGATCCGCAGATATAAGGGGAGTGCGACGAAAATCATATTTTAAATGCACGATTTAATTTTGTATACTCACTGATTATTTCAGTCATTGATTCAGCAAACTGAAAATGCCAAATATTCCACGTTTAAACGTTTGTTTACCGAAGCCATCATCATCAACCACGAAGTGTCCACGAAGTGTGACGTAAGCTTGTTTCTTGGATTCGTAGTCGGTTACAATATACCACTATGCACGACAGCCCATTGCAGTAAGTACTGGCGCCTAGGAAAGCAGGTGAGAAGATATGAGAAGGTCGGAGCTAATTAACGGTATCTGTTTTGTACTTGACATTACTTAAAATAAAATTTGGTATTAGTGGTATTACTGATTTGGGGGTATTTATCAAAGGGCTGGGAAATTTCATATTAAGTGTATTTACAAGTAATGGAGAGATTCGGAACCTTTTTGTCACAGAGAGGTGTCAGTGCGTACACAGGTTAGCTTACGGTTCTCTACTACAACGTGACAATGGTTTCTGGATTGTACTGCAACTGACAGTGGTCTCTGGTTATACTACAAGTGACAGTGATGTCTGGCTATACCACAGCTGACAGCGGTGTCTGGCTATACCACAGCTGACAGTGGTATCTGGTTATACTGCAGTTGGGAGATCTAAATTTAGTTCATACAATACGTTTTATGTACTTTATGAAAAAAATGTATATTTATGTATGATTCACCAATCAATGTTCGGTTGTTTACTGTGATGTGCATTCATTGTTTTCTATGTTATTCTATATTTTGTCTATCTTGTCTTTTGGAGTCACGTCACTTGAATCCTTTTCTAATGAGGTCATTTGTTCTTTAATTATTTTATGTATTGCGCAATATGCCCCTCAGTTTGGAGGGTTCCGGTAGTATATGCCATTGCCCTGGATTCCTTATTTCATTTAATAATGGTTTGTTGTAATCATATTTAATTATGTGTATCATTCTGGTACCGATCATCAGTCAGATGGGTTGCCCGCAATCTTTGCGTCATTAATTGAGGTGCGGACTTTAGGTCTGCGGTGAGGGTATATGACATTCAAATGAGTATTATATGAATACTTATTATTAGAAAAGCCCTGCGCATAATACAACAATTAAGAGCCCTGTAATCATCACATCGAGAATGTTCTCAAGTGAGTGACATTTTCTTGGAAACCTGAAAATATTTCCTGAGTTTCCAGAACGTAGACAGGATGTCGGGAGAATCTAGGTCAGGTCTCATCCGGGACCGAGACATGCATGTAACCACACATGTATGTCACACATTCAGTTTTGACGGCCATGTGTGGGGTTTTCTGTAGGGGAGGTGATTGTGGCTTGGACAGTGTTTTGGTGGCCATCCCACGATGGTTATGGTTGGTGTGTTAACGGGGGTGGGGGGTGGGGGGTGGAGTGAGGTGGGGCAATATTGAAAATCCACTATGAATGAAAGTAGGTGATAATTATAATACAAATGGTAGTTCATCTTCAAGAAAAAGATAAAGTAAAGTGTGGAAAACATGAAATATTTTGGAAGGTATCGCAAGTTCCATCATTACCAGAAAACAAAAGGAACAACAACTACAAAAAAAATATATATATAACAGAACAACCCCACCCCCCACCCCCCCCCCCACCCCCACACACACACCATAAAATACTTTAAACAAACAAAGAAAGAAAGCAACAAGTAGAACAAACAAACAAATAGAAGAAACGAATATGAAAATCCACCTGAACACATGTTGCATGATTCCCGTGACACCTCGTCCAAATGGGGAAATCTACCACACACGGGTGCATACAAGGTATTCTAATCGATATCGTGAGTATGACTTTGTACATAACAAATGTGAGATCCATGGATTTGACCAGAGACCATATCTATTATATGATTTGTAAAGTATCGTTATCTAAACCTTTTTTGTGGAACGAAGACCCCCCTTAAAGGATTGTAAAGCATTTTGACCTAAAATTCATTCTGTCGAGCAAAAATCCGCGTGAAGTGATTGTAAGGTATCATGAGGCGTGACACATGCTCTCGTGCGTTCTCCTCCTTTGATGAATTGTAAAGTATTTCTAGCTGCAGGTTGTGTTGAGTGCTGTAATATGTCGCCATATCTCAAGGCAACTCGGCAACATGTGTGGCCGTTTCTATGACAGGTAGTGTTCTATTGCGTACAACGTTGGTCGGTGTGATAACGAGCCTGGGATTCTATAGGGCGTGGATGTTCGTGTCTCCACGCATTGATCTGGGGTTGTCGGGCTTTATATGCCTGGCTGGTAATCTGGTGTGAGACGATGGGATGAAAAGGACTTGTGTGGATGATATATGTACAATTACAGGTGTGGATCAGTTGTTTTCAGTCTGACTAAAAAAATACATGATGATGATGATGATGATGATAACATCCCAGGTAAATTCCCACTCACAACATCAACAACTGACTGCTACATGGTAGCACCTGTTGTTGAAACGCCCTACTTCTGCTATAGATTACAGTGAGGTCATGTATCGATCTCATTAAACAGACTGTCAGGTCATGTATAATGTACATGAGTGCATGTGCGCCTTGTTACACCTAAACCCTGTTGTCACCAGGACATGCTTGTGTCCTGATCCGATGACCCATGTTCAATTAGAAAACTCCAGACCGTTATTGACATTTTTTTCATATAGAGACATCTATCCCATATCACGTTCTTTTCTTAAACACAAAGACCGTTTCGTTTTAAAGCTCATTTACGTCGCGACTAGAATGAATGTTTTCAACAGTGTTACTACCGTTACTTCTTATATTATTGTTATTTGACATCATTGTTGATTTTTTTCAAATTGAAACCATTATCCCTCTCCATTAAATAGATATATCCACGTGCGCTACATGTTGAAACGTATTGTTTCTGTGACATCTCCCTTCCTCCTTGCAATGAAAGATATATATTCCATCAATCCACACTTTGTGGTCTTAAGTATCTACATTGATGTATTATCATGGATATATTGTTATGCTTATGACAGTTACGTGTTCTGCTTTCACTTTTCTTCAATCTAATCCCGGCTGCAGAAACACCTGGCTACTTATGGTCATCTAGAACGACTGTAAAGAAACTTGGTATTGAAGGTATTCCACTTCAGTTTCACGTGCACCTCGCTGTAGAAATGTCTTTAAGTATAATAACAATAGGCCCTTTTTTATATGGACCTGGAATTGATTTAAAGCCGGCGTGATATAACATCCAGGTACCCAACTAACACCAAGGGGAAGGTCACTTGTATTCGATATGTATCACAGGTAAACATATGTACGTATGTATGTGGGACATATGAATATAAACCTGAGATGCAACAGGTCATTGTGACCTGTAAACTCAGACTCTCACCTTGACAAGGATCTTCCTACAGAGGACACCGAGGGTCGCTGGAATATCCCTTGCTGACGATCCACTCCGTAGACGGGGTCGTACACTGGATTGTTGTACCGTTCCACCGACACGCCCGCCATGCCGTCGCCTCGTTATAACGTTCCGTTCAATAACTCGTGGAGACTCCAGCGGCCGTCAGCTCTGTATCACGGTACTCGTGTTATAGCGGTAGTAATGTATTATAGTGACAACGCCTGGGAATATGGAAGGGCGAACTCGCGTGGTTCGATACTCTCATTATGGGTGATACTTGGATTACGAAATACAACACCCAGTTTGTGCCCCGCGGGTATATTTACATGTACCCCACGCTGCTGTTCGTGTCGACGCTTGCCTTACCATGTAACTGTCGGGGTCGTACATTCCCTTGTTGTCACGAAGGGTATAAACATGTCATGTAAGTCATAAACCCTGGACAGTGAAGTTCCCCTTGGCTGAAAAGTGAACCCTTTAAAACATGAGTGAAATAAATTCTGCGATCAATGTGCACTTGAGATATAATATTGTCACGTGGTGAGGTGAGGTGGGTGTGGTCTTGTAGCGAGGTGAGGTGAGGTAAGGTGAGGTTGATGAAACTTCGAGTACTAGTATATGATTACATCGTGTACAAATTTCAGCAGCATGAGCGTGGAGATAAACTACCTGAAGGATTAGACATTTTATATCGATTTCCATCCATCTTTTCAGTTCATGAAGCCCAGTTCTGGTGCCCGACGCCATTTGCTGGTATATTGCTAAAAGCGGCGTAAAACTCTTTCACTTATGTCAAATGTGTTGTATTAGTTACCGATACAAGCCTGACTGTCTTCAACACGGACAATAAAGTAATATAATAATTATTAGTTTAATGAGATATATTTACTAGATGGAGCCAGGATGTCTTTATAACCGAGGGGTTCGGTGGGGTTGTCAAGTGGTTTAAACGTTCGCTCGTCACGCCGAAGACCCAGGGTCGATTCCCCGATGTGTGAAATCCAGCACAATATGTGATGCCATTTCTTGTGTCCCCCACTGTAATATTGCTGGAATATGGCTAAAAGCGCCGTAAAACTAAACTCACTCACTTATAACCGAGAATACGGGGTGTGCGATAGGTTCGTATACAGGGTGTCACCAACGTAGTCGTACAGAATCACAGACAGGTATGCGAACTATTTATTTATTTATTTATTTATTTATTTATTTATTTATTTAAGTACATATATACAGCGAGACATTACATTGCTGCTATGTGAATCTAAATGTATCCATTTCACACAGAGATGAAAATATTATCCATGGATGAGATAGTAACATCATCGGAAATGTACACTCTCTTTATATATTAGGAAATTAGGGCAAATGATATATATGGTACATAGGGGACAGAATAAATAGCATGGGAGGGGAGAAAACGGGGGAAAGGGCGTGTCGGTGGCTCTGTGTGTACGCTGTAAGGGTCGGTATATATATTTATCATTATGATTATTCATTATTTTTATTGCTGTTATCATTATCATTAAAATGTCTTCCCTGATTTCTGATTTCTGTTATATGTTTAATGGGCCATGCCTATTTCATTAAAAGGTAACAGGCAGGGGATTAGCCCCTAATACCCCCAATGTCCATTACATATGTCCCTGGATTTCGGCAACCTTTCTTGAAATATTGTCAACCGATCGGTGTACACTCATACAGTGCGAATATAATATGACATGGAATTGTATCTAATCAGAAAGTATGACCTCAATACTAGACTAACTTCAACATGACGTAGGAACCATGGTAACGCAAGCCGGATATGACTGGCAGTTTATAGTAACACGTCTGGAAGTGTCTTTTGTTTTGTGAAGTACTGCTGCTGAATGTCTCCAAATAGATCTGCTTCAAATGACAATAGTAACACGTCTGGAAGTGTCTTTTGTTTTGTGAAGTACTGCTGCTGAATGTCTCCAAATAGATCTGCTTCAAATGACAATCAGCTTCATTAGTCAAAACAGTGAACATATTTAGACAGCTGTGAATGAACACCTGCACGCGATTTATCATAGTAAGGAAAAGCCTGTTGTCTAAAATCGAGTTAAATAATGCAGAAATCTCCAATAGACAAGTAAACACAGATGTCTTATTTGGCATTGCCCCTTCTGTCAATATGTGTGTTCCCATTGTTGTATGATAACAGCTCCACCCAAACCGCAGCACTTTGCTGTACAGAGTTGCGTCCCTTTGGGACCAATTTAAAATTCCTTTAATCGTAGATCGGAATCTCAGATCTGTTTCTCTTTTTTGTTTCTTGGTATGCCAGCACCTTAGCTGTGTTCACAGATTTACAAAAATGAGATTCTCTGAGATTAGCGTTGACTTACAATCACACACTGCCTAGAGTTTCATTGTGACTATGGCCTCACAGCGCCTCATTGTGCCTACGGTATCAGTGCCCCTACAGTGTCTTTTATAAACAGTCAGTATCAATTTGTGGTATAAAACAATTCATGACAGTGAGTGGTCTGAAACAATCAATGTCAGTGAGTGGTATAAAACAGTCAAAGCCAGTTTGTGGTATAAACCAGTCAATGTCAGTGTGTGGTATAAAAAAGTCAATGCCCGTTTGTGGTATAAAACAGTCAAAGTCAGTCTGTGGGATAAAACAATGTCAGTCTGTAGTATAAAACCAACCAATGTCCGTCTGTGGTATAAACCAATTAATGTCCGTCTGTGATAAAAACAGTAAATGTCAGTCTGTGGTATAAGAGGATAAATGTCAGTCTGTGGTATAAAACAATCAATGTCATTGTGTGTAATAGAACAGTCAGTGCCATTTTGTGGTATAAAACAATCAATGTGAGTCGGTGGTATAAAACAATAAAACAGTCATTGCCATTCTGTGGTATAAAACAATCAATGTCAGTCTTTCGTATAAAACAATCAATGTCATTGTGTGTCACTAGTGAGAGGCATGGTGTCATGTTGTCTACTCCTAGCTTGAGTGCAGCAGTGACATACGATCTTCTCACAGAGGGGGTCACCGTGATCTTGCTTCTGCAAGAGGAGGTCCTGGTACATCCACGTTCCCTGTGTTTTTGACCAGAGTACACGTTACGGGGTGTGATTTTGATACAGTGACCTAGCTACCGGGACATCGTCTAAGGTTCGCAACTAGAAAATGAACCGGAACACGCGTAAACCTGACGTGTATGTATTGGGAACAGCCTTGTCGTCCCTGTATGGGTAGACTAACGCTTAGTCCCTTAATGCATTACACACTCTCTCCCCCCCCCCCCCCTCTTTCTCTCTCATACACACACACGCACACACACACACAGAGAGAGAGAGAGAGAGAGAGAGAGTCAGAGACAGATTTGACAGTAACAAGTAAATCCATTTAAATTGAAAAGGAGCCCCAGTGAGTCTGGAACATTCCTGAAGAAATCTAGACTTGGTTCATTTGGGACTTTAAATTTTGTGGTTCACACTAAATGTATGTAAGGGGAACAGTCTTGGCGTCTCTGGGCACCACTGGTAGGGTGTCACCTGTCGACACTCCCGGCGGAATAGTTCTAAACGTGTAACGTGGAGATGGTTCTCATCTTAGTTTTCACTATGATACTGACCGAGTTCCACCACAGACTCATTTTCCCGAAGACAACAGACATGTTGTCCTGGAGACCACTGACACACGCTCCTGGTGATCACACTGTTCTGAGGTGTCCTGTTTTACCGTTTTCAGTTGGAAATGTGACACACCCCCTCGTGTCATCAAAACATGTGGAGGTAACAAGAGAAGGCTGTAAACTGCTCGGGTCTGAATGTCTATATACTCGGTCACGCAACTAATATCCTCCTTTGTTATGACTGTTCAGTTCCAACGGCCCCATGAAAGAGCATAATATGCGCAGTTATCAATGCTGTTGATGAATGGTCTACCCTGTACTTCTGCATGTTATCTGAAATGTCTGCGTCATCCGTTAATCAGATGCCTTGGAAGTTTAGAAATGATTCACTGGTAAACACATATATGATGATCCACGACCTGACAAATGACCCCAATTTGCATACTTGGGAACGCCCCACAGAACGATCCACTTGAAACAAGAGGGAGACAGGTTGTCTGATAAATATCGAGAAGTTCATTTTCCGCATGAATTGTTATAGCACATAACATGGCAACAGGTACAATACCAACGAATTGAATTAACACAATATACTGAGCAAACATGTTTAGGACCACCGATCCATTTCACGAAGCAAATGACATTTTCCTGGGTTTTTTTTACAAAATTGTTGAATATCTAAAATGCTTGTCAATGCCCCAATCACCTATTTGTCTTCGTCTTAACTAGCGTGGAATATCAGTATCTTATGCCTGAAATTGAAGTCTTATCATTCGATGGAATATGCGGTGTTGATTTCATGTCACAATTAGCATGTATTGCACGCGCATAATCGTCAAGCTACCTGTAGCAGCCAAGTGTACTCGCCCAATTCGGTGTACCGCCTCTCTTGTCACAAATGCGTTTAGTGCGCAGGGTCATCTAATATGTGTCTAGCAGTAGTTGTAAACGTGAGCCGTCCCGTCCTGTGGGACTGATCATCGATAACCCCTACACGGTGAGAACACTGTATTGCTTCCTAGATCATTGACCTTTTAACTGTAATATTTGGTACATTTGTTTTTGCCCAAAACACATCGTATTGGTTGAAAGGAAATAGGAAACGCAGTAATGCTGCGTACCGGTCATCAATAGTAGGTTCTACTTTTGCTTTCTATTCCACCGGAAGTGACATCAATATGCACTTTGAATATTCTTTCAGAATTCCAGATTTGAGTTTTTACTCAAATTTTAGGAAACACATTTCCTTGAATGTACTGAAATTGATATTAAACTAAAACAATAGTAGACATTTTGAGTTTTGTAAATATATACCTTAAGGTGTTTGCGCATGTATTTGAGTTTAAAGTTCACTGGTTTCAAATTGTCAAACTCAGTTTGAAATTTGAGTAAGGACTTTATTTCGAGAAATCGGGGTCTTGTCTATCATCCGTCAGGCATATTTTGTTTCCGGAGCTCACAAACTGAATAACGCTTCATCTGAAATGACATGGAGAACATATCGTGCATATATCATTGACATGGCAACTAAGTAATGAATAAAGGATCTACAGAGTTAGCCGTTCGTCCTGATACACTTATGTATTACGTTTTCCATTTTTTAACTTTGCCTTTTCATATTCTGTAAATGTAAACTCCCTCTTTTTCTGAGGATAACCCCTGCTCTAGTGTTGTGTTCGGACAGTATCTTATTGAGACGGTCAGAGTGAGTGAGTGAGTTTGGTTTTACGCCACTTTCAGCAATATTCCAGCGATATAACACGGCGGGGGACACCAGAAAATGCGCCTCACACATTGTACCCATGTGGGGAATAGAACCCGGGTCTTCGGCGTGACGAGCGAACGCTTTAACCACTAGGCTACCCCACCACCCCGAGACGGTCAGCGGTCAGCTGACGTGTTTTCATCAGTTTGTACATTGACGATTTCGAACAAGTTCTAAGCGGCTGTTTAGGCCAAGGAGTTGAACTCCAACTCTCATAAAGCATATTGTTACTGTCGAAAAGACTATTTCATATTTGTTCTCTAATTGCAGTGTCATAATGAACATGCTCCTAACCAAACCTATTTCTGAATAAATATATGTTCATGAGTGGCACCCGAGAAAAACAAAGTATCTCATATCGTGAAATCAGCTGTCAGGGGTTCTCTTCTGCAGTTGTCTTGATCTGACACACGTCGTCTTCAGGGCCTTGAACTGACTGGACATCAGTTCCAGTGATTAAGTGAGATCAATGTTCCGTTGAACGAGTAATGTCAATATTACAGTTACTGAGTAATGTCAATGTAGCAGTGATTGAATAATGTCAATGTAGCAGTGATTGAATAATGTCAATGTTTCAATGATTGAATAATGTCATTGTTCCAGTAATGGAGATATGTCAGTTTTCCAGTGATTGAGGTATATCAATGTTTCAGTGATTGAGTAATTTCAGTGTGCAAGTAACTGGATAATGTCAATATGTCAGTTTTCCTGGGTTTTTTTCTTTTCCAGTAACTAAAGATAACCATGTTTGACGACGACTTAGACGACGACCTCGATGACGACCCCTGTGACCTTGTCCCCTTCATAGGACGAGACGAGGAAAGGGAAACAATCAAGAAGATGCTGGGCCATTCTGTAAGAGCTGTTCAACTAGTTGGACCACCCATGGTTGGCAAAAGCTGTTTGGCTGAAAAGGTATATGATGCATTTGGTTTACACTCTGGCGACCTGGAGAATAACTGACTAGTGGTTAGTTGATCAATACCCCAGCCACACCCTTCTCATCACCGCGATATTCCTCCAAAGTTTGATTACTCCTGTATACCATCTCATCCACTGAATCCCTGAAGAACCCCCGGCTTTGAACTGATTTTAGTAACCCATGTTTGGTTACACAATGTCATTAAGAAAGTGGTAAAAATGTAACATATGTTATATTTGGGATTATACTTTCTTAGTAAAGTACAAATTCTAGTACTTTTTTAGTTGTCCCATCCGGGATTCGAACCCACACCCTCAGAGTCAGGAACCTAATCGCCAGCACACAAAGTCAGCCGCCTTACCCTCTCATCTTTGTGGAAGTCGTGGTGGCTGAGCGGGTAAGGCGGCTGGCTTTACTCAAAAAGTACTAGAATGTGTACTTTACTAAGAAAGTGTAGTCCCAAATATAACATATGTTACCATGTTTGGTTACTAAGTGGAATCAGGTGGTCAGGCTCGCTGACTGGTTTGACACAGGTCATGGCATCCCAGTTGCGTAGATCGAGATCATGCGGTTGACCACTGGATTGTCTGGTCCAGACTCGATTATACAGACCGCTGCCATATAGCTGAAATATTGCAGGGTGGAAGACTATACTCACTCACTCACTCACTCACTCTCATCTACTTACGACGTGTTTAAGTTCACTTTTTGTTTCAAATGCCTTGAATCTCTTTAATTTTGAATTTAAAGTTACATTTTGTAGCTTTCAAGTTTCAAGTAGGTGAAAAGTAGTCTGTTGATAGTTAAACGGATAAAGCAAAGTCTGAAGTCTGAACTGTCCAGTGTGTATCCAGTAGTACCAATTGCTGATAACGAAACGTCAGATACCCTCGTATCATATGTAACAGTGATGTAGATTTAAACTTTTCACCCATTTCAAGAGGCACATTTAGCCCAGTGGTCTAGAGCAAGGTTATTCTAGTGTTTCATCCTTCCACGGTACAAGAAATCCAAGATCGTGGTTCGAATCTTAGACGCGTCCTGATTATGATTATTAAACGATCTCATCACGATATCAAAATCTTATTCACTTGTCTTATTACTGACGATTGCTTGCACTCGAGCCCTGGAGCACCCCGTGAACAGGATATGTACTACAGCAAACAGTATCATTTGTTACCCGTGTATACGAACCAAACGTTTTCACGTTTCAGTCATATCCGTGCTGTAACCGTGGCATGCATGCCTGTTTCAGATCTCGCGCGAGCTCCAGCAAGAAATGGCGGCAAAAGACCGGAAACTGATGTGCTATCACATGTCTTGTATGGATGTGCTGACGGCTGATGATCTCTTAGCTCGGCTTAGTGCTGGATTAGAACTGCCATCAACTGCAACATCAGACTCATCGCTGATCAACAGCTTCAAAAAGATCGCGAAAGATGACCCAAAGTGTTCTCACTTCTTCGTGTTGCTGAAGTGTGAAAGCTTTCTCAGAATCGGACTTCACATGCAGTTTCTGGATCTTGTAAAGAAGCTTATGGAGACATCAAAACGCGCCTTCACCATCATAACAACTCAGAAGACTTTTAACTTCCCACCAGCAAGACAAGTCTCTATTAATCCCCTTTCATCCCAGGAGACTGTGACGTTGGTGAAACGCTGTGCTCCGGACGTTGACATTGAGCCGTACAGGGAAGCCATTGAGAAACACTGCATGGGGTTACCTCCCTTGGCTATGGACGCTGCGCATCAGCTGGTCAAAGCACAGGGCATACCCCTCTCTCCTTATGAGTTTGAGGAGCTTCTCTCTGGGGCGAACAGGTCAAGGAGAATCCATACGTCACATGACGTTCTGAATTCCGCCGCTTTGCGTCAGTTCCAAGGTCTTAATGACTACCTGAAACAACGGATAATGGATATTTCCATTTTCAAAGGATCTTTCCGTGTGGACCATATTCTGAAACTCCTTGGTAACAACCAAGCAGAAGCGAAGGCCCAACTTATTGAGATGAGAAACTCAGGAGTGTTGGAACTGGAAAATGGGGGGCAGCGAATGCATCTTCAGACTGTTATCAGCCATTATGTTCGGAATATCATGGGAAACCACATTAAATACAGTGATACTGTTCGCCTACAGTTTGTGACGTTGTTTCTCGACGTCCTTAAGAAAGCAGACTCGGAGCTGTTCGTCAAGCCTCAACAGACAGTGTTTGGATACCTCCACGATGACTGGCCCAATCTCAGGCAGGTCCTGGAAGAAGCGATCCACTGCACAGAGAACACCTACCCTGCCTTTCTGCAAGTATGTCTGACTGGAACAAATTCACCATCTAGGATGTTCGTGCTTATGTGTTGTTGAGTAGGGTGTACTAGTTAAGCTAGTTGCTCCTGTACTTTCAGATGGCCATGTCTATATAGAACCTACTAGTTAAGTGTTTCCCTGAGAGGCAGTCCTTTATCTGTAGACCTCTTGTTTGCTCCTGTACTTCCACCTTCGTTTACTAGAACCTGCTAGCTAAATGTTTCCCTGGAGAGTCAGTCCCATATCTGTAGAGGCCATGTTTGTTCCTGTATTTCCAGGTGGCCATGTCTGCTGAGAATCTGCTAGTTAAGTGTTTCCCAGGAGAGGCTGTCAAATTCTACGAGGCCATGATGTGGTCGGCCACCAGATACGGCAGCACAGAGGAATGCGCTATGCAAAAATGGCTGCTTGGCATGGCAAAAACTCTCAGCAAAGGTATTGTGATCACGACCACGTCACGTCCTTACCTCAAGTTTGATAAAGTCCAAGATCGTTACTATGGCGACCCTGCCAGATAGAAATTTACAACCGAGGAAATGTCCTTGTTCCATTTGAGGACTGACTGGAACACATATTTTCATATTTCCAGGAACAGACCTAGTCGAGGCGATGGGGTTATTCAAGGAGGCTCTTCCGGTCTTGCGCAGAGGAAACACACCTGAGGCGCTGGTGTCAGTCATGGCGGACATGGGCCTCAACTATAGTCGACAGGGCAAGAACACCAAGTCGAGAAAGTAGGTGCACATTTGCAGAATCATCCAGATTCCAGCCATCACGTGTCAGGTTGACTTCTACGACCAGCGTCGTTTATGGACTTCCTCCTTCATTAAGACCATTATCTGAAAGTTCAGCTTCTAACATAAAATGTATGAGTTTACCTTAAAGCTATATTTACCTTTATGTCAGTTGTACGTATCACTATGGAATGTTTTGAGTTTTTATTCCGTTTCATTAAGAAAACACTCGGGTATTGTATTTGTATTCATGTAAGCTCCTGGTTGCATACGCTACCTTTGTAACTCTTTATAACTTCACAAACGCAAAACACGGGGCAGTATATTATTTATGACAATACTCTTTAACGATAATAAGCTTACAGACTTTTCCAATCGCTAACACCAAAGGGATCGCCGACAGCAATCAGTGGTTACATCGTTCCTCGTCATAACGTCACACGAGCCCCGTCCATTCTGGTATCAAAGCATGTGTTAGGCTGTTAGGGGGCATGACCTGAAAATGATTACCCTGACAGTTGGAACGAAATCATATGCCGTGTATTTACTGTGGGTACATGAACTACTATGAATGAGCTTCTTGCAACATAATGACCTGGAAGGATTTTCACTCTGAAAATACAGTTACACCACACTTGTGATGCTGCTTTTGTGAGCAAAATGTACCAATAAGAAGTTTCTTAAAGACATGTTTTTACTGTCTCTTAGAATAGGAAATCTACTGCCTGTCTTGTCTTGTCCTATCTTTTAGCCCTTTCTTCTCTTGTCCTGACTTCTCTAGATTCAATGTCTTTTCCTGCCCCGGTCTCACCTGCCCTCTCTTGCCGTAGCCTGTCTTGCCTCTCGTGCCCTACCTTTGCTTGCCCTTGCACTGTCTTCTCTTGCCCTGTCTTTTCCTACCCTTGTCCTGCCTTCTCTTCTCTCTGCCTTTCCTGCTCTGCCCTGTCTTGCCCTGACTTACAACACTTCTCCCTTTCCAGCTTCTACTTGGAGGCGCTGGAGGAATCTGGTCGGTGTCATGATGGAAGAAAGCTGACGAACAGAATCATCAACATCAGATGCTACCTGGCGATACCCATGATCTTCCTGGGTGGGTTCACTGACCTACGTAGTTCCTAGTTTTGGATAAGTAGACGCTGTCAATCGTATGAAAGAGGGCTAAGTGGTACTGACATCAACTCACTCGGGCACATACACAACAATCTACGATCGTAGATTCTGATCCCAGATTTGTTTTGTGGTTTGTCCGCCCCATACCCGTGTTAGGGATCCATCGAGATCCTGAACATGTGAGATCCACATCAGTTTATGCTTTTCAGATGATTAAACTGATGTCCTTGATGTACCTGGAGTAACATTTAAAGCGGTCTCAATTGCAGAACGGCATGATGGACTGTAACGCAGAGCACTATGATGCTCTGTGACGCAGAACACAAGGATATACTGTGGTGCAGAACACTATATGTATTAAGCCGCAGGACACTATTATGTACTGTGATGTAGAACACTAGGATATACTGTGATGCAGAACAAAATATGCATTTTGGCGTAAAACACTATTATGTATTGTGACGCAGAACACTATTATGTATTGTGACGCAGAACACTATTATGTATTACAATAGAGCACTATGACGAGGCCGAGACGCTGCTGAAGGAGACCCTGGCTGAGACGGAGAAGGTCGCCCCGTGCCACCCCTCCATCCCCGTGATGATCAACAGTCTCGGTCTTATCTACGAGAGAGGTAGGTCTTGGTGGAGAAGTACTAAAGTACTAAACTAGACCTATGGATGATTGGTAAGGGGTCTTAAGGCTTCGTAATGGATTCATTTTCAAATTATTGGATTGTACAGATATATGCATGAGTGCATGTGTGCATGTCAAGGTGTTCTCTGCAAGGCAGAAAGACTCCCCATTCCTTTGTTCTTCGTGGGATTTTTCATTTCCACCTCAGGATACATGATATGACATTATTTGTACATGTATAACAGTTTGCAACAATTGTTTCTGGCATGACATCTGTTCGTTAAGAGCATGCAAATATATATAAGCATACATTCAGATGACAACATGCTTGCTTGACCACTTGCTTGGTAAGCACAATGCTTTACAACTTTAGGAATATTTTTGTTGTGGTACGTTTTGGTCATTTATGTAGAAATTAAGCACTGAAATCATTCACTTCAAACGCTAAAAGTACACCATCATCAATACTGCATGTACACATACAATACCATCCGTCATAGCCACATGGGTTCGCTTTCGTTTAAATTTGAAATATATACTAATCATAACATATAGAACTATATACGATTGTAAAATCTAGATTTAAAAAAAATATTGTCTAAACAGAGATTCGAAATATTTTGATCATAGCTACATCTCTATTGTATGTAGAGTTACACCCATCACCTACAATACAGCAATATAACTGAGAAAAAACACACTTGCTCAAGTTCAATAACTCTGAATCACTGTAATAACGTATGTGCTTATTTCTACTTATTAAACATGCTGACACAAGTTCGATAACTCCGGCAAATCACTATAGTTGTACTGATACCATTGTGTGCTTTATATATCTACTATTCGAACATACTGACTCAAGTTCGATAACTCTGGCGAATCACTTTAGTTGCACTAAAAACGTGTGCTTATCTCTACTAATCAAACATATGCTGACTCAAGTTCGATAACTCCGGCAAATCACTATAGTTGTACTGATACCATTGTGTGCTTATATATCTACTGTTCGAACATACTGACTCAAGTTCGATAACTCTGGCGAATCACTTTAGTTGCACTAAAAACGTGTGCTTATCTCTACTAATCAAACATATGCTGACTCAAGTTCGATAACTCCTGCGAATCACTATAGTTGTACTAATCACGTGTGTGCTTATCTCTACTAATCAAACATGCTGACTCAAGTTCGATAACTCCGGTATTTTTGAAGCAGCTGGAAAAGACGACGACGAGGCGCTGAGATACTACACTGCTTCTCTCTATGAACGCCGGAAGTATGCTGACGTGGCTCCTGGCGACCTCGTTGTGGTGCTCAACAACGTTGCTATGCAGCACTCAAAACGAGGCAACCACGGTATGATTGATTAGTACTGAAACTTAGCTTCTTTGAAACTAAAAATGCTTTATGGTTCAACTTCTTTATTATACAAGATCACAACGTTTCGAGACAGTTCCTAGTCTCTTCTTCAGGTGAACTGACCTTGCATAATGAAGAAGTTGAACCATAAAGCATTTTTAGTTTGATTTCACCAACTTCTAAATGCTTTTGAAACAACTTAGCTTCTTTGAGTTTAGAAGTTGGAGAGTGAGATAGGCACAGATTTTGTGGATGACCAACTTCTCTGTTCAGGTGATACGACGTTTCGATACAGATTCTTGTATCATTGTCAAATAGGCATGAAACGGGTAGAAATCAGGGTTATATATGCACAGTATATGATTACTGGGAAGTACAGTGATGTGATGACAAGAGATTACATCTGGAAGCCATTGGGAGTGTACAGAGCAGGAGTAGTAATTTACACAAGCAGTTACGGTGGATTCGTGAGTTCACAGAATGCAGTTTTTGGATGAAATAACCTTTATCACTCATGGGTCCACAAACGCTGTGAGCTGGTTGGCCCCCGAACTCGGTGACCTGACTTGTCCTCAAACTCTTTAACCTGGCTGGTCCTTAAAGTCTCTGACCTAGCCTCTCGTCAAACTCCTTGACCTGTCCTATGTGACCTGGCTCTTCCTCAAACTCGGTAACCTGGCTGGTCATTAAACTCTGTGAGCTGACGGGTCCCTAAACTCTGTAACCTGGCTGGCCCCCAAACTTAGTCACCTGACTTGTCCTCAAACTCTGTAACCTGGCTGGTCCTTAAACTCTCTGACCTAGCCTCTCGTCAAACTTCTTGACCCGACCTCTCGTCAAACTCTGTGACCTGGCTGGTCCTTAAACTCTGTGACTTAATGGGTCCCTAAACTCTGTAACCTGGATGGTCCACAGACTCTGTGACCTGACCTCTTGTGAAACTCCGTAACCTGGCTGGTCCTTAAACTCTGTGACCTGGCATGTGGTCAAACTCTGTGACCTGGCTGGTCCTCAGACTCTGTGACCTAACCTCTTGTGAAACTCTGTAACCTGGCTGGTCCTTAAACTCAGTGACCTGGCATGTGGTCAAACTCTGTGACCTGGCTGGTCCTAAGACACCTGTGACCTGGCCAGTCTTTAAACTCTTTGAGACCTGGCCTGTCGTCAGACTCTGTAGCCTGGACTGTTGTCCAACTCTGCAACCTGACTGGACCTCAAGCTCTCTGACTTGGATGACTGAAACGGATAGATGATGTGAAGTCAAATGGCAAGTAACGTCGTGTTAAGAGTATTGAACTCTATCGAAGTGCGTGCGTGCGTGCATGCGTGTGAATGTGTGATTTAACATTAAACATGTGGGGTTGAACCACCGACCTTCGGGCTCACTGGACAGCACGTTTGTCCAGAATTAGTTACAACTACGCTACAGTCACCACTGTACACATTTTCCAAGTTGAATCACTCTTGCATCTGTCAACAGACTATGCCTTGCAGCTGCTGTCGGAGGCGAGGGACATCCGCATGAAGTTGGGCAGGGTCAACTACCACACGGCCCTAACATGCTGGAATATGGGACAGGTGTATGCCAGAAAGTAAGGCACTTATTGTCATATCAGCAACAACTGGGACACAGGGGGAACATTTTTAGGCCTGGGTTCGAACACTAATTTCCACTTGATTGGGTTTGTATAAACATCGGGCATTCTACTCAACCCAAGCAGATCAAGTCATATTAAGGCGTCAGTGTTTACAAAGCAATATACCCAAGTCACTCACCACAAAAGCTTTTGCCACAGTTTTGTCTGTAAAGTGTAACATTAAATATACCCAAGTGTCTCAAAATTGTTTGGGCATATTAATCACTGGGACCAAGCATTAATTTCTCTGAATGATGACCAAGAAATATGAGATGACATCGACGTTTCACAACATTTTCTGTAACACACTATATTTTGTATATTTTGTATAACAATTATTAACTTATTGAATAAATTATATTATGCACTTTTGCAGATGTGACATCGAAAATGCTTTGAGCGAAGTACGAGACGCTCTGGAGATCTTCAAAAAGTGCACTAAATCCCACTTCGTCATTGTGGAGGTTCTATTTCTGGCCGCCCATCTGGCTGCGGCTCTTGGCTGGTACGCAGATTCGGAGCAGTACCTCCGGGATGCCGTTGATTTTGAGGACAAATATCGGGAACACCTTCCTAATGGGAGCCACACACTGATGGTGCTTCAACATCTTCTCATGATCTACCTGGGCTGGAAGAGGAAGAGCTCTCCAGTCTTGGACAGAGCTGTAGCTGAAGCCAACAGGCTGGCTGAGCTGAGCAGGGAAACAGAATCCAGGGACAAACACGTCCTCTACTTGCGCCAGACTGCTTCTCTTTACAGAGTCAGAGCATTACTCGATCAACAGACTGTCTCCAGTGAGATGTTGGACGATGTATTAATCGAGATGAGCGGATTTTGTTTCGTATGTGAAGATCTAAATTCAAGAAACATGGACATGATCAGTGTGTTCCGTAGAATGTCAATACATGTAACTGGGGCTTTAGCAAGTTTTGACACTTTATTGAGATCTGAGGCTATGACGACTGTTGTGGGCTTGCTTAAAAAAGCCTCAGGGAGATCTGAGAGTCCGCCAGTTTCTCCAACTCTACCCGACCCTCCTTCGTTTTCGTTTGATAGACTACACAGAAAAGAGAGCAGCATTGCCTCACCATACTATTACGAACAAGGAAACCATCAGCCGTTAAAGGAAGATGGCCACAGCTCTACAGATCCCAAGTCGTATATGCAACTAGCGCAACCCCCGACTTCAGCTACTGATATATGCAACGCTCACAGACACCAGACACCAGCTGAAACCAATCCTTGCTGTTTTACGAGACCAGAGAAGGGATCACCATGCTCCACCAGTCATGAGTTCTCTATTGGGCAGGTACCTCAAGACAGCTTGGTAGGATCTGTTCATGAACGAGGTGATTCCTGCCAAGATAAATCCTCGGGTTCGTTAGGTGTAGATATAACTATCCTAAACAGAGACACCTGCCGTGATGACAGCATGGAAAGAATGAACCAAGCGTCGGCAAGTAAACTTGAAAAAATCAAAGAAGCTGACGACGCTTTTCGAGGTGCAATACCAAAGGCCAGCGACCGGTGCTCATTCGATCCCACACTTAGATATCCCCCGAACTTCAACTTTCCAACTGTAGATCAGCAGAATTCAAAAGATTCCACCTCGGCCTCTGAGATGCCTCCATGGACAATCAGCCAACACAACACAGTCGACGAGACACTGAAGACGATTCGTCCGCAAAGCCATTTCCATGACAAATACAAACAGGCAATAACCCGCCTACAAAACTCCGTTATTGCAGAGAAGGAGAATGTCCCCCGAGAAGTTACATCAATGTACAGACCACATACAATGTACAGACCAGGCAACGTCTTCAACATGGGTGCAGGAAACTTGTACAGTGGGACTGCATGTAATAGGGTACAGAAACGTACATCGTCTTCCCCAAGCTCCAGCTCTTCGGGTGTTTGTAGCAGGAGTGCCTCAGAACATGACGAGAGAAGACACGAGAACACGGCCCATTGTACACAGCCGGGCTGTTTGTGTTCTCTAAAACACTTCAAGTAGAGAAAGGCATGAGGCATTTATTGAACGTTCTTAATCGGACAGATGTGGACGACGATTCCTTGGAAGTGTGACTTCCGAAACTGATACCCTGAGCCACAATTCTGTTACGTGTCCTGGACGTAGGACTTCAGTTGCTGATATCATGGACTAAACTTCATACAAAGGTGTGTGCTGGGAGCGTAACTCCAATTGCTGATATCTTGAACTATATACTTCATGCAAAGTTGTGTGTTGGGAGTGTAACTTCAGTTGCTAATATCTTGGACTAAACTTCACACAAAGGTGTGTGTTCGGAGTGTAACTTCAATTGCTGATATCTTGGGATACATGTATATACTTCATACAACGTTGTATGCTTGAAGTGTAACTTCGATTTTTGATTTCTTGGACTATATACTTCATACAACGCTGTATACTGGAAGTGAAAGTTGAATTGCTGATATCCTTGACTATATACTTCATACAACGTTGTATGCTGGAAGTGTAACTTCGATTGCTGATATCTTGGACTACATACTTCATACAAAGTTGTATGCTTGAGGTGTATACTTCATACGACGTAGTATGCTGGAAGTGCAACTTCGATTGCTGATATCTTGGACTATATACTTCATACGACGTAGTATGCTGGAAGTGTAACTTCGATTGCTGATATCTTGGACTATATACTTCATACAACGTAGTATGCTGGAAGTGTAACTTCAATCTTGGACTATACACTTAATTCACATGGTGTGTAACATGAGTGAGTCAGATTTAGTGTGTGTCAGTGTAGGGTCACAGTCAGGTAGACTGTGACCCTAAACTGACACACACTAAATCAGCGTTTGTCAGTGTCAAGAACAGTGTGTGTTGGTGTCAGGTACAGTGTGTGTCAGTGTCAGGTACAGCGTGTGCCTGTGGCAGGTAGAATATGTGTTAGTGGTAGGTACACTGTGCGTCAGTGACAGATGTAGTCTTGGTCAGTGCTAGGTACAGTGGGTCAGTGTCAGACACAGTGTTTGTAAGTGTGTGTCAGTGTCAGGTACAGTGTGTGCCAGTGTGTATCAGTGTGAGGCACAGTGTGTCAATGTCAGATACAGTGTATGTCAGTGTGTGTTAGTGTGTGTCAGTGGGAGGTACAGTGTGTGTTAGTTTGTGTCAGTTGTCAGGTAAGTGTGTTTCAGTGTCATATGCAGAGTTTGTCATTGTCAGGTACAGTATGTGTCAGTGTCAGGTACACTGTGTGTCAGTGTCAGGTGCAGTGTGTGTCAATGTAAGGTACATTGTGTGTCAGTGTTAGGTACAACATGTCACTGTCAGGTACAGTGTGTGTCAGTGTCAGATGCTGAGTTTGTCAGTGTCAGGTGCAGTGTGTGTCAGTGTCAGATACAGCATGTCAGAGTCAGGTACACTGTGCGTCAGTGTCAGGTGCAGTGTGTGTCAGTGCCACGTACAGCATGTCAGTGCTAGGTCCAGTGTGTGTCAGTGTCAGATGCAGAGTTTGTCAGTGTCAAGTGCAGTGTGTGTCAGTGCCAGGTACAGCATGCCAGTGTCAGATGCTGAGTTTGTCAGTGCCAGGTGCAATGTGTGTCAGTGTCAGGTAGACATTGTGTCGGTGTCATGTACAATGTGTGTCAGTGGTTGAGCCAAATCATGGCTTTCACCATGATTGTGCTGTCCCGGCGGCGAGAAACATGTGCGACTACGTACGTGACAGAAACGCTGTAATCAAGTTGTGTTGAACGTCAGTTATGTTGACTACAGGGCTTGTTTTTCTTGTCTCTATGATAATGTCGGTGAGCAGTTAGGCTGTCAAGGCTGTCGTATGTGAAAAATAGTTTTACACATGGTTACATTAAGAAATTGACCTTTTTAAGAGACGAGGATCACTTCAACACAGTGTGGACATGGGTATACCCTGTGTGATGTAAAACCTAGGCACCATTGGTTTTCTGTATAATTCACTAGATCCAGCTGGCAACGTTGTACATGTTGCTGAAAGCTGAACCTTTCAAGAATCTCTTTTTATACAACAATCCCGTTCTCTAATGTTACTGGAGGGATATGAAAACATAAAAATGTTCATTGAACAATCATGCAATCATGAATTATGAATCATTTATTCATCAATCGATTCAGTATCATCAAACAAAGATGTGGGGACATCCCTTAAGCCTCAAGCGTCAGGTCAAACCCACCTTCTGGCTCCCCTTGTCAGATGACGGAAGTGCAGACATTCGGAATGTTTGCGGTCTAAACATGCGAACTCAGTAAAGTGACGAAGTATTGCTAACGACCGAAATCGTCACAACCACATTCTGTCTCTTGCTTCGATGAGCTAAACAATTCATGTAATTTCCATGTAATTCCATGTAATTTCCATGTAATGTGGGACATACATTACACATTCCAAAGTGTTCTTTTTATTAGTATTTCTTTCCTTCAAATGAGAACTCCAGTCTGAAAATGTTACCAATAACCTCGAGACAACTGCTCTCCAGCTATTTCATGTACAAAAATATAGACTTCCCGCTGTTCATGTCATTGGAGTTCGCGCAAAGGTCGGTCTGACAGGACCTGAAACTGGATATCCGCAGATCTTTATTTTGTGATAACGAGGCCAAAGGACTTGCCCTATTATGAGAATAGCGAAACATAAACCTGTTTGTATATGTTGTTTCAGTTTTCGGTATCTGCGCCTGCAGTGTGCGCATGTGTAAATGAGTGAGTGCACGAGTGCGTGTGTACGCCTCAGGGTGTTACCATTTCAGTGGAATCTAAGAGCACGGAAACGATGCTAACAAACCGAGAGAGAACACGGATTCGAACTCTAGATGTCGACAAAATGTTACCTGGTTCAACCACTGTATTGTCTGGTCCCGACTCGATTGTTTACAGTAGGGGCAGAGACTCGACCCTTACATGTACCCTGCCGAGTTATCTCACCATACGCTATATGCACGTCGTTTGGAAATTAAATCACTGCAATGCAGGTGAAAAGACGGCTCTTGAGGAAGACGGGTAAATATCATCCATCCATCGATCCATCCATGCTTGCATCCATCAATCATCGGCATAAAAATTAGGACATTTGAAAACTATACCACTATTCTAATAGCCTTGTTGTTCGATACAGAGACGAACGTTTACGAATTCGTATGGTTCCTATCAATGCCCGCTAGAGGGAGTTGTTCCAGCAAGATAGTGCCAGGCTTCAGACATGACGCTATTCAGTATCAGAATAAAAACATAATAGTGCTTCCAAATCGCCCCAACTCAACCAGGTCACGCACTTATGGGATTATCTCCGACGACGTGTACGTGAACGTCAATCGGCATTAACTGCCATAGACATTGTAAGGGACTGGCCACAAGATCTAGTTCAAAGACTTTTTCAGACAGGTTTGCAGAACGGTTTGGAGGGGCTCATTGTGGTCAAAACAGATCTTGAAGCCAACGCCCAAATGGGAATGGACGCCTTTATTTGAATTCTGATTCAGAATTACATTTGTAATCTCACTCAGTTAGCGTATTAAATTCCTGAAGATAAGCCTATGCGTTTCTTTTTAGGACAGTATATAAATACTGGGCTAACTCAATGTTGACTTTTTTTAAAAATAATGGGGGTAAAAAAATAACCAAGAAGTAGGCATACTTATGGGGACCAATTGTGCTCCGCTCTGTGGAGCTGTTATTTCATGCATATAAATCAGAAGTTCTGCTTGGGTTAGCAATATCAAAACACGGCAATTCGGTCAAACAGTTTAACCTAAGCTTCAGGCACCCAGATATCGTTCAGTGACCATCAAATAGCCAAATGCCTCCCACTGATGCACTCCCCTGAAACCTGCACATGAAATTACATTTTTTTGAGGTGCCTTTTACCCTTATACCTACGGTGGATACCAAAAATGAAATACTATAATAACCAAAGAATAACACTGAGAAAGAATATTGAGCGAACATTATACATTACATAAGCTTTATGACTGAATAACACATATGTTCGTTATGATTCCCAACCACATGCGTCCTCGTACAAAAAGTTGTCGATCACTGTATTGTCTGGTCCAGGCAGGATTGTTCACAGACCTACGCCATATAGATGGAATATTGCTGAATGCGGAGATAAAAAACAAACAATCAAAATGATGATAACATTACTGAAGACGCCACAAACACATACTCAGGTTAAGGTGTCCAGTCAATCAGCACTGTTTTAGCATTCCTGAAGGATGTGGAAAAGGTTTTCTGTCGTTTCTATTTTATCACCTGGCTACATTCCAGATTCGAACTGATCAAAATACTTTTGAAGTGGTTGGGACTGTGAGTGACGTTAGTTTTACGCCGCCCTTAGCAATATTCCTGCAATATCATGGTGACTGACACCAGAAATGGACTCCATACAAAACAGACCCACGTGGGAATTCGAACCCGGGTCTTCGGAGTAACGAGCAAACGCTTTATCCACTAGGCTACTAGGTTGTGATAAACTGTTCTCACTGTGGTTTTGTTGCAGATCAACACGTGACTATTTCAAGTGGCCAAATACATCATTTTAGGGCAATATTCTTTTAGAATCGGGGCTAAGGCAAGCAACCACACACACACACACACATACACACACACAGAGACACACATACATACATACATACACACACACACACACACACACACACACACACACACACACATACATACATACATACATACATACATACATACATACATACATACATACATACATACATACATACATACGCATGAAAGTCTTCATCTGAGCGAAATAATCTTAAGTTAACCTCCACTTCCCCTGACGTCACCTTCCACTCAGGGACACCAGAGACAATCTGCTCCTTGCTCTCCACATACGAGCATGGTGAGAACTGTTCCAAATACTCGAAGGGCCTTCAGCTCAGGGACACACATGGTGAGAACTGTTCCAAATACTCGAAGGGCCTTCAGCTCAGGGACACACATGGTGAGAACTGTTCTAAATACTCGAAGTGCCTTCAGCTCAGGGACACACTTGGTGAGAACTCTTCCAAAGGAAGCTGTCAAAAGACCACCCATCTCCCAGTCGTCTATACCTTCACAATTGTGTAACAGGTTGTACAGCCTAACACACGCAATATTTCCACTTTACGACTGGTGACATGCTGAAAATCATTAACAATATCCCTTCAAATCTTTGAGGAGTTTTGTTTTTCAAATAAAAAAACGACCTTCAGTTTTGACGTTCCACATCGCATCAAACGTATTCGTTGACCAAATCTACCATGACGAAAAGTAATTTACCGCGACTGGCAAGTGGTGAAACAAACTACAATCGTTTGTACATCTATAGAAGTGGAGCTCCGTGTTGTGAGCTGGCACCACTGAGTTACTAGAGCTGAGTTACAAGGACTGACCCATGATGTGGTCAACGTTTATAGTAGGATCCTTATATCTTATCCTCGTGTCGGGGTTTGAGTTTCCGCGCAGAGTAGCTGTATTTCAACCTCCAACGTTCACTACATCGGTGAAACAAGGCCAGATTCAGAAGAAACAAGGTATTTAGCTTGGTTGTAAGGTCATAAGTTGCTTGCGAAAACTGAAAACAAATCCCGCCATAATCCATAGATAACTGATCCAGTGCAGAATATATACACACAGATACTTTGGTAAGAGTGAGTGAGTTTAGTTTTACGCCCCACTCAACCAAATTCCAGCTGTATGGTGGCGGTCTGTAAATAATCTCAGACAGTCCAGTGATCAACAACATCGATCTGCGCAATTGGGAACCGATGAGATGTGTCAACCAAGTCAGTGAGCCTGACTACCCGATCCCGTCAGTTGCCTCCTACGACAAGCATAGTCGCCTTTTATGGCAAGCATGGATTGCTGAAGGCCAATTCTACCCAGGGACCTTCACGGGTCCTTTGGTTAAAATGGCTTGGGATAGTCAAGTTCTATCCCTGTAAATCTGAATAACAGTAACGTTGTAATGATATCCACATTTCCCTATAAAACAATGCTGATATGTACATGAAATATGAGTTTATATATCTGTTTATAGTAGAAAAATGTTTGCAAGAAGAAATATCCGAACTCATCTTTTATGTATTTGTTACACACCTGGCGTGTTTGGCACCGTATCCTGTGGCATGGTTTCTCATGTATGACAATGTAGCATGTGGTGTAAGCTCTCATGTGTGACACTGTACGATGGCATGGGTGTCACGTGTGACACTACAATGGATTCTCGTGTGGCTCGGTTCAGTGTAGGGTGGGTTCTCATGTACAACACTGTATCCCGTGGCGTCGGTTCCCATGAGTGACACTGTATCGTGTGGCGTACGTTCTCGTGTGTGGCACTGGACCATAATGGCCAGGTTCTCATCTGTGACACTGCAGCATAGGGTGTGGATTATATGTGATTTTGTACCATTGGTGTTTTTACCTCTTACTCACTAAGCCATTCAGGAGCAAAACTTTCGAAACGCTAATGTCTTTCTGATCTTTCTGAGAATGTCACGGACCCAAATGGGTGGCCGTTTCGGAATACAACATTTGAGGATATTTACAAGATTTGTTCTGCTTGTCATTGTCGGCCGTAATCAGAGGAGGTGGGGCGGCAGGTATCAGCCTTGTCAGACCGAGTTACAGCCATCCTGAGTAATGTTAGCGCTCTGAAGGATCAGCAGAGGGAAAAAGGTGAGATATAATGTAAAAACACACAAACTCAGGATACGCTAACATTACTAAAACACATATCATGCGCGTTAGAGTGAGTGAGTGAGTGAGTGAGCGAGCTAGCGAGCGAGTGAGTTTGGTTTACACCGCACTCAGCAATATCCCAGCTACATGGCGGTCAATAATCTGTAAATAATCGAGTCTGGACCAGACATTCCAGGGATCAACTGCATGAACATCGATCTGCGCAACTGGAAACCGAACACATGCGTCACCCAAGTCACCGAGACCACCCGATCCCGTTAGTCGTCTCTTAAGACAAGCATAGTCGTCTTTTATGGCAAGCATGGGTTGGTGAAGACCTATTCTACCGAGGTCGCGCGCGTTTGAGTGTCACACTGCGTAGTATCTACCGGGCTTAAATACCCAACGTCGGATGTGTTGCATATTCTATATAGCACTGTATCTGTGATACCTGTGATGTATACACATGTACCTCATAATGTATATGGCACTGTGCCTTGGTATGTATACCTACCTCATGTTGTGTATAGCACTGTACCTGTGATACCTGTGATATATACATATAATGTATGGAGAACTGTACCTGCGGTAATTATCTAACTATGTGTACCTCATACTGTGTATAGCACACTGCCTGTGATACATGTAATATATATACATATTGGGAAGAGCACAGTACCTGCGATAATTATGTATACCTCATATTGTGTATCGCACTGTACTCGTGATAATTATATACATGTATGTATTCCAGAGGAATCTTTGCGCAATGACATCAACAACAAACTGGAAAATATCACATCGATGTTCCACTCTGAGGTCCAAAGGCTAAGTGAAGGTTAGTGAAGGTGCTCTCAGGACTACTGTAAACCACTTAACTGCAAGACCATGGTCTCAATCATCCAGACTACTGCCACTGAGACGTGCAGGAATCTATTTACCTCAATTCAGATATCAGATTCCCCAGGTCATACCAGGCCTGTGTTTTTGTTTCTTGCATCACAATGAAACGTCAGAGATCCACATCTACATATCAACGTGTCCTACTGTCATACCTGTGGAACACAACCATGCACTACATCTCACATGGCTATTCATTACATCTAACACAACCATGCACTACATCTCACATCGCTATTCATTACATCTAACACAACCATTCACTATATCTCACATGGCTATTCATTACATCTAACACAACCATGCACTACATATCACATCGCTATTCATTACATCTAACACAACCATGCACTACATCTCACATGGCTATTCATTACATCTAACACAACCATTCACTACATCCCACATGGCTATTCATTACATCTCACATGGCTATTCATTACATCTCACATGACCAATCACCACACACTATAGCATAATGATGTCTTATTCCTCTTTAAGGAAGAGATTAGTACAGTAATACTGTTAGTCAGTGTGGTTCTGTTCATTTCAGAAATAAAGCAGGCGGATGAAGAAACCAAGAGCAGTCTAGAACTTGTGAAACAACAAACAAACAATCTCACGAGAATGGTTGATAAACGTGGGCCGGAAGAAGGTGAGAACATCAGTGTAGTATCATACACACATACTCACTCTCTCTCTCTCTCTCTCTCTCTCTCTCTCTCTCTCTCTCTCTCTCTCTCTCTCTCTCTCTTTTAATACATCAGTTTATGTGTAAACATTACCTTTAGTCTATAGTCAGTATGTATTATTTTGCAACATCTGGTTTAGGACTGTTGACTGAAGTAAATGGCTACATTTGTACTTGTCAGTAAATCTTTTTATGGGTAGTATATTTTACCTTGCCAACAGTGACACTTTCAAACACCGTCTCAGACTACTGCAGTACACTGATTTTGTGAAGAAAAGGACATATCAAGTTTCAATCTCTGAATCTTTAATGTATGAATCTGAATTCAGTATTCGCATGAATTTACTACTATGCCATCTGACAAATCATAACCCGCAGCTCCCAAGACATGTGGCCCCGCCAACTACGAACTCCTCCCCTCTGTGAACATGTGTATTCGACTGAGTGCTCCGACAGACACACTCGCCTGGTACATCAGTGCGAGTAGTTGTCAGTCTGAGGGTGGTCGCCTTGTCAACCTCGACAGCGTCAAGAAACAGGTCGCTGTGATGAAATATGTGCAAAGCATTGGGGAGAAAACGTCTGATGCCGGTAAACTGACATTTATATACCATTAAGAAAGGTAGGAGATATTCCATTTTGCGAGCATAATACTCGCCAATGCAAAAGCTTATGAGAAAAAGTAATATCTATCCATACAGATGTACCATTTCCAAAGGAACGGAATAACTTGTCACATTTTCCCTTACTTTTTCTTCATCATCTGTGTCCTTCATGGCTTCATCAGTTGCCTTTTATCAATCTTGTAAATCCAATATCCCCTACCTTTTGCAAATGGTATATTTCTGTAGTTATAATAAAACTGTCAAGGCAAGCTATACATCAATCTTGTCAACTCGAAACAGATTCCATATTGCTCAAAAGTAGACGTTTGAAGTGAGTGAGTGAGTTTAGTTTAGATTGCACTCAGCAATATTCCAGCAACATGGCGGTGGTCTGCAAATAATCGAGTCTGGACCAGGCTATCCAGTAATCAACAACATGAGCAACGATCTGCGCAATTGGGAACCGATGGCATGTGTGTCAACCACGTCAGCGAGCATGACTACCCGATCCCGTTAGTCGCCTCTTACGCCAAGCATAATCGCCTTTTATGATGGTTTGGTGTGAAATCAGTGATAACAACACATGTTTGTGAAATGTCCTGAGTCCGTGAAGAGAGTAACTGAAAAGAGGTGGGGCTGTTCCAGAAAGAACAAATGAAAAGGTAGCGTTGGTGTTTTGTTTTTAGTCCAAGGGGGATTCCTTGAACACGTAGGTATTTCTGTTGTACATTCAAGATAACGGCTGAAGAAGCAGTGATTAAAAGCCATCATGGCCAAACAATACATGCCAGTACTGCACAGATAGTAGGATTTGTTTGTGGAAAATGTGTCATTGTGGAGAATGCTGAGTGATGGCGTGCACTGGACTGGACTCGTGGCTGTCTAATCGTGGAATCTGATAAGATTCGGACATCTGCTTGCCTTTACGCAGTAGTCCTTGACCACCAGATGTAAATGTAGGACGTGTTGGTTCTGACAGCCTTTACACAGGAGACATGACCACCAGATCTAAATGTAGGGTGTGTTGGTTCTGACAGCCTTTACACAGGAGACATGACCACCTATTGTATTACTTTTTGTTACCTTGAATTTTCTAATTTGAGGTGAATATTATAGTTTATATGAAATATATATGTTGAAGTAGTTTCAGTATATTTTGATAAGTGACAAGAAACGCGTTACCCAGATCAAGCAAACACTATAAACATAAACCCAATGGAGCTGCAAGTCTGCACATAAACAATCTGGTACTTCCTGTACTTTGCCCTTATCGGAAGTCATTTAGAACCTATCGACAATAACACTGACTATCGACGCATCGATGCTATCGTTCCTATCATCGATTACTTGCTACTGGTGACTCAACAAATACAATTCATCGATAGTACGATGCATCGTTACAGATGATGATGATGATGATGATGATGATGATGATGATGAAGAATTTTGCCATTTCCACAGGCATGAAGTCCTATCGTATCTGGGTTGGAATGAAGAAGATTAAGGCCCTCAGATTTGAGTGGACCGGGCACGGTAGTACCAGTAATTTGAAGTGGGACGCTGGGGAACCTGACAATCTAGCCTATCAGGACGTGGTGCAACTCACGCCGGGTGGCCTCTCCGATATCGCTAGCCGCAATCAACGCAGATACATGTGCGAGATTGTCCGAGTCTGAGCTGCTCAGGGAAGATCATGCAGAAAATAAACATCTTTCTTCCGTGCTAAAACGTCGCAACATCAGCTTACCTGTACCTCTGTTTTTTCATGACACATATTTGTTCTTTGATCCCTTTGAAGATGCGTTAAAAAAAACCCAGCAGGATTCAAGCAACATTGTCGTTCGTTTGCTCTACCTGACTCTATTAAAGATCACATATATTCTAGGTGGTACAAATACATAAACCATTTATTGACATAGTTAAAAAGGAGACCATGTCACTAAAACTACTATTTTCGACATTTCATTACCTTTAAGCGACCTTTTTGACAGCAGTGCACAATTCTCTCCCGATTGGCTGAAAGTTCATTTTGAATAATCCAAGTGTATAATTAAAGAGGCATTTACACAACAAGGGTCTGTTTTGGGATTCAAACACAAAGTCTGTGTGTCTCTTTTGACTGTCTGTGACTGTGTCTCTGTGATTGTATCTCTGTGACTGTGTCTGTTTGAATTTCTGACTCTGTGACTCAATCTGTGTCTACAACTCTTTGACTCTCTGTATCTGTGACTCTGTTATCTGTGATTGTGACTCGGTATATATACGCATCCATTGGTTCTTCTGATGATCAGTGTCAGGAAGTTACCCCGTTGTCAGAAGATCACCAGTTCAGCAGCCAAAACTTGTAGAAACAGATGGGGACAAGGTTATCAGCTTCTCCAGTCTGGTTGAAGCATGTCATTGTGGCCAAACCTGATAATTCATGGACTTGGGCAAAGCATGTCTTTGAGATCAAACTTGATAAATCATGGACTTGGTTGAAGCATATCATTAAGATCAAACCTGATAATCAATGGACTTACTTGACACATGTCATTGTGATTAAACTTGATAATTCACAGACTTTGTTGAAGCAGATTATTGTGGCCAAACTTGATAATTCATATATACACCACAGACCTGGATAATTGCTGAGGGCAGCGTTAAGCAAACCAGCCAACTGGATTAATCAGTTACACTTGTTTGGCTTAATGACTTCATGTACCACTGCAGACAACTATGCATCTTCCTTCCACGCTGAGCTAGCACAAAGTCACATCACTCAAACACTGGTTTAGAAGATATCCCCCTACTGATTGCCCATGAAGTTCCCATTCAGAATTGGTCTTCAGCAGCTTATGCTTGTCGTAAGAGGTGACTAACAGGATTGGATGGTCAGGTTCACTGACATGGTTGAAGCATACCATCACATCCCAGTTAATTAAACCAATGCTCATGTTAAACACTGGATTGTCTCTTTCAGAGATCAATATTTCCTGGCTGCTATAAAAATGATAAGTCATGTGTTAAACAACAAAAAATAATGGCAGAAACATGACCATCTTCTGAAGGCAATAATTGGTTCGACATCAGAAATGGACTTCAGACATTGTACCCATGTGAGGCACCAATCTTGGGTTTCCAGTGTGACAAGTGAACACTTTAATCAATAGGCTACCCTACTGCCCCATTGAGACTAGAAAGCAACAACCTTTTGGCAGTTACACTCCAGCTAACAGGAGAATCCATAACAGATGTTCAAAACAATGTTTTTCCACTCATGTAACCATGGCAACAAAACAACAGAAAACAGACAGAACAGTTATTTGCATTCATTCAACATAACTATTATTGTACACAAACCATAACATGTAAAACATCACCATAGAGGCATTGCCTTCAAAGTCATGTTGTGGTTCGTCTCTTGTCCATAATTCTAACAAAAGGACAAAGTATAACATGGACTAATTTTAGTCCACCAGAGCATCCAGTGGGTGTGAGGGAGGTATACTCCAAGTGATTTGGGTCCTAAGGGGCCTTCGCATGGCAAACGAAAGTTTGACAACACGTTAAATTCAAGTATGAGAGTGTGCACATTCAATCAAACTGCCACCTACACTAATTTCAGAGTTGTTAAGAAATATCATTGGTCTCTACTCTCATCAACTTTTCCATCAAGCTTTCCATGTTGTCAAACTTGAGTTTGAAGCGTTGCCCAAATCATGTTGCCCAATCGCAGTCAACATTTCCATGTGACTACAACGATAGAGACACTGCGCTCAAATGACAGGGAAGTTTGACAAAACATGTTTGACATGTGAAAATGTGTGACATTTTCTGAAATGTTAACATGTACTGTCAAACTTTAGTTTGCCATGTGAAGACTCCTTTAGACATCTACCTCTTCAGCAAACATGAAGACTGAGAAAATGATGGAAAACGTTTCCTCTCACCTAAACCACCAGTGTCTCCACGGTGCCGACCCAACCAAGTGACAGACTGCACTAGGACACACAGGTCAAAATGACCTTTGATCAATCAATAAAATAACTGAGTGGAAGCGAACATTAGCCAAACAGAACACAGCTTATATGGGGGGTTAGAGCAGTAAATTTCAAAATGACAACATTAATCAAAGCAAGCCTTTTAATTCAAAGTTTTTAAAAAGTGGATTAAAAACTTGATAGTAAAATAACAAAATACCTGGACTATACTTCCCACAAGACTCTTAGGTTTCAAGTGAGTGAGTATAGTTTTCTGCTGCACTCAGCCATATTCCAGGCATATGGCAGCAGTCTGTAAATAATCGAGTCTGGACCAGACAATACAGTGATCAACAACATGAGCATCGATCTACGCAATTGCGAACCGATGAGATGTGTCAACCAGGTCAGCAGGCCTGACCACCCAATCCTGTTAGTCGCCTCTTACGACAAGCATAGTCGCCTTTTATGGCAAGCATGGGTAGCTGAAGGCCTATGCTACCCCGGGATCTTCACGTGTCTCATGCTTCAAATGTCTGACCTGCTCATCTCAACTCAAACATTCATTATTTCACTACTGCCAGCTTGTAGCTAACATGGAAGGTTGTTTGACACTAGAATGTCTGATCTTTGTGTAGTGGCAGTGAGATCTCACTATTCACAATTTTAACAAGCTTTAGATTTTGAACCAGTGTATGTGAGTGTGTGTGGTGAAAGAAGGGCGGGAAACTGATGTATATTGTTCAGACTATGGCAAAAAAAATGATGTCTATTAACACGAGTGACTACAAAAACTGAAATATTTTGTTATCATTGTAAAAATTGTCAATGAAGTCTCCCGCGTTATCAACTGAAGATGATGATGCACGCTTTCACAAACTCGGTTTGCTTATCTGACAATTTCCATCTGGTTCAAATAGTCACCTTTCATGGGAATGGTGGCCATGAACTCAAACTGTCAAAGCAACACAGTCACTCATTTGAAGTGTTCTTCCATCCATATCTTGTAGGTGCCTGAAAAATAATGATAATGGGATGATGGATCCAGAAGTCAGATCTTACACCTCATCTTCGTTTAGCAACATGTTGGGGATACCATTGCTGATGGGGAACTTCCTGCCGGATTCGGGGCACACCAGATTGCCCTCAATCACCTCAACCTGAAACCATGGTAACAGATGTCATAAGAGAACACAAATGAGTGAATAGCCACTGGCCCAACAGCAGATGGCCAATAAAAATCCAGTCAGGCCAGTAAATCTGCACACTCACTAACCCGACTAGCTAGTGAATTTTCATAGGTATAGTTTGTAAATATATCACTCTCTCCGACTTGTTAAGATACAACATCCTTTTAAATCATGTCAGATTATGGTCCAACAAAAATTTCATGATATTAGCAGCTTGATGATGAAACCAGTGTCATGCCGACAACAGCTAATTGTCGTATATTTCAATAAGCCTTTGCTTACTTTCTATATTCAAATTTTGGGCTAGTGGCCAATTTTGTGGGCAAGTACCTTTCAGGTATATCTAGCCCAATTGGTTAGCAACATTGGGAAACTAATTCGCACACTGTTTGCAGACTGTACCCTACATATGGAATCAAATCGACCTTCGTACTAATTGCAATGTAGAAGCATACATCATTTCTCAGTTTGAACAGGATGAACAGTGACAAGCATGTAAGTCTGCTGGTCACTTTCAGTGACTGTTATTTGTGACTGTTTCACTACAAGGGAACCACCTGCATTAGGACATGGTGTGCTTGTTTCAGGAACTCCTGGTCAGTTTCGTAATTTTCACCTACGTCAGCTGGGAGATTCTCGCCATGACCAACCTGGAAAGTAATAGAGTACACAGCCTTCATAAGTCACATGCCAAAATATTGGTTATTACTACATCCCTAAATATTCCTATATCAGTTAAGACCTTCTTTGAAAGACATTTGTTGTTGTATAGATGAAGGAAAACCAAGTTCTATGGATAGTCAACTTATTTATTGTAATGAATGCAAAGTTTCGGTATAGGTATTAACACCGTTATCAAACAAGGGATGATCTTGATTGTTAACATATTTTACATTCCAAATTCAAAAATTTCTCAAAACAAAAACTTAAGTTTTCACTCAAATCTCAAACTGAGTTTGACAATTTGAAACAGCTAAATTCTTAACTCAACTGCATTTTGTTTAATAAAAAAGTCTAAACAACTAAAGAAATATGTCCACCAAACTCAGTCTACTAAGACTGTGTACTAAGTTTGAGTTTGATACCTATTTCCGTTCATTCTGGAAAATGTATGTTCCAGCGTTTTGTAACATTTGAGCAAAGAACTTAAGTCAAAATGTAGACTTATGTTTGTTTCAAGAAATCGGGGCCTGGTTTGTCAGCAATTCTAACTGTCATACTTATAACATCCATGAACCTTTTCATATCAATTTCCATACACATGAGACAAATGAGGCCCATAAATATTCATTGATCACAAACTCACCTCAGATGCTGCAGAATATAAAGCAGGCCAGTCCAGCTTGGGAATCATTCGAGACACAAATTCAGGGTTGAAGTCCACTTCTTTCACCTCTACTTTGTCAGCCTGTAATGAAAAGAAAAAACATACAGCATCACAAGTGGCAGTAGATCCATATCTGAAATCTATACTAATGTTATACTCCTCTGTGTGTTTGTGTGTGCACTATTAATTATCCTTGTGGGCTAATTGTTGTGGTATTATTGGTGACTTTTGATGTCTAAATACGGACTGAGTTAAGGCTCTTATATATTTATCCATAGTATGCTGGTGTAATCATGAACGGCGTGGGCTGGATCGGAATAACATGTAAAACAAGAGTAGAGTCAGAACACCTATATATCCAAACACAATTTGATACAATGTCACCAAAGCCATTTTGGAACAAGTTCCGCACGTAATCTCCTCTTCTTACAGAGATGGGAGTCAATCGCCATTGTAGGTTTCCAATACTGAAATAAGTTCACTGATTCACTTTATACCTGTTTTAGTATACCGAGTGTATAGGTTGTTGGGATGAGGGATGAATGTCAGTTTGGACTTAAGTGGTTTTTGATGGGGGTCTTACATCGTCGAAACCCCGTAACAACGGGATACTGGATCAGGTGGCATAAACAACGGTACAAGCTGCGCTTAGTAAAGTTAGTAAACTGCACGCTTGTCCGTTTCCAAAAGATAAATAATGATATATAGCTACCAGAATCTTAAGGGGATACCCTTTCGACACGCCCTTGATGATGTTAGATGTTAACATGTTATGTGTTAGCAGCTTCATAACTGACAAATCACACCAGCCTCCAGAATAAAATTCTTAGCAGCGTGTTATTTTGCCGGAAGTAAGAGCTGCATAAAGAACGGAATTGCAAAAACGAATTAATGTGCAACAAATCGTGCACAAAGCTAAATACACGAAACATGGGATGAATGCAAATCAGTACATGATAACTGATTTGTGTAATTATAAAGATACGAAGTCTAGATTTACGCTGTTTCTGCCTGGTGACAGAAAAAAGCAAATTACTCATAGGCCGCTTGTCAGTCCGAGTTTTTATAAATCAAAGATGGCAGCCTCCACGATACATGTTTTGGCTGCCTTTCGTCAGTGACACATCGAACCATATAAGATACACCAGATAT
Source organism: Haliotis asinina (assembly GCF_037392515.1). Taxonomy (NCBI): domain Eukaryota; kingdom Metazoa; phylum Mollusca; class Gastropoda; order Lepetellida; family Haliotidae; genus Haliotis; species Haliotis asinina. Next base: position 47,212,488 of record NC_090281.1, read on the forward strand.
CTACAGGTGATATTTTTTTTAATTTGTTTTGGCGTTGCTTTAAAGATCGATAAAATTATGACGCGGATAATCGTGAAATTGAAATAACTATTTACATGTTTACAAAATAACAGGATGGCAAGCGAGCGGAGACTGCTTGTTCTGTACGGCAGTCAGACGGGTACCGCACAGGATGTGGCTGAGAGAGTGGGTAGGGAGGCTCGGAGACGACATTTCCACACGAGAGTCTCAGAACTGGATTCATATCAAGTTGTAAGTCACATTCAAGTTAAACACACGAAAACATTTTATTACTGTTCTATCATTCTATGACTAAATGTGCAAAGATCAAACTTTGATCCCCAGCAAGGGCAAAACCAGCAAACATAATACACTGAACTTTAAACACACGGAGTGTAACACAGAGATATTATAGCAATTCTATTTCTCAAAGATAATAAAGGACTGGAAACTACTCCCTGACAAGGCAGTACAGGCACCTAGTTTCAACACAGCATTATGCTTTGTATTGAGTAGGTGCAGGCTAAAAGGTGCACCAAAGCAAAACGGCACCTGGTGAAAATGGCACCATTTGGACACAGAGGAACCTCCCCTTGGCGAAAACGGCTATAAATGTAAGGGCGAAAACGTCACCATGTAATATTTGAAAAGGATGAACATTGATATGATCACTTTAGTGTTTGTTAAGTAGACTTTGTGAAATAAAAACATATACATTAGGTAAGTAGACTTTAGTGTTTAGCTGAAATATAAATAAAAAATATATTAGCTAAGTATGCCCATCAACATTCAACTAAGCCATGTTACCAACAAAGTAACAGAACACTCACCATTATTATTGTTATACTGCAAGCATCAGAAAGTACTTCCCATACCCAAGCTGCTTGCAGTATGTTTGGATAATAAATGCATCTACTCTGCTGACAATGATTGGAAAGTGCTTCCCATCCCATACTGCAGGCAAAGAGGATTTCCCTTTTGTATGTGTTTGTTGTGAAAGGACCCCTCCAGACCAGGTTCATCCAAGAAGGACGTCTAAAGGCTTATGTTATGTCTGTAAGACCTCATCGGCAAGGCAGGATGAGGTGTTCAAGGTGTGAAGCCTGTTCAAGGATGGTGATCTGTCCTTATCCCAACTTCTTACAAGATATGCAGCAATTCATGGACCCATCTTTCATTGAGTTACCAACACTCACTCTGAATGGTCCTTTTCAGGACCACCAAACAACCCAAAAGAATGCTTGATAACTTGATGTAAAATGACATAAAACATTTAAACATTTAAACAATAAAAAATAGTAAAACTATAAAGTCCACATAACAATAAAGTCGATATAACAATCTTTTATATATGGTGCCATTTTAACCCATCAATCAGTAATAGTTTTCGCCAGTATGGTGCCGTTTTCACCAAACGATTTAGGTGCCGGTCTGCTGTGGTGCCGTTTTAGCTATAACCCGTATTGAGTTCACCTGGGAACCAATACAGATACAGATACAGACTGTGGTCAGTAAGGGTTATAAGTAACAGATATGTATTTCCAGGGAAAATTCTTTTTCTTTAAGACCCGTGAAGGTCCCGGGGTAGAATAGGCCTTGAGCAACCCATGTTTGCCATAAATGGTGACTCAGCTTGTAAGAGGTGACTGTCGGGACCGGGTGGTCGGACTTGCTGACTTGTTTGACACATGTCATCGGTTCCCAATTGTGCAGATCGATGTTCATGTTGTTGATCACAGGATTGTCTGGTCCAGACTCGATTATTTACAGACCGCCACCATATAGCTGGAATATGGCTGAGTGCGGCGTAAAACTAAACTCACTCGCTCACTCACTTTTTCTCTAAAACAAACTGCCTCAAAATGACCTTTAAAGTACAGTGAGAATCATATATTTATCACATTTTGAATTGTCATCTTTAAAGGTCACATGAAATGTAAAACACAACTTTGCAGATTCTAATACCTTTCAGTATGCGCTTTCTGAAACAAATCATACAAAATGCCAATTCAGTCTATAAGGTTGAAAAAAAATGAAAAAAGCCTGCAAAATCGGAGTTCAAATGATCTTTTAATTTTCCCTCAGTGCTGGGGGAAAAAGTGATTTCAACAGCTGTGCACCCATACATATGCGCAGTGAATAGGTTCACAGAGCTTGAAACTGTATGCATGCCTGAAATGTGAGGTCGTGAGCAGTAGACTAATCTTGGTTGTGTAGACAAACAAGTAAATATTCTACTCGTTGCCTAAAAAAAACCATGTTGATTGTCATAAGCAACTTCTGTCACAGAGAAAAACTGGTTTTTTGGCACTTATATGTCTGCCTACCTGTCTGCTAATGACAATATGTAATGCATATCATCAATCATTGACCACATGCAGTTTGAAATTAACACCTACTGGGTTTATATGCCATGAACAGAGAGCCAGCTAAGTGTATCACCAAATGAGACAGCCAATGAAAAGTTTTTCGTTACTCTTGATTGCACACACAATGGCTCTGAATATGTTCGGTATCTTGGATCCTTTGTTTCGAGCGTAGTGGACCCAAGTACAAAATAATGCACTTCTGATTTGCAGTTGTACGCTTATAATTTTGTTTATTTGTTTTTTCATGATCAGCAATGCATGTTATATGTCATGAATAAGTAATAATTGTGTTTTAATTATGTTTGATTTTTTGATTGCATGTGACCTTTAACATATTAAGGTTTCATCAGTGATGGTGATGACAGGTAGTTGTATGTGTGAATTAAAGGTGATTACAGGTATTTGAAACCTTTGTATAGGGATGGTTCACAATTTATGACTGGGGCTGAGGGCTGGAGTAGGGCAAAGGATTTTTATGTAGAAGCATATATTGTGTGAATGACTCCTCTAATATTTATGTAGAAAGTGACCTCCCTGCACTCCCCTGTTGTTTTTGTGTAGTTACATGTATGTATTTTGTTATCCTCCCTGTGTCACGATTGCCATGGTTACAGGCTGACCTGATTCATGAGCCTCTGGTCATCTTCGTGTGTGCCACAACTGGTCAAGGTGACCCTCCAGATAACATGAAGGTCAGTTTACTGCAGCAGTACTGCTCTGGATGCCTGGCAGGAGAACATTTCTCCACAATGTGTGTAACTTCAGAAATACAGTTTGCACTAGACCCATATAATGTGTAATAAAGTATAGTTTTATAGTAGAGCAGAATTCATATTTGTAGAAAACATCAACAGAACTATGTCAGTGATCTGTTTTAAAAATCCTCATTCAGGGCTGTCTGACGTGCTGTTCTATTGAGCTGTTTTCCACCCTACCCTAACACGTACGTTACCAAGACAACAAATGATAAACAGTTTGAAGATCGTTATTGTTCAGGTTGAATATATTCTCTATATTGATTTGATTACATCTTTGATTAGCATAAACCAAATGGGGCAATATGAACTTAAGTCCCAATCCTGAAATGAAAACAGAAGTTTGACAAGTGAGGGAACCTGTGGTCTGAATCTGTGCAGTTCAGTAAGACTTACCTCCCTTGACCATTAATTAATTCTAATCCACTGTGTTAATTCAGATTTGCTTTAAAAGAACTTACATGTAGTCTAATATATGACATTCATTCCACTTCATCTGGAAACCAAGAACTTCCCTTGTCCTTAATTTTGACAATGCCATGTTCATAGTTTATTTGACCCGTGAAGGTCCGGAGGAGAGCAGGCCTTCAGCAACCCATGCTTGCCATGAAAGGCAACTATGCTGGTCACAAGAGGCGATTAACGGGATTGGGTGGTCAGGCTCGCTGACTTGGTTGACACATGTCATTGGTTCCCAGTTGTGCAGATCGATGCTCATACTGTTGATCACTGGATTGTCTGGTCCAGACTCGATTCTTTACAGACTGTCGCCATACGGCTGGAATATTGCTGAGTGCAGTGTAAAACTATTTTTTTCCTTTTGTTAAATATCTGAATTGATGTTGATGGTATGAAAAATCAGTTATAATCAACTTGAAAACATAAGCACCACTAACATATAATATAGGCATATGTATTTAGGCTGGCCAAAATAAGTTAGGGATATTGGTATTTTTATGATTGATATCTTATCAGTGTGTCAATAAATATACATATAACTATTAATGATTTCAAAATTTACATATATCCCTAACTATTTTTGTACAGTATGTAAAATAATTACATAATTTCCTGTGTTAATGGCTACATGAAATAGATTGTTTCGATCATAGCAATACTAATTCTGAAGTAGACAAACCAAAACTGGTCATCAGATGTCACATTGTGGAACCGTTTCATGGATGTAGGTATTTAACTGTCTTTCTACTTGCTCCTCGCTCACAGTCATCTGGGTGATCATTTGGAGAAACATACCTTGTTGTGATCCCTCGCAACATGTTTTGTTGGGGGTATTAAAATGCACTCTGTGCATCCGTCTGTGCGCATTTATCTTTTCCAGAGTAGAACTCTAAAACTGTTCAATATTTCTTCACCAAACTTGACACATAGATTGGTCTAGTGGTGTACTGGTGCCTTTTGATAGTTTTGGAATTTGTAATAAAATATTTGGAGGTAATGAAATTGGAGGTAATGCGGGGGATATTGATGACAGTGTCTTCTTGTTATCCTGACATTGGACCATTACTACATGAGGAAATTTGTCACATGGAGATATATGGAGAGCATGTGTGCATGTGTATGTGTGCATCGGTGTGTGCTAATCGCTTAATGGCATTCTATACCATCTATACATTGCTGACAAGTGGCTCTTATGAAACTTATAGAGATTTTGGAGGTTTATCCTGCGAAAGAACCTGCCGATCAACTCCTTGGGTCAAGTGCACTTCGCGGTGCTTGGACTCGGCGACTCCTCCTATCAGAAGTAAGTAACACCAACGGTTTTCAACAATTATGTTTATAATAGTGATTCTGGGAAAGGTTGGTAGCTGATCAAACTTGTTCTTTGTGCATGTATGTTTTCATGAACCCAAAGCAGATTACAGTGGAAGCTCTCCAAACCGGCAGCCGTCCAATCTGACATGCTGTCAATATTGGCAGTAGAATTTTGTGCTGGCAGAAGCTGGTTAAGTTAGGATCATTTACACACCGTCTGATCAGGTGTTAGTCTATTTGGTATTCCCTGCCCAGTTGACTGTTTGTACAGTCATTAATGCCCTCTATACTGGCATAAATCAGAGACTACCTGGGTAGTGTTACCTGTCAATGTTGTTCTTGAGACAATTAGTTAACCAGAAATCTGTATGCCAGTTAAAAACGTGGAAACAGTAAACAACAAACAAATATGATACGATGAACAAATGTATTCTGAAATGAGTAAAGTGAAAGTCAAGTTCAGGGGCCTGTTTCACAAAGCTCTTGTAAGCCTAAGATCTTGTAACTTTTCTTGACCATGATCAGCAGCTTGACTTCTGAGAGGTTCCTGGGTCCTGATTCACAAAGTTCTTGTAACTCTAAGATCTTGTAACTTTTCTTGTAGCATTTGTGCCTTCTGTGTTACAGTATAGGAGGTATGCATGCTACAGGAAAAGTTACAAGAAGTTAGGCTTACAAAAACTTTGTGAAACAGAACCCAGGAACTTCTCAGAAGGCAAGCTACTGATCACAGTCAACCATCCAGCTATTCTGCACAGTGAGGCTTGCTCAACATCACCTGATTTGTGGCCTCTATGTTGTACACAGGACCAGATGTGTTTTTATGATGGTTCCTTCCTGGTATTACGTGTGTCCTTAGTTTCAGTTAAAGTATCCCCAACTGATTTCCATTCATTCCAGGTTCAATGTAGTTGCAAAGAAGCTCTTCCGTCGTCTGCTCCAGCTGTCTGGTCAGTCGCTGGTCAGTGTCGGTCTGGCAGATGACCAACACGATCTTGGGTAAGTCCCGTGACTGTTGTTGTAAAGCTTCTCAGTTGACCTTTGTCAGAACAGATCCCACCCTACTGTTGTAAAACCTCTGTGTAGACAACAAGTAGACCTGGATTCTGATTGAGATACCAGAATTGACCCTTGGTTGACATCACAGTGGGAATGAGTTCTGTAAAGACATTTGTGTGTTTCAGGCCAGATGCTGTCATTGACCCTTGGTTGACGTCGCTGTGGGAACGAGTTCTGGACTTGTGGCCCCTGCCTCCTGGGACAGAGATCACCCGTGCTGATATATGGTAACATATTGTCATGTGACATTAATGATTGATTCTTCCAGCAATACTTGACAAAGGTTTGATATTTTCCATCACTCTTGATAATAATTTCTTCACAGAAAAAATCATCAGAACACATACTGAAGTCTTGATAACAAAATCTGCTTCATGTGGGGAACTACAGCTGTGGCAGTATATACTGTAGCATCGACAATCATGATACTTCATAGTGTGATAAATATATCAATACTTTTTTTTCGCATCGTTACACATATCATATATATTCTTAATTTTCTTTAGAAATTGACAGTTATTGCAAAATTTACACTGTTACTTGATATCAAAACATACATTTGTAAAGAAAATAACTAAAGATAGAATCATATTGTATTGTTCCAAGATATCCCGATACGTATCATATCGTGAATTTTCTGTATCATCACACCTCTATCAGGCACCAAATTGAAATTGTGTATACACATTAAGATCCACTTTAGATTTGATCTTCAGCAACACATGCTTGTTGTTAGAGGAGAATAACAGGATCGGGTGATCAGGCTTGCTGACTTGGTTAACCCTTGTGTTGATCTATGCTCATGCTGTTGATCACTGGATTGTTTTGTACAGGCTAGATTATCTACAGACCGCCACCATGTAGCTGGAATATTGCTGAGTGAAGCGTAAAGCTGAACTCACTCTCTCGCTCACTGAAATTTTTTAACTTCAAGTAAATCTGATAATGCAAAGACTTTTTCAATCTCCCATATTGCATTACTGGAAACTGTTTCTTGATGCAGAGTGGAAACACAATTAAGAATGTGTGAGTCAGGTTTTTATGCCACTTTTAGCAGCATTTTCTAGCAGTGGCACGGCAGGAGGACATCAGAAATTAGCTTCACATATTACACCCATGTGTGCAATCGAACGGGGGTCTTCAGCACGACAAGTGAACACCTGACCCCATGGCTACTCCACCTTCCCACAAAATTCATAGCATATATGCTTCATGTTCCTGGCGCTGTAATCAATGGTAATACCTCACCCAAACACAACCCTTCATAACACAACTATTGTCAACATTGCCTTGCAACACACTGTTCTGTTACTTTCTGAACATTTCCACTGTCTTCCTAATGCTGAGTATAATATTTGCATAAAAACTAGGTATATGCAACACACTTCTACTGGTTGAATTATTCAAATGAAATATATTCAAATATATTTATTAAATTTACAATGCCTCTTTACACCACAGACCATATTTTACTGTCTCTGTTGACACTGACATGGTGCCAGCTACAAAGAATGTTTCTGCAATGTTTTCCTTCAGCCCAGCCCCAAGATTTAAGGTCACCTTCTGTGAGAGAAGCTACAGTAGCATGAATGGAAGCCAGTGTGTCAACAAGCGTACATACTCTGCAACAGATCCGTATATGGCTCGTTTGATCTCTAATGACAGAGTTACTGCCCCTGACCACTTTCAAGATGTCCGTCATGTGAAGCTGGACACCACAGACTCCGGAATAAGGTATGTTATCTGTCATTTCTCATATTGTTAGTTCAAGTGATCCAAGACAAAATAGACCAGATTTCACCTCTTATATACTGAACAATATTAGAAATGCACCACCCATATAATACGAAATATCCACTTCAGACTGTAATGTACCTGTGATATCTTCAGAAAGTTTGGAGATTCACTCAGCATAGAGATTAGACATCCATTTATGGAAAAAGATTGATTGACAGAGCATGGCATATAAAGAGACACAAAGGGTCAAAACCCAAAGTTACCCGATGATGTGAGACATCAAGTAGGTAAGGATGTACTAAGGATGTAATTCATGTATAGCCAGTCTACCCGAGTACATCCGTACCTACTTGTGTTTGTACATCATGAACCCTCATGTAAACATGCTCACCCCCTATCGTGTGTTATGTACATCATCCTATCATGCGTAATGTATCACCAATGGCTTCCATCCTTATCCCCAATCATGTACATCGTCCTTACCCCGTTATGTAAACATATCCAATCAACTGTAATGCATTACCATTGGCTTCCATCATTGTTATCATAACTGTCGGCTTCCTATCAGTGCTTGTTTATACTGGCTTCCAGCTTTCGTTAACTCATTCCACTTGTTACTTTGTTATTGTTTAACCTGTACATATAAATACACCTCTGTATCCCCTTTCTCAATCACCTGATGAAGGAGTAAGCATTAATTCCGAAACGTTGTGTTCTCACATAAAGAAGTTGATATCCATAAAAATCTTCATTCTTATGATGTGAGACATGTTTGACTTCAGCCATGCACCGAGTGATGTGAGACATGTTTGACCAGCTATGCACTGAGTGATGTAAGATGTGTCTGACTTCAGCTGTGCACCAGATGATTTGAGACATGTTTGACTTCAGTTATGTACCAGATGATGTGAGACATGTTTGGATTCAGCTATGCATCGGTAATGTGAGACATGTTTGACTTCAGCTATGCACCAGGTGATGTGAGACATGTTTTACTTTCATTTATGCACCAGGTGATATGAAACATGTTTGACTTCAGCTATGCACCAAGTGTTGTAAGACATGTTTGACTTCAGCTGTGCATTGGGTAATGTCAGACATGTTTGACTTCAGGTATGCACCAGGTGATATGAGACATGTTTTACTTCATTTATGCACCAAGTGATGTAAGACATGTTTGACTTCAGCTATGCATCGGGTGATGTGAGACATGTTTGACTGCAGCTATGCACAGGGTGACATGAGACATGTTTCACTTCATTTATGCACAAGGTGATGTAAGACATGTTTGACTTCAGTTATGGCCTTTGTAATGTGTGACATGTTTGACTTCAGCTATGCACCAGGTGATGTTGTGATGGTTCATCCTGACAATCTGCCCGACATGGTGGAGGAGTTTCTTCATCATTTCAGCCTGGACCCAGACACAGAATTCACAGTTGAGCAGACTGATCCTGGTACGTGATAACAGGGTGTTCAAGGATAAAATTCTGCATCTTAATAACAGAAAAACAACATGGTGTGCATCTACTGGGATACAGCAGTATTTATGATTCTTTAGCATTGTTAGCCCATAAGCTCCCATTTTTCATGTTTGTTGATGAAGCTGTGATAGATAGTACCCTGTGGAACTTCATATCCTGTGAACAGCTTTTGATCATGCGTCGTATGGTAGAGTACTGTATCCAAACTTCACATCAAAGTGGAGTATCATTTTAACCTTGACCTGTAACTTTAAGTCTTAAAGTCCCCTGAACTCATTCTCCATTCCCTTCCCCACCCTCAAAGATCAAGAATTAAGATAAGGAACACATGGTAAACAAAAATGGGTTAGATTTGATCTTCAGTAACCCATACTTGTTGAAAAGGTGACTAACAGGATCAGGTGGTCATACTCACTGACTTGACTGACACATCATCATATCCCATTTGCACAGATTGCTGCTCATGCTGTTGATCACAGGGTTGTCTGGTCCAGCCTCAACTTTTTACAGATCACCGCTATATAGCTGAAATATTGACAAGTGTGGCTTATACTGGATCAAACAAACAATCATTTCATGCTCCTAACTGTATCCCAGTAATTGTCAATGAGTCAAACTCATTTGCCCATCTGTGGTTCTTCAGACATTCCACTGCCACCCTCCCTACCACGGCGTTGCACTGTCGGCCATCTTGTGCAGAAGTATCTAGATATTGGGGGAATTCCACGAAGGTACTTCTTCGAACTTCTTTCACTTCTGTCGTCTGATGAGCTGGAGAAGGAAAAGCTGCAAGAGTTCTCGTCAGCAGAAGGACAGGTATAATGTAGCTTCATCTTTTGTATTTATGTACCTTTGGAAGTATATATACCTCTGAAGGTTTATGTGCCCCTTTGAGCTTATGTGCTTTAGTAAGATTAGATATACTGTTAAGCCTATGTACCTCAGTACATTCATGTACCTATGTAACTGGCAAGTAAGTCCGAGTAGATCTGAAATCTTGTGTGTTTCTTTTAGCTTATGTTGGGTGGTAGGGTAGCCTAGTGGTAAAAGCACTGGCTCACACTGAAGACCAATGTTCAATTTCTCACATGGGTACAGTTGTGAAGTGAGATTTTGGTGTCACCTCCCCAGCCCCACTAATCACTCACTCATTTAGGCTTTGGTACCTTTGTGGGTCGGTGGGATAGCCTAATGGTTAAAGCGTTCCCTCGTCATGCCGAAGACCCGGGTTCGATTTCCCACTTGGGTACAATGTGTGAAGCCCATTTTCTGGTGTCATCTGGCGTGATATTGCTGGAATATTGCTAAAAAGTGGAGTAAAACCAAACTCACTCACTCACTCATTTGGTACCTTTGCAATTTTATGTACCTCAGTACATTTGAGTACCTCTGTATGTTTATGCTCCTCTCCAAGGGTCGGGTGGTAAGGCTTGCTGACTTGGTGGGCACACGTCATCAGTTCCCAATCAATGTTCATGCTGTTGATCACTGGATTGTCTGGTCCAGACTCGATTATTTACGGCGCCATATAGCTGGAATATTGCTGAGTGTGGCGTAAAACTAAATTCACTCACTCACTCACTTTTTCTCTAAAACAAACTGCCTCAAAATGACCTTTAAAGTACAGTCGCCATATAGGGGGAATATTGCTGAGTGCAGCGTATAACTAAACTCACTTACTCTCTGTAAGTTTATGTACCTCAGTACATTCATGTACCTCCGTTAGTTTATGTACCACTGAAAATTGAGCATTGATCTACACAACTGGGAGACTGACATGTGTCAATAAAGTCAGTGAACCTGAACACCCATTAGTCAACTCTGCCAACAAACATGGATTACTGAAGTTCAACACCGATCTTCATGAGTCAGTGGAGGATGTGTAATGTCTTCAGAATTTGTACTTGATTACTTACAGGAGGAGCTGTATACCTACTGCAACAGACCACGCCGGACGACCTTAGAGGTAGGTCTTCCTATCACTGCTGATTAAAGTCCCATCAAAACAGTTTAAACATCAACCTGTAGCATCCTAGGTATTTATCTCCACAAACAATCCTGTCGAAGTAATAATAGTGTCCAGCTTTCATTAATGCCACAATGAGTTACTCAGATATTCTGAAAATGCTGTTCTCTGAGTACTCTCGACAGGTAAAAATTCAAAATTCAACACAGAATTACTGTGGTAACCATAGACAGTCTGTGACTATTAGATTGAAAAGTCTGCAAGACATGGTTACCCAGCTACTTTTTGCAGTGATCAGTCAAGTTCTGAATATTCAAGTCATATCTGTATGCTTGTGTTCGGTGTTCAATGCAAGACTCCATATTCCATCTTTGCGAGAGCGGCCTCCAAATAATCAAACCTGGACCAGACATTCCAGTGACAGACATCATAATCATAGATCTATGCAAATGTGATATGATGACGTGCTCATTATCAACACTCAAGACATGTGAGGAAGTGGGGAATCCCAGTTGTTTCACATGTCACACAGAAGGTGCTATTTTGATTCCAGTCAACTCATTTACTCCCTCATTTCTATAGTCAATCAGTCAGCCAACCAGTTTGATCTGTAGCCTTCAACAATGGCCTTTGTGTTTTGATTACTTAAATTAGTCAACATCTAAATGACACAAGTAGAAATGTTCTCCTTCATTTACAGGTCTTACAGGACTTTCCACAGACCAGCAGGCAAATACCATTTGAGTATCTCCTAGACTTGATACCTCCACTGCAGCCAAGAGCTTTCTCAATAGCATCATCACAGCAGGTAGGGAAACAATTGTGTCATCACAGCAGGTAGGGAAACAACAGCATCATCACAGCAGGTAGGGAAACAATAGTATCATCACAGCAGGTAGGGAAACAATGGTGTCATCACAGCTGGTAGGAAAACAATTGTGTCATTTCAGCTGGTAGGGAAACAATGGTGTCATCACAGCAGGTAGGGAAACAATGGTGTCATCACAGCAGGTAGGGAAACAATGGTGTCATTTCAGCTCGTAGGGAAACAATGGTGTCATCACAGCAGGTAGGGAAACAGTGGTGTCATCACAACTGGGAAGGAAACAATGGTGTCATCACAGCAGGTAGAGAAACAATGATGTCATCTCAGCAGGTAGGGAAACAATTGTGTCATCACAGCAGGTAGGGAAACAGTGGTGTCATCACAACTGGGAAGGAAACAATGGTGTCATCACAGCAGGTAGAGAAACAATGATGTCATCTCAGCAGGTAGGGAAACAATTGTGTCATCACAGCAGGTAGGGAAACAATGATGTCATCTCAGCAGGTAGGGAAACAATTGTGTCATCACAGCAGGTAGAGAAACAATGATGTCATCTCAGCAGGTAGGGAAACAATTGTGTCATCACAGCAGGTAGAGAAACAATGATGTCATCTCAGCAGGTAGGGAAACAATTGTGTCATCACAGCACATAGGGAAAAAAGATGTCATCTCTGCCTATTATTGCACACCATCTTGTGAACATCAAAGAAAATATCAAGTCTTGTGTTTTCCAGCTGGTTTTCCAGATACTTGGTAAACACTTCCACACTGAACAATGAAAACATCTTATATTCTCAAGGTTTCATCACAATCACAACTGTTCGTCCATCTAGTGTGTTGCATTGTGGTGTGAGATAGGAGTCATTGTGGTGTAACCATTTCCTGACTGGGCAGATAACAGAATCCTTTTTTCATTTCTAGCAAACTCCAATCCATCTAAGCAGTATCTGTGGACCGTGTGTGACTTGTTATCATTGGTGGAAGATGGAAAAAATAACGCCATTATTTCCTGGAGAACAGACCAAAATAAAAATTATTTTCATGACATAGTAATATGATCTATCTATTTGTAACTGTCATTGTCATAGGATAATTCTTGTGTTTGATATTTTGAGAATTTGAATAACCTGTGAACCTGCTGTATTTATATTGATAAGAGAAATATTACACTTGTTAGTTATTATCATGGATATCAAGCTTGTACACCTAGATGATTTTGAAATCTAAAGGTAAAATGTTCCAAATATCAGTGACAATATTTTGTTTATAAACCATTTTGTCTTTAGAAAATAAACCACATATGACTTTTATTTAACTGGTAGTGACATGCTATCAAAACTGTAATTCAACAAATATTTTCCACAGAAGTCCCCCTCCATCTAAAAACATAAAATCAGTGAGAAGAAAGTATTATTACACATAAATTCTACACAGCCTGTGATGCCATTATTTTTAAAAATATCTATACAATGTATCGTGGGCAATTTTTGTTTTAGACAATTCTGAAACTATACACTAATGAAGGAGATATATATATTATTTGTTTTGTCAAGTATTAATGTCCCTGCAACTTGTTATGATGAAATCTCCTTGTGTGCCCTTTGCATTCAACTAACACAATAAAAGGAGTTATACTCACCATTCATCTCTCCTCACAAGTAGTGAACATTCTTCCTGCCATGTGTGTAAAAATCAGTATAAAATTTTCCAATTAAATAGGTCTGTTTGACTGCTTACCGCATTGTAACCGTGACTGATGACATAACTAGCAGTCACAACAAAGGGGAAATCACTCTCATTTAACCTCATTTCTTGTATTTTCCACACAACAAATAACAGTGGCTCAATCCGTCATGATATTTTTTTGGAAATTTTATTTACAATGCTATCTGAAATGTGTTAGAACATTATTTTCTTAGTATTTTAATTAAAATGTCACTTGTAACATGAAAATGCACAATTGCATACAAATCATGCCATTATATGCTGGACTAGATTGATCCATCCTCGGATAAAGAATGAATGATCTTGTAAAGGAGAATATAGTAAATATTATATACTAAAGCATACAAGAATTTCCCATATTGTTAACCCAGATATATTTTATTGATGGTAAATTTCAAACATATGTTGAATCTGGTAATTTCTGTGACTGTTTCAGGCTACGCCAAACGAGATTCACTTGCTGGTCGCTGTAGTACGATACAGGACGAAGCTATTCAAACCACGGCGAGGAGTCTGTTCAACATGGCTGTCATCTCTCAGAGCTGACCAAGATATCTATGTTCCAGTTTGGGTGAAGAGAGGAACGATACACTTCCCCACCTCACTACAGACACCTACCATCATGGTGGGACCAGGTTAGTGGTCTACACTCAGTGTATGAGAGGAACTATAAAGCAATGTGTTTTAACCTGCCACCATCCTACAGTATTATACACCACTTACTGGCCCCTGTCTGTGTTCCAGGAACTGGGGTTGCTCCCTTCAGAAGTTTCATCCATGACCGAGCTGCCTGCAATGCTGGAGGTATGTGTTTTCTCTTGGGTCTTTACCAGATTTGATCAGTGTTCTGTATATGGACTTTGAATTGTGGTTACCAATGCTTTTCAAGGTCAGTTTGGGAGGGTCATGCTCCACAGTTTCAGAGCCAGATGTACAGGATGTAATGGTGCCATATTGGTCACAGCGCCCTGTGAGAGATGTTACTGTGTAATTAGGTTTGTACTGATACAGTGTAAAATACAGTGTAATAAGGGTTGTATTTAAGCATGAAAGTTAAGTAATTATTGTCACATTGAACTGTGGAACCTATTGTTATATCGTTCAAACTGGGGTTACTAGAAAATTAGATAACACACATGACCTGCCGGCTCATTGTTTTGTCTTGGTCAGTGTGTATCACCAGCAACACAGCGAGTGAAATTTGTGTCAGTCATATCATACTTTGTATCTGTACTTCACCAGAAAATGAGCAACCATGGTGACTTGTCTAGATGCTGTTTGGAGCATTGTGTTGTTCTTTATATCTTTAGCTTCCTTCACCATGAGTAACCATGGTAACTTGTCTACATGCTGTTTCAGGCAATGTGTTATTCTTTGGTTGTCGAAGTCAGTCGGCTGACTACTACTGTGGAAGAGAATGGGAGGAGCTGAGTGGGCGGGGTCTGCTGCAGGTGCTGACCGCCTTCTCCCGTGACCAGGAACACAAGGTCTATGTCCAGCACCTCATCAGGGACAATGCGGCGCTTGTCTGGGATCTCCTTGACAACCACCAGGCCTGGTTTTTCATTGCTGGGTAAGTCATTCATACGTCATTGCCTCAGAGCTGTAGTGGATCAGCTTCCTTGTCTCACGGCTGCAGTGGCGCTGTTTCAATGTCTCAAAGCTGTTGTGGAACTGCCTCCTTTTCTCACAGCTGCAGTGGCGCTGTTTCAATGTCTCACAGATTCAGGTTGCTTCAAAAGCTTGTTGATTATCATTAGCATTAGGTATCTGAGAATGATTATTGAACACAAGATCTTCTACTCTTCACAGGAACGCCAAGAGGATGCCGGATGATGTGAAGGAGGCACTACAGGATGTTGTGATGTCGGCCGGAGGGAGGAATGCTACGGAGGCCGCAGAGTACATCACACAGATGGAGGCCAAGAAACACTACCAGGTGGAGGCCTGGTCATGATGTAGTGGATGTCTTAAGCTGAAACAGAGATGGACTTGATGTAACGGATCTGTTCACCTGAACAGAGCGTTACTTGATTTAATTGATCTGTTTAGCTGGGAAGCCAGTGGACTAGTAGCCTAGCTAGATGGAGACATGTCTAATTTATTGTTTTTTGGATGTTTACACCAGATCACTTGTGTCAACATATATGTGGATGAAAACCTCAGATCCCTGAACACAAGGCTCAATGAAACTTGTTCCAATAACTCACCCTGAAGTGTCACTTCTAGATGCCTTTTAAGGATGTATCCTAGTCAGATATTGGTGTAACATATTCAAGAGAATAATTGATTACAGGTATATCTAATGCATGAACAAAATGACAACAGCAGTGGTGATGGAACAAGATATGATGAAGCCATTGAAGGTTTTAATTGAACTGTATAATTGCCTGTTACCATGCATATGCACACATGAAGATAATATATACAGATAATATATGCACTGTCTTACGTTCAGCCTACAAGGATGTGAGGACTTGAGATTGGAAAACCACACAAAAAACATCATACAATTCGGTCTTGACAGTTAAGAAAGGTTGAAAAGGTGAAACTGGCAGAGGACATGTTTAACTTTTAAATGAAGAAGATGAAGGTTTGGGGGAATTGAATTACAGCAGAATAATTTTATAATGAACAGGGATATAACCAACTGACAACTATACCGAACAGTTTCAAAAGTCCTGAATAAACCTCCTAATATTAGAAGGAGAAGTTATGAATACCAATTCTCTATTACAAACTTAATGGATATACTGAACCAAGTTGCAATTGTGAAGGCTGTTTCCAATCAGTGCAACGGAATGTCCCAAGCTAATTCTGAATGTGATGGTGATGACATGAACTGTGATGAAACAGTCAAGACCCCTCCTTCATTTGCTGATGCCAATATGGTGCTTCATGTCTGCTGCCGACCAAGTGTGGACAAAGAAAGATCACAGACTTTGTAGTGAAACGAATGTAACTGTCGTATGAATGAATGAATAAACTAATTAGGAATGTATCGTACTGCATGTTTTTATTGTTCTTTCAATGGAATTTTGTGGTCCCTTGGAGTTAATTATAAAGGTATTTTTCTGTAATACCACATGTAACAATAATACACTCAGCATCAAAAGCATGTGATTTCTTTCAGAGAAATTATGAAACTTGTTAAACTAGAAAATACTGACATGGAATGTGTGACCTATGAAGATCTGGATTAGAATTGATCTTCAACAACCCATGCTTGTCATTGGGTGGTCAGACTCACTGACTTGGTTGAAATCAATACCTAAAATCAATCAGACTAAACAACCAAGAAAAAATTAACAAAATATGTCTGAAAGAGGAGTTGCACATTCAGCAGGCCCATGAACTTAGATATATGTTTCTTAAACACCACATACATGCATTCTGGCTGACTCTGTACTGGGTATCTTCGTCTCATGTGGACCAACAGGCCCAGTTACACG
The DNA here is from genome assembly GCF_037392515.1 of Haliotis asinina. Classification (NCBI taxonomy): domain Eukaryota; kingdom Metazoa; phylum Mollusca; class Gastropoda; order Lepetellida; family Haliotidae; genus Haliotis; species Haliotis asinina. The sequence continues at coordinate 47,229,634 of NC_090281.1, forward strand.
AGCTCACTGCTGCGATGCATACAGCTCTCACCCATCCAACTGGTAGGTCACTGAGTCCCAGGAATGAATTACAAGCTGTGTAAACTGGGAAGTCTTAAGTTTATTATGTATACCAATTCAGCTTTACAGTCAGTAGTTACACGTCGTTTTCGCATTCTCACGTGTCATTAAATACAGTGTTAAGAGCTGAGTACAAAATTGACTCCACATTGTGGCGCCCTTATAGAGAGTATTCAGAATTACAGTATATCATTGTGTTAAGTATGTGTTGACATAATGCACTTCGTAACACCCGGTGTCAATGTTCTTCAACAACTCTTCAGGGACACGATCCATAAAGAGTGAACACTCCTGGTTCTTGCGGATGTTGAACCGCTTGAACCCGGCGTCTTCTATCGCCTTCAGGGTATATAGTCGTCTGAGTAGCTCGCCTGTGCTGGGGTTGATGTCGGTGTTGTACTCCACGAACAGCTGCCGGACTTGACTGAGCTCTCCGTGCTGGATCATGTACCGGATCACCTTCCACTCCCTTCCGTTCAGGTCCATCTTCAAGACGTCTATCATCCTCTGAAACAGGTGACCATGTGTGTTAACATGCATGTTGGCTACGAATCTGTGTTCACTCACGTGTTAAGTCCGTTTGAGACAAAATGATACCGATGAATTGCGGTCTAACTTGAAAACAGTCTTGCTTTTCGCGTCGTTTCTTTAGTTCCCACTGCGCCTTTGTTAGAAACTGGGGAAACGCTAAAAAAATAATAATGACAGTTTCTTAAACAACCTTGACAAAAATTAGATTTTCAATTCATCGGCATCATTTTCTTCTCAAACAGGGTAGTCGGAATGTACAGACATCGATAGCATGTGTTTGACCACCGGAACACGTTGTCTCTCGAATACCATACGATATATCCCAGTCAGTAATTAACTAAACATTCACGTAACCTACTGTTGCAAGTTTTCTAACAGTATAAAACATATCGATATCCCTATCAACAACTGACCAAACAGTTCCTATAGCTTGTTACATACACGCCAGTTGGGCTAGCTATTCCTGAAAGTTGCCAGCCCACAAATTTCACTAGCCCTAAATTTGAATGTAGAAGCCATGCAAAAGATTAAACAAAGTTAATTATGCTGCTAATATGATAAATACTTGTATCAGGCCATAATCATGCATGATTTAAAAGTGTATTATAACTCAAGACGCCGGAGGGAGTGAAAAGCCAGTCGGGCCAGTGACTGTGGAGATTACAGGCCCCACTGGATTTGTACTAGCCACGAGCCAGAGGGCCAGTGACTATTTCGCACGCTGCATACACATGTTTATGTGTATCGGTAAAGGGCTGACGTCATGATCAGATATAGCGACTAACCTCGTCATGACCAAGTGCATGTCTAATCTCCGCCAACGTCATCACGCGACTGCTTTTACCCAAACTGTTACCCAGAGCGTAGTCGAAGTACTGGACAGACTTGGCCTTGACCTCTTTGTCTTGCTTCATGCTGTGGACAAGACGTTTCACTAAGTAGACACACGTATCTAAATGGTGCTGACAAACCATAGATGGGCGAATCTGGGATTCGAAACCTTGCATCGCGTATGGATCAACAACGAATGCTGTGAATTACATTTACGACATGTGCAGTTTGAATAGAGTTTATTAATTTAGATATCTAAACAGCTGGACTGAAGGTCAATGAATTGATGGAACTTGGGCCTACAGAAAAGGTTAGTTATACAGTGATACTGAATAGCATTGGAATTCCTAGGGAGTAAACGCAGCATCATAAAACACTAGAAGACGGAGTTCTGTAGACTTCCTGGTTCTGTCTGAAGATGAATATCGCGGGAGAAATCTCGCGGTGAGTGCAGTGTATTATGTGCGGTAAAACAATGAAACACACAACGATGTTATAAAGGAAACACAAAGTGATCGAAGTTGTCTTACGTTGGATCGAAGGAAAACACCTCACAGTTGTACAACCGAGCCAAATCCTGATCAAACTCGAAGCTTTTACCCCAGTGTGAACTGCAAGGAAAAGAATACACCGTACTAGAAATTAACCCAACAATGATGATGTTTTCATCATTGCGAACGGCACGCTACGACGGTTCTTGTTGAGTCTCAGTCTCTGGAAACTAGTATATAAGATCAAACACGTTATCCCATAAATGAATTCTCGAATATAGATGAACATCTAAGTCTCATTATAGAGCCTAGGGTTGTGGGGTAGCCTTGTGGTTAAACTGTTCGCTCGTGGCGCCGAGAAGACCCGGGTTCGATTCTCCACATGGATACAATGTGTCAAACCCATTTCTGTTGTCGCCCACCGTGATTTTGCTTAAATATTGAGCATTATAGTACTGTCGGAAATAGGAAAACCCCTTTTTTCACATATATCTCTACGAAACATGCGAAAGTGTGAAATGCCTGTTAAACTAAGCGCGACCTACCTACGTTTCCAGTGGTAGGGAGATAGGAAACGTGAAAAAACACTTTCCTGAGGATAAATCAGTGCGGGAATGAGCACTGCGGATTTTTGCAAAGTCCAGTGCGCCATATTTGGAAGTTTCACTTCCCGGTATTTCAGCGCCTGAGAATGTACACACTAGTCTATTTTGTTTTTATTGGTTTGACTTTAACAAAATGGGCCTGCAGATTTCATTCAGGGCCTGTAGATTAAAGTATTGCAAACACTCGGCCTACAGCTGAAAAAGTGATGAGAATTGGCTGCTAAAACCATCAGGGCAAAACTGGCTGATCTTATTGTCCTGTCTAGTTATGGATTTATGGGCTGTCAAAACACTGGACCTGCATACCCGACAGAATTAACGATGCGATCTCTTTCTACCCGGTTAAGTCAAACGTTGACAGTACCTGCCCAAACTGTCAAGTAAAGCTTGCGAAATACCTGCTCGAAAGATCACATTCAGCGTTGAAGTGTGTATCTAAATGATCAAATAACTTTTACAGTGCCTACCCGACTCATAAGCTTTAAGTGCCTGTACCCGAGTTTGAAAGTACCTACCGAATGGTCAAAGCTTTGACAGTACTTAATCGAATAATGCAGTTAAGCTTTCACATTACCTGGTCGAAGGAGTACGCGCTATAGTTACCGGCAGCTACCCGAAGGAGTATGTGCTACAGTTACTGGCACCTACCCGAAGGAGTACGCCAAGCAAGGTTTGACGGGTCTGAACTCTTCATCGTCACAAATCTGCCATCCTTCATCGCCAACAGGACCCGCCTGCAACATGCGTTCACATGGCTGCTCGATGTTGTCCAGGTAGCTGAGGAGAAATACTTCATTGTTAGCATCTGTGCTACCATATACCATGGAAAAGTATGGGATATCACCAAGGCAGTACATTCACTTGCGGCGTAAAAGGCCTGTTATTCTTTCACGTCTCATACTTGGACAATGTAGGCTAAATGCTTACAGGAGTATTATAGACAAAACGGCTTCCTGTCAAATGGCTTAGGAAGATTTTAACACTCTGTCATCTGAACCTACTGCGTTTCTAATGACTGAGTATTTCATGTTTCAGAAATGGACGTGATTACTTAAGATGTTCAATCCGTAACACGAAGCAGAGCTTAATCGATATAATGTATACATCTATCCAGATAAATACTGATTGTGTTGTCTCTCCTTTTATGTTAACTAAACGATTGGCGATGAAATTACCTATGATTGTTTTTAACATGAAATCAGTGTGTTGGGCGTAAAAATTCGCTCTAAAACAATAAAACCCACCAATCCACCACTGCGGCGCGTGAGCCGGAACCTCAATAAAACGTTGTTGAGAGGTTGCGAGAAACGGTGGGGGTAAGCATTCTAAGGTGCCACGTTTACTTTGCCGTTAACACCCACTGTCATCAGTTCCATTCCTAGCGTTTCCCTGATTATGTTTCTAGGTTTGTCAGCTACAGACTGGTGGCCATGGCCTGACGTTGCCCCAACACCAGTTTAACATGCCCTGATGTAACCGAACTACTGCCCAAAGGGGGCGGAAAGAAACCCAGCTCACACACACACATGTCATTTTATCAGGCTTAAACGGGATCCGCCCGGACATGTGCAAAAAATTAAAAAAATAGCTGAAAAAAATATTGCTGGCAACTCTGCAATGTCACATTTACAACGATTAACTCCTATGGTCTGAACCCATATGTTTGTCCTTGTGGCTGAGCTGTGTATCTGACCTATGTGTCTGCACGACTGCGGTGACACTGACCCGCATGCCAACACGACTGTGGTCACACTGACCTGTGTGCCTACATCACTGTGGTGATACTGACCTGCGTGCCTACATCACTGTGGTGAGACTGACCTGTGTGCCTACACGATTGTGGTGACACTGACCCGCATGCCAACATGACTGTGGTCACACTGACCTGTGTGCCTACATCACTGTGGTGAGACTGACCTGCGTGCCTACATCACTGTGGTGAGACTGACCTGTGTGCCTACACCACTGTGGTGACACTGACCTATGTGTCTACACCACTGTGGTGAGACTGACCTATGTACCTACAAGACTGTGGTTACACCGACCCGTGTGCCTACACGACAGTGGTGATACTGACCTTTGTGCCTGCATGTCTGTGTGATTGACCTGTGTGTGTACACCACTGTGGTGAGAATGACCTATGTGCCTACACAACTGTGGTCACACTGACCTAAGTGCCTACACGACTGTGGTCACACTGACCTGTGGTATATTTCCAGGATTTCCGCTTCCTTGAGCTGCTCCAGTTCCTGCGCTACCTCAAAACCCTGTCAACACGAAACAGGTCATCAACATGTTGCAGAAAGTGGGTGTGAATATTATCTATGAGGGATGGATACATGTGTACCATTTCGTTTAGCCCGATGTGTACGTGTGCGTATGTGTGTGCATGTGCGTGTTTAATCACACTAACTATTAGTGAATAAGTTTTGTTTTACGCCGCTTTTAGCAATATTCCAGGAATATCATAACGGGGGACACCAGAAATTAGCTTCGCATATTGTACCAATGTGGGGACTCGAACCTTGGTCTTCGGCGTGACGAGCGAAGGTTTAGCATGTAGACGACTCCACCGTCCCTGCTATCTATTAATTCTATAATAGTGTGATGGGGTTGTGATGTTGGTTAGATTCAAAAGTGACCGCTCTTCAGTGCTGAAACACGAGTTTGATTCCTCCGTCGTAACAAATAGTGAACTGTGTCATTTTTTAATGATAGTTTGTCAAACAACATTTTTCATTTATTTTCTGAGGACATAAATTCTGTAAAATAATGACAGAGCTGGTCTGATATTTTTATTATGATTAGTATTTCATTGAGTATTATATGTTTTTATTAGTTATTTTTAGTTAGACTTTAATACATAGGTCCGTGTTTTTTTGCCAAACTGACTTTACATCAGTGCCATTTGTATCACTGCAAGAAACTCTTCGTAACTTCAGAATTTTACTTCACTGACAACCATCAAATCTTATATATCACTTTAACCACCACATAAACAGAAATTCATCTAGAAACCACTAACCAAACAATCTTCTGTGTCGCGTAGATTGTGTCCCGGTGTTGTTTATCCCTTGTTTGTGACGCCGAGCGGGTTAATCTCCACTTCACGGACCGATTCACATATTACCTTAAAGAGCTTATCAGTGTTTTGCCTGCAAGGCACCTGTCAATAGGGATGGATTAAGTCTATTCTGTCAAATGTTGCCTTTCTCTGCTAACTTCAAGCAGAGCTGCTGGATGCGGACACGTAAATGTATAGAATCTCAAATCATGAACTCGTGACACTGTCGCAAAGACAGATGTCCGAATATCAAATAGAACTCTTCCATTTCAGCTTCTCGTATGCATCACTTGAAAGCGGCATGGTTAATTATCGTATACCAATGTTCTGGGTGTGCTATATAACTTCTATTATTTGTAGTGAATATATATCTCTGGAGTCCATCATTTCATAGGTTAATCCCAGGATTATAGAGCAACAATCGCTATGCCAGGGTTATATGGCACCGAAGTCCATACCAGGATTATATGGCAGCAAAGTCCATACCAGGAGTACATGGCACCAAAGTCCATACCGGGAATATATGGTGCCAAATGCCATAGCGGGACTATATGGCCTAAGAGTCCATGCCAGGATTGTATAGTGCCAAACCCCGTACCAGGACTATATGACACCAAATTTCATGCCAGGACTATATGGCACCAAACTCCATGCCAGGACTATATGGTACCAAAGTCAATACCAGGTCTATATGGCACGAACGCCCATGCCAGGACTATATGGCAACAAAGTTCATACCAGGATTAAACAGTACCAAAGTCCAGATCAGGACTTTCACCCTCATCTTGGTTCTTGGAACGTCGTTGTAGATCAGAAAGCGCCATGTTTCTCAATTCTCGTGAGAATCAGTTGAACACTTTCAGACAGGCGTTTACAACTGTCCAAACAGTAGATGACATTGTATCTCACGCCTCTTCCTGAGGGTAGCCTAGCTAGTGGTTAAAGCGTCACACTGACTTGCTCACTCAGTTCTATTCCCACGAAGAAACAGTGTGTTCCATCACCTATAGCAGGGTGATGATGTCGGTTTTCTGGCAACCCCTAGGGCTCCTACCGAACTATCCCCTACAAGATTAGACCACTAAAGGTCAAGATTATTTAAATCTTGGGCAACTGCATCAAGGTTTTACGCCATGCAAAACTCACAAGATTTGTGTTGTTCCACAGGGACAATCCACGCGTACACATATCCGTTATTGCCATGGCTGTCGTGTCGGACTTGGAAATCACTGAACGTCAGTCACTAAATTTCCTCCCCTCCTCAACTTGATGGAACCGTCTTGCACTCAAAAACAAGTTTGCTTCCGATTTTGTTTAGGTAGGTATATATACCAAAGAGAATAAAACTAAATTCCTATATTTTTATGCAAAAAAGGATGAACTTCCGCAGTCATGAAATTTATTTTATGAAATGTCTTTGAATAATTCAACAGGGTGGCATAAAAGATACTGAGAACATACTTTGTGGCGAGTTTGTTTTCCCAGCGCTCGGGGAGTAGTAGGATTGTTGGACGGTTCGTGCCCCAACGCACATCTGCATACGTCCTTGTGGTGCATCCATAGTATGTGCATATGTATAACGTGAATTTAGGATGAAAATCGAACGGAAAAGAAAATAACATGAATTTTTCATAATGTTCATATAAATACCGATGTCGTAGAACGACTTCATGTACGTACATGACGGCGGCGTCTTGTCGTGATGATGCATCGTTTGCTCAACCAATATTTGCGTCCTATTATGAAACCGACATTTCTACTCACGTGCGGAGTACTCAGAACTGTTCTGTTGAACCAGTACAACAACCAGACCACAGCAGCCAGCAAACCCATGAAGGACCAAAACTTCATCCCCATAATCTTCCTGTATAGTGTACTGGACAAGCCCGCCATCGACGGCCTACTGCGTTCAACGTCATTCATCTCTCACGGGTGGTAAACGAATCCACAAACTCTTTGAATCCTCGTACTAGTTGCCCTTCAAGTTACGCAAAAAAGGAACAGAACACTATTATTCTAACTAAACACATATATACGTTTTTGCTCTAACAGACAGCGTTCTCTCCGCCAGATGGCGTGTCGGTGACGAAGACGTCCCAACGTCGTGGGTGTATGGCCAGTGTGTCTCGTCCTCATTGGTTAGTATCTTATGTGTTTCAGTATACACTTGTGTTTTACCCCTGGAGCTTTTCGTTCTGCTACTTAATCCACACCGGTGGGTTATTTAGATGGACGGATGATACTGTTACGACGCCGGAAGAAAAAGCCATATTCCCACCGGTTCACGAACTTTGTGCGTCTGTGTCATTTAGGAAATATCAGTAGTGAGTGAACATGGTTCTACGGTGTTTTTAGCAAGATCAAGGCGGGGCACACCAGAAATGGGCATCACACATTGTACCCATGTGTGGAATCGAACCCGGGTCTTCGGCGTGACGAGAGAATGCTTTAACCACTAGGCTACTACCCACCATCCGCTGCAGATATCAGTCAGCAGATACAGTGTACCATATACGTAATATAGAAATCCGGGCAAAATATAATGCAACTCATTAGTTCGTTAACTATGGTTAGTTTGTATAAGTGAGAGACTCGGGAAGATCCGGGATAGAATTGATTTTCAGTAACCCATGCTTACCGTGAGAGGCGACTGATCGTGCGGTCACACAGGACATCGTATCCCATTGTGTAGATCGATGCTCATGTTGTTAATCACAGGATTGTCTGGCCAGGACTCGATAATTTGCAGATCGTTGCCATATAGCTGTAATATTGCTGATTTCGGCGTGGTGGCGAGTGGTCCTGTGCGTAGTGCTCAGGTCACCATTAGTTAAAGTTAAGCCCCGTCGAGCTCGGACAGTCCTTGGATGTGTGGCCGTGTTTGGCAGTTTAACTCCTGAGAGTTTCGGTCCTGCCCCACATCGAGGCACATGGGAAACATGCGGTCTCACCTTAGGCAAGTGAGTTCGTTCAAATTTGCCTCTGTTCACCCAGCAGAAAAAGGGTACCCGGTCAGACTATAACCTTCTAACGCCTAAGAGGGCAGCTTGGGTTATCCGGGGTAATGATAATCAGATTCTGATTAGAGCGTCCAGTGAGTAACTGGTCAGATGGATACTAGGCGTTATATAAGTGAATTTTTATCATTATCAAAACAAACTCACCACCGTTACAAGTTAGATGATAAAACGGATGGTAAATCTACATCGTCGAATTAACACATCAATTGTGACAAATACACTTGATTGTTTCTAAAATAAAACAAGTCCATCCTCCATAATCTTGTGTATATAATTTCCAGTCTATGACGATGAATCCAAAAGGCAATCAGTACCATTAACACACATACATAAAAGATTCAGACGACTGTTGAAAAGAAAGTTAGAAAAGATACCATTCGAACGCCTGATACTGATCGAAGCTGACGTGTGTGTTAGTGTGTTTATCGGTATGCATGGCGTATGCGAGAAAGCAATGGTTCTTCTCAGCCACCATACAAAACCAAGACTAACAATACTACCTACACCTTACTACCTATCCATCGTTTTACATCACAAAAACGCACTCACTATATGTTATGGTCATATATATGGTTACATCGAAGATGAATTTCTCCACTGACTTGGGGGAACTAACTACATACCCTGTGCAGATGAATTGCACCAGGATCATGCATCAAATTGCTGAAAATAATGTGCCAGTATTGTGCATATGAACAGCTGCGTTTTGTTTTAAAGTTTTGTTAAGAATTCGTTAATTTTCACGGAGTTTCATCATTTATTGAACTTATGACAATAATCTTTTCAGCCATAAGGATCTGTTTCACGATACATCACTTCATGTGTAAACAGTACTATATGTACTACTTTTAAACAGTATAGAATCCAGTTTAGAAAAGTTGACTGAGATAAGTGGGTACATTTAAACTAGTGGTTCTAAACTTTTAATGGGTGGTATATGTTTGACAAACCGATAAAAGTATCCGGAGCACACATAAAATACCCCCAAATATGCTCAAAATGTTACTCATTGGAAAGCGTGGCTAATTCAAATTTTTGCTAAAAAGATCGCTGTTAACAGGTTTTTGTTGTTGTCACGATGAAATCAATTTGGCTAAAACATTGAAATAGGAAGTATGACACATGAAAATAGAATTAACACGGCCAGTACATTTGCGGTTGGAAACAGAAGCAGTGGCATCGACCTAAACCCCTGTCTGAACCCATGGAAAAACTGGTAATGTAAATGTTTTACTGTATGAGTTACTTCCCTTGGTGTGTCGTACAAACAAAGTGTGACTCTACTAAGTGTCAACTTGCAATGGACGAACGCTGCAACAGATACTAGAGGTGATGCATCCTGTATTTTAAGTCAACAGTCGGGGTTTGTTGGCTAAGGTTAGCAAGCGGTTGTGTCGAGATATCTGGAACTATATTGACGGGAGCCCTACAGGCTACATCCATCAGCTGATCTCGATTATTGCCACCGACTGGTATGAAAGTAGGTCTGTTGATACGGCTGAGAGGATGTTCGCTCTATTACCACCACGAAGTTAGATAATTCGCCGACATTAGATTACAGACGATTGCTTTGCATTTATATCCGAACGTATGTCTACAGGTCTATGTGTATGAACAATACAATGCAATATATCAATTACAACATCGATCCCGTTTTAAGTGAAACGGATTCACGTACTGACGTAGACAACTACCCGTCACACATTCCGATTGGATTTTAGTCTAAACAAGCAGTTTCACTCATGACTGATTGCCTGACAGTAAGTTTCTGCTTCAACGATATAAACCATCAGATCACTTGAATAGCTTCGAACGAGCGGTTGTGGGTTAGCACGATGGTTATTGATAATGTTCATTCCTCGTACCGAACACCCAGGTTCGATTCCACACCAGTGAAATGAGTTTCATTATTGCTTCACTGGCGCATGAGTAGATACGTCTGTACATGAACAAACACCTAGCTGCAGATACAGCAACATGCATTGAACTTAGGCAAGGTATTGTGACTAGGTGTCCCAGTCCATGCAACTGTGAATGCGTACCTTATGGGAAAGCCATGGGAAAGGCACCTAGAGTTGTATGATCCCCAGGGAGTTGAGATTGAAAATATTATGTGCTGTTGTAAAGTATCTATATGTTGCTTACTCAGTGTACAAACATGCTTCAACCCTGTTACTGAGTTTTAACATGTTGGGAGCAGATGCAGTTTTTGACTTGGAGAAGCAAATGAACAGATGCTTATTAGACTAAATATCCTGTTTGATCTGTTTGATTTGCATTTCAGAAGTTGGTGAGAAAAAAGGAAGTAAGACACTTTGTAGATAACAGCTTCTTTATTGTACTTGGTGTGACATTTTGGTATTGATTCTTATGCTATTGTCTAGTAAAAGTCTCTCTTTGACTATGGTGTAAGAATCTATGCCGAAACATTGCATCAAAATGTAATATAGAAATTGTCCAACTTTCTTAAATTCCTGTTTGACCGAAACTGTGTAAGCTAGCCTGTTAGCCACCCATGTGTATGTAGCTGCTGGCACAATCAATTATTTTCTTACCTTCTCTTACTGAAAGTCCAGCATCAAGAAGCAATCAGTAAATAGAGAATCCTCTCTGGACACTAGGCAGCCATTGTTGTGTATATTGTTGTTTGCCACACTTATCCAGGTGCAAATTTCTGCTCAAATTCAGTTTACATCTTCTCCCATCAATAGAAATCCGGGTTAGAATTGATCTGCAGTAACCCATGCTTATCGTAAGAGGCAGCTAACAAGATCGGGTGGTCATGCTTGCTGTATTGGTTGACACATGTCATCATCTCCCAGTTGCACAGATCAGTGCTGATGATGTGATCACTGGATTGCTTGGTCCAGATTTTATAATTTACAAACAGCCACCATATAGATGGAATATTACTGAGTGTGGTGTTAAACAAGCAAACAAGATATCTTCTTCATCCACTGGTTCCACATACTTTCCACTAATCATTCTCAACTTCCCTGGAAGTGTACTAGAGTTTTCTTTGTCCATCTCACATATCTGGCATTCATTTCCTGCTGGGTGAACCATGGTGCATTTGAACTGTCACTCAAAACAGCTCAACATTTACTGTAATTCTCTTTAGTTCTACCATAGTTGACTTATTTGCTTTGTAAGTACATTTTCCTCTGAAGTTGCTGAGCATACAGAGGTCCCAGGGGAAGGTAATTTCAATTGGAAACATGTTTAGGTGAGCTCCGGTGCCAGAACAAAGAACCTTTTGAAGACTTTTGTTGTTTGCTTTGATTTATTTAATAAATATATAATCAAATTCTATGAGTAAATGTCTGTGCATGAACTATTAGCTTGTATGGACAGTCCAGGAATGAAACATTTTTTTTTTAGCAAGTGTACTTTAGGGCACCGGGCAAGTGTTTTAGATGTGCCTTTCAGAAATCAAGTGTGCCCGTATGTTTTTAGAATTAATAACTGTAATCATGACATTGATCATTTGAATTTTTTTGTCAGTAAACAACAAAAGTAACCTTTCTTCTCTATCACTGATATGTCTGTTTTTTTAAGATGGCTTTCTTAAGCTTCATCTGTTCTGCTTTCCCAACACCTTTACTAGCTAAGAATTTTGTACAGGTTCATTTGTTCAATATTGTTACGATATTTGTTTATCGAGAGTACTACGGTAACTATAACAGCATTGAGAGTGCTCTCCCCTTCCTATATATGGCAGGTACCGCAATACACGCGGTTGAAGGTCAACAGCATTGTAGTCCTTCTTGATTATCTGGGACTTAACAGTTAACTAAACATAGTGTCAGAAGTCTCAACTCATGTCCTAGAACGTGGAGGTATCCCTAAACGTAAATTTTGAACAGTAAATACTAAAGAATAGTCGCTCAACATCTCAAAGTGACACTCTTGTGGTTTTCATGAGAAAAATGAAAACCGCCATTTTGTCTCAAAAACACTTCTCAATGTGAATGATCACAAACAGATATTCTTGAACTCTGTAACAGATATATGATTTGCTTTAACTTTCTAAACGTTTGGGCTTGATATTCTATGAAGATTCTTTGTGTACACAAAAACTTGATTGTCTGACACATGTATCATCTGCAAACACTCAATCTACAGGAATACCGTAAAACTTCCAAAAGACTACACAAAACTCAAAGTTAGAAAAGGTAGTGTTTTTCAACATCTTTACTGATTGACACAGGCCGTAAATTCTCCAATATGTCAGAAACTGAAGAACTTGCTTCTACTCCAACTGACTCTTAAAATGCACAAAGCTTGCAAGTCTTCCTCTGTAATGTGCCATTATTACCCCACAACTTAGAAATTCGAGGAAATCTCAGAAGTAACTGGAAAAAATGGAGACAATTATGGGACTCATTTGAAATTGTAGCGAGAACACAAGAACAGGACCACAAGTATAGAGTAGCAACTTTTATTACATGTGTGGCCCCTGATGCACTTGAGATCTACAATGGTGTACCATTTCCAGATGCTGAATCAAAACGTAACATTTTTGCAAGTAGTGTGGTACTAAGCATGGGTGTGACAGGGATTCTTGTCCAGCTTTTGGCAAGAAATGTCACAACTGTGGTAAGATGTCTCACTTCTCTAAACAGTGCAAAGTCAAAGCTACGTCTAAATGTTAGACAGCGCAGTGACTCTTCAGATGAAGAAGTAATGGTGTTGGATCTAGTAGAATCTGTTAACAGTGTAGAGGAAAACAAAGACAAGATCTTCACTCATCTTGGCATAGATGGCTCTCTCAAAAAGTTTAAGATTCACTGTAGGGCAACTTGCAACGTTATATCAAAGTCCGACTTACCTGTGAATACCAAGCTTGAAGACTCCAATATCACGTTACGCATGTACAACAAGATTATCATTCCTGTGGAAGGTGTGACTACTTTGAAACTCACAAACCCCCAAAACTCTAGATCTTACCAAGTAAAGTTTGTGGTTGTAGCAGACTACAATGATATGAGACTATGTTTCAAACACGTTTGGAAGCCGAGCTTTTACTCAGACAGAGAAAAACTATGCCCAAACTGACTGCTCAGCGTAGTTTATTGCTTCTCCAAATTCCACCAGTATGTATATGGGCGCAAGGTTACTGTTGAAAGTGATCACAAACCCCTTGTGAACATTCAGCACAAGCCTCTCCTTGCAGCACCCAAGAGACTCCAGAGGATGCTTCTCTTCAAAACTACAACTACAAAATTGTTTACAAATGAGGCAAGGACATGCATCTCACTGACACGCTGTCACGCGCATACTTACCTCAAATTGAACATCCAGATGAACACAATATGGAAGTTCTACAAGACGAACTTTCACAAGCTGAAAGGGAAGTGCAATCAATTAGAATGGTTGAATACTTACCAATCAAGGATGAGAGACTTCAAACTATTCAGGTTGAAACTGAAGTGGATGAATTACAAGCTGTCAAAACCATGATTCAGTCAGGATGGCCAAACAAACGAAAAGACGTTTCAAATCTGGCACCTCCATACGTTCATTTCTGGGATGAACTCTCTATCCAGGATGTAATCATATTCTGTGGATCAATGTGTGTGATTCTGTAAAGTCATCGACCTGAAATTCTCAAGCGTCTGCATAGCTCTCATGTTGGAATGGAATCTTGCTGACACCGAGCAAGGGAGTGCATCTATTGACCAAACATGAATTCAGAAATTATTGACTACATTACCAAGTGTGATATCTGCAAAACATTTGAGAGAAAACAGGCAAAGGAACAACTTGTACCCCATGAGGTACCAGATCGACCATGGTCAAAGCTTGGGACAGACATTTTCACACATAACCAGAAGGACTATTTAGTCACAGTTGACTATTTCAGTGACTTCTTTGAAATTGACCAGATCACAGACAAAACTGGAAAAGAAATTATCAACATTTTGCTGATAAATATGAATTTGAGCACAAGACTAGCTCCCTAGGTTATCCCCAGTTTTAAGGGAAAGCAGTAAAGATAGTGGAGCATCTTATCAAGAAGTCCTGCATGGCTAAGTCTGACCCATATCTAGCCCTACTGGATTATCGGAATACTCTGACAGAATCAACCAATTCATCACCTGCTCAGCGCCTCTTCAACAGATAGACAAAGACTCTTCTTCCAATGAAGAACAATCTCCTGAAACCGAACACTCCTACAAACAGTCTGGACAAGAAAAAGGAAAAGTTTTCTAAACAGGCCCAGTATTACAACAAAGCAGCACATGAGTTACCACCCCTACAAGAAGGTACTCAAGTTCGCATGCAGCCCCTTAATCACCGAGAGGAGGAGTGGCAGAAAGCCTCTGCACAGAAACAGCTCAGCATTCGATGTTATGAAGTAGAAACTGATCAAGGCCAAATCTTCAGACGTAATCAGACATCTGAAAGTTACTTCTGAACCTCCAGTCAGCTCTCCTAGACAGAAGATTGTCAGCACAGACAGCGCAGACTCACATCGGTCAGTACCAACTGAAATGGTCAGATCTCCAGAAAGCTGTTTCTAGAGAGACACACACCCATGCCGTCACCCATGTCTCTAGCCAAATCAACTTACTCTCCAGTCCAGAAACCAGTCAAGCCAGTCTCGCAACAAACAGTGCCTTCTCCTGTGTCAACCAGAAGTGGAAGAATCTCCAAACCTCCAGCATACCTGGACTGAAATGACTGAACTCTCAGCCGGTGTAATGTAAATGTGTTCCTTCAGTGGTTCGTGCTATCAAATGACTCTAAACTGATCAGTTCATTTTCTACAAGAAAAGGTTTATTGATGTTATTATTCTGAAGTATATTTTCAACAGACTTTTCCAGTGCAGCCAGTGAAACTCAAAGACTCTTGAAGTGGTGACTAGCTTTAATGCATGCCTATAGGTATATTGCATCTTCTCTTTTTCTTTGAAAAAGGGAAGATGTTACGATAGTTGTTTATCGAGAGTACTACGGTAACTATAACAGCATTGAGAGTGCTCTCCCATTCCTATATATGGCGGCTACCACAATACACGCGGTTGAAGGTCAACAGCATCTTTGTCCTTCTTGATTATCTGGGACTCAACAGGTAACTAAACAAATATATCTAACACACACAATTTCCTCTTCAATAACCAACTTATCAGTACTCAACATGAAAAAACAACCAGATTTCTTTACATCATTTATCATAATTCCAGTGATTTCCTGGGTGATAAGTCAATATTTTTTTTTTGCTCGTTTGTCATTTACATAAGTGTTTTAGGGATTATATGAGTAAAGGTGAGCTGTGTCTCTTAAAAAATTAGATACTAAGAGCACTAAGAACACTTTTATTTGGGGCATGTAAATATTTACCATCCCATGGCCATGATAATATATGGGCATTTAAAACCCTGAACATAATGAAAAAATAGTCTAATATTTTGTTCATGCTCTAAGAAAAGCTGAATAGTATGGTTTGCAATATCACATGTGATGGATAGAAAATGAAAATAATGACAGATCTGAATAATTGTACCAACACCATGTATAAGATATATCAATATTGTGTTCTTCATATAAACAGATGTTGCACTATGTTGAACTTTTGGTTTCAAATATGCATTAGCTATTACAGATAGAATCGCATGTCTGAATCTCATGAATATATGACACTGATGCTTATCATATGAAAAAAAAAAATATCAAGATTATATTGGTCAACCTGAAAAGACAACTCTGTTCTGTCTAACTGCTGGGATTTTCTCCAGACACACATTTGATAAATCCAGTGTATAAAATAGTATTGAAATGTGGCCTGTATAATGACTGGTCATCCAAAAAAGTGACCTGTCTTAAACAAACACAGCCAGTCCCAAAAACTAAAGCAATAAAATATCAACAAGTTAAGTTTGTTTTATTCAGGTATTTCCCCCAGTGAAAGGAGTGAGTGAGTGAGTTTAGTTTAACGCCACACTCAGCAATTTTCCAGCTATATGGCGACATTCTGTAAATAATAATAGTCTGGACCAGACAATCCAGTGATTATCAACATGAGCATCGATCTGCGCAAATGGGAACCAATGACATGTGTCAACCAAGTCAGTGAGCCTGACTGCCTGATCCTGTTAGTCGCCTCTTATGACAAGCATAGTCGCCCTTTATGGCAAGCATGGGTCGCTGAAGGCCTATTCTACTCCGGGACCTTCATGGGTCCCAATCAAAGGATGGCCATACTTATTAACTGACGCTAAAACAGATGAGGTTGGAGTTGGGGGTAGGTGTGGTGACCGACTATATTTTAAAAACTGGTTAAATCATCTGTATTCTTCCTGCAGGTCATTTGACAATGCAAAGAGGGTCTATATCAGATGGAGAGTGGCAGGATACAGAGTCTGCTGGGAACAAGAGAGACAGAGTGGGGTCTGTAAATGCTGACAGTAGCCAAAGGGCACGGCTGTCAGGTGATGATGGAGACAAGACTCAGCAACAAGATGATCAGAAAGGGAGACAACTCTATAATGCAGGATGTCATGTGACACAAATGGCTGAAGATGGTGATGAAGGGAGACAACTCGGTCACCAGAAGAGCTGTGAAGTTGAAACTAGCAACTATGTGGCTGAGAGGAAACAGATTCAGTTGGATTCAGAAGAAGTCCAGAGAGCTAAGACTACAGATTATGGCTGCTACAGATGGGTCGTTGTATTTTCCTGTTTCCTTCAGCATGTCATAACAGGTATGGTTAGACAGAGATTTGCTCATAAAATGTCAGATGGCAGCAGGACTGTGGAGTAGCTTAGTGGTTAAAGTGTTCCCTCATAGGGTTTGATTCCCCACAGTGAGAAGACCATTTCTGGTTTCCCCCTACTGTGATGTTGCTGGATTGCTAAAAGCAGCATAAAACTCACTCACTCACTTAGATGTAAGCATGTGTGAATTTCACAGAATTATCACAAAAAATTGACTAAAATAAATCATAACTAGTATATTGAAAATGTTTATGTCAGTTGTGTCAGCACTTCATGCAAGGAAAACTGAAAACATGTTGATAACATCAACAAGCATTGAAACGATTCAGTCATTGAAACTATTCAGTCATTGAAACTATTCAGTCTTTGACACTATTCAGTGAATGGAAACAGCCTGTTGACAGTGATTTATCCAACCTTATCATTCAGGTTACTTACAAGTATTCACATTACATTTAAAAGTATAAACTGTACCAGATGACGACACTGCTCATTGTAGGGACCCAACTGATGTTAACGTGACTATCCACATCCAATCACACTTTTTTAACTTCCTTGGCGCTTAAAGCCCTAGTCTCTGGGGCTTTTGTGAGACTCTGGTTTGGGGGAAGTGTGTGAGGCTCTGGTTTTGGGGGCGTGTATGAGGCTCTGGTTTCGGGGCGTGTGCGAGGCTCTGGTTTTGGAGATTTTTGTGAGGCTCTGGTTTTGGTTGCTTTTGTGAGGCTCAGGTTTTGGGGGCGTGTGTGAGGCTCTGGTTTCGGGGCGTGTGCGAGGCTCTGGTTTTGGAGATTTTTGTGAGGCTCTGGTTTCGGTTGCTTTTGTGAGGCTCAGGTTTTGGGGGCGTGTGTGAGGCTCTGGTTTCGGGTTTTTTGTGAGACTCTGGTTTGGATGAGTCTGGGTAAACCAGTAGGGTACCAGTTTAAGAGGTCCTAGTCAGGTTCCTGTTTGTCAGGTTCCAGTTTGTCAGGTTCCAGTTTATTAGGTACCAGTTTATTAGGTTATGAGTTTATGAGGTTTGTCTTTCACAATATGGTATCTTGATGATCAGCTTTAAAGAGTCACAATGTGGTGTTGTTACATGTTTCACAGGGGGATTTGAGAGGACTGATGGTGTCTTGTACCTAAAGCTGATCGACAGATTCAACCAGAGTGCCCAAGCCACAGCCTGGGTTGGGTCCTTGGCTACCACCCTAAGGCTTGTGCTTGGTAAGTTGTGAACATCAAGCATAGAACTTACTGTCTGCAACTACAACAACATAATTATCTTGAAGGAGAATGCAAACAAAAACAAAAATTTTTAACAGGGGTAAAGTCATTTTAAAGGTCACCTTCCATGATTGAAAATGAACAAAATGTTTGTAAAACTGCAATGAAACACCACATACTCATATTTCTGCCTATCACAGAAACACTTGACATGAGCATATGGTGTATCATGTGACATGATATCATATGTGCTTGTTGCTGATGGATTCTGAAACAGTAAAAGATGCTCCTGATGTCATTTTTTAAGTGGATGTTAGACAATCTGATTTTCCATCTTGCCAGTCAGTCTTTCAGTGAAGATGAAGAAAAATCAAGCGAAACAGACACAGCTTAGTGTCAAAATAGTTTTAAAACAGACTGTAGAATTTTACTGTTTGCCAGCCAAATAGTTCAAACTGGCAAACCCACCACTATAAATAAATGACTAGTCCCTAAGAAAATATTTTTTTGAAATGTGATTGCAGATCCTTTTGTGCCAAATGAGTGACTGTAGGATGCATTGGATTTAAGAAAAAAACAAATATAAGTACGCTTCATGTGGGGGAAAAAAAATAGAAATTAACTGCAATCAAAATTTACATTGGAAGCCCAGTTCTCATTAATAATGTATGTAGTCTCCATACACGATTCCAGCCTGGTCAAGGAGAGATAATATATGCAGCGCAGGTGTGTTATTCCCCGAAGATCGGTGAATTTCAAAATATAGTCAGGACAATGTATATTTCCTTAGTTTGGGGTCATGTAAATAGTTATGGTACTCAGACATAGCCTAAGAATGACATCTTGTCAGCTAATGAGAATACAGTACAAATTTCATCTCACACACTATCAACAGTTAGCAAGTCTGATGTTAGTGTGCGTAATTGAACAAAATAGAAAACAGTGAAAGCAATAAGCACTTCAAGATTTTGCTGTTGTATTTAGCAATGTTTCAGCGAGAAAACAGCATTTAGGGCCCCAAACCGAAAAGAACTTTATAGCAAAACATTTTCATGCTCCTGTGAAATCTCTTTCTGATACTGATAATATATATCTCATGGGTACCAGTCGAAACTACCCCTGATACAAAATGCCCCAACAAATTTGGTCATTGATTCTAACTTGGTCATATTTGTTTAAATTAGTTACATATATGCTGGAAATACATAGTTTTTGTCAACTTTGATATTATGTTCTTTGTATGAAGTTATTGCAAAGTAATATTTCTGATAAATGTTCCATTAGTAAACTCATAATTCTTTTTTATTTTGCATCTACTTTTTTATGAAGAACATGAATCAAAGATGACAAAAACAGTGCATTAATGGCCCATATTTAATCATTTTGAATAAATTTGGGCACTTTGTCTATCCCATGGGGTAATTTGTCCAAAATGATCGGAACATTTCTCCTGCCTAAATGTGGGACTCTACTGGGAAAACATATAAAAAGTGGTGGCTCTTTCCATTGTTTGATGATTGTGTGCATCTGGGATTCCCCATGCAAAGGAATACACCATCATAGCATTTGCATGAAGGACAGAAACAAAATGAACGCTTGTTCTTTGGCAACATGGCAGACTCTAGTCACATTTGACGTCACAAGAGGTGAGGTCACGTAAGTTTCAGCAGAATGTACATAATGTCTGAAGCTCAGATAACAGAAAATGTTATTGTGATTAAAACATAAATATCCATATTTTTTAAGATAAGAATTTGGGTACATGTTACGTATACATCTTCCACCCAGCAAATTATTGCAATTGTTTAGCATTCTCCTTTAAGCCTTTTTCTCCTTTTCACCTTTGCCAAGCCCTGTGTCCAATTTCTTCAGTAACATATCCACTTTTCCAGGTCCTGTGTCCAGTGCCTTCAGTAACATATCCACTTTTCCAGGTCCTGTGTCCAGTGCCTTCAGTAACATATCCACTTTTCCAGGTCCTTTGTCCAGTGCCTTCAGTAACATATCCTCTTTTCCAGGCCCTGTGTTCAGTGCCTTCAATAACATATCCACTTTTCCAGGTCCTGTGTCCAGTGCCTTCAGTAACATATCCTCTTTTCCAGGCCCTGTGTCCAGTGCCTTCAGTAACATATCCGCTTTTCCAGGTCCTTTGTCCAGTGCCTTCAGTAACATATCCTCTTTTCCAGGCCCTGTGTTCAGTGCCTTCAGTAACATATCCACTTTTCCAGGTCCTTTGTCCAGTGCCTTCAGTAACATATCCTCTTTTCCAGGCCCTGTGTCCAGTGCCTTCAGTAACATATCCACTTTTCCAGGCCCTTTGTCCAGTGCCTTCAGTAACATATCCACTTTTCCAGGTCCTGTGTCCAGTGCCTTCAGTAACATATCCACTTTTCCAGGTCCTGTGTCCAGTGCCTTCAGTAACCGTTTTTCAAGTCGAGTGGCCACCATAACGGGCGGCCTCATCATGACTGTTGGTGTCCTCATCAGTGGCTTCGCTCCAAACCTCATCTTCCTCTACTTCAGCTATGGTGTTATTGGAGGTGTGTAAAGGTGAAAAGTTCTTTCGGTTGACAGTGAGATATTTAGCACACCTCAAACCAAAGAATGACGATGAATGTATACCATCATTTATCAGGCCATGATCTCGCCTGATTTATAAGTGTATTAAAACTTAATAAGTCCATTAGAGTGATATATTTATAACCTGATCCTATGAAACTTCACTATCCAGTCAGACCAGTGACTGTGGAGATTTACAGGATTTTTACTAGCCACAGGCTACCAGGCCAGCGGTTATTTCAGACACTGTATCTGGGCTTGTGCCAGTGCTTTGTGTAGCCACCATCCCATCCATATTGAGAATCATTTTGCCTAGTTTGTTTCACAAAAACTGATGTGCAACATGTAATGATACTGGCATAGTTTGATTCCTGACCTAACTATTGCCTACCTCAATGGATATGTAATGCCTTTTTGTTGTATGCTAAGTATCTGTAATGTATTGCTTATTTATGGTTCAAATTCTGGTTAGCCATCCATTAAAAGCAACAGGAACAGTCAGGATATGTACAGGACAGCTATAGAGGTTTTGGGTAAAGCTTTTTAGTATTTAGTATTTATTAAAAAATATATTAGATGAAATATTTCAAGCATATTTTATATGCTTTGAAGACTGAAAATGCAGGATGTTTGCCAATACTCTTCTGACTCTCCTGCCAGGAATTGGAAGAAGTCTCACCTATGGTCCTGGCATTGTGACTGTTGGTGAGTATTTTCCCAGGAAACCAGGAGTGCCCATCGGAATAGCAACATCAGGGTCAGGAATTGGAACCTTCTTCCTTCCACCATTGACAGACTTTCTTTTTGAACAGTTCCACTTCTTTGGCGCTTTTCTCATCCTCAGTGGAATAGCATTCAACTTCTGCATTTGTGGGGCACTTTATCGTCCACTGGCACTGCATAAGAAAATACTAGGATTGGAAAGGTTCGTGTAGTATTTGATTCATATGATTTCTAAAGTAAATTGATCTCTTTAATCAGTTACTTTCACCCTTTGTTTTTCGAAAGTGTTAAGTGATTATCTGTGCAGTTTTGTAGCCCACTGGTGAAAGCTTTCACTCGTCACACCAAAGACCCGGGTTCAATTTCCCATGGGGGTTCAACATTAGAATCCCATTTCTGCTGTCCCCTTCTGAATATTGCTGGAATATTGCTGGAATATAAACCTTAACTCACTCACCCACCGAGATAGGGCTGCATATTATACATAAGTTCTCACTAGACTATGACAGACTAGCCACGATTTGGTGCTAGAAGTTAGCTTCTGAAAGAGGAGCAATATGTAGAAGACATATCTAGGGCGTATCCACTGAGAGCCTACACCCTTAGGGCCAGGTGGTTGTGTGGCTGTTGTCAGCCTCCCGTCATATGTTTGTCAGCTGTGTCCTGAACTAGTACCATCTAGTGTTTAATAAAATATTGATCATGACAACGTGTGAGGTGATGTAAGGTTAACATCACACTTCAGAATGTTTAACTCATGTGACTAAGTTCATGCATGTGTATGTGTGGCTCCTTGTACTAGCCCAGACATAGCTGGTTTACAGTGCTAGCTCACTGAGATACCATGCCGCAGTTCAGCATGAACACCCTACCCAGACACATTATACTGACTCTAAGCTGACCAGTCCTTGTTGTACCCATTCATACCAGGGCCAGGCTGGGACCAAAAAGAACCATATTTTAATGTCTTTTGGTATGACACGGCAGGGGACTGAATCAGCGACCTTCTAGTGGAAACTCTAAGCACTACTCCATGGAGGCTGTTGATGGTGACAGTACATGTCAAGAGAACTAGTGACTGTCTGCTGTACTCACTTACTGACTGACTACCCTAGTTTATGACATTTCAGTGATGAAAAGGTTTAAATCCTTCAAGGTACAACATGGAGTTTCAGGCACATGTCTGGCACGCCCCTGTCCATCTTCCCTAGGATGAGGAAGTCTGACAGGACTAACAGTTGCCTTGGTTTCAGGAACACTAGGCTGATGTCAGGAGGAGATGCTACAGATCACAAAGGATGTGATGAAGAAGGACGAGGTTGTGATGAAGAAGAAACAGGATGTGATGAAGATAAGAAAGATGAAGCTGTAGTCCTTCCTCCTGAATGTAGATATGTTACCATGGCAACACAAGATAAATCACAAATCCCTGAATGTGAAAAAAATTATGACAAGATATTAACTATTGATAAAAGCAGGTTGAAAACTATTGGAAAAAATGACATTACAACTTTCTGGCACAGAGTACAAAAATGTTTTCCAAAGAAAGTTCAAGAACCTCAAAAGTCTAATGTGCTTGATCTGTCTCTTCTAAAAAATCTCCCGTTTCTATTTTTCTGTCTCAGTATAGTTTTATTTACAATGTCTTTTAAGTCAATATTTACATTTTTACCTGCCCTGGCTAAGTCGAGAGGTTGTACTGATGCACAAGCTGCTCTTTTGATGTCCGTTGCTGGGGTTCTCGACACCACTGGACGAATATTAGGTGGTGTTTTCCTGGAGTTGAAGCGAGTGAGACGAATCCGGCCATATGCATACAGTGGGGTGTTGTTTGTGATAGCTGTTGCATCATTTGTGTGTCCAGCCCTTTACACATTCTGGCAGTTTTGTGTAATAAGTGGAGTCTATGGTGCTATGACCGGTGCCTATGTGTCGCAGAAAGGTGTGGTGATTGTGGACATTCTTGGCATTGATAAACTGTCCAGTTCCTTTGGGATATTGCTGGGGTTTCAGGGAATCGGAGCACTTATTGGTCCTCCTTTATCAGGTAAGTAACACATTTTGTGTCAACACAATCTAGGTGTTAGATTTTGTGCTAGTTCTAGGACAGAATAGGTTCCCAGTACCCCATACTTGTCTGCCCACAGACAAAAATAATTCTAACATGCCCCAGTGGTGTCAGTACAGTGATAATGTTTTCTTGTTAAATTTACAGGTACTGATCTCTAAATATTTCCTCCAATATAATGATGTAAAACTAAGCATTAAAGTCTTTTTACGGATACTCATCATGCCTGTTGGTCCCATCTTGTGAGTCACCTCAGCATAGCATGACTCCAGATGTTAGAGCAGATTTTGATAAATCCTTGAAAAATTGTCAATATCCTACCGCCATTCTTGTATGTATTTGTTTGTATGTGTTTTTTTTGTATGTATCTCTTATGTATATTGCATGTATAGTGTACATATCTTGTATGTATGGTGTATGTATCATGTATGTATTGTGTATTGATCATATATGTATCATATATGTATCACGTATGTATTGTGTGTGTATCATATTTGTATAGTGTGCATATCATGTATGAATTGTGAATGTATCTTGTTCGTATTAGTGATTCACACAGTGGAGGCTGTCTAAACCGGCATTTTTCAGGACTAAAGAAATAATCCAGTTTAGACAATGTGCCCAATTGTAGAGCTGAAGATAAATGTACAAGCCACAGATGGGACTGAGATTTTATGTCGGCGTTGACAACTTCCTGGATTGGGCAGATGCCGGTTTTGACAGCTTCCACTGTATATAACTGCTCAATATCCCCATCAGTCAGGTGTATATTTGCATGTTTTGGTATACAGCACTGCCCTACGCACATAACTCTGTATATGTCATGGATGTAAAACTGGATGTGTACAATGTAGGTTGTTCACTGGTCATGGGGGCCCTGCGGGCTCAGGGAACATAAACAAACCTCGCGGGTGCATGAGCCCATGGACTCCAAGGGACCAGTGAATAACGTATTTATCTTACCAAACACTTGAATTTTAATTTTGAGCTGTTTGAAGCACTTCTGTTGAATGCGAGGCGAATCGCCATTTTGCAAACGACACAATGTAAACAGATTTAGAGTTATCTCCCTTCCATCAATTTTCAATTGCAAAACATCGGTAATTTCTGTGCTTTATGCGTGATTCAATGGTATTCAAGGCAAAGAAGTACTCCCATGAAGCACAAGAAGAGTTCTGTATTCCCAGCGGTGTACATTGAAAATGATACATCGCCTGTAAGCGGGGTACATTGAAAATAATAGAATAGGGCTTAGCCAATCAGAAAGCGACATTCATGTGTGAGGTAAGATAAGGTGATTTATACCCATACTATTGCTGTTGCTGCAGGCATGATGAAGGACGTGTTTGGTGACTACTCTGAAGCGTTCTACTTCGGCGGAGGGATGACTGTGTTGGCAGGCATCGTCATGGTTATCTCCAACATCCTGCTCGTCGTCCAGAGACGGAAACATTCGTCATCGCTGGATGCATGCAAGTCACACTGACAACGTGAGATCAGGTTATCAGCTCTTGCTGTTTGTGATGGAATCTTGAAGCCGTCAGTTCATGTGAAGTATCTTCACATGTCAGTTGTCTTCACATGTCAAGTATCTTCACATGTCAGGGGTCTTCACAAGTCAAGTATCTTTACGTCAGGTGTCTTCACATGTCAAGTAGCTTCCCATGTCAAGTGTCTTCACATGTCAAGTATTTTCACATGTCAGGTGTCTTCACATATCAGGTATCTTCATATGTCAGGTATCTTCACATGTTATTGTCTGTTATTTTCGGGAGATATTGCTCGTTTTTTACAACTTATAGAGTGCATTTATTTTATAGATTCACAACTCAATGGTACTAAGACGGTTAACTGTAAAAACTTCATAGAGATTACAACTCACATGACATGCTGCACTATGGATGCTGCACTTGGATGGAAGAGGGATAAGGGTGGAGGTGTCATATGTGTCGAAGTTGTTTCAAGGTTTGATGTTTCACTTCCAAACAACATCTGAACAACATGAAATGTTCACATGTTGCCCAAACCCACAGAAACAAATACTCATTATAGTCCTTCATTATACTGACTCGGGGCTTGTTGTTATCAATCTATTTCAGATTCCTGGTAATTAGGCATCAGATTTGCCTGATGGAGTGGACAAGTCATGTTGGTTTTTACTATTTCGTGATCTCCATTCTTAATACTTAAACAACCTCTCATGGCTGACTCCGGCCTGTATAAATGATGGTGTTTTTCATTTTTATATATCAGTGTTTAGTGGTCCAGTTATCACACCTACTTCCTTATATTATACAAGGCATGGTGGAAACGGTAACTTATCAAGTTTCTATCACAGGTACTGTAGTTGTACAATAATACAATGTTTCCTGTCAAGATTTGGGCTTGTATGGGTAAGAAAAAAAAGGAATCACATACCCTCATGTACTTACCCAAAGTGGTATCAAGTACTGGAAATGTACAGAATACAGCACTGCTGTCAACTTTCTGAATATGCAAGTAAAATTTCAGTGAGATTATTATTGAAAACTTGAAAGGGTGGCAATAAGGCATTGAAACTGATCTCAGACTTTTTAACCAGCCAATATAAGGTTTAACATCATTACTTACATTCCTAATTAAATCACAGAACTTTTTGTTCCTGCTGGAACTGTAACTTGACTGCTCACTGCCCATTACAGTCGTTAATGATAACCTCCATTAATCAGATAGTAACAATGATATGATGCCATATCTGTTCACTGTATCATAACTTTGCGTTCATGGATTTACATGGCTGGGGATTTTTATTATAGGCAGATAATGGCTGCCAGTCCCCTTCCCTGGCTATCATGAATACACAGACCCTCATTTTATGTTTACATCCGTTAGACAGTGTGTATAAGTACCCGAGATGTTGAAATGTTGGGTTGATTATATTACATTTATTATTTTGTTCAATTTTTACATTTCTGATCATTTACCTTATTTTAACCAATTATTTCCACCCTCTTCTATTATTCCATATTGAAATGTAATCCATTTTCTTAAGCAGGTATATGTATATACGTTGATTATGTATTTCAGAATGAAATAAAACCAGTGAATTAGGAAGATACTTATATGCATTCCACATGGTTGTGGATAACACAGACATAGAGGCAAGGTGCAAACCCACCTCCAAGATTGTAATTAGTTACCATGGTTACAGATATATGTGTAATCAGATATCGTGTGAAAAGATCTGTGTCTATATGAAAAACCCCAGGCATTGCTGTTTGTAAAGACATAATAAAAGTGATGCCTTAGACATTGTGTGCTGTTGGTTTTATCGTAGGCATTCCTTGCGTCATCTTTAAGGCATTGGCAGTGAAGTGAACATTGATAAAACTACCAGTGAAAGGGACAAAGATCACTCTAAAGCCATGTGGTAAATGACGTCTTTGTTAACTGTCGCATGGCCACTCTGCTGAATTCACGCCGCCATATAGCTGGAATATTGCTGAGTGCGGCAAGATTTTCGAAGTTGTGATAGCGCTAAGATCGACTTTCAGTGTTGCTAATGCTTTTACAACTATCATAGAACTAAGAGAACTTTGAAAATTGAGGCCATGCTAAATATCGAATACGTTTACTTTCATTTTTAATATTCAACAGTACATGGACGAAGACAAAGGAGTAAATAAGGTGAAAAAAACAGTAATTATACATCTAAATCTGTTCATCACTGGTCTGATGTCTGTTCAACTGGAAACTACGGGAGGTTTGATTGTCCGTCACCTCGTACAGTCGGTCACAGTTAGATTTCTTAGATGCGGTGACAATTCAGTCGTTGGTGACGAAACAGGCCCGTGTTCATTTCGGGTTTTGGCCTGAAATTGGCAGCCTGCCCATGGCATCCCTCGGAACCGAATCTATCAGTTGTGCTAACACCGTCGTCAAGCCAGCTTTGATTGTCATTTACGTCACATATATTATATTGTTATGAAGAAGTTGTATATCAATAGACCTATCACCCTCGTTCACCACACTGACTTCCAAACGCCAATGACAGAAGGCATCAGACGTTTTGAAATAGCTCTGGAAATTACATTCATGTGCAAATTGTACATTTCACATAATTTACAAAGTCTGTCGAGAAAGTCGTGAAATCCAATGTTCTTCATGTTCCACTTAGGCTATGAGGAGATTGGCTGTAATGTTAACTGATGACAACCTGGACAGAAACAGGGCTATTCTTGTGAAATAACGACACCACATTGAATTTATAGTGAAGGGGTTTAACTTTACACAGCTTTCAGCAATATAATGGTGGACACCAGATATAAGTTTCATACGTTATGTCCATTTGGGGAATCGGGTCTTCGGTGTGACGACAAAGCTTTTACCACTGAGCACCCCCGAGAGACCAACTTTACAAGCTATATCATCCGAATCTGCAAAAACCTCTTCATAGCGTCATACTTGCTGACGAAATTACCTTGACCAATTGCCTAAGTTTCAGTTACCAGTTTAAAGGCCTTCAAAATGCTGCTTTGACAACCTGGTAATTAGATGAACTATTAAGTTAAAGAAAAAGGAGCTCTAAACCTTTATACCCCTTGCAAGAACACTGCCCAATGCTTATCTGGCTTCTCCAAATTGTTGGCCACCAATTGCTAGATTAACTTTGCAGTATGACATATGAAGGAAGAAGGGACAAGACTGTTCGGAAAGATCAAACTATTAATGACTTATTTTGATCTTGACAGAGTTCATTCTGTGAATCTCTTTATTTCACTGGATTTTCAATATTGCCCAATCTGAAGTTTTCTAGTAAAATCTGCCTTTTTTAAAGTCCACACGTAAATTCATTCTTCAGTCAAATCCATAGCATCAACATGCAAAACTTATTCCTGAACCAGATACGTAATTTTCTCATTTTAGTGAGTGATTCTGATTACGCCACATTTAGCTGTATACCTGCAATATCACAACAGGAAACACCCGAGATGGACTTCACACATTGTGTCTATGTGGAGACCCGAACCAAGGTCTTCCGCCCGACGATTTTGACATATTAAGCATGCCTGACTTGATGCCAAATGATTATGATTTTTGGCCAATACCCCGGTAAGTTTTACTGAGTAAGTGACTGCTTCCGATGGCCAACGACTCCGCTACATCAAACAACATAGTGATTGATGCATTCCCACAATGACTGATATTAGAATGTTAACCCAAAACGTCTCACAAGTAATGTTGTGTTAGACTGATCATGGACGAGCCACGAACATCATCTAATGCCAGTTTTTCAAACCTAAACAATAATTTGACGCAGACACCCGTCGGTATTCAACGCGCAACTAACAATCAAGAAATGCAGTAGAGTGAACAAATATTATCAAACTGACTAGGCCCATAATTCATTATAACTCACTGCACGTAATTACTATGGAAATACACAAGCGTGACAAGTGAGTATAAATGCAGTGGAGGTGAAAACAGAAATAGAGTGATGATTACAATAAAGTCAGTGATAATTACATGTATATTCACATGGCAACAATAGGCTTCTTTCATAGGTTTACGCGGAATCCAAGGAATTTGCAAGGATCGTCGTCACACGAGCGTTGCGATGTGAACTGATAGCGCGTCTTATGTCTTAAAACTTTAAAAAATGTTCCGTGATGGTCCAGTTATCTGAAAAGGTATATTGACGGTT
The DNA here is from genome assembly GCF_037392515.1 of Haliotis asinina. Taxonomy (NCBI): domain Eukaryota; kingdom Metazoa; phylum Mollusca; class Gastropoda; order Lepetellida; family Haliotidae; genus Haliotis; species Haliotis asinina. The sequence goes on from NC_090281.1 coordinate 47,259,196, forward strand.
TAACTGCATATAACATTATGGGTAAATCATGGGTAAATAAGTGTGTACTGTTAGATCAGCACGTGCTATGAGAATAATTTCCAAAAGACAAATAGAAATATAAAGAAGAAATTGAAAATTGTCACATGTATGTTGTTGCACATTGTCTGATATCATGAAATTGTTCGAGTGATGATTTTTTCGTTTCTTAGTAAAGACCCTGGGTTACACAGACAAAGGCACCCAAAAATGAATATATTAAAAATTAAAAATCTAAAACAACAAAAAAAACCAAAAACAAACCAAAACAAAACAAACAAAAAACACACAAACAAACAAACAAGAAAAAACAAGTAACTGCATGACGAACCGTGTCAGTTCATGATGAAGTAATTTTAACCAGTCCGTATGTGTTATCAAGATAATAATAAGCCAATTAAGCGACATAGAGACTTAATTTGTAAGCCATCAATCTAAAGCACGACCAGTGTACTTGCATCTTTGACTTTCTGTTAGCAAGCCCGTCCCTAGTTATAGTTTACAACAGCACAAGCAGATTGTAAATAATAATAATAAATATATGTAAAGAAGATATTTAGGCAAAAATATTAAAAAAAACACACCATGAATTACTCAAGGCAAAGGCATTCATGTACTAATGACAAAAATGAACGATATATACCAGTGGGCAAAAGAAAGTGAACATACCTATTAATGATCGATAAAAGAGAAACCAAAAATGTTTGCTAAGTTATACAGAGAACACTAAACTATGTTCCCGGTAATACCATATCTATGAAACGAGTGAATGGTATGTTATTTAACGAGCAAAAGCTAGTTACATACCGATACCATTTATGAATTTCATAAATATGGTATTACAGGGGACATAGTTTAGTATTTTATTTATTACTCACCCAACATTAGAAAAATAATATCAATCAAAGTAATTCTTTCCTAAGAATTCAAGGGGTGTGACGACTCTTAGCCTCCCTCGGGTCTAAAACTATTCTGACAGAGGTATTAGTATTATGACGTCACAACTGTAAATCACTTTGATGTCATACGGCATCACACGATATATTATTACACAATGTGTAATAACTTTACAAAATTATTAAACAGTGATATTTTCAATGGGTACTCAATAAAGTACATTTCACGAAGCCAGCATATGGGGCAATGCGCCAAAACTGTCTATGAGAAACTCATCACACAGGAAGAGCACTTGTCGTGTACTTGACAGAGGGGTAGGAATAACACCCAGAAACAAGAGTCAATCAGGAATGTCCCAGTCATTTCAAGTCTCTGGTCAGGCATACACATTCTTAGGAATAATGTTACCACCTCTAGCAGCAGTATTTTCAAAGATTCGCCTTCTCATCGATGCCGACGAATGATATCATTCGGAATCCTATTTCACTCGCCCCTGAGAGCGTCTGCAGGTTCGTGTCGATTCACTAGGGGTCGTGGTCGTTTTCTCACATAACGATTGAGGTGATTCCACAAGTGCCCTATGGGGTTTAAGTGAGCACGCTGCCCATGGAAGAACTTGGATATTCTGGGCGAAGTTCTGGACATCTCGCGCTGTGTGGAGCCCGTCGTGCTGCAGACGTGTTCCCTGTGGTATTGCTTGTTGAAAAAAAGTCATCTCTGTATCTGTGAGCGTTCATGTTTCTATGTATTACGACTAATCGTCTGCCTTGATTCCCACAAATTCCTCCCCATGCCATCACACCGTCTCCTCCAAAAGGATGCACTTTTTGGACGGAGTTCGGCTCTAGTCTTTCTCCCCTGCGACGGTATACTCGCACCCGGCCATCATTATGGAAGGCGGTGAATATACTTTTGCCTGTAAAGACCACTCGATCGCTGCCTATATCGTACCAGCCAGCGACGCAACATGGCCGTTGTTGGCGCCCATCTGCCTCATACCTCGAGATCTCTCTCTCTTGACTGGTTTCTGTGCCATAATTTCGGTGGTTTCCTGTCAGCTGAGATATATGGCCACCGGTTCGTTGCCTTGTCGTACCACTTCTCGACAAGCATTTTGCAAAATCTACGAGATGCACGGTTTGCCATTTTTTGCAAATTCACGTGTTTGTACACAGCCAACATGCTGCGTTTTCAAGAGCGCATGATTAGTCAGTGAACCGTTTATATCCAAAAGGATCTTACTAGTTTGAACAACTCTGCCTAAATTTCAGAATAAAAAGTGTTCACTTTCTTTTGCCTGATGACTGAGAATTTAGTCTCTTGACCAACCAAAATAATCGTTTTAACTAGCTGATCGTTTCAGCCATTTGACCAGAGACCATATACCGATATATATGATTTGACCAAAGACTGAAAATTTCAGTGAGATTGGCTGTAACATATATCCCTTTTCTCTGGCACCAACTTTTAAATACAACATACAAATGTTATTAGAATTCTTTTTTTAAGTAGTTCTCGTTATCAAAATGTATCATGTAATTCTTTGCTATGCGAACAAATCTCATCCGTTTGCAAACATATTTACTCATGGTACTCAATATGCACGCGCATGGAGAATTATCTCCCCTGTTTGACAGGTCACCTTACACGAAATCTATGACACTCCACTCCGATGGAAAAATACACATGTCCGATTATTAGCTTGTCCTTACATGCAGCACCGTGCGAGGTGATGCAATGGGACGTAAAAACTCATCATGTCGTGGAAAAGCAGATTGACACCGGGAGATACATTTTCAATGTGAAGTTGACTTTGTCGTCGGTGATCAAGAAAGTTGTTGAAGAACATAGATAGACTGAAGTGACAGTGGCACTGACAGGTAGGATAATTTGATGGTAGTAATCAATATCTTAATTGCGTTTACCTTTCATTTCTTAGTTTGATTTATTTCATTGTTATATATTCAGTTAGTTGGCTGTACATAGTCAAATTTAATATAGTGCTTTTGACATGCTCTTTAAACCAGAAACAGATTATATCAATTAGATCTATATGGTTTCTGTTTAAACGAATGACTCTGCCAAATATCTTGAACCTCCTGCTTGCATGATGTTTTTAAGGAGCTGGCGTCATAGATAGAATACTAGAAATGTATATTGTTAATAGAAATTGTGTTGTGGGGTTTAAACTAAAATAGCATGCTTAAAGGTCACATGCAACCAAAAAATCAAACATAATTAAAACACATATATCACTTATTCATGACATATAATATACACTGCTCCTTTTAAAAAAAACAGATAAACACAATTATAAGCGTACAATCGCGAGTCAAAAGTGCAATATTTTGTACTTGGGCTTACTTCCCCCGAAACGAAGCCCTCGGGAGACCGAACCCAGCCATAGCGGGTGGATATGCTTTCAAGTGAAACGACGGCTTCCGATTGGCTGTTTCATTTGCTGATATGCTAGGTTTCATTGTGTGTACAGAAAGATGATCTGTTTGATGGGCATTTTAGAAGTATAGCCAGTCACCAGAAAGTAAAATTCTTTATGGATAACAACTTCTTTTAGTGTATTTGATCCGTCGTTTCAGTATGGATTCATATACAATTGTCAAACAAAATCATATACACTAAAAGAAGTTGTTATCCATGAAGAATGTATATAGAGATGTTGGGTTTGGAAAATACATATTCTCTGAATTTGCGCTCCATCCAATAAAAAAATCATGTCAGTAGAGATAGTAAACTACTGCGCGGCTGGAATCTGTCATTCGTCCAAGTACAAGGCAGGACTTGAAACTGACAAGAGTTTGCACCAGTTTGCGTCAGATCCAGTCATCCAAAAAAAATGGATGTAGTTTGTTTGCAACCCACAGACATGAAAACATGTCATGTGTATCACACGTGCCTAATTACATAATGTGGCAGACACGGGACTCGGGTGCACGAGTCATAAATCAGCTTGTTTTCTTTATGTCGTATAGTCTGATAGGTGTTAAGTTCAAATCGCACGTGGTCAATGACTGAAGCTGTGTATTGCATGTTGTCTTTAGCAGACAGGCAGGCAGACATATAGGTGTGAATAAACCAGACACTGAGCTTTCTCTGTGACAGATACTGCTCACCACAATCAACATGTTTTTTTTACGTAACGAGCAGATTATTTACACAACCAAGATTAGACTACTGCTCACGACCTCAGTATGCATACTGTTTCAAGCTCCGCGAATCTATTCACTGCGCATGCGTTATGGACGCAGCGCAGCACAGCTGTTGAAACCAGTTTTCCCCCCAGCGCTGGGGGGAATTTAGTGAAACGTTTGAACTCCGATTTCGCGGGCTTTTTTTTCATCGCGTTTTTTTCAACTTTATAGATTGAATTGGCATTTATAATTCGTTTCGGTAATTGCATACCAAAAGGTACCAGAATCTGCAAAGTTGTGTTTTACGTTGCATGTGACCTTTAACACTGCAGTAAGTAGGAATTTGAGAGAGAGAGAGAGAGAGAGAGAGAGAGAGAAGAGAGAGAGAGAGAGAGAGAGAGAGAGAGAGAGAGAGAGAGAGAGAGAGAGAGAGAGAGAGAGAGAGAGAGAGAATGCTAACACATAAAGCTATAAAGCTGCTGACTGCTACTTGATTAATCAAAACTTTCTTGCAGTTTTTTTTAGAAATGATCTGGTCACCATTAGGTTCTAAAAGGTTGTTTTCATATTACGACCATGCTCTTTCATAGACTGAGCACTGAGAAACATAGGACACAGATTGCTTGATATGTACTCATGCCCAAGGCCTGACCGAACAGGACAGTGTTTGTGGGATTATTGCTTTTTTCAATGAAAGGAGCTCTCCACCTATCATCAAATGCCTTGATGTTGTATGGTGAAATCATGTATTTGTTAAAACACTACAGATCTAGTGAAATCTGACATGTTCTTTGAAACCCTCTACCATCACTGGTGGTGAAATGTGACATGTTTGTTGAAATCTTCTATCATTACTTTTAGTGAAATCTGATGTATTTGTTGAAACCGTCTGCTGTCACCAATGGTGAAATCTGACATGTTTATTGAAACCTCTACCATCACTAATGGTGAAATCTTACATGTTTTTTAAACCTTCCACTGTCACTAAAGATGAAATCTGACATGTTTTTGAAACCTTCCACCATCACTAATACTTAAATCTGACTTGTGTGTTGAAACCTTCCACCATCACTAATGACGAAATCTGACATGTTTCCTGAAACCCTCTACTGTCAGCTAGCAATGGGATAGAACTGACATCATATAAATACTGCAATAACTGTGGTGTGAAGTCTTGAGGGCCCACAACTTAACATCAGGCAAAACACCCCAGTACGGGTTCCTGTTTATAAAACACCCACTGTCTGGTGATACTAGAGATCCCTTGCGTTTTATGGAAGTGATGGAATAGTGTTTGGGTGTATATTGTGATTATCAAGCAATAGTTATCATTGCGTATCATTCTGACAATCTTCCTGTTTTGAGAGAAATTTGTGCCTCTAGTTGACGAGCATTATGACGTGAGAATATTTATATTTTCGGGTCCTGTGGAATGCAGATAAGATGCAGAATATGGGGTTGGCTGCACAGCTTTCTGCATCAGTGATGTTATTCATAAGAATGAATGGGCATTTCTAAACTTGTATAATGTACTTGTATAGTTTACTAGTCACAATGAACAGTGACACATGCCTCAGAGGGGATATTCTTAGGACTTTGACACACAAGATACGACTTTGCTATGTAAGGGTTAATCTGCCTCACAGTCCCTGAACCACATTATTTCCCTACTGCCTAGCCTTCTCTGCAGTGCTGAAGCTCTAAATGAAGCAAGTGTAGATTTCTCCATGTCCCAAATTTCAATCTCCCTGGAGCTCCTTTTCAGTTTAGATGGGTTTATTTGTTACTGTCAAAATTATATATATTCGAGGACTAAGCATTATTCTATGCAAGGGTGTATTCTCCATATAGAGGTGACTAAGCAGACATGTGGACAGGTGATGATGTATACCGGTACTTCAGTTCTCTGGGCCTCCTTGTCCTGACCATGAAGTCAGCTGGATCACAGTGTCCTACATATTTCTGTGTGATGTACAGCTCCCTATGAGCCTAGTTTTGTGTTACAAACAGAATGGGATTCATCCATGTGAACTGGAATCAGAATAATGTGAAATGTCATTGTCTCAAATTCCGATTATCATGAGTTCATTTTGCAGCATGTTCACGAGCCCTGTTCATGGCAAGTTTACATTGTCATATTACACTGGTGTGTCAACAGGCCCCCAAACAATCTCAACCTACAAACCCACTTTTCTTTCTCCTTATAGCTGAGTTATCTATGCGCTGGCAAATTTGATCCAGGTTTTGGCCTTGTAAAAGTGCACTTTACTTTGAAGGACAGGTAGGTTGACAAGCATCTCTCAATACATGTGCTGTTTGTTGCATTGTCAGATATGCTTTTATATGCCGGTTGTAGATATGGAGTGTTAGTTACTCATTTAACATCAGCAAACAAACTGTATCTATTGCCTGTCTGTGTGTATAGTGTGATTTCTTGTTGGAAGTTCACTATACTTGCTGACAGTCAGAGTACTTGTCATCCGCTGTCATTCATTGACTGTATGTGTGTCAACAGAGTACTTGTCATCCGTGAACTGTATATGTAAACAGATCTAGAGTATTCGTCATTCATTGACTGTATGTGTGTCAACAGAGTACTTGTCATTTGTGGACTGTATATGTAAACAGATCTAGAGTATTCGTCATTCATTGACTGTATGTGTGTCAACAGAGTACTTGTCATTTGTGGACTGTATATGACAAATGAGTACTTGTCATCCTTGGACTGTATATTTCAACAGAGTACAGTGGACTCTGGCAACATCGGCCTCTGTAAACATTGGCATTCAGTCTACAACGGCACAAAGTTTCAGTCCCGGCAGAAATGCACTTAATTATCATATAGAAACATCTGTAAACATCGGCTTCTGTCTACTCCGGATAAATGGCACAAGAAAGACGGCGCAACCCTTTGATGTGGTTAGGTCCAAATGATGTAACAACACAATTCACGGTTACTACCCGAGATTATTCAGAAATTGGAAATGTCAATGAGTGTCTTGTTAATTAGTGAATGATACTTGTCCCTTACATAGAGTGTTGAATAGTGGGCACTGTAACAACACATTTCCCGATATTATTCAGAAACGGGAAATGTCAATCAGTATCTTGTTAACTAGTAAGTGGTACGTGTCACATAAATAGAGTAATTAGAGGGTACTTAAGGTAAAATCGTATAATGTCAGTAGTGTAACATTCAGTATTGCCAAAATGTCTTGGCCCGCGAAACATGCAAGGTGTGAGTTGACACTTCAACAAAAAGTGCAGTTGATAGAAGATTTTGATAAAATGCCTTGACCCACACAGAAAGCATGTGCACTCAGATTAAACACTTCGCATCTAGCCAGGAAGTACAACTTCTACATCATGTGCAGAACTTAGAAAGTGCAGTGGAAGACAGTGGAAGGCATCAGCACAGAAAATACAAAGCAAGATCAGTGACTGTTTTACTGTGTGAACAACCTTGTTATTAATGCTAACGTACGACTTCCGTTGTGCGTCAGCGTCATGAGGCAAACTGCCTATACCGGCACTTTGTAAAACCAGCATTTTTATTTGGTCCCGTGTGGTGCCAGTATTGATAGAGTATTGAGTCCACTGTACTTGTCATCCGTTGACTGCATATGTCAGCAGCGTACTTGTAGTCTATTTACTGTATGTGTTGTGTCTTTAAAGCATGAGTTTCTTTGAACTCTTCTACCAGGAATCCATTGTATGGTAAGGTTAAAACAGCATTAATGACCAAGCCATTGTAACCAAGGTGGCATGACCGGTTCTCAGAATCACTAACGACATCAAAGTGCTACACATCACATTTACCCTCAATTGTATGTTTGTGTCTTTATTTACTGTTTAAATAGCACACCCATAATGCATTGCAAGCCATGTTCCAGATGTTTACAGAAAGGCTGACTTTGAAGCCCGAGGGAAATTGCTGAAATTCAGAAATAATGATGTTCAGGCCTTTAAGCTTCCGAACATAATGTTAAAATCAAATTTAATCTATCTGCATTATGTATAGCCATTCATATGCTGATACGCCCCTTTTGGAACACTAACTGCTAGTTTGACGTGTCACTGGACTGGACTGGGTCACATAGGTCATGTGTTGAAGAGTGTTACAACCATGTAAGATATGTCAACGCACGAACATGTCACAGGAAAACAGGGTTATTGTCATGCTGAGTTTGTCGTATGTGACAGCTGGGAGACTGACTGCATTTTGTCATGGTATGTTAGCCATGGGACATTAGTTATGGTACATTAGACATAGTCCTGTTTGTTTCTATCAGAGTCAACAGAGTAAATGTGTCAGTGGAGTGTTTGTTCAATTTCCAGTTGGTAGAGTGTCAGTGAATATATGTTATAACTACTCATATTTTACTTTTAAATGACAAGATGGGTAGGCCTCAAGTCAGTGATGTGAAAATACAGCATATATGACGTTTTCTTTTAAATGTATAGATAATCTGAATAGATTAACCAAAGCTGGTTAGGTGGATTTAATAATGAAACATTAAGTGACCATTTATAGAGTGCACCAGGCATGCTCAAAGTGCTAACAATCAAAGCACAGCACATTATTACTCCAGATAATCAGAGCTGCCTGTTAAGTGCTTGAAGCTTATAGTCACACATCCTGCCAGGTATCCTTCTTTTGCTGGATGAACACTTTTGAGCAAACCCACTTGCCTAAGCTGGGATCACATGTATCACAGGTGCTTCACTCTGGGGTAGGACTGAATTCCTAGAAACTCTCAGGAGTCAAGCCATCCAGAATAAACTAGCACAAATTCACCTCTTCTCCCAACTCCGCATCTTCTACCCCCCTGCGTTGATGGCGGGGTCCAAAAACATCTCGCTTTCTCACCAGGTCCCGCAGTCAGCCATGACACTTCCTAGTAGCAATTATGACCGATCTGTTGACTTCCATCTGAGTGAGGTCAGCGACAGATATGCTGTCACATCTAGACAACAAATGCCATTTCTGTACCAATGTATCATAAACAGTTTCCATGTTCACTGCAACAAGTGTCCATGGGTTGACCTGTTGTGGAACATCGATACGTCAACAGTAACATCTTGTTTAGTCTAATGCAAGTGTCTTGTATGAGGTTAGTACATTCTAATACAGGTCATGCTGACCGTCCCATGGTATTAGACCAAAATATTTGTGCTGAATGCAATCGTATGAACCCAAAACATTGTATGTTCTCAAATAAAAAAGTTATACAGAGACAGCTGTCTGCCATTTTGGTTCTCTCATTCTTTCAGTCCAGATTTAAAGCATTTAGTGAGATGCTTGTTGAGATAAATTCATTACCATCTGTTTGTTAGTTTGATATGGATACGATACGTATCACGATATCCTGGAATGATACGATATGATTAGATTCACATCACAATATGCTATCTATAGTTATTTTCTTTAAAAATGTATATTTTGATATCAAGTAACAGTGCAAATCTTTTATATAACTGTCAATTACTATTAAAAATTAACAATTTTAAGGTCAATGATATGTATCACGATACAAAAAAAGTATCAATATATTTATCGTCAGATAAATTATCACAATTATCGATACTACGATATATTTTCACAGCTCTGATAATCACACAGTAAGAAAAATCGACTGTCCCAGAGTGAGAGTGAGAGTCATCTATTATAAATGCATCCATTCCCTGACCTCTAAGGTTTGTTTAGGTTGCTGGTAGTGGTAATCACATCTGATTCAGTATGATATGTTTAGATCAACACTACCTGTAATTATCTGGGTTATATTTAACAGTGATTTTCAGTAATTTTAGTAATGTTTGTCGTAAGGGGCTACAAATGGGTCGAGTGAGCAGACTTGCTGACATGGTTGACATATGTCATTGGTTCCCAATTGCGTAGATATGTTGTTGATCACTGAATTGTCTGGTCCAGATTCGAGTATTTACAGATATAGTTGAAATTTTGCTGAGTCCAGCGAAAAACTAAACTAACTCACTCACTCACTCACTCACTCACTCACTCACTCACTCACTCACTCACTCACTCACTCACTCACTCAGATCAACACTGAATCACAAACATAAAAGCAGGTCTACAGTGAACACTGTCATAACCCGATATTGCAATACCAAGACCATAGTGACATGTTTCAAAGAAGAAAAGTCAGAGTTTTTTACATTTTTTCCCCCAAATGCAAGAAATAGTTTTTAACTTCTATGAGGTCCTACAACCTGATCCCATTTGTCGCTTCTTATGACAAGCATGGTTTGCTGAAGATCAATCCTGACCTGTATATTCTGGAGATTTATGTAGAAGCATATTAAAACTGCTGCTTGACAAGCATTAGATGAGCCACAACCTGACAAATGACTCCAATTTGCATATATGGAAACGGCCTCCAGAACATTCCATTTGAAACAAGAGGGAAACAGGTTCTCGTCTAAATATTGAAAAGTTCAATTTCCTTGTGCAAATCGGGTCGGTTTTTTGCTGAACTAAATCACTATATGAGACATATGGCGGTATTGATTTCACGCTACGGTCAGCATGTATTGCTCATGCTTAATCGCCAATCTACCTGTAGCAACCAAGTGTAGATAACTTGCCCTGCCTGCTTGTCACAAACACATTCACTGCGCTGGCTCATCTTATACTTGTCAAGCAGTATGTAGATGGGATTTTTGTAAACTGTGTGAGAGGAGCTTTTTTTCACCTTAGAGTGGTATCTTTTTTTAATTTATTGATTATGATGAAACGAATACATTATATTTTTAAATTTTCCTAATATCTGAATTCGGTATTGCTTGTTGTGGTTAGAATTAATAAGGATTTTTTTGGGTATAAATTATTACTTCATTATATATAATATGTGTTCATATGGCCTGTGATTGTGTTTAAAAATGCAAGTATGCATTGTATATGCAGCATTTGAAATAACAACCTGCTTGATCGCTCACGATGGGGTATTTTCAACACAGACTGCCAGATTGTCAAATTCTCCTGCCTGATGGTTGAGTTTAAGTTTAGGATAATAATTCATTATTAATTCACACACAAATCAGAATTGAACAAATAATTTTTTTAGTGCGTTGGCACTTTTGGTTTTTGTGGTCTGGTAAATTTTGATCAGGGCTGGCAAGTTTTGCATCTAACCACCTTTTGCTCTGGCTGAAATATGGGGAGTTTTATACCCTGGTATACCTGTGAATGTCAAACCTTTGCTTTGCTTTTCATGTTGACTGTAATTTGTGAACAGTAAAGTGAGAATATATGTAAATAGAGCCATTAATCAATTTGTGACAGACTGGTTTGCAGCTGCTGCTCTGTGAACGAAAGTTTATATCACTGTGTTTTCAGGCAATGTTGACAGATCAAAATGGTTGGAAGCATCAGCACCACCGCAGACACAACCAACGGTCAGTTTTCACCTGACACAACCAGAAATGGTGAAATGGGTGACGACTCCAAGGGGAAACAACTCTTAGCAGGGAGTTATGAAGGGAGACAACCCATGGATAATGAAGAATTACACTTAACTGGCAAAGAAGATGGAAAAGATGTGGAAAGAGATAATAATGAAGGGACCCGACTTGTTCTAGATGAGAGTGAACACGGGGATGCGGAGGGTGATGAGTGTGAGGTTCAGGTTGATGTGGAAGACAAACCTAACCAGAGTGTTGATTATGGATTTTACAAGTGGATTGTTGTCTTGGGATGTTTTTTTCAACATTTTTTAACAGGTATGTCAAGTTCAGCATTTAATACCTATAAACACTAAAAAGACTAGATGAATTTGTGCTTTTGATATATACCTCTTACAAGGTATTAAACAACACTGTTATATTTCAGTTGAGTTTAGTTAATGGTGACATTACATCTAGAGACTCAATGGAAGTACAAGGTGCTGCTCAACTTCCTTGAGTGGTATACATATTTGACAGACATTATCACACATGAAGCTTAAATGCCTTTTCATGCCAAACTGATGTCAAAACACAACAAATGACGAAACGTGAACTGAAAAGTGACCCTAATGAAATGTAACAGTTAGGTTGGTTTTAATTTCTTTATGCCTTATGTTTTACAAAGTGTATGCATATTTGCTGTTTGCTCTGATAGTCTAGGGCAGTGGGGTAGCCTAGTGATTAAAGTGTTCGCTTGTCACGCTACCAACATGGGTACAATGTGTGAAGCCCATTTCTTGAGTCCAGTGCTGTGATATTGCTAAAAACGGCAAAAAACCATATGCACTCACTCTAAGAATAATTGTTTTCCACAGGGGGTTTTGAGCGATCAGATGGAGTGCTGTATCTAAAGCTGATCAACAGATTCAATGAGAGTGCCCAAGCTACAGCCTGGGTAGGGTCACTGTCATCGACTGTCCGTCTCATTCTGGGTATGTATGAAGTGAACAGGTGTTGATGAGCAGGTGTCCATTGCCTCTCTGTTTACTGTTTGAACAAATATCTCCAGGACCCCAGCTGATCTAACCCCACTGATATAACATGATCTGATCTGACCCCACTCATCTGACCCCAGCTGATCTGACCCCAACTAATGTTACCCAATAATCTGACCCCACTGATTTGCCCCACTAATCTGATCTCGCTAACCTGACCCCACTGATCTGATCCCAGCTGATCTGGCCCCACTAATCTTACCCCAGCTAATCTGATCCCTCTAACCTGACCCCACTGACCTGATCCCAGCTGATCTGGCCCCACTAATCTTACCCCAGCTGATCTGACCCCACTGATTTGCCCCACTAATCTGACCCCACTGATCTGATCCCAGCTGATCTGGCCCCACTAATCTGACCCCAACTGACCTGACCCCACTGATTTGCCCCACTAATCTGATCCTGATAACCTGATCTCAGCTGATCTGACCCCACTAATCTGACCTCAGCTGATATAACCCCACTGTACTGACCCCAGCTGATCTGATTCCGCTGATATGACCCCAGCTGATCCGTCCCCTGCTTATCTTACCCCACTGATCTGACCCCTCACCCACAACCCACCCTAATGATGTACAGTTTTTGGTATTATTCAGCCATCTTAGTTCTAAATTAAAGTGTTTTGTATGATGGGGTCCAGCATAGGTGTTGCAGTTTTACGCTATATCAAATTTTCACCTTAATTTGACTTTTTAGCTTTATCTTTTATTCGTCTTGCATGAGTCCTCAGATGTGGTAACACATAATCCTCTTTATCGGTGCTTGTTTCTGTCTAAAACAGATCCTGAACTAGTTCCAGTCATTGGAATCAAAATGTCAATTGCCTCCGTGAAAGCTGCATTATACTGCATAGTTTTGTGCTGGGAATGAAAACTAGGTTCACAGTATTGTTTTGTCCATTTTCCAGGCCCTGTGTACAGTGCCTTCAGTAACGTATCCACTTTTCCAGGCCCTGTACTTTCAGTAACATATCCACTTTTCCAGGCCCTTGTGTCCAATGCCTTCAGTAACATATCCACTTTTCCAGGTCCTGTGTCCAGTGCCTTCAGTAACCGTTTTTCAAGTCGAGTGGCCACCATAGCGGGCGGCCTCATCATGACTGTTGGTGTCCTCATCAGTGGCTTCGCTCCAAACCTCATCTTCCTCTACTTCAGCTATGGTGTAATTGGAGGTGAGTGGGATATTTTTACAGAAATTTTTTTCAGACTCTTCCACTTGTAATAAGTGAAATGCACATGCTGTAACCATCTCCTTCCCTGTCACCACCTGCACTGTTTCACTAACTCACACAGTCATCCACTTCCACTTCTCACCATCCGACTCCTCTCCACTTCACTTCCACTCCAGATGCTGTATTTGTATTCAATTTATTGGCCACAGCTTGTCATTTACATCTGACCTTATCATTGTCATTATCAACAAACCGCTACTTTTTGGTGCTTTTTTCAAAATCAGACAGCTGAAATAGACATAATATTGCTGACTTCTTCCCTTTCTCCCACCTTCACCCCTTCACTCACTCACTCACTCCAACCTTCACTACTCTTCATCCTGTAATGTTTACGTTCTTTCCACTCCACTCTTCTCCACTCTGCTCCACTTTCTTCGCTCACCTCAACTTCACTCTGCCCCTGTTCCACTCCTCTCCAACCTGCTTCTCTCACTCTGGACCTGTAAAAGTACGAGTAGAATAGGCTTTCAGCAACCCATGCTTGCCATAAAAGACGACTATGCTTGTCGTAAGAGACAACTAACGGGATTGGGTGGTCTGGCTTACTGACTTGATTGACGCATCTGATCGGTTCCCAATTATGCAGATCGATACCTATGCTGTTGATCACTGGATTGTATGGTCCAGACTTGATTATTTTTTCCGGCCCTTTCCACTCTGCTCCTCTCCCTCCACTCCACTCTGCTCCTGTTCCGCTCTTCTCCACTCTGCTCATCTCACCATGCTCTCCTCCACTACACTCTGGCTCCGCTCCCTTCCGCTCTAGTCTGCTCCTGTTCCGCCCCTCTCTGCTCTGCTCCTCTCAGCTCTGCTCCTATCGCTCCGCTCCCCTCCTGTTCCACTCCTCTTCGCTCTGCTCTGTTCACTTGACTCTCCTCGTCTCTGCTCTGCTGCTCTTGCTCTGCTTCACTCCATTTGACTCTGGTCCTGTTCTGCTCTCGCTCCACTTCCCTTCACTCCCCTCCACTTCACTCTGCTCTTGTTCCGCTCTGCTCCTCTCACTCTGCTCCCCTCCTCTCTGCTCTGCTCTGCTCCTGTTCAGCTCTGCTCCTCTCTCTCTGCTCCCTCCTCTCCCCTCCACTCCTGTTCTGCTCCACTCCTCTACTGTGTGCTCCTCTTGTTGCACTCTCTTCCAAGCCACACTGCTCCTGTTCCGCTCTGTTCTGCTCAGCTCCTTTTACTCCACTTCACTCAGCTTAACTTCAGCTTAACTCCACCTGACTCTTATCCTCTGCACTCCACTCCACTCACCAGATGCAGTATTTCAATTCAGGTATTGGCCGGAGCTTGTCGTATACCCCTGGCCTTGTCACTGTCGGACAATACTTTGCCAACAAACCTGGGTTGGCAGTGGGATTGGCTACATCAGGTGTTGGTGCAGGAACATTTGTCATACCACCGTTAGCTGACTTCTTGTTTGACGAGTTCAACTTCGTGGGCGCTTTCCTCATCTTGAGTGGGCTGTCTCTAAACTTAGTTGTCAGTGGAGCTTTGTATCGCCCCCTTGATCTGCATAAGAAAATCCTGGCAATACAAAGGTAGGTGATTTGACATCTTGCGTTACAGACTACATCCCCCTTTTCCCTAAAAAATATTTGCCCCAACCACTTTTCTGTAGTATACATGCGTATGTGTGTATATATATACATTATATGTTTTATTGAGGGCACTTTTGTGTTTCCATTTGAGAAGAAAGAAGGAAAGAACCAAAACGAAGTCCATCCATGAAGTCCAGTCTGGAACACATGCGGGGGAGGATGTAGAGCTTCTTGTCAAGAAGCCTGGGTCTGTCAAAGACACCTACAAAGAACCAATTCCAAATTCCAGAAACTCTGATGGGCACAAGTTCTCCACTGCTACAGCAGCAGACCAGGTTGCTATGGCAACAGACCATGTTACTCCCCAGAAAGCTGTGTCCATTGACAACACAAGTAGTGTAAACAACAACAAAAGGTCTTGTCGGCATGCTATATTCACAAAATGTGTTCCTGAAAAAAGCGAAAAACTTCAGAAGGAGAAAAAACCAAAGCTGTTGGAATTGTCACTTTTGAAAAACCCTCCTTTTTTATTGTTTTGTATAAGTATAGCGCTGTTTACTTTATCCTTTAAATCTGCATTTACCTTTTTACCTGCGTTGGCAAAGTCTCGCGGCTGCACCGAGAGAGAAGCTGCATTGCTCATGTCAGTAGCTGGTGTCCTTGACACTCTTGGGCGGATTTTAGCAGGATTTGTCTTAGATTTTAAAAAAATTAGAAAATTTCGACCATATGTGTATAATGGAGTGATGTTTGTGATTGCAATGTTATCTTTTGTGTGTCCATCATTGCAATCTTTTTGGCAGTTCTGTATTCTATGTGGATTATATGGCGCCTTGACTGGTGCCTATGTGTCTCAGAAGTCAGTCATCATTGTGGACATTCTTGGAGTGGAAAAACTCTCAAGTTCCTTTGGACTGTTGATTTCTTTCCAGGGACTTGGAACTTTGATTGGCCCGCCTGTCTCAGGTAAGAATTACAAGTAGTATCAACATCAGGCTGTTACTGATCAGCCCCTGATTTCTTGAGGCAAAGTCTCAGTTTTAAATTTGAGAAAACATAGGAAAATACATTTCCCAGAATATACTGAATTCCATCGTTAGCTCAAACATAGTATATAAGTTGATGTTTAGTAGATTGGTTACTTAAATTGTTTTGGCTTTTGGAATTTAGAAATGCAGTTAAGTTAGAAATTCAGCTGGTTCAACTGACAAACTCAGTTTGAACTTTGAATGAAAAGTTATGTTTGTTTCAAGAAATCAGAGCCAGATGTAGATAATTAACCACAGGGCTAAGGGTTTGATACATTTGAGATAATGCTATCTTACTCTAAGGCACAATGTCCCACTTTTTCGACAATATTTTGGTCTATAATGTATATATATTGGAGCATATGCCCTCATTTTAGCTTCCTATTGACACAATAAAAGACCTATCTCTTGCAACTTGCCTGAAATCGCCAATTGAAACTTCGAGGCAAACAGCTTCCAACCAGACTAGACTTGCCACATATGGAATGTAAATAATTGCTCCGTACCAGGAAAACCATTGCACAGTGTTGTCAGTGTTGGAGCAACTGGGCTCAGTCACAAGTTGAGATTTAGGATTTTCGTAGCGCTCCAAGGTACATAATTTTATGAAGGTTTGTTTGAAGTAAAGTTTAGTCGTTCGTCAATGCCTATGCCTGAAAGTTTCTATCCCACAAAATAATTCACAAGCCTGAAATTTGAATGTAGACACAGGTTTCATAATAAGCTGCTACTTTGATGAACATCAATCAGTCCATAGTCTTGCTTGTTTTAAAAAAGGGTAATAACTTAACAAGTCGCAGAGGGTGATATATTTGCAAAATGACCCCATGAAAATTCACAAGCCATTCTGGCCTATGACTGTGGAGATTTACTGGCCTGTCTGGATTTTTACTAGACACGGGCTAGCAGGCTGGTGGCTATTTTGTACACTGGCTCTGACATAATGTCTGGACATGTTATGTCAAGAATAAAATGCTGGAGTCCGTAGGCATAGTTTATCCATTCATCCTCATAATAACTGCCCAGGTTGAAAAATATCTAAATGATTACTTTCCTCCATCGGGATGATCTCACAAGAAGTTAGAATTCTGATGTCACTCACTCATGTCCTATCAAACATGCTCCTTTGTATCTAAACTAATAAGGGAAGATGGGTTTCCTAGTGGTTAAAGTGTTCATACTTCATGTCAAAAACCCCCATTTTATTCCCCATGAAGTCTATTGTATTCCCTATGATATTGCTGGAATGTTACTAAAAGTGACTTAAAACTTAAAGGTCACATGCAACGTAAAACACAACTTTGCAGATTCTGGTACCTATCGGTATGCACTTACCGAAACAAATCATAAAAAATGCCAATTCAACCTATAAAGTTGAAAAAATCGCGATGAAAAAAAAGCCCGCGAAATCGGAGTTCAAACGTTTCACTAAATTGCCCCCAGCGCTGGGGGGAAAACTGGTTTCAATAGCTGTGCTGCGCTGCGCTGCGTCCATAACGCATGCGCAGTGAATAGGTTCGCGGAGCTTGAAACAGTATGCATGCCCAGCGTCTGAGGTTGTGAGCAGTAGTCTAATGTTGGTTGTGTACACAAACAAGTAAATAATGTACTCGTTACGTAAAAAAAAACTTGTTGATTGTGGTAAGCAGTCTTTGTCACAGAGAAAGCTCAGTGTCTGGATTATTCACGCCAATGTGTCTGCCTGCCCGTCTGCTAAAGACAACATGCAATACACAGCTTCAGTCATTGACCACGTGCAATTTGAACTTAACACCTATCAGACTATACGACATAAAGAAAATAAGATGATTTATGACTCGTGCACCCGAGTCCCGTGTCAGCCACATTATGTAACTAAGCACGTGTGATACACATGACATGTTTTTATGTCTGTGGGTTGCAAAGAAACTACATTCATTTTATTCGGATGACTGGATCTGACGGAAACTGGTGCAAACTCTTATCAGCTTCAAGTCCTGCTTTGTACTTGGACGAACGACAGTTTCCAGTTCACCATCTCTGCTGAGATAATTTTTGATTGGATCGAACGAAAATTCAGAGAACATGTATTTTCCAAACCCAACATCTCTATTTTCATTCTTCATGGATAACGACTTCTTTCAGTGTATATGATTTTGTTTGACAACAGTGTATGAATCCATACTGAAACGACGCATCAAGTACACAAAAAGAAGTTGTTATCCATAAAGAATCTTACTTTCTGGTGACTGGCTATACTTCTAACATGCCCATCAAACAGATCATCTTTCTGTACACACAACGAACCCTCAGCAGATCAGCAAATGAAACAGCCAATCGGAAGCCGTCGTTACACTTGAGTGCATATCCACCCGCTATGACTGGGTTCGGTCTCCCGAGGGCTTCGTTTCGGGGGAAGTAAGCCCAAGTACAAAATATTGTACTTTTGAATCGCGATTGTACGCTTATAATTTTGTTTATTTGTTTTTTTAAAAGCAGCAATGTATATTATATGTCATGAATAAGTGAAAAATGTGTTTTAATTATGCTTGATTTTTTGGTTGCATGTGACCTTTAACTCACTCAGATCAGTGGAAATCAAACATGATATAATATTGTCATCAGAAGAAGCTGTAGGATCTCCTCCTCTTCTTCTTTGGTTATTTCCAAAATCAGAAACTGAAACATGAAGTGGATTTGTACCGGACTGTTTCAGGTGTGTTCAAGGATGTGTTTGGCAACTACACCATGGCATTCTACTTCGGTGGAGCCATGATCATCCTGGCAGCTATCATCATGATCTTCTCCAATGTCCTGCTGGCGATACAGAGAAGGAAGCAGGCCAACAAGGAGGGGAAGGTGGTGTAGGTGGAGTGTCCAATGATGTGTGGTAGATGAGGTGTCCAAGGATGTGGTGTAGATGGAGTGTTCAAGGATGTTTGGTAGGTGGAGTGTTCAAGGATGTTTGGTAGGTGGAGTGTCCAAGGATGTGGTGTAGGTGGAGCGTCCAAGGATGTGGTGTAGATGGAGTGTCCAAGGATGTGTGGTAGATGAGGTGTCCAAGGATGTGGTGTAGATGGAGTGTCCAAGGATGTGTGGTAGATGAGGTGTCCAAGGATGTGGTGTAGATGGAGTGTCCAAGGATGTATGGTAGGTGGAGTGTCCAAGGATGTGTGGTAGGTGGAGTGATGAAAGATGTGGTCTAGATTGAGCGTCCAAGGATGTGTGGTAAGTGGAGAGTCTGAGAGTGGGATGTAGGTTCAGTGTCGAAGGCTGTGGTGCAGCTGGAGTGCCCGAGAATGTTGTGTGGTTGGAGAATCTGAGAATGGGGCATTAGTGGAGTGTCTGAGGATGTGGCGTAGGTGGAGAGTCTGAGAATGGGGTGTAGGTGGAGAGTTAAAGGATGAGGATGTGTTGTCGGTGGAGAGTTGATGGATGTGGTGTAAGTGGAGTCGAAGGATGTGATGTTGGTGGTGTGTCAGAGGATGTGTTGCAGGTGGAGAGTCTGAATGTCCAAGGATGAGGTGTAGGTTGAATGTCAAAAGTGAAAGCTGCATACTTTCTGAAACTAAGCATTTGTTTAGTGTTTCCAAGTTTCCAGATGTTGTGAAGTGTATCACGTGTAGTTGTGTCAGAGCTATCCAGAATCTTGAAGACTTAAACACTTAGTCTTGGAGAGGTGAACACTGTTGTGAAGACATAAACACTGTCTTGAATACGTAAACACTTAGTTTTGAATATGTAAACACTTAGTCTTGAATATGTAAGCACTTGTCTTGAATATGTAAACACTTAGTCTTAAAGTGTTTAGCACTGTCTTGATGGATTTCACTATGTGTAGGAGTTTGCTGTAAAGATTACAGACTGTGAGGGGCAGTGTACAGAAGCTAAATTTAGCTGACTACTGTCTTCATTTGGCTGACATCATTCCAAGTTTACATCAACCCCTCTCACAATACTGCCATACAGGATGTTCACAGAAATATGACTTCTGAAAGGTTGGAACTCTTACTTTCCCTACACCACATTTGTCATGAAGACATGCTGAACTACAGCAGCGTCTGAAATAAACCGTCAAGCCAGTCAGACATCAGGGCTGGTGACTTCAAAATGTAACCAGCCCCATAACGGACAATCCTGCATGTTTAGTTACAATAAACGATTTAATATCAATGCAGTGCTAAGAGCTTGCAATTAGACTGTCATACAGACCCTGAAGTATAAATATCCAAGAAAGCCCACACAAGTCTAGAAAATGTGGCAAGTCTAGATTTCCATAGCTTCTGAAAATGAAGAAAGTCTCAGGGCTCCAATTCATTATATTAATTTTTTTCACTATGAACGTTTTTTCAGTAAAATATGTTCATTTCAGAGACTGGCTGTTAGTCTAAGTCTAAATGTAACATTCAATTTGAAAAATATTCTAAAATATGGAGAATTTACTCAGACTTTTGGAACAGTTTGTCAAATTTTTTTAACAGACCACCAGGCTGGATAGCTGTAAATCAATGCCGTCTGTCCATTGGGCCTTATTTCATACAATGGATTAAGGAAATGGTTGTGGAATCAATCACGAGTGAAACTGTTATTTTTGTGTTCAATAAAGATTGGTTAGTGTCCTCATGTTCTTTCATTTTTGTGTTCCAAGAATTGTTTTTTGACGGCATTCATGCTGATGCATTTAACCAAGAAGCATATCTGATATTTCTCATGATCCACATGTCAACGACTGATGAGATTTTTCCCTCTGTACTTACTTATTCTTTGGTTTTGACCATAGTCAAAATACAAAAAGACATCATATTCAGTTTTGTAACCCAAATATTGTTTAAAAAGAAATACTAAAAAGATATCTTTTCAAAGATAATGTGAAAGGAAAGAAATGGAACTGCTTCCTACTGAACTGTTTGATGATCAGCTTCTTTATTGTACAATAGAGACATTTTGTACACACGGATCCTTATGTTGCTTGAAAACAGTATAATAACCATAGTTTTTTCCTCCTTTTGGAAACTCCATTATCATAAGTCGATTTTTGATGCTTGGGAAGACGTGACAATAAATGGCTATTATCGAATTTTAGTACTTAAGAGCTGTTTTGTTTGTTATTATTCCATCATATTTTTGTACCAGTGGCACCAGATTATATAGTGGCATGTTCCTGTTTTATTTATTTATGTTATTATTGAATTTTAGTCTTTAATAGCTGTTTTGTTTATTATTATTCCATCATATTTTTGTACCAGTGGCACCAAATTATATGGTGGCACGTTCCTGTTTATTGTTTAAATAGATATGTTTTCATTTACTGGCATTTAGAAGTTATTACAGATGATCAATATATATTTTATGGATTCCAGATTCCTCATTCTTTCCTGCACATAAGAAAGAAAGAAAGAAAGAAGCTTAATCCACAAAATATCTTGATCATTTATGGAGATAGTTGGTCACACAGTAGAACGTAAGTCCTAAGACCAAATATCTAATGGCAGGACAGATAAAATATGTATTGCTGTATTGCTCTCAATTGGAGTTGGGGATCGGGCAGCAAAATCTTGGACATCTTTCTTACTGCTTTGGAAGCTTGACAGGTTATGTCCATGTCTTTGGTCATGGGTCGAAACTTTTCGTGGAGGCATTCCGTGTATATATGTATATGCGTTTGAAATCCCACACTGCTGAACCAACTCTACTGCTATATTATTAGATTTAAAATACAATCAGTATTTTTCTAATAAATATAAAATATTGTTGTCATACTGATGTTACTTCATTAAAAGAATGAAATTTACATGGTGTTGAATGATGAGTTTCTGTCTGCATTGTATGAGGCAATTATAGCGCTGTATGGCTCATAGAAACTGTTGGGCACACTGCCACATAAGCCTGTGTATGAAATAAGGCCTGTCCGTCCTACCGAGACATGCTAGATTTCTGTCCGAGGCCTAAATTCACTGCAAGCCAGCTCAATGGTCTTGCGAAAATTCTAGGAAAATGTTCCAGTGATATTCTTTGGAGTGTCTGGTCTGGTTAAATCTGGTTTTGATGTGTGATGTGTGGCAGGATTTTTGGCTTATTTCATACACTGCTTAAGCCAAAATGATTATTATATAATTGAAGATATGTATGTGTAAAGTGCTGTCCTAGGATCAATGGTGCTTTGTGTATTACATTATGGTTTTACACAGACTGGTAGAAAATAATGTATATACAAATTCATGTATTGTTATTATGTTTTTTTCATAAGTGACTTTTCTCTGAAGATTCTTAGTACTGATCAAGCTAGAGTTTCCTGTATGTCTAGTGTCCTTTGTCAACTCTATGCCTGTCTCCATCCTGTTATCTATGCTCTACTTAATGTAATTACATTTTACCTGTTTTAAATGTCATTCAGGTGTATCTTCTTCTCACCATTTTTAACTTTGCTTGATAACTATAGGTATCTACATTGAATATGTGTTAAACCAGAAGTTGTTATCAAGATGTTATCAAGATGTTATCACACAGTCTCATTAAAATGACCAGTTTGTTTTTAATGTTGTTTCTGATTTTTGTTACATTTTATTCAGGTTTTGTTAGTTTGAGATATAGTGTGAATATATTGAGAAAAATTATAGAAATAAAATTGAAAGTACCTTAATATTGTCGTTTTTTGTACAGTCAAATGTGACCAAGTTTATGCTAGTTCTCAAACATTCTCATATCACTGAAATAGGATGTTCATCATCTACAAATGAACCTGCACATGCTGGGTACGACATGCTGGGTATTGAAAAGGTCTGGCTGTGATTCTGACTTCAAGGGTCGTTTGTTGTTGGTCCTACCATGAAGGTCCAGGTTTGAATATTGGCCTTCAGTAACCCAATCTTGTCATAAGAGGCGACTAATGGATGGTTAGGCTTGCTGACTTGGTTGACACATGTCATAATTCCTAATTGTGCAGATCGAAGTTCATGCTGTTGATCACTGGATTGTCTGGTCCAGACTCGATTATTTACAGACATTTACAGATTATTTACCGCTGCCATATAGTTAGAATATTGCTGAGTGTGGTGTGAAACTAAACCTCTCTCACTCACTCGTAAGCCATGGTTGATGTCAAGGAAATGGGAACTTGCTCCTCTTGTCAAAATGGAGCTGATACATTGTGATATTTTATGAAACATGAATATGAGTTGTAACTGCAAGGGTCCTGAATGAAGAAGTGGACCAACAACCCTACTTTGTGGAACCTACATTTACAAAAACCACAGAAGGAAGGATTATCCTGACCAGCAAGGTGGACTCATGTTTCTATTTCAAGGGTACTTTAAATGGAATCTAAGTGACTACCCCCATGGTACAAAAGCCCTTTGACCAAAAGCCCCTCCTCAGATGAAAACAGATCAACAAGAAATTGTGAATGACGTGACATAACAATTCTGGAGCTAAACTTGACATGTAAGTAAACAAATGAACACAACCTAATGCTTGGCCTATGGCAGAAACCAGGTCCTGAGTAAAAGGAACAGCATTCTGTTTTTCAAAGCCTGAGTTTGGCTGTGAGAAGTGTGCGTTTGCAAAATACATTGATCCTAGTGTAATTGGGTATGATGAGTTTTAATTTGTTTTGTGTTTTACCCATTTCCTCCTTGGGAAAGGCTGAGTGAGTTTGGCTTGAGAAATGTTTGTTTGGCAATTAATATTATGAAATCTTTTCAAACAACTGAAATACGTGGGAGGATCGAACAGCTTTTAACAGGGGTGCTCAAATTAACGAGGGGCTTTTGTCCTGTAGGGATTTTGGTCGTTCCCCCTGAAATGATACACAGTATCTGGAATACCCTGGGTCATTGAAAAACGTGAAACTACATAAAATACATGTATTTAAGGACACCATCACACGACTCGTCGTGGTAGATAGAACTGCAGCAGATGAGACAGACGACCTTGCAACAGCTGTGCGGATTTCTCATGTAGTTCAGGTCGAACTCCTGTGGTTTAGTGGCGAGAGTATCTGCTCTGCTAATGACCGGTTGGTGGTTTGAATCCTACTTAAAGATGTCTAAAATGTTACTTGTTGTTACCGTGGCTGGCACTCAGTAATTAAGGGACAACACAATAACAGGTCAAGTGAGAGTCAGTTTAGTGTGTCTGAATGGAACGTCCATGTTTAATTGTGGGAGGGTATCTAACTGTATTTTCGTGTGTTAGGAGAGTTTTCAGCAAGGACATAAAGACATAGAGATTAATAAATGACTCGCAAAGATATATATTTATTCATTTAATGGTATCACCCATTATGTTCTGGGGAGGTAGCGTCATTTACCTTGTACATTAATTTTAGGGAGTGGTCATTCACATTGATTGTACCAGAGACCATATAATCTATTATATGGTCTCTGATTGTACATGCTGCTCCATTGAAATCACCATCACTCTCCCATCAGCTGTGGCTTCTTATGCTGTCCTTCTACAGTGTCGTGGCGTGCAGGCATGTCAGTGTGGTCAATACCGTGGCACCGTGGCACCGTACCAGCTGTGCCTCGTGTCCTGAACGAAACAATGTTAATTCCGTACTTGGTTGACCTTCTATATCTATTGCCAAAGAGGATGATTTGGAGATTTTAAGTGCGCTTTCCGAGATAATGTGCTACTGCTTGACAAGTATTCGATGAGGCACGACCTGACAAAGGACCCCAGATTGTATGTATGGGACCGCCCTCCAGGAACGGGTTGTCGTCAAGATATTGAAAAGTTCAATTTCCTCGTGCGAATATCGTCGTGATGGTGTTTTGCTGAACTGAATCGCTCTACGCGACACTTGTTAAACAGTAGCGGTGTATAGGAGAAACCACTCATCCTCGGGTGTGGTAGGGATTGTGAACCCTGATCAGACGTGACAATCCTAGGACGAGTGGTTTCTCCAACTTATCAACCGTCACGTGACATATGATACTTTATAATAAATAAGTAATGCATGTCATTTGATTCGTAACAACTCGTGTTATTCCGGCAAACCGGTCGCGGGAAGGTGCTGATTCGCATGGAATGCACGTGCTAACCTCAATCACGTGCACGCTACATGCACAGAATTTCATTTGCCTTACGGTCGTGAAGGATGCAAGATGACAGGCAAGTCAGACAGCGAAAGAGAGCTATTTCTCTTTTAAAACGTATTCCGAAGATATTGGTGAGACTAACGACAACGACGATTTCAACTTTCGGTTTGGAGAACCTTTAAGAGAACAAGAACTAGCAGCTAAGATACAAAGTTCTGTGTCAAAACGAACGAACATGAAAAACAACTTGGCACTGGGTATTCTTAAAAGACGGCAGGAGGAATGACGACATAGATGCATGGACGAAACCAGAGTTGTTTGAAAGGGAATTTACTGGAAATGCCTTCCAGCGATATTAACACTGTTCTTGGGCACTTTGTTTTCGAAGCACGAAAACAAGATGGTGGTTATTATTCATCAACTATACTGTATGGATTGTTCGCTGCGTTTGCATCTGTTCTGAAAACGAATGGCTCATCCTTCAAACTATTTGAAGACGACGACTATACGGACGCCCGTAATGCTCTTGACGCTGTGCACAGTGAAAGAGAGGTCTAGATCTGCTGTGGGACTGGGGTCAAATACTCGGAAATCAACAGAAGTTATCTCATTCAAAGTGGAAAACATCTACCCAACGTAAATATTCTCGGTGACGATACTCCCCAGAAGCTTCTCGATACGATAATATACCTTACATGTGAGTACATGTTTACTGGTACTGATTTGACAATTTATACACAGTTCTCAAACACCAAATAATATATCAGTCGCAGTATACCCGCATTTATTTTGTATTTATTTTGTCAGTTTTAAGTAATTAGTTCACGACATGCCCATAGTTTGCTAGTTTAATTCATCAATACATCGCATAAAATATTTTATATCGGTTTTTATGGAATGTTGTGTTGAACTTGACGGCTACAATTTTAAATTTTACAGGGCTATACTTTGCGCTGAGGTGTGGAAAAGAACATCGAAGTCTGCGAATGGTTAGCAACCCTGAGATTACAGGCCCCCATACTGACGATTTCTGCTCTGTGTTGAAGACGTGTCGAAGACCAACTCCGGTGGACTGAAGAAGAGGAAATTAAAGGGGAAAGAAGTACGGGTCTATGAGAATACTGACGAACCAGCTAGATGCTATGTACAAATCTTGGTGGTTTCAATAGCGTTTCGTCATGTAACGTTTTGACGAAAGTCGATTTTGCCATTAAATTTTATTGAGCAAGTATGCTATTTATTTTCCACGCGTTTTCAGCCCAAAAAGCCTGGGAAGGATGCGTTCTATCTCACTCCACTGAAAAAAAACCCAGAAAGGGCATGGTTTCACGGGATTCCGGTTGGTCATAACACGCTCCAACATACTGTCTAGCGCATCTGTAGAGCAACCAGTATCGGTGGGAAGAAAAGCAACCACTCTCTGAGGGTAACTGCCGCCACACGATTGTACCAAAGCAACGTTGATGAGCAGACCATATGCGAACAGACAGGTAGGTAATTTGATGTTTTTGTATGAAGAATCAGTGTACATTTAAAACTACATTTTTCAGATGTTGATATTTGCAGTTTCATTTCAAGGTAATAATATGTAGGCCAGTTTGCATGCTAGTATGAACAGGCAAAAAGAAAAAAAACTGTTCATATTTGAAGTGTTTCATCAAATCTTTTTTCACGCTGTTCATCTATACAAACGGACACATGACGACCAGAGAGCGGCTGTGAGCGGTCTTCTCTATGCTAAATCCCGGAGGGTGGAGGAGAAATGTCAAAATGAAACACCTGAAAAGAATTGAGACGGCCAACAAGTAAAGCACTCAGCTCGAACGGATTGTGAAACTGAAGGCCGCTGTGTCACTCTTACCTTCAATTTTAATTGAAACTATGGCAATAAAATTATGAGCGCTAGTTTTGTTGGGTTTTTTTATATTTATTTAGTTTTTATTTGATAATTATAAAAACCCGTTGAAAGGGTCATGAGCTCATAGGTTGATAAATTGATTTCACGCGACGGTCAGTATGTATTGCCAATCTACCTGTAGCAACCAAGTGTATTCGTCCAGATTACTTTCCCCGCCTGCTTGTCACTGCGCTGGCTCATCCAATACTTGTCAAGCAGTAGTTTACACCGCCTTTCATGACAGCCCAGCAAATGAACTCTTCGAAAAGTTGTCATGGATAATGTTTATCAAGAATGCTCAAGAGTAAATGACCATTTCTCAGATTGTGAGAGAAACTAGCGAGTGAAGGTAGTTTTACGATGCTTTTAACAGTATTCCAGCAATATCATGGTTTTCACATATTGTCCATATGGAAAGAATCGAACCCAGGTCTTTAGCGTGACATGAAACGCTTGAACTACTAGGCTAATCCACCGCCCCTGTAAGTGATACTAGTTTTGAGTAATGGGTGCATGAGAATCCCTTACGTACGGTAGTGAAGTCTGACTTTACCAACTCACTCTTGTCAGTTGTAAACGTTATGTTTCTGCAACATTTCTCGGCCTAGATTTCTGAAGCTCTTTTAACGCTAAGATAGTCGTAAGTTCATGTATGGCACTTAAGACTATCTCAGCGCTAAGAGAGCTTCGAAAAATCGATACACTGGTCTTTGCCCAGAAGCGCCGTAAAATATAACTTGCGTCATGGGCATTCAACTTGAGAGACCATGCGTTGGTTTTCTGTTTTCGCTGTAATTATCGGGACAAACAAGATGTACATAGTCTGTCGCACAGACTCTGAAGTATATTTATCCAAGAGAGCCCAAGCAAGTCTAGAAAATGTGGCAAGTCTAGATTTTCATAGCTTTTGAAAACGAAGGAAGTCTCAGGGTTCCATTTCATTATATCATTTTCTTTCACTATGAACGTTATTTCAGGAAAATATGTTCATTTCAGAGACTAGCTGTTAGTCTAAAGATGTACAGGGAGAAGTGAGTGAGTATACTTTTACGACGCACTCGGCAATAGTCCAGTTATGAGACCGCGGTCTGTTAATAATCGAGTCTCGCCCAGTCAATCCAGTGATCAACAGCATCAACACAGATGCACGAGATTGGGATACGATGACATGTGTCAAACAAGTCTGCGAGCCTGGCCATCTGCCTCATACGGAAAGCATGGGTTACTGAATATCAGTTCTAATCCGGATCTTCACGGTCAGTCAAGCAGTCTGAGAGGGAGTCTGTCGGAGAGAGGGGTTCTGGATGGGACAGCGTCTGTGTGGAAAAGGTTCTGCATGAAAGTGAAAGAGTCTCTGCGAGAGATTGTGTATGAGAGTCAGTCTAAGAGAGCGTCTGTCATTGACAAAGTCGGGCTGAGAGGGTCTGTCATGGATGGATGGATGGATGGATGGAGAGAGAGAGAGGATTTCTCAGATCTGAATCATCCTCAGACAGGGTGAGAAGTAACCAAATGTCTGGTCCATACTGGATTAAACACTCCACGTCCTGGTGTAGCAGAAATTTGTCACATGATGCGTGAAACAACAAAGAAAGCAAAATCCCAACACGTCTTTAAATGTGCTTGGTATACGATGCTGTAAAACGACTGGGGTATTACTAAACAGCGCAACACTAAAATGTGTATAATCACTCAATATAATTACATCCAGTCCGAAATGGCATGCGAGTACAGCGATGAATGGAGGCGCATCACATTCCTGTTTGTCTGTCCAAAACTTGTTATCTTACCTCACACATAAATGTCGTTTTCTGATTGGCTTAGCGCTCTTCTGTTATATTCAATGTACCCCGCTTACAATTCACAAAACATATTCCTAAGGGTCACTGTGAGCAATATATGTAAGAGTTTTTGCAGTAAACCAGGGGCTCCAATTTAAGATACAATGGGTGAAACGTGAATAGCCTGTATTCCATCGCGAGACACGAACGAAACATGCCTCTGAGGCCTTCCCAACAACATGATTTCATGCTGTTTCTCACCTGTTCTACTGCACGTATTGCACGTGCACAACATGCCCGCAGTCACAACACAATACATATCTCGCGATGCCACGCACTAAGCCCGTCGCTATACAGTCACATGACTACGTCACGTGATCAAATACCGACTTACCAGATGTGGTACCCTTAAGTATGTTTTTGTGGCCTTTTATTACCCCGGAGAAAACAGGTGTGCTATGATAATAATCTTCCATGAATGACTGTGAAACGGTGCGTGTGGAATGTAAGCGGTAGGTGAAGCCGTTCGCTACTCAGACGAGAGGCGCGGGAACAGACACAGGGGACTAAATAGTCTGTCTCACAGTTCCTGAACCATATTATTTTCCCGACAGCTTAGCCCTTCCTGCAATGATAAAACCCTAAGTGAAGCAAGTCTAGAATTCCCCAGGTTCTGACAGCTCATTGGGGCTCCTTTTCATTTTAAGTGGGTCAATTTATTGCTAACCAATTCAGTGACCAATTAAGCGTTAGTCTAGGGGCTAGACTTGGCCGTGACTGTGTCAAATGTCGTTCATAAGTGCAAAACAGCTCTTAATATTTTTTTTATTAAATTCAGTATGTTCTTTAAAGACAGTTTGTTTAAGTTGTTATTTGACTTTCCTCTCAACAAATGCACAGAATTTCGTGTCCAATATGCTTTCAACAGATTGGAAGTATGTATACGCACATAATTTTACGAAATTCATCTTCAGGTGAGGATTGTTTGATAATCGTTAAAATTCACACTTTTTGGCTTAAAAATTAGATAGTTTACCCATTTGATTTATCAACCCTCCCAAGTGTGATGTTTCCAGTGCCGGCATTAGAAGACGAGTGCTGCAGCTATTCAGAACGGCCCATCCCTCGATTCCAACTGGTACACTATCTTCTCGCTAACATTACACGATATATATAGCCGCAGGTGAGGGGTATTCATCACTTGCCCTTCAACGTATAACGATATGCCTACTCAAGCATACGTCTCTAGCGTATGTTTTCATCCTCACCTGTAAGTGTTTTACACGGGGATTTGTAAACTACTTTCTGCCATCGTGACTGACATGAGTCGCAATCGACACGCTTAATTTGAGTCGTGATGTTTGTAAATGTTTGTAAACCGTAAGCTCATTCATCAAAGATTCCCACGCTAACATATGTTTGTGTGATCAATCCTAGTTTTGGTTGTGACTCCGAATAGTATGTTGGCTGCTGCGTTCTTGATTGAGCTCTGACCGGTGTCTGTCTGTGTGTGCGTGCGTGCTTGCTTGTGCGTGTTTTCTGCTTGTATGTGGGTTATCCCACCACTCAGTGATACTACAGCTCTGTGACTGCGTGTGTGCGTGCTCTTCCGCGAGTGCGTAGCTGTTTGGGCGCGTGCGTACCTGCACGTGTGTGTGTGTAAGTTCATTCTTATATGCCATGTGTGCTTGTATGTGTGTGCGCGCTTGCGTGCGTGCGTGTGAACTTGCGTGCATGCAGCAGTAATAGAAACTGCTGTGGGGTTATTTGTGGATGTTTGGGATGTTAAATTGAGCACGTAACAGAAGTATGTTTCCAGTCTAAACAAAACTTTTTCTTACTGGGTATGATTTATACTCACGCATGGCAACCTACGGTGATTAAACATCACTTAACGAGTAATTAACTCTTGACATCGTTACATTAAGCTTCAGGTGAATATGTGAAGGATCACGGGTTCTTGTAATACCGAGTTCTTGTCATACCCTATGGTCGTAAAGGCACATTATGTCAATAATTTTACCAAAAATTGGGATCATTATAATGTATGGTTTTTAAACCTTAGAAAGACAGACAGTTGTTTAAGACCAAAGACACGACACAGCCATACTACCTATCTAAAGTTAAGGCTCACTAGTGTAAATGTAGCTACTTACTTCGGTTAAATGTTTAGAATTTGCAAAGTATTCCATATTGTTTAAAAGTACTGCTTAAAAGTACACTATTATATTGTTAAACAAATTCTTAACGTTAAAAATGTTATTTTCATAAGTTCAGTAAATGATAAAACTAGGTGAACATTGACGAATTCTTAACAAAACTTTACAACAAAACGCACCTGTTCACATGTACGATATTTGCACATGCTTTTCAGGAATTTGATGCATGATCTTCTGATCTGCATAAGGTTTACTGTTAGTTCCCCCAGGGTTAGTGGACAAATACATCTTCGATGTAACCATTCATACCTAACATATAGTGAGTGCTGTAACACAGGCTCTCGTGTCATTGCGAGGATTAAATATTTTTTTTTCTAAACAATATAATAATTTGAGATGATCCCTGACTTGAAACGCTATACAGTACAATATATTGTGACATACTGTATTGTGAAACGTTTCAAGTCGGGGGGGTCATCTCAAAATTTGTATATAATCTAAAAAAATCTTAAATCCTCGCAACGGCACGAGAGACTGTGTGCTGTGAGTCTAAACATTTGATGGGTATTTTATATTACAGCGCTCTGTACCCAATCCACCGAGGTAGGATATCAATGAACCTTGTGTGACGGTACCACTGAATGAAGGTTGGAACTGACGCTGCAATGACCAAGCTTACGCTGTGACATCTTAGCTTTCGTGGGCATGCACGTCGGAAACGTTTCTGTAAAAACGATGGTGTTTACTTACTTCAGCATTAGATTTTATAGGCAATACTTCTCAGGTATAGCTGTTTGTTGGGCATCTAAAGTTTGATGTCAGTGACAAAGTCGTTAAACATTTGTTGCAACGTTGCAGTTATTATGTTGACTTGGTGCCGTATGATGATGATGATGATGATAATGACGACGACGATGATGATGATGATGGTGATGATGATGAATAATTTGCTAAATTATAGCTGCAAAGGTGCCTTCCCTGTACAAGGAAATTGTTGCAACACGTCACAATTTAATTCTGGACTCACAATAGTCCAGAAACTCTCAGCACTGTGGCCACTCTCGCACAAGGGATTTCGCAAAATTAAACAGGCAGCTGTTATGTATGTGTGCAAAGGATGAAAAAATGAAAAAAAATTTTTTCGAAAACTCAAAATTTAAACTCGGTCGCCCATGGGCACGCCCATGGGCGAACAGTGGCCAATGGGTAGGCCCATGGGCAGGCCCATGGGCGAAAGTGTTTCATTTCATCTAGAATGAATGTTTTGGAGGTTGTAAATGAATGAAAAAATGTTAATAAGTATCATGACACAAATTTCAGCTTGTTGTGACTTGACTCTGCTAACTGACAGCGATTTTGAAAAATCTCGCCCATGGGTGAAAAACATATTAGCCCATGGACGAGAATAATTAATTTCATTGAAACTACATGGTTTTTTTCCAGGCTGTGCAGTCTTTCAATAAATGAACGTGTATTTATTATTGTCTTGACACGAAATTAAGCTTATTTTGACTTAATTCGGCTAATTAAGAGTGATTTTTCAAAAAGACTCGCCCATGGGCGAAAACCATTTGGCCCATGGGTGAGAATATTTACTTTTACTCAAAATACACCTTTTCCCATGTTTTGGAGGTTGTGAATGGATGAAAGTATGTTCATAAGTATCATGTCACAAAATTCAACTAATTTTGAATTAATTCCGTTAATTTAGAGCTATTTAAGAAAATCTCAACCATGGGCGAAAAACATTTTAGCCCATGGGCGAGAATATTTCCTTTTACCCCAAACACATCTTTTCCAGTATTTGGAGGTTGTAAATGAATGAAAGTACATTTATGAGCATCATGACAGAAATTTCAACTCATTTTGACTTAATTCCTCTAAATGAGAGCAATTTTGAAAACTCTCGCCCATGGGAGAAAGACATTTTAGGCTATGGGCGAGAATATTTGCCTTCACTCAAAATACATCTTTTCCTGTGGTTTGGAGGTTGTAAATGAATGAGGATATATATATGAGTATCATGGCACAAATTCCAACTCATTATGACTTAATTCTGCTAATTGAGACCGATTTTCAAAAACATCTCGCCCATGGGCGAAAAACACTGGGCCCATGAGCGAGAATATTTCCTTTTCACTCCAAATACATCTTTTCTAATGTTTTGGAGGATGTAAATGAATGAAAGTGCCATTATGAGTATCACGACACAAACTTCAACTGATTTTGACTTAATTTTGCGAATTCAGGAAGATTTTTTAAAATATGCCAGAATAATCACTTTTACTCAAAATACATCTTTTCCTGTGTTTTGGATTTTGTAAATGAATGAGGATATATTTATATGTATCATGGCACAAAATCCAACTCATTTTAACTTAATTCTGCTAATTTGTAACAAGTACAAGAATCTGGACTTCCACTTAAATTTTCATAGCTTTTCTTATTGTCTTGGAGGTTGTAAATATATGAATGAAAGTGTGTTTATAATTATCACGACCAAAAAAAATGAAATCATTCCGGTCTTAATTCGACTAATCTCTCTCGTGGACGAAAATATATTCGTTTGCTCGTTTTCTTTATTTTGCAAACATATAGATTAAAAATAGCTGAAATTCTAATGACAATTCAGTTTAATTTCGTGAGTTTAGTTTTATGTTGCACTCAGTAATATCCCAGCAATATGGCGGCGGTTTGTAGATAATCGAGTTTGGATCAGACAATCCAGTGATTAACAGTATGAGCATCGACCTGCACAACTGGGAACTGATGACATGTGTCAACCAAGTCAGCGAGCCTGACCACCCGATCCCGTTAGTCGCCTCTTACGACAAGCATAGTCGCCTTTTATGGCAAGCATGGGTTGTTTAAACCCTTTACTTCCAGCAACATATACAATACACTTAGAATACTAAGCCTTGAGATTCTTTTGAATTTAGGTATTCTATAAATATACCAAAATTCAACCTATATCTATGAAGTTGAAGTTATTTGTGAAAGCCCTAATCAAGAGTGACCAAACTCCAGTGACTATACTGGGACACAATAGTAAACGGTGTTGTGAGATCTTTAAAGTGTATTGAAATACGTCTTGCCAATTCCGCTGACATTCACCAAATGTACCTACCTAGTAGTTTTAAGTGTACCTACCCAGTTTAGCATGTTTCGTTTGAATAGTGTGGTCTCCATTTTTAGTAATTCCCGTTTGCCCGTCCCGGCTTTTCCTCGTCCGAGGTTTTATGGGGTATTCTCCTATTTGTCAGACCAGAAATTGTCTACAACAGGGGTAGGTCACTCGCTTGTTTTCTTTACCATTTGTACTAATTAGTATGCGCCTCCTCCTGCTCCAATGCACACAGTGACCTGATTCGTCTCCATCGCAACTTAGGCTGCGTTTAACAGTACTTTAGCCAGTTTACTGTATCAGTCGAAATCTTACAATGAATGAATGAATGAAGAGCAAGAAGTATATGTGAATGAATGAAAGAAATGATAAAAGAAAGAAGTGCATATGTGAATGAATGAGAAAGATATAATCAAAGAAAGAAGTACATGTGTGAATGAATGAAAGAATAAATGATACATCACGGCCATCCCTTCCAAAACATGCTAAAGAACGCAAAACTATCGTTAGATCACATGTGTTAACGTCAGCTTGTTATTGTCTCCCTGGTCAGGCGTAACAATTGTCAGACAGGTTAAAACAACAAACTATCTGATTGACTGCACAGCTACCTGTTGACGTAGTATACCCACATCACCTACTTTTCCTGCGTAACCTTCATCTACATCACCACCCTTAATATACACCTGGAAATTAATCAAGCAACACCCCAATTTTTTCTATTGGAGCAACTTTGAAGTGTTCTGACAATCAAAATATGCCGGGTTGATATAGTTTGACACTTTTTTATTCAACAGACGATCTCTGACAAACAACTTAAAGGGAAAAAGTATCAAGACTTTGCTTTATTGCAACGAAATCCAAATTCTTAAAACTGTCTTAAATTCATGAAAAAATGGACACAATTTACTATTCATCCACAGACGTTGTTGTCAGGTGTATTAACACAAATGTCACATGGAAAGAAAGAACAGTCATCTGAGAGTCTGCACACCGACTTTCATCAATATCTAGTGTGTCCTCCCTGCGCACGCACCACCGATTCCAGACGCCTCCTCATTCCTTGGATGAGTCTCCGGATCTGATTCTGGGGGATCCTGTTCCACTCCTCATGCAGGGCAGCCGTCAATTCGTTGAGATTATGGACTGGTGGGTCTCTCTGCCTCACACGACGGCCAATAAAGTCCCACAAATGTTCAATGGGGTTGAGGTCAGGGCTCATGGCAGGCCATGGAATTCTGTCAATTGCATTTTGCCGCAAAAAATCATTTACAGCATGCGCCCTGTGAGGTCTAGCATTGTCGTCCATAAATATGGGTCTCGTTGCCAGAGGATGGTTCTCAAAATGAGGTACCACAGCCCTGTCAAGAACCTCCTGTTGGTAACGAACACCGTTAAGGTTGCCACGGATGGTAATGATATCCAACTTGCAGTTCATGGAAATGCACCCCCATACCATAACGGAACCTCCCCCAAAGGCCACAGTCTCCTGGATGTTCCGTGGAGCCATTGCTGTGTTCCTCTGCCTCCAGACCCGAGTACGACCGTCCACCATGTGCAGCAAGAACCGGCTCTCATCTGAGAAATGGACCTTCCTCCAAGAGGCAATGTTCCAGTGCAAACGGTCATTACACCAGGCCAGTCGGGCTGCCTTATGGGCTGGAGACAGTCTGGGTCGCTTGATTGGCCTCCTTGCCCGGTATCCTGCAGCTTTCAGACGATTCCGAACAGTCCTGTTCGAGATGGGTCTCCCTGGAAGCCACTCCTGTCTCAACCGAGAGCTCGAGTCGAAGGACCTGCGCCGTACAAGTCTCAGTAAAGCTCTGTCCTCCCGGACTGTGGTCTTCCTGGGTCTTCCTGGTCTAGGCAGGTCTTTAACTTCATTAGTGGCCCGGTATTTTTTCAAAAGTTTTGAAATTATGGAATGATGTCGTCCGATTTGAGTCCCGATTTGTCTTAGAGACATACCAGCATTCCTCATGCCGATTATTTGCCAACGAGTGGCCTCTGATAATTTCCTACGTGCCATGACATTGAAATGAATGAAAAACCGAATGCAATCGACAACCTGCGCTTGTAAACACCCCAGGGAAAAAGTGCATTTTTCGAAAGTTGAGGTTAAAGCAATGCACGTGCGCTGTGCAAGCTTCACGCGCGTCATATCAACCCATGAAAAGCTCATGCTGTATGTCAATACATCAAAATTGAATAATCAATCATCAAAATTACTTCGTTAAACTTTGTTCAGTTTTTATGTGTCTTTGAATTTGGTGTTGCTTAATTAATTTCCATATGTATATATTGAGCAGAGAGCACAGAAGGCCCTATAGCTGTAACCACTGAACCGTGGCGTCTCTCTGCTCCCAAGTTCCCAAGTGGGGGTGTCCTTCTCTACCTCTTCCATTAATCTTAAAACATCTAACAAGCTCAACGCATGCATCTTTTTATTAAAATGTGATGTTATACATAATC
This sequence comes from Haliotis asinina, assembly GCF_037392515.1. Classification (NCBI taxonomy): domain Eukaryota; kingdom Metazoa; phylum Mollusca; class Gastropoda; order Lepetellida; family Haliotidae; genus Haliotis; species Haliotis asinina. Next base: position 47,295,969 of record NC_090281.1, read on the forward strand.
ATAAAAGTATTTTTATGTATTATTCAGTTGATTATTATTCTAGAATGTATGACACGCTGGACAGGTCTAGGGCATTTTGTGTTAATTTACCATTCCCATTTTCATAATGCTTGAAAAAGACACTCATTAATCTATCGCAGAGTTTTGTCATTCCTTCACTCCAACATGGTTGCTAAATCCCCTATGATCATAGTATATCGACTCTGCCATACCCAATTCACGTAATCCTGAGATATCAACCAGTCATGACATACCCACACCGCCTAATTAATTTTCCGTACCTATCGAGTAAAAAATACATAAAATGGGAGGACGCCTTGTTAACTAATGGGAGTGAGCCTTGCAGGGAGTACCCTCACTCTCACAAACCCACGTATTGAGGAGACGCGGCCGTGTTTGTCGGGGATTTTTCTGGCTTTGCTAAATAAATCGTACATAAACATGTAAAATATTTTGCTTTGATTCTGTAACTACCCACATTATGACATTGAGACCATTTTGGTTTATCGAGTAAAATACGATTGAATAGTTTTGAGTTTGAATCTTGCCACTTTAGCGCTCTATCTTTTTAAATGGGGCGTGCATACTAATATTTAGGTGTTTTTTAGTATTCCGTCTATTTGTTTAAATTAACTGATTTACCTGTTTTTGCTTTGTTTGGGTTTTTTATTGCAAGTGGCCCAGCGAGTGAGTCTGCTTTGATACCTGTAAATTTATTCTGACGTTTGACGAGCGGGACGTAAACAAGAACATATATGGAGCCCCTGCATCAATACGTATTAAAGTGTTTGAAACATTATTCGAGACCATTATTTGTACACAACTGATGAAATGTACCTGAAAGATCAAGATTCATAAGAACGTACAGGGCACATTTCTCCTACCCCATTTAAGAATGTTCATTTCTGATTGGTTCACGTGGCCTTGCGAGGAAGAATAGATCATTAAGTTTTACCCCGCCACGTGGGAAAAGCCTGCATCCAGTCAGTGAACTGTAAAGCAGTGGTTCGAATCGACTATAGTTAGTACCATGTTAATATAATACATGGTTTCAGCTTGTTTTGATGCTCTTTTTACATAAAGTGATATTTAAACATTCGTTATGGTAAATACGGTGTAGCAATGTGATGAAGAGTATGCGGGTTTTCTTCATCCACCGATGAGAATGGTGGTATCCTCTTTTGGTTCACACCCGGATTGTCGATTGTTTTATCAAATACACAACAGGACTGTCGAAAAGCAGTGGAGTGTGACAGTGGTCAACACTGTTCTAATGACACCCGGAGCGTCGACTACCTTGGAGAACTTGTGCCCGAGAATAGCAGAAGACTCGTCTCTACGCTAATTAACGAGCTAAAACACATACACAAAGACTTCGGTGAAAGAATGAGCTGCGGAACCAATTCCTGAATGATAGTCGTCGCACGAACAGTAGTCGAGAAAGTTGGCGTCATCGGGAATCGAGGGTCTGTGAGCAATGTAAACTGCATATTGTGAGACAGTGGCCACAATAAAGAATATAGAAGAACTTGACAGAAGGCTTCAGCGTCTCAACGAGCAGCTCCAAAGACAAGAGATTTCCGTAATGAGCTGTGCTCATCAGACTGTCTGCCTCGCTCATAGTGACCACATTACTGTACTTTATAACGTATTTGGTTTTCCTTCATGTTCGGAGCGTCGAACGCCATAGTGTTGACACCTGATTACCTCCTTACGTAATACCCGAAACATCGAATTTACAAACATTTCAATTCAATTTTAGACAGCCCAGGCAAGTCGTTTGTTTAAGGAGTAAGAGGATTAGGAGGCATGGTCGACTAGATTTCTTTGTTTAACTAATCCCACACGGCCTTCACCAATAGAGGGAATGATTTCTGTTCAGTTATGACATTGCTGTTCTCCATAGGTCTCTATTTTCTCCACACATCTCCATGTTGTTGTATTTTTGTGTGTTTTGTAACTCTGATAGGGACTGGTGAACAAGCTTTACAGTACCTCACCCATACAGCATATAATACAAAATATAAATGAAGCATGTGTCGTCATCCATATGAACTATCATATAATAACATATGCATACATATCATTACATCAAATACATCTATCATATAAGTAAACATGAAAAATAGAATTATGGTTTGTTGTGTCTGACTAGCTCTTTGTAGAAACACTGAACATTTGTGAGAAGGCTTTTGACAAGTTAATTAGTTTCCTCTTAAAAATTAAAAAATCAAGCTTTGTGTTTTATGATAAAATCGTGGACGGATCAACTGGTTTTCACAGTGAATAAGTTCTTTTCCGTTCACCGAAGTCATCATAGACCACAGTGAGAAAAGGTCGATCTTCAAGCAGTAAGGAAGACCATGATAGCGTATGGAGTACGTGTGTCTTGGTCATCTCCTCCGTTATCCCCTCCCCGAATCCACACCCCACCAGGGCGTGTAGGACTTGTTTCGGTGAATGAAAAGGGACTCCTAAAACCCCATATACCCCTAATCACAATGCTATAATTTGTCGTTTTTGTGTATCCGGTTTTGTGTATTCTGTAATATTGTATAGTACTGGTGAAGCGTTAATCAAAGCAATATTTTGTTTGCTAAACGAACCACATTTTTTTGAGAATCAAAATATGTTTTAAGCACATTTCCAAAATTGAAATGCAGCATGCACACAATAACTAAATTGGAAGGAATATCGTGCCGGACAAGGTTTTCCAGAGCACCTGAACATAAATGTCAATGTCTTTCAAAGACTAATATGTGCAGGTCTTGCAAAAGGACAAAGCAGGTATGCTTGACAAAGTTCTTGCAAAGGAGGTTTATACACAACACCAAAACCAACCGGTCAGCTCGACGCCTTATAGAATAATCAATTCGAGATGTCCTTTGAATGTGAGATATTTGGCTGCGCGTCTTGCGCAATCAGTCTTTTTCATCCATATACACTTACGAACACCTGTTCATTTCAAAGTTGGTGTCTCCTAATGACCTAATGTGATCCATGGATGAATTTTGTATATGACAAGTAAAATACACATGAAAGCGGCAGCTGTTATACTCCAATAAACAAGACCAGCGGACGAGACATGACTTTTTCTGTGCAAATTGTCGTAGGCGCTTTGCGGAAATTACGTAAGTGAACGCGGAAGAAACAGAAAGTGTCATCGTTCCGCTCAGTTTCCATTGTCTTTGCGAGTTATGCTGAGATACTCAACAAACTGAGATAAAAGTCAAAATGATGAAAAAGTGGAAATCAGTATGTGGATTAGAACTTGAAAATCACTCATGAAGTCTCTGACAAAGTAATATCTGTTCAGGTCATGATCATTTGGAAAAAAATACGAAAGTTCTATGGATATACAACTTCTTATAAGGTAAGCAGCATTTCGGCGTAGCTGTTAAACTCGTTCAAGAAAGGAATATCTTACAGGTAGTCCTGTAAGTTAAACCTTTGTTTTGGGTCGAGGTCAAAATCGTTTGATGTAGTGACAACGGTGTTGTTTTACGGGATTAGACACGGCTTTTCTATAAAAAAAGTAAAATGTGTGTCCTCAGGAAACGAAATAAGACACGTGTACCAGAATGTAAGTGAATCGATGTTAGCGAGTTCAGTCACTGATTTCAGTTAATAAAATGGGCTTTCAGTTCACTCCTTCCAGTAGTAATGAGTTATTTAGTTTCTTGGTAGAATTGCTTGCAAGGTGAATGTTGAAAATGACAGTTTTCAGGATCATTTTAACAACTTCAGTTATGGCTTCAGTAAAGCTGCTATGCTTCACGTTTCGTCCTACTTATTTTACGGGAAGATACCTTTGTGTAAACAGCTATATGTTCATTCTGAGAACTGGTAAAAAGGGAGAATATATCTCGTGAAAATGAATTTTGGAAGACTGCAGATCAACAGTTCCAGATGTCTCAACAACATAATTTCTAAAATACTTAGAGACCACAATCACGGAAGCCAAAGTAAATCTGTTCGAGTGTAGCAAAGATAGGGAAAATTTATTTCAAAAATAGAAAAGTAAACGCAAAGTCAATCTTGATTACATTACGTATTCCTCATAGCCCGATATAATGATTATACATTAATAGTATGGATACGTTAATGTATAGTTTAAACTAATCTCCTCAAGTAATCGGGACTGGATTGTCAAGCATAAACATACATATCAATGCCGCTCCATACCAATAATATAATTACATAACATACATGATAACACCACTTCATGTTCCGCTCGTCAAACGTCAGAATAAATTTACAGTTATCAAAGCAGACTAACAGGCCCACTAGCAGTAAAAAACAAAACAAAACCAAATAAATTAATATATCCAAATGAATAGATGGAATACTAAACACCACCAAAATATGCACACCCCCTTTAAAAAGGTAGAGTGCAAAAGTGGCAAACCAGTAAAATATGCCAAGATTCAAACTCAAAACTATACAATCGTATTTTACTCGATAAATCAGAATGGTCTCAATGTCATAATGTGGGTAGTTACAGAATCGAAGCAAAATATTGTACATATATGTATCATGAAATAATAATTTATCAACTGAATAACACATAAAAATACTCTTATGATATGTATAACATCACATTTGAGTAAAGAAATGCATGCGTTGAGCTTGTTAGATGTTTTGAAGATCAATGGAATAGGTAGAGAAGGACACCCCCACTTGGGAACTTGGGAGCAGAGAGACGCCACGGTTCAGTGGTTACAGCTATAGGGCCTTCTGTGCTCTCTGCTCAATATATTAAGGGTGGTGATTAAGGTTACGCAGGAAAAGTAGGTGATGTGGGTATACTACGTCAACAGGTAGCTGTGCAGTCAACCAGATAGTTTGTTGTTTTAACCTGTCTGACAATTGTTACGCCTGACCAGGGAGACAATAACAAGCTGATGTTAACACATGTGATCTAACGATAGTTTTGCGTCCTTTAGCATGTTTTGGAAGGGATGGCCGTGATGTATCATTTATTCTTTCATTCATTCACATATGTACTTCTTTCTTTGATTATTTCTTTCATTCATTCACATATACTTCTTGCTCTTCATTCATTCATTCATTCATTCATTGTAAGATTTCGACTGATACAGTAAACTGGCTGAAGTACTGTTAAACGCAGCCTAAGTTGCGATGGAGACGAATCAGGTCACTGTGTGCATTGGAGCAGGAGGAGGCGCATACTAATTAGTACAAATGGTAAAGAAAACAAGCGAGTGACCTACCCCTGTTGTAGACAATTTCTGGTCTGACAAATAGGAGAATACCCCATAAAACCTCGGACGAGGAAAAGCCGGGACGGGCAAACGGGAATTACTAAAAATGGAGACCACAATATTCAAACGAAACATGCTAAACTGGGTAGGTACACTTAAAACTACTAGGTAGGTACATTTGGTGAATGTCAGCGGAATTGGCAAGACATATTTCAATACACTTTAAAGATCTCACAACACCGTTTACTATTGTGTCCCAGTATAGTCACTGGAGTTTGGTCACTCTTGATTAGGGCTTTCACAAATAACTTCAACTTCATAGATATAGGTTGAATTTTGGTATATTTATAGAATACCTAAATTCAAAAGAATCTCAAGGCTTAGTATTCTAAGTGTATTGTATATGTTGCTGGAAGTAAAGGGCTTAAACAACCCATGCTTGCCATAAAAGGCGACTATGCTTGTCGTAAGAGGCGACTAACGGGATCGGGTGGTCAGGCTCGCTGACTTGGTTGACACATGTCATCAGTTCCCAATTGTGCAGGTCGATGCTCATACTGTTGATCACTGGATTGTCTGATCCAAACTCGATTATCTACAAACCGCATACTAATTAGTACAAATGGTAAAGAAAACAAGCGAGTGACCTACCCCTGTTGTAGATAGTTTCTGGTCTGACAAATAGGAGATACCCCATAAAACCTCGGACGAGGAAAAGCCGGGACGGGCAAACGGGAATTACTAAAAATGGAGACCACACTATTCAAACGAAACATGCTAAACTGGGTAGGTACACTTAAAACTACTAGGTAGATACATTTGGCGAATGTCAGTGGAATTGACAAGACATATTTCAATACACTTTAAAGATCTCACAACACCGTTTATTAATGTGTCCCAGTATAGTCACTGGAGTTTGGTCACTCTTGATTAGGGCTTTCACAAACAACTTCAACTTCATGGATATAGGTTGAATTTTGGTATATTTATAGAATACCTAAATTCAAAAGAATCTCAAGGCTTAGTATTCTAAGTGCATTGTATATGTTGCTGGAAGTAAAGCTCTGTGTTCGGGACCCGTGAAGATCTGGAGTAGAAGAGGGCCTCAACAACCCATGCTTGCCATAAAAGGCGACTATGCTTGTCGTAAGAGGTGACTAACGGGATCGGGTGGTCAGGCTCGATGACTTTTGCTGGCACATGTCATCAGTTCCCAGTTGTGCAGGTAGATGCTCATACTGTTGATCACTGGATTGCCGTCGCCATATTTCTCGGATATTGCTGAGTGCGACATAAAACTACACTCACGAAATTAAACTGAATTTTCATTAGAATTTCATCTATTTTTAAACCATATGTTTGCAAAATAAAGAAAACGAGCAAACGAAAATATTTTCGTCCACGAGAGAGATTAGTCGAATTAAGACCGGAATGATTTCATTTTTTTTGGTCGTGATACTTATAAACAAATTTAAGTGGAAATCCAGATCCCATACTTGTTACAAATTAACAGAATTAAGTCAAAATGAGTTGAATTTTGTGTCATGATACTTACAAATATATCCTCATTCATTTACAAAATCCAAAACACAGGAAAAGATATTCTCGCTCATGGGCCCAATGTTTTTCGCCCATGGGCGAGATGTTTTTGAAAATCGGTCTCAATTAGCAGAATTAAGTCATAATGAGTTGGATTTTGTGCCATGATACTCATATATATATCATCATTCATTTACACCTCCAAACCACAGGAAAAGATGTATTTTGAGTGAAGGCAAATATTCTCGCTCATGGGCCAAAATGTCTTTCTCCCATGGGCGAGAGTTTTCAAAATTGCTCTCATTTAGAGGAATTAAGTCAAAATGAGTTGAAATTTCTGTCATGATGCTCATAAATGTACTTTCATTCATTTACATCCTCCAAATACTGGAAAAGATGTGTTTGGGGTAAAAGGAAATATTCTCGCCCATGGGCTAAAATGTTTTTCGCCCATGGTTGAGATTTTCTTAAATAGCTCTAAATTAACGGAATTAATTCAAAATTAGTTGAATTTTGTGACATGATACTTATGAACATACTTTCATCCATTCACAACCTCCAAAACATGGGAAAAGGTGTATTTTGAGTAAAAGTAAATATTCTCACCCATGGGCCAAATGGTTTTCGCCCATGGGCGAGTCTTTTTGAAAAATCACTCTTAATTAGCCGAATTAAGTCAAAATAAGCTTAATTTCGTGTCAAGACAATAATAAATACACGTTCATTTATTGAAAGACTGCACAGCCTGGAAAAAAACCATGTAGTTTCAATGAAATTAATTATTCTCGTCCATGGGCTAATATGTTTTTCACCCATGGGCGAGATTTTTCAAAATCAGTTAGCAGTTAGTCAGTTGTCAGTTAGCAGAGTCAAGTCACAACAAGCTGAAATTTGTGTCATGATACTTATTAACATTTTTTCATTCATTTACAACCTCCAAAACATTCATTCTAGATGAAATGAAACACTTTCGCCCATGGGCCTGCCCATGGGCCTACCCATTGGCCACTGTTCGCCCATGGGCGTGCCCATGGGCGACCGAGTTTAAATTTTGAGTTTTCGAAAAAAAATTTTTTCATTTTTTCATCCTTAGCACACATACATAACAGCTGCCTGTTTAATTTTGCGAAATCCCTTGTGCGAGAGTGGCCACAGTGCTGAGAGTTTCTGGACTATTGTGAGTCCAGAATTAAATTGTGACGTGTTTTGCACATTATGACTTCAAATATCAAAACATACAGTCTGCATATATACGTTCTTGAATATCTTTGCATCACACCAGTTAATAAAGCACTGAAAATTTGGTCTCGAGAAGCATTGGAATGAGAGTGACACCTGCAGAACAGAATAGATTATACAACTATAGTGGACATGAGACGAGATTAGGTCGGCTGGCCAGTTTCAGTGACCTGTCAACCCCGACGTCGTTGGGTGGTGCTCATTCCTTCACTCATCGGTTTCGATGCGCGGATTCAGTGATATTTATAGTCGAAGACGTATATTTGGAATATTGATACCTGTGGTGTAAACATTTATCATACAGACAAACGTGGCAATAATAATGCAGTTTTTTTGCTTTGCAATGGTCCACACTGCCGGAGTTAAGTGAGTGAGTGAGTTTTGTTTTACGACACCTTCAACAATATTCCAGCTATGATGGCGGTTTGTAAATAATCAAGGCCGGGCCAGACAATCCACTGATCAACATCATGAATATAGATCAACGCAATAGGGATAAGATGATACCACCCGATCCCGTTAGTCGCCTCCAGGAAAGTATGTGTTGCTGAAGATCAATTCTAACCCTGATCTTCACGAGTCGCTTTGAACACGATGAACCATAGCACATTACAAGGAATACTTTTTTTGTTTCTTCGACATCTAATCTAATTAATCCTCCTTCTTGTTATCATTATCTGTCGTCACCTTCGTCATTGTCAGCAGTATGTAAAAAAGAAGAAAACCATTTAGGTTGATAAAATTACGTCACGACCTGTTCGTCCAGTGAGATGGATGAAACAAACACGCCCAACAAAAAGCGTTACTGTCTAATAACCCTTGTTTCCATGAATGTCTTTTGAATCATCAAGCCCCCATAAATGCAACCTCTGCATATTCGTATTCGCATATTTGCTGCTTCCCTTCAGACTGTGTTTAATCTGTCTATATGCTAACTGTGCCTTCTCCCTGAGCGATATAACAGAATCGTGATAACTGCATAAATGTCAGTAAGTACGCACGCAAGGTATAACATAAAATGCCAAGATTATCCGCGCCCAAACAGCCCATTCAGCAAATTAGATTTGTTGCACAACAATGATCTTTTTTGAATTGGCTGAACGTCAAGAGAAGCATTTGTCATGAAAATAGGTTTCACTGAATATATACCATAAAAAGTGACAAAACTATTTCAATTTGATAATTCATCCTGTTTCCAACACGTAATGTCATGTCGTAAGAGGCGACTTACGTGATCGAGTGGACAGGTTGCTAGAAGTGATTCACGCATATTATCGTAGATCGATGTTCATGCTGTTGATCACTGAGTTGGTTCGATTGGACCGCTGCCAAATTGTTGGCTGTAAACAACAAACAATGGGACATCATCAGTTTCATGACGTCAGGGGTATTGCGTCATGTGAACAATACTTATCTAACTTTCCTTCTTATCGGTTGATATTTCAAAAGCGTTTGTTAATATGTCAAGGAGTAATAAATAGAAGAACTCGAGACCTTTCGACTCATTGAGCATGGGTGAGGGAATCGCAATGTGGCGAACGTAATGATGATGCAATTATATGGGCAATTATCCAACCAAAACCAAATGCTGTGGACAAAGTTCCACACCAGACACTTCCTGTGTTGAACAAATAAGTAAAAGACATGGATCACGTAATAACATAAACAAACTATTTACATATGGGGGCTGTGAGAAGCTTGAATGAAGAAGCGCGCCTTGTTTATTAAGAGTAACCGAAATACATGTACATTTCACCCCGTGATTGACGTAATCTGTTTCTTGTAAAAACACAATAACACACCAGGGCAAGGTACATTATGCACCTGCAGACTCGGTTGTTTTTGATGACTAGACGTTTTTCTGTTATGATCTAAACAGGTATCAGATGTACCGGGAGATTTTGCTGTTTGTGCAACAAACGGCAGAGTGAATGCTGGCAGCCATGAAAAGGATATGAGTGATCTATTTCGGTCTATGTTATGTCAGCATCTTTACAACACCCCTTAAATTTCGATACTGGACTCGACTTTCTGACAAGACAGACGAGTCCATTTAGCGATCTAGGGAACGTAGTTCATTGTGACAGAAACACAAAAATTGCTGAGATTTATTCTCAAAGAACACACACTTCATCGTGTAGTTGGTCGAGGTAAGACCTTAGAACATGCGGGTGTTTGATTGAGACTCAAGGGTATTTGTTCCACTATCACCAGTCGGCTGCGTGGGTTAAAGAGATTGCAGGAATAACTGCCAAGTTCCGTCTTGAAATCTACACCTAAACTTCAAAGCACTGGTCGGCAATTTCTAGTAGGTTGGGTGAAATGTACAAAATACTTGTTGAAATGAACACTGTTCTTGGTCTGGTAGTGCTGCCTGCCAAAGGGGCGATGGGGTGGCCCCGTAATAAAAGCGTTCGTTCGTCACACTGAAGATACAGGTTTGATTTCTCACGTGTGAAACAAAGTGTTAAGCCTAGTTTTGAGTTCCCTTGCCCCGTCATTGCTGGAATATTGCTAAAAGCGGCTTAAAACTGTAGTCAGCGATTCCTAACAGCAATCAACACTTATAGTTAAAACTTATTGACGTGTCTTTACACATTACTCAATGTCATCATTTGGTCTGATACGCAGTGGGTGAATCCTATGAGCCTGAGTTCCTCGTAAAGACTTGATTGGAAAGATCGATCTTGCAAAAAACAGTTGTCTGTGTGTCACCATGATCCAAGAGCGTAAATCTGTGCTCATACTATCAGCTACTTGGCTTCATGACGCAGATTACATAAATACCGACTGCTGGGGCAAAAAACAACACCGCTCACAAAGACAGTCTTGGAATTTCAACAGTGATTCAACAGTGATTCGTATTTAAACTTTTCAGCTATGTATGCAACAGTTTATGAAAGGTTCTTGACACATATACCAAATACCCACTGATTCAATCGTCCAGCTGTTGAATGAACAGAATTACCTATTTAGTAACTTATGAGGATCTGAGGAGCATTGTTGCCCTAACGAAAAAGCTACCAGTGTCTTCAAATAACCAGCGTCGAATTTGCGATAATGTGACAACGTCCTTTTCAGCATTACTGTTAAAGAACAAAACTCCAAAGAGACTGAATCATTTCAGTGCCCTTCGAGCACCACCTCGTACCCGTGTCTGATACTAGCTGTAGTATATAGCCACAGAGAATATTTGGGTTGGGGGAGCGTAATGCTGCGCTGACTGTCAGCTGGAGTTAAGCTGAATACAAAAAGAAACAATCCAGGAGACATATTTCAGTGTGATCAGCAAACACTGGGTTATCCTTCATCTCGGTCGCCGTTCCACCAACATCTGCAAGGTGGAACGACGACCGAGATTCGATATCAGAAAATACCAATCCCGCTGATGAATACCTTGAATATATATTCGAAGTGTAACTTACCAAACAGCAAGAGAAACACTACTCTGTTTTATTTTCTTGTCAAAATTTTATACTGAAAGCATACACATGAACGCTTACTTTTATGAGATTTAATTTTCCTTAAAAATTTGCGTTTCTTTTGCTGTTCATTATAGTTGCTTTTAACACCATGCTTACATAGACTGGCGTCACTTCCACTGTAGTCACTCCTATCTGTCTTGTGGATCACAACAAGTGTAACACACAGTTCTGCCAGCTAGACGCAGTGAGGCGTCAAACGACAAGATAAGTGGAGGCTGATGTACTGCTTCTTCCTTGATCCCAGGTGAAACAGATACCCACTAACGCGTTTCCCAGACACTTATCCTCCTCATCAGTAGAATCTTCTCCTCAGTACCGTCTTCTCAACTTCGTGTTAGCTTTGGTGCATATTCGATGAACCATTGGCTGTGAGATTTGTTAGGTCAGATCTCATCATGTCAGTTAAAGCTGAGTTCAATATACGCGCCCCCAAAAGAAACTGTATATAGAAAATATTGCCAGTACATGTGGACACGAATACGGGTGTAAACAGTGATTAGTGAACTGAACTGAACACATCGCGTTTGTGCTACGTTTCACGACGTCAGCACGTTTGTGGAGCCCCGACGAGAGTCAGTCTGAACCTGGGGAAATCTAGACTCTAGACTAAATGGAGGGTTAGGCGTCCGGGACAATAATGTGGTTCAGGGACTGACTTTGGTTCGAAACAACAATTAGTGATCCTTGCGCCCTTAATGTGCTTCGAATTGCGTTCATTCCTGCTCCACTGTTATGTCCACAATTTACAGTGTGACCCGTGAAGGACCCGGGGTAGAATAGGCCTTCAGCAACCCATGCTTGCCATAAAAGGTGACTGTGCCTGTCGTAAGAGGCGACTAACGGGATCGGGTGGTCAGACTCGCTGACTTGGTTGCCATATGTCATCGGTTCCCAATTGCGCAGATCGATGCTCATGTTGCTGATCACTGGATTGTCTGGTCCAGACTCGATTATTTACAGCAGACCGCCGCCATATAGCTCGAATATTGCTGAGTGCGGCGTAAAACTAAACTCACTCACTCACTCATTTACAATGTATTCGAGTATCAGTTAATTCTGGCGATCCTTGTTCACACTTCTGCAGTAGTGTGTGAGTTTAGTTTTACGCCGCTTTTAGCAACGCTCAAGCAACATCACGGCAGGAGAGTCCAGAAATGGGCTTCACACCTTGTACCCATGTGGGAAATCGAGCCCGAGTGTTTGGCTTGACGAACGAATGCTTTAACCACAGGGCAACTCCGCCACATCTGCTTCAGTAACAACACTTCGAATTCAAGTCTTACAGTGTTTCACCGGCGGGTTTTACCAACGTGGAGTAAAACTTCCTGATTACTTGCAAAATCTAACTGCACGCGTACATAACCGCAATATGCGAGTCATTCAAAATGAGTCAAACTCACTCACTCACTCGATCTCGTCTTTGGGAACAATTTCGCGGCTTCAGAAACAGGACGTTCGATCCGACACCAACGCCTTTACACTGTAATTACCCTCGTCTATTCTCGGCCACGCAAGTTTTTGATGGAAACTGTTGTTAATTTAAGCCACTCGGTGAAAAGTGGTAATCTTGGCCAACAGCGATCACACATACCGACGGTTTAGAATGTGTACATGAAGAACGCCCCCAGTTCAGGCCGTTGTGGTGTACGTGCACGTTGATGAAGAAGTCCACGTTTCGCAGCCGTTGTTGAGAGACGGCGTCTGTTTCCAAAGCGCGCTACAGAAGTGTGGCTAAGAAAGCTGTGCCACGAATTAGCCGTCTCTTTGTCTCTCCTGCAATTATTTTTAAGACTAATATTGAATCATCTTATTTTAGTGTCATCGTCTCATTGTCTTTGTTTAGAACATGTACAAATCACGTGTTAGGAGCAGCGGAGGAAGATATACGACAGTGTTTGGTATGAGTATAGTGGGTCGACAGAACATTCCATCTGTACTACTAATTGCAACATCTGTCATAACATTGGGATACCGAGAACAACGAGAATAGCTAGGATAGAACCGGGCACCTGTTCTTTCTTGGTATTATATGGGAATGCCAAATAGCTTATATACGTGTACTATGAATACGTAGCATATAGTCGACCAACAACTACAGTCTGTCAAATGAACATATTTTTCAGAAAAAACCACAAGACAACATAAAATATAGTGAAAACGACTCTGGGGTTTTCTTCATTTTCAGGATGAAACTGTGGATATCTAGACTTGCATGGGCTTTCTTTGTTTGTTTCAGGATCTGTATGACAAACTACATGTATATATTCAGTCAAAAGGTGTAATAAACTGTCACAGCTATTTTCTGTAATGGTGTTGGTTGGTAGGTTGGTTATTTAACGTTGCACTCAGCAATATTCAAGCCATATAGCGTCGGTCTGTAAATAATCGAGTCTGGACAAGACAATCGAGTGACCAACAGCATGAGCATCCATCTACGCAAATGGCATACGATGACACATGTCAACCGTGTCAGCGAGCCTGATCATCCGACCACCCGTGCTTATTGTTACTGTATGCTCCACAAACTCCAGGCGTTGGTCCACTTTGGTTCCAAAAATTTTCTGTCTTACGATAACGTTATGAAAAGGCCCATTTCATATCCACAACACTCCTTTTGTCTGTCATGAGCCTCCTGCAGTAAACGTTTTCATTCCAAAGCATCACGTTTCCCCGACGCCGATTGACCCAGCGCTGCCGGTCTGGCTACAACGTCATTACGTAGTATGACGGGCCGTCAATTGTTGGATAACACGTGATCGTGGTCGACCAGATAGACGTCTGTCATCAACGTCAGTTATTGCTCAGTGGCGTGACTGTAATCAGCTAATTGATGACAGTAAAACGTGTCACAACGCTTACTCTTGTTCAATCATGCCAACTGCACGTAATTATTTCTTTGGTGACAGACGCCACACATAAACAAATACATCAGTTTATAAGATATCAGAGCAAGTTTAGGCTGGCTTTTATCACCGAAATGTACGGAAACACATTAAAACTGAATTTTCATTGTAATGTTGTTGCGCTTTTCGAACTTTACATATGCATTTACGTGCACACCATGAAATAGGTTTGCTCAAAATTAGGGAGTTTACATGAAAGTTAAAATACGTGATGAATAGCATAATCTTTTTCTAAATCAATACACAATCATATAACATAAATCCAAATCCATAATAGCCTAAACAATATTACCCCAAAATGGAATCCCCTATTTTCAGAATAGGATATTTCATGCTGTATGCTATTTTAACATCTTAGTAAGTTGTTGTGTTTGGTTTCTGTCAGTTAATACACTAATACTGATACAAACTTGAAAGGTTTGACGAACAAAGGACGCCATTTGGGGACATACTATTTCATTATGACAATCAATGCGAGGTGTCTGTGTGAGACAATAACGTATGACCGTATTACAAAGCCGTTATACGCCAACCTTGAACACCTACATTTACGGTCCGTCATTTAGTTTCCAGACGAACTAGTGGTTGGTAGAATGATCAACATCCCACACCGTCGTGGGTGTGATGTAATCTAGGGGTTGTTTTGGGTTCAGTGGCCATGTAACGTGGACATGCCGAGTATGGGTTCCTCTTGGCTTGTAGTGAAAATGTCGATAGATAGTGACTAACTTGAAACATCGTTAAAATAACAGACTATCGCTTAGTCCCCGAATATATACTGAACAGCAAAAGAAAGGCAACCTTGGCTTTTTGTCACGTTTAGTAAACAGAAGCCAGAAACATGAACGCTTACTTTTTTGAGAATTCAGTTTTTTGAAACTTGCTTTTCTTTGGCTCCAATAAGCTAGGAGAACATGGGGTAATCTAGACTTGCTACATTTAAGTCTTCACCATTGCAGGGAGGGGTAGGCATTAGGTAAAATAATGTGGTTTACTGACAGTAAGACTATTAACTAACTACAGTGGAATCTGTCTAAACCGACACTCACTGGGACTTGATAGATAATCTGGCTTAGACAATGTGCCGGATTATAGAGCTGATGATAAATGTACAATCCACGGATGGGACTGGGATTTTATGCTTGTGTTCGCAACTTGCAGGATTGGACAAATGCCGGTTTTGACAGCTTCCACTGTATAAGTCCTGAATACTCTGCTTGTTCCACTACCTTGTTTCAACACAGCTGTTATCAACACCCCACCATTCTCCTATTAATTCATTGACACTCTCGTAAAAAGGCGTTTACATGAAATGTGTACCCCCATATTATCAAAAGTGTGCACCTCGCTTTCTCATAAGCTGTATCCGCTCTTGAAGTAACATTACCTAATTCCCAAACTGTGCAAACTATATTTCAAATGCAGAAGCCGCTTTTGAAGAATACTTCTCGATATATACCAATTTTGATTTTGTTTGTGAACTGAAAACTCTTATATGAAGAGGGCAATGATCAGCACGTGTACGTTTTGTCAAAGTGCCAGTTTGGAGCTTATTGATCACAAGCCCTTTCCCACGAAGGCACATGACGCGCATCCATCGGGAAACACGGTTATACCTATGTATGGTCAACATAATACAATCTTCGTGTTTACCATATTATAACCATATTTAGTCACATCTCTTGTAATGTCCTTATATGTCAGCGCCGCGAGAGGTGTATTGTCAAGGCCGCTCGGTGACTATGTTTACTTACCGAAGTTCAAGGCCGTTTGTAATAATCTGAACACATCAGTTCCATATTTAGGTCCGACGCAGCTGACTGGCCTTGATCGGTATGGCTTATGCAAGTCATGGTGATATTATGTCGTGTGGAGTCTCTCATTGAATTAGTGAGCAGTCGATAACGTTGTTGTCGTATATATGTTATTGTTGTCATGTGGATATATCAAATATAGTTTTATAATGATTCTCCATGATAAAATGATGGTTATATCTGCAATAATTGTAACATTAAAACTAACACTCATGTATGTATGTATGTATGTATGTATGTATGTATGTATGTATGTATGTATGTATGTATGTATGTATGTATGTGTATATATATATGTGTGTGTGCGTGCGTGTGTGTGCGTGCGTGTGTGTGTGTATGTGTATGTATGTATGTATGTATGTATGTATGTATGTATGTGTGTATATATATGTGTGTGTGCGTGTGTGTGTGTGTGCGTGGGCGTGTGTGTAAATGACGCAGATATAGCTGACATATATCGTTAAAACGTGTCTTCCATTTTTACTGGCGGTGGATAGCCTAGTGGTCAAAGCGTTCGATCGCCACCCCAAGACCCAGGTTCGATTTCCGACATACTTACAATGTGTGAACCCCATTTCTGGTGTCCCCCGTGATATTGCTTGAGTCCCATCCGGCGCAAAAACATACTCAGGCAGTATTCCATTTAATGTTTCATCTAACAAAAACGTGATTACATACTGTACTACCTCAGATAGTGAAAGAATGTAATCTGATCATGCATTCACATAATGTGTGAATAATAATATTATGATTACATCTGAAATAATGAGAATTACCAACGGCTGCCAGATGTTCGCAATCGTCCACGTATTTACCCCAACGTCCTCCCAATAAGACGCAGCTATATTTGGCCACGACATGCCAGTGTTACGAAACGTCACAGCGTTATAGCGAGGTCGGACATTTTAAGTCGACGGCAGTGAAACAAGAGAAGACTATTTTGTTGACGTTGAATTTTGGAGGGAAAGAAATGTTATCACAGCCTTTGAATAAACAGCATGGCGCTTATTTGTTCAGACGTAATGTATATTTATATATATTTAAAAAATCTATTTGGTAAGAGTTAAGGCAGCGTTCCGACATGATCAAATTATTTGTACGATAACTGTTCGCTTTGATCTCAGTTCCACTATGTCCGTATTAGAACTGGTTCGATCTGGAACGGATAATTTTAATTACCCATACATTATCATTTGTTTAGCATCATACAGTGATGGTATTAGGCAATTATCTATTGAATAAATAAATACAAACCCCTAACTTAACATAGGCAGCTTATTTCAAGTAACTCAAAATGAGTTGTAAAATACATCGATGCTCACAACTGAAAATGAATTAAATAGAATGACAGAAAAGGGTATCACATTTTCAGATTAAAGAAATCGGTAAACAATTAAAAAGGACCCGGCCTTACATAGGAACATTTCAGCTTCAGCAGTTTGGGGCTTGCCGTCGTATGTGTACTATTTATACACCATGATCGAGGAATACATTAATAAAATTTTATTTCCTTGCTGGTCAATATTGGTATACACAATTCAAGTAGACAGTTAAGTCTAGCTAACATAGACTTGCATAATTCTCTAAGGTATTAATTATCAGTTTAAATGACAATTTCTGACAAACAGAAATACTCCCTACTATCTGCTAGTGTGGAATTGGTTCTCTCGAGGATTCATATCTATACATCCATGGGCTCAGCATTCCGTACAGCCTAAGAGAAAGGCTGTATAGCTGAGTATGAAATTGGCATTCGAAAATATCGCATTTTTGTTTGAGAAAGAGATATTTTGTAATAAAGCTTCCAAAGACGATGTAATTCAGTCCTTAATGCACGTCCGCTTGAAGAAACCCCGCTGATTAATTAGCTGCACCGTCGTGTCGTGGGTGGCGTAACGTTACAATGATGGTTTGTTTACAGTAGGGGGTCGGGAATGGACATGTGGGGTCGGATGTAAGTGGGTCACTGCAGGGCGTGTCGTGGGTAATATGGGAATATAATGACGCACGGCGTAACAATGCGAAGCGGGACATGGGGGTCACGCACTGGGGCAGCGCAGTGTGTGTGAGTGTGGGTGACGGGGGGAGTGTTTGTGGGGAGGTGGTGGTGTGTGTATGTGGTGTGTGTGTGTGTGTGTGTGTGTGTGTGTGCGCGCGTGCGTGCTAGGGCGTAGGGCATCTCTGTGCCCTGTGGAGGGTAAATGCTATTACGTTCGCGACCTTCCATTCAACTTTGAATTTGGAAACTTCATGGTTGAAATAAACCATGTACTGATTGAAACATACATGTCGTCCGAAACAGTTGAAAGGCATTGTGGGTCTAAGAATAGTCAGTAGTTTAGTTCAGTAATATGATCCCTACAATCTGTCAAGATTAACAGTCCTCACCCCCCTCTGCTGCCCTCTTGACCATCGGTCGGCCTCCCATGTCGCACACGATACTCTACTCTTGCTCCCGCCGTCACACATGTGTATGGATCATTCGTAACTACTCGTGTCATTCCGCCAAGCCGGATGGCGTCTCGTACCCCTCTCGTGGCCAAGTTTACGACTGGGTCCTGTCTAAGCGCAAACGGGCATGACCATGAAAATAGTCTAGTACTATTATCAACGAAAGCTAAGTTTGAATTTCCAAACATGGCTCTTAGAATGTCTACATCCCGTGTGCAAAATAGCAATACGGTTATTCCCTTTGCAAATATGTTTCAGTGTTGAAAGTTCTTCATCTTGTAGAATCAAAGTTTACGTTTAAATTGTGCTTTGTATAGTGTAGCGAAGTTTCAAAGGTCAACGGTTCCGCCAATTTCATGTTTTGAAATGTGTTTTACTACGCGCGATTTGATTGGTTTGCCATGATTCTTGGCAATAATGGCGTACGATAGGGGTACGAGTCTTCATGTAGGCCACGGAAAGAGTAGTTACGAATGGTGTATAGATGAGACCAGACCTCCAAACACACTGCACCCGGTGTGTACTGGTGGGTGATCAGGTGCCCCACTCGAGGGTGTGGGTTCGAATCCCGGAAGGTACTCTATCCAACAAAGTACATAGAATCAGTTGTGTACTGAGAAAGTGTAATCCCGAATACAGTATTGTATAGCATTGTGTAGTATTGTATAGCATACTACTACTACTACTACTACTACTACTACTACTACTACTACTACTACTACTACTACTACTACTACTACTACTACTACTACTACTACTACTACTACCGCAAGTGCTACTTCTGCTGCTGCTACTACTGCTACCACTACTAGTACTATGTACTACTACTACAGCTACTATTACTACTACTACTACTACTACTGGGGAGGTGGTGGTGTGTGTGTATGTGGTGTGTGTGCTACCACAAGTGCTACTACTGCTGCTGCTGCTACTACTGCTACCACTACTAGTACCACTACTACTTCTGCTGCTGCTACTGCTCCTCCTCCTCCTCCTACTACTGCTGCTGCTGCTCCTACTACCACTACTACTACCACCACCACTACCACAAGTACTACTCCTGCTGCTCCTACTACCACTACTGATGCTGCTGCTACTACTACTACTACTACCACGACTACTACTGCTATACTGCTACTACTGCTACCACTACCACAAGTGCTACTATTGCTGCTGCTACTACTGCTACAACTACTAGTACTACTACTACTACTACTTCTGCTGCTGCTACTGTTCCTACTACTACTACTACTGCTGCTGCTCCTACTACCACTACCACTACCAAAAGTACTACTACTACTACTACTGCTGCTGCTGCTACTAAGTATTTTGAAACATGATATCTTGGGACAAACCACAGCTGTTATGAGAAACACAACACACACGTAGACATGACCAGACTGAAACATTGGCGAAGTGTCTTTACGGTCAGCTCTGTTATAATTACTCGCCTCATAAACACATGCATGCAGGCATTCATGCATGCGGCTACCTATTCGTTCGTTAGTTTGGTGCTTTTGAGGTCGCCTTCGCCGGTTGGCATGTCGGCAGACCTATGCTACCTAAATGCTCAGTCAAGTCATATATCGCTTGTAATGGACAATCAAGCTGTCACTCAAACGAGGGTGGGCAAAAATAGTACCTGGTAA
Source organism: Haliotis asinina (assembly GCF_037392515.1). NCBI lineage: Eukaryota > Metazoa > Mollusca > Gastropoda > Lepetellida > Haliotidae > Haliotis > Haliotis asinina. The sequence continues at coordinate 47,316,274 of NC_090281.1, forward strand.
TTAGGTCATAAAACAGTTACGGAATAAACAAACATTACATACCTCAACGACGTTTACAGCGTGTTGTATGGCTTGGTCACTCGACACGTTACGTTAGGTGCGTGAGTGAGTGAGTGAGTGAGGTGGTCTTTGAACAGAACTGCAGTTTATTAAGTCGCGTGAACTCATCATGGGACAACATATAAAGAATATCCCCTCAGATGTGTAATGTGTAAATTTAACCTACACTTGTCCACGTGGCTCAAGAAAAACCGTGAACCGTGGCGAATCTGATATATATGCAGATAATATACGGTCGATATGAGAGATGTACTTTTGGGACTGGCTGCCAACAAAGCATTCTGGAAAAACCAGAGGCTGACATGGTTAGCACCGTCTCATCGGATGACTAGTAGTCACCTAACCACAACACTTAATATACTCGGTGTTTGCGATAAGACGTAGAGTGATTGACTAAGTGGGGTTTTATGCCACTTTTAGCAATGTTCCAGCCACATTACGGTGAGGGACACCAGAGATGGAGTTCGGACTCTTTACCCACGTGGGGAGTCGAACCCGGGTCTTCGGCGTGGCGAGCGAACGCTTTACACTGCTTTATCTATATATCTATCTCTGACTCACAGTCCCTGAACCAAATTATTCTACCTACAGCCTAGCCCTCACTGCAATGAAAAAGAACTAAATGAAACAAGTCTAGATTTCCCCAGGATATCTGGTCTCTTTAGGGCTCCTTTTCAATTTAAATGGGGTTTTTTGGTTACAATCAATATTACATATAAATACAGGTCGAGACTAAGCGTTAGACTACGGGCCACTGTACAGCTTGATCAGCGTCGACACAGGATCGAATGACCCAGTGTGGGACCTATCTGACCATGTCACCAAACCCCATAGCCTGCTGAGTCTTCATGACATCAACCACTAGTCCACCTGGCACAGATTCTATTGTGAGCATTGTGACAGTGCGGAAGTTGCTGGCTCGGCCTTCAACTAGAGTACGCTTACTTTCACGTTCGTGATCCACGTGTTCCGATGTATGAATGGAATACCAGCAAACCAAAAACAACCATCAGACACCATCCGTTACCAACCGAGCTGTTTACACTGACAGTACTATATGTTTGTTAGATAGCATCAACACACTTCCTTCTCTTTAAACCGCCTCCCGCTCAACAAGCAGAGTAGGCAACGTACTGGACTTGCGTAAGCCTCTAAGGTAAATATTGCTAGTTTAAATGATAATCTCTAAAAAATAAGAAGAAGAAACTGGGCCCGGTCCGCTTATCTGGACTTGCCTTATCGAAGGATAGAATTACTCCACATCCATGGTCCAGGTTTAAACACAGCCTTGGAGCAAGGCTAGCAATGTACAACAGTTTTATGACCTCACGCTGAAAGCCTCCAGGTCAAGTCTGTTAACTCTCGCAACGAAACGGCTTCCGTCGTTTATTTAAATTCATTTTTGCATCGGAGTTGTTTCAGGAACGGCATAGAAAGTACGAAAATAGTTTACGTTAAAAATACTGTAATACTTAAATAGTCAAGACGGGCAATCAGATCTATCAGGATAGGAAGCAAAAAATAAAACTAAAAAGCTCAACTAGGGTATGGTTGAAACCTTACAATGGTGACTTAAAAATTTACACGTTTAAAAGAAAGATGCTTACATCAATCTCCATTCAAACACTCGGCTGTTGATGGCAGCGTGTTGTGAGTGTGTGATGTACATGTATGTATTTCATTGACAGTACATGTCAGTGTGTTTCTGTTTCAAATAACATCTGCTTAGGGATTGAAATACCTGGTGTTTCTCAATGGAGCGCGGAAGTGTCATAGAAACTGGTAAAACGTTTTAGAGACACGTGTGTTAATGAGACAAATACTGCACTGAGACTATCGTTGTAGAATCTATGCTCCAAAAGTAGACAAGAATATATCACAGGGAGTACTCTGTCTAGGGTTCAGTCTGGGCGAGAATTAAATTATGTAACGCTCAATGAAGCTAACCCGCGAGGCGTGGTCGGGGGGTGCCGTTTTGAAAAATCGTCCCTTTACACAAGGTGATATATTTCTTAAAAACTTTAAAGTCCCACTTTTGGAGCGTTCTAAGCACACATGGGGCCGATGGCATTATTTTAGTGGTACCATACGTTCCAAAGTTGATATTGGGATGGGTGCACGGCCGGCTCTGCTTGGCCTGCCTGACTCCGGATTGGCGTGCCCATATATGCAGGTCGGCTCTATCCATATAAGGATATGCTTCGTCAATGGCGGCCCGATTTCTAGGAAAGCAAGCGCACTGAGCGATATAAGTTGGGGTCACAGCTAAATCTACCACTCGCTCGAGGCAGCACGGAGCAAAGAGGTTGTAAACCCGTATCAATCTATTCCCAGTCGGATTCCATACATATACTTAATTCAAAATGTGTGACGATGAAGTTGCAGCTTTGGTCGTTGACAACGGCTCCGGCATGTGCAAGGCTGGCTTCGCCGGCGACGACGCCCCACGTGCCGTTTTCCCCTCCATCGTTGGCAGACCCAGGCATCAGGTAAGAACTGCAAACTTGAATTAAAATTTTATCAATTGAAATTAAATTTGATAAATAAATTTTGATTTCAATGCAGTTTATTGTAACACTTGATATCGATGCATATTTAACCTGAATTTAAATGAATTTTAATGGTTTAATTTTCAATTTGTTTAAATCATTAAAGTAATAAATTTCGCTATTAGATTATGCGATTTGCGAAATAGGCGTTCACTAGTTGGTGCAACTCTGATTCTACAGAATATTCTGCATATTTTTAAATCTGTATCATATATATCAAACCTTCTGTTATTAATCGATGTTTAAATGATATATCATTGTAAGTTTAATACGTAACATATAATTAAATTAGTCTTTTGCCATCTGTATCATGTGTTTGTCTGATTACATGTAATCTCATTTAGAAAATGTGACATTTCGATAATGTATTCTACAAAACATGTTGCACAAAACGGACATGGAACCTTAACGTCAAATCACAAACGGTAAAATTCAACGGACTGAGCACCACTATCGCGCTAAACTCGTATGATGTGTGCTAACTAAATTATATTTTGAAAAATACCAACTGCAAAGTGTATTGCCAACTTTATGAAAGTTTTTAAATCATCCCAAAACCCCACTCTCTGTTTCCTTTTCCCAAATGGGTATTTAAAAATATTGACCTAGAATTGAAAATTCAAAATCAGCATATTCTTTGCACGGGTATGTAATCCAGAAACCAGAATCATTTTAACAAAGTATGACAGATGCAATTAATATAGAACGATTAAGGTTTTTGTGAAAAATTTAACCCTTGACCCAACACGAAGGAGGGGCTGTGGACCAGTGGGGTGTTCCACCAATGCCGGTGTCCGCCATCTTCGACAAATATGGAAGCGTTCTTCCCATCCATTAAAGAATGACCTCACGCCTTCCACATGTGATTCCCCCGGAGGTCAGACTGTATTTAAGAGCGGGAAAAAGAGATTGTGAAATTCAATCTATAGGAATTCCCCTTCGGTAGGGGCACTTGAAATTTTCGGCACATCACTCGTCATGAGCGATTTACGCAGGATGTTGAACTAATACAAGCTCAGGTGATTGGACCGGAACTAATTTAGTTAATTTTATGATCTTTATCAATTTTAGTTATTTCATCTTTAAATTTAAACATCTACAATATGATGAAACTATTGGTTGATCGGCATTCTAGATGTTGATGTGTTACTAACAGGTTGTAAGAATAAACTTTATATTTGTATTGCGCCTAAGTGTGCTCAAACTAAATGGATAACATCTTTCTGCGAATAGAGCTTCGTTAAGAATCTACAACGAAATATTGCTCTTTGCAATACACAGTTACCTGTTATCTATGAAGCGCTAACCTTTGTTATAAAAGCCTATTTAAAGTTGCGTTTTCTATCTTAAGTGCATGGGATGGTCACTTAATTATCAATGCATTTGATTCGTTTTTAATTATGTATCTGTGAGTGAGTGAGTTTTACACCGCACCCAGCAATGTTCCAGCTATATGACGGCTGTCTGTAATTAATAGAGTCTGGAACAGAAAATCCAGTGATCAACAACATGAGCATCGATCTGCGCAATTAGGAACCGATGACATGTGTCAACCAAGTCAGCGAGCATGACCACCCGATCCCGCTAGTCGCTTCTCGCGACAAGCATAGTCGCATTTTATGGCAAGCATGGGTTGCTGAAGGCCTATTCTACCCCGGGACCTTCACGGGTCAATGTATCTGTAATGCAGTGGCAATTATCAGAATCCTTTAACTGGTCTAAATGGCAGTGTAATTTATGCAAATATGTCCTTTGACATTTGGGATAGTCTGAACTTAGCGATAGCTCCGCGGTTCTATGTTACGTCCATTGTTAATTTCGTGATTGACATTCCCCAGGGATGGCTGGGACATGTTGATAAAGATATATTATGTATTTATACATGTTTAAAACAAATGTCATGAGCAGTGGTAACAATGACGCGGCACAGAGACAGCATTATGTAAATATGTCTACATCAGCATACCGCAGATACTTCACTGAGAGCCTGAGGTGACGTTGCAATGTTGACGCGATTCACGAAAGTGTATGAGTGAGTGTAGTTTTACGCCGCCCTTAGCAATATTCCAGCAATATCCCGGTGGTGGACACCAGAAATGGGTTCACATTTTGTAACCATGTAGGGAAACGAACTCGGATTTTCAGCAAGACGAGAGAACGCTTTAACCACAAGGCAACCACATCTCCCTACGAGAATATATGAACAGATCTGATAACACCATGACACAACGTAAATGTTGACGCCATACTGCCATTACACTTTTAAACAGACTTTGATTAGGCCAGTGGTGGGGGAGGTAGCTAGTTAAGGTGAAAGATCGGAGTCAACCCCAGTTGTGTTGTTGTATATGAAATATTAAACCTTCTATAAAAATACGCTGAATATTGAGAGAAGCGGTGTAAAATCCCACGTGAACCAATAGACAAAACCACCGAATTGTCAGATGTTGTCAGTACGATAACCTGTTGTATAGGATGATATGTAGCAGAGGTATTTTTGAGACAGTATTTTGTCGATCCGACCCATTTCTGACTGCGGACAATTGTCATTACAGGGCGTGATGGTCGGTATGGGCCAGAAGGACAGCTACGTCGGAGATGAGGCTCAGTCCAAGAGAGGTATCCTCACACTCAAGTACCCCATCGAGCATGGTATCGTCACCAACTGGGACGACATGGAGAAGATCTGGCATCACACCTTCTACAACGAGCTCCGTGTTGCACCCGAGGAGCATCCCGTCCTCCTAACAGAGGCTCCCCTTAATCCCAAGGCCAACCGTGAAAAGATGACGCAGATCATGTTCGAGACCTTCAACGCCCCCGCAATGTATGTAGCCATCCAGGCTGTTCTGTCCCTGTACGCATCTGGTCGTACCACCGGTATTGTGCTCGACTCTGGTGACGGTGTCACCCACACCGTCCCCATCTACGAAGGTTACGCCCTCCCCCACGCTATCCTTCGTTTGGATCTGGCCGGTCGTGACCTCACTGATTACCTCATGAAGATCCTCACTGAGCGTGGTTACTCCTTCACCACCACTGCCGAGAGAGAAATCGTCAGAGACATCAAGGAGAAACTCTGCTACGTCGCCCTCGACTTCGAGCAGGAGATGTCCACAGCGGCGTCTTCTTCCTCCCTGGAGAAGAGCTACGAGTTGCCCGACGGTCAGGTCATCACCATTGGCAACGAGAGGTTCCGTTGTCCAGAATCCCTCTTCCAGCCATCCTTCTTGGGTATGGAATCTGCTGGTATCCACGAGACCACATACAACTCCATCATGAAATGTGATGTTGATATCCGTAAAGACTTATACGCTAACACTGTTCTCTCAGGAGGTACCACCATGTTCCCTGGTATCGCCGACAGAATGCAGAAGGAGATCACTGCCCTTGCTCCCAGCACAATGAAGATCAAGATCATCGCTCCCCCAGAGAGGAAATACTCCGTCTGGATCGGTGGCTCCATCCTTGCCTCTCTGTCCACCTTCCAACAGATGTGGATCAGCAAGCAAGAGTATGATGAATCTGGACCTTCCATTGTGCACCGCAAATGCTTCTAAACTATCAACAATATTCCTGGGACTTATTTTGAAAATAACAATGTCATGGACACGGTTGTCTGTCTGCACGTGCTTGGCTGCCTTGGCAACGTACGTCACACCAATTACCGGTTCAATCCGGAACTAAAGCTGGTTACGACAGCATGAACCGGGCACGAACCGGTTAAAATGTTAAAATTTCATGACAATATTTTTAAACCAAAATGAAAACATTTGTTATCTTGAGGGGAGGTCCTTTTACGCTGTCTTCCACAGGAAACTGACGTAAGAGGTTTTATTTTGCAACTCAGGTTGACGAAGAACTGGCTGCCAAATACAACGTTAACTTTAAATGTTACCAGCCGGATGTCTGGTCAGCTGGTCATAGAGTATATCGCTTACGACAAAATGGTGTATATGATGTCACTATGTGGTTTGTAAACAAATCATGTAATTCTGTCCTTGAGCACTTCACGGTTGTACAATATGTAGGACCTTCATCCGGCGCGAATAAAATACGTTGAACTATTTATATTGTGTTTCTTTTGCTTGTGTTCAGTAATAGCGTCAATGAGCTGCTTCAAAGTGTTACCCCTAGGACTGATATGTCTAACTGTTAACATTCTTGTATGCCGTGTATACGTTTTAGATATTAATGATTACTTTTAAGTTTCACCAAAATGAATCTCTACATTTTGCCTGATATCTCAAAATCATCAGTTTGTTTGGATTCTTGCCTTGAAGCAGTTACAGTTCTAGCCGATTGATGTTCATGCTGTTGATCACTGGATTGTCTGGTCCTGGCTCGATTGTGTACAAACCGCCGCCATGCAGATGAAATATTGCTGTGTGTGGCGTAGAACACACTCACTGACTCACTCTGGCCGAGAATCATCAACATTCCATTGCGACATTACCAGTTTTCGTGTAACGCCCCACTACGACTACTGCTGCTGCTGCCGTTACTATTATTACTACGACGTCTTGTAATGCGGGTACTATTTTTGCTGCAACTATTACTACCACTTTTACCATTATTACAATCACTTCTACCACTACTAGTTCTACTACTACTGTTGCTGCTGCTACTACTACTATCACTACTACTACTACTTCTACCACTACCGCCACCTCTACTACTACTACTACTGCCGCTGCTACTACTGCGGAACCTGCTGTTGCATCTTCCATTTCATCTTCTTGTATTACTGCTACCACTGCAGCTGCCATAGTATATCTCTCCGCCAAGGATATCCTAGTCCAGGAGCACGGCGGTTCATACCATCAGGATAATATCACGTCAGTAGAGTACGACTAGTCTCATCACCACCACCACTCAGTACCCATTTCACTAGGGTACTAGTGTCAACAGAACCACTCAGTGTCCACTTCAGTAGGGTACGACTACCATCAACACTACCACGCAATGTCCACTTCAGTAGGATACGGCTAGTCCCATCACTACCACACAATGCCCACTTAAGTAGAGTACGACTAGTCTTAGCACCACCATGCAATGTCCACTTCAGTAAGGTACGACCAGTCTCAAGACTACCATGCAATGTCCACCTCCGTAAGATACAGCAAGGCCCATCACTATGACACAATGTCCACTTCAGTAGGGTACGACTACCCTCGACACTACCACGCAATGTCCACTTCAGTAGGGTACGACTTCCCTCGACACTACCACGCAATGTCCACTTCAGTAGGGTACGACTAGTCTCAACACTACCACGCAATGTCCACTTCAGTAGGGTACGACTAGCCTCAACACTGCCACGCAATGTCCACTTCAGTAGGGTACGACTAGTCTCAACACCACCACTCAGTGTCCGCTTCGGTAAGGTACGACTAGTCTCAACACCACGACTCTATGCTCACTAATGTAGGGTACGACTAGTCTCTACACGGCCATTGAATGTCCGCTTTGGCTTTGGCTAGTCTCAACGCGACCAATACGTGCCCACTTTAATAAGGTATGAATAGTCAGTGTTCACTTCATTAAGGTACGACTAGTCTCAACAGGACCACTCAAAGCCCACTTCAGTAGGGCATGACTAGCCTCAAGTTAACTTCAGTAGGATACGGCTAGTTTCACTACCCCCACTCAGTGCTCACATCAGGATCCCGAAGCACTGAGAAACTCCGCAATCCGAAAGATATTACCATATGGTAATGATGTTGGTTTGGAATTTGCTTGTGCCAACACTGGTGATTACAGGTATCTGTGTTCACTTATGCTAAGCCAGAATAACGGTATTCGCAATCTCCACCATATAACCTCTTAATTGATGAAGAATTAATTTCACACTTTCCAGAATTCCATTTGGCACCAGGCTCCTTCAGTTTTATTACTTTACCTGAAGTGAATACCACCGGCGGGCGTACACCTCTCTCAACATCTACACTACCGGGCAAAATAAGAGATATACTAGTACTTAATAAACGGGTTTAACCTGTGGAAAAATATAAACCTTATCTAAACTCTACTCGGATGAAAGCAGACGCAGAGAACCTTCGGGGCCTCTTTTCTGAAAGCACTAAGGTAGTGATTGTAAGTCACGAAGGTAACCGTAAGCTTAGTGCAATGTTAAAAAATGGAAGTTAAAGTTAACCTTAGTAAAAGTCGCTTCGTGAAAGGATCCCCAGGTCTATAGTCAGTTTGAAATACATCACCTATCTATTGCTTCAGTTTGGTCTAGATCAAACAGGGGTATACTTTCTTTTGCAGAATAGTATATTTGGGATTGCAACAGCCTCCGTATAATCTCCGTGCAGTAATCTACTATGTTATGCCCAGGTACGCCACGGTGTTGGCAGGCTTCCCGACGGCGTGCGAACTGCTGACGACGTCGGTGTTTTGCACAGGGCACTTGCTCAGTCCATGGCAGCGTCTTCCCCGACCAGGGGAATGTTTCACTTTTATGTAGTGTTCACTTAAATTTAGTTTATATTTTCCAGCATATTATCGTAATATAATTTGATCTGCCGGAATTGGATGTAGGCTGGAGTTGCCCAATAAAACCAACCATAGAAGTACTGTCTAAGGATGTGTCAGTATGTGTGTGCGTGTGATAACCTAGGGTGGTGTGATAGCCTAGTTGTTAACTGTCCGATCCTCGAAGACGCTCCTTGAATTCCCCACATGGATGTAATGCGTGAAGCCCACTTTTGGTGTTCATCGTCGTGTTGTTGACGGAACATTACTAAAAGCCTCACTCACTCGAATGGCCTCTCTGCCAAACTCGTGACAACTGGGCTTGTCATTCCCGTCACTCCCAACGCCAGCCAGAGTAACAAAAAGTACCATCTTTCTAAGGCACTGTGGTGTTGGTCATGGATCGAACGCGGACGGTACTCTCTGCCAAACCTGTGACAGCTGGGCTTGTCATTCCCGCCACTCCCAACGCCAGCCAGAGTAACAAAAAGTGCCATCTTTCTAAGGCACTGTGGTGTTGGTCATGGATCGAACACAAACCGCCCGCTCATACCGCTCGACAACAAAGACCGTCCGGTTACAGAAGTAACAGACTGAAAGATTTTACACCGGCTTTAACAATATTACACCAATATCATAGCGGGAAACACATGTTTTACAATAAGAGGATTGTTTAATCCCGTGTTTTACAATTCGTCTATCTGTGAACTTCACCGATTCCGTGTTCCCTCAAACATCACACCATCCTCTGAAATATGGCCTGATCTCAACGACCCCATCAGATAACCCGCCAGGAATATTTATAACCGTGATTTACGACATCAAACCCGCGATTCCCTTTCGCCAATCCTGTTCAACTTGCCATGGCTCTTTACGATAATACAATCGCGGAACCGAACAGTCATTCGGATCGTCTCGTACAAGACCGGTGGCCATGATCCGAATATGTCCAAGATAAAGGGCACTGCACTTCGCTGTAGCAATGCTATTTATAGTCACAGATTAGATTGAAAGCAAATCGTGAACATTCCAATGAGCGGACTCTCAAGAGACGCATACTTCTCCTCAGTAGGCACTCTAGTTTACCGTTTACAGCAACCACCTGTTGGATTCGGCTCAAGAAAACTTGATTCCTCGACGATTTGAAAAGTTAGCGATTGTAATGTGACCTTTGACCCCGAACTGGCTTGTCGAGCCCAGATTTCTTACTTGATATTCCGTGTTTAGTTGGAGAAAACGTCATAATGTAAAATATGGAGTGGAGTCATGGAGTTGAGACTTGGAGTGGGATCTGGAGTGCAAGTATATGTGCCCTTGCCACTTCAGTAAATACTCATGACTGTTTGTAATATGCCGTAATAATGGCTCTTCCCATTTGTGATTTATATCTCTAGAATCACCGGTTTCAACAGTGTAGTTGTATGTCTGCCAGAATACCTAAAAGTTCTACAAATCGATTTTAACTATATATTATATTTGTAGTTTATAGAATGTTGCCATTGTTCTTTCATGAATGCAAAAAATATCTTGCTCTTACATTATCTAACGTATCTTTGAGATTGCAATAATCTGTCTTGACTTTGATCGTTACAGGTTTGGGAAATTGTCAGTGTTTGTTAATGCGTGTCAGTTTTCTTAAAACTTGTTACTAAATGGTCGCGTGTTCAGTGCATTTATACTCTCAGTTGTAGACATCAATATAATCAAAGTGTGAAACTATCATTGGCTCAGTACAACTGATTTTGGTTGACTGTGGGTCTTCTGTGGGCAGATGCAGTGATGTATTTCCTCTAATCTGTCATATTCAAATGGACTGCTCATACGTACCGACAGAGGGATTTTCGAAGGCACAGTGAGCTAATGAAACTCACTATCAGCTTGTGGAATATTTTGCTGCATTTTTAAAAATGTTTTCTTTTTGTAAGTTCAAGGATGTAGATGCTATTTTGTTTTTAAAAAATCCAGTTGTGACATGTCAGCAGTTACGTCTATTATCACTGATCCCGTGCATGAATAATGTAGTACTGTGTATCTTACTTACATTCAATGTAATATTGCCTTAATATCTCCTTATTATATCATAACACAGACCGAATTTATATCCCTTTGTAACCACTACAGCTTCACACTATGTATTTACATGTGACAAAGTAATATATGTCTCCTTTTGGACAACACATAATACCATTATTCACATTTAGTTTATAGATTATTATTTATCCACGTGCATCTCCATCTATCCATCCATTCATCTATCTTTCCATCTATTCATATACACTTTTTTCTTGATGGTAACGCCCCAGAACAGGACCGGCAATTAATACTGTTACAGAATGGCTATTCTGGACTTGACACGCGTATACAAAATGCCTCTTGGTTTCTGATAAAACTGATAACACGAACTAGGTACAGATGTTGAAGAGACAGAGTGTGGTGGTTTAGTGTCCTTTATGATCGAAACACAGTAGTGTAACACGGTCACCTATATATTTACATTAAGACTCCACTCCAAGACTCCACTCCAAGACCCCGCTCCAAGACTCCGCTCCATGTTTTACAGTATCCCTCAGAAAACGGATTAACGTGGAATGTGTTGACGTTATGATATGGAGTCTTGGTTCTAGTCGACACTTTAAAAGTTTGCACGTATATGTATTATTGAATTGTGTCGAAAGGTTTTTAATGCCTGTCTTTTTCAATCTTTGAATCAAGAGTTGATTCAGTGAAATGGTTTACAGCGCGAAATTCGTCCTCGTTCACTCATTTCAGTCACGCGAGCCAGTCGACAACAAGAAAATGTTCAATAACTGCAATAATTCAGTTGTTCGGGAATTAATGATTTGCCACTTATGGTGAGTCTGTCATATTCAAATGGACTGCTCATACGTACCGACAGAGGGATTTTCGAAGGCACAGTGAGCTAATGAAACTCACTATCAGCTTGTGGAATATTTTGCTGCATTTTTAAAAATGTTTTCTTTTTGTAAGTTCAAGGATGTAGATGCTATTTTGTTTTTAAAAAATCCAGTTGTGACATGTCAGCAGTTACGTCTATTATCACTGATCCCGTGCATGAATAATGTAGTACTGTGTATCTTACTTACATTCAATGTAATATTGCCTTAATATCTCCTTATTATATCATAACACAGACCGAATTTATATCCCTTTGTAACCACTACAGCTTCACACTATGTATTTACATGTGACAAAGTAATATATGTCTCCTTTTGGACAACACATAATACCATTATTCACATTTAGTTTATAGATTATTATTTATCCACGTGCATCTCCATCTATCCATCCATTCATCTATCTTTCCATCTATTCATATACACTTTTTTCTTGATGGTAACGCCCCAGAACAGGACCGGCAATTAATACTGTTACAGAATGGCTATTCTGGACTTGACACGCGTATACAAAATGCCTCTTGGTTTCTGATAAAACTGATAACACGAACTAGGTACAGATGTTGAAGAGACAGAGTGTGGTGGTTTAGTGTCCTTTATGATCGAAACACAGTAGTGTAACACGGTCACCTATATATTTACATTAAGACTCCACTCCAAGACTCCACTCCAAGACCCCGCTCCAAGACTCCGCTCCATGTTTTACAGTATCCCTCAGAAAACGGATTAACGTGGAATGTGTTGACGTTATGATATGGAGTCTTGGTTCTAGTCGACACTTTAAAAGTTTGCACGTATATGTATTATTGAATTGTGTCGAAAGGTTTTTAATGCCTGTCTTTTTCAATCTTTGAATCAAGAGTTGATTCAGTGAAATGGTTTACAGCGCGAAATTCGTCCTCGTTCACTCATTTCAGTCACGCGAGCCAGTCGACAACAAGAAAATGTTCAATAACTGCAATAATTCAGTTGTTCGGGAATTAATGATTTGCCACTTATGGTGAGTCTGTCATATTCAAATGGACTGCTCATACGTACCGACAGAGGGATTTTCGAAGGCACAGTGAGCTAATGAAACTCACTATCAGCTTGTGGAATATTTTGCTGCATTTTTAAAAATGTTTTCTTTTTGTAAGTTCAAGGATGTAGATGCTATTTTGTTTTTAAAAAATCCAGTTGTGACATGTCAGCAGTTACGTCTATTATCACTGATCCCGTGCATGAATAATGTAGTACTGTGTATCTTACTTACATTCAATGTAATATTGCCTTAATATCTCCTTATTATATCATAACACAGACCGAATTTATATCCCTTTGTAACCACTACAGCTTCACACTATGTATTTACATGTGACAAAGTAATATATGTCTCCTTTTGGACAACACATAATACCATTATTCACATTTAGTTTATAGATTATTATTTATCCACGTGCATCTCCATCTATCCATCCATTCATCTATCTTTCCATCTATTCATATACACTTTTTTCTTGATGGTAACGCCCCAGAACAGGACCGGCAATTAATACTGTTACAGAATGGCTATTCTGGACTTGACACGCGTATACAAAATGCCTCTTGGTTTCTGATAAAACTGATAACACGAACTAGGTACAGATGTTGAAGAGACAGAGTGTGGTGGTTTAGTGTCCTTTATGATCGAAACACAGTAGTGTAACACGGTCACCTATATATTTACATTAAGACTCCACTCCAAGACTCCACTCCAAGACCCCGCTCCAAGACTCCGCTCCATGTTTTACAGTATCCCTCAGAAAACGGATTAACGTGGAATGTGTTGACGTTATGATATGGAGTCTTGGTTCTAGTCGACACTTTAAAAGTTTGCACGTATATGTATTATTGAATTGTGTCGAAAGGTTTTTAATGCCTGTCTTTTTCAATCTTTGAATCAAGAGTTGATTCAGTGAAATGGTTTACAGCGCGAAATTCGTCCTCGTTCACTCATTTCAGTCACGCGAGCCAGTCGACAACAAGAAAATGTTCAATAACTGCAATAATTCAGTTGTTCGGGAATTAATGATTTGCCACTTATGGTGAGCCAGTCAAGAAGGTGCCTTGATCTAGTCATTGTTGATAGTAATAATAATGATCAGTGATGCGCTCAATTTACTAGGTAAACGTTTATAGCGCTAGTACGCAGTTTTAATACGAAGTGATGCAAATGTGACAAACAACGTAAAAAAACGTTTTAAATTATCGTACTGTAGATACTAAAACAAACTCCTCTTGTCTGTAACAAGACAGAAGAGTAAGATCAAGTGTTAGTTTATGATCGTGTTCAAGAATTTTCCTCTCCGCAGAGACGCGAATGCAAGATTAACAACTAGTCTCTGAAATGAACACATTAACAGAAAAAAAAATCAGTTCATAATGAAACAAAACCCAACTGTACTAAAAACGGATATATTTGTTTCAGGGTTTGTATAAAAGACTACCCGACAAGCCTAACGAACAAAACTTACAACGAATTACAAAACTATTCATTGGCACACTTCAGAGTGGCCATTGATGTGCGACCGACAAGAGAACAGGTTTGGTAGCTCACTGTCCCAACCAATTCAAATCTCACGCGGCACATACAGAGAATTGAGGTGTGATCACGTTAATTGGCAGATGTATGTCGTTGCCGTTGGATAACTACCTCTCCTGCATCTGTACAGTGTATAAAGACCATCCTTCCTGCATTCTTATCAAACCGACTCGAATCTGTGAGATAACTGGAAATATTTGACTCGACGCCATTACTCGCCCACACCTCGGACAAGTCTGTGGAGGCTGCCATGTTTGGAAGTGTAGTACACACGACGAGATTAGCTGTAGAGACACACACACCCTCTCTCTCTCCCCCCACCCCTTCCCCCGCCACACACACACACACACGTCTGGAGATTGATGTTATTACTTTCAAACGACACTCGGCAATATCGTAGCATTCGACGGCGGTCCAGACATTTCCTTGATCAGCATTCTAAGCAATGTTTCTATGTCTTGGCGTATTTCATCATCGTTGTATATATGTTATTGATATAATATGTCTATTTTGCTAGCTATAAGTGATATGCAAGATACGATGCCATCTACTGGGGCTGCAGCTTGTGGTCGTATAGCTCCTATACCAAAGGAAGCTTACTCAACACATTAAGATCGTCTATTTCTACCAGAAACTCTTGAAATGCCTGGACGAACGTGAAAATTTCACGTTTTGTGTACAACATTCTCATGATAAAACAGCAGGACTTTGCCCTAAAACGTGGTATAAAAGAATGAAAAAAGTTGCTATCGATAAAAAATGTGTCATGTATTCATACATCTACATGTTAAAAATCCTAGCCCAACTAAAGAATCTCACCCTTGGAGATGGCTTTGGCGTCATGTTCCCATGGTTGTACGGAGAGGAATTTAATCAGTCGTTGATCAGGTAGACGTAAATATAAAACTATTTAACGCCATGATATGTAGAAATATTTCAAACATCTCAGTTCGATGTAGCAGATATCACATATCTTCTCTAGATCTTCCTGTAGATTAACACTTAGTATCTAAATATTATAATTCTGATATTAACATATAAACTTACTTAAATTGAGAATGAGTACAGTGAATTAGGAGATTCAGGACCTCGTGGAATCTAGACTTGCTGTATTAATTATGTGGTTCTGGCGCTGTTAGACTTGCACAAATCTCTAAGGTAATAATTAATAGCTTGATTGATCCTTTTCTTTAAAAAGTAACGATAACAGACTGTGGTACGCTTATCTAGACTTGCTCGTTTAAAGTAGAAGTACTTTACATCACCATTTAGTAAAGTCTTGGATTAGTGTCGTCCTAGACTGTCTTACAGTCCCCGAACCACATTATTTATACTACTGGCTTGCCTTCCCTGCAGTACTAAAACTCTAAACGATACAAGTCTAAATTCCTCAGGTTCTGTATCTCAGGTCTTCCTGGGGTTCGTTTTGAGTTTAAAATGGGTTTGTTTGTTACTAATAAGGTTATATACATGTACTTGTTTATTCAGAGATTAAGCGTTAGTCTTGTGTTATCCTAATGTTAACCAGGGGCATAGCTACCATTATTAAATTAGCCCGGGCTCTCACACAATTGTTGCCAAAACGGTTTGGTAAGACCGAGTTGCTTTGCAAACTATCGGGCTCACACAAAACCATTTTGGCTTGCTACTCCCTTGTTATAGCTAGTCACGGTTATCCGGCAAAGAGTCCATTTCTGCCTTGAAAGTTCAGTGAGTTGTTTAAGCTGCATTCAGAAATATTCAAGCTACATGGCGGCAGTATGTGAATAATCGAGTCTGGACCAGACAATCCAGTGACCAACAACATGAGCATCGATCTACGCAAGTGGGAGCCGATGACATGTGTCAACCAAGTCAGCAAGCCTAACCACCCGATCCCGTTAGTGGCCCCTAGCGACAAGCATGGGCTGCTGAAGATCGATATTCTAACCCGGACCATCACGGGTCGCCTTGAAAGTTGAAACGCGAACAAGGGAAATTACACACACGAGGATGGGTTAGTGTACAACGGCTGTATTGTCAGAAAATAAGCTTATCATCACGAAACAAACCAACATCTTCTCTCTGACTTCTTTAAATGGCATTATGAAGCTAAAATGATGAACAGGAACAAATCGACAGATTTATTGCAATGGGTGCGATTTCGTTGTAGATGCTAAGTCCGTTATGCCTATTTTAACAGCATAGTTTTGTACACTAAAGAAAGGAATATCTTATGCCGTGTAGGATTAACATAAACATACACATGTACAGTTCTGTAAACCGATATGAAAATAAAAAACAAACAAAAAACAAACACAAACAAACAAAAAAAAAAACCCCAAACAAACAAAAAAAAAACAGCTACAAAAAATTAAAAAGAAACCAATTTAGTTTAGGGAATTAGTCATGATCGGAAACAAATACACATAATGATATAATATTTGAATAACTGTCGTATTTGGAGTCATCTACAGCAACAAACTTCATCAACACACTTCCTAATATCAGCTATTTAATGAATGTTATCGTGGTTTCTCTGTTTGATAACGGCACGAGAAGTCATTTAAACTTGGCAAAATGCCGCGAAATTGTTCAAATTCAAATGATCAACAGACTGGAGATTGTTATCACGTTGCCAAGCGTGGGGGTGGGGGTGGGACACACATAGCACTGGTTGACAAACACAGCCACCACTTCCGTTTCAGAAGCTCACTCTGTCGTTTGCCAGCGGCGAGAATTAGGTCGGTAATGTCTGTTTCACATTCCAACACTCTGATGTGGAAGGGTGTTTCAGCTCTTAACAAAATAACATTTCGTGCCAGAAATACAGATATTTTAAATATATATCCACAGAAGGAAAGGAAATTTAGTATGAATCCCATGAGCATGTCAATATTTCAGACAAACTGTGTCAATTTAGATGATTTTAGGCTCAAGTTGGACTCCTTTTTTAAATACACCTTCACATGCTGGGAGATTGTTTAGCTTTGCCAGTAGAAAATACATTCAGGTAAAGGATAATGAGAACAATAAAACTAAACTAAATAATATTATGATGCTAGTTGCATCTGTAAGATGGTTTGAACCCGTTCATATCACGTAAAGAGCGACCACTTCACCCCCATCTCCAGAAAACGCCTCTATACAGTTTACATAAGAACCAGCATACCGGTTTTTAATTACTGAGCCACTAAGGTACCGACTGTGTGCGAAATGTTTTCTAAATTTTGCCAGCCATTCTGCCTGGAAGTTACTGGTCAACAAAATAATTCCTTATCCCGAAATTTGAATGTAGAAACTAAAAGCAAAACCGTTACAAAAAAGGTGAAACACCATAAAAACAAATGACCCCATGTAAATTCACTCGCCAGTAGGGCCAGTGACTATGGATATTTACTGTCCTGTCTGGATTTGTACTAGCCACGGGCTAGCGGACAAGTGGTCCTTTCGCACACTGGTTACCTAGCAGCACTTAAACCTGTATATCCATCCCTCGCACAATACACCCCCCCCCCCACCAGACCGGTCCTTCCACCAGGCAGGGAAAAAACAAGTACCAACTCTTAAAGTATTTGGGTATTTCCTCAAACACGTTTTATCCAGTCTAGTCTTATGGTTCACCTGAACTTTGTATTCCTCACGAGAAGGGCGGTTTATCCAAAACACATCCCTCAAACAGCTAGACCGTGAAGGTCCCGGGGTAGAATAGGCCTTCAGCAACCCATCCTTGCCATAAAGTAAATCTTGTGTGTTTTAAGTGAAATATATTGTATTTCTTCTCCGAGAGGCGATGATTTTCGTAGGCAGGTTTTAAACGTAGAAATGAAAAAGTTGTCTTTTCCCGACTTCTGTGCAGCATTTCTCGGTACATAGTGCACCGATTTTGACAATTTTGGATTTATGCGAGAGGGAATGTATCAGGTTTTCGTTCGGTAAGAATCGAGGCTGTATGTTCCACAATTTCCCCCACAGAATTCGCCCATAATCGAGAGTGGGGTGTTTGACAACTTTGTGCGCGTTACATCCCTTTCCTTCTTTATATGTATATAGATACCAGTGTGCGCTTGTTGGACCCAGGACGTGTTATTTTCCGCAACACAAGCCCCTGTGGGCTCGGTGACGTGGTCGACACATGTCATCGGTTCCCAATTGCGCAAATCGATGCTCATGCTGTTGATAACTGGATTTTCTGATCCAGACTCGATTATTTACAGACCGCCGCCATATAGCTGGAATATTGCTGAGTGCGGAGTAAAACTAAACTCACTCACTCACTCAGACAGCTAACGAAATGCGAATTGGCTGGCCGTCGGAGAGTAAGAATACATTAATGATGTTGATAGCCACTGTTGCCCGCTAGCCCATGCCTAGTAAAATTCCATTCGGGCCACTAATTCCACACAGTCATGGAGTAATTCTGTAAATAAATATATCAATCTCTTCAACTTCTTAAGTTATAACATACCTTTAAACCACCCAAGATTATGGCCTGATAAAGGTGTTCATGATATTAGCAGCTTAATGGTGAGTGTCTACATTCAAATTTCGCACTTGTGAAGTATTTTGTGGGCTAGACACTTTCATGCATAGCTAGTCCGACAGGCTAGCAAAATTTGGAAACTGTTTCGCATACTGTTGATGGTTCAGTCCCCAAAACTTCTACGTCCTCCACAAAAGTATTCGCGGACAACACTCAAAGATGCTGTATAGACAGCCACCACATGGTGTTGGGCTAGACTTACAGCTAGTCTCTAAAATGAACATATTTTACTGAAAAAACGTTCATAGTGAAAAAAAATAATATCATGAAATGGAGCCCTGACACTTCCTTCATTTTCTGAAGCTATGGAAATCTAGATTTGCCACATTTTCTAGACTTGAGTGGGCTTTCTTGGATTTTATACTTCAGGGTATGACAGACTAGGTGTTGGGCGTGTGAAGAGAGTGATGGAAGTATATGTGTGTTTTCACTTATATAATATACAGACATATATTACGGACATTTCTGTTTCCCGGGTTGTTGGGGAGGTGCGACAGCCTAGTGGTTAAAGCGTCCGCTCGTCAAGTCGAAGACCCGGGTTCGATTTCCCACATACATACAGTGTGTAAGGCCCACGTCTGGTGTCCCCCGTCGTGATATTACTGGAATAGAGGCGGCGTAAAACCATACTCACTCACTTCTCAGTTTGTTCCAAGGTGTATATGTAGGTTCTGAGGAGTAGAATTAACTGCTGAGAGCACTGGACTGCATCTAGGAGAAACCGTGGGATGGAGACGGAATGTTGCTCAGAAATGAGACACAAGCTCACCTTACTGACAAATCATCATTGGAGGAAAAATATGCCATTTTCTTGGTAGCAAGTACGTAAAATCAGTTTCTTATTTCTATCAATTTGTCATAATATCAAACCCCTGTCTATTTTGGAGAAGATTATTGAGCTCGTAAACATTATTAAAGGCAGATCCCCAGCACATGAGTCACGACGCCGCTAGCCTTGCTCCAAAGCTTTACTGAATGCTGAGCCCATAGATATCTAGTAATTCTATCCTTCGAAGAGGCAGGTCTAGACTCGTCTTCGTTATTTTTTGAGAAATCATCATTTAAACAATTTATGTTTGTTTACCTCAGAGATTTGTGCAAGTCTATGTGAGACGAAACCCGGGGGAAATTTAGGAATATTTGTAAAATGAGTTAGGCAGATAATGCTTCCATTTAACTGATAACTACCCCAAGGGGTGCTTGGGTATGACAGAGCGAGACGTTACTCGCGTGTAAATGCGAGAGTTGGGCTTGAGTACTTCACGCAGTATATCATCTACACCACAGCATGTGGACCTGATGTAAAGGAAGTGCTTGGTTTGTTGTTTTACGCCGCACTCAGCAATATTCCAGCTGTGTGGCGGCGGTCTGTAAATAATCGAGTCTGAAACTGGCAATCTAGTCGTCAACAGTATGAGCATCAATGGGTGAATGCTGAGCCCATAGATGATACCATGGCGTGTCAACCAAGTCAGCGAGTTTGACCACTTGATCCCATTAGAAGCATCCTACGACAAGCTTGGGAGGCGGAAGGCCAGTTCTAACCCGCATCTTCACGGGTTTGGGAGGTACTTACTGTGTTTTTTCATTTGGTCAAACTCGCGAGCATCAATATATAGCTGAAGAATCTTGAATCATTATTTGTAGACTAACAGTAGTCTCTGAAATGAACATATTTTACTGAAAAAACGTTCATAGTGAAAAAAAATAATATAACGAAATGGAGGCCCGAGACTTTCTTCATTTTCAGAAATCTAGACTTGCCACATTTTCTAGAACTGCGTGGGCTTTCTTGGATATATATACTTCAGGGTCTGTACGACAGAATACATTATTTGGGGCAAACTGGAATCGTACTCACGAATGTATTCTCTAGGTCCGAATGTTTTAGAAACATTCTGTTGAGAGTATTGTTATAAGCAAGCATCCATTCTGGATGTAGCCCCTGACCAAGCCCTGTCCTCCTTGCCATGCCAAAGCCCTAAATGAAGCAAGTCTAGGTTTCCCCAGGTTCAGAATCTCTGGTCTCCCTAGACTTAAATGGGTTTATTTTCTAGATACGAGCAATATATTGCCAGGGACTAGCCGTTAGTCGATGGAAGTACCAGCTCCCATCTGTAGACATTTCGTTGATATTGGTCACGGGAGACTTTGAAAAGTCTGTTTACCGACAGTAACACAGAATTGTGACGTCAGCCGATGAAGGAACTAGTGAGTGAGTGAGTTTAGTTTTAAACCGCTTTTAGCAATGTTTCAGCAATATCATTAAGGAGGACGCCAGCAATGGTCTTCAGACATTGTGCCCATGTCGGGAATCGAACCTGGACCTTCGGCGTGACGAGTGGACTCTTTAACCACTAGACTACCTCACCGCCCCTTGAAGGGACTAGAAGTGGGCCCATTTTATCACGATACCACTTTATCGTTCGTTTTATCTGAAACATAAGAAACAATGCATAAGGCCAGCAATGTGACCCATTTTCCTTGAGAGGAACTTGGTTCCTGTCGGTGCGACACGCCCTGACACCGGCACTGGTAGCGGCCATTCATCGCGAACCAGGAACTGAACACCGTGCGGAGGGGCCATGATCGTCCCGCTGCACGTGACGGGCTGAACATTGTCACAGTAGACACTCCATATATGGTGAAGAGTCGGGAGAGTTCGCGATGTGACATCGCTTCGGGTGACGTGGCAGATTTATTTGAGTTCCTCCACAGCGGGTGGTGTGATGTATAGAGATGGCGCAGGGGGGAGCAGATTGGGTCAAGTTACTGGATACTTGTCACAGGCCGTGTTTCATTGTTTCAAGACTTCGACTGGAATGGGGAGACAGTTGCGTTGAGTGTAGCGCTACATCGACATGGAGGGGGAATGACTTAAAATAATTTGTGACAAAGACTTGAGATTTTTCACTATGTGAAATCAGTAAACGTGAGGTTTTACCAACGTGGGCTTGGCTGGCATGCAGTTGTTGGAAGTCGAACAGGTGAAAATAGTCGATATTGCGAGTCTATTAAGATCTATCACAGACAACTAAACACAGCGAAATACTCCTCTTTGTATTGGAATGTAACGGCTGTAAATCAGAAAGCTGACATTACATTTATAAGGGACGGTACCGTATAGTAGCTAAGTGGTTAAAGGGTTAGCTCGTCTTGCTGAAGATTGGGGTTTTGCCCGCTAAGTACATTGCGAAGCACGTCTGGATTTAGCAAGGTATCAAATCTTCCATTCTCATGTAGCTCCTCTTCAATTTATCGAAATAGGTTTATTTTATTACTGTCAAAATAGTAGGTACTCAGAGACTGAGCGATAATATTATTTTATAAATCATTATGTTGCTCCCGATCTCGGTCAGTCCGCATCTCTCTCTCTCACTCTCTCTCTCTCTCTCTCTCTCTCTCTCTCTCTCTCTCTCTCTCTCTAGGTGTGTGTGTAAACACACACACATATATATATTATATATATATAAAATGAACTAACATATATTTGAGGGAGATCCAGAACACACATAAAAAATACATAAGTGCGTTTGCGTGCATGTCTCTTCCTCATGTGAGAAATTTACTTGTTACATTCTTTCGTTTGAATGATGTAATCCTTGAAAAACGTCAGGACGAAGCGGTTTCTTACTCAAATACATGTTTACGATACGAGTAAAGACTTTGTCCAGTCCATATATGTACATACAACTCTTCCCAGATGAGCAGCACGTTGCTGCACCGAGATGCATGTTGATGCCAGTCTGCACAATGTCAATCTGCACAGCGTCAACAACATGGGCTCTGGTGACGTTAAAAACTGCGCAAAAGACGAAATGCTAATGAAACGGAATATGTCACTTGAGCGTTTTTTTTTTGTTTTTTTTTGTCGCTGAAGTTTTGAGCAGTCTCGTGAAAAGCGGTTAATGTTTCGAAGGAGGGTTGTCTGAGACGTGAGCTAGTGTCCTGGGAGCGTCGATGGCAGTGTCGCCGGGAGTGTCAGGTTGTTGCGTGATCAGTACATACACCTATGACTCGAATGTATGTTATATCTGAATCTGTCACACCCGGGTCTTTCTCCTCGCCTAATTTCTACAATTACCGTGGCACGAACCGCACGTCTAACTGCCGTGAACCAACCTCTCCATGTGGTGTGCACGTGTGTCTTGAACGGAGGAGTGGGTAGATGAATTTATCCTTTCCGTTCAAGACAACCTCTTTTCTGTCACCAAATGCTTGAATGGTGTCTTAAAATATATACCTCTGAGAGTAACAAAGAGCTCCATTTTTACTGAAAGGTTTAAAGTAAGGCGGGGGATTCTGAAACAGAGGAAGTATATGGTTCAGGAACTGTGAGACTGCCTTGCCTCAAGACTTTCTTCCTTAAATCGATGTAAGGTACGTTTTGGTGAAAATTAATAGTTTAAATGTTACTTTCTAAAATATAAATAAGTAACAGACCACGTATCTGGAACTGTCTTTTCGAAGGATGGAATTACTACAAATCTATGGACTCAGCATTCAGCAAGGCTACAAATTGTTATACAGACCAGTGAGTGTGTTTTCTGACTAATGGATCGAACCAGGGGCCTCACCAGTAGGAGTGATCTGTTTGTCTATCTTTTGTTGAGACTTTGCGTGTGTGGTGTGTCTATGTGCATTTATGCATTTGTGTACATTTGTACATATTTGTATGTGCAAGTGTATGACTACTACTACCACTACTACTGCTGCTGCTGCTACTACTACTACTACTGCTGCTGCTACTACTACTACTGCCGCCGCCGCTGCTACTGCTATAGACAAATGATCTGCCTCGTAATATATATAATTACATAGATAGTAACAAACTAACCCATAGAAATTGAAAAGGAGACCCAGGCAGGCTTTAGCATTGCCAAAAGACCGAGTATAAGGCAGTCTAAGTACATCTAGGCTCATTAGTGTTATTTATTTTTGTAATTGATATTTTATACAGGTAGGTACCAGAGAATTCTTTGCCCTTTAGGCGAATAAAAAGCATAATGAAGGATTCAGAGTTTTAACAAGATATAACTGTCGCGCACACATGCATACATGTGAACACACAAGGATGATAGCAGTGTGACGGGGTAGTAAGGGTTTCAACGAATGCGAGTTTATTTTTACGCCGCACTCAGCAATATTTCCAGTCTAAGTAACTTACCCTCAGTACTTTTCGTTACACTCCACTACTGAGTCTCAGTGGTGGAGTGTAACGAAATACACTGAGACTAAGTTTTCTTAGCCTGCCATATTTCAGATACGGCGGTGGTCTGTAAATAATAGAACCTGGAACAGACAATCCAGTGGTCAACAGCATGACCATCGATCTAAGCAATTAGGAATCGATGACATGAGTTACCCAGTCAGCGAGTCTGACCACCCGATCCCGTTAGTCGCCACTTACGACAAAGCATGGGCTACTGAAGATCAGTTCAAGCCCGGATCTTCACGGGGCTCAAACGTATGTGATCTGGTGAAAGATATTCAGTACAGCTGCACTTCATCGGTGCATAAACTGCACACTGTCAGTCTGTTACACGACACAAGATGATGGTTCCCTAAATAGTAGGTCTGGAGATGAAAAAAAAAACGATTATAAAGTCGAACATTTATACATATACCGAGAACATTTATACATATACTGAGAACATTTACATATATACCGAGAACATTTACATATATACCGAGAACATTTACATATATACCGAGAACATTTACACATATACTGAAACAACTAAATGAACATGGGAAAGTATTTCTTTAATATTTTATAATTTTCTTCACCAGATTTGAATAGGGCCTTGGGAGAAAATTCGAGAATAAAACAAAACATTGCGATGAAGTGGTGATCCATTTTTTGTTTCCCTGAGCATATTAAAGGGCATACAACATACAGGTGTAAGGGATGTCACCACAGGACAAACTGTATTGTGCTGAGGCCGGGGTCCTCGGTATATGAGTGACATAATGAGGCGGACACGTCAGGAGATAAAAGTTCTCGTGATAATCCCAGTATGTTTACAATGTTTTCCTTATTTCTAAAATATTTCAGTGTATTTGGTTGATTTCTATATTTCGACGCTATCTTTAACTCATGAATATCTTGAAAATATTAAAATTGAAAGCTATAATGGATTTCAGCAACAATATTCTTTAATTCACGGCCCTGTGATCATTTTACAAATACGATCAGTTAATGGCGTGTTTGCCCATCCCCATGTTTCAATGGGCAGGTGGTGTCAGGGCACTAGAAAGATTAACTTAAGGGTTAACGCGAAAGGAATATTTGTAATCGCGTTAATTTTGGTGATTCGATAATTTGAACATTTACATGAATTTGGAGTTTTGATGGTGTAACTTTTCCTGTAGAATAGTCATGGGTCTTAAGGCAGGTTTTCTTCAAAGTACACGATCAGGGTTTATCAGGCACTAGACGGTTAAGCTAGACAGTTATCAGCAAGTTTGTGTTGATTTCACTGTTCCGCGTCGTAGAACCACTGAACTCTGTCGCTATTCTGGTGTGAATAGCCGTCAATCATGATGGCTATCTTGCTGTTCTGATAAAGCGGAGGGTTTGTTGTTGTGGTGCAGGAGTGGAAGGGAGATAACTCCGTGTGGACTAAGAACATGTGACATGCTGAGCAGCTTGCTATTGTTGGGCTGTTCTGCTTCCGTTGCCAATAGTACTGGGTAAGTAGAGAATGAAATGGCAACTGCACCATTATTGAACTATATCTATTGATTTTATTTTTCCTAAGTGAAATTCTGACCTGCCCAAACTACACGTTCCTCTCTTCATATTTCATACAGATGACCTATGAAAAACATTTTTGGCATACTGTTTGCATACCAGTACCCAAGAGGCGGTTACACCTGAAGTAGTAGTAGTAGTAGTAGTAGTAGTAGTAGTAGTAGTAGTAGTAGTAGTAGTAGTTTTGTTTGTATGTTTTTTAACGCTTCAATCAGCAAATATTCTAGCTATATGGCGGCGGTCTGTTAATGTTCGAGTTTGTACCAGACAATCCGGTGATCAGGATCATGAGCTCATACGCAAATGGGATACATTTTCGACCAGATCAGCAAGTCTGACCACCCGACCCTGTCACAAGCATGGTTGCTGAGGACCAATTCTAACCAAGATCTTAGCAATTTAATAGTTGTAATAGTAGTGGCCAGTGTATGAATTAATTCTAAAAAGTAACTGGACAAGGGGGCTAGTTAAGTAAAAATGTTGCTTGTCCACATCATACTTCACTGGTCTTGAGAAATATCAATATCAAAATGCACATCGATCAGAATTGGTGTGGTGTTTGGTAATTAAAAATGGCATGTTACTGTCGTCTCGTGCACTAAACAAAGAACAAATTACTTGAGATATCCAGCGTGCCAGTCGGGAGAGCTTTAACAGTACATTACTGACCCGATTCAAATTCACATAGCATTTGGTTAGCTGGCCAGTAGCTATTCAC
Source organism: Haliotis asinina (assembly GCF_037392515.1). Taxonomy (NCBI): domain Eukaryota; kingdom Metazoa; phylum Mollusca; class Gastropoda; order Lepetellida; family Haliotidae; genus Haliotis; species Haliotis asinina. Next base: position 47,342,835 of record NC_090281.1, read on the forward strand.
GACGTTGTTGTACGTAGTAGCATTAGTAATAGTAGTAGGAAGTAATAGCAACAGCAGCAGTAATAGTAGCAGTATCCATTCTAAGTAAACTTAGTCTCAGTGTTATTCGTTACACTCCACCACTGAGTATAACAAAACCGTGTAGAAGGTCGCATCAGGTAACCTTAGAGCGACCTATGACCGTCCTATCAAACGCGAGACGGTTAAATAGATTTAACCAACCAGGCAACGGCTACTATTTAGGTATCGGAGGGACTTGCAAAATATTCAGGTCACTGACACAGATCTCTCCCCAAACAAAAATCCTCTTATAACACAGTTGTTTGATCTGCAGTATATATGCGCTTTGGGGTTTCTGTTGACAATGGTTACCATTAGCTAATATTTCCGTAAGATAACATCCTTGAATATTGCCAAAAGCATTATTTTCAGCGACTGTTTACTCACCGTTGTCATGGTTGTACGTACGCCGTGTACATAACCCGGAAGCGAGCGTACGCTAAATAGCATTCGGAATCGTTCGGGTACGAACCTTTTAAAAAAAGTTCAAAAGGTATGTGCACTTTCGCGATTTGGTAAGCTGTGATCTGATTGGTCAATCTCAAAGGTTACCTGACGCGACCTCCCATAAGGTTTTGTTAGACTCAGTAGTGGAGTGTAACGAAAAGTCCTGAGGATAAGTTTGCTTAGACTGTAGCTGTAGCTGGAGCAGTTGTCATGTTGAAAGTTACAGGACCGCAATACGATCCAAAGTTTTAAGAATTTTTACGAGTGCTTCTAAAGATTTACCTTTCTGCACAAAATTACTCTTGATGTTCAAAAATGCTTGAGTTTCACCGAAAATGTTGAACAAATAACAAGTCCTTATGTGATATATCTTTAAGTCTTTTAGTTTTCTTGGATCTATAGAAAGATTGACGTGTAATTTTACACACCTGACATTAACACTGCGTTGTCACCTTTCAATCACCCTGTTGCCTGAATAGAGTTAATGCTGAATATAGATATGAATGAACATCATCATCAGTATTTTATGAAGAAGGAATTTTAACAAAATGACACACTGACCACTCTGACAGAAACAAGAAGGCAACAGTTGATCGAACAACCACAACCAAAACTTTTTTCACGCGTGACTGAAAAAAGCGCCTCTAAAATATACCATCACCCCATCAAATGGTTCCACTTGTTACCCCTCGCGGTTTGCCGTAAACTGTCCGACTTCCTGTGCCGGTCTCGAACCAGTGACCACAACAGTGTCCAGTACGGACACGTGTCAAACAGACAATGTGAACGTGAACAAAGATAAAACGAACTCACTCAGTAAACGCCATATCCGATAGCTTGAAACATGTCGGGACATTTTCACAAAGTGGGGAGGTAAAATGAAGCGTGTAAAGGGGTGGTGGCTATCACAGGGAATACAGATATGTGCCCTGTTCCGTATACCGACATATACCCAAATGAAATCAAAATACAGAAACGTACAATGTTGGACGAGTCCATATTCCACAGCCCCATATGGAAACCGTACGTATAGTCCGTCTGGTTCAAAAGCGATGAGATGCAGTCTACCTCGAAAACTGATGAACATACCATACTCAGTGAACAGCTGATCATAATCAGAACACCATACAAATATTGCAGAATATATTTCCTTAAAATGAAAAAAAGAACTTGTTCAAGAAACTATCATTAAAATATTTATACAGTTCATTATTTGTTACGAGGGAGAAGTGCAGAAAAACGGACAGCCATGTGTGCGAGAAAACACAGCTGTGGATAATGAATACATAACTTTCTCGGCACATGTGCACGCGCTTCTCGAACGCCTGGCTGTGCCTTTCCCTGCACACCTCCCTCGTAATAAGCAGTGAACGGTGTCAATATATTGATGATAGTTTGTTAACTTTGTGATTATTAGGTCCAAAATTCTGCATAATTACCTCACAGAGTTGGTATGATGTTTTGATTATGATCAACGTTTCATTGAGAATGTTATGCTTATAATTTTTCGAGTTACATTGCAATATATCTGTCCGCTTTTGAGTCAAACGAACTATAGATACTCGAGTTCAATTGATTGCCAGTGGTGGTGTACATTGGGAAAATGTCGTTTCAGTGGATGAATGGGGTCGTTGTTGACATAGGCGCTACAGATATGTACCCCTGGTAATTTTTGTATACAGATATGTACCCATGTAATTTTTGTATACAGATATGCACCCCAGGTAATCTCTGTATACAGATATGTACCCAGGTGATTTCTGTATACAGTTGTGAATCCCAGGTAATTGCTGTATACAGATATGAACCCTGGCCGGAATCATATTACAGACGATCCCCACAATCTATTCCTCATTGCACACGTGTGTAGTTCGGATGCCGACAACGATCCCTTGAGCGAAAAGGTGGAGTAAAAGGTCATGTTCAGGATTATTGCACTTATGGGGCGAGGGTGCGTATGTGCGTGCGTGTGCGTGTGTATATTCCAGAAATACAGCCAGTTTTACTGTGCTGTATTACCCGCTTTAACATTCACATGCCATGATTTCAATATGCTAACTAACTGCACAGCATATTTTGGAAATACGGAGGTTGCACACACAAACGGACAGTGAGGTCGGGTCACATAGTATCGACAGTGAGATGGTGTAAAAATAATCCCGGAGAGTGAGGTTGCGTAAGCACATGGAGAGTTCCGTATTTGTCTCCAGAAACCGTAAATAAGAGGAAAATCCCTTTGTAAGCTAAGTGGGTATATACGACAATTGTTTTTAACCAATTGAACGTTGCATCTATGAACTGGACATAACCGTGGTTTCCATGGTGACGCTAATGTGCGCTTGTCGGATCGTGATGTCAGGTTATTATCAAACTATCTGCAGCAATAACACAACATATCAGTTGATAAACACAATGACACAATAACATGCGCACTAAACCTGAGGAAATCTTCAAGATCCTCATGCGGAAATACATCATGTCGTGTGAAGGATACAGAAAAGAAACGTCTCCGTGAATAACGTTACTGCCATGACTGTGGGGCGTGGTCACAATCGCATATGTTTACGTCAAGATCTCGCGTGGCTGACTGCGGTGTGGACGTGTCGTCCATGGCTTACTGGTGTTCTCACGCTCGGGGGCAACCCATGCTGCCGACCAAAATCCACCGTCATTTCCACATTTTGCCAGAGTGGACGTGTGGTCAATATTGTTTCAAATATAAATATTGTTTGTTTTTTTGTTTAAATCTCATTGTTCAACAAGTAGGTTACCTGGAGGGAAATAAAGAAACGATTAATTAATATTTCTGTAGTTAATCTGTCCCGCCAGGACATAAGGATGTACCACTGCTCCCTCAGTCAGAGATATGACGTATGAGATATATCGCTGAGTGAGTGAGTGATTTTGTGTTGAGTGAGTGAATGGTTGTGTATTGTTTGAGTGAGTGAGTTTGATTTTACGCCGCTTTTAGCAATATTCCAGCGATATCACGACGAGGGACACCAGAAAATTGGCCTCACACTTTGTACCCATGTGTGGAATCGAACTTGGGTCTTCTGCGTAACGAGCGAACGCTTTAACCACTAGGCTACCCCACCGCCCCTTGTGTATTGGGAGAATGAGTGTTTGTGTATAGGATGACTGAGTGGTTGTGTGTTGAGTGAGTGGTTGTGTATTGGGTGAGTGAGTGGTTGTATATTGGGTGAGTGAGTGGTTGTGTATTAGGTCAGTGAGCGTCATTCGGTAGTCAGAATCATGGCCGACATAAGAAGGGACGTGTTTCCAACTGTTAGGACCAAATCAAGCTATAAGATAGTATCTTACTCAGTCGTCCATAGGAACAAACACGTGCTATCGAATACAGTCGCCATCTGAAATGGTCAGAGATCACGCTATTCAGTTGCGATCTGTGCCACGCGGGATGTCGTTGACCAAGCTGGATGAAGCCGAGATCGGACAAGGTCGCCAAATATTGGGGAACAGCCATTGCATTGTCTTAGGTGATATCTCGAACTAAGGTCCACGCATATGTCATTATTAATTATTGAAACAAAAGTTTTGTGTTAATGTTCTGAAATTTATTTTTTGTCCTTAAACACATGGAAAAGTCCACTGAACTCAAAAGTACCCAAACTGAAGAATACACTTCCGGTTCTATACAGTTTATTAAAAGTCAGAATTGTCTCATGTTTAATTACTGATAAACATATAAAGAGGATGGAGATATTCAGAGATGGGAATGCGGAGTTTCAATTTTCAGTCTTGACATGGTTTGAAGATCTTTGTATATTTTCAGGCTCAAATTTAGTTTTCAATTTTTCACTTTCTTTTGCTCACCAGGTTAGAATTGGTGATGTTCCAAGCCATCAAGACAGTTTAGTCCGTTGTTGGAACAAAACATTCGTGTATTCATTTAATGGAATCAGCTCAACTTAAACACTTAAAAGATTAGATATTAGTAGATGTTAAACTTTTACACAAGAAACCAACGCAGTCCCATCGAACATAAATCAATTGACGTTGACGTCAAAACATACTGATCTCACCAAATATCGAACAAATAGTGAAAATACGGATCGTTCCTCTCCGTCTGTCTTTCCCCACACCAGCTCGTTCCCTAATTCCTTGCTGATCTCATTACCAGAGGAAGTCTAATCCTCGAAGTCTTATTAGCACTGTCGACGCTATCATTGTCCTACCTCGTTTGGCTGTAGCGTATTTCTTAATTGTTTTATTTATAACTGCACACCTGGCTGTGAGACAGCCGGGAAATAGTTCCACTCACTGACCTAGTCCACTAGATGGTGCAGTGGCCAAGAAGCCAGGAAACAGGGCACAAGTACTGGGTTCAGTCTTACCCATGCCCGCAGGTAAAATTGCAGGATTGACTGCATGTTGTTTTACATCGCACTCGGTCCTTTTCCAGCCATATCTCGGCGTACAATCCAGTGTGGACCACATTAATATCGTGAGCATTAGTACAATTACAATACAATGAAGTCAAGTCAGCGAGCCAGACCACCCGATCATGTCAGTTGCCTTGTACGACAATATGGAATACCAGAAGCAGAAGTAGTAGTAGTAGTAGTAGCAGTAGCAGCAGCAGCAGTAGTAGTAGAAGTCATTTAACATATAGGAAATTCTCACATTTAGTTTGAAAAGTAAGAGTCATTCACATTTAGTTTGTTGAGTTCAAGTTATATCATTTTTTATCGTCTTAGGTTATAAATGTTATCATCCTGAGTTGTTTTTGGAGGAAAAGTTAGTAGTTCGTTTCAACAATAGTAGCTGTAGTAGTAAAGGCAGCAGCAATAGTAGTAGCAGCAGTAGCAATAGCAGCTTTAGTAGCAGTAGCAGCAGTAGTAGTTAAAGCAGCAGCAGGAGTAACAGTAGCAGCAGTAGTACATATAGCAGTTACTGTAGTAGCAGTAGCAGTAGTAACAGTAACAAGTAGTGGTGTGATAGTGGTGGTGGTAGAACTTTTATCAGAAACAAACAGCAGTATCGAGTCTGGACCAGACAATCCAATTATCAACAACATGAGCATCGATCTGCGCAACTGGGAACCGATGACATGTCAACCATTTTAGCGAGCCTGACCACCCGATCCCGTTAGTCGCCTCTTACGACTAGCATAGTCGCCGTTGATGGCAAGGGTTGCTGAAGGCCTATTCTACCTTTGACCTTCATGGTTCAGATGCACGAGCGATGGTTGTAGCAGCAGTAGCAGAAGTAGTGAGACTTCCAAGAACCAGGTAGGAAAATATATTATTCTGAATCCGGTGTCCAAGCGTCCATTTTACTGGATTATTGCAAATGTAATGCTTATTGGAAATGATTATATTTTCTTAAGTCATGTTCCATGGTGTTAACTGAGCACGCAAGGCAGGAGATGGTGTTAAAATTACGCCAGAACAAAGTCGCCTTCAGTATAGCGTTCTCCCTTACTAGAATTTACGGCCTAAAGTTGGGTAATTCAATTAACTTGAAATCGTTAGCTAAAATAAAATCGATTTATTTCACAGATGAGCAAACAATTAATTCAGTTTGCAGACGTCCTCGTGGAAAAAAGGAGCAACTGTGCTGGGCTGAGATGAAATAGCTGCCTCTTGCACGTGCGCCACGACACAAGAATCACGTGTAGCACGACTATGGCGTCAGTTCTGACATCGTGTATGTTATGTTACTCCGACCAGTTTCCTACACATATTGAAATCCCTTCGTGCCAATGGTGGAGGACTTAACAGAAGAAAAAGTTCCAGCTGATGAAAATTTCCTTCCTCGCAGCACGCGGAGAAATAGTGAGGCTGCTGTTACAAAGGATGTTTTGTCAGAAGATTTTCGAATATTCCGTGTGACATTTCAGCAGGATGAGCAGAATTGCTGTCTGCCGGTGTTTAACCTAGGCACGACTCAACGGATCAGACTTTGTAAGAGGGAGGGAGTTGTATCACTTCCTAGCGATACCTCCAGAGATACCTAATATGGCGGTGCATACCTCTAACTGATGAATAGTAAGTGAGTGAAATGAGTGTTTTTCCGCAAATTCCAGTAATCGAACCAGGGTCACCGACGCCGGTATTTCATATAATAAAACACGAGATATCCACCAATACAATAATACATGTTCTCTCCAAACAAGTAAGGAAACCTCAGCTTTGAATTTGGATAAGATGAAAAGGCGTGAGCAAACTCTCCAAAGACACCGCCATTTCTCTTGACCACCACCCCTGCCTAACACAGTAGCCCTATACACATGCATGGGTTGTCGTTCTTGATTTTGAGGATTTTTCAGTGAGATCGATGAATCACAGTAGACCATTAACATCCTGTCACAAACACCATGCATCTAGGTCACAAACATCATGCATCCAGGTCACAAACATCATGCATCCAGGTCACAGACATCCTGCATCTAGTTGTTAGTGTTTATTTCTATTCGTTTTTCTGTTTTGATTTGCAATGCGGCGTATATGCAACGCCATGAGAGTTCACGTGCAGCTGGGATGTAGCAAACAGGCACTACCCTGCGTAAAATGGCAGATATCGTCAATGTTTGGAACTTAGTCGTTAACAGACTCTGGAACCGGCATAATTAAAAAAAAATCAAAATATTGACGATCGACCGCGTTCAGGTCACCCAAGGTCTGAGCCGTGAAGGTCTACGGCAGAATAGGCCTTCAGCAACCCATCTTGCCATAAAAGGCGAGTATGCTTGTATTATGATACGGAGATACTTGTTAGAAAGGGAGAGATCAAAGGTTAAATGGGATCTGTGCATAATATAAAGACGCCACAGACATGTCATTGCCAAACATATACCATTACGCTTGTCGTAAGAGGTGACTAACGGGATCGGTTGGTCAGGATCGCCGACTTGGTTGACATATATCATCGGTTCCCATTTGTGCAGATCGATTTCATGCTGTTGATCACCGGATTGTCTGGTCCAGACTCAATTATTTACAGACCGCCGCCATATAGCTTGAATATTGCTGAGTGCGGCGTAAAATTGAGTCACTCACTCACTGATCCAAGGTCAACAACAAGAGTACTGGATGATTTCATTCGGAGCCAGTATTTAAGAAATCGAAAGCGCTTTTGTGTATTGAATTCACGACCAATCAAAATGTACATCAACCTACTCTCTTCGACCATCTCAGTATACATCAACTTATCCATTGTACAAACGTATTCACAATATTGTTTTAATCACTATTACTCTGTACATCTACCTACTCTGCTCAAATCACTCATCAGCAATCCAATGTATATCAACCTTGTCATCTGTACATACCCACTTGCAGCTATATATATATTCTCTTATATATATATAGGTCACACTATGTATCACTTGCTCGATAACGGTGTTAGTACCTCCACCGAAACGTCGCACCCATTGCCATAAAGAAGTCTATCTATAGATCTTGGTTTTCCTTCATTAGTATATTAACATTGATTGACTCCAATATATTTCCCAATATTCAATCGTAAATTAAAAAAGACGTTCGTCTTCTTGGTTAAAGGTTATAGAACGAGCTTATTCAAAGGCAATACCGATATCGGCAATAGATACAATGTACGCCCCCTGATAAAACTGGAATACTCTCAAAAGCGGCCTTGAACCCAACTCATCCACAAATTACCCGTTCAATCGCGTAACAACGTTTCAGATGCCGTACCAATCGAGATAACGGACATTGGTTGGAACTGCTCTGAGTGTCGTGTTGACGATGTCCTGTGTTAACCCAGCAAGTCCATAATGGACGCTAATAAGATGTTTTGGAGTTAAATTCATTGTGATAACACCTGAACGAGTAATACAATGACATAACATGAATGGTAAAAGGGTTTATGCTTGTGTTTGTGCGATGTCAAATTGTTTACCCATTTCTGTCAAACATGGTGATTCAGTCAGATAGGATATTGCACCAATTGTATGAGGTGGTATCAGGCGGTACACGGGCATGTTCGGTGAGATGACAATACTCAAACGGTATCAGGTGGTAGACCCCAGAACTAACCGAGTCTTGAGCTGAAACAATCCGAACGCACGTACAAGGATGAATGCGTGGTGAACGATATCCCGGTTATCGCAATATCACTGTTATAGGAGAGTCCAAAGTGATGTAGTTCTTCACATTTATCATGAGAAAAGACCGTATGGGTGTATGAGTGACAGACCTGGAAACAGTCGAAGTCAACTGGCGTTACTGACGTGCATAACGGCCCACTTTGTTCAGCTAATTGCCGCGCCTCCGACCACTGCCCTGTCCTTAACCTACATGCCAGACATTATACTCACGCTTGTATGTGACCGATTCATGGGGAATCGGGTTACAGCTGTTTTTCATGAATCTATGCTTGTCTTCAGATTGAAGAGACCGGTTCGGTTTCGATGACTTTCTATATTGTGTGGCCGTTTGTAGCCTAGTAGTTAAAGCGTTCGCTCGTCACGCCGAAGACACGGGTTAGATTCCTCAAATGTGTGCAGTGTTTGAAGCCCATTTCTGGTGTTACCCACCGTGATATTGCTGGAATATTGCTAAAAACGGAATAAATCCCAACTCACTCACTTTGTTCATTGCATGACTTTTTGATACATGGCCATGTTGTCAGTCACTGGGTTGTTCGATAATTGTTATTTAAATTAGGTCGTCATATAGCTGAATATTACCGAGTGCATCGGAGAACTAATAAAGTCAAACAAGGATGTTTGTTCTTTATCCTGTGCTTCAAGGTACGGAGTGTTATGTTATTCTAATCTAATATCAGAATAATCAATTTAAAGTGTAATAACATAAATGACTGAAATCACGGATGACGTAATTCATTTGGAATCGGTCCCGAAAACACTTAGTGTGTGATGAAGTCCTGGCGTCTGGTGTACATCTCCAGGCCACAGTGTTGCATTAAGTGGAATTAAAACAGACAGGCGATACGGCCCCTTAATCCTTAGCGTCGACTAGACAGCCTGGTAGCAAGAACGGCCCTATTAACAACACGAAGTCCTGTCATTGGGCTCCTTCAAGGGCTAAGAGCCAGATTGGCAATAGATTACTTTGTTTGTGTGTCGATGTTTTTTTTTGGTAAGCTTTCAGTTTAATTCGGTGTTTGAACGCACTCCAGGAATGGACTCCGTCAATAATGGACAAATAGTGTAACGTGTAGTTTTATTAAAGATTCAGTTTGTCCATAATCTCATCGGTGTTCTTGGTTGGTAGAGCACGTTTATGTTTATGTACGATTCTAGAAATTTGCTGCTCACTAACCGATATTGTGACCATTGAGTCCATTGGCAGCAAGTGATGTTGGTTATGTAACACGAATTCATTTGCATTTCGAAAACCGAATACATTATATAGTGACTTTTTGTTTGCAGAACACGATTTTCGGAAAGGTTGATTCAACAACAAATTTATCTGTAGCCTCAGTCTATGTAAACGTCTCAGTACTTTTCGTTACACTCCACTACAGAATGGGCCAGTTGACTCAACTTTGGGAATTGACTCATGCACAGATGGGCTAGTTGACCGCACTTTCGAAAACGGTTGGATTGACTGTACGTCCAGAATAACATTAAGAATCCGATCTAATGACCATGTTTGACAAAGATTAAGGATTAAATGTAATGACCATGTTTGGCATAGGTTAAGGATTCAATCTAATGACCAAGACATTGTTTGCCACAGATTAAGGATTCAATCCAATGACCATGTTTGCCACAGATTAAGGATCCGATCCAGTTGCCATGTTTGTTTCAGGTTAAGAATTCAAACCAATGACCATGTTTTTCTGAGATTAAGAATCCGATCCAGCGACCATGTTTGTCTCAGCTGAGTACTTTCTTTTGTGTGGAACTGGCACACCAGATCCGCTGGCTACGACAACTTTTAATCCTATTCATCATGGGCAGAGATATCAAACGACAACTTGTCTCGGTTGTTTGGACATACTGACAATCAACTGACAAAGGTGCACCCCTTCACAATAATAGACCTAACCAGTTATGACAAGGTCACGCTGTGCACTAGTATTCACTTAATCGGGTCGTGTTGAACAAGCTATTAGCATATAGTCATCAGGAATCACGATAAGGAAGTCATCGTCTGGAGAACTGGTTCTCATGGTCTGGTGCGCTTCCACTAATGCCCCGATACAGCGTTATCGCAGGCGCACCTGACCCAGGGAACCAGACTGGCATTGCCCAAACTCATCATCCAAGGGGAACACTTCTGTTGTATATGCTACATTCTTTCCATATTTCTGAAGTTCTTAGCTGGACACAGTTCTGCTCCATTTAAATAGACGGAAATGACTTTCATTGTGAACAGAAAAATATCACTAACGTATCCGTAGTAACTGACTGTCAGTAAAGGATGCTATTTTCCTCACAAGTAAAAAGAATTGAGCAATAACATTTCGCATAATGCGGGAAAGGTGAAAAATCAGCTATCATTAGCAGCTGTCACGACAATCACACTTGTAATGAGTTGGTGCCAGGGAATACGTATTAAGGTTGGCAAATTTTGACACCTAATCAATTTCTTTTGTTAGAGGCAGTTGTTTGGGGAGTAATATTGCTACATTAACCTTAGGATCGACTGATGCTACATCCAGGCAGAAGCTCCCAAGGGATATAAGGCAGGCTGATTCAGACGACCTTGCCCTGTGATGAAGTGCTGTCGAATGACACGTCAGGCTTTTAAGGTTCAAGGGCCAGTTTCAAGGTGAAGGTGAAATAGGGGTTTAACGTCAAGCTGTTCATTATCATACTCATACGGGGTATTCACGTGTTTGAGTGACTGCCTGCAACAACTTAACATCGGCATGTCTTCTGCAGAGGTATTATGCTGCAGTGTGAAATGATACACTGGAGTCGACCAGCCCTTGTTTATTTCCTTAGTAGGCTGTAGTGTAGCTTAGTCGTCAAAGTCAGGGCCCGGGTTCGATTCCGCACATGGATACAACGCCTAAAGCCCATTTCTGTTTTTCCCCCGACGGGACTGCTGGAGTATTGCTAAAAGCGGGGCAAATTCGTGCTCACTAACTTTATGTCCTGAGTTCAAAGTGCCAAACAAGATAACAAGAAGTATCATCTTATACCATGGTAAATATGGGAAGAAAGTCCGAAGTTCATATCTGGTGATATCGTACACTGGCCACTTGGTTATGGTGTTGCCTAATCGAACAGGTGGATTAGGCGAACTGGGATTCACACCTCTAATCAGTTTGCTCAAGGGACGTAACTCTGTATACCAAATAACGGTACCGGTACTTTATACACGAGGGTAACATGTGCTACGGGGTGACGCAGAAAAACCGGGAACGTGTGAGAAAGCGCCAGTAAATCCCTGGGATACGTTGCAAATAACAAATCGCCTGCAAGCCATGTACAGCGATTCGCCTGACAACGGAGTCCTAGCTTGCAGTCGCTTGCAATCTCACCAATCTCTGTATGAGGTCGCTTCCTTCTCAAACCAAAATGGCGGCTTAGGGAAATTTGAATTGGACACCTGAACAAGAATTGTTTGACTTGATCAGCTGGAAAACTGGCAAAGACAGCGTGTCTTCCAGTTATCTCAGTTTGTTCCACAGGTTCTGTGAAGTCATCAACAATCATAAATTCATCAGCTTGTCATCTAAACTGTTCTAACTCGATCTTCATTACGACCAGGCGAGAAAACGGAAACATTCCGCCATTTTGGAAGACTAAGAAACGCTTTGAGTTGTTGCAAGCCCGGAGTAAGAGATTCATTTGCTTACTCTAAGCGATACTCGGCTTGCAACTCATCCATTCTGTTTGCAACGTAAAGATCGGCCACATTCTTCTTAACTGTTACTGCGTGCAGGAAGACTACATACAGGAAGATTATCCCTGCTGAGAGGGATGATCCTCTTGACATCAGTTATTCATTACTTCGGTGACGTTGAGAGTAAATGTTGTTTTATGCCGATGACCACAATATTACACCTAAACTATTACTGAATCCGTCACGAGCAAGCCAACGAATGACTGAACGGACTTCGATCACTCACCATCCACGTCTTGTGTGACGTCATTGATCATCATACATTGCTGTGTGTATACGTTATCGGGGTCCAGTCAGTCGTATTCTCAGCAACATTGTCCTGGGCGTGGGCAGCTGCACATTCTGCATAAACACTGAAGATGCGTCCATACTCACAGGACTGTGTAAACAATTTCAGGTTACTATGGAACACATTCGGCCTTGACAACTGACGGGGTACCTGATTGGCTGGAAGTAGAGTGGGCGTGGCTTGTATTGAATTATGAGAAGTTACCTGAGTTTGGGAGATGCAAAACTGATGTGCAGACTGAAATAAAATTTCACACATGAATACACTTCTTGAACTCTTAATGAATTTGGCAGCAGAAGTCTTCAGGCGGAGTTTGGTACTAAGTCAATAAGTGACTGCCGGATGTAAAAACGTCTCCTTACACTGGATGCGTGGCCTTTTTCCCTGACATCAAAACAGTCAGCTAAGCACCACTGGTATGAATTTGGAAAGGCACATAACCTCCTTCGCCGGTTGTTTGCAAAAGCAAAAACGCGACAACATACCTGCGTTTCACATTTTTATAGCGACCTGAAATGTTCAGTCCTCGTATATACCAAATCAATTAAGAAGACAAAACTTTTCGTAAACTTTCTCTAACTGTTAACGTTTTAAAAAAACCAAAACCAAAATAAAAACAACAAAAAACCCCACAAAAAACAACACCCACCCCCTAAAAAATGAAAGAGAAAAAAACCCCAAAAAACCAAGACAGACCAACAAAAAAAAACAACCCGAAATCAGTTTCATTTTGTTTTAACAGATCAGGTCTCCCTTTCAGCTAAACCAGGATTTAGTTGTATTTTCCTTGGGTTGTAGAAGAGGCGGTTTGTGGTTCGAGCCCAGACTACGTGTAACTAAAATACTTTAAACTACATTTTGTGGCCCTTAGGGCGCTTGGCGCAAAACACTGGTCGGATCTGAATCACTCCACAGAGTGTGAGTAAGGGATCCATTTAAGGCGCGCCATGTCATCTCAGAGGGGAGCACATTCTGCACCGCATTAGTAAGATGGCCGCACAAACGCACAAACGCACAAACGCACAGCCGGACAGACGTACACAATTAGACAGTATTATACACATTAATACATACAGACACAGTTACATACACTAACACACACATTAATGTACACGTGAACACATACATATAAACAGACATGCACGCCTGCACGTTATATCAGTAGAACAATCTTGCAAGCATTGTCAAACACAATTTCACCTCTCCTCACTCCACCAGATCGATTGTATGTTCGGCTTGCCGTCCTTGTGACAGGAACCCGGAAACGCAAGCCATGTTATCCACGGTCTCAATCCACCACTGTCACGACATCTCTCGAGTCCTAAGCTCGGCAATTGACACCGGAAGCGCGCTTGTGCGGCGGCGTGGAGACCGGAACTTGTTGCCAGGTGAATGGCCCATAAACTTCGATAATGTTGAAGGACTTTTAGTAGGCATGTTATAACCACTGCTTGGTCGTCGTTACTGAAGCCTCAATCAGAGTCGGTCTCTAGGCCCATCTTTGACGATCTCTGCAAATCGTATTCAACTTCTATACTCTAAACTGGAAACGACCAAAGTTTTGGACCCAGGATTATAAGAGACTTGTTCGTGTTGCTAGGATCGCTAACAACCAAGAGTCGGGTGTGTCACCCGGCCGAACACATACACCCGGCATACTGTTGATTGCGGCATGAAACAATAACATTCACGTGATTCTCGTTCTTTGATACTTTGGCATTGAGGCTAATGAACTTATTTAAAAAAAACAAAACAAAAATAACAGATCTCTGTCTTACTGTCTTATTGATGATGATGATGATAATGCTATGTACAATTTTTTAACGGTATAAACGGTAGTGTCATTATGCCATGTTGATAGTTTAATTAGCATCCGTGTTGTGTTATAATAACGCAATATTGATTAATGTCTGAAACAATCTCAGGCAAAATGTGAGTAAAAAGGGACAATTTCCGTTTTTCACATTTACAACCTAGGGAATACAATTGAGATTCTCTATTTTAGTATGCTATTTTTAATGAATCATTTAACGGCTGAAGACAACGTTCGTTTGCGGTGAATTTGATCAGTTGAAAATAAATAAATAAATAAATAAATAAATAAATAAATAAATAAATAAATAAATAAATAAATAAATAAAAAGAATTAAACAAACAAAGTAAATAAAATACAATAAAAGGCTGAAAGTCCCCACCAGCATGCATAGGCAAGATGTTTCTGGAACGGACGGTTCTAGGCTTCCGGGTTTTGCATAAAGGGGCACCAGCTCACCTTCCTACTGACAGTCCAACTTCGATTTGAACTTGAGTTTGTGGCGAACCTTCGTGCGTCCACATCTGCCATTTGCATATTTCTTTACTAGTCTCTACTCAGCTACAAGAATGTGTCAGACTGGCCTTCAACAATGACAGCACTCGATCCTTACTCAAATATTTCGTACCGTTAAAGCCTCCCATACAGGCTCACGAGGCATGTTGAACCCGCGCACATCTGTCCACAAAATCTGAAGACAAATTTATCCAAATTCCTTTACAAAAAAGTGTCTGAATTAGCGAAACAAAACCAGTCCCGCTTAACAAGAGAATTAAACTGGAAGCACTCTCTATCAACGAACGAAGCCAATAAGCTTTAAAATCGATCACATCTGAAACCAAAAAGAGTGACTGAGGGAGCAGCCATTATTTTCAAGTGGGTGATTAAGTGGTTCTCAATGACTGCTCCCTTGCGGGCAACAATGGCAACCTGTGCAGACCGCTCACTATCATTCTGACTCGTTGATTGCATAATTTAGATTTGATTGCTCTTGAATCGAATATGCGCCAGAGGATACGCAAAGATCTGCAAATAAATTGATTCTTGAGTGAAAAAAACATCATTTCGCTTGTCAAGCTAATGTCATTGACTGACAGAAAGGGGAGAGCACTCAAGCCTGAAACAGCAATGGGAGCGCATAATTAGCTTACAGTATTATACATTGTGTTGTAATTACGGTCTTTGATGCTGTTCCGTATTTCGTTTGGACGTGAAATTTTATTGTAGATTTAAGTATGTTCTTAGTTTTGCCATTGAACTTATTTATGACTTTACTTTCTAGTTCGCCCAGAAGGTACAAAATCGGTGAATGTACAATCACAAAATGCAACTACCGAAATTGTCAATGAATGAAAGTGACTTTAGTATAAATATTTATGTTCTATGGCAGCTAGGCGGTGTAATGAATGTGAGACACAGCTAAGACGCCCGACTCTGTTCAGATCTGTAGACGACCTCAGCATTCGCTCTACACAATCCGCAGTCCCCAAGACACCATCCATAGTTGCCTACTAAGTACACACCCTCCAGACGACTGGAAAGCATCCACAGTCGCTTAGACACCATCAACAATCGTCTAGACACCCTCCAGTCGACTAGACACCCCCAAGGATCCTCTAGACACATTCATGTCGACTAGACACCAAGCACGAGTGCCCTAGACACATTCCACAGTCCCGTACACACCCTCTACAGTCCCCTAGATACCGCCAATAGTCCCCTAAACACCATCATCAGTTGCCTAGACATCACGAACAGTCGCCTAGACAGCCCCACCCCCACCCCCAGTTACACAGACACCCTCAACAGTTACTTAAAACCACCCACAGTTCCCGAGACACCCTCCACCGTCCCATAGATACCATCCACAGTTGTTTAGACACCATGCACAGTCCCCTAGACACCATTCAAAGTCTACAAGACACCATTCTTTCAACTTTGCAATAGTTCAGATACCATTCAAAGCGGTTCATCTGCCGTTCACACTGGCTCCTATATATATATCATTCAAAGCGGTTCATCTGCCCTTGACAGTAGCTCCTATACATGTGTACATCATTCAAAGCGGTTCATCTGCCCTTGACTGTAGCTCCTATACATGTATACATCATTCAAAGCGGTTCATCTGCCGTTCACACTGGCTCCTATATATATATATAAATATATCATTCAAAGCGGTTCATCTGCCGTTCACACTGGCTCCTATATATATATATATATATCATTCAAAGCGGTTCATCTGCCCTTGACAGTAGCTCCTATACATGTATACATCATTCAAAGTGGTTCATCTGCCCTTGACTGTAGCTCCTATACATGTATACATCATTCAAAGCGGTTCATCTGCCCTTGACAGTAGCTCCTATACATGTATATATCATTCAAAGCGGTTCATCTGCGTAGCTCCCATATATATGTATCATTCAAAGCCCTCAGTATGAGATTCGTAAAGAAACTAGTTAGTTAACTCTTTTAGATTTTACCTGGAATTCTAAATTAAAAAACAACTATCAGTAAGTGGACGTATTTTGTAGGTAAGTGAGCTGGAGTAAAACATACATCCATGTATGGGCGGGTGGGTGCAGGGGTGGATGGACGAATCACACAATACTCAAGTCACCCTCTGGATATTTCTTCCTGAGCCTCACAGTCGCTACTTCCGAGTTCAAGTTAGAACCAGAAGGTTGCAAAACTACTTTGCTAAAACCTGATCTTTAAACTTTAAGCATACTTGGCAAAAACATATTCGATACTGACATCGCTAAAGACTTCATGGAAGTAGTTTCAGAAAGGCGATTGAAATACACTGTTTGAAATAGTTCTATTTATAACGGTTTTGACATTCAGTGCTACTTAACAAGGAAACACACAATTATAAGAAATGTTTGTCAATTCTCCGTTGTTTCACAACGGTCTCTAAGCAAAAAATCCCCATCTAACTGATATTTCCAAGCTGAACATTTAAACTTTTCGACTTCATTTTAATCAGCCTCGACAATAGGTTAAACTGAAAAAAAATCTTTCAAAACTCAATTTACTTTCAGATTGTTGCGAACACAAATAACCTATTTTTTTTAACTTGGCATGTATATTATTAGGTTTAACATCTCTCACTGCTAGGCTGAGATGAAACCTTTCCAAACGACCTTAACACACTCAGGTCATGTGTTTTGTCCACAAAAACCGTTTTTGGTTTGCCTTGAAACTTCGTAACAACAGCTGTCGAAAAGGAAGACATTGTCTCCAAAGACTAACCAGTTCGAGTATGTTCCCCATCGACACAAACGAACAGTTTTTACAAGATGTATTTAGTGTGCAGTCTTAGACGTGTTTCAATAATAACATGAAATGTGCTTGAGTAAATCGTACGATTTTCACTTCATCATGAACAAATGTTTATGAAAAATTGAGCCCATTCTGACGCGTCATAAATCCATGCAAACTCAAGAATTTACAGTAACAAATATTTATCCAAATAGGGAGTCCTTTGAGTCACTGAAGTGTCGTTTTTTTCAAAAGAACCTTTACATGTCTGCTACTGATATTTTGAAAGTTGAAAACATCAGGTTTTAATGATGTTGTTTCTGCGGAAAAGGCGAAACAGACAATATTTCGTTATGGAAATAATATAATTGAACTAAAAGAGGGAGGCTAATAACATAGAAAATATAGACAGTGTAGAGTGTATGAGTTGTGCAGATATGGGCGGTGTTAAAAAAGGTGACATATATTTGTTTCCTCTTCTACAATACATGCAGTAAATATAATGGTTTTTGAAAGCCTTCATTTTACAAGAAAAAGAGCACAATAGTGAAACTTTAATTTGAAGGACGGTATGTGACATTTTTCTTTGTTTAATTTTACACACTGGGCTATTTGGCAGCAACACTGATGGGCTATTTGGCAAACAACATACCGAATTTTGTCACTGAAACACTCACTTTGAACACCGGGTGTCTTCTTTGAGCATGTCCATACCCCGTGTCAACAACAAACGATTGTAATGATCATGTAGCTTGCGATGTACAAATCAGAACTGGTTGAAATCACGTCTGGTACAACGGACTGGTTAAGAACAAACAAGGTGTCTGGTTGAAAAAGTATCTTACTGATTGAGAGCAAACAAAGGGTCTTACTATTTAAGAACAAACAAAGAAAGAACAAAGGGCCGTACTGGTAGAGAACAAACAAAGGGTCTTACTGGATAAGAACAAAGGGCCCTACTGTTTGAGAACAAACAAAGGGTCTTACTGGTTGAGAAAAAACAGAGGGTCTTCCTGGTTAAGAAAAACCAAAGGGTCCTAATGATTGAAATCGCTAGCGAAAAAACGAAGAAAGATCACTGTCTACATAACAGTCTAATCCATTTACACGGTGACAAGATATGCAGCCATGCCAGAATAATCTGAGTTGTCTGTTACCATATATTGATCTTGTCGTTTGGCAATATTTAGAGGGCCTGAAACCTTACTGTGTTGTTCTTGGCGCTGACAACATCTGGACGACCTGCAACTTAAATTTGTTACCCTTTTAGTTTATCAATATCTGGACGACCTGCAACCTAATTTTGTTGTTCTTCTCGTTTGTCAAGGGCTGGACGACCTGCAACCTTACACTTTTGGTTTTTGTCGTTTGTCAAGGGCTGGACGACCTGCAACCTTAATTTGTTTGCTTTATCGTTTGTCAAGGGTTGGATGACCTGCAACCTTACATTTTTGGTTTTCGTCGTTTGTCAAGGGCTGGACGACCTACAACTTTAATTTGTTTCTTTTGTCGTTTGTCAAGGGCAGGATGACCAGGTCCTGCAACCTTACATTTTTGTTTTTTGTCGTTCGTCAAGTGCTAGACGACCTGCAACCTTACAGTTTTGGTTTTTGTCGTTTGTCAAGGGCTGGACGACCTGCAACCTAACTTTGTTGTTCTGGTCGTTTGACATCATCTACACGACTTGCAAACGACGTTAAGTCCTGTAAAATCATAGGGGCTGATCATTCTTGATTATCAATATTTGGTGCAGTATAATGACTTTCTCAGTTTCAGTGTCTAACCCTCAGTTTCAACGTCTAACTGCTCTATACGAAATAACTATCTTTTCCTATCCTCTGTATCTCTTGTATAGATTCAAATATCAGTTTGAATTCCAATTCCATGATTGCTTAGTAGAACCATCACCATTTCACTCAGGAATATCGCTTTGTCTCGATATCAAGTGGATGGCTCGGGACCCTAATCATCCAGCCTGCTTTTGTTAAATTCTGTCTAAATTTATTCTAATTCTGTTAAATTCTGTCTAAATTTATTCAAATTCTGTTACATTCTGTCTAAATTTATTCTAATTTTGTTAAATTCTGTCTAAATGTATTCTAATTCTAATTGTTGTAAACAGAGACAACATGCATAACCAATGCATAAAGATTCCAAATATGTTCCCTGAACCAGGTGAGTGATCACAGTTTGCTTCACATCGGCTTTACGCATGTCTCATTTGATGTCAGGTTTCTAATGCTGTATTTGGCAAATGGACTGAACAATTTCATCAAAGCGACTTCTTCCACAGAAGTTGGCTTGTAGAATCAGTTGTAGTAAACGTGACAGCAAATACTGGCTTTGCACAGCATTAGACTCTGAAATACGAATCTCATCATTTTAATGTATGATTTTGTGATCCATTGAAATTTCGCATCCGGACGAAACAGTAATTTCTTTTAGTTGTTGATTTCTAAATTGGCACAACTGCAACAGACATCTGCACTTAAATGGTGTGAATGCGTAATACTGCAAACTAACCAAAATGAAACTCCACTACATCGTGGCACTGCACTTATCATTGGCAGTTCAAGCTAACATAGCAGTGATAAAGGCAATCATTTATTTGATAATAATATTCACCTTGCAGCAACAGTTGGTCAAGTGTCCACAATAGCTCAAGGATATCCTAGGTGGAACTCACGATATCCCCAGACTATCGGTCCTGGGGTCAGTTTCATAACTCTCATAAGCCTAAGATCTCGTAACTTTCCTCGTAGCGCTCGTCCCTCCTATAGTTTACGAGGTACGAATGCTACAAAGAGAGTTACGAGATCTTACTAATAGGCTTACGAGAGCTTTGTAGAACGGGGCCCTGGTGGAATGGGATCTAGGATGACAGAGGCACTCGTCTGTCCATCGTCTATATAAACATGCTTCCAGAAGTTTATATACCACACTTATTTGATGTATGTCGTTCTTGGAGCTTCAAGGTTAGCCATGATTCCATGTCTAAATAGCACAGGCACTCCCTCTTTTACCACGGGATATTGGGTACCGTGATTGCAAAACAGTGCAACAATGTTAAACACTGCCTATAACACAACAGTCTACATGAAATAAGCAGTTACCTTTGAAAGTGAGATCTCCCCATTGACTCCCCATAATAAAATGACATGATGTGTTATTAAATATGCATCAAGAAAAGTTGTCAGAACATTATTATGCATTGGAATACAATACTCGGGCGGTGAGGTATCCTTGTGGTTAAAGGGTTCTCTCGTCGAGGACCCGGGTTCGATTCCCCACATGGGTACAATAAGTGAAGTCCATTTCTGGTGTCCCCCGCCGTGATATTGCAGCAATAATCGTAACAGCGGCGTAAAACTAAACTCACTCACTCACAATACAATATCTGGGTAAGTGCTGTTCGTATCATCAAACAAGGGGTGGGGGTTGTAATTATAATCTGGGGGATGGTTAATTAATCTAGTCACTCTGCAGTTCCTGGGATTAATCTGACCCACCTTAAACTAAAATCTCTTGTTAACAGTAGTATGCTGCAGTTTATCACCACGTACATAGATTGGGTGTTATATTTTTATGCTACAGATTTCATGCATGAGTACATGCACCAAGCTGTACAACAAAGGTTTGATTTGTTTTGTTTTCTCTTTCATGCATATACTTCTGGAAACAAATAAGGGAACGTATGAAAGTACAAGTGTTCCTTTATCTATTTAAAGGTTCTCGCACAGTGCAATGCACACCTTGTGAAGGAGCCTGGAAAAGAATACAGAAACACTTGTTCACGTGTTCCCTCATTTGTTTCCATGAGTATATATGTACTTGGTAGTCTCGCGGCGTAGTATTAAATACTCCCAAAGCCATGCTCCGGTACAGGCAAGGGCCGCTCTCTGTTCTCGATCGGAATCCAAACCAACCACACTTTTAGAAAAAAAAACGGAGTTAATGTGTTTTGAGTCACTGGTATTGCTCCTTCAGTAACAGCTTCTGCAGCTTTCTTGACGAGATGTATTTCGATGACGCGAATTTTATTTTGGTAGGGCCACCTGATCGCACGTTTGCCGACTTGAGCGGCACAGAGACTGATAACGGCATTGCCATTAACATGAAAATGAGGCTGTGCAGAAATGTGGGTCAATGAACAGAGTCCGTGGGCATTGTTTGGTAGGTTGGTATGTACACCATACCTGCAGGATGGACGTTTGTAAGTAATAAGTTATCGCGTCTGGATCAGATAATCCGGTGATTAAAGAAGGTTTGAGAAAGAATCTAATCGGTATAAAGTACATTATAAATGCAAAATATATGCATAAAAAGTTCGAAACAAATGTATGACATATATTCACATCATCTAAGTTGCAGATGTGTACATGTACGCAACATAACATGAAAGCGTGTTTGATAAAGAGCATTAGATATAGGACTGACATTTAGAAGATTATTTATTAGACAGTCGTTATTTATATGTTCAATATGTATCAGTTATTTCAGTCGCAGCCTTAGATAGAATGGATATTCTAACATAAAACAAACCCCGTGTTCTTACAAACACAATCTTGATTTGCTGCATACGCTTATTCCTGACAGCATTCTCTATGATTTTTAATTCACCTGATCACGAAAGTGAGGGATATATTTTAAGTCTTTATTATGTATTGTCGATAGATATGGTTCCATTTAGAAAGTTTTTTTAAGGGTAGAGTAGAAATTCAAATTAGAGGGGTAGTTTAATGTGGAGGATATGGCTGGGTATTAAACCTATACGAGATTTGAGGAAATAAGTACAGAAAATGATAAATGAAAATGTTCGTGGTTTAGCAAGTGATTGATGAAGGTCAATAGGAGCGCTGAGTGACTAAGCAAGTACAGGTCGTAGGCGCACAGCACTGTGTGTGTACAGTGAACCTACATGCACTGGTCTGGTCCTGACAGTTTCGTCATCGGTGCCAATAAATCTCCAGCCTATTCTGGAACGGCCATTGGGATAATGACGTCACTTTTTATTATGACTGATATAAAAGTATCCAGTGAGGTTCATCCACTGGGTACCCGCTTGTACATCCAGTGAGGTTACGAGGCGGCGGGGTAGCCCAGTGGGTAGAATGGCTGTGCTCCCGGTGGTGAACATGGACACACTTCGGATCTGCTTCAAGAGATCAGGAGGTACCAAACCAAGGGCATCGAAAACAGTGTTGAGTCTGACGACAGTCTATTGGGGATGCATGCGTAGTAGTGTATATATCGACAGGGGAACTAGTTCAGAATTAAGACGAAAATACGATGCCCAAAGTCGAATTACGTGATAGGTTTAATTCGAACTTTTTCAGCTGTCCACACAATACATTACATATAAATATACAAGACTGCCGTGAGCTGGGTTATCGGTTCATGAAGGCATACATGAAGTGAATGGAGTTTAAGCTCAACCCCAGGGCGTTTCCTACGAGGGGCATGACCCTGCTCGCGGACCTCCTTGCACAGACAGCGCAGAATACCGGACTGGTGACAGTATAGATGTGTGTATATGGTTATAGACAACAAGTGATGAAACTAAAAAATGGAGATTATAGAGTCATATAAATAATTGCAGTTCAGTCTGACATGCCTTGGTCTTTGGTTTTGGGGTCTTTGGAACTATGTGGACGATGGCTATCCCTAATCAGTCGCTACAACACAAGTTTCACATTAAATGCTTTTCTTGAATCTTGCAAATTACATTGCTCTTAGAGGAACGGAACTGATGAACTGTTGAATACGTCGGCAACCAAGGGGCTAGATAAAGAGTTGAATCTTCTTTAGGGAGGTGAAAATCTAGTCAAATCAACATATGAAATCAGATTATGAAAAATACACCTTATAATAACAAGCTTCTGTGAATTTCAATATGTTAATCATTCGTTTGACACTCGAAGTAAGTATTTCATATACAGTTCAGGGAGCCAAAAGCAGCGATATGATTTGTTTTGTCGTACTCAAGAGAAACACTCGTGGGAATAGCTGCGCCCTCTGCTGGCGGCCTGGAAGACAAGAGTCCGCAATGCACCCAAGGGAGACAACCGTGATTTAACACACTGACCAGCGTTCTGACCCAAAGCTTAAGTCAATTCAGTGCTGAGGAAGAACTATTGATTTCAGCCGTGAAGCTATTACGAATACATTGGAATTCGCGTGTCATTGTGAAAAATGTATTCTTAGTCGTGACAGTAAGGTTTCTTCTACTGTAAATCCTGGAAGAACTTAGTAATGCCATGGTGACTATATTTGGTAAAAATGGAAACAAAACCACATACTCAGGATCTGCATTTGGATAGGGAAAACATATTGTGTCACCTCATAACAATATAAGAAACATGAGATAACACAATACTGTTTCCATGTTCAAATACAGATCCTGAATAGATTAAGTATATACTAATAAAACACACTGTTGAATTCATACATATAAAACAGTGTTATACCAGTTATAACCGACAACAGCTTTATGAATTTCATGAAAGCATTGTCTGTCCGTCAGTTTAATCATGCTGTTAGATTCATTTAAACAACATGATTTAAAACATAACCGCATAACCGATAAATGCAAATTAGAATGTGTTGCATGTGTGTGTGTATGTGTGTGTGTATGTGTGCGTGTGTATGTGTGTGTATGTGTGCGTGTGTATGTGTGTGTATGTGTGCGCGCGCGTGTGTGCATGTGTGTGTATGTGTGTGTATGTGTGCGTGTGTGTATGTGTGTGTATGTGTGCGTGTGTGTGTGTATGTGTGTGTGTATGTGTGCGTGTGTGTGTGTATGTGTGCGTGTGTGTGTATGTATGTGTGTGTATGTGTATGTGTATGTGTGTGTATGTGTGCGTGTGTGTATGTGTGTGTGTATGTGTGCGTGTGTGAAGCGGAGGTCAAGTGAATAGCCACTGAAGACTTGACTTTTCGCAGAAAGTAGGATTGTATGTTTCCTACCGAGTGAGCAAATGCAAACATGGTTGAGATGTGACACAAGCACACTCACACTGACATTATAGCGAGGATTAGGTTAAGTCTGCCATACAGACCCTGAAGCAAATATGTCCAAGAAAGCTCACGCAAGTCCTTTTCATCATATTTTGCTTTTTTGTGTTATGAGCTCTTATTCTGGTAAATAAATATGTTCATTTCCTAAAAGGGTTAGTCTAAAGGTTAGGTGTCAAAGAATGGGCGTGACATTAAAGAATGAGCTTGAAGCATGTAAAGAGTAATGTTACGACGAGAAATCAAGAATGAATGAGTGAGTTGGTATAATTTTACGACAACGTTAACGTTAGCAATATTACATCACTATCACGGCAGGAGACACCGGAAGTGGGCTTCACACACTGTACCCATGTGGGGAATCGAACCTGAGTCTTCAGCATGACGAGCGGACACTTTAACCATTACATTACTCCACCGCCTCGGTAAACCAAGAAAGATTAGAGGTGCGTGTATTTGGTATTCAAGATCTCTCCAAAGCTGAGTACCTCTGAGGCCTGTATTACTTCGGGATTGTTTCCCACATAAAACTGAATACTCAGTCCGTCGGTTTACATAGAATGTTTTAAGTTAAACAGTTAAATGCAATCACTTCAATAGAAATGATGACGTATACGTAGTTTTATGAATTTTCTGATTTGTCCAGTTCTTTTCCCTTTTTTTAATGCAAGCAGTTTTAAAACTTGAAACACTTGACCACGAGGTGCCAGTCCTTGATGTGATTCTTGATCTCCGAATGCCAGGAAGGGTTAGAAAAACTGGTATGGGGCTAACGGAAACAGATCCAACGACCTTCACCTTTCCAGACAGACGTTTCAGTGGAGGGTTCATGTTCCAAATGACGTCAAATAGACCCTGCATCAAGTTGAACTGTTATAGCGACGCTCCTCCACAGCGCTACAGAAAATTGCTCCCCTTGTAATGAGGTAATCATGATTAACACAGGTCCAGCTGGTTTTGCTTTTTTTCAAATACGTACTTTGGTAAATATCCAGACTGGGTCTATCTATGCTGTGCGTCATGTTATTCATCGTCGAGTGAAAGGTCGCTCAAATTTTCCTAACTATGCATGCCTAATTGTCCATATTTGGGATGATAGCTGATGTGACCTGTTTGTGTGGATCTCACATCAGGCTGTTAGACTAACAGCTAGTCTCTGCAATGAACATATTTTACTGAAAAAACGTTCATTGTGAAAAAAAAATATATAATGAAATGGAGCCCGGAGGCTTTCTTCGTGAAGCTAAGGAAATCTAGACTTGCCACATTTTCTAGACTTGCGTGGGCTTTCTTGGATATATATACTTCAGGGTCTGTACGACAGACTAATCAGGTTGTGTGCAAGGGAGGAGACATACAGGGTCTGTGTACAGTGTGGACATACCGTGTATACTATTGCAACCAAAATACGTAGATCGATGCTCATGACGTCAGTCACTGAATTGTCTGGTACAGATTCGATCATTCAATACTACATGTAGACAGAGTTTTGCTTAGTTCGAGGTTGAACATGAAACAACACTAAGTCTAAATCATAAAAAAATAACAGATTCCTTCCAAACAGGCAATAAAAAACATTTACTACTCATCAAAAGTTTAGACTCACTGGTGTAGAGGTAGCCACTTACTTGAGGTAAATACTCCAAACTAAATTTGCAAAATATTCTATACAATCTAAAGGTACTATTTACACATAAAACAAATAACTTTGAAAAGATTATTGTCATGATTATTGTCATGCTTATTGTCATGATTATTGTCAATAACTGATAACTAAGTGAAACTTGGTGAATTCTTAGCAAAACGCAGCTGTTCACATGCACAATATTTGGTATGAACCCCGCCCCTTTTGAAAATGACTTTTGATCACATTGAAGAAGGGTTTTTTTGCGTTGTACCCCTCCTTTCAAAATTCCTGGAATCGCCCATGGAATTAGTAAACATACCAGTCTGCAGAATAACTCCAGATGCGTTTGGGGATAAAAAAAAAATCAATTTCATGTACAAGCTTGCAGTTCTTGCTCGGGACCTTGGTATTGCGTTCTAAATCACACGACCAGTCATTAGTTTGGCAAATGAACAGAATGATTTGCTTTACGAACAACCAAATGCGTAAAAATGAATTCTCTTAAAACGAAGTCCATGGGAGGCTGTCATCTTTGTCCGACGAAGTGCGAGAATGTTTCGTTGTCACGTGGAACCAAGCATTTGTTGAAGCCATTAGCACGTGCCCGACGTGTCGCAGTTCGGGATAAGACAACTGTGCAAGTATTCACGTGTTTGTCGTGCTGCAGTATAAAGGTACGACAGTATAACTTGCTTATGTACATCGTGGAACAGTTAAAACCTGAGTGGGTGATAATGTTTGATCAAAGTTTAAAGCATCACTCTAACCCAGTGCTCTATTTGTTCACGGAGTGTCATCGAGAAAAATCTCCTTGTTGCTGTACGCTTGAGTCCTCGCTGCTGTAAGCGTATGTGAAGGCCAGTCATAGGGTCGCATATAACCCTCGCTTCTGGCCAGGTGTGTTTCAGGGAGGTCTGTTGGTTTCGTTATTAAGTGTAATAAATTATACCGGTTTCTTAGGTTAACTCTTGCATTACCACGTACCATCTTCGTACATGTTTCATCTTGTTTTGTTTTATAACATGTACGTGTAGCATTTATTTCAAGTTTTACATGAGTTTCCATTGTGTTATTAAAATATCCCTTGTACATATCTTTTCTTTCGATGGTTAAGAATGAAAGATGTAAGATAAACAAGAAGAGTCGGCGTTGTGGGTTGGGGAGAGGCCAACCTAGTGCCGTGGCTGTCGACGTTGATGCTACTCCTATAAAACGCACTACCATTGTGGTTCACTGGTTAGTGCGTTTGCCCACTACAGACGAAGGTCAAGGTTTGATTCTCAATACCGCCACGCGTTAACCACTTCAGAAGTTTCTGTGATGACCCCGAGCTTTATCGCTTCAGTCTATGATGAACACCCACTATGATGAACACCCACTATGATGAACACCCAGTCGTATCCATATGATTCTGGCTAGAGACGTTACCATCTAATTCCCCCATCCTTATATTTTCTAACATCACCACTCGTAATTGTCCGTAATCTACAAGAAGCAATCGCCACTAGTCACCCCTTTACGTAACCTTCAAGCGAGTGAGTTTCATTTTACGCCGCACTCAGCAACATTCCAGCTGTATGGCGGCGGTCTGTAAATAATCGGGTCTGGACCAGAAAATCCAGTGATCAACAGCGTGGGCATCGATATGCGTCATATCCTTCAAGAAACTAGTTGCTTTGTTCCGAAAAGTCTACAGTCACCCGTCAATCATGACGTCACTTCAGATCGGAGCTCCAGCACAAATCTGTGTTGCACGAAAAACATCACTGCCCACTCTTATTCACATATCATGTGACCGATTTTTTTTCTTGTTGACGTTGAATCTGTAATCAGGATAGACAGGCCTAGTGCAAGCCGTCCAGTGCAATTTTCGTATTGTGTTTTTATACAGATGAACTGCAACAACCGTGACAGTGAAGTGCAGGAAAGTCCCTAGTATATTTTTGCATCAAAGCGTACCCGTGAAGATCCTTGTTAGAAATGATCTTCAGTAACCCATACTTGTCGTAAGAGGCGACTAAGGGGATCGAGTGATCAGCCTCGCTGACATGACTGGCACGTCATCGTATCCTATTTGCGTCGATCGATGCCCATGCTGTTGATCCCAGGACTGTCTTGTCCAGATCTGAATATTTACAGACCGCCGCCATTTTGCTTGAACGTTGTTGAGTGCAGCGTAAAACTAAACTCACTCACTAACATCGATGACAGCACATGGAGCCGTACAACCAATATAAACTAATAACCACTCAAATAGAAATAGTTCTTCACCGTTAGGATGTTTTCTTAGAAAAGGGTAACATATCTATAAGTCTAGACTAGAAAACATAACAAAGATGAAATGATATACCATATACAACACCTTGAATATAATGATTTAGATGTGAAGGCGGACTGGAACTGGTCGCATGTAGCTTTTGGTAGGGGAGTGGCTCAAGATAAGATCTTGAGCATGCTAATAACTTAACTTCGAGCTAACTTTGTATCATCTGAGACCACATAAAGTATGGTATCTGGTGTCATCAAGACACATAGTGATGCATTAGATTGGCTCGTTCAGCACCGCGCCCTGGAAGCAATCTCAAAACGAGGTCAAGTAAACGATTAGTTTCACGATATGTATCATTCAGTTGCCGAAGAAGATAAAGAACCAAAGATGACAAGATGATGACGGTTGCTTTTCGCATATGATGCTGTTGAACTTAGCAGTGTTTGCTATGATATGAGATGCATCTTGTGGACCTAGTTCTCGTACTCGCTGACATCAGTGCACTGTTGATGTCGAGATGACGAATCATCGCCCACGTTGTATACATCAGTTGGTGAGGTGGAAAACATCATTTAATGAAGGATGCTAAGAACCCGTTTTCTGTGCTCCTGAAGCCCATGACAGCATTGCTTCTCAGGTCCCCGTTTTCAGAGGCGTGTTGTCGGATTGGAGGTGCTGGGCTAGTGCGCCCTGTGATGACAGCAAATCCTCAAGGGAAATGCTCCATATCGGCCAATTACCTGTTACATCATTTCTTCAAGCAGGAAGCCATTTTGAAGGATCGACTCTTTCTATAACTGGCAAACATTCTTCCTGATGCTGATGGAACACAAAAAAACAATTCGCTGGAACTCTTGACCCATACTCATGCATCCTGACTCGGTGGCACAGTGGTGTTTAGCGGCTTCCTATTTAGGTTCGAATCCCACATTAGTTTCTCGGCGCCATACCCGTTCCTGTGGTGCTGACTTGTAAAGATCGGGGTGGAAAAGGCCTTCAGAAACGCATGATTGCCAAATTACTCACAGGATTGTCTCATTACCTAACCATCACGTACGGCCCGTGAAGGTCCGTGTTATAATTGATCTTCAGAAACCATGCTTGTCTTAAGAGGCGACTAACGGGACCGGGTGGTTGACACATGCCATCGGTTTCCAGTTGCGTAGATCGATGCTCATGCTGTTGATCACTGGAGTGTCTGGTCCAGACTCGATTATTTACAGACCGCCGCCATACAGCTGCAATACTGCTGTATGCGGCCTAAAACTAAACTCACTCACCAAGCCTCCAGCATATTGGCAGTGATGTTACGCTGTTCACTTCACTAATGTATGTGAACGTTCATTCAGTGACAAACATTCAATCCTACTTCCTTGGAATAGTCAAGTCTTCTGTGGCTATTCACTTGATCTCCTCCCCCAGCCCCCTCAAAAGACCTTAAAAATGTAGCGTGGTCATCAATGTCTTAATGTCAATCAACCCGATATCCTGTTCAATGTAATACACTCAAATGTCATAGAGTTTAGCTCTTGGTGGTAGGAAAAATATAAACATGAAAAGTGAAACTGCTTTGGAACCAAATGATCCATAGTAAATAAATCATAAAACATGTACAGCATGCGTGATGGCATGGAGTAACACATTGCTGAGTGCGGCGTAAAATAAACTCACTCACAATAAAGATATGCTTCAACATACACGGCCTACCAACGCAAGCAAGCAGGCATGAGTGAGTGAGTGAATGACTGAATGAGTGAGAGAGTAAGTGAGTACACCCTGGTTTTAGTACTGCTCCTTTAATATGGGGGCTGAGAACGGATGTAGGTTCATATTTGATGTTTCGATTTCGTTTGCCGACAATACCAAGGAAATGCTGTTTTATTCACCTCAATGTTTAAATGATGGATGAGCTGTTCAGGAAGAACACGGGGGAGTTTTTCTTACAGGAAAGTAGATACATTGAACTGAATCTTAATCTGTACCGAATGCATTGCAATACATACTCTCACCATTGTTGATAGGTGTCCGATAGGTGGAGCTGCCCGCTTGTCACACCTGTGTCGATTTCATATTAGGGTACAAAGTCCATTTCTTATCTCTTGTCGTGATACTGCTGGAATATAAAGAGCGACATAAATTCATGGTCACCCTCTTTGTTCACTGCTTAGTTCCATAGGTACATTGGTCCAAGGACCAAGCAGTCGGTGCCAACATACACAATATTGAAGAATACATGCTTGAACTGGGAACACTTAATGATTCTTATCATATCAAATTCTATATAAAAATGTGATTTATTGTAATATCATAACATATCAAATTTTTCAACGTTTAAAAACTGGCATATATCTTTATCTTCTACTTCTATGAAACATAAACTCTAATTATCCATTTTTATCCAAAATCAATTTCTACAATGACCGAGTCTCTTAGAAATGACGAACATTCTCAAATCCAAGAGAAATAACACTTTACGTAACTTAGTAAAATATTTAGAATTGATTTCAAAAGGATCCAAATAAAATTCTAATTTGTAACATTTACGTTTTTTGATTACTTATACAACCTCTTTTTATATTTATCATAAATGGTGCTGATGTCACTTTGTGAATCCTTGCTATATTGATATTTTGTGCATTCATTTACATTTATTTGTCTGATGTACAACCGTTTATGGGTTTTCGGCAAATAATATGTGAAGATGACTTAATAAGATGCATCAGGGTAAAGGTATCGACGTATGTTTAGTATACAACATGGTGTATATTTATAGAGAATCTTGACATCCACATAAAGTCCTTGACAGAAGGCTCAGCATCCGTGCACGACATACGGTGTATCGACTCTCCCGCGAACACTCACATAATATTCAATCAATTTTCTTTTCACCACTGCTCGAAGTTTGCGTCGCGCTGCCGAGCGTCTAAACGTTACACGGCACGGGAGATCGTACAAAGATATCCAAGGTCGTTCAATTGCCCCGATTATTCCCGAAAAACGACGAGAGCTGTTGAATGACTGCAATACGAATCAGTAAATTCGCTTCTTCCTGCGCTCCATTGCTTTGAGGAGGCCAAAGTGGACATTGCATGTTTAAATGGGACGGAGGCAAGTTTGGGAAAATTGTTACTTTAACATGGAAAGGTTTTATGAACGTTGTCAGAAGCTTCTCAAGGCCGGCGTGATTTCTGGTTCTTTCTTTGGATTAATATTAGCCTAGAGTTGAGGATGTGTGTGTTGTGGTCTTGACAAGTTGTCTGATGGCAGGAGTGGCTCAGAATGGTTGGGAAGTAGCTGTTTGATCGTTTCTAACAAGAAATAACGTCATTCCTTCTACCAGAAGAAGAAGGGTTAGATGCGTGTACACCATATCTCCATCGTTCAAGAACAATAGACCTTCTTCAAATTATCCTTCTACACATGCACATAAGTGATTGAACATTAGAGGTGGGTGGGTGGGTGGTTTGGGAATGGGGTGGTGGTGTGTGTGAGAGAGAGAGAGAAGGAGAGAGAGAGGGGAGAGAGAGAGAGAGGGAGAGAGAGGGAGGGAGGTTGGGGGAATGGGATTGGGGGCAGCCTTGTGGCGTAACAGACATAACCAGGATAACTGTAATCTCTCATTCGGGCACTTGCATCGTAGGTTATCTTCTGTGCCCTATTTGTACTGTACAGGCAAAGAATGCAGATATTTTAATTTTAAAACAGACAATCTGTTCATCAGCGTGTACATCGTCTTGGTGGTCATCCCGTCCATTGTACATGTTATTTGCACGCTTCAAGTACTGAACGACACCATGATCACAGAAGATTAAATGTCGTCACCAATATGATTTGCTGAATAAAAAATAAAACTATGTAATAGGTTGCCTTTGACAGAACGTTCCAAATGTCGCCCTATATGACGTAACGCTGAAAACTGACCTGCGAGGCATTGTGGGCGAAATTACTGCAATGATCCATCACTTGCGATCAACCTGGTGACAGTGTTGTTGTTTTTTGCGAGTGAGTGAGTACGTTCTGTTCAGTTTTGAACAATACTCCGTGGGAATAGAGAACGCTCAACTCCCCACCCCTCTTTTCCTGCCTGTAATCCGGCAGTGTAATGTTTGGTTTATAAACCATTGTAACGCTAACAATCCATTCTTATCTCGAACTACGGATATCTCGATAAACAGTTGTTGAGCCTTTAATGCATTACCGTTACGTACAATATTCGTTCACCCTTCCAACACCCAACAAGAGTATATGAGACGTATGTTTACGTCACTCACAGGATTATCTGGTTCAGACATGATTATTATCAGGCTGTCACGTAGGAAGATTAGTGCAGACTTACACAACAACGAAATAACATCTCATACAGATCATCAAGAAGAATGGTGTTCAATTCTGGGATTCAACGACAGGAGTCAAGTAAACTCCGATCAAATAAGTAGAACGTTGACGTGGTGTTGAAAAAGAATTTAGCATCATCAGGGTAGGAAACACCATGCTGGCCCATGCGTTGTACCCATTTCGGGAACTGAACCCGGACCTTCGACACGACAAGCTAGCACCGTAACCAGTAGCCCTACCGACCGCCACAACATGTCAAGACCCTTTTTGTCAAAATACGTCATAGAAATGTATAGTTTTCGCAAACTGTTTCGTTTAATAGAAACATTTTGATTGACAGAAATCAAAGATCAAAGGTCTGTAGTGAGAGCCGTCGTTAACTTTTGTTGATAGATGGGACACCATCCACGTTACGAGTCTTGTCCCCCTCCCCTTCCACCGGTTTAAATGCGGCCCTTCCACCGGTTATACGAATACTATATGCATCAACAGGTAAGGTAAGGGTGCAGAACAGTAGATTATTTTTTCACTTGATTTGCAAACATTATGTGTCGAAAGTTGATTAATAAGCCTGACATTGAAGTGAAATATATTTTGTAGAAATAACATGATGTCCTGGAGGTATATGTTCAAAAACGTGAAGCAAGTAGTCTCTTTGTTTCGCCGAGACGAATTACTAATATAAGCAGGCTACACCTTCCGACGTAGCCACATTGATCAGGATAATGACTGAAACGGACAGGGAAAACTTTGAAGACGACATATGACCCAGAAGGACTGCCATGACACAATGTCATGATCAGCCCTCCCTGTATGACATGCCGTGACGCGATGTCATGAATTCAGACAGCTGAGTGAATATGGTTTTACACATTTAAGCAATATTCCGGTATTCATGGGACACCAGAGAAATGGGCTTCAAAGTTCATTTATTTACTCAGCCAAGTTTTAGTGCTGACTGTGACATAAAACAACATTCACTCATGCTTTAACTTTCTTTATTCTGATACTGGACAGGTTCTATTCGACTCTGGAACAGTGTTTCCACGTCGTGCTCGCTATCCCTCGCATCACCAGCAAAGCACAAAATTTTCTGTCTCACTTTCATCGCAAGCATAAGCATCACAAAAACTATGACAGTAAATGGTCGATAGAAAGTAGTCCCAGCGGGATAAAACGCCCTTCATAATCGAGGATGACTCATTTTGAATTGCCACTAGATTTCTCCTAGAAGTACTCTCGCTTCAAACTTCCTACACATTTTCTTATGAATATCGATCGTGAAATATTCGGAATAAACGTACATAATACCATAGCTTAACAGTCGTGGGAATAAACTCGCGAAATATGTTTCTATAATTCCCCTGGTCGACTGAGATTGGCGATCTCAAAGACCTCTATTAAAGCGGTGCAGGTGTACATTTGACCCTCGCGTCAATTATTACCGGGACTCAATTCTCACAGCACGCAAAGTCGACGTCGTATCCTGACCGTGATTGGCTAAATTAACAGGTCAATCTGGGAGAACAAATGAGTGGACGACTACATGACCACTGGCCAGAGTAAAGACGGGTCATTCCGTCAGCAGGAATGGTCAAGTCTCCCTGATCGTCTCGTCAATGTAATGATGACTTGCCGACTTCTGACGACGTCAAATACAGTTATTTGCAGGAACTGCCGTTCAGCCATTTCCTTATCAGACGCTGACAATCACCTGGGGTTCCTTACTTAAAATTTATGATCTCGAAAATATTTGCAACTATTCGTGTCAAGTAAAATCCGAGCCTGTTTCCATCATTACTTCGTTTCCATGGCAACGGAGATGTAGCATTAACTCGATAATAACTACTATGCAATATATCATAATTATGCCGAGATAAAGAAATAGAATTTTAAATATAGACTTCGTGGAACCTTGAAAGAGACGGATCGATTGAATAAAAACACTTCACACAGAAGAATATCAACCAAACTGTACGACCTTTATACAACTATCGACCCTTGATATTTGGAATATTTTTCCAAGTATAAAATACATATCATTTTAAAATCCATTTCTGCTTAACCTCTCTTTGTGGCAAAATTATGGCGATGTTCTGAGTGATTATATGTAAGAATCTTTGCCTCGATTTCGTGTTTAAATCGATGCTATAACGTACATGACAGTGTGAAATTAGAGACAAAATACTCTCCCATCAACATACTGCGAAAGACACTTTTCGCCGAAATCAACAATATCACTGAAAATATTTGATCCGTGAAGATCCGGGTTAGACTATTTGCCTTCAGTAACTCGAGTTGTCGTAAGAGGCGACTAATGGGATCGGGTGGTTAATTTGGTTGACACATGTCATCGGTTCCCTATTGCGCAGATCGATGCTCATGCTGTTGATCACTGGATTGCCTAGTTCAGATTCGATTATTTTCAGACCGCCGCTATATACAGCTGGAATATTGCTGAGTACGGCGTGGGACTGTTATCGCTCATTCAATCACTGAAAATGTTGAAGATTTAATGTTTAAAATATACAACAAACCAGCATCAAGATTGTACAAAATTACATTCACAAGTTTCAAATTATAAATCTACCTTCGATGTGAATATTCAGCTAGAAAACACAATTCAGTGAGACGACATGGATACCCATATCAACGCCAGTTGCAATCAGTCTGAGAAGTGTTTCATTTCTCATATAATATCCATACTGTCGCTATAATCGTTCTGTTGGCGTGACAACAAAGACGTTTAGTTTCTGATTCCACAATACAATGACGTGAA
The DNA here is from genome assembly GCF_037392515.1 of Haliotis asinina. Classification (NCBI taxonomy): domain Eukaryota; kingdom Metazoa; phylum Mollusca; class Gastropoda; order Lepetellida; family Haliotidae; genus Haliotis; species Haliotis asinina. Next base: position 47,378,545 of record NC_090281.1, read on the forward strand.
CATTATTCCCGATTGTCCATTTGTCAGTGGTTTGTTTTCTCGATCAGTTGTATTATATTTGTCTCAGTACAGACCACAGTGACTAAACGGAGGTTTTGTCAACTCTCAATGTTAAAATCAGCGCTTCAGACTGACATTTCCATCAAACTTTGAGAGTATTGGATTTGAAAAAAAAATCTCTGGAGCTCCTTATTATGACAGTGTTTGACGTATAGTCTGCTCGCTCCGCCATCCGCTTTCGAACCATTACGTATCTTTATAGACAGAAGGACACATATAATATTTCCACATTGCATCATGTTTTGTGCATACACAGTACTTGTATAAACTACCATTAAAAGAAAAATGTTTAGCCATCTCATATCGAGCAATGTCATAAAATGTATTCCTTTTCACATTACACAAGTATTACTTTTCACGAAGCGAGTATGCGTGAAGATATAGTGTCTCGCCCATAACCATATGTCATGTGTAAAAGCAAATATTATTTTTTTTATATTTGTTGTTGAGAAATTGGTATATGAAATAAACACATCTCAACAAAGACTGTGCAATAAAACATGGAATGTTCAGTAAAACAAGCGTAATATTTCATTATATGTTGTTCGAGTTAAAAACACATCAACGCAAAAGAAAAATCACTCTAAAATATCTACAGATGCGGGATTCACTGGATGTAAAATAATAGGTAAATAATGACATCAAGGTGTCGAGCATTTCCTAATACAATGGTCAACAGACGTGCGGTTGAGTCAGGAGGTGACAAAGTTCCATGTAAAGTTTACGATAAATGAAACTACAGGCAGTTTATCGTGACTCAAGAAAACGTCTCGAGATCACAATCACAAAAAGGGTAACCTCCCGGTATAGCCCGTCTCACTATGGCCCGCAGGTTTTCGCCCCTTAATAACTGATTCTGCTCTGAGCTCCCACTATGGACCACCTCCTTATAAGGCTTTCCACTATGGACCACCTCCTTATAAGGCTTCCCACTATGGACCACCTCCTTATAAGGCTTCCCAGTATGGACGGTGACTCCATTACAACATAGTGAGCTACTGAGAACAAAAAAATAGCATGAACAGTTAGAAATTCATGTTACATGCGAACATAAGTCATGAATCACATAAGTCATATAAGTTAACAGTGCTTCTTCAGAAGCGGGTGTAAATGATTTTACAAGCATGGATAGTGTGAAAGTGAAAGTAGTTAATCTCGCCATTGCTTCTGCAGCTGAATTGGCTCTCCTTAATTAGTTCATCCCTCCCAGATTGGGCCACCTCGTTATACCAACTCCCAGATTGGACAGTGTACTCAGTCGCGGGCCATAGTGGCACTAAACCGCAAAAAGTCTAGTTACTACAATCAATTTCAGTACGCAACAGAGGGGGTGAACAGAATAATGAATATTACTACAAAAGTAACTTTAAGAAAATATTTTAGTTTCACTTGATGCTATAATAATTTGATATATTAATATATTTAATATATTTAATATATATTTGCTAAAAGTGGAACAGTCATGTAATACCTTTCCGGACGGAATGATTTTCTATGCAGGTAACATTGTTACGTTTTCGCCTCAGATTTGTTGTGTTTAGGCGATCGTTTCCGACCTGCTCACTTCGTAATGTTTTGGTCAAACCTTAATATCAAACCTTTCTCTTACTGATAATCAACCATTGCAATACCATATGAATATTTGTCAACCGACTCTTTGTTCTTTACTGTGTGTTACTTTTCGCGAATAAGGTTTATTATTCGTCAAAATACACTTTATATAAACAATAGACTTCATTTCTCATAACTGTCCCTACCCGTGAAGGTCCCGGGGTAGAATAGACCTTCAGCAACCCATGCTTGCCGTAAAAGGCGACTATGCTTGCCGTAAGAGGCGACTAACGGGATCGGGTGGTCAGGTTTGCTGACTTGGTTGACACAGGTCTCCTGTTCCCAATTGCGCAGATCGATGCTCATGTTCTTGATCACTGGATTGTCTGGTCGAGACTCGATTATTTACAGACCGCCGCCATATAGCTGGAATATTGCTAAGTGCGGTGTAAAACTAATCTCACTCACTCATAACTGTCCCATTTACGTCTTGGATCACTATTTAAACCTTTACCGTCGACGCCATAATTCAATGCACCAATCATTCATCATATTTCAATATTGTCTTCTGGTGCAATGTAGGGGCATAATATAGTGGCCGTTATATAAAAATTCAAATGGGTCGTGTTTTATCCTTCTCTTGTGGCTTTGAATAGATACACATGTTTGATGTTGATGTGTCTAATGGAATGCAGAGTATTTCGGTTTAATGTGTGTAAACATAAATTTTTCCAAAATTTCCCTAATTATATATGACAGATTTGCAAAGATTGCTTCAGGAAGCATGCGAGATATTTTCATTAAACATACTTCAGCCCTCCTTGAAATATAATCACTCTGTTGGGTTAACGATCCCAGTAACAATTAGTATCTCGGTGTCGAGGTTGCTGTGTATGACAACCACGTTGCTGGTAGCCAGAGTCATAGACGTCAGAGAAAGTCTGTCCCAGTCAGCGTTTGCATGCAATAAAGATATTTCCTTAAAGGGCAAATAAGTTTTCGGTTGGTCATATATAAGACGGTTCATCTGACACAAGCTGTGATATTTCATTACAAGGTTATTTGTGAGTCAACAACAATAATATATTGACAGTCATTCAAAAGAAGTAATATACAACCCAAGGAGCCAAAGAAAGCATGGGATCTTAATAAGTTTTATTGTGTATAGTTTTACCGTCACTCATTCAAGCAATATGTTGTAAAAAAAGTAATCTCTGTCTGTCAGCTTTACGTAGAAGAAATCTAATTCAGTGAGGTAATAAACAAAACCAAATCACCCCAACGGCATAAATATTGATTTTGAAAGATAAGATGTTTATGACACCTATCACCAGGTTCATATTGTGTTACGTTTTAAGGTTAGACAAAAACCACAGACTTCCATATTACGTCATATTGTCTTAAAAATATTCACCAATAAACACAAATTTTGGCCAGGGTAACCAGTTCCTTTTCCGAGTACAGGAGTTGAACACACCAACCCATGCATTCAGCATCAGGCATTGTACCCCTGAAGGTCCAGGTTAGACTATTGGCCTCCAGTAACCAATGCTCGTCGTAAGAAGCGACTAACGGGATCCCGTGATCAGGCTCGCTGACTTGGTTGACAGATATCCTCGGTTCCCATTGCGCAAATCGATGCTCATGTTGTTGCTCACTGGATTGTCTGGTCCGGACTCGATTTACAGACTGTCGCCATATAGCTGGAATATTGCTGGGTGCGGCTTAAACCTAACTATCTTAATATTGAGTTATTCGTTGCTTTTCATATTGTATTTTGATATGTTTCACGTGTCTTACAGCAATGAAGTGAGACTAAAATAAACTATTGTCCGCCTGTCTTGGCTGATCACGTAAGTCGCCTCTTACGGCAGGCATGGGCTGCTGAAGATCAGTATTCTTACTCGGACCTTCACGTGTCTACAGAGTTATGGGAGACTAGCCATTTTATACAATAAATAAATGCTTTAAAATATATGTACAAGCCCTATAAAATTCGTAGAATGTTTTTAATTACCATATTTATGAGTTAATGTTTTTAAACATACACATGTGAATATATATTTACGTTCAAGGAATATCACAGTTGAGAACTAAAATAAAACAATATTAAATATTATTTAAAAGTGATTTCCTACTATTTAAAATATCGGTGGGAGTTTTGGCAGCAATAGAACAATGGAACAATAGAACATATATCATGTGTGTATGTGTGTGGGGGTGCGCGCGCGTGCTTGTTCATGCGCAAGTGTGTGCGTGTTTGTGTATGTATGTGTGCATCTGTGCGGAGGTGCCATTAGTTGACATCGGAGGGGTTTTTCGGCAGTGTCCTCAACGATCGCTCTGAAGGCAAGTACTATAAAGAAATCCCCTTAGGCTCAGATCGGTACAGAAATCGTCTGAAGGTAAGTACTATAAAGAAATCCCCATAAGCTCAGATCGGTACAGAAATCGTCTGAAGGCAAGTACTATAAAGAAATCCCCATAAGCTCAGATCGGTACAGAAATCCTCTGAAGGCAAGTACTATGAAGAAACTCATATTCTGGAATTCCCAGAAACTGAACCTTACACAGGAAATCTCAGGAGCTATATCAGCCACAGAAACTCCCAAGAACCCAGTCATACACAGAAGCAAATTACATACAGAAACTTTCAGGAACAAAATCATGTGTAGAAACTCCCTGGACTCAAGTCATATACAGATACCCCCAGGAATCAAATATACAGAAACGTCCAGGGCCAAAATCATATATAGAGAAACTTCCTGGAACCAAATCACATGCATAAACGTTCAGGAACCAAATGTGAAGAAACACTTAGGAAACAAATTACATATAGAAACTTTCAGGAACAAAACCATATACAGACAGAAACTCCCAGGACCCAAATCATGTACAGAAACTCCGGGATCCAGGATTATATACAGGTATCAAATATACAGGAACTCTCACGGCCAAAACCATATACAGAAACTCCAGGACCCAAATCATATACAGAAACTCCCAGGACCCAAATCATGTACAGAAACTCCGGGATCCAGGATTATATACAGGTATCAAATATACAGGAACTCTCACGGCCAAAACCATATACAGAAACTCCAGGACCCAAATCATATACAGAAACTCCCAGGACCCAAATCATATACAGAAACTCCCAGGACCCAAATCATGTACAGAAACTCCGGGATCCAGGATTATATACAGGTATCAAATATACAGGAACTCTCACGGCCAAAACCATATACAGAAACTCCAGGACCCAAATCATATACAGAAACTCCCAAGACCCAAATCATATACAGAAACTCCCTGGAACCAAATCATATGCATACAATGTCAGGAACCAAATAGGCAGTAACTCTTAGGAACCAAATTACATACAGAAATTTTCAGGAACAAAATCCTACAACAGCTATCAGTAGTCACATTATTTTGATTTATTACATGTGCCAGGCAAAAAGGAATGAATATTTGCACGCCTCTGATTGATTATGACAGATATAATTCAGATTTGAATAATTCCATCCAAAGAAACATTTAACCGTCTGAAGGGTAAAATTGAAATTGATCATCAACAACAAGAGTTTTTATTTTTTGTTTAAATCTCGGTTCACATTGTCATCGAAATAAATAACCTCTGGCTGTTTTAGGAAGGCAATATCGATGTCGCACGCAGAGCTGCCAATAAACAAGTGTAAATATATGAATGTTTTCTGAAAGTGCGATTATATACACAAACTGAACAATAAATGTTGTGTAGTATTCATTTATTCATTTTCAAAATGGTTCCACACCCCCCACACCCCCGCCCAACTCAATCACCCCACCCCTTCACCCCCCGCCGTCAAACCTGTCGTGTTAATGCACACGCTTAGCTGATGAAATCATATCAATAACCTGACAAAGATACACATGTACATTTCTGAAACCTACATCCACACATCGCGGGCGACAGACAGTAAGACAATGAGGATTATTTTCTCCTGAGGCAATTTACCACAAGCGCGCAGTAATATAAATAACACGACTGGTCCTGCTTCTACAATAGCGTCCGAGTCTTTCATCTCAAAAGTCAGTGTTTACTCGGCGTCAGACTCTATTTATTTGATTTCGATCTCAAAAGCTGTCTGACAATAACTAATTGAGCCAATGACATCAAAAGCATGTTTCTGAATCGAAAGCAAGATCCAATGTGCGTTTGACCTTGGGTGTCTCTCGAAGTCCTGATACACCTACACGACAAGTGTATTTTAAAATAAATAATTACTTTAATAACAAAAATAATAACAAATAATTGGTAGTTATTGGAATGGTTCCATGATTTTCAGGATGTATAGTTTCTGCACGTTCGTTTGGTACAGACATGGTGATGGGTGTACTTGATGACAGTGGCGTGAAGGTTATGTCACCAACAGGTTTTTGAATGATCTTCCTGACAATAACCGTGCAAAGTATATCTTATTGCCATGACATCCAGAACACAGTAGCCATTTGGTCTAAGGTTCCAGAAATCTAACCCGTGAAGGTTCCGGGGTAGAATAGGCCTTCAGCAACACATGCTTGGCATAAAAGGCGACTATGCTTGCCGTAAGAGGCGACTAACGGGATCGGGTGGTCAGGCTCGCTGACTTGGTTGAGACATGTCTCCGGTTCCCAATTGCGCAGATCGATGCTCATGTTGCTGATCACTGGATTGTCTGGTCGAGACTCGATTATTTACAGACTGCCGCCATATAGCTGGATTGTTACTGAGTGCGGCGTAAAACTAAACTCACTCATTCACTCACTCACTCCAGAAATCTAGCGCATAGTCTCTTAGTTTCGGGAGTCAATTACGGCCAGGCCTAGTTCAAAATTAGCTCTGATTATGGTCCTTGACCATTGCATTGGCTTGATGAGGGAGTTAGCGTCCAGTGTCTGGTTAGCGAAGGAAATGCACGCTACTACGGGGTCGGACATATTGGCAACGTCGGAGATACAGAGGAGGGTGTTGCTACAGAGTCAGACATGCTGACCAGAGTGTTACTTCTGGGTTAGACATACTGACCAGAGTGTCAAGGTCAGGCATAGTGGTCAGGGTGTTACTGCAGGGTCAGACATACCGACCACGATATTACTACAGGGTCAGACACTGACCAAGGTGTTACTACAGTGTCAGACATACTGGCCATGCAGGGCTTTACTACAAGGCCAGACATACTGATCAGGGCTTTACTACAGGGTCAGACATACCAAGATGTTTCCAGAGAGTCAGACATTGACCAGGATGTTACTATCGGGTCAGGCAAACTGATCAGAGTCAGATACACTGACCAAGATATACATATACTGACCAGGGTGTTACTACAGAGTCAGAAATACTACCCAGGGTGTTATTTGGTGTTGGTGTTGATCAAATTATCAATGTAAACTCATGCAGTTCGCAGAAGATGGTAAGGACAACATTTTTCGAGTGCGTCTCGCACTGAAAGGGTTAAACAAAGCTGCGATAACATAACTACTCAAAATGTAGACAGTGGACAGTGTTTTTGTTCCCCAGTCTATGTTTCAATGAAACAAGTCCATGCTGTGTCTCAAAACCAAATACATTATGGCTAGCATTCAATATTTTGAAAAACGTTCTCATAGAAACGTTTTCCTTTCGTGAATAGCATACATGTATACTCTATCATGCTTTAAGTTTGTGCTGTGAACATTATGGCTTTTAACAAATGGGGCATTCTTCTTGATTAAAATATTGAACATGAGTCTGGTTCACAGTTCATAAGGAACATCATTTCTGTTTCAACAGCAGTTACTAAATATTTATGAAATCACTTCCCATTGACAGAACAGGTTGGAATAAGGTTGAGTTTCCCCAGAAACTGGTAAAGGTCACGCTACCGCTAGCGCTAAATGTTTTATACATGTACACACATTAACACCACGTCGCACACTGCGGCAGATGATGCCTCTGCTTGAAGGTAAATAGCTGACACTAGACGGAACCAAGTCTAGGACAGTGACAGCCCCACTGGTTGCGACAGCTACCTTTGTGTCAGTCATGAGTTACAAGTGGCCTTCCTCTTTTACCAGTCGAGCAATCTGCCTTTTCAAGTACGACTGAGATAGTATTGTGTTTTGCTTTAATGTCATAATTCTTGGTTCTTTATTGTTTTCTTTTAAAAGAAATAGAGTGGTGTCGACGAGATACTATGCTATATAACTGGATAAAAAAAACAAAAATAAAAAAAATGAAATAAAAAAAAACGGAAAGAAAAAAGCCAAAAAAATAAACAGAACAAACTTCCCACGACTTGCAATAATTGCAATTACTGGTATAGCTGATGTACGAGTCTACCGCTCATGCCGTAGAGTGGCGTTGCTCCAAGCTGAGTATCTCTGGCATCAACTTGTACCACCTGCAGCGAACTGATAGGAACTTGAAAAGAATCTTCAAGAATTATGGAACAGAACTGCTACTGAAGTCGTCCTCTGACTGACAACGTCAAAGAGACGTGTGTATGGATGCCCGGGGATCGATGTCAAACTCGCTATCAATGATGTGTCTCCTGACCCCTGTCTCATTATGTAACATTTTGTTCACTTTTATAAACTCTGATTAATTGCAAGACCAGAATTACAGTGAATTGTCTGTCAAAGTATTGGAAAGTGTTTTTCTGTTTGCAAACATAATTATCGTAAATCTCAAATACGTCATTATTCTACCTCTTGGTCGAGTGAAGTCGATTTTGCTGGGTTGTTTACTTGAAAATGTGACTTCATCAAACGATTGCAAACGTATTCAACAACTTTACTTCTCTGAAAACAAATGCTGAAAAACTTCAGACAGTGGTTTCAAACCACAACCGTGATATCCATATCATATTATCCCCAGGGAGTAATATATACAAACCCGTGAAGATCTGGGTTAGAACCCTAACCCGGATCTTCAGTAACCCATGCATGTCGTAAGAGGCGACTGACGGAATCGGGCCGTCATGCTCGCCCACCTGGTTGACACATGTCATCTATCCCGATTGCGTAGATCGATGCTCATGCTGTTGATCTCTGGACTGTCTGGTCCAGACTCGATTATTTGCAGATCGCCGCCATATAGCTGGAATACTGCTGACTGCGGCGTAAAACCAGACTCACTCTAGTAACCCACAAATATGGGCCTGCGCTTCCCGGAACTGTATACGTCACGTGGTCATAAACACGTGACAAGTGTACATGAAGACTGCAGGAAGGCATTATGTCACACATGAATATCCAGTGTTCTATATCACAATCGATTATTCAGTGCTTTATATCAAACTCGTTTATTCAGTGCTTTAAGATATATCACTCTCGATTATCCAGCGTTTTTATCGCACTCGATTACCCAGCGTATACGACACTCGATTTTTCGGTGTTTTGTATCACCCTCGATTATCCAGTCTGTTTATCACACTCGATTATCCAGTGTTAAGTATCACATTCTGTAGTAAAGTGATCCCGGAAACTACTCGGAGCCTCAGCATCCTTTCAGAAGTGAAGTGTCCAACCCTATCATTGATTTAGGGGTCCCTTGGTTGCTTGATTAGGTTGACTGGCGCTGTTCTGATAGCGTCTACGACGAATAAGACGATGGCGGTATATATCGCAGTATTTGTATCTGTTTTATTCGTTTCAGATAATCCCATACGCACCGGTGCTTGTAAATGTTTGTGATTAGGTCCCTATAGTGGCAAGGGATGATGCTCCTTGTATCAATCACTGGTTTAACTGGCCCGGATTACCTAGCTAGCTTCAGTATTAAATACCAGTATTATATACCTCTGTTCCTGCTCTTACCTCCCTCTCCTCCCCATGCTTGCTAAAACGGTTGTCGTAAGGGACGACTAACGGGATCTGGTTGACAGACTCGCTGACTTGATTGACACATGTCATCGGTTGCCAATTGCACAGTTTCTGATGCTTATGTCGTTGCTCACTGGATTGTCTGGTCAGACGCGATTATTTTCAGACCGCCACCATATAGCTGGAACATTGCTGAGTGCGGTGTAAAACTAAACTCACTCATTCAGGTGACACCCACACACTCGCTTGTGATACGTCTTAGTTGCCTTCTTCCAGAAAATTCCATGATAACATTATCAGTATTTTTAAACAAACATTCTTTTTGAAATACGATATAATGCAATCAGAAGAATCATAACAGTGTATTAATTATTCATGATTATAGTTAGATTGAAAGTTCCACAACAATGTTGTAAAGCCGTCCTGAAATAGGATTGACGTGGCGATGTGACAGGTTCAAATTGAAACTTTATAGCTCAAATAATTATTGATACATTGATATTGCTGGAATATTGCTAAAAGCGGCGTAAAACTATGCTCACTTACTCTCTCTACACTAAAACAAGGAACTGCATTCATTATATGAAAAGGTTGCATCCAATACTGTAATTCAGAACAATGTTACTTTGTCTCGGTGCACCTCCTACTTTGCGCAACGCCATCATGCGAACTGCTTTTTTATATTCCTGGGGATCGTCTCTCAATGTGCCAGTGTTTGATTTGTTAGTCGGAGGAGAAAGATATAATCTAATATTCAAGGGTTTATGTGAAGCATGTGAGTCATTTATTCCCAATTATCTTCACGATTTGTGAATCAACCATGAATCATATTTGGTGTCCGCTCCCTGCTTGGCTAACATAGTATTTTAGCGAGGAACATCTGCCGCAGATTAAACGCTCACCAATAACGAAGATATGTAAAGTGTCCACGAAACAGTTGGCAACACGCATCAACGTGTAACACTACTAGACACGTCACACATTAATGCACCAATAAAACGGTCAGAAAAGCAAAGGATACTGGGATTCGAACCCGATATCCTTAGTTGGAGCACGTTGATGGATGTGATGTATGTTGCAGGTCAGTTAAATTCTACTCACAACTGCATGAGAGTAGGAGTTCCAAGCACCGATGTGAAGAGTTACGTCTTTTGGTAGTGCCAGGATCTGCTGCATTTTTGCGATACATTCCTGTTTCACAAAACATGCTGCATTCCTCTTCCCAGTGCCGTTCTGGGATTTGGCGATGATAAGTAGGAGCAACAACACCACACTAAGTCACAGTTACTGACACGCGGGTACAAGCGAGCAGATCGGTGATTGATGTTTAGTGTTTTAGATGTGTTCCAGGCGCTAGGTAATTGAGAATCAGTCACTGATAACCTTTATAAAGCGTAACAGTACAATCTAAGCGCTCATACCACAAACAAAACAAAGGTTTCACTGTCGAAACGCAGTGGTGTCAAGTTGAACTGAACTGTTAAATATCGCCTGGAACAGTGTATAGCGATCCCATCGTCACTGTCTTCGGAACTCAAAAATGAAACACAAAACTTTATGGATGACAAGTTCATGTTTAATGCATTAAGCGACTTTTCGATTCTTACATAATTGTCAAGCTAAACGTGACTGGAGCCACATGACGAGAAGTATATATACATGGTATGTTGTAACAAGCAGCAGATAAACATTAACAACTATTGACATTGTCTACTTGGCTGAATGTGGTAGTTTTCGTTTTTCAATGATGCTGATCCTTCCAAGGACAAGCTTTTTGGATGCATTTTGGAGAGTGGCTTGGGCGGCTACTGAATGGACTGGGGAGGTCATTCACAGACCAGTGGGCATGATTTTGAGGTCTCTGCGTCGCATGAGGGACAGTGGGGTAGGGGTGGGGTTTAGGGGGGTAGGGGAGTAGGGGGGAGGGCGGATGACAGGTTGCGATACTGGATGTACTTCTTCTCAAGAAGGTTGAGGTTGTTCATTGTGTTGATTGCCACATCACAAAACTGACGTTTTACTAATTGTTTGAACCACCTCAAAACAAACAAATCCACACAAAAACGAGAATGAGCCAAAATGTCACAAGCCGCGATCTCGCGTATTTATTATATTCCACTTCTTAAGTTAAATAGAATTGAGATCACTCATTCTATCCACCAATGTCGTGATAATTCACTAATTATCAGTATTCAATGTAATTCAATTCCATGGAAATAAATGCACTGGATTTGAAACGCAAGTAAATCGCATTATTTGTTATCGGTTTTTATGCTAAAATGCCAACGACCACATTTTTTGAAACAAAAGTCATTCTCATTATGAGTTACAAATTTTCAGATGTAAGGAAAGTCATAGAAAAGAAGTACAGGTACCTACAATAGCGGTGCCTATTGCCTTTCAGTTTGTGCAAATAATGTAATGGAATGAAATCCAGCTGATACCATTATCAGTTATTACCAACCAGATACAATAAACAAACCATTCAAATCATGTTCTTCAACAATCGGAAGTTCTTCTGCATTATCACATTTCAAATCATAATAAATAATAGAATATAATTACAAATGTTATCATCCCATTTTCAGTTATTTCATATCTAAAACCTGATCATGTTTTCTTCATAACGAACGATTTGTTCATTTCGTGTCGGTCATCACGTATAATACAAATAGAACCTGGACATTATTTAAACAATAGTGAGTGAGTCAGTCAGTGAGTGAGTGGGCGAGTTTAGTTTTACGCAACCTATAACAATATTCCAGCAATATCACGGCAGCGGGCACCAGAAATAGGCTTTACACATTGTATTTATGTTGGGAAGCGAACCCGAATCTTCGGCATGACGAACGAACGCCTTATCCACTAGGCCAGCCTACCGCCCCTTTGAAACAATAGTATTGTGCTTTGTTCCACTCAGGTTTTTCCTGAATAAACAGTAAATAGTAATTAAATAATAAAATATACTGCTTGAGACAGAAGGAAAGTGTTTCGTCATAACTCAGTTATCTATATGTTTCTTCTTTTTATTGAATTACTTTGGTTTTCGAAATCAACAGCATCAGCATAGGCTAACAAGCAGTCCTTGCTGAACACCTTAAAAATTTTAACAGTTGAAACAGTTCTGAAATAATTATGTCATAATGAACAGGAGCCTTGACACAGGAAATTTAGACTTGCTTCACTTACTAATGTTAGGGCTTCAACATGTCAGGGTGGGTTAGGCAGTAGGGAAAATAATGTGGTTCAGGGACTGTGGGGGACTATTTTAAGGTCTGTAGGACTACCAATGGCAGTTACTGATTCAACCAAATATTACTCAATAGTGGCCAATCCCGTATGATGTGATGGTGAAACAGGCACTACCAAGCAGGGACCCCTTAAATGTTGCTCACTAGATCAAACGTAATCTTCAAATATATGAATAATCAAGGCCACAATTACCGGTGATGACTAAACTGGTTCCAGCTTTTAAAGACGATCGTACTTGGGTTGCGCGCATAGGTCGTCATTATTTGTATAGGACGTCTCGACCGCAAGACGCACTGGGCTTGGCATTACTTTTGACACGCGAAGTATTCGTTTTGTTCTCTTTCTGGGTTGGATAATGGAATCGATGGCCAACAAAATGGCACCGAGACCACTTTACTTCCAGCATTGTCCGTCCAATTTCTCTTGATCTCTGTAAAGGGAAAATGATGATATAGATGAGCCACTTAACGTACGAATCACTCCACGAAAGAAAATAGTTCCCTAAAAGCACATATTCTCAATCATGTTCTTGGAGTTTGAACAAACGGAATAAGATGGTGGCGCATCATTCTTAAAGTCAAGTCGGCACCCCGCCGCCAGGGAATTTGTATCAAAGTGTGCAGACAAACAGACGTCTTCTCTCTCCTCCCTCCTTCTCCTCATTGATTGGCTGGGATTTATTTACCCAAACGTTGAGGTGTCACAATCATCTGTGTCTGTTTGTACGTAAACGTTTTGGTCAAGAGAGTATTTTCTTAATCTGGACCCCAGCGTGTCGGAACATCAAATGGCATGAAAAGCGCGTCTGTTGGTAAACTTGCCCCGCTGATTTGAAACTGACACTGGGAAGAATCGACAAAATTCGCCAGGAAACAATCGCTGTCACTGGATGGCAGGAAACTAGTCACGTTCTCCCATCGTCTGTCGAAACCCAGCTTTCCCGCCATTGTCCGGTGTGTTTACTTCTTGTAACCGCGTGTCAATTGGCCAAGAGGACATTCCACCTGACAGCAGTTACCTCCCTTTTACGATAATCGCCCTAGTTCAGTAAATATAAGCCGGTGTTGAGTTTCAGGAATTTATTCAAGTTTCATGCGATACGTCAGAAAAACTATGGCGGCTTCAACCGCCATTTTAATTTTGCATACCAATGCGTCGAAAGGGGGCGGAACCGTTGATCGGGTCTCTCTTAACGTGACGATTCTCTGTTTTCTATTGACTTTTCCATTGGGGAGTTAATAAAAGTGGTTTCACTTCAAAATGGCGGCCTTCCGCGTTATACGAAAATCTAATCCTGCCTTCTATAAATTTACCACGTCCTCATAGGATCGCCTTCCGTCTGAGACCCTCTCGAAAAGTCTCTAAAACTCCCCCTTGATTAATTAAGCTGAGAAAAAACGACGCGCCCACGTTGACAAGGTTCGTATTTCATTGGTACCTGTTGACAAATGAACCTATTCAGTCGTTATTGTGGTTGAACTGCTAAAATATCTCACTTATAGCTGTTCTCCTTCAGGGTTGGCAGGACTTGAGCCCAAGTCAAATTTAATGAGACAATGTTGGAATTATACAGAGAGTTAATAGTTGGATGAACCCGACTCCAGCATATCCTTATATTATCAACAGCCGTTCAAACATTAACTATTCACGGAGTTGATATTTGTTTGTTTTTGTTTTCATTTTCCTTTTGTCTTTTTTTAGAAATCGTTTCCAATATTAACAGATAAAGATATCCACTTATGAAAGTCTCCTTTTTTCGGAAGAATATCAGCATATGTAGATGTGATTTTCCTTTGGGCAATACAACCAGATTCCATTTTAACAAATAGTTTCTGATTGACAGTTCTACAGTGCAACGTCAAGCTCAACATGAGCTTTCAAAGGATGAAAAGATAATTTAATAACTTATTATAATAGCCCTGCCATGAGTTTCATGTCTCGGGTTTTATTTTTTGCGAATCACTTAGGTGTACTGTGGGATGCAAGTGTGTGCTGGGGCTGTGAACACATACTATTAACACAATTCAGTTTGGTGAATTGGTATTGTGTTTTGACATCTGTAATATGTTCTCATCATACATTTAATATCCGTGACAGTCACGATACTTTCTTCCTGACACCGACAATCCGTGACGGTTTTAGTTGTCATTCTTAGGAACTCTTCTGGTAGAGGGACATACAGAATATGACCATGAGTTTCTAGGAGAGGCGAACACCTGAGATCTGGATTGCGGATTCTATGCCGTTTCTGCTTTCATTGGGTAACGACGCTTAAAGATATGATACAAAACATGTGAATTCTATGCCGTTTCTGTTTTCATTGGTTAACGACGCTTAAAGTCTGTATTAACACTGATCATCGTGTCAAAGTTTTACCAGCATTCCATGACACCATATATTTTTGAAAACTGGAAATATTACAGGCTGACTGACCATGTTCGTTTATCTTAAAACTAACAAGGGTCACTTTGGTAACAAGCATAGGACATAATCCGGGACCAGTGTCTCTAAAGCGTCTCAATTATAGAATGTGTGAACTGTGAGATTTTCGGGTGTCCTATTTATTGTATTGCGTTGTCACGTCCACTAGGGTGATATGTAAGATGTGCTGCGTATCCTACAGTCTGGGTGGGTCAAATCCACGATCGTAGGTTTTGGGCGTGGGTAATCGTGAAATAAGGCGTTCCACACTTGAGGGGGGAAAAGTTTACATCCAAGATGCTAAAATTTCTGACATATGTGGTTTATAGCTTTGCTGAGATGTCTGAAAAATGACTAATGTCACTTCTGTTTTTCCTCACACATCAAACTGACTCACTCAAAATGGCTCGGGTGTTTCGGTGAGCCACGTTGATCAAGACGTGGCATAATACACGGACAGCGAGGTATTGACCCCTGAAAATATATTTGAAACAATGCTGAGTGAGGCTTTCAGCAGTGTTGTCATAAAACAAGAAACAAATACGAAACTGAAACTCATTTATATAACCACATGTGAAGAGTTATCCATGTATGACTTAAGTTGCATCGGATCGGATGGCCAGGCTCAATGACTTGGTTGACACATGTCATCGTATGCAAACTGTGTACATGTATGCTCATGCTGTTGATCTCTGATCCAGACTCCATTATTTACAGACCGCCGCCGAGTGTGTCTTAAACCTATCTCATCCACTTACTTATTTACATAACAATGGAGTTCCGGTTGTGTACAGAAGAACACACAAATTAAACTTCGAACATTAAAAGAAATATCGTTAAATTCATAAAGAATATGAAGGTAATGAAATAGGTTTCTTCCACAAAATCTTTGTGCGGGCAACGTGTGGTCCTCGTGTCGAAGTACCATGTAGATTTCAACTTAACCATGATATTCACACAACGACACTTCAATCAGTAGACCGGAGTTGCCCGAAGGAGAGCCGAACACCTCATCAATTATTCATATCAACAATCGGCTATGTCACTTCGGCTCAGCAGTATCTTGGTTGGAGCATCGTTGCCGTTGGCGCCATTTTCTTAGATGTGTGTACGGTAGCACGTTGTGTTAGCTACAGTTTTCGGTAATTATCAACAACGGTATTGCAACATCAATGTGAAAGACTCGTTTGGTGTACTTTGATCTACAGATATGATGTTCCATGCAAAATTATTTTTGGCCAGGTCAAAGGTGAAGGTTGCAAATATTTTTTTTTAACGAACTGCCCTGTCCCTCACGGTGAAAGACCAGGAAATAGTTGGGAATCTCTGCAGAAGTGAAGGCTTACCCGGAAGAACTTTGCCACTCAGGAATAGCTCAAGGGCTGAAGCGTTTGGATGAGTCGGTGAATACCCGAGTTCGATTCCACGATGGTAAGAACCACAAAGGTCATGCGTGGTCTCACCTGGATATATACGCTTCCAAAAACGTAGGGTGACCTGAAATTTGAAGTCTGGTAGAAAGAAAACCCACCGAGGAACGTTACAATGACATTCATTTTGTGTATACAGCATCATTTCACGTTATCACCACACGCAAACACAATGCATGAGAAACACGTGTACAATGTGAGAGCTTCCTACAGCTTTGCTTTAAATGAAATCCATGTGGTGATGCATTCTCAAAACATCAATTATTATTGCATCAACATTGATTCAGTCCCATATATCTCCCAATTTCGACAATTGTACATTAAAAGTGCAGTTCGCCTACTTTTATAAAGAGTATAGTTCACTGTGGTATATTGTCCAAGTCAATCGTCCGCTCAGAGAGAGAGAGAGAGAGAAAGAAAGAAAGAGAGAGAGAGAGTAGTCTGTAGGATAATGCCACTGGCTGGATCGGTGGGGCTGTATAACTATAATCCCACAGTTGCCGGGACCTGACCCACTTGACCCAGTGTTTGACAGCATGAGCAACCACCCAAGTGAACGATGACGCCTGCCAACATTTCTGCAGGATCAGCTGCCGTCTGTGACAAGCATCAATACATCCAACTAAGTGTCAGCGCATGTCTCGGGGCGACTCCTACAGGGACCAAGGCGGGCCACAAATGAAAAATCGAAATATCGTGAATTTTAAAGGTATTCATGTACTTCTGATTGCAGACAATCGAATTGCTCTTGACTACAACCCATGCTTCATCAACGTTTCTCTGTCCATTCCGGCAATAGAATTAACACATATATACAGGCGATACGGTTCCTCCCTTGGAGTCCAGTCGGCTGCCTCCGGGGCGTGTTTCGTCGCCTTCTTCTCGGACAACGTCGACGCTTCTACGTGGGGGGAAAAGCCAGAACGTACAGCGCAGCAAATTGCTCGTGGATCTCACTCAACAAAAACTGTCCATTTCCCGCCATCTCACAAGAGCCTAATCTGATAAACACGTGAAAAGAAAATGGATCTCGTTCCCGCGAGAGTTGATTTCTAAACATGAGACTTCGGGTTCTTCGGACGACGAAGTAATTGCACGAAAGTATTGACCTGTAATAAAAATATGTATCACTGCATTGGGGGCCTTTGACCTTCACGCTAATGGAAAGTGAAAATTTTGGATAGTTTACCAGTGAGTTTAAAATCTGATCTTCCCGCAGTGGAAACTGACGACGCCGTCTCGGATGACGACTGCATCGACAAGTCAGGACGTAAGTCGTGATCTACGACGGTTTATCTCTGTTTGAAATAAGGTTTTACACTGTCATCGTTAAAATGAGTGTTCTGGTAAGACATGTAGGTGGTAGATGACAATAGGCTGCTTATATCAATGTTACCTCAAACATAACACTTTACAATAGTCTGGACCCGTGAAGGTCACGGGGTAGAATAGGCCTTCAGCAACACATGCTTGGCATAAAAGGCGTAAGGGGCGACTAACGGGATCGGGTGGTCAGGCTCGCTGACTTGGTTGACACATATCATCTGTTCCCAATAGCTAGATCGATGCTTATGTTTTTAGCCACTGGATTGTCTGGTCTGTCTGGAAAAGACAATCCAGTGATCAACAGCATGGACATCGATCGACGTAAGTGGGATGCGGTGACATACTAGGGACTTTACTGTCACGGTTGTTGCAGTTCATCTGTATAAAATCATAATACGAAAAGTGCACTGGAAGGCTTGCACTAGGCCAGTCTAACCTGATTACAGATTCAGCGTCAACAAGAAAAAAATCGGTCACATGATATATAAATAAGAGTGTGCAGTGATGTTTTTCGTGTAACACAGATTTGTGCTGGAGCTCCGATCTGAAGTGACGTCATGATTGACGGATGATTGTAGACTTTTCGGGAAAAAGCAACTAGTTTCTTAATGGGTATGACGCATATCGATGCCCATGCTGTTGATCACTGGATTGTCTGGTCCAGACTCGATTATTTACAGACCGCCGCCATATAGCTGGAATATTGCTGAGTGCGGCGTAAAACTAAACTCACTTACTCACAATGGTCTGATCTTCACTAACCCGTGCTTGTCATGAAAGGCGACTAACGGGATCGGGTGGTCAGGTTCGCTGATTGGGTTGAAACACGTCATGGATGCCTAGATCGATGCTCATGCTGTTGATCAGTGGATTGTTTATTCCAGACTCGATAATTTACAGACTGCCGCCATAGAGCAGGGATGATGCTGAGTGCGTGTAAATCTTAACTCACTCACTCTAAAATGGATTGTTGATGGAACAGTGTGATAAACAATATCCCATTAATATTATATTACAGCTACAACACGGTGGTTAAAACCAACAGTTACATAGTAATTCATGAAGTTGATATTTGTTTATTTTTGTATTTTGTTGTTTTTTGTGGTTTTTTTGTTTGTTTGGGTTTTTTTCAATCGTATCCAGTATTAACCCAGGTCAAGTACAGATAAAGATATCCACTCATGATAGTCTCCTTTTGTCGGAAGAATATCAACATATGTAGACGTGATTTTCCTTTGGGCAATACAACCAGATCCCATTTTAACACATAGTTTCTGATTGACAGTTCTACAGTGCAACGTAGATTTGTGGTGCTACATCAGCTTTCTAAGGATGAAAAGATAATTTAATAACTTATTATAATAGCCCTGCCATGAGTTTCATGTCTCGGGTTTTATTTTTCGCAAATCACTTCTCCGTTTGAGACAAAGGCGGTTTACTGAGGGATGCTGCAAGCGTGTGCTGGGGCTGTGATCACACACTGTTAACACAACTCAGTTTGGTGAACTGGTATCGTGTTTTGACATATGTAATATTTTCCCATCATACATGTACATTTAATATTCGTGATAGTCACGAAACTTTCTTCCTGACACCGACATTCCGTGACGGTTTTAGTTGTCATTCGTTGGAGAGGAACTATACAGAATAAAAACATGAGTTTCTATGAGAGGCGAACACATGAGATCTGAGACAAAACATGCGGATGCTATGCCGTTTCTGCTTTCATTGAAAGCTTCACGCCAGGAACGTCCTTAGGGTGAGTGAGTTTAGTTTTACGCCGCACATAGCAACATTCCAGCTATATGGCGGCGGTCTATAAATAATGAAGTCTGGACCAGACAATCCAGTGATCAACAGCATGAGCATCGATGTACGCCACTGGGATACGAAGACACATGTGGTAGCACATCTTCACGCATCCTTGATATCTCCAGGGTATACGTTCCGACTAGTCTCTGCTATACCCTGGACGCATCTACGGGTCGGCCCGATAATTTTATTATCTCCCTTTGCTGGCTCCGCATTCTCATAATAGCCAATCAGCTAGGCCGTCGTTATATAACCTAGCTTGCCAGTGTCAAGAAAGGTAGCGGTCGCGAAAGTTTGCTCGCAGTGCGACTCAGATTTTGGGGAATTCATACAGACATATATTTAGGTCCGAAGCTTAAAAAAAAATACATGTGTATGTGCAAAAACTCCTTCTACCTCTTTCAGAAAACCACTTCATGGTTTGCTTTGCCAACTTAATCGGTTAGATAATTTGAAAAGCGAAAGCGAGTTGTGATTGGTTCGCTCAACTTCCCAGCGTAGACACCTGATTGAATAAAGAGCCAGCCAAGGGAGGTAATAAATTTATCGGACTGAGCCGTGGATGCTATACCCTGGACGCATCTACGGGTCGGCCCGATAATTTTATTATCTCCCTTTGCTGGCTCCGCATTCTCATAATAGCCAATCAGCTAGGCCGTCGTTATATAACCTAGCTTGCCAGTGTCAAGAAAGGTAGCGGTCGCGAAAGTTTGCTCGCAGTGCGACTCAGATTTTGGGGAATTCATACAGACATATATTTAGGTCCGAAGCTTAAAAAAAAATACATGTGTATGTGCAAAAACTCCTTCTACCTCTTTCAGAAAACCACTTCATGGTTTGCTTTGCCAACTTAATCGGTTAGATAATTTGAAAAGCGAAAGCGAGTTGTGATTGGTTCGCTCAACTTCCCAGCGTAGACACCTGATTGAATAAAGAGCCAGCCAAGGGAGGTAATAAATTTATCGGACTGAGCCGTGGATGCATCCAGGGTATAGTGCAGACTTATCGGAACGTATACCCTGGAGATATCGAGGATGATCTTCACGGGGTACTGTTAGTTTTTATCCTGGTCTAATACTGGTGATTCCATGCTACAGTCTTGGCATTGGCCTATAATGGATACTTGTCATATTTCCCATGGAGATTTCACTACTGCGAAAAATGTGTAGCTGCATAAGGATAGTGGTTTCATCAATTTTGGTATGCCCGTGGTCAGTGTAGTGACAATAAGCTGTTGACATATCGCTTGTTTAAACATTCGTTAGATACTGAACCCTATGTTTCGACTTCTCTTGAAAGTCCACACCTCAGTACCCTAAGTAAACTACGCTGTGGCACCCTTCCCCTAGAAATAGAGGTAGGTAGATTTTTCCACCTTAGAGTATCACTTCAACACAGAAATTGTAAATTTCATAACAGTACTAGCACTGAGGATGAGACCCATTTTCACATTGTAATGTCTACAGGCATGTAATGTCTTTGAGGCATGACGTTTGGAATGGAGTTTTGAAATGATCTGCTCATCCTGACCAGACTGCGTATATATTGTCTAATATAGTAGTAATCTGGGTAGGATTCTGACTGCCCTGGTATATAACATGTATAGACGGAGGCTGAGCTTCACTCAACTCAACTCTAACCTAGTTTACTCTAGTCTATCCGTTTTATCCAATGTGTTATGTATATTTATGTACATTCTACTTCAAACCAACGTATTGTAATGCATCATAGCTCTCTCTAGGCCGTGTGCTTTCATTGTTCCCTGCAATATTTTATATATTTTGTAAAATGTTTTATCGTGCCTAGTTCTGTTTTGTATGAGCAGGTGACGCCGAAATAAATTTCTTCTTCTTCTTCTTCTTCTTCTTCTTCTTCTTCTTCTTCTTCAGTGTACAGAATTGTGTATTGTCATGCTGATAACGGTCAACAATATTCTATATGAATATTCATTAATCGGTTGTTATGTAAATCAGAGTATGTAATAGCAGTACAATTAAGTTGGCACCGGCGTCTGCATAATCCATGATAATTAATATTCAGTGGCATTCGCCAGGCAAAAGAGACATGCATATCTCAGCGTATGACTAGGATGACGTCATGTTCGGCGTTGCGTCTTTGCGTATGGAAAGTAGAACGAGAACAAATAGTTGGGTGAGTGGGTAAGTGAGTGAGTCAGATATAAAGGCAAACTCCCATCGGAACAGGGAATAAGCTGACACCGTCACATGTAAAATCTTAGCTGGAATGACGCGAAAGGTCAGCCTCGGTGTTATGGAACTTTTAATACACAATATATGCCCAAGAAAGGAAAGAATTAGAGAAAACACAACGGTTATCTAAAGGTGTGCACGAGGCAAACTTAGCTCCAGTTAATCTTCTACTAGAAGCACATCCTGCTCGCTGTTGCGAGAGGATTTGGACTCGTACATGAATCTCTACGAGTATAAAAGATAAATATACTACAACACAAAACGTGGGCACTCACATATAAATGTTACAGGTGTTGATTAATTGGATGCAGATTAGGAAGATGTTCTCATTGAGAGTTAGTAAAAACAAACGACTTCTAAACGATAAGGGTTGGTACTACAAATCCGCACGCTCTACCACAAACATACGTACGCTACTGCATACAGAAATGCACTCCTATGTACAAATACGCATTCTCTAACACAACATATACACGTTCCTACATACAAATAACTACCCTACATTACTATATACGAATAGGCACTACTACGCACTCTCTAACTAACTGAGTTGGGTTATAAGTCAAATCGGCATTATTCCAGCCATTGACACAGCATATGGACGTGACTACATACAAATATGCACTTTTACATACAAATACGCACCCTTTAACACTACACATGGACGTTCTTACAAACAAGTACGCACTCTCTGACATTACTTATACACATTCCTTCATACACATACGTACTCTCTATCACAAACATACGTACGTCAGTAACTACAAATACGCACTCTCTAACAAACATAGGTCTCACACGTTAAAGGTTTGAAAAACATACACACACTGGTAAACACACCGATGAGCTCTATTATACACGTATGAACATTCTCGTACACATACGCACACACTGTCAAGAACATATGCATGCTCTCACGCACGAGATATTTATGACGCATCGTATGAACCGAACATAGCGGTAAAGGCTCATCTGGGACAATCTCGACTGAGAAGATAGCGTTGACGTCAAGGTGTTTGAGGCGGGCTTCGGCTCAATCGGGGACTAATCGTGGCGATCCTATCAGATTTTCAGATCAGTCTCGCCAATCGTATTGATTGTATAAACATTTTGGACGGTTCAAAAATTTTCTGCGATCAGCTCGGTCAGTTGTCAGTCGCAATCGTCGCATCAGATCGTACTGCATCGTAACAAAGCGCAACATATCGCATGTAATCGTGCTTCTCAAATCGTGGTGATCGGACTCAGTCCGATGGTCCATGGTCAGTCGGGCTGTATGCGTACCCGTCGGGGTCCAGTCGTAGCTCAAATCGTGGTGATCGAACTCAGTCCGATGGTCCATGGTCAGTCGGGCTGTATACGTACCCGTCGGGGTCCAGTCGTAGCTCAAATCGTGAACACGCCGATCATGATCGTGAAAGACATCGCAACCACAATCGTATCCTAGCACAACCGTGCACATCAGTTCGTGATGAACGTATCCGAGCGTACCTGCACGTACCACATCGTCCCAAATCAGGGACCCCGATCACGATAATCGTGTCAGATCGCCACCAAATCGTGGAGTCGATAACGACAATCCCATCACATCGCATGTGATCGTACCTGAACGGGAGAGCAGATCGTGACAATTAATATCGTACCCAAGCACAACATAATGTATCAGAACGTATCGACTCGCATCACCTCGTTTCCAAACCGACCCGTGAAGGTCCCGGGGTAGAACAGGCCTTCAGCAACACACGCATGGCATAAAAGGCGACTATGCTTGTCGTAAGGAGCGACTAACAGGATCGGGTGGTCATGCTCGCTGACTTGGTTGACACACATGTCATCGGTTCCCAACTGCTCAGCTCATGCTGTTGATCACTGGATTGTGTGGTCCAGACTCGATTATTTACTGACCGCCGCCGCATAGCTGGAATATTTCTGAGTGTTAAACTCACTCACTCACGCGTATCCAAACCTGAAATTTCCACGATAAGCCACGAATGGTCAATCGTGGCATTATATAAAGAATCGCACGACAGTGTGAACCTAGCATAATCATTGGGCTATCATCATTAGTTAGATGTGTGCTCCTGCTCGTGAGTCAGTCGCGATTTCAATCAGAAAATCAAGATGAAACTACATTTTCTGAAACGGATTACCGGAAACGCTTGCGAGTTATTCCATCACCACCCTTATATACCTTTGCGTGGGAATGGAGCAAGGAGTACACCTCCATTTGAACTGTTGTAGGTGAATTAGGTACTTTGCCGTGGGAGTACAATGCTGTCCACCTTTCTGAGCGAGTTCTTATGTAGAGTTTACAAGTGGACGACGGTGTTCAAAATGTAGGGTTTAGAGATGCATCAGCATCAATATGCAATGTAAGTTTTCAGAAAGATAATGCCGATTGATTTTGTATTGTTAGTAATACCATTATGTATACTATCAGTAATGGATGTCCTTTATATATATAGAACTCGAAAGAAGTCCAAACAATAGGATGTGTTTTAACTTATTTTTAGTTGCATCCACCATTAAAGGAGGTTGATAGCCAGGTCACAGAAATATGCATGGTCCTACGTATGCTACCTGCGTACTGCAGGTGACACAGGTCGCCCCGTCGTTGGGGTGCATCTCATTGCAATAGCAGGATTCGTCCGTGTAGACAAGTGGTAAACGTACGAGACCTCAAGAGTCATATGGCGTGTCTTCATCTCTCAGATTGCTCATGAAGACATTGTCTAACACTGTATGTCCTCGTGAAGACACTGTGTATCTGTGTCTTCGCCCATGAAGACTGTCGCCCGGGTATACGCCCATGAAATGCACATATACGCACTCTCATGAAGACTGTCTACCCAAGTATCCGCTAATGAAGACTCTGTCTACTTTGACATACGCTCATGAAAATTCTGCCTATCCAGATGTACGCCCATGAAGACTATCCACACATGAAGACTATGTCTAGCTAGGTATACACACATGAAGATTCTGTCTACCCTGGTATACACACATAAAGACTCTGTCTACCCTGGTATACACACATGAAGACTCTGTCTAGCTAGGTATACACACATGAAGACTCTGTCTACCCTGGTATACACACATGAAGACTCTGTCTAGCTAGGTATACACACATGAAGACTCTGTCTATCCTGGTATACGCTCATGACGACTGTCTACCCTGGTAAACGCTAATTAAGAGACTGTCTACTTAGGTATGTCTTCATGAAGACTCTGTCTACCCAGGTTCACGGTCATGAAGGATATGTCACCCCAGGTATACCATCAAGAAGACTCTGTCCAACACACATTTGTGAAACCACATGATCCTAGCAATTACAAACTCCTACTGATCTATAATTAGAATTACTCGAGCTTGAAACTATGTTTAAAAAATTAGCAAAGTCTGAATAATTGAAAGGACTCGTAGCTGCTAATAAACCGAATGGTCGCCTCACTCTGGACAAACGGGAGCATCACAACCACAATCAATATTGGTTGTCTTGCCCAGGTGGGATGTGGCCGACTTCATCAAAGGCATTTGTCAGTAGGAACATCTGGTGAGTTTGTTGTTGGGTCGAAGTATATTCATTCATTCATTCATTCATTCATTCATTCATTCAGTCAGTCAGTCAGTCAGTCACTCTCACTCACTCAATCATTTATCTATATATGTATCCATTCATTTATTTGAACTTACTTGTTAATTCATTCAATAAATTATACTTAACTTACTTCATATACAAAAGTAAATACAAAAGGTAAACTACTAGTTTAACATGATCAGTAATAAGTTATAGATAATGGCTATGAGAACCCATCTTCCAAACATTCATTGACAAATACGACCAAATCCGTCTAAACCATGCTTCAAAATAAATTTTGTCTACTTGACATAAAATCCTTTGACACATGATTCAGTCAGACGAAAAGATATGCCCGCATAGTTCAACAAATTACCTCCATCTTATTTAATGGCAGGAGACCACATCAAGGTACCATACCATGGTGCCATTTCGCGGTACCATATCACGTCATCATACTGTGGTACCATACCACAGTACCATACCACTGTACCCTGTCACTGTAGGATACCACAATTATACTGTACAGTACAAACCACTGCACAATACAACAGCACAATACCACGGTACGTATACCTTACCAAAAAAAACCCATAATATTATTCATGTTTTCCACGCTCCTTCTTTGCAATGTCATACTAAATCTACCCCTCTTGTTAAGAACTAAAGAAGTTCTTTTAATATTTCATTGGTCCGATCAGAAAGATAAGATGATTGACTTTTAAATTCGCTTTATCTCTCAGTGTTTTATTTGAAAACGCAAGTAACTGCAGTCCTGGTAAACGTTCCGCCTCCCGGCTAAACAATAGAGAGGTTGCGTACCAATTGGAATCATATTACATTTCAGCATGGCCGTATAATGTTTCTTTTAACAATATTCTATTTCCCCATGTACATTTTATTATTTCCATTGTGTTTTCTTCATAACCCGTTTAGTCGTAATCATAGCTGGGAAGAGCTGCTTTATTGTTATCTGTAATACCTGCCGTTAAATTAAATCGTCCTTTTATCTTGAATCTAGAAACATTATTAAAATGTAGAGAAAAACGTTATTTCCGAGAAGATAAGTTTTGGCGATACATACTTTTGTGAAATAAATTGTAATCGTAGATTGTTTGACATATTGATCCTACTGCAAATGTAATTCGAACAAGAATCCCTTTTTCTGGAATCAAAAACAAAGATTCAGTCTAATCGATAACATAACATCGAGTCAAACATAGCTGCGGCTCTTTGTTGTTACAGGATACGCTGTTAAAGTTCGAATCTTAGGTTTTGTGTTATTTCCTATGTGGGTACAAATTGTGAAGCCCATTTCTGGTGTTCACCTTTGTGATATTGCAAAAAGCGGCGTAAAATCATATTCACTCACTCTTTCTCTGCCAAGTTACGACTGTTTGATAAGTGAGCATGCACACAAAGTCAAACAAACCAGTCTGTTTGAATCAAATAGAATTCATTCAGACACTCGCAACACTCGTAAACTGAAAATTACATGGAAACTCAGCGTTTTTTAAATATTATTCAATACACAGATTATCTCAAATGTTCAAATACTGGCTACGATTTCAGTCTGTAATTATTTCGTTTCATTTTCTGTAACACGTATCTATAGGAAACCAAAATGTCGACACCCGTTTTATGAAACAAGGTATTTCGGCTTTCATGGTCGCCATGACGTCCTCTATTGCGTTCTGGGCGCCCACATGTAGTTTCAACTACATCTCCGACAACACCCATCTAATTGTACGCACGACGAGCACGATGACATGGGACACTGTCCCCCTCCTCATGTATGTGGGTCGTCATGAAGATCGGCTCTCGAATGAAATGTCATCCCACCGGAAACAAACAATACAAACTGCCAAACAAGGATCAACAAACAAGACACACCGACAGCTGGAATACATCTGAAAATGGAGAAACATTTACACTGATTGTGTGCTTAAATCTATGTGGGCATTCACGGGGCACGGGCAGCCTTGGTGTCTTATTTGCTAAAATTAGCTGTGAGTTGCGTCCCTTAGACGCGCCGGAAACAGTGGTTAATCTGAATTTCAGATGTACTCGATTATGTTTCTAGGTGGGTTTCATGGTATTTTTCAATTTCATCAGCTAAGGCTTTCCCCTCACATCAAACTTTGCTCATATCAAAATGAAATTTTATTAAGTACTTGTTTTGCGGACTTTTTATAAAAATATATTAGGTCGGGAGGGAGGGAAAAAAGAAAGGACTATGGAGATGTTATTTGCACACGTGAGTATGGCGTGGTGTTATGGCGATTTGTGTGATTGTTTCTTGTGTTTTTTGGTAAAATATTGTGGCAGTGACAGATTTTGTATATTTTAACATGTTGTGTATTGATTAGGATTCATGTAATAAATTCTTCAAAATTTTCTTTTATTCATATTATTTACCCTGTTACTCTGTCTTAACTATCACTAACAGGCAGTTCACTGAGCATGCTTACCACATGTTCACCACACAACACAATAACATAAACCCTTTCCCATTTAGGTCCTTTTGTCTTCATAGCCAGCTTGGGCAATCAGCTAAGCTTTACACTTTTACACATTACAAGGTTTGTGTTGACTCCACATTCAATCGTCAGTGTGTTGATATGACATGTCGATTTTCTGGGACATATCTTTGGACAAAGTCGTTGGATCGCATTCTGAGGTAATTTGGCTATTTTATTTACTTATTGTTCATGCGATATCATTTTTGGACATATCTAGTAGTTGTATAAGTGTTTGCTATTCTCAAATACATGGTACTGTGAATTTGATGTTCTTATTGGTGTAAATGGCCCAATAAATACTCTGCATTCATTATAATGTAATATTAATAACATGATTAATAAAAGGCAAGGTTTGTGATAAACAGATGAACAAAGTACATGTATAGCTTTGTAACAATGAATGAATGAATGAATGAATGAATGAGATCTTATTTTTGCATTATTTTATGTCTTGCTTAGCTACGGTCAAATCTGTATGTTTTAATACTGTATCATTGCTAAGGATTCTTTGTATATGTTCGTTATCAGCATGTACTGCTACAATATGAAACAGTTTCAGGTAATATGTGAAAGGTATAATTTGCTATATTATTTTCTTTATTTCATGTTTCTTGGCTTTTTGTATCTGGTCGGCGGCACATAAAGGAAAAAATATGTAAAAACAATTTTTGATAAACTTTCTTCACCATGAACTTTCTTCATTCGAAAACCTAGTACACCTAGTAATTATTAAAGGTCTAAGTACTCCCCACACCGAAATGTGAAAATCCGGGTTAAAATTAAACTCCAGCTACCATGCATACAGTAGATGGCTACCAGAAGGATTACTGACTTGGCTTATGTGTGTCATTGTATTCCAAATGCGTTGATTGAAGATCATGATGTCAATCACTGTATTGTCTGGTCGACATCCGACTGCCAAAAGACAAACATAAAGAGCAAAAAAACCCAAACAAACAAAACAAAAAACAAAACAAAACAAAACAAGAAGGGGTGTAAAACCAGTAAACCCAAACGCGCCCACGTTGAGCATACTGAATCTCTGAAACCGTGTTTATCCGAGCGCAAGATTGTTTGAAAACAGAATTGTCCGCTTTTACAATTAACGTTTCAGATTAACGATTCTTGCATGGAGTATGACTTGACTATGTTATGAACTAAGACCTACCCGACAATTCTATGGTATTCTGCGGTATTTGTTTCGTAAGAAAGTAAGATAACAACGTATGATGCTTTATGGATAACATGATGGATGTTTCTGTATAGATTCCTGTACCGTTGTCTAGCGGCATGTTTCGGCTCAGGTGACTATGCTTGTCGTAAGAGGCTAACGGGATCGGGTGGTCAGACTAGCTGACTTGGTTGACACATGTCATCGGTTCCCAATTGCACAGATCGATGCTCATGTTGTTGATCACTGGATTGTCTGGTCCAGACTCGATTATTTACAGACCGTCGCCATATAGCTGGAATATTGCTAAGTGCGACGTAAAACTAAACTCACTCACTCACTCACTGTTTCGGCTCATTTCAATCAGCAGGGTTGACAGTGTGTTGTCCAAACCGAGCGGCCATTGGGGTCAAGTAATCTTACGTTCCACAACCCTCTTGTTTCAACAATATTTCGACACCAGCATTAGGCCACGCGTGGTCACTATGTAAGGCTTGCTGTTGCAGAGTATGGCTGTAGCCCGCTTTCCAGTCAATATAACTGCCCAGGAGACCATTTTTTGGCTTCACATGTTGAAGCGAGACGAGCGAGCGCTGTAACCACACTTCCCAATGTTTCTAATAGCTGCAGAACACCCCTACCCCCCTCCATAAATAAATAAATAAATAAATAAATAAATAAATAAATAAATAAATAAATAAATAAATAAATAAATAAATAAATAAATAAATAAATAAATAAATAAATAAATAAATAAATAAATAAATAAATAAATAAATAAATAAATAAAACCACAAACAAATAAACAATAAAAAAAACATTCAAAGCAAAACAAAAAACAACAAAACAAAAACAAAAACAAGGGAAGAAAAGCCCGAGAAAAACAAAACAAAAAAACCAAAACAAGCAAACAAACAAGGCCCCCCAAAATATATACAAAACAAACCCCACAAAACAGTGTGTTGAGCTTTACGCCGCACCTTGCAAAATTCCAACTACATGTATATGGTGGCGGTTTGCAGATTGCCGAGACTGGACCAGACAAACTAGTGATCAGCAGCATGATCATCGATCTGCTTTGTGTGTGATCGAGCATCATATTGGTATTATCACAGACTGATGTTGAAGAAAACATGAACTGAGATAAACATCACTTCGGTAAAACCTTGTGTGACTACCTTATAAGTACATCAACCGTCAAAGTCGGGACGGATGAAAGATTCAAATCGCCTAAGCGAGCCCAACCACCCGATCTCGTTAGTCGCCTCCTGGGTGGATTGCCTCTCTGAATATGAATACACCCCCATCTCTATCCCTATCCATGGACTGACAGACAGACAGACAAATAGATAAATAGATAAAGTTTGAATACATGACGTATTACTGTTCCATTGTGATCACTACTACTCCATAACCAGTTTTGTTGAGCTGAGGTTCCAATTGTGTGGCATCCAGCCTCATGTAACGGTGCAACAGACATGTTTAGACTACCGGCAACTCACATCGATATGTTACATGGCAACTATCAACGGTGGGGTATATGTCACCACGATCCAGTAATATTTAATTCACACGTAGATTATGACACGATGACAGACATAATGGGGAGCTAGGACATACAACATCAAGTGAATTATATTCTTGGCTGCATTACGACATTAACATTAGCGCTGTCAGCGTATGTCGAAATTGTTTTGACCTCTGTCAGACCGCTTTACGGTAGAAAGAAAACAGGATAGGTCCCCGGAGGAAATATAGCGGTTCTGTTATAAGGGTGCGCTTACCACACAAAGGATCTCGTTGCCAGGGTATTAATTCCGCGTTCACCATATTGGACAGGAGAGCTCCTGTGTTTTATCTGTGATTCTGTCTGTCCAGAAAGAGGGAGCGTTTGACATTAAGTGTGTGCATGAGTGCGCGTGTGCGTATGTGCGTGTGTGGGCGTGCATTAATGATACAGAACCGCAGTTTACCATGAATAACAAAGATCCCTGTCCATATTCACTTATTATATGTGTAAAATATATTATTATTTTACTTCAAGGCTGCGACTTACAAAGACGTAGCGTGACTTACAGTGACTTACAATGATGGAAGGAGGCAAATTTTGTTTTAATGTGACATACAGTGACAAGACGCGACATACAATGTCATATGATGATAAACTGTGAAATAGAGTGACATGGAGGACTGTACAATGACAGATAGTGACATACAGTAACACACAGTGACAGTGATGAAAGGTAACTTACAGTGACAAATACTGATATACAATGACAAACAGTGACATACAGTGACAAAAAGTGATATACGACAAATACTGATATACAATGACAGTTCTGATATACCGTAGTGAGTGAGTGAGTGAGTGAGTTTAGTTCTACGCCGCACTCAGCAATATTCCAGCTATATGGCGGTGGTCTGTAAATAATCGATTCTGGATCATGGCAATACACAATGACAAATACTGATATCAATGATTAATGCGGATATACAATGTCAAATGGTGATATATAGTGACAGGTAATGACATGGTAACATGCAGTGACAAGTAGTGGTAAAGAGTAATATACAGGGACAAATGATGACATACAATGAGAAATAGAGACATACTGTAACCTGAGATGACAGACAAGGACATACAGTAACATACAGTGATAAAGATAAACACGCGGTGACAAACAGTGAAATACAGTAACATACAGTGAAAAATAGTAATATACAATGACAAATAGTGGTATACAATGATAAATGGTGATGTACAGTACCATGCAAAGACAAATAGTGATGTGCAATGACAAATAGAGATACACAATGACAGAGACATATAAGAACGTACGTTGATCAATCGTGATAAACAGTAACATACAGTGACAAATAGTGATATACTGTAACATACAGTGACAAATTGTGATATACTGTAACATACAGTGACAAATAGTGATATACTGTAACATACAGTGACAAATAGTGATATACTGTAACATACGGTGACAAATAGTGATATACAGTAACATACAGTGACAAATAGTGATATACTGTAACATACGGTGACAAATAGTGATATACTGTAACATACAGTGACAAATAGTGATATACTGTAACATACGGTGACAAATAGTGATATACAGTAACATACAGTGACAAATAGTGATATACAGTAACATAGAGTGACAAATAGTGATATACTGTAACATACGGTGACAAATAGTGATATACTGTAACATACGGTGACAAAGAGTGATATACTGTACCATACAGTGACAAATAGTGATATACAGTAACATACAGTGACAAATAGTGATATACTGTAACATACAGTGACAAATAGTGATATACTGTAACATACGGTGACAAATAGTGATATACTGTAACATACGGTGACAAATAGTGATATACTGTAACATACGGTGACAAATAGTGATATACTGTAACATACGGTGACAAATAGTGATATACTGTAACATACGGTGACAAATAGTGATATACTGTAACATACAGTGACAAATAGTGATATACTGTAACATACGGTGACAAATAGTGATATACTGTAACATACGGTGACAAATAGTGATATACTGTAACATACGGTGACAAATAGTGATATACTGTAACATACGGTGACAATATATAAATTGTTTACTGGCTAAGAGGGGAACATGTTCTTGAGTGTTAATGTGTTATATATTACACGTAGCATGGTAATATACAGTAACATGCAGTTACAAACAATGACAAACAGTAACGTGCAGAGACAAGTAGTGATAAATAGTAACATGCGGAGACAAGTAGTGACAAACAGTAACAAAGAGTGACAAAAGATGATAAGCAGTAATATGCGGTGGCAAATAGTGATAAACAGTAACACACAGTTGCAAACAGTGATATAGCAGTAACAAAAATTGACAAATAGTGATATACAATTATATACAGTGACAAATAGTGATATACGACATACAGTCACAAATGGTGATACACAATGACATATAGTGACACAGTGACACGCAATGACAAATGGTGACATACAATGACATACAGTGACACAGTGGCATACAATGGCAAAAGCTGATACATAATGGCATACAGTGACTGTGACATGCAATTACAAATGGTGACATACGGTGACACATGGTGATATACAATGACATACAGTGAAAAATCGTGTTATACGGTGAAATGCAATGACCAATGCAACAGTAATATACAATGACATAAATTGAATCATAGTGCCGTACAATGCCACACAATGACACAAGGTGATATACAATGATATACCGTGCCATACAATGTCACAAAATGATATACAATCACTCGTACAAAGAGCCGAAGTTGAAATTTAAGTTGAAAACATCGTCGCCCAAAATCGTAAAGAAAATACTACAAGGGGAAGATGAAAACAACATACTCAGTTGAACCAGGCCTACTACCGATAGAGATCGATACCCAATATCATGTCTAAGAACCCATTCAAAGGTCAGGCCTTGAATAATAAACTCAGGCAACCCCGGTGTTTCTTTTGTACATCTTGTATAACATTTCATTCGGTTTTTGTATAATTTAATACAGAAATATCCCATACTGTCGTAACCATGGGTCGCTCAGATCCAGCCAGGATCAATTTCTTTATATCCTATACACTCATACTGGATGCACAATCATTAATTTCATTTACGCTTTACAAGAAATGAAACTGTCGTTCTATATTGATCTGACTTTTCCATATGATAATATATAATATAAGAATTATTCAGTCAAACTTGATCTAGTGCTCATTTTCCGGACACTCCGTCAGTTTAATCGCATGATACATAATAATGACTTTCAACAAAGCGTCATCCATCAGAACAAAACCCCCAAAAAACAAAACCAACTGGAGCAGTTTCCACTCAACCTTTGACAGTTCGTCCGGACGTCCTAGCACGATCAGACACGGAAGAGACACCCTGAAGTTGCTGCAAGCGACAGAGGATGTTGGCGAACGCTAGACGCAGTCACAACCACAACGACCCTTTCACACGCGGCCTCTCTGGTAGACAGTGAAGGATCGTTACAGCGTGGCGCGCTGTGCGGAGTCGCTCGCTCAAGTCAGATACTTTGGGGAGATTTTGGACGGCGCTGTACAGCAGGCAAAAGTGCTGAGGAGGGGGCATTGTCACGTGACCTGTGTATGCATCACTGACTGTGTGACCACGCGAGCTGAACGGTCAATATGGAAGGTGATAGTTGCCGAAGTGGAAATCTGACCATTCGGTGTGATTGAAAACAGCTTTAATCTTTTCCGGAACTATTGGATAAAACTTGTGACTGTTGTTTTTCTTTCACTGGAACAACGTGATATTACTGTGAGATCTTCTCAGCA
This sequence comes from Haliotis asinina, assembly GCF_037392515.1. Taxonomy (NCBI): domain Eukaryota; kingdom Metazoa; phylum Mollusca; class Gastropoda; order Lepetellida; family Haliotidae; genus Haliotis; species Haliotis asinina. The sequence goes on from NC_090281.1 coordinate 47,413,064, forward strand.
TGTGGATTGTCGTTGTAGCAGTTGTGGCTTATGTCAAAGGTAAGTAGCTTAACTTTTTTACGTTTTATTCTATTTTGTCACTGGCTTGTTTCGACATGAAGTTGAAACAAGAACTTGGTAGTGTGATGACAAGGGGAGGGGAGGGGCAGCATTCAGGGGAGTCTTGTGAAAGTCGTCATGTCGTCATCTGTTTAACTCAGTCGCAGAAACAGATGTGCAGATCTCCAGATTTCGGTTGCGTTTATTTCACCAACACATCACAACTTAACGTAACACTTTCAGAACCGTGTATGAGAAACCGGAATGCTAGCACCAGAAGTGTCGTGGTACGTTTGTATTGGGTGTTACCCACGATCTCAAATATCTGTTACACATGATCAAATATCTGTTACTCTACAGCTTGGATACAATGTCTGTTACATGTCTGTTGTCATAATGACTAAACCACGTGGTGAGGTTTCATAATAGTGATTGATGCACAAGATGTCGAAGAACTGTCCTTGTAGATGGTGTTCTAAAGGATAGAAAACAACACCGATCTCACGCGACTCTGTATCCTTCCACCATCTATCAAACCATCTCTGGTTCTTGTCGTCGCTCACATGAAGTTTTTGTCGTCCTAACACGTAACATGTCAAACGTTAATGTGCTGATTATAATAATGACATTTACTCACTTCTTATAAATGTCAACGCATACGCTGTGCACCATGAAGGTTTATAGTTTATCCGTAATATATCTACATATACCGTTAATGCAAGTCGTAATTCGACACACTGATGAAATTACACTATATTAACAGTTTTCGTATTCACAGAACCATGCAGATACCATACCAAATAAAAGTCTAATTCGTCATGATGATCCTATGTATTTGATACGCCAAACACAGTTATGTAAGTTTCATCTGTTGTAGCATGTCTATTACTCCGCATCAGTTGTCAGACTGTGTCGGTGATGAAATTAACACGTGTCGATTTCATCAATCGATTCATTTGGCAATGGGTTTCATAAAACACGTGCATTTTCAAGCATAATCTGAGTAGCATCTGCGCCAAGTGATACATTCCACCTCGAGTGGACGATGTTAATTGCGCATGCATGGTAGAGAAAACAACGCGTGGCAGCTGAGTAATCGATTTCTTATCAACAACGAATTGGCTACATCGACCAGATGTAATCACTTTTCAGAAACGTCTCAAGTGAACTACCGCATGTACCTGGTGTGTATTTCGTAATAAACTCTTGATCATAAATGATCAGCTCCACACTCAAGTCCGTAGCCACTCAACAATCGTCCTTTATCGCTAGAGACTCCAAATGGTATTTTTAACGTCGATTAGACAAGATTTGTTTGCTGTGAAAATACACTGTCGATTTCTGTCATTGATTATATATCAAGAAGTGTAAGTGATGAAAACAGCGGTTCGAAGTCACCGCTTGTCACCAACTACTAGGGGTTATTGTGAATTGATAGCCTTTGCAGCGTTTCATTCAAGTGTAAACGGAATAAGTAACTTCAGAACAGAATATAGCAGTACAGATAATCATGTTACTATAGTTTCTGCAACCAGAGCAGATGTGAACTTTGATAAAATATTATGTAAAAGTTTGGACTCTTATGGTTTCGACTGTCGTTCACTGACTGTCGTTCTACATCACTATTTTATTATACCGAATTTCTCTGCTTCCTATATCGACTTAGAACACATTCGGAAACTCGACACATTTTTCAGTCTAAACTTTTAAAACAATAGTCCAGGTTGTTTTTTAACTAACAAATAATTTCCTATTACTAACACGTTTAAAGTGAATTCGTAATGCACATACTGCAGGAAGACCTTTGATATTTAGAAAAGTACTCGAACTTTTCTTTCTATTTACAAATGCAAAACACACGGTAATATACTATTGCTGAATGATACAAACATGACAGAACACTGAGGTAGGTGCTGAGTGCAGGTGATATAACTCGAGGCTATTCAATAATTTATAATTTATCACTTTGGGGATTGTTAATAAAGGTAGATGCAGAAGCAACGCCTTAGATATATGAGTACAAGTAGGTACTTAATTGCAAACTGCTATTGGTTGATACTGATGCAGATGCATGTGGTTGCAGATGTATTTGGTTGCAAATGTATTTGGTTGTAGCACGTCTTACGGAGTTGCTACTAAATATTAGCTTTGATAATAATGGAACATATTTTATGGATAAGAACTTCTATATTGTATATCAAGCATGATACATAATAAACAAGTTGTCATCCATTAAGTTTCTTACTCTCATAATTTCTCAGCAACCTTTAACATATCAAACAGATATTAACTTTGAGGCTGAAAGTGTCGATATTTCACTGTATATGAAGAGTTTAAGCTTTTGATAACTATTTGATGGTGATTCCTAAGTCATACGCGTCATGGGGCGGCATACACAATAGAGCAGACATGTGATCTGTTTAAAGGAACACTTTGTTGCTTTTATTTATTATATCCACATATGCTTGAATCTAGATGTACAAAACTCACCGAATGCTCACTGAAGAATCATATTCTTTCTGATCATTGTTATCATTGCCCCATTAATGATGATTATTGGCGAAACCAAAAATCTGAAATTGATCCATTATTCAAAGTATAGTTCAGCATAGTGCTGCGCATAGTGTGTATATGTGGAGTGCTTACAAATTGTCAACAAATTGTCAACAAATTGCCACTTGAAGTACCGTCATTAGACATTCAGAGGAGGAACTATTGGAACATATTGTCGGTAATATTATCACAGAGATATTATGCCACTTTGTCCAACTCGGTATGTTTACCGTTACATTAAACCGTTATCTAATGGACAAATGCGAGTTCCGTGAAAACGGACAGATTTATACTTTCTACCAGTTGTTTTGCCCGGCACAGGTTTGCCATTCTTGGCCTCCATTCCCGCAAAAGACGCAACTTTGATGCTTATAGACAGCCGGGTATCCGAAAGTACCGCAGCTTGTATCTATCTTGTGCATAACGGTAATTTTCTTTTTAGTTTTCCTTGTAAAGAATCTGGATGTTCTCTGTAATTTATGAGAATAACCTCCTCCTCCTCTTCTTTTTCATCTTCTCATTCTTCTTCTTTAACTGACCATATAGCCAGGAATCATGAAACGATAATGAACCCACTGAAGTATTGACATTTAGTTCAAAACCATTGATGACGATTTTGATGCGCACAAACATGCTCATCACGTTGATTATAGTGTGCCGTAAATTTCCTCTGTTATCTGTCTAAAAAAGCGACTCAAGTTTCATATTTCCTTTGATGTGAAATATACATTTCTAATGAAACACGCGCGACAGTGTACTAAACCACCAACATCATTTCTGAGCTTGACTATATACATACTATATGTCTTTAACATTTAGGTTTATTTACTGTTAGTATATCAGGAATAAGTCTTTAAATATACAATGGTTTGAATGTATCTTTTCAGATAAAGCTGCATCAAAATTGAAAATGACTTAATGAATGTATTTTTTATTAACATCCTAGATATATAATTCTACATTTAAACACCTCAGCATGTTCGTATTGTGTTCAACGCTCCATTAAAGGAAATTATGTTCAAATATATTCATTCCACGATGAATATATGGAATGAAAATATGTGCATTTCTTTACAAAACACTCTTTGTGTAGATGGTGTTGATAGACATGAATTTCACGAGATGTCCTGTCATATATTTCTTGTCAATTTTAAGTTATAAAATCAACCCGTTACTTCCGTGTTTTTCTTGCGTCAATATTTGACATGTTTTGATAAACAATCACGGATATTCCGTATTTTGACAGGTAAATATCAAGCACGGGGAACATATGGCCAAATTATCCCATTCAGAATACGTTTTATGCTTCAAAGACGGCAATTTCAATAGCCCGTAAACATTTGCCGAACTCTTGCCTGGCAAAAAGCGTGTTAATTGCAGTCAGTCAGTTCGGCAAACGGGGTGTTAACGATCTCTTTCAATAGTAGCAATTACATCGCAATCGTTACGACATCTATTGTTGACAATCAAGAATCGGGAGATAATGATTGTTGATTGCAAGTGCAGTGATTCATTTAGACCGATGGAACAGAGTTGTTTCGCGGTCCATGAAGTGTCGTAGTTGTTCGTGATTAAATCTTGTTACGTATTATTTTCATTTCTGTTTTGTAAAAAGCAGCGGTTTAATCAGGAACGTGACTATTTCTTTTCTCCTCAATCGGAATGTGTTTTGCGGTGACTCATTATCGATCTCTAAATTGTTTTCATTTATCAGGTAATAAATGGAGACGATCCAATAAGAATGTTTTATCAATATCATTATCATAATACCTATTGCCATTATTATAATGTCTTTCTGTTTATGCCGTACTATTTTAAACTTCCAACATATGATCGTAGAGCCAACGTTTGTGTTGAGTCAAAGGCTACCGTCGGATCTTGTAACTTGTTACCATATAAACTTCCTCCAGTGCCACTTAGAAGTTGGTGTGATGAAAAACGAGGAGAGTTCCACGTATACACAACTTCTTCAATTATTAATCACTTGTTTGATAAGATGTTAGTAACTGCACCAATACGTCGTTCATTACTTACTATTAAAAAAAGTTGTATATCCACAGAACTCTTTTCGTTGTTTACCATACAAGATTGAGAAACTTTTGTCTTCATTCTGACGATATAGTTTTACTTAACAGTTTTAACCTCGAAGTCTTTTTAATTTAACACGTAAAACTATACAATCGGTGATATTACCCAAACAATTTCACTGTGGTGCACGAAACTACATAGCGGTGAAAAATATTAATGGTTCACTGAAAATCAGCAGTGACACCGGGTGTTCTATGGTAACCATGGCCAGACCGCCAGTAACACCCGCCACACACACTTTTTAATCATCAGAATGTTTATGTTGTCTGATATCACACAGAACTATCCTTGTCAAACAGTGACTCCCTGCAATAAAACAACCACGAGATGAGGCTTAAATCCAGTTACTCGATACAAATTGATGACTTTGCTGAAAATGAAAACCATAAGTCATTTGAAATATGCTGTGCATAAGTCCAGACGCTGCTTATGAAACGAAAAATATTGCTATAGATCGGCCTTTTGAAACTAGATATCAGATCTACGATGAAAGCGTATTTCAAACATTGCATGAACTGGTTCCATTGTGATTGTCAAATACCAACTCCATAAAAACACCCGTACATGAAGTTGATGAGCGCTTCTTATGCAAACAACGATTCATATCGTTTATCACAATTGTGCTACGAGCATCTTTATCCTTATAAAAATAGTTCACTAGCAATAGTGATTCGGATTATGACCAAAATGAAATGTGACACGACAGAATGAAACATGACCTGCCTTTGTAATTAAGTTTTGCCAGCTAGTTCGAACCTTCATAACCAGTGCTATCACTTCTAAAAATACCAGCCTTGTCACTATTAAAAGTGGAGTGTGTGGAGAGTGTATCTACTAGCGTGGTTGGAGATAGCTATTATTTATTCACTGCAGCTTTGTGTGCGAAGTCTTGAGACGCCATTGGCAAAAATAATTCATGAAGTAACGTGGAATCCATACTGCTGATGCCATTTTGACTCCGTTGCCGAAATTCCTGAACTCCCGTCAAACCACGAGGAAGTCAGTTTGTAAGCAATCTACGATCAGCTAACCAATAGATCGAACACTTTGGGGAAACGTTTTTGAAGCATGTTTTTTAAGTCGTTGTGGTATTAAACCTGAATCAAATTGTATTTTGTACTGACAGGCTATAGGATTTGATGTTAGTTTCTATTGTTACACGTATGTTTTAGACAGGTAACTTTAGGGAACTATTAAGCAGTTCTTATTGTGCTAAGACATTCACTCTCAGAGGCAGATATATTTGAACTGTGTTTGTGTATGGGGCCTAGTCCATTTAAGTCAAACTCGTTCGTGTAATTTATTATTTATTCGCAAATACTGTAAATTATTTACAATTCAGGTTGGGGGTTAATGAGCAGTCACCGTGATAAACCTACCGCGAGGATAAATGCACCTTTACATTAAGTTCACATGCACTGATATCAAAACTAGATTCTTTACTTCTGCTACAAGAAGCTGATATCAGAACATCATCAATATTTAAAGGGGCACTCATTTATGCAAGAAAATACCACGCGGCCAAGAGAGTCTCAATTTTTGAGAGCTGTTCATAACCACCGTTTATTCAATTAACTCTTATGTTACATCTGTCTTGTCGATTTTTCACTATCAGTACCTTTTTTCTAGGTCGGCCTAGGAGTTGCCTTTCAGATTGGTTTGGGTTTAATAAAGTGCATATATTTCACAGCCATACTGCTGGACTGCACAGTCATACAGTAGCCTTTGTCGAGTCAGGACAGGTGTGCAGCAAGAATGGTTCCTGGAAGAGGCGATTAACGGGCGGTCAAGCTCACTTCGTTCATGCTTCCCTTCAATAGCATAGATGGGTGCTCATGATTTCAGTCACTTGACTGCGTAGTCGAGAGTCGATTGTTTACAAACCGCCGTCACACGTGTGTTATATTGCTTGGTGCGACGTTGCAATTGAACCCCTAAAATGCCATCACAAGTCTCCGTTGATTTTTAATGTTCCCCTTTTTACTGTTAAGCTTTAATGGAGGCTGGGTGTGTGCCTTAGTGCCCGCGTATTGTATCAGAGATACATTTGTATTTATGTTTATATCTGTCAATTCACATATTCTAACAATCGTTGAGTATAGTTTTACGCCGCTTTCAGCAATTTTCCAGCAATATCATGGCGGACGACATCAGAGATGGGCTTCACACACTGTGCCCATATTGTAACATGTTTAGTTCACAGAGAAGATTTGGTTCTGTGTTCACGTCCATCAGGGCTTGGGCGAAGTTAATCTTTTCAGGAGTGACCATTACCCGGCTAAAACATATACCGGTGAAGTCGGTTTAGACCTGAAAGCAAACCACTTCAAGTACTTGTATGCCAGCGACTTAACGAACTGGGCTAAGGTCTAAAGGTCGCAATGAGCTAGTTACTCAAGCTGGAACATACACAAGGCCACATTATCGGATTTAAAGTTCCTCAAGTTCGGGAAATACTAAAACAGCGGTGTCACTCATCTGGCAGTCAGACCCATCCATTTTGATTGTGGAGCCAATAAAACGAGCATTAGAACATTCCAACCCGGGGCAGGTAATTGCCCGATTCTAGTACCCTGCACTAATGAAGTAAGGTTATGTAATAAGGTGTAGAACGTCTGTCCATCAGGTTTGTAAAGTATCGGATTTGGAGGAATCGACTTGGTACGGGTTGGAAATGGTATGAGCTGGTATTGAGGCCAAGGTACTGAATGTGTCTGACATGGTTCTCACCTTGTTTGTTCTATGTGAGTTAAGGTAGATGTGTTTATTTCGGATATATTTTATTTAAATCTTGTGTAGATGGATATTGTGTTAAATATAATATCTAAATGTGTGTTTTTCAGCGACTTTACCTGGGCTTAATTACATGAGCGTTAAAATTGAATTTGGGATCTGTTTTCCAAAATGTTGGGAAATAATTTTGTTTTAAGGATTTACACACATACACGCACACTCACACACACGCACGCACGCACGCACACACGCACTCGATCGCGCCTACACACAAGCATTCGTTTTGTTTCGGTTGCCAAACGGAATTTTCTGAAGAATACTCGTGCTCTGATCCAGATCGAAATGTTTTTTTCATATTTTTCAAGAGGAAAAAACACTGAAGCGCCGACTTTAAGCGAAAACAGATTTTGTCTCATACAAAACGTCCGTTCACGGGTCGGTCTCATATTTCCTAATGTACAGATTCAACCACACAGCGTGTCGAGCGTCAGAAGCCAGCGTGTGTTTTTGTGTAACATACCGCTGTGGCTTGAGAGTTTGGTAGTTTTTGTTCAGCGCCAGTTTGAATGGGCATTTTCGATTGCATGTGAGTGACGCTTTGGATGAGGTTGAGATGGGATGGAGTGAGTTGTTTTCATGAGCATGATATCCGGTCGTGTGACACGGAATAATCAGTTATTATCGCGAGAAAACATTAAAGTGTCCGTGTATCGAGGGAGGTGAGATTTGTCCGCGTGCACCTGTCTCTTAGCAACCACGTGACATGACGCCCCAGCGTGCTTCGCGGAAATGAACACGCCATCTTGAAATCCACATGTCAGTTGTACTGAGAGGACCTTTTTAAATAACACCGACAAAATCCTGTCCGTAATCACACGAACTCTGCTGCAAGCGAATCTATTGTACAAGTCACTCTTTTCTGGCTGTGATGCCAGGCAACAGATAAATAATACATTTGGGTCTTCGAAGAGTCATAGGAGGTTTTTGCTCGGAGGAGAACTTCCGTTGTATATTTGGATTTATGGATGTTGAGAAGGCTCTATTCTCCATTCCATGCACTTCCTCGTGGGTGGCTTGCTACGGGTCTAGTATTGCATCACTCCTGTCACGTCAGCAGTCATGCCCCGATCGAATGGAAACATTGTTCAAAGCAACAAAGCACGAAACTCACGCACGGCCCAGATAATGATATAACTAAGCAAATGGTGGATAGTGGATGGTGGATTGGCTCTATGGATAACGTGTTGAACGACTCTGAGTAAGGTGTGGTTTGATTTTTTACCCATTTACAAGGGGTAAATGCTTTCATTACTGAAAGAAAGGAAATCTCCACCTCGTAACTTTGTTTTGAGTGACATGACAAGCATATAAATTTAATGTCTAATGTCGGACCGACTTAGACAAGAGTTACACAAAAAAATCCTATAACGATGCCTGAAAGCTCGAATTCCTTGGCGAAGCGGCTGGAGATATGTCCACAGAACTGTCTCTCGTGACCATCTCTAGTTTTTCAGAAAACTGTATGTGTGGCTCACTTTATCAACCACAAGTTTGCGAGGCCAATGGTTGTGACAGAAGCATACAATTATCTCCGTGACGTAAACTCTACCCCCGAGCATTGACCGACTGCTGTTTAGCTGACAGCATTTGATGAAGTCACTTAGTGGTCGATCACCTGATTGTCTGGGCCCTTATTCTCGAAACGTTCGTAGCCCTAAGAATTCGTACCTTGGATCGTACCCAGTGTGTTACGAATAGGCCTAAGATGTTCGTACGGCTACGAACGTTCGAGAATAGCTAGTCTGGTTTGTATGGCCGCATGGCAGGAGAGTGGATAGGAGAGTAGTTAAAGCGTGCGCTCGCCACTCCGAGGACCTGGGTTCGATTCTCCACTTGGGTGTTCTCTGCTGTAATATTGCCGGAATATTGCTAAAGGTTGCATAGAACTAAACTCAGTCACCGTTGTGTTGTCATTTCCAACCAGGGCACTGTGTCTACGGTGAGATTGACGACTCGTATTTACTTTGATAGGCATGTCAACATTTCTCGCAGTGATAGGCATGTCAACATATCTCGCAGCGATACGTTGCAAAATTGTTGATACAGCGTTGAGCAATAATACTTCACTCAGTCACTTTACACATTAATTTGGTGTTGATTAAGCTTATATAACTGGCGTTTGAACTCGCAAACCCATATAATCCCATAAGAAAGTAATTGCTGGGCCGAATCTACTATATCATACCAGCGTTTGATCAAATCTCATATCATACCTTTCTTGTTTCCTTTCCCCATCAAATCAGGCGATTGTGTGCTGCATTCATCCATTCATCATTTCATTGAGAGCTCTTCTCATATCAAAATACAAATTAATCAAGGGTCATTAGGCTCGAATGAAGGAGTCAATATTCTATTCCGTCATGACACAAAGGTCAATATTCAATCCGCATCAATCACAACTGATCGATTTCCGATCACAGATGCTTAGCAAGCTTAGTAATTAATCTAGCTCTTACGGAAAGGGCGACCTACTATCGGCTAAGACGGAGACTTCATAATTGAAGTGCTGTGATCTCTGTATCATGTTTTATATTACTCGGAAACATGTCCGTTTCAGGTGTTGATTTCTGCTCTGTAGATCCATAGCAACGGTATGTCAACCACTTTATTTTGTTATGCTCGATAAGGTCTACAATGTAGTTCTCTCTCGCCCCAACGGCGTAGTCTCTTACGGGGTAATAAATCTTAAGTTGATGTCATCAAAATCGATTACGTCAGTTTACACATGGCTCTTTTCAGGTAAGGAGCTTTCCGCTGTAATACTAATGCGGTGTGCTTTGCGAATAAAAGAAACAAACAAACAAACAAACAAACAAACAAAAACCGTTTGATTGATTAATTTGAACTCAGTGACACACTGAGGTTACAACCAGCTGTGTGGTCAGATTCAGTGGTTAAGGCGTTCGCTCGTCACGAAGAAGACCCAGGGTGGATTCCCCACAGTAGATTGTGTGAAGCCCGTTTCTGGGGTCCTCCGCCCTGATATTGCTGGAATATTGCTAAATGCGGCGATAAACATTACTCACTCACTCACTTACAGCGGTCCATAGAAACTGTCTGAAATGTTCCACCGAGTCGTAAAACAACATTCATTCTCCATGACGACTATGTGTGATAACCCCATACCGACATGCCGTCTTCATCATCTGTCCTGCTCTATCTACCTTTACCCACCGTTTACATCACTAGAATTAAGGTGAGAAAAGGTGAGATGAGGTGAGATGGGTTTTCTATCAACTTCCCAGATTCATCTGACACGCCGTGCCAGAACCGGAATTCTGTGCAAGGAGACGTGAAACCATATTAAATATAATCTAGCCTATAATCGTATCTAAATTTAATATATACGAGTCCTAATTACTAACGGGTGATGGGGTAAGCCGTCACTTCGAAGTCGGATTCGATTCTCACATGCTCATCCATTCCTGGTGCCCATTGCTCTGATATTGCTAACAGCGGCGTAAAACAAAACCAACTCACTCACCAAGTTACAATATCTGACAGTGATGAAGATAACTGATTTACATACAGTTTTAGATCCATCAACCACACAAACAGATCATACTAACGGGCTTTGTTTTGTTTTTTGTGAAAGAAAAGACCAACATTTCGAATCGATTCATCTTCTGACAACCAACGTTGGTCCTTTCCTTCGTGTGTATGCAACATGACGCTGGTCAGCCTGATGACCAATACAAGGGTAGAGGTTGTATTCAAATAAGTCCTCTCGATTGCGGATTTATTCCAGCTCATGTCCTGTATGATCTTCTGTGTGAGGAAACCAAACCCCTCGCTCGATGCGTCGTCATGGTCCCTTTGATTTCACATCGGTTTCACCTTCACGTAAACTTTGATGTGTGGAAATATTAGGTTTATTAAATATGATTTCTGATTGACTGGCGAGAGTTTGACCTTGGTTTAACCCAGGGGTATGATCTTTGTTTCGTCTTAAGATTCCTTCTGATGTCATAACAGAAAACCAAACTGCACGTTCAATTAGTAATATGGGACTTGAGACTGTGATCACCACCGTAGCTAAAGGTTTGTGTTGGAGTGAAATATTGGACTTGAAACGTTTAACAAACAAAATTGTCGTCTAAACATGCTTTGTTGACTTTGTCAACGTCTTCCTACACACGTCGCTTTACAATCCATTCAATGTGGCGATTGATCTCGATAACTGTTTGATACAATGCCTGTTCGATAGATATATTATTGAAAGCTAATTGTCACAAAATATCTTTTAACTGGTATTTGTATAGGTAACCCGTATCCTCTATATTCCAGCGAAATAAGATACATGATGCATCTGTCGATAGACTATGTATAGTCTAGGTATAGTAAAATGAACACATTTTACAGAAAAAGTCCATAGTTTTAAAAAAATAAAATATGATAAAAAGTCTACACGTGCTGCCTTTTCTAGACTTGTGTCGTCTTCTTGGATATATTTGCTTCAGGGTCTGCATAACAGACTAATGTATCCCCTTTATGTGGCGCGGTTCGATGGGGGTCAGTGTTAAGTCATCCCGCTGAAGGTGTGGGTTCGATTCTCCACACGGTTCCCGCTCCCGGTGACTACGGTCACCATATTTTTAAAAGCGGTTTAGAACCACATTAATTGATATCCATGGTAAAAACGTATTTTGGAGAAATATTCCAGTTTGATTGTAATATCCCGCACAGACCCCGGAGTAGACTAACCCATAGTCCTTGAATATGTATAATTTTGATTTTAAATCTAAATTAATTTAAATGGAAAAAGGAGCCACAGTGAGTTGGTTGATTCCCCTGAACCTGGAGAAATATATACGAAAACACCCAAGCGTACAGTCGTTGCTATCCGAAAACACCCAAGCCAACGATCCTTGCTATCTGAAAACTAGATTACTTCAGTTTCTGATAATAAATGTATCCCCTAGTCTCCCATGTTATGCATTAAAATATTAAAAAGAAAATTTGAAGTATATGATTTCAGAGGCTACAGTGTAGTCTGAGATAGGATGTAATACCTTACCATTGGTCGAACAGACACATCTAACTCCGCGTGCAAAATCATCTTTGACATGTTTGAACTATATATCTTGTCAACGACGAATCTTCTCTGACGTTTCATTTACTTTAACCCTTCAAATGACTTTAACTAGTGAGGGATGCCAGATGATCAAAGGTTAAAGCCATTAATTAAAGCTTATTTTCCGAAGCACTGTTGACCTCGGAAAGGTCAGGCAGCAGGACGCCTTTTTCTTGAGCTCTGCTGTATCTTAATTCATGATGCGACTTCCGTAGAGCTGGGGATCAAAATATATGAAATAATATTGATTTTCATCGATCGGGCTATTAGGCTGTGGAGCGGCAGCTTTATAAATGGGGTTGAGCTCAGAGGCACCTGGTTCCAACTACACAATGGATATAATGAAATCATATGATTCCGGGGCACTGTTTAAAGGAAATGAGAGTAAATGCCAAATGAAAAAGTAAGTTATGATTAATAGTGTTTTTTTAACGTAATTATGACTCGGGGTAGAATTGACCCTCGGTGATCTATGCAGTTGTAATAAATGTGGATTCATTAAGATCACACTGGATGGCGAGTCATCGAGCGATATGTTCAAGCTATCCATCACTAGTTTAAAGGGCCAGTACTGAAGTATTTTAGGCCGTTTTGATATAGCGGGAATTTCAACCGTGGCTTCAAAAAACGTTTACCGTTAACACAATCTCAGGCTCGGCTGAGTGTCATGGTGTCCTGTGTAAAGCGATGCTCATGGTGTCAGTCACTGGATTATTTGGTTCAGATTCAGCGTTAGCCCCCCAAGTTAAAAATTTAGTGGAACTTGGCGAACTGATTAAGGCCGTAATGTAACAAGGATCTGCATTAGAACATTGCTTTATCTTCCTTTCACGGGGCTGCCCATGGCCAAGACAGGTTTCAGTACAATGTGTTGTTGCCCTGCATTCAAGCCGTTTCCGTTTGTTAGACCATGGCACTGTGCAAGCATATTCCTGTGAGGACATAAAACCAGAACTGGACTTTGTTTCGTCATGCCATTCCTGTTTGAATTAATGCCATTCGGCAGCAAATGTCTTTTAATCTTCATTGGCGTTGATAAAAGTGAAAGTGGAATTTGTGGCTTTTTTCAGTCAGGTTGACGTTGTTTTTCTGAACCGACAGCTGAAATGATAGGCATCAACGTCCGTTCCCCATCATTTTTCGTTGGGGGAAAGTTTAAGACAAAGGTCAGTTAAAACGACATAATCACAACTCCTGTCGGATTCAATCTCCGAACTAAGCCCTTGGTGATTTCAATTGGACATTTTAACCATTTAAGGTCTTACTGCGTGGTCTGCAACTCTTCGTATAGTGATGCAAGCAGACGTTTGATGAAGCGGTTGTCTCCTTCTTCAAGGTATAATATTTCCTTGAGATCAACTGACAGCTGAACAGGTTGTCTGGAAGTGACAAACAACCTTCCATTGAAATCTTAATACCACGACAAATATCAAATGGGTTAAGCGTCAAACGACACATTTAGCGATTAAGCTGGCATCGATTCGACACAAATCTCACGAAATGGCTATCCTAAAACTGACACAAATGATAAACAGTAAAGTTAAATACGAATTATGCATTTAAATGCTAATTTCTTCCCCCAAACCGGATCCTGCGCGAGCCGTGGTTTGGAAGCCATTGCACACTTTGTAGATGTTTTTCACCGTCGCCTTCAGCAGTCAACAGGTTAAGAATGAGCCAGCGGTTGCATGCAAATTACACATCGGGAATGCACGGGCTCGGTTCTGCCATGATAGCCCGTAATTCTGCTTAGTTAACCTTGTCACGAAATGTGAAAATGGTAGAGGATAATCACCCAAGACATGAAAGTGATCATTATTGCATAATTTATACTTCATATTTTCCTCTTTATAGGTGAAACTGCAAGTTATCAGAAAAATGCCACGGACCACACTGTGTCTAAGTCACTTTTTGCGTGTATTAGTGAAATTATCGCTCAGCGTTTCACTGCAAAGAAAAAGGGGCTTCAGTATGAGTTTGTTAACGCCATGGCGTAAAGAGCGGAATTGTTTGGCCAACGGCTATTCACTGGATAATCAACACATCGGAATGGTTTTGTTCTATGAAGGAAATGAAATCCCGTTAGCTCCGCTTCATTATCCCGATACACCGTTATGACGTTATGAAGTTTAGATCCACTTAAATATGCAGATGTGCTGGTTAATTAAGAACTTTGTTTCTCTCGAACAACGGGAATCAAACGAAATGAAATTGTCCATGGCTTTTGATTTAAAACGACATTATCGATGAATGGTACTTTCTGTCACCACTCTTTTGATTTTAGACCCCATGGAATCTGGTTTGGCAGTAATCTAGGTTGGTAGAATATGGTTTGGCAGTAATCTAGGTTGGTAGAATCTGGTTTGGCAGTAATCTAGGTTGATAGAATCTGGTTTGGCAGTAATCTAGGTTGGTAGAATCTGGTTTGGCAGTAATATAGGTTGGTAGAATGTGGTTTGGCAGTAATCTAGATTGGTAGAATTTGGTTTGGCAGCAATCTAGGTTGGTAGAATCTGGTTTAGCAGTAATCTAGGTTGGTAGAATCTGGTTTGGCAGTAACCTAGGTTGGTAGAATCTGGTTTAGCAGTAATCTAGGTTGGTAGAATCTGGTTTGGCAGTAACCTAGGTTGGTAGTGCTTGGGCGTGGGCAATCCCTATCGAGATAGGCATTGCCAACATTTATTGTTGAACCTAAGTCCAATAAGATTACAGTGATGGCGATCTCTTAAACGGCGTTTCCATCGAAACGGAGAACCCACTGGATTTGGGCATAAGGATTATGTATAGTTACACCCCTTGACCGTGACAGGAACCACTAATCGTAAGTCGAGTCTACTCAGTCTTCCATCAAGTGTGTCTCTTGATCGTATATATACGAACTAATGAGATAGCCTTTCTAGAACTGATACCTCTCTCGTTTATCATATGGTTCAGCTGGATCAAATACTGTAATTTGTATCAGGTATAAGTGAGTGAGTTTAGTTTTACGTCGCACTTAGCAATATTCCAGCTATATGGCCTAAATGTCAGTAAATATATGTCTGTAAATATTCGAGTCTGAACCAGATAATCCGGTGATCAACAACATGAGCATCGATCTGCGTAACTGGGAACCGATGGTATGTCAGTGAGCCTGACCACCCGATCCCATTAGTCGCCTTTTATGGTGCTGATGGTCTATTCTATCCAGGACTTTCACTTGGTACAAGCATGTGTCAGCATCTAGTGAATTAAAATTTTGTTTCCACTTTCATGTCTATATGTTGCGCATACATATGTTATACACATATGTCATGTATTACTGAGCTATTCGAGCAACGTTAACCCAGTTCACAGAGTAGCGTCCCTTGCCTGATTGCCAATCCTAGTTTGAATCCGGGTTTCACCCCATCTGCGACTTCTGATCTGTGAGAATTATGTGAAAATTGTCGTTGGTTGAAATTTTCACACCAAATATATTTACACAAACAAAATGTCTTAAACATGGTCCGGAAAATGACGAAAAAGCAACAACTGGATGTTACACATAAGCATATTTACGAGGTGAAACAAGTATTATTTTTCTTACAGATGAAACAGTAAGTCTTGTGGCGGTGACAGCAAGAATAGTTTTGTACTGACAAACCAAGCCAATATCTTTCAGAAGCATTTTTTGTGAAGAATATCTCATCACATTTATTTATCCTTTCAGTAAAAGAAAAAGGCTTGAAATAAGCATTTCATTAGACAGAAACGTGATAGTTATCTCCAAACATGACTCTAATGTATTGTCTGCAGATCGGTAAAGGGAGTGATTATGGCATAAATGAATAGTCGGTTAATAACTTTTTTCTGTTATTCGGTTTACACACCGAGGTGTCTGTAAATCGAGATGCACATATTTAAAACAATCTTGTGATGACATTTTAATAGTATAAAATGTGATACAGTTTGTTTGTTGTTAACACCACACTCGGCAGTATTTTACTTGTATGACACTGGCCAGTAACAATCAACGATCAAGTCCAACAATCCAGGGATTAACAGCATGAGCATCGATCAACCAAGTCAGCGAACCAGGCATCCGACCCCTTAGTCGACTTGTAAGACAGGGTGTTGAAAACCCACATATTGAAAGACAGACGATTTATTGTTGTGCCTTGCAGGGTGGTATGATGCTTAATCAATGAGAAAAAATATTGTCCTTTACACATCGTCGATTTCTGAACGACAGTGTAAATGATACACGTGCTGTACGATCGGGTTCTAAATCCGGCGTTGTGAAACGATCCCGACATTTTACAGATCACATGCTGCATGTGCAAATCGTGTTATCCTTACACTTAACAACATAATCTTGGAATGCACGTGCAAGTCATACGTGTCACTCACAAGATCAGGTTACCCGGCACCGATTGTGAAATGCACGGCGTCCGTACAGAAATATTGGTAAACATGGACCTAGTGAGACTTGTGCTTCTTGCTACTGATATCCTTATGGCTAAATGGCTTTGATGTCCTTTATTGACATCATGATAGCTTGATATAAAATATTCCCAATCCGGGAAGCACTGCAGGTAGCTTGTGAACGGTTCAGTTCAAGTGGTAAGGTTTTTGAATTAAACCCCATATGATTAAATATTAAAAATTCATAACATTTGGAATTTGGCGAGGATTGTACTTTATTGATTTGTGTAGCTGCTGGTTGTCATAATTGGAAGTATTAAGAATATCAAGTGACTGTTTTTAGGCTCCGCGCAGGGTTGGTGATATTAGTGATAATGGTTGAATCAGATGGGATTATCATAACTGAGATTTTTGCGTTGCAGTCGCTTTTCATGTTTGCGATCGTAAATGGAATTAGATTTTTCATTAAATTCTGCTTTGAAATCTCCTGGATTTGTGAGATGGTTTTGTTCTATGAGGACACGGGTTCGGTATCCTCTTGGTATTAATTCATAGAAACTGCACCTAGACAATCATCAGCTTCCTTTATCATTTGTTTACATACACGTTACGTCTTGAAAAATATAGGCATTGTGGTATCAATCCCGGTGAGAGAAAAGTAATTCTGATATTATTTATCTCAACTAGTAACCTATATGATAATATGTATACCATTTAAAACAGCAGATAATTCATTATTCAGTGCAAATATGTTTAGTGTTGGTGGAAATACACTGAGAATATCTAACATGGCGAAGATGCCCTTGGTGAAGTCCATCACATCTAACAAGGAAGGGTGACAAGAGCTGGAAAATTACAGTCGCCAGTTAAACAGTGGCTGGATGGTCCAGAAATGGATGTGTGGTCAACAACACCTGTGCAGAGTTGCCTGTCTTCATTATGTAAGGATCATATGGTCTTTGATTAGAACTTCTGATTGTAATTCTCCAGACGACAGGACCTGCTTCGACTATAACACATCCTATAACGCAGTCTCTCTCCCTCTCTCTGTCTCTCTCTCCCTCTTCCTCTCTGTCTCTCTCTCTTGTTATTAGCCAGGATTCGAACAATACAATACTGTACACTTTGTTCAAATGTGAAACTGCAGATATACCGTACAGACCTTAAAATACAGGTCTCCTTTGCAATTATAAGAGTTTCAGAAATTTTTTTCCCGTTTCCTCACCAGGGTTACAATTTGTTACCAGCAAACAATACTTGCCGTTATTATATGTACTGCCGACTATGCGTGTGTATCCATAGTACGAATTTTGGCGCTCATACCGCAGATATACCGTACAGATCTTAAAATACAGGTCTCCTTTGCAATTATAAGAGTTTCAGAATTTACTCTTTTTTTCTCGTTTCCTCACCAGGGTTACAATTTGTTACCAGCAAACAATACTTGCCGTTATTATATGTACTGCCGACTATGCGTGTGTATCCATAGTACGAATATGGGCGCTCGTGATGTCAATCACTTGATTGTCTGGTGCAGGAAGACCGGCGTCACGCCTCAGTGCGCTGTCAACAACAAGCAAACAAAACTCAAACCCGTACTATCTGGAATCTGCAGAAACCGAACAAATGCATATCTGAAGCACTGTCGTTGATGACGGGTCGATGGAAGTCCAAAGAGACGAAAGGATTCACGTCTTTTTCCATTTTACCCACATTGGGAAGGATGCAGGCCGCCTTTTGACTGAGATGTTTGCTAAACTTAGAACCGCAGCATCCCCGTTCTGAGCAAAATCAGCACACGATAATTGGCAAATTCAGGAAAACTTTGACTTGTACCCGCTGGGTATATGGCGCATCTACGTGAGATTAATTTTGCATTAAAAGAAAATTGGATTTTCTTAGATCGGACTTTACTGCATGGCGGTGCTTAACACAACCCTGACGAGACGTGGCTAGCATAGTGAGACACAGTTTTGCTGTTTCGCCGAAGGTCAATCAATGTATCTGTCAAAGATCGCAGTCAATAAGTTGTTAAGGCCACAACTAGTTGATTATCTGTTCGCCGATGTGACTTTAACCTCTTTCCGGAAATAATTTACAGTTGTCTCTTGTTAGACTGAACGTGGTTGCCAAGTGGTTAAAGCGTTGAACTTCACTCGTCACGCCGACGATCCGGGTTCGATTCCCCACATGGGTGCAACGCGTGAGGCCCATTTATTTATTGCTGGAATAGATGTATTGCTAAAAGCGAGGTAAGACCATGTTCACCCAATCACTGTTCAGACAGGCGTTATTGTCACCTAACTAACTTGTCTCGACTTAGTAGCTATATCGACCACACAGTATTCACTTACTGTGTATGAGAGTGAAAGATGTTTTACGCCGCAGTCTGCAATGTTCAAGCTGTTGTGTATGCGATCAAGTCAACAAGTCGTTGAAATCATCAGCATCCATCACGACGTGTCTCGGAGATCATCCAATCTCCAATTTAGTGGAATGCAGGGACCATCACGTCGTGTCCCGGAGATCATCCAATACCCAGTTTAGTGGACTTCAGCGGCCATCACAACGTCTTGGAGACCACACAATCCCTAGTTTAGTGGACTCCAACAGATAAATACAGTGGGCTGTCCAAGTATGTTGTGGCGAGGTGTGTTCAAGGGGTTGATTGTATTGAAAACTTTCAGTTGTAATTAACGTTATTAGCTGAAAAGCAATCAACACCGAATTGCCTTGTTCTCTCTACTACGAACAAATTAGGTTCTACATGTTCTTTACACGAATAGAGAAAACTATATCGCTTTTTTCCTCTGGTGAGTTAATTGCCGGTGGCTGTGTGGAGGTCGTTTGAAGCAAACGTCTTGAAAATACGCCCAAAGTGACTTTGTTGGTTTTTATTATGTTTTATGATCCCGTAAGACTTTGTAATGAAAGATGGTAGAACCTCCCGCTCAAAGTCTCTGTAGATGCACAGCGACGGGCATACGCGTGTCATTTACGCAATACACATGCTAACCCTAAGCATTCTGAGTGAGTGAGTGAGTGAGTGAGTATGGTTTTACAGCAATATCACGGCGGAGGACAACAGAAATGGGCTTCGCCTCCCGTATCCTTGTAGAGAATCAAACCCGGGTTTTCGGAGTTACAAGCGAACGCTTATTCTGACGCCTTGCCGGAAAGTCCGCGGCAGGGCAGGGTAACATCAAGTTTCTTTATTTAATATATTTTGGTATGAAGGGAATGGCGATCGAATCACCGGCCTTGCACCCATTGGAAACACGTTATGTCTTTATGATCACAGAGGCGGTCAGGCTGAAATAACGATGTCATGACGCTGTGTCCATGTGTAACGCTCTGTACGTGTAGTAGGATCCTGTGTTCGAATCCCAGATGCGTTCCGTTATTTTATCTTGCTGTGGGGCTTGTTGGTTTCATCGAAATGGTTAGAACACATGTGTTGTCCGTAGCTCCGTAACATAGGTAAAAGATGTAATGAATATTTTAATGTAAAGGGTCCTTAGTTTGAAGAGATTTAGTTCGGAGAATGGTTTCTGAGAAGGGGCTATTGTGTCAATATATGACGTGGTGTCTGTAGATAGGACGAAAGACAATAAAGATTTCTCAGTCACGTCTGGGTCTCAACTGCACTCGATACTGTAAGCCGTTAGCAGATGCTACTTGTTACTTAGGGTACTTGATATTACCCTGCCTTGCGCTCGGCATGGGAACAGTGGAAGAACTGGTCGGCCAGGATTTAGTAACACTTGTTTATGTCACAGTTCTGTATCCGAGCTTGAATCGATCCTCGGTGTTCCATGGTTAAATGTCCTATGAGGCGACTAACGGGATTGGATGGTTAGACTGGCTTACTTGGTTGACACATGTCATCGTAAACCAACGGTGCTCATGCTATTGATCGCTGGATAGCCTGGTCCAGATTCGATTATTTACAGACCGCCACCGTCTCGTTGTAATATTGCTGAATATGGCGTAAAACCAAACTCACTCAATCTACGTTCTGTAAAACCTGCTTAGAGCGGAGCTAGTACGCACATCCACACAAAGACATGCACACACACATGCTGCAGTATAAAAGCAATCGTCTTGACCGCACCGATAGTTGCTATTTTGGCTATCTCACTACGCTAGAGTGATTCCAAATTCTGTTCAAAGGGGCGACTAACGGGATTGGGTGGTCATGTTAACTGACCTGGTTGACACATGTCATCGGTTCCCAAATTGCGCAGATCGAGGCTCGTACTGTTGTTCTCTGGATTGTCTGGTCCAGACTCGTATATATAAAGACCGCCGCCATATAGTTGTAATATTGCTGAGTGCGGCGTAAAACTAAACTCTCTTACTCACTGTTCATGGGGATGTCAAACCGACTCACTCGTGACAAATTCGACGGTACGAAGTGTTGACGTTTGCAACGCTGCGATCGCTGTTTTTATCTTTGTCGCAATGCAACACCCACACCATCAAAGTAACAGAATCCATCTCTTACGCTGAATGTGTGATGTGTAAAAGGTCACTGTGCCTAAATATTTGACAAACTGAACGCATTAATGTCAATAATCCTTTAGTGCTGTCATCTCCAGTCTCATCATTGTCAATTTCATCACCCCTTTCAGTCTCCTAATCTTCTCCCTTCCTCCACAGTGACGTAACTGTCTTTTCCTGCCAAGCCCGTGTTTATTTCTCCAGTCTCCAAGCGCGAGGGCACCTGCCACTTTGGCTAAATATTTGTATAGAGTGTGCCACGGATCACTCTGGCCGATACACTGACCAGCGGTCAAGCCAAGGGTGGTAATTGAATGATAAGCCTAATGCGGTTGGGCTACTGATAATCTTTGATAAGCTGACATGGAACGAGATAAGCTAGTAAAGAGGTCCGGATTTAAATTTTGCAGTTGAAGCGATGTGTTGCTGACATAGAATACCGCAACGTGTGCTGCCTGACCGCATCTACAGAAGTGTTTGCAACGACGTTATTCCACGGCAGCTACTGCTGCTGGTACTACTTCAACGTCTAATTTGTGAACGAGCAACAACAATTATCATTGTACATTTATAAATCGCTTAGGATCCATCTGACTAGTTGCTCACTGGATGGTGTAATCAGAATCTGATTACTATTACCACGGATAACCCAAGCCACCCGTGAGGCGCTAGAAGGTTAGTGGTCACATGACTTAACCCACCGGGTACCCATTTTGTGCTGGGTGAACAGAGGCAATTTTGAACAAACTCACATGCTCAAGGTGGGAATGTGTGTGTCACATTTGCTCCGTTGTAGAGCGAGGCTGAAATCTTACAGACTCTCTGGACTCAAGCTGCCAAACACGGTCACCCATCCAAGGACTCTCCGTGACCTTGGATGGAACCTTGGAACTTCAACTGACTTTGTGACCTGAGTTCTATGCACATAACTCATCCACCAGCATATTGACATTGTCAGTCTCTAACGCTCAGTCAGGATGAGGAGTTTCATCTCAATGATATAACTCCAGTTATGATAAGGGCGGTGGGGTAGTCTAGTGGTTAAAGCGTTCGCTCCTCACGCCGAAGACCCGGGTTTGATATCCCACATGGACACAATGTGTTAAGCCCATTTATGCTGTTCCCTACCGTGATCTTGCTGGCATATTCTGCCCCCTTCATACACATGACATCTGTAAAACTGTCACATGGTCTAAATCGCACAAACTAACTGCAGTAAAAGGCAGTTTCTTAGAAATGTAATCACTAACTTACTACCTCCCCCACCCCCCCCCAAAAAAAGATATAAAATACTAAAAAATAACTAAAAATCTAAAACAATAAAAAAAACCCAATCAGACAAAAAAACCCCAACTTTATTCCTCGTATTTTATTTTTTTTATATTGGAGACTGGGCGCAGTCTCGGGATTGGTTGGAGGACGCGCACTTGGTACACACAGTGCAATGAGATACGATCGATGGAGAGACACATGTATTATAAAGCGTTTGATAGCAATGGAATTAGAAATGTATTGAGTGCACATCGTCATCATCTAATCATCATAAATGCGGGTTTCTTGAGGAATCTAATCACAAATCATGTAACCTTGAGAAGTATCCGGAGTCATTCACGGTCGACCCGCACATGATACGGACTTAGACATAAATATGTGGCATTTTTGCAAGTTGTACATTTCACAAGGGATAGCATTTAACATCTTGAGGAAATCGTTAGCTGTCATAAATCATCTGGTGTTCATTTCAGTGCTGGTCAAGGGGTGCGCGGCAAGGTGTGTCGGGTTCAGTGGTTGTTTGAAGTAGCGCAGATAAATTACGTTTTCTGTTTTCTACTCGTATGGCTGTATTCCAGATTACTCACTCACTCTCAATATTAAGTCAGAATTCAGATTACACCCTAAGGTGGTGGAACGATTATTTAGTGAGTTTAGTTCAACGTCGCTCTTTATAATATTCCAGCAGTATCACGGCGTGGCCGCCACAAACGAGCTTAACTCATTTTATCCATGTGGGGAACCGAACCCTGCCCTTCGGCGTGAAGAGCGAACGCTTTAACCACTATGCTACCCTACCGCCATGGAGGAACAATTAAGTTCTTTTTTTCCATCTTTTTTATTGTTCTCCATTATAGTGAGTACAAAGATATGGAAAGGCATGTAGTAGAATAAATGTACGTACAACAAGTGAAAGGAATAGAATAAATTGAGTACATCACATATCCCAGTGTAGTGGGTACATAGATATTAAAAAGCATACAGTTGATTAAGTGTACATCACATATCAATATCAATATCAGCGGTATGTATTTGTGGTCATCAGAGTTTGAATTCATGGACGAGAGGAAACCATTTAGCTAAACATCTTCCAAAATCATTATTTATGGTAAATATGTCTTTCAATATCTTCAAGTACTTATCAACTTTTGGAATTGTTTTTTTTTCAAAGAGCAAGTGTAAATATACCCAAAAAGTCAAACCAAATCAATTTTTTTGTCAAATGATATGCTTGGATATGTGTAGTAATCCACTGTTCAAGTTTCTTCCAGAAAGTTTTGGTTTCCTCACAATCCCAGTATACATGGCATAAGGTCTCATCAGATCCATTACAAAAAGAACATAATGTATTGTCAACCAGATTCATCCTAAAAAGTTCTTTTTTGGTATATACAATTCCATGCAGAAATCTGTATTGGAAATCTAATAATTTCACATCTATTAAATTCTCTCTGCAAGTATAAAAAATGAAACACCAATCAAAGTCAATACAATTAAATAATGTTTCCCATTTTTGGCACCTGTGGGGTTTAACATTTTCAGCTAGCAATTAATCATAGAAAACCCTTGCACCTTTTCTTGGGGCTGTGAAATCCTTTTGGAACGAATTTATGGCGAGGTCATTTGTGTTTATATAACAATTAAGTTGATCCAGTAACGAAAACGTCGGACCGGCACCACTCTTTCATGATTAGCTGCACGTCAAGTACAGATTAAAAGGCTCCTGGTGTCGTACAGCTCGCCTCCATGTTTGAAACAAAACGCCAGTGACGTCAGGTGACGTTAGGTGTGTGTGGGACCTTGCTGTAGGACTTCCTGCAAGTAAACCCCACTTTCTTGCACAGAAATTCACATGAAGCATCACGCAATCGCTTAAACCCATACTCCGTGGTACACCGACACTGATGTCCTGTTATCTTTCAAAATCACGACCTAAGAATTCAATTTTGAGCACGTGATAGTAATTACATCACGCGGCAAGATCCCGCGTCACGCAAGATGGACCAACCTTGTGCAGAGATTGGAGGGCAAGTCCGGATCAACACGACCGGACCGTCAGTGTAAATACAACTACTTGTGCGGTCTAAGTTGTAGCATTTGACAAGTACTTTTATCTTAATGAACTGCCAGCTATTTAATGGGTTTTCTTGATCAAAGGGACAACTGACATGCGCTTTAATTTATTCTCTGTTCATTTCTTGCTTTTACTGGGTGATGTGTTAATTCACAGAAAGTATCGTAATTACTTTCAAAGACGTTTGGTAGGACATGTTCTAGATAGTCTATCCAAGCAAAGGATGTTCAAAGGCTGTTCAAGGTAATCTCACAATGTAAGAGATGTTTAAGGTAGTCTATCAAAGTAAAGGCTGTTCAATGTAATCTCACAATGTAAGTGATGTTCATTTTAGTCCGTCAAAGTAAAGGATGTTCAAGGTAATCTCACAATGTAAGAAATGTTCAAGGTAGTCAATAAAAAGTAAAGGATGTTCAAGGTAATCAGCCAAAGAGAGGGATGCTCAAGGCAGTCCAACAATGTAAGCAAGATTTCCAGTAATGATAATGGTTTAAACAAGCAAGGTTTGAGTAAAGTATGTTAATATGATCGGGACTTGTGTATGTCAGGGTAGCCTTGGATCTGGTTACGTGTGCCTTTGTAAGCGTGGCCCGTGTTAGTCAGAGCAAAGTATTGATATCAGTGTGGGTTGAGCATGTTTCTTAGTCAGTCAGCACGGCCACATGAGACCCAGGCATGAGGCCAGCCAATCATAAACGGATGATGAACTCTCTGTAATCTCACAATCATCTTACATATGAACCTTTTGTTATCTGCAAAGAACTGACAGCAGCCCAATCAAGATAAAGTAGCCGATAACTGGCAGCTTTGACCAGCTATTCCGACTTTCAGTATTTTTTTTGGAAATAGTATTTTTTTCGGCAGCGACAGTTTCTGTCTTTCTTCACACCGACTCAATCCTTCTCCCATCCTGCATAATTCAGAATTAATCTCACCGTCGAAACAAATGAGGAAGTCTCGAGGGAAAAGGGCCATCCCGTTCATTCATTGACATTACCGGTGGTCTCGTCATGCTCATCGTCAAGAGGGTAAACAAGGTGTCTTCTGCCTACCTCCCTGTTCCTAATTTACCTCATCGTGATCATGATAAATTAATTCATTAATTATCCAGTAACCATCATTATTTAGACTTTAAAATGTTTTTTCAATCACTATCTATTTTAAAATCTGACATTTTGGTATGTATTTTGACAACTCTCTATGACTTGTCCTTCGTGAATGGTAAGATTTTGACGGCGTTTAATATCATTTGTGATACCAACGTCTGTTCTAGTGGTTTTCTGCCAAAGATGCGCTTCGCCTTGATGTACATGGCCTTTATATGCCGATATCGATTTGACCACTGGGATGTGTTTTAATATGTATTCAGTTCCTGTGCCCTCTTTGTTCAGGATATGATGTTTTATTACGACTTTGGCGAGCATAGAATTTTCCCGTGTTAATCGAGAATGTTCAAACAACGTGAACTAAGGCAACAGTGTTGTCCATCGCTGTTGCCATCTCTTCCAGGACGCGACGTTGGCGACAGAGCACTGGCTGGAATTACCAGGGGGCTTTCTCCAAGTCACATCATGCTATCCAAGTTGGAGCAGGTGATAATTGCAGAAATACCATGATTACGTTATCGTCGTATTTTGGTTAGTTGGACCAAACTGGAAACATATCAAACAGTGGAAATTATTGTAGAATCACGCCAAAATGGAGCCATATATTTCTCAGAATATTCAATAGAAAATTCCCCCGGCGAATACGCGCGAAAGCAATTACAAATTAATTTAGTATAGAGGCATGCTCTTGCTGTGTTTATGCCAAAGGTGGCGCATGATTTTAACGAGCGGGAAGGAAGAGATGAGAGAACTGCACATGCTCCTGGTGGAAGGTATGCAGACGGATTAGCATCGTGGGGAGGGGGTGGCCAATCGAAATACCGGGTACAATTTCTGTTGAAGTGCCAGTGTTAGTGAGATGTGTGTCCAGCAATAGTCTTCATGTTTGAAGACAAAACTGTGGAGTATGATATAATAATCACTGGTTTGTTGTCGTTTTCATATAGGTAATATTGCTGTCCATTGACAATTGTGTCTCAGTTTTAGCCTTGCTACATGTCTGTACTGAATGCTGAGCTCATTGATTTTTACATTTTTTTCCTTTAAAGAGGCAAGTTTCGACAGTTTGATAGGACAGAAATATTTACGTTTTACTGAAATTAGCATTTAAACTGTCTATATTTACTGCCTTCGACATTTGTGAATGTCTTTCCTCAGTTTGAATATACATTGTTAATGTATCACACAGGAATGGGTAGTTATTTGGGTTTGCTTGGGAAATATCTGATGTACATTGTACACTTACAACCTGCTGGGACTAATCTGTCGCCATCACCTGTATCAGGTGTTGTGAACAAAAGTACGTCCACTGATGTTAAACCCAAATATCAAAACAATGCCGAATTCTCTGTTTAGTTTCTTGAGCGTGAAATAATTTCGCTGTGCCAGTATGTTCCACTAAGGTGTAAACGTCTCAGACGTGTTTTGTTTGTCGACGAGGGTTTATTCGAGTGTGGATCACACAGTCTAGTGATTATCATCATTAATACTGATCTGTGTAACTGGGATACGATGACATGCATCAAACGATCCCGCTAGTCAAATTTTACAATGAACAAGAGTTCCTGACACCGATTCTAAGCCTAATCTTCACAGGTTCTAAGCCATGCACCAATATTGGTCTTTCACTACACGTCGTGATTTGAAATAATGTTCAAAGCAGTTTACAAATAGAAGTTACTCACTTGCAAGTGATAGAATTATTACAGCCAGGGCGAGTCAATCTCATCTTCAAATATTTATAATGTTTCATGCGTTTATGTAAACACACAAATTAAGCTACGAAATAAATAGATCAAACTGCCATTAATGTGTTGATATCGTGAAATACATTCTCACGTGTTGGCAGGACGTGCTGCACGTGTTTATACGGTTAGGATCGACCAGCGTACCACCTGCTGTGATGTAGATTTCAGTGATACTGACAACACCTGCCTGTCATACACATGTTGCACATTCTCCGTTGCCATTTTAGATGAAAATATGGTTTATGCGTCTGTTCGATAATTGCGCTTTCAGTGTCGCCGTTGTGTGGCAAAACATATAATTCTGGATAATCAATTTTGATTCATGTTTGACATAAAGAATATGTTGAGTCAGATATATTTTTTGTGACATCCATTTTTATCCGATGAAATGCGCGTCCAATTATGCAGGCTTATAAACATTCATTTAAGTCATACTTTTTGAGTATGTCTCATTAACACTGTATTCCCTTTATAAGACATTATTTTTAGTCAAAGCGAGTGTTTCAGATTTCTGATAATTATATAATACCTTGCGAACGTGAGTTGAAAAAGAATTGATTGTATGGGCGTGTTGGTCCATTAAATGTTTTCTACCTTTTGATTGACATGTCAAATGTCGCTGATGATGAAATGCACATCTCATCATTTTGACTTTTATAGAATCTAACTTCCATAGCTTTTTTAGCATCCATTGTCACATGTGCAGTAACAAAATAATGACCCTGGTGGCAATTGAATTTCATTTCAAAACTCGAACACAAAGTAAAACGGGTGTCATTACCTCACAGGCAAAACACTTCAGCTGCCGTAAAATCAGATCAAATACTTTGTCAAATGGTGAAGCAGTTTTTCCGTCCACCGAATTCATTATATTTCTTCACAGTTCGATACCCGTCTTTGTCAATTTCACCCAATCACTCGTAGAAAGGAAATCCGATATCATCCTTTACTTGATGTGCCATGAAATAGCTCCCAGGGGCATTTCTTATCAAAACAATACTGTCGCTGCAGCCTACAGTCGTGATGAAATAACTGTTAATGGACTCGCGCATTAAATTCTCATCTGAAACATAAAACTGTTTACAGACGTGGGCTGCAAGGTGTGTATAGAAGGGAGCAAGACGGCACGGTTCATTTGAGGTGATCTCCGACAGATTCGGTCCCACTGCTGGGGAAGAATTTCGATTTTAGTGAAGTTATATTGTCGTTTGGGCTACATGAAACACAATGAGCGACCGTTAAGATCTACCGGCAAAAATATTTAAGCTGTGAAACTGGATTGTAACCCAATAGTATTTACTGTCAATTGTGTGTTTTAAAAACATTATTTTGAAATGTTCAAGATGGTGAGGACCTGTGGTTTACTTTTTGTTTCTGAGATGTTTAATGTAACTTATCAATATGCATCTGAGGGACACAAGGGCATCAGAATCAATTTCAGCATGATTATCACATACACTTAAATATGAAAGGGACTTGTGCATTCTTGAGTCTGAAGAAAACAATGGTTGTGTTTCCGAGCAATGAGCTATACCGATTCCGTTACACGCCTCGCATGAGAAGCACGGATTTCCCAGGGCCGTCCAAGCCCAGCTCGTCACGTGTTTACTGGTAGCCACACTGGTGGGTGTCTGTACTGTGAGTTGTGTAGGGTGGCATGATACGGGACTGGATTGGATAAGTGCACCTAGACTAATGCTTAGTCTCTGAATGTATATAATTTTGATACAAAAAAAACTAACTCATATAAACTGAAAAGTAGCCCCAGGCAGACCAGAGATTCCGAACCTGAGGAAATCTAGACTTGCTTCATTTAATGTTTCAGCGTTGCAGAGAGGGCTTTGAAGTTGGGGGATAATGTGGTTCATGGACTGTGAGACAGACTAAAGTGCACCTAATAACCCGATTTATGGCATCTGAGGGAAACAGGTGCATTAGAATCAACGGTAGCATGATTATCACATTAATATGTTTTTCAGTCGAGAGATGTTGAAAAGCATACCATGATATTATCGGTCTGTTATCGGTCCATCTTGCAGTGCGTTTCAGAGGTCGACTGTACAGATCTGCGTTTGCATTAGCTTGTCTGATTTCCATTTAAATTCCGTGTAGTTGAAAATACTGCCTTTAATTTCCTATTTCCTCGACCAGTACTGATTGCCATATCTTCATCAGCTGTTACAACGATGACGACAAAGAAATGCCACGACCTCTCAATGAAAATTCAAAGGTCAGGCATAAACGGTCTGAGCGAATGCGAGCGGAAATGAATGTCGTTTTCATGGTCAAGCACGTATTCACTGACCCGTGACGTATGTTGGTTTGTCTGACTGCCTGGAGCTATATAGTGACCTTGGAGCTCCAACGGGTTCGTCCGTCGTTTAAAAGTAATTTACATATCTATTTCAGTGCAGGGTATGTTGGATAATGACACTGAATGGTATACATTGTATGTCACCTTGTCCCTTTTCACTGATGAGGGCGAAGTATACAATCATATGAAATAAGCGTTGATCTGCATGATATGTTTGAATGATTCTACTTTCCTATTGATTTTGCTTTCCTATTGATGAAACAGTTCGTGAGGTCAGACTGTTTTGCTCTATGTTTTGTCTGTTGTTTATGGTCCGGGCTTTGACCGTTGTCGGTCTCTTGTCTTGTCGGTTTGTGAACTGGACAGTGTCTGTTACTGGTCTGTAGTTTTGTCAGTGTCTGTTGTCGGTATATGTTCTTGACAGTGTCTGTTGTCGGTCTATGGTCTTGACAATGTCTGTTGTCGGTCAGTGGTACAGACAGAGTTTTTGTGTTGGTTTGTACATCAAGATCTACAAGCAGTAGGATTTATGGTCGCGAAGAACCCAAAGAACTGTTGATTTAATGAGTGAGGTTTTACGGCGCACTCAGCAGATGAATTAATGAGTGGATCGAATTTACTGGCATGCATCCAAGATGTAGATGTAGATCCCGTGGTTGAATCTACGTCACGAATGTGAACATTTGTGTCAGGATCTTTGGTGTCGGTCTTCGATAATCTGGGATCGGGAGCGATGGTTTGGGGATTGGTTACCTATATATACTCATGTAAACAAATAGGGAACACATGAAAGTATACGTGTTCCTTTATTCATTTCCAGACTTTCGTCCACAGTGTAATGCATACCTTGTGGAACACTTATACTTTCTTGTATTTCCTTATTTGTTTCCATGAGTATATATCTAGGTCGAGGACAAGGATGTGAATCTTGGTTCTGGACACGATGGACGATCTGGAAACGCCTCTGAGAACTAGCAGCTCATACAGTGATATTCACAAGCAAGGCACTAATACAAGCGCAGCTTTGTTGTATCACTTGAGATTCTGCAAAAGTACAACCATGTATACGAGAAGCAAACAATTTTGATGAAGCTTTCATTTGAAGAGGAACAAACAGTACGCCAGTTAGAGTGACAACTCACATTGTTCTGCGCGATTTGGGGGAGACGAAAGATAGTGTCAAAATTTGATTCTGAAGATTAAAAATATTAATAATTAGGATCACTTCCCCCAAAACTATGATCTTTTCCTTTTTTGAAAAAAAAAAAAAAAAAATTTTTGTTCCGGAAATCATTCATCTGAAACTTCAAAGATGTGCCTTAGAAAACTTCATCCGCTTATAGCCGTAATTTGAAGCAAATAAAACACGTTCAGACCTAAATCTGAACCTGATATGTCGCATTAGCTTAAACAACACGATACCCTTATGCACAAGATCAATCATACATTTAATACATCGCATTTCGTGATATCGATTAGTCTTAATAACTGGCGAACCTCAGATTGCATTGATAAGGCTATTTCTCTTTTTGCTAATCAGTCGGTGCTACGAAGGAAAACTGCCATGCGACATGTTATGAACGCCCGATTCAGAGATTAAGTTCACGATAAGTAACGATAAGCCGCAGCTGATTAATTATCTTGGTATGTTCGCGAAGAGAATCCATTTGAACGTTTTCACCCATCAGATACGAGGAACATACAGGATGATCTTACATTTGATTCATATGGAAGGCGACAGAGGTTGAATTTTAATCGCCCAGGAGAGAGGCTTGTCAGTATCGCCCGAAATATCACTTACCTTTGCATGTAATTCGATCGCACTCACAAACGGCTGTCAGACCAGGAACGATTTTGATTTATTACAGAAATATACATATCGCAACCTGTACACGTGTTCAGGTAGGCACGAGTCCGGGAAAGTGTTTTATTCTGTAGTTTGCATTGATCATATGAACATACTGCAAATTGTCAACACAAACACGAGTTGGGAAAGTATTGTTTAAGTCCATATTTTATTTATTGCTGAAATGATGATATATCAATCATTGTAAATATAAACAGTGTGGACACCTGTGAAGGTATACATGTGGCGGATAAGATTGTTTGATGACGTAAAAGATTCTGTGATAGCGCACATGAAATTTGATATGCCTGTCATATGAAGTGAAAATCAAGCATCACCAGTAATACTGTTGTCATTCAGGTAACATGACTGCATTGAACGTGCCCGAGAGGAATTCGCTTTGAAATTAGAAAACACGTCGAATATGAACATTGGCGTTTTATTCTTTCTTGTTCGAGGTGCAGATATATTTGCTATGACATACAAGTCTCTCAGTCGTTCAGGAGTCAGGACTCGTTAACTCCCTCATCAACCATTAGTTAATACCATAGTGGGTGAATGGTTTAGTAACACAGTGAGTCAGTTAATACCATAGTGGGTGAGTTAGTAAAACCAGAGACCATATGATATGGTCTCTGGTAAAACAGTGCGCGAGTGAGTTAGTTAATCTCATCGATGGGGAGTGAGTAAATAATAGGTCAAGTAAGTATTTAACAAGTACAAACTGAATATACAAGGGCTTGTTCTTACTGCGCGTGTCTTACTGCAATTTCATTTCAGCGTGGTTCTTCCAACGGTTCGACACTGTTGGTATATCACGACCTGGGAATACTAAGTGCCTAATGACGCCTGGGAGAATGATGATCATTCGACGTCAGTTTAGGCGATCTTACTACTCCACGGAGTTAGGTAATACACACTCACACATTAACTCACTCCTTGTCTCACCCCTCATTGACTCACTCGTTAACTCACTCATTATCTCATACGTTAACTCATTCACCCATTAACTCACACGATAACTCACTCACCCACTCATGATTTTGGTTTTTCAACATTGTATTTGCAGACACAATAGTGTTCAGTCTAAATACCTTAAGCCGAAACAAGTGAAAGTACATCTTTTCTCACAGCCTGCATTTACCCTCTAGGCTTAACGCAGAATGTAAGAATTAAGAATAAAGAACTTGAATTAGTTTAGAACAGAAACATCTTTGGGCGAAGAGTTCGTTTCGTCAAATGCCAGGTGAAGTACATATTTTGTATTACGTCAAGTAACCCAGAAGACGTCAATTATGGATAAGATGTATGAAATATGTTTGAAATTGATACTCAAATATATGTATACCCACATGGATACCTGAACATCCTTCCTGGTGAAACACAACCTGTACCCGCCAACATTACAGGTCAAAGAACGCGAAAATCTGAAAACTGTGTTTGTGAAACCTATATTTACGGTGTAACATATTTTCCCGTGTATTGATGATCTATTTGAAACCATCTTTGTAACACCCTCAGTATGCCTGCAGGTCAATTTACGACTGGCTTGCATTAATCTAAAAAAACCAAACATGTGTTAATACGTTATACGCGTAATTGATTACAGCTTGGAACAGTTTTTCGGTATCACTAGGGAAACAATACTTGGAGCTTGTGTCCATCAATATGTAAGTAAATGTTAGACAAAATGCCGATGGGCGTGGTGAATAATCTGATTGATTGTGTTTAGGTTTATAGCCACCCCTTAACCACATGGCACTGTGGACACTGGTAATGCGTTTCATCAGCACAGAGACCGAACCCAGGTCTTGCAACAACAAGCTTGCTTTGCCCATTAGGCTTACCCGCCACTCTTAGACTTAAAGTGAGTGAGTTACGTTTTTATCGCCTTTAACAGTATTCCATTCCAGCAATATCACGACACCTGAAATCGACTTCACACATTGCACCCATGGGGAATCGAACCTGGGTGTTCGGCGTGACGAGTGAACCCATTACCCACTAGGCTACCGGACTGACCTTCTTAGTCACAGACTGACGCTTAGTCTCTGAATATTAGTATGTATTTTTGTTTGAAACAATAAGCACCTTTGCAACAGGAAACCCACTGAGATGGAAGTCTAGGACATCTAGACTTGCTTCATTTAGGGTTTTAAAGAACATTGCAGAAAAGTCTAAGCAGAAGAGAAAACGACAAGGATCTGGGACTGTAGGACAGACTACTCTTAAACTGAATATCATGATTCGTGGTACAATATGGAATTGCAACCAATTCACAATACGCAGGAATCATTCCTGATTAAGATCAAAGTTTCACGGGCGCAATTGGGATGAAATGGAGATGGTTGTGGTTGACGGAGGAGGGATGGGGGAGGTTGGCCGTTGTAAGGCAGAGATAAATTATTAACGATGGACACGATGAAGTCGGCTGCGGCTGCAGGTGTTCCCACCGATGATGCAACCGAACATCCAAATCAACCCCGTTGTCTGTCTTGTCCAGTAAGGTATCAAAGTGGTACATGTGAGACCAAGTGTTTTTCATGTGGAATCACTACCTGGTAGAGTAGTAGACAATGCTAACCTTGCGTTCGTATTTACCCTCAGTAAAGTTGCCGTATTCTTTTCAAAATGTAGTTCCGTGGTTTACCTGCTGATGTTCTGAGAAATATGAACCAGATAAGTTTGCTTTCCTGTATTGGTGATTTATACATCTTCAGTCATGGTGTGGGCCTATAGATCCCGAGCCTTGTACAACTGTAGGATGAACAATTTACATGTGAGTCGGTGTATGAGTTAATAACACAATGGGTGAATGAGTTAGTTAACATCATAGTGGGTGAGTTAATAACAGTGAGTGAGTTAGGTAATACCATAGTGGGTGAGTTAATAAGTTAGTATTAACTAACTCCCTGTGTTATTAACTCACCCACTCAATATGGTATTAATTAACTCACTCCCCCGCTATGGTATTAACTCACTCCCCCACTATGGTATTGACTAACTCGCTATAGTATTCACTCACTCACCAATAATGGTATTAAACAATGGTGCCCTGTTATTAACTCACTCACATATTCTCATATCCACTAATTCACTGTTATTTACTCACCCACTATGGTATTACCTAACTCACTCACTGTTATTAACTCACCCACTACGATGTTAACTAACTCATTCACTCATTGTGTTATTAACTCATACACCGTCTCACATGTAAATTGTTCATCCTACAGTTGTACAAGGCTCGGGATCTATAGGCCCACACCATGACTGAAGATGTATAAATCACCAATACAGGAAAGCAAACTTATCTGGTTCATATTTCTCAGAACATCAGCAGGTAAACCACGGAACTACATTTTAAAAAGAATACGGCAACTTTACTGAGGGTAAATACGAACGCAAGGTTAGCCTTGTCTACTACTCTACCAGGTAGTGATTCCATCTGCGATTGTCAAGATGGTTCTGAGCCAACAATGTTTTTAAAAGTTTTTTTTTCTTTTAAATACATCTTCATATTTGCTGCGGATCAGATTAAAATAGAAGGTGTTCGGTCACTGAATTCGACAATACGTATTAATACATAACTGAATACGTCCATATTGCCAGACAGGGCAGTCTGTCCCTTTGGAAATTATACTGCTCGCGTTCAATCCGATTGGGAACACCTTTAGTGAAACTGAGCGTGAGGAAAAATGTTGAAGAATGTAAATATCGAGGTAAAAACAGCAACTGAAAAACCAATAAAATTTCAACATGATTATCGATTTCCCAGCGAACACACACAGCGATTGATCATAAGGTAAATAAACCTGTACCTACAACAGTGTATTTTCTGGATGACAGTTGTTAAGTCCGACAGTCAGGCCTTCTTTTTTGTGTGAAACGTCATCAAAACGGTGACTCAGCAACGGCTCATATAAATTCAGGAATGTGTTTGAAACGGCCTCCGCTGTAACACCCTCTATCCGTCACTGTCAGATTAGTTAGATCGCCTCAATTGACGTCGAATGATCATCTCACAGGCGTCATTAGGCACTTAGTATTCCCAGATCGTGAAATACCAACAGTGTTGAACCGTTGGAAGAACCACGTTTAAATGAAATTACCAGACACGTGCAGTAAGAACAAGCCTTTGTACATTCAGTTGGTACTTATTGCATACTTACGTGACCTAGTCTTAACACACGCTTGTATTGTTTCTCTACAGTGGACGAAAAGTAGAACTGTCCTCTCATCATAAACTCGCTCATTTAAACTAACTCTCAGTATGGTATTAACTATCTCAATCACTCATTGTGTTATTAACTCACTCACCCACTACGATATTTATTCACTAACTCGTTCACTCTTCTTTTAACTAACCCACCCACTATGGTATTCATTCACTCACTGTTTATAACTCACTCAATCAATATCAATAAACTAAATCAATAAACTAAATCACTTACAGTGTTATTAACTTACCCACTCACTATGGTACTAACTAACTCACTCAGTCACTGTGTTATTAACTCACCCACTCAATATGGTAGTAATTAACACACTGTGTTATTACCTCGCCCACTCAATATGGTATTAACTAACTCACTCACTCACTCACTCACTGTGTTATTAAGTAACCCACTCACTATGGTATTAACCAGTTGTTAAGTCATCTATGTGAACGTATTTCTTGAAGTCAGACTTCTCAAGACTCACGCCGAGTACATGAGTCTTGCCCTTAGCGATATTCCAGATATATGGCGGCAGTCTGTAAATAATCGAGTGAGGGACCAGATAATCCAGTGATCAACGCCGTTGGAATACGATGATGTGGGTCAAGCAAGTCAGCGAGTCTGACCACTAGATCCCGTTAAACACTTCTTACAGCAAGCATAGGTTACTGAAGATCAGGTCTAACTCGGATCTTCACGGGTCTATGCCGAAGGACAGGATATGTTTACTACGTCCAGCTGGGTGATTTTAGAAATTATCCAATCCTAGAACATCAAACGGAATATATTCAAAGAACAGATGAATAGATATCGTTGATTGTTAAAATGGCCTGACTCTGTGTCGATTTCCCACCCATCTGAGCATAATTTTAGAAAGACTTGTACAGTTTCCTACACACGAACATGCTGAACAAATGTCATGTCACTGGAAAGAGAAAGTGTAAATTTCAAGCTCGGAACTTGTTACCCAAATTACCTCAACTGATGGGTACCAGGTAGGTTTAAGGTTTACTTAGAACATTTCCGCTGAAGCATAAACAAAACGTTGATCCAGAGACACTGTCTAGTTGTTTTACCCATCGTGATGTTGAGCAGGATGATGTATATTTCAGACAATGACATAAGAATGTGTCACACATCAATCATTCACTCCCGACAATCGGTTCCTCGGTTACAGATCAAAGACGAGAATTGTAACGAGGCGCGCTGAAGCGTACCTTCTTGCGTTCATTAGATGCAACCGTAAATCAGTTAATGAAACTTGTATGTAACCTTGAGATTACCCTTATCAAAGATAAAGCGATAAAAGTAGTCTGTGGATGCAATATGGTGTAAGCCACTCGCCTTCTCGAACACTTTCGCGGTTTCTTTTGTAGGGTTGAAAATATATTCGGCATCGAAGCGATTTGTTTGAATCACGCGATGACTAATATTAGGTTCAATTATTTAACCCAAACGAAAGAGGACACGATACTTGCGAGTTTTAAGAAGCCTTAAAATGAAATTGAAAAGTCCGTATCTCTCCGTCTTCGCCATAATGATATAAGACGTCTGTGGAAGAGACGCATTCGTTACCACTCGCCCATTTCCGTAGACCAGTCGGCACGATTCGGCACGAGGTGGGAAGGCACGGGTTGAGATGGCACGTATCGAATGTTTGCGATGGAATTTTGCAAAGAGCATGAACATGTCTGCATGATAAACAATATTCGAACTGTTACGTTACATTATGTTATGTTATGTTATGTTACATTATGTTATGTTATGTTATGTTACATTCCAGTTCTGACCGTTTTACTTTCTGGGATACGAACTCGGATTTACGATGCGTGTTCTTGTAGCAATTAATGATTATCACCATCAAACACAGACTGAGTGACTGAAAATGCAGTATTTAGCAATATTTCAACCAGAAATGACACTCACACCACTTTGTTGCGTATACAGGGTCGAACCTAGGCTTTATGCGCGACGATTTCATCCACTGTGCTACACGATGTATAGTGTCTTAATGGACAATTACGACCACCGCAATTGACCGAACTAGGTCTCGTTGATGATTACGGTCGTTTTTTATACATTGGTCACATATATTTTTATTCTGTCGTTTCGCTAAGCTGCATTTTTATCTCTTTATTTTTTACTTACGTGTGATGTTTGCAGTTGTAGAGCTATTGAAGAATACAATTCGATATCAATTATACAAATCGTGTTGCCAATTATTGCGCTTGCCTGTGTCCTTGCCTCGAGCTATGTAGAATCCATAACGCGCACTGTGTCAACCCGACTAATATCAGGTCCACGGACAGAAATAATATAATACCCTTTAAGACCTTTTAGTAACTCTGATTTCAGGCAAATTACAAATTCTGTAACACGTCAATCTGACTACAACTGCGCGAACACATTGTTGTAAAAGTCACGTGTCACTGATGCAAGATTCAGGTTAAGTGAAATTAATTCCTGAAATCCTAAAACGGTAATAACCGTGTCAATTGCAGCGTAAGTGATATTGACAGTATTCACCGCAACGATGTCGTTTTAACACCCAAAGATAAATAGCCGTGAGGTCGTAGGGTACGCCCTCATACCAGCACCCGACCCTCACCATCTCGCCAAACCCACCCCCTCTGCGTGTTGTTACATTTACCATAATTTCCCTGTCTGCTACCAGACATATACAAGCTATATACAACGCCCATGTCAATCACCGACTGAAATAGACAAGGTAATCACGTCACTGATAACACCAGTAGTCTACACGGGTCAAGTGGGTTATGACCCTCTGTCACTATCAGTGTGAAATCCGATGCTTTTATGACACCAGACAGTAATTGATTCCGAATACGTTACACCAAGAGGATGCCCAAACTGTGTCGATGGCTCCAAGTCCATCCTGTTCGCTAAGCTTTAATGCAATCATTTGGAATTTACAACGGTTTCTTCCGTCTGACCATGCAATTAATTGTCCTGTTTGTGCAGGTTTTCAATTCGTCTTGGTGTGAATTGATTGTGTTGTGAACATTGCACAA
This sequence comes from Haliotis asinina, assembly GCF_037392515.1. Taxonomy (NCBI): domain Eukaryota; kingdom Metazoa; phylum Mollusca; class Gastropoda; order Lepetellida; family Haliotidae; genus Haliotis; species Haliotis asinina. The sequence continues at coordinate 47,452,112 of NC_090281.1, forward strand.
TGCAAGCTCACACCAGTTGTCGAACAGCGAGTCAGACTGGAAGAAATGAAACACCTTTCCTTATGTACAACTAACAGTTACAAACAGTTAAATTTAGCTCTTGTGTTGTTCCTTTTTAATCAGGAGCAAAAAAAGCTCATCACAAGTTATCTCTGCCGTGAAGATCTGTGAATTGATCTTTAGCACTTGATGCTTGTCGCTAGAGATTAGTAACGGGATCGGGTGACGTGGCTGTCACATGTCACTGCGCCCCAGCTGCGTAGATGGATGCTCATTATATCCACCATTGTTGACAGGAAGACAATCTATTTTTTACGGAACAAGCCGATTTACAGCGATGGCGCATTCGCGATTCGTGACCGTTCGTGACACCCAGGGATGTACCTACCAAAAAGCCCGGGTTTAAACATACACTATGAGGGCAAGCCCTCAATGCTGTCTAAATATGCAGCTTGCAGCCTATCGAGCCTACGACAATATTGGCTTGCTACGCTCCTGACATCAAGGGCAAGTCACACAGCTTCTTGCACGTTACGTAAAGATCCGAGAGGTGACGAGTGTGAATATAAGCTGATGAAAGGAAACTGTTGTTTTCTGTATCATTATTTGTTATTATCACCTATCACAGACGCTTTACGTGGGCAGCAAGGTAGTCTTGCAGTTAAAGCCTTAGATCGTCTGACCGAAGACAGGGGTTCGATTCGCGTGGATGTTTGCGTTCTACTTGTGTATGAGGGAAGTGCAATTGACTCAAGTCCTTGCGCCATGAGGGAATTAGTTTCTAAGTCTAGTCTGATATATGTGGTCATCATCTGTCCAAGCTGACCTTCACGGTTTTACTACTCACTGTAGTACCTCAAGCAGAGCCTTTGGATGAAAATATCCGTCTTACCATCAGTCTTCCTTTCCCCGAGCTTTACATCGTAGGTCGTGTTTTATCTAACTCTTAATTTAGTTGACACCCGGTGTTGTAACTAAAATACTGTTCAAATTGGCGTTATACCCATTTCCCACACTGAAAGAATTTATTTGCTAATTGTTATCTATGAGGTGGCACGGAGGAATGGTTGTAGGTTGCCATGGTGATGTAAACTGCAACAAGCCTGTTTGAGAGGCTTACCGGAAGGAGGGCTTGTGTGTGGAGTTGAGATCTGATAAATGACGTTAGGTAGTCAAGGCGTATTTGGCTGGATCACTGCCTGATTGCAAGACTACATTGGCTCTCTGGCTGTCGTTATTCTGTGTAGAAGAACCGTCGGGTGATGCACGTCGATTATATTTTGTGGTGGGATTGATTCTGTGGAGAAATATATGTATGTATGTATGTGTATATATATGTATGTGTATATATGAGAGAGAGAGAGAGAGAGAGAGAGAGAGAGAGAGAGAGAGAGAGAGAGATTGATTCTGTTTGCCATGCAATATGGCCGCTCTCGTGTTTTAAACACAACAAATTCCATTGATCCTGAGTTCAAATCCCGTGCGCAGAGCGATACAAATCTCAGGTAGATCTTGTGGCAGTCTTTTTGGAATTTATCAGGGCATGCATTGTATCGTTTGGCATTTCGGGGGTTGAATCATATTCAAGCTTAATGTATTCCGATAACACACATTGAATATGGACCATTTTGACCTTGGAATGGCGCTGGTTTCGGCGTTACGCATGACCGTCCCTTTTGTTTGAAGTCCCACAAATCGGTGTAGCCTCTCAGAACCTTTAATAACATCCCCGGCAAACACAGTGATCGCTCGAGTCCACAATTCGCCCCTCCGTGTCAAACAAACCACCTGGGACAACCTTCTTATACCAAACAGGCCGTCGTAGAGTAGCCGCTGCCGCCACAACAACACCCTCGGTACGTCCCCGCGACGGTGATTGTTGTGTACAGTCATCCACGAGGCGATGAACGCTAGCTCCGTCACATTATCCGTCTTCCAGAGAATTCAGGGTCATTATATCAAAATAAGGTGTACGCTTTTGGCGCCCATCCGAGAGAACGGGAAGAAATATTCTTGCAATTATCATGAAATATTTACTAACCAAGAAACCAATAATCTTATAACGCCATAATGACCAACATGTCTCTTGATTTGACATCAAATATTTACGTGGCTTTGTTGACAGATTATGTCCCCTGATTATTGCCCTGGCCTGTTTTCCAGGTGCATTATTCATGCATGAAATAAGCCTGAAACCCGTGCGGATGCTCTTACACGACCAATCAGCATTAACCTTTCATCACGGCAATACCGATCGTCAACTGCCCGTCTTCGTGTGACGTCATTGCTTCTTCAGTTTGCTGTATTTTGTTACGTAACCCGTAATTACGTCTTGACCCATGGCCTAGCACAACCGATAGTGATTTGAGGCTTTTGTGTATGAGACTAAAACTGAATTTAAACTTCAAATGGATGATGTCTAAAAAGGTAAATCAAGGCATGATGGTTTGCCACCTATCAGGTAGAATAACATATGTTTTGTTTACCAGACGCTATTTAAGATGGCGCCGCTCCAGTGTGCGCAAAACGGGACTCGACATTTGAAAGCACTTGGTACAAACTGTAAGTTATGTGGTTATGTTTTTTGAGTGTGTGGTTTTCGTGTTATTATTGCCTCTCCTCTACCCATCACTGCATTCTACTCCTCACAACCGCGAACACACCTCAGACAGAAACACATACACCTACTGGCGCGCACGCACGCACGCACGCACGCACACACGCACAAACACTCGAAGTTACCTCAAAGTCACACACACTTGCAAGGCATGCAGTCGCATTTGTAAAGACACACTCTCAAGCACGCACTCTTCAAGCTGCCACAAAGCCAAACATAGTGCATGACACACAGTCATATTCGTAAAGGCACACAGGGACAGGCACACGCACAAACACACGCACACGCACACGCACACGCACGCACGCACGCACACAAGTCAGATGCAGACACACACAGATCTGGCACGTCGCATATACCTCAAATCACAAGCGAGGATAGTCTGCAACAACGACAGTGACACCGCCGCCGCCGACATCCCGCTGAGCTGCTGTTGTTGCAGCTTCTAGCTCACTGTCAACATTGTACATTAGGGAATGTAAAAAAACAACAACACAAAGTCAAATGTTGAAGGGCTTATTTTAATGGATGGCCTAATATGTTAGATGCGACAACTTTATCACGACTTAATTCACGAGTAAAGATCTCCAAATCTGCTGCATCATTATCTTAAATCAGAAAGGATGGCATTTAATCAATCGTCATGATTTGATATTCAACAGGAGATTGTAAAACATTTGTCACATATTGAAAGGTTTACATCCCCGCCAGCCCGACAACAAAGAACCCGACACAATCTGTTTACATATAAGTTTGACAGACATGACAATTTCCGTTTGACTGTCGAAATTGTGGACCTGATATTTTAAACGAGACGAGAAAATAGACCTAGCGAAAAGTATTGGCTAAAACCTATTAGGTTACTATGACGTTTGATGGTTCGTGAAACATATTTATGTTGCCCCAACCTTTAGAACCGCCTCGCCTTTCTAGCTTTTGTTTTAGGCGGTTGGTTTAAGACAACTTTGAACTGTTGCAACGACACAGTAGCTGGGCAAGATTTAACGCGGGAGACTGTGGAGTGGGCAAGACGTTAAAGTCTTCGCCCTTTACGAAGAAAACTCGAATTCGGTTCCAGACCAGGGTCAAATTAGATTAACACTTAGCCCCTGAATAAATATAATCTTGATAGTAACAAATAAACCAAATTTCCATTGAAAAGGAGCTCCAGTGTGTTGTGAGATACTGAACCTAGGCAAATTTAAATTCCCTTCGTTAGGGCTTTAGTATTTTAGGGAGGGCTAGGTATTAGGGAAAATAATATGGCTCAGGGACTGAGAGACAGACAGTGTGAAATGTGTGCAGCCCAGTTTTGCTGTCCCCCACCGTGATATTGCCTGGTTAATGCGAGAAGCTGTGTATAACTTTATTCATTTGCACATAAGACAAAGCCATTGTTGTGAAATTCAAGACGAATAACTCTTTCTCTTTCTCTCTCTCTCTCTTTCTCTCATCTACATTGCTGTGCGTGAGGGGGGGGGGGGGGGGGGGTGTTGCTGGTGTCCGGAATGGATCCCGTGTGCCTTGGGGAGAACTACTGTTGCGTAAATAGGATAATCGCGTTGTTTGTCTACATTGCTACATTAGAGCAGCAAGCAATCACAATTGCACAATTGGTATTCCAAATTGGCCAGGATCTCGGCCAGTGTTTCTTGTCTATGTCGGTTGTGACTTGTTTCCATTCGAACAATTTATGTGAACAGAACGAACTAACGTTTAAAGGGGAAAAAGCTTTGGGAAAATTGGCACGCCCAGCCAATACCACTGTTAACTGTTTCAGGCTACATTTTTGAAGTTAATTTACAACTATGTGGAACTTTTCTGCAGGCACTAGGCATTATGTGTTGGTGAAAGTGGACAAAATAGCGAAACTGGTCAGTAATATGGCGAGCTAAAATGGTTACCTCCAACAACCCTTCATGCTGATATGATGTCACTTATAGGATACGATGCTCATTGTCGTTACGAAATATCTACAGACCATGATGATGTTGATATATTTTCTGACTGTGGCTGAAAACAATATGCACTTGCAGTTTGTCCTGCATCACTAGTGAACCGACACACCCAGAGTTATGTCTCCAGGATTATTGCATCCACGATTACTGTCTCCAGGGTTACTGTCTCCATGGTTACTGACTACAGGATTACTGTCTCCAGGTTTACTGTCTCCAGGGTGACTATCTCCACGGTTACTAGTTCCACGGTTACTGTCTCCAGTGGTACTATGTCAAGGGTTTCTCAAGGGTTACTATACGCAGGGTTACCACATCTCCAGCGTTAATGTCTTCAATGGTATTCTCTGTCAGTCATACCACGCGTGCTGTAACTCATCCAGCAAGTTAACATTTACCATTATGTCTCCCGGTTATAATGAAGATATGAAGGGTTGCTATATCTCGTTGGTTACTGTCTCCAGGGTTATTATCTCCTTGGCTACTGTCTCCAGGGTTACTGTCTCCAGGGTTATTATCCCCTTGGTTACTGTCTCAAGGGTTACTGTCTCCAGGGTTATTATCTCCTTGGCTACTGTCTCAAGGGTTACTGTCTTCATGGTTACTGTCTGCCAAGTTAAGTACATCTCCAGGGTTACTGTCTCCAGGGTTACTATATCTCAGTCATGCCACACGTGATGTACCTCATTCAGCATTTATCATTATGTCTCCCGGTAGGAAAGAAGATCAAGATATTGACAACTTCGGGTGCAAAAAAAATAATTGTTGACATTTACGCCATCATGTCATGTCCCGCAGGTTGACCTCGCTCAAGATGAAAGTGGTGAGGAGATGACATTGAGCACACGGTTTCACTGACAGTGAAAACATTTTTACGCCCCTGGTGGGATGTTCTATCAATAGTGCGACAGAGGTAATAGTCTCAACAGATAGTGACACGATGAGGAATGGAATCGGGATAGTCATGATGACGAGCGATCATGTAACCCACTCAGCTACCCTACACCCGTCAAACCCAACGAAAACCTTTAACTTGTGGTATTACAACTATCCGCGACAACGCAACTCCGATATATCACAAACGATGTTCAAATATTCAGTCCTAAATGTGCCAGCAAACAGCTTTCGTTAATACTGCCGTTTAGTTTTCTGATGTAAATATTGCAACACCTTTTAAGAACCTCGTATAGCAAACAAACTGAAAGTTCAGTTTAATAACAATGCTTAGCTGACCACGCCAAATTTAGCGGGGAGTGATGAACTGCAAGCATAAATCTTAACATGAAGAGCTGAATTACGAATTAATGCTTGATATCCGAAAACGTATCTTATGGAACACTCGTAAATTCTATCAGAAATATTTCAACAGAACCCAGTTTGCGTTAATTACTTCGAGGCAGCACTTTTACCACGCACGCTGTTATTGCGTAAAGAAATCATGTTTCAATCAAAATTCAAAAAATCTAAAAGCATAATGATGGAGCTAATATTCCAAGTGTGAATATAAATTATGTTCTATCAAGTTTCGAGATAATGCAATTACATCGACTTTCAAGTTCACTTTTCATTTCGTTTTCTAAATAATACGTCTGTTGACGTGTAAGGAGCACTAGTTAGGTCGAATTAAACAGGGCCTTTAGGCGCCTAATGCCACCAAACGTAATCAATCAACAGCGACGAGGTTTTGTTCAGAAGTTTTGCCACTTTGTGAAGATTGAAAGAGGTGTTTCAACCATTTCAAGTTGAGAAATACGTTTTTCCTAAGAATATCACTCTTACTATCCCAAATGATGGAGTAGCTAGCGCTGGCTTCAATCGTTACCAGGTTTTATGAAGACCTGACCGATGTAGCCCTTAAACTGTCAAAGCATATTTGCTTAAGGCGGTGCATGCGTAATAATTTACAAATAACAATGTCTTATTACAAAGATGAAGTTCGCAGGAAGAAATGTATTTACATAATCAATATGTTTTTACATCATCTACTTAGAGGCACGTTGTGTGATAAATATTATAAGATACTGCCATTGCTCATGAATAAATTTTATTGTATTTTAGTCGTGATCGTACTGAGAGAAAGAGAGGTACGTGGTTGTGTCCACGGTCACAACTCAAATCAACTTCAGCTGCTCTGGCGGCGTAGAGAAGGTGAATGGGTGTCTGTGCTCGGCAAATCTACCTTACATTAACCCAGTGTTGGAAACTCTTGGTGCCTACATAATAACCTCACATGTTCCGTTGTCTTTGTTGATCCATCAATGAAACGATACCTGTACGATGAAATGCTTATTTTGTATGTTCCCCAGTGAACTGAGAACGTGCACTGGTCGTTTGCCGAAGCGATGCCACTGCGCCACCAACGAAATCAAATATGGTTGAAGATATCATTATTCTGCAAGGATATCAGAAATGCATATAATTCTGATTACTGTTTTTTTCAACACTTGTCGATAAAAGTTTAAAAATCCGCTACATTCCTCATGTAATTAAATATTTGACTCGCTCGGTTGAGATCATCTCTGTGCGTTTTCCTGCTTCAACGTCAGCCGATTTTAGCGCTCTGGAGCTGTATGAAGTTTGTCCGATTCTACAAACGAATGCATTCTCGAGGCCCTTCCATTTACGCTTTCACTTCTTGCATATTACAATCTCAAAGTACGTGTCCAAAGCTAATAATAATAATTGATCCACTGATTCACAAGAAGCAACGCTTGGTTTTACGGCCTGTCCGCCATTACAGTGACAGGCTGACGTAACCTTTGACCTTGCACTGCCAGTCACCCGCTGTCCGAGGTCTTTGTGGTTCTGGGGGTAATTTAGTAAAGTATTTACACGTGCGATGACCACCGACCACAGGTCACCATGTGGTCTGCGCGGACAATGACAGTTTCATGCTTCTCTCTGCACTGAGAGTGAATCTCGATAAGCAGCCTTATGAGTGCCCTGACGGAAGAATTGAAACAACGGTCGCATCTTATCACGGGATCCGTTAAAATATTTTCATACCCCGCTCTTGACTTCACACATTCTTCGTATTGTTGAGAAATCATGGCGGAGTGTCTTTGTTCCTGGACCAAGGTTAATGGCTTAACCTCGACTAATTCTGGAGAAACTAAGTGGTTTCATTAATATGCAAGTACTTGCCATAGACGTGATAATGGCAATTCTAAAATCATGTCAGCGTGACGTGCTATAAAATATGCTTTTCAAGACTTTTAGTCAACCTTCTTTCAAAACTAAAGTTGACCATAAAATAAATAATATTTAGATCCAGGTAGGATTTCCCACATGGGTGCAATGTGTGAAGCCCATGTCTGGTGTTCCGCAGCGTGATATTGCTACTGAATACTCACTCACTCACTCACTCCGAACGCCTTAACCACTAGGCCCTTCCGTTGCCCCTGGTGGTGATCAAACCTGTTTTTTAAAAAGGCCTATCCAAACGCCATCGGTGTAACAGTGAATCGTTTCAGTTACGATTCTCTGTTTCACTTGTACATTTCAGTGTCGAAGCGGTTCCAATACCGTGACGGTAGTAGTCTTGTGGTATCATCCTCTTGTTCGTCCCGACCACATTCCGGTGCTGTTGTACAAACCAACATCAGAGGTACGACTATTGTGAATCTATGTTAAAGTATGGCAATTACGATCTCACCAGCTTTAAGATTGCTCTGTACAACGTGAGACCATTGTACGTAGAGACATTCTTGGGGGCTGTTCTTGGCGTCCACCGTCATGGTATCCAATAATTTTACAAGAAAATACATGATCTCAGTAAGTGGTACCTTCAGTATGTTATCATCTAAATTTATTCTACTTGCCATTTTTTTGTACACGTTTGTCGTATGTTTTGTTTCACATGCTTATAATTGTAGTACATTAGATATATTCCTGAATACACACGCTAAAATAAACGTGTTTGAGGACATTTACGATCTGAAATGGAATTAGCAATTTCTCATTCTTAAGACTTCAATTTCCCAAATGATTTTCATTATCAAAGAACTGTTTGAACCCTGTTATTGTTTACGTACAAACAAACCCTCGTATATCTAACGATTCCCACTAGAAAACAATAATTGATAATCTCATCTGGAGTCGATTCCAAGTCGCGACAAATGTCAACACCACCAGCCCTCTTGTCGTCAACGGTCTGTCATTCAACGCTTCGACATCGAATCGATTAAGTCCTTTCAATACGGATGGAAACACAAGGGCTCGAAATCGGTGTTCTTAAACAAAAAATAGAATTGATCGGCCAAACTCTAGAATTGTAGTGGATGATGGAATCAATGCGAAGCTAAGGTTCGTGGGTTTAGACAGGTACATAAACTGCCGAGATTTTGAATAAAACATTTCATTGTCTACGAATGTAAATGTGAAAGTTTTATCAGTGCGGTATCTCGGGAACGAAGTCATGCATTTATGTGATGCGGTGAGGTTAACCCTGTCACATGTCACTGACTAACGTGCAGTTTTCTCCAGTTCTGTTCTTCTGGAAGGCTCTTGGTCGGTCCTGTGTTCGAAGCTCTATTTAGGCGTATATAAAGTCAGTTAGCGCCAGAAATACGAACAGGTGTTAAACAGAAACAGTGACGTTCTTCTCTGTGTTATAATTATCACATACCCTTCGTGGATCTAGTAACACATAGAAAGCGCATATGATCATCATATCAATTCCCAAAATTGGCGTCTTGGGAAAGGTGCTATAGCCAGATTTCACTCAGCCCCTTTGGCGATTCACTGTGAGATGAGACCCTCTGTCACGATAGTGTATGTGACTATTCCCACTGTCACGATACCCTATGTCACGATGTTGTTTGAGACTGTTCCCACTGTTACGATACCCTGTGTGATGATGCTGTATGCGACTATTTCCTCTGTCTCGATGATGTATGTGACTCTTCCCTCTGTCGCGATGCTGTACGAGACTATTCCCACTGTTACGATACCCTCTGTGATGACACGACGCTGTATGCGACTATTACCTCTGTTGTGACACTTTCTGTCACGACGGGTATGTGACTATTCCCTGTTGTACGATTCCCCCTGTTACGATACCCTCTGTCACGATGGGGGTATGTGAGTGTTCCCTTTGTTACGATACTCTCTGTGACGATACCCTCTGTCTATACTCACGTTAATCTCCACGGGGATCATAACTCAACATGCATATTGCCAGATTAATGATGTACACAGTTGCATTAAATGAAGAAAACGACAGCAATATGTCTGGGGGACACGAGATGTCAGTCTCAGGGAGATCACATACATCGTCATCTTCATGTTTGCTGCAAGGCCCCTGCGGATTTAGCCGTTAAGATTCGAATAACAATAGATTACTTTTAAGGCTGTTTCTTTGAGTCAACAGGATTTGTGTATATCAAAGTTCGTTGTCCTTGCGTCCGTTTTTACAAGAAGAAATAATGATATTTGATCTCAGACGAGGCGTTATTGATACACCTGTGATGTATCTATTGATTTCTGCCTTTAACGCTTCGTCGCACCGAATGATCGTCAAGACAATGTTTATCGCTCACAACTCTCACATCATGATATCCCAAGAGCAGGGCGCACAGTGCATCTCTTGTACATGATACTGTAGACTGTGCAGAAAAAACACCATCCGATATATATTCACAGAGCGTATCAGAAACTGGAGTTGTTTCCCTTATGTATGACAGGAAAATGTGATTCTGGGTTCTACTCCTGATTAGGTTCTGGGTTTGTCGGTACCATACATGTCGTTGTGGGTTAAAATTTAAAAATTAAGATGTGAAATTTACCAGAGGTTTTCATACAGTCAGCGACGTCGTGATATGACATTGCGAATATCGGTCTCCATGAATGAAATGTAGACTGAGCTCAAATAGTAAGCAAACACCTGAAACACGATTAAATGGAATTTATCTACTATCAATGAACTCTTCCCATCGACTAACATGTTAAAACATAAAGATCGGTCAAGTCATCTATAACACCAGAGAATTATGTAATATTATTTCATTGTAACAGGAAAGCTCTTCGATCACACTTCTCAATATCATTGTTAAGTGATCATTAACTCAAAATTGAAACTGGTAAATAACTACAAAACCTGCAACCCCACTAGAGGTAGTGAGTCGAGTTTTACGCCGCACTCAACAATATTCCAGCTAATTGGCGGTGTCTGGATCAGACAATCAGGTGATCAACAACATGAGCATCGATCTGCGCAATTAGGAACCGATGACATGTAAAGCAAATCAGCGGGCCTTACCACCCGATCCCATTAGTCGACTTTTGAGACAAGCACAATCGCCTTGGAGCAGGAAGTCTGGGAATGTGAAACGATTACACAAGAGGAGGTGGAGATTTGGTCCCTGTATGCTTGTTTCCGTGTTTCCGAAGATGCATGGAAATGGGCATATCTGTAACGTTCATCAATAGAAGCGCACATACACGGGACTCGCATGCGTCTCCACACTCACGCACGTGCGTTCACACAGGCTCTCCTTTCGCTACACGCACGAACGTTCATGTGCCATGTGCACATTTTCTTTGATTCCGTGGTTGCAGCATCACAGGCGATGTGCATTTGAGTGGGAACGAGCAAGACATTGGCCTACATTTCTGTCAACGCAAATATATTCGTCAGAAGGCTTGAGTAATTCTCACCATGGGATTTGGGGTCAGGATGATCGCCTTGAATCCAATGCTTGGCGTAAGAACCGACTTCAAAGTCGGCGGTGGACTCAATGAATTATCTGATTTTGTTTTATCGTTCGTCGATCGTTGTTCGTGCCTTTATCCTCGTCGTTATCGTCCTCATTCAAAGAAACAGGCTGGCCTTCACAAAGATCGAATAATTCTAATTGTAGCGTAAGAACACTGCACTCGCTCACTCTTAATGAAAACTCAGGTATGGGCTTAAGACCATTTCCAAATAAATGAATAACTTAGGTTACTAGCTGACAACTATGGTGACGAGAAATCAGAGTATGATCTGTGGTATTTGAACCCTCAACAAACGGATTGTTGCTAGTGTCTCGATCAGCCTTGGGTCGTATGACCCAGCACCCACCCATTCTTTCTCCTCCGCGTATGCAAACAACACTAACTGAAGCATTCCCTGTGAGGAGGGGATTTCAGGCGTAGAATAACTGTCCGTTGCGTTTGAATTAATACTGGATTTGTTATATTTCATATGTATTTGATGACATCATCAAGTGCAAGTGCATGTTTCGAGCACGGGAGGTAATAGTTGACCTTTCAGAGAGATTCACGTATTTATTCCTTACAGGGATGGATGGGTTGATTTGGATGCATTCCGTTGAATCGTAAATACATGTTCATTTCATATCATCAGCTATGTGACTGACACGTGTATATATCAATCACATGGTTGATATATACAACACATCCTACATTCCCACGCCGCGGAAGATTTCGATTTCACATGCGAGCGGGAGCCATCCGTCAAGAAGACCCAGTCTTTGTTGATACACGGTGGCTTTGATTGCTGACAGATTTAAGCTTTATAAAAACATTTTGAAATTAACGATCTTGACCGTTTGATGGATGGCAACGGTCACTGATCGGTCGAGGAGGGTCTTGCATGAAGACTTTAATGGCAGGAAATGATTGTTTGAACTCTTCAGGAATGTTGTCGTCTCCCAGAGTCGCAAGAATGGCTGAGTTCCAATCGTTAGACGAATTATTACAGAAATGAAATGAAAAGCACATTGGTTCAAGAGTTTATTGATCTGAGCCAATACTCTACCTGTAACGAAGCGGAGCGATATTTGGCAGGTAGTTGGTTGGTTGGGTCTGACATTTGAAGTTACTCGGCACTCTCACCCGATTAAACCATACTTACATAAATCTGATATGGAGCAATGATGGTCGAATAAACCTTGAAATATCAATAGATGAACTGCACCAAAAAGAGGTTAATAGCAAAAAATGTTTAGAATCAATACACTAAACTGTCGCTGAGTTGGTGTAAGGCTTAATGCACTTATCAGACTTTCAATACCGGTTTGACGTAAACTTTTCTGAATGGCTCTGTAAATATTCATCTTTTAAAGTTTTCTACTCAAGGCATTTTAAAATATAACTAGTCATAGAACAGTGTGGATTCTTTCATAATACTTTGTGGTACCTGTGCCACCCGTTTCGTTCATATTACAATATTTCATTTGTCTTGCCATGACACTGAATGAATAAGATTTTACGTCACATTCAGCAATATTCCAGCAATATCACTACGGTGGGCACCAGAAATGGACTTCACACCTGGTACTTATGCGGGGAATAGAACCCGAGTCTTCGACTTGATGAACGAACGCTTAAACAGCAGGGCCACCCACCCACCCCTCGCATAACAGATTAAAATTTGCTAAAATGCAAACATCAGCTGTCGTTTAACTCATGTTGAGTTCTTTTATAGTAGATTTATGTCATTTATCTTCACAATACAACTACATTTGACATCAAATGTTAATTCCGGTGAATAAAAGGCCCTTCGGAAACTGGTTATTATACCCACTTACAACCAGGTGCATCAGTTGGATAAAATGGCAGTGGTGATATGGATAATCGTCTCATCATAGTGTACTTCGGGAAATGTTTGTAGTTTTTGTGTCAAAGCAGATTCATTCTCTCATATGATCAAGATCACAATGAACATTCCATGCGATAAAATAAGTTACCGTTGCAGAACACTGAATGCTATGTCATTCCACCATGGTCACACGGGGCTTAATTAATCGCCTTCAGCACGTGCAACGTTAATGACCCCTTCCTGTACCTCCTGCCTTCTATGTCTGACAAGTTAGTCTAGCGATGCTGATCACTCGTGGACATATTCCAGCTGACCATCAATCACTGAGGTTAATTACAGCTTGTCAGAATTGGTCAATCCAGAACGGACAACGTACACCTGAGTTGGAATCAGCGTCTTGGGCAGGGACTTGACGTGCTTCCTTCCTCATCCTATATCTATCATACATTGACGTTTCCCAGCACCCCCAGGGGACCCCTCATCTCGGCCTGACCCACACCAACTCCCACATCTCACCCCTCTAACCCCAAAGTCCCTCCGCTCCCTAGCCTTCTGCATCATGACCCCTCATCTCGGCCCGACCACCCAACAACTCCCACATCGCACCCCTCTAACCCCAGAGTCCCTCCGCTCCCTCTTCTGCATGATTACCTCTCATCTCGGCATGAACACCCCCTCCCCTTCTAACACACACACACACACACACACGCACACACACGCACACACACACACACGCACACACACGCACACACACACACACACACACACACACACAAGAATCACTCATAACTACTCAGCAATGAGATTCTCGTCACCTCAAAGCATCAAGAATCTTGTCATCGCACGAATGTTTTCCCAAACACGGAGCCATATTCAATGTCAAGTATCTCACACCAGAGACCATATAATATCATATGGTCTCTGCTCACAATGAGCCATGCCAAAAAAACGTCGGCTACATAATACCGGCAGTACAATTTTAACATTTAATGGCATTGTATAAATACAGATAGGTAATGAAAGAGAGTAATTATACAACATTTTGACCTGACCGTTCACATTTTGTTCGGACCTGAGTTAAAACAGAACATGCTGAGTTAGCTTCCAGATGAGACCTCGGGGTATATAGACACCCTGAACCCCCTCCAAGCCTAAACTCACAACTCCCTAAACTCAAGATATAATCACACACATCATACTGCAAACATACCGTCTAACCCACCAACTTCACACGACAAGTATACCCTCTAACCCACCTGTGTCCCAAACCTCCCCAGGACACTCAAAATCATCTAACCCTCTCTCCTACTCCCATCCCTACCCTGTAAGGCCCTCACGATGCCTGTCTCGTCCATCACTGCCCACCCAGTAAATGTCAACCAGAATCCCCACCCCTTATCACATCCCCCAGGGTACCTGTTTGTCTGAGATACAATGGCTCCTTCACATAGCTACCACCCGTCCTGCACTTCATTGTTGCCGACTGATCACCACACTGTTGGTCAAGCTATCGGAGGCTTCACTCGGACAATGGCGTGATTCCTAGTCATAAACGTCATTGTTCCGTGAAAGCCAGACAGGCGCGAGGGAAAGAAAGATCGAACGATGCTGACGGAATTAAAGATTTGTTGAGACTAGCAGACGGCAAGACCGCCGAGCTAACACATTTCTTTTACATCGTCCAATTGTATCGTCTGCGGGAATTACACGCGACGTGTTTTCTGGCTACTGTCGCTGATGTTGTTACAGCATGTTTTGTTAATCAACTCGTCAGCGCGACCCGCCTACTCAATTTTAAACCCGCACCACAAGCCCATCAAAATTAGAGACCTTTATTTTTGCAGTTCTTCATGAACCCTAACCTTTGACCTTTAGAGTCATTTCCGTAAGTGATAATTACTGCATTTCCTCTGACCGGGTTCTCTGTAGCCTCCGGATTTATTGCTTGGACAATGAAAATGGTCATTTATTTTTGGCAGCACATTATCGCAAAACACCATTTTGCCTCCTGCTCATCTTCATAATCAATTAGCAGTAATCATGTGATCTCGCCGAAATTACAGATAATCACTCCTCCGGCTAAAACTGTGACCATTGCCATGACTTCCGACTGGTTTTCTAACCGTGTGACTCCCAAGCCTCTGCGCCAAATTTCCTTTGATGTCCAAGTGTTTATTGTGGCTTTGTTTACAAAAGCCCAACAGCGAGAAATGATATAACAAGCTTCAAACACCCGCGATCGATCTCATCTTGTATTTTGGTATTATATTTCCTGTTCAAATCATATTACGAAAGAAAGGCTTGACCTTCAGGGAATTGTTCCAGGCAGCGTTCTAAGACCGCAAAACTCACCGATAGAATGCCAGTCAAAGAAACCTGTACATATTACTAGATAGCTATACATATTAATAGTTTTCTGTGAAACCGATCTCTGTCGTATTGTCGACTTCATTCTTCTGCTACATAAATCGTGTCTCGGGACAATTTGCATAAATATTTGAAGCCTGCCTATTTGCATATATAAACGTTGTTAAGTTTTTCTCTCATAAACATATTTCTACAAAAAGAAATACTGAAAGCTTGACATTTGTCTCACGCATGTATAAGTGACAGGGGTGTCGCAACAGTCACCATTTCACTCGAGTTGTCTGTTTCATTTTGCATAATACACTGTAGTTATTGGACGTATTTGCCTGTAGTTGTGATCTTATTGAGTGGAGATAGTTGTTTTTGTTTTTTTTACAGACGTGTGGAACAAATATACTTTATTCAAAGACACGTCACGTTAGGGCAAATTTGAATTTCACGTCTTACAATTTATCATTGATAGTATGATATATTTTATGCATAGAATCTGTAGTAAAATCCGACCTGGTCTAGACAGGACTCATTGTAGTGATGTATGGTGGTTCCGTAAACTTCACTTCCGGAGAATAACACGTGTTTAGTGTGACGTCATTCCTATCTGTTACTCGCTAGTCTGAACATCGTGTCTTAGATTAACAGGGTTTAATATTTGTCTGTTTTTACCATGTGTACGATGCGAGTAATACAAGTGAGTGGGTCCGGTTTAACCTCTCTACGATCCAAGTAACACAAGTGAGCCCGGTGTTATACCCTCTTTACGATGCAAGTAATATGAGTGAGTGAGTCTGATTTTACCTTCTATGCGATGCAAGTAACACTAGTGAGTCCAGTTTTACCCTCTTTACGATGCACGTAATACATGTGAGTGGGACCGGTTTTCCCCTTTGTATGATGCAAGGAATACAAGTGAGTGGGGTCGGTTTTACCCGCTGCACGATGCAAGTAACACGAGTGAGTGAGTCTGTTTTTTTTGCCAATACTGCAGCAGCATCAAGGCGAAGGACACCAGAAGTGGACAGTGAGTGTACTTGATAATTTGTTGTTCCGCCCCCATAACTCGGAAACCCCAATATCTTCCCCCTTCCTCTCCCCGCCTCTCTTATCCCTCCACACCCATCTCCACCTCGCTGATTGCCAACTGAACATCTACTGATAAGCTCAACGATATATTGCAAGAACTTATTTACCCACATTTGCCTTGGGACACAGAACAGACTGTAATCATGGACTGGTCAGTTCTGAAGCCTTGCCTTAAAATAGCCAATGTCCAGACAATCGAATGATGACCCAGGGATATTATCCATGAATCATTCGGTTTAATCCAGTTGCTTGCTGGCAAAAATATCTGAACCTTCTCGTTCGGGATCAAATAGTCAAATTAGAAGTGTCCACAGATTGCACGTGCTCATCCTGGTTATATTCAACACAAACGGAAGCCACTGTTGTCTGGCTGGATTAGAAATGAATTTGTACTTTACAGACAGTCTCAGTAAACTAAGGCCCAGTATCATTATTGCTACGCTGAGTCCAACAAACCCTAGTAGAAGGTCGCGTCAGCTAACCTTTTGAAATGACCAATCAGAACTCAGCTTGCCCAGCTTCGAAGGTTAACACATATCGTTTGAACCGTTACCTCGAAAACTCGAACGAATCCGAATGCTATTTTCCGCACGATCGCTTCCGAGTGATACAGATGGAGGACGCCATTATTCACAACAATGAGTAAACAGTCGCTGTTTTTGGCAGTTTTCTATTATTTTATTCCCTTTTGTGGAAATATAAGCTTATAGCAACCATGTCATAAGAAACCCCTTAGCTTATGTACTGCAGGTCAGTTATCTGGGTTATATGAGGACTTTCGTTTGTTGAAAGATCAGTGTCAGCGATTGGGAGAGTGAAAATCAAAAAAAAAAACATTTCGTAAGTCCCGCCGGAGCCTAACAAGTAGCCGTTGCCTGATTGGTTTAATCCGTTGGACCGTCACTGGTCGTTCAAAGGTCAGTTGATGCGACCTGGCACTAGGGTTTGTTAGACTCAGCGGTGTAACGAATAATACTTAGTCTAAGTTTACTTAGACTGACTTTACTGGTGACCTGAAATGTTCAAACATTGTGTTTTACTTGAAATCAGCTGAATGAATTCTCCCCTTTGAGATGATCCATCATATTTAAGGGAAAGAACTATCGTCGTGAAATAGTTACATACCACGAGAAAAAAATGACAGAAGCGGAGCTCAATGTTTAAACAGAAAATGATGAAAACACCATTTGTCAGTTAAAGGACATTAAAAGATACACATCAAAGCATGTTTTCGTTTCTAGTGTTTGTCTCCCAAAGGGAATATCGACATGGAAGTATGGCCGTGTAATGACAGCGTTCAATACTCGTGCCCAAGGTGGAGTTTTAATCTCAGTATCAACAATGTGTGTCAAAAGTTGATGCTTGATACTAAACGACGTATAACATTTATATTCTGTTCACACATGTGTCCGTAAAATCCTACAAACTGCCCCTGAAACCATCTTGTTACTAGGAAACAGAAGGTAAATGTAATTAAGTGTAATTCACCGCCTTCAGGAACAGTTTTCCCATGCAAATGTATATGTATCTTTTACCATGACTGAAAACGACAAACGATGTTTTCACTGATTAATGATCTATTCAAACATGTGTTATTCATAATTTTTCAATGGAGTCTTAGGGAAACTGCTAATGTTTCTCTGGCTTTGTTTTTTTTAAATAACGTAACACGTGTTGCCCTTTGCAAGACAGTCATGTGATACATTTTGTTCATGTTTGGAGTTTGTGAAGAAAACCAACTAATGAAGACCCCATGAAGAATCCCTTTGCTCATCCTCCGTTGTCAAGGGTGTTTGCACAATTTTCTTCATAAGCACCCTAGATCTATTATTAATCATTCTCGAATAGCACGGCCCTAAAACAGAACAGTGAGTATTATTTTAAGGGAGTTAACTGACAGGGCCGATCCCGAACTGACTGAAAGTTTTAATGTTACGGATGGCTTTCACTTTGACATGCTTCACATTTCCACGTCTTGTGCTTAAACTGAAATGGCGTTTATAGCGGCACTCAACTCTATTCACTCTTTCAGCGTCAAGCTCATAACTAAGCGGCCCATTGCTAACTAAGCGGTCTTTATTGGTAATGTTTTAAAATTATGGACGCCTACCAACCTACAGATGTAATAACAAGCTCGGCGCCAGCCCGGGTTTGCAAACATTTCTTCCAGATTTATCGTCACTTGAGACAAAATTGCCTTCAGTGGTAAGGGTAATGGATATTACTCTGCCAATAAAGTCGACATTGTACCTAACTTGCCATAGTTTGTCAGAATGTTTGGCCATTTGGCAGTATTATTTCCGACGTAGCATATGTAGAGATGAATTAGTTCCACAATGACATATGGAAGAGAGCTCTGATATGTGGGGATCGATGTCTTATGAAAGAGATGGATGTCGTCCAGGTTGAACATGGATCGGGACATGCAACATGCTTAGTATTTCATCTGAAAACTGTTTTTGCACATATATATCGGGTTGGGGTGACCACTGAGGTAGAAACCAAATTTGCCTCAGCGATAGTCTGTTGCGACCAGCTACCAACTATTGCAGTACTTTTGCAAAGGTTTCCTCCTTGTATAGTTTATATGACGTAGAAACAGCCTGAAGTACTTTCAGTCTCTTTTGATGACTGACAAGAAACATGCTATCCAGATCAAGTTTGCTGAAGAGGTAACAAGGGCGAATAATTCTACATCAAAGTGAACGTATCTGGTACTTCCTGTATTTTGCGGTGTCAGTTTCTAAATTGTCGATGGTCATACATACTGATGCATCGATAGTTTTTTTCGTTCTTTTCTACAGTCAGTTAATTGCTAGCGGAGACTTAACAATTGCAATCCAGCAATTGTTCGATGCATCGTGACAACCCTAATATCCAACCTGGATTATCCAGAGCTATATAATATTACAAGTCAAAACACTGATTTCACAACTAACTCGTTTCCAGTCTGGCTTCTGTCCTCTTGCACAACTCAGTACAATAACCGGTCCAGAATTTTTAGACCAACTCATTCAAATGGATATATAGATATTAATGAGTATTATTTGATACATCTAATCACTTTTATATTGCATTTTATATCGCTCCTTCCAATTCTTGCAAACACGTCCTGCAGCTTGCTCCTTCGTACAGCGAGCACTGACAAACGGAAACCTGGAAATCTCAAAACGAGGCTCGGTCGCGAGAAACGTTTGGAGGTCTGGTACAGACTTGATACTATACCAATAATATTGTACGTTCAAAAAGTAAGTTCAAAGAACACATAACAGATGTAACCAGTGAGCCAGATGAACTATGAATCATTCTGCGACCTCTTTTAACAGGGGCAGTTTGTGACGTAGAAATACGATTTTATTAAAATTTAAAATTAAGATTAATTGTAAATTACATTTTTTATGGTGCAAGGAATTCAAAATCTCTGTTTTTAGCGTTTCCTTTCACTTTCACTGGAGAAGATTCGGATCGGTTGAAAAATAGGTCATTGTCTGAATTTGTCAATGAGACACGGTTTTTAAGGTCTTAACTGGGTCGTGACGCTTCACTGGGAGCTAACCAACTTAGTACCGGAAGTAGCTCCTGGTGAGACTGAAAGGCCCTAAACTCTGGGCTCGTTCACTACCAGACCTGGTTTGAGCCTGATTCACCCGAATGAAGCACCCTAACAATTTAATTTCATGATCGTGACAAAGTCTGTTTTTGATAACGGACAAACGACGCCATGACAGTCGATGATGAAGCACATGTCATGCCGATGTAGAACGTGTACACTCCAGACTGACGTAGTATAATTCTGCTAACCAACCAGTCCTTGTTTGAACCGCTGACTGTCGAGAGCAAGGCGGGGTGAAAACAAGCACCATCATATTAATATCTTTTGTTATCGAACCGCCGTCTTACCACTGTGTGAACATACTCTCTTCTTCATTAGATCACTCAGGGGATCTTACGCTTAGAACAAAGATGCATATCATTACAAGATATCTACAAGGAATTCGTGATGATATTTCATTTATTCGAGACTTTGGTTGTATTCGTTTATACCTCGTTTAGTCGAGACTATCTCGATGTATTCGTTTAAGTAAATGTGCCGTTTTCACTCCGTGTGCATGGAGATGTGTGTCGTCTCGATAATTTGGTAAAATTATATCTCTGTCCTCCACACACAGAGAACGCGACATTTATTGAATTACTAAAGCTTATTTCTTTCTATATGCATGTCAGTTATTTATCCCTGGATTTATTGAATATGAATGTGTCGAATTTCGGCCAATTAGACACAGAGGCTGTATTTAGTCTCATTAAAAACAATGGGTGGCCTGGTGGTAAATGCGCTCGTTCTTAACGGTAACTTCCTAGGTTCGATTCCCTACTTGGTGCAACTACTGGAAACGTTCTCTGATGTCCCTTCCTGTGTTGTTTGGAATATTGTTCAAAGTTGCTTTGAACATACTACCCATTACATCTCCGAGTACAGTGAAGCAGATGTGGTCTTTTATGAGTTCCATGTAGTCATGGAAATGGTACATGTTTACAGTCACGCAGTTATGACACGACTACCAGTGCTCTCTGTAGTCTCACGTGTTGTGGTCGACAAAATATATTACTCTGAATTGGCATGTTCCTCCAACATGAAAGCTTCAAGTGAAAGTCTTTCAAACTGAGTAGTTTGGGTGATAGAAGACGTTGTTTTACCTATACTTCGTTTTGGTTGCCGAGTAGATTGGTAATTACTGCACTACAACCCTGCTTGTTTACAATCAACACACATCTACAAATCACTCGGTCTTCAGAGAGGTGCGTCTCATGCCGGTTTGAGAAGGATTCCTATCAGTTCACAGAGTTAGGTTCATTCAGGAGGCACACCATGAGATGAACTTTGTAGAGGACTATCTCTCTGTGTTCAAACTCATGGGCTAGATGCTGATGCTGATGAATCGAACATCACAAACGGGGGTTCGCATGGATTTTGAACAGCGGTTCCTGTTTGGGCAAAGGGACGCAACAAAATGTTTGGGTGGCATTTAGCCGTTATCAAACATGTGTTGATATCTCCAATGAAAGGACACAATGGTTGACACATGTGATTTTATCCGAAATGCGTAGAATGATGCCATGCTAATTACACTTTTGACTAGCAGGGGTAAGAGAGCTCCGGAGGCCACGGTCTCTTTAATAGTTCCTACGTGAATCACACATTTGTTTTGATATCGGAATCGCGTGTGCAGGCCATTGTGTAGCATCAGGAGAATGAAAAGAATTTTAATCTTACTTAATATGCGCAGTAACATTATCCACGTGACCTTATTGATCTCATTAACCGGAAGTACTCCGGAGAAAAAGGCATCCAACAATTTCATGTGCCCTTTATATTAAATGCGAAATATCTTTGTTGAACGTTCACTAAATGTCAAATCATTTTAAACTATTATTTTCATCATAAAAAAACCCAAGTTTTTTTCAAGGCATTCCTTATTCCGAGCCCACAAAATACAAACCAGGCGGTATGTCCTGTCATATTTGATGTTACACCCTGGGGCTATTCATTCCGTATCGATAATACATAAACAGTTACCTTGGTATAACCTGATTGTTCTTGATCAAAAACACCTGAGCTTTCAGCCTAATAGCCGAATTATTTCCAGGAACTTTATGCTGCAGACAAGTTCGTTCATGAGTCGTAGACAAAGATCTGACGAGTTCCGCTACTCATGAAACCATTTAAGATTTTTCCGACAGCAAATTAGCCTGTCTATGACAAACGTCTTGATCTTATCTTACGACCGCAGAATCTATTTCCCCGGAGAACCGATATTTCATCTTGAGTCCAAGTCTTCTTGCAAGGCGCAGAACAATGTGTTCTTTGAAGCAGTTTGTTACAGCGTGAACGACGTCTTCACTGTCCAAACACGTCACAACAACGTGGTATAAACTGCGACGTTGTAAACGTTGTGATCCCGACCTTTGCTGATTTAATTAAGTTTCTGTATTGATGAGTGTGGATATAAGGGTCGTTGACATGAATGGAACCATGTGGGTATATAACGTGTAAAACGGCGATTTTTTTGGCCTTGACGAGTGAATGTGAATTAAGGTCCTGCACGTGGCAGACACTGTTTGTCTACAGACTCGGGTTTTATTACATATACACCTGGGATTCGTCTACCACCGACACACATATTTACTGAGGGAAATACATAACGGAACACCATTTCATGGCAGCTTTCCTTTCTTTGTCTCAGATTTCCTCCACAGCGCTATTCGTTTCCGAAGAAAGTAATCATTTTTTTTCGTCGTGACCTTGCTCAATTAATGGCATATGGTGTTCTCTGAACGTTCAACTCTTATATTGACTACACGTACACTTATTTTATATCAGATCATATTACGCACTTCTTGAGACCACCTGTTGTGTTGGTCAATCACACTGAAGGTCCGGGTTCGATCCCTGGTGGAGTACCCGTAAAAAATGGGTACCCGTATGGATGTGCTGGCAATGTTTCTGTTTAGTTCATTGCAGCCAACAGTCATTATGGCTGTATAATCCCCATGGAGCTGAGAAAATATCGGAAAGTACGATACATACTATGACCAAGGATAGTAATGTACGTAACGCCGTGCGCAGGCATTTTACCTGGATATGAGAGCCATGTAAGCAGACTAACACTATTACTATTGTTATTTACTTGTAACAACTGCCAGGCTTTATCACCTGTCTCCGGAGTTATACGCCCCATCTTTTCAAAACGACATAACTGTTCCGTGCGAATGTGTCCAAACGTGGTTGGAAGTTTGGACTAAATGAAAGGTAAAAGGATGGATGATGGACGGGTAGATGGGTGGATGGTGAATTCAGGTGGATGGGTATGTAGTTTTATCAACGGTCAAACCTAAGGACATTAATTACCTGGAAATGATCTCTTAATCCATGGATCTCTTAATCCATGGCAGGTTTCAAAGTTACCGTTAAAACATCATCCTTAAATTTCCTCAAAGTCACCTGTTCATCACCGTATCGCCCTGCATTCATACTTACTCTACTCGTATTTCACCCTTGCATTACTTCTTCGTTACTCTTATATCGCCCTTATAATTCCCTAGCATCGCTGTTTCATCTCCCTTGTATCGCTCTTACTTTATCCTTACATCACTTTTATGTTACTCCTACATCTCCCTTACAATTACTTAGCATTGCCGTTTCATCACCTTACATCACCCTTACATCACTCTGACTTCATTCTTGCATCAATACTACATTACCCTCACATGTTTCTTACAATTACCTAACACCACCTTCCTTTTCATTACCCTTGCATCACTATTACATCTAACGGCACCTTTACATCAAGCTAACATCACCTTACATCACCCTTACATCACTCTGACTTCATTCTTGCATCAATACTACATTACCCTCACATGTTTCTTACAATTACCTAACACCACCTTCCTTTTCATTACCCTTGCATCACTATTACATCTAACGGCACCTTTACATCAAGCTAACATCACACTTACATCACTTTTGCATCACCTTAACATCACTCTTAAGTCAAAACGTAAAGGCAGAATTAGAATATTAATATGGTGTTTTGTCAGTTATCGAGTAAGTGAGTGGTGAACGGCTCCTGTTGCTTCAAGTCGACCAATCAGTACAATGACTTCCCCCTCCCTCTGTGCTGCTTAACCCTGTCTGGACATGTTGACCAGTCTCTGACGACTGGACATTGCAATTAATCACGAACTCAGACTGGTCATATTTGCTACTTCAATTGTCCAGGACGTTTCCCCTTTCAGCTTCCGCCCATGTAGAATATGGTGGCCTCCCGACTCCGTCGTCAATTATTCTAAACGATGTTAGTAAAATGTTTCTACCGTGTTTGCCAAGCTAGCTGGATCTGCAAGACGTATGTTCGAATCCCAATTTATTTGAGTTTGGTCTTGGATGCGTAATTTGCAAGATTCCGTATTTGTGGCTTTTGTCTACCTGCCGTTACTCATCCTCGATAATGAGGTGTATTGTCTTGATTCTGTCATACCCTCGGACAAGTAGGTATCATTTATTCGCTTTCAGGTGAATAGAGTGAGTGAGTTGGGTTTTACGCATCTTTTGGCAATATTCCAGCAATATCACGGCTGGCGACCCAGAAATGGGTTCACATATTGTGCTCATGTGGGAGATCGAACCCGGATCTTCGGCTTGACGAGCGGACGGTTAAACTGGTATGTGTCTGTGGTCTGTAAATAATCGAGTCTGGATCAGACAATCCAGTGATCAACAACATGAACATCAATCTAACGCAATGTGGGACCAATGACATGTGTCACAAGTCAGCGAGCCTGACCACGCGATCCCGTTAGTCACCACTTATGACAAGCATATGGGTTACTGGAGATGAATTCTGTGCTTTCGTCACTGTCCATGAAGGTTTCATGACCCGTGTTCTGATCATTTGCCAGCCACTGGTTCCCTCGAGATACCTCGAAATAAGTTTGATATACAGAGTGAATAAAAGGATTCCACAAACACACTGAAACGCTTGCTATTGCCAAATCCCAACTCACGAACGATCGAACGAGTAATGAACACCTGATTACGTATTGACCCAAGTATCGACTATCAGGGGTGACAGAAATAACCCACAAATGTAATCCACGAAGTCGACCGGTGCTTTTATACTTCACAAACATCACGTTTAAAACCAGCACTTAACTCCACTGCACATCCTCTTCGCCCCAAAGGTCAAGGTTACTTTAAAGATCAATTGGAATCCAAGTCGCTATCAACACGCCTCGGTGACTCCCGATGAAATAGGGGAATGTCTTTCTTGGGTTCTTCTTTGAAATCTACTGATGTTGTTTCGTAAGCATTATGCCTATCACGGCCGCAGAGCGTTTCCTCGGTGAATCGGTGGGAATGATCAGTCGAACCTTGAGGTCTATTAGGTAGTGAATAGAAGTGCTAATGCTATTTTAACAGTCGGAGGAGGGGCCGCGATACTCCGTAATGATTGATAAACGTGGTCCTTTCACGTGTATATTTTCAGGGAAATGTACTTGTCTGTATGGCTAGTGGACCTGAGTGACCCATGGGGTTCCGAAGCGGAAGAGGTCGCTTTAGTACCCGATCTTTGTGACAGGCCATTCACTTGAAAAATATATAAATTATATTGGAATCAATAACAAGAAAGAAATTGTAGATCCCCGAACGCGAGTAAGTTAATCTGGGTTCTCGCCGTCTCTCTCTCTCTCTCTCTCTCTCTCTTTCTCTCTCTCTCTCTCTCTGCTTTCAAGTCCTCAGTTGCGATATCGGAAAACTCCGTAACTCGTCTCTCACGCAACACCATTACATTTTCTCCTCAAATTTAAGTTAACATATGATTCATAAACAACACTAAAAGCCAAATACATATTGTATTCCTTATGGAAAGATCGTTTTTCTAAAAAAACAATAAACCTGTTCTCTCCCAATGAGAGCTCGTTCCCTGAGACAGGGTGGCAGTGTCGCTGCCAAGCAAATCAAGAACACGGCGACAGGTGGACCCTAAAATGCCAGTCTTTATAAGCATAAACGTCCGAAAATACGAACATTGTGGTATTTTATCCTAAGTCCATGGAGACAGGCACGTAGTTTGTAGAAAGGGCTCCAGATATAAGAGGCTCACAGGCGTACAACAATCAATAGCCCCTATCGGAGCTCTCTCAACAATGTACCGACCTGACAAAGACGAATTTCCTTTTGAATTGCAATTAGATGAGACATAATACACTTTACAACAACTCGCCGGTCTGTTCCCTTTTCTAATTCTATTTCTATCCCATCTCAGCTCAGGGTGATTAAAGAATCAATTTATCTTAATTTGTGGTGACCAATGCCACACGGAAAGTGTTCTTGCTGATTAGCCATGCATCGTCCCAGCATGTTCGCTGACAGTTAAAAGATGGCGAGCCTTCTGAACAGCCTGGCTGGATAAAGTTGTGAGGTTGTTGATGTCTGGAGTTGAGTAATTGTGATGAAGTTGGATGGGATGCGTGGTGGGGTCGGATGGGGGACTAGGTGGTTAGGTTGGTGGGTGAGGCTGGTGGGTGAGGTTGGGTGGAAGACTGGGTGGTGAGGCTGGGTGGGGAGTGAGTGAGTTTAGTTTTACGGCGCACTCAGCATTATTCCAGGTATATGGCGGAATCTGGATCAGATAATCCAGTGATTAACAACATGAGCATCGATCTGAAAACCGATGTCATGTCTCAACCAAGTCAGCGAGCCTGAACACCCGATCCCGTTAGTCGCCTCTTACGACAAGCATACTCGTCTTTTATGGCGAGCCTAGGTTGCTGAAGACCTATATTTATTCTTCCCCGGATCTTCACGGGTCGGCTGGGTGGTGAGGCTGGGTGGTGAAACTGGGTGGGAGGTTCAGACGGAGGCTACGTTCAATAGGAGGCTTGGTGGGAGGTTCATCTGGAGGCTGAGTGGTGAGGCAGGGAGGTGAGACTAGAGGTCGGACGGGTCGCCTTACGATGGCAGAGGATGGCCGAGGAGACATGTTTGGTGATAGTGAGGGGAAGAAATCAGTAAGCAAACTGACTGGGCCACAGCTAAGATTGGCTCCCAGTTCCATGTATCTATCAACTAGATTAAATTGTAACAGGATTTGAAACTCGACAGCTCAGTCACTGAGAAGATGCACAGAGGTTGACGCTGCGCCCGAAGAAATTAACCTTCTTCACTGCAAACCCAGATGGACGAAATTCTTCAGTGCTTTCTGAGTGGCCGAGCGATTAGACTTCTCCTGGAAGCTGTCATGTAAGACTAATATTAATTGGGTTGCGTTGATCACTCCCATTTCGTCTTAAACCACCTCAGAGCTAGTGGGATTACTACAGGCGACGAACAGCCACTAAAAAAGATAAATTAGACATCTTTGATTACAACTTAATCGTGACAAGCAACAACTGTATGTAAGTTTCGTGAGAAAACAGATCAAAGGGTTGACAATATAAAAGAGGTTTCTAATGCGTCTCTTTCCGGCATATTCCGTAACTTGCCGAAAAGCATTCGGTATCGTTCGTAACAATTCGTATAAATCCGGCATACACCTAATATTTTTTTCCCGATACGAAATGATTGTACGCATCCTACACGAAAATAAAAGAAGAAAAAAAATCTACATGGTTACGAGAGTTTCCTGCCCCTCATAGATACTCGAATACTGATGAATTTATTACATACCATTGAGAGCCTACATTTCTGCAGTTTATGGAAAGTGTGGGTGATAGCACACAACATGGCCGTTGCCTGTAGCAGCGTGTTGAGCGACATGCTCAGATGCTTTGATTAATTCTGATCGGTTCCATCATTATGTTGGCTATTAAAGAGTGTTTGAAGGGTCGCTTTGAACTGAAAGGTTGAGAACGGTTAAGCGTTAATTAAATGTAATTTTGTTCCATACTGAATATTTTGATGACATCGGTTCCTGATAGCTTCGATCCATGGTAACTGAATTAAGTCAAACGAAGAATCGCATGTCGACTGAAAAACGAGTGCTTCTAATATAACACCATCTGAGTCTTGGAGTTACTCAGCTTTTTAACTGGCTTCCTAGAATCTGAAATCCGAAAGAATATACCAAACCTCTAATCTAGAGTTAATTCAGTCTCATGAGCACAGGAATCAAATCTTCCATTCCATATGATACGACGTGGAAGTCGAGGATCGAAATATAATGTCTAAGTTGTTCCTTACAAACGAACGCCATATCGATCACGTTTTTTTTGTTATTTTATACATATATATATATAAACAGAAAAGCTTTCTATCTTATCTCATACTCTAGGTAGCATGCTGACTTCTATAACTAAAAGTCTATGTCACCAGAGAGGGATCGTAAGTCTAGGTCTGTTGGTTAAAGGTTCGTCCGTCCCGTCGAAGACCCCGGTTAGATTGGTTATTGCTAAAAGCGGCGTAAAACCATACTCACTCACCTAATACTGGCGGATCGATGTCCATTATGTCAGTCATCATTGCCGAATGCAGCGTTAAAAAACAAATAAAACAAACCCAAAAGAATATTTGTAAACTAAAAAAGAATTATTCACCTTCAAAAAAAAAAAAAAAAAAAAAAAATGCCCCGGAGAGCGGAAGGTGGGTGACGCCCACAGTGGAAGGTCAATACCGAAAGACGTCACCAACTGGCCTATGTTGTCATCTTTTCAGTGAGGGAAGACAATTAGTGCTGGGCGTAGCCAGGGTCTCAGGAATATATGGAACTACAACTCAGCATCTCCATGAGACTGTACCCACATCGACATTTTCATCACTCACTCACTCACTCACTCAGTCAGTGTTTGTTTTCCAAGCATTGACCTACAAACTGTCAAATGAGTTGATTGACGGAAACACATGCCGGGGAGGTTATGTCAAATGCACCACTCAGAGATGGCAATAAAATTATTTTATTTCATTTTACCGAGGCTGGCTGCAAGTTGCGACCCGTTACGACATGGCCTACGGTTCTAAATGTTTATTGGCTTAACACCGTGGCGATGTAAAAAGAACGTAGACCAGCACACAGCAAGCTGGAACTCAACGATTTATTGTAAAAGCCCTATTTCATTGATTTGACCCTCCATTTCGATAGTAGATCAAAGAGGTATCATTTTAAAGAAAAGAACAGCCACTCTAAAATGTCTAAAATGGCGGTTAAGCATGTTGAAGTCACATATGTCATTGTGTGTGATCTTGTTGTTTTATGTGAGATCCTGCAAGATAATGCTCTACATCTGAATGATTCTAATAACTCTAATAGTTTCTGTGAGCGATCGTGTCTTCCAGAAAAGGCGTCTTGCTTCACCAACATGACCTTTTTTCCATAAGTTTGTCTTACAATTCTCCTGCTCATTTCTCTGTTATATTTTTAGAATTTCGATGCAAACAAATGGGAATAGCGCACACTTTAAATGTTTGATTTCGTGAGTTGTCAATTTCATTTCGTAATGCAAGGTTCCCAGTGACGCACGGTCGTGATATCGGACACGGGAAACCTAAACATTATCAAGCTGAATAATGGAGGACAATTAGCGAAGCAATTAATGGGTCTTGCCCTCGTTCACTATCTGTATCCTTGATGTGCGAGATGACTTCGGTATCTCTGTTCTTTAAAGGGTATTTGTGTCCTTTAAAGGGTATCTGTATTGTTTCCAGGGTAGGTGTGTTGTTTAAAGGGTATCAGCGTGATTTCAACGGTAGCAGAGTGATTTCCAGGGTAACTGTGTTGTTTCAAGGATATTTGTGTGAAAACAATCTGGGCAATTTCCTTGGTAGCATTGTGATTGCTATGATAGCAATGTTGTTTAAAGGGTATCTGTGTTGTTTAAGGGGTATCTTTGTTGTTTAAAGGGTATCTGTGTTATCTGGAAGATGTCTGTGTTGCTTAAGGGGTGTCGGTGTTGTTTAACGGGTATCTGTGTGATTTCAGGGGTAGCCGTGTTTTTGAAGGGCATCTGTGTTTTTGATGGGTATCTCTGTTGTTTGAAGGGTATCTGTGTTGTTTGAAGTATGTATGTGTTGTTTAAAGTAAAGCTGTGTTATTGTCATGTTTTCTTTATGTGTGATATGCTGGATACCCGAGATGAGGTCCTGATATCTAAAATGGTTTCATAAATTCAGACAACTTTCAATGTTATACGAGACATGCCATTGTATCCGAGATTGTTCCACGATATGCAATATTTTTCATGAGATATGACATTGTTCCATGATATCCGAGATTGTTCCATGGTTTACATGATATTCAAGATTGTTCCATGTTTTATGATATCCGAGATTGTTCCATGGTATACTTGATATTCAAGATTGTTCCATGTTTTATGATGTCCGAGATTGTTCCATGGTTTACTTGATATTCAAGATTGTTCCATGTTCCATGATATTCGAGATTGTTCCATGTTATACGTGATATCCGAGATTGATCCATGTTCCAAGATATTCGAGATGCTTCCATGCAATATAAGCTGATCCGTTGTACTGTAAGTCCAACATCCACCCAAGCGCTACTAGCTCGCCGACCGACAGTGGAACCAACTGTCTAAGATAACCGAGTCGCAACCAAAATGTCTGGTCAATCAACAAATTTAAATCTGATTTGCGGTGGCGAAATTGCCCCAAAGGATTGCAGAAATCTTATTTTCTTGGGAACAGGATTTATTTTTCTCAATCAAATGAACGCTAAAGTATTTTACATGTTTTCATTGAAATGTGTTCAGTCGAACTTTGTACGTACAATGCGGCATATCTGTTCGATTTACGTCTAACAAGTCGTAATGGCATCACGATATGATTAATACCAAAATACCAATTCCACAGGTATCAAGTCGTAAATGTACAACGTCATGAGAAGTATGACACGTGACCGTCCTTAACATTCTACATATCACCATTTATACACACTTCTGTGTTCTGAATAGAAAATGTTCTTCTATAATTATTTCGACAGTCTAGGTCTTTCAACATGTTTTTCATTCGGGCCTTTGTTTATTTGATATTATGAGGAAGTGAATATTTTTTATGTCTCTTTCAGCAACAACTGACTTTATCACGTCGGTTGTAAAGGGACGAAATTAGGTTGACCAATTTCACTCACCTCACGTATTTTGCCCTTGCCATGAACACATACAGAGAACGTTACAATGCAAAAATGTAACGCCAGATCGACCGTGTGCTCAAATGTTTATCCCACGAAGCGAGACATAAACGTCGATTGTAGGGAAATCAGTCGTTCAGACCGTAATTGTCGCTTAGAAGTCCTCGTGTTAACCTTCTCGAGGTCGGATGAATAGAAAACACATTCCGAATGCCACATCACTGATCTAGTACGCGGCGCTGTGATTGGTCGGAGGAAAGGTCGTTCTGACATAATTGGGCCTGGAAGTCTTGCGAGTGTCTTCCCAACTTTGCGCGCCAACTTGCGATATGCGACACAGGGCCCAACTTTCATGCAGTACGAGGTGTCTAGTGGCAAGCGTATATTCAAGAACTAGACAAGCATAAATTATTAGGCTGGACCAAATGTACAGCCAGCTCTTGACAGTCGTTATAGTTGGCAAATTTGGGGATGGTTAGACAGGAAATTTGTTATTCCTGCAAGGATTATCGGTTCTGTACTTTCAACCAACAACAATGAGATCATTCGAAAATGTATGAAACCTTGCACCGGAGGTACTAAGGTCTCATGAGGTGCTGTGACCTACTTAAGGGCCCAATTGAGAATAGAGACAAGTGGTCGACAGCGCATGACCCTAGCCGTCGGGGAAACTTTAACTGACGTCGAAAGGCATGCACTTCTTTAATTGTGTGTTGAGTGTTTCAATCAGAAATTAAAATCTCCTGTCAGATGGAAGTTTATGATTCGATCCCGTGTACGGTTCATAGTACCATAAATCCACATACAGGGCCTCTTTGGGTTGTGCTTGGCTGCGTCTCAATTACGAACTGAAACTCTGCCCATAGACTGAATACATATCATTCAAAGAGATATACCGAGAGAAACAAGTAAAGGAACACAGGAAAAGTCATGCCGTTATTTAGTATCATCCATATTCAATCACTAGCTTTGATTAGCGCTCGGTTGTGTGTGGGGGGTGGGGTGGGGGTGGGGGGGCAGGAGGATAATAATGCGGGTGTGAGCGGGTGGGGAGTGAGTGACGCGTTCCCTTATCTGTTTCCTTAGGTGCAATTCCTTTTGAACTGAAAGAACCCCCTGCGAGATGAGAGTTTCAGAACCAGGGAAATTCTAGGCTTGCTTCAGTTAGGGCTTTAACACAACAAAAAGGACTGTGATTGCAGGAAGATCCATTCGAGGACTCTGAGACGGGCTACTCTGCCCGTATGACCAGCAGTCTCTCAATGACGTCATTGCCGTAATCGTCTTCTCGGATACAGTCGTGCATGTTCAGTCAACCATAATGAAGTGAACTACTTTTATGGCCCCATGCCTTACAGATTACCTCTTTAATGTGATTAACAGGTATACAGGTAAGGAACTGCGGTAATTACTAGTACTTGAATGGTCACGGAAAATGATTAGCCAGACTTTGGGATGAGGAAGCTGATTGGTGCTGTAGCATCGTACTTGATAGACCAACGCACTGTAAGTTAATGCACCATTACATCAGTCTTATAGAGTATTGTGTTCGATATTACACGGCCGTTAACAAGAACATGACTTGACCACAGCATGACTGTTGCTACTTAACAAATGGTTAATCATTCCGTGCTTGGAGTTTGGGTAGCGTGTGTGCTTTTTCGTTTGTGTGTGCGTGCGCGCGCTGTTAGGATGTGTGTGGGCATTTAGGTAAGCGCCTGAACGCTAAATGTGTCTTTCTTTTGGAAGATCAGCGTGTATAATTAATTTTCGAACGTTTTCCACTTTTCTGATAAATTTTAACGCTTTCCAATCAAGAAAAAGGTGACTTGTTAAAAATCCATAACTTAAAAGACTGCTGAATCATTCCTATTTCTGCAGTGTCACGTTTTACAGTTGTCGCGCTCACTGAATCAGTAAGCATGCTCTTTTTGGATGTTTAAAAATGAATATATCGCTAATAACAAATTGAAATGGATATTGTCATTTTTTGTATGGAAAAAGAACGCGGAGGATATTTTTGCCCATTACACCAAATCTAACCCGGATGTTCACCTGGAGACAAGCAGGGGCTTTATACGTGATGTTATAGAAAATGAACGCGAAGAACATTTCCAGAGCCCGGGAGGGACATTGCACTGCAGTTCAATATTCATGGCACACGAGAAGAGTCAGTGAGTGAGCTTTGTGCCTCTTTAAAAGACATATTTTGGGTATATCAACATCCGAGGTTTTGTTTGGTTGATGGTCATATCACATTTAGCAATATTCCAGCTATATGGCGGCGTCCTGTAGATAATCAAGTCTGGATCACACAATCCAATGATCAACCGGATGAGCATCGATCTACACAATTGGTGTACGATGACATGTGTCAACCAAGTCAGCGAGTGACCTCCCGATCCCGTTAGTCGCCTCTTGATAAAGTGTTACGGAAGATTAATTCTAACCAGATCTTTACGGGAGACAAGCATGGGTTACTGAAGACCAATTCTAGCCCAATGGTTCACCGGGAGACAAGCAAGGGTTGCTGAAAACCAGTTCTAACCGTGGGAGACGTTCTTCATAGGGAGACAAGAACGGGTTGCTGTGGCGCAATTCCACCAATTTGTGGTATCAAACATGGGCCCACTTGCACAAAGCGATCTTAGCGCTACAATTATCTTAAGCCTATACTGGAGAATGGGAGTTACAATCATTGTAGTGCTAAGATCGCTTTGTGCAAGTAGGCCCTGGACCACTTTTGTCAAATCCATAAGTACAGTTATTGTACTAAGCATAACCGTGGTGTCTTTGTCTTCAGGGTGGACAATGCTTGAAAACACCGTTTATACAGATAATTTTCTCAGAAACCTCCGGTTCAACGAGGGTCCAAGTTCAAGGCAATATACTTGTACGCATCTTTAATGATATACTACGTTCTTTAACGACGTCGGGAACTCGAATCAACGTGTGTCTGTACTAATCAGGTGTTGCTGTACATGTGACTGACATGTCGAATAGCTAATTGGCATATTGAACATCTTAATTGGCAGATTTCCTTTGAAGCATCTATGGCGATCATTCCCGATGAATTTCGTCTCTATTTTCTTCGATTAACACCTGCACGAGCTTTTCATGCCAATAAATATGACGATATCATGGTGAGATGTCAATCAAGGTTTTCATCATCTCGCTAGCTGGTGGGAAAGAAGCGGTAATTAACAGATTGTCGTGACATTTCCAGTCAATGTGTCTTGATTATTAACATTGTAAATAGCAAAGCTCAATGAAATCAATCAGCTTTTTGATTCAGAAGCTTTATTTAACTTTGCATGGATCAATGGTCAATAGCACCCTGTCCCGTAGAAGATCGATGCAGATTTCTAATGACAACGTTCTTTTCTAACGTGACTGAAATCGGTGAGAGTCCATTGATGGGCTGTAATTGACAAGGGGGCCGGGAGACGGGAGGGGGAGGGAGGAGACACAGAAAGGGGAGAGGGTTTGAAATTAAAGGCAATGTTTTCATTTCAAAGATTATGGTCATTTCGTTAAGACGTCTTCGCTTTGATTGTTAATAGCAAGCCTTGTGTGCTTCAACCATGCTGTCAATATGTCCATCACATTGATGCGATGTAATTGACAAGGATGAGTTAGAGATCACCACATGGGGGTGCAGAATGGAGACAGAGACTTCAATAAACCTAGTTAAGGACTAATAGTTATTTTTAGAGGACTTCACACAATATTCCTATATTTAGTGCGGTTTTTGTGTCAAAATTTGTCATTTAAATTTTCATTACCTTTTATGTGGTTATATTCACTTGAACTAACTGATGAATCCCAAATGGAGCAGAACTTTAGAAATGTACTTATTGCGTGTAAAGTGCAAGATCTCATTTCCTTCCGTAACATGTGATGCGGACTGAGTGAATAATGTTTTATGCCGTTTGGGGCATCACGGCTGGTTTTTGAATCTTTCAAAGGTCAGGGTGGTTTGTTTACCTCAACCATCTCGTACGACGTGTGTCTGCGTGCGCGCCCGTGTGTGTAGGGTGGGGTGGGACTGCTAGCAAGCGTATGTGCATGCATGAGTTTGTGTGCACGTACCAACGTGTGTGCGTAAGGGGCAGGGGGTTATGTGGTTTGCATGTGTGTCTGTCCATCTCTTCTCGCACTGTTTCACCATCCCATCTGCACGAGGCCGCTGCCACTTGCCCATTCTTAATTACTGGATTGACATTTTATTATCAA
Organism: Haliotis asinina; assembly: GCF_037392515.1. NCBI lineage: Eukaryota > Metazoa > Mollusca > Gastropoda > Lepetellida > Haliotidae > Haliotis > Haliotis asinina. The sequence goes on from NC_090281.1 coordinate 47,487,551, forward strand.
TTTATAGTGGTGATTAGCATAGGTGTTCATTTCAACCCGCCAGGCACTGACTCGTTCTGCAGATGGTGTTTTATATACACTGTGTCGTCTTTGTAGATGGCGGTAGCAGATGACCTCCCAGGTAGCTGTATCCGATGACGTTGAGAATCAGCCAGTAGTATGTCCTTAAATGTCCTTAAATCCCAAATTCTTTTGTTTAATGGTTTTCTTTTGATGACGTGTTAATGAATTCCTTCCGTGTGGTCCTCGCAGCTCATTTCATTTTGCTGTAAAACCTGTATGCCATGTCGGGAAAATACGGTCAATTCGTAATATACGAAACTTATGGACATCGTTAGGATCACTTGTATTCGAATTACAACTTTATTGTGATTTAAGTATTTCTTTTGTCGCAATAACATCACAGCAAGAAAAAACCCAGAGCATAACAAGAACAGAGCATCACAACATCACAGCAAGAACACAGCAGTGCAGCAAGAATACAACACAGCAATTTCACAGCAAGAACACAACATAGACATATCTCAGCCGTATAAACCACCACTAAAATAATTTCAGTGATTGGTTGAGTGAGCGAGTCTAATTTTATGCTTTACTCAGCAATATTCCAACTATATGGCGGCGGTCCCTAAATAATCGAGTCTGGACCAGACATTCCAGTGATCAACAACAGGAGCATCGTTCTGCGCAACTGAGAACCGATGACATGTGTCAACCAAGTCAGCGAGCCTGACCACCCGAACCCGTTAGTCGCCTCATAGTCGCCTTTTATGGCAAGCATGGGTTGCTGAAGGCCTATTCTACCCAGGGACCGGACCTTCACGGGTTCACATCTTAATGCAATCACTGACTTATGCTACTATAGAATTACACCAATACATAATGACACTTTTACAACAATAGTGCTCCTAACGTTTGTAACTATTATCATAGAAGCAGTTCTGCAATAGTATTGCATGTAACTATTAACATAGAAGTAGTGCGGCAATAGTATTGCATGTAACTATTAACATAGAAGTAGTGCTGCAATAGTATTGCATGTAACTATTAACATAGAAGTAGTGCTGCAATAGTATTGCATGTAACTATTAACATAGAGGTAGTGCTGCAATAGTATTGCATGTAACTATTAACATAGAGGTAGTGCTGCAATAGTATTGCATGTAACTATTAACATAGAAGTAGTGCTGCAATAGTATTGCATGTAACTATTAACATAGAAGCAGTTCTGCAATAGTATTGCATGTAACTATTAACATAGAAGTAGTGCTGCAATAGTATTGCATGTAACTATTAACATAGAAGTAGTGCTGCAATAGTATTGCATGTAACTATTAACATAGAAGCAGTGCTGCAATAGTATTGCATGTAACTATTAACATAGAAGTAGTGCTGCAATAGTATTGCATGTAACTATTAACATAGAAGTAGTGCTGCAATAGTATTGCATGTAACTATTAACATAGAAGTAGTGCTGCAATAGTATTGCATGTAACTATTAACATAGAAGTAGTGCTGCAATAGTATTGCATGTAACTATTAACATAGAAGTAGTGCTGCAATAGTATTGGATGTAACTATTAACATAGAAGTAGTGCTGCAATAGTATTGCACGTCTGTTTCACGTTTCACCATATGCAGTTTGGGATTGGGGGTGCGACAGGTCCCCTAAAACGATATTTTCGCGAATTGCGAGCCCCACGCACTATGCAAATATCGTTGAATGATTGCTAGTTTTTTTCTATTTTTTGCCAGTTTTGCTAGATTTTCCCTATAGTGCTCAGGTTGAAATGCATTTTCCCCAGCCTTTCAAAACCTGCTAACAAACCCGATATGTGAAAATGTTCATGTCTTGATCAAGTGTAGTGGGAGGCTGCTTAAATACGTTACTTTTGATAATGTTCACATTGACGTCTCGCAGTACGATGCACGTACGTGGATTAGTTGTAACGAGAATATTATTAACTATAATCAACTATAACTAAATCAGACAGGTGATACGCACTGACTAAACGTGAAATGGGAATTTCGTTGCGTCTCTTTGTGTGACGAACAGCCTGGGAGCGAAAAATTCTAGATTAATGCGGTCCTGTATGTTGTCATAACAGTACTTAGTGTGTTTTTTTCGTTTCAAATGACCCACTTATTGGTACGAATCGATCTTCGTGTCACAGTCATTGTCGGACGGTATTCAACAAGCCGCTCTAATTACTCTCAAATCCAGGTAGAAATATGTCCACACATTCCCAACACAACAACCTGTCCATTATGAATGATGTATGTTTAAGAGCAGAGCAAACACTCTTCTTCAGTGCGCATGTGCATTTAATCGTCTATATATTGAATACGAGGAAGTATTTTGGTATTAACAAGCCATGAGGGCTATTCAGGCGTCCCTCGTCGACTACAGCAATTGTACTATCAGACCAACGAGACTCAGAAAATTGCTGTTGGTTGAAAAATGAGCACCCTTCATCCACGGTGACTAGTGACATAAACATTATTGGATTTGATAAATCAAGGCTATATTGGTAAATGCTCCTGGCGGCTAAAAGAGGGTTGTGATCGAACGACAGCTCTTGTTTCAGGGTTTATGTCATTTACGACCAGAAGATGCTTCTCCAAGACTCCGACAATAAAGGCTTCAGTGCCATCATCTCTTCCAGGCCTTATTAGCTTAAATGTTGACTCGCCGGATCAATAGAGGGTTCATTCCTGTAGTATTTCTCCCTTGTAACAGCATTAAGGCAATATTGACTCGCCTCCGCTGCAAAAACCAGCAACAGAGGAGCATGGCGGACGCTCGGCTGAAGTTTGTCTTGGGCTGGCTGTATGAAAGCGTTTATGTGTTGAAACAACAAAATTCCACCGTTCCTGCTACTACAAGACAGAATATTTACAGGAAGAGCAATTTCCGTGTTTTTTTGACGTGTTTGAGATTATGATGATTTAACGATCCCCTGCTCCAGGGTGTAGAAACACCGAAAGAACATAATGAAATGATAACATACTATATCGTCAAGAATTGGCGTGAGAAATTAGGATTGTTTGTGTTGAGAAAAATGTGGCTATCACTCTAGATTTTACACAATTTATGGTCATAGCAGTGTCTCTCACAACCAAATATCAAATAGGGACGATTTACTCTTACACAGTTATTTGTACAGAGGCATCAGCGAAATGTAGACAGTAATCACAAAACGCAGATGATATTGTTGTTTGAATGGATTCGTTACTAGACTCTTGAATTGAATACAGAATATCATGTAGAAAAATATTTAATATGTATAAGATTCCTCGCATTTGGTGAAGTTACATAAACAAGTGTTTTAGGACTCTGAAGTTGGATCTGAGGTGGTACGTGTTCGTTTCACGACGATCTGAACAGCGGTGGGGCAATGACAGGGCGGGCCAGTTGGATGCGGTGGGTGTAGGTGTGCAAGCTGGAGATGGGGGAGGGCGAATTTCGGAAAGATACAAGGGTGAAGCCGCTTTAGTGAAGCTCCCTTGAATGGATCTGGTATCACATGATGCTATGTGAAATGCAAGATAAGGGCGAATATCGGATTCAAACTCATGTTCATGAAGATCCTTACAGCAAAGGGGCGCAACTCTGTAACCCTACGTTTGAAGCACTCAGCTGCGCAGAGTGTACTGACGGTGTCTGGGAATACTGCTTTAGGCGAGCGGCGTGCGTATGGATTGAGTCAGTGACTTAAAGTTGTTGTAAACAGTCCGCAGCTTCTAGTTTTGTTCCTCTGATCTACAGGGTTTTTATTCCAGAAAGAATGAGTTCACGCATATCTTTGTAATAATGACGCAGATTGCTTCATAAAACAACGTATTTACCTGATGTAGTTAACTTCCACCCCCAACCCCTCCAAAAAAATTCAAAAAGTAAAAAATATAAAAAAAACCCAAAACAGCAAACATATAAATGAACTAATAAATAAGTTAATAAATAAACTGCCTTTGCCCCTTCTCTTCAATCTATGTCTTGATTCTGCAATTATAAAAATAAATGACCGACCGCGAATAACAATCACAGCTCCCCTCCCTACAGAATATTAAATAAGTGAATCCTATAGAAGGGGATACTCTCCTCCAGCAGTCACTGATGCTGTAACTGTATCTGGAGCTGCTAACATCTCTCCCTTCAACCAGAGTGTTTGTGACAGGGAGGCGCTAGGACATAATTTCTTCTGCATGAACAACTCTTAATCCAATATATTAAAGCAGCCCTCTCGATGACTGGAATAAGGACATGTGTCACGAATTCTGTTATGCTAACTGTTGACGAGGTACACACGCATGTTAGACGTGATGTTGGCAAGACACAGTTGTCCTTAAAGTGACCTGACAGGAATATAAGCATGGGGATTATTTACATTTTGATCGATGCGCAAGTAACAGTCTTACCCGGTATCTGAATAATGAAGTGGTTTTCCTGAACAGCGTTTTGAAAGGCTGAGAGTACAGTGTGTGTGCGTGTGTGTTTATGTGCGTTCGTGCATATGGTTGTGTCTGTAGCCAATCGTGGAGATGTGCGTGTGTGTATGAGCGTGTGTGCGTGTGTGTTTGCTTATCTGTCGCCTTGCTGGCTTCCATTTGACTTACAGGGCGGTAGGGTAGCTTAGTGGCTAAAGAGTTTTTCCCATCACGCCGAACACACGGGTTCGATTCTCCACGTGGGTACAATGAAGCCCACGCGGTGTATCCCCCACCCTGATATTGCTTGAATATTTCTAAAAGCGGCGCAAAACTAAACTCACTTATTTGCTGTATTTGACATACACATGGAATTACCATGGTTATACGTTATGAGTGAGTGAGTGTCACCAGACAAGTTTGGGTCAGCTGAGTTGAGGGAAATGCACCACGGAACTCTGCCGGATGATGGAAAGAATGTAACATGTTTATGTGAGTGAGTGAGTGAGTGAGATTTGTTTTACACCCCTTTTAGCAATGTTGCACCAATATCACGGCGAGGGACACCAGAAATGGGCTTTACCGATTGTATCCATGTGGGAAAACTCGGGTGTTCGGCGTGACAGGTGAACTGTACCTTGCTGCCCCTTATGGGCGGGCCAGCGTCGGAGTGAAAAAACAATCCATGCTCTGTTATCGAATTGTATCAGTATACAGCAGGTCAAAGATGAGACTCCGAAGACGTTGCCAACGTGACGTTGGTAACACAATGCGCGGAGAGGATCAAGTACAATATATTGATATTCTGGTTCCCATACTGTTATCTCATTACGTTGCATGGCGTCAAGCGACCGTAAAACACGATCGTCTACGCTTCTTATAACACCCATATCACAGCACGTCGTCGTCGGTCGAGACCGCTTTTAACACCTTATCAGTGATCAGTTGTAATTTGGATGAATTAATCCTATTTTCTCCTTTGATAGTTACCCGTACCACGTGGGGAATTGTTCCGCTTGGCTTATCAATTGGTCATTTCCATGTCATGTAATATATTCTTTGTTATAGGAGACATCGATAAATCACGTATTCAGTTTTCGGTCAACTGTCGATCAATTTCGGTTTTGTTTTTACCTCAACCGCCTTTAGTAATACCCCGACAGTAATTTCTGGATATTATGCATCTTTCGAGACCGTTTCATAGAAAATCGTTTTCGTCTTATTCTGGAATGACAGTAATTTTTTTTATAGGGAAACCGGTTTGTTGCTTGTAAACTGTATATTATGTTTGCAATGAAAATTATAACCTTGTTTAAACCGGTTCGTATTTTAAGTAACTCCGGTTTCTATTGATCTTATTTTTCGTTTTGATAAAATGGCGGTGGATGTAACGTTTAATGGCGGCTAAAGGGTCGTTATATCATATTGTGTGGGTTTATGGAGTGGGAATAAATAGGGCTTATCGCTTTTCATTAAATCTTGACTGGATCTTTACGCCCCAAGGACTTTTCTTTCGCAACCAAACACACTATAATGTCATTTGCCGTTTGTATGGGCTGTGGAGTGTCGCTTAAATTTCAATTTGTGGTGCAAACTCGGAAGGCATGTATTTTCAAGTTCGACATCTTTTTTTTTCAAAGATAAATCTTTATGACTGTGCGTACCCAGCACGACAATAAACGTTGATTAATATCGAATAGATACACAATGATACTGACTTTGATACTTCGTACAACTGAGCTGTGGGAAAAGGGCGTGTATTTGGGGGGCAACGACAGGCAGAATAATATGGCGTCGTGGGGAAGGAAATACGAGACTTAACAATTCAACTACACACGAAGGATCCTCGAGGAAGAGCACTTGATAATTACACTACCTACTCACGAGGTACGAACAAGTTAAACATATTGAAATATGATGTGCCCTGGGAGAGTGAGTGGTTGAGTGAGTTAGTTAATTAGTTAATTACGCCACTGTTAGCAATATTCCAGCAGTATTACGATGGGGGACACCGGATATGGGCTTCACATTGTGTACCCATATGGGGAATCGAACCCGGGTGCTCGGTATGACGAGCGAAAGCTTTAACCACTAGGCTACCCCACCACACCGAATGAATAAATGAATGAATGAATGAATGGGCATTTGTATATAGATGATGAACAGATAACTGAAAAGCTAAATTATTGAACACATATATAATTAAACAGTGTATCAGATAATTAAAAAAACCCAGAAATAGTCACGTCGGAATGTTACATATACGATTTATGCGTTTGCCCCAAAATGTCTATTATGGTGTTCGTTAGTAGTAAATAATAAATTATAGAACATGCAGTAAACATACAGCAGACATTGATGTAACATGTATGTTGATGTAACGTTTGTCTCAAGGTTATTTTGTAGTCTTGATGTCGCTTGGCGTCATGATCTGTGACGTCACATCATTGGTCTGGGTTTTCCTAAAGTTTAATAGCGATACCAGAATCTTAAACAGGCGTTACATTGTTTGGTGAGGTAGTCAATATGGGAAACAATTCTTGTATGCTGACGACTGAATCTTACTACATGAAGTGTTATCTCCCCTGTGTAGAAACGTCTTCTTTTATTGACATGGCAGATTTGACAGCAGAAGAGAAAAGAAAGCTGGTTGTAGATAAATTTGAAACGGGAGTGACTGGTGCGAAAGAGCTACAACCAGGTCTTATCCCTGTTGGAAATGTGTAGGGACTTGTGAAGGACATAATAAACCATAAAGGACTTAGAAATACTGAGGATTTTAAGAAAGAAGTGCCTGATTGCCTACAAACATTGATGGTAGTGTGCTAGTACTTAAGCGCATATTCATTCGTGTAATGCAGGGCAACGAGGTCTTACAAAGTACTGAAAAGTCACTTAGACTGTAAGAAAATCGTATCTTAACATATTCATTTACATAAAACTTCTAAACTTTATGTCATAAAAGGCGGCGACTAACGGGATCCGGTAGTCAGACTTGCTGACGTGGTTGACACAAGTCATCCGTTGCGCTGATCGATGCTCATGCAGTTGATCACTGGGTTGTATGGTCCACAGACCGCCGTCAAATAATATTGCTGAGTTCGGCGTAAACCTAAACTCACCCACTCACCGTAAAGCCTATAACATGTATGTGTACATGCCGAAACTACTCTCTAAATATGCCAGGGAATACTATTCTTACGTAAGCTCCGTCTATATGCCACCACGACACTTGTTTGAGTGTGTTGTAAGTGAGAGTGCATAAATACCAAGATAAGGAGGCATCACAAGTGAAATATGTGACTTATTTTTGTCCCTGTATGCTCTTTGGTCGTAGCGATATATGTTTGTGTAACATAAAGTGAAAGGTAAGGTTACTTAAAATCTTTAAACAAAACCGAAAGGTTAAACATAGCGGGTATTCTCCTTAACCTTTGTAATCGTGATCTTCTTATTGTCTGGGTTTTCAAATGTTGTTGACATTTTACAAACATAACGAATGGTGGTTTTATGTGGAATATTTAAAGTGCACACGATTAAGATAACGATAATGATACCATTGCTGTAGAACACCATCCATACGGTTGGATGAATTCAGTTGAATGAGATATATATCTGATCCAATACCATGTCCGTGTTGGTGACGTTGTACAATGCAGTCTTATCCAGTGATCAACAGCATGATCATCGATCTGCGCAATTTGGAACCGATGACATGTGCCAACCAAGTCAGCGAGCCTGACCACCCGATCCCGTTAGTCGCCTCTTACGACAAACTCAGTCGCACGAGGCATGGGAGTGACGATACCTTAAAATAGAAGTAGCGTCAAGGTCGCTTTGTTCCACGGTACCCTCGACAAAATTCACGTGGCTGTTGGGAGTCTTCACATTCTCCGACAAATAGAGCCCGGAAGTAGGTGACGGCACTTCGCGAGATCTTCGTACTTCCGGTGACAAACAACGTTTCATATCTTTTCGAATGGTCTCGTGGTGTTTAGTTGACAGTATGAACCCTATAATCATTGTAGAAAGAACAAATTTCCGATCTTATCACCCCAAATTAGTCAGCTATTAACGACTGTTAGACTGATTTAATCTCTGAATATATATTATTTTGATTATAACAAAGAAACCTATTTAAATTGAAAAGGAGTCCAAGGCAGACCAGAGATTCAGAAGGTAAATCAGGGGAAATCTAGCCTTTCTTTTTTAGAGCCTTAGCACTGCAGGGATAGCTAGGCTTTAGGGAAAATAATGTGGGTTAGGGACTGTGAGACAGCAGTGAGTGCCAAGTATGGTTGTACACTTGGTCCGGTCTAGTAAGGTCATATATGGCTGTCGCCTAATTTGGAACCAGAACAGGTTCTTGAATATACGCTTGTCACCGAAAATCAGTTGAGTCCATCTAGCACATCGCATGTTGGCGCGCGGACGGAGCCGCGAACCAGCTTAGTCCCTGAAGTAGTGCCTCACGCGAGACCTACCAATGCCTTCTTGATGGGTTCGACTAGGCACTGCATCCGCGGAGAAGTCCCATTCGGGGCCCTTTTCTGGGCTGCATATAGAGTAGGGAAGGGCTATGAGCCTTACTAAGAAGACTGTGCCAGCATCATCCAAACAAACTTTGATAAATGTATATGTTATTATGTGTAAATAAATGTAATAATTGTGGAAACAATAAGAAAACAAAAACTACAATAACTGTAGTAGTAGAGGTCGTAGTAGTAGCAACAGGAGAGGAGGAGGCCCACTACACAATCCTCATTTCAGTCTCCTAGGGAATAGAACGCCACCAACATCAGCAATCAAACCACTTATGTGTGAAATCCGTACAACACGAAGCTATTTAGCTATGTTATTACACTATGAAGGTGAAAGCACCTATAAAGCGGCCATTATTTAAATGCACTCATTCGAACAGGCCAGAATTAACTGTTAGCACTTTGTGGAAACGTCCTAACAAGTGTGTTTGTCAAACTAACCACTGATATCCGCTCAAACATAAAGTCATTTACAAATAGCTTTACCATTCCAGTGTCCAATCGCTCCAAATAAATCCATGTTATCCTTTTATAGCAATGACACGCATACCTCATATTCCCGTGCAATTACGTGCGCCACTACCGCTGTAAATGTCTATTACTGAAATTGATTGGTGTGTATTTCATTAATATTTAGCTGTTATCATTCGCCTCCAGTTACAGTTCCCTTCCTCCTTTCGATATTGACATACGTTGTCGTGTTTACAGTCATGTCAGTTGTGGTAGCGTGTTTGACAATCTCAGCGCGAGATAGTCGATGAACGTCCGATTCAGGCTTCGCTGAAATTGTGATTGACTGCAATGTACACTGATATATTTCAGCTACACCATATTTCACTATAGGTAATGGAGGTGCCATCGATTGCAACTTACACCGCTACATTTCACCTACACCATATTTCACTAAATGTAATTAGAAAAAGGTGGCCTGTTTTGGCTTGTGTCAACTACCATTAGCACATCGTTACGGTCGACCGTCTCTTATGAATACAGTTAGGCTTTCGCATCAGATATCAACGTGACCTTGGCGAGTCGCTTCCAAATTGGAGTCCTGACTGCTATTTGTGAAACGTTGTCATTGGAGGTGAGATAAAACTGATTATATTCACAGTGAATATAAATAGAGTAACACATGTTGTTCATGTGCTTGAAGTCTGTTATGTTTAATTGGGTTCACGATAACTGTGACTCCACTTCGCTAATGACGTCGTACTTGTTTCTCGGAGTGATCTCCCTTGTTAATTAATAAGCTTATAATATGGTGGAGGTGATGGAAAAATTTTGATGGCGATGATGATGATGATGATGGTGGTGGTGGTGGTGGTTGTTGTGGTGATGAAGTGGAGGAGGAAGATGGTGGTGGCGATGACGATGATAAGGACGATGCTGGTGGTGGTGATGACGACGATGACGATGACGATGATGACGACGACGACGATAATGACGATGACGATGATGATGACGATGACGATGACGATGACGATGATGATGATGACTATGATGATGATGATGACTATGATGATGATGATGATGATGACTATGATGATGATGATGATGATGATGACTATGATGATGACTATGATGATGATGATGATGATGATGATGATGATGACGACGACGACGAGGTAATAGATATTCTATTATGGCGATGATGACATGATCAGTGAATTTGGGTTACGACGACGATGTGAACATGAGATCAACATAATCGATCTTGCTAATGATGATGATGATGATGATGATGATGATGGTGATGACAGCTATGACAGTGTATCACGGTAAGGTACAGTACCTGCAGTACATGAGTACATTTCCCAGCACGTGTTCAGTGTACCTCCATTATAACGGAAAACCACTCAAAGGAAAGTACACAATGAACATGACGGCCTAAATTGCGTGAATGTTAGACACAAACTCACATACAGCAAGACATTTAAGATAAGATCAATGTTTATTCAATATAAGAGTCGTACGTATCACGCTTGTGTAAAAGAAAGCACAAACGGGCCTTTGAAACAAAAGCTACTCCGTTGCAGATTATGGAACTTTTGTTGACATAATATTTGGCAAAGTGTTAAGGATTTCTTAAGACCCTGTATTGAATACGACTTAATGTTTAATTGTTATATTCTAATCGCTTTACACCCTTGTCTACGCTTTCATCAAATCAATTGTGTTAAAATATGGATGCTGCTGTTGTCATGGCAACATGAAAAGCTGTCTTGTAGCTATTCCCTTGATGGCGTTTTTTGTTTGAACGTTTTTAAACGGAGTTCAAATAGTTGCTGACGTCATTACAATTCTGTTGCGCTCCAGACACAAAGCTGTCATCTTCTCAAAGACCACACAACAGCCCTTTTTCACCATTGTTACAGCTGTAGATCAAAATCGCACCTAAATGGCACACATGGGTCTCCAGACATAGCCATTTTGATTCCATCTGTACGGGAGCCCTAATTGAATCCAAAGAAAGGAAATATTCTTCGAGACGTGCACTTCTCGGGCCTAATTAAACCAACATGACGGAGCAAGCTTTTTTCAAACCGATTTACTATCTGCTCCGACACGAAATGGAACATTGGAAGCATTGTAGCCAAACAGCACGTGCAAAACATGCTCTCGAGCATTGACTAATTAACTTTCCTTTAATTTAGCACGGACCAAGTTAACAACTTGGTAGTGTCAATCAAATGTTTTTCACTCTGATCAAATAATTCTCCTCAAGTTTATGCAGAAAGATATGGCGCAATCACAACAAAAACAGATTGTATAGAACTGGGTGAATCTAATACTCGTCGAACGTGAGGCTGGAAATATTTACATTGAATTTATGTGACACTATAACGTTCTTTCGTTCTATTAAATCACGTAATCAACATTTTACTCCAAATTCACGACATCACAGGGGTTTTTCACGTTAGAGAATGTGGCATTCAGTCCTGGCTCACAGAACACAACTGCCATGGCGATTTGTTTTGTGGATAGGTGTGAAATATTAAACTTTTTAAGCTTATCACAAGCTTTACATCTTTCTGCGTGGTTGAAAAATCAGTTCTTAAAAATCACACTCGTCGATTTCTAAATTGAAAGAATAAGTTAGCTAAGTAATTTATACGCCAAAGAATTCAATGTGAAAACAGAAGCAAGAGAGAATTAGCACGGTATGAGCAATTGTTAGACAAATAACTATGTTTTCAGATCTAGACAAAATGTTTTGAATGACAATGCCAGTACTTAACGGAATGGTAGTGCACAATCCTATGAGGTAAAATGTATTATGGTTATTGATAACAAGAACGGCAGTGATGACACTATTCACCACAAAGTGGTCAGACTGTCGGTACCATGTTGGACATTCAGGGTAGAAATGAGAAGTAGTCACTGTTCTTCATCTAAAGTGATGACAGGGGCGTTTATATAGTCTTAAATACATTCCAGGGCTGTCGGGTAGCCAAGTGATCAAACATTCGCTCGTCAGGCCGAAGACCTGGATTTCATTCCCTATATGGGCACAATGTGTGGAGCCCAGTCATGGTGTGTCCCGTCGTGATATTGCTGGAATGTTGCTAATAGCGGCGTAAAACCATACTCAATCACCAAAGGATGCTTCACACGATGCAATGTCATGCTGGTCTGGAAGATAACAGAATACATCTAAATATAGAAGCTTACTCGCAACTCTACTGAATCTCAACAATGTGGTACATCTACGAGATGAATATTACATCATAACGCCTCATAGCTAGTCTGTCTTACTGTACGTGAACCACATACGTTTTCCCACAGACCAGACCTCTCTGTAATGCTGAAATCCTAAGGACACAAGTCTAGATTATGTAATCTTATGATCCCCCGTCTCCGTTGGATTCCTTTCCGTAATCTCGAAATGATCGCTATGTAACTCGAAGAGTGAGTGAGTGAGTTTAGTTTTACGCCGCACCCAGCAATATTCCAGCTATATGGTGGCGGTCTGTAAATAATCGAATCTGGACCAGACAATCCAGTGATCAACAACATGAGCATCGATCTGCGCAATTGGGAACCGATGACATGTGTCAACCAAGTCAGCGAGCCTGACCACTCGATCCCTTTAGTCGCCTCTTACGACAAGCTGAGTCGCCATTTATGGCAAGTATGGGTTGCTGAAGGCCTATTCTACCCCGGGACCTTCACGGGTCTATAACTCGAAGAACTGTTTACGCGAAGTACTGTGGTCTCGACAGAAACTTTGAAACAAGAATCGCACCAAGGTCAATGGATACATTTTCGATAGCTCTGAAGACTTTCTGTAAAATAATTCTAATTTATGTGAGTTTCTATCGTTGATTATTTTGCATGGAATTCTGACTGTATGAAATTTAGTTTAAATCTGTGGAAACACAGATGAAATGGTAGTCTTTATGGGTGTTGATGTGTGTCAAGGGTGTTTGAAATCTCACTCGGCAGGTCTCCATTCCAGCACAAAAGGACATGCAACTCGCCAATCTAGGCATCACGTCTCTGATGAGCTCTGATGAGCTGAATTACTGTGGTTGTTTTGCTCATTTGCAGCAAATGATGTGGAGAGATTTTCAACAGCGTGTTACAATGACGCCCTTCGTGGGTAATCTTGTAATCTTAATCATCACTCGTTACGCCCATGGTCCGTGTTCGATTCCTGTAAAAGGGTATTCACATATGGAATATACTTTGGCAAATGTGCAAAATGCCATTGCCTTGGACAGTTTACGAAATAACTAAATATTTTATTTCTTTCGTTTTCTTTTAATCCTTACGTTTTTAGACACTGGACAGTGAATCTACATATTGTACTGTTTGCAACTCGTTTCATCAATTTAACGGGCAGGGTTTTCAGTAAATTTAAAACTTGCTTGATTGAACGCTCAGTGATTTTACGCATGACTAATTTTACCTGTAACATACTCACTTTATAGGTCTCGTGGTACAACATGTTGTGCTACTTTGTCTTTGTTATGCCTGTCCCCCGCGTTGTGCATTTTGTAGCAGTGTGTTGGTTATGACGAGGAATACGTTGTTGATTAATTATTGTCAACCGCTACACTCAGCAGTATCCCAGCTATATGGCGGCAGTCTGTAAATAATCGAGCCTACATCAGACAAACCAGTGATCAACATCATGAGCATCGATCTACGCAAATGTGATGCGATGACATGCCGATGATCCCGCTAGTTGCTTCTCGCGACAAGCATGGGTTACTGAAGACCAATTCTAACCCGGATGTTCATGGGTCTGTTGTTGAGGTAGATTGTGTTATGCTGTATCATGTCCTCGTGTTATTGTGCCTTGTTGTGTAATGTAACCTTGTGTTGTGTCGTGTTGTGCTTGAGGACGAAAAGAGGAATTACTTCACATCAGTCAAAGACATTTTTTTGGCTTGTGCGATTTCACGAATTAAAATGATGCCCATATAGGTTACATCTAGTCGAGTTGGAACATGTTCAAGATGGAATTTCACCCGGGAACTGTCGTAATATGTGTTGTTCTGTGTTGTCATACATTTGGTATGTTCCAACTACATGTGACTGACGGTGTACATTTGCTGGCTTACGATGATCGATGCACTATACATATGACATTTAACTTGAAACCACAATGGACATCTACGTACATCCACGTCGTTAATACATGGATTCTAAAAGAAACAGAATCCCTGTGCCTATTTCAGAAGATGGGTCGAGTTTGGCCACGCCTACTTTGGGAGACCGTATACCTTTAATAATACCGTTTCAGATTCCGAATTCATACACGGACCAGCTTTCACCGTAATTCGTGTGTAGAAAAGATTTAAATATTTACCTACAGTGTCGAGTCCAGGTTCTCGAAATAGCGAAATAATCGCTTGGCTTACAAGGCCTCAATCCTTGCACAGTAATGATGAACTTCCGGATTCAGAAGCCTCCCAATTGTTCGATCTTTGTCAAGAACTACTGTGTTTAGGCGCTGATTCCGAACTACATTTACCGGAATTACAGACAGGTATTTTATCCTCGACAGGGTTATGCTGTACACATACCATGCCCGGATCGAGCTTTGAATACAACCGTTTGTACAAAACAAGGGAGTGAACCCACAGGAAGACGATTATTACATACCGCTAAAATATGTATCTTGATCTATACCTTGATTCCATGTTTTGATGATGGATTTGGCTGAATTCTGCTGAAACAAAAGGTGGAGGAGTATGATGCTTCTGGTTTTATTGGGTCATTGCGTGCTTTCTAAACAACAAGAGCCAGGATTTGATATCGGGGTCAGGAGAATTTCCTACTAATTCTCCGCATCCATAAAGCGTTTTATTGGATACTGATTCCCTAAAAACAGCAAAGCACTACTGGCTCTATTGAAATATTCCATGCAGAACCAACGTTAGAGTCACGAAAATATGGAAATTAGAAACAAAGATAGCTTGGCCACGCAGTCGTTTTGTAATTTCTCCATTTTACATCCGAATAGATAGAATAGGGTCACCAAGTCACAATTACTGTATTATAAACTCGTTTATTTCATGCAAATTTCTCTTTGCAATCTCGTGCTGTAATTCAAATCTCGCCGAAACTGGCGATTCATCACGTGACTTTTGTCGTCTGCTCGCAATTGAGCCGGCGATTTTCCGTCATCAGCAAAAATTATTTTGGATAAAAATGTCAATTTTCCCCCTACGATATGAAATTGCCTTGCCATCAATCAGATACTTAGCTGGGGACTACGCTTCTTGTGCTTGTTTAATCTGCGCCGCCATTGCAGACGAAATCGGATGAGGATTGGCCGAAATGATTGTTTATAATGAGTCTAATATATCACGTGCCTCGCTGTGTTTGGTTAGGGCGACATAGATCGTAAGAGTTTCCGAATTCATAGGATTTGGCCAGAGCTCCGATGACCTGGGTAATTGTTCTTCGGGGCGAGCATACATGTCTTTCTTTCTAGAACCTCCGGAAAATATTGACCGATGTACACGCGAAAACTTGAGCAAGTTTTATGGGCGTATTTATCCCAAATCTGCTTACCTGTGTGCTTACTTTGTCAGTTTGCCATGTGTCGTTAACGTGGGACTAATCACAAGAGTCAACTCTGCCCCTGGTGGAATTTAATATTAGGCTCTGTAGTTTGTGTATTGTTTCTAATTATATTAGTAAATTGACGGCGTTTTATGACCATGTTATCTCAGATCTGCTTTCAATCGGTTCTGATCGGGAACGAGGATCAGGAGACACGGAAAATCAATTAATGTCGAAAGTCCGTGATCGGATGAAAAGCTTGAAAAGTCCAAATGTTAGTTCAACTTTAGGTGCCGCAGTTTGTCCAAAGTCACGCACAGATCCCACATTCTCTGACGCCTGTGAGAGAGTATAAACGATCATAAAAAATCATTTGATCTTGGGTCGCTGTCGAAATGTGACACATTCGTATCATTGCTTGGCTGTGCGTGCCAGTAGCTTCAATTGACTCCCAACAACCACACTTTTGCGTAACATTTCAAACGTCTGTTTAACACAATCTGGTCAAGAGCAGTTTTATATTTGTGCTTACAAAGTGCACAATGCGGCATATTTACACAGGGGAATTCTTCACAGCTTGTTGGGAGAAGATGGTAGGAAGGACCGAAGGGTACAAAGAAATCGCGGAACCTTTGGCAGCAGCGCTCCTTTCCGCGAACAGATGGAGGCGCTGAGACGACAGTCGCTCCCGCTCTTCATCACAGCCGTACGGCAGTCTTGACGTTCAGGTCGTTCTAGGGTAAGGGGCTGTCGTCTATGTGCCGTGATTTCGTTCTGGACTTGGGTTTCATAGATGTGCCGGAATCGGTATGGGCCTCGGTTCTCTTGGTTTATCATGTACCAGCAGTCATGCCCAACGGTTTCAGTAAATAGTTAACCTCTACATCAGCTATATCATGTCTCCCATGTTACCTGATATGCAGTGGTGTTACCAACGTACCAACACATCTTTCCATCTTCCCATTCAGTGTCTCACTCACGCAACTCACTCACCAACCCATCTTTCACCTTCCCTTTCAGTCACTCCCTGACTCACCAACCCATCTTTCACCTTCCCTTTCAGTCACTCCCTGACTCACCAACCCATCTTTCGCCTTCCCTTTCAGTCACTCTCTGACTCACCAACCCATCTTTCACCTTCCCTTTCAGTCACTCCCTGACTCACCAACCCATCTTTCACCTTCCCTTTCAGTCACTCCCTGACTCACCAACCCATCTTTCACCTTCCCTTTCAGTCACTCCCTGACTCACCAACCCATCTTTCACCTCCCCTTTCAGTCACTCCCTGACTCACCAACCCATCTTTCACCTTCCCTTTCAGTCACTCCCTGACTCACCAACCCATCTTTCACCTTCCCTTTCAGTCACTCCCTGACTCACCAACCCATCTTTCACCTTCCCTTTCAGTCACTCCCTGACTCACCAACCCATCTTTCACCTTCCCTTTCAGTCACTCTCTGACTCACTCACTCACCACCCATCTTGTGCACCCCGGCAACCTCCCCCTGGATCCGCCCATACTCACTCACTCTATCACTGACCCACCTACTCACACACCACTCACTGACCCACCGACTCACTCATTCACTCACTCACCCACCCACTGACCGACACGCGCATTAACCAATTCTACGACTCACTCAGACACCGACTGGATAACAACACGTACACTCACTCACTCACTCACTCACTAACCAGCCACTCGTTCTACACCTCATCATTTGCCATTGTTCTGCTATTGTTACCGCATATATGTTATTCACCCCTCCTTTGTTTCAACGTTACCAGATTCTGTTACAGACACCAAGGATAATAACAGTAACACTACGATAATCATGATGATTATTATGATGATTATTATGATGACAACGACGATCCGCCCGCATTAATGATATGCTATATGAAAACTAGCTTCAGAAGAGAGAGCACTTTCCTCCGTCACCTTCTCAACGGCCAGAGTACCTTGATCTTCCAAAGAAATTACCGATCAATGCTTATCATATTCGGCAATTAATACAGAAAAACAGCAATATGTCTTCTCGGATCTTCCCTCTAGTACACGACGCTGTCCAGCAGCGAGTGCTGCCTGCTTCTTTCAAGACACTGGGGCTTTGAAAGGCCCCAGATGAACTGATCTTCATGATAAAGGCATTGGCTGTTTTTCATCCAGTTCTCTAACATCGTTGTCCGGAAAAAGCTATCGGGGTTAATTAACGTGAATCGCGTTCTGAAGCGTTTGATAACAGATCCGTGGCCAGCATAAGGCCTTTCACAGTGTCACAAAATTTGATTGGACAAAGTCGGAGGTTGTAAATATGTTCAGTGTAGGCCAGTGTGGGTCTTATGCGGTGACGTCGTGAAACAACCTGTGCGTCTGCGAAGTGTCGATGGCGGAGTTTTGTCACGGGTATTTAACCAAATCAGAAAAAAACATGCAGATGGGATTCTTCTTAAACATTTTAAGACCTTCACTTAAAGACAGTAGGTATGTGTTGATGGATCCGTAAAGAATAAACGCTGTTTTGCGCAGACCTGCCAAATATCGATTACCTGTAACGTGTTATGCAACTGTATACGACTTAGGATAACATGACTTAGGATAACATTTAATTCTACCAAGAATGTTTTTTGTCAAATTACACGACTTTGTGTATTTATAGAAAGGGAATAGACTATATGTTGATTTTTTTAGAAAGAAACCTAGACTTGCCTAAGTATTGGAGTTGTCAGGTACTTTTTGTTCCGGTATTTGTGAACGATTAAACTCATGTGCTCGTCAATCTATTTTGTCACCCCGTGAAACATGGCCAGCTTGTCGTTGCTAGATTTTTGCGTCAGTTTCGGTTTTCTGGTGAACTACTGATCCTCATATAGATTTTTCAGTCTAAGTTCTTTCCTCTTTAATCTAATTTTCAACCTCGCTGGGGTGTTGTTTTATTGTAAGACTAATAGAAACATTTCAAACAGTCGGCACGTTTTTAGAAGACTCCAACATAAGGAGACAAGTGTTAAAATGATGTTTGACTTTGCTTGAAGTAATAAGCATTGAAAAGAAGGATCGTATTAATTATTAATACAAGGTTTACCGCCGACATTATGTATGTATGGAAAGTTACGTCACTCTACAGTCCGTATCTGTGATTACTCATATGAAAATACATATGAGTGAGTGAGTTTAGTTTTACACCGCTTTCAGCAATATTTCAGCAAAATCACGACTGGGTACACCAGAAATGGGCTTCGCACATTGTAGAAATGTAGGGAATCGAACCGGGTCTTCGGCGTGACGAGCGAACTTCTAGACTACACCCAGATAAAACTGAAATGCACAGGAGGGAAATTCGTGTTGTGTCACTATTTCGTAAAGGTTCGTCGCAGTGAAATTGTTTTTTAATCTCCGTGACAATTCTGCAGCAAATCTCTTATGAGCAATATCGTTGGTTTCATTCTGGCAATGAATATTTACTATAAACTATACCTAGGTTGAGATACTGGACAGAGTAACTAATTCTCGTCCTATGTGTTGTTTTACGCCGCTGTATACCTACGCCGCTGTAATACTGTTCATATTCCACACCTTGACCAGACAACTCAGTGACTGATGCTTCTGAACGCCTTCTGGGATCGATAACACGGTATCAGGCTCGCTGATATGGTTGACACATACCATCTGTCATCGGTTCCCAATTGCGAAAGTGGATGCTCATGCTGATGATCACTGGATTGTCTGGTCCAGGCTCAATTATTTACAGACTGATTCCCTATACCTTGAATATGCAGAGTGCGGCGTAAAACCAAACTCACCTATTCACCCAAGACACCCAACAATTAACCAGTCCCGGTTGCTGGAGATCAATTTAAACCCGGCGTTCTGAATTTCAACAAAACCACAAAATTTAAGTTATGTTTTGTTATAAACATCTGTTTAGAAGTTACAACTACATCTTTGAAGGCTAGCTAGTACGTTCAAAAGTCACTACCCCCTGGCTTCAGTGAAGTACCATATTTCAGACGGGAGACACTTTTTTTTACTAATTCTTCCAGGAAACACGATCCGAGGCGGAATACAATTCCCAACGGTAAGTGCCTCTGTCAAGGTAGAGCGTCTTCACTGCAGCACATTATAGTCTTAAATAGGATGAAAACTCATCTGGCTTCACTAATCCAAGTCAGGCCATGTTGGATCTGCGTAGTGCACACTGGTGATCTATGCGTTTCTTTACGTAATTCCACTGGACCGACCCGCCAGACACCTTGCAGCAATTACTTCCAACTTACCTAGGTGCTGCTCTGGGATGTTCCGTAGCCAGCTCTAGTGTAAATTACTGCTTGGTTGAGAAGCCGTGACAGTTTGTCTGTTGTGGCGTCTGGCCAGTCATCAGAGCTTGCGCTGTTTAAATGTGAATGTATGGTTTCATTACGACGTTCAAGAGGTGGAAAGTCTGCCGCTGGAGCAGGTTGAGGACGGATCGACGGCGAGGACGGGGTCATAACGTCAATTTATGACGTGGAGAGACGCAATAGTCAAGATCAAAGGCACTACGTGTAAACGGAAGGCGTCACTGCCGATCAGTTAAATCGTATACGTGGGTAGAATAGAAGCGGGGAGATTTATCTTTGTATAATTCATTTTTGTAGTTCACATAATTTTTCAACTAGTACCCTTACTGGCTCGGTCTAGACTAACAACTAGTCTCTGAAATGAACATATTTTACATGAAAAGAGTTCATAGTAAAAATCTAAAATATATTGCAAAGGAGCCTTGAGACTTTCTTCATTTTCCCGATGCTGTGGAAATCTAGACTTCTACACCACATTTGCTAGACTTGCATGGGTTTTCTTGGATATATTTGCTTCAGGGTCTGTATGACAAACTAGGGTCTGTCATGAGGGATTGTTTCGTGGTTCACACGTCGTTGAAGTTGAGTTTTTTGTGGGATTTTTTACGCCGCAGTATTCCAGGAATGTAACAACAAGGAACACCATAAATGGGTTTCACAAGTTACCCATTTAGAGAAACGGAACCCGAACGTTCGGCGTGACGAGCAACCCTACCTCACCGCCCTTACCCGTGAACATCAAGATTAGACATTGTTCTTCACTAATCCAAGCTCTTCTCCCTGTGAACAATCTAAGCTAGATTTGGTCTTCAGAATCTCTCGCCTGTCTCCCCGTGACGGGGAGAACTGGTCCTCAGTAACCAATGTTTGTCTCACCCCCTTAACATCTGGGTTAGAATTGGTCTTCAGAAACCCATGCTTGTCGTACACGCGACTAACGGGGTCGGGTGGGCGAACTCATTGTATTTCATTTGCTACGATCGATCACCGGATTGTCTGGTACAGACTGATTATTTAGAGACCACGTTCATATAGCTGTGATACTGGTCAGTGCGGGGTTGTAAAAATCAAAGAAAACACTACTGTCTCATGATGCGTGAAACCTATTCTCTGTGTGCGCGTAATCGAAGACGGCGCAACTCTAACAGCGTTACGCCCCTTTGTCGTACCAGAACCCGCTTATCGCGGGTGCATCCTGATCACGTTCATTCGCTTGTCATCAATATGCTCATGGGTTCAGGGACATGGAAAACATTTAAGACATGCATTAGTTCGGGTCTTCCTTCCCTGTGAACCAGAGCCCTGACGTCACTGAAATTCTCTTCAACTGGTGTCAGCTCCTACACAAGTCAATGGTCCATGATTTGAGTGAGCGACATTCACTGTACTGATCGAGTATCCCAGCTAGAATGTTCCAGGAGCACTACGCCCAACCTTTATCCCCCGGGAGTTATACTTTCTGCTCTGATTATGTGTACAAGTCATAAACGTGAAGAAATTACTGAGCATATGAGTTTCGGTCAATGGTTATCGAGGGATGTTTTCCTCTTATGTCTCGTAATACAACAGTTGTAGACTCATGGGTAGGAGTCCAAAATTCTTCCTCCTAGTTCGCAGGTAACATTATTCTCCCTGACTATATCTCCCTTTTCGGAAAGGTTACATTTGAAGTGAAATCCAGAAATGGTGTAACCAGAATACCTCACCTCACCTCACCTCACCCACTCTCTCACTCCCTCAGAGTTAAGCTTTACTTGAATGGAAATCACACTCAGCAAATTGTGATTCACATTTGCTGGAAATGAGAGTTCCAGGAGATGTTTTTTTGTAGCTTTAGGTAAGATACATGTTGACTTTATTGCTCGGCTTTCCTCAAGTACAAGTGGGTTTTCTTTTGTAAAGACGCCGTTCCTTTAGAAAGTTACTGCTGTTTTTTTTTTTTAAAAAAAAGAAAGAAAAGAAATAACGCTGTTTGGGGGAGCTTGCAATGTAATTTGAGTGTCTGGTGCGTGATGCAAGACACAAAAAGAAATTCAGGTTCGGTGACGTCATTGACTTAGGGACCCGTGAAGGTCCCGGGGTAGAACAGGCCTTCAGCAACCCATGCTTGCCAGGAAAGGCGACTATGCTTGTCGTAAGAGGCGACTAACGCGATCGGGTGGTAAGTTCACTGACTTGGTTGACACTTGCCATCAGTGCTCATGTTGTTGATCACTGAATTGTCTGGTCCACACTCGGTTATTTACAGACCGCCGCCATATAGCTGGAATATTGCTGCGGAAAACTAAACTCACTCACTCACAAGATATAAGGATAAATCCACTCCTTGAAACCTCTATAATACGGACGCCGTCAATCCGGACGAGACCAGCGTAGCACGTAACTCGTTTGTCGTAGAATCCTACACTCTTGACGATTTCTTTGAGAACTCTACAATCGTGATAAGCGAAACTTAACAAACAGTTTCTGTCACACAGTGCCTCTTCGTCGGTGAACTAATTTGTTCTACTCTGATTGATGGAAATGCTGATCACATTGCAAGTTACTTGGCCTCTGATAACTACTGGTAATGTGTGTACATGTTCGTGGACCCCGTATGGGCAACGCAGATAAGAAAATTAATTGAAGAATGTAGATAAGAGGTTCGATTTTACAACCACTCTCCGTTATCTATTAATTTAACAAGGTGACACTGACTGATTGTTTGGCTAATGGATGATCGGATCGGTCAAGAAACCTGGCCCTCATGCAGATAGCCGCTTGTAGACATCCTTAGACAGTCGTCAAATTAGTTGTTCGGTGATGACGGTGTTACAGAAATGGAGGATCACGACTTTGACAAAGACGTCGTTTTACTTCTGGGAGTGAGTGAGTATTGTTTGACGCCGTTCTGTGCCGTATTTCGGTTATTTCAGTGAGACCAGTCAGCTTGATGTTGGAGGTCAGGTCGCAACAGTGCAGGTCTTTGGCGCATTGAACCTCCCAAGCCTTACGAGTATATTTCAGAAATAGATAGGTTAATAGTATCCTGATCTCCCTAAGAGACGTATCTCTTCACGGCAGTTCGAGTTGCTTTAGATGACTACTTCAGGTGTAAAGTCGACATATA
Organism: Haliotis asinina; assembly: GCF_037392515.1. Taxonomy (NCBI): domain Eukaryota; kingdom Metazoa; phylum Mollusca; class Gastropoda; order Lepetellida; family Haliotidae; genus Haliotis; species Haliotis asinina. Next base: position 47,510,990 of record NC_090281.1, read on the forward strand.
AAGACATGCTGTGACTTAAAGATCATGTTGACATGCCATCACATATGAGTTCACGAAAACAGTAACATAAAATACGCGACTCTGATAACAGTAAAAACAATCAAGTATTTTTTTTAAAAAAATACTTTAGATTAAATTTTCAGATAACTTTCAACCACATTTTATTCAGTGTCAAGTCATATATGAATACTTACTACTGATTTAGATGAGTACACAACAAGTTCTTATAATAACCATGTACGCTTTTTATTCATTATTCATTCTTTGAAAACATTTAACGAATTTTGGCAGAAATCCACTACTTTTTGCAGCAGTTTGTGGCCAAAATACAAAATTGGGTAAATTAGGGTTGGGATCTCTCTTTATATCTCACATTCAAAGGTTTAATGTAGCGTTAGGTATGCCTTTATGTATAATTATAACCAAAGTTTCTATATTCATACAATCACGAATTTTCATATAGCAGAGTTACGATTATATTTACATACTTCGATGGATAGTGAGCTGTTTAAAGCGTTCGCCCCTCTCGCCACAAATCCAGGTTCGATTCGGAGTTAGGACAAGTTTCATGATGCTCATATGATAAGACTGATATAACCTTTAGCATCACCCATTCAGCACCACCCTTTTCGCGGGCAGACAAACAATCGTTTGCTGGTTACTGGTTGGTACGAGTATATGTGTCACATTCAAACTGTCCTCTTGGACTCAGTCATCATTGTTCGCTCTGGTTTTTTATTAGGTTGGAGGCTCTTTTCGACTATTTTCGTTTTGTTTCCTAGTTTTATGTTTTTGTGAGGGATTAAACCAGTAAAGTAGGGACAATAATATGGAGTGAGTGAGTGAGTTTAGTTTTACGTCGCACTTAGCAATATTCCAGCTATATGGCGACGGTCTGTAAATAATCGAGTCTGGACCAGACAATCCAGTGATCAACAACATGAGCATCGATCTGCGCAATTGGGAACCGATGACATGTGTCAACCAAGTCAGCGAGTCTGACCACCCGATCCCGTTAGTCGCCTCTTACGACAAGCTGAGTCGCCTTTTATGGCAAGCAGGGGTTGCTGAAGGCCTATTCTACCCCGGGACCTTCACGGGTCAAAGAGGGGGACAGCAAAGTGGAGGCAGTAAAGTGGATTTAGTGAAGTGTAGGTAGTAAAGTAAGGACAGTAGATTGGGGAAGGGCAATAAAGTTGGAACAGTAAAGTTGGAACAGTAAAGTTGGAACTGTAAAGTTGGAACAGTAAAGCGGGACAGTAAAGAGGGGGTTGTAAAGTGGGGACAGTATATGGGGCAATAAAGCGGGGACAGTAAAGTGAGGACAGTGGATCATGGGGGCAATAATGCGGGAGCAGTAAAGTGGGGCAGATGATTAGGGAGGCGCAATAAAGCGGAGACAGTAAAGTTGGGAAAGTAGATTTGGGGCAATAAAGTGGGGACAATAAGGCGAGGAAAGTAAAGCGAGGATAGTATAGCAGGGACAGTAAAGCGGAGAAATAAACCAGAGGCAGTAAAACGAGCAATAAAGCGTGGCATTAAAGCGGAGACAGTAAAGTGGGGGACAGTGAAGCGGGGACGTATTCTTTAAAACCTCTCAAGACGTGATATACGTCTGACAAAATACTATTTTCTGCTTCCCCAAACAATTCAAACGAAGTGCAGACCCTCGTCTTAGAGATGGAACAGTAGCCTACTTTACGGCGCCGCAACACAATATTCACTCACTATTGTAAACACTAATCTCCAAATCCCCCTTTTATTAAAACTCCTTAATATTGTAGCAGCTCCAGCAAGCGGTCGCCGCTTACTAACCCCAATTACATAACCCTATGATGGAACTCTGAGACTTGGCAATAAGCCGCCACGTTGTCTTGACATCGTAAATCCACTTTCTAATGCCCCTAATACGGCCTTAGACGAACACACGCTTAGAAGCAATGTCGAAACAAAGGCCTAATATCGCGACTGCCCTTAATTAAACCTAACTCCTGTGGGAATGCCGTCAGATGCGAGTGACAGGGGCTCTGAATGTCCCCTTGCAGAGATTCGTGTCGATTAACCCATAATTTGCGATGTGTTATATCAGCTCCTAAAATCTCGAATCCAATTACACTCTCGTGAGTGTTGTTGACACTGCGAGATCAAATATTTTTACGTTGTTTCCCGTGCGGCACGTGCAAGCCAGGCTGTCAGGATGCTCGAGGTGGAACTTGATTTATGAAGCTCCATTGCAGGACAATGATTGACAACAACTCTGATGACACTCGCAGCACGGCTACTGTCATTTCGCGTGCTGACGTGTGATGTTTATTTCAGGGTGATGCGTCGATTTAGATAACGCTTTGATAAATGGCAACGTCCTTCACATTACGAGAAGCATATTGTTATGTGATTGGCATTTTGAAAAAAGTACAACATTAAAACGAAATTTTCAATTCATTTGCTCGGCTTTCAGTTATGAAATGTCAATCTTTACATCTCATTTGTTGATCTTACATAAGTCGCGTTACGTTACTTTTACACGAAATATGAGTGACAAGAGTGTATATTACAGATGTCAATTTTCAACAAATTTGAAACTTGTATAAAGACACTGTAATATACTGTCCTTGTAATCAATATGTAATCCAGTGCAGCTTTGTGTTAAATTTCCCTATTACTATCGTTCTGTGGGTAATCGCGCTGAACAGAATTCTTGTTAGAAATAACCAGACAAGCTCGTTTCTGGTTCTAATGTTAGTATCTTAGTTTCAAAGAGTTGGACAACGCAAGTGATGGTACGAGCCAGTTTAGCTGCATTCCACTATATCATCTTCCTGCGTACATCTGGGTTTGCGTTAGCTGATAGCGACATTAAACCAATGAATGAATGTTGCGTAAAGAATTTAAATAATATGTAAATAAATACTTCGGAGGAGCAGTTTTAAGTTGTTTTACTTGTTTCCAATCCTTTTCCCATGAAGAAAATATATTTAAGTAAGTGAGTTTATTATTACGCCGCAAACAATTGAGTTTGGACCTGACAGTCCAGTGATCAACAACATAAAGATCGATCTACGCAGTTGGCCAGGATACGATGACGTGTCAACCAAGTCAGCAAGACTGACAACACGATCCCGTTTGTCGCCTCTTACGACAAGCATGGGTTACCGAAGATCATTTCCAGCCTTGCGACTGTGAAGAGTTGACACACCATTCATGATACCGGTATAAGATAGGAAGGGAAGATTATGAAATTGTTCCGTATTTGAGAGTAGCACCTCGTGACCCGCTTATTTCAGTGAGTGAGTGAATGAATGAATGATATAGATATATTCCCACTACCGACAGTGGTAGGTCTGTATTTTGCTTCTCGCTTCTACTATCACCCGTCAGTGGTAACGATCGCGCAAAGAGCAACTAAGTATTGGCAACCCGAGTCACGGGGTCAAACAACATAAGGCAGTATTGTTGTTGTCGCGCATCTGACGTGAGATCATGAAATCAACTTTTTAAGGTTCACGGTTCGGTTATTGGTAATGTGTTTTCGTAAAGCGACCCTGCCGAGATTTGTATCTATACCAGCACAAGTGAGCTTCAAAGAGATTGTAAAATAAGGACATTTATATTGTTTACGGTGCATGTATGTTCCTTTATTCAGTTCCTTTATCCTGTGTAAAACGAGCACTTGTACATATATGACATTACTAAAGAACATTCAGTACGGACACTTATTAAATCGAACAATGCCTCATGAGGGTAGTGATGACATTAGTGATATTTTATTGTATTCAGTATTACACGAGGCTGATTAAACATTCTAACTTGTTTATTGACTGTGAAGTTAGTTTAATACGACGAAGTTTATTCAAGAAATGCATAACGTAAATAAAAAGAATATTAACGTGGTCGTGTGATCATCGTGACGTGCAATATCTTGTGGGAATTCTAGTCTTTTGTTTTAAGATGCCTCATCGAAACTTGAAACAGGTTTTGCTCTTAAATAGTGTTACAAAATCTCCAATACAGCTTCCACAGAGAAAAAATCCCGAATTAGAATTTTCTAAAAACGCGTTGCTTGTAATCTTTACTAAAAGGTTGAAAGGAAACGGTATCACCGACAGGGATGTTTAAGACAGGGCAGGACTTTCAAATTTCGGTAGTGATTTGCTCCTATAGGTGAGTGTGTTGAACATGCTTGGTCGGTCCCCAAGGGACCAATTGCACATTCTTACAGCTGGTTATCACAACTCGCCTTCCTTATCTTACGAGCCTTGGGAAGGATGACAGATTTCCTGATCAATAGTCTAGCTCTGTCTTGACTAGGCTCCTGTCTATAATACTTCTGTAGGCCAAGGCGCACAACTTTTGCGCAGGGCAAGAGTTACAAGTTAAATCGCAATCATTATAGGAAATTTCAGTCTTTAAAGATTAAACACACAGGGTGGGTTCATCCCAAAAGACGATCTTAGAGTTTGTGAAAGGGGTAAGTGAAACATATATTTACTTGCCCGCTACAGTGTTTTTGTGGCTGAGATTGATCTGCAGCTGACTGTTTACACTAATTGAATACGGACACTTTCATGGAGGGTGTAGGATGCGGTGTCTAGACCCCCACTGAACACCGGAATCAGACCGTAGAGACTGAGATGGGTTTGGGTTGGCAGAGAGAACTAGTGACGGCTAGATTTTGTTTTACATTGCCGTGTTTCATGGGAATGTGTCGACTGAGTAGCTGGCTAGTGGGGTTGTTGAATGAGTTGACTGGATAAGTTGACTGAATGAGTTGACTAATGAATGACAGAGTAATTTGACTTCGTCAGTGAGTGAATGTGTAGAGTGAATTATTTGAGAGAATACGTTAGATGGAGACAGGCGCGTAGCAAGCAAATTTTTCTCGTGTAAGGCCGATAATCTGGAACGGCTTGTACTTAGATGGTATTGAGGACTTGCCCAGCCTTTTCAGCAACTAAACTCACTCACTCATTCCGCAACAATCATGTGTAAGCTCGTGTTTTATGATGGCAGCTACGCCCCTGGGAGAGATCAGTTGAGTAAATGACGGAGTTGCATGGCTGAGTGAAATAGTTTAGTGAATGAGTTGAGTGCACGAGTTGAGTGAATGGGTTGAGTGATTTAAGTGAATGAGTTGAGTGCACGAATTAGGTGAATGAGTTGAGTGAGATAGTTAAGCGAATGGGCTGAGTGCACAAGCTGAGTGAATAGGTTGTGTGAATGAGCTGATTAAAGGAGTTTATGGAACGAGTCAGATGGAGAGACGAGCTGAATGTTGTGAATGAGTGGGGTGCACAAGTTGAGTGAATGAGTTGAGTGAAATAGTTGAGTGAATTTGTTGAGTGAAATAGTTAAGTGAATGAGTTGAGTGCACGAGTTGAATGATAAAGGGAACTAACAGAATGAGTTTGATGGAGAGGCAAGCTGAATGCTGGAGTTAATTGAGTAAACAGGGAAAACAATTTTAAGAAAACAACTTACATTTCGGTAACAGATCTGCGAAAGCACCACTAATATCAGGACAGGCTGGAATTGGCACAGACTGTCGACCACCCTAGCACCAAGATCGCTTCGAGAGAAAAAATAAGGCGAACTCTTGTGTTTATAGTAATGTGAATTCACTGTACATATTGAATACTGTTCAGCGCTACATGTTACGCATCACCCTTAACTTAACCTGATCTCGTGTTATGACGCGAGTTTTAAGCCCGACGCTTATATCAATACATAAGAGTTTCATACATGCTCACAAGCATCTCCTCTCTAACAGTCAGTAAACAGACAGACCTCGTCTACCTATACAGATGGACGACTTAATGTTTATTTCTTTCTAACATATGGTCTTACTTCGGTCTGTTGATTCAACTAATCCCCCAAGGAAGGACTGTGTTTATCTTGCACAGAACATTCACCGCATCTAAAAGTAGCTAATCCGTTTGAAACGTTGGCGAACCTATATTAATCGTTATCTTTTGTAATTCGAGGTTCTCAGTTCCCAGTAGTTAGAGTTCGAGTTAGCTAATCGAGATCCTATTTCTGCGAGCAACACCTTCGTGAGTAATCGCTCGACGTCATAATGGTGACGCTGATGTCATTCTGGAACCTTGAAGTGTGTTGCGGAAAGTCATATGCTTGGAATGAGCGTTGTTAGGAGAATTGAGGTCAACACTGTGCAGTGTATATGACTTGTGTCTTCACGTTCTTAAGCGTTACGCGATCTGTCGCGAGAAACTGAGTATCACGTTCATCATTAGTTTTGTGTATGAATTTTACTCCACGTTATATGTAATGCTAGCAACATGATTTTGTTTTCATCTGCGGTTCAATACTAATTATATTTACACACAGTTGTAACTTGAATATTTTACAGGAGTCAGATATCCATCATAACAGAAAAACAGAAACATGTGCTTGTGAAAATTGAGTATTTATACGGTTATCGATAGTAATCTCCAAGGGGTGTGTTGACGAATGAGCCAGTCATCTTAATTGAAAGTATCACCGTGTGCCTGTGCGCATGTCGATAGATGCCACATACTGTGATGGACAGCGTCGTGTAGATATCACTGTCTTGTGAAAACAAAATGTCATGTCTTTGTACGTTGTGTTTCAAAACAGCACTTGGGTTCCTTCATAGAACCACTGTCTCCATCTCGGGATGGAGGAATTGTGGCCAGGTTAGGCGCTTAGCTAGTCTGTCGTACAGACCCTGAAGTATATATATCCAAGAAAGCACACGCAAGTCTAGGAAATGTGGCAAGTCTAGATTTCTGAAAAATGGAGAAAGTCTGAGGGCTCCATTTCATTATATTATATTTTTTCACTGTGAACATTTTTTCAGTAAAATATGTTCATTTCAGAGACTAGCTGTTAGTCTAGCGGTTGGCGGACGTCTTCAGGTTCATGTTGTTCACTGTATGTGTGTAAATGTATTATCCAGAAGTGTGTAAGGTGATTTCTTTGAGATGTGTGTAAGCGGATGTTTTTTAGGTGTGTGTAAGTAAGTTTCCCTGAGATGTGTGTAAGTAGGTTTCTCTGAGGTGTATGTAAGCGGATTTCCCTGAGATGTGTGTAAGTAGGTTTCTCCGAGATATATGTAAGTAGGTTTCCCTTAGATGTGTGTAAGTTGATTTCTCTTAGATGTGTGTAAGCGGATTTCTCTTAGATGTGTGTAAGCGGATTTCCCTGAGATGTGTGTAAGCGGATTTCTCTGAGATGTCTGTAAGCGGATGTGTGTGAGTTGATTTCTCCGAGATGTGTGTAAGTAGGTTTACCTTAGATGTGTTTAAGCGGATTTCTCTGAGATGTGTGTTAGTTGATTTCTCTGAAATGTGTGTAAGCTGATTTCTCCGTGATGTGTGTAAGTATATCTTTCTGAGATGTGTCACAACGAGGCTCGGCCGCTATAAAAGTTGTGCGACCTTGTATGCAATCACATTGTAAGTAATAAAATACACTTAATAAACGCAAAGAATGCATAAAGGGTGTAACCAGTCAGACAAATGAATCATTTTACGACTTTTCAAACAGGGACAGTCTCTGACGTCATGATACCCGAAACTCGACATTAGATATAGAAATTCGATTCCTTTGAAGTTTAAAATTATAATCCATTTGTAAGTACCAATTTATCATGAAACAAGGAATTTGAATTTCGTGTAACCATATTTGTTAGCACTGTCTCTTTTCACGATCACAAAAGACATTTCAGATCTGCAGAAAAGTAAATCAATGTCTTAATTGTTTCACGAGTCTCTTGTTCCGGTTTGTTATTCATGCAGGTTAATAGATTTGATTCTTGGACTTCTGTAACCGAAACGGAAACAAAGACATAATCAGGTTTTGGAATAAGAGACGACATATTCCTCCTTATCATTCAAAATGTCAAATGATCATCATTGATGATGTTATCAACCACTATACGTAATTACATCTTCGACCATGAACAGTATGCTACTATAGCTGGATATATATAGCAACTGTAATTCAATACAGTCCCCGGTATAGTCAGTAAGAAGGCGGAAGTATCGCCATGGTGTCATGAAAAAACATTCACAGTATCATTCGTCCACTTTTCTTCTCTCTATCTCTCACAACCTCTCTTCTTATCTAAAGGTTTCTTGTCTTTTTGTATTGTATTTCCATCGAGTATTTGGCCTTCGGCATATAGCAATACTCTGTATCTAGTGAAGACAATTGATCCTGCGGCACATAGAACTTGAACACTTTGCGTTAAAAGCTCTGTACATTGTATATCACACAGACATCAAACGTGCCCAGGACCTCCCGCGTTTGTTATAATAGCGTGGAAAAAGTGGACAGTGTTTGAACTGAGGAATATTGTGTTACATAACCGATTTTACGATGTACATCCATTGGGATAAACCTGTTATCGCCCAGGTAAGTGTCATAGACAAAGAAGCTGACTATCGACATACAAGGGACGTGCTCTCAAACACACGACAGTTGTCGAAGAGAAGCCGGTAGATCATTGTCCACGAAACGTCTGGTATTGATACCAGCGTAAAACTGGAGTGGAGGGTTGAGTAGAAGGGACTTTAGTCTTTATGATCTACTTCAGTTTTGTTCCTGCTCGATCCCACATGGATGCAGTATATAATTTATATATTCGTTATGGGATGCCGCGGGGTGATGACGGAATATTGCTAAAGGCGGCGTATAATATCATTTAAGCTCACTGTTTTGAAAAATGAAACTTCTCGCGTTTGTTTTGGGTTCTCACGGTGATGTCGATGTATCACGACGTGTCTGCTTAATGCGAGAAAAGACCCGAAGTAATGCAGATCTTAGATGTTCACCACCGGGGGAAAGGTTGAGTAGTAGTATCATAATCGTAGCTAATCGGGATTCGATTTGGACCAAGAACTCTGCATAGTGGACACAACGTCGAAACAGACCACTGTGTGAAGAAAACACGACCGCCGTTACAAGGCGTTAAGAGTAGCCTCCCTTGAATGAATGTCGGCCATGGTTCACACAGCTTTGTAGAATCGCCGGGCGAACCTAAGACTACCAACCCCACCATGTTGGTCCAGCATTTGAATTCTTGCTGGGCAAATTACAAAACCCATGATGCCGACACACAAAGAACCATAGTGGTGCCGAACCATAGTGGGGACTAATTCGGTATTCGAACATAACTTATGGGGATTATAGAACGCTAAGGGAGACAATTCTGCATATGGAAATACTTCATAGACCTTGAGTCACTTGTTAATAACTCTTTGATTACATATCTTCAACTTTATACTCGTAGACTAAACATATCACTGAGTCGACCATTATCTTCAATGAACCCTGATATATACTGCCTAATATTTAGTAAAGCCCCTACTTCAAGCCCCCCCCCCCCCCCCCCCCCCCCTTAATTACGAAATATGACGAGCGCCGTACTTACGTTCATAGAATGGCTTGTTTAAGCTGTCCGTTAAGGTTTTGTTTTGTTTGTAAATACAGACCCCTTTGGGGAACGATCTCGAACCTCTCTGAATGTCTCCCGGGACACGTTGAGAGGTAATCCATCACTACCCACCCCCGGGGAAGGCCTCCTCCAGTTCAGCTCCATCAATACCGCCACCCTGTAGCTCGCTAGGAATGTATACATGTTTTAAAGACTCTGCGGGCACTCCAACAGTGTACGTATACGTATTACGTTTTACAATCTGTGAAAAGGTTTCACCCTTGGTAGCGTGTACCCATAATGCACTGTGTCAACAGGAGTTTACTCTAACATCTAATCTCTAAATCAGTCATTATTTTTGTTTGTGTTGAATTCTCTTTAAAACCCAGAGTATCTGTTCGTTTTCAGGAAAAATGATAAAAAATGAGACTTGCAAAAAGTGTAGACTTTGGGAGGGTTTACATCTTTATATCTCAGTGTTTGCTTTAGGGGGTTTCTACGCCCCGTTATGAGACAGTGGATAAGTGCATTGCGATTAGCATGCCGGTCCGTTCGTCTGTACGGATTTACGGTATGGCAGTTGAGTTTCTACCCGTGGAACATTTTAGATACACCTTGCTACTCTTAACAGTCAAGTGAAGGGACAGCTCTGGATGACTGTGGGTCTTTACTTATTTTTCATGACAACAGGTTGGAGTTTCATAATGGGTAGTGGCCGTTTCCAGAAAACTGCATAGGTCGTGAAATATCACTGGCTTAACTTATAGACCTGAAGTCCAGAAGCCTAAATGTCTTTCTTCAACAATGTGAACCATTTTTGTTTCAAGAAGCATGTGCAAATTGTGTTCTAGAAAGCGAGATATATATTTTTTTTGCTTCGTGTTATATTTTGCTGCCCTTTAACAGCGTACGCAACAAACATGGTTCCATTTGCTTTTCCACAAAACGACGCTATTTCTTTCAGGGTTACATTAGAATATGACCTTATGTTTTCAATTTGAGATAACTAAAATTATGAAGCTATAAATCCCCAATAAACCTAACGCTCCAGAAAAATGGCATTTTTTAAACAGACATTGGCTTTAATTTTTCACCCGTTTATGACTCGATGAGCTGTTAAGCTATTTTTTATAATTCCCAAGTGTGTTTTGGGACGAGGCGCCGGGATCATGTGTATCACCTGAACTCCGGGGCACCTCCGAAAATCAATACGGAGCTCGGGCTGAAGGTGTCATATGTTTAGAACATTTCTGCGAGAGTCTCGGGCGTTATCCAGAAGTTAAATCACTTTTTTATTGCCCAGTGGGATTTTCGGCCTGCAAATGTAATTATATCCAGCAGTACTTAGTGGGTGGTCAAGGCTGATACTGTAGGATATTGACTGTAACGGGTCTTGATGGCGAACCTTGGTCAACAGGTGCAATGGTGCGTAGAGTATGCAAGCAAACACCACCTGGTGGGCTCCAAGTTAGATAACTCTGATTGTCAAGTTCCAACTTCGGACCCGGTTGCATTGTTTATGGAAAGGCTGGAGCCTGTTTTGTCTGCCTTAGGGCTTGTTATGTTTGGGATGATATGAAACGACGTATTACTTCACTCATTCACTTTACCTACTGCGTTATTTCGTCGCTCGAACCTCTTTACATGTGTAATACCACCCGTTTCCACTTATTCAAACCCACGGAATCCCGTTTCTTTGGGTGTTTTGGTGCAGGATGTGGAGCAGGAATGGGAGTGTTACTCGGGTAGGAAGGTCCGTCATGGTAATGACAGGCGGGCGGACTGGAAGTGGGTGGAAGATTTGAGGTTTTGGCACTTTCTTTCCACCGCATATATGAGGCAGTCACTACATATTTGACATGAAGGAGTAAACGCATGCCCCAAACGTCGCCTGCAAGCTTTGGGTTGACAAAACAATACTTGTCTCGAACGAAAAAGTTCCTGTCACCGTTATTGGACAGGGTTGCCGAGAAGAGTTACCTCCCATAGACGTGACAGGATATTACGAAAATAGTTGGCATTCTGAATTTGCTTTTCAGTCTTGATCACTGAGCGCTATGCTCGTGAGTTTCCTCAGTATCATAAACGTCTGAGCCATTTTTGGACTTTGACATATGAAACAGACCTTTACGACCTACTTTCTACTCATGACACTCCCAGAAAACCTGCTCGCAAGCTGATATTCTCACCACAAACCGGTTTCAGTCGCAGTCAGTATTTCGGTTTACCTTGCACGTCAGAAAGGTCACTCTGAAAGAAGGTTACTGCTGTTATTGAAAGGTAATGTATGCCACGAATGCTAATCAAGAATTAATTAGCAGTCCACTTGGTCAGGTCAGGTTTGATGAGTATGGTTTTACGCCGTTTTAAACACTATTCCAGCAATATCTCGGCGGGGGACACCAGAAATGGGCTTCAAACATTGTACCCATGTGGAGAATCGAACCCGGGTCTTCAGCGTCACGGCCGGACACTCAAACCATTAGGCTACCCGACCGCCCCCTAGATTTAGTGACCTGAGGGTGTCGATCACTGGATAATCTGGTTTAGGTGATTATTATACGGGACCTGTTGTTAATGAGAACGGTGTTTGGCAACAAACCAGAATTATTGACAACTTCCTAAACTGAGTGGCAACTGGAACCCTTCAAATGTCGGGCACGTTGACATTTACTGCATATAAGAAATCCTAAACTTCCACAAGACCGTTCAGTACCAATCACGGGAGCAGATTAAACAACCTGGCGTCGAATCCCATTTAGCCATGATCCGTTTCAGTTGTATTTCTATCTGTACAGACTCATTACCGAGGTTCCAGGAACGTGTTATGAAGCTGAGCAGACTTGGCCTGGATCACATTCCCTTAACCACATTATTTTCCCTACTGCCAAGCCCTCTCTACAATGCTAACTTCGTGAATGAGGCAAGTCTAGATTTCCTCAGGTTCCGAATCTCTGGTCTCCCTGGGGCTCCTTTTCAGTTTATGTAGTTTGTTACTATCGCGCACGCACGCACGCGCGTACACACATACATCTACGGCTATCCTACTGCTGAAAAAATACACTGAAAAATTACATAACTACAATTGTACAATTACCCCCTGATCTATATTTCTCATGAACTCATTTTCGTTCAGTTCTCAAACTTATGATAAAATGCCATGTTTTACTCGCTAAACCAACACTGATTTTACTTCGAATCATGTACAGGCATTTTATCTCTGATCAATAGACAAAAATAACTTGTATGTTCAATTTTGGGACAGCGTTTGATATCGAATCCGTGAGTTATCTCCCCCTGGTGATTGATGCACGGGCTATTCATCCCTAAAACATGGAAATCATTATCGAAATTCCTTTTTTCTCCATATCGATGAATTGTGAGTCTTGATAAAATGTTTAGTCATCGTCGACAACAGCAGCGGCGTAAGATTACGACATCACAGAGGTAATTGTACAAGCATAAATTGCCTCAATCTAACAAAGCACAAATATTGTGCTATCGTGTTCTCGGGGAAGATATTTCTTTAACAAGAAATGTTATTTTGTCGGTACAGCGACACCGTTGTATTATTTACAACATCGCCGACCTGGGGCTTTAATCAGATAATGTACCGCTTGCCATTGTTTTACCGGGCCCACTGAGGCGTTGTGATTACCTTGAAGTATCACCCAGGCTTGCTTACTCGGCAAATATAGACTTGTTTCTACAACAGTGAATTAATTATTTCTATGGAGGAGTCTGATAGAGTTCAAGTAAGCTGCTAGATTGGTGTTTGATTAGAAAAAATCATGAATTATTTACACGCTCTTTCACGGGAATCGGGACAAATGCGTCACTATAATTAAAGGTACTTTGCAGCCGATTTGAACGTTTGATTCGGTTAAATCACATGAACGCGCGGGAGTTAAAATCACATCACGATAGTTGGGAGTCGAAGAGAAAAACTCCGATGCAAATGGCGAGGAGGACGCTGGACTGGAAACTCTAAATGTCCACACGTGTCAATATAATCAAAATCAGATCATTCCTTCGAAAGACACTTCAATCGGAGGTCACACCAGGTGAACTTTTTAAACAGCCAATCAACGTCGAGGTTTCCAAACCAGCTGGGCAGTCGGACAAACATATCTCATTTCAACCTAAACTGTGATAACAACATTACAATAATTGGTGTTTGTGCTCCCTGGGGATGTTATTTTGCTTATATCAAAATTCCCAAATCGTGTAGTTCTTGAAATATGAAAAATACCTATAAAAGGTATAATGAAGCGCTCAGTGAGATATGGTTGTGAATTTGGGGGATTCCGACGCAGAGACTTGGCCATTATGGCTGTCACTAAAAAGAAAGTGGTCTTTTTTTTTCTTAATTGAACTTTTCATAGTAAGTCAGTATCGCTTGTATGTAGGTGAAATACGTTTTTACTTGAATTTCATGCTTTTCTTTCGTTATTTGAACCATCTTGCCATTTTATGTCGATGTGCAGCATTGCTGAACCCCGGACTTCCTTGAAGAGGAATGGTTTGTCTCTGCTTAAAAGATCGTCATTTTGTTGGCTGATACATATGTGAAAATAAGAATTGTGAAAAACATATAACTATTTCTGTAAACGTCTAACCCAGTTGTAGGCAACTTCAATATAGGCGAAAATACTACGGGAAACAACCAACCAAAAAGACTCTATCTAAAAACATAAAAATAACATGAGCCAACGTCACTCCTCCAACACGTTTCCCTTACCCCCACCAATCCTCTCTTCCCACGCCCAGACACCATCACCCACCCCCAGACATCCACGCCCACCGCACAGTGCGTTCTTTCCGCTTAGACACAGCAAGCGGCAATGTGACTGTAACCCAGAAATGGTAAAAACTGTCACACGTGACGTCACCCCACCCATGCATCTCCAGGAAAAGGAAAACTCTTTCAACCTCCAGAATAAAACTGGTGGTTTTTTCTGAACATTAAATTCGTGAAGTTTGAAAAAGGCAATTAAGCAACAACAAAAAAATCAGCCAAGTCGAATCTGTTTGATGTTGTTGTTTAAGATCATAGACAACCCTTCACCCACATGCCGCGTTGTATGTTTCACCATGTGTTTTTTGTGTATATTTCAACTGAGGGTTGTCGATTTCAGAAGCATTGGCGTACCTACCAGCGGGGAACGCGATACATTTCATGACTTTGTCATGGTGAGGTTGTAAATGTGTTTTTCTTGGAGTACAGTTGTAAATTCTGATTAGTTCTGGAGATGGTGTTCCCTTACACGGAGTCGTTTCTGTAGTGAGAGAAGTAGTTAAACAAGTGTCAATTTCACACCAGGTGTTGGTCCTACTATGTTTTACTATAAGTCATAACGTGTGCATAACATGTTCATACACATTGGCGAACGTGACACGCTGTCATCTACCATTACACGCGCCACAAGTTGAATCAAACTTACACCGTTTCAAATTTCGTTCTGTGTTTAAGATATTAAAGGAAACGTACACATGTACCAGTGTATATGAGAAGAGATACTGAAAACGACAAGCAACTTCTCATGCAGAGGAGATGGTTATTACTTAAATTAGTAAATATTAAACAACACCAGTTCAGTGTCGTGGCGAAGTGTGATGCTCAATAATATATGTAGTTATCGACACCAATTTCTGTATACATGAAGGCAGCATCTTGCTGTCTGAAATCCTAGGATATCTTTATAGGCTTACAATTCAGTGTTAGAAATACCCGCTGCCCGATCGCTCGTGATGTGTCATTTTCAACACAAACTGCCAAATCTCAAATTCACCTGCCAGACGGTCGGGTGAAAATTTAGACATGCATGAGAAAATTTTCATCGTATTTCATTATAATAAATCATTATTAATTCGATCGTGGAAATAAATGATGAATTCCAATTGGATGATAAATCACGTCTCTTGTCAGACCTAAATTATTAGCGGGCAGGTAAATTTTGGTCAGGGCTGGCAAGTTTCACATCTAACCTGCCGTGTGGTTTGGCCGAATTTTGGGTGAGTTTCAAAACATTTAGGGGAGGAAAAAATTAGAGGAGAGCTGAAAAACCTGCCAATGTTAATCACGATCGAACTTACATGTTCTAATGACTTATTTTGTTTTGCCACACACCAAAAAATGTAAACTCGGGGTGGGGAAAAAGTAGTCTTGCTCCAAGGCTGTTCTGAAACCTTAGCACATGATATCATAATTATAAATATCATTGAACCTAATGATAAAAAAGTATTGATTTTTACCTTAGAGACGATACAGGCTTGTACATGTGTAGGGGAAGAGTACCGCATCACTGGTTGTGCGTTTCTGAATAAGATCAAATTTAGTTGTGTCACTCTCGACAAAATGGTGATATCAGTTACCGAGTGATTCATGACTTATCAAGATTTCATAGAGGGCCATACAACCTAGAAGTCGGCCGATCAAGGCTACAACATTCAAGGCCTCAGTAAAGCCGTGCACGATATTACAAACGTTGGCGCATCAGTGATTGTAATGTCCTTTCCCAATTTTAACTTGCATTTTGTACCATCAGTTTCTGTGTTTTTTACCCAGGTGGACGAGTTTCATGCCTTTGCATGTGTTTATGACGTTGGACAGGATACTCTCACGTTTTTGCAAGCACATTGTATCATTATCGCTTGAAACTGATTCATAGACTCGTGATCATGATATACATTGTACATTTCTGTCTGCCCTTGGACTTCCAAGTGATACGGAAAGTACAGTCATTATTTTTTTCGTAGTGATAGATAGTCAGTTGGTTTTAGGAGACTTTGAGCTGTGTATTTGTTCTATCACAACGTACCGGTTTCTTGATGTGGGAGGGAAGCCCGAAGTTATGCATATCGGGTATGTTTCCGACTCCATAAACCAAGGGTACTGGTATGGTGCATAGAAGCATTGATGGCGTCATTTACGAGGTCCGACTGCACAGCCTTAAACGACTAGGGTATCCAAATAACGCGATAGAACGAATACATCTATACAAGTTATTAATAAGCATCTCGGTGTTTTAAGGAGTGTAAGAAATGTTGTTGCTGCTTTCCTCCGATACTATGGGTGTAGTATTGTGGTTAAAGCGTTCGCTCGTTTCGGTGACAGTTCGAGTTCGATTCTGCATGTGAGCACGACGTGCTTTAATTTAATATTGTTAAAAGCATCGAAAAACACAACTCACTCACTCTAATAACTTGACAAGGACGTGTTTGTCGCACTGATGGTTCCTGTTGACAGTGGTCACAGGCAGACGACGTGCTCAAACATTAGGCACACTCCTGTTGATCGATCCACGAGCGACACAGCGGTGTACTTATCTGTATCGATCTGTTACGCAAACTACGGACAACTGACCACATCAATACAGTTGCTCACCTCTCGAAACATCAAGAACCGCGAGTGCTTAGAAATAATCAAGTCGGTTCACGTCCCATCAAGTCTCGTTACCAAACAATAACTGCCATCATCTTGCCTTCAGCATTTATATCCGAACTTGCAAAAACCGAAGTCTACTATCGCCAGTGGGGCCCCCTATGCCTAATGAGTTCTACTATTCTAATTTCCTTCTAGAATATTACTTCATCCGTGTTTTATCGCGAGTTACTTTCAGTGAATTTCTGCTCAACCGGAAGTAAGGTTATCGTCTGCCCATCGCCTTCCTGTTAACGGCACCTTGAGGGAGAAAGTTCATTTTCCAGCAGTCCGAA
This sequence comes from Haliotis asinina, assembly GCF_037392515.1. Lineage (NCBI taxonomy): Eukaryota > Metazoa > Mollusca > Gastropoda > Lepetellida > Haliotidae > Haliotis > Haliotis asinina. The sequence goes on from NC_090281.1 coordinate 47,528,127, forward strand.
TAGAATTTCTGATGAGTTTTCATGCATTAAGATTATATCAACATGTAACAATATGGCAGTACTGTTTGCGTTTAACTGGGTTTTATAGTCTCACATTTCCATATAAATGTAAAGAGGTAGCTTTTCGAGCCTTGGTCTATGCTGGGTTTGCTTCTGCCTGAACGGGTCGCGGTGTAACGGAGAGTGGGACTTCGTTAGGGCCTATTTTCTCGTCTCTTTGATCTTCTGGGGTGTTAAATGGTTGGTGCTCGAGACCGAATGTCGCAACACACACATTCTAAACGACATTACCTTTGCGATGCTGACTTCGATAAACTGAGGAAAGTGGTTTCTACATATTGGCTTCTGTATAACACCCAGACTATGACGATATAATGGTTATGCTATGAACCTGAGTTCAATGTACATGGAGGCCTTTACCCAGGGCAGCAGAAGCCTGGCATTGAAATAGGATACACGCATATTAAATATATATGAAACGACACCTCGTTAATCCAGATACTTCGCATTCCGGACGTTTTTCTTTCCTTGTTTCATTCTTGTGAACGACTAAATAAATGTATATATGGTCATTTCGTGTGAATAAGGATTAATAGTTAAGATTTGAATTTGTTTTTCCTGAAACGTGTGTGTGATACTTTAAATTTAAGAGGTATATATACATATGGAAATTAATTAAGCAACACCAAATTCAAAGACACATAAAAACTTAACAAAGTTTAACGAAGTAATTTTGATGATTGATTATTCAATTTTGATGTATTGACATACAGCATGAGCTTTTCATGGGTTGATATGACGCACGTGAAGCTTGCACAGCGCACGTGCATTGCTTTAACCTCAACTTTCGAAAAATGCACTTTTTCCCTGGGGTGTTTACAAGCGCAGGTTGTCGATTGCATTCGGTTTTTCATTCATTTCAATGTCATGGCACGTAGGAAATTATCAGAGGCCACTCGTTGGCAAATAATCGGCATGAGGAATGCTGGTATGTCTCTAAGACAAATCGGGACTCAAATCGGACGACATCATTCCATAATTTCAAAACTTTTGAAAAAATACCGGGTCACTAATGAAGTTAAAGACCTGCCTAGACCAGGAAGACCCAGGAAGACCACAGTCCGGGAGGACAGAGCTTTACTGAGACTTGTACGGCGCAGGTCCTTCGACTCGAGCTCTCGGTTGAGACAGGAGTGGCTTCCAGGGAGACCCATCTCGAACAGGACTGTTCGGAATCGTCTGAAAGCTGCAGGATACCGGGCAAGGAGGCCAATCAAGCGACCCAGACTGTCTCCAGCCCATAAGGCAGCCCGACTGGCCTGGTGTAATGACCGTTTGCACTGGAACATTGCCTCTTGGAGGAAGGTCCATTTCTCAGATGAGAGCCGGTTCTTGCTGCACATGGTGGACGGTCGTACTCGGGTCTGGAGGCAGAGGAACACAGCAATGGCTCCACGGAACATCCAGGAGACTGTGGCCTTTGGGGGAGGTTCCGTTATGGTATGGGGGTGCATTTCCATGAACTGCAAGTTGGATATCATTACCATCCGTGGCAACCTTAACGGTGTTCGTTACCAACAGGAGGTTCTTGACAGGGCTGTGGTACCTCATTTTGAGAACCATCCTCTGGCAACGAGACCCATATTTATGGACGACAATGCTAGACCTCACAGGGCGCATGCTGTAAATGATTTTTTGCGGCAAAATGCAATTGACAGAATTCCATGGCCTGCCATGAGCCCTGACCTCAACCCCATTGAACATTTGTGGGACTTTATTGGCCGTCGTGTGAGGCAGAGAGACCCACCAGTCCATAATCTCAACGAATTGACGGCTGCCCTGCATGAGGAGTGGAACAGGATCCCCCAGAATCAGATCCGGAGACTCATCCAAGGAATGAGGAGGCGTCTGGAATCGGTGGTGCGTGCGCAGGGAGGACACACTAGATATTGATGAAAGTCGGTGTGCAGACTCTCAGATGACTGTTCTTTCTTTCCATGTGACATTTGTGTTAATACACCTGACAACAACGTCTGTGGATGAATAGTAAATTGTGTCCATTTTTTCATGAATTTAAGACAGTTTTAAGAATTTGGATTTCGTTGCAATAAAGCAAAGTCTTGATACTTTTTCCCTTTAAGTTGTTTGTCAGAGATCGTCTGTTGAATAAAAAAGTGTCAAACTATATCAACCCGGCATATTTTGATTGTCAGAACACTTCAAAGTTGCTCCAATAGAAAAAATTGGGGTGTTGCTTGATTAATTTCCAGGTGTATATATGTCAACTAAACTGACGCACAAAAGAAAGTATACATCCGGTGTGTGGTTTGGATAATGACATAATGTTTGTGACTTACCAGTTACAATCAAATTACCTGTTAAAATATTTACGTTGCATTTTAAAAGTAATTTCAAAATACTAATACTTTCTTTCACACGTGAGATATGTGCGTTCAATCACGGGAACGAACAGTATATCAGATATGTCATGATATATATGAATCATTTAAACTCTTAATTTTTACCACAGAGACTTGTTCAATCTAGCCCTGGCGTCACCACTCTACTGAGTAGCATCCCCTTATTGTGCCAAACATTAGATCTTGGGTTTGAATCCAAGACTCGCCACGGTGGTTCTTAAGTTGCCTAGGTAACCATTGTTATGGATTTCAGTAATGCCACCAATGCCTGAATCATATCTGTCACGTCAAACAGATACGCCTGGAATGTACAAGGATGTATGTCATTCAAGTTGAACCAATCTCGGTCAGGTGTGAGGAGTTGTCTTTGAAATGAACATATTTTACAGAAAAAAAGTTCATGGTAATGAAAAACAAAAGATAATGAAAAGAAGCCCCGATACTTTCTTAATTTTCAGACACTGGGGACGGGACACATTTTCTAGACTTACGTGGGTTTCCTTGGATATAATTGGTTTAGGGTCGGTATGACAGACCAAGCCAAACGTTACCGTGGTCCTATATGTCTGCTGAAATCCACTTTCATGGAGCCAATAGAGAAAGTGTCATCACTGGGGCACACTCTAGGATTCTAACACAGGACCTTCGCATCAGGGTTTAGCTTTTGCCCTCATCCGTTCATAGTAACTGATAGTTCATATGTACCTCCGGTTAAGGGGATCAGGTGGCCCGTGCATCCCAACCGTGTAGATTGACACTCGTGATGTCAGCGATTGTCTAGACAAGTCTTGATTATTGACAAACCACGTGGTCATAAAAGTAACACAGACAGTGGGGCCCTGTATGATATATTAGCGCAGAAGGATTTACAACCACTTCTACTGGATTGTGATTGGTTAATCAAAGTCATTCAGGGGTATATAATGTGATTATATATATATACCTGATTTTCCAACACATTATGTATTTGTTTAATATCTGAATAACGCGGTTATGGTGGAATGGAGATAAACGTATTGTGTTGGAAAATCAGACGTATATAACGAAATTATAATACCTCTAAATTTTGTATTTAAAACCTCACGCTACGCGTTCGTTAAATGTCGTTAAATACCTCTGTTTTTCCAGCACAGTATGTTTATATCCTAACTATTAGCTATGAATTATAATAGTCTCACTCGCCTGCAACGTACGCTTTGTTTCTTTGAACATGATTTTTGAATAGGTGTGATCCAAGAACGAAAAGAATCGGGTTTTGGAAACAAAATGGCGGCCATATCAACCGGGACCCTCTTAAAGGGCTCGCCACAAATATCTGCAACATTTGCTAATACGACGAAAAGCAATATTCATTCACTCACTTATCACCTAACTGAACTGACGAATTTACAAACCCCGATATTACACTGGACCTAATGAACGGTGTGTGTGTGGCGGGCGGGGGTGGTGGTGGGGGGAGAGATTCGGTAATCCCTGATAATCCGTAGGAATAAGAATCGGAATTCATCTACTTCTGGCACATCAGACCACCAGCAGAGCTCTAATGGGGATAAGGGACAGCGATGTGATGCCATGTGTTCATGTTTATAAGTAAAAACGCTCCAAATCGTATTTTCCGAGATTAAAATAGGAACCAGCACCAGTCCATCCCGGAGTGGTATAGTAAAACATGGCCATGTAGAAAGCCTCCATAGAACTAATACGGAAAAGGGATCTCGCACGAAGCGGTGTTGATATCTTCATTTCAATATTAAGACGGTCGTGACATCAAAACATTTAGGATGACTCCAGTTGTAACTGGTTGTTATCACTTCACGGGACATTCATATAAGGTTACATTCTGTTTACATGAACAGAGCACAACCCTTTTATTGAGAAAATCCGCCAACAGCCGTCTTCATCTGAATGTGTTCAAACGACAGACGCCAAACAACTGTAAGTTAGATAATTATATAAAATTCATGTTTTTGCCCACTCCATTCATTAATAACCACACGACAGAAATATCATTACTCGTCCATTTGATACAGTTCCCGTCCAAAGGCCATTGATACTATTGGGGATGTTTAAAATATTCATTATGAATATTTAGTAACATACCTTACCCAAAGGTTGCATATCATGGTTTTATACCTCTGCACTGTGAAACCCATGTGCGAGGATCGTCTTTAAGACAATTATTGGAATTTTTATCATTTATTTCAGTGTTAGAGCGGTGATTAATAGGCCGCATCTGTTTCGTTGGAAATCCATGCTGAGTTTTATTATCTCCCAACAGACAACACACAGCTAAAACGAAATTGGATCCGGTTTTATCAAAGTTACGCTCGTATAATGGAAATAATTCGCTTCTATAGCGTTTGTTTCAGAATGTATGTTTCAAAAGCCATTACTTGCGCTACCTTGACGCATGCGCATAATAGACTTGCATAAATTGAATTTGATCACAATAACAGATAACGAGCAATGTTGATTTCGTGAAACAACAAATCCTCATTTTAGGAGGTCTGAAATATAATGACCAGACTCACGTTTCCCAACGATATATGTCTCAATTAAAATGTCTGCTTTCTAAATATGATAGAAAAGTCGAATATTTCAATCGAATCTTGTCGTTCGGTGTGCTATTACCCTATTCACAAATAGTAACACCTCATGGAAAAGCTACCATTATGAAATATGGTCATATCTTATGTAGAACATTTGTCTCGGCATCATATATTTGTCGTTTCTATTTCAAAATGTTGATAGAACAATGTAAGATACGATAGGCACATAATCTGACTCCGTAATGATTACAGGAATATTGTCAGCACTGCAAAATGTGCTTCCGGGTGAAAAGGATCTTGCTCACTCCGATCCGTGTCAGGGTGATTGAGTGAGTTTGATTTTAAGCCACACTCAGCTGTTGGTGGCAGGTTGTTAATACTCGTGTCTGCATGGAAGAGACAATCTCGTGATCAGCAGCATGAGCATCATCTACGCATTTGGGAACCGATGACGTGTGTCAACCATGTCAGGGAGCCTGACCACCTGATCCCCGGGTCGGTATGCTTAATAACAAATATATTTACATGACCAAGCTGAAGGACGTAATCCCAGATTAATACTCATATTTAAAAGACACATCTCGACCAAAGCCGAATTTGATCTGAGTGAGTGAGTCTAGTTTTACGCCGCACTCAGCAAAATTCCAGCTATATGGCGGCGGTCTGTAAATAATCGAGTCTGGACCAGACATTCCAGTTACCAACAACATGAGCATCGATCTGCGCAATTGGGAACCGATGACATGTGTCCACCAAGTCAGCGAGCCTGAGTCCAGGCGATCCCGTTAGTCGCCTCTTACGATAAGCATAGTCGCCTTTTATGGCAAACATGGGTTGCTGAAGGCCTATTCTACCTCGGTACCTTCGCAGGTAATTTGATCAGGAATAGTCAGTCTGTATGAGACAAACTTGCGCATTGGTGTGAAAGGTTTGCTGTGTAGGGTTATGTCCCTTAGTGAAGTACGGATTCGTTCATTGTGGGTTCGAATTCCATGCTCGTTTCAAATGTAGTTATATTCAATGAGTTATCCTGAAACAACGATGCGTTTCTATCCACACAAAACTGATCCGATATCACCGACCTATCACCGGCAGTCTCTGTCTAACAACATCGGCGTCGGCACCGATACACCCTCACTGACCTTGTTATCATTGCGGGGAGATACACGTGTCAAAAGGTGCTGTATGCACTTGATCAAATCGTTTTAATAGCCAATAGGTATATATACACATCGTTGAGATTGTAACGCGATATGGTTCTGTGCGGAGCATTATGGCCCTGAAGATCAGTGGTCTGGAAGAGGAGGTGTGTTTAAGATGGCAGGAGCATGAATAGAAAAGATTGGGAAGCGAGTGCATCACGATTGTTTTGGGGAAACGCATATATCTTGCATGTAGCACGGCCCCAACAAAACAAACAGAAGATAGAGAGACCAATGCTGCCCCAGTGCGGAACAGCGGAATTCCAGCTTCTTGTACTTACCGTAGCGCTGTATTTATACATTATGTGGCGCAAATTTATAATTTACCACCTTTTTAACTGAATGCGATCTCAAACATTCGGAAATTAAAATCAAAACATTGAAACATCCAGCCAGGGAACCAGGCTGTGAAACATCAGGAATTCAAAACGAGGCTTTCAAAGCTCTGTACATTGCTAGTACGTCTATTTGCATACGCTGTAAGGAGCTTGTTTCTCTGTACGTAAATACTTCTTTGGTTTGCGTTTCCGTGCGTTCATTCGTTCGTGCGTGTGTATAAGAGTATGTCTGTAGTATGGTGAGCATGTCTGTTTGTCTGATGTGAGGGTGTGCTCATCCCCCAAGATGATGATTTATATTCGAATTCTGAATCCACCCGGCTCTTACCTGTTCCACCATGACCAGCCTTCAGAACTTAGCAGTAATGAGCACAAAGACCTTTTTAATGAGACTGGCACAACTCTCCTCTAATTATTCACTACTAGCAGGGGTGGTAGTGAAAGTAGTACTAGAAACATAGAAATTGCCGTGAAGGCAGCTATTGACTGGACATTCTAGGCCCTGTTGAATCCAACAGCTATCGATTCGTTATCGTCCCTTAGTTTTTTTCTGCTCGTAAGTCCAAGCTGGTTGTTATTACATGGCCGCCTTGTCCAGAGAGGGAATTCCGTTGTAACGTGTTCCGTCACGTGTCATTTTACATCGTCCAGCCCGTTGGTGTTGCTGGGGGAGATAACGATATGCTTTATATTTCCTTGGATACATACTTAAAAGATGATGATGGTGGTGGCGGTGATGATGATGATGATGATGATGATGATGATGATTATGGTGCTTTATTTGCCTCCCGTTAAATATGATGATGATGATGATGTTGATGGTGGTAGTGGCGATGACAATGATAATGGCGTTTTTGTGTTGAGTTCGTTTGACTCCCGTTCAGATTTCTGAGAAATCTTAGGCTTGCTTCGGTTAGGGCTTTAGCTTTGCAGGGAGGGCTAGGCTTGGGAAAATAATATGGTTCAATGACTGTGAGATGATGATGATGATGATGATGATGATGATGATGATGATGATGGTGTTGATGATGATGACGACGACGAGGTAATAGATAATCTAGAGATTGTCACGCTTTCATTTGTCTCACGTCAAAAATGTTCCTAATTCAACGTCACCAGACGCAGGAAAAACATTGACCCCTCAACTCTCAGTCAGCAACGACATGTCGAACATTCATTCAGATTCAATCGGATTTGATATCAAATTCCGTGATCTAGTCTTGACTCTGAAGCCTAACCAAACTCTATTTATCATAGTCGACAAGTGGTCATTACGGATTTAGGCGGATTACGTGGGCATTATCTGGACACTATGGAGTGGCCAGACCTGTCTGGACCCATCACAAATACTCCCATGTCAAGTCCGATATGTCACGTTGAACTATAATCCATTATACTCTGAGGAGAACCGATGGCGATTACACGAGGATAGGTTTCTTTTGAACGTGGAAAGTCGCACTAAGACAGGACCAAATTACTTACATTTCTCTGAAAAATCGATTGATTCAAATTCGCCGGCTTACGGCTGGAGTTTCGTTTTCATTTCAAAATTAGGCTTCCGAGAAAATGTAGACATTTTCCTGTCCACCGTCGACTCCCGTGTCACAGCTTAGAGTTGCGTCCCTTTGGTTCGCAAGGATCCTGCGATCGTTGGTTCGAATCTCGGATTAACCCTGGTTATCGGTTTTTGCTTGTCAACACCGCAATGTTCGTTTGTGCCAACTATCAAGATGTCCAATCTTGTATCACGTCTGGCTTGACACTAGTAGACAAACAAATAAACACGACTGATAAACATCAGAATAACAGTGAAATCACGTTTTCGCTCATTCTCGAAAATGGAAGCAGGGAAACCATCTGAAACGGAAATATAGCTCATTATATGTGGCTTCCAAGATTGTCAAACATGAATCAGTTTCTGGGTACGTTTATACATCGAAGAGCAAAAGAAACGCATCTCTTGTTATTTTTCACGTTTTTAAACAGAAAACGTAAACATGAACACTTTCAGTTTTTCGAAATTTGCGTTTCTTTTGCTGTTCAGTATATAGCGCTCCCACAGAATCTGTTTTACTACGACGTTATCTTCCTCGTCCCTTACCTCACATCAACCATCCACGTCTAACGCTACCCATCCGATAATCGCCCACCCTGCCCATGTCGCGACAATCTGTCCTTGCAGTCTTGAAGCTGCACACTGTAAAACACCATACTTTGTACAACGAATTGCACAATATCAATTTTAGTGTCTGTCTCACAGTCCCTGAACCATAGTTTTCCCTACAGCCTAGCTTTCCCTGCAATGATTAAGCCAATGGAGCCAGTTGAAATTCAAATCTCTGAATCTCTGATCATTTATTTATTGCAATCAAAATGACATTTTCAGGGACTAAGTATTAGTCTTGTCTCATACCATACTGTAGGTAAAGCCAGGGTCATATTATTGTGTTGCTGTAATTATTGAATCTACATTTACCGAGGACGCTAGTATTATTGTCTGTTCTAATTATTTTTATTCATTTCAGTGGATCATATACAGTATATGAATGTGGTACAATGGAATGGATCTGTTGGCAAAACAAATCATGTAACATAACATAATAAATACAGTACCTAGAGCGTTGTACACCTATAAATGAAAGCATAGTCGGGTTACAATTTCAATTCCTTAAGGACACCAGTACTTGATTTAAGCAAAGCAGCGTCTTTAATTCAAAAGCTGAAATTCCAGAGTGAAGGGGTTTGGTAGATTACATGAAGGAGAATATGTCCGTTACCTGGTTCCACGCGGGCGGTATTGCCAAGGCTTAATTATGAAATAAATCATCGATTTAAAAATTAGGTCATTATAAGTGAATGGAGAGCCGTCAGCCGTGACGGATCCATGGTCGTGTTTGGAATCCACACAATAGTGTTACGACCTCCTCAACATAAAGGTCAAAATATTCTCTCTGAAATTGGGCCCCACTGTCACACAAACTGTCTCACTTTACAAATTCGAGCAATTAGAGAATTACCCTGGATAATCAGCTGTGATTTCAAGACAAACGGTGCCTGACTCACCACGTCTGTCAGCAGCGTTTCAGGGTTGTCGTTGAATGGTCATTACACTGTAGGGAATAGGATTTATGTGAAGTTGGCAACTGTAAAAAATGACAATTTCGGTCCATTTGGTTAACAAGGATATGTGACATTTTGTGTGGTGTGATATCATACCGTTTCGTCTGTGTGTTTGCGAGTGAAGACGGCAGCGTCAGATCAACGCCTCTTCAGGTCCTATCTGACGCACTCACTCACTCAACCACTCAACCACTCAACCACTCACTCAACCACTCACGCACTCACTCAACCATTCACCCACTCACCCACTCACCCATTCACTGACTCACTGACTCACACACCCACCCACCCATTCAATCAATCACTCACTCCTTTAATCTCACTCACTCACTCACTCACTCATCCACCCACTCGCTCGCTCATGCTTTGATTGAACAAAAATCACACCCGGTTTTCTGGAAAGAAAGTTCCATGAGGTGTTTTCCATCTTTAGATAGATACATGCTTCCTTAAGTGCTGTGTTGTCTCGGAGTGTAGGTGTATGGGTCTTCTCGTGAAAATCACCGATTTGTTTGGCCTCAGTATCCTCACATATTACCGCCTCGCCACTATGAAGGTCCGGGTTCGATTCTCCATAACGCTGCGACATCGCGGTTTCTGTATAAAACTCAGGGGCAGTTTGAACTCCAATTCTCTGAAATTAAAACACAAAACACTAGATTATAAGCTCGCGCATTGCTCCACAGACATTTAAATTAATTAACTGTTAAAACATGATATTGCATTACGTGTTGGTACCTCATCAGGACTTACGTATCCAGTTATACTTTCCCAGACGCTATCTTGGCCTGGATGCTAATTTATTACCGGCGGCGTCTCACTGGGGAATAATTCCACAGTATTCACTGCGCAACATACATGACATTTTTAACGAAATTAAATATCTCCGGCTTTTAATCATCTTTCACTATACGGAGCTTTCAGCAACGTTCCCACGGGAGACCCACAAATGTGATTTGTTTGTGGATGAAATAACTAAGTGACGAGTAGGAGAAATTAAATTTAGAATAATTCAGAATGTTCTGCATTTTATTGTGCATGAAAACATAATTCTCCGCGTTTTTGTATGTGGTTGGTGGATCAAGGAAACGGGTAATATCAATTTCTGGACTAGTGAATATAAGGTAGCCCAGTCGTTAAAGCGTTTGCTCATCACGTCTAGAACTGGTTCGATTCCCGTGACATCATTTAATTGTCTCAAAAACCCTGATTGTTATAGCGACGTAAATCACAGTGCAATACTGCTATAGGGAGTGAGTTTAGTTTTACGCCGCCTGTAGCACCATTCCAGCAGTATCACGGCTGGGGACACCAGAAATGGGCTTCACACTTTGTACCCATGTGGGGAATCAAACATGGGGTTTCGTCGTGACGATCGGACACTTTAACTATTAGCATACCCCACCGCCCCAGTACTGCTTTAAGGAGGTGAAGGTCATATTCCCGAGTGGACAACGTGTGGCTGTAACATTCTTTGCCGATAGTGGTCATATTACCAAAGGGGATACACGGTAGTTTATTGGTGAAGGAATGAGTTTAATTTTACGCCGCACTTAGCAATATTCCAGCTATAAAGCAGATCAATAAATAATCGAGTCTAGACCAGACAACTCAGTGATCATCAGTCTGAGCATCGATCTACGCAACTGGGATACGATACGATGACATGTTACCCAAGTCAGCGAGCCTGACCACCCGACCCCGTTAGTCGCCATGCGTGCTAAAGATGAATCCTTACCCGGATCCTCACGGGTCCTGTTCAGCTTGAGAACATAATTCACTTTGAAATCGCATTTTGTGTAAACGGCAAGTAAAGTTATCACAGAGTAGCGGAAACGGAACTTGTCGCAGAAACACTCAGTTCTGCCCTTTAAAGAAAATATGTCCGAAACACGAATCCCAAGAAATTAAATGGCCGACATGTGACACTGAAACTTCATCAGTGATTTTCCAATCCATGTCTTAACAACATGTTGCGATCGTTTAAACACGTGTCCAGGTTCTGGTGTGATCAATGCTCAATAACAACGAATATTTATCAAAGACAGGGATTAATTTTAATGATTTTAAGGCGTCACTTCTCTACATTGATTGTCAGTGATAGCTGATAGTGGCAACTGCGGTACAAAATAACGAATATATAAATTCGCGATTTCTCCATATATTGTGTATCAACACATTATGACTTGTTTGTTTCTGGAACTCCGCTGAGTTGATACGACATGTCGTAAAATGAACACTGAGACTCTTCCATGGTCTCTCGGCCCGTGTATAATACGGTCACTGGTTCTCAAATACTCTCTTGTCTTATCTGGTGATACAGCCGACTATATAAGCTTTTATCGGGCTCGGGATTCGTTACCGATGTCTAATGGCGTGATAACCTTCTTAAATACGATCTAAAATGATTTTTGACCAATAGGGATCATGGCAATCAATAACACGCTTACCGAATTGTGATTGACAGTCCGACAAGTAGGATGGTGTGAATTTCAGAGATAAGTCATTGACTGATTGAAAGTACGCGCTGAAGAAGATGGATTGTTAGTTAGAGTGATAAACGAGATCTGAACGAGAACTCACGAGAGCTGAACAGGGACGGTAATGAAGTGAGCGTTGTCCATGCTTATGTCATGGAATTGACAAGATTGCGAAAAGAAACTTTTCGATCGTTGTGCTTTGTAACAACTTGTTCTATTTCAAACTCTGGTGCGATATTGGCAAATTATTTTGTAGTGACATCTAGCTTCCCCAAACTGGGTCATTGAATGGACTGTTGAGGATTTGTTGGTTAAACATGACCTTGGTTTGAAATAGCTGTAGTTGATTGCTCGTTTCCACTTGCTCAAGTCAAACACAACTAAATAAATATTTTTCGCTCATGATAGAACAAGGGCAGATAACTCATGTAGTCTGGTGTCAACTATCAGAAAAAAATTACATGATATCGCGTCGATATCCGAAACTGTCTCCACAAAATTACGGGTACCACTAAATAAATACTCGTTCATTCAATCACCGCTTTCTGATATGTCAACGTTATATGACATCGTATAACATTTAGAATTATGTACAAAATAATTCACTTTCAGATATTTGTCAACACATTTAGTTGTACATACCACTTGCGAATGCCTATCAACACATTTAGCAATAACAAGTTTATGCAAGTGTGGACATAACTTGACTGCTACCACCCATTCTAGTGTGTGCACAAAACATGTCCGCACACCTGTCCACCACACACGTATACACACCTGTCCACCACACATGGATTGTACCCTTGAATATGTTTTCATTTTCAATTAATGTAACAAAACTAGGAAGTAGTGCAATCTCTTTGAAGCCAGGGAAACAGGAAGTTGTTCACGAAGAAAAAGCGGATGTTGTACGCCATATTGATTTTAATTTCATCACCAATCAACTTGTCACTGAGAAGAAAAATGAACATGTGAATAATTTATTCCCATTACGATATTGGTAATTATAGGGGGAACAGCTGGTTGGGGGCTTTCAAGGCATGGTTAGTCATTTGCGAACGGCAAATTATCCACAGTTTACCCTAACCTTTTGAAATGAGGGTTTAATAAGCTGGTCTTCCCTTTATCCCCGGCCAATCGCCTTGCTTTGCGTCAGTTCTAAAACATTACACCGGTACCAAAGGGTGCCATTATTGAACATGTTTCAACCGATGCGGGGTTCTTTTTACCGACATGAGCCGTCATTGTGATTTATATGACTTACCGTATGTGGAGGTAGGCATAAGACCGCGCCAGCGTTTTGTAACATTTTTTTGTTCAGTGTGGGTCCCTTTCATCAGCTTGTTAGATTACTCTGAGACGAAAGTGAGCACACTGTACATGATACATCAAAGAAGAATCAACATCTGAGAAATATATGTCGCTTGTCGCGTATGTTCGGGATTTGCTGCCTGAAACCCATATACAGCGTCCCTTACCTGATATGACGGACAGTTTGCTAATAGTGATGTGGAGAGACGCTCACTCACTCACTCACTCACTCACTCATTCACTGCCACCCATCCACTCATGATTACGGATGTCAAGATTGGCTTTCCTCATGCTCTCACTCAGTCAAACCCTTTCCCCCGATGTGACGAACGCTGTTGTCATTTGGCTACTCTGCCTTGGTTCAATGGTTGTGAAGAAAACCGCCATCGACACAGCCATACTCGGTGGTTCTGTCGCTTCGTTTTGTGTTTCAGTGTGCTTTCTTCATCACAGAACTAGACATGGGGCTTTGACAGGATGAGTGCTTCTTTGGACGAGAAAAAGTACTTTCACTGCAAACGAATCGCAATTAAACAAAACTCTTTATTGTGTATCCGTATCTTTAGATCCCCATAAAGAACCGTCACAGATGCTCTGTCTTCTGTAAAATACAAGTAAATTACCACGTGTTTTTGTGGCACTTGCTGTAGATTTGCTCAGCAGCATCAGCTCCATATACAACAGACGATGTAATGGGATAAATATCTGCATGAGTCTTCAATTACTAATAATGATACACATGTTTACTAGCCGAAAGAGTTTTTGTCATAATAAGGTATTTTCTGACTCAGTGTAACAAACGTCTCTCTTGCTATGGATGTTTGTCCCCGTCCGGGTTAACACTTACACTACCAAAGGACATGAATGTTGTTTTCAGTCATCCTACTGTCCATAACACGCAACTATAACAAGCGTGTACAGGTGTTTATCAAGATGTAAACGAGTGAGTGAGTGAGTTTAGTTTTACGCCGCACTCAGCAATATTCCAGCTATATAGCGGCGGTCTGGACCAGACAATCCAGTGATCAACAACATGAGCATCGATCCGCGCAATTTGGAACCGATGACATATGTCAACTAAGTCAGCGAGCCTGACCACCCGATCCCGTTAGTCGCCTCTTACGACAAGCACAGTCAAGCATGGGTTGCTGAAGGCCTATTCTACCCCGAGATCTTCACGGGTCAGATGTACACGAACCTACGAGTGATGAACGACGATCTGTACTGTACAAGAAACTTGAAGTTTGATTTCTGTCAAGGATTTTGGTACTTAAGAATTGTTTCGCTCTATTTCAGTGTCCCTTGCCACACAGGATCCGACGTTTGAGACACCCGTAGTCAATGTGACTGTTGTCGAGGGCGCGACGGCGGTGCTGCCATGTAAAGTCAGTCACCTAGGACGCCACAAGGTATGACACTACTTTGGGGTGGGTTTGTTTCTTCAGAAGGAGGCAGTCTTTCAAAGCCATCATATTTGCAAACGTTTATACACGGTAATAAATAAGCCAAAAACCCAGTCAGGCATTAGGGATGGTAACTTCAATATGTTACCAGCCCAAAATGTATTTAACTGGACCAGACAAGCTAGCAGATATGACGCAGGTCTTAGTTCAAGTAAATAGTTCAATGAACCCGAGACTTGTATTTACTCTCGAACAGTCTATTTATAGCAGTCATTTTCAGAGAATCCGACTAAAATGTTACCATGTTTTTTACCAGGCCGTCGGGCTGGTCAGCTATAAATTTAGACCGTACGTCTAGCCTGTCTCGAACGGTGGAACAGGGATTATTTCATATACAGGTTTATAGCCTCCGAAAATAGAGAGAGTGTGTTTCTTTTCTTAAAATAACCACATGCAATAGCGTCTGCATCGTTTGAGGTTGAAGGGTAGTCAAGTAACCCTATCACTGTTTCATGAAACGAAAAAACACAGGTTCAAGTCCCACTGGGATAGATGTCCCATAATTTGCTGGCATCGTCTTTGTGATCTGGCTTAAGTGATACTGTTGAGAGCGGCATAAAACAACATCCAGGTATTCCTTCAATGTGAACTTGTGTTGTTGATGTAGGTGGCGTGGACGGATCAATGGTCCACACTTTTGGCGTTCATGGACACGAGGATTATCGACGATGAACGCATCTCTGTAGATCGACCATACGGCAACGACTGGAACCTGCACATCTCGGGGGTGAAGCTGGATGACCAGGGCATCTACAACTGTCAGATCAACACAAAACCGGTCAAGATACAAACAGTCGTACTGAACATACTAGGTAAGTGACAGGTTGAAGCCATGTAATAATGGTTGAAGTCACGTAATAGCTGGTTGAACTCGTGTAAAACAGGTTGAAGCCATGTAATAATGGTTGAAGTCACGTAATAGCTGGTTGAACTCGTGTAAAACAGGTTGAAGCCATGCAATAATGGTTGAAGTCACGTAATAGCTGGTTGAACTCGTGTAAAACAGGTTGAAGTCATGTAACAACGGATGGAAGTCACGTAGCAACTGGTTGAAGTCTTGTAGCAACAGCTTGGAGTCATGTAACAACAGATTGAAGTCATGTAAAAACTGGCTGAAGTCATGTAACAGCTGAGTAACAATTGGTTAAAACGTTGACTACCGTTTGAATGGAATCGGGGTATAATTGGTTAACAAAGGGAATGGTACCAGTTGATAAACCAAGTGGCAAATGATAGAGAGTAACGTTATAATTCAATTTAATTGAAGTAATGTTAATTGAAGTAATGTTAATAGTTGGTTCGAGATTATTAGTTAACTGATTTGAGTGACGGTTACCTAAAGTAATGTTATCAATGAAAGTGATTTTATAAATGTAATGTTAAGAACTGATTTTAAGAGAAAAAAAACATTGCTATGCGTTCGTTTGTTTAAAGGTGGATGAAATTAGTTTTACCAGTGATTGATTTCAGAAATGGTTGATTGAAACAACGGCAGATACTAGAACTCATAAAGGGATATATCTCTTGAATATTAATTTGCGTTTTTTTGAAGAGACGTTACTATAGAGGTAAGGTTACAATACCTGCCCAACGACTGACTTAGGAAATTTCAAATGTATTTTTTAATAGTTTTTCAGATAAAACAGGGAAAGATAACATTAATTGACTCAGCTGATAATTCAGGTATGATTTTGTTGGAGTAACACCCAACTGACAAACCAAGCAGTTTTGCACTTTGAAACCATTCTTAAAGCAAACGAGGTGGTGTAAACATGGTCTACTTTCAGTTCCTCCGAGGATTTTAGGGACGCAGTCGGATACGGAGGTTGTTGTCAACGAAGGACTGTCGGTCAGTCTATCGTGCAACGTGTCCGGAATTCCTCGACCAACGGTCATGTGGTACAAGAAACCCACACAGCCAGGCCAATCGAAAGATAGTGAGTTCTGCAAAGCAACATCTAGTAAGCGTTTTTACTGTGTCCAGTTCCTGCACGTAGACGTCTAGGCTGTCCTGCACCTTGACCGGATTACCTCCCTTTGACCTTCCTTCTGACCATTCGGAACACTTCGGGATGTTCCTTTCCGAATTTGTTCCAAGTGTTCTGACTGGTTGTTGAACCGACTTCCGCTACTGCTTCATGTGTCAACTGGTTTGATTGGATTGGATATAACGTTGTCTTTTTCGTTGGCGGTCGACTTCTTTACTCTACGTCTTGAGTGTTAATGTGCATATCCTTTGCTTTACTTGTCAGTCGGATATAGACGGTAGAGAAGGTCACACTTGCGCGGACGGTTGTTTAATGCATATATGGACATATGCCGTTTCAGACAGATAACGAACAAACGTCCTAATCAGCAATGTAGAAATACATAGAGTATTATAGACTTTTCTCATCAATCGGAGACCGGTTCTGATATGATCAGAAGGGACATGACACCTATCACAATTCACTAACTTAACCTGTCTAAATCGGATTTTTCGTCCGGTTTAGACAGGTTCCACTTTATCATAATACATAATATACTACCAGACTCTAATTATATAGTCTTTAGACTAATACCGCACATGCTGAACTAACAATACTACTAGTCTTATATTTTTTGAGACATGGAATTTACCGCACGGTGTCAGGAGACAAGAATAGTTAACTCCTATATACCATGTAGACAAGGACAGATACCTCCTTATATCTTCCTTTCGTTCTGTATAACCACTCAGTGTTCCTTATTCTGTTCATATTTATGTTGCAATCGTGCCTCAGTTATCTTACAGAGAACCTCCTTGCATAATATCTGCATCCCCTGCTTAGATTCATGTAGAATATTGTGTTTGGTGTAACTGAGAAATAACCTTCTTTAGCCTTGTGATTGTTTTAAACCGGGTGCCTTTATCGCAGCCAAGCGCAATGGCGGACGCGCATTCTCACGCAACCAGTTGTGAATGCAGATATTTTCATCTTTCTAAAGTTCAAAATATTTTAGCTGCATGTGTAAAGATGCATCGTTAATAACAGAGGTATCTGAATTAAATTTAAAAATATTTTTGCAAAAATTCACCTCTTCGAGGTGTATCGTAATTTCTTCTACAATACACATATCGTCCTTGAATCTGTAGCCGACTACTCACCGACAGTAATCACAGTCAGTAAAACCAGGCTAGCTATTCTCGAAACGTTCGTAGCCCTACGAACTTCTTAAGCCCATTCTTAACACATAGGCTACGATCAAAGTTAAGAATTCGTAGGGCTACGAACATTTCGAGAATAAGGGCCCTAGTAGCTTCTGATTAACGGCAGTACCATATCACCTTTAAAATTACACTTCAGTCCATCTATGGCCTATGGAATATGCATCCCATTCACACTCTGGCACACTCTCCCTGTCGTGTCACACACCCCTGAACATCCTGCTGGCGATCGGCCTTCTACGACCCATGTCAGAAGTGACTAACGGGATCGGATGGTCAAGCTGTTTGTTAATGCGTGTCGTCATATCCCATCACAGATGCTCATGATCACTAGGCTCGATTCTTCCACGCCGCTGTCATGGCTGGGATATCGATGTTGCATAGTGAGGCGATAAACACACATGCAGACAGAATGACAGAAAAAAACGGGGTACCTCCAGCTGTCAGTTCATGATACTTCAGCGCTTTACACTTGTGTGTTAAAGATGCTCACATACTTCCTCACTCTGTATTCAGCGCAGTGTTTGGTATACCTGTTTGTACGGTTATACCATTATGTAGATAATTATGTGCCGTTATGTACCGTTCTACTATCAAACCGTTATGAACCATTATTCCGTTATGTACTGTTATACTACCATACAGTTCTGTGCACCGTTATGTACCATTATACCGTTATGTACCGTTTCATACCGTTATGCACGATTTTATCGTTAGTCTGTTTTTCCATACTCACAACTGTGGGTGAACAAACGTTTTCAATTACGTTTGTTACACATGCGCGGGTATGTGTCAAATGTGATGTGTTTTCTCTTCAGGGATCGGTTTCTCTGGAGAGGTGCTCTTGATCCACAACGTCACACGCCACTGCGGCGGCAAGTACGAGTGTGTGGCCGACAACGGAGTACCCCCCGCTGTGAAACGTCAGATCAACGTTGGGGTCAAATGTAAGTACCATCATCATCATCATCATCATGAACATCATCATCATGATCATCATCATCGCCATCATCATCTGTAGGGAAAGGTGGCAATGTGTCTGTTAAACGTCTACAGCCCGATGGGCGTTTTGGTCTGTATACTCCCTAGGGAGCTAATAATAAAATTAGCGTGCGCTCAGATCAGACGGGTAAGGTATAACTTGATTGAAGCGCATTCCATCGGCCGGGAAAATAGTGTACTAAACAAATTCATGATGTAGTGATCCCCGTGGTAGATTCAAGTCATCTCATTGGCTTGTTGGGTCCGGTAGAAGCGCTAGTAATAGGCCTATATAAAGAAAACGTCGACCTGAGGCGTCAGTTTGATGTATTCAGACAGTCGGAGCAGCTGTGGCACAGTATGGCTGCTTATTATTACAATGACTATGAGGCGAGTATATGGATGGCAACTTCTTCTTTATTGCGTAACATGATATTTCTGCGCTACCCCTTGCACCTGCTTCAGGTGATTGTGATCTGGAGAAGGGACAAGATGGGACAAGAGGTAGGCCAGAAACATCGTGTTGTACAATAAAGAAGAGGTCACCATCCATATACCCGTCTTATATATTCACCAACTTCTAAATGCCTCTCAAGAATCTTATTGCAATAACGTGTTCATACATAACGCGATTATGGAAAACAAATTGACATTGTGTTCACTGTCTCGCGTCTCTGTGGTCGCTCAACTGTGCAGGCCGGGTGGGAATTGCTTTTCAGCAGCCCTGAATAACGGAAAGCGAATAAACGGTATCTCCAACCTCTCATTGTATAGATTCCTACTGCGCAAATTCATTGTTCATTATATCGATCACTAGATTATTATTTACAGACTACAGACAACATATAGTTGGTATATTATTCAATGCGGCGTCAACAAAGAAAGACAGAAACAAACAAACAAACAGTGACTCCTGTTGCCTGACGTCACAAGCTGGGCATACACATGATGGTGCATAAGTCATAAGAACATCTAATAACATAGTTATCTCGTTGAGGACATGCCCATTTCTCAGTTACAATAACGCTACCGTGCTCGCGAAACAACTCACAACGCCAGACAGAAAGTTGGCATTGCAAGTTGTCACAATACATTTTTATCATTAAGGATATTTCTCACCACGCATATTTCCGAGACGAGCATTCTCGGAATGAGACGATTTCTTCACCACTTGCCGTCTCCTTTACCTCCCATAAAAGGTGACCGTGCTTGTCGTAAGAGACAACTAACGGGATCGGGTGGTCAGGCTCGCTGACTTGGTTGACACAGGTCATCGGTTCCCAATTGCGCGGATCGATGATAATGTTGTTGATCATTGGATTGTCTGGTCCAGACTCGATTATTTACAGACCGCCGCCATATAGCTGGAATATTGCTGAGTGCGGCGTACAACTAAACTCACTCACTCACTCCTTTGCCTCCAAGGAGATACAGATTGTCCCGAAATCAGACGAGATCGTCAGGAATGATCGACTTGTCACGGTCAAAGGGAGATAACCACTCTGTGTGTCGGGCATCTTTGAAAACGGAATGTACGCTGTGTACCCAGTTTAACCCGTATGAAAATAGAAGTCATATTTAAATGCCCACCTGACCACATCTAGTAAGTGATATTTTCAGGGGTGAATGTTGGTAAAATATTAGGGTGTTGATTTCTCATATATATTCAATATCGGTGACGTTAGTTTGTATTTGATTGACATTTGTTATCATGTTCAAGTAGAGTGTATATTATTTGTTTAGAAATTTTAATGCTTATATTATTATGCAATTGGACTGTAAGTCATAACCATTTTTAAAAATAACCCAACAACACAAAACTGTGTAGGTTTATTAGTATGTCAGTCTATATTTGCTATTTTCGTTGACACGTGTACGAAACCGTGTCATTTGTAATCATCACCAATGTCCGCAACACCTTTCTGTTCCAGTCCCTCCAGAGATTCATATTCATAACAAAAGAATTGGTCAAGTGCGCGGCAAGGATACAATCCTCGAGTGCGTTGTGACCGCACACCCCCAGGGCGTGAGTGTGTGGAAGTTCGAGAACAAACAGTTACGTAAAGCTCTGCAGAAGTATCGAGTCGAGGTGTTCGAAGAAGGAAGTCACACCATAACCTTAAGTCTCCGCATCAGCAAACTAGATGAACATGATTATGGGGAATACACGTGTGTTGCATCTAATTCCATGGGCAGCGATTCTAAAAGAACGATACTGTACGGTAAGTACTATCAAAACAGGGGCGGTGGGGTAGTCTAGTGGTTAAAGCGTTCGCTCGAGGAATCGAAAACCCGGGTTCGATCGTATCCCCTGCTGTTCCCACGCTCATGCTGTTGATCACTGGATTGTCTGGCCCAGACTCTATACTTTACAGACCGCTGCCATATAGCTGGAATATTGATGGATGCATCGGAAAACTAAATTCACTCCTTTTTGTGAGCGGGGCAGTGAAGCTGCATTTGGATTTTACTGAAGCACCTGACTTATGTATGACAATATTGGTCTTAGCTTTTTGTTCAGTGAATCTGTCCGGTAAGCTTGGCGCTAATTTCTCACTGTTCCAAGGTGAACTGAGAATGTCACCTTTACACATCATTCGTTGCGAGTCAGACCTGAAAGACCATGATAATCAAAATACCGGACACCCAGACTCCCGACCTTGAAGACAAAACCACACAGAGACGTTTACGTTCACACAGACCGATCTCTGCAGTGTTCGAGAGGGTGTTGGTGTTAGTTGTGTTGCAAGGTGACCTAGGGTTGGGGGTAGGTATGGGAATGAATAGACACGCGGGTTTGTGAGACAGATTAGTACGCAGTCTGAACACAACCTTTAACAAACCCGGGTCCGCGTTAGAATATTGATCTTCAGTAACCCATGCTTGTCGTAAGAGGCGACTAACGAGATGGAGTGGTCAGGCTCGCTCTCTAGGTTGACATATTAGTTCTCATTTGCGCAGATAGATGCTCATTCTGTTGATCCCTGGATTGTCTGGTTCAGACTCGATTGTTTACAAACCGCCGCCATATAGCTGGAATACTGCTGAGTGCGGCGTAAAACTAAATTCACTCAAAATTGCCAAACAATTCATTTACCGTTGGATCATCTGAAACAAGTGCTGAGTATGAATTTCGTATAATTTTCTCTGCAGAGCATATAATACCTACGAAACCACCGACTACAACTACCACGACAACGAGATCAACAACAACGTCGTTGCGCCCTACGAAGGGAAAGACAGACCTGATGCCCGGAGTCTATGACTACCCATCGGAGAACGGCCCACCAGAGTACATACCCAGACCAACATTAAAAAAGGTCCACCCGTTACTACCGGGTAAGAAACTCTGGAATATAACTCCACTTCCACCCCTTTTCAGAAGTTGAAAAAACATAATGACATAACACCTCATAAACCTAACGGCTCTGGGGTAGCCGAATGGTTAAAGCGTTCTCTCTTCCCGCCGCAGACCCCGGGCTCTATTCCTCATATGGGTACCATGAGTCCATTTCCAGTGTCCCCTTCGTACCACAGTTGTGATACAAAGCGGTGTAAAATCCTTGGCTGCAAGAGTTGTATGATCCCCGGGGAGTTGAGATGGATAATACGGTGTGTCGTTTAGAGTGACATCCAATGGCTGCGGGAAAAAATACCGAAAAAATACCAGCATGTACTACTTACGTGGATATGGGCGCTATATAATAACAATAATCATGATAAACTCACTCACTCCTATGACTATTTTCATCTGCAGTGATCATTTTGTTTCCACAGGTGGAAAGAATGAACCGATTGTCGTCGGCTCAGCCGGAAGTACAGGGCCAGAATCCGGAGCCAGGAAAAATTCAGTTTTCATCATTGTTTTCCTAATGTGTATATTTTCTCTGTTGAATCCCCTTTAAAAGTTCTGGGAGTCCCAATTAAATGTACATAAAAGTACGAATATAAGAAGAATAAATGTACACCTTTTTTAACAAAAAATGTGCAATATGATTCATATAAGTCCAGTAAGTAATATGCTTATTTTACAGTTTTACTGTGCGACTAAAACATAAATCTAAACACGATACTGTTTCACCTCGACACACAAGTCCAAATATTTGCAACATTCCGCGTTTTCAATATTCTGGTGTACAATTGAAAGGAAAGACGCGTACGTAAAATGACCACGGCGCCATGGCCACAATGGCCAGGTTGACAATTTCTCGTAGTCGAGGATGACGTCAATGATGACTGGTGGTGTTTGTGTTGAAGGTGTCGCTACGGACGCTGATGCTTTAAGCAATATATTTAATGTATTTCGTCGTGTTGTGAACGGCAGATACTGGATCAACTATTTGCCTGAACCTGTGTGTCCTTGAGATCGTGGTATCCGTTAGCATGACAAGACAATCCTTTTGATGGATAGAGAATATGGCCTTTATTTTTTCGATTGAGTCCGAAGCCAAGTTAAGATCGAATGATCATATTTCTGAACCGCAGCGGATAATAGTCATCGCATTCGGATCCCTTCCGAAAAGGCAAACGTTAAACGTGTAGCGTTATATCGGGAAACCATACAATCGGTATTGCACATTAAACTTTATGAAATTGATCGCTACACTGAATTATCTAACAACGGTAGTTTAGCAGAGTTGCATCCCTTGATCGTGCAACGATCCGCTGCTGGATGATCCCCATTCATTGTGGAGGCCCTCAGCTTATCGGTACATATCCATTTCTTTGAGTAACTGAGCACCAAATTGTGAAAACAACAACAACAACAACAACAACAACAACAAAAACAAAAAAAACCCAAAAAACAAAGCAAAACGCGAAATCGGAGATCGCGCCAATATAAGTCCAATCTCGTTATACGTTTAAACAAATGAGCACGTTTCTTATTGGACTACTATTTGTTTGCATTCTAAGATGTATATTTCTCCTGCACACAACATAAAACATGTCTCATTCAGTGTCTTGGGTTGAAATGTTTTTCAGGAACATTTATGATACGACATTCGTGTCACTTACAGTGAGTCAATTCTGGGAGAGCACTTTGCATATCTTATATGTTGTCTTGTAATCCCATCATATGCGTGTGTTTAACACAGGGTTCCTTTATGTGAACGTTTGGTTTCGGGGGTGGGGGATGAGAGATAAGACTGACTAATGGAAAAAAGATGGAACAAAGATGTGCAACGGGGTGTGCCTACAGTTTTGCCTTTAGCTGAAGCTGAAGTGTATGCTGGACTGAGAGTTCTGTCGACCTTCATTCAGGAATCTTATCATTTTCACTAACACCCGATCGTTACATGGTGAACTCTGACGGAGCTACTAGTCTTTGATATCGTTGGGCGGTGAGGTAGCCTATTGCAGGGTTTGCACGGGCCTTGGAAACTCATGGAATGTCGGGTGTTTTTTCTATTGTCTGGGTAACTGATGAAAAATTGAACTAATTGTCATAATCATAGAGAAATCATGGCATTTTAAAATATTTACTGAGTGGTAAAAGCGTTCGCTCGTCAGGCCAAAGGTCCGGGTTCGATGCCTCACATGGTTTCATTGTGTGAAGCCCATTTCAGGCGCCCCACCGCAGTGTTATTACTGGTGGCCATATTCACTCACTCACTCACTCACTCACTCACTCACTCACTCACTCACTTGTGCCAGTGGATCACTGAGAAGTCAAATAGAGATTAGTGTCGGACATTGGTAGAATAGGTCAAATGTGAGTATTAAGCTGTGAGTCGTTTACTCCTCCATAAGTTTGTCTTGAGCTTCGTATGCCCGTGGAACTCGGACTATATGGGAAGTTGTTTTGTAGTCATCGTCATGGATACAGTTATCACCTTTTGACTTAGTGTCACCTTATCATTTTGTCACAGTAGGGATAAATAAACACCATTGTTCGTCAGAGTCTGTGAGTAATGCTGCTCAGAATCACCATCTTTGTGGTCACCATGGTAACTACCAAGTGCCATAACCACTGATAAAAACTGAACTGAACTGAAAATTTGTATTGAGAGCACAACAAACGAACAAGTACCGAACCCTATCACAGCCTGTAGCAACGGGGTGGTTGATAGTGTCGATGACTTGAAAGGACCTTGACCTCGGCTGCATGAGCAGAACCCAGAAAGATTATGAAATGTCCATTAAAACTCTAGTGAAAATGAAGTGTGCACCACCCCTCCCCCACCCCTCCCCTGTTCTCCATTCTTTCAAGAGCGAGAGTAATGAACCCCAAGGCTTGAGTTTGCTGAGTGTGATCTGAGTTTGTGGTTTGTTTGTGGTATTCATTGCTAGCCGTGCAGGATGTTGCGTTTCAAAACGGTTGTCGCTGTAAACGCGAACCCGCACCTGAGTACACCAGTTCTCGTGTCCTGGACGGACACGGAAGCTCTCGAACTGGGCATTCTGTCCCCAAGTAGCACGCATACCGTACAATGATTAAACAGTTACACCACAACCCAGACAGCAGCTTAGAGATACAATCACACAATATTAATTAAGATCCAGATCATCCGTTTGTGAAAACCTTAATTCGTAACCGTCAAATCAGTAGACGAACAGGCCAAAAACATGGGACAAATGCTTTCAAGACTGAGTGGGTTAAATGATAATTTTTGTCAGAATTGAATGTTTGTTTGTACCAGTATATTCACATTACTGTAATATTGATAAGAATATATGTGTCCGATATTTCAATTTGCATTTATGACTATTTGATTCACTATCATAGCTGCTCTTCACCTTTCTGTGTTCATATGATTAATCTGACACATTTTGTAATGGTCCCTCTTGAAGTCCATCTATTAAATACTTGTCGTTCGAAGATATTTTCTCGCGTCACGAAGTCATTTGTCTTTACAATCCCCTCGACAGAATCACTTTTAGGTAAATTTATCTCCAATATTATCTCCTTTGATATTAAATATGTCATTTTAAGCGTTGTTCATTCCACAAAGCGGCGTTTGCAAGTATATAATTTAAGGGTTACCCATGAGGTATAAACCGACTCATTCATCACAGGCTTCTAAACAGACACGCGTCATAGCTGTACTGCATGTCTGTCCTTTATAGGATGTTCAAAGTTACCCGAGGGGTACTGAAGCCTACATTTTTGTGTATATCTCTAGCTTTATATATCGATGTGAATCATATACCCTTCTTGATGTTGAGAGTATCACACGTCTATTAGACGTATTATAATTCCACCAACTGCAGGGATATGGGATTATCATCACTTAACGTGGGAGTAGAGAGTGGGCGAGATTTCAAAATCTCCGCCCTTTATGGACAACAGGACATAAAACTCCCTTTAACATGTGCTCAATTGTCAGAAATGATCTTGGTGCTCCGGAGCAGAGGTTCCTGCGATGAGAACTAGCATTTAGTTCCAGATCCCTACACAAAAGATCATTGGCTCGTTTAGTCAAATTATTGCAAATGAATTTTCCTGACATGTCATCATGATTGTGGTAGATGTATAGTGATGCTGTATAAAGGTGACTTGTATATATGATATTCAGTTACAGTTATGTATTGATGTTACAGTCAAGTTAAACTGAAACCTTGCTAATCCGGATGGTCTAGTTCAAATCACTCGGAATACAGTTTAGGATCTTGGATCATGGATCATGGATCATGGATCCGGATCTCCTTTGTACATATTGTCTGTATTAATCCAATGAACGGAAGTCGGGACGTCCGGATTAGAGAGGTTCTGTTGCGTTTGTTTCAGAGTGTTTAAAGATTTCTGGCTTTAATAATCAGTGTATAGTCAGCAACGTGTACAATGTTTAGTTTTTAACTACGAATAAAAGGTGTCTGTATGTTCCACAAGTGGTATAGATTTGTATCTGTCACTCGTATTATATCTGGTTACTATTGTTCATGTAAAATAGACCTGTTCTCTTAATCCTAGAGATTCTATGTACATTGTTTATTTTGGTATTTGTCTACTACTTAAGATGGCGAACATGTTGTAAAAATCAGGAAGAACGTTGCCAAATTGATCAATTTCAGCTTGCATTTCAATGTACATGTTATTCACTCATCGATCGTATTGTAAATAAATGCATTTATCGTTTATCATGCGTTCTGTGCTGATAGAAGTCCTTCCACTTTACATCCCGGATTGTTGAAGCGATGATGTTTGTTGTTTTGTGCCGCAGTCTGCTGTAATTCTGCTCCAACACGGAGGTCTGATCAGGCGGCATGTGCAGTCGAATTAAGATATTAGTTGATAACACATGAAAGAGAACTAAGATATCAGTTGATAACATATGAAAGAGAACGAAGATATCAGTTGATAACATGAAAGAGAACGAAGATATCAGTTGATAACATGAAAGAGAACTAAGATATCAGTTGATAACATATGAAAGAGAACGAAGATATCAATTGATAACATGAAAGAGAACTAAGATATCAGTTGATAACATGAAAGAGAACTAAGATATCAGTTGATAACATATGAAAGAGAACGAAGATATTAGTTGATAACATGAAAGAGAACTAAGATATCAGTTGATAACATATGAAAGAGAACGACGATATCAATTGATAACATGAAAGAGAACTAAGATATCAGTTGATAACACGTGAAGTTTCCCGATCAACAGTCACCCCTACTGACTTGTGGCCATCAAGTCTGAAAACTCAACAGTAATGTAGTGATCAGGCTGACACAGTTTGCAAAACAATTTTATTAATTGGCGTTTCGACACTTCTAAACATTGGCTGAGCTTTTTCAAAACGATTCTTTGAAACACAAGCACGAATTTTCGGAATCATTGTTCTGTAACGTTATTGGGAAATTCACATTATGATACTACACGTTGTCACAGTACTTGACACTAGGATACATTGGAAGTGTCTGGTACTGTGTCCAGGTGTTTCTGCGTAAGTCTACGTAAATGGTCACTGTGAGTGAGTGAGCAGTATTCCAGCTATATTCGACTCTCAGTGTTTCTGGTTTTTTTTGTTGTTGTTTTTATTCTATTTTTATTATTATTTTATTGTGTTATTATTATTATTTCCTTTTTGGGGTTACATTTGCACCCATTTCATAGCAATACGTATACAAAAATATGAGTGCAAATAGATGTGCAGAGGATTGTGTCTCGTTTAGATGTACTGGAAAGGATACATACAAGGGCATCATAAATGTACAGTAGGTTATGATTAATGTAAAGATCATATCTGCATTACACCAGGTTACTGAAGCAGAGAACAACGCCATAGATGTACACAGGATTGTCAATCATGTCAAGGACTGCACACATGGTTACTACAAGAGTATGTAGAGAATGTTTCCGTTTGTTACTCGAGAGTGGTTCTATATCCTAGCACTATTGCATCTCAGTGACGTCACATTGTAATACTTTTGGCAAACTAGTAACTAAAAGCATGAATGTATATCTAATTTCATCAGACGTGGTGACACCATGCTACGATGTTGACCTTGCAACTATTCAAGGTAGGTTACTGGGGATGATCGCGGAAACTATACTGTTCCGACGAATCAGAACAAACGTTTGAGCAGAGTCAACAGGTCCCCAAAGAACAACAACGTAGCAATTGTTGACAACAGGGCAATGCCGACATAACCCACATTCTGTGCAGTTGGCCTGTGATCTTGGGCGCTGGTTTTGCTTCTGATATAAGACGACAGACGCTGATGGGAGAGAGTCAAGTTCTTCTTCTTTGCCATTAGCATCTGCTGGAACTCTTGACTTGTGACGTTCAGGGACAGCAACATCGTCCGTCCACAGTGACACCGCAGGTTGCCGGAACGTTTCGGAACGTGCATTCCTCCAGTAGTGGGTACTGACTGAGTTGTCTGTGCTGTACCAGATCCTGTCAAAACAAAGAGAAGATGACTGACCTAGTCTGTTTGTTTATTTTTCTGTTGTTCAACAGCGTTTCCAGTAAAGGAGCGGTAAGTAGCTAAAAGTTTAGCCAGTCAATCAGGTGACCCACGTTATGAGAATCGATAGACGCCCCTTACGACAAGCATGGGTTGCTAAAGGCAGTTTCAAGGCGGTGGGGTGGGTGTTATCGTCTAAAACAATATTTCAGGACATTGATTCGTAGCTCAATGTGGAAGGAAGGGTACGTGTGATCACACGTATGAACTGTGTATTGTTTAAAATTAATGATCATGATCGTTACTCAAACCCAAGATCAGCGGATCCTGACATAACTAAGAGATATAAACGTATCGAAGTCGTAAAGATTCAGTTACAAAACGAATGTGTTACAAATACTTACAAGGCAGGCAAAGAGCTGACTGTAATTTCCGATATTTACATCTTCGAGAATATGTCTTTTAACCAAATATCTGAAAATTTTTGACATGTATGAAGCGCCCAGCTATTATCATCTTACATGATCGGCAGTTTAGTGAAGGTCACTTTTCACCCTGAATCCCCAGCCTACGTCTATGTTGGCAACATGTCCACTGGTGCTACCAGATACTGTTTCCATCACAACTGCACGTTTAGTTATTTTATACTGCGATTGATTGTGAAAATCGCTGTGTCAAGTACAGCATTTGTACTAATTTGTACTGGTTTGTACACCAGATGGGTTTAGACTATAATTGGTACCTGAAAAGTATTTCTTTGCTCCTTAATTATCGCACTTAATTCTTGTAGGTAGAGATTTATGGGTTCACTCATCGTTTCAATTTTAAAAAAGACCACCAAGCAAGAGGCATCCGATCACTGACAGATGACATACCTGTTGTGGATGATACTGACGAGGGAGTGATTGATCCGATGTTAGAGGAGGTTACCAGCTCCAGTTCATGTGCAGTCCAGCTGGAAGTGACAAGATGGCTTAGATTTTCTGTGGTGCTCGATTGACCAGAAAACCAAAAGTTGTGGGCGCTATACGGCGAATAGGAAACATCCTGATAAAGAGTAGATGGAGAAGACAAAGAAGCAGTAGAGTCTTGACTCTGTGTAGTTTCAGATGCAGAAGGATTTCCATCTGTAGGCGACGATGGTGTTGAGGATGATGGCTCTGTAATTATGGAAACTGTAGCAGAGGATTCCAGGGTTTCATCAGTAGATGCCGCAAAGGTTGATGAAATGATAGTTAAACCTACTGGTGTTGCAGATTCCGCTACTGAGTCAGTACTGACTGGTGATGGTGTTGATAGAGTCACAGACAAAGAATCATCCGTTGTAATTGTGTCCAAACCAGCACTTGAGAATACAAGGACGTCGCTTGTAGCAGAAACAGAAGATACTGATGAAGAGGATGTAGTCGGAGATGTCGTCTTGGTAGAAGTAATCTCAGTCGTGTCTGAAGGTATAAGACTGGCATCGGCAGAAGACGGTAAGGAGGACGAAGATGGTGTTGAAGTATCCATGGCAAACATCTCACTTGTGTCCGAACTGCTTTCTGGATGTACACCGACGAAAGATGAAACATCAGTTGCAGCTGAATACGTCAAAGCGTCTGTTCCTGACGTTGACGAAGGTGTTGACAAAGACAAGGACGAAGCAACAGTCGACAATGTTGATGCATCGGAGAGATTACGGGGCGAAGGTGTGGATATTGATGAAGCAAGATTCTCCATCTCAGTAACTGGAGATGCTGTAGTTACTGATGTAGTTGTAGTTTCTAGAATATAACATAATGGAACAATAACTTACGCTTATACAGAACTACAAGGGACCTCAAACTTTAATTAATTACACCTGTAGGTCCTTATGCGACTTCCAATATAATCATGATCATTCCCCCCAAACAGTTGGTTATGTTCGCCAGTTCGGCATGCGTATGTTTGGTAATAAATACAGCTTGTCCACAGAGAGGAAATAATAAAATATTTAGCATATAATAAACACATGAACATCCCAGCTATATTCATGTATAGCTGCCCAGTGACTTATAATAAAGTGGTTAAAACCTACGATCCGATTGGATACCTCAGTCCAGCATTACTTTCGTATAATTTCAGTGAGCCTTATCATAGCTGGTTTGATGGCGTCAAACAATATTTACTGTCTCATTCTTACCTGCTGTTTGCTCCTGGATCGATCCCAAAGCTTGGTAACTTATGCCTTGCCCTTCACGGTACCCATACACTACAGCATCGAATGCTGCTGAGCGACTGGTGCTCTCTATGACGTGTAGACCTTCACTGACAGCAAACCTGAACAGACTCTCAGTTCCTTCCAGAAACAATTCAGACGCAAAAGCAACGATATTGCCATCGAACAACAATGTTGAAGTATCTTCAGTTGTGATGAGGATATTTACATAAGTGTCAAATCCACCAGCGGCTAAAATATAAAACTTTGTGGAATAATATTCCATTGGCCGAACCACCATCATAGCTGTCCCTCCAGTTCTGTCCACTGAGGAACTCTTGCTGAACTGGACAAGAAGTATGGGCCTGGTACCTCTGACATCATCGCCTTGGGAAGCCATTTCCCATTCCAACACATCCCCCGCCTGAAGGCTGAATAAATTCCCATCACTGGCTCTATGTATTGTGGTATTGCTATATAGAGCCACAACTCTGAGGACAATTCCGTTTGTACGTCCAAGTAGAGGTGCTGCTAAATATCGGTATCCCCAAAGATCTACAGAAGGCAACTGCTCCAGGATATTGTCACAAGAGGTCTCTCCAAGAGGAATGGCAGCGCACACGATGCCAACAAACACAGTTATGGGACCGTTGCTTCTGATCACAGTTCCTGTCAAATCACGTTTGGATGCCAGTTGAAGAACTTCTAATTTCTGGAGAGTCAGTTCCAGTGTGTCTCCGTCAAAAAAATAATTATTTCGGAACCTGACTCTGTCATCCGTTTTAACTTTGATAGAAACCGTAATATTGTCTTCCGAAGATGCAATGGCAAAGTATACAAGAGAAGAAGCAGTTTGGTCATATGTAACGACGATGAAGGTAGGATTTTCAGGAACAGGAACAGGAATCGCCGAATATCCACCGGCTGAAGCGGAACTGTCTTTCTCTCCGTAGATGATAGAAACGGTGAAGTCGTCATCGGATGAAATACGGACTCCCTTTGTCTGCAGGTCGAATACATTTGTCTCGAGATAGTACAGGGTTCGAGACACGGCTTCCTCATAATGTCCAGTGACTCCTAAATTCAAAATGCTTCCTCCTTGCGTATGATATGGGGTCTCGATCGTCACTGTCATTCCTGGTTTGCCGACGATGTGAATTGTATATTGATCTCCGGTAGTGTCGAGTTGACTGGGAAAGGTCACCATGTATACAGTGTCTCCGAGAGCCGTGCTTCCTGCAAACAGATACTCATTCGTAAGCTTACGATACATTAAGTAAACGGACCCATCACTTTTATAATCATAAAGATTAATTTATATACTACCCAGTAGCCATCTGACTAGTTGCGCAATGGACGCTGTAGTCAGAACCCTGTCCCGATTTCTCGAAACAAACTTAAGTCTGAGTTTTGACTTGATTTAGAGTTATTACTCAAATTTGAGTAAATGTATTTCCCAGAATGTTCTGAAATTGATATTACCCTTAATATAAACAAGTCTGAGTTTGATGGCTGGTTTACTTAAGTTGTTTGGCCTTTTTTATTTTAATAATGCAGCTGAGTTAAGAATTCAGCTGCTTCAAATTGTCAAACTCAGATCGATACTTGAGTGAAAACTTAAGTTTGTTTCGGGTAATCGGGGCCTGATTATTATTATTACCCGGGATTACCCAAACCGCCTGTTAGGCGCCATAAGGTTAAAGTCACATGACTTTATTCAACTGTCTTCCGATTTTCTGCTGAGTGAACAGAGGCAATTTTGAACAAACTCACTTGGCAAAGATGAGACCACAAGTGTCACAAGAGCTTCGTCCTCGAAACTCTCAGGAGTCAAGTCGACGGTGCTTAACTCACAGAACCTTACATGTATTTTGTAGTTTTGTCCATCTGACAAACATTTGACGAAGTTTTCTTTATTTGTAACATGGAAATAAACCATATCATCTTCTGTTCTGTACATTTTTCAGAAACGTTTGATACAACCTAAGAGAAAAGATGATACATTTAATATGCGCTTTCGATCAGATATGTGTTGCCTCTGCTAATACGTACATGAAGTTATTTCAAACTAATGTTGAAAGCTTCCGCCGATTAATTAACAATACACCAGCAATGGCACTCTGAAAACAGCAATAGCATTCAAGGATAATATCAGCAATGAACATGTGGGTTATATAATTAGGACTAATCTTCAATAAATAACCTTGCTTCTTCTTTAAATGGCGAAAATGGGATCGGGTGTTCAGGCTACATGAGTTTGTGAGTGTGTTTATTTTCTGTCGCACTCAGCCCTATTCCAGCTATGTGGCGGCAATCTGTAAATAATCAAATGTGGACCAGGCAATTCAGTGATCAACAGCATGAGCATCGACTTACGCAATTGGGATGACATGTGTCAACCAAATCATCAAGTCTGGCCACTCGATCCCGTTAGTCGGCTTTTACGACACGTATGGGCTACTGAAGATCATTCTAACCCGGATCTTCACGGTCTTCAGACTCGATATGTCTTCATATATGAAATGCAGACATTACTAGGTTGTATCTTCAAACTAACTTCACAGAGCTGAAATTTTGTTAGATTGATCGTAAAGGAAACTGCATACAAACAATGAACATGTATGTTTTAATAGATTTATACAAAATCAGCACATCCGCAAGCACGCACGCACGCATGCACGCACACACCTACATACATGCACGCACAATGCATACACAATGCACGCACGCACCTACGACGCACACCCCCACACACATACATACAGTAAGGGATAACAATCAATGCGCCGGCCGGCACACAAAACATTTATTCACGACGACTGGATAAGACAGAAGACATGACATGTAGCACGGACGACCCGCTTACAGTAGTCTACTCTGATTGGCTCACCGCGTCACGTGTGATGCCCGGGTATCGCACTAATTAAAGGGACATAAAAGAGAACTGGGCAGTTCGGTCAGTCAAACATGGATTTAGAAAATAATTCCATTTACAACGCGTCATGAATTTTGTGCACGTGAGCTTGGCTTGGATCACATTTTAAATTTATAGTAAGACTTTCAGTGATTAGATTTATCTCCCCTCATCGAGTCATCGCGTCCCAGATAGTGAACGTGAAACGTTAAACTCCGTCCCGTGCTCGAGAACTCGGGTACCCTTGGAGGTCATAGTTGATATAAAACAGACTGAAAGTTGTTCGAAATTTTTTGACATGCGATGAATGCCACGTCAGGAACACCTACGTGTTAAAGCCATTCTGGAAGCTGGAAGACAGAGGTTACTGATGGCCTTCGTCGTTGATAAGTGTTAAGTTCCCGGATGAATCAAAGTTTATACTGGACGTCTTTTGACAGGTGCCGGAGAGATTGGCGTCAGCAATAGGTATGTTTTCGGATGAATCAAGTTTAAGTTGGACGCCGTTCGAGTGGCGCTACAGGGTTTAGTGTTTAGGCAATGTTTTCGGATAAATCAAGTTAAATTTGGACGTCTTTGAACAAACACCTCAGAGTTTGGCGTTGGTGGAATGAACGCCATGAGTGTTCTAGTTGAACACCACGATCATTTCCAGAGAGTTAAGTAATGGTGTGGTTAGGATGACTGTAGAACACCGCTACATGTTATTCGCGGGCATGCCGCTGGTGCTGTACTACCGTGACAATACCCTGGAGGCACGCGGACATACCGCAGACGTAATGGACAACGTTCCAGAACGACAACGCAAGGGCACATAGGATCTATGTTGTTACTGCGTACCTCCGACAAGAGCACAACTGCTTGACAATGGTGAAACCCAGTCCAGGCTTGTCCAGACCACTGGAGATGTCCATCGACGGTGACCATGAACTAGGACCTCCAAGGGTACCCGAGTTCTCGAGCACGAGTCGGGTTCAATTGGACTCGTGTTCATTATCTAGGACGCGAGGACACGATAAGGTAAGATAGCTCTACATGGGTTACGTTGTCTGCCTGCAATGTGCCAGGCACATGACCATTAACGCATGATATCATACATCGTTTGAGACTTCAGTAAAAACCTTATGGTAACTTGACAACTAAAATTCCCACGAAACTAATCCAACCAATATATATATATTAAATATATATATTTAATATTTGGTAGTATTTGATTTGACATTATTATTGCAATAAAAATATAAGTCACATGACGATATCAAGTCGGAATTAAGTAAGCCTGAACTTGCATGATCGGAACACGTTTTTCGCCTTAAACAGTACTGGTTTCATGGCATGTATGCCTATCACTAAGTTAATAACTTCAACATTATTCAGTCATCGTGCTGTGTTACGATATTCCTGAAATACTGCCGAAGTGACGTTAAATATTAAGTCACTCACTCACTCACTCGTGTTGTGTTATGTCATGTCAGTTTCATGATGGCTTGTTTCAAGGGTAGGATATTTTTAGTACTCGGGTCTGAGTGTAGTCTCACTTCCCGCGTTCACGAGTCTGACTGCTCGAGCACTTGAGGAGTACATTTCATCCAGACAGGACTCTTTAGAATAGCAGCGGATTCTCCCGGCACAATGATACATGATTAACGATGTGATGGACAGTAGGAAACTTTGACCATTCTTCAGACAATGGCCTGGTCATCAGGCCATTCCTACATGGCTAGTCAGTTAATATTTATAGTTGAACTATTCATCTAACTGAAGATAACAATTTCCTCTACTTTTGTGAATAGTAAAGCATCATATTAGTTTAACATGGCGGGCTCTAAACTATATGGTAAGTAACTCCATCAGACCGTTCATATTTCAAAACAGTATATTGTCATATTATGACGACTTGAAAATAGAAAAAAACATCCAGAAAAGGCTATAATAATATTAGTAAAGCATCATATTACTATAACATGGAGGGCTCTAAACTATATGGTAAGTAACTCCATCAGACCGTTCATATTTCAAAACAGTATATTGTCATATTATGACGACTTGAAAATAGAAAAAAACATCCAGAAAAGGCTATAATAATATTAGTAAAGCATCATATTAGTTTAACATGGCGGGCTCTAAACTATATGGTAAGTAACTCCAACAAACCGTTCATATTTCAAAACAGTATATTGTCATATTATGACGACTTGAAAATAGAAAAAAACATCCAGAAAAGGCTATAATAATATTAGTAAAGCATCATATTAGTTTAACATGGCGGGCTCTAAACTATATGGTAAGTAACTCCAACAAACCGTTCATATTTCAAAACAGTATATTGTCATATTATGACGACTTGAAAATAGGAAGACATCCAGAGAAGGCTATAATAATATGTCTTCAGTTGGTAAACACAATCTTTTCTCGCTAGTGAATATGCTTTGGAAAACTAAGCTTTTACAAATGGAGCTGAAGTCGACGTAGGAAAGAAAATATTTGCACGGTCTGAAGCAGTGATGTCGGCAAGTGCTCAATGACGATGACCAGATGCAGATAGTATGCGAAATAGCCAAAATTTAATAATTCGCAGATCCTGTTTGTATTAAATACCCTTACCACATCTCGTGCTTTCCGATTTAGAAATATGCGCAACAGGTAATTTCACAGGGATGCCCTGTAAGGATTTCTCCGGATAACAGGGGTTCCGGATTACGAAGGTTTTTGTCACATGATCAACACAACAATATTTACCATTTTGATATGGTATGACTGATTGTAAAGCAATAACAGAAGAGTAAGAAGAATGTCTCACCCAAGAACCAAAGAAGCACGACCACGTTCACCATGCACGGCATCTTCCTCTGCTACAGCGGCACTGAAACGTCATCACAAAATAGTGATCATGATCCAAAAAGTGTAAATAGATAAAAAAAGATCAGACTTTTATTTCACACATTTACTTTGGTACAGTGCACCAAATGACAGAATCGATTTTCCACACACAGTGGCCAAAGAATAATGAAGCAATACCGTAACCATATCACTATAGAGCGCCCTATCACTTAAACAAACTTTGTGAGACAATGAGAAAGTCGGTATTCAAGTCCTGCTTTGTTAAAGTCACCGCATCGGATGTTTGCAAAAGCGGGCAGCTTTCAATTCAACATCCTTTGGAATATGTCATCAATGAATATACAGTCAATCACGAGAAATGATATTCTTATTTCAAAGCAGAATGGTTTTTACCATTATCGCCAGGGAAGGTATGTAAAAATCAGTATTTCTAAGATGTCGTGGTATATATACTCAGAACGATATATTAAGGGACAGAATAGTTCGAGTTGACATGGTTTCCCAGCTAAGCGGGTGACGTATCATTACACTCTAACTCATATATTCTGGCAGTAGTTCTGGAACCTATTCCAGGCATTGAGAATATTTCAGCTAGTTCTTGTCGGACAGTGGAATCGGTACAATGGGTCAAATGCTCAGAAATATGACACACGAATTTGGACCCATCCTGAGGATGACGTCATAAAACTAGCGGTCTTTAATGAATTGTGTGGTCCACGGTGATCGCCTTTTTTGGGTCGGTGACCGTGTTGTGTGACATCCCATCGCCGTGATCGTGCATGCGTAATCGTACCCTAAGGTTGTGTGATGTCCTGAAACAGTCTTGTGACTTCAGAAAACGACAGTCATCACTGTGGTTTCGTGGGATATTCTCGTTGTCAGAAAAAATTCAAAAGGTCAGTTTTATCACATGGTAGACTGCCTGTCCTTCATCTGAAAAATACTGTTCTTCTTCTCCTTCGAATTCTTCATTAACCTGTCCTACCTGAAGTAGATATACCTACCTTCTTCTCTACTCTGCTCTGCCCTCCTGCTTCTTTTTCTTCGTATTGGAGAATATTGCTAAAACGGCGTAAAACTAAACTCACTCACACTTCTTCTTCCGCAGAGGACTCTTTACATCAGCCACAAACTGGATAGCTGCTGTATCGGTGTGGTGTTTAATCCCTCTGTGGAAGTCGACAAGTTTATAATTATATTGGAATAGGTTCTGTAAAACACATTGTTTAGGTCTTAAACACGTGAAGATCCAGGGTAGAAATCCTGTGCAGTCATATCATGAAGCACATGTTTATGATTAATTGTCAGACTATTACAGATATATATGTTGTTCAGTGGAATGACAGAATGACACGGAGCTAGAACCACTGACTGACACAATCGGACATCTCAAAACAATTCACTCTTAAGAAAGACTTCTGCAAAGACACGTCAACCACTCGCACGTTTGCTCTGATAGAACGACACACAGTGAAGTTACACAAGGACAGACACATGTGCACAGACAGAGGTGATACAAAGACAGACGCACGTACACATAATGACATAGACAGAGGTGAGACAAAGACAGACACACGTACACATGACACAGACAGAGGTGATACAAAGACAGACACACGTACACATAATGACACAGACAGAGGTGAGACAAAGACAGACACGTGCACACAACGACACAGACAGTTCGTACAAAGAGATACACGTGCGCAGAATAACACAGGCCGAGGCGATACAAAGATAGGCACACGTGCACAAAAAGCACAGACAGGGGTGATGGAAAGGCAGACACACTTACACAGAAAGAGACAGACAGAGGTGATATAAAGACAGACACACGCGCACAGAATAGTACAGAAAGAGGTGATGCAAAGACAGACACACTTACACAGAAAAAGACAGACAGAGGTGAAACTAGGACACACATGGGTACAAAGAAAGACACACTCAATGATTCAAAGACAGGCAGACACACACAGAATGACACAGACGGGTGATACAAAGACAGAGAGAGGGGGAGACAGGGAGACACACACACACACACACACAGACAGAGAGAAGTAGAGACCAGACAGAAGTGACACAAAGACAGACATACGTACACAGAAAGGCACAGACAGAGATGACACTTCGTCACATTACAGATAAAGGTGCAGCAAGGATGACTTACATCTGTAGCAAGTGTACTCAGACGCCCTTCTTTCGTTACACCTCACCTGGAAACAATCAATCATCGACCTTAGCCCTCTGTATGGGCTGAAATCAGTACAGTGTTACTATAGGAATCGAATAATCCAGAAATAATCATCTGTGTGAAATTAATCACGTTAATGTACGAACTAATTTAGTAAGTCGTTGATTTAATCCATTTAGACAAACAACGTAAAACAGTTCATGGTCCTGCTCGACCAGGAGAAGCTTACGCTCATGTCATCAGCATTATTAGGCATTTTTTTCTCGATAATACAAGGAAGTCCACGGTGTCAACCTTAAGACATGCATCAACTATATATTTTCAACAGGTTATTGAAACAGCTTGTATTGTTTGATGCCGTGACATCCCTCAGTGGGCAAGATTAGCATAATTTCCAGTTCCTGTATCATTTCGATCGGCTCCATATTTTCCTAGTATAATTTTGGTACACGTGCAGATTAAATGTGGCTGCTTGCTTTTGGAGACAGTGATAAACTACAGGAATGAATGAGAAAGTTTGATTTTACGATGATTTTAGCAATATTCCAACAATATGATGACGGTGTATACCACATTGTGCCCATGTGGAGAAGCGAACGCGTGTCTTCAGCGAGGCGCCTTATTCACGAGGCTATCCCACCTGCAGAGGCTTTCATTTCAGCAGGTGCTCATATATATTTGTGTGTCATGTTTGTTTGTTAGTTTCTTTGCGCGCGTGCGATGTTTCTGTGCGAGTGTGTGTCTGTGATGTTGGAGTCTGTGATGTGTGATGCTTGTGTGTTTCGTATGTATCTTCCGGACAGTCACTGAAGTGTAATAAAACAGTTCTTAGCGGTTTCAGAACACGTTTCACAAGCATCCTCCTTGCGAGGCGTGCGGACTTTGTAGAAATACAGTAACATAATATTATACTCCAGCTCAGATATGCTTAAAAAGGCTTCTCCACTATGGCTTTTATTCTACATGCTATCAGGTAAAATATTGAAACAAGGAGACAGAAAAACTTTTCTCGTCTTTATTAATTTAAAAAAAGCGATAAGCTCTCCCATGACAGCTAATTCAACTGACTATATTCTGATGTATCTGCCAAGGTTCGCAATGTGGAAAAGAACATGTGCCGGCACATAAAATCCAGTGACAAGCTACATAAGCAACCAGTCATATTTAACTCCTGAAAAACTGGAGTAAGTCAAGGCGAAGATCTCTCGCCAATTCAGTTTCCACATTTTGGTTATTGATAATCATCCATTTCTAATAAAACCAGAAAGTAAATGGGAAAAAGTTAAATAATTCTGTCTTTTGCAGTGAAATCCCCTCGACTCACATCACAATGAAATGTAACAAGAGCACTTCCATACTGCTCAAATGATGAAATGATTCTGCCTTTTGAGTGAAATCCCCTTGATTCACATCACAATGAAACGTAACAAGAGCACTTCCATACTGCTTGGAGATTAACATGTTGAGGTAGTTTTCTACACCATTTGTGGCCTTAAAAAGTTAACATGTTTGGACCTTTCCACAGTCATTTCTACCACTGGCCGACCATTCCTCGCAGAGTCAATATACATATCTGTACAATTAGTTCTGGTTGAACGTTGCATGTAAATACATTTAGAAAAAATTAAGATTCGCTCCTTTCTAAATGGGTTAGGAACAAGACACATAATTCCTGTTTTTGCTTTGTTTTTACACACAGCTATCTGCCTGTATGAACACTCATCCATGATATTTTTCTAGGGTTCATATTGCAAGTCTAAATGGCCAAGGATACTTTTCCACCCATGAGTGTCCAGCCCATATCCACATTCCAGCATCATTTGGCCTATATTTACCAACCGCTACAAAACAGCTACAAGCACGGTGCTGCACTTTATTTATAACAATGAACCCTTTACTTCCCCAAATTGCTTCACCGTATGTTATTACGGGTAGAACTTGTGAGGTAAACAGTAAATTATTGTTTAATAAATGGGTTATCAGACATACGTGCTATAGCTTTACATTTAGCTAATAAATGACCTAGTGTCCTATTGTTAGACTAACTAGCAGGAGTATTTAGTTCCAAATATTTATTTCTAAGGCAGTTTAAGGTAAACATACTTACCTATATGTCTAAAACTGTGACGCCACATCCAAACAATGTGTTTGCTGTTTTTTTTTAAAGATGTGTGTGTTTGTGTTTGTGTATGTGTGTGTAAGTGTGCGTGTGTGTCGAAGAGTAAGGGTGGTAAAGAACACTGTTAATTGTAAACAGAAGCGTTAAAACCTTTTCTAGGCCCATAAGAGGTGACAGCTAAAATTATGTATATTTATTGATTGATCGTCTTTGGTGGACACGCATGATACTAAATTTGGGTGCTGACTTTTGAAATCACATCTCTTCAAGAGCGTGTCACGATGCCTTGAGTTAAATCGTCAAGATTTGTGTAATATGCTGTCAACAGTTAAACAGTAAGCACCTCAAATAATGCTGTCATGGTTTTACATTGGCGTAGCAACCAATAATGCGCAGTTACTTTATTCCAGCAGTGTTTAAAAATTCATACGTAACGCCAGTTGACAGTTCTACTCTAGCATCGCCCAGATCCCAATCCTACGAGGACATATAAAGAATAACATTCACTCACATTTCGATAAAACGTGAGTCAATGTTTTTCACACAGAATCCAAATTTGTTGTCGAGACGTTGGTGATGACGTCCGTAAGATGTGACTTTAAGTATCTCGCTCAGCTTTACCAGCCACTGTAGCGTCTTACTTCACATCATGTTGGACAAGATAGTTCTGCTCGGCCATGCCAGGGCGGGGAAAACCTCACTAATCCAACAGTTCACAGAAAGAACATACCGCCGCACCTACTCCCCCACCATTGAGGGCCTTTACACGCAAGTGGTTAAGTGTCCAGGTATGTAGGTTATTTTATAGCATACAGTGTTATCAGGCACGATTGAATGGTGTCGTTTTCGATTGTTCTGACTTTTCTCTGTTAATGTAATCACAATAATGGGAATGCCTAGACAGGAGAATATGTATAGTCCCTGAAGTGAATGTTCTCTAAGCAGGCTCTCCACTGGGTTAACAAAATAACAAGAATTAAAAGCAACTTTTAACTCTGCAGCTCAGTGACCCTTCCTCCGGTAATGAAGCCCAAAATACGTGAGATGGGACTTGACCCAAGCACTTGAACCAAGGAATATCTTGGTCAAACCCTCTGTGAAACCACCTGCCCATTAATGTATGCTAATGTATTATTACTTGATGGTGCAAAGTCTCCGAGGACAACTTCGGCGTCGTAAACTTCGCGTGGCTGTGATACACTTGACCTTCCTGTTTTAGCCCCTCAGGAAAGCTTGCATGAGCAGAATGCTGAAGTGGCAGCAGGCCTGAAACGTTCGTGGCAATCTCCTTTCTCTTTCCTGTAAACACTCACCTGGCACAAATGCCAAATGGTACCGATATTTCATCATCATCATCATCATCATCATCTCTTCCCTCTTCATTTTCTTCTCCGTCTTCGTTTTCTTCTTCTTCTTCTTCGTCTTCTGCACCTCAAGAGTCTTGGGCAGTAGATATGTGACGAAGAAGTTTGTGATCCTGACTATGGAGAGTAGGAACCTTGGGCAGTAGATATGTTATGAAGACGTTTGTGATCCTGACTATGGAGGGTAGGAACCTTGGGCAGTAGATATGTGATGAAGAAGTTTGTGATCCTGACTATGGAGGGTAGGAACCTTGGGCAGTAGATATGTGATGAAGACGTTTGTGATCCTGACTATGGAGGGTAGGAACCTTGGGCAGTAGATATGTGATGAAGAAGTTTGTGATCCTGACTATGGAGGGTAGGAACCTTGGGCAGTAGATATGTGATGAAGAAGTTTGTGATCCTGACTATGGAGGGTAGGAACCTTGGGCAGTAGATATGTTATGAAGACGTTTGTGATCCTGACTATGGAGAGTAGGAACCTTGGGCAGTAGATATGTTATGAAGACGTTTGTGATCCTGACTATGGAGGGTAGGAACCTTGGGCAGTAGATATGTGATGAAGAAGTTTGTGATCCTGACTATGGAGGGTAGGAACCTTGGGCAGTAGATATGTGATGAAGACGTTTGTGATCCTGACTATGGAGGGTAGGAACCTTGGGCAGTAGATATGTGATGAAGAAGTTTGTGATCCTGACTATGGAGGGTAGGAACCTTGGGCAGTAGATATGTGATGAAGACGTTTGTGATCCTGACTATGGAGGGTAGGAACCTTGGGCAGTAGATATGTGATGAAGAAGTTTGTGATCCTGACTATGGAGGGTAGGAACCTTGGGCAGTAGATATGTGATGAAGAAGTTTGTGATCCTGACTATGGAGGGTAGGAACCTTGGGCAGTAGATATGTTATGAAGACGTTTGTGATCCTGACTATGGAGGGCAGGAACCTTGGGCAGTAGATATGTGATGAAGAAGTTTGTGATCCTGACTATGGAGGGTAGGAACCTTGGGCAGTAGATATGTTATGAAGAGGTTTGTGATCCTGACTATGGAGGGTAGGAACCTTGGGCAGTAGATATGTGATGAAGAAGTTTGTGATCCTGACTATGGAGGGTAGGAACCTTGGGCAGTAGATATGTTATGAAGAGGTTTGTGATCTTGACTATGGAGGGTAGGAACCTTGGGCAGTAGATATGTGATGAAGAAGTTTGTGATCCTGACTATGGAGGGTAGGAACCTTGGGCAGTAGATATGTTATGAAGAAGTTTGTGATCCTGACTATGGAGGGCAGGAACCTTGGGCAGTAGATATGTGATGAAGACGTTTGTGATCCTGACTATGGAGGGTAGGAACCTTGGGCAGTAGATATGTTATGAAGATGTTTGTGATCCTGACTATGGAGGGTAGGTATCTTGGGCAGTAGATATGTTATGAAGAAGTTTGTGATCCTGACTATGGAGGGTAGGAACCTTGGGCAGTAGATATGTTATGAAGACGTTTGTGATCCTGACTATGGAGGGTAGGGATCTTGGGCAGTAGATATGTGTTGAGGAATTTGGTGGTGATGGCCATGGGGTGTAATAAAAGTGTGTTCCTCTCTCGTCACTTTTAACATCAAAAGTTTGAAAAATAGTGCTACCGCCCTCGTTACTTTTGAAAGAAATGTGCGAGAGAGACATTTAAATTTTTTGTGCAGCCTAACATATACAGTATAGAAACTATGTTCTTGTGCATGGACGGGTGTGTTATCCTAAATTACAACAGATTGCTAGCGTTGAATCAAATTGTTTTCCAGATGGCCTGTTTCAGGCGGTAGAGATCATCGATACATCCGGTGGAGACGACTTTCCAGCAATGCGATCTCTACGCATCACTCAGGGCACTATGTTCATCGTTGTCTACGCCCTAGATGACCTGCAGTCCTTCAATATGGTCTTCAACTTCTGTAGAATGATCAAAACATGCAGCAGTAAGTAACCACTTGAGAAACTTACGTGTTTTCGTCATATTCAAAACATGAACTCTTTTGAAAAAGGAATCAGTCATGAAGTGTCAGTCAAATCAAATTTCCTCTTAAGCATGTTCCATATCATAAAATGGGTTAATATACGTTGTTCACAGCATTGTAAGCGGGGTGCATTGATTGGCTTATCCAATCACAAAACGACATATACGTCTGAGATAAGATAATATGTGTTATTAGCAGATCAGCGCTTAGGATATACAAAATTCTGTGAGAAGACAATGTATTATTGCAAAAGGATTAATACCAAAATGCAGTTGTCGTCACAAGAGCAGGTTTGCGTAAAACCTTGTTAAACATCAAGGACGCGGACATAATTTTGTCGGGTGCTAAGCGACACGTTTTGCATGACGTCACACTGACACTGTCGTCTGCTTCTCGTAATCACATGTATCCATGGT
Source organism: Haliotis asinina (assembly GCF_037392515.1). Lineage (NCBI taxonomy): Eukaryota > Metazoa > Mollusca > Gastropoda > Lepetellida > Haliotidae > Haliotis > Haliotis asinina. Next base: position 47,573,068 of record NC_090281.1, read on the forward strand.
AACTGTACTGATTTAAGTCAGTTGTTAATGTGTGAGCCTAGATTTGTGGAGCTCTCTTAGCGCTAAGATAGTCGTAAGTGCCATATATTAACACTAACTTACGACCGTCTTAGAGCTGATAGAGCTTCGAAAATCTAGGCCCCGGTTTCCAACTATCCCAGATAGCACCCCATTTCATCATTGTAAGTTGGCTAACATCACTGGTGCAAACACCCGTGAAAGTCCAGGACAGAATTGATGTTCAGTAACCCATGCTTGCCGTTAGAGGAGACTAATAGGATTAGATGGTCAGGATTGCTGACTTGGTAGACACATCGTATCCCAATTGTGTATTTCGAGGATCATGATGTTGACATTAGATTGTCTCGCCTATATTTACAAACCGCCGCTATCTATCTAGAGTACTGCTGAGTGCGGCGTAAAATTAATCGCCGGGACTGGTGATCGAATCTAAAATCTGCTTGTAGCTACAAATGCTTTAAGTCCATTGCTATTGGGACTCATGCTTGCACCACGTGCATTGTGTGCAAATAGTGAAATTCACATGGACGTATTTTGGGCACATGCTACGTAATTATGATTAAATGATTATGCATATAGCATACATAGTCGCGGTACTTTGTCCATGTTATACTGCACATTGCTGTACCCTCAACTGAGTGTTCAACACGCATTTATGTGGCCACCATCTGGCCATTTACCAACGGATTCGTGGGTACTTTTTAAGAGCACAGGGTTGTGTACTGTACCAGTGTTTAAAATACCCGCCGACCCGACCGGTCTATTTTCTCGGACGATCTAATTTCAAAAGTTGCCAGTCCGATGGTCTGGTAGATACTTTTAGCCCTACGTTGCCTAACTGGTTAAGTGTATACTTTTCATAGTATCAGCAGACAGGTTCAGATGGAATCAAAACCATCACAGATCAGAAGACCTGACTTCATACCAAGGTCAAAAAAAGCTTTGATGAGTGCAGTTGTGTTTCAGCAGCATTTAGCTGTAGATGTTGATGAGGTTCCTGCTGCTGAAACAAATGCACTGTGGACTCAGACAGTGACTCAGATTTGTCCGATTGTGATTGTGACTGTGAGGCAGAAAATGATTTTATTACCCACATGGTACTTCGTAAAGGTGTTTCATAACAAAGTGTTATGACACATACGTGTCATAACACCTTCGAGTGATTTGATTGGCCAGTACGTGAACTTTGACATTACTGGTACTACTTTCATCACTCATTCCATTCATGATTTTCATTTTCACACCTGAGAGCATGTGAAACGAAAACACTTCTATGGAATTAGATAAAATTTATTTCATTTAGAGTGGTTACTAGCATTTTTTCAATTCTACAATAACTCAAGTTTCTGTAATAAAAACGAAAACAAAACAATCTATAAAAATATGTAAACAAATGCGTCTAGTAGGTCTCTCATGAGTGTATACAAATATGGCGTCGCCCGTAAAAGTTATTGATTTCGTCAAAATTGACGGACAATTCGTTGGAAGAGTTGTGAATATAATCAAGAGACTGAATACCTTCTGCGTGTAGTTGTCAGGACTGCACAGTAACACACAACATCAAAAGAAGAGCGGCGCTCTTGTATCTCTATCACTGTCACTGTCAGCCGCATCCATTCGCGTCCTCCTGCACAAACACATTGTCACTGCCATGCCTCCGTGGTTTCTTATGTAGGGGTCAAAAGCATTTCCCCGAATCTGAACACAACAGGTTTGAAATCGTCTTCGTTCGAGGTTGAAGGCTGTGTTTTCAGTGGAGTTTTCGGTGGAGTCTTCAACAAAAACATCGAATGTCGACAAATGGGAATTCCAAGCCGAGACGAGATGGCGTCACTGGCATCCTACGCAAAGCGTCGCCGAATTATTTACAGTAACTCGTCCTCCGATGAAGAACATTAAGCTCAACTATTTGAGACATGCTGTTTCCTGTTATTCACATTCATCTTTGCTCTTTAGTTTGCCGCTTCTAATTAAATGCTCCCCATAATTTTCTTCTTTGTGAACACTTCTCAACATGACGACTAGCCCAACAGTGATGGCCGACTGACGTTCAAGCAAGATTTAGGTCACGTAGACAAGTTCGAAATATTTACATTTCGCGAGTGTTTTGATGAATTACATTATTGCTTTTGAAAACAAATCCTCAACTGAAAAGAATTAAATTTTGATTACGACTTGATTCTGTCTTAATGTGTTTATTTTCTTGTGATTAGGCGCCGTATAGGAAATACATTGCCTCTACGCAGCGTACGTTTTCCTGGAGTGAAGCGGTTGACATTCCAATCACCAATATGATGTAGTAATCCGCGTTACATGGTTCTATATAGGAAAGCAAAATATTGCTTTATTTTAACGATATTTTCACTTTTTAGAACGTGGGTAATAAATGGGATACAAAACTCGTTCCCCTTTCATATCAAGGGGAAACTCGTGACAAACCAAACTTATTTCACTCGGGACATAAACTTGTTATGAAAGGGGCAGCTCGTTAAATATCCTATAAATAACAGATTTATAAACAGGCCATGTTGCTTGCATGCAGTAAAGACAGTATTCAGAAAACTGATTATTTTCTTTTTTTATTGTTGAAAACCAGACAGGCAAGTTTGTATCCGGACTGGTAATATTTTCAAGTAACCAGTCCGACTGTCTGGCTTGAAATTTTGGGAGCTTTAAACACTGACTGTACACAAGGGATTGTGGCAACAATGAAAGAGTCCGCAGACAAAGTTGACCCCAAGACTTTCACACCCTGTCACAGGTGAACTTGATCCCACAAAGCTGGATCACTAAGTCTGGCTTTTGTGTATCCCTCAATGGTTTTGCTTGAAACAGCATTTTCAATGTACCCTTCATTCGTTGCAGAAAAGGTCAGCCTTCCCATTCTGATCGCTGCCAATAAACTGGATAACGTCGAAAAACGAATCATCACTTCGGAGATGGCACTCGGCATGGCTAGAAAATTAAAGTGCCCCCACATCGAGGTGAGCGCCCGATGGAACCTAAATGTCACCAGCATGTTTGACATGATCCTGAGTTTGAAGGTTGCAATGAAAAAGGAAAACACAGTTCAGCCCAGCAGTGAGGTCCCAAGATCTCGCTTTAATTGCTTCTCCGGTGAGAGGAAGGTTCCGAGTCGGGGCAAGTTTCCCATTCAAAGATCCAATACTTTTCATGGGTTTTCCGATACAAGTATTGCCAGAACAAAGGCCAATGCGATGCGAATGAGAAGTTTTCATGTGAAACCTTCAGGGGATTAATTTAACACATGCAGAGATCAGCGAACATAAAAGCCAATCACGTTGTAATATATTGTACGTAGAGATAGATCAGTGGCACTTTGTATTTCACATATGGCAAGGGCAAAATGGCAAGGGCAAAATGACATGGGCAAATACAGGAGCAATTTAGCGGGCAAAGGCAAATGGTTTTGTTATTGGTTTGCTGTTGACGCCGCATTGAACAATATTCCAGCAATGTGGTGGCGGTCTGTAAATAATCGAGTCTGGGCCAGACTATCCAGTGATTAACAGCATGAGCATCGATCTTCGCCACTGGTATAGGATGACATGTGCGTTAACAAACTCAGCAAGCCTGACCACCTAATCCTGTTTGTCACTTCTTACTGCCAATTCTAACTTGGATCTTCACGGGTCCAAGGACAAGAGTACAATAATAACAGTCTCAGTTTAGAACTTTGTCTCAGGACCTAATGACTGAATATTTAGCACCCGTTTCAGTTTCCGATTTCTTCATTTTCTATTACGTTTACTGATTAGTCATAAACAAACAGTGATGTTTGGATGGAATGAATTTCTTGTTAAGTTTTGTTTAGTGTACTAAAACGACTCAAGGTCGTTACATGCCTGATATTGTTCCAACATAGAAAATGACTGGATTTGTGATGGGGTATTTAGGAAAGACGTCATATACTCAGTGACGTCATATATTGTGACGTCATATACTCAGTGATGGTTATGATCCAATTCCCTTTTGAGCAGCATCTCTTGCATCAAAGACTGTGGAGCCAACAACCTAATCTTTAATTACACGTGAAGTATTACTTTCATTCACATCATGCTATATTCCTTGTAAAGCAATCTTTGCTTGGAGGTTTATAAGTTGTAAACATCGTTTCTGCATGGCAACGACCGGCAACAAACAAGAATGGTGTCAAACGACATGCTGGCAGACATTTCAGTGTTCAAGATTAGCACAAGATTATGCCGATGAAGAAGTTATCTATATTTGGAAGGCACTAGTTACTTGCCATAAACCGGTTGTCCACCTGTGAGTTGCGACAACTATAACAAGACAACCATGTGCGGTTCGTGCATCTACGGATTTATAAATTAACAGCTCTGAAAATTCTTGGGTTTAAATCAGATAATGGCACAGCATGTATATGTCGTATTAGAGTTTTTATGTTCGTAAACCCGTTTCGCGTGATTAAAAACATAGCCTGTAAAGATATCTTTGTTGAAATATTTATGCAGGGTTCACATCGGTTTTTGTAAGGATCTCCATAAAGTAAACTGTCAGTTTTATAACTCTGTTCCATAATAATACAGACTTATGTGATACGTCGTGGATACCTACCAAAATATTGGCACCTGCGTATTTCAGTATGTTGTATTTCTGAAAATGGCAACACGTCTACATATGCATCTTTCCTCCACCCATGAAGATCCCTTTTAGAATTGATCTTCAGCAGCCCATGCTTGTCATACAGGCACGACGACTTAGCTTGACAGATGTCACCGTATCTCAGTTGCGTAGATCGATGCTCATGATGGTGATCACGGGATAATTGCCGCGAGTCACTATTCTGAGATGGGTTCGAATTCCAAATGGACGACAAGGTCGGGAAAGGCACAATAATTACGTGAAAGGCAGTGCCAACAAAATACCAGAAATAGGTACACCGAAATGATAAAATACTACAATGTCTTGTAACCTGGAACAACTCAAACAACACGGTTACCTTCTACATCCTTGGGCATGAGGCAAAGTTGTGCAGTCCAATGATTCTGTCTTTTAGCTGAGTTGAGCTTCTGTCAGTTTTGGCATTCGTTTGTCGCGTCAGTAGAGGAAATTGGAGTTTCAGCCAGAATGCTGTTGTTCTCCTCAGTAATGCTTTTGTCTGGCTGGAACTGGGCAATTTCCCTTTACAGCCGTCAAACCATGATACACTAGAGTATGGTACTTGTCGGTCCTGTACTGATGCTATTAATGGGTACAACAAGGACTGGTCAGCTCGGAGTCAGTGTAATGTGTCTAAAAGGGGTATTCATGCTCAACTGTGGCATGGTATCTGTGAACAAGCACTATGAAGCCAGCTTAAGTCTGCATGCGCACGAATGTTGTCATATGACCAAAATATTATCAAGCACGGCGTTTCACCTCATCGTTTTCATAGAATCACATGTCCTTGTCTGAAACCCTATTTCCCTGCACCGTGAAACTTCCCGTCATAGTGAGTGAGTTTAGTTTTACGCCGCACTTGGCAGTATTCCAGGTATATGGCGGCGGTCTGTCAACAGCATGAACATCGATCTACGCAACTGGGACACGATGACATGTGTCAACCAGGTCAGCGAGCCTGACCACCCGATCTCGTTAATCGTCTTTTACAACAAGCACTATTAAAAGCTGACTCACACACTTTTCTCCTAAGTGATGCAAGTGAGGTAATGGCTCTGAGATTGGAAACCTATATGTAACTATGGCAACAACTTCATATAACAGTATTTCAAATAGTCTGAAACCAAAGAAACTTTTATTTTCTTTCTCCATGATTTAAAATGTGACACATCTTGTGATATACGTCGCCTCACCCAGAAACAACTGGAAAGGAAAATCATGAACTATATATTGACGTTCATCTTCAACTAGTTACTTTTAAAAAAATGAGAGTCACAGGAACAAATGTTAGAAAATTCTTCATCTATTGAATTTACTGAAAACCCCCAAACGAAAAATAATTACGCTACTGTACAACAGATGTTGCCTCGTAGCTGGAATATTGCTAAACGCCAAACATAAAATAAAAAACAAAACAAGATCGCAAAAATATATAGACGTTACTCAGGAAGGGACCTCGTCATAACACAAGGTTTTCAAAGCTTTATAATCTAATACTGATATGATCCAACTATTAGTCCCTATACATTAGCACATTTACACGGTAATGCGTGTATCAAATGTTGTAAATGGATCAGGCATCGATTTCTCGAAACAAACTGGAAAGTGTTACTAAAATTTCACACAGAGTTTGACAAATTGAAACAGCTGAATTCTTAACTCAGCTGCATTTTAAAAATCCCAACTTATGTAATGTATCCACCACACTCAAACAGTCTACTATATTTGAGTTTACCATCGATTAAGTTCATACTGGGAAATAATATTTTCTTGCGTTTTCTCAAACTCTAACTTCAGTCACAACTCAGATTTAGTTTCTTTAGGAATACCGGCCCTGGAACCGGTTTCTCGAAATTAATTTTCATACACTCATCGATACCGTAATTGCCCTGGTAAATAGCTGAGGTGGCGCTAGATTTTCAAAAGCATAAAGTGGTACAAACCGGCTTTTGCAGTCTGTATGTTGATGGGACTGGCGGATGTGGATACGTCATTTCCTGTGGAATGACAAAACTTGAGGATGACATGTGCCCATTATATACACGTGAGTGGGTTATGATTTTCTTTCGCTGCGCATGTGCTTGTTAATCTTACCGCACGACATCTGAGCTCCTATAGACGTGATGTTGCGCTCTGGTGGCTGTGACGACAGGCAACAACAGACTGTGACTCTGAAGCTTCAAGACGTCCTATAACGGTGTTGGAACCGGCTTTATTCAGTTCACTGATTGATATGAGGCGCGATATTATAATGATGGCGGAGCAAATCATAACCCACTGAGCCAGATCTCTTACGACGGAGTCCGTAACAGTGTTCTAAACTCCCCAAAATTTCAGCCAGACAGCTGGTCTGGTAACTGAAAAGTTACCAGATCGTTTGGTTCAGAATTTTCTGGATTAAGAAACTGCTTATTAATAATACTATTTTCAAATCTGTTTCAGTCAACAGTCACTATACTGAAAGTAAGATTCGTCTAAGGCCATAGGGCGTGCAACATTTTAGAACCGAACGTCCGGTCGCAAATCAGACCGTCCCGGGTGGTCGGGCAGGCATGCAACGTTGCATGTAGCTTTGTTGTGTAAAACGCTACACTCAACAAAACTCTTCACCAGACCAACCTGTGATCAACAACATGAGTTACTGTATCGATCTATGCATTTGGGATGCGATGACGTGTCATCGTCAGCAAGCATAAGCACCCGATCCCGTTAGTTGCTTCTTACGACAAGCATGGGTTGATGAAGATCAATTCTAACCCGGATCTTCACGGGTGCCATTTGGTATGACGCGCCCGGGACCGGAATGCCGACCTTCTCTTTCCGTGCCAACGAACTGTCCACTTCACCACGGAGACGGTTCTACTACAACGTCGGCATCAAATAGACATGGCGTATCATACAGGAAGACAAAATGTGGTTTTTAGTTACAGTTTGGCGACAAAGTCCTTTTGCTGTAACAATATGCGGTATTAACCTTGGATAAGATCCTGGGGTTTAAACATGTTCATGCGATCAACCAAAATATTAGCATTTTAAACGTGTTTTCCTACAAGGTTAACATAACACGATGTGTTATGCATGAATCATTACAAAGCAGGGTTAACTATAACCCAAACATCACTCAAAATTAAAGCAGTGAGCCAGATGGCTGTTGGTGGCGGTGAACCAGGGTCCCGTTCCTCAAAGCGACCGTAGAGATAAGGTGATCGCAACTCTCAGACTTTAATATTGACTTACGACAGTCGTAGCACTACGAAGTATCCGGAAGATCCGGAAGATCCGAGTTTGAATTGATCTTCAGTAATCCATGCTTATCGTAGGAGGCGACTAACGGGATTAGATGGTCAGGCTTGCTGAATACAGACTATCATCCTCTGCCATCGTATCCAGTTGCATAGATCGATGCTCACAATGGTGATCCCTGGATTGTACGATCCAGACTCGATTATTTACAAACCGCTGCTTTATAGCTGTAATATTGCTGAGTGCAGTGTAGAGCTAAATTCACTAACTCACTTGGTTGTTGTCGGTAATGACTTAGCGATATGGACAAGAACAAAGTATATTAATTTTGCTCTCAACACATAAACTGAAGTTGAACTATCAGAAACATATTCAACCTTACTGCATATTATACTTACCATGCATATAATGTATTCACTATACTATATTTAGACACTGTGCATTATGACATGAATTGACATCAAGCAACCGATTTTGGTTTTGGACAAAAACTCCCACAAAACACCAACATTATGATGCTCGTTCAATGAAAAAGCCTAAATACAAACCGAAATTGAAGCCTATAAAAACGGTTAAAATCAAAACATATCTTTGTTTTATGTTTCTGCCAGATGACAAATATCTGGAATGTTCCATTTGCGTTTGATAATCTAGTATAGTCGTTTGGACTGAACAGTAAAGGAGGTTGGTACCCAACACTGCAGCAAGTGACAATGTAGCACGGCAGTCCTGAGATTTTGTCAAATGTTGAAATAACGGGAACACTTCAATAGATAGTGTTGAACTGTTTCACGAGTGTAATCGCTGGATTGGTCGCTGTTAAATACACGACTGTTGTAGAATCGTTTTTCGTTTTCGAAAATTTCATCTTATTTCTCCTCGCATGACGGGGAAATTTACAATATTGTCTTACTGAGGGACAGGGTATGTACATATTTTGTACATGCTACAAGTGTTGCCATTAAATGGAGACCGACTTCACAATGGCCCATTTGTAATCTTTTCGGCAAGGCCAGAATTCAAAATTATCCACCTCCTGACCAAGCAAGATAATTTGCTGTTTATACTCAGCAAACTGACATGAGCTCGTTCCCATACAATATCACATAAGAAGAAATGACGGGCAAAAGAAAGTATACAGGATTTTTAGGACGTCATTATCAATGAGCCCGAGTACCTAGACACAAAAACATAAATTAAATACAGTTATATCAAAAAGGTTTTTACTCAATCTCATCTAAAAATCATGTAGTCATACTACAGAAACACGTGGCGTCAGACATGCGTAAATTGACTTGGGGTCCTGAAAGTAAGTTCCCAATCACATACAGGATAAGATGGTAATGCGTTAAGCCCAGTTACTGTTCACTGCCATCACATTAGTATCCCCCTGCATCAATGCATGCACGGATCCTCCTTGTAGCCGCCAACGTCAAACGTCTTACAAGATCACGTGGTATGCGACGCCATTCGTCCTGGAGGGTTCATGCTATGTTGATGTCTATTCTGTTTGGACGCCTCCGCAACCGTCTGTTTAGTGCATCCCACACGTGCTCAATCGGGGCATGTCGGGAGAATGTGCTCGTCACTGTAGAATGTTCACACAGTTTCTCTCGTTGCTGCCAAAGACGAACAACTCTGGCTCAGCGCAATCTTTGACGTCTGCGTTCAGGGATCAAAACCTGTCCTTTGAAGGGTCTGTAGGCTCTGATACCTGGTGCCCGACGACGTCTAGCCACCATGTATCGACTGATACGGCAATTAAGAGAATTCCCCGCTGATGACGTTACCGTCAGAAAACGGTTTGTCAGGTGTAACGTCCACAAATGCCGAGCTTCAGCTGGTGTTGTTACCCGCGGTCTCCCAGTTCCTGGACTGTCCTGTGTCTGACCCGTCTGCCTGTAACGGTGCAGTGGTATAGAGACACGGGTCACGGGTGAAGTTGAACCTTCTTGCAACGTTGGCGTGTGTCGACCCCATCTGAAGCATACCTGTGACCGTGTCATGTTGGAACAACTGCTGATAGTCGTGCCATATCTCTGGTGATATTTTTGAAACTGCATTTATAACTTTTACACCTTAGTGCATGTGAAACTCTGACAGAGACCCTAAGTCATGGTTCATACAGCTGACCACTTCCATGTCCAAGATGTGCACGTGAATTTCACTGCAGGTGTCAAATCGCTACGCTAGGGCGACATGTTTCAGTGTATAATTTACCTACAAAAATATTTCTTTAAAATTTGAAAAATGGTAACATTTAGTATACTTTCTTTTGACGATCACACTTAGCATTACACTTGTGTCCATTTTCATAATTCAGAAACAACATGATTTCTGGGCCCATGTACACCCGACTCAATGACCCTAATGGCTGATAATGAAGCAGTAAAAATATTGCTTCATGTATCCGTCCATCGCAGAGCTATGAATTGCTGTGCGTTGTGCTGCAAAAAATGATATATAATCCCGAAGCCTGAACACAGAGGACATTGGCAGGAATCCAGAATGCCCCGGAAGTACGGATCATGGCCGAATCCATGGAGGCGTCAGTATAAATATAAGTAAAGTATATATATGATACACACGGTCATTAAGTCTAACCGTGACTGAACCACAGCTCTTCATTGCCTTCTCTTCGTCATAAAGTATTTCACGGACATATTTTGGGTCAAGATCAAAGGCTTTTGGCCCCGATGAAGTTTTTTTGTGTAAAGACGAATTATACTACACTCGCTTCAAACTTAAAAGGATATAAACAGTGAAAAAAACCATAAAAATATAAATGCATTTAAAATATTTTAGCTGGAACATTTTTCTTGCGGTCAAACACTGTAGCAAAGCAATTTATAGAAACCGCTCGCACTCCGGAGTGAGTGAATGAGTCTAGTTTTACGCCGCAATCAGCAATATTCAAGTTATATGGCGGCGGTATGTAAATAATCAAGTCTGGACCGGGCAATCTATTATCAGCAGGATCATTGATCTCCGCAACCGGGAACCGATCGATGACATGTGTCATCCAAGTCATCGAGCCTGACAACCCGGCATCATTAGTTGCCTCTTACGACAAACATGGGTAACTGAAGGTCAGTATTCTTAACCCGGACCTTCACGGGTCGATCACACTCCGGAAACTACCAGGAGTTAATAAGCAGACTACCGTACACTTCACCTACCGCATAGTCCACAGAACTTCCTACAGACGGTTCTACTCAGGGGGTCATTACATATGTCTTGTAAATTTTCACAGCTGATGCCTTGCACAGTGTCCACACACGCTCCGTCTGTTCCGCCGGAAATGTAGTTCACTGTCAGGTCGATGACGTTAGTTTGGGTGACTACCCCATCCGTCATAGCGATGCTGTCAGTAACCGCCCCATCCGTCATTGCGATGCCGTCAGTAACAGCCCCATCTGTCATCTGAGTTGCTGGTTGTGGATTTTGAGTCGGTAGTGGTCCACCCTTGACCTGGTTTACCAGATCCAAAAGAATTGTCTCTGTTCGGAGAAATGATTGATGTTTACTGAGCCTCTGTTTCCCTCTGTGAATCACCGATATACACATACAGATAATATTCGGTCACATTTTCGGTCACATTCGAGGCAGGAATTTTTTGATAAAAAGTCACTATGTTACTAACAAACATATGCTTATCACATACTCACCCGTATGTACACTGAAACACCCACACACGCGTGTACACATATACAAACAAAAGGCGGTGGGGGAGCTTAGTGGGTAATGCGTTCGGTCGTGACACCGAAGACCTGGTTCAATTCCCCACATGGATACGATGTGTGAAACCCATTTCTGGTGTCACCGGCCGTGATATTGCTGAAATATTGTAACTAGACTAACGCATGCGCAAACACACACTAATTCTCAGGTTAACAAATATACACAACGAACTTAGTTGAGCACACCCTAACATATCTGGCGATCATAGCTGGGCCTTGATTGGTCCTCCCGTACACAACCTGGCCCATTTGGAAGCTGGTGTACACGAGGAATGGCGTTTGCTACCCCTTCTGAGAAGGTGAGTGCAGGCTGTCATGCAGCCACATGTAGGTTACACTACGTATTGACCACGAATAGTGTAAGACACGCTGACCTTTTGAATGTTCACATTCAGCAAGAATTTCAACATTAAACATTCATGTGCCATCATTGTATAGACCTGATTTTGTATACAACTCAGTGGGTGTTTTTAAACAATGAACTATTGTCATCACAAAATCGACATGGATCCCAATCATTTTGTCGTTATCAAAGGATCATAGAGGTCAGAAAAACTCATGTTTATCCATATATCCATTATACAGGGAGTGCTTAATTAAGCCCTTTGTGTATATATGTTACAGTCAAATTGTGAAATCAGTCGTTTTGTGAAATGACTAACAATGTTTGTCATTACGTGAAATGACTAACATGACAAAGATAATCATTTCGGGTCAGTTTTTTATTGTAACAAACATTATACTTCAGTTATTTCATGAAATATCCCTAAATAATGTAATCTACAAAAGTGGATCACATTTGTGGATCACAACATTACGTATTGTCACTAAACTATTGTGGTGGCGACTGTTGCACTTCATCCTGGCTTTGAAGCATTTACATCTGTTTGTTTGACACTTGTCTGTATCCAGAGAGCGAAACCCTCGTCAACCACATATAGATGCAATGACAATCTGCCTGTAACATATACACTAGCATTGTTACACACACTGTAACTACTTACCGCAGATGTCACAGGCTTTAGGACATGTGAATTTGGCCAGTGGGTTATTGCAAATGTCCTTCGTCACTTTATACACTTCACATTCGTTGTTAATAAGGTGGTCCTCGCAGAGCGCCTTTCCATGAAATTGTGACTCCAGCACATCACACAGACCACATGTTTGAGGGCACAGTTGGATACCTACCTCACTCTGAAGGAACGAACGTTTCAATCAGAAAACAACTGTTTATCTGGTTACAAAACACCATCACTAATACGTCAACATACACTGAAAGGCAAAAGAAACGTGGCTGGAGATTGTGGAGACAACGGTTTGTTGTTGTTAATCTCCCGATAACATAACCATAGCTGCTGTGTTTCAAAAACAAGTGAACGGTTGCCATTCAAATCGACAATTTATGCCAGAATTGAATGTATGATGCACGTGCAAATCGATGTCAATGTTGTGTTTAGCGAGCTCTTCCCTTTCCACAAACAGAAACATTTCTGACGTCAGTCTCAAACAATACCTTATTGAGAGCAAAACAGGCCTTACGAGCACGGTTCATGGAGTCCTCAAACTTTATTTCCGGTGTGTATATATGTGTAAAAATCTCCACTGATATTTGAATGTCATGTCCAATACTGCAGCGTTTGTTTAACCTTTCAGTGTACTCTAACAAGTCATGCACACTTGATGTCAATTTATTGCACAAAAATCTGGTTTGAGGAGGGGTATTTGGCAACGTCGTAATAGGGTCCAGCATCTGTTGTTTTTTACAACACATACTTTACCCATTCTCAAAATGTTTGTTTCCTTTGCTTTTTATCGAAAGACTAACATCAAAGCTACTTCCTTTTGTACTTCAGTTTAGTTATCAAGGGGTACACTTTAAGTTTGAAAAAAATAACTTGTTACCGTGCAAACGGTCGGCAGAGCCGAACATCCATTGTCCATGATTTGATCAACACATTGTCCGTAGAGAAGGGGGTTTGGTGGGGGAGTTGATCCTGGCACGCCAGTGCTTCCAAATGCCTCAGTTGTTTGCAGGTCACCTAGCGGACGATTAAACCACGCATAATACTTACTTTGTAAGTACGTAGTAGGATGTGTTCTCATTTGTTGTTTAACTCCGTATTCAGTAATAATTCCAGTTGTATGGTGACAAGTTGCAAGTGTTTGAATCTGGACCAGACAATTCAGTGTTTGACATCACCAGCATCGCTCTAAGCAAATGGAATACGGTGACATGTATCAAGTAGGATACCAGCTGACCACTTGATCCTGTTAGTAGACGTTTACGGCAAGTATGGTTTACTGAAGACCAATTCTAACCTGGATCTTCATAGGGTAAGATAAGCATGGGTTGTTGAAGACCGATTCTATCCCAGATCTTCACGGGAATTGTCTGAGAAGGTTTGGTTTAGAACAATAATTAGAATCATTTGAAAAGATTTGAAAATTTGAAAAAGTGATGACTGGATGCAGGGGTAAATCAACAGATGACTATGGCCTCACTTTGAGAGACAAAGGTCCCGAGGATATCCATTGTAGTACATGTTAATTTTATTCAATATGACAGTTTGTGTTTCCCTTTATTCAAGAGGCATGACTCACTTTACCCCTTTATATTATATACTAAGCAGGAATTATTCTTCTAAAGACATCTGCTGAAACGTTATTAGAAATCACCGTCTGCTTGGATACTGGGTATGTTATAGAATGAATTATTATTGTTGTTTAACAGTAATGATTACGAATAAAATGCAGCATAGAGAAATGGGGTACACCTGGAAAGGTACACCATAAGCTTATGTAACCTTATCCAAGGAAGTGTTTACTGTGAATATGTAGACTCCCCAACACGACAGCCTTCACTATTACCCAGTGCCATAAGGGCTCTGCACCAATCGAGAACCCAGACACTCCCCTGATCTGTAGGTACCGAACCAAGGGCACCCAGAGTCTGATGATATTGGCCTTTGGATACAAGCAAGACAATTCAAAGGCGAAGTCCGCATATTGACCATGTTCTACCTGAATCATGTCAACACGTCCAGGTTTCTGGTGTTTATTTTCCTTCTCTTGTAGATGTGAGGAGTTAGATTCAGAAGAAACCTTGACTGGCTTAATCTGGGGTATATTAAATGACAAGGTAGAAAGGAAATATTTACTCACCTGTGGATGTATTAAAGAATGGGGCTACGCCACAGTCGCTGTCTAGACAACAGTACGTACACGTGTGATGACCTTGAATCAGGGAAAGGTCACCCTCGCTGCATACAGCAGTGTTTTCATCATAGGATTTGAACAAGCAGTGCTGAAGTTACATAGAGCTGTGTCAGAGCACACTCATAATGAGTTATAGAAGTAAGTGTGACCATGTCTTCCTTGCTTTCTACCTAAACGCAACATTTTGAAGACAATTTTTAGACACAATTATGTTGACATTTGAGGAGCAGGTGTGTGAATGTTGTTTTTACCATAGAATTAACAACCTCCTTGCAACGTATGTGATATTTCAATTTGCATATGCTCTCGTTTGCATGGAATCACAACCTAAGCTGAAGGGCGTGATTCCAAACTGACCACCCCTCTCAGCGTTATTTGTATCGACCTGATCGCAGATCACACCTTGACATTTGAGATATTATGTTGGGCGAAGACCACATGCTGTTTATTAACACCATGTGTAAATTTGGACAATTAACGCTTCAAGCCTTGGGGCAATTAGTGAGTGATACACAAATACACTGGGTGATTTGTCACTGGTATGTTCTATTAAACTAACAACTATAGTGAACAGCAAAAGAAACGGAAGTTTCGAAAAAATAAAATCTCACAAAAGTAAGCGTTCATGCTTATGTCTTCTGTTGAAAACTTGACAAAAATCAGAGTTGCGTTTCTTTTACTGTTCAGTATACTTATTAGAAATGTATGTAGATCACAAAAAAGACGTAGGCAACAGCTCGATATCAGTGGCATCGTCCACGATTAACGTTGACCCACCCATTGTATTATCAACTTAGCAGAAAGGGAATTCATCTAGGGAAAATAGCCTACTGTATTTCAGTTTATAATGGGTATATATCTTGCTAAAAGGATATGTAGTAATAAAACGTCACCTCCAACTATAGTATCTGGATTAGGATATATATCCTAGCTCTTCAAATCACTTTTAGCTCTACAGCCCCACTTTTCAGCTCACCTTCAGTTCCACACCCCCTCTGCTCAACTCACACTCAGATCTACATCCATACTTTTCAACTTACCTTCAGTTCTACATCCCGTTTGCTCAAGACACCTTCAGTTTCACAAACCCACTACTTAGCTCATCCTCAGATCTACTTCCAAACTTTTCAACTCATCTTCAGATCTACATCCTCATTTTTCAACTGTTCAGCCCACCTATAGTTCCACGTCCCCCTCTGTTCTGTTCACCCGTAGATATACACCTCCACGTTTTAACTCACCTCAGTTCTACATTACTACTTTTCTACTCACCTTCAGTTCTATACCCCTACTGTTCAACTCACCCTTAGATCTACGTCTTTTGTGCAATGACCTTTCAGTTCCCCGTGTTCTCCTTGAAGTTGACAAAACTGTGGAAAAACATATGGATATTGTGAACTCCGTACAATAGGGAAATAACTCTCGATCTGAAATCAACACTTCTGTTTAAACTATGTTCATACATGCATACATCCTAACATTTAAACAACTTCTAAAATCCAGCTGCTCAAAAGTGCCTTGTTTTCCGTCAATCAATGGATGTCAGTCTCGCTTTCCGACGATTATAGTCGCAACGCATGCACAACAGCACAAACATACACCAGCAAACAACGTTTTACTTGTACGGGGACTTTCTGTTTCGAGTAAGGAATATGTTTGACTGTTGATCTATCATTCGACGGAGACAATTTGCTGTAATGACTTAAAATACGACGTTTACAACTAGATGCCTGCGTGAGTGCGTGCGTGAGTGCGTCCGTGGATGCGTGAGAGCACGGTTACAAAATAGTTTTAACCCTCAAAATGATCAGCCTTGAACAACCACAGCCAATTCCATAAACTAAAACAACAAAAAATCAGCCAGCTGCTTTAGCAATATCGCTGCATGGCACATCAGAGAACCCGCAGTTGACACATTGTATCCAAGTGGGATCGAACCTGGATTTTCGGCGTGACAAGCGAACGCTAAAAACTCTACACTATCCCACCCCTGTTGCGGTAAGAATGTTTAAAGGCAGGCTCCAGTCCTTCAGATTAAAATTAATCACACGAAGACAGGTATCTAATGCTCACAAGCGTAATCATTGCACAATTTGTACCTCGCCAGAATCGCACATAGGAGCGGTGACGAAACATGTGTCGATATCGTCAGGCCGGCAGTGATCGGGGCAGCTCATTATGGCCGTCACTGAAAGACAAGATGGTTTTTTTTGGTTTTTTTATCACAGATTTCCAAAAGTGAGGCTTGCTAAGAGTGCGCTGAATGTTTACGGGAAAATGTTGCTGGGGATGTTTTTGTTCGTTGTTTTACGACACACTCAGCATATGTCAGCCGTACGAATATATTACGTCGCTGGTATCAGTCGAGTCCAGACAGGACAATCCAGTGACTGACATCATGGGCATCGATCTACGCAGGTGGGATACAAGCCTGTACAGCCAATCCCGTTAGTCCCACGACATGTATGGGTTACTTAAGATCAATTTTAAACCGGATCTTGGCGTTTTGTAGTTTTATTTTATTTCCACCTTTTGGTTACAGTTCTATCCATTTTATAGCAATACGTATACATAATGTATATGAGCATATAAATGTACAGAGGATTGTGTCTCGTTTAGGTATACTGGTAAGGATATATGCAAGGACATCGTAAATGTACAGAAGGTTAAGACTGATGTAAATATGATATTTGGTTTTGTTACAAGAATAGTTGCATTTAAAGGATTATTATGCATCCCCTCAAAATTCGATAATTCCTTCCGTATATTTTGCAAGCCATTCTGAATGTTTTCTCCATATGATTTTAGCATACTGACAGGTATATAAAACATGTACAATGGTTTCAATTGAGTCATTACATAAAGAACATCTTAAATGACAACTTATTGGTACTCTGTATATTATGAACCATTTTAAACTGAAACCATCTTAATTCACTACTTTGTGTACATTGTTTTGACACAAGATGAATAAGCTTCCAGTCTACATCAGTATACTCTTTCTAGAATGATCTTCCCATTTCATCAGTGTTTTGAACTGTATAAATGTTGGAATTTAGAAACCCATAGAAAAAGCTGAGTAGCCTTGTTAGTTATTACTGACATGTTGTAAGGCGGAATGGGTATAGAACTGTGTTCAGTACAGGGATTGGTGCTGTATTAAAGGGATCACACTGATTGCCTCACTCCCTCATAAGTCAGAAAGTCTGTTTTAAAATTATATCTTTTTATAAAGTTTTTATCGTCATATATTTTTTCATCATCACACCCTTTATATGGGATTGATGTAGATAAATAGGATCACACACAATTCTGACATTTGACATTATTTCTTCACCACTTCTGTCGTCAACATTGTCACAATTGTACAAGTACGTTGTCCACGAGGAGAGTAACTCCGTTCAGAACCTAATGTGAATACGGGGAATAATGTTCTTCTTAATATAAATGGAATCTGCTAAATATAATATAATTTAAAACTATGATATGTTCTGAGACCAGCTATGTCCAGTTAGAATTGCTATAGATCAATCTCCTAATCCAACTCAGTTTTTTTGCAATAACAGTTTTTTACTTACCACCATATTTAGGTATTTCTTTGGATTTTATCAATTTTACCTTTTCAAATAAAATGGTAGCACTTCTTTTGAAAATCGTCCACTGTATTTTCAAAGTTCTTTTCTGGACGAAAAGCCAGTTCTTTTTCCGTTTTTTTCAAAGTTTTTGGTATCGTTCAATTCTGTTATATAATGTAAGTCAACATCAAATTCTAAACCAAGTAATCGAAATGGAGTCTGTGACCAGTCTAGTTTCCATTTTTGACAGAGCTTATGGCTTGTTCTCTTTTTTTGACCCAATCCGAATCAGTTTAGTTTTTCAACATTAACCTTGAGTTCAGAAAATCATGCAAAGGAAGATAACATGTTCATTGTTGCATAGAGGCGTTTTTTTCTGATCCATCTAAAGTTGTATCATCTGCAAATTGGGCAAGAAGAGATAGTATTCTCCCCCTTTGTATCCCATGTATATTTCCATTGCTTCTAATCATGTTTGCTTGTATTTCTGCACACAGTATAAATATATATGGTGATATTGGATCGCCTTGACGACAACCTCTTGAAACCTTCAGAAAATGGGCTTGCATACCCCTATACTAAAGCACATGATTCAATATCCACAAAAAAAGTATTTTTATCCATTTCGTAAAATCAGGTCCAATGTTGAAATCATCTAGGAAATTTTGCATAAATGTTCTTTCTACAGAGTCGAATGCCTTCTCGAAGTCGATAAGTAGTAATAAACCTGGTTTTTTTTGTTTTTTTTGTATGTTTCTGTGCGATCCATCACGTCATAGATCATTCTAGTTACTTTTCCAATATACCTACCACCTAGAAAGCCACTTTTCGTCCTTATGTGCTATCAAAGGCAATACATGCTTTATTCTGTTTGGTATTGCTGCAGATGGTAGTTTGTATGAGGCATTGAGAAGGGAGATTGGGCGCTAAGTTTTCAGATACAGTTTAGATTTATTTTCTTTTGGAATGCAAGTTATCAATCCTTGTCATTGTATAACTGAAACAGAGCCATTATCAAACGCATATTTTAATACATTTATAAAGGTATGTATGAAGGTCTAACCAAACACACTCAAGACATTCTCCTTTGAATCCATCAGGGCCTGGACTTTTTTCATTTTCATTTTTAAGTGCCTCGAATACTTTTTAACTTCTTGGACAATGTCATCCTGTGCATTCAATACGATTCCATCTGTATTTCAAGTTTTGATATAGTTCTATTAAGAAACTTTTTGGATTCTAAATGCAGAATGTATTTGTATGGTTTTCCCTTTGCTCTGTTCATTTAGCTTTAGATCTAACTGCTTTCAGTCTTTATTCTATTGACATTTTCTAATTCAGATTTAGTTTCCTTAAATTTTTCCATTAGCATGTCTTTTTCAGTCCCATCATTTACGTCACCTAATTTACTTTCATTCTTTCGTAGATCTTCTGATTTGGCTTCTAGCACTAGATGTTTCTCTTTACGTGTAGATGAATAATTTGTTGCACCGGATCTTGACGGTTTGAGATAATATTATCTGTTGCTTTTTTCATATGTTTTACTTATGCTGAGTGTCGCTGCAGGTGAGGTGAGGTTTAACATCGCCCTTAAGAATATTTCGCTCGTAAGACAACGTGCACCAGCTCAGACTTAGGTGGTTTTATGGTACTACGAGTAGTTCAGTGAGATACTCAGACCCATTTTACAGCACCGACCAGTCCTTGTTGTACGTATTAATGCCGAGCGTCAGGTAGGGACCACCAAGTACCATAATTTACCGGTTTTTGATATGACGCGGCCCGCGATCGAACCCGCGACCTCCCACTTTTCCGGGTGGACGCTCTTGCCATTACACCACGGAGACCACATGCTGTCGTTAATGGGTTTGTCAAGGTACATGTAAGAAAACAAACTCTCACTTGGTGTCGACGCAAGCGGAAGTCCCTGCAGTGCTGCTACCTGTTCCGACACGCACGCGTCGTCAGCACAACAAATCTCACATCCTTCATCGGTTTGTTTTCCTCCTACTCCACAGTTTGTATGGGCCTTATCAACGTCGTGCTGGCATTCCTGATTCGAATAACACATTGGGTCAGATTAGTACATTATGGCACTGGAACGTCTAAATATTAGAAGACTGGCATTGTAAAATGTAATCAACCCTAAATAGATGTACATAAACAATCCAAAGTACATGAACAATCCTAAAAACATGGACAATCCTAAATGCACGGACAACTATAAATATAGCGACAATCCTTAATACATGGACAAACGTAAATACATAGACAATCCTAAATACACAGACAATCCTAAATACATGGTCAATCCTAATACATGAACAATCCTAAATACATGGACAATCCTAAATACAAGGACATTCACGGACAACCCTAGATACATAGACAATACTATATACATAGGCAATCCTAAATACACTGACATTCCTAAATACATTGAGAACCCCAAATACAAGGACAACTGCAAACAGAAGGACAACCCTAAATATATGGACAACCCTAAATACACTCACAACCCTAAACACATGGACAACCCCAAATACACGGACATCTCCAAACAGAAGGACAACCCCAAATACATGTACAACCCTAAATACATAGACAAACCTTATGAATATACAATCCTAAATACATGGACAACCCTAAATATATGGACCGCTCTAAATACGTAGTCAGTTGTAAATACATGGACAATCTTAAATATATGGACTGCCCTAAATACATAGTCAGTCCTAAATACAAGGACAATCCTAAATACATCCTAAATGCATAGACAATCCTAAAAACATGGACTATCTTAAAGATATGGACTGCCCTAAACACATCGACAGCCCTAAATACAAGGACAATCCTAAATACATCCTAAATGCATAGACAATCCTAAAAACATGGACTGCTCTGCATACACAGAGATTATCTAAAACTTTGCATTGAACATGTACTAACAGCTGGGAACTTACATGTGCCTTCGTGCATTTGATAACGGTATTGTCACCCCCATAGAGCACCTCGCACACCTGCAAAATAGTATTCAGACATTTGTAGAGAGAAAAATATGCATCAAATTCATATACAGACTCGATGCTTCACGCTTACCTTTATCATAGTTTATGAATATGACATTCTCATAATTCATGCATGCAATATGTACACGACAAACTTAACTCAAAATCAGTATATGTTTATGATAACCGATTTATCTCTGTTTATTCTATACTTCGCAGCAATTAGCAAAACCTTTTTGCATTTTTTTTAAGTCGCAACCAGCCTGTTTTGCTCAATTATCATATGTCGCAACTCCAGTGGCCGATGTGCGATGTGTTTTCATGATCAATGACGTTACGATTACATGCATAACATGGTTTGGTCTGTTTTGTATGGATGAAACCTTTAGTGAAATAAACATCACTACCACAGCATAAAATAGTTGCAAATGATTACTCTCTGGTCTGTCTGCTAATTCTACATCCTGTTTGCAAGCAATGACATTTGGGAAACATGTTTGGAAGTAGAACTACATATTACTCATGTTTATACTTATTATTTACTTTTCTATTTGAAAGGAAGTTTTTGGCATGCTGGTCCACTTTAGCAACAAATATGAAAGTTCAAAACTCATTAGCTATGTTATATTATAAAACTAGATTATCTAATATATATGCACATTAGGTATACAGACCCCCAATAAAAACTCATAAGGGCTTTTTTTCAGATCATTGTTTGAAACATAAAAGAGAAGTAATAATGATGCACTGAATATATAATTTATAATGAATCTTAATGACTTGATTAGGAACAGTTGCCCGAGTTAAAATCCACAGCATGCTTCCGGAAATAGAAACTACGACGTGTAAATAGCCTGCCAGCACTGGTCAAGTGGGTTTGTTATAGAGGGGTCCTCGAAGCGCGCTCGGCTCTCTCGTATACAGTTGCATCAACCCAATAAATGGCTCACAAAGACAGGCACACAGATTATATTCTGTAACATTGGCCAAGTGGACCATTGTTATACAAAGTGTGCTGTCTTTCAGCATCATCGGCTCACCTGGCCCCAATTTCTCGAACAAAACTTAGGACTTACGGTTACGGTTCCTGTCGAAAAACACAGGAATTCGGTTTTTATCAAACCAGTCTTCACGACACACAAACACACACATACACACACACATATATATATACTATTCAAATAAAGAAACGCATCACTAAGAAATATGTTTTTTTTCCAAACATACATAACTCGTCTACAAATACACTTTAATGCATGAATTTTTGCATCAGTTTAGAAGAAGGAAATATATATACATCCCAGTGGGTAATTTTAGGTAACGGAGGCCAAGTTGAAGACGTAGCACGGGTCCGACGTCGGGATTGGGCATGTGTTATACCTGTTTGGCTGTAAACAAGTCCGTGTGTTCAGACTAACATTCAGACACCTGACAACAGAAGATTTGGAATCACTAGAAGTAATCTTGATTTTATAACCAGACAGTGCATGTTGTTTGCTGCACTATTTCAAAATGATTTCTGATGCGTTGTGGTGGTGAATGTTTAAAGAAATCTCATCGAAATCAACATTTTCAGGTAAAGTCGATATGTTACTTGTGCAATGGTATAAAATCATGTTATCAACACTTTCGTTACACATTTTGACGATTGTTTGAACGTAAGAGGTACTTAATAGCATTTGAAAAATACAAAATGTCTATGCGTTTCTTTGGGGATAGTATATGTTGCTATAGAAGTCAGTGGGAAAATAGTTTGTTTTGTGAAACTTGTGGTTAGTTAGTCGGTCCTGGAAGTGAGTCAACTCTTAAACAAGCTCCTCACAGCGAATCTGTACATAGAAGGCAGGGAACGCAGCTGTCAAGTGATGTTTCGGAGCATGGACTGTAAGGGCGGTCATTTTCGTTTACGAGCGCTTCAGTTCAATACGACGCACTATTTATCGGTAATAAAGTTATAAACAATACAGTTTTGCCATGTGAAAAACGACACTCCCCTTGTATTGAACCACGTATAATCTCTGTCCGTGGAGGCCAGTAAGACTGTTGACCTACCTCGTCATGGTGGCAAACGTGCGGTGAATTTAGACAGTCTGGAAAATGTTCCTTGTGATCGCAGTGGTAGCAGGAGACCTCATGACCTCCTGGCCTGGGGCCCGGACATACAATTCCCTGGATCAGACCTGAAGAGTAATGATGCGTGCTACAGAGTGAGTGATTGAATGAGTGATTGAATGAGTGAATGGATGAATGAATGACTGACTGACTGACTGAATGAATGAATGACTGAATGAATGAGGCAGTGAGAGGGTGGTATGTATACTGAATCGATTATGATTGCTGGTTACCAGTATTTTATCTTTTCTCGCTTCACTGACGTGTTGAAAGTCTAAAACCTGCACCTCTACAAACTTTAAACACAGGTTATAGTCTTTAAGTTGATTTGGTTGAAACAATTCTCTGAACAGAACATAGATTAACCATACATACAAGGTCTAGATTTTCCAAGCTCTCTTAGAGTCGTAAGTTAATGTTAATGTATGGCATTTACGACTTTCCTAGCGCTAAAAGTGCTTTTTAAACTAGACCTAGGGCACCATTTCACAACACCCTCGTAGTGCTACGACTATCGCATATCAGTGTTAAAGTATAGGAAATAGGGATGCTACAAGGAAACTTCCACTATCTTAGGCTTAAGAGAGATTGGTGAAACGTGGCCCACGTCGCTATCAGGTAAAATATAGGTCCGAAATAATGAATTAAACACGAAACATCAAAGACGAGCACTCACGCACATACCTACAGATTCGCTGAAGTAATGAACACATGTATATCCACGGCGTTGTAATAGTTTAAAATAATGAGATGATGATTTTGCAAAATTATGACATTTCACGAATCAGTGCTGGATCACTGCAAAGTAGACCTATTTAATAGTTATTTGGGTACGGTAGTAAAATATGCGTAAGAAAACGTTGTATTCTAAACATGGGTGAAAAACAAAAATAGAATACTTCTCCTATAACTAAGGTGTTGTTTACGGGGGACATTCTGTTTCCGTTAAAATTATCTCCCCAGCTTCCAATTTCAAGAGGCAGACTGGGGTTTTGAGACAATAATTTCGTATTTTAAAACCGTTCAACGTTTACCAAAGACAACGGGAGCAGTTTCATTCTGAATATCATTTTCACATCCTAGTACGGCACACGATGCCAAATATAGACTAAGCTACTGATGTTCCTGATCTGAAGTCGGTCATGACTTAATCCTTATGGATGATAACGCACGACCGTAACGTGCCAGAACCCTCAATTGGTGCCAATAACTGTATTCCATGTGTGGCCATTATGATCAACCCTATCGAACACAGACCTTCTCAACGCCTGTTCCGTCTGACATCTCTACGAGAACTTGGCAGTGCTCTTTCTAAAGAGTCGAACACCATCCCCCAGCAAACATTCTCACACCTTTTTGAGGCATGACACGGAGGTGATCGGAAGATGTGGGTCACACCCGCAATGATTTTGTGCACCTGTGTCTGTTTTGCTAATTTGACAGATGATCTGATTTATTATTTGTCACAGGTTGTTTGTGGGTACTGTGCAACATGACAGCATATTTATTTTTCAGTAAACATTTCTTGCTGGACTATTGTCTTTGATTATTTCTACACATACACATAAGGTCAAATATAACCCTCAACGATAACCTAAGCAAACCTTAGATAAGTTTAGATAACCTTATAACAATGCAAGATTCACCTCTCGCACGTATCCAGCACTAACACATTCAAGGGCCTGTTCTAGGTAACATCAGAACTGACAACAATAAGCTTATCCAATAGAAACAGAAGCGCGATTCATAAATGACAACACAGTATAGTGCTTCAATACAATGACAACAGAAAACCTATTTATAATGATAGGAAGCCAGGGGCAATAATATTCTCCAAGCGAAAACTCAGTCTAACTTTCGAAAATAAGTATCAGAAAATAGATACCAGAGGTGACGTTACGACGATCACTCAACCACTGGCCTTGACCTTGGCCTTATGTAAGATTAGACAGAGAAGCACTTGCCAACTTATATGTAAATTACCGAGATTTAATATCTATGTCACTCTGACGGGCTTCTATCATTTAATGAATTTAAAGCCTCATCCTTAGTTAAAGGTACTTTAGACTATAATAGAGTATTGAATAATATTCCCATTACTTGGAAAGCTACAATAAGCAAGCATAAATTTGAAAATCAAAATCGTGATATTAAAGAAGTGATATTAACATTGCTTACACCGTCCAAAGGATATAGAATGTTTACTACAAGCTAATTTAAACAGATAAATTACCTGAGGTTTACAGGAAATGGGAAATCTTGACAAATATTACAATACCCTGGGGTGCTGTTTTTCTAAACTATAGAAAATGTACAAAAGATATTAAACTCGTAAACTTCCAGTAAGATTTATCCATAAAGCTATTTATACAAGAAAGGAATTGGTAAATATGAAAATAATAGACAACAACCGCTGTACATTCTGTGAAAACAGAAACGAAATACGTTGTAAATGTGTATACTTCGTGTGACAGTGTTCGGACATTCTGGAACGATCTCTCTTACGTCTGCATATTAATAACACTGTCAATATTGACATTTTATTCAATGTTTTTGTAATATTAATGGGGATTAACACTGTCTACCCATATTATATTATTCTTGCTGGAAAACGGCTCAACTAACTAGCCTGTATAATATGAGAGAAAGTGCTTAAGTGTGCTAAAAAACTTCTATCAATCGAAAGATACATAGTCGGAAAAAGATAACAACATAACAAAATGTTGTATAAGTGTATTAGGCATTACGTATTGTGTTATGTTTTGGTAGTCTCTTACGCTAACGCTGTTGTGTCATCCAATCATAGTCACATGCCTTTCTAAATGCTCCACTGAAATGAATAGCCTGATTGTGTATCATCGGGTGGTGTATTATGCAATACCTACATTATTGGTTATCCCAGTTTATAGTCATATCATTAAACCACAGTTATATACCTTCACTGAAACAAACAGCTAGAGTACTCATTTGTATAAGTGCATTAAGCATTAACTACTGTGCTTGCTATGCTAGTCTATTTTGTGTCAACATTGTTGTCATTAGAATGAAGATTTTTATGGATATCAACTTCTTTATGAGAGAACACAACGTTTCGGAGTTAATGCTTACTCCTTCATCACCTGAAACGTTGTGTTCTCTCATAAAGAAGTTGATATCCATAAAAATCTTCATTCTTATGTATTTTCACTTCTAAATGACATTCAAAGACTTGTTGTCATTAAACCACAGTTATACACTTTTCTAATGCTCCACTGAAATGATTTCCTTGATTGTACTTTCTTGTATAATTATGTTTAGGCACTACCTACTGTACTTATTATGCTTGTCTATTATGGTAACAGTGTCATGCCTTCAACGCACAGTTATATTTGTTTCTAAATGCTCCACTGAAATGGAAGCTTCATTGTACTTTTCTGTATAAGTGTATCAAGCACTACCCACTTGTTATGCTTGTCTAATATGCCAACACTCTCATGCCTGTAACTTTCACTTATAATCGTTTGTAAATGTTCCACTGAAACGAAAGTCTGAGTATATAGACACTCTAGACACTACCTACTTGTTATGCTAGTCTTTTATGCCAACGCAGTCATGCTATTAACGTACACCTATACTCTTTTGTAAATGTTCTACTGAAACGAAGGCCTGATTGTGCTTTTCTGTATAAGTGTGTTAGGCACTACCTACTTGTTATGCTTGTCGATTATGCTAACAGTGTCATGCCTTCAACGCACAGTTATATTTGTTTCTAAATGCTCCACTGAAATGGAAGCCTGATTGTACTTTTCTGTATAAGTGTATTAAGCACGACCTACTTGTTGTGCTAGTCTAATATGCCACCACTCTCATGCCTGTAACTTTCACTTATAATCGTTTGTAAATGTTCCACTGAAACGAAAGTCTGAGTATACTTTTTATAGACACTACCTACTTGTTATGCTAGTCTTTTATGCCAACACAGCATGCCTTTAATGTCATGCTATTAACGTACACCTATACTCTTTTGTAAATGCTCTACTGAAACGAAGGCCTGATTGTACTTTTCTGTATAAGTGTATTAAGCACTACCTACTTGTTGTGCTTGTCTTTTATGCTAACACTGTCATCTTTCAACGTACACTTATACTCTTTTGTAAATGTTCCACTGAAACGAAGGCCTGATTATACTTTCGTGTATAAATGTATTAGGCACTACCTATTAATTACGCATGCAGGTTATACCAACACCATTACGCCATCAATGTACACGTACACCCGTTTGTAAATACTTCACTGAAATAACAAACTGACGTGTACTTTTTTGTGTAAGTATATTAGGTACTACCTATTTGTTATGCTAGTCTATTTTGCCATCACTGTCATGACATCAATGCATCCCCATACTCGTTTGTAAATGCTCAACTAAAATGGATAGAAATATTGAAGAAAAATATCAGTAGTTTAAATACCATGAGGAAAGTTTCGTTTCAGGCGAATTTTGTGTTTATACGATCAGTGCATTCAAAATTACTCTTGACCCATACTGCATCCACACCACTGCTTACATTACACTGTAATACATTCCTGACGACAAATTGGTGCTAGAATAGTGCTTCTACTTCATCTGAACTCCAATAATGTAATTGTGGAACAATACATGACAAGTAGGATTATTAAAGTTTGCAGTGATCATGTAAATCTTGACCCACGTTCTTTCAATATGTGTGATCCATTTACATTTACCTTTTTCAAACAGGTTGTCATGAAGCAAAGATGTGAACCCAAGAAAACAAAATTCATATGATTCCCCGTAGAACATTCGTGTATTCCATTTCAAAGGCACAATTTCACACATTTACGACAATATTTTGACCTAAATTACATATATTGGGACATATACACTCGCCTTAACTTCGTATTGATGCAATAAAGACTCATTATCCCTTACGACTTGTCTGAAATCGATAACTTAAACTTCGAGGACAACAACTTTCAAAAAAGAGACGACTTGGCAAATATGGAATGTAAACAGTTGCTCCGTACATCGAAAACTGTCGCACGCGGTGTTGTCGGTGTTTGCTGAGGTGGTTTCAATCACAGTTTGCGTCATAGCATATTCGTGCAGCGAGCTCCAAGGGGCATAACTCTTTGTAGTGTATGTAACAAGTCATTCAATTTTTTAAATTTAATTTTGCAATCTAAAGACAACATTTTGGTGGAATGAATTATGCTAGATTCCTGTATAGTATTATTGAGAGAAATGCGTTATTCATTTTTAGACAAGTATGATGTGAAACACTGCCCTTAAGTATGAGTAAGACAGTGTATTATAAGTTTTCACTGGTCAAGAGGGGATCATGGGCGAGGAGAACATTGAGGATACTTCAATCCAAGGACCCGAGGGACAAGTGAAAAACATATTTATTTTACCGAACACTTCAATGTTAATCTTGAATCGTTAGAGGCATTCGTATCCATCGCTAGATTTGGCAGACAAGAAAAACAGATCTAGAGTTTTCTCCCTTCCATCGATCTTCATTCGCAAAATATCGGCAATTTCCGTACACCATACGTGATTCAATGTTATTCGAGTTTAAAGTTTACTACTACGATGTACCAAAGGAATAAGCATTCCCAGCGGGATACATGTATATGTTATTCGCGTGTAAATAGAATACACTGAAAATGATAGAAGAGCGCTCAGCCAGTCAGAAAACGACATTTATATGTGATGTAAGACACTACAATAACTAAATTGACCCTCGCAAACAGCCATTCAAATAATAGTATGGTATTGTCATTATAACATAACATGGCATAATTTTCGCTAATTACTCACCAAGGATCACGAACACGCCCAGTACGACAACCATATCTCAGTGATTTACTCCACAGACAGGTGTCAACTAGGGATTGTCCTATCACCTCTAATACTGGCAGCTCTCATTCCGTGAGAAGTTTTACATATGGGATGAATGGTTTGCTGATGTTATCTTTGGTACGATGTTTTTTTTGTTTTTTTTTATTTTTATTTTTTATTTTTTTGCTTTTTTTTTATATTTGCAACACAGTCCAGTATAGCAGTGACGCCATAGCATATCCAGGGAGATTTATTCTGTTAGAACCTCCGTGACAACTACTGGAGACACAGCTGCCCAGCCCAGATTTGAAACATCAATACCTTATAATACAAAGAGCCGGACCCCCACCGCAATGTCTATGACATCGTCTACATGTTCCGGGTCGTAAAAGCATAGAGAAAACGGTAACAAAAGAGATGCAATCAAGTTGCTTCTCCCTGTCAATGTGTAAGTGTGTAGCATTTGCTGACAAGGTGTTGAACAAATTCATGTCATAACCTACATTTCATATGCATGTTAACTACCGTTGGTGCAAAATCATACACTGACAAATGACAATTACGTCTGGGAAGTAGCTGAACACAAACACCGAAATCCTTCTGTTTCATTTTTCAGACCAATCGTCTTCATCTGATGGGTTCGAACCTCTGCCCATATTTACATGTCACTCTTATCACTATTACTAAAAAGGTTTCTGCTAAGGAGTAGTTGGGAGCAGAACCGATCCTTCACATTAAAAATTCAATAATGGCTAGAGGGTTCACACCGTCACCCTGTTTCCCATGACCTCTGCACGTTTTGGTTCTAAACCAGATATAGCACACCTTGTATATTCCGGTCAACACGTTACCGCCCACGCCGAAACCCTGTCGCTGAGAGTACGTTGACTCTCAGATAGAATGCCAAGACCCTGGACACCCGCACTCTCGCCATGACCTGTTATCTAAGAAGGTTTAATGTTGTTTATCGCGTTTTAAAGGCACATGAAAGTTGTTACAAATGTTCTGTATTTCAAATGTATACCATATGAGCATAAGACTTTGAAGACCAATAAGGCATTCGGTCTGAATTTGCCAGACTGAATTCTGTGTCTTAGGCCTATCTGGATCCGCTCACAGCGGTTCAAATTCTCGAACAGCGCCATGCCACGTTGTATGATGTCCCGGGACGGAATTATAGGAGGTGCACAGCCGCGAATGATAGCGTGTGTGTGCGTGCGTGCGTGCGTGCGTGTTTGTGTGAAAGAGTGTGTACATCTGTCAGTCTCTCTGCGCTAAGCTCACTCACTCACTCACAGACTCACTCACTAACCCATCCACTTATTCACCCACTCACGTCGCCTTTATGTACATTTTTGACAAAAGGTGTAAATCTAAACGAAAATGTTTTAATTCATTTTCTATAATCTTTGTTTCATAAATTCAGTGACAATAGTGTCGCGTTTACCATTCGGGTTGCTCAGGATATGCCCAATGTATTTACTGTACTATGAGAAAGGTGAGCAGGGTAATTCTCTTCTAAATCAGTAAAAATGGAAAACAAATGGATTAATCGGGTATACGATCCCACGATTGTTCATATGAGGAGGGAATACAGCAAGTTAGTGATTTCTTTCACCTCGGGATTTCTTCCCACAGATAAGTTTCAATCAGTGTCACTGCCAGTTAGCGGTTCTCACCTTGAAATCATTGTATAGCGAACATCTAGGCAGACAATGACATTGTCATTACAGACAGCCCGTGTGATGAAGATATTGCTGTGACGACAACATGGCTTTTTGGGTAAAGCTGTAGCACGTGTTATATTGTCTAATTCAGGACAGCCATGTCAAAAATATACCGAGTGAAGAAAAAACTTCATAAAATGTATTTTTAAAAATAATGAATACCTTTTCTGTGATGACACATCTATGCATCCGAAATGGGATCCTTATCTTCGACTCTTGAAAAACGCGAGCAAAACCCATTCAAACCCGTCCATTCGTCGTGCAAATGACGTTAGTGCCAAATCAGGATTTATCTTCATTTGCACGTGGATTGGCCTCAAAAATTGAAAAAAAATATTTTAAACCACAGTTCTAATGGTACTTTAAATGCCATGATTGTCTAATGTGCAACGTGAACGTGCCGTTGGCATGTTGCAAGCGGGAAGATCACTTATTGACGTCGTAAGAGCAATGGGATGCAGCCGCCGTACTGTGTATGACTTGCGGGTCGTCTACATCAAACTGGCACCACTTCTGATCGCCCAAGGTCGGGTCGTCCACGTATGACGTCATGAGTAGAAGACCGTCAAATCGCCCTACGTCACCTACGTGCCAGATTTCTGGAATAGAGTCGTCTTCAGCGATGAATCCAGGTTTACCCTCAGATTGGTGAACGGCAGGTATAGAGTCTGGAGACGTGAACGGTATGCCCAGTGTTTTGTACAGGAGGTCGACAGATTCTGGGGTGGAGGTTGCAAGGTGTGTGGTGTTTTCTGTGGGAACAACCGCTCCCGACCAGGAACCCCTGAACTCGTTCCTTTCATGGCGGCTCACGGCCCAGGTCTACAGTTCCAGCATGATATTGCTCGGCCGCATACCGCGATGTTGATACGAAATTTCCTTTAAAATGCTGGAATCGACGTCATGGACTGGTCCCCTGACCTTAATCCATTAGAGCACGTTTGGGATGCACTTGGGAGATGGATTTGTGGTCTTAAGAACCAATCTCAGACTTTGAAGGAACCTGGCGCTGCCTTGCAAGAGCAACTTCGCAGAATCCCCAACCACGAGTTCACAAGCATCAGGCAGTCCACGAGGAGACGGTGTTTGGCAGTGGTGAGTGCGCGGGGCGGCCATACGCAGTATTCAACGGCGAAATTTCGAATTTTTATTCTTGTGATTTGACATTCTGTATACCCATGGTTTGGAACGGGGATGTAGCCTAATGGAACTGATTGTGGCACTGTCTGTGTATCGAGTTCATCACACAGATCTCAGCAATGAAATATTAACAATTTAACCATCTTACCATTACCTGAAGAAAGAATATGAAGTTTCTTTTTTGACTCAGTATATTTCTAAAGACCAAAAGCTATGTAGCCAGGCTATATGATTCTTATTTGTTATTATTAAATCTGCGTTTTTAATCTTTATCACTTCCACAGCGTACATTGTCTTGTCATCCACTGTGTTCCTCTTTATCACTTCCATTCATTACAGTACTGTATATGACATATATGGCCTTTATTGGTCTTCCCCTTTGTCTGTGTCTGTCATTACATCAGTTGTAGAAGGAAGTGCCATAGTTTCTCTATCTGCTCACTGCTGGATCTTTGTCTGTCCATTGTTGTTAAAAATTATGTATGTATGCTAACATCTATTTGGAGCATGTGGAGTTCGGTATTCCGACTGTCTGTGTACTGACGACCGCGAGCAGAATAATGCCTCTCGTAGGAAACGCCCAGGAGTTGAGCTGGAACTCCGCTCACCTCATTCCTGTATACTTATTTTTCATGTCTTGTGAAAGCAACTAAAGAAGTTTGAACTCAACTATGCCGTCGTCTTCAACTCGACGTATTCGTTCATCTTCATCAATATGTAATTCATCTCAATTCCGAGCTAATTCCCCAGTCTACGCACCATATACAACGCGTTGTCGCGAATGCAGGCGGCCAGGCGTGGACTGTATGTCTTTATTGTCCTTTTAATGGAATTTCGTGAATAGTGAACTACGAATACGCTTTCAGTTCTTGTCCGTTATGAAGGTATATTGCCATCAAACAGTGTTCAAAGCCGTGTGAAACCTCGCCCACTTAATTATACATGTCCATTTCTAGTCCTTAATGCGTTCGATCGCCCCGCCAAAGACCTGATTTCATCCGGTACGCATTAGGAAATTGTCTTGATTGAGATATACCCTATGACATGATTAGGTATGCAGTGAAACTACGCTTACTCATGCTACATTAGCTTTGTTTATTCATTTATTATTTTGTATTGTAAATCCTTATAAAGTTCAACCGCTCTTATCCGAACACATTTAATCATTTTTTTTTCAAATATTGTCCGTGTGCACAGTGTGACCGCAAAAGAGATTCAGCTATTATGCTGAACTGCAGGTGTTGTGTAACAGGCACATTTGTATACTGAGCCAACCAACGATCGTCTTCATAAGAATACCATACTCCGGCTCGTTAGTTTCGTTGACTTGCCACCGAGACCTTTGGACTTGGTCTTCCAGACATTTGGACTTGATTTCCAGACCTTTGGACTTGCCTACTTCAACCTTATGTTAGTTAATTGTGATATTATAACTGGAACCCACTTACCTATGTACATATATTCACCAAAATGCTTCGTGTCGGACAAATATCATAATAAGTTCTGTTCCTGGAAAATTCATTTGAACAGACACACAGCTGTTTTTCAGAAACAAAAGTTAAAACGTAAATCTACTATTATTCAAGGACCAAGTGGAACGTCGAGGGCTTTAGGGTAACTCGATACCCCGCACGGGTATGACAACTATTACTGACTGCCCAAGTCGTGGTGTTGCTAAGGCCGGTGTTAAGCCACGGATTACCTCAGTTCACAGTTCAATCCGCATGTGCGACACTGGTTCTGTGTTTATGCTGCTCATGTGTAGACAGTGCCGGATTATACACCCTTACAAATGTACGTTACGACTCATCACTGAAGACCGCGCCCATTTTCATTTATTTTAAAGATATTTACAAGAGATACTCAGATCGCCTGTCTCCATGGGATATATGGATATGTTTTTTTTCACAAATTAAGATTGCACGGTGGGTTCACATATTCCCAGCAGCTGAAGCATGTACATCGCTCTGCCCTGCTACAGAGGAGAGATGCTTGATAAAGTAGGGCACGTTCCAACAAGGCGGAGTGATACAGACATGCTCCTTCCGAGGAGGGGAATGTGGGTGTATCCCTTTGATTCATTATGTACTAATATATAGGTTTCACAGAGGATGCTATCAACTAGAACGTCTCTAGCAATGGACGTGAAAGTATTGCTGTCCCTCACATGTGAGTAAAGACATTTTCTTGCAATTCTTTCAAACCTTATACCATGTTAGAGGTTATGCATGAGCATGTAATGTGACAAATATGTTGCACGAAGCAAACAGGGGGTCACCACCTCATGGCAGTGTTTCTTTGTTTATTTGCTGATTTCATCCACAGTGCTGTTCAAAGCTGGTGATGAAAACAGGAAAATAGTAGGGGAACATTTGATCTTTCCCGTGTTCCTTAATTTGTTATACTCAGTTTATTTCATGCAAACAAATTTACATACAGCAGGTTATATTGAATTGAACATGAATACATGCTATGTGTAAAGCAAACATAGTGAATCGCGTTAAGTATTTCATGATTTGTTCAATAAATGTGAATGAATGTGTTTAGGTTTACTATGCTTCTAGCAACATTCTAGCAATATCACGGCGAGGAACACCGGAAACACCAGACTGTACACATTCTACCCATGTGCAGAATCGAACCCAGGCGTGACAAGCGAACACTTTAACCACTAGACTACTTCCCCGCCCCTCGTTTAATACAAAGAGTATGGGATGTGTTGTGTGGTTCATATCTTTAAATTGTGACAGTGTAACAGGCGTCTACATAGACATTCTGCCGTTAATATACATTTCTGATGCACATGACGATCTCGCTGGAGTGATTGCGTTTGAAAACGCGATGAAACTCGGCTGAAAGAGCAAGCGCGTCACTCTTTTTATACAGACATACGTTAATACTGACAGATTATGATACCACTTCAGGTTCACTTTTTCACTAGTCATTAAGGTCTTCTCTGATTGTGGCACAGTTGTTCCAAACAGTGTTCGTTTCATTGTTGTGAGACATTTCTCATAGTAGTTTTCAGGTGAATACAGTATTTCACTTAGTATTTACAGTTTGTATACAGCCGGGACGCCATCGGTCGTAGTAAAATCTGTATGGTGATGGACATCTTTCATTACCTTAAACCGTTGGAATGATGTGAAGACGAAAAATACCCTGATTTCACAATGCCTAGAAAGCTAACTACATGTAATGGGTGGTGTTGGTGTTGGTGTTGGTGTGCGTATGTGTTTCTATTCTTCTTTCTTGATTTTTGTTGGTATTTTTAATTTGGATCTATGTTTGATTTTATGTACTGTACAGACGTATTATCCCTATTGATCTATTACTACCATCTGCTGTACCATTAATATGCTATATTAATAGAAAGGGTTCTATAACGTATCCTTGCATGACACCAGTCATTACAGAATTGGCCCAGACCTTACAATCTTAATTCTTGCGTTGTTTTCTGTGCCTCGTTGCTGCAAAACAATTTCAATAAGTTTAGTTCAAGATTTCCATGTAAGCAGTATACCTTGATTTCACACTTTCAAAAGTCTGACAATAATGAAACACAGCTCAAAACGTTTCGTGGATATTGAAATACCACGCTGTCTCCAAGCACGAATCCAGATTATTGATAATTATAATAAGTAAAAATGTTCTCTTTTAAGAAATCGAACTTGGGAATGCACCAACGGTCCTGTTCACGACGTTAGCCAAACTTACGCTACGTGTCAATTCCCTTGTAGAAACTAAAGCGTTACCCGGGAAGAAGTCCGTTATTAAGGAACCGGGCGTTGCACCCAAAAGCAACAAAAATGCGTTGTTATTCAAAATTGTTTCTCAAAATCAATACAAATTCACTACAAAGGTATGAGAGTCACTCTACAGTACAGAATGTGAGTATACAATCAGAGCATAGTACAAGAGTAGTGATTATTGCAGATTATTTACAGAAAGTGATAGTGATATTCACACCTCTCGGGAGTAGTAATTCAAATGGAACGGCTGGCCCTAAACAGGGTGTATTGTCATCATACCGAAGTTGAAGTTTTTCTGCTTTCTATTTGGGCCAGGGTTTTAAACTTGAATGATATATCGAACAGCGAAAGCAACGCATGTTTCGCAAAGATGAAATCTCATAAAAGTAAGGGTTCATGTTTATGTCTTCTATTAAAAGCGTGACAAGAAGCCACAGTTGCGTTTCTATTGCTGTTCAGTGTACACAATTCAAGGTTCGGTATGTTTTAGTAAACTTTCCAAATACACTTTATTCACTCTAATAGCCAAACTGTCCAGACATGCTTAGTGAGCCAGTACATTTTCAGCTGGTAGGGAGAACATTCAGCAAAGTAAGGACGTAAACTTCATGCTCTTCGAACATCGTCTGGAAACCCTCTTCAAATCATAAAGTAGAATGTTTTGACAGTTCTTGTCGCCGACTAGATGCGCTGGCGAACATTGAAAAGTTTTGTGCTTCATACTTTATTTCGGCTCACTCAGAGGGTAACTGGTTGAAGAGTTTATATCACATGTTACAGTCGAACTCTTCCAGACCAGCGTCACGTGTTAATTTTGAAGGCTCACTAAGGGTGAACTAATTTAGGCATTTTTGATATTATAAGATATGCCACATAACTTGATAGCTTGTGAGGGTCACGCCAACCAGCCTACCTACTAAAAAGTAGTCACGACCAAGCATAACACCTTGCCGTACATGATCAACTCGAGGTAAATATTAATATACACCAAGAACACACTTGATATGCTTAACTTATCCAATAAAATGGAACACCAGGTGATACAGCTCATGCCCATATACACACTCTCAAACACAAGGGAAACAAGACAAAAACACCCTCAGGGGTAACCAAGTGGTTAAAAAGGTCCGCTCGTTACGCTGAAGACGCGGGTTCGGTTCCCCACATGGACACAGTGTGTGAAGCATTGCTGGAATATTGCTAAACCTATATTCCCTCACTCCTGCACAATCCGTTAAAACTTCACAGCAGAAAGGGAGACGTTGCTGTATTCAAGGCTAAAGACTTACCCCCTCATACAAATACCTGTGACTACAGGTGACGACGTGGTAATAAGCTATGCTTTCGTGTGCTCAAGGATTAAATAGCCCACAAAGGTGCCAAGTGATGACATGGTACATAACTACATAGAAGAACATGTTGATTGCAAAAACCAATAAATACGTCATGTAATTTATCATAGGCAGACAGGATTCCTACTTTTAATCTCTGTTGATGGCTTAGGGCGTTATCTTCCTGTGTTTAAAAATTTCATCTCTGAAAAATGTTATGAAAACGTTTCCGGAAAAAAATCGGGATGGTCAACCATGCAATGTTTTATTCTAAGGTCATTTCAGTTGATGTCATTGGAGTAAACATGGATCCCCCACTCAGACACGATAGCTGGCATGTACATCCCACTCAGACACAATAGTTGGCATGGATACTTCACTCAGACACAATAGTAGACATGGATACTTCACTCAGACACAATAGTTGGCATGGATACTTCACTCAGACACAATAGTTGGCATGGATACTTCACTCAGACACAATAGTTGGCATGGATACTTCACTCAGACACAATAGTTGGCATGGATACCCCACAAGAAGCATTATATAGATACCCCACTAAGACTCCTTCAACTCGCCGCGCAGTCCACATGTCCACTGGCCTTAGCAAATATCCTAAGATTATATGAATTATACGTTGAATGAATATCCTGTGCCTCAACTGGTGGTAGGTATGCAGTACATGTAGGTGTACTTGACGGAACAAACAGGTTGAAACTCGGAAATCAGTTACGCTTGTAGATCTAGATTAACGTTTGCTCGAATGCTGCGGCATTTGGCCACACCAGAAACCTGGGATTGTAATCTTGCATGAAGGTCTGTTCAACTGAATCAAAACTATTTATAGGTTCATGAACACATTTTGGGGGATCCGCTTGATTATAGTCATGGAAATTATTTCTTGTCCACCACAGTGTATTTGTACTTAGACGCCTCCTTGCAGCGGTTAGAGTCCGCCTGGAGAGGTAAAGGTCGCGTTCAATCCCTGGCCGCGTCATACCAACAGTCGTTAAAATATGCTACTTGTTGGTCCATGTCTGATGTTCAGCATTAATGGGTACAACAAGAACTGGTAGACCCTGAGTCAGTATAATGTGTCTGAGTGTGGTATTGTGTTTAACTGTGGCATGGTATCTCATTGAACTAGCATTAAAAAATTAGCTTTATTCTGGGCTCGTACATGCTGCCTCACATACACACGCATGCACGTCGTTATATGAGCGAAATAGGGACTATTTGGCCTCACCTATCTTTGTGTCTTGACCTGATGAGATAACTTTTCGGAGAGGCATTTTAGAAGTTGGAAAGTACAATATCGAACAAACTTTATGAATAACAACAAAATAAATAAAAGAAGAATAAAAGATGTTATTTGCAGACGAGTTTGTAATGAAATTAGGATGAATGTAACCAGGAGAAAGTTACAAAATGAATGTTTTCCCTCTAAATTGTTGTTTCAGTCCTTCTGGCATATTGTGCAGGAGCACCTTCAGTCGACAGGACCAGAAGGTCGGGTAAGTGTACATGCACGCAGTGGTCTATAGTTAGAAACGACTGTCACGAACCTTATCTGGTGGTTTGGTATTTGTGTTTGTAGCACGTATGCAGCAGTGCCACATGTCCAATGTCCGAACCTGAATCCGAACCTTTCTGCATGACCATTTCACGCCTAGTCCTTTGAAGATCTCCCGAATGTCTGGGGTTAGAATTGATGTTCAACCCATGCTTGTTGTCAGAGACGACTAACGGAATCGGGTGGTCAGACTCGTTGGCCTGGTTGATGCATGTCCTTGTACCCGAATGGAATTGTCAAGCCAAGCCTCCATTCATCCTCAGTGTCTCATCCTCATAGCTTAGGACACCAATATGAATCAATTTAACTCCAAAGACTCACCAGTTTTTGCGCGGCTGATTGAGTTCGAGCTCCTGAGGCGAGTCTACCCCGAGTTCCTGCAGAAAATCCTGATATATCGTAACGGTTTCCTTTGGTCAATATTCCAGGTCACTACTGCTACCACTGCACAGATGCCTCCAACAACACTGAATGTCAACATGCCTCACTGTGTCTCAACAGTCAGGTAAGACTCTCAAATCAAGTGTCAACATGCCTCACTGTGTCTCAAGGGCCAAGTAAGACTCTCAAATCACGTGTCAACATGCCTCACTGTGTCTCAACAGCCAGGTAAGACTCTCAAATCAAGTGTCAACATGCCTCACTGTGTCTCAACAGCCATGTAAGACAGTCAAAACGCGTGTCAAGATGCCTCATTGTGTCTCGACAGCCAGGTAAGACTCTCATATCACCTGTCAACATGCTACACCATGTCTCAATACCCAGATATGACTCTCAAATCACGTGTCAACATGCTACGCCATGTCTCAACAGCCAGGTAAGACTCTCATATCAGTTGTCAAGATACCACACCGTGTCTCAATACCCAGGTATGACTCTCAAATCACGTGTCAACATGCCACACTGTGTCTCGACAGCCAGGTAAGACACTCAAATCACGTGTCAACATGTCACACCGTGTCTCAATAGCCAGGTATGACTCTCATATCACGTGTCAACATGCTACACCATGTCTTAATAGCCAGGTAAGACTCTTAAATCACGTGTGAACATGCTACACTGTCTCAACAGCCAGGTATGACTCTCAAATAACGTGTCAACATGCTACACCAAACATGCAGCACTGTGTCTCGATAGCCAGGTTAAACTCTTAAGCCATGTGCCAACATGCTACACTGTGTCTCTAAAGTCAGATGTGACTCTCAAGTCACGTGTCAACATGCTACGCTCTGTCTTAATAGCCAGGAATGACTCTCAGAGCTTGGTAGGACTAATCTTCGTGTCTCCCTAGCTAGGTAGGTCTCCAAGTAATATGTCTCTCTACCCAAGTTGGTCTCTCAATCTACGTGTCTCCGTAGATAGGCAGCCCTCCTAGTTGTGTGTCTCCCTGGGCATGATGGACTCCCAATCCATATGTCTCCCTGGCCAGACAGGTCTCCCAGTCAACGTGTCTCAATAGCCAGGTTAATCTCCCAGTCATGTTTTTCCGTAGCTAGGTAGGTCTCCCAATTCACCTGCCTCTTTAGCCAGGCAGTTCTCCTAATCCACGTATCTACTTAGCCAGGTAGGACTCCCAATCTTTGTGACTCCCTAGCTAGGTAGGCCTCCAAAACCATGAATCTCCCTAGTCAGGTAGGTCTCCCAATACATGAATCTCCCTAGCTGGGTAGGTCTTCCAAACAGGTGTCACCCTAGGTGTCATCAGTCACTCTTACCATATCGGACTTTGAAACCACTTATCTTCCTCTCCACGAGGGACTCTTAACTCGACAGTCCAGTTCATAGACTGGGCAAGAGTAAGATATGTCTGAGCCATACACTTTAATGAAAAACTACAAGGACATCGCTTGAAACATAATTTGCCATCAAATATCCTCAGTGTTTCAAATCTTTCATCCATGCAATCAGCTGTATTTAAAAAAAGATAAGACTTAATGCACACAATTGACACATTGCACGAGTGACTCCTCCGTGGTGCATGTCGAAAAACAATACTTGAACAAAGTAAATGTCTTTATTAGATTATGTGCACAGTCATTTTTATCCTTCGGTATATGTTTCGTGTAAATATATGCATTTAATGACTTTGAAATGAAAGTCTAAGGGAATGATCTACACAGTCCATACTGGACCAGCTCCTTATATGAAAATTGCGTTATTTTCTACATGTTTTTATCAGCAATCACAACCTTGATCTATAAAAAAGTAAAGTACCATCAGAATAACCTGAATTTACTAATTATTGAGTTGCTATATCTTTGTTAATATTATGTAATTTAACCTTCACTTATGATAGCTAAATATTATATTTCGTTTGTTTGCGCTAGCGGGTTCGAATCTAGCTACATGTCAGTTTAGACATTCCTGCCTGGACATTCCTCTCTGAAAATTCCACCGTCCATAATCTAATGTTTGTTATGCTTTACATAAACAAGAACATTAATGTAAGATATGTTGTTGTGCGCACGTCTGAATTACAGAGGATTGTGTAAACCAAAAGGACATAATATACTTAGTACCGTGGTAAATAAAGCTATTTAGACAGTAGACATAAAAAGATAACTTTAAATGGGTCATTGTCAAGTCCTCAATGCTTGACCGCTGGTATATTTGGAAGCTTAATCAGATAATGATTATTTGGAGAGTGCGAACTTAGTTCTGAATGGTCTCTTCTTTGTAAATATAACACGTTTAAATCAAATACGAATTGCTGAACCGGTCGCGTGTCTGATATTCTGACTCTATCCAGCTAATAGGTCAAGTGACATACTACCTCCTAGCTACATAAACCATGCGCTATACAATGTACGTCAGGCATTGGTGCACTGTCAAAGGGCCACATCCCCTGATAACGGTCTTTCATTTTCGTAATTGGCACCAATGTGTTTTCATATAACTATGGAGGCCACTTAGTGCCACAGAAGGTATCATCTATTAAGATAAAGTATTAACTTTTAAGATGAAAGTATCATATTAATAGATTAAATTATCTTTTTAGTCCGTGACACAAATTCGCTTCCATACTATTCTGATGACATTACTTCGCGTCAGTTGATTTGACCAATAGCACAGATGTATCAAAACGTATTACCACGACATTGGCAGAAAGTGTTGAACATCTTAGGATCAAATCTCTGCCCCAAATCCACATGGGCATGTTTAAAACAAGTGGCGTAAGGATATCCAAGAGAATACAGTATGTAACGCAGATTTAGTTCTTCATACTGGCTTGGCACCAGATATGTTTAGGATACTACCCATCAACACTTTAGACTCACTTGAATAAATATGGCCATTTACTTCAGGCAACTGTTCTGAAAAACATTTGCAAAATAGTCCATACTGCTTAAAGATATTGTTTGCACATGAACTGATGTAAAGCAAATTCGTAACGTTGAAAACATTATTGTCATGAACTTAATAAACGATAAAAATCAGTGAAAATTGTCGAATTCTTAACAAAACTTTACACCCAAACGTATCTGTTCACATGCACTATATTTGCATATGCTTTTCAGCAATTCGATGCATGATCTTCGCGCCATTTATCTGCATAAAGTTTGCAGTTGGTTCCTCCCAGTTAGTGGAGAAATCTATCTATCTATCTATCTATCTATCTATCTATCTATCTATCTATCTATCTATCTGTCCAAACATAGAGAGAGGGGGAGAGGGGGAGGGGAGAGAGAGAGAGAGAGAGAGAGAGAGAGAGAGAGAGAGAGAGAGAGAGAGAGAGAGAGATTTTGTACAGTGGAACATCCTATTCAGCAACGCCTTAAACAATATCATCTCTATCCCAGATTGCCAACAACGATTAACATACTGCCTTAAAGCAATGTCACAGTCAGTTTGGACAACAATAGAATTTGATGCTGATTTCGATATCTTATACCGATATCATTTAAGTCCAAGAAAAATATTTTCCTTAACAGGCTGGCGATAAGACAAGGAGTCTCAGCCCCAAAAAGATGTCTTTCTTTCGACCATTGTTAGTCAATCTTCATTTATATAACTGAAAATGCCAGAGTCCTATAGTACACTTTTACATACAGTAGCAGTAGGTAAAAAACAAATAAACATAACGCAAATAATATCACACCTGTGATTCAGAGGATCTGATATTCGTCGCAAAAGTTCTTTTGCATACATTGAACAAGCAGGCGAGAGAGTGGCAATCATCTCGCTGCAAGCAAGACCAAACTGTCAAACGAAACTGTGATAAATTGTCTGTTTTTGACACTACTGACATAAAATACGACACAATGGTAAACACATGGGTAACAGTAGTGTTGACTTGACAACAGGAAATAAAGGTGATATTTCTCAGTTGGGTTGTCTGTCAAGCAGTGAGA
Source organism: Haliotis asinina (assembly GCF_037392515.1). Classification (NCBI taxonomy): domain Eukaryota; kingdom Metazoa; phylum Mollusca; class Gastropoda; order Lepetellida; family Haliotidae; genus Haliotis; species Haliotis asinina. The sequence goes on from NC_090281.1 coordinate 47,616,342, forward strand.
CATTCGTTTCCATTGACGACCATCTTATAAATATATTTTGTAAACCGAGGCCAAATATATAGTGCTAGCATCATATTATCGTTTTTGACACATGGGACTTGCTAGATATCCAAATGGACACATTCCTTACGTGAACCTAGGAATATCGATGCTACACAATTTTGGAATTAGGCAAACATTTTTAACAATAAACAATTTCTACTAGTAATGAGCCCACACCACCAGAATTGGTCTTCACTAACCCATATTGCCTCCCCATGTAGATCCGGGCTGGAATTTGGTGTTCAGTAATCCATTTTTGCCTCCCCGCGAAGATACGAGTTAGAATTGGTCTTAAGTAAGGCATGTTTGGCTTTTCTTCCCGTGAAGTTCAGGGTTAGAATTGCTCCTCAGTAACCCACGTTTGTCTCCCCGAGAAGATCCGAGTTAGAACTGGTCTTCAGTGACCCATGTTTGTTTCCCCGTGAAAATCAGCGTTAGAATTGATATTCAGCGACCTATGCTTGTCTCCTTAAGAAAATCTGGGTTAGAATTTGTCTTCAGCAACCCATGGTTGTTTCCCCGTGAAGATCCGACTTAGGATTAGCCTTTGGTAACCCATGTTTGTCAAAAGAAACGGCTTACTGGATCGGGTGGTCTGGCTCACGGACTTGGTTGACACATGTCAACGAATCGCAGTTGCGTAGATCCATGTTAATGCTGTTGATCACTGGAATGTCTGGTCCAGACCGGATTCAGATTGCTTCTATATAGCTGGAAAATTGTTTAGTGTGGCGTTGAACATCAAACCAAATTATCATTTCTTCATATTTCCAGAACCGATGTTTGACTCAGATGTGGTTTTCGGACTCTGGGATCGTGATCAGCAAGAGATGTGCCCGGATGCAGGTACTGTTAGAACTGAGTGAGTGAGTGAGTGAAGTGAGTGAGTGAGTGAGTTTGGTGTATCTTTGAGCGGTGGTTCAGTTTTATCCAAGCTCTCAGCACAAGGGGAAAACGTCATTGATGTTTCAGGCGACTGCAACTCAGAAAAAACCAATTAGCACACTTGCCCTCGTGGTCATCACGCCAAGTTCGACGCCCCACGAGGGTACAACGCGTGAAGCACATTTCTTGTGTCCTTCATCTTGATATAGAAATACTGTTAAAAGCGGCGTAAAACAATACTCACTCTAAACTAGACTCTGACTTTGGCCTGCCGTGAAAGCGAATAGGGGAAGGGAAATACTCAACAGATTCGAAATGTTTGATGAAAATAAACTTATGTTTTCCTGACTGTACTACAGGAACTAATTACACAACGAGAGGTTGTATTTTGAGACGATACAATAACTGAATCTAAAACGGGTGACATGGCAGCTGGGTTTAACCCTGACCATGGCAATGGAGATCTCCCGCTGGTCACTGACGATGCGTTGGTACACTTCTCCTTAACCCACTTAACCCACACTGTAAGTAAGTCTCTAACCTACCACGAGGACATAGATCACGTCACATCTTGGAACAAGCTAATTATAATTTTCCCATATTCCGAAACAGAGTGAGTGAGTGTGGTTTTACGCCGCCCTTGGCACCAGTCCAGCAATATCACGGCAGGGGACACCAGAAACGGGCTTCACACGTTAATCACGCAACCACGCCGAAATATAGAGCAATGAGCAATCACACACTTTTTACAAAAGTAACGTTCCACTTTCTTATGAAGTGTAATACGTTAATTAGTTAAAAGGCTCCTACAGTAGTTATACTAGTACATAAACTGTCCAAGATAAAGAGACCAACTCAAGTCTAGATCGTCTGTGCACGTGTAGATTGGTTTAGCTCTTGGTCTGACATTCAACATATTTTCTCCCATTCTTTTTCCCCATATTTGATGTTATGAACTGTCATATTCCAGACATGCTACATCTACGAAGAAAACAACCCCGACGCCTGCAGCAACCCTGATGACGAATTCGAGGGTTATTGCTCGTTCTGTTGTGATGGATCAGGCTGTAATCAGGGACTCCCGCCTTATGGTAAACGTCACGGGATAATGTTTGCAAGTTCTTAAATGTGTCCTTACGCTATCACTAGCTCATTCTTTTGTATCAGAGACAACGTTGCCATCAAGTGGCCATCACTTGTTGGCTTACATTTCACAGCTAACAATTTCACGTTGTCACAACATTCTTTTTAACGTTAATGGTTGAATAGTTTTCCCAGTGGTGAACAGTGCATAGGAAACAATGAAGAAATTAACTTTATGTATATTCGTAAATTTGCCTGCTGGTTTGGTCGAGTGTTTTTTGAAGCTGTTATCTAGTGAAGAAAGAATCTCAAAGACAAACGTTTTGCAGGAAACTGTATCGTAACAACGAGTTACAAGAATCGTTGTTATGACGTGTTGAGGAGGATAAAGCAAAGGGTTTCCTCATCGCACATTTGCAACGCTGTTAATAACGGTGTGACATAACATTATAAAATGGCGTAACACTAACGTGACAACGATGTGTCATGACGTTACCAATCTGCAACCTTCCCACAACGTTAGCTGCTGTTTAACGCCGTACTCAGCAATATTACTGGAACGTGACGGCGATGTGTAACAATAACTCTGGTCGTGACGGGTCGTCTTCACTGGAGATAGCACTGAGCCAGCTGGAACGATCTCCGCTAGTTTCACTGTGTCAGGGTATTCCAGGGTAGGGAAAGTGCATAGACGAGTAGGACGAGAGTATCCTCGTGTAGGGAAAGAGTATCCCGGGGTAGGGACAGTGTATTCCAGGATAGTGAAAGATTATCTCAGAGTAGGGAGAGGGTATTAATGGTTGGAAAGAGAATTCCAGGTCAGGGGGGAGTATCTCAGGATAGGAAACGAGTATCCCTGTATAGCGAAAGCGCATTCCAGTATAGGAAAAGAGTATGCCAGGGTAGGAAAAGAGTATGCCAGGGTAGGAAAAGAGTATGCCAGGGTAGAGAAAGAGTATCCCAGGGTAGGGTTATTCCAGTAAGAGGAACGAGTATGCCAGGGTAGGTAAAGGGTATGCCAGTGTAGGTAAAGAGTATCCCAGAGAAGGGAAAGTGTATGACAGTGTAGGGAAAGAGCATGCCAGGGAAGGGAACGAGTATGCCAGGGTAGGGAAAGAGTATCCCAGGGTAGGGTTATTCCAGTAAGGGGAAAGAGCATGCCAGGGTAGAGAAAGAGTATCCCAGGGTAGGGTTATTCCAGTAAGAGGAACGAGTATGCCAGGGTAGGTAAAGGGTATGCCAGTGTAGGTAAAGAGTATCCCAGAGAAGGGAAAGTGTATGACAGTGTAGGGAAAGAGCATGCCAGGGAAGGGAACGAGTATGCCAGGGTAGGGAAAGAGTATCCCTGGGTAGGGAAAAAGTGTCCCAGGATAGGGAAAAAGTGTCCCAGGGTAGGGTTATTCCAGTAAGGGGAAAGAGTATGCCAGGGTAGGGAAAGAGTGTCCCAGGGTAGGGTTATTCCAGTAAGGGGAAAGAGCATGCCAGGGTAGGGAAAGAGTATCCCAGGGTAAGGTTATTCCAGTAAGGGGAAAGAGCATGCCAGGGTAGGGAAAGAGTGTCCCAGGGTAGGGTTATTCCAGTAAGGGGAAAGAGCATGCCAGGGTAGAGAAAGAGTATCCCAGGGTAGGGTTATTCCAGTAAGAGGAACGAGTATGCCAGGGTAGGTAAAGGGTATGCCAGTGTAGGTAAAGAGTATCCCAGAAAAGGGAAAGAGTATGACAGTGTAGGGAAAGAGCATGCCAGGGAAGGGAACGAGTATGCCAGGGTAGGGAAAGAGTATCCCAGGGTAGGGAAAAAGTGTCCCAGGGTAGGGAAAAAGTGTCCCAGGGTAGGGTTATTCCAGTAAGGGGAAAGAGTATGCCAGGGTAGGGAAAGAGTGTCCCAGGGTAGGGTTATTCCAGTAAGGGGAAAGAGCATGCCAGGGTAGGGAAAGAGTATCCCAGGGTAAGGTTATTCCAGTAAGGGGAAAGAGTATGCCAGGGTGGGGAAAGAGTATGTCAGGGTAGGGAAAGAGTATCCCAGGGTAGGGAAAAGGTGTCCCAGGGTAGGAAAAGAGTATCACATGGTAGGGAAAGAGTATGACAGGGTACTGAAAGAGACTCCCACGGTAGGGAAAGAGTATTACTGGGGAGGAATCGAGGATCCCAGGGCTGGGAAACATCATATCAAATGCTGCAGCTCTGGTGGCTTTAGATGAAATCTGAGATGAGGTAGTATAGCTGGTTGGTCTTACGTGGGGAGATAAAATAAGTTCTGAGAACTCAATACCTAAAGTTGTGAAACAACTGCTAGTAGTATTGCATACGTTGATCGTTCATGAGCTATGAGATGTGAAAGCAACAAATAGTATTAATACTATGATAACTGGAAGTGAGATTCCCTACTGATATCATGGACACCCACGCAAACAGAATCCACTAATACAGTCCTGACCAGGCTCCCAGTGAAAACAACCTGTTTCGAAATTTGAAGTCTCGTTTGCTTGGAGTAGGATTTGCCAATGGGGAACTGGAGGCTACAACGGAAGCTTGGTTTAGGGGTCAGTCAAAAGACTTCTATATCCAGAGCATTGCCAGCTTGCAGCACAAATTGGTAAAGTGTGTTGAACTGAAGAGAAACTATAGTGAAAAATATAAGTTGAGAACCTGCTCTGAATGTTAATTGCACATCAAGTTTTGACCTCGTATGTACCACTCTCAGGGTGATGAAATTGTTTCTGTCGTCCTTGTTATATCATTCAAGGGTCATTACCGGTTACTGGATATACCGGTACAGTGCACAGCAGCACAATGGACAGCACTGTTGCACAATATATAACATTGTAAATTCTGCATTACAGTAATATTATCATATAGCGTGAGTTTCGTTAACTGTGACCACAACACCTACAGAGGCCAGGTATAGACCAATATAGATTGATTTACATCGTCTCTGCTCGGCATTGCCTGATTACTATTGAATCTTTAAGAACTGGCCCAAGTCATGTGAATATACTGGACGCTGAACATGGACGCTGTCTAAACCGGCATCTGTCCAATCCAGTAAGTTGTCAGTACCGGCACCCCAGTACCATTCGTGACTTGTACAATTATCATCAGCTCTGCAATCAGGCACGTTTTCTACACTGGATCATTTCTTCAGTCCCGATGAGAGTCGGTTTAGACAGCTTCCACTGTATGTTGCTTTTAGGAATGACAAGTCTTTATGGATGATCAGCTTCTTTACTGAGTAAAAGGGACGTTTCGGCATAGACACGTACACCGTTTTCAAGTACAAGTATCTATACCGAGAAGTCGCTTTTGCACAATAAAGAAGCTGATCATCAATAAATGCCTGATATTTCTTTTACTTACCACTTCTAGACTGCCTCTCAAACTGTTCAGTGTTGCAATTGAAATAGACATACTAGTGAAGTATTCCTTCCTGAAAAAAGAGAACATTTTAGCACGTGTTGCCATCAGAAAGAAACGGATGTTCTAGAATCTTTGAAAGACCACTCCTACATGTGACAAAAAGCGTCGACCTGTAGGTCGTATTTGTATTCGCAAATTCATATCTATGTCCTTTTTCAGGGTCAGCAACTACAAACGCGAATGACGAAAGTGAACCAGACAGCAAGCCCGCGGGCGGAAAGTCAGCGGGTCCGGGTGGCAAATCAGTGGGACCGGGTGGCAAGTCAGCGGGACCGGGTGGCAAATCAGTGGGACCGGGTGGCAAGTCAGTGGGACCTGGTGGCAAATCAGCGGGACCGGGTGGCAAATCAGCGGGAGCGGGTGGCAAATCAGCGGGACCGGGTGGCAAGTCAGCGGGACCGGGTGGCAAATCAGCGGGACCGGGTGGCAAGTCAGCAGGACCGGGTGGCAAGTCATTGGGAAGCAAAGGATCGGATGGTAGTAAGTCAACAGATTGCAAAACATCGGGTGGAAAGTCATCGGATGGAAAGGCATCAGGTAGCAAGTCAGCAGGTAGCGATGCATCAAGTGGTAACTCAGGGGATTGCCCCCCTACGAAACGTCCATATATACCTATACCACACCGTCCAAAGACCCAACCACCAGCCACGCAACCCCCACCTACATATCCCCGAGCCACGCAACCACCAGCCACGCAACCCCCAGCCACTCAACCCCCAGCCACGCAAGCCCCAGCAACTCAGCCCCCAGCCACACAACCCCCAGCCACGCAACCTCCTGCCACCAACCCACCTCAGACACAAGCCCCACCAGCCCAAAACAGACCGCCACAACAACCAAACAACGTGGTGCCACCTTGTCACTGCCACGCTGGTCAACCATGCTACGCAAATCACAGCCCAAACGGTCAGGGAGGTAATCAGATAACAGCCATGGGCAGTCCCGGTCTTGACGTATCGATCAACCTTCACATTGGAGGGATATTGTTTGGCAACGCCGGAAACCAGATGAGCCCAGCCCAAGGTGTTCCCAGCTGTCCCTGTGCCCAGCAGCAGATAAACGTCAAACCCGCAACAACAACAAGGCCAACACAGCGTAAGAGCAATCTACACTGAGATATGTCTTCTCAGAAGACAATAAGACACAACCGATGCTTTGACTTAAGTTTGTCTTGACTTAGTTATTCAGTCAGCTCACTGATTCCAAGGAGGTTTTAAACACATGCGAAGTCTAGTCAATCGTTCACCTGAAAACGTTCGGGGACATATTGTACAGCTCCCAATAAGGAATTGCATTGTACATGTTGTTTGTTTTTGATGCATCAAATTTAGAAATATCCTCAGTATACTACGATCGTGATTTGTAAGTTGTTTATTCAATTAAATTTATATTAAATAAGTATACCTTGTTTGCAAACCTGGAGTGATATCTGTCAGGATGGTTCTGACTCTCTTTAACATGTTATTGCTCCCAAATAAAGTTAAATGCTGTGATAGAGGTTGAGCATTCCTTATAACGGGGATAAACTCTGGTTACTGAGTGCGTCAGTATGTATTTTATGCCGCTGTTCCAGCAATATCGCGGTGGGCGCAGAAAACTAAATACACTTCCATTCGTTGCAAGCAGTCAGGACTGTCAGGTGGTTCGTTTGGTGGAGCCCAGTTCGTTTTGTTTACACATTCTCTAAATTTGGAGATGGGTAAGGAACTGATACTGTACATTTTGTGCAACACTAATGGAAAATGAGAGGACTGGCCACCGATATGGATCTTACATTCAACAGTGCCTTATCAGTAGCCTCAAAGATATTCCAAGCCACTATTCTGGCAGTTGCAGTGGAGTGTACTGAGTAATAAATAGCAGTCGGAAAAGTGAGGTATTAAGTAAATTCGAGACCTAAAGTAGTGCATATCTAGACCCGAAGCGGAATATAACGAGACCGGAAGTTAGTGCAACAAATCCGGAAGTTATTATAGCAAAACGAAAAGTAATGTATAAAGAGACCGATTAGGTGAATAGATACCGGAAGTACGATGTAACGGGACCGGAAGTGAAGTGTTGGAATGTTGTAAGAATGAGTTTGGTTCATGGCTGGTTCATACAGTGTTCCAGATATATTTCTGCTTAAAGTTGAAGACGTCTTGTTAAAACCTAGTGAACTGGTGAACCGAAGTCTACCTTTTCCTCTCCGTGACGGGTCTAGAACTAATCGGACATCACCAAGTTAGGGCTTCAAACTAAGTTACTTGTTCAGCGGCACTGTGAAAGGTCTAAAGGAGATAGGCTTCTCTGAAGAAGTAGGTTTTTCAGAGGAGAGCGGAAGATATAGTCAATAAAGGTTCTGATGGACAGAGGTAATGAGTTCCCCGAAGTGGAAGAAATGACAGAAACAGCTTTCACCCAAATTTGTTTTAGTGTCTGGTAGAGTCAAATACATTTGGTCGGTAGAGCGTAGGTTGTTAACTGGCTTGTGATTTGAAAGTAGAGATTGCAGAGAGTGTGGGTACTGAGGATCGTATATGTTGAGCAGTTTGAACTTCAACCGTTCTTTGACTGGCAACCAGTGAGTCTCTGTGGTACTGGTGTGATGTGCTCTGTGGGTTGATTCTTGTGGGATGATGCTGAATCCAGTGTTCTGTACACACTGGGCGATTACAGATCCACACTGTAGAGCGTTACAGTAGTCTATCCTAGACAGAACATAGCTGTGGACAAGTAACGTTATGGTTCCAGTGTCAAGATTTTGGCGGATGTTTCCAATGTTCCTCAGGTGAGTCGAAGCTGACATGGTCATGTGAGAGCTTGTTTCTCTGATGACATGCCATGTATCTATAAATGACTCTTGTGATACACATCCGTTTCAGCGCCGAATCCACAAACTGTAACCGCTGCCCCGACCACGCCTAAACCAACCGCAAAACCAACAAATCCACCGACAACTGCAAAACCAACAAATCCACCGACAACTGCAAAGCCAACGAATCCGCCAACAACTGCAAAGCCAACGAATCCACAGACAACTGAAAAACCAACAAATCCACCAACACCTGCAAAACCAACAAATAAACTCCTACCAAAATTTCCTACCGCTGCAAGTCCGACTACACCAACGACTGCGTCAACCGCTTCAACGTCAACTACAACAACTACGTCAACGACAACAACCACGACCACAACCACCCCAACTACCACAGTGAAACGTAGGTAGACAACACTCAAGCACGCAAGGACACACGTTACACATGCGGGAATGCAATTTCTTTTACAGTTATATTCATATCAGTGTCTGAAGTAACAAACAGTCAGACTGTTCTTATCAGACAGACACGAACAATCTTTGCTGTTTACCAGATTTTACGTTTTACGTCGTCTAGACATTTAGAGACATTGGGTACTCCACGAGATGTAGGTTTCCATGACTACTGTTAGTGGCATGCCTAAGAAATTGCATGTATTTAACACTATGTTTGTAAGTCTAAACTGTCTCGTCTCGTCATCATTAATTTGTTCGCATTTTTTCAATGAGTGAGTCCGTGAGTCAGTGAGTCAGTGAGTCAGTGAGTATTCGCCGATTTTCATATGCTTCATGCGAGTATTCGGCGTGACGAGCCTACGCTTCAAGCTCTTGGCTACCCCAATGTCCCGTATTCCAAAGAATACTCCAGAGACAAATATATATGTGTACACATATTCAGAAGAAGGGCTACTCAAATCTGACAAATATTCCAAACACCCCACGTCATCCGATAAAAGATGCCTAACACAATTTTCAAACAGAATTAGTAGGGGGGGGGGGGGGGGGGATAGTCAAGGTTATCTGTATTTATATCCAATTACTTCCGTTTCCATATTATCGGTTAGTTCCGATAATGTTCGTAACTGCTTGTCAAAATTCGATTTTCAATTGCATAGTGTTGGTGCAACACTTAATACCTTTTTGTGGCGGTGGGGTAGCCTAGTGGTTAAAGCGTCCGCTCGTCATGCCGAAGACCCGTCTTTTATTACTCACGGGGGAAGAACTATGAAGCCCATTTCTGGCGTTCCATGCTGTGATATTGCTGGAATATTGCCAAAAGCGTCGTAAAACTAAAGTCACTCACTCACATCATTTCCAGAACATTAGTATTTTTTCCATGTCAACATGTTCTGCGCATGCAGGGCAACCATATTATTCTTCTTGGTGTTCCCCAGCTGTCCAGTGCTACAAATGCAAAGATCTTTCCTGCTTCGACATGAGCCTTGTGAACTGCCCCACTGACCAACCGTACTGCATGTCTACCATCAGTCAGAGTGCAACTGGAGCCAGGAACTTCACGAGAGGGTATGTCCAGTCCGCCACGCTATGTTTACTCCATAACCCAGCTCTTACACCAGTCGGGGTCGATATGCCCCACATAGTTGCCTCTCGTAGGCACACCAGGGACCTGGTTTGAAATTTCTGCAAAACACAGATATACGTTCGTCGTAGCGCTTGGTTGAACGAGGCTTCAACCCTGTTTATCTGTCAAAACCATAGCCCCATACACAGATAAGATGGCAGGCCCTGGGGTGGGTCGGGGTGTCATGCACATTGGTTTTGCTTCTCCATGAAAACCCTTAGAGCCATAAATCATGAACAGTCCCTAATGCTACGCGTCTTGCAATTTGGGCTATGAAAGTGATAGAGAATCGTATTGAATAATCTTGAACTTTTATATTTCACGCGAATGGGACCGCCATAAATGCAGAAGACTTACCTATGTACAATAATATGGAGGGTACGACAACCCCCCACCCCCACCCCCACCCTCGTCCAGGGAGTCCTTACGTGCCTTGCTGGACTGGTGCAGGGATCGGGAAAAACATGTCCAATTAAAAGCGATTTACAAATCATACTCCCCTGCCGCATCTTATCACAATTACCTGGATATGAAATCGTTTTGTGTTTCAGATGCGTCACGGAACAAGTGTGCAAGACTCAGTGGTGGTTGTCTACTGCTGGACTGGCCGACTGCTTCCTTTTGGATGGATCGCCTACCGGTTTCTCAGGCCTGCCCGTGGGGAAATGCAGCTTTTGCTGCGAAGGTGATGGCTGTAACAAAGACGCCATACCGCCAGCAGGGACATTGTATGACCCGAAAAGTAAGTCGTCCCCTCATCCAGATGTACATCCTTAGAATACACATGTACGATGCATAGAAATAAATAATGTCCATCTTATAATCTTGTTATCATTTCCCTCATGAAATATCATATAAATCAAGAAGAATGATGCAGTTGTGGGGCGAGTGGTTATTACGTTAATGAGACAAATGATGTCAGTATCTTACAGTTACCTTAATGCTTATCTTAAATCACACATATCTGTCGCGTTCGTCTATTATTTTCAATGTACCCCACTTACAAACGAGGTTCATTGCAATGTTACCCGCTGCCAGTGGCAACTCATTCTGTACTTCATGGTAGTACGTCCTTGCCGATGCTGTGTGAATGCAAATCGATGGATGGGAGATAACTCTAAATTTGTTTCCTTGTTTCGTCTGCAACATCTAGCGATGTCTACGAAAAGATTTGCCTCACATGACAAAAAATAAATTTTGGCAAAACGTTCAAATGTAGCCCATGTGAATATTAAGAAAGGGAGTTAAACCGTGGTGACATTATTAAGACACTACCTGCGCGACAAAGGAGCAAGATGCAAGATTAGAATTGTTTGAATCACATGGGTTGGGTGAAGTGCATGATCCGATACCCATGGTTCAAACGGGTCAAACTTAGCATTGAGATGTTCGGTAGGGAACATACGTTGTTCACTGGTCCCTTGATGTACCCTCGATGCTCATTTATGTTCCCCTCGCCCTCAATGTTTGTTTATCCTATCTCACACATAAATGTCGCTGTCTGCTTGGCTGAGCGCTCTTCTTTTATTTTCAATGTACCCCGTGTACAAGCGAGGTGCATTGCAACACACCCCGCTGCCAATAGCAACTCATTCGGTACTTCGAGGTTGTTACTCTTTTATCTCGAAGAACATTCGGGCTCAGGGAACATAAACAAAGATCGAGAGTAATCAGCCCATGCTTCCAGTGATCAGTGAACAACTTATAATGTACGCAGGCGTTTAAGGGGCATGGGCTGGAGGATGGATGCTGATACTGTTGATCACAGGATTGTCTGGTCCAGGCTCAACTATTTACAGACCGCCGCTGGATTATTGATGAGTGCGGCTTACATTTGAACTGACTCACTCTCCTGTTGTGGTAGAGGTTTCAGTTACGTGTACTTTCACTGACATTAACGTTCTGAGACCTTCATCATTTCGGGCATCCCTTCATCAATATGACTAGAGATGATGTACCTCAAACAGCTAGCAAAGTGGTGTGGAACTCATTCTATTCACTCAGTCTGTCAATGTTGACGTTAGGTTCAATCACCATCACAGCTACATTTATACAGCATCTCCTGAGCCCCATCCAGACAGCAGGTCGACGACAGTCCTTCCACCAACGTCCGCGTCCTCCGCAGGAACACCATCAACAACCGCCACTACTCCCCTAACGTCATCGTCGACGTCAGCTTCAACGGGTACTGTAAAACCAAGACCGACAAAGGCTGCGAGGGGAGGTAAGTTTAGTGTTAAGCGATCGTTTTACTCGAAATAAAATCATGGTATAAAGGTTTACCCAAAGAGTAGCTGCGCCAGATGTTAATCAAGGTGAGTTCGAAACCAAGAATAGCTATACATTCTGTTTGTTGTCTGTTGCATGGACCCGTGAAGATCGGCGTTAGAACTGACCTTCAGCAACCCATGCTTGTCGTAAGGGACGACTAATGGGGTCTGATGCACAGGCGCCCTGACTTGGTTTAACACATGTGATCGTATCCCTATTTAGAATTTTGCTCATGCTGTTGATCACTGGACGCTCTGGCCCAGAGTCAATTATAAACAAACTGCCGCCATGGAGCTGGAATATTGCTGAGTGTGGTGTAAAACTAAACTCACTCAATGACCGTTTCATGATTAGACAAGCACATATAACCTGGATCGGCAAGTTCTCTCACACGAAGTACATAAACTGAACAAAATTCTAGAACTTTTATAATTTATGCCACTTCACACCAGATCATTAGTCGACCGTGTGTAGTTCCTGTTCTATATTTTGAGTTCTCATTCACACATACACACACCCGCTTAAGGTAAAATCCTCTTTCAACAAAATATCTGTTTAAAAATATGTTCTTTAAAAGTACGGGGATCGCATAGAATTTTCGAGTTGCTATACTCACATCAAACATTCCTTGATCCCTCGTTTTCCGTTTAAATGAAAGTCAGTGTCGAATATGCGACCAGCGTGCTCTTGTTACTCTCTGGCAACGTCGAGGCATGCCGTCAATCAAGTTAAGTCGTTTAGGTATCATTCTAAAAAAACAGATGCGGTCCTTGTTTTACTTTAATATGCTTCAATATTGCGCGAAAGGAAGCATGTGTAGCTCAAATGAAACAAGTCATACATTAATGCTCGACCTAATAACGTTTCTGTACTCTTGTAATTGTTTGTCGAAATTCGATTTTCGAGTGCATACTTTTGGTGCATCACAATAGCATTGGGGACGGGGAGGTAGCCGAGCGGTCAAAGTGGCCGCTAGTCACCCCGAATATATTGATTCGATTTCCCACATGAGTTCAATGTGTACGCCCCATTTCTGGTGACCTCCAACGTGATACTGCTGGGATATTCTCCCAAAGCGGCATAAAACTTTACTCACTAATACGCCTTTTTGGGGAAATTTTAAAATCATGATAAGACAAAAAGAAAAGCAATGTTTCATGTCAAAACGTATGATATAGATTAAACACTTAAAGATTCCGCAGTGTAGGTATTGGGAAAAAATGTATGTTCTGACCGAAATATTTTGTTTTTACAAAGGCCTGAAATGTCAAATATGCGGGGACTTAGCCTCGAAGAAGCCGTGCGAACCAAGGGATCTGTTTAAACACAGGTTACAAGAATGCCCCGAAGGACAGTTTTGCATGATAGATGTGCTGCACGATGCGTATGGCGTTCAGACTACATATAAAAGGTAACACTTAATCAGTTTTGGTTTTAAGAATCAAGATTCAAGCGTTAGTAACTGTTTTGTAAACAAGATTTCTTGTCATGCTACTCACTTAGCAAGTCAGATATGAGTGACTGAGTATAGTTTTACGCCTTGTTCAGCATTATTTCTGCTATATGGTGACGGTCTGTGAGTAATTAAAGTTGGAAATCGATGCCATGTGTCAACCAAGTGTCAACCCTACCACCCGATCCCGTTAGTCGCGCCTATCGACAAGTACGGGTTACTTAAGATCAATTCTAACCTGGATCTTCACGGGTCAGATGTGAAATGCCCCAGTTCGAGTCACTAAGTCAGAGCGAGCGATTGGGTAGAATAGTTATTAGGCTGACATACAGCCCTTGAAATCCAAAATCCAAATAATTCCAGGAACAAAGATGAAACTACGATCTTAAGCAACCAAGACCTGCACAGTTCTTCCTTTCAAGCGCACTTTAATTTTATTATTGCATCCACAGGTTTATCAGCCTTTGCACGAGGTGCCGAGAAATCGCTTTGATATGAAACTCCACTCCACTCCACTCCACTCCACTCCACTCCACTCCACTCCTGAACTGGCGGAGTAAATATAGAGACATATATCGGGTGGGGGGTGGGGGGTAGGTGCCGAGAAATCGCTTTGATATGAAACTCCACTCCTGAACTGGCGGAGTAAATATAGAAACATATATTGGGGCGGGGGGTGGGGTGGTGGTGGCTGGGGTTGTGTTTGTAAAATTAAACAAACAGCACAGAACCGACATACCTCTCCGTCAGAACTGTGGTTTGATCCCTAGTATTAGAAACTATTGCATGACATTTGTTGATGCCTTGGCAGGCTCTAGGCAATAAGGGAATAAGAGCTGCATGGCTGCAGCTCTTCGTCATCAACATCAACAAGCCTAACCGATGTCTTTGAAACATTGCTCGGAGAGACAAAAATATTTACATTATCAATCGATGATTGATGCAGACAGTATTTCGCCATCTGTTATTTCAGGTGCGTGAGCCGCACTGTCTGCACAAGGGAATGGTACCACCAGACATCGGACGAGGGAAGATGTATGCAGTCTCAAACTAGTGGTGTTACCAGCATCGACTGTCATTACTGCTGCACCACCCCCGGCTGCAACACCCTCCCAAGACCTGCTCTCTCCACCCTCTACAAACCGAAATAAACAGTATGGTTGTCTGAATGGTTGGAGCGCTGTCTCAGGAAGTCATATCAGTTCTACAACCTTCCCATTGATTCTGTAGAACATTAAAACAATCTGATTACCTTTACTTGTACATATTGCTAAACATGCTTTCATCCCAGTACCTCATTGAAAGTACCGTCTATATGGTCAGGGGTCCGATACATAAAACGTAGCGTTTCGACATTCTGATTCCTATGGTAAATTATATTTACGACAGGTCGTAACGTTACGAACGCTTTGTGGCTCGGGAGCCAGGTTTGTCCAATCATTAAACGATGAACAGTAATCCGCTGTGGACTATATACTCACAGGTTCTCAACCCTGGTGATATATAACATAAGCGTAAGACATTTATCTGCTTCATTTAAAGAGCGTTTCGATTCTCTAGGTGTTGTACGTTATTTTCTTATGCAAATAAACAGCGTGCTTTCGTTATCCTGTATGTGTCATATATATTTACACATCGATGATACGTGGTGGTGTGTGGTCCTGTAGGTAGAGCCCAGGTCACAGGCCAATTGATATTAAGCAACGTCGACAGCGAAGATGGATGGGTGACCGTGTGTGTCGACTTGGGAGAGGTATTTTACGTCGTTCCTGCCCCACAATGAAGCGCATGTGATACATGTAGCCTCACCGTATAGGAGGTATGACAGTCGTAGCGCTACGACTGCCGTAAGTCTATGTTACGGTCTAGGAGGTAAGACATTCGTTGCGCTACGACTGCCGTAAGTCTATGTTACCGTCTAGGAGGTAAGACAGTCGTATCGCTACGACTGCCGTAAGTCTATGTTACCATATAGGAGGTAAGACACTCGTAGCGCTACGACTGCCGTAAGTCTATGTTACCGTCTAGGAGGTAAGACAGTCGTAGCGCTACGACTGCCGTAAGTCTATGTTACCGTCTAGGAGGTAAGACATTCGTAGCGCTACGACTGCCGTAAGTCTATGCTACGGTCTAGGAGGTAAGACATTCGTATCGCTACGACTGCCGTAAGTCTATGTTACCGTCTAGGAGGTAAGACAGTCGTATCGCTACGACTGCCGTAAGTCTATGTTACCGTCTAGGAGGTAAGACATTCGTAGCGCTACGACTGCCGTAAGTCTATGTTACCGTCTAGGAGGTAAGACATTCGTAGCGCTACGACTGCCGTAAGTCTATGTTACCGACTAGGAGGTATGACACTCGTAGCGCTACGACTGCCGTAAGTCTATGTTACCGTCTAGGAGGTAAGACAGTCGTAGCGCTACGACTGCCGTAAGTCTATGTTACCGTCTAGGAGGTAAGACATTCGTAGCGCTACGACTGCCGTAAGTCTATGTTACCGTCTAGGAGGTAAGGCAGTCGTAGCGCTACGACTGCCGTAAGTCTATGTTACCGTCTAGGAGGTAAGACAGTCGTAACACTACGACTGCCGTAAGTCTATGTTACCATATAGGAGGTATGACAGTCGTAACACTACGAGTGCCGTAAGTCTGTGTTACCGTCTAGGAGGTAAGACACTCGTAGCGCTACGACTGCCGTAAGTCTATGTTACCGTCTAGGAGGTAAGACAGTCGTAGCGCTACGACTGCCGTAAGTCTATGTTACCGTCTAGGAGGTAAGACAGTCGTAGCGCTACGACTGCCGTAAGTCTATGTTACCGTCTAGGAGGTAAGACAGTCGTAGCGCTACGACTGCCGTAAGTCTATGTTACCGTCTAGGAGGTAAGACAGTCGTAACACTACGACTGCCGTAAGTCTATGTTACCATATAGGAGGTATGACAGTCGTAACACTACGACTGCCGTAAGTCTGTGTTACCGTCTAGGAGGTATGACATTCGTAACACTACGACTGCCGTAAGTCTATGTTACCGTCTAGGAGGTAAGACACTCGTAGCGCTACGACTGCCGTAAGTCTATGTTACCGTCTAGGAGGTAAGACAGTCGTAGCGCTACGACTGCCGTAAGTCTATGTTACCGTCTAGGAGGTAAGACAGTCGTAGCGCTACGACTGCCGTAAGTCTATGTTACCGTCTAGGAGGTAAGACATTCGTAACACTACGACTGCCGTAAGTCTATGTTACCGTCTAGGAGGTATGACAGTCGTAACACTACGACTGCCGTAAGTCTGTGTTACCGTCTAGGAGGTAAGACATTCGTAACACTACGACTGCCGTAAGTCTATGTTACCGTCTAGGAGGTAAGACACTCGTAGCGCTACGACTGCCGTAAGTCTATGTTACCGTCTAGGAGGTAAGACAGTCGTAACACTACGACTGCCGTAAGTCTATGTTACCGTCTAGGAGGTAAGACAGTCGTAACACTACGACTGCCGCAAGTCTATGTTACCGTCTAGGAGGTAAGACAGTCGTTGCGCTACGACTGCCGTAAGTCTATGTTACCGTCTAGGAGGTAAGACATTCGTAACACTACGACTGCCGTAAGTCTATGTTACCGTCTAGGAGGTAAGACAGTCGTAACACTACGACTGCCGTAAGTCTATGTTACCGTCTAGGAGGTATGACAGTCGTAGCGCTACGATGGCTTTGTGAAACAGGTTCAGGACAATCCTTTGCAGCAGATGCACGACCGACAGGCTGTTGTCAAACAACACACTGTCTGTGGACCCTTGAGCTAACAGGCCTCGCTGCACCGAGTTTAGTAATGACGTACGAATCCGGTCACGCCATCTCCCTAATAAGTTTGTGACTGCAAAATCCGCAATCTTACAGTAGTGTCGGCTACGCGTATCGTGCATAATGGAAAATAGGACATTACGCCAATCATATCTGAAAATGGCTGATCCTCCACAAACACTTCTTCAGGATGCCGTTGGAAGGTTACAGCAATAAATTTACAAGATGAGGCCCGTGACCTCAACGTGGTCACAGAATGTCATATGGTCAAATGAAATGACCAATATCTACGCTGGTTCGAAGTTTGTTTGTTTGTTTGTTTGTTTGTTTGTTTAACGTCGCACGCAGCAATCTCCAAGCTACATGGCGGCGACCTGTGAATAATTGAGTCTGGACCAGACAATCTTGTGATCAACGGTGTGAGCATCTATCTACCCAAACGGGATACGGTGGCGTGGGTTACTGCAGATCAAATCTTACGCGGGCCTTCACGTGATAGATGATACACTGCTGAAATGCGTGTCGTTCACAACAGTCAGACTGCGCTGACTCCAGCTGGTGAAGCACTGATCTCTTAAACCTTGTAAATCCTTATAGCATACAGGCTGACAGCTACTTAAATAACGCAATGGTTATAACAATGTCTATAATCTTAGTGATTCTTATGACCTCAGACTCATAACATCCTAATCTCCAAGCTGGTTGTACGTACTTCTCGACAAAGAAACCATCCGTGACACACTCGGGCAATTCCGGGACAAGCCGAATAACGAATCGTGGATTTCATATTGGTGCATGAACATCAGAGATACTTCCGACAACAACGACAACTCTAATTCTGTTTAATTCCAACACTAAACGACGTTAATGAAGCACTCTAAATTGCGGCTTTTAACATGTTTAACCTGTAATAGAAAATGATAATGATGATGATTCAATGAAAAATAATTTTTTTTTTTGTGCTCGTATGTAATTGTTACATTTCAAAAAACAAAAAAGTTGGTTTCGGAATCGCAAACGTGATTATTTTCCCCTGATTGGACAATGTTTCAGGTGTAATGAGTGCCAAACAAGACATAAAAATACTGAAGAATTCTCGACGAATCTTTTCTTGCCTATGTTTATTCATATTTACTGTAGGTAATATCTATTAGTTGTCTCAGTTTCATATGTAACCTAGCTTTCACACCCCTTGTGGAATGTTAAATTAATACGCTGAAAAGAAGTGAAGAACCCTACAAAGACTAAACATCCCAAGTTGAGTAAGATGTAATCTCAGTGTTCAAGTTTAAAGATGATTAGTTATATATACACATAGTTATTTCCTACCTATTTGTGCTTAACTTAAAGAAAAATGTCGGAAAGCGCGCATAAAATCTCAAAAGCAGGTCCACAAGATCGCCGGAGATCACAGTCAATTTGAAACCTGAGCACCATTATGTGAATTAGTGAGTTTAGTTTTACGCCACTCTCAGCAACATTCCAGCAAAATCACCGTTGGGGTCATTATGTGAACAATGCGCCAATAATGCATATAAAACAAGTTATCATCAGTGGTTTGACCAAACATACCGCAAGGCTCTGTATACCTGACAGTTCCCAGTATCGGGTTTCCACAGTATAAAGAGGCTAATAAACTTCATTGTTGTGATAGGGGAGACACCTTCATATTGTGTGAAGTTTGGATATGTTGCTTGTATGTCCTACATGGCCCTAGTTTGCTTCCATTTAACTTACCGTTGTCGCTGAGTATATCAGGGTACTATTTGTGTTGGTCTCTTGTATCAAACACGGTTTGTCTGGACACAATAACCGAAAACTTTCTTATTTCCATGAATATATAATCTTTTTACAAATTCACACATCCTATAATCCCATTTTTTGCACATACTTTGACACACTCGTCTCACTAGACGTGATGATTTTATGGAAACTTCGAAGCATTTTATTTGTAATCGCTGCCTTTGCGTCTCTGTCCCGTCTCTCTTCCAACATCCACAACTTTTCTCACTCCCAGGAAGAAGCTGGAGGAGGTTTATTTCTGGATAAGACATGTTTCTTTATACATATTGATTATACACTTCCACAACAGTTAAGAGTGACAATGTCACACATTTTCGACAATATTTTGGTCTATATTTTATGGATTAGGTGAGTGACTGAGTTTAATTTTAACAATATTAGCAATATTCCAGCAGTATCACGGCGGGGGACACCTGAAAATGGGCTTCACACATTGTGTCCATGTGGGGAATCTAACCCGGCGAACGCTTTAACCACTAGGCTACCCCACCGCCCTTTATGTATTAGAGCATGTGCAAGGACCTTAGTGTCCTATAGATGGAGTGAAAAACTTATTATCCCTTACGACTTGCCTGATATCTACAGTGAAAACGTGTAACATGACCATCATCCTGAAACCAGCTCCTGATTCTGATGTTGACAACCTTGGCATATGCTTTATATCACACATAGAAGAGTAATACCTCTAGGACTAGTTGGTAATCTTGGGTCACATGTACCAGATTTAAGGAATGGATTAATGACTCCCTTCTTCCGCATGTTGGGAACCTTGCCGGATTTGTAGATAGCATTGAACAACATAGTTAAAATGTCTACATATGACGGATTCTTTTACACCTCAGATGGGATATAGGCGATACCAGATGCTATATTTGACTTCATGGAATTTCAACTCAATTACTGCATTAAAGCTAGGAGCTAACTTGCTATATGTGAAAACATCACGGATGAGTACTCTGTCTCTGATGAAGCTATCTTTAGTCGTCATATTGGGCTCACATTGTTTGTCACATTGTGCTTTAGACAACAAGAAACTAGGCCATCTGCCCATGACGCAGCAGTTGTGCAGCAGCCACAATACTTATTGCTCACATTAACACAGTTTTCTCAACTGCCTGTAACTATCAGTATGCACAGGCAACTTTCTTATAAGATCACTGTTATCACATTAAAATATTAATTAGCTAATGATGGAAATACCTAACTGTTCACGAAAATCGACATAAGCCTGGCAAGAAGTGGTATTAATCTTCCACATAGTTCATTTTACAAGCATCACAAAATCTTTCATAGAAGTCCATACAAGGGTCTTAAGTCCATACATCCTCATACAAGGATCATATGGATCATTGAAGTCAGTTTTCCTTTTCTCCATTACATGAGCATAGTCTTTGGATATTTCATAAAGGCTGTTGTTGATTTTGTTGGACAATGGCATTATTATTTGTCGTGCTAAAAATTCAAAACAAAAACTTTATCGTGTGTTTATTGATTCTTCTAAGGCATTTGGTTCTGTTTGGAGAGCTGATTCATCGCATAAAATGCTTATTAACTGGATATCAGTTAGGTTTCTCACACTTGTTAAAATATGTACAAGGGTATTAAAGCAACACGATCTCGCATTTTTGTCAAAGTACCTTTGGCGAAAGACAAGGAGAGAATCTCTCCCCTCTGTACATGTTGTTCGCCTTTTTCGTAATTGATCTTGAATCAATAAATAGTGGTTGTCATGGTGTACTTATAATACTTGTCATATTTCTATGGAACTCATTGGATCCAACTTGTGATATTAATGTACGCCGATGATACAGTCCTGGTGATCCTCGTGATCTTAAAACATCTCAATGCATTTTACTGTTACAGTGATGAATGGAGGTTAAATTTATCCCAAAACGAAAGTTGTTGTTTTTGGTAGCGGTCCTGCGAAGTCATCTAAATCGACACTTTATTGTGGTATTGAGCCTCTTGAGGTAGTAGACTCTTTTTATTACCTTGGTATTTCCCTTCATCGTATTAGAAGATGTATTCACGTAATTTATGCGTTTGTACATGTGGAAAGAAAGGCAATGTTTTCTTCTCTGAAAAAAAGACGACACTTAAGATAAACTTGCCAGTTGACTGTATTCTTTTAGCATTCGATGTAATGATAGAACCAGTTGTATCATACGGATGTGAAATTTGAAGTTCGAAAACATAAATTTAATTGAAAAATGCAGATCGTATTGATAAAACTTGCAGCAGGTCTTATAAAAAGGGAAGAGAAACCAATTCATATGGAAGGACTGTGATCTCTTGTGCCGGAACAGTTGGGGCTGTAAAAAGTCCAATTTGTGTAAATACGGAAACTGAAGATCACGATGTAAATTCAGTCTCATTTGGCTCTCAAGACTCATTGTTTTGCAACAAACCTGAAATCTGACATACAAGTGGCTTCTCTATTTCTGACGACTACCTTGAGAAATCTTTCCGAAAATCAACTTGAGCGAGTATTATAGTATTTTCAGATTCCACGAATTTCTTTACACTAACATTAAGAATACTTGTGACCAGCTTACCAAAACAACTGAAAATAGTAATGGGGAGATATGACTTAGGATCTACGTTTAATTTCTCCGTCAGCACCCGAACGCTGTGTGTCGGATTTGTTTGCTGTTTGTTGGTGTGTCGGTCCAAGAATGCTAAATAAGATAACATATCTTTCGTTTTAACAAGTTCATTGTTGGCCCTGCAGTCGTCCATGCATGAGGAACATCGTTAATTCTCCTTTAAACCTGTTGAGATAAGCCTGCAACCAGTCCTACAGACGCATTCTCGGATCGATTTTTGTGTACATCCGGGTCTGTCATCGTTTTGTCTCGCCGTGTACGTTTTATAACGTTTATAACGATGTGATAGAACACGTCCCGTGGACGCGGTCTTGCGCGAAAACGGTTTTGCCGCACCCGGTGTGACCGCACTCGATGGCGCAGTGTGAATCGCGGGGTAAATCAATAGATGGCTTGCACGAATCTCCCATTGTCTATATTAAGTTGTGCGTCCATAATCACGTACAAATGTAAAATTAATTGGCCATCGGCTAAAGCCTTCTTGGTGGTTTGGACGGTGATGCCCTTGCTGACATTGCTGATACAGCGTCCGTTCCATTGATCTCATGTCCAGCTACAGCTCGAAATTAGTGGAGAGGTATTCCCCGATCGTCACGCCGACGAACTGGAGATCCTTCACGCGCTTGATCGCCGGTAGTGATTGGATCTCGTCCCACTGCTGGTGAGCCCTCATGCCGTGATTGAACAGCTGGCTGGGCACGCCCTCGATGGACACTTCCACTTTCGTGATCCCGGGGTTGAAAAACTTCTCAATGTGTTTTTCAGGTGGCTCGTATTCTTACGTGGGAACGACCAAGATGCCTTTCATGGTGGCGCCGGCACGTTCACGCTGATGTTACAGAGCGTGTCGCTTTTGTCCTTGACGATCGTACGGTGCCGCAGGACTCGGTCGTACATGATGGACAGCTTTCCCGAGTACTGGTTTCGAATCTGTCGGGCTACTTCGGGGCTCGTGATCATGTCGAATTCCAGAGAAAATGTTGTTTATGGCGTAACTGCCGGCATCACCGTTCGGAGAACTAACGGCTTTGCCGTAGTCGTTGAACGTGAGGATTGTTTTATTTTTTATTCATTTTATTATTATTTTTTTTGGTGAAACCAAAGTCTTCCATCATAACGGTCGTTGCATAATGACATATACAATGACATGAACATAATTAGCTGTCCAACATGTCAGCATGTAGCATATAGTTAGACCTCCGAAACACCATGGTGTGTAGTGTCATATCCGACTTATATTGTATAAGAGGCCATATCCGACATTTGCGATATACAGAACAACATCCAAAATAAGTTGTATATAGAGTCACATCTGACATTTTGCATTGTTTGTAACATATCATCTGACCTGTCATGTTATGTATTGCACCATATCCGACCAATCATATTGTACATAGGGCCACACCTGACCTTTCTTGCTGTATATTGTATCTTCAACTTCATTTATTCTCCAAAGATCACCAGTGGTGGTATGAGAGTACATGGTACACACATCAATCTTTACATACAGTCAAAATGGCGGCAGAGTATGACAATATATTATAACAAATCAGTTCATGATATAACATGTCTGTTACCTAACAGTTTTTATAGCAGAAGAGATAACATTCACAAACTTTGCCAAAACATTTTTGTACAGTAAAATCTAAGCAAGTAAACAAAGTTTTATACGATACAATGTTTGAGTGTTTCAATAGTTTGGTTGGTATTACTTTTTTCCTGGATTCGTTAAAGGCATGACAGCGAAAAATATAGTGAAACTCGTCTGCAATTGCTGGGGAGTCACACAATTTACAGGTTCTATTTTCTCTTGGAATATTATTCCAGGGCCCGGTTTCAATTGGTAGCCAATGATTGCAAGTTCTGAATTTTAATAATGGAAAATAAATATATTTGGGGAATAATAGAAAGGTTTCAAATGAGAGTAGAGCTTTAATATATTTATAATATTGTCCCTTAGAGCTCATTTCTATGTTATTCCTCCAATGATCTCTTAATCTACCTTCAACCATATTCAGCAACCATGTTCGACTAAAATTACTCGGGAACATACACACATTGCTAAGTCCGCATACGTTTAAGATATTTTCAACAAGTTTAAACCAAGGATGTGAATGATTAGTTACTACACTATATAGTGACATGAGATTATAGATTACCTGTGATAATTTGATAATTTGGGACATGGTCGTAGTAAGTTTATGCCAATAACTAATAATTCTTTTGGATACATGAATACTGATAGGATATCTTCCGAACTCACCATATAAGAAGTAATTTAGTGTAGACATTCTGAGACCCGTGGTCAATTTTAAACATTTTATATGTACGGTTTCAAGAAGGTCAATTTTACCATGGCCCCAAAATTCAGAGCCATACAACATGATAGGTAAAATCATTATATCAAACGCTTTAAGTACACTGTCTAGCGGTAAGTCACATCCAACATATCGTATTGTATATTGCGCCACATCCGACATATCATGGTGTAAATGGTACAGCATACAATGTTGTATATAGAGCCATATCAAACATATCATTTTGTATCTGGGGTCACATCCGACATACAAAGCGCAACATCCGCAATATCATGCTATATATAGCGTCATATTTGACATATCATAACGTTGCATCCGACATGTCATGTTGCACATATCATCATATACGACACATGGTATTGTTTATAGCACCACATCTGATATATCGTGCTGTGTATTGCGGCACATCCTACGTGTCTTTTTCCATATTGCATCATATCTGATCTATCATGTTGCATAATGCCTCACAACCAACGTATGTTGCATACATATGTCTCATATCATCTTGTGCATAGTGCCACATCTTGTCATGAAGTATATAGCACAACGCCCGACATATCATATTGTCTATAGAGTCACGTCCGGCCTACCGTGTTGTTCATAGTGCCTTAACTGACATGTACTCTTCAAAGAAAGTAGGAGATCTTAATTCTTTTTATTTATGATTAAAACTATTTAGGGGATTTATCGGAGGCAATCAATGTTTATATGACATTATGGAATGTTTTGAGAATGCATCACCATTTGCACATCCTTACAACCATAGTTATTTGGAATGTAGTCGCTTTTGAAAGATGACTGGTGTATTGCATGTAATTTGCAAGTATACGATTTTCCTTGTAAACCAAACTAGAAACAAACACTAACATGTGTGATGCAAGATGAGTGTCAAAATTAATGTTCTTTCACGTCCTTAAATAAACGTCAAAATTGAATTGAAAGTTCATTATCCCCTACTTTTTTGAAGAGTATATATTGCATATAGATCATAACTAACATATGTTGTATATAGTGCCACATTTGGCATATGCTGTGTATGTGTCACATCGAATGTGTATTCAATTTGCAACTTATTGTGTTGTACATTGCATGATCTACCCGCCCTATAATATATGTTCCCGATGTTGCATCATTGCACTTACAAGTACGTTAACTAATTAATCAGTATGTAACTAAAATTTAATTTGTCAGAAAGGGAAATAGATGGAGATAGTTCCTACATACACTGGATAGGTTTGAATAGTAATAATAATGGATGTCATTTATTTTCAAATTTCTTCATTTTATTGTTCCTTTTAGTAATGAAGCTTTGAACAGAAAACAAACATCTCTTAAAGTCTTTATGAAGTTAT
Source organism: Haliotis asinina (assembly GCF_037392515.1). Taxonomy (NCBI): domain Eukaryota; kingdom Metazoa; phylum Mollusca; class Gastropoda; order Lepetellida; family Haliotidae; genus Haliotis; species Haliotis asinina. The sequence goes on from NC_090281.1 coordinate 47,641,739, forward strand.
TGCATAAAGTAAAGTAACGACATCCCAGGTAGCACAGCCCACTGACGTACACGTGTGATGGCCCACTGCTGGCTGCCACCATTGGCCCAATGTAATTTCTGCACATGGGCGCAGTGCTGTTTGCTAATGCTGGGGCGGCGATGGGCCATCATTGCATCATACACGATATTAAAACGTCAATCCAGCATTGTCACAGTTGCACTTTGCCAGTGTCTGGCCAATATTACATTACCATTGTGCGCCTAACGTTGGCCCAGTGTAATTTCTGCTCATGGGCGCAGTGCTGTTTGCTAATGCTGGGGCGGCGATGGGCCATCATTGCATCATACACGATTTTAAAACGTCAATCCAGCATTGTCACAGTTGCACTGTGCCAGTGTCTGGCCAATATTGCATTACCATTGTGCACCTAACGTTAAAATTGACACTTATCACTGACTGAATTAACCTAGTGTGCAAACCTAAAATGGAGGCAAAGAAGAAGCTCTGAGGAACACAGATTTACATCATGGCACATTTATAAGGAGTTCCTTCACGTATAGTTATTCTTTGTCCGACATTTCCATGACGATTTGAAGTAGTTTTGCAAGCAACCTCTTCACAGCCATCCTCGCACAAAACAAATCTATCAGAATGTAACATGGTAAATACCCTTTGTACAATTATACTAAACCACAATTCCAAATAGAATTGAAAACATAACGTGAGAGAAAATTGAGACTTGACATTTATTTAAAGTATTGAGAAGTCACAATGCGTGCACATACGTTAGGTGAGTGATTTCATATTTAACGTCACATCGGCAATATTGCAGCCATATCGTATCGAGAACATTCTGGAAGAAAGAAATTTATGTATATGGTAAAAACTGTCAACAAAGGACAGTAAAACAACTAGAGTATCACAATAAGAATTAAAACTAGCGTGAACAGTTAAAACTAATATCACTATTCAGACAATACAATATAAAAACAGTCTAAAGATCACCAACAACTGAAGGTAGATCACCATACTAGAGGCCACGGGGACTTACTGTACTTCTGCTACCTGCATGGTCCATAGCTGGATTTAAACCATCCCCCCAGCTGCTGGCGATTGTATGCAAGATTAGTCACAAATTACAATGACGGAAATACTACGGCTAAAACATGGAAGACTAAATTTAACGTCATATGTTTTGGGACTTACGTACCCTCTCAGGAGGACAATAATTTTACGGTACTTCAAACCCCCTCAAGGATACAGCCACTAACAATCTCAGTTACTGATCAACTTCCAATCATAAAATACTTAATATTTATTTACATGTCAGTCAACAAATCTAATTCTTTTTAAAATGCAATAATTAAATGAGAACTTACGTTACTAAAAAGGTCCTTCATAGTTCTTGATTTGAAATAAGTGTCCCTTGTGATGGAATATTCAACACAGTCAAGCAAGACATGCTTGACCGTGATTATCACGAGGGATGCAGAACGGAGGATCCTCGCCTTTCAAAAGATATTCATGAGTATACCTGGTGTGACCAATACGACATCGTCGTATAATGACCTCTTCATATCTGGACCGACAACCCAAGTAGGTGTAACCGACATATGGTTTTATTGTATGTAATTTATTGATACCTACCTGGGAGTCCCACTTCTGCTGCATCAGATCAAGGATGTAAAATCTAATGCTAGCTTTATAATCAGTATAGGGAATAAGAAGTGGTGTCACAGATTTATTGAGTGCTGCCTTAGCAGCAAGGTCAGCCGAAGTGTTACCAGAGATTCCAACATGACTGGGTAAGCAACAGAAGACGATGACGTATTGGTCAGTCGCAAGATCATTATACATTTCAATAATTTCTATTAAAAGTGGATGTTTACATGATATGTGTTTAATTGCCTGAAGGCAAGAAAGAGAGTCTGAAAAGATTATATATTGTTTACACTTAGGATGTCTATTAATATATTTTAAGGCTGTTAATATGGCGTTTGCTTCCGCCGTGAAAATAGAGCTGTTATCAGGCAATCGGGAAGATATTGTTTTGGATCGAATGACAGTGGCACAAGCTACACCGCCACCATCCTTGGATCTATCTGTAAATAAGGATCTATTGGCTAAATTCTTGTTTGTATTTTAGTTCATTAGTTTGTGATTTTTTTTAAAGTGGTCAAGGTTAGGTCCACTTGGGGCCTAACCAATTGCCAAGGAGGAGAAGAAAGGAAACGGGAAGGAGCTATACTACCCAGCTCAATGCCGGCAGCAGAAATAAGTGGTTTTATTCTTAAACCAAGAGGCGGAACAACAGAAGATCTCCTATTGTGCAAATCCTCCTAGGGAGGATTGAAGACACAGTTATATATGCAGGGTTTGACTCGCTGGAATATAGTTTTGTTACATACTGTAGAGCTAATTTTATACGGCGTTGTTCAAGAGATGGTTCATCAGCCTCGACATAGAGGCTGTCAACAGGCAACAGGTGAAGTTCGAAAGGGCCCAAGGCAAAGTCTTAGACCTTGATGACCTAATAGTTTTAGGTTACTTTTGCAGGCTTCACCATATACAACTGAGCCATAATCAAGCTTCGAGCGGAGAAGTGATCTATATAGGTGTAGGAGGGTAGCTTGGTCCCCTCCCCGCTTTGAATTAGACACGACTTTCAATAAATCAAGTGCCTTCAGGCATTTAGTTTTTAAGGATTTGATATGAGGAAGAAAGGTTAAATGGGAGTCGAAAATCAGGCCTAAGAATTTGGCCTCCTTGACAACTTTAATGGGAGTGCCATTTAAAAACACTTCTGGGTCTTTATGAGGTTTATGTTTACGGCAGAAATGTATGCAATTAGTTTTGAATGTAGAAAATTTAAAGCCGTTTTCAAGACACCATTTATCTATTTTGTTTAAGCACAACTGCAGTTGCCGTTCGATAGCATGCATATTCTTACCGCGACAAGAAATATTAAAATCATCCACAAAAAGTGATCCATCGATTGAATCATTTAAAACCTTAGAGACACTGTTGATCTTGATACTAAATAAGGTAACAGACAAAATACTGCCTTGTGGAACTCCCTGATCCTGATTATAATGGTCAGACAGATTTGTACCCACTCGGACTTGAAACTGCCAGTCTTCTAAAAACTGTGATATGTATTGGGCTAGACGACCCCTTAAACCAAAATCATGAAGATCTTTCAAAATACCGTACTTCCACGTTGTACCGTATGCCTTTTCAAGATCGAAAAATATGAACACAGCATGTTGCTTATTTATCATGGAATTTTTAATGAAAGACTCTAAACGTACTAAATGGTCAATGGTACTTCGATTTTTGCGGAAACCACATTGAATGTCAGTGATAATGTTGTTGGTTTCCAGGTACCAGACCAACCGATTATTAACCATACGTTTCATTGTCTTACACACACAGCTAGTTAAGGATATTGGTTTGTAATTAGTTGGATCTGAGTGATCCCGGCCAGGTTTAGGAATAGGAATGACAATGGAGTTTCGCCATGACGATGGGAAATTTCAAGAAGTCTAATATTGTCAAATATAGTCAGCAATGTTTCTAAACACGATTCAGGTAGATGTTTATAATGTTGATAATGGATATTATCAGGCCCTGAAGCAGTGTCATGAGCTTGCCCAAGAGTCGTATGGAGTTCATGAATAGAAAAGACCTCATTGTAAGCCTCCCCGTTGTCTGAATTAAAATTGATTATCTTTTTTTCTTGCTGATCCTTAAATTTCTGAAAGGTTGGTAAATAACTGGACGAAGAGGAATGTTTAGCCAATCTTATTAGCAATGTCAGATTTATCTGTTAGAAGAGTATCACCCTCCTTGATATGGTGAACACAACATTTAGACCCTTTGCCTTTAATCCTCTGCACCATATTCCGTACCTTTGAAAGAGGTGTTCGTGAGTTAATGTCAGAAACATAATTTTGCCAAGACTGGCGTTTGTTTCTTTTAATTGTGTGGCGGCCCTTTCACTTGAAATCTTAAATTGATTTAAGTTATGGACTGTTGAATGTCGTCGGAAATATCTTTCCTTCTTCCTGGACTTTCTAGCTTGCTTGCAATCACTGTTAAACCATGGTTTGCGAATATGTGGAACCATAGAGGACTTTGGAATACAATCTTGAATAAGGTACGCAGTAGATATCAAAATTGCCAAAACCCAATAACAAGTATAATGTGCAAAAATATTCACCAAGCACTGGGCTTGGCGTGACCAGCCGATTGACAGAACCGGGCCAGTTCTACCCTCCGTCTAGGTGAAGTCAGGGCCAAAGTGATGTGTTAAGCAAAAGGAACATGGTTTCAAGATCCTATTGCCCTCAACCACCAGGATCCCTTCCTCCACCGACACGTGACGCAACCCACGGCAAACAGGTTGCCCAATTCGGTCGCTCCTTGTGACCAGCAATGGGGTGCTATGGACCTAGTTGACCCGGGTCCACACAGGGGGTTTGAAGAGCTCTTAGCGTTACCCAGCACCCACCACGAGGAGGTGGCTCTTCACGGGTGCCACATACGTTAAGATAAAAGTTTACATGGTACTTAATATTATTTCTAAAAGATGAGTCTATGTTCTCCTTTCCATTGTCTCGATCTTGCAGAGCTTTCCGTAGCCATCGCGTCTTCTTCCCTCCCTTCGTAAGACATTCTTCAGACTCCCCAGCGTTTTCCTGAACTTCCACTCCAGTTTATGATCAGGGCCTGTAAAACATGAAAATATACAGTGTAGCCTTAATACATAAATCCATTCACCTTCTCAGACAGAATGTATTCACATCAACAACCAACGTGTCCTTCAAATATGAACTGTTTTTTACTGTACCACCTTTGCTTGTTTCTTCAGTTTGTACAAAGGTCAAAGTCAATTAATATTTGAGTATGTTTTTAAAAGCATTGTATGTGTCTCCTCAAAGCCCTCCATCCACAAAATCATAAATGTCATCTGGAATGCAATACTCGTCTCCATTAGCATCAGGCTGCAAATCTTTGCCTGTTGCCTGCAGTTCGGTGTTAGTAAATGTGGTCTTTTGTATGTACAGACTCATCAAATGGCAAATTAATTAGTAGTTCGCCATCTCTTTTTACATTGGATCTGTTTAATTTTCCCTCTGCATTCGTTTCCATTGTTTAGAAAACCAGCTTTTAGCATTTTCTTTGGATTTTGCATTTTCCATCAACTGTAAATACACATACCATATTAAAATGTGACGAAAAAAAAAATAACGTATATTGGGAAGAACGTCATGTCAATAAGGTTTGAAAATTATGTGTTTAAAATGATTCACCTTAGTTATAAAGATTATTTTCTGTGCTTTGATTATATAATGCATGTTAGCAACAACATCCAGTGGTATGTTACGACTTCATTCTTGTGACTAAGAATATGTCTGTATTCACATCTGAATAATTGTTGAAACTGCAGTATGATTCCCCAACAGTATTATCAAAATATCACATATTTCCTGTTAAAAGTGCTGTCTAATTATTCATTTTCATCAAAGAAATTTCTTTCCACATTGCATTCATTACATTAAATTTCCCTGAAAAAGAATCATTTTGTCGAAACAAAATTGTGCACCTTGGCTATTGAGGTCAGATACCGGGGTGCCTTTACTGTTTAGCACAGGCAGCACTATGTACAAATAGTAATATGATACAAGTGTGTCTGTAGCGACCCCGAGCTGACATGAACCAGGCAGTCTGAATGTGCCAACAATGTGTCTCACTGTCGCAGACTGAGGCAGGATAGGTACTAACTATTTCTTAACATTACACTCAAACAGAAAAGCAAGTCAAACCAGACTATTTTTTTAAATTTGAAAAAGAAATGTTTAGGGTACTTTTCAAGAACTAAACGATTTGTTTGTAGCATACTGACAAGAAATATTTGGGTGCTTTTGAGACGGAGTGTAAGTTTTGCCTCGGAAAATGTGATACATCAAACGTTTGGATGATTATAAGTAAATCGTTTCTAACATCTTCTGCGAGAATATGATGGTAAGTGTTTTTGTTTAACATGTCTGACTTTATTTCAATAAGTAAACATGCATTCCCAAGTTTACCAGAAATAAAGCATTTGTTGGCAGTCAAGATGTATTCTGATATATGTTTACATTAATGAAGAGAAACCATTAAAAAAAAAGCTTTCCGTTTTCAAATTTTAGAATAGCAAAACAAGAAAATCTAACTTATAGTTCAAACAAGTCCAAGGCAAATAGAATAAGTAAATAATTGATTAATGATGTGTCCAGTTTATCATTCCGAATCATACCACTTCTACATAAATACACTCATGATTTGAAAAGAATTAAATACAATGTAAAATACTTACTTAATGGAAACACGAACCAAGGCACAGAACACGGTCCACTGCAGGACTTTGGACAGTTAGAACGAGATGAGTAATAGTGATTGTGCGCGCGAGTTCATCGTGATCTGGATGAGTGAAAAATTATGCCAATACTACAAATAAACTTTATAATATACTTAGGTGATAGATGATGATGAGGACATTTTGAAAAAGTGAATGTAATATATGTTTTGTCCCATGGAAATATGATATGCCACCACTCCGTGCAGGGGTAATGGATAAGTTCCCAGAGACGCAGGTCCCCTGGCTCGGCGCTGGCTAGCCGTGGAGTTTGAAAACTGTCGGCCGACGGGTGTCGCCCAGTCTTTATAAGTATTTTCTTTCAGGCGAGGGCGACGATGGCGATTAATCTTACTTTCCTCTGTAATATTAGCACAGATTAGTACCATATTAGTACAAGATGTACTCCATGCTTTTAAACATCATGTCTCGGAGGATTTCAGGTCAAAAAATAAAAAGATATCGTGATAGCGGATCCCCTTGTCTACGACCCCGTTCATTGGTAAAGTATACTGAGAAATGTCAAATTTGAATAAAACAAGTGGTATTGTAGGTTAGGATATTTTTACCATCTAATAATCTAGGGACCAAAACCAATCTTTATAATATCAGATTGTCAAATTCTTCAGAAACAATATCAAATGAATAAACATTGGATGTCTTTCTGTTTCAAACATGACGTGATACAGTAATCTTGTGTTTTCATTTACTTATATTTCTACCAGGTATAAATCCAGTCTGATTTTCATGTATGAGAGAGTACAAGGTTGTTTGTAAACATCACATATACTCTAATAGGACACAAATACAAAATCACTTGCTGACATCGCTATAAATGAAACCCCGGCATTAAAACTACTCATTTCGACCTTAAATTAACTCGACCTTTTTGTCAAAAGTGCACAATTCTCAACCGCAAACGAAATTTCAACCAATCAGAGCGGCCCGTCTTCGTGACGTAATTGTAGGTATGGAAATTAGGGTCTGTGCAGTATTCATCTATATTTCAGGGGTTAAACTATTTCGTTTACATGTTTGTACAAACCTGAAATCGCGAAAGTTGTTGTGAAAAATGAAAGCTATATGTTCTCACTATCTACAATCATTTAGTTTTGTCTCCTGCTTTGCCTAGTTTCCGAGTTACGAACCTTGTTTTCATAGATTCTGTCAAAATCATTTGGTGTCTCTAGGTTGTAATCCGTGTTAGGTGGTATAAACCTACACGTTATTTGTCATCATTCACTTGATGCTTAGTTGATGAATTTATAACAGGTGTAATTAGTGGTAAGGCCACTTAGATTACCCGACAAAGGCTCCCATTTGGCATTTCTTTTGTCTGGATCGATCAAAGGATTAACCGATAACACGCTGATTGATTAATTAGTTTTATGCGGATTTAAATGGGGGATTTGTCAAAAGGTAGTGTTTATGTATGTACATTTACTAATCTATACTGAATACACTCTGTCGTGTCTGTGGCTATGTAAAAACAACACCCTTCTTTCAAAGGATTAACCGCCAATACATTCATTGATTGCTCATTATTAGCTAACTAAATAACATTTTAAAAAGAATGACGCACATTATGCAGTTAGTTGCCAGGTGTGCTATCTTGGGTGACCAATGAAACTATACAACAATGTGAAGAACCTGAAACGATACATCACGTTTTCGTATATTAGACACATCACTTGGGAAATCTGCAGATGAATTATATATCACTTGTTTTTTGTGAATATTGATGGCTACATTCCTCGAACATGGTAATAGCCTGACGTTGCTCCTATAACTTTAATTTTAATATCTGCATTTTTGTTTTTATTAAGTTGTCGTAGCTTTCAACAGAATCATTGTTTTCGTCGTGAAGTGTAATGATGCAGCGAATTATGATTCATGTAGGCAAACTATAAAATGTCCACATATTACATTCCTGTTAAACATTCGCTTCTTTTTATTAAGGTTCAAAATGCATTCAAGTATGATTATAAAGTAAATAGGATTATGAGACCAAGTATAAAGACGTATATTGATAAGTGTCTACATACTGGTGAGTGAACGTTCAAACCAAGTAAATTTAGGAAGTGAAGAAATTTCTCGCGCAGTATTTTCACTTCGACACCGACCTCGTTTAGGTTATGTTACAGGTTGTGTCATGCAAACTCCTTTTGGTAATGAGAAAGTAGAAGAAAGTAGTTTTGATTTTCTAACTTGATGAAAACAAACCATAATCTCATTAATTCAAATGGATTTGACTTCACACGTTTTTCATAAATGGCGGCGCCCCCTGTCTTGAATGCTATTTAAGTTTGTTTTCACCGACTTACAAGCACAATTACTTTCTACTGGTGGTAAAATATTATTTTATTGATGGAAAATAGGATTTTGCATGACATTGCTTATAACATAACGATTTCACTCTTGGAAGTGAGGTGGAGGTCAATATAACATTGCTTGCAATATAAATGTCACTTCGATCCCCACCTTGCTTCCTTGGAAGAAGTCCTTATGTTAAAATCCTTTTCTCCATGATTCAAATGCATATTTAACTACTAGTAAACACTAGTTTTGATTTTCTAACTTGATGAGAACAATCTCGATAATTCTAACGGACTTTAGCCCGTGACTTCACGATTTTCAAAAAATGAGTATGAATGCTATTTAAGTTTGTTTTCACCGACTTACAAAATCAAAGTTACTTTTCACTGATAGTATAATATGTATTTTATTGATGGACATTAGGATTTTACATGACAGTGCTTATAAAATAACAACTTCACTCTTGGAAGCGGTCAATATAATATTACTACCTATAATATTGTCACTTCGACCACAACCTCGTTTCCGAGGAAGAAAGCGTTATATCCATGCAAAATCCCTTTGGTCAGCAATGTGTAGTAAGCAGTCTTTATTTTATCAACTCGATGAAACTTGAACTCCATTTACTATCCTGGAAGCGTGGTAGCGGGCGAACCATCCGATTTAATATATACCACAGGCTTCCACAATGCTCACTTCGCACACATTAAAAATCAGTCTAAGCACAAACTACGGGGTCCGGTGGAAATCTGTGCATAGTGACACCATCATCCGACCCCAAGGAACAATTGACGGCAACACAAAAATTCAGCATGTCTTTGGCGGCGTCGAGAAATCAGCAAAATGACGAGCTTCCTACACATTTTCTATACAAGTAACTGAAAATCGTTCCTTCTATGACGTCACTGTAGGGCTCTGGCAACAGAGTTACGTAACCAGTCCGTTGTTTCGTTTGCGGGCGAGAGAGAAGCAAAAGGCCTTTTAGCAACTTCTGAGCACTTGGTATTATTTAACCACAAGTTTGGGGTTTTTTTAAAAAAAAAAAAAAAAATGGTGTTCCGTTTATGACTAACCAGAAGTCTTTCATATGCAGTGGTAAAAAGAGTACCAAACAATTGAGATTAGTTCTTTAAACGATTAGAAATCTACTAGTATTTTATACTGTGAATTAAATTCCCTATTCCCTAGGTTGCACCCGTCATACCATAAAATTCTGTTAATGGGCTGTATACCCCCTATGCCATCTTCTTTAATTTGTTGTAGTTCAAGTTTATGATTTGAAAGTTCTGATAACAAATGTTCAAAGTCTGTTGAGCGTGAGTTCACATTCCAGTCTGTCGCCCAGCGCGGACTGGTAAAACGGCGATGACTTTGTCTCTTTCTGGCATTGAATCGAGCTGGTCTTGCGGGAAGTCTTCTCCCACGCGCATCCGAGGCTCTTTATGGTGACGTAAACAGATACCTTGCTACGCACTGTTATTTCTTTCTTTCACTGTTCTTTCAGGGTTCACTCCAAAAAGAGAGACCTCCCATTAGACAGACTAAATTCGTACACTAATTAGCAGAGCCATATGCATGCTGTTCATTCATATGTAATTAATGAGCAGACCCAGAGAGTAACTACAGAGTGTAGTGACCCGTGAAGGTCCAGGGGTAGAATAGGCCTTCAGCAACCCATGCTTGCCGTGAAAGGCGACTATGTTTGTCGTAAGAGGCGACTAACGGGATTGGGTGGTCAGACTCGCTGACTTGGTTGACATATGTCATCGGTTACCAATTGCGCAGATCGATGCTCATGTTGTTGATCACTGGATTGTCTGGTCGAGACTCGATTATTTAAAGACCGGCGCCATATAGCCTTAATATTGCTGAGTGCGATGTAAAACTAAACTCACTCACTCACAGACTGTAACAGACAGAACAGAGCATAATGGATTTCTCTCTCTCAAAAACACACACACTAAAACAACAAAAAAAAAACGAAAAAAAAGAACAGTGGTATACTGAACATATAGGTATTACATATATAGAAATAAAACGTTTACTTCACAACGTTTGCTTGGCTGTTTTTTGTTTTGTTTTTGTTTTGTTTTTTTTATTCACATTGTTATTGACGTCCGGGTTCACGTCTAAGTTTAGATGGTGGCTTTGACGATTTCGTTGTTGTAGCCCACTACTACGTACGTTTACTCTTAGCTGCATTTCGCTCAGAGCAATGTACAGTCCCACGCCGAACACGTATTCGACTTTCGACCTGGTGTATTCCAAGCGCGTGATTGCACTCGGCAGATGACCGGAGACGCGATGGCATTCTCAGGGTTCGCCACGAACTGTTTCTGCGCGTCGTTTCTACGCCAGCATGGCCCACGCGTACGCTCGAATCGAATTGTTTAAGCACACTATGCCGGCACGAGTACACCCTTTCGAATTATTCAACATCATTTCTTTTCCCAATCGTCTGCGGGTCCCTACTGAAACCTCCAAGTGCTGTAATTCTTGCTGTTATCAAACGACAGAAGATCGTTTCTCCACTCGTGAGTTAGCATTCGCATACGTTTCCCCAGCTTTGGTAACGGATCAAAGTACTGAGCCAGTAACATTATGCACATTGGCGTGGAAATGGCCCAATACCAACACACCGGCGTTGTACTTGCAGTTTGCTGGTCTTGCATTGGTCCAGAATGGTCTTGCATTGGCCCAGAATGGTCTTGCATTGGCCCAGAATGGTCTTGCATTGGCCCAGTATGGCCTTGCTTTATCCAGTATGACAAGTACGTGATATGTAGTGGTACCATAACACGTTTACATTCTGGACCCTTTTGTGTGAAACCAGACCTGTGGTTTAGAGGTAGTGTTTTGACTCACAAGGGAAGGGTCTGTGGTTCGATTCGAGTGTCAGCCTTGGCACCGCGAGCAACGCAACGCGCCTCCCACAGGGAATGCACCCCAAATTCCATGCATCATGGTGTAAGCAAACAGTGCAAATGTACACGAACTGTGTCCATTTCGGTCACATTTAAGATTTTACAACAGCAAACTCCAAAATTATGACTTTGCAAGAGTTGAACAATTGATACAGTGCTAATATTCATTTTAAGAAATCGCCATTAATCTGCAAGACATGCTGAAAGGAAAACAACAGGGATAAGGTAAAACATCTTTTATATTTTCTGATTTCATATACTGCATATTCTAAGTTAGGCGCTTTTTTGCATCCCCTGAATTTATCAGCCAACGCATCATCTCTGTGTTAGTCTCCTTTCTGTTGTTCATGTAAGTAGGAACGTTTTTAGAAAATAGCTCCTAAAACGCATATATGATATGAATTTTCATAAACATCAAAACCGTTATGCAGATAAGTACCGTTGTTACCATGTTACCAAGTCTGACTGGAATGACCGCCATTAATTTCACCTAAGGTTCAATATAGTAACTAAAGGTTCAATATAGTAACCAAAGGTTCAATATAGTAACTAGGAACTCCAGCTGAAGAACTTTCATTTACATATGAAAGCTATTTCACTCACTAGTGATTGCAGCACATAGCTGAAGATGACCAAGTGCTTTTTTGCCTGGTCCTTTGTTTATCCAATATATTTGTCCCAAACAGTTCAATCGAGAAGCAGTAGAAAGTTCACATTGTTTCTTTGGACGGTTACCTTAAGGGTACTTCCGAAAATAAGCTTTAGGCGATCAACCTTTAAAAATATCAGAAGTTTAGGTCACTAAGTAAATTGCAGGCAATTAGAAGGGTACCATTTTTAAAAGACTGTCAAGGCAATTATTTGCATACGTAACAACATTTCAGAAGATGGAAAGACTAAATAACAACATGGGGATACAAATACAACATGGGGGTCAAAATGAACACATTGCAGTAACGTGTATTTTCAAGTAATTCTAAGTAAACGTTATTAATACTTGTGAAACTGCACCGATAACATTTTGAGTATGTCAGTCTGGAAGGCCACAGGTCACCTGACGCGACCTCCTATACTAGGGTTTGTTATAGACTCAGTAGGGGAGCGTCACGAATAATACCGATACTACGTTTACTTAGACTGAAACAATTGTACAAATGGCCTTTATAATCTAGCAGTATTAGCTTAAGGAGTATTGCTGCAAGGCCTTAATCTTCAACTCCTAAATTTATCACACGTATGAAATGCCAGGTGATTTAATGTATCTTATTACGGACAGTTTATGTTCATCGGTATGACATTACTGTTGTGAGATTGTGGTCATACAACTGTACGCAGATTCTGAAGAGTTTTTGTTTTGAGCATAACTGAATGGATCCAAAGTGGCTATAGACTTTTTCTTTGGCACCTTTATATCAGGTTAAACTTACATATGATGTATTTGTCGTTTTTAAAAAAGAATACCTACATATTTAGCCAAATGATTTGCCGACACCTCAATCCCTCATCTCCAACAGACGATAAAATGGCTAGCATATGTTTAACCCATAATATAATTAAATGTATCCACAATGCACCACATAAGTTCTGTCTCTGACCCTTTAATAGACCGTATCGTATTTCATTACCGTGCCAGTACCCGACAAATAACGTTGGTCCAATGGCCCAGTGATGTTACACCGTGCCTGCAAACAAACTGCTGTTGCGACGGTGTCAGTATTGCAACAGTATAGTCAAGACGGTGTGATAAAATGAGTGAGTGAGTTTAGTTTTACGCCGCACTCTGATATATTCCAGCTATATGGCGGCGGTCTGTAAACAATCGAGTCTTAACCTGACAATCCAGTGACCAACAACATGAGCATCGTATTGCGCAAATGGGAACCGATGACACGTGTCAAACAAGTCAAGCGAGCCTGACCACTCCATCAATGAGCGATTTAGGATTATACTTACCGACGTTACTGAAGTTGCAGTTGAGGAAGGGAGACGTTACTGGCTCAGTTATGTCATTCTTGCTGGGTTGTAACCCAATATTTTCAACTTCTCGCTGGTTTCAACGCGAGACACATTGTGGTCGATGGGAATGTCCAACCGTGATTCTCACCGGCCAAACGCCAATCCGTTTTCCGATTAATTCAGATGCACTGCAAATGCGTTCGTAAGCCCGCCGATCGTACGGATTGTTGACTCCACTACACGCTTTATCGTGCGGAATCGGTGCACCATTTCTTTCAGGATACGTCTCACCTTGTAGTACCCGTGAAACGAGTGGCGAGTGGCGGTCATTGACTCATTAATTGATTCTGCCACAATTGTATCGGTTTGTTAAATCAAGCGTGCACTGTTACCTTTAATTTTTAAACACCTCGATAAACCGAGCATTGACATTGGGGCCATTCGTATCGACCAGGATCTCGAAATTACCCGACCTCGTTCCGTATCGCTAACTGTGCATTCACCTCGATCAGCTGAGCAAAACAGTCAACGGCCAACATCCAGAGCCGTGCCGACTCAATTCTCCCGGTTCCGGGCATCCGACCTCGTGGACACGCGCGGATTTGACGAACTCGGTAAACTTGGCCTCAACAGATTTTCGCAGTTGATTGTAATCACACTTTCAACTTTCTTTATTCATGTGAATGTAGGCCATCGGCCCATAGTACAATGTTGTACAGGTCCCTGTTATACATTACCAGCCTTCAAGCTCCAGCGACGAAGATTGCTAGGATAGTAGATAACCATGGCAAGATTTCTTACAACTATACTGAAATCCATTACAAACGTAACTGGTATTTGTTGTCCTGAAACTTACAAAACTACTGTTGAAGATTTTTTTTGCGATACAGAGGATGTAGGGATAAAATGCTGATATTCTTTCCCATTTTGAGTTTGAGTCCCAGAGAATTCCTCTTTTATGAACTTATATGTTTAAAACTGAACTTTACATTTCTTTTAAACATTTCGGTGGACACACACGATATTGACTGCAAGTGCCCCCCTCCTTGTTTGATGTCGTTGTTGCGTCACTGATGTTGTTGTTGATTGGACATTTTCCGATAATGTTATCTACAGATGCCTATTTAAAACATATCTGCCAGTTACATCTATATTTGTTGACGTCTGTGTGAGTAAAGCAAGTATGAATGTCAAATTGCGTTTTAATGGCTTTCAGTATAGAACAGCAGCATTACACATCAGTCTTTTAAATTTACACAAGGTTCGAACGCATGCCCTCGTGTCATTGCGAGGATTAACGATTTTTTTAATATAAATATTGTGAGATGACCCCCGACTTGAAATGCTTCACGGTACAATATATCTAGATAAAACGTCTTCAGTCCTCGCAATGACTCCAGGGCCTGTGGGTTGGATGGGTGAAAATGTCAACACGGACAAAACGATAGCACGTAGGTCATCGTAATCAGTGCATGTCAATAAGGAACGATTTTTTTTCATGGAAGGATGCTTGCGCATGGCATCTGTGTACAACTTTTTTCTCCTCCGTCGGGGGTGTAGAGCTGTTTAGCTTAAGACCGACCTCGCCTCCCTACTGTTAGCAAGTACGGCAATACGTTGGATAGTTAGCCTTTCGCCGACCGACCCAACACTATGGAATCCGAGAAGGGACATTGTCGCGTTGTCGCATTGTCGCGTTTTCGCACTCTCAAAAACAAGCAAAATGAGGCAAAAATTAACCAAAGCGCGACAATGCGACAATGCGACAACGCGACATTTCGCCTGTTTGTCACATTGTCGCGATGTCGCGTGTCGCGTGTCGCGTTTCGAATAACATTTTCTCTGTTCCTCCAAAGTGCGACACGCGACATAGCGACATAGCGACACTTTTCAAGGTCAGAATATGTCGCGTTGTCGCATTGTCGCATTGTTGCCCTATCTACGATGTGTAAAAAAACCTAAACATTTACTAAAACGCGACACAATATGTCGCATTGTCGCGTTGTCGCCCTTTCCGATTACCGATGCGCATGCGTAGAAAGTAAATTATAGTACGCATGCGCAGGAAAAGTTAAACTCTATTTCACACTTCAATGGTCCTTTTGCTACTTCCAATGGTTTTTAAAATGAAGTAGTGCTTGAAATGGCAGTTGGACTGCTTTTCTTGAACTTAATGCAAAGCTTCATTGTTGGTTTGAAAATTATTTTATATATAAATGTATTTAGTGATTGAAGTGTGTTTTAGCAGCAAGACAAATATTTGATACGTTTCATTGTAATCAGGGCACACGTTTGCCTTGTCATTCAAGGCGGGGCAATTTGCTATGCAGATTAATGTCTCTTTGTCACACCATATAGCTATTATCATAAGTTCGAATCCCAGCACCATACACATCAATCACTTTGAACATTTCGCCGATATCCAGATAACAGGTTGCGAGAAACTGAAATATTGTTAAAATTCAACAACAACATCGGCAGAAACATCAGGTCATGTCCTCGAATGAGACACTGTGTTCCATAATGTGGCTCCTGACACAGTTTCATGGTTGATGAATTTGTTCGAGATCTGCCTCTGCTCAACCAGCAGTGGATGGATACCAAGTAGGATGAGATATCACGTAACCACCCGACACCTCAAAGATAGTTTAGGTCGGCTTTGAACGTGATAATGGGAAAACGCCATACAAATGGACTGTTATCATTGTGATATACTATCCCAAGAAATAAACGCATAGACGAGAAATCTGTTGAGAAAAGTTTCAAACGTGTATAACTCGTCCATAAATAGACTTTAGTGCATGAATTTTACATCAGTAATGAGTGCATGTGCTTTAGAAGAAGGTAATGTCTATAAAACAAATAAATAATAAGCGAAGACGTAGCACGACCCTGACGTCAGGTTTTCTGGTTCTCCAACGAATCTCTTTCAGCCTGTTCCGTACAGTTTGACCTGACATCCTCTGAAGCCCAGGTGCCCTGGCTGTTGTGCTCTCACACGTGGGAGTACCATCACGCAACTGTAGTACCCGCATGTACCTATTTGAGCTGCAGTGGTAACTCTAGGTCTGCCTGAAAGGGGGCGGTGATTTCTTATATCTGTTTGGCTGCAACGAGCTGCAAGTCATTATATCTTGCTCAGACTAACATTCAGACGCCTGGCAACAGAAGAGTTGTGAAAATACAAATCGCCTATGCGTTTCTTTTGGAGGAATGGTTTATTAGAAACGATGAAATAGCTTGGTGGTGTTGCGTACCCTTGAAGTGCCAGAAACCAACTCTCCCTCCCTCACTCCTCCTACTCTGCGAAGAATCCACTCCATTCCACACCACACCTCTCCTCTCCTCTCTCTCTCCCCCCCCCCCCCTCCTCCTTCACTCCTCCGGCGCTCCGTTCTACTCCACTCCACCCTAGCCCACTCCTCTCCGCTTCGCTCTACACCACTCCTCACTCCTCCACCGCTGCACTCTCTCAAGGTTTGGGAAGCTTCGCAAATTAGCCAGGTATTTCAATACAATAATGAGTTGTCATGTCTGTTTTTTAGTTCTATTTGAATCCTGTCTTATTAACCCTGCACATGAGATAATTCACAATATATCTCATACTTTTCTCATATGGATACTTGATCAAGTGATACTTATGTACTACTTTCAAACATGCACCTACTGAATCATAATATTCTTCAGCAAAATGGACAGTTTGAATGCGCCATTAACCACGCACCCTTAACCCACACACTACACGGCAACATGGATGTTCATTTATCACTGTTCTGAGTTCGAATCCCGAGTATCTCAGCTCTTAAAAAGCATATAAAAATGATCATGCTTGTGATAGTTTTTGGATTCCGCCGTAACTAATAAAACGCGACGCGCGACAATGCGACATTTTGACGAAATGTCGCGTTGTCGCGCGTCGCGTTTTGTTAAAATTTTGACTAATGTACGTATTGTAGCTTAATGACTAAAACGCGACACGCGACAATGCGACAACGCGACATTTCATCAAATGTCGCGTTGTCGCGTGTCGCGTGTCGCGTGTCGCGTTTTAGTAAATATCTTATAATACATACTGCAGTCAATATTTTAACAAAATGCGACACGCGACAATGCGACAACGCGACATTTCATCAAAATGTCGCATTGTCGCGTGTCGCGTTTTAGTCATTAAACTACAATACGTACATTGGTCAAAACTTTAACAAAGCGCGACGCGCGACAATGCGACAACGCGACATTTTGATGAAATGTCGCGTTGTCGCATTGTCGCGTGTCGCGTTTTATTAAATATCTTATAATACATACTGTAGTCAATATTTTAACAAAACGCGACGCGCGGTAATGCGTGAATACATTTCATCAAAATTTTATTAGTTACGGCGGAATGTAAAAAAAACTATGACAAGCATGATTATTTTTCGATATTTTTAAAGGGTTCAGATAGCCAGGGATCGACATCAGAACAATGATAAATGAACGTACATCTAGTCGTGAAGTCCAGAGTGGTTGAGTGTCGTTGCTTAACGGAATGGTTCTATTCAGACTGACCCTTTTGCTGATTTCTTTTTGATACAGCAGCCGTAGGTTTGAAACGATACGAGTACATGTGTATCGCTGGATGTAGTATCCGTATGAAAAAATTATGAGGCATATTGTGAATCAGGCTATGTGCAGGATTAATAATATAGGATTCAAACAGAAATGAAAACAGGCATCACAATACATCATTGTAATGAAATACCGTGCTATTTATACCAATAAACCTTGGGTGAGTGGAGTGGAGCGGAGAAAAGAGTGAGAGGAGTGAGGGAGGGAAAGCTGGCCTCTGGCACTACACGCGTACGCAACTCTACCAAGTGATGTCATTGTTTCTAATATCTTACTGCTAACAGTCCATTCGTAAGGCGTTTTCCCACTATGACGTTCAAAGTCGATATAAACTGTCATTGAGGTGACGGATGGTTAAGTGATATCTAATTCTACTTGGTATCCATCCACTGCTGGCTGAACAGAGGCAGATCTCAGACAAATTCATCAGCGTCGGACAGGACTGTACCACGAAACTGTCAGGAGCCACATTATGGAACATAGTGACCCATTCGAGGACATCACCTGATGAATTTGCCGATGTGGCTTGAATTTTAACAATACTTTAGTTTCTCACAACCTGTAATCACAACCTGTCATCGAAATCTCCAAAGTGATTGATGTGTATATGGTGCTGGTATTCGAACGTATGATAATAACTATCGGGTGTGACTAAGAGACTAACTCTGCTCAGCAAATTGCCCCGCCTTGAATGACAGGGGTACAGTGCGCCGTGATTACAATGAATAGTTGCGCTACTAATTCGTTTTGCTGCTAGAACACACTTGACTGGCTAAATACATATGCAATATGTAAAACAATAAAGAAAGATTTGCATTAAGTTCAAGAAGAGAAGGCCCATTGCAATTTCGAGCACTACTTCATTTTAAAAACCATTGGAGATAACGAAAGACCAGTGAAGTCTGGAATGGAGTATAACATTTTCTGCGCATGCGTAGATTAATTGACTTTCTACACATGCGCACCGGTAACAAAAAGGGAGACAACGCGACAATGCGACATACATTTTGTCGCATTGTCGCGTGTCGCGTGTCGCGTTTCAGTTAATTTGTTAAATGCATACTATGGTCAATATTTTAATAAAGCGCGACGCGCGACAGTGCGACATCGCGACACTTTGATGAAATGTCGCGTTGTCGCATTGTCGCGTGTCGCGTTTTAGTGACTTCTTACATATCTTAGATAGGGCGACAATGCGACAACGCGACATATTCTGACCTTGAAAAGTGTCGCTATGTCGCGTGTCGCACTTTAGAGGAACAGAGAAAATGTTATTCGAAACGCGACACGCGACATCGCGACAATGCGACAAACAGGCGAAATGTCGCGTTGTCGCGTTGTCGCATTGTCGCGCTTTGGTTAATTTTTGACTCATTTTGCTTGTTTTTGAGAGTGCGACAACGCGACAATGCGACAACGCGACAATGTCCCTTCTCGGATTCCATACTCACTATAAAGTGAACATTATCTAAACTATTCGATCGATTTGGTGAAATTTGGCATTTGCCTCTGGAGTAGTATATACACTGTAGTGGAACGGGATAAGGTCTCTTCCAAAATCTTAGTTAGTTTAATTAAGACTTTGGGAGGAACGTGGTCTTGTTTCAATATTGTGTATACTACTCACTGACAATTGTAGTTCATCCAATAGCTTTAGTAGACTATCGCCTCTTCGCTGTTTAGCACAGCACTGCTATATCAGATAGAAAGCATGTCACCTTCTTATTCCTTAGCCACGTCAAATCCATTGAGTATCTCCTGAAATTCTGTTGGACCGTTAATTTGTTGGCGATTGGTGTGTGTCGCCCATGCATTATGCAGTTACGGATGCTATTTAAGGAACGTTCATAATGTATGGCTCGTGAGAGTAATTGCGATTTAAGGGGGATAAGGGAAAAGTGTGTGCCATGTGAATTCCTCCCCCACCACCCTTCCGCTTCTATGTGTACAAACTAATGGATGACTGCCTACCTTTCCCAGACCAAAACGCCCACCACCACCCCCTCCCTCTAGCCATAGATTAAGAATGGTCCCTGAAGTGTTAAGTTTGTCCTGACGGTTGTTGTCCTCACATGTTTGAAGGCATGTGACGCACCTGGTCAGCTCAAATCGTACAAGTAAATACTGACAACAATGTAGTGCCACTCTCACAGCTAGTTACAGGCAGATAATGAAACTACACAAGCTATACACTATTTAGCAAGCAGCCATCACAGGCAGCCATCACGTTAATTATTGATTGCTCAGTTACCATAGGCTACAATGTCCATACATGTATATATTGTTCGAGGTGAATACCCGCCTATGTATTCCATGAATACCCGCCTATGTATTCCATGAATACCCGCCTATGTATTCCATGAATACCCGTCTATGTATTCCATGAATACCCGCCTATGTATTCCATGAATACCCGTCCGTGTATTCCAGCTAAACAATCATTGTTTCAGACATGTGTTTTGTTGTGACAAGGTCGGCAGGTACTTGTATTGTCATTCTGTGGATTTGGACATCCTTGATGACCTCTCTTCATCGTATAATTAAAGGTTCGTTAAAGATATAGTTCGTGTTGTGTGCAGCGCGGTAACAGATTGCTTAACTTTATTGACAATATCATGTCGGCTTGTTTACACACTGCACGAGAGGTTTCCATTTACCATGCTGTTGAATATTTGGACATTTCATGAATATTTGCAAGCAGCTGGAACTGTGGATGACGATGGAAAGATTGTGATACTTTCTGGAGACATTACACACCTGTGAAAATTCTTAGCAACATTTTCCGGGTTATAAGTCAGCAACTTATGCTTGCAACAGGCCACTAACGGAATAGTTACTTCTATAACTGTCGCTAAGAAATATTTATCACAGAGTGAAAATTAGTTCCAAAGTCGAGGTCTTAAATCTGAAAATAATTTCTGTCTGTAACAAAATACAATGTATAACTAGTCGTCTGTTGATGATGCAACATTTATGAATATGAGTGCAACTGCTTTGTTGTTGTTGTTATTTTGTTGTTTTTGTTTAATTGACAAGGCCATTGGATCAAGCTTCAAAACAAATCAAGATATTGGTTGTTTATAGGTTCTCAGGTTTTGTCATTCCAAACACATTAAACGTGAATCGTTACAAGATATTATTATTTCAACTTTCAAAGGGTTAAAATCTATCGCTAGCATGGGAAAACAGTGTGTATAAACCTTTTCATCTAAAATTTGGCGGCATGGTTTAAAGTGTTAATTAAGAGGCCAACGATTCATCTGAGTCACAGAGCTAGCCCAAGGAGGGTCAATTAGAACCCTGAATAGCCGTCAGTTTTGATTTGTCGTTCACTTATAAACATTGCATTGCCAGAAAGGTCTTGCTGCTCACACGCGGTCTTTGTTTTCAGTGGGTTTTACGCCGCACTCAGCAATGGTCTATATATATGGAATAGTCAGGACCAGACAATCAAGTGATTAACAGAATGAGCATAGTTGTTTTTTTTTAATTTTATCACTGCAATCATCAACTATTTTCTGTTAACATTAACATCTCGTTTTTAAATATTTACCTGGACCCGATATTTGTTGTTCGCACGGGGAGATGATGCCTGAATAATTTGTACCTGCGTCCCGGATGGTCAAACATGGGCGGCAATCAAAATGTGAGTGAGTTAATATTTAACGCAATATTTCAGCCATATCGTGACGAGAACATTTAACGGCGAAAAGGACTATATTTACATTAAAACAACTATCACAGTATCACAATTAGCATTAAAACTAACGTGGAAAGTTAAAACTGATATCATTATATGGACAATACAATATAAAAACAGGCTATAGATAGCCAACAACACAAGGTAGATCACCACACTAGGGGCCATGGGGACTTACAGTACCTTTACTACCTGCATGGGCCCTAGATGAAATCAAAATGTGAATGCACGAGGTAGTTTAATCTACTTTTGAGGAATTATATCCGAACCCTTCAGACATTTCACTCAGTTACTCTCACAGCTGTTTCATGTAAGTAAAGTGAACTAGAATTTGATCGAGCAGACAGCCTTTTTGGCAACTTTTAATCGCTCGGTATGAATTAAGCACAAGGTTGGTGTTCCGCTAAAGGCTAACCATAAGTCTTCCATACGTAATGGTTAAAAGAGTACGAAAAAAATCGAGTTTATTTGTTCTTTAAGACTGCACGTTGTCCAGTTGACCAGTTGTCATATTTTGTGGAAGCCGTGATGCCGACGGCTTGTTTAAACCGACCGACCAACCTGTTTCACGATAACTACATTTGGTTAGGTGCCTGACTCTTGAGGACGTGGGTTCGAATCCTGGATAGGACTCAGTCCATCAAAAGTGCTAGAATCTGTGTTTTACTGAGAAAGCTTAATCCCAAATATAACGTGCGACATTTGTCCAGCTTTTATATACTACTCAAAAAAAAAGAAACGCATGGCTGAAAATTGTTATGTTTATACACTTAAGGTTGAGGGTCCCTATTCTCGAAAGGATCCTAGCCCCAGGGTATCCTAACTTTGATCCTAGGGTCTAGGATAGGTGTCCTAGAATATTCTAAAAAAGCATCCTAGCGCTAGGATATCCTAACTTAGGACAAATATTAGGATAGGTTCTGACTTGTCCTAAGTTCATCTCAGTGGAAATCAACATGGTGTGGTACTTGTTTGTTCACCAATTTTGACGTTGTGAAAACTTAATTACAGCTGAATTTACAACAGCACGTAGTTTTTGTGAGTTAAGAAGACTTTTTGAGTTGAAAGCATCAATTTATCAGTAGTGAATAAGATTTACTTGTTGCAATACACATATTCTTTAGATCTACAAACAATATGTATTTTTATTCTTACCTATTCTATCCCTTTCTATTCACAACATTACTCTTTTCTGTCACATTCCTCTAAAATGTCAAGTTCAACTTTATAAGGGAAGTAACTTCTGTATATTTCGTAAGTGAACTGTCACTTTGTGAGATGACGCATTATGAAAGTTAAAGTCATGATAATCATTAAGAGAATCAAAGGAAAATATTTCTTGCACGTCTTAAGTTTTTGGCAGACTTTCAAAATGACGACAAATGTTATGTCCTAGTTTAATAAATGAAATTGATATGATGAAAATATCGAATATGTTAACATGTAACAATACTTAGATCTGATAAAATAGTTTAGATCTATTCGAGTACAAGTTCACGCTATTTTTCTGGATACAGTGTATGAATTTTGATTATAAATATAATTAATTACAATTTCTTCTTGATCAAAGTCCACCAAAAACTGAATTTTACCACTTTCAAAGCTTTTACTTTCTATTTCTAGTCTCACCATTTGTCTTGTAAACGAGATCGCAGCTACATATGTGTTTTTCATACAATGACTTATAGATAATATTTAGGTGAACTTAATGAAGTTTTTTTCTATCTCATCTACTGAAGAGATCGCTATCCTAGCCAGGATCTGTTACTCAGCTTAGGACAAGGATAAGATCGTTTCGAGAATGGGTCTTATCTTAACAGTAGGATGTCACAACTCCTGTCCTAACTAGTTAGGATCTGTCTTAGCTGGGACACTTTCTAGAATAGGCACCTAGTAACACAGGGCAGCCATGAAGAAAACCTTAATTAACATTAACGGTTCAATGCTGCAAGAAACTGTGCGTCACACATCAGAGGTGTTCCAAGGTCAAGGTCGCAGAGCAGTCAGTATCTTGTGTGGCCACCATTAGCATCAATGGTTGCTTGGCATCGGAGTCCCATAGACTAGACCAGATTCCGGATTAAGTGCCTGGGAATGAGTTCCCTCAAGGCCATAAACAGAGCAGGTAACGTCTGTGGTTGAGGGTCACGCTGTAGCACCTGACGATCCAATTCGTCCCACAAATCTTCAACAGGGTTAATATCCAGTGATTGTGAGGGCCAATCAAGAACCTGAACGTTGTTCTGTCCTAGGAAATTCCTGGTTATTCTTGCTGTATGTGGCCGAGCGTTATCATGCTGAAAAATGACGTTCTGACGATTCATGAAAGGAGTGACATGAGACCTGATGATTTCATCACGGAAATGTCGAGCTGTCAAATTGCCCTGGACCTGAATGAGATCTGTCCTGCCACTCTATGAGATTTCAGCCCAAACTACGACACTGTCACCACCAAACCTGTCCACTTACTGTACACAATTTGCAACATAGCGTTCGTTACGACGTCGATATACACGTGCTCTTCAGTCGGGACGTCGCAGCATGTAACGTAACTCATCACTGAGTATAACAGTTCCCCACCTTTGCAATGGTCATGGGAGGTGTTGTCGACACCACTGTCTGCGTTGTTGACAGTTCTTGACATAACGACAGGTCTTCGCAAAGGTCTTCTGGGACGAATGCAAGTAAGAGGCCCAGATCACCCGATTCTGTCAGTCGCCTCTTACGACGAACATCGATTGGTAAAAACCAATTCTTCTTTAAGTACATTTAAGTGCAATGACTTTTGATCGGTGTACATGTCAACAGGGTTAATGTTATTACTTACAAAGTGCAACTAAGTTTTATCAAAAGATAATACAAGTTAAACCTTAAGATAAAGGTGATCAAATCAAGCAGAAGTTTAAAACTTTTGGAGTTCAATATGTATGCACGTATTGATTTCAAGATAACTGAATTTCTAATTCTCCCAAGTCAGAAATATCGCACTTGTGGTGACTTGTTTCCTATGAGCAAAATTGCTAACGTCAACCACAAATCCCTTCATTGTTCATTTTCAAGTGTCATTTCTAGGAGTTTTTGCTCACTTGTCCCAAATTCGATAGCCATAATCAAGCACGGGAAGATGTAAGACACCAAAATATAGCTATATTCTCAGTGTGGCGCATATGCATGTTTTTGTCTAACTGTTTGACACATGTTGTACCCTTGGCCTCATGGCCATCTATAAGAAATACATGATGATGATATATTGAATAAATATGAATATCTCGTCAATATGACCATTTCATTAGTATCATTTAGTATCATTAATGGTAAGTGTCTCTGGATAGATTCGGTTTAAAGTGAACTGTAAGTACTTGGCAGCAATACCAGCGGTGTCAAATACCAATAAACCACTACTGAGTTCCAAGGTTATCTTGATCATATTTGATTCCATTTTGTGACATCAAACATCAAAGCAATTGATATTTCCATCAATACCATTATTAAGGTTCATCTGTAATACAAACCATCTTCAATTATATATGCAGATATATCCTCATAAGAACAGTTAGTGTTACCATCGAAAGTATCTTTAATGCACAACTTTAATAGAAACGGTCCCGGAAGGAAACCTTGGTGGACACTAACCATCATCACCCAGAACAAGAAACTGATTAATGTCCCAGCTTGTTTGTTTTCAGAGAAGCTGCTATTCCACACTAATACCTTTCATTCACACCACAAGCAATGAGTACAGTGTGTGAAGGTTAATTCTGGTGCCAGAATAATTCATAAAACCAAACTCACTCACCCACTCATTGACACCACTTGATTGCAATTTTAACTTTATTTTTTTTTTCTTTTTCAGATCTCTTGCTAACATAGCAAAAGACAGCTCGAGATATTTTACTGCAGCCTGTTACAGAAAACAATTCAAATGTGTAAGTTGATAATAAGTAAAGCATTTTTAAATTTGTCAAAATGTTAGAGTGGTAAATATTTGTGCTCCTGTCCTTAAGGTATTACTTTGGCTCTTTTAATATTGTAGAAACCCCGAGTCTTCTAAGGCTAAATAAAAAAAGGAAATGTTTACGGGCACAGCCGCGTCACCTTTATTTGACCGCGTAACATATTTTATTGCCATTTAAAAAAAATACTTTGCCGCGTCCCGATCATCGATTTGTCCACTATAGGAATGAATGTCTGTAAGAACGAGGGTGACAGAATCTACAACTCATTAACACGTGCTAAACTTGCCAAGCTGTATTTCTGAGAGAAAAAAAATATAAATGTGTTCCTCCTTAGTCACTGTCTTTTACCAAAAATAAAAACGCCCTGCCGCCCTCCTCACTTCTGAAAAAGATATACCCGAGAAATATTTTTTTTCTGCAGCCTAAGATGTATGACCTTGTTCCAGTTTGTGTTTACATTTCTCCTAGCAAATAATTTATTATTGAAATGCTTCTGTTTGTACTTTCAACATAAACGTGAGTGAGTGAGTAAATGAGATTACTTTTAATGGATTTCCCTAGGCCCAAATAGACAGTGGTCACTGCAAACAGGATCAACGTCAAACGTTACTTACGAACCAAGTCAACATGACCTTCACAAGGGGGTTGCATACAGGAGATATATACTGAGTCAAAATAGAAACTTCACATTGTTTCTTCAGGGCACTATTAAAGAACAGGAGATGGTAAGATGGTTAAATTCTTATTATTTCATTCCTGAACTCTGCGTGTTGTACTCGATACACTGACAGTGCCACAATCCGTTCCATTAGGCTACACCGCCGTTCCAAAACATGGGTATGCAGAATGTCAAATCACAAGAATAAAAATGCAAAATTTCTCAGTTCAATATTGTGTATGGCCGCCCCGCGCATTCACCACTGCCCAACAAAGTATCCTCATTGACTGCCTGATGCTTGTGAACACGAGGATGGGGATTCTGCGCCATTGCTCTTGGAAGGCAGCGCCTTTCCATCGGAGGTGATGCTGGGCCCACAGCAGACGTTGACGTTGATGAAACAGCGTCAATAATGGCCCACGATATGGACGTCGAGAATGGAGATTGACAGCCCGCAACCGATTTCGAATGGTCTGTGAGGACAGTCGACCTCTAAACATCTCAGCCCTGATTCGTGTAGCCGGCAGATATCTGTCACGTAGGTAACGTAGGAGGATTTGACGGTCTTCTGCTCGTGACGTCACACGTTGACGACACGACCGATCACAAGTGGTGCTGTTGTAGACGAACTGTACGAAGTGAACTGAAGTCATACACAGTACGACGGCTGCATCCCATTGTCCTTTCGACGTCAATAACTGATCTTCCCGCATGCAACATGCCAACGACACCTTCACGCTACACATTTGACAATCGTGACATTTAAAGCACCGTTAGGACTGTGGTTTAAAAGTGTTTTTTCCAGTTCTTGAGGTCAGTGCAAACACGTGAACTTTAAGAAAGCTTCGATGCAAAGATCACGTGAGCGACTGCACGTACAAAACCAGATTTGGCACTAACGTCATTTGCACGACGACTAGATGGGTTTTGAGTGGAGTTTGCTAACGTTGTTTCTAGAGTCGAAAGAGAGGGATCCCATTTCGGATACATAGACGTATCATCAGAGAAAAGATATTCATTATTTTTAAAAACTACATTTTGTGAATTTTTTTTTGACTCAGTATATATTGTAGTGCTAAACCGAGAGCAAGAGAGTAATTATACATATAATACACCTACCAGTGTGAAAGACTACCTTACTTGAGGTTTGTTTAGACATCCACCGTTGCCATGAATTTCCAACGTGTAGACTGGGCCACAGGGGGTCGGAAGCCAGACAACGCATTTATTATCACGGCAGCGGTTATCCAGAATGGACTTGACACATTATACCCATGTGGCACCCTGATCTTAGATGTAACGAGCGAAAGTTGTAATCACTAGCCTACCCCGTCGCGCCCCTCATCCTTCACGAAGTGCTGGTATGGTGATCTACCTTCAGTTGTCGGCGATCTATAGCCCATACTGTATCGTCCTAATTTGAAATTCAATTTCAGAGAGAGATGCCAGTGTCATTTCTTGATACTGCGATATTCTAGTTGGCTTTACTGTCCTGTTATTTTCATGTATTTATGGTGAATTCAAAACTTGTTTTAGTCAATACATGACTCAGGCATTACCGATGTGAAAACTTTATCTCTCCATCCTATCCATATATTATGAACGGTCCCATAGTAGTATTTTGTCTTAAAATCGACATTACATCCATTGAATACTTTCAGATTGCCTCATTACGACTACCGTAGATTACAGCCTCCAATACATTATAAAATCAGAGAGGTAGGTAGGGCTTGCCTAACGCTCGTGAGGGGTATAAAGTTTTGGGTAGCAGTGTAGCCGAAGTTCTTCAATGACGGTTTGAACTGTGTATAACTGTTGTAAATGCTTTGTTGGTATTTGTGCACGGTGACCCAAGCTCACCTTTTGGCTGCCTTTTCGCTTGACAACGGTGCAAGAAATGCACGCCGCACTCCACAAATAAAGAATCTGTTATCTGCAGGTCAAAACTGCAGTATATTTAGTCATTAGTTTGGCGTCTACTTCATGTTGAACGGATCCCCCCTCCATCCCTTCAAGAGTGCACCTCAACAGTGTGCACCTCTGAAAAGGCTGTATCCGGTTCTGTTATTGATAACATATCTTCGTTGATCGGGTGACTGAAATATGCAACCCTCGCATTTGGTGCATTCGAGGTTTGCCTGCATTCACATGTTATTGAATATGTTGAGTGCTGACACATAAACCTGAGTCAACACTTGATAAAACGCCCCAACACAGACACATAGATTGCACTTTGGTGCTCAGTGAACGCTCATAAAACACGCTCCTAAATCAAGCATCTGCAACGAAAGGAAATTGAAAGTATTCTACGAGGCCCTGTGCAAATACTTGTGACGGGTTGACTTCGCGAAACTAGAAGCTCACACAATTAAGTGAGTGAGTCACAATAAGGAATGATTTAGCTTTGATTTTTTTTAAATTTAAAGCCGGTTGCCATCAGCTACCACTAACTCAAAGGCCCTTTATACGATGGTTCAGTACTAAATAAAAAAAATGTTATGTATTCATGTTTGTCCAACTTCTAAATGCCTTTTACTATTGCGAAAACACTACTTCATATCTGTATGTATGCCTTCTGCACTAAAACATGAGTTCACTGAGTCAGAATGTATACAGAAACGTTTCTCCTCATCATAAATAAAGCAATATATTATCTTTAAGTAGTGTTTTATTCTGTAATAACCATGAAAATGAAACGATACATTTGATATCCGGAATGATACACAAATTTCTAAGCCATAAATATTTGAAACTTTCGAAAGTTTCCGATGTTTCCCTGCCAGGGGAAACATTCATTTTCCAATCCTCATAAACTTAGAAACGATTCGGAAACTTCATCATCTGATGCCTGATTCATACGAACATGCCATCCTTCGACGTGGTTGTTGGTACGGGGACCGGTAGAGGGGAAATGGTTCCATTCTGATCTGACTGCGCTGTCAACCACACATCAGTAATCGCTAAACATTAACACTCTTGGATTGGTCAAGAGCATGTAAAATGACATCGTATATCAGGGGCAAGGCGGGTGGACATCTAACAGATGGATTGTTTGCAAAGCAAAGTCAGTCTGAAGTCCAAACCGTTGTACATTACGTCAGATGGCTTGACAAAAAAACAAGTAGCCTTTCAAGTCACAGTGGAAGATGTCTCTGGTGGCGATCTGGGCGGTTGTCTCGAAGTCAGCCGCTACCAGGTAAAGTCTTAGAATTGTGAAAAAGCTATGGTAAGTTGTCTCCTTCTTGTCTGGTAATAGGGCACAGACATCTTCTGGTGGACAAAGGCATGCATGGTCTATAACTGGAACATACCATCAGCAAAGTATGTGTCTGTAGAGACAAGGTGTAGTAGGTTGGCGGAAGTAGTCATCATCTTGTCGTCAAAAAAAGGAGGGAGTTGCTATTGCTGGATGTCTGAGTGTAGGCCGGTGACACGTGGATGTCAGATCTCTGGTGAGGCGAATGAGGTCTTTCCCTTGCACGGGACTCGTACAGGCTGCTGTTGATATTGTAGAAGTTTGGTGTGCATTCAACAACATCTTCACTTTCTGTCCGTCGATGCAAGGGTGGTATAACTGACCAAAGACAATTTATACCCCGTTTTGAAGATTAAAATAAACAACAGTAAATACATGTCATGAACGTTTAATCAATTACAGTCAGTACGATCTAAACTGTTCACTTCTCCATACACCCTGAACATACCTGAGCTGAGCCTATCCCTATTGATTTGGGTGGCACCTTTAATTACAGTTTACTTTATGACAAGCACCCCCAGCTTGTAAAACAGGATTAGTTTTAATCTCCTTTAGTGTGGCGGCAAACCAGGAATAAACCGTCCATGTTTTCAAACGAAAATAGCGTTAGAAACATTAATTTCACTGCTAGAAATTGCCCAGCTTGAAAACTTAAATGTTTTAATACATGTCTAAGGAAACATAGAAAAATATGTTCATTGTAACAAGCAGTTTCTATCACTGACAAAAATGTGTATTATTTACACTTATGTGTCTGCCTGCCTCTTTGCTAATGACAATATGCAATACACAACTTCAATGACTGACCACATGCAATCCTGAGTTCTGCCGCTGCCACATTATGTAATTACACAGACAGACAGATGTGATTCTTGTATACATGACATGTTATTTTGCCTGTGGGTTGCATACAAATTACATCCATTTTCCTCGGATGACTGGATGAAGTGCAAACGCAGATTGTCAGTTTCTGCATTGCACTTGGACGGACGATAGTTTCCAGCCACGCAGTAGTTCACCATTTCAGTATTTGTTGAATCGATAGCAGATGCAGAGAGCATGTATTTACAAAACCCAACATATCTGTATAATTCTTTGTAGATAACAACTTCTTCTATTGTATATGATGCTTCATTTCGGTATGGATATTTATACCTTGTCTCTTGGTAAAGGTATTTGAATCCATACCGAAACGCCGTATCATTAACAATAATAGAACATGTTATCCATAAAACAAATTTTCCTTTCTTATTACTCACCATACTTTTCAAATGCCAATCGAACAGATCATGTCTATATACACAGAATGAACCATCGGCGTATCGGCACATGAAACACTCTTCGTTACACCTGGTTTCAATAGTGTAAAATAATCCGCTCTTTTTGGTAAGTGATTAGGTACAGACTAGTATCGGATGTATGCAGTTGTTGATGTTTAAAGCTGATCCTTTGGTTAAAACTGATAATCTGACCAGAGCAAACTGAATGAAGGCGCTGTGAATGATAAATATACAAGGGCCTCGTGTAAGCCTCGCTGAGCCTTACGATGTCTCTTTGTCATGGAGTTTGGGATTACCTTATCTTCAAATTCACGTGTTAACTTGCAGAATATCCCACGCGATTAACAGTGCTCGTGACACACTATTCATGTGTTGCCTTCCAACTACTTAGTCAGTCACTATCCAACCTGATGTGAAGAGAGATATGATACTCTTCTATTGTATTTAGCAAACGCGCGAGGTCAGGGCAAACATATGTTGGGAAAAGGATAGAGAGCATGAGCTGTTTGCTTACAGCATAGCGTTAAGAGGCTCTTTAAGTGGCATTTTAGTTGAAATAAAATTCAAGAAACATTTGTGACGTTTAAGTTGTTTTAACCACGACAGGGCCAAATGTCTGATAGTACGCCATTGAAATAAATGTAAATACAGTAGGAAATACATGCTTTGACCGGATTTACGTATGTTTCCAGAAGTTTCCCAATGCGGGGATTTATTTTATACAAATCTATATGCTCGTCATACACTTCCGTATACACAAGCACCTCGTTCATATATGCCATACATTGTCAGGTATTTTCAAACATGAATTACAAAACAGATACCATAGCAAATAAATGATCGTTCAGCTTTTCCAGTGCATTCCTTTGAATTTCGGTGAGTGCAGAAATTAGCCCGACAAAGACCTCGCTTGTTCAATTATTGAAAATACTGATTCCGACATGAATATAACATTTCAGTGGGTTATTGTTTTCCTAAGGAGGTGGAGTGCTTTCTATAGCATTCTGATATTCCCCCCGAACGGAAGCCCTACCCTACTAAGGTACAAAATATATATGTTACAGAATTGTAGTGAATAGTCTCCAGACTTTTCGCCATTTTTTTCTTTACAGTTTATTTATTTTTTTAATGATTTTTTCTGTAAAATATGGTCATTTCAGAGACTGGTTGTTAGTCTAGTAGGGACGGTTGAAAGACAAAAGACAAAATGGTCACTCGTGTTATACTTTTGAATCATATTTAAACGTTCGTTCTTGTCCCGGGATAAATGTATATTTCCAGTTTCAACCAAATGTACATTCGAAGGATATCGAAATTAAGGTTAAGCTATTTAAAACACATTTACAATTAAGCCCCAAACTAGATTGTCACAGTTTGTACTGCAGTCACAGAACGCTCTTATTTTCTTTTCCACCCAGCCCTTACTGTATTGCTTACGCCCTAAATGATCATGAAGCATGACTAGATACTATTATTTCCAGGTTCAGGAAAACTCACTGCAGGGATCGGGTTATAGAGAAACACACCAATATTAAACACCCATGGCTGGCGTGACCAGCATCTCCAGTAACATTTACAACTGCCTTCATTCGCAAGTGGTGAGAAATACAATGAGGGAATGAAGCACTGGCTTTTGACCTGACAAGCTAATGCTTTCACCATGAGCGTACTCGATCATTCCTTGATGCTGTCCAAGAATTTCCATGTGTAAATTTGTTACACGTTCAAGACTGAATCCAGTTTTGTCACCATATATCTTTCATTCTTTATGTCAGTGACATGATCTTTACACTGGTAATTTAAAACAGGTATGTAAATAATAATTGTTTACTATCTTTCCCAAGTTAGTTGTCTATCTATTTATCACTTTTTAGTTTCTATTTCCTTGAAATTGTCTATGAAGGTACATTTAACAGTTTCGCCCAACAACAGTAAAACATGCAGATAATAAGTTCGGTAATTTGACAGATTAATAAGTACACACTATATTCCATGATATTGGGATGCCAAAATGATTAACATAATTATATAATGTATAACAAATCAGACATCAAAAGCAAAATGAAAACGCATGAGCAACATAAATGCTGTCAGGCTGTAAGCTTTCAATGATTATTGAAACTGCTTAGTTAACTAACTTTATGAACCAATTACAATCACTGGAATTGTTTTACAATCTACACAAGAAATGGAATCAACATAGGTGTACAGTACATTCGATCGGGTTGCTGAAATTCGAGAAAAGGTCGTTATCATATAATATCTGTATTCCGAATCAAAAAGAGATCATACCAAGTATGTGTATGGCTATACCTTTACAACAGTAATTTATACCGAGAATCATAATTGTAAACAAAAAGTCACTGTGTTCTGTAATCTGATTGGCTGAAAAACATGATCAAATGGGATTTGATTCCCGGAAATTGCAAGACTATTCGTTGCGTATTGACACGTAGAAACATCGCAAACAATTGTTTTGTTGCGTCATCCACAGTGGTGACGTCATTCAAATCATATTGTGACGTAAAGTCAGAATGACGTCACAAATAAGCAGTTCCAGATGCTAGTATGGAACCAGCTGAAACGGCCAACAGATGACACTTCACCGCTGTACCCGTACTCGATGTAAAGGAGTGCAGACAGTAAAACCCTTTGTTTACTTTTTTTGTTCACAATGTCGATAAACATAATGTGTTGGCCACTTTCCGGGAGTTATTGAGCATTTGAAGCCCGAGAATACATTTGGAGCCGTCGGCGTCAGCTTCAAATACTCCATAGCACCCGGAAATTGGCCAACACAGAATGTTTATCTCATAAATACATTGTAATAATCTTTTTTGAAAGTATAGATAATGAAAATTGTTATAATCAGTCAGATAACTCATACAAATGAACACTAAGATTGGGGACCTATCGTTTCATGTGTGTGAATATTTGTGCGTGTGTCCGTCCTAATGTAATAAGCAATGTCTCCATGTATGGCCTATGTAAGAAGTGTGCCTGAGGTGACAAAAAGTATAAACGATACAGCCTACTGATCAGAAAGTACCCTGACACCGACCCATCGCCACCACACCACCCTATGCACACACCTGTGAAATGTAAATGCAGAGATAAAATGCAAAGGTTCGTTTGTTTAAAACCCCTTAAATGGGTGTTAATGGGTGCAAGCGAGATCATTTGCAGATTTCAAACGTCGCTCACTATGACCGCCGGATGACAAGTATATTTCCTAACGTTAGTGAATTTGGGTAATACGGTCATTTTGTGTGGTGCACCCAAGTCAACTGTGAGAGAAAAATAGATCTTTACTCTCACCGGGGAGGATGATTTAAATACCATCTTTTGAAGTAGTACTTGCCTAGATTTAGCTGTGTATCGGGGTAGACTGAAGTATTCAGCCATTTCACACCCTGTTTCGTTTACCTTCACATTGACAGGCGGGTAGTCTTCCAGGTGTGAAACTATTTGCAGTGCACAATACTGTCATGGCGTATGAACACAATGTATGCAAAATGGCTCAGCCAATGATACTAGCCTCAGTTCGGTCCAGCTTCTATGCCCTGTTTCCCTTGAAAGCATTTGTGACCAATGTCAGTGTAGTGCACCGTGTGGTCGCATGAGAAGAGATAGCCTTATACAAATGGGGAAACTGTAAGTGCAATCTGATTTATTTCTGACTTATTCAAAATATGCCACTTGAGATGTGCACATTACACATTTTTTATATCTTTGAGTGTCGTTCTCGAAGTTGGTGGTTTAGAGATGACAAGATTCACTTTGTGGTCGGCTGACCGTCGTATTTGATAAGGATGCTGTCATTGTAAGCTTTCGTATATATGTTAACGACTAAGAACGAATCTCATACATTAAACCTTTACTGTACATTAAACATGCACTATTCAAAAGAAATGATATTTGTAAAGAACGTGTTACTTCCTGTGTGTAACAGTATGATGTGTACATACTTTCTGGTATATGAGCCGGAGGCTTTTTGTACAATAAACCTTTTGACTTGGCTTGAGATGACAAGGCTTAATGGATGATCAACTTGATTAATGGTTTTGACAATGGTTTTATGTATGATTAACTTCTTTAATTCATATAATTTATAATTTATATACATTTATTCTTTGTGCCGAAGTCTTAGGATTACAAATAATAATACGGTGAAGGGAATTCAAATAGGCAACATCAAAAAATCTTTGCTGGCTAAATTTCCAGATGAAACTACACTCAACTTAGTTGGATCTGAAATAAAAAGTCTCTACGCTACAGTGAAGTCATTATCTTTTTGTGCTAGATTTTCAGGTTTAAAAGTTAGTGCTGGAACAAAAATACATTGATATGGATAGGGTCAAGGAAAAGGTCTAAATATAAACTATGTGAAGACTGGAATTTTCATACACAAACACAATTTAAGCTACATGTCATTGAGTTTGCAATGGAATTAGAAAATATGGTAGCCTAAAGTACGCAAATGAATTTGTTAAGACAGAAACTATCAACAAAGAGAACACTAGAAATGTAGTGTTAAAATCTGTGTTTCTACCGAAGCTTATGACAATCATCTATTAAAATATTTTCAGGGAAAACAATTTCATTTTATCTTAAAGTTTAAACCAGATAAGATAAGCCCGAGGTAATGTTGCTATAGCCAGAATATGGTGGCATTATTGTACCTGTTGAGGAAAAAGTAACTGCAGCTCAGATTATTAGCGAGTAAATTTCAGTGATTAAACATATTTTTTCATTTTTACTTTTTTAACATAAATGTGATGGCTTTGGCTGTTAGGCCATATATTTTTAAAAATATTGCTTAAATATTGCCTTTAAACTAAAAAATACACAATAAATCAATAAAATTTGAGGTCCCTTAAAACATTCTGCATGCGCCTACTTTACAAAACTTAAGACCTACGCAAAGTGGAAAAGTTACCTTAAAAAAGCATATACTGGTATGTAAACTATAATTTGATCGTAAAAAAATGTGCAACTCTCAATAGTGTGCATTTTTACATCACGACATGAACTATTAAAGTGAAACAAACAATGATCCATCAACGTTGCACTCAAAATATTGCAAGGCTATTTATCACTTCAAAGAATAACTGAAAAAATGCTACCTTGAGCGACACAAAAGACTGTGCTACTCTGACTTTAAAGTCCATGCTTTCTAAAATACGTGGATAGTCAAGTGTTTAAAGCTTTCGGTAGACCCGCTGAAGATCCGTGTTCGATCCCCTCATGAGTACTATGTGTAAAGCCCATTTCATGTGCCTCTGCCATAATGCGCTGGAATGTTGCTAGATGCGTCTAATAAATATACTCTCTCTCAGAGTTTCGTTGGCGTCATGTACATGGAAAAGGACAAAGACTGTAAGGTTAGAATATGTTTAGAATTAGTTTAGAAAGCGGATATATTGTGGAATAAACTCGATGGCAAGAAGTACCACCACCGAACCACAAAGTACGGAATAATATGGCATCATCGTACCTTAATGATCTTGCTCCTAGGAATGTAGCATCTAAAAATGATTTCGTAGATCTGTTGATGTATATGTATCACTCTCTTTCTGGGTAGATTATCTGAAAGTGTCAAAAGCTGAAGGAATGGTGTAAATTCAGCACGGGTCCATGCATGAAGCAAATGTACTTATTTCCCCACAGTGCCTAGTATTTTCCATCCACAGTTATAATGTGGAATGATTCTACAGTGGGAAAAAACATGTGAGTGAATTCTCCTAAACCTAATGTTGTTTTAACAAGAGGGAACGCTCCTCAATACTTTGATTTCGGACCGAGAAACGTTGATATCATCCTTACAATACTACGTTGCATATGTAGTCAGCTGAATTATGTCCTATTCCTTGGTGGTGTAGAAGATAACCCAAGCTGTTCTTGTGGAAACTTTTGCAAAACTTCTCATCAGTTTGAGTGTCAATGGTATACTTAACAGAGAATTGCCATGATACCTAATTTACACAGTGTTACCAGTATGAATGCGACAATGTGGATTTTACCGTTGGCATAAATGAAAACATATTTAAAATCGTTAAAACATATGTCAATGTGAAAGATTCTTGTAATTATTGCAGTTGTTCCACTGTTTTCCATATTTCTGGGTTTTTCTGTCCATCTTGTATAAAACATGTAAATAATATTTATGTAAACAAAGGTTTGTTACTGCATGCAACAGAATAAGAAATGAAGACTGGGTAAATCATTCTTCGTGCCTTTTGAAAGTGGATGGTTTAAGTTTCTTAGCTTCACATGAGTGTCCATATGACTGAAATGTTGCCGATGTCACTCACATGACTGTAATATTTCTGTTCTTTGTAACATTTTGGTTGATTCATGGCCCATTTTAAATGCACCTAAAACTGATCTTGAGACCTCCCATATTGATACGCTTGGTAAAAATACGCTCGTAAATCACCAGGATCAGATGGTTTGGGTGCAGAGTTCTTACAAGCTAGCAACAGCTTGATCTTAACAATATCGATAAAACTGTTTAATAAGATCTTTGATACTGGGGGATTTTCCAGCACAAACGGGGGAAAGTATTATTTTGTCCATTGCATAAATCTGGTGACAAAGATAACCCAAATAATTACCGAGGCATATCCGTAATATGTGTGTTGTGTAAAATAATTCTCTTCAGTTTTGAATTCTAGACTTAAACAGCGGCATGATGACCAAAACTGTATAAGTGAAGGGCAGGGCCATGCATGGAAATAACATTTTTGCTTTGCTATTCTTTACGTCAGAAATATTCATCCAGGAAAGGTGGTAGTTTTTATTGTCTTTTTGTTGATTTTTTTCTCAAAGCGTTTGAATCAAGAAGAATTTATGTATTTCCAAACAGTCTTGCCGGGTAAAACGTTTAGCGGGTAAAAACGATTTGGCATACTAGTAGTGAGTACATTTGTGACAGTCCGATAATTTTCATTATTTCTAAGATTGTAGTTACTGTTATCAGAAACATTCCCTGGAGCAAGATCAGAAATATTCAGGAATTGGGTGACTTACCATTTTGTAAAATAATGCTAATTTACAAATTTCTCTCCGTTTCGTTAAGGAAGTCAGATCTGTCTGGTGATATAGTTTCC
The DNA here is from genome assembly GCF_037392515.1 of Haliotis asinina. Classification (NCBI taxonomy): domain Eukaryota; kingdom Metazoa; phylum Mollusca; class Gastropoda; order Lepetellida; family Haliotidae; genus Haliotis; species Haliotis asinina. The sequence continues at coordinate 47,679,887 of NC_090281.1, forward strand.
CACGGCCCCTACGTCTAATTGCACCACACACTGTGTGTAAGACACCTCCATGAAAGTATTCTAGTCACAAGACTGTTCGTTTGTACAATTGTCCCAGAACTGAAAAAGGGGATTTATGTATTCAACATATGTCCTATTTGGGATTTTTAGTAAAGTACAATTTCTACTACTTTTTGGGTTGATTCTCACCCGTACCCTCACAGTAAGGCACCTACTCGGCCAGCACCCAAAGTCAACCGCCTAGCCCGCTCAGCCACCGCGACTAGGCGGTTGAATTTGTGTGCTGGCGAGTAGCACACACAACACAACACCTGAATAAAAAAAAACTATGTAAGACAGTCCACGAATACCTAAATTACTGTGGTCCGTGTTTCGTATCTACCTATTCCAGCTTTTAAAGAAAATCGTATTTACCGTTAACACTGACATTCCGAAAACTAATACCAACTCTGGTATCACTATCTATAGCGTTTTTTAGAAAATCTGTCCCCATCATCCCGACCGGTGGAGCTCAAACCTATATCCCCATCCCACTTCGTAGCGGGGGATACTATAACAGGTAACGCGAAAATATTTCTAAGCATCGTTCATTGACATTGCCGAGCCAGAGCTGAATAGAATCACCACGGTAGTCTAGGTTGCACTGCCAACAGCTACCGCTTCTTCCATCATAAAAAAATGTTTCATATGAAGCGCACATCTAAAGCCAATAAACATTGTCGTCTCCCTCGGCCAGGTTCTGTCAAACATATCTCTCGGAACGGAACAGAACAAATATCACATATCGTGACACAGAACATAGAGCAATTTGATATATATTAAAACATTGAACAAAGTCCAGTTTTTATGAACTTGGCAATTTTAGAGTTAAATGGTGAATAGTCACATTTCATTAGCTACACAATAGTAGGATGCTTACAGAAATATCGGGGAAGAAATTGATATCTGAGGGCACTGAGTGCTGGGCAGTATAATAGAAGGTGAAGTTTCACATAGCCAGAGTGGGGCAGAAAGTCAAGTCTCACACAGCCAGAGTGGGATAGAAAGTGACGTTTCACATAGCCAGAGTGGGAGAGAAAGTGACGTCTCACATAACCAGAGTGGAATAGAGAGTCAAGTCTCACATAGCCAGAGTGGGACAGAAAGTGAAGTTCACATAGCCAGGGATTTGGTCTTCTCTGTGATTTATTACCGAAACGTTGACCTTCTAGAGCGTGCCAAAACAAAATGGCAAGGAAGGCGCTGGCAGTCTCTACGCACCGCTCACTGGTGGGATTATATCAGTGTTATGGGATTACATTGTTGTTACAGTCACATGGGTTATACAGAAAACAGAAACGACAAAGAAGCGGATTGAGTATATAGGTATTTATTAACAGTAAAGCACCAAACTGTAAATGGAATTATAACATTTAAACAGTATCTACTGCACACATTGTACCGATATTAACATTTGTCATTTAGGGGCACTAAAGCACTAAATTGTAAAAGATATGAAAATTTATAAACTCTGCCAATAAGATAACATATAATACTGGATCTGCATAGGACTAATCATGGAAATTTTATTTTAACTTTACTTTATCTTTAATAAATGTGATGCCCCATCAGTATACTGGATAGGAGAGAGGTCACCAGAAGCCCTGCGTTTGCCATGATGGCATAATTCTATTAGCTAGTGGCATTGATTGAACATACTAAATAAACGACACAGACTCAACTCACTAAATAATAATATTCCAGTAGGTGAACAGATCTCATACTTAAATTGGTGATCACTTTCGCACCCAATTTCAACTTTGGGTGACTCCCAGACTTTAATCCCTTGAAACGATAATGCTTAAACAACATATCACATCCAAATATTTTACCCTCAACCTATGGGATCGACGTTTCGATAAGACCTTGTCTTTTCGTCACCACCTTGTAAGCGATCAGGGATAATCCTGTTGTTACAAGCAGAGGGGTCGTATCATGCTCAGTTTTATCGGGGTCTTCTCGTTTATCCACCACCTATTGTTCTAGGTGGACAAGTCACTGAAGCGGAATAATCCTCAAGACAATAGATGTCCCTGAAATTTTGTTCCCTGTGAAATAAGATCCCCCCTTGAATGTAGTAGTAAAAAAGTAAGTCTTTCTACATTTTTTTTATTTCAACAATACATACAATATCAAAATTAACAATACTTTCAATATCTATGACAATCCTCAATAGCCTGTTAAATGGGATACTGCATCCCAATATGCATATACATCCATATGGCCAGCCAAGAATTGCTGTTTGATGTTACATAATCTGTTTGTTAAACTGACATATTTAACTTTCTTGCGAGGAGGTTTGGCACCTCCTCTTAATTGCATACATGATGCCTCTACGTAAGATTGTTCTTTTTTCAAGAATTCAATAATCTTGAAGATATTGGGATGGTTTTCTAAACAGGAAAGATTCCTGTGCCAGCCCTCAACATAATTAGTAGTGCTGGGGTCTTCGGTGGCGAAGTGGTTCCACATGGTCCTGCCATGATCACCCTCCACCCAGTACGATGTCATATAGTCTGTAAACTGTTCCACCCCAGGAGGTGCATCTTCCAGGGCCTGCCACCACACATCACTCACACAGTCCACTGGTACTAGGGGCAAAGCAATCGCTCGTCTTACAAGACGACCTATGTCCGGGTTGTCCTTATATTCAGTTACCATTCCAAGCTTCTGAACTTTTCTCCAAACACTCTGGCTAAAGTGAAAGTAGCAACCCTTTAATATGGCATTTTGAAAAGTCATCTTGATGGCGTTTTGAGCAGCTGACTCAAAATCAGTGAACACACTCACTGGATCCAAAACAATGTTCTTAGAGGCCGCTACATTCTTCACATTTTCAAAGAAACGTTCATATGTCGACTGCTTTTTATCTGGGAGCTGACCATACACCAAAGGGCACATCTTATTTTGCACAAAAGCATGAATGGTGTAAAGCTGGGTGAACACGTATCATGCTCAGTTTTATCAGGGAGGCTGTATAGAGAGGGAGAAGAAACTCCTCGAAAAGCCCCTCCTCATAATGACGCGGGTCGTTACGTAACCAGTGTTATCCAATATGGTGGCAGCTCAATATTTAACATTGAACCCAGTTTATTTACAACAGCGGATTAAATTCGAGGTTTGTGACAACTGAAAGTCAAATTATTGGTATGAGTGTCAGTATTAGAACAGTAGATTTGTACTAAATTTTCAAGTCGGTATGCTATAGCTCACTGGCTTCCATTCACGATTAACCGCGAAGATAGACTAAATTGTAAATCTGAAACAAAATGTTAGGGTGTATGTGATGTGTGTGTCTGATCTGACCCTCCATTGATGCTTGTGATGCTTGAGGGTTATAGCAACAATGAAGTTCCGCTCGTATCCCGAATAGTGTTTTGGCAACTAATATTGCCTCTCCCTTCTTGTAACCCGTATTTGGTTGTATAAACCTACACATGCTATTTGCCACCATTCACTTGATAATCAGTTTGTGAATTTATAACAGGTATAATTAGTGGAATAAACACTCAACATTAGGACATGGACGGATGAAAAAACTCTTTACTGGCGGCAGATAAAAGAAATTGTTCATTCATCAAGTTTGTTCTTATCTGACTCACCAGCTTCTATAGTTGGCTCAAAAGCGGACCGATGAATTGCAGTGTAACTCGAAAGTTAATGAATATACCAAACCTCACACTTGGACTTGGACCAGACTTCTGATATGTTATGTTCATTTGTTTTTTTAACTAGACTGCAAATCAGCTGTCCACTTTTGAGTCAATCATGCCACTCACAGCAGTTACTCAACATTATAAATCAAGGCCTGGTGTTGCAAATGGATTACATGATGTGTGTTTTGTGCAAGTAAGTGCAGCAAGAGGAATTATCAGCTGAGTTACAAATACAAACATCGATCAAATGATTAACGGAGAACACACATATTGATTAATTACCTCTATATTCCACAACGGATTTGCCGAAAGGTAGTGTATATATGTGTAGATTTACCAATCTGTACGGAATACATTCTGATTACACGATGCCATTTAGAAAGTGGTCAAATGTAACATGTGTCATATTTGGGATTTCACTTTCTTAGTAAAGTACAAATTCTAGTACTTTTTTTCGGTTGAGTCCCATCCGGGATTCGAACCCGCATACATTCGAATACATTCTGCCTGTGTAAAGACAACATCCTTGCCTCAAATAATCAACCGCCAGTACCTTCATTGATTGCTTTCTCATCATTGGCAAACTAAATTAATTAAAATGACAGACATCATGCGATTAGTTTCAAGGTGTGATATTTTGGGTGACCTGTGAGACTATACCAATATGTAAAATTAAAACAATGTTTTTGTAATATTTTACTAGTAAAAGACACATGACATGGAGAAGGACGTTCTTTTATGTGGATATTGATAGATACATTCCTGAACAAGCAAATAACCTGTAGCTATAACCTTAGCCTTCTTTAAATAGTTACATTTTGTTTTTATTTATTTGTTGTAGCATTCAGCAGAATCTATATGACAGACAACATACGATAGGTCGCGAATATGGCGTGTGTGAAAAATGATTTACATTGGCAATCTATATAATGTTTAGATATTATACTCATGCTATAAGTTCACTATTAGTATAAGCAGATCGTGTGTTTTATTCACTTTCACCATGCATACAAATGTGATAATAAACTAATTAGGATTATAAGACAAAATATGGAGACTTTTTTATTTTCATTTTTACCAGTGGCAGATGATTATACTTCAAAGTGTTTTCCATAATAATTACGTAAAATGATTTCATCTTTGTTGATCAGTCTGTACTTGACTGTACTATCAGTTGGTTTGCGGGTGGCGCAGCAGAGATCACGAACCAGTCCCGAATTCTGGGATTTCATACGGGTACTCAAGAGAGAAATACAATACCAAAAGCTACAACCAGTCCACGGAAATAGCTCTGAATCTGGATCAGTACCCCTTTAAAGGGTTCTGTCTTGATGATAAAAGCGTGGACGGACACAACTATATATATTTATGGGTTTCCGTTCAACGAAGTCACCATAGACTACGGAGAGAAAAGAACCGTCTTCAAGCAGGAAGGAAGACTGTCAATAAGTCAATTGTGCATACAGTTACTATGAACCACCATTGTGCACAATGACGATCTTTGCTTAGTAATTTATGAATTTATGTATGATAAACACAAAGATACAAATGATGGTCCATTGATCTGTAAAGATACAAATGATAGCACACCTGTGTCTTTCTTGGCTTTGTCATCTCCTCCGTCAACCACCACCCTAAAATGCCCACTCCTACCAGGCCGTGTGGGACTAGTGAAACAAACGAACCCAGTTGACCACAGATATAGACCATAGCCCCTAAACAAAGGCTGACGCTTTAGTGGCCGATGTTAATTACCATCTCCCGCAGAGTTACAGTGCAATGAGCTTTTTGGTTACGCTCTGGCTAAGTGACAGTGAACCATCTGTTTGGGTGCCATGGTTACACATGATAAGGCAGTGTTGTCACGTGGCTATTATTGTAATGAATATCTCCAATTTTGACCAATTAAAATAACACAATTAGAAAAAATAAGCATAATATACCGACCAACAAAAGAACCGCAACTCTGTTTTTTTCTCATGTTTTTAAGTAGAAGACATGAACATGAACTCTTAATTTTATGATATTTAATTTTTTCTAAACTTGCCTTTCTTTTGCTGTTCAGTATATATATCTGCCAGACTGACCGCCTTCAACCTCTCGGGAATTAGTAATTAATCATCCATTCAGAGTGACACAGGCTTAACCTGACCAGCTGGAATGACTCAGAAAAATTCATTGAATGGCAAGGCAACTGTGAATCTGAAACATATAATCACGAGGGCTTTTGGTTGAAATTACAAATGAGATTGTAACCTGAACATGACACAATTTATTTCTTGAAAATCAATAGTTCAGAAACTCTCCACACTGTATCTGGCAAAAGACTTGACGGAAATTCAATATGCAGTTATCAAGAATTTATGTCACAGATAAAAAAAATGAAAAAAAGCAAATCCCGCATTTTTTCGAAGACTCGAAATTTAAACTACCTCGGCCGATTCATGGGCGATGTAGTTTAAATTTTGAGATTTTGTTTTTATTTTATAGTCTACATTCACACAACCACAGAAAATACATCAATGACAAAATGTCTGGAATTTCGTCATAACAATAGCGTACTATCTTTGTTAAGATATTAAGACAACAACTTTCCCCTTGATTGCTTCTTGTATTATTTTTATTGTGTTTTTGTATTAACATTGCTTCTTTATAACACGTGACACATTGACTCCCTGCTTTTAATGTGTGGTTACCAAATTTGGTGAATTTGCATTGCAAGCAGACGTTTATGATTACATGTTGTTAAAGGCACAAAGTCACGCCACCCTTCTCGAAAATCACGATGCATCTTTCTTAAGGGTCACAGGCAACCAAAACATCAAACACAATTAAAACACAGTTATTACTTATTCATAATATATAAAATGCATTGCTGATTAAGAACACACACACACACACACACACACACACACACACACACACACACGCAGCCGAAGCTTTTTCACTGGCCACTGGTTCATTTCCCTTATCGGCTCTTTGCTTATGGCGTATAAGTCCGTTAGATGTTAATTGCATGTGGTCAGTGATTGAAGTTGTTTGTTGGATATATAGTGTCTTTAGCAGACAGACAGGCAGACATATAAGTGTCAATAAACAAGACACTGAGTTTCCTCTGTTGCAGAGTGTGCTTATCACAATCAGTGTTTTTTTTTATGTAACCAGTAGATTATCTACATGTTTATGTACCAAACCAAGATTAGACTACTGCTCCGACCTCGTACTCCGCGAACCTATTCTCTGCGCATGCGTTATGAACGCAGCGCAGCATAGCTATTGAAACCACTTTTTCCCCCAGCGCTGGGGGGGAAATGAGTAAATCGTTTGAACTCCGATTTTCACATCGCGTTTTTCATTCACCTTTATAGATTGAACTGGCATTTTTTGTGATATGTTTCGGTAAGTGTATACCGAAAGCTATCAGAATCTGCAAAGTTGTGTTTTACGTTGTACGTGACTGCCAGTCCCCAGGGAAGCAACCATGTAATTCTCTAACCTAAGAATTACGTATTTAGATTACAGTACTGAGATGAAAAGTTCTAATGAATGTATGCAACGTTGCAAATCCACCTTCTAACGGCCGGACATTATTTCCAGCGAACCCAAAATATGTATTCCCTTGGACCGCTCTTCTATACGAATATCCAGAGCACAACTGATTGAAACCAGTTCGACAAACACCGACAATACTGCGTGCGACAGTGTTCGATGTTTGGAGCAACTGTTTGGAAGCTGTTAGCCTCGAAGTTTTAATTATCAATTTCGGGCAAGTCGCAAAGGTTAATAAGTCATTTATTGCACCAATAGGAAGCTAAAGTGAGTGCATGTGCCTCAGTATTTATTTATTTATTTATTTATTTATTTATTTATTTATTTATTTATTTATTTATTGGGGGAGGGGGGGTCTGTTTAGTTTTTTGTTTCTTTGTTATATAAATTATAAACGTTCGTGGACTGGATGAATTTCAACCACAAGGACACCCTACATTCATAACTTGGTCACTGTCTTTCAAAAAGATCTACATTTAAAGAGAGCTTCAAGCGGCATAAACTGGGATGTCGACATACATACACTCCTACGCATATATAAATATCCCTGGTTATGTCAAAGTTGGGTTTTTGACCCTCCTTTCCTCCACACAACTACAGCTAATGACAAAGCCCCTAAATATGTCCCAGGCGTACTGACCAACAAATACCCCAATAACCACCGCCTTACGCTATACTAACCACACTACAGTACTATAAACATAGCAGCCATGGTCCTTAGTATGGTGATCTACCTTCTGTTGTTGGTGATCTAAAGCCTGTTTGTATATTATATTGTCTAAATAGTGATATTAGTTTTAACTTTTCATGCTAGTTTTAATTAAAATTGTGATATTCTAATTGTTTTACTGTCCTTCGTTGACAGATTTTTACAATATGCATGTATTTCATTTATGTGTTCATTTAAGTGTTCTCGTCACGATATGGCTGAGATATTGCCGATGTGACGTTAAATATTAACTCACTCACTCACTATAAACATAGCAGACCTATAAGCCTTCCTAACAGCACCCCACCTTACTAATACCCTTCAGTCTACTCATCTTCTAACCCGGGAAGAGCTGGGTTAGAATTGATCTTCAGTAGTCAATGCTTGTCGCAGAGGCGTTTATCGGGTGGTCAGGCTCGCTGACTGGGTTGACAAATGTTATCGTATCCCAACTGCGTAGATCGATGCTCATGCGGTTGATCCCTGGATTGTCTGGTCCAGATCCAGACCGCAAATAGCTGCAATGTTGCCGGGAGCGGCGTAAAACTAAATACACTCACTCATCATCTAACCACATCCGACTCACTCCCACAGATAGAAATCCACTCAATCCACTCAACATGAGGTTATACACAGCATCCAACACACGCACCAGCATCGACTCGCACCAGCCACACTTTCATCTGTACATCATGTACATTATGTATCAGTCCCGTAAGTTAGACCTTTCGTCGAGTCAAACATCCTTTGATGTTTGATGTTGTGACAACGGTGTTGCTGCGCGGGATTAAGACACTGATTTTGAACAAATTATCAAATGCGTTCACCCGCGAAACGAAATAAGGCATGTGTACCATTATGTCAGTGCGTTCAAATGAAAGGTTGCTTATTGTAGTGCTGTACACGTTTTAAGTATATATTGTGTTTCATGTTTAAGAATTGTTATAATGTAGATGAAGCACTAAATTGTAAAAGATAGTAAAATTTATAAACTCTACCAATAAGATAAGATAGCATATCTTATTGGATCTGTATAGGACTAATCATGGAAAGTTTATTTTAACTTTACTTTATCTTTAATAAATGTGATGCCCCATCAGTATATTGCATAGAAGAGAGGTCACCAGAAGCCCTGCGTTTGACATGATGGAAATATATGTCACAAAGCCTTATATGTGCGATATATTTGGATTAACTAGTGGCATTGATTGAACACACTAAATAAATGATCCATCATGTTACTATGGACACCACTCCGAGGACGCTCTTCGTTTCTTTTTTTGTATGTGGAAAGTATAATTCCACAAGAGCTGAACAGTTTTACTACCGCAAAGTCTTTAAGATTAAAGATTAAATCTGTCTTTTCGGAGATAAAACTCTCTGATCACACACACTATCTAGATTGTTAAAATCTGTTTTTTATTTTATTACAAACACTAAACGATTGCATTGATACCTAGTGAGAATCTTCTCATCTCAATGTTTAAAACCTTAGTAACTAACATTAATTACATCGTACAACGCTAACATAATCTTTCTGTTTCTGTACACTTTTCTTCATTGTGTTGTCTTGTATAAAACTTTTTGTGCTGGAGCGGCATTCACATATGTGTATATGCATGTTTGCCAATCCGGATTTCTCTTTTCGAAATAAAATATGTTTAAACCAATTTATCTAGGATAAATTCTAAGCCGACTACCCTGGATACAGATGTTGCAGCGGACGTCGTGCTTGTTTAGCTACCTGACGGGTTACAAAATGGGTTGAAGAAATTGTTTCGTCACTGGACGTCTACCGCGTTGCTCAGGCGACTATCTTTGCCTTGATTTTAAGTTCACTGGAGACAAGGCCTCAAAGTCTCTAAGCCAGGCAACTGGGCCATCTGTTAAGCTACTTGACCGTGTTAAAGATGTAGCCCACCTGGCCGTGTGTTTGGCCACTCAGCCGTGAATGCATGATATGTTTTATGATAGCAACTTCTTTTTTATTTTCTAAACGACGTTTCAGAGTTAATTCCTGCTCCTTCATCGGGCGAATGCATGAATTGTTGTTCATAAAACGTGTCATGTGTTCAGGTTCGTTCGCCTTCTAAATGTCTAAAGACTTTCAAAAACTTCACTGGACCGTGCTAAGCCACCGAGCAGTCTTACAAGTTGTCATTTCAGGACGCCGACCTTTCGATTTTCCACTAATTTCAGGACGCCAAACTGCGGTTTCCTCTGTAGGATGGATTCTGATTTGGCGTAATTAGGGCTTTTTAATAAGGTGAACTCGTCGTACAAGGTGAACATATAGAGTTCAGACGTCACTTACAATTGCTGAAAAGTTTACATTAAAAACAAGGAGGGCGCTAATATTGAACACTGTTCATATCTTTGGTTTTAATATCTTTGGAACGGCCAATGAATTCATATTAGATTCCGAAACGGTAAATCCACAGCTAGATCAGAGATTCATCCTTGCATTTAGCATCAGTCAGTACTTGATTGTAGGCGGATTCATGTTTAAAGTCAACTAGAGAAAACGAGACTGGATATCTTGGATGTATACTGTAAAAGACTGCAAATCCACTGCCAACGAATGGCATCGATGACCACTACAGACAACACAGCGACTACATGACCAACGTGTGGCTGGAGGTGCACATGATGCAATTAAACCATCACAGTTCAGATGGGCCACGAATCCACAACCGCCTGGGAAGGTGGCATGCATTCTGAACAGGGCCCGATTTCTCGAAACAGACTTAAGTATTAACTCAAATCTGAAACTGAGTTTGACAATTTGAAACTGTTGAATCTTTATCCCAACTGCATTTTTGGCCCAACTAAGTCCAAACAACTAAAGACAACTGTCCACCAAATTCAGATTGTCTACTATGTGTGAGCTGGATACCAATTTCCTTTCATTCTAGAAAATGCATGTGCCTGCATTCTCTCAAATTTGAGCAAAAACGTGAACTTAAGTCAAAACTCAGACTTAAGTTTCTTTCGAGAAATCGGGGCCAGATACGCAGGCACGTCTCACCCAAGCATATCAGAGATCGTGTCGACCCTATCATTAGAACAGACCAACACGGAAAACAAGATGGTCCAGTAGGCTACTAGCCAGAAGCGTCCGGCTGGATCACCATCTCAGACAAGGAACACTGTTCGTGGAGCAGTTTGCTTATGTCGCATCCAACCTGTTGCATTTGGGTAGTATCTTCCCATTGTGAGTGAGTGAGTGCGTTTAGTTTTCCGCCGCAGTCAGCAATATTCCAGCTATATGCGGCGGTCTGGAAATAATCGAGTCTGGACCAGACAATCCAGTGATCAAAAACATGAACATCGATCTGCGCAATAGGGAACCGATGACATATGTCAACCAAGTCAGCGAGTCTGACGACTCGATCCCGTTAGTCGCCTCTTACGACAAGCTTAGTCGCCTTTTATGGCAAGCATGGGTTGCTGAAGACACCTTCACGGGACCTTCACGGGTCTCCCGTTGTGACTACTCCCATGCAATTAGTATGTACTATACCTGTATGGCTGATTGCTCCTAGATTGTCAACTCTTTGAAATAAACCTGTAATGATACTCCATGGGCTTACCTATAATGACTGGAAGCAAAGTGAATCGGGGATCTTGTGATCATTCATTGTTTTGATATTTGGAGATAACACTTCTACTTTGTAAACTTACAGTTCAGGGTGTTTGAAAATTGGACATCATGTTCATACACTCAAACTATTAACTGAAGAACGCAAAAATGTTCTCAATGATTTTTTACCGAGTATGATCATGCCGTTGAATTTATTGCCCGTGGGAGCTGTTAACGCTATTTTCCTGAATCAATTTAGAACCATCATCAACCCGTCAGAAACTCACAATTAACTTCATTTAAATTTGGAGACTTTGTGAAATCATCCATCGTAGCCTCAGGCTCAGCTGTAATGATTTAAATGCAGACAGATATAAGACAGATATGTGGTCATTATGACGAAGACGTTATTCACTAAAGTCTTCCTTTTTACATGTCGGAACTATCATTTGAGAACAATTGTGTATTTTCTGCTTTGACGAAATACACATACGTTTCTACCGTATCATAGTAGCAGGGTTCCATATAGCTGTCAATGATGGATCCATCATAGTGTTTCTACCGTATCATAGTAGCAGGGTTCCATATAGCTGTCAATGATGGATCCATCATAGTGTTTCTACCGTATCATAGTAGCAGGGTTCCATTTAGCTGTCAATGATGGATCCATCATAGTGTTTACAAAGTCCGTGTCGCTTGTGCTGCTCATACTTAACATTATTATACATCACAATCACTTCTTAAGTAACTTACTATGTAGTGTATATGAGTGTATATGTGTTCATACTTCAACTCTTCCACCCACATAATCTATGTAACTACCTCAATAGATATTGCTTGGTAGAGCTATAGTCTGTCTGGTGGAGGGGGTAGGGCGAGTACTTAAAAACCACTCGTCTGGAACAGGATGTGTATTGGACGGGTAGTCAAACTGGGACTAGTAAGAACGGGAATGAACCATTTGAGTTAGATCAGTGGATCAGTATCTGTGATAAAGTGTTGTATGTATCATGAATACCCATCGGATATACGATGTATTAAAAATATCATCTCTTTACTCAGTTGAATTATTGTACAAACGTTAAAAATCTGTCAGTTGAGTTCGTTGATGAGTGCTGTTATCTTCCTATTTGGTGTGCTCTCTTCTGCACAATCCGGATTATCCATTGTACTCGTAACTCTTTATTATTTGGCAAAGTGATACTAGTCTCAGGACGCCGACATGTTTCTTTTTCACTCAAGTTTCGCCGAAAGGTGAGTGTTATGAGTGGGAACCGTTTTACAAATACAAATGTATAGGTCACTGGGTCGTGTTATAAATGTAGGCCGATGGGAAGTTTGATACGGATGTATTGTGATCGAGGGTGAGCAGAGTTATAAAAAAGAATTGGTGTATGCACCAAGGGACTGGTGACGAGGACACAGTCAGCGACTCAACAGTGATCGATCTCACGGAGTGGAACGATCAATATTCTAAGTTTCGTATGTTCTATGTTTAGGCAGGCATTCCTTGTCTGGGCTCGAACGGTTTGTTTTTTACACCTACTTGCAAAGGTTTAAAGTACCGATTGCTTAATATGTTCCCGAATACGTAGTAATGCAAGGGGTTATTTTTTAGTTTGAGTTTGTCAGTCAACTTCAAAGCTAATACCGTCACTGATGAAATTTTAAGGCTCCCGTGCCCTTGTTTCAGAGGCAGTTTAGCACCTGGATCCCGTAATGGATTCAACTAGACACCTTTACCGGGTGGAGGTGATGATGCTTGGTGATTGGTGTTCATTGTCCGCAGATTCCAGGATGCATGATTGTGGGGAGACTTGGCTTTGTGTTAGTGTGAACTAATGAAGATATCCCATTGGACAGTGTATGGAGGGCATCTGAAGGCCTCTCACGTTTGTTGCATCTCCTCATCTGTGATCCGAGTCGATGCACTCTTGCAATGTAATGTTCAAAATATACCTACTTGCTCTCGAGGCGCCGTAGACATGACCCTGTATTTCGAGTATGTTGGACTTGATAAATATTCTGTATTCGCTTGAGAGAAGCGAAATAGAACATAATATTTTATTGATGTCTTCTCTTGTCCTGAAGTGTGGGCAGTGTCGCTCTGGTACACGTACATAAGGTTTGATTGCCCTATTGATGCATCTTCCTGAACAGGGGGGGAAAGGAGTCGTTTGGGGTGTGTTGTCGGTTAAATCCCATTTTGCATACAATTCCAATTTACCTACATTCCAGGGAGCCTACTAAAATTACTATAGGCGGAATGGGAAATGATTTTGACCTCTAAAATAATGAAGCAACCCATTAACTAACTAATACTTGTGGCAGTATACTTTATGTAACATGGCACATAATCTTTGACGGCCAGGTAATGTTTCGTATCAACCCTTTTCTAGCCGTTCTGGTGCCACACTACAACGAAATTTATCAGTTCCAGTTTTTGCTTTCTTTTGACACATCGTTATCTGTCCATCATGTGACCACTCCTCTGTTGGGTCAAGTTAGGTTAATATTTACAGGTAGGCAGAGTTCTACTGTGATACCATGATGGGTGTCCAGCTCATTTTCCCGTTTACAGCATCCTATTTACAGCGTATATTTACCAACAATTAGAAAATAGCTAAGAGAAGGTGCAGCACTTTATCTGTATCACTGTATAGCTTCACCGTACATTACCGGTAGAACTGGTGAGGTAAATAGTTTAATACAAAACGGTAAATACGTTTTAAAGCATACCTCCCATAGCTTTACATTTAGCTATAACAAGTGCCCTACTGGTAGGCTGACAGCTTCAGCTATTGAATTCATCATCATCTGAAACCTCACCTCCTAGCCATAAATTATGAACAGCACTAATATCTAACGTCACATCGGCAAGGTCTCAGCCATATCGTGATGAAAACAACTCATAAAATACTGATCAACTTCGAGATCGCGGGCGGTTGTACGAAATATTAGACATAATCTTAAATAATATACTACTATTAAAAATCCGGTGTGTAAAGTTAAATTTGCTGTGAAAGTTTTGGGACTTACGTACCAGGAAAGTGCTATAATTGAACGTGGTAGGTAAAACGTCTTATGCTATTATTTTACTTGCGGTAACTATCTTCACATAAGAACAAACATATATTTTGTATTGCCGATTATGAAAGGAAACGAAAGACTTACTCACTGTGAAGAGCAGAAAATAGCTGAATCCGTCAACGGTTTTATCAACAAGACACGACCCTTTAAAACATTTAAACTAACTATAACCTTCTCATAATTGTTCGATATTTGTACAAATGGCTTGCTAGACACACCAAACCATAACCCTCAATTTATGTTTCCTTGGATGGTAGAGGTACTTGTATTTGATGTAATGTGTACTTACGTATTATCTGTATCATAGTACCTATCGATGACGACACATACTCCAATACCGCTTCCAATCGATAGTGACGCAAGTTGCAAGGATTGAAATTTAGTTTCAATATAAAGTTTGTTATGACTTATGTCATGAACGGCGCAAGATATAGTTCTCAGAGCATCAAAATGTTATTATTAAAATGATTGTTGACCGTTTCTAAACCCGAACTTACTCATGGACGGAACATCCATAAAAGATGTTGCCCCAAAAGAAGCTACCAAACTTTATGTTTGGTGTTTGCTATGACAGCTGGGCCAACCCTACAAACTATCTAAATATAAAGCTTTGTAATCTGTCGGACTTATTTGAAACAAATGGCTTGCTACTTGTATGTAGACATCATATTCTCACGTGACATGATTAAATATCGAGGTAAAAAACACAGAGATAGGATCAGATTGGATCAGTCACTATATCATCCAGGCATCAGGAAAAAAAAAACTACACTGCTGGGATATTTTGTTACAATCAGGCCAGGAATGCTGTGGATATCTTTAAATAACGGCATGTGATGGGCATCCGGCCAATTCACGTTTAGGGGTGAAGAAATTCTGCTAATGTGGACAGGAGTCCAGTTCCCGTCACGGTCGAGGGAGCGGGTGCTGACCAATTTGCTGCTTGGATTCGTAATTAGACCTTTGATGAGAAACATTATTCATGAAGTCACGAATCAATTGACCAACAAGCACCCATAAAAAACATATATAAATAATAGAAAATGCCGAAACAGATGGAACATTGTTGCAGGACTTATTTACCAGCAATCAAGATAAGGATAAGGATCAAAATAATGCATGCATTTCCCCTGAGGTTGTAATCATTAAGTTTTAAGTATTGCAGGTAAGGGGTTACAAAGATACTGAGATGAAAGGTTATTCCTCATTTTGTAATATGTTGTCAGCTTAGAGATACGTCTACATTCCTTCAACGGTTTTCGGTTCGTTTCTTCATATATCATGTTGTGGTTTTTCCCTCCCTTTTTTCCTCCCACTTATTGATCACAACGCGTCTAAGTTCAATATTTGTAGTGAGATGGACTGTTCCTGAGTACAATTGTCCCAAATGTGGCAACAATAATAAAAAATCGGTAAGATGAAAGATTTGTAGATAATTTCTAAACTTTTAAGGGATAATCGAGTTTTCAAACTTCTTAAGTAGTTAATCAATGGGATAACTTTCTTAGTCATAGAGTTTATGTGGGTATCCTAGTAAGAGTCATTTTGAAGGGTCAAGCGTAGATGCTTGATATGATTTTATACGCCTTGAATATTCACACCATTCATTGTAAGATCAGGTTTAATGCTTCTATTTAAGTTTTCTACTAAACTGTATTGATTTGGTTTTGTTGGGATTGAACGAAACCTTCCATTCTTTGGCCCAATTTGAAATTCTTCATTTAAGCCGTCTGTCAGGATCATCAATTATAACGTATAAAGACGTGTCGTCTGCAAAAAGTCTTATATTACTAACAATATCATCAACAATATCATTAATGTGTATTCCAAACATTAGGGTTCTTAGACTGATGCTTGGGGAACGCCAGCTAATACTAGTCTAGGATTTGATGTGTGTCCATTAATTACAACTCGCTGTGTTCTACCATTCAAATAACCTTCAAACCACTTTAGTAGATTGCCTTCAATTCCACAGGATTTCAATATATGCAAGATTCCTTTATGCCAAACATTATCAAACGGTTTGCTAACATGGCAGAATATCGTCCTTACTTCTTTTCCATCATGCAATCCTGTACCTATGAAATCATACAGATAGGTTAGCTGGTTAGTTGTCTAGTCTCCGGGAGTAAAACCAGACTGGAGAGATGACAGTAGGTTATTGTGTCTCTGAAAATTATATATATGTACATATTTAAAGGTACACTTTTAAAATATTTTAGCAATACAATTTGTTTAATGGCAAATGCACAACTAGATCAGAGATTCATCCCTACATTTAGCATTAGTCGTTAGATCACAATAAGAAAAGCAGGGCGCTAATTTTTAACACTGTTCATATCTTTGGTTTTAATATCTTTGAAACGGCCAATGTATGTACATTAGATTTCGAAATCCACAGCTAGATCAGAGATTCATCCCTGCATTTTGCATCAGTCGTTACTTAGTCGTAGCTGGGTTCATGTACAGAGTCAACATCAACTGATATCAACTGATATCTTGGATGTATACTGTAAAAGACTGCAAATCCATTGCATCAACAGCATTGCAATGACCAACGTGTGGGTGGAGGTAGTTCTGCACATGACGTAATGAAAACACAATTCTAATCTAAAAATAATAAAGATACTACGTATAAAAATCCGGTAAATTAAAATTTACTGTGAAAGGTTTTGGACTTATGTACCGGAAAAATGCTGTATGATTGAATGTGGTAGTGGTTTTCATAGAAGTTTTGAAATGAATTTATTTAAGGTAAATATCTAGAAATAACAAATTGGGTGCCGGCAAACAGATACCTTCTTTGAGCAGCATTAAGTTGTGAAGTATACACAACCGAGTGCGACGTTTCACTACAAATGTTATATATAATTATGTAACATAAGAAATCAGTGATTATCACATTAAACGTCATGTCTTAAACAGATTGGAATATGAACTCAACAACATGCACCATCATCAACAAGCTACATACTTACTACATTTAGAGCTATTACAATTTCGCATATACCTCTGATATTCCAACACAGTATGTTTATCTCAGTTCTACCATAACCGCGTTATTAAGATTTTAAAAAACACACCACGTGCTGTATTAGAAAATCAGAGTTCTATAACGTGATTACATAACTCTGAGTGACTTTGATTAACCAATCATAATCCAGTATTTACTCCCGTCATGGGAGAGCATGTTGTAGTTTGCCGTCTGACGTTAAGGGAATATAGCGGCACTCAGCAAAGAATATTGGTTGTCCTCCTGCTTGCGAGGTGCTGAATTCATTCATATTTGAAATCTACCATATTAACTTTAACTGGCGGTTCCTTATCACAAACACCATGATGTCGTTTAATTTAAGTTACCTTTTCTCCTAACTCCTAACCTCCTAGTCATATCATTCAGTGGCCGGTGAATGGATTGTTTCATTATTTTAAAGGTCAAAGTCATTTCCCATTCGGCCTACAGTAATTTTTGTAGACACACTGGAATGTAGGTATGTTTGGAAAGTTTAAAAATGGGATTTAACCGACAACCCACCCGAAACACGGACACTTCTCTGCTCAAAAGATTAACACGCCTTCCGAAAAACATCAACATAAATATTGTTATACCACGAAAACCTAAATTTACTGTGACTTATTTTAGTACTCTCTGAAAGCCATTTAGGAGTCTTACAGATGAATGCAAGGCTGAAGGAGAGGGGATTAAGAAAGGTGATGTGCCTTGAGCAACATAAAGAAGTTGACATCTATTATAACTAGCCTCTACAATTACTCCAATTAGATAAAAAAGGACAGATGTTGTATAGAGAGGATACAGGAAACGCATCAATAGAGCAATCAAACCTTATGTACGTGTACCAGAGCGACACTGTCCACGCTTCAGGACAAGTGAAGACATCAATAATAAAATGTGTTCTATTTCGCTTCGCTCATACGAACATAAAGTATTTATCAAGTCCAACATACTCGAAATACAGGGTCATGTCTACGGCGCCTCGAGAGCAAGCAGGTATATTTTGAACATTACATTGCAAGAGTGCATCGACTCGGATCACAGATAAAGAGACACAACAAAGGTGAGAGTCCGTCAGACACGGATACACTGTCCTGCATACACTGTCCAATGGGATATCTTCATTAGTTCAAACTAACGTAAAGTCGGTCTCCCCACAATCATGCATCCTGGAATCTGCGGACAATGAACACCAGTCAGCTTACAATGCCCAGGGAGCAGAGCGAGGAAGCATCATCACGTCCGCACGGTAGAGGTGAAGGATTGCATCCATTACGGGCCTTTATACATCCAGGATGACTCAGTCAGGTGCTGAAACGGCCTCTGAAACAAGGTGACAGGAGCCATCAATACAAATAAAAAAATTCATCAGTAACGGTATTAGATTTGAAGTTCACTGAACAACTTGATCAAACAACACCGTATATCACATCAGATCCGTAACACACTGCCCAACAGCCTACATTTATAACACGACCCAATGGCTTACATTTGTAAGACGGTTCACACTTATAATCATTCCGTTGCAAAAATCACAAAGACTCCACTCTCATTGTAAACGTCATAACCACGTTTCCTACCAGCGATAACGCCGATCTTTCGACCAAACTTGATGTTTAAGTGAAAAAAACATATCGGCGTCCTGAGACTAGTTTCATTTTGCCAATTAATAAAGGTTTATAAGTACAATAAACGATCAACCAGTTGTTAGAAGAGGATAATCCCTAATGTGCGGAAGAGAAACATGCCAAATGAGAAGACAGTTTATATATTTATCAGTTTATTTCCATATTTGAAGCACTCACCAACAAACTCATTTGACGTATTTTAACGTGTTTTGGCAATGATTCAAGTAAGTAAAGACATGATATTTTACCACATCGTATATCCGATGCGTATTCATGATACATATAACACGCATTTTATCACGGATACTGATCCACTGATGTAACCCAAATGGTTCATTCCCATTATGACTACTCCCAGTTTGACTACCGGTCCAATTGTTTGTAGCAACCTCAACGCGGATAAGTATAATAGGCGGATTATTAACGGAAACAAAGAACTTACTAACTGTGAAAAGCAGAAAATAGTTAAATCCGTTCTCGATTTTATCATCAAATAACCTTCACATAACTGTTCGATATCTGTACAAATGTCTTGTTAGACACACCAAGCCTTAACTCTTTATTTATGTTTACTTGGATACTTGGATGATAGAGGTATCATCTGTATCATAGTAACCATCGATGACGACACATGCTTCATTGAAACTTTGTATTATGTGATGCATGGGGCCGAATCGGCGTTGGTATAAGTAAATCTTGTTCACCAATTAATTCAAGTGAACTTGTCTGTCCTTTTATATGATTCCTCTTGCCTTCCTGTATTTAAAATGTTCATCTACACTTTCTGAGATATTTAGCACCACTCAGGAAAATTACACCTAACTTTATGCTAAATGGCGAAACGCAGAATGGTATGTTTGGGGGCTAAAGTTGTAACCGGAAAATCGCATAAATCGTGTGTATTAATGCTTATATATTCTAAGGTCGTCGAAAATTCTCTCAAAATAGTTTATATCCATTTATGTTCATATTTGCAAAATATATATCATCGTTGAATATCAATATCATATATATTTTGAACTTAGCATCGATATATATATTGATATTGATATTCAGCGATGATATATATTTTGCAAATGTGAACATAAATGGATATAAACTATTTTGAGAGAATTTTCGACGACCTTAGGATGAGTTTCAAAGTGTATTTTAGCGTAAAACTGTAATCAAAAGTAAATTATATGGTATCGAACAGCAAACGTGGATGTCATCAATTCAAACTGCTTCCAAAACAACCACTTATAGCATTTTGAAAAATCCATCTCTCAGTGTTGAATCATCATGCCTAATTTTCTGCATCAATATAATATATACTTGCTAAAATTTCGAACTTCCGATCATTTTCGCTAAGTAAGTTTTTTTTTTTAATTTGTAGACAGACGTTATGAAACCCTTTTTCCCAGTGCAGGACTGATGTTTTCATTAATTTACATTCTGCGTTGAAGTGAGTGCTTGATTATGAACCCATTTGAAGTTAGACAGTGATTCATCGGTATCATTTTAACCCAGACTATATGGATAAGGTAGTGGGCTGAAGATGTTTTGGCATATACGCGTTTTGAGAGATAACATTACATTAATGGTACAACGATGTATGTGGCATATGAACACCTCAGAGGCAACCGACTGGAACGTTTCTTGACATCCAGGCAAAGACCGGATTG
The DNA here is from genome assembly GCF_037392515.1 of Haliotis asinina. Taxonomy (NCBI): domain Eukaryota; kingdom Metazoa; phylum Mollusca; class Gastropoda; order Lepetellida; family Haliotidae; genus Haliotis; species Haliotis asinina. The sequence goes on from NC_090281.1 coordinate 47,700,818, forward strand.
TCACTCAATCAGTATTCGAATATTTTACCACACAAGAGAAATTTCGATCAATTATGCATAGACAAGTCAAAACTGGTTTCATGTTTATTAGTCTCTTATGTTTATAGCGATTTTTATATGAACGGAGACTTGAAAAGCTATGTCCTCGTGTATAATTTACGGAATAAGAAATTAAACAGGGCGGATTTTAATTCCAAAGGCATTGTCGTGAAAACAGTGAGGGTACATCTGTGACTTCATCCTTAGGTAAGAAATGAGAAAGAATAGTATTTCCACATGGATAGATTTGATGCAAAAAATATTCTACTCGTTGATAGTCGACTGAATGATAGCGAAACTAATAACCTAGCGACATTAGTCCACAGTTACATCAACAAACCGATTCACTACTAAATCAAATCTAACAACGATAATAAACTGTATATCACTCATAAATGTCATTCAAAGACCAGATATTAAACTATTCTATTGATATCGTACTGATATTGTCTTTTTCACATTTTCAAACTCCAGGACACTTCCCTTGGTACCCAACACGAACAATGTGACTATGAGCTTTGTTTTCCTTTCATTAAAGATTGTATGTTCTGTGTTATTCAGGGGATGCATCAACATTGGCAATTCTGCCTGTTTGCAAATCCCCTAAAATCGTGCTATATGTAAATGTGAACGGATAAATTTGATCAAAGGAATTAAATATTTTTGAAACCACATAACAGTGGTAGACCTTATTTCATCTCAGTCACTAACTGGGTGTTGAGTAAAACGGTTATTACCCCACCCCCCATCCCCTTAAGTCTTTCTTACTTACCTAGCTTTATTCATCCCACCCACAGTGTCTCTCTCTGTTCCCACAGTCGTGCACGCAGGACGTCTTCTGGGAGAGACCTCGTACAACCTCACCAGTTGCTGTTACGGAATTTCTCGAGAGTTGAGTCATACTTGAACTACGAATAAAGTTATGCATAACTAAGATGAGTAGTCTAAAAAAGCAATATGTTTTCAATTAAAATGTTTTGATCATGATCTAGTTACTTCGGTGTATTTCCTGGACCGGTTACAATTAGTAACTACCAGTCGTTTATGTGTAATAGATTAAAGATAATATGCAGCAGAGAGGGTTCGGGTGATCCTGTTACAATCAGGCTGGTAAGGTTCATCATTAGCTCAGGGTCATTGCCCCCTCTACACGCAGCCCAGACAGCGAATGGGACCTATCCCAGGAAACGCTGGCTAGTTGAAACCACCACGAACTTTCTGGAAAGTATGTTGACTCCCCAACACTGCAGGCTTCTGTATTACCCAGAGTGTCAGAAGTGCTGTGCTCCCGGTAGAGAACCCGGGCACTCTCTTTATCAGCGCCAAGAGATCGGGAGGTACCACACCAAGGGCACCGACCACAACTGAAGCTTGACAGTATACTGGGGATGCAAGCGAAACATTTCATACTTAACACGCTTTTCCCGAATCCTGCCCATCACATTGCTGTCGAAAGTGAAAGAAACTTCAGTGATGTAAATGAGATCGGGCTGTTTGCCTGTATCTCACAAGTTATCTAAAACTGGACAATATCAAAATATGACCAACAAGTCTGACTGCAGTTCAAGAGTATTTATTGAAAAAGGCAAGAATTGATAACATCAATATATATTAATAATCAGTGGATTATTAATATCGTCTGCAATTGAAAAAAAGAAATGATAACATCGTTGTAGATTACTTTTATATCTGTATGATTTACTATTATATAGATAGAAGTACCTGAATAACATCAAGAGTAACATAATAGTAAGTTACATATACAATATAGGGTCTAATATTTCATATCATGACTTACAATAGAATAGGATATAACTTATTAAGCGTACACATTACATAAACGTTACCAGTGAATGTTTTAATCATACGTATTCAAGTAATACAATGAGAGTTATAAATTTAATCAGATATAAGTTCAAAATAGTTCAAGTACAAATAGTAAGTCCAACATCAACTTAGTAACGTTTCATAAATGAAACGTAAGTCAAGTAATACATAAACAAAAAATACAGAATGCAAGGTCTTACCTGAACAATATCAAAATATGACCAACAAGTCTGACTGCAGTTCAAGAGTGAAAATGAGGGGACGATACCCTGTATTCATGTGCAAGGAACATGCAGTCAAACCTGTTGGGGTAAGACCCGCGGCAATGTTTCACAATAACTCTTTTGGTTAAAGCTAAATGAACACTGCAGTAGTGTGGCCTATTTATGCCGTAGGCTTGTGTAATGTCACTGAGACTGGCAAAGGTAATTCAGACAACTTTAAACAATGGAGTGAGCCGTGCTCACGATCTTAGCCAGAAGATAATGGGATACTGACCAGGAAGTCCTGGCCGGTGGCTATACTGATGGGTGTGCAGCGATAGTTGTTTTGACAAGCCGAGAGGGAAGCGATAGGGTTTAATTTATGGTTATTGAAAGGAGCCTATCTGAGGTGTGTTTACCTTTGCCAGATGAATTTTATACAGTGAATGAAATGTATGAATGATCTTTATTTCAAACAATATAGAATGTAAAAACTGTACAAAACATATTCCACATTGTTACTCTATAACATAAATACATTCATTGACTTTAACAAAAGGACAGATCGGGGCCTAGATTTGCGAAGCTCTCTTAGCGCTAATATAGTCGTAAGTGTCATAGATTAACATTTACTTACCACTATCTTAGAGAGCTTCGAAAAACTAAGACCAGGTTTCTTGCAGGAATTCTCCTGGGATATAAACCTAAAGTGTGCATCTCACTATATATTAGGTCATCTCTTGTTTCCCCAGTATAACTGCATTTGAGGTTTTTGCTTTGGAGAGACAGGTTTTACTTTCCGTTAGTAAGACCGCTTCCCAGGGTTTACTTTTCCTAACTTTATATGAATATCAACATTCAAATGATACATCAGTGTTTGAAATCAACTGAAAAATATCGTTCAAGATTAAACTCACAATACAAAAGGTTTTTCGAAGCGGGATTAAAATCGCAGTTCTCTTATCAGCAGACAAGCGCTGTACCACACGGCCACCGGGCCGACGAAGGTGGAGGGGGTTAAATTATCTACTTATAGTTACTGTCATTAAATTGATTTTACGCGCGCTTCAGTTATTGTTATGTAGCTTCATTAAATGATTATCTACATTTTAATTACCCATCATGGACGGTAGAGAAAACACGTCTCCTCGGTTTTTGGTAGACAATGTAAAACCTCGGAGGCGTGTTTTCTCCTATACGCTGTATATGGGCCTATTCAAAAAAGGGTTGAAAGCATAATACCTATGGCCAATGTTCAAGACCAGCCGACTTCACCCAGGGGAAGAAATCGATGGGATCGCCCTTCTGTTCCATGCACTGCATACATACACGATGTAGTGGTTTCTAAGATAACTTCTCTACAAATGACCGACTCTGGGCAGACTTGGTGAAGTACATCACACGGTCAACTCCCTCCGTCCAGCACAACATCGCCATCAACAAAATCAACATCAAATTTCTGCTTTTTCTTCACCAAACGTAACATGTTGTGAAAGATAATAATCAGTAATATATAACTGTAAGATGGATAACATTGATCCTTTGCATCTGGGCATGTGGGTGGTACTAGCATTGTTTCAATACGCAAAATAAAATTGATTTTTCTATCTTACGTTTTGCTGTGACTGATCTTCCAAAAAAGGCGGAGATCTTGTATTTCGACTTCTTTTTATCTCAACTTGACAATAAAGTTTATGATGTCAATTTTAACTTCATCAAGTTGTTTGTAACCAAGATCGAACCTGTGTAATATGTATACAGGTTAGGAAACGTGTGCGACTGTGTGTACAGTTTGAATAACATACCATTTGTACACTGTTTATATATCACATGCAAGGCAGACAAAACTTGTTGCAATAACAACACAGACCGCTAGGTCCCTATATTTATTACGCATTTGAGTGAACTTGGCTGAAGATTATGAACTTTGCTTTTCTCAGATTTGAGAACAGTTGAAAAAGTGTAAACATGCACACACTTGGTATACTCCCAGGGGGTTGCTTCAGGTACACGATAGAATATACTGTACACCTAACTAAATTCAATCTTTTGAGTAGAAAACAGAAAAAACTTAGTGACTTAATTCAGCAGGTTCGATCTTATGTGCGGTGAAGAGACATGTCAGTATTCATGTTTAGAATGAAGATTGAGTTGATGTTGACGCGTTTGGTTTAGGGGCGCCTATCTATAGAGAATGCAACGTAGTTTATTGAATTTATTTTACACGAAGACAATGCATGTGTCTCAACTTGAATCTATGCTATGTAACAGAAACACCCACACTAGTACACCGTTAAACTAACCTATATACTCTGAAGAAAGTGGCGTTACATCAGCTTTCAAAAACATTTATCGACAATAAAATGACTTTAATAAGGGAAATTATGAACAATACAAGTTATGCTCATTGAATTGTATTAAAATACAACATGCATGCTATCTCTTGACCCATCAGATGCATTTGCATTACTATAAAACATTAATGGATAACATTAAACTACCCCACGTTCCTGCAGATGTATCCAAGATGTATCGTGTACTCAAATAAAACAACCCCCCCCCCCCCGGCACTTACATTGGAGAACATTGAAATAATTGAAATTATGGATCCTTTGGGAAAAGAGAAACTGAAAGAAATAGTGGTAAAATCATCAGTACATTTATCAGAAAAACAATGACAATTACTAGCTTTGTAAATATCAACATTACAAAATGTGCAAAAGAATTGTAACTATGAACTTCACAAAATGTATTTTCGCAAATCTTCATCTTCTTTCTTGTGAAAAGCAATACAAAATGCTTTGTTATCTCATCACTCTGTCTCGAGTTCAAAAGAGTATTTGAAACCGAAATCATGTGTCGTTTCAGGCAAAGGATACGATCCTTGTTTTACAAGAAACCCTTAAGCACAATCACAGTGTCACATAGGCTGCTACGTGTATAACTGATGCAGTGAAATACAAATTCAACAGGCGATTAAAGTTGGTCTGTGGGAGGTTGGTATGTTTACTCAGTAACCCAAACCCTGCAGTGAGTTTCCCTGGAGGGGAATTTATAGATGCTGCATTTATGACTCGGCTGAAGGAACACAATATCTTGGTAAGACTGTGATACAGACTTGGACGAGATATTGAAAACGTTTTCAATCGATAGGTATTGGATAACGGACCAGTAAGTGACTCTCTCAATCATAACAATAATTTAAACAGCTCTAACCTGATTTCGATATCCGTCGAATAAGCATTTGTTTGAAACTGGACAATATGCAGTTACAAAGACAGGTTCGAATATTTACCTGTGCAAAACTACAACCACTGATATCTCAGTGAAATTTTGTGAATCTGTTAGCGTCAAGGTCAACAGTTATAGAATACTGATCTATGTATCCAAAGGTTGTCTGCAGGGTAGAAACTTATGTAAAACCTTCAAACATATAACACAGCGGGCACGGCCATGTTTTGATGCACAAGAGAAGTCAAGTTGGAATGAAACTAACATCTCTGATCTAATTCACTGTTTTTGATGTTTCAGAAAACACAAGTTGGAGCTCCTGGCTACCGTTGGAGTGGTTCTGGCGTGCCTCTATATACTACATGTCACATTACAGAGTGATAACCTTTATATACCTGATTTGTTTTCAAGTTTGAATACACGTTCTACACAATCTATACAACCATTCCAAAAAGGTCAACAGAAAATTACCAAAACTGTTCCCAAGACAATCCTTTGGTACTTTACCCCCAGGTATTTACCCACAAACCTGAATGGCCGAGTTCCTGTAAGTGCTTGCCCTGAATCCCAATGTTTCCAGACTCGGAATAGATCATTTCTGCAAAGCAGTGATGCAGTGATATTTAACTCCCAATACATAAAGGGAACCCTTCCACCTAGAAAAACAGGTCAAGTGTGGATTTTCCATAACAACGAGGCACCTTATCTGGATGCGTATGGCCGAGATTATTACAAACAACCATGGTCATCTGCTTTCAACTGGACAATGAGTTTCCGGCATGATACTGACATATTCAGACCATATGCATTGCTGAAGAAAAGAGTCACAGTACCCGACAAGAACTACTCAGCTATTGTCAAAAAGAAGACAAAGTTGGTAGCATGGATGGTCAGTAATTGCCTTGACTGGAGCAAAAGACTAGCGTATGGGAAGGAATTGCAAAAACACATACCAGTGGATATATATGGTCTTTGTGGAAAAATGACATTTCGCAGAGAACAAAATAATGACTGGCTAAAATATCTTAACGAAACCTACAAATTTTATCTGGGATTTGAAAACAATTATTGTAAGGATTATATAACTGAGAAGTTTTTCAACAACTTTAACCTTGACCTTGTGACGGTGGTTCGCGGTGGTGGAAACTACAGCCGAGATGCACCACCTGGTACATACATCAACGTCGACGACTTCAAGTCCCCAAAGCATTTGGCTGAACATCTATGGTTTCTGCACAACAATACCGATAAGTATGTCGAAATCCTTAAACGCAAAGAAGGATATTATTATCAAGCAGAAGAGTATCTCTATATGGATCCAGGAGGACATCCTTTCGCAGAACACTACTATGAACATGGGGCTTTATGTGACATTTGTAGAAAGCTGAACAACATTGAAAATCACTCGAAAACAATACCAGACATTGTACCATGGTGGAAAAGTGGCCTTTGTAAAAATCCCACGAAACCCTTTTAAGTCAGTTTTCGGCAGGAGTACGTGACTGTATACAGTGAAAACAAATGTTAACCCGGATGTGTGTCCATTATAATCATCAAACTTAAGAATGTCCTGATGACGGAAGTGTTGAGAAAAGCATTTTAAGAGGATTACCTACTATCTTCGAGTACGCATGTACTATAATGAGTTTTAAAAAAATATATGTCCAAACATGTAAGTGCAGCCGGATTTTTACAAGGGTAATATGTTGCTTTTTTCAGTACCGCTCCGGAATACAATAATGTGAGCATAACGTGTCCAGGAAAGGCATGTCCCACTCTCTCTGGAAATGGGCAGGCCGATTGCACCTTGTGGATTGGTACACAAGCAGTATGTTGCTTTTTTGAATACCGCTCCGGAATACAATAATGTGAGCATAACGTGTCCAGGAAAGGCATGTCCCACTCTCTCTGGAAATGGGCAGGCCGATTGCACCTTGTGGATTGGTACACAAGCAGTATGTTGCTTTTTTGAATACCGCTCCGGAATACAATAATGTGAGCATAACGTGTCCAGGAAAGGCATGTCCCACTCTCTCTGGAAATGGGCAGGCCGATTGCACCTTGTGGATTGGTACACAAGCAGTATGTTGCTTTTTTGAATACCGCTCCGGAATACAATAATGTGAGCATAACGTGTCCAGGAAAGGCATGTCCCACTCTCTCTGGGAATGGGCAGGCCGACTGCACCTTGTGGATTGGTACACAAGCAGTATGTTGCTTTTTTTAATACCGCTCCGGAATACAATAATGTAACGGGTCTCAGTTTAACCTTTTTCAGTTTATCGGGTGAAGCTCTGCCCAAAGTGAGAGTATTCACCAAGCAACCACCTCAGTGTTACAGTACCTATTGGCTGGTGTGGGGTGGGTACTTCTCAAACAGAAGTCCGTCCAATTGTCTTGTTAAATCTTCGCAAAGAACAAAGTCTTCAGCTTTTTGTATCCTCTTGTGCATAAAGCGGCAGTACCAGTACTTATTTACACCACTATTTCACAGACCAGAGGTCGAACAGTCGAGTAGTTCTTGGACAGACACTTTATGGATAACAGTTCTTTGTATTTCGTGACTGAGGGAATTTAAAAAGTTAGGAATTACCATATTGACAAACGGTATGGATAAGGACATCACGAAATTAAAGAAGCTGTTTTCCATAACGTTTGTCAGTATTACACTGAATAAGAGCTGTAGTGGGCCGTATCTTCTGTAAACAGAAATACACCCTAAGTACTGGGCACCGAGGGTGTTTGGGGAACATTAAAGTTGTACATCACACGTTGACTCTAAAGAGAAAGATGAAAGGTTGTCAAACCTACTAAAAATGTTGAGCGTATGTGTGCTTGCCTTATGCGCTCTATAGGTCCGCCCAGTGCATTCATCCACAAGCTCAGATAGTCATATTGATAAATCTGACCTCAGTGACCTCAGTCAAGTGGCCCCTCTTCTTCTTCTTCTCTCCTCCCCACCAAGGGAGAGCCTTGGTGTTGTGGATTGTGTGTATGTTGTATACGTTGTAGTCAGACCGTATTGTCAGTCAGTTCATGAAATAACTAAAACTTGGCCCTATCTGACTGCAATGGTTGTTCGTTGGTGACATTCTGATATTTCATATATCATCGATGATACTTCATATCTGATTACACAATATATGCTACCATATATATGCATATGGTCAGATAACAATCGTCATTCCTTATTCATAGCACATACGTGCAAGGGCAGGTCTTTGCACATGCCATCATTACTTGTTACAACAGCTTAAGCAATATATTTCAGCTTGGCCCTAGAACACTTACCCCTATTTTTCTGGTACCTTTCAAGCCAGGAACAGTCACGCTTGGCAAACCCTGCCTACCAGATATGAATGATATGGAAACTGTTTCTCGTGAGAAAACACAAGTGAGTTTGTTGATGTCAGTGGTTGTCGGGGCAGTGTGAAACTGATTACGAGAGTAGTACCCTTTGAGAATGCCGCTCTTGGTAGCAACTGCGTACATGCCATTCTCGTTTCTGTCCATTATCACGGTTAATATATTGCGCGGATCCCCCCTACCCCCCTACCCCCCTATGGGAATTGTCACAGATACACAATCATCAGGTTTCCCGGTAGTCAAATCGACTCGGCTTCTCTTCATCATACACTCTCTCCTGTTTCACGGGGTCACATTTCAGTCATGTCATGAACTGACTGACCAAAACGATTTTGACTGAATTCGAATTCACTTGACCAGACATCGTTCAATACAGAAATACGAGTCATTATTCAAGATTCTTGCTGCTTTGTCTGGATGTTTTACAACATAGCATCTGTTTTCATTTGATGTCATTTTTGTTGTTTGCTTTCATATTCAAACATTCAGTTGTCGGCGACCTATAGCCTCATTTTACATTACGCATTGTCCAAATTGTGCTCTTAGTTTTAACTTCACACGCTAGTCGAACTGTGATAATCTAGTTGTCTTGCTGCCCTTCATACAGGTTTTAAAATATGTACATGTTGTTTGTAATAGTTAACTTTGTTCTCGTCACGTTAAGGCTGAAATATTGCCGATTGTACGTTAAGTATACTGAGGGGGAAATAAGGGGTCACATAAAAGCACAATTGTTCCCTTATTTTTTATCCAAGTTTTTCACAAGTAATGCGATAGAAAGCTTGTCAAGAAACCTGGACAAAAATGAAGGAACACTTGCCCTTTCATGTGATCCCTTATTTTTCCCCTCAGCATATTAACTCACTCACTCACTCACTATATATACTGTAGTTTTCTAACTATTGCTTTTGGAAAACTATTTACCTCAATAATATGGAAAACATTTAGGATTTCGGCACAGATTTCTAATAAACCGTGAAAGGCAGATTTTAGGCAAGGTTATTCCACAACTGACGGTGTATTCCTTTTAAATGCTCTTTTTGAGAAATGTGTAAAGAAGAAAAAATGGTAAATTATTTACACCATTTATAGATTTAGCACTGTTAATCGCCCCAAGAAATTGCAAATATTAAATAGAGTAGAAATTAAGGGTAAGAGTCTCAAGGCGATTAGGAGAACATGTGTTTATGCAAACGTAGCTTCACGTGCCGGAAGTAATTGTAACTACTCATATATATTTGATTGTTCTAATGGTCTAAAACAAAGATGTATTATGAGTCCTATAGTGTTGTAGTTATATATTAATCAACAAGTAGAAAAAGATGAAACGTCAGATTGATTCGGTATTCAGACGTTCACAGATATCATAATTGTTTTGGGTTATCTACCTACAGTTGCTGTCATTCTATAGCCTGTTTTTATATTGTCGTGGCATGTATGGTTAAAATGTTTCACATTCCTCTGCTAGCTTTAGAATATAAATCTGTGATAGTCTAGTTGTTTTACTGTCCTTCCTAGACAGGTTTTCATACTTCATTTATAAGTAATATATGGATGCAACGTATCAAACTTCGTATCATTACGTACGAAACTAATCAAATTGGTTCAGTATAGAAGAGTATTATATTACGTACACATTTTGTGAACATTCTCGTAGATCAATCATTTTCTTTTTTATATTGTTTTTATTTTTTATTGTTTGTATTTTTATTTTTATTTTTTGCTTTTGGGGCAAACCTGTTTTGTATTGTTACAATGCAAATATTTCATCAGTATTTCACACATAATAACTATGATAGATATGATATGATATTACTATGATATGATGTTTATGTAAACAATAGATGACTGACCACTGACACTCTGACCGATACGCTTAATGCTAATCCCACAAGGAAATCGTCGTTCAATCTGAAATGCCTTTGGCTAAATGAAACGGCAGCCTTTGCGTCTTTTTTTAGGAAAAAGGAAAAGGCAAAAACACTGCTAGGAAACAAAGAAAAGGGAAGCAAAATACTGTTTTCATACTTTATTAAGCATGAGTCTAATTCCACGTTATAATAAGCAAACTTTTGTACCAGACGAAGGACAATTTAACGCATTTAAATGAAGCTCATGTCAGCATACTTTTCTGCTAAGTCATACACTGGCAGGTAATTCTAGAAGGTCTGATATTCTGGCCCCTTGCATAGAGGAACTCTCGGATGGAAATGTCACTGTTGACTCATCTCTGGCACATGTTCTTCAGTCTTCAGTCTTTAGTGAGAGTCATCTGCTTTTGCCAAGGTTCTGGACCTCTCCCCAAGTACTTTGTGTCAAGTGGTAGAAGCAACCGCGTGTCTGAATATGGCGTCCAAACACTGCTGCGTCAGACATTGCAGTGGCAACAATTTGTATTGGCTGTCATGGGCAGAAGAATAGGCTTGCTTTCTCATCTTAACTCGACACTTGATATAGGCGATGTCAGTTTGTTCTTGGTAATGCTTGTGTTCTTTCTTCAGATCTGGGTTTTCTATGTCCTAAGTGGTCGACAACATTCTCCTGATACTGATGGTAATACAGCTTCTAGGTTCTTGACAATTATACTTACAACTTCATAAAAATATGCTGCATACACCTATTTCTTTCTGTTTGTTTCTTTCGGGGTTTTTTCCCTTACGTATTTTTCGTGCTTTCTTTGTTTCCCCTTTTTTCCTACATTTGTTTTTATTACCACCGTCTGGTTACAGTTCAACATACTTTAGGCAATTTATGGGAATATTGTATCAATCAGGGGCAATCCATGTATTACCAAAGGTATAACGGTGAGAATAATTTACAATTGCTACCTGTTCTTCCGATATATAGGCAGATACAGTTTGACAGTCAAACAATAACAAATACTGTCGGTTTTTCCTCTTTCCCTTCATAACCTCGACTTAATGTATTTCTCACTTCATCTTCCCTAAATCTTATTCCAAATCCCATTTGGGTTAACGCCCCATCATTTATAGTTTTTGGGGTATGGTGATTTACTCCTTTTCATAGACGTGTTAGTTATTTCTCTCGCTCCCACATACCCAACCGGCGACCTCGGCCAACGTTTAACTCCAAATCATCATTATCGCTGTTAAGTCACTCTACATCTGAATAAGTCTTGGAACACTAGCAACTCCGATGTCATCATTATCCTGAATTCAAATCATGTATGTTATTGTATATGTTCAGCTACAGGCGTACGTTCATTGATTTAGTTATTGTTCAATGTATTGTGAAATTGTTAAAATCTTTTAGGAAGGGTTGAGCCTCCGAAACCATTGTACACTTACACCAATGTAAAACTATTATGTATATTCAGGTTGATAAGAGCTTTTATTAAAAGTAGTACAGTGGTGCGTAAATGCAGTACCGTAAAACATCTACGATACGTGTACTAGTTAATGTTCATTACTTTAAGCTCAGGTTACCAATAGGAATCTAATGTGTGATCGAATGTTTCGTATGTTATATAATGTGTGTGCCGTTTTGTAGACCTACAAACATGTTCCAGTAAGGCATTGCATTAAAATACACTGTCAGACATGTCTTGATGTTTTGAGTATTATGACGTATTTCGTGTGTTACGTATTGTGTGTGCTAGTCTGTAAACCTGAAAACATGTTCCAGTAAGGTATTACATAAAAATGTGTAAATATATAGTGTCCAACATATGATAAGTATTTTTTTATATATTTAATGTGCACATCAGTTATCTGTAACACTGTACCTTATGATTATTTTCTGTGTTCTTGTTTGCATATATAATTTAATTCAAATGCTTTATTCATGTAATGTTCAAAACAGGTTAATGCTTACGTCAGTCAGTTGTAATACTGTATGATTATTTGATATCTTGATGTATTGAACTGAAATGTTTCTTTGAATCTAAGTCACATGAATAAACCTTGGAACGCTATCACCTCTGATGTCATCATTACCCGTAACATTTTAAGGCGAAAATGACCGTTTCACGCCACGTTCTCACAGCATTCGTTGCGCTATGAATACTTTTGTTGATCGATCAAGACTTTTGTCATAAATTTTACAACCGTTGTAACAATATTTGAAAACCTACGAACACTTTCTTCAGATTTTTTGTCATAAACTTCCGGCGGAGTTTACGATGTTCGTTGCGCTGGGAACTCTTTGTGCTCCAGAGGACATTACTCGCACGATTGGAAAAAATGGACTGCAGCAAATCCAGTCTTCATCCCAGGAGCATAGGTTCTTTCTCATCAGAAAATGACAAACACAGCCATTGTGTTTCTGAGGATCCACTGAAGGACACACGCTTGCACGATGTGGTTTGCAGTTGACTCGTTTTGTTTTTCACCATCATTAGAATATGATTAACTTATCTTTCTTTCCATTAAAGAGAACATCGAACGATGTATGGTAGTACAATCGTGTAAATCGCCTCACAACAATTGCATCATGAAGAGACAAACAGTAATCTAGTTTAGCTGCGAATGTACAACAGAAATGTAATATCTAGGCATTTTATTAGTTTGCCTATATGAATCATAATTCGCACGCACGCCCTAGTGTATGTCGTCTGCATCATTACACTTCACGACGAAAATAATGATTCTATTGACAGCTACTACAACTTAAAACAAAATGCAAATATTAAAATTAAAACAAATTAAAGTTATAGGAGCAATGTCAGGCTATTACTTTGTTCGAGGAATGTATCCATCAATATCCACAAAAACGAGTGATATATGATTCATCTGCAGATTTCCCAGGTGAAGTGTCTTTTAACAGTCTAATATGTACGAAAACGTGATGTTTTGTTTCAGGTATTTCACATTGCTGTATAGTCTCATTGGTCAACCAAGATAGCACACCTGGCACCTAATTGCAGAATGTGCGGCTTTCTTTTAAAAAGTAATTTAGTTAGCTAATAATGAGCAATCAGTCAATGTATTGGCGGTTAATCCTTTGAGAGAATGGTGTTGTTTTTACATAGACACAGACACGACAGAGTGTATGCAGTGCAGATTAGTAAATGTACATACATAAACACTACCTTTCGACAAATACACATTTAAATCCGCATAAAAGTAATTAATCAATCAGCGTGTTATCGGTTAATCCTTTGATCGATCCAGACACAAGAAATGCCAAATGAGGACCTTGTCGGGTAATCTAAGTGGCGTTACCACTAATTATACCTGTTATAAATTCATTAACTGAGCATCAAGTGAATGATGACAAATAACATGTAGGTTTATACCACCTAACACGGATTACAACCTAGAGACACCAAGTGATTTTGACAGAATCGTCTATGAAAACAAGTGTTGTAACTCGGAAACTAGGCAAAGCAGGAGACAAAACTTAATGACAGTAGATTGTGAGAACACAGAGCTTTCATTTTTCACAACGACTGTCCCGATTTCAGGTTTGTGCAAACCTGTAAACGAAATCCCCCCCCCCCCCCCCCCCACCAGATGAAATGTAGATGAATTCTGCATAGACCCTCATATCAATACCTACTATTAAACCAAGTAGACGTGCCTCTCGGATCGGTTGAAATTTCGTTTACAGCTGAGAATTGTTCACTGTTATCAAAAAGTTCGATTTAACGTAATCAAAGATCGAAATGAGCAGTTTTAATGACGGAGTCTCATTTACAACGATGTCAATGAGTGATTGACGCATTTGTGATGAACTTAACGAAAATGTCGGAAAGCGCGCATAAAATCACCAAAGCAGGTCCACAAGATTGCCGGAGATCACAGTCATTTGAAACCTGAGCTCCAGCAAGACTCCAGAAACATCACGGCGGGGTCATTATGTGAACAATGCGCCAATAACGCACATAAAATCTCCAAGTCATCATCAATGGTTTGACCAAACATACCGGTATGTTTACCTGACACTTCCCAGTAGCACGTTTCCACAGTCTAATTAGGCTAATAAACTTCATTGTTGTGATGGGGGAAAAACTTCACATTGTGTGAAGTTTGGATATTTTCCATGTACGTCCTATTTGGTCTTACATTATTTCCATTTAACTTTCCGTTATCGTTGAATACATGAGAGTAACATTTTTGTGCTGCTTCCACATCTCTTTAACTGTATTACTGTATGACAACATTCATTCATCCACATTCCAAAATATGTATATTCTGGACAATAATCACACTTGAACTGGATATCACTGGACGTTTATGCGGTTCTGCGGTGCATATTGTCCGTTCACTGTTAATTTCCCATTGTTAGACCACTGGTGTAGACAGTCTAGTAACCTTTCTAACTTTTCTCCGTTGGTCACAATGAGTGGTCACGATGTCATCAGCCTACAAAAGGAATGAAATGTTTATAGAGTCAATGTCTCTTCCACAATGAAGTTCACTTAATGGATAGCTTAATTAACGCCAAACCATATAAATACATCGAAAACAGATTGGATGACAAACAACAGCCTTGCTTAATCCCATCAGTCACGGGATGGCCTAAACGTCGGGCCAAGAAAAGTCGGGCCGGGCCACCGGGTACTACTACAAATCGATTGCAGAATATTAAAACGAAATGTGCGCATTTGGGTAGCTAGAATTCCAAGTATTGTTTGGTTGAAAATGTATAGTTAACGATGAAAAACAAAAATTGATAACATACCGAGAGTCCCAGATAAAATACATTGTCTTGCTGTTATGTGTTGTCCTTGATATGTCTGTGTGAAAAGGTTACTTACTTCTCTCAGCGCGTGAGGTGTGACATCCTGGGGTTCTGGGCAGGAAGTGACAGTGTTTTTACAGCTTTTCTTTCCTTGATTAAAACAGTTGGGGTTTCCTAATTAACCTTTATTGTCTCATGCTTAATCAGCAGAGGATGTTTATGTTAAAGAGGAGCGGGCATTGGCGAGAGCCAGTGGGCAACTGTGACATGATTATAAATATGTGTAATTTTGTAATATGTTGTAAAGGATAAAAAATGGAAAAATGCATTCGCACGCGCAAAAATCGTATGTGTTGCCACTGTATTTTAAAAAGCATAAATCCAGCAAAAATCCAATAGCCTCCGAGTATGCAAATGCTTAATTTACACATGACAGACAAAATGCAATACTATCTACCTAAATAACACTTAGCAGAGCATGTGCAAACACGTTTCCTCAAAGAGCAGCACTCTTTTTCTATATAGTCTCAACATATCACAAGCGTTCGGTCCGGCTTTGCATGCAAGCTCCGTCAGAAGCATCTTTCATCTCTCAGATTGGATCTTGAAGTGTATTTAAACCCATATATTGGTGTCATATCTACCTAAACATCACGCTGTAGTGTTACAAAATGCAACATGTAAAGATAACCGGTCCCTTATAGTGAATTGCCTGTCTTTCAAACATAGCCTCGACCAAAAGTGTTGAGTCTCTGTTCGGCCCGGCCTCTCAAAAGCACCTTACGCCTCACAGATGTATCTTAAATTCTATCTAAATCCATAGTTTAGTATCATATCTACCGAAACTCGGCATTACAGAGTTTCAAAGCGTTGTATTTGAAACAAACACGTTGCTTAAAATGAACCCTATTTTCTAGACATTCTCAACAAAGACACAGTATCGCAAGCTTTCGGTCCTGCTTGGCCCGACCTCTCAAAAGCAGCTTAAACGTAACCCATGTATCTTGAACTGTAATTCAATCCATAGATTAGATCTACATGAGCCTAAATATCACCTTTTCATGCTACAAAATGCAACATGTAAAGATAACCGGTCCCTTAATTTGAAGCCCTTTTCGCTCTCCATTCTCAACATAGCCTCGACCAAAAGTGTTAAGTCTCTGTTCGGCTCGTCTTGGCCCGACCTCACAAAAGCACCTTAAACTTCACAGATGTGTCTTAAATTCTATTTACATCCATAGTTTTGTATCATACCTACCTAAGTACGACTTTACAGAATTTCAAAGCGTTGTGTTTGAAACAAACACGTTGCCCAAAGTAAACCCTATTTTCTATACCTTCTCAATAAAGACACAGTATCACAAGCTTTCGGTCCGACTTGGCCCGAGCTCCCTAAAGCAGCTTAAACCTGTCACATGTATTCAGACATACGTTGTAATCCATCGATTGGTAGTATATCTACCTAAAGATTTATTTGTGATGCAATGAAATGCATCATGTGAAGATAACTGGTCCCTGAAAGTGAAGCCTTTTGGCTGTACATTCTCAACATAGCTTTCGATTAAATGTGCTAAGTCTCCGTTCGGCCCGACTTGGCCACGCATGGATAATGATTAGTGTTTATATACA
Source organism: Haliotis asinina (assembly GCF_037392515.1). Taxonomy (NCBI): domain Eukaryota; kingdom Metazoa; phylum Mollusca; class Gastropoda; order Lepetellida; family Haliotidae; genus Haliotis; species Haliotis asinina. The sequence goes on from NC_090281.1 coordinate 47,717,758, forward strand.
TAGAATAGTATTATATCCACTTAACTAATCCTTTCTAGAGTCTCAACGCGAAGTATTTGATGGAAAAAACGTTGCTCAAAGTAGAGCACTCTCTCCCATATACAGTGAAAGCTGTCTTACTCGGACTCTAAGTAACTCGGTTGTAACTCGTTGTATTTGTTGATTTCTGTGGAGAAGATTGAATCACATGCACTTCCGTACAAGGGTGTTATTCCGCGAAATAACGAGTAACACGAAAACATGGTACGTTACTTCTAGCGCTCGTGCTTACGGACAAGACACGAAATGTGTGTTGCATTGGAAACCACCTGACGACAGAGCATTCTAACAATAAATTATTTATAAAAGATGAGGTGATATTTATTGACGGAATTAACACTTTTGCGCTGTTAACACGAAAACATGTTACACCATGGTAAAAGTACCGTGCATGCGTATCTCGAGCTCAAGGGAACTACCTCTAGACTCTCACCAGTCCAGTTCGGACTCCTCGTAATTCGGACACAAAAGCCGGTCCTAGTCGAGTCCGAATTAGACAGCTTCCACTGTATATTCTCAACAAAGACACTCAGGATTTTCTCTGGCCGTCGCATTTAAGGCATCTTATACGCCCCATAGATGTATCTTAAATTCTATTTTTGTCCAAAGGTTAGTATCATATCTACCAACATATCGCTTTATAGAGTTTCAGATGGTTGTATTAGAAACAAACACGTTGTTTAACGAGAACCCGACCCGACTCGACCCGTTCTCTCAAGAACAGCTTTAAGCCTCACACGTACACTGATTAATGTTTACATCCATAGAATAGTATTATATCTGCCTTACTAGTTCTTTATAGAGTCTCAAAACGGAGTATTTGAAGCAAGCACCTTGCTTAAAGTGACGCCTCTTGTTTTTGGTCTGCACTGCGCGGACTAATGAATTTGATGGACCTGTTAATTACACCTGCATCCAGTTTGCTTAATTATCCTTGTCTAATTGCAATCAGCTAGGCGTTGTGATTCAGTCAACATACTGTTGCGCTTAATTACCTATCAGGGGCCTTCAGAGTTACTGATTACTCCACCGTTTCTTTATAACGTTTTTCACAATAACCGACTACATTACAAATACTAAAATGAGACATTTGTTTCATTATATATTTATAAACATGTACACATATAATAAAGTGAAAATGAATAGTAGAAGATATAACACCCAATTATATGACATGAAACGCTTGAAATTCTTGGGTTTTTTTTCAGTGGTTACGGACATTGAGGACTTTAAAGTATGAAACAGTTGAAGTATGTAGGATTTTGCACAGAATGAGGATTGTTTCACGCGCGTAGTCGTAATATATCATTGGATATTGCAAGCTACAAAGCGCATATTATATTTTGATCGCCCATATGGATTCATTTCTGTTGAGAATGGAGGGCGAAAAGGGCTTCACTTTAAGGGGCCAGTTTTCTTTACATGTTGCATTTGATTACATTATGAAGTACTATTTAGGTGGATATGAAGCCGGTCTATGGATGTAATTACAATTGAAGATGCATGTTCTAGGGGTAAGCTGGTTTTGAGAGCTCGGGCCAAGCCGGGCCGAAGTATTGTGGTTGAGATGATGTTTAGAGTGTGGGGAAGAGTTCATATCTTGCATGCTTTAATTACTATGAATAGTGAATGTATGGGGTGGTATTAATTGGATGTAGACGTAGGAAACATTTTCGTGCCAATGAAAGCCTGTATCCGAATGAAGTCAAATATTCATGCATTTTAAATCATGTTTCGTTTATCGATTCCACTTTTAGACGTAACCTCGGTCAGCCAGCTCGCAGGAAACTCTTCTTCATGAGTTTTAGCCGATTTATTCGTAGTAAATTGTATATGGCACGCGTTTGTGGCTTAAAATTCATTGTTATTATCAAGGATGTATGCTGTATTAATCATTTGTAGGCATGGTGCTCATTAATGAGATCATTATCCAATAATATATTTGACCCGCCGTGGCCCGGCCCGGCCCGACTTTTAGGCCATCCCATCAGTCACACAAACCAGTCAGTTTTGTAAGTAATCACGTGCACTCTGACAGAACATTGCGCATTCTAAGTAAAAGTGCTTTATGGTTCAACTTCTTTATTATACAAGGTCACAAAATTGCACATCCTGATACAGAGATTGGAATATTTATGTTGCAGTTTATACCATTACATATTTGTTTGTAAAGAGTCAAAGTCTTTACGTATGTCGACAAACCATACACAGGATGGTGTTGACACCTTTCGGTAGTATCCTACGTTGGTAAGTGTTTCCAGATGATCACAGTATGATGTTCTATTGTGAAATCCACTGGAAACGTGTATGTAACATGATCATTAACCTCCAACCAGCTACCGATTCTGATGTTGAGATCTTTGGCATATGCTTTATATCACACATAAAAGAGTAATACCTCTAGGACTAAATTTGGTTGGTAATCTTTTTTTATTTTTTTATTATTTATTTTTTATCACTTTATTTCTTTTTGTTCTGGGTACAGCATTGACAAGTCAGCATATCTGTGTGTACACAATTAAAAACAAACCAAATTTACAGAACTATTATTGTGTAAATAGATTATGGCAAGACGACCAGAATGTCACAAAAGAGTTATTTGCACTGGGAGTAGGCATTAAATTTATGTAATTGGTAATTGTAATTCAATATTGGTTTCAAACCGGTGAGAGAATGTACAATGTTTGCTACCTTTCTAGAACATATATATTCTTTAGTTAATATGAATATGAAATTTAGTACGTCATTTCTTTCTTCAAGTCCAAGAATAATGGTTTCATTGTTTAATTTCAGCTGGGTGTCTGTTTCATCCTCAGTCCAGTCTCGTAGTCCTTGCCACAACGTTTTGACATGTTTGCATTCATATAATAAATGAATGATCGGTTCCATTTCAGCGTCACAAAAAGTACAAAGTGGTGATTCTAATAGTTTGTATATATATATCTTTATTAGTTGTAAGAATCCCATGTAAAATACGGTATTGAAGCCATCTATGTTTAGAACTATACAAAGCTCGAAATGGTATAACTGTATGTTTTCCATAGACTAGGTGTGATATCTGTGTTCAGCCCTTTTTCCCACTTACTTTGACAGACCAGTTTTTTGTTTATAGTATCTTTGTGAAGAAACCTGTTGTAAAATATGTTACATCCTTTCTTAGCTTTGAATAGTATTTCCAAACTAGGGGGGATAAAAGGTAAGTCTTGTTGAATATTAAAATGGAACGAACTCTGTTTCGATTTTAGTGAAGATAATAACCCTGTATATTCAAGAAAATTTGTTTTAACCCCATACAATTCTGATCCATGATATTTTCTGGGATTTAATTGTTTCAAGTATTTCTGGTACTTTTAAGCCACCTTCTTGGTAAGTGTTTGTTATCAGATATCGTTTTATTCTATCAGATTTACCTTTCCAAATAAAAGAGAAGCATATCTTTGGAAGATTAATTATCGTTTCTGGTTTAGGATTTGCTAACGAGGTAAAAAGATGATGAAGTGTTGGTAGAATTGAACTCTTAAGAAATGTTATTCATTTTCATTATTTTGTCAATCTTTATAGTTTATCTTTATAATTCTTTTCCACCATTTCTGCTTTATTATGTTGAAATAGAATGCCTAATTATATAAGAGTACAAAGGGCTTTTGTGTCCAGTCAAGTGGTATTCCCTGCAGTATTGCAAACTTGAATATTGTTTAGAACCTATCCACACAACTTTAGTTTTGTCGATGTTTATTCTAAGTCCAGAGAAGGAAGGGTATGTTTCCAGTTCTTGTAATGTTTCCCTAAATGATCGCTGTCACACGTCTAAAATGAGTTGTATCATCGGCGATTCTAAGTCAGTCATAGCTATTCCTCTCATCTTTTATGTCGTGACATATGGGCCAGAATTTCTGCTACTATGAGAAATATATACGGCGAGAGCGGATCGCCTTGTCTGCAACCCCGAGTAATTTGGAAGAATTCTGATAGAAATTCAGAAGGACACTAGAATTTATGTTATTGTAGGATGTTTTAACCAAATTTTGATAGAGGGCACGAAGTTGAAAAAGTCAAGAATTTCTCAATAAAGGACCATTCCACGAAGTCAAATGCTTTTCAAAGTCTATAAGTATCAAAAGTCCAGGTGTATTCTGTGTAGTCCATAATGTCGTTAATCAGTCTTGTACATTCTTCAATGTATCTACCTTTCATAAAACCCTTTTGGTCTTCACTAATTATATTAGGAAGTATATTTTCATCACGGCTGAGGCTAGTTTGTATGATATGGTTAATAGTGAAATGGGTCTGAAGTTTTTAAAATTGTCCTTTGATTTATCTTTTTTGGGGATACATGTTATAAGACCTTGTTTTTGACTTATAGATAGCTCACCTTTCCTATATGCTTCATTTAATGAATTGATTACGTATTAATTGATATCTTTCCAAAATAATTTATAAAATTTAACCGTAAAGCCAGATGGACCAGGGCTTTTTCCATTTTTCATATTTTTAAAGCTGAAAGCATTTCGTCGTATTGTATTTCGTCTTCGAGAGAATGGGCGTCGTTGTCAGATAATCTAGGTATTTCACTATCTTTGAACAAAAATTCTAAATCGATATCTTTTACATGTTTGCTAGTATATAAAGTGTGAAAGTAGATCTTTGTATGGTTGATAATGTCCTTTGTTTCGCTTATTGGACCTTCATCAGTTTCCAGCTTAGTTATTGCTCCGTTCTTCTAAAGATAAGAAGAATTTCGATGGTTTTTCTCCCTTTTCATACCATTTTGCTTTTGATCTCAATATAACGCCTTCTGTTTTGTATTTATTTACTTCAAGTTGTTGATCTTTTATTGTATTAATTTCTTCTATCAATTTTGGCTTAGTCGGTTCATTGTCGGTACTGTCTAGTTTCACTTCGAGGCTTTCAAGTGTTTCATTGTATTCTTCTTCTAGTTTAAGTCTTTTTTTTCTTTTTCTGAGATGAATATTTTATTGTGTGGCCTCGAATATTACACATGAGTATCTCGAAAAACAATTGTTCATTTATCTTTAGTACTTTATCTCGATCTTCATCTCGAGTGTTACATTGATCTACAGTTTCATTAATAATGCCTTAAAAGTTTGATTTTTCGCACATATTTGTGACCATGTAGCAAACTATTGTTAAATTTCCAAAAACCCTTTCCTTTCTCGAGAGATATAAATTCAATATGTAACGATATTAATGAGTGATCTGACCTGTAACTGTGTTCTATTTTAGAACTAGTGATAGAGTTTTAGAAAGATTTAGAAAGAAATCTAAACGTGCTTGTTTCAAAGGTTTGTGTTTTCTCCATGTATATCTTCTTACATCTAAATTAAATTCTCGCCAGGGATCATAGATAGTTCGTCTATCATATCAAGTACCGCTTGTTTTGAATTGGGATTATTTATGTGTAAATAATTGAAAGTATCTATTGACTGAGCTTGGACTAGATTAAAATCGCCGCATATTATATAATTAGTTTTCATTTCATTTTCTAGACTCAGTATTTTATCTCTAATGTTATGATAATGTAAGAAATCGGGCTTATCTACATTTGGACTATAGACATTTGTAATGCTTAGTATCTCCTCTGTTTTCATTTTAAGTATCAAAAAGTTGCCACTTTCATGATCTTTTATTTCTTTAAGAATTTCAAATTCAAAGTTATCTCTGAATAATATAGCTACTCCTCTCGATTGGCTTGTATGCGAAGCGAACAGGGCTTCTGGGGAGCCCAATTCTAATTTGAATAAATGTTACCTCTTCGTTTTTTCATATTTTCGAACACATCAATCATCTTTTTTTCGTTATTCAAGCTTTGACAATTTGCAGAGAAGATGTCAAGTTTTTATGCCATCTTGAGTGGCGAATAACATAATATTGATCGAAGTAAGTTGGCAAGTCAATAACTGACCCAATGTTGGTGTGTTATAGAAACAGCTTTTGAGAAAAAAAGTCAACATACATGGTTTAACAACATACATTTATGGAAATGAAAAAAGGACACACTGGTCTCCGTCATTGTTCCAAGAAGAAAAGGTGATATTTGCCCTCCCACAGGATCACTGTTTTTAATTGGTAAGAGCATAATCCTGCCATTATCTCAAATTTTGAAAAATAAAATAAGAGAAAACAGAAACGATTTCTATTGGTTTGAGTTCACACCTGAGAAGTTTAAAAAACAATTCAGTATTCATCAAAGTAATAATCAATCCCAAGCGAGCTCACTAAAAAACAGGCGTCAAAATGAAGTCTAAGGGGCACAGATTGCATAAAGTAATCTGTAACAGAATACCAATCCTAATACAACGCTTGCACTGCGTACTCGTCACGTTACAAAAAGGTATATGTGAATATTGCGTCTATTCCGTATAGAACGGTGAGGTAACTCAAAGTAATAACTAAATAAGGATCACTAATGGTAACGCTTGCATTGCGATCTGTTCACATTAATACATGTCAAAAGTTTTAAGAGAAGCCAATATGGGTGTTTAGGTATACTCACATTGTCTTGGACATAGATGGGTGCTCTACATATTGCTTCTAATCAAAATACAACTGTCGGGTCACTCATGATAGTAACCAAACCAAAGCATACTCACAGATTAAGGTTCAGAGTCACAGTCCTACTGGCACAGATTACACAGAAAGAACACCAATTCGCAATACAAACCTTTCTTTACGATCTGTCCACGTTAAGAGATGTAAAATGTTTTTTAAAAAAAAACGTATGGATATTTAAGTATATCCACGTTGTCTTGGACATACATGAGTGTTCTACATGTTGCTTCTATTCGGAATAGAACCATGGGGTTACTCAACATAGTAATCAAATCATAACATACTCACTGAACAAGGTTCAAAGTCGCAGTCTAACTGGCACAGATTTCAAAACGTAGTCTGTGAAAGAAACCCCATTCGCCATGAAAGAAGTAAGCAAGTCATAACACACTCACTGAACAAGGTTCAGAGTCGCAGAATTGCATAACGTAATCTGCGAAAGGACACCAATTCGCAATACAAAGCTTGCATTGTGCTCTGTTCACGTTAAGACATGTCAAAAGATTCAATAGGAGTACATATGAATGTTTAGGCGTCGTTGAACATGGTTCGAAGTGACAGTCTAACTGGTATGAAGTAATCTGCGAAAGAGCACCAGTTCCTAGCAGTGTAAAAGCTTGTATTGCGTACGGTTAACGTTAACATATGTCAAAAGGTTTAAGGGAGGCACATATGGATGTTTATGTTTATTTTTTGTCGTTTTTGACGATGAGTGTTCTACCTATTACGTCTATTCGAAGTAGAACGGTAGAATAATCAAACCAGAACATGCTCACAGAGGAAGGTTCACAATCTAACTGACCCGGATTGCCTCAAGTAATCTGCAAGTGAACACTAATTCATAATGCAACGCTTGTATTGCGCTTTGTTCTCGTTGCATCTCTTTGATATAGAACGATTGTAGTTCTCAAAAGTAGTAATTGCAAAGCATACTCACTGAGCGTGGTAGAGGTAGTCCAATTGAAAGTCCATATGGAATAAATCACAACATAGTCCAGAGAAAGAACATACACCATAGCCCAACGCTTGCATTGCGTGTTGTTCGAGATACGGCCACATGTTACGAGTGCACGTGATTTTCATGTTCACTGTTGCTCTAATAGGTTGAGCAGTTACTTGTTTTTTTCCCACGAACATAATTTCTAACAAAGCTTTTTGATACAAGGACTAAGACCATATGCTCGGAAACCACAAAATTCGGTGCGGTCTTAATGGCAATATTTGTTATTTTGCATTTTAAGATTTGAAAGAAGAAATGACATAACTAACGGACACTAGTAGCGAACAGAACAATGTTCAGACAGACTCATTAACTGTTGTAGAGTATCATTCATATCTTTTCCACTGAGAAGACTGAATATGCGGCTCCTTCGTCTCCAGTACCAGTTTATATCCTGCTTAATTCCATCCATAGAGTCTTTGGGCTCAGTTTTCACATCTAGGATGAGTTCACGTAGTCTTTTCTCTGATGACTTCACAATTTCCTCCATGTTCGTCGAGCTTGCTCTTGTTGCCATTTTTAGAGATATTATTCTGCTCACAGTCTATGCGTATGTATTAAATAATGGTTTATAAATGTCTTTCATAGCTATTTGCAAATGGTGTTTTCACAGGGCCGTGTTTCACTGAGTCATTTGGCAGGATTACGTACGATAGCCTGTGGGGCGGTGGAGCGCGCCTTCAGCGTGGCCTCTCTCTTCCCATACACAACAGGAAGTCCATACACAACCGGGTAATCTTGGGTCACATGCACCAGATTTGAGGATTTGATTAATGACTCCCTTCTTCCGCATGTTGGGTGAGTGAGTGAGTGAGTTATAATTTAACGTCACATCGGCAATATTTCAGCCATATCGTGACGAGAATAAGCATGATTATACAGAACATGTAATATTATAAAACCCGTCATCAAAGTACGGTAAAATAACTAGAGTATCACAATTCGAGTCTAAAACTAGCATATGAAGTTAAAACTACAGCACAATTTGGACAATACATAATATAAAAGTAGGCTATAGATCACCAACAACTGAAGGTAGATCACCATACTAGGAACCAAGGGGACTTACGTTACTTTAGCAACCTGCATGGCCCCTAGCTGGATTTACACCATCCCCTCAGCTGCTTGCGATTGTAGGAAAATGTAGCCGAAATTTAAAATGACAAAAATACTACGTTTAAAATACTGGTAAGCTTAAATTTCACTTTGAAAGTTTCTGGACTTACGCACCCTTTCAGGGGGACAATAATTTTACGCTGCTTTAACCCCCTTTGAGGGTACGGCCACTAACAATCGCAGCTGACAATTCACACTACCATGTTTAAGATATCAAGTTTCTATTTATAAAACATATTATTCAAAATTTATCTAATAATTCTATTTCCTTTAAAAATTCAATGATTAAATGATAATTAACATTAAAAAGATCCTTCATTGTTTTGACAGTAAAATATTTCTCCCTTGTGATGGCAAAATCAATACAGTCAAGCAAGATATGCTTGACCGTGATTGCTTCATCACAAGGGATACAAAACGGAGGATCCTCACCTTTAAGTAAATATTCGTGTGTATACCGCGTATGGCCAATACGACATCGTCGCATAACGACCTCCTCAAATCTGGACTGACAGCCTAAGTAGGTATAACCAATATATGGTTTCATTTCATGCAATTTATTGATACCCAACTGGGTGTCCCACATCTTTTGCATCAGATCACGGATGTAAGTTCTAATGGTTGCTTTGTAATCTGAGTATGGAGTAAGGAGTGGTGTCACAGATTTATTGAGTGTTGCCTTAGCAGCAAAATCGGCCATTGTCTTCCCAGAAATGCCCACGTGGCTGGGTAACCAACAAAAGACGATGTCATATTGGCCAGTAGCAAGATCATTATATAACTCAATAATTTGTATTAAAAGTGGATGTTTACAAGATAGATTTTTAATAGCCTGAAGACATGAAAGAGAGTCAGAAAAGATTATATACTGTTTATGTGCAGGATGTCTTTGAATATATTTAAGAGCCGTTAGTATTGCGTTTGCTTCTGCTGTAAAAATAGAGGTATAATCAGGTATTCTAAAAGAGATTGTTCTGGATCCAATGACAGTGGCACAAGCTACTGCGCCACCATCCTTGGACCCATCTGTAAATAAGAATTTGTGTTTATTATATTTATGTTTTAATTGAATAAATTCTTGTTTATATTGTAATTCATTAGTTTCTGATTTTTTAAACTCTGTAAGTGTTAGGTCAACATGTGGCCTCACCAACTGCCAAGGAGGAGAAGAAAAAAACCGAGAAGGAGAAATAAGTCTCCAGCTCAATCCAAGCTGCAGAAATGAATGGTTTGATTCTTATCCCAAGAGGTGGAACAAGTGAAGTTCTTTTATTGTACAATTCCTCATAAAGAGGATTAAAAACGCAGTTATGGGCAGGATTGGATTCATTAGAATATAACTTTGTGATATATTGTAAAGATAATTTGATACGGCGAAGTTTTAAAGATGGCTCATCGGCCTCAACGTAGATACTGTCGATAGGAGATGTTCTGAAAGATCCAAGACAAAGTCTCAGACCTTGGTGATGAATCGAATCTAATAGTTTTAGGTTGCTTTTGCAGGCTCCACCATATACTATGGAGCCATAATCAAGTTTTGATCGGATAAGAGATCTGTATAAATGAATGAGTGTAGTTTGATCCCCTCCCCACTTTGAATTGGACACAACTTTTAATAGATCTAATGCCTTCAGGCATTTAGTCTTCAGATACTTAATATGTGGTAAAAAAGTCAAATGTTTGTCAAAAATCAATCCCAGAAACTTGGCTTCCTTTACAACGTTAATTGGAGAGCCATCCAAGAACAGTTCGGGATCTTTATGAGGCTTATATTTCCGACAGAAATGTATACATTTGGTCTTTATCTGTGAAAATTTGAAGCCATTCTCAAGTGACCATTTATGAATGTTATTTAAACACATCTGCAATTGCCTTTCGATGGTATGCATGTTTTTACCACAACATAAGACGTTAAAATCATCCACAAACAATGACCCATCTATTGAGTCATTTAATACTGTCGAGAGACTATTGATTTTTATACTAAACAAGGTAACAGACAAAATACTACCTTGTGGAACTCCCTGATCCTGATTATAATGTTCAGACAGGGTTGATCCAGCGCGAACTTGAAATTGTCTGCCTGCTAAGAACTGGGATATAAAATTAAGCAAACGGCCTCTCAAACCAAAGTCATGTAAGTCTCTCAAAATACCATGTTTCCATGTTGTATCATAGGCCTTTTCCAGGTCGAAAAAGATTGACACAGCATGCTGGTTATTTACAATGGAATTTTTAACGAATGATTCTAGGCGAACCAAATGATCAATAGTGCTTCTATTTTTCCGAAAACCACACTGAATGTTAGAAATAAGATGATTGGATTCTAGAAACCATACTAATCTATTATTGACCGTGCGTTCCATGGTTTTACAAACGCAGCTTGTTAAAGAAATTGGTCTGTAGTTAGATGGATCTGTATTGTCTCGGCCAGGCTTAGGTATTGGTACAACATTGGCATGACGCCACGAAGAAGGAAAGTGTCCTGTAGTCCAAATATGATCAAAAATGTTCAAAAGTGTCTCAAGACAAGCATTGGGTAAATGTTTCAGGAGCTGGTAGTGGATATTATCTGCGCGAGTTGCCGTATCATGAGCTTGTGCCAAGGCAGTATTCAGCTCATGCAGTGAAAATACTTCATTATAGTCTTCACCATTTTCGGAATGAAAGTTGAGTTTCAACTTTTCTTGATGAGTTTTATAGCTCTGAAACTTCGGAAGATAATTTGATGAAGAAGAATGACTAGCTAATGTTTCACCCAACTTGTTGGCAATGTCAATTTTATCTGTTAACATATCATGTCCATCTTTAAGATGATGAACGCTAGAATTTCTACCTTTGCCCTTGATTCTCTGTATCATGTCCAACACCTTCGTCATTGGCGTACGTGAATTAATTTTTGACACAAAGGTCTTCCACGACTGACGTTTACTTTGTTTAAAAGTACGCCGAGCCTTGGCATTATTTATTTTTACATTATTTAAATTGTGAACTGTAGGATGTCGTCGAAAGTACTTCTCTGCCTTTTTCCTGCTCTTCCTTGCCTGTTTACAATCATCAGAAAACCATGGTTTGCGGCAATGAGGTTTAGCAGAGGACTTGGGAACAGTTTCACCAGCGATATTATTCAGTGTATCCGAGAACAACTGAATAGGATCAGGAACATTTACAAAAAATTCAGATTTCAATTTTTCTGTACAAAGTGTTTGAAATAAAGGCCAGTTGGCCTTATTAAAGTTCCACCTTGTTGCAGGTATGTCATCAGTCGGATTTAAAGCGGAGAGAATTGTCGGAAAATGGTCACTACCACAAAGGTCATCATGGACCGACCATTTAAACTCGTTATAAATATTTGGATCTGAGAGTGATAAGTCAAGTTGAGAATACGTTCCAGTTCCAGGATGTAAATATGTGGCTGATCCATCATTAGATAGATTATTATCAGAAAGGAAGTCTTTAATGACTTTGCCTTTATTATTAATACTAGTACTTCCCCACAAAGGATTATGTCCGTTCAGATCACCCATAATTATAGAGGGTTTGTGAAGTTGGTCAAATAGATTCTGAAGATCGGACTGCTGAAGATCTGAGGAAGGGGAAATATACAAAGAGCAAAGCGTAAAGGTTATCTGAAGGGTAAGACGGACGGCAACAGCCTGAAGATTGGTTTTAAGAGGAACTTGACTATGAATAACACCCTGCCTCACGAGTATAGAAGCACCGCCCGTGGCTTTTCCATCGGGAGGGGAGAATGCATGAAAAGAATTGTACCGACGCAATTCAAATCGATCTGTACTTTTCAAGTACGTCTCATGCAGACTAAAAGCTGATGGTGTAAAATCTTGTGATAATAACTTTTATTCATTAAAATTGTACCTGAGGCCTCTGCAATTCCATTGTATTAATTCCATAAAAACTGCTTAGGGCGCTTCAACTGGAGATCGTGAGCGCGTGGCAGCGCTACCCCTACACCCTGTTTGTGACGGAGTTATGTCCATGTCAAGCGGTTCAAACAGATTTTGAACCGCCACAGAAGGTGTTAAACGAGAAGACTCTTCTAAATGCTGAAGGGCTCTGGTCTTTCTTCTCAACTTTTTCTTTCCTTTATTTGTGAGTTTCTCAACGCTCTGAGTATCTTGAGTTAAATCAAAATCAGATATTTGTCCTGGCTGACTGTACTCAGTTTGTGAAGCTGATGATCGCTGACAATCTTGTGATGAGTGAGTGGCGTCATCTAAGGTTATTTGAGAATCCTTTATCCAAGATATTTCAGTCTGACAAGATGTTGAAACGAGGGTAGCTTTTTTGACAGAAGGAACAGGAGAAGACACTGTGGCAGAATAGGTAGGAACTGTTGCTGGTTTTGATTGAGCCTGAATCAGTTTCTTTGCTTCGAAGTATGAGATATTATTATTGCAATTCAGTTTTAAGATTTTGTTCTCATACTCATATTTTGGACACGTTTTCGATGATGCCATATGCTCACCACTGCAATTGGCACACTTTATCTCATTAGTACATTCAGTGCCTTCATGGTTTCCACTACAGCGTGAGCATACTGATTTACCTGTGCAAGATCTTGCACCATGTCCAAACTTTTGACACTTGTAACACCGGAGTGGATTTGGTACATATACCTCCACTCCAATATTACAATACCCAGCCTTTATGAATTTTGGAAGAGTTGTCAGACCAAACGTGAAAAGATAGGTATTTGTTTTGACTAAAGCTGATTCATATTTTCTGCTGAAACGTTTAACAGAAGTAACTCCCTGATCTTTCAGTTCTGCCACAATCTCATCTTCTGTCATATCGTACAAACAACGTGCCCTGTCTCTAACAATACCTCTACAGCTGTTGAGAGTTTTGTGAACAGAAACAACAACCTGGCTGTTTACAAACTGCTTTACTCCCAGCAGATTGACAGATTGTTGCCTACGTAAACATTCAATCAAAAGAGAACCATTTCGTAAACGTGTGACGTTTTTTACCTCTCCACAGATACCTTGGATGGCAAAACGGCAAAAGGATTGGTATTTAAAGTATGGCCATCAGAACTTTCAATGACCAAAAACCTTGGCCAGGAATCACGTGTGAAAGTAGATATCTCTTCATCGGATGAAGAAGACATATGACGACGTTTGCTCGTTTTAGATGAACCAGAATGAGCGTTTTAAGCCATGGTGTATTAGTGTAATTCAACAACCCTGCCCCCCACCCGCCATGGAGTGTCAACAAGGACGGTACCGCAGTGGAAACCAGACTGCAACACCAGGGTTACAGGGATGTCATACTCCAGAAAATACAGACTTGAAAAGCCATGGTATCTTAAAGAATAAGTGTCAGACTGGTTCGGCCCATGACACTGTTCCTAAGAACACGGAATTCAGAGGTCTATATAACCAGATTGACCCATGAGCCACCGCTTGCTGGCATAGGACTCTAGGTAAGTAAATGTATCAATAATTTGTACACTAGATTTTAAAATGACCAATACCCGAAAAATGTAAGTGCAAAATGTAAGCAATTTCTATGCACAGGGCATGGCGTGACCAGCCGATTGATTGAATCGGGCCCATTCAACCTCCCGTCTAGGTGAAGTCAGGGCCAAAGTGGTGTGTTGAGCAACAGGAACACGGTCACAGGCCCCTGTTACCCTCAACCACCAGGATCCCTTCCTCCACCGACACGGGGCCGCAACCCACGGCAGACGGGTTGGTGGACCAAATATCCCCCTGGGTCCACTACGTGGGTGTCGGCGAGCTCTTGGCGTTACCCAGCACCCACCACGAGGAGGTTGCTCGCGACGGGTGCCCCGCATGTTGGGAACCTGACCGGATTTGTAGATGGCATTGAACAACATAGTTAAACTGTCTACACATGACGGATTCTGTTACACAGATTTACAGATGTGATATAGGGGATAGGCGATACCAGATGCTATATTTGACTTCGCGGAATTTACTCCATTACTGCATGAAAGCTAGGAGCTAACCTGCTATATGTGAAAACATCACAGATGGATACTCTGTCACTGATGAAGCTATCTTTAGTCGTCATATTGGGCTCACATTGGTTGTCCATGTTAAGTGGTTTAGGCAACAAGAGACTAGGCCATCTGCCCATGACACAACAGTTGTGCAGCAGCCACAATACTTATTGCTCACATTAACAGAGTTTTTCTCAACTGCATGGAACTATCAGCATGCACAGGCAACCTTCTTATAAGATCACTGTTATCACATTAAAATATTAATTTAGCTGTTGGAAATGTTGGAAATACCTATATATAGTCCATACAAGGATCTTAAGTCCATACAAGGATCATATGGATCATTGATGTCAGTTTTCCTTTTCTCCATTTCCTTCATAGACGTTGTTGTTGATTTTGTTGGACAATGTCATTATTATTTGTCGTTCTAAAAATGCAAAACAAAAACTATATCGTATGTTTATTGATTCTTCTAAGGCATTTGGTGCTGTTTGGAGAGCTGGCTTATCGCATAAAATGCTCATTAACTGGATATCAGTTAGGTTTCATACACTTATTAAAATATGTACAAGGGTATTAAAACGACGATACTTCTGAACAACAAGATCTCTCATTTCTGTCAAAGTACCCTTGGTGAAATACAAGGAGAGAATCTCTCTCCTTTGTACATGTTGTTCGCCTTTTTCGTAAATGATCTTGAATCATGCTCAGGAAATAGTGGTTGTCAGGGTGTAGTTATAATAATTGTCATATTTATATGGAACTCATTGGCTCCAACTTGTGATATTATTGTACGCCGATGATACAGTCCTGATGATCAAAAATCTCTCAATGCATTTTACTGTTACAGTGATGAATGGGGGTTATCTGTCAATTTGTTCCCCAAACGAAAGTTGTTGTTTTTGGTAGCGGTCCTAGAAAGTCATCTAAATCGACACTTTACTACGGTGTTGAGCCTCTTGAGGTAGTAGACTTTTATTGTTACCTTGGTCTTTCCCTGCATCGTATTAGAAGATGTATCCACGTAATTAATGCGCTTGTACATGTGGAAAGAAAGACAATGTTTTCTCTTCTGAGAAAAGACCACTTAATATATTAAACTTGCCACCTGACTGCATTCTTTTAGCATTTGTTGTAATGATAGAACCACTTTTATCATACGGATGTGAAGTTTGAAGTTTGAAGTTCGAAAAGATGAAGTTAATTGGAAAAATGCATGTCATATTTATAAAACGTGCAGCAGGTCTTCAAAAAACGGAAAAGAAACTAATTCACGTGGAAGGACTGTGGTCTCTTAATGACTTAATGAAACAGGAAGCTGAATCACTATTTGTTTTAGTCGCATAGAATAAAATGCATATGCTTTCAAATTCTATGGCAATTTTGTAATTAATCTTTTAACGTGTCTACCCAATAATCCAACAATAACTCCAGAAACCGAGAGTGTTGTTTTTAAATAAATGAGTGTTTTGAAAGCCTGTGAAAAGTTTAACAAGGCCTGGATTAATTCCTGGCTTACATTTCTCTAATGTCATTTCCCTTGATAAATGCCACCATTGTTATCTCATCACTCATGCCTGGATTAACAATCCCTGGCTTCCATGTGCCCATCCACCCTATCAGTTTAGCGCTAATTAACTATGGGCTTCCCTTGTTATCTTATTACGGTTGTTTCAAATGTTCGCATATAGCTTTCCGTTTCATAGTTGCTTCATACACCTGATGAAAGAAATAGAAATATACTCCGTAACACAGTGTTCCACAAATACAGACGTATTTCTCTTTAATTTTTTTACTAGGATCTTTTATTCCCTGGTAAAAAGCTACACCTTTGCCGTTACGCCATAAAGAATATCAGGAAATGAGATAATACCCTGCAAAGCCTGAACAACCAGTACCTTCCATACTCCCCATTTTACCGGAGAACAAGATCGGGGTTACATTGGTCTTCAGCAACTTATGCTTGTTGTAAGAGGTGACAAACGGAATCTGGTATTCAGGATCGCTGAGATGTCATCGTAACCCAATCGCGTAGATCGATGCTCATGATGTTGCTCACTGGATTGCCTTATCCAGACTCGATTATTTACAGACCGCCGCCAACCCAGTGAATGTCATCTGTTGCTGTCATTGGATTCGAATAGGTATGGCATAAATTGACCAAATTATAAATGACAGAATAATACAGATAGATCATCACATATATTGAGCGAGTTTCAAGTCCTCGTCTGACAAAGAAAATGTTACAGACTGAAAATACGTTAATTGGATACACGCGTCACCAATCAGCTTATCAAATGCTACGCTACCACGAGCAGTTGAACCCTTTGAAATATATACATATAATACATGCATGCAGAGATAGGTAAAACAGTGTATTTATAAGTTACGACGCTGTCAGATATGGCAAACGAAATGTTTTACACATCAACTTTGGACATATAAACACCATTTAAACTATCTCAGTAATACATTCATAACGTACTCTAAGTGATGATATGTATGATAGCAGATAAACGTGATACAGAGCAAAGAGTTGTTATTTACATGGGCACTTGGCTTCGTCATGCATCATTGTTAATGGTGCCAGTTTGTTGGATTATTGCTAAGAGCGACAAAAATCGATCGAATCTAACTCACTTTAGCGTTTCCTGCAGTATTGTACATCACGTGCTTGATAAGTGTCTACACCACAACGTGGCTTATGTTATAATAAAGAAGCTGCATATCCATAGAACTGTCCCAGCCGTTCAGTACACCAAATGCTAATTACCTCTCGAACTGGTTAATTACACCAGCGTTCAACTGCGTACTGTATACTGTATATTTTCAGCTTCAACTGGACGAATGTTGGACTGCACCCTTTTCCCTAGGTTAGACCACTGACTGAGGAATGGTTCTGTTTCTACATTTAGGTACCAATTTAAGGTGCTTTACTGTCAAGTGCGCCTTGGCTAGGAGCTATTTGGGCCCATAAAGGTGAAGATCGTCAGTTAATACATTTAATCATCTTGAAGAAATCAAAGAAAGTACAGCTGTAATTTTTGACAACCATGAAAAACATATATGGTTCCTGCTTTTTTGTTATTGCTAAGAGCGATGAAAATCGAATCTCTCTCACTTAATGGGGTCGTTGCAGTGATTTTATGTTAGGATGAATGTTTGGATGTGGTTGAACACACCGTTGTAGGTTGCGCGAGCGCTATCACAATGCCTTGTTTGTCATTACCCCCTCCCCCTAATAATAATTGGTTTAATTGTCATTAAGTTGGTTAAGGCAAGTCCAGTTCAGTGATGGCATAAAATATGTAATCCCTTCAGTCACTTCATCAATTGAATATTTCCGGTACTTCATATTCAAATAGTATGCCAAACTACATCTATCTCAAATTTCTCTAAACAAGTCAAACAATGCCAAGAACATTACTTAAAACCATTTATACTATTGAGAAACTACGAATGGTGATTAAGCTCCCGTCCAGACAGGACAGAATTGTGGGTAATATCACTTTCTCGCTTTCTCGCTCTATCGCTTTCTCGCTTCCCTACTCTAATGCTTTCTCGCACAATGATATCGCTTTCTCGTCTCGTGCTATCGCTTTCTCGTCTCGCTTTCTCACCTCCAAAATTTAAGCCGAGAAAGCGATGGCCCAAATCAGCCACCATAATATTCACAAGTGGCTTCTCTATTACTGACAACTACCTTGAGAAATCTTCCCGAAAGTTGAGCAAGTATTATAGTATTTTCAGATTTCACGAATTTCTTTACACTAACATTAAGAATATTTGTGGCCAGCTTACCAATACAACTGAGAATAGTAATGGGGAGATATGAGTTAGGATCTTTTGCCTTGTAATAAAGGTTAAATCATTCATACTGGTCAATTCTTTGGTATATTCAGATGGTAGTATTACCCCTAGGCGCATATGTAAAGAACTCGTTTCCTATAGAGTCTCTTCCTGGATATTTATGTCTGTTTAGCTTCATAAGTGGTGAGATGATTTAATCACAAGTGATGTCTGAATTATTAGAACATCTGACTCAACTGGATTGGGGTTAACAAATTCTTGATGGCTGCCACCATCAACAAGACCCTCAAGGACCGAGAACCCCGCATCAAGCCTTGTCCATAACCCATCAGAGTAACCATACCCTACCTTGGCCCCATCAGTCATCAGATATCACGCCTCATCAAGACCAAAGCCGGCATCGATGTAACCTTCTCCAGCGACAAGACCATCAAGACCTACCTAAAAGCCAACGGTAAAGGACCCAGCTGTGAACACCCTTACCCAAGAGGATGCATCTACCAGATCCCTTGCAACTGTGGCGACCAATACATTGGTGAAACGCTGAGACCCATCAACACCAGAATGAAGGAAAACCAGACCTCCGTCAGCAAATTCGACCAGAAATCGGCCGTCTCTGAACACATTCTCAAGAACCTTGGACATTCAATTCGATGGGAGGACACTAGGATACTATCTACCAACAACAACAACTGGCGCCAAAGGAAACTACAAGAGGCCATCGAGATCCGGAGACTGAAACCAGCAATCAACCGTGACCAAGGAGTGTACCTACCAAGTGCCTGGGACTTATTGATAAATTAATCTTTTCTATCTGTGAACATTCTATCTAGTGTTTACACAACAGTGTGCCAATGTATAGCCAATCTACCCGTAGTACATCCTTATCAACTTGTGTTTGTACATCATCAACCCTCATGTAATCATGTTCATCAACCCTCATGTAAATCATGTACATCATCCTTAATCCCCAATCATGTGTTATGTAAACATCATCCTATCATGCGTAATGTATCACCATTGGCTTACATCCTTATCGCCAATCATGTACATCGTCCTTATCCCCTATCTGTACATGTGTTATGTAAACATATCCCATCATCTGTAATGTATTACCATTGGCTTCCATCATTGTCATCATAACTGTCGGCTTCCTATCAGTGCTTGTTTATACTGGCTTCCAGCTTTCGTTGATTCATTCCACTTGTTACTTTGTTATTGTTTTGCCTGTACATAAATAGAGCTCTGTACCCCATTCTCATTCACCTGATGAAGGAGTAAGCATTAACTCCGAAATGTTGTGTTCTCATAATAAAGAAGTTGATATCCATAAAAATCCTCATTCTTATGTATTTCACTTCTAAATGCCCTTCAAAGACTTGGCTAAAACCTTTTCGGTGATTTAGATGATGATGCCCTTGCTGCCCTTGTCGATGCAGCGTCCGCTCCATTGATCTCATGTCCAGCTACAACCCGAAATTGATGGAGAGGTATTCCCCGATCGTCACGTCGATGAACTGGAGATCCTTCGTGGCTGAACAGCTGGCTGGGCACTGGACTGGACTGGACACTTCCACTTTCGTGATCTTGGGGTTGAAAAACTTCTAAATGTGTTTTTCAGGCGGCTCGTAATCCGGTCAAGGGAATGACCAAGATGCCTTTCATGATGGCGCCGGCACGTTCACGTTGATGTTCGAGAGCCTGTTGCTTTTGTCCTTGACGATTGTACGGTGCCGCAGGACTCGGTCGTACATGATGGACAGCTTTCCCGAGAACTGGTTTCGAATCTGCCGGGCTACTTAGGGGCTCGTGATCACGTAGAATTCCACAGAAAATTTTGTCTATGGCGCAACTGCCGGCATCACCGTTCGGAGAACTAAAGACTTTGCTGTAATCGTTAAACGTGAGGATTGTTTTATTTTTTTATTCTTTTTATATTATCATTATTTTCATGAAACCAAAGTCTTCCACCATAACAGTCGTTACATAATGACATATACCCTGACATGAACATAATCAGCTTTCCAACATGCTAGGATGTAGCATAGTTAGACCTCCGAAATACCATGGTGTGTAGTGTCATATCCGACTTGTATATGAGGTCATATCCTACATTTGCGGTATATAGTAGTACAACATCGAAAATAAGTTGTATATAGTGTCACACCTGACGTATTGTATATAGCATGTCATCCGACATGTCAAGTTATGTATTGCACCATATCCGACCAATCATATTGTATACGGGGCCACATCTAACTTTTCCTACTGTATATCGTGTTGTATATAGCGCCACGTCCGACATATCATGGTGTATATGGTACAACGCACAACATACAATGTTGTATATAGAGCCATATAAAACATATCATTTTACATATGGGGTCACATCTGACCTATGCTGTACATAGCGCAACATCCGCAATATCATGCTACATATAGCGTTATATCCGACATATCATAAAGTATATTGCATTGCATCCGACATGTCATGTTGCATATATAATCATATACGACACATGTGTATTGCGACACATCCTCCGTACCTTTTTCTGTATTGCTACGTAGTTTCTGTAAAACTCTATCTGATCTATCATGTTGCATATTGCCTCACAACTAACGTATATTGCATACATATCCCACATATCATGTTGTATATAGTGCTACATCTGACATAATTGTCATGTAGTATATAGCACAACACCCGACATACCATGTGGTATATAGTCACGTCCGGTCTACCGTGTTGTACCTAGTGTCTTAACTGACATATACTCTTAAAAAAGTAGGGCGTCTTCATTTTTTTTACTTACGATTAACAATATTTAGGGCGTTTATCGGAGTCAATCAATGCTGATATGATATTATTGAATGTTTCGAAAGTGTATCACCATTTGCACATCTTTACAACCATAGTTATTTAGAATGTAGTCGCTTTTGAAAGATGATTGGTGTATGGCATGTAATTTGCATGTATACGATTTTCATTGCAAAACAAATGACTAGAAACAAACACTAACAAATGTGTGATGCAGGATGAGTGTCACAATTAATGTTCTAAGTGATTTCTCGACCTTGTAAAAACATAAAAATCAGTAATGGGACCCCATGCACGTGTATGGGGCTACTGCGTTGTGCACATGCATATCATGTGTTTAGGGGTGGTAATAGAGGTAAATGGTGGTGCGTTCATAAGATGTCTGTCCTTGAAACGTTTGGTAACGTTCACACTTCCCATGCGAACTGAAAGTTCATTATCCCCTACTTTTTTGAAGAGTATATATACAGTATGGTTCAAAATTATTGAGAATAGCTAAAGCATTTCATATTATTAAACGAGAACAATTCAGATAAAATTGAATGTATTGTGAAAGTGAACTGACCTTTTCATGTTGTGTAGGTAACAATTTAATATTTTATCAAGTCTCCTTGAGCTTCACGGCACAGTCTAAGACGGGTAGGCATACTTCCTATCAGAGAGGTTAGTGTCTCGTGAGTTATGCTGTCCCAGTATCGGACCACTTCTCTCTTCATGTCTTCAATTTTTGTCAACCCCTTTTGATTCACACATTCCTTCATCATCCCCCAAATGTTCTCAATGGGATTTAAGTCAGGACTATATGCAGGAAATGGTAATGCAGTCACTTTTTTTCTCCTGAAACCACTGCTTGGCATGTTTTGCGGTGTGTTTAGGATCATTATCTTGCTGCAAAATCCAGTCATTTCCATAAAACACATGTGCACTTGGAAGGAGAAAATTATCTAATATGTTAGTGTAGCGTTGACTTGTCAGATTTCCCTCAAACACACACCGCGGGGTCGTTCCTGATAAGGATATCCCTCCCCATACATGAAACTTTGGGCTGTATTTAGGTCGTCGATACAACGGTGCTGACGCAGACTTTGTCCATATTTTCACATTATTGGGATATACCCATATTGAGCTTTCATCAGTAAAAATCACATTTTCCCGGTCAAAGTTTTCATGTGCCAAACACCACTCAACACGCCTGTCTTTATGTTCTTGTTTCATGAGAGGAGAAGGAATTCCAGTCTTTTTCTCCCATCCAAGATCAATCAAATTTCTTCTAACTGTAGATTTTGATACAACTGTTGATCCCCTTTCTATCATTTCATACCTGATGTTGGAGATGCTTGCCCTTTGCTTTTTAGACGCTAAAATTCCCAGCCGGACGCGATCTGAGAAGTCCAATTTTCTGGGTCTCCCTGCTCCTTTCTGGTGCCCAAAATCCTTTCCCTCTTGAAATTTCTTCCTAATCCTATACACAGTAGAAAGAGGAGTTCCTGTTCTCTCTGCCAATGTATTTACATCATCAATTCCTTGATTACACAACTCCAAAATCAACCTTCTTTTATCTTCAGCAGACATTGTTGACAGTGCTGAGGAAAATGACGTCTGCTACAAATTCAGGGGAGGTAACTCTAATTGTACTATACTCAGTAGGCCAAGATGAGTTACCTCCCCTATACCATTACTTAGTTTTAAGTATCAGTGAATCAGTTGAGGTGTTAGGATAGCTCAAAGTAAGAAGAAAAATTCTCAATAATTATGAACCAGACTATAGATCATATCTAACATATGTTGCATACGGTGTCCCTTTTGACGTATGCTGCGTATGTGTCGCATCATATGTGTATTCAGTTTGTATGTTGCGCTACATGCAACTTATGGGGTTGTATATTGCATGATGTATCCGCCCTATAATATATGTTCCCGATGTTGCATCATTGCACTTACAACTACGTTAATTAATTAATCAGTATGTAACTAAAATTTGTCAAAAAGGGAAATAGATTGAGATGTTGCTGCATACAAAGGATAGGTTTGAATAGTAATAAATGGATATCTCTTCATGTTGTTGTTCCTTCTCCCCCTCCCTTTTCTTCCCTCCCTCCTTAAGATATTCTTCAGACTTCCTGAACTTCCATTCCAGTTTATGGTCAGGGCCTGTAAAACATGAAAACTTACACAGTGTAGTCTTAATGCATAAATCCATTCACCTTCTCAGACAGAATGTATGAGTGTTTAGTGTGAAATCATCAAAAGATGCTGCATTAAAGCAATTTCTTTCTACATTGAATTCATTACATTGAATTTCCCTGAAAAAGAATCATTTTGGCGAAACAATTGTGTACCGTGGCTATAGAGGTCAAATACCGGGGTTCCTTTACTATTTAGCAGAAGCAACATTGTGTAGAAATGGTAATATGATACAAGTGTATCTGTAGAGACCCCGAGCTGGCATGAACCATGCAGCCTGTACGTTATACTTATAGTTCAAACAAGTCCAGGAAAACTAGGATAAGTAAATAAATTTATCGATTAATCATGTGTCCAGTTTATTATTCCGAATCATACCACTTCTACATAAATACACACATGACATAAAAAGAAAAAAAACACAACGCAAAATACTTACGTAATGGAAACATGAATCAAGGCACAGAACACGGTCCCTGCAGGACTTTGGACCGTTAGAGCGAGATGAGTAATAATGATTGTGTGCGCGAGTCCATCGTGATCTGGATGAGTGAAAAATTATGCCAACACTACAAATAAACTTTATAATATACTTATCTGATAGATGATAATAAGGACATTTTAAAGTCAATGTAATATATCTTTTGGCTCATGGAGATATGATATTTCCACCACGTTAGCTCGGTGCAAGGGAAATGGATACGTTTCCACTTACGCAGGTCCAGTGGCTCAGCGTTGGCTAGCCGTGGAGTTTGAAAACTGTCGGCCGACTGGTATCTTCATCTTCATACAGACGATGGCGATTAATCTTTCTTTCCTCTGTGATAATGTTAGTACAAGATGTACTCCATGCTTTTAAACATCATGCATTGGAGGATTTCAGTTACAAAAGGAAAAAGATATGGTGATAAAGGATCCCCTTGTCTACGACCCTGTTCATTTAAAAAGTAAACTGAGATATGTCCATTTTGATAAACACACAAGATGTATTGCAGGTTAGGATATTTATCCACCTAATAATCAACCAAAACTCAAACCAATCTTTTAACGTCAGATTGTAAAACTTTTCAGAGACAGTATCAAATGCAATATCCATCAAAATCAATAAACATTGGACGTCTTTCTGTTTCAAACATGATGTGATACAGTAATCTTGTGTTTTCACTTACTTATATTTCTACCAGGTACAAAATCAGTCTGGTTTTCATGTTTAAGAGAGTACAAGGTTGTTTTTAAACAATTACAAATAAATGTGCTTGCTATTTTATACTGTGAATTAAATTGGTCTCCAGTTTTTTTCAAAAGGGTTCCGTTTATATCTGACTTGGTTTTACATGTAATGACACCTCTTTTCATTGTAAAAGACATTTGACTTTTATTAAAAATATCTTTAATAAATCTATAGATCCAGTATTTAAGGTCTGTCCAAAAATATTTAAAGAAATATATTCGAAATCGATCTACTCCAGTACTTTCGCTATTTTTCATATTTTTCACAGCCAATATTATTTCTTCCATGTCAGTATCTTTTGCTAATTTGTTTCTGAAATGGTCACTTAAAGTGGGTGTTACTACAACTTATAAACGAGCATCATCTTCATATTTCCAGCCAGGAGAGTAAAGTGTTTTTCAAAATGTTTTTACTTCATATAAGGTAGACTAGCTATCTGTAATTTCATCATTGTTATCCGTGACAATCATTCTGGTTTCTAATTTTATATGATTTATATTTTCTAGGTTGCACCCTTCATACCATAAAATTCTGTTTCCGGGCTGCATACCCCCAATGTCATCTTCTTTAATGTGTTGTAGTTCAACTTTATGGTTTGAAAGTTCAGATGATAAATTTTCAAAGACTGTTGAGCGTGAGTTCACATTCCAATCTGTCTCCCTGCGCAGACTGGTAAAACGGCGTTGTCCCTTGCTGGCATTGAATCGAGCTGGTCTTGCGGGAAGCCTTATCCCACGCGCATCCGAGTGTCTTTACGGTGACGTAAACAGATACCTTGCTACGCACTGTTATTTCTTTCTTTCACTGTTCTTTCAGAGTTCACTCCAAAAAGAGAGACCTCATATTAGACACACTCAATGAGTACACTAATTAGCAGAGCCATGCTGTTCGTTCATATGTAATTAATGAGCAGATCCAGAGTAACTACAGAGTGTAGTAACAGACAAAACAGAACATAATGGATTTTTCTCTCTAAAAAAACAAACAAACAAGCAAACAAAACAACATAATACAACACAGGAAGAACAGGGGTACAGTGAACATACAGGTATTACATATATGCAAATATAACGTTTACTTGATAGATTTGAGGAAGACTGGTTGATAAGCACATTTCATTTGGAGCACAAATTGACAGATTGAGGGACTGACACAAGTATATTCGACAAATGAATTTTCTTTGTTCCATAAGTGATGGGCATATTAGTGAAAATATAATTCGGCACAAATAGCTTGATTAAAAACATTACAGAGTCGGTTTTCTTTCACAATATTTAGCCAATGCATTGTTTCTATTGATAAGCTATGGTGTGTTGTCCTAAATTTTGTAAACAAAATCTACTGTGACAGGGTAAATTATGATAAGGTTCAGGAATAAGTACATTTTATGCATTGAGTAATAATGTCCTTTTGATGATTGGCTAATACTGTATGTTATGCTTGAACACAGTAACGTCATTAACATATTCAGAGGCCATACATAAGACATTCAAGTTTCGTCGAAATTAGTGTTACGAGTGTGTATTTTCTGTATATTTTGTTATTGATTAAGTAATAATTATTATTTGGTAAAAACATTTAGCGTTTTGAATAATAATTATGGTGGGACACATTCACATAACTGGAGGATACACTTCACTGCCAACGTTTGAGCATCAAAATATGTCAACGCCAGAATCTACATTATCTGCTGTCAGACCGATGGCTGTGTTTACATTCTGCATAATTGATTCTCTCTCGCACTAAGACTTTAGTGAGTTTGCTATATTGTGTTTTGTAACCCATTGACTTAGATTTTGTCTCTCTTGAATTGTACTTGAAATCAGTATTGTGAAATTGACTTGTGACCTTGTATACCTTGCTCTCGTTGCATAATAATACATAATGTGAACGTTTATGACTTGTCTTTGCTCTGTTTTGCTGATTCACAAGGGGATTTCTTACATCGTTTGTCTCGGTAAATTCTTAACCGTAAAAAATTGGGGGCTTGTCCGGGATCGAATTCATTTGACATTTGAGACCTTTTTGTGACATATATTCCAAATTTCTGCAAATTTTGCAACAAGTTAATTGTGGAACCAGCAAAATGGTCTTTGAACTTGAGAAGTGTGTATTGTCCCCTGACAATGAGACAATTAGTCAGCTGAAGAAATCAGATTTATTGCAAATTTCTTCACATCTCTAACTGGATGCCAAACCTGCAATAAGCAAATTTCAGACTTTGAAAATTGTGTTGAATCACTATATTGATAAGGGAATTTTTTAAGTTGATGTTTTGGAAATGGTACCAGAGGAAGGTTCAGATCAATTGGAAATAAAGAAATTGGAGATTCAATTACAAATTCAAAACTAAGAAAACAGAAAACAAGAAGAAATGAAAAAGATGGAAATGAAAACGTTTGAGATGGAGAAAGAAATAGCGAGAGAAATAGAACTGAAAAAAATGGCAATTGACAGAGAAATTGCTCTGAAAAAACTTGAAACCCTTCTCAGACCTCAGATTCTTCCACTTTTGACACTGCAAGGTATGCTAGGCTTGTACCCCCTTTTACTGAGAAAGAAGTAGACAAATATTTTCTACATTTTGAGAAAGTTGCTGACAATCGAAAGTGGCCAAGGAAGTCATGAACTATGCTATTGCAAACTGATCTGAAAGGTAAAGTTCAGGATGCTTATTCAGCTTTGTCAGTACAGCAAAGCTCAGAATATGATCTTGTCAAGAGTACACTTTTGAAAGCTTACGAGTACCTGATGCTTATCGTCAAAATTCGGAAATGCTCACAAAAGGGAGCTTTTGTAGAGTTTGCTAGAGAAAAGGAAACATTATTTGATAGGTGATGTGGGTCTAAGGAAGTCACAGATTTTGATGGTTTGAGACAGATAGGTCTCAACCTTAGCAGGTAGGTGCTATCGTAGTGCTTGGAGATAGAAACGGCCGCTCTACTTCAAACCAGACTTATCTCACCCCGTGTAAAGGTATTCCCCGACATTCCTCAGGCCGAAAGTAGTCCGGTTCGGTGGGCCTGACTTATTTTTTTTAGATAGAAAAGAAATGTTACCAGTTAACCAATCAAACACAATCAAATTTTGATTATTTACTGTTTACATTAACATCTCGTTTCTAAATATTTACCTGGACATTATATTTGTTGATGGCACGAGGAGATGATCCCTGAATAATTTGTACCTGCGTCCCGGATGAACACAATGTATACTGGTCAAACATGGGCGGAAATCAAAATGTGAGTGAGTTAATATTTAACGTCACATCGGTAATGTTTCAGCCATATCGTGACGAGAACATTTAACGAAGAAAAGGACTATATTTGCAGTAAAACAACTAGAGTATCACAATTAGCATTAAAACTAGCGTGGAAAGTTAAAACTGATAATATTATATGGACAATATAGTATAAAAAACAGGCTATAGATAGCCAACAACAGAGGGTAGATCACCAAACTAGGGCCATAGGGACTGACAGTACCTTCAGTACCTGCATGGACTCTAGATGAAATCAAAATGTGAATGCACGAGGTAGTTTAATCTACTTTTGAGGAATTATATCTGTACCCGTCAGACACTGCACTCAGTTATCTCATAGCTGTTTCATGCAAGTAAATTGAACTAGAATTTGATCGAGAGGACAACGTTTTTGGAAACTTTTAATCGCTCGGTATGAATTAGGCACAAGGTTGGTGTCCCGCCAAAGGCTAACCACAGGCCTTTCATACGTAATGGTTAAAAGAGTACCAAAAAACCGAGTTTATTCGTTCTTTAAGACTGCGCGTTGTCTAGTCGACCAATTGTCCTATTTTGTGGAAGACCCGATGCCGAGCTAGTAAGACAGCTTGTTTCAACCGACCGACCAAACTGTTTCAGGCTAGGTGCCTGACTCTTGTGGACGTGGGTTCGAATAGTAGATAAAAGTGCTAGAATCTGTGTTTTACTGAGAAAGCTTAATCCCAATATAATGTGCGACATTTCGCCACCTTTTATATACTACTCAAAAGAAGAAACGCATAGCTGAAAATTGTTATCAATTTATACACTTAAGGTTCAGTAACACAGGGCAGTCATGAAAAAAACTTGAATGAACATTAACGGTCCCATGCTGCAAGAAACTGCGTGACAAATCAGAAGTGTTCCAAGGTCAAGCTCGCAGAGCAGTCAGTGTCTTGTGTGGCCACCATTAGCATCAATAGTTGCTTGGCATCGGCGTCTCATAGACTAGACCAGATTCCGGATGAAGTGCCTCAAGGCCATAAACAGAGCAGGTAACGTCTGTGGCTGAGGGTCACGCTGTCGCACACGACGATCCAATTCGTCCCACAAATAATCTTTAATACGGTTAATATAGGACCAATCACAGAACCTGAACGTTGTTCTGGCCAAGGAAATTCCTGGTTATTCATGTTGTATGCGGCCGAGCGTTATCATGCTGAAAAATGACGTTCTGGCGGTTCATGATAAGAGCGGCATGAGACCTGATAACGGTAACGTCGAGCTGTCAAATTGCCCTGCACCTGAATGAGATCTGTCCTGCCACTGTACGAGACTTCAGCCCAAAACATGACACTGTCACCACCAAATGTGTCCACTTTCTGTACACAATTTGTAACATAGCGTTCGTCACGACGTCGATATACATGTACTCTTCCGTCGGGACGTCGCAGCATGTAACGTGACTCATCACTGAAGATAACAGTTCCCCACCTTTTTGCAATGGCCATGGGAGATGTTGGCGACCCCACTGTCTGCATTGTTGCCGATGTTGACGTAAGGACTGGTCTTCGCAAAGGTCTTCTCGAACGAATACCAGCCGCATGCAAGTGGTTCCTCACAGTCTGATCAGAAATTGTTCTTCTAATTTTTGCTCCATTTTCAATTCCTGGAGATTTGTTTTTGTGTGATTCATGAGGGAAACCAGCGGCACCATAACCTGGAGAGTACAGAAAAGGATTAGTTGAAGGAACAAGACTGTGTTTGCAGAACAAGACTGTGTTGCAAAACAAGACTGTGTTTGCAGAACAAGACTGTGCTGTTTTTTCCTGAAATCTGAAGAACTGTGTCATACTGACGGATGATTGACAATGTGTTCAATTGGACCTTTTACCAGAAATGGATTACCTTGTTGTGACATATTAATGAAAGGTGATCTATATAAATGTATTCGTGGAGAAATATTCTAATTCTTGGATTTTCGGGTTGGATACAAGTATGTATAAAATGTCCATAACTATCAGCATAGGGTAAGGTATCATCAATGTATGTACATAACATTATCTAACAAGTATTTGTCTGAAGATGAATAATTGTATTGTTGATTTGAATTGTTACCGTCATTGTCATGCTCATTGTGTAAAGGCAAACTGCAAGAAAGAGCTAATCGGATGCGCAATACTGTATTAATGTAAATATGTTAACTCGGGACGAGTTTTCTTAAAAACGGGGCTATTGTAATAGTCAGGTCGTCATCGTTCGACGACAGAGTAATGGTACCATGGTTCTGAGATCGTATTCATATTTATTATGTTCCTTAGCCAAGATTATTACCCGTTACACATACGTCTTGTATGTATATTGTAGTTGCAAGTTCAATTGATATATGTATATAACTTCGCAAGAACTAGCAGTAATGACTAATGGGTAGTTCGAGAGACTGACTCGTATTGTCCCGCGATCGTCAGGCGATTACGTCATCAAAACGTGTTGTTGATTCGGAGATTGTTTTAGACATTATATCTACGGAATTGCAAAGTAATATTAAGAACTACTTACGTAGACGTGTTCCCGGAAGTGATATTAACTACACTATATCCGTTTAAAGTAATGTCAAGTTTTGTTTGTATATTAAATTGCATTGTTCTAGCTCTTACGTTCGTCGTCTTCTACTTTATGTGTCACCGGAAGTAGAATGACGTCACATTGCATACTCTCGATCTAAAACAGTTGGAGAGATAACAGACTCAGCTGTTTTTTAGCAGGGATGTTATTTCGGAAAGTTTATAGTTACATATGTATTTTTAAAGAGTCTTACAGATGAATTAAAATAACTACAGGGCTGCAACCTGGGCATTGCCTTTGCGCACCTTAGTTATCATTTTGGGATTAAAAAATTTAGAAATTGCAGAAATAATATTTTTCTCTGGAATGTAGTAACGGACATGCCGTTAGACTAGAAGAACTTGAGTTTACCTTGCAGTTGCCTATCTTTAAACTGAATTGTATTTTATGTAAAAAAAAATAACAAACAACAGAGTAAAATTTTCATTGGCTGTATTTTTTGTTAGAATTTTCTTTTTATCCGTTTTTTCATATAATTTTAGAAACTGACGGTTGAGGTGGAGCAGAACATCCTGACAACCCCGTTGCTCCACCCCCAACCCGTTACAATAACAGTTCCCCACCTTTTTGCAATGGTCATGGGAGATGTTGGCGACCCCACTGTCTGCATTGTTGCCGAATGCAAGTGGTTCCTCACAGTCTGATCAGAAATTGTTCTTAGTCCTGGCACTGCCGATGTTGTGGAAGATGCTGTGGTGAACCTGTTCCGCAAATGTCGAAGCCGAATAAACCTGTCCTGTGCGGGAGTGGTCACACGGGTTCGACCTATGGTACTCTGTGACACATTCAGTTGCATGCAATCGCAGGCTGAGACACTCTAGCTTCCAAATGACCAATCGCATTGTGTTGAGCCTCAGTACGTCTAGGCATGACTTTAACACCAAATTTAAGATTGTCAGCTGTCGCAAGAGCATTGAACCCCCCCGACTTTTATTGGAAATGATGCATGGAATGTGCAAAAGGAAGCACGTGAAATTCTTCCCGTTCACAATTTATTGCATTTGTTGAGAAAAAACAGGCTCCCTCACTTGGTTGATGCATGCCATCCTATCTCAGTTGGGTAGATGGATACTCAAACTGTTGATCAATGGATTTTCTGGTCCAGACGCGATTATTTACGGACCGCCGCCATATAGCTGAGTTCGGTGTTCAACCACAAGCCAACCAACCAATGATAGTAATACAAAATCTTAGTTGAGAAGAATTGTATAAAACGTGCGTATTCATGTTCTGTCGTCAGATATATACACAATATGAAAATGTGGTTTCATAGTAATAGTGTTAATGATCATATGAATCCCTGAAAATATGAAAAAGTGTATGGTGTTCCTGCTAGAGTAAGTTCTACAAATGAGTTAGTGAGTGAATATTGTTTAACGCCGCACATTTACAACAAATCGCAGCGATCTACAACTGACGATTTTTTTAGCTCTTGCGTATGTTGTAACTAGGTTATTATGACCTGCATCAATCAAGTTTGCAGTCAATCAACTAATTAACATCATGAGCATGTATCTGGGAAATTTGGATTTTAGGCCATGTGTCAAGCAACAGGCCCCCATAAGTAATTGAAGGAATTACAGCAAATCTGAAGGAATTGCATCTCAAATGTAAACAAACGCAGCCCACTCGCGAAACAATTGCAGCGATATCGGTAGTTTAGCGGTAATAACAGAAACACATCGGCCCTATCGGAAGCAATGTCGGTAATACTGGAAACACGATCGGCCATCTTCGGAGATTTTTCGGTCGCGAGCGGAAACTCACGCAGCAAAACATGGCGTCGTTGGAACAAGCACCCGTCTCGGTGAGATTTGTTTTTAGTTCCTACTATTACATTTTTATACTTATCCATCTTTGACCACCCGTGTTGAATGCGTTTAGGTATGAGGTGTTGTCGATGCAATAACTTACGTTTTTAGGAAAAGATTGTCACTGCTGAAGAGTGTCACAAGTCATGCCCCTGGAGATTGTTTACATCTGAACATCGAAGTCGTGCCGATGATTACGAACATCATGAACGTGCGCCATGAAGAAGTTTATGAGCCATAATTTGTCTTGCTATGAAGTGCAATTGACAAATTTAAACACATTTTTAAAAAAAAAATGATGTTATATCTGGCGCACGTTATATCGGCACTACTTCGATGTTCAGATGTAAACAAACTGCAGGGGCATGACTTGTGACACTCTAATAGAGTGACTATCTTTTCCTAAAAACATAAGCTATTGCCCCGACAACACCTCATACCTAAACGCATTCAACACGGGTGGTCAAAGATGGATAAGTATAAAATTGTAATAGTAGGAACTAAAAACAAATCTCACCGAGACGGGTGCTTGTTCCAACGACGCCATGTTTTGCTGCGTGAGTTTCCGCTCGCGACCGAAAAATCTCCGAAGATGGCCGATCGTGTTTCCAGTATTACCGACATTGCTTCCGATAGGGCCGATGTATTTCTGTTATCACCGCTAAATTACCGATATCGCTGCAATTGTTTCGCGAGTGGGCTGCGTTTGTTTACATTTGAGATGCAATTCCTTCAAATTTGCTGTAATTCCTTCAATTACTTATGGGGGCCTGAAGCAAGTAAGAGGCCCAGACCACCCGATTCTGTCAGTCGCCTCTTACGACAAACATCGATTGGTGAAAAACAATTCTTCTTTAAGTACATTAAAGTGCGATGACTCTTGATCGGTGCACATGTCAACAAGGTTCATGTTGTTACTTACAAAGTGCAACTAAGTTTTATTAAAAGATCATACAAGTTAAACCTTGACGATAAAGTTGATCAAAACAAGCAGAAGCTTAAAGCTTTTGGAGTCCAATATGTATGCACTTGTGGTGACGTGTGTCCCATGGGCAAAGTTGCTCACATAAACGACAGTTTGTTTCATTGTTCATTTTCAAGTGTCATTTCCAGGTGTCTAAAATTTGATAACAATAATCAAACACGGGAAGATGTAAGACACCAACATATAGCTATATTCTCAGTGTGGCGTATATGCATGTTTTTGTCAAATTGTTTGACACATATTGTGCCGTTGGCCTCATGGCTATACGAAATACATGATGATGATGATGATGATGATGATCGTCTGGCGATTTGCGTGACAGGCTTTTTTGAAACAACAAACATTCAAAATATGAATATATCGTCAATATGACCATTTCATTAGTATCATTTAGTATCATTAACGGTAAGTGTCTCTGGATAGATTCGGTTTAAAGTGGACTGTAAGTACTTGGCAGCAATATCAGCGGTATCGAATATCAATTAACCAATACTGAGTTCCAATGCTATCTTGATCATCTTTGATTCCATTTTCTGACATATCATCATCAAATCAAATAATAATCATCTATAATACAAACCATCTTCAATTATATAGGCAGATATATCCTCAAAAAACAGTTAGTGTTACCATCAACAGTATCACTAATGCACAACTTAAGTAGAAAACGTCCCGGTGGGGAACCTTGGTGGACACTGGCCATCACTACCCAGAAAGACAACCTAATTAATGTCCCGGCTTGTCTGTTTTCAGAGAAGCTGCTATTTGATACTAATACCTTCCATTCACATCACAAACAATGAGTACAGTGTGTGAAGCCCAATTCTGATGCCCGAATATTGCATAAAACCAAACTCATTGACACCACTTGATTGCAATTTTAAAAACATGATATACTTTATCAGATGTCTTGCTAACACAAGTATGCCAAACAACCATACCGTATTGACTTATTAACGTTTCTGTGATGTACTCTGGGCCATGAGGCCTTAAATCCCGAATAAAGTCTGTCTGTCTGTCTGTCAGAGAGGTATGAACTTGGTACGGTCTGTGTTTACATTTCTCCTAGCAAAATAACTTATTATTGAAATGCTTCTGTTCCTACTTTCAACATAAGAGTGAATGATTGAGTGAGTAAAGGAGATTACTTTTACGCCGCTTTGAGCAATATTCCAGCAATATCACGGCTGGATACCAGAAATTGGCTTCATACATTGTACCCATGTGGGGGATCGAACCCGGGCCTTCGACGTAACGAGCGAAAGTCTTAATCGCTAGGCTACCCCGTCGCGCCCCTCATTCTGTACGAAGTGCTGGTATGCTGATCTACCCTCAGGTGTCGGCGATCTATAGCCCATACTGTATCTTTCTAACTTGAAATCCAATTTCAGAGAGAGATCCTAGTGCTATTTCTGTTATTCTGTGATATTCTAGTTGATTTTACTGTCCTTCGTGTAATGTTATACACAAACATACATTTCATATATTTTAAGAAATCCAATAAAGAAAAACTTAACATCACTCCGTCCTATCCATATATTATCAACGGTCTCATATTAGTGTTTTGTCTTAAAATCGACATTACATTCCGTGGAATACTTTCAGATTGCCTCGTCACGACTACCGTAGATTTCAGATTCCCATACAATCTAAAATCAGATGGACTCTGGTAGGGCTTGGCTCACGCATGTGAATGGTATAGTTCCTCAATGACGGTTGGATCTGTTTGTAACAGTTGTAATTGCTGTGTATTTGTACACGGTGACCCAGGATCAGCTTAGGCTGCATTTTTGCTTGACAACGGTACAGGACATGCACGCCGCACTCAAGAAATTAAGAATGTGTTATCTATAAGGTTTGCTCAATGTAAAAAATGCAGAATAATTTATCATTAGTTTGACATCCATTTTACGGTGTTCGGATCTTTATTCCATATCCTCAAGAGTGTGCATGTCAAAAGTGTGCACCTCTGAAGAGTTGTATCCGGCTCTGTTTGTAATTTATTGATAAGATATCTTCGTTGATCGGATGACAGAAATATGCAACCCTCGCATTTGGTACACGTTCCTAACACATGCACTTTGGCGCTCAGTGAACGCTCACAAAAGACACGCTCCTAAATCACGCATTTGCAATGAAACTAAATTGAAAATGTTCTGTGGGGGTCTGTGCAGATACTTGTGACGGGTTGACTCCGCGAAACTTGAAGATCGGACATTATTAATTAGGAAGCGTGACTGATGTTTTAGTTGTGCGTCATGTGTCATGTATTCATGTTTGTCCAATGTCTAAATGTCTTTCACTATTGCAAAAACACTACTTCATACCTGTACGCCTTCTTCACTAATACATCAATTAACTGGGTCACAAGTAATTTCATTTTCCCAATCTAACTACTTTTTAAATCAACGTTCACGTGACCTCATAATTTTTATCACCAAAAGAGCCTGTTGCAGAAAGCATTACCACGCATGCTGACACGTCTTATTAAACTGCATTTGCTCTTGCAACCAGTATCTGTTACGCATGTCTGTGGTGTTGTGGGGTGCTTGTTTCGAGGGATTAAAATGTGCAGTGATGAGCATATGGCGATGAGGTGCCCTCTGTGCTCGCAATTGTCCCTAGCTGTCACAATAGAATACCACTTTATTTCTCTTTGAGCATAGGAAAATATGCTACACATACCAACTATTAATTTCCTAGCTCTATTCAGCACATTACTCTAAAATACGTAGGACCGTTCATAATTAGAATATTGCACTGCATGTTACCTTTCTTGATAGTCTCATGTTGTCCGAACCAAGTTACTTCTCCTTGCGCTTAATATAATACTGCCATATATCAACTTGTCCACATTTGTTTCACGAACGCAAAAGTATTCAACAACAAACAATGCCATTTCAAATGATATATTCTGTGAGAGATGAAATGAAAAATGTTCTTTGTCGCGTTGCGATTATGACTCGACGGGACAGGGGCGAGTTCTCTGGGTTATACCATAGCCATGATGGACCTCCGTGCCTTCTGTGAAATTTATCTTCACTGTCCTGTTTAAAGTGACGATCGATAAACTCAGATTGCGAAAGGAAATGTCACCAGGTAAATGTGATGTTGCATTGCTGTAATTTTTCCCGTTGGGGAAGGCCTTCTTACAAGATTTGGAGCAGGCCTACGACTCTTACGCGCCAGTGTTGCTAAACAACTTGTAGACCTTCAGCCCGACAAAGACCTCGCATGTTCAGTTATTGAAAATACTGATTCCCACATGAATGAAATATTTCAGTGGGTTATTGTTTTCCTAAGGAGGTGATATTCCCCTGAACGGAAGCTCTACCCTATTAAGGTACAAAATATATATGTTACAGAATTGTAGTGAATACTCTCCAGACATTTCGACTTTGACCAGGATTCTTCGAACTTGTAACAGTCGTTTTAGAACATCAAAAGAGAAAGGGGTAGTGCGCGATGTACCGGTATATAACAGGCCTATATGGAGAACGTTCGAAGAATGTTGCTGTATGAGTACAATAATAGAATACCGGTTATGTTTAAAAAGTACCCTCAGTCTGGTAGCCAGAGAGATTTTTGTGAAAGACCGCAGTAGGTATCGTTATAAACGAACCACGATTAAAGGTCATGTTATTCATCCCAACATTATGTCCCTTTATAGACACCGGACATCGTTGTTTCAGGTGAGGCAAACACTTCCTTCTATAGGTATCTGCCGGTTTCACGCTGGACAGATGTATTCAGATTATTGAGAAAACTAGCTGGAAAGTCTACATCTACTGTATTGCTTACGCCCTAAATGATCATGAAGCATGACTAGATACTATTATTTCCAGGTTCAGCGTTTGTTATAATCTGCAGGAAAACTCACTGCTGGGATCGGGTTACAGAGAAAACATACCAATATTAAACACCCATGGCCGGTGTGACCAGCATCTCCAGTAACATTTACAACTGCCTTCATTCGCAAGTGGTCAGACAATGATATAATGAGGGAATGAAGCACTGGCTTTTACCTGACAAGCAAATGCTTTCACCATGAGCGTACTCCATCATTCCTTGATGCTGTTAAGAATATACATGGGTACATTTATTACACATTCACGATTGAATCCAGTTTTGTCACCATATATCTTTCAGTCTGTATGTCAGTGACATGATCATGACACTGGTAATTTAAAACAGGTATGTAAATAATAATTGTTTGCAATCTTTACCCATGTTAGTTGTCTATCTATTTATTACTTTTTAGTTCTTGAAATTGTCTATGAAGGTACATTTAACAGTTTCGCCCTACAAAATACATGCAGATAATAAGTTTCGATACTTTGACAGATTAATAAGTACACACATGTATTCCATGATTTGGGGATGCCAAAATGATTAACATAATTATATAATGTATAACAAATCAGACATCAAGCGCATGAGCAACATAAATGCTGTCAAGTTGTAAGCTTTCAGTGATTATTGGAACTGCTTATCTAACTTTATGAACCAATTGCAATCACTGGAATTGTTTTACAATCTACACAAGAAATGGAATCAACATAGGCATACAGTACATTCCATCTGGTTGCTGAAATTCGGGGAAACGTCTTTAGGATATGATATCTATATTCCGAATCAAAAGGAGGTCATACCAAGTATGTGTATGGCTATACCTTTACAACAGTAATTTACACCGGGAATCATTAATACACTGTCATCATCTTTCTTGAAAATAATGAAAATTGTGCAGTTATGATCAGTCGGATAACTCATACAAGTGAGCACTAAAACTGGGGACCTACCGTTTCATGTGTGTGAATATATCTGTGTGTGTCCTACTGTAATAAGCAATGTCTCCATGTATGGCCTATGTAAGAAGTAAGAATAAACCATATAGCCTACTGATCAGAAAGTACCCTGACACCGACCCATAGACACCACACCATCCTATGCACACACCTGTGAAATGTAAATGCAGAGCTGAGTTTTCGTTTATCTAAAACACCTTAAATGGGTGTGAATAGGTGCCAGCGAGATCATATGCAGATTTCAAACGTTGCTCATTATGACCGCCGAATAACAAGTATATTTCCTAACGTTAGTGAATTTGGGTAATACGGTCATTTTGTGTAGTGCACCCAGGCAAGTGGTACTTGCCCAGATGTTGGTGTGTATCGGGGTAGACTGAAGTACTCATGCATTTTACACTCCATTTCGTTTATCCTTCACATTGACAGTCGAGTAGTGTGCCTGATATCAAACTATTTGCAGTGCACAATACTATCATGGCGTATGAACACACTGTTTGCAAAGTGGCTCAGCCAATGATACTGACCTCAGTTCAGCCCAGCTTCTATGCCCTGCTTCCCTTAAAAGCATTTGTGACCAATGTCAGTGTAGTGCACCGTGTGGTCGCATGAGAAGAGATAGCCTTATACAAATGGGGAAACTGTAAGTGCAATCTGATTTATTTCTGACTTATTCAAAATATGCCACTTGAGATGTGCACATTACACATTTTTTATATCTCTGAGTGTCGTTCTCGGAGTTTATTGGTTTAGTGACGACAGGATTCACTTTGTGTTCGTCTGACCATAGCATTTGATAAGGATGCTGCCATTGTATGCTTTCTGTATAGTTATGTTAACGCCTAAGAACGAATCACATACATTAAACATTTACTGTACATTAAACATGCACTATTCAAGCAAGGCAATTTGTGTGTAACAGTATGATGTCTACATACTTTCTGGTATATGAGCTGGAGGCTTTTTGTACAATAAACCTTTTGACATGGCTTGAGATGACAAGACGTAATGGATGATCAACTTGTTTAATCTGACATTGGTTTTATGGAAGACTGACTTCATTAATTTATATCATTTATAATTTATGTGCATGTATTCTTTGTGCCCAAGTCTTAGCAACCATGATTACAAATAATAGTAAGATAAAAGGAATTGAAATAGGCAAAATAAAATCTCTATTGGCAACATTTGCAGATGACACTACACTACACACAGTTTAGTTGGATCTGAAATAAAAGTCTCTACGCTACACGGAAGCCATTATCTTTCTATGCTAGATTTTAGATACACAATAAATCTTGATGTAAAGTCCTTTAAAAAATTCTGCATTCGCCTACTTCACAAAACTTAAGACCTACACAAAGTGGGAAGTTACCATAAAAAGCATATACTGCTTCAGAATGGATAAACTATAATTTGATGGTAAAAAAAAAACTTTCAATAGTGTGCATCTTGACATCAAGACATGAAATATTAAAGTCAAACAAAAAATGATCCATCAACATTTCACTCGAAATATTGCAAGGCAACTTATCACTTCAAAGAATAGCTGAAAAAATGCTACCTTTCGGGACACCAAAGACTGAGCTACTCTGACTTTAAAGTCCATGTTTTCTGAAATACGTGGATTAGCCAAGTGCATAAAGCTTACGCTCGCCCCCTGTAGATCCGTGTTCGATTCCCCTCATGAGTACTATGTGTAAAGCCCATTTCATGTGCCTCTGCCATAATGCGCTGGAATGTTGCTAAATGCGTCTAATAAATATACTCTCTCTCAGAGTCTCGTTGGCGTCATGTACATGGAAAAGGACAAAGACTGTAAGGTTAGAATATGTTTAGAATTAGTTTAGAAAGCGGATATATCGTGGAATCAACTCGATGGCAAGAAGTACCACCACCGAACCACAAAGTACGGAATAATATGGCCTTATCGTACCTTAATGATCTTGCTCCTAGGAATGTAGCATCTAAAAATGATTTCGTAGATCTGTTGATGTATATGTATGACTCTCTTTCTGGGTAGATTATCTGAAAGTGTCAAAAGCTGAAGGAATGGTGTAAATTCAGCACGGGTCCATGCATGAAGCAAATGCACTTATTTCCCCACAGTGCCTAGTATTTTCCATCTACAATTAAAATGTAGAATGATTGTGCACTGGGAAAAAACATGTGAGTGAATTCTCCTAAACCTAATGTTGTTTTAACACAAGGAAACGCTCCTCAATACTTTGATTTCGGACCGAGAAACGTTGATATCATCCTTTCAATACAACGTTACACATGTAGTCAGCTGAATTATGTCCTATTCCGTGGTGGTGTAGAAGATAACCCAAGCTGTTCTTGTGGAAACGTTTGCAAAAATTCTCATCAGTTTGAGTGTCAATGGTATACTTAACAGAGAATTGCCATGATACCTAATTTACACAGTGTTACCAATATGAATGCGACAATGTGGATTTTACCGTTGGCATAAATGAAAACATATTTAAAATCGTTAAAACATAT
The DNA here is from genome assembly GCF_037392515.1 of Haliotis asinina. Classification (NCBI taxonomy): domain Eukaryota; kingdom Metazoa; phylum Mollusca; class Gastropoda; order Lepetellida; family Haliotidae; genus Haliotis; species Haliotis asinina. Next base: position 47,758,472 of record NC_090281.1, read on the forward strand.
GTCAATGTGAAAGTTTCTTGTAATTATTGCAGTTGTTCCACTGTTTTCCATATTTCTGGGTTTTTCTGTCCATCTTGTATAAAACATGTAAATAATATTTATGTAAACAAAGGTTTGTTACTGCATGCAACAGAATAAGAAATGAAGACTGGGTAAATCATTCTTCGTGCCTTTTGAAAGTGGATGGTTTAAGTTTCTTAGCTTCACATGAGTGTCCATATGACTGAAATGTTGCCGATGTCACTCACATGACTGTAATATTTCTGTTCTTTGTAACATATTGGTTGATTCATGGCCCATTTTAAATGCACCTAAAACTGATCTTGAGACCTCCCATATTGATACGCTTGGACAAAAATACGCTCGTAAATCACCAGGATCAGATGGTTTGGGTGCAGAGGTCTTACAAGCTAGCAATAGCTCGATCTTAACAATATCGATAAAACTGTTTAATAAGATCTTTGATACTGGGGGATTTTCCAGCACAAACGGGGGAAAGTATTATTTTGTCCATTGCATAAATCTGGTGACAAAGATAACCCAAATAATTACCGTGTCATATCCTGACTATGTGTATTGTGTAAGAAAGTCTCTTCAGTTTTGAATTCTAGACTTAAACAGCGGCATGATGACCAAACCTGTGTAAGTGAAGGGCAGGGCCATGCATGGAATAACATTTTTGCTTTATATTCTATTTGTCAGAAATATTCATCAATGAAAGGTGGTAGGTTTTATTATCTTTTTGTTGATTTTTTTTTTTTTTGCAATAAGAACTTTGGATCGGCGGCAAGTTTCTCCGAATACATTTGTCAATGTATTGAAAATTTGGGGAATGTGTGAGAATGTCTGATGGTTGTAATATCGGCACCCTGCAAGGCTGTAGTCTGAGATCTTAATAATCTTTATAAACAAGCTAGAAAAAATAATGCAAGAATCATATAGGAGAGTTGTGAATATTTCCCAAACATGTAATAATCTATGTCATCTCATGTTTACTAATGATGTGTCTGCAGTAGCCAGCTCTTGCCTAGATTTGCAGCTGAAGATTTAAGCTTTTGAAAACTTCTGTCATCAACCTGGAATGAAGATAAATTTGTATAAAACTAAAACAACGGTATTTCGCAATGGTGGTCCACTTCAATCATCTAAAAAATGTATTTTCAAGGAAAACGAACAGATATTGTTTCCCCATATATATATTTAGGACTTGTATTCACTCCAGAATTATCTTGGCGCAAGGCGCAATTTTGTCTTCGCTCACAAGCAAACAAAGCTATGATGTTAATGTACTGGTATTCTCAGAGGGTTTGAGGTATGCCTTATAAGGATTTACTAAAGATATTAGATAGTATGGTCGTGGCAATTGTGTGTTATGGCTCAGAACTATGGGGTATATACGACAGTAAAGTAGAAAGAGCACAGTTGCAATTCTGTCAGTTGATTCTTAATACAAAAAGTCCCTAGTGTGGTGATCTACCTTCTCTATGGCGATCTATGGCCTGTTTTTATATTGTATTGTCCAAATAGTGATAATATTAGTTTTTAAGTTTACAGGCTAGTTTTAAATACTAACTGTGATAGTCTAGGGTTTTACTGTCCTTCGTAGACAGGTCTCCATAATATGCATGCATATTCCTTTTTATGTCATGTATGTTCTCGTCACGATATGGCTGCAATATTGCCGACGTGACGTTAAATATTAACTCACTCACTAATACAACAAGTTATCTCAGATCAATCTTGGATATAAACAATTTATTTTGGTTTTGACATCCATAATAACTCGCCTCTATAATTACACCAATTAGATAAAAAAAAGGGCAGATGTTGTATAGAGAGGGTACAGGAAGATGCATCAACAGAGCAATCAAACTTTATCTACGTGCACCAGAGCGACACTGCCCACGCTTCAGGACAAGAGAAGACATCAATAAAATATTGTGTTCTATTCTTCTGTTCTTCTTGTTCCTGGTCACAAAACTCCGCTATTTTTCATATGTCCTTAATATGATATCATTCGATACAAGTCACATTAAAAGCATTCTCCCTGAGGGATGAGCTAATATAAGGGTAACGCTATTTTTCAGGGCATTATCATGCTGCAAATGATAATGCCCTGAAAAATAGCGTTACCGTTATTATAGCTAAATGAATAGAATTTTTAATAAAATAAGGATAAAAACAGCGGCATCGGTTTAGAAACAGTTACTGCCAACAACAAAATGACGGAGGTCAGTGACACACATTTCACAAACATAGACACGCCATAGAACAACACAGATGACGTCACTATTGAGAGTGACATTCGACCTTGACCTCTGCTCATACTACCAGCCGCCATTGTTTTCAGTGATCAACGTTAGACTTCAAGTCGATATTTTCATTGCTGTATGTTGTCATTTATGCTACAATTGTTATGGTTGGCACAGGCAGGAAAGTGCATAATGGCACAAGCACATGTGATGAATGTGAGCCAGATATATGGTCAATAATGAACCCAAGTTCAAACGAGCCGTAGGTGATTGAACTTTAACAGCTGAGCTACTGAGCTTGATAATGGCCCGTCGTTACGCATTTTGCGGGCGTTATCAAGTTACAGTGGACCGCTAATTTCTGATAACGTGCGGTCGTTTTAATGATAATTCTATCCATTTTAGCTATGAATGGTAATAACCCAGCATCACATCAGCCGAATATGGACACTCGACTGTGAGTTCATCATTTCATTCTCACTCTCCTTCAGCCTGGCATTCATCTGTAAGACTTCTAAATCACTGAAATGTTTCATAATAATTTTAGGTTGTCTTGATATTTTAATATACTCTTAAAAAATAAGGGAACTTCAGTTTGTTTTTTTTATTTACGATTAAATACTAGTATATTTAGGAGATTTATCGGTTAAATTCGGTTAAATCCCATTTTGCATGCAGTTCCAATTTACCTACATTCCAGTGAGCCTACTAAAATTACTGTAGGCGGAATGGGAAATGATGTTGACCTCTAAAATAATGAAACAACCCATTAACTAACTAATCCTTGTGGCAGTATACTTTATGTAACAAGGCACATAGTCTCTGACGGCCAGGTAATGTTTCATATCAACCCTTTTCTAACCGTTCTGTAGCCACACTACAACGAAATTTAGCAGTTCCAGTTTTTTTTGCTTTCTTTTGTCACATCGTTATCTGTCCATCATGTGACCACTCCTCTGTTGAGTCAGGTTAGGTTAATATTTACAGGCCTTCTAATACGGCGATGGGCAGAGTTCTACTGTGATACCATGATGGGTGTCTAGCTCATTTTCCCGTTTACAGCATCCTATTTACTGCGTATATTTACCAAAAATTAGAAACTACCCACGAGAAGGTGCTGCGCTTCCAGTGTAACACTAGACCTAGTGAGGTAAATAGTTTAAAGTGTAAATGCGTTTTAAAGCATCCCTCCCATAGCTTTACACTTAGCTGTAACATGTGCCTTACTGATAGACTGAGAGCTTCAGCTATTGAATTTATCATCATCCGAAACCTCACCTCCTAGCCATAAATTATGAACAGTACTAATATTTAACGGCACATCGACAGTGTCTCAACCAAATCGTGATGAAAACAACTCATAAAATACTGATCAACTTTGAGATCGAGGGCGGCTGTACGAAATACTACTATATGTAGTAGACATAATCTTAAATAATATACAATGTACTACTTTTAAATAAATTAAATGTGTAAATTTAAATTTACTGTAAAAGTTTGGGGACTTACGTACCAGGAAAGTGCTATAATTGAACGTGGTAGGTAAAACGTCTTACGCTAGTATTTTACTTGTAGTAATTTTTTATCTTCACATAAGAATTAATATATATTTTACATTGCCGATTATGAAAGGAAAATAACTGTGAAAAGCAGAAAATAGTTGAATCCGTCCACGATTTTAGCAACAAGACACGATGCTTTAAATCATTTAAACTAACAATAACCTTCTCATAATTGTTCGATATTTGTACAAATAAACACACCAAACCATAACCCTCAATTTATGTTTACTTGGATGGTAGAGGTACGAGTACTTATATTTGATGTATACTTTCGTGTCTTGTATTGTCCTCTATAGTTAAACTGTTTTAGATTTAATTACTAGTCTTAAATGGATATCTGTGATATATACTAGTGGTTTTACTGTTCTTCGTCAACAGGGTTTTAGTTTCTTATATTCATTCATTCTATAATTACTTCTCATTATTGCTTGTTCTCGTCACGATATGGCTTGCAATATTGCCGATGTGATGATAAATATTAACTCACTCACGTGTCTGTATGATAGTAAATATCGATGACGACACATGTTCCAATACCGCTCCCAAATCAAGGGAACTCGTCTGTCCATTTACATAATTATATTGAACTGTGAACAAGCTTTACAGCTTATATCAAGACCGCTCCCATACAACATATAATACAAAGTTTAAAAGAGTTTAAAATTTAGTTTCAATATAAAGTTTGTTATGACTTGTGTCATGAACGGCGCAACATACAGTTCTCTTAGAAACAGTCAACTTCTTTCATGGTTGTCCCGTCCATGAGTAAGTAAGAAACGGTGAAGTCTCTGTAATGATTGTTAGAGACGGCTTTTTGCTTTCCCTGAGGACTGAGTAGTTTCGATTTTATTTGGGTGAAATGTAACCTGTCTATTGTGATATTTTATTTAGATCGCTGTTAAGACAGCAAGCAGCATCCGATGCATTTTCTTGGATCGTAGGCAAAGGAACTTGGGGGTGGGGGCAGCTGCTCCCTTAAAAACATTATGCCGACCGACCTGGCTTCGATTTCTCGAAACAACCTTAAGTCTGAGTTTGAATTAAGTTAAAGTATTTACTCAAATTTGGAGAAAATACATTTCCCGAAATGTACTGAAATTGATATTGAACTAAAAAATAATACACAGTTTGAGTTTTGTGAATATATGCCTTACATTGTTTGGGCTTATGTATTTTAAAAATGCAGCTGGGATAAAGGTTCCGTTGTTTCAAATTGTCAAGTTCAGTTTGAAATTTGAGTAAAAACTTAAGTTTGTTTCGAGAAATCGGGGCCTGTTCCACTAGTCTCAGGACGCCAACCTGCAGTTTTCTGTGTAGTCTGGGTTCTGGTTAGGCGTAAACAGTGTTAATCTACTCTAGATGTTTTGATAAGGTGAACTCGTCGCATACTGTAAAAGACTGCAAATCCATTGCATCAACATCGAATGACATCGATGATCACTACCGACAATACAGCAACTACATGACCAACGTCTGGGTGGAGGTAGATCTGCACATGACGCAATTTCACCACAATTCTAATCTAAAAATAATAAAGTTACTTTGTATAAAAATCCGTTAAATTTAAATTTACTGTGAAAGTTTTGAGACTTATGTACCGGGAAAATGCTGCAAGGTTGAATGCGGTAGGGGTTTTCATAGAAGTGTTGAAATGGGTTTATTTAGGGTAAATATCTAGAAATTACAGACCACTGCCCGGTATTTCTCAGTATGATAGAAACCGTACAGAACAATGATTCGTTTAAAAGGAGAATCTATGATTATATATTCCTCAGCAGTGTCAATGGTATGAATGAAAGTAGAAAAGGGATAAACTCAAATACGATTTTTTCTTGGCAGAACGTTGATAACATTACGGAAAATCTCACGTCCTTAATATTGTATAATGCGAATGAATACATCCCAAATAAAATTACAACAGTTAGAAGTAAAGATCCGGCATAGATGAATAATGAAATCCGATCATTAATAAGGAAACGTAATCGTATACATACGATTCCAAAACACGAAACCGTCCTAATGATTGGTTTAAGTTCAGAATGCTCCGTAACAAAATAGTTTCAAGTGTTGGAAATGCAAAACGTGCTTATGATGCTAAAGTTAGCAAAACTATAAATAACACCTGATAATCATGGTACTAAAATGTGTTGGCGATTACTTAAGAGTTATGTAAAAACAGATAAGAAAACATCGTTTCCATCAATTGTCAGCAATGACATCGTTTATGAAAATGAACAAGATATAGCTGATGTACTCAACTCGTTTTTCTCAGAGCAATCGAAAGTTGCTGATCCTAACACCAATCTGCCTGATATCAAACCGCGCGAAATCGGTTATGCTTTGTCATCAGTTATAATAAGTAATGGAGACGTTGGAGATATTCTGTTGAGCGTAGACACATCTAAAGCCACGAGGACCGATGGTATTGGAAATATTGTGTTAAAATAAACCCTGACTCTTAAACACCGTTGTTAACTACTATTTTTAACCTCTCCATTAGAACTAAAACTTTCCCTTCATCTTGGATATTAGCCTCGGTAATATCGCTTCATAAGAAAGGTGATGAACACGTGTGTTCAAATTATAGGTCTATTGCGCTAAATAGCTGCGTCGCTAAACTGTTTGAAAAATGCGTTTTTAATATGTCTTCAGCTTCTTCAGAGATAACAGTACTCTGTCAAGCTTACAATCTGGATTTATGTCTGGCGATTCTACAGTAAATTAGTTAACGTATCTTTATAACTTTATCGTTGGTGCAGTAGACCAAGGAAAGGAAATTAGAGCCGTATTTTGTGACATAAGCAAAGCCTGTGACAGAGTTTGGAACCGGGGCATTATTCATAAACTTCATGATTACGGTATAAGGCGTACTCTCCTAGTATGGTTCGATAGTTATCTAGATAGCAGAATGCAGAGAGTGGTAATAAATGATTACAGTTCAGATATTAAAACAGTGGAAGCTGGTGTTCCCTAAGGTTTCGTCTTAGGTCCGCGTCTGTTTATCATCTGTATTATTGACATTATTGACGGTATAGATAACAACATTCGCCTATTTGCAGGTGATACATCGATATATACGATAATAGATGACCAAGTCACAGCAGCCGCAGCTGTAAACATAGATTTGGGAAAAATTTCAGATTGGGCTAAAAGTGGCAAGTAAGTTTTAATCCGAGTAAGACTGAGAGTGTAACATTCACTTGAAAAACGCAAAATTATGTCAGGCCTGACTTAATAATGAATGGCGAAGTTATTAAAGAAGTTGACAACCATAAACATGAAGGTATTACACTTTAAAGCGATTGTTTCTGGAAAGTTCATATAGGCGACATGATAACGAAAATTAGTCCAACGATAAACTGTCTGAGAAATTTGAAATAGCGTTTATCTCGGAAAACTCTAAATACCTTATATAATTCCTTCATCTTACCACTTTTTGACTGCTGTAGTCATGTCTGGGATAATTGTACGATTGAACAGGCAAACGTATTGGAGAACTTGCATTTAGACGCTTTACGGTGCATGTGCGACGCGGTTCGTGGCACAAGCCATGATAAACTATACAGGGAAACCTGTATAGTGTTTTTACAGTCAAATTTGCAGATGATGCAGCACTATGTGGTCTTATTTCACGTTCAGAAGCCTTCTACGGGCATGAAATTGGTGTCAAGAACACTATCTGGTTTTAAACACTAAAAAAATCCAAAAGAAGTGATTATTGATTTCAGAATGGTGAAGAAATTGAAACTGTAGACCGCTATAAATATCTTGGCACAGTAATTGACTCAAAATTATCTTTTACGGAAAACAGCAATCGTATTTACAAAAAACGACAACAGCGGCTGTATTTCTTATGTCAGTTGAGGAAGTTTTTCATCGACCAAACTCTAATGCGAGCCTTTTACCAAACCTTTATCAAAAGTATTCTAACTTATAACTTTATATGCTGGTATGGAAGCCTGTCGGCGCAAAACAAAAACAAACTTTTCAAAATTGTTAATACCGCCAGTAAGATATCTGGAATTCCTTCAGAACTTCTTAGTGTATTTTTCGAACGGCAAGTAGTTAAAAAAGTGAAAAATATTATGAATGATTCCGACCATTGCCTACATTATAATTTTGGAGTTTTGCCTTCTGGACGTCGTCTCCGCTTGCCGTTATTCAAATCCAACCTGGCCCGTCAGTCTTTCATACCAACTAGTATCAAATTTTACAACGAGCAGGCCTCATAAAGTTTTTCTTCTAACATTGTTTCTGCACTTACGTACTGGGTGTATTTTAATAATTCATTTCTTATTTACATAGCTGTGTATTGTCGTTTGTCTATGTTCCTACCTGATTGTTATTTGTATCTATAATCTGTTAACTTATACAATGTACAACAATTTTCCCTCGGGATAATAAAGGATTATCTTACCTCATCTTAACCAGTTATAGTACACTAGAAAGAAAGACGACACCGGTCTTCTCATAACGTTTTATAAAATGTATTTTATTCTCTGACTCCAGATTATTTGAACAACCTTGTACCGGGAAGAGTATTTGTACAAAGCAACTATAATCTTAGGAATAGTACTTCTATCCAAACTGTAGAACACAAAGATATTCACGATCATTTTTACCAAGAGCGATTTTGTCGTGGAATTCATTGCCTGATGGATTTGTTAATGCTGTTTCCCTACGTCAATTTAAAACAATGATAAACCCAACAGAAACTCATAACTACTTTGATTTGAATGCTGGAACGAGATTTTATCAAATCATCCACTGTCGCCTCAAGCTCGGCTGTAGTGATCTAGACCAGATATGAGCGGCACATATCGGAAACATCCAAGTGTTCATGCGGTCATGATAACGAAGACGTTTTCCACTATCTCTTTAATTGACAGAACTAAACAAATCTAAGGCCAGCTATGTATTTTTATACTCAAGGATATGATGTTAAAACAACTTTATACGGCAATGGTGCTCTCAATAACGTAATAAATAGTGATATTCTCAGCTCATTAGACCACTTCATTTAAAAAAAGTAACCGTTTTCAGTGATTATGATCTATGCAATATTGAATGTAAGAGAAGCTAGATGTAACACGATCTTCTGCAGCAACTGATATGGATACTAGGCATAACCAACAACTACCAACAGTTGTATGTTATTTGGTCCTACAATTGATCTTTGTCGTCGAACTACTTAAACTATATGTCCACCTGTTGGAACACTTAATGTACTGGATAGTATAAGCTTCTTAGCTTGTTCGCCTATCCAGATATCTACCATCCACTCTCATTGTAATCGTCGTAACCACGTTTCCTACCAGCGATAACGCCGATCTTTGGACCAAACTTGACGGTCAAGTGAAAAAAAACGTATCAGCGTCCTGAGACTAGGTTCATTTTGCTAACCAATACAGGTTTACGACTACAATGAAGGATCAACGGGTTGTAAGAAGAGGAAAGCATTCCAAATGAGAAGACAGTATATATCTTTATCAGTTTATTTCTATATTGAAATCACTCATCAACAAACTCATTTCACATATTTTAACGTGTTTTTGAAATGATTCAAGTAAGATATTTCATATATCCGATGCATTTTCATTTTCTTTTCATATAGCACGCATTTTATCACGGATACTGATCCACTGATGTAACCCAAATGGTTCATTCCCATTATGACTACTCCCAGTTTGACTACCGGTCCAATTGTTTGTAGCAACCTAAACGCGGATAAGTATAATAGGCGGAAACAAAGACCTTACTAACTGTGAAAAGCAGAAAATAGTTAAATCCGTTCTCGATTTTATCATGAAGATACTGCGCTTTACATCAACTTAAATTAACAAATAACCTTCACATAACTGTTCGATATTTGTACAAATGTCTTGTTAGACACCAAACCTTAAGCCTCTATTTGTGTTTCTTTGGATGATAGAGGTACTTGTATTTGATGTAATGTGTACTTAGTATCATCTGTATTATTGATGTAAATAAGGCTTGTTCACCAAATTAATTCAAGTGAACTGGTCTGTCCTTTTATATAATTCCTCTTGCCGTCCTGTATTTAAAATGTTCATCTACACTTTCTCAAATATTCAGCACCACTCGGGAAAATTACACCTAACTTTATGCCAAATGGCGAGTTTGTTAGATTCCCACTTGCAAATGTTATTAAACGCAGAATGGTATGTTTGGGGGCTAAATTTGTAACCGGAAAATCGCATAAATCGTGCATATTAATATATTCTAGGATCGTCGAAAATTCTCTCAAAGTAGTCTGTATCCATATTCTAGTATATTGTACTCAGCATTCATATATATATATTGATTTTGATATTCAGCGATGATATATATTTTGCAAATGTGAACATAAATGGATATAAACCATTTTGAGAGAATTTTCGACGATCTTAGAATGAGCTTCATCTGGAAATCTCTAAACATTCAAAGTGTATTTTAGCGTAAAACTGTTCTCAAAAGTAAATTATAACGTACCGAACAGCAAACACGGATGTCATCAATTCAAACTGCTTCCAAAACAACCACTTATAGCATTTTGAAAAATCCATCTCTCAGTTTTGAATCATCATGCCTAATTTTCTGCATCAATATAATATATACTTGCTAAAATTTCGAACTTCCGATCATTTTCGCTAAGTAAGTTTTTTTCAATTTGTAGACAGACGTTATGAAACCTTTTGCCCAGTGTAGGTCTGATGTTTTCATTACATTCTGCGTTGAAGTGAGTGCTTGATTATGAACCCATTTAAAGTTAGACAGTGATTCATCGGTGTCTTTTTAATCCAAACTATATGGATAGGGTAGTGGGCTGAAGATCTTTTGACATATACGCGTTTTGAGAGATAACATTAATGGTACAACGATGTATGTGGCATATGAACATCTCAGAATCAACCAACCGGGTTGTCACTCAATCAATATTCGCATATTTTACCATGCAGGAGCAATTTCGATCAATCATACATACACAAATTTCATTTTTATTACTCTCTTCTGATGTTTAGAGCGATTTTATCTGGACGGAGATTGTAAAAACTAACGGAATAAGAAATGAAATAGGGCGGATTTTAATTTCAAATTGCCGTAAAAACAGTTAGGGTAAATCTGTGGATTCATTCTTAGGTAAGGCATGAGAAAAAGTAGTATTTCCACATGGATGTATTTGATGCAAAAATGATTCTATTCATTGGTAGCCGACCGAAAGATAGCGAAACTAATAACCTAGCGACATCAGTCCACAGTTACATCACCAAACCGATTAACTCCTAAATCAAATCTAACAACGATAATAAACTGCATATCACTCCTAAATGTCATTCAAAGACCAGATATTAAACTACTCTATTGATACTGTACTGTTATTGTCATGTTCACATTTCCAAACTCCAGGACACTTTCCTTGGTACATACACGAACAATGTGACTATGTGCTTTGTTTTGCTTTAACCAACGAGTTCATGTTCTGTATTATATAGGGGATGCATTGACAGAGTCTATTCTGTCTGTTTTCAAATCCCCTAAAATCGTGTTATGTGTAAATGTGAACGGATATATCTGATCAAAGGAATTAAATATTGTTTAAACCACATACCAGCGGTAGACCTTGTTTCATCTCAGTCAGTAACTGGGTGTTGAGTAAAACGGTTATTACCCCATGCCCTACCCTTCCGTCATTTTAGCTTCATTCATCCCACACACAGTGTCTCTCTCTGTTCCCACAGTCGTGCACGCAGGACGTCTTCTGGGAGCGACCTCTTACAACCTCTCCAGTTGCTGTTACGGAATTTCTCGAGAGTTGAGTCATACTTGAACTACGAATAAAGTTATGCATAACTAAGATGAGTAGTCTAAAAAAGCAATATGTTTTCAATTAAAATGTTTTGATCATGATCTAGTTACTTCGGTGTATTTCCTGGACCGGTTACAATTAGTAACTACCAGTCGTTTATGTGTAATAGATTAAAGATAATATGCAGCAGAGAGGGTTCGGGTGATCCTGTTACAATCAGGCTGGTAAGGTTCATCATTAGCTCAGGGTCATTGCCCCCTCTACACGCAGCCCACACAGCGAATGGGACCTATCCCAGGAAACGCTGCCTAGTTGAACTCACCTCGAACTTTCTGGAAAATATGTACACTCCCCAACACTGCAGCCTTCTGTATTACCCAGAGTGTCAGAAGTGCTGTGCTCCCGGTAGAGAACCCGTGCACTCAGCTCTCAGCGCCAAGAGATCTGGAGGTACCAAACCAAGGGCACCAACCACAACTGAAGCTTGACGACAATATACTGGGGATGCAAGCGGAAGATTTCAAAGGCGAACATAGTATTACTTAACATGCTTTTCCCGAATCTTGCATTGCTGTCAAAAGGGAAAGACAATTCAATGATATAAATAAATTCACTGGCTTTACCAAAAGGACAGATTAGGGCCTAGATTTCCGAAACTCTCTTAGAGCTAAGATAGTCGTAAATGTCATACATTAACATTAACTTACGACTATCTTAGCGCTAAGAGAGCTTCGAAAAACTAAGACCAGGTCTCTTGCAGGAATTCTCCTGAGATATAAAGTGTGCTTCTCACTACATATTAGATCATCTCTTGTTTTCCCAGAATAACCGCATTTGAGGGTTTTGTTTTAGAGGGACATGTTTTACGTTTAATTAGTAAGTTTTTACTTTTCCTAACTTTATATGAACATCAACATTCAAATGATACGTCAGTGTTTGAAATCAATTGAAAAATATCTCTCAAGATTAAACTCACAATACGACGGTTTTCCGCATTCTCTCATTCTTATACAGGCTCTGTACCGCACGGCCACCGGGCCAAGGAAGATGAAGGGGTTAAATCATCCACTTATAGTCACTGTCGATAAAATGATTTTACGCGCGCTTCAGTTATTGTTACAAAAAAAAAATTATCATCTACATTTTAATTACCCATCACTGACGGTATATATGTTAGAGAAAACACTTCTGCTCGGTTTTGGTAGACAATGTAAAACAATCGGGGTCGGAAATCGGAGTCTTCCATTGTGTTGGCTAAAAGTTACTTCTCCGTCCTTACATTAATGTCGAATAAGTGTTCTGGGTGAATACTCTTAAAATGTTCATGAAGTCTAAAATTCCAGTTTCGCTTCTCCTTGACAACTGCCATTTCATCTGCCCATCTAAAAACTGTTTTGGTCAGTCACCGATCTGTTGTGTTGATCATATGGTCCCATAGCCGGGCCACACTGACCCACTGTCTCACCTCTGGGGGTGTCCTGCCTACATCACCTGTTATTGCTAAGTTCGGGGCGAACTTTCCCAAATTTGGAAAAATCGGATGGCCCTGAGTTGGACTGCTTTTACACGTGAGTGGAATGAGTGGACTGTCGTACCCCATATCGCTTAACGTCGACCACACAGTAGAAACAAACAGTTTACTGTATATTCTAAAAGGCATTCCTCCTAGGCACATATACTTTGAGATTAGAAGGGCTAGCGCCCTACTGGCGGACTTTACAGCTGACTTTGCCATCAAAGAATAATCCAGATATTCAGTTATTAAAACTCCAAGATAATGTAAGAGTCCGTCAATGCGAAGTCTTTATCCCCACAGTTAAAAGTTGAACTGGTCCGTTCTACATTCTTCCCTCTATAGTGCACAACGTCCCTGTTAACAATCATCATATTCTCTTCACACCATATGTTAACAGCACTTAATAAGTTCAGGAAGGAGAACAACGTCGAGAGCATAGGCGAGGATGCTAACGTTATGTTCACCGACTGTAACAACTTTCAGGGAATTTATCTTCACTGTCAAGTCATTGATGTATTATTAAATAACAAGGGTGATAGGAGACAGCCTTGCTGTAATCCTCTGGTGACAGTAAACCAGTCCGTCTTCTTTCCATTGAGCCTGACACAGCACTGAACATTACGGTATAAACTTTTAATTGCCTCGCACATCTTATTGTCTATTCCACAGTTGTACATCTTTTCCCATAATAATTCACGATCTATCACATCATAAGCCTTTTTAAAGTCAATAAGAAGTGAATGTTGATTTCTTCATAGATTTTCTTGTTTCGAGGATGCTTGTGAGTGGTGATATATGATCCATCGTCGAAAGTACTTTCCTTTTTGTTCATCTCTGACGATGTCATTTCTTTCAGCCCAAGTCGAAAGTCTGTCATTCAAATCACTACAATACAACTTGTAAGTTGCAGGCGCCAAAGTGACACCTCCATAACTTAGTGGGTCTCTCGGGTCAGCATCAGAAGACTTATGGATACGGTTAATAAGACTTTTTACACCATAAATTCCGCACTTTCCGTGAATTAAAACAAATATTAAAAAGTCGATCGTATTTTCATTTTTCAACACTTTAGTAGGGATCTCATCAATCCCAAGAGCCGCTCTGTTCACAGCTCGCACAACCTCTTCAACACTAATATCGTCACTGAGAGAGGTGACGTCACTTACCATACTTTGTGACGTTATCAGTCACTTTCACAGTGACACCATCGTTACCATTCAGTAATGTTTGATGGTCCTTCTTCCACCTTCTTCTACCACAACGTGTTCAACTCTACTGACTGTTCCATCCTCCTGTATAATCTCCATTGGAATACACTTTCGTCGTTCGTTTCCCACTCCAACACAACCTATCTTCTTCCAAAATCCCCTATATTCTCGTCACACAAGTTCTCCAAGTCTCTATGAATATTAGACAGGTGAACTCTTTTGCTTGCTGAACTCTTATCAAACACTTTCCTTTTCTGTACATAGAAATGTTTCAGACTAGCTTTCTTTGCACCTTTACACTTACACCATGCCTTTTCCGCCTCACACACATCGTTCCGCAGAACAGCGATCTCATCATTCCACCGGGGCTATATTGTGCATCTCAATCTTTATGGCATCAACGAAATCCGAAAATGCATTATTCAGGAACACTTGTTCCTTATCTCTCATCTCACACTCATTAATTATACTCCTCAACTGGTTAGAATACTCAGACGAATTACCAAAATGAGCAGGTACCTTGTCTGTAAAGAGTTTGTCAAACCACACTGACTACACAGTCCTGTTCAGTGCTGATGGTCGTCTCCATACTCCACCTGATCAGTGAGTGATCTATCTTGAGAGTCTCACCTGCATCATACACCCCTACACAACCCGCCTGCTGAGGTAACACACTGGGCCGGATTACTTCAAAACAAGAAAACTTATCAAAACATCCATAAGGAACTAAACACAAATCAACAACAGAGTTACCTTTACTTGAAATAAAAGTCACATCACCGAACCTTGCTGTGTGTTTCCCTTAAGGCGAATTTATATAAACATGCTTCATTCACGGCTTGGCTGAAGGAACATAATATCGTTGTGAGACTGACTCTCATAATCAAAACGATAATTCAAACAGCTCAAACATGATTCCATATCCGTCGAATAAGCATTTCTTTGAAACCGGACAATTTACAGTTACAAAAACAGATTCGAATATTTACCTGTGCAAAACTACAACCACTGATATCTCAGTGAAACTTTGTGAATCTGTTAACGTCAAGGTCGACAGTTATGGAATACTGATCTCAGTCTCCAAAGATGTCTGCAGGGTAGAAACTTATGTAAAACCTTCAAACATAAAACACAGCGGGCATGGTCATGTTTTGATGCACAAGAGAAGTCAAGTTGAAATGATATTACCATCTCTGATCTATTTCACTGTTTCCAATGTTTCAGAAAACACAAGCTGGAGCTCCTGGCTACCGTTGGAATGGTTCTGACGTGCGTCTATATACTACGTGTCACATTACATAGTGATAACCTTTATATACCTGATTTGTTTTCAAGTTTGAATAAACTGTCTACACAAGCATTCCAAAATGGTCAACAGAAAGTGACCAAAACTGTTCCCAAGACAATCCTTTGGTACTTTACCCCCAGGTATTTACCCACAAACCTGAATAGCCGAGTTGCTGTAAGTGCTTGCCCCGAATCCCAATGTTTCCAGACTCGGAATAGATCATTTCTGCAAAGCAGTGATGCAGTGATATTTAACTCCCAATACATAAAGGGAACCCCTCCACCTAGAAAAGCAGGTCAAGTGTGGATTTTCCACAACAACGAGCCACCTTATCTATATGCGTATGAACGAGATTATTACAAACAACCATGGTCATCTGCCTTCAACTGGACAATGAGTTTCCGGCATGATACTGACATATTCAGACCATATTCATTACTAAAGAAGAGAATCACAGTACCCGTCAAGAACTATACAACTATTGTCAAAAAGAAGGCGAAATTAGTAGCATGGATGGTCAGTAATTGTCGTGACTGGAGCAAAAGATTAGCTTTTGGGAAGGAACTGCAAAAACACATACCAGTGGATATATATGGTCTCTGTGGGAAAATGACATTTCGCAGAGAACAAAATAATGACTGGCTAAAATATCTTAACGAAACCTACAAATTTTACCTGGGATTTGAAAACATTTTTTGCAAGGATTATATAAGTGAGAAGTTTTTCAATAACTTTAACCTTGACCTTGTGACGGTGGTTCGCGGTGGTGGTAACTACAGCCGAGATGCACCACCTGGTACATACATCAACGTCGACGACTTCAAGTCCCCAAAGCATTTGGCTGAACATCTATGGTTTCTGCACAACAATACTGATAAGTATGTCGAAATCCTTAAACGCAAAGAAGGATATTATTATCAAGCAGAAGAGTATCTCTATATCAATCCAGGAGGACATCCTTTCGCAGAACACTACTATGAACATGGGGCTTTATGTGACATTTGTAGAAAGCTGAACAACATTGAAAATCACTCGAAAACTATACCAGACATTGTACCATGGTGGAAAAGTGGCCTTTGTAAAAATCCCACGAAACCGTTTTAAGTCAGTGTTCGGCTGGAGTACGTGACTGTAGACAGTGAAAACAAATGTTAACCCGGAAGTGTGTCCACTATAATCATCGGAATTAGGAATATCCGGATGAAGGAAGTATAGCATTTTCAGAAGATTACCTACTATCTTCAAGTACACATGTACGTTCAGCCGGATTGATACATGGGTAATATGTTGTTTATTTTAATACCGCTCCTGCATACAATAATGTGAGTATAACGTGTCCAGGAAGGGCATCTCCCTCTCTCTCTCTCTCTCTCTCTCTGGAAATGGGCAGGCCGATTGCACCTTGTGGATTGGTACGCAAGTAGTATGTTGCTTTTTTAATAGCGCTTCGGAATACAATAATGTAACGGGTCTCCGTTTAACCTTTTTCAGTTTATCGGGTGATGCTCTGCCCAAAGTGAGAGTCTTTACCAAGCAACCACCCACTATTCACAAAGAACTGTCTTCAGCATTTAGCAGTACTAGTACTTATTTACTCCAGTATTTCACAGGCTAGAGGTCAAAAGCCGACTAGTCCTTGGACTGACAAAGATTCTGGATAACAATTCTTTGTATTTCGTGACTGAGGGAATTTAAAATGTTGGGAATTACCATATTGACAAACGGTATGGCTAATGACATCACGAAATTAAAGAAGGTGTTTTCCATAACGTTTGTCAGTATTACACTGAATAACATGCTCTCTCTCTCTCCCACACAGCCTTGGTGTTGTGGATTGTGTAAATGTTGTAGTCAGACCGTATTGTCAGTCAGTTCATGAAATAACTAAAACTTGGCCCTATCTGACAGCAATGGTTGTTCGTTAGTGACATTCTGATATTTTATATATCATCGATGATACTTCATATCTGATTACACAATATATGCTACCATATATATGCATATGGTCAGATAACAATCGTCATTCCTTATTCATAGCACATACGTGCAAGGGCAGGTCTTGACACAGGAAAACCTTTCAAGCCAGGAACAGTCACGCTTGGCAAACCCTGCCCACCAGATATGGATGATATGGAAACTGTTTCTCGTGAGAAAACACAAGTGAGTTTGTTGATGTCAGTGGTTGTCAGGGCAATGCGAAACTGATTACGAGAGTAGCAACCTGAGAGAATGCCGCTCTTGGTAGCAATTGCGTACATGTCATTCTCGTTTCTGTCCGTTATCACGCTTAATATATTGCGCGGATCCCCTTTACCACGATCGACCATGGGAATTGTCACAGATACACAATCATCAGGTTCCCCTGTACTTAAATCGACTCGGCTTCTCTTCATCATAAACCCTTTCCTGTTTCACGGGGTCAAATTTCTTTCATTTCATGAGCTGACTGATCAAAATGATTTTGACTGAATTCGAATTTACTTTGCCAGATATCAGCCAATACAGAAATATCTTCATTCAAGTTTTATGATATGAACATATTGTTTGTAATCGTCAACTTTGTTCTCGTCACGTTAAGGCTGAAATATTGCGGATTGTACGTTAAATATACTGAGGGGGAAATAAGGGATCGCATAAAAGCACAATTGTTCCCTTATTTTTTATCCACGTTTTTCACAAGTAATGCGTTAAAAAACTTGTGAAGAAACCTGGAAAAACATGAAGGAACACTGGCCCTTTCCTGGATCCCTTATTTTTTCCCTCAGCATATTAACTCACTCACTCACTCACTATGTATACCGCAGTTTTCTAACTATTGCTTTTGGAAAACTATTTACCTCAATAATATGGAACACACAGATTTCTAATAAAACCGTGAAATCGCAGGCAGATTTTAGGCAAGGCTATTCCACAACTGATGATGTATTCTTTTTAAATGCACTTGTTGAGAAATGTGTTAAGAAGAAAAATCATAAATTATTTACACCATTTATAGATTTAGCACTGTTAATCGCCCCAAGAAATTGCAAATATTAAATAGAGTAGAAATTAAGGGTAAGATTCTCAAGGTGATTAGGAGTACATGTATTTATGCAAACGTAGCTTCACGTGCTGGAAGTAATTGTAACTACTCATATATATTTGATTGTTCTAATGGTCTAAAACAAGGATGTATTATAAGTCCGATATTGTTGTAGTTATATATTAATCAACAAGTAGAAAAAGATGAAACCTCAGACTGATTTGGTATTCCGGCGTTCACAGATATCATAAATTGTTTTGGGTAATCTACCTACAGTTGCTGTCACTCTATAGCCTGTTTTTATATTGTCTTAAATGGTTAAAATGTTTCACATTCCTCTACTAGCTTTATAATATAAATCTGTGATAGTCTAGTTGTTTTACTGTTCTTCCTAGACAGGTTTTATACTTCATTTATAAGTAATATATTAATGTAACGTGTCAAATTTCGTATCATTACGTACGAACCTAATCAAATTGGTTCAGTATAGAAGAGTATTATATTACGTACACATTTTGTGAACATTCTCGTAGATCAATGATTCTCTTTTTTCTTTTTTTACTTATTTTTTTCTTATTACTATTTTTTTATGGCTTTTGGGGCAAACCTGCTCGCGACCTACAGGTATTGGTACAGTGCAAATATTTCACACATAATAACTATGATAGATATTCAGAATGTTTATGTGAACAATGGATGACTGACCACTGACACGCTGACCACTTAATGATAATCCCACAAGCAAATCGGCGTTCAGTCTGAAATGCTTTTGGCAAAATGAAACGGCAGCTTTTGAGTCTTTAAGAAAAAAAGAAAAGGTAAAAACACTGCCAGGAAACAAAGAAAAGGGAAAAAAAGAAATACTATTTTCATACTTTATTAAGCATGTGTTTCATACCATATTACAATAAGCAAAATGTCGCAACAGATGAAGGACAATTTAGCACATTTAAATGAAGCTCATGTCAGCACACTTTTCTGCTAAGTCATACACTGGCAGGTAATTCTAGAAGGTCTGATATTCTGGCCCGTTGCAGAAAGGAATTCTCGGAAGGAAATGTCACTGTTGACTCGTCCCTGGCACATGTTCGTCAGTCTTCAGTCTTTAGTGACCTGCTTTTGCATTGTTTCTGGAAGGAGATCGCTGACCAATGCTGATTTGTTGTAGAAGAGTGTCCATAAGGGCTTGGTCTTTTTGAGACCAATGGATCGTCTTCCATACGGAAGGGTGCTGGTAGCCCACAAGATTGGCGAACTTGTTCCATCCCCGAAATGCATTGTTCATCCTTGGATCCCCACTGAGAGTGGCAAAGTGGGCATTCAGTGTTGCAGGAAGATAATGCGGAGAGAGGTATCCCAAACGCAGCTGAAGAATGTCTTGTTCTTGTTATCGATAGGTGTCTGTAACATAATTCTGGTCAAAGTAGCTCATAGTTCTGAAGGCTCTTACCTCTGCTTCTGGAAGGAGGGTCAAACCATCTATGTTGCTGGAGAAAAGTCTGAATTCGGGATCCTCCCGGTAGAGCTGAGAGAGGCCAAGGTTCTGGACCACGTGTCGGAATATGACGTCCAAACACTGCAGTAGTTGAAAGCAGGACAACATCAGAATCTGGTCAACGTTAGCGTCCATGAAGGTAGTGGAAGAACTGCAAAGTTGGCGGATTCTTTCTGGAGTACCAAATGCAAACACTCTCTCAGAAGCAGCAGCCCCGTTATCACATAACAGAAAGGGTGGCAGCAGAGAAATCATCAGGAATGGCTAGGTCACTTTGTTTGTCTGGGTGCAGATGGACAGCGGCGGTGGTATCCGATGCTGCGCTTTGTGTGCTCCGTGGCAGGCAATCTCATCTGTATCTCTCTCTCTTCCAACCTCAGACACTGCAGTGGCAACAGGCTTGCTTTCTCATCTTAACTCGCCACTTGGCATACGCAGTGTCAGTTTGTTCTTGGTAATGCTTATGTTCTTTCTTCAGATCTAGGTTTTCTATGTCCAAAGTGGTCGACAACATTCTTCTGGTACTGATGGTAATACAGCTTCTATGTTCTTGACAATTTCCTCACAACTACATAAAAATATGTTACATGCACCAATGTCCCCAATTTCTTTCCTTTTGGTTCTTTATGGACTTTTTCCCTTAAGTGTTTTCTGCTTTCTTTTTTTTCCTTTTTTCCTACATTTGTTTTTATTACAACCGTCCGGTTACAGACGGACATACGTTAGGCAATTTATGAGAATATTGTATCAATCAGGGGCAATCCATGTAATGACAAAGGTATAATGGTGAGAATAAGTTACAACTGCAAATAATAACAAATACTGTCGGTTTCTTCCTTTTTCCCTTCATAACCTTGGCTTTATGTATTTCTCACTTCATATTCCCGAAATCTTATTCCAAATCCCAATTAGGTTAACGCCCCATCATTTATAGTTTTTGGGGTATGGTGGTTTACTCCGTATAGACGTGTTAGTTACTTCTCTCGCTCCCACATACCCAACCGGCGACCTCGGCTACAGCCAACGTTAAACTCCAAATCATCATTATCGCTGTCAAGTCACTCTGCATCTGAATAAACCTTGGAACACTAGCAACTCCGATGTCATCATTATCCTGCATTTAAATCATACATGTTGTTGTATATGTTCAGCTACAGGCGTACGTTCATTGATTTAGTTATTGTTCAATGTATTGTGAAATGTTTAGGAAGGGTTGAACCTCCGAAACCATTGTACACTTACACCAGTGTAAAACTATTATGTATATTCAGGTTGATAATAGCATTTATTAAAAGTAGTACTGTGATGCGTAAATGCAGTACCGTAAAACGTCTACAATACGTGTACTAGTTAATGTTCATTATTTTAAGCTCAGGTTACCAATAGAAATTTAATGTGTTATCGTATGTTTCGCATGTTATGTATTGTGTGTGCCAGTTTGTAAACCTAAAAACTTGTTCCGGTAAGGCATTGCATTAAAATGTGTATATATATAATGTCCAACATATGTTGATCTTTAAATAAGTATTTTTTATACATTTAATTTACACATCAGTTATCTGTAGTACTGAACCTTATCATTATTTGATGTGTTCTAGTCTGCATATATAATTATATTCAAATACTTTATTCATGTAATGTTCAAAACAAGTTGATATTCTGCTAAGCGTGATAGTTACTAATATGAAGATGCTTACGTCAGTCAGTTGTAATACTGTATCATTATTCGATATCTTGATGTATTGAACTGAAATGTTTCATTGAATCTAAGTCACATGAATAAACCTTGGAACGCTAGCATCTCTGATGTCATCATTACCCTGAGGCGAAAAAGGACCGTTTCACTCCACGTTCTCACAGCATTCCTTGCGCTATGAATACTTTTGTTGATCGCTTGAGACCTTTGTCATAAATTTTACGACCGTTGTAACAATATTTGAAGAGCTACGAACACTTTCTTAAGATTTTTGTCATAAATCTACGACAGAGTTTACTCATGTTCGTTGCGTTGGGAACTCTCTGTGGTCCAGAGGACATTACTCGCACGATTGGAAAAAATGGACTGCAGCAAATCCAGTCTTCATCCCAGGAGCATAGGTTCTTTCTCATCAGAAAATGACAAACACAGCCATTGTGTTTCTGAGGATCCATTGAAGGACACACGCTTGCACGATGTGGTTTGCAGTTGTCTCGTTTTGTTCTTCACCATCATTATAATATGATTAACTTATCTTTCTTTCCCTTAAAGAGAACATCGAACGATTTATGGAAATACAATTGTGTACATCGTCCCACAACAATTACCTCATGAAAAAGAGACAAACAGTAATCTAGTTTAATTGTGCAATATGATGATAAAAAATAATGAGAAGATATTATGCCTATGGTCAAAAGCTTTCAAGACAAGATGCAGATACTTTAAACATGGTAATAACTTTTTGTGTCCTGTATTATGTTATAATTCGATACGATCTAAACAGGGGTATATATGTTTGTTAACTGCGTTGAGAGTAATGAGGCAGACGAACAGATATGACTTCTGTCCACAAACCATGAAACATTTCAAATGAAACACAATAGTCGTACACGT
Organism: Haliotis asinina; assembly: GCF_037392515.1. Classification (NCBI taxonomy): domain Eukaryota; kingdom Metazoa; phylum Mollusca; class Gastropoda; order Lepetellida; family Haliotidae; genus Haliotis; species Haliotis asinina. The sequence continues at coordinate 47,781,212 of NC_090281.1, forward strand.
GTTGTAAAATATTAATCAAAGTAAAATTTAAAGTTATCATGTTTTTAAACATAGTAAGTTTGTTCTTTTAAATTTCGGATAAATTTTCCTACAATCGCTAGCGGCTGAAGAGATGATTTAAATCGAACTAGGGTCCATGCAGGTAGTATAAGTACTGCAAGTGTGCTCTCATATTTCTCTGTGGGGATGTAACTAAAGGAAAAATTAACTCAGGCAGACAGGTAAATGCCTATTCCTTTAAGAACTGTTTTTATGCCTGTTTCGAAGATGTACATTACTATGTATATGGGCCTGGGGCCTTCATACGTAATAAAGACTTTGATGATGAAGTCACCATTGTCCCTCGTATGGTGTCGACTTTCTCTAGCCTGATTTTGTACTATGTTGTGTCTAATAGCAAATGGTGCTATTAGTTTCAACTTTAAGTACTAGTTTGAAATCGAATTGTGAATGTCTAGTTGTTTTGGTGTCCTCTGACGGCAGGTATTATAAAATATACATATTCTTTATAAACGTCAAATCTGTTCTCGTCACGATGGGCATATCCGATGTGACGTTAAATATTAACGCAATGTAAATTATTAAGCACTTATTTGTAATGTGACAGGAAGAAATTTTGATTGTAGACAAGCAAGTGTTCTTCTCAACTTAGTTCCATTGTAACACGCAGACATTTATGTACGCGACGTTTTGTCCGGTAAAAATTAGGAAATACAAGTAAATTCTATAGTTACCCAAAACCAGAAACGACTAATATCACCAAATGTTTAGATATTTAACTTGAAGCATTTAAAAAATTTATTCGACATTATTGTTGAATTAAATTTATCAGTTTTTAAAATGAATTTAGGTCAGATAACCCTAACACTCACTCGCTCCCTCTCTCTCTCCTGAAAGATTGTATTGATTCAAAAGCTCCTGGTACAATGCCGACTTTGTCCAGCAGCTGATAGGAAAATGTTTGCATAGGATCATGTCCTTGTCTTAAAGGGGCACTGGGGTGAAGCAATTTCCGTGGACTGGTGGCTTCTTTTGTTATTGATTCTATTGAATGCGACAAGAAATAAATTTAAACAAAATGCAGATATTAAATTTAAGACAGACGAAAGTTATAGAAACAATGTCAGACTATTACCACGTTCAGGAATGTATCCATCAATATCCACATAAAAGAACGATATTCCATTCATTTGCAGCTGGTAAATAATCCAGCTCTATGTCTTGTGTCATTCAACAGAGAACAGTTTAAGACTTTTTGACACTGGCGTATACATAATCTCACAGGTCACCCAAGACAGCACCCCTGGCAACTAACTGTATGATGTCGGCCATTAGGTAGCCAATAATGAGTAACAATCAATCAATCAAGGCAGTGGCGGTTAATTCTTGGCATGAAGGATGTTGTTTTTTACACTCGTACTTTACGACATGGTGTGGTCAGTATAGATTAGTACATCTACACTCATAAACACTGCCTTCTTGACAAATACATTGTCAATACAACAGGATCAAACTGGATCAGTCACTATACCATCTAGGCATCAGAAAAAAACTACACTGCTGGGATATTTTGTTACAGTCAGATAAGGAATATCATGGATATTTTTAATGGGCATCCGGACTCCTCACTTTTTAGGGTGAAGAAATTCTGCTAATGTGGACAGGAGCCCAGTCCCCGTGTCCGTCACGGTCGAGGGAGCGGGTGCTGACCAATTTGCTGCTTGGTTTCGTAATTAGACAGTTGGTGAGAAACATTATTCGCTCCGCATGAGTGTGTGTCTTCATTTACCCATGGATACATAATCAGGGACAATATACGTAGAAGCATAATCATTAATATTCTATGAAAAGGTTTCAGCTTCTCCTTTCATGTAGGGTGTAACGTTATCTCCAGCATTTTCTGTTACTTGTACAGTGTGCCCTTGGTACACCTCATATTGTTTTTCTACTGTGTAACAGTATCAAGTGGCAATTTGTGTTGACCTGTTCCTGGTCAATGGTACAATCAATAAATATACAGCCGAAATAATCCTAATACCTATATTTACGTACGCGATATTATAATGGGCTGAGGAGAAGGTATCATCTAGTATTGAATAACAGACTTTGATAACCATACGGAAACGTTCCTCAAAGTGATTGCAGAGCTTCGACTGCCGTAAGTCTGTGTTACATGGGAGTTACGATCATCGTAGCTCTAAGGCTGCCGTAAGTCTGTGTTACATGGGAGTTACGATCATCGTAGCTCTAGGATTGCCGTAAGTCTGTTTTAACGTATTGGAGTTGAGATCATCTTGGCTTTATGGTCGCTTTAAGGAAAAGAGATCGCGTGTTAGGCATTAGAATGTTGTAATAACATGACTAATCTGACCGGTTTTCTGCAAGGTGAACAGAGGGTATTTTACCTCACGTACGTAAGGTGAAACCACATTCCTTTACCTTTTGCGATGTTGGGGAAGAGAGGACCTCGAGGACATCAAAATGTCTAATTTAATCAATTGAAATCTATTTGAGACAGAACAATTCAGACTGATAGTACCACAAACCAGAAGTCATCTCGATATTGACACTGTGGTCATATCACAATCTACATTAGCCATAGAGTTTAGTGTAGTGTAAAATCATTCCGTTGTCTAAAACTACATTCAGGGCTTTATTTTCTATGTTTTTCTATCAGTTGTGTTCTTCATTTATTGGATAACATTCGGTTGGATACAGCACACCATTACATCCAGAGGACAACCAAACTATCACCTTGTAATCGCCATGCATTTTGTATAAATGGTTCATTGTGAATGTCGGTTAACAGTTATAGTTCATTTAAGAAAGATGTACTTACCAAAACATATTGTGGTTTTGAAATATAACGCACTACTAATATAACGTCTCGATATATATATATATCGACACTGATAACACCTTTGTAAAATATGGGGGTGAACGCTGCGACAAGAACTAGACATCCCCATGGACACCAAGTGAGCACTCCTCCTCACGGATCTGTTCAGACTTTCTTCTTGGGCTGACAAAATCAAAACAAGGTAAATTGGCCAAGAAATGTAACTTAAAACTTCATATATATCGATGGTTTGATAACAAACAGGCAATTGCCTTCCACGGATTTATCCGTCTGAACTTGAAATTAAGGAGACAAGTGAGACAGCTTCAGCTGTTTCGAATTTAGATATGCATAAAGGTCCAGAGTGACAATAAACAAGGGTGTATGAAGATAAAAGGGTGATCTCATCTTCCCTATGGTCAACTTTCCTTTCATGAGGAGCATTAGTGCAACACAGTCAGTCGCCATAATCGGAACGGTGAGATAGCCTGGTGTTTAAGCGTTTGCTCCTATCCTTGCGCCAAAGACCCGGGTTCGATTCCCCACATAGGTACAATGCGTTTGTCCCCTGCTAGAACATTGCTAAAAGCGGCGTGAAACCATACTCACTCACTCACCACAAGATATACAAATGGGAAGAACGTGATCTTTCGATAAATACTCATGTATAGTATTCGAATGGTCATCATCGCATAATGAGCTCTTTAAACCCAAACTGACAACCAAATGCAAGTGTAACCAGTGGTTGTATTTGCTCATTATTCATGTATGCTAAATAGGTGCGCCCAGTTCGTATATATACCACTAAAATATAAAGTATGGGATATACGATTTATAATTCAAATGTAAATGATAAAGCCAAGGAGAAAGAAGATGATGAGGAGAAATTCAGGGAAAATGTGACCATCTATTCCATTCCTTTAGCATTGTTTCAACTGTATGGATATATACTTTGTGTTGTATGTACTGCCATTGGCTAGTGGTATGTTCGCATAGTGGAATGTCACCTACTGTTTTGGAATGGTGTATTAAGACTAGGAGGTTCCGCTTCTCTTGCTTTACAAAGAAGTTGGAGCGTCAGCGTCATTTGGTTTGGCTCTCTGATACAACTTGTTACAAAACTCTTTTAACAACTGTATGTGATCACACATTGCCTGACATTTGTTGAAATCTGTTTGGGCGGCACAGTCAACAATCGTGTTAGTTCTGATTCCAGCAAGGTTCAGTAACGGGCAAAAAGCGATGTCTGAAATCTCTCCACATTCAATACTCTCCACATTCAACACTTTCTACATTCAACACTCATGACATCCAATGCTCTCTACATCAAAAGCTTTCACATCCACCCCCTTCAGCCTCCACACCCAAAACTCTGCAATTCCATAGTACATCTTTGCTTAAAGATCTTTGCTTCGCACCACAAGTGATCTGTTGTAGGCCGATCTGCGAAAATTATGTGCTGTGCAATAAAGGCAAAATGCATGTGCGGAAAGTGTATGAAACCATTGCATGCGACGGATGGGCGCGTGACATCACAGAACACCACAAAGGAAATGCCACGTTTAAGTTCAGCTGGACGGGAGAGAGTTCTTGGAATGCTACAGTTTGGGGCTACAACTGGTCAGGTAGCTACAACGTTTGGTTGCCCGATGGTTATCGTGAAGAACTTTCGCCAACGCTTCGATCAGACTGGTCAGCCAACGGACAGGCCACTGATAGCCCCCGGGTCACGGAACGCGTGTAACAACGGCAACGGAAGACCGGCATCTGAGAACGTTGCACTTGAGGAACCGCTTCCTGACGGTGGCGGTATCTTCGGCAACTACACTAGATCACCCCATGAGTTGATGGACAGTAACAAGAAGGCTTTGTGATGTTACTGACCATACCGGGAACGCTTCTAAATGACACACATCGACAGTTGAGACTACGCTGGGCCAGAGAGATCAGACGTTGGCAGCTACGTGGCTGACGTAGTTACTGCGCTCTGACGGAAGCAGATTCTGTCTACAGGGGCCCGGCGACACGGGAAGAGTGTATGGGAAGAGAGGTGAAAGAACAGCTCGGTGCTGTGTACTAAGTTGCAGTCGTATGGTTGAGTAGCGTCATGGTATGGGGTGCATTACGCGGTGACCAGGGGACTGACTTTGTTGTCATGAACGGTAATCTGACTGCTCAACGGCATATCGATGAGGTGCTGATTCTTTGTGTGCTGGAGATTAGGTGCCTAACTCTGAGGGTGCGGGTTCGAATCCCGGATGGGACTCAACCCAAAAAAGTACTGGAATTTGTACTTTAGTAAGAAAGTGAAATCCCAAATATGACATATATGTTGTATTACGAGAGTGTTCTGTAATTTGCATTTTTATTGATTAAGTGATAGTTATTGATGGATCACAATGTTTAGAATTTTGAGTGAAAGTCATTATGCGTCACGTTTCGAACGTCACGCTCAGAAATCTTTGGTGTGTTTTTACTGTTTACTATCTCGAAAGTTCCATAATTCGCTGGAATGCTCTAGAACCAGTGTCTGTGTATATATAAGGCTGGTTGTTGTGTTGCCCCCACACACGGACTTACAGTGAGAGTAATACAGAAATAGGTCATCATTCGGCCTACCTACATCTCTGCCTCTTCGCTAACGTTGACCAACGTAATAGATACATTCAAGACCTCTTGCTGCGCTAGATTTAGTAGAACTAGTTCTCACTGAAAATTAAGACTTTGGCGAGTTGATATTATATTTGTGATCAATTACTTAAGATTTGACTCAGTTGCGTTTTGCCACACAGTACACGTAAGACTCATAATTCTCCGATCCTTAGTCATTTGTGTCACATAGTGCAGGGACTCGGGGTTCATAATTCCGAAACCTTTGGTCAGTTTTGTCACACAGTACAGGGACTGGGGATTCATAATTATTTTCTGTCATTTGCCTTTCCTATGTAATTGAATAATGGCTGTGATGATATCAAAGACATTTCATCGTTCGTGACTTGAAATACTGACACCATTCTTGGAGCCATTAGTAAAAATAGACCAATGATAGTGTTTTGGGGTGCTTTGTTTTGTTTTGTTTTTCTCCTCAACTGAGTATTTTCTTGTTGATAGCCAGACTATAGTACGTTTCGTCGTTTTTGGTATTTTGTTGGTAATATATTTCATGTATTTCTATCTCGTCGAAAGTTGACCGTTATGTCCACTAACGATGATGTATGTTATGTTTATTACGAGTTTATTGGTTATTGTCCAGCAGTTTTGTTAAACATTGTTTGAGTGGCATAATTAGAAGCTGGTGAATCAGAAAAGGACAAACTTCGTGGATGAACATCTCTTTGCATCTCTTGAATAGAGAAGTTATTCATCCATAAAGTTGTCCTTATCTAATTTTGTTTGATATGACAAAAATGTAATCGAGTTGGTAGTGTTCACATGTTGTTTTGTCACGTGGTACCATAAGTAATCTGCCTAACTTCAACCTGCCAACATATCTGTTGTAGAATAGTGTAGTAGTTAAAGCCTTTGTTCATTACTCCGAAGAGCACCGGATTCGATTTTCTGTCGTGGTAGAACATTTGAATAGCATTTTCGGTCGACCCCGCCGTGATATTGTTACAATATGGCCAAATGCGGCGTAATGCAACATTCATTCACTCATCCAGTCACAGCTGCAAATAACGGGTAGATATAGCATCCCAGTAGCATGACGCCAGCGTATTTTCAGGTGGAACAGATGGAGAGACGTTTAGTTATTATCCTCATCTGCTCACGTGTCATAGTTTATCATCGAGCACTTGACTAGGGGTATAACTTCGTCATATAGATGGGTGAGCAAATCTTAACTAACGTAAACATGTAAAACGTTTACTTTTCGCTAGAAAGTGTAAACAATATGTATGAATTGCATTTCAAACTCAGTGTGGTTGTATGTGTGGAATAACGAAAGGAAAGTTATTTGTTATCAATGCATTTATTTTTGTTGACTGTGACGTGCATATGCTCACTGTGACCATGATTTATACGTGTTCAGTTGTCTCCCTTTACCGTTGATATACCCTTGATATTATATATATTGTGATATTCATCCATAAAATAAACAAAATGTTTACGAGGGTATTCGTCTTCCAGCGATGCCTGAATAAACGCATTCACCCGCCACAGTGAGCCGAAGTTGTATGGTCAGTGTATAGTCTGTGATCTCATACAGAATCACTTTTGACTAACTGTGTATAATCTGTGGCCTAATTCAATATGTCTTTTGCCGAACTGTGTATAATCTGTGGTCTCATATAAAACCACGGTTGCCTAACTGGGTATAATCTGTTATCTCATACTGAGTCAACGCTTAGTCCCTGAGTATTTAATAAGTATTGTATATTACAATAATATAAGATAGTAACAAATAATCCCATTGAAACTGAAATGGAGAATTTGTGAGTTTGGAGGTTCATAACTGTTTTTGCATCTCATGTACATATACTGCTGTCTGTATCCTAATTCTTTCAGCCACCCGTTGAAGGGGTAAGAAGAATATACTCCGAAACGTTATTTCCATCACAATACAGGAGTTGACATCCGTCTTGCGTTTATGTGTATCACCTCCAAATGCCGTTCAAAGATTCCAGATTCATTTGAGAGATTCCAGAGTTTGAGAATGTGCCTGGAACGCAAATGAATGACCGCCAACATAATATTGGTATTTGCTAAAATCTTGTAATTCTCTTCTAACCGAAAGTAAGGGAATCACATACAGAATCGGTCACCTCCAAGAGCCATCATCATCACTCGCTCTTTTCCGTACATTTCCGCCAACAATTGCCCCTTTCTGTAACCCTGGGAAGACTCGTTCCCTCTCCATGAAAGTTCACAAAGCTACATTATGTTAAATTGTGCTGCATAATTTGAAGTTCTCAACAAGGGTAGTGTCATGCACTGTGCATAATATGAAGCTTTCAATAAGGATAGTGTGATGCACCGTGAGAGATTCAAATACACTTGTTCACATACTGACTCCCAGTTGCGTGGTTTCTCTGACGGAACCCGTGAAGATTCGGGTTACATTATTGGCCTTAAGGAACCAATGCTTGTAAGAGGCGACTAACGGGATCGGGTTGTCATGCTCGCTGACTCGGTTGACACATCATCGGTCCCCAGTTGCGGTTGATCAACTTGATTATTTACAGAGCGCCACCATACAGCTGAAATATTGCTGAGAGTGGCGTATAACTAAACTCACACACTTTCTCTGACGGTATTGGCAGCTTGATCTGGAGATTTTACGAGCGCTGTTCAATATTTTAGGCGATGTACATGTAATTACATAAACAAAATAGCTATGAGTTTCAAAACTATGTATTTATATAACAAATTAACAACAATACTTAACACGGTACTTATACTTCACTTCACTGGAGATATTTTAGTCTGGCGTTTCTGGTACCCTTAAGGTTTTGTTCAATGTTGTTCATTTTAGAATACCCCTCGGGATATGGGACTTATTGCAGCCAAAATTAAATCACTTTAATTGTCTGTTCATGAAAAATCCCTTTTGAGATTTTTTAAAACCGTATTCAGATATATGAGATGATAATAATTACGGTAGAATATATTTTCAACAAATCACCATCACCATCAATGCAACGCCATCATCACCACCGTCGTCCTCGTTTTAAAAGGTTGTAAAACCTGTCCTCTTACGCAATGTTGTTACATTTCACTTTACTGAGGATATTGCAGTCGGGGGTATCTGCTGTGCTTCATACCTGTATATTTTCAAAATTTGTTCAGGGCTAAATTTCAAATATTACATTGTTATTCTTATTATTTCTATAGTTGTGTGTCAGTATGGTGTTGGAAGTATAATCGAAGCGTCGGTCGTCGGCGTTTTCCACTTCTGTGAAACCTACAAGGCATTGAGCTGATAGATCTATGAGCATGTTCAAGGCGAATTGAGCATTCGCAACCGTCATTCTAGGTGGTCATACTCGCTGACTTGGTTGACAACATATCATTATATCCCAGTTCCACGTTCATGTTGTTAATCATAGGATTGTCTGGTCCAGACTCGATTATTTATAGACTGCTGCTTGGAACACTTCTGCGGCGTAAAGCTAACCTCAGTCACTCACTCGCAGGAACTAGTTCCATGGAAAGCCGATCCTTGTTTGCTGACCTGAAACCTTGAGATTTATGTCCCTCAGATCTAATCCTGATAATCACAGGTAAGCACTTGTTTCCATACCACGGTACATCGCGTTTTGCACAAAACCAAACCGCCCACTATGAATAAGAACAAATTAGTCCATGCAACAATTATTGATAAGCAGATATGCTGGGCTGTGTTGAAAATAACTCGCCCTGAGCGGTCGAGCAGGCATGTATTTCGGACGCTAAGACAAGCCTTTATAATTATGGGCAATAGGGCATAGGAACCTGTGCGAAACCATTTGGCTTCATGTAGGGATAATTGTCGTCAACAGGTGGGATACAGCTTGTGGAGAAAGAGGCTCCACTTCAACTGTCCTCAAATGGACGTCATGCGTGGAGGTGGTATCTGTTCGGGGCGTGATGTGTCACAAATCATGTATGGATAAAGAGTTGTAGTGGACCGTATCTTCTGTAAACAGAAATACACTCTAAGTATTGGGCACTGAGGGTGTTTGGGGAACACTGAAGCTATACATCACACGTTGACTCTAAAGAGAAAGATGAAAGGTTGTCAAACCTACTAAAAATATTGAGCGTATACATGTGTGCTTGCCTTATGCGTTCTATAGGCCCGCCCAGTGTACTCATCCACAAGTTCAGATAGTCATATTGATACATCTGACCCCAGTCAAGTGCCCCCCCCCCCCCCCCCCCCTCTTCTCTCTCTCCATCTCAGTCTCTGAACCGCTTTATTTTCCTTCTATTCACCTCATTCTGCGGCGCTGGAGACTTAAATAAAGGTAGTCTTCAGGTTCCTTTTCAGTTCAAAATGAAGTAGTTTCTATCGAAAGTAAATATACCAAGGGGAAGCTGAATTTTCAATTTGGATAAGAAGCATCACGAGGACTCTTTCAGTCCTTTGCCTTTTTGTGTGTGTCTTTAAATCCTTTGAGTTTCTTGTTCAGTAGAGAGGAGAGTTATATGCCGGGCCTCCTCCGCACAGATCCCCAACACAGCTTACTTATCTCTACATGGATGACACTGCGCTCCTTGCCAAAGAGATACCAATTTGAAAGAACAGGTTCTTGTCGAATCACAATATACACTATACCTAAGTTGATACTGGTAACGATCGTTACCATGGCGGCAGGTAGATCGCTTGACGATGACTTGTATACAGTCCTCCACATGTATACAGTCAAAATTGTTCATTTCAATTGTTTGTTGCTATGTGGAATAATAACACACTACATAAAATGTACATGGATATATTCACATTTGTATCAAAGGGGTTATCCACGAATACGAAACAAATTGTAAAGATATTTTGTTATCATGAATTTATGATCGTTGGAATTCATTAAAGATATCAACTCACTGATATTTCTACGATGTTTCAAAACACGCAGTACACCATCACGAAGAATTTGATTCATTGGACATTTATATAAAATATGCATTTCATCATCCGTTACATTACATATAGCGCATTTAGAGCTTTAATATAAAAACCAAACTTTTCCGTATAATACATTGTATTCCTAGTCTACTGTAACAGTTTCTAAAGTCTGAAGTCTGGCACAATCAATTAATATTTTCTTAAATAGGTTTTAAAATATATCAATATTACCTACTCCCTGCTGTATTCAAACATGACCAATATAATATCAATCAAAACTTGACCAATTAAAATTATTTAACACACTGACAAACCGTGATGGTGCAAATACATTGGATGGGGTTGAGCATAAATCTCGCTTTAAAAAATCTGAAGCTCAGAACTAATTTATTAATGCTCGAAACAAGGTCAAATCCACTAATACGTTTGTTGTTTCAGTCCTTTCCTATTTCCTTGGAGTAACTGACCGAAAAAAACAAGACATCCAGTGTCTTACAACGATGGGAGTAAACCAGGTGAAGTCCAAGTCTGCTCAGAGTGGGTCATTTGTGGAGAAGTGGTCTGAGAAACCATTGCTTTGTGTGTACACGCAGTGTGTGGAACAGAATAGCAATCCAACCGAGTTCTTCGCCTGGATGAAGTCTGCTTAAATGTTAAACTGAGTGCTTCCCTTTTGCAGCCCAAGACCAGTCACCTCATCTTCCCAATCACCAAATGTGGTTCTTAACGAAAATATAAATATGAAATGTCGACCTTGTCCTGAACTTACAGAGATTGTCCAACATCATGCCAGATGATGCCCTTCCCTGTCACAAACAGCAGATAAACTTGAAAGACACACTGGCATGGATCTCTTGGCAAGATTCAGGAAAAGCATGCAGACCTCGTCTTGCTCTCGGTGTCATTGATTTGGTGCCTCCTGACCTTATAGCACAGATCAGGAGAGTGCCCGAGTTCTCCACCTGGAGCACATGTACAGTCTTTCTGACACTTTAGGTAATGCCGGAGGCTGCAGTGTTGGGGAACATCATCACACATGTATATGCGTTAACAAACTCTTCAAAACAGCCATCATTTCATTACTTACTGTGTTTATGTACCTGTTGTCTGTCTGACCCATGCTGGATAGACAACGATGCAAGAATCAGTATCGAAACGTACGTCACATCACCTGAATAGAGAAGTTGTTTACACGTATAGGCGTACGATCGAATTCGTTTGCCCTTACCTGAACCGCATCCTAATATGCTAATTCCACCCCCTACACACACGCACGCACGCATGCACGCACGCACGCACGCACGCACGCACACACACACAGCATAATGGCAACATTTCAAGCACCCCTCCTCTGTATCCACCTATATATGCTGCGTATATATATGCTTAGCGACTCACAATAACCGAAGCAGCTGTCAGTATGTTTATGGAAATTGCACGTTGGTATGCGGTAGTGAATAATACAATTGTCACCACTTTAATACACAACCACAATACAGACATATAATTAGGTATCTATTCGCAAACATATGTTCAAGCCCCAACTGACAGTTTAATCAGTTGGGAATAATTGTAATTATAGCAATTTTGTATCATTTAAAAATAAACAAACAGGGGAAAACTCAAAATAGCTCGCGATAAGGTATTATTTTACATTGTTTTCTGGCTAAGTTCTAACCGGTCAGGCGTAGTCGTCGATGTTTCATGTGATTGATTAATCTCTTTAAGTAGCGATCTGGCCTTAGCGGAGCAGCAAGTTGACCGGACTTTGAACCGCAGTATTCAGTAAGTGAGTATATAAAGGACAGCTAAAGGATCATTAAAACTGCACATCATTTGGCTGCTGTTATTTTCTCACCTCCTGATATTGATGTATATATAAAATATAAAGAATTGCAAAATTTGCCAGCTTACAATATAACTACAGTGAAAACGTTTTGGTGTGTCCGCACTTCTGCCGAATCCTTTATGTACGTACAAGGGCTATACAACGACATTGCATGACCTCTGACCTCAACAATGGCGGCCGTTATGCAGCAGGTTGGTGGTGATGCGATTTTCTCAGCGGTTATTCTGTTGGAACTCACTTGTCAGCTAGTTAATTGACTTACACTCTGACTGTATGGCGCACCTTTACACCTTCTCTTTATCTCTTTTCACTCGTTCCATTAAATTAGCACGGGTGCGAGTTTTGAAATGTGCCTTCTCGACTTCACCCCCGACTTCGGACTTGTATTTTCTCATCACAGAGTCGCTGAAAGGGTCGTTGTCGGCATAGGCACTACAGACATGTAGCACGTGAATTCTACATATTCTGCTTATATTCCACAGTCCAAAATCCGAAATCGTATGTTATTGTTGCCGTTTAACCGATTGCGAATTGTGCATCGCGAAATTTTCGGTACTGCGTATGCCCCTTCAAACTGCCCTTTTTTATGTAACAGGGTTGGTCACTTGCTTGCTTTCTTTACCATTTGTACTAATTAACGTGTGCCTCGTCATGCTCCAACGCACACAGTGACTTGGCTCATTTTCCAGTGTTTAACAGAACTACAGCGAGTTTGTTGTATCAGTCGCAATTTTACAATGAATGAATGAATTATAGTTAGAATTAAGAGCAAGAACTATATGTGAATGAAATAATAAGAATAAAAGAAAGAAGTACATATGTGAATGAATGAAAAAATAATATGTGTAGGTATGAGGTGTTGTCGGAGCAATAAATTAAATTTTTAGGAAAAGATGGTCTTTGCAAAAGAGCGTTATAAGTCATGCCCATGGAAGTTGTTTACGTCTGAACAAAGGAAGCATCTATGGGCATGACTTATGATGCTCTTCTGCAGTGACAATCTTTTCCTAAAGAAAAATTTATAGCTCCGACAACACTTCATACCTAAACGCATTCAAAACAGGTGGTCAAAGATGGATAATTATGAAAATGAAAACAGTAGAAATTAAAAACAAAACTCACCAAGACAGGTGCTCCTTCCAGTGACGCCATGTTTTGATGTGTGAGTTTCAGGACGCAACTGACAAATCACAGAACTGAGGTGAGAAATCTCCGAAGATGGCCGATCTTGTTTCAAGTATTACCGACATTGTTTCCGATAGGGGCGTTGTGTTTATGTCATACCGCTAGACTACCAATATCGCTGCAATTGTTTCACGAGTGGGCTGCGTTTGTTTACATTTGAGATGCAATTCCTTCAGATTTGCCTTAATTCCTTCCATTACTTAGGGGGACCTGATCGTGGCCTTCCCTCCCAAAGCATGTTAAAGAATGTAGAAGTATCGCGAGAACAAATGTATTAACATCAGCTGTCCTTTTAAAAAAATCTACTTTAAGACATTTTTGTTTTCATAAATATTTAATTCAGATATCTTCTTGCATGTGTTGAATGGCATGGACATTAACAAGATGTTAACTGACACTGTTACACACCCCTCAAAAACAGAAAGTGTCTATCAAGAAGAAAGAAAGAAGTTATGGAACTGTAACCCTCAAGCATCACAAGCATCAATGGCAGATTGGATCAGATCGGCGATATGTCATATTTCTCACACACATCACATACGCCCTAACATTTTTTTTAGGTTATGCAACGATTGCTATTACTTGCCTACACATTTCACCTACTGGTATATTCGCCTCATGTTCGAGTCATAAGAATTAGAGTTGTATGTGAAAGATGTTTTTAAGAAGTAACTAGTAACACTCAAACAACAGCGTGTAGTATTTTAATGGCAGATCGGAACAGATTGGTGATATGTCATATTTTTCACACTCCTCAAATACGCCCTAACAATTTTTAAGTCATAAAACTATTATAAAGTTCTCTTTTGATGTTCCACTCTCCTTTAGCTTTTTGGTTTATTCTATACATATGCAGTCGAGGATAACGCATGCGTTTTCATGAGAATGACTGTTACTGACAGCTCTCAATCTGTCCATACCAATCAAACTGCCGATCTATGACCTGTGGCATACAATTAAGCTGCCCAGGCTTTTGATGTATTCTGGGAACGCCAACACGCCTAAGTATAATCGAGGTCAGCTTTGTCAGATAATATCTCTGCAAGGCAACGTTTAGATGCTTTCTACTCTTCAATTAATAGTCTTGGTTTGGAGGAGAGTGGATGGAAACAGCATCTTGTCACAATGGCCTCATAAGGTACTTTCAAAACTGATATGACGACCTTCCTTTGAAAGTTTTAAAGGAGCTGTAACTGCATGTCTAGCATTACGAGCATATTTCCTTGATTAAAGGAGAATACAAGAGAATTGTGATAATTTGCTGGGTGAAGGATAAAGTCATCAGAAATATATACCCAAATTTTCAATTAAAAATTATGTATAGTTAATGTTTTGATTGTGAAAACTGTTTCTGTCATCTAAGATTCGGAGGTTATGCATATTCCAACCAAACTCCTGTGACCTTTCTGCTTATGATGTGAAATATGCCTACAGTCCACCATATTGCCAAAGACCAAGCTTTAATGTAGTACAACACTTACTTTCAAGACCATTTGGCATCACCACAGTCACACTCAAGAGATATATTAATGTATGTTGAAAACATCTAAAATGATTTGGCACATTAACAATATCACTGAACCAAATATTCGACAGTTGTGTATGTGACAAACTTACCAGTCTGTGTTCCCGAGTTTTCTGATGTTGACATCAAGTGGTCAAGATGTTAGAACTGTGACCTATTATAGCTACCTTTGTGTTCTATCATAATTGAAGTGGTCAAAAGGCATGTTAAGCTATCTCCCTGAAAGGTAGTAATGTAATGTTCTACATGCATAGATTTTTTCATAAGAATGAGTGTAGTTCCTTCACAGTTGCTTGTAAATTTGTTTATGGTAAAATCATGCCTGTATTACTATATGGTTTAGAAATTTTGGTATTATGAATGCATAGAAAAGGTACAATCAACATACTTTAAATTACTTCTATAAATGTTGTCAGGTATGCATTAAAAAGGCAATATCGGGTGAGTGTGGTAGATATGTGGTTCATGTGTCTACTCAAGTACTTGTTAAGTTTTTGTTATAATTATTAAGAATGGAATCACTCTGCCATCCTCATCAGTGTTATTTGTTCCTCAAAAAAAATTGATGAAAATGGTAAACATACATGGGTTTCAGATGTTCGTCACTTACTTGTCACAACTTCACAAGAAACTTACCAGTACTTTTACACTGAGAGTCTGTGATATATATGCCCAGGTCTGGCATGACTCATTTGTAGATCCACAAATTTTAAAGAATTACCCGACTTTCATATCATTGTTACAGCCTTAACTATACCTTGCAGCACTAAGTGATGAGACCTTGCTCGTTTGTTTTGAATATAATATTTCAGTGGAAGCTGCAAGCTTTCACATATGAGCAGGTTTAGGTGAGTGCAAGTGAGTACAGTGTATTCCAGTTTCACTCAACAGCTGGTGCTTACAATAGTTGCAGCCATGTGTTGTTTGATTGGATCATGTTTTTCTTGTATGTTCACTCAATGCAAAGTAACTACCAGGAATTTACAGGACGCTAATTCCTGCATCCTATGCACATGATATTTGACAATAGATGCAACAAAATAGACAAGCAAGTCCACAGGGATACAGAAAAAGTCAATGTACTTTTTTTCAAATATGTTGATCAAATAACAATGAGTTATCACCCAATCTGCTACTAGCCAAGTTACAGTCTACGAAAACTTAGTCTCAGTACTTTTCGTTACACTCTTCTACTGAGTCTTGATAAAACCTAGGAGGTCACATGAAATTACCTTTTAGCAACCTATGACTGTCCATTCAAACACGAGAAGTCAGAACAGATTTAACCTATCAGACAACAGCTACTGTTTAGGGTTTGGCATGACTTGAAAACTTCACTTGTCACTGACACTGATCCCTCAATAACCAAAAATTCTCATAAAACACAGGTATTTGACCTGCAGTGTATATGCTCAGGGCTTTCTGATGACGTGGTCACCATTAGCTAATGTTTCCACAAACATCCTTGAATATAGACAAAAGTGCAATTTTCAGTGACTGTTTACTCACTGTTGACAGTATGGTAGTGTGCTCCATGTGCATCAACCTGAAGCAGTTGTATGGAAAATAGCTTTCGGAATCGTTCGGTTACAAGCCTTTCTGAGGTAGTAGTTCAGAAGGAATGTGTGGATGTCCACTTCCACGATTTGGTAAGCTGTGTTCTGAAAGGTTACCTGATGTGACCTCCTACTAGGTTTAGTTAGACTCAGTAGTGGAGTGTAACGAAAAGTACTGAAACTAAGTTTGCTTAGACTGAGCCAGGTTATGATATCATTTGCAGTTTAGTTACTGTGATGATCATTATACACAGTACAATAACAGAGACTGAATTAGACCAATATTTTACCATAGTATTAGTAGTAATATTTAAGTATCTGTGACACCCATTTGGTAGTCCAGGACCCCTGAAAATTAAGAGAATGAGTCCCAAGGATCCTCAAATACAGGACTCAAGGTAAATCCCTGAACAGCATTACTGGCAGCTGAACTGTGCTGTTGACTTGACCAGTAGTAGGTACAGGTATTATACTTGCCCAGGACAAGTACTTTTCTCTTTGGGCAAACAAATAACGATATCTTACTTCTTATTGGGTACCAGATTAATTCTGCTTGTGGTTTCAAATTGCAAATAAACTTTGATCATTTCATGTCTGCTCAAATTGTAGCTATTTAAAAAATGACGAAATATTTGATTGAATATCAGAAGTGAAGTAACTTTGTCAATGATGAGAAAGCATAGTTATCTTTCTTGGCTATTACACTGCTCCATAAATAGTTCAGTCAACATTCACGTCAAACATCGTGTTGATTTGTTGTCTCATTATAATGATAATGTCATAAAAATCAGTGCAGTTGGATAATTAGTCAGTTAGTTAGGGTGTAAAGTCTTGTGCGGAATTAAAAATGTGATCACATGACTGGTAAGATTTTCAATTGACCATCACAATCACACTGTCACAAGTCACAATGTCCATCTGTCAAAAATGCCAGTGGAAACACTGAAAAACCATTGATGGAAATAATGTACAGGAATAAGACTCTTTTTGTGTAGTTACTTCTGTACTTTAAGTGAAAGCTTTTTACTGTCACAAATTTAACAGTCAAATTGTCGTCATGTAGCAGAATTCCTCACAATCCAGCATTGTATTACAAAAAAAAAAAATCGGAAGATAAATGCATTTATCATCCCAAACTGGTTCCCACTGTAGATATTGCTATTGTGATATCAAGCAATATCGACAATGCAGCGCGTACATTGGAGATATCACAGCAATTGAATCGCCATAAAGCTCTTACATTCTCAGGTAATGATCTCACAATGCTTTGATATTTGACACTTTGACATTGCTAAGAACACAGCTGACAATCCTATGATGTCATAAGTTGATGACACCACAATGCTGTGATATCAAGTTGATGACGTCACAATGCTGTGACCTCACTGACATCACTGCTCAAGAAGACTTATGACAGTTTTTTGTTCAGATAAATTTATTTTGTTGCTGATAACTGATGAAGAATGAGTTCGGATGATAAATAAAAGTCTCACCTTTATGTCTTCTGATAACAAATATATCAACCCTCGATTAAAGTAAATATATTCTCGGCAAGTCAAGGATACTTGTTAATCAACTTGTGTTGATATATTTGATATGTAAATAATGAGGTATATAAATAAGCTTGAGTTTTTAAGGTTTACCCAGACATTTGCGGTTCAATTCTACTATCTTTTGCCAGGAAGGTTCAGCTGGGCAGTGTTTTTTTTTAAATTTAATCTGGGATAAAACTTTGATATTTTGGTCATATAATTATGTGAGTCAGTGAATATGGTTTTATGCCCATTGTTAACAATCTTACAGCAATATCATGGCAGTTGACACCAGAAATGGGCTTCACACAGTGTACCAATGTGGATTTGAACCTGGGGCTTTGGCATGATGAGCAAATGCTTTACCAATTGGGCTACCTGTTGTCATAGGCAGTGTCAGGTAGTTTCATATATAGTGGTGGTCCAATTAGTTGAAATAATGGAAGATTGATTGCAATGACTAAATGACGAAGCAGTCAAACATGTTTTGTCATAATTTATCACAAACAATTTTGGAACACTTGTTTGCATTACAAATATTTTTCACAAATATATTTTGTCTAGTTTTGTTGCATTTTTTAAGCACTACAAGCACTTCCAAGTCAGGATTGAATTATCCTGAAAACTTCAGGACATTTATGTCCCTAGCATACCAAGTCAGCCTTTCAATTTTGTAAACGCATTTTGTGCAATTTGCTAAAAACAAACAAAACTAGATGCTTTTTCTTTATTGTTTTGTGCATTAACAAACAAAACCAGGTTTTTGATTTGATACATGCAGCTAACCAGTTATTTTCAATGATTGATCGTTTATGATGAACTAATCATCATTTATGAGATTTTAACCAATTCCCAACAGTAGACTTAAAAAGAAATGTGGTTTCGATTACCCGGCTGTTTTTGTTTAAGCAGTATAAATAAAATAAGCTTTCAGATCCCATTATTTTTCCTGGTGCAGACGAACATTGGTCAGTCTGATACAGAAGGTCAACATGATGGCTGCAGGCTTGATTTAAAAACAATTACACATTGATAAATGCTTTGTTAGTTTGTTTTGTTGTAAGAATAAATTACTCCTACCTACCTTCCTACCTACGTACCCTAAATTTTAAAAAGCTGTAATCGGAACCGCAACACCTTTTTCTATTTGGCCCAAGTCTTATATGGGTTAGAATTGGTCCCTTTCTTCATCTCCTGATATGAAGGGCTGAAACTAGATGACTTCATTAATTGCATGTCATTGTGCATGCTCATTATATCAATCACTTGTTCAGGGTCAAGTCTGATGTCACCACAACTAGATTAGTGTATGATTAGAGAAATAGCTATCTTTAAGGACCATTGTCGATGATGTGAAGTACAGAGTTGCTTTCCTTGAGTGTCACAGAATCTCATGATGTAGATTTGAACCCGGTTGACAATGATGATGATACACATGTGTTACAGATGTCTCGACTTGGGCCCCTGGCACGTGCCGGACTTCGTGCACTGTCATCGGCTCCCAGTGCTGCCACAGCTGCAAAACCAAATGGGGCCTCTTTTGGGTTTGGTAAGTAGTCATTTGACTATTATTCCAGATATTCACATAGATTTAGTCCATCACCGAATATTTTGTCAAAAAACACAAGTTTTGATTCCATGTATTTTGTTCCTGCAGGGAGTAAACTCCGAACTACCCCAGGGAAATAGCTTATTGTACTTCCAGTCTTCGTTTCTTTCTCAAAATAAGTACAAGTCAGGGCTTGGTTTAAGAGATGTTAACCTACTTGCACCAGGTCCAACCTAACATTAATACCTAGTTGCACCAGACAAATTCCTGTTGCACTGCTTTTATTGCAGTGGATAATGAAAGAAATACACTTTTGAATTATTTAGGTGTTAAATTCAGAAGTTAACCTACTGAAAAATTGACTTGCACCTGGTGCAAGGTTGACTAATATTAAGTTGCACTTCGTAATATTGGATTGCACCAGTGCAAGTAGCAAAGCACTAAATTGAGCCTGCAAGCCATCTGAAATTTCACCTCATTCATCATCATCCATTGATAGATGGATAGTGTTGCTATCACAGAGTACATTTTCATTGTACAGTTCAGAGTACATTTGGTACTCATTAACAAGTATTGGGTATTGTGCATTATAATCATAATGAATTTGTATAGTGCCTTGTTTCAACATACGGTGCACAATGATGCTGATTAATACCCTGGGTAACATGTTAGAAGTTTAGAAGGACATCATCCTACCAGTGTGGTGGGGTTGCCTAGTGGTTCAAGCGTTCACTCATCACACTGAAGACCCAGGTGAAATTCCCCACATGG
This sequence comes from Haliotis asinina, assembly GCF_037392515.1. Classification (NCBI taxonomy): domain Eukaryota; kingdom Metazoa; phylum Mollusca; class Gastropoda; order Lepetellida; family Haliotidae; genus Haliotis; species Haliotis asinina. Next base: position 47,801,564 of record NC_090281.1, read on the forward strand.
GTACAATACATGAAGCCCATTCTGGTGTCCCCTGCCAAAATATTGCAGGAATAGTGCTAAAAGTGGTGTAAAACTAAACTCACTACTCATTACCCTCACTGCCAAGGAATATTTCCATTGCAATTGGATTAAAGGAAAAGGACGAGAGATGTGAGCTGACGTCAGATGTACATGCACTTCTCAAAAATAAGATGTGGTTGAGTCAGTGTCAGTGGAAAGAGTCCAAGGTTCAAGATAGGGCTTTATATTTTTATCTCGAATTTGGTTAAGAAGGCGGACTGATATGCCTCAAGTGGTCACGACCTTGAATAGGTTCAAGATATTAGGCCATTTGAGATAACCAGATTATAAATTACTTGATATTATGTTTGATTTGTTTCTGGTTTAATGCTGGACTCCTCAGTATTCCAGCTATTTAGTAGTAGTACCAGCCTATAAATAATCAGCTAGGAACTAGCAACTTAGTGATTGATATCATGAGCATTGACTGTCAGAAATGGATAAAATGTCATGCATTGCCATATATCAGAGTCTAACCACCTGATATGGTTAGTCACTTTTTACAACAAGAATGAGTTGCTGGAGACCAATTCTGTCATGGTTCTTGATGTGTTTGTTAAGTTCAGAGAAATTGGACTGGGTAGGTCATTACAGTATCATGGAATAGCATTCTCTTTGAAGATCTCATCAAGAAGTGGTCTTCAGCAAACTTTATTGTCGTGACAACTAACAGGATCAGGTCTCAAGTATTGCACACGTTTCAAGTGATCAGTTGTTCATTTGTCTGCCCTGTATGCAATATAATCATGCAGCACTTGGAGAAAACTTTATGTCTGAAGTTACACATAGACCTCTAACATGTTTATGTTTATCATGATGTACTGATGACAGATTGGACTGATTGAAGTGAGTGAGTGAAAGTATGGTTTCATGCCTCGTTAACCATTGTACCCTGGTCTTTGGCATGACATACCATGGCATGAAGATCTGATATTGGCCTTCAGTAAGCCCTGCTTGTCGTGAGAGGCGAGTAACAGAATCAGGTGGTCAGGCTCCCTGACTTGGTTGACACATACCATCAGTTCCCAATGGCACAGATCGATGCTCATGCTGTTGATGACTGAATTGTCAGGTCCAGACTTAATTATTTACAGACCACATCCATATAGCTGGGATATTGCTGGGTGCAGTGTAAAACTAAACTCACTCTCTCATCTTGGCATTACGAGCGAATGCTTCAACCACTAGGCTGCTCCATCTCCCTGTCTTTCTATGACAGTTGAAACTGGTTGAAGTGTGTGATGTGCATTTCAGAGTTTTCCGATGAACAGAAGGAGTATCAGGCTCTGGCCAGGAAGTTTGCTCGAGAGGAAATCATACCCAAAGCTCCTGAATATGACAAGTCAGGGGAGGTAATGCATAGTGTGTAGAAAGTCAGTTAGTAACCTTAGGTACCATTATCAGAATATACTGTAGACTGTGTCCAGGATTGTAACCATGTCAACAGCAGACATTTTGCAGAATTTAACATTGCTTTGTCAAAGGAACTTTAAACACGAAAGATGAAGATGCTATTTGTTTCATGACCATCTTCTGTGTTTATTGTGTCCATCATTTTCATTGAGATGACTGTGTTCTCCATGTTCATTGTTCTCTCCATGTTCATCGTATTCATTATGTACATGTTCATTATTTTCATGCCCATGTACATTGAGTTCATGTCCATTGTTCTCCCCATGTTCATTAGTCTCCTATCCACTGTTCTTCCAATGTTCTCTCTTGTCCCCATGTTCATTGTTCTCTTGTCCCCATGTTCATTGTTCTCTTGTCCAATGTTCTCCCCGTGTTCATAACCGTCCCCACATTCATTATTCTCCCCATGTTCATTGTTCTCCTGTCCACAGTTCTCCCGATGTGGATTGTTCACAGTTCTCCCTATGTTTGTTGTTCTTTCCATGCTCATTGTTCTCTCTCTATTCTATCCATTTTCATTGTTGTCCCTCTGTCCTCACCATTTTCATTGTCATCCCCATGGTCATTGTTCACCTCAAGTTCATTGTTCTCCCTTTGTTCTCTCTTCTCCCCATGTTCATAGTTCTTCTGTCCATTCTTCTCCCTGTGTTCATTATTCTCCTCTGTTCTCTGTTCTCCCCATTGTTCTCCCTGTGTTCACTGTTCTGCCCATGTTCACTGTTCTCCTGTGGTCATTGTTCTGCCCAAGTTCATTGGTCTCCCTTTGTTCTCTGTTCTCCCTCTCTTCACTGTTCTGCCTGTGTTCATTGTTTTCCCTCTGAGCACTGTTCTCTCCATGTTCACTGTTCTCCCCTTTCTCATTGCACTCTCTCTATGTTCATTGTTCTCCTCATGTTCACTGTTCTGCCCATGTCCATTGTTCTATCCATACATATTGTTCTTCCTTCCACTATTCTCGAATTCACTGTTACCGCGTGTCCATTGTTCTGCCTCTGTTCACTGTCCTCCTCATACTCACTGTCCTCTCTCTGTTCATTGTTCTCCCCATGTTCACTATTCTCCCCTTGTTCACTATTCTCACCATGTTCACTTTTTTCGTTATTTTCATTGTTCTCCACATATAATTGTTATGTTCACTGTTTCAGTATCCAGTGGACATCATAAAGAAGGCATGGGAGCTTGGCCTCATGAACACTCACATTCCCCATTCTTGTGGTACGTTCATCAAAGTCTCACTAGACCTTGTGTAGTTCATCAGTGTGTCGTTTTTTATTCAGTTTGGGGCCATGTTGACCACTATCGCTATCAGATTGACCATTGTCCTATCAATGCTTTGACAAAAACCATGGTATCTGAAAGCTTATTTTCTTCATACCACATTAAACAAATAGGGTTGACACCAGAAATCAAGAATCAGTCGGGGAAATGGAACCACAGTATTATTTTTTAACCCTTATCAGTCACTTTCATCTCAACAACTTCATCTCGCACAATGAGAACACTGAGAAATATGAGTCCTGTCTATCCAGTACAGTGTTTTTGAGCCTAAATTGATAGCAAAAGTCACCAGTTGGTGGATAAAAACAGTGCTGGAGAAAAGTTCATTCACAAATCAATTCAAAATCTCTCAAAGGTAACTGCTTTGTAAGATAATATATTGTTATTTTTCCTTGATAACAAAGGTTATTATCACTTGATATAAAGAAAAACATGGAGTGTGTGTTTGCTTGTGTTTCTTGAGAACTGTAGTAGTGTCTTTGTGGCCAATGTCTGGCTATTAGTCTGATGGTTCCTTCCCAGTGACGAAAGAGGTCAGTGTCGACTACTTACTTTTCGATGGCATGTTTATGCACGCTGGTGTTAGTGGTTGCTGCCATTTACAGAGAGAATGTAATAGTAACAAATTCAATGCTGGATACCCTCATTCTACTTGACCAATCAAAAGAAACTTTACTTTTGATAGAACTGCATTACTTTCCATGACTTCATGTAAAGGACGGAGTAGTTGCAAATGACCTGAGGCTGTGTCTCCTTTCCAGTTTGAAACATTTCATGTCACAACATTTATTTACCATTCAAATGTCCACGATAAATATTTTAAAATTATTTTATAAGATATCGTAAAGACCATCAGTCCGATTGGACAGGTCTGATCTGAATATTAAGTCACAAGTCAGACACAAATATCGCCGATCAATGACTGCTGATGGACGATGATCTGAAACTCAGCAATACAGGATTATTTACGTAGGAACCAGTGACTGTGAATAGGGCGATGACTCAAAGTTATTAGACAACAAAACTGAATCATTGTTACCCCCGTTAGGCATTCCAGGAATAGTCGATTTGTTACTTGTGCATTAGGTTTCACGTTTTAAAGTGGTAATTATCTTATGTTAGCTTCTCTTTAACCCACAGTCCTCATTAACATGATTTACCTGCTATGCTGCGTCATAATTCCTTCGGCCTCATGAACTTAATTCTATCCACTGTCCATATTCAGGAGGTCTTGGCCTGGGTATCATGGATGCCTGTATTGTGACAGAAGAACTGGCATATGGCTGCACTGGGGTGCAAACGGCTATTGAGGCCAACTCCCTTGGAGTAAGTTGTGTCAGAGACATGATAGTCTAGTATCTCTATTTTCCATCCTGCTTCGTCAGGACCTTTGACTCCCAGTTTGGCTTGTAAAGCAGAAAGAAAGCTGAAACTTTGCACCCAAAGCAAGTGAAATGGTCTCATATGGCAAGGGAGATAAATGTGATTACATGATGCCATTTAGAAAGTGGTCAAATGCAGCTTATGTCGTATGTGGGATTTCACTTTCTTAGTTAAGTACAAATTCTAGTACTTTTTTGGTTGAGTCCCATCCAGGATTCAAACCCGCGCCCTCAGAGTCAGGCACCTAATCGCCAGCACACAAAGTCAGCCAGCTTGTGGAAGTGGCGGTGGCTGAGCGGGCTAGGCGGCTGACTTTGTGTGCTGACGATTAGGTGCCTGACTCTGAGCATTTGAATCCCGGATGGGACTCAACCAAAGAAGTACTAGAATTTGTACATTACTAAGACAGTGAAAGTGAAGTTGCAAGGGAGATAACTCTTGACACAATTATGGCCAAATTCAGCCCAAATCCAATATTGACCATAGCTATCCCCTAATTCTGAGGATGTTGTGGAAAATAATGCATTAACCTCATGTTCTACAAAGACTTTCTTTTGCTTAACTTCTCTATGTTCTGAGGAAAGTTTTTTGCATGAAGCAGAACTATGTCTCCAGTCCGGAGACAGTGTGAAAGAAATTTTGTCAGCAACAAGAATAATGTTTGATTATTAATCATCAGCTCAGTTATTGATGATTTTATGTCATCATGATTTCAACCTTATTTCTGCATGTAGTCATTACGTTAATTTTTAAAGAATTTGAATTTCTTGGTTTTCTTCCCTTCCAGCAAATGCCTGTGATAATTGCTGGAAATGAGGCTCAGCAGAAAAAGTATCTGGGGAGGATGATAGACGAGCCTTTGATGTGTGTAAGTAGGGCTGACTGGTGCTCATGATGTTGATCACTGGATTGCCTGGTCCCGAGTCGATTATTTACAAACCACCGCCATATAGCTGGAATATTGCTGAGTGCTGCATAAAACTAAACTCACTCACTCATTGTATTCTAGTTACATAGATCGATACTCATATGTCTGTCACTGGATTGTTTGGTCCAGACTTGATTATTTACATATAGCTGGAATGTTGTTGAGTGTTCCACACGAAACCAACCTACCAGCGATCTCTAACTTTGTGATCAAGTATCCAGCTCACTATCTGTGTACTTGGCAGGCATATTGTGTAACAGAACCGGGGGCAGGATCGGATGTAGCGGGCATCAAGACACGTGCTGTCAAGAAGGGCAACGAGTATGTCCTCAATGGCCAGAAGATGTGGATCACAAATGGAGGCCATGCCAACTGGTACTTTGTCCTCGCCCGCACTGATCCAGACCCCAAAGCTCCGGCCGGCAAAGCTTTCACTGGCTTTATTGTTGATCGGGACACACCTGGTGTTGTTCCTGGCAGGAAGGTAGGTTGCACACTGTGCTTGTTGAATGAGACACACATGGTGTTATTCCTGACAGGAAGGTTGGGTGCATACTGTTCTTGATAGGGAGACACCTGGTGTTGTTTCTTGAATGTAGTATTAAGATTAGCATGGTTATAAAAATCTGTTAGTTATCAAATACTGCTAAGTGTTTGCCCTATTTACAGTCTTATTTACAGTAAAATATGTGTGTTGTGTAGTAGTGTAAATGGATGTCAGATCATGGTCTATAAAGGTCACATGCAACATAAAACACAACTTTGCAGATTCTGATATCTTTTGATATGTACTTACCAAAACAAAGCATAAAAAATGCCAATTATTCAACTGATAACATTGAAAAAAAAACCCACCTATGCTGCGCTGTGCTCATAACGCCTACTCACTGAATAGGTTCACGGAGCTTGAAACAGTATACATGCCTGGTGTATGAGGTCATGAGCAGTAGTCTAATCTTGGTTGTGTATACATCAAGTAAATAATCTACTCGTGACATTAAAAAAACTGAAAAACAACATATTGATTGTGATAAGCAGACTCTGTCTGCAAAATATAGCTCTTTGGATTTGCGATTATATGCTTAAAATTTTGTTTATTTGTTTTTTCTTAATCAGCAATGCATTTTATATATCATGAAGAAGTGATAACTGTGTTTTGATTTTGTTTGATTTTTTGGTTGCATCCTTTAAAGAATGTATGGTATTTTCTTCTCATGATTTTCTTAGCAGAGATCTTTGGTTTGTGTTGATGAATGGAATAACCAAGTACCAATTTTCTTTGTCTGCAACTGAATTTTCAAGATACATTATTGTATTTGCTTAAACCTTTATTTCAAAGTTTAAGTGCAAGTCAAACTTGTTAATGATATAAGATCACCCTTGCCTGTTACCACCTGTTAGTCCTCTGTGTTACCCCATTGTTGCCCTGCCTGTTACCCCATTCGTTTCCCCTTGTTACCCCTGTCTGTTGCCTCATTCTGGTCCCTTGTTATCCCTTCCTGTTACCCCATTCTACTCCCCTTGTTATGCCTTTTACCTGATTCAGTTCCCCTTGTTACCTCTTCCTGTTACCTGACCCATGAAGGTCCTGGGGTAGAATAGGCCTTCAGCAACCCATGCTTGCCATAAGAGGCGACTATCGGGATCTGGTGGCCAGGCTCGCTGACTTCGTTGACACGTCATCGAATTCCCAATTGGGGAGGTGGATACTCATGCTGTTGATCACTGGATTGTCTGGTCCATATTCAATTATTTACAGACCACCGCCATATAGATGGAATATTGCTGAGTGTGGCATGTAACTAAACTCACTCACTCACTCTTCCTGTTACCCAGATTTGTTCCCTTTGTTACCCTTTCTTGTTACCCCATTTGGTTCCCATTATTACCCCTTCCTCTTACCCCATTCAGCTCCCCTTCGTTATCCCTGATATTAAAATGCACTCTGTCTGTGCTTCCATCCATCCATGCACATTGATCTTTTCTGGGGAAAAACTTTAAAACCGTTCAATATTTCTTCACCAAACTTGACATGTAAAAATCTAGTGCTGTTCTGGTGCCTTTTGTAGTTGTGGAATTCTAAATAAGATATTTTTTGCGTTTCCATGGCAACAAGTTTGACTTGGACTGAAATTGGTAGTTGTGCTCTTTTCCAGAGCAAAACTATATAACCTTTTTCTATTTCTTTACCAAACTTAACACTTAGCTTGGTCTAGTGGTGTACTGGTGAATTTTGGTAGTTTTGGAATTCGGAATAAGATATTTTTGGCATTTCCATGGCAGCAGGTTTGACTTAGACTGACGTTGGTGGTAGAAGTTTTAAAACTTTTCATCTGTTCATTACTCTCCTTCCACTTTTCTGTATACACACACCCAAATATTCAGCATAATCTTAACTTGTAGATGTATTCATGAAGAGTATTTGCCATTGTGAGGGATATTGATGACATTGATGACTTTGTCTTCTTGTTACTCTGCCTTTGTGTATTTCCAGGAATGGAACATGGGACAAAGAGCATCGGACACACGAGGAATCACCTTTGAGGACGTTGTTGTCCCAGCAGAGGTAATCAACTCTCTGCCTTAAAGTAGACTAAATTTTACACACAATAGATCAAGTGACGCTCCCCATGATCAGTAAGATTATTTCTAAATGCCTTACAGAGATTTGTTAGACTTACAATGATGTACAAATGACATAAAAGGCAATATACATGACGTCATTGAGGTTTTGTAATTTCTAACAGAAAGAAATATATCAAATATTGTTAAATATAACTTAAATCATAGTAGAGGATAAACAACACTGAAGGAATAAAGTGCAGTGGTAGTGATTGGTGTGGGAAGATGGATGCTGCAAAAGGCGATTATGCTTGTCATGAGAGGCGACCTTCGGGATCGGTCAGACTCGCTCTCTCAGTTGACACATGTCATCCATTCCCAGTTGCAAAGATCAATGCTAATGCTGTTGATCACTGGATTGTCATGTCCAGACTCGATTATGTACAGAACACCATGATATAACTGGAATATGGCTGAGTGTGCAATAGATGTGAGACTAGAGATGCCAATTGATATTTTATAAGCACTTCAGTGCTCAGTAAATAATATGGTAGATAAATTTTTCCACTTCTTTTAAAGGGATTGTATCTATTGTATTTCCAAGATATATATATTTCAGTTGTATGTATACCATTTGATAATCACTCAATAGAAAACATGTCGTTAATATCTGAAACAAATGAATCTTGTGGCTAGAGGTATAATATGATTCAGCATTTTTTTTTGTAATGGCACAGTCCAAATTAATCAAGTTTGTGGCATTGCATTTGAAGTGGATATTTAGAAAATGTTCTTTGCCAAATGATGCTGAGGTCCCTGTTGTCTGAGCCATACTAGATTACTTACAAATTTTCACCACTTAGCTTGATGCTGATGCCATCATTGCTGATGGTATAGTCAAAGAAACAGGACAGTTTGTAGTCTGTTGTGTTTTAACCTATGATTTCTGTTTCTTGTTTATAGAATGTTCTTGGCCAGGAAGGAATTGGCTTCAAAATTGCAATGGGTGCTTTTGACAAAACAAGACCCCCTGTAAGTAAAGCATTAAAATGCCTCTAACATATACTGTGTATTGTTTGTGTATTTGCTTATGGATCATTGTCTGCTTCTGGTTGGGAGGTCGTCTTATTCGTTATAAATGTGAAACGGGGGGTAGCAGGGGTATACAGAAAACAAGTGAATAACAATGGTTCTATGATGTTATTGTATTGTACTTCTCACACAATTAAATGCTGGGTACAACATTGAAATGGTTTGATACACTTTCAGAGTACAAAGCGTAATCAGTCTGGGTTTTCAAGCTGAAGCAGGCAGGATATGTCAGCCATAGCATTGACTGACCAACTGCACTGTGAATGTAAACGTCACATCTTAATTGACTTGCTTTTGACATAACTTCTGCATTCGTTGCCCACACTCCATCTCGTGAAATTCCTGAATTAGTGATGTACTCATTGACATTTTGGTTCAGGAGATGTTTTAGTTCATCATTGATGTTATTGTTCATATGCTAAACCACTTGATCTCGGATCAGTTTTCAGTTTTTTATTGACTTTATTTGTAACCTTTCATATGTCCATCATTATCCACTTGACAAATATGTTTTTATACACACCAATAAAATACAATCAAACTGAACAAGTTCCTGTCCACAAACAATTATAATAACAATAACCATACATTATACTACACCTGTACACAAATTCCAAATCTTTATTACTCTTTACTTAGTTCATTGGCTCTCATTGATAAATTTTGCCTGATGCCTGGTATTTGCCCTCAACCCTGAAAAGCTGCAAGCCTCAAGGATGAAGAACCATATAAAGTAGTGGGTCCTGATCAGAATGTTTAGGCCCTCTATCTTAGATACAACAGAAGTAATTCCCAGCAAACAAGGCTGTAAAGACCTTCATAAGACAATAGATGTGTGACTGAGTGGGTTTTTTTCGGCTTCAGATCTAATGAGCGACATTATTCCTAGTGCTGTTGATGGCTAACATCTTTCACATGTTGAAAGAACCTGGAGTGCAATGCTGCTTGTCAATATTGACATCATGACTTACTGGTTTAAGATGTAGAACTCCTGGCAGTTTCTTTTTTTTCTTGAGATATTTTTTATTCACTTTACTTGGTTACAGTTTAACGGGATATATGGGTATAATATAATGTAACAGATCGCATAGTAGAAAGGCAGACAGTACGATGTGTTTCATATTGGAAATATCTGGATTGAACAGTATAGCTGATACACAGATGATACAGCAAAAACAAGAGGCTCTTTTCTAGTTACACGATTGCAGCAATGACATTCCATTTTCTATAAAAGTGTTTCATGTTGACGTTTTTCTTATTGATAAATTTCTCTGTCTCATAAACGTCCTTCAATAATGCTCTGTAGATAGTGAAGCTGGGTTTGTGTCCTCTTATATTCATAACGAAAATGTGGCGCTTTGCTAATAGAATCATGTGGTTTCCACTGCAACAGAATAAAATATCATGGTTTGACATTTCGTACGTTTTGCCAAAAAACTGGGGTGTGAAATTGTTAAATTCAGCCCAGAACATTTTGACGATTGGGCATTCAGGATATACATGGTAAATATGCTCGCTAGCTGAGGCACATGATGTACATAGCTCATTGTCTACCAATTTCATTCTTAGTAGCTCTCGCTTAGTGTAAATGGCTCTGTGTACAAATTTATATTGAAAATCTAAAAGTTTCGTGTCTTTCGTGGATTGTCTATACTGTGAAAATATGCTTTTCCAATTCAGCAACTCACTAAGTTCCCCGTCCATTTGAGACACACGTTCGGGATGTTATAGTCAGATACGAGATTATCGTAAAATATCCTTGAGCCTTTACTAGGTTTGATCAAATCGCTCCAAGGAGAACACATAGATAACTTCAATATATTCAAATTGTTTTTTGTTCGTAGCACGTCTTTCCATTGTTTGAGTATACTAAGGATAACACGATTAAAGTCAAGCACACTACCCTTGATGCCAGAATTTCATTTAAGTTCTGCAAGAGTTAGAAAGCTGTGGTCATTACAAACACTAGTATCTTTAATATAAACTACTCAACATTTAAACCAGTTATGAATGATCAAGTTTGACTGGTTGCACTGGTGATTTAGCTATAGTGGTTGCATGATTATTTTGTTAATGTCATTATTATTACACGCATATCTTTTAACATATCTATGCCAAGCATCAAGAGAGTCTTTCCAAAATGGATTTTTGACTTTATAGTGTGTAGAAATATTGGCTCCTAGGAGAAGAAGGTTTTGCAAAGGGAAACCATCAAGATCATAGTTCTTAGAATTAGAGATGTATCTCTTCAAGCATGAAAGTTTTAACAAGTCGACAAAGGTTTTTACATCGACCATTCTAAGACCACCTTCTTCGTACGTTCTCACTAAATTAGTTCGTTTTATTTTGTCAGTTTTGTCATTCCATATAAACTTGAAGAACAATCTGTTTAATTCAGTGATAAATGTTTTGCTGGGATTAGGGAGAGATGAGAAGATGTGGACCATGGTGGATAAAGCTAAAGTTTTTATGACGGTTATTTTTCCAATCAATGTTAAATTACTTCTTCTCCAATTACATAAATTTCTTCTTATATTTTCAAGTCTGTTCTTTGTATTGATTACCCATAGGTTTTCTAAATGAGCATTTAATTTGATTGCCATTACGTCAAAGTTCCCGTTATGCCAATCTAGCTTATAATCGTGAGATAAAACTACATGTATTTGACTACCTGCCATTGCACCTATCCATACTGCTTTCGTTTTGTCTATATTTATTTTCAAACCTGACATTTTATGAAAAGAGAGCAAAGTTTTCATAGCTTCATTAAGAGAACTTTCAAATCCATCCAAAAAACAATTCAGTGTTGTCTGTGTATTGACCAGTAGTATGTTCGATGTCGTTTAACACAATTCCTTTTATTTTGTTGTTGTTTCTGATCATTATTCCTAGTATTTCTGCTACCAATAAGAATAAACATGGAGATATGGGATCACCCTGTCTACATCCTCTTTCGGTGTCGAAAAACTCTGATAAATGACCATTTTGTATCATACACGAGGATGCATTAGAAATCAGTATGTTAACTCATTTTTGAATGTTGCGTCCAAACCCGAACTTATCCAGGACCATGTTAATGAATGTTTTTGACACGGTGTCGAACGTTTTTTCAAAATCAATTAAAATGAGTAAACCTTTTATGTTTTGCCTTTTAGTTTCAAACAAAATGTCATAGAGAAGTCTGATATTTTCCGAAATACATCTTCCAGGAATGAATCCAGTTTGATTTTTGTCTATGAGAACATTCAATGTTTTTTTAATCCTGTTTGTTATACAAGTACTTATAAATTTATACAATGCATTTAAGAGGGATATGGGTCGCCAATTTTTTAAAAACCTTCTATCTTTGCCTGGTTTAGGGATACATGTAATTACACCTCTATTCATTGTGATAGTCATAGAATTATGGTTGAAAGTTTCTGTTATATATCGGTGGATCCAAATATTGAGATGTTTCCAGAAAAATTTAAAGAATTCGATAGGGAATCTATCTAAACCTGGACTTTTGTTATTTTTCATTGATTTAATAGCAGGCGAAAGTTCTTCAAGACTAATGTCACACTCTAACTCGTTTGACTGCTCTTTAGTTAGAGATGGAGTGGTAATAGTTTCGAATGCAGCTTTAATGTCGTCGTGTATATCACAATTTGATTTATACAGATTTTCATAAAATCGTTTTTTGTTCCGCTATTATTTCTTGTCCGTCTGCTATTTCTTCACCATTATCAATAATGAGAGAGTTAATAAGTTTGTTTGTATAGTTCCTATTTTCTAAATGACAAAAATAACTTGTAGGTTTATCCCCTTCTTCATACCACTGGGTTCTATTTCTAATTTGAATTCCTTTCATTTCTTCTTCTTCTTTAAGTTTTTCCAATTCATTTTTACTTTTGGATAAATCAGCAAGAATCGTTTCATTAACGTTTTGGAAGTTGCTTCTTATTTCGTTTTCTATTTGACATATGTTCTCCTCTAGTTCTTTTTTGTCTTGTAGTTCCACTTTTCTTAGATATGAAGAATATGAAATGGATTTTCCTCTAACTTTCATTAAAAATGTCTCCAGAAAGAGAGTGTCAGTTAAAGTTAAACATAAGTGTTCATCTTTAATTTCATTTAATTCATCATTTGAATATGTAGGGTCTGAGTATTCACGTTTGGTTTCATTAAGTAAGTCGGTTACTAGAGTTATATACTCCTCTCATCTCAAAAATGATGTGATAAACTTCCAATAACCGCGACCCTTTTCCTTACTTTTTTATGTAGATAAAGATAGAGTTACAGCAGAATGGTCACTTTTATAACCAGGTATAATGTGTATATTACAATTTATGTTAAAGAGGTCTTCGGATACTATGAAGAAATCTAATCTAGCTTGTTGGCGAGGATTCTTTTTCCACCATGTATACTATTTTTTGTAGGGATTTTGTACTCTCCAAGCATCTATCAAGTTTAAGTTTTCAATTTGGTTCAATACAGTCTTACGAGCCTGTGGGTTATTGATGTGTTTATAGTTTTCAAGGTCTATAGAGGGGTCCAGGACTAGATTCCAATCTCCGCATACTACAATTGAATCGTTTCCCATGTTTACAGTCTTGTCAAATAAAGATATATATAAGGAAGGACTATCAGAGTTAGGTCCATACAGATTTGTAAGGGTTAATCTTAGGCCATCAACAATTACATCTAAGGTTATGTAATTTCCATTTTCGTCTTCAGCTATATTGTGTATTTAATATTTGAAGTTATCGTTTAGAAGAATGGCTACACCTCTTGAACTTGACTTATATGGAGCAATGACACAATCTATTGCCCACTCACTTCTCATTGTGTTCTCACACTCTACAGAAATGTGTATGTCTTGTAAACATATAATAGAGAATTTCTTTTTTCTGTATAAATTCATGCCTTCTTACGTTAACCTTTTTCGGCTAGGCCCCTGCAGTTGGCTGAAACTATGCTAATATTGTTACTTGTATCCATGGTTGACTAATCTTAAGTGGTCATTGCTTGACTGAACCAAAATGGTGTTTCTGCATCCAAGTGAAAGTGTTTTTGATTTTTTGATAACGAAGGATAGATAAAATAAGAACAAAGAAAATTCCGTGGTTGCCATGAGCCTTAGATAGTTAGAGGGCTCTGCCTCCCCCCATGGTTAAAATAAGAAGTGAAAGATTTTTAGTTCCACGCCGCAACTTCGCGGAGGGGAGATTCCAGGAATGAGCATTACACGCAAAACCCACACTGGGGACTGAACTCAGGCCCTTGGCCTACATAAACGTAAATCAGGTTATTGCTTTGGGAAATCAGTGTAATGTTACCTTCATTTAAAAGTTACCAACAGTTTGCGAGTTCTTAGTGTATGGCATAAGTATTTTCCCACATTCGAGAAGTCAAAATAAACACCACCAAGGGCGTCAATGTCGCACACAACAGACATGATTCTCAAGGTCTCGTGACCCGTGAAGGTCCAAGGGTAGAATAGGCCTTCAGCAACCCATGCTTGCCATAAAAGGTGACTATGCTTGTCGTAAGAGGCGACTAACGGGATCGGGTGGTCAGGTTCGCTGACTTGGTTGACACATGTCATCGGTTCCCAGTTACGCAGATCGATGTTCATGCTGTTGATCACTGGATTGTCTGGTCCAGACTCGATTATTTCCAGACCGCCGTCATATAGCTGGAATATTGCTGAGTGCGGCGTAAAACTAAACTCACTCACTCACTCATTCGAGGTCTCGTTAGTGCCGTGCACTGAGTGAACCCAACAAAAGCCCAACTCCTGGCAGTTATGCTGTCTCGCCTCCATCATCTATGATACTGCAAGTTAATTTCTGATCATGCGCACATTGCACAGTTTACTTGCACAAAGGTAGTGCGTTCATATCATAGAGAAATATGTTGACATATTCCTGTTTCAGATCTAGGCAAGTCTTTCCATGTTTAAATAATGATACTCTCCCTCCCCTCAGGTTGCAGCAGGTGCTGTTGGACTGGCCCAGCGAGCTCTAGATGAGGCCACTCGCTACTCCATGGAGAGGAAGACCATGGGCAAGTTCATCTGTGAGGTGAGAAAAGGATATCTGGAATATTGCTGAGTGTTGTATATCTGGAGTACTGCAGAGTGTTGAATTATATAGCTGAAATATTCCTCAGTGTTGCATTGTACAGCAGGAATATTGCTGATGGGTGCATGTTCGCACAAATATCAGTCATGTCTTGCAGAGCATCAAAGTTTGTAATTGAGTATGCCAGATACTGTTTACTGTAGAGTGTAGAGTGCACCTTTTTCCAAAAAAGGTCAAAGTAAATATGAATCATTTTTTAGAAACTTCTATCACGTTTACAGCCTGTCTCTCCTTTCCAGCATCAGGCCGTGTCCTTCATCCTGGCAGAGATGGCCATTGGGGTGGAATCCTCTCGTCTGGCAATGTACCGGTCTGCCTGGGAGATTGACCAGGGTCGTCGGAACACATACTTCGCTTCCATCGCCAAGGCCCTAGCTGGTGATGTTGCAAACAAATGTGCCACCGATGCTGTCCAGGTGATCATGTAGTATTGCATTATGCCCAAACTTCACATTTAGTTCTATCTCAGCCCAAGGGGAAAGTTACATTACTGTACACATGAGTGCATCGGTCTTCCAGGGTGCAGGAATACATTATATTGCAGCCCTTTATTGTGCCAGAATCCAAAATTAGAGGTTGGATTCTGAGATTTTTACTTAGTTTGTTGGAAGATATTTCCATGAATCTGTTTATAAATGCTTGTAAACTTTCCTACCCAGTTAGTAACTTACCTCCTGCAAAGTTAGTCACCAAGCTGGAATAGGTCCACAGGGCTCAACATGGGTCAAGTAGTTGTCTGATATGCCAGGGTTTACTCTGTTTCCTGCCTTGATCGTGCCAGGATCCTGGCTTTGACTCTCTTATTTGTAACTATCTGAGACCTTCATCTCTTTGGAAATGACTTTTCAAAGTGGTGTTTAATATATCTCACTTTATCACCCACTGCAAATTCCAGCACAGGAGATCCCACTGATGGGACTGGGCTTAGAGACACTCACACTATGTTTTGAGTGAGAGAGAGTGTTTAGTTTAGTTTTACATCGCTTTTAAACATATTCCTGCAATATCATGGTGGGGACACCAGAAATGGGTTTCACACATTGTACCCGTGTGGAATTAAACTGGAGACTTCAGCTTGACAAGAGAATACTTTAACCACTAAGTTACCCCACAGTCCCTACTAAGTTTGGAAACACAACAGATTTGTAATGGATACATACCGTTCACAATCTTCCTTGCTGATTTGAGCTTAATTAGAAAGATTTACAGATATAAGGCACCATAAAATGCTGTCATGTGCAAATTATTATCCCCCACTGTTTATTTAGTGCAAAGTGGTGGATATAGCGTTAGGCTCCGTCCGTATGTGCGTACGAAATGGAATAAGTAAAGAATGGTTGCCTGCATTCTTTTCATATTTGGTACCTAGGTTCATCACAGTATGAGAGGTGCTGGTCAGGATTGGTGACCTTGACCTTCATATCAAGGTCACCAAAGGACTTTAACGGTTTACACTTTTCAGCGAGATATCTCAAGAACCTGTAGCTGGATTTTTTTCCTATTTGACAGCAAGCTTTATCTAAGAATGGCATAGGGAACAGTTGATTTTGATGACCTTCACAACATTTTCAAGGTCACATTGACAGCATGTTCACCTACATGTTTAGTTTGTCAGGGTGGTATCTCAAGAACTGGTCACTGGATTTTCTTCATATTTGACACCAAGCTTTATCTACAGATGGTGTAGGGCCCATTCGAATTTGGTGATGTTCACATACTTTTCAAGGTCACTGCAATACTTTGAAGTTTTTAGTGCGATGTTTGATTTGATAATTTGCAGTGGGGGATTATGTCACCATAGTGACAATGCTTGTATTGGTTTGTTTCAGATTTTTGGGGGTAATGGATTCAACAGTGATTACCCTGTAGAGAAGCTGATGAGAGATGCCAAGATATACCAGGTATGTTCTGGAGATATATATGATGGAGGTTTGTGTCACATACAAGTAATCTGTTGCCAAGCCCCAGTAAACTACTCATATAAATGTCTGTACCTGGATGACATGTTTTGTAATTATGGGGTTAATGCTTATGCTATCAACCACTGGTTTGCATTTTGATTAAATGAGGGAGCTATCATAAAACTGTTTTGTAGATCAAACCCATAAAGATGCAGGTCAGAATCGATCTTCAGTAACTCATGCTTGTCATAGCAAACCAAGTAGTGAATACAGCTAAACAAAATTGAAAGAGAACTATTTAATTCACTTAATAATTACAGGGAACATGCCATGCAGATAATGTAATAATAAAAGAGACAATTTGGGGACACAGGTAACTCCACTGATATGTTTTCTCTTTTTTTTATTTGTACAGGGCGAAAATTTTATCTTGACACTTAGTAACGATTTGCCTGTGACTATGCTGAACAGCAAAAGAAATGTGTTCTGTTAATTTTGTCAAGTGTTTCAGTAGAAAACGTTAAGACAAATGGTTTCTTTGTTTACTTGTGTTTCTTTTGCTGTTCAGTATATATTAATACTCTGCAGCTTTTAACATGCATGTATCACTTTGTTTCAGATTTATGAGGGAACTGCTCAAATTCAACGTTTGATTATCGCCAGGGAACACTTGACAAAAGCAAAACAGACGATGTGATCAAACAATCAGATGCCTTGTTACAAAACCACAATTTGTCACATCTTTTAGGATTTGTCATACCATGAGAAGAGGAGTAATATTACATGCTAACACATTTTTAGTTGTCCAACATTTCTGGGCTATTCAATTGTCACCGAATTTGGGGACAGCATTTTGCTGTTATTCACCAGTCACCATATTGTGTGTTGTAAATTATAATCAAGAGAGAAATTCACAAGTGTTGAAAGCAGTGTGTGCATTGGAAGTTGACCAACTCTCAGTGCCTTTACACTTCAGAATAATGGCTCCTGTCTCTCAAGATGGAAACACTTGAATAATCTCTACTCTGCTCACAACATTATTATTACTATTATTATTACACAATACTAAATCACTCAGGACTAAACATCATTGCTTCCTTATCAAAAAGGTACTGAATATTTATTTTATACCCTGTGTAATTTTGTATGTTTGAAATTAACATTTATGAATACCTCCAAACCATCTTCTGTCAGCTTGTATATTGCTGTTGTCATTGCTTTTGATTTGCAGAACAAGGCACATGTAAATATCATCTTTCTCCTTATGCTGATTCTGTAGGTGAAGTCTGTACATGCAATAAATATAAAGACTCTGTCTTTGTTTGTGTTACTTTATTGATTTAGAAGTTGTCCACAGGGATCTGATGATTGAATGGTGAGTTGTTTCTTGTTGCACAGAAATGTAACAGCTGAATGTTATTGGCCTGAAAATTTGAAGTCTTAATTACACTATATAATTATGTTTACTGATGGAAAATTTGAGGAGTTAATTACACTGTATATATTATGTTTAAGATGGAAAATTGGAAGTCTTAATTACACTATATATTATGTTTACTGATGGAAAATTGGAAGTCTTAATTACACTATATATTATGTTTACTGATGGAAAATTTGAATGGTTAATTACACAGTATGTATTACGTTTAATGATTGAAAATTTGAAAGGTTAATTACACTATATATTATGTTTACTGATGGAATATTTGTAGGGTTAATTATGCAGTATACATACGACCGACAAGAAATAAGGGAACTAATGAAATAAGAGCGAATTTGAAACTGCTTTAAATATCCACTAAATCAATTTTAGGCGTCAAGTTCAATATCTGGTGTGTCCACCATGTTGGGCAACACATTCACGGCACCTTGATGGCATGTTGTTAATCAATTTCCGGATGGTTGCCCGTGGTATTGCCCGCCATTCCTCTTGGTGAGCTGCACGAAGCTGGGCCGGGTTGGCGGGTCCTGGGTCCCTGGCGTACACCCTTCGACCAAGAACGTCCCAGAGATATTCAATTGGGGACAGGTCTGGGGACTTAGAGGGCCAGTCCAATGTCTGGATACCTTCTTGTCGGAGATAAGCGGAGACAATTCGGGCCCGATGTGGTCTGGCATTATCATCTTGGAATACAAAATTTCGGCCGATAACTCTAGCCAATGGAGCCACAACAGGACGCAATATTTGGTCAACGTATCGCTGACCAGTCATGGCTCCGTTAATGATGACCAAATCTGATCATCTGTCATGTGTAATCCCACCCCACACCATAACACTATCACCTCCATATCGATCATGGTCAAGAATTGCTGCACTGGCATATCGGTCCCCGCTCCGACGCCAACAACGTTTTCTGCCATCTGTGAATCGTAGGCAAAACCTTGACTCATCAGAGAACAAGGCGCATAGCCCGTCCCTGATGCTGCCTAGCCCATGCCAATCTTTGGCGCTTATGGTGAGCTGAAAGGGTGACACCCTTAAAAGGCCGTCTTGCTCTCAGACGAGCTTGATAGAGTCGGTTTTTAACGGTTGAGGTTGAAATGCGTCTTCCAGTGAGTGTGTGGAATTCTCTTTTGATGGCAGGGGCCGATTTAAACCTATCGCGTAGAGCAATAAACGTAATGAGACGATCCTGTCGTGGTGTCGTTGATTTTGGTCTACCACGCCCAGGTCTCGTTGCAACCCCACCCGTTTGACGGTACTTATCCCACAGGCGTGAAATTACACTTTTTGATTTACCCATCTGCCGGGCAACTTCACATAATGATGTACCCCCCTCGATCATCCCCACAATTCTCCATTTTGTTGCTTCACCGAGATACTGCCTCGGAGGCATTTCTGTCAGTAAGTGTCAATCTCTATTGCATTAGTGATTGCGACTTATCCAGTACATTTACAGGAGTTAACTTCTGTATGCACGTGTAGCACGTGCTGGGCATGCATTATGCGAAATTCCATTGTCATTGGATGTTGCGTTTGCGAGATACGCCACGATAACGGACCCTGTCACAGTCAAAGTCATCTACATTAAATTTCTTGGTTCCCTTATTTTCTGTCGGTAGTATATTACGTTTGATGATGGAGAATTTGAAGTGTTAATTAATGAATGATTTTTCTCTGATGATACATCTATGTATCCGAAGTGGGATCCTTTTCTTTTGGAAAACGTTAACAAAACCCTCTCAAACTCACCTATTCGTCACGCAAATGCCGTTAGATTTTGCATGTGCGGTCGATCATGTGATCTTCGCATCAAAGTTTTCTTCATTTGCATGTGTTTGCATTGGCCTCAAGAGTTTAAAAACGTTTTTAAACCACAGTTCTAACGGTATTTTAAATGCCACGATTGTCAAATGTGCAACGTGAACGTGCTGTTAGCAAGCGGGAAGATTAGTAATTGACTTCGCAAGAGCAATGGGATGCAGCCGTCGTACTGTGCAAGACTGCAGTTCTCTACGTCCATATCGTGGACCAATATTGATGCCGTTTCATCAACGTCAGCGTCTGCTGTAGGCCCAACGTCACCTCCGATGGACCCAGAGACACTGGTATCAAGTCACCTTCAGCGATGAATCCAGGTTTACCCTCAGATTCGCGGACTGCAGACATAGAGTTTGGAGACAACTCCGTGAACGGCATGACAGATTCGGGGCCGGAAGTTGCATGGTGTCCGGTGCTTTCTGTGGGAACAACAACTTCTGGTCATCCATGGAAACCTCACAGCTGCAGCTGACCGCGACCAAGTGCTCACCCCTGAACTCGTTACTTTCATGGCGGCTCATGGCCCAGGTCTACAGTTCCAGCATGATATTGAACTGGGAAATTTCGATTTTTATTCTTGTGACTTGACATGATATATACCCATGTTTTGAAACGGGGATGTAGCCTAATGGAACTGATTGTGACACTATCATTTTATCGAGTACATCACCCAGCAATGAAATAATAACAATTTAACCATCTTACCATCTCTAATTCTTTTATAGTGCCCAGAAGAAAGAATGTGAAGTTTCTTTATTTACTCAGTATATTAGATTTACTGACAGAAGATTTGTGGGGTTAATTACACTACATATATTACGTTTACTGACAGATTTGTATCGTTAATTACACTGCATATATATCAATCAGCAAAAATAGGGAACACCAGTGGGTCTGTTGGTGAGTCTAATGTTTGGTGGCATAGTCCGTTAATATAAGGATGTACAGGATCCACGAAGACGCACTATGTACCACTGGAAAAAAAGTTCACCTTTACAAGCTTGTAAATCTTTTGTAAAGATGATGTTTATAAGACATTTACAATTTTGGAAAGATGATGTTTACAAGACATTTACAATTTGTAAAGATCCACAAGGGGAGATAACTGGTGGGTGATGGTAAAACGGTCTGCAAGGCCTCAAATTCACTCCTAATAAATCCCAAAGGCTAATTACAGTTTGACCCCTCGACATAATTAATGAGGTAATTGGGGCGTGAAATAAGAGTGGGACAGACCACTGTTCAGTGTACAGGGGTCACTCTGTTAGGGGTAGGGTGCTGATGCTCTTACTACAGTGTTCGGTGGAGTGAAGATGCATGGGTGTGTCTTTCACTATGCGCAAGCTGTTCAGAAAAGAATTCCGACTCAGTATCCTGCTTATTTTGTGTTTGAGAACAGTGAATAACAATAACCATAAACAATATCACCTTGTCACCTCTGATAATATGCTAAATGATAGAGATTGTTTTGTGATAACATAACACATGACAGTATATGTTGCTATGAATCATGAGGTCGATCCAACTTTTACCAATAGTACCAGTGATACAGATGGGATAGGTCACCTTTTGAAATATTTCACAATCATATTTGATTTTTGTTGTTTCTTTTTATTCTTCCTTTCTGTGATCAGCCAAGCAACAATTCACCATAATCCCATAAAATCATTGAGGCATGAAGTCCCATAAGCCAACTGAATAATTTTAGGCTTCGGGGGACTACACCTGTTGTACGCGGGCTAGTTGCAGTTAACACATACTGCTATATTTAACATAACTAAACAATAACCTTCAGGAATGGAAGCCCATGACAGAAATGTGCCCTGGACAAATAACAGGTTGGAGGTTGGCATGGGAGGTTAAAGTAACTTGTTGGAAAAGCCCGTCCCAACGTTTTCGAGATGATAAATTTCATGTTGGCCTGGAGACGCAAATTAATAAACTGAACATGGTGCAACATAGTGCTGGCCAGACACTGCTCCCAAAGAAAAAGAAACATCAAGACCTCCAGAGAGAACTGCCCACCCTGGAACATAGGGCATTATTGCTATGTTGTATTATTTTGATAGGTTATGTCATGGAACGAAACTTTCTAAAAGGTCACATGAAAAAGGAAAACACAACTTTGCAGATTCTAATACCTTTTGGTATGCAGTTACCGAAACAAATCATAAAAAATGCCAATTCAACCTATAAAGAAAAAAAAACGCGACGGAAAAAATGCCCGGAGTATGAGATCGTGAGCAGTAGTCTAATCTTGGTTGTGTACACAAACAAGTAAATAATCTAGTTACATAAAAAACATGTTGATTGTAAGAAGAAGCCTCTATCACAGAAAAAGCTTAATGTCTGGTTTATTGACACCTATATGTATGGCTGCCTATCTGCTAAAGACAATATGCAATACACAGCTTCAATCATTGACCACATGCAATTTAAACGTAACACCTATCAGGCTATATGCCATAAACAAAATAAATTGATTGATGACTCATGCATCCGAGTCCTGTCTCGGCCACATTATGTAATTAAGCAGGTGTGATACTTGTACATATGACATGTTTTTATGTCTATGGGTTGCAAAGAAACTACATCCGTTTTTCTCGGATGCCTGGATCTCACGGAAACTGGTGCAAACGCTTGTCAGTTTCAAGTCCTGCTTTGTACTTGAACGAATTACAGTTTCCAGTCGTTCACCATCTCTACTGAGATGATTTATGATTGGATCGAACGCAAATTCAGAGATGGGTTTACAAAACCCAACATCTCTACATGGATAACACCATAGTGTATATGATTTTGTTTGACAACGGTATATCAATCCATAGTGAAACGACGCATCATATACAATACAAAAAGTTGTTATCCATAAAGAATCTTTCTTTCTTGTGACTCGCCATACTTCTAAAATGCCCATCAAACACATCATCTTTCTGAACACACTATGGGCCCCACCTTATGAGCCCTCGGCGTATCAGCAAATGAAGCTGACATTCGGTAGCCGTCGTTACACTTGAGTGCACATTCACCATCTATGACTGGGTTTGGTCTCCCGCGGGCTTCGTTACGAGGGACGAAAGTCCAAGTACAACCAGGGATACTCTACAATACTCTATATAGGCTCCCTGGTACAACATATTGCACTTCTGAATCGCGATTGTATGTTTGTAATTTTATTATTTTCTTACAAACTGCAGAACTGATATAATGGAATATATGTTACTAATACTTATAGTGGTGGAATATTTGACATGGTGATATTTCATATGTTTTGGGGTTTTTTTTATCTCTTGATCAATAGTGGTAACGCCAAATACTAGTAAGTTCTTATCCACCTTGTGCCTGTAAAAACACAGAATGGCCTTCGTTCGACTTTGTGCATTGTCAGTTTATTCACATGGCATAGGAACCATATTTGAGGTGTGGCGAGTCACACTGCTTCCATTTCCCTCGCTACTCTGCTACATCTTTATTGGATAAAAAATTGGATAAAAAAACATTTTGAAATTGTTTCTGATGAGTTGTAGGCTGGTTTGACATCTTGCAGTGTCATCATCGCGATAATGCGCCGAGGAGTGGGTTGTTTAGGTGGTGAAAGTTGTAATGTGCTGAATTTGGTTTATCACGCGTGAATAAGGAATTTAGCATATCATAACATTGAAATAAATTTGATGTTCGCTTGATAGTGCTCCATGGTCAATACTGCACTGTTGATGGAAATGGTATTCTTTAATGCGGAATTTGTTTCACGTTTATAATACTCCCGTCTTTCATGCAAATTAAATTATCCCAAAACAAATAGACAGTGTCAAGCTTACACTAGATGTTTATTTACAGATTATAACAAGAGGAAGATTAAATTTCATACAAAAACATTCCATTCACAAATTTACGGAAAATATGTTACACATTATTATCAAATATACAATAAAAAACAATGGGGTAGCATTGTAGTTGTGCATTCTTTAATACTTGTT
This sequence comes from Haliotis asinina, assembly GCF_037392515.1. Taxonomy (NCBI): domain Eukaryota; kingdom Metazoa; phylum Mollusca; class Gastropoda; order Lepetellida; family Haliotidae; genus Haliotis; species Haliotis asinina. The sequence goes on from NC_090281.1 coordinate 47,825,545, forward strand.
CATATTTTGCTTTCTTATGGCTGGGGAGGTCTGCCTGTTTCATCCCTTCGACTCGATTTCTGAAGAAAACAGTCAATATGATTATACTTGCATTAAGTGAATGGTAAACCAATGTGAAAATAGAATCAATGGTTATTCTCATTATCTCATAGCAGGTATTATTGATACTTGTGTATTTAGTGCATTAGAACACAGGTGTTGTATGGTACAACCTTTTTTCTCATTTGAAAGATCACACGGATCAATACTGTGGGGTGATTGTTACTGTATCTCCCAGCCTTGAACAAAGCCTCAACACATAACAAGGCGTAATCCCTTGTTCATTGATGAGCAAGTCATGTCAGTAAGGGTTCATTAATTAACAAGGCCTAATGCCTTGTTAATTGATATCATCTCAGTTAAGATTCATCAATTAACATGCCTCCTTCCTTTCTAATTGATGGGAAGCCAAGTTATGTAGTGCATCCTCTTAAACATTTTTCACCTAATTCTTGTTTCCCGAAAGCTACTTAAATTGGTTTTCATGTTTACTTACTGTAGTTTTTCTGGAACTTCTTCTCATGACATCATTGTGTTTGTTTTGGTTGTTTTTCTTTCTTGAGACGGTTTCCTTTTTTGTCTGCAAACATCTTGTCATAGCCACTGCAACAAACAAAATACAATACCCTGAAAGAAACTTTATGTTTCAATAAAACTGACGTATATTATAGTGTGATTACAGAATTATAGCATGAAGTCGTCACCAAACACATGCACCCGATTCAAACGGTTGAACAAAATCGCCCATGAACATCACATTTTGTTACATAATTTTACTGTTTGGAGCTCAAGAAATGAGCATTCTTATTTATATGACAGTGGGTTGTGCTCATTTTGTGTTGTGTACTGATGCATATAGGACAGAGAATTAAGCAGAACGGCAATACCTTGAAACTCAGCGTGCGGAATAACAGGGAGAGTTGCCTTAGCGTCCTTATTCTGTCCTGTTTCCAACCTAAAAAAATACAATTCTAAATTTATTGTCAGCACAATGAAGATAAATTCATGTCGAGGTTATTGTAGAAACACCTGGAGTTTTACCTGTTGAATGGTTCAATGCATTGAAACTCTTGCAGTTATTGTATTTAAATCATATGAAAGTATATTCTTACGTCTGTTGTGGATTTAGGGTCATTCCTTCTACAGACTCAGCATTCCGTAGAGCCTGCCTCACAGTTGTCTGTGAAAGTAAATCCATGGGGAAAATGCAATTAGCATTTTGAAAAACCTAACAACATGACTAGCAGGTATTACAATTAAAGTCTTAAATAAAGTCGAATTACTGCTAATACAACATCGTATAAGAATATCTTGTCTGAAAACGTTACAAACATTTACAAAGGAATAAACAATCAATTTAGTTTTTAAAATATATTTGTGTTAAATTTGATTTTGAAATGCCTTAGCGATTTTGAAAAGGATATATCTATTAAAGTCACTATTCCATCCATATAATGACGTGTGATATGGGAACCCAAAATACGTATATGCATGAATACTAGGATTAGTCTGTATTGCTCCGTCATTGTTGTTTTTGATGAAACCTATCTCTTAAAACATAAAACAGAACATTTTACATCTGTAAGAATATGTCCAAAATCAGTCTTATACTGATTATACATTATGATTGAAATTACATGCAACAGGTAATCCTTCCGTTCAACCACAAAAAACAGCTGGTGTTACCTGGAGAATATATTCCACCCCCATAGCCTGATTAAGTCCCAGGAAGGATATTTATGACATGTAATAAACCTTTGATCAGCCAATTAGTCAGGCTGTTGTTCTCATATCGCGATTCAATAAACTAAACACTTACTGAATGGCAGGGATACTCTACGACTCTGTATATTGAGCTCCCTGCTAAATGATATGGTAGTCTTGAGTGTAAGATTTCTCAACAACCATGCTGCTGAAGGAACACATGGCATCATCAGGGTTGCCTTACTGATTTTACAAATAATATACTTGCATCATCTGCAATATATTCACCTGAGCTGAATGTGCCCTCTGGAGAAATATCGCTGACAGACATTCTGAACGGCTTTGTAGGTGTAAAGTCTCAAATTCACCATAGCAACAATGTCCGTATGTTGGTGTGCAATGATCAACTGCATTTTCCCATCGGGTGTTCATATATGTATTTAGATCTCAAAAGGTCATCAAATTACTTTGAGTTACTCTTCCTCTCTTTAACTTCTCCAACCAAGAAATACAATGGACAGTGCACGTGTACACAACGGTTTGTGAAACATGTAAATAAAGGTATGTCACTTTAATATGAATTTTACCAATTGACCATGTTGTTGAAATAGACTATTGTTCATCAAGACTAAGCGTTATCAAAACACTAACTCAAATCGGCCAAATAATCCCACTAGTGGTATCCTCTTTGGACTGAAGTTGTTTATTTTAAGAGTAAGAGAATTATAAGGCATGCTCAACTGGGTTTGGTCGTTTAATTAATCCCACACAGCCATCACCAGCAGAGCTAATGATTTACACATCTCATTTTTGTGCTTAATTATTGTGTTTGTTTTTTATTGGTAAAAAATGACATGGGATTGTGAACAGCTTTACAGTTTATATCGACACCGGTACCATACAACATACAATACAAAATTTAAATGCAGCATGTGTTGTCACATATGTATATAAATTTGAATAACAAACATGGGTAAAGCTTGAAGACAATCTTATATGGAAATAGTGAATTATCTGATCTTAATAATCTGTCCATCTTAAGATCTGCCTAACTCTTCGTCACTGCTTCTTTTAGATTTGATACTATATATGATTGAAGAATTAACTTCGTGGTTTGTCATATGATAATCTTGTATTAGAACTTTGGTTTATTTACCTTTGTAAAGTGCATTCCACACATACAAACTAATTGTATCAATATAGAGCATTTACGAGAATGTTTTTGGTAAGATAATTATTTTTGGTGTCTTGATGGTAAAATTGTGGATGCTCACCGAAGTAACCATAGACTTAAGACAAAAAAACATCTTCAAGCAGAAAGGAAGACCATAACAGAGTATGGAAAAGTCTTTTCCCATCTTGTTGGGTCAGTTGTGTATGAAGTGAACTATCACTGTTGACACTGATGATGTATGATTGTGTAGCACTTTAAGAATTTCTTATATTCACGAAAGTCACCAAATGCAAAGCAGATTGTACAGTTATGTAAGTTATGTTTTATGTATGAGTAATAAATTAAACATTTATGTACGCCGAACATAAACAAACAAATGATAGACCGGCACGCACCATTTAAATATTCTGTAACATAATTCTTGTAAATGATTATATAAATCTTGTTACACAATGATTTGTATTAATTCATTTGACTACTTGCTCCAATCCACACGTACTGACATCACAACGAATTATCTATTGACCTGTTTATGAGATTTCTTGAAAACGCCAATTGCATAACACCGTTAATGAGCACCAACATAAAAGGTCTAGTGACAGGTGTTATTTAGAGAATGCATATAGTTCCCATTGAGTAGAGTGGTAAAATCATCGGAATGAGCTTGGGATGATGATCTCGAACAAAGGCAAGACATCTGTTTTAACAGGCACAAGTATTTGGTATATGGATCAATGCTGGCCGTACACATGAACTTTCACCAGACGCAGTTGCATTGATATAAAGCACAAATGGACTACACAAAATATGGCTTATTCCTTCAGTTTTCACGAATAAATATGTCACATGCAAGATCCATTATACATATCAACAGTAAGAACTCTAACAGAACAAAAGAAATAATAAATTAGTAAGTTTAAAGAGTCATGGGGATTCTTGAGAAATGGCAAAATTGAAAGAAGTAGCGGTAAAATCCTTCCTAAATTTCCAAACATTTACAAGCCTTATAAACATCACCTTTACAATCGTTGTAAATGTTTGTAAATATGACATTTAAATTTTGCTAATTTTTGTAAATCAACATGTTTTTTCTTCTGCATGAGTACACCACAACATCCACCAATGCATGGTGCACAGCCACCGGCATACATGAGAACACCAAAACATCCAGCAATCCATGGGGCACCACCACCGGCATACATGAGTACAGTACAACATCCACCAATGCATCGTGCACCAGCACCCTCATACATGAGACACCACCATCACATCCACCAATGCATGGCGCACCGGCACCGGCATACATGAGTACACCACAACATCCACCAATGCATGGGGCACCACCACATTCATACATGAGTACACAGCAACATCCACCAATGCATGGTGCACCGCCAAAGGCATACATGAGCACACCACAACATCCACCAATGCATGGGGCACCGCCACCGGCATACATGAGTACACCACAACATCCACCAATGCATGGTCCACCACCACAGGCATACATGAGACACCACCATCACATCCACCAATGCATGGCGCACTGCCACCGGCATGCATGAGTACACCACAACATCCACCAATGCATGGGGCGACACCAAAGGCATACATGAGGCACCACCAATGCATCGTGCAACGCCACCGGCATACATCAGCACACCACAACATCCACCAATGCAATGGGCACCACCATCGGTACATATGAGCCACCACCATCACATCCACAAATGCATGGCGCACCGCCACACGCATACATGAGTACACCAAAACATCCACCAATTCACAAGAATGACTGCATAGAAAATAAAAGTCACCGGAACCCGTTATGTTGAAAGATGTTTATGTTTAAAGTCGGAATGAAATCACATCTGATCTGAACGCCCCGTGGTACAACTTGTCGTGTATTTGAAAGGCATTAAATCTATTGCTTCTCCAGTAACTCTTAATTTGCTTTCCAGAAACCTCTGACACAAATTGCATAGTGTTATTTCCAAAACAGCCCCCGTCAATTTCCCATACTTAAGTTCGGCTCGTGTTAAAGACGCCATTCATCCTGCCTTGCCTATTCCAATCTGTTTTTTTTCGTCATCGATTCCATTCCGTTAAACCAGTCTAACTTACTGAATGGTATAACAATGGTTCCTCCTTGCACGTGTCTGAAATAACATTTAGTATCAATCTTGGGATAATGCAAACACGACTCAGTGAAGAATGGCCACCCCTACCTATCGATGAACGTTTGGATGATTCAGGTGATGTATTATACCACTATATGAAGTGATGTATTATACCATTATATGAAGTTATGTATTATACCATTGTATGAGTGCCCATGTCAGATTGAGATTCATAAATTACCTTTACAGACAATCAGTGGTGCCTACAAAGACGAAAGTTGGCACAGGTGGATGACGAAACATTGAATATAATGTAGAATGTACAGAAAGTACCTTATTATTTAGCATCATTTCATTTCTGAGACAAGAAGCTTTATACAAATATTCACCTAAATTACACAACTGTTTTACATTTCTAACACTTACATGTTGAATGCGTTTATGCATTGTACTAATATGGTTTTATATGTTAGTAATATGGCATCTGTAGTAATATGGTTTTATGTACAGTTTTCTGTAATTAATAAAATAGCGACATACTAATATAAAATGCAAATCGTCTTCAATGTCGTCTTCACAAAAAACATAGTTTCTTTCTGTTATTTCAACATGCTGTTTCTATAGTTAAATTACGAGAGTTACGTCGGAATTTAGATACATATTTCCCGAAGATGTGCGGGATAGCTTTACATAGGTAATACAGCAGAGTGCAAATATCAATAATATTTATATAAATTACACATTCTGATCAATTGGATAAATAACAACAATCTCTTGAGATGCTTGATCGAAACTTCGTATGTAAGAAGGTAGGTATGCAGGACATACTTCATCTCTATGTCATAATTCATTGATACCAATGTTAGATTAAATATTGTTCCCCTGATACGACCAGCTATTAAGACGACTGTTATTTACTTCTTACAAAAGACATTCATAATAATTTCGAAGGATAAGATCATTTGTGTGAAGCAACTTGCACCAATACTTTATCATGTTAAATTGTCTCTGATATATGCGAGGGAGACGACCCAATTCTGCATAAGCCATAGAATTACATGTATAGTTTTTTAACTTCAGTGGAGTAATTCAACAACGAATCTAACTGCTTTTGTGAACCATCAACTGATTCAGAAATTAGGACACGTCGTCTGCATACAGTAACAGAAAAATACTTAGGATTTACATTTATAAGAAATTCAGTTATCTTCAAAAAAGGGGGGGTCTCAAAATCACTGAGATAAAATGAAAATAGAATTGGAGACAAAACATCGCCTTGCATTAAATCCGTTAAACGTTCAGATACAAAGAATATATAACTGACATTAATTTTCCATTTACATCTAACTTTGACAACTTACCACAACTTACACCTGTCTACAGAGTGCAATACACCCTGAAAGTTGACGTAAGCACGATACAATACGCTTATTATTGTTAAGGCTGTTGCTAATTAATGTGAAACTATGTTTAGGACACAAATTGGAATGTTGGTATTCTTCGAACGGAAGCGAGGGATATACAGATATTTAGGCACGAGTGTGCCTATCTATTACCAAACTCAACTTTCAAACATGAGCTGGTTACCCACAATGGCCTCATTTAGAACGCAACGTTATAGAGGAGACGTGGCGTCCTTGCATTGCTCACGACATCACCTCACCATGACAAAGTAATATTTTCCCCTAGGTCATCGTATGAAAAATATTAACCCCGATATTTTCGACCTCGTAGTTAATATGGCTCATGGGCCAATCTGGTAGAAATATTAATATTAATTCTTCTGCTGGAGTAGATCATCCGGGTATCCTTGGTGCTGTAAGTTGGAGACCCACTTGCTTTTAGCATTGTCCTTGTGATACTACGTGGTGGGTGGGTGGCTCGGAAGATGAACCATATTACACTAATCATGGCTTACAGCTATGAAATTCCGCCCCAAAAGCCCAAAATGTCCACATGAAATTGACCATATTGATACTGATCACAGACCTTCTGCATCGATTGAGTATTGGCCGCTTTTCCTTGTGATCGAGACTCCTGACAAGACACCGTAAAAGGTGAACCCCTTTGCTGTATCCAAGGATATTGAAGTAGTACAGGAGGAGGCAGCTGAAAAATCTGATGTCATAGCCTCCTCAGTACTGAGTTTGTTTGACACTATCTTCAGTTAGTACACTGACCCAAAAAAGAAACGCATAGCTGAAATCTCATTTTTAAAGTAGATTTTTTCGGAAAATATGGAATGGAATGACAATTAATGTAAATATTAAGTGTTTTTATAGTCAATACAACCAAAACAGACAAACAAACACAACCTCTGGTGATTATTCGCCACACCACAGCACCTTGAAAACGCTTTGTATAATCTGCACGTGGGAAAATCTGAAAGCATTATGCACGTGCAAATGCAGGATCTCAATCTTGATTATGATGGCTATAAAAGGGGACAGGTCCTGTTGCGATTCATTCTTCGAATTTCTTTCTATGCGACGCGAAAAATGCCAAGGTTAAATGAAGAAAACAGAAATAGAGCCATTGGACGTCTGGAAGCTGGGGAAAGTCAGTCATCAGTTGCCAGACGTCTGAATGTGAGGCAGAGCACGATTTCCCGTCTCTGGCAACGATACACGCAACACAACTCGACCAGAGACCGTCCAAGGAGTGGGAGACCAAGGGTGACAACTCCAGCACAAGACCGCTACATCCGGGTGCTTCATCTGCGTAATCGGGCCGTCACTGCTACGTATACCGCTGATCACGTTCCTGGGCTGCGTAGAGTCTCTCCACAAACCATCAGGAATCGCCTAAGAGAGCATGGAATTCGACCTATGCGACCTCATGCAGGACCTGTTCTGCATCCCCATCACCGTCGTGCACGTCTTCAGTGGTGCAGGAACGTTCGGGCATGGAACCTCTTGAATTGGAGGAGGATCTGGTTCAGCGATGAGTCACGTTTTCTGCTGTACAGACATGATGGAAGGATGCGTGTTTACAGACGTCGAAATGAGAGATATGCTCGACAGTGCGTTCGTGAGGTCAACAGACACGGTGGTGAAGGTGTAATGATGTGGGGAGGCATATCTATGAACGGCAGGACACAGTTGGTGCATGTGCAAGGGAATCTCAATGCTATACGCTACCGGGATGAAATTCTGAACCGTCATGTTGTTCCTACAATTGACGCTAGAAGGGAAATTTTCCAGCACGACAATGCAAGACCGCACACAGCACGCATTACCACGGATTTCCTTGCCAACAACAACATTACAGTTCTTCCATGGCCCTCAAAATCGCCGGATTTGAACCCAATTGAACATTTATGGGACCAATTGGGTAAACGGTTACGACGTCGACAGCCGCAGCCACAGACATGTCTACAGTTGGTGAATGCGTTGCGAGATGAGTGGAGAAGAATCCCACAAAGGCGGATACGACGTCTTATACAGTCAATGCCCAGGCGATGCAGAGCAGTGATTGATGCCCGTGGTGGTCACACCAGATACTGACTTTCTCACTATGCCATGGAAAATAGAGACGCTTAATACCACTGTGAATGATTGTATATGTCTTGACACACATTTGTTAATACCAGTGTGAATTATCATTGCCAAGTTCCATTACTTTTTGTGCAATTTAAGTTAATAAATCATCTCTCATAACATTGGATTTTCACCTATGCGTTTCTTTTTTGGGCCAGTGTATGATGTCTTTGGCTCATGAAAAGGCCTTTAATACTCAGGTTTTCACAGGCCAGTTTATGTGGTGGAGGTCTGTGAGCATTTTCATGACATTTGGTTTGCTGGCCGACAACATCTCAAAGTTAATCATGGATAGTTTTACTAATATCAATCTGATCACTGTCATTGTGACTTTTGTGTATTGCTAAAGGGTGTATATTTTTTGACATATATTTGCTTTTGAAAATAGTGAAAATGACCGCCATTTTGAATTGTCTTCTCGGCAGTTACATTTACATAAAATTAACACCGAATGTGTCCATTTACGGCCAATGTTGATACTTTTTATGTTTTTTGACACTTGTATCTTCTAGAGTGGTGACTCGGGCACAAACAGGTGATTTTGTATGGTCATGTCGTGATAATATAATGCTTTACAGCTTACTCTTTGAGACGAGATTATGTTTCCTGTTTATTTCTAGAGTGACAACATGTTACATGGAATAACTTGATGTTTCAAAAATGGCTGCCAAGATGGCCACCATTGTAGTTTTAGTGCTTATACAGAGCAGAGAACTAACAAACAATTCATTTGGTGTCACATGTTTAACACAGTTTAGAAAAAAACAAACTTCAATGTTATGGTTAATAAAAGCTAAACTATTTGATGAAATAGCAGTATCCAAAGTATTAGAAAACTATGCTTCACGATCGATAACTGCCTCTAAGCTCTCGTAGTAGCTATTCAAATGGTCTGTCAGATACATTCAGAAGCTTACAATTTGTTCCGTTTATCTGCTTTGATATAGATCTCTCTCTGATGGCATACTGACTTTATTGTATTTACTGTCAGTTCAACCAATCCATGGGGAGCAGCATCTCTCGACATTAGAACACCAGAATAGGGATACGCTGACCATCACAGAAACTCTAACCATGGTCAACTGGTTGAGGAATATGATTGGCAAACATGCACTTGGTTGTTTACTTGCACAATGTAATATTCTAGACTGTTGGATGTAGGTGGGAGCTTTTCGTTTAATGTCTTGTCTCATCTACAGACACCACTGGATTGTTTAGTACATACATTGAACTAAAGGTCTGTGCGATGTGATCTAGTTATGTTGATAGGCTTTTGTATTGTAAGTTCTGGTTTGTAGACATTAGAATACCCCCGTGTATTGATCTATTGTTTTAATGTTGGACTTGTTTCGTGATGTGTTTCTGTGTTGGCGGTGTTTAGCAGTGCATGACAGTATATGGCTAAAAACAAGCACTCCTACAAGGCGATAAAGTCGTGCACATCCAATTTCCATGGACAAAAACAATTCTTCTCGAGTTCACAAGTTGCATAAAAAAACCCCAGCAAAACAAACAAGTACAATTGGACCAGCTGTGCGGATTATGTTTTATTAAGTTCATCATTCCCAACATGGAACAGTACCAAATCCTCGAACATAAACACCAACATTGTTGTCGCAGAATGTGTGTCTAAATTGATCTTGATCAAATTTGAGATTTGAACAAGGTCAAAGGTAACTGAGGCCCGACACGTAAAACCAGAGATAAAAAACATTTTTGAGAAAAAAAAACTCTGGAACCGTGTTCCCTCAACGTATGCAACGCTACCTATTCTACTGGAGGGTTTACAGCAGTAGACACGCAGAGTACATTGTCACAAAATATCCGAACAGTAAAACATCCACATGCTGCTCCAGAAGAATCCTTGATCCACTTCTGTCCATGGAATATCTTCTTGGCAGTCGTCCTGCCTCTGGGGGACTTCAGGGTCCGTTTCCGCCCCCAGGACGATGGCATCCACGCTCCTGATAATAAAGGTAAACATATTTGACATCCTTTGTACTGTGTGCATAAATGCAAAATATATGATTCCACGAGAACATATCTCAAACACGAAAATCAAGTTGTGACTTGGCAGTAGACGTCATTGTACACAAGGAGGAACTTTATGTTTTCTTTAAAAGATCGTTTGCAAGAACACAGTGGCTTCTGCTAATAAAGGTAAGCAGTATTCTGTATCATAATTTATACTTCCAGCACATACTAAGACTGCATGAGTGTCGTTTTCACAATGCTTTTACCAGCATACCAGCTATATCACGGGGAGAAACAACAAACATCGGCTCCACACATCATTCAGATATGGAAAATCGACATAGGTTTGTTTGGAGCGTCAAGAGCGAACGCTTTAACCATTCGGTTAGTCGACGATCCCCTTAAAAATAAATGCAAAGCAAATATGTCGGGACGTGAAAAACAAAATTTGATTTAAGTTTTAAACTGAAATAGTGAATACTTTACCAGCAGGTGGCCAGTACACTGACTTTCAAAGTGACCATCCGGGACTTGCTTTGTCTCGAACTACCTATTGAAGGACGGAATGGTGGGTTAACACTAAGTTATACTATCTATAGATAGCATCGTACAGGGCATGCACGAAGGGGGCCCTATCTACACTAACCCCTAATCTACCAGTCAAGTGCAGTCAGCATTGGGTCTACTGGGGGTGCTGAAAAGACTGGGGCCACAGAGTGTGCCAACCCTAAACTAGTTGGGTTGCTGTAACAACCATCCTGACTGTACAGTCAGGCCCTAGCACCGAACCTACTCCATGTACGCTCGGCAGGGGGCTACGCGGAGAGCAGACGCACAATGGAGCCACCATGAGACAAAAGCTCATCCCATCGGACCCTCGGAAAGTCAGTGTACTAAAGTCCAGGTGGAAGGGTTTAGAGTGACACAACACCAAATCCAGAGTGTGCCAGGGTTCCTGCGTCTGAAAGAAATGAGTCATGCATAAGCATCAGTAATCACATTTCTCTCGGATGTAGATTGGATTAACAACAGCGAGTAAGTGTGGTTTTCTGCCGCTTTGGACAATTTTCCAGCGTTAAGTAGGCGTGGGGCATAGTATTTAAGTAAGGACTCGAACAATGGTACTGTACATGACGTGCCAACACTTGAACGACTAGGCTACACTACTACTCCGTTTACATGCAGAAACCAGTATCAACCTTTCCCATCTATACTTAAATGGCTGTGTACTATGAGAGAATGAGTGTGCACTGTATATTAAACAAATATCCATGAAGATGCATATTTTCTTCCAAATAGATATGGAAACACCTACCTGTCTGGTCCTCTGTCGCCCTTCCGAAGAATCCTTGAAGTCGTCCTACCTCTACAGGATTTCAAGACTTTCTGTCCCCACGACGAGTATTTCACATCACTATAGGTGGGTGCTCAAACTCCAAGCGGGCTTCAGTCGCTCGTTTCGGGTCGCTCGCTTACGCAACCTAATCCCAGTCGCCGAACCCGAAACAAAGGATGAGAGTTATTGAAAGCACCTCAATCACAAGTGTTTGCACAGAGGCATGTTTTCTTATTTAGCCTGAGCCAAGTAAGACCTGGTAATATTCATTGTTGAAACAAAACGAAACAAAATTTTCTTTCATTAATTACAGATTTATTTATGTAAGACAATATAGCTAAAACATAATCAACGGCTAATACAATACAGGTATAACCCATTGTAAATTTGAAATTACATGTTAAACCCAAAGTGACATAGGTGTATGGAACATTCAATGTAAATGAATTCAAACAAACTGTCGTCCGTGGGTGCGAATGTTGTAAATTGTGATGTGCTTATCACTGCTCATCGCTTTCGTGACTCATTCGTGTTATTCTGCGATTACATTCCGTTTGCCGTGAAAGCGTAACGATGAATGTCTCTTTATACAAAAACGTAAATCGAATAAAATGAAATTACGATGGCAAATTTCTTATAATTTTATACCTTGCCAATTGAACATTTAATTCTCATAATTTTATTCAACTTAAGATGAAAGTTGTTAAACAAACGATCATAATTTCAAATCACTTTCTTTGTTTGTATTACAGGGGGTTTGGGGTGCACATTAAATAAAACGTCGAGAAGTTGGGTTGGTCTAAGTTAACGCTCATCACGTACCGCACGTGCACTTGTTTCACTGTTCTAACTGCTGCGCTTACCTCCTTGCAATACAAACCAGTAATAACGATTTGAATCTATAATCGTTTGTTAAACAACTTTTATCCTAAGTTGAATAAAATTCTAAGACTTAAATTTTCAGTTGCAAGATAAAATGACGTGGATTCGAAATATTAATTTCACTATGTCTGGTTTACGTTTTGTTTAAAGTAAAGAAATCATCTCAACATCGTACACCACAATACATGTAAATGAGACACCACCATCACATTCACCAATGCATGGCGCACCACCACCGGCATTACATGGGACAGCAAAACATCCACCAATGCATGGCACACCGCCACTGACATACATGAGTACACCACAACTTTCACCAATGCATGGGGCACCACCACCGGCATTACATGGGACAGCAAAACATCCACCAATGCATGGCACACCGCCACTGACATACATGAGTACACCACAACTTTCACCAATGCATGGCGCACCACCACCGGCATTACATGGGACAGCAAAACATCCATCAATGCATGGCGCACCACGACCAGCATACATGACTACACCACAACATCCACAAATGCATGGGACACCGACATCCGCACACATGAGTACACCACAACATTCACCAAAGCATGGGGCACCACCACAGGCATACACGAGACCTAACCATCACATCCGTCAATGGATGGCACAACGACACCGACAGGGGGCACCACCACCGGTATGCATGAGTACACCACAACATCCAGCAATGAATGGAGCACCGCCACCGGCATACATGAGTACACCACAACATCCAGCAATGACTGGGGTACCACCACCGGCATACATGAGTACACCACAACATCCAGCAATGAGTGGGGCACCACCACCGGCATACATGAGTACACCACAACATCCAGCAATGAGTGGGGCACCGCCACCGGCATACATCAGTACACCACAACATCGACCAATGCATGGCGCACTACCACCGGCCTACTGACGCACCATCATCACAACCACTACTTCATGGCACACCACCACCCGCATACATGAGTACACCAAAACATCCACCAATGGATGGCGCACCACCACCGGCACACATGAATACACCTCAACATCCACCAATGCATGAGTCACCACCACCCTCATACGTATACATGAGACACCACCATCACATCCACCAATGCATGGGGCACCGCCACTGGAATACTGGAGCACACCACAACATCCACCAATGCATGGCGCACCGCCACCTGCACACATGAGTACACCAAAACATCCACCAATGCATAGGGCACCACCGCCGGCATACATGAGTACACCACAACATCCACCATTGCATGGGGCACCACCACCGGCATACATGAGTACACCACAACATCCACCAATGCATGGGGAACCACCACAGACATACATAAGCGATCACATCCAGGAATGCATGGCACACCGAAAACGGCATATATGAGTACACCACCACAGGCATACATGAGTACACCAAAACATCCACCAATGCATGTGGTATCGCCACCGGCATACACGAGAACACCACAATATCCAAAAATCCATGGTCTACTTCTACCCTCATAGATATACATGAGACACCACCAACATATCCACCAATGCATGGCGCACCGCCACCGGCATACAGGAATACACCACAACATGCACCAATGCATGGGGCACCACCACCCTCATACATCAGACACCACCATCACATCCATCAATGCATGGCACACCGCCACCGACATACATGAGAACACCACAACATCCACCATTGCATGGCGCACCGCCACCGGCATACATGAGTACACCACAACATCCACCAATGCATGGGGCACTACCACGAGCATACATGAGACACCACCATCACATCCACCAATGCATGACGTACCACCACCGGCATACGTGAGTACACCACAACATCCACCATTGCATGGGGCATCACCACCGGCATACATGAGACACCACAACATCCACCGATGAATGGGGCACCACCACCGGCATACATGAGGCACCACCATCACATCCACCAATGCATGGCGTACCACCACCCTCATACATATACATGAGACACCACCATCACATCCACCAATACATAGCGCACCGTCACAGGCATACATGAGTACACCACAACATTCACCAATGCATCGTGTACCGCCACTGGCATACATGAGTACATAACAACATCCACCAATGCACGGTGCACCACCGTCTGCATACATTAGTACACCACAACATCCACCAGTGCATAGGGCCCCACCGCCCTCATACATGAGACACCACCATCACATACACCAATGCATGGCACGCCGACACCAGCATACATGAGTACACCAAATCATTCACCAATGGATGGCGCACCGCCACCAGCATACATGAGTACACCACAACATCCACCAATGCATCGTGTACCGCCACTTGCATACATGAGTACATAAAAACATCCACCAATGCATGGTGCACCACCGCCGGCATACACCAGTACACCACAACATCCACCATTGCATGGGGCACCACCACCGGCATACATGAGTACACCACAACATCCACCAACACATCGTGTACCGCCACCAGCATACATGAGTACACCACAACACCCTCATACATATACATCAGACACCACCATCACATCCACCAATGCATGGGACACCGTCAACGGCACATATGAGTACACCACAACATCCACCAATGCATATGACACCACCACCGGGATACATGAGTACATAACAACACCCACGAATGCATGGGGCACCACCATCATCATAAATGAGACACCACCATCACATCCACCAAAGCATGGCGCACAGCCACTGGCATACATAAGCCACCACCATTACATCCACGAATGCATGGGGCACCACCACCGGCATACACGAGTACACAACAACATCCACCAAAACATCGTGCAACGCCACTGACATACATGAGCACACCACAACATCCACCAATGCATGGCGCACCAGTATCGGTATAGATGAGCCACCACCATCTCATCCACCAATGCATGGTGCATCGCCACCGGCATGCATGAGTACACCACAACATCCACCAATGCATGGGGCACCACCTAGTGCATACATGAGCCACCACCATCACATCCACCAATGCATGGGGCACCACCAAGTGCATACATGAGCCACCACCATCACATCCACCAATGCATGGCACAACGCCACCGGCATACATGAGTACACCACAACATCCACCAATGCATGGGGCACCGCCAAGTGCATACATGAGCCACCACCATCACATCCACCAATGCATGGGGCACCACCAAGTGCATACATGAGCCACCACCATCACATCCACCAATGTATGGCACAACACCACCGGCATACATGAGTGCACCACAACATCCACTAATGCATGGCACACCGCCACCGACATACATGAGTAAACCACAACATCCACCAATGCTTGGCGCACCGTCACCAGCATACACGTTCGGATTACCAATATACACAATGTATACTGGCGTACGCGTTTGCGAAGATGTACAGCATCCATGAAGACGTACCCTGTACATTCGAGGATATGTATACGAGAAATTCCGTGACTACCCTGTATGTAATCGCTAAAAGATGAAAGACGCCTGCAGTACTTCTTCTGGGGATAAAGAACGCTTTCCATGACGCCACACTGAACTGATGTCGCAACGTTGTCTGCTCACTCGTAATCAAAGGCAACCACGGTAAAATCACTGTTTGAAATAGTAGCTAAACACATTTCGCAAAAAAAGATGCGGCAGTATAATGTTCGCAAAACTGTGTGCATGCACAGTCCCACATTTTGTCTCGTGTGTATTGTCACAAGTTTGGCTGAAACAATAAAGGCATGTTTAACTTGAATTTAAACTGTCTTAAAACATTTTAATGATTATATTTTGTTTGATCGCTAACGCATGTGTATCTCGACCTAACGATTTAGACTCGTCAACAGAGTGCCACCTCAATCCTGAACGAGGATTCCTCATGCAACGTCGAATTGTCTGATTCATGATTGAGTTGGATAAATAGTCGGTAAGAGTTACAAATAGGATCTTAGGAAAGCTTTAGTTCGCACTACCCTCATACATGTAATAAAATACTTTTTTGCCCTGAACTGTACCGCACAGCAAAGGAAACACGAGTTGTGTTTTGTCAAGATTTTAATATGAGGCATGAACGTGAACGCTTACTTGTATCAGATTTCATTCTTTTACATTTTCGTTTCTTTTGCTGTTCACTATCTTTAGCTGAAAGAAGAGGATGCAACATCAGTGGTGTGTGGATATTGTATTCAAGAGGATGTGCAACATCTACAATGACGTATACCCCGTATATTTATGCAAGGATGTAAAAGATCCATAGTCAGGTACTATGTATCAGGGATACTCTACAACAGGGATAGGTCAGTCGCTTGCTTTCTTTACCCTTTGTACTAATTAACGTGTTCCTCGTCATGCTCCAACGCACACAGTGACTTGGTTCATTCCCAGTGCAGCTTCAGTTGTGTTTAACCAGGGAGACTATATTGAGTATACGTAGTAGATTATCCCTGGTTTAACAGAACTTCAGCCAGTTTATTGCATCAGTCGGAATTTTACTGTGAATGATTGAATTATAGTAAGAATTTAAGAGCAAGAATTATGTGAATGGAAGAACGAAATAAAGAAAAAGAATAAAAGAAATAAGTACATATGTGAATGAATGAAAGAATAAATGATACACTGCGGTCTTCCCTCCCAAAACATTTTTAAGAACGCAAAAGTATCGCGAGAACACGTGTTAACATCCTGTCCTTTTAAAAAAATCTACTTTTAAACATTTTTGTTTACATTAATAATTAATCCAGATATTGCATGTGGGGAATGGAATGGACATTAACAAACTGTTAACTGACACTGGAACACTGCCCTCAAAATTAAAGTGTAAAACTCTCACAAAGCGTTCTAAAGCACCTTCCCAGTTTTGTCAAATAATAAGATCAACAAGAAAGAAAGGAGTTATGGAACGATAACCCTCAGACATCCATGGCGAATCGGATCAGATCGGCATTATGTCATATTTTTCTCAAAACTCAAATACCCTCTAACATTTAGTTTTAGATTATGGAACTATCACTATTACTGGCCCACGCATTTCACCTGATAGTATATTCCCCTCATAAGAATTAAAGGTGTATGTGAAAGATGTTTTAGAAGTAATTACCGGAAACACTCAAACAACGGCGTATAGTATTTCAATGTCGGATCAGAGCAGATCGGCGATATGTTATATTTATCACACACCTCAAATACACCCTAACATTCTTATTTAGATTATGAAACTATCATTGGTACTTGCCAACACATTTCACCTGATAGTATATTCCCCTCATATGAATTAAAGGTGTATGCGGAAGATGTTTTTGAGGAAGTAACTAGGAATGCTCAAACAACGGCGTATAGCATTTCAATGGTGAAATGTCACATTTTTCACACACCTCAAATACACCCTAACAATTTTTAAGTAATAAAACTGCCACTAGTACTTGCAAATACCTTTCAACTAAATGTATGTTCTCCTTCTAAAAATTAAACGAATGTGTGAACAAAGTTTTTATCGGCACAATTCAGCCTATCTTCGCGGTGAATCGAAAATAGAAGCCTGTGAGCTGTAACATAGCGACTTGAAACTTTACAACAAATCTACTGTCCTAATACGGACACTAATACCAATTATTTGACTCAAACTGAAGTGACAAAATAGTTAACCTATCTTCTACGTGTAGGATTTCAGTTGTTACAACTTATATATATTTTATATATTTTGTAATGCTAGCTACTGTTTGTCATTGGTCGGTGTGTCAATGTACACTTTTACTGCTAAAGTGTAGCTGTGACTTTGTTTGAGTGCTTTCTGATTCCATTACTAAGTTTCAACAGAGTGGGGCTCACAGAGCCACATATGTCTATTAAGCCATATATATGTCAGGTTCCATGCCAATCAATGACAGTTGTCAAGGAACAATTGCATGACTTATGCTGCTGGTTATAAATGGTATATCGTGTGATACTGGTACTTAAATACAACTGTAAACAGCTCCCGTGTGCTTGTACACAGGTCTAACAATCGCCCGCGAGCCCAACGGAACACAATCACGCTTGCAAGTCAAAGTTTATCGGTTGCTCAGCAACAAGGTCTCCTGTGCCTATCTGGTCACGTGATGACAACTTCCTGATCAATCTTGGCCAGGTGCGAATGCAGAAATGTTTTGACGTTTCGTGAATGAAGGTGTGAGTTTGAGAACAGTGAAACAATTTTGGGAGTACCAGTTGGGCTTGTCCCGTGATTATAATGTGTGGAGGGGGCGACAACAAAGTGGAGGACGCCGATACAGGCGGAGAGAAGTCCGACTCCAAGTACGGTAAGCCGTTGCATTGCCACTGACGGGAAAACCCAAAACCATTGACATGCATTGTTATCCACCTGTGATTGTGAAAAGGTGATTACAACAAAAACTGCATGGTATCTTACACTGAAACGGGTACAGAATTGTGCCGGTATTAGTGTGTAGTGGTCAAGTTGGTTCAATCATATTCCCGTTAATTTTGACGAAATTAATATGCTCTCATTATCCGTATGCATGTATAAAATATATTATTTCAAATATATTAGTTTATATATATGAAGCTATCACAACATGAACTTGAAAAAATTGAGTGATTTTTATTTTGGGTGTTAGATCTACGTGTTTTGTCCTTGTGGTTTAAAATAAGCACTGGTTTAGATCACCAACACCAGTCGGAAAGAATTCTGCCCGTATCCCCCATTCCAATCAAAAGCCAAAATTACCTTAAATATACCTTTAATAAACTGGAACTGGTATAAGAAACTTTCAGTGAACTTATTTCAATGTTGGAATATTACACCAGGGAAGGTGGAAATATTCTAAGTGTTGTCACACATTAAAGCCTAGACAAGATTGTATTGACAACACATGCATGTATACTGACCCTACCCAGGTACCTTATCACAAGTAACTCACTATGACTCATCTACCCAACCCAATGTGACCTGACCTGCAGTTATCTAGCATGCATTTGACCCCCTTTCATCCACCCCAGGCATCCGACACCTATTCCCCAACTCTAGCCAAGTACCTGACCCCCTGTTACCCGAAGCACTGATACCTGACCCAACCTAGGTATGAACCCCTAGTTACCCAACCCATTTAGCCGACCAAACTCAGGTACAAGATCCGAAATTACCTGACACCATAATTTACCTGTCTCTCAGTTACTCAGCCCTACCTAGGTACCCAACCCCCAAATTTTACCCCTTGTTTCAAAACCCTACCAGGTACAAGGCACCCAGTTACCTGACCTGTATTACCCAACCCTGCTCAAGTACCCAATCCCCAATAACCCACCCTGTCCCAGTACCCGACACCCAGTTACCTGAGCTATATCATCTGACCTTACGCAGGTACCCATTCCCTGTCACCCAACCCTACCCAGGTACCATACGCCAAGTTACCATGCCCCCTTGTTACCCACCCCTACCCAGGTACCTGACCCCCAATTACCTGATTCATGGTTTCAAGGAATGGATCCCAAATGTCTGTTTGACAAATGATTTTCTGAAGCCTCATTAAAATAATTTAGACCTACATTTCTAATGATCTGATCATTTATACACCAATGTCGACTGAAATGCTATGTTCACAGAAATAGAAAAAAGTCAGAATAAAAATGCACTCACACTCAAAGTGAATGCAACCATTTATGACGTGTAGCAACTAGTTTTATTGTTGTTGTCAGCAAGCTGCATATCACATTACTAACACCAGTAAACATTTAGTTAGTAACATATAAACTAACCATCAGCTATAAGGATCACGTGCCAACCTTAGGCCATTCTCCCTTTGTTCTCTTGACTCTTTTATATTTAAGCTAATTTAACATCATAAATTGACGTTACATGGAATTTTATTTTAGGCAAGACCAATTATATTTTTTGTTTTACAGATTTTTGTCCTCAGAAAAAAAGAAATAAAACTAAAATCAATCTAAACTAAAATCAAATAATCAAGTCTCGACCAGACAGTCCTGTGATCAACATCATGAGTATCAATTTGCGCGATTAGGAACTGATGACGCGTGTCATTCAAGTCAAAAGCCTGACCACCCAATCCCCATAATCCCTTCTTATGGCATTCCGGTATGAGGATTTCTTAGATCTTAGGATCTTTTGACTGAAACAAATATGTCCATGTGACATGACTCAGTCCACAATGCTGGACTGTACTGGAGAATGGATCAGGGGTATTTGTGACATGACTGAACAGAAACAACATGCCAACTGCGGTTGTATCAAAGCTAAAACCACTGATCTTGTGATGGGTGATTATAAGTAAGTCACGTCTGATCACATGATTGATGATCATAAATACTAGTAAGTCACATCTGATCACAGAAATCAGAGTGTATTCTGTATGGTTCAGTTTTGATCAAACAAGTGATACAAAGAGTTATTAAAAGGAGAATATATGTAGCTGCATAGTAAGTATATACAATTGACAAGGTATGCATTGAATTGCTAATCCCACTACAAATTAAGAAAAGCAAAATTTCAGTCCCGAAAAAAGACTACAAATCCACAATAGCAAACCACACCCAAGCCAAACCTGACCATTCCATCCTTTGGAACAACAGCAACTTTGTGGAAACTCACCAAGCTGACTACAAGAATCAGAAACTTCTTGAAGAGAAAAATATTCAATGCTGCAAACCCATCCGACTTATCACACTGAACGTCAACCTACTCTGCCCCATCACTAAGTAGCAATTCAATGTATATCAACCTTGCCAGTTGTAGTTAATTACTATACAGCTATGTATGTGTTCTTCTTATAACTCATTGTATCGTTTGCTTGATAGCACCAGTAATACAGGTGTTAGTACCTACACCGTGATATCACACTCATTGCAATAAAGAAATTGACTGTCCATGGAACTTGGTTTTCTATTAACAGTGATATCAATAATGTCGACAATATCTTTGACAAAATCACAGAATGGCGTGACCAGACACGTCTTAGACTGAGATCTACGTATGATTTTCTGCGAACAAGATTAATGAGTTTTCTGTGTTTGAAAGAGCAAGTCAATTTCTCTTTTTGACTTAGTCCATGAAAGTGAACATGTTTTGTATTGTGTTACATACAAAAGCCTATGCTTGTTGAGAAAACTGTTATTTGTGCATTTCTGTTTGTTTCAGTTAGCATGTAAATTTCCCTTTTAGAAATTAGTTGGCACGGTATACCTATATATGTAATTAGACCGTTTATATTTTGTTAACTTGTGTTAAGAAGAATAGATTTAGTGGCAGAAGTTCTGTCTCAATTGTTTCTTCATATTTTGGTATTTCTGTGAAATATGATGGAAGTGGGAATGGACAGAGTAAACAAACAAAGTTGGCATGCCTGATGTCTTTGTGGAGTATCTGGGTAAACATGTTCACTGGTCGGTGAGCTTGTATCTCACTTCTTGTTCTGTGAGGGTCAGATGAGAAACACAGCACTAGCTGACCTGTTTTTTGAGTGATGCAATTGGTTGGTGATGAAAACGCATTGCCGTTTAAGTGGAGGGTCAAGACATTTGAGTTGTTGGACTAAGGATGGGTTATATTAGAGTGATGACAGTGTCATGGTCAAAGGTATAATGAGATTGTTTAGATCAAAGGACTTGCACAAGAAATATTATGGTTTTCTGAAATTAGATTGGGCATTATTAATCTCATTTAAGAGGTAGATACATGTTTTTATGTTGTGACTGTTCATTAATTAAACTATATGTGAAAATGTTTTCAGTTTCCTAGATTGATATTCATATTGCTGATCACTGGATTGTCTGGTCCAGACTTGATTATTCATAGTCGCCATATAGTTGGAATAAAGCTGAGTGTGGCGTGAAACTATGCTTGCTCACTGACACACTCGCTCGCTCCCTCGCTCCCTCCCTCCCTCCCTCGCTCACTCACTCACTCACTCACTCACTCACTCACTCACTCACTCACTCACTCACTCACTCACTCACTCACTCACTCACTCACTCACTCACTCACTCACTCACTCACTCACTCACCTTTATGAGTGACACAATTGAAATGTTATCTCTCCTGCGTCAACAAGATGCATTAGCTTGAGCCAAAACCTATTCACACACCATTTAAGCCAAGACTTAAGCTTATTGTTGAACCTCTTTATTTATTGCTTATCTCCCAGTAAACATATGCAAGGCAACCACAGTGTCTTGTTGGTAGCAACAGCTGTTTGTGTCTGGGATTTATGGAAGGGTCATTGCCAGTCCTTGTGTTGTTGGAGCTGGGATCACTGAAGTTGTTTACACATAAATTCTGACTGCAAGAAACTATTTTTATCTTCCGTGAGTCATATTTTCGTGATATCTTTTTAAGTGGAGTGATGTGATGGTGTGATAGTTTTTAAGATTTGTTTTTTTAATTTCTTGTATTTCCCAGGGTACATGACATTGTACATTGCATGGAGCATTCTGCAGGACAATGTTGTCCTTCATTCATTGTCATATTAGGTTATGTAACACATCGTACAAGCCCTCCTCATCCTCCATTTGTTGATCTTAATAAATTGTTCCTCAATATCAGTGTTACTGTACATTGAACACAACAGCGTACAGAGCATTTTGTCGTCCTTTTGTTCTAAACATTATGCTAAACATCCTATACAATTTCTTTGTCAACATCATGCAATCCTCCTCGTCCTCCTCGTCCTCCTCGTCCTCCTCCTCCTCGTCCTCCTCCTCCTCCTCCTCCTCCTCGTCCTCCTCCTCCTCCTATATTCAGGGTGGATACTATAGTATGCTTGATTTCTTTATCCCATGCTGGTCCATATGAGTTCAAGAGTACGGTTCAATTATATTCTACTTATGTGGCACCTACTGCACACTTTGCAAATAATATATGGAAGGAGGACCAGAAAGCATAGAAGTTTATTGGATTTGTATTAGAAAATGCTGCATGTTTGGAAGCTTTATAGTAAGTAAGCATTTCCCATTGAAATACTTTAAAATTTGGTTTCACATAGCATAGATAGTTTTTATCCCCCCGGGCATTTAAGTCATTGGGATATGGTCGACGCCTCCTCTGCCTGTCTGTCCGTCCATCTGTCCGTCCGTCCGTAATCATGTTGTTTCCGGAGCATAACTCAAAAAACGTTCGATATTTTTAGACCAAATTTGATAGATATAATAACCTATCTGAACCAACCTATGGTTGTGTCTTTTGCTATTTACAGATTTTGGGCATTTTAATTTTTTTTGTTTTTTCCATGGAACATTTTGGTGTTAGTCTAATGGTGGGCTGGGCTTCATTTCTGGAGCAGAACTGAAAAACGTTCAATATTTTTCTGCAAAACTTGGTAGATATATCAATCAGAACCGAAAGTGGTGCTTTTGCTCTGTACAGGTTTTTGTGATTTCTTATTTTCTTTTTTTCCATAGAAGCGTTTTCGACTTAGTCTCAAAATGGATGGATGTGCTTTGTTTCCGGAGCAGAGCTCCAAAACTGTTCAATATTTTTCTGCAAAACTTGGGAGATATTTGAGGCAGACTACAAAGTCATGTCTTTTGCTATTTACAAAGTTTTGGCATTTTTGTTTTTCCTGGTTTCCATGGAAACAATTCTGACTTAGTCTAAAAATGGATGGATGGGCTTCGTTTCTCGAACAACTCGAAAAGCATTTCATATCTTTCAACAGATCTTGGGAGATATATGAGACAGATCTTGAAGTTGTTTACATATATATGTCATTTATATTTTTGCATTAATTGCATGGAAACAATTCAAACTTTGCCTAAAAAGACATTAAGTAACTGTCAGATGATTTGTTCTTTCAAATACGTGGGGGCCGGTGGGATATGTCATCTTCTGATGACTCTTGTTTAATATTGTTTAATATGGTTTAGGTGAGAGAAAATATGAAGTCAGCTGAATTTCTGGAATAAAATTTTCTGGTGTCTCCATTTGATAAATAGTTCTAGAATATGAAGTTACAATGGAATAAACTGCTGTGATTCAGCAATACAGAAAGTATAGGTCATAATAATGTTGACATACAGGAATATTTTAGCACTGACTTGTTACATGAAAAAAGATTAAGTTTCGATCCAAACATGGATAGAATACTGAACAGCTGAAAAACACACAACTCTATCTTTTTGTCAACTTTAAATAAAAGACATAAACATGACACTTACTTTTATGAGGATTATTTTTTCGAAAGTTCTGTTTCTTTTGTTGTTCAGTGCATAATCAGTGTTACAAGCCAACATACAGATGAATTTACAAGACAGGAACTATAGTTTAGATGTACTCTTATAACCTGAAAAAATCCTGTGTAAATTGTTCTTCATTTCTGTGGTTCTACTGTCAGTTTTCATGTGAAATGTGATATGTGAATGAGATTTTAGATGAGATGATATAAAATAAATAGTAATAAAACATGTTAAATATATTTGTTTCTTGCAGAAAAATTATTGTAATTATTATGTAACATTTTAAAACAAATTACAGTGTACTGGTCTTTTCCAAGATCACGCAGCCCTCAATTTGGAAAACCAAGTAACATGATCAGGTGACCCGATACACATCCAAATTCATATGATCCTGACAACCATAAGGAAGACAACCCTAGTCAGTAACATAGTGGTATTGGAGACTGGGGGACCCATGCATACCCTAAAGTTTGAATGGTATGGGTTCTTACTGAAGACTATCCTTTGTAGTGTAGGCAAAACATTAAGCTTGGTTTTATAATCAGCTTTTCTAGCTGTCTGAGGATATCCAATGTATTTGAAGTACCTGTTTACCTTGGGAGTCAAGTTACTCTTCTGGTCTGTTACCGTTCACATTGTTTGATCACACATACTTCGCAGCTCAAGTAGTTTCTCTTGTTAGGAACTTGATCATTTCCTTGCCTTGAATGACAGAGCCTCAAGAGTGTTTCAAGACTAACTTATGCAATATTTGTGATTACACTTTCTCAGTAAAGAACAGATTCTATTGTCCTGTCCAGGATTTGAACCCTCTCATTCAGAGTATGGCATTGTGCACTGAGGCTGTAAGAATAGTTTTCTATGTAGGTGTTTGTCATCTATACCATTGTCCAAAAGACTTATTTTAGGAATAGGATCTTTAGTGTATATTTCTCACTGTTCAACCCATCAAAGATTATTCATTTGTGAGAGTGTTGAGTTAAACTTTCACATGCCACCTGGTCAAAGCTGACTTAACTGGCCATCTTTGCAGTAGTAATAATAGTGATAGTCTGAGTATATGCCACTCATATCCAGACACATTGCCTGCTCTCAGCGCTACGTACATTAATATTTCCGGTAACAGGACACTATCACACTTTCCCATACCTTTTTAACTTGATGGGGAGAATACAGTCATGCTACCTGTTAGCATGGTTAAGCAAAATGAATTAAACAGTCACAGTGCTAGCACATCATCACAGGTACCCATTTTACAGCTGGATGATCTGAGACAGTGTGAATCTGAGTATCTTGTCACAGGATGCTACGCAAATGTGCCCACCTTGGGCCTCAGACCTAGGTGCTTCCAGTGGGGACTGGACCCGGGACTTCAGTGTGATAAGTGCCATACCACTGCACTATTGCGCTGCACATATCTTGTCTGTAACTGATGAATATCTTGTCAATATCTTGTCAGTGGTTTGTCAATGCATCATGTTGATATCTTGTCAATATTTTGTCAAGATCTTGTCAACATCACATCAATATCTTGTTGATGCATCTTGTCAATATCTCTTTTATATCTTGTCAGTATCTTGTCAGTATCTTGTCAATATCTTGTCTTGTCTTGTCTCGTCTTTTGAATATCTTGTCTGTTCACTATATCAATATGTTGGCTGTTAATCTTGTGCATATCTCATTTATGCATCTTGTCACTATCATGTCTGTTTATCTTGTCAGCATCTCATCAATATCTTGTCAATGTGTTGTTTTAGCTGTTCTTTGTAATCCCCCGCAACAACAAACCTGCAACAAAGAAGTTGTAGGGTTGTAGAAAAAGGTTTGTCCTTCTGTCATTCCATCCCTCCCTATGTCTCATACTTTGTTCGAAGCATATCTCCTAAACTATTTGTGATAGCATCATCAAACTTGGTACACATGTCATCCATGATCCCTAGATGTGTCTTTTGGGGTTTTGACCCAGATATTATTTTCATTTCTTGTGGTTTCCATGATGTAGGCTGTGGCTTTGAGCATGTCATCTTGTCTGGAACAGATTTCCTTAAGTGTACCTTTATCAAACTTGGTACTCATGTTTGCTATGTACACCATGATCTCTAGATGGACCTTTTGGGGGTTACACAAGTGAGTAAATTGTATTTTTTATGATTTCCATGACTACAAGGCTGACTTTGACTGAAATTGGTTGTTGTGGTCTTTTCCTTGGCAGAACTTTAAAACCATTCACAATTTCTTCACTGAACTTGGCACCTAGGTCTGGTGGTATACTGGTGCCTTGGTAGGTTTGGATTTCTGGATAAAATATTTTTGGTGCTTCCATGGCAGCAAGTTTGACCTCGACTGAATTTGCTGGTAGTGTTCATTTCTGGAGCAGAACTGTTAAACCTTACAATACTCTCCTTCCATTCTGCCATATGCATACCAAAACATGGACAGACTGTGTAGTCATAATTAGTAGACATATTCATGAAGACTATTTTGCAGGTGCGGGGGATATTGATGACTTTTGTCTTCTTGTTTGTTAATGCTTCATAGTTGTTTAGCTTATCTGTATGTGTACTTCTCTTTTATTCATTAGTGACCATTGTCAGGGTTGGGTGGGTTTGTGCTTTTTTTATATTCGCCTTTTGGTACAATTAACTGATAGTTATAAAAGTGTGGTCTTTCACCACATTTATAATTATCATTTTTGTACTAGGTTAATGACACCCAGATATCATCAGCTTTACAGGGTTGGGGCGGTGGGGTAGCCTAGTGGTTAAAGCGTTCGCTCGTCACGCCGAAGACATGGGTTCGATTCCCCACATGGGTGCAATGTGTGAGGCCCATTTTCTGGTGTCTCCCGCCGTGATATCACTGGAATATTGCTAAAAGCGGCATAAAACCAAACTTATTCACTCACTCACTCTACAGGGTCTGTGACACATTCTATCTCTAACCTCAACTTTGGCCAGCCAGCAGACAGACAGATAGATAGATATATTTTTGTAATTCTAAACCAAAGGCCTATAATATGCCAAATGCCTATAGTGCAAAATGCAGGGACATTGTTTGTGCATCATGTTGTACATGCTTAAGTATATTGGTACTGTGTATGTAATGGATAAAAGAGTGTGATGTCATCAGAATGCTTCTCACTTTCTTCGTATGACAGAGGAGACGTCCAAGACACATTAATGTGTTTGTGTTGTTGTAGGAAATTAGCATAGTAAGGTTATCCAAACTGTGGTTAACAAGTGCACATGAAGGAAGACATTCTTGTCTAATATCTTTATGACTTTCACACACTGACATATTGATACAAAAAAGAAGGGACAATGGTAACATGATATTGCACATGTTTAACTATCAGTTCAGTGAATGAAATGAATTACCCATTGCACTATCAGAATTGTGCAGAGGAAATTCACAAAACAAACTAATGTATGTATGCTGTTGCAGAAAAAAATTAGCCAAATAAAGTTATCAAGACTGCAGTTAACAAGTGTATATTACATGATTCTGAATACTGTCACTTACACTTAGTAGGTTTATTTTTCAGGGCAAGCAAAGAAATTTGACCCCAACTTTAAAGGACCAATAAAACAAAGGTATGTGACAACACACATATATAAGATCTAAGTTCCCATGATCCATCATGAAAAGTTCTCCAAGAATGAAACACAATCTGGAATGTCCAAAGTAATTTTTGAGTGCACAATTTCATTTTTGGGATTTGTGGGTCTCATTCGAGAGATTGGCACAAATTATTTTAGAACTGACTCCAGTAAGTTTTGTTAAAGGACTTTTGAGCATAACAGGACTGTGGGCACCATTGTAACTTGCGTACATTTGCATAACAAAGCAATGAAAGTCATGGGATAAAAAACTGCTTCCAACTTAAATACTAAATGTTTTTCACTCATAAACCAAATAATTTTCAGGAAAAGTAAAGAGGTCCTGAGATTTAACCATAAATGCACCAACTTTACCAGACAGAGGTTGAACATGGAATGTTAGATATTTGTTTAACTGCTGAAAGTTTGATCTAAGGATGACCACCTGTAATCCAAACACCACTGGCCATTTCTTGACCTCCCAAGATCTCAATTATGTTTTTAGATCCTGCACGGATGTCATCTGCTGCCTGCTGTTTTTCATTTGCGTCCTGCTTATGGTGGCATGTTCTGTGTTAGGTAAGGACCGTGTACATGGACAGGTATTCTGTGTTAGGTAAGGATCTTGTACATGGACACTTTTTCTGTGTTAGGTAAGGACATTGCACATGGACATATGTTCTGTGTTAGGCAAGGACCTTGCACATGGATACTTGTTCTGTGTTAGGTAAGGACCTTGTACATGGACACATGTTCTGTGTCAGCTGAGTCTTTGCACTTAATACCAACCTAAATTTGACCAAAGTCGTAAATGAAACTACTGATTCAAATCGGTGAAATAGAAATGCTTTGATTATTGTGTATAAGTTTGAGAGATGAATGTCTCATTCCCCACAGGCTATGTGCGTGGCGATCCTATCAAGCTCATCTACCCCACGGACAGTGATGGCAACCTGTGTGGATATGGGGATTATGCGTATGTATCAAAAAGTCTCAGATCAAATTGGTAGAATGATGTACAGTGGAAGTTTTCTAAACCAGCACTTACTGGGCTGAAGAAACCATTCCGGTTCAGACAATGTGTCAGTTTGTAGAGCTGATGATAATTGTACAAGCCACAGATGGAATGAGATTTTGTACCGGTGTTGACAACTTTCAGGATTGGACAGATGCTGGTTTTGACAGCTTCCACTGTGGCTGTAGATTGTTGGGCACCATCATGAGTTATCTACATCATCTGATGAGGATGGTAGGGTCATAGTTCAGTGTCTTTGATGCATCACAGTGAAAGATGATAAAGGTGACACTTGTACTAAACTGTCTGGCTGCTTGGTATTTAGAAAGTACAAGCAATTTTAAAGACCCTTTTGAAAAAAATGCAGATTAGATCTGGGTTAGAATTGAATATCGACAAGCCAAGTTTTTTTTAAAGAGGCAGCTGAAGGATTCAAGTGGTTAGACTCTGACTTGGTTCATTATGAACATCACATCCCAGATGCATGAATTGGTGCTCATGATGTCAATCACTGGATTATCTGACAAGCTTATTTACAAACTACTGTCATTTAGCTGGAATACTGCTATATGTTGGGTTAAATAAAGCAGTGAAATGTTGTATTTCAGATCCAAGCCCAACTTGATGTTTTTCGACCTGCTGGAATGTGCTAAAATGGGAGTTGGTGTCATAACATTTGGGTGCCCTACGCCTCAGGTAATTTAAATATAGTAGGGGCATCGTCTCTACAGAGTTGTGCCCCTTGACCAAACCAGGATCAGCAGTTTATGGAATGGAATTACACATTCCCACTGCTTTTGATTGGTCTTGATCACTATTTGTGGAATGACCAAATCATCAAGTCAGACTGAGCTGACATGATTGAGGATACAGTCTGGTGCAAGATTATCATAAATATTTACATATAAAATCTTAAAGTCACTATATCACACCACATTTCTCTGAAGTATTTCCTTCAGTAATACCAACTATCAGCCCTCAGGTGAAACAACCACGTAATTTATTTTTCAAAAATTGCATATTTAGATTACAATATCAAATTAAAAAGATCAAATGGATTAATGCAGTGTTTAATTATATTACATCTGAATATTATTCAAGTGAACCCCATAGAGTTATGTCCCTTGGAGAGTTCTTTACAAGTATCCTACACACAACTTGTGATTGAACGAGAACTGGTTCTTGAACATACACTTGTCTCTGGAAATCTGGCACCGGAAATAAGCTGGCCCTGTTTCGCTGACTGCATGTATGAAGGGAGGCAGGAACCAGCTTAATAGCAGAAGTAGTGCCTTGCAAGTCATACAGGTCTTATAAATGACCAGCTCTGATTCTTGGTTTGTTAACACCATTGTTAACAGTGATCATAGCTTTTTCAAAATACTGTTACAGAGGAAGCTAAATTTTATAAAACGAATGCTGCCAAAATGGAGACATTTTACCGTCCTGCATTGACTTCGGCTTCCTGGTGATGACGTAAATTAAGTGCTGATCAAGAAACTTATTATGGACCCGTGAAGGTCCCTGGGTAGAATAGGCCTTCAGCAACCCATGCTTACCATAAAAAGTGACTATGCTTGTCGTAAGAGGTGACTAACAGGATCGGGTGGTCAGGCTCACTGACTTGGTTGACACATGCCATTGGTTCCCAGTTCTGCAGATTGATGCTCATGTTGTTGATCACTGGATTGTCTGGTCCAGACTCGATTATTTCCAGACCACTGCCATATAGCTGGAATATTGCTGAGTGCGGCGTAAAACTAAACTCACACACTCACTCACTCAAGACACTATGGCCAGTGGCTGACCACCTGCATCTTTGTCCTGATCCAGGTGTGTGTGGCCAACTGTACTAGCACGTACTATGTATACCTGGAGACGAAGGCCCTGGAGACAGCAGCAGGAGGGATGCTGACGTCTGAACGGAACAAGATGCTGTGTAAAAACAATGTAGATCCCACTGCCACTGTAAGTATATAATCACTAACGATTTGGAGACGTTTGTTTGCTATATATAATTGTAACATATAATCCTATGAAGATCATGAGGTGTTGCGATACTTTTTTCCATGAGTATATAATGGACTTCAACCTGGTGCTGTCGGTAAAGCAAATGTAATGCTACGACTAAGGCCAAAATATAACATATATTATATTTGGGATTACACTTTCTTAGTAAAGTACAAATTCTAATACTTTTTTGAGTTAAGTCTCATTTAGGATTCAAACCCACACCCTCAGAGTCAGGCACCTAATCACCATCACACAAAGTCAGAGGCCTAACCCGCTCAGCCTCTGTGACTGCCCCTTTACTAAGAAAGTGTAACCCCAAATATAACATATGCTACATATGACCACTTTCTAAATGGCATTGTGTAATCATATGGCCAAAATAGTTTTGCTCAACACCAGTCAGAATCAAATATTCTTCAGTGTCTTCAGAGTAAAGTTATTTACAGGTTTCAAAGGGCGGTAGGTAGCCTAGTGGTTAAAGCTTTTGCTTCTCACTGCCGAAGACCCAGGTTTGATTTTCCATATTCTACACATGCCCATTTCTGATGTCCCCTGTCGTATTATGTTGCAGGAGTATTGCTAAAAGGGCAGTTTTCATACAAGTTTACTCACTGCATGTTGTAAGGGGCCATTCATAATCATTAGTGGCTTGTGGGGGTGGTGATGATTTTTATGGAGAAGCATGGACAATGTGAATGACGCCCCTACAATTATTTGCAACGTCAGTGGCACCCATGCCCCCTTGCCTCCCATTTTATGTACAAACATTGAGCATCTGTACAAAATTTATGACCCGTCCTTCTCCAGAACAAAATGGGTGACACCCTTAAAGTCATCATTTACCCTTTGTGACTAAGCCATAGATAATGTACAGTCCCATGTGAGGCCACTTAGACTCTTTGCCATACATGGAAAACGAACATCGTACAACCTGCCGCTTGTCACTGTTTGTTGGATGTTAGGGATTGTAGAATAATTGAAGCTGGCTGTAAATAGGAATGTTAACAATCTGCATTTTTGCCAAGGTGGCTGGTAGTTTATGACCACATGCTGTATGCGAAGTTCATGCCTGTAATGATGCGCCTAGGTAACAGAGTTACCTCCCCTAGATTAGTCATGATATGCTTTGGTAACAGTTACCTCCCCTAGATTAGTCTGCATGTGCCTAGGTAGATTAGCCACGATGTGCCGAGGTAAGAGAGTTACCATCCCTAGATTAGTCAGCATGATGTGCCTGCACACAAGTCTACCATAAGGGCATATTTAATTTGTGTTTATTTACATCACTGCTGAAAGTATTAGTCCTACTTAAACATGTGTTTTTGTTACTGATGAAATGTTCTCACACCCACTAAATCCTAATTAACAACAGAATTCACATGCATCGCTATTGTTTTGAGGGATAATCAATTCACATCAAATGTCCTCTGAGAGATTAAGAATGAATACTCTTAGTCATGTGGTAAATAGTACTGATGTGACACATACACATGCATGTGTGCACAGATCTTTCTGTCTGGATAACAAGATCATGTTAAAATGGAATTCTATGGGAATGGTTTAAAAATTCTCCGGGCCTGGAAACGTGGGGTCCAATTACTGAATTTGGCAAGTACAATTTACTGAATGAACGGTTCCTGTCATATAAAAATTGTATGAAAGGTGGAGTTTCTGGATATGCGGGTTCTGAGTAAATGAGGTTCGACTGTATTTCATTATTAAATGTTTGTTGTATTTGTGTTCCAGTCGGATATTCAGACTCTGATAGACAACACAGACTGTGCCCCATACTATGTGGAGAATACTGCAGGTTCGTCTTGACTCATGTCCACTCAGTTCACCCAGGGATACTCTACAACAGGGATAGGTCACTCTCTTGCTTTCTTAACCATTTATACTAATTAACATGTGCCTCATCATGCTCCAACACACACAGTGATGTGGCTCGTTCCCAGCACAACTTCACAACAGAACTTCAGCCAGTTTATTGAATCAGTCAGAATTTTACAATCAATCAATGAATGAATTATATTAGTGAGTGAGTGAGTTAAAATTTAACGTCACGTTGTCAGTATTGCAGCCATTTCGTGACGAGAACAGTTTTTGTCAGTATTCACCCCGATACATGTATTAGATTAAAACCTGTCATCAGACCACAGTAAAACTACTAGAATATCACGTCTCTTAATTTAATTTTTTTTTTTAATGTGTACGCTATCATAAAAAATATACCTCAAGACAACAGTACAGTCTAAGAATGGGCTATAGATCACTAGCAACTGAAGGTTGATCACCATACTAAGGACCATAGGGACTTATGAATTATAGTAAGAATTATGAGCAAGAATTATGTGAATGAATGAAAGAAAGGAAAAGAATAAAAGAAAGAAGTAGATATGTGAATGAATGAAAGTATAAATGATACATTGCGGCCTATGAAACTCTCACTATTACTTGCAAACACATTTCACCTGATAGTATATTCCCCTCATAAAAATTAATAATAATAATAATAATAATAATGAATTTATATAGCGCCTGCTTCCAAAAAAAGTATTTGCTCAACGGCGCTGAAAGGTGAGAGTAAGAAAACCCTATGAGAGGGATAATGTGAATAGATGGGTTTTTAGGGCTTTTTTGAAAGAGTCTTTACAGTTGATTTCTCTGATGGTGATAGGAAGGCTGTTCCAGAGTAGTGGGGCTGCAACTGAGAAGGCTCTGTCACCCATCAAGTGATGATGTCTTAGTCTTAGCAGAGACGATGGTCTTTTCCGTCGAGTTCCTGGCTTGTGATGTTCCCGAGGGTGTTAAGTGCATCCCTGCCGAATTGCAGATTGCCTGTGTGTATGTGAAAGATGTTTTTGAAATAATAACTAGAAACACTCAAACAACAGCGTGTAGTATTTCAATGGTGGATCAGAACAGATCGGCAATATGTCACGTTTTTCACACACCTCAAATACACCTAACACTCTTTCTAAGAGTATGGTACTATCACTATTACGTGTAAACACATTTCACCTGATAGTATATTCCCCTCATTTGAATTACAGGTGTATGTGAAAGATGTTTTTGAAGAAATAACTAGA
Source organism: Haliotis asinina (assembly GCF_037392515.1). Lineage (NCBI taxonomy): Eukaryota > Metazoa > Mollusca > Gastropoda > Lepetellida > Haliotidae > Haliotis > Haliotis asinina. The sequence continues at coordinate 47,860,237 of NC_090281.1, forward strand.
AACACTCAAACAGTGGCGTGTAGCATTTCAATGGCGGATCAGAACAGAAGTTTTTTATCGTCACAATTTAGTCCGTTTTCGCGTTGAATCGAGAATAGAAGCCAGTGAGCTATAAGATAACAAATTGAAACTTTACTCCAAATCAACTGTCCTAACATGGACACTAATACCAATGATTTGACTTAAACTTAAGTGACAAAATAGTTAACCTATCTTCTGCATGTAGGATTTCAGTTGTTACAACACTCAACAAACTTAATCCATTGTTGAAAATAAACCAGGCTCAGTCTTAAATACTACGCTGCCACCATGTAGGCAGCAAGCCGTAATGACTGATGTTAACAATGGGAAGCGGACCATTGCTGAGTATTTGTTTGCACAGAAGCATCTTTGCTATAAAACACTGGGGGGTTAGAAGTGTCTGAAAGCATATATATGCATGCTTAATGTACTTGTGTTATATCATCTTGGTTTTACTTCGCAAAAAATAAGGAAGAAATGGTTGTATTGTACATGATAATAATAAATAATAATTGTTATTTATAAAGTGTCTGTTTCCACACACTGGTGCACTCATAAAGCACTAACACATTATTACCCCAGATAACCCAAGTTGCCTGTTAGGCGCTAGAAGGTTATAGTCACATGACTTATCCCACCAGATACCCATTTTTTCTGGGTCAACAGTGGCAGTTTGGAACAAACTCACTTGCCTAAGGTGAGGCCACTAGTATCATGTGTGTGTCTTTGGGGGACAGGATTGAAGTCCCAGAAACTAATAGGAGCCAAGTTGCCAAACATGGTCTCATGACGTTGCTTAACTTCAACTGATTTGTGACCTGAGCTCTGTGCACAGGACCACATGCCATGTTGAAGTGTTTTTCCCATTATGCATACTTAACGTACTTAAGTGTTTTATCATCTTGATTTTTCTTTTTGAAAACCCAGCTGAAATAAGCATGAAAAAACCATGGTATACCATGGTATACCATGGTAGACCATGGTTCACAGACCATGGTTTCCATGGTCTAGCACGGCTTACCACATCCGGTAAATGGCACCACAGTTTACCATGGTAAAATAAGACCAAGGTCTACCATGGTCAACCATGGCAGAATTAGACCATGGTAAGCCATGGTCTACCATGGTAGCAAGACCATGGTGGCGGTAAATGGCACCACAGTTTACCATGGTAAAATAAAACCGTGGTCTACCATGGTAAAAAGTGACTATGGTGTACCATGGTAAACCATGGTAAAAGAAAAACCATGGCATACCATGGTCTACCATGGTAAACCAGAATAAAATAAGACCATGGTGGACCATGGTCATCCATGGCAAAAATAGACCATGGTTAACCATGGTCTACCATGGTAACGAAACATCATGGTGGTAGTAAATGGCACCACAGTTTACCATGGTTAAGTAAAACCATGGTCTACCATTGCAGAAAGAGACCATGGTGTACCATGGTTTGCCATGGTAAAAGGAGACCATGGTGTACCATTTATTACTACTGAAAAAAATGAGACCATAGTAAGTACAGCATGTTCGTTAGATTGCACAACAGTTTACCATCAGAATAACCTTTGGCTATTGAGACCATGTTGAAAACCAACCATATCACACCACAACCTACATAGAAAATAGATATAGCACGAACACCATGGCATAGAAATCAATTAGAATATCAAATATTAAAGAATTAACATAAAAAGACCCATGCACTGAAAACAAACTGTTTACATTACGAAGACAAAGTTTATTACGAACATTGCCTCAGATTTAAATGAAAGACAATTTGACGATAGCTATTGGAAAGCTCACAGGGATTGTGGGATATCCTGTGCAGCTAGAATTATAAATCCAGTTACACTGCTGAGGAAAAATGGTATGTGGACATGTTCATCTTTTTTCAGAAGACATTATTATTTATTATTTTAAAACAGAAATGGGATGTCCTTCAGTCTGTATCCAGGAAAATGAACTCTTTCGGGACAACATTTCATGCAGTAATATACAATTTCAGAAATCCCATTAGACTATATGATTTAAAAGTAGACACAATGAGAGTCATGACCAACACAGAATTTACAGGAGTGCCCCAAATCATCTACCTGGAAGTTGTACAGGGGGCATCACAATTTCTCTCAGAGGAGACAGGATTATACACACATGTTGGAAGAACCTTCACGAAGAGCTGTGGGGACATCACAGAAGATACCCACATTGCTTCAGGGATAGTGCGTGAGTGAGTGACTGACTGAGTTTAGTTTTGCTCCACTTTTAGCAATGCTCCAGCAATAGCACGGCGACAGACACCAGAAAGGGGCTACACACACTGTACCCAGGAGAGGAATCGAATCTAAGTCTTCAGTTTGAAGAGCAAATGGCTCTGGAATATAACTTAATCTTCAGTGTTTCAACATTAGTACCATTTCTTCAGAACTGTCCAGTGGAAATCTGAAAAACACACAAACAACATTTAATAACAGTGTTTCCCCATTTCAAAGGTTCTTAAGCAAATATTGAAATTGTGTTATTTAATTGTATATTTATAACTGCTGAAAAAATGTTAAGTATTTTCCCATACTTCGGATATTTTTTCACCTGAGTATTATACTAAATCATGTTATTTAAAAACATTTCTATACATTAATGACTTTGAATCACTTTCTTTTAATGTGAAGAGTGTATATCAGTAGCAAAACATGCAATAGAAGTCAAAACACCAAACTGGCTTCCAAATCACTTGCCTACATTCATAACCAAATACAATATTCTGAAATGATGCATAAAATTTCATAACACTTATAATAATCAGCACTATCATAATATTGATAAAAACGTATCTCAAAGTATTTGAACCTATTTCCACGTTAAATGAATGGCAAAATGTACTGACACATTCAGTATTGGTTTACAAACAGCAGTTATTACAAAGCTGAATACAAATTTATACGATAGAAAGAAAATGGAATGTCCATAAACGTGCCTATAGCAATTACCTCCCTTTTATGATCATTTGAGTGTATTTTATTGTGTGTGTAATCTGAGAACAAACGGAATCTTTCAGGCTGACCTTACAGGCACCGTGAACTTTGACACCTTGTGCTACACAATTTTTTAAGTCATAACGGTTTTTAAAGTACCGTTAGATACTGATCGTGTCTTAACATAAATGAACGGAACATATTACATAAAACCTCAAATTAACGTTCATCACACATTATTCCTTCCGTTTGAGAGATATTCACTGAGAATGTACGACATAAACACTTCATACATTGCTATATATGTTATTGTTACATTGTCTTACGTCATTCTAATCAAAGAGTGATGCTTACCCCTTTACCTATGTTCGTATGCGAACCTTAAGGTACTCAAAACAATTTAAATATCGGGGCACTCAAAACGATTTCAATATTGCTGTTGTTTACTTACCGCTCGTGCTCATCTCCATTGGAAATCAACCTAGCTGAGACGTATCCATCGGCATAAATCTAATCTATTCCTTCTTCACATATCCAACATTGGATTATCCTCCAAATCCGTGAATCGCTAATACGTTAGGTTATTCTTCGCTTAGATCGTTGTCTGTTGGCAAAAGTTGTGTTTGGCGCCTCTCGCTCGCTTTGCGCGCTCACACAGGTGTACGTGACACATAGCACTAGCAGCAATGGCATCGTGCCGCGAAGAGATCGTCCCCATTCGGCTTGTCCCGGAATGGTGCGAGTTAGAAGTGGAAACGTATTTTTTAAGAAAAAAATTAAAGCCAACACGTTTTCATAGATATATACACATAGATCTACTACGACCAGGAATATAATCGTAACTGCATATGTAATAAATAAGCTGTACGGTTAGCGCTCATGAAGTCGCAATAGATTACGGAAGAACGAAGGGCGTGGCCGTGTTTGGCGCGAAAATCGGAGCCATGTACCGCGCGTTCGTGTTACTTCACAACAGTGGATAATTTCTAATCTTACGATGTAATAATGGCTAGAATTACAGTATTTCGGCATAAACATCGAAATTTGAATAAATATATATGTCGTATTATTTTCAACGGTGGGAATTGCGAAAACTTGATGTTCTGTGTGCACACGTCCCTTGATCGATTTGTTCGATCTGTGGAAGGACAGTTTATGTACATATCCCCGCCCATAAATTTAATTTCATTAGTCAAAATTGACCTAATTTCTTAATGGTCGTATTTGCACGTGGTGAACAGAATGTGACCGTGAAATGTGTTCAAAAGTGGAGAGCACTGATTTTTTTTTTCAACGGGTAGATCGACGTACGTGTTTGGAAAGCTGTAAAAAAACCCATCGATATCAAAATTCTTTTCATCATTTCTTTCTGTTTATAGTACCAAGTGAATTGTTTTGTTGTTTTTACTGTTTTATGTTTTTGCTTCACCATAAACAATGCGAAAGACGTTCTTATAAGTATCTGCTCACTTGCGATCGAGAAAATCACGGGAGAAATTCAATGAAATGAGACGAATTTGACAGCGTACTTCAAAGTTTTACTTTATGGATTAACTAACAACTAGTCTCTGAAATGAACATATTTTACTTAAAAAAGTTCATATTGAAAATACTATAGTATAATACTATAATAATATAATGAAATAGAGCGCTGAGACTTTCTTCATTCGCAGAAGCTAAGGGAATCTACAATCTGAGAACAAACGGAATCTTTCCTTACAGGCACCGTGAACTTTGACACCTTGTGCTACACAATTTTTTAAGTCATAACGGTTTTTAACGGACTTTCTTCATTTGCAGCCTGAAGTTAAGGGAATCTACAATCTATATTTTCTAGACTTACATGGGTATTCTTGGATATATTTGCGTCAGGGTCTGTACTTTATGGATTAAATATCAATATTCAGGGCAATTAGAAAACCTCTACAGTATCAACTAGTTGCGTAGCTATTAACAAATGGTGAGTTTTTCGTTGAACTGTCTATATTGCTGAGACATTGTTTAGCTTTTCTGTCGTACAATGTTTGTTGTGTTTATTTTAAAACAAGAAGAAAAAGGCACCCACACACAAAAACTAGTATTAGAGACGAGATTTACACAGTTTAATGGACAACTTTAACAAAGGGATCGGGAGAAATAAACCATGCCTATTATATTTTCAGATGAACACAGGGTTATTTTTGTTTTGCTTTTCCAGAGTATAAGACGTCAGTTGTTTTGTTTGTGTATCTCTGCAGCAAATATTAGTAAAATCAGTGAACAGTTCCGCTTATGATTATTTTTATGACATCGTGTTCTATTTTTTTTTATTAAATCACACTACATTTTAACACTCACTGAGGTGTTAAGATTTAGTTGTTTAATGCACACAAATGTAAGAACAAGGACCTACAAGATTTGTTATTCATAAATGAAACACAGAGTCATGAAACCATCAGGTTTCCCCTTTTAAATTTTTTATTTATCACAGTTTAAAATGTAAAATTTTTCTGTGATGACCATGGTCTACCATGGACTTTCATGAAATGACCATGGTCAACCACTGCTTTGAACGAAAACACCATGTTTTACCATGGTTTTGTCTAGGATGACCATGGTCTGCCATGGCAAAAGGACAATGACCATGGTCTACCATGGTTTCTGGTGATCATGAGTTGTGATGATCATGGTCTACCATGGTAAAATGGAAAAGACCATGGTCTACCATGGTTACTGGTGACCATGGTCTATAATGACCATGGTCTGCCATGATGACCATGTTAGACCATGGTCTACCATGGTCTAGAAATGTTGGTGACCACGGTTTAGCACGGTAAACCATGGTAATACCATGGTTTACTGTGGTAAGCCGTGGTTGACCATGGTCAACCATGGTGCCGTTTCAGCTGGGAGATAAGGTAGAGTTGATCGTATTGTAAATCACCATTAGGTCTTTTTTCCAATAGAATTGGGGCAAACATATTTTTAATTTTGTGTTTATGACCAAAACAAATTGTACTGAGGGCAAAAAAGTCTGGAACAACATGAAAGCACAAGTGTTCCTTTATTTTTTTCAAGGTTTCTACACAAGCTATGCACTATAAAGTTTGTGATGACACCTTGGAAAAAAATGAGGGAACACTTGTCCTTTCATGTGATCTCTTATGTTTTTGCTTCAGTATTTTTTACATTTGGGATCATTTAAAAGAATGTTTTTCAAACACAAAATGGTGTACAGTGGGAAGGAACAAACTTTGAAATGGTCACCTTTTCACTTCTGATGGCTCACAGGAGTACAAAAGCGCTGATTTTGTATTGTTCATGAGGACATCCTGTTCTTTTGGCAGTCAGGAAAACAGTCTTGGGTGCTTATTCTGTAAATTAATAGTTTTATTTAATAGTCTATAAGAATATAAATAAAATTGTGCTTTGTTTATCCATTCTTGACAGTGATTGGTCGATGCATACCATCCATATTTGGACAAGTCGCAGATCTCGCCTCTGACCTCACGACATCAGGAGGTTATGCTCTTCAGGCAGCAGATGGCACCAATGTGACAGGGAATGCCCTCGACAGTGCCAGCTAGTGAGTTGATCAGATCTGTTTTAAATTCTGTCAAGACTTTACCATATAATTATCATGTTTATTGTCTCTGATTGTAGTGTTAACTTCTTGGCTACATTGCACAAAGAAATCTTAGTGCATTGACTTTAGTGAGTCCATGATAATGTATGGGAGTTACGATTAGCTCAACACTAAAAAGGTTGTGTGGAACTTGGCCCCAGGCCTGACTGTCCATCCAATATGTCTCAAGCTCTGGTTAAATTTTGACGCTGTTGATGTTCACAATATCAATCACTGGGAAGGTTGAGAGTACAGGATGCTGTCATGCATGTCATGACATATGTAGTTTGTTGACATAATGTTTGATGAGAATACCATCTGTTGCAGCTACTTGGCTTTGTTCTACCAGTTCAAGGAGTATGGGGAGCTTGTATACAAGGATGTTGTCGCATCGTGGTGGATGCTGTTAGTGTGAGTACTGTACTCATGACATCCGGACTCAAACATTGCTGCCAGTTAATCAATGTCACCTGAGTGTGGAAAGTATGACTGGACAACTGACTATGTATGACCAATTGTCTGACTGTGTCTGACCAACTCACTGACTGTGTATGACCAACTCTGTGACTGTGTATGACCAACTCTCTGTACGACTAACTTTCTGTGTTTGACTGTGTATGACCAACTCTCTGTGTATGACCAACTCTCTGTGTATGACTTTGTATGACCAACTCTGTGTATGACCAACACTGTATGAATAACTTTCTGTGTAAGAGTGTGTATGACCAACTCTGTGTATGACTCCACGCGACCAAGTCTCTGTGTATGACTGTGACCAACTCTCTGTGTATAACTGAATGACCAACTGTGTGTATAACTGTATCTTTATTGATGACAGCGGCCTGGGGATGGCGATGCTGGTGGCTATGATCTGGATTGTACTGCTGCGGTGGCTGGCCGGCATCATGGTGTGGATCACTATATTTGCTCTCCTTGGGCTCCTGGGGTTCTGTAAGTATATATCTTCACTTCTTCAGAAGGCTAAGTGTTGCTAATTTGATCAAGTTCAATGATGTACAAGCTTTGCTCATACCACCTTCTTATATTTCGTGAGTGTGATGTTTCAATACTAAGAATATTCTTGTACTACTGTGAAACAAGTAGTCCTATTAATTTCATAAAGAGTGTCTATATTGTACTATCGGATAAAGCCGACTGTCAGATAAACAGGATTAAAGAGACTTGTCTGTATTAATTTATTCTGACTGCACACACATAAAAACGGATCACTAATTTTGGCATTTCATATCTTCTACTACCTTTACCATTCTATCATAAATTCAGGCGTTTTGCACAGTCAGCAAAGTCAATATCAATATAGTCATGCTGTAGTGTGTGTTGGGGTGGTGGGGTAGCCTAATGGTCAAAGTGTTCACTCGTCATGCTGAAGACCCAGGTTCAGTTCCCCACATGGGTACAATGTATGAAGCCCATTTCTGGTATCCCCTGCTGTGATATTGCTGGAAACTCAATTTACAACAAAAACAGTGAGTGAGTATGATTTTACCCTGTTGTTTTTAGCAATATTACAGCAATATCATGGCATGAGACACTAGAAATGGGCTTCACACATTGTGCCTTTGTGGGGAATCAAACTGGCATGGTGAGGGGATGCTTTAACTACTAGGCTACCCCACCAGGAAAGCAATGCCTGTAGAATTTTGTTCTGATGAGATGTACTCAAATTATTCTTCCTTGTATTTGACAAAGGGTTATATCTGCATTGTTTGTTGAAATTGATTTGGCTGAGATGCGGGTGTGTATAGAATGATTATTAACATGCACGTGTTCTCGACAGTTGGTGGATTGAACTGGCAATGAATGAGTTCAGTTTTGTGCAACACCCAGCAATATACCAGCTATATGCAGGTGGTCTGAAAATAATCAAGTCTGGACCAGGCAATCCAGTGATCCACAACATGAGCATCGATCTGCGAAATGTTAACCAATGGCATTTGTCAACCAAGTCAGCAAGCCTGACCACCCGATCTCCTTTGTTGCCTCTTGTGACAAGCATAGTTGTCTTTTATGGCAAGCATCAGTTGCTAAAGGGCTATTCTATCCCGACCTTCAAGGGTCGTTGGCAGTGAATGTTTAATATAATGCAGTTGCATCTGTCTATTGACTTGAACTTGGTTTGGGATTGACTCATTTGTCTATATTTGTCCATATTGGACAAATACTTCTCTTACCATAGACACCGCCACAGTGAACTTTGAATTCTTCAACACCATAGTCTGTGGCATACTGTAGGGTTTACTGTCTCAATATGGGTCCAGACACAGGCTCACTCTCACTGCATGTAAAGGAAGACTTTATGAGAGAAAACCGCATTGCACAGTCTTGATTTGACAGATTCCAATGTATTTTCATTGAATCTCTGACCGGTGTGTTTGTATAATATTTGACAATGATTCAATTTCCTTTATGATTATGATTTGAAAATCAAGTTGAGCTCAGCTAAATAATGTTGACAGACAGTAATAAGTTATGACTGTAAGTACATTGCATATCAGACACTCTCACACTGAAGGCACCTGTTCAATTCCCCAATTCAATTTAATAGGTGCAGTGTGTGAATTTCTGCTGAGCCTGCAGTGATATTGCTGGAATATAGCTATAAGCGACTCACTCACTCACTCACTCACTCACTCACTCACTCACTCACTCACTGTTTTCATTTCAGCAACGTACTACAGCTATTCAAAGTACTACGAGATGAAGACTTCGAACACAACATCCACATACGGCTTCTCACCATCTTTCGCTGCCAACTTCAACTACTTTCTGTCCCTACAGAAAACATGGCTAGCTTTCGGTAAGTTGTACAATTTTCTCTTTGCGGAAGTGGTCTCACTCAATGCAGCTGAATGCTCATGCTGTTGGCCACTAGTTTACCCAATCAAGGATGCTGTATATTGTTGAACAAATTTGGGGAATCATAATTATATTTTGGGATATTTTAATGGAAGGTAATGGAAGATTTCCTTCTCTAAAACATATATTCCCAAAACTATTCAAGACATGTGACTTTTTTTGCTCCATATAAATGAGCGTTTTAATGACCTTAAGCAACAACTGAATCTTTTACACAGATATATGATCTCTTTTCTCTGAAATGTCATATGCTTCATCTCATAGTGTTGATGAGATCTACTTGTTTACTTTTGAGGAAAACAAATCTATGTTTGGCTGTAATTTGTTTTTGGTTTTACATGTTTTTATGATAGTATTTTCAAAGTGAACGCCAGTACTGTGCTTGTATATAGCAAGTCAAGGTCCTTTATAACTTTTACATTGTGTACTCTTAAAAAAGAGTAGGGGAACCTGAACTGTCAATTTGGATAGGACGTACAAGCGTTAACAAACTTTTCAAGAAATTATTACATCTTATGTAGCACAACAATTTCTGACAATGTGATCCAGTAATCAGCCAATTACAACAATTGTTGGCTGCTGAAGGTGAATATTATCCAGTATCGTCCTTGATGTGTACTTGTTGATTGTTTCAGGGTGCATCTCGGCAACCATCACGACCATCTACCTTCTTCTTATTCTCTGTCTGTGCAGCAGGATCCGACTTGCAATCCAGCTCATCAAGGAGGCTAGCAAGTGGGTAATGAGAGGGCTTCATAGAAGATGGGAGGACTTCATGGGTGATGAGAGGGTTTCCTAGAAGATGGGAGGGCTTCATGGGTAATGAGAGGGTTTCATGGAAGATAGGAGGGCTTCATGGGTGATGAGAGGGTTTCCTAGAAGATAGGAGGGCTTCATGGGTAATGAGAGGGTTTCATGGAAGATAGGAGGGCTTCATGGGTAAAGAGAGGGTTTCCTAGAAGATAGGAGGGCTTCATGGGTAAAGAGAGGGTTTCCTAGAAGATAGGAGGGCTTCATGGGTAATGAGAGGGTTTCATGGAAGATAGGAGGGCTTCATGGGTAAAGAGAGGGTTTCCTAGAAGATAGGAGGGCTTCATGGGTAATGAGAGGGTTTCATGGAAGATAGGAGGGCTTCATGGGTAAAGAGAGGGTTTCCTAGAAGATGGGAGGGCTTCATGGGTAATGAGAGGGTTTCATGGAAGATAGGAGGGCTTCATGGGTAAAGAGAGGGTTTCCTAGAAGATAGGAGGGCTTCATGGGTAATGAGAGGGTTTCCTAGAAGATAGGAGGGCTTCATGGGTGATAAGAGAGTTTCATAGAAGATGGGAGGGCTTCATGGGTAATGAGAGGGTGTCATAGAAGATTGGAGAGCTTCATGGGTGATGAGTGCACATTGTGTGTGACGTGAAGGCCTCAGAGGTGATGGGAGGGCCTCCTGGGTGATGGAAGGACTTTATTGGTGAAACCAAGATATCGCGAGAAGCCTATGCGGAAAGCCTATTTGGTCGTTTGTCCCTTCTCACAAGGACATGTGAGAATCTGAGGTAGTATAGATCCCGAGCCACAAACAAGGACAGCTTCCAACATGGCAGACGTCTTTGAGACCCTGCTAGAGAAGTGTCCCATGTCTTGTTAGGAGGGTGATCTGAACTGGATAAACCTTAGGGATGGTCTCAGCTGAGTGTGTCTCAGTCAGTGATGTCAGCTTGGTGAGTTACAGTGGGTGATCTCACCTGGGTAGGTGGATGTCAGTGATGTCAGCTTGGTGAGTTACAGTGGGTGATCTCACCTGGGTAGGTGGATGTTAGTGTTTAGGTGGATGGGCCTTAGCAGCTGTATGGACTACTATGTTTGGTTGGCTGGTTTGTTGATTGATTTGCTAGACCACAATGATTGGATGGTTTGGTGTTGGGGGGATTGTTAAGATAGATAGTGACTCTGTTTGGTTTTACAGTTTTACAGTATTGCTTAGGCAATATGTCACAGCATGAAAGCCATGTCACATTTGGTAATGTAAGACACATTTGTTACAGGGCAATCGGCAGCATGTTCTCCACCTTGTTCTGGCCTGTCATTCCTTGGATCCTGGAGATCGCCTTCATAGCCTACTGGGCAGTCAGTGCAGTGTATCCTTCATACAGCACCAGCAACAACAATATTGTTTACTGCATAGAGTGACGTTTTGATAACAACGTAATGTAGCTTGATAACAATGTAAGATTCTAATAAAGTGGTATGTTTCAGTTTTGACTTACCAACATCTAGATTGCTGATCAAACAATTAACAACAATGTCTCTTTTTACTTTTGTCATTTATGGAACAGTTGATTCAATAAACTGATCTGGAAGACTGGGGTCAAAACTGGATAGATATACACATGAACATCCCAGCGGATCGTATATTTTAGCCCCGTGGAGTTATCCAACGTTTGTTTTCAAATGTTTTGTCTGATATCCCCAAGTACAAGGTCTCCGTACATGAAGCTAAGGCTTGGACGATACATTCTGTCACGATTTTACCTACAATATGACGTGTCTTGATACATACACCTTGAAGGAATGACACAGCATTAAGAATTGAAATAATTTATTTCTAGGTACTTGTGTATAACAATAACATTACTGTTATAAACAAGCAAGTAATTTTATCATACTTGCGTATATTTTTCTAGATAAGTACTTAAACATGTTTAAGATAATACTGTTTTGAAAAAAAGTTGAGTATCTTTTTGTATCGATACACCAGTCACCAATACGATAGCTGTATCAAACCTATATGTATCGCAATGCATTGGTGCATTGGTGAATCATCCCTGAGTCCTTCATGAAGTTGTGGACCAAGTAGCACTCTGTAAAGAATGGTTCAGTTGACTCAAGCCTTTCACACAATGTTACATTATTGAGTAGAAAATTTGTTTCAAAACATTGATTACATGAAGAAAGACGTTTTTTTTAAAAAGGCATATCTTTTGTCTTGTGTTTCTGCTTTATAAATATACACGTGCTTGCTGAAAGGATATGTCCCTAACATATAATGTTAATGATGAGGAACATAGTTAAAAATATCTATTTATCCTTATAAGTAGACATCCAAGACACTATTGGCTGTCCATCACAAAAACTTTTATTTAGTTAATCATATTTTTTATCTCAAGTCTTATATCTGACAGTAAAATTCTTCATCAAAATTTGAAAATCTGGTTGTATCTGGTTGAAAAATTCTTAGATGAAAAAATAATGACTTTTCTGTCAGAATGATCTGATCTGTGAGGTATGCATCTAAACCTTAAGTTTTATTATCCCTCACTGCAAGGTGGGAGGGAGATGGGGGTTTGAGCTTAGTTCATTAGTCCGAGGTGATGGGAACAGATTTTCTCAGTAAGCGTTGTGGACAAGGAAACGAAATGTGGTATGTGTTTTTAGGACATAGTAAGGGATCATGGAAGATCCGCTCAGAGGAATGGGACAGATTGATTATTCTTCATGCTGGAAGCAGCAGCGAGGGTTTCCTAGCTGGTTGGGATTTGGTGTTCAGAGGCAAGTCCAAAGACAATAGGAGTAGTATAGGGAATGACAGTTCTAAAACACTTCACATATAGAGTGTGCTAAAGCTAAGCAAAGCTAAGCAAAAGCTAACCAAAGCTAAGGAAATTTCCTTAGCTTTGCTTAGCTTTTGCTTAGCTTTGCTTAGCTTTAGCACACTCTATATGTGAAGTGTTTTAGAAATTTCCTTAGCTTTGCTTAGCTTTTGCTTAGCTTTGCTTAGCTTTAGCACACTCTATATGTGAAGTGTTTTAGAAATTTCCTTAGCTTTGCTTAGCTTTTGCTTAGCTTTGCTTAGCTTTAGCACACTCTATATGTGAAGTGTTTTAGAACTGTCATTCCCTATACTACTATAGGGACTACCATACAGAGATGAGTGGAAACATGTTGTTTTCGAGGAGGTTCAAAATTAGTTGGTTACAGCTTTGCTAAATAAATTAATCATTATCATCATCGACAATGCACCATATCACAGCGTGCAGTACCCAAACAGCAAACCTCTGACGTCTAACAATCCTAAGGGTGACATGATTGCTTGGTTTAAAAAATTCAAAGTGAGAGAAGGTCATGTGGAACTATTTTTTGTTATCACCATGTCATGGTAACCTAAATCCATTTGAGATGATATGGGATATCTAAAAGGTGATATTGCAAGATCAAAATACCACGTTTATCTCTTTTTGACCGATTTGCAGTGTAAAATCACTCTTGATATTTAGGCAGTGCTGTAAGAAGGTTACTGGTCTCGTGATGGTCTTCAGCAGGCAACTGTCGCACTCCTCGTTATTTTCATCAACTCTGACTGATGCCACAGATGATAAAGTCACTGTCAGATCATTCAGAATAGATTTTGAGATGCTCCCCTCCACACCGGTCTATTCACATTGCTGCTGTGCACCCCTCCATGCCAACTGTCAATTTAATGTTTATAATGATGAGAGTTTGTTCATTTCTAATTAATGAAAAGGTGTTTTGTATAGGTCATTCATGAATGTCTTGCCTTGTAATATTTAACTACCTTTCTAAACTGATATATTCAATCATGTATGGGGAACCTTTCTAATCAAACAGACTGTAGTGGAGGTGGTAGATGAGGGCCCCATTTTAGTACAACTGTTGTACCGTCTACTCTGTAACATCTACTTACGACAGTTGTAGTGCTATAATAGCTTAGTCTCCCGTGGACTTACATCTGGTGTGTTGTCATATGGTGTATACGGTGTATACAGTGTTGAGTCCCGGTAGACCATTACATCCTCAATACTCCTTGACTCGATGAGCTATGTGGCCTCCATGGGTGAAGCCAACTACTATAGCAACTCCACCAACACCTCCACAGATGGCGTCAACTACTACCTACAGAGGATACCCTGCACCCCAAGTGTATGTAGAAGTTTAGAAGGAATCTGATCTTTCATGTTTCCACCCTCAAACTCCCCCACCTCCCCAAATGCACCCTCCTCACTCACCCACCTCCTGAACCTCAAACACGTCTCTCAACTCCCCCACCTCCCCCAACTCACCAGTCTCCCCCACCTCCCTCAAACTCACCCACCTCGGTGATTCACCCACCTCCCCAAAACACCCACCTCACTCACCACTTTCAGCTCACCACCTCCCCTAGTTCATCCATCTCCCCCAAACTCGCCCACCTCAGTGATTCACCCACCTCCCCAAAACACCCACCTCACTCACCTCTTTCAACTCACCACCTCCCCTAGTTCATCCATCTCCCCCAAACTCACCCACCTCAGTGATTCACCCACCTCCCCAAAACACCCACCTCACTCACCTCTTTCAACTCACCACCTCCCCAGCCTCATCCACTTGCCCAAATTCACCTACCAGTCTATGTCACCCAACTCCCAACCTCCCCCAGCTCACCCACCACCTCAAACCTGCCAAAATTCCCAACTCCCCAACCCAGGAATTTATTTATTTTAGCAGCTGTTGATCTCTGAGTGGTTAATGTCCCTTCACTCCATACGCCTCGAGCTGCTTGTCTCTGTCATGGTCAAGGCATGAAGCTCATGCGACAATGATAATCTTGGAACCTGTCTGAAATAAGTTCTGACCTCAATAAATTTCAAATTCCTGTTTGCAGTTATGAATTCATTGAAAACATTAAATGATTGTCTTGTCTTATGATGCTATTTGCCTGTTGCAGAGTTCCACTGCAGGCTCAGTGTGTGAGTTCGTGAAATATGGGGGAGATGAGTAAGTACATACAGAAAAAAATGTAAAAGTTAAGTCTTTTTTAAAAAAATATATTAACAAAATGTATAGATACATTTACAGAAAATGTGCTGAAAATAAAAAATCCACAAAATGTCCATAGCGCTACGAGAATCATAAGCCTATGATAAACCAAAGGGTTACAGGTCGTAAGTTACAAACACTTTGAGGATTGGGACCACACAGCAGTATTTAAGGCCAAGACCAGTGTCCGTCAAATAGTTGTAGACTTAGGCTAGACACTTTTTTTGCAGTTGAACCTCTAGTGTGAAGGAAATCGTAGCTCTAGCTGAGATGATTGTAACTACAATGCCTTTACGCAGATGTGCGACATTCTTAGTGTGAAGGTTGTTTTGTACAGAGGCAGCCTGGTGACAGGTTAAACCAAAGATGGAAATTAATCCTAGTGGCAAGCGAGATGGAAATAAGGGATAGTTTTGGGTCTTTTTTTCTTGACAATTCAGAATTATTGTAAACTTAAGTTTTTTATTTCATGAGCTATTTTTTTCACAATAAATGTGATCAATGTTGATTCAACTATAGTTCCAGCAGCTATGTACTATTGGGAAATGTGAAAAACACCAGAGTTTGAGATTCTATAGCAGTTGTGATAATTGTAGTAACGTAGTGAAATAAAAATATATGTATTTTTTAACATCTTTTGTTTATACATCAGCTATTCACATAGCTAAACTTAAACAATAGATACAGATTTGTAGCTACTGCAGAAAAGATGTGTACGTGTCTGGTTAACTGTTTGTGTTCTTAGGTACACAATCGTCATGCAGGTGTACCTGTTGTTCATGTTCCTGTGGGTTCTCAACTTCATCATCGCTATGGGGCAGATGGTTCTTGCAGGAGCCTTCGCCTCATACTACTGGGCGTACAACAAGCCTGATGACATACCTGCGTTCCCTGTCATCGGCTCATTGGGAAGAACGCTCAGGTAGGTTGTCTTATGGATAGGATATACACTCATGTTGAAATGAGTGTTATGTTCTGAAGACATTTGAAGTTTCTACTATAAGTGTTCATCCAACACACCCAGTGCGTACTGTGCGTATTGCATGAATACATCTAGAAATGGGTTATGAGAGCAGGTGAAATACAAAGTAGTTTAACGTATAAAGATGGAGGTAGACAATACATCATCCCATTCTGCCTTGTTTGTTTGATTCGTACTATTCATTTGTTCATTTTCCGTTTGTTCTCATTCGGTTTTAAGCATTAGACCAGAAGGACTCATTTCATTGTTATACTTGGATACATTGGCTATGGTAGCATTAGATTGTTGAACTTATATTAGAACGCTGTAGTGTTTCAATATTAAACAATTAGAGGTTTCATTCATTTCTTTTTCAGTTCATTTTATTAATTCATCCACTTTAAAACGATCATATTTAGGTCCTTCTAAATCATTGCTAACAGTTGTCATGTTTAGTTCCTTGTCTGATGTAGGCCAGAGGAAAGTTTCAATAATTTGGTTGATTAGGCTTTCAGTTACAGTTATTACACAGCTCTGCACGTTTATTTCCACATGAACAACAGGTTGATATTCTGGCACGTCTTTTTAAAGTAAGGTTTAACACAGGTGTCTTACCTCAGACACTCATGTATGTTCTTGTTGTACCAGGGTGTGATGTTCAGGTATGTCGTTTTCATAGTAAGGATGTATGCTCTGGTATCTTATCACACTTCAAATATTCTAGATAAATCTACTGACCTGTCAACACTCAAGTCATAGATACCAAGAATACCTATCACTGATGAAGATGTTTTACTGATATACAGATTCAATATGCTTCCTCATCAGGTACCATATCGGATCCCTTGCCTTTGGCTCGCTGATCATAGCAATCATCCAGTTTATCAGGATTGCTCTGGAGTATCTAGACTCCAAACTCAAGGGATCTGAAAATGCAGTTGCTCGGTTCTTCCTACGGTGAGTATGTATGCCTATGCTCACCACTGCTCAGAGTTCTATGATAATGATATCAATATATTATGCATATTCAAAGAGTGACAAATCCATACCCGATAGCTTCCTCAAAACATTATTGTACCTTTTAAGAATCGTCTGAGAATTGGTCATCAACAAACATAACATTATACTTCACTGGTTCCATGTATATGATAAGTTGTTCATTGGTCTTGACTTGGGGCATGGGTTGATGTATCTTCGATGTTTGATTATGTTCCCTGAGTCCGAAGTGGACAACATATTTATCTTACCGAACACCTCAATGTTAATTTTGAACTGTTTGAAGCATGGGTACTGGATCGTACACTTCATCCAACCTGTGTGAATCAAATGATTCGAATCTTGCATGTTGCTGTTTTTCCCACAGGTATTGTCTTAGTAAAGTCACCGTGGTCAAATTCCCCTTCTTAATATTCACAGGGACTACATTTGAAAATATTTTCTAAAATTTTTTGGGGGAATGCAAGGCAAACTTTTTCGTAGCTGTTGCTAGATTTTGCAGACAACACATTTGGTACTTCATGGAAATAATTCTTTATCTTGAATACCATTAAATCACATATGATATACAGAAATTACCAATGTTTTTAGAATGCAAATTCATGGAAGGGAGATAACTCTGAATCTATTTTTCTTTGATTTGTACTCGATTTTCAAAACATTTAAAATTAACATTGGGGTGTCCGGTAGGATAAATATGTTGTTCACTAGTCCCTTGGGTCCCATGGGTTGATGTACCCTGGATGTTTGTTTTTGTTCCTTGAGCCTAAACATAAACAAACATCCAGGGTACATCACCCCTTGTTCCCACCCTGACCAGTGAACAACTTAAAATATACATATGGTATATAACAAAAGATGATAATGATGACATTGATGATGGCATTCTTGATAAATGGTTGAGGTGGGGTGGGAAGGAGCAGACCAGAAAAAATCTGGGGTAGAATAGGCCTTCTGCAACCCATGCTTGCCATAAAAGGCGACTCTGCTTGACGTAAGAGGTGACTAGCGGGATTGGGTGGTGAGGCTCGCTGACGTCGTTGACACATGTCATTGTTTTCCAATTGCGCAGATTCATGCTCATGCTTTTGATCACTGGTTTGTCTGGTCCAGACCTAATTATTTACAGACCACCGCCATTTAGCTGGAATAATGCAGGGTTCGATACCCCACATGGGTGCAACATGTGAAGCCCATTTGCTGGTGTCCCTGCCATGATATTGCTGGAATATTGCCAAAAGCAGCTTAAAACAAAACTCACTCAGTCACTCATTATACATGTAGTTGACTGTAGTTCGTTCCTGTTTCCAAATGTGGAAACATTCGGAATACATGTAGCTTTATTCAGGGATCTAAATTAATGTTGTTGAGTACTCTCTTTTACAGTTGTCTTAAGTGTTGTTTTTGGTGTCTGGAGAAGTTCATGAAGTTTCTCAACAAAAATGCTTATATCATGGTAAGTTTCCACTTTGTCTTTCATTGTCGAAGTCAAATATGCTTTATCTTTTGGGTGCAGATGTAATCTTTTATATGAATTTCATTATAATCTGTAAAAATCTATGAACTTCTTATGTTTTATAATTATATGCAGTATGAAGCTCTTTGTTGGTTTATATATAATAACGATGATGATGAAAAGTGGTTAATAATGCGATAAACTCCAGTCACTTGGTGAACAGCACAGCACAGCACAGCACAGCACATTATTACCCCGAATAACCCAAGATGTATGGGAGGCGCCTAGAAGTTTATAGTCACATGACTTATCCCATAGGTGCCCATTTTCTGTGAACAGGGACAATTTTGTATGCTAAATCCTTGAGTGACCTGGCAATATCACAATATAGTTACCCTTGTCCATATTTCAATGAGATCAATTCCACTTGAGGTCAGATAGCATAACAACTTTTCTCCTGGGGCTATCAAATTACATTTCCTCAAATATTTTCTCCTGGGACTATCAATTTATATTTCCTCAAATATTGTGGGTACTGTGTAGCTGTTTTGAGATTATCTAGTTAAACATGCTACCCTTGTCATCAGATTGCAGTTTATGGAAGAAACTTCTGTTTGTCAGCCAAAGATGCATTCTTCCTCATCATGAGAAATATTGTCAGGTGAGTTCCAGGCTCTATTGCCTAACAACAATTGGCACCATCTGAACGCACATTGCCACAAACACTGGGGTACCATGGAAGGGCTTACTAAACCATAAATAGTTATAAAAGGAAACTGTCTATCTGTGTGTGTGTGTCTTTGTGTGTCAGGGGGTGGGGTTGGGGCACGGAGAGAAAGAGAAAGAGAGAGATAAGCAATATTCTATCAAATTATTCTATAAATGTGTGCATTAATGTTTTTATAAATTTTGATGACCATGCTTGTCGTAAGAGACGACTGACAGGATTGGGTGATCAGGCTCGCAGACTTTGTTGACACATGTCATCGGGTCCCAGTTGCACACATTGATGCACATGCTGTTGATCACAGGATGACCTGGTCCAGGCTCAAGTATTAACAGACCACCACTCACTCACTCACTATAAATTTTGAATTCTTGTAATTTTCACTTTCAGGACAGTTGTTGTTGACAAGATGACAGATTTTATTCTGTTTCTCAGCAAACTTGTGGTGACAGCTGCCGTGTGTAAGTAATTACTGGATGCAGGGTGTAGGTCAACTCAATGAAGAGTCAGTTGCAGATCTTGCAATACTCATCTAGATATGTATGTCTGAGAGGATAGAGAATCACATGGCTGTTTGAGAGCTGGTCAAAGCTGATGATTTTAATTTACATATGACTGGCATTAGTCTTCAGGTAATAATGACACTCCAAAAGACTATACCACTGAAGTCCCTGCTCATCATAATATGAAGCCTTTTGAGCGCGTGAAACCACTTGGCTTTACTGCACGGTCGAGTTGCCATCTATGAAGTCAAGTGAAATCACGAAATATGCCATCTCTAGGAGTCAAGTGAAATCGAGATCTACCATTTCTGAGAGTCAAGTAAAAATTGATAGATCTATCACCTCTGGTAAAAAGTGAAATCAATAGATCTACCATCTTTAGAATTCAAGGTAAATCAAGATCTACCGACTGAAAGTCAAATGAAATCACTAGATCTACCATCTGCTGATCTAGTACCAACAATGGTTTCTTTGAGTCTTTGGACTTAATTTAATAGAAAGGCCTATGTTAGTCCTTTCTGAGTGATTCAAACAACCTTAAGCTATCTCACAACCATGTGTTGCAGGTGCTGGAGCGTTCTTCTGGTTCCAAGGCCAGGTGCCATTCTTCACCAACTACGTTCCTACACTAAACTACTACCTCACTCCTGTCATTGTGAGTACTCTCCCATTTGACCTCCAGCATCACATATGTAGTGATGTAGCTGCAGAGTTGTCTCCCTTAGACTTACCAGGGAGCAGTGACAAAGGTTTCAAAGAAAATATTGGCTCTGTTATGTTACCTACAATGTCCTCACCATAAGCTTTCTCACTGTAGTAATAAATGCTGTTTATTTAATGCTATTTAAAGCCACTAAAGTAGAGTCAACTCTCGTTTATCTGACATCGTCAGTTGCACAGCGAAAAGTGAGATTAACGAGGATGTCGGACTAAACAAATGAGACTAAGTTACATTTATTCAACTGGTTACCAATAAAAGTGTCGGATAAAGGGAGGTCAGATTAACGAGACTTGACTTTACTATTCATGATCACTTTATTCTAATAATACCTTATCACATCATCAATGGAGAACTTCCATGACTCTTCCTGCTAGAAAGTCCTCAAGTCTAAGCGTGTGTTGAATACCAATATATCACAACATTCAGAATACATAAAGCAATTTTCTTAAAAGATTTATGGCGTACACTTGTATTTTTACCTTCTTATTTCCAGGTTCAATTTTGAAGTGTGCTGTTGATTTTATCATGTTTGCAATGATTATTTTGGAAAAATCAAGCCTGAAAATATTTCATGCAATATAATTATGATTATAGCTTTCGACTTTTTTCCAAGAGCATTTGATACCATATGTAAGTGTTGTACAAGACTTCATTGAAGTCTATGAAAGACGTTTAGTAGTTAGACGAACATGAATACATGACATGTTTTATGGATAACTTCTTTTTTATTTATTATACAACATTTCAGTGCTATTTCTTGTTCCTTTATCTGGTGTATGGACAAGATTTTGGAGCAAGAATTAGCACTGAAACATTGTATTAAGAATACTAATGAAGTTGTTACCCATAAAATGTGTCATGTATTCAAGACTTGAGTGTGTTGTAACTCCCCTGTAACATTATCAAAGAATTCTCAATAAGTTTCTTCTCTCAACCTGACAGATCCTAACTGTGGCATCCTACCTTGTCGCTTGCTGCTTCTTTAGTGTCTACAGCATGGCCGTCACCACCATCTACCTCTCCTTCTGTGAGTACCGGGTAACTTTGTAGTGGAATCTAGAAGGGAATTTATACAAGACAGACTTGTTTTAAGATCTGACCAAAGTACTGTGTAACTTTGTGTAACTGTGTAACTCACCATATAACTCATTCATTCTCTCCTTTACTCACTCTGTAACTTACCCCTTACCTCATTCAGCCTTTACCTCACTCCTTTCCTCACTCACTCCTCACTTTCTCACTCACTCCTTACCTCACTCACACCTCGCTCGCTCACTCCTTACGTCACTCCTCACTTGCTCTCTCACTCCTTACCTCACTCACTCCCCACTTGCTCACTCCTTACCTCACCTCACTCACTCCTCACTTGCTCACTCACTCATCACTTGCTCGCTCCTTACCTCACTCACTCACTCTTCACTTGCTCACTCCTTACTTCATTCTCTCACTACTTCACTCACTCCTAACCTTGGTCTCTCACTCATTCCTTCACTCACTCACTCTCTGACTGTTACAGTGGAGGACCTGGAGAAGCATGATGGCAGCCCTGAGAAGCCATACTTCATGAGCAAGGAGCTGATGAAACTACTGGGCAAGCGGAACAAGTTCCTGGAATCAGAAAAGAAGTGTTGTTGCTAAGTCAAATTTCTGAGCAGTCTAGACATCGTGACATTTAGCCAAACAACTTACTAGTCTAGATAGTTTGAAATCTGAGCCAAAGAACGTAACTGTCCAAACAGAGTGAGATTTGAGCCAAAGATTTGTAGCCGTCTAAACTATGAGATTTCAGTCAAAGAACTGAGTAGTCTAGACTGTATGAGATTTAAACTAAACAACTTTACTGTCTATTTTTTAATGAGGTCCTTTGCAATACTTGTGAACAACTATAACCACAGACCCTTTAGGATACTGCCATCAGAGATTGAAGTGATATCACTGAAATGCATTTACAAACAAACTGTCTTCTCTTTAAGGACTACATCATGTGATCAGTATGTGAAATAGCTAGCAGCCTACTAGCCCCTGACTAGTGAAAATCCTGTTTGGCCAGTGAATCTCCACAGTCACTGGCCGGACTCACTTGTCCTTTTTTAAATAGATCATCTTGTATGACATGTTCAGTTATTATACACTGTTAAATCATGCAGGATTATGCTCTGATAAATGATGGTATTTTGCTTTTTTTTATCCTTTGCTTAGTTTCTGGACTCTTGTAACTGTCAGTTATAGCTAGCGCAACTGACTAGCAAAATATGGAAACTATTTCGCAACCTTCGGGAAAAGGTATTTGAGTTTTACTGTCCAGGTTTTGTATGAGAGGTAACCAGACGTGATATCCGTTCATATGAGTAATTACCAAACTGATTTTTTACTTCATATTGTCCGTCCAATTTATATGAATGTGTATTCTTGCTGCAATATGAAATATGCCTTGTGTATGCTGTGATTGTCATTAAGGATTCTTCCTGACTTTTAATAAATTGTGAGAGATGTTGCTTGAATTCCCTGGATGTAAATATGTATATACACATGTTAATACTCCAACATGTAATAAAATTCTGCTCCTGGTGAGAAGTTCAGCTTCAGTCTTGTTTGTTTTCAAATGTACTTCCGTTGAAGTAGACCAGGTTTTCTTGGATAAATGTCTGTCAACAAGCGCTTGATGGCCTACAGAACAGCCTCTATTGATGTACCCAGATCCCTTGAATCTGTATATATTGTACGGGGATGCAAGTGGTTGTTGTATTGGTGCCTTTTGGCACAGGTCCATCGTGATGATGTTTCAAATTTCGGAATCACAGATGGAGAAAAACCAATTCAGGTTTTGTCCCATAAACTGACACTGAAGACTGCTGATCCACTGTCTGGAAGGAAGCATTTGCAATGCCCTAAAATAAACTGACCATTTGTTACAATCATTATTGAAACTTTGCTCGGAAAGAGGTCCACCCCAGATGGCTTACCATTCTTCACCCATCTCCTGTTCACACTGGCAACTTCAGCCAGGCTAATACATGTATTAGCAGTAAGTTGAGTTTTTACTCTCACTTGTGACATCAAACATCTTCTTTCTGTCTAAACTACCATTTAGCAGCACCTTGTAATCCTGTTTCCTCCTGTCAAGTACAATGTTCTTATCTCAACATGTAGTGTCACTTCCATGGGAAGGGGATAGGCCAATATGGCCACAAAAAATTACCCCGTTGACCCTAGTCAAAGAGACAACAACCCCTAGTCAGAATGACCGTAGAAAAAGTCAAAATGTCCATACATTATTTTTTCATATTTATATGTATTGTTCTTGATACTTTGAGGATGGTACTTATGTACCACCACCTTGGAATGTAATCATGATGTCATGATCGTTTGCCCACAAGCTGACACAAGTTATCAATAACACTTTGTTACAACTGTAACCCAGCATCAGGACACCTTTGCTGCGGGCTCTTCACCACACTTCAGGGGACACAAGTGAAGATGAAGGTAAGATGCATAAGTATTATTAAACTGACCACTCATCCTTTAACTGGTCGGTTACTAATGAACATGTGTTTACATAAGTTGTGAAACATTCATTAAAATGTGAAACCAGAAGTGCCTTGTTAACTAATTAAGCTTTAATTGATCAATCAAATATTAATATCTGTGAGAGTTGTAATTGTTCTCTAGGAAGCAGCCATAGCAAATCTACAGGCATCTGAACGCTACACTGCTGAAAAGCCGACCAAGTAGGTTTTAGGCGACAATCCAGTACAAAAGTGCATGTGAAAAAAAACTATATATATATACATATATACTCTTCAAAAAAAAAGTAGCAGTCTTTACAGACTTTCCAAACCTGATTGTCCAGAAAGTATTTTGTATAAAGAGAGAGGGACAGTGAAAACTGCTAGTATCTGCACCTAACCGTGTAAAACTCATTAAAGATGAGTCGGCTGTTGTAGGAGAGAGTGATATTCCATCCCAACCTTGTGTGGAGTACCTTGGGGTGCACCTAGATCTGCCACAAATTTTCCATAACCACATCACCAGTTTATCATGTGTTTGCTTCCTTGACATGCGCCGACTTGCTTTTATTAGACCATATCTCACTGATGACGCAGCAGCCAGTCTTGTAAATTGCTTTATCACTTCATGGCTGGACTACTGCAATTTTTTTAATTTTGTCTCCCAGTTGACGAGATCGCTCGACTCAAGCGAGTACAGCACTGTGCAGCTCGTCTCGTGATGAAGTGACGAAAGCATAATCATGTAACTCCCATGCTGCAGCATCTGCATTGGCTGCCTATCGCATTTCGATGCAAATACAAGACTGCAACACTGGTGTTTCGCCATTTTGATGGTTCACTAACGCCATGTCGCTAACCTGTCCAGAGAACTTTCTACATATAAGGCTCCACGAACCCCAGTGAGAAATTGTTAAAAGGTCCGAATTACAACTTAAAGTCAGCTGGACTGAGCTCTTTCAAATACAGTGTGCCCTCAGTTTGGAATGCTCTTCCAAGTGAACTCAGCAATTCCCAAGTGCATTCAAGACTGTTTTAAAAACATTCTTATTTAAACAGGCTTACCCGTAGTGTGTTCTTTTCTATCCAATTTTGTTTTTGTAAGAGAAATGCGCAAAAAGTCCTTTCGGAGATTAGCGGGATATGAATGCTATCCACGATTACCTGGTGTGATCACAATGGCCACCGATAACAGCTCGGCAGCCATGGCACATAGACGGGAGATTTTGAAACCAGTCTTGAGGAATGTTTTGATACTGTAACTGAAGTGCTGTGTGCAGTTCTTGTAGTTTTGACGTTTCAGATTACGCTAGCGCAAGTATCGTTGAAGAATATGCCATACAAATTCAATTGGGGACAAATCGGGCGATTGAGAAGACCATTGGTAACACCTGAATGTTGTTTTGCTTCAAGAAGTTCTGGCAAACCCATGCAACGTGAGGGTGAGCATTGTCATGCTGGCAAGATCCCACGCTGACATTGTGTCAAAATGCTTCGTCGAACCGTTCATCTGGCAAAGAGTCAGACTCCCCGAAGCTGATTGCGCTCTGTCGGGTCGGAGATTCCCTTCAGTCCAGGGGCTGTTGTGGATGATGCATCTGCGGCGCGTAAACAAAGATGACTTAACTGGATGTAGCTTTCCTGGGCCGCAATGGTAGCTAATTAAGGTCGACCCGACATAGGTCTGTCATTTACACTGCCAGTAATGTTGTACTGGGTCCATAGGCTTCAGATGGTCTGCCTGGACACGCCGACATGTCCTACCACCTCATTCTACAATGCTTCTTGAAAAAAACGGCCGATGATATGTGGTTTTATAAGTCTGTCGGTCTTTTTCTTCGTCTATAGTGACTTAAAACGAAGTATATGGAGTACCGTTTATACGGATTTTTATTGCCCAGTCACGGGCTTCTGATTGGCCTGGTACACGATTTTATGATTCAGGTGTAAGTCATGTAGAGTGCGTTTTAGCGTTTCACTACAACCTTTCCATTCTTATACGTTTTGTCGACGGACACTACACCTGCATATGTATTGGCCTGTGCAAATGTTTTCCTAACATTCAAATTGTTTTTATGTCAAGTTTCGGGTTTTGCAGAGTAATATATTGTCGCCCGAAAAACAGTGTGTTCCAAGTCCACTTGTTGAAAAAACGAGCTATGGGTTATGACGCTAAAGCTTAGGTGTTAATCTGATATCTTCTGATAAAAGGTAAGAAAATTGGATTTGATTCAGTGTTTGGGGTCAATTATCTCCAACTTATCCAATGTCTGTTTAAATGACATAGACCACTCTGGTTTTCAGGCGACGATACGTCTTGTTATTTGTTGACAATATGATTTGTTGATGTGTTATAAATCAACGTTCTTTTGACATTTGTTACACCTTGAGAATACACCAGTGGTAAAATGTATGACTGTTCTGATGTGGATGTTTTGTGGGAATTTAGACG
The DNA here is from genome assembly GCF_037392515.1 of Haliotis asinina. Classification (NCBI taxonomy): domain Eukaryota; kingdom Metazoa; phylum Mollusca; class Gastropoda; order Lepetellida; family Haliotidae; genus Haliotis; species Haliotis asinina. The sequence goes on from NC_090281.1 coordinate 47,886,835, forward strand.
TGTGGCCATTTTGACTAGGATCCAGTGGGAAGACGCCTTTACTACCTGCACCAACACGACCAAACGATTTCCCAAATGTGCTTGGATTTTCTTTCCCACATTGTCCAAATGTGCTTGGATTTTCTTGCCCATATTGTCCAAATGTGCTTGGATTTTCTTGCCCATATTGTCCAAATGTGCTTGGATTTTCTTGCCCATATTGTCCAAATCCTAGTGTATAATAACTAGGTGTTTTCGTGTTGGCTGCTGCACACACCTACCAAACATATTCCGTTTGTTCATATATTCGTATTTCAAACCAACTTTCTTCAGTTTTACATTTACACATCATATGCACATGTGATTTCACAGCTTACTGACTGCTTCATTCCACTGGCTGTTTTCTTTTCTTGCACCTCTTATTTCTGAAAGCAGAACTATTTTAAAACACTTTTAGGTTGGTAAGGACATTTCCGTTTCAGAGTACGCGGCATGCAGCTTCTTCTGTTCCTTAATGCTCTGTTTCAGGTTTCGTATGGTGTCCTCCAGCTGATCTGAGCATTCCTCTGAACTTGCAGAACTAACGTTCACGTATACCTCATCTGTCAACACCTTCACATACGACTCCTCACTTGTCCCATCCTTCACAGGCTGTTGGGTAAAAATGACCTAGGTCCAAAACATACTGGTCAAGAAACAAGGGAGAAATGCTTACTTAGTTTTTAAAAGTTTTTCCATTGCCATACATACAGCAAATGTTAAGGTCTTATGACAAAATGATGCTTTGAAAATGCTGATATAAACATCACAAGAAATGCATGCCTAAAGATATGCATTATAAGTTACATAATGCATCACATTGTGAAATGAAATAATCTAGGCATAACGATATTTATAAAGTCGGACCTGCACAAAAATCACATCAGTATGAAGATTTACTTTGTACTCTGTACTTTTTTGAGTTGAGTCCCATCCGGGATTCGAACCCACACCCACTGAGTTCAAATGTAACATCCTGTTCATTTTTAAAATACAATCATAATAAATAATGGCAGATGTTGTGTTGATCAATTGAAGTCGACATGTACTAACATTACACCTTTGTCATCGTCGACATTCGAAAAAACTTTTTGGTTTAAAATTCTTTTTTCGTATGTCCAAAATAGAATACAAAGGCTAACACCAAACGTTCACACGAGTGATAATACTATCGAAATAACACGGAAAAGGTTCTACTACGATGAAACCAATAAAAAACATATTTACACATTCATCATAATTTGCTTCATCATCATAACACAAGGAAAAATTACCTGGAGGTAATAAACAGCTACAATTTTCCCCGTGGCAGTAGCCATGTTTCATGTCATGTCACATATGTTAACAACTTTGGGTTTCTCAATATTTTGTTGCAATACCTTAATTTTACTCTTGAAAAGCTTATTTCTTACCAAGCAACATTTACTGTGTTAAGAACATTTCATTAGGTTTAGTGAAAACAATTCATTCGAGGAAAAACAAATTTTCGTCAACTGTACCTCGCCTTGAGCGAGCAGCTGATGTTTACCACAGGAATGCAAAGGAAAATAACTCTACTCACTTACACTATGAAAACCTTCAGAGTACTCTCCCATGTTACAATTGCCACGTATGTTCCGGTCTCTCCTACAAGTTTACGCTACTAGTGACGTAAGCGACCTTCGCTGCACACTGCAAACTGTTCACTCATCCAGCGCAACAGCTGTATATAATCGATATTAGACGATGTAAAGCTGACAAAGTAATAATTTCAGGTATATCGATTTCAAAAGAGCAATTAAATGAATCTATGTACTCATTACCCTTCTCATTGATTCCCAAATATGCTGGAAATGATACATTCAGCTTTATGGATTTCAACTTCTTGTTTATTACGTTAAACGACATTTCGATGTAGATTCCTACATCGTTATCAAGCTAAAGGTCAATACAACCAAATAGTCAGAAGCTTTAAATACATGGTATGACAAACGGTGGCTTAACATTAACAACAGCAAGCCGTTACATAATTGGAAGAAGTCAGTAGGGAACTAAAACAACGAATAGCATTGTGATGACGCTGGAATGACACCGGACATCATTGTTACAAGTTTTTCAAATACCTCCTTCTACAGGCATCTGCCTGTTTCACCTTACATACACACATAGATAAGTGTATAGATACCCAGGGATTGCTGTTCCATTTGAAGCATCTTCTTACATGTACGACCGACTGTATCATCTCCTGTAGTACAGCCATTCCTTGGATCATATTCATTACTCTCTTGGTAAAGGTGAACTATCACAGGGATCTCATGGTAACGATAATTGACATACTATTTATTGTCTTACCCTCTCATCAGTGATTAGAAATTAACTCAGTTTTGACAGCATGTTGAAGAAAGAAGAAGCTATAAAAAAGCTGAAGCTATAAAACGAAAAGTATAGTGATTGAATCTATAGGCCTTTGTGAAACAAGTTTCATGGAATGGAAAATAAAAGAAATCGTACGACGAAGTTACATACACAGAATAAATCAGATTTTACTCCCTTGTCACTTAGTACAAATTGTCACTAAATTTTATTTCACATTCAGTCTTGACTGCAGTTTCATTAAATGAGAAACTGCTTCTGCGTACGCAGGTACAGTCGTGGTGCCTGTGGATACATCATTCTGTCAATTCTGCTGGTGGTGGTGCAGTATTTCCTTCTCTGTCCAGCACCATACTGGACCATGCGGATTTCATAATAATGATTATTTTTGTTCTGACCCCAGAAAGGACAACATTTCAAACAGGTTAGGATGGGCCTTTGATATGATTTTCTTGAGACCTCAATGCCACCCTTCCAAACGGTTGTTCCAGTTGGGTCAGTTGTGTCATACTAGTGGTTCCAGGAACGGAGTGGTAGATCGCCTTCGACCCTGAACGTCGTTACATAGTCAACAAGCTGGAGACAGAGAGGGTCATCTGATATACCGGCGAGGGCGTTGAGTCACACGTCTTCTTCTAGAAGCAAAGAATCAAAACATTATTAGATAATATATAAAACACATATATGTAGAAAAAAAATCAAATGTGAAAATATTAGCATACTCTTTTATTATTTTCAGAAATTTGTAAAGAGATACTTACACTATTAACTGGCACCAACGGCAGTACGACTGCACGCCGAACAAACTTGGTGATGTCCACGTCCTGGTTGTAGATCGACTGCAAACCAAATGCCCGTCTTCCTCCAAATACACTGAGCGTAATGGAACAGACAGCCTTTCCCGTCAGCGGTGGGGAAAATGGTCGTATTCTTTGCGGCAACTTCAAAGTCCATCTAAAACAGAAAAAAATACAAAATAAAGAAATGTGAAAATTATATAGGGCAATTTATGCGGAAAAGTTAAATTCTTACAGATCATGTTCTCATATTTTGCTGTTACGAAAGTATGTATACCTGTATGACGTTTGGTGTCAAATGAAGTCCTCTTGTGGCGGTTGCATCCTTCAGCAGACGAAACGCACGGCTGTAGGTATCTTTCGTCTTGTTAGGCAAGAGGAAGGGACTAGAGGAGTCATTTGACCATGGATGGTGTATAGTTGACGAAAGATAGAGGTTGACACGTAAAATGTCCCATCACTGTACATAATGTCTACGGCTCACAAATGTTCAAGGTTGGCGGTGGTCGTCATCCCTAGAATCTTGTCGTGGTCACCCTCATTTATGATGACGAAAGGTTCCCCAGCGTCTGTCACTGCATATTCGGCTGGAATTACGATCACTAGTCGTGATTTGGGGATTGCAGGAACGGTTGAACGGCGGGCACGGCACAGCATCTTTCAAACGCTCCAATGTTTCTTGCACCTGACGATATAAGATCCCAAATATTAATAGTCTATACATTAGACGATGTTGAATAAGAAACGTTTTACTCTCTTGTTATATGTTACAGTTATTATCACAGCGGACATTTATAGCTTTACATCATTGTTCACAGGTTCGTGGTTATGCACGCCAGGATGCTTGGTTACCATGTCATCAACAGTTGAAACTGTGGAGTTGCTGGTCTTCTCTATACATCTGCAGGACATCCAGGATGTTTGGTTACCATGTCATCAACAGTGGAAACTGTGGAGTTGCTGGTCTTCTCTATACATCTGCAGGACATCCAGGATGTTTGGTTACCATGTCATCAACAGTGGAAACTGTGGAGTTGCTGGTCTTTTCTATATATCTCCAGGACATCCAGGATGTTTGGTTACCATGTCATCAACAGTGGAGTCAGTGGAGTTGCTGGTCTTCTCTATACATCCCCAGGCCATCCAGGATGTTTGGTTACCATGTCATCAACAGTGGAAACTGTGGAGTTGCACGTCCTCTCTATACATCTCCAGGACATCCAGGATGTTTGGTTACCATGTCATCAACAGTGGAGTCAGTGGAGTTGCTGGTCTTCTCTATACATCCCCAGGCCATCCAGGATGTTTGGTTACCATGTCATCAACAGTGGAAACTGTGGAGTTGCACGTCCTCTCTATACATCTCCAGGACATCCAGGATGTTTGGTTACCATGTCATCAACAGTGGAGTCAGTGGAGTTGCTGGTCTTCTCTATACATCCCCAGGCCATCCAGGATGTTTGGTTACCATGTCATCAACAGTGGAAACTGTGGAGTTGCACGTCCTCTCTATACATCTCCAGGACATCCAGGATATTTGGTTACCATGTCATCAACAGTGGAGACAGTGCAGTGGCATGTCTTCTCTATAATCTGCAGGACATCCAGAATGCAGCACTTCGCTTACGGTTCGTTCGGAACATGTACCTTAGATATCTGCCACCTCGTGACGTCGGAATGAACTTATATTCTAAATGCTGGTTTGCCATGATAAAAGTGATGAATTTGATAGTATGCCAGCATATTATAGCCCGAAACCGTTGAGGTAGTGTTCACTTATACCAATCAGTGTCCATCTAAGTGAGTTTATATCAACCTTATTGATGTGTGTCATGTAAGAAACTCAGGCTGAGTTCATGTCACCTATTTCGTTAGGTAGTTCAGAATTTAGTATTACCCTGAAAGTTAATCCCTTAAAGCAACATGCAACGTAAGCTCCCAAACATCAAAGGGTTTTTATTGTAATAACAAATGTCTACTTCCCAGTAAGACACCATCTAAAGCAGTGATTCTAAATGACCTGGAGACACGTGATTGAGCGTATGTAGGGACGTAGCCTGTCAAACAGACCCTGAAAGCAAATACATCCAAGTCCACGCAAGTCTAGAAAATGTCGCAAGTCTAGATTTCTACAGCTTCAGGTCTCAGGGCCTTTTCCTTATATTTGCACTATGAACTTTCTGTAAACTATGTTTTTTTTTTGAGAGACTACTCCGTGACACATATTAGGTGAGTCAGGACCAGACAAATGACCCCGATTTGCGTATATGGGAACGCCCTCTAGAACATTCCATTTGAAACAGGATCGAAACAGGGTATAGTCTCAATATTAAAAAGTGGAATTTCCTCGTGCGAACCGTGTTTTGATAGTTATATCATACCTGCTTGACAAGTATTAGGTGAGCCAGTGCAGTGAACGCGTTTGTGACAAGAAGGCGGGTCAAGTAATCTGGGCCCGTTCTTCAAAGCGATCGTAGAGCTACGACTGTCATAACTCTTTGTTAAAGTGTCGGAGTTGCGATCATCGTAGCGCTAATGGTTTACAGATAACTAAAATGATACATAGCCTTAATGTAGAATGATTAATTAAAGTACTGTATTGCGAACATAACGATAAAGGTAATAGTATAATATGAATTTCATGATCAGCGTTTTTCTTTCAGTGCAAAACTATACTATTAGTTTTGAAGCTGTGTTTCAAAGATTCATCAACATTCAACTCAACTATAAACATGTGTTAACATGAACAATTGCAAGATAGGTTTGGATGAACTGCTTGAGCTCAAAACCTCATGTGACCTCCAATAACTAAGTTTCTTAACTACAGTGTCACCATAGTCGATAAAATGTATACCGGTAAGACTTTGGCCTTTATGATAACATGACAACATTATACAACAAACAATGCATGGTCACTAAGAACCAGAGGCTTTACTAATAAGACCAAATGCAATATTGGTCAAAACTCTGAAGTGGAATGCACAAAAGAGAAGCCAAATTTATAGATGTCAGTTTCTTTATTGTGAATAGCACGATGTTTCGGAGAGTACGCTTGCTCGTACATGATGTTGATGAAGGAGCAAGCATACACACCTAAAGTCGCGTTATTTACAACAAAAAGTTGACATCCATATATCTTGCTTTTCTTGAAAGATAGGTCGATTTCAGGCCACTTATTTCTCCAACAGTTCACATAAAAACCACTAAAAAGCACCAAACAAAGCATTTGGTTGAATTTTGCATTTTGGCGCTTTTGGAGCCACTTATAAAGACATTTCCACCTGTAATATGTTACATGAAACCTGAGCACATTTTGTTGCTACGGAAATCAAGGGCAGATAATTCAAAGGGAGCTAACTCTGGATGGCCCAATAAATTGCAGAATCACCATAGCCATATCGCGATAATCGTATCGCGAGATACTGCACCGGTATATACCGATTTACCGGTAATATTGCACAGCCAAATATCCTTGACTAACGGAATAATGTTGATGTATCTTGCACACTGTTGTAGCTTCTCATATCGCATCACTTTTGGCCACAGAACATATGTTAGATCCTTATTTCCTCTCATTAGTGTTGATGCCTCTAATAGCAGGTCATGGAGCTCAGCATTCCATGCATCTTTATCTATGTTCTCTCTCAGTAAGATATCAGCAAAATGTGTGGTTATCTCAGCCACCTCATGTGCACCATATGAAGCAAAAGAGTCTTTATCATCATGCCATTTGACAGGAGAAAAGATATGGAAAGCTTCAATCGAATTTCCTTTTCCCTCAAATTCATGTATTCTAGCATAGAGATCTTCAGCTGTTTTAACTGCAACAGATTTCACCTCTGTGAGCACCTTCTTGATGACGCTGGTTAAATTAGAGTTACTGACCCTACCTCTTTTGAATTCCAGTTTGACCCCACTGTATCTTCCGTCTGCTTTTACATGAATCTTTGATAGTAACTTCCATCCAATATACAACACAAGGGGCTGCTATAACATCTAAGGCACATCTTGCATACCTTTGGCAACTACTCCGCCCCTTTTTGTCCATCATCACAGGGGCTCCTTCTGATGTGAAACCTACAACATAGTCTTTCCATTTCTCAAAGCTTCCTTCTTTCAGTAGACCTTCATTTATGGTTGAATAAATTCCACTGGCATCTGCCTTCTCCACTCACCTCACACACAGATATTTGGTCACAGGTTTCATTTCAGTCTGATCAATGTATCTCAGATGTATGATTTCTTCCTCTATCACAGAAGGGTATGAGCTGCCATCAGAAAGTACACTGAAAAGGCCACACTTTTTGACATCCCTCATATTGTCATTTGTAAAATCCTTTGCTATATATTCAATAAAGATCTTGACTTGCATCTCACTAGCATAATTTGAAGTCAAATCTACATCAAAGCTAACACTTGTGAAATGAGTGTAGTTGTTGAAATTTTTGAAAAGGCATTTCCCTCTGTACCAGGTGAAATGTGGTTTTAAAAAGTTTACATAGATGTTTTGTCTCTTTCTGATTCAAAGTCACTATTCCTTTCTCCAGTACCGATTTTCCAGGGTTTCTGTAGCAAACGTAGCACGAAGTGCATCTAAACGTTCGGTACGTGTGCTCAGACCACCCTTTTTTCGTTCTAAACCTTTCGAACCTACAACAAACTGATTAACTTTTCCATCCTTGGCGACATAATTTGACAGAAAATAACAGCATTCACTCTGTCACACCCAAGCCAATATTAGTACTTTTCAGGCGGCCGGTTTTTAGGAATCCCTCTACTAGAGGTACTAGATTCTGTCACTCTTTCGAGACAGTTTCATTACAAATACTAGTAGATCTAGAACGTACTTTCGTTTCTAACTTCTTCCCTTCCGATTTATTATAGATAGAATCAAGGTCTTTAGACTTCAAGTTTACGCAAAATGTACAAATCTTCTCCTGTGCCTTGACAGAAATACAATCAAATCATCAATCCCATCAATGTATACTATCGAATATGAGTACAGCTATCCTGCTTACCAGAACGTTCGCATACCGTCTGCTTCCGAAAGTACCCGAAATGCAGTTTGGACATGCACAGTCTTCTGAATAAAATGGCCGCGCCCATACGATGTTTACATTGCCGCTGGAAGAAAACAACGGTGAAAACGTGCTTTCATGCAGTTTCGCATATTCGCATGCAGGTAAAAATTCAATCGTGAAATTTTGATTTTCCCAGTGCCGTCCATACGATGGCACTAATAATTTCGATCACTGAAAATACACGAAAACAATGACCAGATTTACACGTCTGTCGGATACATGTAAACGCAAAGTTGAGTGTTTGTTTATTTTAACACCCCTTTAAATCTGTAAATCTGCCAGCCAGAAAATATGTAGATTTCAAACGTTCATATGACCGCCGGAAGAAACGCATTTTTCCTATCGTTAGTAAATTGTGGTGTCAGAACCAGTAGGAGTCTGGACCGGCTTCACTTTGAACTGTTGCATTACAGAAAGGGTTGGATCGGAAGCTTCTATAGTATAAGACATACAACTGACGTGTAAGGCCCAGCGATATAGAGCAAATGTGGCTCTTACAAAAAGGGAAACGCGTTTAATAAATTGACAATAGCAGGGAGCCTATATAGAGGGGGAGAAGAAACTCCTCGAAAAGCCGCTGAACGTATGTCTCGGGTCGTTACGTAACCAGTGTAGCCAATATGGTGGCAGCATAGTATTTAAGATTGAGCCTGGTTTATTTTCAATAGCTGATTAAGTTCGCTGAGTGTTGTAACAACTGAAATCCTACATGTAGAAGATAGGTTAACTATTTTGTCACTTCAGTTTAAGTCAAATAATTGGTATTAGTATCGTATTAGGACAGTAGATTTGTAGTTAAGTTTCAATTTGGTATGTTATAGCTCACTGGCTTCTATTCTCGATTCAGCGCGAAGATAGACTAAATTGTGAAGATAAAAACTTCTTTCACACATTCGTTTAATCTTTAGAAGGAGAACATACCTTTAGTTGAAAGGTATTTGCAAGTAATAGTGTACAGTTTTATGACTTAACAAATTGTTATTGCATAATTGAGGTGTGTGAAAAATATGACTTCGCCGATATGTGTTTGCAAGTAATAGTGAGAGTTTCATAATCTACAAATGAATCTTAGGGTGTATTTGAGCTGTGTGAAACATGTGACATATCGCCGATCTTTTCTGATCCGCCTTTGAAACGCTACACGCCGTTGTTTCGGTGTTTCTAGTTTGTTCTTCAAAAACATCTTTCACATACACCTTTAATTCATATGAGCTGACTATACTATCAGGTTAAATGTAATACTGTAGTTTCATAATCTAAGAAAGATTGTTAGATGAATTTGAGGCGTGTGAAAAATATGACATATCGTCTATCTGTTCTGATCCGCCATTAAAATGCTATACGCCGTTATTTGAGTATTCCTAGTTACATCCTCTTTCACACACACCTTTAACTCACATGAGGGGAATATACTATCAGGTGAAATGTGTTTGCAATAGTGAGAGTTTCATAATCTACAAAAGAATCTTAGGGTGTATTTGAGCTGTGTGAAAAATGTGACACTTCGCCGATCTGCTCTTATCCGCCAGGGAAATACTACACGCCGTTGTTTGAGTATTTCTAGTTATTACTTCAAAAACATCTTTCACATACACCTTTAAATCTTATGAGGGGAATATACTATCAGGTTTCATAACCTAAAACAGAGTGTTAGGGTGTATTTGAGGTGAGATCTGATCTGATTCGCCATTGATGTTTGAAGGTTATAGTTCCATAACTGCTTTCTTTCTTGTTGATCTTATTATTTGACAAAACTGGAAAGGTGTTTTAGAAGCATTACACTTTATTTTTTAGGACAGTGTGACAGTGTCAGATAACATTTTGTTGATGTCCATTTTATTCCCCAAATGCAATAAGATATCTGACTTAATTATTAATGTAAACAAAAATGTCTCAAAGTAGATTTTTTAAAAAGACAGCTGATGTTAACAAGTGTTCTCGTGATGCTTTAGAGTTCTTTAACATGTTTTGGAAGGGAATGCCGGGGTGTATTATTTATTCTTTCATTCACTCAAATATGTACTTCTTTAATCTTGCTCTTAATTCTTACTATAATTCATTCATTCATTCTTTCATTCATTCATCGTAAAATTCCGACTGATACAATAAACTCGCTGAAGTTATGTTAACCACAACTGAAGTTGCGCTGGAACGAGCCAAGTCACTGTGTGCGTGACGAGGCACACGTTAATGGTAAAGAAAGCAAGCAAGTGACCTATCCCTGTTGTAGAGTATCCCTGACAATAGCTATTGCATCAAAACAGTTGTTATCAATAAACGTGTCATGCATTCATGTTTATACAACTTCTAAATATTTTTCAAAAACTTGAATACAACGTCAGTTCTAAAATATTGAGAGACCTCACCTAGATGAACACTACCACGTCGGCTATAGCCAACGGCTTTGTTCCAAAAGTACCTAAAGCCACCAGCCGTGAAGAGCAGAGCGTGGTTTTTTTTTGTTTTTTTTTTGGACATTAGGTTTTTTAACTCTCTAATTGAAGGACAACGTAGTCATTGGACACGCGTAAAAGACTGTCACCTGTTTTTCAGTATCAATATAGACAAGGTCATACACAACTATCAGTATGTACATACGATTTTCAGGCTGTACACAAACTCAAAATTCTAAAGCGTCAATCAATACATGTATATACATCGACTTCTGTGCATGTTATCTTTTCTTTATCACCTGTGATACAATGGGTATCTGTGTTCTGTATCAATTCATTAAATAACGTTTTAACACTATAAGTTGGCGTTGAAAGATACATCACATAAGCACATAAATCTTGGATTCATCGAATATCCAAAACTTATCATCGGCGATACACAGACAAAATAGCTTGTCCCATCGTATCAGTGGTGATAAATCTCAATTTTATTTAGTTGCGTGTCATAACATATAGTTATTCCATAAAAATAATTACGTCTACTTATTATAAGGACTAATGAAGAATAAAAAATAATATTTCACAAACAAATTAAAACTACCTTTTGCTGGATGGAAGTGGATAGGCTTGCAGTGAATTCGCAGACCAGACTGGTTCGTAGACGTGGAAATCCGGTGGATTCGTAGACGAATTGAGCAGTGGATTCGTAGACGGATTGAGCAGTGGATTCGTAGACGGATTGAGCAGTGGATTCGTAGACGGATTGAGCGGTGGATTCATAGACGTTAGTAAATGATGTTGGTAAATGTTAGTTTGGTATTATTGTTAAATATGACATTGGTGTAAACGAAAAATGTTTACTGGTTGATACTGCTTTACTGGTACTGAAAACAATACCAAAAAATCGTCACAATACATAAACCTAGTGGTTTGTCAAAATTGTATGCTTGCAGAATAATATTATTCAATTATTTATACACGTCTACGATTGGGCACGTGTCAAGAAGACAAAAACAGGAAGAAACAACTTCTATACAAATTTGGGACTGGACAACAAAACGAAACATGTTCTGAAAAAATACAAATATATCTGTTTGTGAAACTATGGAAACGTTTGTTAACATCGCAGACGTTTATGTGGATGATTCATTTGAATTTAGCTTCAGGGTATCACTGGTTATACTCTGGTCACTAGAGGTTAAATGCAACTTGACAATTGGCTCTCCGAGGTATAAGTTATGCAGAGACCAGATGATATTGGTGATATACATTGTGTTGTCAATAATAGCATTTTTCAATTATCTGCAGTACACATCATGGTAGTTAGTATGCATTCATGCATTAACCATTTTCACAGGTTCAAAAATATGTTGGATCAATTTGTGTTTGTTTTTGTATTTGTTTAATGCAGGTCATCGTAACCCATATATCTCTTTCGTGTATATCATTACATGTTACTAATACTGTTGCTTGCATATTTTGTGAACATTATAGCTGATTGTTTATGTAGACATTACCTAGGAATGTCTTAGAGGTGTCCATAAAAGCAGGCACTTCATGGTTTGTATCTAAAGTAATAGTTTCCGTCGTAATAGATCGTTATTCGTATTTATGATCAATACTGCTTGCATATAAGGAAAAATATTATTTCAAAAATAAATTATATGCCATTTCCACACTGTTATGATAGTGACCGCAGTGTGCAGACGTTGATCGTGGATACTACCTAAAGCATGGAGTTGTTTCTTTTGGAAAGGCATCACATGTACCATTTTGCCTATCTAAATACTCAGAAGCAACTTTTATTTCCATGTAATAGTTTGTCATACATACAGCTGGAGATCGTTTTGCGCCATGTTAGAAATACTCCAGCAATATCACGGCGGGGTACACCAGACATGGGCTTCAGACATTGTATCCATGTGGGGAATCGAACCCGGGTCTTCGGCGTGACGAGCGAACGCTTTAACACCAAGGCTACCCCACCGCCCCTCATGCATACAGTGTCAACCAAACAAATCGTCAAATGATATAACTTAATTATAAAAAAACAAAACATAATTTTAAGTTAAGGTCAACTCATATTTTATTCATCATATGCACTTTCTATTAAAACTGATCTTTTGATCTTACCAAGCTACTATTTTTACGAAAATCGGTCAATCCCAGCCAGAGTTATTAAAATAGACCATCCAGTTATCGGTTAAAATATTGTCATCACTAAAACAACATCTTTAAAACGGCCCATGAAACGCAGCTGATGACAACCGACTTTAAATCAAAGCTGAATCCAACCTGATTGTAACATCACATCCCTGTCGGTGGCCAAGCACATCACACTGTTGCGCATTCATAACATCTCTCTCTACCATTCCGATACATCTCTCCCTACCATTCCGTCACATCCCTCTCTACCATTCCGATACACCTCTCCCTACCATTCCGTCACATCCCTCTCTACCATTCCGATACACCTCTCCCTATCATTCCATAACATCTCTCTCTACCATTCCGATACATCTCTCCCAACCACTCCGTTACATCGCTCTCTACCATTCCGATTCATTTCTCCCTACCATTCCGTTACATCTCTACCTACCATTCCGATTCATCTCTCTCTACCATTCCGATTCATCTCTCCCTACCATTCCGTTACATCTCTCTCTACCATTTCCATATGTATCTCCCTACCATTCCGTTACATCGCTCTCTACCATTTCGGTACACATCTCCCTACCATTCCGTTAAATCCCTCTCTACCATTTCGATACATCTCTCCCCACCATTCCGTTACATCCCTCTCTACCATTTCGATACATATCTCCCTAAAATTTCGTTACTTCCCTCTCTACGATTTCGATACAGATCTCCCTACCATTCCGTTACATCTCTCTCTACCATTCCGTTAAATCTCTCTCTACCATCGCGATTTGGTAAGCTGTTCTCTGATTGGTCAGTGTCAATGGTTACATGAGGCGACCTACTCAGTTTTGTTATACCTAGTGTAGGAGTGTAACGGATAACACTTCGGCTAAGTTTACTTAGACTGGACCAAAACAACATGCAAACTGATGAGTAAACATTGGAGTGAATGTCTACTTTGTTCCATACGTACCGTTCACAAAAGGGAAGACTTATAATGTTAAATAAAACGCAGGATAACGTAGCATGAAATAACGTTAAACCGAAGACGACGTGATACTGACGTACCGTCATGTCAGACCACAATGTTGTGACAACGTAAATGGGAGTCCACAGAATAACGTTGTAACAACGAAAACATAGCGCTGTGACTAAAATTACTAAAATGTAAATTCGTCATTTGAAACTGCATCGATTTAAAACTATATGAATAATAATATGGTAACTCCTCTTTAGACAAACGGTCACTTTAATCTGACCGTGCAGTAACCATAGAAATGGCTTCATGGCACCAATACCAATTAATCATTCTAAACATCATGGGACGAGTCACTGACAAGTACACAACGCCTGTCACTGGCAGGTATGTGATCCTCAATACTTGCTTAATTCGCAGACTTTTATATTAATTCCTACGACTATAATGGACACCCTACCGGATTAACATTTGTTTTCTCTGTGATTGTGTACAGTCACACACGTACTCCAGCCCAACACTGACTTAAAAGGGTTTCGTGGGATGTTTACAAAGGCCACTTTTCCACCATGGTACAATGTCTGGTATTGTTTTCGAGTGATTTTCAATGTTGTTCAGCTTTCTACAAATGTCACATAAAGCCCCATGTTCATAGTAGTGTTCTGCGAAAGGATGTCCTCCTGGATCGATATAGAGATACTCTTCTGCTTGATAATAATATCCTTCTTTGCGTTTAAGGATTTCGACATACTTATCAGTATTGTTGTGCAGAAACCATAGATGTTCAGCCAAATGCTTTGGGGACTTGAAGTCGTCGACGTTGATGTATGTACCAGGTGGTGCATCTCGGCTGTAGTTACCACCACCGCGAACCACCGTCACAAGGTCAAGGTTAAAGTTATTGAAAAACTTCTCAGTTATATAATCCTTACAATAATTGTTTTCAAATCCCAGGTAAAATTTGTAGGTTCCGTTAAGATATTTTAGCCAGTCATTATTTTGTTCCCTGCGAAATGTCATTTTTCCACAAAGACCATATATGTCCACTGGTATGTGTTTTTGCAGTTCCTTCCCATAAGCTAGTCTTTTGCTCCAGTCGAGGCAATTACTGACCATCCATGCTACTAATTTCGTCTTCTTTTTGGCAATAGCTGTATAGTTCTTGACGGGTACTGTGATTCTCTTCCTTAGCAATGCATATGGTCTGAATATGTCAGTATCATGCCGGAAACTCATTGTCCAGTTGAAGGCAGATGACCATGGTTGTTTGTAATAATCTCGGTCATACGCATATAGATAAGGTGGCTCGTTGTTGTGGAAAATCCACACTTGACCTGTTTTTCAAGGTGGAGGGGTTCCCTTTATGTATTGGGAGTTAAATATCACTGCATCACTGCTTTGCAGAAATGATCTATTCCGAGTCTGGAAACATTGGGATTCGGGGCAAGCACTTACAGGAACTAGGCTAGTCAGGTTTGTGGGTAAATACCTGGGAGTAAAGTACCAAAGGATTGTCTTGGGAACAGTTTTGGTCACTTTCTGTTCTGTCTTGGGAGGAGTATGGGTCACTTTCTGTTCTGTCTTGGGAGGAGTTTGGGTCACTTTCTGTTCTGTCTTGGGAAGAGCTTTTGTCACTTTCTGTTCCGTCTTGGGAACAGTTTTGTTCACTTTCTGGTGATCAGTTTGGAATCCTTGTGTAGAAAGTTGACTCAAACTGGAAAATATGGCAGGTGTATAAATGTTTTCACTAGTGACGTATAGTATACAGACACAGGTCAGAGTTATTCCAATGGTAGCCAGGAACGA
This sequence comes from Haliotis asinina, assembly GCF_037392515.1. Lineage (NCBI taxonomy): Eukaryota > Metazoa > Mollusca > Gastropoda > Lepetellida > Haliotidae > Haliotis > Haliotis asinina. The sequence goes on from NC_090281.1 coordinate 47,902,400, forward strand.
CATCTTGTGTTTCCTGAAACAAAGGAAACAGTTGATCAGTATAGAGATGCTAGTTTCATTCCAACTTCTTTTGTACACTAAAGCATAGCCATGTACGCTGTGTTATATTTTGAAAATTTTCTTCCCTGTAAACATCATAAAGAGATCCAGCTATGAAACAAAAATATTTTTACATTTCATTTTATTAAACAGGAAAATCACGTTGGATCGTTTGTTTCAGAAGCAAAACTTCTATCGGGGGAAAGGATCTATAGACGTTATAACGCACATGACGTAACGTTGACGTCATCAGGGCAAGGTTGCCATTTCCCCGCAAGCGTTACTCCCCTTACACCGCTGATCTCGGCCAGGGAGCACGGGTCTCTACAAAGATTATTCCATGTCTAAATTTGAAAACAGGGAACACAAAATCTCCAACACCCTAGCCTTCCCATCATTTGTTTCCACTTTAAATGTTACATGCAACAGAAGTCACTGTTTAGGACATTAACCTTTGAGGTAGCGAAATTTTCATGTCATAACAATATTATCAACAGAAGATCAAACGACATAACACGTGTAATGATTCCCGCGTAAGCGCGGTGTTTAACAAATTTGTTGAAAGATTAATGTTAATAAATTCATAAGCGTTATGTGGCCTTATCAAGTCTATCATGGTTATTACTTCCCAAGGTGAACTTGTCAGCCTAAGCTGAACTACGGGTTTGACGATAAAAGTGCACTTCTGTATCACGCCTTCCATGTTTCTTGAATGATCAGTATATGTAATTTATATTGTAAAATTCCTTATTCAAACATGTACTGTCTTCAACAGTAACTGGGTTGGCATAATCTACATTTTAATCGGTTGTTTGGAGTGTGTCAGAAAATTATAATAACACTTACAGTTGGGCCATTTTTCAAAACGGTATCCAATGTGATGGTCTTCGTGCCTACCACTGACGCTTCCCTACCTGCCAATAAAAAAAACGTGACTAATGGTCAACACAACCATCTGTGATCAACTCGTGTAATTCCGGGACAAGACCGATAGCGACCCTTCCCCACCTGGAGGGATTTTATATTCACTAAAACGACAAATACTTTTAACAAGAACAATTATAACTATTCCCGTTTGATTCTACGGGTTGACACCGGATTCTCTCCTGAGTAATGGCTCTTCACTCCTCCCGCAGTGCAACGGCGAGCTGTTGCAGCGTCTGTGGCGGCGGCTGACGTTGACGTATGCGTCGATCCAGAGTATCCCACAGGCGTTCAATAGGGTTGAGGTCTGGTGATTTAGAGGACGCTGGAATTCTGCAGAAAGTTGCACGTGCTGTATGAGGCCAGACAATGTGCTGTTGTAAGAAACTGTGTCTGTTGGTCAAGAGTTAGGAGAAGGTGAGGCTGTAACACGTGTTGATGTAAGGTTGGGTTCCCTGGAACGATCGCCAAGTCTGATTTCTGGTTGTATGAGATTGTACCCCAAACCATAACGCTGTCGTCGTCAAATATGCCCACCAGCCAGGCGCAGACAGGCGCAAAACGTTCATGACGTCACCAACCGTCTTCCGCCGTAAACATATCGACAAAGATTAAGTTTGAAATGTCAGAGTTTTCTCCGGCATGCTTTCGAATTAATAAACGCACGCTCTGCCTCACCACCACCGGACCGACAAAGATGCCAGGTTTACATTATCCTTTCATACTTAGGCCTTCAGTTACTGTTATATAGCTTCATTACATGATCATCTAACTATTAATCATGGACGGTTTATACTTATAATAAAGCACTCCTCGTCGGTTATGGGGCGGTGGGGTAGCCTAATGGTTAGAGCGTTCACTCGTCACGCCGAAGGCCCGGGTTCGGTTCCACACATGGGTACAATAAGTGAAGCCCATTTTCTGGTGTCCCTCGCCGTGATATTGCTGGAATATTGCTAAAATGCGGCGTAAAACTAAACTCACTCACTCACCCGTCGGTTATGGTTGCGAAAGTAAGCCTACGACCATCGGGTGGAGAAAAGTAAGACCTCGAGCGCTACGCTATCGGGTGGGGAAAAAAGGAGCGAAGTACGCTCTCTCGATCTTATTCCTCCCCATCCTCCGGTCTCGGGTGTTACTTTCCTAACCATAACCTCGGAGTCACGCTTCATCCTACAAGACGTTCCCAGAAATATAATCAGTTGGATCCATGAAAACTGTTTTGTAAACCAACGGACGTGCGTGTATTTGTGTCTCTCGCCGTCAGTTGCATTATTCTTACTAAAAAAATCACTTTAAGCCTCACAATTCTGTTATTTACGTTCTCTGTATTTTCGACTCTTGCGCAGATCGATGGTCATGCTGTTGAACCAGACTCGATTATTTACAGACAACCGCCATACAGGTGAAATATTGATGAGTACAGCGTAAAACTTAACTTCACTCACTCACTCACTCTGTACTTTCAACATCATGGGATATATCGTTTCACTGATTTACGAATTAAGAACTAGCGATTACTTTTATCAAAGTATTGCAATCATTACGCGCGCTCTGCTTGGTTTGTCGTATTTTCACATAAAACAAGCAAACCAAACTTGGGTTACCGACATTAATGACAAAATGAGAAAAGGTATATATGTATATAAGAAGAAAACCGATATTTAAAAGTGACAGTCTCAGCCACAAGAGACCGTCTCCTGGAAAGACGTTGATGCGTGATGAAGTGTCGTACACTAAAGAACATATGTACCACTTTTCCTCAGTATCCAGAGTTAAGGCTGTGGAAATAGTGAATTACCCAATATATATCCTGCCTGGTAAGATGTACAAGACATGTTTGCGTTGGTAGGATGCCATGTTTTGAATTCTACTGCACTACAACATCTGTAGCTATTGTTTATAACATAATCTCTTCGTGGTCATACTGAACACTTGGAACTATATAGAGTATGCAGTGAATATTCGATTTTTGATGACTGGGACAATTGACAGTTCCAGGTTTAACTTTTGAACAATGGCAGCTCCGTCAGTATGTAAAAACGTTGAGGTTGTGATTGTTCATCACCACCAATAGTTTTCAGTTGGTTTTCCGATAATGTCTCTGGCGTGAACTTGAAGTGGCAACATGTGGTTCCTCATATGTAGGTGTAACATATGTTTCTGTACATGTTTGGTATTGATACTGGTACCAGTGCAAATCAGTCCATTTTCTGATAGGGGTGGTGCCTGCCTTTCATGCTGATCAGAATCATCTTACTGTCACCACGTGACTGACGTCCAATGCACACTCTGATTAGAGTTCTACGTCACTGTTCATGTTTCCAGTTCTTCTGAACAAATTTAAAATAACAGGTACACGACACATGTTTTACTCGACTTTGTTCTGTGCTCAGACGTTCCTGTGTAATGGTTTCAGATTGCTCATTTCCTGTGGGTTCCATATTTATTTGATGCGATGGTCTCGAGCAAAGTTGAGTATGCATTTCCAAATTGCAGTGTGTGAGCTACAATTTCCTGTAAAAAGCGCAGGGGGAGGGCAGTACTAAAAAGGACTCTTTTTGACAAGGCAAGGGGCAAATTTTAAGAAAATACTTGATGGTACGAGAAATTGGTGCTAACTTGTAAATTGATCACATGGCTGTTAGTCCACTTACAAAAATCGTGTAGCCTCCGATAAACCACATGGCCACCAGTGAAGTAAAATGTCCTGGCAGACTGGGGAACATCAGCTATAGTATAGACAGTGATGGTTTTGAATCACGTCCTTCTCAAGGCGCCAATTTAAAAATTGGGCCCTCTAGAAGGACATTCTCCCAAACCATCACTGTCTATTCTACCACAAAATGTGCATGCAAAATTGAGTAAACTCAGCGGAATAGATTTCGAGCCACGGACTTCGAAAGGAACGTTTTGTTCAACTTTTTGTCTTAATTAAGTCTTAGTTAATCGAATAGAGACACTCAATGCTACTTTGCTATAGCGTAAACATCTGCCGAGATACATGCAAAATTTCATGAAAATCAGTGGTATAGTTTAGGAAATAATCACTTTTTAGTGAGCATGGGGTCGGTCTGTCAAAAGGTTAACAATCCTACGTATTGTCGTACTTGCTACATATCAGCGAGGCGATAGGTGTTTTCAGCTGAAAGAAACTGAACTCACGCTGTTCACCTGGTTGCTCTGCCACTGTCTCTTTGGGAACGTGGTTGTGGTGATGTGAAAGGTGAATGATTCGCGTCCCTCGGCCGTCGTCGCGGTATGCTGTGACTCTATGGACGAGGAGCTGTGGGCTTGTTTAGAATTCTGATTTCGTCGTGTTTTGTCGCTTTGCGCTGCACGTTCTTGAGCGCCATCCGAACAACACCAACGACACCAACAACACCAACACTCGCCCAGCACCACGGGCGCGGCGACCTAACACCTGCCATGCCTAATCTTATGCTAGTCGTTTTCAGTGAGATGTCGGCATCGTCCACATAACTGATGGCCCTGCGATATCTTTTGCACAGCGCTCTACACGCGTCACGTTCTAGTTCGACTGGTCATTTGATTTCGCATAACTGCAAAAGAAACCCGTCTCCGGTTGTTTTCCACGACTGGATTCAGTCCCATTCTTTGTTCGTGCGGGTATGCACTTTCACGACATGCTATTCAATTGGTTCTCCATCAATCGTCAGTGAATAAACTTGAGGCTAAAAAAATCAAAATGTTCGTATGTTAAAATGGCCTTGAATGTAATGGTGTAATCATCCTGAATAACCTTGACTGTATCGAGGTTTGTGGTGGTGACTGTTCCTGGTTATGCGTTGATTTTCATGACGTTTATTGATAATCCAATTCAACTGAGATTCGATGATGACTTTTCATCATTGTTTCGGAAGCGCAGCCCATACAAGGTGTTTTCTTCCCCGAGCACGTCGAATCCTTCCGTGTCCCCATGATCGACTAGCGTGACGTTGTGATGGTTCATCACCACGTGTATGCGTACGTTATGCAATAGTTTTCAATTGGTTTTCCGATAACAGGTTTTCCGTGAACTTCAAGCTCATGAAATGTATGTTGTCAAATCCTGTCTATCGATATCGTGTCATCCACGTTCGTGGTTCACGATGCATCGCACGTAAACGGAGTACATGCGGCGGCCTTGTTGTTGCTCGAACCACCCTTTCCGGTAGTTCACCTAGGAAGACTTGGATGATCATCAGCAGGTTGGCCAGGATTACGTCCACGCCGTCGAATTCCACCACCACCTGCAACTCCGCATGTTGGGCTGCTTTATGTGTCATCGGGTCGACAATCGTGGTCCTTTTTTGCATCATATGTAAGCCACGAGCAGTGTACCTTTGTTCACGATTTTCGTCAGGTAGTGATGCTTGTTTTCCGCGAAAATGAGGGCGTTTCCGACGCCGCCGACCGTAATATCGATTTCGTCCAGGTTGGACAGCTTGCCGTCGAAGGCCATTCGTCCTCATTGTTGCGGACGATGTCATACCGTTTGTTGCTGACTGCTCCATCTGTGTCTGTGAAATCACGTAGGTCGTTGTTACCACCGCTGCATCTGACACTTCGACACGACTGTAAATGTTGTTTTTAAGTTTTAAGGTCTACAGGTTTCCGTCCGGATTGGCAAATCGCGTAATCTATCGTCCCCGAGGTCGGGGATAGCTATTGTGGCGCATTTTAGCAGTCGCATAGTTCCCAGACCCGAAGTTCCGGTCATTGCTTGACGTGCAGCGTGCCGCTGGGATGTCGTATATGGATGGGTTCATGTTTCATGTCTAAAACCGATATTTTTAATTCTGCAATGTTGCCTCGCGTTAATTTCTTGTACTGCCGAGATGAAAACGATTCGGGGTCACCGTTGTTGAATTTTTCCATTGTTTTTTGTCCAGCTCGCGGTAAGGGACGAGGCTCGGCAATTTCGATCAGGTGACGGTTTGTCGAGGTGCGACGTCGCTCTTGGAAAACCCGAGCGTCTGCCTAGTTTCATGGTTCGTCCTCAGTTTGTTAGCCTGAGCATGCCGTCGTTGATTTGGCTTCGAAGAGTGTGTGAAGATTTCGTCGTTGTGCATGCACACGTTGTAAAAGCATGCACATGCTGGTCAACACGTGGCATACATTATATACAGCTTGTTCTTCTTTCTCTCCATGCTGATGTTCACCAATCGCGGGTAGTAGGTGATATCGCAGAGCGCAGTTTGATCCTACCCGACGTATTATCGATCGTGTGCAGCAGCGGCATGGGTTTGCCGCTCGCGATTCCTGGAAGTGTGATCTACACGATGTAAATACTTAGGAGGCTGTCTTATACGTTCAGTATATATGACCCGTGAATGTCTTACTCTATAATCGACGATAAACATCGTGGTGGACGCCGATGATGGTTATCGACGTATTTCAAAACTACAGGTTTTCACCCACGAACTTTCAAACGTTGCATGCTTGGCTCGGCAACCCGATGCAGTTCTGGCAGAATCAGTTTCATTTCGCCGCGTGGTGCACGACGACCGGTTGTTACATGACATTGAACAACACGCGAGTCGGCTTCTGATTTATACTGAACATCATTGAAAACGCACCACCTGTAAATTTTGAAATAAGGCAATAGAATCTTTTGGAAATGGAAAATTAATGGTGGGAATTTTGATAATAACACACTAGACCGTAAATAACGCTCTACAGTAAAAAACGGATCGTTCGAACACATCATCGAACACATCACATGAAAACAACAAAATTCATGCACATCACACACGAAGGGCACAAATTGCATGCAGAAAGCATGCTGTTCAGGGGTATAAATGACCTTCGGCACAAAACCGTTCCCATTTTCGCAGTACTTTCGTAAGTAAAGTTTTTTCGCCATGCCAAGATTGTCACCAGAGGAACGAGAACAGGCCTTGGATATGTTGCAGGTCGGCGCTTCAAGTAGAAACATTGCACGACGATTTGGGTGTCATCATTCGACCATTCTGAGGCTTGCTAACAGATACCAACAAACAGGAACCAGCAGGGACCGGCAACGCCCAGGTCAGGCACGTGTTACCACCCCTCGTCAAGATCGAGACATTGTACGGCGCCATATTCGGGATCGAACCTTGCCCGCTGCCAGAACCGCCAACGCTGTCCAGGGTCGACGTGGTTTGATCAGCGCTTCCACCGTCCGACGCCGTCTCCGTGCGGCAGGGTTACGTTGTCGACGCCCTTACGTTGGACCCATCCTGACTGACAGGCATCGCCGTGAACGCCGACAATGGGCTGAACAGCATCGTGTGTGGTTGTTACGACGTTGGCATGGTGCGGTGTTCTCCGACGAGTCGCGTTTTCACTTGCGAAATGCTGACGGGCGTCTACGGGTATGGCGTCGACGGGGTGAACGTTATCATCAGGATTGTGTTGTGCAAACCGATCGATGGGGTGGAGGCAGCATTATGGTGTGGGGAGGGATAAGTTATCACCACAGAACCGCTCTGATTGTTTGTCGTGGCAGAGTGAATGCCGTTTACTACCGTGATAACATTCTTCAGAACAACGTCGTTCCCTTCTTTCACCAGCATCAAGATCTGCACACATTTCAACATGACAATGCACGAGCCCACACTGCACGTGTTTCGATACAGTATCTGGCTAACAACAATATTCCTCTACTTCATTGGCCTGCATTGTCACCAGATTTGTCACCCATCGAACACTTGTGGGATTACATCGGCCAACGCCTCGCACGTCGTCCGCAGATCAACAACCTTGGGGAACTCGACAATGCCTTGCAGCAAGAGTGGAATGCAGTGCCTCAGGACTTTATTCAGAGACTTATCCGTTCAATGAGGAGACGTTGCACAGCTTGTGTTGCTGCTAACGGGGGTCATACACGCTACTGACTTTCCATTTTGACCCCATCTTTATTTCATTGTCAGCTGCATTAAATCTTCACTGTTTTGCTTGATTGTTTTTTGCTTCTTTTCTTTATCAAACATTGGTCTACGCAAATATGTAAAATTTACATAGATTGCTCACTTCTGCACTTAGAAATCCACAATTTTAGGGGTGGTGCGTTTTCAATGATGTTCAGTATATTTTCACGTGTACTAACAGATCAGAACCGCTTCTGCAGGAAAAGGCGTTTAACACAACAAACAATCCGTATGATCGACGGTGCGTATCAACGCATTTGCCGCATGTTTTACGTCGATCCTAAACCATTCAATTGGCATATATGGGGTCCCAAACACGGTTTGGGCATTCCATACGGTGGTGGAGCGAAATCCGTGAAAGGAGGTTAGTGACTATTTACTGGGATGAGGTTTACTGAACCGAGGCTTTGCACTGTCGAGTAACGAATGACAAGATGGTCGCATGAATTTTATAGCTGGTGTTGCTTTCACTGTTTGAAGGTGGACCAGCCCCGAGACGTCAAAGACGATTGGAAAACGTTTGTGTTGTACACGTTGAAGGGCTTCACTCACGCGGGCACAATAAGGCTGAACGATTCGATTAACGTCTGGACCGTGCTAGGTGTGCAGGCGCAAACGCGTTCCGGCATCGTGGGTCGAGGGATGGCTTACGACTCGCAGAAACAGTTCGTGGTCGAGTACGCCATCGCCAAACCGGTGGATTTGCATCAAGCGATACGAGGACACTTTGGAATACGCTAGGTCGAAAGTCGACTACATGTTCGGCGTGGGACTGTACATGGCTCCGAGTAACATGATTCTGTGGGCTACAACAACGAAATCGTCATTACGACCGCCAGTCCAAAATTAGGTGTCAACGGCGACATCAACGCGAGTCGCGTCCCAACACCCACGCGTTTTGGCGAAATGGGCATCGTGGCACCATTCCTGATACCTAAAGTAGTAGCCGATCAGCCATGAGGCGATGCTGCCCGAGTTTTGCCAACGATTTCAGCCTTTTTGCTTTTTTCAGTCTCCGAGATACTTGCCTGCCCGAGCCATTTTCGACGTAGACTGCCAGACGGTCGGGTAAAAAAATGTGATATGTAATATGAGCATATTTTGTGGGTAGATACGTTTTGTTCAGGGCTGGCAAGTTTTACGTCTAACCAGCCCTGTGGACTGACTAAATGTTTCATACCTTGCTATAAGTCAAAGTAAACTTCCATCAAATGCATACATAAAGCTATAATGAATGCTGAATTAAACTTTCACAAATCAAACACTGTTTTTAAATTCAGTATTCCTTATATTCTCAAATTCAAAATCTTCCTGCCATGACCTTTTAACCAACGTGCCAGGTTGGAAGAAAGTCAAAAACATAACAAACGTTACCCCTTTCTCATGCATTTAGCTTCGGATCATTGTATAATTTGTTTATTTTGTTCATGTCATACAAATACAGTTTTCAGATCATTTGATTGATGTATGGCATGAACACGGCCTTCAACCGTTTATCGCACTTCTGGGGTAATTTTCACAACAATCATGCACAGGCTCTTTAAAGCTTGAATGTGGTATTATTAAGAGCAATAACATTCCTACAGTTACCCCAGATCAGCTCGATACGATTGAGCTCACTATACGGTACTTGTGGCCTTGTGTTGCAGCTAGTTCATCAGTGATGAACTGATTCCTTCTGATTACTTCAGAAAATTCTGCAAGTGAACCTTCAGACTGGTCATGGTAGGTGTGATGTTACCGGGGACACGCAAATTATGGTAACTGGAGTTATTCAAAATGGTTTGTCCAGTAACACTGGCGCCTTAGAACAATATGGAAAAGCCACATCCGATCGGCTGAGTGATTTTTGTTGCACCAAGTTTCATGAAGATATATAATTTGAAACCTCAAATAGCGGTATTCTTCATACGTTCAGAGATACGGTGATCGCATGGACACAGTTAAGTACTTTTCACTAAACACAGCTCTGTCATCTCCCCTTAAGTGTAACTGAACCTCATTTCTACCAGAGCTACAATAAGTGCTGTTTTCGAGCCATTTATTGTATCTTTGATCTCATCTTGTAATTTTAGCACACGTCCGTGGGATTTTGCGCTCATACAGTTTGTAAACTGCATACTCACACCCTTATCAAAGATTCCTGTTTGTGTTTCCTATCTGGTTTTAATTTTGACACGACCCCTGAGGAACTAATCTGTTTACTTTGTCCGCCTGAGTATATGTCAGATGAATGGCTTTACACATTCTATTCTCCCTTTGTTCCTCATGTTTACTCCAATTTACTTGGTTTGCAATTTGGTTTGCAGATATATCAAGTCACATGTTGCCAGTTCAGTACTCATTCACGACGTCAAACTTCTATGGGCGAACAAGATCATCAATGCGATTTGAATTGACATATTTCAGTCACTATTTTGAATAAAACTACTACAAGAGTTGGCATTCTGGCCACAGTTTAATCTCAGACGTTTTATGTTTATGGTCTATGTGATGAGTTATTTATTAACTGGAGGCTTCGCTGATGTAGGTACAATGTATTAACAAACTACTTTCGTGTGTACGATACAGCCATGTGCAAGGCAAGGCAGATACATTATTACGTTGTTTGTATTGTAGAGTTTGCGCATAATCACAAATGTGCCAGACAGACAAACATACATACAGACAGACAGACAGAAAGAAGTTTATGAAATATTTCAGGCCACATGACCTATATAGTAGAGATGTTTTGTTGCTGTGTTTTTTTTTTATTATATAGCACAGTTAAGTGGATATATAGATATACGTACATATATATACGTCTAATTTAAAATATCTTCTTTAAGAATATTGGAACAGATAGTATTATATTAATATTTCTTGAGTTTGATAGGTTTTTCATTGGTTGTTCACCTATGCAAAGAGTTGAGAACTTATGATAATGTTAATAGTACACATCCTCGACACAGCATTTCTTGAATTGTGAAAAATATCTCCTGTCTAATATTAGTATAGATAATAAACGCATATTTACAATGTTTAGATCAGGATGTAATATACTTGGTATTCAGTTAATCAGAAGAGGTTTGGTTAGTGTTAATTATAATGTTGCATTATGTAAGCACTGTAAATATGTTGAAGGTGAAGTTCATGTTATATACAGCTGTATGTTTTATGACAGCCTTCGCCAACGTCTTATCACAGAGACATCTAGTGGGCATTATACCTCCATTAAAAGTCTCTGTACATCTTTACATACCAACATAATTAACAACTTAGTGAAATATGTGAAATGTTAAGCATAACACTGAGAGCAAAATCTTTTCTTCGACCTATACTTTGTGCTCATTTGGTAACTCAGTTATACCATGTGTTATTCATATACACGTATGTTTACAATGCTTACATCAGGATGTAAAATACTCGGTACTCAGTTAAATTCGATAAAGTTTGGATATAGTTAGCTATAATGTTGTATTAGGTAGGCATTGTAAACTGATGAAGTTCAAGTGATATACAATTACGTAGTCCTTGCCAATCGCCTTTTCAAAAGTCTTCAAATGGGAAATACACTAGCCACATAAAGAAACTGTGCATTGTCAAAATATTATCCCAGTTGATAAGTACGATAACAAAGGTACATATAAACTTTAATGGAGGGATCATGACACCATAACAAGTCGTGAGAATTTCAATTGAAAAGTCAAACAATGAAGTCACAAGCGGGACAGGGGTCAACCGACCATGTCACACCCTCAATAACGGGTACGTCCACCATAGGCATTGAGAACAGTAGTGCATTGACGACGCATAGAACCTGTCAGACGTGCAAGGAAGGCGTGTGGGATGCCAGATTCTCTCGAGTTCTGTTGCAAGATAAAGGACGTTATTTTGCGGATTAGGAAGACGGCGTAGACATCGATCCATTTCGTCCCAAACACGCTCTATCGGAGAGATAGCTGGTGAATTTGCAGGCCAAGGCATTAAGTCAACGTTGTGGTGTTGCAAGAAATCCATAGCAACCCTTGTCATATGAGGACGAGCGTTGTCCTGTTGGAATGTTATCCCAGGGCCATGACGTTGCCGAAAAGGAATTGCCACAGGTCTGTGAACAGTCCTGTGCATAACATCCTCCCATGCGTCTATAGGCACGTTGACGTCCATCACGATGGGAAATGTTAAACCTGGACTCATCTGCAAAAACAACATTTCTCCACCTAAACAAGGTCTGCGGACATGATTTCGGCACCACATTCGGCGAGTTTGTCGATGACGTTGTGTCATGATAGGTCGTATGCCCTGATCTCGTGATGACGTTAACGTTGTCGAACTGTGTTGGGTTGAATACTGTGAAGACCTTTGATGGCCCTGGCTGTTATCACTGCAGTCTGAAACCTGTGGCGAAGATGGGTCACCCTTATCCATCGGTCCTGTTTTGGCGTTGTTACACGCGGACGTTCAGAACGTGGCCGATCGATGACGTCATTTGTGTTTCAGCAGCGTCTCACTAGTGCAGAAATGGTGTCCCAGTGGCAGTGGAAATGTGCAGCCACTTGTCGTTGAGACATTTCCCCACGGACCATTCCAATGGCATCATCACGTTGTGCAGACGTGAGCCTTCGCATGCTATGCGTTTCAATAGCTGTTTAATTTTTTTGAACGATCGCAGGGGAAGGGGTTGACCTTTCCAAAGTGACAAAAGTATTGTGTGGTATTCATTTGCTGTTTCTCCTTCCCGGAATGCACGTGCAACAACGTATTGCAGGTCTCAATCACGAAATCACTGACGTCACGGAACGTGGCACGTGCATGCATGTTGGATACATGTCACAATGTAAATCCTTATGTGTCTACACAGGTTTTATAAATTTAGATTTTAATTTTTGTGCAGTTTTTATGTGCCTAGCATATGTTTTTACTCGAAGTGTTTTGGATATTTAATATAATTAACAACTCTTTGAAATGTTTTAAACGTATATTCTGCAACACACCGTTAACAGAATGCTCTCTTCGATTCATGCTATGTACACATCTGATAACCCAACTATACTACGTACCAACTTACATAAACAATAAAAACTAAGCAGCCAGAAGACTGCACAGTCAGAGGGTACATAGATTTCTAAAGGGATACAGGTGTAATTTATTATGAAACAAGGCAATGCATTGACTCACATTTCACATGAACACAGATAATTAATCATTAAACACATTATTTTAAGAATATAGCTAATTCGGTCATCTGTAAATAAACTATGATATAAAAGCCATTTAGAATAAAATTCACCTTTACAGCTTTTGTTAAAAAAGATACATTTTTCAACAGTATGTCTCGATTTCAACTCACTTCTGAACTGAGCAATGGCTGGTAAAGCAGAATTGACCTTGCATTTATACAAGTAATACCTTCCCAAATAATATGAACAAATAAAAAAAAGTCATTGAAAACATTTTTCTTACAGCCGTAAAGTATCAGTTCCATATTAGGCGTGAGATGATGGATGTGATCACAACCTTCTGTTAACCATGATAAATATTTTGACCCCCAAAAAGGTTTGCACAAATTCACATTCCCAAAACAAGTGGCAAATAGATTCCTTTTCTTCATTACAGAATGAATATAAAATCAAATCTTATATTTTGATTTTTCAAGAAATGCATTGGTACTTGTACTGAAATTATCTCATTTTGGTGTCTTGTGTTGATTTAAACGATTTTAGGAAAATACAGTTCCAGTCAAGATTACACTGGAAATCCTCTTGTCACTTTAACTGTGCTCTTGGTGTCCTGTTTGAAGAACAAAACTATAGTAATAGGCTTTTGAGCTTTTATTAATTAAAAGTAACCGCTAAATAATCGGCGTATTTCCTATACATTGTTCAATGTTTGCTTTCACTACTGACAACCCAGCAAAACATTTTCTTATAGTGCTAATTACACCACAGTATTCTAAAAAGATTCAATTGATACCTTCCATCAAATTTAACCAGATACAGATAACTGCCGTTCGAGACCATCCTTCATAAGAAGGTTTTCTTGTCAATAACGATATTGCTGTTATGAAATATATTATCAGACAAGAACTCTTCAGAATTATCAGGCTTAATTTTAATTGAAAAATCATAAAAAAAACATTGAAACAATCAATCCAGAAGGGATTTTTCAGATTTCTGACAATTGTTTTTCAAAATTTCTTCACCATGTTTATCAAATCCACTACATTTGAAATAGCTAGTATTTAAGAAACGTTTCAACCTGGGAGTTTAGTAAATAGTTTTCGCATCCGAGTCACCTTCAAAGCTTTGACATATTCACATACAGTGGAAGCTATCTTATTGGGACCCTAAGCAACGCGGTTTTCTATATAATTCGGACCGAATTGTTGGTCCCTTCAGAAGCTAACCAAGTTATCATTACATATAGGCTAACTAATTCGGACTTCATATAACTCGGATTTCGGACTGAAATCTCAGCCCTTCAAGGTAATTTACTATGAAAACTTCGCTAATTAACTCGGACTAACTGGACTGCCAGAGGCGGAAGTGCTTTGTAGGTAGCCAATTACCGACTTCAAACTTATTATCATACCCAATCCACCCACCTTAATCGGTCTACGCGTGGTTTCTCTCTTTATCGTGTCAGGTGTTTTATTCCACACAAAATTAAATAGCATTTTGTTAAGTTCCTCACGAAAAACACCAGGAGGATTAGGTAAAGCTAGAAAAAGATATTTCATTTTGGAAATAGGTAACGATTTGATCAAAGCAGTCTTTCCATGTGTGATTAAGATTCTGTGCATCCACGTATTCATCACGTGTTTTAATTCAAAAAGTTTGGAGCTAAAATTGGAATGAACAATATTTGAAACATTTGTGCTTAGGGTAACACCTAAAACCTTGAATGATGAGGGTTCCATTGTAGCTTTAAATGGGATAAATACTTTCTGTGCTCTTTATCTTACTGCCAATCCATATCCCCTGCGATTTATCATAATTAATCTTCAAAACTTTCATACTAGTAAATACATCCAGCGACTTAAAGCTTCAGTGGAACGTTTGCTCCTATCAAGAAGAAAATCAGTATCATCTGCATACTGTGAAATTACATACTCCGTATCGTTTACATGCATTCCTTTTATATCCTTGTTTTAACGCACCATGTTTGCCAGTATTTCCACACACAGCAGGTAAACATATAGCGACAAGGGCCTCCATGACTACAGCCCCTTAATGAGTCTCTGTGCCTACAGCCCCTTAGAACTTCAAAGGAGGAGGACATTTTGTCACTTTTAGTAATGCAGGATTTAATATCCTTATGGAAAACTTTAATCCATCTTCTTATGACAGACCCAAAACGCAAAAATGATAATGTTTTCTGTATAGTGAGTGAGTGAGTTTAGTTTTACGCCGCACTCAGCAATATTCCAGCTGTATGACGGTGGTCTGTAAATAATCGAGTCTGGACCAGACAATCCAGTGTGATCAATATCATGAGCATCGATCTGTGCAACTGGAAACCAATGTCATGTGTCAACCAAGTCAGCAAGTCTGACCAAGAGAACCCTGTTAGTCGCCCCTTACGACAAGCATAGCCGCCTTTTATGGCAAGCATGGGTAACTGAAGGCCTATTCTACCCCGGAACCTTCACGGATCTTTTTCTATATAAACGTCCATGAAACAGAATCAAAAGCTTTAGCAACATCAACTGATAATAACATACCTGGGATTATTTGTGATTCTGTAAAATTCTTATGTTATCACCAATACATGTGTGTAATGTTTGGTCAGTATTAATTATAATTGGGAGGAATTTTTAATCCGTTGAGCAATACAAGAAGAAGCTTTTTTGTAAGCTATACTAAGCAAGGAAATGGGCCTCCAGTTTGTAAGAAAACGCTTAAGTTTATCACCCTTAGGAATAAAAGTAATGACACCTAAATTTTGAGTATGTACTATCGGGTATCTTAATGGTACAATTTCGGTGATTCTGTTCCTGCTAACTCTAAATGTGCTTCCCAAAAATTGCGCTAACCATACTTTTCAAGTCAGAAACTTAATCCTCCGTTTTTGATTTATAATTAGAGTGAATTAAAGGTTTTAGTACTTGTATGTAATAAAGAAATGATGAAGCTACCGTTTTTTTTTAAAAAAAGCAATAAACTGTTGCAGCTCTTCTACTTTACAGTTCGTTTGATTTCATTTGAGGCCGATGAATTGCTCACTAACACAAAATCTAACTATCGCAACGAAACTAAATGTGGTACAGTCACATGAAATCGACAGATCAAGGCAGATGGTTTGTCTCATAATTTTGGACACCCGAAAAAAGCAATGCTATGTAATGATTAGATTTTGTGAACTTGGGCAATTCATCGGTCTTAATGATATCAAACAGACTAATTAGATTTTGAAAACAGTAGTTCTTGCAACGATTGTGAAAATATTCTGTTTCGATAATGATATGGTATAACACAGACCACGGGCAAACTGTAGCGCACATGTGGTTGGGCAGCGTAGAGAAAATGACCAGCCTTCATATATGCGAGCGAAGCGAGCAAAGGTTGGCAACACACTTCCCTCGCTTCGGTTCAAAAAGTATTTTTCGTGTCAAAATAAAGTATCGCCACCACCAAAGGTACACTCCCATTTCCTCACTAGGTTGTGTTCTCCGATTTCCAACCCCATATTTAATAATTACTCACGTGAAATATGTTTTATTCAACATTTTAAGCGCCACTAGACAAATTGCCTAGACAACAAGATCACCTACCTGTGCTACATGAGAGGTATTACTAACGTGTAACCACAAAGGCTGTTGACGACAGCTCTTTTTTAAAATATTTTCACATGTGCGTATAGACATGAAGTGCAAGACATCACTTAAACGATAATAGAAATTAGCCATATACTACATGAAGATTTTACCCATTTTTAAACCTTTACTGATAATTTGCAAATGAATACATGCGTTTAACGTTAACAGAAATTATCCATAAATTACATGATTTTTTTACCTATTTTCTGATATTCGTACACAAATGATTTACAATACATCCGTATAAGCGAAAGCAGAATCGATCCATACGCTACATGAAGTTCTTACCTATATCCAGTAGTCTGCAGTGTGTTTATTAAGAACTTGATGGTCGTAGAACATCGGACGTGGTGACAATATACACACAATATCAGAACGATGAACAGAACGATGTTGTGTGAAACTTGTTTATTATTATGGGATATTTATATAGCGCATATTCATGCAACTAGTGCTTGCTCGGGGCGGTGGTATTTATAAGGATAGTTATAAGCATTTTCAGAGGCGTAGACAAACAGAAGCATATATTTACGTTAATCACATAAAGGATGCAACCACTGAGCCCGTCCTAAACGTGTGACAGTTGAGTGATATATCGTTTTGCATGTTAAATAAACAAATAGCAATTCTCCATGTCTAATTCAACATATTTTCCTGTCCATTTGACAGGTTGTCCTACGGAGCTTCCAAGTCCTTTCACATGCAGATGCATGTACATAAGGCGTATTCAACAGAAATGTTAAAACCAACAAAGTAAACTTCGAGTGCAACTCAACAACTCCAGTGACTCTCCAGTAATAATGCTGTAGCCTCTAGCCTGTAACCTGTAGCCTGTAACCTGTAGCCTGTAGCCTGCAGCCTGTAACGCTGCAACCACTGTATCTCATAATGACGTTTGGAACGAGTAATTTAACCACTAAACAGCCGATGTCTAGGATTCAGATACTAGATGAGTGAGTGAGTGAGTGAGTGAGTGAGTGAGTGAGTGAGTGAGTGAGTGAGGGAGGGAGGGAGGGAGGGAGGGAGTGAGCTTTACGCCGCACTCAGCAATATTTCAGCTATGTGATGGCGGTTTGTAAAAAAATCGAGTCTGGACCAGACAAGCCAGTGATCAACAGCATGAGCACCGATCTGCGCAAATGGTCACAGATGACATATGTCAACCAGGTCAGCGAGCCTGACTACCCGATCCCGTTAGTCTTCTCTTACGACAAGCACAGACGTAAGTTACTAATGTTGACTATTGAGGGGAACATATTAAAGCGATAGCAATTGCCATACCACTGTAATAGTTTTTCTCCCCGTGAATTGTCTGATGTGAAGTCATTACCCGAATTAAAGTATAGTATATATGAAATGAAAACAAGCTGAAATAGTTTCAGTCTCTTTTGATAACTTACAAGAGACTTGCAACCCAGATCAAGTACACAGTTAACAGGCAACAGGGGCGGATAACTCAAATCAACGTGAAAGAATCTGGTACTTTCCGTATCTTGCGATGCGCATTTGTCAAAGGAAGACAATGACTAAACTATCAACAGTTCGACGCATCGATAGCTTTAAATTGCTATCGGAGACTCAACAATTGCAGTCCATACATTGTTCGATGCATCCTTACAGCCCTAACAGTTACCATTTAACAGTCAATAATTTAGCAGAGACGAGTAAAGAAGGTTTATATTCATTGAGAAAATTTACATTTGTACGTCACGTTTTTTGGCTAGGCCATGACATTACTTTTTCATCTCGTGAAACGTTCCGCGTCAGGAATGAAGAACGGAGCGTAGCGATGGCACGTTGAAATGCCAGTTTGGATACGTTTAGTTGTATCCTCGACACACCCTTACCTTTAATACCAAGTTACCATGAGAAAAAGGTATTCCGAGGCGACCTTACGTAGTTAAAAAGTGTGTTTAGTTTCACCCCGCTTTCAGGAGAATTCCAGCAATATTACGGCAGGGGGCACCAGTGATGGGCTTCACACATTGTACCCATGTGTGGAATCGAACCCGGATCTTCGGCGTGACAAGCAAACGCTTTAACCACTAACTACCGCATCGCCCCTGACCTTAAGTAGATAAGGTTGAAATATATGACTGTACTCATTCTATGTATGTATGTATGTATGTATGTATGTATGTATGTATGTATGTATGTATGTATGTATGTATGTATACTGGTAAGTATACACACACACACACACACACACACACTTTAGTGAATCGCTAAAACGCACCCTTCATAAAATGCACGTGCATCATGAAATTGTACATTCACTTTGTGTTGTCTATAGCAATATAGTCTACAGCAATAGGCTCTAAATAGCCACATCAATGACATTCCTCGTGCATTGTTCTAAGCCACTGCAGACGACAAGAGAATGAAAGTACTGACAGAAACTCCATGACAAAACGCCATCTGCTGTTTACTAACATTGGCATCGAAACATGAGGTGGCAGGGCACTTCAGCCTATCCAGACAGACCATCTTTCACCAAGTGCATGCATCACTAAATTGTGAAACCATGTTTCGATGAAATAAGTTCGCACATTTGGTTGAATATGGACACCAAATAACATCTAATATAAAGAAATTTGTGTATGTTCTACCATGCAAGGCGCAATGTTGAAGATGAACTAAAATTTACATGTCCTGCAAATACGCAATAGCTGAGTGTACAGACACTGCTTTCCGAAGACTAAGTGGTTATCCTTTGACTATACATTATGTTGACAGAAAAAAGAAAAATACACAAGCAAAACAAAAACACAAAAAACCCCAAAACCAACCAACCAAACAAAAAAAAACCCAACAAAAGAACAACAACAAACAATTCCAATTAAATGAAAAAAGGAACCCAGGTGTCCACGAGTGAATGGATATTCTGAATCAGAGATTTGCCACACATAGGCCTTTCACATTGCAGAGAGGGATGGTGAAAGGTAACACAACGCGTATTACGGACTGTGATGCATGATTTTGTAATGTTCAGTGACAGATATAATCATGCTTACTTTTCTAAAACTGATCATCCATCGATTTAACAGTGTGGATAACCGGGCAATCCTGTAACTTTTCCCTTTAGACACCTCTTAATCTAAAATACTTCTCTCTTTGGTTGCACCGTTGCCATAACAATGCCAAAAGTGTTATCCCCTCAATGTCGGTGTGAACTTTTTGCCTTGTAGTCGAGGCAACACAGAACCTAACCAACTGCACTGACGCATTGCATACTTATTCATTGGTCAGTTGGTCAGGGGGGTGTGGGTGTGGGTCGGATGTGATTGTTCATGACCTATACCACACACAGTGATAGATAGATAGATAGATAGATAGATAGATAGATAGATAGATAGACAGATAGACAGATAGATTGATAGATATGAATGGAAATAAATTAACTTCTCCACTAACTTGGGGAAACCTACTACAAACGGTATGTAGATTAATTTCACAAGGATCATGCATCAAAGTGGTATGAAACGTGCAAATCTCGAGCATGTAAACAGCTGCGTTTTGATGTAAAGTTTTTTAAGGATTCGACAATTTTCATTGACTTTTATCATTTCTTGAACACAAAACAATCTTGTCAACTTTACGAATTTGCTTTACAATACATCAGCCTTATATAAACTGTACCTTTAAACAGAATGGGATAATTTGCAAAATATACCTTAGAGCAGGTGACTTAAATAAGTGGCTACATGTACACTAGTGAGTTTACCTATACTAGGCACATAAAGAAACTGTGCATACAAAAATTTAAAATCTAAATTTATCAAACCTGTGCAGACACATAAGCATTTAAACTCGGAGATTAGTGACATGTATCCAACATGCATGCACGAGCCACGTTCCGTGACGTCAGTGATTTCGTCCTTGACATGCAGTACGTTGCTGCACGTGCATTTCGGGAAAGAGAAACAGGGCAAATGAATACCACACAAAACTGTCACTTTGGAAAGGTCAACCCCTGCCCTTGCGGTCGTTCAAAAAATTAAACGGCTATTGAAACACATAGCATGCGAAGGCTCACGTCTGCACAAAGTCATGAGGTCATTGGAATGGTCCGTGGGGAAATGTCTCAACAAGTGGCTGCACATTTCCACTGCCACCGGGACTCCATTTCTGCACTGGTGAGACGCTAATAAAACATAAATGACGTCAGCGACAAGCTCGCTGAACGTGGTGCCGAAATATGTACCTTAAACATTGCTATCGTACTTATCAACTGGGATAACACTTTGACAATGCACAGTATCTTTGGTATATATTGGTTTGAAGATTGTACGTGCACTATCCGACAATTTTAGGTACTGTAATTATGAATAGCGTGTTTCAAAACGATGTGTTCACCTTGAATCATGAACTGATATACTTTGATACATTCAAGCAACGGTCAAGTGTATCTCTCTCTCTCTCTCTCTCTCTCCCTCTCTCTCTCTCTCTCTCTCGTTACCCGTTAACAGTGTTTACTACTGAACACCTCAGTGTTAATTTTAAATTGTTTAAAGCACGGATATAAACCTTTAGTAACCATCGCTAAACGCTCCACACAACAAGACATATTTTGCCCTAACTCAAAATATCTGTTTCATTAAATGCAGTTCATTTCAGGTACATATATTTCTGGCACTTTAATGACCTACTCATTGCTGAATATTCCTTCACACTGGACATTTTATTACATTTGACACATAGATCATATCGCCATTACCAAGGCTTGTAGAAGAAGAAAATAAATAGACAGGCGGAATTTAGAAGTACTATCCTGGTGACGTAGAACTAAAAGTATAATATAATACTGCATGAATATTTTTTTTTGAGTTATAGTTATGAAACATAGAAAGATGTTTAGCCATGTGAAACAGAGATAAATGTTTAGGTATGTGACACAGAAATACATTTAGTCATGTCACGCACAGATACATGTTTATTTATGTGATATAAGTTACAAAATACATTGATACAATATTCTGTTCTCAGATACGAGAAAAACAACTGGAATTCATTCACGCAGTAGAATGACTCGTTTATTAACAGTTGTATAATTGCACGATCTGTCCCCCAAACCACTCAGAGCTTCCCTTGGGTGGAATCCCCAGGTAGAAGTAAGAAAAACTTTCAATACCACTGACCTGCCTGCCTGAAAGACACTTCTGAAACTTTAAAGTAAAGTCAGAAATGCTTGGAAAATGCTTTTTGGCAATTATTTGACAATGGTTGATATTTCAGATTCAAAATTCATATATAAGCATTCATCCCACCTCGACCTAATATGGCATACGAGTAATCACGATGAACTATATATATATACTATTATATATATATACTATATAAACTATTCTGTGACCCACCAGGCAGGCAGACAGGGCGATAGCGTTCATGTGGCGCATGGCTGTACATGCCGTCTCAAAATATCAGTTGCAAGTGTCTGTATCACTGCTTTTCGAAGAATCTACCTGAATTACAACAGGTGCAACTTGGCTGACGTTAACACCGTCCCGCAGACGGTAATCGTCCGATCGCCCTCGATTTTGAGAACACGGTCTTCAGCCGTTTACCACACGTCTGGAGTAATTCTTGCAAACAAAGCATAGACAAGCCTTTTATCGTCTGAAAGCTTAAATGTGGTATTAGTGAGAGCAATAACATTCTTACAGTAACCCCAAAAACAGTTTGATGAGACTCAGCTCCCAGTGTCGTACTGGTGCACGCAGAACTATGTGGCCTTGTCTTGCAGCTAGTTTGTCAGTGATGTACTGGGTAGGCTTTTTGTGCTGCCGGAGTTATTCCACGACCTGCGGATTTGTTGCCAATAAGGCACGTTACATCAAGTGAAAAAATCCTGTAAATGAGCCTTGAGATTGTTCATTGTAGGTGTGATGCTACCAGGGACACGCAGATTATGGTAACTGGAGTTATTCAAAATGATTACGTTTGGTTCGTCCTGCTGCGGTTCAAGTTCATGTTCGAACAAACCCCAAAATACCTGCCCACCCATTTCGCCATGGTAATCACCATCAGATATCTGCTGCAAAACCAAAGTTACAACCCCCATTCAGTTCCTGCGGGTACCAGCATGCAAGATAATCAGGCGCCTACCTTTGCCTGATAGTAACACTGGCACCTTAGACCGCTATGCAGGAAGCCACATCCGATCTGATGAGTGATTGGCATTACACCAGGTTTCTTCAGGGTATATAATTTGAAACCCCAAATAGAGGTATTCTTCAATTTTCCTGAGATAAACTGATCGCATGGACAGGATTGAGTTCTGCCATTCTCCTCTTTAGTGTACCTGAACCCAATTTCTACCAGAGCTATAATAAGTGACATTTATTATATCTTTGATATCTTCTTGTATTTTAGCACACGTCGGTGGGATTTTGCGTTCGTACAGTTTGTAAACTGCATTGCGTTTGACACCCTTATCAAAGTTATCCATTTTGTGTTTCCTATCTGGTTTTTATTTTGACACGACCCCTGGGGTAACTGATCTGTTTCTCAACTTTATTTAGCCAGCATTTTAAACCAAGCGTACCAGTATATTGTCCGATATCGTTGATGAATCAGTTTCAGAATAACGTTGGATAAATTCACACTTTTGAAGCAGCCCTATAAAAAATAAAAACAGCTCCATCTTCCCAAATGCTTCCCCTATACATTTTCTCTCTCCTGCCGAAAAAGACATCAACTTGCTGCGAGAACCTTGATCAACCTTACCATTGCAGTCAAGAAACCTCTCCGGCAGGTACTCTTCTGGCCTGTGCCAATCTGTTTGGTCAAAATTCATGGCATGAATATTGAAGAGAACTATTGTTCCTTTCTTGATGTCACAGCCATGGAGAGAGGTATTGCGAAGAGTCGAATGTGGTAACATCACGGTATCGGGGGGCCTGAATCGGAGAGTCTCCAAGAGAACGGCTTCAGAGAAGGGAAGACTGGAGCGGTCCTGCCAACCTGGACGTTGGTCACTGCTTACGACTGAATGTATCTCCTTTCTAACTCTCTGCTGGACATCTGGATACACTGCCATCAGACGAAATGCTTCTTCAAGGACACTCAGAGGGGGAAATGTAGCTGCACCAAATATTGCATTCATTGACAGGAAAAACCCCTTTGATACAGTTTCTGGAAACGTTTCTGAGATGTCCTCAAATGTTTGGCCAAGCTGATATGCAAAACATTCACAATGTTCCGACGTGTTGATCAATTGGTTCATTTTTCTGACATGGTATTCACTAACGCGTTTTAATCCAGCACGCAAGGTCCTTTCATATGAAGGCAGAAAATATGAAATCCATGGCAAGAAGTTGATAAAGTGAAACAAGTTTTTTCCAGAGGGAAACATTGAAATGTTTTCATATAACTCGATGCTATGCAGAAAGTCGCGATTGGTATGAATACTTGTCGATCCTCCATAGCAGACTTGGTAAATGATACTAAATACTGATGTTCTCAGTTCTTTGAAGAGATCTAAAGGAGTACCTGGTCTAACCATTGATTCAAAGTGCTCGACTTCATTGCTGATAATTTCTTCGATGGTGCTTCTGGCAGTCTGGATATACCTGTTCCATACTGGTACTAATGTTTTGTTTTGCAATTTCCAAACCTCATCAAATGGATGCAATGAGTACGTTGCATTCGTTGGCAAGATACTTAGAAGTTTTAAGCGTGGTCTGTCTGCAAAATCATCTCCTTTCCCGACGAGGGCCTCTTTGGCTAGCTGTCGGGAGTTGATCACAATGACTTCGCTCATCCCAAGCGACAGACGGAATGCAGGACCATAGTTATTGCCCAGTCGTGTCAGTGTTAAGTGAGCTTTCTCTCCCAGGAAGGGGAAATATCCTACTAGAGGTAGACACCAGGGGCCAGGAAGCACGTTGATTCCAGACGCCACGCAGAACTTTCTGAAGATGTAGATGATAAGGCAGGTAAGAAAGAACGTGAATAACGTAGGGAAGTCGAACACCGTCGCAAGACAGTTTGGAAAGTTGTGAACCTCTTCAGACATTCTGGTACTGTAGGCCAGACACACTTGATGTATTTTCTGTTGGTGGATACAAAGTAAAGCTGCTAGTGCACGGAAACAATAACGGAACTCCAATACGTTCAGCATACATTCAATTTTGTGCATATGAAAGACTTCTGGTTAGTAATAAACGAAACACATTTTTAAAAAACAAAAAAAAACAAACAAAAAAATAAACACCGTGTGGTTAATTAATACCAAGCGCTTAAAATTTGCTAAAAAGCCGTCTGCTTCTCTCTCGTCCGCAAACGAAACCGCAGACAGGTTACGTAACTCTGTCGCCAGAACCCTACAGTGACGTCATAGAAGAAACGATTTCCAGTTAAATGTATAGAAAATGTGTAGGAAGCTCGTCATTTTGCTGATTTCTCGACGTCACCAAAGACATGCCGAATTGTTGTGTCGCAGGCAATTGTTCCTTTGGGTCGGGTGATGGTGTCACTATGCACAGATTTCCACCAGACTCGGTAGTTTGTGCTTAAATTGGTTGTTAGTGTGTGCGAAGTGAGCGTTGTAGAAGCCTGTGGTATATACTAAATCGGATGGTTCGCCCCCTACCACGCTTCCAGGATAGAAAATAGAGGTCAATTGCAAGTTTCATCGAGTTTATGAAATAAAGACTGCTTACTACACATTGCTGACCAAAAGGATTTTGCATGGATATAATGCTTTCTTCCTCGGAAACGAGGTTGTGGTCGAAGTGACAATATTATCGTAAGTAATATTATTTTGACCCCTTATTTTGACCGCTTCCAAGAGTGAAATTGTTATGTTATAAGCAATGTCATGTAAAATCCAAATGTCCATCAATACAATACATATTTTACTACCAGTGGAATGTAATTTTGATTTTGTAAGTTGGTGAAAACACATTTATATAGCATTCATCCTCAGACAGGGCGCCGCCATTTTTGAAAATCGTGAAGTCACGGGCTAAAGTCCGTTAGAATTATTGAGATTATGATTTGACCTCATCAAGTTAGAAAATCAAAACTACATAAATATGTATTTGAATCATTACCAAAAGGAGTTTGCATGACACAACCTGTAACATAACCTAAGCGAGATCGGGGTCGAAGTGAAAATACTGCGCGAGAAATTTCTTCACTCGCTAAATTTACTTGGTTTGTAACGTTCACTCACCAGTATGTAGACACTTGTCAATACACGTCTTTATACTTGGTCTCCTAATCCTAATTACTTTATAATCATACTTGTATGCATTTTGAAACTTAACAAAAAGAAGCGATCTGCGAATGTATAACAGGAATGTAATATGTAGACATTTCATAGTTTTCCTATATGAATCATAATTCGCACGCCCTAGTGTATGTCGTCTGCATCATTACACTTCACGATGAAAGCAATGATTGTGTTGCAAGCTAAGACAAATTAATAAGAAAAATGCAAATATTAAAATTAAAGTTATAGGAGCAATGTCAGGCTATTACCATGTTCGAGGAATGTATCCATCAATATTCACAAAAACAAGTGATATATAATTCATCTGCATATTTCCCAAGTGATGTGTCTTAAAACAGTCTAATATACGAAAACGTGATGCATCGTCTCAGGTTTTTCACATTGCTGTATAGTTTCATTGGTTACCCAGGATAGCACACCTGGCAACTAATTGCATAATGTACGTCATTCTTTTTAAAAAGTTATTTAGTTAGCCAATAATGAGCAATCAATAAATGTATTGGCGGTTAATCCTTTGAAAGAAGGGAGTTGTTTTACATAGACACAGACACAACAGAGTGTATTCAGTATAGGTTAATAAATGTACATGCATAAACACTACCTGCTGACAAATCCACCATTTAAATCCCCATAAAACTAATTAATCAATCAGCGTGTTATCGGTTAATCCTTGATCGATCCAGACAAAAGAAATGCCAAATGGGGGCCTTTGTCGGGTAATCTAAGTCTCGGTACCACTAATTATACCTGTTATAAATTCATTAATTGATCATCAAGTGAATGATGACAAATAACGTGTAGGTTTATACCACCTAACACGGATTACAACCTAGCGACACCAAGCAATTTTGACAGAATCGTCAATGAAAACAAGGGTTGTAACTCGAAAACTAGGCAAAGCAGGAGACAAAACTAAATGATAGTAGATTGTGAGAACATTCATTTTTCTCAACAGCTTTCACGATTTCAGGTTTGTACAAACCTGTAAACGAAATAGTTTAACCCCTGAAATGTAGATGAATACTGCACAGACCCCCATTTCTATACCTACTATTACGTCACGGAGACGCGCCTCTCTGATTGTTTGAAATTTCGTTTGCGGCTGAGAATTGTGCACTGTCGACAAAAAGGTCGATATAAGGTAATTAATGATCGAAATGAGCAGTTATAATGACGAGGTTTCATTTATAACGATGTCAGCAAGTGATTTTGCATTTGTACCCTATTAGAGTATATGTGGCCTTTAACGGGATCTCCCTGACTTGGTTCATGCATGTCACCATGTCCCAGTGGCGTACATCTATGCTCATGCTGTTGGTCACTGGATTTCTGGCCCAGACTCTACTATTAACAAACTGCCGTCATATAGCTGGAATATTGCTGAGTGTGGCGCAAAACTAGACTCACTCACCCACTCACTTGTTCAGTAAAGTAAAAATAGGCACCATAATTTAGTGTATGTTCATAGTAATGTCAAAACGACGATGCATATTTTCACAGTTTTTTAAACAATCACTTAATGCCGTAACCGATTTAAATAAGTACCGAAGCACCTCAATCTTCACCTCAATCTTCGAATGGTGACGAATTGATCTTGAAGTTACGGAAATGGCCGTGTGGTGACGAATTGCGATTGAGATTACGAAAAGGGGCGAATGATGACGAATTGCTCTCGAGACTACGGAAAAGGGCGAATGGTGGCGAATTTCTCTTGGGGGTACGCCCTTTGGACTAGACAACGTTTCCTAGTAGAATTCCCATTCGCTGCTTGACTGTGATTGGTGTTAATTTCAAATTGCATGTGGTCAGTGATTGAAGTTATGCATTGCATATTGTCATTAGCAGACAGGCAGTCAGACATATAGGTGTCAGTAAACCAGACATGGAGTTTTCTCTGTGACAGAGTCCGCTTATCACAATCAACATGTTTTTTATGTAACGAGTAGATAATTTACCCGTGTACACAAACAAAAATTAGATTAGCGCTCACAACCTCATACTCCCGGCATGTATATTGCGAACCGCGAACCTATTCACTGCGCATGCGTTATGAGCGAAGCGCAGCATAGCTGTTGAAACCACTTTCACTTGGTGGTGGTGGTGTGTGTGTGGGTGTGTTTATTGAATCAAGACGTGCAGATTCATGAATATGACACGTCTTAATCCCTTACCATCATTTACCTTACGTCATACGCCATCCTCTACAATGACATCACCCCATGAGCTCGTTAACAACGTCCCAAACAATCAGTGCACACACATCCATTCCCTTCTCAACACCCACTCATCGGAAGCAAAAAATAAACACAAACGCTGCACCCCCCCCCCCCCCTCCCTCTCTATGTCTCTTGTTCTCTTTCTCACTTTCCCTCTTTCTCTTTGATTCTTACCTTGACTTACGCAGCCCTGCACAGAAGCGATATTGACAAAACGTCTTTGCTTGTTATCAACCGAGACGCCCTATATCACGTGATTGTGATTTCTTCACTAAACGGTCAAAGTGACCGAAGGCTTTAGTTATCTGAAATTCTGGGTTGAATCACAGTCAAGCAGCGAATGGGACTTCTACTAGGAAACGTTGTCTAGTCCAAATCTCGTAGCCCAGAGAGCAATTCGTCACCATTCGCCCTTTTCGTAACCTCAAGCGCAACTCGTAGCTGTTGAAACCACTTTCACTTGGTGGTGGTGGTGGTGTGTGGGTGGGTGTGTTTATTGAATCAAGACGTGCAGATTCATGAATATGATACGTCTTAATCCCTTACCATCATTTACCTTACGTCATACGCCATCCTCTACAATGACATCACCCCATGAGCTCGTTAACAACGTCCCAAACAATCAGTGCACACACATCCATTCCCTTCTCAACACCCACTCATCGGAAGCAAAAAATAAACACAAACGCTGCACCCCCCCCCCCCCTCCCTCTCTATGTCTCTTGTTCTCTTTCTCACTTTCCCTCTTTCTCTTTGATTCTTACCTTGATTTACGCAGCCCTGCACAGAAGCGATATTGACAAAACGTCTTTGCTTGTTACCAACCGAGACGCCCTATATCACGTGATTGTGATTTCTTCACTAAACGGTCAAAGTGACCGAAGGCTTTAGTTATCTGAAATTCTGGGTTGAATCACAGTCAAGCAGCGAATGGGACTTCTACTAGGAAACGTTGTCTAGTCCAAATCTCGTAGCCCAGAGAGCAATTCGTCACCATTCGCCCTTTTCGTAACCTCAAGCGCAACTCGTAGCTGTTGAAACCACTTTCACTTGGTGGTGGTGGTGGTGTGTGGGTGGGTGTGTTTATTGAATCAAGACGTGCAGATTCATGAATATGACACGTCTTAATCCCTTACCATCATTTACCTTACGTCATACGCCATCCTCTACAATGACATCACCCCATGAGCTCGTTAACAACGTCCCAAACAATCAGTGCACACACATCCATTCCCTTCTCAACACCCACTCATCGGAAGCAAAAAATAAACACAAACGCTGCACCCCCCCACCTCTCTGTGTCTCTTGTTCTCTTTCTCACTTTCCCTCTTTCTCTTTGATTCTTACCTTGACTTACGCAGCCCTGCACAGAAGCGATATTGACAAAACGTCTTTGCTTGTTACCAACCGAGACGCCCTATATCACGTGATTGTGATTTCTTCACTAAACGGTCAAAGTGACCGAAGGCTTTAGTTATCTGAAATTCTGGGTTGAATCACAGTCAAGCAGCGAATGGGACTTCTACTAGGAAACGTTGTCTAGTCCAAATCTCGTAGCCCAGAGAGCAATTCGTCACCATTCGCCCTTTTCGTAACCTCAAGCGCAACTCGTAGCTGTTGAAACCACTTTCACTTGGTGGTGGTGGTGTGTGGGTGGGTGTGTTTATTGAATCAAGACGTGCAGATTCATGAATATGACACGTCTTAATCCCTTACCATCATTTACCTTACGTCATACGTCATACGCCATCCTCTACAATGACATCACCCCATGAGCTCGTTAACAACGTCCGAAACAATCAGTGCACACACATCCATTCCCTTCTCAACACCCACTCATCGGAAGCAAAAAATAAACACAAACGCTGCACCCCCCCCTCCCTCTCTGTGTCTCTTGTTCTCTTTCTCACTTTCCCTCTTTCTCTTTGATTCTTACCTTGACTTACGCAGCCCTGCACAGAAGCGATATTGACAAAACGTCTTTGCTTGTTATCAACCGAGACGCCCTATATCACGTGATTGTGATTTCTTCACTAAACGGTCAAAGTGACCGAAGGCTTTAGTTATCTGAAATTCTGGGTTGAATCACAGTCAAGCAGCGAATGGGACTTCTACTAGGAAACGTTGTCTAGTCCAAATCTCGTAGCCCAGAGAGCAATTCGTCACCATTCGCCCTTTTCGTAACCTCAAGCGCAACTCGTAGCTGTTGAAACCACTTTCACTTGGTGGTGGTGGTGTGTGGGTGGGTGTGTTTATTGAATCAAGACGTGCAGATTCATGAATATGACACGTCTTAATCCCTTACCATCATTTACCTTACGTCATACGTCATACGCCATCCTCTACAATGACATCACCCCATGAGCTCGTTAACAACGTCCCAAACAATCAGTGCACACACATCCATTCCCTTCTCAACACCCACTCATCGGAAGCAAAAAATAAACACAAACGCTGCACCCCCCCCCCCCCCTCCCTCTCTGTGTCTCTTGTTCTCTTTCTCACTTTCCCTCTTTCTCTTTGATTCTTACCTTGACTTACGCAGCCCTGCACAGAAGCGATATTGACAAAACGTCTTTGCTTGTTATCAACCGAGACGCCCTATATCACGTGATTGTGATTTCTTCACTAAACGGTCAAAGTAACCTAAGGCTTTAGTTATCTGAAATTCTGGGTTGAATCACAGTCAAGCAGCGAATGGGACTTCTACTAGGAAACGTTGTCTAGTCCAAATCTCGTAGCCCAGAGAGCAATTCGTCACCATTCGCCCTTTTCGTAACCTCAAGCGCAACTCGTCACCATACGGCCCTTTACGTAACTTCAAGATCAATTCGTCACCATTCGCCCTTTTCCGTAACCTCGAGAGCCCCTTTTCGTAACTTCAAGATCAATTCATAACCATTCGCTCCTATTTGTTTTTATCATTTTAGAATATTTATGTGCGCGTGAGGATTGAGGTGCTTCGGTACTTAACATGCGTAGAGAATCTTGACGTTGTGAGTGGACAAAAGATTGGACAGCCCGTGGACTGTAGTTGTTGCGAGTTGAAGTCGTACCAAGTTACAATGAGAAAAAGGTATTCCGAGGCGACCTTACGTAGTTAAAAAGTGTGTTTAATTTCACCCCGCTTTCAGGAGAATTCCAGCAATATTACGGCGGGGGGACCCCAGTGATGGGCACATTCACACATTGTACCCATTTGTGGAATCGAACGCGGATCTTCGGCGTGACAAGCGAACGCTTTAACCACTAACTACCGCATCGCCCCTGACTTTAAGTAGATAAGGTTGAAATATATGATTGTACTCATTCTGTGTGTGTGTGTGTGTGTATGTATGTATGTATGTATGTATGTATGTATGTATGTATGTATGTATGTATGTATGTATGTATGTATGTATGTATGTATGTATGTATGTATGTATGTATGTATGTATGTATGTATGTATGGCTAAAACGCACCCTTCATAAAATGCATGTGCATCATGAAATTGTGCATTCACTTTGTGCTGAAGCCTATAGCAATAGGCTCTCAATAGCCACATCAATGACATTCCTCGTGCATTGTTCTAAGCCACTGTAGACGACAAGAGAATGAAAGTACTGGCAGAAACTCAATGACAAAACGCCATCTGCTGTTTGCTAACATTGGCATCGAAACATGAGGTGGCAGGGCACTTCAGCCTATCCAGACAGACCATCTCAAACCTGTAGGCCTGATGCAACAATACCAGGCGTGTTCATGACAGACAGAGGTCAGGTCGACCATGAGTTACCACCGCGCCCAAAATCACTACATCCAGCAGGGAATACTGCTGAGTGTGGCGTTAAACAGCCAAAATATAAGTTACGATCGATGTTGATGCTGTTGATCATTGGACTGAGTGGTCCAAACTCGCTTATTATAGCTAAAATATTGCCGACGTTACACGACAAACCAACCAATCATATTTAGTTGTATCGTATTATTTGTTGTTTGGATTCAGAATATACATTTTATAACCGCTTCTTTCACCAAGTGCATGCATCACTAAATTGTGAAACCATGTCTCGATGAAATAAGTTCGCACATTTGGTTGAATATGGACACCAAATAACATCTAATACTAAAACATAAAACACAAATGACGACAAACTCGCCGAACGTGGTGCCGAAATGTGTACCTTTGACATTGTTACCGTACTTATCAACTGGGATAACATTTTGACAATGCACAGTTTCTTAGGTATATATTGGTTTGAAGATTTTACGTGCGCTATCCGACAATTTTAGGTACTGTAACTATAAATAATAAATAAACATGAAATCATGAAATTATGAATAGCGAGTTTCAAAACTATGTATTCACCTAGAATCATTAATTGTCGTCTCTCTCTCTCTCTTTCTCTCTCTCTCTCTGTTTACTACAGTTTACTACTGAACACCTCAGTGTTTATTTTGAATTGTTTAAAGCACGGATATAAACCTTTAGTAACCATCGCTAAACGCTCTACACAAGACATATTTTGTCATAACTCAAAATATCTGCTTCATTAAATGCAGTTCATTTCAGGTACATATATTTCTGGCACTTTATTGAGCTACTCATTGCTGAATATTCCTTCACACTGAACATTTTATTACATTTGACACGTAGAACATATCGCCATTACCAAGGCTTGTAGAAGAGGAAAATAAACAGACAGACGGAATTTAGAAGTACTATCCTGGTGACGTAGAACTAAAAGTATAATATAATACTGCATGAATACTTTTTTTAGGTTTAGTTATGAAACATAGAAAGATGTTTAGCCATGTGACACAGAGATAGATGTTTAGGTATGTGACACAGAAATACGTTTAGTCATGTCACGCACAGATAAATGTGTATTTATGTGATATAAGTTACAAAATACATTGATACAATATTCGGTTCTCAGATACGAGAAAAAACTGGAATTCATTCACGCAGTAGAATGACTCGTTTATGAAGACAGTTGTATAATTGCACGATCTGTCCCCAAAACCACTCCGAGCTTCCCTTGGGTGGAATATCCAAGTAGAAGTAAGAAAAACTTTCAATACCAATGACCTGCCTGCCTTACAGGCACTTCTGAAATTCTAAAGTAAGGACATGAGATAATGGTTGATATTTCAGATTCAAAATTCATATATAAGCATTCAAACCACCTTGACCTAATATGACATTTGAGTAATCACGATGTACTATTTCCTAATCATAATGATTACTCGAAATATGTTGGACAAAAAACATGGTAGAAACACTTCGAAGAAAACACTATTCTGAGACTCACCAGACAGGCAGACAGGGTGATAGGGTTCATGTGGCCCATGGCTGTACATGGCAGGGCCGTCTCAAAATATCAGTTGCAAGTGTCTGTAATCTACCTGAATTACAACAGGTGCAACTTGGCTGACGTTAACACCGTCCCGCAGACGGTAATCGTCCGATCGCCCTCGATTTTGAGAACACGGTCTTCAGCCGTTTACAACACGACAAGAGTAATTCTTGCAAACAAAGCATAGAGAAGCCTTTTAACGCCTGAAAGCTTAAGTGTGGTATTAGTGAGAACAATAACATTCTTACAGTAACCACAAAACAGTTCGATGAGATTCAGCTCCCAGTGTCGTACTGGTGCACGCAGAACTATGTGGCCTTGTCTTGTAGCTAGTTTGTCAGTGATGTACTGGGTTGGCTTTTTGCACTGCCGGAGTTATTCCATGACCTGGGGATTTGTTGCCAATAAGGCACGTTACATCAGGTGAAAAAATCCTGTAAATGAGCCTTGAGATTGTTCATTGTAGGTGTGATGCTACCAGGGACACGCAGACTATGGTAACTGGAGTTATTCAAAATGATAACTTTTGGTTCATCCTGCAGCGGTTAAAGCTCATGTTCGAACAAACCCCCAAATACCGGCCCATCCATTTCGCCATGGTAATCACCATCAGATATCTTGGCTGCAAAACCAAAGTTACGGCCCCCATTCAGTTCCTGCGGGTACCAGCATGCAAGATAATCAGGCGCCTACCTTTGCCTGATAGTAACACTGGCACCTTAGACCTCTATGCAGGAAGCCACATCCGATCTGATGAGTGATTGGCATTACACCAGGTTTCTTCAGGGTATATAATTTGAAACCCCAAATAGAGGTATTCTTCAACTGTTCTGAGATAAACTGATCGCATGGACAGGATTGAGTTCTGTCCATTGGGTACCTGAACCCAATTTCTACCAGAGCTACAATAAGTGACATTTATTATATCTTTGATATCTTCTTGTATTTTAGCACACGTCGGTGGGATTTTGCGTTCGTACAGTTTGTAAACTGCATGGCGTTTGACTCCCTTATCAAAGTTATCCATTTTGTGTTTCCTACCTGGTTTTTATTTTGACACGACCCCTGAGGTAATTGATCTGTTTCTCAACTTTGTAAATGTGACAAAGTGTCAAATTAAGGACTTTATACATTCCACTGTAAATCTTGTCATAGCTGACCAAAGGTTTCTCCGTTTGTTTCGCCAGTATGAAATACTGACAAAAATTTGGAATTAATTGTTCTGCAGACATCGCATGTTGCCAGTTTAGTGCTCATATACGAAGTGAAACTTGTATGGGAGAGCAAGATTATATATGCGATTTGAATTAAGACTTTCTTTCGTAAATATTTTGAATATAACTTCTACAAGAGTTCCATATTTTTCACAAATCGACAAAACAGTCATGTATGTTATTTATTTAGTTGAGGTTACATGAATAAATATAGTCTGTATTACAAATCTGCAGTTTGTACTTGGAATATTTACGAATGTTGTTAAACGCCAAAATTTCCTACTTTAAATTCGCCCGTCAAGTGCGCTTCTTTTTATCTCAGCTTTACTATCCAACTAGGCAGAGTCTGCATGCATCATGTATGTGCCTTCATCTTATGTCAGATTCATCACATTGATATTGAAGCCAGAAAGGATTTTCCAAGCATTCTGGCTTTATTTTATTTAGTCAGCATTTTAAACCAAGCGTACCATTATATTGTTCGATATCGTTGATGAATCAGTCTCAGAATAACGTTGGATAAATTCACACTTTTGAAGCAGCCCTATAAAAAATAAAAACAGCTCCATCTTCCCAAATGCTTCCCCTATACATTTTCTCTTTCCTACCGAAAAAGACATCAACTTGCTGCGAGAACCTTGATCAACCTTACCATTGCAGTCAAGAAACCTCTCCGGCAGGAATTCTTCTGGCCTGTGCCAATCTGTTTGGTCAAAATTCATGGCATGAATATTGAAGAGAACTATTGTTCCTTTCTTGATGTCATAGCCATGGAGAGAGGTATTGCGAAGAGTCGAATGTGGTAACATCACGGTATCGGGGGGCCTGAATCGGAGAGTCTCCAAGAGAACGGCTTCAGGGAAGGGCAGACTGGAGCGGTCCTGCCAACCTGGACGTTGGTCACTGCTTACGACTGAATGTATCTCCTTTCTAACTCTCTGCTGGACATCTGGATACACTGCCACCAGACGAAATGCTTCTACAAGAACACTCAGAGGGGGAAATGTAACTGCACCAAATATTGCATTCATTGACAGGAAAACCCCTTTTGATACAGTTTCTGGAAACGTTTCTGAAATGTCCTCAAATGTTTGACCAAGCTGATATGCAAAACATTCACAATGTTCCGACGTGTTGATCAATTGGTTCATTTTTCTGACATGGTATTCACTAACGCGTTTTAATCCAGCACGCAAGGTCCTTTCATATGAAGGCAGAAAATATGAAATCCATGGCAAGAAGTTGATAAAGTGAAACAAGTTTTTTCCAGAGGGAAACATTGAAATGTTTTCATATAACTCGATGGTATGCAGAAAGTCGCGACTGGTATGAATACTTGTCGATCTTCCATAGCAGACTTGGTAAATGATACTAAATACTGATGTTCTCAGTTCTTTGAAGAGATCTAAAGGAGTACCTGGTGTAACCATTGATTCAAAGTGTTCGACTTCATTGCTGATAATTTCTTCGATGGTGCTTCTGGAAGTCTGGATATACCTGTTCCATACTGGTACTAATGTTTTGTTTTGCAATTTCCAAACCTCATCAAATGGATGCAATGAGTACGTTGCATTCGTCGGCAAGATACTTAGAAGTTTTAAGCGTGGTCTGTCTGCAAAATCATCTCCTTTCCCGACGAGGGCCTCTTTGGCTAGCTGTCGGGAGTTGATCACAATGACTTCGCTCATCCCAAGCGACAGACGGAAAGCAGGGCCATATCTATTGCCCAGTCGTGTCAGTGTTAAGTGAGCTTTCTCTCCCAGGAAGGGGAAATATCCTACTAGAGGTAGACACCAGGGGCCAGGAAGCACGTTGATTCCAGAAGCCACGCAGAACTTTCTGAAGGTGAAGATGATAAGGCAGGTAAGAAGGAACGTGAATAACGTAGAGAAGTCGAACACCGTTACAAGGCAATTTGGAAAGTCGTGAACCTCTTCAGACATTCTGGTACTGTAGGCCAGACACCCTTGATGTATTTTCTGTTGGTGGATACAAAGTAAAGCTGCTAGTGCACGGAAACAATTACGGAACTCCAATACGTTCAACATACATTCAATTTTGTGTTTCGTTATTTTTTAAATGCATCAGATAGTTTAATATAACACAACTCAGTGTCACATCTGGCATATTCTCTAGTGTTACGATGGCAGATGAATACACACATCCCACATTATAGGTAACGGACGAATGGAGATTGCAATCAACGTAGATTCTTCACAATGTCCACTGTCTATGATTGTAGTGTCTCTAAAAAATCTCAAAACTGTTTATTGTTAGGTCTTTATGATGAGTTAATAACTGGAGGCTTTGCTGATGTAGGGGAGATATTAAACAAACTGTTCTCGAGTGTACGATACAGCCAAGGCAAGGCGGATGAATTACCGTGTTTGTATTGTAGAGTTTCGTGGAATCACAAATGTTTCAGACAGACAGACAGACAGACGTTTATTCAATATTTCAAGCCATATGACCTATAAAGTGCAGATGTGTTGTGGTTTTTTTTTATTACATTGCACAGCGACGTGGAGATATAGACATACATACATATGTTTAGGTCTAATTTCAAAAATCGTTTTAGGAATACTTGAACAGCTAGTATTTTATTGATATTTGTGAAGTTTAACAGGTTTTTCATTTCATGTTCATCTTTGCAAACAGTTGAGAGCTTTAGATCATAGGATATATTTGTTTCTAAGAAACTGGTAATGTTACCATGAAAACTACATGAAACTGATATGACATAAACTATGGTTTTATCATGTATGTTTTTCTTTCTAAGATTTTTTACATCGAAATTGTGTAGTGATGTTCAAAATTTACAGAAGGATGTTCTTAAAGTTCTATCCTGTATTTCAGATACATATTTTTCAGGAACAAATAATGATTTCGTATTTTGAATAATCACACAAAAATCTTGAAGATGATATCTGACAGTAGCAGTGGCAAAATATGTCATTTAATGTTTGCTTTAGGTTAAGGGTAGATAACTTATCCTTTCCAACATTTTTGAGATATCCAAAACAAGGGAAAGCCAGACTTTAAAAGAATATTTCTTATATCAGGCACCTGTGAATCTTCCAAATTATCATCCAATAAAAAGTTGCAACCACTGAACTGTAAATCTATTTCAGTTCGTACATTGTCCAGTTCTGATGAAACAATGAGACAGGTGACACTTGTTTATCCTAAAATAGCCTTTTCAGAGGCGTATTTACTGAGGAATATTTATAATATGCTGTTAAAAAAAATCTTTGGAGCATGACAATACCTTTACGTTGCACGCGTTGTACCGGACTTCTTCCAGCAATCAATGATCATGAGTCACCCTGGCCTTCTCTCGATCACCCGATTTGTAAAGTGATGAATTTGCTCTGATTGAGAACTAATGTCATGTTTGAATCAGTTACATGCACTCAGTAACTAAAATCCAAACTGTTCTTCTTTTTTTAAGACTGTATCGAAGCACGCAATTGTTTCGTTTGAATCATTATATTTAACTCCCGATGTTTCGGAACCAAAGAGAAGAATTGGTGCCTTTTTTGTCACACATGTTCAAAAGAAATGGTTCATTGCATTTCGACACGTTTGAAATATTCCTAGTTGTGAGTTTCTTTGGTCTATTCATATTGCAATAAAACCTTTATGTAAATTTGTTATTACGTGGCAGCGTCACACAATGAAAATAAAATGATTGTTCTGCTTTTGGGTCAGATAAATCTTCAGACGCATTAGCTTTATTTTGGTTTTGGTTTTGAGATTATGTAGTTGGACAAACGCGTGCCTCTATCTTTTCACATTGCACCACAACAAACAATTGAGTGAACATAGCTTTTCACCCCAGTCTAAGGGTACTTTTGGAGCCTGGACCGCGTTTCACAAAGGTTTCCTAAATCTAGACGGTCGTAGCCCATACGGATTTGTTTACGACCCTCTTCCGACCCCATTTACGACCGTTTCTCAAAGACGTAGTATCCATATCGTACGACGGTTTCCTAAATCCACTGACGCTGCTGCTGATAGGTGTATATGGCCGTTAATGTTGGTGTGTGTTTATTCCCAAGTCCATCTAAACCGTGACTGGTGATGTAAATAACAACTGTATTTCAAAATTGAGTTATATAATCAGTTTGATTTCTTTTGAGACCGATGAATCGCTCAATAACACAATATTTAATGACCAAATTTTCCACAGTCGCTTGAAATCGTGTCTCGTAAATAAATCCTGAATAAAAATGTCTAGAATAGGTCTTCAGCAACCCATGCTTGTCACAAAAGACGACTATGCTTGTCGTAAGAGGCGACTAACGTGATCGGATGGTCAGACTTGCTGACTTGGTTGACACACGTTATCGGTTCCCACTGGCACAGATCGATGCTCTATGCTGTTGATTATCTGTTCCAGACTCATTATTTAATCACAGCCACCATATAGCTGGGATATAGTGGCGTAGAACTAAACTCGCTCACTCAAGAGCACTGATTATGGCACTAAAGTCAATTGTGGTACCATTCACGTCTAAATAACATCGTACAACTTGGCTGGGCAGGGTATGGCCATCACACATTGCTGGTTCTCTGGCGGCTTGAAATATTTTGTGAGATGAGAGGCAGTAGTTAATTTCCCTTACATATACACTAACATTCATTTACTAATACAATCTAAAGTATCCTCGGTATCGGAGTTCCAGTACATTCCAGCTATTACCTTCTAAATATAGCACATCGTTGTCCCTCTCCAACGACAGATGAAACGTGTCCGTGATGATCCGGATTAGTACTAATCATCCGTAATCCATGATTGCCGTAACAGGTGATTAACGGGATCTCCCTGACTTGGTTGATGCATGTCATCATGGCCCAGTTGCGTTCATTCATGTTCATGCTGTGGATCACTGGAGTGTCTGGCCCAGACTCTACTATTAACAAACCGAAAATAGCTGAGTGAGGCGCAAAACTAGACTCACTCACCCACTCACTTGTTCAGTAAATTAATAATAGGCAACTTAATTTAGTGTATGTTTATAGTAATGTCTAAATGGCGATGCATATTTTCACATTTTTTTAAACAATCACTTAATGCCATAACCGATTTAAGTAAGTACCGAAGCACCTCAATCCTCACGCGCATATAAATATCCTAAAATGATAAAACTAAATAGGGGCGAATGGTTACGAATTGATCTTGAAGTTACGAAAAGGGGCGAATGATGACGAATTGCTCTTGAGGCTACGAAAAAGGGCGAATGGTGACGAACTGATCTTGGGGCAACGTGCTTTGGACAAGACAACGTTTGATAGAAGTCCCATACGCTGCTTGACTGTGATTCAACCCAGGTCTTCAGATAACAAATGCCTTAGGTCACTCTGACCGTTTAGTGATGAAATCACAATCACGTGAACTAAGTAAATATTGGGCGTGTCGTTTGATAACAACCAAAGACGTTTTGTCAATATCACTCCTGTGCAGGGCCGCGTAAGTCAAGGTAAGAATCAGAGAGAAAGTGAGAAAGAGAACAAGAGAGAGAGAGGGTGCAGCGGTAGTGGTTATTTTTTCATCTGATGAGTGGGTGTTGAGAAGGGAATGGATGTGTGTGCCCTGAGTATTTGGGACGTTGTTAACGAGTTCACGAGGTGATGTCATATCTTAGTAAGTGAATGAGTGAGTGAGTGAGTTTTACTCCGCTTTTAGCAATAGTCCATCAAACTCATGGCAGGGGGTGCCAGAAATGGGCTTCACATCAGGAGAATCGAACCTTCGGTGTGCCGAGCGAACGCTTTAACCACTAGGCTACCCCCAGAGCCTCGTATATCTTAAGTGATTGGAGGGACTGCGTGGTGTTGAGTGAGTGGGATTCGGAGAAAACTAATTAATTAATAATTTACAGTCACTCATTTTGAACACACACC
The DNA here is from genome assembly GCF_037392515.1 of Haliotis asinina. Classification (NCBI taxonomy): domain Eukaryota; kingdom Metazoa; phylum Mollusca; class Gastropoda; order Lepetellida; family Haliotidae; genus Haliotis; species Haliotis asinina. Next base: position 47,942,989 of record NC_090281.1, read on the forward strand.
ACCACAACACCACCACCACCAAGTGAAAGTGGTTTCAACAGCTATGCTGCGCTGCGCTGATAACGCGCCCGGAGTATGAGGTCGTGAGCACTAGTCTAATCTTGTTTGTGTACACAGGTAAATTATCTACTCGTAACAAATATGTTTATTGTGATAATCAGACTCTGTCACAGAGAAAACTCCATGTCTGGTTTACTGACACCTATATGTCTGCCTGTCTGTCTGCTAATGACAACAAACAATGCATAACTTCAATCACTGACCACATGCAATTTGAAATTAACACTTATCGAGCTGGTGTGCTTTAAGCTAAGCGTGTCGGCAAATGAATCAGTGGCCAATGAAAATGATTCGTCACACTTGAGTGCATTCCCACCGGCTCTGACTGAGTTTAGTATCGCGACAGCTTCGTTCTGAGGGAAGTAAACCCAAGTACAAAATATTGCACTTTTGAGGGGTGGTGGGAATGCTCTTTCATCCACCAGGTCACACTGATACGTGTGCAATGTCATCTGATTAAATGGTTTTTGGTAATAAACCTGTACTGTCTTTAGCTTAGAGTTACGACTGTTTGGCAGGCACTGAAGTTCCCCAGGTGCATGCTAAAACCGGAACTACGTTAGCTTGCATGTTTTTTCTTGAACAGGGTAAACGAATGGAAGCCGTTTAGACAAACAACCTTTCCTGCCACCACACACAAAGGACCAACAAACACGCAACATATATACCTTGTGCAAACGGTACTGAATGTGTCTTGAAATATGTCCAGTCTTCATAGACCTAAGGTACAGAGTATTCCCGAAACGGGACATCATCACAACTGTCTATCTGGTGAGGAGAATATGTCGAAAAGCAACCTTCACGCACTGTACACAACGTGCATAGAGAATCTTGACGCTCTGAGTGGACAAAAGATTGGACAGCCCGTGGATTGTAGTTGTTGCGAGTTGAAGTCGGATGAAGAACCCAAATGTAAGGATTGTTCTGAAGCCTCTTGTCCACCTTGTAGGACGGGGACACGTTCATCCACCAGGGCATGTTCTGACTCAGCTGTTCCCCAAAAGGACAGGAAAGGCTTACCTCATGAGAGAGGGTCATGCTGTGTGTCTGTCCCATGTCTTGACCATCCTGGGTCTATATACAAGTACGTGTGTGAGACGTGCATTATTCCTGCATGTCCTGAGTGTGTTCACGGTCACCACTCGGATAACACATGTACTGTTCATCCTCTCGAAAACACACTGTCAATGAGGGAAAACAATCTTCAAGAGTCGACGATCAACATGGACAGAATTTTGTCATCTTTATCTTCTTCAATTGCCTGTCTGGACCAAACAAAATCATTTCTAGTTAAGAAACGTGACCAGGAAATTCAACAACTTCATCAAAAAGCAAAGTCACTTGTTGAACAGATACTGAGTGAGGAAACAAAATGTGCAAAGAAGTTGGATGATCTCTATAAATTTCAGATAGACTCTGTTGATGTAGAGTCAAAAGGTATCAGAGATAACCAATGTGCTGTCATAAACCTGAAACGTTTGTCTGAGGAGGTCCTGGAAAACGGTAACAGTGTTCAAGTGAATGTTTTATCAAAGGCCTTGACGGGTTGTAAGAAAGAGCTTCAGTCTTTTAAATCAATACCACATTCGAAGGAAACTAAAACCTTTACAGTTCAGTGTAACTTTCTCGAAAAGGAATCAGTGTTTCTAATATCCGAGATGATAATGTCCAGTACTGATTCTATGTGTTCGAATGATAGCAATGGTGAAATAATGCAACAGGACACCCATATGCATGATGACGATGTTGCTAGATATTCCGACGTGTCTTCGGAGGAAACAATGGATTCCTCTTGCGATGAAGAGGTCAGACTGACTGCATCCATAACTTTCATAGGAGGTTTAGGCAAAGCCTACCAAAAACAGAAACATGGTATAAGCTTGAAGGAAAATGGAAGTATCGAATACTGTGAGTCACCTAATGAAGATTCCTCTTGTGAACTTTGTCCTGAAATGGACATCAAAACGATTGCCAATGTACCAACGTGGCCGTTGCATGACTACATAATGGCCAGATCAACCCGTCAAGACCTGCGCTTTGACCATCGTGTTGGTCCATACTCACCCAGCAACGATGGTGCCATAGCTACCCAGCCATATGAAAATATCACACATCCAAGCTTCTGTCCACCTTATGCTGTGACATTTTCTTTGACACCGCAGCAGACAATATGTATCTCCAACGGTAAAAATCAAGGCAGAACAGATGTCAGTGCTATGGTGGTAGGTGGTAATCAGATGCTCCTCGTTGATAGAGGAAGCAAGACAGTAAAGCAGATTGACCAAAGCCTCAGAGCCAAGAGCACATTGTTCATCGATGAGTTGTCAACCCACCCCCTTCATTCACTGGCTTTCCTAAACAGCTACATTGTGTTTGTGTGTGGAACTCACGCGTGTGTCAGTGACGAAAATCTCACGCTATTGAGAAGCTTCCAACTCGTGCAGGACCAATATCAAGGACAAGGAGAAACATACCTTCCTCTGTGTAAGTTCAGTGATACATCCTTTGTCGTCGGTAATTTGCCAGGACCTCTTCTTCGAATTTATGACATTCTAGGACAGCTTGAAGTGGAGGTTGTGTCTCCAGTCAGGGGAGCCACTGTGGCAATCGTTCAGAACCGTTATGGTAACCTTCTATTCAGTTCCTGGGAGGACGGGGGATTTGTCCTGGAGGTCCAGAAGAACTTCCAGATCATCCGAACGTACAAACCCTACGGCATACCATTATGGCATCCGGAGGATATGAGCGTTGATAATACCGGAAGGGTCTTCATTACCGATCCCGTGCTGAACCACATCCATGGTTTTAATTCTGTTGGGATTCCTCTTTTTGTGTACTCCACCACAAATGATGGGCTCATGTTTCCTAGGTGCATTTGTGCTGTGGAAGGTGACTCTTGTGTCGTAACCGGGCAAAATGGGAAGATAACATTATACAAGCTGATCTATCTTCGGTAGGGCTAGACTTGTCAGTGTAGAGGTAAACGAACTTGTTCGTAGGTAGAACAATATAAGGATTTGTTTTATTGCTGTTATTTTATTTTATTTTTTTCTTTCGTTTTAAATGTTCATGGAGGAATGAGCGGGCACAATAGATGTTCAAAGTCGTGTTTAGTAACTGCAGTGTTGGACTATACAGTCGCGTCTAGACCACACAAACCAGCAAGAATATCTCTAGGAACAATCCGGCACAAACAGCCAAGTCACTGTGGATGCCTGAAATCCATCCTCTTACACCAAGCAGTGTTTCCCTGGGATCAGTTGTTACCCAGAATCCTCACCTGCACCACATGCAGATGTGTATGAAATAATTTCATATAAGAAATATACTACTGATTGCATGATGCTATTGACCTGCCTACATATATAATGGTGCATTTATTGAACAATGGAGAGTAAGTGAATTCGTAAGTGAGTATTATTTTACGCGACCTTTACAATATTCCAGCAATACCATGGCGGGGGACACAGCAAATGAGCTTCACACATTGTACCGGTGTAAGGAATCAAACGTGACGAGGAAACGCTTTTACTACTTGGCTATCTCACTGCTCCGAGTTAGATGTCACGCCGCTTTCAGCAATATTCCTGAAATATCACGACAGGGGGCACCAGAAATGGGCTTCATTGTAAACTTACGTCCATTCAAACCCGACATTCGGCGTGAAGAGCGGACGCTTCAACCACTAGACTATCCTTAGTGAATATTAAATCAACGCACCCTGGTGTGGGTTACAGATGCGTATGTGGACAGGTAATAAAGTAATCAACAAAGGTAACTGTACGTGCTTAAAAGCGAGTCCGACATAAATATGACTATGAATCTGATATAGCTTGTGGATATGTCAAACAAACGCTCGTATATCACCACGAGCTGACAAAAGTGAGAGGCCTGATTGGCTCCAAGTCATCGTGTCGACAGGTTTGGGTGTAGGTTTCTGGCATTGCTGGAATATTGTTAAAAACGGCGTAAAACTCACAGTAATGACAATGGGCAGTGAGGTACGTAGCCTAGTGGTTAAAGCGTCTTTAGCAAGCGGCGTTTTGGTACAGATACTTATGGTTAGATATATCTATACCGAAACGATATCGTATAATAAATATGTTGATCATCCATAAAGACTTGTAATTTATTTGGTCAGCTTCCACGTGACGAAATCTACTTCAACTGTAGCATTTACATAACACTTTCTCAAATATTTTGGATTTTTCCTTAGATAGCACGCGATAGAACAGAGTGCACTAAAACGCACGACTGAAAGAGAAATCACGAATCCATTGCAATATTAGCCTGTCGTTCAGACCCTGAAGCAAATACAGCCAAGAGAGCCAACGCAAGTCTAGAAAATGTGGCAAGTCCAGATTCCCTTAGTTTCTGAAAATGAAGAAAGTCTCAGTGCTCCTTTTCATTATACTAGTCTTTTTTACTATGAACTTTTTCAGTAAAATATGTTCATTTCAGAGACTAGTTGTTAGTCTACTGCACTATATACGAGCTCGTATATCAAATCAGGGATTCTCTACAACCTGTACAGAGGCTTCCTGATCAAATCGACATCAACGTTGTGATTATATTGCCCCAGATGATAGACTGCGAACACGAATTACCACCAAAGTCTGAACATATAGAAACATTCACACACATGACAAAGACAAAACCATTCGATTATCAATCTTTTGCGCAAAACAATATCACTTGCTGATTCGATCCTGTCTCTTCCAACTGCCGTTGCGACTGTGTCTTGGAGTTCCTTTGCAAACAGAGTGGTGTCCCTTGGAAAAGAGAAGGCGTCTAACAGAGGCGAAGATTTCAGATATAGTAATGGGTAAGAATCTTCTGGAATTTCAGTGCAAACAATTATCTACACTGCAAAATACGTTATAAGCATTCTCACATTAGGAACAGCTGCCCCAAATAATTGCACGCAGGTGCAAGTTTGTTTACACCATATTCAACTGTCGAGTGTCATGTTTCGATTTCAAACAAATATGAATCTCTCCTGATTTCGTTTAGTGTTTGGTTTATTTCCATGGATGTCGAGGGTTTTTGTTGCTGTTTTTTTCTGAATTTCTGAAGCACATTTTCATAAGATGTGAAAAGTGAACGTTAACCCCCTGGATGCCACAGGGACATATATGTCCTTCCTCTACATACCTCACTTGGAAGTCCAATAAAATTCTAAATATACCACGCATATATAAATACTTCACAGTTTTGAATTCTGCGGAAAATTCCCAGTTTCTTGATACCATCCACTATTATCTCAGACCAAGCTAATGTGCTTAAAATCGCCTTTCAAAATAGGCTTCTTCGTAAATGTCGCCATTTTTCAAACTGTACAAAATCGAGATTCACAGCGTTATTTGCAGTATGTTTTGAAATGTGAAAATCGTATAATTACTGGGAGTAATGAATTTCAAAAATAGCATATTAATGATCACTGATATCCAGTTTTCATGTAACCAGGAATGATAATTCTGAAACGTCACCGATGTACCCAGAATCGGTTGGGATGTTTTCGAAAATACACTTACACGAACGCCGAAGTTCGCTTTCCGCCATATTGGATAGTGTTTACAAAATCACGTTTCGAGAAGGCCGGTATTGAGAAGCCCATTACATCATGTATACTTCATAGTTAGCTGCGACAAATGCATCATTGAATTCCCCATATATCTTAGAATCAAATTACAAATGGTCTTTGTCACCAATACCAACTGTCTAGACAAAACGAAACGAAATATACTTTGTATGAAAATGAACGCTGTGCTCGAAAGACAGCGCTTGACTGAAATGTAAACAAAGAAAAATTCCAATTTTACACTGCGTAGCATTTTCGGAAATTTCCCAACATCCAGCCCTCTAATCATTGCTTACAATGGCTCAATACGTTTAGTATATTCAGGGGAAGAGTATCGTGGCAAAACATAGCAAATTGAAAATAGATACAATGAAATAATTTGGTAATTCATAAGAAACTGTCAAACTTTTAGTGCAGCGTGACGCCATGACTGACGCAAAATCACCCAGAACGACAACGGTACTTATCAGCATTTCTGGCTTCTTCCGTCATTTACAATGTAAATGATAAGAACAGATGACAATACACAGATAGTCAGAATAATTCTGATTACTTACATCTCACATTTATATACAAAAGATCCCTGAATCAAGCAAAAGGTCGTTGCAAAATCCTGTGTACCCTTCTCAGCGAAGCCGCCATTTTGAAATAAATCGGTCATCGGTAGTGATGTCATACGTCAACATTGTTGCACATATTAGGCAATTTCTTTGAGGTGAAGGTCGGTTGAACAAGAGTAAACACAATGCCCATACCATTCCGATTGCACTTTTAGTATTGTGATGTATATTTTGCGCATCGTTCAGATATTTTTTCATGAAACTGATTTCAGTATCTACATATATCCATGTTCAACACCATATCATGTGTGGATATAAGGTATCCGTTTTTATTCTTTGAAAGCTTTTGATTGTTTGAATAATATTTACATGGGAAACTGTCTAAGTAAGTGTATTATACCACATTTTAAGCCTCTACACAAGTGTTGGAAGATCACACGTAGCCATTACTGCAACATGTGCTTTAGTTCCCATGATGTGCAATATTCAATACGTTGGGACAAATATTGCAGTTTCATATGAACAGGTTAATAAACAACGATTTAATTCCAACTTTTGAGTAAAACGGATAATATTAATGAAAATGATTTGTACATTTTATGAAATGTAGGGGCACACATACTGCTACTTAAAGGAATTGTCTTGTTCATTGTATTGGTTTGTGTCGTTTTTATAGACAAAACTATTATGAATATTAATTGACCAGGTGCGAGTTTGTCAAAACGTTTCATGATTCATTATCATTGTTTTTCGATAATAAAGTCAATTCAAATGCGATTAAAATATATCTGATGGCAGAATGTCTAACTCAAACAATATTTATACGGAAATTGTTAAAAATATATACATCAGGTCAAGTCTTAATTTGGACAAGCATTACGTCCATTTTCTAATACTTCTTTACTGAAAAATTGATCTCTTTGTACCTTTCATTGCATACTTATGAAGGGAATTGATTTCATAATCATGAGAAGAAAAGTCTTTTTCCTAAATGAATACTCAATGAATATTCAGGTGTTGTGAAATTTTCATTTATGCTAAATTGATGCTAGGCAGGTGCGCGTGTTGCTCACAATAAGATATGTAGTAAAACAGTGTAATTGTTGATATAGTCAGGACACTATTTCAGTGATAATACCATTCATTTTATATTTTGGCTAAAAAGTGTTGAATTCTGACACAGAAGCCGAAATCTTTTACACATTGAGTGGAAATTAGGTTAGATATATACTAATCAGCAACCAGAGTAGTCTTTTTCCGACGTCACAAAATGCACAAAACATGCTGTGACGTCAACTAAAATGTCTCATTATTTTCAGTTATTTCATTACGTTTGAAAATGTGGCTGTTACTCCGTTAATAATGATGGAAAATTAATAAAAATACATATACACAAACAGGAGAATATGGGAATCTAAGAACTAAAATATGTATCGGATAGGGACATCCAAATTGCTATTGCCTGATTTTTTTATGTAGCGCACTGGCATCTTTTCTTACAAATTGTGAAACTACCAAAAGGTATCCTCTCACATTGGGGAAATTTGTGTTGGAATAGTTTGGTTCACTGTGAACAAAACATCACGAAAATATACTGTCCATATCCACAGCAAATTCTCTCCATGTGATCTGAGTTACATTGACCTAATGTAAACCATAGCTGAGTTATGCCCCCTTATCTTTATACGTGCATGACCTCTCTGTCAACGTTTGACGTCACAGTAGAAAATCGATTTTTGACATTTATTGCTGGTCATTTTTTATTTTGTGAGTATGATGTTATGCATTAGCACATACATCCATTTCATATACACTTATGTCGTTCAGATATCAAGCTGTATTTTCTTCGCTCACACTTCCCGTAAAGATGCCAAATTAAAAAAATCGTAGCAGAGTGCTTTTATTGGTGCACGATAAAAAACTGAGAAATTTACTGTTTTTGAACACACACAAAAGTTTTGGACAACTTTTAGCAGTGTCTATTTCTCAAACCCCTGAGGTAGCCGCAATTATATTTATACCAACGGATAGGAAATTAAATATTCTACATGTCTGTGCAATTTCATAGCCGTACGCAGATCCAGGACCACGCGAGCGCAAATCTCGCACAACGTTCACTTTTCAAAGTTTATGAAAATGTGCGCCTGAAAAAAACTCGGCATCCAGGGGGTTAAGTGAGAATTTGTTCACAGGACTTGATGTACCTACGACAAAAACTTAGGCCGTAGTATATATTATAAAGTGTTGAAGTTTGTCATTTGTGTTAGAAAAAGAGTGAATTTCCCCAATTTTAATATTTCACCAAACACAAACCACAGTGCGACGAATATTATTAGTTAGGATCTTTACAGAAAATGTGAGTGAACAAAATACTGCTTGATAACTGAACTACTGAAGTACATGAACTCAAGATATGAAATCAGGGAGACTATATAGAGGTGGTATATTATCCCTGATGAAATGAATTTGTGTGTTTTGTGTGGCTTGCAGTAACTGACTCCATTTGTAACACCTCTTGGCAGTGGAAATTGTGCCATTGCAAACAACCAATTCCCTTGTGGCACAAATGAAAGTACAGGCTTTTGTTTCCCTAATCATGATTATTACTATGATTGTTCCAGACTTTGCCACCCAACGAAAGTACTAGAAATGGTACTTTACTGAGAAAATGTAATCCCAATCACCAAATTTAACATGCGTCCTATCAGACAGTAAGCGGCCCTTCAAAAAACACATGTACCATTGCCTTATTAAGTTATTTAGAATTTAACAGCTGTGTTTTGTCTTATTACATCCTTGCTAGAATTTTGTCAGATTAACTTCAGTTCATTGCTTAGGAATACTTCCTTATATTATTGGCATGTACAGACTCAGTGTTGCCATACATGTTGCAGTATTGGACTACCTATCTAGGAACTCTTTCCTCTTTTCTGTTATTAGACTTTGCACACAAATTTAGTTATAAACGAGGAGAGAGTTATATGCCTCTAGGATGTAAACGACAATCCATCAAAGCAAGGAGACTTCTGCCACAACTTATTGGTTATTGCAAAGCGTTGGTTCCAAATAGCCTGACATTTCCACATAAGAGTGAAACCCAAACAAAATGTGAAATATCAGTCAGTAACACTACTTTGTGGAGAGGATGTGCTCGCTTTATGAGTTAATACGATTCTCACCAAACACTTCTGTGTTAGCATTACCTATTGTTTCTCATGATGAAGCCCAACAGGAATGATTCAGGATATGGTGTTTGATGTTTGGCAACATCCGGCCACGGGGGCTTGTAAGTTGCATCTCTGAAAATAATATGTCCTAGTTCCATCAAGTGCAGACTGACAACCATCTGCATATAAATGCTTGCACCAGGGGTATATAGGATGCGAACAATGTACACAGCAATATTAAAAGTCCAAATACTTTTTGTAAAAAATTTAGATCATGTAATGATAAGTTATCGCTGAGTCTGCTTCTAGCTGGGTTATGGTATCATTTGCAGTTTAATTACGGCGATGATCATAATACAAGATGCAATGACAGACTTCCAACAATATTATAACATAGTATTAGTAATAATGTTTAAGTGTCTTGTTTATATATGTAGAGCTAGTGTTGGACCTAGGGCTCAGTAAGAGTTCATCCTCTTCCCCCATTCCAAATAATATTTATAAATTGATATGTACTCAAATTATTATCAAAACCTAACACAAGAATTGCCACAGACCTTACAAAAATAACTATCAACATGAAAATCATTAAATAGATAGGGTTAGAGCAGGTTGAGATGTCTCAGTTAATCTGCAGAAGAAAGAAGTGGGGCAACAGAAGGAACTCTTTCCTCATTTTCAGCAGTACAACTACAAGCACCTGTGCACCCGCCAGGTGAATCATTTATGCCACTGAGTGAAGATATTTACTATTTATTATTTATATATGGTGGTGGTCTGTAAATAATCGAGACTGAATTTTCTGGTCAAGACTTGATTATTTACGGATTGCTGCCATATAGATGGAATATTGCTGAGTGCGGCATTAAACAACAACCAACCAACCAGCTATATGAGGAATATCAACCAGTGTGTACCTGTTTCCAGAGTGTTTTAATCTGGCATTGTGTTGTAGTGCCTGCTTTGCCTGCTGAAGCTTAAAAACTTATTTCATGAGATTAAATTTATGCGTTATCCGTACTTCAACAAAGCTTGCAGATCATAAGCTGGATTATCCTTAATTGCAAACTGTGTGAGTTACCTTAGTGATAGAAAGGTTGATTAAATTGGTACTGATCACAGGCAACTTGCCAGGACTGGTTGTTTCCTTTGTGTTTGGATTTGTTTCTCTATGCATACCCAGATGACAGCCCAGAAATCTTGACCGGTTTGCAGTCTCTAGATAAGTTACTCAACCTGTGAAGATCAGGTTAGAATTGGTTTTCAGCATCCAATGCTTGTGATCGGAGGCAACTAATGGCATTGAGTAATCAAACTAACTGATTTGGTTGACATTTGTAGTAGTAACTGTATCTCATTTGCATAGATTAATGCTCATAGTGTTGAATTCTGGATTGTCTGGTCAAGATTTGATTATTTACACACTGCTGCCTTGTAAACGGGCTAGTCCCACAGACGACAGACGATCCAGCTTTGGGCCAGAGTTCTTTATTTCATGGTACACAGAAGAAGGGGGTGTAACTAAAACCTCACAAGGGAGAGAGAAAGCAATTCCGCTATGTGCTAAATCAACTGGCGGATGCTTTCCTCAGACACCTTCTCAGTACATTTTAAATTTCCTCAAGACCAAACCATGTCTATCCTGATGTAAGTTATCAGCCAGAATGAAAATACTGACCCCTTGCCTTGCATGAAAAGCATGGGCATAACCTTACAGCCTATGAGAAGTTCTCCACCAACTATAAGTCAATCAGTGCAGTTGATGACAGTTAAGAACTGTGACCTACCCTTACACAGCTGGCGAGGCTTCCCATGGGTGGTCCTGAGGTTCTAAGTATGAAATTAGTATTTTAAAGCTCATCATTAAAACAAAACACCCAAAACAATGCCAACATAAATACAGTATTTTGCACCCTGTTTCAGCAAGGGTATAGTTGGAATATTGCTGAGGGTGGCGTAAAACTAAACTCACTCACCAAATGCGTAGATCGAACTGTTGATCACTGTTTGCTTGTCATTTTGTCAGAGCTGTCCTTGTTGGCAGACTTAACAACTTCAATTGGTTGAAAACCGTCACAGCAGGTATTTGGTATAGAAAGTCTTCATTACAGGAATACCATCAAAATGTTCCCTTAGAACTGACATTACTGTTAAAAGTTTTTTCTTCTCCAAAATCTTGTCCCCAGTTCAACTAATACCATACACTGTTATTTCATTTTATCTGTGATCATGCTAACATCTGTTGCAGCTTGACTTAGTGAGACCTGCAGAGGGGTTTGAAGATGGCAACATCCAACAATCCACCAGAACAAGGGGCTGCGTTTGACTCGGGTTTGTGCTTACAGTTTTCTGTACGTTGTCGACTCACCAGTCTCTCAACGACTCAGTGACTCACTGATTCATGGGTCTCTTAACAACTCACCCGTCTTTCAGTGACTCATCAACTCAGTAGTCTCTCAACGAATCAGTGATTCTCCACTCTTACTGAATCACCAATCTCTTACTGACTCACTGACTCACCAGTCTCTCATTGACTGACCAATCTTTCAATGACTCAACAACTCACCAATCTCAAACTGATTGCCCCACCTGCCAAATATTTTTGAATTATTGATCCTGCAACTATGCAGTCCGAATTTGCCAAAGCTTGCTCTCTTGCATGGTTGGATTGCAATTGTCAGATTGAATGGCTATGTAATAAAACACCTTGCAGAATGTGATGGATTTTCTTCATGTGTGTTTTAACAGTGATCTTCAAAGACAAAGTTGTGAAGGGTGATAAACTGGGTGAGATCAAGGTAATGCTGGATGGGCTCCAGAAATCAGATCCTGCTCACGCTACCTACGACAAAGACACAAGGTTCAATTTTTGTGTTTTTTTCTCTTGTATCTTGTTCATGTAAATACATTCTGTAAATCCTAATTTATCACATCTGGGTCTCAATTCACAAAGCGTTTGTAGCGCTACTACGTTTGTGAGCCTATGAAACTATACAACATTTTGTAATGTTAGGAGCGCTTTATTGATCAGTCCTGCTATGTGCAATGTACTAGTGAATATGCATAAAAATAATTGTAAACTTGTAAAGTGTATTTACTCATTGTAAATGTATACATTGTATGCATGGTCTATTTTCCTCAAGTGATCTGAGCACAACACAGTGAATGATTGGTCTTAGTTCCTCAAAACAAGTCTGAAAGTAACAGGACCCACTTACACAAAGGGATCTTAGCTTCTTGATGATCAGAACTCCCATGCTCTAACAAAGACTTATGACTGACTTGGCTCTGAGATCACTGTGTGTAAGATGTCGCAGCAATGACAGATCAACTGTAGTTTATCAAAACTTGGAAGTTCTTTAACTTTTCATAGTCGTATTTGGGTACCTGATAAAAATGAAAACAAAATAAAAAGCATTTATCTTACAGGGCTCCAGATAATTGTTTTGTGGACATTTCAGTCATCAAAATTAAATCCGAGGAGTAAAACACCAAATGAAAACAATAGGTTTATTTCACAGGTTGCATTGTTATGTTACCATTACTTGCAAACTGAAACGGTTTCCCTTTAAAGAAATTCAACAAGTTTCGTTTGGTTAGTGATTCTTACTGCAGACAACAAGAAATAAATGACTTTGCACGCTGAGGTGTTGTGCATTATATGTTTTCCTATGCTGCTTTGAAGCCATCACCTAACATACAATAACTCTGAGGGTCTGCTGTTACTGACACGAAGCAGAAATCATGTGATAGTAATGCTGTTTACAGGCTAGCTTTTATACAAGTTGTGAACCAAACATGGGTTAAAAATATTAATGGAGATCAAATAAAAAAAAACTGACAATCTTTGTTTCAGTACAGACAATCAACGCTATTCTTTATCTTCAGATAGGTGGTGCAGGTGTGAAACAAAAGTTTGACAGGTTTCACACATGTAAACAAAATCTTGCATTCTCAGAAAGTATCTTCCATGCATTGATTTGACTTTTTATGGTTATATCTGAATAATCCATGCATAGTTTACACAGAGACATATCTTACCTGGATCCCTGTTATGTTCTGAAAGTGTTATGTGGAAAGTGGAAACAGGAAGTAACAATGGACGCTGTGTTTTCAGACGTATCCATGTTTGGTGTGAAATGGGAAAGACAACATACTGTGATGCCTATCAGTTTCCTGAAGATGCAGAAATAGATCCATCATCTGTGGATGTGCCAGCGAAAGAGGTATGAGTATCTGTTTACAACACAGTTGCACCCATATTCAAAACATTCGTCTAGCTCTGTGGTTTAATTCAAGGGGAATACAACTGTCTGAGGCAGTTGTAATAGTGGCAGAATAATTGTTAGAGTTAGGTTTTATGCCTTTTTTATGCCACTATGACATGTGTCAACAAAGTCAGTACGCCTGACAACCTGATCCCGTTAGTCACCTTTTATGACTGTAGATCGTTCATGACTGAAACGAATTACCGAAAAAATATCATGGTCATATTTGAAGTCAGGTGTTCACAATTGGTTGTAGATGGGGACGGGGAATGTAGGTTGGACCTCCATCCTGGATGGTGGGGACAGAGTGTCTCAAAATCAGTTGTAGATACCAAAGCTGTGTTTTCGGGACATTTATGGTGTTCGGAAACTTTGTTACGATTTGCTAACAAAGTTATGCCCCTTGACATGCATTTCTTGACCTAGTGCATGGTATCCCCAATGGGGACAGATTTGCTCAGTAACCCTTACAGAAAGGGAAACCAAATATAGTATGTTTTTTATTTACAGGACACAAATGCCCTGATGGAGTCTGAAAACAGAAACCATGTTATGATTCTTACCGAGTTATGGCCCATGTTTTGCAGATTTTTTATCTCAAAAAGGAACAGATTTTCTCAGTAACCGTTATAGATAAGGAATGTGGTTTGTATTTTCAGGACGTGAATATTGTGGTGGAATCTAAAAAACAGAAACCAAATAGGAACAGAATACTGTGGGAGGAGATATTGATGACCATGTCTTCTTGTATTTACAGAGGAGTAAAGGAAAGTTCAAGGTGTTCTTCAAGAAGAAAAATGACTTCCAACTGCGAGATATCTGGAAACAGTAATATGGCTGAAGCATCATCAGTTTTATCTTGCTCATCTCCCACTCATCCTATACACGACACTGTTCATTGCTTGTGTCATGTTTTCTACGAACAAAGAACAGCTTGAAAGATATTCATTTAGCAATAATGCTTCGGTTTGTGTCTTCAAGTGAAATATTTATTTATAGATTTGTGTGTAATAAAGTATAAAGTGAAAGGTTGTAATTTAAAAGGATTCTGTCCATGATTTACATGTAAAGTGATAATAACGACAACAAAATTGTGCCATCGACACTGAGGAGCATTCTTCCGTTATGAAGTCTCCCAAAGTTGGCTACGCTTAGATAGACTAGTCAGGCTGTAGTGAGATGCTGTTACAGTAGTTACAGGTTACCTGTAGCAAAGTTAGACTTTCAGTAAGTGACTGAGTTTTGTTATATGCCACTTATAGCAATATTCCAAACCGGGACACAAGAAGGGGGCTCCATACATTGTATCCATGTGAGAAACTGAACCAGGATCTTGAGATAGAGGTTTCCTCACCCCTCCAGACTGTGTGAAGAGCATCTGTAATCTTCGCCAGGCTACAAAGATCTTGGGTTCAAACCCAGGTTTGCGCAAGTGTTATCTTGTCCCTGTCTTGTCAGCAGTATACCTTGGCTTGAGAGGTCAGTGAAGTGATGATCAAACACCTGTGTCATTGTGGGCTTTCTTCCCAACACCAAGCAGACACATGATCACTCTGAAATACTCCACAAAGTTGTTTTAAAATAACTTGCTCTTACAGTTGTATTGGTGTCTAGAAAATCAGTTCTTTCAGTGAAAAAAGTAGTTTTTGATGATCATGATAGCTCAGAAACCTTTAGTTCATAGTGTTTGGAAAAATGTGTTAAGCAGAGTTATGTCCCTTAGGCCTGCCACAGTCAGACATCTCCCATTCCCTCCTTGTTGGTATCCTTGATATTTGAGCACCACCACTGTGGGTTTCACCAAGGTGTTAAACCTATTATGTGTGTATTACATGATGTTACTGTAATATATTGTATAGCAGTTTTCAAATTCACCTCACTCACAAAGACAGTACCAGCTATGCAAATTGTTTTACCTCCCTATGCTAGAACCCTCCTTCATCAGGATGTATCTGGGATTCCGATTGAGGGCGTATTTTGGGAGCCTGGTGGTTGAGGTGTTGAACTTCGGTACAATGTGTAAAGCACATTTCTGGTATCACTTGCCGTAGTGGTGTTCTGATGATTGAAAATAATCGAAAATCAATTGAAAGAAGGATTAAAAATGATTATCATTCGTAAAAACCATACTTTCAATAAATCAAGATTAATCATGTTTTAGTATAACAAACTTGAATGGAGTAAACTTGCCATTATGTTTGACGAATATTCACAAACTGAGCATAAAGAAATGTGCATTGTAAAATTGTAACCACTGTTTTTGTTCCATATCAGTTCCAGTATCATTCTTGTATGTGTACATGTCATTGTGTGACAGTATTACAAGAACAAAGAACATGAATTAGAAAAAAAACTGGAAAACCCCTTAAAATTGGTGTTTACATTAAAAATGTGTATATTTCTATTGTAATTGATGATGGTTCAACACACGTCTTCTGATAATCAGTAGTGGATTGGGTTTCAGTTGCCAACACTACATTGCCATGCTATTGATGGAATATTGCTAAAAGTGGTGTAGAAACTACACTCACTCACTCTTGACAACTTTGACAAAACAGTATCTGCAGATGTCAGCATTTTCATTGTGAATGTTTTGAGGATGTGTGGATGTATGTTTCAAACATTATGGAATGAAATATTTTATACTGTGTTGACTCTACTCCTGAATGTTGAAGTTCCCACCTGTTTTTATGTACTTGTGATAGATCTGATGGCCCTACTTGTTACAAATACTTTCTTCCATATCATATGTTGTTTAAACTGTTGTTTACCTTCATGTGAGACACTGCGTAAACTGTTGTTTTCTCCATGAGAGACAGTTTAAACTGTTGTTTCCTCAAAGTGAGACACAGTTTATATTTCATATTAAATATATATGGATCTGACAAATCACATTTTTAAACAGATCCTTAATTTTAGTTGTGATTTTTTTGCTAATTTACTCTGTTACTTTTTTTAATATCATTTGTTATGTGTATTATCATTAAGTGTGGTGGGGAACCCAAGTGGTTAAAGAATTGACACGTCATGCCGAAGATCTGGGTTTGATTGCATTCATGGTTACAATGTGTGAGTCTTATTTCTGGCATCCTTCACTGTGATGTTGCTGGAATATTGCTGAAAGCAGTGTAAAACCATACTCACTCAGATATAATTTGTGTTTGCCTCATAGTTTGACCACTGCTTCAGACTGAAGGCATGCATGAGTCCACATGGGAGGTCAGGTCAAACACATTCTTGGCTTTCAAGAGTCAACTAATGAGGATCAGTTGGCTGCTGTAAGTTGTTGTTCATACCCTCAACCACTTCTTTGCCTGACAGAATTCATTACTTACAGACCCATGAATATCCAGGTTAGAATTGGTCTTCAGGAGCCCATGCTTGTTGTAAAAAGCAACTAACAGGATTAGGTGGTCAGGATTGCTGACTTGGTTGACACATGTCTCTGATTCAAAATTGTATAGATCAGTGTTCATGCTGTTGATCACTGAATTGTATGGCCCAGACTAGATTATTTACAGACCACCCCTACATGGCGTAAATATTGCGAGTGTGGCGTAAGACAACTCACCTATTCATGGTCACAAGAGATCTTGTTGAAAGGTATGACTCTGTTCAGTGAAATGGAAGGGTTGTGCATCAGAGATGAATTTGTGATGTAATTGAGCACATGTGCAATTGGAACATATATCCAGAGCACAGTGATTGTGCCAGTCATTTTACAGATAATTGATACATTATTATATTTTAACATCAGTAACCTATTCCTTGATGTTGATACATTTGTACAAGCATGACTGTTTGCATGTTTGCTGCCTGTATATTCAACTCTCAGTGTCCAACTTTAGTTGTATTCTCCTCAGGGAGTTGAGATGGCAGTTTGAACATGCACGAATCTGTCCAAGTGATGGTATAGTGTCATGAGCTTCCTACTGCTATTGTTTTACAGATTAAGAGAGGGTTTGGCTGATCCTGACACAGTCAGGCCGGTAAGGCTCATCATCAGCTCAGGGCCTCACCCCCTCTACACACAGCCCAGACAGCGAATGGGACTTTTCCCAGGAAACACTGCCTAGCCGAACCCACCAAGAACTTTCCAGAGAATATGAAGGCTCCCCAACACTGCAGCCTTCTGCATTACCCAGATTGTCAGAGGTGCTGTGCTTCTGGTGGAGAACCCGGGCACTCTCAGATCAGGAGGTAACAAACCAAGGACACCGAGAACAATAGGGAGCCTGACGACAGTGTACTTGGGATTCAAGCGAGACATTTCAAAGGCGAGGTCCACATATTTATCATGCTTTTCCTGAATCTTGCCAATAATGTTGCTGTCAAAAAGGGAGAGAAAATTCAATGATCCTGATTCTACTTTTTATTACAATAACGTGTGCTTTTTGGACCTTCTGTGGAGACTTGCTCTAAATGTTATGTTCAAACTTTTTCTTATTTTTATTCATTGTACATGGTATGTGGGCTAGTTTGAAGATCACTATATAGTGTTAAGCAATATTCACTTTATTAGGTCTGTATTTGGAAACTCTAGTTATTGTGAACCATCGACATAGCAGTTTCAGTAGGGGGTCAGTGGCAATGTGTGAAGCCCATATGTGGTGCCTCAGTGGAATAGTGCGAAAAGAGGCATAAGAATCTATTCGCACACACTTTCACATCTCGCTATGAAAGTGTAGTAATCTTGAATGCAATGGGAAATATATCCTCACCTCACCTCACCTCATCTCCAGCAAGGGTGAATCCATATATTTACCATTCTTTGATTTTACGATTGCTGAAAGACAACGGCCCACTTGCACAATGTGATCTTAGCGCTACAATGATTCCCATTCTCCAACATGGGCTTAAGGTAGCGGTAAGTTCCCCTTGTGCAAATAGGCCCAGTGGAGTTTAGTTGGTTGATTACAGAATTTAGCATTGCGTTTAAAGACATTTTCATGTTGAGTGGTTACAATAAGTATTTGCCTAGTGAGTAGCTTTGGTACAGCAGACCACACAACCATGTGTATACCATGTTTGGTATTATGGTAATATGTTTTGCATACTTTGTATTAGTTTTGCAGGAAATAAAGCTCACTGACCGTGCCCTAGGTTTGTTAAATAAGTTTGTTATGGTTGGGAAGCCATTGGCCCATGGAAATAATGACCAGAGCAGCAATTTCAGACATAATAATGGTCAGGAGATACTCATCGTCAGCCCCTTGCTACTTAAACTGAGGGGCTGTGGGATAGCCTATAGGCTACAGCATTTGTTGGTAATGTTGAATGCTCATGTTCGGTTCCACACATGGGTACAATGTGTGAAGCCCATTTCTGGTGTCTCTTGCAGTGATATTGCTGGAATATTGCTAAAAGCTGTGTGAAACCAAACTCACTCGCCCGCTTGATCTTATATCTCCAGTAAGTGTGACAATTTCTGACATTAATCATCTCATCCTGTATGTGCAGAGTAACGAGATATTCCACATTTCCTTGGACTAACTTGAAAAACCAGTAAAGATGCTGTGAGAATAGGCCATCAGCAACCCTTGCTTGTCGTGAGACATGACCTGTGGGGTTAGGAGGTCAGACTCTTTGTTTTTGTTGATGTTTCTTATCTTATGTCAGTTGCGCAGATTTATGCTATTGATGTCTGTCACTGGATTGTCTGGTCCAGATTCCAAAACTTAGAAAACTGCCATTGTACAGATGGAAAGTTGCTGACTGTTGTGTTGAAAACAACCAACCAACAATCTGTTATCCACTATGGGTATTTCTTGTGCAGTACAGTGTATTGATGATTCAATCATCCCTACGCACCCCTACACTTCCTCCTCCCCATCCCCTCCACCACCCACACAACACCCCCAAACCCCGCCCCAACCCCACCCCTATTCACACACACACACACCCTTATAGTGTGCAACCTCTTTCTCAAAAAGCTGTAGCCCCTGTGTGACACTCATGACCTTTGGGATTCGAAGGCGTTCGTCACACTGAAGACACAGGTTTGATTCCCCTCGTGGTCACAGAGTGCGAAGCCCATTTCTGGCGTCCCATGATATTGCTGGAATATAGATCGTCACGTTGAAGGCCCAGGTTTGATTCCCCACATCCCCGCATGGGTACAGAGTGCGAAGCCCATTTCTGGCGTCCCATGATATTGCTGGAATATAGATCGTCACGTTGAAGGCCCAGGTTTGATTCCCCACATCCCCGCATGGGTACAGAGTGCGAAGCCCATTTCTGGCGTCCCATGATATTGCTGGAATATAGATCGTCACGTTGAAGGCCCAGGTTTGATTCCCCACATCCCCGCATGGGTACAAAGTGCGAAGCCCATTTCTGGCGTCCCATGATATTGCTGGAATATAGATCGTCACGTTGAAGGCCCAGGTTTGATTCCCCACATCCCCACATGGGTACAAAGTGTGACGCCCATTTCTGGTGTCTCCAGCCATGATATTGCTGGTACGTATATTGCTAAAGGTGGCCTAAACCTAAACTCACTCACTTCAGTCTTCTGCTGCTGGAAATCTGCCACTATTCTATCAGTATTACACTACAGCCAGACTAGGATGTATGAGAACAGCAATCTCTGTGATCTTCATAGGTTCAAAAGGGATGTCAGCACTGTGATATTGCTGGAATATTGCTGAAAGCGGTGCAAAACCATATTCAATCACTACTTATCACATTCCAATGTCCATTAGAGCGGCATTGGATATCATATGAATGTAAGGTATGGTCATGTTGATGATTGGTTTATTGGACGTCTACGTCACCTACAAATTGGTTTGTTACGCGTAACGTCAGCCACTGGACCATATGCAAACGGATGCCATACAGTTGACCTTCATCACAAATAACTGATTTCTAGTCAGTGTTTGTATTTCACCATGCTTTGTTGAACTGTGACCCCGGACTTCGGAATAACTCTGAACACAACTCTGTGTTGCGAATCATAGACAAATGGGTCACTGGTACAGCTTCTTCATCGCTCTTGAAGAAACAGTTATCTGACGTTTGGTTCTTAAAAATCCGGCCTTACATACTCGAACAAAAAGGTCAAACATTTCGACACACAATGATGAATACAATAAACTACACTTATGATGAACTCTCAGGCATAACGAACTGTTTGGTCCCGATTGCCGTGGCACCAGGGCGACTAGAATACGTTGTAGATTATCCCTGGTTGTACAAAACGAACGTAGCGTTAAGGTGATCGTAGCACCCATACCTTAACTTGAACTTACAACTGGCGTAGCGCGATGATTGTTACAGAACCAATTTTGCACTTGTTTTTGCGCCGTGTTTGCTTGCAATTTGTTTGTGGTATTTGCATTCCATCGAAAACACAAGGTAATTATCGAATTTAGAACCACGTAGACTTTCCCGACTGTCGTACGCAACATCCTCATTAATTAGAAGGTTCCACTGGTTCACGTATGTTTTCCCAAGCTTGTTCAGCGATGCGATATTAGATGTAACTGAAACAAAGTAACTGTGCATTACTTTATGTTATGTACAGTTACATTTTGCCGTTAGTATATACTGCCACAGAGCTGATTGGTTTGATTGGTTTTGTGCCTCACATGTAATTCACTTTGAAATGGAAAGGTTAGATACTATTTCTTGTTGCTTGTGTAATATTAGGATGCTGAGTTTAACGGTGACCCTTTTATGATGTAAGCCAATAAGTCTACAAACAAATTCGCATTTTCCGCCTGAATCCGGTAAACGTTCTGCACAAGCTCGGTTGTTTGAGCGAAGGTCCTCAGATCAACATACATCTACTTATTCGTTTTTTATTGTTTACACAATGGGAAAGCCACATTAACACGGTGTACCTGGTGACTGCATGTCTCCAGGGAGTTGAGATTGATAATACAATGTGCCATTTGGGCTTAACATCCAATTATCGAGGTTAGGACAACTTGTAACTTAGAGTGATCTAGAAGAAGTTCAAATAGGGTGCTATAGGAATGTGGTGTATCACATGATGTTTTCCTCTTTGAATAGATCCTTTATAACTTGTCGCCTGAGAAGATCCAGGATGGAGTAGGTCTTCAGCAACCCAGGCCTGCTATGAAAAGTGACTAGGCGTGTCGTACGAGGCGACAACTGGGATCGGGTGGTCAGGGTCAGGCTTGCTGACTTGGATGACTAAACTCACTCACTCACCCACTTTAACTTAGTATTGTTTCGGTGGTATTTTGGGGGATTTTTTCAAATACGTTCTAATTTGATTGCAAATATACCCATGTACGTGTATAGGTGCCCACATGGAGCTATAAATGCGTTGAGTTTGGATAAAGGAGAGTTGACATCTGTTATCAGAGAGCACGGGTTTGGACCACTAATAAGGCTCCTTGCTGAGTACCCTGCTGAGTAATGCACTATGTATCGTCATGTGTATTGTGCTGTGTAAACCGCCCACCCCCCACCGCCCCTCCCCCACCTCCTCTGTATCGTGCTATGTACCGCCCTATGTACCCTGTTGTGTACCGACTTCTCTACAGCCCTGTATACCATAGTGTGTACCAGTCTGTGTACCGCCCTATGCACCGTGCTGTGTACCGCCGTGTGTACCACCATGTTTACCACCATATTTACCGTGCTGTGTACCGCCCTGTGAATTATACTGTGTACCATCTTGTGTATCGCCCTGTGAACCGGCCTGTCTAGTGCACTATGTATCGTCCAGTCTACAACAATGTATATCATGTTATGTACCGCCCTGTGAACCATACTCTGTACCATGAGGTGTACCATCCTGTGTGTCGCTCTGTGTACCGCCTTCTGTTCCAGGCTGTGTAATATGCTGTGTAAAGCTCTGATTACCGTGATTTGCACCGCACTGTGTACCGCCCTTTGCACCGTGCTGTGTACCGCCCTGTTGACTGTCCTGTATACCACCCTGTTGACTGTCATATGTACCTCCCTATGTACCATCTTGTCGACTGCCATATGTACCAAACTGTGTACTATCCTGTTGAATGCCATCTGTATCATCCTGTTGACTGTCCTGTCTATCGCCCTGTCTACCGTGCTGTATACCGCCCTGTGTACCGTGCTGTAGACCGCCCCGTGTACCGTGCTTTGTACCATCCTGTGTTTACCCTGCGTATCATCATGTTGACTGTCATGTTTACCTTCTTGCTGACTGCCATGCGTACTGTCCCCGTAATGCCATGATTTCCGACTGACAAACACGTGATCAGGTTTATGCGTGAAGAGCTTCTATTTTTCTTGCCTTGCTTTCCTGACTGTTCCCGAATATAATGTTGGTTCTGTAGACGTTTGATTGTCTTCCT
Source organism: Haliotis asinina (assembly GCF_037392515.1). Taxonomy (NCBI): domain Eukaryota; kingdom Metazoa; phylum Mollusca; class Gastropoda; order Lepetellida; family Haliotidae; genus Haliotis; species Haliotis asinina. Next base: position 47,965,936 of record NC_090281.1, read on the forward strand.
TTAATGTTTCTAGCACTGCACTGGATTCTCTTGCTTCCACAGAATCCATACACGGAGAGATGTATTGCTGGGTGAAGAAAACAGACGACCAAATCCCTTCTTAAAGTGCTATCACAATACTTTAGACAACAATCATTAACAATGTATGAGACAATCAGAGGTTATCAAATGTAACCTTGAAATATTTAAAAAAAATTAGATAACTCAGTCCCGATCAGGAAGATAATTTTGACATTAAACAAAAGTACTTTTGCAAGACTATGATAAAACTTATTCTCCACTCAAAATAGCCGAAAGAATGGTTTCGAAAACAATTGTTGGTACATAATGGATATGGTTTAATTTATTAAAGCAGTAAGACGGAAATATTTTTAGTAATTTCAAATTCTGTGTTGTTATTCATTTGTACTTTTATCAAGCTCTGTGATCAAAAACGAATTCCAGTGTTGATTGTCTGTCTAAAATTATTTATTAAGAAATATAATAAAATAATTCTTTATAACCTGATACGTAATTTCCTGATTTCCTGATTTCCTGATTGACATCCTGAGTGTCAGTATTGGTGATAGGGCATTCATACAAGTTGTTGGACAATCCTCTCTCAGTCGACCAGCAAGCAAATCGGGTTGTTTTATTACCGCAGTACACGTTACGAATATGCTCAGGAAACAGTAGTATTTTCCTATCACCACGTGTAGTTTTGAGACTGTTGATACATATTCTGTATAGCGAACATGCACTGAATGAAATAGGCTTCTGCCTGAGTAGCGTTTTATCTGACTACAGTTATAATATACTCAACGAACTTAGTTAAGTACATAAAATGCGAGTAAAAAAAGTAATGGTTTTTTCCATCGTGGTCACCACGAGATGTTTTATTTATTTAAAGTGTTGAGTTTAGGTACCACCCCGAAACAAGTAAGAATGGTAGCCATTGTTATAAAACATCGAAGTCAGACCTATAAATATAGATCAGAAATGAATATGTGCCTTAATGTTTCTTTCCTAGTTGACAGACAAATGACATATCTGAATATACAATGTCATTTAGAAAATGGTCAAATTTAGTGGAAACCGTGGTAACTGGGTGGGTTGGACGATGTACTGGAGATTTTGTGCCTGAATCGGAGGGTGTGGGTTCAAATCCAGGATGGCACGCAGCAATATTCCAGCTATATGGCGGCCGTCTGTAAATAATAAATAATCCCGGCTGGACCAGAGTCCAGTGACCAACACCATGACCAATGATCTACACAACTGGGTTATGATGATGTGTGTCAACTCAACGAGCTTGACCATCCTATCCCCTTGGTCACTTCTGACGGGTCTTCACGGGTTCAGTGACACGGTTATTCCTAGTACCTAAAGAATTGCCCAAATTAGCACTTGTCAGTTTTGCTTGAGGATGGCCTCAAGATGAATGTCTGACCAGAAAGATCTGAAGATTTACGTAGGATATAACGTATTTTGGATGTTCAGGTTTGGTGGACTACCTGTCACCGTGACTACCTATCATCGTAAACATAGAATATGTATGTATGTATGTATGTGTGTGTGTGTGTGTGTGTGTGTGTGTGTGTGTGTGTGTAATGTTGCCTAGCAACCGTCAAATACCTATACCCATGGTATGAGCCAGGCTATCACTATATCAACCACATAATTATACCCAGGAGGTGTCCGCGTCACTCAACGATCACCTAGGCAACCACTGTCACGTAAGTGTCGTTGGGATAGCCTAATGGTTAAAAAGTGTTCACTCGTGACGCCGAGTATCCGGTTTCGATTCCCTACATGGATACAACGCGTTAATCCCATCTCTGGCGTCCCCGCAGTGATATTGCTGAAATATTATGAAAACGGCGTAAAACCTCACTCACTCAGCGACATACGCAGGACACGATTCGCGACAGGCACAAGGAATGAAGCGAGGGTGATTCACGACTTATTAAATGGTCTCATTGTCACTGCTTGTCAAGCCATAATCAATCTACTTATGTTGACAGTAAATTGTGTGGAAGTGTGTGATATTTATCATCACGTGTTTATAACCGTGTTGTTGACTTTGAAACCGAAATCGAAACAGGTCAACAGTCACAAATACACACGACATACATCGTCAAATTAAAGTTGCCGCTGTGTCACTATGGCCAGACAGGATGTGGTGCAGAGTTTGTCGTCGGAGTGTTGTTTTACGCCGCACTCAGCAATATCCGCGCAGCTACGTGACATCAGTCTATACATGCTCGAGTCTGGACCAGACAATTCAGTGATTGACATAAAGAGCGTGACTGGTTTACGATGGAATACTTCAACCACGTCAGTTAGTCTGACTACCAGGTGTGTTAGTCGCCTCCCACGATTTGAAGATTTAATCTTTAACTTACTTTTGTAAGGAAATTCAACATATCTGTTAACAATGCCAACACGTTTCAGAAAAATCAACGTTGTACTGATCAGAGAATATGGTTTCTTTTTCTCTATGAGGGACAGCTGTGCAAAATACAAAAAATGAACTTGAATTTATCCTACTGCACTAAGATGTAAACGTGACATCTCCGACTATTTGATTGACTCTGCTTGTTTCATATGATCCCACTGACAGTGGTGTCCGAGAAAAGGTTAGTGGCTGTGACAGAAATTCGACGTTATACTTGCCGGAGCATGCAATACATGCGATATATCACTGTTTGTATGGATTCTGTTGAAGATAAAGAACCTAGTTTGGTGTTGGAAGGAAGCCAAACAAACACCTTTAAATCAATAAATCATTTCACATTTGTATAACATCGAGAAAAAATAGAGCACCTTGCAGGATAGACAATACTGGGTCATCTCCTTGAGCAAAAGGTTACACAACAAATAGCAAAATACCGTACACATCATGAAAAAGCAATATGCACCCGTATCTTGCCGTGTACCATAGTGCGTATCTTGTCGTGGACCATAGTGCGTATCTTGCCGTGTACCAAAGTGCGTATCTTGTCGTGTACCATGGAATGTATACTATATATCTTGTACACAGATTTGTACACTTGTTCACATCGAAGGCGAAATATTTTCAAATGTTTGTTGTGTTACAGAATTGTCCTTCTAAAGTCAGGAGTCAGGCCAAAGATTCATTCGTCAGTCATGGAGTTTCATACTAAGTGTCATTTTCTGAAAAAGGTGATTTGATAGTCGGATATATATGCTACAATTATTTTCACAACATAAGCCATGCCCGCAAGTAGTTGTGTTTGTTTGTTGTAATGCCCAGCATGAAAATACTCCAGCTAGACTACAGCAACGGCAACATTGACCCACCAACCAGGGATCGATACTACGAGCACACTCCACGCCGTCGGAACACGATAACACTCAGTCACCAAACCTGAGCGCCGGATCTTTGAGCCTTCGTTCAAAGACAAACACAGGCTGCTTGAGACGTTTTCAAACCAGACATTGTCGACAGGGGTCATGAAGGTACTTGCTCAGGTATCAATTACCAAAATACTAAAAAACTGGGTAATTAAAGTAGTCCCTGATGTTACTGGGAACTCATTTCGTCATTGCTTGCCTGTGATGTCCATTTATCACATCCTGGTATCGTTGTCTCATTAACTATAATGTCATACAGTTAGGCAATGTGACTCGTTGGCGTCAGTGTTGAGAGATGTGTGCAGTACCCACAGTCAGTTCTTGGACTGGTTCTCTGACGATTACGACAGCTTATGATGCCACTTTTGTTGTGTAAAAATAACGAGAGAATAATTGAAATAACGAGAAAACACTTCCGTGCACCGGAAAAGTATTCGAAGCAACGAGAAATGTTTATGAAAGTATATTTATGCTACAAAGTGGCAGCATAGGCCTTCGTAAAAGTTATTTTTATAGTCGATGATTTTGTTGATTTCCATACGTCTAGAGGTGATGGTTAAAGGAGAACCACCTTAAAAGAGGACAATATTATACGTGTGACATATCTGAACCGGGAGACACGTACACATTTCACTTCTTCTGCCATGATATATTTTTAAAAAAAGGTTTATTTAAAGAAAAATAGTGTTTTGATGTCACATTTTTAGAGATGAGATGAGGACCAAATACAATGAAAATGTACAGATTATGGTTCAAATGCAACAACGGGAACACCCCGTGACTTTTTCATTAAGGGAGGACTCTCGAATCAACATTTCTCAAACGCCTGGATGCTGTTGCTGAACTGAGACCACACCTTGGTATTCTTCAGACACACGGTTCCCCCTCCTCTCTTCAGCTGATGGAGCTGAAATGCAGTTGTCAGTTGCCTCTTTACAGGTATTGTATGGTCATCGAACTTCACTGTCATCAATTTAAATAGAATTGATAAAACACTCCCCATAAAATACGAAAGTCAAATGAATGAATGAATTAATAAATTAAATTAATGGTTGCACGTGGTTTGATAAATGAATGAATGAATGAATAGGTGGATGGGAGAGTGGTGGAAGAATGGATGGAAGGATGGATGTGTAAATAAATAAATAAATAAATAAATAAATAAATAAATAAATGTAATAATTGTTGCGTGGCCATGACTTCAGGTAAAACAGGTGATCCACTATGCGAAGAGGACGATATTTGGGAGGATTTCAGTCCAACTGTTGCAGGCGTTTGTTATATGTGAAAACATAGTGCGAGGCAATGTCCAATGTCTCTGGTTTATTTGCATGCTCACCTGTCTGAAAAGCACTCACCTGTCTGTTGATATCTCCAATGCATACCCAGTTTCCCGTCATAGATACAGCCCACTTGGAGTGGTCTTTGGTCTCTTTGAAGTGGATACCACGTGGTAGAGAAATAGCCTGCACATTGTACACCTGTAATAAAACAAGGACCAGTTTTAAAATGTTTTCACCATCTATGAGCACATTTTCTTTAATCCTTTTTCTGGAATGACCAACCACTGGTTGCAAACGTGTTCTTACGTGGTCCTACCACTGTGGTATGAAAGCTGAAAATATGGTCCTACCACTGTGGTATGAAAGCTGAAAACCTGGGCCTAGCACCGTGGTACGAGTATTAATTCTGAAAATATAATCACATCTATGTGGCGTGAAATCTAAAAATATGGTCATACCACGTTGGTATGAAATCTGGCAATATGGTCATACCACAGTGGTATGAAATCTGGCAATATGATCATACCAAGGTGATATGAAATCTATAAATATGGTCATACCTCTTTGAAGACATAAAATATCGATGTAAAACGGAGAACCTGAACTGAAAGGAAATCTGTAACTAGGTGACAGATAATTGCTCAAACTAGATTCACCCGTGAACTGCACCGTGTATCGAGTGGTTGCGATTAGATAAAGAAAAGCAGCAAGTACGTCGATTAACTGAAAACATGAACTTCACCTTGAAACTGCTGCTGCAGTTGGATTTCATCTTTCCCCGTCCATCCTGCCACGTCTCTGTCTTCAGGTCACTCTGCAGTACCGGCGCAACAAAACCTGAATACAGATCTGAAACAAAGAAATGAATAGTCAGTTTAACTTTCCAGTTTTCCCTTTCAAGGTGCTAGAATGCTGCTTGACATGAAGACGAGTTGATACAACTTGAAAATGTACAGCCTTGGGGAGACTTTGTGTCACTTTGAATCGCTCTGCCTAGATATGGATATGAAATATCTGTCTGTTTATATCTTGTCTAGCCAGGTAAATCAGTGGTAGGGATCTTATTTAACAGTTTTAAACGACATCAGACCACCCGCACACCTGAGGCTTCAGTTAATATTCCTGGCCACTTACACTAAGTTTGATTTGGCCAGAAAGTACGATCAACAGACAGAAACTTGTGAGCACGCTTGGTGACCTAGGACAACTTACTGGCAAAACGTCTTATCCCCAGAGTTCATAGTTCCTATTTAAGAAAGCCCATCATTCATATAATGTTATCTCAGTGGACTTGGTATAACATGTACTTTCTTTATGTTGTTTTGGACAAGGTATCTCAAACCGTTCACGAGAGACGAAAATTGTTAGAACTACCTAGGAGCATGGCTCAGTGAAGTGTTACCCTACGTTTGTAAAGTGGAATGGATGGACAAATATAAGTGTTCCCCAAGAATTGATCATAGTTCTTCTCTGATATTGCAATTTAAAGCAAATCCTTGGAATGTATGAGTGGAACTAATTGTCTCAAACACTTCCCACCCATATACAGAACACCTTTTCGTGATGGTATTAACGGTTATGGTTTAACCACCTTGAAGGACATGACTTGAATGTTGCCCCCTTGATTAACCAATAGTTGACTAACGTCTGACGATATGTGCAGTCTGTTTAGAAAAGGGAATCTGAGCGATACATGAACCAATAAAATAAGTGAGTAGGTGAGTGAGTGAGTGTGTGAGTATAGTTTTCCGCCGCTTTAGCAATATTCCAGAAATATCACGGAGGGTGACATCACAAATGGATGTCACACTTTGTACCTGTGTGGAGAATCGAGCCCGGTGCTCGGTGAAAGCTTTAACCACCAGGCTAAACCTTTTAGAAAAAGTGTAAATATATACTGAAAGGAACAAATAAGGGTCACATGACAGCACAAGTGTTCCTTTATTTTTTCGGCTTCTTCACAAGCATTATATGGCACAGTATGTGAAGAAACCTAGAAAAAAGGAGAACACTTGTGCTTTGATGTAATCCGTCATTTCTTTCCTTCCGGATCTCCAACTTCCTAAAGTACCACACAAAATTGTCCTGAAGGTTTTGTGTCGGTAGTGAGTGAAAAATTATGCATAATAGTTATCTACCGTCGTTAAAGGCTGCGGTCTTGGCAAAGCTGAGGAAGGGTGTTCCCTGAATAGACGTCAGCTGACGTTTACCGGTGGTGGCTCCTTTTGGAAACTTGTGGTCAATGACGGCCGCTAAACTGGGGTTGTCAGACAGGAAGGTCGCTGAGGCCATGTGGTCATACACTTGTACGTAGTTGTACACAACCTGGGAAGCTGCCAAAAAACTCAAACTGACAGTTAAACAGTTCAGTGTACTTGAGCAGAATTCAAACCATTTTACATGACGTTTTAACAAGAATTACCCTCCTTTACACACTGCAGTCAAAAAAATGAAACAGACCCCGGACTTTTACATGTCGAATGCTTGAATAATACTTTATCCAACTGCCTACCTCAAGAGTGCTCCGATATGCTACATGCTCCAACCCATTGACAACGGCTAGTCGTGTGGGATAAAATGGTAAAAATATCCAACTGTAGCTTCCAGTTTAAAACCTAACCCCGATCATAGATAAAGTTGAATGTATTGATTGTGATTAACAATGATGCACCAAATAACGTGCTTTGCAGTCAATCAGAGTTTAGTCAGTTGTATATAGCATGGAAGAATCAGGTTTCGCCGGACAGTCGTGGACTGATTTAGAGAACTTCCGGTTTATTCTATGAACTACCTCCTCGTCCTATACCACCGATATCATCCCATATGGGTGTTATTCAACTGACGAGGTCAAAAGCTCAGGGAGGGATGTTTCCAAGTTCAGCCAATCTTGAATGATAACTATATATATAAAGATATAATAACAGCAGTAATGCTATCTGATAAATTACTTACCGATGTTTCCTAACTGTGAATACTTGTAGGACACACAGAGAAAACTTTGCCCGTACCGAATAGCGGAATCAGGCCAGTTGTACCCAAATTCGCGTTCAGGTGGGAATCCAGGGGTGCTATGGACAAGCCAAAACCCTTCCTCTTTGTCAAACGCAAATACACCTGCAACAGAAACGTTAGACCCAAGGGCCTAGATTTTCGAAGCTCTCTCATCGCTAAAATAGTCGTAGGTTAATGTTAATGTATGGCACTTAACACTACCTTAGCCCTAATCGAGGCCCTGTTTTCCTGAAGAAACCGAAATCTACTGAAGGAAAACAATAAAGGAACGCCACTTCATCTCTCATTTAGATTTTCCCACACCTCCACCCATAATGCAACACAACGTTTGCGAAGAAACCCGGAAAAGAAAAAGAGGTATGCTTGCATATTAATGTGTTCCTTATTTGTCTCTCTCAGTATCGATACAGTTTTATGCAAGGATATCCTCAGAGTTGCCCCACAAACTTTGGTTGCTGGCCGTATGATGAAGCATGATGTCTACAGTGGTTTGTTTTAGTCACATTCTTCATTATGGCGTATCAGCTTATCCCGATCGATTTGCTCATAGTATCAGTCACTGGTTTGTGTAATCAATTATTTACTAGCTCCCGGCATATAGTTTGAATATTGCGTTACATAATTATGTAGAAGTTGGTATGTACAGAAATGAAAACACACGTCATTGTTATACATCCCCATATTAGATTGGTCCTTAACAACTGGGCATGGGTTACTACTGAGGCCGTTTCAGACAGTGTCTCCACGAAGTATTGCGTCACATCTGATACGCCGAAATCTGGTAGTTTCGTTTTCACAAATACAAATACCTTTGGAATGGCCGACGCTTTCGGGTTCTTTTCCAGAGGGCGATTTGTCGTTGTACATGACATAGGCCAAGTCATGAGTCTGCAAAGGTAAGTAAGGGTTTTCTACGGAAGCGTAGTAGGGCCACGGTGAAATCTTTTGAGTCTCATTATCATCTACGCAGGTCATAGCATCTCCTACCTAGGACTTAGTACTCATAATATACTGTCTCCTACAAAGGACTTAGCACTTAATATCTCCTACGTAGTACTTAGTATCACCTTTCTTAAGCTTTGTTATTTTTACTTATTATTACCCACATTTGTGGGCAGTTTAATGGATTACTCTGCAACACTGCATCGGTACGGTGCACATTTCATTATTGCGAGTTGGTGTGTAGCCTTGTGCATGAGGCCCACGTCACAAATCAGGTGAAGTTTGGCACGAAAGAGTTTTGGGATAGGTAACCGTCTATGGCAACTTCTGAGAGTTTCCATGACTTCATTCCTGCCCCACAACGAAGCTCATGTGACACATGTGGTGTCAGGTTTGTGTGTTCATAAATTGCCTCTGTTCACCCAGCAGTTTATGGGTACCCGATGGGATAGGTCATATGACTGTTAACCTCCCTGAAACTCACTGGCAACGTGGGTTATCCTGGGTAATTATATGTTAGCGTCTTGAGCATTCACAAACTACGTGGACACAGGGTTTTTGTTTATATAAATAACCATTTTTATCTGAAGTAAATGTCTGTAAATTTTAAAGGGAGGGGGGGGGGGGGTTTGCAAAACTCACAGTTTTGGCTTGATATATTGCCTGGAGCGTGTTGTAGACGGCGTGATTCGTATCCTTCATCTTTACGTTAGAAAACGTCCACGTCGGGTTATTGACGTCCATGTAGAAGTGCCCCGAGTCTTCAACACCACTGGCTTGACCGGCAGAGTCACCATCAGTGTTATTCTGGTTTCTATGGAGAGATGGCAGCTTGTAGACACTGAACCTGTGGATGCATCAGTTTTAGAGCAACTGTTGTTTAGAGTGGAATGTTGATTCACGGGATTGGCGTATGGTAAATAACATCAACATTGCAAAGATACTATTTTAATACGCTGAAGGCGCTGAGCTTTTGAACCTGTTTCTGGACGGATTCATCGCCTCATGTGACGTAAATCTGCGTTAATTATTGCATTGAATACGCTAATGAATCAGGTGACGCAATGGTATATGTTAATAATTCGGGCTTAGGAGGGTAATTCGTAATTCTGTGAAATCGCCATTGGACAGTGCTGGTTCTCGACGCAGAGCAAATGAGGGTTTGCTATTATACCCTTTAAACACGTCATGTCAGATTATACCGCCAAACCGGGACGCTTCTCCAGGCTGCTTGATAATAATTACAACAGGCACAATACGGCATGTGACGATCCTGGTTTGATCGAATTGATCTTCAGAAACCCATGCTCTGTCGTAAGAGGCAACTAACGGTATCGGGTTGTCAGACTAGCTGACGGCTGACCCATGACCCCATGTCCCAATAATTATTGTGTAGATCAATGCTCACGCTGTTAATCACTGAATTGTCTGGTCCAGACTCGATTATTTACAGACCGCCGCCATTTAGCCTGAATGTTCCTGAATGAGTCGTTACACCATCCAGTGATCAATAACACCTGACCAGCCGATCCCATTAATTGCCTTCTGCGACAAGCATGGATTACTGAAGATCAATTCTAACCCAGATCTTCACGGGTCCGTATCGCTATTGATCACAAACAGGTAAAATGTCGTGTCAATGATTATTACGTTTTTGTATGTAACTGCGTGTTGGTGAGTGAGTTTAGCTTTTAGCAATATTCCCGCAATATCACAGCGGGGGACACCAGAAACGAGCGTGCGTGCATGCGTGCTTTTTAATCAGTTGGTTGTTACAACTGCAGCACAACACATAAAGAAAGAAAACAATATAACGGTAATATACAATTTGTACTATTGAATCAAAAGTGATGCAGTGTCATAAGACTTGTGAGAGACAGAAGGGTGAGAAGACGGAGAGTGAAAGAAAGTGAGAAAGAGAGAGAGGGAGTGAAAGAGATAGAGCATGAGAGGGTGGGGAGAGGGTGAAACAGACAGAGGGATAGAGAGAGGGAGGGGTAAAAGAGAGTGAGAAAGAGAGTAAGGGTGTGAAAGGGAGCGAGAAAGAAAGAGAGAGAGAGGGAAGGCTGAAAGAGGGAGAGAGAGAGAGAGGGGGGGGTGGAAGGTAACGTCACAAGCTTCCTCGCCATTCATGTATTGTGTAAAACCGGTCTACAATTACTGTCTACATATCTACCCCGGTCAGTACCACGAGATATACTCCCAATCACATTCATTCATATTCTGAACCTCCTGTCAACTGTCCACAAATTAAACAAATGCCAAATGTTCGTATTGTTTGTTGATAACATTCATGTTATATATCATACGATGCGGATGCTACGAGTCGTCGGCCGGTTTGTAACAACATGCGTTATCTGTAGTTATACAATGAACTCACCAGTCAACTGGGGCACCCTTCGGTGACATACACTGTACGCCATTCACGGCAGGAACCAGGGACACAGCAAGGACGAGCCACAACATTTTGTGTTGACTCTTTGTCAATTGACTGCTAGATTGGTCCTAACCTATATATACATCCTGGCTGCGATCGACAGTATATATTACGGGGAAGTAAAATGTTCTATTTGACATCACGTGACTGTGAGTCACCCTTTGTGTGGCGGTCATGGCTGGGGGATGATCTCAAACAAATCGAAAGTAGGAATTTTCAGTTTTACTTCCGAGGTTGTATCAGTTGTAATAACATGTTAATAATATTCGAGGCAGCTGCGTTACAGGTGGATGGGGGAAGGGTGGGGTCATGAAACAAGACTTGCCGATGCATGACCACGACACATACACTTTACCTCCTTCCCTTCATTTACCACCCATTATGCACCACGATGTACGCTTCGCCTAGGGCTGGAACGGGTTAACACTTTCAGTCCGGGTATCCCACCCCTTACCATCCTACCCTACCCGGATGCCCATTATTGCTACTGGCATCAAATTTGCAAGAAATTGCTAAGTATTCTTCAGCTCGGTGTCTAAAATTTTTAATTCCCCACATTCCCTTGTCCAACATTGATTTACATAAGATCAAATATACGATAAAGATTAAACTAAACATACAATATCCCCCTCCACATCCCCACACACACACGCACACGCACACGCACACACACACACTATCTCTCTCTCTCTCTCGCTCTCTCTCTCTCTCTCTCACACACATACACACCACAAGCACACAAATATCACCACCACCGAAGTTCAAAATACACACAAACGCTGCACACAATCTCCTTTCCTCTCCCCGCCCCCTCCCCTTCTCCCTTCTCTCTCTCCCTCTCCATCTCTCCAAATATGAATGAATAAATGCCATAGAAATTTGAAAAATACGTACCATATAAAAGAAATATAGAAATAAAAAAGGCAACGCCAAAAACGAAGTGCTACTTGTACAGCCATACGCCGTCCCAACCCGACATTGATCCCTCCTCCATCCCGCAGTCATTTACATCGACGTACTCCCGTTCAAAACTTCACACTCAGACATACGTCACTCTCTCAAGCAGTTACAATATCACAAACGCCCTTAGTCTTCTTTGCCGCCGTCATAACTCACATGGCCCTGGCCCAGTTAAGATCAACAGTCTACACTCCTCAATTTAGAGGGAATTCATTCAATGAGACTTTGCCCGGAACATTTAGTATCTTGTGCTCTTGCTCTAATGACCTGCTGGAGGATAGGGACGCAGACTGCCATTCGGTTCGTTCTTTGTAATTAGCAAGTCTAGACAAGCCGGTCACCAGGAACAAAATGTTTCAGTTTTATGATGATGATTAAGATGATGAATGTTGTCCTTATCATTATGAATTCATTACGTACAATTATCTCTGACCGATGATTCAAGCTGTTAACCAGAAAACAATAATTTGATGATTTAAAAATATAGTTTACTTTTCTATTGCTTTACATTGACTTTCATTTTCTTGTTTCATTAACACTGCCAAAACGCTCTAATGATAATTGGAACAAAATACGTTTGTCATTTTCTTAAAATATATATATTACATTTCACTGAGTGAGTTATTGAGTGAGTTAAGTTTTTCGCCGCACTCAGCAATATTCCAGGTACATGGCGGTCTGTAAATAATCGAGTCTGGACCAGACAATCCAGTGATCAACAGCATGAGCATGCTTGTCGTAGGAGGTTCAAGTTCTCTGAATGGGTTGACATATGTAATCATATCCCAATTATGTAGATCGCAGTTCATACTGTTGATCACTGGATTGTCTAACTCAATTATTTATCATCCAAAACTGTGTTCTACAGGAGATATCGCTTGTGTGAGATCTCTGTCCTTGGAGATATCGTTTGGATAGTAGACTTTGCACAATGCCCTGACAATGCTATGACGTCAAGAACTTGATGGCGTCACAATGCTATGACATCGCCGCTCTGCAAATCTAATGGCAGTACCGTATTCAGAGATGTACACTTCTCATTGAAAACTAATGAAGAATGATTTGGGATGATAAATAGAATCTCCCTCGCGTGTCTACTGATATCAATTACATCAACACATGTTGATAACGGCAAGCATCGGATATTTGTTACTTTATCAACTCGTGTTGATACATTTGATATCAGTAGACACTTGGGTGAGATTCTCTACTTACAGACCGCCGCCATACAGCTGGAGTATTGGTGAGTGCGGCGTAAAATATACCCGCTCACTCACGTACACAGCCCGTCCGGTCAAACTCCGGTCATGCGGAGCTCTGAATGACTCTGAAACACCCAGTCGGAACTGAAAACCAACTTCCACCGTACTTTGTAATTTCATTTTGAATGCTAGCCATTTTGTTGGCACCGTTCTGGGATATGTACCTTCAAACGAATTGCCGGAACGTTTGTTGCTGTTACACTACATTTCACACGTAACTTCCCTTCTTCCCTTACATTGTCGGGGAGATTCTCTTGCCTAACGCGACACAGTCATTGGATACTCGGGGTAATGAGGGAGCCTAATGGTTCACGCTGAAGACTCGGGTTCGATTCCCCATATGGGTATAATGTGTGAAGCGCATTTCTGGTGTCCCCCGCCGTGATATTGCTGCAATATTGCTAAGACGGCATAAAACTATACTCACGCATTCGCTCATACGATAATCGAGTCCCGATTAAGGTTCAAGTTTCAAGATTCGTAAAATTTTAACCATCATGTTACAAAAGAATTGAGGCGGTACCTTCGCGCTACTATTGTGCAGCTTTTAGAAAAGCGCACGGCGTTTATCCTCGTTTTAACATCGCGATGCTTCGCTATGATTATTCAGATAAGTAGTTTTTGTAAAGTAGTGTAGTCTGGTTCCTAAGTAACCGATCAGAGGTAAACACAGCGGGATTGTTCCATCTCTTCACCTTCGGTCGTTAAACACGATTTGCTAACGGCCTTAATGGATCCTTAACAAGTCGTTATCATCAGTGATACATACACAGTTATGTTTAGCACTTTTGGCTAGGATCGCATGTGATTTTGGTATTAGGCACTGAAAGTACACTCCGTCCACAGAGGAGGATGTGGAGCTTTCTCGTGCCAATATTACCTGCTGGGATTTCTGCTTGGCGTTAGTGATGCTAGATGGGAATATCGTCAATGAAAAGGTTGCTTTATAATGAAAGGCAAAACTGGTTAGAGCAAGGTCGTAGATTGCAATACCTTGGTCGGCTATCTTAACAGCCCTTTTTGTTGATTCCATAGCTTCATTTCCTATTCCGTTTAAGTACCTTTACAGCCATTAAATGACACCAATAATAAGGATAAGAATAGCAAAAAAAACAACCCCTAAACATATGTGAATCAGGAAACCATAAACATAATGATTTGATTCAGAATAATAATCCAGAATACATTGTAACAAGGATGCTGTTGCTGCTGCTGCTGTTGCTGCTGCTGCTGCTGCTTTTGTTGATGATGATAATGACGATGATGTTGATGTTGATGATGATGGTGATGGTGTTGGACAGTTGGGTTTTAGTCATGCTACAGGTGAGGCTTCCCATGCTAAACATACCTATGCTAATTTTGTTTCTTCAAAGAAACGACCGACAGTAATTCGAATAAACATTTTGTTCTTGATGCATTAAAAAATAACTAAATATGTCATCTTCCGTTGGGGATATGACCGCTGGTGGATAATTTTGAATGAAAAAGAACATTTATTTGACCTTTATGTACATGAGGACATTCTCATCCATCCCGTGCCTGCTGGCTGGTGAGGACCTCTAACTAATCTGTTAACCTGATAATTGTTTCTGACGTACACAACCGTCATTGCAATTATTTAACAATTCACACATAATTGTTGGCTTGACCACGGAGCATGTTTAATACGAGGTCACCAACATTATCGCGGATGGATGCAACAACACCCCTTCCCCTTACTCCTCCCCCGCCGACTGTGACATCATCACTCTGACGCTCTGCATCAATAGGAACCACTAGCCAGCTGGAGATGGTGGAGTCAAAGCTTCTTACTACCCTACGTCACCACGCGGCATGAGGCCCCAACCAGCATCAGCATCCAACAAGGCATATGCGATACATCCTCATCTTCAATATTCACCCTCCTAACAGCATGGACCAAGCTGCCAAAATGCCCAGCGAAAGTACAGACACTGACACCGGTCTTCTGAAGAATTTCAGAGTCAAAATGTCCATAGATTTCCTACGGAACCTAAGCGCTTACAACGCCTCTGGAATCTATATTTTCAATGACAATGAAGACGAGCCTATGATATTTACTCCCGAGACAAGAATCGTTCCGGTGTTGTTTCTTATTATTTTTGTTGTGGGACTTATTGGTAATAGTTTGCTAGTGTACATCGTCGTCCGCCACGCCGCCATGCGCACTGTCACCAACTTGTACCTAGTGAACTTGTCTGTTGTGGATATTCTGTTTCTAGTAGCATGTGTTCCTCTCACCTCAGTTGCTTATGGAATTACCGACTGGCCGTTTGGAGATGGTTTATGTGAGTACTCTCTATGACATTCTATATTTCTTTTATATATGCATTCATTACTTATGGTAAAATGGTAAATTGCGTCCATATCAACAAAAAAAGTAACGATGCATTTGTCAAAGTGTTGTGCGCATGGATCCGTAAAAATCCAGGATAAAATTGTTCTTAAGCAACCCATGCTTGTCTCTGCGTGAATACACGGGTTTGAGTTGATTTTCAGCAACCCATGCTTGTCGTAAGAGACGCCTAACACGATCGGGTGGTCAGGCTCGCTGCCTTGGTTGACACATGTCATCGTATGCCATTTGAGTAGACCGATGCTTATCATGGTTAAGACTGTGTTGGTTGGTTGGTCGAGACTTGATTATTTACAGACCGCCGCCGTATAGCTGGAATAGTGCGTCAGTAAAGCACAAACAAACAAAACAAGCAAAACAAACAAAACCAGTGGCAATGAAACTGAATTCCATTAGACTACCCATAACTTTATGGTTCTTATTTTTAATGTCCAATCTCAACCAGCAAGAGAAGGCTGGCGATTTGTGTTCGTGAAGAGCTACACAAATTTCGTTATAAATCTTCTAGTTATTTTTTTCATAACCATTTTAATGTTTTAAACTATTAGAGCCAGTCCTGTTACGACTTCATAACGTAGATATAGTCGTTTTGATTTCTTAAGGATTTTAAATATACTGATATTAACTATATCAGATATATATCAGACATAAATAAATGAATATATTAGATATATCAGATATAAATAAATGAATATAGGTAAAGAGAGACTGGGCTGACCTTCATCAGAGTTAGCAGTATTTTTATATCATATTTGGGTATACATTTGAGAAAATGAAGACGGAAAAAAATATTTTATTTTGAATGAATTTTCAAGACGAGTGGGATTTAGCCTAGTGCGCACTGGTCTGGTTTTAAGATGACATGACACATGAGAGACTGTTTCGACCTGCCTGACGTAAATAGCACATGTCCTTGTTTTGGGTCATCTCTGTAACCAACCAAATATTTGTATAACCTTCTAACTTCCAGCTAGCGCTGCAATGATGTTTTTTTTAAAAAACAAAACAAAAAAAACAAAACAAAAAAACACAAAACAAAAAAAAAACAAACACGTAAAGTTCGTGGTCTTAATTATTGTGTTTTCAGTTTTAGCAAACTATGTTGTGCAAGCTACGCTGTCCCTGAATGTTCGGATAAACCGAATTAACTTTCAATACCCTCGTTACATACGGCATTGTACCGAGTATTTTCTTCCTCTAAGCCTCATACACTTAAACCTGCAAAGCAGTTGATGTTTGTAAGAAAATTAATGAAGGAACTTCTCAACTAATAATTGCAATCTGCTTCCCGCAGTGGCTGCGTGAGTTGTATGTTCCCCAAGGAGCTGAGAATAAAGCATAAAAAATCCGAGAGTGATAACATAGTGCCGTGAGTATATTTCGGAGTGGATTCGTTTTGTTGGTCGAGCAGTACTAGGTACACGCGACTCAAACGTGGCATTTCCTAAGCGAGGCCACACATCTCATGAATCTCATCAATATAAAAGGGCAGACAGTTTTCTGATTGTTTCTGATTGTTTGAGATTTATGCATAAGGAAAATGTCAAGTTTATTGGCGTGGATCGGCCAAAGAATTCCATAATGGTCATTTCCCATGCCGCCCACTACACAGTCTCTGTCGCACCAAGGGCTGACCACTGAGTCAAAACCAGAACCATGGCGAAGACGATAGTGATATCATCCAACCACGCCATTATGTCGCTGAAGACATTGTTTTTACCAAAGCTGAGCACCCTATGACATATTAGTATTCATAACCGTTCCAGGTCATCTTTCTTTGCGTGTTGCACTTAACTTTAATTATGGATTGTGTTCTTCCCTGATCGTGTACTGGCCATAATTTCGTAACAAGCTAAGGATCAAATCAATACCGTACTTTTAAAAGTTTTCCGTCTTATAACATTGTTCTGGTTTACTTCTATGTGGTGTCTGTTCTGGGCTGGCCCACTTCATTGGAGACGCAGTTTAATTGTACAGCGCTGCAGCAGAGATCATGATTATGTCCTTGCAGGCATTCAATCAATACATACGGAAGGCTGACACGTGATCGCGGAACATTTGCGAACGTGATGTGACGTCACAACTCCTGATATACACAACTGGGGCCCCGTTTCACAAAACTCTCGTAAGCCTAAGATCTCGTAACTTTTATCGTAGCATTTGCACCTCCTATGTTAAAGTATGCCTGGTACAAATGCTGCGAGAAAAGTAACGAGATCTTAGGCATACGAGAGAGAGAGAGAGCTGAATTTTCCAGAGGTTTCTGGATTCACGATTTTTTGTCACAATAATCGTCTTATGTAAAATTTGATTAAAAATTGTCCACGACAGGATAAAACCCTGTCAACGTCTGAAAACGTAGAGCTCTAAGATCGGTTGGTAGGCTGGTTGTTGGTCGGTTGGTCGATCGGTCGGTCGGTCGGTCGGTCGGTCGGTCCGGTTGGTTGGTCGGTCGGTTGGTTGGTTGGTTGGTCGGTTGGTTTGTTAGTTTGTTGGTTGGTCGGTTGTTGTTTAACGCCTCACTCAGCAATTTTCCAGCTATATGGCTGCGGTCTGTTAATAATCCAGTGATCAACATCATGAGCATCAATTTCCCCAGTTGGGATACGATGACGTGGCAAGCAGG
The DNA here is from genome assembly GCF_037392515.1 of Haliotis asinina. Lineage (NCBI taxonomy): Eukaryota > Metazoa > Mollusca > Gastropoda > Lepetellida > Haliotidae > Haliotis > Haliotis asinina. The sequence continues at coordinate 47,984,189 of NC_090281.1, forward strand.
TCAGCGAGCCTGGCCGTCCTATCCCGTTAGTCGCCTCTTGTGACAAAAACATGGGTTGGAGAGGATTAATTCTAACCCGGATCTACACGGGTCCGAGCTCTACGAAGATTCCGTAAACGATCAACAATTGTCTTGGTGATGTGTCGGACTCAGGAGTGAGTTTAGTTTTGCTCTGCTTTCAGTAATATTCCTGCCATATCACGTCGAAGGACATCCGAAATGGACCTCACGCTTGTACCCATGTGGGGAATCGAAACTGGGCCTTCGGCGTGTCGAGCGAACGCATTGACCACTAGAGATAGAGATATGGTGTTTTCCTCTTAAAAGCGGAAGGTTGTTGACCGAGTAAACAGATAACGGCATAGAGTTGTGAGGAAAACGTCCTCATTTGATATAAACTAGTGGGCAAAACAAAAGTGAACACTCATATTAGTGATCGAAGCGAATCATTTTGGAACATGGTGAATCGACTGTCGTCAGTACAAAAAAACACTCGCTGCCAGTTTTGTTGCATTCAGCGACGCACAGCCTTTGCCCACTGTAACCAACGATGACGATGTTCCTCTTTCCCAGGCAGGGGACGTCGAGTTGTGATGCCTGCTGCAAGTAGAAGTCATAGCCCTGTACGTCGATTGATGACATGTCGTTAGACGTTAGATTCGTTGCTGCCGTTTCTATTGTCGTCATTAACCGCTTGCGCAGATGAAGAATACGCACATGGTGGTCTTCCTATGGGGTCCTCACACGTGGTCTGCCTGATTGTGGTCTGTCTTGAGTACTGCCAATCTGCCTGTAACGTTGGAACAGCCTGATGTTGGTACCACGTGAACAGTTTATTGGCCCTTGCAACGTGGCCGTGGTTGGCGCCCATCTGCCTCATACCTATGGTCCTGTCTCTCATGTGCTGTTAGCCGTGGCATACCTTCGGTGGTTTTCTGTCAGCTGAGATGTGTAGCCATCGTTTCGCTGCCTTTTAGTAACAGTTCTCGACAAACCATTATCAAAATCTCTGAGATGACGTTTTTACATTTTTCGCAAATTTCGAGTGCTTCTATACAGCCAGCATGTTGTGTTTGCGAGAATGATTAGCAAGTGTCTGGGCAGACCGTTTCGTCCAAATGGATTTTACTGACTTGGATAACTTAAACCATAACCAAAGATTCAAAATAAAAAGTGTTCACTTTCTTTTGCCCATGAGTTTAGTTTGTGTAGTGGTGTTTTCAAAAATATGTTTGCTACTTTACCATTTAGTACCCGCGTTTATCGATTTAACACATCAAACCCTGACGATCCCTAGAACCAACCAATCAGTCAGCCAATCACATGGCCAGTCATTTAAACAAACCAATCACTTACCCAGTCGCTTAATGGTCATTCCGACTTTGGACCCGGAAGTCCAGGCTGCCCCGAAAAGAAAGCCCAGTGTTTTAGGGGTTAGACTGGATGATATCGCATTGCAGTATTGTGGATCGTTGGTGAGAATATCACTCACAGGGTGGTCTAATAGTCACGACCGCCTCGATGGTGGTGTGGTTATATTTTAAGTTAAAAAGTGTGGGGCAAAGTGTGGAGTCTGAATATCCACCTCAGTTCGAGTGATCTCCTCTTTTGGGTGGTGCTAACAAGCTCAGGGTCCTCTCTGAGTTGTGCGATGATCTCGTAGGTGAGATCTGATTTGCCATGTTTTTCTTAGTTGAAATGGATCACAACAGGTTTGTCCCTGTTGTGCATAATGTCAGCGAAGTGTTCATTAAGCCTCGTTTTGAAGCATCTTTTTGTTTCCCCTACGTATTGTTTTTTTTTTTTTTTTTTTTTTTTTCATCTTTTGCAAGTGAGCAGATAGACCACATTTTTGTTGGTGCATCTGTATTGTCGTTTACGGTATTTGACACAAGACACTGTACTGTGGAAAGTGTCTGAACGGTTTATTACGATGCAGATTTTGCAGTTGTGTTTGTTGCATGGGTCGTCATGGAATGTGACTACCCGGCCGCTGATCTGTGGCGTATTTTTGGTGTATTCTAAGTTGGGCTATATTATAAGCTGTTCACTGGTCGCGAGGGGGCAAGGGGCTCAAGTACCCTCGAGGTGTGTTTAAGTTCTCCGAGCCCCCCATAAACACACCTCGAGGGTACATGAGCCCATGGACCCCGAGAAACCAGTGAACAATGTATTTATCTTACCGAACACCTGAATTTTAATGTTGAACTGTTTGAAGCAGTTCTGTTGAATGCTAGACGAATCGCCATTTTGCAGACTACACAAGGTAAACATATTTAGAGTGATCTCCCTTCCATCGATTTTCAATCGCAAAACATCGGTAATTTCCGTGCTTGATGCGTGATTCAATGTTATTCGAGACAAACAAGTACTACCATGAGGCACCAGATGAGCTCGGAATTCCCAGCGGTGTGCATTGAAAATAATACACCGCCTGTATGGGGGGTACATCGAAAATAATAGAATAGTGCTTAGCCAGTCAGAAAGCGACATTCATGTGTGAGGTAAGATAAATTTCGATGTACCTGGCTGGGAATGCCGAACTCATTTGGAACTGATATTTGATAGTATTTCTTTATCGCGAATACCATTGAATCTCATATGAAATTACCGATATTTTGTGAAAGCAAATCGATAGAAGGAAGATGACCCAAATTCTATTTTTCCTGTCGCCTGCAAAATCTAGCGATACTTTGTTCACAGGTCCCTAGGGGCCTATGGGTCAAATTTGGAAGGTCCTTTTTACTGAACCTTGTAACATTGATCAAACAACTTTTACTGTATTTGAAATTTGCGTGACAAATAATAGAGCATCCTCAATGGCACTTATAACGCCGGAGCCCCTGTACATGCCAGTATGAGCGGAACGGGGACTCCTGAAACTTAGAGCCTTCATTATGCCATACAGACTAGTGGATGTATTTTCTGCAATGCTTGTTGTAAAGTATTTAATCACCCATAAGAGAAGCGCAATACATAGTTACTGAACACGATTTTGTGTCGCCGTTAGCAATAGTCCAGCAATATCGCGACTGTCGACACTAGAAATGGAAATGGACTTCACACACTGTACCCATGTTGAGAATCGAACCCGGGGCGTTGGCGCGACGAGCGGCTAAACACTCGCCCCTGAAGACGATACACTGAGACGTAAATAATAGTATTAATTTGGCCTCCGCGTGTTGATATGTTTCATCAAATGCACGGAGTAAACGTTTCCACTGTGTTTATAAATCCAGGGGTTACTATTTTTTATTTCTTTATTTCAGGTAAATTTGTCAACTACACCATGGGTGTCTGTCTTGCCGTCAGTGTGATGACCTTGGCTGCTACTGGCCTTGACCGCTACTATGCTATTATACACCCTGTGAGGTCAAGGACGTTTAGGTTCGTATATGAATATACATCTTTTCTCAATCATTTGTCACAGAAACATGACATCAAGCTTTGTGTATGGATTGTAGAATAAGGGATGGCTGGTTGTGGCTGGACCCTTTGAGTACCATGCATAGCTTCAACCCGAAACTGTTTCAGAGCTTTCCTTTTACATAAAGGAGATACGTTATAATTGTATCGGTAATAAAGTCACACCCACATGTGAACACACGCAAGCCCAAACTTATACACAAACACAAACGCATGCGCGCACGCATACACACGCAGACAAACACACAGACACACAGACACACAGTCACTTTCTTGTTGCGTGAGTGCTGACATTATTATTCACAAATATTTAACTATTCTACGGACATAATTCGGCGCCTAAACATAGAATGATTGGGTGCTGAATGGCTTTACGAACTGGTTATTCGATAGTATATAAACCATTTTGTCTACTGCTGACATAGATGGGACTAAGGGATGGACACTGGTATTTCTATCCAAAGTTTGTACGTGAGATCTGAATAATGATCACAGTTAACCAGGAAATGCAATTCGTCTTAAACAGCTTTGCTACTACAGCGAGTACAAATCCTTTCATGATAGCGAGAATGTTGTGTTTGTTTATCCGTGAAACATTCAATACAACTGTAATATCTTTATAAAACGGTGTAAGCCTACATTCATGAACTGATGAATGGCGCCGTTGCTTCCGTTTATACGTAAGGATGGCGTATAGACTGCGCGAAAGATTCATGGTAAGGAGGTTAACAGCAGAATGCACGTGCAAGTTGAGATATCCATATACAGTGGCAATGATTCTATACGTCAATCAAAAGTAAGCCCACAGTTTGTCACGTGGGAATATGCTAAACGCGTGACATTCAGAAGTTTCATCGTTCAATCAAATTAGATTCTGCATATTTAATTAACACATTAACATTGTAATAATGTATTTATATACCGTACAACAAATGCAAGTTTCGAATAAATGAAATCTCATAAAAATGAGTATTCATAGTTATGCCTTCTATTTAAAAACTTAACAAAAACCAGAGTTTCGTTTCTTTTACTGTTCAGTAAACACATCTCAGATGTAAGTGGTATGTTTACGACTAAAACGACTAAAACCTGAAGAGAATGTCTCCCGCGAAGTAAATTCGATATCAAATGCGTAATGCAATGAATGTGTACTATTTGAACTCAGCCCTTCAACTATAAGAATACAGCCAACAACTCCTGACGCCCCCACGTGTTCTCTAGTGAAGTTTGTATGCGTTATGTGTGGTACTTAAATCCATAACCCCTGCTTGTAAACACGAACGCCATTCATATAATCTGCTTACGACAAACTCTGGTTGTTGTTGAGACTCTGTCCTCGTATACTACAGGGAGTTGGATCTGACGGTCTCAACACTCACTGTGTTCTGTTGTCCTAATTCATTATTTTCAGTGAGCCATTCATATGACGTTCACCGATATTTTGCCTTTACGACATCGGTTCCCAATTGCGCAGATCGATACTCATGTTGTTGATCTCTGGATTGTCTGGTCCAGACTCGATTATGTTCAGACCGCCGCCACATAGCTGGAATATTGCTGAGTGAGGCGTAAAACTAAACTCACTCACTCACTCACTCATTGCTTTATCGGCGCACATCGAGACTGGTTTTCTCTGGCATTACCTCCTGTTAAGGACAGAAATCCAATGAAATGTTATACCATAGATATTGCAACTATGCATGAATTTCCCAGATAACCTCCTTTACAATTCATATACCAAATCCTGATATATGCAGAAGGCTTGTATACTCAGAGGGCGAGTGAATGTGGTTGTACCCCGTATTTAGCAACGTCCGGCAATATACGACGAGCAACCCCTGTAAGTCACACAACGTACTCACATGGGAATCGAACACGGATTGTGGGGTAGGCAAGCGAACACCTTAACCATTACAGTATCCTACCTGGAAGAGCGTACTTAAGTCCCTAGTAATGTGTATCCCTCTAAGATTGTTATTTCTCTTTCTGTTTCAGAACCTCAAAGCGAGCAATGGCGATAATGCTGGGTATCTGGGTGGCTTCAGTTCTCATCATGGTGCCACGAGCATTCCTATACGGACTCAGTGAACTGTGGCACTTCCACGACATGAGGATGTTCTGTAATCGCCACCAGGGGGCTCATGACCAGATCTGGATAATCCGGAGGAAAGTAGACTCCGTCTTGATGTTCCTGACTATGTTCCTGCTGCCGCAACTGATTCTGAGTTTCTGCCACTGCAGGATCGTTCGGAAACTCTGGACAAGCGTCAGACCAGGGTCAAGGCCGAACGACATTTCCCTGACTGCGCTCAGGGCAAGGAGGAAGATAGCTAAAATAATATTTGCAATTACTGTAGCTTTTGGTGTTGGTTGGTTGCCAATCCATATTGTGAGACTTCACGAAGACTTCATTGGCTCGGGAAACAAAATAATTTTTAAAGACAGGGAAGTATTTGCCCTTTGTTTTTCATATGGAGCAAATGCAATTAACCCAATAATATATTGTTTGTTAAGTGGAAACTTTAGGTACCATTTTAAGATGGCAATAATGTGCAAGAGGCACCCGAGTAGAAGGGTGAGGAGATTTCTGTCAACTTCACAGCGTCACATGCAGGAAATAAGGAACTTTGACGCCAATCCTTCAGGAAGGTCTAACAGACACAGAGACCCAACCATGCCATGTTGTCGAAATGACCACTTGTCCCCTATTGTTCATAGTCACAGAAGGAGTCGAACCCAGACCATGACCCGTATCGGACTGGATGGATGTTATGTTCAACAACCTCTGTTTGGCGTGTCGTTCCAGCGAATGGATTTACCATCTGTTGTTTAAAGTACATCATTATTTTGAAAATGTATATCAACCACTGGAGAACTGGTGCTTTTATATATAGCACCTTGGCAGTTGGGCGGGGATGTGTCTGCCGTGGAATATTGAGAATGCAATGAATATTACAAATGAAACACATAGTTCTCAAGAACAATCTTGTGAATGGTCCACAATTACAATCTGACTTGGGTGGTTTGGAAGGATTTTATTTACTTTATTTTTTAAAGATAAACTTGATTCTACTGTACCACATGACCTTCTCTAGTCACGATCATACTTTCGGAACTTAAAGGGACGAGTATAATTATGTTCCCTCCCGCTTACCAAAATCGGGTATGTTTTGAGCCAAAGGCTGGAATGCAGCGAGTGAGTGAGTGTGTTTAGTTTTATGCCATACTCAACAATATTCCAGCGTACTCAGCTATATGACAGCAATCAATAAATAGTCGAGCCTGGATCTGACATTCCAGTGATTAACAGCATGAACATCGGATCTACTCAACTGGGATACGATGACATGTACCAACCAAGTCAGTGAACCTGACCACATCGTACGCATGCATGTGTATGATTCCCAAACACATCTCAAAGGATTTCCCGTATCCGGCATAGTAAACAGCTTCAAACTGCTTATATTTGGTTAGCATATATCCAGTAGTCACAGTCGAATTAGTATACTTTCGAAACTTATGGCAAACGATAACCTCGCGTTGAAAAGGGACCGTCCGATTAATAAACCCGTGTAAAAATAAATATAAAATACCGAAAATTTGGGGGCTAGGCGACCATGTCATGTCATGGTTTATTTGTCTGCAATATCAATGAATCGAGAGACACTTAAATTGCTTAGATTAGAAACACAAAGATTAATCGAGTCTTGTAACATATGTCATATTTGTGATAACACTTTCATAGTAATGTGCAAATTGTAGTACTGTTTTGGTTGAGTCCCATCGAAACCCTTTGTATGCTGGCGATTAGGTGCCTGACTCTGAGGGGGTTCGAATCCCGGATGGGACTCAACTAAAAAAGCACTAGAATTTACATTTACTAAGAAAGTGTTATCCCAAATAGGGCATATGTTACATTTGGCCACTCCCTAAATGGCAGTGTGTAATCATAATGGAGCCTTAGAATGGTAATTGTGCTGAAGTACCAGAAGATCAAAGAGATAATTGGTTGGACACAACATACGACTTAACTTCAGTGGTGCCCCTTTGTACGTACAGTTTCTCGTGCGGTCATCCACTGGTTTGTATGGGACGGACTCGAACATCTTCATCTGCCTTGAAGATGATTACAGCTTACAGCGACCTCCAAGCCATCAGCAAATGTGAGAGACATTGTTTTGTCGTGATATACATTCCGAATACCCGTATGTAGACAAACAGTACATTCACCAATGAGTGGAATAATTTGTGTTTGTGACAGAGGATTGGGAACAACAATTTTGTGATGTTCATTGTGCATTATTCTGTTGTACCGAACGTTGAATATTGTTTTGTGTCGAACGGTAATAAAACATTGTCACCCATTGTATAGCAAGGCGCTATTGACTAACTAAGTGCCCATCACACATGGACCACTTGTCCCCTATTGTTCATAGTCATAGAAGGAGGCAGGGGTATGGAGTGTCATCCTGATTAGTGGAGTGTTGGTGGTCCGATCCCCGGCGACATTATAGCAAAGGGCGTTAAAAGATCCTGGTTCTTATTACACTGCCTGTTTCACGTCATATAGAGGATGATACAGGGCTGACTCTGAAACATTTTGGAGTTACTGAGTGAGTTAATCACATCAAAACTGCAACACTTCCATTGTGTGCCATTGTTGCTATGTAGCAGTTAACAGTGTTGTTGTTTCAGCGCTGCTATGTTACAGAAAATACTGATGCTCCATGTAACTCTGTTGCTAGGCTTCGTGAGATACTGCTGCTACATCCGTTCCTTTTGCTAGGTTACATGAGAGACTACTTCTGTTTTGTTGCTGTTGCTAGGCTACATGTTGCTAGGCGACACAAAAAACATTAGTATTGCTGGGATACAAGGGTGACTTCTTCTACATGTGTCACTGTTGCTAGGTTACATGAGACACCTCTGATACAAGTGTCAGTATTACTAGGCAACAAGGGACACATGTCGTACTTGTGTCACTGTTGCTAGGTTACATGAGACACCTCTGATACAAGAGTCAGTATTACTAGGCAACAAGGGACACATGTCGTACTTGTGTCACTGTTACTAGGCTGCGTAAGACACTACTGTCACATGTGTTGCTGAAGTACATGAGACACTGTTGTTTCCAGTATTTAAATAACATTTTTTATTTAGCTCCTTTTCGTTCGTATGATACCAAATCATTAGCTCGTTTAATGAAAAAGGTTTTAACACGGAAGGTCTATTAGTATCAGCTATTTACACCACAAGGTCATAGTGAGCCTTAAACAATCCTAATTTTCAGACCTAAGAAAGTATTCACTTGCTAAATCATTTTAGACTTGAGTGGGGCGCCAATTAAATGTATTTCCAAGAGTTTTGGAGATTCCAAAGGGTCTCCTCAAGCGGTTTGTTTGACATTTGTATTTTAGAATGTCCTCCCCGTTACATACAAGCCACTTCACCCCATCGCACTCACTGACTCGGGTCATTAGTCCACTTACATTCATACCACACACTGGCAACAACAGAACTTTCTGAGAACTGCCAGCGTTAAGAGCGCTCGCTCTGATTTACTCTCCTTTATCCCATCTCGAGCGGTATCCCATATCAAATACGCTGATTCGTTCCACCTGCGGAAAAAGAACCACAATTCAAGTGTGGAAGTGCTCTCTGTTGTGTAAAGCGGTGAAGTCAAATAGACCTAAACTGATGGAGACCTAGGTCAGCACGTTCTTGCTTGAGGCAGGAAATAATATCCCCGTGTTGATATACCAGCTGTAAATAAAACGAAATAATGTTAATGTAAGCTGTCTCAGGACTTTACAAAACGAAAGTTGATTATAGCACACAGGTTTCTGTTCCATGCGCTTAACAAGAAATAAAATCTAAGGATACTTTTGCCTTACCCAAACCTTCTGAATTTGCGCACCAACTTTTCAACATGGCTACCATGCCTCGCCTTCCAGAGATACAATCATTCATAGGGGGAATTATTGGAGAAATGGTTTTCTACAAACGCTTGGAGACGTTTCATTCACACAAACAGCACGTGTGGTGTCGGCGCGGAATGCGGGTGGCCACTAGCGTTGAAAATTAATCAAACAAACAAATAAATAAAACGCACTTCTCATTCTTTCGGAAGAACACGTCAGCTTGGATTCGGAACCGGGGATCCGGTAATACCAAGGGACGCAACGCTGAACATCCAACCGGGTGTATGACAACGGGCAACGTTCACGCTGATTCTTTTAGAAAGTGTACATATCTTTTATATTGGTTTATTTTCAACTAAAAATTAAATGTTGGCATGAGGAAAACAACCTGAAGTTACATTTATGTTTGTTGTATTACTGAAATATTGCTTCTAGTGGCGTAAAACGAAACGTGCTCACTCCACAACACAAAGACATGCCCTGGGGGCTTACAGTATGATGGACATTATCATACATAAACCAGACTTTGTACAGACAAACCGGGAATAATTCAAACATTAGATATAAAGCGAAACACTACTATTAGATACTGCAAAAAGAAAATAACGCTGATGCGGATTAGATGCATGTTACTGAAAAAGGTAATTTTAAGGTGTCTAAATTAGATAAAGTTTAGCTATAGTCTAGCAATATCACGACGGGGGATACCAGAAATGGGCTTTAAACATTCTACCCCTCTGAGGATTCGAAACTGAATCTTCGGTGTAACGAGCGAACGCTTCACCAAGGAGGCCACTCCACCGCCTCTTAGATTCAGAACAAACGACGAAGACAAACACGCTTACACAACTTTTTACAGCTCTCATCGGTGATATCGATGAACAATGTTTCCCAAGTCTAGTCATGTGAAAAGTAAATAAAAACAAAAAAGGAAAACAAACAAATATAGTATATATTATCTGCGAAACTTTATCAACTAACCATATTTCTCTATGTTAATTATTTCACACTGTATACGGATGATTGTAAAAAAATATCATACTGCAAACTGATCAACACATTGCCGTTACATTAAGAAGCGACATTGTATCTAAATGGGTATTTTTTTGTTTTTTTCTGTAGTTGAGGGAGCTTAGTGGTTATACAACACAAAGTCTGTGCAGAATGACAGCTGCGATTGGGTGATTTTGGGTAAGAATGTTCTTGTGTTGTTTAAATGTACATCCAGTAACTTAACTGACCATATTTTTTTTACAGCGCGGCCGTGTCTTACGGATGACTTTAACTGAATTTGACGACAGGTATTTTCAAGCAATGGACATTTGGTGCGGAACTGAGGTTGGTCTGCTTTGCTTCCTCACTAGGAAAAGGATCCGACTGAGGCGTTGATATTTTATATTTTTATAGCTTCTTTCAGGCCACATTATGCACGTATGTACATGTAACAGGTGTTGATATCATAGTTATGTTTTTTAAAAATATAACGTTAATATAGACGTCAACGGAAAAAATAGTTGGTTTTGTGTAGCTTTGAACTATAGACATAATATCGTATTGAATTATATGGACTTGCAATTGCACGTGCCTCTATGTCACGTTGCCAGAGACCACTATGAGAAAATATGGCTTTGTGTTTTCAGTCGTTTGCTAAATCCACATTATTAGCAAGTACCAAGCATAACACAGACATTTATCACCTCATTGTCATAATGGGATGTTTTCCTAACGACTGATCACACTTCAACTGGTAAATACTTCATCGTTAACGAGTCATTCGTATACAATAACGGGCACAGTTCAACAACGATGTCGTCTTGATAAGTGGATAATTTAATGTCCTATAAACATAAACGGTCATGGTATGTAAAAGTGGTTTTCATTATCCTGTGAACACATGTAAACACGAGTTCTCTCAACTTGATTCGAGGAAGTTATACTTAAAAGCAAAATCTCCTTATGGAAAAGGGATATTTTCATTATCCCATAATGTTTAACTCGTGAAAGATTATTTGGACGATGAACAGATGGAAACATATGTTTTAAAGTTTGGAGGTAAATTAACAAGCAGTATTTACCAAATCAAACTATTATTTTATCTGAATATTTCTCAGAAATTCATGGAATATCGGTATTTTCTGTTCAGAAGATATATTTGCTTTTCGGACAGTTTCTTCTGGAACAAGAGCCTCGACACATCTCTGCAGATTTATGAAAACGGAGCGTTTGGTTATAAAGTCCTGGAGGAGACAGCTGAAAAATCTGTCTCCCCAGTACTGATTTGGTTTGACACTATTTTTAGTTAGTATGATGTCTGGGGCTCATGAAAAGGCGTGTAATACTCTCAGATTGTGGTATCAGTTTTTTTCACAGGCCGTTTTGTGTGGTGGGTGTCTGTGAGCATTTTCATGACATTCGGTTTGCTGCCCGACAACATCACAAAGTTAATCATGGATAGTTTTACCACTACAATCTGATCACTTTCATTTTGACTTTTGTGTATTGCTAAAGGATGTATAAATTTTTGACATATTTTTGCTTTTGAAAATAATCAAAATGACCGCCATTTTGAATTGTCGTGTGTTACCTTCTCGTCAATTAAATTCACATAAAAATTAACACTGAATGTGTCCATTTACATCCGATGTTGATACTTTTGATGTTTTTTTACACTTGTCTCTTCATGAATGGTGGCTCGGGCACAAAACAAATAATTTTGTATGGTCATGTCGAGGTAATATATCGTTTTACAGCTTATTCTTTGAGACAAGTGATTTTGTCGATTCTCCGACTCTTCATGGACATGTGTGGTGGTGATTTATTTATTGAAAGTTTACATTATTCTTGTAAATAGAATCAGTTGTTTTTGTTTCTTCTAGAGTGACAACATGTTATTTGGAATTACTTCATAGTATCCAGAATTCAAAATGACTGCCAAGATGGCCGCCATTGTAGTTTTACTACTTATACATAGCAGAGGACTAAATTTGTACTGATATTTAAAACAAACAATTGATTTGATGTCGTATGTTTAACACAATATAGAAACAAAAATAAATTTCAATGTTATGGTTGATTAAAGCTCCTAAAATATTTAATGAAATAGCATTATCCAAAGTAATAGAAAGCTATGCTTCACGATCGATAACTGCGTCTAAGCTCTTGTTGTAGGTATTCAAATGGTCTGTCAGATAGCATTCAGAAGCTTCACTTTCTTTCATATCATGTTACATCATGTCAGCATTGGAGTCATCTACAAGCCAAAGCTGTTCGGGCAACAATCACCTGCCATACAAAAAGACATGTCTCTGTGCACAATATATCAGTTCATCTGCATTGACATAGGTCTCTCTGCTGGCATACTGACGTTATTGCATTTAGTCTATATCAGTTCAACCAATCCACGGGGAGCAGAATCTCTCTACATCAGAACACCAGAAAAGGGATAAGCTGACATCACAAATGCTCCAACCATGTCAACTGGTGAAGGAATATGACTGACCGGAGATACTGTTTCCAAACATGCTCTCGGTAGTTTACTTGCTCAATGTGATATTCTAGACTGTTGGATGTAGGTGGGAGCTTTTCATTTAATATCTTCTGTCATCTATAGACATCACTGGATTGTTTGGTACATACATTGAACTAAACGTCTGTGCGATGGGATCTGGTAATGTTGATAGGCTTTTTTGTATTTACGTTCTGGTTTGTGGATATTACAATACGCCTGTGTACTGATGTATTTTTGTTTTAATGTTAGAGATGTTTCCAGATGTGTTTCTGTGTTGGCAGTGTTTAGCAGTGTACGACAGTGTATGGCAAACCAAACACTCCTACAGAGCGATAAAGTCGGGCACATCCGATTTCCATGGACAAAAACCGTTCTTCTCGAGTTCACAACTTTCAAAAACAAAACAACAAAACAACCAAGTACAACTGGACGAGCTGTGCGGAATACGTTTTTAATGTCGTCATTCCCAACATGGAACGGTACTAAATCCTCGAACATAAACACCAACATTGTTGCCTCAGAATGTGTGTCTAAATTTACCCTGTTCAAATTTGAGATTTGAACACGGTCAAAGGTAACTGAAGCCCGACACGTAAAACCAGAGATAAAGACCCTGTTTTGAGAGAAAAAACTCTGGAACCGTGTTCCCTCAATGTATGCAACGCTACCTATTCTACTGGAGGGTTTACAGTAGTAGACACGCATGGTACATTGTCACAAAATAAAACATCCACATCCTGCTCCAGAAGAATCCTTGATCCACTTCTGTCCATGGAATGTCTTCTTGGCAGTCGTCCTGCCTCTGGGGAACTTCAGGGTCCATTTCCGCCCCCAGGACGATGGCATCCACTCTCCTGATAATAAAGGTAAACATATTTTACATCATTGGTACTGAGGGTATTAATGCAAACTATATGCCTAAACGAGAAAAAAGCTCAAACAGGAAACTAAAGTTGTGTGCAGTAGAGGTCATTGTAAACAAGGAGGTAATTCACGTTTGAAAAAACACAGCTGCTTTCGTGGGCGACTGTTCCACCAATAAAGGTACATAGTATTCTCTATCATTTACACTTCCCACACTCATTAAGACTGCATGAGTGTGCTTTTTGAACTTCTTTTAGCAATGTACCAGCTTTATCATGGTGGGAAAATACAAATCTATGCTTCGCACATCATTCCCATGTGGGAAATCAAAATAGGGTTGTTTAGAGCGTCACGAGCGTGATAACCACTCGGTTATCCCCATAGATTTAAATGCAAAACAAATATGTCGAATCGTGAAAAACAAAATTTAATCTAAATTTTAAACTGAAATATTTGAAATACTTTACCAGCAGGTGGCCGCAGAGTCGGCCAGTACACTGACTCTCAAAGTGACCATCCGGGACTTGCTTTGTCTCGAACTACCTACTGAAGGACGGAATGGTGGGTTAAAACTAAGTTATACTATCTATAGAAAGCGTCGTACAGGGCATGCACGAAGGGGGCCCTATCTACACTAACCCCTAAATCTACCAGTCAAGTGCAGTCAGCATTGGGTCTACTGGGGATGCTGAAAAGACTGGGGCCACAGAGTGTGCCAACCCTAAACTAGCTTGGTTGCTGTAACAACCGTCCTGACTGTACAGTCAGGCCCTAGCACCGAACCTACTCCAAGTACAGTCGGCAGGGGGCTACGCGGAGAGCGGACGTACAATGGAGCCACCATGAGACAAAAGCTCATCCCATCGGTCCCTTGGAACGCCAGTGTACTAAAGTCCAAGTGGAAGGGTTTAGAGTGACACAACACCAAATCCAGAGTGTGCCAGGGTTCCTGCGTCTGAAAGAAATGTGTCATCCATAAGCATTAGGAATCACATTTCTCTCGGATGTAGGTAGGTTTAACAACAGCGAGTAAGTGTGGTTTCTGCCGCTTTTGGCAATATTCCAACAACGAACCTCAGAAGTGGGCGTGAGGCATAGTATTTAAGTGGGGACTCGAACGTTGGCAATGAACATGGCGTGCCAACACTTCAACAACGAGGCTATACTACCACTCCGTTTACATGCAGAAACCAATGTCAACCTTTCCCATCTATACCTAAATGGCTGTATACTATCAGAGAATGAGTGTGTACTGTATATCAAACAAATATTCACGTAGACGCATATTTCTTCCAAACAGAATTGGAAACACCTGCCTGTCTGGTCCTCTGTCGCCCTTCTGAAGAATCCTTGAAGTCGCCCTACCTCTACAGGATTTCAAGACTTTCTGTCCCCACGACGAATATTTCACATCATTGTGGGTCGGTGCTCAGAGCACGTGCGGTACGTGATGAGCGTTAACATAGACCAACCCAACTTCTTCTCGGCGTCTTATTTAACGTTCATACCCGCCTGTAATACAAACGAAGAAAGTGATTTGGGACGGCTTTATATTTTAACTGTCCACAGGGTATAATGGCGGACAAACTCCTGATTGTCACCTAATTGTGTGAATGTAGTTGATGAGTTTCAGATGTCTTCAGTAAGGTAATTCCCATTGTCTAATGTTCTACATGTTCTAAAATGGGACAGAGTGATAACACACCCTAAACAAGATTGCCATATGACGAACGGAACCGCCGTACTTCAAACCTATTGGGGATGTGTACAGACATAATATAGTTAGACATCAGTTGCAATACGTTTGTGCACAGTTTCCACCAGGTCAATTCCGTTCGCAGACAGACGAAACTCGGCCGTGTTATGTTCTTAGTTACTTTGGTATTCTATGCAATATTCTCAAAACCAAATGAACTGTTCTTAAGAAGTTAGTACATTGTAGTACATTGCTACTCGGTTCTGAAAGAGCGCAATGGATTCTCATCAAGTACTACTCGTTCTGCTTTTATGTAGGTCTCACACTGGTCTTACTATGTCAACACTGTGTGCATTACTCTATGGCACGGTAGGGTATGCAGACATGCGTTTTTAACATGTCCTCCATTTGGGATACAAACATCTACCTGTGAAACATGAACAAATTTGCAGCTGTTAGCATGCTGAATGCTCATTTCCAGCAATTTGTACAGGAAGCAGAACAAGATTACAATGCGTTGGTAGAGCAAGAAAGGAGGAAACGAAGAAGAACTTGTTGGGTGAGAAACTAGCTTTAACCTGAGAGGCCAACAGCTGTGGAACAGTTCATCAACTGACACAGGATCTCCGCCTTGATGATCATGAGTCCTACAGTTTCTTTAGAATCACCCCACCCACGTTTGATGAAATTCTTGAATGCATCACCCCTTCTTTAAATAAGATGTCTTTCTTGGTCCATCCTCATGTTTCTGTGGAGGCATGGTGATGCCGAAAATTTCTCAAATAAGGGAGCACTATCAACATTAAAAGAGTGTTATATCAATACGTTTATGCATAAAAAGTGACCTGTAAAAATTTTATAGGGGGCAGCTGTACCCCTGCTTCCCCGACCCTGTATAGCTCTGCCTAGATGCAGTTATCGGCCTTGAAGCATAGTTTTCTAACACTTTGGGTAATGTTATTTCATCAACTATTTTAGGCAAATGACGCTTTCATAAACCAAACCATTGCATTTTGTTCTTTTTTTTCTATGCTGCACAGAACATTTGACATCAAATGAATTATTTGTTTACATATCAGTACAAACTTAGTCCTCTGCTATGTATAAGTAGTAAAAATACAATGGCGGCCATCTTGGCAGCCATTTTGAATTCTGGGTAATATGAAACAATTCCATATGACATGCTGTCACTCTAGATGTAAACAGGAAACAAAAACAACTGATTCTAGTTACAAGAATAACGTGAACTTTCAATAATACATCACCACCACACATTACAGGGACAGGGGATTTTGTCTCAAAGAATAAGCTGTAAAACGTTATTTTACTACATGGCCATACAAAGGTACTTGTTTTGTGCCCAAGCCACCACTCTAGAAGAGACTAGTTTAAAAAAAACAACATCAAAAGTATCAACATTGGATGTAAATGGACACATTCGGTGTAAATCAGTACTGGGGAGGCTACGACTAATATATATTATATCATACATCATACATATTATAAACATATCATTTATAAACATATCATACATATTAGAAGCATATATGCGAGCACGTCCAAAATACACGCCATACTTACTCAGCATATTCCGCTTGCAGATTGTAGTAAGTCGACATTCATAGCTATTCGTGTACATGCACTATAATTTAAGTAGTTCTGAATTTAAACAAGTTAGGCAATGTAGAGTAATAATTTATGTAAGGTACAGACCACACACTTCTTCTCTTAAGTATCGGTTCACCCATGACACCAAAGTCCCGGATTGATTCCTAAAATGAGAACATTGTGTGAAGTTCATTTCTGTAAGGTCTCTCAGTGGTACTGATATAGCGTTAAGCGCCGCTAAAACTCAATCAATCAATCAATCAATACCACCGTCAGCTATCTACGTTCAACACACACAATTTTTGTGTCGTTGCGTATCTCAAAACATATTCCTCACACAATAGTTAAATAATGCTACAATTCTTAAAATAACTCGATAAAGCTTAATATATAAAGAAGCGCAAATACGCTGGTATTAATAGATACGGCGTCCTCTCGCTAAATAGCATCTGTCGTTTTTTACTCGTCGTTATCAGGTAAAGTAAATGTAAACTGAGCTCATTGTCGGGTTTTGTGTATAAATGTTGAAAAGACTGTGGTCCTGAAACACTTCAGTGCGTTATGCTTCATAATTAGTTCAAAGTAAAAGAGAAAAAGTTTAAACCGCCTAAATCAAAGCCTGATTGATTGCGTGTCATTCTACCCCAATAGCGAGTGGCATCGATCACTGGTTTGTCTGACTCATCTTTCAATAATTACATGCTGAGTCATGTGGTTGGAGCTCTGGCGCTAAACAACAAACATAATCTCACAATGGGTCAAGGTCATTGTTTTAAGTATTCCCAAATTACATCAATACAACATAAAAGAAATCTCCATCTTTTCCGAAGAGCGGACATAAGTCATAAAGATAACCAATAACAAAATAACTCCCGTTTCTATTTCTACAAGTCACACAAATTCACTATATTGAACTGAAGCTTGCGACATCACACGATCGGAACTCACACACGGTGTCACTGGACCCCAGATGTCGTGGCGGATTATCTGCTGTGAAATCCTCTCTCTTCTGAATTGTTATAAACAGGCCACGCCAATTGTTCTAGTGAATTATTCGGCCGATCAATAAGAAAGCTTCGGATATTGCCCTCGGTTTACCCATGTGTCACAATACAATATACAATATAATATATAAAGATATGTGTGGCAGAGCTGCATCTGACGATATATCATTCAAATTTAATAAAAATAATTTCTTTACGAATTCCCATCAAGCGGAATCTCACCGCCGTCTCCAACAATCGTGAATAGAATCGTTTGTCATTGAGAGCGATTACCAAATTGTTATGTAAACGCATTACGCTTGAAAGAAAAAACCTCTACAACAAGTGACTGGAGATTGCCATGGTATTATGTTAGAAGCTTATAAAACCGAGTTAACTCTGAGTGTGTCTATATGGTCTTTGATGATACACAATCATAACTGACAATAACATTGACACGCATCTCAGTAGGAGCGCCCCGAGCGAGAAGGGCCTATGGCAGATAACGGTAAAGAGCGGTACAACGGTAGATATCATCTGGCACAGACTCAATGTCTCTGAGACACGCTATAGATTGACCTTCTGTGTCTGTGAGTTGGTTTTCATCGATATGAGGTCAGTGAGTTTAAAGTGCGTTTGATGTACCTTACTCGTATCTGTGGCCAGATCAACCTGTTTTGTATTTTTTCATATTTTTCAAACTTAAACGGAATAAATGTCGTTTTATGCAAATAAATAAATAAAATGTAAACAAATAAATAAAAGGAATGTATCAAAACAATGTGTTTATGAATAACTGATAGATACTGAAGCTGTTACACAAGATTATCAATCTGGGGGCAGTACGGTAGCTCAGCGCTTAAAAGGGTTGGCTTCTAACGCCGGAGACTCGGGGTACGATTCCCCACGTGGGTACAATGTCAGAAGTCCATTTTCTATTGTGATATTGCTGAAATGTTGCTAAAAGCGTAAAAACACACTCACTCACTAACTCACCGGATTGTCAGGTCGAGAAACGTAAACATGTACTTAATGACGCTTAAAGTAGTCGAATGAAGTTAAAATGACTTGTGCCATGATACTTATAAATATACTGCTATACGTTTACAACCTCTTAACCCTGTGTCTCGAGCAAATAACATAAATATCCGTGTGTGTGTGTGTGTGTGTGTGTGTGCGTGCGTGTGTGTGTGTGTGCGGGAGAGGGGTGGTCGTGGGGGGAGGGGGAGGGGGTGGGGGGCAGGACGATACTAGTGATAGGCTTCATACATTGCTTCACTCCTAAAAGAACATGGTGACGGTCATCCAAAATATTGGAGAAGGTCATTATTGAGCGAATTCCATTTAACCCATCCTTCCTGTCTTAAATCAACCGTTCCTAATTGAACTAATACAATAACATACAGGCATACGCGTTTGTGACTGTCAGCCCGATTCTGATATTCTAGTAGAAAAGGAAATGCCTACAACTAACAAACCCTTGTTCTACACTAACGTCTTGAAATAATGTCTTGAAAAAACACACATTACAGTAACAGCTGTAATACCGTTGAAAACAAGTATCTGCTCACGGTGCACTCTCAGTGTACAGTCGGCTCTGCTTTTAGCAGAGATTTCAAATGGACGTGGAAAGGGTATTGTTGTCTTCTATTCAAATAAATACACATGCAATCACCATTTATTTTGTGCAAGTTCTACACGGAACAACATGATATTTTGTCAAAACTGGGAAAAAGCGTGTTCAGTGGTCTTTTCAAATTTGAATTAGGAAAGAGAACAAAATACATTTGTTGTATACTAAGTAAAGAAGTAGTGAAACTTTTAGAAAATACTTTCATACAACCATGCTTAATAGCATTTGACGCATGTACTTGAGCCCTTCACAATCATAATTTTCTTGGGAATGCACACCCCACTACCTCTCGTCCGGGCGCAAAATGTTATTGGTTGTGGTTGCACTGAAAAGTAACCCAGTTGCACCCCTGGGTGCTTTCTTCAGTGTGAGATAGTGTCGTATGTACAATGCCAGACACCATGGTCGTCCAGCACTTTGGCATCCGAAGTACCGAACACCAGGTGGTCATTAAGAGGTAAGACCCATAACGCACACATTCCGTGGATAAAACTGCAAGCATCATGGATGGTATCCCTATGTTTGTACATTCAAATCCACTCCGCTTATTCCGGTACCTTCGTAATAACTTGTAGACGTATGTCCTAAGTACAAGTGTACCCAGACCAACACGTGCCGTGGAACATGCGCTCTGGTTGCAGTCAACTTAACCAAATCAGAACATCACCATAACAAGTTACTGACAGGAATTTGTCTTTCGCAGTATGTTATGTAAATCTTAACTAGGCAAATGAAAGTTATTGACAGGACTCACTTGGAAACACAGCAACCATTCACGGTGATACTGGTACAGACAGACAGACAGACAGACAGACAGACTGATGTATATGCCACAGTCATTTAATTCCGATACGTTATCATTTCTGCATAAAAATGTTCAAAGATAACCAGAGGACAGAAAATATGTTACAGTGATTGTTTGTACTTTAATCTTTACGCTTTTAGACATATTGTGCCCAACATCATCAAATGAATGGACAAGTGTAAGTACTCTACGTCATGATTTAAAACATGTTTTTTTGAACATATATCTGAGTTTTCAAAATGACAAGACAGATGGAGCTCTAAACTGTTCCTGGCGTTGAAGTAGGTTTGTCGTCGTTTTCACGTATTCTGTTTATGTCCTTCAGTAGGGCGAGTGAGCTTAGCAATATTCCAGCAATATCACAGCGGTGGAGACCATAAATAGGCTTTGCACACTGTACCCATGAGGAATCGAACCTCTCCAACAGAACAAAAACTTGGCCTTTGGCGGAAGGAATATCGTTTTTTCTTGCCCCTGCCCATCTGTTTTTTTAAAAAAAACAAGGGTAGAAAGGCAGATCTCCAGCCAGAACTGCTGTCTCTGCGCCACACATACAGTGTGCGGTTTCTTCGTGTGCCTTGATCCTTATGTCGTTTGGGTGCTTTAATCACTAATGTCATCTGAATGGTTTGTTTCTGTACCCTGATCCTAATGTCGTTTGAGTGCTTTAATCAACAGATCTCTTACTAACGTCATCTGAATGGTTTGTTTGCGTTCCCTGATCCTAATGTCATTTGCGTGCTTAAATTACGAGATCTCTTACTAATATTATCTGGATACGTTTTCTGTGCCCTGATCCTAATGTCAGTTGGGTGGCGTAATTACGAGATCTCTGAATGTTTCTAGGTTTCTTTTGTTTGTTTCTTTTGTGCGTCTGTGTCTGTGTCTACCTGCCTGCCTGTGTGTCTGTGTCTGTGTCTGTGTGTATGTGTGTGTCCTGACTGTTTGGGTGATCTCACGAGATCTCTTACTAATGTTATCTGGATGGTTTGTTTGTGTGCCCTTATCCTTCTGTCGCTTGGATCGTTTAATTACGAGATATCTTACTAATGGTAAATGTGTGGTTCATTGTGCAGCATGATTCGTATGTCGTCATAGTCTTTGAAGCACGAGGTCTCTTTCTAGTGTTGTCTGCATGATTCATTGTGTACTCTGATCCTAACCCCCAACCCCGATGTATGGTCCAGTCTATTGAAGTCAACTAAGGTATGTAGAGTTATGTCCCGTTGACACACCAGACACCAATAATATTTGGTCTGAATCCTACTTCAGCCCCATTGTCTTTCAACTGAAGCGGGCGTAAAATGACCGATAACAGTATTCCACGGTGCCGTTGCGTCAATGGTCAACAGAAAACACTTTCCGGAAAGGTTCATGTGATCAAGACTACATCGTTCAATGAATAATCGAATAGACCATGAATGCATTTCTAATTTTCACAGTTGTAGTTGGTATACAAGTTTATAAAACTCAGGTAAATCCTAAAGTCCATGACAGTTGTTGCAGTGTTTTTCATAATAATGATATGATGGAAGTTTACCGAAAAAGAAGGTTGGGATGTTACCAAGAATATATAATAATATTCACCTAGTCCCTTAGTCTGGCATACACACTATGAAACAAAATATCCCAAGAAATCCCACGTAAAATTAATGTAGAATATGTGGCAGCTAACAGGATTTCCACAGTTTCAATCTGAAAATGTGGAGAGTCCCAGGGTTCCGATTTATGATATCTTCTTATCAGTGCCGTAAACTCATCAAAAGTTCATCTGCGAGACATCTAAACAACTGGGCCCACTTGCACAAAACGATCTTACCTCAACGACTATACTAGAGAATGGGAGTTACAATCATTGTAGTGTCACGGTGTCACCCACCGTCAAGGGAATCTGGACGGAAAATGATCCAGTAAACGTTCCAAGAACAAAAACCCGACTGTGAGTTTAAAACATTTATTGAGTGCAGGGTACCACGCCAGCATAACAACAAGCTGCTAGATCAACAAGCATAGAATTAACTGGCCACAACAGCTCGCCTTAACAGACAAGGCCAGGGGTCGGCCCATAAATTGCTTAGTGCCCCCTACTGAGGGAGGACGTGGAATAAGTGTCGGACTGCAGCCTCTAACAGGGCGCGCAAGGGTCCAAAATAGAAATATTAATAGTAGTATCTTAGTAATAGTAACTAGCGTGACCAATAGACCGGACAGACAAAGACAGGTAGAAATACCATCACGAGATCCTGTCTTGGACTCCCAAGATCAGCCTCCCGGTTGTCTCCCGATGCAACTCTTGACAGCAAGGTAGCCGGTCAACCTGCGCGCAGCAGTCTAGTCTTCCCCAAGGTCCCGAGTGACTGTCCATGGTCGGCTATAGCTATATCTCAGCCGCGCGGACGTCGGAGTGGACAGTACCCAATGTGGGATGTAAAATGTCGGCTCATCTCTGACCTTCACAGCAGTGTGCTAACTGTTGGGTATATCAAAGGCTATAACTATGTCCTAAGAGTAGGTATAGGTGAAAGGGGCACCAGATCAGTTAGAGCGAGAGTCCTACTACAAACAGATGTAGGAGAATAGTTGGTCAATGGGTTCAGAACTTGTGTAAACAGCGAAACCCTGATATAATACATAGTATACCTGAGAATTTGGGCGGCATAAATGGTTTTATCTTTGGTATATTAACAAATAGAAAGACATAAGTTACATGTACTGAAGACTAGTGGACTCCTCTGCGAGAGGGTAAGCACATCGAAGGATGAGATGTTAATTACATGGTATAATAAGTAAGAAAATGAGTACTAGTCAAGCACGGCTCAAACAGCCTGAGCGGGGTAATGTGATGCGTCGGCACCATTGGCCAAGTTGCGGGATACACACGCGAGTCGCGTGACAGTAGCACTAAGATTGCTTTGTGCAAGTGGGCCCTGGTCTGTTAACTCTCTAAAGTTCCCAGACCAGTTGGAAATCTGCCAGTCCAGAATTGTCTGGTTTGATAAAACCAATAAGAACGCAAATAAGAGGAGGAAAACTGTATAATGTTTTCAAATCTATTTCAGTCAAGGCTTTAGTGATTATACTCATTGATTATAAGTCCAAGACCATCGGATGAACGTCCGGTCGCAAGACAGACCGTCCCGGACGGTCGAGCAGGGGGGAGTTTGCAACGCTGTTACTATGAACTGTTGTATATGTAAAATATGTACCAGCTGTCCGCGCACTAGTTTCCAAAATAGTCAAGCTACCCAGGCTTAGACTGGGTATCATAGTGGTTGCCCGTGAAAGGTCCGAGTTAGAAAACTGGCCTTCAGTAACCCATGCTTAAGCCTGTTGTAAGAGGCGACTAACGGGATCGGGTGATCAGACTGGCTGACTTGGCTGACACGTGTAATCAGTTTCCAAGTGCGGAGATCGATGATCGTGCTGTTGGTCACTGGACTGACTGGTCCAGACTCGATTGTTTATCATATAACTGGATTATTGATGAGTGCTGTGTAAAACTAACCTCACTCACTCATAGTGGAAGTATGATCTTCATCTCACAGCATGTTCCCGAGTTTCACATTGTGAATCTATGACAAACATTTCCTCGAAGTATTTGTATCACCACTACTAAATGATCCACGAACACATTCCCGGTATTGTAACAGTAGAAATATAATGTCACAAAACAAAGTGATGACAACCATGAACTGATATTTAATAACCTACAACCATCCCACAACTCAATCTTTCTCTAGGTGGCCTGTACCAAACTAGACATTCAACGTATGTTTTGTTGGTCTAGCCCTGTAGCAAACCAGACGCTCAGCGCCTACTTTTGTTGCCTTTACCCAGAGCGCTCTTTCTCTGTTTTGGTCCCGATACCACTGAGATATTGCCGTGGTGACTATAAATCTTAAGTCATCGGGAACAAATTCCACTATATCTGCTTTCTGTAAACTGAAGCGGAGGTAAAATACCAGATCCCGATGGCGTGCAGGCTTGACGCTGAAAAGGGTCGTGAGACTTCATGGAAACTGCAACGTTTGTTGCTATGGCAAGCGCAACAAGACGAGGTGGGGGGAAGTTTACCGATAAACGCCGGTGGGATGGTACCAGGAATACATGATAATATTCAGCTAGCCCCCAAGTGAAAGTGCCAAAAGTTGATATCGTTGACGGGATATCGTAGTAGAAGTGAGTGAGTGAGTGAGTTTAGTTTTACGTCGCACTCAGCAATATTCTAGCTATATGGTGGCGGTCTGTAAATAATTGAGTCTGGAACAGACAATCCAGTGATCAACAACATGAGTATCGATCTGCGCATTTGGGAACCGATGACATGTGTCAACCAGATCAGCGACCCTGACCATCCGATCCCGTTAGTTGCCTCTTACGACCAACATATTCGCCTTTTATGGCAAGCATGGGTTGCTATTCTATACCCCGGGACCTTCGCGGGTCCATAGTAGAAGTAAGCTAGTAAGCTCTTCACAAAGCGACTGGACTTGATATAATGTGAGATGGTATAGCTTATTGCTTGTTTTTGTACAGACTTTAAAAACCTTCAGATTCAGTGCCATCCCGGTTGGTTTGTTGGTCACCATTGTTCCAACCATATGGCGCCTCTCTGTAAATAACTGAGTCTGGACCAGACAGTCCAGTGATCGACACCATGAGCATCGATCTATGCAACTGGAATACAATGACTATCCGTTTACGACAAGCATAGGCTACTGAAGACAAGTTATGTATCCTGGATCAGTTTACTCTGTTCTTGAAGATGTTATATATTGTAGAACAGTGTTCCAAGTGTAATCATTTTAAGGATTGACAGTCGGTGAGGGGCAGCTGTGTGGGACATTTAGACTTAATTTAACCATTTTACCACCACTTAAAGCAATACATGCTGTACCTTGCAACACCTTATGGAGGATACACTGGAATTTAAACTTGATACCCATATTAAAATTATCAAAAAAAGACAAACGTAAAAATCCATCATGTGTCCAAAGGACGTGAAACGTGAAGAACCATGTAAAGTAATGCCCGCTTTGCTATGTATACCACAAACAAAAAGTTTGGGAACAAATTAAATAATCGTACATAAACTTAAATGTGGGGATCTTATTTATACACTAAGGTAAATGCAACGACATGTTGGAACATACGGTGAGTGAGTGAGTGAGTTATTATTTAACGTCACGTCGGCAATATTGCAGCCATATTGTGACGAGAACGTACGTGACATAAAAAGGAATATATAGGCATATTATGAAGAACCTGTCGACGAAGACAGTAAAACCACTAGACTATCACAGTTAGTATTTAAAACTAGCGTAGAAACTTAAAAGTTAATATTATCACTATTGGGACAGTGATAAAAACAGGCTATAGATCGCCAACAACCGAAGGTAGATCACCATACTAGGGACCATGGGGACTTACAGTACCTCAGCTACCTGCATGGTCCCTACTTGGATTTACACCATCCCTTCAGCTGCTGGCGACTGTATGCAAGATTAGCCACAATTTAAAATTACACATATTCTACGACTACAAAAGTGGAAGATTAAATCTGACTTCGACTGTTTTGGGGACTTACGTACCCTCTCAGGAGGACAATAATTTTACGGTACTTCAACACCCTTCGAGGATACAGCCACTAACAATCTTAGTTGCTAATTCAACTTCCAATCATAAAATATTTATCCATTTACAAGTCATGTAACAGGTCTAATTCTTTTCAAAACGCAATGATTAAATGATAACGAACATTACTAAAAAGATCCTTCATAGTTCTTGATTTTAAAAAGTTATCCCTTGCGATGGAATATTCAACACAGTCAAGCAAAACATGCTTGACTGTGATTCTGTCAGCACAAGGGCTACAAAACGGAGTATGTACGGTTTTATTTCATGTAATTTGTTCGTACCTACTTGCCTATCCCACCTCTTCTGCATCAGATCACGGATGTAAGACCTAATGATAGCTTTATAGTCAGTGTATGGAATAAGAAGTGGCGTCACAGATTTGTTGAGTGCTGCTTTAGCAGCAAGGTCTGCCATTGTGTTACCAGAAATGCCTACGTGGCTTGGTAACCGACAAAAGACGATGTTGTATTGGCCAGTAGCAAGATTCTTATACAATTCAATAATATCAATTAAAAGTGGATGTTTACAAGAAATATTTTTAATAGCCTGAAGGCAAGGAAGAGAGTCGGAATAGATTATATACTGTTTATGTTTAGGGTGTCTTTGGATATATTTAAGAGCTGTTAATATGGCGTTAGCTTCTGCAGTAAAAATACAGCTATTATCTGGTAAGCTATAAGATATTGTTCAGGATCCAATGACAGTGGCACAAGCCACTGCGCCACCATCCTTGGACCCATCTGTAAATAAGAATTTATAATTGCTATATTTATGTTTCAATTGATTATATTCTTGTTTATATTGTAATTCATTTCTTTCTGATTTTTTAAATGTAGTTAATGTCAGGTCGACTTGTGGCCTAAACAATTGCCAAGGAGGAGAAGAAAGAAGACGGGAAGGAGCTATGTTTTCCAGCTCAGTGCTGGCAGCAGAAGTAAGTGGTTTTATTCTTAATCCAAGAGGCGGAACAGGGTCGCAACCCACGGCCAACAGGTTGGTGGACGAAATATCACAACGAGGGGTTGGCAAGCACTTAGCGTTACCCAGCACCCACCACGAGGAGGTGGCTTGCCACGGCTGCCGGAACATACGGTAAAGTAAAGGATACAATATTCACTGAGTTTGAATGAAAACATTATCAAAACCCGTGAAAAATAAGGGTGCGGAAACAAACCAACTCGATGTTTGATTCAAACTCCGAAACTGTAGTGCATGTAGAAGACTGAGTTCCTATGCAGCTTGTTTCCCGCAAAAGAAGCTGCAGACAAAACTGAAGTCTCACAGCTTTTCATCATGGCATAGCTGAGACAGTTCAGCGCTCACAACAGAAACGGGGCCATTGCATGGTTCCAGGATGGTGAAGCCATAGTAAGTGTTGCTCGCTGTCGTCAGGTGTCTAAGGGGCAGGTTCCAGGCCACTTGTAGAGTACTGGACAGTAGAGCTCTGGAAGAGACAGAAAAACAACAATGGCCGATTACCGATATGTTTTGCTCCAAGTCCACAGGAACCGATTCACAACTGACAGTGCCTAGTTGTTACAAGCTGCAGGAACGTCTGTATGCCACATGAACTTCGATGTTTTGTTCCGGAGTTTGAATCAAACAAGCACCCTTGTTTTTCGCTGTTTGACAGTGTTTCATTTTAGTCAAACTAAATGAATATTTAATCAGTTGCTTCACTGCATGTTCCAACATGTCGTTTAAAGTGTCCATTACGCACACAAACAGTCGCATTTACCATACAGTATATATGACCTCGCCATGTCTAAGTTTATACACTAGCTACATAAAGAAACTGTGCATTGTCAAAATATTAGCCCAGTTGATAAGTACGATACCAATGTCAAAGGTACATGTAAACGTTAATGGAGGGATCATGAGACCATAACAAGTCAGGGGAGTTTCAATTGGACAATCAATCACAATGACGTCACGAGTCCACAATCGGGACAGGAGTCAAACGACCATGCCCAAAGCTCAACAACGGGTATGTCCTCCATCGGCATTGCCATTGCATCGACGACACATAGAGCCTTTCAAACGTGCAAGGAAGGCTTGTGAGATGTCAGTTAAGTTGCCCTGAACAATCACCAAAGGAGCTCTTTGGAGTGCTGTTATTTCACCCCACATCATCACGGAATCATCACCAAAGCAATTCCTCTCCAAGACACAGACTTGTGCATAACATTCTCCCACGCACGTTGACGTCCATCGTTATGGGAAATGTTGAATCTGGACTCATCTCTAAAAAGATACAGCATTGCACCACACCTCATTTAACTATAGAAATTTAATGGCGACAATGTATTTTAGTGTCTTGAAGACTTGAACTCATTCCTACTACTTTCTGGCATTGATAACAAAACAATAGTGAAACAGTTGTCTTTGTTTTCTAGTCAGCTTTGCCTAAACAAAAGTTAAAGTTCCCCCAAATCTGTATTGTGTATTATTCACGTCTATTAACGTGTTTATGCTGGCGACATGGATAAACGCCAGTTGGCACCATTTTGATGGAATGACTCACTCGGCGGGCTTCACGCAACAGAAAACAAAATCACGAAAACACCAACCCAAGTTAATTGATGAAATATAAAAGCATCCTGGATTATTCGTCGTGCCTAGTGTTTAAAGCGTTCACGCGTCAAGCCACTTGTCACATGGATACACTGCATGAGGTCCATTTCTGCTTTCCCCGTCGTGATATTGATGGAATATTGCTAAAAGCGGCGTAAAACTAAATTCACTCACTATCTTTCCACAACCACGGTCAACCACGGTCAACCACGGTCAGTGTTTCATGGTGGAATATATAGAGAATATAATATGAGTGCCCATGTCATACAATGTTTATGACACAAGTTCCTAAATGTTGATATTTCCCGAGCGAGAACAAGGAATATGCCGATATTTAGACACGACTGTCGTAAAGCTAGTATGATTGGGCACTAAGATGATATTCTGTTTATCACCGAAGCCGTAAGATTGGAGAAAATACACCCAAACTGAATGACAGAAATGACTGATGTTTTTTTTTTCCTGCTTCGATGTGTACCATATGTTCCTTATGTTTTATTGTTGTCATGAAATCATGACTGTGTATTGATTCACACATACATACATATTGCTTTAGCAAAATATGGAAAACGCGAGAGTCCATTATATTTAGCGGCAATTGATCTATGTGAAACGGTGAAAGTGGGCGCAAGACTTTCATCTACACAATTTCGTGGGTCTTTTGTGATAATTTGCAAGCTCTGAGAGTAACACAATGACATTTGTTGTGGAAGCTGAATATTTATTGAGCTGTTTTCTGACACAGTAAACCGGCTGTTACATGTTATATCAATAACATGACCACGTAGGTACCCATGCTGTTGCATTGTATGGTATTAATTTAAACTGTATTCCTTTTGGCAGGGGAGCTTCATATGAGAGGAAAGGTGTACATGTCCTAGAGGTTTACGAGTAAAGATCGGACCCGTGACGCTTCGGTTTGGAGGAAGGAATTGGTTTTCAGCGACCAATGTTTGTCCCAAGATCGGGATCGGGTCGTCAGGCCCGTTGACTTGGTTGGCACCCATTTGCACAAAACGATGCTCATGCGCTTCATCACTGGATTGACTGACCTAAACTAGACTTTTTTTAAAGATCGCTGAGACATAGCTATCTATTCTGTCGCCAGGTGTCAGTTAAACAACAAACAAATGAAACTAGAGAACGGGTGTAGTGGTGTCAGACTTAAAAACGTAATGTGGACTGGGATTCGAACTCACAATTGTAGGTGTTTGGCTCGCCCAGGGAGTCAACTGCCCTGTTCACGTATCAAGAAATAGCGTTGAAATCTGTTAGTGACTTGTGGCTTCTCCATCGTCTTATTTCGTCCGTTCGTTCGTTCATATTTTGTTGTTTGTATATATTGGTTATACACTGTACATACTACACAATCTACATCCGTGTTCTCTGTCATAGGCAATTTATAATGCACACGGGTTAACGAACATCTGTTCATGAACGTCATCATCATTTAGCTTTATACGACCGGGTGTCCCCTAAACAGTGAACCGGTTTTGACTCGCATTTTCTCAATGAATTTAGTTTCTCTCCCGCTGAGAAAATACTTGTCGTAAAACGGTTCACACCTGATAACTATTGGTTGTAGTTACGCGTAGAAACCGATTTCACCGAGCGTGTAAAGAAAATTGAACACTGTACAGATGTTTGTTAACCCACAAACATCCCCCACCCAATCTGCGCCTGGGTGGCCTGTATACAACCCAAATATTCATTTTGGCATGATTTTTCCAGAACTTTCTCTCATCGAATGAGGTGTAACATAATTCGACCGTCCGAAGGGCAGTCCAAGTTGGATAAATACAACACGCAGAAAACCAACATAGTAAAAAAAACCAAGTAATCAATCCTTTAACGAGGTCACCTTCTTCGATCTCTGTATTCGATTCAATCAGTACCCTTGCACTTTTTCAATTTTGCCGAGGTAGCAGATGTCAACCTCTCCTTGCGCATAAATTATGGTATAAGTAACAAATGGGTCTCAAGTTCAGACACATGCAACATAACATCATTTTGATTCTCACAAATGCCCCGTAAACTAGTTTTACTTGTAGGTAGCCTGACTGCCTTTACAGCTATATACCTGTCTGTTGCCATGCTTACAACTCCTTGGAACGTATGGGATCGTGGAGGGATAGAGACACGGACACACGCCACATTCCTAGGTACTGTAGCTGTGATCCTTTCAAACACTCATTACATGTCCTTGTGGCGAAATGTTATGGGTGATGAATGAATATTTGTGATACAATCTAACATTGAAAAATTGTATGAGATTTCGAAATTAATCTGAATTCTTTGTTCTTCCAAAATGTGTGTGAATACGAGGCGGTTGGCAAGGACAAGAATACCTTGTACACATATTCGTATTAACAGGTACTGTGTGAGTCTGTTTTACGCCGCTTTTAGCAATATTCCAGCTATTTCACGACAGGGGACACCAGAAATGGGTTTCCCACATTGCATCCATGTGGAAATCGAACCAGGGTCTTCTGTGTGACGGGCCAACGGTCTAATCACTAGGCTACCTCAGCGTCTCCTTAGAAAGTAACATAACATGTGATATAGATATTACTAACTGGTATTTGAAAATAGCTGTGTGCTAACGGCAGTCATCTAAAGGAAGAACGCGTGTGTATGTAGTTCGTAATTCTAAACACACCGTATAGTTTGCCTGTACCGATGACAGTTAGGTGACACACTCCAGCCGATCACTATTTGTGTACGTGAATTTCATCTCCGCGTTCCATGTGCACGTTCACGAGCATCCAGATTGGCGCTGATCCTAGGGGAACCCGCGTTTGTTGTACGAGCTAACAAGTAGGATCTCTTGATCGCATTCCCCTTTTGTATGGACTGATGCTCTGCAACTTGATTGCTTGGTCCATCCCTGATTACCTTCAGAAAATCGAAATGAAGGTTGATAACTGCTGAGGGCATTCTTTAATAGCAAACAAAGAAGCCTCACTATTCATGATAAGAATGATAAGAAAGACAATGATAGACAAGGAAAATTGCTTCACGCATAAAGCGTTACCCAATACATATCATTCTATTGTAAATTAGCCCTTTAACAGTTTGGCGCAAATCAATACAAATCAATCAAATATTTTGGCGACTTTTCAGAATACAATCTTGGAAGACAACAGATCAGCAGCTATCTGGTTCCGACCTTCCTTCAAACAAAAGTCTGTCACGTCTGAACGATCTTCTTCATAAAATCACTAAAAATCATTACCTTCCGAATGATACCTATTTTGGTTACAACGTTTCCGTGAGCGACAAGTTACCGCTGTATAGAAACTTAAGTGATAAACGACACTCCAAATGCCGTGACATAAAATATAATTTCACGGGTGAATTGACTGTGTCTGTTATCATTCCATTCTATAACGAAGCATTGACGCCCTTACTACGCCATGTGCATACACTACTACACCGAACACCTTCATACTTGTTGAAAGAAATACTACTGGTAGACGACAGAAGCACATTTTCGTATTTAGGAGCCGATTTAGATCGTTATTTTGAAATACTGGACAAGAGAATAAGGATACTTCGAAACAAAAAGCGAGAAGGTTTGATAAGGACCAGAATGAACGGTGCCAGAGAGGCCAGGGGAGATGTTCTTGTGTTCCTGGATGCACACATGGAAGTTGGCGTGGCATGGCTGGAGCCCCTCCTGGAACGAATAGTCAATCAACCACAAATTGTTGTTCAACCCGATATACCTGATATAAAATACGGGTAAGTTCAAGATCCTAACAATTGTTTGCTCAATTTACTTTATAGCATATAAATATAGGTATCGCGGTGCATCCGTGGGAGATATTTTAAAATGATGAAACTTGATTCTTACAGAGAGTTATCCTGGGGAATATCAGGAACCTTTTAATTGGATGGCAAATGGGTTTTAGGTTGATTGAGCTATGAAAATGTTTTGGTTTATTAATTTGGTAGTATCGGTAAGGATAGATACCACTGTAAAACAACATGTGAAGGTGTCAGTAGAGTAGATTATGTCATCTCTTCACCAAACACATTGCCCTTATTTAATGATTTTCATATTGAGGAATTTTGTCCAGTGTTATCTGATGTACATGCACCAATCCCTTTCAGCCTATATACATCAGATGGTCATAATACAAACCTGTCATAATTATATCCCTGATTATAGCAACACTCACAGCAAAAATAAGCTGGTTTCCGGAACACTGAAACCGAGAAGAAACGTCATGGAAACCAACATTTCCAGTTGGTTTCCAGGGAGTTTCCTATAGTTTCATTGTGGTTTCCATGCAACTGAAACTGCACCATTTCAGGATGGTTTCCAGTTCGTTTCATTACCCACTCCTCCAAGCGGGATCCAGTTGGTTTCCATGTACGAGTTTATTGTAGGTTTCAACCTGGTTTCCATGTATGATTTTTTTGTAGGTTTCAACCTGGTTTCCATGTATGAGTTTATTTTAAATGAACACTTATGGTCATCTGTATCAAAATTGCCTCCATTTTATGTGGAATATTTTAACTTGGGACTTTAATATAAACTAGAACCTTGCCGGACGCATGGCTTACTGGCAAAAATTAAACCTATCTATAAGAAAACAGGAAATCGTATGGACCCAAGTTCATATAGGCCGATCTCCACCTTGAGCTGCTTTGGCAAACTTTTTACAAGTATCATTAATGAGAGACTGAATAAATGTTGTGATGATAATGACATTGTCTACAACAGACAATGTATTTGTTATTCATAATCTGATAAATCGTATGAAAAGGTGCAAAAGAAAACGCTTTTGTGCTTTTATCGATTTTTTACAAGTATTTGATAGAGACTGGAAAATTGGGCTGTGGACCAAACTAAGTCAAACTGATATCAAGGGTAAAATTCTGACTTTAATTCAAAACTATGTATAAGGACATAAAATCATGCGTTATGGTAGATTCTCGAAGATCAGATTTCTTTGATTGCCTGTCAGGAGTTAGACAAGGAGAAAACCTGTCCACTCTCTCATTCTCCATTTTTCAAAATGACCTAAAATCCCACCTAATGGAACAGTCTTGTGTTGGTGTTCAACTGGAAACAAATGATGATCATTCGATGAAGGTTTAAATATTAGCTCTGAAACAGTCGTGTCGTGGTAAAAAATAGAAGTTGTTATTCATAATGTAGTCATGCGGTCGTATTCGTCCAAACTTAAAATGTCTTTAAAGAACTGCACCAAAGCCATAATAGTGTACCAGCATTATCACATTTTCCCTTCACTTGTTCTTCTTTTCAGACATCCAAAAACAAATCAGCATTCAGTTGTCTGTGACGAATCTGACAAGGAGGAATATATCTCAAGACCTGGCATGTCTTCGGAACTGAGGTAATCAAATTAATTAGTAATCAAAATAATTGTATCAAAGAATAAATAGAAGGTGAAATCCAATACATTCTTCGTTTTCATCCAAAAGTATCTTCTAAAAATCCAATCAAGGATCTAGTTTACATGTTGTTATAACAAGTGATATACATCAAGAGACGAAAGTATGTGACTGAATGACAGGTTGATAGTGTACGAGCATTATCACATTTTTCAATCACTTGTTCTTCTTTTCAGACATCCAAAAACAAATCAGCATTCAGTTGTCAATGACAAGTCTGACGAGGAGGAATATATCCCAAGACCTGGCATGTCTTGGCAACTGAGGTAAATTACACTATTAGAAACCAAAATAAGCAGAGATGGTAACGATAAACACCAGTGTGTGTGTGTGTGTGTGTGTGTGTGTGTGTGTGTGTGTGTGTGTGTGTGTGTGTGAGAGAGAGAGAGAGAGAGAGGAGGGGGATTTGGGGGGTAGGGAGGGGGAGGCGGTAGTTTTGAAAATCTTGCTGATGATCGGTCCTACACTTATCTTGGAATGCAAGTTCAAGAACTCCATAATGTCCAGACTCAAGACAAACTTAAGGCTGGCAACCTGGAGCTCAGAGCTATTGCTTCAAATAAGATCAAAGTTAATCCTTCCCTATTCTTTTTAGTAGATGATTGGACAAACAAGTCTTGATATTTTAGTGAATGCAATTGAGAAGTGACAGAGACTTCCAACACCTTGCCGATGGTTGGCACAAACGATATATCTTAAATTACAAGATGGCATAGTTTCGACAACGCTCGTTTCATATAAGGTGACTCCGAGGTCGCATCCATGGAATTCCTTGCTTCATATGCACCACCAAAGCATCATCTGATGAAATAATATGTGCAAAAGTACACAAGAAAAGTCTCTCATGAAGAAAAACAACCTTTCCGAATTGGGATATATAATGACAGTCACTTCCGAATTGTATTTGCTAAAGTACCATTCTCGTGGAATGTCGGTTGTGCAATAAGACTTCAGTGGATGTCACAAACAGCATATATTTAATGACATGATACCACAGCTTCAATAACCCTCTTTCCAGCCATGTGGCGTAGACTCCGCGATTCATGGTACAAGCTTAAACATGTCCATGACTTCATGAAAATGATGCTTTTAAATTTCTTTGGAATGAGCTCATATACAGCTTAGGTAGAATTCATGCCAACTGATAATATTTGTTCCTGTTTTTTTGTAGCCAGTGATTACATTTATGAAACTGCCTGTCCCCTTTAACTTTTGTGATTGGCACGATTCAGGAAAAGCGTGCTGCTGAATGCTGACTTCGTCTTTGAATCTTTGCATCCTAAGTACACTATCGTCCTGCTCCCATTACCCCAGCTACCGGACGCAACAACCATGTACTGATGAAAGTACAAATGAAACAATGTCTGAAAATGGCATTGAGTAACATTTTTTATTAAGGTTTTATTTTATCGTCAAATCGTCAAATCGGCAAAATTTCAGCCATACCGTCACGGGAACAATCATTTATAATTTGTTTACAATAAAACCGTACCGATGAATTTCACTTTAAACAAACATTGTATACAGACTAGAGTGAAATTTAGATTGCGAATCCTCATAATGTTACCTTGTTAGTTGAACAAGTAAATGTCAAAATTTTAGTCATTGTAGGATAAAAGTTGTTAAACAAACGATCATAGTGTCACATCCCTTCTATTGCTCTTTATTGCAAAGGGGTTTGCACATTCAGTGAAATACCAAGAACAAGTCGGATTGGTCTCAATTAACGCTCACCCTAGCTAGATGAAATCACACCTTCATGCACTGTTCATTGTTTAACAAAATAGCCATACATTTTAAGAACAAACTAAAACAAACTTAGTAGTAGCATTTGGGTAGCTTGGCACACCCACACCACGTACCTAAAATTTGCCATCTGTAAAGATCCGGGTTAGAATTGGTCTTCAGCAACCGTCTTTGTGACTAACGGGATCGTGTGTTCAGAT
This sequence comes from Haliotis asinina, assembly GCF_037392515.1. Taxonomy (NCBI): domain Eukaryota; kingdom Metazoa; phylum Mollusca; class Gastropoda; order Lepetellida; family Haliotidae; genus Haliotis; species Haliotis asinina. Next base: position 48,020,217 of record NC_090281.1, read on the forward strand.
TCGCTGACTTGGTTGACACATGCCATGGCATCCCATTTGCGTAGATCGGTGATCATGACGTTGACCACTGAATGATCTGTTCTAGACGCGAAAAGTTACAGACCGTTAGTATTGAGATGGAATATAAACAACATACTAAACAACCTGAGACTCGCCGATTCTTATTCCTTGCAATCCCGTCTCTTTTGTTCTTGTGGTGTTTGTGTGTGTCTGTGTGTGTGTGTGTGTGTCTCTGTGTGTGTGTGTGTTTTCTCTGTGTGTGTCTGTGTGTGTGTGTGTGTCTGTGTTGGCGTGGGAGAAAGGGTGTGTGGTGGGGGAGGTCTTTACACGGTTTGTTGCTAATGAAGTCGTGAATGGGCTGCTCTTCAAGCATGATCGCAAGTATTAGTGTGGTCTGATGTAGCGCTCAGGTGTAATATCACAATTTTGTAAATTGCAGGGATAGCCGCTTTCAAACTGTTCCGTTATTATTCGTCGCATATTCATATCTCTGACCATTATCCAAAGACTAAATACCCTGGGCCCTCTTGCACAGAGCAGTCTTAGTTACAATCAATCTTAGGCCCCTACAATCAACTTTACAATCATCGTACAATTGCCCTAATCCACTTGCACAAAGACGATCTTAAGACAGCATGGGCTTAAGATCGCAATCTTAACTAAGATCGAACTCTTCAACGTTGGAGGTAAAACTTTCTTAAACTCGACTCCTGTCTACAGTTGTCTTCAAGTGCGCAAAGAATGCAGCGCAAGTAAAACGTGGAACTGGTTACTGCACGCACCTGACATTCCTGCCTTAACCGCACCTTGCAGATTTTTCATAAAAACAAAACAAAAAAAACAAAAAAAACAACAAAAACAACAACAACAACAAAAAAACAAAGCAAAAAACAAGCAAAAACACCCCACAAATCTTTGTAATGATAACGTGGAAGATAACATATATGGTACCTCGTACCTCGTGGGCTATTCTCTAATTTTTCTACATTCTAATATTATTTATGAACTAAGAATGTCATACTGCAACCACAGAAATATCACGTTTTATGATAAAATATTGAAATACAAACAAGTACATTAACAAATTTGGGTTTTGAGTTACTGACCTAGTACTCATGAAAATTAAAAGATAACATAAATTATAAACAAAATGTCCTTATGATACAACACCTAATTTACCATGATTTGTCAATGGCTGTCAATGAGTCTGTGTTTGGCATCTGGTTGGTGTTATTTGGAGTAAAATCCCAAATATATCCCACAAGCATTAGATGTGTAAAGATATGAAAGTGTGACATGAAAGTGGGAGTGATGAGGAAAATGCATGACAGGGAAATATGAAAACGTTATTATTCAGTGTGTCTTGTATGTGTTGTTAAATACTTATCTAAAGTATGTTAACTGCGTTACGCTATTTTGTTGATAATTATTTTTTCTTTTTGTCAAAAACCTTTTTACGCAAATTTCACATGCCTCAGCAAGTGTATTTTGAAGAATACTTCAAATTGTATTATATTTAAAATGCATAGATTAAAACTCTATTCTCTCGTCAGAAAGAAACATAAATTTGTACGTTAACCAACTGTAGATTATTGACACGTCTATGATCGAAAAGAAATATATGTGGAGATCTGTGCTGTCACAATATAACATACACTGTATTTGGGCATGGCAGATTTTACAGCAGCGGTATAAAACGCAAAGGGAAACCACTCCCATCTTGCGTGAAAATCAAGATTAGCTGCCCTTGAGTTATTGCAAAGATCATGGCCACTGCTAATCGCATGCAGACACCTTTCGTTACTATCCTTTCCTTGTTTATCAAAAAGGTATGGTGTTCATACTTTTTCCAACACTGAATCGGGTGAGAATTGTACTCAATGATATGGACTCGATAATGATGTTGTTCACTTCCGCAAATAGCGATATTTCTGACGTTAAATCGATGTTCCATTCTCCGTGTCGTTGAAGTGTCGAGGCGAATCATACAGTTTTATGCAATATAAAAGCAATCCCCAAACGTAAAGCTAATTATTTGCGTGAAATTGACACCAGCTTGGACGCCATTTTGCTACTGACAACAATGATCTTAGCTCCTTACAATTGGTTCCGACCAATTGTAAGTTTTGATTGTAACTTACAATGATCCTACCCTACAATAGCTTTGTGCAAGTGGATTGCGATTGTGACCGAAGCCTCAGATCGCGATCTTAAGGATTTACAATAATTGTAGCTCTAAGATTGCACTATGCAAGTGGGCCCTGAAGTAGGTACAATTCCTAAAGTTTAAAATCATTGGTTGATGTGTTCTGGAATAATTTTCTTTCAACTTTCAAAATATCTAAATATCTACAAATCAAAACATCAATTTTCAAACATCGGTTTTTGACTGAAGGTTTCAAAATTACCAAAAGCGCAATGTAACGAACTTGATGATGTACTGAATATAATGATTTTAGACTTGTAAATGTTATTGAAGAAATAATTTTCTCTCCAAATGCCATCGTATACTTCATTTAACCTCTGCGCTACATTTCGGACAAGATCATATCTTCAAATCATTCACATATATTGATGGGATTAAACTATCACGTCAACACCCGACAATGGAAATGTAAATTTAAATGTAAATGTAAATCTACTAATGATTTTCATCTTTCCAGCCAGAATTGGTTTCCGTTCCCACCCTACCTCTACCAAGTTGGCTTTCACCAAACTAATGCCTTTCCATCACCAGCACTACAAGGATCGGCAATTGTGGTTCGTAGGTCTTACTTCATGAGTATCAGAGGCTTTGATGAAGGACTGAACATCTGGGGAGGCGAGCAGCTGGAATTGGCTTTGAAAGTTTGGATGACAGGAGGACGAGTTGAGACAGTTCCATGCTCTATCGTTGGCCATGTTTTTAAAGATAATCCGAATGTTAAAACACAAAAGGAAGATGATGTACTTACCAAGAATGTTTTACATATTGCTGAAATATGGATGGATGAATACGCAGACTTTGTGATTGCAAATTGTAGAGCTGAATCTCATAATGGACACTTGCCAACTTTTACGTCAAAAGAAGATGAATCGATTCACGAGGGAAGGATTTTCAGGGACCGAATGGGGAGCAAGAGCTTTAAATGGTATCTCGATCATGTATTTCCGGAACTACAAATCCCATCAAGGGAAGATCTATTGTGGGGAGAAATCATGAAGGATAACGAGTGTCTTTTTGTCGTGGATGATGCCTTTGTTGCTCTTGGCAATGTGTGCGAGTCATACGGAATTTCATTTAGAACAATTTTTTCTCTCGACAAATGGGGCAGACTTCGTAGCAATGGCCAGTGTTTGGGCTTGGATGAACACACTAGGAACATTGTCACGATCCCGTGTTACAAAGAGGATATGGCTGAAGCTGCTGGTGAATGGGACTACACAGAACACGATCAGTTGATGTATCGAAGTCCCAGTGGAACATACTGCTTAGGTTATGTTGAGTCAGAGGAAGCCGTTAAAATGGAAGCCTGCAAACCTACAAATGAGCAGCAGCCATGGTCCTTTCAGATACAGTTTGAATGGGAATCAGGAACTGAAGAGCTAGATTCGAAATTAAAGGGTAAAGACATTGATTTTCGATTTTGATATGCACCCTTCTTGACGATCGTAATAATAGATATAACATCCAACCGACGGGACAGAATATCAAAGGGAAGGGCCCATAAACATTAAATCAAAGACCACCCGACCAGGAGCATAGGGGTGGAGCAGGAAAGCAAACATAATTCACGATATGTTCAATGAATACAATTGAAACTATGCATCGTAAGGCTGAGGACATCTATTTCTAAATTCTGTCTATCTCTGAATAGGTCAACATATCTGAACTTCATATTTACCATTGTCATGGCAGACAGCGGACTGATAGACGGATGGACAGAGAGACTGACTCGAATCTTAGAAGTGGCCAAAAAAATACGTTCGTGGGGTCGAAGATAAAACAGCACATGATTAGGTGAAAATTCTCTTCACAGAAACGGTAAACCCAAATTCTAAAAGATATCCTCAAGTAATCATTTGCTTAATAGTGGTGTTTGTTATCGACACCGAAACATCACACTCATTACAATAAAAAAGTTGACGATTGAACTTGGTTTTCCTCCCATGAATTTGGTGAGCTAAAAATCAGTTGTGAAAACTAATTATCTTAGTGAATTCTGATCAGTCAGGTATCAGCGATATGACTAGGCATTCACCTACATTGTTAGATATGAGCTTTGAGGGATATACGTACAAACTGATCAAGAGAAAACAAGAATATATTTCCAGGTACTGCATTGTCAAGAACTGTGGATCAACAGCTACAGCATCGAATGACATCATCACATTGGTTGGCAATACCCACAAGCACCCATATTTAAGGTACATATGGTATCCTACAAGTATTATGAAATCATATATATTTGAATATGAATACATTGTACCATATCCTATAAGAACGTGTGAATATAAACCATTTGATTATGATGATGTTTTTGGTTAAGGCAACAGAGGTTCTGAAGAACAAATATGAGACGATTGTCAAGCCATCTCTCGAGCCAGTGCCATCACTTTCGATCAACAAGATGAGAGGAGATCTAGCAGTGTCTGCAATGCCATCGAATGACACCCCGGGTGTTCAAACAATTGACAATGAAAATTGCAGAAATGTGTATTTTTCCCTTGCCTCTGAAATTTGTGAAAACCATGTTAATTTCAACCTAAACTTACCCGTGAAGGTTCCCGGGTAGAATAGGCCTTCAGCAACCCATGCTTGCCATAACAGGCGACTAACGGGATTGAGTGGTCAGCATTGCTGACTTGGTTGACACATGTCATCGGTTCCCAATTGCGCAGATCAATACTCATGTTGTTGATCACTGGATTGTCTGGTCCAGACTCGATTATTTACAGACCGCCGCCATATAGCTGGAATAATGCTGAGTGCGGCGTAAAACTAAACTCACTCACTCACTCTAAAGAACAAGGAGATCTGTCCAGCCCCAACTTCCAACAAGCAGACAAGATCCTGTAATACCGCCAGAATTCCAGACAACAGGGACAGATCAGATTTTGTTTAGTCTGTACTTTATCAGGCGATAGTTTGCATTTTCGCATTACGTCACAACTTGGCATCACTGCGCAATTCTTGTCTGCCACAAGGCCGTCATCGAACAAATTTGTACGACATCACAATGTAAACTGACTTCAGTACGCATGTCAGTTGTATCGCTGCATATAGCCGTCTCCAGCAAACTACTCCATTGCATGCCGTTTCTGGTTTGCAGCTGCGTCACTCACCTAATATCACTGGTGGAAACATTACGCTTTTCCGACGGATAGTATGTCTCATAGTTCGAGTCAATAATTTTACAGTGACACGGTAACGTTTGCAATGTTTACGTTCAAACATACGCAGGATTCTTAATTTAGGAAGTATGGAATATAGCATCTCAGAAAAGAAATACAGTTCGCTCTACCACCATGGATAGTTATTATGCACGCACACTTTCGCCCTGAACTATTATAGTTAAGGACGAGTATGCTTATGAAAGTGTGCTTTGTTTCACTATAAATGGTGTAGCGCGAACTGCATGTCTTCATTTAAGTAGTCTTAAATCAACGACAAAGGACGGCAAAATTGAAAACTGAGTAATTGTTACTTGCTTGGATGCGATCAAATGATATCTCCTAGGATTTTGTACATTTGCACAATTTTGTACATCACTGAACTGTCTAATGGCAGCACCTTTTTCAGAGATGTATAGTGTATTTTCACTGAAAACTTGAGAAGAGTGATTTTTGATGGTAAATAGAATCCCTATCCTAATGTCTTCGGAAGTCAAATACATCAGCACTCGTTGATAAAGATAAAACTAAATTATAAGACATGATATCCAAAGACACTTGAGTGAGATTATTTATAGCCCTTTGAGTTCGCAATATCTGTAGCTGACGCCACACGAAATTAAAGCCTAGATGCAATCAAAAGTGAAACATAATTAAAAAACAGTTATCATTTATTCATGACACATAATATACATTGCTGATTATGATAAAAATATAAGTGTATAATCACAAATCAAAAGTGAGAAATGTTTTGTACTTGGGTTTACTACCCTCGAAATGAAGCACCCGATATGCCGAACCTAGTCAGAATGGGTCGGCGTGTAGGTAAGGGAAACGAAAACTTTCATTGACTGGTTTGTTTGCGGATACACTCAAGGCTCTTTGTTTATGGTGTATAGCTTGACAGGTGTTAAGTTCAAACTGCATATGCTCTATGACTGAAGTTGTGTATTGCATATTATCATTACCAAGACAGACACACAGGTGTTAAAAAACAGACATTGAGTTCTGTCTGTGACAGATGCTGATTACCACAATGAACATGTTCTTTTTCTGTGTCTCCATGTACATGAATTAAAATATTGGAGTTTTCAAACTAAGTAGTTTCTAACAATAAAATTAGTACAGTTAGAAATATTGACAATGCTATGTAAACACTTTGCTGTTTACTATGGAACTGAGAAAATGACTTGGTAAGAAGAACGTGTGGTGAAATACTAGTGCATGTAGTCAAATGAAATTATATTAACAGTTAAATCGGTAATCTACTGTCATCATGTAGGAAAAGCTTGTGCATGTGAAATATCAACAAAATCGCCTCCTCCCAGTATTCACCGAAGGTTTGTTGACACATAGCTGAGTAGATGTAGATCCTTAGCAGGGTTATTTCATGTAACGAGTAGATTATTTACTATTTGTTGTTTGTGTACACTACCCTACCATTGCTCACGACTTTATAATCTGGGAATCCCGCTTCAAGCTCCGCAAACCTATTTGCGCAATGCCGCTATTGAAACAACTTTTCATCCCAGCCAGGGTGAAATTGGTGAATCGTTTCTGATTTCGAGGTTCATTTTTCAACTTTATAAGTTGAATTTGCATTTTTGATAACTTGTTACTGCAAGTTCACACCAAAAGGTATCAGACTCTGCAGAGTTGTGTTTTACGTTACATGTAAGGTTATGTTTAGAAATCAAAAGATAAATTCAGTGCAGTGTCGATAGGCCGTGTGTAGATCTAGCGTTTAACAGGAGCTTCACAAAAGAACCCTGCTTAACCACTGCAGTTGGCATCATCCCATCTATACTGTCTGTCTCTCCATCGATAGGACAAACAACAGTTTGCAGGCCATCCATCCGTCCTGCTGTTCTGCCAGTAGAACTTGACAATGGGTGTTCCGTCAAACCAGATCCAGTTGATCTTCCCCTTGCCTCCAATGCACACTGAACGCTCTGAAAAATATGGTTAGTTCTCAACAATATATCAGCTATATGGCGACTGTCTGCGTATACTCGAGTTTGGAACATACAGTCCACTGACAAGCAAGAAGAGCATCTATCTGTGGAACTGGGATACAATGAAATGTGTCAAGCCTGATCTTATGACAAGACGTCTCTTACGTCTCTTACGACAAGCACGAGTTACTGAAGATCCATAATGATTCTAAATCACATCTTCACATGTTTATCGAGAAACGAAGTGATCTATTGATATCTGAAGGCTTGGAAACCGAGGGTAACATGAGCATCACTGTGCATTTTCCTCTTGTTTCAAATGACGCTATTTAGGGTGGACAGTTTCAGCAAGGGAACATGGGGATTAATAAGTAATTATAAAATAAATCAATCTTCTAATTTTCCTTACATTTTTCAGTCACAATTCTGTTTGGAATTGCATTTTCTATACATGTCCAGCACGACATTAGTTGTTCATACATATTTTCATACTTTTGAAACCCATCAATTCATTACATGTGATAACAAATTTGATGCGATAATCATTTGAAAGTCCATGGTACCTATTCTACAGGTTGCAGTGGAATTTATGAATTTGGTATAAGGTTTCGGGAATTACACACGCCTTGTGTGCGTGCGGGTAGCATTCTGAATATTTTTACTGGCAATATATGATAGTTTTCTTGAAAGTGTATGGTTCCAATTAGTAAATGAAAATATAGCCAAATGACTCACTGAATAGAGAGCATTCATATTGATCTTTTATACAGTTGTCACATTTGGATAAGTAATTCTTAAAATTCTCGACATTTCATCAGAACAGTTTTGGTTGTTTCATCTCAAAGTTTGGTTACATTTTGGAGATAGTTATGAAAGATTATTACTACTGAAATTACTGGGAGAGAGGTAAGCTGTATATACGATTGGGGTACGAGACCACATTTGACAAAAAGTCTCTGTAAAGCTTGATCTCACATTTTCAGAGACTTTTTGTCAAACGTGGTCTCGTACCCCCATACTATTTACTACTGACTTATGCCGGGGGTCGACACTCCCTTCAAACAATTATATCTAGATAAGTATGTACAGATACATGCATGTATGCTCATGACTGGACATCAGAGCGTTCTCAAAATCATGTGGGTTTGAACTGGTCTGCTTGTCATGAGAGGTTGGCTGACCTGGCTGATGCATGTCTAAGTTATGTAAATTGATGCTTATGCTTACTCAGTTATGTCGATTATGTCAAAAATATTGCTGACTGCGGTGTAAAACTTAACTCACTAACAACAGTCATGATATTGCAGAAATACTGTTTGATATAGCGTAAAATATTGGATTTTGGACCTTCTGCATCGTTTCTGTCAAACATTGTCCAGGCATCGCTGGTGTTTCATGTGTTTGCCTGCAATGCTGAAGATCCATAACTGTGGTCACATGGTTGAAAGGGTAGGGTAGGTAATGATTAAAGTGACCGTCCCTCAAGCTTCCTCACAGTGGGTACAATGTGTTAGCTCATTCATTTTTCGTGAACACTTATGTGACAAAATATGTGAATACACAAGACTGAGCAAGTGGGCAAGTTTTAGCAATGTTCCAGCAATATCATGGTGGGGTCACCAGAAATGGGATTCACACATTTTAGCCATGTAGAGAATCGAACCTGAGTCTTCAGCGTGACGGGAACACAATTGTACCATTAATCTACCCCATCGCCCTGTTTGGCTGACACAACCAGGGAACCATTCTGCAAAGTGATCTTAGTGTTGCTATGCTAATGCTATGTTAAAGAACAGTAATTACGATAGACTTAGAGCTAAGATTGCTTTGCGGAATGGGGCCCCCTTCATGAAAGATAACATAAACGTACGGGTAGAATCTCCGTAAGTAACCATGAATTGGTGCTTTTCTTCTGAATCAACCTTCATCAGGAACCCTCCATCTGCCTTGCACACCTTAGAAGCCTTGTACCAAGTATGTCTGTCAGCCTTTCTGTTCCGATAACAAAAGTTGTCCATGGGATGGTAGACAAATCCTTTCACACCGCACCCCTTCGGGGCATTCCCTGAAAGCAATATCAACTACCATTTTTAATTATTTCATAAAAAATAAAACTGTACAGTATGATATCGAATACAGCTCTACCTCTTGACATACAATATGTTCTCGAGGTTGCTATTGACTTGCCTATGTATGTATTGGATTCCACCGAAAGAGCAGGGTACGCTCACCATTTCACAAAAATATATTTATCATTTTTTCCCAAAATTCATCATACCATATCCTTCACTAAACAAAGAACTACTTTCGTTTCAAAGAATAACTTTGATCTAAAAGGGAATTTATAAAGCAAAAAAGTGGCTGCCTATAGGTTTCATCTATTGTCCAACACTGTGTGGTGTACCTGTTTCCTCAGTGAGCCATCATTTGTTTACATAATCAATGAAAAAAGATAATAATGTTCAGTATGTTTACAATAAGAACAGTGGATAAATCAAGACGATTAGTGTACACCTTATATAACATTTTTGAAAACGTGAATTATGGTTCTGATAGAACTTTTCCTTTGCTTCTTCAGATTCCTTTGAAATGAGGGAAAAAAATGACGTAACGTGAAAAGACTCGAAGGATCGAGAAAATAATTAAAATAACCCGATGATGATCATTGCAACGACAAATTCCAGTGAAACCCCATTAATGTGACAAAAATGGCACCAGAATGCCAGGAGTTTTCTACTAGGCATCTGGGTCAAATGATATGTACCATGTTGAGAAAAGTTTCTAAGAAATAATAGAACTGAGAGGGTCATCATAATTTTTAATGTGTTAATGTGACACCTCGTGACATACAAACAAGAGTTTCAAACAGTACCAGCAAACATCAGTTGTACATATTAACCATTTGTAACGCAATGTATCGGACGTTAAAGAACGTAATAATGACATTTCAACGGCCAGAAGTGTTTTTTCATACCTTTAACAAAGTTTGTAAAACATTTAGTTGTTTCAATTACAAGCAAACAAGAAGATTTTACCATTTTCATGAAACAGCATTACCAATAACCCGACCCTTCGTTAATGACGCCGGATATATAATTATTGACACACAGTTCATATATTTTACTCACTTGAACAAGTCTCCTGATATACCTATGAGTGATACCTATGAGCTAATTATGTTTTTATGTTTTATGCATTATGTATTTAAAAAGCTCAGAGTTCATCTTTATGGACATAAAATGAATTTGTAGGTGTGCATTTGCCTGTGAGAAAGATTGTGTTTTCATTTCCAGGTACAGTCAGGCCGCGTTAATCCGAACACTTCTGTTTTTCATCAAAAACGTTCGGATAGTGAAACGTACGGACTACTCAAGCAAACACCACTTCAGACGAGTTACTTCCCTTTGACATACTGTACACTCCAGTCGAAACTGAAAATCACTTCGCACCTATATAGTTTGTTTGTTTTTTATTGTTTGCTGTATAACGCCGCACTCAGCAATAATACTTCTATGTGGATCCGGTGTGTAAATAATCAGACCAGACAATCCAGTGATCAACAGAGTCAGCGTCAATCAAAGCGGCGGGTATACAACATGTGTCATCTGAATTAGCGAGCCTTAGTGCTCGATCCCGTTAGTCGTCTCTTAGTGGTACAAGAATGGGTTGCTAAAGAGCAATTCTAACCCGGATCTTGGAGGGTCAGATTTACTTCTAGCTACAGTTCAGGTATATGTAAGAAATTCAAACACTTCAAAGGACACAGAAAAGGTATCGTTCACATTTTTATCAATAAAGGAAATAAAAAATCTCTCTTTACGTCACAATACTACAACTGCCTTTTCACTGTCATCCTACCCCAAATGCCCAGATCGATGCTCATGATGTTGAGCACTGGATTGAATATAGACCGCCGTCATATAACTGGATTATTGCCGAGTGCTACGTTAAATAACAAACACACAAATAATTTCACTATGTACGTCTAAAATTGTTAGCACACATTCAGATAAATGCCTGTAAGAGTTACTTTGACAACATCACCTTTCCCAGATACCTGAAACAAGTTAATGTGAAAATCTGAAAATTATGGTTATACTTCATGCCATACTTCAGGTTATCAAAATCATGTTAGGCCATCGCAAGACATTTATATCACGTAAACATTATTTCTAAATATTGTAGATAATGGAATCAAATCACGACATTTTGAAACATCACAATCTTACATGGGGGAATCCACTACATTTGTAAACTGATGGTGAGGTTCTATGGCTTCATTGAATGTCATGTTCCGCTGTAACAGAGCTTGATTATTACTGAGCGTTTAATTAAACTAACTTCATCATTAATAACAGGGGCGATCGACACACAGCTTGGCACAGGCTATCTCTGATACAATATTCATCTCCGGAGTAATTCCTAATAAAATGTGATCAGAAAACAAAAATTCCATGGCGAACACCCCAATAACGCAACCAGCACACATTGTATTTGAGAAATTTGTATTTGAGAAATAGGAAGAAGTTCTGTACGAGATTTATGAACAATTGAAAAGGAATTTGAGAGTTGGGCTCTCCACTGTTACCAATGTCAGTTGTGTAATGTGCAGTGTGTAATGAGCTCACTGGGTCTTGGTCTTGTGATACGCGTCAGCTTTCAACTCGTAAAATCGCGGCTTCAGGTTAACCCCACCGAAAACTTTAATGCAATGAGTGAGTGAGTTGCTTTTAGCAATATTGCAGCAATAGCACGACGGGGGATACCAGACATGGGCTTGACATATTGTACCCATCTAGGGAATCGAACCCTGGTCTTCGAACAAACGCTTTAACCACTAAGTGTCTCTACCGATGTCGAAGGCTTATCTGAAGTAAAATGGTGAAGGCCTAACAGACACACAATTTATTTATATAACATTTAAGAATACTTGCGGTTAACTCATGGCCATGATTTTCCTTTCTGTAGCTGGACAATCAGTTCAAAAAAATGTCTGAGAATATTTTAAAGTATGCAATTGATAACTGATATTGTAAACACAACTGTCCTGAGAGCAGAAAAGGGCAATCATCAATCATATGAGCATGCTACATTACATGGAATTCTTCCTAGATGTCATGGATACCTGACCCTTTTGCTGGGGCAACATAAGATGTCTTGCAGACAAAACAAGAAACCTCCAGGAACATTGTAAATGCCACTTCCTAAACAAATCTGACCCCTGAAGCATTAAGAACTAGATAGACACTGTCACTGGTGCAAAAGGGCAAGTCTAATCCTGGGTCTTTGAGGTTTCATTCTGTATACATGTATGTTGACGTCTCTGGTGAGACGTGCTACCAATTGCTGCATCACTGAACCTTGATTTCGATATCCATAAAGCTGGTATTCGCGTTGAGATACCAAATTAAAGTGTAACCGGTGTAGTTGTTTTTCCTTAAATGAAAACGATTTACGTTATTGAGGTTCTTCTATTTAGGTTATTGTTATTACAATGAGTGTTGTTGGTGAATGCAGACAAACGGATTTTGCAAATTAATGCTCCGTCCTTATTGATTTGACATAAACTCTTAATTCAAATTATGTGACAGGAACATCATGTTCTTGTTCTTATCATGGAAGATATACACATGTCAGCGTGTACAAAATATTCTGTTACATAATATATATAGTGTGTGTATGTGTGTGTATTGTTACCACCCTGCAAATGGTTGATGATTGGCGCTAGTAGGTAAGTAATGCAGCTGGTGGTTTACAAGTGATTCTGAATGAGGAACACGAAGTGGAGTAAATTAAACTGTGAAAAGCCGCATGAAGTGATTCTATTGTGTCATATATATTACTACAAGTCCGAATACAAACTGCAATGTACGTGAAAGTGTACTTCATCTTTAATTGTATTTTCACTGCAAGATTTGCAAATACGGGCACACAAAGGAGGTTTCGGACGAGCATTCCCGTAGAGACAGTTGTGTTTCAGGCTCGCACACGAGCTTGCACCTTGGACCTGACCTGTCCTTAAACAATCATCATTCTGATGTATGTGTTATGTTTTGAACTTTCGCTGGGCTGAGCTGAGTTGTTTGTTTCTTTGTCATTTTGATTTTCATAATATTTTAAGTTCTTGTCACAATTTGACTCGAAGAGAGTGGAAGTGGAAACTCAGTGAGGAGTAATATGGCGCTATTGGGATCAAGACGCAGCAAACACCCCAGTGGATGGTGATACTCTTAGCCAGAAAAAGTCTAGACGACGACTCGCAGATACTCACAAGAAGAATATGGCTTAACAAACAAGCGGCTGACATTAACATGTAATGCTGCGAATATTAACATTTACTATGGCAAACGTAGATACTCCATGCTACCTGAACCTGAGAGAGAGGTCCTCCATTTAGTTGTTGTGCTGGGCAGGCTTGGGGTGAGTTCTTCACCGCATCACAAAATTGTCCAGCTCTTCTTAACAATTCCATGATCTCATTAACTTGAAGAATGGCATGTCATGAAGAATTAAGCATGAATAATGACTTGATATCTACAGCAGAGGTGGAGCGATTTCCAAGGTAAGTGCCGCGGGTCAGGTTAAGAGTCATACATGAACTGCAGAATCGTTAACCCCCCGCACATTAGCGATCGTGAACTATAAGGAGGATTAAAGTGGTCTGAAAGCAAGTCTTCATGTGATTAACGCTGACTGTAATTTCTGTTGGTGAACATTCTATTGCAACGGATGGTATGACTTGGTGATGATCTTGACCTTGATGGGCTTAGACCGAGCAGCAGGGCAGTATGCATTTCCTTTGTGTGCCGAAGGATGACACGCACGGCATGTCTTTGCCGGCCCATTTGATTATTCTCAAGGAGATATGAAAAAAACCTCTCTAAATGATACAGAAAAATGCGGACAAACTGATATATGGCGCCCACCATTACCCTTTTTATTAGACATTCCAGTCAATAATTACATCACTGATGTCCTCCATCTTCTTCGAAGAGAGATTGGCGGTCTTGAGAGAAACATCATTAATGAGGCCATGAGGTTGGACGATTCCCTGTCTTTCCAAAAGAAACCCAAACGACACATAGACGACTGTGGGGTACCAATCAAGTTGTGGAGGTGCAAATATTCCAAGATGCTCATATGGACAACACTCTCAGGTCGTGACAAGAAAACACTTCTTACTAAACTGCTAGGATGACTTGATGTCATCCTTGGTTCCGAGACTGGATCTACAGTGTTTACATTGTGGACAATATTTGGCGAATACATTCACATCATCACTTCTGACAATCCATCCATATTTTGTCACGAAGACGTTGATTTACAAAAATTTACAAAAAATAAATGTCACATTTACAAACATTTACAACGATTGTAAAGGTGCTGTCCATAAAGAATGTATGTAGAGATGTTGGGTTTTGTAAACCCATCTCTGAATTTGCGTTCGATCCAATCAAAAATCATCTCAGTAGAGATGGTGAACGACTGGAAACTGTAATTCGTCCAAGTACAAAGCAGGACTTGAAACTGACAAGCGTTTGCACCAGTTTCCGTGAGATCCAGTCATCCCAGAAAAACTGTCATGTGTAGTTTCTTTGCAACCCATAGACATAAAAACATGTCATATGTACAAGTATCACAACTGCTTTATTACATAATGTGGCTGAGACAGGACTCGGATGCATGAGTCATCAATCAATTTATTTTGTTTATGGCGTATAGCCTGATAGGTGTTAAGTTTAAATCGCATGTGGTCAATGATTGAAGCTGTGTATTGCATATTGTCTTTAGCAGACAGGCAGCCATACATATAGGTGTCAATAAACCACACATTAAGCTTTCTCTGTGATAGAGGCTTCTTCTTACAATCAACATGTTTTTTTATGTAACGAGTAGATTATTTACTTGTTTGTGTACACAACCAAGATTAGACTACTGCTCACGATCTCATACTCCGGGCATGCATACTGTTTCAAGCTCCGTGAACCTATTCACTGCGCATGCGGTATGGGCGCAGCGCAGCACAATTGTTGAAACAGCCCCAGCGCTGGGGGAAATTTAGTGAATCGCTTGAACTCCGAATTCGCGGGTTTTATTCATCGCGTTTTTTTTCTTTACAGGTTGAATTGGCATTTTTTATGATTTGTTTCGGTAACTGCATACCAAAAGGTATCAGAATCTGCAAAGTTGTGTTTTCCTTTTTCATGTGACCTTTTAGAAAGTTTCGTTCCATGAGATAACCTATCAAAATAATACAACATATCAATAATGCCCTATGTTCCAGGGTGGGCAGTTCTCTCTGGAGGTCTTGATGTTTCTTTTTCTTTGGGAGCAGTGTCTGGCCAGCACTATGTTGCACCATGTTCAGTTTATTAATTTGCGTCTCTTGTCCAACATGAAATTTATCATCTCGAAAACGTTGGGATGGGCTTTTCCACCAAGTTACTTTAACCTCCCATGCCAACCTCCAACCTATTATTTGTCCAGGGCACATTTCTGTCATGGGCTTCCATTCCTGAAGGTTATTGTTTAGTTATGTTAAATATAGCAGTATGTGTTAACTGCAACTAGCCCGTGTACAACAGGTGTAGTCCCACGAAGCCTAAAATTATTCAGTTGGCTTATGGGACTTCATGCCTCAATGATTTTATGGGATTGTGGTGGATTGTTGCTTGGCTGACCACAGAAAGGAAGAATCAACAGAAACAACAAAAATCAAATATGATTGTGAAATATTTCAAAAGGTGACCTATCCCATCTGTATCACTGGTACTATTGGTAAAAGTTGGATCGACCACATGATTCATAGCAACATATACTGTCATGTGTTATGTTATTACAACACAATCTCTATCATTTCGCATATTATCAGAGGTGACAAGGTGATGTTGTTTATGGTTATTGTTATTCCCTGTTCTCAAACACAAAATGAATGGGATACTGAGTCGGAATTCTTTTCTAAACAGCTTGCGCATAGTGAAAGACACACCCATGCATTTTCACTCCACCGAACACTGTAGTAAGAGCATCAGCATCCTACCCCTAACAGAGTGACCCCTATCCACTGAACAGTGGTCTGTCCCACTCTTATTTCACGCCCCAATTACCTCATTAATTATGTCGAGGGGTCAAACTGTAATTAGCCTTTGGGATTTATTAGTTGTGAATTTGAGGCCTTGCAGACCGTTTTACCATCACCCACCAGTTATCTCCCCTTGTGGATCTTTACAAATTGTAAATGTCTTGTAAACATCATCTTTCCAAAATTGTAAATGTCTTGTAAACATCATCTTTACAAAAGATTTACAAGCTTGTAAAGGTGAACCTTTTTTCCAGTGATGTATGCTGGTGACGGTGCGCCATGCATTGGTTGATGTTGTGGTGTACTCATGTATGTCGGTGGCGATGTGCCATGCATTAGTGGATGTTGTGGTGTACTCATGTATGTCGGTGGCGGTGTACCATGTGTTCGTGGATATGATGGTGCCGTCTCATGTATAAGGGTTGTGGTGCCCCATGAATTAGTGTATGTGATGGTGGTGTCTCATGTATGCTGGTGGTGGTGCCCCATGCATTGGTGGATGTTCTGATGTCCTCATGTATCTCAGTAGCGGTGTGCCATGCACTGGTGGATGTGATGGTTATGTCTCATATATGCCTCTGGTGGTGCACCATGCATTGGTGGATGTTGTTATGTACTGTTGTATGAGGGTGGTGGTGCCCCATGCATTGGTCGATGTTGTGGTCTACTCATGTATGCCAGTTGTGGTGCCCCATGGGTTGGTGGATGTTGTGGTGTACTCATGTATGCCGGTGGTAGTGCACCATGTGTTGGTGGATATGATGGTGCCGTCTCATGTATGAGGGTTGTGGTGCCCCATGAATTAGTGTATGTGATGGTGGTGTCTTATGTATGCTGGTGGCGGTGCGCCATGCATTGGTGGGTGTTGTGGTGTGCGCATGTATACCGGTGGTGGTGGACGATGCATTAGTGGATGTTGTGGTGTACTCATGCATGTCGCTGGCAGTGCGCCATGCATTGGTGTATGTAATGGTGGTGGCTTATGTATGTCTGTGGTGGTGCCCCATGCATTGGTGGATGTTTTGGTGTATTCATGTATGCCGACGGCGGTGCAAGATCCCTTGGTGGATATTGTGGTGTGTTCACGTATGCCAGTGACTGTGCGCCATGCATTGGTGGATGTGATGCTGGTGTCTCATGTATGAGGGTAGTGAAGCCCCATGCATTGGTGAATGTTGTGGTGTACAGATATATCCCGTAATCGGTGCGCTATGCATTGGTGGATGTGATGGTGGTGTCTCGTGTAAGCCGGTGGTGTTGCCCCATGCATTGGTGGATGCTGTGGTGTACTCATGTATGCCGGTGGCTGTGCACAGTGCATTGGTCGATGTGGTGGTGTACTCATGTATGCCGGTGGCTGTGCACAGTGCATTGGTGGATGTTGTGGTGTACTCATGTATGCTGGTGGCGGTGCCCCATGCATTGGTGGATGTTGTGGTGTCTCATGTATGAGGGTGGTGGTGTCCCATGCATTGGTGGATGTTGTTGTGTACTCATGTATGCCGATGGTGGTCCCCCCTCTCGGTGTCGTTGTACCATCCATTGGCGGATGTAATGGTTAGGTCTCATGTATGCCTGTGGTGGTGCCCCATGGATTGGTGAATGTTGTGGTGTACTCATGTATGGTGGTGGCGGTGCCCCATGCATTGGTGGATGTGATGGTGGTGTCTCATGTATGAGGGTGGTGGTGTCCCATGCATTGGTGGATGTTGTGGTGTACTCATGTATGCCGGTTTCGATGCGTCCTGCATTGGTCGACGTTGTGGTGTACTCATGTATGCCGGTGGCAGTGCACCATGCATTGTTGGCAGTTGTGGTGTACTCATGTATGCTGGTGGCGGTGCGTTATGCATTGGTTGGTGTTGTGGTGGACTGATGTATGCCGTTGGTGGTGCGCCATGCACTGGTAGATATTGTGGTCAACTCATGTATGGCGGTGCGCCATGTGTTGCTGGATGTGATGATGGTGGCTCATGTATGCCGGTGGTGGTGCCCCATGCATTGGTGTATGTTGTGGTGTGCTCATGTATGCCGTTGGTGGTTTGCTATGCGTTGGTGTATGTGATGGTGGTGTCTCATATATGCCGGTGATGGTGTGCGATGGATTGGTGGATGTTGTGGTGTACTCATGTATGTCAGTGATAGTGCACCATGCTTTGGTGGATGTTGTGGTGTACTCATGTATGTCAGTGATAGTGCGCCATGCTTTGGTGGATGTTGTGGTGTACTCATGTATGCTGGTGGCGGTGAGCCATGGATTGGTGGATGTGATGGTGGTGCCCCATGCATTGGTAGATGTGATTTTGGTGTCTTATGTGTGCGTGTGGTGGTGCCCAATGCATTGGTGGATGTTGTGGTGTACTCATGTATGGCTGCGGCGGTGCCCCATGCATTGTTGGATGTTTTGGTGTACTCATGTATGTCGGTGGTGGTGGTGCGCCATGCATTGGTGGATGTTGTGGTGGACTCATTTATGCCGGTATTGGTGCCCCATACATTGTTGGATGTTGTGGTGTACTCATGTATGCCGGTGGTGGTGCCCCATGCATTGGTGGATGTTGTGGTGTACTCATGTATGCCGTTGGTGGTGCCCCATGCATTGGTGGATGTTGTGGTGTACTCATGTATGCTGGTGGTGGTGCCCCATGCATTGGTGAATGTGATGGTGGTGTCTCATTTACATGTATTGTGGTGTACGATGTTGAGATGATTTTTTTTACTTTAAACAAAACGTAAACCCTACATAGTGAAATTAATATTTCGAATCCACGTCATTTTATCTTGCAACTGAAAATTTAAGTCTTAGAATTTTATTCAACTTAGGATAAAAGTTGTTTAACAAGCGATTATAGATTCAAATCGTTATTACTGGTTTGTATTGCAAGGAGGTAAGCGCAGCAGTTAGAACAGTGAAACAAGTGCACGTGCGGTACGTGATGAGCGTTAACTTAGACCAACCCAACTTCTCGACGTTTTATTTAATGTGCACCCCAAACCCCATGTAATACAAACAAAGAAAGTGATTTGAAATTATGATCGTTTGTTTAACAATTTTCATCTTAAGTTGAATAAAATTCTGAGAATTAAATGTTCAATTGGCAAGGTATAAAATTATAAGAAATTTGCCATCGTAATTTCATTTTATTCGATTTACGTTTTTGTTTAAAGAGACATTCATCGGTACGCTTTCACGACAAACGGACTGTAATCGCAGAATAACACGAGTGAGTCACGAAAGCGATGAGCAGTGATAAGCACATCACAATTTACAACATTCGCACCCACGGACGACAGTTTGTTTTAATTCATTTACATTGAATGTTCCATACACCTATGTCACTTTGGGTTTAACTTGTAATTTTAAATTTACAATGGGTTATACCAGTATTGTATTAGCCGTTGATTATGTTTTAGCTATATTGTCTTACATAAATAAATCTGTAATTAATGAAAGAAAATTTTGTTTCCTTTTGTTTCAATAATGAATATTACCAGGTCTTACTTGGCTCACGCTAAATAAGAAAACATGCCTCTGTGCAAACACTTGTGATTGAGGTACTTTCAATAGCTCTAATCCTTTGTTTCGGGTTCGGCGACTGGGATTAGGTTGCGTAAGCGAGCGACCCGAAGCGAGCGACTGAAGCCCGCTTGGAGTTTGAGCACCCACCTATAGTGATGTGAAATATTCGTCGTGGGGACAGAAAGTCTTGAAATCCTGTAGAGGTAGGACGACTTCAAGGATTCTTCGGAAGGGCGACAGAGGACCAGACAGGTAAGTATTTCCATATCTATTTGGAAGAAAATATGCATCTTCATGGATATTTGTTTAATATACAGTGCACACTCATTCTCTCATAGAACACAGCCATTTAGGTATAGATGGGAAAGGTTGATACTGGTTTCTGCATGTAAACGGAGTGGTAGTGTTGTCTAGTTATTCAAGTATTGGCACGTCATGTTCAGTACCATTGTTCGAGTCCTCACTTAAGTACTATGCCCCACGCCTACTTAACGCTGGAAAATTGTCCAAAGCGGCAGAAAACCACACTTACTCGCTGTTGTTAATCCAATCTACATCCGAGAGAAATGTGATTACTGATGCTTATGCATGACTCATTTCTTTCAGACGCAGGAACCCTGGCACACTCTGGATTTGGTGTTGGTCACTCTAAACCCTTCCACCTGGACTTTAGTACACTGACTTTCCGAGGGTCCGATGGGATGAGCTTTTGTCTCATGGTGGCTCCATTGTGCGTCTGCTCTCCGCGTAGCCCCCTGCCGAGCGTACATGGAGTAGGTTCGGTGCTAGGGCCTGACTGTACAGTCAGGATGGTTGTTACAGCAACCCAACTAGTTTAGGGTTGGCACACTCTGTGGCCCCAGTCTTTTCAGCACCCCAAGTAGACCCAATGCTGACTGCACTTGACTGGTAGATTAGGGGTTAGTGTAGATAGGGTCCCCTTCGTGCATGCCCTGTACGATGCTATCTATAGATAGTATAACTTAGTGTTAACCCACCATTCCGTCCTTCAATAGGTAGTTCGAGACAAAGCAAGTCCCGGATGGTCACTTTGAAAGTCAGTGTACTGGCCACCTGCTGGTAAAGTATTCACTATTTCAGTTTAAAACTTAAATTAAATTTTGTTTTTCACGTCCCGATATATTTGCTTTGCATGTAAATGTAAGGGGATTGTCGAATAACCGAATGGTTAAAGCGTTCGCTCATGACGATCCAAACAACCCGATTTCGATTTCCCATATCTGAATGATGTGTGAAGCATATGTGTTGTTTCTCACCGTGATATAGCTAGTATATTGCTGAAAGCGGTGTAAAAAGTACACTCATGCAGTCATAATCTGTGTGAGAAGCATAAATTATGTAAAGTGTTCTTTGCCTTTTTAAGTAGAACCGTTGCTTACGCATGCAACTGTTCCTTTCAAACAATCTTTTGAATAAACCATAACATGCAATGCATCCTTGTTTATCTTGACGTCTACTGCAAAATTACAACTTGAGTTTCATGTTTGAGATTTTACGTGTAGGCATATAAGTTGCATTTATGCACACAGTAAGTGCCAGCGATGTAAACTATATTCTATTTACTGTTATGAGCAGGGATGCCATCTACCTGGGGGCGGAAATGGACCCTGAAGTCCCCCAGAGGCAGGACGACTGCCAAGAAGATATTCCGTGGACAGAAGTGGATCAAGGCCTATTCTGGCGGCAGGACAACGACCACAAAGCCGCCAGACTACCAGGAAGGCAAGTTCTCCAAACTATCTTTTGAAGACAACATACAATATATTCTTGTTGACAATGACGTCATGAGCAAGTTACAACTTGTGTTTCAGGTTACAGCGTTTTCCTGATCAAAAAGCATATGCTTTTAATATATATTATCTATGTAGTAAGTATCAGTGATATGAAACATTAACCTATTCGTTATCGTTACTATTAGGAACGTGGATGCCATCGTCCTGGGGGCGGAAATGGACCCTGAAGTCCCCCAGAGGCAGGACGACTGCCAAGAAGATATTCCATGGATAGACGTGAACCATGGATTCTTCGGAAGGGTGACAGAGGACCAGACAGGCAGGTGTTTTCAACTCTATTTCGAAGAAAATATTTGTTTCATACATAGTGCACACTAATTCTCTCATAGTATTCAGCCATTTAGGAGTGAGTGAGTTTAGTTTTACGCCGCACTCAGCAATATTCAGCTATAAGGTGACGGTCTGTAAATAATCGAGTCTGGACAAGACACTCCAGTGATCAACAACACGAGCATCGATCTGCGCAAATGGGAACCGATGACATGTTTCAACCAAGAAGTCAGCGAGTCTGACCACCCGATCCCGTTAGTCGCCTCTTACGACAAGCATAGTCACAGCCATTTAGGTATAGATGGGAAAGGTTGATACTGGTTTCTGCATGTAAACGGAGTGGTAGTGTTGTCTAGTTATTCAAGTGTTGGCACGTCATGTTCAGTACCATTGTTCGAGTCCTCACTTAAATACTATGCCCCACGCCTACTTAACGCTGGAAAATTGTCCAAAGCGGCAGAAAACCACACTTACTCGCTGTTGTTAATCCAATCTACATCCGAGAGAAATGTGATTACTGATGCTTATGCATGACTCATTTCTTTCAGACGCAGGAACCCTGGCACACTCTGGATTTGGTGTTGGTCACTCTAAACCCTTCCACCTGGACTTTAGTACACTGACTTTCCGAGGGTCCAATGGGATGAGCTTTTGTCTCATGGTGGCTCCATTGTGCGTCTGCTCTCCGCGTAGCCCCCTGCCGAGCGTACATGGAGTAGGTTCGGTGCTAGGGCCTGACTGTACAGTCAGGATGGTTGTTACAGCAACCCAACTAGTTTAGGGTTGGCACACTCTGTGGCCCCAGTCTTTTCAGCACCCCCAGTAGACCCAATGCTGACTGCACTTGACTGGTAGATTAGGGGTTAGTGTAGATAGGGTCCCCTTCGTGCATGCCCTGTACGATGCTATCTATAGATAGTATAACTTAGTGTTAACCCACCATTCCGTCCTTCAATAGGTAGTTCGAGACAAAGCAAGTCCCGGATGGTCACTTTGAAAGTCAGTGTACTGGCCACCTGCTGGTAAAGCATTCACTATTTCAGTTTAAAACTTAAATTAAATTTTGTTTTTCACGTCCCGATATATTTGCTTTGCATGTAAATGTAAGGGGATCGTCGAATAACCGAATGGTTAAAGCGTTCGCTCATGACGATCCAAACAACCCGATTTCGATTTTCCATATCTGAATGATGTGTGAAGCATATATTTGTTGTTTCTCACCGTGATATAGCTGGTATGCTGGTGAAAGCAGTGTGAAAACGACACTCATGCAGTCGTAGTATGTGCTGGAAGTATCAATTATGCTACAGAATACTGTTTACCTTTATTAGCAGAAGCCACTGTGTTCTTCCAAACGATCTTTTAAAGAAAACATACAGTGCCTCCTTGTGTACAATGACGTCTACTGCCAAGTCACAACTTTATTTTCGTGTTTGAGATATGTTCTCATGGAATCATATATTTTGCATTTATGCACACAGTACAAATGATGTAAAATATGTTTACCTTTATTATCAGGAGCGTGGATGCCATCTACCTGGGGGCAGAAATGGACCCTGAAGTCCTCCAGAGGTAGGACGACTGCCAAGAAGATATTCCATGGACAGAAGTGGATGAAGGATTCTTCTGGAGCAGGATGTGGATGTTTTACTGTTCGGATATTTTGTGACAATGTACTCTGCGTGTCTACTACTGTAAACCCTCCAGTAGAATAGGTAGCGTTGCATACGTTGAGGGAACACGGTTCCAGAGTTTTTTTCTCAAAAATGTTTCTTATCTCTGGTTTTACGTGTCGGGCTTCAGTTATCTTTGACCTTGTTCAAATCTCAAATTTGATCAAGATCGATTTAGACACACATTCTGCGACAACAATGTTGGTGTTTATGTTCGAGGATTTGGTACTGTTCCATGTTGGGAATGATGACATTAATAAAACATAATCTGCACACCTGGCCCAATTGTACTTGTTTGTTTTGCTGTTTTGTTTATGAAACTTGTAAACTCGAGAAGAATTGTTTTTGTCCATGGAAATCGGATGTGCACGACTTTATCGCCATGTAGAATTTTAGCCATATACTGCCATGCACTGCTAAACACCGCCAACACAGAAACACGTCACGAAACAAGTCCAACATTAAAACAACAGATCAATACACGGGAGTATTCTATTGTCTACAAACCAGAACTTACAATACAAAAGCCTATCAACATTACTAGATCACATCGCACAGACCTTTAGTTCAATGTATGTACTAAACAATCCAGTGGTGTCTGTAGATGAGACAAGACATTAAATGAAAAGCTCCCACCAACATCCAACACTCTAGAATATTACATTGAGCAAGTAAACAACCAAGTGCATGTTTGCCAATCATATTCCTTAACCAGTTGACCATGGTTGGAGCATTTGTGATGGTCAGCGTATCCCTATTCTGGTGTTCTGATGTCGAGAGATGCTGCTCCCCATGGATTGGTTGAACTGACACAGAGTAAATGCAATAAAGTCAGTATGCCATCAGAGAGAGATCTATATCAAAGCAGATAAACTGAACAAATTGTAAGCTTCTGAATGTATCAAAAGTGATTAACAGTTATCTGACAGACCATCTGAATAGCTACTACGAGAGCTTAGAGGCAGTTATCGATCGTGAAGCATAGTTTTCTAATACTCTGGATACTGCTATTTCATCAACTAGTTTAGGAATGTATAGTTTTTATTAACCATAACATTGAAGTTAGTTTTTTTCTAAACTGTGTTAAACATGTGACACCAAATGAATTGTTTGTTAGTTCTCTGCTCTGTATAGGCACTAAAACTACAACGGTGGCCATCTTGGCAACCATTTTTGAATTTTGGGTAATATCAAGTTATTCCATGTAACATGTTGTCAGTCTAGAAGTAAACAGGAAACAAAATCTCGTCTCAAAGAGTAAGCTGTAAAACATTATATTATCACGACATGACCATACAAAATCACCTGTTTTATGTCCGAGTCACCACTCTAGAAGATACAAGTGTCAAAAAACATAAAAAGTATCAACATTGGCCGTAAATGGACACATTTGGTGTTAATTTTTATGTAAATGTAACTGCCGAGAAGACAATTCAAAATGGTGGTCATTTTCACTATTTTCAAAAGCAAATATATGTCTAAAAAATATACAATCTTTAGCAATACACAAAAGTCACAATGTCAGTGATCAGATTGATATTAGTAAAACTATCCATGATTAACTTTGAGATGTTGTCGGCCAGCAAACCAAATGTCATGAAAATGCTCACAAAACTCCACCACATAAAATGGCCTGTGAAAACCTGAGTATTAAAGGCCTTTTCATGAGCCAAAGACATCATACTAACTGAAGAGAGTGTCAAACAAACTCAGTACTGGGGAGACTATGGCATCACCTGTTTTATGTCCGAGTCACCACTCTAGAAGATACAAGTGTCAAGAAACATAAAAAGTATAAACATTGGCCGTAAATGGACACATTCGGTGTTAATTTTTATGTAAATGTAACTGCCGAGAAGACAATTCAAAATGGTGGTCATTTTCATTATTTTTAAAAGCAAATATATGTCCAAAAAACATATACACCCTTTAGCAAAACACAAAAGTCACAATGACAGTGATCAGATTGATATAAGTAAAACTATCCATGATTAACTTTGAGATGTTGTCGGCCAGCAAACCAAATGTCATGAAAATGCTCACAAAACTCCACCACATAAAATGGCCTGTGAAAACCTGAGTATTAAAGGCCTTTTCATGAGCCAAAGACATCATACTAACTGAAGAGAGTGTCAAACAAACTCAGTACTGGGGAGGCATCAGATTTTTCATCTGCCTCCTCCTGTACTACTTCAATACCCTTGGATACAGCAAAGGGGTTCACCTTTTACGGTGTCTTGTCAGGAGTCTCGATCACAAGGAAAAGCGGCCAATACTCAATCGATGCAGAAGGTCTGTGATCAGTATCAATAGGGTCAATTTCAAGTGGACATTTTGGGCTTTGGGGCGGAATTTCATAGCTATAAACCATGGTTAGTGTAATATGGTTCATCATCCGAGCCACTCACCCACCACGGAGTATCACACGGACAATGCTAAAAGCAAGTGGGTCTCCAACTTACAGCACCAAGGATAACCGGATGATCTACTCCAGCAGAAGGATTAATATTAATATTTCCACCAGATTGACCCATGAGCCATATTAACTACGAGGTCGAAAATATCGGGGTTCATATTTTTCATACGATGACCTAGGGGAAAATATTACTTTGTCATGGTGAGGTGATATCGTGAGCAATGCAAGGACGCCACGTCTCCTCTATAACGTTGCGTTCTAAATGAGGCCATTGTGGGTAACCAGCCCATGTTTGAAAGTTGAGTTTGGTAATAGATAGGCACACTCGTGCCTAAATATCTGTATATCCCTCGCTTCCGTTCGGGGAATACCAACATTCCAATTTGTGTCGTAAACATAGTTTCACATTAATTAGCAACAGCCTTAACAATAATAAGCGTATTGTATCGTGCTTACGTCAACTTTCAGGGTGTATTGCTCTCTGTAGACAGGTGTAAGTAGTGGTAGGTTGTCAAAGTTAGATGTAAATGGAAAATTAATGTCAGTTTCCTTGTATCTGAACGTTAGATCGTTTGTTAGCGTTGGCGGCTATTTTAGTGAATTCTTTAAGAATAATTCGGATTTAATGCAAGGCGATGTTTTGTCTCCAATTCTATTTTCATTTTATCTCAGTGATTTTGAGACCCCCTTTTTGAAGATAACTGAATTTCTTATAAATGTAAATCCCTAAGTATTTTTCTGTTACTGTATGCAGACGACGTGTCCTAATTTCTGAATCAGTTGATGGTTCACAAAAGCAGTTAGATTCGTTGTTGAATTACTCCACTGAAGTTAAAAAACTATACATGTAATTCTATGGCTTATGCAGAATTGGGTCGTCTCCCTCGCATATATCAGAGACAATTTAACATGATAAAGTATTGGTTCAGGTTGCTTCACACAAATGATCTTATCCTTCGAAATCATTATGAATGTCTTTTGTGAGAAGTAAAGAACCATCGTGTTAATAGCTGGGCGTATCAGGGGAACAATGTTTAATCTAACATTGGTATCAATGAATTATGACATAGAGATGAAGTATGTCCTGCATACCTACCTTCTTACATACGCTGTTTCGATCAAGCATCTCAAGAGACTGTTGTTATTTATCCAATTGATCAGAATGTGTAATTTATATAAATATTATTGATATTTGCACTCTGCTGTATTACCTATGTAAAGCTATCCCGCACATCTTCGGGAAATATTTATCTAAATTCCGACGTAACTCTCGTAATTCAACGATAGAAACAGCATGTTGAAATAACAGAAAGGAACTATGTTTTTTGTGAAGACGACATTGAAGACGAGTTTTATATTAGTATGTCGCTATTTTATTAATTACAGAAAACTGTACATAAAACCATATTACTACAGATGCCATATTACTAACATATAAAACCATATTAGCACAATGCATAAACGCATTCAACTTGTAAGTGTTAGAAATGTAAAAACAGTTGTGTAATTTAGGTGAATATTTGTATAAAGCTTCTTGTCTCAGAAATGAAATGATGCTAAATAATAAGATATTTTCTGTACATTCTACATTATAATCAATGTTTCGTCATCCACCTGTGCCAACTTTCGTCTTTGTAGGCACCACTGATTGTCTGTAAAGGTAAATTATGAGTCTCAATCTGACATGGGCACTCATACAATGGTATAATACATCACTTCATATCATGGTATAATACATCACTTCATATAATGGTATAATACATCACCTGAATCATCCAAACGTTCATCGATAGGTAGGGGTGGCCATTCTTCACTCAGTCGTGTTTGCATTATCCCAAGATTGATACTAAATGTGATTTCAGACACGTGTAAGGAGGAACCATTGTTACACCATTCAGTAAGTTAGACTGGTTTAACGGAATGAAATCGATGACGAAACAAAACAGATTGGAATAAGCAAGGCAGGATGAATGAGGTCTTTAACACGAGCCGAACCTAACTATGGGAAATTGGCGTGGGGCTGTTTTGGAAATAACACAATGCAATTTGTGTCAGCGGTTTCTGGAAAGCAAATTACGAGTTACTGGAGAAGCGATAGATTTAATGCCTTTCAAATACACGACAAGTTGTACCACGGGGCGTTCAGATCATTCCGACTTTAAACACGTTTTCTTTCAACATAACCGTTCTGGTGACTTTTCCTTTCTGTGCAGTCATTCTTGTGAACTGGTGGATGTTTTGGTGTACTCTTGTATGAAGGTGGCAGTGCGCAATGCATTGGTGGATGTGATGGTGGTGGCTCATATATACCGATGGTGGTGCCCAGTGCATTGGTGGATGTTGTGGTGTACTGATGTATGCCGGTGGCGGTGCGCCATGCATTGGTGGATGTTGTGGTGTACTCATGTATATCGATGTCGGTGTCCCATACTTTAGTGGATGTTGCGGTGCACTGAGGTATGCAGCTGCCGGTGTGAGATTCATTAGTGGATGTGATGGTGGGTGTCTCATGTATGCCGGTGGCGTCAGACGATGCATTGGTGGATGTTGTGGTGTAATCATGTATGTCGGTGGTTTTGCCCCATGCATTGGTGGATGTGATGGTGTCCTCATGTATGAAGGTGGCCGTGTGCCATGCATTGGTTGATGTTGTTGTGTACTCATGTATGTCGGTGGCGGTGTGCCATGCATTAGTGGATGTTGTGGTGTACTCATGTATGCCGGTGGCGATGCGCAATGCATTGGTGGATGTGGTGGTGTACTCATGCATGCCGGTGGTGGTGCGCCAAGCATTGGTGGATCTTGTGGTGTCCCATGTAGTGCCGGTGGCAGTGCGCCATGCATTGGTGGATGTTGTGGTGTACTCATGTAAGTCGGTGGCGATGCACCATGCATTGATGGATGTTTTGGTGTACTCATGTATGCCGGTGGTGGTGCCCCATGCATTAGTGGATGTGATGGTGGTGTCCCATGTATGCGGGTGGCGGTGCACCATGCATTGGTGAATGTTGTAGTGTACTCATGTATGCCAGTGGTGGTGCCCCATGCATTGGTGGATGTTTTGGTGTACTCACGTATGTCGGTGGTGGTGTCGGTGGTGGTGCGCCATACTTTGGTGGATGTTGATGTGTACTCATGTATGCCGTTGGCGGTGCACCATGCATTGCTAGATTTTGTGGTGTACTCCTGTATGCCGGTGGCGGTGCACCATGCATTGGTGTATGTGATGGTGGTGTGTCATGTATGCCGGTGGTGGTGCGCCATGCGTTGGAGGATGTTGTGGTGTACTCATGTATGCTGGTGGCGATGCGCAATGCATTGGTGGATGTGGTGGTGTACTCATGCATGCCGGTGGTGGTGCGCCAAGCATTGGTGGATCTTGTGGTGTCCCATGTAGTGCCGGTGGCAGTGCGCCATGCATTGGTGGATGTTGTGGTGTACTCATGTAAGTCGGTGGCGATGCACCATGCATTGATGGATGTTTTGGTGTACTCATGTATGCCGGTGGTGGTGCCCCATGCATTAGTGGATGTGATGGTGGTGTCCCATGTATGCGGGTGGCGGTGCACCATGCATTGGTGGATGTTGTAGTGTACTCATGTATGCCAGTGGTGGTGCCCCATGCATTGGTGGATGTTTTGGTGTACTCACGTATGTCGGTGGTGGTGCGCCATACTTTGGTGGATGTTGAGGTGTACTCATGTATGCCGTTGGCGGTGCACCATGCATTGGTAGATTTTGTAGTGTACTCCTGTATGCCGGTGGCGGTGCGCCATGCATTGGAGGATGGTGTGGTGTACTCATGTATGTCGGTGGGAAAGTGCGATGCATTGGTGGATGTGATGGTGGTGTCTCTTGTATGAGGGTGCTGGTGCCCCATGCATTGGTGGATGTTGTGGAGTACTCATGTAAGTCGATGGCAGTGTGTGATGCATTGGTGGATGTGATGGTGGTGTCTCTTGTATGAGGGTGCTGGTGCCCCATACATTGGAGGATGTTGTGGTGTCCTCATGTATGCCGGTGGCGGTGCCCCATGCATGGGTGGATGTTCTGGTGTACTCACGTATGTCGGTGGTGGTGCACCATACTTTGGTGGATGTTGAGGTGTACTCATGTATACCGTTGGTGGTGCACCATGCATTGGTAGATTTTGTATTGTACTCCTGTATGCCGGTGGCGGTGCGCCATGCATTGGTGTATGTGATGGTGGTGTGTCATGTATGCCGGTGGCGGTGCGCCATGCATTGGAGGATGTTGTAGTGTACTCATGTATGTCGGTGGCAATGTGCGATGCATTGGTGGATGTGATGGTGGTGTCTCTTGTATGAGGGTGCTGGTGCCCCATGCATTGGTGAATGTTGTGGTGTACTCATGTATGCCTTTGCCGGTGCGGCATGCATTGGTGGATGATGGTGGTGTGCTCATGTATGCCAGTGGCGGTGCACCATGCATTGGTGGATATGATTGTGCTGATTTATGTATAAGGGTGGTGGTGCCACATGATTTAGTGGATGTGATGGTCGTGTCTCATGTATGCTGATGGCAGTGGACGATGCATTGTTGGATGTTGTGGTGTACTCATGTATGTCGGTGGTGGTGCGCCATGCATTGGTAGATGTTGTTGTGTACTCATGTATGCCGTTGGCGGTGCGCTATGCATTGGTGGATGTGATGGTGGTGGTTTATGTATGCCTGTGGTGGTGCCCCATGGATTGGTGGAGTGAGTGAGTGAGTGAGTTTAGTTTTACGCCGAACCCAGCAATATTCCAGCTATATGGCCGCGGTCTGTAAATAATCGAGTCTGGACCAGACAATCCAGTGACCAACAACATGAGCATCGATCTGCGCACTTGGGAACCGATGACATGCGTCAACCAAGTCAGCGAGGCTGACCACCCGATCCCGTTAGTCGCCTCTTACGACAAGCATAGTCACCTTTTATGGCAAGCATGGGTTGCTGAAGGCCTATTCTACCCCGGGACCTTCACGGGACTGGATTGGTGGATGTTGTGGTGTATTCATGTATACCGGTGGCGGTGGATGATCCATTGGTGGATGTTGTGGTGTACTCCTGTATATCGGTGGCAGTGTCCCATGCATTTGTGGATGTCATGGTGGTGTCTCATGTATCAGGGTGCTGGTGCCCCATGCATTGGTGCATGTTGTGGTGTACTCATGTATGCCGGTGGCAGTGCACCATGCATTGGTGGATGTTGTGGTGTACTCATGTATGTCGGTGGCGTTTTGGCATGCATAGGTGGATGTTTTCCTGTCCTCATCTATACCGGTGGCAGTGCGCCATGCATTGGTGGATGTGATGGTTGTGTCTCATGTATGAGAGTGCTGGTGGTGCATGCATTAGTGGATGTTGTACTGTACTCATGTATGCCGGTGGCGGTGCGCCATACACTGGTGGATGTTGTTGTGTACTCATGTAAGTCGGTGGCGGTGCACGATCCATTTATGGATGTTATGGTGTACTAACGCAGAAGAAAAAAAATTGATTTACAAATTTACAAAATTTAAATGTGATATTTACAAACGTTTGCAACGATTGTAAAGGTGATGTTTACAAGGCTTGTAAATGTTTGGAAATTTAGGAAGGATTTTACCACTACTTCTTTCAATTTTGCCATTTCTCAAGAATCCCCTTGACTCTTCAAACTGACTAATTTATTATTTCTTTCGTTCTGTTAAAGTTCTTACTGTTGATATGCACAATGGATCTTGCATGTGACATATTTAGTCATGAAAACTAAAGGAATAAGCCATATTTTGTGTAGTCCATTTGTGCTTTATATCAATGCAACTGCGTCTGGTGCGTGAAAACATGAAAGTTCATGTGTACGGCCAGCATTGATCCATATACAAAATACTTGTGCCTGTTAAAACAGATGTCTTGCCTTTGTTCGAGATCATCATCCTAAGCTCATTCCGGTGATTTTACCACTCTACTCCATGGGAACTATATGCATTCTCTAAATAACACCTGTCACTAGACCTTTTATGTTGGTGCTCATTAACGGTGTTATGCAATTGGCGTTTTCAAGAAATCTCAAAAACATGTCAATAGATAATTGGTTGTGATGTCAGTACGTGTGGATTGGAGCAAGTAGTCAAATGAGTTAATAAAAATCATTGTGTAACAAGATTTATATAATCATTTACAAGAATTATGTTACAGAATATTTAAATGGTGCGTGCCGGTCTATCATTTGTTTGTTTATGTTCGGCGTACATGAATTTTTAATTTATTATTCATACATAAAACATAACTTACATAACTGTACAATCTGCTTTGCATTTGGTGACTTTCGTGAATATAAGAAATTCTTAAAGTGCTACACAATCATACATCATCAGTGGCAACAGTGATAGTTCACTTCATACACAACTGACCCAACAAGATGGGAAAAAACTTTTCCATACTCTGTTATGGTCTTCCTTTCTGCTTGAAGATGGTTTTTTTTGTCTTAAGTCTATGGTTACTTCGGTGAGCATCCACAATTTTACCATCAAGACACCAAAAATAATTATCTTACCAATAACATTCTCGTAAATGCTCTTTATTGATACAATTAGTTTGTATGTGTGGAATGCACTTTACAAAGGTAAATAAACCAGAGTTCTAATGCAAGATTATCATATGACAAACCACGAGGTTAATTCTTCAATCATATATAGTATCAAATCTAAAAGAAGCAGCGACGAAGAGTTAGGCAGATCTTAAGATGGACAGATTATTAAGATCAGATAATTCACTATTTCCATATAAGATTATCTTCAAACTTTACCCATGTTTGTTATTCAAATGTATATACATATGTGACAACACATGCTGCATTTAAATTTTGTATTGTATGTTGTATGGTACCGGTGTCGATATAAACTGTAAAGCTGTTCACAATCCCATGTCAATTTTTACCAATAAAAAACAAACACAATAATTATGCACAAAAATGAGATGTGTAAATCATTCCCTCTGCTGGTGATGGCTGTGTGGGATTAATTAAGCGACCAAACCCAGTTGAGCATGCCTTATAATTCTCTTACTCTTAAAATAAACAACTTCAGTCCAAAGAGGATACCACTAGTGGGATTATTTGGCCGATTTGAGTTAGTGTTTTGATAACGCTTAGTCTTGATGAACAATAGTCTATTTCAACAACATATTCAATCGGTAAAATTCATATTAAAGTGACATACCTTTATTTACATGTTTCACAAACCGTTGTGTACACGTGCACTGTCCAGTGTATTTCTTGGTTGGAGAAGTTACAGAGAGGAAAAGTAACTCAAAGTAATTTGATGACCTTTTGAGATCTAAATACATATATGAACACCCGATGGGAAAATGCAGTTGATCATTGCACACCAACATACGAACTTTTTTGCTATCGTGAATTTGAGACTCTACATCTACAAAGCCGTTCAGAATGTCTGTCAGCGATATTTCTTCAGAGGGCACATTCAGCTCAGGTGAGTATATTGCAGATGATGCAAGTATATTATTTGTAAAATCAGTAAGGCAACCCTGATGATGCCATGTATTCCTTCAGCAGAATGGTTGTTGAGAAATCTTACACTCAAGACTACCATATCATTTAGCAGGGAGCTCAATATACAGAGTCGTAGAGTATCCCTGCCATTCAGTAAGTGTTTAGTATATTGAATCACGATATGAGAACAACAGCCCGACTAATTGGCTGATCAAAGGTTTATTACATGTCATAAATATCCTTCCTGGGACTTAATCAGGCTATGGGGGTGGAATATATTCCCCAGGTAACACCAGCTGTTTTTTGTGGTTGAGCTGAAGGATTACCTGTTGCATGTAATTTCAATCGTAATGTATAATCAGTATAAGACTGATTTGGGACATATTCTTACAGATGTAAAATGTTCTGTTTTATGTTTGAAGAGATCGGTTTCATAAAAAACAACAATGACGGAGCAATACAGACTAATCCCAGTATTCATGCATATACATATTTTGGGTTCCCTTATCACACGTCATTATATGGATGGAATAGTGACTTTAATAGATATATCCTTTTAAAAATCGTTAAGGCATTTCAAAATCAAATTTAACACAAATATACTTTAAAAACTAAATTGATTGTTTATTCCTTTGTAAATGTTTGTAACGTTTTCAGACAAGATATTCTTATACGATGTTGTATTAGCAGTAATTCGACTTTATTTAAGACTTTAGTTGTAATACCTGCTAGTCATTTTGTTAGGTTTTTCAAAATGCTAATTGCATTTTCCCCATGAATTTACTTTCACAGACAACTGTGAGGCAGGCTCTACGGAATGCTGAGTCTGTAGAAGGAATGACCCTAAATCAACCACAGAAAGTAAGAATATACTTTAATATGATTTAAATACAGTAACTGCAAGAGTTTCAATGCATTAAACCATTCAACAAGTAAAACTTCAGGTGTTTCTACAATAACCTCGACATGAATTTATCTTCATTGTGCTGACAATAAATTTAGAATTGTATTTTTTAGGTTGGAAACAGGACAGAATAAGGACGCTGAGACAGCTCTCCCTGTTATTCCGCACGCTGAGTTTCAAGGTATTGCAGTTCTTCTTATTGCTCTGTCCTATATGCAACAGTGCACAACAAAAAATGAGCGCAACCCACTGTCATATAAATAAGAATGCTCATTTCCTGAGCTGCAAAGAGTAAAATTATGTAACAAAATGTGATGTTCATGGGCGATTTTGTTCAACCGTTTGAATCGGGTGCATGTGTTTGGTGACGACTTCTTGCTATAATTCTGTAATCACTCTGTAGTATACGTCAGTTTTATTGAAACATAAAGTTTCTGTCAGGGTATTGTATTTTGTTTGTTGCAGTGGCTATGACAAGGTGTTTGCAGACAAAAAAGGAAACCGTCTCAAGAAAGAAAAACAACCCAAACAAACACAATGATGTCATGAGAAGAAGTTCCAGAAAAACTACAGTAAGTAAACATGAAAACCAATTTAAGTAGCTTTCGGGAATCAAGAATTAGATGAAAAATTTTTAAGAGCATGCACTACATAACTTGGCTTACCATCAATTAGAAAGGAAGAAGGCATGTTAATTGATGAATCTTAACTGAGATGATATCAATTAACAAGGTATTAGGCCTTGTTAATTAATGAACCCTTACTGGCATGACTTGCTCATCAATGAACAAGGGATTAGGCCTTGTTATGTGTTGAGGCTTTGTTCAAGGCTGGGAGATACAGTAACAATCACCCCACGGTATTAATCCGTGTGATCTTTCAAAGGAGAAAAAAGGTTGTACCATACAACACCTGTGTTCTAATGTACTAAATACACAAGTATCAATAATACCTGCTATGAGATTATGAAAATAACCATTGATTCTATTTTCACATTGGTTTACCATTCACTTAATGCAAGTATAATCATATTGACTGTTTTCTTCAGAAATCGAGTCGAAGGGATGCAACGGGCAGACCTCCCCAGCCATAAGAAAGCAAAATATGAACAAGTATTAAAGAATGCACAACTACAATGCTACCCCATTGTTTTTGATTGTATATTTGATAATAATGTGTAACATATTTTCCGTAAATTTGTAAATGGAATGTTTTTGTATGAAATTTAATCTTCCACTTGATATAATCTGTAAATAGACATCTAGTGTAAGCTTGACACTGTTTATTTGTTTCGGGATAATTTAATTTGCATGAAAGACGGGAGTATTATAAACGTGAAACAAATTCCGCATTAAAGAATAGCATTTCCATCAACAGTGCAGTATTGACCATGGAGCACTATCAAGCGAACATCAAATTTATTTCAATGTTATGATATGCTAAATTCCTTGTTCACGCGTCATAAACCAAATTCAGCACATTACAACTTTCACCACCTAAACAACCCACTCCTCGGCGCATTATCGCGATGATGACACTGCAAGATGTCAAACCAGCCTACAACTCCTCAGAAACAATTTCAAAATGTTTTTTTATCCACTTTTTTATGCAATAAAGTTGTAGCAGAGTAGCGAGGGAAATGGAAGCAGTGTGACTCGCCACACCTCAAATATGGTTCCTATGCCATGTGAATAAACTGACAATGCACAAAGTCGAACGAAGGCCATTCTGTGTTTTCACAGACACAAGGTGGATAAGAACTTACTAGTATTTGGCGTTACCACTATTGATCACGAGATAAAAAAAACAAACCAAACATATGAAATATCAACATGTCAAATATTCCACCACTATAAGTATTAGTAACATATATTCCATTTTATCAGTTCTGCTGTTTGTAAGAAAATACTAAAATTACAAGCATACAATCGCGATTCAGAAGTGCAATATGTTGTACCAGGGAGCCTATATAGAGTATTGTAGAGTATCCCTGGTTGTACATGGACTTTCGTCCCTCGTAACGAAGCCCGCGGGAGACCAAACCCAGTCATAATGGTGGATGTGCACTCAAGTGTAACGATGGCTACCGATTGTCTGCTTCATTTGCTGATACGCCGAGGGCTCATAAGGTGGGGCCCATAGTGTGTTCAGAAAGATGATGTGTTTGATGGGCATTTTAGAAGTATGGCGAGTCACAAGAAAGTAAGATTCTTTATGGATAACAACTTTTTGTATTGTATATGATGCGTCGTTTCACTATGGATTGATGTACCGTTGTCAAACAAAACCATATACACTATGTTGTTATCCATAAAGAATGTATGTAGAGATGTTGGGTTTTGTAAACCCATCTCTGAATTTGCGTTCGATCCAATCAAAAATCATCTCAGTAGAGATGGTGAACGACTGGAAACTGTAATCCGTCCAAGTACAAAGCAGGACTTGAAACTGACAAGCGTTTGCACCAGTTTCCGTGAGATCCAGTCATCCGAGAAAAACACCTGCTTAATTACATACTGTGGCTGAGACAGGACTCGGATGCATGAGTCATCAATCAATTTATTTTGTTTATGGCGTATAGCCTGATAGGTGTTAAGTTTAAATTGCATGTGGTCAATGATTGAAGCTGTGCATTGCATATTGTCTTTAGCAGACAGGCAGCCATACATATAGGTGTCAATAAACCACACATTAAGCTTTCTCTGTAATAGAGGCTTCTTCTTACAATCAACATGTTTTTTTATGTAACGAGTAGATTATTTACTTGTTTGTGTACACAACCAAGATTAGACTACTGCTCACGATCTCATACTCCGGGCATGCATACTGTTTCAAGCTCCGTGAACCTATTCACTGCGCATGCGGTATGGGCGCAGCGCAGCACAACTGTTGAAACAACTTCTTCCCCCAGCGCTGGGGGAAATTTAGTGAATCGCTTGAACTCCGAATTCGCGGTTTTTTTCCATCGCGTTTTTTTCTTTATAGGTTGAATTGGCATTTTTTATGATTTGTTTCGGTAACTGCATACCAAAAGGTATCAGAATCTGCAAAGTTGTGTTTTCCTTTTTCATGTGACCTTTTAGAAAGTTTCGTTCCATGAGATAACCTATCAAAATAATACAACATATCAATAATGCCCTATGTTCCAGGGTGGGCAGTTCTCTCTGGAGGTCTTGATGTTTCTTTTTCTTTGGGAGCAGTGTCTGGCCAGCACTATGTTGCACCATGTTCAGTTTATTAATTTGCGTCTCTTGTCCAACATGAAATTTATCACCTCGAAAACGTTGGGATGGGCTTTTCCACCAAGTTACTTTAACCTCCCATGCCAACCTCCAACCTGTTATTTGTCCAGGGCACATTTCTGTCATGGGCTTCCATTCCTGAAGGTTATTGTTTAGTTATGTTAAATATAGCAGTATGTGTTAACTGCAACTAGCCCGTGTACAACAGGTGTAGTCCCACGAAGTCTAAAATTATTCAGTTGGCTTATGAGACTTCATGCCTCAACGATTTTATGGGATTGTGGTGGATTGTTGCTTGGCTGACCACAGAAAGGAAGAATCAATAGAAAGAACAAAAATCAAATATGATTGTGAAATATTTCAAAAGGTGACCTATTCCATCTGTATCACTGGTACTATTGGTAAAAGCTGGATCGACCACATGATTCATAGCAACATATACTGTCATGTGTTATGTTATCACAGCACAATCTCTATCATTTAGCATATTATCAGAGGTGACAAGGTGATATTGTTTATGGTTATTGTTATTCCCTTTTCTCAAACACAAAATGAATGGAATACTGAGTCGGAATTCTTTTCTAAACAGCTTGTGCATAGTGAAAGACACACCCATGCATCTTCACTCCACCGAACACTGTAGTAAGAGCATCAGCATCCTACCCCTAACAGAGTGACCCCTGTCCACTGAACAGTGGTCTGTCCCACTCTTATTTCACGCCCCAAATACCTCATTAATTATGTCGAGGGGTCAAACTGTAATTAGCCTTTGGGATTTATTAGTTGTGAATTTGAGGCCTTGCAGACCGTTTTACCATCACCCACCAGTTATCTCCCCTTGTGGATCTTTACAAATTTACTACCATGTTCCTTACATGATTAGCAGGTATGGATCCTTAAGACCATTCACCTGTAAAGGTCTGGAGAAAGGTGCGTCTCTTCATACATTTTATTTTCATGTTTTAGTGAGACTTTTAATAGGTTATGTGTATGCACGTGTTCATTCAATCGCAAAGATATTTTTGAATTTTTGTTACCTCACAAAATACATACACACCCTTTAAAGTTTATGCACGTTACAGTAATACTAAAATGTAAACTGCCAATTTTGCTCTTTATTATATATTTATTCGGGTTTCAAACTGCAGCTGTGATCGCCCGCATCCGATCAGTGCAGGGATTTGAGAAATCGATTACAACAAACTATCGTAGGATGTCATACATTTCTGCGGGAACTTCACAAGTTCCACGAACGAGGCAATATCTGAGCGTCCGGTAACTTGAAAATAGTCCTTGTCATACATAAAATCAAGGTTTCATCTTTACAGCAGTGATGTTCCTCGACGTCAGATTGAACGTTACACTGTGTAGTGACGTCAGGTTGGACGTTACAGTGTTTATCGACGTCAGATTATAGTCCAGGAGGAGGCAGCTGAAAACTCTGATGTCGTAGCTTCTCCAGTTTGATTGGGCTTGACACTATTTTCAGAAGGTATGATGTCTTGGGCTCATGAAAAGGCCCGTAATACTCTCAGATTTTTATTCACAGGCCATTTTATGTGGTAGGGGTCTGTGAGCATTTTCATGACATTTGGTTTGCTGCCCGACAACATCATGGATAGTTTTACTATTATCAATCAGATCACTTTCATTTTGACTTTTGTGCATTTCTAAAGGCTGTATAAATATATGTATGTATATAACATATTTTTGCTTTTGAAAATAATCAAATGGCCGCAATTTTGGCCGCCATCTTGAATTGTGTGTTGCCTTCTCGGCAGTTAAATTTACATAAAAGTTTACACCGAATGTGTCCATTTACATCCAATGTTGATACTTTTGATGTTTTTAACACTTGTCTCTTCTTGAGTGGTGGCTTGGGCACAAAACAAGTAATTTTGTATGGTCATGTCGTGGTAATATAATGTTTTACAGCTTATTCTTTCAGACAGGGGATTTTGACGATTCTCCGACATTTCATGGAAATATGAGGTTGTGATTTATTTATTGAAAGTTTACATTATTCTTGTTACTAGAATCAGGTGTTTTGTTTCCTGTTTACTTCTAGGGTGACAGCGTGTAATATGCAATTGTTTCATATTACCCAAAATACAACCTGGCTGCCAAGACTGCAGCCATTGTAGTGTTACTACTTATACATAGCAGAGGACTAAATTTGAACTGTTATATAAAACAAACAATTCATTTGGTGTCACATGTTTCACACAATATAGAAAAATACTAAATTCCAATGTCATGGTTAATAAAAGCTTCACATTCCTAACATATTTGATGAAATAACATTATCCAAAGTATTAGAAAACTATGCTTCACGATCGATTCTTGCTGTAGCTATTCAAACTGGTCTCTCAGATAACTCTTAATCACTTTTGATACATTCAGAAGCTTACAATTAACTCTCCTCTTCACTTTTTTCATATCATATGTTACATCATGTCAGAATTGGAGTCATCTACAAGGCAAGGCTGTTCGGGCATCATTCGCCTGCCATACAAAAAGACATGTCTCTGTGCACAATAAATCAGTCTATCTGCATTGACACAGATCTCTCTGCTGGCATACTGACTTTATTGTATTTACTAGACGTCAGTTCAACCAATCCACGGGGAGCAGAATCTCTCGACATCAGAGCACCAGAAAAGGGATAAGCTGACCGCCAGAAATGCCCCAACTATAGTCAACTGGTGAAGGAATGTAAATGGCCGCAGATGTTGTGTCTGGTGTGTTTCCAAACATGCACTTGGTAGTTTACTTGCTCAATGTGATATTCTAGATGTTGGTGGGAGCTTTTCATTTAATGTCTTGTCTCATCTACAGACATCACTGGATTGTTTGGTACATACATTGAACTAAAAGTGTGCGATGTGATCTGCTAATGTTGATAGGCTTTTGTATTGTAAGTTCTGGCTTGTAGTTATTATAATACGCCCGTGTACTGATGTATTTTTGTTTTAATGTTGGACTTGTTTTCTGATGTGTTTCTGTGTTGTCAGTGTCTAGCAGTGTCTAACAGTGTATGGCAGTGTATGGCAGTGTATGGCAAAAAACAAGCACTCTTACATGGCGATAAAGTCGGGCACATCTGATTTCCATGTACAAAAACAGTTTTTCTCGAGTTCACAACTTTCAAAAACAAAACAACAAAACAAACAAGTACAACTGTACCAGCTGTGCAGATTACGTTTTTTAATGTCATCATTCCCAACATGGAACAGTACCAAATCCTCGAACATAAACACCAACATTGTTGCCGCAGAATGTGTGTCTAAATTTACCTTGTTCAAATTTGAGATTTGAACAAGGTCAAAGGTAGCTGAAGCCCGACACGGAAAACCAGAGGTAAAAAATCTTTCTTGAGAAAGAAAACTCTGGAACCGTGTTCCCTCAAAGTATGCAGCGCTACCTATTCTACTGGAGGGTTTACAGTAGTAGACATGCATAGTACATTGTCACAAAATGTACGAACAGTGAAACATCCACATCCTGCTCCAAAAGAATGCTTGCTCCTCTTCTGTCCATGGAATGTCTTCTTGGCAGTCGTCCTGCCTCTGGGGACTTCAGGGTCCATTTCCGCCCCCAGGACAATGGCATCCATGCTCCTGATAATAAAAGTAAACATATTTTACATCATTGGTGCTATGTGTATTAATGCAAAATATATGCCTCCAAGAGATAAACGGCTCAAACATGAAACTAAAGTTGTGTGCCGTAGAGGTCATTGTAAACAAGGAGGCATGCTATGTTTTCTCTAAAAGATCGTTGGGAAAAACACAGTTGCTTCCTTCGGCGACGGTCCTACTAATAAAGGTAAATAATATTCTACATCATTTATACTTACCACACAGTGAGTGTTGTTTTCATGCCGCTTGTAGCAATATTCCAGCTATATCATGGTGAGAAACAACACATATAGGCTCCACACATCATTCCCATATGGAAAATCGAATTAGGATTGTTTGGAGCATCAAGAGAGAAAGCTTTAACCATTCAGTTATTCGACAATCCCCATAAATTTAAATGCAAAACAAACATGTCGGGACCTGAAAACAAAATTTAATCTAAATTTTAAATTGAAACATTGAAATACTTTACCAGCAGGTGGCGGCGCACTCGGCCAGTACACTGACTCTCAAAGTGACCATCCGGGACTTGCTTTGTCTCGATCTACCTACTGAAGGGCGGAATGGTGGGTTAAGACTTAGTTATGCCATCTATAGATGGAATCGTACAGGGCATACACGAAGAGGGGCCCTGTCTACACTACCACCTAAATCTACCAGTCAAGTGCAGTCAACATTGTGCCTACTGGGGATGCTGAAAAGACTGGGACTACAGAGTGTGCCAACCCTAAACTAGTTGGGTTGCTGTAACAACCATCCTGACTGTACAATCAGGCCCTAGAACTGAACCTACTCCATGTACAGTCGGCGGGGGGCTACGTGGAGGGCGGACCACCATGAGACAAAAGCTCATCCCATCGGTCCCTTGAAAAGCCAGTGTACTAAAGTCCAGGTGGAAGGATTTAGAGGGACACAACACCAAATCCAGAAAGTGCCAGGGTTCCTGCGTCTGAAAGAAATGAGCCATGCATAAGCATCATGAATCACATTCCTCGCATATGTAGATGGGTTTAACAGCAGCGAGTAAGTGTGGTTTTCTGGCGTTTTGGGCAATATTCCAACGACGGGCCTCAGAAGTGGGCGTGAGGCATAGTGGGACTCGAACACTGGCATTGAACATGGCGATGAACAACTAGGCTACACTACCACACCTGTTTACATGCAGAACCGGTAAGAGTCCAGTCAGTCGTAACCCTTCCAACGGTCCGTAATGATATGTTTACCCCTAACAGCATTGTCCGTTATGATCCTATCCAACGATGGTCGGTCACGTTTGTCCACTGGCACCAAAAAAAAAACTTCCTACTTTCTGTACAAATTCCCTCCAAAACCCACTGACCATATACTACTTACGTTTACCAAACTTACTCATCAAGTTCTACTGTGATGCCAGGACCCCCTATCATGTTCGGATGTTCCCTTTCCACGACTGAAGAGCAAACCTCTCTACAGTACATGAAATAGTCCGATACAGTTTCTCTAGATGTTTCCAGGACTCTCCCATCCTTATCACAATCAATACTGGTCTCTGCTTGTCTCTGTGTAGCTCATCTTATGAGCGAAACAGTAAGTGAGGAGAATAGTCTTAACCAACGACAAATTGGAACCAGAAAAACATGTACCCCTCCGTGCAGGAACTTAGATTATTATTAGAGTTTTTGCATAATTTTGTGTTGCATTGAAACCTGAACGAAACGTGTTTACCTTTCCTGTTAATACCATACGTGCGAGTAAGTACTTGGCGACAGTTAGGGTAGTGAGCTTGTGCTGGTAAAACACTGTAGCGTTTACAAAATTCAACAGTGCTCTCAGGAGTGCGCAAGTTAGCCGACAACGTAAACAAATTAATGGCGACGGTAGCTCTGACCGTGGGATCAGAAACTGAGGGCTTGTTAGGTGCAACTGCAGTGGGTGAGGAGGATGGCGCAGCAGTTAGAACAGTGAAACAAGAGCACGTGCAGTACGTAATGAGCGTGAACTTAGACCAACCCAACTTCTTCTTAAATTTCATTTAATTTTCATTCCCTGGTTGGTAATGAAAACCAAGAACATGATTTGAAATGATGATGTTTTTAAACAACTTTCATCTTAAGTTGAATAACAGTCTGAGAATGAAATGTTCAATTGGCAAGGTAAAATTATAAGAATTTGCAATATTAATCTTAGCGGATTCGAAATATTAATTTCACAATGTCTGGTTTACGTTTTGTTTAAAGTGAGAAATCATCTGAACATCGGACACCACCATACATGCACATGAGATACCACCATAACATTCACGAATACACACATCACCGGCATTACATGGGTACACCACAACATCCACCAATGCACGGGTGACCACCACCACATGCACCACTACATACAGACACCACAGCCGCCGACACAACATGGGACGCAACACAGCCACCACTAATTGCGACACAACTACATCCACCACTACACCACTGGAACACCCAAACTACATCTAAAAAACTGTATGCATGTCATCATCAAGATATGGTGCCATGGTGGACACTGAAGTGTTTTAGCCCATCATGTTCAGTGGTGGGTTTGTTCATCCTTTCCTTCTGCAAACTAGTTCTAAAGATGTGTTGTGATGCGACATGCATCCTAGGCATCCTAGACAAAGTAGGATCATACCATTTGAATGAATTATATTTCTCGATATGGATGAATTTGATGTTAAAGGAATATGCATTTAAAACCACGATATTGACACCTAGGTGATTTACAAATGTTTAAAGTACATATGATATAATCCCACTTTTGCGATATTAAAAAAAAACAAACCAAAAAAACAAAAAACAACAATATAACTTAAAACACATGACACGTGTTATTGATAACAGTATTTCATTTTCATTCTTTATACCACGTTTCAGAGCTAATTCTTGCTCCTAGTCAGCTATTTCTTTCGAGATGATAAGATGTTATATTTACTAGCCAGTGTTTAGAATACCTCTTGGCTACATTTTCAGCTTCATGTACTTTCGCTGAATCAGCTGTCACGTAGATACAAGTCTTGGTGTGTGTGCATCTTCCAGTCATCGTACATTGTAGGTTAAACATTTGTGGATTTAGATCTGGTTTTACATAATCGTAGATTGTACATCTGGTTATTCAGATTTACATCTAAATGGTCGTAGATTGTTCATTTAAGGATTAAATCTGGTTAGGAATATTCGTACATTGCCTATGCGTGTATTAGGATCTGGTTGCAGATAGCAGAACATATAGATTAATACATGTTTTATATAATTGTATGAAATTTCGATTTATTCTCTTATAATCTAAAGATATTCTTGTGAAATTCCGATGTTTTAAGGACCTTTCTTGTGTCTTGTTCCAAGGAAG
This sequence comes from Haliotis asinina, assembly GCF_037392515.1. Lineage (NCBI taxonomy): Eukaryota > Metazoa > Mollusca > Gastropoda > Lepetellida > Haliotidae > Haliotis > Haliotis asinina. The sequence continues at coordinate 48,064,963 of NC_090281.1, forward strand.
GGCCTATTCGGTAGACTGGATCAACTGCACAAAATGAGGACATAATAATATAGGACTTCACTAAATGCGAGAATTCTTGCTTTAAAAGTAACAGTTTGGGGGATCGAACCTACACTAATTGTCAAAACGCTTCACTCACCCACTCAGCTATTCTGGACGTTGGGATTTGATGGCCGCGTTGTATGTGTGTACAATCTGGAACATTCTCTGACATTCACAGATATTGCACTGAAGTGTTTTGATCCGTTTCCAAAGTGTGTTACTAAGACGCTGTCAAGTGTATTGACGATTTGATTTGGGACGGTTATATATTCAAACTGTCCACAAGATATTATGACGACAAAATCCTGATTGTCGCCTGTGTAAATGTAGTTGGTGAGTTTCAGATGACTTCGGTAAGACAATTCCCATTGTCCAATGTTCTACTTGTTCTAAAATGGGACGGAGTGAACACACTTTAAACAAGACTGCCATATCACGAACGGAATCGCCGTACTTCAAACTTAATGAGAATGTGTGCAGACATAATATAGTTGGACATCAGTTGCAGTACGTTTGTACACAGTTTCCACCAGGTCAGCTCGGCATTATGCTGAATACGTATGTCCTGCAATTTTATTGGAAGCAGAGCAAGAGTACAATGAGTTGGTGGAGCAAGAAAGTTCCAAAGCTCAAAACCATGATCTTAACGACAAATATCAATCTGCCTACAGGAGTGCACATAGCACAGAAACAGCACTAAACAGTGTTCTGGACAAGATCAGGATGTCTGTAGATGACGGTGACATTGCGCTCCTTTTTCTTTTGGATCTTTCATGCAACACTCTGCTCACGTCTCCGAATCGAATACGGCTTGAACAACACAGTCCTGGACTGGTTCCAGTCATATCTCACAGACCGAACACAGTCTGTACAAATCAATGCTTAGAGCATGTCCCTTGGTGATGTTGATGAAGCGCAATACAAATACCCTTATCATTTATTATGATTACTAAAGGAGGAAACGAACAAGAACTTGTTGGGTGAGAAACTGGCTTTAACCTGAGAGGCCAACAACTGTGGAACAGTTCACCAACTGACACAGGATCTCCGCCTTGATGATCATGAGTCCTACAATTTCTTGAGAATCAACCCACCCATGTTTACTGAAATTCTTGAATGCATCACCCCTTCATTAAATAGGATGTCTTTCTTGATCCACTCTCATTTTTCTGTAGAGGCATGGTGATGTCGATGTTGCCATCTTGAAACTGATAACGGAAATAAGAATGGGCTGGGTACTTACAGAAATCAAACCAGGACATGTCTGCTATTACCACTGCACACGCTAGAATCAGAGTGAGAATGTAGTGCGAACGAGAAGAGGTGTCTGAACACGAGCTGGTTGAGCCAAGAAAGAGTTAGGGCTGGTGGTGCTTGTTAAAAACGTGGTAGGTCTAATTCAGAACGGATATAAACTGACTAAAGACGGATTTGAACTGCTTGAAAACGTTGTTCACATGGCTGAAGGCGCATTTCTTCCCAGTCTGTACGTAATAACAATTGTCTGGGGATTGGGCACAAATGAGCTAGACGTACTGACAACTGTTTATGATCAAACGAGCATCGTAATTATATAATCATTACACGTTCTATCCCGCTTATTCTCTTTTTACGGTTATTGTTAAGACGGGTCAGGACGTCCTAAGAAATACAAATGTACCTTGGTGTGCATGGCCGGACCAATAGAACTCCATCGTTCGTTCGTGTGTGCGACAAGACTAGACTTGAGAGGACCGCTGATTTGCCCAAGTGTCTTGGTAGTGGTGTGATTTTACCAACAATCTTGAATTCTTGTGCCGTTGACGATCATCTTTGAATTGCTCCCCTACTTCGACCGGGCCTTCCCTGGCATACCTGTCCCGAAGAGCATCAACTCTTAATGCAGTCAGTTCAATACCGAATTTATCTCAATGCATATCAGCCAAGTCTCCAAATTTTGAAGCAGTTCCCTTTGTGCACATTTGCCATTCCATTAACTATATGAAGAGCCAGCATTCTCTCCTCTGCTAGTAGACAATGAAGGACCAAACACTCCCTATTAAAGTTCCTCTTGCAAACCGCATTTCATGTTTTTTCTTGATGTTCCATCTGAAAAAAACAGTATTAAAGGAACACCAGAAATGTCAATGTGCTAATCAGGATTGATGGAAAATCCATTCAGTCTTCCAAATTAATGACGGGTCATGTCTGTAACTCACTCACTCACTGCAACAGGAGTTGTCCCAAAGGATATAATTCACAGCTTCTTTTATGTGGAACAAAGCAAAAGGATTAATATCATATGTAGTCAGCTGAACTCTTCCAAGACAAACTTTTGGTCACCTTTACATCGATTGAACCTGAAACTGAAAATCTCCTGTTCTACACTGATTCCCAAAAAGTCTGTAAAGCCCAGGGACGAGAAGCTCCACACAACAAATAGGTCACAATTTTGATGTTCACGAAACAGTCTTTACATCATGTGGACAGGTTTCTAATGCTATGTTTGCACCAAATAATATAGTGATGCCTGTAGGTGAAGTATTGACATAAACTCCCACCAATGTCCAACAGTCCAAAACGTCTTATTGAGCGAGTTAACTACCATGTACATGTGTGGATACAACCAATTCCTTCACCAGTTGGGCCTGGTTGGAGCGTTTGTGACGGTCAGCTTATCCCTTTTGTGATGTCGAGAGATTCTGCTCCCCGTGGATTGGTTGAAATGACGTCGAGTAAATACAAGGTCAGCATGCCAGCAGAGAGATCTATGTCAATGGAGATGAACTGATTTATTGTGCACAGAGACATGTCTTTTTGTATGCCAGGTGATTCTTGCCCGAACAGCTTCGACTTCTAGATGACTCCAATTCTGACATAATGTAACATATGATATGAAATAAAGTGAAGAGGAGAGTTAATTGTAAGCTTCTGAATGTATCAAAAGTGATTAAGAGTTACCTGACAGACCACTTTGAATAGCTACAACAGGGCCGAAGTTATCATTTCTAAATTAAGGGAGCACTATCAACATTAAAAGAGTGGTATATCAATACGTTTATGCATAAAAAGTAACCTGTAAAACAATTATAGTGGGCAGCTGTAGCCCTGCTTCCCCGACCCTGTACATCCCGTGCTTAGACGTAGTTATCGGCCTTGAAGCTTAGTTTTCTAATACTTTGGATGATGTTATTTCATCAACTATTTTAGGCAAATGACGCTTTCATAAACCATACCATTTAAAATTTGTTCTTTTTCAATACTGTATAAAACATTCGACATCAAATGAATTGCTTATTTACATATCAGAACAAACTTAGTCCTCTGCTATGCATAAGTAGTAAAACTACAATGGCGGCCATCGTGGCAGTAACTTTGAATTCTGGATAATATGAAACAATTCCATATAGCATGCTGTCACTCTAGAAGTAAACAGGAAATAAAAAAACTGATTCTAGCTACAAGAATAAAGTAAACATTCAATAAATAAATCACCACCACACATTGGATGCAAATGGACACATTCGGTATTATTTTTTTTGTAAATTGAGAAGGCAACAAGATGGCGGCCCAAGTTGCAGCTATTGTGATTATTTTTAGAAGCAAAAATATTTCAAATCAATTCTACATCCTTAACAACACACAGGAGTCAAAATGAAAGTGATCAGATTGATAGTAGTAAAACAATCCGTGATTAACTTTGAGATGTTGTCAGGCAGCAAACCAAATGTCATGAAAATGCTCACAGGCCCCCAACACATAAAATGGCCTGTGAATAAACAACTGATGCCACAATCTGAGAGTATTAGAGGCCTTTTCACGAGCCCAAGACATCATCCTAACTGAAATAGTGCCAAACCTAATCAGTACTGGGGAGGCTACGAAATCCTATTTCTAGGCCCCTTTTGTGATTCCCCTCCTGGACTATTAAACATTACACTATTTATCGACGTCAGATTGCACGTTATGCTGTCTAACGACGTTAGAATGGACGTTACGCTAGCGCGTTATTCCACACTGTTGAGTAGAGGAATGGTGTAGAGAGGAATAACTGTACCATTACAACGCTATTCACGTGCTTCCATTCCTTCAGACCAATGGACGTCACGCCATTTTTCAGCGTAATATATGTGCGTGCATCGACGTCTCAAAACAAAATTCATTCATCAGTAACTGTAGTACTATTCTGTAACCATTATGTGTACAAAGGGGATGAATTATGAAGCGTCTAAATATCGAGTACAAACACACACACACATACACACAGACACGCAGACACACACGAACACACATGCAATATAGGCAAACATTCACATTATTTGTGTTTGACGATTACAATAAAATCCTAGGCATGTCAGTCTCTGTGGTCGAAGACCGGGCTTGGTGGGCAGAGTTGCGCCCCTTAGTCCTTGCCGGATCCGATGCTCACTTTTCTCAAAGCCATATATTGCTCCATTGAAAATCTAAACTGCTTTCCACGAACCCAAAGGTGGCAGGTTGTAGTCTGGCTTACGAGACAGTGGAGTTTGTTGGAGTTTATTCCCTTTCCCTTTGCAGATGCACCTGTGTGACATTGAAAATAGCAATTATATTCAGTCTTTCGAAGCATTTGCCATACAGCATCGGTCCTCCAATTCGGGGTCCTATGGCATGATGTTTACTGTGTTCCTATCTAAACCAATTATCTCTGGACTTCACGGTGTTGGGACTTGTGTCATATGTAAAACAACGCGAGGCCCAGTTTGGCAAAAGTCAAAGTAGTAAAGCACAGAAAATCAACGATGGCTCCAGATGTTAAGCTGAGAAAACCTGTATTGTTCTTCCGCTGACACCGGCAAGTCTCACATATTCCTATGAAGACATATTGTGAATAAATAGAGTAATAGCAAATGTTTTGGGTGTTATAGTTCCCTGTGGAAGATTAATACGAGTCAAACACATCAACAATGGACCACACCTCCCCATCGCAGCATGAGGCGGTCACAGGCCATATGCTATATAACGAATTATGGAAATATGGAAGGCAAATATGATCTCAACTTGCCAAAACCTTATAATGTACCTCAAGTGATTTCTTCATATTATGATAAAAATAGGTATCCGTGATCAGACACAATAATTGTTCATCAAATTTTATTTGAATTGACTTGTCAGGCATTAAATATAGCAGAACAATGTGTAACAAATTATACAGTATTCGATAATTTTTAAGAAAATAGTTCACAGGATTATTAAGCGTAGGACAGTGATTAAAACGATCGCTCGTCACACCAAAGACCCGAGTTCGTTTCCCTGCATGGGTACAATTTATGAAGCCAATGTGTGGTGTCCCGCGCTTTGATATTGCTGGGGTATTGCTAAAAGCTAAAAGTAAACTCGCCCACGCTTGCATGAACTACCTGCTTTACACATACCAGAGGCTGGTGGCCAGGAGAGAGAGGAGGAGGACTAATCCACCAGCTGCTGCACTAACAAACATAGCCTGAGTCGCCAGTCCTGGAACAGGCATAGATCAGCTAGCTTACGTAGGATAGTTGTAATACAATCACGGCATGTCACACAGTTGTAAAATATCGCAGTAAAACTTGGAATAACTCACCCTGTGCATTGCTGCACTGGATGTGATATTCAGATTCTCGACATTGTCTGTAACTAACAGACACATCGTCAAAGTCGCTTTCATGTCATAACCGTTCATTTTGTCCTGGAACCAAAAGATTTGGGGGCGTTGTGGGTGAGCTGTCAATGGCACTAGGTTGGTGATCCAGCAATCTTGAGGAACCGGGATCGAACCCACCTGTGACCGGATGGAGTCAACTCTACGTGCAGACTTTTCCGGTGTTGTCACAGCCCCCAGCTGCAGTGTACAGTGCACAAACTGTGCACGTAAAAAAAAACACGAATCCGTTGGTAAATAATCAGACGGTGATCGCATGAATACATGCAAAAACCTAGTTGCGGGTACAAGAACGTGGAGTAAAACTTGGACAAAATACTGTGACTATGTGTTCTAATCCATCCAGTTGTTACCCGTGAAGGTCCCGGGGTAGAATAGGCCTTCAGCAACCCATGCTTTCCATAAAAGGCGACTATGCTTGTCGTAAGAGGCGACTAACGGGATCGGGTGGTCAGGCTTGCTGACTTGGTTGGCACATGTCATCGGTTCCTAATTGCGCAGATCGATACTCATGTTGATGATCACTGGATTGTCTGGTCCAGACCCGATTATTTACAGACCGCCGCCATATAGCTGTAATATTGCTGAGTGCAGCGTAAAACTAAACTCCCTCACTCACTTCATCCAGTTGTAAATGGGTAAAACGTCAGGATGGAAAGTCACATTAACTCGATGCGCTTTTGTCTGCAACAGATGTATGGTCCAAAAGGAATAGAGATTGACAATATCATGTGCAGCTTGAGACTGACATCCAAAGATAGAGGATATAAACACAAAGCGCCTTCGACTAGGTGAGCTCGATACTGGATCTATATAAATATTAGCTTAATGCATACAGGCAATTATGTTTATTATGGTGTTGTGTATTCGTTTAGCTACCGTCATTTGCTTTGTTCAGTCTGGTCGGTTTATGAATTATCATTTGTTGAGTGTATTATGTACTTGATCTTTCTGCGATTTCAAACGATAACAACTGTGGTCAACGTTTAAAAAACCTTTTCTAAGACCATTTATATCACTGGTGTAAGACAGGTGATTATCCGTCTAGTGAAATAGTACTCTTCTGTCCACTCTGTCGACGCCTTTGCGTACTTAGTACTACAAGCACCAATGGATAATGATACTGCTGGACTTTCTGCCACCAGCAATGAGAAATCCGTCCGCATGACGTACGTACAAGACGATTATCCATTGCTGACTTGGCAAGTTTATCCTTCTCAGAGTAAATGTCGTGCTGCCGTGAAATAATCACAAAGACTTAGTTGAGCTCTGGGTATTGAGACAAAATTTGAGGTGAAATCGTATAGTACTTTTTATCCGGCAGGATATCGATGCAAATTATAGAGGTCATATGAAAATTTTGGGACTGCATTCACAGTATAAATAAACATTGCGTCACACCAATCTGTCGGCGATCGTGACCTGCTTAACGATCGTAGAACCTTATGGTGATGTCAGTGCTTTGATCCAAGAAAATGTCTAGTAATGATGGATGGAATGACGAAGCAAAAACAAATATTCTTACGGAGATAACAACACCAGTTCCCCGACCGACTGTCAGTGTTAGCGGAAACCAGGTTTTTCGTACCTGACATATAAAGTGTATATGTCGTTCAAAAGGTTAGTAGAGGGTTTTTGAAGTACCACACGTTTGTTGTGATTTTTCATAAGTAAGCCAAGATTTTTTGAAAACAATACGTGTTTTAACATAAAACACTAGATGACCTAGTCAATTGAGTGATGAATAGAAAGTTGTGTCATCGGACTTGTGACGAACTTATTACTACGCACATATTTGTGACGTCATACATATCTTGAATATTCCACATTTAGTTTCACACTCGTGTGTTTTTGGATGATTAATATCACGTACAAGAATATGCACTGTTTGTTTGTCTCGCAAAGGCTCGCTAAATACGATATTTATTCCTAATGCAGGATATGAACCATCAAAACACACACATGCATGATAACCTACTTCTTGCTATTCACACCTCTTAGTGGTACTGTCACTCAAAATGTGAGTGGCAAATATCAGGATGAATATTGTCATATGCATGTTAAGATCATACATACCACTGGTGAAGGTCGGTGTTGCTGTGACATGAGCAGTTGTTGAAGGCGCAGTTGTGTATGCAGTTGATACTGGTATTGATGATGAAGCTGTTGACGTGGTTGTAGATGCTGAAGTTGTGAATGTGGATATCGACGGAGACATATGCGTTGAGGTTGATGATGTGGACGTCGACGGGGATGTAGGTGTTGAGGCTGTCGATGAGGACGTGTGAGTTGAGGTTGCAGGGGTGGGTGTGGGCACTGAGGTTGTAGACGTGGAAGTAGGTGAGAGTCTTGAGGCTGTGTATGTGGACGTGGGTGTTGAGGTTTTGGAGGTGGATGTGGAAGCAGACGTAGGTGTTGAGGATAAGGTTGTGAAGGTGGATGTGGACATGGGTTTTGAGGTTGTCAATCTGGACGTGGACGTAGATATTGAGGTTATGGACGTGGATATAAACGTAGGTGGAGGTCTTGAGGTCGTGGATGTGGACATTGGATTTGAGGTTGTGCATGTGGATGTAGACGTACATATTGAGGTTGATAACGTTGATGTGAACGTAGGTGGATGTGTTGAGATTGCGGATGTCGATGTAGACGTCGAGGTTGTGGATGTGGATGTGAACGTAGGTGAAATTGTTGACGTTATGGACGTGGGTCCTGGTGAAGGTGTTGAGGCTGTGAATGTGGATGTTGATGTGGACGTGGAAGTAAGTGTTGAGGCTGTGGATGTGGACATCGATGGGGTTGTAGGTGTAGTGGTTACGGATGTTGACGCAGATGTAGGCGTTGAGGTTGTTGATGTGGAGATAGGTGAGGGTGATGAGGTTGTGGATGTGGACGTGGGTGTAGGTGTTATTGGTGTGGACGTAGGTGGAAGTGTTGAGGTTGTTGATGTGGACGTGGAAGTAAGTGTTGAGGCTGTGGATGTGGACATCGATGGGGTTGTAGGTGTAGTGGTTACGGATGTTGACGCAGATGTAGGCGTTGAGGTTGTTGATGTGGAGATAGGTGAGGGTGATGAGGTTGTGGATGTGGACGTGGGTGTAGGTGTTATGGGTGTTGACGTTGGTGGAAGTGTTGAGGTTGTTGATATGGACGTGGAAGTAAGTGTTGAGGTGGTGGATGTGGACATCGATGGGGGTGTAGGTGTTGATGTTACGGATGTTGACGTATGTGGAAGTGTTGAGGTTGTTGATGTGGACGTAGGTGTTGGGGTTATGGTTGTTGACGTATGTGGAAGTGTTGAGGTTGTTGATATGGACGTGGAAGTAAGTGTTGAGGCTGTGGATGTGGACATCGATGGGAGTGTAGGTGTATATGTTACTGATGTTGACGCAGATGTAGGTGTGGAGGTTGTTGATGTGGATGTAGGTGAGGATGATGAGGTTGTTGATGTGGACGTGGGTGTAGGTGTTATGGGTGTTGACGTTGGTGGAAGTGTTGAGGTTGTTGATATGGACGTGGAAGTAAGTGTTGAGGCTGTGGATGTGGACATCGATGGGAGTGTAGGTGTATATGTTACTGATGTTGACGCAGATGTAGGTGTGGAGGTTGTTGATGTGGATGTAGGTGAGGATGATGAGGATGATGAGGATGATGAGGTTGTTGATGTGGACGTGGGTGTAGGTGTTATGGGTGTTGACGTAGGTGGAAGTGTTGAGGTTGTTGATGTGGACGTGGAAGTAAGTGTTGAGGTGGTGGATGTGGACATCGATGGGGTTGTAGGTGTTGATGTTACGGATGTTGACGTATGTGGAAGTGTTGAGGTTGTTGATGTGGACGTGGGTGCTGGGGCTATGGATGAGGATGTGAAGGTAGACGTAGGTGTTGACATTGTGGATGTAGACATCAGTGTAGGTGTTGTGGATGTAGAGGTAGGTGTAGTTGTTAATGTTATGAGTATGGAAGTGGACGTATGTGGAGGTGTTGAGGATGTGAATGTTGACGTGGACGTGGATATGGACTTAAGTGTCCAGGTTGTGGATGTAAACTTCGATGGATATGTAGGTATTGATGTTACAGATGTTGACGTACGTGTAGGTGTTGAGGTTGTGGATGAAGATGAGGACGTAGGTGTGGGTGTTAAGGTTGTGGATGTGGCTGTAGGTGCTGAGGATGTGGACGTGAGTGGAGATGTTGAGGGTATAGATGTAGGTGGATATGTTGAGGTTGTGGATGTGGACGTAGGTGTTGGGGTTATGGTTGTTGACGTATGTGGAAGTGTTGAGGTTGTTGATATGGACGTGGAAGTAAGTGTTGAGGCTGTGGATGTGGACATCGATGGGAGTGTAGGTGTATATGTTACTGATGTTGACGCAGATGTAGGTGTGGAGGTTGTTGATGTGGATGTAGGTGAGGATGATGAGGATGATGAGGTTGTTGATGTGGACGTGGGTGTAGGTGTTATGGGTGTTGACGTAGGTGGAAGTGTTGAGGTTGTTGATGTGGACGTGGAAGTAAGTGTTGAGGTGGTGGATGTGGACATCGATGGGGTTGTAGGTGTTGATGTTACGGATGTTGACGTATGTGGAAGTGTTGAGGTTGTTGATGTGGACGTGGGTGCTGGGGCTATGGATGAGGATGTGAAGGTAGACGTAGGTGTTGACATTGTGGATGTAGACATCAGTGTAGGTGTTGTGGATGTAGAGGTAGGTGTAGTTGTTAATGTTATGAGTATGGAAGTGGACGTATGTGGAGGTGTTGAGGATGTGAATGTTGACGTGGACGTGGATATGGACTTAAGTGTCCAGGTTGTGGATGTAAACTTCGATGGATATGTAGGTATTGATGTTACAGATGTTGACGTACGTGTAGGTGTTGAGGTTGTGGATGAAGATGAGGACGTAGGTGTGGGTGTTAAGGTTGTGGATGTGGCTGTAGGTGCTGAGGATGTGGACGTGAGTGGAGATGTTGAGGGTATAGATGTAGGTGGGTATGTTGAGGTTGTGGATGTGGACGTGAGTCTTCGTACTGATTTTGTGGATGTAGACATAGGTGTAGGTATGATTACCGTAGATGTGGACGTTTGTATAGGGGTTGAGGTCATGGACGTGGACGTGGACGTGGACGTGGAAGTGGACGTGGTTGTTGAGGCTGTGGTTGTGGTTGTGATTGTTGACGTAGGTGTAAGTGTTGAGTTTGTGGATGTGGATAGGAGTGGAGATCTCGAGGTCGTGGATGTGAACGTGGCTGTAGGTGTTGATGTCACGGATTCGGACGTCGGTGTAGGTGTTGTGGATGCAGACGTAGGTTTAGGTGATGTTGTCATGGACATAGGTGTAGGTGTTGATGTGGATGTTGTCATGGGAGTAGATCTTGAGGGTGTGGTTATGGACGTACGTGTAGGTGTTGATACTATGTATGTCGACGTTGGTTTACTTGTTGAGGTTGTGGACGTACGTGTAGGTGTTGAGGGTGTGAACGTGGACGTCGGTGTAAGTGTTGAAGTTGCAGACGTAAGCTTGGGTGTGAATGTTGACGTGAGTGCAAGTGTAGGTGTTGTGGTTATACATGTGCACGTGGATGGAGCTGTTGTGGATATGGATGTTGACGGGTGTGCAAGTCTTGATGTTATGGATGTGGACGTGGATGGGAGTATAGAGGTTGCGGTTGTAGATGTGCTACAGGTTGCACAGCAAGTGTTGATGTAGGTGATATTGGAGTGATCACATCTTTCCAGGGAACAAGGCGTATTCCGTCTGTCATCCCCATACTCACAGCCTAGAATACATCGAAAATAACAAACAAATACCACAATATAGAACGTCAGAAAAGAAGAATATCCGATCTAAAATATCCTGACACACGAAGTCCCGTTTTGGGGAAAGGAGCTGTGAAAATTACATAGATGGATGATTAATAAGGGGAATTTGTAAGTGATATTCCCGCTTAATTTCATATCTAAATAATCAGTAAAGACTACGCAAACCACTGGTCGATATTAAGAACGTCACCCAAGTTCACCGTGGCACATTCTCCATCACAAGGGATAAAAATTTCAATGTCAAAACTGTCAGGGATCTTTTACCACTGTTAGTGGTTATTTAATCATTGTTTTTGAATGGAAATGGATTTCATTGTTGAATTTTCAAAAACATACTGTGTAGATAGATGTATTTTAATAATTGGTAGTTTCGTTTTGTAAATAGAATTGTTAGTGGCTGTAGAAATATTGTAAAATTCTTGTCCTCGTGAGAGGGTACGTAAGTTCCAAAACGTTCGATGTAAATTCAAGTCTACCGAGTCGTAGTATTCTTGTTGTTTAAATTTTGGCTAGCACACTGTACAGTCGCCAGAGGCTGTGGAGATAGTGTAAATCCAAGTAGGGTCCATGCAGGAAGTTAAGGTACTCTAAGTCCCCATGGTCCCTAATATGGTGGTGATCTACCTTCAGTTGTTGGTGATCTGTAGCCTGTCGTATATTGTATTGTCCACATAGTGATATTAGCATTAACTTTCCTCGCTAGTTTTAATGATCATTGTGATATTCTAGTTGTTTTACTGTTCTTCGTCGGAAGGTTTTCATAGTAGACATATATTTCATTTTAGTATTAAATGTTCCCGTCGCGATATGACTGAAATATTGCCGATGTGACGTTAAATATTAACTCACTTACTCACCGTAGCACAATCAACCTTTATATCTGAATATACCCTATTGTTTAATACTAAACATACCAAAACGCATCTAAAGTACCTTCGTCGTCCTTGTAGGAGGCGCATGTCTCACAACAGAGGTTGAAGTTGTGCTCGGTGTAGCATAAGTATTTCTTCTCTGGTGGAATGTCCCTGGCACAGGTGCCAATGCGGTCTCCGTATAAACAGTTCTCTGAAGTAAGCGAATCAGTGAATCATTTGGGGTATAGTTTTAATCCGTTATGTAAAGCAGAAAACAACATAACACATTAACAGCATTTTCCTTACGAGAATAATATTAATTACCTTTATAGTGAATCAAAATTCAATCGTGTTCATGTGTTAACATATTCCTATAACTTCGTCATGAATTGTTGTCATTCAAACCTTTTCTTACAACACCTTAGGCAAGACACGTTTCACGGAGAGAACATTGAAGAGTAACAGTAACTTGACGGTAAGAGCATACATGCAGGGTAGAGGAGTCATGATTTTATGAAATTAGTCTTTTTAACAGCAGGTTATGACAAAACTGAACTAAGTGTGTTTTAAAAGATTTTGGCAAGGACGGATAAGATGGCTGCCAAAGACTGTGTTGGAGGGACATTCCACAGCTAGTAGCTGCAAACGACGAATACCAACATTTTCAGTGACATCCGGTAAGATGATTCCACCAAGTGAACTCTATGGAAAATTGACAGGCTCAAATGTCATCCTTTATTTCTCAGTTATTGTTGTCCACGTGTTGTTCTAAATTCTGTTCCTTGAAGTACATACATCAGCAAACGGTAAGTGAACGTATAAAGAATAGTATAGTGGAATAGTTTCATTGATTGCATCTGTTTTATGTGATAAACGCGTGTCGCGTAGAGCGATATAGTTCAGCAAGACACCATCACGACACGATTCTGAACTCATTCATTCAAAAATGATCCAAGACCACTGAAAGGAATTGGCTATTTAGGACACTGCACATTGTCATGTATATTAGACAAGGACGTTTCGCATGTTCGTTTCATTTTGAGGGGGGACTTTAATTCAAGGGCGGGAGACCCTTGAGATTTCATCATTCACGATGACAACCAAGATATACTTAGTTTGGAAGACATGGAATATTATTCTGACACCTTTCAGTATCCCAGATAGATGTATTGGAGGATCTTAGTGTCAAATGGAGTCAATTTAGATGAGACTGAAGTTGTACTTTTTAGAAATGGAGGCAAGTTAAGTTTTTTTTCTGAAACATGGTTACTTGGCAATAAAATTATTAAGACATCAACACAGTATAATTATCTTGGGTTAACGTTTTCAAAAGGTTATGTTGGTCCAAAGGTATTGAAGTTCTTCTTCAAACAATATCTAGTTTACGTTAAACAATTACAACGTATTTTCAGAATAGTCCTTCCTCAGTTTAATTCAAGATATTTGATGTGCAAATTAAGCCAATCTTTCCCTATTCTAGTGGAGTATAGAGTCACTCAAAGATTGAATAGATCTAGCGTTTTCAAGTTGGGGTTTGTAAATATGTTATTGGTGTAGGTAGCTATGTTCCTAATGTTGCTGCACTTGACAAGTGAGTTAGATAAGGCTTGTTTGTTGATATCACTGCCAATTCATAGATATCCTAGGCCTAGCTACCTTCTCCATAAATCTTTACATGACTGTAATCGTGTTACATGGGCTTCAAAAGTTAATACATGATGTATGTAACATTTCTCTTATGGTTTTGGATTTGTTAAGAGCTCTCAGGACCTTGGTCATTGTTCTTTATTTCCCAGTAAGTTTGTCCAAAGATTTCAAGATTACCACCAGCAAGATTGTTTTCTAACGTATGTGAATCAAATACGTCATGTTTCGATCAAGAATGTCAATCTCTACTTACAGATAAATACTATCTATCTACTCCTGTAAACACAGAAAACGTTTATTTTTGCTAAGACCTGGTGACCTGCCTTCAAGGATAACCGTTAGTAGACGTTGTGGTATTGTTCGCGATGAACGATTTTGTAACTTATGCATGAATGGTTATATAGATGAATATCATTTTCTGTTAATATGTAAAGTTTACTCCATTTTAAAACATACCTATATTCCTGAATATGCATATCCTTCTATTAATAAATTTAATGTGTTATTAAGTTGTGATGAAATGAATATCCTAATCAACTTAGCCAAATTTTAAAAGCTTCTTTAAGCTTAAGAAGTGCTTAAAAGTTTTACCAACCATTTTGTCACTCTCATTATTATTTTGAGTGTGTATGGAGAAGTTCCATTGGACCTAAGGCTTTAATACTGAATATAGTTTAATTTGACATCATGCATGACGTACCTATGTCTTCCTTGTATGAAGTGCAAGTCTCACAACAGAGGTTGTAGTTATTCTCGTTGTAGCATAAGTTCTTCCTCTGGTGTGGAATATCCGTGGCACATGTGGCAATGCGGTCTCCGTATGTACAGTTCTCTGTTGTAAACGAATCAGCAAAGTAGTTAGTTTACACCAACCACCGATATGGCAATATGCAAAACAACCATAGAACTTTATATGTCGTTGGCTAATGTTAAGATATGAGAGTTACGGTCACCTTAGAACTGAGACACCTTTGTACAATGGCGTCCTGGTCTTTCGTAGTTACTGTACTACATTGATTTGTTCTGGTAAGCGGATACTTGGGTTTGTGGCCTTTACACGGAATAAAGTCTGATTAGCATCATGCACGGCGTACCTATGTCTTCCTTGTATGAAGTGCAAGTCTCACAACAGAGGTTGTAGTTATTCTCGTTGTAGCATAAGTTCTTCTTCTGGTGTGGAATATCCGTGGCACATGTGGCAATGCGGTCTCCGTATGTACAGTTCTCTGTTGTAAACGGATCAATGAATTAGTTTACACCAAACACCTATGTAACACTGTACAAAAACACCTTAAACCCTGTATGTTCTTGACTTATTTTAAGATATGAGAGTCACTATCACCTCAGCGCTGAGACATCTTTGTACCCTGGTATTTCGTAGCACTACATGGATTTGTTTTGCTTAGCAGATACAGCATTAAATCCCATTTCCTGATTATTTCCTGACTAAAATAATAATCATTATCTTTGCACTGAATCCAAATCCCATGCCTTCAAACATCAACATGTACTTTGGCAAGTGTTTTGTTGTTGTTAAAACTTAAGGTTTTAAATTAGGTTTAGGTTACACATGTGTTGGAGTGAGAAGGTTCAAGACAACGCAAGAGGGAAATTGATCATACTTTGACTCGCATGTCTCACAACAGAGGTTGCAGGTTTTTCTTTGCAAAAGCGTTGTTAGTGGGAATAAAAAAATCAGTTTACTGATAAACAATCACAGACATTAATTTTGTTTCTATACTCCGATAAAACCTCATTACACAATGTATGTCTCGTTCAAACAAGCACATTTCATGAGCACTGAACTCAGAAGAACGACGTCGTGCATACTAAACTGGATACTTCACGGGGTCATTGCAAGTCGATTTAATAGAAAAATGTAAAGTCTGAAAAAATACTGAAGCAGGAAGTAAACCGTAGACAATTTGTTATTCAGAAAACAGTGCTCCTTTGTAGCACGTTTGTAGATCAATACCTTTAGGCATGGCAATTTTAACCAGTTATCTGTTAGGGGCAGTAGCCCAGTTTTTGATGCATTCACTTGTCACACCCAGATGCCACATTGTGAAATGTCCTCCCCATGTCTGTGTAAAACGTTTCGAAATCTTCACTGAAGATCTAAAAGCTTCTGAATCGTATTTCGCTCTTTGCAACTTTGTAGAGCATGCTCGACTGTATCTCAAACGTTGTGAAATAATAACACCAAAGACTGAAGGTGTTGGAAGTTTGATGACATGTTGAAATGTTGTTTAAGAAAGTGTCACCAAAACACCATTTCCGTAGCTGTCGTTTTACCTGTGCATTCAAGACGCCACATCTGATTAAGGTACACAGTCATGTGTTATTTGTCACGTTGGTATTTCAAGACAAACTACCAAGGTCCACGAGACATGCGTCAATAAACATGGTTAGTTACATATACAGTTTCCGGACAATCCGGACACGTCTTTTGACATTAGCTAAACTAATGCTGGGCCTACTGATGATATGGCGTGTGATTAGAATAAGATCATTAATATAAGATAAGACCCTCCAAGACTACGTTTGACATTTAGAGGATATCATGATCTGACCACAAGTACACATGTGTTCTGGATACAGATAGAGCTATAGAACTCATGCTGTTTCTTATACACGTACTTGCTAACGTTTTGACGCTTTCATTCATGGCAAGTTTTTATTTAAGCTTGTGATTATTCAACGAAGCATGCGCCTCTCACAAATACAAGAAGGCCGTGAAAACACGCTGGAAACAGTATACACGATTTTATCCGTAACAATGGTGTTTTCGGGGCAGTTGTCACTGACTACAAAGGCTGTACTGGAATGAATGTGGATTTTTCTTTGCATCTGTTTATCTCTACCTGAATCATTTCCTTTATGACGGCGACACGTATCACAGCAGATTAACGCAGAGTAAAAATCGTTATAGCAGAGATGCTTAGTAGCAGGAGTGACAAGCTCAGGACAGGTCATATTTTCATGTGAGTGTTGATCACCAAATGGGCAGGTCGCTGGAAGTGTAAAATGTTTCAGATTATTTGAAGTGTTATCAAACCAAGTTTGCAGTTCGATGGCATTTGAGAGATTTATTTTGTCAATCCTGAAGCAAACAAATGCTTCAGCGTCTTTCGTGTCTATTACAGATTTAAAGGATACTATCTTACAGGCGTTTGGAGATGTACCTCTCTTCGAACGTTAACATAATTCTCCTGAAAAAGTAGGGGATGTTAAGCTTCACAGTTCTATATTGTTTGACGGGAAGATATCGTAAGAAGGCATGTAACAGTTTGTATGTTGAACAAAAAGCATTGCCTTTAAATAATTTGTGAGGGTGAAGGTGGGCTTACATCTAATCTACAGATTACATGACAGTGTAACGTCGATGCTTACAGTCTTGTGCGGGGGCATCAACCGAGGACACGCACTCCCCAGAAACACACCACTGTAATAAAATAAGAGAAATGTTCACGGCGATTAAGCGGTGCCATATGTGTGTGTGTGTGTGTGTGTGTGTGTGTGTGTGTGTGTGTGTGTGTGTGTGTGTGTGTGTGTGTGTGTGTGTGTGTGTGTGTGTGTGTGTGTGTGTGTGTGTGTGTGTGTGTGTGTGTGTGTGTGTGTGTGTGTGTGTGTGTGTGTGTGTGTGTGTGTGTGTGTGTGTGTTAGAATTGATCTCCAGCAAACACGTGCTATTAGTAAGAGGCTAGGGTCGAGTGGCCAGTCTTTCTGGCATGGTTTACAAATGTCATCATATCCCAACTGCGTAGATTACTGACCATGATGTCAGTCACTGGATTATCTGGTCCAGACTTGATTATCCAGACCAAGGTCATGCAGCTGGAATATTGGTGAGTTAAACACACAAACTTAAACACAGAATCAAACTATTGCTGACTTTACATCAGAACAGAAACTCCACCTACCTGTCTGTTGCCACAAGTTGTACCGTCCGCGGCGTTGATGCTCCTGCAAAACCCAGGTCGATCAGGGAGGGAACAGTAGAGCCTCTTACAAACACTGTCGCTGGAGTTCATACTCTGGAAACATCATTCCAAACATGATAGATCCGATCTGGAACTATCACATTGCAAGGTTGTACCGATTTGGTTATATTGCCTTATCCAGATAATGAAACTTTAAATATTCATTGCATCAGTGTTACATTATATCACATACATTGGGGCTATGCTGCTAAGTAAATTAAATTTAAAACCACAAAAGAACTTTTCATCAAGGTATGATTCATTATAGTTGGGAGCTGTGAAGATCCTGGTCAGAACTGATCTTCAGAAAGCCTGCTTATCGTGCGAAATTATTGATTGGATTGGGTAATCAGATGACATGTTTGAAGGATGCATTTGCATTCCCTTTGCATAGAGTGAGGCTCATCATATCATTCACAGGATTGTCTG
Organism: Haliotis asinina; assembly: GCF_037392515.1. Classification (NCBI taxonomy): domain Eukaryota; kingdom Metazoa; phylum Mollusca; class Gastropoda; order Lepetellida; family Haliotidae; genus Haliotis; species Haliotis asinina. The sequence continues at coordinate 48,083,392 of NC_090281.1, forward strand.
GTCCATACGCGACTATTTTCTGGCAGTATCCGAGGAGTAGGAATATTGCTGGGTGCGGCATAAAACAACAAAGATGTTAGAAAAACAGTGATGGGGACCGAGAGCGGCGATCTACTCATGGTCACGATCACACACAGTCCATGAACTCCAACCAATCAACTAATTTGTACCAACTTGAACCCGTATTGTTCACTTTCGATACCCACCAAGCACATGTAGGAGGCAGGACCATATTTCATCTGACACTGCTCGTTTACGTTGTATAGTTGACCAGGCATTTCGCCGGTGACGTTCGTCACAGACACCGGCTCTAGAGATTCCAGAAGGCAGTTCATGGAAGTGGTATCACTGTGGAAAAAAACTATTTCATGAACTGTTAACATGGAAAACATGTTTAAATTTATTTCTCCTTTTTTTGTGTGTGCTGCTTTACAACGAACTGCTGCAGAGCTACGGCCTGTGAATAGTCAAGTCTTGAATCCATCCATTCATGGCGATGGACTTTAGTAACATCGTCCGCTCAGCGTTCCCTGCTTGGGGCCTGTTTGAATCCGGCATCCAAAAGAGCAGCATACCATCGTCACAAAAACTACCCGCGAAGATCCCGGTTTGAACAGATCTTCAGTAACCCATACCTTGTCTTAAATAACAGGATTGGGTGCTCGGGATCGATGACATAGTTCACACGGCATCGTATCCCAGTTGCGTGGATCGATGCTCATGCTGTTGGTCACTGGATTGTCTGGTCTACTTTAAAATATTGGTGAGTGTGGTGTAAAGCTAAATTAGGTCACTCACTTAGTACAGCGCACCGCTTGTGATAGCCAGCAACGTGGCGTTCAACAGTTCTCGAGTTTAAAAGTTAACATTGGAAAATATTTCTTACCCCGTGGCTAACACCTGGTCCAGGAAGGTCTGGAAGTAGCTGATGGAGCAGTTAGAAAACAGAAAGTAATTCGTTATGCTGACGTTATGATATGGTGAGTAGGTGCTGCTCATGATGTAGTGATCATCCCCAGAACACGTGTTGTTGTATTCCCCGTCATGCCGTGCACTTAGTCTGTAAAAATACACGTGAGTGAGTGAGTGGCTGGCTGGCTGGCTGGGTAGATTGGTGAGTGGGTAAGTAAGTGAGTGGTTGAATGGATGTGTTGGTAAGCCAGTGAGTGGGTGGGGTGGGGTGGGTGGGTCTGCTGGTACGCCAGTGAGTGGGCTTGGTGGGGTGTGTGTGTGTCTTGGTAAACCAGTGAGTGGGTGAGATGGGTTGGTGTGTTGGTAAATGAGTGAGTTGGCGGGGTGGGGTGTGGGTGTGTTGTTAAGCCAGTGAGTGGATGGTGTATGTGTGTGTGTGTGTGTGTGTGTGTGTGTGTGTGTGTTGATAAGCCAGTGAGGGAGTGGAGTGGGGTGGATGTGTGTGTTTGTAAGCCAGTGTGTGGGTGGGGTGGATGTGTGTGTGTTGATAAGCCAGTGAGTGTGTGTGGGGGGGGGTGGGGGGGGGGGGTGGGGGGGTGGATGGGTGTGTTGGTAGCCAGTGAGTGGGTGGGGTGAGTCGTGAGTGAGTGATAGAGTGGGTTTTATGGTAGTCGTTGAGTTGAATTGTGAAAGACAAGGTGGGTGGGTGTCACCTGAATGAATGAGTGAAAAGACAGGAGTAGAGTGAGTGAGTTGATGTTGAGTGTGATATGTATTGAGTGAGTCACTAAGTGAGTGTAGGGGTGGGCGTCTGGGCGTGTAAGCGGTTGGGTGAGTGAGTGAGTGAATGAGAGCATGAGTGGATGTCAGGTGAATGAATGAGTGACTGGAAATCTATTGTTACTGGAACATAAGACTTGCCTTACACTCACTCACTCACTCACTCGTACACCCACTCACTCATACACACACACCCACTCACTCACTCATACACGCACTCACTCATACACGCACTCACTCACTCACTCATGTACGCACTCACTCATACATACCCTTGCTCACTCACTCACACATGCACCCACTCGCTGTAAACGTCCACTTACGCATGTCCCATTTCGTGAGCTGTTACCAGAAGGTCGTCCACCAGATTGTCGGTATACTCCACTAGAGATATGCTGTATTCTGGCCTACTACAAATAGTTCCAACATATGCATATCCTGAAATAAATGTTAACAATGAATAGTAATTACACTGAATCTGAGGCTGAGTCTTCTTGCAGGAAAAGGGATGTTGCTTGGGGCGTCGAAGGTCAGACTTTAACAATGACTGTCATCCTCATAAAAAGACAAAATTATGTTTTACCAAACGAAATCACTCAGGGCAGCTTCTTTGGAGTTGAAAGCTTGACTGTGACTGAAACAGTTTGTTTCATTTTGTTTGATAATGTTTGATTATTATTATTACTTTTATTATTTATGTATCACCAGAGACCATATAATATATTATATGGTCTCTGGTATTACTTAAGTGAATGAGCAACTGAATGGTGCAGAAATTCGCTCGTCGCAATACTCCACTTATATTTTTGCCTTCTGTAAATATGAAGAAAATCTGTTTTCAGAAAGCATGAACAACATCTTCGATTCATCTGTCAGCAACAACGTCACCGTAGACGACCTGCATAATAACGACCAATGTCCTCCTTGTCCTCCTGACAACTGGAAGATGATGATCCATTCTCAATATCCCATTTTGTTTGAAGTTTTAGCAACACTCAGCAATATTTCTGCTTTATGGCGGCGGACAGTAAATAAGTCCAGATCATACAATCCAGTGATCAACGGTATGATCGTCGATCTATGCAATGTGGATACGATGTGTTAACCAAGTCAGAGGACCTGACAATATGATCATTTAGTCGCGCTATGATAAACATGGGCTGCTAAAGATCAATTCTCACTCGGAACTTCACGTCAGCGTCCCAAATGTCCACGTGTGATGCCTCCAATAAGGCATCTATTCACATACCTGTGTAGCAACTGAAGCACGTGAAGACACACCCATCATCAGAACTTACCTAGCAGGTTTTCAGTTCCGTTTGCCGCCATTCTGTATAAATCATACCTAAAACATGAGGATGGAAACATACATATACAGAAGAAATACACAAAACCAATGAAAATACACTGTAAAACACACTGATGCAATTTCCTTTTAATTCGTAGAGGAAGAGTTATATGAAGAGTAATTATAGAAAACTTTCTCGCAAGAAATCTTGAATGGGAGAATGGTATTTAATGTTATGTCAGTGTTATCCGGCTATGTTATGCTGCATATTGGTGGGATAAGGTCTGATATGTGTCAGAACAAGTATAACACGGCAAAGAAGACTGATCGGTAGGGAAATAATACGAATGGACTATTGAAACAAACGCGACTATACCCTTTCTACATCCAATTGAATTTCAAGCTAAATTCTAAAATTTCGACTATATCATGATCAAGACCCAAAAGTGGTGATCAGACTAAAGAGATGAAATAACGCTGATCAAACTAGCATATAGCGGTGCTCAACTGAAAAAGTAGCTGTTTTCAGCCTTACAAATAGCGGTGAACAGACTGAAGAGATGAAATAGCAGTGATCAGACAAACAATTAGCGGTGATCAGACTAGCAAATAACGGTAATCGACCCAAAATAATAGTTGTTTTCAGACAAACAAATCGACAAAGCGTTGAACAGACTAACGCTTCGGTGATGAAATTATAGAGATCAAATTCAGACAAAGAAATAGTGGTGAGCAGACTAAGAAATACTCAGTCATGTGATCAGATTAGCAAATGGCAGTGATGAGACAAACAAAGGGCGGTGATCAGACTAAAATAGGGTTGATCACATTGGCAACAGCGATGATGAGACTAGCCAATAGCGGTGATCAGCTTAAAAATATTAAATAGCGGTGATCAGACTGAGGAGATTAAATAGCAGTTATGAGACTAAGAAGACCGAATAGCGGTGATCAGACTAAGAAGACTTAAGACGCAGACATACGCACTTAATATGAATCATGATTAGTCATAATATAACTATAACTCGCTGACTATAACTCACGTTGTGAAAACAATCACGTGGTCGTTCTCTGGGAACCCTGAGATGTTATTTTTCCAATCTCGAGCACTTGGAAGCAGATTTGAGGCATCTATTTTTGTGTTGTTTGGGTAATCCTCCTTATTCAAGGCTGACTGGAACCAGGCTCCTCTTCCTTGATCCTTTAACATTGCAAACAGTGATTGAGGTCTGCACGTAATGGACTTATGTAACTTGTATAGCCCCCGGTATATACGTTCTTCTAAAAATGACGAGTCTTCCTGAAAGGTTGTCTAGGATTACAATATTAAAAGGTGAGTGAGCGACTGAATGCAGCATTGCTCCTATATCTCATATATGGCGGCAGAATGTATACAATCAAGGACCAGACAATAGATATAAATTCGCACACGCACGCACGGTCGATAAAATTTACGGTTACCATTGTAACACTACATAGCGTTTGTGACAGCGAAGAAACTTCAAAATTTGAAATTATTTTGTTCAATAAAACTCTTGCTCCCTTCGAAAGGAGTAGAGCCGTGAAGGATCAGGGTAGAATAGGCCTTCAGCAACCCATGATTGCCATAAAAGGCCACTCTGCTTGTTTTAAGAGGCGACTGACGGGATCGGGTGGTCAGGCTTTCTGACTTGGTTGACACGTGTCATCGGTTCTCAATTGCGCAGTTCGATGATCATGCTGTTGATCACTGGATTGTCTGGTCCAGACTCGATTACTTACAGACCACCGCCATGAAGCTGGAATAGTGCTGAGTGCGGCGTAAAACTAACCTCACTCACTCGAAAAGAGTATTTACCAATTTATCTGGCATCGATCTTTTCAGGTTCTCAATTCAATCAACGATGAATCACTTACTTCTATGACATATCCAACCAGGTGTATGTTGTACAACGTCGAGGCAGTCTTAAACCTTAAGTTTACCTTGAAAATAAAATAATGATTGCAGAAGACATTATTGTTAGTTTTATGAGGACTTCGTTCACATACCATGGTAACGCTTCGAATGCCTTTGTTAAAGACAGTGACTTACGGCACTTAGATTGCTTTCACAAATGGATCTACTGTTTGACAAGTATTAGATGAGCCATGACCTGTCAAATGACCAGAATTTGCATATATTGGAATCCCCTCCAGAACATTCCATTGTAAACAACAAGGAAACATGTTGTCGTCTAAACATTGCAAAGTTCAATTTCCTCTTGCGAATCGTGTTTTGATTGTTATATCATACTACTTGACACGTGTTAATCAGAAGCAGCATCGAGTTCACGCCACGACAGCGTGCACTGCACGTGCGTAATTCCTGATCTACCTCATGTACCCGTAGCAACCAAGTGTTGCATTCCCTGCCCCGCCTACTTGTCACAAACGCGTTTACTGCGCAGGTTCATCTAATACGCATCAAGCAGTAGAGGCCCTACTCTTCGTAGAACTTCAGCGGGAGCACGTAAACACTACAATTATGTAAACCTTCGTTCTTCCTCGAATTGCAGATAGTAGCTCAGAAGGAGCCCACACTTTAACATAGGGCTGCAGTCATGTGAAGACTCTGTTGTTGATAGTACTCAGGGGTAGTATTAACCTTAAGTAAAGACACTTTAAGTTTACAGGCATCCCTTACTTTTCAGTGTAGACAGACTCTCACCCCATCGTCCGTAGTTTATGTTATATCTTAACACCTACCCCGCTAACAAGATGAGCTAAATGGCGCCGTATGTTCTCCTTTGTTTCAGCGTGCTTGAGGGCTTCGGACTCCTCGAAAACCCTTGTAAACCATCTGTAAAAGGTACAACTTCGTATCCCAATACACAATGCTTGTAAAAGGGGACAAAGAGAATTGGATGGTAATGATCTGTGGCTTTGATAACTGCGTGTCATCGTGGCCGTCGGGGTGGTATGTTACACACATTGACAGTCAACGATGGGTCTGATCTACAATGCCGTGGTGGTCAGAGGACCGCCAAAATGCATTATCCAATCCGCATTTTTCTGTTGTACAGATTCCAGACAATGAAGAATCGGTCCCCAGCTACCCATGTTTGTCATGAGTGACTTGTGACTTAACTGACACATGTCATCGCACATCGATGTTCATGCTGTTGATCACTGCATTGTCTGATATAGATACGATTACTTCCAGACCGCAGCCATATAGCTGGACTATTGCTGAGTCAGCGTTAAGAAAAAAACAAACAATTGTAACGCATACCTGTCGAAATTTACTTGTGACTTAATTGACACATATAATCGAATCCAGATGCTCATGCTATTGATCATTGCAATGTCTGGCCTAGATATGATTACTTGAAGACCGACGCCTTTTAACAGGGCTATTAATGAGTGCGGAGTCGAAAAAGCAAACAATGATTTGTAATATCAAGGAACTACATTTCATTTCATGTACACTTCGTATACTGTGATTGCCAACTCAACGGCATCTTTTAAACATCATAGCAGAACTGTATATTTGAAACACGTGGTCACGGCAATTGTCCGGTAGGGGGAGACACTGGCGAACTCTGGACACCCGTGTTGACAAAGAGGTGAACAGGATCCAGATGACTGGAACATTGTTATAAACACTAGCGCCAAGACAGAACACCAAGTACCTTCGATATACAGAGTAGTCCACGATAGCAACAACATCAACGTGAATTTCGTCAGTTGAACGTTTTCGTCTAGTTTCGTGTGTCCACCGTACTTCCTGTTGCCGGGCCACACTTACTCCTTCGTCATCTGAAAAGATTTTTTCAAAGACACGATGAAGGAAATGTCAGTTAACTAAATGATCCCGTTTGAAAATAATAAACTAACAACAAACAGACGGGTAACATAAACTTTGCAATGGCTACTAGTTATTTGTATGACAAACCAAAATGAGTGGTCCCTCTGAAATCGTTAGAAGCGTCGTTTATTGAAATCGATTTCTTTCGGAAGTTAACGTGTATCATAATTTTCAAGCTTTTAGGACACCGACGGACGTCAGTTCACGTCGAAAGTGTCATTTTATGTCAACAAATTGATATTTGATCATTTAGCGTCAGCTGTTGGGGGTCGGTTTGTTTGTTCATTGGGGAAAATATTTGATCATCACACCGACGACATGGGTTCGATTCCCACGAAGGAATACTGTCACCTTCGCTTATATTGGTTGAATTTTGCTCAAAGCGACGTAAATCCATATTCACTCACTCACTCACTCACTCACTCACTCGCTCACACTGTTGGAAACTTGAAACTTACATGGTAACACGCTGTCAATGATTTGTTTATCAATACGAGGCTTCACTGGCTTCAGGATATAAAGAACATCGTCGACTGGTCCCCTTGCCTCCTCTGGAGCCCCGTTATAAGGCGCCATCTCATACAAATTACCTCCAGGGAGAGATAGGAAGCCCCGCTAAAACCAGCATACCGAAACATGAGTCTCATTAACCTATTAGGCAATGACCAACTTTTCAGCCGAACCGAATTTTCTCGTGAGTGAGCGAGTCAATATTTAGCGGCAATATTTCAGTCATATCGTGACAGGAACATAACACTGAAATGGACTATATGTGTATTATAAAAACCTGTCGACAAAGGACAGTAAAACAACTAGAATATCACAGAAAAGAATGTAAAACTAGTGATTAAACCTAAAACAATTTCTCTATAGAGGACAATACAATTATTATATAAAAGTGGGCTATAGATTGTTAACAACTGAAGGTAGATCACCACACTAGGGACCATGGAGACTTACAGTACTTTTGCTACCTGCATGTACCCTAGTTGGATTTACATCATCCAGTCAGCAGTCAGCAATTTGGGAAATCTAGCCATACAGTAAAAAAACACTTATTCTACGATTAAAAACGTGGAAAGTTTGAATTTACTTTGAATGTTTGTGGACTTACGTATCCTCTCAGGAGGACAATAGTTTTACAGTACTTCAACCCCCTTTGAGGATACAGCCACTAACAAGCACAGTTACGAATTTAAATCTCCAATAATAAGATATTTATCTATTTACAGTTCAGTTAATAAATCTAATTCTTTTTAATACGCAATGATTAAGTTCGGGAATTAAAATAATTTCCCTTGTGATGGAATATTCAACACAGTCAAGCAAAGTTTTGCTTGACTGTGATTCTTTCATCACAAGGGATACAAAACGGAGGATCTTCACCTTTAAGCAAATATTCTTGTGTATATCTTGTGTGGCCAATACGACATCGTCGCATGATGACCTCTACAAACCTGGACTGACAACCCAAGTAGGTGTAGCCAATGCAGGGTTTTATTTCATGTAATTTGTTGATACCTACTTGAGTGTCCCACCTCGTCACCTGCATCAATTCACGGATATAAGATCTAATGGTAGCTTTATAGCCAGTGTAGGGAATAAGCAGTGGTGGTTCAGATTTGTTGAGTGTTGCTTTAGCAGCAAGGTCAGCCAGTGTGTTCCCAGAAATGCCAACGTGGCTGGGTAACCAACAAAAGACGATGTCGTACTGGCCAGTAGCAAGATCATTATATAATTCAATAATTTCTATTAAAAGTGGATATTTACAAGAGAGATTTTTAATAGCCTGTAGGCAAGACAGAGAGTCCGAATAGATTACATATTGTTTATGTTTAGGGTGTCTTTGAACATATTTCAGGACCGTTAATATGGTGTTAGCTTCAGCGGTAAAAATAGAGCTGTTACCCGGTACTGTAGAAGATATTGTTCTGGATCCAACGACAGCGGCACGAGCCACTGCGCCACCGTCCTTGGACCCATCTGTAAATAAGGATTTATAATTGCTATATTTATGTTTTAATTGATTATATTCTTGTTTATATTGCAGTTCATTAGTTTCAGAGTTTTAATGTGGTCAATGATAGGTCCACTTGGGGTCTCACCAACGTCCAAGGAGGAGAAGAAAGAAGACGGGAAGGGGCTGTATTACCCAGCTCAATGCTGGCAGCAGAAATAAGTGGTTTTATTCTTAACCCAAGATGCGGAACAAGAGAAGATTTCTTATTGTATAAATCCTCATACAGAGGATTGAAAACAGGTTTGAAAATATAGTTTTGTTACATACTGTAAAGCTAATTTTATACGTCGCTCTTCAAGAGATGATTCATCAGCCTCGACATACAAGCTGTCAACTGGTGAAGTTCCAAAGGAGCCAAGACAAAGTCTTAGACCTTGATGATGGACACAATCTAATAGTTTTATGTTGCTTTTGCAGGCTCCACCGTAGAAGATGGAGCCATAATCAAGTTTAAAACGTACGAGTGGTCGATATGGATTCCCTATTTAGAATTTGAAACCACTTTCAACATGTCAAGTGCTTTCAGGCATTTAGTTTTAAGGGACTTAATAAGTGGTAAAAACGTTAAGTGTGAATCAAAGATTAGCCCCAAGAACCTGTCTTCCTTCACAACTTTAATTGGCGTGCCATCTAGTGATAGTTCAGGGTCTTTATGGGGTCTGTATTTACGACAAAAATGTATGCAGTTAGTTTTCGATTTAGAAAATTTAAAGCCGTTGTCAAGACACCATTTATTAATCTTGTTTAAACACAACTGCACTTGTCGTTCAATGGTATGCATATTTTTACCACGACAAGAAATATTAAAATCATCCAGAAATACCGATCCATCAATTGAATCGTTCAAAACTTTCGATAAACTGTTTACCTTTATACTAAAAAGTGTGACAGACAAAATACTGTCTTGTGGAACACCCTCATCCTGATTGTAATGAACAGACAGGGTAGAACCCACTCGGACTTGAAACTGTCTGTCATTTAAAAAGTTAGTTATAAATTCTGGTAAACGATGTCGCAAGCCGAAGTCATTTAAGTCTCTTAAAATGCCATATTTCCAGGTTGTGTCATATGCTTTTTCAAGATAAAAAATATAGACACAGCATGTTGTTTATTAATTAGTGTGTTTTTAACAAATGATTCAAAACGCATTAAAGTGGTCGACTGTACCTCTCTTTTTACGGAAACCACACTGTTATGAGATTATTTGTTTTCAAGTACCAAACAAGTCGGTTATTTATCATGCGTTCCATGGTCTTGCAAACACAGCTAGTTAATAAAATCGGACGATAATTGGATGGATCCGTATGATCACGTCCAGGTTTGAGTATTGGTACTACTATAGCGTCACGCCATGAAGAAGGACATTTCCCTGAAGTCCAATATCATCAAAAATATATAAGAGCGTCTCTAAACAGGATTCTCGCTCCTGTAGCAACGTCATGAGCTTGATCAAGAGCAGTATGGAGTTCATGAATAGAATCATTACAATCATTACAATCATTATCATTACAATCTTCCCCATTATCTGAATAGTTTCTTTCCTTGTTTTTGATACACCTGGAATTTAGGTACATAATTAGAAGAGGAAGGGTGTTTAGCGAGAGTTACAACCAGTTTATTTGCAATATCTGATTTATCAGTAAGTAATTGATCTCCATGTTTCAGATGATGGACACTAGATTTAGTACCTTTACCTTTAATTTTCTGGACTATGTTCCATACCTTGGACATGGGTGTCCGAGAATGTATTTTACATACATAATATTTCCAAGATTAGCGTTTATTTTGTTTAAAAGCAGGTCGCGCTCTAGCATTTAAAATTTTAAATATATTTAAATTATTCACCATGGGATGGCGACGGAAATAATGTTCTGCTTTTTTCCTTGCCTTCCATGCTTGTTTGCATTCATCGTTGAACCATGGTTTTCGAATATGTGGAACTGCAGAGGAATTTGGCACACACTCATCAGCTATGGAATTCAGTTCATCCGAAAAACATGTAATAGCATCAGGAACGTCAATAAAGCGGTCAGGTTTAAGTTTTGCAGCACAATGCTATACCTTGGATTCCTGGTATAGAAGTTGAGGTGAACATAGAAGGCATCGAGGAGGAACATTTTGATATGCAGAAGGTTGGGCAGATGGTGGAATCAACCAAGAATTTTATATATATTTTGATAACTGTCTTTCATTATTTTTTTAGGAAAAGATCGTCACTACAAAAGAGCGTCAGAAGTCATGCCCATGCCATCCTCGATATCTCCAGGGTCTACGTTCCGAAAAGTGTCCACTATACCCTGGATGCATCTACGGCTCAGCCCGATAAATTTATTACCTCCCTTGGCTGGCTTTTTATCCAATCAGGTGCCTAGGCTGCGAATTTGAGCGAACCAATCACAACTCACTTTCGCTTTTTAAATTCTCTAACCGATTAAACTTGGCAAACAAACCATGCGTAGGTTCTCTGAAAGTATTAGATGGATTTCTTGCATATTTTTTACAAAAGGTTTCGGACCTCTAAAGTTGCATGTATGATTTCCCCAAATTGTGAGTCGCACGGCGAGCAAACCTTCGCAGTTGCAACTGCTACCTTTGTTGACACTTGCAAATTCGGTTATAACGGCGACCACTCTGATTGGCTACTGTGAGAAAGCGGAGTCAGCAAAGGGAGGTAATAAAATTATCGGGCCGACCCGTAGATGCGTCCAGGGTATAGTGGAGACTTTTCGGAACGTAGACCCTGGAGATATCGAGGATGTGCCCATGCATGCTTCCGATGTTCAGAAGTAAACAACTTGCGTGGACATGACTTATAACGCTCTTTTGCAGTTACGATCTTTTCCTAAAGAAATAATTTATAGCTCCGAAAACACCTCATGCCTAAACGCATTCAACCTGGATGGTCAACGATGTATAATTATGAAAATGAAAACAGTAGAAACTAAAAACAAAACTGACCGAGACGGGTGCTCCTTCCAGTGACGCCATGTTTTGAGTTTCAGGACGCGACCGACAAATCCCGGGACTGAGCCGAGAAATCTCCGAAGATGGCCGATCTTGTTTCATATATTACCGACATTGTTTCCGATAGGGGCATTGTGTTTCTGTTATTATCGCTAAACTACCGATATTGGCTGTACGAGATATGGCGAGATCCTGACGCAGAACCTTCAACCCTCTTGCCCGCTGACAAGAAAGCTCCAAATCTGACTGCGCCCTCTAGCACAGGAGTATTGCCTGATGTGGAACCTTCAGCCCTCTTGCCTGCTATTTATACACCTCCAAAGACTGACACACGTTCAGAGCAAAACATGAAGATGGTGTCAACTCTTGTGGAGCAAACCACGTCAACGTTGTCGGCTCAGGCACAACGAATATGTTGGTCGACATCTTGTCTAAGCTGGACAAGGACAAGGAAGAACTCCAAGAGGATATGGAAGAAGTTAAGGAGGATATAGAAGGCATCGAGGAGGAACATTTTGATATGCAGAAGGTTGGGCAGATGGTGGAATCACCAAGAATTTTGCATATATTTCGATGACTGTCTTTGCTCTGTGGAATGTCTTGTGGACGACCAGGGAGCGCTGCACATCACCCAAACAAGATGATTCACAGTTTGTGCATTCCATACACAAACAGGCCGATGTGAAGAATAAAATACCTTCTAGGGACCCCTTCCACATGAACTAAAATGTATGCACCCCGAACCACAAATGATGTATATTTTTTGTTTGCATGTACCTTGGACTACAAACCATGTATATTTTTGTGTGGTCTATGAACGATGTATGTACCTCAGACTACAAAGGATGTGTGCTTTTCGTCTGCATCCAGTCCATGTAGAAAAAAATATCGAGGGTGTGTCTTGTATTTTTTCCACAGAACCTATTTGCGCCAAAGATCTGGAAGCATCAACTCAACTTCTCTATCGTCTTTCCTATTCAGTATGGATGAGTGGTAGATTTCACCGGGTCTGCACAGAAATGGTTCCCTCTCCAACCGTAAACGTTGTATACCACCAAAGTCTCAAATTGTTTCTCATATCTTGTAGCCGTAGACTGGAAACGTTTCTCCACTTGATGACTCGAGAAGCAGCAACAGTCTATTCTTCCCTTCATATTTGGCAATGACAAATTTTCTGCACAGGTAGACTCCTTTTGGAACTTCAGCAGCTTTTCGATGTTTACTACATGGTGGTGCTGCTACCTTCAACCCTTTTGGCCAGCGGTAGTATGGTAATTGATGAGGCATACTTTTTAAATTAAACCCTTGAGCAGGTTCTTATTCACCTGACTATTAGCTGTTAATTGAGACTTCGAGTGTGACTGAGATGATCATGATTTGTGATCAGAAGAAGACATGGATGTACTAGGAAGTGATTCTTCAGTCTGAGATGATATAGCAGGGTACAAAAGCTGTGGAGAGTCGCAATTTACCCAAGTCAATGTAGTTTGGCAGCCTCTGGACGATTTTGTTAGTTTAGAGGTAGACTCAGATGATGTTTTTGCTACTGTAGCATAACTTTCTGGAAGATCAGATCTCTTTACTAGTTTCTTTGAGAGATATTTTGAGTAAATTCTATTTTGTTTATTTTGAAGAATGGTCGCCTGAGCAGTTGGTGCATTTTTTAAAATCACTAGTACAATCTTGTGTTGTGTGTGGTTGCTCACCACAGTGAGCACACACAACAGACAATGTGCAGTAGTTACACCGTGTCCATATTTCTGGCATTTAAAACACCTGAGCGGGTTAGGGATGTAGGTGTCAACTTGAATGTTACAGTATCCTGCCTTCACTGATTGTGGTACATTTTGAGTTGAAAAAGTAGACAGATACGTATTCGTTTTGATGGTTTCGTTGTTTTTCCGAACTGAAAAGCACTTGACATAAAGCACACCTTGATCCTTCATTTCTGATACTATATCAAGGGCCGACATATCATCAAACAATCCATCACGACCTCTAACGATACCATTACTTGCGTTCAAGTTTTTGTGAGCAGAGACCATGATCGGAATGTCCACGAAAGATTTAATGTTCATCACGCTGGCTGATTGTTGCTTTTTCCCGCATTCAACTAGCTGCGCACCCGAACGTAAGTGTCTAATGTTTTTGGCATTTCCCAGCAATACCTTGAATACCCATGGATACAGCAAAGGGGTTCAGCTTTAACAGAGTCTTGTCAGGAGTCCCAATCAAAATGAAACGCGGCCAATACTAAATAGATGTAGATGGTCCGTGGTCAGTATCAACGGGGTCAATTTCAAGAGGACGTTTTGTCTTTTTTGGTGGAATTTCATAAATCATGGTTAGTGTAGTATGGTTCATCATCCGAGCTCCCCACCCACCACGGAGTATCACAAGGACAAGGCTAAAGCAAGCGGGCCTCCAGCTTGCAGCACCAAGAATACCCGGATGATATATTCCAACAGAAGAATTAAAAGATTAATAATTCCACCAGATTAGCCCATGAGCCACCGCTCTCTGGGCATAGGATGCTAGGCAAACTAATTTTAAGACAGGTTAGAACACAAAGAATAAAAATGTTTGACATTGTTCTGCGCCACTCTCAATTATCAGAAATAATTTCCATGCGCAGGGCATGGCGTGACCAGCCGATTTATAGAATCGGGCTGATTCTACCACTTGTCTAGGTGAAGTAACGGCCAAAGTGGTGTGTTGAGCAAAAGGAACAATGTTCAAGCTCCCACTGCCCTCAACCACCAGGATCCCGTCCTCCACTGACACAGGTTGCCCAATTTGGTCGCCTCTTACGACCAGTAACGGGATGCTGTGGACACATTCTGCCCCGGGTCCACACGGGAGAAGAACCTTTGCGTTACCCAGCACCCACCGCGAGAAGGTGGCTCTTCATGGGTGTTCAGTGTTTTCTTATTCAGTTAATATGATAATGCACAAGGAGACTGATACCCGATCGCCAGAGTTCTCTAGCGGCAAAGCCTCGTTTTGGGATTGCCACGATTTCCAGGTTTCCGCTGTCAGAGGACGCTGTACGATGTGTTTTGCACAGATTGGAAGGAGCGAAGTTACAAGTTCTTAGACGTAGGGATCCAGTTGAATGAATTAGTCAAACGATTCTGGACTGGTTATCGCACCCATTTGCGCAATGGGAAACAGGAAACGAGACTGTTCAGATTTTGACTTTTGTATACCGCGAAATACTGACATATTCGGGACCACGTAATACATGTTGAGTTACACGTCCTGGAGACGTTGGGCTCCTATGTTATTGTTTGTTGTTTTAATTTCCCCTCACATCGATATTCTAAAGGAAACTAAAGGGAGGTTCATTGTTTCCCACATCTATCATAAGATTCCGTTTGTGTCGACGTTTCTTTAAAATAATATTAAACCACAAACTACGTTTATAACGAACAAGCTGAACGTTAACTGGCGACATATACGAACTACTGTCGTTTTGGACGAGATAATTTTAACCGTTGGGTTCGTTGTAGTCGCTAGTATTTTGATCCAATTTAAACTCTGCTTTAGATATTTATACAGTTACTTAGGTCCTAACTGTGTTATACCCGTGAAGATCCGGGCTATAATTGGTATTCAATAACCTATACTTGTTGTAAGAGACGACTAACGGGATTTGGTGGTCAGGATTACACATGTAATCCATCACAACTACGTAGGTAGATCGATGCTCATGACATCAGTCACTAGATTGTCTGGTGCGATGATTTACAGACGGCTGCCATGCAGCTGAGATATTGTTGAATGCGGCGTTACAACACAAGCAAACGTTATGTATGACATATATTGTACAGCATGTTACTTACAAGGTGATACTGTGGTTTGCCATCTGATGTTATCCGGCAGGACACCTCAATAGAAGCCATGTTAGCAACATCCAGATACTCTTGACGTCCCTGCAGAGTGAGTGAGTGAATTAGTAAATATCAAACATTCCACTTATTCAACATCAGTGAAACAGAATACCGAGTCTTGACTGTCACTAGAAACATTTTAACTTGGTGTAAGTGACAAAATGTAGTTGTTAAAACGAATGACTAGACTAAAAAGCAGTGCTGACAACAAGTGTTCATTATAAGGCATGCATGTTAACATGCGCCGGTAACACCCGCCCTTCACACAATTTACACGCTCACAGCCTTCAAGAACACATTAGTACATCAATAACACATTCTTACCTTAGTATAAACATATGTGCAATACGAACATTACAACATCATATATTCTAAGATGCTTGGCTAAACGATCAAAGACACCGACAGCACATTAATAGGCAATAAAGTAGACTTTTTGCATGACGTCACGCTATATTGAGGTCACTATGATTATTTCGCCTGCCCCTCCTTAACAAACGTACCCATGTTATGCGACGTCACGATAAAGTTGTCATCGCTTAATACCACCTCCTACTGTAAACTATTCCGTTTCTCGATATGCAGTTGCTTCGCTCGGCTAACATCACTGGTGGAAACATTACGTTTGTGCATTTCGACGACAAGAATGACTCATTTCAAATGATCACAATCAAACTTATATTCCCACAACATATCTCTAGAATGTTATGTGACAAGTCAGCGTCATTAAGGATCAAACGCAAATTGTAGCGGAAACAATTTTGCCCAATAGAGAGAAAAATTACCAATCTTTCTATATCCAAGCGAAGCGAACAAAGGCTGGAATCGTACTTCCCTCGCTTCGGTTCGTAAAATATTTGAAGCGTCAGCAGAGACCATAATAGACCCCTAAAAGCGGATGAAATCGGACTTTTACAAGCAACTAATGTACATACGCATATCATGTATACCAATGATTTGGAACTTGACGTTCAGCCATTTTCATATCACCTTACCTCATCTTATAAAAGTCGATGTGTTGACCTTGTGTTAGAGCGAATTCGTTCGTCACGTCTACAACTAACAGAGCGAGATTTCACGAACCGAAATATGCACTCTTTGAATCCTGAACGAATAGTAATATTTCAAAACCTGCAATACAAACAATTTCCCTCACCAACTTTGCGTGCCCCTGTTTAATAAAAAAATCATTGAAAGCAGCAACAACTGTTCAATAAACATAATAAATGTATGCAATAGGAAGCATATTCAATATTTATACGACGTGTAGCGCGTGTATGTAAGCTTTAGGTGGCCATGACACTGGGCGTTCCTGAAAGAGTGTGTATACAGCTCCCACTTATGTGAATGTGTGTTTCTTGAGGGTAGAATATAACAAATCATAAGTGAACATCCTGTTAGTAAATCCCAACACAAATAGGAAAACGAAGGGTTTTTCCATACGGTCTCCCATCGAACTAATGACAGTGACAGTTGATCTTTGCAGATATGTCGAATATCTTGCGCAACACCCAGTAACTAGGATCCGGGTCCTTTGTGTAACTGAGGAAAGCTGAGTGTTAAGTGGTGTGGATTTAAAAAGTTTGTGTACAGAAAAGAAGGCTATGCGGTGTCTCGGTTAGGTATGGAATACTGTATATGGCATCTTCACGATCTCACTATCTCGCAGTCAAAACACGAAAATAGACTTCAAGTCTATTCTTTGAGGACGTCCTTTACAGAATTTTACGTTTGCAGTTCTCATTTTCGTATGGTTTCGTCATATTTGTATCCAAAGCTGGAGACATCGCGATTATATTCCCCACAGCATCCCATAGTTGGGGTATTTTATCAGAACATTTATATGCTGGGCATTAACTGGAAACGTCTTTGTTCAGTCGGTGAGAACGTGTAAGCGGGATATCCATATCACGTTTAAGTGTGTTTGGGTGAACGAAAGATGATATATCAAGGCAAACAATTAACCTTTGATGGAAACTGTAGGCACAAAAGAAAGGAAACACCTTAGTACTTGCAGTTATTTTTGTTAAAAAGGTAAGTCGTACACGTTTCCAAAACAACACCAAATGTGCGTGCATGCGTGCGTGCGTGCGTGCGTGTTCGTATCTGTAAACAAAGGACAATGAAATCTATAAAATTATATTGAAAGCTGTCAAAACTCAACAGTGGCATCTGTCCAAATCCGGCAGGTTGTCAACACCGACAAAAAATCTCATTCCCGTCCGTGGTTTGTACATTTATCATTAGCTCTACATTCCGGTACGTTGTCTAAACCGGATTGTTTCTTCAGTCACGGCGAGTCCCAGTTTAGACAGCTTCCGCTGTATATAAACGATCGGGATTGTTAGTTGAATACCCGTTAAAAGGTACAAATGTTACAAGGACATGTCAACCAAGTCATCGAGCCTGACCACCCGATCCCGTTAGTCGCCTAATACGAGACTGAATGTACTGCATGTAGGTGAAATCTCGATTTCCATGACGTCACCATGGCTATTGTAATATATTTTCTAAACTGAAAATGTTTCCATGGTGACGACCTGACTCTAAACTATTTATTTTTTAAAAAACAGTTCACACAGTTTAAATCACGCAAATGGAAATATATGACCGATCATATCTGGTGAACCAGTTAGCGGAAAGTACCGCAATGTATTGTATTGTGAAGTTCAAATTGCACTGAACCGGTTTAAATGTTTTATCGTCCACCCATAGTTAAATTAACGTATCTTCGAGAGACATTTACCCCGTGTGCCTCGTAGTCTTGGTTTCTTTCTCGCAGCCTTTACCAAAATTGTCCACTGAAAAAGGTGATTTCCCCCAATGTGTGAAGCCCATTTCTAGTGTCCCCCGTTGTGGTTTTGCTTGAATATTGAAGATGGTATCTAGTGTACTTACCTCCGTGTTCAGAACCGTATCACGTACGATGACTGTCTTGTTGCCAACGTGTCTGACAACGTACACCGGGGTGTTTTCCTTCACTGCTGAGTTTCTCTGTAAGTTGAGGGTCAAATGGTCACTTCCGGTTTGCACCCTGACCACAATGACGTCCTGGAGTCGGCAGAAGGTGACGTGTCCGTCTAAGGTGTCTGGGTGAACGATATCGACGATGGCCTTTATTCCTAAGACAAAAGTACACACGAAGATAAAGCCATGGTTTTAACAATGTTTAGAATAGATTTAAACTTAGAAGAAATACGTCCCACGAAACGAAATATTATCCATCTTACATGTGAGCTTGTCTAGTGGTTAACTCACCTGATTATATGGGGCTGTGAGGTAGCTTAGAGGTTAACTCACCTGGATAAGTAAGGCTGTGACGTAGCCTAATGGTTAGTTCACCTGGATGTATGGGGCTGTGAAGTTGCCTAGTGGTTAACTCACCTGGATATGTGGGGCTGTGACGTAGCCTAATGGTTAGTTCACCTGGATGTATGGGGCTGTGAAGTTGCCTAGTGGTTAACTCACCTGGATAAGTAAGGCTGTGGCGTAGCCTAGTGGTTAGCTCACCTGGATGTATGGAGCTGTGGAGTTGCCTAATGGTTAACTCACCTGGATGTATGGGGCTGTGAAGTTGCCTAGTGGTTAGCTCAACCGGATATGTGGGGGCTGTGGAGTAGCCTAGTGGCTCGTCGCAACGAAAACAGCAGTTCGACTCCTCAAATAGGTACAAGGTGCAAAACCCATTAGATGTTCCCAGTGGTGATATTGCAGGAAAAAAGCTAAAACTAAACTCACTCACTCAACTGGATATGTAACGAAACGATTTACTATGTCAACAATGAAGTACAATAAAAGATTTTTTCTCAGCCTCGAGATCAAACTATTTTCAACAGGCATACTGCTGGCTAACGGACAGACATGAAACAAGAAAATTAACTTTCAAATTGGCAATGTGCAAATAAAAATGTATGTTCACTCTTTATTATTTTGAGGCACTTTGTACTATAATGAGACTCACATTTTAATTAATGAACTCTGAGTAATATTGCGAAAGGTGTTGGTTGTTATTAAACACAATCCTTAGTCACGGAGGGTCAACTGACCACTGGATTGTCTGATATAGACTATTTATATTGTAACTGGAACATCAAGGTGTGTGGCGTTAAACAACAGCGGCATGAACACCACAATTACGAAATGTGTTATTCGACATATACATGGTACATGTTGTATTTTTGTCGTACTGGCCTGTATAGTACATATAATAT
This sequence comes from Haliotis asinina, assembly GCF_037392515.1. Classification (NCBI taxonomy): domain Eukaryota; kingdom Metazoa; phylum Mollusca; class Gastropoda; order Lepetellida; family Haliotidae; genus Haliotis; species Haliotis asinina. Next base: position 48,103,286 of record NC_090281.1, read on the forward strand.
TGAATTACATAAACACATACATTTACATCACAGTGATGAAACGTTTGTTTTGTACAACATTGTATTGTGTATGAACTTGACAAGACTATTTATTTTTGCTACTGAAGAGAATTTTATGAAACTTAGATGGACATAGTAATGTCTTTTAATGCTTTACGAACGTAACTAAAATATACGATGGAGAGATGAGAAGAAAGTGATATTCATTTTCAATTTCACTGAAATTACATAGTGTTCATATTCTGTCTTTTTTAACATTTTAAATCTGCCGCTTTCGATCACCAAATAGTGTGATGAACATCGGAATCTTTAAATAATCACATAAATTTCTTTTATGATAAGTACTTTATTGTCTCGTCCCAGCTTACAATTATGTTATTAACTATAAAAGTGAAACGTTTACTAAATATACTAAGTAATGTTATTCCTCAGTAGTTATTTGGGTTATTTGCATCAGCGTGTTTGTGAACTGAAGCAGTGATACCAGTTGTAATTACATCCACATATATGAATATGGATCGAACATGATGAAGCAATCTAGAGGAAGCGGTAACCGCCACGTCTGGGTCAAGATGAATCCCTACTTATGTACATGTTTTCTAAATATCATGTCTGTTTCAATTTATAACATGTTAAAAAAAACCTTCAGTTCATACGGTTATGTATCTCATAAATATCTCACATTGGCGGCCTACCTTCGTATGATGTTGCCACTGGAAGCACAAGGTACACCAGTAAAGCCCTGAACGTGTCCATGATCACCAACCTCTGTAGCCACGTCAGATCAAGATCTCCACTACGTTCTATAATCTGCCTCATTCACAGATGACTTTAACCCTACATGCACTTTGCGCAACAAGACGAGGGTATCCGGTTTGGGAAGCACTTAAATTTAAAGTAGTTTAATTCTGTTCCCTTATTTCTTCTTATCATGAGTCACTCATGTGTGAAATTCATGATGGCTCAATGCCCCTGGACCGATGAAGAAATGTATAAATGAATAATGTATAAACCAGCACACATTGTGTAATTTGTGTTTGGCATTGTGAAAGTGACAAAACGTTTTCTATATTTAAAGCAAATGTAAAACAGCATTCAAGGAGTCACTATCAACGCGTATTATGTGTTCAGTAGGAAACGGACGGACGAGCATAGTATCTCTGCCACAGGCCAGGAAAATGTGACGATTCCTCACATCTTACACAGTTCATTCAATATAGTGTGCACATTTCATAACTGTTTTATTTTTTATGAGTCTTCACATCTGATTAAATATCGCTGTTAAAATGGTTCAGTTTCACTGAGAAATTATCCTAAAACGTGTAACACTGTTTCCAGTTGCGCTTCGATCCTTTGTTTACATGGGTTGTACGGCCCCACGTGCTGTCATCGAAGCCCTATGGAGAACAAACGATGCAGCCGGTTTGAAATATACATATGCATTGTCATAAACCTTATTGACGCAGTTGTAGAAGAATATTTACGTGACAGTGTAAAATAATCTGAAAACCTCGCCGAATCGCTTGCGTTATGCCATTCTCAGCTTATTTACGAATATGCGCATTTGTTTACAAACGAGGTCACGTGATATGCAAATTAGCCAATGGCAGTGATGTTATGCTAAGTAATCGCTGCGGCGGAGAGTGGCATGTCAAGCTGCGAGCTACCAGAGAAAAGCTTGCGTCCTAAACTTCTCCATCTTTCATACTTGTAAATGTTTTATAAAGATGGGATTTGCAAGACATTTACAATTTTAGACAGATAACATTTACAAGACATTTACAATTTTGTTAATGAGATTTTACGAAAACCTACAAATTTATAAACATTAGCAAAAGGAGATGTGTGATGTGTGATTAACTGATGTATCATAGAAAACATTTTTTTCAAAGTGGGGCAAGTGCAGTTTGTGCGTGGTGCTATATCGGTATTATGATTTCACACACCCAAGACACCGAATGTGGCAGGTGTACAATACCACAGTTTCGAGAAGTCTGTGTCCTCTTTCGTATAACATTTCATGGACGTAATTTATGAACCTTGTTTTCAGTGAAATGTGTTCAGAGACTAGATGTGACCGTCACATTACTTACATTTATCCGAGCTATAATTAGTAGTGTGTTCCCTGTACAATGGGTAAACAGATGGGTTGAAATCGTTTCTGCTGAGCTATAGACTGGTGCGTATGGAATACGTGAAGGGACATTGTCGCGTTGTCGGCCTCTGAAAAACAAGCAAAATGAGGCAAAAATGAAACACAACGCGACACGCGACACGCGACACGCGACACGCGACAATGCGACAACGCGACATTTCATCATCATGGGCGAACAGTGACCCATGGGCACGCCCATGGGTGAGAATGTTTAATTTCGCCCAGAATAAATGTTTTGGAGGTTGTAAATGAATGAAAAAATGTTAATAAGTATCATGACACAAATTTCAGCTCGTCACTTGACTCCGCTTACTGGCAGCGATTTTGAAAAATCTCGCCCATGGGTGAAAAACATATTGGCCCATGGACTAGAATATCTACTTTCACTCAAAATACATGTTTTTCCATGTTTTGTAGCTTTTAAATAAATGACGATCGATGCTCATGCTGTTGATCACTGGATTGTCTGGTCCAAACTCGATTATCTACAAACCGCCGCCATATTGCTGAAATATTGCTGAGTGCGACATAAAACTAAACTCACTAAATTAAACTGAAATCATTTGTCATTAAAAATTTCATCTATTTTTAAACCATGCGTTTGCAAAATAAAGAACAAAGGGAAATGAAAATATTTTAGTCCACGAACGAGATTAGTCGAATTAAGATGAATGATTTCATTTTTTCGTCATGATACTTATAAACACACTTTCATTCATTTACAACCTCCAAGACAATAAGTGCAGATTCTTGTACTTGTTAGAAATTAGCGGAATTAAGTCAAAATGAGTTGAAATTTCTGTCATGACACTCATAAATATACTTGCATTCATTTCCAACCTGCAAAGCATGGGGGAAAATGTATTTTGAGTGAAAGTAAATATTTTCATCTATGGGCCAAAATGTTTTTCGCCCATGGGTGACATTTTGTTAAATCGCTCTAAATTAGCAGAATTAAGTCGAATAAGCTGAATTTCGTGTCACGACACCAATAAATATACTTTCATTTATTTAAAAACTGCAAAACATGGAAAAACATGTATTTCGAGTAAAAGTAAATATTCTCACCCATGGGCCAATATGTTTTTCGCCCATGGGCGAGATTATGTTAAATCGCTCTAAATTAACGGAATTCATTCAAAATGATTGAAATTTTGTCGTGATACTTAGGAACATACTTACATCCATTTACAACCTCCAAAACATGGGAAAAGATTTATTTTGAGTAAAAGTAAATATTTTCACCCATGGGCCAAATGTTTTTCGCCCATGGGTGAGATTTTGTTACATAACTCTAAATTAGTAGAATTAAGTCGAAATAAGCTGAATTTCGTGTCACGACACTTATTAATATACTTTCATTTATTTAAAAACTGCAAAACATGGAAAAATCGTGTATTTTGAGTGAAGGTAGTTATTCTCGTCCATGGGCCAATATGTTTTTCACCCATGGGCTGCCAGCTAGCGGAGTCAAGTGACAACGAGCTGAAATTTGTGTCATGATACTTATTAACATTTTTTCATTCATTTACAACCTCCAAAACATTTATTCTGGGCGAAATTAAACATTCTCACCCATGGGCAGGCTCATGGGTCACTGTTCGCCCATGATGATGAAATGTCGCGTTGTCGCATTGTCGCGTGTCCCGTTGTGTTTCATTTTTGCCTCATTTTGCTTGTTTTTCAGAGGCCGACAACGCGACAATGCGACAACGCGACAATGTCCCTTCACGTATATATTCCATACGCGCCACCACCCATCTGTTTACCCATTGTACAAGGAACACACTACTAATTATAGCTCGGATAAATGTAAGTAATGTGAGTTTTAGAGAATTGTTTTTCTTTTTTTCATCCTTAGCACATATACATAACAGCTTGATGTTTATTTCTGCCAAATCCCTTGTGAGAGAGTGACCACAGTGCGGAGAGTTTCTGGAATTTTGTGAGTCCAGAATTAAATTGTGACGTGTTTACTTATGAATATACTACTATACTATTATACGTTTAAAACCTCCAAACCCTGTGTCTAGAGCTAGACGACACTAGAAGTGGGCTTCACACATTGCTTCACCCCTAAAAGAACATGGTGATGGTCATCCAAAATATTGGAGAAGGTCGTTATTGAGCATTGAGCGAATTCCATTTAACCATCCTTCCTGTCTTAAATAAACCGTTCCTAACTGAACTAATATAATGACGTACAGGCATACGGCGCATGCGTTTGTGACTGTCAGGCCGATTCTAATATGCTAGTAGAAAAGGAAATGCCTACAACTAACAAACCCTTTTTCAACACTAATGTCTTGAAGTAATGTCTTGAAAAAACACACATTTTGTAACAGCTGTAATACCGTTGAAAACACGTATCTGCTCACGGTGCAGTCTCAGTTGTACAGTCGGCTCTTCTTTTAGCAGAGATTTCAAATAGACGTGGAAAGGGTATTGTTGTCTTCTATTCAAATAAATACACAGACGATCACCATCTATTTTGTGCAAGTTCTACACGGAACAACATGATATTTTTTTTTAATCGAATCTCTCCAACAGAAAATAAACTTTGGCGGAAGGAATATCGTTTTTTCTTGCTCCTACCCATCTGTTCACAAACAACAAGGGTAGAAAGGCAGATCTCCAGCCAGAACTGCTGTCTCTGCACCACACATACAGTGTGCGGTTTCTCCGTGTGCCCTGATCCTTATGTGGTTTGGGTGCTTGTAATCACTAATGTCATCTGAATGGTTTGTTTCTGTGCCCTGATACTAATGTCGTTTCAGTGCTTTAATCACGAGATCCCTTACTAACGTCATCTGAATGGTTTGTTTGCGTTCCCTGATCCTAATGTCATCTGCGTGCTTAAATTACGAGATCTCTTGCTAATGTTATCCGGATACGTTTTCTGTGCCCTGATCCTAATGTCAGTTGGATGGCGTAATTACGAGATCTCTGAATGTTTCTAGGTTTCTTTTGTTTGTTTCTTTTGTGCGTCTGTGTCTGTGTCTGCCTGCCTGCCTGTGTGTCTGTGTCTGTGTCTGTGTGTATGTGTGTGTCCTGACTGTTTGGGTGATCTCACGAGATCTCTTACTAATGTCATCTGGATGGTTTGTTTGTGTGCCCTGATCCTTATGTCGCTTGGATCTTTTAATTACGAGATATCTTACTAATGGTAAATGTGTGGTTCATTGTGCAGCATGATTCGTATGTCGTCATATTCTTTGAAGCATGAGGTCTCTTTCTAGTGTTGTCTGCATGATTCATTGTGTCCTCTGATCCTAACCCCCAACCCCGATGTATGGTCCAGTCTATTGAAGTCAACTAAGGTATGAAGAGTTATGTCCCGTTGACACACCAGACACCAATAATATTGGGTCTGAATCCTACTTTAGCCCCATTTTCTTTCAACTAAAGCGGGCGTAAAATGACCAGTTGGAAAGCCGCCAGTCCAGAATTTTCTGGATTAATAAAACCAATAAGAACGTAAATAAGAGGAGGAAAACTGCATAATTTTTTCAAATCTATTTTAGTCAAGGCTTTAGTGATTATACTCAATGATTTTAAGTCAGATTCGTCCAGGACCATCGGGTGTGCACATTTTTGAAGCTGACTGACCGTCTGGTCGCAAATCAGAGCGTCCCGGACGGTCGAGCAGGGGGGAGTTTGCAACGCTGTTACTATGAACTGTTGTATATGTAAAATATGTACCAGTTGTTCGTGCACTAATTTCCATAATAGTCAAGCTACCCAGGCTTAGACTGGTCATCATAGTGGTTGCTCGTGACGCTCCGAGTTAGAAAACTGGCCTTCAGTAACCCATTGCTTAAGCTTGTAAGAGGCGACTAACGGGATCGGGTGGTCAGACTGGCTGACTTGGCTGACACGTGTAATCAGTTACGGAGATCGATGATCGTGCTGTTGGTCACTGGACTGTCTGGTTCAGACTCGATTGTTTATCATATAGCTGGATTATTGATGAGTGCTGTGTAAAACTAACCTAGAAGTATGATCTTCGTCTCACAGCATGTTCCCGAGTTTCACATTGCGAATATATGACAAACATTTCCGCGAAGTATTTGTATCACCACTACTAAATGATTCGCGAACACATTCCCGGTATTGTAACAGTAGAAATATCTTGTCAATTGTGAGAAGGCATTTGTAGAAACTATTTTGCGGCCAGTTTCCATATAACCTAATTCACACGGAATTGTTTTTCATTGACATAACCATCGAGGGTCTTTGTGTTAATTTTTCATTTTTTAAGTTTTAAGTGTAACACAATGCCGGTTGTTGTAGTAGCTGAATTTTCATCGTTGTATGCATTCACGCATCATGCATATTATCAATAACCTGACCATATGAACAGCCATGCTGCGATGTTTTTGTGGCTGTTGGTTTTTACAGATCAAGATGGTGTTCCGCAGCAGTCGCTCCGCCGCACTCCATGTCTTTAAGAAGACTATTAGTCAAGATGACCTGTGTGAGTCCTTTGGTGACTTGTGTTTACATTTCAAAGTTTACCGATAAACGCCGGTGGGATGGTACCAGGAATACATGATAATATTCACCTAGCCCTGAAGTCAAGGTGCCAAAGGTTGATATCGTTGACGGGATATCCATAGTAGTATCCATAGCAATATTACAGCTATATGGCGGCGGTTTGTAAATAATCGAGTCTGGACCAGACAATCCAGTGATCAACAGCATGAGTATCGATCTGCGCATTTGGGAACCGATGACATGTGTCAATAAGTCAGCGACCCTGACCATCCGATCCCGTTAGTCGCCTCTTACGACGAAGATATTCGCCTTTTATGGCAAGCATGGGTTGCTGAAGGCCTATTCTGTACCCGGGAACTTCGCGGGGCCATAGTAGAAGTAAGCTCTTCACAAAGCGACTGGACTTGATATAATGTGAGATGGTATAGCTGATCGCTTATGTTTTTATCGACTTTTAAAACTTTCAGATTCAGTGCCATCCCGGTTGGTTTGTTGGTCACCATTGTTCCAGTCATATGGCGCCTGTCTGTAAATAACTGAGTCTGGACCAGACAGTCCAGTGATCGACACCATGAGCATCGATCCATGCCACTGGAATACAATGACTATCCGTTTACGACAAGCATAGGCAACTGAAGACCAGTTATATATCCTGGATCAGTTTATTCTGTTCTTGAAGATGTTATATATTGTAAAACAGTGTTCCAAGTGTAATACATTTTAAGGATTGACAGTCGGTGAGGGGCATTTCAATTTGACCATCTTACCACCTCTTTATCTTTTAGAGTGCCCAGAAGAAAGAATGTGAAGTTTCTTTTTTAACTCAGTATATTTTGACATGAGGTTCTCAAATATTAGCATATACATGAAAGAGATATCATTAATACCAATGTAGTAATTCAGAAAAGACAATATCACTGTAATTCTGAAAGCTATAAAGCAGTACATGCTGTACCTTGCAACACCTTATGGAAGTTACACTGGAATTTAAACTTGATACCCATATTAAAATTATCAAAAAAAGACAAACCTTAAAATCCATCATGTGTCCAAAGGACGTGAAACGTGAAGAACCATGTAAAGTAATGCCCGCTTTGCTATGTATACTACAATCAAAAAGTTTGGGAACAAATTAAATAATCGTAAATAAACTTAAATGTGGTGATCCTATTTATACACTAAGGTAAATGCAACGACATGTTGGAACATACGGTGAAGTAAAGGATACAATATTCACTGAGTTTGAATGAAAACATTATCAAAAACCGTGAAAAATAAGAGTGCGGAAACAAACCAACACCACGTTTGATTCAAACTCCGAAACTCTAGCGGACGTGAAAGACTGAGTTCCTATGCAGCTTGTTTCCCGCAAAAGAAGCTGCAGACAAAATTGAAGTCTCACAGCTTTTCATCATGGCATAGCTGAGACAGTTCAGCGCTCACAACAGAAACGGGGCCATTGCATGGTTCCAGGATGGTGAAGCCATAAGAAGTGTTGCAGGTTCCAGGCCACTTGTAGAGTACTGGACAGACATCGCTCTGGAAGAGCCAGAAAAAAACATCAATGGCCGATTAGCCATATGTTTTGCTCCAAGTCCATAGGAACCGATTCACAACTGTCAGTGCCTAGTTGTCACAAACTGCAGGGGCGTCTGTATGCCACATGCTCTTGGCTGTTTTGTTCCGAATCAAACATGGCGCTGGTATGTTTCAGCACCCTTGTTTTTCGCTGTTCAACAGTGTTTCATTTTAATCAAAGTAAATGAATATTTAATCAGTTGCCTCACTGCATGTTCCAACATGTCGTTTAAAGTCATAAGAAGTGTTGCTCACTGTCGTCAGGTGTCTACCTCTGTCATTCACAGACTAAGGGGCAGGTTCCAGGCCACTTGTAGAGTACTGGACAGACATCGCTCTGGAAGAGCCAGAAAAAAAACATCAATGGCCGATTAGCCATATGTTTTGCTCCAAGTCCATAGGAACCGATTCACAACTGTCAGTGCCTAGTTGTCACAAACTGTAGGGGCGTCTGTATGCCACATGCTCTTGGCTGTTTTGTTCCGAATCAAACATGGCGCTGGTATGTTTCAGCACCCTTGTTTTTCGCTGTTCAACAGTGTTTCATTTTAATCAAAGTAAATGAATATTTAATCAGTTGCCTCACTGCATGTTACAACATGTCGTTTAAAGTCATAAGAAGTGTTGCTCACTGTCGTCAGGTGTCTACCTCTGTCATTCACAGACTAAGGGACAGGTTCCAGGCCACTTGTAGAGTACTGGACAGACATCGCTCTGGAAGAGCCAGAAAAAAACATCAATGGCCGATTAGCCATATGTTTTGCTCCAAGTCCATAGGAACCGATTCACAACTGTCAGTGCCTAGTTGTCACAAACTGCAGGGGCGTCTGTATGCCACATGCTCTTGGCTGTTTTGTTCCGAATCAAACATGGCGCTGGTATGTTTCAGCACCCTTGTTTTTCGCTGTTCAACAGTGTTTCATTTTAATCAAAGTAAATGAATATTTAATCAGTTGCCTCACTGCATGTTACAACATGTCGTTTAAAGTCATAAGAAGTGTTGCTCACTGTCGTCAGGTGTCTACCTCTGTCATTCACAGACTAAGGGGCAGGTTCCAGGCCACTTGTAGAGTACTGGACAGACATCGCTCTGGAAGAGCCAGAAAAAAACATCAATGGCCGATTAGCCATATGTTTTGCTCCAAGTCCATAGGAACCGATTCACAGCTGTCAGTGCCTAGTTGTCACAAACTGTAGGGACGTCTGTATGCCACATGAACTTCGCTGTTTTGTTCCGGAGTTTGAGTCAAACAAGCACCCTTGTTTTTCGCTGTTTGACAGTGTTTCATTTTAGTCAAACCTAATGAATATTTCATCAGTTGCTTCACTGCATGTTCCAACATGTCGTTTAAAGTGTCCATTACGCACACAAGCAGTCGCATTTACCATACAGTATATATGACCTCACTATGTCTAAGTTTATACACCAGCTTCATAAAGAAACTGTGCATTGTCAAAATATTAGCCCAGTTGATAAGTACGATACCAATGTCAAGGGTATATGTAAACTTTAATGGAGGGATCATGAGACCATAACAAGTCAGGAGAATTTCAATTGGACAGTCAATCACAATGACGTCACGAGTCCACAATCTGGACAGGAGTCAAACGACCATGCCAAAAGCTCAATAACGGGTATGTCCACCATCGGCATTGCATCGACGACACATACAGCAAGGAAGGCTTGTGAGATGTCACTTAAGTTTCCCAGAATAATCACCAAAGGAGCTCTTTGGAGTGCTGTTATTTCATCCCACGTCATCACGAAATCACCACCAAAGCAATTCCTCTCCAAGACACAGACTTGTGCATAACATTCTCCCACGCACGTTGACGTCCATCGTTATGGGAAATGTTGAATCTGAACTCATCTCTAAAAAGATACAGCATTGCACCACACCTCATTTAACTATAGAAATTTAATGGCGACAATGCATTTTAGTGTCTTGAAGACTTGAACTCATTGCTACTACTTTCTGGCATTGATAACAAACAATAGTGAAACAGTTTGTCTTTGTTTTCTAGTCAGCTTTGCCCAAACAAAGGTTAAAGTCCCCCCAAATCTGTCCTTGTGTATCATTAAACGTCTATTAACCTGTTTATGCTGGCGACATGGATAAACGCCAATTCGCACCATTTTGGTGGAATGACTCACTCGGCGGGCTTCACGCAACAGAAAACAAAATCACGAAAACAGCACCATAAGCTAATTGATGAAATATAAAATCATCCTGGATTATTCGTAGTGCCTGGTGGTTAAAGCGTTCACGCGTCAAGCCACTTGTCACATGGATGCACTGCATGAAGTCCATTTCTGCTTTCCCCGTCGTGATATTGATGGAATATTGCTAAAAGCGGCGTAAAACTAAATTCACTCACTATCTTCCCACAACCGCGGTCAACCACGGTCAGTGTTTCATGGTGGAATATATAGAGGATATAAAATGAGTGCCCATGTCATACAATGTTTATGACACAAGTTCCTAAATGTTGACATTTCCCGAGCAAGAACGAGGGATACGCCGATATTTAGGCACGACTGTCGTAAAGATAGTATGATCGGGCACTAAGATGATATTCTGTTTATCACCGAAGCCGTAAGATTGGGGAAAATACACCCAAAGTGAATGACAGAAATGACTGATGTTTTGTTTTTTTTTCCTGCTTCGGTGTGTACCATATGTTCCTTATGTTTCATTGTTATCATGAAATCATGACTTTGTATTGATTCACACATACATACATATTGCTTTAGCAAAATATGGAAAACGCGAGAGTCCATTATATTTAGCGGCCAATTGATCTATGTGAAACGGAGAAAGTGGGCGCACGACGTTCATCTACACAATTTCGTGGGTCTTTGTGATAATTTGTAAGCTCTGAGAGTAACACAATGACATTTGTTGTGGAAGCTGAATATTTATTGAGCTGTTTTCTGACACAGTGAACCGGCTGTTACATGTTATATCAATAACATGACCACGTAGGTACCCATGCTGTTGCATTGTATGGTATTAATTTAAACTGTATTCCTTTTGGCAGGGGAGCTTCATATGAGAGGAAAGGTGTACAGGTCCTAGAGGTTTACGAGTAAAGAACGGACCCCTTGACGCTCCGGTTTGGAGGGAGGTTTTCAGCGACCAATGTTTGTCCCAAGATCGGGATCGGGTCGTCAGGCTCGTTAACTTGGTTGGCACCCACTTGCACAAAACGATGTTCATGCGCTTGAGCACTGGATTAACTGAACTAAACTAGACTTTTTTTAAAGATCGCTGAGACATAGCTATCTATTCTGTCAGTTAAACAACAAACAAATGAAACTAGAGAACGGGTGTAGTGGTGTCAAACTTAAAAACATAATGTGGACTGGGATTCGAACTCACAATTGTAGGTGTCTGGCTCGCCCAGGGAGTCAAGTGCCCCGTTCACGTATCAAGAAATAGCGTTGAAATCTGTTAGTGACTTGTGGCTTCTCCATCGTCTTATTTCGTCCGTCCGTTCGTTCGTTCGTTCATATTTTGTATTTTGTTGTTTGTATATATTGGGTATAGACTGTAATACTTTCAATCTACATCCGTGTTCTCTGTCATAGGCAATTTATAATGCATACGGGTTAACGAACATCTGTTCATGAACGTCATCATCTTTTAGCTTTATAAGACCGGGTGTCCCCTAAACAGTGAACCGGTTTTGACTCGCATTTTCTCAATGAATTTAGTTTCTCTACCGCTGAGAAAATACTTGTCGTAAAACGGTTCACACCTGATAACTATTGGTTTTAGTTACGCGTAGAAACCGATTTCACCGAGCGCGTAAAGCACATTGATGACGACGTTTATGAACACTGTCAGATGTTTGTTACCCCACAAACATCCCCCACCCAATCTGCGCCTGGGTGGCCTGTATACAACCCAAATATTCATTTTGGCATGATTTCTCTCTTTCGAATGAGGTGTAACATAATTCGACCGTCCGAAGGGTAGTCCAAGTTGGATAAATACAACACGCAGAAAACCAACATATACAAGTAATCAATCCTTTAACGAGGTCACCTTCTTCGATCTCTGTATTCGATTCAATCAGTACCCCTGCACTTTTTCAATTTTGCCGAGGTAGCAGATGGCAACCTCTCCTTGCGCATAAATTATGGTATAAGTAACATATGGGTCTCAAGTTCGGACACATGCAACATAACATCATTTTGATTCTCCCAAATGCCCCGTAAACTAGTTTTACTTGTAGGTAGCCTGACTGCCTTTACAACTATATACCTGTCTGTTGCCATGCTTACGACTCCTTGGAACGTATGGGATCGCGGAGGTCAAGGGATAAAGACACCGGACACACGCCATATTCCTAGGTACTGTAGCTGTGATCCTTCAAACACTCATTACACGTCCTTGTGGCGAAATGTTATGGGTGATGAATGAATATTTGTGATACAATGTAACATTGAAAAATTGTATGAGATTTCGAAATTAATCTGAATTCTTTGTTCTTCCAAAATGTGTGTGAATACGAGGCGGTTAGCGAGGACAAGGATACCTTGTACACATATTCGTATTAAAAGGTACTGTGCGAGTCTGTTTTACGCCGCTTTTAGCAATATTCCAGCTATATCACGGCAGGGGACACCAGAAATGGGTTTCCCACATTGCACCCATGTGGAAATCGAACCAGGGTCTTCTGAGTGACGGGACAACGGTCTAATCACTAGGCTACCTCAGCGTCTCCTTAGAAAGTAACATAACATGTGATATAGATATTACTAACAGGTATTTGAAAATAGCTCTGTGCTAACGACAGTCATCTAAAGGAAGAACGCGTGTGTATGTAGTTCGTAATTCTAAACACACCGTATAGTTTGCCTGTACCGATGACAGTTAGGTGACACACTCCAGACGATCACTATTTGTGTACGTGAATTTCATCTCCGCGTTCCATGTGCACGTTCACGAGCATCCAGACTGGCGCTGATCCTAGGGGAACTCGCGTTTGTTGTACGAGCTAACAAGTAGGATCTCTTGATCGCATCCCCCTTTTGTATGGACTGATGCTCTGCAACTTGATTGCTTGGTCCATCCCTGATTACCTTCAGAAAATCGAAATGAAGGTTGATAATTGCTGAGGGCATTCTTTAATAGCAAACAAAGAAGCCTCACTATTCTACAGGTCAAAATGATAAGAAAGACAATGATAGACAAGGAAAATTGCTTCACGCATAAAGCGTTACCCAATACATATCATTCTATTGTAAATTAGCCCTTTAACAGTTTGGCGCAAATCAATACAAATCAATCAAATATTTTGGCGACTTTTCAGAATACAATCTTGGAAGACAACAGATCAGCAGCTATCTGGTTCCGACCTTCCTTCAAACAAAAGTCTGTCACGTCTGAACGATCTTCTTCATAAAATCACTAAAAATCATTACCTTCCGAATGATACCTATTTTGGTTACAACGTTTCCGTGAGCGACAAGCTACAGCTGTATAGAAACTTAAGTGACAAACGACACCCCAATTGCCGTGACATAAAATATAATTTCACGGGTGAATTGACTGTGTCTGTTATCATTCCATTCTATAACGAAGCATTGACGCCCTTACTACGCCATGTGCATACACTACTACACCGAACACCTTCATACTTGTTGAAAGAAATACTACTGGTAGACGACAGAAGCACATTTTCGTATTTAGGAGCCGATTTAGATCGTTATTTTGAAATACTGGACAAGAGAATAAGGATACTTCGAAACAAAAAGCGAGAAGGTTTGATAAGGACCAGAATGAACGGTGCCAGAGAGGCCAGGGGAGATGTTCTTGTGTTCCTGGATGCACACATGGAAGTGGGCGTGGCATGGCTGGAGCCCCTACTGGAACGTATAGTCAATCAACCACAAATTGTTGTTCAACCCGATATACCTGACATAGAATATAGGTAAGTTCAAGATCCTAACAATTCTTTGCTCAATTTACTTTATAGCATATAAATATAGGTATCGTGGTGCATCCGTGGGAGATATTTGGCAAATTGGTTTTAGGTTGACTGAGCTATCTAAATGTTTTGGTTTATTAATCTGGTAAACTTGGTAAGGATAGATACCATTGTAAAACAACATGTAAAGGTGTCAGTAGAGTAGATAATGTCATTTCTTCACCAAACACAATGCCCTTATTTAATGATTTTCATATTGAGGAATTTTGTACAGTGTTATCTCATGTACATACACCAATCCATTTCTACCTATATACATCAGATGGTCATAATACAAACCTGTCATAATAATATCCCTTATTATAACAACACAAATACTCCTGACAACAAAAGACGTAAATTTATTCCTGATAAAGTTGACGCTTTCATTGAAAACATCCCAGATGAGTGTGTAAACACACTGTACATGAACACACAATCACTTAGGGAAGGTCATGGTAACACAGTCGAGAAAACCCAGAAGGAAAACAGTGAATACGTTTATTAAGAAAGAAAACAATTTTATTAGACATCAGTTACGAGAAACCAATCATTTATTACCCCATAAACGATATTGGCGATTTGTGAAGGGTAAACTGAAAGAAGATACTTGTCCTATTCCATTAGTTGAATTTAATAACCACTTCAAAGTGGTAAATGAAAGCATTCATGATGCCAATGTAGATCCAGATGAAATAGTAGACGCCCCAAACTACAATGTTAATGAACTCAGTGCTGAAATAACTTCCTGTGAAATAGTTTCTGCCCTTAAAAAAATGAAGAATTAGAAGTCGCCTGGTCTAGACCAAATTTTAAATGAACACTTATGGTCATCTGTATCAAAATTGCCTCCATTTTATGTGGAATACTTTCACTTTGGACTTTAAACTGGAGCCTTGCCGGACGCATGGCTTACTGGCAAAAATTAGACCTATCTATAAGAAAACAGGAAATCGTATGGACCCAAGTTCATATAGGCCGATCTCCATCTTGAGCTGCTTTGGCAAACTTTTTACATTAATGAGAGACTGAATAAATGTTCTGATGATAATGACGTAAAATCACATGCCCAATCTGGATTCAGAAAAGGTTTGTCTACAACAGACAATGTATTTGTTATTCATAATCTGATAAATCGTATGAAAAAGTGCAAAAGAAAACTTTTATCGATTTTTCTAAAGTATTTGATAGAGATTGGAAAATTGGGCTGTGGACCAAACTAAGTCAAACTGATATCACAGGTAAAAGTCTGACTTTAATTCAAAACTATGTGTAAGGACATAAAATAATGCGTTATGGCTAGATTCTAAAAGATCAGATTTCTTTGATTGCCTGTCAGGAGTTAGACAAGGAGACAATTGTCCCCTCTCTTATTCTCCATTTTTCATAAGGACCTAAAATCCCACCTAATGGAACAGTCATGTGTTGGTGTTCAACTAGAAACAAAGGATGATCATTCGGTGAAGGTTTAAATATTAGCTCTGAAATAGTCGTGTCGTGGTAAGAAATAGAAGTTGTTATTCATAATGTAGTCATGCAGTCGTATTCGTCCAAACTTAAAATGTCTTTAAAGAACTTCACCAAAGCCATAATAGTGTACCAGCATTATCACATTTTTCCTTCACTTGTTCTTCTTTTCAGACATCCAAAAACAAATCAGCATTCTGTTGTCAGTGACGAATCTGACAAGGAGGAATATGTCTCACGAACTGGCATGTTTTCGGAACTGAGGTAATCAAATTAATTGGTAATCAAAATAATTGTATCAAAGAATAAATAGAAGACGAAATCCAATAAATTCTTCGTTTTCACCCAAAAGTATCTTCTAAAATGCCAATCAAGAATTTAGTTTCCATGTTGTTATAACAAGTGATATACATCAGGAGGCGAAAGTATGTGACTGAATGACAGGTTGGACAGTGGTTCTGATGATGGGTTGATCAGTGACTGCTCAACCACCGGAAATGAGGTTCAAACAAGAACGTAAGAACGAACACTGCCACCAGATGGCTACTCCACCGCCATAAATGTGTAGATGAGCATCCATTTCCGTCAGGAATCATCAAGCCTTCTCTTGCGAGACTCTAGTATGCTGTGATTTGCATTCATAGTGCCCCATGACTTATTGTTTGAATTCCAGGCGAAATCCCATTGAAATCGTTGCACTAATAGAAGGTTCATACCCACGCTAGTAGATTGTACCAAAGTTCATTCGATGAAGGTTCAGAAATTAGCTCTGAAACGTCGTTATAAGGAACAGAAGTTGTTATTCATAAAGTAGTCATGCTGTCGCTTTCGTCCAATTTATAATGACTTTAAAGAACTTCACCAAAGTCATGATAGTGTACGATAGATCACATTTTTCTTTCACTCGGTTTTATTTCAGACATCCCATAACAAATCAGCATTCAGTTGTCAATGACAAGTCTGGCGAGGAGGAATATATCTCAAGACCTGGCATGTCTTGGAAACTGAGGTAAATTAAACTATTAGAAACCAAAATAAGCAGAGATTGTAACGATAAACACCAGTGTGTGTGTGTGTGTGTGTGTGTGTGTGTGTGTGTGTGTGTGTGTGTGTGTGTGTGTGTGTGTGTGTGTGTGTGTGTGAGGAGGAGGATTTGGAGGTAGGGTGGGGGAAAATCTTGCTGATGATCGGTCCTACACTTATCTAAGAATGCAAGTTCGAGACGAACTCCATAATGTCCAGATTCAAGACAAACTTAAGGCTGGCAACCTGGAGCTCAGAGCTAATGCTTCAAATAAGATCAAAGTTAATCCTTCCCTATTCTTTTTAGTAGATGATTGGACAAAACAAGTCTTCAAGAGTCTTGACATTTTAGTGAATACAATTGAAGTGACAGAGACTTCCAACACCTTGCCGATGGTTGGCACAAACGACATATCTTAAAGATGGCATAGCTTCGACAACCCTCGTTTCATATGAAGTTGACTCCGAGGTCCCATCCATGGAATTCCTTGCTTGATATGCACCATTAAAATAATATGTGCAAAAGTACACAATATAAATCTCTCATGAAGAAAAACAACCTTTCCGAATTGGGATATATAGTGACAGTCACTTCCGAATTGTATTTGCTAAATTACCATTCTCGCGGAATGTCGGTTGTGCAATATGACTTCAGTGGATGTCGCAAATAGCATATCTTTAATGACATGATAGCACAGCTTCAATAACCCTCTTTCCAGCCATGTGACGTAGACTCCGAGATTCATGGTACAAGCTTAAACATGCCCATGACTTCATGAAAATGATGATTTCTTTGGAATGAGCTCATATACAGCTTAAGTAGAATTCATGCCAACTGACTACATTTGTTCCTGTTTTATTTAGTCAGTGATCACATTTATAGAACTTTCTGTTCCCTTTAACTTTTGTGATTGGCACGATTGAGGAAAAGCATTCTACTGAATGCTGACCTCGTCTTTGAAATGTGTCGCTTGCATCCTAAGTACACTATCGTCCGGCTCCCATTACCCCAGCTACCGGCCCAAACCATGACACAACCACTGCAGGAAAGGTCAAGGCTTTGTACGTTGCTCTGCAGACTAGAGATGGAAAAAGTCGCAACTACCATGTACTGATGGAAGTAGAAATTAAACACAGTATGAAAAAGGCATTGAGTAACATTTTTTGAGTGAGTTTTATTTTATCGTCAAATCGGCAAGATTTCAGCCATACCGTCACGGGAACAATCATTTATAATTTGTTTACAATAAAAACGTACCGATGAATTTCACTTTAAACAAAAATTGTATACAGATTAGAGTGAAATTTAGATTGCGAATCCTCATATTGTTACCTTGTTATTTGAATAATGAAATGTCAGAATTTTAGTCATTGTAGGATAAAAGTTGTTAAACAAACGATCATAGTTTCACATCCCTTTTATTGCTTTTTATTGCAAAGGGGTTTGCACATTCAGTGAAATACCAAGAACAAGTCGGATTGGTCTAAATTAACGCTCACCCTAGCTAGATTAAATCACACTTTCATGCACTGTTCATGGTTTAACAAAATAGCCATACATTTTAGAACAAACTAAAACAAACTTAGTAGTAGCATTTGGGTAGCTTGGCACACCCACACCACGTACCTAAAATTTGCCATCTGTAAAGATCCGGGTTAGAATTGGTCTTCAGCAAACGTCTTTGTGACTAACGGGATCGGGTGTTCAGATTCGCTGACTTGGTTGACACATGCCATGGCATCCCATTTGCGTAGATCGGTGATCATGATGTTGACCACTGAATGATCTGTTCTAGACGTGAAAAGTTACATACCGTTAGTATTTAGATGGAATATAAACAACATACTAAACAACCTGAGACTCGCCGATTCTTATTCATTGCAATCCCGTCTCTTTTGTTCTTGTGGTGTTTGTGTGTGTGTGTGTGTCTGTCTGTCCGTCTGTCTGTGTTTGTCTGTGTCTGTGTTGGGGTGAGAGACAGGGTGTGTGTGTGTGTTGGGGGGGGGGGGGGGGGTCTTTACACAGCTTGTTGCTAATGAGGTCGTGCATGGGCTGCTCTTCAAGCATGATCTCAAGTATCAGTGTGGTCTGATCTAGCGCTCAGGTGTAATATAGATGCTTTCAAACTGTTCCGTTATTATTCGTCGCATATGCATACCTCTGACCATTATCCAAAGATCAAAATATCTGAAGTAGGTACAGTTCCTAAACTTTAAAATCATTTGTTGGTGTGTTCTGGAATAATTTTCTTTCAACTTTCAAAATATCTAAATATCTGCTTTCTCTCCAAATGCCATCGTATACTTCATTTAACCTCTGATCTACAAGATCATATCTTCAAATCATTTACATATATCGATGGGATTCAACTATCACGTCAACACCCGACAATGGAAATGTAAATGTAAATGTAAATCTACTAATGATTTCCATCTTTCCAGCCAGAATTGGTTTCCGTTCCCACCCTACCTCTACCAAGTTGGCTATCACCAAACTAATGCCTTTCCATCACCAGCACTACAAGGATCGGCAATTGTGGTTCGTAGGTCTTACTTCATGAGTATCAAAGGCTTTGATGAAGGACTGAACATCTGGGGAGGCGAGCAGCTGGAATTGGCTTTGAAAGTTTGGATGACAGGAGGACGAGTTGAGACAGTTCCATGCTCTATTGTTGGCCATGTTTTTAAAGATAATCCGAATGTTAACACACAAAAGGAGGAGGATGTAGTTACGAAGAATGTTTTACGTATCGCTGAAATATGGATGGATGAATACGCAGACTTTGTGATTGCAAATTGTAGAGCTGATTCTCATAATGGACACTTGCCAACTTTTACGTCAAAAGAAGTTGAATCGATTCACGAGGGAAGAATTTTCAGGGACCGAATGGGGAGCAAGAGCTTTAAATGGTATCTCGATCATGTATTTCCGGAACTACAAATCCCATCAAGGGAAGATCTATTGTGGGGAGAAATCATGAAGGATAACGAGTGTCTTTTTGTCGTGGATGATGCCTTTGTCGCTCTTGACAATGTGTGCGAGTCATACGGAATTTCATTTAGAACAATTTTTTCTCTCGACAAATGGGGCAGACTTCGTAACAATGGCCAGTGTTTTGGCTTGGATGAACACACTAGGAACATTGTGACGATCCCGTGTTACAAAGAGGATATGGCTGAAGCTGCTGGTGAATGGGACTACACAGAACACGATCAGCTAATGTATCGAAGTCCCAAAGGAACATACTGCTTAGGTTATGTTAAGTCAGAGGAAGCCGTTAACATGGAAGCCTGCAAATCTACAAATGAGCAGCAGTCATGGTCCTTTCAGACACGGTTTGAATGGGAATCATGAACTGAAAGGCTAGGTTTGAGATTAATGGTGAAGACATTGATCTTCGATTTTGATATATACCCTTCTTGACGCTCGTAATATTAGATATAACATCCAACCGACGGGACAGAATATCAAAGGGAAGGGCCCATAAACATTAAATCAAAGACCACCCGACCAGGAGCATAGGGGTGGAGCAGGAAAGCAAACATAATTCACGATATGTTCAATGAATACAATTGAAACAATGCATCGTAAGGCTGAGGACATCTATTTCTAAATTCTGTCTATCTCTGAATAGGTCAACATATCTGAACTTCATATTTACCATTGTCATGGCAGACAGCGGACTGATTGACGGATGGACAGACAGACTGACTCGAATCTTAGAAGTGGCCAAAATATACGTTCGTGGGGTCGAAGATCAAGCACCACATGATTAGGTGAAAATACTCTACACAGAAGCGGTAAACCCAAACTCTAACAGATATCCTCAAGTCACCACTTGCTTGATAGCGGTGTTTGTTATCTACACCGAAACGTCACACTCATTACAATAAAGAAGTTGACCATCCATTGAACTTGGTTTTCCTCCCATGAGTTTGGTGAGCTAAAAATCAGTTGTGAAAACTTTGTAGTCATATACTCTGTGGTCCTGTCTTCAGATATAACAATACCTGTTACACATGTACTAGTAGATAGATAGATAGATAGATAGATAGATGATAGATAGATAGATAGATAGATAGATAGATAGATAGATAGATAGATAGATAGATAGATAGATAGATAGATAGATAGATAGATAGATAGATAGACTTTCTTATAGTTTAATGTCGCGGACCATCAACATGATGCAAGATAAACAGTTAGTGTTGCTGTTGAGTGAGTATATTCAACAGGTATATTCCAACTGGGCCTGGATAACTGGAATAATACATGTCTTCACAAAAGCGCTTGTCGTGATTACAAGAGTACAGAGACATGGGTTTGTCCACCTACTCTCCAGAATATTCGATATTTTGCTGGATTAGCCTTAAACACTTTATCCGGGTTAAGATCGATCTTCACCAACCGATGCTTGTCTTAAGAGGCGACTAACGGGATTGGGTGGTCAGACTCGATGATGTGGTTGACACATCTAATCGTATCCCAGTTGCGTAGGTCGATGATTATGCTGCTGGTCACTGGAGTGTCTAGTCCAGACTCAAACATTTACATACGTCCGCCATATCGCTGGAATATTGCTGAGTGCGGTGTTAATAACAAAACCAAATGTCTAGAATAGTTCTAAGAGTATTTCATATTACAAGTTGCTCAAAAAACATCAACATCCAACACTTTATACAACGCTTACATTTAACAAGTAGTACATCAAAACAATATATTATCGTTGACAGAAACAGTGAAATACAATTACAACATCGTTCAAAAAGACACAAAATCACTGACTCAGTAATTATTATTCTAGCATTTGTGTCGCGCCAGTATCTTGCTCAGCTGTTCAAAGGCCCTTTACTTTTCCCTTGATCACTGGATGTGAAACTCAGTTCTCTCATTGTATTGTCAGTCTCAACTCCCTGGTGTCTCCTCTTGCAGCCACTTGGCCGGCCGAGTTAATGTGGCTTTCATATCTTTACGAGGTACACAATTCACAGCTGGGTGGACTGGGACACATAGTCACAGCACTTTGTCCAAGTTCACTGCACGTTGCTGTACCCGTAACTTGCCTTGTTTACACAAATTCGTGTGGCCACCATCTAGTCATTTACCAACGGGTTTATGGATTGTTTTAAATGCGCACGGCTGTGTACTGTACTAGGGACTGTGACAATACCGAAGGAGTTTGCACACAAAGATGCCTCCAAGGTTGACCAATTATCTTAGTGAATTCTGATCAATCAGGTGTCACCGATATGACTAGGCATTCACCTACATTGAACCATGTTCAAAATGACACGTGTCACTTAATAATACTAATATGAAGTAGTGTTCACTGCAATGATAATTTGCCATGGTAGTCAATGACAGCCATAGCAGGAGATACAGCTAGGTCACATGTTCATACCAACTGCTAGACGTGTTAGATATGAGCGTTGAGGGATATACGTACAGACTGATCAAGAGAAAACAAGAATATATTTCCATGTGCTACATTGACAAGAACTGTGGATCAACAGCTTCGACATCGAATGACATCATCACAATGGTTAGCAATACCCACCAGCACCCATATTTAAGGCACACATGGGATCTTACAAGTATTATAAAATCATATATATTTGAATATAAATGCATTGTACCGTGTCCTATAAGAACGTGTGAATATAAACCATTTCATTTTGTTGATGTTTTTGTTTAAGGCAACATAGGTTCTGAAGAACAAATAAGAAGACGATTGTCAAGCCATCTCTCGAGCCAGTGCCATCACTTTCGATCAACAAGATGAGAGGAGATCCAGCAGTGTCTGCAATGCCATCGAATGACACTCCTGATGTTCGAACACTTGACAATGAAAATTGCAGAAATGTGTATTTTCCCCTTGCTTCTGAAATTTGTGAAAACCATGTTAATTTCAACCTAAACTTACCCGTGAAGGTCCCGGGGTAGAATAGGCCTTCAGCAACCCATGCTTGCCATAAAATGCAACTATGCTTGTCGTAAGAGGCGACTAACGGGATCGGGTGATCAGCCTTGCTGACTTGGTTGACACATGTCATTGGTTCCTATTTGGACAGATCGATGCTCATCTTGTCGATCACTATATTGTCTGGTCCAGACTCGATTATTTACAGACCGCCGCCATATAGCTGGAATATTGCTAACTGCGTCGTAAAACTAAACTCACTCACTCACTCTAAAGAACAAGGAGATCTGTCCAGCCCCAACTTCCAACAAGCAGACAAGATCCCGTAGTACCTCCAGAATTCCAGACAACAGCGATAGCTCAGATTTTGTTTAGTCTGTACTTAATCAGACGATAGTTTGCATTTTCGCATTACGTCACAACTTGGCGTCACTGCGCAATTCTTGTCTGCCCCAAGGCCGTCATCGAACAAATTTGTACGACATCACAATGTAAACCGACATCAGTACGCATGTCAGTTGTATCGCCGCGTATAGCCGCCTCCAGCAAACTACTCCATTGCATGGCGTTTCTGGTTTGCAGCTGCGTCACTCACCTGATATCACTGGTGGAAACATTATGCTTTTCAGACGGATAGTATATCTCATAGTTCGAGTCAATAATTTTACAATGACACGGTAACGTTTGCAATGTTTAGGTTCAAACATTCGCAGGATTCTTAATTTAGGAAGTATGGAATATGGCATCTCAGAAAAGAAATACAGTTCGCTCTACCACCATGGATAGTCATTACGCACGCACACTTTCGCCCTGAACTATTATAGTTAAGGACGAGTACGATTATGAAAGTGTGCTTTATTTCGCTATATATGGTGCAGCGCGAACTGAATGTCTTCATTTAAGTGGTCTTAAATCAACGACAAAGGACCGCAAAATTGAAAACTGAGTAATTGTCACTTGCTTGGATGCGATCAAACGATATATCCTAGGATTTTGTACATTCGCACAATTTTGTACATCGCTGAACTGTCTAATGGCAGCACCTTGTTCAGAGATGCATAGCGTATTATCACTGAAAACTAGAGAAGAGTGATTTTTGATGGTAAATAGAATCCCTATCCTCAACTCTTCGGATGTCAAATACAAAGTAAAAGTAAAACTAAATCATAAGACATGATATCCAAAGACACTTGAGTGAAATTATCTATAGCCCTTTAAGTTCGTAATACCTGTAGCTGCCGCCACACGAAATTAAAGCCTAGATGCAATCAAAAGAGAAACATAATTAAAAACGGTCATCATTTATTCATGACACATAATATACATTGCTGACTGTGAAAACAATATAAGTATATAATCACAAATCACAAGTGATAAATGTTTTGTACTTGGGTTTATTACTCTCGAAAAGAAGCACCCGATATGCCGAACCCAGTCAGAACGGGCCGACGTGTACGTAAGGGAAACGAAAACTTTCATTGACTGGTTTGTTTGCGGATACACTCAGGGCTCTTTGTTTATGGTGTATAGCCTGACAGGTGTAAAGTTCAAACTGCATGTGCTCTATGACTGAAGCTGTGTATTGCATATAATCATTACCAAAACAGACACTTAGGTGTTAAAAAGACAGACATTGAGTTCTGTCTGTGACAGATGCTGATTACCACAATCAACATGTTCTTTTTCTGTGTTTCCATGTACATGAATTAAAATATTGGAGTTTTCAAACTAAGCAGTTTCTAACAATAAAATTAGTACAGTTAGAAATACTGACAATGCAATGTAAACACTTTGCTGTTTACTATAGAACTGAGAAAGTGACTCGGTAAGAAGAACGTGTGGTGAAATACTAGTACATGTAGTCAAATGAAATTATATTAACAGTTAAATCGGTAATCTACTGTCATCATTTATAAAAAGCTTGCGCATGTGAAATATCAACAAAATCGACTCCTCCCAGTATTCACCGAAGGCTTGTTGACACATAGCCGAGTAGATATAGATCCTTAGCGGGGTTATTTCATGTAACGAGTAGATTATTTACTATTTGTTGTTTGTGTACACTACACTACCATTGCTCACGACGCAACGCCCCTGTTGAAACATCTTTCCATTCCAGCCAGGGTTAAATTGGTGAATCGTTTCCGATTTCGAGGTTTCTTCTTTCATCGCATCATTTTTCAACTTTATATGTTGAATTTGCATTTTTGATAACTTGTTACTGCAAATTCACACCAAAAGGTATCAGACTCTGCAGAGTTGTGTTTTACGTTCATGTAAGTGAGTGAGTTAATATTTAATGTCACATCGGCAATATCTCAGCCATATCGTGACGTAAACATTCAACAATGAAAAAGAGGATATATACATTATAAAAACCTGTCAACGAAGGACAGTGAAACAACTAGAATATCACAATTTCAATTAAAACTAACATGGAAAGTTAAAACTAATAGCACTATTTACACAATACAATAAAAAAACAGACTATAGATAGCCCACAACAGAAGGTAGATCACCACACTAGGAACCATGAGGACTTACAGTACCTTTGCTACCTACATGGACCCTAGTTGGATTTACACCATCCCTTCAGCTGCTGGCGATTGTACGAAAAGTTAGCCAAAATTAAAATAACATGAATACTACGATTAAAATCCTGGTACACTTAAATTTACTGTGAATGTTTTGGACTTACGTACCCTCTCAGGAGGACAATATTTTCATAATACTTCAACCACAGCCACCAACATTTCAAGTTACTGATCCAAACTACCAATCATTAAAATACATCTATTTACACAACATAGTATTCACAATTCCACCCAAAAATCAATTTCTTTTAAAAAACCAATAATTAAATGAGAATTAACGCTGATAAAAAAGATCCTTCATTGTTTTAACTGTAAAATACTTAGCCAATACGACATCGTCTTAAAATAGCCTCTTCAAATCTGGACTGACAGCCCAAGTAGGTGTAACCAATATACGGTCATTTATTTATACCTACTTGGGTGTCCCACTTCTTCTGCATCAGATCACGGATGTAGGTTCTAATGCTCGCTTTGTAATCAGAATATAGAATAAGATGTGGTGTCACAGATTTGTTGAGTGCTGTCTTGGCAGCAAGATCGGCCATTGTGTTCTGATGGCTTGGTATCCAATAGAAGACGACGTCGTATTGGCCAGTAGCAAGATTATTATACAATCCAATAATATCAATTAAAAGTGGAAGTTTACATGATGAATATTTAATCGCCTGAAGACAAGAAAGAGAATCTGAATAGATTATATATTGTTTACGTTTAGAGTTTCTTTGAATATATTTAAGAGCTGTCAATATGGCGTTAGCTTCTGCTGTAAAAATAGAACTATTATCTGGTAATCTAGATGATATTGTTCTGGATCCAATGACAGTGGCATAAGCCACAGCGCCACCATCCTTGGACCCATCTGTAAATAAGGATTTATAATCGCTATATTTATGTTTCAATTGATTATATTCTTGTTTATACTGTAATTCATTCGTTCTGATTTTTTAAATGTCGTTAATGTTAGGTCAACTTGTGGCCTAACCAAGTGCCAAGGAGGAGAAGAAAGAAGACGGGAAGGAGTTATGTTTTCCAGCTCAGTGCTAGCAGCAGAAATAAGTGGTTTAATTCTTAAACCAAGAGAAGATTTCTTATTGTACAAATCCTCATACAGAGGATTGAAAACACAGTCATATGCATGGTATGACGACAAGAAATAGTAAAAGCATCCACAAATAACGATCCATCAATTGAATCGTTTTAAACTTTTGATAAACTTTTTATCTTTATGCTAAAAAGTGTGACCGACAAAATACTGCCTTGTGGAACACCCTGATCCTGATTGTATTGATCAGACAGGGTAGAACCCACTCGGACTTGAAATTGTCTGTTATTTAAGAATTTGGCTATGAATTCAGGCAAACGACCTCGCAAACCGAAATCATGTAAATCTCTCAGAATGCCATATTTACAGGTTGGGTCATATGCCTTCTCACGATAAAAAAAGATAGACACAGCATGTTGTTTATTAATCAGCGCGTTTTTCACAAATGATTCTAAACGCACTAAGTGATCGACAGTACTTCTGGTTTTTTGGGAAACCACATTGTATATCTGTGATAAGGTTATTTGTTTCCAAGTACCAAACAAGTCGATTATTTATCATGCGTTCCATCTTCTTGCAAACACAGCTAGCTAATGAAATCCGACTATAATTGGATGGATCCGTATGATCACGTCCAGGTTTAGGTATTGGTGCTACTATAGCGTCACGCCATGAAGAAGGAAATTTCCCGGAAGTCCAAATATCATCAAACATTGATTGATAAGAGCGTCTCTAAACAGGATTCTGGTTAGTGCTTCAGGAGTTGATAATGTATGTTATCAGCTCCTGTAGCAGTGTCATGAGCTTGATCAAGAGCAGTATGGAGTTCATGAATAGAAAACGTTTCATTATAATCTTCCCCATTATCTGAATTGAAATTAATAGTTTTCTTTTCTTGTTCTTTTGATATTGCTGAAATTTACGTTGCATGTAAGCTTATGTTTAGCAATCAGAAGATAAATTCAGTGCAGTGTCGATAGGCCGTGTGCAGTTCTAGCGTTTAACAGGAGCTTCACAAAAGAACCCTGCTTGACCACTGCAGATGGCATCATCCCATCTATACTGTTTGTCTCTCCATCGATAGGACAAACAACAGTTTGCAGGCCATCCATCCGTCCCGCTGTTCTGCCAGTAGAACTTGACAATGGGTGTTCCATCAAACCAGATCCAGTTGATCTTCCCCTTGCCTCCAATCCACACTGAATTCTCTGGAAAATATGGTTAGTTCTCAACAATATATCAGCTATATGGCGACTGTCTGTGAATACTTGAGTTTGGACATACAGTCCACTGACCAACAAGAAGAGCATCTATCTACGAAACTGGGATACGATGAAATTTGTCAAGCCTGACCATGCGATCTTGTAAGACGTCTCTTACGACAAGCATGAGTTACTGAAGATCCATTCTAAATCGCATCTTCACATGTTTTTTGAGAAACGAAGCAATCTATTGATATCTGAAGGCTTGAAAACCTAGGGTAAAATGAGCATCACTCTGCATTTTCTTCTTGTTTCAAATGATGCTACAGGGTGGACAGTTTCAGCAAGGGAACTTGGGGATTAATGAGTAATTATAAAATAAATCAAACTTCTAATTTTCCTTACATTTTTCAGTCACAATTCTGTTTGGACTTGCATTTTCTACACTTTTCCAGCACGGCGTTAGTTGTTCATACATATTTTCATATTTTTGAAACCCATCATTTCATTACATGTGATAACAAATTTGACGTAATAATTATATATTTGAAAGTCCACTGCACCTATTCTGGAAATTATGAATTTGGTATAAGGTTTCGGGAATTACACACACTGCGTGTGTGCATGCAGGTAACATTCTGAATATTTTCTCTGGCGATATATATATGATAGTTTTCTTAAAAGTGTATGGTTCCAGTTAGTAAATGAAAATATAGCGAAATGGCTCACTGAATAGAGAACATTCATATTTGTATTTTTATACACTTGTCACATTTGGATAAGTAATTCCTAAAAGTCTCCACATTTCATCAGTACAGTTTTGGTTGTTTCATCTCAAGGTTTGGTTATATTTTGGAGATAGTTATGAAAGATTATAACTACTAAAATTACTGGGAGAAAGGTAAGTTGTATATACGATGGGGGTACAAGACCACATTTGACAAAAAGTCTCTGTAAAGGTTTATCTCACATTTTTGTCAAACGTGGTCTCGTTCTCAAAATCATGTGAGTTCCAACTGGTCTTTAGAAACCCATGCGTGTCATGAGAGGTTGGCTGACCTGGTTGATGCTTATCTAAGTTATGTAAATTGATGCTTATGCTTACTCGATTATGTCGATCATGTCAAGAATATTGCTGACTGCAGCGTAAAACGTAACTCACTAACAACATGATATTGCAGAAATACTGTTTGATATAGTGTAAAATATTGGATTTTGGACCTTCTGCATCGTTTCTGTCAAACATTGTCCAGGCATCTCTGGTGTTTAATGTGTTTGTCTGCAATTCTGAAGATCCATAACCGTGGTCACATGGTTGAAGGGGTAGGGTAGGTAATGATTAAAGTGACCGTCCCTCATGATGAAGACCCAGGTCAAGCTTCCTCACAATGGCTACAATGTGTTAGCTCACTCACTATTCGTGAACACTATATGACAAAATATACGAAGACACAAAACTGAGTTCATTTTTACGGCACTTTTAGCAATGTTCAAGCAATATCATGGTGGGGGACACCAGAAATGGGATTCACACATTGTACCCATACAGATAATCGAACCTCAGTCTTCGGCTTGACAGGGACACACTTTCACCATTAATCTACCCCCATCGCCCTGTTTGGCTGACACAACCAGGGAACCGTTCTGCAAAGTGATTTTAGTGTTGCTATGCTAATGCTATGTTAAAGAACAGTAATTACGATGAACTTAGAGCTAAGATTGCTTTGTGGAATGGGGCCCCCTTCATGAAAGATAACATAAACGTACGGGTAGATTCTCCGTAGGTAACCATGAATTGGTGCTTTTCTTCTGAATCAACCTTCATCAGGAACCCTCCATCCGCCTTGCACACCTTAGAAGCCTTGTGCCACGTGTGTCTGTCAGCCGTTCTGTTCCGGTAGCAAAAGTTACCATTGGGATGGTAGACAAATCCTTTCACACCGCACCCCTTCGGGGCATTCCCTGAAAGCAATATCAACTACCATTTTTAATTATATCTTAAAAAGTAAAACTGTACAGTATAATCGAATACAGCTCTACCTCTTGACGTGCAATATGTTCTCGAGGTTGCTATTGACTTGCCTATGTATGTATTGGATTCCGCCAAAAGGACAGGCTACACTCACCATTTCACAAAAATATCTTTATCGATGTCATTTTTTCCAAAATTCATCATTACCATATTCTTCACTAAACAAAGAACTACTTTCATTTCAAAGAATAACTTTGATCTGAAAGGGAATTTATAAAGCAAAAAAGTGGCAGTCTGTAGGTTTCATGCATTGTCCAACACTGTGTGGTGTGCCTGTTTCCTCAGTGAGCCATCATTTGTTTACATAATCAATGAAAAAAGATAATAATGTTCAGTATGTTTACAATAAGAACAGTGGATAAATCAAGGCGATTAGTGTACACCTTATATAACATTTTTGAAAACGTAAATTATGGTTCTGATAGAACTTTTCCTTTGCTTCTTCAGATTCCTTTGAAATGAGGAAAAAAGAATTGAGGTAACGTGAAAAGGCTCGAAGGATCGAGAAAATAATTTAAATAACCCGATGATAATCATTGCAACGAGAAAGTCCAATGAAACCCCATTAATGCTACAAACATGGTACCAGAATGCCAGGAGTTATGTACTAGGCATCTGGGTCAAATGATATGTACCATGTTAAGAAAAGTTTCTAAGAAATAACAGAACTGAGAGCGTCATCATAATTTTTAATGTGTTAATGTGACACCTCGTGACATACAAACAAGAGGTTCAAACAGTACCAGCAAACATCAGTTGTACATATTAACCCCTCCGCCAAATTGGTTAAGGGTGGTCACAGTTGCATCTGTGATTCGCTCTTCGTTGCGACGATAAATCCTCCAACCTTCATGGGAAGCACAAAATGAATCTGCTTTCAACTGTGAGTGAGTGAGTGAGTGAGTGAGTGGGTTGCTGAAGGCCTATTCTACCCCGGGACCTTCACGGGTTGCTTTCAGCTGTGAAGAGCGCACGAGACCATTCACGCTGATTCCATCGGCCATGATGTCTACTCCAGTTCCGACCCGTGAAGGTCCCGGGGTAGAATAGGCCTTCAGCAACCCATGCTTGCCATAAAAGGCAACTATGCTTGTCGTAAGAGGCGACTAACGGGATCGGTTGGTCAGGCTTGCTGACTTGGTTGGCACATGTCATCGGTTCCCAATTGCGCAGATCGATGCTCATGTTGTTGATCACTGGATTGTCTGATCCAGGCTCGATTAATCACAGACCGCCGCCATATAGCTGGAAAATTGCTAAGTGCGGCGTAAAACTAAATTCACTCGCTCACTCACTCACTCTACTCCAGTTCCAACACATCAGGCTGTGACGTGGTGCTATTGCAGGACGAACTACAGGTCTCCTATAGCGGAGTTCGACTGCCCTTAAACGTCGAGGAAGGGTGCTTCTGGATATCCTTACATTGTTAAGTTTGAAGCACTTGGCGGAGTTCAACCTATCGCTGAATTTGGCCAGATTCCAAAAGACTTATAGCTCGACCCCTTTCAGCAAGTGTAAAAAACATGTCATTTTAAGCTGCATACATTTCAAACAGGTACCTGAACAGCGAACGACAATGAAAAAGCATCAATACACGTGTAGTGTCCTCACCCTTCCATGGATAGAGAGACTTGCACTTATATATTATTGACATTAAGTGGCAGAGGATTTCCACACTGATAACATAAATAACAAATGTGCCATTTGTAACGCAATGTATAGGACGTTAAAGAACGTAAAAATGACATTTCAACGGTCTGACGTGTTTTTTCCATACCTTTAACAAAGTTTGTAAAACATTTAGTCTGGACCAGACAATCCAGTGATCAACAGTCAGCGTCGCTCTAAGCAGCGGGTATACGATGACATGTGTCATCTGAATCAGCGAGCTTTAGAACTCGATCCCGTTAGTCGTCTCTTAGTGGTACCAGAATGGGTTGCTAAAGATCAGTTCTTTAATCTTGAAGGGTCACATTTACTTCTAGCTACAGTTTAGGCATATGTAAGAAATTCAAACACTTCAAAGGACGCAGGAAATGTATCGTTCACATTTTGATCAATAAAGGAAATAAAAAGTCTCTCTTTCAGTCACAATACTACAACTGTCTTTCACTGTCATCCTACCCCAAATGCCCAGATCGATGCTCTAGATGTTGATCACTGGATTGAATATAGACCGCCGTCATATAACTGGATTATTGCCGAGTGCTGCGTTAAACAAACACACAAATAATTTCACTATGTACGTCTAAAATTGTTAGCACACATTCAGAAAAATGCCTGTAAGAGTTATTTTGACAACCTCACCTTTCTCAGGTACCTAAATCAAATTAATGTGAAAATCTGAAAATTATGGATATACTTCACGCCATACTTCAGGTTATCATAATCATGTTAGGCTATGGCAAGACATTTATATCACGTAAACATTATTTCTAAATATTGTAGATAATGGAATCAAATCACGACATTTTGAACCATCACAATCTTACATGGTGGAATCCACTATATTTGTAAACTGATGGTGAGGTTCTATGGCTTCATTGAATGTCATGTTCCGCTGTAACAGAGCTTGATTATTACTGAGCGTTTATTTAAACTAACTTCATAATTAATAACAGCAGCAACAAGTCAATAACACCAAAAACAATAAAATTAAAGGATTAGGATAGTGGCAAAAATCACCTTACTTGTGACAGATACTTTTTCGTAATGCTTCACGTTGTCCCGAGGTGCCAACTCTGCTCTGTCTGTTACATTGGCATCTGTCAGGAAGCATTTGCCGTCCTCCTCGAAGAACAGAGACCTACAGGAGGGGCGATCGACACACAGCTTGGCACAGGCTATCTCTGATACAATATTCACCTCCGGAGTAATTCCTAATAAAATGTGATCAGAAAACAAAAATTCCATGGCGAACACCCCAATAACACAACCAGCACACATTACGACAACGTGTATTTGAGAAATAGGAAGAAGTTCTGTACGAGATATATGAATTATTGAAAAGGAATTTGAGAGTTGGGCTCTCTACTGTTACAAATGTCAGTTGGGGAATGTACAGTGTGTAATGAGCTCACTGGGTCTTGGTCTTGTGATACTCGTCAACTTTCAACTCGTAAAATCCTGTTCATCCAGGACGACCCAACTAGAATTTTGTTGGTAAAATATTTGTTTGTGTCATTAATAAACATATTTGGCTCTTTATCAAACTCGTGTGGTTTATCTAAACTTCGATCAGGATTTTGACGTGACGACCAATTAAAATCGTGGCATCGCGGTTTCAGGTTAACCCCACAGAAAACTTATATACAATATTAATACAACTTTAATGCAATATTGCAGCAATAGCACGACGGGGGATACCAGACATGGGCTTGAGATATTGTACCCATGCAGGGAATCGAACCCTGGTCTTCGAACAAACGCTTTAACCACCACAAGTGTCTCTATCGATGACGAAGGCTTATCTGAAATAAAATGGTGAAGGCCTAACAGACACACAGTTTATTTATGTAACATTTAAGAATACTTGCGGTTAACTCATGGCCATGATTTTCCTTTCTGTAGCTGGACATATCAGTTCGTCAAATTGTCGTAAAAATGTCTGAGAATGTTTTAAAGTATGCAATCGATAACTGATATTGTAAACACAACTAAAGAACATATTGCTGATTGCAATGTTGCAATATTTCACCATTGCAATTTTAAGATTCCTGCTTGTTAAGGATGGCGTGTCTCCTTTTTGTAGTAATGCTTTGATGTAGCGTTGTTGTCACGACGCTCTGTTCACCCCTCAGAATTCGATGCAATACACAGACATAAATCTGTAAGTATAAACATTCCTTTGCACTTTTCACACTCAAGGAATGTGTGATTAATATCAGTGGAACTGTTGAGGGGATCAGTATTGTCTTCTGTGGTCCAACAAATCTTAACGGAGAATCTTGAGACAATAAATTTCCGTGACAGACAATGTCGGGGTTTTATCAAACACGCTGGGTTTCGATATCACCCTACCATTTCCAGTTACCTTGAAACAACTCGCTTTCAGGGTGGGGTTCCAGGGAACATTATCTCCTGGTTCTATGTTCATCTCATCATTGATTACCATGTGTCCATTTATTCCACCCATGACCTTCAAAAACATGCATATTGCA
This sequence comes from Haliotis asinina, assembly GCF_037392515.1. Lineage (NCBI taxonomy): Eukaryota > Metazoa > Mollusca > Gastropoda > Lepetellida > Haliotidae > Haliotis > Haliotis asinina. The sequence goes on from NC_090281.1 coordinate 48,136,936, forward strand.
TGAAATTTGAAACTTATAACAATGAGTTTACCTTAAGATGTAGCAAAAGTACTAAATACATTTTGATGCGGGGTATTGTGCGAGGCGTCTGGCGTGTGCACTTTGTGAACAATGTTTTAGTTCATGTTTTGCATCATGATGCCACCTGATGTTCAAACACTTGACAATGAAAATTGTCGAAATGTTTATTTTTCTCTTGCCTCTGAAATTTGTGAAAGCCATGTTAATTTCAACCTAAACTTACCCGTGAAGGTCCCGGGGTAGAATAGGCCTTCAGCAACCCATGCTTGCCATAAAAGGCGACTATGCTTGTCGTAAGAGGCGACTAACGGGATTGGGTGGTCAGGCTTGCTGACTTGGTTGGCACATGTCATCGGTTCCCAATTGCGCAGATCGATGCTCATGTTGTTGATCACTGGATTGTCTGATCCAGACTCGATTATTTACAGACCGCCGCCATATAGCTGGAATTTTGTTGAGTGCGGCGTAAAATTAAACTCACTCACTCACTCAACCTAAACTGTACGTACATCATGCCGCAGCTTAGAGCGGTCACTTCGCTGCGGTGAGCTAGAGAGTGGAATGACTAAAAAAAATTAAGTACCCCTCGTTTTCAAAATCAAAGGACCCATTTCAAGTTTTCTTCAATCGTTTAGTGTCCTCTATGCGTCGTGGTTGTCAAACCTGCACCATCATGATGGACGCACGCAGTGCTGTGTTTGCAAACTTTTGACGCCACGTCTCTTAGGGCTTGTCACAATACCTCGTGTCAAATCACAAATATTTCCATATCTCCAACAGTGTCCTTATCGTTTTGCATTAAAGAGTGGCCTAATATCAAATAAAGCACTGCTATTTTATTCTTGTAGTATATTAGTATTGACAGAAACAAAATATCAAAATTCCCACCGTTATCTTCTGGTTAAAATCAGGGACAACCCACAGGCTCGTCATGGTACAGATTCGAGATGGGCTTCATGCACTGTACCCATGTGAGGAATCGAACCTGGGTCTTCGGCATGACGAGCGAAATCTTTTACCACTAGGTTACCCCTGCGCCCATCTCGTTAGGGCTGAGGTAGTAGCATAGTGGTTAAAGGGTTTGCTCGCCCGACTGAAGCCCGGGGTTTGTGTCCCACATGGATACAATGCTTGAAGCCTATTTCTGGTGTTCTCCGCAGTGATATTGCAGGAATATTGCTACAAACGGCTTAAAACAATATTAACTCACGATGAGAGCATCCAACAAATGCAAGTTTCAACACACAGACCACAGAAAATGCCAGAGACCTCCACCTTGACAGTAAAGCGACAGATGCGTATACTTGAAGTACTAGAAGAATTTGAACATGATTATAGATGAGTCAAAGAAAAAAATATTCCAATCATTTGTTGAAAATTGAATTCTCACGTGACTATATTGCCAAAAAAGACTTTCAAGTTATCTTCTACATAACCACAATGAAACATGATAACATAGACACAGATACCATTCCTCTCAAAGGATGAAACAAAACACTGTCCTGAATGTTTTAAAGAGAGCAGAAAAGGGCAATCATCAATCATATGAGCCTGCTACATTACATGGAATTCTTCCTAGATATCATGGATACCTGACCCTATTGTTGGGGCAATATAAGATGTCTTGCTGACAAAACACGAAACCTCCAAGAACATTGTAAATGCCACTTCCTAAACAAATCTGACCCCTGAAGCATTAAGAACTAGATAGACACTGTCACTGGTGCAAAAGGGCAAGTCTAATCCTGGGTCTTTGAGGTTTCATTCTGTATACATGTATGTTGACGTCTCTGGTGAGACGTGCTACCAATTGCTGCATCACTGAACCTTGATTTCGATATCCATAAAGCTGGTATTCGCGTTGAGATACCAAATTAAAGTGTAACCGGTGTAGTTGTTTTTCCTTAAATGAAAACGATTTACGTTATTGAAGTTCTTCTATTTAGGTTATTGCTATTACAATGAGTGTTGTTGGTGAATGCAGGCAAACGGATTTTGCAAATTAATGCTCCGTCCTTATTGATTTGACAGAAACTCTACAGATTAATTCAAATTATGTGACTTGAACATCATTTTCTTGTTCTTATCATGGAAGATATACACATGTCAGTGTGTACAAAATATTCTGTTACATAAGATACATATATGTAGCGACGTCAGGTTGGACGTTACAGTGTTTATCGACGTCAGGTTGGACGTTACAGTGTTTATCGACGTCAGATTATAGTCCAGGAGGAGGCAGCTGAAAACTCTGATGTCGTAGCTTCTCCAGTTTGATTTGGTTTGACACTATTTTCAGAAGGTATGATGTCTTGGGCTCATGAAAAGGCCTGTCATGCTCTCAGATTGTGGTATCAGTTTTTTTGTTCACTGGCCATTTTATGTGGTGGGGGTCTGTGAGCATATTCATGACATTTGGTTTGCTGCCCGACAACATCATGGATAGTTTTACTATTATCAATCAGATCACTTAAAGTTTCATTTTGACTTTTGTGTATTTCTAAAGGCTGCATAAATATATGTATGTATATAACATATTTTTGCTTTTGAAAATAATCAAAATGACCGCCATTTTGGACGCCATCTTGAATTGTCGTGTGTTGCCTTCTCGGCAGTTACATTTTCATAAAAAAAACACCGAATGTGTCCATTTACATCCATTGCTGACACTTGATGTTTTTTTTTAACACTTGTCTCTGAGTGGTGGCTTGGGCACAAAACAGGTAATTTTGTATGGTCATGTCGTGGTAATATAATGTTTCACAGCTTATTCGTTGAGACAGGGTATTTTAGCGATTCTCCGACCTTTCATGGAAATATGTGGTGGTGATTTATATATTGAACCTTTACAGTATTCTTGTAACTAGAATCAGTTGTTTTTGTTTCCTGTTTACTTCTAGAGTGACAACATGTTAATTGGAATATGGAATTGTTTCCTATTACCCAGAATTCAAACTGGCTGCCAAGACTGTTGTAGTTTTAATACTTAGACATATCAGAGGACTAAATGTGTACTGATAGATGAAACAAACAATTCATTTGATGTCACATGTTTAACACAGTGTAGAAAAATACTAAATTCCAATGTTATGGTTAATAAAAGCTTCACATTCCTAAAATATTTGATGAAATAACATTATCCAAAGTATTAGAAAAGTATCCTTCACGGTTGATAACTGCGTCTAAGCTCCTGTTGTAGCTATTCAAAGTGGTCTCTCAGATAACTCTTAATCACTTTTGATACATTCAACAGCTTACAATTACCTCTCCTCTTCTTTTTCTTTCATATCATATGTTACTTCATGTCAGAATTGGAGTAATCTACAAGTCAAAGCTGTTCGGGCAACAATCACCTGCCATACGAAAAGACATGCCTCTGTGCACAATAAATCAGTCTGTCTGCATTGACATAGATCTCCCTGCTGGCATACTGACTTTATTGCATTTACTCGATGTCAGTACAACTAACCCACGGGGAGCAGAATCTCTCGACAGAAAAGCTGGCCATCACAGATGCTCCAACCAGGGTCATCTGGTGAAGGAATGTGATTGGCTGCAGATACTGTTTCCAAACATGCACGTGGTAGTTTACTTGCTCAATGTGATATTCTAGACTGTTGGATGTTGGTGGGAGCTTTTCAATTAATGTCTTGTCTCATCTACAGACATCACTGGATTGTTTGGTACATACATTGAACTAAAAGTCTGTGCGATGTGATCTGGTAATGTTGATAGGCCTTTTTGTATTGTAAGTTCTGGTTTGTAGATATTATAATACGCCTGTGTGTTGATGTATTTTTGTTTTAATGTTGGACCTGTTTCTTGATGAGTTTCTGTTTTGGCAGTGTTTAGAAAAAACAAGCAAACAAGCGATAAAGTCGGGCAAAAACCTGATTTCCATGTACAAAAACAGTTCTTCTCGAGTTCAAAAACAAAACAACAAAACAAACAAGTACAATTGGACCAGCTGTGCGGAATACGTTTTTTCAATGTCGTCATTCCCAACATGAAACGGTACTAAATCCTCGAACATAAACACCAACATTGTTGCCTCAGAATGTGTGTCTAAATTTAGCCTGTTCAAATTTGAGATTTGAACGAGGTCAAAGATAACTGAAGCCCGACACGTAAAACCAGAGATAAAAAACCTTTTTGAGAAAAAACCCCTCTGGAACCGTGTTCCCTCAACGTATGCAAGGCTACCTATTCTACGGGAGGGTGTACACGTATAGTACATTGTCGGAAAATGAACAGTGAAACATCCACATCCTGCTCCAGAAGAGTCCTTGATCCACTTCTGTCCATGGAATGTCTTCCTCGTAGTCGTCATGCCTCTGGGGGACCTCAGGGTCCATCCGTCCCCTGGCCAGTGGCATCCACGCTCCTGATAATAAAAATAAACATATTTTACATCATTGGTACTGTGTGTAGTAATGCCTCCAAGAGAAAAAAGCTCAAACATGAAACTTAAGTTGTGTGCAGAAGAGGTCATTGTAAACAAGGAGGAATTTTACGTTTTCTTTAAAAGAGCGTTTGAAAAAACACAGTTGCTTTCTTGGGCGACGGTTCTACTAATAAAGGTAAATGGTATTCTACATCATTTATACCTCCACACATATTAAGACTGCATGAGGGTTCTTTTCATACCGCTTGTAGCAATATTCCAGCTATATCACGGAGAGAAACAACAAATATAAACTCCACACATCATTCCCATATGGGAAATCGACTTGTTTGGAGCGAACGCTTTAACCATTCGGTTATTCGACGATCCCCATAGATTTAAATGCAAAACAAATATGTCGGGACGTGAAAGACATAATTTAATCTAAACGGTAAACTGAAATATTGAAATACTTTACCAGCAGGTGGCCGCGCATTCGGCCAGCACACTGACCCTCAAAGTGACCATCCGGGACTTGCTTTGTCTCGAGCTACCTACTGAAGGACGGACTGGTGGGTTAACACTAGGTTATGCCATCTATAGATAACATTGTACAGGGCATACACGAAGGGGGCCCTATCTACACTACCACCTAAATCTACCAGTCAAGTGCAGTCAGCATTGGGCCTACTGGGGATGCTGAAAGGACTGGGGCCACAGAGTGTGCCAACCCTAAACTAGTTGGGTTGCTGTAACAACCATCCTGACTGTACAATCAGGCCCTAGCACCGGACCTACTCCACGTACAGTCGGCGGGGGGCTACGCGGAGAGCGGACATACTATGGATCCATCATGAGCCAAAAAAACATCCCATCGGACCCTCGGAAAGCCAGTGTAGGAAGTCCAGGTGGAAGGGTTTAGAGTGACACAACACCAAATCCAGAGTGTGCCAGGGTTCCTGCGTCTGAAAGAAATGAGTCATGCATAAGCATCAGTAATCACATTTCTCTAGGATGTAGATTAGATTAACAACAGCGAGTAAGTGTGGTTTTCTGCCGCTTTGGGAAATTTTCCAACGACGGGCCTCATACGTAGGCGTGGGCATAGTATTTAAGTGGGGACTCAAACACTGGCACTGAACATGGCGTGCCAACACTGGAACAACTAGGCTACACTACAACTCGGTTTACATGCAGAAACCGTTCCCATCTATACCTAAATGGCTGTATACTATGAGTATTATGAGTGTTCAATGTATATTAAGCATATATTCATGAGATTTGGAAACACCTGCCTGTCTGCTTCTGTCGCCCTTCCGAAGAATTCTTGAAGTCGTCCTACCGCTACAGGATTTCAAGTAAGACCTGGTAATATTCTTTATTGAAACAAAACGAAACAAAAATGTCTTTCATTAATTACAGATTTATTTACGTAAGACGACATAACTAAAACATATTCAACGGCTTATACTATACAGGTATAACGCATCGCATTCGTGACTCACTCGTGTTATTCTGCGATTAAAGTCTGTTTGCCGTGAAAACGTGCCGATGAATGTCTCTTTAAACAAAAAAGTAAATCGAATAAAGTGAAATTAAGATTGCAGATTCTTATAATTTTACCTTGTTAACTGAACGTTTCATTCTCAGAATTTTATTCAACTTAGGATGAAAGTTGTTTAAGAAAAGATCATAGATTCAAATGGGTATTACTGGATTGTAATGCAAGGGAGTAAGCGACCAGTTAGAACAATGAAACAAGAGCACATGCTGACCAACCAACTTCTCGGCGTTTTATTTAACGTTCATACCCCCTTGTAATACAAACAAAGAAAGTGATTTAAAATTATGATCGTTTGTTAAACAACTTTCATCCTAAGTTGAATAAAATGTTAATCTTAGTGGACTCGAAATATTAATTGCACTATGTCTGGTTTACTTTTAGTGTAAAGTGAGAAATCATCTCAACATCGGACACCACCATACATGTACATCAGACACCACCATCACATTCACCAATGCACACGTCACCGGCATTACATGGGTACACCACAACATACACCAATGCATGGGACACCACCCCCACATCCACCAATACATATAGACGCCATAGCCACCGATACAACAAAGGATGCAACACAGCCACCACTAATTGCGACACAACTATATCCACAACTACACCACTGGAACACCCAAACCACATCTAACACTGTATGCATGTCATCATTAAGATATATTGCTATGGTGGACACTGAAGTGTTTTTAGCCCATCATGTTCAGTGATGGGTTTATTCATGCTTTCCTTGTGCAAACTAGTTCTAAAGATGCGACATGCATCCTACAAAGACAAAGTAGGATCATACATTTTGAATGAATTAAATCTCTTGATATGGATGAATTTGACGTTAAAGGAATATGCATTTGAAACCACAATATTGACACCTAGGTAATTTACAAAGTACATATGATATACTCCCAGTTTTGCGATATTCTAAAAAAAACAACAACAATATAATTTTAAACACATGACACGTTTTATTGATAACAGTACTAAGTCTCCTTTCTTATTCTTTATGCCACGTTTCAGAACCACTTCCTTTTTTTATTTTTCAGAGCTAATTCTTGCTCCTAGTCAGCTATTATTTTCCAGATGATAAGATGTTATATTTACTAGCCTGTGTTTAGAATACCTCTTGGCTACATTTTCAGTTACATGTACATTTGCTGAATCAGCTGTCACGTAGATACAAGTCATGGTGTGGGTGCATCTTCCAGTCATCGTACATTGTAGGTTAAACATTTGTGGATTTAGATCTGGATTCACATAGTCGTAGATTGTATATCTGTTTATTCAGATTTACATCTAAATGATCGTAGATTGTACATTTATAGATTATATCTGGTTTGGAATAATCGTGAATTGCCTACGTGTGTATTAAAATCTGGTTGCCAACGCTTCGCACTCACTCACGCAGCTATTCTGGACGTTGGGATTTGGTGGCCGCGTTGTATGGTATACAATCTGGAACATTCTCTGACATTCTCTGATATTACACTAGTGTCTTGACCTGTTTCCAAAGTGTGTTAGTAAGACGCTGTCAGGTGTAATAAAGATTTGATTTGTTTCATATTAACTGTCGTTTTAACTGTACATATAATGACCGACAAAATCCTTATTGTCACCTAACTGTGTGAATGTAGTTGGTGAGTTTCAGACGACTTCAGTAAGACAATTCCCATTGTCCAGTTTTCTTCATTTTGTAAAATGGGACGGAGTGATAACACACTTAGTGATAACAACAAGATTGCCATATTACGAACGGAATCGCCGTACTTCTTAATGGGGATGTGTGCAGACATAATATAGTTGGACATCAGTTGCAATACGTTTGCACACAGTTTCCACTAGGTCAACTCCGCATTATGTTCTTAGTTACTTTGGTATTCTATGCAAATATTCTCAAAACCAAATGAATTGTTCTTAAGAAGTTTGTAGTACATTGCTACTCGGTTCTGAAAGAGCGCAATGGATTCTTATCAAGAACTACTCGTTCTGCTTTTATGTAGGTCTCACACAGGTCTTACTATGTCAACAGTGTGTGCATTACGATATGACACGGTAGGGTATACACACATATACCCTACCGTTTTTAACATGTCCTCCATTTGGGATACAAAATTCTGCCTGTGAAACATGAACAAGGTTGCAGCTGTCAACATGCTGAATGCTCATTTCTTGCAATTTTTATTGGAAGCAACACAAGCGTACAATGAGTTGGTAGAGCAAGAAAGGAGGAAACGAACAAGAACTTGTTGGATGAGAAACTGGCTTTAACCTGAGAGGCCAACAGCTATGGAACATTTCATCAACTGACACAGGATCTCCGCCTTGATGATCACGAGTCCTACAATTTCTTGAGAATCACCCCACCCATGTTTGCTGAAATTCTTGAATGCAAAACCCCTTCATTAAATAAGATGTCTTTCTTGGTCCACCCTCATGTTTCTGTAGAGGTATGGTGACGTCGATGTTTCCTTCTTGAAACTGAAAATAAGATTGGGCGGAAAGAAACGGAAATACGAGTGGGCTAGGTACTTACAGAAATCAAACCAGGACATGTCTGCTATTACCAGTGCACACGCTAGAATCAGAGTGAAAATGTAGTGCGAACGGGAAGAGGTGTCAGAATACGAGCTGGTTGAGTTAAGAAAGAGTTAGGGCTGGTGGTGCATGTTAAAAAGGTAGTAGGTCTAATTCAGAACGGATATAAACTGACTAGAGACGGGTTTGGACTGCTTAATAACGTTGTTCACATGGCTTGAAGGTGCATGTCTTCCCAGTCTATACGTAATAACAATTGTCTGGGGATTGGGCACAGATGAGCTAGACGTATTGACAATTGCAACTGTTTATGATTAAACGTGCATCGTAATTATATAATCATTACACGTTCTATCCCGTTCAATCTCTTCTTACAGTTATTGCTAAGACAGGTCAGGACGTCCTAAGAACTACAAATGTACCTTCGTGTGCCTCGGGCCTACCAGCAGGTAGCATGGCCGGACCAACAGAACTCCATCGTTCGTTCGTACGTGCGACAAGACTAGATTTGTTGAGAGGGCCGCTGATTTGTCCCAATGTCTTGGTAGTGGTGGGTTTTTACCAACAATCTTGACTTCTTGTGCCGTAGACGATCATCTTTGATTCACTCCCCTACTTTCGTCTAATTTCGTGCGTCCACCGTACTTCCCTGTTGTCATAGACACGACGAAGGAAATGTCAGTTTTTACTAAATGATCCCGTTTAAAAAAACAACAAACTAACGGATAAGTGAACCTTGAAATGGCTACTAGCTATTTGTATAACGAACTAAAATGAGTCGTCCCTCGAGTTCGTTAGAAGCGTAGTTTAGCCAAATCGGCCTAGTCGAAATTGTCATGTTATGTCAACAAATTTATATTTGATCATTTAGCCTCAGCTGTTGAGGGTCGGTCTGTTTGCTTAATATTAGGGAAAATATTTGATCATCACACCCACAAGGGAATAATGTCACCTTTGTTTATACTGGTTGAATATTGCAAAAAGCGACATAAACCCATATTCACTCACTCACTCATTCACTCACACTGTCGGAAACTTGAAACTTACATAGCAACATGCTGTCAATGATTTGTTTATCAATAAGAGGCTTCACTGGCTTGAGGATATAAAGAACATCGTCGACTGGTCCCCCTGCCTCGTCTGGAGCCCCGTTAGAAGGCCCCATCTAATACAAATTACCTCCTGGGAGAGATAGGAAGCCCCGCTAAAACCAATATACAGAAGTCTGGTTAACTTACTAAGACAATGACCGATTTTTCAGCCGATCCGAATTTTCTCGTGTGAAAATGAAAATAGACAGCACAAGCAATTCTGTTTATACTGATTTCCAATTCCTTGTTTCATCAGAAAATGGTATTTTCAATTTTCATTTACAAGTGAGTTATAACTTCAAACTTTAATAACACCGTACTGTTTTATGTCGAGGTTTAGGCCGCATACCGTAACTGGTCACACCTGGCTCTTTGTTCGTTTGTGTTTGTTTGGGCTTTTTCGCTGGTTCAGTTTATATCTGTAACGCACAATGACACCACTGATACAATATCAATTCCGTACCAGACCGCCTAACTTCTCCAGCGCCAGAGCCTCGTTTTGAGATTTCCACGATTTCAGTGCTCGCTGTCAGAAGAAGCTGTACGACGTGTTTTGTGCGGATTAGAAAGAGCGCAGTGTTGCAATAAACAAGTGCTTAGAGGTATCATACTGTCTGTGATTAATATTTAAGGATCCAGTGAATGAATTAGTAAAAATGTTCTTGACTGGTTATCGCACTCATTTGCGCAATAAAAAGGAGGAAACGGGACTTTTCAATAATCAATGTTTTGACTTTTGTACACTGCGAAAATTTGACATATTCGGGACCACGTAATACATGTCGAGTTACACGTCCTATAGAAGTAGGGCTCGTATGTTACTGTTTGTTGTTTTAATTTCCTCACACATCGATATTCTAAAGGAGACTAAAAGGAGGTTCTTTGTTTCCCACATCAATCATATGATTCCGTTTGTGACGACGCTTCTTTAAGAATAATATTAAACCACAAACTACGTTTATAAAAAAAAGGCTGAACGTTAACTGGCGACAGTTACGAACTATTTTTGTGTTGGACGAAATGAGTTTAACGAACAACGGCTACAATGAACTAACCGGTCCCGCTGTGTTCGTAATGGTCGCGAGTATTTTGATATTTTGATATTTATACAGTTTCTTAGGTCCTTACTGTATCATACCCTTGGAGATTCGGGTTGGTCTTAAGCAACCCATACCTGTTGTAAGAGACGACTAACGGGACTGGGTGGTCAGACTCGATGGCATGGTTGAAACATGTAATTCATCCCGATTGATGTCAATGATATTAATCACTAGATAGTCTGATGCGATTGTTTACAGAAGGCTGCCATGCAGCTGGAATATTGTTGAATGAGGCGTTGATACACAAACAAAGGATACGTATGGTACGGCTCGTATAGCATGTTACTTACAAGTCGATACTGTGGTTTGCCATCTGATGTTATCCGACAGGACACCTCAATGGAAGCCATGTTAACAACATCAAGGTACTCTTGACAACCCTTCAGAGTGAGTGAGTGCATTAGTAAATATCAAACATCACACTTAATAAACATCAGTGTAACGGAATACCCATCCTTGACTATCAATAGAAACGTTTTTAATTTGGTGTAAGGTCACAACATGTAGCTGTTAAAACGCATGTCCTTACACTTGGTGTTCACTGAAAGGCAGTCCTGTTCTTCTCTACCTGTAACACCATTCACACAGTTAACCTGAAGAAGTAAACGCTTACAGCCTAGAAGCACACATTAGTACTTCATTGTAAACCAAAAGTTGCTGTGTTCTGTAATCTGATTGGTTGAAAAACATGATTAAATGGTATTAGATTCCCGGAAACTGAAAGACTATTCACCGCGTATTGACGCGTAAACAATTGTTTTGTTGTGTCATCAACAGTGGTGACGTCATTCAAATCATATTGTGACGTAAAGTTAGAATGACGTCACAAATGAGCAACTCCAGATGCTACCATGAGAACCAGCTGAAACGGCCAGCTGATGACATTTCACTGCTGTGTCCGTATTCGATGTAAACGAGTGCAGACACTAAAACCCCTTTGGTTTACTTTTGTGTTTACAATGTCGATGACGCCAGAGGTTCCAAATGCATTCCCGTACTTGAAATACTCAATAACACCCGGAAATTGGCCAACACATGATGTTTATCTATTAAGTAACACACACTCTCTTTAATAAACATACGTACAATACGAACAACATCATATGTTCTAAGATTCCTTACTAAAGGATCCAAAGCAACGACAGCCTATTAATAGACAATAAAGTACGTCAAGAAGCGACGTCGCGTAATACCACCAACCCTACTGTAAACCATACCGTAGTACCCCCTTTTTCCGTATGCAGTTGCTCACTGGGCCAACATCACTGGTGGAAACATTACGTTTATGCATTTCAACGATTAGAATCATATCGATGAGAATGACTCGTTTCGACTCAATCAATCAATAATCAATCAAACAACGTTCGCAACGTTTATATTCCCATAATATATCTGTAGAATGTTATTAAAAAAAACAGTGTGATTAAGGGTCGCAGGCAAGTGGTAATGGAAACAATTCTGCGGAATAGAGAGAAAAACTAAAAGTCTTTCTCAATGCAAGCGAAGCGAGCAAAGGTTGACATCGTACTTCTCTCGTGAAAAATATATGTAGTGTCAGCAGAGACCATATAATAGACCTGTAAAAACAGGATGAAATCGGCCTGTTACAAGCAACTGATGTACATGTGCTTATTATGGATACCAGTGATTTGGAACTTGACGTAAAGCCATTTTCATACCACCGTGTCTCATCTTGTAAGGGTCGATGTGGTGACTTGGCGGTTGATCGAGTTCGTTCGTCAGAAGGAGATTTCACGGACCGAAGTATGCACTCTTAGAATCTTGAACATACAGTAATATTTCAAAACCTGCAATACATTTGTTTACAATGTTTAATTAAAAAAAATCAATGAAAGCAACAAAAACTGTTCAATAAACAAATGTATGCACCAGAAAGCATATTCAATATTTGGACGATGTCTAGCGCGTGTATGTAAGCTTTAGATGGTCATAGCAGTGGGTGTTCCTGAAAGAGTGTGTATACAGCCCCCACTTATGTGAGTGTGATTCAACAAACCTTTGGTCAACATCCTGCTAGTAAAAACACAAATAGGAAAACGAGGGGCTTTTCCATTAGGGTCGCTCATCATGACAGTAACAGTTGATCTTTGCAGATATGTCGAATATCTTGAGGAATACCCAGGATCCGGGTCTTTTGTGTAACAGAGGAGAGCTAGTGTTGTGCAATTAAATAGCTTATGTAAAGACGACTATGCAGTGTCCCGGTGAAGTATGGAATACCACACGGGGCATCTTCTCGATCTTACAATCATGAAAATAGAAACATGAAAATACATGTCAAGTGTATTCTGTGATAATGTCCTTTACAAAATTTTGGGTAACCAATTTTGTAGTTCACATTTCCGTATATTTTTGTCATATTTGTATCCAAAGCTGGGCATGGCGATTATATCCCCTACAGTATCCCATAGTGGAGTCATTTTATTAGAACATTTACATATGCAAACTTCCTGGTTCAACAAATTCAAAGTGTCAGTCGGTGAGCTATCGTGTTTCAGTTGTTAAGCGGGTTATTCATGTCATGTTTAAGTGTTTCGGGGTGAATGAAAGATGATATCTCAAGGCAAGGAATTACCTTTTATGTCAACTGAAGTACAAGAAAAAAGGAAACAGCCTAGTAATATCTGCTAATTTGATTAAAAAGTAAGCTTCACCTGTTTCATGTGTGTGTGTGTGTGTGTTGTTGTTGTTGTTCTTGTTGTTGACTTACCTTTGTTTTAATGTATTGTCATTGGAAATCTTTCCAAATTGACGACCTCGCTTTAAAGTCTGTAACTCGAGTAAAAGCGTCTGCGACGGTGTCAGACATTTTGTTTTGTTTATCTCTACTTCGAGTGTCGGTGGTTTAATGGTTTATGTAGGACCTATCACATCGGGTGAACCGGTTCGCAGAACGTACCGCAATATATCGTATCGTGATAATTGCAATATACCGGTTTACCTGTCTTATCGCCCACCCCTAGTTGATTTAATTTTCCTTCGAGAAACATTTACCCCGTGTGCCTCGCAGCCTTTACTAACACTGTCCCGTGGTTAAGATGACTTCCCCCAATGCGTGAATCCTCTTTCTAAGTGTCCCCTGTCGTGGATTTGCTTGAACATTTGCTAAAAGTTGCGTTTACTACACTCACTCACTAACCATTAAAAAAGAACTATCTATATTTCATTGTCCTTTGTATACAGATACGAAAATTGGAAATATCCTGGTTATCTGGGCGACTGTGTAAGTTGTTGTTTCATGTCTCCTTCGTTAAATATCAGGTTTAGAGATGGTATTTAGTGAACGTACCTCCGTGTTCAGAACCGTATCACGTACGATGAGTGTCAAGTTGTCAACGTGTTTGACAACATACACGGGGGTGTTCTCCTTCACTGCTGAATATCTCTGCAAGTTGAGGGTCAAATGGTCACTTCCGGTTTGCACACTGACCACAATGACGCCCGGAGTTGACAGAAGGTGACGTTTCCAGCTGAGGTGTCTGGGTGAACGATGTCGACGATGGCCGTCATACCTAAGACAAAAGGACACACGAAGATAAAAGCTGTAGTTTTAACGTAGGTTGTTTAGAATAGACTTAAACTTAGAAAAGATACGTCACAAGATATTACCGAACTTTCATTTCAAAACAGATACGTGACCTAATACCTAACCCTAATCTGTTGGACTGTGAGGTAACCTAGTGGTTAGCTAACCTGAATATGCGGAGCTGTGATGTAGCCTAGTGGTTAAAGCGTTCGCAACGAAAACAGGGGTTCGATTCTCCAAATGGGTACAAGGTGTAAAACCCATTTGATGTTCCCAGTCGTGATATTACAGGATATTTTAGGAAAGCTAAAAGCTCTAAACTCACTCACACAACTGGATATGCAAACAAATGATTTACTATGTCAACAATGAAGTATAGTAAAAGATTACTTTTCAGCGTCGAAATCAAACTATTTTCAGCAGACATAATGCTGGCTAACGGACAAACATGAAAAAAGAAAATTAGCTTTGGCAATCTGCAACTGAAAATGTATGTTTACTTTTTATTATTTTGAGGCACCTTGTACTATAATGAGACTCACATTTGAATTACGTTTATGAATTCTGAGTAATATGAGGAAAGGTGTTATTTTTAAACAAGATCCTTAGTCACCGAGGGTCAATCGCAAAATCGATATTCATGTAATTGATCACTAGATTGTCTGATCCAGACTATCATCAATGTAGCTGGAATATCACTGTGTGTGGCGTTAAACAACAGAAACATGAATGGTGAAGTCATGTGGGATACCACAAGTACGAAATGTGTTAATCGACATATACATATTACACAGGACACGTTTAATTTTGTCGTACTTGTCTATATAACACATATACATATATAATGTGGAATTACATAAATACATATATTTACAATACAGGGATGAAACTTTTGTTCTGTGCAAAAATGCATTGTAAATGGACATGACAAGACTTTATTTTCACTGCTGTAGAGAATTTTATGATACTTAGATGGACAGACCTTTTAATCCATTAAGATCGTAATTGAATTATACGATGGAGATATGAGAAGAGAAAGTGTATATTCAATTTCAATTTCATTGAAATTACAAAGTGTACATATTCCACCTTTTTTACCAAATAGTGTGATGAACATCAAAATCTTACTATTAATAAATTTCTTTTATGATACGTGTACATTATTGTCTTACCAGTAAAGCCCTGAACGTGTCCAAGATCACCAACCTCTGTAGCAAAGTCAGATCAAGATCTCCCCTACGTTTTATAATCTGCCTCATTCACAGATGACGCTAACCCTACATGCACTTTGCGCAACAAGACGAGGGTATCCGGTTTGGGAAGCACTTAAATTTAAAATAGTTTAAATCTGTACATATATTTCTTTTGACCCTGAGTCACTTATGTGTGAAATTCATGATGGCTCAATGGACCGATGAAGAAACGTATAAATGAATTGTAAACCTGTACACATTGTGTAATTTGTGTTTGGTATGTTGAAAGTGACAAACCATTTTCTATGTTTAGAACAAATGTACAACAGCATTCAAGGAATCACTATCAACGTGTATTATGTGTTTAGTAGTAAACGGACGAGCATGTCACGCTGCGAGCTACCAGAGAAAAGCTTGCCTAAAGTTCTCCATCTGTCATACTTGTAAATGTCTTGTAAAGATGGTATTTGCAAGACATTTACAATTTTAGATAGATAACATTTCATACAAGACATTACAAAACCTACAAATTTGTAATTTGTAAATTTTAGCAAAAGGAGACGTGTGTTGTGTGATTAACTGATGTGTCATAGTAAATTATTTTTTTCAGAGTGGGGCAAGTGCAGTATGTGCGTGGTACTACATCGGCATTATTTTTTCACACATTTCCTGAAGCAAATATACCCAAGAAACCGAATGTGGCAGATCTACAATACCACAGTTTCCAAAGATGAAGAAAGTCTTTGTCTTCTTTTGTATAATATTTTGTTAACGTAATTTAGGAACCTTGTTTTCAGTGAAATATGTTCAGAGACTATATGTGACGGTCACATTACTTACATTTGTTGGAGTTATAATTAGTAGTGTGTTCCTTGTACAGTTTCTGCTGAGCTGTAGACTGGTGCGTATGGAATACGTGATGTCGCATTGTCGCGTTGTCGGCTTCTGAAAAACAGGCAAAATGAGGCAAAAATTAAACACAACGCGAGACGCGAGACGCGAGACGCGACACGCGACAATTTGACAACGCGACATTTCATCGCATTGTCGCGTTTTATTCAATTTTTAGGGGGTTTTACACTATCTTAGATAGAGCGACAATGCGACAACGCGGCATATTTTTACCTTAAAAATTGTCGCTATGCCGTGAGTGGCAGTTTGGAGGAAAACTAAAATATTATTCAAAAGGCGACATGCTTCTTTGCAACAATGTGACAAATAGGCGAAATGTCGCGTTGTCGCATAGTCGCGCTTTGGTTAGTTTTGCCTCATGTTTGAGAGGGCGACAACGCGACAACGCGACAATGTCCCTTCTCGGATTCCATGGTTCGGCATGTCGCGATGTGATTATCGCTATGACACACCAAAGAGATTAGGGGATTCCGGTGATAGTTGTATTGTGTAGACTTTGGCTGATGACGTGTTAAATAACGAATTTAGCATTCTGTAACATTTAAATCAAGCTGCAGGTCACATATCATTTTTCCGTGGTAAATATCGCAATGTAACGAAAAATGGTGTCATATATATGACTTTTTCAACAGAAGTTTTGATTTCGTCGAGTCTTATGAACTTTCTCTTGATAACTGGATGTGTGGGACAGTTTAATGATTAAAGAGTTAGCTCGTCACGCGGAAGACCCCGATCGATTCCTAACATAAGTGTAATACGTGAAGCTCATTGCTTTTGCCCACACCGTGATATTGCTGGAATATGGATAAAAGGTCATTCACTCATTCACTCACTCAGCATCGTGATAATGATTTAAGAAGAAACCTGAGAACGGCCTCTATGCATCAGCATGAAATTGGTATTTGTCAATTCGTACTTAAAGATTGACGTTGTGTTCTCTATGCCTGTTTTAACATTTTGTAAACATACATGATTTCCTTTATGCATATATAAATACAGACATTTACTGGTATGCAGGGTAGAGACAGTACTGTGTACCAGTAATAATTCCAAGTCTAAGTTCTTATGAAGTAACAGTTTTGGCTCTCAGTTTCCATACTTTATATAAACACTAACATATAACATGCAGGATAAAGACATTACAGTGTAGCAGTAATAACTGCAAGACAAAGTGCGTATGGATTAATAGTGCTGGCTCTCAATTTCCATACTTTTTATAAATGCAGATGCATACTATTCAGGGTAGAGACATTACTGTGTACCAGTAATAAATGCAAGGCTAAGTACTTCAGGGTTAGTATTCTTAGAAGAAGCACGTGTGGATTAGGAGATTGAGAACCTGAACCAAATGAATTACTATATTTAAGGGTTTAGGGAAAACAATGTGGTTCAGGGTGTGTGAGACCACAGGCAACTGTAATATGCATGCTGGTGACGGTGCACCATGCATTGGTGGATGTTGTGGTGTGATCCTGTATGTCGGTGGCTGTGTGCCATGCATTAGTGGATGTTGTGGTGTACTCATGTATGCCGGTGGTAGTGCGCTATGCATTGGTGGATGTTGTGGTGTACTCATATATGCCGGTGGCGTTGTGCCATGCATTGGTGGATGTGATGGTGGTGGCTCATGTATGCACTTGGTGGTGCCCCGTGCATTGGTGGATGTTGTGGTGTACTCATGTATGCCAGTGGCGATGCGGCATGCATTAGTGGATGAGATGGTGGTGGCTCATGTATAACTGATAACTGTTTTATTCGTTTTTAGGCCATCGGCCCATGTACATCTGTGAACGTTAACATTGTGATATAGCATTAGTGACAATGATTATGCACTGCGGAGAGACAAACAATGTTTAACATATTTTGCTACATTGAGTATGGTTTGATGATCTTTACTACATACTAGTTGCTTATATGAGTAAGCAGTGGGGTTATCGGAAAATAGAGATGGTATATATCTAGCCCTTACCAAATTATACATTGGGCACACAAAGAAGAAGTGCATAACATCTTCAACTATCTTAACATTACAATACTTACAGAAACACAATCGTTTATCGATATCATACCTTCGTCCAATGGTTGTTTGAATAGGCAACTCATCTAATCGAAGCAAACAAAAGCATCTCCTCAATATTCATGACATAATATTCTGTATCAAAGCATGACTTTAACTGGAGATAATGTTTTAACCTATAAGATGTACTTATGTTATCAAACATTACTTGCACATTAAACTCACATATGCGTTGCTTAAACAGCATTAAAACCTACCCATATCGCCAATATCCTGAAACCACCACACATCACCAAATCCAAAGCTGGAAAGTAGCTGCCTTAGACCACTCGCCCATGTTGTCTTGCCAGATTCATCGAGTTGTTTCATTAAAAGATAACACTGCCTGGAATATCTGCTATTATCCATCCTCAAAAGTTTGCGCCAATACTTAACACATTTGACATGATAATCTATATACAATCGATGTCTACCACACTCTGCCAAAACAGCATTACTAGAATTATATTTGCTAACGCCCAGCACAAACTTACAGAAATTAGAATGTAATGATTCTAACACTGGATATCTCTTAAATCCCCAGACTTCAGCACCATATAGCAACACAGGCTTAATTTTAATGTCGAATAGTTTAAATGCAATATTAGCTGACAATCCCGGGAGCATAAAAAGTAACTTTTTGATGAAAAACAGCGCCTTGTTGCCTTTGACAGCTAACGTGTCTACACACTTTGACCAAGACAATCTATTTGAAAACAAAATGCCCAAATAATTATAATACGTAGTAACCTTTATCTGAGAGCCACTAAAGAACCATTTTTCATAATGCCTTAATATACCACCATTTCTGAAAACCATGACTTCCGTTTTATCTAAATTAACTTGAAGACCCCACTTATTACAAAAACTATCAAGAATATCTATCTTCCGCTGCAGTCCAATGACACTGTCATCAACTAAACATAAATCATCCGCATATAGTAATAATAATATTTCCATAAACTCTTGGCCAACCGTCATACCTCTTAGAGTGGACGATTCTATCATATTCTGAAGTTCTGCACACACGTCGGTATTCATTTCTAACGTGTTGGTATTCTTTAAGAGTTTCTTTATCCCCCGTTCTTCGTGTATACCGATAGTGGTGTGCAATGCATTGGTGGATCTTGTGGTGTGCTCATGTATGCCGGTGGCGATGCACCATGCATTGGTGGATGTTGTGGTGTACTCATGTATGCCGGTGGTGGTGCGCCATGCATTGGTGGATGTTGTGGTGTACTCATGTATGTCAGTGGCGGTGGACGATGCATTGGGGTATGTGATGGTTATGTCTCATGTATGTCTGTGGTGTTGCACCATGCATTGGTGGATGTTGTGGCGTAGTCATGTATGCCGGTGGTGGTGTGCCATTCATTGGTGGATGTGATGATTATGTCTCTTGTATGAGGATGGCGGTGTGCCATGCATTGCTGGATGTTGTGCTGTACTCATGTATGCCGGTGGTGGTGCACCATGCATTGCTGGATGTTGTGCTGTACTCATGTATGTCGATGGTGGTGCACCATGCATTGGTGGATGCTCTGGTGTACTCATGTACGCCGGGGGCGTTGCACGATGCATTGGTGGATGTTGTGTTGTACTCATGTATGCCGGTGGCGTTGCACGATGCATGGGTGGATGTTGTGGTGTACTCATGTATGTCTTTAGCAGTGCGCCATGAATTGGTGATTGTGATGGTGGTGTCTCATGTATGAGTGTGGTGGTGCCCCATGCATTGGTGGATGTTGTGGTGTACTCATGTATGCCGGTGGTGTTACCCCATGCATTGGTGGATGTTGTGGTGTACTCATGTATGTCAGTGGCGGTGGACGATGCATTGGGGGATGTGATGGTTATGTCTCATGTATGCCTGTGGTGTTGCACCATGCATTGGTGGATGTTGTGGCGTAGTCATGTATGCCGGTGGTGGTGTGCCATTCATTGGTGGATGTGATGTTTATGTCTCTTGTATGAGGCTGGCGGTGCGCCATGCATTGGTGGACGTGATGGTGGTGTACTCATGTATGCCGATGGTGGTGCACCATGCATTGGTGGATGTTCTGGTGTACTCATGTACGCCGGGGGCGTTGCACGATGCATTGGTGGATGTTGTGTTGTACTCATGTATGCCGGTGGCGTTGCACGATGCATGGGTGGCTGTTGTGGTGTACTCATGTATGTCTTTAGCGGTGCGCCATGAATTGGTGATTGTGATGGTGGTGTCTCATGTATGAGTGTGGTGGTGCCCCATGCATTGGTGGATGTTGTGGTGTACTCATGTATGCCGGTGGTGTTACCCCATGCATTGATGGATGTTGTGGTGTACTCATGTATGTCAGTGGCGGTGGACGATGCATTGGGGGATGTGATGGTGATGTCTCATGTATGTCTGTGGTGTTGCACCATGCATTGGTGGATGTTGTGGCGTAGTCATGTATGCCGGTGGTGGTGTGCCATTCATTGGTGGATGTGATGTTTATGTCTCTTGTATGAGGCTGGCGGTGCGCCATGCATTGGTGGACGTGATGGTGGTGTACTCATGTATGCCGATGGTGGTGCACCATGCATTGGTGGATGTTCTGGTGTACTCATGTACGCCGGGGGCGTTGCACGATGCATTGGTGGATGTTGTGTTGTACTCATGTATGCCGGTGGCGTTGCACGATGCATGGGTGGATGTTGTGGTGTACTCATGTATGTCTTTAGCGGTGCGCCATGAATTGGTGATTCTGATGGTGGTGTCTCATGTATGAGTGTGGTGGTGCCCCATGCATTGGTGGATGTTGTGGTGTACTCATGTATGCCGGTGGTGTTACCCCATGCATTGGTGGATGTTGTGGCGTAGTCATGTATGCCGGTGGTGGTGTGCCATTCATTGGTGGATGTGATGTTTATGTCTCTTGTATGAGGCTGGCGGTGCGCCATGCATTGGTGGACGTGATGGTGGTGTACTCATGTATGTCGGTGGTGGTGCACCATGCATTGCTGGATGTTGTGCTGTACTCATGTATGTCGGTGGTGGTGCACCATGCATTCGCTGGTGTTGTGCTGTACTCATGTATGCCGATGGTGGTGCACCATGCATTGGTAGATGTGATTTTGGTGTCTTATGTATGCCTGTGGTGGTGCCCAATCCATTGGTGGATCTTGTGGTGTACTCCTGTACGTCGGTGGCGGTGTCCCATGCATTGGTGGATGTGATGGTGGTGTCTCATGTATCAGGGTGCTGGTGCGCCATACATTGGTGGATGTTGTGGTGTACTCATGTATGCCGGTGGCAGTGCACCATGCATTGGTGAATGTTGTGGTGTACTCATGTATGCCAGTGGCGGTGTGCCCTGCCTTGGTCGATGTTGTGGTGTACTCATGTATGCCGGTGGTGGTGGACCATGCATTGGTGGATGTTGTGGTGTACTCATGTAAGCCGGTGGGAGTGCAGCATGCATTGTTGGATGCTGTGGTGTACTCATGTATGCTGATGGCGGTGCGTTATGCATTGGTTGGTGTTGTGTTGTACTCATATATGCCGGTGGTTGTGCCCCATGCACTGATAGATATTGTGGTGTACTCATGTAAGCCGGTGGGAGTGCACCATGCATTGGTGGATGTTGTGGTGTACTCATGTAAGCCGGTGGCAGTGCACCATGCATTGGTGGATGTTGTGGTGTACTCATGTATGCTGGTGGCGGTGCGTTATGCATTGGTTGGTGTTGTGGTGTACTCATATATGCCGGTGATTGTGCCACATGCACTGATGGATATTGTGGTGTACTCCTGTATACCGGTGTCGGTGTGCCATGCATTGGTGTATGCGATGGTGGTGTCTCGTATTTGCCGGTGGTGGTGTGCCATGGATTGATGGAAGTTCTGGTCTACACATGTATGCTGGTGGTGGTGCACCATGTGTTGGTGGATGTGATTTTGGTGTTTTGTGTATGCCTGTGGTGTTGCCCAATGCATTGGTGGATGTTGTGGTGTACTCATGTATGGCTACGACGGTGCTCTATGCATTGGTGGATATTTTGGTGTACTCTTGTATGCTGGTGGCTGTGCCCCATTCATTGGTGGATATTGTGGTGTACTCATGTATGCCGGTGCAAGTACGCCATGCATTGGTGAATGTTGTGGTGTACTCATGTATGTCAGTGGCGGTGGACGATGCATTGGTGGATGTGATGGTTATGTCTCATGTATGCCTGTGGTGTTGCACCATGCATTGGTGGATGTTGTGGCGTAGTCATGTATATCAGTGGTGGTGTGCCATTCATTGGTGGATGTAATGGTTATGTCTCTTGTATGAGGCTGGCGATGCGCCATGCATGGGTGGATGTGATGGTGGTGTACTCATCTATGTCGGTGGAGGTGTTCCATGCATTGGTGGATGTTGTGGTGTATTCATGTATGTCGGTGGCGGTACACGATCCATTGGTGGATGTTGTGGTGTACTCTTGTATGTTTGTGGCGGTGTCCCATGCCTTGAAGGATGTGATGGTTGTGTACTCATCGATGTCGGTGCTGGTGCCTTATGCATTGGTGCATGTTGTGGTCTACTCATGTATGCCGGTGGTGGTGTGCTATGCATTGGTGGATGTTGTGGTCTACTCATGTATGCCGGTGGTGGTGCCCCATGCATTGGTGCATGTTGTGGTCTACTCATGTATGCCGGTGGTGGTGTGCTATGCATTGGTGGATGTTGTAGTCTCCTCATCTATACCAGTGGCAGTGCGCCATGCATTGGTGGATGCGACGGTTGTGTCTCATGTATGCGGGTGCTGGTGTTCCATGCATTGGTGGATGTTGTGGTGTACTCCTGTATGCCACTGGCGGTGCGCCATGCATTGGTGGATGCGATGGTGGTGTCTCGTATATGCCGGTGGTGGTGTGCCATGGATTGATGGATGTTGTGGTGTACACATGTATGCCGGTGGTGGTGCACCATGTATTGGTGGATGTGATTTTGGTGTCTTATGTATGCCGGTGGTGTTGCCCAATGCATTGGTGGATGTTGTGGTGTACTTATGTATGGCTACGGCGGTGCCCCATGCATTAGTGGATGTTTTGGTGTACTCATGTACGCTGGTGGTGGTGTTCCATGCCTTGGTGGATGTTGTGGTGTGCTCATGTATACCGGTGGTGATGCCCCATGCATTGGTGGATGTTGTGGTGTACTCATGTATGTCGGTGGTGGTGCGCCATGCATTGGTGTATGTTCTGGTGTACTCATGTAAGCCGGTGGTGGTGCGCCATGCATTGGTAGATGTGATTTTGGTGTCTTATGTATGCCTGTGGTGGTGCCCAATGCATTGGTGGATGTTGTGGTGTACTTATGTATGGCTACGGCGGTGCCCCGTGCATTAGTGGATGTTGTGGTGTGCACATGTATGCCGGTGGTGATGCCCCATGCATTGCTGGATGTTGTGGTGTACTCATGTATGCCGTTGATGGTGCACCATGCATTGGTGGATGTTGTGGTGTATTCGTGTATGCCGGTGGCGGTGTGCCATTCATTGGTGGATGTTACATCCACCAGTGCCCAATGCATTGGTGGATGTGATGGTTGTGTCTCATCTATGAGGGTGCTGGTGGCCCATGCATTAGTGGATGTTGTGGTGTACTCATGTATGCCGTTGACTATGCGCCATACATTGGTGTATGTGATGGTAGTGTGTCATATATGCCGGTGGCGGTGTGCCATGCATTGGTGGATGTTGCGGTGTACTCATGTATGCTGGTGGCGGTGCACGATCCATTGGTGGATGTTGTGGTGTACTCCTCTATGTCGGTGGCGGTGTCCCATGCATTGGTGGATGTCATGGTGGTGTCTCTTGTATCAGGGAGCTGGTGCCCCATGCATTGGTGCATGTTGTGGTGTACTCATATATGTCGGTGGTGGTGTGCCATGCATTGGAGGATGTTTTGGTGTACTCATGTAAGCCGGTGGTGTTGCACCATGCATTGGTGGATGTTGTGGTGTACTCATTTATGCCGGTATTGGTGCCCCATGCATTGCTGGATGTTGTGGTGTACTCATGTATGCCGGTGGTTGTGCCCCATGCATTGCTAGATGTTGTGGTGTACTCATGTATGCTGGTGGTGGTGCGCCATGCATTGCTAGATGTTGTGGTGTACTCATGTATGCTGGTGGTGGTGCGCCATGCATTAGTGGATGTTGTAGTGTACTCATGTATGCCGGTGGTGGTGCACCATGCATTGCTAGATGTTGTGGTGTACTCATGTGTGCCGGTGGTGGTGCCCCATGTATTGGTGGATGTTTTGGTGTCCCATGTAATGCCGGTGGTGGTGCACCATGTATTGGTGAATGTGATGGTGGTGTCTCATTTACATGTATTGTGGTGTACGATGTTGAGATGATTCTTTTACTTTAAACAAAACGTAAACCAGACATAGTGAAATTAATATTTAGTATCCACGTCATTTTATCTTGCAACTGAAAATGTAAATCTTAGAATTTTATTCAACTTAGGATAAAAGTTGTTTAACAAACGATTATATTTTCAAATCTTTATTACTGGTTTGTATTGCAAGGAGGTAAGCGCAGCAGTTAGAACAGTGAAACGTGCGGTACGTGATGAGTGTTAACTTAGACCAACCCAACTTCTCGACGTTTTATTTAATGTGCACCCGAAACCCCCTGTAATACAAACAAAGAAAGTGATTTGAAATTATGATCGTTTGTTTAACAACTTTCATCTCAAGTTGAATAAAATTCTGAAAATTGAATGTTCAATTGGCAAGGTATAAAATTATAAGAAATTTGCCATCGTAATTTCATTTTACTCGATTTACGTTTTTGTTTAAAGAGACATTCATCGGTACGCTTTCACGGCAAACGGACTGTAATCGCAGAATAACACGAGTGAGTCACGAAAGCGATGAGCAGTGATAAGCACATCACAATTTACAACATGCCCACCCACGGACGACAATTTGTTTTAATTCATTTACATTGAATGTTCCATACACCTATGTCACTTTGGGTTTAACTTGTAGTTTTAAATTTACAATGGGTTATACCTGTATTGTATTAGCCGTTGATTATGTTTTAGGTATATTGTCTTACATAAATAAATCTGTAATTAATGTAAGAAAATTTTGTTTCGTTTTGTTTTAATAATGAATATTACCAGGTCTTACTTGGCTCACGCTAAATAAGAAAACATGCCTCTGTGCAAACACTTGTGACTGAGGTGCTTTCAATAGCTCTAATCCTTTGTTTCGGGTTCGGCGACTGGGATTAGGTTGCGTAAGCGAGCGACTGAAGCCCGCTTGGAGTTTGAGCACCCACCTATAGTGATGTGAAATATTCGTCGTGGGGACAGAAAGTCTTGAAATCCTGAAGAGGTAGGACGACTTCAAGGATTCTTCGGAAGGGCGACAGAGGACCAGACAGGTAGGTGTTTCCATATCTATTTGGAAGAAAATATGCATCTTCAAGGATATTTGTTTAATATACAGTGCACACTCATTCTCTCATAGTAACCAGCCATTTAGGTATAGATGGGAAAGGTTGATACTGGTTTCTGCATGTAAACGGAGTGGTAGTGTAACCTAGTTGTTCAAGTGTTGGCACGTCATGTT
This sequence comes from Haliotis asinina, assembly GCF_037392515.1. NCBI lineage: Eukaryota > Metazoa > Mollusca > Gastropoda > Lepetellida > Haliotidae > Haliotis > Haliotis asinina. Next base: position 48,162,941 of record NC_090281.1, read on the forward strand.
CAGTGTCAGTGTTCGAGTCCTCACTTAAATATTATGTCCCACGCCAACTTATGAGGCCCGTCGTTGGAATATTGCCAAAAGCGGCAGAAAACAACACTTACTACAAACGCGAGATCTACAAACGCGAGAAATGTGATTACTGATGCTTATGCATGACTCATTTCTTTCAGACGCAGGAACCCTGGCACACTCTGGATTTGGTGTTGTGTCACTCTAAACCCTTCCACCTGGACTTTAGTACACTGACTTTCTAAGGGTCCGATGGGATGAGCTTTTGTCTCATGGTGGCTCCATTGTGTGTCTGCTCTCCGCGTAGCCCCCTGCCGAGCGTACATGGAGTAGGTTCGGTGCTAGGGCCTGACTGTACAGTCAGGATGGTTGTTACAGCAACCCAGCTAGTTTAGGGTTGGCACACTCTGTGGCCCCAGTCTTTTCAGCACCCCCAGTAGACCCAATGCTGACTGCACTTGACTGGTAGATTAGGGGTTAGTGTAGATAGGGCCCCCTTCGTGCATGCCCTGTACGATGCTATCTATAGATAGTATAATTAGTGTTAACCCACCATTCCGTCCTTCAATAGGTAGTTCGAGACAAAGCAAGTCCCGGATGGTCACTTTGAAAGTCAGTGTACTGGCCACCCGCTGGTAAATCATTCACTATTTCAGTTTAAAACTTAAATTAAATTTTGTTTTTCACGTCCCGACACATTTGCTTTGCATTTAAATGTAAGGGGATCGTCGACTAACCGAATGGTTAAAGCGTTCGCTCATGACGCTCCAAACAACCTATTTCGATTTCCCATATCTGAATGATGTGTGAAGCATCTATTTGTTGTTTGTCACCGTGATATAGCTAGTATATTGCTGAAAGCGGTGTAAAAGGACACTCATGCAGTCATAATCTGTGTGAGAAGCATAAATTATGTAAAGTGTTCTTTGCCTTTTTAAGTAGAACCGTTGCTTACGCATGCAACTGTTCCTTTCAAACAATCTTTTGAATAACATGCAATGCATCCTTGTATAAGTTCCATTTATGCACACAGTAAGTGCCAGTGATGTAAACTATATTCTCTGTACTGTTATGAGCAGGGATGCCATCATCCTGGGGGCGGAAATGGACCCTGAAGTCCCCCAGAGGCAGGACGACTGCCAAGAAGATATTCCGTGGACAGAAGTGGATCAAGGTCTCTTCTGGCGGCAGGACAACGACCACAAAGCCGCCAGACTACCAGGAAGGCATGTTCTCCAAACTATCTTTTGAAGACAACATACACTATATTCTTGTTGACAATGACGTCATGAGCAAGTTACAACTTGTGTTTCAGGTTACAGCGTTTTCCTGACCAAAAAGCATATGCTTTTAATATTTATTATCTATGTAGTAAGTATCAGTGATATGAAACATTAACCTATTCGTTATCGTTACTATTAGGAACGTGGATGCCATCGTCCTGGGGGCGGAAATGGACCCTGAAGTCCCCCAGAGGCAGGACGACTGCCAAGAAGATATTCCATGGATAGACGTGAACCATGGATTCTTCGGAAGGGCGACAGACGACCAGACAGGCAGGTGTTTTCAACTCTATTTGGAAGAAAATATTTGTTTCATATATAGTGCACACTAATTCTCTCATAGTACACAGCCATTTAGGTATAGATGGGAAATGTTGATACTTTTTTCTGCATGTAAACGGAGTGGTAGTGTAGCCTAGTTGTTCAAGTGTTGGCACGTCATGTTCAGTACCATTCTTCGAGTCCTCACTTAAATACTATGCCCCACGCCTACTTAACGCTTGAAAATTGTCCAAAGCGGCAAAAAACAACACTTACTCGTTGTTGTTAATCCAATCTACAACCGAGAGAAATGTGATTACTGATGCTTATGCATGACTCATTTCTTTCAGACGCAGGAACCCTGGCACACTCTGGATTTGGTGTTGTGTCACTCTAAACCCTTCCACCTGGACACTGGCTTTCCAAGGATCCGATGGGATGAGCTTTTGTCTCATGGTGGCTCCATTGTGCGTCTGCTCTCCGCGTAGCCCCCTGCCGAGCGTACATGGAGTAGGTTCGGTGCTAGGGCCTGACTGTACAGTCAGGATGGTTGTTACAGCAACCCAACTAGTTTAGGGTTGGCACACTCTGTGGCCCCAGTCTTTTCAGCACCCCCAGTAGACCCAATGCTGACTGCACTTGACTGGTAGATTAGGGGTTAGTGTAGATAGGGCCCCTTCGTGCATGCCCTGTACGATGCTATCTATAGATAGTATAATTAGTGTTAACCCACCATTCCGTCCTTCAATAGGTAGTTCGAGACAAAGCAAGTCCCGGATGGTCACTTTGAAAGTCAGTGTACTGGCCATCTGCTGGTAAAGCATTCACTATTTCAGTTTAAAACTTAAATTAAATTTTGTTTTTCACGTCCCGATATATTTGCTTTGTATTTAAAAGTAAGGGATCGTCGACTAACCGAATGGTTAAAGCGTTCGCTCATGACGCTCCAAACAAACCTATTTCGATTTTCCATATCTGTATGATGTGTGGAGCCGATATGTGTTGTTTCTCCCCGTGATATAGCTGGTATGCTGGTAAAAGCAGTGTGAAAACGACACTCATGCAGTCTTAGTATGTGCTGGAAGTATAAATTATGATACAGAATACTGTTTACCAAACGATCTTTCAAAGAAAACATAAAGTTCCTCCTTGTGTACAATGATGTCTACTGCCTAGTCACAACTTGATTTTGGTGTTTGAGATATGTTCTCGTGGAATCATATATTTTGCATTTATGCACACAGTACAAATGATGTAAAATATGTTTACCTTTATTATCAGGAGCGTGGATTCCATCGTCCTGGGGGCGGAAATGGACCCTGAAGTCCCCTAGAGGCAGGACGACTGCCAAGAAGATATTCCGTGGACAGAAGTGGATCAAGGTCTCTTCTGGAGCAGCATGTGGATGTTTCACTGTTCGGATATTTTGTGACAATGTACTCTGCGTGTCTACTACTGTAAACCCTCCAGTAGAATAGGTAGCGTTGCATACGTTGAGGGAACAAGGTTCCAGAGGTTTTTTTTCTCAGAAATATTTTTTATCTCTGGTTTTACGTGTCGGGCTTCAGTTACCTTTGACCTTGTTCAAATCTCAAATTTGATCAAGATCAATTTAGACACACACTCTGTGACAACAATGTTGGTGTTTATGTTCGAGGATTTGGTACTGTTCCATGTTGGGAATGATGACATTAATAAAACATAATCCGCACAGCTGGTCCAGTTGTACTTGTTTCTTTTGCTATTTTGTTTGTGAAACTTGTGAACTCGAGAAGAATTGTTTTTGTCCATGGAAATCGGTTGTGCACGAATTTATCTCCTTGTAGGGGTGCTTGTTTTTAACCATATACTGCCATGCACTGCTAAACACCGCCAACACAGAAACACATCACGAAACAAGCCCAACATTAAAACAATAGATCAATACACGGGGGTATTCTAATGTCTACAAACCAGAACTTACAATACAAAAGCCTATCAACATTACTAGGTCACATCGCACAGACCTTTAGTTCAATATATGTACTAAACAATCCAGTGGTGTCTGTAGATGAGACAAGACATTAAATGAAAAGCTCCCACCAACACCCAACAGTCTAGAATATTACATTGTAAACAAGTAAACAACCAAGTGCATGTTTGCCAATCATATTCCTTAACCAGTTGACCATGGTTGGAGCATTTGTGATGGTCAGCGTATCCCTATTCTGGTGTTCTGATGTCGAGAGATGCTGCTCCCCATGGATTGGTTGAACTGACACAGAGTAAATGCAATAAAGTCAGTATGCCATCAGGGAGAGATCTATATCAAAGCAGATAAACTGAACAAATTGTAAGCTTCTGAATGTATCAAAGGTGATTAACAGTTATCTGACAGACCATTTGAATAGCTACTACGAGAGCTTAGAGGCAGTTATCGATCGTGAAGCATAGTTTTCTAATACTTTGGATACTGCTATTGCATCAAATAGTTTAGGAATGTATAGCTTTTATTAACCATAACACTGAAGTTTGTTTTTTTCTAAACTGTGTTAAACATGTGACACCAAATGAATTGTTTGTTAGTTCTCTGCTCTGTATAGGCACTAAAACTACAATGGTGGCCATCTTGGCAGCCATTTTTGAATTCTGGGTAATATCAAGTTATTCCATGTAACATGTTGTCACTCTAAAAGTAAACAGGAAACATAATCTCGTCTCAAAGACTAAGCTGTAAAACATTATATTATCACGACATGACCATACAAAATCACCTGTTTTGTGCCACTCTAGAAGAAACAAGTGTCAAAAAACATAAAAAGTATCAACATTGGCCGTAAATGGACACATTCGGTGTTAATTTTTATGTAAATGTACCTGCCGAGAAGACAATTCAAAATGGCGGTCATTTTCATTATTTTCAAAAGCAAATATATGTCAAAAAACATATACACCCTTCAGCAATACACAAAAGTCACAATGACAGTGATCAGATTGATATTAGTAAAACTATCCATGATTAACTTTGAGACGTTGTCGGTCAGCAAACCAAATGTCATGAAAATGCTCACAGACCTCCACCACATAAAATGGCCTGTGAAAACCTGAGTATCAAAGGCCTTTTCATGAGCCAAAGACATCATACTAACTGAAGATAGTGTCAAACAAACTCAGTACTGGGGAGGCTACGACATCAGATTTTTCAGCTGCCTCCTCCTGTACTACTTCAATACCCTTGGATACAGCAAAGGGGTTCACCTTTTACGGTGTCTTGTCAGGAGTCTCGATCACAAGGAAAAGCGGCCAATACTCAATCGATGCAGAAGGTCTGTGATCAGTATCAATAGGGTCAATTTCAAGTGGACATTTTGGGCTCTTGGGCGGAATTTCATAGCCGTAAGCCATGGTTAGTGTAATATGGTTCATCATCCGAGCCACCCACTCACCACGGAGTATCACAAGGACAATGCTAAAAGCAAGTGGGTCTCCAACTTACAGCACCAAGGATACCCGGATGATCTACTCAGCAGAAGAATTAATATTAATATTTCTACCAGATTGGCCCATGAGCCATATTAACTACGAGGTCGAAAATATCGGGGTTCATATTTTTCATACGATGACCTAGGGGAAGATATTACTGTGTCAAGGTGAGGTGATGTCGTGAGCAATGCAAGGACGCCACGTCTCCTCTATAACGTTGCGTTCTAAATGAGGCCATTGTGGGTAACCAGCCCATGTTTGAAAGTTGAGTTTGGTAATAGATAGGCACACTCGTGCCGAAATATTTGTATATCCCTCGCTTCCGTTCGGGGAATACCAACATTCCAATTTGTGTCGTAAACATAGTTTCACATTAATTAGCAACAGCCTTAACAATAATAAGCGTATTGTATCGTGCTTACACCAACTTTCAGGGTGTATTGCACTCTGTAGAGTACGGGAAATTTACGGGGGCTGTTTGGAAATAACACTATGCAATTTGTGTCAGCGGTTTCTGGAAAGCAAATTAAGAGTTACTGGAGAAGCGATAGATTTAATGCCTCTCAAATACACGACAAGTTGTACCACGGGGCGTTCAGATCAGATGTGATTTCATTCCGACTTTAAACACGTTTTCTTTCAACATCACGGTTCCGGTGACTTATATTTTCTATGCAGTCATTCTTGTGAATTGGTGGATGTTTTGATGTACTCATGTATGCGTGTGGCGGTGCGCCATGCATTGGTGGATGTGATGGTGGTGGCTCATATATACCGATGGTGGTGCCCAGTGCATTGGTGGATGTTGTGGTGTACTCATGTATGTCGGTGGCAGTGTCCCATACTTTGGTGGATGTTGTGGTGCACTGAGGTATGCAGGTGCCGGTGTGCTATCCATTGGTGGATGTGATGGTGGTGTCTCATGTATGCCTGTGGTGGTAGACCATGCATTGGTGGATGTTGTGGTGTACTCATGTATGCCGGTGGTGGTGCACCATGCATTGGTGGATGTTGTGGTGTGCTCATGGATGCCTTTGGCGGTGCACCATGCATTGGTGTATGTTGTGGTATACTCATGTATGCTGGTGTCGGTGTCCCATGCATTGGTGGATGTTGTTATGCACTCATATATGAATGTGGTGGTGCCCCATGAATTGGTGGATGTTGTCGTGTGCTCATGTATGCCGGTGGCAGTGCGCCATGCATTGGTGGATGTGATGGTGGTGTCTCATGTATGAGGATCCTGGTGCACCATGCATTGGTGGTCGTTGTACTGTACTCATGTATGCCGGTGGTGGTGCCCCATGCATTGCTGGATGTTGTGATGTACTCATGTATGCTGGTGACGGTGCGCCATGCATTAGTGGATGAGATGGTGGTTGCTCATGTATACCGATAGTGGTGCGCCATGCCTTGGTGGATGTTGTGGTGTGCTCATGTGTGCCATTGGCGGTGCGCTATGCATTGTTGGATGTGATGGTGGTGGCTCATGTATGCCTGTGGTGGTGCCCCATGCATTGGTGGATGTTGTGGTGTATTCATGTATGTTGGTGCCGGTGCACGATCCATTGGTGGATGTCGTGGTGTACTCCTGTATGTCGGTGGCGGTTTCCCATGCATTGGTGGATGTAATGGTTGTGTCTCATGTATCAGGGTGCTGGTGCCCCATAGATTGGTGAATGTTGTGGTGTATTCATGTATGCCTGTGGCAGTTCACCATGCATTGGTGGATGTTGTGGTGTACTCATGTATGTCGGTGGCAGTTCACCATGCATTGGTGGATGTGTTGGTTGTGTCTCATGTATGAAGGTACTTTTGCTACATGCATTGGTGGATGTTGTACTGTACTCATGTATGCCGGTGGTGGTGCCCCATGCATTAGTGGATGTTGTGGTGTACTCATGTATGTCGGTGGCGGTGTGCCATGCATTGGTGGATGTTGTGGTGTCCTCATCTATAGATACCGGTGGCAGTGCACCATGCATTGGTGGATGTGTTGGTTGTGTCTCATGTATGAAGGTGCTTTTGCTACATGCATTGGTGGATGTTGTACTGTACTCATGTATGCCGGTGGTGGTGCCCCATGCATTGCTGGATGTTGTGGTGTCCTCATGTATGCCGGTGGCGGTGCCTGATTCATTGGTGGATGTTGTGGTGTACTGATGCAGAAGAAAAAAATGTTGATTTACAAAAAAATTACAAAATTTAAATGTCATATTTACAAACATTTACAACGATTGTAAAGGTGATGTTTACAAGGCTTGTAAATGTTTGAAAATTTAGGAAGGATTTTACCGCTACTTCTTTCAATTTTGCCATTTCTCAAGAATCCCCATGACTCTTTAAACTTACTAATTTATTATTTCTTTTCTTCTGTTAGAGTTCTTACTGTTGATATGCAGAATGGATCTTGCATGTGACATATTTATTTATGAAAACTGAAGGAATAAGCCATATTTTGTGTAGTCCATGTGTGCTTTATATCAATGCAACTGCGTCCGGTGCGTGAAAACGTGAAAGTTCATGTGTACGGCCAGCATTGATCCATATACCAAATACTTGTGTCTGTTAAAACAGATGTCTTATCTTTGTTCGAGATCATCATCCCAAGCTCATTCCGATGATTTTACCACTCTACTCCATGGGACTTATATGCATTATCTAAATAACACCTGTCACTAGACCTTTTATGTTGGTGCTCATTAACGGTGTTATGCAATTGGTGTATTCAAGAAATCTCATAAACATGTCAATAGATAATTGGTTGTGATGTCAGTACGTGTGGATTGGAGCAAGAAGTCAAATGAGTTAATAAAAATCATTGTGTAACAAGATTTATATAATCATTTACAAGAATTATGTTCCAGAATATTTAAATGGTGCGTGCCGGTCTATCATTTGTTTGTTTATGTTCGGCGTACATAAATTTTTAATTTATCATTCATACATAAAACATAACGTACATAACTGTACAATCTGCTTTGCATTTGGTGACTTTCGTGAATATAAGAAATTCTTAAAGTGCTACACAATCATACATCATCAGTGGCAACAGTGATAGTTCACTTCATACACAACTGACCCAACAAGATGGGAAAAAACTTTTCCATACTCTGTTATGGTCTTCCTTTCTGCTTGAAGATGTTTTTTTGTCTTAAGTCTATGGTTACTTCGGTGAGCATCCACAATTTTACCATCAAGACACCAAAAATAATTATCTTACCAATAACATTCTCGTAAATGCTCTATATTGATACAATTAGGTTGTATGTGTGGAATGCACTTTACAAAGGTAAATAAACCAAAGTTCTAATACAAGATTATCATATGACAAACCACGAGGTTAATTCTTCAATCATATATATACTGAACATCATTGAAAACGCACCACCCCTAAAATTGTGGATTTCTAAGAGCAGAAGTGAGCAATCTATGTAAATTTTACATATTTGTGTAGACCAATGTTTGATAAAGAAAAGAAGCAAAAAACAATCAAGCAAAACAGTGAAGATTTAATGCAGCTGACAATGAAATAAAGATGGGGTCAAAATGGAAAGTCAGTAGCGTGTATGACCCCCGTTAGCAGCAACACAAGCTGTGCAACGTGTCCTCATTGAACGGATAAGTCTCTGAATAAAGTCCTGAGGCACTGCATTCCACTCTTGCTGCAAGGCATTGTCGAGTTCCCCAAGGTTGTTGATCTGCGGACGACGTGCGAGGCGTTGGCCGATGTAATCCCACAAGTGTTCGATGGGTGACAAATCTGGTGACAATGCAGGCCAATGAAGTAGAGGAATGTTGTTGTTAGCCAGATACTGTATCGAAACACGTGCAGTGTGGGCTCGTGCATTGTCATGTTGAAATGTGTGCAGATCTTGATGCTGGTGAAAGAAGGGAACGACGTTGTTCTGAAGAATGTTGTCATGGTAGTAAACGGCATTCGCTCTGCCACGACAAACAATCAGAGCGGTTCTGTGGTGATAACTTATCCCTCCCCACACCATAATGCTGCCTCCACCCCACCGATCGGTTTGCACAACACAATCCTGATGATAACGTTCACCCCGTCGACGCCATACCCGTAGACGCCCGTCAGCATTTCGCAAGTGAAAACGCGACTCGTCGGAGAACACCACACCATGCCAACGTCGTAACAACCACACACGATGCTGTTCAGCCCATTGTCGGCGTTCACGGCGATGCCTGTCAGTCAGGATGGGTCCAACGTAAGGGCGTCGACAACGTAACCCTGCCGCACGGAGACGGCGTCGGACGGTGGAAGCGCTGATCAAACCACGTCGACCCTGGACAGCGTTGGCGGTTCTGGCAGCGGGCAAGGTTCGATCCCGAATATGGCGCCGTACAATGTCTCGATCTTGACGAGGGGTGGTAACACGTGCCTGACCTGGGCGTTGCCGGTCCCTGCTGGTTCCTGTTTGTTGGTATCTGTTAGCAAGCCTCAGAATGGTCGAATGATGACACCCAAATCGTCGTGCAATGTTTCTGCTTGAAGCGCCGACCTGCAACATACCCAAGGCCTGTTCTCGTTCCTCTGGTGACAATCTTGGCATGGCGAAAAAACTTTACTTACGAAAGTACTGCGAAAATGAGAACGGTTTTGTGCCGAAGGTCATTTATACCCCTGAACAGCATGCTTTCTGCATGCAATTTGTGCCCTTCGTGTGTGATGTGCATGAATTTTGTTGTTTTCATGTGATGTGTTCGATGATGTGTTCGAACGATCCGTTTTTTACTGTAGAGCGTTATTTACGATCTAGTGTGTTATTATCAAAATTCCCACCATTAATTTTCCATTTCCAAAAGATTCTATTGCCATATTTCAAAATTTACAGGTGGTGCGTTTTCAATGATGTTCAGTATAGTATCAAATCTATAAGAAGTAGTAACGAAGAGGTAGGCAGATCTTAAGATGGACAGATTATTAAGATCAGATAATTCACTATTTCCATATAAGATTGTCTTCAAGCTTTACCCATGTTTGTTATTCAAATTTATATACATATGTGACAACACATGCTGCATTTGAATTTTGTATTGTATGTTGTATGGTACCGGTGTCGATATAAACTGTAAAGCTGTTCACAATCCCATGTCATTTTTTACCAATAAAAAACAAACACAATATTTAAGCACAAAAATGAGATGTGTAAATCATTCCCTCTGCTGGTGATGGCTGTGTGGGATTAATTAAACGACCAACCCCAGTTGAGCATGCCTTATAATTCTCTTACTCTTATAATAAACAACTTCAGTCCAAAGAGGATACCACTAGTGGGATTATTTGGCCGATTTGAGTTAGTGTTTTGATACCGCTTAGTCTTGATGAACAATAGTCTATTTCAACAACATGGTCAATTGGTAAAATTCATATTAAAGTGGCATACCTTTATTTACATGTTTCACAAACCGTTGTGTACACGTGCACTGTCCAGTGTAGTTCTTGGTTGGAGAAGTTACAGAGAGGAAGAGTAACTCAAAGTAATTTGATGACCTTTTGAGATCTAAATACATATATGAACACCCGATGGGAAAATGCAGTTGATCATTGCACACCAACATACGGACATTTTTGCTATCGTGAATTTGAGACTTTACTTCTACAAAGCCGTTCAGAATGTCTGTCAGCGATATTTCTTCAGAGGGCACATTCAGCTCAGGTGAGTATATTGCATATGATGCAAGTATATTATTTGTAAAATCAGTAAGGCAACCCTGATGATGCCATGTGTTCCTTCAGCAGCATGGTTGTTGAGAAATCTTACACTCAAGACTACCATATCATTTAGCAGGGAGCTCAATATACAGTCGTAGAGTATCCCTGCCATTCAGTAAGTGTTTAGTATATTGAATCACGATATGAGAACAACAGCCCGACTAATTGGCTGATCAAAGGTTTATTACATGTCATAAATATCCTTCCTGGGACTTAATCAGGCTATGGAGGTGCAATATATTCCCCAGGTAACACCAGCTGTGTTTTGTGGTTGAGCTGAAGGATTACCTGTTGCATGTAATTTCAATCATAATGTATAATCAGTATAAGACTGACTTTGGACATATTCTTACAGATGTAAAATGTTCTGTTTTATGTTTTAAGAGATAGGTTTCATCAAAAACAACAATGACGGAGCAATACAGACTAATCCCAGTATTCATGCATATACGTATTTTGGGTTCCCATATCACACGTCATTATATGGATGGAATAGTGACTTTAATAGATATATCCTTTTCAAAATCGCTAAGGCATTTCAAAATCAAATTTAACACAAATATATTTTAAAAACTAAATTGATTAATTATTCCTTTGTAAATGTTTGTAACGTTTTCAGACAAGATATTCTTATACGATGTTGTATTAGCAGTAATTCGACTTTATTTAAGACTTTAGTTGTAATACCTGCTAGTCGTTTTGTTAGGTTTTTCAAAATGCTAATTGCATTTTCCCCATGAGTTTACTTTCACAGACACCTGTGAGGCAGGCTCTACGGAATGCTGAGTCTGTAGAAGGAATGACCCTAAATCAACCACAGAAAGTAAGAATATACTTTAATATGATTTAAATACAGTAACTGCAAGAGTTTCAATGCATTAAACCATTCAACAAGTAAAACTTCAGGTGTTTCTACAATAACCTCGACATGAATTTATCTTCATTGTGCTGACAATAAATTTAGAATTGTATTTTTTTAGGTTGGAAACAGGACAGAATAAGGACGCTAAGGCAGCTCTCCCTGTTATTCCGCACGCTGAGTTTCAAGGTATTGCAGTTCTGCTTAATGCTCTGTCCTATATGCATCAGTGCACAACAAAAAATGAGCACAACCCACTGTCATATAAATAAGAATGCTCATTTCTTGAGCTTCAAACAGTATAATTATGTAACAAACTGTGATGTTCATGGGCGATTTTGTTCAACCGTTTGAATCGGGTGCATGTGTTTGGTGACGACTTCTTGCTATAATTCTGTAATCACTCTATAATATACGTCAGTTTTATTGAAACATAAAGTTTCTGTCAGGGTATTGTATTTTGTTTGTTACAGTGGCTATGACAAGATGTTTGCAGACAAAAAAGTAAACCGTCTCAAGAAAGAAAAACATCCAAAACAAACACAATGATGTCATGAGAAGAAGTTCCAGAAAAACTACAGTAAGTAAACATGAAAACCAATTTAAGTAGCTTTCGGGAATCAAGAATTAGATGAAATTTTTTTAAGAGGATGCACTACATAACTTGGCTTCCCATCAATTAGAAAGGAAGGAGGCATGTTGATTGATGAATCTTAACTGAGATGATATCAATTAACAAGGCATTAGGCCTTGTTAATTAATGAACCCTTACTGACATGACTTGCTCATCAATGAACAAGGGATTACGCCTTGTTATGTGTTGAGGCTTTGTTCAAGGCTGGGAGATACAGCAACAATCACCCCACAGTATTAATCCGTGTGATCTTTCAAAGGAGAAAAAAGGTTGTACCATACAACACCTGTGTTCTAATGCACTAAATACACAAGTATCAATAATACCTGCTATGAGATAATGAGAATAACCATTGATTCTATTTTCACATTGGTTTACCATTCACTTAATACAAGTATAATCATATTGACTGTTTTCTTCAGAAATCGAGTCGAAGGGATGCAACAGGCAGACCTCCCCAGCCATAAGAAAGCAAAATATGAACAAGTATTAAAGAATGCACAACTACAATGCTACCCCATTGTTTTTGATTGTATATTTGATAATAATGTGTAACATATTTTCCGCAAATTTGTGAATGGAATGTTTTTGTATGAAATTTAATCTTCCTCTTGTTATAATCTGTAAATAAACATCTAGTGTAAGCTTGACACTGTCTATTTGTTTTGGGATAATTTAATTTGCATGAAAGACGGGAGTATTATAAACGTGAAACAAATTCCGCATTAAAGAATACCGGTACCATTTCCATCAACAGTGCAGTATTGACCATGGAGCATTATCAAGCGAACATCAAATTTATTTCAATGTTATGATATGCTAAATTCCTTGTTCACGCGTCATAAACCAAATTCAGCACATTACAACTTTCACTACCTAAACAACCCACTCATCGACGCATTATCGCGATGATGACACTGCAAGATGTCAAACCAGCCTACAACTCCTCAGAAACAATTTCAAAATGTTTTTTTATCCAATTTTTTATCCAATAAAGATGTAGCAGAGTAGCGAGGGAAATGGAAGCAGTGTGACTCGCCACACCTCAAATATGGTTCCTATGCCATGTGAATAAACTGACAATGCACAAAGTCGAACGAAGGCCATTCTGTGTTTTTACAGGCACAAGGTGGATAAGAACTTACTAGTATTTGGCGTTACCACTATTCATCACGAGATAAAAAAACCCAAAACATATGAAATATCAACATGTCAAATATTCCACCACTCTAAGTATTAGTAACATATATTCCATTATATCAGTTCTACTGTTTGTAAGAAAATAATAAAATTACAAGCATACAATCGCGATTCAGAAGTGCAATTTGTTGTACCAGGGAGCTATATAGAGTATTGTAGAGTATCCCTGGTCGTACTTGGACTTTCGTCCCTCGTAACGAAGCCCGCGGGAGACCAAACCCAGTCATAGATGGTGGATGTAACTCAAGTGTAACGACGGCTACCGTTTGCACCAGTTTCCGTGAGATCCAGTCATCCGAGAAAAACGGATGTAGTTTCTTTGCAACCCATAGACATAAAAACATGTCATATGAACAAGTATCACACCTGCTTAATTACATAATGTGGCTGAGACAGGACTCGGATGCATGAGTCATCAATCAATTTATTTGGTTTATGGCGTATAGCCTGATAGGTGTTAAGTTTAAATTGCATGTGGTCAATGATTGAAGCTGTGTATTGCATATTGTCTTTAGCAGACATGCAGCCATACATATAGGTGTCAATAAACCAGACATTAAGCTTTCTCTGTGATAGAGGCTTCTTCTTACAATCAACACGTTTTTTTATGTAACGAGTAGATTATTTACTTGTTTGTGTACACAACCAAGATTAGACTACTGCTCACGATCTCATACTCCGGGCATGCATACTGTTTCAAGCTCCATGAACCTATTCACTGCGCATGCGGTATGGGCGCAGCGCAGCACAACTGCTGAAACAACTTCTTCCCCCAGCGCTGGGGGAAATTTAGTGAATCGCTTTTTTCCATCGCGTTTTTTTTCTTTATAGGTTGAATTGGCATTTTTTATGATTTGTTTCGGTAACTGCATACCAAAAGGTATCAGAATCTGCAAAGTTGTGTTTTCCTTTTTCATGTGACCTTTTAGAAAGTTTCGTTCCATGAGATAACCTATCAAAATAATACAACATATCAATAATGCCCTATGTTCCAGGGTGGGCAGTTCTCTCTGGAGGTCTTGATGTTTCTTTTTCTTTGGGAGCAGTGTCTGGCCAGCACTATGTTGCACAATGTTCAGCTTATTAATTTGCGTCTCCAGTCCAACATGAAATTTATCATCTCGAAAACGTTGGGATGGGCTTTTCCAACAAGTTACTTTAACCTCCCATGCCAACCTCCAACCTGTTATTTGCCCAAGGCACATTTCTGTCATGGGCTTCTATTCCTGAAGGTTATTGTTTAGTTATGTTAAATATAGCAGTATGTGTTAACTGCAACTAGCCCGTGCACAACAGGTGTAGTCCCACGAAGCCTAAAATTATTCAGTTGGCTTATGGGACTTCATGCCTCAATGATTTTATGGGATTATGGTGGATTGTTGCTTGGCTGACCACAGAAAGGAAGAATCAACAGAAACAACAAAAATCAAATATGATTGTGAAATATTTCAAAAGGTGACCTATCCCATCTGCATCACTGGTAATATTGGTAAAAGTTGGATCGACCACATGATTCACAGCAACATATACTGTCATGTGTTATGTTATCACAACACAATCTCTATCATTTAGCATATTATCAGAGGTGACGAGGTGATATTGTTTATGGTTATTGTTATTCACTGTTCTCAAACACAAAATAAGTGTGATACTGAGTCGGAATTCTTTTCTAAACAGCTTGCGCATAGTGAAAGACACACCTATGCATCTTCACTCCACCGAACACTGTAGTAAGAGCATCAGCATCCTACCCCTAACGGAAGTGACCCCTGTCCACTGAACAGTGGTCTGTCCCACTCTTATTTCACGCCCCAATTACCTCATTAATTATGTCGAGGGGTCAAACTGTAATTAGCCTTTGGGATTTATTAGGTGTGAATTTGAGGCCTTGCAGACCGTTTTACCACCACCCACCAGTTATCTCCCCTTGTGGATCTTTACAAATTGTAAATGTCTTGTAAACATCATCTTTAGAAAAGATTTACAAGCTTGTAAAGTTGAACTTTTTTTCCAGTGTGTAGCGCAAATGGGATTGCGCAACGTAGAGAATATAACCAGTCTCCTTTTATGCGAGCGAAGCGAGCAAAGGTTGGCAACGCTCTTCCCTCCCGCTGGTTGTTGCGCTTAAATGTTGAATAAAACATATTTCATATTATTATTATCAAATATGGAAATCTGACACCACAACCCAGTGAGGAAATGGGAGTGTATCTTTGATGGTGGCGATATTTTATTTTGACATGTAAAATATTTTTTCGAACCAAAGCGAGGGAAATACATTGGCAATCTTTGCTCCTTCGCTCGCATATAAGAAGACTGGTCATATTCCCTACGCTGCGCAACCCCATTTGCGCTACAGTTTCCCTGTGGTGAAACAGACTGGATTACCCTCTTTACCCATATGTTTATGCCGCTTGTATTCAACGGTATTTATATCACATTGCAGACACACAAATCTGGTGGTTGTCCCATATATTCTGTACCGGGGCATCTGACGCCTAGGAATAAAGTCCTCACCCACCGACAAAAAGTCATAAAATTCGCAACCTGTAAGAAAGTGGAGATAATTCCACTCTTCAATAAGCGAATTGCCGGGTTTGTGCGCTGTTTCCACAGGGGCAGGACGTGGAGTGAGGATGATCTGCAACACAAATATTTCAAGTCACCTTGTGCATTTCGTGCATGGTCAGCAATTCTGTCACGAGCGTTTGTTGAGGGTTTTGTTCCATTTGTTGAATAATTTATTAAATTTATCGTCAACGTATCCAGATAAGTTATGTAGATCCACGAACAGGAACATTGTGACAGAATGGAAATCTGATCTACATCGTGTCGTTAAATGTTATCATAGTCCATACCAGCCCTATTACATGGTTATATCTTCGATGTTATACAAACAAACTCTCATATGGGGTAAACGGCATTCATAAAATCAGTCCGCTTGAATTTCAGAGCAGGCGTGTTTGTTGTTCAGAGTCAAATCACATGATATGGAAATGTCCCTGCTGCAGTTGTTTGATCAGTACGGTGATGAAGTACTGCAAGACTTCTGGGGTATTTTTTGTGGATACTATAGTGTCGTGATGTTTCGTCTGTTGTTTGCGTTAGCTCTACTTTCACCATGATTATATTTTGGATTAACATACGCAGAGTCCGAAAGATAACACGATGAATGTGTGATTAGTTGTAGTGGTACACCTAATGCGAGTGTCACAAGTGGAGTGATTTGTTTACCAATAAAACATTCGTGTGCACACCCTTAACATTCGACCCGGGTTACAGAATCTCCAAGGGACTCTCACGGTCCTCTCCATTCATACTCTTGTTCTTGAACGTTTGTTGAAGGAACAGCGCATGTTAATTGGTCACGAGGCAGACGGAAAAAAGTACGGTTATTGCGGGTTTGACGCTGTTGTGCGACGTTGCACTTCAGACACCTATCACTGTCGGTTCAGTTTTAGTGAAGAAACAAAGATCGACATGGCGAGTCGAGACGTATTCGTGTTATTGTACTTGAGCGGAATTGTCGGATGCTTGGCCCAAGGTAAGCTACATTTCCATTCATACTCTGTCTGTCACGCACGCACGCACACACACACATAAGCAGAGTGAGTGAGGGAGCGAGTTAAGTGTTTTCCCGCTCTTCGCAATGTTCCTAGGCATGCGAGCAGTCTATTGCCCTCTTCACAGCGTGCGGTTACGTTGCTCGTCGATGTACTATTCACCACAATTTGATTGTGACTCCATTTATACTTTTTGACATTTCCTATAAATATGGAAAGTGTTTCGTCACTTTCAGCACAATCACCTCAAATAACAATTACGAGAGGTGTAACAAATGATATTTATAGAAAAACACACCTTCATGTCATTGATATGAAATATATCAACACGGAGTGAGGCTTGTTGTTTGTGTGGCTTGCTTTCGAGTTTTCGCTCACTTTTATCAACTCGTGGTGATATATTTCATATCAAAAGGGTGAGATCGTTTCTCTCATCCAATATCATCCATAATTTGTCACTCAAGGGGAATAAAAAACAAGGAATGCTTTAAATTCTGCAACGTAAACGTTTCACCATTTCTTGTTGGAATTTTAAGTAGATTAATTTGTTCTTAATTAAAAGAGATGAAAGTAGTCCGAAAATAGTTACCAGTCAGTTGTGAATAAAGCAGATCATCAAACTCGAGGGAGGCCTTGATCTGACTTTAAATCAGTTCAAGATTTTTTTTAACATTATGTAAACTAAAACATAGATAATTTGAAAGAGTGTAAAGTGTATATGTAGGGTTCATCTCGGGGCAAAGAAGGTTATCCTTTTATTGGGTCATCATTAGTATTCGTTTTCGATCTTTAGTTGTAGAACATGTACATCTACAACTAAAGACCGAAAACGAATACTAATGAGTTATATATATATACTGCAAAATATAGCAGTCACTTGTAAAAAGACTGTGGAAAATCCAGTGATCAACGGCATGAGTGTCCATTTCGCAAGTGGCTCAACATTATGAGTCAATGTACCTTGGTAACCAATTACTTTCTTTCAAAAAGTAACACTCATATTACTCAGAATTAATACTCAATATGCATGTTCATCTCAGTACCGTACTAGATGCCTCACAATCATAAAGAGTCCAGATTACATTTTCAGTTGCACATTACCAAAGTGTATTTGCTTGTTTCATGTTTGTCGGTTAGCTAGCAGAATATCTGCTGAAAATAGTTTGATATCGATGCTTAGATCAATTGGTTTCACACCTTGTACCCCATTGGAGAAGTAAGCCTGAGTTCTCGTTGTAACGAATGAAAGTGGGCTAGCCACTAGGCGACCTCACAGCCCCACATGTCCAGGTGAGTTAACCACTAGGCTACCTCACAGCTTCACATATCCAGGCGAGCTAACCACTAGGCTACGTCACAGCGCCACATATCCAGGTGAGCTAATCACTAGGCTACCTCACACCTCCACATGTCCAGGTGAGGTAATTCAGTAGGCTACCTCACAGCTTCACATATCCAGGTGAGCTGACCACTAGGCTCCCTCACAGCCCCGCATGTCTAGGTGAGCTAAACATTAAGCTACCTCACAGTGCAACTCAAGATAAGGTACAAGGTCACGAATCCGTTTGGAAGTGAATGATGGGTAATATCCTGATTCACAAGATCCATCCCTTCCAAGTTTTAATTTATTTTAAAGAATTTTAAAGTCACGGTTTCATCTTCGTGAGTCCTTTTGTCTCAGGTATGACGGCCATCGTCGACATCGTTCACCCAGACACCTCAGCTGGAAAAGTCACCTTCTGTCAACTCCAGGACGTCATTGTGGTCAGGGTGCAAACCGGAAGTGACCATTTGACCCTCAACTTACAGAGAAACTCAGCAGTGAAGGAAAACACCCCGGTGTACGTTGTCAGACACGTTGGCAACAAGACAGTCATCGTACGTGATACGGTTCTGAACACGGAGGTACGTACTCTAAACACTATCTTTAAAGGTGATATTCCGGTTCACGAGCTTTGTGTTATGCTCCCATTCCACTGATCATCGGACCCTGACACAATATTGATCAAATGTGCTGCCAAAATCAGCGGTAGAGTGTACAGGTGGGATGCACCCCCTGACGAAACTTCTTATGGATCAACGTCCTAGCAAAGCTGCATCCCTGGGCTTTGTTTTATGCCGCAGCAGCAAACAATGCAACAAACTATGACCCTTGACTCTTCCTGAGAAGAAGGCACAGAAGCCCACGTCGTTATGAGCGATGAGCCTCCGATGTCACAAACTGTGGTGCTTCATATCATGTTACCTTCCGATGAGAATCGAATTGCTGATGGGCGGCTGTCAGACGCGTCGGGCAGATTGCAGTCAGATGAGCGCCAGATGACTGTCAATCATCGGACACTTATCAGATTGCCGTAAGACGTCGGCTAGACACGTCCGATAGCTGCACGACACGAATCTAACACACATCAAACTCTAACTCGATTTGCAACCGGAAGTCGCGTTCGATGGCGAACTAAGCTCGGAGCTTAGTTCCTTCGCCTCGTAGAATCACGCCCGACACGTTGAACACTGACCTGATAGTCGACAAAAACAAATCAGATTCGGGTGTTCTTCGTTGGGTAACCGGAAGGGGAAAAAAACTTTGCATCCGATGAGTGATCGATGAGCCGGAAATCTCTGTGGAATAGGCTTGTTAACGGAAGACAAATGAAACGACAACAGCTCACTCACTCTCCCAGTTATTCAGCCTGCCCAATTTCATATCCATTTCATATGGATAACTGGACAATGCCCACAGATGTGCGAAGATCAACTCTCAAGCTCAAAACTGTGTTTGTGATGGGAGATTCTACGGAAATACCTTCCCCCTGTATTTTCTTTTAATACGGTGACTTTTATATATCATTTCATAAGAGTTGAATTGTTTATCAACGTTGCATAATATTATTCTCTTGTTACCCTCTTAAAAGTGTTTGAATTTTATTTCAATGCTTCATTATTCATGACAACATGAGATTAGAACATACAATCTGTTATATACGTGTAAAGTGGTACGACCTCGTTCTCTGAATTTCTTCAAAATGCTGACATGAACACGCGCTTATTGCACAGCGAAGTCCCGTTACCACTGCGTTCATACAGAAATCTAGGAGGATTACACCATACATAAGGTTTATTCATAATTTCTCTCAGCTACATTTTTGTCATTTACAGTAAGTTAAATCCTTTTCCGTGGATAGCCCAAACTAGGTACCGCATTGCAAGTGTAATGGCTGATAATCACTCATTCACCCTGCAGGGTTATCACGAGTACTTCGATGTTGCTAACATGGCCTCCATCGAGGTGTCCTGCCGGATAACATCAGATGACAAACCACAGTATCAGCTTGTAAGTAACATGCTATAGAATACATGTCATGCATAACGTTTGTTTGTGTTGTTCTGTGAGAGTAATGTGACGCAGTAACGATTATTTGTTTGTTATTTACCGCTGCAACAATATTCAACAATATTCCAGCTGTATGGCGGCAGTCCGTAAATACACGCATCAGACAATCCAGTGATCAATATCACTGGTATCGATCTACGCCATTAGGACACGATGATAAGTGTCAACGATGTCATCGCGATCGAGTCTGACCATCTGATCCCTGATTTCGACAGCCAGGGGTTGCTGTAGACCCATTCTAACTCAAATCTTCACGGCAATGACACAGTAACAACATAGGAAAATGTGTAAATATCTAACGCAGCCTTTAAATTGGATCAAAAATACTTGCGACTACAACGAACCCAACGGGGCCGGTTAGTTCGTTATTGCCGTTATTCGTTAAACTCATTTCGTCCAACACAACAATGGTTCTTGAATGTCGTCACTTCGTGTCTAACTTGTTCCTTATAAACGAAGTTTATTGCGGTTTAATATTATTTTTAAAGAAGAGTCGACACAAGCGGAATCTGATTATCAATGTCACAGAACAAACTAAGCGTTTGAACACGTGCTTTAGTTCTTTTAAGGCGGAATATTTCAGACAGTGAAGTGCGTTGAGTAAACAAACAAACAGATCTTTGAAGTGGATCTTGGCTTGCTTCCGTTGGCTAGATTTCCCTGCTTTTAGTCTCCTTGGGAATATTGCGGTATGGGGAAAAGAATATGTGAACCCAACTCCTCTATTACCGATAACTCGACATACATTACATGGTACCGAATACACCAATATTTCGTGTATACGGCGGGTTTGTGTTGCTGGGTTTTTTTTTCATTTTACAGCGAGGCGTCCTATCTCTTCCTGGAGGTACCTTATATGAGATGAAACCTTATAATGGGGCTCCAGGGGAGGCAGGGGGGCCAGTCGACGGTGTTCTATATATTCTCAAGCCAATGAAACCTCTTACTGATGAACAAACCATTGACAGCGTGTTGTCGTGTAAGTTTCAAGTTTCCAACAGTGTAATCCAGTTAATGAGACTCATGTTTCGGTATGCTGGTTTTAACGGGGCTTCCTATCTCTCCCTGGAGGTTATTTGTATGAGATGGCGCCTTATAACGGGGCTCCAGAGGAGGCAAGGGGACCAGTCGACGATGTTCTTTATATCCTGAAGCCAGTGAAGCCTCTTATTGATAAACAAATCACTGACAGCGTGTTGCCATGTAAGTTTCAAGTTTCCAACAGTGTGAGCGAGTGAGTGAGTGAGTGAGTGAGTGAATATGGATTTACGTCGCTTTGAGCAAAATTCAAGCAATATAAGCGAAGGTGACAGTATTCCCTTGTGGGGAATCGAACTCAGGTCGTCGGTGTGATGATCAAACGTTTTGCCCAAAAAACAAACAGACCGACCCTCAACAGCTTACGCTAACTGAAATCTAAACCTGTCTTCGTGTCGACTTGTTGGTGTAAAAAGACAATTACAGAACTACACTGTATAAGCGCAAAAACACATAACAGGTGTAACCAGTGAGTCAGATGCTCTGAGAATCATTTCACGACGTCATCAAACAGGGGCAGTATTTGGCGTCTTAGTTAAGGTCATGCTGCCTACACCTCGCAATATAATACAGAAATACGACGTTATTAAAGTAAAACAGTATAATTCATTTGTAAATACCATTTTCTTATGAAACGAGAAGTTGGAATTCAGCGTAACCAGAGTTGTTTGTGGTGTCTTTTTTCACTTTTCCACGAGAAAGTTCGGATCGGCAGAAAAGCTGGTCACTGTCTGAATAGGTTAATGAGATTCGTGTTTCGGTATGAAACGCTTTCCCCAATGAACTAACAAACCGACCCTCAACAGCTGACGCTAAATAAAATCCAAACATGTATTTCAATGTGTTGATATAAAATGATAATTTCTACTAGATCTGACGTCATAGGGTACGAAAGTGAGACATATGTTTAACATATCATTCAGATTCCTCAGAAATAGCAAAGTGAAAATTATGATACTTGTTGACTTTCCAAAGAAACCTATTTCAGTAATCCACGGTTACCATTAGCTCAAAGGGACCACTCATTTTAGTTCGCTATAAAATAACTAGTAGCTGGGAAACAATCAAAGTTGATCTTGTGCGCCAGTTTGTACTATAACGTACTAGTTTATTATTTTAAAGGGGATTAAAACAGTAAGTAGTAAATTAAAACAATATTTCAGATGAAGAAGGAGATAATGTTTCTGAAAAGGAACGATGGATACACGAATCCAGAAGAAAACGTTCAACAGAACGAATTCACGTGGATGTTGTTGCTGTCGTGGACCACTCCGTATATCGAAGGTATTTGGTGTTCTATCTTGGCGCTAGTGTTATAAGAAGGTTACACTTATCTAGATGTGAAGTAAAGTAAAATAAAGTCTTCAGTGTATTCATCTGTTTGTCAACCTGTCCCCTACCGGACCGTTGCCATAACCACGAGTCATGCTACCCTGTGATGCCACCGTGTTTGAAAGATGCTGTTGAGTTGACACTACAAGGTACACAAAATGAAACGTCTAATTTCTTCATGAGTGTAATTTAAATTAGTTAAACATGCATCACAAAAACATCGTTTCTTGTTTAACGCCCCAGTCAACAATTTTGCACCTATCTATGTGTAAATAATTGAGTCTGGGGCAGACAATCATCAGATCAGCAGCATGGGTGTTGATCTTTGCAACTGGATACGTTGACATGTGTTAACCAAGTCAAGGAAACTGACCATGTTATTTGCCTCTTACAATAATGGGAGATTGGCACGACAAAACGTTAGTCAGACATGGTCGTTCGACTTGGCCCAGTCGTCTGGAATCTGTGCAACAGAAGATGGGGATCAAACGGTTCCTTCTGGAGGTCCTCTGGCCACCAGGGCAATCTGGATCAGACCCACTGGTGATTGACAATGTGTGTAACATACCACCCCGTCAGCCACGGTGACACTCAGTTAACAAAGCCACAGAGCATGACCACCCGATCCACTTTCTCCCCTCTTATAAGCATTGTGTATTGGGTTTGTACCTTTTCCAGATGGTTTACAAGGGTTTCCCAGGAGTCCGAAGCCCTCAAGCACGCTGAAACAAAGGAGAACATACGGCGCCATTTTGCTCATCTTGTTAACGGGGTAGGTAAATATGGCTGAGCGAGTTTAGTTTTACGCCGTTTTTAGCAATATCCTAGCAATATCACCAGAAATTAGATTCACACACTGTACCCATGTTGGATATCGAGCCCGGGTCTAACCATTAGGGTTAACCACTGAGCTACAATTAACACGGGACGGTTGGATTGCCTAAAGCCTTAAGTCACATACTTTAACATGGACATGTGAAGCGTTACTATCGTATGTGTAGTCTTCACCCACAACACCAAGAATGGCAAACTCTGCAATTACTCCATTGTTTTTTACAGGTAAACTTAAGGTTTAAGACTGCCTCGACGTTGTACAACATACACTTGGTTGGGTATGTCATAGAGGTAAGTGGTTGGTCAAGATAAACCATCGTTGATTGAACCGAGAAAATACCCTTTTCGACGTTTTGAATTTAAGAAAATGATTTTAGAGATATTAACGCAAACGTGAGACGGCGATAACTGTAAAAGTTATTGATAATGCTTATGTGTGCGTGTGCGTGTGCGTGTGCGTGTTCGTGTTCGTGTTCATGTGCGTGTTAATATGTGTTTGTTCCTCTCGTTGTGTTCCTCTCTGTGTTTGTTCCTCTCTGTTTGTGTTCCTCTGTGTGTGTTTCAGTGTGTGTTTTCCTGTGTGTTTGTTCCTCTATTGGTGTTCCTTCCGTGTGTGATCCTCTGTATTTTGTGTGTGTTTTCCTCTGTGTGGTTTTGTGTGTTTTCCTCTGCGTTCTTTCCTCTGTTTGTGTTCTACTGTGTGTATTCCTCTATGTCTGTGCTCCGCTATGCCTGTGTGTTACAGTATGTGTGTGTTTCTGTCTGTGTGTTCCACTTTATGTGTGTTCCTCATTGTGTGCATTCACTTATGCGTATTTCACTCTGTGTGTGTTCATATAGTTTTCTCATTGTGTTCTTGTGTTTCTTTTCATATGTGTGTGTGTGTGGCCATTTGTGTGTGTTCTCTCTGTGTGTCCGCTGTGTCTGCGTTCTTCCGTGTGGGTTTTCTTCTCTGTGTGCTCCGATGTGTTTTTCTCGTTCATTCCTCCTAAGGTACAAGTCACTCACTCCCTTTCTCTCTCTCTCTCTCTCTCTCTCTCTGTCTCTCTCTCTCTCTCTCTCTCTCTCCAACTCTCGCATAAAAAATCGGAACATTTTAGCAACAGATGCTTCAAATATGAAAATGTCCACCTCATGCATACCATTATATTTACAGAATGCCTTGTCTAAGTTTTAAAAATCGTACTCCTAGAAAACACTTTCCGGTAGACTCGAGTAAACTACATTCTCGGATGAACGTATACCGGGGGCTACACAACTTACTTAAGTTCAGTAAGCCCAGATCTCAAACACTGTTTGCAATTTTAAAGGATCAAGGAAGAGGAGCCTGGTTCCAGTCAGCCTTGAATAAGGAGGATTACCCAAACAACACAAAAATAGATGCTTCAAATCTGCTTCCAAGTGCTCGAGATTGGAAAAATAACATCTCGGGGTTCCCAGAGAACGACCACGTGATTGTTTTCACAGCGTGAGTTATAGTCAGCGAATTATAGTAATAGACACCATTCTGTGCTAAGTTATCTCCAGAAGGTTCTTGAGTTTCAGTTGTAGCTTGTTCTGCACGCCACTGTCGTACATCGTTGGCACCCGGTGCTTACTCTGCCTTACGAACACCTCGTGTCATCACTGATAGTGATTCAAATACACATGTTCAGGATCTAGTTTTTTAGCTTTTAGCAGAGTCATTTCATATGGATGTCAAGAGGGCATTGGGCGTTCTGTAATCCATTCGTGTTATTTCCTCACTAATTTGTCTTTTCATCCCGATGAAACTGTTTGTGATAGATATCCATATCTCATCCGACTAATATCCAGCGTAGAATACACATACTGTTGTTGACTGAATGTTTACTAACATTCCCTCACTTTCGATATCTAGCAAGTGATTTATAGAATTATTTTAGCTTACCATAACTCTTCCGTCCTCTGCTAATTAAAGACAAAACAATAATAAAGTAATATGATTTGGTGTCGTTTTCAGTATATGTTCATTGTCTTTGTGTATTTCTTCTACATATGTATGTTTCAGTCCTCTTGTTTTAGGTATGATTTGTACTGGGTGGAAGCTAACCAAACTAGAAACCTGCTAGGTAAGTGATGGGTATGTCTTCACCTGCTTCTGGTACCACATACACAGCACGGGTGTGTGAACAGATGCCTTATTGGAGGCATCACACGTGGACATTTCGGAGGCTGAAGTCCTAAAAAGAACCGAGCTAGAACTGACCTTCAGCAGCCCATGCTTGTCTGGTTAAAGACTCGGTTATTTACACTCCGCCACCATATGGCTGGAATATTGCCGAGTTCGACCGACGTAAAAATATCCAACAAAATGGGATATTCAGAATAGCTCATCAGCATCCAGTTGTAATTAGGACACTATAGTGGCTTGAAAGATTGCTCGTCATTCTGCAAGTCGTCTCCGGTGACGTTGTTGTTCCCATATCAAGACGTCGTTCATGCTTTCGGAAAATTGGTTTTCTTTCAATTTATCAGCGGACCAAACAAAGGTGGAATATTGCTGCAAATTTAAACACTCGCTGGGTCATTCCCATTCTGCAATTTTGTAATTATGATTATGATGATAGATATGACTGTTTGACATACAGAATGTTAACATTGTTTGACCTTAACCTTCGTCAAACATCCCTTTATCTGCAAGAAGACCCAATCCCAGATTCAATGTATTTATTGTTTTTAAGGTCTTGCATACGTTGGAACTATTTGTAAGTGGCCAAGTCTTAGCATATCTCTAGTGGAGTATACCGACAATCTGGTGGACGACCTTCTGGTAACAGCTCACGAAATGGGACATGCGTAAGTGGACGTTTTTAGTGAGTGAGAGAGTGAGTGCTTGTGTGGGCGCTTCGCACAGCATCGTGGAGATGTTGGTGATCTGTGAATCTCAAATTTGATGAAACGGTCAGAAAGGCGATGTCCGTGTCCCGTGTCTACAAGTTGACGGATTACTCATTTATAGTGGATTAACAACGGTAAGACAATTCCGTTGTTCGATCTCAGCGTGTATATGGTTGTCCGTATTTTTGCTTCCAAACTCCCACAGGCCTTGAATTTTCACGATGGGGTAGTTTCCTGGTTACAGCGGTCGTTCGTCACGTGAAAGGTCCGGATTCGATTCTCCATATGAGCACAACGTGTGAATCCCACCGTGTTCAACGACGTGATATTGCTGGAATATTGGTAAATGCGACCTACATCCAACCCATCTAGTCATCTACAGACCCGCAGACCCACTCAATAACTCTCTCACTCACTCGCTCAACCTTTCACCCTCACGTGTGTTTACAGACTAAGTGCACGGCATGACGGTGAATACAACAACACGTGTTCTGGGGATGATCGCTACATCATGCGAAGCTCCTACTCAAAACGTCATAACGTCAGCATAACGAATTACTTCCTGTTTTCTAACTGCTCCATCAGCTACTTCCAGACCTTCCTAGACCGTGTGTTAGCAACGGGGTAAGAAATGTTTACTTTTAAAATAGATCGAGAACTTTTGGATGGTAGGTTGTTGGCTATCACAAGCGGTGCGCTGAACTATGTGACTGAGTTTAGTTTTACACCGCACACCAATACTTTTATCTGGTCCAAACAGTCCAGTGATCAACAGCATGAGCATCGATATACACAACTGGAATTCGATAACATGTGTGAACCAAGTCATCGATCCTGAACACCAGTTCCTGTTATTTACGACAAAGCATGGGTTCCTAAAGATCAGTTAAAACCGACATATTCGTGGGTGTTTCATGTGACGATGGTATGATGCTCTTTCGGAAGCTGGATTCAAACTGGCCCCAAGCAGGGAATACTGATCGCACGATGCTATTAAAGGAACAGAGAGTACATCACATTGAATTGATGGACTCATGACTGCCCGTAGCTCTGCAGCAGAATTCATTGTAAAGCAGCACACAAATAAATAAAATTAAAATAAAATAAAATGAAAAAAAATAAAAGAGTAAATATGTTTTTATCCACAGTGATACCACATCCAGGAACTGCCTCCTGGAATCTCTAGAACCGGTGTCTGTGACGAACGTCACCAGCGAATTGCCTGGTCAACTATACAACGTAAACGAGCAGTGTCAGATGAAATATGGCCCCACCTCCTATACGTGCTTAGTAGGTATCATCGACTGTGTCCTCGTCACCCATGATTAGATCGCTGCTCCTAGTCCCCATCACCGGTTTTCTAACATCTTTGCTGTTCTATGCCGCACTCAGCAACATTCTTGTTCTTTGTAAGCAGTCTGCAAATAGTCGCGTCTGGACCAGCCAATCCTATGAATGACATGATGAGCTTCATTCTATGCAAACGGATGCGATTCCATGCATCCAACAAGTCAGCGAGCCTGAACACCAAATCCAGTCAGTAGTAGTCTCGGAAGACAAGGCTTCCTGGAGACCAATTCTGACCCGGGTCTTTACAGCTTCCAATATTAGTGAATCATGCCTTGAAACACTGTTTATTGTACTTTTACTTCGAAAGGAGCTAATACATATATATGCTAATATATAATGCAATACTGATGCAATGATGTTTAATGTTTCATTATCTGGATTAGGCAATATATCCACATAGCTACAACCTTGCAATATGAGAGTTTCAAATCGGAGGTATCACATTCGTAATATTTTCCAGACTCTGACCTCTGCCGTCAGTGTTTGTAAGAGGCTGTGGTGCTACCTTCCTTATCGACCTGGGTTCTGCAACTACATGAACGCCGTGGACGGTACCACATGTGGCAACAAACAGGTGGGTGAAGTTTTCCGTTCTGCTGTCAAGTCACGGATAGCTTGCTTCAGTGTTCTTTGTTTGTTTGCTTCCTTGTTTGTTTGTTTACGTCAACAATATTCCAGCTATATGACAAAGGCCTGTCAATAATCAGATCCAGACAGTCTGTGGTTGTCTGACAGTAAACGAAAATGCGGTCACTTGTTCACTTGTATACATGTATTTATTCACGCCACTGTATCGAGGATATTCGTGTGAATGCATCGAAACTTGGAAGTCTTGTAACGAATTATTAACTGCAAGATAAGCACACCCACCGTAAGAATGCCACCAAAAATATTATCCATAATTCCAATTATAGCTTTATTTTAAAACACTCAATCTTACAGACCTAATTACTGAGTATCGTTTTGTAGGCAGACATCCGACCCTTTGTTGCCTTGCGCTTTTCTCGTCCAAAAAAGAACAAATAGAGTTACTTCCCTTGGTTACATGTAAAATCTCACTTCGTGATCTACACAATCCATTGATTCACATCATGACCAATGCGCTACGCAGTTGGGATAAGATGACATGTGTCAACCCAAGTCAGAAAGCCTGACCGCCCAATCCTCGCCTCTTTCCACACAACGTTTCGGGGTCATTACAGATCCCTTCATTGGGGAAAACCGACGGCTGGTGCTATGCAATGAATGTGACATCACAATCACAAGGAAGAGTACATTATAACTACACTTGAAAACGTGACCTTTTACTTAAAAGTGATACCTGCCAAGTGTTAGGGTCCTCTTGATTAACTTTTGATGCACTTTTGACAAGCATGAAGTCTCTTATCTATTCTTTCTGGGAAGTAATCACTGTGTGATTAGCAATCACCGTGTGCTAGCATTCAGGTATCAACTCTATCATAAATTCATCATCATTATGTAAGTAACAGGTCACGTTTTCAACTACACTTATGCCGTAGACGTCCTTGTGATTGTGATGTCACATTCATTGTGACCATATAGCTTAGTTGCGATGCTTCTAAATGCCGCTAGAAGACATTAATTCTAACACAGTGAAAACCATTCAGGCAAAATAAATTCTGATAATCCATTGACATGATGACATCTTACACATATACATGGCGCCGCTGAATCTACTTGTACATTTTTGTTACAGTGGTGTGTTTCTGGAGAGTGCGTGTCCTCAGTTGATGCCCCCGAACAAGACTGTAAGCATCGATGTTACACATTTATGTAATCTGCAGCGTAAACGTAAGCACATCTAAAACCTTCATCTTTAAAGTTTCAGTTTACTTTGTTGTCACGTATAGCCGATGTTATTGTTTGTTTAATATAAACTGTTTCCTGTTTTGTTTAGATGTCAAACAATGTAGAACTGTGGAAGTAAAGATTCCCACCCTGTTCCAGGAGTGTAGTGTTAATGTATGAAGGGAAAGGGAGTTCCCAAATGCTTTATGATACTGTCCTTCAAATCTGTGTTTTAATTCACTTCAGTATGTAACACAACTGACAAATACTATAACTTCCCGACCGTACAATTAGCATAGACGGTTGCAATTTGAAAAAAGATTGACCAAAACCATAGAATGTATCCCTACACTATTGGCATAACGCTGTCTTTGTTTCGTTTTTCTTGACAGTGCCATTTGCAGAAGGCTTATGTCAATTAGCTCCATTTTCTCGATAAAACGGGTGGAATTTGCGTTTTAAAAGACCAAATGGTGCCATAAACTTAGTTCTGCATCTTCCTGCAACAGGGTCTTGATCCAAGACTGTTAGATCATGGAACAAGATGTACGACGTCATTATAGAGTGTGACGTCATTGACAAGTGTAAATGGTCCGTGGTTAAGGAATCAGAAGGCCATTATCATTTGCAGTTGCCCGCTCATTTCTGATAAACAGAGGGCGATTTCATGCTAATGCCATTCATTTTTAGCGGTACACTAGTATAATTTATTCATCATTGTCAGATTTAGTCCGTGTGCACATAACAAACGTGTCGGAGGGAACTAATTTGTTTAGCGATTGTGTAAGTTCAAGGAGTGATAGGCGTAACCTTTGACCCAGAGGAACTTTGACCTGATTGAAATAATGAATTCCTTTCAAGATAAACAGCGTGAAAGAGTTGTATTAGAAAGGGGATAACTGTACTGTACATGTGTTTGCCGAATTGGCGACGTATATCGGTGGCTTTATAATCGCACATTAGCTATACCGGCGACAGTTATCCCCACTCATATTCAGCACGTTTCACGCTGTTTACTGTGAAAGAAATTATTTAAATCAGGTCAGAGTTTATCTAAGTCAAAGGTTAATCTTATAATTAGCTATCTCGGCGAAGCGGGAGCCTATATAACATTAAATTTGCGGCTATATAACCACCGGTATATGTCCCCAATTTGTCAAATAGCGTGCGGTTATGCCCTAAGTCTAGGAAAAAGAAACCAATAAACATATGTTTGTCACTGGATTGACAGAATCACCCTAAACGCCGTGAAACCGCACACACGTTTAGTTACAACACTTCAAATAACGTGAAACGTTTTACACTTTCAGCGACCTGTCCATTTGGTGATCAACACTCACATCGAAATATGACCTGTCCTGAGATTGTCAGTCCTGCTACTAAGCATCTCTGCTATGACGATACTTACTCTGAGTCAGTCTGCTGTGACACGTGTCGGCGTTATAAAAGAAATGATTCAGGTACAGAAAAACAGATGCAAATAAGGATCCAGAGATGGATAAAACTGTATATCATGTTTGAAGTGAGTTTTCAAGCCTTTCTTGCCCTTTAAAGTCGTTGTTTATGCTTCGTCGTACAATCACAAGCATAAACAAAATCTTGCCATAAAAGAAAACATCAAGACCTTCAGTGAATACAAAATGTTTTTAATCACACAGGTATGTCATCACGTAGAGCCAGCATTATTCCTAGTTAACGTCAAAAGATGTGTGCAGACTGTCCTGAAGCTATATTTGTAACTAACCATGTCTACGGACACATGCCTCATGGATCACGGTAGTTACATCTTGAAATAAGAAGGTGACAAATCACACATGACTGTGTACCTTACTGGCAAACAAGGCGCCGACAGTTGTCCGTGATCAAATGTGGGATAGGATGGAATCAGCTACCTGGGAGTATACAATTCTTGCTCCCACTAAGTGTAGAGCGATGGATGGAGTGCGTGGCCTGTCTCAACAAACTCCCATGAGCGGAATCAATTTCATCGTCATGCACTGCACATGCACTAGTTTGCACCTGCTCTACCTTTCACAAACCAAATGGGTTTGCTCATTGGTTTGCCCCGCTTACTTCACGTAAACGCGTTCTCTGCACCGGTCCAACTTATACTTGTCTGCCACTAATAACATGTGACACCTTGAAAGCACTGAGAACACGAACACTACAGAAATGGTGCTTTGGTGACACCTTCTCAACCAATCGTTCCAACATGTCATCACGTCGAGCAATATTTCAACAGCTCCAGTCTGTGGTGGTTACATTTCACATCCTCTGAGGTACAATCGAGCATGCTCTACAAAACTGCAAAGAGCGAGATACAGTTCAGAGGCTTTTAGATGAAGGCTACAACATTGAAGGCCTCAGTGAAGATTTCGAAACGTTATACACTGACATGGGGAGGACATTTCACAATGTGGCATCTGGGCGTGACAGGTGAATACGTTGACCACTGGGCTACTGCCCCTAACAGGTAACTGGTTAAAGTTGCCATGTCTAAAAGTCATGATCTACTAACGTGCTACAAAGTAGCATTATTTTTCTGAATAATAAATTGTCTCCGGTTTACTTTACGTTCAATGTTCTTTAAATGTAGTGAGGTTTTAGCACGATACGGAGAAAACGATCCCGAGCGAAAACGGACCCTGGACTAGCGAAAACGTTTTATCTGGCCATTGGGTTTTGGCTATGCATTGATACACTGTTCTTTGTATGTATCACAACCTGTGAAAAGTCGCTCCAGGTAGCTCAGGTGTGTTGACAGTGTAGGAAAATTGCACAAATAAAATTAATGTCTGTGATTGTTTAGCAGTAAACTGACATTTTTATTCCTATATACACTAACAACGCTTTTGTAAAACTTTCAGCGGTAACTTACATGATGTTTGATTCAAGTTCCTCTTTTGACCTGTATTCTATGTTATTTATTCACGTGTAGTTGAACAACTGACTAAGCTTTCTATTTGTTTATGGCGAGTGTCCACGGTGAGGAAGGATTCGATCACCTTTGGTCGAGAACCCCCTGCTATCATTAACTAATCATAATTCATACATGTTCATGATATCGTTGGAATGGAATCATCGACTCTGCTTTGAGCAGAAGAAATTTCTTGGAAAGCGTTTTGTCATATTTATACACGCATACACTTAATTCGACACTCCGAAAAACTGCGGTTGTGGGATCGCCCCGAATATGACTGTTTATCAGCACCCTGACATCGAAAGCTGCACCATTCAGAGTGCCACCCTCATATTATAAGCAATACTTCAAAGCGGCATGAAACCAAAATAACTCACACTTTATCTGAACTCGTCTTTTTAAGTTGTTCTTCTTATCTGCGCATTACGAATTCTGAAAGTTCATCAAAAGCACTACGGTTTGGTGCGAGGTAACAGTTTCACCCATACACTGCAGAGAATTGTTCATACGGTAGCCGCATGACATTTGTTTCATTATATTCATCCTCGATACTCTTCACTTGTACCTGGATGCATTTACGACTCGTCCGACAATTGTATTACCTCCCTTTCTTGGCTCCGTCAATAGCCAATCAGATAAGCTGTTACAACCGAACTTGCGAAAAAGATTGCAGCCGCAGCCGCGAAAGTTTGCTCTCTATGCGACTCAGATTTAGCCAACCGAAGATGCATCCAGGATACTTAAGGAGATTTATCGGAACGTATACGTTCTCTGCGGTGTAGGAGAAGAACTTCTGCTACGTCCAGAAAAAAAACTGCAACCACTGTTGTCAGACATGGCAGTCGGTGCACTGTTTGACCAATTCCCATTGTGCGTTGTCATTGCCAAAGGATATTTTCATGTTTGTAGACATAGGAATTTGGATTCACTACAAAGAAAATGATTATTATTTTATACAGGAAATAATCATGAAAATGGGATTTAATGATGTATCTGCTAAGTATAACAAATCCATGGAGTGCTCCGAATCGGAGAGGGTGCTGTAGTAGAAAGGTGACTTAGCTCTATATATCTTAACTCTCATATCTTAACATAAGCCAACAACAAACATAGTTTAAAGTTGTTTCGTACAGTGTCACATCTGTGTTTGGTGTAAACTAATTCACTGATTCGTTTACAACAGAGAACTGTACATACGGAGACCGCATTGCCACATGTGCCACGGATATTCCACACCAGCGGAAGAACTTATGCTACAACGATAATAACTACAACCTCTGTTGTGAGACTTGCACTTCATACAAGGAAGACATAGGTACGTCATGCATGATGCCAAATTAAACTATATTTAGTATTATGGCCTTAGGCCCAAGTACAAAACTCACAAAATAATAATGATAGTGACAAAATGGTTGGTACACCTTGTATGCACTTCTTAAGCTTAAAGCTTCCCTTTAAATTTTGGTTAAGTTAATTAGGATATTCATTTCATCACAACTTAATAGCACATAAACTTTATTAAAAGAAGGATGTGTTCTGACATATTCAGGAATATACGTATGTCTTAAAATGGAGTAAACTTTACATATTAACTGAAAATGATATTCATCTCCAATATAACCGTTCAAGTATAAATTACAAAATTGTTCATCGCGAACAATACCACAACGTCTACTAACGTCTTTTCCTTGAAGGCAATTCCCCAGGCCTTAGCAAAAATAAAAGTCTTCTGTGTTCGCAGTCCTTTGGAGTAGGTAGATAATATTCATCTGTAAGTAGAAATTGATATTCTTAATAGAAACATAAAACGTATTTGATTCATATACGTTAGGAAACAACCTTGCTGGTGGCAATCTTGAACTATTTATACAAACGTACTCGGAAATAGAGAACAATTGCCAAGGTCCATCGAATAATCCACTCTACTTTCATCGTAAATTTCTTGGCAAGCGTTTTGTCATTTTCAGTTACGCTCACCGACATGTTAAGTCCATTCGACACTGAAAACGTGTGATTGTGGGTTTGCTCGGAATGTGTAGCGAAGTGTGTTAGCACCTAGTCTTTGGTAAGTTGCATCATTCAGAGTGACGCTCTAATATCATCGGGAATACTTTAAAGCGGCGTAAATCCCAACTCCTTCACTCACTCTTACATCTGAGCACACCTTCTTTAGCTGTTTATGCTATCTGTGCGCTCCGATTCTTGAAAGTTTATCAAAAACACTACGGCTTTGGTGCGAGGGAATAGTTTTACCGATACACTGCAGAGAATTGTTCATGCGGATGTCGCATTGACACTTGCTTCATTATACTCATCCTTAATCTCCACTTGTACCCTGGATGGATCTACATTGAACGTATATCTTGGAGAATATCAAGGAAGCTAATATTCTAATATTCCACCTGAAGAGAAGAACTTCTGCTACGTCCAGGAAAAAAGCTACAACCTCTGTTGTGAAACATGCGAGTCTACGTATGATCAATGTCTAGTGTGCGTTGTCTTGAACCTGCTCATTCCAATACATGACCGTGTTACCTAAACCTAAAGTTTTAATAATAAAATAAACAAAACTCTTGCCAAAGTATATTTTGATGTTTGAAAAATAGGAATTTGGGTTCAGTACAAATTATGGTAATTATTATTAGTCAGGAAATAAACAGGCTCGACTTATCTTGGCCCGATGTTTAGGGAGGTCCCAGGAAAATGGAATTTAATGTTGTATCTGTTCAGCATAATAGTGTAGTGCTCAGAAAGACCAGGGTGCAGTTGTTCAAATCTCTCTTAACGCTAAGGTGATAGTAACTCTCATATCTTAACATAAACCAACGACATGCAGAGTTTAAGGTTGGTTTGTACAGTGGCACATCTGATTCGCTGATTCGCTGATTCACTGCTGCAGAGAACTGTTTATACGGAGACCGCATCGCCACCTGTGCCAGGGACATTCCACCAGAGAGGAAATACTTATGCTACAGTGAGCACAATTTCAACCTCTGTTGTGAGACATGCGCTTCCTACAAGGGTGACGAAGGTACTTAATAATCATGCATTGTGTAATGTGGAGTAGTTTGAACGTTTAAGGATCAATTAGATATAAAGGTTGATTGTGCCAAGGTGACTTTGGGTGATGCTCTTAATATCGATCACTGATTGATTATTGGGGTGTAACATAGAGTCACATTTCCACAAAACGGGAATGTCAATCAAATTTCCCCTCTCAGCGAACACCTGGTGTCATTACTGGTTTTTAAACATCCACTCGTGTAGTTTTCACAGCTACTTTCCCAACAATGGGACTTCGTGTCTTAAGATAGTTGAGATCGGTTTTTCCTCCTTTCTGACTTTCTATATTGTTATTTGTTTGATATTGACCATCCATATTTTTAGGCTGTGAGTATGGGGATAACAGATGGAACACGCTGTGTTCCCTGGAAAGATGTGACCCGTCCAATATCACCTACATCAACACTTGCTGTGCTACCTGTAGGGCATCACGAGCCACAGCCTCTACACTCCCATCTACGTCCACATCCGCAACGTCAACACCTATACGTACGTCCACATCCATTACAGCAAGACCTGCTCCCACGTCAGCATTCACAACCTCAACACTTAAACTGACGACCACAAGCGCAATCACAACATCTGCACCCACGTCAACAACCACAACCACAACACAACCACTCTCGTCAACAACCACAACCTCAACACCTACACCGACAACCACATCCACTATCTCAATACCTCCACCAACGTCAACATTCACACCCACTAAACCTACATCTCCATCGACATCCACATCCGCAACCTCAGCGTCTTCAGCCACGTCAACACCTTCGTTATCAGTTCCAAGATCAACTGCATACACAACTGCGCCTTCAACAACTGCTCATGTCACAGCGACACCGACCTCCACCAGTGGTATGTATGATCTGTTTTTGCATATGACAGCATCATGAAGCACAGTTAAAGGTTGATCAGCAATTATTGATCCTGACATTTGCCACAAATGGTCAGAGTAAGAGCATACCACTAAGACGTTTGAATAGCAAGAAATAGGTCATCGTGCGTTTGGGATTGTTAATGTCCTCTAATGGGAATGAAGATTGTATTTGCCGAGATAAATTAATGGTGTATAGTCCTACACATGATATTAACCATCCAAACACACATCAGTGTGATAATCTACTTATCATACAATGCAATTCTGTGTTGTTATCTCCGTATGCCTACCCAGTCCCATCTTCGCCTCGTAATTCAATCCATTCTACATTAGCACACACGAATTTTCTTGGATCAAAGCACTGACAGTACCGTAGGGTTCCATGGTCGCCGAGCGGAACGTTAGATGGGTATGACGCCACGTTGGTTTACACTCTGAAAGTAGTTCCTAAAATTTGCATATGACCTCCCAGATTTGCATCAATACCCGTATTTGACCCCAACGGATACCAAAAATATCCATTAGCTATGTCCTACCGGATAAAAAGTACCATCCGATCTTGGCATAATACTCAGAAATCAGAAAAGTCTTTGTGATTTACTTTGAGAGGCACAAACTTGAGAAGTCTGCAGTGGACAATCTTGTTACGTCATGCGGAAGGATTTCACTTTGCTAGTAGCAGAAAGTCCTGCAGTATCGTTATCCAGTGGTGCTTGTAGTACAAAGTTCGCAGAAGCGTCAGCAGAGTAGAGGAGTAGACTCAAGTACGATTTCAGTAGACGGATAATCACCTCTCTTACACCAACTGTGTGAACTGGTGTTTAAACGCTAAGTTTTATTAACGTTTTACACAGCACCCATCGTGTCAATTCGGAGAAAAAAATGTAATTCAAAATACATTCATCGTATAATAATTGATTTACCGAGAAACGATGTCAGTTCAGACTGTAGCTGACAAAAGAACTACATCTTAATGAAGACGTGAAAGCGACTTTCAAGTCGAGTCTATTGTTGACAAAGATTGTCGGGAATGCAAATATCACATTCACTTCAGCAATGCACTGGATCGAGTTATTACAAGTTTTACTTCGACATTTTACAACTACGTGACATGACGTGACTGTATTACAACTTGCTGATTTATGTCTGTTCCAGGACTGGCGACTCATGATATGAATGCTGGTACGTTGGCTCTCCTCCTTTGTCTCCAAGTCATCAGCCTCTGATGGAACCAGTAGTTCGTACAAGAGTGAGTGAGTTTAGTTTTACACCGATTTACCCGCAGTAACACGACGGGAAACATCAGAAATGAACTTCGCAAAGTGTACACAGGTGGGGAATTGAACCCGGGTCTTCGGTCTGACAAGCGAACGCTGCCCTATAAACCTCGGACGTATCAGCTTATAAGTTATCGAAAACTGTAATATATATTCACATGCATGACGTCTGGTTATTCTCAGGCGTTTACGTTCTTTACATATGGCACCAGTTCCAACACTGATTGTGTGAAGCCCGGTTATATTTTTATTATGAATGTAATTGTTGTGTTCATTCTCACGCAGGTGCATCTGCAAAGGGAAATGGAGATAACTGAACCTCCACTGTCTCGTAACCCAGACTGAACACTACCACCTTTAGGTTCATGGAAAACAGTTTAGATTTACAATGGATGAGCGTATGACTTCAAGAAATATATAATCGGATCCTACAAATACTAAGGAACGCAACTCTACAAAGTATGCCCAGTGGTTTTTTTCTTAACGCTTTACATTTTGCCGAATTATGTGAAAATGACTTAACAGCTTGCCTCATGATACTTATAGAATTACTTTCATTCATTTTTCAACCTCCAAAACATGACTTTGAAGCAAAAGCAGATTTTCTCTTCTATGGGCGAGATATTTTCATAACGCTCTAAATAAGTCGTATTGAGACGAAATGAATTAAAGTTCGTATCATATGCATAATACCTGTAAACATACTTTCATTCACACGCAATCGCAAAAGCATTGATTTTGAGCAAAACTAATTTTTTTTAGTTTTTTTAAAAAGTTATTTTTTTCATTTTTCACCCTAAGCATATATTCATAATAACTGCATGCTGAATTTTGTCAAACCCTTTGTCAGAAACTGGCAACAGCGCAGTGAGTTTCTGGACTTTACGGTCTCTTGAATCAAATGCATTTCACTGTATTCTGTTCGTGTAATATGAAACAATAAAGAACGTAAAAGATTTGATGTTAGCGGAGATGAGAGCGAGAGTCATTAAGCTGTTGGTTTTGCGGACATACACAGAAGTTCCTGACTGTTTGTTTGTTTGCTATATTTAAATCTAAATGAACATACATGAACCAGATACAGCTTTACTGTTTCTCCACTTAACGTATTGATTGTAGTTCAAACAATAGATATTTTCTCTCCTTCTCAAATTCCTAACATATTTTTTTCAAAAACAAACAGTGGAATCGTACAGTGAGGATGCTGTACTGGGTGAAAACAGCAACGTAGATGGGCGCAAGTGTTTCGAACTGTTGAAATAAAGTTTGTCCAGGCAATCATTCCGCGATGTACCAATGGTATCATTCGCAACAGTTCACCAGTTCATTCTAATATACAATGTGTGCAGGATGACGATGGATTATGAACGTTTTATAATATTGTCGGAGCTCTACATTCGACTATTTTAGCAGTAACTTCTTATAGATGCTGAAAGATGCTGAATTTCTTCGCTTCCATTTCACAAGCAGCACCTAAACATTAGATACTGTGCGTCCAAAAGACACACGTGTCCTGACAGATTTCCTTAGTACTCCCCTGATGAAATGGAGCGACATTTACGTCAAACCCGGAAACATGAGTTGGTTTCCCAAGCGATATTCAATCGCTTAGTGTGCTTTATGCATCGCCGTTGTGATAAAGACTGTCTTGTTCACATGCACCGGGTTGCAGGTTTCCAGTATACTGGTACAGAAACCGAATATGTACTGGGTAAGATGATCACTCAGCTCTAAAAGATTTAACATATCAACTTCTATGTCAACATGCCATCTGTGACATCACAATGCAAAAAGTATAACCGAAAGGACACACATACCTGTATACATACATGGGGCATGCGCACTGTTGTCGTGAATCCTGTGACCGGATTCGAAGAAAATAATTAAATAATTTCAAATAATAATGCATGAGTAATCCACACACGTACATTGTCAAAAGGAAGAATTTTTCAAAAGATTTTCCGACTTTTTACTTTGAAAATATCTTGTTTTGCCGCTGTAGCTGAAGATAAGAGAACAGTTAACTGCGTTTTAAACATCCATTCTCCTTTCTCGAATGTCAAGCCTCCCTCGTCATGTTGTGATAGAGTTTCTTGGTTTTTTGGTAATTTGTATCTCTTCTAGATGCGCAAGACGATCACGCTTTAGCTGGTGACACCTACATATTTACCTGCTATTGCAGAATAACCACACGAAGGCATCTAAAGATGGCATGAAATCGTCTTCCAATTAGACAAGTAAACCGTTCATCTGACCGTACTTCCAGCCTTTAATCACAGCTTTTTCTGGCTACTTAAGGAACATAACTGGCAGTTTACCTAATAGACTGTATCAGAGTTAATGTATTTCTAGAATACTAGTTATTTGTGGGAGAAACATGTGACACAAGATCCGGGTTAGAATTGGTCTTCAGTAACCAGTGCTTGTCGTTAGAGGCCACTAACGGGATGGGTGGTTAGACTCACTGACTGACACATGACCTTAGCTATTTGCGTAGATCGATATTCATGCCGTTGCTCACTGGATTCTCTGGTCCAAACTCCTGATCTGAGCAACAGATTCATTTAGGGTTTAAACAAAGTACAATACAAAACAATGCATAGCATTTTATTAGCGTCTGACCTTTTGAACAAAGTAAAGTGTGAATGAGTTTGTGAAAATCAATACATTTGTACGCCACATTTAGCAATATTCAAGCAATACCAGGGCGCTTCACACATTGTGCCGATATGGGGATTCGAAACCGCATCTTCGGCGCCACGGGCGAACGCTTTATCCACTACCCCCACACCTGTACAAAGTAAAACAACAGCTTAAACAACCATAGGATAGATGATGTACAAAGTGAGTTGTGAAAGACAATAAAATGAAAACAACCATACATACGAGGGGCGTTCAATAAGTAATGCCCCTGACCCACTTCCATTTCTCTGGTTTAGCTAAAAATTTGGATGTGATTTGAATTATATCTCTATGGGTAATGTGGCAAATTTGAGCTCTGAACTACTTGTGGTTTGAGAATAACAAGTGTTTGAACTGAGTAAGGTGTGAAATGGAGCCTGTTGAGTGTCGCGCTGTGATACGGTTTTTATATTTGAAAGGACACACATCACGGGAAACCTTTGATGAAATGAAAGAAACTTATGGTGATGAAGCCCCATCATATGACCTTGTGAAACGCTGGCATCGTGAATTCAAACATGGCAGGAAGTCTGTGGAAACAGCTCCCAGATCTGGTCTCCCCCCTCTGCCATTGATGAGGCATCTGTTCGTCAAGTTGAGGCTGCCATATTGGAAGATCACTATGATCCAGAGACCAAAGTCCAGTCAGTGCAGTGGAAGCACTTGGTATCACCACCACAAGGCAAGGGTGCAGCCCTCAGCTGGCAAGGTCACGCTCACAGTCTTCTGGGACCAGGATGGAGTAGTGATGACAGATTTCCTGGGAAAGGGTACCACAATTACAAGAGCCTATTGCTTCCCTTCTGAGGAAATTAGGAGAAGAAATCAAAGTCAAGAGGTTGGGAAAGATCAGCAAAAGTATCCTCCTCCTGCAGGACAACGCTCCGGTGCACAACTCGCATGTCGCCAGATCAGAAGCACAGGCGTGTGGCTATGAAATCTTCCCCCATCCTCCCTACTCTCCTGACCTTGCACCCTCTGACTTTCATCTCTTCCCAGCCGTGAAGTTGTTTTTTAAAGGAAAGCGTTTCCCAGATGATGCAGCCTTGATTTCTGAAGTCACTTCGTGGTTTGAGGACCAAAATGGGGTGTTCTACAAAAACGGTCTCCAGAACTGCATCAAATGATCGAAAAATGCATTACTTTGGGTCGTTCCTATGTAGAGAAAGACTAATAAGTGTGCCAAGTTTCATTGCTCTACTGCTGAGGGAAGTGGGTCAGGGGCATTACTTATTGAACGCACCTCGTACATTAAGTGATAGAGATGAGGATATATGAAGTATATTTAATATGAAATACATATGCATATAAACACAGTCCGTCCTCATTTAGACGACGAATGTTGTAAAGGTATTCACCTCGGGCATTTCTTCAATGTCAACCTGAGGAGCCGCCATAAGTCTCGAATGATGTTCACCACACCGGTAAACAACCCACTAAACTGTACAAAATCCCTGGACTTTTCGTTTCTATCAAAATGGCGGCGGGGTAGCCTAGTGGTTAAAGCCTTCGCTCGTCTCGATAAGATCTAAGATAATTGACCTTGATATCCTTTGTTGTTATTTCATGTAATTTTCAGTCACGATAAATTTCAAAACATAAGATCGTTCGTTTATCACAAAATCGCCCTTATTCCAAGCATCTGGCAAGTGACCTGCTGTGAGAACGTTATTAAAAACACCAGTAAATATGGAGGTAGAATGTAAACGTTTATCGCCTGGACTTGGATGTCTTCTAGTCCACGAGTGAGTTTCGTTTTACGCCACTTTTAACAATATTCCAGCGATATCACTGTGGGAAACTCCAGAAATAGTCATCACCCGCTTTACCCATGCTGGAATCGACCCGGCTTTTCAGAGTGACGAGCGAATTCTTTAACCACTAGGCAACCGTTTCAACCCATCTAGTCCAGGAGATTCACCTTGTTTAACGAAATTACACCATAACTCAAGCATGGAACTAAGGAAGACCCGAATAATTATAGAAGGATTACTTTGCGTGATATGTTAGGCTCAATAGTTAATACAAAATTAGAATTATGGCTACACTGTATTGGAATCCATAGGTGACTTCAGAGTTGGATATTGCACTGAATGCAGTATGTTTGTTTTAAATACATACTAATAGACATTATATAAACATCTGAGATAAAATAAAGGAAACCGTATTGACTTTTAAAAAATCATTTGATTGTGTCGATAGAAGTAAACTACCATTTTACTTAACTAGAAAAAGTGATTCACATGAATTGTTTGAAAGTGTTACTATATTGTGAAACATGTGTGAGATGTACACTATGTCAGTTTACAGAAACGTTTTCACCTTCCCGTGTTGTTAAACAAGGGTGTATGTTGTCACTGATGTTGTTTTTGACGCATTTTGAAGAATTAGCTACAACTATTGTTCAAGCAGAACCACGATTTCCGCCACTTTTAATGTACGGCCCCTAAAGTTGGATAACTAAACAAAGAAATGTTTCAGAAATTGTCCACACACAATTTTTTAAAACATATTTTAAAAATTGGTTACCGCACAAGCAATCCATCGCTATCCCATGTTTATCCATCAGCAGCCAAGAGTTATATGCTTTAGGTTAAAGATGGTCGCTATGAATTATAATGGGAATGTCAAACATTTACTTATGAGACAACATGGTGGTATAGG
Source organism: Haliotis asinina (assembly GCF_037392515.1). NCBI lineage: Eukaryota > Metazoa > Mollusca > Gastropoda > Lepetellida > Haliotidae > Haliotis > Haliotis asinina. The sequence goes on from NC_090281.1 coordinate 48,206,045, forward strand.
CTATATAGGCATCAACAGTTTTCTGTTTTCCCGTGGCTTTGTATGGATTTGGCAAGAAGTTGGAAATATTTTAGAATTTAAACAGTGATCATGCCATCGTGTATAGGCAACACTGGAATCAAGATGTTAATAATTCTATTCTTTTGTCACCTTGTTGTACATTTAAATCTCAGCTTAATATTGAAAGATGTTTAACTTGTATCAAATCGGTACACATAAGAAGGCTTGGGGCTATGCTCAGACGCTGTTCAAATAGGTTTCAAGGAATTTTATACAAAATTGTAACTGATTTACCATGCCCGTACTGGCAGATAAGGTGAAGAACATGAATACCATGTTCTGTTTGCAATATGTGCCCATGTTACACGCGGTTTTAGGATCATTATTTATCATCTATGCATTGTCTGAGTCATCAATGTACTCTACATTTCATTACCTTGTTACCCCAAACGGCCAGTAGATGTTTATTCCACCTGCTTGTATAAAGCATTCAAATCAAGATTATGGCGTATTGATAATTCTATTCAACTACATTGCACCTCAAACTGTACTGATGTCACACTGCTCCCAAATGCAACAGCCTTCTGTTATTCTCAAAAGATAAAAGATGCCGTTTTCTATGAAAAGAAAGCCACATTAGTCGTCTACAGTTAACCGTTTTTCAATTGTCCTGGAGGGTTTGGTTAATTCTTCTGAAACAATGCGTTACTTTATCGTGATTCTGCATTGAAAATTCAATATAGTCTTCAGAAGCCGTCGTTGAGGCGTAAAGAATTAGGTTAATATTCTGCTGGAATTCTCATCGAAGCTCGGTCCTGAAACATGGCTAGCGAGGTGAAGAAATTATGAGCCTGAAACTCCACATATATGCTATTGCAAATGGGTCAATTAAATTTAATCAGCGGATTGGGATAGTATTTCTAGTATGGCAGCCGGAATATTGAAAAATATGTATAGTCATTATTCTGCCATCTGACGAATGGTGTCGTTAATCGTGGAATTTGTTCTTTTGTTGGATTTGAAAGATCTTTAAAGTCTGACCTTCTTTAACCAGAATATTGCATAACATTTTGTTTATCACCGCCTAGTTTTGTAATGTAAAATTTTGGTGTAGTTAGCCGTGGGATCTGAAATATATATCCTTGGGGTGTTGTATTGTTGGATGTCTTTGATCATGTTTAATCTCAGAAATTGGAAAAGCAATGGCCCAGGTTCCTTTTCTCCTTTGCTGAAAAAGGTTGTATGCCTGACCGTCACTTAAAATGTCACAACATTTAGGGTGATAAATATGACGCTTGCTCTTCTGAATCAGCATGCAGAACAGGTCTTCAGCAACCCTTGCTTGCTACAAAGGCGACTATGCTTGTCGTAAGAGGCGACTAATGGAATCGGGTAGTCAGATCACTAGACTGTCAGGTCCAGACCCGATTAATTACGGACCGTTGACATATAGCTGGAATATTGCAGAGTGCGGCGTAAAACTAAACTCATTCACACTGGATCAGTGTCGGAGACTCACAATCACAATAAGATAATATCAATTTGTGTGGGGAGCATGTTGAGCATTTGCCTGAGGAGCATGTTGAAGTAACTAGAATATGTAGCTGCATACTGACAACACTGTAGCTCACAAATTCCTGGTACATAAAGATTAATCCAACTGAAGCTCGGAGAGCATATTCATCATTGCATAGCGGTTGTCAAAGGAAACGATGACATTATGATTATTGAGCTTGGAAGGTGCGTTGAATCCATTCAGTCTCACCAATTGTTTTACGAATTCAAACCATAATCGAACAGCAATCGGAACATACCTGCAGAGATAGAGATGCGGAATGTATATGCAACAGAATTTAGGTAAGTAAACCTAGATCACATAATACATATGTTTAACCAGCAAGACACCTTGCGAGATTTCAACAACCCGTTCAGAACCGGATTGCGCAACCCATACCTGTCCTAAAAGGCAACTAACAGGATCAGGTGGCCAGGCTCGCTGACTAGGTTGGGATGTCATATCCCAAATACGAAGACTAATGCCATTGATGTCAATCAGAGGATTGCCTTGTCCAGACTGAATTGTTTATAGACCACCGGCACATCCCTGGAATAACGTTGAGTACCGAGATTTACGTAAAACAGAATTCTATGTTCTTTGAAGAAACTAAACTAACCCATAACGGTTCTGTTAATGCAATAATGTTTTCCGTTAGTTTCAACCCTCACCATCGTAAACCTTCAGAACATAACTTAAGCGTTTTAGCGTCGAACAATGTTTCGCTACGTTTCTCCAACATCAAAAACTAAATATTACAGTGATATGAATAAAACCATAGTCCATCACAGGTACACCAATTACTCATTTGTAACGTTTAAAATATTTTGTGATACATTCTGCACTACTAGTTTCCCTCATATAATATTTCATTTCCTTAAATGGAACGCATTTCATAAATTCCAATCGTCAGTGCCAAAGAATACGTGTGAGTTTAGGAATTGAAAGGTTCTTCTTATTCAATTCTTCAATAAGGCGCATACTAAAATTTACAAACTTTCTATCAACATTTTCAGTTCTATTCTAAGCTTTTCATCTCACTGTACACAAGAATATTACTTTAATAAACGAAAACATAGAACATCAATGGCAGTAAAGGATAATTCATCCGACATTAAATTATACATGATATTTCGAGGAGACATTCAGGCTGTTTATCTTGTTAAGAAGAAATTTGAAAATCCTTCGGATCAATATATTCTTTAGAAATTCTATGACTTATTGGAACTGACACTTTGGTAATTCTAGATGAAACCATCATCTGTTCACTAATCTAGAGGATATTTCACGAGATCAGCAAAATAGACGTGTCTTTCACCCACTGACGTGAAAAAGGTCATATTCTAACGAGGGGGAATGTGACGTTTTTCACAAGGTAGTTGGGGTGCGCAGCCCTACACACACACCCCACCTCCACCCCCTGTACCCGATGCTATGTTAAACTGTATAGCCATTGTTCCAACAGTATTAACCCTGGTAACAATGCCCATCGAACGATCTTTTTGGTTTTGGCGTAAACGTCAAAACTAGGCCTTGCCAATAAAGATACGTGTCCAACGTTTTGAACGCTGCCCGCGCGTCACTCAAATGTTTTAAACACGGGTTAACTCGCGCTGTTCGAGGATTAACATCGTGAAAAACGGTCACTCACAGTCGCACAGTTTCACATACAGCATCACAATCCGTTTATTTTCAGAAGACCCCACCAACGGAGATACATGAGAAATGTACGATATAAATTCACAAATGACGATATAATCACGATGACGAGGATACAAGGAAAGTATTAATATAATATATAGAAATACAATATGACAGAATTAGGTTCATACGGCTGTAAGTAATCTAAAGATGACGTTAATGAATTTAGGCATTTTCTTCACATTTTTTACCCTAGCGCTAGATAGGCGTTTTTTTTCAGCTTGTAAATACCAGGCGATTCGTAGAGATCATAATGTACACATATAGACCGTGACTGTAGAAGGGCTTCACGCCTGAAAAGGAAGTGGAACTCGCCAGCATTAGCATCGATTTACGCCATTGGGATGCGATAACATCAACCAAGCCAGCGAGTCTGACCACCCGATCTTGTAAGTCGCTTCTTACGACAAGCATGGGTTACTGAAGTTCAGTTCTAACCCAGATCTTCACGGGTCAGGATAACAGACGTTTCATAGTTTACTAGATGACGATTTTCTTTAAACCGTTGATAGTACACGCCCTTCGAGCTTTCAGTTCTTGGTCTAAGCAGCTCTGCAAAGAAGTCGCCTTTTAATAATTCCTCGGATTGTGAAGCCTACAGCGATGGGGAACACATAAACGGACTATGAAATATTTCACCAAATCAACAGATGTATAACATTTTCTTAACAAACGCTGTTCATAACGTGTTCCTCAGAGTTGTGAGCGAAATTATTGGTGATAAAGCCATAAATGATATTTGATAGCTTTTGAGTTTCATTATGGCTGACTATTTAGTGCCAGATTAGAACAGCACATTTGTATATTTTGATATTTAGTAGCCTTCAAAGTCCTCCATAAATCATATGGTTTGGTGTTGAATTTACAGTACCTACTGCCAACAAAGAAATTAAATTACTCAGTCATCATTCGATCGCTCGTTGCGAGTTTTCTTCGCGGGCGGTCATCCGATGCCGAGCTGGGCTGACAAGACCGTTTGGGATATGATTACACTATCATGCAGTGTTGTGTAACAACGTACTTGGCATAAAGTTGTGTTTAGCCATAAAGTCGTTCCGCCAAAGCGATATTTTCACTGCTTTGAACATGTCAAATTTCAGTCTCTGCAGTAACAAAATCACGTTGCGTAATCTAAAAAATGTCAGTATTCCACCATTAAGTATATGATAAACAGCTGCACTAAAATATAAGAAATGTTTTATATAAGTGTGTATATGTGTAATAAAACTACAGTGAGGTTTTTATAGGTGAAAATGCTGTAGACACATACTGAGCAGTGAATTTTGTATTCAGATATGTCAAACGATTATATATATGCTAGTCTCTCTTCATTCCTTATATGAATAAATTCATAGTCCAGTAAGGGTGAAACGTTGTGTAAACAATAAAGAAGAACCTGACGTCCATAACATTTTGTGCTATTCCAGCTTCTACATGTCTCTCAAGAACCATGTAAATCGTTACTCTGGCAGTGAGCATGGCCAATGGAATTTACGTATTTCACATGACGGGAAGATAAAGTTTTTAGTTTTGCATCAAGTAAAGTACCTTGGATATCTGTCATCCAGGCAAGTAAAACAGACTAATTCAAGACCTCGAGCATGAATCGCGGTTCAGCTTATTCCTATTCTACGTCGGAGAAACTCGTGTTAAATAGCACACATCGTCTCGGAGTTACTGGACCTGAAAAAAGTAATATCTCAACTAGAACTAACTCCGCGAGACATTCACTTAACGTATCAGATTAATTGTCCCAAGTCATCTCACTCAACGTTTTACATGTCTCTGAATCCTGGAGACATGACCAACTGTTTTTGTTCTAGACTGCAAAGTTCCATAAAGTACTGTACACGTAGAGAAATTGTACATTATGTACAACATCGAATGTTCCTGTTCCCATAATTACATATACAAAACAAAAGTAGGGGATAAGTTGTTGAAAGGTTTAACTAGTTGTTTTTACGAAATAAACAATACGACCAGGTATGAGGTAGTATGGCTCACGACATACAATATGAACTGCTGTAAAAATACAAAACTATTATAAAATTCCACTGATTAGTTCTAATGTAAGTGAAAGAATTGTTGATAAAGGTAGCAGGTTACTTAAAAACAGAATTAAATATTACCATCAACTTGATGGTCAAGTGGTCATTACCATGATGAGGCGTGAAGATTCTGGAAAGATAGGTGGCATGAGGAACATTTTCATAACAGATTCGTGATGAAACATCAAAGTTTGTTAACAGCATCATGAAGCAGGATCTGAGATGTTAATATGCATCATTGGGGCATGGTGGGCGAGCTGGCTAAGGCGCCATGCTAGTGATCCAGCGAGGTTGAGGTTTCGGGATCGAGCCCACCTGTGACCGGGTGTAAAAAACCTTGGAGTCAACTTTGTGTGCAGACTCTTTCAGTGTTGTCACAACCCCTAGTGTACAGTACACAACCCTGTGGACTTAACAGAACCCACGAATCCGTTGGTATATGACCAGATGGTGGCCACATGAACACGTGCATACACCTAGTTGCGGGTACAGCAACGTGCAGTAAACTTGGACAAAGTGCTGTGACTATGTGTCCCAGTCCACCCAGCTGTCAATTGGGTACCTCGTTAGGATGAGAGAGCCACAATAAACTCGGTGCGCCTAGCGGCAGCAATGAGTTGTATACTCCCCAGGGAGTTGAGATTGAAATACGATGTGCTGTTGAGATTGACATCCGGTGATCGAGGGAAAAATACCTAGCGCCTAGAGAAATTGCCTTGCAGTTTGATTTGTGCGCTATACAAGAACACTTATAATAATAATTTTGTCTGATAATCAACTAAACACAAAAATTAAAGCAAAAAGGGGACCAGGTTTAGTTTTACGAATAACCCCTTTTTGCATATTGGCCCTTAAAACCAGAGACTGTCTGATTAGAATAGTTTTATTAGCCATTAAAATTGCAGGAGTATCCTTTGCTAACCTAAATGAAATACACCAAGATACAGTTGTCAAGTCAGCTAGTAAAATTATATCTGATCCAGATCATCCCACACAATATGAGTATACATTCCTGCCTTCTGGGTGCAGTTATAATTTACCCGTCTTAAATCGAATCGATCCATGAAATTCTTCCTTCCCGACAGTATTAATATTTTAAAGGATTCCAAGTGTTTTTCTTACCTTGTTACCGTGTTGCATGTGTGTTATGTGTTGTGTGAACATAACTGAATCATTTTTTCAACGTTTGAGCTACAATAAACTCCAAAATCAGCGTGGCGATATAAGTATGAAATTGGAATCTAAGTCATTTTCTAAGTAACTGCTGCCTCAAATATACGGATTCAGTTTATTTAGTTTAGACGAGTCTATATCACATTTCGCTGGGTATTCATAAAATCAAAAGGCCAATTTGAAAAAAAGAAATATTGGAATCATTTTTTTTTAATTTTACATTTCCTTTTCATTTCAACATTTTCCTGTCCCTGTTTAATCTTGCGGCAGGATATTGCCGATCTGATCTAATTCAGCTGTAAATCACATTCGGTACTAGCTGCTTGAATAACACAAGATACGGTGCTAAAGTAGTGTAACAAATATAACTGTTAACTCCACAGACTGCGACATGTTAAGTATTGCAGTAGTGCATAGAATGGGGCGTTACGCTAGCTGATGGACACAATCGGACATTGCCCAATGCTCCATTCACAAAATGGATAATTATTGTAAATGCATTTAGGTTGGATTCTTCCCCCGAATATTTAGATTTTATATGCTAAAATGAAATTACGAAACAAGTTTAGACATAAAATGAGATCGACAAAGCACTGCAACTTGTAGACGAAACGACTCTCACATCATTTTACACATTCCAATATTTAGTTTTATACTAAGCATAAAATGTGATTGAGAAAGCATTGCAACTTGTAGACGAAATGACTCTCACATCAGTTTACACACTCCAAGTTTTAGTTTTTAACTAGGCCGAGACAGGAAGACTCCAACAAACACTAGGGCATTGGTACCGTTTGATAGATGACCGACATGTATTAGATTTAATTCAAAGTTGGTGAGAATTAATGGGTGAATAATTGGTAATACCGAAATCCTGTTGTATGGTGAAATTAGAGGTTACACAGTGTGCAGCGAAAAACTCGTAGTGCTTCCGATAAACATCCGGTTTGGCATGAACAAAGTTAATACAATATGGAAACTGGAATAATACAGTCTGGAACTGGAGAGGGTACTAGCTAGTGTTTCGGTATGTAGTGATGTTTTAAGGTTTGAAAATATACTGTTAATGAATGAAAAGTATTTTTCCAAATACCTTCAGTTGTTGAACTGTATACGTATTTGTAGTCATTCAGCGTGTCAGTTCTACTCACGGGTTCGAAGATTAAAGGGTGTATATGAAACACCGTAGGCGACACGGAACAATTCAGAAGACCATGGACATGTATAGCCGTGTTTTCTTATGTTCCTTCAAAGAATTGTATGAAAGGCATGCGTCAAGCCGCCACGGAGCTAGAGTATTGCTGAGAGCGACGTGAAATAACAAACAAACAAGCGCCCAAGCTTATGAAACGGAAACAAGCCATTCTGTAAGGCCCTCCAATACGTCTTAACGAAAAACCGAAATAAAGCGTGGCGTAAGAGAATTATGCTTAACCGCGTTCTCTCGAGATTATAGTAGCATATTTTAACAAGAAATAATATAGGTGACGTTTGCATAAACTGATCCCACCCCCGCGCTTTCTCTCGGTACTAAAGGTCTATATAAGATGATGGTAGATGTCCGTTCTTCACTCTGACCACTGGAGAGGGAGCTGAAGAATTATTCGACTTAAGGCTGCGCGATGGTCACGTGGTACAACAACTTCGCTCTGGGACTCGTGGTAAGATCTCCAACTATATACGTTCTGAGAATGTTTATTTCATGAAATTGTGTATCAATACTGTTGATGTCGTAACATAAATATTTTCAAATAATGGTCGTGGAAAACTATATTCTCACCACATTTTAAACACATGGTGTCACCACTGGCATCATCATCATTCAAATACTTTTCACAGTTTTTCCCCCTTAAGATCAAACGGACTTTGTTTCTGAGGGTAGTGAAACCTGGGTAAATCTTTTCTACAGATGTCCTATATTTAATCTCAACTGACTCAAACTACGGCTTATAACAAAAGGTAATTTTATTAATTCCAGGTAAATTTTGCCAATGTCTTCGTAATGTTCAAGTAACACTTCGGAGGTTTATGAAGAGCTGAACTTCTGAACGATTAAACAGCAAGTTCTGGAACCTTAGCCTATCTACCCATTTACATATACATAATGTGAAATTATACTTGCCCCCAGCACTGGGACCGAACTGAGAGACTCTTAAGCACTGCACTTACGTCGTCCAATAAGTGTTCAAGTGCCAAACCTATCAACGTTGGGAGTGTACGTGTTAATTATAGGTACTGTGTAAGGTACCCCAATTTAAACTGAAAAGGTACACCTGTTTTGGGTATTATTTAACAGGTGACGTACATATTTTGAAAATAATTTTGATTTAAAAAGTACAAATATTTTGTACAAAACATTTACGGTTGGTAATTTTTTGGACAATATTAACACGCACGATGTACTATCTAACACGAACTGTAGCGCATTCCTTTGGTGCAGGCGCTGATTGGAGTTTCGGAACATACTCAATTCCTGTATCAAATCGTTTGAAATAAAGAGGATATTTCCCACAGTAGCTTTATATGGTACAATATTTTCGTTTGAATATGGAACGTAACACGGAGAAAAAACAGTTTCGGTATACTGACAGAGATCCCAAGTTGAGTAAGGTTTAAGAACACAAGACAAAAATTATGAATAACAACTTCTTTATTTTTTTCTATCACGACGTTTCTGGGCTAGTCTTGCTACACAAACTTCTAAATGCCTCTGGAGAATTTCAAATTGGCTTCAGGCATTATTTCCTTGTGGGCAATCAAACCCGGGTCTTTGTCGTGACGTCAAGTAGGTTTTAACAACCTGCCCACTCCGACAGAACTTAGTTACAGAGAACCATTTCGCAAGACAATAGATGGACATTCCGATGAAATTAAGACTTGACAATTCCTTTACGTCATACCTGCATGAGCAGGTGACTTTTGTGAATCGGACGACTTAGAAGAGGAACCATGTTTTGGACATTTGGACATCAAATGGCCTTCACATCTTTTGCCTTTACTGTTTAGTCGGAGATCATCCTTTTCTTATTTAGTGTACGAGTGAGTTTACTTTTACGCCCCTTTTAAAAGCACTAGGCAACCCCACCGCCGATTAAATATCGTACAGAGACAATTACTACCTGTTTATACTAGTCTGTCCTGTTCTCTTCTGCCAGGGGCGTTGGGGAAGAACAATGGTTGAAGCGTTGGGTCGTGATGGCAAAGATCATGATTCGATTCCGTACATGAGCACAATATCTGAAGCGTGTTTCTGGTGACCCCGCCGTTATACTGCTGAAATATTGTTAAAAGCTGCGGGAAAGTAAACTCACTCACTCACTCACTCACTCACTACGGAAACACCTTCCGAATTTATTACGTTAGGTCTTGGCGACCTTTACAGTCAGTTGTATTTCTTAACCTCGAACTATATTAGTTCATCAGAAAACTATACTTTATTACACCAAAGCCAGAATGAACTTTATTTTTTGATAAAGCATCAGACATTTAACCAGCGAAGGGAAGTATCATAATGTCAAAGCTATACGCAGTGTCTGAAAATATCCCCGTGTATGAAGAAGAGTACATGTTTAGGCACCTTGTTTATGGTAAACCAGCAGCCATGTCGTAATACACGGCTCAAAGTGCTGCAAAATCAAACGTAATCTCTCGTTGACATAAAATATATTGTTATAATCCAATTTAGGTTATCAAGTACTCCTTTTATCTCATCAAATGTGGAAGTTTTAATCACATCATGACATTAAATTAATAACATCTTTGACTGTATCACATAATGCGTATAGCTCCTTTATTTCCTGCCATATGTAGTTTTGCTGATGTCATACGCAAAGTGGTGCTTATTTCTATTAAAGATTATTACATATTTTCGTTTATACATGATTCCTAAAGAACAAGTGTTAAGAAAACCAGAAATCAGGGAAACATAGTTAACATTTGAATAACAATAATATTGCTGTTTGATAGAGTCTCTTTTAAGTCTTTCCTTCTAAATAAGTAAGGCCTATCACAATCAACATGGGTTTTTATGTAACTAGTAGATTATTTACTACTTTGTGTACACATCCAAGACTGCTCCTGCTTATGGCCTTTTTATCCAAACACCCCAGTTAGCGTGAAATTAGTCAATAGTTTGATTTCGCAGGATATTTTTCATCGCGTTGTTTTTTTGGGGTTTTTTCTACTTTAAAAAGTTAAATTTCCATCTTTAATACTTTGTGACCGTAAGAGGATGTCCAAATGTATCAGAATCTGCACCAGTTGTGTTTTGCGTTGCATGAAAGCTTTAAATCTATCGAGAATAGACTTGGTTCCAATAATCATAGAGCTAGTGAATTGTTATTCTTGTCTTTGAATCCAAACAATGTGGTCAGTATTAGCGTTAACTGTTTAGTTTCCAAGCCAGTTGGGAGGTGTTTTTTCAATCTATATCAGCAGCACGGTGACAGTTATACAATGACTGTGTGATAGTTTCAGATGTTTCTCGACATAATGAAGAAACTGCTTGTTTAATATATCTAACTGATTTAAAACAATTCTTACTTAAAGTGTTATAGGTAACGTCAAATGAAAACTATCTCAATTTGATAGTTTGTGTCGAACACTTGCTGAAGGCATATTCCGTCTATATCAGTGCACTGTACAGGACGTATGTAAAAAGGGTTACGCATGAGTATTGTTGAACAGGTTGAACAAGCCGTCAATACTTAGTCTATCTAAATATAAACCTTTCCAACCCATCGGGATCACGCGAAACAAAACCCTTGCTACGCGCAAGGATAGGAAGTGTAAACGTTAAGAAACGTTTCAAGGACAGACTCTCTATTACCTCCCCTATAGCTAAACACAACGTGTGATATACACGTGCACAAGGCAGTACCCCCATATACGTGCATGGGGGTCCCTTTCTTGATTTGGACGTTTTTCAGGAAGGTCGAGAAATCACTTAGAACATTAATTTTGACACTCATCTTGCATCACACATTTGTTAGCGTTTGCTTCTAGTCGTTTGTTTTAAAATGAAAATCGAATGGAAGCAAATTACACGCCATACACCAATCATCTTTCAAAAGCGACTACATTCCAAATAGATATGCTTGTAAGAAAGTGCAAATGGTGATGCACTCTCAAAACATTCAATAATATCATATCAACATTGACCGACTCCGATAAATCTCCTAAATATGGTTAATAGTAAATAAAGAAAAATGAAGATCCCTACTTTTTAAGAGTATATTTCAAATAGAATGAAGTCATTAAGACAGTCATTAACAGTGAAACATAGAGGAAATAAAAAACTCATCTGAAAGCAATCTGTTTGCAAATTGTGCATTCAAAGGATTGCTATTTTTGCCTCAAGTGCGGCTAACTACCATGTTAAATTCATTTCCACCATGGACACCCCAACGAATAAGCACGATAGACTTTCCTTGGTCTTCCTCTCAAAACTCCGCCAGGATTATATAAACATTGAGGTAACGTGTAAAACATATAATCCAAAACCGAAATCGCACTATTTTCCAAAACAATTGCCTATAAACCCTCACGTGTCCGAGGGCGTTTTAACAAATATAGTATCGACCACTGTGGCTGTAATGAGCCTAAGCTGGATCTATTTTGGCAGTTAGTTTTTCCCGGCTTTAATCCAATAATGATACTGACATTTCATCCTCGAATTAACGCCATTACTTTCTCATTGACATATAATGGTTGCTTTTTGTGAAAATAAGGAGAACATAAAAGTCTTTAATCGACTACAAGCTTGATACACGTGCAAAGAGTGAGCAGATTTAATTAGATGTAAGCTAAAAACTACTCTAAGCAGAGCATAATACCACTGAACCTATCCGTGAAGATCATATTCAGAACTAGTGTTCATTAACCAAATTTAAAGTAGAAGGGGACTAACGGTGATCGAGTAGCTTGGTTGGCACCCATCCAATTTGCACAGATCGATGTTCACGATATCAATCACGGGGTAGCCTGGTCCATTGTTTACAATCCGGCGTCATATAGCGCAACACCAGCGCAAATGATTTTTGAAATATTTAAAAAAAATTTTTGCTATGTTTCTTACATAGCAAAAAAGAATTTTAAATATTTCAAAAATCAGTTGAGCTGGTGTCATTGACTAAAAGCTGTGTATCGCCGTGAACATCTTTACCACTGGGGTCTGCAAACAAACACCGGTCATCTGATAAACGAAATAACGAAATCATTCTAACATAATGAATAATTTTTATCGCATTTCTGAGGGGTCAGGAAGTCTGGTGTATTTCCAGGAATGGCGAGGACTAAAGCAGAAAGACGAAATCGATACCCATAGAACACATTCACATTTTGTTCAACGGAACTCTAGTTCGCTGGGAGAATCATACCCATATTTGTTGTTTAATACCGACTTCTGGCACAAGTCAAGGAATCGGACCACCCCTAGTCTAAGTAAACTTAGCCTCTGTACATTTCGTTACACTCCACTACTGAGTCTGACAAAACCTTATGGGAGGTCGCGTCAGGTAAGCTTTGAGATTGACCAATCAGAACACAACTTACCAAATCGGGAATGTAGACATTCGTACATACCTTTTGAACTCTTTATCTCGAAAAGGTTCATACCCGAACGATTCCAAATGCTGTTTAGCGTACGATCGCTTCTTGGTGATGCACACGGCGCACGTGACAAGGGTGAGTAAGCAGTTGCTGAAAATAGTGTTTTTGGCAATATTCAAGAATGTCATCTTACGGAAATATTAGCAAATGGTAACCGTGTCAACAGGAACCCCAAAGCGTATATGCTGCAGGTCAAATAACTGTGATATATGCGGATGTTTGCTTGTGGAGAGATCTGTGTCAGTGACCTCAATATTTTGTAAGTCCCTCCGATCCCTAAATAGTAGCCGTTGTCCGATTGGTTAAATATATTTAATCGTCTCGCTACTGATTGGTAAGGTTACCTGACGCGATCATCTACTAGGGTTGATAGACTCAGTGGTGGAGTGTAACGAATATAACACTGAAACTTTACTTAGTCTGGGATCACTCCATCATTTCGGATCGGACACAGCAGGGAAGATGTAGACACAAGTAGACTCCAAATGAACCAGTTCTAATTAATAGGCTATCAATATGTTGTTTAAGGCAATATTTATGTAAAGAACAGCGGTCTAAAACAAATCACATAGGATCCAGAAAAAAGGAGAGAAAACGGGTTGAAATCAGCCGTGTAGCCCCTCTCCCTCCCTCCCGAATCCGGACTAGCGAATCCAGTGTGTGGTATAACGATCTATGACTTACGCAATACCGATAGTAGCCCCTTTTGACGATCAATGGTTTTGAGACACATTCTAACCCGGATTTTCACGACATTTATAAGGATTAAGGGTGGTGTAGGGAGTGACCACAATAAATATTTGGTATCCTCTATAGGACCGGAAGTAATTATATCTCATTATCATACCACTGAGTACACATTGCCCGGGGAGGGATTATGTACGAAACGTCTTTGACCTTAACGACATTAACGGTATTGACCCTAGACCTACCTGAAACTGAATATAAATATTTACTGACTGTGTGTACCGAGAGGCCCTTGCAGCTACGAGTTTACGTTGTTTTGAATATATATCTTGGTCATTTATTGCCATTCGCGGAACACACGGGTTTCAGCTTATGACTGAGCCTTGTTTCATAGCGACATCTCATCCGGTGTACGACTGTCGTAAGTCTGTGTTTAAGTGTGGTAGAGAGGCACCCTTTACGCAAGACGGCGACCGCTCTGCATTCCCTTTGTTTTCCAACAATTTTCCGGACGCCATTGAACGTTCGGAGGAGGTACGACGAAAGCAGAGAAAAGGCCAACGCCAAGAACGGCTCAGACCGCACTGCAGTGGCGACCTTATTGAACGTGCTAAAATCAAACGCACAACGGTCGCCGTCACGATTGACTGATCACGGGATAATCCACAGTCCCCCCATAAAGACGTGTCTTCGTCCATTTTCTAAGTGGCACTGTATATGTTCATAGCATGTTACCAACACAACTTCTGAGAGATACGGGAAACGGACGTAAAATATCTAGCAGCGATTGTCTTTTCTAGTGAGTTTAGTTTTACGCCGCACTCAGCAATATTCCAGCTATATGGCGGCGGTCTGTAAATAATCGAGTCTGGACCAGACAATCCAGTGATCAACAACATGAGCATCGATCTGCGCAATTGGGAACCGATGACATGTGCCAACCAAGTCAGCGAGCCGGACCACCCGATCCCGTTAGTCGCCTCTTACGACAAGCTGAGGCTTTTATGGCAAGCATGGGTTGCTGAAGGCCTATTCAACCCCGGGACCTTCACGGGTCGATTGTCTTTTCGAAGAGCGAGAGTAAACATTGGAGCCGTAGGGGGTCCCATATACCGCAAACGTGTTAAACATGTTTAACAAAATTTCATTGTCACTGATAGAGACTCTTGGACAAACACACACACGCACGTACACACGCACTCATATAACTGTCAAGTTTTATAAGTGGACTCGTTCGATGCTCATGTTGTTGATCACTGGATTGTCTTGGTTGAGACTCGATTACTTACAGACCGCTGCCATATAGCTGGAATATTGCTGAGTGCGGCGTAAAACTAAACTCACTCACTAAAAGTGGACTCAAGACGCCTCTGCACCTCTGCACATGGATAGGGTAGACTCAGTGCTTGTGGGCCATGAGATTGATAAAAAAAAACACTTTATAAATACTTGTGAGAATTCATGTCAGTGAAATCTTGTGACAATTCATGTCAGTGAACTCGTTTGACAATTCATGTCAGTGAAATATGATGGGTAGTCTTAAATAGTGTTAGGGACACGCTGGTTTTGAGTTCAAGCAGCAGTGCATACCACTTCAGTGCTGCATTGAAAGCGAATGATTTTTGAGGTTTGGCACTGTCACTAGCCTTTTGTTTTATGATCTCAGCGAGCGTGAGGGCTGATACAAGGGCGGTAACTCTGCGAGGTAGTCAGTTCCGTTGCGACGTCTTGCACGTCATAACAATGATTCTACAGTCGCGATTCATGTAGCAATTTGCAGCTAATATAAACCTTTTGGTAATGGAATAATCTGATCGAAGACTTTACTGCGAATGAACGACCTCTACACGTTCCTCACATCAAGTGTTATATCTAATTACGTTTCATGTTTCAGTGTCATCTGACTGTGATGGTCCACGGTGATGCAGGATGTGTGAGTATCGGGTTATTTTTGCACCATGAGCATCAGTCTACGCAATTGACTACGACGACGTGTCTACCAAGTGAGACAACCAAGCATGACAACCTGATCCCTTTAAAATAGCCATGGCGACGATGGGGTAGCCTAGTGGTTAATGCGTCCGTTCGTCACGCCGAAAACCTGGGTTCGATTACCCACACAGGTACAATGTTTGTAGACCATTTCTGGTGTCTCCCGCATGATATTGCTGGAATATTGCTGAAAGCGGCATAAAACCCAGATAAATCAGCAAGCTTTTAGAAGTATCTTAATACAAGAATAGGACGCAGAACACCAGTTCTGTGAGTTCAGGCGCTGCAAGTAGTGTCAGTGTCAATAACATCCCAATATGCTGATTAAAAATACCGATTTATAGGTCCATCAAATTGCTTTTCCCTGCCTTTCACATTTAGTCTGTTTAAAAAAAGTAAGTATGACTCTAACCACGTCAGTCAGTCAAATAGTAAATGTATCACCGAAAGAAATCATTAAAATGTAATTTGACCATTGTGAAAATGAAGATACAAATACCCTACGTATATCGATTTTTTTCATGGCCAATTAACCGTGTAGGTGTAAGAAATAATACTATCTTCACTTACTCCTCGTCCTAGCTGGCATGGGGGCGTGTTTGTAACACGATCGACGTATATGATGTTATATTTGTGTATATTTTTACTTACCTTCATGTAAAATACTTTAATTTCATTGGTCAGTGACGCTTTGAAAGGTTACCGTATCCACTGGAAAAAATATTACCCGCTGTTACGGTAACCGCCAAACTCTCTACCGAGAATCTGTCTCGCTAACAGTCATACGACGTCATAATATTACGCATACAGTGAACGGAGTTCGAAAACCGTTCGGTCATCTGGTTTTGAGTTCACTATGTGCACATTTATTTTACAGAATGTCACTGGTTTCTTTAAACTACGTTATACATTGAATCGTTCGCACACTCATCCTAAACATAGTTAGCCATTATCACTGTACTTTTAAGTTTGTCAGAATGTTTCACTGATTTTAAAAATCCATTTGTGAGGCAGACGCTATTCTGTTGACATGCTATATAGTCGGTAGCTGTCTTATCGATTTCAAAAGAAAATTAAATGACATTTTGTACATTTAACATGGCGCTAAGAAAAATACGTACGTTGTGAACTTCTCCCTCGTGTAATACGGTTTGATGTATGCCTTTTGTAGCCGTTTTATACATACCGGCTCGGGTGACAAAGAGGCGCACATGAGATCGTATTGCCCTGGAGAGAAGCATACAAGTTATAATGATTATGATGGCAAACAAGAGACGTTTATTCGCCTGTGATATCTTGAGTACGGATATGATAGTTTTGACCTCAAGTTTTCAGTGCTTCGACTGTTTCCAGCTTTGTAATTGTTCTATCGCATTTGTTTTTCTTTGGTATATCCTGTCTTTAATAACATACTGTTTCTCGGCAGCAGCTGATGAATCTTTTCCAGTTCACAACTAGGATGGTCGAACACATACAAACACAGTGCATTTCAAAATGTAGTTCCCATACAATAATTTGTAACTGAACAATCCCAGCTTTAGTCAGTATTCAACCGAGAGGGACAATGAACACAATTAGATATCAAATAAAAAAATGGCTGCCTCTTTCACTAAGCTGAATGTTGAATATTGCCGCGGGTCACCAATGACAACCGAACTAATTTCACTTACTGCATCAGTCTTGTTTCTATGGCAATGTCCTGGCAGTGGACCTGTTTGGAGTTCGCTACGAAATCATTGTAATGGGCTCAAATAAGAA
Organism: Haliotis asinina; assembly: GCF_037392515.1. Lineage (NCBI taxonomy): Eukaryota > Metazoa > Mollusca > Gastropoda > Lepetellida > Haliotidae > Haliotis > Haliotis asinina. The sequence goes on from NC_090281.1 coordinate 48,223,568, forward strand.
ACTGTATCTGTGTTTGATTGTTGTTTAACGCCGCACTGAGCAACATTCGAGCTATATGGCGGCAGTGTATAAACAATCGAGTCTGGAGCAGACAATCCAGTGACCAAGAACACCAGCATTGATCTTCTCAATATGTCAGCCAAGTCAGAGAGTCTGACCACTCGTTCCCATTAGTTGTCTCAAGTATGGGCTGAAGAAGATCATTTCTAATCCGGATATTCACAACTAAACTGGATGTCCCTTATGAGTGAGTGAGTGAGTATGGTTTTACATCGCTTTTAGCAATAGTCCAGCAGTATCGAGGCAGAGAACAGTGGAACCCTGTGGGGAATCGAACAGGGATCTTCGGCGTGACTAGCGCACGCTTTAACCACTAGGCTACCCCACCGCCACATGTGGACATGTGTATATCTACTATCGGATTATCGCTGATGATTCCCGATGGATGCAAATATCCATTTAACCATACATTATGTTGTAATGTAAGCAAGTCGAGACCAGTCCATCGTTGGCTATATGACACATTCCAAAATTGTTGTGTCGAAGTTTGAGAAACGATGTATCGCACCAGAAAATGGTTACTTAGTAGGGTATACGCAGAAACTAAGTTTTGCTTAGGCTTAGATAATATGAATTGAGATGACCGTCCTCCGACGCAGCCGTGTTTAACTGTATAAGCCAGCATGTTCTCAGAATTGAGTGGCAGCCTACCTGAAGTTTGAAGTAAGAAAGCGTTTTCGAAAAAATCTATAGCAGTTGATTCCTTTTACTTTTCACTATAAGTATATTTTTCAAAGTGTCTCCTCAAATGAGAGTGAGTGGGTTGGTTTTACGCAACTTTTAGAAACATTCCAGCAATATTACGGCTGGGGGACACCAGAAAAGGGCTTCACACATTGTGCCCTAATGCGCCTCTGTATGAATCATAAACCATGATATTACGCATGCTCGTTTACAGCTATTATTGGTACAGATGTATTGTATGTTACACTTGTTGTGGCTGCTGGCTGTTCAGAGTATTAATCCAAACGATGAAATAATTTATAAAAATGACAATGGTTGTGAAAAAGAAAAATTTCAAGGAACATTTTTTTTCTTTCAGACTCAAATGTGTCCGTCCGGAACACGGTGTGTGCGAACTCCAGTCACGTGCATTGAGGACAACTGCACGCACAAGTTTACCTGCGGTAAGGTTACTTGTAACTGGAAACTGGAATTTTCTTCAAAAAGTTAAAGAAGTACTGTGACTATGTGTTCCAGTCCACCATGGATTCATGGATGGGTGGATGAAGAAATGCGTAAACAAATTACATGTGTCGGAAATAACAAATTTACTGCACTCAGAAAAGTTCATGCGATATGCACGCTATCTGGACCAGACAATTCAGCGATGGACTAATGGCCATCGAACTGGAAAAATTAGATACAATGAGAGGACATATGTAAGTCCCGAAACATTCGAAGTAAATTTGAACGTACCAGATTTTTAAAACGTAACCTATTTTCTAATTTTAAATCATGGCAAAATTTGCTTACAATCGCCAACGGCCGAAGGGGTGGTGTAAATCCAACTAGGACTGTTAATCCCAATTATGGTGATCTACCCTCAGTTGCTGAAAAGAGTCAGCTGTCTGATAGGACCTATTTCATATATATCCAATGAGCTAAAGCTAATGAACTCCCTGGCTCTGTCTCTGACTCTCAGTCAACGAAAGAATGGCGAGTAGTGGTTATAGGCGCCATCAGTTCAACATGTATTGGTGCTCATCGTTTGTATGTACTGTTAAATAAACAAGAAAATATATGACAGTTAGACGCTAGGAATAAATCAGTGCTGATTTAAAACAAGAAAGCCCTGAACATTTACAATAGGAAGTCAAGGTGTCATTAGCTCTGGTTGATGTTAGTGATATCGCCATGGAAGCCAAATGGATAATGGTGAGTGAGTGATCGTGACTTGGGTTTTTACGCCGCTTTTAGCAATATTTCAGCAATATCAGGGCGAGGGACCCCAGAATTGGGCTTCACACGTTGTTCCGATGTGGGAATCGAACCCGAAACCCACCAGCTGGATACATGCTCTCCTAATTTCTCCTGACAGAATCCGAGGACATTGGCCGAGAAGTATCATCCATCGAGCGTCGAAGTGTAGGGACGTGCCCGACGGTGCTGCCGGGAAGATCTGGGCCGTGTGTGGAGCAGTGCAGACGTGATGAGGATTGTACACGAGGCAGAAAATGTTGTTACAACGGATGTGGCCACACGTGCAGGGGAGTTCACAGACGACGTAAGTATGCTATCTCTCCCAATGGTTGATAATTATGATCACCATTTTCATTACGTGATGAAAGTTGAAACTTTTCGAAATTGAATATGGACGGTACAGCAATGAAAGCAGACCAGGTGAAGTCATTCACCAAATCTGCCCAGAGTTGATCTTTTGTGGCGCGACTCTCTCAAAAGCCACAGCGTCGTGTATATGTGACAGCCAATATCTGCAATCAGTCAGTGTATACAATAACTGAAATAACCAGACTCCCCATGTTCTCGGCGTCCTTGGTGTGTCACCTCCTGATCTGTTGGTGCCGTCGGTTTGTTACCTCCTGATCCCTTAGTGCCCTTGATTAGGTACGCCCTAGTCTCTTGACGCAGATCAGGAGCGTGCCTTGGTTCTCCGCCGGGAGCACATACCTTATCACACTGGGTAATGCAGATGATTTTAAATTTGAGGAATCTTTCTTTGGTTCTTTCCTGGTTTTGACTAGACAGCGCTTCCGTAGAGAAGTGATATTCTCTGTCTGGTCTGGACATTTCTAACCAGACAGTGCCAGGATCACTTTACCTCTCTCTGGTTCAGTTTCATGTAATCTGAAAAACAAACTAATAATAATCATCTGACGTTTCAAATTGTCATATTTTTCAGGTCAGCGTACTAAGCCCGGCTTCTGTCCCTGGTATGCACGTGAGAGCCTGAACTGCGATGTCCAGTGCCTTAATGACCACGGTTGTCCCGGACGCACCAAGTGCTGCCAGACTACCTGTGGAAGCGTCTGCTCCGAACCATGTTTCCACTGGCTGTCACGCCGATCTTCAAACGGCAGATTGTGGGAACTTCCCCGCCGGTGCACGAGGCCGACTGCCAGGCAGGAGACGATGTCTTGACCTCAGAGAAGAGACTTCAACAGGGGACGATGGCTTCTTGGTTTAACCAAAATCCACACTCAAGTAAATGTCGTGGAAAACACTATTCCTGGACAGTTATCTTTACCAGTCTCATCAAAATGAGATGTTTTGTTGTGTCACACAGTATATATATTTGATACATTTGATACGTACCTTCCCGAGTAATCCATATAGATTGTTGTACGAACGTGTGTATGATGCTGAGAGTGTAAACAGATGTCCGGAGCGTCAGGATTTCCGAAGAGAAGTGGTTGGTGGGAATAAAGCGTTCGCTCCTCACATCGAAGACCCGGGTTCGATACCCCACATGGGTACTATGTGCGAAGCCCATTTCTGGCCCCCGCCGTGGTATTGCTGGAATATTGCTAAAAGCGGCATAAAACCATACTCACTCACTCACTCATTCCAAAGACAACTACAAATATAGCTGTTGTACGTTCTGGTCGATAATAAATTAATTTATTTTCCTATTTGACTTTTATGTCCTGAATAAATATGTGTCAGTTTTGCAAATGTGTCGTACATGTGACAAATTCGGCCATTATTCGGTTGTGTGTCAGCCTGATTGCGTGTTCGAGTCATCATGCCAAATACCCGGGTTCGATTCCCCACGTGGTACAATGAGTGAAATCCATTTCTCTTATCCTGCGCCATATATTGCTGTAACATTGCTAAAAGCGCGTATAAGTATACCCACTCACGTGTGTGTCGTCAGAGGCACGTCAGATTGGTTTTCTGACTCGGTGGGCGAGGAAATGATCCACATGGATCATACCTATCTTCCTGTGTATTCCGGAGGAACTGTTTACTTTCAGGCAGCTTAATAAAACAGACCCGTACGAACAGATCCATCCATGAGATCCCCAGTCTCTGATAACTGAAGTCTCCAACCGTCCTAACCATCACGCTTTCATAGTATCGTCCGTTGCCTTCAACAGAAACGTCGACAACACATTTTTTGTACTTTAAACTTTATCTACAGTATCGGAAAAACAACCAAGAATATTTACCACCGAAAGAGAAAAGAAAACCAACTGCCCTAGATGTCCTCTCCGCATCGCCACCAAGAGAATCAACAGTAATGTTTACTGAAAGCTCTCTAGCACTATCAACCCGTGAAGCTCCGGGTGTGACTGATCGTCAGCAGCCACGCTTGTAAGAGGCGTCTAAGGGGGTCGGATGGTCATCAAATCCCAATGGCGAAGAGCGACTCCCATAATGTCAGTCACTGGATTGCCGTGTCCAGATTCGATTATTTTTACAGATTGCCGTCGTATAGATGGACAAACCTTTAAACTAAGCGCAGCTTTAAACAATAATCACATCAGCATACACTTCAGTTCCTACCATAGACTGGCAGAACATTCACATTCACCAAACAAGCTATCAATCCTTACCCTCCTGGGCCCAAACGGAGATCGCGTATCTGATTCACGTCTTCCTTAACCTCAACAATTGCCCAGACATGCAAGTCGACATAACCTTCTTCTCTGTATCATTTAGACCTCGATCTGCAACCAACGCCTTGAATCAGCCTTGAACCATCACCTGCCCCTAATAATCCCTGACCTGACCAACATGTCAAACGGGAATCATACCTCCCTCTTCATCCCACTAAAGACCAGCGGTAAATGTGCCATCACAACCCACGTACCTAAAGTAGAATTTACATCTTAGTTGACTGCGGGCTACTATACTCTGGTGAAACATCCAATCCCACAAGTGGTGTCATGTGGTGCATTGTCTTCAGGTCACAATTCAGGTAAAGTTAAGCAACTTGGGGCGAAAGAGTACTCGGAAAAGTGACCGTGTTTGGCAGCTTGGCCTCTAAGAGTTTCTAAGACTCTCCTTCCTGCCTCGCAACGAATTACATGTGACAAATGAGCTTGTTCAAACATACCCAGCAGAAAATGGATTCGACTCGACTACTGTACTGATTTCCGTAAGAACCTCCATCAACAGTCTCCAACGAGTTCAAAATAGAGCTGCGCAACTGGTAACAAAAACGAAGTCGCACCAGCACAATACACCAGAACCGAACCTCTTGTACTGGCTTCCTGTCCATAAACGGGGCAAGTGCAAAGTCCTGTTATCACCTACGCCATCCTGAACGATCCTCAATCACCACAGTATCCCACAGACCATCTCTACCAACCAAACAAAACTCTCAGATCACAGAGCAATTGCCAACTCTCGATGCCAGACTCCAAGACAGCCATCATGACCAGAGCCTTCTCAACAGATGCTCCTATTCTCTGGAACTCTCTTCCTGACAGTCCTGCACTTCACTGGACGTTTTCAAGAAACAACGGACAACAGTCTTTCACTGACCCCGTAAAAGTGCCACTGAGCAGCTGGTTGGATACCAGGCGCTCAGCTAGTGCATATTATCATTATTATCTTCAACTGCCCATGCTCGTCGTAAGATGCGACTAACGGGATCGGATTGTCAGACTCGCTGACTTGGTTGACACGTCATCGTATCCCAATTCCGTAGACAAATGTGCATGATGTCAATCATTGGATTGTCTGATCCACATTCGATTATTTATCGACCGCTGCTATATAACTAGAATGTCGCTGGGTGTGGTGTTAAATAATAAACTAACAAACAAAACACGTATACAATTGTCTATTACTCTGTTTGCATATCGTGTTCCATCTGTTTTGATTAATATAGAATTACTATATGTATATTCCTCCCTTTTCGTGTGAACCGTGAAGGTTCCGGGGTAGAATAGGCCTTCAGCAACCCATGCTTGCCATAAAAGGCGACTATGCTTGTCGTGAGAGACGACTAACGGGATCGGGTGGTCAGACGAGCTGACATGGTTGACTTGGTCAGCAGTCCATGCTGAGGCGAGGCTTGGTTGAGATGGATTTGGTTGACACTTTTCATAGTATCCCAAGTGCGTACTGTTTGCTTACTGTGGACCATGGGTCCCGAGGGACCAGTGAACAACACATTTATCTTACCAAGCACCTAAATGTTAATTTTGAAATGTTTGAAGCACGGGAACAAAATCTTTTGGGAGTTCTCACTAGATATGCTGACGACCAGAAAACTGGATTTACAGTTATCTCCCTTCCATGAATTTGCATTCGCAAAATATCGGTAATATCCCTACATCATACAACTGGTACCTGGTACAACTGCATTCGAGATAACGAATTACTGCCACGAAGTACCAAATGAGTTCAACAATCCCAGGATGGTACATAGAAATGTTACTCGCTTGTTAGAGGGGTACATTGGAAATAACAGAAGAGCACTCAGTCAGTCAGAAAACAACATGAGATGGGTGATGTTACAAGTGTGTATTTTCTGTATATTTTGTTAGTAATTCAGTAATAATTGTTATTGTGTCACAATGTTTAATGTTTTGAATAATAAATATGGTGGGTCGCATTTCGTATGATAAATCATCCGCATTTTTAGGATTCAGGTTTTCGGGGAATTATCTGCCCTTGACTTCCTGTTTGTTTACTTCCAGGAGACATTGTTTCGAGGGCATTCTACAGTGTTGGCGATGGCATTAAGTGCTCGTACTTTCGGGAAACGACTGAAAGTATATATTAAGGCTACTTGCCGTGTTGTGAGCGACACACACATATTCACATTCATTACTGGAGTTTACACCACATCATTAATATCTGCCAACAGCTGAAAACTGCTGTCAGACCGCTGACAGCCATGTTACATTCTGCATGACTGTTTCTCTCTCACACTAAGACTTTGATGAGTTTGCTATATTATATTTTGTGACCCATTGCCATAGATTTTGTGGCATTTGTATTGCATTTGAAATCCATATTGTGAAATTGACTTGTGACTTTGTATAACTTGCTCTGTCGTTGCTAAATAATAATATCTTAATATTTTAAACTGGTATCTGTTCTTTTTCGCTGGTTCACAGGGGGTTTCTTACATTGTTTGTCACGGTAAATTCTTAACCGTAAGTGTGAAATAAGATAAACTCTGATACCTGATGTCAAGTATCTTGTCACTGGCTGCTGACGTAAATGAATTTGTGGCAGGCTAAAACACTCAACGTTCATTCTCTCAGGGCTTGTGTTGCTGTGTTGTGGGGTGATAGTGACCACTGGCTTATCCCCAAAGCTAGTTAATTCCCCAACAAGCTCTGACTGATTAGAGACAAAGCCGTAAGATCACAAAGAGTTCCCATTCTTTGATGTTTGAAATTAATTACGTAGATATAAAAGCATTTATAGACATGCTATAAACAACAGACACCATTTCAATTCATTTAAATCCTTTTATTTTGCTGTCAACGCGATGTGTAGTAAACTGTCTGGATAAGCAGTTCTTGTCTCCGAATTTACTGTCATGACATTATTGTGTACTTGTGCTGGTCCAAGAACACAGTCAGCAGATCATAATACACTCAAACACTGCTTGTGTATCTTACTTAAATACCTCAAGCTATCAGAAGCTCGACACAACCGTGATGAAACTGACAGTATAAAAAGCGATTGAAAACAATTGTAATGAACTTTCTAAATCTGCATAAAGACAGTGATATTATATATCCCTGTGCTATCTGGGTTCTGCATTCTGTGGTATCAGCCTCCAATCTGAAATAAAGGAATATCTACCTTCTGCGTTTTTATCATTTTTTCGAAATCAATTTGTCGGAATAGTAGCGAAATGAGGCCAAAGAAATCACAAATGAGTGGCTGTGAAACCCGATAGCTGAATGGATCAAGAACCCAGACATCGCCCGGGCTTCAGCTTATACTTCATTCAAAGGAGGTATCCCTGTCTTCACGTAGAGCAGTCTTGTAACAAATGAAAACAAACTCATCACTGACGACAAAACTTTCGATAAATTCATGTTTATGAATACAACCGAAGTGTTTCCTTGAATTTGCTGCTCAGTCAAACCAAGCGACCATGGTCCCTATTACACACTGTCCGGTGACTTCATGAACTGGGCCTGGCGCACCGACGCGGAGTTTGCCACGTTCTGATTCTTGTAGACTGAGTTGACAGCCATTGGAAACATGGCTCGGAACAGATTTGTCCACAGGTAGTCTGGCAGCACTTGGTGCGTCCTGGGCACCCATAGTCGTGTAAGCACTGGACATCACAATTCAGACTCTCACGTGCATACCAGGGACAGGAGCCGGGTTTCGTATGATGACCTATAACATACGATTCAAATAAAATTATCATTAATATTTACAGATGAAAATAAATGACTTCAACATAAGGTTCGGCTGATCCTTGCAGTCCGACTGGTAAGGCTGGTCATAAACTCTAGGCCCTTGCCCTCTTCACGCCAGCAAAGACACCGGATAATGCTTTCTCCAATTGTTGAACCTACCATAAGGTTTTCGGAGCATTTGATGAGTCTCCAATACCGAAGCTTTCTGCATCACCTAGAGTGTCAGAAGGGCCGAGTTCTCCCCATGTCAGTCAAGAGGTGAGACAAAACCTAAATGGGGCAATGGGGAGGTGGAAAACTTGATACGTGAGATGGAAGCGTGTGAAAATTTGTAAGCGATGTTCACACATTTGCCCTTTCACTTCTGAACTGCATCCAGTACATTACTGTCAGAGCAGGAAACGTGGCACTTCCGAAGAATTCAATTGGCATCATTTTCTATGGTGCTGTCTACATATCTTGAGTCATAAGCTCAAGTCAAAGCCAGGAGTAGTGTAAACACAGATAAGTAACAGAAGCCCCAAGAGTAACGTAATCATGACGGGTATCTGGAAGACCACAATTAACTAAAGCACCACAAGCTACTGAAGCACTACAAGTATCTGGAGCAACCCGAGTGACTGGTGTACTAGTACCTGTAGGGCCACTTGTAACTTAAACATTGAGAGTAACTGAAGCAAAATAGAAAACTGTTACACCACGAGTAACTGGAACACAAGTAATCGAAGCACCACAAGTTACTGGAGCACCACGAGTAACTGGGACACAAGTAGCTGGATAATACGTCACTGAAGAACCACGAGTATCTTAAGCACAACGAGTAGCTGAGGCACCAGATGTAGCTGAAGCACCACAAGTAACTAAAGCACCAGAAATAACTGGGACATCACGAGCAGCTGAATCATTACGAGTAACTGGAGCACCACAAGTAACTGGAGCACCACGAGTAACTGGAGTACAAGTAACTGGATAATACGTCACTGAAGAACTACGATTAACTGAAGCACCACGAGTAGCTGAGGCACCAGATGTAGCTGAAGCACCACAAGTAACTAAAGCACCAGAAATAACTGGGACATCACGAGCAGCTGAATCATTACAAGTAACTGAAGCACTTCGAGTAACTGGAGCACCACAAGTAACTGGAGCACCACGAGTAACTGGAGTACAAGTAACTGGATAATACGTCACTGAAGAACTACGATTAACTGAAGCACCACGAGTAGCTGAGGCACCAGATGTAGCTGAAGCACCACAAGTAACTAAAGCACCAGAAATAACTGGGACATCACGAGCAGCTGAATCATTACAAGTAACTGAAGCACTTCGAGTAACTGGAGCACCACAAGTAACTGGAGCACCACGAGTAACTGGAGTACAAGTAACTGGATAATACGTCACTGAAGAACTACGATTAACTGAAGCACCACGAGTAGCTGAGGCACCAGATGTAGCTGAAGCACCACAAGTAACTAAAGCACCAGAAATAACTGGGACATCACGAGCAGCTGAATCATTACAAGTAACTGAAGCACTTCGAGTAACTGGAGCACCACAAGTAACTGGAGCACCACGAGTAACTGGAGTACAAGTAACTGGATAATACGTCACTGAAGAACTACGATTAACTGAAGCACCACGAGTAGCTGAGGCACCAGATGTAGCTGAAGCACCACAAGTAACTAAAGCACCAGAAATAACTGGGACATCACGAGCAGCTGAATCATTACAAGTAACTGAAGCACTTCGAGTAACTGGAGCACCACAAGTAACTGGAGCACCACGAGTAACTGGAGTACAAGTAACTGGATAATACGTCACTGAAGAACTACGATTAACTGAAGCACCACGAGTAGCTGAGGCACCAGATGTAGCTGAAGCACCACAAGTAACTAAAGCACCAGAAATAACTGGCACACCACGAGCAGCTGAATCACTACAAGTAACTGAAGCACTTCGAGTAACTGGAGCACCACAAGTAACTGGAGCACCACGAGTAACTGGAGTACAAGTAACTGGATAATACGTCACTGAAGAACTACGATTAACTGAAGCACCACGAGTAGCTGAGGCACCAGATGTAGCTGAAGCACCACAAGTAACTAAAGCACCAGAAATAACTGGGACATCACGAGCAGCTGAATCATTACAAGTAACTGAAGCACTTCGAGTAACTGGAGCACCACAAGTAACTGGAGCACCACGAGTAACTGGAGTACAAGTAACTGGATAATACGTCACTGAAGAACTACGATTAACTGAAGCACCACGAGTAGCTGAGGAACCACACGCATGTGACGTACCAGGAATAACTGAAGCACCACGACATGGTGTTGGGCAGTAGTTCCGTTGATAATGCCGTTGTCAGTCTATCACTGGACACTATACTTACGTCGTCTGTCCATCCGCCTGCACGTGTGGCCACATCCGTTGTAACAACATTTTCTGCCTCGTGTACAATCCTCATCACGTCTGCACTGCTCCACACACGGCCCAGATCTTCCCGGCAGCACCGTCGGGCACGTCCCTACACTTCGACGCTCGATGGATGATGCTTCTCGGTCAGTGTCTTCGGGTTCTGTTTGGAATAGAGTAGTGTAGTGTTAAAATGTATTTTCAATAAATATTCTGAGTCAAATTAGAAACATCACAACCAAATATTAAATGATATATAGAAGAAAACAGGGACAAGAACGTGTTACAAAGAAGTTATTATCATTTATTTGTCGATAGGATGAACTGAAAATAATCACAACCCATGCCAAAATGTCGATTCCACTTGGTTATAGAATTCATCAATAAAAGGCGTAAACAAAGTATCAAGTCACATCACAAAATATTATGATACCAGAATCCTGTCATCTATAATAATTCAACTTTTGCAGAATATTCAAGATGGCATCCCTTCGACTGAAGGTCGTCATTTACAGCATTTACAGCATTTACAGCATTTACAGCGTACGCCTAACAATGTTGATACTTTCGATACATTTTTTACTTCTAGCATACATGTAGCATTACATACGGGTTGTTTAGGCATGAGGTGATCAAAACCATTTTTGGTTGGCATTAAAGCCGAAATGCTTCGGATTGTTGAAAATCAACTTCAACGTTTGTATCTACATTCTTCAAGAAGCACATTTTCTCTACCCCGCAAAGTTATATGGTAAGTAAAACGATATGACAGCGATATGATACGGTCGATAGTCTCCCACGCTGATGCAACAGAATCCTACGGAACGCAATATCTCGACATGACACAGATCAATTGGATTGCTGCGTATGGTAACACCATCCTGAAAGGAAATCACTCCAGCAACTCGCATGCTACAGGTCTAGTGGATTAACATTCCCTAACACCCGGTTGTTCATCACTCTCATTTGGTGCCAGATGGCATCATTGTTTCTTTGACGACATAATGTCAAAACTTACCGCATATAAACTTATTGGTGCAGTTTCCCTCGATACATGTAACGGGCGCACGTATACAGCGTGTCCCGGTAGGACAGATTTGAGCCTGCAAGATAGAAAAATATTCTCTTTTGCTGCACATGAAACATTTCTGGTGTCTCCCGTCGTTATATTGCTGGAACGTTGCTAAAGGCGGTGGAAACTAAACTCACTCACTCACTTTTGTTGCATTGCCATCTGTCTGCACTGCACCAAGTTTGGTGCATTTCACACGAGGTCACCAAAAGATGTAATACAAATCTGTGTTGCTGCATATAAACTGGAGCTGTGTCCCATGATGCTGGGCACTGGCGCATGTGAGCAGCGAGTGATCAGCATCTTGTAACCAAGTAAAGAAACACCACGACGTATCTCTTACTTTATTATGGTAATCAGTATTGAACGTTTCAATCATTTGTGTTGGATCTTTGTGATTCGAGTGATGGGTAAACACCTGTCTATCTGAAGTGGATGTAGACTAGAAGTCAAAGTTTTCGCTCGTCAAGCCGAAGACTCGGGTTCGATTCCCCACATCGGTATAATGTGTGGAGCCCATTTCTGGTGTCCCCCGTCCAGATACTGTTGTAATATAGCTAAAAGGTGGAAGAGGCTTAAAACTTAACTCACTCACTCATTTCTCATCAGCTGGCAGATTTCGTGGATGGTCATAATAATTAAAATGTAATCAAACCAAGTATCTGCTAGAAGCACACCCAAATGGATAATGAATGTTTTGCAGGTGATAGCACGTAAGCTGAGTCAATGACCCGACGAAGACACGGATTAACGTCTCGAGTGTTGTATTTTGAGAAAGCTGGATCAGTTTCCACTCTCGTTTTATTGTTATTTAATATACTGACACAACATTATTGATAAATATCTACTGAAAAATCAATACACTCACATAATTACCTTCCAAGGAAAAATCCACGTTACTATATTTGAATTAAATCTTAAATCTGGCTAAGATCATGTTTGTATGCTAAGTGAAGATCACATAACAAGAAGGACACATATTCAAACTTTATTAATCAAGACGCTCAGGTGATGTTTTATTGTTTTATCCTCTTCACTAAATAACAAATGTCAACGCCATGTGACAATTGTTGTAAAATACATGTACATATGAAACATAAAACAATACTTACACAACCCCTGTCACCTTTAATCATCATTGCTAGATGGCACTGGAAATGAAACGTCAAAGTAATAGGAAATATGAAGCACTAAAATATTCCTTTACAAAATAATAAATGTGAATGTCTTAATTATATAATATGACAATGAATAATAAAGTCACTTATTGAGTACAAATGTCCAAACACTTATAGATAAACAATGCGCTGAAACGAATAGAGTAAAATGAGTGAGTCATAGGCACAGTGAAAATAGGTGGGTTATAACTTTTGATTCAATGGTTGTGTGAGATTTTCAGATTTCTGGAGGGAAAGAGTCCCAAGGAGTTGATACAGCATAGGATACAGATATTTTCCCATTAGAAACCAGGTGGAATGTGGGAACTTGTAGTAGTTTCTGATTCTGGGACCGGAGTGATCTTGATGGGGTGTATTCTGTGATGAGTTCAGTGAGACATTCTTGAGCTTGGCTGTGGAGACGTTTAAGTGATGCACAGAAGTTTGAAGTTGATCCTCTGTTGAATGGATTGCCAAGGTAAATATTTGAGAACAGGAGATATGTGGTCAGATTTAGTATTTAGAGAAATGTTGCAGTTGCATTCTGTACTTTCTGTAGTCTGGAGATACCGAGTTTGCTGGGCCTATCAATAGCCCATTGCAGTAGTGTAGTCTAAACTGCGCTGGACATGTGACTAGGCTAAGGGCACATTCTGCTTTGATGTACTTCCTGGTGTTGTCTGGATCTGAGATGAAAGTAACAGGGCTTGCGGTCTTGAGGTCTTTCACTAGTCTGGACGTTGACACTTATGCTAAACCAGTAGTGACTTCATTCCTGAAGTAATCTTCAACATACTGACGATGAATTACATGTATTTTTACTGAGTATTATATGACGACATACTTTTAAATGTCTTAATATGTCTGTCCAGATGGTTTAGATAAATCTGATATCCACAAAATATGTTTATATTCAACAATCCTAATTTTTTGTTTTAGCCAAAATCATCAACGGAAGGAACTTGTTGTGCTTAATCGTGTTTAATAGTGTTCTGCTATATTTCAGGTTTATAGAAAAATCATGTCTCCCATAATTCTCTTTGGAATGGTTCTGTATATTTCACTCTTTTGAAGCGAGTCTCACAACAAGATCAAGTCAGTCAACTCCTGTGACAAGCATGGGTTGCTGAAGACCAATTCTAACCCGGATGTTGACGGATCGCGAGATTAGTCCAATCTGTTTTGCTAAGCATCCCTATTCATCATTTTCTTCTTCAACAGCATCCTGGACTGACGGGAGCCCGAAGAAGCACCAATTGGTCTCCAGGCCCGGTGCTTGTCGTGAGAGACAATCAAAGATGGCCAGGTAATCGGACTTAATGTCTGTTTAGCGTCCTTTTTGCAGATGCATTGATGCCAAATACTCTGGTCACTCAATCAGTTTATGTGGCAGAAATATTGTTGACTTCCACATATTCATTCACTGAGCATCAACTCACCTCCGATTTTATTATGTTGTGTGACTGTTTGTTCAACGTTGCACTCAAAATTACTCAGACTATACTGCTGCTGTCTGTAAATAATAGAATCTGGGAGTCTTGCCCGATTGTGTTCTCTCTTTCTTTGACCAATATTTCATTTGTGTAGAGTTTATAAAATGTTTTCACTCACTGTACCTTTATTTACATCTGCTCACAATACGAACTGTTTCACTGTACAAAATTACCCCGTAATTACCAAAAGGAACATTAAATTATATCTGAAGGGCGCTAACGTCTTTTGGATGGTGCCAGAAATCAATATCTCAAGAGTGAAAATATTCTCAACCATGATCGTTATTGGTTTCAGAGACTGCATCTGTTGGTCTGAAAATACCTGGTGATTCACGGGCGCTGTCATATGTCTTACAGGAAATATGTAATATTCTAGAAATGTAGTACGTTTGAAATTTGTTTGTTTGTTTGGAATTACTTACTGAATGAATTTCGTCGGAGTAGTGAAAATTAGAAAACACAAGAGGAAACATGAATAAGCACGAATTATACAAACAGAGACCACTATCTCTTTCACATTAAGTTGACAATTCACTTACGATTCCGACTACATCAGTGAGTGAGTTTTGTTTTAGGCCGCACTCAGCAGTATTCCAGCTATACGGCGGTCTACTGTATAATAAGCAAATGATACTGAAACTGTTCCATCTGGTAAGCCACTCCCGAAAATACACACTCTTCCTTTGTAGGAAAAAATACAATTTCAGTCGTAATTGGTATATTTGATTTTTTTCTGCTTTTGATTTGTATTAAAGATGATATTATATGTTTTTTGACAAAATGTTGTTTGATGGAATATTTTAAAAATACTAAATATTCATTGCACAAGGGCAAATTGTCAGGTTTCAAAAATGTTGCCCGAATATGAACTCTCCAAATCCCACAAAATATACCAGAATTTACATTTATAACAACATCTGACAAATGTTATAAAGCAATTGCAATTCTAGGAAATCCTGAAAGATAAACTACACTCCAACCTTTGTCGAAGCTTATCATTAGTCATATCCAAGGCATCATCCCATTATCAACCCGTATACTGCAGCAAGACAACTACTTCGATATTTAAGACTACGTTCATAACGAACCAACCACTTGCTACATACTTTAGTTAATACGTATGACGTTCTACGGTTGTTACGAACTATAATTAGTGGCCCTTTGAGGTCAGTATAACCGTACTTAAATTACATTTGTGACGTCATTCCATTGTCTGCTCGCCGCATTACTTTTCAGGAATGGAGTGATGTGTACCAGTTTTAAATTAAAGAATTCATTTTGTGATTTTGACGTTTAGGTTTGATAACATAAAATATTTCCAATACTTTGAATGTAACTTAAGTAGGATAATGGCCGGGTGACCCTCCACTCCTTAAAAATGATGAATCCGAGGCCATGAAAAATTACTCTGACATTACCCTCTACTTCATGATGTCATTAGCTGTGGTTGGGAAAGATCGCGCCCGCAAATCACCTACCATCCAAACACAGATCCTGTCTAACCAAAACTTGTTACAGAGGTGTATTTTATAAGATAAAGGGTTTTTTTTGTTTAGTATTATGCACATTTCTGGGGGTTTTTTGTTGCTGAAATAGGACTAAAAGCGTCGTAAAACTATACTCACTCACTCAGATGTCACATGGAAACAAACTAAACCCGACATTCATTGTTTGAAAAATGACATTCAATCTTAAAACTTATCAAATTCCGTTTAAATATAGGTAATACCATGAACAAAGCCACAGCTCGGAATAATTACTATTAGTAATAATACATGTATAGCTTACGACGGGTTTCAATGGTAAGGTAATGTTAACTAAGAGAGCATGAACTGGATATGAATTTAGTCGTGTCTTACCACGAGTCCAAGAGCGAAGTTGTACCACGTGACCATCATACCAGTCAAATGCCTCTGCTTCACTGCTAGTGAATAAATACGACGGACATCCGCCATCTTATATACCTATGTATGGCGTGCGGAGGCGCGCGGTTTTTTTTCTGGTAGCTTTACGTTTGTTATTTTATCTGTCATTTTTATCAGCTTTCGAGAATTCCTCCAGGAATAATTCCGTTACGACAGAGTTTATTAACCTCCGGAAGTTTTCACGAACTGTTTCAAAGAATGGCTTCTACTCGATAGGGCGGTATTGTCTTATTATTACAAATACAATAGCGCTTAGTTCAAACAAATAACAACCGGAATTAGATTCTAAATCAATTCCCTTGAAACTGGATTCTCCCGACATACTGATCCAGATTTTCTTTTCGGTATTCTGTAGGTAAATTGATCCGGACGACTCGAATCGACTACAGCACGAAGAACACTGCGGTGATTGAGATATTGATTGAATATTTTAAGACGACCAACTGTTCATTGCATACTGGGTTGGAACAACCTATGATACAGTCAGTGAAGAGGAGGGTCAGGGGTGTTATTGCAACTGGCGGAGGCTATCTCAGATATCGGTATTGTGATAGGTATTAGCCGTAATAGGTATTTTTCAAATGTGGCTCTCCGCGAGGGTACCACTGGGTTCAGTTATCGATACTTGCGTGATTTACGGAGAACAGTATTCAAGAATCTTGAAAATGACCGTACTTGTTAACGTCATACATCAATAGTTATTTGCTCTGCAAAACTAGTCAGTTTTCTGTTATGTTTGAATGAACGACAGTTTTTCGCTATTTCATTTTATAGACTTGCAATTTAAGACTTTCTTTGGGGGTAAATTTATCTAAATAAAAAGTTTAATCGAGGTTTAGATATGTATCTTTTGCCATGGCTCATGGTGAAATATTGATACTAAGAAACATAAGAGGCGTTGCGACACTTCTTTGTTAGAGTATATTTATCAATTTTCGATTATTAAAAAGCAGTTTGAAATCTTCTTAAAGAGCTACGTGGTGCCCGGCTCATGATCAAAATACGACACCAGGTGCTATAAAACCGGGCAAGAAACACCTGCTTCATACCGAAAGAAGGTCATCAGTAGTGTCAAGTAACTCGTATAAATATTTGGGTGTTAATTTTACAAAACAACTTTCATGGTCCACGACATGAAAAACATCAAGCCTCGATGCAGTGTAAAAAGACTTTAATAGGCATTATGAAATTTATAGCAACGCAAGGTGATTATCATACAACTGGGGTTTTTTTCAAGATCTTTGACGATAAAATATGCCCCGTCCTTTTGTATGACGCTGAGATCTGGGAAATCAAAGCGTCTGGTGCCATGGAAAAAGTCCATTTTTATGCTTGTAAGAAATAGCTTGGGATAAAAATTAACACATGTAACTCAGCAGTGTATTGCACGTGTGGTAGATTTCTCT
This sequence comes from Haliotis asinina, assembly GCF_037392515.1. Taxonomy (NCBI): domain Eukaryota; kingdom Metazoa; phylum Mollusca; class Gastropoda; order Lepetellida; family Haliotidae; genus Haliotis; species Haliotis asinina. The sequence continues at coordinate 48,241,408 of NC_090281.1, forward strand.
CACACATTGCAGCAAATATGGAAGTTGTTAAATATTGATTTACATTAGTGAGCATGGTTCCAAGCAGATTACAGAAAAATATGTTATAATACTATGATTATTTATGAGAGAAATGGGAAACAATTTAGTCACAAGTATAAAAGAATGAGCATTTTCTACTGGATTCGGTCATGCATGATATGAATAGTATATACAATGTACAGCCCCATTCTTTATTCCTGCTATCTGTAAAGCAACGACTTCAAGATATGTGAAAACTGGAAGGAAAACATGATTTCTTTCAAGAAACTAATTTACTTCATACGGATTAAACAATTTGTCCACAAAGAACAGTATCTGTCCGTGTTAAAAAGGAGACAATTCAGAATAAGCCTTGAGCAATTCCACTGTTCATCTCATGATTTGCTAACAGAATCCGATAGGTATTTATTCATAAAGAGCGAAAACTCACATTTTGTGTACTCTTTTAACAATTACAATACATGAAAGACTTATGGGTAATCTTAATTCACTCTTTAAAAACTCGTGGTTAATGAAAAACGAGCGATTAAAAGTTGTCAAGACGTCGTCTGTTACGTTTTCGACCGCCAACAAAACCACCGACAAGCCATGTAACACTGTCGTCAGAGCACTGCAGCGAACTGCATATGGGGAAAGATTACCAGTTAGTTATCTATAAAACGTGTAACAAGCTCGTCAATTTGTTGACTCCTCGATGTACTTACAAAGACATTTCGAATCGTTGCGTTGCCGTCAAAAACTGCCAGGTGCCGGGTGATGGTACATGTCACCATGCACAGATTTCCATCGGACCCCTCAGTTCGTATTAAATATGTTGTTTTTGAGTTCGAAGCGAGCGTCCTGAAAGCCTGTACGCGTTAAATAGGGTGGTTCGACACCTACATCGCTTCGATAATAGAAGATGCAATTTAGATTTGGTTTCATCGAGTTAAAAATATTAAAACCACTTACTATTTGTAGAACATGATTGATAACCAAAAGGATTCTGGCACACTTGTAACGTGAGGATTTCCTCCTCGGAAGCGATCGAGGTTTGGGTTGAAGTGACCAGTAATATTGTAAGTAGTATGACATTGACACACACCTCGCTTCTAAGAGTGAAATCGTTATGTTATATGCAAAGTCATGCAAAATCATATTACCTATCAATCAAATATATGATTGTTTTACTACCAATAGAAAATAGTTTACATTTTAGATTACTCGGTGAAACCAATCCTAAACAGCATTTTTTCTCAGACTGACGGATGTTCGCGACAGGACGCCACCATGTTTGTAAAATTGTGGCGTCACGGTCTAAAGTCTGTTTGAGAATTAATTGGATTATTGTGTGTTTTCAGTAAGTTAAAAGATCAAAACTACTTCATACTCGTACTTAAATATATTTTTGAATCATGACCAAAAATCACTTGTAACAGAGTTGTAACCACAATGACAAACGATTTTGACAGAATCGTTAACGAAAGCAAGTTGCATGTCGGAAAATAAAGTAAAGCAAGTGACAAAACTAAATGGCAGCAGACTGTGAAAACATAAAGCTTTCATTTTTCAAAACAATTGCGACGACTGCAGACTTAGACAAACCTGTCATCAAGATAACCTACATGAATACAAATACACCACCAACCCACATAGGTACAGGTATATATGACGCACCAACCCACACAGGTACATGTATATGTAACGCACAAACCCACATAGGTACATGTATATATAACGCACCAACCCACGTAGGTACATGTATATATAACGCACCAACCCACATAGGTACAGGTATACACGACGCACCAACCGACATAGGTACATGTATATATAACGCACCAACCCACATAGGTACAGGTATACACGACGCACCAACCCACATAGGTACAGGTATATATAACGCAGCAACCCACATAGGTACATATATATATATAACGCACCAACCCACATAGGTACATGTATATTTAACGCACCAACCCACATAGGTACATGTATATATAACGCACCAACCCACATAGGTACATGTATATATAACGCACCAACCCACATAGGTACATGTATATATAACGCACCAACCTACATAGGTATATGTATATATAACGCACCAACCCATATAGGTATATAATGTGATGGTCACATTACGTCACGGAGGAGCGCCCCTCTGATTGGATGAAATTTACGGAGAGAATTGTGCACTGTTGTCATAAAGGTCGATTTAAGGAAATTAAATGTCGAAATGAGTAGTTTTAACGACGTGGTTTCATTTATAACCATGTCAATAAATGATTTATGTATTTGTACTCCCTTATTTAGAGTATATGTGATCTTTAAGGTATAGGTTATGTAAATTGAGTTATCTGAATGTAATCGAAGACGAGTACCATTTTCGTTGTACATGTGCAGCCTATTATATGTTGGGAAATAGTATATTAAGAGCTACTGCTTTGTACATCCCGACAGTTATAAATTCATATCCCTTTTAACCAGTTTGGAAGGATTATCTATGTAATACACCACCACATACAGAAAAAAGGCATTCTTAACAATTCTACTAAATGATCAAGTGTCTCTCAATGTATTTGTACTAAAGGTCTGTGGCTTCCTGAGTAGGAAGCAATGTAAGTCGTTCACTGGTCACGAGAGGGACATGGGCTGACGTACCTTCCATGTTTAGTTTTGTTCCCTGAGTCCGAAGTTATCTCCCTTCCATCGATTTGCATTCGCAAAACATCGGTAATTTCCGATGATTCAATGTAACTTAAGATAATGAGGTGCTAGCACCAAGCACCAAATTAGTACGACACTGCAAACAGTGTAAATAGAAAATGTTTACTATTGACGCAATAAAAGACTTATCATGCCTTACAACCTGCCTGAAATCGGTAATTGAAACTTCGAGGTGAAAAGCTTCCAACACTCAACACATTATGGAATCTTTATTATGCTAAGACCCTCGAAGATCCCGGGGTAGAATAGGCCTTCAGCAACCCATGCTTGCCATAAAAGGCGACTATACTTGTCGTAAGAGGCGACTAACGGGATCGGTTGGTCAGACTCACTGACTTGGTTGACACATGTCATCGGTTCCCAATTGCGCAGATCGATGCTCATGTTGTTGATCACTGGATTGTCTGGTCCAGACTCGATTACTTACGGACCGCCGCCATATAGCTGTAATATTGCTGAGTGCGGCTTAAAACTAAACTCACTCACTCATTTATTACGTTAAAGTAGTTAAGTTAAGTTTACTTAGACTGACTAACTACTCGAAATTCCCAGTATTGGTGGAATACGGATTGTGAAAACAATCCCATAACGCTCGACGAATGGCAGGACTTTCTTGGTGGTTGATTTACAACACTCTGGGATAAAACGGGCTGAATTCCAAAGCTCAGTGCGATCATCAAGACGCAGCAGATGGCGATCATACATATCTACAATAAACACTTCTCTTTCCTCAATTTGGGCCAAGGTAAAAGAGAAAGCAAATCTTTTAGCAAATCAGTTTGAAGCTGATAGCAGTTATGAATATTTTTCAACAAACACGAAATCACAAATATGGAGAATGGGATTATTCCTATAATTTCAGAACCTGTATTACAACCTTTTCCTTTACAGTATTACGATTTGTCCTTCCCCCTGGCAAATTAAAATCTGCAATAACAAAAGGCAAGAGCTCATCTCCAGGTGCCGATAAATTGTGCTACGAACACTTTAAACGCATGCCAGATTCATCTGTGAAAGTTGTTCTTAATATCAGTAATCAAAGCTGGATGTCTGGAAAGTTGCCCGGAACCTGGAAACACGCTGTTGTTCCCAAACCTGGTAAAGATCCACCTCGTCCTGTTTCATACAGACCAATAACCTTTAACGGTCTAACCTATGTGAAATCATGGAAAGTTTGGTAAAATCGTTTTAGTTAATACTTACAATTCAATGAATTATTAACAAGGCTACAGTGTGGATTTAGGAACACTCGTTCTTGTATGGATCATCTCGTCAGACGAGACACAAACAGAACTAGCAAATCAGGAGTTGTGTTTACTTTTAGACATTGAAAGGCAAATGTGATATGATATAATATGGAGAACTAGACTTCTGTGCAATCAGAAATTTAAAGACTTGATATTAGTTGATACCACGTATGAATCTCGCTCTGTAAACATAGCACGTACAGTGGAACCGACGTTACCCTTGATTTATTATTGAAGAAGTAAAAGGCTTCATAGAAGGTACATATATAGGAGAGGTTACAAGACAGATGCATGGCGTTATGAAAAAATATACTCTTCCAAAAAAGTAGGGGAACCTGAACTTTGAAGTCTGGTAGAAAGAAAACACACTAAGGAACGTTACAATGACATTCACCTGCAATTCACGTTTTCAGGCAGGTGGATGAATCATTGTAGACCATTTTTTTGATAATTTTCTTGCACCTGTGCATGGTCAGGGTTTTCAGGGTCAAATCACACACTCCTGAGTGAAAATTGTAAACCAGAAATTTTCATGTCATACTCCAGTCACCTAACAGGGGGGGTAACTGAACGAACAGCTTTGCTTTGAGTGAAATCCATGTGTGGATGCATTCTCAAAACATCCATTATTATTGTATCAACATTGATTCAATCCCATATATCTCCCAATTAAAGTACAATTCCCCTACTTTATGTGAAGAGCATATGTGGGTACCAGGCTTGTTATTGTCTATTGAGTTCGAAAAAGCTTTTGAGTCTTTAAACTGGACATTTATTCGCATTCTCTGTTGTCGCATTCTTTCCTTTCGACCCTTCCATTCCAAAATGGATAAAAGTACTCCATCAAATTCTGAATCTTGTTTAATAGTAAATGGGTTGCTAGTACATCTTTCAATCTAAGTGGGGCTGAACCAATTCTGAATCATGTACTGAATCATTAACCATATTAATTAAAAGCAATACATTTATCAAAGACTTAAAGACTGCTACTACTGAACGTCATTTAACCCAGTTCGGAGATGATTCTTCCTGAGTGTTAGATGATACTGAAGGGTATTTTTAAGCGGGTAGGAGAGCATTAACTTTTTTTGCATGTTTGTAAACATAAATATTGATAAGACAAAGTTGATTTGGATTGGCTCCCAAAAAAACCGTAACCGAATGAGACTACTCAAGAATGGACTGGACTGAAATATCTCGGCTACTGGGTATCAAATTTGACATCGCTCTTGAAAAGACGCTAATTACAACGGACATTTTCAAGGTGTTAATGAAGATGTGGAAATGTAGATTATAACGCCATTTGGCCGTAACACAGTGCTAGAGTCCTTATTGTTTTCAGAACGTAATCATTTATCACAACAAGAGAAACCTTTAAACAAAAGTTTCGGTTTATATGGTATATATGGTATAACGATAATTTTAAGACTGATATATATTGATTAGAAAGTGGGATGAAGTCGGAGTAGAAATGCATCAACGATTTGATAGATCAAGACGGTAAAATGCTTCCATACATCAATTTCAAGAATAAGTATGGAGTAAGAAATGCCTTGAATATATATCTAACGTAGCTTAATCCTGATTGTATTAGCCCATTAACAGCACAAGTAATAACATTGACTATTCATCTGCTCCTGAATGGCCAAAAGGGCTCAAAATACAACTATAATGTTTTATCAGGATCCAAATTTCAAAAGACATCAGACAATCAGCAATGGGAGAAAGACATTATAAAACAATATACATATACGGAATGGGGGAATATTGATTAAATTCGATTTCGATTCACTGATAGTGTTCAATTACTGTGGCTTCAAAATAGAATTTTGAAGCAACTCCTTCAATATTTGTTTAAGATTGGATACATAAACTCCCCTGTTTGTACGCTTTGTTATATATTTATTGCCGTTATTATTCAGGCTTTATGGAATTGTGAAATTGTGAAGTCTAGATCGAAGACCAAAACTGGATCAATAGTAAGGCGGAAATCAATATAGTTTACTGAAGAAACCATTTTGGTGGGCTTTCCTTCTCCACGAAATGGCCCTTTGAACATAATTTGTCTTGTATTAAGAGCACAATTTTCTTTTGCTTCAGTCCAGTTTGGGAGTTTACAAATTATTATAACATAACTACAGCCATAGCTTACTCCAGTTGTGATAACAACAAATTGACATAAAGTTGACATAAAGTGTTTGTTCAATCCTTTCTATTCAATGACCCTTTTCAGTTAACTTTGTATATTGATGTAACTCTACATGAATCTTCAGGGAACCTTTATATGGTGAGTGACATGATATGATTTCAACCAAAAATGTGGAATAAAACTCTAAAAAGGACTAACGGAATCGGATGGTCAGGCTCGCTGACTTGGCTGATGCATCTCATCGTATCCCTTTTACGTAAATCGATGTTCATGTGGTTGATCACTGGATTGTCTGATCCAAACATGATCATTTACAGGCCACCGTCATATAGCTGGAATATTCCTTAATGTGCCTTTAAACAAACAAACAAACAACCTATGTATTTCATAAACACGCTAAACCTGTTTGAGATAAAACTGCAATGAATCTGGTTATATATTTTATTATTCACCTGAAGATGACAGTTTGCAATAACGTTTATGTCATTTCAGTATCTATCTACTGGTAATTTAACCCTTTACCTGTGTGATTTCCAGTCAAATTTGTTTAGTGACACATTGTTGTTTCCGATGTCACTTTCAATACAACAAACGCTGTTATGTTTTTATGCAGACATAAGTCTTAATCCTGCTGATTGCTTGTTACATGATCACACGACAAGACATTTGACAGAATCAGTACAGATACAAAACGTAGTTTTAAAAACACCTAGAGCACAAATAGGCAGCCTAAACCAATATACAAGAATTCTGATACTAAAAAGCCCTGTACACGTCTCAGACATCAAGGTAGAGTTCAGTTAGATACCTGCATCCCAGGCAGCCAAAGAATCACATAAACTCTGGCAAATGAACTTAGATACGTATCTAAAAACAAAATGAAAAGCCTATCAAACAAATAATCTGTCAAAAGTGGAAGTGTAAGTACCAAAATTCTCAACGTAACATGATCTTTTAAAACAAAGTAAAATCTAAAACCTGCCGTAAATCTTGTCAGGGCGATAACCTTGGTAGCCATCTTAACCCTGGACTAGGCAGTCATCTTAAATCTGCTCCTGGTAGCTATCTGAACACAGCAGAGTACATGTGCCTCCACATTGAGGCGTTATACAATATATATTTGTATCACGCTATTTCCAGACGAACATTTTTTGCCGTATAAATCTCACATTTCTAAAATGAAGATGCAAATTTCTTCCACTTGAAATAAACTTGCGAAGTAGATTTCGGTCGAACTTTTAATTACAGACTACACATTTTCAAAAGAAAAGCATCAAGTTTATTTCTAGAAATGAAACTCTGGCTGTAACTCTATATAATATTGTATCACTTAAGCATCGCACAATTCCCATGACCACGTTCTGACATTCATATGCTGTTGCTGATTTTCTTATAAGAGAATCTGTGAAGATCTGGATAAGAAATGATCTTCAGTAACCCATGCTTGTCTTAGGAGGTGACTAAGGGGATCGGGTGGTCCGAGGAGCTGATATGGTTGACACATGTCATCATATCCTAATTGCGTATATCGATACTCATGAGGTTGATCACTGGATTGTCTGGCCCAGGTTCGATCATTTACAGACCACTGCCGTATAGCTGGACTATTGCTGAATGGAACCAACCAATCAATATGTTTACATTATCGTAGAAAGTGGCTAAATCGATTCTGGTGGTCATAACATCTATCATTGGTTTGTCTAAAACTCGATGGTTGCCATATCGCTGTCATGTATCCAGAACATGATGAAGAACCTTAAAACAAACTCATAATATAAAACGTTCGTAGCCCTAAGAATTCTTAACTTTGATTGTAGTCAATGTGTTAGAAATGGGCTTAAAGAATAGCTAGCCTGGTCCTTATCAGAGGGTAGATATGTAGAGTGACTATGGTTTTACGCCGTGTTTGGCAATATTCCAGTAATATCACAGTGAAGGACACCGGAAATGGGCTTCACACATTGTGTCCGTGTGGGGTATCGAGCGATCGTTTTGTCCACTAAGTTACCCCAGCGCACATGTGACGGACTGGGAGTCATTGCTACTGAACATGTAAAGCTCGACAGGAAATATTCATTAAAGGTAAAAGTACACATTCAAAATCATCAAGACTGAGAAAGAAAATCATCGAATATTAGACACGTTTTTGTCAGATTCTGTTACTTGAAGACTGTGAAATCAGTTTCTACCAGACATTTTTGATGTTATTACTATATATTGTTTTGCGAAATGCTTCTTAAATAGTCTAAACATAGGAATCTCAAGCTTCGGAATAGATTAAATGAACTTATCTTACATCATTCCGTTTGCCTGTGAACATAAGTCACTTCAGACATGACAGAAACCTTGTGTGAGTTCGAATCCCTGTTCGCCATTGTTCAGCGGTTCATCCGAACCACACGTATATTCCTGGGTTACCCAGGCGCTGAAAACGTTCTTAATACACTTTGGTTTTCCGCCCAAGCTCCAACATGTGACATGTATGAAATATTATAATTTTCACAAGGGTAATAATTTCCAAGCAGCGACGTGCGAAACTTACTCTTTGTTTGACGTTTTCACGGGTTTGTAGCTGATATATTTAAGATTTGGTGGGCGAGCTGTCTGAAGTTACCTCTAAACTGCAAGCTTAAGTTTGACAACACATGTTATCAAACTTGCGTTTCAGAATTTGAACATCCAACAACTCGCCAACAACACTAATTTCAGTGTTGTCAACTTTGACAACTTTCACAATTAGCTAATGTCGACTTCCATTTAGTCAATTTCTTGGGAGGTCAAAATTCGCGAAAATTAGTTATGACATGACCTGCAATTGTTTGCCTGCAGGTTCTCATTTCACAATGAATTGCTTTGGAGTGTTAGAAATGCTTTCAAACCAAATTCATGTAGGACACTTAGCAGTAAGCTTTGCCTTTGGTGAGAAGATCGTTTGTTTGTTGTTTAACCCCGCACTCAGCAATATTCCTGCCAGGTGACAGCTGTCTGTAAATAATCAAGTCTATCCCAGACTATCTTGTGATCATGGGCATCGATCTAAGCAATCGGGACATGTGTTAACGAAATCAGCAAGTCTGACCACCCAGTCTCGTTAGTGGCCTCGTACATCAAGCATGGGTTGTCGAAGATCAGTTCTAACCCGGATCTTCACGGGTGTCGTTGCCAGGCAACGTTACGAATGAGATGATTATGCGCAGTGACTTGATGATGTGTCATAGTACACCTGAAATCTGGTTCGTAGGACATAAATCTAGGATTTGTCTGTTCCAAATGTGACACTTTACCAAGAATATTGTGACAGTTTTCTGGGCAAATCCCATAGTGAGGCTTACAGAACCATTTGTGAAGTTGCCAACTATGTTAGTCATTGCATATCATATTGCGAAACTGGATTCATGTGTTCATGTTTACACAATATGTCTGTCACGAAATAATCCCCTTTGACGTTGCAGCATCTCAGTAAACTAATGTCTGGAGCTTCGCATTTTATGTGACAGTCTTCAAATACTTTGTGAAAATCTGAGTTTTTATAACCTTTAAAAATTTTAAAACACACGAATGCAATAACAGAATCAAATCAAGCATTAAAATGCACAAATAAGGTCAGTAATGTACAGATATTAGAATTATGGGGGAACAATGAATCAACTTGCTTGTTGTAAATTAAGACGTGGGCACAATGGTATATAAAATACTGTTTTATATGAAATGCCATACTTTCAGTGGACATATTGAACGTGTGGCATCAATATGTTGGAAAATATAGACACGCGACTATTTGCGAATGAAATGAAGTAAGTTTTGGAATGTATATACATAAAAGTAGAGAATTAGCACAGGTAATGTAATCAATGACAACAGATGATATTAATTACTTTGATTTTGTATTTGAGGAGAACAAGAGAGGCATAATTGACGAATGATGCACAAATGAAAACACCGCGCTCAGTAATATTCCGGCTAAATGCACGATGTCTGTAAATAATCTGGATCAGACGATTCAGTGATCAAGAACATGAACATCGATCAACGCAACTTGTCGACCAAGACCACCCGATCCCGTTGGTCGCCTCTTAATACAAGAATGGGTTGCTGAAGATCAATTCCAACCCAGATCTTCACGGGTCCCAGAGAAGATGAAGACAGCGAGGTCTAACATCTCTATATATGTTTCTTTAATAATACAACTCGGATGTCCAAGGGAAAAAGATGATGGTGGCAACGTAACCATGACACTCAGATTGGCCCAGCAGCCCCTGCAGCCTTATGACATGTATTGTCAACCTGACACAAAAATGATTGCGAAAAGAAATAATGGATAATTGAAGATTTTTTTAAAAAATGGTCCAGGTCTAGATTTTCGAAGCTCTCTTAGCGCTAAGGTAGTCGTATGTGCCATACATTAACATTAACTTACGACTATCTAAGCGCTAAGAGAACTTCGAAAATCTGGGCCCAGGGCCTTCTTTCACAAAGCACTAAGGTAAGTCATTAAGGTAATCTTAGTGAAGTGTTAAATAATGGGAGTGAAGGTTACCCTTAGTAAAAATAGCTTCGTGAAAAGATCCCCAGGGTTCGATTCCTCCCATGGGTACAACGTTGGAGCTCACTCACTACCCCACAGGCAGTGTTGTGTTGTGCAATGGACTTTGTCCTGGTATATATTGTATGTGTTGAATCAGTAAGAGGCTGTGGAGTGCTATATTTAGACTAAGTTCAAGTGGCTTCCACTTTGTTCTGACCCCCAGAGTATTACAGAATGATCTGGAATGTGATTGAGATTAGTTTTTCGTCGCACTCAGCAATATTTAGCTATATGGTGGCGGTCTGTAAATAATCGAATTCGGACCAGACAGTCCACTGATCAACAGCATGAGCATCGATCCGCACAATTGGGAACTGATGGACAACCAAGTCAGCGAACCTGACCACCCGATCACGTTTGTCGCCTCTTACGAAAAGCATGGGTCACTGAAAATCGGTTCTAACCCGTATCTCCAGGATGACTCGCAACCTAATCTTCATCCACAACTGTGGTAAATCAACAGGCTTTCACCCAAGACAGGGATACCTTCTAAGTATTTCAACACACTCATTAGTGATCGTATTAATCACATTCTAGTGATTGATATCATGAGTATCGATCTACAGAAGCATGTCTGACCACCCGATTCCACAATAAGCATTTGTAGCACAGATCTTCGCTAGTGTCTATACTTGTTTGTGCGCCCACCCGGATCGAGGAAGGTCGTGGGTTTGATCACGGGCCATGTCACACCAAAAGACGTTGGTTGGAACATGGTACTTGTCGGTACCTGCCTGGTGCTCGGCATCAATGGGTAAAACAACGGATCGTCAGCTAAGAGTCAGTACAATGTCAGTGAGTGGCGTATTCATGTTTAACTTCGTGTGGTATCTCAGTGAGCTAGCACTGTAAAACAGGCTTAAGTCTGGGCTAGTAAAAGCCACACATACACACGCATGCTTGCACCTCCTCATACGAGTGAAATAATCTTCAGTACGATGTGAAACCCCATTTCACCTCACCTCACATGTTGGTGATCATCCATGATTTACACACGCAATGTTCTACTGGGGTAGGCACAGAATTATTAGCTCAGCTAATACAGAACACATATATTTGAGTCCAGTTCTGCAAGTACCATGCATGTAACCGATTCCATACAGTCAAATTCCATTCCTGGGAAGATGTGTCAGTTTTCATGGAAATGAATAAGAAACACCATGTGTAAATTCTAAATATATTTTAATAGTTTGAATATATGAGAACACATTGTCTAAAGATAACAAAATATATACACATGGGAACATGAATATATTATGCCATTTCTATTTGGAACATGATCAACAGTATAAACACACAGTAACACCTGTTTCAGTAATGTTATAAACTTTTATAAAGGACCAAGACAAATCCCATCTTATAAATTCTTATTTTGAAAACTAAAACCAACATAATCCTGCTCAGTGCAAGGGCAACAACTCTTCAGTTGACTGAACAAGGGAGATGGGTTTTACTTTTGAACAGCATTTCAGTTGTGTCAAAACTTGTCAACTTGATGATGGACAAAAGCCCCATTTGAGTCTCAAGTATGATTCACAAGACATACAATTTTTTTTTAATTTTACAGGTTTCATGCTCTGGCTTATGGGGTCAAAACCGGAAATGATGCAGCCCCCTATGTGTCCCATTCATTAAGATAAAAAAGATTTAAAAAACATGTCAGGTGAGCATAATCAATATTAACTGTCCTGAGCATATTTGGCCCATTTCAAGAAATGAATTGCACAATATTGCACATTATTTGTGCATGCATGCACGTTACAAACATTTTAAGCATTAGTACATAAAGCCAATATTTCACATATTTTCAAATATATGGAAGGTCAACCCACTATAACATAAACACTGAAAAGGGCATTGTTGAGTGAATGAGAGAGTTTGGTTTTAAGCCGCTTTTGGAAATATTGCAGCAATATTATGGCGGGGAATACCAGAAATGGACTTGACATATTGTGCCCATGTGGGGAATCGAACCAGTGTCTTCAGTGCAACAAGCAAACATGTTACCCATTAGGCTCCCTCACTGCCCTTGTTGTTGGGACACCATCTTAATCACAACTGTAATTAAAACTGTAATTGTAAAAACTGTAGAACTGTTTCTAAAAGGTGACCTGTAGCAAGCAAGCACTGAATAAGACATGTACATAATTTTCTAGGTTTTCTTCAGAGGTATTACTGGCTCACAATTATATTTCTAAATGGGGATAATTTGCAGTTTCAAATCAATCAAAACATAACCTGCATTTGATTTGATAATTCAGTCACTTATATGCCGTTGACGGTGCGCCATGCATTGGTGGATGTTGTGGTGTACTCATGTATGCCAGTGGCGATGCGCCAAGCATTGGTGGATGAGATGGTGGTGGCTCATGTATACCGATAGTGGTGAGCCATGCATTGGTGGATGTTGTGGTGTACTCATGTATGCCTTTGGCGGTGCCCCATGCATTGGTGGGTGTAATGGTGGTGGCTTATGTATGCCTGTTTTGGTGCCCCGTGCATTGGTGGATGTTGTTATGTACTCATGTATGTCGGTGGTGGTGCCCCATGCATTGGTGGATGTTGTGGTGTACTCATGTATGCCAGGGGTGGTGCCCCATGGATTTGTGGATGTGATGGTTATGTCACATGTATGCCTGTGGTGGTGCCCCATGCATTGGTGGATGTTGAGGTGTAATCATGTATGTCAGTGGTGGTGTGCCATTCATTGGTGGATGTGATGGTTATGTATCTTGTATGAGGCTGGCGGTGCGCCATGCACTGGTTGATGTTGTGGTGTACTCATGTATGCCGGTGGCAGTGCCCCATGCATTAGTGGATGTTGTGGTGTACTCATGTATGCCGGTGGTGGTGCCCCATGCACTGGTGGATATTGTGGTCTACTCATGTATGCTGGTGGCGGTACGCCATGTGTTGCTGGATGTGATGATGGTGGCTCATGTATGCCGGTGGTGGTGCCCCATGCATTGGTGTATGTTGTGGTGCGCTCATGTATGCCGGTGGCGGTTTGCCATGCATTGGTGTATGTGATGGTGGTGTCTCATATATGCCGGTGGTGATGCCCCGTGCATTGGTAGATGTGATTTTGGTGTCTTATGTGTGCCTGTGGTGGTGCCCAATGCATTGGTGGATGTTGTAGTGTACTCATGTACGCCGATGGCTGTGCGCCATGCATTGGAGGATGTTTTGGTGTACTCAGGTATGCCGGTGGTGGTGCGTCATGCATTGGTGGATGTAGTGGTGTACTCATTTATGCCGGTATTAGTGCCCCATGCATTGGTGGATGTTGTGGTGTACTCATGTATGACGGTGGTGGTGCCCCATGCATTGGTGGATGTTGTGGTGTACTCATGTATGCCGGTATTAGTGCCCCATGCATTGGTGGATGTTGTGGTGTACTCATGTATGCCGGTGGTGGTGCCCCATGCATTGGTGGATGTTGTGGTGTACTCATGTATGCCGGTGGTGGTGCGCCATGCATTGGTGAATGTGATGGTGGTGTCTCATTTACATGTATTGTGGTGTACGATGTTGAGATGATTTCTTTACTTTAAACAAAACGTAAACCAGACATAGTGAAATTGATATTTCGAATCCACGTCATTTTATCTTGCAACTCAAAATTTAAGTCTTAGAATTTTATTCAACTTAGGATAAAAGTTGTTTAACAAACGATTATAGATTCAAATCGTTATTACTGGTTTGTATTGCAAGGAGGTAAGCGCAGCAGTTAGAACAGTGAAACAAGTGCACGTGCGGTACGTGATGAGCGTTAAGTTAGACCAACCAAACTTCTCGACGTTTTATTTAATGTGCACCCCCAAACCCCCGTAATACAAACAAAGAAAGTGATTTGAAATTATGATCGTTTGTTTAACAACTTTCATCTTAAGTTGAATAAAATTCTGAGAATTAAATGTTCAATTGGCAAGGTATAAAATTATAAGACATTTGCCATCGTAATTTCATTTTATTCGATTTATGTTTTTGTTTAAAGAGACATTCATCGGCACGCTTTAACGGCAAACGGACTGTAATCGCAGAATACCACGAGTGAGTCACGAAAGCGATGAGCAGTGATAAGCACATCACAATTTACAACATTCCCACCCACGGACGACAGTTTGTTTTAATTCATTTACATTGAATGTTCCATACACCTATGTCACTTTGGGTTTAACTTGTAATTTTAAATTTACAATGGGTTCTACCTGTATTGTATTAGCCGTTGATTATGTTTTAGCTATATTGTCTTACATAAATAAATCTGTAATTAATGAAAGAAAATTTTGTTTCGTTTTGTTTCAATAATGAATATTACCAGGTCTTACTTGGTTCACGCTAAATAAGAAAACATGCCTCTGTGCAAACACTTGTGATTGAGGTGCTTTCAATAGCTCTAATCCTTTGTTTCGGGGTTCGGCGACTGGGATTAGGTTGCGTAAGCGAGCGACCCGAAGCGAGCGACTGAAGCCCGCTTGGAGTTTGAGCACCCACCTATAGTGATGTGAAATATTCGTCGTGGGGACAGAAAGTCTTGAAATCCTATAGAGGTAGGACGACTTCAAGGATTCTTCGGAAGGGCGACAGAGGACCAGACAGGTAGGTGTTTCCATATCTATTTGGAAGAAAATGTGCATCTTCAAGGATATTTGTTTAATATACAGTGCACACTCATTCTCTCATAGTCACAGCCATTTAGGTACAGCTGGGAAAGGTTGATACTGGTTTCTGCATGTAAACGGAGTGTTAGTGTAGCCTAGTTGTTCAAGTGTTGGCATGTCATGTTCAGTACCATTGTTCTGAAATACTATGCCCCACGCCTACTTAACGCTGGAAAATTGTCCAAAATGGCAGAAAACCACACTTACTCGCTGTTGTTAATCCAATCTACATCCGAGAGAAATGTGATTACTGATGCTTATGCATGACTCATTTCTTTCAGACGCAGGAACCCTGGCACACTCTGGATTTGGTGTTGTGTCACTCTAAACCCTTCCACCTGGACTTTAGTACACTGACTTTCCGAGGGTCCGATGGGATGAGCTTTTGTCTCATGGTGGCTCCATTGTGCGTCTGCTCTCCGCGTAGCCCCCTGCCGAGCGTACATGGAGTAGGTTCGGTGCTAGGGCCTGACTGTACAGTCAGGATGGTTGTTACAGCAACCCAGCTAGTTTAGGGTTGGCACACTCTGTGGCCCCAGTCTTTTCAGCACCCCCAGTAGACCCAATGCTGACTGCACTTGACTGGTAGATTAGGGGTTAGTGTAGATAGGGCCCCCTTCGTGCATGCCCTGTACGATGCTATCTATAGATAGTATAACTTAGTGTTAACCCACCATTCCGTCCTTCAATAGGTAGTTCGAGACAAAGCAAGTCCCGGATGGTCACTTTGAAAGTCAGTGTACTGGCCACCTGCTGGTAAAGTATTCACTATTTCAGTTTAAAACTTAAATTAAATTTTGTTTTTCACGTCCCGACATATTTGCTTTGCATTTAAATGTAAGGGGATCGTCGAATAACCGAATGGTTAAAGCGTTCGCTCATGACGCTCCAGACAACCTATTTCGATTTCCCATATCTGAATGATGTGTGAAGCATATATTTGTTGTTTCTCCCCATGATATAGCTAGTATATTGCTGAAAGCGGTGTAAAAGGACACTCATGCAGTCATAATCTGTGTGAGAAGCATAAATTATGTAAAGTGTTCTTTGCCTTTTTAAGTAGAACCGTTGCTTACGCATGCAACTGTTCCTTTCAAACAATCTTTTGAATAAACCATAACATGCAATGCATCCTTGTTTATCATGACGTCTACTGCAAAATTACAACTTGAGTTTCATGTTTGAGATTTTACGTGTAGGCATATAAGTTGCATTTATGCACACAGTAAGTGCCAGTGATGTAAACTATATTCTCTGTACTGTTATGAACAGGGATGCCATCTACCTGGGGGCGGAAATGGACCCTGAAGTCCTCCAGAGGCAGGACGACTGCCAAGAAGATATTCCGTGGACAGAAGTGGATCAAGGTCTCTTCTGGCGGCAGGACAACGACCACAAAGCCGCCAGACTACCAGGAAGGCAAGTTCTCCAAACTATCTTTTGAAGACAACATACAATATATTCTTGTTGACAATGACGTCATGAGCAAGTTACAACTTGTGTTTCAGGTTACAGCGTTTTCCTGACCAAAAAGCATATGCTTTTAATATTTATTATCTATGTAGTAAGTATCAGTGATATGAAACATTAACCTGTTCGTTATCGTTACTATTAGGAACGTGGATGCCATCGTCCTGGGGGCGGAAATGGACCCTGAAGTCCCCCAGAGGCAGGACGACTGCCAAGAAGATATTCCATGGATAGACGTGAACCAAGGATTCTTCGGAAGAGTGACAGAGGACCAGACAGGCAGGTGTTTTCAACTCTATTTGGAAGAAAATATTTGTTTCATATATAGTGCACACTAATTCTCTCATAGTATACAGCCATTTAGGAGTGAGTGAGTTTAGTTTTACACCGCACTCAGCAATATTCAGCTATAAGGTGACGGTCTGTAAATAATCGAGTCTGGACAAGAAAATCCAGTGATCAACAACACGAGCATCGATCTGCGCAAATGGGAACCGATGACATGTTTCAACCAAGACGTCAGCGAGTCTGACCACCCGATCCCGTTAGTCGCCTCTTACGACCAGCATAGTCACAGCCATTTAGGTATAGATGGGAAAGGTTGATACTGGTTTCTGCATGTAAACGAAGTGTTAGTGTAGCCTAGTTGTTCAAGTGTTGGCATGTCATGTTCAGTACCATTGTTCTGAAATACTATGCCCCACGCCTACTTAACGCTGGAAAATTGTCCAAAATGGCAGAAAACCACACTTACTCGCTGTTGTTAATCCAATCTACATCCGAGAGAAATGTGATTACTGATGCTTATGCATGACTCATTTCTTTCAGACGCAGGAACCCTGGCACACTCTGGATTTGGTGTTGTGTCACTCTAAACCCTTCCACCTGGACTTTAGTACACTGACTTTCCGAGGGTCCGATGGGATGAGCTTTTGTCTCATGGTGGCTCCATTGTGCGTCTGCTCTCCGCGTAGCCCCCTGCCGAGCGTACATGGAGTAGGTTCGGTGCTAGGGCCTGACTGTACAGTCAGGATGGTTGTTACAGCAACCCAGCTAGTTTAGGGTTGGCACACTCTGTGGCCCCAGTCTTTTCAGCACCCCCAGTAGACCCAATGCTGACTGCACTTGACTGGTAGATTAGGGGTTAGTGTAGATAGGGCCCCCTTCGTGCATGCCCTGTACGATGCTATCTATAGATAGTATAACTTAGTGTTAACCCACCATTCCGTCCTTCAATAGGTAGTTCGAGACAAAGCAAGTCCCGGATGGCCACTTTGAAAGTCAGTGTACTGGCCACCTGCTGGTAAAGTATTCACTATTTCAGTTTAAAACTTAAATTAAATTTTGTTTTTCACGTCCCGACATATTTGCTTTGCATTTAAATGTAAGGGGATCGTCGAATAACCGAATGGTTAAAGCGTTCGCTCATGACGCTCCAAACAACCTATTTCGATTTCCCATATCTGAATGATGTGTGAAGCATATATTTGTTGTTTCTCCCCATGATATAGCTAGTATATTGCTGAAAGCGGTGTGAAAGGATACTCATGCAGTCATAATCTGTGTGAGAAGCATAAATTATGTAAAGTGTTCTTTGCCTTTTTAAGTAGAACCGTTGCTTACGCATGCAACTGTTCCTTTCAAACAATCTTTTGAATAACATGCAATGCATCCTTGTATAAGTTCCATTTATGCACACAGTAAGTGCCAGTGATGTAAACTATATTCTCTGTACTGTTATGAGCAGGGATGCCATCATCCTGGGGGCGGAAATGGACCCTGAAGTCCTCCAGAGGCAGGACGACTGCCAAGAAGATATTCCGTGGACAGAAGTGGATCAAGGTCTCTTCTGGCGGCAGGACAACGACCACAAAGCCGCCAGACTACCAGGAAGGCATGTTCTCCAAACTATCTTTTGAAGACAACATACAATATATTCTTGTTGACAATGACGTCATGAGCAAGTTACAACTTGTGTTTCAGGTTACAGCGTTTTCCTGACCAAAAAGCATATGCTTTTAATATTTATTATCTATGTAGTAAGTATCAGTGATATGAAACATTAACCTATTCGTTATCGTTACTATTAGGAACGTGGATGCCATCGTCCTGGGGGCGGAAATGGACCCTGAAGTCCCCCAGAGGCAGGACGACTGCCAAGAAGATATTCCATGGATAGACGTGAACCATGGATTCTTCGGAAGGGTGACAGAGGACCAGACAGGCAGGTGTTTTCAACTCTATTTGGAAGAAAATATTTGTTTCATATATAGTGCACACTAATTCTCTCATAGTACACAGCCATTTAGGTATAGATGGGAAATGTTGATACTTTTTTCTGCATGTAAACGGAGTGGTAGTGTAGCCTAGTTGTTCAAGTGTTGGCACGTCATGTTCAGTACCATTCTTCGAGTCCTCATTTAAATACTATGCCCCACGCCTACTTAACGCTTGAAAATTGTCCAAAGCGGCAAAAAACAACTCTTACTCGTTGTTGTTAATCCAATCTACAACCGAGAGAAATGTGATTACTGATGCTTATGCATGACTCATTTCTTTCAGACGCAGGAACCCTGGCACACTCTGGATTTGGTGTTGTGTCACTCTAAACCCTTCCACCTGGACACTGGCTTTCCAAGGGTCCGATGGGATGAGCTTTTGTCTCATGGTGGCTCCATTGTGCGTCTGCTCTCCGCGTAGCCCCCTGCCGAGCGTACATGGAGTAGGTTCGGTGCTAGGGCCTGACTGTACAGTCAGGATGGTTGTTACAGCAACCCAACTAGTTTAGGGTTGGCACACTCTGTGGCCCCAGTCTTTTCAGCACCCCCAGTAGACCCAATGCTGACTGCACTTGACTGGTAGATTAGGGGTTAGTGTAGATAGGGCCCCTTCGTGCATGCCCTGTACGATGCTATCTATAGATAGTATAATTAGTGTTAACCCACCATTCCGTCCTTCAATAGGTAGTTCGAGACAAAGCAAGTCCCGGATGGTCACTTTGAAAGTCAGTGTACTGGCCATCTGCTGGTAAAGTATTCACTATTTCAGTTTAAAACTTAAATTAAATTTTGTTTTTCACGTCCCGATATATTTGCTTTGCATTTAAAAGTAAGGGATCGTCGACTAACCGAATGGTTAAAGCGTTCGCTCATGACGCTCCAAACAAACCTATTTCGATTTTCCATATCTGTATGATGTGTGGAGCCGATATTTGTTGTTTCTCCCCGTGATATAGCTGGTATGCTGGTAAAAGCAGTGTGAAAACGACACTCATGCAGTCTTAGTATGTGCTGGAAGTATAAATTATGATACAGAATACTGTTTACCAAACGATCTTTCAAAGAAAACATAAAGTTCCTCCTTGTGTACAATGATGTCTACTGCCTAGTCACAACTTGATTTTGGTGTTTGAGATATGTTCTCGTGGAATCATATATTTTGCATTTATGCACACAGTACAAATGATGTAAAATATGTTTACCTTTATTATCAGGAGCGTGGATTCCATCGTCCTGGGGGCGGAAATGGACCCTGAAGTCCCCTAGAGGCAGGACGACTGCCAAGAAGATATTCCGTGGACAGAAGTGGATCAAGGTCTCTTCTGGAGCAGCATGTGGATGTTTCACTGTTCGGATATTTTGTGACAATGTACTCTGCGTGTCTACTACTGTAAACCCTCCAGTAGAATAGGTAGCGTTGCATACGTTGAGGGAACACGGTTCCAGAGGGGTTTTTTTCTCAGAAATATTTTTTATCTCTGGTTTTACGTGTCGGGCTTCAGTTACCTTTGACCTTGTTCAAATCTCAAATTTGATCAAGATCAATTTAGACACACATTCTGCGACAACAATGTTGGTGTTTATGTTCGAGGATTTGGTACTGTTCCATGTTGGGAATGATGACATTAATAAAACATAATCCGCACAGCTGGTCCAGTTGTACTTGTTTCTTTTGCTATTTTGTTTGTGAAACTTGTGAACTCGAGAATTGTTTTTGCCCATGGAAATCGGATGTGCACGACTTTATCTCCTTGTAGGGGTGCTTGTTTTTAGCCATATACTACCATGCACTGCTAAACACCGCCAACACAGAAACACATCACGAAACAAGCCCAACATTAAAACAATAGATCAATACACGGGGGTATTCTAATGTCTACAAACCAGAACTTACAATACGAAAGCCTATCAACATTACTAGGTCACATCGCACAGACCTTTAGTTCAATGTATGTACTAAACAATCCAGTGGTGTCTGTAGATGAGACAAGACATTAAATGAAAAGCTCCCACCAACACCCAACAGTCTAGAATATTACATTGCGCAAGTAAGCAACCAAGTGCATGTTTGCCAATCATATTCCTTAACCAGTTGACCATGGTTGGAGCATTTGTGATGGTCAGCGTATCCCTATTCTGGTGTTCTGATGTCGAGAGATGCTGCTCCCCATGGATTGGTTGAACTGACACAGAGTAAATGCAATAAAGTCAGTATGCCATCAGAGAGAGATCTATATCAAAGCAGATAAACTGAACAAATTGTAAGCTTCTGAATGTATCAAAGGTGATTAACAATTATCTGACAGACCATTTGAATAGCTACTACGAGAGCTTAGAGGCAGTTATCGATCGTGAAGCATAGTTTTCTAATACTTTGGATACCGCTATTTCATCAAATAGTTTAGGAATGTATAGCTCTTGTTAACCATAACATTGAAGTTTGTTTTTTTCTAAATTGTGTTAAACATGTGACACCAAATGAATTGTTTGTTAGTTCTCTGCTCTGTATAGGCACTAAAACTACAATGGTGGCCATCTTGGCAGCCATTTTTGAATTCTGGGTAATATCAAGTTATTCCATGTAACATGTTGTCACTCTAGAAGTAAACAGGAAACATAATCTCGTCTCAAAGAGTAAGCTGTAAAACATTATATTATCACGACATGACCATACAAAATCACCTGTTTTGTGCCACTCTAGAAGAAACAAGTGTCAAAAAACATAAAAAGTATCAACATTGGCCGTAAATGGACACATTCGGTGTTACTTTTTATGTAAATGTAACTGCCGAGAAGACAATTCAAAATGGCGGTCATTTTCATTATTTTCAAAAGCAAATATATGTCAAAAAACATATACACCCTTCAGCAATACACAAAAGTCACAATGACAGTGATCAGATTGATATTAGTAAAACTATCCACGATTAACTTTGAGATGTTGTCGGTCAGCAAACCAAATGTCATGAAAATGCTCACAGACCTCCACCACATAAAATGGCCTGTGAAAACCTGAGTATTAAAGGCCTTTTCATGAGCCAAAGACATCATACTTACTGAAGATATTGTCAAACATCTCAGTACTGGGGAGGCTACGACATCACATGTTTTGTGCCCGAGTCACCACTCTAAAAGATACAAGTGTCAAAAAACATAAAAAGTATCAACATTGGCCGTAAATGGACACATTCGGTGTTAATTTTTATGTAAATGTAACTGCCGAAAAGACAATTCAAAATGGCGGTCACTTTCATTATTTTCAAAAGCAAATATATGTCAAAAAACATATACACCCTTCAGCAATACACAAAAGTCACAATGACAGTGATCAGATTGATATTAGTAAAACTATCCACGATTAACTTTGAGATGTTGTCGGTCAGCAAACCAAATGTCATGAAAATGCTCACAGACCTCCACCACATAAAATGGCCTGTGAAAACCTGAGTATCAAAGGCCTTTTCATGAGCCAAAGACATCATACTAACTGAAGATAGTGTCAAACAAACTCAGTACTGGGGAGGCTACGACATCAGATTTTTCAGCTGCCTCCTCCTGTACTACTTCAATACCCTTGGATATAGCAAAGGGGTTCACCTATTACGGTGTCTTGTCAGGAGTCTCGATCACAAGGAATCGCGGCCAATACTCAATCGATGCAGAAGGTCTGTGATCAGTATCAATAGGGTCAATTTCAAGTGGACATTTTGGGCTCTTGGGCGGAATTTCATAGCCGTAAGCCATGGTTAGTGTAATATGGTTCATCATCAGAGTCATGAGCACACCGCAAAAAGCAAGTGGGTCTCCAACTTACAGCACCAAGGATACCCGGATGATCTACTCAGCAGAAGAATTAATATTAATATTTCTACCAGATTGGCCCATGAGCCATATTTACTACGAGGTCGAAAATATCGGGGTTCATATTTTTCATACGATGACCTAGGGGAAGATATTACTTTGTCATGGTGAGGTGATGTCGTGAGCAATGCAAGGACGCCACGTCTCCTTTATAACGTTGCGTTCTAAATGAGGCCATTGTGGGTAACCAGCCCATGTTTGAAAGTTGAGTTTGGTAATAGATAGGCACACTAGTGCCGAAATATCTGTATATCCCTCGCTTCCGTTCGGGGAATACCAACATTCCAATTTGTGTCGTAAACATAGTTTCACATTAATTAGCAACAGCCTTAACAATAATAAGCGTATTGTATCGTGCTTACGCCAACTTGCAGGGTGTATTGCACTCTGTAGAGTACGGGAAATTGACGGGGGCTGTTTGGAAATAACACTATGCAATTTGTGTCAGCGGTTTCTGGAAATCAAATTACGAGTTACTGGAGAAGCGATAGATTTAATGCCTTTCAAATACACGACACGTTGTACCACGGGGCGTTCAGATCAGATGTGATTTCATTCCGACTTTAAACACGTTTTCTTTCAACATAACGGTTCCGGTGACTTTTATTTTCTATGCAGTCATTCTTGTGAATTGGTGGATGTTTTGGTGTACTCATGTATGCGTGTGGCGGTGCACCATGCATTTGTAGATGTGATGGTGGTGGCTCATATATACCGATGGTGGTGCCCACTGCAATGGTGGATGTTGTGGTGTGCTGATGTATGCCGGTGGCGGTGCGCGATGCATTGGTGGATGTTGTGGTGTCCTAATGTATGTCGGTGGCGGTGTCCCATACTTTGGTGGATGTTGTGGTGCACTGAGGTGTGCAGGTGCCTGTGTGCTATCCATTGGTGGATGTGATGGTGGTGTCTCATGTATGCCGGTGGTGGTGGACCATGCATTGTTGGATGTTGTGGTGTGCTCATGTATGCCTTTGGCGGTGCACCATGCATTGGTGGATGTTGTGGTGCACTCATGTATGCCAGTGGCGGTGCACGATCCATTGGTGGATGTTGTGGTGTACTCATGTATGCTGGTGACGGTGCGCCATGCATTGATGGATGTTGTGGTGTACTCCTGTATGTCGGTGGCGGTGTGCCATGCATTAGTGGATGTTGTGGTGTAGTCATGTATGCCAGTGGCGTTGTGCCATGCATTGGTGGATGTGATGGTGGTGGCTCATGTATGCCTTTGGTGGTGCCCCATGCATTGGTGGATGTTGTGGTGTACTCATGTATGCCAGTGGTGGTGCGCCATGCATTGGTGGATATGATGGTGCTGTCTCATGTATGAGGGTGGTGGTGCCCCATGAATTAGTGGATGTGATGGTGGGTGTCTCATGTATGCCAGTGGTGGTGGACGATGCATTGGTGGATGTTGTGGTGTACTCCTGTATGCCGGTAGCTTTGCCCCATGCATTGGTGGATGTTCTGGTGTCCTCATCTGTGCCAGTGGCGGAGTGCCATGCATTGGTGGATGTTGTGGTGTACTCCTGTATGCCGGTGGCTTTGCCCCATGCATTGGTGGATGTTCTGGTGTCCTCATGTGTGCCAGTGGCGGAGTGCCATGCATTAGTGGATGTTGCGGTGTACTCCTGTATGTCGGTGGCGGTGTGCCATGCATTAGTGGATGTTGTGGTGTACTCATGTATACCGGTGGCGATGTCTCATGCATTTTGAATGTGATGGTGGTGTCTCAAGTATGAGGGTGGGGGTGCCCAATGCACTGGTGAATGTTGTGGTGTACTCGCGTATGCCGGTGGCGGTGCGCCATACTTTGGTGGATGTTGAGGTCTACTCATGTATGCCTTTGGCGGAGCACCATGCATTGGTGGATGTTTTGGTGTCCTCATGCATGCCCTTGGCGGTGCACCATGTACTGGTAGATTTTGTTGTGTACTCCTGTATGCCGGTGGCGGTACGCCATGCATTGGTGTATGTGATGGTGGTGTGTCATGTATCAGGGTGGTTGTGCCCCATGAATTAGTGGATGTGATGGTGGGTGTCCCATGTATGCTAGTGGCGGTGGACGATGCATTGGTGGATGTGATGGTGTACTCATGTATGCCGGTGGCTTTGCCCCATGCATTGGTGGATGTTCTGGTGTCCTCGTGTATGCCGTTGGCGGAGTGCCATGCATTAGTGGATGTTGTGGTGTACACATGTATGTCGGTGGCGGTGTGCCATGCATTGGTGGATATTGTGGTGTACTCCTGTATGCCGGTGGTGATGTGTCATGCATTTTGAATGTGATGGTGGTGTCTCATTTATGAGGGTGGGGGTGCCCCATGCAATGGTGAATGTTGTGGTGTACTCACGTATGCCGGTGGCGGTGCCCCATGCAATGGTGAATGTTGTGGTGTACTCACGTATGCCGGTGGCGGTGCGCCATGCATTGGTGTATGTGATGGTGGTGTGTCATGTATGCCGGTAGCGGTGTGCCATGCATTGGTGGATGTTGTGGTGTACTCATGTATGTCAGTGGCGGTACGCGATGCATTGGTGGATGTGATGGTGGTGTCTCATGTATGAGGGTGCTGGTGCCCCATGCATTGGTGGATGTTGTGGTGTACTCGTGTATGCCGATGGCTTTGCCCCATGCATTGTTGGATGTTCTGGTGTCCTCATGTATGCCGGTGGCGGTGCGCCATGCATTGGTGGATTTTGTGGTGTACTCATGTATGCTGCTGGCGGTGCGCCATGCATTGGTGGATGTTGTGGTGTACTCATGTATGTCGGTGGCGGTGCGCCATGCATTGGTGGATGTTGTGGTGTACTCATGTATGCCCTTGGCGTTGCGCTATGTATTGGTGGATGTGATGGTGGTGGCTTCTTTATGCCTGTGGTGGTGCCCCATGCATTGGTGGATGTTGTGGTATATTCATCTATGCTGGTGGCGGTGCACGATCCATTGGTGGATGTTGTGGTGTACTCCTGTATGTCGGTGGCGGTGTCTCATGCATTGGTGGATGTGATGGTGGTGTCTCATGTATCAGGGTGCTGGTGCCCCATGCATTGGTGCATGTTATGGTGTACTCATGTATGCCGGTGGCAGTGCACCATGCATTAGTGGATGTTGTGGTGTACTCGTGTATGTCGGTGGCGGTGTGCCATGCATTGGTGGATGTTGTGTCCTCATCTATACCGGTGGCAGTGCGCCATGCATTGGTGGATGTGATGGTTGTGTCTCATGTATGAGGGTGCTGTTCCTACATGCATAGGTGGATGTTGTACTGTACACATGTATGTCGGTGGTGGTGCCCCATGCATTGCTGGATGTTGTGGTGTCCTCATGTATCCCGGTGGTGGTGCACGATGCATTGGTGGATGTTGTGGTGTACTCATGCAGAAGAAAAAAAATGTTGATTTACAAAACTTTACAAAATTTAAATGTCACATTTACAAACATTTACAACGATTGTAAATGTGATCTTTACAATTCTTGTAAATGTTTGGATATTTAATTTACCGCTACCTCTTTCAATTTTGCCATGTCTCAAGAATCCCAATGACTCTTTAAACTTATTAATTTATTATTTCTTTTGTTCTGTTAGAGTTCTTACTGTTGACATGCATAATGGATCTTGCATGTGACATATTTATTCATGAAAACTGAAGAAATAAGCCATATTTTGTGTAGTCCATTTGTGCTTTATATCAATGCAACTGCGTCTGGTGCGTGAAAACATGAAAGTTCATGTGTACGGCCAGCATTGATCCATATACCAAATACTTGTGCCTGTTAAAACAGATGTCTTGCCTTTGTTCGAGATCATCATCCCAAGCTCATTCCGATGATTTTACCACTCTACTCCATGGGAACTATATGCATTCTCTAAATAACACCTGTCACTAGACCTTTTATGTTGGTGCTCATTAACGGTGTTATGCAAGTGGCGTATTCAAGAAATCTCATAAACATGTCAATAGATAATTGATTGTGATGTCAGTACGCGTAGATTGGAGCAAGTAGTCAAATGAATTAATAAAAATCACTGTGTAACAAGATTTATATAATCATTTACAAGAATTATGTTACAGAATATTTAAATGGTGCGTCCCGGTCTATCATTTGTTTGTTTATGTTCGGCGTACATAAATTTTTAATTTATTATTCATACATAAAACAGAACTTACATAACTGGTGACTTTCATGAATATAAGAAATTCTTAAAGTGCTACACAATCATACATCAGCAGTGTCAACAGTGATAGTTCACTTCATACACAACTGACCCAACAAGATGGGAAAAAACTTTTCCATACTCTGTTATGGTCTTCCTTTCTGCTTGAAGATGGTTTTTTTTGTCTTAAGTCTATGGTTACTTCGGTGAGCATCCACAATTTTACCATCAAGACACCAAAAATAATCATCTTACCAATAGCATTCTCGTAAATGCTCCATATTGATACAATTAGTTTGTATGTGTGGAATGCACTTTACAAAGGTAAATAAACCAAAGTTCTAATACAAGATTAGCATATGACAAACCACGAGGTTAATTCTTCAATCATATATAGTATCAAATCTAAAAGAAGCAGTGACGATGAGGTAGGCAGATCTTAAGATGGACAGATTATTAAGATCAGATAATTCACTATTTCCATATAAGATTGTCTTCAAGCTTTACCCATGTTCGTTATTCAAATTTATATACATATGTGACAACACATGCTGTATTTAAATTTTGTATTGTATGTTGTATGGTACCGGTGTCGATATAAACTGTAAAGCTGTTCACAATCCCATGTCATTTTTTACCAATTAAAAGCAAACACAATAATCAAGCACAAAAATGAGATGTGTAAATCATTCCCTCTGCTGGTGATGGCTGTGTGGGATTAATTAAACGACCAAACCCAGTTGAGCATGCCTTATAATTCTCTTACTCTTAAAATAAACAACTTTAGTCCAAAGAGGATACCACTAGTGGGATTATTTGGCCGATTTGAGTTAGTGTTTTGATAACGCTTAGTCTTGATGAACAATGGTCTATTTCAACAACATGGTCAATTGGTAAAATTCATATTAAAGTGACATACCTTTATTTACATGTTTCTCAAACCGTTGTGTACACGTGAACTGTCCAGTGTATTTCTTGGTTGGAGAAGTTACAGAAAGGAAGAGTAACTCAAAGTAATTTGATGACCTTTTGAGATCTAAATACATATATGAACACCCGATGGGAAAATGCAGTTGATCATTGCACGCCAACATACGGACATTTTTGCTATCGTGAATTTGAGACTTTACATCTACAAAGCCGTTCAGAATGTCTGTCAGCGATATTTCCTCAGAGGGCACATTCAGCTCAGGTGAGTATATTGCAGATGATGCAAGTATATTATTTGTAAAATCAGTAAGGCAACCCTGATGATGCCATGTGTTCCTTCAGCAGCATGGTTGTTGAGAAATCTTACACTCAAGACTACCATTTCATTTAGCAGGGAGCTCAATATACAGAGTCGTAGAGTATCCCTGCCATTCAGTAGGTGTTTAGTATATTTAATCACGATATGAGAACAACAGCCCGACTAATTGGCTGATCAAAGGTTTATTACATGTCATAAATATCCTTCCTGGGACTTAATCAGGCTATGGGGGTGCAATATATTCCCCAGGTAACACCAGCTGTTTTTGTGGTTGAGCTGAAGGATTACCTGTTGCATGTAATTTCAATCATAATGTATAATCAGTATAAGACTGATTTTGGACATATTCTTACAGATGTAAAATGTTCTGTTTTATGTTTTAAGAGATAGGTTTCATCAAAAACAACAATGACGGAGCAATACAGACTAATCCCAGTATTCATGCATATACGTATTTTGGGTTCCCATATCACACGTCATTATATGGATGGAACAGTGACTTTAATAGATATATCCTTTTAAAAATCGCTAAGGCATTTCAAAATCAAATTTACAAACACAAATATATTTTAAAAACTAAATTGATTGTTTATTCCTTTGTAAATGTTTATAACGTTTTCAGACAAGATATTCTTATACGATGTTGTATTAGCAGTAATTCGACTTTATTTAAGACTTTAGTTGTAATACCTGCTAGTCATTTTGTTAGGTTTTTCAAAATGCTAATTGCATTTTCCCCATGAATTTACTTTCACAGACAACTGTGAGGCAGGCTCTACGGAATGCTGAGTCTGTAGAAGGAATGACTCTAAATCCACAACAGACGTAAGAATATACTTTAATATGGTATAAACATATTTATTTCCAGAAGGGGATTTGGATTGGTAAACAAGCAATATATTGCTTATGTTAATACCGCTCCAGGATACAAGTAACTTATATACAGCAGTCGTGAGGAGAAAAGCATGCAAATATCAAACAATAAACAATAGCTCTCTGTGAATGTAACAATCAAAAAGTGATAATATAGCCACTTATAACATTAAGATCATTAATGTCGGAAGTGCAGTTTCATTTTACTATTACAACACAAATCTGCCTGAGAGTACAATGAAAGAATGGATAGATTCTAATAGTTTGTGATTATCGTTAGCAGATCCACTAGAGTGGCCGTATAGTATTGATTTGATATCACATCCTTTGATATAGAAGTGCATTTTGTGTCTTATGTCAGAGTAATTTATGCACGAAAGAAAATAGTGAATTGGATCTTCGTAAGAGTAGCCACAAGAACAAGACGGATTTGAAGATAAAAATCGTTCATATTTGTGTGCGTTTAAATCACTGCAACCGAGCCTGAGCCGCGAATGAATAATCTGACAGAATCTTGATCCTGAGTTTAAATTAAAGTAGGTTTGATTATTATATGACACACTAATTTTTTTCTTAAAACTACCCAGAGTAGCCGATTCTCTATGATCAGTAGACAAAGAATTCCACAATCTTACAGTATCTGGGAGAAATGACTTAGCATAAATTGTACTTTTGCTATCGATAGTTTGGAGCTTCAAACGATGTCGAAAACTGTAGTTTGCTGTGCCAGATACATTAGGAGGGACGAGATTGCTCAAATATTTTGGAGTGAAATTATTAACCATCTTATAGAAAAATGTTAGTTTTTGGATGTGTCTACGAGTACATAGTGGTTGGAAATTTGTCTCATCATAAATTTTCTTATGCCTCGTACCGCGAACAGCACCGCAAATAGTTCTGAGTGCATCAAGATTAAGTTTTTCAAGTGTTAATGCTTGCTGTTTGGTACAGTTGTCCCAGATGTGACAACAGTAGTCGAAAATAGGCAAAATAAATGTATGTACATTGTTTGCAACGTATTCCGTGAAAGACGATATTTTAAACCTCTAAGACAGTTTACCATGGGTGCGACCTTTTTAGCGATGCAGTTAACATGGTCTGTCCAGGAGCAGTCAGACCCGTGAAGGTCCCGGGCTAGAATAGGCCTTCAGCAACCCATGCTTGCCATAAAAGGTGACTATGCTTGTCGTAAGAGGCGACTAACGGGATCGGGTGGTCAGACTAGCTGACTTGGTTGACATATGTCATCGGTTCCCCATTGCGCAGATCGATGCTCATGTTATTGATCACTGGATTGTCTGGTCCAGACTCGATTATTTACAGACCGTCGCCATATAGCTGGAATATTGCTAAGTGCGACGTAAAACTAAACTCACTCACTCACTCAGGAGCAGTCATGCTGTAAAGTAAGTCCCAAATGTTTATGGCTATTAACACCATTAATGTTATAACCCTTCATTGTTAAATTTAGTTTTGGGCTTGGCCGCACTTTACGAGAGAATTGTATAGAATCTGTTTTATTGGGATTAAATGTAACTTGCCATTTGTCGGCCCAATCAGAAATTTTACGAAGATCATTATTAAGACACAGAGCAGTTTCGGCAGGATCGTCTATTATAGCATCAAGTGATGTGTCATCTGCGAAGAGACGGATATTGCTGTTAATTCCTTCAACAATGTCGTTGACATAAACTATAAACAGCAGGGGTCCTAGGACAGAGCCTTGTGGAACGCCGGCTGAGAGTGATCTTTGGTCAGACGTATAACCAGTTATAACAACTCTTTGAACTCTGTTGTCTAGATAACTCTCAAACCATTTCAACAAATTACCCCCGATACCATAACGTCTTAGCTTGTGTATAATACCTTTATGCCAGACCTTGTCAAAAGCCTTACTCACGTCACAAAATACAGCCCTAATTTCCTTATCTCTATCGACTGCACTCGCTATAAAGTCATACAGGTACGCTAGTTGATTTACTGTTGAATCACCTGGCACGAAACCGGATTGTAAGTATTTAATTATCCCTAAAATGATTGAATACGTGTTTGAAAATGCATCGTTCAAAAGTCTTTGCTACACAGCTTGTTAGTGCGACTGGTCGATAGTTACAGCATTCATTTATACTGCCTTTTTTGTGAATAGGAACAACTAATGCCTCCTTCCAAATATCGGGAAACACTTTGTTCTTTAATGATATATTAAAAACTTCAGATAAGGGAACTGCTAATTCTCTTGCATTCATTTTCAGGAATTTGTTGCCAATACCATCTGGGCCTGTTGCTTTAGTGGTGTCAATAGAGAAGAGAATATCGTAGATTTCTTGCGAACTAAGTGTTAGGTCACATAATGGATTATCTACCGCTGAGTGAATTTCGGGAATATCCCTGTTTGGAGCATCTACTCTTGCCTGATCTGCAAAGAAATCATTCATAATGTTTGCTGTTTCAGCACTGTCATCGTATAGTTTGTCGTTGTGGATTATCGAAGGAAAAGTGTTAATATTGGTGATATGTTTACTTTTTACATAATTCTTAATATGATTTAAATACAGTAACTGCAAGAGTTTCAATGCATTAAACCATTCAACAAGTAAAACTTCAGGTTCTTCTACAATAACCTCGACATGAATTTATCTTCACTGTGCTGACAATACATTTAGAATTGTATTTTTTAGGTTGGAAACAGGACAGAATAAGGACGCTAAGGCAGCTCTCCCTGTTATTCCGCACGCTGAGTTTCAAGGTATTGCAGTTCTGCTTAATGCTCTGTCCTATATGCATCAGTGCACAACAATAAATGAGCACAACCCACTGTCATATAAATAAGAATGCTCATTTCTTGAGCTCCAAACAGTAAAATTATGTAACAAACTGTGATGTTCATGGGCGATTTTGTTCAACCGTTTGAATCGGGTGCATGTGTTTGGTGACGACTTCTTGCTATAATTCTGTAATCACTCTATAATATACGTCAGTTTTATTGAAACATAAAGTTTCTGTCAGGGTACTGTATTTTGTTTGCTGCAGTGGCTATGACAAGATGTTTGCAGACAAAAAAGGAAACCGCCTCAAGAAAGAAAAACAACCAAAACAAACACAATGATGTCACGAGAAGACGTTCCAGAAAAACTACAGTAAGTAAACATGAAAACCAATTTAAGTAGCTTTCGGGAATCAAGAATTAGATGACATTTTTTTAAGAGGAAATTGTCTGCTTCATATGCTGATACGCCGATGGCTCATAAGGTGGGGCCCATAGTGTGTTCAGAAAGATGATGTGTTTGATGGGCATTTTAGAAGTATGGCGAGTCACAAGAAAGAAAGATTCTTTATGGATAACAACTTTTTGTACTGTATATGATGCGTCGTTTCACTATGGATTGATATACCGTTGTCAAACAAAATCATATACACTATGTTGTTATCCATAAAGAATGTATGTAGAGATGTTGGGTTTTGTAAACCCATCTCTGAATTTGCGTTCGATCCAATAAAAAATCATCTCAGTAGAGATGGTGAACGACTGGAAACTATAATTCGTCCAAGTACAAAGCAGGACTTGAAACTGACAAGCGTTTGCACTAGTCTCCGTGAGATCCAGTCATCCGAGAAAAACGGATGTAGTTTCTTTGCAACCCATAGACACAACTGTTGAAACAACTTCTTCCCCCAGCGCTGGGGGAAATTTAGTGAATCGCTTTAACTCCGAATTCGTGGGTTTTTTCCATCGCGTTTTTTTTTCTTTATAGGTTGAATTGGCATTTCTTATGATTTGTTTCGGTAACTGCATACCAAAAGGTATCAGAATCTGCAAAGTTGTGTTGTCCTTTTCCATGTGACCTTTTAGAAAGTTTCGTTCCATGAGATAACCTATCAAAATAATGCAACATATCAATAATGCCCTATGTTCCAGGGTGGGCAGTTCTCTCTTGATGTTTCTTTTTCTTTGGGAGCAGTGTCTGGCCAGCACTGTGTTGCACCATGTTCAGTTTATTAATTTGCGTCTCCAGTCCAACATGAAATTTATCATCTCGAAAACGTTGGGATGGGCTTTTCCAACAAGTTACTTCAACCTCCCATGCCAACCTCCAACCTGTTATTTGTCCAGGGCACATTCCTGAAGGTTATTGTTTAGTTATGTTAAATATAGCAGCATGTGTTAACCGCAACTAGCCCGTGTACAACAGGTGTAGTCCCACGAAGCCTAAAATTATTCAGTTGGCTTATGGGACTTCATGCCTCAATGATTTTATGGGATTATGGTGGATTGTTGCTTGGCTGACCACAGAAAGGAAGAATCAACAGAAACAACAAAAATCAAATATGATTGTGAAATATTTCAAAAGGTGACCTATCCCATCTGTATCACTGGTACTATTGGTAATAGTTGGATCGACCACATGATTCATAGCAACATATACTGTCATGTGTTATGTTATCACAACACAATCTCTATCATTTAGCATATTATCAGAGGTAACAAGGTGATATTGTTTATGGTTATTGTTATTCACTGTTCTCAAACACGAAATAAGTGGGATACTGAGTCGGAATTCTTTTCTAAACAGCTTGCGCATAGTGAAAGACACACTCATGCATCTTCACTCCACCGAACACTGTAGTAAGAGCATCAGCATCCTACCCCTAACAGAGTAACCCCTGTCCACTGAACAGTGGTCTGTCCCACTCTTATTTCACGCCCTAATTACCTCATTAATTATGTCGAGGGGTCAAACTGTAATTAGCCTTTGGTATTTATTAGGTGTGAATTTGAGGCCTTGCAGACCGTTTTACCATCACCCACCAGTTATCTCCCCTTGTGGATCTTTACAAATTGTAAATGTCTTGTAAACATCATCTTTCCAAAATTGTAAATGTCTTGTAAACATCATCTTTACAAAAGATTTACAAGCTTGTAAAGGTGAACTTTTTTTCCAGTGTTAGCAATGAGGAAAAAAGTCTTTTCGCAATGTCAGAGCTACCAGTTTGGAGCTGACAGGGACTCTCCTTTATGTGCCAGGATTAAAAAAAGCAATTACTGGCTTATCCAAGGGAGACTACTCTGTACAGTGAATTGTTGCACCTTACACCACTAAAGAACTCAAGCCTAACTTGACAAGTAACGGAAATAAGAGTAGACCTGTTGCGATTCATCCATGTATTCCCTGAACTGGAACATATCCCTTCTTAAATTCGTTTTTTTATTTGCGATGATTGAAACTGAATTGCTATTGATAAATTTACTACAACATTTTACTTGAATTCAGGTGTTACTGGTCAAATCAAAATATGCAGTGGAATATCCAAACCTGGTAGATAACATTCAACACCTGTTGTGCATTTAATTTGACAATTATGTGCCCACTGCAGCAGGTTATTGTCTGGACAAAGTAACACTGTCAGATTGGTCAAAATATTTCAAAGAATTTATTTCATTTTTTGTTAAACTGAAAAAAAATGTATAATACACAAACTGAGGACTTGTTACTGTATTCGTTAAAATATAATAAACATCACTGGGAATTCACTGTGCATATGTAGCAGCTCAAGCGTAAAGCTTACTCATGCAGATTAAACAATATTTGATGTGATGTTCCTGAACTGGTATATCATGGATACACTGTTGTCATGCTAAGGATCACTGTCAGGGAAGATCTGATACTGATGCACCTGATCCTCACCAAACCAAGGGAAACAACTCATGTAAAGAGCATCACCTTGGCCACCTGTCATGAGTGAGTGAGTTTAGCTTTAGTCTGCTTTTGGCAATATTCGAGCAATATCAAAGTAGGGGACACCACAAATAGTCTTCACACATTGTGGCCATATGGGGAATCAAACACGGGTCATCGGCGAGATGGCCAAAAGTTTTAAGTATGAGGCTACTTCACTGCCCCACCTGCTATTAAACCACACACATAAAGCATCAATGTACATTTTTTCAGACAATACAAGACAAAGGTCACACAAAAACACTACAAAATATTGCACAATTTCAGCTTAGATTAATTACAAGTAAGCAAAACGAATACTTTGTTACATCAGTTCTATTTGAAAATAGCACAGACTGTCACTAAAATGATTTTATTTGGACTCAGTTTGGAACGACAGAGAGACGAACAATCCCAACTGAACAAAAATATGTGCAACTTTTTGTGCAACGTCTCAAGACACAAAGACCAGCTATCAAAAAAGATACCTGCTATTCAAGCAGTGTTTTCAGCAATAAGTACTGAAGATGTCCACCATGGCACAGCTCCGTAAAAAATCTAAAACAACATCAGGAAAAAACACTGCTAAATTCACCATAAACTCATTTACACTGGCCAACTATCTCAATCACAGCATCAACAAAACAAATATAATCTCACATTCAGTATCAAGATCATTTATCATTTCACCATTAACCACATTAATAAATATGATTAAGTTACACAATATAAGTATGTCTAGTCTTGATGTATAAGCAACTAGGACTTATATTATATATTCCTAACAACTCTTTGATATGGAGACAGGTGCCCTGAGTAATGTTTAACAAGACACAAACACTGGGCAACCACTGAGACCAAGACATTACCTTCCTAGTGTATACTCCATTGTGCTATAACCAATGGTTTCATCTTACTGTGTTAAAAGGTTTACAATCACATTCTCCCACCTTGTCTTGTGTTTTAACATTTCTTATAAAATATATTATCACATATATATATATAATCTTTAACACCTGGAAACCACAAACATGGACGTGTACACAGTAATGTCAAGGTAAATCTTTTCAACTGTGCCAAAAATGACTATTTTTAAAAAGAAAAAAATAAAAGCAAAATCAATCTTGAATATATTGTGTATTTCTCATAGCCTAATATAAAGATAATTTAAATATATATTAACACAAAGGACATTTTAATGAATGGTTTAGATATGCATCTTCAAGTTATCATGACAAGAGTGGCAAACAAACAAAAACATGCCAATATCAATGCCACTCCCTAACAATACAATTACATAAATAGTGACATACACATGGACTGGGTGCAAAAATAATAATAAGGGTAATAGTCCGATTACATGGTGCTTATATCCAGGCACCTTGCCTGGTAATGGCGCTACGTACATAACTATCCCCGGTCATAGGACACTATTGTACTTTCCAATATGTTTTCAACTCCCTGGGGATCATACAGCCATGATGCCTATTAGGCGCATTGAACTAAACACTCTCACTGTCAGCAAATCCTCACGGCTACCCATTTTACAGTTGGGTAAACCAAGGTGCCTCCACTGGGGATCGAACCCAGGACTTTTTACCACTGCACCAACGAATTACCACTGCACCAACATGCTCTACAAAACAAAATGTGAGACAGCTTACAAAGAATTGTTTAAGGCAAAGAAACTCAGTTTAAAGATTTAAAAGTACATGTAGTTGTGAAGTTACCAGCAAAACTCTGCATATACTCTAGAACTAAGTTAGATAAATTGACAGAATTTGGGGGAAGGTATGCTATACTTATATAAATCAATTGAAATGATCTTCACAAAAAATGGTCATTTACAGTGCTATAAACCTTTTATGTAAAAAAATGTTAGACAATGCATTACACGTCATGTCATATAAGTGAGTGAGTTTAGTTTTACGCCACTTTTAGCAATATTCCAGCAATATTACGGTTAGGGACACCAGAAATTTTCACTCATTGTACCCATATGGGGAATCAAACCCAGGTCTTCGGTGTGATGAGACTCCCCTGCCGCTGTTACTTAAATACAGCTGTCAACCATATGTTATGTTATATGATATACCAAGAATGTTTAATAAAAAGTTGCTTATTTTAGAGCTATAAACTTCTTATGTGCGTACATATTATATTTATGTAAATGTATTATTTATCATGTAGATAATAAAAATTACTGTCCCAAAGAATGCACAAACGTAAATGACATTTTGCAGCATGATCCTTCTTCGGTTATTTGCCAGTTAACATTTTAGCATTAACTGTACCATATTAAGAACATTAACTGCCAATTGTCTACAACTCGTTGATCTTTGAACTACATACCCCTGCAAAACAACCAGGTTGTTCTTACACCCATCCAAAGGTCCAACTTATGGGATCTAACCGCACTTCCTTATGAAAGATGAGAACATTATGATGTGAAATTTGCATGTGTACAATTTTTATTTTCTAAGGAGAAAAAAAGAGGGAAATGGCTAGAAATAAACACTAACAACTGTGTGATACGAGATGATTGTTTTAAGGTGATTTATCAGCCTGCCTGAAAACCATAAAAATCAAGAATAACACCCCCTGCACATGTACAGGGCTACTTTAAAGTGCATGTGCACCCTATGCATTGTGCTTAGGAGTTGTGATGAAGTGAAATGG
Source organism: Haliotis asinina (assembly GCF_037392515.1). Classification (NCBI taxonomy): domain Eukaryota; kingdom Metazoa; phylum Mollusca; class Gastropoda; order Lepetellida; family Haliotidae; genus Haliotis; species Haliotis asinina. The sequence continues at coordinate 48,279,071 of NC_090281.1, forward strand.
CGGTGTGTTCATAAAATGTTGTCTGACTCAGCATTCTGCAGATGAGGGAACAAGAGTTAGCTTTGAAATGTCATGTAAATAATAAAAGAAGTGGCTATTAAAAACACTTTCCATATATTCAAATGCTATTCAAGAATTTTCTGTACTGATATGAGGTTATTCAACTGATCGAAATATTTTATTAAATCTTGACATTTGATGGCACTTCTCTAACATACAGGAATTTGATAGGAGAGCATACAATCTTATTTTGTCATTCAAGTCTTGTTTTCACTAAATGAACTTTTCTATCACTATGCACCTACATTGAATGCACTTCATCACAAGGGAGGGAACTGAGAGTGGGTGGGAGAGCACCCAATGGAGATTGAAACATTTTGGGAAAATAAATGTTACAAAACAATTATGCAACATGGAGAGTGGGTGAGTTTAGATTTTAGCCAACAAAACTACAGTGGGGGACACCCAAAATGGGCTGCACACCTTGTTCCCATGTGGGGTATCAAGCCTGGGTCTTTGTTATGACAAGCCAATGCTTTAACAACTAGGTTACCCCACCGTCCCCGCTAGTTCAAACCCAGTATCATGTTTCTGACGGGCATAAGGAGTGGAACTATACAGAGAGAAATTGCTATATCTCATATGATTGTGATACCCTACAGGCCCTCATGTCAATGCAAGGATTAAAGGGGCACTGATGCGGAGCGAATAATGTTTCTCGCCAACGGTCTAATTACGGAACCAAACTACAAATTGGTCAGCGCCCGCTCTTTCGACCGTGACGGACAAAGGAACAGAATATTAGCAGAATTTCTTCACCCAAAAGAGTCAGGAGGCCGGATGCCCATCATATGCCATTATTTAAAAATATCCATGGTATTCCTTGTCTGATCGTAACAAAATATCCCAGCAGTGTAGTTTTTTTCGGATGCTTGGATGGTATAGTTACTCAATTTGATCATATTTCTCTGTTTTTAACCTCGATATTCAATCATGTTACATGAAAATATGATGTCTACAGGCACGTAGCAAGCCATTTGTTTCACTCCAGAAGATTGCAAAGCTTCATATTTAGGTAATTTTGAGTGTTGGTTCAGCTGTGATAGCAAATATCATACGTAAATTTCGGTAGCTATGGTAGCTACAATGGTTTATTATTTATGATAATAAAAACACACAGTTGATTTATTTGAATTCATAAACAATAAACGACGACTTTGCCTTTGGTAGAGAAATCTGAAAATTTTCTTACGTAAACCTCCCCCCCTTATTTCACCTATTTACCCAAGTACACAGCAAATGCTTGTATGTATTACTTATGTAACGAAATTCCGTTGGTATCCTCAAAACAGTTTCGGCCCATAAGTGTTTTCAGGCTGCATGCGACACAGAGATTACATCTTCCTTGCTGTAACTCGCGTTTGATGGTGTAAACCTACACGTGTTATTTGTCATCATTCTCTGGATGGTCAATTAATGAATTTATAACAGGTATAATTAGTAGTAACACCATTCAGGTTACTCAACAAAGGTTCCCATTTGGCTTTTCTCCTGTCTGGAGTAAATACTCAACATTATAAATTAAGGTCTGTAGCGGCAAATGTATTGCATGTTATGTAATATGTGCATGTAAGTGATGCAAGAGGGTTTATCAGCTGAGTTACAAAAACAAACATCGATCAAAGGATTAACCGATAACACACTGACTGATTAATTACTTTTGTCAAAAGGTAGTGTGTGTAGATGACTACACCCTGTCGTAAAGTGCGATTGTAAAAACAACATCCTTCCTTCAAAGAATTAACCACCCTTGCGTTGATTGATTGATTGCTCATTATTGGTTAACTAAATTACTTAGAATAGCGGACATCATAGAATTAGTTGTCAGGTGTGCTATCTTGGGTGACCAGTGAGAGGTTTATCAGGTTTTCACCAACGAAAGACGTGAAACGATGTGTTACTTTTTCGCAAATTAGACAGTTGTGTAAGACACGCGACACAGAGCAGGATTATTTACCAGCTGCAGATGAATGGAATATGATTTCTTTTACGTGGATATTGATGGATACATTCCGGAACAAGGTAGTAGCCTGACATTGTTGCTATAAAATTAGTCTGTTTCACATTCATTATTTGCATTTTGTTTTAATTTATTTGTTGTAGCATTCAGCAGAATCGATATGACAGAAAACACACACTAGATCGCGTATGTGTGTGAAATAGGATCCACATTGGCAATCTATACAATGTATAAATGTTGCTGTTATGTTACAAATTTACTATGAGTATAAGCAGACTGTGTGTTCTTTTATTAATTTTCAAAATCATACAAATATGACAATAAACTAATTAGGGTTATGAGACAAAATATAGAAACGTACATTGGCTTCGGTATTTTCCTGTCCTAATAGTTTTTTACCATTTCTACCACTGACAGATGATTAATCTTCAAAGTGTTTCATTTGTTTTCATAATACATTTGTAATGAAGTAAAAATGACTTCACCTCAGTTGATCTGTCTATAATTAAACTATCAGTTGCACATACGGACTGCGCAGCAGAGGTCACGAACCAGTCACGAATTCTGGGATATCATCCAGGTACTCACTGGAGAAAAACAATAACAAAAGTTTACACCAGTCTACAGAAATTGCTCCGCATCAGTGCCCCTTTAAAGATTTTTATAAAAATATAAACATTTTGAGATGACCCACAACTTGAAAGGCTTTACAGTGCAATATATCTATTGTACCGTGAAGTGTTTCAAGTCAGGGGGTCATCTCAAAATTTATATATTTTTTAAAAAAATCTTTATTCCTCACAATGACACGAGGGCTTGTGGGATACTCTACCTCCCATGTGTCTCTTGAACATGGTTACTGTTATCTCTGAATATAGTGAAACAAGATTTGGGTCTTGGGCACACTGAAGTTTATAATTCCAAGACCTTGCATGAGATAAACAGACTGAAGACTACCATTGTACGTCAAAATGACATGTCTGATAACCTTAACAAAATAACTATCAAATTTACATAAATTTGGACATGAAAGAGTCGTTGTAATTGCAGACAGTGTTCAAAATAGAGCAGTCGGACAAACCTACAATAAAAGTTTTAAGTGACTGAGTATGGTTTCCTGCTGCTTGAGCAAAAGTCCACCAGTGTCACGGCAGGGGACACCTGAAATGGGCTTCACACCTTGTACCCACATGTATAATCGAATCCAGGTCATCAGTGAGACAAGTAGATGATGTAACCACTGGACTACTCCACCGTCTCATTTTAATTTTTAGAGTGTATAGGATCCTATTCGGGAAGTATGGATCAGGATCAACTTATCTCTGGACATATTGCTGACATGCACACTTTTCACTGCCACTACCTCAAGACAAATGACATATCTGAAATATTTCTGGCTTTATGTATCTGCTTCCAAAAATATTGAAAAGGTAGGAAAACATACTTAACACTTCTTAACAACAACTAACATGAGAAACAGTATATCAGAATATTACCCTGATGATCACATGAACACAGTCGTAAGTTACAATTGTTAAACATGTCACTAGTAGGAATACAAGTAGTAACAGATATTGCTTTATGTCACATGAGCAATTTCCCAGCTGTTTGCAGCTTCCTGTAGACGTGAGAAGTGGTTCTAAGAGCTAGATGCCTTGTCCTGAAATTCCATTGCTGTTTCTAGTGTGGCATTTCCTTTGAAAAAACTGCTGCTACAGAAAAAACAGGTTGATGTCTTACCTCCATGTGAAATACATTAATTTCTTAGGTCAATGACAGGTTAACAAGCTTCCATGTCACCTCTCCCAGCAGGGTGACAACTGAAAAAAATATTACACGCTGCCATGGTAACCACCAAACTCTGTATCGCTAACAACAGTATGACGACATAATATGACACATGCAGTGCCTGGAGTTAAAAAACCGTTGGATTTGCAGTTTTTGAGTTCACTGTGTAGTCATTAATCATTTTGACTTTCACTGCATATTTACACTATTTTTATACACTGAACCATTTGCATTCTCAACTTGAACATAATAACTTAATAATCTTGAAGCAGTTTTAAACTTGTCAGAATATGTTGAGAGGTAGATGCCATTTTGTTGAGATGTAATATTTTAGGTATAAAATGGTATTTTGTACATTTAACATGCCAGCGAGGTAAATATGTTGTATGCTTCTCCCTCGCATAATACGGTCTGATGTACACCTCTTTAGAGCAGTGTTATTCCTTGACTTCTGGACCAGGTAACAAAGCATTAGTGTTTCCTTTAGACCACACAAAGGGCAGGGTGAAGTTTCTACAGAAAAGGGCACCCTAGTTTGAAAACGGCACAAATCACAATAAAAACCAAAACAAAATGATCAGATTGAGCCTCATGTATTATTCAGCTACAGTCTCCTTTGCACTTTTCTTAGGAAGCTTTTCACAACAGCTTCCAAGTTGAAGTCATTGTGGCTGTCAGTCTTTAGGCTGATCACAAGATTACAGTTGCTGACTTTCAGTCTGTTCCTGTGCTCCGTCACTACCAGCAAGTACTGGGCAGATCGCAGTAAAAAGGGGCAGGGCGCCAGAAAAAAGGGCAGGGCGCCAGAAGAAAAGGGAAAGGCGCCAGAAGAAAAGGCCAGGGCCCAGCGCCCTTTTAAAATGCTCTGAAGGAAACACTAAGCATGTATACGTCAGACTGTATTACCCTTGAGAGAAGCGTGCAACTTATATTATTTCCAAGTTCATGGTATAACAGGACAATTTCATACATGTATTTTGATAGACAAACTGGCAGTGAATCTGAAGACATATCTTTTCTAATGGAAGTGAATGGCAACAAAAATATTCTTATCAATGTTATGACTACACTTAGCCAAATAAAACAAGAATGTTTAAAAATAAGTATATAAATATTTCAGTATCTCAAATGTACATAACTGTAGTGTTCGCACAGAATGTCTTTCATGTCAATCTAATGTTTTTAAAATTAGTTTACAGTTAAATGTTAAACGGACGGAACATTACCATGATTACCATTACATTAATTCACGCATCAAATATTCATCGTCATTTTAAATTTACCCACCATGTAATAATCCAATATGCACATGTAATTAACCTTTATTCAAGTCAATTTTCCAGTTATATTTGTTTCGCAAGCATCATGAATTTTGTGTTGTGACTCTAAATACCCCTGAAGCTGGGATTACAAGACATCCTACCAGTTTTCTTCCTTTTTCCACCTTCCATCAAACTAATTATAACAACAAAAATATGAAAAAGGGCTGAAAAATATGAGCAAAATAAATGATACTTCTCAGATTTATCTTCCAGTTTTGTTCAAAAATCTACATCCAAAGCTGGACTAAAACACAACATCTACACTCCACAGCAACTCAGCCCACACTTCAATATAAAACCTGAAAAAAATCATTACAATTCAGTAGACATAGTACGAACACGAAGGCACTCAGGGAGTTCACCCAGCTCTTGAACAACAAACTTTGGATCTATGTTCTTTAAAGGCTCATTTCCTTTATGTACAAGATAACCTGTCATACCAACATTAACAGCACCTAAATAATCTTTCTCATAACTATCACCAATATGAACAGATTCAGATGCAGGGATTTTTGACAAAGCCAATGCATGTTCGAAAATACGCCTGTCTGGTTTCTCATACCCAACTTTTGCTGATGCAGTGACAAAATCAAAGTAGTGCCTCAGTGCCAGACATGACAATATTTTTTCCAATCGTCCATCAAAGTTTGAAATAGCACCAATCATGACACCATCAGCTTTCAGACTCTGGAGGAGATCCTCTGCACCTGGTAAAATCTCCCATGCTTTTGCTGTGGAGAAATGCAGATACAAATGATTTGCTATCTGAGTCAGTGTTTCATCTTGGTTGGTTGTTGGCAGTACTTGAGAATTAACACTGGCATCTGCTACTGATTTGAAACAGTCTTTGACCAAATCAGTCCACCATTTGTACGAAGACATTCCAACTGCTGATCCAAAGTTAGGATACTTTTCACTGTATTGCCTATATCTGTACTTGAACGATGTGTTGATGTCGCTGACTTTAGCCTTGACCCCGTAGATACTGGCCACTGCTGCATACTGGTGTCCTGGACTCCCAGATATCTTGAGGAGGGTGTTGGTGACATCCAAGGTCACCAAACGAAATCTAGACATGGTCCAGCCTGTGGGCAAAGATGATAGGAAATCTCAGCAAACAAAGGTCCAAAATAACACAGAAATAATGTTTTAAAACCTAAAATTAAATACCCATAAACTTTGATATAAGTCTTCCAAACTTATTAGGTTGTCTGCATTTCAGTTAAATTCTCATTGCTGTTAAAATAGCCAGTTTCAAATTTGTAAGAATTTCAAAAATATGGCAGTTAAAGTTCTACAACGTTTTTCAGCTTTTTCGATAAGTTTTTAAATAATCAGCCTTGATAAATTGAGTGTTTGATCTGTATTGTGAAGGTATGTAAAAATACGCTGTTGGATGCGGGCATATCATATGTCAAGTTGGTGTCACAACCTCCTCACATAATCGTTTTGCCGTTTTAACTGTAACCAATAAATATGTTTAAATACAGTATATCATGTTATATAAATCGGCCTACTTTTCAGACATTCCCCACATACGATTGCATCTTACATTTCAAACACTACTCCAGCTTGTACAAATTTATAACATGGAAATATTTTGGCCAACGTTTTTTTCGTCATTAGTCGGGGTCCAAATTTAATGTTTCCAGTTAAGTTTACTCGGCGTTTACACTTCAGTAAATCGATACTGATACATGAACCGAATGCCGGTTCAAGATTTATGTTTACATCCACTGTCACCTTCACAAATGTCAACAAAGTCGTGTTCAAGCATGTGCCAGTGTTTACATCCGGATTACGTCGCACTTCCTAGAAGCCTCGAAAACAATTTGTGGAAATAGATTTATCGTCTACACACAAAATACGCTGAGCATCTGAAATATGTTTGTATATTTCTTTGGTTTTCAGGATAGCTTCTTTGTGTCATAGAGCAATTAGAAATATTTTTCTATTGAACCTTGTGTCCCGTTGTTGTCACAGACTCGCAGAAACTGGCGGGTAAACAACATGGCGTCGTTCGATACTCGAAAATGATATATTTTCGTGCATTTTGGCTGGTGAATTAAATTGTTGCAGTTTGAACGCAAAGGTAAGTAGATGTTTGTCCAAAGAAGCTACGAATCACCCCCTCCTTTGTTTAAAATATAAATTACAACTTCTGACACATAATAAATCAGCTTCTCAAAGTAGAGATTTCGAGTCATGAAGATTACATATGCATAATCGCAGATGATATATTGTACCCACTTTGGGTTCGCATTTGTTCCTGAAATGTATAAATGGTTGGTGTGGGGTGTACTGCACTGATGAATTTTAAGAATATTAGTTTTATAATTTTGAGTTCAGTCTCCAAAGTTGACGCAGTGTTAAGGCGCGGCTGTCACCCTGATAGGTGATCGGTTCCGCTGTCGATCAACTTGTTATACCTGTTTTGTGAAATTCTGCTTTCCGAAAGAAGTCTGGGTACACTTGTTTTATCCAGGATGACAACAGAAAAAACTGACAATGATGCATTTGAATGTATTTTCTCAGATCAATATAGTCTGCCAATGTAGATTTAATGGGTTCTGTATCTTTGGTTACTTACCACGCTTACATTGAGAGTTCAATGTACTCAAAATATATTTCCGCATACAAGCTGAATTCACCTTTCTGGAGACCCAGTCACTGTCATGAGAAGTTTTATTGACAATGGAAATCAGGAAATTAAGTTGTATAAGAAGCAAACAAATATAAATATTATTTACCCCAGATAATTATCACAGCGTCATACGTTTTCATACGTCATATGTTTTCGATCAGCCATTATGATTCCCATTTATGGAAAATCCATGAGAGGCATCCTGCATGTTAACAACACGATCCCCGCTATTGGTGGGACATAAATATACTATGAATCAAAGTTAATCGTCAACAACAGTAAAAAATCAACAAAAGATTTATTTTAACTAGGGAATCATTAATGCAATATCTATCTCATAATCAAATGCATAAAAACCCTAAATCTTTACTCCAAAGATGCCATTCATGTTTCACCTGCATGGTTTACATACTACCTTACAATATCACGTTACTAGTCATATGACCACGCCGCTAGAATATTTTCAGGGCTCGCCAAAATGGCAAAATTGATTACGTAAAATCAGAATTTAATTGCAAAATTCATTTCCAAGCAGATACTAGTGTCGTTTAAATTATTTTGCCCCATGAAGGCTATCAACGCAAAAAGGCCAGATACCGGCAGTGTAATTATTAGGCTCTAGATAATGATGATAAGGGGTAGCTGGACGGGGAATCCTATTTCTTTCCATCTCATATGGTACACACCATTATAAATGACATGGGAAATCTACTAACGCAGGTGGTTTGTTCCAAGCTACAGTTAAAACTGTTTTAGAGCAAATTAGAAAGGGAAATTCTTTATTATCTCTGCAATCTGAAATGTTTGACTTTACAGTGAGAGTTTTTGATACATTGGGCATGTCGTACTATCACAACATTGCTAAATATATTCAGCCAATGAAAGGATCGAAAACATATGATGTCACGTCCGGCGAAACTTTGAGATTTGCTTCGATAGAAGTGGCGGCTTAATGATAGAAAATGTGTGATATGCATGGGAATATAATAGTTTATGAAATAAACTTCATCTTGTCTGAAGGTAGGCTGAACGATATTAAAAGATTGTATTTATTTTTCATTTACAAAATGTTTTATTGTTATCCAATCGAAAACCTATTATGCCAGGATAATACCATTTTAGATGCAAAATCACAATTCCTGTTTAATAAAAAATAGAAGGAGAAAATTCAGTAAGATCAGTCATCTGCAGCTGACAGGCAATATATAAACAGAAAGCCACGTGATGACAACTCTACTTTGCAATGCAGAGAGAAAAGTACCCTAGCCAGGATGAATGTACAGAATCGTACCCTAGGATGATCCCATTCTACATCGGAATCAGCACTGAACCGGTTTCTCAAACACATACTTGTATACCTGCCTGTCGAACCACAGAACAAATGCAGCATGGCAGTGTGTGTTTGTCAAGAACAACCACATATCTTTCTTTGGCTTGTAAAATATCAGCTCCGTATTCGATTGTGTTAGAATACAAGGCTAATAAAACAATTTTTAATGCCCAGAAAGTGCTCGAAGTCAGGTGATCTGGAACAATACCACAAACTGGTTTCGGTTTTGGCTTGAGGAAAGTAGACTCGTCTGCTGTTTAGGGTACCGGCTGCGTTTCTGTACATTTACTTTGGCAAGGGTACATTTCTGTATACAGAAAGGTACCTGGGGTACATTTCTGTAGTACCTGTGCCAACGACCCCATCAGTTTAAGCACCTAATCACCAGCACACAGATTCAGCCAGAATCACTTGAAAAAAATCAGGCAGATGCCCATCGAGGTGTAGATTTTCCCCTTTAAAATCTCAAGGCTCTAGGTCCAATAGCAAAGGGGAGATAAATCAAGATTAATGAATTTTTTCCAATTTTAACTTCAAATATCTCCAAAACTACTGATGCTATGAGTTCCAGATTTCTTGAGCAGATGTGCAATCAAAATGTCTAGAATTTCACCTGGACGGGTCGAGTCGCTAAAATGCACCGTTTGGCCGCTATTTTGGATTCAAGGTTTGGTGCTGTTTTTCAAGCAAAATCCCAACTGCTTTGCTCCCAAAATCTGCTGCACTCAAACTACAAGAGCTACGGCTTTCAAACTTTCCAGACTTTGTGCCTATCTTGACATGTTGAGTCACTAAAATGCACCCCATGGCCCCTGACAGAATGTGCTTTTACAAAAAGAACAAAACCACATTTGAGGCGTGCCTGAAATGGAAGGAAAGAGTGCGGAACAAAGTCGGTTGAAGCTAAATCACACGGGAATTACGTTTGTAAGAATGTACCAGTCATGATAAACAATATTGGCCCTCAAAAGTCACAAGTTTTGGCAGATGAAGAAAATAGGCACTTCTTTATATCACCGACGACCCAAGGATACGCGACGGAATGTGGGAAAAGTTTACCCTCACTAAGCATATGACGATTATGGCCTCTTCTTCAATCACTCTGTCGAGCTCTTTCATGGAGACTAGCTAGAAATCTTTGTGCAGGACTACGCACCGCCACTCACCATAGTCTGCATGTTCAACAATTCCATTCAAAGTTGAGTAATATATGTATAAATATATGTGCTTTTGTGTAATAGTTATTCCGATATTTAACTTGTGAATGGGCTGATACGCCAGCAGTGTAATGACGAGGGGGCCCTTCCGAGGCACATTTGGTGTAATCACTCATACACCGTGTACACTCGGAAAAGTATGGAAATGCAAACATCAATCAATTTTATAAAATAAACAGGAGCAGTTTGATTGACACATTTATATGAAAAGGTAAAAATCTTGTATTGAACTCGAAGGTTGGCAAGGTGTTGTTTGAGATTACTTCTTAGTTTGGGTCACAATCCATGCTTTATCAGTGTTTTGGACACGCTGGAGTTCGGTAAACTGTTCCTGGGTTATATTTCCCAATCAGCTATTTACATAGTCAAGTTCTGCTTCTTGCGGTAATAGCTGTCGCTGCTTGAGTTGTGAAACGGGCTAATAGAATTACCACTGATAACAAAATTCCACTGACATTCCAAACTGTATGAAGAATAAACTGTCGACACATTTCGTTACAAAATGAACAAATGTTTATTTGGTCACAGATATTGTGAACCAAACTTTCTTATTAACACATCTATGTTGTGTCAGCTACAGGAGAAATGCATGATCAGAGACACTCAAACTGTCCCACAATGTTTCTTAATTTTAAAGTATCGGAAGTTCTGAACAGCAGGTATTCCACATTTCACGAGGGACTTATTCTCCATCGATCACATGATTGTCTGGTTTGTTTCAGGCCGCTGTCACAGAGCAGGAATACTGCTATGCGACTTGATGCAAAAACTACTTCCATTTTTAGTCACATTTTCACATTTGAATGACAGAGTGCAGGGCCTGCTTCCTGCACTGACAAAACTCTTGTCACCGTGGAGTGTTGGTCTTGTTTTGGAAACATTAAGCTGTTGAAGAGAAGTTGACCGCAGCTGTTCCAGATGCAGAGGGGCTAGGCAGTGAAGAGCTTTAAACACGAACATCAGTTTCTGAAAGCCTTATAAGATGGGCGTAATTTGCACATGCCTACATGTTCCTTTTATCAATCTTGCCGCTAAGTTCTGTACCTTCTGAGGTTTGTGCATGCGTAGTTGAATTGATCCAGGCAGCAGTGAATTTCAATAATCAAGCCATAATGTCACAAAAGCATGGACAACTTAGTTTCCGCAATGCATAAACACCACTTGATTTCAATGATAATTCGCAGGAGGTAGTAAGCAACCACACTTCCAACACACGCATCCAATAAAAGGCATTCGTCACTGAAGCTGATATCATTGGCCTAAACCCGAGAGACAACGCTGTGTCACCTGCATGTTAGGGAAATGTGTTCCATTAATATATTTTCTAGTTTTGTGACTGTTTGAACAAAGTTTCCCTTTCTTTTCAGATTCATGATAACTAAGCAATATTTTTCAATCTAAGGAAAACGGTTTTGAGAACAACTTCAAGAAACTTCCAGTAGTTCGTGTTGAAGAGCATTCGACTATTAGTGATATCATCCATATTAACAAACACTTACTACTTTCACACGTCAACGTGTGAGTTACAAATAGTTGGATTGTATTCAAGGCAAGGAGCCCTCATCGATGCTTGCCACTATATTTTCTTCTTGTGTTTGTTTATTGTTATATCAAGGTATAAGTGACTTATGCAGGTTCCAGACTAAACGTAACTTTAACAACATACTTGTGTTCTTGTAACAACAGGAAGTATCCTCAATCATCTTGATCAAAGTTTTTATCACAAGGGTTCACTTGCAACAGGGCAGGGGCCCGTTTCACAAAGCTCTCTATTAAGCCTAAGATCTCGTAACTTTTCTCGTAGCATTCCTGCCTCCTATGTTACAACAAGGGAGGTACGAATGTTACGAGAAAAGTTACGAGATCTTAGGCTTACGAGAGCTTTGTGAAACGGGGCCCCAGGTGACTTCAAGAAAGTAATTTGCCTTGACTAATTTTCCACTTGCCCTTATCTTTATGACATAATTATGATGCTGTTATTATGAAGGTATAAAACAACATGATGTTTGATGTTAATGTTTAGTGAACTATTTATTGAGAAGTAATAAATGCCAAAGAAAGTTAACTCTGCTTTATGATCATTGTGAAATTAAATAGCCACATTTTGAACCAATATGAAATGAAATCCAAGTTTATTTGAAGTTTGAAACTCTCAGTAGAAATTATCTAGTAGCCCATGGATGAGTAACATACCATTATTGATTGCTCGAATGAAAACTGGCTTGTCCCACAGATTAGCCTAACCTTTTTCATCTGTCACTAAACATGATTGGTCTAAAGTATGCTTTCAGTGACCAAACTGTTTTTGTTAAATTTGCTGTTGCACATGTTTACTTTTCACAAGGAGACTTACAAAGCCGAAGTGCTAATTGCTTGAAGAACATGGAGAGACCATTCTTGCCAAAGGTACAGACCATTCTGACTTTGCCGGTTTGTCTCATTCAGATGGCAGTGACACTAAATGAATCAACAGGGACCACCAAGTTATGCTTTGTAAACTGTGCTTTTGCACATGTTTATGTTTACCTCACTAAAACGAATAGTATAAGTAATTCTTTGATAACAGTATTTTAACACCTTACCTCAGTTTCCTATTTTTGATACAGGACTGGCTACATGTTCACAGAGCCAGCAACCCTGTTCAGTTATCAGCCCAATGGGCTTCCTGTTTTTTAGGAGGTTCATACACTGTTATCAACCTGCGTGCTTCAACTTCAAGCAATAACTAGCTCTAGTATTTTTTCATTTTTACAGAACGTTATCACCAGCATCCTCTACGATGAAGAGGAGTACTGGACGAGGCATGTCCAACCTGCCAGTCCCAAAGGCATCCAAGGGCAGCCCTTCCACAGCCACGTCCCATCTGGCCAGGGGGAGGGGCAACATTGCCCGGTCTGCTGAAGACCTCCCCCGTCAAGTCAACCTCACCGTTGGTGGAGGTCAGGGCACCTCGGCCAGGAGAGCTGTTTCTCCTGGCAGTGATCAGAGGAAAGGCTTATCACCAGTTCGGACACCAAGTAAGTTGTGGCAATTCACAGCAGTTTTGATGAAACAATGTCATTTTGTGGTTGTGCATTAACACGTGTTCAAAGTATGTAAACTTGGCACCAGTCTAAGTAAACCTAAACCTAATCGTTACATTATTTGTTACACTCCTATACTGTGTCTAGCAAACCCTAGTAGGAGGTCAAATGATTGCTAATGCCATTTTCCGTACTATCGATGCCGGTAGATGCACATGGAGCACGCCACAACAGTGAGTAAACAGTCACTGAAAATAGTGTTTCGTCAGTATTCACGGTTGTCAGCTTACAGAAATATTAACTAGTGGTAACCATGTCAACAGAAACCTAAAAGCGTCTATGTTGCGAGTCAAATATCTGCGTTTTATGCAGATTTTCATTTGTTGAGATTTCAGTGTCATTGACCAGAGAATTTATAAACAGTAACTGTTGTCTGATTGGTTAAATCCATTTGACATTTTGATTGGATGTTCATAGGTCGCTCAAAGGTTACCTGACACGACCTCCTACTAGGGTTTGTTGGACTCAGTGTAGGAGTGTAACAAAAATTATTGAGACTAAATTTACATAGACTGTCTTAGCACAAGTAAAAAGTTAATAAACCATCTGTAAGATTAATCTCTTCACTCAGTGTTGGGGTCATCAATTGTTTTCAAGTAGGAAGGAGTCAATTTACTGTTTAACTCACCTAATGTTATCTAATTTTTACAAACATAAAACTATAAATGTATTTCCAAGTTTGCCTGCCCGTTGTCCTTTGCCATGTGCACCAGATTACTTCCCTCATCACACTACTATCAACATGCTATGATAAACGAAATGTTTCTACTACTTATCCATTATATACGGTAGGACAAATAAGTCTGATTGTTCACTTACATTAATTTTTTTAGGTTAAGAATACTCTGTGCAAAAGTTTCTGGGAACTTCAACATAAGGACAGAGCCTCTTTTATTACAATGTCTACATGCATGGTGAAATTAACAAAGGGCAACACCATAATCAATATGCATTCACCATCACTAATAGATTGGAGCCTGTGTTGTTTATAAGGCCTGTGTTCCATTGTTCAAAACAACCTTAGCTAAGATCAACCTTAAACAGTAAGATTAGACTTATGATCACCTTATGTGAAAGATATGCCTGTTGCACAAAACAACCTGAGGGCAACCTTAACTCTGACTCCAAACTTGGACAATTTTACTTCTTGTAATTCAGTTAAACCATATGTTCAGCATGTTCAGGGTTGTGATTTGTGTATGGAAAGGGAGATAATTTGAACTTACTAAATAGAGTAATGTATCCCATTGTCCCCAAATTACCAAATCATGATCTATTTATCAGGACACTTGTGTTTTTCTTGACAATGCCTGGGTAAATGAATATCCGCATATCTGAACCACAGGCCATATGTAGAAAGGCTACAGATGTAATCAACAAATAAGACAATAACAAAAGACATCAACAAATAATTATGCATACACAAAATCACATCTTGTCAAATACAGTAGTAAAATCAATAACATGTGTGAACATATCTTTACATGTAGATGTGCCCACTTGAAGAAAGAGATCAAAGCTTTTTTGTACTGGCTTTGTAGAAAAGCTACTTCACTTTCAATAACACAGTGAGTTCAAGTTTGTCAATATCACCTGCTCACTTGTAGTAAACAGGAAAAACAGCAATGGGCAAGATTTGAATCGTTTGATTTACAAAGGTTAGCTGAAGTGTACGATCCAATAACCAAGCTTCAAACAGTTCATAATTAACACTGAAGTGTTCGGTAAGATAAATATGTTGTTCACTGGTCCCTCAGGGCCCATGGGTTGATGTACCCTTTCGTTTTCTTTACTATGTGGTCATTTTCACATACAAAACATTAGTTGTTCGCTGGTTACGAGGGGCCCATAGGTTGATGTTTCGTCAATATTTGTTTATGTTCCTTGAGCCCGAAGATAATGTTTTGCATGTGAAAATGACAATATGGTAACGAAAACCGGATTTCCAGATTAGTGGGTAATTTTACAATGTTGTGAATTCATTTTAAGGAATTTCTATTCAGAAGGCGAGTTTCCAGTTATCTGAGGTTCAAATAGGACACTGCTGTGTATATATCATTTTAGGCTTTTTTGTATCATTACTCCACTTGTCAGGATTATGTTAATGTTACTGAAAGTGGATATTTCTGCCCTGCCACATTTACAATATCCCATCAATAATGTCTGAAGTTTAGAAATATGAGTGTTATTCACTTTGAAAGAAGAGAACATCACAACGATCGAGTTATGAAAAATAATACTGTATCAGAAGGTGTTGTCAGTGTCCATGTAGGATTTATTTTGTTAACAGGGTTTTTGTTAACCCATGCTTGTCATAAGAGGAGACAAACGGGATTGGTCTGGCTTACTGACTTGGTTGACAATTGTTCAACACTTGGTGACATACTGTTGATCACTGGATTGCTTGGTCCAGACTTGATTGTGTACTGCCATATGGCTGGAATATTGCTGAGTAGGGCATAAAACTTCACTCACTCACTCACTCACTCACTTGGTATATTTCTGCTGTTGCAGCATCTCAGCCTGGTGTTCGTTACATCACGGAGGAAATGATCAAAAAGATGGCAAAGGAGGACAACTTTGACATGATAACAAGCCTCAACCTAACACTAGGCCGGGAAGGAGGCAAGAAAATCAAGGTACGGTTGTAATACTGCTTCTATCTGTCTATCTTTTATCATCTGCCTGTACAATAATGTGGGGGTGGGGGGTTATAGAAATCAGCTTATCCGTCTGTAATAATTTCTTGTCCAGATCGTGTCTCAGAGACAATCCAGCTTCAAACATCATGTAACTGGGCCAGCACTGGCATCTTTCTGTGCCATTGGTACTGGCATAATGTACAAGAGATAATGTCTAGAGCCAGTACTGGACCAATGATTGTTTTCCGTTAGTGACCCGTTGCAGGCAAAACTGTACTGGGCCATATATGGGTTACTGTAAATAGTGTAATACTGCACTGCAATACTGTACCAGCCCAACACTGGCCCAGTACAGACAGTGCACTTCCTGTCTAGTGAATTGTGGGGGATTATCTCAGGACCAAGTCCTCTGATCAGGAGAGGTTTCCAAAAGTTAAAGTGTGACATTTTCCACATTTCTGAATATAAATTTATTTTATGTTTGTTCAGAAACACTTATGAAGACTGTATTTTCAACCAAGGTTAAGTGTTGAGCAAAATGTTGAACAATAACATGCAGCCTGAATTTCACTGCGACAAGGGCATTTGAAACATTCAGTGTGCGTTGTGTTGTTAAATCATGGAAATCCCGAATATGACATATGTTGCATTTGACCACTTTCTAAATGGCATCGTGTAATCAAAGAGGTTTAAAGTTAGCTCCCTTCCATCGATTTGCAAAACTTACTTGATTTTCATGTCATGCATGATCAGTGTTATTCCAGAAAAAGAAGTACTACCACGAAGTAACAAATGCGTACAGCACTCCCAGCAGGGTACATGGAAATGTTACTTGCTTGTAAGCGGGGTACACTGAAAGTGATAGAGGAGCACTCAGCCAATCCGAAAATGACTTTTATGTGTGAAGTAAGATAAAGAAAATATATTCAAGGCTTGCAGTAATCTACAAGCTCATCATTTTTGTCTGCATGTTCGACCAGTTTAGCAGATTGCACAATGTTTCTGTTTACCAGCAGTTAGCGGTATTTTACTGATAAAATATGCCCAGTACCGGTAATCTCCAATGTTGTTGGTTCAGTGTACCAGTAAAAATCATATATATGCAGTTGGCTATTAGACAAATGGAGGTAATAATACATTAAAAACACGCTGACATGCAATAAAATCAACAGACTTTTTGGTCTCGTTTGTTGTCTTTTCAACAAGGAAAAAAATGATTATGGAAATCCCTCTGATCTATATATAGAAGTCACCAAAGTGATCTTGACATTCCAATGTTCTGATTAGATGAAAAAACGATTCACAACAACTCATGTCCTCTCTGAGTGGCAGGAAGATACGCATGGTTACAATGGCTTTCAAAGCACATGTCAAATGGCAGCTCAAAAGCAGACAACACTGTCCTCCTTTTTTGTTTGGTATGGGTCAAGTTCACTCCCCGGAATGTAAGGCAAACAAAAATGAGGAAGCAACTGGTGACAGTAGTAATAACAATGATGGCAAACAGGATTCAAACTGTCACAGTGATAAGAAGAGAGTGAAGCAGTTTAATGAGACTGGTTTCATGAATTTCACTGGTTACATACCAAAAATGATCTTGAAAGGGAGAATTGAAATGTTTGCAAAATATGTGAAGCAGCTGTTAAATTGAATGGATTAACTCGTAGGTGCATTAGTTTACAAAAATCAGCATTGAGTTTGAAAGACCACCGTGACAGCAATAGTCATCATGAGGTTGTTGTATTCATGTCCCACAAGAGTGATGGATGCTGTTGCTTTCAAGCGTGTCCTTCTGGCATAGGTGTCACATCATTTGAAAAGAGCTGTGACGTTGAAATCAAGGAATATTTTGATGTACTTGCTGATTTTGCTGTACTTGCAGATTTATCACCGATATTTCCATTAACAAGTGTTGCCAGCCGAACAAGGATTTAGCTTACAAAACAGGATCCACACCACCAGTCGTAATCGACTGACCCACCACAACGGCAACTATGCTTGTTGTAAGAGGCGACTAACGGGATCAGGTGGTTAGGTTTGCTGACTTGGTTGACACGTCATCTGTTCCCAGTTGCACAGATTGATGCTCATGTTGTTGTTCACTGGATCGTCTGGACCAGACTCAATTGTTGACAGACCGCCACCACATAGTTAGAATATGCCTCAGTGTGGCGTAACTAAACTCACTCACTCACTGACCCAATGCAGTTTAAACAATTTGATGATGTTAAATTGGCATGTGTTGGACACACCCTTTGATTTTTCACTTACTGCAAAGTTATTCAGAACAAATAAAGACATGAAGATTTGAGGTGTGAGCATTTTGTGCTTATTCTATCAAGTTTAGGTTATAGTATAATACTGTTGAAAATCATAACATACCAACAAAAATTCATTCTTGTTGATACAATGTACTGGTGGTTTGAAATGTTAGTGGAAACACCGTTGCAGGTTAGCATTCACTTTGTGCTGTGGTTCCAGCAAGTGTTCCTGAGCCAATTATGTGTACTGCACTATGGTCTATAGCCATGAAGATCACTCTTCAACTTGGGGTTCAGCAACCCATGCTTATCTTAGTGTGAAGATGCACGTGAGACTTGGTCTTCAACAACCCATGCTTACCAGTATCTTCCTTTGAAGATCATGGTTAGACTTGGTCTTCAGCAACTCATGCTTATCTTCCTGTGAAGATGTGGGTTAGACTTGGTCTTCAGCAACCCATGTTTATCTTCCTGTGAAGATCATGGTTAGACTTGGCCTTCAAAAACTCATGCTTATCTTCCTGTGAAGATATGGGTTGGACTTGGTCTTTAGCAACCCATGCTTATCTTCCTGTGAAGATGCGGGTGAGACTTGGTCTTCAACAACCCATGCTTACCGGTATCTTCCTGTGAAGATCATGGTTAGACTTGGTTTTCAGCAACCCATGCTTACCTCTCTGTCAAGATCCAGTTTACAATTGGTCTTTAACAACCCATAATTGCCATAAAAGACAACCAATGAAATCGAAAGGTTAGACTCGCTGACTTTGTTGACACATGTCATGTTATCCCAGTTGTGGAGATCAATGCTCATGCTCTTTATAACTGGATTGTCTGGTCCAGGCTCGATTATTTACAGACCACTGCCATATAGCTGGAATATTAGTGTGTAAAGTAAAACTAAACTCACTAACTTACTCACTTAACAGGGTCATATCAGGCTAGATGACGTTTTTGACACATGTCATTGTATCCCAATTTTCATGTGAGTCACTTGATCATTTTCATCCAGATTCATTTACTAACAGACAGTCTCCATACCATCATAAGCTGCAGTATTGCTGACTGCAGCATTTAACAACAGAAAAACAACATGTAACTGAATCTACTACAACAGATTCTGTAGTTTATTTGACAGTAATCTTGTGACAGTGTCCCATTACATGCTTCTCATTCTTCTTTTACAATCTAAATGCCAGGAATATTTTCAGATTTTAATCAAACTGGCAAGACTGATACTGTTCAAACCAAACATTCTCATAACACAGTATGGAAATTTGATGTACTTTATGTACACAGCAACCTGTATTAAACCTACCTAGACAGAAACTAGGGATGTGTGCAAAGTTGGATCAATTTACTGAAAAACATAATTCCACAGCGTTTCTGTATAGCTGATAACAGTCAGAAGCTCCATATAAATTGTGTACTTTGCACAATTCAGCATTTTGTAGTGATGTGCATTTGGAAATTTTTTCTGTATTTTTTTAAGGGCAAAAAAATGCTGTATGGTCTGTTCCAATTTGTATTTTCCAACTTTAGCAGTGTAGGGGTGATTTTTATCATAAAAGTGGGTGAGTTTAGTTTCTTGCTGCACTAAACAGTATTCCAGCTGTATGGTGGCTGTCTAAAATAATCAATCCCGGACTGTTTAATACAGTGATCAACAGCATGAGCATGGATTTATGCAGTTGAGATACAATGACATGTGTCAACCGAGTCAGCGAGCCTGACCACCTGATCCCATTAGTCACCTCTTACAACAAGCATGGGTTACTGAATATCAGTTCCAGCATAGATCTTCACAGGTTTTTAGCCTATAATGGGTTTGTTGTCTCTGCTGGATTAAGCCTACAAAAACATGGTGTCCATGGGGTATTTTTTAGGATATGGATGCAAATATGACAGGTGAAGTAGGTGTCAGAACTTCCTGCATGGTTCAGTGATCAATTCTGGATGAACAAAAGTGATTTATTGCATTTTTTGTCCTTTTGACAGCAATGTGATTGGCAAGATTCAGGAAAAGAGTGCTAAGTATGTGGGACTCGATAATGTGATACTGCTGGAATATTGCCATGAAGGACGTTTAAAAAGTAGTCAGCCTCACCTAAAATATGATACAGATGCAATTGTTCCAATGTTTTATTTTTCTACATTTTATCTGTCAACATCAATCAAACTGGTTTTGCTCTGTTCCAGAAGCATGATTCCCATTTTTTGTAGCTGTTTGTCTTGGCGCGTTTGTCTTGCAAAAATCTGCATTGAATGTATCAAAAGCATCATGATACAAAGTATGCAAGAAACATTTTGTTTGTTTGATATAGACGAAAGTCATTCAAGAAGAATTTCAGTATACTTGTATTTGTGAACAGTACCCACCCAACTTTCTGATGTTGCAGTCTTAAAGACATCCCAATATTTTCATTTATTCATACTTGATGTCAAAGGTTTAGACTTCATGCTGAATTCTCACACAAGTGTCAGCTCTCAGTATATTGTAAACAGTGCCAGCTTGAATATCTTGGCAAAATTTCATTTCTAAAGATATAAATGGGGCCCTGTCTAAATGTAGGTCAAGCAATCCAAATCTTTGAATGCTGATTGTGACAGGAAGTCTTCTAGTACTGTACTGAGCATAGTTTTATGACATTATCTGAGGGCATGCCATTATTTGTCCAGTACTGCTCAGTATGCTGTTCAGTGTTGTCCAGTACTTCCCAGTACATATCAGATCAGTTTTGTATTGTCAATACTGTTCACTAGAGATTAGTAGAGTTCACTTCTGCTCAGTACTGGTCATTACTGTTCACATCCTCACTGTTGCAGTACAGGGCTTAGATTTTCAACGCTCTCTTAGCGCTGTAATAGTCGTAAGTGCCATACATTAACATCAACTTACGACTGTCTTAGCGCTGAAACAGTTTAGATTATCTAGGCCCTGGTCATTAGGGCTGCAACAATTCACCCAGATCTTGATTCGATTTGATTTTTGATATTGGACCCTCGATTCAGTCATTTCCGATTTGGTTCGTCATACAAGTAAAGTCATCAGATTTCATTTTCCTCTCAGGGATCAAGTGAGTTGACCTTTACAGGGTGAAATCCATAGTTAACTTGGCAATGTCTGCTACTGACAGTGAATAATAAGCCCAACGTCAATCAATCATACTTGAGTTGACTAAAAACTTACGTTCTTACTGTGTAGAAGAAATAGAAGTAGAGATTCAGTTATCAAATTGGAATAGTGATAGTGGTTATGGAAAATCAAGAACTTAGATGTTAGATTTGATGAATCAAATCGAATTGTTTGAACCCTACCAGTCATAATTGTTCCCTCCCTCACTGTTTGCAGTACATTGAGAACTTGGAGAGGCTGAAGAAGCTACACACCCTCAACCTCAGCAACAACATCATCGAGAAGATGGAGAAACTGGACAAGCTACTGCGTCTTCGAGATCTCAACCTGTCACATAATTCCATAGTGAAGATAGAGGGCATCGAAAACCTGGTCTTTCTCCAGACACTCAACCTCAGCTGGAATAAGATTGAGCACATTCCACCATGGATCGGGAAGAAACTCAAAGCTCTTCGGAACTTTAATCTAAGTCATAATCAGCTTGCATCGGTAGGTTGAATCTGTGGTGAGAAGTCACCATTGCAAGAAAATGCCAGCAAGCAAATGCCACATGTTCATATGCACCAAGTTCACACAACTCACACACTCACATACTCAGACAACTCACATACTCAGACAACACACACTCAGACAACTCGCACACTCAGACAACTCGCACACTCAGACAACTCGCACACACAGACAACTCGCTCACTCAGACAACTCACTCACTCAGACAACTCACACACTCAGACAACTCACACACTCAGACAACTCACATGCTAAGACAACTCACACAGACAACTCACTCAGACAACTCACACACTCAGACAACTCGCACACACAGACAGCTTACACAGTCAGGGAACTCATGTGCTCAGACAGCTCCCTCCGTCAGACAACTCACTCACTCAGACAACTCACTCAGATAACTCATTCAGACCACTCTCACTCAGACAACTCACAACACCCACACAAATCAAAACACTCACAACTCACTCAGACAACTCTCTCTCAAGACAAGTTGCTCACTCAGGCAACTCACTCACTACAGTTTTGCCGCTGTTTGTCTGCCTCCTCATTCGCACATGCTCAGTTTACTCATGACTGTCTTTCAGCTGAGTGAGCTGTCCAAGCTGAAGCCTATCCCTGACCTCACACAGCTCGACGTGAGTAGTACCCCACTGTCAGAGCTGCCACACTCCCGGCTGTACATTGTCTTCCACCTGCGCACTGTGGCCACACTTGACGCTTCTCATGTCACAGCTCATGAGCGGGACCTGGCTCAACAGAGGTTTGCACAAGGTGACGTTCCAGCTTTGTCATTGGACTTACTCAGTGTGTTAAAACAGAATGGGTGTTTATACAGTGCCAGTGGATAACACTTTTTTTATGTGGTTACCTATTTGTGAGGAAAGTCCTGACCTTCTCTTTCTGTCCTCTTCTCCTTTCCCTCCTGTACTACGCCACACCACACTCCAATTCCACCATCCCTACTCTGATTGACTGTTTTCCAGGAGAGTTAGAGAAGCTGGAGAAACAGCTTGAGCAAGAGGAGGTAAAGAACCGGCTGCTAGAGGAGAGCCACAACAAGTCACTTCAGGAGAAATCCCTGCAGGAGGCCACCACCAACCAGATGAAAGTCAAGGACAAAGAACGCCAAGATCAGGTGTCAGAGCTACAGAGAGAACTGCAGGTCAAGAACGACCTGGTGAGCATGTCTTTTCTCTTCAGTCAGTTATCAGTGATATGACACTATATCCCATGTAATACCATATTTATGAAATGAGTGAATGGTTTGGTATCCAACGAGCGAAAGTGAGTTAGATACCGATACATTTTATGAGTTTCATAAATATGGTGTTACATGGGACATAGTTTAGTGTTTTATTCATTTTTCACCCAACATTAGCCAAATAATATCAAGCAAAGTACTTCTTTCCTAAGAATTTGACGAGTGTGATGGCTCAGCTTTCTGCAAGGTCTAATACTATTGTGACAGAGGTATTAGCATTCTGACGTCATGACTGTAAAACACTTTGCCGTCATACATATGGCATAATGTGATGTTATTTCACAATGTTTAATAACTTTGTAAAATTATTAAACAGTGATACCTTCAATGGATGAGTAACAATTCATGTTCTCCCACTAATTTTCAGGTGACAAATGACATACAGATGCTATTTAGATGTTATTAAGAGGTGGTACAATACGTGAAGCCGGGTTTTTTTTGTCCTCCACCACAAAGTTGCCAGATTATTGCTCAAAGGGGCAGAACTAAACACACTCACTGTTATGAGGTAGTAATTGATATACTGTTACGTAATGATTCTGTGCAAGGAGGCAGTACACCATACTCCCTGTAAAAGTCTGATGCTTCATCTGTGTTTTCTGTTGTCAGCTGAAGAAGAAGATGCTGGAGCTGAACAAGGCGTGCGAGAAGCACTACCAGCTGGAGCAGGAGCTCGCCTTCTACAAGATAGACTCCAAGTTTGACAGTCTCAGTGAAGTCCCTCGGCCTCAGGCCATGGTAGGTGTTTGTGCAAAGTCACACTTACCTTTATAAGATGCCTGTTTATCTCCCCATTCAGCAATATTCGAGTTATTGCCTCGTAGCCTGTACATCTCTGCCAGGCAATCTAGTGATTCATATTGTGACCAATGTTTCATGTCTATTCACATCCTGTTACATAACTGTTAGGAAGGTTCGTTGGTTAAATACCACTGATGTTTAATGCTGCTCTCAGCAGTATTCCAGCTGTTTGGCAACAGTGTTTAAGTAATCAAGTCTGGGCCAGACAATCCAGTGATCAACAGCATGAGCATCAATCTATGCAAAGGAGATACGATGACATGTGTCAACCAGGTGAATGAGCCTTATCTCCCGATCCTGTTTGTAGCCTCTTACGGTAAAGAAGGGTTACTGAAGACTTAAGAAAACTGAGAATGTTGGAAATAAACAGCTTGTCACCCTATACATTACACAAGCCTCTGCTCAAAAGAGGCACATTTTTCACAGTTTCATCACACCTACGTCTGATGTAGAGTTATTTTAACCAGAATATGTTCAAATAAAACTTGTATTGAACAATTTCTGGCACATGAGGTACACAAAAGTAACCTGTTGCTGTTTACATACACATACCATTACCTTGTCACCCTATACATTACACAAGCCTCTGCTCAAAAGAGGCACATTTTTCACGGTTTCATCACACCTACGTCTGATGTAGAGTTATTTTAACCAGAATATGTTCAAATAAAACTTGTATTGAACAATTTCTGGCACATGAGGTACACAAAAGTAACCTGTTGCTGTTTACATACACATACCATTACCTGATTATCCTTCTGCAACTTTACATCTGACAGGACATACATGATGGTCAGCTACAGGTTTGGACGACTGCTGGATCGTCATGGATGATCATGTTAAGAGGCAGTTCAGAGGGTTGAAGTATTGGGCATGTTGATGCATGTAAATACACTTTTATTAAACAAAATATACAATATGACTCATATTTCCATGTCCAGGACGATGATGAAGATGACAGTGGCCTGCTAGGTGAGAGCCCCTACATTGGCCGAGCCCGCTACAAGGCTAACCAGTATTCCCAAGAGGGGTCTGTGCTGGCCACGCCCCAGAAGATACACATACACTCTGTAGCATCTTCCCCTGCCACACCCGCACAGCGACCCGAGGCACTGGGGCAGTACCACCAGGCACTCACAGCTCAGGTTGCAGACAAACAGCGAGAGATTCAGTTAGGTAGGTTTTTACACTGGGTTGTGACACATCCCCTCTGTGTGGTTCATTCCCATTATGAGTGAGTGAGTTTAGTTTTACGCCGTGCCACACCACACCACACCACACCACACCACACCACACGAACCACGACCCAACCCACCCCACCCCACCAAACCACACACCACACCACATGAACCCCACCCTAACACACCACACAACACCACACCACACCACACCACACCACACCACACCACACCACACCACACCACATGAACCCCAACCCAACCCACCCCATCCCAACCCACACTACACTACACCACACCACATGAACCCCAACCCAACCCACACACCACACCACACCACACCACACCACACCACACCACACCACACCACACCACACCACACCACACCACATGAACCCCAACCCAATCCAACCCAATCCAACCCAACCCACCACACACCACACACCACACACCACACACCACACACCACACACCACACACCACACACCACACACCACACACCACAACACACATAACAACACACCCCACCATTGTAATATTTATCACCATCTTGTTCAGCTGAGGATCGGTTGCGAAGTCTCCAGTCCAATCTAAGCACCACAGAGGATAAACTGGTCCGCGCAACGCAGGAGCTGAAGAAAATGTCTGAGCGCCAAACTCCAGAGCCATTCCATGATGACAACAAATACAAGATGAGGCAGAAGCTGGCCAGGAAGATGAAGTCGGTGAGCTCCTCTCGAGAAGCTCCTGAAGTTGGAGTGCTGATGGAATATTCAGATCTTACCATGGCCATGTGGATTAACATGTCATGGACAGCATAAAAATAGTCATGGAGACTTTGAATCAGTCAAGGCTTTTACCAGTCTCAGTAAAATGAAATGTTGAAATTTACCAAAATTGAGATACAGCTCAAAAGTTCCTGTTGGAGGTTTGAGTAAGCAGAGAGTGTACAGAGATAGAACGTGTCAACTGGACATGCTGAATTCACGTGGTAACTAGAGACACTTCCATTACTTCTGCGTTGAAGAGTTCAGCCTTAGTTAAGGTTACGGCTAAGGTTGGAGTAAGAGTTAAGGTTGCCCTAAGGTTGTTTTATGCAACGGGCCTATCTTTTTCTTAAGGTGATCATAACTCTAACTTTAGTGTTTAAGGTTGATCTTAGCTAAGGTTGTTTTGAACAATGGAACACAAAACATTATGTGTAGAGGTCCTGTTTGCACATATGAGAAGTGATACATGTGCTCTGAAAGTTGGTTTGGCAGTAAATGTGATTGCTGGAGCTTGCTACATTGCCAGACGGCACCTCTTGTTGGCATCACGGCATAGTACGTTTGTTTTTGTGTAGGTAAATGAAATGCGTGACAGTGCAACCCAGATGGAGACTGAGATCGACCGCCGACAACAGAAGGTACAGGAAAACAAGGGCAAGGTTGCTCGCCTTAAGGAACAGATCGCACATCTTGATGCCAGGGACCCAGACGTTGTAAGTAGCCATATTGACTTTATGTCAAAGACGCTGCACAGTGCCTTATGACCTTTGTGTTTGCCAAAAGGGAGTCAAAACTTGAGATTCCTGTTTGTGTGAGACACTCATTGTAGCTTATTGAAGAACAGTAAGTGAATTTTACATATTATTTATTCTGAGTCAGATGCTTTTCTGAAAAATGAAACTGTTGACCCTTGATGACAACCGTCCGAGTTGCATTGACTGAAAAATAGCAAAATGAAATGTCTTTTTAACCAAAGATTTGATACAGGAGCTTTTGAAAACATTCTCGTAGGGTCTTACTCACAGATTTTGAGGTATTCTGTATATTCAGAAATGGGAAATCATTATATTAGTAGGTACTCATGCTGTGTTATTCAAGTGGAACAAGGTCATGTGTAGATTTAGCCAATATAATTTGTAATCAAATGCTCGGTCAGTATCAATGGTGGTTACTTCCCTGTTGGTATTGCCACACTTACTCACTTACCACTTCTTACTTGTGACCGTTGTTTAGTTATTATAGCTTGATTAAAAAATGCCTGTTTACACTGACTGAGGTAGAGTACTTTTGTATAGACAACTTTCCCTTCAATCAGAGGCAGAGCTCCAGATAATTTTCCAAACAAGTGGGTATTTACTCCCATGTCTTGTACACTCCTACTAGTTTTGAGTTTTGTTTTGAGAATTGAATACTTTCACACAGAGTTTCTTATCTTTATTGGGTGCTGAGCTATTCTATGTATATGTATAAATATAGATGCTACTCATTAGACTAAAATTTTTAAGTAATTGTCATATTGCCAAACATATAGAAATACTCAACATGTGACTTTTAGAGTAAACAGTGGCTGTGGCTCTAATAGTATATGTATATAGAGGCATTGTCTACCATAAGCTAATGCTGTCGTAGAGTTGGGTGCCACGGCGAATCATAAGCAAGCCCATTTAGTTAATTGAGTAGAGTACACTAGGTATTATAGACCTGTTGTGTTTTAAGTGATTCCTATGCGTTTTTTGTGCACCCAGATTTGTAATTAATTGAGTAAATGTGATTTTGATTGAGTTAAATACACAAATACACATCTTATCTGGAGCTCTGCAGAGGTAGTTATTGTGAATTGAAACCTCTTTCCTGAACCTGAAGGGCAATGATGTAGCCTAGTGGTTAAAGAGTTCACGTCATAATGAAGATTCATGTTCAGTTCTCTACGTAAGTACAATTTGTGAAGTCCATTTCTGATGTCCCTGCCATGATATTTCTCGAATATTGCCAAAAGTGACACAAAAGTGACATTAAACAAAACTCACTCACTCACTCACTCACTCACTCACTCACTCACTCACTCACATCTGAACCTGTAACGTTTTCTCAAGCCATGGTGATGACATATCCACTGGCCTCATCACTTGCATGTTTGGCTGTCCCATCAAACCCTCACTGATTCATTTGTTGCTATGGCAGCCAAAGAAGAAGGCGGAGATGGTTGACAAGGAGCAACAGATCTCGGAAGACAACCAGGTGTACACCGAGCTGCAGAACCAGCTCCAGGACATGCTGCAGACGGTTGCCAGGGAAACAGCTGACATCAAGAAGCTGGAGCAACAGCTCAATGAAGGTAAGTTCAGGCTGCAGGTGCAAGTCTGCTGGCCAGACTATCATCCATATATCCTAGAGATAAGTACTAGTACTACTATCTCATTCTACCCTTGCCCATGTAGATCTCAGGGCAGTGTTGATCCATTGTCATCCATGTAAGTGTCATTCTTGATGAGTGGTCTGACATTGTGAATAGTAACCCCAATAGATCCATGACTGTTATCACCTTTACTTGCATGTCACATCTATTAATTGTATCAGTGGATTGATGACTATTATTGATGGTCCAACCTTACCCGCATGTCAGATCTACTGATTGTACCAGTGGATTGATGACTATGATCCATGGTCCACCATCCACCCTTACCCGCATGTCAGATCTACTGATTGTACCAGTGGATTGATGACTATGATCCATGGTCCACCCTTACCCGCATGTCAGATCTACTGATTGTACCAGTGAATTGATGACTATGATCCATGGTCCACCGTCCACCTTTACCCGCATGTCAGATCTACTGATTATACCAGTGGATTGATGACTATGATCCATGGTCCACCCTTACCCGCATGTCAGATCTACTGATTGTACCAGTGGATTGATGACTATGATCCATGGTCCACCCTTACCCGCATGTCAGATCTACTGATTGTACCAGTGAATTGATGACTATGATCCATGGTCCACCGTCCACCTTTACCCGCATGTCAGATCTACTGATTATACCAGTGGATTGATGACTATGATCCATGGTCCACCCTTACCCGCATGTCAGATCTACTGATTGTGCCAGTGGATTGATGACTATGATCCATGGTCCACCCTTACCCGCATGTTAGATCTACTGACTGTACCAGTGGATTGATGACTATGATGCATAGTTCAGCCCGTACCCAAATGTGACACATATAAATGGTACCAAGAGATCCGTTACTGTGGTCTGTGGTTCACCATCTACCTACATGTTGACCTAATGGACTTACCGGTGTTGAGAAGTTTCACCAAAGTTGTAAAAGTTGACATCATGCATCTTTGTTCCTTCCTCCAAGGCATTATTTTAACAAATTCTTGTTCACTGACTTCCTCCTGTGGTGCCCTTGTCATCCAAGGTGCCATATTTTGATGTGCAGATTTATCTCCCTTTAGTACTCAAGGATCAGATGATCTTAGTCTTTACATTGCTCATTGGTTTCCACAAAGTAGGCATCATTCATGATCCCTTTCCACTAAATCCTGTTCATTCAAAACATGGTGATTCCTCCAGAGCGAATTGAGGCCAACGAGGAACTGCGTCAAGAGCTGGACGATGTAGTGGATGGTTTACAAGGTTATCTGCAGAATGTCAAGGACCAGAGCGCCCGGCAGAAGGAGGATTTTGAGCAGGTAGTGAAGGAGAAGGAGAGTCTGGAGGAGCGAGTGCGACGTCTGGATGGGGAACTCAAGATCATCAACAAGAAGGCTGAAGAGGGTCACACTTGGCAGAGGGTCAGTTGAAATTACCACACTTGAAATGCAAGGCTTGGTGGATGTATAACATGCAAAGATTTTTTAACCAGATGACTGATAACTGTGAGATTTTTATCCGTGAAAGCTTTATTGATCCAGCCAGGTGAGTTTGAGAAATTGAATCAGCTGAGATTCTGATTCATTTTTGGAAAGCTAAAATATCTTAACAATTTATGTAACCTATCCACCAAGTTAGATTTGAGTTTGAGTATGATAACAATTTAGACATAATGTTGTCAGACTTGTTTCTGGAAATCAGGAACAGGTTTCTGGGTTACTCACTCACTCACTCACTCACTCACTCACTCACTCACTCACTAGCACAACATTGTCATTGTTGCCTGTTCTTTGTTTGAGTGGAGGTGTGCCCAACATCAAACCGACTCCAAAGCCCCCATCCATTGAATGTCAAATCATTAAATGCCAAATCCTTGATTGTCAGTTCAGAGTCCATGGCCATATGATTGTATAGCATTTACTACAGACCTAACATAATGTTATCATTTGACCTGAACTTTTCGGTATTTGTCAACCTCTTTGTCACTAGACATGCACAAAGGGGCAGATAACCCCTGATAAGCTGACTGTATGTTTCATGGCTAGCCTGCTATGTTTGACACCAGGGGTACTGCGTGTGGCTGACCTTACAATGCTGTTGTTAAGCCTGGTAATACATACCAGGACATTGGTGTTATAACAGGAAGGTAGGAATATAGGGAGTCTAGTATCACTGTTGTGATCTGGATTTTCCTTGGACGATATAAGGTATGACATAATGCTTTGAGAGTTACTTAAGGAGACATTTTCATTTGGTTTCACCCCTGGTAAAAGTCTTTGACCATATTGTCTTGGATATTCATTTCACATAACAAGCCATGGTATGAGTGTAATGCCAGAGCTCACACACTCACCCACTAACTGAACCACTCACTGACCCACTCTCACT
Organism: Haliotis asinina; assembly: GCF_037392515.1. Classification (NCBI taxonomy): domain Eukaryota; kingdom Metazoa; phylum Mollusca; class Gastropoda; order Lepetellida; family Haliotidae; genus Haliotis; species Haliotis asinina. The sequence continues at coordinate 48,309,806 of NC_090281.1, forward strand.
CACTCATTCACTCACTCACTGACTCAACCACTCACTCAACCATTCATTCATCGACTCACTCAACCACTCAACCATGCACTTAATCACTCACTCAACCACTCAACCATTCACTCAACCACTCAACCATTCACTTAACCACTCACTCAACCACTCACCCAACCACTCACTCAACCACTCACTTACCCACTCTCACTCACTTAACCACTCAACCACTCAATTACTCACTTACTCAACCATTCACTCAACCACTCAACCATTCACTCAACCACTCACTCAACCACTCAGTCACTCAACCACTCACTCAACCACTCAGTCACTCAACCACTCCCTCAACATCTCACTCACTCAACCGCTTCCTCAACCACTCACTCACTCAATCAATCAACCATTCACTCACTCACTCAACCACCCTTTCAACGATGCTCAGTCACTCAACCACTCACTCAACCACTCACTTAACCACCCACTCAACCACTCACTCAACCATTCACTCAATCACTCACACAACTATCCATTCAACAACACTCACTCAACCACTCACTCACTCAACCACTCAACCATTCACTCAATCACTCACTCAACCACTCACTCAGCCACTCACTCAATCATTCTCTCAACCATCCTTTCAGCCTCACTCACTCACTCAACCATTCACTCAATCACTCACACAACTATCCATTCAACGACACTCACTCAACCACTCACTCAACCACTCAGCCATTCACTCAATCACTCAACTACCCATTAAACAACACTGACTCAACCACTCACGCCGCCACTCACTCAACCACTCACTCAACCACTCAACTATTCACTCAATCACTCACTCAACTACCCATTCAACAACACTCTCAACCACTCACGCAGCCACTCACTCAACCACTCACTCACTCAACCACTCAACCATTCACTCAACAACTCACTCAACCACTCACTCACTCAACCACTCTCTCAATCATTCTCTCAACCACCCTTTCAGCCTCACTCACTCACTCAGCCACTCACTCAACCACTCACTTAACCACTCACTCAACCACTCGCTCACTGCAGCGTGTCGAGGAGGTGGAGCTCCAGCTTCAGCAGGCCCAGGACCTCAACAAATCCCTGAACGACCAGCTGCATCGCAGCCGGCAGCTGGATCCGGAGCTGCAGGACCGTCTGGAACATGCTGAGATGGAGGCTCGAAACCTACGCAGAAGTCTTAACGACACAGAAAAACGGTCCCAGGTACTTTGATGGAAAACTGTATTTACTGGAATTGGATTAGAGGATAAATGTAAAGTTGAACCTATTCCATTTTGGAAATCAGCCATCTGCAGTTCTGTATCTTAACATGTTCATGTTAGGGAGTTTCAGCAGCCATAGCACTAATCTATCTTACTTTCTTAGTGGAGGAATAAAAACTGGAAGATAAATGTGGAGACTATTGTATGAACATACTTTAGTCTGTATGTTTGTACATAAGTATGTATGTCAGTTTGTAAGACTATCTTTGTTGTTGGGTTCGTGTATATTTTTGCTATTATGATTGTGTGTACGTCTGTGTACCAGTAAAGTCTGTAATAAGGTGTGTGTGCCTCAGATGGAGAGGAAGAACATGGAGAAGCAGTTGCAGGCAGAGAGAGGAAGAGCGGAGCAGCTGGCACGGCAACAGAAGGATGGAGGCAAAACCTTGGAGCAGCTGAGGAAGATGGAATCCCAGCTTGAGGCTGCCAAGGTAGGGAAAAGGGTTACAACAGGGGACCAGGGTATCACTAGCGACTAGGGGGGAACACCAGGGACCAGGGGGAATACCAGGAATCAGAGAACACCAGGGACCAGTGGGCAACAGTCTGGAACACCAGGGACCAGAGGGGAATACAAGGGATCATTGGGAACATAAGGAACCAGGAGGAACACTAGGGACCTGGGGAATACCAGGAATTAGAGAACACCAGGGACCAGGGAGAACATGAGGTAACAGTGGGGAACACAAGGGACCAGTGGGTAACACAAGGGACCAGTGGGGAACACAAAAGGGTAGGGTTTGGCAAACACCAGTTATGTAAGGAATTACCACAACGCTTCCTTTACACTTTGATCATTGCAAGGCCATGGAAGAGTAACTTCTATGAAATACAACTCATTTTGGCATCTTCCCTCATTTATTGTCCAAACATCTCATGTATATATATCACCCAAGAGTATTACTCATGGAATCCATTGAAACGTCACCTATACAGAATCAAGAATTTGTATATTCATAAAAATAGTCCTCATTTTTCATGGAAACGTAAGCTATGGTAATTATGTGCTTTATGGGATATGAGACAGGTTTGAACTGAACCCAGAACTTTTCCTAATTACAAACCTGATTTATGCAATCAGACAATGACCACTGAACATCAATGAATAATCAGTAATTATATTCAAATAGTTATAGGCGGTATAAGAATATGTTAGATTATGTTTCATAATGGTAAAAAACTCTTGGATATCATTTTCACACAGGTTTATATGCTTGCAACTCCAAATCAGTTAGATAAAGGTTACTTACGTTGGTCTGTGTGTCCAGGGTCTGAATGCCTCCCTGCGGGAACAGTTATCGGAGACAAGGAAGCAGAGTGCTTCAGATAGCAAGGACACCTTCAGACCCAGTGACCTCAAGAAGAGACTGAAGGACCTCACTCACAACTTCAGAGCTGGCAAGGTTTGTGTCAAGTTATTTAGCTAGCTGTATATCCACTCCCCAATAATCACATCCCATTTCAAACTTACTTCATTCCTATCACATCCCATTTCAAACTAACTTCATTTCCTATCACATCCCATTTCAAACTTACTTCATTTCCTATCACATCCCATTTCAAACTTACTTCATTCCTATCACATCCCATTTCAAACTTACTTCATTTCCTATCACATCCCATTTCAAACTTACTTCATTTCCTATCACATCCCATTTCAAACTTACTTCATTCCTATCACATCCCATTTCAAACTTACTTCATTTCTATCACATCCCATTTCAAACTTACTTCATTTCCTATCACATCCCATTTCAAACTTACTTCATTCCTATCACATCCCATTTCAAACTTACTTCTTTCCTATCACATCCCATTTCAAACTTACTTCATTCCTATCACATCCCATTTCAAACTTACTTCATTTCCTATCACATCCCATTTCAAACTTACTTCATTCCTGTAGAATGAAAGTGCAGTGCACAAAGCCAACAACCAATGTTTATCTTACCTCACACATAAATGTTGCTTTCTGATTGTATTATTGCTCTTCTATTATTCTATGTACTACATAGGGAATACATACTCATTTGGTACTTCATGTTAGTAATTCTTTATCTCAAATAACATTGAATCACCTATGACGTGTGGAAATAGCTGATGTTTTGCAAATGCAAATTGATGAAAGGGAGATAAGTCTAAGTCTTTTTTCTTGTCGTCTGCAAAGTCTGGCAAAGGCTACAAAACGTTTTCTACCTGTGTCTCACACAATTCAAAGTTAACACTGACATGTTCGGTAAGATAAATAAGCTCACAGTTAATGTTTAAACAATGTTTTTAATGTTAACTATTGCAGTACTACCACCATCTATAGTCACCCCTCATTTTGAAAGTAATCATGGTTGTGCGAGAACCTTCTCAGTACCTCTGTGCTGGCACTGTTTCGTTCAACTTCAAGGACAATAAGGTGGCCTAGTGGTTAAAGTGTTCAGTCATCATGCCAAAGATCCAGTTTCAATTCCCCACATGGGTATAATGTGTGAAGCCCATTTCTGTTGTCCCAGCTGTGATATTTCTGGAATATTGTTAAAGGTGGTGTAAAACTAAACTAACTCAGTCATATTCAGCTGCCGGCTTGTACAAATGTTTCTGGCAGTATTTGGTGGTCAACGAGGGTTAGAAAAGTCTAGGATATGCAGATGTGGCATTTAACAACATTCAGTGAGTCCCCTATTTCCTTTGTCTTGGCAGGGTCCGCTCCCCCCACAGGGCAATGAGGACGTTCTAGGAAAGACCTTCCATGACCTGCACCACTATGTCCAAGACAAGCTGAACAGGAGCAACCGTGAGGTGGAGGAGGCTAGGAAGAACATACAGAAGGTCAGCAGGTTTTGGTGTATTGTACAAGAAAATCAGATTCAGTGACAAGTTCTTTAAGATTGTTATGGCACTTATGTTTTAAGAACAGTCTGATATCTATGTGACCCAGACAATTCAAGCAGCATATGTAGAACTAGTAGGTATGTGTGGCAGGTGTGTGTGGCAGATGTCCATGCTACAGCTTGTGTAGAAGGTGTCTGTAACAGGTGTGTGGTGGGTGTCCATGCTGCAGGTATGTGTAAAATGTGTAAGAAGCATGTGCGTGGGGTTGGTGTCCATGCTAGAGGCATGTGTAGAAGGTATCACTAGCAGAAGCGTGTGGTGGGTGTCCATGCTACAGGCATGTGTAGAAGGTATCAATAGCAGGTGCGTGTGGTGGGTGTCCATGCTACAGGCATGTGTAGAAAGTATCTGTAGCAGGTATGTGTGGTGGGTGTCAGTGGCAGGTGTAACAAGAATGATGTCCATGTTCCAGGCTTCTGTGGAGGTGCAGACTCTCAAGGAAAACCTGAGGAAGGCAGAAGCAGACCTCGCCAAGAGAGAGGAGAAGAAAGACCCAGAGAAGATGGTGACAACACTTTTCATAACATAAACCCCTACTGACAGTACCGATGTACCCGAACTGTGGCACTGAGAGACTGACCTAAGCACGTCTGTGAATCAGAAAATGCCTTGATATATTTTCATTGGTGTAATCTTTTTTTGTCTTAGTAACATCCAGAGTTTACAGATATTTACTGAAACAAGATGTTGGTCATTTAGTAGAGATTTCATACTCAGATTAGTTTTCAAATTTTGTGAAGATGTGGATGTGATTGTAAACAGCTAGATGAACTGTGTCAGCTTGTGTCTTGAGGAAGCCCTACGTCAACACGGAACTAGATGAAGTGGTGAATGTTTTGTATGTTCCCTGTTCCAGAGGAATGACAGTCGGAATGAGAGTGCAGAGATCAGCAGGCTTGAGGATGAAATTCGAAGGCTGAACAAGGCTTTGCAGGATGCTGAAAACAGAGCTCGACAGGTCGGTGCATTTTGACATATTGTACATGGTTGAACAGGGAATTTTCACACAGGAAGTCATCAGGGTAGATTTCCTTTGGGCAGTCTCCTGATTCTTGGCCCTGTTTGTCATAAGCCTTCCCAAAGATGAAAACCATTTCTCATGGTTTTTGCCATCCTCTCAAACACAGCATTATTATTGAGCTCTTCTTTTCAGGAGCGTCCGAGGACCCGTATTACATATGCACCAAGCTCTGACTCAGACAGAGCCTCGTCCCTCAACTCGGAGGAGAAGGCGCTGTATGATGAGCTCCAGCGTGAGCTGATGGAGCTGAGGAGGAACATGAGGCATCAGGAGGAGGAGAGTGAGAGAAGGGTAGGTTTACAGCATAACTGGCAGTAACAGGGTGACATCATCTTAACCATCCTTATGTTTCCTCAACAAACTCTATCAGGATGGGTTCAAGGGTGTTCAGTCTTACATAATAATGAGATGTGAAGGTCTGAGGTAGAATAGGTCTTCAGCAACCCATGATTGCCATAAAAGGCGACTATGCTTGTCGTAAGAGGCGACTTACAGGATCAGGTGGTCAGGCTCCCTGACTTGGGTGACACATGTCATCGGTTCCTGGTTCTGCAGATCAATGCTCCTGCTGTTGATCACTGGATTGTCTGGTTCAGGCTGATTATTTACAGACCTCTGCTATATAGCTGGAATATTGCTGAGGGCAGCATAAAACTAGAATCACTCACTCACTCACATAATAATAATAATGTCTATTTAAGACACAGCTATTTTCTCACACTCGTGCATGCTCAAAGCGCTAACACCTTACTACCCTGGATAACCCAAGCTGTGGGGCACTAGAAGGGTAACAGTCATGACTTATCCCACTGGGTATCTATTCACTGCAATTCATGAAAAAACTCACCAAAAGTGAGACCACATGTGTCATCTGTGCTTTGTTGTGGGGCAAGACCTTTTCCAGGTATCTTCACAAGGTATGTATTGCACTGTGAGTGAAAATCCGGAAATACATAAAGGAACACTTTCCCTTATTCGTTTCCATGAGTATATATTTGTTGGAATGAGTTGTGCAGTTGGAGAGAAAATAAGATTGTGTCTGATTTATGGACTTTATTGTTTGAGTGGCATGGTCAGATAAGGTCAAACTTTATGGATAAACAACATCTTTATATTGGTGATACATCATATAGTGACTACACAAGTGTTGTTTTGGTGGAGCTTAGAGGCAGGTATATACTTCCATAAGTATTGATGACGTAATACATAGGCTGATGTGTTCATCTGTCCTTCTCCATGGAGGTGTTGGATGCTGAGAATGAGATCGCGTTGCTGACAGAGGAGATGCAGCAGCGGGAGGAGGAGTTTGAGAAGGAGCTAGAGAAACAGAGGCAGGAGGCGGAGCTGATAAGGGTGAGGAGATGATAACATCATGGGCGGTGTTCTTGACAGGGTAGAGTTGCCTCCCTCAGACCAACCTGTATCTGGTGCTATTCTTTTGGTTCATGTGGACTTGGGAAAATTAATGCTCTGTTGTTAAGGAACAGCATCATACCTTCGTTCTAATGTTGTTGGGCCACAGTGTACTCAAGTGTTAAACTTTGCCTTGCTGCCTGACAAGGGGTGCTGGTTGTGGGTGTGAATTCTGAAGTCAGTGCATTGCTTTTTGAACTGGGATTGGTGAAAGATTCCAGTCCTGCTGATCAATGATCATCGTTACATTACACTTTTTAAAATATTCCTAATAAACATGCAGACAGATATCATATTGAACATTTTGGTGAGATTGAAGTGATGTTAAGTAGTGTCCTCCCACTGCTGTAGGAGAAGCAGGAAGCCCGCATCCAGGTGATAGCAGATGACCTTGATCAGGCCCAGCAGGCTGCAGATCACCTGCAGGGCCTGCTTGAGACGCGCGAGGGGCAGATGCAGGAGGACATGCAAGAGGCAGACATGTCCAACCAGATGATGGGTAAGTGGAAAAGGACATAACATTTTCAGTTTTAGGATTATTCCAGCCAAGGTGAAGAAACTGCCACTGAACTGTTTCAATATCTCTATACCTGTAAAACATTTGAAAATTATCACCTTATTTGAGAAAATATAACACAGATGTTTTGTGATAAACTGAATAAACTCATGGTGTCCAAATTGAGGCTTACTTTACTGTCTGTACAGTAGGGCTACAATGATTCACCCAGACATCCATTCGATTCAGTTTTCAATATTTGACCCTCAATTCAATCATTTTCCATTTGATTCTTCATACAAGTGAAAACATCCGATCAGATTTCATTAAACCTTCAAGTTGGCTTTTTTAGCATGCAATCCATCGTTACCTTACGATAACTACCAACAACAAATCTCATTTGGACAATCAACCAGTCATGTTTCTCCTTATCTCAGCTCTCAAAAGTTCCAATCAAAATTTTGCTCTTGCTGAGTGGAAATAATTTAAATAGGTATTCAAACATCAAATTGAAATAGTGATAACAGTTATCAAAAATTGAATCAATTATGTCAGATTCAATTTTCGATGAATTGTTGCAGCCCAAGTGTACAGCAAAGTCAAGGAATTACTGTTCCAGTTTCTCTCTCAAATGTTACACTCATTCACTCTCACCACCTATCTACCCATCACACATGGGCTAACTTCCTGTACATACTGTATTTACTGTACTGATGTCCCCACTGTACCTACTGCCCTGCAGCTGCCCAGGAGGAGGAGTTGACCCGGCTGTATGACATCCTGGATGCCCAGAAGGAAGAGATTGAGAACCTGAACCAGATGCTGGACTACCTGGCACAGCAGGGACCCGAGCGAGGTACTTTTCCAGGGTGCTTGTAACCACTACAGCTTGTTTAGCTTGACCTGAGCTACTCTACATATGCAAGACACGGGATGATAAATGGCACAAGTCAGCTTCATTAAATAGGGAGCAGAGAATGTTATTAATATTGCATTCGTGTGAAACATGCATACATGTATTCATAACCGAACTTTTTCTGGAAAACAACACTTCTGTAAAAACATGCTTAAATTCAATTGTTTATACAGTCTTATAGCTAAAATGGATAGAATTATCATGAAAACGACCGCTCGTTAACAGAAATGAGCGGTCCACTGTAACTTGATAACGCCCGCAAAATGCTTGACGACGGGCCATTGTCAAGCCCGTTGTTATGTGACGTCATAAGTAGCTCAGCTGTTGAAGTTCAATCACCTACGGCTCGTTTGAACTTGGGTTCATTATTAACCATATATCTGGCGCACATTCGTCACATGTGCCTGTGCCATTATGCACTTTCCTGCTTGTGCCATCCATAACGATTGTGCCATAAATGACAACATACAGCAATGAAAATATCGACTTGAAGTCTAACGTTGTTGATCACTGAAAACAATGGCGGCTGGTAGTATGAGTAAAGGTCAAGGTCGAATGTCGTCACTTTCAACAGTGATGTCAGCAGTGTTGTTCTATGACGTGACTATATTTGTAAAATCTGTGTCAGTGACCTCCGTCGTTTTGTTGTTGGCAGTAAATGCTTCTAAACCGATGCCGCTGTTTTTATTATTCTTTTATAAAAAATTCTGTTCATTTTAGCTATAATAACGGTAACGCTATTTTTTCAGGGCATTATCATTTGCAGAAGCCCTCGGTCTTTTCAACTGCCCTCCTACGTCGGGCAGTTAATGAAAGACCTCGGGCTTCTGCAAATGATAATGCCCTGAAAAATAGTGTTACCCTTATAATATACTATCTTGTTTGGTTTGCAAACTTTACAATGTACAGACATCAGTTCTTTCACAATCTGATTCACTCTCTACACCTAGTTGCTGCTGCTGCTTGCTGCCAAAAAGTTCAAATCGGAAACATTAAACAACCTTTAGCTTCTTTTTTATGGAAAGTTAGGACATTGTGGACAATTTCTGAGATGTCAAACAGTGATCCTGTCTCACATATTGACAGTCAACTCCACAATAACAGACCCAATGAGTTGTGACACAGTCACATTGTGCATTAGGATTCACTTGATCAAGTCAAGCTTGACAAGCTGATGATGGAACATATCTGCCTGGTGTCAGTCTGCTTCCAGTCATCTCATTTGCACTTCTCACGATGTTCTTGTCATCTCCATTTCAGTTGGCCCTGGGTTTGATGACGAGTTGTGGCGTATCAGACAAGAAGTGAACAACTTGAAGGAGACACTTGCCATGCAGTCTGCCTATGTCCAAACCATGCCCACTGACCATGCCGGGGCTTCAGGAGTAGCAACACAGGCAGGAGTAGGCATAGGGGTCGGGGTTGGGGCTGCACCCCCTTACAGACATCCACCTGTGGTAGGTACCACGCAACACACCTGGGAACTTTGGGTAGAATGGGTCACTGCCGTATGTCTTCCTTGGATTGTATGGTCCAACTCCGTGGTGGCAGGCTGCACATCTCCTTGATGCTAAAATGAGATTCTATAGTTGACTGCCATAATGGAATATTGCTTATGTCAGCACAGTAAAAATTGAGGCTTGTGTATGTTGTAAAGTCCAGATAGTATCTACAGCCATGTTGTGAGAAAATCCATGTGACAGAGGACCATGTGAATATCTATGTCATGTGAAGATTTTTAGGATGTGGAGATCATGTCATGTCATGTCGATGTATTTATGATTTGAAGATCATTTCATGTGGAGGTCCTTGTCATGTGAAGATCTTTATAATGTGAAGATCCTTGTCATGTGAAGATGTTTATGTTATTAAGCTCCTTATCATGATGTGGAGATCTTTGTCATGTGGTCGTCACAGGATGTGAACATCTATGTTTTTCTGATCCATGTAATTTTCACTCTTTCCCAGGTGCCACAACCGACAATGTTTGCCCAGCAGAATGCACCCCCTGGGTCAGTGCAGGTTGGATCAGCCCCACCGTCCATCCGTCCCACAACCCAGCATCCCTCTCGACCCACAACTCAGCATCCCACACGCCCCGCATCTAGTCCACCACAAGCCCCAGCACCCCATTCCTCACCCCCAAGACGGACTTCTGCCCCCCTGCTGCACTCCTCCCCAGGCCATGATCCCTTGCTCCACAGCTCCCCAGGACACAGTCAGGCAGCTTCAGGACACAACAGCGTTCCCCCACCCAGTGCTATGTCCGTACCCATCGTGGGAGGCAATCTGGTAAGTTGTTTAACCATGCATCCTGAATCTTCATCCTGAATCTTCAAAGAATCCTGAATCTTTAGTATCATGCATTAGTTTCCACATTTGCAAAGAAATTGGTGGCACGTGAACCTGACTTTGAATTGAATAGGGGTTGCCTCCCTTGGATGTAGCTGAATCTGGTGTCCTCATATTTTTCCAAACTCCAAAGACCTGAATCATGAGAAACTTAACATTAACCTTTTATTCAGAGAGATTAAAGTGGGGTATCCTAGTGGTTCGCAACTGCTCTTCACACGGAAGACCTGGGTTCAATGCCCCATGTAGGGACAAGATGTGAAGCCAATTTCTGATGTCCCCTGTCATGATATTGCTGGAACAGTGCTAAAAGCTGTGTAAAACTAAACTCATTCAAAGTACATACATTTTAATTGAATGTGTGAAAGTGGTTATTACTAGTGCGTTGGTCATTGTGTGTCTGTTCAATGGCAGGGTGCTCACCTCAGTTCACCTCCTCGGATACACATGCTTGAACACCTTGGCACCGAGAGACGTGAATCAAAAGCGCCTCCTGCTGCCAAACCTGGCAGTGGGCGACCAGCGGAGTCAACTCCGGTCAGACAGTCAGCACCACCTGGGGCAGAAGGTAATATTGTTAACATGTGTTTCTATTTGATTCAAACCGAAATGGTGCCTCTCAAAATCCATTTTAGCCAGTCTGGAAGATCCCACTGACAATCAGTTTGTTTCAGTTTTAACTGGCATCACTTACAATCTTAGCAATGAATCGGAATTCGTTATCCTCACAGTGCTATGCACGGTTTCCAACATCCAGTGCAGTGCCTAAATCAATGCATGGAGTTTGTAATAGGTCACTTATTCAACTCATGCTATGCATCTATACACTGCTTAAGAGTAAAATTCTACATTGGAGAACGGTAACTGAATTTGAAGCTAGTTATCGAACCAAAATGTCAAGGGCAAAATCTCTCCGTTCTTGTGAAGTAACAGTGGCAAATATTTTCTTTTTTTAAACAAAAAGATCAAAAGAGACAGAAGATTAGGGAACAGTTATGGAGTCAAATTACAATTGTAATTCAGAAATTGCAATGAAAACATAGATTGTCAATGACACGGCCATCGCAGTGGATGTTGAAATTGAAAGCATGATGATCTTTCCAAACAACATGGCAAGTTTTATATCTGTCAGTTTTGTCCAGGAAAGTCAAAATAAATCTACTGATCTAAAATGAAAACAGATTGTCACTGAGATATAAAGTTACAAGATAATGCCTTCAATTGACATCACATTAAATTAACAGTGTTTGAATTATCATTTATACAGTACAAAAGAACAGCAGTAATTTAAATGATAAAACCACTGAAATTACTGAGTGAATGAATTGTCTCCCTTGCTTTTTCTGATGACCCAGGTCCACAATGACAAAGGTCCCACTAGTTTCATTACTCATGACCCCAGGACCCACTTCATCTGAAAAGTAAAATAAACACTGTTAGTCTATATTGTTTAAGTAAACTGAACCAAAACCAGTTGCCACTTGGTGCAGTCGATATTTAAATGTATTTAGGATTGATTATTTTACACTTGTTCATGACATTGTAGCATATTAAATTGTGTACTAAAGTAGACGCCTCATGGTGTGGTCAGTCTTTGAATGTGTTAAGGGATAATAATTTTTGGTATTTTAGACTTTGGCTCATGTTAAAGTGTGTGTTAATTTACAAACAACCAGTATTGTTTGACTTTTTGTGTAAGTTGTGTTGTTGGTTGTGTTTCAAACCTTGTATCTTTGTGGCATGTGTTGTGTGCGTTTTTAGCTGCTAGTATGTTTTAGCCTAGAGTCAAGGCTAGCTTCATTATCACCGATTCTACACTGAAAAAAAGGCTGACATGTTTTGTTGTGCACAGTTTTGCAAAGTACATTTTGTATGTTGAAGGTGATAGTCTGTTCATCAGTTTTAGTACTTGCTGTGTTGTATGTAATATCAAAATGGTAAACAAGGTTTAAGATGGTGTGGCTGCTTTAAGCAAAGTGTACAGATGTTTTACTCCCTATATTCATTAGCATAAAAAGACAGTTCCTATAAATCATAAAGTAAAAATTAGTAACACTTTAGACAATGGGAATATGGTAACATTGTTCAGCAAACTTAAACACAAACCCAGCCTATATTCAGGATACCTGTTAAGATCTGAGTAAGAAATGATCTTCAGCAACCCATGCTTGTCGTAAGAGTCAACAAACTGGACCAGATGGGTTGGCTCAATAACTTGGTTGACACACATTGTCATATCACACAACTGCGTAGATCAATGCTCATGCTATTAATCACTGGATTGTCTTTTCCAGATTCGATTATTTTCCGCACACTGCCATTTAGCTAGACTATTGGTGAAGGGGGCTTTAAGCACAAACACATCTGAATGATGTCATACCGTACATGTCATATTTCAGCACCTGCATCCAGGTCACAATCAGCATCCTTTGTCCTTTTTGTTTCAGTTGATGATGCAGAACGCCTCAGTCAACGCAGTGGTCGTGCCGCAAGTCGCATTTTTGGGCATAGCCGAGCTCAGACGCGTAGGAAAGCTTCGCAACCTTCAGCCTTTGAGCCAGTGTACAGACCTCAACCTCACCATGCACAGTACCACTCTCCCCCACCCCCAGGCTACCTCCTAGCGAACGTACATGTTGGGAAGACACCAGCACAGCCTGTGGGTGGAGAGGGAGGAGTGCCGCCCTGGGGAGTGCCGACTTCGTCAGGCATTGCTGGACCACCACATGGTGTGCCTGTCAATGGCCCTGTGGTTAGTGGTGGCCATCCAATGCCTGGCCCCGCCCCAGGAACTGCTCCGGGTCATGTTGAGGGTACATATGCTCCCTTAGACCCTAACCACACCCAGGGATTTCCTGTAGCATCACAAACAGATCCAAGAGTTGCCTTTGGTCCAGTTAATACTGAATATTCCTACCCTGTAGGTTATCCTGAAGAAGACTACCCAAGATACCAGCCTGGTTACCCTGGGTTACAACCTGGGGTACAAGCTGGGATACAACCTGGGTTCCACCCCCTACCCTCTGAGGGCTCACCTGTCCCCCCTGGCAGTTATCCTGTGGGTCAGCAGCTGTATGTCCCAACAGGGCCTGCTCAAAGTGTGGGGTATAAGCCTGGTAGAGTCTATTATTCAGCAGGTGGAAAGACTCCAGTCAGGATCTACTACCCTGCTAATGGAAGAATCCCCATGCCTTCATCTGGTCCACCCCCTCCACCAGGAATGCAAAGTGTTGGAGTTATCTCCCCTGGACCTCGCCCAGGATCTATGCCAGTAACACCTGTTGCTACGGGGACTCCAATTTCGAATTCCAGACTTTCGACAACTGTCAACTTTGATGGATCATTCATAACACCACCAAGCCCAATACGTAAGTATTGCATTATTTTTATCCCCCAACATATCACATGGTTAAAATTTGTATTTCGTCCTTTATTATTGGAGTGTACCTGACACAGAAGTACAAAGTTACGAATTCCAATTCCATGTTATTGTTTGGATAATTCAATAACTCCTCTTGTATACAAATGGTTAAATTTGGCAGAAATTTTCTCAGCGTTTTTAAGTAAAGCTTCAAAACTGAGTAAGTAAGCTCATGGCCTCAAGAAATAGGTTAAGGCCCGTCAAGCTCACCAGTTTTCCTCTGCCTCGCTTACTTTTTCAAACAAAGCCTCAGAGGTTTTTTACAGGTTATGAACCGACTGAGGATACCGGTTAGATATAATTCTAATATTTTGTATTTACTGCTGAAATCAAAAGGTCTGTGACTGACAGCCAACACCTTGCCGCGCATGTGTAATGCATGTCAGCTGCATGCGCTATCCTTGTCGGGCACGTGTGCCATCTGTACTACTCATCTTGTGAGGAGGAATGCATGGTTCATACTGACAGTCTCATTCCTCACAGCAGTCCTTTGTAGCCTAGTAGATACAGTTGCCTAGCTAGTAAGCAAAGGATTGCAGGTTCGAAATCAGATGTATCTACACTACATATTGGAAGTTTTAAAAAATGTGATATTTTTCGATCATATTTAGTGATACAAGACAAAATTATATCAATTTTCCCAGCAAGTAATGATTCAAGGTCAATGGATAGTCCCCAGAAAATCCCCAGGATGGAGGCAATTCTATATTAAATCCACAGAATTTCATTGAGGATGCCTGGAAAACTGCTTGTTTACTCACTAAAAGGAGAACCTCGCAAGACAACAAAGTAACATCTCTGAAGGTTTATAAGTAAATCATGTCAGATGATATGTTCTTTCAAATGTGTTAGCACCGGGGGCATTAGTCTTCTAATGATTCTTGTTTACCAAATTCGGCATGGCTAATGCTTGATCAACCTAATAAAGCTTGCTTACACTAGTATGGGTATACAGTTGTCAATTCCTATAGGAAAGTTGGGTTTTTTTTTTACTATTTCAGATCAATTCAGAGATCTATTAAGATTCTGTAGCAAACTTGACACAAGGACCTTTTTGTGGTTCCATCGTTTCATGTATTTATTTTTCTGTATCTTTACCAAATCTGAAAACAGATTGGGGACATTTTTAATGACAGTCAAAAATTGAATTGATTTAAAACCATAAGTTTGGATTCTTTTTCATAGAGATCCTCCTTGGGTACTTATAAGCATAAAAATGTTCTTTGATATTGAATTTGATATAGTTTATGACTAATTGTAAATAGTGGCGCCTAATAGTTTTAGTGTATTGTTTAGGAGATAACTCTACCTAACAGCATTGGGTCAACAGCCCGTTGCAAGTTCTTTAAGTAAACTTACAGTTGAATTATGATACTGTTTTGACATATTCTACACGAATTCCATCCATTTTGCTATAACAGGGGAGTGAAATGAAGACCTAGGGCTTCTGCAAATGATAATACCTTGAAAAGTAGTGTTACCCCTTATAGTGTAGGGATGCATTCAAAAGTTTCAGTGATATGGTCTTTAAATTGTGACTGTATGTGCTCATTATACGGACATTTTAGCCATTGACCAATCAGATTTTGCATTGAACTAGAATGCACTGTACCATTCATATGGACCTCATTAATACTGTTGGCAGTCTTTCATTTAATATCTTACCATACACCTCTCCCTGCCTATGTGTTAATACAAACCTGGGGCCGTTTCACAAAACTCTCAAAGTCTAAGATCTTTATACTTCCATTGTAGCCATTGTACTTCCTATACTGTAACATGGGAGCTACAGATGCTATGAGAAAGGTTACAAGATATTAGGATTATGAGACCTACGTGAAACAGGCCCAGGACAAAGTCATTGTTATGGTAAAATGTTTTGACACTCTGATTTCATATTTTACTTAATCTGATAAAAAAAAACATAATGAGATATTGCAATTATTTCATTCCTTACAATCTTCTTTTTTTTCTGATGTATGTGATCTGATATACACTGCCTGGTTTGTTTGCATTTGGAATTAGTATTATTATCTGATCGATTTGCAACTGTGTGGAGGAATGGTATTGTTTGACTTAGGATAGTCATCATAATGTCCATACTTTAATGTGGACACAGTGGTCAGTATGCTTCCTCATGAACTTTTGATTGTTGTCATATCCGAACAATCACTTTGAATTATGTTTGTATGTTTGTTTACTTATTGCATTCATAATGCCAATACTTAAATGTTGACTTGCAAGTCACTTTGTCCGTATTTCCACATAAACTTCAGATTGTCAAATAGTTTCGACTGTCTCACAGCTTTGATAACATTTCAGACAGATTTTTGATTCTTTATACATATTTATGGAGTCTATTTATAGTCTAATAAAAATAGAACACTACAAAATTCTACACAAGCGCTCTATTCCTTAATAATGAATGATACTGTCACAAGGTAAATATCTTTCCACATAGTCGACCCAAAGAGCTCCATAAACTCAGCTTTAGTCATATATCTGCTTTGTTGAGGCAGCACCTGTTGAAGCATATCCTGTAGCGATCAAGGGGCAGCAGTAATCCCATCTCACAATACCTGTGGGTGGTTTGCATTTGCCTCGTTACAGGTGTGCTCATTTCAAGGTAATACGACACTTGATTATATCAGTGAGGCACACGTCAACAAGGTTTCTGTCCCAGTGATAGACAGAGCATTATTGATCACTGAACATAACGCAGGAAAACAGTGTATTAGCATAGAGTTTTTGTTGACAAATATTGGTTATGTTGTGTGGTTATGTTGAGTGCCTGTTGACAAAACTATGGTTATGGTATGTGGTTCTGTTGACAAAACTATGATTATGTTGAGTGTTTCTGATGACTAAACTATGATTATGTTCATGATGTTGAGTGTGCCTGTTGACAAACAATGGTTATGTTGTGTGTGTCAGTTGACCAACAATGGTTATGTTGTGTGTCAGTTGACAAAACTATGGTTATGTTGAGTGTGCCTGTTGACAAACAATGGTCATATTGAGTGTGCACAAAACAATGGTTATGTTGAGTGCCTGTTGACAAAACTATGGTTATGGTATGTGGTTCTGTTGACAAAACTATGATTATGTTGAGTGTTTCTGATGACTAAACTATGATTATGTTCATGATGTTGAGTGTGCCTGTTGACAAACAATGGTTATGTTGTGTGTGTCAGCTGACCAACAATGGTTATGTTGTGTGTGTCAGTTGACCAACAATGGTTATGTTGTGTGTGTCAGTTGACCAACAATGGTTATGTTGTGTGTGTCAGTTGACAAACAGTGGTTATGCTGTGTGGTTCTGTTGACAAACAATGGTTATATTTTTTGTGCCTATAACCAAACAATGGTTATGTTGTGTGTGCCTTTTGACGAACAGTGGTTATATTTTGTGTGCCTGTAACCAAACAATGGTTATGTTGTGTGTGCCTGTTGACAAACAGTGGTTATCTTGTGTGATACTGTTGACAAATAATGCAAATAATTGTGTGTCCACGCTCTATTCTCGCAGCTCTCTCTTACAACAACCATGAGTTGTTCCAAGTAATATGTAAACCAGATATTCCTGGGCAAGTCAGACCAGTAATGTGACCTGTCCATCAGTTGCTTCAGAAAATTTAATTCAAAAGAGACAGGAAGAAAATTAGCTATTACATAACCAGTAGATGTGGCTTATGTTTGTGGGCAGGTTAAATGCACACTGTCATTCCACTCTTCTCTAAAAATCAATACTAACTATCAGCCCCCAGCAAGGCACCATGTAATTTATTCTGAAAAAAAATTACATATTAAGATTACATTATGAAATTAAAAAGATTGAAGGAATTAATGTGGCTTTGTATTATATCGACTTTTGTGCTCTCTACTGACTAAGCTATATTTTAAGTGAACCCCACAGAGTTATGTCCAATAGAAACCTCTTCACAAGTATCTTATCAACTTCTGATTGAGGCCGGCTAGGCAAACCCTGACAACATCACGTGTATTACTTTACTATGTACGGAGCAATGGTTTCCATTCTATATGTGGCAAGTGTTATTTATAAGTATAAGTTTCAATTATCGATTTCAGGGATAATAAGTCTTTTATTGTATCAACAGGAAGCTCAAGTGAATGCATATGCCCCAATAAAAGTATGTTCTAGACCAAACTAGTGTTGAAAAAACATGACTCTGTGGCTTTACATTGTAGGACTATAGGGGAAGTCTCACTTCATTCTGTTACCATGGTACATTTTTTAAAAAATGTTTCTTTAACAACTCATTTTCGCAGTACAACCCATAAAATAATTTGGGTGTGAAACGCAAAGACAATTTTAAAAAATTCTTTTAGTATATCCACTACATTTAAAACCCCCAGTGCCACAAAACATGACATAGCCAAGGGTTTATGCCATGTGCTTGGCACTGTGTACTGGGCTGTGGCAATGGTGTGTGTGCTGCCAAGGGTGCTAGGTGGATCTGTAGAATCTCCTTTCATGCTGGAGTGAAAGGCCTCCTCCAGCCTTTTCTTGGCAGAGCAATTACAGCTCAGTTACTGGTGTATAGTCCTTGAGTGATTCGGTAGGTCAGAAGGAGTTAACTGGAATCACATAATTACATTGTAACTAGCTGTTGTTGGCCGTGGAATCAGTGTATGGAAGATTGGGGTGCCAGTCAGGATTACTGTCGTATGAGAGGTGTGCGGCAGACCTTACGTCTGTGCAGTCACAATACTTCACCTACACTTGTAAGTTGTTTGTAGACACGTAATATGACTTTAAGTTAGTATGTCACATAAGAAACTGGCACCAGTCCTTGCCAAACTGCTTTTTAGTTTAGGTATCCTAAGGAGAGGTAGAAATTTTCCTTTTTAATATCTTTTGGACTGTTGGACTAAAACTGTTAGTTTATATCTCTTCATGTTGGTTGATGTCATTAACTGTCTACATATTATATCCAAAATCGAGAAGGTTGGCCTATTTGGCTGCAGTTAGAGTTGCCTCCCATTGTTGTGTAAGGATCCTTTCCAATCCAAGATCTGTCGCAGTTATGACCCTTTATCTGTTGCCAGGAAAAGTTGGAGGTTATGGCTCAAGTCTTTAGCTTTGCAACAAATGATTTGGGAAATGAGATTGGGCTTCGGTTTTCCTTCTCTGTTGGTCATTATAAAACATGTGACCCTTTAGTTCACTATCTTAAATTTCCATGGTTGTTTAGGAAGCATGTACAAATCAAATTAATCTTACTTTTGAAATTACAAGGTGCTATCAATGCTTGCAGAAAAATTGCTGAAACAGTTTTTGTCATGACGGTCACATACATCCAGTTCTGTCCTCATGATGGAGGAAATGAGCAGGATAACAGTAGAAAGGCATGTGAAATAGTAATTGCCATAAAACAGTAACAGGATGTGTCACAACACAGATGTCTCCTCTGTATTTCGGCATAGGGGTGCTACTTGTACACAAAATTTTGTTGTCAGAAAATAAATGCAAAGAACTGGTTACAAAAAGTAGTGGTGCTTAACTTTTGTCAAATTGTGTTACAAGTGATTTACTGAAAATTTTTGCTAGATTTTCACAATGACACTGTCTGGTTGATTGAGAAAGTATATTTCATTCAAAATTTAGAGATTTTTATTTTGAGATTTATCAAGTGAATGATGTAAAATATGGCATATGAACTCTCCTATTCAGGCCATACATAAAAAAAATTCTGAGTACACCTGTTTAAAATTTAGGGTAGGTCGGGTAGGAATTTTTTCTTTTAGACGGAAAGTGACAAGACATTTATGAATGTGTTTTTGTTTGTTCAATCAAGCTTGTGGCCATGTTGACGCTCTCTATCAGAATTACCAATGTGCCCGAAAAAAAACAGTGGTATCTCAAAGGTTATTTATAAATACCACTTAAAAAGGATAGGGTCGGCACCAGGAATTCATTAGGCTGGTCAGGGAATCGGAACCACAATATTTTTTAGACATTATTGCTCTTTCTTCTTTCAAATAAAGAACAATTTAATACTACTTATATAATACTAATAATAAATGGCCAATTTTTCCATTGTACCATTTTCAATTTTGAATAACTGCTGAGATGACTGAATAAGGTTTCTGAACAGGTCCAGATCACTCTCTTCATTATCAATTATGGCATTGACTTTATGCTAGTATAGGACACAGGACAGGACAAAGCCCTGTGAAGACAACTAGGAAGAATATATATGAAGGTAGATTTGACAGTATATGATACACAGACCATGAAAGGGCAAAATCCTTTGATATATATGAAGATAAGTGGACCAACTGGATGGTACTGTACATGGTACCCGGCCAGGTCAGGTCAAGCAGGGTCAATGTTTGTGTAAACAACACCGGTCCTAGCTTGACAGACAGGTGCTTGTATCAAGAAGTCAAAGATATAGTTTCACTCCCAGGCATCATCATTATTGATTTCACCATTAAAAGATCAAATTTGTCCTGAATGTTTCAATTTAAATGTGAAAGGGGTGATTTTTATCATTTACCGTCTTGAGTACAAATATACACAATCATGCTGAAAACACAATCAAAGATAGAAAATGTCATTAAGGATTACAATTAATTGTGGACTTGAATCTAGTCAACTTTTTTTCAATATTGTTTTTAGTATGTTCAGTATTTGTTGATGGGCTTTTTTAATTGTTATGGTTTGTGAAAATTGTTCTAACACTTTCATTAGTTCTATTTGTCAATTGCTAATTAGGTTCAAGTAAGACAATACATGTACTTAATTAGCCAATGAACTAATCAAACAGCAATATTGGTTCAGCAGATTCCAAGACTTAAATCCCTGTATTACAAAAGAATCTAAAAAAATGTAATTGGTTAAAAAATTCATTCATGGCAATGCTTTTATCCCCAAGTTAATCTTGCTGTGATCTCTTATTACATTGGTTCCCATAAGATTATCCCCAACAAATCCCCCCCTCTAATTCCGATCACAACTGTTGTCTGACTGGCGGCAAAACCTGACACACTTCTAATGGCTCATTCATACTTGCCCGGGCATGACAAGTCACATGATCTCGTCTCACTGTAATTCTATAATCAGCCTGACTTGAACAACACGGGCAAACAAGACCCAGCTGGGAGAAAGGATCTTCATGCTGTTGTTACCCTAAGGGAGGTAACTGAGTTTGAGGTGTGAATAAATTCAAACTTCTGTCAACATGGAGTAGCTGAAGCGTCTGTGGATACAAGATGGCCTGAGTCTCTCAGGCTTTGTGAGGAGGAAGCATAGTGTTGGACAGTTTGTGTTTTGAGCTGGTGTGCTGAATATATTGTGTTGCTATCCTACAGGATCTGTTGCCATGGAGTCTCCAGTAGCTCCCAGGGGAATTCTGAAGAACAATGGAGACGGAGTTCCTGTGGATGATGACAGCTATCTGTTCTGCAACGTCCCAGAGCATCATGACCTGGTAGGTGCTGTTCTGGTCTATCCTGTTTGTGAGGCAGTTCTGTATGTGTGAGTATGTCTGTCGTGTTTAGTATGTCATTGTATGTCAGTTCTGTTTTAGGTTCCGTTGTTCGTGATCAACAAAGGTATCATAATTCACAAGGTCATGAATATGCATTTGTTTGTTTTCCCTGATTAATTGCCAAAGCCATCAATATTATGTCATTACCATTGTCACCTATATCACAACTGTCTGTATCACAACTCTAAGACACTGTCTTTTGATGCCTGTATTGCATTTAGACACTATGCCTTTCTAGGTGTATCTTACTGAGACACTATGTAGTAATTCCTGTTCCTTTTTGAGACATCGTGTACTAACACCTGCTTTTTGTTCTCGCATGGAAGATACTGCAGTTTAATATTTTTACATCAATATTACACTAGTATTACACTAGTGTAATACCTCTAAACATGTAGCATCATAACAGTTTACAGTTCTAACATAATGCTAATGCCTCTATCACAATGGTATTAGATGTTGCTTCATTCATGGAAAGCTGAAAGCCATCACACTGTGGGCAGTTTCTATCAATTTATGTTGGAGAGTGACAGAGTGCTAAACTCACTTCCAAGAAATACCATTTTTATCAACACCTGTACTGCACTGAGACACTATGTCATTACACCTGTAGTTTACTGAGATGCTATGTCCTAACACTTGTATCTTACTGAAACACTATGTCATAACACCTGTATGTTATTGATTCACTGTCATAATACCTGAATTTTACTGAGACACTGTGTCATAAGGCCTGTATGTTACTGGAACTATGTTAAAATACCAGTATCAGCATAGTCACAGTCAAATCTCAACAGAGAGACGTCCAACCTACCACCTAAACCTTGTAAAGTCAACAGTTGTATGTCAACAGATATGGGTGTTGTTTATGTTTATTAACTCTTATCTCCACAGTGTGGAATTGTCTTCTCAACAGTCAACACATAAAGGACATTAGCACACACTTGACCCCGAGATTGAACCTGACTATAGTATTCTACCAGAGCACTGGTGTTATAAATATCTCCTAGTATAGGGACCACTCTAACTTTCCTGTGCATTATTGAAGGATATTGGCTTTCATAGAACACAAGTGATCGTAAATCAATGGAGATATGATAGACTAGGTGTGTGACTTCTTCAGGATGAGTGTCTTGTTATAAATTTTATTGGCCCCATTTCACAAAGCCGTGTTTGCAGCACAATCTCTGTCATAAGTCTGTTCAGGTACAGTCAAAATGATTAGAATATTTTGCCTTAACTTTTGTCTCCTCATGTCTGCTGTCAAACCCATTCAACAGGAGACTTGCATAATGACATCCCCAGATCTTTATAGAATATTATGTTCAACTTTCTATCCAGGATAAAGGTACAAATTATCAGTTCAATTGTTCCTTATTTAATAACACCCCAACTGTTTGAACTCACACTGTTTAGAGCACCTTATGCTGTAATTATTTCTCCAGGCTAAAGGTTAACAGTTCCAGGGCTTAGTTTTCAATGAGCAATCTTAGTGTTGTAATGATTTTAAAGCCACTGTTTGGATTAGGCTTATGATTGTTGCATTAAGATTATGTTAGAACAGGTATTAGTGCTTTCATATTTGTAACAACTTTTGGACATCGAGTGTAAAGGTTAAGAGCTGATTGTCATTAATGTAATGGTCTAAGATAAAGTATTTTTTCAGCCTCAGGTTTGAATTATTAGGATTTATTTGAAGTGTCAAGTGGCATGCCAAGATAGCCACAATTTAGTTTGGATCAGCCTTAAAACATGCTTAATTGATTTATAAACAGGATCAACCCCAAAAGATCCAAGGTAGAATAGGTCTTCAGCAGCCCATTTTGCCATAAAAGGCGACTATGCTTGTCGTAAGAGTCGACTGATGGGATTAGGTTGTCAGGCTCATTGACTTAGTTGACACGTCATCACTTCCCAATTGTGCAGATGCTCAAAATGACTACTGCCGTATAACTGGAATATTGCTGAGTGTGGTGTAAAACTCACTCACTCACTCATTATAAACAGGATCGGTATGATTAGTATATGTGGCTCTAGATTGTAAGAATAATGGTAATAATAATGCAATAATTACAATCAAATGGATCACCAATTTTAGTTAATTGTAACTATAATACATTTTATAAATTTTATTTACGTATTGTAAATGAAGAAATTGTTACATTAAGAACACACTGAAGTATGAAAATAGGTGCTAGCAAAATACAAAATGCTTAAGCTATATTATGATGTAAGATTCTTGAAAATTAATATATGAATCAAATGAACTTACCCTTTGGGACACAGTGAAGAGAACTGCCCTTAGAAGGTGTAGAGTGAAATACATGTATGTCAACTGAACACACAAATTTTGACCAGGGTGTCTTCATGATTGAAAAGATCATGCAGAACCAGAGAACAATAAGAACGTAATCACAAGGCCAAACCAGTGACCGACCTAGAGACAATAGCCATGACACTAAAAGTTCCAGAACTACCTGAGCTATGAACATAAGCTGACTTGGCACTTGAGTGGCATTTTAGAAGTGGGGAAGTACAATATAGAGCAATCTTTTGGATGACAGCTTCTTGTTTTCGTGAGAGCGACATTTATGTACAGATTTTTGTACTGTTGTCACGCATATATTATGCTGCACAATAATATGCTTGACAGCACTACAAGAATCTGAACTGAAATGTCGCTCTCACAAGTGAAAGAAGTTGTTATCCAAAAGTTTGTTCTACATACACTAGCATACCTATGAGTTTCGATTTATGTAAGTGTTAAAGTGAACACAAATATTTAAGAAATAATGTTAAATATTTAAGTTTTAAGTATTAATTTGGTTGATAGTTTTATTTAGATTATTGTAACGATGCTTTCAAATCTGACAACATACTGTAGACGATGCTGCTGCTATACAAACAACATAAAAAAGACATCAAGAACCCAATTTAACCCCTCAGATTCAAAACTGACTTATTCTTGACAGTGACCCTTTATTCCCCTGCACCCCATGTTTAATTTACAGGCCATGTTGAGATACCTGCTTCAGATAGCCCCCAACTGACCTGCACTGGTCATAAGTGATGACCAAATGGATCAAGGTGCTGTTGGGTGCCACCTGTAGCACCCATTATACCATTGGTATAAATAAGTTTGTATCTGCTCTGATGCATACTAAACCTAACCCTTACCCTAACCCTAACCCTAACCCTAACCCTAACCCTAACCCTAACCTTTACTCCTTGACATTTCAAGCAGGGCTTATCTGACGCTGTTCAGCTTATAATTTTCAATGATCCCGACTGACTTCCTGAAACTGTTGTTTAAAGCAGTTTTAGTGCTAAGGTGTTTGTAACTCCCTTACCTTAATATAGACTAACAACTGGTGTAGCGCTAAGACTGCTTTCTGCAATAGCACCAGGAAGTCAGTCTGGGTCAGTGAGCATCATGCATTGGACAGTGGGCTCATTATTTACAGGACATCTGATCCAGATGGCATTATAGAACTGGAGAATGCCATTAAACATACAAAACCAGTAAATAACAGATGGGTATTAACTGGTCACAATGGCTGTCTTGTTTTGTCTATATGTACATGTGTAACAAGGATGAACATGACGTTGTTCATTGAATGTTAAAGATGTGCAGAAATTCTGTCTGACCATCCCGATGTCTGCAAGTTATTTTCTAGTCCTCTCCAGTGACCTGACCTAAGCAGCAAGTTTTGAGTAATGGCATATGTCCAATTATGAATGATTCAAGTCCCAGGTCAGGGTGCCATTGTACAGAGTGATCTTTGCACTAAGTTGACCGTAACTCCCATACCTTAACATAGACCTTAGGTAGTTAAGGTTGTTTTGAATAATGGCACCCTGATTCCTAATTCTGGACAGGGTCTCCTTTCAAGAAACACCCTTCACTAAGTTTAACCTCAACTCCCATTCTCTAACATTGCACTAAGATTACCTTAGTGACTTATGATCACCTTAGTGCTATCTGCAGGGATGGCAATTTTCCGCGAATCCAGGGAAATCTGCAGATTTAAATGCAAATTAATCGATCCTGGACCCTGTTGGGGGCTTGCTGAACTCAGACCCCAAGCTGATTTTCAGCTGAAATCACTTTCACCTGTTGCCATCCTTGTGTCTGAAAGAAGACCCTGGACTCACTCACAAAGCGACCTTAGTGCAAAGATCCCTTTGTGCAAGTGGGCTCTGTTCCACAAAGTTATCTTAGCTCTAGGTCTGTTGTAGGTCAGTGTTAAAGTGTAGGAGTTACGATTGTTTTAAAGCTATGGGAGCTTTGTTGAGATAATATTTGGAAAGTTCACATTTTCCTTGGTTCATGGACATTTGAGCATCAAACTGATACCTTGTGTTGTGTTTTGCAGGAGGACTACATTGCCGAACTGCAGGAGAAACTGAGAAAACTTAAAATCAAGATTTCACATCAAGAGGTTTGTGATATTGATACATGATTGCTATAGATTACATGGATGACTTATAGAGACTTATCGCTCACATTGAACCCTGGCTTATCCAGGAAGGAAGGGCAAAGAAATGGTTCAGATTAACAATGTAAAAATATAATGTCCTTTAATTTTCTGAGTAAATGCACTTAAGATGGATTTAATATTACAAGGCTTTCTCCATATGTTGTTTCCAATTGGTTCTGGGGTTTCAGACTTTGCTTTTTGTAGTTCGTAGAGGTGAATCAAGTGGTTGCTAATGAACCTGATCAGTATGAGTGTTGCTATGGTTACAGGACATTCATGAGGAGATAATTATGGATGAAGAGAAGAGACTCATCCACAGACTCAAGGCTGAGCTGGAGGTGAGAGGGAGAGGTGGTGCTTGAGGGTGGAAAGGAGGAGATGATGATGTTGTGTTGGGTGCTTTTGAAGTCGCCTTCATCTGTTGGCATGTCGGCAGACCAAAAGGAGGAGAGTGTTTTTGAAATGAGAATTATCTGTGACCTCAGTGTACAATATGACATATAATGCCACACATTATGTTATTAAATTCCCACCTAATTTGACTAGACGGGAAAAAGTTTTACCCAAGAAAACAACAAGGCCTTAATTTCAAGATGTCTTCCTGACTTGTTACCATGTTTTTCCCTGTCAGCACATGTATGCAACCTTCAATCCATGATATTGAAGCGGCCCTGAGGTACAGAAAGTGGGTCAGATTAGGCAACTTAGATGGGTCTGATTGAGTATATATGGCATTAGGTTAATTCAAGTGCGCCCAAATAATTCAGAATATTCAATATGCAGGATCGTCGGGATGAGTTAGAAGGCCTTGACCTTGCCATTGAGAGGCAGAAGAAGAACCTGAAGAAACTGAAGTATAATGAGAAGAGCATCCGAGAGAAGAGGTCATCAGCCAAGGAGGAGCTGGAGTTCCTACGCATGAAGAACATGAGGAACACCATCAGGAGCAAGTCAGTGGTTCTAGTTTTTAGTTGGGAGATGAGGGATGGGACTGACCTGTCAGGATTGAAAGTCATTCTCCACTCCTTGGGGAGTATACAACCCAATCTTCCTGTGAGAGCAGGTTAACAGTCACAACACCTACTCTTTCTAACTTTCAACACATTTATATCCAATACAGTATAGCCTAGTGGTTAGAGTGCTGAATGGTCACCCACCCATGTTCATTTCTCCACATGGGAACAATCTGTGAAGCCCATTTCTGGTGTACCCCACTGTGATATTGTTAACAGTGGTGTAAACACACACTCACTCATTATAACTAATATTTGAAAATGGATAAGCCAAGTTAAGGATTGATCATCATCTCAACCATTGGTTTGACAGCTTCAGACTCCTCTACTTCAAATTATCTCAAAGAGATATCTCATGGCTACAGTTCTATTGCTTATTGTAAAACAGTATTATATCATATACCTCGAGTATGATCACTTCCTGACAAGGTATCAGTTAGGTTTTGTTGTTTTAAACCTGATCAGATCAGTAACTGGAACTTCTTGTCCACGTAGACAGAGGAAGTATGAGGAAGACGATAGCCTGGATGAGTCAGCATGTCGCAGCCGCCAGACGTACCTGCAGGATGAGATCGCGTGTCTGGAGAAGACTCTTGCCAAGAGAACAGGGCAGCTTCGGGAGGCAGACAAGCTGTTGAAGGAGTGTAATGCTGACCTCAAGGATGCCCGTGAACAGGTAGAGGCAGATAACTCTCCATCTGTCATGGCTATACAGAGTTAACATCTGATTGGCGTAAATATCGCTCTCTACTTCAGTTTTAGCTGAAAGAACGTTGATTGATCAGACAGTGTCTAAAAATTCTTTGTACACTGTTATACCTACATTAAGTTTGGTGATACGACAGACATAGATCTATGATCATTTTATGGATCTCAACTCTTTTGTTTTCATTTGCTATCTTCAAAGACCATCGTCAAAGGTTATTTAACAGAGACCTAAAAATGAATTGAGACACTTTCTGTGCTTGAGCCAATATTTGCATGGTTAACAGAGTTATTGTTGGTCATTAACTGATTGATCTACAGGGGGTCCTTTCACAGAGCAACCTTGACTAAGGTTAACCTTAACTCCTATTCTTTAACATTGCACAAAAGTTAACTTACAATCACCTTAGTGCTATGTGAAAGGAGGCTCAGGAAGCTGTTGTACAAAACAACCCTAGCACTAAGACTGTTGTAAGTCTATGTTGACATACGGGACGCTAGTTTGTATCTCATCTTCATTTTGTATTCCTCCTGTGTGTGTCCAGGCCCGTGACACTGTGAAAAAGTACGACACTGCCTCAGTAAACCTGCAGACTACTGCTCTCGAGGCAAAGGAGCTGGAGAAGAGAGCCACTGAGTCCGGCATCCAGCTGGTCAAGACACAGGAACAGCTTGCAACACTCAGGACTGAGGTCCGGGGATTGGAGAGGAAGAGGGAGAAGCAGGAGAAGTTACTCCATGAGGTCATGCAGGTGAGAAGAAGTCGTGTAATGTCACACACTTGGAAATTCTTGCCATGAATTATTTCTAGTAAAATATTGATCACTTATTCAGGGCTGTCATCAATGTGGATGAGTTACCTTGAAGTGAGTGTGTTTACTTTTTTGCTGCACTCAGCGATATTGATGCTATATGGCAGTGATATGTAAATAATCATGGCTGAACCAGACAATCCAGTGATCATCAGGATGGACATTGATCTACACAACTGGAATATGATGACAACAGTTTTCTGTCAGTCAGCGAACCTGGCCACCTGATCCCATTAGTCGCCTCTTATGACAAGCATTGGTTCCTCTTCAGTGGGAGACAAGCATGGATAACTGTTCCCCCAGCAGGAAATGCGTACCCAATGGGATAAGTCATGTGACTATAACCTTGTAATGCCTAACAGGTAGCTTGGGTTATCCAGGGTAATAATATGCCGGACTTAAATGTTAGGGCTATATAAATGCACATGCAGTCAAGTCTTGTTAATCCGACGTCTGTTTATCTGACAATCGGTTTTATCTGATGCTTTTGTTGGTCACAAATTGAATAAGTGTAACTTGGTCTCATTTATTTTGTCCAATATCCTCATTAATCCAACAATTTTCTGTGCAACGGATGATGTCGGGTTAACGAGTCAACTGTATTGTTATTATCATTATTGCTAAAGACCCAACCTAACCCATATCTTCATGAGTTCAGTCAGTTAGGAACAGAGCAGACTTACATCCTTCAAGCAGATTTACTGAGAAATGGCTCAAAGACTGTTCTCAGTTAAGTTTTCTGTTTCAGGTTTTGGCAAAGAAAGACAGCGAATTCAAAGAGATTGACACAAAGCTTAAAATCTCAACAAAGAAGTGAGTCATTTGTAGTTACATGTTCAGTTTGATATTTGATAAGGTCTATTTCTATTTTGGATGTGATATAAGTTGTCCAGCTACCAGTATCACAGCAGCCATCTTATCGTTCACTGATGCAGTCAAGGTGACATCCTGGTACTAATCAGGCATTTGCCTCTATGAATTTACAAAATATTGTCAGGTCAGCTTAAAAACAAACATATTCTTGTATATATACTGTAGTCTTTGTCAGAGGTGAGTCTAATGTTGTCATGCATATTTAATTTTCAAAAATATATCTGATTTGATTATCTGTGAAACTTGTCAATTTCAGTTTGCATCGGGTGTCATCGGAGCTGAAAACATCCCAGATGAAGGAGAAGGAGACTGTAGATGCTCTACGAGAAAGTGACGACATCTTGTCAAAACGACGGATGGAGTTGTCAAGGTTACGAGATCAGGTATGTGTTGTCATGGTAACCATTCATCCTCATGAATGCTGCAGTCCCATGCTGTCACAATCTTCACAATAATAGTAGCAGCTTGACTTTATTTACTTTTTTAGATGTATTATTCACTTTCACTACTCACAAAGTCTAAGAACACCTGATTTGTTCATATTACTTTCAGTTAGTAACTGATATCTCAGGGAATATCATCCAATCAATCACCAGTATGTCCATGCACTAGATATTCTGTTATCTTCTTGACCATTATTTCTTCACTTCTTGACCAGTATTCCAAGGTTAAGAGTGCCATGGCCTCCAAGGTGTGTACTTCTTGAATTACTTCAGTGACCTTGAACTTTTACCTGACCTTGACCTAACGTGTGGGTTTTTTTCTTGTGATGGTTTTGGAAAATTTGCATGGTGCCCCTTTGCATGGTTACCTTCCCTTTGCATGGTTGTCTCCTTTCTGCATGATTTTTCTCCCTTGTTTGTCTTTATGATTTCAAATAATGGTTCTATTTCCTTTTGCAAGCAGTCTTTTGGTGTTAATACTTGCAAAATGGTAAAACCATACTTCAAATATATTATTCTTGCTAAACTTAGATTGTTTTGAGGGTGGGAGAGCTGGGGAGGAGGGGGGGTGGGGTGTGAGGTTATTTGGAATTTGTTTTTCCTAAAGTTTAGAAACCAAATTTTGTTATAATATTATATCTGGGCTGAAAATTTTGTTCATTGTCATGTCATTGGTGTTTCCAGTCACAGGACTGTAAACCATTGCACAATGGATGGCACTATTACCTACACTATTTAACAGCAGTGTTTTGTACTGTATCAGTTATCTGCATTAAGTCATTGTTAAATAAAGACATCTTTTATAATTTCCAGGGTATGTGATCCAATAAATCTCTGCAAGTACTCTGGATGCATCTACGGCTCAGCCCAATAACTTTATTACCTTCCTTTGCTGGCTCGACATTCTAACATGAGCCAATCAGCTAAGCTGCTGTTACAATCAATTCACTTCCCAGCTAAGACCCATCATTGGATAAAAATTCAGCCAAGACTGGTAATCAAATCATCAGGCCAAGCCGTAGATTCATCCACGAGAAGATTTATCGCAGCATATACCTTTGAGATTATTGGAGATGAATAAAGGAGACATGACTGGTTACATTTCATGGTTTACAGATACATCTTTCACAAATAAGTTTATTAAAGACATTTATTTTAATGAATATTTCATGAAATGAGAGCCACGTACAAGGCAAAATTGGTCTGGTCTATTTATCATGGAACAGCATGGGTTCAGGTGTGAGCAAGGCTTACTGTGTACTGTGTTTGTTTCTGACCTCGTGACATATTAACCCTTGGGTACTGCAGCTCATCCTAACCTCATCCTTTACTAACTGATCTGTGGTGTGTTTATTGTGGCAAGAGTTCAGGTGGGTTAAGGTCATTCATTGTCTTCGTCCACCATGGATAATGATGATAATTATAATAAATGCAGGGAGAGTGTTGTACAGTTTCCTTTGATTTCGAAGACTAATTGATAGGAGTCACAATGAGTTGGGAAATGCACCCATATATGGACTTTTTAACAAATGGAAAAGTTTATTTAAGTGTGAATTCAAGCAAAATTATCAACTATTTCTATTGATGAAAGTATTTCTGCACATCTTCATGTACATAACAATCAATGCACATTTTTGGTCTTGCAACATCTAACAAAATGGCAGTGACAAAATAATTTTTAAAATGTGAACTGTTTGGGTCTGTTTACTGTTTTTATTCAGGTTCATAACAACTGAGACCTGTGAAGGTCCAGGGTAGAATGGGCCTTCAGCAACCCATGTTTACCATAAATGACAACTATTCTGGTCGTAAGAGATGACTAACGGGATCAGATGGTCAGCCTGGCTGATTTGGTTGACACATGTCATTGGTTCACAATTGTGCAGATCGATGCTCATTCTATTGATCACAGGATACGCTTGTCCAGACACAATTATTTACAGACCACTGCCATACAGCTGGAATATTGCTGAGTGCGGCGTAAAACTAAACTCACTCGCTCACTCATAACAGATTAATAGAAACGTAATTACAACAGCATCAGTAGAATACAGATTTATAATAGTCAAGTAGTAATCAAATCATCGATTGGAAGGACAAAGATATGATGACTTTTTTTCACCTCACTTTGCATGTTCTGCGTGTTGGTTGGTTTGTTTGTTTGCTGCTTGTTCTAGACATTGTTTACTGTATGTCCTGGAGTTGCAAATATGTCGCGATCAGATATGTTCCGCATAATGATTCTGGACTAGAAATTCCCTCAATCACAGGTTTGTCTGCCCACAAGAAATCTGTGGGACAGTATGTGACCATGACTTGGCATTCAGAGTGTCATTGGTGTTCACAGGCACCTAGCTAAAATAACATTGACTGCAGCACTATTTTGAACATCAGTTTGCCCAAATTACACTGACCTGTAAAAATTTGTGATGAACAAGCTACTAATGTGCCCTACAACCCTTATACATTAGTATTTGTTGCCTTGCCAACAAAACTTGATGCTGTTTTAGTGGCTGACTAGTGTGTATGTGAAAGCTGATACCACTGATTGTGGATAGCCAGTCATGTAGTATCACAGTTTATGAAATACACCCAAAACCCATCCAGACATCAGGGCTGGTAACTTTTTAGCAATTTTGCAACAGTATCATGGCAGAGGACACCACAAATGGTTTTTACATTTTGTACCCATGTGGGGAATCAAACCCGTATCATCAGCGTAATGAGCAGATGTTTTAACCAATAGGCTACCCCACCGCCCCTCTAGTGTATGTAGAAGATCTTCAACTCTCTGTGAGTGAAGTGTGTTTTTGTGACTGGTGTCTGTCTGCTGTACAGCTGGATAGTCAAAGGTCAGAGCTGGAGAAGTTGGACCAGACAATGGGGAAGAAGAAGACAGAGCTACAGCTGATGACTGAGACAATGGAGAGACGGCAGACTGAGCTCAATTCCGTGTTGAGAGAAGCTGAGACTGAGATCACCAGCAAGCACAGGGAACTTAGGGTAGGTTTCTCACGGTTGTGGTCTGTGGCAGACATTCAGGAGCACTTGTATATTACCCTACAGTGGGTGTTCTGGGGCACATGTATTTTACCCCATGGTGAAAGTTTTGGGCACTTGTATTTTACACAGCAGTAGGGTTTCTGGGGCACCTGTATTTTACCCTGTGGTCGGGGTTCAGGTGCACCTGTATTTTACCCTGTGGTGCGGATTCTGAATCACCTTTGTTTTACCCCCTGGTGGGAGGTCTGGGGCACCTATATTCTACCCCATGGTGGAAGGTCTGGGGCACTTGTATTTTACACTGCAGTAGGATTTCAGGGGCACCTGTATTCTACCCAGTGGTGAGGGTTCAGGGGCACCTGTATTTTACCCTGTGATGGGGGTTCAAGGGCACCTGTATTTTACCCTGTGGTGCGGATTCTGAATCACCTTTGTTTTACCCCCTGGTGGGAGGTCTGGGGCACCTATATTCTACCCCATGGTGGAAGGTCTGGGGCACTTGTATTTTACACTGCAGTAGGGTTTCAGGGGCACCTGTATTCTACCCAGTGGTGAGTGTTCAGGGGCACCTTTATTTTACCCTGTGATGGGGGTTCAAGGGCACCTGTATTTTACCCTGTGGTGGGGGTTCTGAAGCACCTTTGTTTTACCCCGTGGTGGGAGGTCTCGGGCACCTGTATTTTACCCTTTGGTGTCATTACTGTTATGATCTCATTGCCAACACATTTATGATCTTCTTGCCAACAGGATCAGAAGGAACACATCAAGACAACCGAACAACAGAAACTGGACATTCTGAACCTCATCAAGTCCAAGCGGGCAGAGCTTGCTCGCCTTAAAGGGGAGACGGAGCAGGAGGATGAAGTCCTTCAGCGACTCATCAGCTCTGTCAACAAACACAAGACTGAACTGAAGCATGTGTATGAGATGCAGAAGTATGAGCAGACAGAGCTGGAAAACCTGAAGGCCCAGCACAATCTGAAGATTGCCGAACTGGAGAAGACACAGAGGTCTCTAATAGAGGTAAGAGACATGTTCTTGAGTAAGTTATTTAAGAAGGGAAATGGAAGTCATTTCAAATATTGAATACTTAATTCTTAGACAGTTTTCCTTGGGAAATTTGAACTTGAGCTCTATAATTTAACCTTTCATTAAGATTGATGTGGAGTTAAAATGTCAGATTGTCCAATATTGGAATATTGCTGAGAGAAATATAAAACAAAACTCACTGCTTTCAAAGCAAAGTCCATGATAATGATTTTATTATTAAGCCAAATTTTACTGGTATCTCTCCAGGAGAAGTCGGAACTGGAACAGCTGAACACTGAGACCAACAGGAAGTCATCAGAGGTGGAGAGACTGCGGCAGACATTAGAACGAGAGAGACAGGATGTGGACCACCTGACAATGGAGAAACAGGCGCTAGAGGATCGTATCTCCACATTGGTACGGGAGCGGGACATGCTGAACGAGAACTGCAAGACCCTGGATGACAAGCTCAACCAGATGAAACGGTGGGTTGGCAGATAACTGCTGGATGCAGCTGGTCTTTCAGGGACAGGGAGGGAAAAACAAATTGTCAAGTAACCTGTTACTAATTACTTTTTTTCTGGCTAAAGCCTAACTGAAACTGACTGGTTTTGTTTCAACCTATTGAGAAAATATATTTATTCCTTCATTTTTTTTATGGAATGGTATGTATGCTGCCAATGTATTCATATACTCGAAATTGAGGTCAAAAGGCTGAAGGAGAAGTGGTTCCAGTAGAAAAATGAAAACCTTTTAACCAAGAATCAAGTTGTTCAGGTGCACAGTAGAATATGACAGAAATATATTGGTTTTCATAACATGAGACCTGATTTTCTTTTTAGAAGAAGAACAGTGTTTCTGTGATGTATGAGCAAGTGAGTTTAGTTTTACGTCGCATTCAGCGATATTCAAGCTATGTGGCAGCTGTCCGTAAATAATTGAGTCTTGATCATACAAACCAGTGATCATCAGCATGAGCATCGATCTGCGCAATTGGATACCGTTGACGTGTCAACCAAGTCAGCGAGTCTGACCACCCAGTCCGTTAATCACCTCTTACGTGTTAGTATGGGTTACTGAAGATAAATTTTAATGGGTCGTATTTAGGAATCATCGAATCATGGATGAGAAGATTGAGTCATCGTCAGACAGGTTGGAAAGGGTGGAGTCAGAACTCCGACAGCGGGAACGAGAGATGGATGATTTCAATCATCAGAGGACTCTCATGCAGAAGGATGTCAGCTCTCTCAAACAGAATGTCAAAGGTAATTCTCAGTGATACAGCTCTCTCAAACAGAACATCACAGGTAACTCTCTAGTGATACAGTTCTCTCAAACAGAACATCACAGGTAATTCTCAGTGATACAGTTCTCTCAAACAGAACATCACAGGTAACTCTTTAGTGATACAGTTCTCTCAAACAGAACATCACAGGTAACTCTCTAGTGATACAGTTCTCTCAAACAGAACATCACAGGTAACTCTCTAGTGATACAGTTCTCTCAAACAGAACGTCAAAGGTAACTCTCTAGTGATACAGTGGCTGAATGAAGACTTTTCTTGCTACCATTTTAATGGAACTTTAACAGAACCCATCTTCCTGCTGTTATAGTAAATATCAAGCTCATCTTGCAGCAGAAACACACAGAAATACTGGGAGCATCCTATGGTGTGTGTTTAGATGGTGGGGCTCTAGGATTTAGTTGGTAGCATGACATTATGCAAGATAGATAGATTGGATATTTATATAGCGCACATATCCATGCACTAGTGAATGCTCAAGGCGCTGGTATTTTTCCCTCGATCACCGGATGTCAATCTCAACAGCACATCGTATTTCAATCTCAACTCCCTGGGGAGTATACAACTCTTGCTGCCACTAGGCGCACCGAGTTTATTGTCCACAGGGTTGTGTACTGTACACTAGGGGTTGTGACAACACTGAAAGAGTCTGCACACAAAGTTGACTCCAAGGTTTTTTACACCCGGTCACAGGTGGGCTCGATCCCGAAACCTCAACCTCGCTGGATCACTAGCCTGGCGCCTTAGCCAGCTCGCCCACCATGCCCCGTGGATCATTGTTTTCAATTATGTTTATTGGATTGTCTTGTGAAGAGTTGATTGCAGACTATATATACCGGTAGCCATGTTCCTTGCGTCTTAGTCTTGCATGGAATACCAATATAAAGCATCTTGATTCTGATTGGCATCACATCGTAAGTTGTTGGAAGAGCCTCTCTCCATGACTGACCTGTTGTGGTGATGTTCCAGAGAGTCGGACAGAGCTGCAGACGCTGGAGGAAAACATCCAGGAGTCAGAAGAACATCTCCGGCAGCTTGAACAGGTTAGTCAGTCCACCAGTCTACTGTTCCATTAGTCTGTCAGTCAGTCAGTCAGTCAGTCAGTCTATCCCCATCGGTCCTTCTGTCAATCCATCAGCCTGTTGGTCCATTAGTCTGTCAGTCAGTTAGTCTATCCATCCTTCAGTCTATGGGTCAATTAGTCCATCAATCTGTCCTGCAGTCTGTCAGTGCATCAGTCTCTTATTCCATCAGTTCTCCTGTCAGTCCATCATTCCTTAAGTCCGTCACAAAGCCAGAATTTTTTGTCTTCATATAAATTCCAAGAGTTGCATTAATTATGTCACCCACTGTAATTTCTCAGTAGGACTTTTACACACTGGACAAATCAACACCACTCCTACCTATAGCGCAATAAATATCAGTCACATGTATAAGTTGGCAACTGTGCTTCTAGAATCTGCGGGAAGCACACAGCCAGCGGGATGAGGCTAAGGTAGAGATAGAGAGACTGAACGAAGCAATACGTACAACAAGGTTCTCCCATGAAGAGGCGCTACGACAGGAGAAGTCCAAACAGGTGGAACTACAGGACCTGCTTCACACATACGAACATCATGACCTGGAGATCCAGACTGCCAGACAGGTCAGTTCCAAGACAGTTCTTCAGATGTAACATAATGTGCCAGTGTGTTGCCCCTGGCTATTAACATTTTAGATTAACTTTTTAAATCTCATTTTTTAGCTTATTGACTCCATTCAACAAAGCAATTATAGCACTACAACTGTCGTAAATCTACAGTTCTCGGAATTACGATCATCTCAGATCTACAACAGCTTGTGGAGTGGTAGCTGGAGCTGATAACACTCTTTGAATCATGCTTTGGTTCCACCTTTAAGATCTGCTGATAATTTTCAGAAATTGTACCTTTTGCAAG
Source organism: Haliotis asinina (assembly GCF_037392515.1). Taxonomy (NCBI): domain Eukaryota; kingdom Metazoa; phylum Mollusca; class Gastropoda; order Lepetellida; family Haliotidae; genus Haliotis; species Haliotis asinina. Next base: position 48,346,710 of record NC_090281.1, read on the forward strand.
TTATCACATATTTTAAGAGATACGCTGCAAATGGAATTCTTCCAGGTTTGTTTCCTTGGCTCTTTCACTGTACACACAATAATTTTGAAAAGGCGTGAAGAAAGTGAAATTACAAACAAGTGTTGGTTTTAGCCTAAAATATCTGTTGAACCAAGTAGAAGGATATATTTCTATAGCAGCATCCTAACATCTGTAGATCCTCAGTTCCAAAATGGCTCCCATAGGAGATTTTGCTTGAAGTAGTTCCAGCAATGGTCTCCTTTCATGAAGCAACCTTTGCTAAGGCTAGCCTTAACTCCCTGTCTTTAGCAGTGCTCTATGGTTACCTTAGTGACCTACAATCACCCTAGTGCTTTGTGAAAAGAGGCCCAGGTAAATATTGCCACATTTAATTGCATCCAATCCTTTGAAAAGTGTTGTGATGCCAACAGTTGCCAAGACATTACAATCATTCCACATCACTAATCTTTCTGCTACTGAAGCTGTATCTGTACTAATTACACACATAATGTTGAATATTACTATTTTTGACAAATCCGCAAAGAACAGAACTCATGTTTATGTAACTGTTGTTTAACGCCGTACTCAGCAATATTACAGCTGTGTGGCAGCAGTCTGTATATAATTGAGTCTAGATGGAACAGTCCAATGATGCATGAGCACCTTTCAAGGACTGATATGCATCAGCCATGTGAAATTAGTTACCTCTTACAAGCATGGGTTGCTTAAGACCAGAGTCCACTTGCACAAAGATATCTTAGAGCTATGACTATCTTAAGCCTATGTTGAAGAGTGGGAGTTACAAACCGTGAACAATTGTAGCACAAAGATTGCTTTGAGCAGGTGAGCACCATGCAGTTAGGTAGCCCAGTGGTTGAGGAATTAGCTCATGATAAGGACTCAATTTCAATTCTCAGCATGGGTACAGAAGTGAACAAATTTTTGGTATCCGCCGGCGTGATATTGCCAGAATAATGTGAAAAACAGCATAAAACTGTACTCACTTACTTGTTGAAGAGCAGCTATGATGCAGATCTTTTCTAGGGCACATAACTTTTGATCCACAAAACAATATTCTGTCTCAGGCTCTGAACAAAGTCCGGCAGGAGGTAGAGACTGAGGAGAATAGACTCAATCGGGTGAGTGCACTTACATAAATGGGTGACAGGTATTCTGTCACATACACCTTTCACAGATCTCATACCACAGATTTCCAGGAAACATTTGACCATACATTTACCAATCTTCAACTAACCCCATTGCTTGTTATATAGTCTTTGTTGCCTTTGTAGATAATTTGTAGACACTCTTGCAGCCTTTATTCACCACTATGTACATATTAGTTCCTGCTTGTCCAGAAATGGGAAATTATTCTCCAAGTACATAGATTGTAGATCATGTAGATGATATTTTAACATATAGATGTAATTTCTCAGTTTGAAGCTCAGTTGATCTGTTAGCATCCAGGTTGTGCTTTCAGTACAGAAATTTTGTTTTCTGTAAACATTTCCTACAGAGAAACAATAATTAGTGAACCAGAAAGCAGCTTAAGACGAAATTCCAGGTGTGAGTCCCTGTTCCTCAAAGTGTAGGCAATCCTTGAGTGCCTATTTTTATAAATGATGAAAAGTATAAAATATCTAGGAAAGATCTAAGAAATAGATGCTACTTAGCTGAAAGGTGAAAGACACAAGATTTACTGTATCCTGCAACATAATACACTTTCGGAGTTACCTCTGAATGGACCTCATGGCACTGGTCCCTGTTGCCCCTGGTAACCTACCAAGTCCAGTCATTCCTGTTATTCAAGATAGCATGTCCCCATCAACAGCTTATTATTAGCGAGTGACATAGTGATGTTCCTGTTAGAGTTCAAAGTGGAATGAAAGCCAAAATCTTGACTGAGCTTGTACATGGAGAGATTGCATTGCATTTCCTAGTTTTAATAGGATTAATTTTTTTAATCCAAATGCATCTGTTAACAGACAAACCCTAATTCTGAGTAAATGCAGTAACAACTATTCTCACTTCTCCTAGCTTGGTAGTTAGACGTTTCAAGGGGTTCTTCATAACCAATGCAGGCTCTGTTGACAACTTATCTACAAAGCAATCTTGTAGGGCATGATATTTACAAGCTTTTTCATGTATTTATACAGGCTTTTATATATACTTTTGCTTTTATATTTTACCTGTTATATATTACCTGTTTCTCATTAACATCATATTTGTGTATGTTTGTTAATTTGTCTGTATATATATTTGCTTATGTTGTTTGAAAATGTAAAATCTTTGTGTGTTTGAATTTTTATAAACATTGATTTGGTTTGAGATTAATTGTTTGGAATAATGTTTAAAGTATCGTGCGGAGTGATGCAAATGTTTTTCCCCCAAATGTTTTTCCCCCATTTTGTCATTGCTTTGGTTTATGGGAACCTGTTTGTTGGTAGGGATGCTGGCCTGCGCATTCTTGCAAGTAATGGCAAATAATTTACCTAGTTACTGAGTTACACAGTTACTCACGTGTTAGACCCCATTTCAGAAAAGCTCCCTGTTTAATATTCTGACTGATATTTAGTGTAGACTTTACCAGTAGTATTTATTTGTATGTGACTGAAGAGTCACTGGATGGATGAACTCGTTCTCGCCTTCAACATCGAACATTCAGAGTTGCATCCCTTTGTTGTAGCAGGATCTGTTGATTTCTGGTTTGAAAGATCAAAATTGTTATTTTGTTAAGTCAAATCAGTGTCCTGACAGTGTGTCTACGTGTTTCATGGTCAAAGAGTACAAACGTTTGCCATATTCAGGAAGTGTTGTCAAGGGTTTGGAATGGTAAACCATGGATCTGTCTGTAAGAATAAGAGTTGGAAGCAAGAGCTGAATGACTGTCTTGTGAATAACTTAGCTTCTCTTAAAATCATTTATCCACATGGCCCTTGGGTTCTTGTTTTGGTATATTGAGATAATTATCAGATTGTGACTGGCATATCGAGATATGTATTATATCATCACCTGCGTATCAAGACCATGGTGTATGGCAATGACTAAATTGAGACATTCATAATCATTTTTATTCAAATACATATCATGTTGTGGCCTCCCATATAACTGCTGCCCTTGTGCGTATCATTATTCTTTCACACATGCATCATAGAATGTGTGATGGTATTCATTGTCCCAATCCTGCCGCGATATGATGACGTCCCAGTAAGAGTTACCCCCCTTGCTGCATGTGCATGAAAGCATCCCAAGCCAAGCTAGCTGTAGTTTTAGATGTATTAACATTGTGTTTCTTTTTTGGTTTATTTCCATCACATAGCTTGTCAGTAACGCTAACATAGAGTTGGACACGCTGCGTAGTGAGCTGAACACTAAACATGAGGAGCTGGCATCTGTCACGCAGGAGATCGACTCTCTCAAGGTTTGTTACCGAGCATCAGCAACAGGTGGATTGGATGTGAAGCACGTGCTTCTGTACCACATGCTTCTTGTACCACTTCTGATTATCAGTGCTTATGTACTATGTGCTTGTTGTCTGTAACAGTATAGAACAAGATTTTATGCTCATTCCTGAAGCAAGTCATTATAGTGTTGAGGTAACTGTGTTTACTTTTCCTCTTTTATGTTCTTGTGTGCCTTGTTGTCATCCGAATAATTTTTCTGTCATACATTGGGTTTCTTTAACCAAAATGAAGTTGTTTTGTTAGTCATTGCATCAGATTTAAAAAATGCTGAATTTGCATAATTTTAAATCGGTTTTGTAGTACATGATATCAGCTGTCAAAAGGCTACACAGTGTACCTGACACTTTCACATATATGTTTCAGTTTTGTGGAGTTTTGTAGTAAATTTTTTTGTCATTTTTAGATGCAGTGTTTTTGTTTTCAATCGCTTTTAAGCTCCAGGCCATCTGTAAGTGACTTAACAAATACACTTAGTGCAGCTTTAGTTAATAATAATATGAACATGGCAATATGTTATGATGAAGAGTTTAGAGGTAGCCCTAATACATGAACTACAGTATGTGTGTCAGGCTACCATCAAACACAATCAACACACTTAAGTTAACTTTCCATACATTGCAGTACCTATTGCCACAAAATGGTAGTTATGTCTTTTTTCAGTTCAAACGTGCAAAGTTTTTGTTCCTTATTCACTTACCTTTTCTTGTGGATGAAATGAGTGAAAAACGTTTCTTCAAGCTTCAACAGAGAATCAAAATTTTACCATTATATTTGTGCTGTTTAAATTCCTGACAAAATCAGGTTAGATTTAAGATGCTAAGTTTGAACAAAATCTGCCCTTTCAATACAGTTTACAAATCTAATTTAGTGTTATATATACTTAAAGTAAGGTTTTGTACTCGTGAACATTCATTACTGTCCTGAAATTGGTCTGAAATTATGGACATCTAATGTGGCAACAAGAGTCCATATCCAGCTTTGTACTTTGAGGTAACTGATGTATTGCACTATGTAGCATATGTTGTATCATGTATCGTGTCTTGAAGTACTGCCTTAACATCAAGGCACAAGGAGTGGTAAGGACAGTTTTAGTCATGGCCGATGTGGACATTTGTATTACAGACTGAAGCCAGTGACATCCATGAAAGTGGTGAGAAGTTTGCGGAGATGGACAAAAAGATCAAAGACCTAGGTGAGATGTTACCTGTAATATATTAGATCAGATGAGACATTACCTGTAAGATATTAGATCAAGGACAAAGGTGAGACATAACCTGTAAGATATTAGATCATGGATTAGGTGAGACATTACCTGTAAGATATTAAATCAAGGACCAAGGTGAGACATTACCTGCAACATATTAGATCAAGGGCCAAGGTGAGACATTACATGTAAGATATTAGATCAAGGACAGCCATGTTTTGTGTGCAATATGGTTTACCTGTTGAAGGTGATGTCAAGATCTTCTTGACAATGTTGAATTGTTTATGAAATGTTGTTGTTACATATAACACTTCCTCCTCTTACAGAACGAGAGGTCAGTGATCGGAATGAAGAGAAGCAGGAGCTGGCTAAAGCCTTGACCTTGTCTTACGAGGAACTTCAGAAGCTGAGACAAGACAACAATGAGGTCAGTCAACATGTAGAGAGGAGGTCGACTTTTGCAACTTGTCACTAACGTTCTAGGGCATCAAATATACCCTGGGAATTGCTTTCTGTGGTTGTTTACTGACATTTTGAAGCCAGATTAATTATTCTATCTTGGGTTGGGTATCAGTGCAGTAGTACTAACATCTGTCAAACCAGCATCAGTCATTGCTTTGTGTTCAAAGTGGCACATTGTTGGGCATGTTTGCAGTCCTCACAATTGTCTGAAAATATATATGGTCAGTGTGGCTAAACTGCCATGGATGTCCACAGGAACAGGAACGGCTGAACACAGAGAGAGTAGAGCTCCAGAACACACTGCGTGATGTACAGGAACATCTAGAGACAACAAAACAGGTACCAGAGACTGACTCTCCTCTGCAGATAATGTAGAAAGGAAAGTGAATCTTTTATTGTAGATTAGGTGGAGATGGAGATCCTGTAGTGTAGATTAGGTAGAAATGAAGATCCTGCACTATACATTGAGTAGAGATGGTGATCCTTTACTGTAGAGTAAGTAGAGGTGGAGATCACTTACTGTAGATTAAGTAGAAATTGAGATCCCTTACTGTAGAGTAAGTAGAGGTGGAGATCATTTACTGTAGAGTAAGTTGAGGTGGAGATCCCTTACTGTAGAGTAAGTAGAGGTGGAGATCCCTTACTGTAGATTAAGTAGAGGTGGAGATCCCTTACTGTAGATTAGGTAGAGTTGGAGATCCCTTACTGTAGAGTAAGTAGAGGTGGAGATCCCTTACTGTAGATTAAGTAGAGGTGAAGATCCCTTACTGTAGATTAAGTAGAGGTGGAGATCCCTTACTGTAGATTTGGAGGTCACTTACTGTAAAAATGGAGATCCCTTACTGTAGATTCAGTAGAGGTGGAGATCCCTTACTGTAGATTAAGTAGAGGTGGAGATCACTTACTGTAGATTAAGTAGAGGTGGAGATCACGTACTGTAGATTAAGTAGAGGTGGAGATCCCTTACTGTAGAGTAAGTAGAAATGGAGATCCCTTTCTGTAGAATAAGTAGACATAGAGATCTTGTACTGTACATTGAGCAGAGATGGTGATCTTTACTGTAGAATAGGTAGAGATGGTAGTCCCTTACTGTAGGTTACTTAATAAGTAGAGATGGTGATCCCTTATTGTAGAGTAAGTAGAGATGGAGATCACTTACTGTAGAGTAAGTAGAGGTGGAGATCTCTTACTGTAAAGTACATAGAGATGGAGATCCCTCAGTGTAGATTAAGTAGAGATAGAGATCTGTATGTAAATTTAAGTAGAGATAGAGATCCTTTACTGTAGATTAAGTAGAGATAGAGATCCCTTACTGTAGAAGAGGTACAGATGGAGATTGTATACTTTAGGTAGTTTTTAGATTGAGATCCTTCACCCCAGAAATAGGAATTAACTGAAAATTCCTTAAATGGAGATTCCTTAAATTGATTAACACTGATCCTTTACTGTAGATAAAGTACAGAGAGGGACCTTTTTCTGCAGATTAGATGCATTCAGAGTTCCGCCAGTTAGGTAGAGACATAGGGATTTGTAGAGATCTTTTTCCGGACATTATGTAGATGTGTAACTGTAGAGAACTGTCAATAGTCCAATAATCAACTACTGCCAAGTATGGCTTGTCCTCAGTAACAGCATTCATTCCTCATAGGTTAATGACAGGCAGACTGACAACAGACTAATGACATGCTTCTTTTGGTCAGGAAATGGCCTTGATGCAGTCAAGGTCAACTGGTCAAGTTTCGGAGCTCCAAGATATTGCAGAGGAACATTATAACCGGGCCAATCGGCTGAATGATGACCTCTCAAGGTTAAAGAGAGAGGTGCTTAGTACTAAGAAACAGGTTAGCCTTATGCTTCATGTTTCCACCTGTGTCATGGATTAATGTAGTGGCTGCTGCCATGTGTGTCATTATTTACTGTCAAACCTTTCCTGCAATTCTGTTACAACCGAAGTAATGCTTGTGTAAGAAATGTAGGATAGTGTCTGTAGTTACGATAATGCTTGTGTACACCATGTAGGATAGTGTCTGTGGTTACAGTAATGCTTGTGTATACCATGTAGGATAGTGTCTGTGGTTACAGTAATGCTTGTGTATACCATGTAGGATAGTGTCTGTGGTTACAGTAATGCTTGTGTATACCATGTAGGATAGTGTCTGTGGTTACAGTAATGCTTGTGTATACCATGTAGGATAGTGTCTGTGGTTACAGTAATGCTTGTGTATACCATGTAGGATAGTGTCTGTGGTTACAGTAATGCTTGTGTATACCATGTAGGATAGTGTCTGTGGGTACAGTAATGCTTGTGTATACCATGTAGGATAGTGTATATAGTTACAGGAAGGCTAGTATAAGCCTTGTAGTATTGTGTCTGTTATTACAGTATCGCTTGTGAAAATCCTATGAAATAGTATATCTTGTGTTAATGGGAATGATTGTATCAGCCATATTGTATGGTATGCAACAGTAATGCTGTGAGGAGTTATGTCCCTTTGGTGAAGGTCTATGATTATGGATTTGAATCTGATTTTGTGTCTTGCTTTGTCAGCACCACATGTGTTACTCGTCTCATTCTTGCACAACTTCAGTCTTTGCTTACAATCTGACCGCCATGATATGCGTTGGCATCAAACTCACCTCGCTCATTTGATATTAAGAATCAGTGGTGATACATGGCCTGGTTACTTTCAGCTGTTGTCACAGGACATGTTAAACTTAAGGCTGATTACACTAGAGGAGGCACTTAGAACACGCGAGCAGAGCCAGTCACTCGTAGAGCCAGTGCGTGATACACCTTCAGACAATCACGATTCCGACCAATCAGATGTGAGTACACACCAAGCATGTGTATCACTCATCCCACATGTACTCACCTCACAGTTGTACCCTGAGTACTCACCTCAATTTTATAACCACGCACAGCACTCTCATCTCACATCTTTGTACCATACTGTCATATTATCTCGCACAGCTAACGCCAATATCAGCGCCAGAATAACAAATTTACTCTCAGCACTTATTATCATTTATCTGTTTATTCAGTTTGTTGCTATGGTGTTTTTTCTTTCTTTAATTATTGAAGGAGAAAAACATATTCCTCACCTCCTTACCTCATCTTTCTGTCTGTCGAGGGACAGATGGTTAAGCTTTCAATTCATTGCAGTAGTTAGTTTTACAAATACCAAATACTCACATTTTTTTATGTCAGTGAGGTTAATCTTATGCCGCTTTAAGCAATAGTCCAACAACATCACTGTAGGGGACACTAGAATTGAACTTCACACATTGTACCCATGTGGGTAATCGAACCTGGATCTGCGGACATGATGAGCAAACACTTGAATCAGTAGGCTACCCAACCCCCTTGTTTTTGTTATACAGTGAGATCCAGTTGTGCATGATTTTATGAGGTTGTAGCACGTTTGCAATAAACAGTAAAGTTTTGATTAATACTTATGTTAATATTTTGTGAAAATATTGATGATTCTTCTTCTTCCTTTTACAACAGTTCATTTTGATTATTTGAATCTAAACAGTTCACCTCTTCAAAACCCTTCTGAACTTCTTTTGCATCACTCTCAAGTTGTAGCCTTCTTCAAGGCAGTGCTTGTTACCATTACACACTTGAAACCTATACAATCTTATATTGCCTGTTAGGGGCACTGCCCTACAGTCTAGGCCTGTAGATATTCAAAAGTTTTGTTCTGTTCATTTTTCAAAATTTGAGTAAAGAATTTTCTCAAAATATTTTCAAGACATCTGGGCCTAGATTTTCAAAGATCTCTGAGTGCTAAGATAGTTGTAGGTTAATGATAATGTATGGCACATATGACTATCTTAGCCTTGAGAGAGCTTTGAAAATCTAGGCCCTGGTATCAAGGTCGCCATAAAAATGATGTTGATTCCTGATTCTTTATGTCAATTTCTTCTTTGCTATTTCAATGGTCTGTTAAAGGTCGTTCTGACATGACCTATAGTGGGACATTGTCAGATCTTAGTTTAGATGTTGATTCCTGATTCTTTATGTCAATTTCTTCTTTGCTATTTCAATGGTCTGTTAAAGGTCGTTCTGACATGACCTATAGTGGGACGTTGTCAGATCTTAGTTTAGATGTAGCAAGAACTGAGATCTAAGACCTAAGATGTGCCTTAACTTAAAATGTCTCACTGGAACTGGAGATGATTTTAAGTTTTAGGGATAAACTATTTTTTTTTTGTGATTGTTACTGTGAAAATGATGTATCAGAATCAGCTTACAGAAGTTATGGTATTCACAGCAATAGCATTGTCTCCTCATCCTCAAAGATAACCCATGAAGGTTCAGGGTACAATAGGCTTTCAGCAACCCATGCTGCGCATAAAAGGCGACTATGTTTTTTGTAAGAGGTGACTGTCAGGGTCAGATGGTCAGGCTTGCTGGCTTGGTCGACACATCTCGTTGGTTCCTTATTGCACAGATTGATGCTCATGCTGTGGATCACTGGATTGTCTGGTCCAGACTGGATTATTTACAGACTGCCACCATATAAATGGAATATTGCTGACTCAAGCATAAAGCTAAACTCACTCACTCAAAGATAAATCTTTTCACTTTTTCCAACACACCCTGTTGATGTTGCCTGCTTCAGGACTCAGACCCCTCCCCTGCCATGCCCACTGTGCACCAGATCCAGCCACACCTACAGAGACACATATTGGACATCAGACACAATATGTTGGACAGTAGATGCATGTTGGACATTAGGCACAATATGTTGGACAGTAGACACATACTGGACGGTAGACACAATATTTGAACAGTAGACAAATGTTGGACATTAGACAAATGCTTGAGGCTGAGGTGCAGGATAGTTGTCAACCTTCCATGTTTTGCCAGAAACTGACTGTCATGTTGCCAGTCTGGTCATGTTAACCACAATCTCATAACACCCATCCCTTCAGCGATTCTTTCAGTAGTTGTCCTAACTTGAGATATAACTAATGTTTTCAGCTCTGAAGTTATCAGTTGTGAGAATTAAGAATTGACTGAAATGACAGTAATTACAACTGAAGCGTTAAAAGCCAGTTCCTGCTAGTAAGTTATTGAAATTCTTTTATGAGAATTGAACATAGTTGTGGACAGATTTCTAACCACTGTGCAGTGCTTTCCATTTGCTTTTGTTTTTGAACACGTTTAAAGACTATTGAATCTGTTATCACACAAACAGACAGAGGTGCTGTTCCTTGTATCTAATATTTTAGTACAGTGTAGTGATTACTGACCTTGTTTACAGAGCACAGGATCTGTGAGTCTTCATGGTCTGAGAAACCTGCTATCCTGCAGCCATGTTGACCAGAGAAATCTGTTTTAGAAGGATTCACTAACACTAACATTTTGCTTTACTCCAGAGGACTAATTATACCAGTTCTGACTTATTTTGTTTGTAAAGCCCTCAACTGGATGGTGCACATGGACATTTAACTTCAGTCAAAATCAGTACTGAAAAACATTATATAACTGGATCTAAACCCAGTTGAACACCTTGTCCTTCTTCCCACAGTAAGTTGACTATGTGTGATAACTGAAATATTGTTCACAGGATTACTGTTAAGCCAGCTTATTTGATCAAGTCCATTGATCTTGCTGATATCCAAGATACAGAATTTGTCCCTAGTATCCCCAGTTCCCCTCTTGATATGGGGGCGGTAGGATAGCCTTGTTCTTAAAGTATTCACTTGTCATGTGAAAGGCCATGGTTCAGTTCCCCACATAGGGAAATGTATGAAGCCCATTCCTGGTGTCCCCAGCCTTGATGTTGCTGGATATTATTTAACCACACTCACTCTCCCACTGTTGAGATATGTTGGTCATGACCAATGCCTTGCCAGTGAGTACAGTTTTACGCCACTCTTAACAATGTTCAAACTATATCATGGCGGGGGACACCAAAATTGGGCTTCACACATTGTATTTATGTGGGCAAGAAAACCCAAGTCTTCAGTGTGACAGGCGGACACATTAACCACTAAGCTGCCCCACCATCTCACTTGTCAGTGAGGACTGCAGCCTGGTAGAGGTGTGGATCAACTCTCATCATCACTTTGTAGGCTTCCTTCTACAAAGACTTGCAACAGGATTTACCAGTGCTACAAATGCTACATTTTCAGCCAGGGATGTTGCTTACCGTTTTCTTCAATACTCAACTTCATATTTGTTTTTGCAGACGGACAACAGTTCAGACAATAAAGAGAACCGTCTTTCTAGACGTGATGTGTCTATGTCACTCCGAGAGGAGTGGAGAAAGGAGGCTCTCAAGGACAAACTACTGGAAGAACAGGACTATCTCAGAGTGAGTACAGGTTTGCTAGTGGTCTGCAAGTTGTGGTAGTTTGGAATTACCCAACAAATTATTTAGCTTCTATCTCCAGAATGAAATGTGTATTTATATACATGAAGAAGCAAGTATTGGTTCTTTTAACAAAAAGTCTTAAGTATTAAGTGGTGGACCTTGAGGTATACACAACTTTTCAGAATTTGTCCTCATGTATGTATGTGCTGCCACCATTTCAGCACCAGCTGAGACAACAGATGCTGCGACACGCTGAGTCAATGGAGTCAACACGACTGCAATCAGAGGGAACAATTGAAAGTCTCAAACGCAAACTCAACACACTACAGGAAGTGCTATTTAACAACAACAACCATCTCTCATCTGATATACATGCAATACATGAGTTGACAAGGTCAAGGTCAAACTCTCCGCCAAGGTCACCCTATGTAAGTTTGTATGTTCTCTATTTGCATTTTTTGTTTTATTTAATAGCAAAGAATAAAATTCCAACACTTCCTTATTGAGTTTTGCTGTCCTTTGTCGACAGATATTTTAAATTGATTACCTTGTTTTCATCACTATGTGACTGTAATATTGCTGATGCAATGTAAATTTTAACTCGCTCACTTTTTGAGTTCAATACTACGTGACTGAAGTGATTCTCTGGAGCTGGATGCCATCATCTGAAATCCTGAAGTTTATATGATGAGCCTGTCCAGATATTGTTACTCACGAATCAATTCTACTTTCCAGTCTCGGAATACCTCTCAAAGTCCAAGGAGTCGGTTTAGCTATCTGGCAAATAGAAGGTCAAGGTCAAGGTCATCTGAACGACCAGGTCAACTGATACCTGAGAGAGATTGTAAGTATCAATTATTAATGTCATTAACAAAGCCTGGATGATGTCTGATTATGACTAACAAGAATAATTAATGTGATAATTATAAGCAAAGTGTGATAATTAAAAATAATGGTTTAACAGTGATGAAAATAATGTGATGATTATGAAAATGTAATGCATATGAACATAAAATGATAATCATGAAAGTGTTGTGATTGGTACTTGATGGTCTGAAAAGGATTTTATGATAATAAAAATATTGTTCTTAAATAGTTCAGTGTCAGTAGAACGACAAGCAATTTCTGCGATCATCACAAGTGGTTGTATGGCGCACTGTTGCATCTGGTTCCCTCTGCAGAATAATAATGATACCTTTGTAACAATAGTAACTGTATCCCCTCATCTTCACATATATCTTCATCATATTTTCAAGGTCAACGTCAAAGTCTCTGTGTCAGTTAAAATTAATGATGACTGTTCACATTTCAGTGATGTAAAGAAATGGTAAACGCCTATCGTCGGTCTCCATGGTTATACAACAGGAAGTCACATGACAATCAGGAAGTGAGGGTGGCAAACTCATAGTGACTGTTTTGGCCCGAGTAAGGGGCGTTTTACTCTGCTGGTGCATATCAAAAGCATGTGTGTCAGTTGCTGGTGTGAATGGGATCTGTGTACCTATAGCTTGAATAGAATTGTAGTTGTCATAAATAGATACAAGGATCAGGAAAGTGCTTGAACTCCTCAGTAATATGACTTATACATGTATTTTGTGTTCACCATATTGAGCACTCTGTGTCAAGTTTCCTTTGACAAACTTGATTTTGACTACAATAAAAAGTAGAATTCAAGTTAAAGTTTCACCAGCCTGGAAACGCTAAAAACCCTTTTTACCTCAAAGGTAGCACACAAATTCATTTTTTCATTTGTGGTATTTACCGGTAGTTAAAAAAAGTTTGTAATTAGTTCATCTCTTTAAAGATACGTAATAAAGTCTTGATGCTCAGAAATACAAAATATGAGTTATGAAGCGGTATTCACTTTACTGATTACAGTCCAGATGTTTGCTGACTTTGCAGAATTTCTGCTGAGTGAGATGGATTATATATTACGAAGTGTGAATGTGAGAACTGTGGTTGAGTGTGTGCAAGCTCTCTACATACAGTATTATAAGTTATTTTAAAGTTTGTTTGTTCTGAATGTCTGCAGACACACTGCAAACATACAAGTGGTTTGTACAAGCTAGCTGTGATATTATTGTCTTTATATTTTATCTACTTACCATCCTTGTTGTGATACTAGTTCATATAACACTAGTAGTAGTAACTTATCAGTTGTACAGGTTTACTCACTACATTGTATCATATGTAAATAACTGTACATATTCTTGCTCCATGGAGGCCATATTTACATTGCAATTATCAGACAAGGCAAATACTGCTAGAGATTTGTCAAAGTGTTTACACTGAGTCAGTGTCAGTGTTCTCATTATACAACGTATGTTAGTAGAACTGATATTTTGGATGGCGTATCAGGACATCGTAGGGTTTCATTTGACTTATTAAAATGTCTTGAATAATCATGTATGTCTGTTGAAAATGACTTAATATGGAATGCAAAAGTTCATAATTCATGTTATCTTTATCAAAATAGGGCTATCATAATTTATAATGACTTCTTTTGTAATGGTTTTGTAATGCATATGATATGCAAGATGACTGAAGTAAATATAAAAGTTGACTTAATGATAACTGAAGTAAAATATGAGCTCCTCTGTTCAAATGCTCATGCTGTTGATCACTGGATTGTCTTGTCCAGGCTTAATTATTTACAGGTCACAATCATATAGCCTGAATATTGCCAAGTGTGGCATTAAACAACAAACCAACCAGCCCACCTCTGTTCAAAAATATTTCCCATTTGCCTGCTAAGGGTACTTTGATGAAAATTTTCTCTGATTTCCTTTCAATATAAACCAACTCAAAATGGACAAGTTTAGTACTAGTAGGTTATTTTGCTACACTGGGAGAATTGTTTGAAGAATAACATTTTGAAAAATGATCTGTCTCAGCGTTCAATGTACAACTTGACAGTAACAAGTTTGTCTTGAGTTACTTTGTATGGGAATATTGTACAGATTTATGACTGATTGTTGCCATGGTTTATATGAATATTCTGTGAATGTTGTGGTATGTTTATACATTCCATATGTGTTTGACGTATCAAGCACTGTTGTCCAGTAAGTGCCCCAACAAATATTAACGTTGGAACAATTAAAATTGTGCCTGTTTACGTATGTATGATATATATTTTTATAATAATGTTACAAGTAACTGTTAAGAAGAGACTTTTTGTTTTATCAGTGTTTGAAATATTGTTTCACTACCACCCAAGCAATTTTACCTTGTTTTTGGTTTTAATAAGCGCCCCACTGGTCAGTTTTCCAAATCCGTGGATTGCACTGTATCTAATTACATTTACGAAGCCAGATGTGATATGCAGTAACATTGAGTCATCAGTTTTAGGGATGTTGTATTTTAGTTTTATACATAGACATGATATGTTTGACAGCTAAGACAGCTTGGTTAGTTAGCAGATATCTAGCATCTTAACAATGCATCTTTTTCACCTGTATACTCATATAGTTCTGAGCATAATTATCAAATCAGGTTACTCCAACACCATTCCTGAAAGAGGCATTGGATCTTCAAATTCCAAGACAAAATTATTTTTGCATCCCCATTCTTTAGTAGTTTTTCCAAATGTATTCATTTCTTCAGTGTTATTATTTTGGGAGCTCTGAACATGCTATGGTTCTATGAAAGTGTGTTCTCCCTGGACGCCTGTAACAAGATTAGCCACATTCCTTGAACTACATTTATCTGTCTCTTGCTTATGTTTGTTAACAAAACATTTGCTGTGAGGTAATGTTTCTCAGGGGACTGAGGAAAACATATCTGATATACTATAGATACTGGTACATACCCACATATATTATTGTGCAGTGATCAGTTATATAATCAAAGAATTTGTTGGGCAAATAACATTTTTGGATGTTGATATATATTTGCTTATTAGGCTTGTCATGTATATATATGCAAGAACACTATGATCATTTAATGAGTAGAGATGATAGTTCAATATCAGTTTATTCTTAATATTCTACATCCTATGAAATTCCCTGGCAGATAATGGAAGATTTAGTCACAAATGTTTGAAACCCTCCTCACATGTTGGAAAGTGATTGATGGCAAGAAATCCTGATAGATCATTCTTGCAGATCTATTTACAAGTCAAATCATTTACAGTGGACTTACATGCATTTCCAGACTTTAGATGTTCACATTGTCCAGTGTCTGTGTTGTCAATAAACCCTTCCTTATACAAAAGTTGGTAATGCAAGAAAGATTCCTGTACAATGGTCTCCCACCTCTGAGTGAACAAGAAAAACAGTTTGAAAATATTACATTGAGTAAAAGTATTGGAGGACTCGGTATTTTCGTATTTCTATACACTCCAATATGTTTCCAAATATGGTTACCTTCCTTCTTTATGTGTGTGTATGTGAGTGAGTGAGTGAGACAAATTTCTGTATTATTTCTTTAGTATTTTTGAGAAAACATTCACTGTAAAGATGTTTGTTTTTTTTCTGTACTTTGAAACTTGAGTATACGACAGTGTTAGTTTTTGGTTTAACAGATTGTATAGACTAATGAATCACCTTGCTAAACATCTTAAAGACAACTCCTCACAATGTTAAACAGATATTGCTCAGGGATCAGTGTTATGGCAATTACAATGAAACAACTCATTTTGTATACATGAAGTTCTAGGAAGGAAGTAGGAAAACGTTAGATACAGTTCTTAGTTCAAGGGGGGCGATGGGGTACCTTAGTGGCTAAAGCATTCACTCGTCTCACCAAAGATCCGGGGTCGATTCCCGACATGGGTACAATGTGACGCTCATTTCTGGTTTCCTCGCCATGATATTGCTGGAACAATGTTAAAATTGTATAAAACCCAACCCACTCACTTACAGGAAGGAGGCAGTAATGTTGATGAAGATGCTAGCTTGCAGTTATAAAAAGCACAACAATCTGTGTATATAACTGGACAAGGTGTTTATGGGCCGAGATTTGGGCACAACTCCTTGCGTCCCTAATGCATGTACGAAACCTTTATTGGTGGATCCAAGTCCTTGGTTCACTAGGTGATGCATTGAGCATCACAGTACCTATGCTGGTTGGTGGCATCAAAAAGTCGCATGTATCAGAAACCTGCATCAGTTAGAGCATCAGTACTGTCAGGTGACTGTTGACATTGGTGTGAGACAATTCACCAATATTATAAAACTGCGTAGTTCTTAACGTGATAACAAGATAACCATGTACTCGGCCGATTGTGAACTCAATACATGTTGTTGTTATCTGCTTATTTGAGTTTTCCACACTTGGAATTATGATCAGGTAACAAAATCTTCCACCGTAAGTTTTTGCAGATTTCAGGACATTTGGGGTCATTTCCATGAACAGTTTAGTTCATGTCCCAGACAGGCCATCTGAATATTCTGCAAACATGTCAGACATTATAACAAATGTCTCTATTAGAGAAGGTTATAATCTGAAGTGAATCTATTCCATCACAGTTACTGTGTATACATGACCCGTCCTTGCCTTGTACTCATTGACAAATAAATAGTCCCAAACATAACATTTGTGTCATTTCTTAATTGTGTCATTAGAGTTCCTGGAGAACCAGCAAATGTGTCTATTGGAAAGGTTATAAGGTTTTGGCACAAAAAATATACTTTCACGACTATAATTCATGTTGAAACTCAGTCCCAACCTGACATTCAGACGGTTAGCTCATGTGAAACTGGATGGTCACATTCCATCAAAACCAGTCATTCAGACGTTTAGCTCATGCAAAACTGGATCACATTTCATCAAAACCAGTCGTTCAAATGTTAAGTTCATGTAAAGCTGGATGGTCACATTTCTTCCCAACCAGCCATTCAGACATTTTGTTCATATAGCGCTGGATGGTCACATTTCTTCCCAACCAGCCATTCAGACATTTTGTTCATGTAGCGCTGGATGGTCACATTTCTTCCCAACCAGCCATTCAGACACTTTGTTCATATAGCGCTGGGTGGTCACATTTCTTCCCAACCAGCCATTCAGACATTTTGTTCATGTAGCGCTGGATGGTCACCTGACACTGGTCACTCGGCGCCTGACACTATCACGTCGGACTGTAAGTGTCATGACAAGATGAGTGAGTGAGTGTGGTTTTATATCAATTTTGGCAACATTCCGGCATCATCACAACCCGAACACTATCGTGCACATGTAGAAAATCGAAAAATACCCATGATATGTCGAGCTAACACATTTGGTAGCAGTAGGCTACCTCACTGGCCCAACAATTGACAATGCATTCAGTTAAGCCTCAGACCAAGGCACACAATGTCGGTCACTGGATTGCTTTTAAGAGGGAGACTCTTACAGTTGCAGACTATTCCTGCTATTACAGGTCTTATGTATGAACCACTGGTGATTAAGACATAAAATGCACACTGTCACATTTTCGACAATATTTTGATCTAGATTACATATATAACATTCTCGATATCTCCAGATTGTACGTTCCGATAAATCTCCACTACACTCTGGATGCATCTACGGCTCAGTCCGATAATGTTACTACATCCCTTTGCTGGCTCCACATTCTCACAGTAGACAATCAGCATAGTCGCCGTTACAACCGAGCTTGCCGGTATCAACAAAGGTTTGTTCTCAGTGCGACTCAGACTCGGGGAGAAATCATACAAACTGAAAGGTCCGAAACTAACTTTAACAAAATATGCAAAATCTCCTTCTACATCTTCCAGAGTACCTCTGCATCATTTGTGTTGCCAAGTTTAATCGTTTTGATAATTGAAAAACCGAAAGTTGGTTTTCCCAGCGTAGACACCTGATTGAGTAAAATGCCAGCCAAGAGAGGTTACCGTAATAAATTCATTGGGCCGAGTCGTAGGTGCATCCAGGGTATAATGGTGATTTATCGGAAAGTATACCCTGGTGATCTCGAGGATGGGTGTGATATGGTGCCTTTAAACGACAAACTCAGTTTCAGCGGTTGATCAGTGCGCCAGTAAAATCGTTATGCGTCGACATGGAGAATTTTGATCGTGTTTTGCTTGTTAGCAGCATATGCATGGTCTTTTTGAAACTTTGATGGGGAAAAAATGTAATCGATTACAATTAACATAACAGAGTACATTGCACGGATATAATAATATCGTGATCTAATTCCGTTACCCATAATGTTAATGAATGCTGATAAGAGAAAGGTTTGGCTTTAAATATATTGAATTACAAAATAAGACAATATATCGCATGATTCACAAATTTCAGCCTTACTTAATGTAGCCTCTGGCCTTTGATCAAACTCAGTCCACTGCTTCCGTTTTGTTCTACTTGCGTTTTGCCTCACTGCAAACATGCTGGTTTAACACATTGTACCAATGTTGTGGTTTAACCCTGGCTTCCGAAATGACACACCAACGATTTTACCAAAGCTTGGCTACCACGCTGCCCTTGAGCTCTACCCAAACAAACGATGAGGTTGTGAAAGATAAGACAAAGGGTAAAAACTTCAAAACACGTTTTCTTTATTGTATGACGTAACTATATACACAGAGAAAATGTACAGAGAAGGATTTGCATATTCATGCCATTCAATGACTAGATGTACGTTTGCATTGACTAGAGTTGTATGCGGACAACTAAATGATTTTATATTAACCACATGTTGGTGAAGTGAAATAAATTACTGTCCATTTTTAACTTGTGCCTATGTCTTTGACTTTGTTCAGAATATTCCCAAATCTGTCTCAAAAGTATTTTATCATGTGAAATAAAAGTATAACTGAAATAGCACTGTCCTGAATATGGGCACAAGTTCGGTTCTTGCCTCAAGTTTGATATATTGCTAACAACCGTCTTGCGTTGTTGTGGGTAGTTGGTTTAATAAGTGCCGTTTCCATCATGTATTTCCTCAACTAGAAGAAACAACATCCGACTTTACAATTAGCTCACACTCTTGACTCGAACCGACACGAGCGATCGAACCAGTTAGCTCCCCCGTTGATTTGCGCAGGAAGCATAGAATGAAATAATGAAAAACAATTTCAACAAAATAATTGGCATCGTAGTACCATGGCACACGGCGTCCTGCACTGTGACATCCGGAGTGACAGGGCGCGGCGTCCGGTGTACCAAAGACGACTTGGTAGGCCATTACCACATGAGCTGTCCTGTTGGTGTAAGCGGACCTTCCTTGACCACTCGTCCTGGTAACCAGGAGGGATCTTCTGAAACCGGACTGTTTAGATGAAAGAATGTTTCGGAGCCCCGGATGACAATGCGATTATTGCTTCAGAATGATGTAACTGTATACGCCCCTTTCAATGGATTCACAATCTGTAGTGGTGAATATTGTCTTTGGAAGCAGTTCACCAAATATGGAAACAACTGATGACGATATATATAATTGCCGTTCACGAAGGGGGAGGGGATTTAGGCGTGGCTGATTCCGACGCTGGGGACTTCTCCGGCGGTTGGAAAGCAGAATGTTCACTGCCCAGAGACAAGCGTGGAATTGGTGGGGTCAAGGTCTCACGTACAGAGGTCAGGCGGCTGAGGTCACTCGCGCTGGCTAGTGACGTTGTGGGTAACCCAGGCAACAGGCGGAATGTTTCCACTGGCGTGGGGTTGGGGACTGGAAGCGACGGGTAGCGGAAGACGAAGGGAGATGATGTGTGAAGGAGTTTCAGACGCTGATGACGTCGCCATTTCGCCCGTCTGTTGGAAAACCACACCTGCAAGAACATAATGTTTCTGATTAGAGTTATTGTTTAGATCACAGTTAGTGTCCTGTCCATTGATCTCATGAGTATCCAAGGCGTGTTATGGATTCCTAATATACAGGATAGAACATCACAGCAGTGACTGTGAGTGACGTCAATGAGACAGCTGATGACCAGACATGCACAGCACTGAACAGTTAGAATGTCACCTTATACCCTCAGTATATGGCATTATAACTAGGTAGACATTACACCCAGTAAGCAATGGGTTCGCACTATAATCAGGTTGCCATTAGAACTAGGTTCGCAATATAATCAGGTTGCCATTATAACAAGGTTTGCACTATAATCAGGTTGCCATAAGAACTAGGTTCGCATTATAATCAGATTGCCATTATAACAAGGTTTGCACTATAATCAGGTTGCCATTATAACTAGGATGTCATTTCAACAAGGAATTTCAAGGATCAGTTGGACTGAAGAGCAACTATGTGTTTTCGCTCACAGAAAAAAGAGTCATTTTTTTAAAAATTTTCATCGATTACTTCCAAAGAAAACTGTATCAGTGCATTCAATTATGAGACTTCTTTGTGAAGGAAGAACTCTTCGTTCTTTATCTTTATCTATTTCGGTTTCTTGTGAACAACTGACTGTGTTTGTGATAAGTGTCACTGGGTGTGCTGACCTTTTGTAAACGCCCGGTATTCATGCGATGTCATACTGATTCAAAATCATGCAGTCAAAAGCATACAGTGAAATCTGCTTGTAGCAGAGGTTTCTCGTGACTGTGGAAAGGATTTGGGTTGTTGTTTGTTTTTCTCCCTATGTGTTGAAGGTGTTTCATGTCTTACCTGTACCCTGGCCTCCGAAAGGTTGGTCTTGGCGGCAAGGTCTTCACGGGTGGCAACCCCAGGATAGTGAGTCCGATGGAACTCCTTCTCAAGTACTTCCAGCTGCTCCTGGGTGAAAGTGGTGCGGTTCCTCCTCAGCTTCTGGTGATGGTCAGAACTGTCAGGGCTGCTGCCTAGCGGATCTGGGAGAAGCAGTACTTGTGTTACAATAGACCCTCTGTTGTAGCAATTCGGAATCATAATATGTTTCAGTCATCATAGTTTAAGTGTGGGTACAATGTGTGAAGCCCATTTTCTGGTGTCCCCCGCCATGATATATCTGGAATATTGATAAAAGCGGCGTAAAACTAAACTCACTCACTCACTTAAAGTGAAAATACTTCAGGCACCGTCTGTTTGTTTTGGAGTGTTTGTTTCTTCTTAATGTTTAAGGAGGTGTTGGCTAAGGTGTGGTTTCGTTTGAGTTTCTACATTTTTTTCTTTGCTTGTTTAAGAGCCCTATACGGAGCAGACGGGTGGTGTTTACAGAAGGGGATTTCCCTTGTGACGTGTTCAGGTCACGTGTTACGTTAGGTCTGGAGGAAGTGTGAGAGTGAGTGAGTTTAGTTTTACGCCGCTTTTAGCAATACCCAATCAATAACACGGCGGTGGACACCTGAAATGGGCTTCACACTTTGTACCCATGCGGGCAATCGAACCCAGGTCTTCGGCTACCCCACCCACTAGGCTACCCCACCTCCCTACGAGGAAGTGAGTGGAACGTTGGGCAATGATGGTGCGCAGGACAGATAAAGCAGACTCAGAAGCTGATATTGACAATATTTTGGACATATTACGGTCCTACACCAACCTTCATCTGATGATTCACAATCTCTCTCTAAGATCCATGGATCTTGGGGTTTGACAAAGGGGCGACTACTCTGCTGAAGACTGGTAGGTGGCGACACTGCTGATCCCCATAAAGGATGATAGAGAGGCTGCAGCACGTGCGTCGCCATCTTAGCGTACTCTGTGGCAGCGCGCTCTGCGGCTCTGTTCCGGAGGATGCGATTGATGGAACTGACACTGGGGAGGTTGGACTGAGTGCACACGCCTGAAAAACATTATACTACAGTGTCTTTTATAACGATATATAGCAGTGTCTTTTTTAACAATACATAACAGTGGGGTATTTTTATAACAATATATAACGGTGTAGTTTATTACAATGTATGACAATGTCTTTTATGACAATATATAAACAATCGTCAAACCACACAACAGAATATCCAGCAAACGATTCTTTTCCTAAACCGAAGTTTTTTGGATTTTTTCTAGCAGTTTTTTATGTATATTTTTAACTGTGTGTATTAGCAACAAAATATTCATGACCCTAATTGTTTTGTTCGATATAGTTATATTAACAAACAAGTGATAATAAGCTCTAGCTATCGCAAGTTCATAAAATATATACAAAATATTCATGACTCACACTTTTTCAGTACAGTTAGATTAACACACCTGTAGTATTATTACTAGTTTTTACCGCGGAAAAAAATCGAAGTATTCATGATCTCTAATGTTATTGAACAGTAATATTTTGAATTTGAAAGGTGATATTATCAACTGAGGGTAACGTTATCAGTTGTGTAACTCAGTTCAATACAGCCTGGATCCCGGGCCTACTGCTCTAACGCAGTGTCGAGGCGTTAGCGCAGGAGACCTCGGGAACGAGGCTGAGTTTGCCCTTTTACCTTCCGCTAAAAGCCTGTCACGGATTTCCCAAGCAAACATAGTTGGGTTGTTCCTCTTGAGGTCCTCGATCTTAGACACGACACCAGGTGTCGCGACCTTTGGCTTGCTTCCCCCAATACTGTTACATCGAAACGTGAACGGGTCATACAGGCGGCCTGTGAATATAGAGTGAACATTGAGCGAGATGACATCGACCTTTGACAAAACTTGACATTAAAGTGAATAGAATCCTGCCCTAATAGTGAGTGAGTTTAGTTTTACGCCGCTTTTAGCATTTTTCGAGTAATAGCGCGGCTTTGGGCACCAGATATGAGCTTCACACATTGTAGCCAGTGTAGAGAACCGAAACCAGGTCTTCAACGTGACGAGTCAGCACATAAACCACTAGGCTACCCCACCACCAGGTATTTCGTTCAGTTTGTATTTTGTGTAATCATTCAAATACGAGTGGCGAATTCCATGTTTGATCACTTTGCACACGACAGCCGTGGTTTATCACATATTCATAATAATAAATCCCTCTATTGAAATATATGCACAACACTGCCGAGGACATGACTTAAACACTTCACTCTTTCTGCTTACAATAATATTTCACAATAGGCAAGTGGATTTTGATGAACAAACAAATGAGAAAAACCTATATCTCAGTTAGATTTATCATGTATTTGATTTTCCAATGAACAGATTTTAAGTTTATACTATAAAAAACATTATAATTTTTAAAACACCAGTACCTTGTCAACAGATAAAGAAAACTGTATGTTTTGATTGTATGAACCAAAATTATATTCAAAACCTTTATAAGTCAAAGAAAATGCTCCGCCTGTTTTGCACACAAAAACTGGTGTCTGTTTTTAGACACGTTATCTTCGAAAATCAACACTTTTTCGGCTCATGTTTGCAACACGTCAAAAGTCGCTTTATTGTGTATCTGTTTCTAAGCCATTTCACCACTGACCCAGTATATTTTCACACATAATAACCCTGCCATTGACTGCTTGTAACAAAACCGTTGCAGGAATTAGTGACAATTCGTATAACAAAATCTTATTCAATAACACTTCTTTCAAATTTTAATTATAAATAAAACATACCCAGTATACTCATTTTGCACCTGTTAATGTTTTTCAAGCCATTCCTTATGCAATCTGCTTATAAATGAAAGCCTACATTTCCTACTCAGTGTGGTAATAACGGATTTTAATTAATATGAAAAGAGATGTTAACCTGAGCACAAAATCTCATGATGGATGATTCCCTTGAAAAGTACCTTCAAATACATATAACGTTTAAACGTAATGTATTCGATAAAATTTCCCGATTAAATTGAAAAAGTGAAAGTGCCCCTAAGTGCGGTTGTGTCAGCATCCCCCCACTTTCTGTTACACACAATTACACATATTATGGTACCACTACTTTGAAATATTAATTGTGTATTGAAAACCATTTTAACAAATTAATAAGCCGTAACCTGTCAACTGTTTACGAACGTGATTGACGTTGATCGACTAATGCGATATGTGAAAATAGTCAGTTCATATGTTATGCATTGAAAGCGCAACGACTGTCACGTCTCAGAGTAATTAAAATTTATGCCCTGTTCATGAGTTTTTAACAGTGGGGATTGGTAGAACTAAACCTTATCTCACATGTGTTGCACGTGCATGAAAATACGACTGGATCTGGTGTAGGACACAGATCATAATTGCGGTTTCGAAGCAGATGTGTCCCTGGAAATGGTTTATTTCATCCTCCGCTATTCTTTTTTTGTTTTGTTTTTTTTACATAATCAAAATGAGTAAGTGATAGTTTTGCGTCATTTCGAAATAAGTGCATACGCGACAGCAGGTTGTTGCTTTTAGTAAAAACTTTTAAAAGTTGTTGATTTGGTTTGGGATAATATTCATATTATTCATACGTCCGTTAACGAAGAACTTGACAAATACATTCCACATGCATGTAATGACATCAAAGGTATTGAATACGGTATGTCGTCATTGTTCACACTAATACAGTTTCTGATCACAGAGACCGACAGATCCACACATGCTTGCTCCCACGCCCATGGGTCACAGAGGTTGAGGGGTTGGCTCGTTACCCCTGAAATATTTCCATCTACCCACATCCCCCCGGTGGAAGTCACGCGCCCCCCACGCGCTCCGCACGAGCCAAATCTTCTTCTAGGCACGCGCCGCCACCTGTTGGGCCGGTTTGTTTTAAATGAATTAAATAAGTGATAACACAAGTATTAACAGGTGTTAGGATTTGCGCTCGTACAGCAGGAAAACTGTCAGATTACACCACCAGATCTGCTCAAGTGGACATGAAACGTGATTATTTTGTTTCGGAGAAAGCTGGATGGTTCTCATCGTGACGCTCGTTTAAAACGCTCCAGTTAAAGATAGAAGGCTTAGTGGGTGTTTAAGCGATTTTCGATACGTAATTTGTTCCGAATGTAATAAGACGTACGCACTAGCGTAAACACTATCCTGTTTTACACCAACCTTTGGATTATTTGTTTAGAGAACACTGACCCTTTATTATAAACAGCAAGTTCTGTTCTCTCTTGATTGTGTTTTGTTCCTTCTTTGAATTAGCATCGCACAAGATATATCGATTTTCATATCTGCGTGCTTAAAATTCTACAGAAGCGGAAAGTCACTTTTGGAGTGTTGAAATAGAGAACCAGAACAATACACTACGAAATAAATTTGAAAATTTTCAAAGTAGGCATCTATTAACTATATTTCAGCTTCATACATGCTGCTGATAAAACTAAAAAATATAATTTATCTTCCCCCTGTACTATGGGTCATGTGACTTTTATTAATAATCTTGATTGATGAACAGAACAAAACTAATAAAACTAATGAAAAACTAAGTTCAACTTAAATATCTTAAATCAAATAAATCACTTGATATAAAAATGCATTTTGTTACTGCATTGTGTAAGGAGGGTTCATGCCTGAAGTTTGATTGTCCAGATTGCACTACCAGGCAACAACGGATGATATATAACGACCGCAGTTGTTTAAGAATTATAATAAAATCATTTTGCAATGATTATGCTTTTAAGTTATACTTTTGAGCCCCATGCATGTAATTTTAACATTGTCTGTGTACAGTGAAACTTTTAATCTTATTCAGTTTTAAGTTCCATACATGCCAATTATTTACAGCAATAAAATATTATTAGCTTCTTCTTTTCGATAAACAAAATAACAAAATAACATTAAATTAAATGAATCAAATGAGGTTATTCTCAGATCCACATTGAATTCTGCTGATAAAATATTGTACACATTTTTAACGTAGTCAACATTGCCATCGGACAAATATATGTATTTTGTGCCCTCTGCACATTTGTAGACACGACAATCTTATCAAATTTAGCCTAAGAACATGTATTTTACATAAAATCTATGTAACATCTTAGGGGTTCACAAACACCTGCAACTAATAACAAATTAAACAGAAAACATTACTCTGTATGTATGCCATTCGTTAATCCGTACGATGTCACAAATAACAGTGCGTATTCCGGTCTAATTAAGTTACACTTTAACGCATAGACCTGATCGTTGTACATGAGGCAGAAAACATATGCATGAGAAGAAAACATATTTTTTATGAAGTTTTTATACTGTATTTAACCATACCTTCATTTATATGCTTCTTTGTAGAATTTATAATGTATTATATATAGTCTCTCAAAGGTTCTTAAAGGATGGCTCAATTTTGCGTTATATTTTATAAGTATGTTAATATATGTGTCAGCTGTGAGGTGAGACCTAAATAAACTATCTGTCAGTCCGTCTGTCTGAGGTGTTGCCTTCTGTTACCGTGAGCACTCGCTTCCGATGAGTACGGAGAGTACACGTTTATCTAGCGCCTGTCAATCAAACGTGCTGATGGACATTGATTACTCTTTATAATCAAAACACGTCGTTGAAATTGACAAGAGAGGCCCGATCATATCGTATGATTGAGCAGGTGGGTTGATACGAGTCATGTGAAAGGAAGCGAATAAAATATATACATGTACCACATAAGCAGAGAATAAGGAGTTTCATATCATTATTTTCTGACATATAACGAAGTCCTGGGATTATTATGTCTATTTTTAGTATTTGTGTTTCAAAATCTGTCAGTTATATAAATCAATATGGTGTACACTTTACGTATTGTACACCGTAATAATGAAATATTAAAACATTTCCCAGACACTACTTCGCCAAAGTCTATTTTAATTTTGTTTAAAGTTTGGAAGAGGTGTCCTGTGCTCATGTACATTACAAATCATAAAGACAACCCATCAAATAATAGTTTTAAAATGTATTAGTCTACAAGGGTTTTCACAGTTGCTTTAACCACAAGGTCGACCCCGTTGTGGAGAAACAGGTGACCACTGGGGACTTAAATCGGAATATACATTGTTTCATTGTTTCATTGTACCCAAGGGTTCTTGTTAGGACAGCTTACTAGCAACATATGCAGCTGACTGCATGAATCAGTCACATTCGGTGTCCTCCCTTAAACAAAATACCAGTCCCTCCATTTGTTTAGTACCGCCGAGATTATGTAAAGGTCTAACAGCTGAAAAACAACAAATATTCATTCATTCATTCATTCATTCATTCATTCATTGTTATTTAGATACCCTTTTTTGTGTCTCATTCGTATTGCAAACACAACGGCAATCAAGAGCCACCTGTGCGATATCAACTCGATATTAACGAAGGAATGGATTTAATTGAATTATTCAAAGAAGTTGTGATGTTCAACCATGCATGTAAGCACCACAGTGCCAGAGTGATCAGTATGTACCTTCCCTGTTATTAAAATGTTTTATTGAGTGAGTGAGTGAGTTTAGTTTTACGCCTCTTTTTGCAAAATTTAGACAATATGAAGGTGGGTCCACCGGAAATGTGCTTCACGCATACTATGAGGAAACGAACCCGGGAGTTCGGCATGACGAGCTTAGCCACTAAGCTACCCCACCGTCACGGAAGAACTTTAATAGATAGGCTTCTCATTGTGTTGCGTTGAATAAATCCTGGAATAGATTACGCCCTCTAAGTTCTGTAATTACTCAACAAGTGATTGCGTGAGTTTAGTTTCACGCCGCACTTAGCAATATTCCAACTATATAGCGGTGGTCTAGAAATAATCGAGTCTGGACCAGACAATCCAACGATCAACAACATGAGCATCGATCTGCACAGATGGGAACCAATGAGATGTCTCAACCAAGTCAGCGAGCCAGACCACCCGACCCCGTAGTCGCGTTTTTATGGCAAGCATGGTTTACTGAAGGCCTATTCTACCCCGACCTTCACGGGTTACTCATCAAGGGTTGCTTAATACCCTGGTTAGGGCAGTTAACTAATCTGTGATATACCTAGGGATGTACAGCCAATGGTTACAGCAATAGAATTATATCATTAGATTTCATATCACATGGTATGTTTTGTAAGAAACAGTTTCAGCATAAGGGTAACTGTACATGTTTTGTTGGATGGCAGTGGTTCCTTATTTTCTTCTTTCTTTTCTTTCTTCCTTATTTAAAGGATTTACTTCATATTTCCATCATGCAATCATCCATTGTGATATGTATGTATTTATTAATCGTCCCCCTGTCCAACTGATGAAGGTATAGGCTGTGAAAGCTAACCTATTACAACTTCATCATGTCATTAAAGGCTATGAACTTTTACGAAATACGTTGTTCATCACCAGAATTCATCGATGGTTCTTGGGGATGATGCAGATTACGGTCGCGCTTTCCGACGATGCAAATTGTTGTTCATGGCATCATAGACTGGTTTGGCTGGCCTCGACTTATGTGATATAAGTAGAATATCGATTAGAGGGGAGTTAAATATCTGGATATCACTCACTCACTCACTCTGGCTGCACGGGAACATCTACACACGTAAAACCGCATATTGAACCCTCACCTTCAAAAACTGTAAATAATCACTATGAACAAAAAATACAATAACCCGGGTACGCACCTGTCACCTTCGGTAAACCAAAATAATTTGTCTGCATTAGTTTCGAATGTAATCGAAACCTCTTATGACAATAGTTTTCATGTCAACTTTATCAGCTGACATCCTCGAACAAACGGTCTATTCTGTTTTAACAGCTGTTTCCGGTTTAACATTATACCGTTACATACGTCAAGAGTATTTTACTATTCCGCAACTTCATTTGGAAACACTTCAGTCCTAATCTCTCAACTCCAATGGAAACAAAAGCCCATTTAGTGATTACTTGTCAGTGACGCATATGTTTATAAGCTTTTAGTGACAATGGACAAAATATAATGAATATTTTATCACAAATATCCATTTTATTCTAATAGGAACTCGATCCAGTAGTGTAGATATGAACAGTATTAATCCCTCTTTGTATACAAATGTTGATTGCCATACGTCGTACTAGTAAAAGCTGGTTATTACAATAGTCGTTGATTTATTAAAATCACGTGTCAGTGCAATATCGCCATTGTTTGCACACTGTGCGTCTTCCGTTGTTATATATGGAATCAATAGACGTATATTAAACTTATCGCTCGCAAGATCCTAATTACCTACAATCTGGCAAATTTATCTTGAAAAGTGTGAAGCCTAAAGCTTTTGCTGACGGTGATTTCAGTCAGAGAGTCAAATGAAAAATGACGAGTTGCTCGCACTGAACTTCTCGCCAATCAGTTCGCGTTAAATTTGGTGTCAACCAATCAGCGAGCGGCAATGAGATCTGGCACCCTCAATAGCTATGCAATTACCGGAGGAAAAAAATTCTCAGCAACCGGCTCTGTTAGCATAAGATAAGCGTTAATTAAATACATTTGATTGTCAGTCGTTATATATCTGATAAGTTGGCTCAAAAGGCCTCGCGCATCACGTGATAGTATTGACAGGTCGGCACCTGTCGTCAACGCATGCTCAGCAGAGTCAAGAGGTGCTTGATTCTCATGGGCTGATCAAAGCGACGATGGGTTATTATTTGCGCACAGGAGACAAGCAAACGTTTGAAACATCATTTGTTTGTTAACATGTGTTAGAACAGATTTTGTATAACACTCTGTTTATTTGAAGGAGTGGGTTGTATAGATGTACGAACAATACAGTCTATTGACAACAAGCCCAACAAATTAATATTTTATCGAACCGATGTGTGAGTAGTTGTTAAACAACTGCGCAAACCCGATATCTGTATTCTATTCTATAATCATGTGACACGATTTCGTCTCTAAGCAAGTCAGACGGCGACGAAAACACCTGTTAAACACTCCGACTTATTTCGACAGCCGTGCAGGTATAGCCATACACCTAGCCGCAGGTAGCTTCAATTGCTGTGCATAGCTAATACGGCTATCAAAACAACTACAGATCGATATTATCACTTTATCTACGTGTACCAACCCTGCTACTGCAACAACAACGACGACTCGTATCACCATTACCACTACTAAAAAGGCTATCGACTTATGAAGGTCCAGACCAGAACTCATCATCAGTACTCCATGCTTGTGTCCCCATGAAGATCCGGGACAGAAATGGTCTTCAGTAACGTATAATTGTCGTAGGAGGTGAATAACGGGATCGAGTGGTGAGACTCGCTGACTTGGTTGACACATGTCATCGGTTCCCATTTGCGCAGATCTATGTTCATGCTGTTGATGCCTTAACTGTGTGGTCCAGATTCGATTATTTTCAGACCCCCGCCAAATATTGCTGAGCGTGGCGTAAAAATAAACTCACTCACTAAAATCATCAGAAGCTAGAATCGATTGAACAGGAAATGAGACAGTGAGGGTTGGAGGAGAGGAGTGGCAGGGAGGGTATTTGTGTCCTTATTTATTTACTGAATTATTTGTATTGTCTAAATCCTCCTTCAGGTTTATGCGTGAGAAGTTTGTTAGAATAAAGATTTCAAAATATCGATTTGCATATATGTAACTACAACATACCCTAATTAGCATGTAGGACCGTTCTTACATAAAGCACATGTCTGGAACATATACCAGAGTATGCATTCTGATCCAATGTTCAGTCATATATTTGATCAAAGTATATTTACTGTCAGGCATGCTGTACTTACGTACAACAATAGGTAACACTTTATTATCTATTTCAAAACTGAACTGACTGATAAATGGATATTCAGCAAATATGCCGTATAAAAGCTTTAATGGTCATTGATTTTTTACTGAATTCGGTTTTCCAGCTGTGACCTCTGTCTTCAGTACAAACTGTTTTTATCACTATACATATATGATCAAAGTGTATCGACATTATAATGTTTATAAATGTATTCCTAAGTATATTTAGATCTTGAATAAAATCAAATATATAGCAATAAAATTTATGCAAGGACATCCTTCTAGTATTTAAATTCCCTACAATAAACTCTACCTGTTTTAAATGTATGATTGATGACATCTGTCAACTCTCAGTTGGTTCCCGTTTATATTATTTAATCTTGCATACTCTTTTTTATAATCGGTAGATAAAAATACGCCGAGGATGCTGGCTGGATAATTAAACAGTGACAGTATTAATGGTAAAAATGATAACGATGCCTTCCTATGACAACGATGTCAAAAATCACTATGCCACCTCCTATGATGCAAATCGAAATTCGATTTTCGTTTTTTTAAATGCTACTTTTTGTGGTATCCACTGTGTGGTATTGAATACCGATTCAAGATCTGTGGGTTGAATAACACAACCTGCTGTTCCCACTGACTGCATCACAGCGTGTTGTTCTAAAAACACAAACGCACTCACAGGGAAACAAAAAGCTCGTCTATTTAGAAGAAAATATAATTCAACCCACTGAGTTGCATTTCATGAATGTTTAGATCTAATTTTACCCAAAGACAAAACTACATTGATTTTAGGACTTGAAAACCAACCCGCATAACGGTGATTCGAGGGTTCAGTCAGTCGGGGGCGGTGTGATTCATTCTATGAAATGTACACTTTTTTCCAAAGAGGGACGTTGTTTCTATTTAAGTGAAATTCGTATTTGTGCGATGTTGCGATACTATATCGACTGTAGATTATATCATTGACGAGAAAAATAAGCGAGTTCGGGTTTACCCGTTGTGTATTTCTATAATATTGCCACCGCAGCCACGCGTTCGTGGGTTGGTTTGTTTTGCCACCACTGTTATGCTTTGTTTTTGCCACCACTGTTCAGCTGGTATTTCCTGACAATGATAACTGAAACAATTAACACATTGTGTTTTTTCCGCCATCAAATCCGATTTTTTTATATTACCAGCAGAAACCCAATGACGTCGCATTACAAAGCGAACGTTTCGAGGAACCCGTCGAAGTTTGTTCGTGATTTTAATGAGGGTTTCGTAATTAGACACAGAACATCTGTTGCCAATGATATGTTTACAGGGAAACGTCCCTTATGTTTGACTGGGTTTTCGACGTAGTGGTGTACGTAATTTTTAACGTCTCATGCGTAACGATCTGCATGTGAGATCATTGAAATCAGTTTTCCTGTATTGATATCGCATTTAGCATTATTTCAAAACTTGCATGCCAAAATTCATTAACAATAAGAATGAAATCTGACCTAATGATTGTTAGCTTAGCGAGTGTCTGTGCTTTTCTTCTATGCCAGGCTGCAGAGTATGACTTCATAAGTTCTAACGAACTTTCCATTTATGACTGACGCCTCACGTATGTCTTGGCAATGATATTCTAGAACAGGCCCACCACTTACCCTTTCTTTTTATCAAGGAGTCACATGACTTTATTTAATACGAGGCGAACAAAGGTCCTTGGGGCGAAATTCAAGGCTTAAAAGACGAACAGAATTCAGGGCAAGGTGTACTGCACTGATGAGTGAGTGAGTTTAGTATTACGCACCAGAAATTGGCTTCACACATTGTACCCATAGGGGAATAGAACTGCAGGGCGAGCAAAGGGTTTAAACACTAGGCTTCTCCAGCACCCTTTTTCGAACGAATATTGAACCATGGGCGGTCACTACAAAGTGTAGTTTAAGTCACTTCCATCAATACATATATGTCGTTATTTGCCTCTGTGGAGAAAAAGGCAGTATTGTTTTGTGCCGCTTTTAGAAACATTCCAGCAATGGCACTGCGACTGGCACTCAAAGAACGTGCTTCACGATTTGTATCCATGAAAATGACGAAACATAACGTGTCATTTAAACATTCGGCTTCCGAGTCTGCTTTAATAAAGAATGGGATTCTCGTTTTTCAACAATTCTGTTCAAACATACGGGTGGTGGTTGTGCACATTCAATAGACAAGTGACCCACATATGTGCCTTGCAATTAACACGAGACGCACTTAGCGTACGGGCTTACCCTCAAAATGTACAAATTAACTCCAGCAGTTAATCACAGTGGGTCATAGCACACATTATATTACCATTCGCCTGTATTATGCTCTGAGATGTCTTTTGCTCAGAGAAGGAAAATGTGCAATTGGGTTGATCTATTTACACAGCAGTTAAAGAAGTAATTATCTACGTAAGCAGGAGGGTGATCAGTATGTGTTTACGGTCATTGGGCCGAGGACAACTGTAAATATAAATAGTTAAATTGATAATGCGTTACTCTTCAAAAGACTCTTTTTAAATGATGATGATGGTGATAATGATGATAATGATATTATATATTACTTAATCTCAATCTGTATTGATTATTGAGGCGCATACGAATCAATCAATACCTTTACACCTGGCGATTATAAAATGTAATATTCGTTTAATAATATACATGCCTACTTGATTCAATAACAATAATACTTCTAAGAGCATTAACAACATCATATGCAATCAGCGTTGCTGATTAAACTTGCGGTCGGCGACAAAAAACGACCAAACCATTTTTCTAATTACATGTAATACCTGATTACCGTGGCGGCCAATGTTCGATTGTGTTTATCATTCAAAATCAGCTTTGTCATGTTAATAATGGTAGTAGATCTGCACTATCGTAACATACGGGTACTAGATAGACTACCACAAATATATGCAACAGTTTTTCGTTGACATTTTATCACATGAAATATGCCAACACTGATTCAATGGTGAAACTACCGCCGATTTGTAACTTTATGTAGTGTGTAATCACATCGACACGTAGAAACATTCACCTGTTTGTTCTTCTGGTTTTATCTCCCCATTTCCTATAAATGTAGAATTTTATAGCAAGCGCCGTTGTTTCAGAATCTTACAAAAATAATAAGTTTGATAAAAACTTTACATTAATTTGATTATTAAATCGACGTCAGCAGTAAATAGACAGAATACGCTTCATTTGACTAACATGTTACAAACGCTATCAAATGTTACTAAGCTATAAACCGCAAAATGAAATTATGAAACCACAGTTGTGGCACCCGTATAAAATACGCCACCATCGATTTCTTGTTTGTTTCAACTTCAACGTATGTTTATACGATGGTTTGCCTGGCAGTTGTTTTGAGAATTTATCATTAATGAAAATAAGTATATAATACTTACTCCAAACTCTTTGCAGGTAGTCACGTGATGCCAGGGTGTGTCGAGCATCGCCCGGGGGTGGGGGAAAGAGTGGGGGGAGGGGCAGGAAGGGGTTTGGTGGGGGAACGCGAAGGTTTGGGGGAACTGAGGAATCGTTCAGAGACATCGTCTGGAAGAGAAAACAAAATCACTAAAATCATAACACACAGATTCTTAAAAGGTGATTAATTGAAATTTAATAGTTCAGTCATTTCATATGGATTTATAAGAGATTAAACAGTAAAATATACCAGTGTCAAAAATAAGCATTTAGAACATGTACATATAAATATAAATAAACACACATTGTCTTGTATACTGGACAAAATATGTTTGGGATACTGGTATTTTTATGATTGATGTTTTACCGGAGTGTCAATGAGTAAATAGATTATACCCCATTTTTGTCCAGTATATCATCCCAGGTTTAGTCTGTTATAAAAGACACGATAAAATTTGACGGTAAAAATAAATTTTAAAAGAGTAAACTTTTTCATATAAAACAATCAACAACGACTTAATCACACATACTAAACGAGTGTTGTAAAACATGATATTCAACTTCAATAAAATGTTTACAACAGAAACATTTTCTGTGTCCCGAAGAAGGAAAAGCGGTGGCTCAGTAGTCTAAGCTGTACAGAGCTTCAAACCCCAAGAAACGCCACACGATTGTGATGGTGCGTTCGATTCCCATTTTGCCCAGATGATGTTTCTTGGTTTGACCGCGCCTTTGCCTTGTGCGCTGTTTCAAGTTTCAAAGTCTGAAACCTACAACCCTAATATAAAGTGTCTCCCTCACCCAACCGACAGTCATGTTAGAACTTTAGCTCCTCTAATATTAAGCAATTCATAATGGACACCCATCCTGATAAAATTATCCCCATTGCGTATTTTAATTCCTTAAGAATCTTAAATATTATATATGATAAATGTAATGTTTTTCCCTCGTCAAATCTAGTAACCTAGCATTCTAGAAGCTAATGAGTAAATAAGGGCGCATATCACTGTATGGGTAAACACTTCTTGTTTATTGTAAAAAACGACGTTTATGTGACTTGCATAGTCATTAAGTGTTCTTTATATGTATCCTTGAATCGTTATCAAGTGTTCTTTGTGTGTATCCTTGCATTGTTATCAAGTGTTCTTTACGTTAAATCTCATCACATTCACGTTGTAGATACATATGTTAGCACAATGGAGTCAACATATATGAAATCACATACATTAATTGCTTCATAAACCGATATAAAGAAAAAAGCAGAAAAACGACCGTATATAAACGAAAGAAAGACATTCAAAACAAGACGACTTATATATGTTGCGTTACATGAAGAAATGACCAATAACCAAGAAATTACATTTTGAATAAAGAGTGCAGTTTACAGCCCCACTATGAAACTAAAACAAACATAAAATTTTCAACGTACTCAAAAATTAATGCAAGATTTTAAATCAGATTTGAAAATTACTAATATTTACAGCCAACCTCAAATAACACAATGCTTCAAACTAAACATTTTGCTAAATAAATGCATAGTTCAAACTTTAAAAGCGGTCAAATAGTTGTTTGATATGCTGCATACATAAGAACATCGTGTTATTTAAAATTATTTTATATAAGCAATTTGCAAGGAACTAATTCCTACAACCCAAATGCATGACAAAGTACTTACTCTTGCAGCGTGAAGGCAGTGCCGGCAAATTGACAATATGACTATTTAATTGTGTTAATCATAGCTTTATACACGTAGACGCTTCTTCTCATCGATTATCCTCCGCTTGTCTACCTGTAGCTGGAGCAATCAACAGGTGCGCTTTTAGCCACGCCCCTTGAGCCTACTAGACACGCCCCCGCTGAGACCGTGTCAAAATAATGTGGAAATTCCACGCTAAATAACCCACCCAAATGGAGATCGCTTGATACGATACTGGTCACAGGATGATGACCGTATTAGTGGTCATGATTTAGTTGACCATGATGACCTTCGCACGCGTTGTGCAGCGTGACAGTTTATCAATAACCGCGACCTCCAGCCAGGAAGAGAATTACTGCAAGACTATTTCACTAGCAAGTCGATTGAAAGGCGATAAAACTGTCACGTATAAACGAGCTTGATATTTTCTGCTAAATTTGCAATCAATCAAGGAAAGTTGGACGGCTAAACAATTTTTAAATATATACAAAATAATTTAAATAATTTTAAATATTGTTTTGCTATTTTCTTTCAATACATGTGTAAACGTTTAAACATATAAACATGCAAATGGAACCATGTTTGATACTGAAATTGAAGAAACAGAACCTGAAGAATACTAGACTTGCTTTATTTTGGAACCTTCGATTAACAGAAGGATCAGTCAAAACGAGAAATGCACATCGCACGTACAGACAGGACTGTTAACGGTAAAACTCACCAGATTACATGTAGTTGTGTTTATGGCCAGCGAGAGCTCTCTGTGTTAAGGACACTAAACGACAGAGTATACCAAACATTTAAATACAACATATTTTAACCAGATAGTTCTAAAATGTCTGTACTCTCTCGATGACACAATGTGTGTGTGTGTGTGTGTGTGTGAGAGAGAGAGAGAGAGAGAGAGAGAGAGAGAGAGAGAGAGTAGTTTTTATTTATGTCTATAGCAATATTCCATCAACATCAGGGCTGGGGGCACTAGAAATGTATCCATGTGGAATCGAACGCGGGTCTTCGGCGTGACGAGCGGACGCTTTAACCACTGGGCTACCCCGCCGCCCGGAAAGATTTTCAGTGTAATTTTTGTGATAACCACAACACATGTGTCAAACACAAACATCTCTGACTTGCTGAGACAAAGAGAATCAACAGTATTCTGCTCTGACAAATGAGTATATGTGTTCTCAAGAAGCTGTAAAATCTCTATCGCGTATACACACGTTTTTACCTCCACGTAGAGCTTCTCGCATGTGTAAATGAAACTAGTTACTTTTATAGTGAGTGAGTGGGTTCAGCTTTACGCCGCTCTTATCAGTATTCCAGCTATATCAAGGCGGGTTACACCAAAAACAGGCTTTATACATTGCATCCATGCACATGGAATCAAACCCGGGTCTTCAGCGTGAAGGCCGAGGACGTTAACCACAAGGCTACCCAAGGAAGTACTGCCCCCTAATTACCCACAGTAACATGTCATCGTGAATTACGGTCCTGGATCGGTGCTGATACTTTCGCTCACTGGCTTTCCTTGTCCAACTTGGATTTGTTACTCTGCCGTTATATAGCACTCACTCACTCACTCACTCACTCACTCACTCACTCACTCACTCACTCACTCACTCACTCACTCACTCACTCACTCACTCACTCACTCACTCACTCACTCACTCAGAATTGAGCTTCCTAAATTGATAAACTCCTCATGCAGACGCTGTGCTGGTAAGTACGCCGGTACCCAACAAAATGTATTCACATCTATCCATTGTGAACCTTTACGACAATTTGATTGAATTCACATATGTTGTTTCACATTAGTGCATTTATCCGTGAACCTTTCATCAACACGAATGAAAGAAACAAATATAGTTTCTCTGTTTTCACATTGCTGACATCGATCTCCCGTTTAAGAGCCCCAACGCAGCTTCAACTGGTACATTACCACAAAAAATACCACGGCAACAACTAAACACACAAATATAAGGGAATAAACATAAAATATCAAATACAATCTGTGTTAGCGAACGTCAGTCAGATAAAAATATTTCAAACGCGCGTGAGGGATAGATAATGTTGCGCAAAATGTTTGTCCGGCACGTGGCTCATTCTAGTTGAGTGCGAGCACTCTAAGGCCTAATATGGCCATTGAAGATCGAATGATATCAAATCGCCAAAGGAACCGCCGCAAGGGGGCGCTGACATGGTCTGATGACGTCAGGGATGCAGGTGAAACAGAGATGTGCACCCGCAAGCATATGCATGAGGTTGAGATTAGCTTTATGGTTCGTTCAGACAAAGCAATGAAAATGTAATCTCTGGAAACAGAGAATTAAACACAAGTGCGATATGCGATTGATGAGATGAAACACAGCGGCGGGTGTGTGATTAGTTCAAAAACGAACCACTAATTTCGTAGGGACTTGAAAGGAAGTTGGTCTGGCTAACAGGTAACAATCAGTGAGTGAGTTTAGTTTTAAGCCACAAAGGCAATATTCCAGCTATAAGGCGGCGGTCTGTACATGATCGAGTCTGGACCAGACAATCCAATGTATGCACGTTAAATTAAACACCAAGAACAAGTAGTGTTGGTCTAAGTTAACGCTCATCGCTTAGAGCTCGTACATTTGTTTCACTGTCTCAAATACTGCGCTTACTCCTGGCAAGTCCACATTGTGTATTACAAAATTTGGCAAGTCCATATTGCGTGATAGAAACTAGGCAAGTCAATATTGTGTGATACACACTAGGCAAATCCACATTGTGTGATACAAAACTAGGCAAGTCCAAATTTTGTGATACAAAACTAGGCAACTCCACATTGTGTGATGCACACTTGCCAAGTGCATATTTTGTGATACACAATAGACACGTCCACAGTATGAGACACACTAGGCTAATCAACATTGTGTGATGCACACTAGACAAGTCCACATTGTGTCA
This sequence comes from Haliotis asinina, assembly GCF_037392515.1. NCBI lineage: Eukaryota > Metazoa > Mollusca > Gastropoda > Lepetellida > Haliotidae > Haliotis > Haliotis asinina. The sequence continues at coordinate 48,385,636 of NC_090281.1, forward strand.
TACACACTAGACAAGTCCACATTGTGTCATACACACTAGGCAAGTCCATATTGTGTCACGCGTTGATGAGACTATCAAGATCTTGCGGTATTTGTGAGTTTAGATCCGTACTGTCTGGCTCAACATGAACTGTTTTGGCTTAACATGCACTCTATGATACTATGGAGCAGGTTCTTAGATAAAAAGTGTGTGTACATTACAAGAACGTCTTAAGTAGTAATATCAGCTCATCAATACATGTTTCAAGAGAATATCCGATTCACTTTAAGTTTACCTGGATGATTTGTCAGTATCTTCACATTTGTTAAAACATCCTAATCATTAGACCTGTGAAGATTCGGGCTTAGAAATGGTCTTCAGGAGCCCATGTTAGCCTCATTGCAAAAGATCCGGGTTACAACTGGTCTCCAGTAAACCATGCTTGTCTCCCCGTAAAGATCCGGGTTAGAACTGGTCTCCAGTAAACCATGCTTGCCTTAAGATGCGTATGATGCCTTGTAAGATGAAGACGTTATGTTTATGTCGTGGAACCTGACCACCCGATCCCAGTAGATGACCAATAAAACAGGTATGTATCCTGACTCTAACCCAGGATCATCAAGGACATACTCACGGAAACAAATAAGAGAACACACGAAAGTACAAGTGTCCTGCAAAGCATGAGAAGAAGCCTAGAAAAGAATATAAGAACACTTTTACTTTCATGTGTTCGCTTATCCGTTTTCATGAGTATGTATTCTGAGATATGAACTGTGAGAATTACTTTAACATCACTTCTCACAGGTCCAGTTGGCCGAGATTTGGCTTAACGCTTAAAAAGATTTACATCGCTGCTTGTTTGATTTGGTAGAAAATCCCAAAGTAATGTTTTTATATCCCTGGATGCTGAAGACCAATTTTAATGGGTTACAAACCAAGGGTAAAGACCTTGATAGAGATCAAGGCGTCAATGATTTTGTAAAATATTAAATTAATTTTCAAATTAAGTTATATGCAGATTTATAAATGCAAGTCGCTATGTATAATAAAGCCTCCATCCATCCAATTAGTAGTTAAACATACTGTGCTGGAAAATCAGAGTTTTACAAAGGGATCATATGCCTCTGAAATACTTTACTTAAAGGTCACATGCAACGTGATACACAACTTTGCAGATTTTGAAACCTTTCGATATGCAGTTACCGAAACAAATCGTCAAAAATGCCAATTCAACCGATTCACTAAATTTCCCCCAGCGCTGGGGAAAAAGTGGTTTCAACAGCTGTACTGCGCTGCGCCCAGAACGCATGCGCAATGAATAGGTTAGCGGAGCTTGAAACAATATGCATGCCTGGAGTATGAGGTCGTGAGCAGTAGTCTAATCTTGGTTGTGTGCACAAACAAGTAAATAATCTACGCCTTATATTGAAAAAAAACTTGTTGATTGTGGGAAGCAGCCTCTGTCACAGAGAAAAGCTCGATGTCTGGTTTATTGACACCTGTGTGTCTGCCTGCCTGTCTGCTAAAGACAATATGCAATACACAGCTTCAATCATTGACCACATGCAATTTACACTGAACATCTATCAGGCTATAAGCCATAAACAGAATAAACTTATTTATGACTCGTGCACCCTAGTCCTGTCGCTCCCACATTATGTAATTAGGCAGGTATGATACTTGTACACGACATGCCTTTATGTCTGTGGGTTGCAAAGAAACTACATGTACATTCATTTTTCTCGGATGACTGGATGTAATGGAAACTGGTGCAAACTCAGTTTCAAGTCCTGTTTTGTACTTGGACGAATGACAGTTTCCAGAAGTTCACCATCTCCGCTGAGATGATTTTTGATTGGATCAAACGGAAATTCAGGGAACATGTATTTACAAAACCCAACATCTCTACATATATTCTTTATGGATAACAACGTCTTCTAGTGTATATGATTTTGTCTGACAACGGCCATGTTTCTAAAATGCCCATCAAACAGATCATCTTTCTGAATGAGCCCGCGGCGTACCAGCAAATGAGCCATCGTTACATTTGAGTGCACATCCACACGCTATGACTGGGTTCTGTCTCCAAGGGCTTCGTTTCGGGGGAAGTAAGCCCAAGCACAAAATATCGCACTTTTGAATCGCGATTGTACGCTTATAATTTTGTTTATTTCTTTTTTCACAAGTGGCAATGTATATTATATGTCATGAATAATTGATAATTGTGTTTTCATTATGTTTGATTTTTTGGTTGCATGTGACCTTTAACAAATCTCAATCCAACATTTATTGAAATCATGGTAGAATGTATGATATGGAAAGGCATTTAGTTTCATGACCTAATTTAGCTTTCATTTACAACAAGACGGACGAAAAATGCGCTGTTCAGTAAAGTTCGACTTAAGCGTCAAATTTTGACATACGAGACTAGACATTCATACTATGTTCCTATTTATACGAATCAATTTCATAACAGTTTCAGCTATGTGTTGCATATGTGTCTCTCCAATTCATGCTCAAGGTGGTGCAATGGTCCATGGTCCAGTCTTAATCTGTATCTTGGAGAATTAAAGTCGATCCATTGTAAACAAAATTAAAATTGTATGTCACGTGATTACAACCAGCAGTTTCTATAGAGGGGCACGTGTGGCACGTGCGCAGCTAACCACCAGTTGGTTCCATGACGTTTCAAATACGCAACAATGCGCTAACTAGTCCGTTGGACGAAATCGGCAATAGTAGGTTTGGGTTTATAGATTGTTGTCTGACCCGGGGCAGTGTTTCTGTCTTCGGTGTTTCCATAGAATGTTGCATCGTTGTCGCGTGGGCAAAGTAACAGTTGTTTGAAATTGATGTTCTGTTTATTATGCAAACATTCCCTGAAGCAAACTGACTTAAGGGCGGGGCACGGAGATTGTGACCGATTCGCTCTCCGGTTCTTCCGATCGGCTCATCAGATTAAAAATACATGTATTCATACGAGCGTTATCCTTTGTTAAGAGTGGATTATTTTAGCGCGAACACACGGGTAATTTCTGCACAGTAAACCACAGTTGTACAATGGCCGCAAAAATAATTAGCCAATCAGTCACCATTAACCGTTCCACTAACCCCAGTTCGCGGGGTAAATTTTCTATGTGATGTATCTAAAGTATTATCATAAACACTCGCTTAAATGGTTAACGTTTCTTTGGACGGTATTTATTACATATATGTATAAATGTTGTCTGTAATAATGCATCTATGTAAGATCCGGGTTAGAAATGGTCTTCAGACTGCAAAGATCAAAGCTGTATTCATTAAGTAGTTGAAGTCAACCATTCAACCTCAACCTCAACCTCAACCTCAACCTCAACCTCAACCTCATCCCAAGTCGGAAGCTGTCCCATTTAAGGCAGGCACTCTCACTCACTCACTCACTCACTCACTCACTCACTCACTCACTCACTCACTCACTCACTCACTCACTCACTCACTCACTCACTCAGAAATATAATCTCACAGAACCCAAGAACAAATTTAATTCAACGTAATTTGCACACACAGAAATTATTCCACGAATTGCAAACGACTTACATTGAAACTTTAGTGAAACGATTAACCGGTTGAAACATTAAGTAGTAGTACTTCTTGTAATCGGAAAAGTGAGAGTTAAACAAATAATGTATCCCTCACAGAGATTCTGTTCTCTAAATGTTTGTACGTTTCTATTACAAGTATCACTGTTGCACTCGGGGATTTAAACATACACGGTATCCGGGCGGCAAATGACCGCCACCAGCCATCCCACCCCACCCCACACACACACACACCCATCCCATGCCCCCATCCCCACTCACATCACCACAATTCACCACCATAATCTATGAAAAGGTCATATGTCAATACGACATGTGACTTGCTCTCCAACCGAGCTTATCTTATTTTCTTTTAACTTCCATCTCCCCGCCACTATAAAATACAACATTTTGCCCTTGTAAACATGCTTCACGTTACGCCGCGGCTTCTGGTTACCATGACCTGTGTAGCACGCTTCGTGGCTTTTCACCGCAAAACTCACCTTTCCCGAAATGGTTGACTGGTTCCACTATCACTACCCCGTTCAACCTGTTGCAGGGACAGCTAATGCTTCTCGGGATTACATTTAACATATAATTGCTCCAGCTTAACCACTCAACCGAAACGCATCTTTTCATCAGAAGTATTCTAGTGCGGCTATTTGACAAATGTTTAGCTTTTAGCCTTACTCTGATGTCGTCATTGGCTAAACGGAAAGGGTACTGTACGTTCGCGAATCTACAAAGCGAAAAGCTATCATAGTTTCATGTTTAACCAAACGCCGAGCCCAAATAGACCGGAGATGTGGATGGGGACACGGTGTATTTGGCCATTGTCGATGCTGGTGTTGTCTGTTGAGATAACAGACACGATCGGTTGGGCTGCGCCGGCTGGTGCTGTCGTGTGGTGTAAAATTACACGTTCCCGTAGCTGGCCATTAGCTGACGGTGGTATAATTGTTTACATGTTATCCGTTTGTCAATGCGGGTTAGCTATCAGCCTGTTAATCATGTGGAACTTATTCTTGTTGTCCACGATACATAGAATAACATTATATACAGTAACTCTTTAAAGGGATGTCATTTGTTAATGTTTTCCATCTCTCTCTCGCCCTGAATTTTCATCCCCATGTCAAATAATATATATGTATAAGTTTCACTTTCTCAGTTTCCCCAAGTTTTCTCTGTTGAAATTTGAAACCTGAAGGGACTACATACCCTTACCCTTCAAGCTCATAAATTATAGCTTCATCTCTCTTTATCATCACTAAAAAAATTCCGAAGCAAAACGACTCGAGGTACATCATAAATTAATTTTTAAATTTTTATCAAGTGATTTAAATTTGAAATTTGAAACATAATTTGCACAATTAGTAAAATGAGCATTTAGTCATTTTTAGGTTGAGAAACATGAAACATACTCATTGTCTGAGCTGGAGAATTATGTAATTCTATTGACACAAACTATCCAGAGAACGATGCATAATTTAAAACTCAACACCACTTCAGTTCTTGACAAAACTCCCGGTTGTTGTATGAGGAACAGTTGGAGATTTGTCAAAAAAATAGATTTTGTCCCTATAAATAAAATACAAAGCGAATAAACACGCGTTGCCTCACAAACGACGCCACAAAAAAAACAATCACACCGTCAATAAAATAAAACAGGAAATATTAATGCGATTGAGTGTAAGAGAGAACAGTTTTTAAGACCATTTCATGAGGTACTGCTACTATTAAAGCCAATTGTTTCACGGATGTATTCACACACTTTCACATCATAAGAACAGTCATGCTTACCGATAAAGTCGACTGCGCAATAGCCAACACATTAAAGTTCGCTGGCGAGTTCGATCCATATATACCCATTGCTGGTTGTGAGTCCAGCGTCTTATGACTGGAGTGAGTGAGTGAGTGAGTGAGTGAGTGGGTGGTTGGATGAGTGAGTTAGTGAGTGAGTGAGTGTATTCACGTTTTGAACAGTATTCTGTTTGTCACTTCTTGTCAGTATATTTTTCTGGTGTCCCCCGCCCTGATATTGCTGACATATTGGTAAATGCGGCGCAAAACCAGACTCAGTCTTTCACTCACTCACTCTTGTCAGTGGGATGTGTGAGGGAGTTCGTGAGTAGGGTTTCAGATCGCTTTGGATAATTTTCTATTTATAAAAAGTGTATAAAAAAGTGTATGGATGGCAACTTCTTATTTATTCCGTAACACAACGTTTCTGGGCCACTTCTTGCCCCTTCTTCGGGTGATTAAAGACGAGTATAAAAACATGTTACATATTTACAGGAAGTCAGAAAGTACATGCATAAACACTCAATTTACAACAATCACGCTGACAGATACAAAAAGCAGTTATATAAAAAAAACAACAACAATATTTGGGATAAGGTAAAGCCAGTTTACACAAGCAATGAGGATAATGTGAACACAGCAGAGAGATATATAGCTAATTAAGAGACAATTAGATTTACAGGAAGCCGGAGTAGTAAATGGTTATTGTATTATATATATATACACACACACACACACACACACACACACACACACACACACACATACATACATACATATATATATGTGTGTGTATATATATGTGTGTGTGTGTGTGTGTGTGTGTATATATATATATATATACACACACACACACATACATACATACATATATATATATATATATATATATATATATATATATATATATATATATATATATATATATATATATATATATATAGATAGATAGATAGATAGATATATATAGATATATAGATATAGATATAGATATATAGATATAGATATAGATAGATGTATAGATAGATAGATATATATAGATATATATATAGATATATATATAGATATATAGTTTATTGAGGGGTCATGTGTACAAATAATAAAATATGTATTTACAATCCACGAATGGGGATGTTTTGGGCATCGGTCTTTAATCACCAGAAGAAGGGACAAAAGGTGGCCCAGAGACGTCCTGCTGCCATCCATACATTGGTCGTATATATTCAGCATATTCTGAACGCCTCCCAAGAATCTCAATATTCTTTATATGTCACAACACATAAGTTGGATTTTGAGGAAAACCCGAAATGATGCTAGCCCTACGTTCGTGAAAACTATTTTGTGCTGACAGTTTCAGAACAAAAATGATTACGAATCAGGATCCTTGCACGTCAAAGGTACACAACTCTCTGCATGCACAAAATCCGTCTAAAGCGACCTTACAAGCATGCATCGTCTCGAAATAATTCATGCTGCATAGCCTCACGCCGATCCATTGGGTAAATCCTTATGTTCACTAACACTTTCTTACTTAAGAAAATATATAAATCACGGCTGTATCGAAAGTCGAAATAATCTTGACTGGTAGGTACTATGACACAGTTATGCGCGTGGTAATGTATGTCCAGTTGGTCTGTAGCTATAAAGGTCAACACTTACAATGACTTTAGGTTTCTTCATGGTTCTGCTTTACATTTAAAAAGATATCTTTCGGAAAAGAAGTTAACCGGAACTGAATGTCAGTCTTGGTGCACCCCTCTCATTTCTAAATAGTTAATCTGTCTTCAATACCATGTGTTCCCCGCTGAGACGGGATTGTTTCTGATCCAAGAGAAAGTGGTAAGTAATGATCCAGTGATCGAGGGAAATGATACCAGCGCCTTGAGGATGTACTACAATGTATTTGCAGTGAAAACGTATCAATGAATATCATTTAAACAAAATAGCAGATCGATTCTAATCGTTTCATTGGTTTGTATTACTAGGGGGTAAGCGCAGCAGTTGGAACAGTGAAACAAATGCTCGTGCGGTACGTGATAACCGTTAACATAGACCAGCCCTCCTTCTTCTCGGTGTTTCATTTGCTGTGCATACCCCCTTGTAATACAAATAAATAAAACAATTTTGAATCTCTGATCGTTTGTTAAACAATCTTTATCCTGAGTTAAAAAAACTGAGGTGTAAATGTTCAATTGGCAAGGTAATATTATGAGGATTCGCTATCTGAATTTCGATTTACTTTCTTGTTTAAGGTGAAAATTCTCCAGTGCGCTTTCACTGCAAACAGATTATAGTTGCCTGGATATGTGCGCCATTAAAATGTCCTGTAATACATGTATTAATATGTAGTTCTTCGCAGATCCCCTAACTTTATTGACGTCATGTAAAGTGAACAATGACTTGCCTTTGCGTGTGTTTGGATTGCCGCAGGATACGCTAACGGGAACCACCCGTGAAGATTCATGTTAGGCATGACCATCAGCAACCCTAGCTTGTTGTAAGAGCAACTACCGGGATCAGGTGGTCAGGCTAGAAAACACGTCATCCTATCCTCACTACGTAAATCGATGCTCATGATGCTGGTCACTGGATTGTCTGGTCGAGACTCGATTATTTACAGACCGTAGACATATAGCTGGCATATTGCTCACTCACTCACTCACTAACCCAGCATATTTGGTAGAGATTTAGAAACTTGTGGTCATAATGTAATTGGAGTCGAACAATGGGCTCTTCTCTTAGAAGTCATTCTCACAATTGTAAATCGTTTTGTCTTTCTTATGTATGTAACATGCACATCGGTTAATGGTTGCTTATTTAATACGGCACTGAACAATATCCCAGCTGTGTCACATGACCTGACGCAAGTCAGGTGACTTATACCAGCTTCCTGCCATATCAGCCGCTACGAACATTGACTCTTTGTACGTCTCACACGTGTGTGGAAATCAGATAATTCGATCTGCAATCCATGCATTTATATCAAATCATTATGAAGTGTATAAAAAGGAAAAAAAACTAAATAAATAAAATCTGAAATCCAGTAGTATGCAGATTTACAGAGAACGGTCGGTTGTTAATTAAACCCTGTATAATTCTCTACGTTAAAAAGATAGTAAAGGAGGATTAGATGTTAAATGTGTCCCTTGTATACCACTACTTCCTTTTTGCACCAGTTTGTACCAGTTGTGGTGTAACGGGATCGGGGGTTGTTTTTAACCACTGTGAAAGGTGACTTTGTCTTTCAGAGATAAGTTACCTCCTTTTTTCAGAACACGGCCTGGATTACACTTTTGAACCGCCGGTTAAATGTCCGTGGGACATTCATTGCACAATTCGCTCATAAATGTGGTTTTGTTCATACTGTTATTCGGACTGCGAAGCTGTTAACACCTGAAGTGATGCAAAGTCTAGTTTGTGGTGAATGTAAAGAGCAGAAGTTAGAAAGCGACACCACTTTTCATTATGCGTACATGAATGATGAAACCAGAAATCTCGATTTATGATTGTTTCAGGATTATGGGAAATACAATGGCTCGGAGTCAATTACAGTGACATCAACAGACATCGCAGAGTGTACTCTCAGTGCTGATCCGGGTAAAAAGCGCATAACTAACAGATCACTCAGCCACTCCAACAGACATACCAATCTGCATAACCATTTAGCTGAATGCTGTTGTTGTTATTTGTGTTGTCTATGACTTTGCCGTCTCAGTTGTCTAATTTACAGAATATGTTTTACTATCACGTTTCACCGGTTCACAACGTATGGCACTACTTCAAAAAATAAAAAAAACTCTTTACCCTGTACACAAATCTTGTTCATGTACATGAGTTGTCGAAAGTGGGCTTTTTGAAAAAAGTAAGAGGCTTGAGAAGAATAAACGCCTTGTTTGCACGCGGTGCGGTTAGTGTTGTCGCTCAATGCCACTTAAAGGCGCGCAGGACATTGCTGTCATTTTGAATGTGCATTAAACCGTGTCGAACCACATGTTGCTCTTTAAGTACTGCCACATTGCCTCATTGAATAAATTATGAATGTCTCTATTATTTGGTTAACTTTTTTAAACGAATGTGAATATTCATTGTCTCTCTTACAAGCCCGGTGATCTAATTTGATTACAGCATATTTTCCGTGCCATTGTTACTTATCTAATTCCTATTCGCTTTTCCCATCCCACGTTTATCCCCAACTCACTGCTGGTATCGGAATTTCATCTTTTCATGTTCGGTTTCCCCTTCTCTTTCTTGTCTGAGATTCATATCATAATACCGTTTATCTCATTATTCTAAGTTTTAGCACACCATCTATCTTATTATTCTCACTTCTAGCACACCATCCATCTTAGTATTCTCAGTTGTAGCATACCATTCATCTCATTATTCTCAGTTCTAGCACACCATCCATCTTATTATTCTCACTTCTAGCACACCATCCATCTTAGTATTCTCAGTTGTAGCATACCATTCATCTCATTATTCTCAGTTCTAGCACACCATCCATCTTATTATTCTCACTTCTAGCACACCATCCATCTTAGTATTCTCAGTTCTAGCACACCATCCATCTTATCATTCTCAGTTCTAACATACCATTCATCTCATTATTCTCACTTCTAGCACACCATCCATCTCATTATTCTCAGTTCTAGCACACCATCCATCTTATTATTCTCACTTCAACTATACCATTCATGAAGTTAACCTCAGTTCTTGCATTCCATCCATCTCATTATCCTCAGTTATAGCACACCATCCATCTCATTTGTCTCACTTCTAGTACACCATCCATCTTACTATTCTCAGTTGCAGCACACCATTCATCTCATTACACTTAGTTCTAGCACACCCTTCATCTTATTATTCTCACTTCTAGCACACCATTCATTTTTTTATTCTCACTTCAACTATACCATTCATGAAGTTAACCTCAGTTCTTGCATTCCATTCATGTTAATATTCTCAGTTCTTGTATTCTATTATTTTCACCATCCATCTCATTATTCTCACTTCTAGCACACCATTCATCTCATTATTCTCAATTCTAGCACACCATCCATCTTATTATTCTCACTTCTAGCACACCATCCATCTTATTATTCTCAGTTTTAGCACACCATCCATCTTATTATTCTCACTTCTAGCACACCATTCATCTTATTATTCTCACTTCTAGCACACCATTCATCTTATTATTCTCACTTCTAGCACACCAGACCCGTGAAGGTCCCGGGGTAGAATAGACCTTCAGCAACCCATGCTTGCCATAAAAGGTGACTATGCTTGTCGTAAGAGACGACTAACGGGATCGGGTGGTCAGCCTCGCTGACTTGGTTGACACATGTCATCGGTTCCCAAGTGCGCAGATCAATGCTCATGTTGTTGGTCACTGGATTGTCTGGTCCAGACTCGATTATTTACAGACCGCCGCCATATAGCTGGTATCCATCCATCTCATATTCTCTGTTTTAGCACACCATCCATCTTATTATTCTCACTTCTAGCACACCATTCATCTTATTATTCTCACTTCTAGCACACCATTCATCTTATTATTCTCACTTCTAGCACACCATTAATTTTATTATTCTCACTTCTAGCACACCATCCATCTTATTATTCCCACTTCTAGCACACATCCATCTTACTATTCTCACTTCTAGCACACCATCCATCTTATTATTCTCAGTTTTAGCAGACCATCCATCTTATTATTCTCACTTCTAGCACACCATCCATCTCATTATTCTCAGTTCTAGCACACCATCCATCTTATTATTCTCACTTCAACTATACCATTCATGAAGTTAACCTCAGTTCTTGCATTCCATTCATCTTAATATTCTCAGTTCTTGTATTCCATTATTCTCAATATTCTCATTTCTAGAAGACTATTTATCTCATTATTATCATTCGCGTATTGGCATATACACTGCAGGTCTAATAACTATGTTTTACGAGGAGTTTCGTTTGTCGAGGGATCGGTGTCAGTGACCGCGAAATTTTGTAAGTCCCGCCAAACCCTAAACAACAGCTTGTCTGATTGGTTAAATCCGTTCGGCCTTCTCGCGTTTGATTGGACGGTCACTGGTCGCTCAAAGGTTAGCTGACGTGACCTCCTACTAGGGTTTGTCAGACGCTGTAGAGGAGTGTAGCGAATGTAATTGAGACTAAGTTTACTTTAACTAAAAAAAGGAGAACGCGATGGACAACTACATTCGGCTAACCCATCTGAGAAATCGATTCCAGACTGCCAGACATTCCTGGCTTACGTTCACTCAGTTCCAAAGCTGTACGGAACTGTCTGAGGGAGCACAACACCCGGCATTGACTGCCTGCAATACGTCCAAAGCTCCTTCAGTGTCACTGGCAGGTACGCCTAGCCTGGTGCAGACAGCATCTACAGTATAAGAGAGTTTTGTTCTCTGACGAGTCACGATGTATGTCTGGACAGCTCAGATGACAGGACAAGGGTGTACAGACGGCGAGGTGAACGGTATGCTAATGCTTGTGTTGTTCACCGTTGTCAATCTTGTGGGAACAGCGTTATGATGTGACGTGTAGGCAATCAAATCGGACGCAATGGCAGTATGACGGGATACGGGGGTGAGATCATTGGGCCTCACGTTCTGCCGTTCATTCATGGACATAGATGTAACTTCACACCGTCGACATGTCTCTGGAGACAGACTTCGTAGGACAGGAGAAAAGTCTAATGCTCCAGTGGCCTGCTGTTTCTCCAGACATGTCCGCTTGGAATGAAATGGAGCGACTTTCATGTCAAGTCCAGAATCAGACAAAGATATTAGCTGAATTGGAATAAGGGCGGTTCAGACATGGAACCATCCTCGATATCTCCAGAGTATACGTTCCGATAAGTCTCCACTATACCCTGGATGCATCTACGGCTAAGCCCGATAAGTTTATTACCTCCCTTGGCTGACTTTTTATCCAATCAGGTGTGTACGCTGGGAAGTTGAGCGAACCAATCACAACACACTTTCGCTTTTTAAATTATCTAACCGATTAAACTTGGAAGCACGAACCATGCACAAATTCTCAGAAAGAGGCAGAAGGAGTTCTTGTATATATTTGTTTTAAAAATTTTCGGACCTACCAATGTGTCTGTATGATTTCTCCTAAATCTGAGTCGCACTGCGAACAAACCTTCGCAGTTGCAACCGCTATCTTTCACTTTCAAGTTCAGCTGTAACGGCGGTATACCCTGGAGATATCGAGGATGACATTGAACAAGAAACCCCATGGCTAATCTTCTTCAATCGCTGATTGCCGTATATGCGTCGTTGTTTTCAAGCCTCCATCAACGTCAGTGGTGGACACTCACGATACTAAATTTCTGAACTGACTTTTCCCACCAAACATCTTGAAATGATGCCTAGACTCAAACCATACAGATGTTGATGTTATCCTCTCAACAGTCAAACAGTGATTAATGAAAACACCACAAAGTATGTTATTATCTTTTTACATTGAAAATGGCATTACATCAAATAATGCACTGTACCTTTATCCCACCAGTGATGCAGGATGTTGGATATAGTAAGTGTTGACCTTGAATCAAGGCTGAGAGATCATACGTATTATTTATGCATTCTCTGAATCAGTCTCAACGCATAGCTGGGATCTTCATAAAGATATATACCTTAAACAGAACAATTTTGACGGTCCATAAACATTGATATGAGGGTGTTGGTCCCTATTTTCAATATTGTCCAGTTGAAATGTTTTTGGATCGCCACCTTGGTCAAGTGTCTTGAGTGTATGCCCAGAAGTCTAATAACTGGTAGTCTTCATCACGAACCATTTATACATAAAAGCCATGGTGGGTGAGTGGTTTAGAAGGGGTTACACTTGAGAGTGTAAGATCGAATCCCGCATGGGACCCAATCCCCCGAAAGTACTAGAATCTGTACTATACTGAAAAAGTACAATCCCATATGTGATATGCGTTGCATTTGGCCATTTTGTTCTTGAAATGCATGTGCTCACAGTCGAGGAATAGATAGCAGTTCCTGGCCCTGTCGCTGGTTTAGTTACGGTTTCTACCAAACATTTACTAAAAAGAGTCAATTGGTTTGAAAATTTAATTCTAAGGTAAGTGAAACTATGATAATATCCTGCTTTATATTTCCAAAGGAGTGAGTTTAGTGTAACACCGCTGTTACCAATATCATGTCGGGGAACACGAGAAATGGGCTTCACACATTGTAACCATGTGAGTGAGTGAGTGGGTGAGTGAGTGTGTGAGTGAGTGTATGAGTGAGTTTGGGTTTACGCCGCACTCAGCAAAATTCCAGCTGTATGGTGGCGGTCTGTAAATAATCGAGTCTGGACCAAACAATCCAGTGATCAATAACATGAGCATCAATCTGCGCAATTGGGAACCGATGACATGCGACAACCAAGTCAGCGAACCTGACCACCCGATCCCGTTAGTCGTTTCTTACGACAAGCAGAGTCGCCTTTTATGACAAACATGGGTACCACGGTACCTTCACGGGTCAGTGTACCCATGTGTGGTATCGAACCCGGGTTTTCGGCGTGACGAACGGACGCTTTAACCACTAGGCTATCCCGCATCCTCGTCTCCAAAGAAGAAAGATATGTGTGCTTTTTTTACCGCTACCAGTTGTAACAACTTCTGTTACTGCATTATTTACATCATTTTGTGTTGACAGTAAAATGAACTTATTGTGTTTTAAAAGATAATGGATCATTTAGAAGTGTGTCATAACCATAAAGATGTAAGCGAACTAGAGGCTTGACGTTGGAGAGAATTCTTGAGTAATTGCATCATCATTGCATCACTGATACCAGATACGTTTCCAATTCATTTACAAACTTTAAAACTAACAAGGATGTAAACGTTCTCCCTGACTACCACCAGCTCCAGGAAAACGTAGGACACTTCTTTTTCAAACCTTACTCGCTGTTATTGAACATATTTGTTTGAGTGTGATATTAAATCAAACTCCGATTTTTGAAATGCTTTAGAAACCTCTATCACAGCATAGAGTACTATTCTTTTAGCATCTCCGCAAAACGCCCACTATTATATGCACTATGAGTGGGTGGGCTTAGTTTTTAGTTTTACGCCACACTGAGCAATATTCCAGCTATATGGTGACGGTTTGTAAATAATCGAGTCTGTACCAGAATGTCCAGTGATCAACAGCATGAGCACCGATCTGGAATTGGGAACCGATGACATGTGTCAACCAAGCCTGGCCACCCAATCCCGTTAGTCGCCTCTTACAAGCACAGGTACCTTTTATGGCAAGCGTGGGTTGCTGCTGAAGACCTATTCTACCCCGGATCTTCACGTGTCATATGCACTATGAATGTTCACCTCTAGTCAGTAGAAGAAAACCTTTGTAAAATCCTGTTTAAGATAGTGATTTGCTGGTTTCGATTAAGAGGACATAATAATCTTATGTAACGTGCGCTGGAAACAATTTTCCAAGGCATATTAAGGTAGCAATCGGTCCGTGTGAGTTATGATCAAGCAGATCACTTTTTCATCATATATGTTGGTTTTAATAATGTCTGTGAGAAATTCTACGGGTACGATGCCAGTCAAAAAGTCTGAGAATGTTTACCTATACAATGCACTTGATTCCCAACAAACCCGCACCCAAAGGTTGTCCAAACACCCATCCGAACTTTCCAATACCCTCGGTCTACCACGCAAAGCATTATACAACGGGCATAATTCATGCGACACACAGTTATCGCTGCACATTGACCGCCAACCGCAAGTTTATTTATCTGGATTCCGACCTGACAATCTAATATACACCGCGGCGTCGGGCTGGTGTGGTACCTGAGGATGCGCGCCATTAAACCGCCATGATGGATTTTCGAGCCTGCGACAAGTTTCATTAGAATGCGCCACCTGGTGAATGAAAGTGAAATCACAGAGACATGAAACTAGTTTTAAATGTTATTCACAGAAGATACAACGAGGAAGGCCTGTCAACAGCTTGTGAAGTGGTGAGGCAAATGTCATTTGAAACTATTGTGCGGGACGGTCCCCGATAAGCGCGAGGAGATAACCGCTCGCATGGTAATATATATAGTTGCTTAATGACATGTAATAGGCAATCGATCTGCTCTTGATATTTATGCAAATCTGACGTGCGGTCGTCCCATCCAATATTTTGTGCAAATTATTTTCCGAATCTGGTAACCACATTTCATATTCGCTGGTGTTTCAACGAACGATCAAAAAACAAAAAAGAATCCCATTCGTTTCCTGCACAAAAGGTAAATTGTCCATGAAATTATATTCCCAGGAACATATACAAAGAAAATGAATGTATGAGGAGAACACCCGTTTCATTAACTTGTTGCCTGGTTGTCACAATTTCCACGCTTCTGTATTCCACGGTGTAGGTGGTTAGCACGCCAGGACAGTCAGTTTCATTAAAATCAGAGGAGTTGGCTCAGAACGACGTCGTGTTGAGAGAAAATAATGACTCGAATTGAAAAACCATCATTACCCTACACAACGTGACACAGAGGTTAAAGGGAGTTCACGAGTCTTAATGGGGTATTACTTACCCACTTTTTTCATACAAAACAACTTTGTAACTCATCTGCATATATAGTTTAAACACGGTCTTTTGTCGTTTTGTTTCATTCATTCATTCGTGCGTTCCACGAATTTTATACCCGCAAGCAGTCATACTGAATAACGCGAAACAATATAGCTCTACGCACATGTAGCAGGAAGTTTAAACGCATATAACGAGCCACTGTCAACATAAAACTTGTTTTCTGCTTAAATACTTTATCAGCAAGTTCGTGATTACCATAACACAGTCTATTTATTTTTGCAAAAGCTAAATGCAAGATGGTAGTGTAGGTTTTGGCGTGGAATAAATTAATGCATTTTGGAAATCAAAGATGACAATACTGAAAGTTCACGTACTAATACCCTAGCCTGGGCAATTGTAATCCCCGTTCTGCACAATATATCTGAGGAAGATTTAAGTTTCCAGCGCAACGTCAACTGTGTTTAGCTATAGCAGAACTCCAGACCGTTTATTGTATTAGTCGGAATTTTACAATGAATGAATAAATAAATGAATAATAGTAAGAATTAGGAGCAAGAATTATATGTGAATGAATGAAAGAAAGAAAAAGAATAAACGAAAGACGTACATACGGGAATGAATGAAAGAATAAATGATACACCACGGCCATCCCTTTCAAAACATGTTAAAGAACGCTAAAGTGTCGCGAGAACATAGGTGTTAACATCAGCTGACCTTTAAAAACATCAACTTTGAGACATTTTTGTTTACATTGATAATTAATTCAGATATCTTATTGCATGTGGGGAACGGCATGGACATTAGTAAAATGTTAACTGACACTATCACTCCCTCTCAAACATAAAGTGTAAAACTGTCACAAGGCGTTCTAACACCTTTCCAGTTTTGTCAAATAACAAGATCAAAAAGAAAGAAAGAAGTTACAGAACTATAACCCTCAAGCACCACAAGCATCAATGGCGGATCAGATCAGATCGGCGATATGTTTTCACACACAACACCCTAGCATTTTGTTTAGATTATGAAACTATCACTATTACTTGCAAACACATTTCACCTGATGGCATATTCCCCTCATAAGAATTAAAGGCGTATGTGAAAGATGTTTTTGGAGTAATAACTAGAAACACTCAAACAACGGCGTGTAGTATTTCAATAGCGAATCAGATCAGATCAGCGATATGTCACAATTTTCACACACCTCAAATACATCCTAACATATTTTTAGATTATGAAACTGTCACTATTAATTGCGAACACATTTCACCTCATAGCATATTCCCCTCATAAGAATTAAAAGGTACATGTGAAAGATTGAAGAAATAACTAGAAACACTCCAACAACGGTCAGTAGTATGTCAATGGCGGATCGGAATAGATCGGCGATATGTCAAATTTTTCAAACATCTCAAATTTTTAAGTCATTAGACTATCACTATTACTTGCAAATAAATACCTTTCAACTAAAGGCATGTTTCCCTTCTAAAAGATAAATGAATGTGTGGAAGAAGTTTTAATCGGCACAGTTTAGTTTATCTTCGCGGTGAATCGAGAATGGAAGGCAGTGAACTTTAACATACCGACTTGAAACTTTACTACAAATCTTCTGTCCTAATACTGACACCAATACCAATTATTTGATTTAAACTGAAGTGACAAAATAGCTAACTTATCTTCTACATGTCGGATTTCAGTTGTTACAACACTCAGAGAATTTAATCAGCTGTTGAAAATAAACCGTGCTCAATCTTAAATACTAAGCTGCCGCCATATTGGATGCACTGGTTACGTAACGACCCGGGGCGTACGTTCAGGGTCTTTTCGAGGAGTTTCTTCTCACTCTCTATATAGCCTTTAATGAATTGTTAATTTGTTATGCTTATTTTGATACTTAGAAAAAAAATGGTTTTAAAACTTTTTAAAAATTAAATGAAAATAAAAATAAGTGATATCAGTGGTGTTCCATCTGTCACTAACTTTTTTAACTGCTAATTATACCTGTACATTTCAAACTCAATGCGACTCATTGAAACGTAAGCGGTTCAGCACATGTTGCGGGAATTCTGTAAACACATTTAACAATTCACTACCTGCATTTCACTTCACCCATTTTAAACTTTTTTCGCCAAACGCGACTCATGGCAAGATAAAGAAAGGTTATGGGGTATCACACAAGAATATGTGAATAGCTTTATAAACTCTTTTGTAATATCCGGTAAGAATTCAGAGATCCAGCAACCAATTTTTGTTGTCACAGGCTAGTGAGGTCACAGGATCAGGCTGTCAGGTTCGATGACGTAATGCTCATCGTGGCTCATGATATCAATGACATGGCTAGAATAAACAATCAAAAGCAAAGCAAAACAAAACAAAACAAACTACAGTGGAAGCCGTCAAACCCGGCATCAGACCAATCCGGCAAGTTGTCAACACCATCATAAAATCTCAGTCCCGTCCGTGGCATGTAAATTTACCATCAGCACCTATAATCCGACATGTTGTCTAAACCGGAATTTTTCTTCAGTCCCGATGAGTGCTGGTTTAGACAGCTTCCACTGTACATAAACAAAAACACAAAACACAACAAGACCAACAAGCGTTACTTTCCTCCTAAATCAAATCAGCATCATTTTATGCCTCACACCGTGTTAATATACTTGTCCATATGTATTATTCATGTCGGCGTTACATCCAAATCCTCTTGTTTTCCCCACATGTCAGCTATCCATATGAATATTTAATCTACTGAATGTTTGCAAATTATCGACAACCTGCAGATTGTACTAACGGTTTAAGCGTTAATTACTGTCAAGCAATGGACAGTCTGTATCACTGCGTATTGGCATAATGGCATCCTATGTTCTCCAGGTGCTTTGACGGGCTGCTTATCATCTGTTGGCCTCCAAAGAGGTTAATTCGACATCACCAACATCCGTAGACAAACAACGACGCTTGTGCTCTGTCAACATCCCAGGATGAGATGGAGGCACGAGCGTGTTAGGGATGCGAGCAGAGGCGGAATTTCGATCGTTTGGAAAAGAATACAATTATTGTTATCTTGGTGACGGTGTTCTATGCCGCGGGAGGCGATTGAGCACGTGCCACGGCTCCCTGCATGTACTGCTCACAACATATTAAAGACACACGAACTTCTTCTTGACTATGATTATCCAGCAACGTCAACTCTGTTCAAAGCCGAGCTTGTCCTTTCTTTCTTGTTGCTGGCGGTAGTAAAACCACAAACCAGTTCGAAGCGATATGGTTGGTCTTCACTTCCATTGAAATTTGTTACGGAATTTTGTTGAAAATACCAGATTAATAGTACTACTGACGGTCCCACGGCTTTAGCAGATCTTGGTATAATCATGTTTATAATAATACATGTCTGGCAAATGCCAACAACGAAATTTAACAAATGAAAGCTATGCAAATATCCCTTCAAAGATATTCTATATGACCTGCACTCATTGTTTACATGAGATACAATATGACTACTATATTATTCTTATCTGTCCATGTTATGAGTCTCGTAAATCGTAGGTACCTCCCTTTTATACCAATAACCCATCAAGGATGAAATTCTATAAGCGGGTGGCATGTAAAGATCTATCATTGATAAAAAAAATTGCTATATTTTTAAAGAAAATCCAAGTATTTAAATGAGTATACTATACAACCGCAACGTATTGACATATTAATACTTTTGTGATGTACTCTGGGACACGAGGCCATAAATTCTGAATAAAGTCTGTCTGTCTGTCTATATAACTGGTGCACTGGAGAGCGCTTACTACGGTGTATCGTTCTTCGCGCAACCGGTACTCCGTAATGTAGTTTAAATGCTGTTGAGGCTGACTCACTCATTTACTCTCGCGAATTTTAAGTCGACAACATTTTACAACAGCTACTAACGCAACATTTAATAAGTTCGATCAAACAACTGTGTAATGAAATATTTCTCACAAAAAAGTATTAAACATAGGTGCAAATAATTTATAAAAATTAATGGATACCCGTGGTTGCGTTTAAGCACGTGGTCGTGCAACACGTGGTTTGAGAAATATACATTTCTACGACAATAGACGTTAGTTAACAATATTGCTGAGGGATGTCTGCACGTGCTTTTACTCGGTGTACATCCATCAAAATTTAACTAAAATGTTAATTTTCATATGTATGTGTATTCAACTAATTAAAAGTGTTGGCGGCTGAATATTGTGCGTGTGTTCACTGAATTAATTGAACAGTCACCCGTGAATACCTCCATCGAGAATTATGAGGAAATATTATGTGGCACGTGCGTGGAGCAACGAACAGTCAAATCCAAAAACTGTCATAGTAATATTCATCGTTTTTCAATCAAATGTATCGTAACGCTAAAAATCTGAAAAAGAAATCCGTTTTAATTAACCGGGGTTTGATCACAATGCTGTCAATGAATGAGTATGCAGGAACAGTTGAACTTCGGGTACGAAATAATCATATATACATATTCATCGTTTTCACTGTTAAAAAATTAACATATCGCCTGCAACAGTTTTCACCCAAACATATCAACTAACATCAGATTGCATTTACACATATAATACATTTAGAGTAATTATGTTTATAACGCCATGATCTTTAGCATGTACTTTATGGAATGGTGTGCTCAGTCTTCTCGATAATATAAACCCTTTAGAGTGATTCAAACCTTCTTTTCTCTTCTGTACGTTTGGTTAAACAAAAGACGCTTATTCTGTGATATATACTGGTGTAAACAAATAAAGGAACACGAGAAAATACAAGTGTTCCGTTATTACTTTTCCGGGGTTGTTCAGAAGTTGTACAATGTACTGTGAGTGTATCTTGGAATATACTAAGGACCACGATAACGATGTGGTGTCCCCTTATTTGTTTCCCTCCCTATAGAAAGCATTCAGTAGTTATGGACTTAATGTTAGACAAAATAACGTCTCAATATTTCAAAACCTTGACGAATATATAAAGTTGGGTTCAGATTGCAAGTATTTACAAAAAGAAAAAAATCCGTGATAGCTGAAGCTCTTAAAACAAATTTGCAGTTACAATTTGTCCTGTTCAATTAAATATTTCATTTAATTCGATTGATATAATAATGAAACTTATTATGGCGACAGATGTAGGTTCTGCAGACATACCGGCAGTACTGATTGCCCTGTCACAAGACACGTACGGCCAAGGATCCCGTGAAGATTCGGGTTGGAATTGGTCTTCAGGAGCCAATGCTTGTTGCAAGAGGCGACTAACGGCATTGGGTGGTCTGGTTCAGTTGACTTGGTTGACACATGTCATCATATCCCAGTTGCGCAGATCATGTTCATAGCTGGAACATTGCTGAGCGCGGCGTTGTATAAGCAAGAGAGCAAACAAACAAACAAGCGTATGTCCACTAGCTGGAGGTTCCGATCAGTACATTGTGTAAGTGTCGTGTGCTGTTGTCTCACCTTTACACCTTCTTGGCACTAACTGAAATAGTATATGAATTCAGTATTGTGTGGAATTCACCGTTCTTCCTTCAGCGAGGTGGCTAGCTCTACTGGTGTATTTGACGCACGTTGACGGTAACGTCTATTGACTTCATCCCACAGATGTTCTGTCACATCTGAAAATCTTGAAGCCAGTGGCATGACGTTATCGTCTGAATTATGAACACAGAGACTCGTGTTGAGTGTGATGTAATAGTTCGTTCTGTCTGTTGATAATTCGAAGAGGGTGACGCAAAGAATTCTCTCTGTGAACCGATTTGTCGGAACTACCATCAAGTCCTAAGAGTCTGTATGTCTATTTCAAGACGTCGGGACCAGCAGCATTCAGACTCGGCCACATTTTACGAGATTGTTTAATTGGTCGCCCTCAACACAAGATTGTAATGGTATATCTCTCTGTGCAATCACGAAAGGTTATGCAAACGAGATATATTTAAACGTTTGATATTTTTTTCAGTTTCTAAATTGAAAGTGAGATTGAGGTTGCATCGTATGTACTTGCAACACCAGTGGAACGAATTGAAGGTTTCAAATACCACAACGCAGAATGCACGAATGTTTACGTGAGGATACTCACTTGTATTAAAGTTAACGACCCTTGTAACATAGGGGGTCGGGGTAAACCGTTTCGTGAAGAAATGAACAGTTATAATAGGTCCCACAGTCATCAAAGATACCTTCCGTTTGTTATTTACTTCATGGCGGTGATCTCCAAAATTACACAAATTGGGTCTTTATGTGTATTTATTTTATAGATGCAACATACGGGCGAATAATTACAAAGGAACATACTTGCCGGTTTTCAAAACTGCTCCCACGAGAGTATTTAATACCGAGAGAAGCATTGTAACATGACGTATGATATCATGAAGTCACCGAGGCTCGAACAGAACGATAGGCAAACACACGCCAACGCTACCACCGAGTCTGCTGTCAGTGATTTTATACGTTATTAACAAAGGCAAAAGCACTTCTTTTCATAACGAATTAACGCTGCTAAAAATATACCCATTCTTGCTGTAACTTGTAACCTGTTCACATCTGTCGCAAAGGGCCATTAAACTGATCGTGTAGTGGAACTCCGTGACCCGAGTGTTTGTGTCACCGTGACCCAGCATGGACAATTTACTATTTGAAAAATACGGTTGACGTCATTATTTTTAATAGAATATTTCCTGAATCACATCCCCCCATGGTGCCCGCATATTTAAAACCATATACTTAAAACAGACGCCTGTTGGGCATTTAGAAACTGGATGGTAGCTTAACAAAGTGTGATTTGGATTTAGTGTCATTCGTCTAACGAAGGGACCCAGAAATAATTGTAAATAATTAAGAAGTTGTAAATCCATACAATACGTTGTTATATATTTGAAAAGTCCACAAGAGTGAAGCCCCACCTGTTTCCAGTTTGCTTAAAGACTATACAGCACAGCGGTATAGCGTAGCGTTATAGCACATCGAATTATATCGTAACAGTTACGTTGTGTTAAACGAGAACTCACTGTGATGTACATCCTAAACCTGCTCAATAACACACAGCGACGTTTGTCTAAGTGCTGCTCGAGCCCCAGTGACTTAAT
Source organism: Haliotis asinina (assembly GCF_037392515.1). Classification (NCBI taxonomy): domain Eukaryota; kingdom Metazoa; phylum Mollusca; class Gastropoda; order Lepetellida; family Haliotidae; genus Haliotis; species Haliotis asinina. The sequence goes on from NC_090281.1 coordinate 48,408,642, forward strand.
GACATCGTTTTGTTTATGAGGATAGTTTAAATAATTTATGGGCACTGTCCTCTATGACTTTCTGGTTTGGTTAATAGATCAGGGTGTAGATGTAATGCTTTGAGGGGGCCAACGGTGCATTCTCAATTGTCTTTGTACATCATCAAGACTACCGAAGATTCCTAAATTACTTGCCTTGTTTGTGTGATTGAGTTTAGTTTTACGGCGTTGTAGCACTATTCCAGCAATATTGCTGGCAATGGACACCAGAAATGGGCTTCAGACATTGTACCCCTGAGGGAAATCGAACCCGGATCTTCTGTGTGACGAACTAATGCTATAATCAAAAGGCCCCTGTCTCACCTCCCCTACAAGGATTCTGAGTGAGTGAGTCTGGTTTCACGCAACTTTTAGCACTATTCTAACAATATCACGGCGGAGACACCAGAAATGGGTTCCACACATTATACCCATGTGGGAAATCGAACCCGAGTCTTCGGCTTGACGATCTAACGCTCTACCCACTAGGCTATCACACTACCCGTACACAGATTCTGACCCCTGGCCGGAAACGTTTATTGTCCATGACACATTATGTCGAACTGACGGCAGACCAAGTTTATTTTATTGATGGAGCAAACTACAAACAATAAACAACAAACAAGCCTAAATAAACAGATACTGGGTATCGGTACATTACCCTTCTTAAGTCATGAAATATGCTGTTGGCAAATTCGTATCCCATAATTAATGTTTTGTATGACAGTTTACGCTTGGAATGCCTGTCGTGACCGGATATCGTTGCTGCTACTCATCACAGTTAATGAAAATTTTAGATCAGACCTATCGAGTCTGGATTTCTTGATTTTCGATCAGAGGAAATGAACCAAGAGGAAACAGATGAAAACATATTTCGTTCCATTACCATGATAAATATCTTTACTGGTTTCTTGCGCATTGTTCTAACTTATACGACCGCTTCAGTCACTTTGCACACTCAAAATTGTCTTGTGTACTTTACGTGTGCTTCCCTAACGTAGCCACAGCATTAACCATAGTGAGTGAGTTAAGTTTTGCGCTCACTACTTAGCAATATTTCAGCTAGATGGTGGTAGTCTGTAAATAATCGAGTCTGGACCAGAAAATCCAGTGACGGACAGCATGACCATCGATCTGCGCAACTGGGAACCGATGGCATGTGTCAAACAAATCAGCGAGCCCGACCAGTCGCCTCTTAAGACAAACTGAGTTGCCTTTTACAGCAAGGATGGGTTGCTGAAGACCTATTCTACCCCCAGGCCTTCACGGCATTAACCATAAAATCAAGCACACGACACCCTCAGCGAAAGTGTATCCTTTCGCTGGTTTGGCAACTGAGACAGAAATAGATGATTTACCATATTGGCTGTATAATGTATGTCAAGTGAATATCTAATTGATTTGTCAAACCTGAATCGGTCAATGTTATTGAAAAAAAATACATTTACAATTTTCGACCTGTTTGTCAAAACGTCATCATCTTTTCCAGGTTATTGTTCCAAAATCAGTCAATTTCTGTCTCATCTATAATTTTCTGCTTTTAAAGTATATTTTACATCACCTGGGCTTACTTGTTGGGCCTGTGTTCTTTGACTCATGTCTTGGGAATTTTTAGGCACAATGTCACATATTTTGACAATATTTTAGACTATATTGTATGCACTGGAGCATATGCACTCACTTTTGCTTACTATTGATATAATAAAAGACTTATTATCCAGCACGACGTGCCTGAAATGGATAATGGAAACTTCGATGCAAACAGCTTCCAACCAAAGAACACTTGCCATATATGGAATGTGAAGTATCGAAAACTGTCTCACGCCGAACTGTTTCAATCATAAATTTATATTCGTAAACAGCGCCCCAATGGACATAACTCTATGGGGTTCGCTTGAAATAATGTTTTCGGTTGGTAATGGGCGCGGGAGTCGATTTAATGCAACGTTCAGTCCGAATTCATTCGAACCTTTTTCAATATTATTACCGAAATACGTAATTGCCTGGGGGGACAGATTATATGATAGCTTGTCTGAATGCTGACAATGAGTATTTTTTTAGGAAAATGCATGAATTTAATTTTAGAAAACTGTTGCGTGAAATAATGCCTTAAAATAATTTTGAGCACGAACAGCTCTGTGGGAGCGATAGTTAAGTCGCGTTTTGTCACTTCTCAGAATACGTATCTGGGTGTACTTCTACAGACAATCAGATATTCTTTAGCCAAAATACTCTCATTATTCTCCTTTTTCTGCAAAATTAATGCAGAAAAACATACCTTATTTGAAGTTTGAATCACATTTCAGATTTGTTTATCCAATAATCAAATACTTCACAATTCATCAGTGTTACCATAAATTAAATGTGCATGTTATGCCTTAGCTTATGTCTTAGCTTATGCCTTAGCTTATGTCTTAGCTTATGCCTTACCTTATGTCTTAGCTTATGCCTTAGCTCATGCCTTAGCTTATGTCTTAGCTTATGCCTTAGTTTATGCCTTAGTTTATGTCTTAGCTTATGTCTTAGCTTATGCCTTAGTTTATGCCTTAGCGTATGTCTTAGTTTATGTCTTAGCTTATGCCTTAGTTTATGACTTAGCTTATGTCTTAGCTTATGTCTTAGCTTATGCCTTAGCTTATGTCTTAGTTTATGTCTTAGCTTATGTCTTAGCTTATGCCTTAGCTAGCTTATGCCTTAGCTTATGTCTTAGCTTATGTCTTAGCTTATGTCTTAGCTTATGCCTTAGTTTATGTCTTAGCTTATGTCTTAGCTTATGTCTTAGCTTATGTCTTAGCTTATGCTTCAGTTTATGACTTAGCTTATGTCTTAGCTTGTGTCTTAGCTTAGGCCTCAGTTTATGACTTAGCTTATGTCTTAGCTTATGTCTTAGCTTAGGCCTTAGCGTATATCTTAGTTTATGTCTTAGCTTATGTCTTAGCTTATGCCTTAGCTAGCTTATGCCTTAGCTAGCTTATGCCTTAGCTTATGTCTTAGCTTATGCCTTAGTTTATGTCTTAGCTTATGTCTTAGCTTATGTCTTAGCTTATGTCTTAGTTTATGTCTTAGCTTATGTCTTAGTTTATGCCTTAGTTTATGCCTTAGCTCATGCCTTAGTTTATGTCTTAGCTTATGTCTTAGCTTATGCCTGAGCTTATGCCTTAGTTTATGTCTTAGCTTATGCCTTAGTTTATGTCTTAGCTTATGTCTTAGCTTATGCCTTAGCTTATGTCTTAGCTTATGTCTTAGCTTATGCCTTAGCTTATGTCTTAGTTTATGTCTTAGCTTATGTCTTAGCTTATGCCTTAGTTTATGTCTTAGCTTATGCCTTAGTTTATGTCTTAGCTTATGTCTTAGCTTATTGTACAAAACATTGCCGTATACAACTTTGTTATTACTGCATGCATGTATAATTATACGATAATAAACATCATTCTACATACAGTGTACAGATTATGCAATAGGTCCCTTACTATTGTTCCCATTTTCAGCTTTAAGTGAAGGTTTAAGAACGAAAATGTATAAAGTAATTGTAATAATATGTCTACATATGTCTACATTGTCTTGTCACTCTGACTGGCCCCGTCTTCCCCTGTAGTGTTATATTATTAACGATGTATTTTTGCATTTTTGCTTGCAGTAAGTGGTGAACAATAGTGCTTGCTATGATAATACTACAATGGTTAAAAACAATTGTCCATCATGTTACATCGGCCCTAACCGTTAGAACCGGGTTAGAATTGGTCTTCAGTAAGCCATGCTTGTCGCAAGTGGCGACTAACGGGACAGGCTCGCTGACTTCGTTGACATATGTCATTGTATCCCAACTGTGTAGGTCGATGCTAATGCCGTTGATCACTAGGTTGTCTGCACCAGTTTGTTTGTTGTATTAAACTGTATACAAACGTTTTCCAGCTATATGACTTTGCTTTGAAAATCATCAGCAATTGACATCATGGCCATGGATTTACCCATTTGTTATACGATGACATGTGTCAACCAAGTCAGCGAACCTGAACGGGATCGGGTGGTGAAACTCGCTGACTTGGTTGCCTTTTTGTCCTGTTATTATATGTAGGATCAAACACGCCTCCGATGTTGTGGTAGCGCATGTAAACCCGCGGAGGGAAAATAGCGAGGGCCGAAAGCCCGAGGTATTTTTCCCGACTCCAAGGGTTTACATGCGCTACCATAACCGAGGAGAAGGGTTTGATCCGTTGTTTAAACCGATCTGGTGAAAAATGAATAAGTGAGTAAGCAAAATAACTCGGGAAAATCAGCGTTATAGCGAATCGATTCCGTATTGGCGCGCTATAGAGAATCTAGTCGAGGTAAACTGGGTCGTGCAGTCACGGAGTGCACGTGCAGGAGTCGTCAACCACGTGGCCTAGTCGTACACTCAGCTATCATTCAATGGCAAGACGTCACTGAGAGAGGAGGGAGACGAAATTTTCCTAACTCAAACAGAAACACTGTCGGTTGCTGAAGTAGAAAATGATGAGGCTCTACTAAGCAAACGTTGAAGAACAGGTCTGCGAAATTACAGGCAAGTTCTCTTTAACTATGACAATGTTATTGGCTAATTGGAATGATAAGTTTAGTGCAAATTTAGTACATATTGCAATATTATATTTAGAGATCATTTAATGTTTCATTTCAATTGTCTCATCGACGCTCATGGCTGAAATATTGCCCAAGTGGAGTTAAACAATAATTCACTCACTCAAAACTGTTATCACTAGGTTTACATAATTCAAGTAGTAAGAACATTTTCAAAATACTTAACAGTTTAAGTTTTTCTTTCAGGACACAAAAGTGCCGCTGTCCATACCTATAAGCGTTCCTCTGATGAACAGAAGTACGGTCTCTCGAATATCCTGACAACTAATTATAAAAAGGCCAGAGAAGACAAAGCGAGCTGCACAGAGGAGGAAACACGGACGCTGTCTCTCCACAGGAAGAAGGAAAACTGACCAGACGAAACATTACTTTCAATTTCTGATTGTACACGGTCAACGAGAAATAAAAGAAATACTGTTGGTTTTGTTTTTGATAGCATTCGTTCATAGTGTATACCTGTAGTTTTTACGTCGAGGAAGACCCAGGCAAAAAATTATACATAAAGTAACAGAGGTAATTACCGAGTACCCGGGTTTTCATGTACACGTCCTTAGGACTTCCTCCAACAAAGATGCATTCGAGGTTTTCATCATGTTGGAAGGAACCCACAAGATAGAGAAATCATCTCAAGAGGTTTATAATTATAAGTTCATCTAATTACAGTTTGTGTTGTTGTGATCAGTCTGTTTCTGTGACAGTGTTAGATGAAGGCCACACTGAGTGCGTTTGTTGTTTAGACAAGCTTGAATATTCAACCAGCCGCGCGAATATTGGCGAGTCTGAGGAGTTTATTCATTACGTATTTCTGTAAGTTATAACAGATAACGCTGTTAGGTTCTTTTGTACTGTTGACAGTCAGCAAAGAGACAAGTGGCGATTTTACGAGCGCTTCGTTACACGCTGGTGATGGGGAAGTGAACAACGATCATGGTAATAAGCATTGTTATATAATGACATATATATATATATTAATTACACGCACGTTTCTCTCTCACACACACATGTATATGTGTGTATGCGTGTGTGTAGACATATAGAAAGATAGATTTTTTTGGAAAAAAAAACATGCATCGTATTGAGCATTGCACCGCTACTATGAACAGTAACTGTAAAGTGCATTAATAAAATATTTTACATAATTGCAAAGTTATATGCCACTGTGAGCCAACATCACATTTATATACCACTGTAAGTAAACAGACAGTTATATACCATTGTAAGCTGCCAGCAGTTCACCAATTCTCTGTAAAGTGGAGCCAACAGCCAAATATATTAATAATACATCAAGTTAAAATCAAGAATACGTCTCGTGACAATGCAGGCATCTTTTTTTGTTTTGTAATCAACTTGATTTCTGTAACAAATCAATTAATACAGATTAAGAAACCATAAATGTAATTGCAGTAATGTTGATATTCCCTTTCAAACAGTATCACCTGTCTCCATCAAAAGTAATGACAGTTGGTGGGATACAGCTTTTTAACTTTGAAAAAAATACAAGAAGATAATAAAGGAGAGCAAAGTGAGAGCAAGAATCAGGTACCGATCAAGCACAGCTCGGAAGGAGATCAACCTGAGCAGAGTTTAAGGAGGACCACATTTCAGTTCAGTGTCAAAAGCGAGCCGCATTGATGGACCGTTCCGCCGTACTTCTTTATGAGGATTATAATATCCAACTTGACTAGGGTCAGCAGCAGTTGGTCCTGTAACAGCTGCGGTTGGCAGTGGAACGGTAGCGCTTGGCCCTGGAACAGCAGTGATTTGCCCTAAAACATCTGCAGTTGGCCCTGGAACAGCAGGGGTTGGGCCCGAGAAAGCTGCAGCTGCTGGTTGACCAATAGATGGAGACTGGCGTGGAGCAGGCACTGACGCAGGAGCTGCTGGGTTAGTGTTCAGACCTGTAGGAGAGCCTACAATTCCTTTGTTTGCAGCCGGCAAATTTATCTAGAAGGCAGCACAGCTGGCCCAACAAATTATCATTCCAAGAAGGTAAGTGACCAATTTCCCTGCCCTATTGGTTATCTGTTCAAGGACATTTAGAAGTTTCGGTGTTTTCTTTAAGACACACAAACCCTTACGTAATGCAGTTAGGTATACATTATATGGGACAAGTTGAGAGACACACCTGATATCACACGTGAAGGGTTGTGTTTAATCCAAACTTAAGGCATGCGATCACCATTTCATGTTTTGACATAAAGATAGTGGCTCACAATCTCTTCCACGTGCAATATCAGGTTTGAAATCCGATACTTGAAGATTACAATGCACTCGTATTTCTATCCGTTAATATTCCAGCTATGTGGCGACGGTCTGTAAAGAATCCAGTCTGGACCCGACAATCCAGTCATCAATATTATGGACACTGACGAAGGGTACGATGACATGCGTCAACCAAAAACGCGTTGACCTAAAACAATTTGGGACTGCTCCTTGCGATGAGCATTGGTTCCTGAAGATCATTTCTGACCCAGATCTTCACTTGGAGACAAGCATGTCTTGCTGAACATCAGTTCTAACTCGTATCTTCACGCAATGTGATAATGCTCTGTTCCCTAACCGCGGAACCTCTCTCAAACACAAGGCAAAAGTAAATAAGGTGCTCACTTAATAGAAAACAAATCGTGAAAATGTGGATCAAGTCCAAGGTGATGTTTGTAACAATGTGTCAAAAATCAAGAAATGTGAATCCTTTCACAGCTTTAGAAAGAACTGCAATGAACTTGTTAAGAAATCTTCAGCAATAGACGCAAACTGACTTATTAAACCCATGGACTCGAACTGCTGAAACAGAAGGCATTTGTTTCCACAGTATTATTATCTAAGAACGAGGGGTATGACGCACTTTGAAATCTTGGTAAAACGAGCATGTTCGATAGCATCTCGTGGAATGTAACCACCAATGAGCTTTTGGAACATTGCTCGGCATGGAAGGAAAGTTGACTATTGGGAAGTTGAAATATCCCTTTTGTTACACCACCTTGCCACTCTTAATCTTCATCCGTAGAAGGGTAGAACCTTTGATTTCAACGGGAACTCCTGTTTCCTGCGTCAGTGTCTTATGATGAACTTATATACAGATGTAATGACTAGTAAGGAACTCCAGAATTTCACATGTACTGTAGTCTCGGCACGTTTTACGTGGCATTTTGTTTATTTCAGTGTTGCCAAGTAGTCCTGAACCCATGAAGAAAGACATGCCCGTGGTCAACCCATTTCTTGAATAGTTCTCCATAGATTAGGGATGACATAATATTTAAGTCAACTGAGACATTGATCTGCAAAGTTAAAAATTCAAATGCTTTTATATACATGAGCCTGATCTTTTTCTGAGTCAGCTGTTTTGTATGCAAATATTCTGGAGTATTTTTGTCAACGCAATGTGGCAGCAGGCTACATCATCTGTTCGAGGATATGACAACGGGGAGCGTCAGTTCAGTATCTTAGGTTGCAGCCACAAGAAGCATCAAAGTTGTTTGTAACCTACTTCCAAATATAAAAATATTGCAGTTGGCTTTCAATAATACACTAGACTGCTACAGAAGGAACAACCCGTTAAGGTCCGGGGTAGAATAGGCCTTCAGCAACCCATGTTTGCCTTAGGGGGTGACTCTGCTTGTCGCAAGAGGCGACTAACGGGATCGGGTGGCAAGGCTCACAGACTTGGTCGGCACACGTCATCGGTTCCCAGTTGCGCAGATCAATGCTCATGCTGTTGATCACTAGAATTGTCTGGTCCAGACTCGATTATTTACAGACCGCCGCCATATAGCTGCAATATTGTTGAGTGCAGCGTAAAACTATAAACTCACTCACTCACTACAAAAGGAGACACGAGGCTACCACAGCACAAAGCCAGTGGTTGGAAAAAGACTTTATAGGTGTGACGTTGTTCACCAGGGCATCAGACGTTACTGATATCCAACAATGAATATTTAGTGGAGGTGTTGACATTTTCTTTTTCACTTTTTTTTTCACTTTTTGTACAAAGTCAGTGCAAAAGGTCCACTGTTTCCAAACATTTCCAGTAATTTTGGTATTCGTCTTTCATATGTACAAATGATGAAATAACAAAATAGATAAGATCTTCACGAAGACCAAAATTGTAGAAATGACGGTACACTGCAATTTATCTTCGAGGTTTCTTCGAGGTGTTCAGATGTTGATTGTCGTCACTGAAACTTAAAACAAGAGATTGAACACGAAAGGAAAGCATTGGACAATCAGAAGATGAAGCAAAGATGTTCCCTTGAAGAAGAAATGTGTGATATAGTTGGATATAACGGCATAACGCGTCAGCCAATAATAAACTGGGTATATTCTGACAAAGGACTCTCATGATTTCTTAAACGTACAGTATGCACTTTCAGCGGTGCAATATTTTCCCCGTTAGAAAGCAAATATTTCTCTCTAGACATATCACATAATTATTTTAGCATGCCCCACGAAGCTTCGTATTTCATAGTCTACAGACACGTTTTCATATTCCTGTTGCAAAACAAAGGTTCATATAACCAAGGTTCCCTACTTAATCCGTGGAACCATATTCACTAGGCAAGTACAGATTCACTCTGATAATAAATCTATGGTGACTAGCGCCCAATCCGAAAAGCAGAAACCTGACCACTTTCTACCAACATTTGACAGGCACACTCTGACACTTCTCATCTATATTCAATGGAAATGGATCAAAGAGATATGGAACATTAATCATAAGCTCTGATTGCACTTGGACAACCAATGGGTATACATGCATTTTCCCTTTCCATGTCTATCATTATTGATGTAACAAAATTATTCAAAAATTAACCTGTGCAGAGTTGGTATCCAGCGCGAGTTAGTCATTGTAGACTTCGGTGAACATATGAGGTTTTAGCAATTATTTGAACGTGCTTGTTTCATTTGTCGAGTGGATGTGAGTTGGTATCGTTTTCCACAGATGTGGCCCGATGTCTGAAAGGTCCAATATCCATGTTTTTGAATATGACGTTAGAGACGGCATTGATCCTCTGATCGTGCTGATCGTAGATATACAAGATCAACTCTATAACATGGTGCCAGTCCATTGAACATTTCATGCAGGAGTTTCACTCCTCGCACAGTAGTATTCCTGCGGCTGATCAACAAGAAGAGCATCGATCAGTTTGAATACGATACATGCTTCGGCCAAGTCAGCGAACCTGACCACCCGATTCCCTCAGTCGCCCCTTACGACATATCATATATCGAAGCTCTTCTTCTATTTTCAAGCTTAATCAGATGTACAATACATTTCCATACATTTTCTTGTTTGGGATATATGCGTTTCTTTTTATTGAAGAGTATATTTTATCTAATGCTAACATATGTTCTTGATCCATATCACATAATTATATAAGGAACGGTACATAACCCAGGAATCATTCTCGCAAGGCACTTCGAGTTTCGTCCTGATATTTCTGTGGTAATCAGCGCCCAATCTGTGCTCGTAACGTTCGGGAGCATACACCAAAGACCCCCTTCCTTCCATCAACATGAATCTCGATCTAGCATGACGCGGTACATGTGGACCAGTATTAAGTACGTATGGACCAATCGGATGTAGAGAATGTATCACAAGCTCTGATCGTTATTGCACTTTTTACGTAATAAATGGACAGGGACACTTTATCACCTTCGATCTTTTCATGGAATTAGTATCATGCGGATTGGCCTAAATAACATTCGATTCAGAAGAAAAAACATGTTTAAGTGAATAAAAGCATTTGATGTTTCAACTTGGCACATCACAGTCTCAAACGATTTAAACAAACTCCCATCCCCTGATCCACCGAGAATTAGTTATGGAACGTGGTGATCATCGATAAACCTTTGTCACTGGTTCATTGGTTTTCAACTATTTGTCAACACTGAAATCCAGTGTGTCGTGGCAAGTAATAGCAAACCATGGTTATTTAATTTGCTTCGTCATCGTTAGAATGCGTGTCATTTTGGATGACTGGCGCCATCAATACAAGGCATTCTGACTTTAGGTCAAATATATCGATGGGCAAAGGAAACTGATTACCTGGTGTTGTGGCTCATAAAGAAAACACTATATATAATACTGTCTGTTATACAAAAGTTAACTATTTGCTAAGCAAGAAACAGAATCACCAGTGTCCAATCGATAGTAATCTGGTCATGGAATCAAGCATAAGAGAAGTAGGGTCAAAATGAAATGCTGTTGAATCACGTTTTGGCCAGTGCAATACGTTGATGTTCGCGTTGTTGAACTAATCGTTTACGAGCCTGGAAGCATGTGGGCATGCACTGTCCTGTTCCAAATCAAACCCATCGGCTATTGATGCACAAATGGTAACACAAGACTTTGTATCTTTGAGCAGTCAAATTTCTGTGAAGTTGTGTTCTCTGCAGGCCATAAATCCCGCCCCTTACCATAACATCGTATCTACCAAAAGGAAGCCCCTCTTTGACACAGTTTGGCGTCAGTCGTTCACCCCTACGTTTGTAAATACATTTCGGAGCATGCTGAACGGAGTTTGTCTGTAAACAGAACTCTCTCCCAATCAGGTCGCTGCCACCGCCGTACAGTTCGAGTCCACTGTAACCTGCGTTGACAGTGTTGACGGGTAAATGACATTCCATGGAACGGATAGTGACTTCTAGTGCCCGCCATACGGAGACGTCGCAGTACGGTTCTTCTGCTGATGCATATTTCAAGACCGTCGCAACTGTTGACGTCGCCGTGACGTATCTGTTCCCCAGGTATATTCACCTGACGTTACGGTCTTCAGCTGGCGTTTTAACCCTTGGTCTTCCCGTTCTTGGACGGTCTTGTGTATGACCTGACCTTTGGTAACGGCTCAACAAGTTGCTGATGGTTGCTTGGCTGTGACGTTGTGAGGTCCCTATATCTGCCATACCAATGGATCTGTCACGTTCGGCTTGAAAGACGTTACAATTTGAGAATAGCCATAGAAGATTTGGTCTGACTCGAAATAGTTTTTTTCCAGTTTTAGTTAAGGGGAGGAGGGAGTGTGGGGCATGTGCTATGTAATTATATACTGCCAAATTTTCATTATACATTGTAATTCGTTTCGTTATGTATCTGTATCGAGTATCTCTGCTCCTTTGTAAGTTGCTGCTCTGTGAATAACATAATCGCTTGACTTTATTATTATTACCGCTATTATTTTATTAATGTCAATGACAGTTTTATAATTTTGATGTTTGGTGAAAACTGAGAATTCGTAAAGATGCGGGTTAAAATAGATCTTCAGCAACCCATGCTTGTCACCTTGAGAAGATCCGGAGGTATTGTTCTTCATATGTTCATCGTAAGAGGTAGTTCCGAACTGCCCATGCCGTTGATCACTAGACTGTCTGGTCCAGACTCGACTTTATTACTGACTGTTGCCATATAGCTGGATTAAGTGTAAAGTTCAAATGTGCACGTGGACGGTAGTGTGCCTGGTTCCCGTTTCGATAAACATCAAACACACAAACAAAACTGAGAAACTGACATGCCTGGATAATTCCGCAGTCTTATAACTGGAGACGGATACCGAGTATATTGTAATCTTTAAGTATCGAGTTCAAAACTTGATATACTGCATGTGAAAGAGAGTCTGACGTTGTACCTTCTATCTATATGTCAAAAATCAAACGGATAAAGTATCACATGTTTTAAGATTGGAGTAAGGCTATCGTAAGTATTTTGTTCCAAACATAATCCTTAACGTGCGATACAATCGTTCACAATCTGTCTATCGACTTGTTCCATATAATGTATATATACACTGTCATACGTTCATTCAAACCCATTTAGGAGAGACGAACAATGACTTGTGTGTATTATAGAAAACACAGAGACTTCTAAACGTCCTTAAACAGACAACAAATATGGCAGGGAGATTTCTCACTTACACTCTCGGAGTGATACTGTGTTGTGCCAGCTGTGCTGCCTTCAAGATAAATTTGCCTACTTTAAACAAGGGAACTGTTGGCTCTCTTACAAGTCTGAACACTAACCTAGCAGCTCCTGCTCCAATGCCTGCTCCACTCGTGTCTCCATCTATTGGACATCCAGCAGCTGCTCCAAGTCCATCAGCAGTTGTCCCGAGCCCAACCGCAGCTATTCCAGGGCCAATCGCTGCTGTTCAAGGGCCAACTGCAGATGTCCAACTTCCAGTCGCTGCTGTCCCGAGCCCCACTGCTTCTGCTTCACAACCATCAGGGGGTGGAGCTCCGCCATCGCTTGGTTCTTTAAATCTGCTTTCAGCAGTGATCAAAAAGAAGCGGGATATCTTCAAAGACGTTGACTTCGAAATTTCACCAAGTGCCTTTGGGTTAGATTTCAATATCCTAAAGGGCAAAACTCAGACTGGGCTGACACAGTTAAACTGTGGGAAGAACTGCATAGACACGGCCGACTGTGTGATGGTTCTACACTGTCAAATGGAAACTAGTCCACCAGTGACAACAGCGGCGCCTTGTGTGTTTAAGATAGGACAGCCACCATGTCAGTTTAGTGCAGGTGCTGGTAAGTCCAGAACGAGCATTTCCGAGAAGTGTCACTTCTTCAGCAAGACACCCACACAAAAGGCGTTGGATTATGATGACTGGGGAATCAACTGTACGTACGCCGTTCACCGTAAGTGTAACTGTGTTAGATGTGCCGAATGCATTGAGCAGTACAGAGTTAGTGAGTTCAGTTTTAAACCACTTTTAGCAATATTCCAGCAATATCACAGGTCTTTCAAGTCGTATCAGAGCCTGTCAGTTTGATATTGGAGGATGCTGTTATTAGACTAGTGTACAACCAAGAGCATGGTATACATGCAACAAATCTGGAACAATGTTTCTGACCAGGGGGCAACTCAGTACAGCAAAAATTGCTAAAACATTGCCACATGTGCCTCCTAAGTAGTCTTAATATTCTCCACTTTTTGCACAGTATGACTTTTCTTTTAATATGATAAAAAAAATCCTAAATGAAATAGACGCCGGTCTTCTTTTTCTTTCTTTCTTTCTGTCTTTTTTCTTTTTTTTAAACACACAAGGGGAAAACAGTGATCTTAAGCATTTTTGAAATCTTAGTTCGGACAGATTTCATTGGCATCATTGACTTTTTGGCATTTTGTTTAGGTGGCGATGCAACATTCACTTTAGATGAAAGTGATCTTTTGTTAGAGCCTAAGTGTTAAGAGAACATATGCCCTACATTCTGATACAACTGAACCATAACTACTTTGGGCGGTGTGCACAATAAATTTCAACTTACGTACATTACATTGAAAGTGACAAATTATGTACATTCATTGCAGAGTCTAAATCTAGGGTATCCGTATTCCACTGAATCCGTTAAAGTATATTGAAGCAGTTCGTTTACCTTTTTAAGAAACGACCTTTTTCATGAGTATCTTAAAAACCCTTTATTTACTTCTTATAATGTCAACATTAAAACAAAAACGTCAGACCATAGCAATGATTATTTATTTTTCCCGGAGTACTAAGATTGGCACCGAAGGTTGACATGTAAATAGAAGCGCCTGTAATCAGCGTTCGGCGTTCGGCGTATAGTTCATTTACACTGTACCAAAACCCCTTACAGAATGAAAAGTATTACAAATAAACATAGAAAGGTGCAACTGAAAAGGACAAGTCATGTGAAGGATTTACCTCTTACCATTACATTTGGGCGCATGGGAGGTTAATGAATATCAGTGCTGAACTGCAAACTTTGAATCATCTGCTATTGATGTTTCACTGGCACAAGGTCTCCGTCACGACAAAGTGAAGAAACTGATTCATTCTGCCACGCTTGAATTAGGAAGAACAGTATGAAGAAATATTCCCAGTTCAAAAAGAAACCTGGACCATCTGGTGGCATCGTTTCCTCATTAAGATGTCCCAGCAAATGTTACGTTGTCAGTTTAATCTAAAGATTTATGATCCCAATTTTTAGTCCAGTTCTTTGACCTCTGCCTGTAACTGCCCAGAACTGGTTCATCAGCAGTCAAACTAGGAAGATTTTAGTACTCTTCCTTGTTCATTGAGAGAGAATGAGAGAATTCTTGTCAAAAGAATGATGCATGAAAGGCCTTTCATATCATAGTTGAATCATTCTCAAAAGACATTTTTCCCCAGCAAGAGACGGGATGTGCATCTATACACAAAGGACAATTTCCCTGAATGTCTTTGGCACAATTTCCAGTTCCATGCAAAGTGTTTAACAAATCTGCTCCGGAAACGACCAAGACTCTCACTTTCACATGTCAATTGGTTTGAGATTGATCTGCACAGCTATGTTTAGAATTGCTCACCATGGTCAGTTTCATAATTCTGCTACAAACAATACAGCAACCGTCGTTTAAAATAAAATAAAATCCGAAAGTGAATTTGTCCAACATGATGAATAACAATATCTTTGACACTAAAATGATAACAGATTTCATATTCTTGGTGTTTTCAACATATATTGTCTTGATTGTTAAAATCCTTTTGTCTTGTATCACCAGATCCAAATTGCAGAGACCCTAAAGAGATTCCCGAGACCTGGAAGCCAGCTATACGACGTCCGGCATTCAGTGAGAACAGCTCGGTTGTGATACACTACGAGTGCAAAGAAGGCTATGCGGCTGATGGTGTTGGCGTCCTTATTGCAACCTGCCATATGGATGGAAAGGTGGATCTGAAAGAAGATTACAAATGTATCAGTATGTTTATATCTTTTTGCTTTTATCTTTTTGAAGTTAGATCTTCATGTTTTCATGAAACATTTTCTGCTGAAAACTTTGGCATGTGTCCTTCTGTGAGCAGGGTACGATTTCGTTCAGATCAATATATGTGAGCAGTCTAAGGCAGGTTCACACTTATCTGTGGGATTTCCAACAGGTCCAGCACGTGTTACAAGTCAACGGCGTATCCAATTTGCCATGATGGCACATCGAGTAGCTGATCGAACATTTAAAGTTGTGATGATGTAATACACGAATTTTGAACGGTAAAGGCAACGTATCTAAAATTATGTTCAACGGTATTTTCACTTGAAAGAGTCAGAACAAGATAACTTAAGAAAGGCTAAACTCGGAAGATGGAACAGAATATGGCCATGGCAGTAAATGCATCAATGTGTAATAATGGATTCTTTTTCAGTATTACTGTCAATAATTGCAGAATCTCAATCTGAAAGTGATGCTCCAGCTCCAAGCCCAGCACCTTTACTCCCATTTCTACCGGGGCCTCCAATAATGTTGACGAATCCTGGTTTTGGTGGCTTCAACCAAAGACCTGCATATACCCCTGCTCCGACAACCAAAACTACTGCAACACCTGCTCCAGCAACCAAAACTACTGCAACACCTTCTCCAACAACCAAAACTACTGCTACCCCTGCTCCAACAACCAAAACTACTGCAACCTCTGCTCCAGCAACCCAAACTACTGCAACCCCTGCTCCAGCAACCCAAACTACTGCAACCCCTGCTCCGACAACCAAAACTACTGCAACCCCTGCTCCAATAATCCAAACTACTGCAACCTCTGCTCCAGCAACCAAAACTACTGCAACCTCTGCTCCAGCAACCAGAACTACTGCAACCCCTGCTCCAACAACCAAAACTACTGCAACCCCTGCTCCAGCAACCCAAACTACTGCGACCCCTGCTCCAGCAACCCAAACTACTGCAACCCCTGCTCCTGCAAACACAACTACTGCCACCCCTGCTCCAACAACCAAAACTACTGCAACCCGTGCTCCACCAACCACAACAACTGCAACCCCTGCTCCCGCAACCCCTGCTCCAACAACCACAACTACTGCAACCTCTGCTCCAGCAACCAGAACTACTGCAACCCCTGCTCCCGCAACCAAAACTCCCGCAACCCCTGCTCCAGCAACCACAACTACTGCCACCCCTGCTCCAGCAACCAAAACTACTGCAACCCCTGCTCCAGCAACTAAAACTACTGCAACCCCTGCTCCAACAACCAAAACTACTGCCACCTCTGCTCCAGCAACCCAAACTACTCCAACCCCTGCTCCAACAACCAAAACTACTGCTACCCCTGCTCCACCAACCACAACAACTGCAACCCCTGCTCCCGCAACCAAAACTCCCGCAACCCCTGCTCCAGCAACCACAACTACTGCAACCCCTGCTCCAACAACCAAAACTACTGCAACCCCTGCTCCAGCAACCAAAACTACTGCAACATCTGCTCCAGCAACCAAAACTACTGCAACCCCTGCTCCAGCAACCACAACAACTGCAACCCCTGCTCCAACAACCAAAACTACTGCAACCCCTGCTCCAGCAACCAAAACTACTGCAACATCTGCTCCAGCAACCAAAACTATTGCAACCCCTGCTCCAGCAACCAAAACTACTGCAACCCCTGCCCCAACAACCACTACAGCTGCAACCCCTGCTCCAGCAACCCAAACTACTGCCACCCCTTCTCCTGCAACCAAAACTACTGCAACCCCTGCTCCAGCAACCAAAACTACTGCAGCCCCTGCTCCAGCAACCACAACAACTGCAACCCCTGCTCCAGCAACCACTACAACTGCAACACCTGCTCCAGCAACCACAACTGCTGCAACACCTGCTCCAGCAACCAAAACTACTGCAACACCTGCTCCAGCAACCAAAACTACTGCAACCCCTGCCCCAACAACCACTACAGCTGCAACCCCTGCTCCAGCAACCAAAACTACTGCAACCCCTGCTCCAACAACCACTACAGCTGCAACCCTTGCTCCAACAACCAAAACTGCTGCAACCCCTGCCCCAACAACCACTAAAACTGCAACCCCTGCTCTAGCAACCCAAACTACTGCAACACCTGCTCCAACAACCACAACAACTGCAACCCCTGCTCCAACAACCACTACCACGACAACTCCTCCTTCAACCACAACCACGACAACAACTCCTGTGGTGACTACATACACCACAACTACAACCACTACCACCCCTGTTCAAACCACAACCACGACAACTCCAACCACCACCACCCCTGTTCAAACCACAACAACTCCAACCACCACCACCCCTGTTCAAACCACAACCACGACAACTCCAACCACCACCACCCCTGTTCAAACCACAACCACGACAACTCCAACCACCACCACAGCTACAACTACACCTTCTACAACTACAACTACGCCTGAAGTCGACACGACCGAGTTGAATCCACATAGGCGTAAGTTCAATCTCATTGCCCTTGCCTTGTTCTGCCAGCTGCACGATCCACTCACACAGGATGCATGTAAAATTGTGCGTTTCTTTTCTCCCCAAATATTTATATACTACAAGACAGATCATATTCAAGATGACATCATAACGCTTTGGCCATATTGTGGGCATAGTAAAGCAATTTGCTGGATGCACATATTAATAAACATGTCCTACAGCTTTGACAATATTTCAAGGAGGGTTCAAACTCTCGAATTCCTGTCAAACTAATTCCGAAACTGCGGACAATGTACCGTTTTGCTTTGTCTTTCTCAAGTATATTGGGAACGCCCAGTTCCGTGTATTGTGTGTTTATGATTTTGCTACAGAAGAAAAGATTCTAACCACCCGTTCTCGGATTTGTCTTGTAAATATAAGGTGTGTCGCGCTGTAGTGAAGGCCTCCATTGCGCAGTCTTTGCCGATATCCAGCGCAGCATACACTGGGAACCAGACTGTCGAGAGTAGGAAACCTAAATATCTAGAGGCACTAAGTTCCCAATTACTTGTCTTTTACCTTATAATTTACTTCTTAGGTTTATTTTGTTGTTTCAGCACTGGACTGCATGAACGGCTACATCTACAGACTTGACGGTAATGTGTGCTTCCAAGTCTACACTGGCTATGTCCTTAGCTTCGACTACGCAGAGTACATGTGTAATTACCTAACTGGTGGGGCAGGTGCACTAGCAGTACTCTCAACGTCGAAAAAGTTCAAAGCGGTTCAACATTACCTGCGTCACGGTAAGTACAGAAAACTGCTTCAACACATCAGTTAGTTTTCAAATATCCACCATCATGGAATACCCGTTATTGTGGGGTTATTTTTGTCTCATTGCTGATTGATATTTGGATAATATATCTTCTTTGGGTGGCATGTATAGAATCAGACGAGGATAAACTTTATGGATGAACAACTTCGTATGATCAGATCTTTCGATACAGATTCTTATATCGTTGCCAAGCAATATATACTTTTTCAAAAAGTAGGGGATAATGAACTTTCAATTAATTTCAAGAACAGACATGTTATGAACGCACCACCATTTCCCGCTATTATAAACACAACGCATGATGTGCACGTGCACAACGTCATAGCCCCACGCACGTGCATGGGGTCCCATTCTTTATTTTGACGTTTTTTCAAGAAGTTCGAGAAATCACTTAGAACATGATTAATTTTGACACTCATCTTGCATCTTGTACCCAACGTACACGGGAACACTTTCCACTGCAACTACACAGGGGCATTTTGCGCTCAATGAACACTTTGGGCTCAACGTACACAGGGATACTTTGCACTCAGTAAGCACTGGGACACTTTGCACTCAATAAACACTGGGACACTTTGCACTCAACGTACACAAGAACACTTTGCACTCAACGTACACAGGGACACTTTGCACTCGGTAAACACTGGGACACTTTGCACTCAACGTACACAAGGACACTTTGCACTCGGTAAATACTGGGACACTTTGCACTCAGTAAACACTGGGGCACCTTGCACTCGGTAAACACTGGGACATTTTGCACTCAACGTACACAGGGACACTTTGCACTCAGTAAACACTGGGACACTTTGCACTCAACGTACACAGGGACATTTGACACTTTGCACTCAGTAAACACTGGGGCACCTTGCACTCGGTAAACACTGGGACATTTTGCACTCAACGTACACAGGGACACTTTGCACTCAGTAAACACTGGGACACTTTGCACTCAACGTACACAGGGACACTTTGCACTCAACGTAAACAGGGACACTTTGCACTCAGTAAACACTGGGACACTTTGCACTCAGTAAACACTAGGACACTTTGCACTCAGTAAACACAGGGACACTTTGCACTCAACCTACACAAAACACTTTGCACTCAACGTACACAGGGCCTTTGACTTCATTTTTTAAGTATATTTAGAAAATTAGATTTGGCATCATATATCAAATGATTAGTAATAAACTAAAATATCAGTGATGACATGACATCGTAGATTGACTGTTAGGCACTACTATTCTCTGACTGGTGATAGCATCCAGTAGTCCATTGTCTCGTTTGAGTGGTACATGATCATTGATGTGAATTTCAGAGTTCGCAAAAACTGGTTGCCTAGTGGTCTAAGTGGTCTAAGGTACAACATAGTTGCGGTAAACATGTGACATCTGCATCCAGTGTTTGAAATATTTTCAAAATGTTGCTAGCCAATCAAGATGCCTGAAAGTTACTAGCCCACGAAATAATTCACTAGCCCGAAATATAAATGGAGAAACTAATCAAAAGATTACAAAATTAGATGCGATATTGTCGGCATTACACGGGTTTCATCATTAAGTTACTAATATATTTATGATGAACATCAGTCTTACGTGGTTTAAGAGTGTGTTATAATTTAACAAGTCAGAGATGGTGATATGTTTACAAAATGACCCCCTGAAAATTCACGAGCCAGCCGGCCTGTAACTGATGAGGCATAGAAGCCCAAAACGCATACCCGTTAAATCAATACTTGATATGTTTGGTTGCATCAGCGATTCGATTGTGTCTTTGATAAGAAAAAAAATAACATCACCCATCTAATGAGTTTTGAAAATGTAGCGAGTTAATTTCATCAATATTATTTAATCGATGATATAAAAAAAGTTGCAAAAAATCATCTAGGCAATCTGACAATAACGATATTTTACCAGAAACATGGTAAACTTATTTAACAGATTTATTAAACCCATTCAACATTCAACAGTTGATAACATATTAATTTACTTAATCTTCAATCTATTGTTCAAAAGCGTATAACTCGAAGAAAAGGCATATTCTACTGTTATCTGAAATAAATTACTATATCCTCTTTTTATGAAATGTTGTCCATGGAAAAATATTTCGTGTTCTTCAACATTTATATGACAGCGTGAATTCCGTTGTAGTTGTCGGCAAAGGTGTGATAAATTAAAGTGTGAACAAGGCCCAGTCTGAACCAGGCCCAATTGCCTATGGTGTTATTTTAATCTGCATATTTGGGAGGTCTGCGTTATGGAAGTAAAGTTGATTTTTACTAGCCCCGGGCTTGCGGACCAGTGGCTATTTCACACACTATCTGCATCACCTTTCTCCAGCATTATGATCACACGTCGTGATGAAAATGGTGTACCGCTCGAAGCGATATAACTCCCAAACCAGAATGGAAAAAAAAACTTGTTTAACTATCGTACCTGTATTTCTTGAGAAGGAGCATAGTTCCATGCTAAAAAAAACAACAAAGAAAAAGAACATGCTGACAGATAGATCACATCCAAAGTCATACACTGACGATACTGCCAGCACTGAGATTGATATTCATATTATTTTAACTCTTTGTTGCATTCAATAGATAAATGGGGCCGTTGGGATATTAATCCATATAGCGCCCCTTCGTCAGGCTGAAGACCCGAGTTCGATTCCCTACAAGGCTACATTGTATGAATCCCATATCTGATGTCAACCTGTTGTGATATTGATGCATTAAAGTAGCGTAAGACCAAACTCACTCAAACCATTACACACAAGAATTATCGTTGATTTAACCTTGTTTGCAGAATACCCTTATGGAGATTATTTCTGGGTTGGGTCCGAGCAATGGAAAAGTAGAGACAACTACTCATACTACTGGCTGTTCATATTTTATTACTACTTCAACTACAACTACTGGGCGGACTCTCTTAAAGTTGACAAAAGCTTCTGGGCTCCGGGACAACCTGACAGAAGTTCTGAAAGATGCAACGCCATCACCCGAAATGGAAACCTACAGCTCATGGACAGCAACTGTGCAAACAGTTTTGACTACATCTGTGATATTCCCGTATTGGAAGTCGACAGACGTAAGTGGAGCCTTTGTTAATGGCACATTACTAACGCATGTTACACGAAATATGTCCTCATCAGAGACATTCCTATGTTCAAACCAGGCATACGTGACGTCCACATAACCTACGCATGTCTAATCCTTTTATTCCGGAACAAGCCCGTGTCGGCGTATGAATACCTGAACTAATTCAAACAAGAGCAATAACTCTATTTCCATTCAATGGCGATACTTGTAACACTCATGATCACATATCGCTGTACTTCATAAACGAAACAAATTTCTTTGATAACTACAATGAGGAAAATGAAGTAATTTGTTGAAAACATTTTCTACCTTAAACTGTTCTCAGCTGTTCCTGACTAAATAATGTTTTTAAAATGTTTTGTATCTGTTTCACGTTGCCCACATCTAATAGTAATTTCTAGGGAAACGAATAATGCCCGTGTATTAGCAAGCCATGATACATGAACCACGCCACATGTGCATATATGAACATCATTTAAACATTACTGTTTATTGAGAACAAGTGTATTTATTTTCCTCATCTATCTTTCTGTTCCAGCCTCAGAATGTACCAGTTCTTATATATTTCACCGTGATTCCTATATTTGCTACAAGCCAGTTCATTATGAAGTATATCCGTCGTCAGCGCCAGCAGAATGTGCTCCCGATGGACACAACACTGGTCGATTGGTTATCTTGGATACGATGGAAAAATTCACGGCTGTCACGGACCATCTGGCAGAAGGTAAACACCATAAAATGTGTGTGGTCCGTACACATCTAATACATGCACTGTCTGCAGTAGTTGAAGAACTGAGCGACATGCCACATCGACTAGCCGCACAATATGTATCTTACCAGACACAAAAATGTCCCTCTCTGACTGGCTGAGCACTCAGTTATTTTCGATGCACCCGCTTACTGGCGTGCAACATTTTCGATGTACCCGCTTACTGGCGTGCAACATTTTCTATGTACCCGCTTACTGGCGTGCAACATTTTCTATGTACCCCGCTAGGAATGCCGAACTCATTTGGTTCTACGCGGTAGTAATTTTGACTGAAAATTGCTAAAAGCCGTGTAAAATTAACCTCCCTCGTTTACATCGGGCATGTAAAGTCACAACTTGTCTTGCATCACCTTTATACAGTCACACCTTGTCTTACATTAGGTATATGCAGTCACACCGTGTCTTACATTAGGTATATGCAGTCACACCTTGTCTTACATACAGAATCTGGAAAAAATTAAGAAAGCCCATTCAGATCTAGAATATGTGGCACGTATAGATTTCCACGTTTTCAAGAATGCAGAAAGTCTCTGGGTTTCTTTTCAGTCTGTTTCATGAATATGATTTACGCCAGGGTGTAGTGGGTGAGCTCTCTGGGGCTCCAGGCTACTTGTGTAGGTATAGAGCCTACTTGTGCACGGGTGTAAAAACCTTGGAGTTAACTTTGTGTGCAGACTCTTTCAGTGTTGTTACAACCCCTAGTGTAGAGTACACAACCCCGAGCACTTCATAGTACTCACGAATCTATTGGCAGATGACCAGGTAATGGCCACATGAAAACCTAAGTACATGCAGTAAAACTTGGACAAAGCACTGTAACTATTTTCCTAGGCCACCCCGCGGTGAAAAGGTACCTCGTAAGGATGAGAAAGCCACATTAATGTGTTCTCTGCAAGCGTTGTATGGTCCGTAGGGAGTTGAAATTAACATCCAGTGATCGAGGGGGAAAATACAAAGCGCTTTGAGCATGCATGTGGATTCTATGGGCTAAAGCGCTAAATATATTTCAGATATGATAATAATGATAACAATACTATTATCTTCGCCATGCCTGTGGCTTTGACTCCGAGGTCCATCCATGATTCGACCCTGGACACTTCCAGGGCGTTTTGGAAAATGATGCTTACAAACTTCTTTGGAATAGGCCCGTATACAGCCTCAAAAAAATTCCTGCTTACAAACCTGATCTTGCCCTTTTTGATAAAGCCAATGTATTTATGTATATCGTTGAATTTTCTGCCCCTTTTGACAGCAATGTGATTGGAAGATTCAGAAAGAGCGTGACAAATATGCGAACCTCGCCTTTGAAATGTCTCTCTTGCATCACTGTACACTGTCGTCAGGCTTCTCATTGTTCTCGGTGCCAGTGGTTTAATACCTCCTGGTCTCTTGGCGCAGATCAGGAGAGTGCCCGGGTTCTCAACCGGGAGCACAGCCCTTCTGACAATCTGGGTAATGCAGAAGGCTGCAGTGTTGGGGAGCCTTCCAAGCTTTCTGTGCCGGGATCTCCCGAACCCTCTCTGCTGCATTTCCATTTTCAGCTGTAAAACGTCTAGATATCAGTCTAATAGTTAACATTCTGCTGCAGTTGGTGAAACCGAGCCGTATATTGTTGGAGCAAGTCAAGCTTCAATATGGTCCGAGGCGAATTATTGGGATGATGGATCGCACATAGACGGACGCATGTGGGCCGAAGATGAGCCGAGCAGCATATTGGATACATGTGCAGACCTTAGAAAAGACCTCGGCTATAAGTTGAACGACGTCTCATGCATACTTGAAAGATTTCACTTTATTTGTGAAATTCCCATCACCCGGAATCGCGGATGATCATGAACCAAGGAGTATTTTGTTTAGATTTTGAAAGTAGGCAGTGTTATGTTGTTAATATTTGACAGGAAACACTCAATCGCTCACTGGTTCCAGGTATGACGTATTATGTAGACCGGTAGGAATACTTCCTTGGATATTTTATGTGAGACAGTTCATTATGTAAAACAGACTTGGTGCTGTTCGAAGATAAAGTTTTTTATAATAAAATGTTCTGCATGCTCAACAACTATTTGTCATTAAAAACAGGAGGAAAGTATAAAGAAGATGTTATGATAATAACAAAACTTTAGTTGATCATTTTGAAACCAGTTACTAAGAACAATACATTAAATTTTATTTTTTATATACATATGATATGACAAGCACGAACATTTTGCTTCAATTTGTTTTTGTGAAGGGTGTTTCTGTGAGGATATGTAAACCTTAACGTATTCAAAATGCCTAATTTATTCAATATGTGTCCAAGCTGCGCCGAAAATCTATCCTCTCTGTTAATACGTTCAGTTCCGTAGGATTAATAACTGTATAAGAAATTGGCGTATGACTACTGGGATAAAACCTGCTTGATGCCTTCAATTGATATTCGGTTTATCTTGATGCAATATATCTTTGACTGTACTTCAGGTTGTAAACTATAAACACCAAAGGTTAGGAAATTGCTCAACAAGAATGAAACGCACGTATATCATGACGTCCAAAGGTTAGGAGTAGATAGATAATCTCCTTCAAGTGTCTACTGATATCAGTATATCAGCACGAGGTGATTAAGTAACAATGTTTTTACCTTTATCAACGAGTGTTGATGTAACTGATATCAGTAGACACAGGGTGAGATTCTACTAATCATCCAAAATCATTCTTCATTAGTTTTCAATGAAAAATGTATATCTCTGAACAAAGTGCTGCCATTAGATTTGCAGTGCAAGAATGTCATAGCATTGTGACGTCATCAAGTTCATGACGTCATAGCATTGTCAGGGCATTGTCTGTCAAAACGATATTTCCTAGGAGATATGGTCTGATCTCACACAAGCGATGTCTCCAGTGGTACACAGATTTGGATGATAAATGCTCCGATCCCGGAATGACGGGAATGATAAAAATGATGAAAAGAATCTGTGGACGTATTTTCATTTCGTAATTATTTGTATTCTAGTTTAAATCCCGAAGATAAATTTTGCTTCAGGCTTTCAGGTTTTACTGAGACTAAGATCTCCCTTGTGCGTCATCATCTGCCATGGAGAAATATATGGGATGATATATTTTACTGAAAGTAGGTCGTAACGTGCTCGATCAACAAAACTATGTTGGTCTGCTGTTAATTTGAGGCAATGTGTTGTGGACAACGAGCATTTCCGATCGGGGTCAGACTCACTCACTCACTCACTCATTCACTCACTCACTCACTCACTGACTCAATCAATCAATCAATCAATCAATCAATCCACACATGGGTACAATGGGTTATGCCGATTCCTGGTAGCCCCTACGGTGATATTGCTGAAATATTGCTGAAAGCGGCGTAAAACCATAATCACTCACTCAATTAGGCGAGAGATTGGCAAGGAATGACAACTTCTTTATTCAAGGGTGTACATAATCATCTGAGAATGCCACCACCTTGGAAACGGACCCCTTGCGTCACCCCTTATTAACTTATTAAACTATGTTCACAAACAAAGCAAGGCAAAACAGAAACTTACATAAGTAGTTCATGTGTGCCGACAAAAGCCCTCAATCGTCGGACATTTTATCTCATCTGCCAACAATGTATTGATAAAACAACAGACCTTTCCAGATATCGTCTCTAATTAATCATAAAAACTTTGCATATTTTGTACTGCCTCGCGTACAGTTGGGTTCCTACAGCTGTCACTGTAGTCGCAATCATCCGTTGTTCTTAATCCGTTAATTTTCCTTTTAATCCCCTTGGTTGACACGTCATCGTACACGTCATCTGTCTGGTCCTGACAGATCACTACCCACAGATTACCGCCATAGATGGAATGTTGCTGAATGAACAAGAAATGAACAAACATCTATGAACTGCGACAGAGCAGTATTTGTTGAATTATCACACGCGGAAGATGAACAAACATCTATGAACTGCGACAGAGCAGTATTTGTTGAATTATCACACGCGGAAAATGAACAAACATCTATGAACTGCGAGAGAGCAGTATTTGTTGAATTATCACACGCGGAAAATGAACAAACATCTATGAACTGCGACTGAGCAGTATTTGTTGAATTATCACACGCGGAAAATGAGCAAACATCTATGAACTGCGAGAGAGCAGTATTTGTTGAATTATCACACGCGGAAAATGAGCAAACATCTATGAACTGCGACAGAGCAGTATTTGTGGAACTATCACACGCGGAAACAATTACATATAGGTTAGAACAAACCCAATGCAAAGTAATTACATATCATTTACTAATGTAAAACTTCTGGAGGTACCATTAGCTTGGGAACATACGAACTGATGTCTCATTCCATAAATCATGTCACACTGTCGTATCATGTATGTCGAGTTTAGCCTGGTTAAGATACGATAAGAGATATATATAAGAGATATAAGCATCCCGGAAGATATATTGTGTATACTCAATTCACAAAAACATGCAATTAAATTACATGCACAAATTGAATGCTTCCACACATATACACAATACAACTGAGCTAATTCAATACAGTGGTGCACGTTGGTAAAGAGACTGAATGATTTTATTTTTTAGTTGGAGAGTCCTGTTATAGCCTCCCGTGGTTGACGGTGTCATACGAAACTCCTCAACGTCTCCGTTATCTCAATGTATTCACTAGGTTGTATAGTCGACATTACCTCTTCTAAACTGATGTAAAATTTCATCCACTAAAGTCTGTTTGAAATTTGAAAAACGACCAAAACCAACATTATTGCGAAAAACATAGCCCAATATTGTATGCAGAGGATGGTTAGCGTGCACAGCATGATTTAAAAAACAAAACAAAAAACCGGGAAAAGTCAAAACCATGTAAGGTAGCTGCAGTCACCCAAGCACGTGCACTAAGGGCATAAAAGTGATCTCGAGAACATGTCAGACATCCACTGTGTTAAAAAAAGGACCATAGACATGCCACGACAAAACGCGAGTGAGCCCTGGGGATAATACAGATGGGAGCCTCCCATGCCTATGTTGCAAGAGCGTTTGGTTGTTCCCGTGTTGTAATCATCAACTTAATACAACGTTATAAGCAGATGGGGCAGGCATCGGACCCACCAGGAACAGAAAGACAGCACCCATTGAAGACCCGTATGTGCGCACTTCGCACCTTCGAAATCGCTTCCTGAGTGACGTCATCAGCGAAGAATGTCTGTTCAGTCGACGAACAGTTGCCAGACGACTCAGAAGCCAAGGAATCAGAGCCTATAGATCATACTGGGCACAGCTGCTGACGGCACCAACATCATCTTCACAGATTGAGATGGGCACGACGTGTCTGATATTGGCAGCGACGCGACTGGCAGAGGATCATCTTCACTGACGACAGTCGTTTCTGCATGTTCAGGGATCATGGACGGCAACGTGTTTATCACAGAAGAGGTGAACGAACAGCGACTTTTTGTCTTCAGGAGGTAGTTCCTTATGGTGAAGGTGGTTTGGGGAGGGATCCTGGGACAAGAGAGGACGCCAGTGGTTATCATAAACGGGAACTTGACGGCCCAGCGGCACAGTGACCAGATTTTCCGTCAAACTGTACATTCATCTAACAACAACCATGTGGTGTGCTTTATCAGTATGACAACGCCAGAAGCCATGTTGGCAGAATCGTCCAAACTTCCTGGCAGCCAGCAAAGTCAACGCTTTGCCGTGGCCTGCACGTTCATCAGACGCGTCACCGATAGAACACCTCTGGGATGTCGTGGATCGGTGTGTTCGGCAGCGACCCCACCCACCAGCCAACCGACAAGAACTCATCCAGGCCCTAAAGGAACAAATCCCACGTATTCCACGTGACGTCATCAGATAGCAGACGTTTTCAGTGCGTCGGAGCGTTTTGGCATGCATCGAGGTACGGGGAGGTCAAACACGCTACTAATGTCCCATGCTATTGAACTTGAAAGACATTCAGTGTGTTCCAAGTCGTGTGCTGTTTTTGAACATTGACTTTTGCAATCCCATCTTGATACGAACTGCTGTGACAGCAATATCACATGCTGTATGACTGACATTTTCGTTGTACATTACCTCCAAATGTTCATCTTGCCATAAAACCGGTCTTTTGTAGTTTTAATTCTATATCGATTTCATTCTCTTGTTAGGTTTCTTTTGGACGTGAGTTTTATATAAGAGGTAACGAAAACAGTCGAAAGTTCTTGAAATAGCTGTGATAATAACGAGACTTATTGTCAAAAACTGTGTCTCACAGTAGATACTGCTTGTGTGAGATCATATGGTATCTCATAGGAGATATCGTTTGATAGTAGATTTTGTACAATGCTCTGACAATGCTATGACGTCATGAAGTTGAAGATGCCACAATGCTATGACATCACTGCACTGCAAGTCTTATGGCAGTGATGTGTTCCAAGACATCCATTTTTCACTGAAAACTAATGAAGAGTGACTTTTGATGATAAACAGAACCTCAACCTCAAGTCCACAACTATCAACACTCGTCCAAAACCACTCGTGCTACAGATTTTGCCGAGGATATCATCACCTTTCAATAGCCCACGTGCTATAGCTAATGTCCTTGGATATCAATACCCTCCAATACTGCACATGCTACAGATATTGTCCGTGGATATGAACACCCTTCAATTTCACATGTGCTTCGGATTTTGTTCAAGGATATCAATACCCTTCGATACCAAACGTGCTACAGGTATTGTCCTGATATCAACACCCACCAACACAACGGGTATTGTCCAAGGACATGAACACCCTTCAATACCATAAGTGCTACACATATTGTTGATGCAGAAAACATTTTTCCTTCTATTAATTTATAATTTCATACATTAAAGATAATTGTTGTCAAAAGGTTATACTTTTAATGTTGCAAAGTACAAAGTATTAAAATAGTTGGGTAATTTTCAATGTAAAATTTAGTTCAGATGAGGTTCAGAAAGTCTAGCTAGGCTATAACTGTTATTAGTTTTCCTAAAAGTATTATGATTGTAAAAACAGATTACTTCCCTTGATTGTTAGTGTTGCTCCTCAAAGCACATGGCTTGTCACTGCCTCCATGTTGTACCAAGATGTGGTAGTGGGCATGGGCACAAATGTGAGTAGCATTGTTTGTTATTATAAGACATTTCAATGCATAATATGGAGATAATGTTTGAAGGATTTGTTAATTGTACATTTTATTGATATATTTTGTAATTGTAAAGGTTGAAGTAATTTACTTAGAATTTTCATGAAGTGATGTTAGGAATCATTTACTTAGCAAGTCTTTATTTTTGCTTTGTAGTTTTCTGAACCTCACCAAGCCAAAGGAAAGATATAATGACTGAGACTATAGAATAAACTTTTGGTGCGAGTTGAGGATTTTTGTGTCTTGCATCCACACGTATTGTCTTTGTTTAACAATCCCATACTACATGTGCTGCAGGTATTGACCAATGATATCAACACCCTCCAATACTAAACGTGTTATAGATTGTATCGAAGGATATCAGCGCCGCCCATTAATCCACATGCAACAGGTATTGTCCTAAGATATGAACACGATGAATGATTATATAAGTCGAAATTAGGATAAGTGCAAAAAATATACCTCTGTAGCCAAAATGATCTGAAGATTTTATGATCGATCAGTTAATGGTTGGTAAGAAACTGTCATGTAACGTTGTTTTGTATTCACTCTTCACACCGAGGGGTAGACCAGAGTTACCACCCCTGCACGCAATCGCTGCATCCGAGGTTTCTTTAACGTTAGAACATGCTACTGCGACCGAGACTGCAAGGCGCTACATGTCCTTAAATGGTTACTAAATGTTACAATAGACGTTATATGATTGGCAGGACGACTGATTCTTCGATTGAAATATGATGTTGTTGGAAACTGTGTGTTACAAATAAATCTGACTCTCTTCGAACTACCAGCCGACAGAGTGAACTCTTATACGAAACTGCTACACCACACCCAACCCGTGCCAAATGGCGTAAGTCTGGCAGGTGAAGCCAGTGATCCTCAGCACGAGCATCGATGGATGTGATGACATGCGTCAACAAAGCCAAGCGTGCTTGACCACTCGATTCCGCGAGTCGCTTCTTACGACAAGCGTGGACTAATGACGATCGATACTAACCCGAGTGTTCACGGGATCCGTGGACATACTGTTTTTTCCTAACAGTTGGTCGGTCGCTCATCACGCCGAAGATCCAGGTTCGATTTCCCACATGGGTACAATGCGTGAAGCCCAGAAAGAATTTCGGCTCACACACACGGTTGTTTGTGTTTTGCTTTTTAGGTTTGTTTGGGATTTTTTGCGTGCATGCGTGCTGTTTTTTTGCTGTTTTTTTTTTTTTTTTTTTTTTTTTTGGTCACATGCAATTCATAACATATACTCTAAAGAAAAGCTAAAGCTAAACTGTGTCAAAAGCTGAAAGTTTATTTCTTATTTGAATGTGTTAAATTCTCGACAATTTCTTAACTTAAGCTTAAGAATATGCAAAACATTACTATTTATTTATCTTGTTGAATATCCGGTTGGTTAGTCTATGTATCAGATTAATTAAACCGCAGTCACTCAAACATGGTGCGCTACTTCATTACAACCAGAATAAACTTCAAAACCACTAACTCTGTAGGCAGATTGATCTGTGGAAATATTGGGAACATCCTGTACAATAGTTCTTCAGAATTTAAATTATAGTTTGGTTAGAGCTGTCCAGGACTGTTCGTTGGGGTAGTTCAGGATGGTGGACAATAAATTGAAGACGAAAGTCATTGGTAGATTTGAAGACAGCAGCAGTCATTTTTATTGTGGTTGAGGAAAAATGGTCAAAATGATACATAAAGTGGTAACCACGAGACAGAACGCACATCGGGACCGAGTGGCCGATGTTCCCGATGTGGAGACCAGTACTGTCACTTTCACACGCAGGCAGTAGTCGGACGGAGATTCTTCATCGTGGACGTAGTCGTTAGTGAGGTGACGGCCTTGGCTCACCACTAGCCGCACACTCCGTCCGTTTCTGTAGATGATCTGGGCCCATCTATTCGACTGGTCTCCCTGACTGGACTCCCCGACCACGGGCAAACTGTTGCGCAAATGAGTTGCGCAGCACAGAGAAAATGACCAGTCTCCTTATATGCGCGCGAAGCGAGCAAAGGTTGGCAATGTACTTTCCTCGTTTCGGTTCGAAAAATATATTTCATGTCAAAATAAAATATCGCCACCATCAAAAGTATACACACATTTCTTCACTTGGTTGTACTCTCACATTTCCAACCCCGTGTTGAACAATTACTCTCGTGAAACATCTTTTATTCAACATTTTAAGCGGAACTCGTGGTATATCAGACCGTTCTTCGCCTCCATTCCCCTTTCCAGCTTCCGGTTCAACGGAGTGAAGGAACAGGTGGGTATTATTCCAAATGGAATACTTGCAGTTGCCTCGTCTGCTTCATTCGCCCATTACGCCATTCTCTTCCCACAGAGGTTACTCCTGTCATATCTTCCTACGTAACCTCTGTTCTAACACCGCCATATTTCCCGGTCGTCTAGAAATCCCCTTGCGGCAAAAAATCGCAACAGGAATTATCTCCCTTGTTACTATCCAATCAGAACACGCGTTAAGCAGACTTTGCTCCAATATGGCGGCCCCCATGGAGTTGGTTCATCAACGTGTAAAGAAAAGATTTATTTAGGTACTTCATGTTTAACTGAAATCAGATACTGGCAATAGAGAGTGCAGGGATCATTCTCCAGGATGTGTATGTAGGGACAAAAACTGGTAGAGGCAAGTTTTCCCGATGCATTCGGAAATTACCGAGATCTTGCGAATGATCACTCTTGAAACAACGTCGGTGACTGCACAACTAAATCTGAATACCTCCAATCGCGAGTCTTGAACACTCGCACCATGAAAGGGCCGTATTAGAGCAGAGGCTACGTAGGACAGGAGTAACCTCTGTGGGAAGAGAATGCCATTCCGCCAGATGTGTTTTGATGTAGAATAAATGTTACGAAAATTCTAACAATAAGCGACGACAGATCAGACAAATAAATTCCAACCGTTTCTTGATAAAATTAGGCAATATGGTATTTCGATTTAATTTCTTCTTATTCTTGCTCCATCACTCCGTTCAACCGGAAGCTGACAGGGGTAATGGAGGCGGAGAACGATCTGAATACTACGAGTGGCGTTTAAAATGTTGAATAAAACATGTTTCACGTGAGTAATTATTAAACATGGAGCAGGACATTTGAGAGCACAACCAAATGAGAAAATATTGGTGTACCTTTGATGGTGGCGATATTTTATTTTCACATGCAAAATGTTTTTCGATCCGAAGCGAGGAAAGTGCGTTGCCAACCTTTGCCAACCTTTGCCAACCTTTGCCAACCTTTGCCAACCTCGCATATGAGACTGATCATATTCTGTATGCTGTGCAACCTCATTTGCGCTACAGTTTGCCTGTACCCTGACTGACCACATGAATCAGGTTTTGTATATAAAGCCATTACTCACGTCACTGACCTATACGTTATACACATCCGTTAGATCCGTCGACGTAGGGAGGTATTAATTGACATTTACTGATAGCCTTGAGAATTAAGGGTCCTATCCCGAGAGCTGAATACATTAAACAGAGGCTAGAATTCCGATGCACCTTGCAAACGTATCGAAACAAATAGATTGTTTAAATATATGACGTTGAAAGAGACTAATGAAATGGTTAGCTCTACGACAGACATATTAAATCATCTGCGTATTTTTCTCTTGCATTCTTATGACAAAGACATCATTGATGATGCAGAAAGTTTTATTATCAAGAACACTGTCTATAAACAGCATTTAAAGATTAACATTCATCGTTACATACCAAAATCAACATGGCTGTATTGTAACCAGTGAGTAATTGCGTTTCATCCTACTAATATACTCTTTAAAAAAAGTAGGGGGACTGTATTTTCAATGTATGATTATCGAAATTGAGAGACATATGGCATTGAATCAATGCTGATACAATAATAATGGATGTTTTGAGAATGCATCCCCACATGGATTTCATTCAAAGCAACGCCACTCGTTCAGTTATCCCCCATGTTGGTGACTGGAGTATGAAAATTTCAGGTTTCAAAGTTTCAGTCAGTGGTGTGTTATTTGACTCTGAAAACCCTGACCATGCGCAGCTGCAAGTAACCTATCGGAAAAAAATGATCTACAATGATTTATCCACCTGCCTGGAAAACGTCAAGATTCGTAATGACACCCCATGCACGTGTAGGAGGCTCCCACGTTGAGCACATGCTTCACATGCATTGTGTTGCTCGTGAAATGATGCTGATTGCACGAGATGAATCTCATTGTAACGTTCCTCAATAGGTTTTCCTCTACCAGACTTGAAAGTTCAGGTTCTCCTACATTTTTGGGAGAGTATATTTATATAAAAACATAGCTCTGCATGTAAAAATTCCAAACTATCAATATTGCAAGAATCGATACTGGCCAACGTGGCTGGGCGTTCAACTGTCACCTATATCGGAATATCACATATGAAGTATAATGACCTATAGGAACAGGATACGTCATTCAGCTTATAGCCCATCTCTCTCCTGAGGTCGGCGCAATCCTCATATATGCTGCTAGGCTCTCCATGTGCCCATACGGCTGAGTTTACGAGCGTACCATCGTTCCATTCATTCCACTCCCACCACATGGAGGTCTGAGTTGCTCCAACAAGGTATGGGCGTGTCTCGCCAACTGCAGCAGAGAAAAGGTCAGGAGTATTTATTTTATAGCTCCTCATCCACATCACATAGGGACATGCTATACGCACACAAGTCAGAGTTCATTATTACCCCGGATATTCCAGTCTGCCAGTCTCACATGACTTATCCCACCGGGTACCCAGTTTGTGCAAGGTGAACAAAATCAGTTTGGAAGAATTTCACTTAGGTCAGACCACATGTATCACATGTGCCTCGTTGTGGGGCTGGACTGAAGTGCTAGAAATTCTCAGGGGTCAAACTGCCAAACACTGTCTCCCATCCAGTCACTATCCAAGCCCAACGTTGCTAAACTTCAACTCATTTGTGACCTGATCTCAATGTTTAATGCACTCAGCAATATTCCAGCTGTATTGCAGCAGTCTGTAAATAATAGAGTCTGGAGCAGATAATCCAGTGATTATTATCATTACCATCGATCTACGCGAGCTTGAAAACCCCATCCTCTTAGTCGCCTCGTACGACAAGTATGGGTTGCTGACAATTCTAACCCGCGTCTTTGTGCCTTTTACAGCAATATCCCTGCAATATTACGTCGATGAACGCCAGAAATGGGGGTAATAATTTACCCCCACCCCCACCCCCACCCCCACCCCCACCCCCGCCCCCTCAATGTATAGAAGGTATAAGCCAGTTTTACAGATGTGTCGTCGGAAAATGAGAAATACGCCATTGGCAAATCATGTAAGACTTAGCAGATGGATGGAAGGATGGATAGATAGATGGATGGATGGATTCTTACGTTCTATCAGATGTTCCTTCACATGGTTGAACTTCTCCATGGTATTGAGAACGGCTAGTCGACCTCTCCCGTACCCATCAGATGAGCACTTGTCTTGAGCTTGATATGCATTCGCTTTAAGGTGAACGATTTTGAAACAAAGCTTGGACTCCCTGTGAAACACATAGTCGCTGTCACACTGCCATGCTGGAAACAGGAACATGGTGACAGTTTCTGCTGATCAACACCAACTCGTAAGTGATTGAGTTTAGTTTTACGCCGCACTCAGCAATATTCCAGCTATACGGCGACACTCTGTGCAATCAAGTCTTGACCAAACAATCCAGTGATGATAAAGCATGCTACGATGGTCCGGGATACGATAACATGCATCAGTCGAGTCAGCGAGACTAACCACCCGATCCACTTAGTCGCCTCTTAGGACAAGCATGAGTTGCTGAAGACCAATTCTAACCCGCATCTTCAGGGGTTATTGTTCAGTGGATGTTGATGCTAACGTTTTCAGTCAATCAGAAGATGTTTTATAGTATGTCGGGTAGATAAACTAACGAGTTCAGCCAAGGAGAAGGTGTTTATGATATATCGGGTAGATAAACTAACGTTTCAGCCAATCAGAACGTTTTTCATGGTATGTCGTGTATATAAAGTAACGTTTTCAGCCAATCAGGAGGTTTTTCATATCATGTCGGATGAATAAATTTTCTGTCAATCAGAAGGTGTTTCATGGTCTATCGGATAGATAAACTAATGTTTTCAGCCGGTGAGGTGTTTTATGGTATGTCGGATAGGTAACATTTCCAGCCAATCAGAAGGCGTTCGGGTTCCAGCGCGGGAATATTCCACATTTAGTCATAGTTGAAAAGTTATTAAAAACATCAAAAAACACACTCACGTCTGTCGGGTTCCAATACAGGAATGTCACAGATGTAGTCAAATTTGTAACTGCATTTGCTGTCCATGAGTTCCAGGTTTTTCCTTCGGGTGATTGCGTTGCATTGCTCATAATTTCCGCTGGGTTCCCCCGAGGCCCACAGTTTATAGTCGACCTTATGCGAGTCACTCCAGTAGTTATAGTCGTAGAAGTGGAACTTGTTCACCCAACCGTAGTAGTAGTAATATACGTAGTAATAGAAGGAGTGATAGTCCCAATTTCCCGACTGTTCTGATCCTACCCAGAAATATGTCCCATCCTTGCGTTCTGGAATACATTAATTTACATAAATATTAACTATGATGTCTGCAGACATGTTACAATCGTCTACGACCAAATGCCCTGTTATTCTGAAACTCTATCTCAGTGAGTGAGTGAGTTTTACGCCGCACTCAGCAATATTCCAGCCATATGGTGGAGGCCTGTAAATTATCGAGTCTTGACCAGACACGCCAGTGATCACTAGCATGAACATAGACCAAGTCAGCGAGCCTGCCCACCCGATCCTGTTTGGACAAGAATGGGTTACTGATGACCAATCTTAACGCGTACAATAAACAATAAACGCAACATCATCATCATCATCATCATCATCATCATCATCATCATCTCTCTCTCTCTCACTCTCTCACTCTCTCTCTCTCTCTCTCTGTATTTTTTTTTGTTATACTTACTGTCCCGCAGAAAATGTTGAACTGCTTTAAACTTTTTGGTAGTTGATAGAGAGGCAAGTCCCCCAGCCCCTCCAGTTAAGTAATTACACATGTACTGTGCGTTGTCAAAGCTCAGGGCGTAGCCGGTGTAGACTTGGAAGCACAGATTGGCATCGAGGTCATAGATGTAGTCGTTCATGCAGTCTCGGGCTGAAAAATGGAATACACATTTCAGATCAACGCAAAAGATAATTTCTTATTTCAGTTAACGAGTTCCTTTTATCAACGTGTGCGTGCGCGAAAACGTGCGTGCGTGTCTACGTTGTCTGTAGATTGCTTCTTCTTTCATCTATAAGTGTGTACCAAATGTGTGACAGCGACCTTCAAAAACAATCCCATGAAAGTGAGTGAATTTGTTTTTACGCCGCCGATTTCAAAAGTTGTCTCGTCATATCCGTGCGTGAGGTGAGGCTTAAACCCGAGTGAATGACTTTAGATTTACGTCTCACTTGGTAGTATTCCGGCTACAATCCAATGATCAACAGCATGAACATTGATCTACGCGAAAGCCTGTCCACCGGATATCGTCAATCGCCTCCTACGAATTGCTGTCCCTGAAACTAATCCGCCGGTAACACCGAGGATGGATCATAACTCCCAGTGGTTGATATAAAGAATGACTGATATTGCTGAGGAATTACAGATCACGTCATTACCATTACATCAAGTAACGATATCAGAAAATCCAATACTTTTGTCAGTGGGGTACACAAAGTACGTACTCTACGACAAGGTATCAGATTTTTGTTGTAGAGGAGGTGGCTGAGTGGGCTATATTACCGACATTAGGAGTCTCGCTGAGTGTTTTGGTAAAAGAGACAGGTAATCAACAGGCGTGTGTTGTGAAGATAGGGTCATCTCAAAAGCCGTTATCTGGTTACCACTTAAGATGTTCAATGGGAGTCAGTGTTGCCACTTTCAGAAGACGCTGTTGTCTGGATTGGTGTAGCTGTCGTCAGAGTCTACCCTGATGACGACTGGCTTGATGGTGGCATGGTCCAGTCCAATTTGTTCCCAATAATGTCTTTCTGTTTCATTCTCAGCTTTCCCAACGCACTTTTGCCATGTTCCCTGCGTGATGGTGTCTATTGACTGTTGAACAATCGTCTGTACATCCCGAAGTTTGAATGTTACATTTTGCCTGCCAACATCCAATTTCATGATACGCCAAATGAGTTCTATTGGGTTCAAATCGCAATGATAGGGTGGCAATCGCAAAACTGAATGACCATGGTCTGTAAGGTACTCATCAACCTTAAAGACAGGTGTGGTTTTATTTGACTTTATGATGTCAGAACAGGATTGGTTGCTTTTGCTGGATACGATATTGCTTTGTTTTGCAACCATTCTATCACGTCCCCGCTTCTTACTGTTAGATGTTGGGGCCTTTGCATTAGGTACTTGAACGTCATGATATGGAGCGTTATCCATGACAATCAAACTTTTGGGGGGCAGTGCTGGTACCAATTGCTATTGTACCCATTCTAAGAAAACCATCCCGTTCATTTCGGTATGATAGTCTCGGTTACTTTAGATTTTGCCTTGAAGACTAGGGAGCAGCCAGGTAGGAATCACCGACTCTTGCAACCAGCATGGAGCACAATCAGTCGTTCTCCCTTGCCAAGTGGTAATTTTCTGGCACGGGATTCTGAAGAGGAGCTAGCGAACTATTGTGTCCCTCCTGTGGCATGGGAAACACATCATCAGGGTGATGCAATTCATGGAATCAAACGGACTGTATGTAATGTCATCAAAATGACACATGTTATACACATATTATATGCAGTCTTCGTGAAAAGATAATAACAATAAAAATGTGTTTGTAATTTGTCCCAATGATGCACGTGATAGGCACGACAGCTATGTTAAATGGAAGATTAATGAGACACGTGTCCGTGTAACATGTTACAGGGTAGCATTCATCATGCTACAGTAAGAGACGTTGTAACAGGTGTTAATTTAGAACAAGAAATTCTACATATTTTGTTTCTGTGCTATTAATAACTGGGTTCCCTCGAGTATTTTTTATCACGAATAATTGTGAGACGTCTCTTCATTCACATTACATATACCTCTATATTTTGTACTTACGCCTTAAATCATTCATCTCAGTAGTTTCGATTAGGGGCGTTGTTGTAGTTGTAGTAGTTGTACTTGTAGTTGTAGTTGATGTACTTGTAGTTGGCGTGGTCGTTGTAGTCGGAGCGAGGGTTGTAGTTGTAGAGGTGGTTGTAGTTGTGGTCGTAGCGGAAGTTGTAGTTGTTGTAGTGATGCTTGTAGTTGTTGGAGTGATGGTTGTACTCAGTCCGGGAGTTGTAGTAGCAGTGGTTGTTGTAGTCGGAGCAGAAGTTGTAGTTATAGCCGGAGTGGGGGTTGCAGCTGTGGTGGTTGTGGTCGGAGCGGGTGTTGCTGTAGTGGTTGTAATCGGAGCAGGAGTTGTAGTTGTAGTCGGAGCGGGTGTTGTAGTTGTGGTGGTTGAGGTCGGACCGGGTGTTGTTGTAGAGGTGGTTATAGTTGGGCCGGTGGTTGTCGTGGTGGTTGTGGTTGGAGCGGGAGTTGAGGTTGTACTGGTGGTTGTAGTCGGACCGGGAGTTGACGTAGTGCTTGTGGTTGTAGTCGGACCGGGAGTTGACGTTGTGCTGGTAGTTGTGGTCTGACCAGAAGTTGACGTTGTACTGGTGGTTGTAGTCGGACCGGGAGTTGACGTTGTACTGGTGGTTGTAGTCGGACCGGAAGTTGACGTTGTACTGGTGGTTGTGGTCTGACCAGAAGTTGACGTTGTACTGGTGGTTGTAGTCGGACCGGAAGTTGACGTTGTACTGGTAGTTGTAGTCGGACCCGAAGTTGACGTAGTACTTGTGGTTGTAGTTGGATCGGGAGTTGATGTTGTACTTGTGGTTGTAGTCGGACCGCCAGTTGACGTTGTACTTGTGGTTGTAGTCGGACCGGGAGTTGTAGTAACAGTGGTTGTTGTAGTCGGAGCAGGGGTTGTAGTTGTAGTCGGAGTGTGGGTTGTAGCTGTGGTTGTTGTAGTGGTTGTAATCGGGGCAGGGGCCGTAGTTGTATTCGGAGCTGGCGTTGTTTTTGTGGTGGTTGTGGCCGGAGCTGGTGTTGTTTTTGTGGTGGTTGTGGCCAGAGCTGGTGTTGTTTTTGTGGTGGTTGTGGCCGGAGCTGGTGTTGTTTTTGTGGTGGTTGTGGCCGGACCGGGTGTTGCAGTAGTTGTTGTTGGAGTGGGAGTTGTAGTGGCAGGGGCGATCGTAACTTGGGGCCTTTGGTTGAACCCACCAAAATTAGCACTATTCGTTAATGTTATGAGCGGTTGAGGTGTTAAAACTGGCAGAGAGAACAGACTTGGTACCGGAGCAGAAGCTGGAAGGCCACTTCCTGATCCTGCACAGAAGGACGACATGATCGATAATCAGTATCACATTACCCCATTGTACATATTTATCGGTACGATACAGTAATACGATACGACTATCGAACGTTACAACTGCACAAGGACGGTCAAATCAAAGTAGTCTGATATGATACAGTATATTCAGAGACAGTTTTGCATTACGTTTCTCTTTGTATTGCTTGGAAGGTCGAATGAAACCTAAATTTTCGTAATTAATCATATTTCTCATCCTGAATACCACTATTAATTATGTTTCGGACTTTT
The DNA here is from genome assembly GCF_037392515.1 of Haliotis asinina. Lineage (NCBI taxonomy): Eukaryota > Metazoa > Mollusca > Gastropoda > Lepetellida > Haliotidae > Haliotis > Haliotis asinina. The sequence goes on from NC_090281.1 coordinate 48,448,977, forward strand.
TTCGTTGTTTATCGCCGCACTCATGAGTATTAAATATGGCGTCAAGATCAAAAGACGCCACAATGTCCGTCATTCAAAAAACCCAATAAACAAAACATATACCCTCGAGGCAGTTAGACGGTGTATATTCCAGCAACATAGAACGTTGGTTTTTTGGGGGGTTGTTTAACACCACATTCAGCAATATTTCAGCTATATAGCGGCAGTCTTGAATTATCGAATCTGGACCAGACAATCCAGTGGTCAACATCATGAGCATCGATCTATGCACGTGGGATACGATGACCTGTTAATCAATTCAGCAAGCCTAATTTCCCGGCCCCGTTAGTCGTCTCTTACGGCAAGTAGATCTGCTGGAGATCAGTTACGACTGAACGCTTTCACCACTAGGCTAGCCCATCGCCCCCCAAAGATAAGTGTAGCGTCCTGTGGGGCCCCTGACACTAACCCGCTCACATATAATGCTCTGAATGAAATTGTACACTGTACGCTGAAGGACACATCCCGAAGTAGGACAACATGAAAACATTATGAAAACTTGACTTTTGATATTTAAAAAGCATGCAGTTCTGAAAGAAACGAAATTCATATATACAGAAAGATATACATACTGATACATTTGTAATCTTCTTTCAGATCCACTTTTCCATCCATATGGCAGGTAGCAATAAGGACGCCAATACCGTCAGCCGAATAGCCTTCTTGGCACTCGTACTGTATGACAACTGTACTGTTCTCCCCGAACACCAGGGGACGTTTAGCTGGCTTCCAGGTCTCGGGAATCTCTTTAGGGTCTCTGCAGTTTGGATCTGGTGATACAAGGCAAAGAGATTTTGAATATCAAGACAATAGATGTAACATGTGTCAACAATAGATATTGAAAAGGGCAAGTGTGATATCAGCTGTTTCTGATCGTGCCCTTTCCTTGTGAATTATACCCAAACGTTCCGCACTGCATTCACGCAGATAAAACGTAATCTGTTTTAAAAAGTAACTAAAGTTAAATTATATTGATTTCGTTTGGCTTATCCGGTTTCCTGAATTCATTAATGCATTGCAGAGTGATAAAATGGATACCATTAGAGAAAGGCATTAATTGTCCAATTTTGATTGTCCAGTCTTAATTGTCCGATTTTAATCGTCCAGTCTTAATTGTCCAATTTTAAATTGTCCAGTCTTAATTGTCCAATTTTAAATTGTCCAGTCTTAATTGTCCAATTTTAAATTGTCCAGCCTTAATTGTCTAATTTTAAATTGTCCAGCCTTAATTGTCCAATTTTAATCGTCCAGTCTTAATTGTCCAATTTTAAATTGTCCAGCCTTAATTGTCTAATTTTAAATTGTCCAGCCTTAATTGTCCAATTTTAATCGTCCAGTCTTAATTGTCCAATTTTAAATTGTCCAGTCTTAATTGTCCAATTTTAAATTGTCCTGTCTTAATTGTCCAATTTTAATTGTCCAGTCTTAATTGTCCAACAGAAAGAACTGAAATCCAATGACCAGTGGCTTCCAAAACCAATCTATTGAGAAACGTGACTGAAAGCAACCGATGCAGTGATAAGTGACAAATATCTTTATTCCCTGATACAACTTAATTGCAGCGAATATCTACTATATAGTCTCGTGAAGCTCAGCAGCAGCAGAGATAGTCATGAAGCGGTCCCGGATTGGACTAGTAGAAAAGTATTAGAATCCGCTTGTACCTGGGTGTAACATATGTTAGCTGCAACACAACATGTTACAGAGTAACTCTGTAAAAGAAGGAGCGCAACTGTGTTTTCCAGACTATGCATTATATAAATGATTAGCAGATCATAAGAAATGTTCACATTTGGCACAGGTCATTGTGACTGACCGAAGTTCTTCATCTTACATATGAAGCTCTTTTCTCACTCTTTTGCATGGCCGCCATGAAAGACGAGAGCTGCCTGGTACTGTCGCCTCGTGGAACCAGCCAGGTTAAGACTTGTGGTCTGACGAATGGTCGCCTTCTCCTCTTGCAGTGCTTGTGCCAACTCACAGTCAAACTGTAGCGCAAATGGGGTTGCGCAGTATAGAGAATATGACAAGTCTTCTTATATGCGAGCGAAGCGAGCAAAGGTTGGCAACGTACTTTCCTCGCTTTGGATCGAAGAATTGTTTTCATGTCAAAATAAATTATCGCCATTATCAAAGGTACACTTCCATTTCTTTACTTGGTTGTGCTGTCACATTTCTTACCCCATGTTTATTAATTACTCACGTGAAATATGTTTTACCCCTGTCAGCTTCCGGTTGAACGGGGCGGTGGGGTAGCCTAGTGGTTAAAGCGTTCGCTCGTCACGCCGGAGACCCGGGTTCGATTCCCCACATGGGTACAATGAGTGAAGCCCATTTTCTGGTGTCCCCCGCCGTGATATTGCTGGAATATTGCTAAAATGCGGCGTAAAACTAAAACTCACTCACTCACTCACTCCGGTTGAACGGAGTGACGGAGCAAGAACAAGCAGAAATTAGAAAGAAATACCACATTGCCTAATTTTATCAAGAACCTGTTGGAGTTTATTTGCCTTATCTGTCATCGCTATTGGTAGAATTTTCGTAACATTTATTCCACACAAAAGCACATCTGGCGCAATGGACGATTGAAGCAGGGGAGGTAACTGTAAGTATTCCATATAGAATAATACCCTCCTGTTCCTTCACTCCGTTGAACCGGAAGCTGGAAGGGGGAATGGGGGAGAAGAACGGTCTGATATACCACGAGTTCCGCTTAAAATGTTGAATAAAAAATATTTCACGTGAGTAATTGTTCAACATGGGGTTGGAAATGTGAAAGCGCAACCCAGTGAAGAAACTGCGTTGCCATCCTTTGCTCGCTTCGCTCGCATGTAAGAAGACTGGTCATTTTCCCTATGCTGCACAACCCATTTGCGCTACAGTTTGCCTGTGGCCAAGTGCTGCAGGTTCTGTGGCTGTTGCTGATGTAGTGGCAGACGTTGATCTCATGGAGTATGCCATAATTGTTCGGGTTTTACACATTGCACTCCCATGGGAATCGAACCGGGCCCCCGGCGTGACGAGTCATAGTTTTCACTATACTACTCCACCGCACCCATCTTGCAGTGACGCTTGATGTATTCAATATAATGTTAGCAATGAATCTCAAACGCCGTTATAGTTTCTGACTTTGGTTCGGAAGGGGCCATCAAATCATGACAAAAATGTAGCGATCAAAATACTTACGGTATACAACATAGGTGCAGTTGCTCCCAAAGTCACTTTTATCAAAAGCCTTTTGCGTGGGTGTCTCTTTGAAGAGATAGCAGTACTCTGGCGTACCTGCCTTAGACTTGCCAGTTCCTGGGTTAAATTTGCAAGGCGGCTTGCCAATCTCAAACACGCAGGGCGCAGCTGTTGTCACGGATGGACTTGTGTCCTTTAGACAGTGTAAAGCCATCACACAGTCTTCCGTTTCTATGCATTTCTTCCCACATCTGGACTGTGTCAGATCTTTCACATGAATGCCCTCTAAGATATTGAAATCTAACCCAAATGCAATCGGAGAAATTTCGGAGTCAATTTCTTTGAATATGACCAGCTGCTTTTTTAACCCTGAAGATAACGGATAGAAAGTACCCAGTGATGGTGAGGCTCCAGGCCCCGACAGTGACGGAGAGGCTGCAGTAGGACCCGGAACAGCCGGAGCAGGGCCCGGAACAGCTGCGGATGGGCCTGAAACAGCTGCAGTAAGACCCGGAACAGCTGCGATAGGACCCGGAACAGCTGCAGCTGCAGAAGGAGCTGGTGTTGGACTCGGCGCAGAAGGCTGAGGCAGGATTGGAGCTGGGATTGGGGCCAGCGATATGGATGCCGAGTTAGTGTTCAAATTTACAGGTACACCAATAGTCCCTATGGGCATTTTCGGTAGATTCAACGACATGGCGGTGGAGCACCACGCCGCAATGAAAACACAATCTATTACTTTCACTGTCATATCAACTGCTGTTCAAGGATCTTCCTTTTTGTTTGGTTGTCAGTATATGGCTTTAGGAGAGAAAAGACACGTTCCTACCCCTCTGGTTTGTGGTGGGCATAAGCGATGTATTTATACATTGATCCCACTTGGTATGATACGTTTACCAAGAATACGAATATCGGACATGAAGTATTATGTTTGGAACAACAAAAGATAACCTAAATCTCTAAATGTTAGATACGAGTACTTTTATCTACATCAGAACTGGACATTAAGATCATATTTTACGTCAAATGTCCAAATCCATAACACATGACAGCTAAGAAGCTGATTTTCGATAAATGGACATGTATGGCACACGTTAAAGATAAGGTTTGGAACAAGATACTCAGCGATTACCTCAGCGACAAGGGCTTCTGATCGATGTCCAGTTGAGATCTGGATGATTGCTCTGTCTAACATGTCAGCATAACTAGTTCTTGAAACAAACAATAATTGAAGCTCCCTGGTGTTTTGAAGGTATCCGGTATATTCTTCTGTTTTGGCCATCTATGATTGTCTAGTGATGTTTTATTTACCCTTCTTGTTTGGCGTCTGTACATGTAGAACACATGTACAATGCTACAGTTAACAACACAAATGACGACTAAATTGACGACTTAATTGTTTTGCTATATGTAGATGGTGAGTTGCACGATGTTAATGATGCGTTGGCGCTATGAGTATTGCACAAGTGCATGGAATTAGGCGCTTGACACTTAGTCAACCTAACACTACACCCCCCACCGCAAATTTCACCTTATCAGAGGAGTACAGAAAATATACATAAGGTTCTGACTCCCAATTGCCATTACTTCAGACTGAGTGAGTGAGTTTAGTTTCATGCCGCGCTCAGCAATATTCTAGCTGTATGGCGTCGATCTGTAAATAATCGAGTCTGGAACAGACAATCCAGTGATCAAGAACATGAGCATCGATCTGCGCAATTGGTAACCGATGAAATGTGTCAACCAAGTCAACGAACCTGACCACCCGATCCCGTTAGTAGCAAAGTCAAGCAAAGTCGCCTTTTATGGCAACCTATTCTACCCCGGGACCTTCACGGGTCTCATTACTTCAGAACCCGTTGTGGCTGAGTGGACGAGATGGCTGAATCTGACAGGATGCGTTCGAATCCTGGATGAACCTCAAATCAGAAAGTACCAGAATCTGTAGTTTACTGAGAAAGTGTAATTACAAATAAAATTATTGAGTATGTTGTGGGTATCCTTTCCCCCTGGCTACATCCACAACAAACACATGCAAGACCAAGTCAATTATTCAAACGTGTCCTCCACGTGGTCACAGGATCTTTAATGTTTAAGTGAATCACACAAATTAAATGAGCATTCCGAAGATTATTGAGATGTAGATCACAAGGACTGGAACAGCTGAAGTACTGCCCGACGCGGAAAACAAACTCACCATTGCCAAATACTCTTTGCATAATTAATGGAACAGATTAATGGAACAGATTAATGGAACAGATTAATGGAACAGATTAATGGAACAGATTAATGGAACAGAACGAACCTTGTCCAAGGCGGTTACACCGAAATATCGCATCCATTCCAAGAAAGAAGATGTCTATCCATAAACAGTCTTTCGACTCTGTAAGAGTCATCTTCTCTCGTTTTTAGTCCATATTTTGATTTAACAGCATATACAATGAATTTAAATGTGTCGTCTAAATACTTTGAAATCTATTCACGGTATTTTGGTAGATATTTGAATAAATACACATCAGTATTTATGCTGAGTTTCGGTTTCCATGTAGTGGATTAGATGAGCTGCCAGTCCGTGTTCTACAATAACTGAACTACTGAATTAGTGTTTGTTTGACAAACGGTATTGTACAAGGTTCATACAATTGTCATGGAATATTGTTTAGTGTTAAGGCATCAACTCCTTCTGCTGGTGTATTTGAAATTCAGGAAAATGCTGAGCCTTCTTTGCCAGACGAAATATGTAATACAGCACATGCACGACTCCCTAAAAATGATAATAATTAGAACAATAAGATCCCCCAAGAAAAAATATAACCAAGCATTGTATATTCTAAGTCCATATCCTACAACGATAGAGTGAGAATGTGTCATTCAAAGTGTACTTTCTCCCGTCTCTTAAACAGCAGGACATTTCTTATTCCAAACTAATTTTGTCCACGAGGCTAATTGGAGGCTTGTAGTGGCGCGTGGCGGTTCGTGGTTGTGTGTGGTTGTGTATGGTGGTGCGTGGTGGTGTGTGGTTGTGTATGGTGGCGGTGGTGGTGTGTGGTTGTGTATGGTGGTGCGTGGTGGTGCGTGGTGGTGCGTGGTTGTGTATGGTGGCGCATGGTGGTGTGTGGTGAAGTCCTGTGCATCTGTAATGTAAGGGAGATAGAAGATATATGGAGTCGAGCAACATCGACGTTCGCCTCTGTTCACCCAGCAGAGGAAGGCAAGGTCGCCTAGAGTATAATGTGTGAAGCCCGTTTCAGGTGTCCCCTGGTGTCGATATTGCTAAAAGAAACGTAAAACTTTAGTCACACTTTATGTTATCACAACTTGATCATTTTCAGTTCTTAACCTAAATTTCTAACAGTCTAACAAGTGATATATATAAATATGACGGAGCGGTCTTTCTGTGATGTCGAGCTGCCCATTACCCACAATGCATCCTTTATAGATTAATATCGTGTGGTCTGTTCAAAATGTATTGTCACACAGACTTTGTTAATGTTAATGAGTGAGTGAGTGAGTGAGTGAGTGAATCAGATGCAAGAATTTGCGTAAATGCTGTTGTAGCATTTACAGCTATTTAGCAGAATCGAGAAGATCACAGTATTGCAATTATTACCTCAAGTCGTGATGCGGTCAGACTTTCATTCTCCACTAAACGTGTATTTACAGATCATGGTGTCGCTTTGGGATAATTATTAAATACTGTTTTGATGGTGAACAATCTACACTCCAAAGTGTACCTTATTATATGACAGTATCACAACATGTTTAACAGAACTTACCAAACTTTATTTACTTTCAGGCTCCTGAATGTGCCAGTTTTGCATATATATGCATGTCGCTAACAAATAGAGCAGTTACAATCACATAGTTATCATAATAAATAGTGAACAAATTTAAAAAAATATTAGGTCATATTGTTGTCTTGATAACATAAGTAATGCTGTATATTTAATACGATTCTAATACTTCAGTATGTAGGTGTTTTTCAGACCAGACTTATAAGACGTAGGTGTCGCCAAACTAATTGACAGATACGTTCCCTGAAGCATTATGAAACCAACACCGAAGACATGTGACATTAATAATAATGTCATCTTAAATGCAAATGAACATGTGGCAATATTCAACAAGCAGTGAAAAGACGTATGGCTTCACAGTGTTGTAATGTTTGAGAGTACTCTCAACTGTAACAAGTACACGAATATAACAACAGATACGTTAAGTATGTTGCCTCCAAAGTTATAATAACTCGTCTTACACATATGAAAGGACGCATGAGAAGGAACGTCTCCAATCTGAAAGGCGTGTATTATCTCTGCACTTTTGAATCATCACCAGTGTAAACTCTCCCAGTTTACATGTGATGTAGTATCTGTCCATACACAAAGGGGTTTCTGAATGTTGCAACCATAAACTCCACTACAAGCACAGTCCAGACACTTCAAAGAAATGTTCCCCTGACTTTACTCGCCAGCTTACCCAAACAAAGGATATTTTATTTTTCAGCTCCCACACGTTTAGTGGAGAATGAACCAAAAAGTAAGCTTTTTTGAGTCATAGGTGGTCATTGTGATTTGATACCTATTACTGACTAAATAGAAACTAATCAAATTGAAGTAAGGTAATTGGTGAGAAAGAAATATCAACCGTTAGGGATGACTACCGCCTCTCATAACAGGCGGCACGTTTGACCTGAAACGTTACTCAGCAACAGAATTCACCTTCCAACAACTGATTTTGAAAAGGCATGTTAACACGAGACCTTTCAATATCATTGGTACGCTTTCCTATGACACACTTGCACTTAAGTTAAGTACTTTTGTTAAAGTGTTAATTTCATGTTCATGTTAAAACCTAGCAAAACATGAACCCGGTTATTTGAGATATGGCTTATCATATAATTCCAGAACATATCGCATTTGAAAATCAATATTTTCTGATAAACAACTCACGATTGTCGTGACTAAATTGAACCGTTTTCTCAGAGCCGGTCACGAGTGTTTGTCACTCCCTGGGAGATCAGTATGTATGTGCATAAGGTGAAATAAATGTGAAAACTGTTTCATATATCTATGTATGTTGGAGCTGTCTCCATATAAATTCTTTTAAGCTTGTTGAACGATCTACTTCATGAAACTTCTGTCGTTGCCTTTTCATGAAATAAATATTCTCAAACCAATTAACTGTGAAAAATATATCTGTCCAACTTTTCGTATGGTTATGCAATTGTTAATGTCCCATGTCGACTCTTTTATTATATACTCGCATAAGAAATAGTCAGAGGGAGTGAGTTAAGTTTAACGCCGTTTTAGCGATATTTCACGCGGGGAACACCAAAATGTGCTTCACACATTGTTCCCATTCGAGGAACTGAACCTGGATCTTCAGCATGACTTGTGAACACTTGTACCACCTGGCTAACCTCACCACCCTCACTATCTTTGTAACGGATAGTCTATAACGAACTGTCGGATATGACGAAGTTGGTGGGGTTTATGCCCAACCACTTACAGTATGCATTAGCTGAAATGCGTATAGCTAGGTACGTGTATAACCTAGAGTATACTGGTTCCTTTTCGCTATAGCCGCACTTTAATGTATCTGCGTATTATTCCCACCACACAGTGGATTGGCCTGGTATCTTTCGTATTCTTTTTCACAAAGACAGACACACATGGCAACATCCCTTTATTCAGGATTGAGGTACTCCGAGCAAAATACCTGGATAAGCACAAACGATGATGACCACTGCTTAACACCGAAATGTACGTCCTAAAATTTATCAGCCAGGAAGTAAATTGGTTTCACCGGACAATAATTGGTAACAAGAGCTTTATGAAAGTTAAACTGACAGAAATCACTTTGCTGATTTTCAAAATACAACTCCTGACACTACTGACCAAAAATTAGATAGATAATTAGTTTCCAAAGAGGGACCAGACGATAAAACGGAGAGGATTAAGGCTGAGATTGAGTCGACGGAGAGGGTTAAGACAGAGGAACAAGACGCAGAGGGTTAAGACTCAGACAAGACGGAGAGGGTTAAGACGTGACGGAGAGGGGTAAGACAGATAAACAAGACTGGGAGGGGTAAGACTGAGATAGACAAAACGGAGACGGTCAAGGCAGAGAGGGACAAGACGGAGAAAGTTAAGACTAAGACGATTAAGACTGAGAAGGATGAGACAGAGGACAAGACTGAGAGGGATAGGACTGGAAGGGATAAGGCGGGGAACACGACTGAGAGGGTTAACCCTGAGAGGGATAGGACAGAGAGATTTACACATAGGGGATAACACTGACAGGACAAGAGAGAGGGTTAAGACAGGGGACCCGACTGACAGGGATATCACTGAGAGTGTTAAGCTCCAGCTATGAAGAGTGTCCCAGGGTTAGACACGACTATGCTTTGCTCATTGACGTGAATGCCCGTGTATGTGCGTTTTCATTCACGATTTGCCATTGTCCAATCCAGGGGCCGGTGACCCTTGTATCGAACTCATCTGTCTTTTTTACCTGAAAAATAAAGTGTGCTCTTTGAACCGAGGTCTTATAAAATTAGAGCAAAGGATAGTAACAACAAATCCATTTTGTAAGAGATGGCTGTTCACCTTGTAGTCTGTGTATCACTCGACACGATATGACACTGTTAATATATTGCAGCATATCTCCATTTTGACATTCAACAAGTAATATTGTTATGGAACATCTATGTCGTAACGCATTGATACAGCACCGATACAGTATTGTAGCGGCTCATCAATCTGTTTGGCGTGACAGGTTTGTACTGTCAGTGGCTTAGTTTTGTATCTGCACGCTGAAATAAAATCAGTAAGGACAAAGACGGTGAGGTAGCCTTGTGGTTAAGGCGTTCGGTCGTCACGTCGAAAACCCGGAATCGATTCCCAGACGTCGCCATCTGGGAAGACGCTCTATCCTCCATGGAGGATGTCAAAGATTATGGCAGTTGGAAGGTGCTATGGCAAAGTCCGGTCAGTGCATTGGCAGGTAAAGTAAATCTACAGAATCACCATGACACAAGGACTTGACAAAATGTAGCGCGTCAGTTTGCGTTAGAGCTTTGTAGTTTCAAAGCTGACATAACAGAAGACAGGATCTGTTCCAAAAGAGACCCTCGGACTGATATATTAAGGAAATCAAGAATGGACGGAAAGCAGAAAGAGATACCATAAAATTCGAGGAAATATTAAAAGGATTAAAATAATGATAACGTAATTCAGCATTGTCAAACCCATATGCCTTACAAGAATGCATATTTGATATCCCAACAGCATTTCACCCTGAAGTCACCCGAGTTAGAATCCGAGTTAGAATTTATCAGCAACCTTTGCTTGTCGTAAGAGGCGACTAAACGTCATATATGTGTAATGTTGTTTAGTGCGGTGTTAAACAATAAAAAATAAACAAACCTCTTTGAAGTACTTTTTCTGCCAGACTTCTTTCCGGTCAACAGAGAGAAATCTGTCCCAGTCAGGCTTCACGTTGGGGTTGGTCGATGACCGAAACACGATGCCATCTTGGATGTTGTAGAATCCCATATTATGGAATGGAGACTGCCACCGAAGATCGATGCTCCATCTGATGTCGTTTGACACGTTCATGCCGCTGAAACAGAAGTACCATATACCCATTTACTTATCTGAACCTTCAGAAAGAGTGACTGTTCAGAGGATTTAACTCCAGACGGTACGTTTGTTTATTTGTTTGCTTGTTGATGAACTCCCTTAACTAGTATGTCGCCTATGGTGACATGCGTGAATACCTTCACGGCTACAGAAGATCCCCTACGTTCTTGAATGCAGTTTTGGGGTCTCTTTAATGAAAACTGTATTGGACATCTATATTTTAGTGGTGAGCTCTGTGTGACGTGTGTGACGATATTTTCTGTAACAAGTCTGTGTAACGAGGGTCTATGTGACGAGAGTTTGTGTGACGAGGGTGTGTGTGACGAGGGTGTGTGTGACAATACTCTGAGTGATGAAGCTTTCTGTGACAATGGCCTGCGTGACAAGACTGTGTGACGAGGGTATGTGTGACAAGGGTCTGTGTCACGAGGGTAAATTTCAACCTTCAGACTACACTGCCGCCCTACTTGCCGTATAAACAAACGGCCTCAGATGACGAGAAAAATGTTTACACGTTCTTCAAACAAATATATAATGAACCACAAAACAAACGTCGCCTTTCAAAACCAAATGCAAAGTTTTGTTCTTACAAGGTCGAGGTTGTATTATGATTGTACCGTTCTGTTAACATATTGGGGTTTATTTTCAGCCCAAATTGAGTGTTATTACCAACATCATCAGTGCCGATACAGTGCGTTGACGTTTGCGCGGAAGGAACCTCTGCTGTCACAGAACATTTCGCGGTCCTGTCCTCACCTATCATTACCAGAACAACAACTTTGGGATGAGATTCAAAGAAAACTGAATGACCTCCAACCAAGGCCGACAACTGTGACTGGACAGATCGGGCATTTCGCAGAGTATGGACTCAAGTACTCCATACACAGGCGATACAACACTCTCATCAATGCCCACGGAGGCCACACACGATACTGAATTTGGGGTATCTTAATGGTACCATTGTAGGTGATTTTGTTAATGTGGATTCTAAATGTGATATTTGAAAATGTGTCAACCGTAACTGTCAAGTTTGAACTCAGCTCTCCGTTCCTTAATTAGTGTGAATTTGTTTACAAAAATGTGTGTTTTAAGAAACCGCTATTGGTGAGGCATTTGTTTTGCGCTTCAGTATATATATTTTACTTTCACCTTCTGTGTGGTGTAAGGTTGTGAAAGAGAATAAATCCACCGTACGGCACTGGCTCCACAAAAACATCTTTCTTGATATCAACACCTGGAGAGAAAATAGCAAACAAAACATAGTCGCTTCGAAAATATATATGTTGTGCTGATCGCCATGTACATCGTCGGTTTTCAAGGATAGCACCATTCTCTTCAAAAGACGGTATTATTTTAATGCAAGGATGGTAATTATAATTCTATTCCAAGGATGATATATTTCTATTCCAGGATTGGTATCATTCGATTCCAAAATTGATACAATTCTATTAAGAGGATGGTACAATTCTATTTCAAAGATGGTAGAGAACTATTCATAGGATGGCATAAGTCTGTTTCAAGCATGGTATAATTCTATTATAAGGTTGGTATAAGTCTATTTCAAGGTTGGTATAATTCTATTATAAGGTTGGTATAAGTCTATTTCAAGGTTGGTATAATTCTATTATAAGGTTGGTATAAGTCTATTTCAAGGTTGGTATAATTCTATTATAAGGTTGGTATAAGTCTATTTCAAGGTTGGTATAATTCTATTATAAGGTTGGTATAAGTCTATTTCATGGATGGTATAATTCTATTATAAGGTTCGTATAATACTATACTACCGAGAACTGTCACTTGGCCCTCAAGAACGTATTAATGAGCATATTTCGCAGAGAATAACTTCACAATTGCTGCTCCTGTATTAGACAATATTCACTCGCATAAAATTGAAGCGTTGTGACGTCGTAAAGCAATGGTTGATGTCATTTGTTTACATAGCGGAATTAACAGAGACAAAGACAAATTTCAATATTTTTCACGTTAAGACATGAATATTTAGATGCGGTGATCGAAAATGCCTGTAACGGTGTACATGGAGTATCTTTTACGATGGTTATTCAAACGATGCGTTCCTTTCTCCGTTACCAATGGCTTACGTCCAGGAGCACAGCGTGACTGATTAGGTAATGTCAATCCGTTAAGTAACCGTAGGAATATCAGAACCTTGTACCTCGAATGAAAGGGCTCAACTTTTCAGATATTTCCACAATGCTTAAATTTTCTTAATGACGTAATAGTGGTTTTCATAATTGATATAAATTGTGCATGACTACATAATATTTAGTTCTTTTAGCTGTGATCGAAGACGCAAGTTTTTACCGTTCACGAACCCCACTTTCTTAAACCGATAATGGCGGACACAGGAAACCCGGAAGTAGAGAGAATGTGTTTACGTCAGGGAATTATGGGATGATTCACGAGTACACGATGATAGATAAACACGACACGTTCATGAGATTACCTAAATTAGATAAACGATTAAATGTGGTTTATACTGATATTAAAGCGTCGGTGATTTATACAATCGATTTAAATGATTCTAGTAACTGATGATACATCGTATTTTTGCTTTAAAGGAAAGTACAATCTAACTACCCAATTCTTTGACCATGGTCTCTTCCTCGAGCGTAATATACCACGTGTTGGTATGGCAACAGGTATGACGAGCCACCCGTCCATCCACGTGACCAAATTTCACCATCTGGAAGATATCATTAAACTTCACATATGACGGTGTTCTACTATTCGTATTGTGATTCGTAAGAGGCCTTAATCATGCTTCGTTCATTCGACAAAAGATGACGTTCTTCTATGTACATGTAATTTTAACTGAAAAGTAACTTTTACAGAAAAAAATATTAGGGACTTGACACGTGGTAGTATTGCGGAAGCGGTGAGATGGGAAGCCAAGAAACCATCTATACATGTAATTTGTTCAGATGGGGATGGGAAAAAAAATCCCAAACAATTTGTCGTTAGGTTAATCAGGCATGAAACAACCTGAAATATTTATATGAACATCGCCAGATATCTATTAATGTTTGAAATATATAAATCGCCAATACACGCATTTTACAGGACTAGGAAACTAATGTTTATATGTGTACGGCACATGGTAACCGTCTGACAGGTTGTATTTTCCCGTATTCTAGAATTAACAAAAACACAGGAGGACGTTATACAATCACAATCCTGGTGTAACCCCTAGACTCTTATCTCGAATAAGTAAAGAATCATTGCTTATGACCGTTTAGGCATTCCTGTGATTGATATTAAGAGTATGGAATCACAACGTTGATGTCGCCATGTTATCAAGTACGTCACCAAGCTCATCCATCCCACCCTTTCATTCGCTTCCTACCAGCCTGCAGGGAGTGTGAATGAGTGAGTTGGATTTTGCGCCCCTTGTAGCAATGTTCCAGCATTTTCACGACGGGGGACACCAGAAATGGGTTTCACCCATTTCCCCATGTGGGGAATCGAACCCGGATCTTCGGCGCGACAAGCAAACTCTTTAACCACAAAGCTACCACTCTGCCCGAGCCAGCAAGGAACCACTTCTAACCTAGAAGCCTCACGGATCACTAGTTAGTCTGCTAATGTCAGTGGCCAGATTCATGAAGCATCACAGTACAGGCGAACACAAAAGGCACGTGCAGGTTTTCTATTACGATAGTACTTTGGTTGGTTCAGTGTGAACTACATTGTCTATTTTATACCTGCATGCAGCCATTTTCAGGTGTTGCATCCAGAAATGGTATCCACGCCGTTGGAATGAGGTGGTCGTAGGACTCGTTGCTGAAGTAACCACTATCTGGAAACATTTCAGTAGGTTTTACGACTGAATAATACACATAAGGGCCTTTGTGGGGCTATTTAAGCAAACTGGATTCGATAATAGCAAGGAAAAACATCAGATGTGTATTGAAGCATTTTACATTCTTTCTGACAATGTCTACTGTAGAACAACTTCACAGAGTGAAACAATTCATTTGCTAACTGAGAAACGTTGGAAATGTAGTAAATCAATTGTACTTTAAACCCACACAACTTTTAACCAATACAATGTTATTTAACCCAGGCAATGTCTTTTAAGTCCATTAAAGGTCTTTCTAAATCACAAATCGTCTTTCAACCCACCGAATGACTTTAACCCTTTACAATGTCCTTTAAATCCAAACAAGGTCCTTTAAAAATACACAAGATCATTTCAATGGTAATTTACACCCACGGAATGACTTTAAACCTATATAAGGTCTTTTAAACCCAGGCAAGGTCCTTTAAATCCAAAAAAGGTCCATGACGGTGGGATAGCCTAGTGGTTAAAGCGTTCGCTCGTCACGCCGACGACCCAGGTTCGATTCCCCAGAAGGGTACAGTGTGTGAGGCCCATTTTCTGGTGTCCCCCGCCGTGATATCGGTGGAATATTTCTAAAAGAGGCGTAAAACCAAACTCACTCACTCACTCACTCAAGAAAGGTCCTTTTATCCCCTATTTGATAAAATGTCCAAACTCACCTTGGTGCCACGGGATCGCTCCAATCTTGCTCTCTGGGGTTTTGGTTCTGAGGTTCCACGTGGGATGTCCAGCAATGTCAGGGCCAATCAGTTGTTCAATCAGGTTCAACATGCGCTCGTTGCTCCAAACGTCCATGAATGCCTTTGAAAATTCATAGACAGAAATATGTTCCGACAAAACGTTACTAATCTTAATCTGGTAAGAGTGATTCCATGCACGTCCAACCATGTCTCCCAGTGACTAAAGTCCTGTGCCAAAGGTCTTTAAATAACAACGTCCGACTCAGATACTTGGAGATTATAAGTAGTATTCTCAGATACGCATTGTGTTGCTTTAAACAGGAAGTGTTAATGATCCTAGAATACAGTGTCAGTCGGACATAGTATCCCTTTACATTGAATGAGTGAGTGAGTTAGGTTTACATTGCGTTAAGCAATATTCTAGCAATATCGTGGAGGGGGCATCAGAAATGGACATAACATATGTGGGGAATCGAATCCGGGTCTTCGTTGTGACGAGCGAACACTTTATCCACTTTAATCTTCACAATATATTTCAGATAAGAAGTCAGGTGGACAAGGATTTTTTAAAAATCTTAGGATGCAGTATCAGAGGGGTGCTGAGTTCGACAGCTACGACATTGGTTTCATGCCTTAGCATTGAAGATTGATCTCTGAATAAAATCTTTTCCCGTCTGTTTAAAATATTATTGGGCTGCAGGTATACATGTTACAGACAAAAAAAGTATCATGGCAAATAGTGCTGCGTATTTGAATTTAGTTTTCAAAACTTCCTTGGAACACCATGGTTGTCTCCCTTTTCACGCTACTTTCAGACAGGGAACATGTACCGTTTGTTGTCATTATCTGTGAATGAGTAACGTGCCGTAAGAGTTTATGAAATATTCACATCGTGATTACTAATTTAGGTGATTGTTTCTATACGTTGCCTCAAATTAACAAATTGCCATTCTACCAAAATGTTGTAGTGTAGTTTATACAATCTGAACAGTTTGCCTGTATCATTTTGCTGAAGAATAAATAATGAAAAAAGTTTCAGTGTGATAATCCGAAAGTTTTGCTTGAGAACTACCCCGTTCGGGATAGTAGGACTTCACTGTTGGTGGTTCAAAATACCTTTGGTAGTTTCTGGTGCTTAAAGAGCAGGATGTTGGAGCCGGGGAATTCCTTCTCCAACATTGTGAGTCTCTGAAATACGCCATAGTCTTCATACAGATCTGGAACAGAAACAGACAAAATAGTAGTGAGTGAGTGAAGATAGGTTTACGCCGCACCGAGCAATATTCCAGCTATGTGGTGACGGTCTGTAAACAATCGAGCCTAGACCAGACAATCCAGTGATCAACATCATGAGCACTGACTGGGAACCGATGACATGTGTGAACCAAGTCAGCGGTCCAGACCACCCGATCAAATTGGACGCCTCTTACGACAAGCATTGGTTGCTGAAGATAAAGTCTGACCCGGATCTTGACGGGTCTACAAAATAGTAGCCCTGCACGGGTCTATTTGAGTTGTGGCTTGTTGGAACATTTTTCACATTGGCATTATTAAGCTAGTAGATGCACAAAATGAATGGCATCATTAAAAGTCGTAAATTTATACATACAAAACTAGTGAATATTAACTAATGTGGTCTATGTTTATGGAAATATGTTTATCGTATGCGTTTTCAATACTATATTTACAATCAATAAAACCACAGTTCAAGTAAAATACAGCTCACAAACAATACAGACACGCCAATAGATTAGCACGATCTGCATGTGTAAGACGAACACAAGGAATTTTAAAGCGAAGGTGAACAAAAACATGAATATATCTGCGTACTACTATGAGCACAGAAAACACAAAGAGCACAACCCGGAAATTATTACAGTCAGTTTGACAATCAAACAAGTTTCTACGGAAGCGTATTAGGGCCACGGTGAATTTTTTAGTCTCACTAACCTCTATGTAGGAGATCCTACGTAAGTCCTACGTAGGAGACAGTATGTCCTACGTGGGAGATAGCGGCATCAACAAAATTTTTCACCGTGGTCCCTCAAAGTCGATTTTGATCGATTTTGATTTACGACTGCCGAAAATAGCCACTCTTTGGACAGGACGTACTTTAACATCGCATATTTGCCGTGTGAAGGCTCAAGACTTGTTCATGTGTTCTATCCAAGGATACATTTCCAAAAGAATGCTTTCAGGCATTACACATTTTGTACTTGCAAATACAAATGTCATGAGTTCTAAGGGCCCGCAGTGAGATCTGAAGATGTTTTGTGCCGCACGCAGCCAAATATCACCTACATGGCAGCAATCTCTAGACATTCGAGTCTGGATTAGATAGACTAGTGACCACCAGATCCCATCAGCCTCCCCTTACGACAGGCATGGATTGTTAAAGACCATATCTAATCTGATCTTCACGGGCTGAGTTAACGGGACACACAGTCTCGGGGATATACATGGAAATACATAAAATATACGACGGCAGCCATGTTCGCATTCTTTCATACATTCTTTCGTAAATATATGATACAGCCTTCGTGGTGTAGTGATTAGAGTCTCCGCCCGGAGATCCGAATGTCGCAGGTTCGATCCCCGGTCACGTACCAAAACACGTTAAAATATGGTACTTGTTGGTCCTTGGCTGACACTCGGCATTGCCGGGACTGGTAAAGAACTAGTCAGTTCGGAGGCGGTAGAATGTGCCTGAGGGATAATGGGTATTTATACCTAACTGCGGCATGGTATCTCAGTACGCTATCACTGACAAGACGGTTTAAATCCGGGCTAGTACAAACAGCCACCCATACACACACATATGGGCGAAATAGTGTCAAGTACGACGTTAAACCCTATTTCACTTCCCCTCAAGTGTATGCCAGCCTTATACTGGTGTGTCTATTTCAAACGATGTTCTGATAAAAACCGGTTTCTGGCTTATCTTACTGCCCAAATTATGAAGTGGGTACAACAACATCATGTGTCAGCCATTGCCAGACGCTGACGTAAGGTATCATTAATGTCAAGGTCAATGTAACAGCTGGGAATATTTCTAAAAACGGCAATATATCAACTGAGATAAGAGGAACGGGATAGCTCTGTAGACTCTCAGCTGTTTCACTGATTTCCAGTTGTCCATGTACATTGTGTTACTGCTCTTTTGTCCTTTGCGTCAACAGGAATGGGTTTCCGAGGATAAGCAGAACTCTCTCATATTTAAATTGCAATCAAAGGTTGATTGTGTGGCCAGACAATCCAGTGATGGACATCATGATCATGGTTCTTCGCAGTGGGGGATACGATGTGTCAACCATGTCAGCGAGCCTGTCCACCCGATTCAGTTAGTCGCCCCAGACAAACATGGGTGGCTGAAGATTTTAACCCGGAACTTCACGGGCAGTAATTATAGGTAATGGTTAAGTGTCCTCTCATCACGCTGAAGACCCGGTGTCAATCCCCCATACGGTTATTACGTGTGAAGCCAATTTCTTGCATCCGTCGTGATATTGCTGGGATATCGCTAGGAGCGACGTAAAACAATACTCATTCACTCTCCCGAAAGTTTAGCAGTCGTTAAAATCTGTCAAAGAGCGTTGCCTGTGGCTGTGTAGAATACGCAACTGTGCAAAGTGTTTACTAACTTTGTATTTTTCCGGACTTGTACAGTTTCTGGGCAAGATTGTCAACCATTCTCTCCACGGCATCTCGACACGGCTGCAGCTCCTGCGGCGTGAAGAAGTCCCTCACGACGATGTAGCCCTGTCGCGAAGTAATACACATTCGAACATCCTCTTTCATATCATGTTGGATTCTTTTAGTTCAAAAAAGAATTTATAAAATGGTCAGGTTTGTATATAATCTGTATAATATACCAAATAGCAAAACACTGACAAAAAGATGTTTAATCACATTCTTATTAAGGCACGCTTTGACAATATGTTACAATGATATCAGGAATTTTTATATTCCATCTTTATGATGAATGGTTTGTTGGCTGATTTACGCCGTACTCAGAAATTTCCCAGCTTTATGACTGCGATCTGTAAATATTGAGTCTGGACCAGACGATCTAGTCATCAACAGCATGAGCATTGATTTACACACTTGGCCTCTCTTAACATGTGTCAGTCTAGCCAAGTTTGAAATACCGAACTATGGTACGACTGTATACGCTGTCCACGTGTCATATCAAATGTTCCCGAATAGGCCCAAATCTTTCATATGTCAAATGTGTCCACGTGTCATACCAAATGTTCCCGAATAGACCCACCTCTTTCATATGCCAAGTGTGTCCACGTGTCATACCAAATGTTCCCGAATAGACCCACCTCTTTGACATGTCAAATGTGTCCACGTGTCATACCACATGTTTCCAAATAGACCCACCTCTTTGATATGCCAAATGTGGTATGACAACATACACTGTCTTCGTGTAATGCCAAAAGGTTCCCGATTAGGCCTACTTCTTTGAAATGCCGAAAATGGTATGTCTGTGTAAGATGTCATCTTGTCATACCAAAACGTTCCCGAGTAGATCTGGCTTTCAAATACCGAAATGTGGTATGACATCATAAGCTGCCTTCGTATCATATCAAAATTTCCTCGACTAGACTTACCTCTTTGAAAAACTTAACAATTTCCTCATAGGGCAGTTGTCCCGGTTTCCGCTCCTTGACAGGAGGTGGCGGGGTGTTGAAAGGCTCGGGGTAACATTTGTCTGGGAGACCACGGGGACGAACTGAGTCAGCTGCCATATTTACAAAAGCCTGTCTGCGAGAAAATAAGTGAACTGTTTCGTGGAGAACAGATTGAGATAAACACAAGTCAGCTAAAGGTCAAGGTCACGTAAAGGTCATGGTCACTGCGATTAAGTATTTGATGGTCATGAGTTAATACGTGCGGATGAACAATACAATAGCCATAATATGAAGGTTGAAAGTGTCCCATGTTTGAGTGGATAACTGATAAAGGTTCAACGTCTCTCTCTACCGTAAATAGCTTTGTCACTGCAAAGGGAACAAAGAAGACAGACGTTTCTTTAAATCACTTACTGGTCGATGTGCTAGATTGGTTTTGCCTCTTATAATACACATGGGAAGATTAGATGCACAGGGACATGAGGTACGCGGGAAGATGAGGTAGATTGTGAGAGTTATATGTTAAGATGAGGCACATGGGAAGATGTGGTGTATCTAAAGATGAGGTATATGGGAAGATGATCTACATAGAAAGATCAGGTATATGGGAAAATGGGATAAATGGGAAGACGAGGTATATGGGAAGATGGGGTATATAGGAAGATGAGGTATATGGAGTTCAGGGAGTGTATAGGAAGATGGGGTATATCGGAAGATAAGGTATTTGAGAAGATGAGGTACGTGGGAAGATGAGGTACATGGGAAGATTAGGTATATGGGACGATGAGGTACATGGGGTTCATGAAGTATATAGGAAGATGGGCTATATATAGCAAGATGAGGTATATGGGAAGATGGGGTATATAGGAAGATGAGGTATATGGGGTTCAGGAAGTATATAGGAAGATGGGTTATATATAGGAAGATGAGATACATGGGAACATGGGGTATATAGGAAGATGAGATCCATGGGAACATGAGGTATATAGGAAGATGAGATACATGGGAACATGAGGTATATAGGAAGATGAGATACATGGGAACATGAGGTATATAGGAAGATCAGATACATGGGAACATGAGGTATATAGGAAGATGAGATACATGGGAACATGAGGTATATAGGAAGATGAGATACATTGGAACATGAGGTATATAGGAAGATGAGATCCATGGGAACATGAGGTATATAGGAAGATGAGATACATGGGAACATGAGGTATATAGGAAGATCAGATACATGGGAACATGAGGTATATAGGAAGATGAGATACATGGGAACATGAGGTATATAGGAAGATGAGATCCATGGGAACATGAGGTATAGAGGAAGATGAGATACATGGGAACATGAGGTATATAGGAAGATGAGATACATGGGAACATGAGGTATATAGGAAGATGAGATACATGGGAACATGAGGTATATAGGAAGATCAGATACATGGGAACATGAGGTATATAGGAAGATGAGATCCATGGGAACATGAGGTATATAGGAAGATGAGATACATGGGAACATGAGGTATATAGGAAGATGAGATCCATTGGAATATGAGGTATATAGGAAGATGAGATCCATGGGAACATGAGGTATATAGGAAGATGAGGTATATGGGGTTCAGGAAGTATATAGGAAGATGGGTTATATATAGGAAGATGAGATCCATTGGAACATGAGGTATATAGGAAGATGAGATCCATTGGAATATGAGGTATATAGGAAGATGAGATCCATGGGAACATGAGGTATATAGGAAGATGAGATACATTGGAACATGAGGTATATGGAAAGACGTAGGTTTCTGAAAACCAATTCTAACCCGGACCTCCACACGGATACGTGACTGACCACTATAACTGGTATTCTCAGATAGACAGTATGTCACTTTAACCAGGTAGTTTTAATAATCGTAGGATATAATGTCAGTCCTAGTTAGTGTCCCTTTACCAAACGTTTTTGAGTGATAACACGGCCAGGGAAACCAGAAATGGGCTTCATGCATTGTAGCCATATAGGGAGTCGAACCTGGATCTTCTACGTGACGAGCGAACGTGTTAAAAAGCTATGGGGAATAGGAGGATATCAATCCTATTTGCCCAGTTCATGATATCCCCATATCACCTGTGTGATATGCAGAGCAATTACTTGTAATATTTACAATAATATACCACAAAACACAAATGAATGTTTACACGCTTACTTTATTCACGTGCATACAACAACAATGTTGAGCATATGTCTGACACCATATCACTGAGCCGATGAATTAATAAGACACAAGACATAAATACACTATGAAACTTTACTCCCATATTACAAACAAACACACAAACTATTTACATATGAATTAAATTAGCATTTTTCAAATAACATATTATTGAAATTCAAATTTCAATGTCGCAATATTTACACAATCACAATTTGTTTGCATCATCAGCCTGATCTTTCGGTTTAACAAATGAACATTTACACCATAAAATGTTATTGGCTGTTAATATGTGAAACTCACAAAATATGTTCTGCATTGTTTAATTAAACTCGTACTCAAACACAGAATGTACCCATGCTGTTGATGGGTACCCGGTAGTATGAGATCGAGATTGCAATGTCTCGCACATTCCTGTGTTGTATTGGTGCTAGCACAATGGACTCCTTCATTTCTATTGCTATAGTTACTATTGTTGATCTGGTCCCTCTTGTACCCCTTCCCTTCTCAGGGAAATCCAGGGTCTGCAGCTGTATATATAGATGTTATATGTATAGGTACAATGCAGGCAAAAGAAAATATGCATTTCACTCAAATACTTCCAAAGCTATCATGCTGGAAACAGTGGACAAAGACTGCAAACTTCAGGTAATAATGAGCATAATCCGTCTATCAACATAGCGCCAAACTCCACACCAGGCATGCTTATAGCGCTAACAATGAATGGCACAGCACATTGTTACTCCGGAAAAGCCATACTGCCTGTTAGGTAAAAGTCTCTATAAGGTTAAAGTTACACGACTTATCCCACCGGGTACCCATTTTCTGTTGGGTGAACAACACAACTAGCATCAGTGTCACAAACGTCACATGGTGATTCCCAAGGTACAGTGAGTGACTGCGTTTAGTTGTTCGCAGCCTTCAGCAATATTCCAACGGGGAACACCAGAAATGGGCTTCACACATTGTACCCATGTAGGGAAACGAGCCTGAGTCTTCGATGTGACGAGCAGACGCTTTAACAACTAGGCTACCCTCCCACGTCCCCAAGGTATAAGCTATACTCTGACAATTCACAGTTCAGTATAAGAGACTCTGGACGCGGACAAGTATCGTTTATCACGTAAATATCTCTGTAAGGCGTGCTCCTTCTTCAAAGTCCAACATGATTATTCACATTTAAAGTATCCAGGTCTGGCGAAACCAGGCGGCCATTTGTACTCAGGGAGAGATAACTCACATGGTATGCAATGGACGCTACAAGAAGGACAAAACGTCCATTGTATGGCATTATAAAGCTCCAGTCGGGTTCAGATCAGGTTTCTTTTGTCTCGTTCCGTGCCGTCAGGATCCTACGTTAATAATGCTGATGGTTTCAGAAAGACGAATACGGTCCGAGAACGTGAGACTTCTCCCGTCGTATACCCTGAATACTGAAGCTGGGACCGTGGGGCCGCGTGCAGGACGTCGGGGTGTATGATCCAGGGCCAGGTGTGTCTTCTGAAGAAAAGAAAAGAACTGTTGTGATACTTAATTTTTTTTTAGGTTATTTTACACTGTATATTCCTCTCATGAATATAATTGGCCTATCGGTAATCCAGTATGGAGCAGACAATGCAGTGATCAGGAGCCTGAATATGGACAAGGGACATACATCAACCAAGACAGTGCGTCTGACCACCCGATCCCGAGAAGCATGGGTTGATGAAGACTCGTCATCGCTTCAAGTGATTAATTACAACTGACAAAGCACAGCGAGGTTTGGACAAAATATTAGCCAAGAAAGTGAGTCTGACCACCCGATCCCGAGAAGCATGGGTTGATGAAGACTCGTCATCGCTTCAAGTGATAAATTACAACTGACAAAGCACAGCGAGGTTTGGACAAAATATTAGCCAAGAAAGTGAGTCTGACCACCCGATCCCGAGAAGCATGGGTTGATGAAGACTCGTCATCGCTTCAAGTGATAAATTACAACTGACAAAGCACAGCGAGGTTTGGACAAAATATTAGCCAAGAAAGTGAGTCTGACCACCCGATCCCGAGAAGCATGGGTTGATGAAGACTCGTCATCGCTTCAAGTGATAAATTACAACTGACAAAGCACAGCGAGGTTTGGACAAAATATTAGCCAAGTATCGTTTGATATCAATCATATGAACACGAGTCCGTAATACTTTAGACTCTGAAGCTATTTGGTTATGTTTCCCATTGCTACACATTCACTGGATTATCACTGGACAATCTCCCAGTAATCCAAATCCTGTTTATAGTGCTGTCTTTGTACATTAATCCTACCTTGGGTATATACATCAGCAACAACTCCACATGTACATCGATTATTCTGATGAAGCTGCGAGATGTCTCCCCAGACAGTCGTCATGAATAACATTATCCGTTAAAAATACTAGGTTCGAAATGTTGAAAAAAATAACTGTACCCTACCTGAACAATCGTCTTTTCAGTTACCAAAAAACATATATTATCAAGCATGAGGTGTAAAATATATTTACTTTTATATGTAAAACACAATTCAGTTGTGGCTTTGTTTATTGCCATCTAATGCTCAACCAATCATTTTTCCCTTGGTTGTCAATCATCATACTTTCTGACATTATAAAATATGCTATTTCACGAGGTCAAATCATGTTTTTAACAAAATACATATTACCCCCGGAAGACCAGAGTATTGTGCCCTCCCGCCTGAACTGGTGACTGTAGGCTGGGTGCCTCCTGAACAGAGCTCTGTCCGCGTGATGAGTGTCATACTCCCCCGGAGACGGTTCCTTGTCGGACCCTGAAATGATGTATGTTATATTCGTTTGGATCAAAATAAAATGATCATGATAATCAAAGCTAAATACAATGAGACGTGGTTGTGGCGAAATTGTAGGGACATACGTTAATATACTGAACAGCAAAAGAAACACATTTGTAAAGATGTAAATAGAATACATAAACATGAACGCTTACTTTTAACAGATATCTTAAAAAACTTTCTTTTTGCTGTTCAGTATACTTCGACTTATCACAGCCGAACAATTATGACGAAATGTATAATACGTAGCGACATTTCGAGACAACCGGTAGTTCGACGCGTCGGACTGTATACTTGAATAACGAGTTGCGGTTACATTGGAACAATAAAAGTGACACACTTAGAATCAAAACGTAAAATAATGGCAACTTTTCCCCCATTATTTGTGAGGGTCCAAACAAAAAGTCTCCTGAAGAAAGTCTCCCACATTAAATTCTGATATGTCAGTTTCTCATCTAACCACATCAATGAAGGAGTCCAGCCTTACGAAATTATTAGTTTCCACTTGCTACAAAAATGGCTTGAAATTATTGTGAACATAAAGCCTTAAATTTAATGAATGCTCTCTTTAGTTAGAACTCATTCACTGTGTTTTTCAGACGATTGAAAAAGCTAATCCTTCTGTTATTATTTTGTGAATATTTTTATCTGGGTTTTTTTCAGACGTGTGTGGTCATACCTTGTTTCATAACGGAGAAGTCGCCTTTCCTCCCCATAGAGTAAGACGGGGACTCCGGCATAGTCCTCTGTCGTGGTCCAAGCAGCGAGCGTTTCTTATACAGGTTTGGCGTCGGCCACTATACACATATGGAAAACGTTAGTTTCTGAGCGCCATTGTTGATATTCACCTGGGTTTGCAAGGTGTTAAACAGTAACACACGCATCAGTGGGTTCGAGTGAATGATTGTTGCATATCGTCGCATAGCCATGCGTCCAAATATGTTAAACATGTCAGTAAAGGTAGATGTTGTCGAAGCTTTTATCTCACTTATTAATTTAAGAATGAATGAGTGAGTGACTTTAGTTTTACGCCGCTGTATTCCAACAACATCACAACAGGGACACCAGAAATGGGCTTCATACAATGAACACAAGTGGGGAATCGAACCCAGGTCTTCGGCGTGACGAATGAATGCTTTAATCACTAGAATACCCATCCGCACAATTCATTTAAGAAAAGGACGACGACTAATAAAGGCGACGATTGAAGGCTGTATATGAACCTGCCCAAAACACGAGTGGCGTTGTTTAAATACCCTTAATGGTGGTGTGAAACAATTCTTTATATACACAATTACAACCGTTTGTTTAGCAGTGCCATACATGTGTGTACATATGGACGAGGAGCGGTTCGTTAATCAGCACATTCCATAATACAGACATCACTTAATCCGGAAACAATTTAATGTAGACATTAATGCGGACATGCGTCGGACAAGACATTTCAATCTGGACTTTTTTGGCATACAATTGTTTATATAGACATTCAACAGCTGTTATTATAGTAGATTTTTTCTACTCACCGTCCCGTCACTGACGAAGTCCACCTTGGTGTGCCATACATGGGGCGTCTGGAACCAGGTCTTCGCCCAGGACGTTCTCGATCCCCCTTCTGTAACGAAACGAAATGACCTCATTAGTGGTGTTATCTGATACTGACTTCCTCGGAGACAACACATGGCAGGGTGTGAACTTTATTGATGTCCATGCTTAATTGTGAAAAATACATTACAGATGAATTTGTTTCCTCTTTGTAAAGTTATGAGAATACAATTTATTACCTCTTACCTACAGTCTAAGTATTTATCCTCAGTACTTTTCGTCAGGCTCCACTACTGAGTCTAACGAAACCTTATGGGAGGTCGCGTCAGGTAAGCTTTGAGATTGACCAATCAGAAAACAGCTTACCAAATCGCGGAAGTGGATATTCGCACATGCCTTTTGAACTTTTTATCTCGAAAAGGTTAGAACCTGAACGATTCCGAATGCTATTTAGCGTATGATCCCACACGGCGCACGTTACAACCATGACAACGTCGAGTAAACAGTCGCTAAAATTGTGTTTTGGGCAATATTCAAGGATGTCATCCTGCGGAAATATTAGCTAATGGTAACCATATCAACAGAATCCCAAAAGCGTATATACTGCAGGTCAAATAACTGCGTTATATGCTGATTTTTGTTTGTGGACAGACCAGTCTTCTTAAATGCGAGCGAAGCGAGCAATGATTGGCAACGTACGTTCCTCGCTTCGTTTCGAAAAATATTTTTCATGCCAAAATAAAATATTGCCACCATCAAAACTATACACTAATTTCTTCACTGGGTTGTGCTTTCACATTTCCAACCCCATGTTCAACCATTACTCACGTGAAATATCTTTTATTCAACATTTTAAGAATATAACTCGTGGTATATCAGACCGTTCTTCGCCTCCATTCACCCTTCCAGCTTCCGGTTCAACGGAGTAAAGGAACAGGAGGGTATTATTCCATATGGAATACTTGCAGTTACCTCCCCTGTTTCATTCGCCCATTACGCCAGAAGTGTTTTTATGTGGAAAAAATATTACGAAAATTCTACCAATAGAGACAACAGATAAGGTAAATAAACACCAACAGGTTCATGATAAAATTAGGCAATATGGTATTTCTTTTTGATTTCTACTTATTCTTGTTCCGTCACTCCGTTCAGCAGGAATTTGGCAGGGGTGATGGAGGCGAAGAACGATCTGAATACCACGAATGGCGCCTAAAATGTTGAATAAAACATATTTCATGTGAGTAAATATTAAACATGGGGTAGGTAATCTGAGAGCACAACCAAGGGAGGAAATGTGAGTGTACCTTTGACGGTGGCGCTTTTTATTTTGACATGAAAAATATTTTTAGATCGAAGAGAGGGAAGTACGTTGCCAACCTTTGCTCGCTTCGCTCGCATATAAGAAGACTTGTCTTATTCTCTATGCAGCACTTTACGCTACATTTTGCCTGTGCTCCGATCCCTAAGTAGTAGCCGTTGTCTGATCTATATAACCGTCTCGCTATTGATTGGACGGTCATAGGGTTTGTTAGACTCAGTGGTAGAGTGTCACGAATAACACTGAGACTAAGTATACTAAGACTGCTTACTCAATTATCCATAGTTTACATATCTAAGCGTTTATTTGATATTTTTCACCCTGTGTCAAAACATTTGATGTGGATGTAGTTCGGTGCACGGGCCAGCATGTTCCGCCGCTGCGGTGCCACAGACAGAAACAGCTAACAGTTCGTGAAACACAGGGGTAAGCCGTGTCCATGCTCAACCGGAAGTTGGTCGCCATCCACTATCATTTCCTAGATAGACAGTCGACTCCGGTAGAGAGTGAGTCACGGTTGAGCATGGACAAGACTTACCTCCTGTGGAATACATCACTTGTAAACTGGGACATCACATCTAAGGATACATGTTTTCTAAACAAATCTGTAAACCTTATTACAGTTTCGGACGAAACCTCACGATCCTTCTGTCCCCAATTTCACAAGTAAGGATTAAAATTTTGCATCGAGAACATTTACCTTAATTTTTAGTCTTGAATATTATTTCAACACTTCGAATGAATGTTAGAAAAAGAAGAGAAGGTTAACACAACTTAGTTTTCTAAACTCCACCGAGTTTGATTCTCAGCACCGGTACAATGTGCAAGTTTCATAGTCTCTGACGCTGTGATACTGCTGTTGATCACTGGATTGTCCCAGAGCTGAGCTATTGCTGAATGCGGAGCTAAACAACAAACACGCAAATCGCGATAAACAATTAAAACACTAATCGTGATCAAACATGTTTGTACCTCTCTCCGGCGAACACCTAGCTCCAAATGTCCAGGCTGGGGCGTTAGTTTCATTCAGTGGCTTGTTCCGTGGGGAGTAGGTCCACGGGGAGGGACCCTCCATGTCCACTTTAAGAGGAGGACGCGAGTTGTTGGCTTCTTCCCAAGTAATTACCTTCGTTGGACGGCGAGGTTCCTCATAATACAAACTCGGCGTTGCGCTGATCGTTTTGGATCTGAAAAAATGTTCAAATACATAACAAAATAGGGACGACAAAACTTTATGGATCATTAACTTCTTTGTTTAAAAGTGTCGGCGTTTGTGTATAGATTTTTATACTGTTTTCAAGCGCCACTCAAACAAATACATGTATAACAGGATGTCCCTTCGCCAAAACTTCATGACATTAACATGAATATTAACAAGTAAATAACTACCTTATTGGCCACGGCTTTGCCCTCAGTGTTAGTTCAAGAGGAGGTAACATGACGAAGTTGCTCATGTAGCCAGCTTATACCTGTTTTAAACTTTGCACGAGATATTATGCCGGACACAATTAAATTCCTCAGCCAACTGTTCCGGAACCCAAACGCTCGCGTTGTAGCGATATCAGCGTTATAAATGACGGCGCTGACGCAGCGAGTTTGTTAAAGAAAATACAACATTTGTAAAGGTTGTGTTCGTTTTTAGATCCACTGTCGATTTATCAAGATGAAGAGATAAACGTAGGTATTTTATCTTATTGCCGTTGAAGAAAAGAAAACATGCAACAATCAGATTCATTTATCTCGAGCAACTACAGATTGAAAAGTGTTGGGTTTTATATATGGAGCGGTAAGCAGAGTGACCGACTTGTAAAGCCACTTTCGGAGAAATGGAATCTGTCTTAGGAGACAATGGAATCTGTCTTAGGAGACAATGGAATCTGTCTAAAAAGACAATGCAGACTTAATGTTCTCTGACGTGTTTGTTTTTCTTTAGATGATTGTATAAACGTGTGACGAATTTTAATGGAGTTTTTGTAGAATCTACGAAAGCCTTTAGAGCCATGCGGGTTTTCTTTATTCTTTTCTCTGAAATTTCAAGATACAGATTTGAAATTTCAACATGCTAATTTGAAATTTCAAGATGCATATTAAGTTGAAATTTCAAGATCATTATTTTTATTTTTTAAAAAGTTAAAAACGAATGGCACTAAAATTAGTGTGTACTGCAAGAGACGATAATAATACAAGACGGCACTGATCTTCAAGGATAGCTTTTTTGTAATTTTACAAGTTTACTTTTTATGACAAGAATCGGGAGAGAAACACGACTTAATGTTCTCTGGTGTTTTTGTTGCAGACATTTGTACTAATGTGTGCGGAATTTTAGTGGACTGTTTGTAGAGTCTACGAAAGCCTTCAATGGCCATGCGTTGTTTCCTCTGGTATTTCAAGATACAAAGTTCAAATTTCAATGTGCTAATTTTACATTTTAAGATGTAAATGTTCAAGATACATATTAACTTTTGAAATTTCAAAGTAAGAAGTAGAAATTTCAAGACCGTTATCTTGGAATTTCAGCTTAATATTTTGAAATATCTGTTTTGTACCCTGAGATTTCAATAAAGATTTTTTTATAAAGGGCACTAAAAGACTTCCGTATGAACGTGTACTGAATAAGATGATATTCATCCATAATAGGAATCAATAAGAAATCTTTCATACAGTCTTACTCACTTCGGGGCCATGGTAACAGTAGCAAGCCGAATAAATCGAGGAGGCACTCGACTCCGTGTCACCTGCTTGTGTTCGAATCCTCTCGGCGCGTTCGGAGCTTGTAGACTTTGAATGTGCGCATGCGCTGACCGTATCAATGGCAGACGACTTGGAGGTATGGTTGACGTGGTTGGGTAGCTGACAGACGACGTAGGTGTCTTTCTTCTGTACGGTTTACCATCGGCAGAACTTTTTTCATCATGTCTCATTTCATCAGGTGTATTTGGTGCAGTCTCGACAGCCACCATTGTCCTCGAGTCATTAGCCGTCTCCCTCACCGCACCACCGAGATTAATTTCAGGCATACTTTCTTTAGCTCCCCCTGACTGATTTGATACAGGGACGCTTTCTGAACCGTTTGTTGTATGTTCCTCAGAAGAGCCATTTAGTGATGGGGCATTGTTCTCCAGAATAGTGTCGGTGTCTCCCACAGCTGGCACAACCACAGGAGGCATCCCCTTAGAGTCACCAGAACCCGATGTGTCATCACTGATGTCTTTTCCGGGCGACCTGGCTACATTTGATTTGTCACCCGCGGGAGCATCTTGTGTCCCAATTATAGTATCTTGCCTGTTTCCTGGATCGGCAAGACTTTGACCTTTACTCTCATCCTCACCAAACACTTGCTTTCCGGGAGCGTTCTCCACAGCAGACTGACCGGTACTGTCCTGATGATGTTGCTGAGAGGTATTCAGCGTCACTTCGACTACAATCTGTCCTGTGTTCCTTGTGGTGTCATCATGGGTCGTTCCAACACCGTTCGGGACATCACCAGTGACGGTCTCTTCCGTGTTTACCGACGACATCGTACCCCCTTCTCCTCAGATGACGCCTCACGGTGATGGTGTTGCCATGGATATTCACCTGATAAAACAAACAGGAAATGCTCATCAGGGGTGTTTTTGTTGAAGGTTTTGTATTTGCTTTATTTTTTTATATCTGGTTTTAATTTGTTGGTTCAATGGTTCAGTATTGTGCAATTTGTAAAGGGTCATTCGTGATACTGCAGAAATAACGCTAGTATGCATAAGGGAAGCAGCTTTTGCCTTGCCTCTGTTTTCCATCATATTAAATTATAGGGGTTACGAATGACACACATTTAATTGTCAAAAAACACGTATATGGGAACACAAGGTGTGAAGCAGTTGCACATTGCATCACGACTATATATACTCTGTGTGTGTGTGTGTGTGTGTGTGTGTGTGTGTGTGTGTGTTGAGCAATAATTTATAAAATATGTT
Source organism: Haliotis asinina (assembly GCF_037392515.1). Classification (NCBI taxonomy): domain Eukaryota; kingdom Metazoa; phylum Mollusca; class Gastropoda; order Lepetellida; family Haliotidae; genus Haliotis; species Haliotis asinina. Next base: position 48,480,865 of record NC_090281.1, read on the forward strand.
CTAAAACTGTTTCCTTCAAGACTGTTTCTTTTGAATTTATATCAGTGTGCTGACTTCGTGTGATACATTTGGACCATTCTTGAAAAGACTATTGTTCCAAGTTGATAATTGCAAGAACAAGTACTGCTATACCACATCGGAAAGGAAATTCTGGTTATTTGTTCTGTGTCATGTATCGCAGCTTGTCATGCAGAATGTACCTTAGAATGGAGCATTTACCCAATGCTGCATTGTTTACTCATAGAGACGAATAAAGGAACATATGAAAGTACAAGTGTTCCGTTATTTATTCCAAAAATTGCTCCCACGGTGCAATACATACCTTGTAATGAAACCTGGAAAAGAATAAAGGAATACTTGCACTTTCATGTGTCCCCTTTTTTGTACTGAAAAAAGAACTCTGGACCTATCCAGCCTTATCGAACGTGTCTGTGTGACAAGGGTTAGGGTTAGGGTTAGGGGTAGGGTTAGGGTTAGATGCCAACAGTTTGAGGAAACGACCCAAGCCATCTATCGGTCTGATATACATAAACCTACATCCTGTTTTCAGGGTCTATTCAAGGTGAACGATGCTGTCAAATTAAAGAAACTGGTTTTAAATTACTTCAGCTGCATAAACACCTTAAAGGTCAAACTAGGCAGTTATTGGGGGAAATGAGATAAAACACTGATATCTTTATATGGATCGCAGCTGCTGACAGAATGTCTTAAGTAAGAATCTTTCAGGTGAAAGATAAAGTCCCAATATGGACTCTTCCTGGTGTTTACCAAGATGACTTGATACGACTGAGATGCTCCGACTGATTATTCCAGCAATCCACCCAACTGTGCTATTTAATTCTGTCAAATATAATACCGATCTTAAATGACACGTCTTCTTATGTAACTAAAAATGCTTTATGGTTCAACTTCTTTATTCTCGACCTCTTCTCATGCATTGTGAGGTCAATACACGGAGACGTCACTACGTGAGGGGGTCGACATACACACACTTAATGTGGCCTTTGTGTTGTCGTTCAGAGAGGTAGACGAGCTTATCATGTTATTCAGTGTTATTGACAGTGACGCTGACGCTTATTCAAAGGAAATCATTGAGAGACCATTCAGATACACAACACTGGGGATTACATTAAATCCCACATACAAAACCTAGGTTTATATTATTCACATAACGCGACCGAGCAGGTGTTTTTCTTTTGAACCCTGCTCGTCTGACCTTAATCAGTTGTTACCCAGTTATATACCTGTATGTATGTGTGTGTGTCTGTGTGTGTGTGTGTGTGTGTGTGTGTGTGTGTGTGTGTGTGTGTGTGTGTGTGTGTGTGTGTAAGTGTAAGTGTGAATATGCGGGCTCATATGCGTTGTGTATGCGTGTGTGCTTGTGCGGGATCTAGCGTGCCGATCTGACCTGTCTAGTCGCTAGGGGGTTGCTGGTAACTTACAATGATTCCTTGGTACGCGAAGACCGATACCGGAGGTTGTATTTTAGACAATATATAGACAGTGGTGTGTTGGTTAGTGGTTAAGCGTTCGCTCGTCTCGTCGACGACCAGGGTTCGATTACCCAGACGAGCATGTGTGTTTGAAGCCCATTTCTGGTTCTAAAAGTGGTGTAAATCTTCACCCACCCACTCACCAGAAATAAGCTTCACACATTGTACCAATGTGGGGAATCAAACCCGGGCCTTCAGCGAGACGAGTTTACGCTTTAACCCACTGCCCCTGCTTAACACACAATAATTACTGTTTAGCAGACACTGATTACCATTGAACAGACAATGATAAGTATAGAACCATGTCTGTTTGGGGTACAGATTAATTTCACGTTAAAGAAGTAAATCAAATAAAGTGAAAATAACATTGCGAATCCTCATACATTTACCTTGCTAGTTAAACATTTAACTCTCAGAATTCATAGGTACGTTTTCACTAAACCAGACTATACCTGTCAGGGATTTTCGTCAGAGTGAGTGAGTGAGGTAGGGAGGGTGGGAGATAATGAGGGTGATATTCAACTCGGCAACATTTCAACCTTATTGACGTGGGAACAATACATACATAAACAAAGTGTACATTTAGACAATAAAAACCCGTCGACAATTGACATTAAGACATTTAGAATAGCACACAAAAGTTTAAATATCACACTTAAAACTACCTCATTACCATGAAAGGAAATCCCAAAACAGAGTGCTACGATAGACAAAGTAGCTATGGAGGTAAACACACATTCGGATAAAAGAGAATGAGTTTTTTTGTTATGTTTTTGACATGCAACATGTTCATAAACACCAAAACACCAAACAAATACAAAATGCCTACGACAGCAAACTAAATACCTTCGAAGTATTTTGAGAGATATTCTACAGACCAAAACATATGAAGTACAATATTCTGGCAAACAATGCACCAGACCCACGAAGATCCGAGTTAGAACTGATTTTCAGTAAGATGCAACAAACGGGATCAGGTCAGGTTCGCCCACTTGGTTGACACATGCCATGTCATATTCCATTTGTGCAGATCGATGCTCATGCTGTTGATCACATGACTGGCTGGTCCAGACTCGATTATTTACAGACCACCGCTATACAACTGGAATATTGATGCGTCTGGTGTAAAACTAAACTCACTCACTGGTACGCCAGTACAGCTGATTTGTGAGATATAGTGAAGTTAAGTGACCTCCATTTCATTTCTTAAGGAAGTATATGTGATTTTAGGTAAACGGTAAAATTAGCCTTCTTATTACTGTTTTTCACCAAGACAATAATGTTATTTGTAAACACGTTTTTGAAAATTATACTTAAAAATCCATGACATGCTGTTTCGTGAATTTTAAAACAACACTACAGTTGGTCTACATGCTTAGAACTGAGAGGGTATTTTAAGCAACTGAGTATATTTGGTCTCTGACCTAAACGACGGGACGAAACTGTTAGCTGAAAAACTTATTACCCATTTGGCAATAACACCCCACTTTACATTACAAACACAGTTAGTGCTCCCGTGCATAAACTGTTGATATAGGAAGTTAGGCGTCCACAATCGATACGGTCTGCTCGAGACGGCGGAAAATGACAAGCCGCAATCTCCGCGGAAGGGGTGATTACACGCGTTCGAACATTTATTGAGTCAGGACAATCGATCTATCGATTACATTGGTTATGGTGACAGGACATATATGTATTCATATGACTGTATTGAATCAAGCTCATGCGTGTATATGATATTGCGGGTATGTATAACGCAGTTACAACCGGTTTATCGACAATGCTCACCACTTGGAGTTGATGTCAAGAATTGTTCTAACTTGTGATTTAGACATAACGACCGATTATATCAAATGTTCCGGGAGAGTGAGATGCATGTAGAATACAAAAAGATCTAGGTGGACAGGTGGTTAGAACAAAGAAAGAAATCAGTTCAATTTGACAAATATAATTGATTGAAAATATAATAAGATGGAAGAGAAAAAGGAGGGACAATCATTGGATGGGGAGAGGGGGAGAGAGGGGGAGAACAAGAAACTAAGGACACTGCATAGACTGCATATACTGATAGATAGATAGATAGATAGATAGATAGATAGATAGATAGATAGATAGATAGATAGATAGATTCCCAAAGAACAATGAAATTATATTTCAAGCATGTATATCACCTTGGCACCCGTGCAATACGCGATATGTACACCGACTACTATATAAGTACAGCTAAGTTAATATGCTCATTTTAACTGTAATATTTATACACCGTGTTCTCTAAAGTATCCCACTCCAAAATCACATGAATTATAACACCTACCTTGCATTGCAAATAAACATTTGGACAAATACGATTTATGATCACCCGCAAACTCTCACCTACCTCTGCATAAACACTTCATAAGACTGGTGTTTGTTTCCGTTATGTATATCGACTGTCACTCACTCCACGACCGCCGCCATTTTGTTACTAACGACGCCACGTGTTGTCAGGGTCCTCGCCTTATCACGGTTGAATCCGCGATTAGACGACGCTTGTTCCTTGATAAGCCCCCTTGTTCTGACCTCTGTCCCTCGTGGGTAACGAGATCGGTTATTGAAACTCTAATCTGTACCTGAGCGTGATCAAGCGGATTTAAACTCTGTTAAGATCGATTTCAAATAACTGACGTTTTTTTCGGATAGTAACGGAAAATAAATGGGAAAGTCATCTTGGTCCCATGCAAAATCATATCTCAATGATGAAACTTTTTTTGTTTTTGCTTTGAAATTTATTCTGAAATCCAGGCACGACATTTTTTAAAACCAATACCTTAATAAATTATCATTTGATAAAAGAGTGATTCTGAATTCTGTCTAAAATTGATATTGAAAAAAGTGTCTCCAATAGCTAGCTTTAAACGTGACTTTAACCAGAAGTTTATAATATACATAAAACATGTATATTACGATTTTTTAAGTTATGAAAACATGTTTGAGTACATCAAGTTGTTATTTAAAACGTGACTCCGTTCACTTGTTACGGCATGTGAGGCTTGCCCGTGAGCGCTTGTGAGTGAGTGAGTGAGTATTTTTTTACGCCGCTTTTATCAATATTCCAGCAATATCACGGCTGGGGACACCCTGGCCTCAGAGTCAGGCACCTAATCGCCAGCAGTTAAGGCCGCCCAGACCACTAGAAAGCGAAACTGACTAGGTGCCTGACTCTGAGGATGCGGGTTCGAATCCAGGATGGGACTCAACCAAAAAATTTAAAGTACTAGAATTTGTACCAAGAAAGTGAAATCCCAAATATGACCTATGTTGCATTTGACCACTTTCTAAATGGCAATCGTGTAATCATGTTTGTTTGTTTGTGTTTTTGTTTTTGTTGTTGTTGTTGTTGTTGTTTTTAAAGTTTCGGACCTGTCAATTTGTCTGTATGAAATCGGCCTAAACCTTCGCAACTGTGACCGCAGTCTTTGTTGACACTAGGCTTAGCTGACTGAGCCAACAAATGTTGCGGGTAAATTTTTGTGAACAAAATGCATAACTCCAAGACAAGGAACGTTTTTCTGAACATAAGGCTCGGCTAATGCAGGGTTATAGTGTAAGGGGGACAACTCCTTCAGTCCTTCAGCAATGTTAACATATGTTCCATAAAACTACACAACGGTGAAAGTAGTGAGCTGCAAGCGTGGTGACATCTTCTATTACTCACCTGACAGTCGACAAATATTCTTTCAGGGCTCATAACTTGCAGACAAGACGGGTAAAATAAAGTACAGATCGAAATGCATATTACCGTCATAAAAGTCCCCCACGGCCAGTGGAAATGTTTTACAGCTGTAGCTTGTCCAGAACCGGGTGTGGAGGGTGGAGGATCTGTGTTTTAATTCGAGGGATATAGTAGCAACCAGGTGTGAGGAGTTATTTTCAAGTCTCAATAAACACTTTGTATAACCTAGTTCAGTTTTCTTTTCTGAGTAGCCTGGGCGAGAGTGGACATCCCAGTAAGATGTTGGAAATTATGCGCGACAACAGTATCCACGTTTTGCTAATCCGTGATTGTGTCCTTGTGATTTTTATGCATTTCGGACGCTGGAGAAAATGCACTGTTTTGTCCACTGATTATGGTATGGACAATTAATTTGTAACACACTAACTAAATAACTTAATAAATACAGCTTTACTTTAAACATTAGCAATCGTATGTGTATTTTCAATGTTTATGTGAAGCAACCCGCCTCGTTATAGCGAGAGCAAATATTTCATTTTGTTAAATAATGTATGTAAATGACATGCACCAGTTTTATATATTTCCCTAGTGGGTCGCACTGATGTATACGACTTCATTTGAGAGTAGCTTCCCTTTGTTATGAGCTCATCGCTTGATTAACTGGTATCGCTTCTTACATGCGGCTGCACGCTAACTTAATTAAACACAAGCCAAAGAAAACCCGGAGCCAGGTTCGCGCAAGATGTCGCTCGCCCAGGATGAGGATATCGTTGTAACTTGTCAACTTTGATTCTGTCAAAATTCGATGAAATAACGAATTAATGCCTGCCTAAATGGTTGTTTCAGACTCAATCCTCTTTCCTCCTTCCAACATGAAGGTGCGAATTACAAGTTTAGATGGAAGGGATTACTTGGCCGACCTTCATCCTGAATGGAGTGTTGATAAAGTGAAAATCATGTCGCTAAGTCATTTCTTCAACCCAGCTGAAAGCATGAAAACTTCACTGTACCACAAACTGGTGCATGTAAGATCTGGTAAAGTGCTTGATGAAGAACGAAGCCTGGCGCAGGAAGGTATCAGGGATAACGGTGAGGTTACAGATCAGCGCTATGCATTTGGCCCAAAGGTTATGTACAAAATAGGACTGAAGCCTCAGTTAAGGGATCGTCGTAATAATAATAATAATAATAATAATGATAAATTTTTATACCGTGCAGTATTTATCTGACAAGTTGCTCACTGGATGCTCTAATCAGAATCTCATTATAACAACCCCAGATAACCCAAGCTGCCTGTGAGGTGCGAGAAGGTTAATAGTCACATGACTGGGTATCCATTTTCTGAAGCAGTGTTGATCAAACTCACTTGCCTAAGGTGAGAACACATGTATCACAAGTGCGTTGTTGCTCTAGCAGACATCCTGCCAAACACGGTTACTCATCTAAGGACTTTCTGACGATGAATGACAGAATATGATGGCGATGCATGGTCATGTCTTGACTGCATAGCACCACATCACGACTCGGAGCTCTTGGCTATATATATGTACTCCAGGTACATTTCTGAATCCAGAAATATGTAAACATACCAGGTACACTAAACAAGAGACAAGTCCATATTCGGCAACAACAACAAAAATATGTAGGTAGTTGTGTCCAGTAAACTGATTGCAAGTCTAGGGGTTAGTTTTGTGTGCCAGAGAAAACCCTGCTGTCAGCTTGCTGACTTTGTTCACCTCTTTGGTCATAAGGACAGTTCACCAGATTTGAAGGTCTGGGATTCAAGTCTCATCATTGAACACCGACATGCAACTGACTATCATCCTGAATGTTAAATGTTATGATGAGATGGGGGATGGAATCTCATTATACCCAACCCATGAAGATACGAATAGAAAAGGTCTTCAGCCACCTATGCTTACAAATTACGACTAACAGGATCGGGTGGTCAAGCTCGTTGACTTGGTTGAAACATTTCATTGGTTCCCAGTTGAACAGATCGATACTCATGCATCATGGCTTGTCTGGTCCAGACTGGATTATTTACAGACCGCTGCTATATAGCTGAAACATTGCTGAGTATGACATAAAAATTTACTCACTCATTCACTTACTCTTTACAATTCCAGTGCTCCCGATAATATTTCTTCATCAGGAGTAGGTACTCGTTATTTTTTCAATACAAGAGTACTGGAAAAACATGAGCGTACAGTGAGAGTACTGAATAGCTTTTGATTGGGTATCAGTAATCTTGTAGTCCATTCATATATGCACCACAGCATTGCTATTCTTTTGTATACAGGACAGTAAACAATAAAACAATATTTTCTTCAGATAATACCAGTGTATGAAACTCCTTCAAAAAGACAGGAAGCGTACAGGGCTCATAACTAAAAAATGTTATCGTACCTATTATCTTGTAACCAGCCCTGTATTGAGATATAGTGTTAAAAGAAAGTAATTTATGAATTACTTATATTGAGGTAAAATTAAACATGTGCAAAAACAACTTTAATAAAACCATGACTTGGTGGTCACTGTTAACTGATTCAGTGTCACTGCCATCAGAAAAGAATTGCATTATTCATTGGCTGAAAGCATTCTCTAGACCAATCACATTTAAAGTTAGATGGGATAGGTTGATCTGTTGAAGTTACGGTTTGATTGATCATGAACTATACAGACATCATCTTGTTACCACAGTTCTAGATTATTTTCTCAGTAGTTCCCATAGTCAATGACACGGTCAAATATATACCCTTGGAAAGTTGTAAGTCCGCCATCTAACAAGCAAGCAGTGGGCCGCTGGGCAGACTATATTTCATACACTAATAATATGCCTGTAAGTGATTTTATGACTGTACACCATTGCTATAGTGGGTTTTTTTTTTTCAAAAGTATTTTCCACCATATCATGCGTATATTTCATCTGTATATACACTATACACTAATGCAGCCCTTATCTGGAACCCTATCAGTGGCCCAATGGCGATTCTGACAGAATGGGGAGTGGAAGGCCTAAACAGCATTGTTTTGTTTTCAGATGAGCTGCTTCTTTTGAAAAGGCGACTTCCTCCATCTCCCTTTGATGGACCTGAGAAGGCCAAGGTGGGGTGTGTCTACATGTACGCTAGAATTTATGCATGATATATGTAATCATGCAGCGATACATAACATGATACAAAACAAAGTATTTATATATTTAAATTCAAATATGTTTGATAAAGTATCACAATTACCAATACTATGATGCACAGCACTAGTTCAGACTATATGTTGGATGGATGGTTCAGTCTTCAAAGTGTAAGAGTGGTTCAGACCACAGGCTATATGGATGGTTCAGACTACAGGTTGTATGGAAGGTTCAGTCAACAGGCGATATGTATGGTTCAGACTACAAGGTGTGTGGATGGTTCAGTCTACAGGTTGTATGGATGGTTCAGTCTACTGATTATATGGATTGTTCAGTCTACAGGTTATATGGATGGTTCAGACTACTTGAATGGATGTTTCAGAGTACAGGGTGTATAGATAGTAATGTGTACGCGATATCACTGTTTCAGGCTGATGGCAAGAAGGACATGGATATGGAGACCATTAGACGTATGACAGCAGATGTGCCCAAGTCCACATGTGAAGCAGCAGATGACTCGTCTGATCCTGCTGTTGATGTAAGGCCATGGTCTTATTGTCATCAACACAAATTGTCATGTTTCTTGTCATACAGATTATCAGACCTATTGTCAGACCTATTGTTGAAACATTTGTCATACTTATTGCCAGACCCCTTGCCATGCCTGTTATTATACCTGTTGTAAAATCTCTTGTGTGACCCGTCGTCAGACCTATTCTCAGACCTTTTGTCAGACCTATTGTCATGATTATTGTCGGACCTCTTAGTCTTATCAGACCTATAGTTGGACCTGTTGTCTTACCTATTATTGGACCTATTGTCATACCTGTTATACCTATTGTCTGATCAGCATGTGTTGAAAATTATTTAAATGTTGACATTGTTAAAGCTGGTTAATGTGATTCCCTTCTGTTTGAAAATATCTTGTCTAAAGAATGACTGAGATATTCCAGAAGTCGGTAAGGAAGCTGCATGTGGTTTTTTTTCATGCATTATTGTTTGATTTTCCCGCCTGCCTATAAATCAGATAATTCTGAGGATGTGACTTGGTACAGTTCCAGACAGAGCTACGTCGTATCCTGATTTCGTTGATAGAAGCATCACAGAGAATCCTCTGCATGAACCCTGCCGCTGCCAAAATATTCAAACAAGCTGAAGGTTGGCACAAATCTGGTCTTGTTGACCTTACTTAAATCTGTTTTACACAGGTCTTGTTCAGTCTCACATAAATAATAATGATAATAATAGTCCATTTGTAGGGCACATTTATCCTTGCACATTGCATCCTTAAAGTGCTGCTCAGCAAGTACAGAACACTCTCTGTGGAGAATACATGCCTGTCAGGCATGCAAGGTTTCTATTCAGACTGCTGTCATATCATACCAGGAACCCAGCTTACTGCTGGTTGGACAGAGACAAAAGTTGAACAAACTCACTTCCCAAACTGAGCAGTCAATGTATACTTAGACTCAGTATTGATTCTACCAAACCCCAGTAGAAGGGCGTGAGCTAAACCATTAGCTAATATTTCCACAAGCTGACATCCTTGAATATTGACAAAAACTTTATTTTCAACAACTGTTTACTCACTTTTGTGGCATTTTCCAAATGTATCACTCGGAAGCAATTGTACAGAAAATAGCATTCAGAACCATTCAGGTTCTAAAGGTATGAGATAAAAGTTCAAAACGTAATTGCAAATGTTAAATTTAGCAACTTGGTAAGACGCATTCAGATTGGTCAGTTGAAAAGTTAAGCTGACATGACCTACTAGGGTTTGTTAGAATCAATATAGACCCGTGAAGGTCCAGGGTAGACCAGTCCTTCAGCAACCAATGCTTGCCATAAAAGGCTCCTGTGCTTGTTGTAAGAGGCAACTAACAGGATCGGGTGGTCAGGCTCGCTTCCTTGGTTGACACATGTCTTCAGTTCCCTATTGCACAGATTGATGCTGATGCTGTTGATCACTGGATTGTCTGGTCCAGACTCGATTATGTACAGACCACCGTCTTATTACTGAGTGTGGGGTGAAACTTCACTCACTCACTCACTCACTCACTCAGTATGAGCAGTGCAATGTATAGTACAGAGTGTAAGTTCACTTTGACTAGGCAAAGGAGACATGTGGGGCTCAGAGGACATGGGGTACAGAGGACATGTTGGGGATCAGGTGGTCAGGCAGAGAGGACATGTTGGGCACTAGGGTTTGTTAGATTCAGCATAAGTAGTGTAATGACCAATACTGAGCCTAATTTACTTAGACTGCAATTTGAGACACATCCCTTACATGTATATTACATGTACTGAAGTCCTAGAAACTCTTTAGGAGTCACGCTGCCACAGTCACTCATCTAAGGACTGTCTGCACCCAACATTGCTGAAGTTAACATGCTCTATACACAGGACAACACATAAATTGCCACACATAATGCTGTATTTTAGGCAGCTCTAACCAAGACTGTTAGCATATACTGTGAGATTCTTCCAGTGTATTATTTTGCCAGCCTATTAAAAACAGAGGCATACTTAGTCTGTGAAACAATATCATTTTTATAGAAACAAACATCAGGAGACCTTGCAATGGGAAAAGTACGGATTCCGGGATAATGAGACAGACAGTCCTGCTCACTACAAGGATGCAAAACTGTTTCCAAATTCTGTTAGCCAGTTGGCCCAACTATGCCTGAAATAATTCACTAATCCAAAGTTTGAATGAAAACATGGGTTTCATCATTTGACTGCTAATATGATGAACATATTTGTCAGGCCATAATCTTGTAATATGTGATAGTGATATTAAGTGATGGTTGTCTCCCTTGGAAAAAAAATTATTGTATGAACAGAGAAGAAAACAGTAATGAAGTACAGTGCTCATGTAAAACTCATGTTTCTGCATGGGAAAAATGCATTGTTAGTGACTACATTTGTGATTATTTTGCTACCATTTGAAATGAAACCCACTCGTATGTGTTTCAGTCACAAGAGGGGCGATTGGGTAGCCTTGTAGTAGAAGCATTCACTCATCATGCTTAACACCCATGTTTGATTCCCTGTATGGGTACAATGAGTTAACGCATTTCTCAAACCATGATATTCCAGTTATATTGCTGAAGCAGCACAAAACAATGCTCACTCACTGTCACATTGGCTCACAAGGCAGTGTCTCCCAACATTTTAAGTAGGTTTAATTTGTTCCAAAGTTAATTCCTTGTTGCAAAGTGGGATTTATTGAGTAAATGTGATAGGTGTCCTTTGAATTTCGTTCACATTTTGTGAATGCTGATATTTTCAGAAATTCTCAATGAACCTCCTCGGCCAACTCAGGTGGATGCCATGTCACTGAAACAGTTAGTGGACATGGGCTTTCCAGAGACAAGAGCAAGGAAAGCACTAATGTTGAATAAGTAAGCTTGCATGTTTATCAGTTGTGTAACGATATGATGAGGCTGCAAGATGGTAATAGTATCTTGATATAATATAGCTGAATATACGGTTCATTTATAAATTCATACTGTTCCTGTTTTTCACGTTTTTGTTTCTGCACTTGAAAAAACACATTGTAACAGATTATGATTACAATTATTTTCTGTAACTGCACATTCTTTTCAAATTTTAGCAAGCAAAGATGGCATTCCATTTGAGACAAACATATAAACTCAGGGCAGTGTGCAGACTTTCTTATTTATAACCGACCAGGAAATCTGCTCTTACTGGTTCTTGAACAGTTTTGTTTTTCATTTTTACATCATTATAACTTGTAATGTAATGAATCGTATGTATTGCAATGCTGTTGCAAAGAGGCGTATTGTCTCGTGAGCCTCCTATGGTGATACAATACTTTATTACCCTTATAATCAGTTCATCAAATTCAGGGACTCGTTTCACAAAGCTCTCGTAAGCCTAAGATCTTGCAACCTTTCTCGTAGCATTCCTACTTCCTCTGTTACAGTATAGAGGGTTCGATTGCTACGAGAAAAGTTACAAAATCTTAGTCATACGAGAGCTTTGTGAAACGGGCCCCTTACTAGTTCATTGCCAAAGCATGCAAAACCATACAGGCGGATTTGTCACTCAAAACACCAAACAGGTCGTACAAATGGCCTTAACCTGATATGGAATGTGGCTGTAAACGGCTGATCACTCTGAAATTTTAGTGCTTGGTGTCTAAACCACAGGCAAACTGTAGCGCAAGTGGGGTTGCGCATTGTAGAGAATATGACCAGTCTTCATATATGCGAGCGAAGCGAGCAAAGGTTGGCAACACGCTTCCCTCGCTTCGGTTCAAAAGGTATTTTTCGTGTCAAAATAAAATATCGCTACCATCAAAGGTACACTCTAAATTCCTCACTAGGCTGTGCTCACTGATTTCCAATGCCATATTTAACAATTACTCAAGTGAAATATGTTTTATTCAACATTTTAAGCGCCAATCGTGGTACATCAGACCGTTCTTTGCCTATATTACCCCTGCCAGCTTCTGGTTCAAAGCAGTTAAGGAACACATTATCATTCCATATGGAATACATTAGGAGTTACCTCCCATGCTTCATACGCCAGCTACGCCAGAAGTGTGTTTATTGTAGAATAAATGTTACAAAAGATCTATCTAACAACAACGCCGACACTTAAGACAAAAACATTCCAACAGAATCATGATAAAATTAGGCAATATGGTATATCTTTATAATTTCTGCTTGTTCTTGTTCCTTCACTCCGTTGAGCCGGAAGCTGGCAGGGGTAATGGAGGCGAAGAACGAACTGAATACCACGAGTGGCGCTTAAAATGTTGAATAAAACATATTTCACGTGAGTAATTATTAAATATGGGGTTGGAAATCGGAGGGCACAACCTAGTGAGGAAATGGGAGTGTACCTTTGATGGTGGTGACATTTTATTTTGACATGAAAAACACTTTTTGAACCGAAGTGTGTTGCCAACCTTTGCTCGCTTCGCTCGCTTATAAGAAGACTGATCATTTTCTCCACGCTGCACAACCACATTTGGTTGCCTGTGTTTAAACAGAGTAATAAAATTGTTGCCATAATTTCTTTTTTGTATGTGAAAAAAACTATTTCCAAAATATAAAATGTTTATGCAGGGATTTGCAAAGGCAGGGGCGATGGACCATTTTGCACACTGGAATAAAAATGGCCCATTAAATTTTTGAAGTTTACTATGAATACAAAGACAGTGGCCCATTCTAAATTCAGAAAATGGCTTTTAATACTGAAAATGGCCCAGTTGTCAAAATATTCTATCCCAATCCCTGCTTATGTATTTCACTTGCCATTTAACAAAACCTCAAATTTGATCATTTTTATCACAAAGTCATCCCAAGTTATCTCCCATTATGACCACTCAAAAAATCATGGTGAAACATCTTGCATCTCATTTTGCTGAAGGTCGAATACTGTTTGCTTAAACATATTAAAGATAAGCTAAATTAATGTATCTTATGGATAATAAATTCTTCACACAGTGGTTTGAAACTGAAAGGGTGTATGGGACTGTAAGACCCTTGTAAATTCGGATGTACCTCAGGAAATGTGGAATGTCCAAGGGTCTTACAGTCCCATACACACTTTCAAAACACAGTGTATCTAATTAGTTTTGCTATATTGTAACACCAATAAACATTTATATTTGTTTATCATGTGGTTACATCCACCTATATATTCCAGTCTGATCCCTGCTATTCTTAATCCACCAACGAGATGATACATTGATATCAACATCAGGATCTGTTCTAGATAAAGATTTAATTGTGAAGATCAGGTTTAGAATTAGTATTCGATTGGAAACAGCGAATGAAAAGTGTTTTGTGTACGAATCGGGGGTTCGGGGGTCTTATGCCATTTAGTAGGCAATTTTGTTTTAGCCAAACTTTGGTCACTTTGTCATGAATACAATAATACAGATTCTAAATACAACAATACAGATTGTATGTACTGCAAAGTTCAAGTTGTTTCTGCCAGTCACGTGTTGCACATTGTTCACTAGGATGAATGTGATGCCAGCAATGGAGTGGTTGTTTCAACATGAAGATGACCCTGACATTGATGCGCCACTGCCAGGGGAAGAGGAGACAACTCCGCAGACTCCAGATGAGCAGGTACAGTCTTCAAACTTCCATGTTATTGGAAGGAGCCACATGGTTCTGTGTCATTACTTATAATCAGCCAGTTTTCAAATTTTTATGATAAAGAATAAATTTGTTGGTATAAATCTTTGAAGTTATCTGTGTTGACAACATCAGTGTTTGGTGTTTGGAATACCGGTAACTCGTTACAAATGTACTTAGGTATGGGAGCTTGGCATAGTGAACTATACGTGATGAACTAGTTTTGGTCAACAAGGTGTGGTAAATGAGGTTCCGGTAACTGAATGTGGTGAACTTGGTGTGGTGAGCTGCGTATGGAGAACTAGTGATAGTGAACAAGGTAGGGTGAGCTGGATGTGAGCAAGGTGTGGTGAACTCTGTTTGGTGAGCTGGATGTTGTGAGATATTTTCAGTTAGCTGGATCTGGTTAACAAAATGTGATGAACTGCTCACAGTAAACCACTTATTTTGCTAATTTCAGCCTGAGGGGGCTGTTGGAGGCAAAGAAAATCCTGATGGAACTCCCAAAGTGACAAATATTCTCGAATCTCTACGGGCTTTCAGGAAGAGGGAATTCCGTCCAAATGCCAGGGTAAGTACAGACTGTGACGACCAAAGATCAAGATGCCTCAGGAACAAAAGCATGTTAACACTGATCTTATTGATGCTCTTGTACCCATTAAGATCCAGGGTAGAATAGATCTTCAGCAACCCATGCTTGATACAAAAGGCAAATGTGCTTGTCTTAGGAGGCGACTAACAGGACAGACTTGGTGACTTGGTTGACACGTCATCCGTTCCCACTTGTGCAAATCAATACTCATGGTGTTGATCACTGGAATGTCTGGTCCAGACTCAATTATTGCAGACTGCTGCTGGAATATTGCTGAGCTTGGCGTAAAACTGAACTCACTCACAGATGCTCTTGATGTTTAAACAACATTGATCAGCCAGTGGCCTTGAAGAAGGCTACAAACGGCACAACTGAGTTAATCAGTACTTAGTGCCATTTGCTGTGTAGAATGATGTGCCACACATCCACAAGAATCCTGTGATAGTAGGATTTATTCCAGGATTAATCCTTTTTTTATACTTTTATATTTTTTATAATTTTTCATAGCAACAGTTCTGTTATTTCATTGTATTCTTTCAAAATGTTGAGTGATATATGATGGGTTCGTCAACACTATACCCGGAAAGGGGAACTCACAAATGTCAAGCTGCCAAACATGGTCACCCATCTAAGGGCTCTCCATGACCAACAGTGCATAACT
This sequence comes from Haliotis asinina, assembly GCF_037392515.1. Classification (NCBI taxonomy): domain Eukaryota; kingdom Metazoa; phylum Mollusca; class Gastropoda; order Lepetellida; family Haliotidae; genus Haliotis; species Haliotis asinina. The sequence continues at coordinate 48,496,578 of NC_090281.1, forward strand.
CAATTGTGATTTTCGGTCACATACACACCAAAATGTCTGTATAAGGAATACATTTTCAACAGTGGCCGCTATAACGGTGGGTCTCCTTGTTAATGTCATGACCATTTCTGAGTGAGTGAGTTTAGTTTTATGCCTCACTCAGCAGTATTCCAGCTATATGGCGGCGGTCTGTACATAATCGAGTCTGGACCAGACAATCCAGTAAGTAACAGCATGAGCATCGATCTGCGCAATTGGGAGCCGATGACATGTGTAAACCAATTCAGGGAGCCTGACCACCCGATCCCTTTAGTCACCTCTTACGACAAGCATAGTCGCCTTTTATTGCAAGCATGGGTTGCTGAAGGCCTATTCTACCCCGGAACCTACACGGGTCTCATGACTATTTCTACGTTGGTCGTGTCAAGAACTCAATAATCACCAGGGCATATGTTCTGATAAATCTCCACTATACCCTGGATGCATCTATGGCTGTGAGATAAAGAAAACATCGGGACCATAGATACATCCTGGGTACAGTGGAGGTCTTTCCTAACATATACCCCGGAGATAATCGAGTATGTGTTAAGAATGGGTTTGTTGTGGACTGCATGGTTTTACCTTGACTCACAAATATGCTGTCCCAGGGAAGTCCAGTTAGTACTTTAAAGCATCCTTTCAGGCAATGAGATAGTGCTGTGAAGGAACAATGTAGAAAACTGTGTGTTTTGATCATTTCTTTAGATCCTGGAATGAATCATTGATCATGTGAACTGGTGGATCAAATGAAACACGTAGCACTTAGCAAAGAAACAAGCAAACACTTTGCAAGGTCACAGATGTGATGTGGGTAGAATGGATGATATTGTGCGTCACTCTGGATGCAGTGAATTCTTCTTTGTGTTCATTCTCTACATCTGTGTATAGTGGACGCACATTTGCGTCGCATAAAACCCTGAATTGGTGTCTCAAGTGTATACTGCTTCAACTCATCAGGACAAGGTTACCATGGTGAAAGCTTATGGTGTGCAGGATTTCAAAAGACCAATGTCGTAAAGGTCTTATCACCTGCATTTGGCAAACCATTTGTAATATTCATGCTTCAGATTTTCTGCGATGTTGTAGAGTTGAAATGGTGATGAATATGATAGTACATGTTTTAACCATGGTAACACTATTTGGCATCATGTATCATATTACTGAATCAGTTAGAACAGTTATTCCTTATGCAGTATATCCTCAAGTTATCCACACAGGTTCATATCCTATGTATTTCTTTCAAAGAAATCAACATAAGCAATCATATGTTTGCATGACTGTTAGAGGTTACCCCTTTGGTCATGACCCTTTTAAACTGTAGGGGGACAGATTGTGAGCCCAGTCTCGTTTCATGTTCATTGGTAATGGCGATATGTCATTTGAATGGACTTAAGACAAGTGTGAGACATGCAGGTAACAGAGTTATGCCCCTTGAATGGGCAAAGTGAGTGAGTGAGTGATATGTTTGACCATCCTGGTCCTGTGATTACGATTACACAGTGCCATGCTTGTCCTGTTTCAGGCTCTACAGAAGCTGCTTGAAATGGGCTTCAGTGAACAGGAGGCGACAGATGCACTCCGAGTCTCCAGGAATGACCAGGACGCTGCAGTAAGGTCACTTTAATATCATTGGTACTTAGGGCACAGGGGACGTGGAGCTCAGAGGACATTTGGAGCACACAAGACATGAGGACGAGGGGCACAGAAGACACAGGGACATGTTGGGCATGGAATCCATAGGGGGCATAAAGATGCATGGAGATGTGCTCAGAGGGCATGTGGGCTACAGAGGACATTTTGGACACAGACGACATGGGGGATTACATGAGGCACAGGGGACATGTTGGGCATAGAGGACATGTGGGGGACATGTCCAACACAGGATATATGGGGCACAGGGGATGTGGGGTGCACATGCTGCACAGGGGACATGTTGGACACAAAAGGACATTTTCGGCACAGAGGACATGTGGAGGACATTTCCAAAACAGGAAACATGTAGCACACATAGGCACAGGGACATGATGGGGATGGAATGCATGTGGCGCATAGAGAGCTTGGATAGAGGATATGTGGTCCACAGAGGACATATGGGGCACAGAGGACATGTTGGGCTCAGAGAATATGTGGGGCACAGAGGACATGTTGGGCTCAGAGAATATGTGGGGCACAGTGAAACATAGGACATGTTGAGTAAGGGGAACATGTTGGGCCCAGAGGATGTGTTGGACACAGATGACGTGTTGGACACAGATGACGTGTTGGACACAGAGGACATGTTAGACATAGAGGACATGTGGGGATACATGGGGCACAGGGGACATGTGGGGGTCATGTCGGACATAGGATATATGGTGCACAGGGGACGTAGGGGTGGCACATGCTGTACAGGGGACATGTTGGACACAGGGCATGCTGGTCACAGAGGACATGTGGAGTACATGTAACGTGGGTCACAGAAGACATGTTGGGCTCAAGGGACATGTAGGACTTGGTCTGGTGAGGTGTGAATGGCATGCAGGGTACATGGACCCCAGATGTCCAACATGATCTACTTCTAAGGTTTTTTTGTTTCCAGAAACTGTTTTAGCATATTTCTATCTTTGTTTGAGAAAGACAGGAATCCTTTTGAGCAAATATGTGTAACAATATGGTTAGAGACCCTCAAGACCAGTTTTGATTTCCAATGAATGTTGTGTGTCCAGATTCTTTTAACTGTGGCGACAATCATACCCATTTATTCCCAGCCGTTTAACTGGTCAGGATATGTGAACATACTCCTTGATTGTTCCAGGAACATATGAGTTTGAATCCTTGGACATGTTTCTTAGGTTTGTTGACATTTTTGCCATGCCCCTTTTACATGTCCTCATGGGGAGATGGGGTAGGCCAGTGGTTAAAGCATTTGCTTGTCACGCCAAAGACCTGGGTTCGATTCCACACATGGGAACAATGTGTGAAGCCCATTTCTGTTGTCCCATGAATATTGCTGGAATATTGCTGAAAGCAGCATAAAACTAAGCTCACTCACTCATCATTGTCATGTTTACCCACATTATACCAACAAACTTTCACAGTGTGAACTGAAATGCCCTTTGTTCAAGCTAAGGTTCACCTCATTCACTTACTCAGTGTTTCGTTGTCAGTGTGAATGGCTACTGGGTGACCGTCAGACTCGTCCCGAGACTGTGGACGATGGCCTTGACCCTGACAGTCCAGTATACAAAGCAATATTGGCCAACCCGACTGTCCAGCTGGGTCTGAATAACCCTCGATGTTTACTGGGTGAGTTGAAGCAGGAGGTCATTACCCTGGGTTGTTTGATTTGGTACTATACTCTTCGAAAAAAGTAGGGGAACCTGAACTGTCAATTTGGATAGGAAGTATAAGCAATGACAAGCCTTTCAAAGACAGACATCATGTCATTTCTCTTTATCAACCCCCTCTAAACACAATGAACCAGCCCCATAATCATACCCATGCAAATTTAAAGTCATACACCAGTCATCTTCCAAGAGCTATTTCTGTTCAAACTTCTGTCTATGGTCATAAGGATGTACAAGTGGTAGTGCACTCTCAAAGCCATGATGTTTTTAATATGAACATTGATTGACTAAATGTCTCCCAGTTTTTTCAATCTTGAATGAAAACTGAGGTTACCCTACTCTTTTCTTTTAAAACTACTTGTATCATTTGATCATTTGATATCATTTGATCCCTTCTTCATTCAATATTCACGAATTGGCTGAAATAGTGTGGGTGTGACTTTAAATCCTAACTCACCCACTCACTCGTAATTCAGTATTTGTTTTTCTCCATGTCAGTTCTGGTACCTATTAGAATCATTTTAGAACCTGTGAAGAGCTAAGTTAGAATTGGTCCAACATTAACATAAACTAGGCCACCTTGTTATGTTTCAGCTTTTCTTCAGATGCTTGAGTCACCCATGTCGGCCAATCAGTGGCTCAATGATTCGGAGACAGGGCCAATCCTCATCCAGATATCAAGAATATATCATGCCGAGAAAAACTCGAAACCTCGCAACATCCAAAGTGCAGTTGCGAGCTGACGAATATGGAGGACTTCCTTTGTAATAATTTATTATGCAATATGAAAGTTGTTTTCTGTGTACGTGTATGCTTCTAGGAGACGATTGTTACATTTTTGTACCAAGACTTTGTAATGTAATTGCACAAACTCAGCTTTGAAATTGAGTGATTGTTTCTCAGGCATAAACTCTCTGTCCACTTCTGAAGGTTCATGTATTCTTATTATTCAACAGTTTGAAGTCAGAGTTACAGGACGGGTATTCAGTACCAAGCAAGGTCTTCATCAAATTTTGACATGACAGGATTCCAAGTAGTAATAAGATCCTGAATATATTCTAGTCATAAACTGCAACAAAATTAATTAAGTGATCAGGCTTGCTGAGTCAGTTGATAGCATATTCTGAGTCAGTGTCATGTGATTTAGTGCTCATGACGTCAGTCATTGGGTTATGGCCCCTGCTTATCTGTTTACAGCCCACTATCATACAGCTGTAATTTTGTCAAGTAACAAGTTAAACTATAAAGTCAAGGAAATGTATTAACTACTAGTATCAACAAGACCTCAGCCAGAGATTGGAGCATGAATTTCTCATATTTAACAATCTCAGAGTTTAAGGCCTTTATGAACGACTATATTTCGTGCCTTTGAACATGTTGGATGTAACTCTGACAATAGCAAGCCCACACGTGTCCTCTGTATCCCTGATCAACAAACTCCTTCCCAGAATTCAGTGTTCCAAGGTAGAAAACCCTGATCCAACTTTTGCTTGAGGAAACACCAGGTGATCAGATTTTTAACTATTCCACTGACGACCTGTAACAACAGTTTTTAGAACGTCCATCTTTTTGGAATGAAGTTTAATTTTCCGAGTTACAGTGTCTGGTACCATGGATAAACTTGATCTGTATTGTTGACTTTGTGAGAAGAAACTGGAATATCAACTGATGTCAGACAAGAATCTGTAGGCATTTTGTTGTTTGTTATGGTTGTCTGAGCTAGTAGAGATTCTTGTGCAGAGGTTGTATTTTTGGAAAGAAAGTGAATGAAATAAATGAGTCACTTCTGTTTGTTGAGGGTCTTGTTTTGTAATTTCAACACAACCTCATAAAGGAGGTTGACGTATTTGAAAAATGGGTCTCCAGTAGAAGCTACCTTAACACATGTGATCCATGTTGGATGCCTCGGTGACAAAAATGTCTGATGCAATTCCCTATTTTTCCCTTGGACCTTATGTTCCAGTGTGGTTTCAGGTATCGCGCTTCGTGATCTAACTAACTATTTCAACGTTAGCGGTTCAAGCCGAAAATCGGTAGGAGTAAGCAAATGCATTGCTAATTCTGGGCTTGCAACCGCTCGAATCGTTTCTGCTCTTCCGAAAAAGGCGAGGAGTGAGAGGAGAGTCTCGATGATGAGTGATGAATTTACGATTGTTGATGACTACATAGAACCTGTGGAACAAACTGAGGAGGTTAGGATGTAAGCTGGGTTTTTTTTCGCCAGTTTGGCAACCGAACAATTTTGTTCAGCCGTCGATTTCAAATTTTCTAAGCCGCCATATTGAACGAAGCGACCTCATCCAGCGACTAATGCAAATGCAAGCGGCTGAAAGTTGTCGCTCCCTTGAAGGTACATCCCTGTACATCGCTTGCACGTGATTGGTTGTTTGCAACGCACCCAACGATTACACCCAGGATGATCACCATAACCACATGCTGCGTGGTTGTCAGACAATCAGCGGTTTGATTTTTCCCCACAAGAACAGATACTGTTAAAATGTTTATACCTATGCTGAGTCAGTGGCGAATACTTCGTTGTGATCTCGACACTCAGGTATTCCAGAGAAAAGAGTAACGTGCCGTAGTTACTTGGATTATCAGTGTTTTCCTTATCGGGACTACAATATCACAATTTGTATAATTGAGTGTATTTGCTTGCTACATATCATCGTATTTTTTCCTTTCGGAGGTTTTAATACGTTTGAGTACAACTGTGTAAATTAGCTGTTTGTTACGTTACATAAATTTGTTTGCGACCCGTGAAGGTAGAATAGGCCGTCAGCAACCCACGCTTGCCATGAAAGGCGACTATGCTTGTCATAAGAGGCGACTAACGGGATCGGGTGGTCAGGCTCGCTGACTTAGTTGACACATGTCAACGGTTCCCAACTGCGCAGATCGATGCTCATGTTGTTGATCACAGGATTGTCTGGTCCAGAGTCGATTATGTACAGACCGCCGCCATATAGCTGGAATATTGCTGAGTGCGGCGTGAAACTAAACTCACTCACTCACATAAATTTGTTTGCTGGTCTGCCTTTGGTATTGTTTGCTAGGTAAAGGAGTATCCGAGCGAAGCTCACAGTACAGCCCACACCTTTCACTGAAATCCATGCTGGAATGAGTATTGTTGTTCTTAATTGTATCAGTTACTCAATACAGAACAAAACCAATTCTGACATACATACAATCACTTACAAATATCAGGGAGCCTATATAGAGGTTGTAGAGTATCCTTGCAAATATGTACAATAACACACAGCAATGTGTTTTATGTATACCAAGAAACCAAAATACAGCACAGCATAATCCCACCTTACATGTTATACGATCAAATGTTAGAAACGTATCATTTTACCCAGTTATTCCTATAATACCTTACAGAATAGTGTTAATCACACTAATATGCAGAGCACCATAAAGATAACTTCTTACAACTGTAGGGGGTTAAATGGTCGGCTTAAACCCCAAGCGATATTCAATTTCCTTAAGAAAAAAACATCTACATATTGTTTACAGAATGTCCATTTCACGCCAGGAAATGGGAAATAAAGCTGTTACATAAACCCAAACAGAAACAATGTTGTCGCTATCACCTGGAATTTTACAATTGACGTTGAACAAAAGGATGACAACGATAACTGCCACCAATGATTTTAAGTTAGCTCTAGAAAATATACACGGACCAAGCACAGAAAGCCCTGATTTCTGTGATAATATCGATAAGCTTTTGCGGTCTTTCCAAACTGACGTCTCTGTGTGTGGGGACCGGAGTATCATTCAAGACTACCTTAAAGATGCCCATAGTTATAAAAATGTTACTAACCCAAAACGCCGTGAAAGGTTGCTTTTATTGAAAGAAGAGTTCGATCCGACTGAAACAAGTTTCACATGGCGACAGCCAACACCGATAAAACAGAGTAGACTTGATAACTTTCTTACATCACATAACCTGCTTTCATCTGTTGTTAAATATGAAACGGAACCAAGTTTCAAGTGTGACCACTCACCAATCTCTTGGACGATTTAGCTAGCAAATCCTATTCGAGGTAACGGGTTTGGGAAATTCAATAATTCACTTCTCGGAGATCCTGATTATGTTAAGCTTGTTAAACATGTGATTAAGGATACATTAGACCAGCCTAATGTAGATAACAGTAGTCAAGTTGACTCTCAACTAGGTAACCAGATGTTATGGGAAAAGTTGATGCTAATGATACTCGGAAATACTAGGGCATACGCATGTGCCAAACGCATGTGCCAAACGCATGTGCCAAAGAGAAAGATAGGAGAAAAGATGAACAGGATTTAAATGATAATTTAAACAAAATAAACTGTAGCACGTGACACTGCCCCAGACGATGAAAATAAACGTGAACATATGGACGAAATCGATGAAATAAATGATGGACTAGAAACAATAAACCTTACAAAAATGAAGGGGATGATAATAAGATCTAGAGCAATATGGGGAGAAAGTGGTGAAAAGCCATCTGAACGTTTTCTAAATCTTGAAGCAAGACATTTCGTCAACAAAGTCATTATGCGCATTGATCCCAAGAATGGAAATGGTACTATCCAACGGGAAATGGAATACGAAGTGGAGTCATTTTACGAAAGGTATATTGTAAACATGAGGTATCAGACTGCATAACCTTTTAGATGATTATGATACTCCAAAACTATCAGACGAAATGACAAAACCCCTTGAAGGGGAGCTTACACAAAATGAAGTTCTTTCAGCTGTTAAATCCTTTAAAGTTTTAAAAATGAAAAAAAGTCCTGGACCCGATGGATTTACGCAGAATTCATAAAAAATTCTTTTGGAAAGATTTGGGCAAATATCTTGTATCTTGCTTGAATGAATTGTACAGACAAGGCATGCAACCAATATCACTCAGAAGAGGTGCATACGAGCCACAAAGCGCTATACCTGAAACAACACCGGGACATAAGGTACACGGGAAAATAGGGAATGGCATTAGACATTTTTGTCACCGAGGCATCCACTCTGGATTAACAGGAAACACACCTACTGGAGACCAGTATCGCTGCTTTCCATTTTCTACAAAATATGTTCTTTGGCAGTCTCCAAGAGAACGAAAACTGTGCTTGACAGCATCTTAAACGAAGATCAAAGGGACAGGATGATACATAGAAATAAAAATGAAATATTTCAGAACACAGTTGTCACCATTTGTAAAATTGTAGTACATGTATTTCAAACTTAAGAAATCCGTTTTATGTTGACTTGGTCTCATCCTGGTTTGATTTTATAAAAAAAATATCAAACCACAAGCTGATACAGATGTTCTCAGCCAAACTATCTGGCATAACAGTAATAACATGATTAAGGAAAAACGCATCTACTACTCACACTGGAACTCGAAAGGAATATTAATCCACTTTATAAATGGTCTTTTGGATAAAAACGGGTGTTTTCTAAACTTCACCGATTTTAAAAACAAATACGATCTTAAAACAAACTTCATTCTTTATCATGGTTTGATTTGAAAGACAAAAAACATATATCAAGTCATTTGGAAATTTAGAAAAAAAAATGGTTAAATCACCAATCTTCCATACAACTCTAAGGCATCTTTGTACAGCTACTAAAGGATCGAGGTACTGTTATTCAACAATAATTGAGAAACTCTGCACAAAAAACAACATATTAATAAGTGGGAACAAGAGTTGCAATGTAACATCCCTCTCAAAACATGGACCAGATATAACATGATGCCTTTACGGTGTATCATCTATTCACACACCCAGTGGTTCCAGTACAAACTCCTACACCATATCTTACCAACTAATAGCCTTTTACAAAAATGGACTATACTAAATCAGATAGGTGTGACTACAAAATAGATACACTGCAGCACTTATTTTGGGAATGTGATCCTGTACGGCCGCCATGGACCAAACTGGAAAGTTTGCTGAACGAAAAAGCCCAGAGAAATCGATTTGAATAAAGAAAAGATTCTTCTTGGTTTTCCAGAGAAACAATGACCCACTAAGCATAATCATCTTGATTTTCAAAAAGACTAATTTGACCAATCAACAGAAGTGATTGACAGCCTTCTAATCATTGACATACAAAGTCCGGAATTATTATACTATTACTAAATGACGAACAGAGCCGATATGTTTTACAAATTCTGGTCTTCTTGTCATTTTCTGTTCATGTAATTGTATTGTGTGATCAATACCTGTATTTACCCTGAATAAATATAAATGAAAAAATACACCCAGGATCCTTCGCGCACAACCCATTTTAGATGAACGAAAGGTTGTTCAGGTCTCAGTATGCACTGGAGATGGCAACGCCTGGGGCTCGTTTCACAAAACGCTCGTAGCCTAAGATCTCGTAAGTTTTCTCGTAGCCATTGTACCTCCTATACTGTAACACAGGAGCTATGGATGCTACGAGAAAAGTTAAGAGATCTTAGGCTTACGAGAGTTTCGTGAAACGGGCCCCTGATCAACAGTCGATGGAATGGTGGCACGTTTACCCGGTGCTGAGTCAGCAATCAGTAACGAAATGACTCGATTAACTGGTAAGAAACCATTCGAAGCTGTTCAGTGAAAATCGGTGACTTCCAAATTGTCTCCACCCCGCAGGTGTAAAGAGAAAAAATAGCCCCCTGTGTGAGCTTCCTAGATATTGGAGAGGGTACCAGCCCCTAACCGCAAGCCCTAACCCTAAACCCTAACACTAAGAATCGTATAGGGTACCTATAACCCTAATATACGATAACATCTGTGAATACAATATCACAAACACACCTGTTCCTTACATGATTGCTTTAAGCATGCATGTTCGGAGATCGGTTTGCTATAAATGGAGTATGCACATAACCCCTTTTGCGAATGTTATCTTGTCAGACACAGCCAAAATTTGATTTTAGCAATAAATTAAGCCATACTTTGACCAACCAGTGAAATGCCTAAGCGTCCAGTGCCCATGAACCAAAACTGGCAAATTACTGGTATGCACCAGACTTGTATGTGTCATATCTTGCTATTGAAGCACAACTAAATCACACTGTCATCAACAAGCTGATACGTGAGCATACGACTTCCGGTGAAATGAAGGTTCACCGAGGTCTGGAGGTCCCAGACAAAACATGGACAGCTAGGGAAGATCGTTCTCTCGTACGCGATGCCAACGTGGCCCAGTGCCTGCTTTACACAGCTGGGGAATGGGTGGCATACATACACCATAAGTGCCCATGAGCACCATCAGACGAAGACTAAATTTGGATCATGTCCGCCTAGCCATAAACTGGCTGTAACTACTCTGTTGATGGGCTGTGTGGGAATGGTTACATGCTTTGGGTTCAGGAATTAGATGTGCTAAATAAACACTTGTATACAGACTGATATAACCTGTTTCAGTTTGCCATCTGAACCTACACTTTAGACCCCTATACTTCTAGCTTTAAACAATATTTCAATAAGTCAACATTTCTTAAATATGAAGCAGTATCAGCAAAGATGAAAACGTCAATTTCGCCACATCGATATCTGGTCTTCAGACTTTTAGTTTGAGTCTGCAAGTCTTCGACTTTGTGTACTTTAGTCTGCCTGTGGCCTGGAGTTGGATACTTGAAATTTCCTTCTTGACCTGCATGATCCTGATGACACGGATAAACTTGTACATACTAGGGTGTCATGATGGCGTTGTTGACTTTATGGTCCATCCTTCAAGATGTTTTTTCTAGGGGGTCCTGGGTGTCAAAGTGGTTCCATATCTGGCAGCTTGAATAGAAATGCGGTATGGATATTCTTAACACTTAACACTGACAGCCGTTGTAGACTAAAATTGTCCACCTTTATGGCTATCAGTATATTCGACGTGTACCAGCACGTTTGCCATTTTGACTGTTTCTCTTCACGTTATGTAGTGGATGACAGTTAGTGAATGCTCACTTAATCCCTTGCACAGCACGACACTTTTTGGCTTCGGGCTTTACGGGAATAGGGGTAGTTCAGTTTTGGGCTAGGCGAGAGGACACCCTATATTTGGTATCGTCCCAAAAAGCAGACCCATTAAAACAACACTTGTTATGGTTGATTACATCTGTGATACGCAGGCTGTGCCCTTGATTAAGAAAAACCATGTAACCATGTATCACGGTGACTCATGTAACGAGTTTCGACAATGTAGCAAGTGATCCTACATTTCATCAATATTTATTTAATCAATAATATTTAATGGTTGTAAAAATTATTCAGCTAGGCGATCTGATGAGAATAATATTATACCAGTAACACGGCATACATATTAGATAGATTTATTAAATCCTGTATCACGTGATGACTGTGACCAGGAGTGGAATGCTTATATTGGAAACTGTATTACTGAACATTGTTATAAACATTATACTGATTGTGTAAATGATGACCTCTTTCATGATACAATAATTGCAGAAATTATATCGGCAGTAGACAATGCTAAACTGAATGAGCCACCAGGAGACGACGATATTCCAATAGCATTTTTAAAGCATTTCTAAATTAAGGAGATATGATTATGGTTTCGACAGATATTGTGTAAAGGTCATATCCCAGCTATATTCATATATATACCCGGTGACTGAAGGAGCATATCGTTGTTGAACACTTTGTGTAAATTATATTTTCTATCATAAACAAGAAAATCTACTGTTCAAAAGCATATAATTCGATGAAAATGCAGGTTCTATTATGCTTTTATGGAATTCAAGAAAAAGATTAACCGAAATAAATTACTTTATCTTCATTTATGAAACGGTATCCGTGGAAAACCATTTCGTGTTCTTCAATATTCATATGACAACGTGAAGTCTGCTATAGTTGTCAGAGAAGAGGAAAAACTATCTGCTTATTTTGATTGTTTCACTGGTGTTAGAGAAGGATGTTCACTTAGTCCCTTCTTGTTCTCCATTGTTTTCATTAACAAGGGGTGACCAGTCTAGCCTAATTAATTGGTGCGCTATTCTTATCTGTATTTTGGGAGGTCTGCGTTTTGGGAGGCCTTCATCACGCATCATGCCATGCGAAGCATGGGCCTGAACCCTAAATTATGCAGGATTGAGAGGAAAAACGACCTATCAGAAAACCACTCCTCACAAATCAGCAACGCCATGCCGTTTAGCAGGGTGCCAAGCACGAGCTTGTAGATCCAGTTTTACTGAGTGAAAGGTGGGTGGTGCGATATTTGTGACGAGGTTCATATTTAATAGGCGTGTAATGTGTTAGGTATGAGGAAGATTATCAAAATAACTACAATTTTATTGTTTGCAAATAGAAATAATTGCCAAAGAACAATATGCATAACTTCAACGTCATTCGTAATAATATAGGCCTTTATTCTCGAAACGTTCGTAGCCCTAAGAATTCTGAACTTTGCGTTCAACGCAAGTCTCAACTCTTCAACTCTTCAACTCTCTCTCTCTCTCTCTCTCTCGCTCTCTCTCTCTCTCTCTCTCTCTCTCTCTCACTCTCTCTCTCTCTCTCTCTCTCTCTCTCTCTCTCTCTCTCTCTCTCTCTCTCTCTCTCTCTCTCTCCCCCAGTGTACCCATGTAGTGAGTCGAACTTGGGTCCTCGGCGTGACGAGCGAACGCTTTAACCACTAGGCTACATTCGGGGGTTGACGCCCCAGGTCACGAAGGCAGAGAGCATCCCATATGTCAAGTGATCTCTATTTGACTTTGTGTGCTTGCGATTAGGTGTCTGACTCTACGGGAGGTGGTTCGAATCCCGAAAGTACTACACTGTGTACTTTACTAAGGAGGTGTAATCCAAAATAAAACATTATTTTACATTTGACCACTTTCTAAATGGCATTGTGTAAGCACAACTTCTAAGTGCCTTTAAAAAAATTAATGGCGATAGAGGTAATGACAGAGTCAACGCCTCGTCAGTCTGTCTGACCGTCTCCTCATTTCCGGAGCATTACTGAAAAAACGTTCACTATTTTTCAACAAAAATAGATGTATCAAACAGAATCTAAAGTGGTCCCTTTCGCTATCTACAGAGTTCTCGCTTATACAGTTTAGACATCGTCTTGAAAAGTGTGGAATTCGTTTCCAGAGCAATCATCCACGAGGCTTTTCATGTCACATAGGTATATGCATTATCCAAGTGCTGAAGTAGTACCTTTCGCTGTTTAGGATTTCTTAAATAATTTAGTTCATGCTTCAGTGGCAGAAACATTGACTCTGTACGTTTTGTTGCGTTTTGTCAGAACCACATCTCGAAAGTGGTCTGGGTGTTCTGTCAGCTGCTGTCCTTTTCTGTTAGGGATTTTTTATAATTTGTACTTTTCCCTTTACGTTGATTTTGGCGTGTACCCGACACGTTTAATATCCCGATCCCATGTTATTGTTTGGGTAGTTCGTGTATGCGAACGGACAGATTAAATAGAAATTCTCTCATCAAGATTTACTTGATCCTAAGCCCCCGCAGCGAGTCAGTATATCCATAAACGATATTGATAAACGAAGTCCCGGGTTACTATCCAGACCCTAGTGCTGCCTAGCCCATGCCAATCTTTTGCGCGTATGGTGAGCTGTAAGGATAAGGCCGCCATGCTTTCAGACGGGTTTGACAGAGCCGGCTTTTAACGGTTAAGTGTGAAATTCGTCGCCCAGTGAGTGTACGGAATTCCGTATTGATAGCAGGTGCTGCTTCGAGGCTATTGCGTAGGGCCATTAATGTAATGAGAAGATCCTGTCGTGGTGTCGTTGATTTTGGTCTACCACGCCCGGGGCGGTGGAGTAGCCTAGTAGTTAAAGCGTTCGCTCGTCACGCCAAAGACCCGGGTTCGATTCCCCACATGGGTACAATGTGTGAAACCCATTTTCTGGTGTCCCCCGCCGTGATATAGCTGGAATATTGCTAAAAGCGGCGTAAAACCAAACTCACTCACTCACTCACTCCACCATGCCCACAATTCTCCATTTTGATGGTTCACTGAGATACTGCCTCGGAGGCATTTTTCAGCATGTGTTCAACTCTATTGCATTAGTGATTGTGAGCTCTCCAAAACGTTTACATCGGTTAACTTCGATGTGCACGTGCATCACGTGTTTGTAATGCAACAGGTGGAATTTCATACTCATTGGAAGTTGCGTTTGGGTGCAACGCGACGGTAACGCACTCTCTCACCTCAACGTTTGCCGCATTCAAATTTTTAATTCCCTTATTTTTGTCCATAGTATGTAAAGGAGAAAACACTTCTAATCGGTTTTGGTAGACACTGTAAAACTGGAGGGATTTCCCGACACCGATGGTTTTACATTGTCTACCGAAACCGAGACGTGTTTCCTCTATCATATATACCGTCAATGATTGGTAATTGCAATGTAGATGATAATGTGATGAAGCTACATAAAAATAATTGTAAAAGCGCGTAAAATCAATTTCATGACAGTAGCTATCAGCAGATAATTTAACCCTAGGCCTATCACTTTCGTCGCCCCGGTGGCCGTCCGGTGGAACGTCTGCGTACGGATGCGAGAATTGCGGTTCCAATCCCGCTTCGGAACACCTTTGCACTGTGAGTTTAATCTTAAATAATATTTTTCAATTGATTTCAAACACTCATGTATCATTTGAATGTTGATGTTCATATAAAGTTAGGAAAAGTAAAACCTGAGAATAAGTCTTTCTAGCGATAAGTAAAACCTGTCCCTCCAAAACAAAAGCCTCAAAAGCGGTTGTTCTAGGAAACAAGAGATGACCTAATATATAGTGAGAGGCACACTTTAGGTATATATATACAGATGGGGTGTCTTGATATCAAACCGGCGCTTATTTTATCGCTTTTCTGAGACCCGCAATGTAACTGACAGATGATATGGACTTCCAAGTTTGCCGGGGCCAAAGTTTTCTCATCTGCTGGCGTATTTAACTTTTAAACGATGTGCAGCCATTTGAAAATAAAAATAAAAATAAAAAAATAAATAAAATATTTAAAAAATAATAAAAAAAACACTTGTGGTGTGAAATGAGTTTATTGGCCAAGCAGTACCTCAACACGAGTTTTTTCTTCTTGCAGTTAAATGTGTTTGAGTCACGTGGCTTCCAGTCCAAGCTGAGCCTGAAAACAAGTATATGAGAGAGTGAATGTGTTGATTCCTTGACTCACTCTCACACAACCAATACTGCTGATTACAAGCGCACACGGGGTAGCGAAGGGGTTAAAGCGTTCGCTCGTTACGCCAAAGACCCGGGTTCGATTCCCTACATGGTTACAATGTGTGAAGCCCATTTCTGGTGCCCCTGTCGTGATACTGCTGGAATATTGCTAAAAGCGGCGTAAAACTATACTCACTTACAAGCGTACAAGGACAAGCCTCACGTGCCAAAACAAGTGAACGGAATCTCGTTTTGAATAGCCACATGATGTACTCACATATGTTTTCATAAATGAGAAATAAAAAATCGTATTATACATGTGCTATGTATATCCTAAACTTCTAGTTAAATTGACGTGTAATGCTAGCCATTGGAGACCAGATGTGCCTTACCAACAGAGGTCTTGACAAGCATCCACTAAGTCACTCGTCATACTCACTACCAATATAAACCTACCTTTTACGCTGCGCAACTGAAATACCAAACAAAAGAACATGTATCAGAATTACAATTTACGGTTCAATAAACAAATTAAGCCACCTGAAAATCTAGTGCATATCAAGTTATCTAAGTAAAACAACCGAATTTCCTTCTTCTGTTTTAAATACACGTGACCACTTTTTTAAATGCACGTGATCATTTTGGAAGACGATATGAGCGTGAGTTTTAGCTTTTGGCAAGGTCCGATAATCTTACTAGCACGCATTAAAGTTTCTTTTTACGTGGGTTTCTGCAGAGGAAGTGCGGAAATCTGTGGCCTGTTCATCATTATTTTTTGTGGGTTTTGTTATGATAATGTTTCTGTTATCACTTCATACCAGAAGGATGGATCTGCAGCAATAGATGGACACTCCGACGGAGTCGATGATGTGTATGTCAGTGTGTCTTCCAACAAAAAGGTTGTTGAGTTGTAGATCTCAATTTTTCTGAAAGTTGAATTTTAAAAAGTGTTACCTTCATTATAACGGCACGATGGGGTGGCCTAGTGGTTAAAGCCGTTCGCTCGCCACGCTGAAACCCCGGGCTCGATTCCCATCGTGGGTTCAATATGTAAAACCCCTTATTCTGGTGTCTCCAGCTGTGACATTGCTATCTAAAAAGCGGCATAAAAGGTCACTCACTCACCCACCCACTCACCCACCCACTCACCCACCCACTCACCCACCCACTCACTCACTCAAAACATATGGCATCAACACATTTTCAATCAGGTATTTTAAGATCAACCAAAATCTTGAAATAAAGGACAACTAATATGCATAAAGTTTCCATTTCAAAGTACATTTCGGCTTACAGAACACGTCATTGAATGTAGGACCACATGCGTTCCAAGCTCATTTGATAAAGGATTTTGTGAATTGTTCGTATCGAGACCACTTGGCATAACAAGGGCCTGGTAGTTAAACCGGTCACTGGTCATGGCGTCTCTCATGATTTTCCTGGAATACGGCTGAAAGGGGCGTAAAACTAAGGAGCGGGGGCTAATCTGGGTTGTGAAACCGGAACCCTATCACCCAGTCATGAATACTACTCCATGGAATTGGGTTTTTTTTCTAATTTCTATTTTGTTTCTATCCAACTGTTAGAACTTGCTACTTACGCCTCGTTGGTGGTTGCGACGTAGATGTTTCCATCACACGGATTGCGTACCACGGACCTGCAGTAGTTAGGGCTTGGAAGTCTAGGCCTTCTAAGTTGTTTAAATTCCACTGGCGTTGCCGAAGGATCTCTGACAAATACTGCCCCAGATCCGTCACAAAACACTATGAAGCCTGAAAATGAGAAATGTATATTGGGTGTATACATCATTTCGACCAATATATTCCAGACGAGCAGAATACTGACGTCTTTACCAAAGTCATGAGATGGTAATAGTGTTGCGACTTGTTTCTTTGTTTAAAGTTAGCTTTATTTTTATGAATCCATGATTACCAGAGTGTTTTTACATACAGTTAATTCCGATTAAGCATTTCCACTAATTTTTAGCATGTCTTTATTTAACAAGTTCTTGTTTGTTGCTACCGTCATTCAGCACTTCGAACGAGGTAATCCGCACCACCCAAGAAATCACTTCCTTCTCAACTCCTGTGTTGGAGACTGTAAAGAGTTGAGTCCCAGATGATAGGTACACAATTCTACAACCAAACAACACTGTATTTGACTATTTGACAGTTTCATAGACTTGAAGACATGATCAATGTTCTGCCATACAAACTACGTAATGCTGTAAAATGTAGGATTTCCCTGCCCACCCCCACCCCAAAACGAAGTACATGTGATACATGTGGTCTCACACCTTAGGCAAGTGAGTTTGTTGAGAGTTGGCTTTGTTCAATCAGCAGAAAATGGGTACCCGGTAAAATAAGTTGTGAGGCTATCAACTTTCCAGCGCCTAAAGGGCAGCTTAGGTTATCCGAGTTAATTATGATCAGCCTGTGCGCCTTGACCAGAATTCCTAGCCTGAAAAGGCCGCGTTATTAATATTATCATTATCATTATGATTTACAGATTAAGATTAAAATGCTGCAGAGAGGGTTCGGGTGGTCATTGTTAATATTATCATCTAGCAAGTATCACTATGCAATTTCGAATTCTCCCTATGCAGGAAAAGTTATACAAATGGCCGACATCTTGAAACTACTGATCGATACGAGAAGGGGTATGATAGAAAACGTTTAAGAAAAAGGCCATGTTTTAGTTGGTTGGCTTTTTTATTCTGCTTCTTATTTCAATTACTTGTCAGAAAAACAATACTAATTTACACCGGCTATTTTGTTTAAAGCGTAGTCTATATCTGCGTAACAGTTCTCGCCGAAACCTGCTTTTAGGCAGAATCATGTTTTGAGAATCGGATATCCATGTCGGCTTTACGACAGCCTTGACCTTTATTCTACTTCCGGTTTTTCAGTATACATACCCAGTGTTAGAGACCCGAAGAACGCCAGTGGGCTTACTGAAGTATGAATACACGGAAATCTGTACGGGTGACGTCCTATTGAAGGCATAGACGCCATTTAGAGTCTCATTGTCGAAGGTAATGGCAACCAAATCTTCATCTGTGAGAGGGTTGTACGCAATGCCAGTGCCAATTGCGTCAGTTGAAAGAGGACTATCTGATATCAAACAAATAACAAGGTTTCACTGGAGAACTGATGTGCCAAACAAATATCTCAAAGATAATTCTTCCAAACCAAATGTGATGCATCGTAAGTGTTGAAAACTACCCAAATCCACATGAGAAATCCATGACAACACATTAATGTGTTGAATATTACCCAAGGCAATATGATGAATGCCAGTATACCGTTATATATTAGCACTATTCAACCCAAAATTATGAATGGTCGTTCCATGACAATATACCGTCATATACCAACGCGGTTTCTATGAACACGAACCAACAAAACATGATGAATGGTCGTTCGCTGGCAGTATACCGCATTACGCCTCTGAGAAATGGAAAACGTCAATACGAGAGAGTATCTGTCACAAATATACTATAACCGTAATAACATACATGAGGGGTTAACATGGTTGACGTGAACTTACTCGTTGCTGAACCCAAAAGAATCTCCGGCACATCTGGAGTGCTGCGGCATCTAGCCTGGAACAGGTTATTAAAAAAGTACTCGTATCCATATGTTTCCCCGCTTTGGTACACTGACCATCTGGTTACATTCCCATCTGCTGAGAAACCGTTTTGAAAGAGACCATTGGGATCCACGGCAAGCACATCGGTTGCATCGCATGTAGCCACATAGATAGCGCCAGTACCTTCAAACACATTACAGAAAATTGTGAGTATTTTGCCGTTAAAGGCCCTCAGGAGACTGAAACACGGTACCGTTAGAAAATTAAGAATTTACCCAAATTATCAAATTCTCTCGATTATCTCTTTGAATGGATTGTAATGAGAGTATATGAAAAAAGAAAGGGATTAGAATCAAAAAGAAGTGTTGAAACCTATACGAGTCATCTGTTTATCGTTATAAGTTTGAAATGGTGACGAAAGACCTACGTTCGGGACAGTCAGTGGGAGCGCTCTCTGTGACATTTTGCACATCAACCATAAGAGCTTGCAACTCAGCTTTGAAGTTGGCGACTCGTATTTCAAAGCATGAAGGCGAGCTATCTGCAAAAAAAGATTGACATGTGTATAAATTACTCAGGTGGAGTAGTCCAGTGGGTAAAGCGCACGCTCGTCACGGAACGGCAAGGGGTCGATTCCCCAGGAGTACTATGAGTACATGGTTGGTGTTTCCTCTGCTTTAATGCAGACAGTCTTTCTAGAGTTGAAAAGATTGACAGATATTGTTGTTCAGTTGATATTATATCCTAATATCCGCCACTATTACAATTAAGCAAACTACATGTGCCCACATAGTTCATTTAGCTCAATATTAGTTTGCTATATCAGACAAATATCTGGGTTGTTCTTGATACTCTGTCAATCATAACGTATTTTATTTGTTGTTTTCTCGTTGTTTTCTTTCTTTCTTTTTTGTTTTGTTTTGTTTTTGGTGGGGTTTTTTTGTTTTGTTGTTTTGTTTGGTTTGTTTTTGTTGTTTTTTGTTCTGATTTTTTTTGTGTGTGTGGTTTTTGTGTGTGTGTGTGTTGTTGGTTTTTTGGGTTTTTTTTGTAGTTGTTTTGTTTTTTTGGTTTGGTTTTGGGGGGTTTTTTTGTTTTTTGTTTTTTGGGGGTTTTTTTTGTTTGTTTGGCGTTTTTTGTTTTTGTTTTTTGTTTGTTTGTTGTTTTTATTGGGGGGAGGTGAGAGGGGGGCACGCCGCACTCAGCAATTTTCCAGTCTGAACCTGACAATCCAGTGACAACTGTCTATGTAAGTGCCATATGATGGTATGTGTCAGCCAGATCATCACGTCAGCCGCCTCTTTAAGCATGCATGGGTTATGGGTTGCTGAAGACCAACTCAAACTCAGATCTTCACGGGGAGACAAGCTTCGGTGAAGAATAATTCCTACCTGGATCTCCACGCGTTTCGTCACGCAATGCGAAGCATTTAACACCTACGCCTAGCTACTGTTTTGGCGATACTTCTGATCATAATTCACATTTACACACCACTTGTGATGTACATGTATTGTATTGCTTTCTCAAAGTTGAAATTCAGTTCTTTCCTGTCCAAGATTCGCAAAGGGATTATCTGCTTAGTATATATTAGGGATCTCTCTAAATACAAAATCTATCCCCTAAAATACATATGAAAATACATGGAATTTGTATTTTGTATCAAGTCTAACCGAAAATAAATGCTACTGTTTTGCCGGATTCTAACGAAATGATCATTCATGCACCCAGTATATGAAAGGGTTTGACCTCAAGAAACTCACAGTGACACGTCTTGTAATAAAACTTACATACAAAGAACTATTTTAGAAGAACAATTTTGTGATTAGCGATCAACACTGAACATTGTTAGTTAAAGGGCATGATATTATTGGTACATGTTTGTGAGTGTTTGTGATGATCTGTGGTCTGTTTGCTGTGAAAATGTATCACTTTAAACCAAAAAGTAAATCAAATAAAGTGAAATTAGGGTTGCTAATCCTGCAAATTTTACCATTTGTAAACTTAAATCTCACGATTTCATTCCACTTTAAGGAATAATTTCAAGCCGTGGGTACATTTACATGAATGGCAATAATCAATGTAGGTCAAACAGTTGGTTCTTTGATGCTGACAAAGTGACCAAAATGACGTGAACGAAGCGTGCCATTGACATGAGACCGAATTCAATAGACGTATTTTGTAACATCCACCGACAAGTCAATGACTGTAGGAAGGAAAACTTAGGGAAGCTTCAGTTAGCGTGTGAGGGTGTTTAGGTTTACGCCGCACTCAGCAATATTCCAGCTATATGGCGGCGGTCTGTAAAAAAATCGAGTCTGGACCAGACAATCCAGTGATCAACAATATGAGCACAGATCTGCGGAATTGGGAACCGATGACATGTGTCAACCAAGTCAGCGAGCCTGACCACCCGATCCCTTTAGTCACATCTTGCGACAAGCATAAGTCGCCTTTTATGGCAAGCATGGGTTGCTGAAGGCCTATTCTACCCCGGGACCTTCACGGGTCATTTCAGTTAGACGCTGCCAGAATAGCTACGGGGCTTCCAGGATATACGTTATGCAAGAAATCTATATTATGAGACAGGAAGTGAAAGATTGGGTGAACGATGAAAAAGAAGAAAGCTTTGTCTATTTTATAAAATTCCAAATAATTTAGCCCTTATATACTTAAAAGATATCACTCCAGATAATATGGAATCAAGATCTATTATCACTATCGGGATGCTAACAAATGTTTTCTTGCCTTCTGTAAGAGTAAGAGGGGTTTTTTTGAACGATATATTTTAAGATTATGGAATGAAATTTCTGATACCGAAAGAAATCGGTCTTCATTACAACGTTTCAAGTCATGTTTATTATCTGAGCAACTCCGCATACCACTTGGAATGATACAATTATACACACAAAGTTTACATCTATAACTAGTCTTGTTACTGTGGTAATGCTTGTGAAAATGTACATCACTTAACATTAGAATGTAAACTGTACAACATTCGAGGAGAGTCATCAATGATAAATTCGAAAAGTACAGCTTCTGCAGTCACATTGTCATTAGCATTATTGGGAATGTATTAAATTTCAGATTTGTGAATAAAATATGTTTAATTCAAATCACATATCAATCAGTTACATACACCAAGCTCACAGCATTGTTTGTCTCTTACCAATGCAGGGACATTGCTCATCGATGATTTCTTCGGCACGGGCAAGCCCTTGGTTGATCGACGTAAGGGCTGCAGTGAGGTTTCTCAGTTTCTCCAAGAGGACACCTTGCTCAGGACACCTTGGTGACTGCTGCCCTGCTGCCTGTGTCGCGAGCACAGCCAACAGGATAAAGAAGTTGCATGAGAACATCGTCTTGAGTATTCGAACAGCTACTGACAGGTATCATCCAGGGACCTTATTTATACCGTGGGTTCTGCCGACGTGGGTGACTGACACAAACTCGACAAGCTGCGTCCACCTGTTTTCATTGATTTCCAAGAGACAGAAGCTACACGTGACTTTTTTTTCTTTTCGCAGTTGTCGTCACAGGAACGTAGGCTTTTATAGTTTCATATTAACAAATGAACCCATAACACTAGGTGTGTAAATTACGATCTTATATTTACCTTTATAGTATATGGTTTTGTCGGACTGATGTGACACTCTTAGTCGCCTTTGTTGTGAACACAGTCGGATATTTGGATCTATTTAGTGTCATTATTCTTCACGAAAGTTAACATAAGTCTAACTGGATGAAATAAGTTAATACAAGCATACCCTCGATTCAAAGCCTCTGTGACAAATACTTCAGCTGTAACACATATAACTGTGGTGTTACCGTGGCTGCAAACAAATGACCTAATCGTTCAATACGGTTCAATATTTTCTGATCATAATTAATGAGCGGCAGTCTTGCTGAAATGACTTCGTCGATGCTTCTCGTGTTGGAAAACTGAGTTATCATATGTTAGGTTTGAAGCTGCTTGTGTCCTCAAATGTCTATTGTTATCAATTCCTGTAGAAACTTTGTGTTTTGAAACTACACTTTCCTGCTTTCATTCTCCGTCATTGTTGCGATGGGAACTGTTGAAACAAAGATTTGTAACATGTTACACAGACATTACTGGGGATTTTCCAAGAGATTTGCACAGTTACTGAATAAATATAGTTCCTCTACTGGGTGTGGGCATTTGGATGCTCTACTGTCTTGATATGAAACAAGACCGAGTATCTCCGTCAGGCAACCCGTGAAGGTCCCGGGGTAGAACAGGCCTTCAGCAATCCATGCTTGCCATAAAAGGCGACAATGCTTGTCGTAAGAGGCGACTAACGGGATCAGGTTGTCAGGCTCACTGACTTGATTGACACATGTCATCGGTTCCCAATTGCAAAGATTGATGCTCATGTTGTTGGTCACTGGATTGTCTGGTCCAGACTCGTTTATTTACAGACCGCCGCCATATAGCTGGAATACTGCTAAGTGCGGCGTAAACCTAAACTTAGTCACTCACTGTCAGGCGATGGAAGACTGCGGCTATATATGTCATGACTAGAGGGAGTTGTAACGATAAACATACGGATAATCTTTTCGGTGTGCGGACAAAGAAACCGTGGACAAAGGTTCTCTAGGAGAAGAGCCCTATTAGGACCCCGATTTCGCATTTAATGATGGCGCAGGATGAATTCATCCTGCAGCTGACTTATATTCACTGACGGCACTAACTGCTTTAACTCAACAACCGAATTACTAAGACAATCGCTGGTCATGAGATTCGAGCAAAGGATTATCATCAACTTTGTTCTTAAAAAGTTAAGAAAATAATATCTAAACATTAATTTATCAGATATACTCAATAGAATGTAAAAACCTTAAATGAAATTACTCTCAAAACATCACTACTTAATATATTGAGTCAAAAACTTCACAAATTTTAAGAATAATGAATATTTTTTTCTCTGATCATACATCTATGTATCCGAAATGGAATCCCTATCTTTCGACTCTAGAAAAACGTTAGCAAAACCCACTCAAACCCATCCATTTGCACGTGTTTGCATTGGCCTCAAGAATTGTAAAAAAAACCAAAAACTTTTACACCACAGCTCCAACGGTACTTTCAATGCCTCGATTATCAAATGTGCAACGTGAACGTGCCGTTAACATTTTGTAGGCGGGAATATAAGTTATTGACGTCGCAAGAGCAATGGGATGTAGCCGTCGTACTGTGTATGGCTTGCGAAGTCGTCTACAACAAACTGGCACCACTTCTGATCGCCCAAGATCGGGTCGTCCACGTGTGACGTCACGAGAAGAAGACCATCACGTCTGCCGGCTACACGAATCATGGCTGAGATGTTTAGAGGTCGACTGTCCTCACAGACCATTCGAAATCGGTTGCGGACTGGCAGTCTCCATTCTCCACGTCCATATCGTGGGCCAACACTGACGCCGTTTCAACGTCAGCTGTGGGCCCAACGTCACCTTCGATGGACCCAGAGAGACTGGAATCGCGGACGGTAGGAATAGAGTCTGGAGACGACGTCGTGAACGGTACGCCCAATCTTGTGTACAGGAAGTCGACAGATTCGGGAGCAGAAGTTGCATGGTGTGGGGAACTTTCTGTGGGAACCACCGTTTCCGACTTTTGTTCATCCGCGGAAACCTCACAGCTGCTGCTTACCACGACCAGGTGCTCACCCCTGAACTCGTTCCTTTCATGGCGGCTCATGGCCCAGTTCCAGCATGATAATGCTCGGCCGCATACCGTGATGTTGACACGAACTTTCCTTCAAAACGCTGGCGTCAACTTCATGGACTGGCCATCGAGATACCCTGACCATAATCCAATAGAGCACGTTTGAAATGCACTTGGAAGAAGGCTTCGTGGTCTTAGGAACCAACCTCAGAATTTGCAGGAATGGCATTGGCACAGACTCCCCAACCATGTGTTCACAAGCATCAGACAGTCGATGAGGAGACGGTGTTTGGCAGTGGTGAGTGCATGGGGCGGCCATACACAATAATGAACTGAGAAATTTCGAAATTTTATTCTTGTGACTTCACATTATGTGTACCCATGTTTTGGAACGACAATGTAGCCTAATAAAACTGATTGTGGCACTGTCAGTGTATCGCGTACATCACACAGATCTCAGCAATGAAATAACAACAATTTAACCATCTTACCATCTCTTGTTCTTTTATAGTGCCCTGAAGAAAGAATTGAAGTTTCTTTTTTGACTCAGTATAATATATACTACCCTTGCGTAGACACTGGTACAGCTAAGAGCCGACGTTAAACCTAAAAAATTCGTTCGTTTGGGAAGAGGACAAAAGCGGTACAGCACCTATCTACATACGAGGACTTAGTTTGTGACTTTCCAGGGTGGACACCCAAGCAATGAATGCTTCTTGATTATAGATAAATGTCTTAAGGGTTGTAGTGTGAATGTATATTTTACAAATATGTAAACTGATTTATTTATCACGTGAAAATTATATTTCTGTGAAATTTGAATGTATTTATTTTTGTGCTTTAAAATATATATCCTTGTATGTGATCTTGTAAAAGGAAACTATCCATGAGTCTAATGACATTCAATGTATAAATTGTTTGTTACCAATAAGGTGATCAATGGATGAAACATGTGGTATATATTTTAAGGAATATAAATACTGTTTCGTGGGAATATTTCATTTATTTACCAGTCAACAATTTAGTGTCTCCCATATGCTCACACAGTACCTCTACCTCTCTACAGACAGTCGGTTGAAAATCAGTGCACGCTCCACTGGCTTGTCGTTTTAAGTATCACTGTTGTCGTCATCGAGCTCGAGTAAGCCGGTAAAAGACAGCCCTTTCATCACATTTGTTATTCAAATTATTGTATATGCATGCAACACTGGCGTCTTGTAAATGTAGTATCTAAACACATTGATGTATCTTGTTCGTATTACTAATATATTTTACACTTTATAAAAATAAACACATTCTCCTGATGAAATGATATATCAAGAGCATGCGACCCACGTACCGTAGAAATATTTGTACGTGATGAACTGTTGTATATTTTACACTTGTTGTAAGAATAAATACACTCTGCTAATGAAACGATATAACAAGAGTATGTGACCCAAGTACCGAAGAAATATTTGTACGTGATGAAATGTTGTATATTTTACACTTGTTATAAGAATAAATGCACTCTGCTAATGAAATGATATAACAAGAGTATGTGACTAAAGTGCGGAAGATATGTTTTTGAATTGTTTTATATATTTATAATTGTTGTAAGAATAAAGGAACACTTGCTGAATTCTTTTTGTTTCGTTTCATGTGGGCCATTCCATTTACCTTCAGAGGTACTAAGGGTTCATGTAAAGACAATTAGCCGTGAAATGAGTTTATTAAGACGTATGGCTAAGGCGACGTATGACTAATAGAGGACGCCAGATTACCTGACCGGGTCAGATTGTACTACCGTTAATTTTCTTGTCGCGCAACCCAATCCGACATACATTCATACTTTTACCCCAAAAAATGCATCACGCCACGTTACCAGTTCATCAGGAATGCACTGTTATCAATTTAGTGAACTTTAGGCTACAACGAGTATGAAGTAACATATTGCGGGCTCAGATTGCTGAACTCCAGGGGAGGTATCAGGCAAACGACGGGAGACATATTTTCTCCATACCACCTGTCTGCAAATCGATACACTCAACGGTTTACACGATTTTGCTTTTTGACAAGAAGGAAGATAGTATCCTTTCAGTGATTAACGTTTGAGTATTCAGTGTTCCAGTAATCAGGTCATCTGGTTCATAGATATGGTGATTATTTAACACTCCTATGAAGCAGGCTAGGTTCACCCTTTCACCAACACATAATGTCATCACTGGTGTTTCTGTACTTATCTTTCTTAAAAATTCCAGAAGGATTTACAATCGGACCTTACCGCTACGTTTCCTTTGTTGAACAGGCCACAGATCGCTGATCAGCATATATGATAATATCAGTTCCATTTGCCAATACATGTGAAGAGGAACATATGGTAATCTTCGCCAAGGGAGCCAGAAAGCAAAAACATCAACGTTCGTTACGGTGTACGACATCAACACCATCAAATCGTTCATGATTCCGTAATTCCCATGTCCCCGTGTGCCTCAGAGAATATGTGAGTATTATTTTCCACCACTTTTAGCAATATTCCACCAGTATTATGACCGGGGAAACGGACTTCATACAATGTACTCATGTAGGGCAACGAACAGTTGAATCACTTGGCCCCTCTACCAATGATTTAGTAGGAATTATAATCATTTCCCCTGTTGCTATATATTTTTTTCAAAGAAGAACAAGAGAGAGTGAGTGAAGTTAGTTTTACGCCGCACTCAGCAATATTCCAGGTATATGATAGCGGTCTGGAAAGAGTATGGACCAGAGAACCCAGTGATCAACAGCATCAACATCGAATGCGCAAATAGGTACCGATGGCATGTGTCAACCAAGTCAGCGAACCTGACCACCCGATCCTGTTAGTTGCCTCTTACGACAAGCGTAGTTGCCTTTCATGGCAAGCATGGTTCCTAGACCAAGAGCCAAGAACAAGATGGCTGAGACCACTATGTAGATTTGTTTATAATTTCCAGATTTTCTATATCCCTTGTGTCCCTGTTAGTTTGGCACTACTTTATTGGTACTGTTGAACCAATTCTTTTAAATCTTCTTGATTTGGCGTTGATATTGAACAGGTATTTTACTTATGCGCCTATTCATCTCTGAAATTAAAACTGTTGCAATGTCCATATATATCACATAATGCATCAGTTTGAAAATCAGTAACAAAAACTATTAATCTGACAATCATGTCCATCCAGACAAATTCTTATCATACACTGTAACAACATTAACTTGTGCTGAAACAGGATTGTCATAAAATGAAGTAGCAACAGCGAGGCCAATTCCTTGTGTCCCCAACCGTCATATTGCAGGAATATTTGATGATCATACAGGCGTGAACCACAAATAGGTGAACTCCTGACATTCAGATTTATCACTACAAGCATTATTGACAACGAGTACGTATAGACGAAGCTCTCGATAAATAACTACTACAAAAATTATCTTAAGAAACCTGTTGTATGTTGTATGTGCATTACCTTAGATGACAAGTAAGTCGTATTTTAAGAAGAAAATCAATACAAAGCAATGGAATCCTTGCTAAACCGGAATTATAAAGTTGAAATTATGTGTTTGTCTTTGTAAACAAACAAGGGCATATTATGTTTTACAGATTAAAATATATATACAGCAGAGATGGTTCGAGTGACCCTGGCACAGTTTGGCTGGTAAGGCCCATCATCAGCAAGGGCCCTTGCCGCCTGTACACGCAGCCCAGACAGCGCATAGCACTTCTGTCAGAAAAGAACCCAAGTCGAACCCACCAAGAACTTTCCGCAGAATATGTAGACTCCCCAACACTGCAGCCTTCTGCATTACCCAGAGTGTCATTAGGACTGTGATCACGGTCGAGAACCCGGGCACTCTCCTGATTTGCGCCAAGAGATCAGGAGGTACTAAACCAATGGCACCGAGAACAATGGGGAGACTGATGACGGTGTACTTGGAATGCAAGCGAGGTCCGCATGATTATCAAACTTTTCCTAAATCTTGCCATTCACACTGCTGTCAAAAGGAACAGAAAATTCAATGTTATATATAAA
Organism: Haliotis asinina; assembly: GCF_037392515.1. Taxonomy (NCBI): domain Eukaryota; kingdom Metazoa; phylum Mollusca; class Gastropoda; order Lepetellida; family Haliotidae; genus Haliotis; species Haliotis asinina. Next base: position 48,525,353 of record NC_090281.1, read on the forward strand.
TATATTCATCGTTTTATCAAAAAGGACAAGATCAAGTTTGTTAGGAGGAATTCTTCTCATACTGTATATGGGCCTACTCCAAAGAAGTTTGAAAGCATCATTTTCCATCACGCATTGGACTGTTCGTGGTCGTAACATGGATGGGCCACGGAGTCAAAGTCACAGCCATGGCGCAATGAGCCATGCCATCATGTCGTTTAAGACATGATTGGAGCAACGATCACCTTTACACTATGATTGTTGGAAGTCTATGATATAGTATGGGGTCTACGATCCCCTCAGCCCTATGACTGTTGTCGGTCTATGTTAAAGTATGGGAGTTAAGACCCTTTTAGCCTTATGATTGTCGTAAGTCTGTGTTAAAGTATGGAAGCTACGATCACCTCAGCCGTATGAATGTTGTAAGTCTATGTTAAAGCATGGGAGTTACGATCCCCTTTGTCTTATGATTGTCGTAGGTCTATGATAAAGTATGGGAGTTACGATCCCCTTTGTCTTATGATTGTCTCAGGTCTATGATAAAGTATGGGAGTTACGATCCCCTTTGTCTTATGATTGTCGTAGGTCTATGATAAAGTATGGGAGTTACGATCCCCTTTGTCTTATGATTGTCGTAGGTCTATGATAAAGTATGGGAGTTACGATCCCCTTTGTCTTATGATTGTCGTAGGTCTATGATAAAGTATGGGAGTTACGATCCCCTTTGTCTTATGATTGTCGTAGGTCTATGATAAAGTATGGGAGTTACGATCCCCTTCGATCAACTTAGCGCCATGACTGTTGTAATTCTTTGTTAACCTATGTGGTCTACGATCCCCTTAGCCCTACGATCACTTTGTTGAACGGGCCACATATAGCTAACCAGCATAGATGATCATACTTTCTATTTGTCTATACCATACATACGTCAGGTAATATAACTAATGTGGAGTAGCATAATTCTTACATTTTCTGGAGCGCAGGTAGACTCATATACTGATTCAAAAAAGAAACTTCATAAAATGTAATTTTTAAACATAATGAATATTTTTTCTATGATGATACATCTATGTATCCGAAACAGGAACCCTAGAAAAACGTTAGCAAAACCCACTCAAACCCATCCATTCGTCGTGCAAATGACGTTAGTGTCAAATCAAGTTTTGCACGTGCAGTCGATTACGTGATCTTCGCATAGAAGTTTTCTTCATTTGCACGTGTTTGCATTGGCCTCAAGAATTGAAAAACCAAAACTTTTACACCACAGTTCTAACGGTACTTTCAATGCCTCGATTGTCAAATGTACGACGTGAACGTGCCGTTGGCAAGATGCAAGCGGGAATATTACTTATTGACGTCGCAAGAGCTATGGGATGCAGCCGTCGTATTGTGTATGACGTGCGAGGTCGTCTACAACAAACTGGCACCACTTCTGATCGCCCAAGATCGGGTCGTCCACGTGTGACGTCACGAGCAGAAGACTGTCAAATCATTAAACGTCACCTACGAGACAGATTTTTGCCGGCTACACGAATCAGGGCTGAGATGTTTAGAGAGACTGGAATCGAGTCGTCTTTAGCGGTGAATCCAGGTTTACCCTCAGATTCGCGGACGCAGGAATAGAGTCTGGAGACGTCGTGAACGGTATGCCCAATGTTGCCCAGAAAGTCGACAGATTCGGGAGCAGAAGTTGCATGGTGTGGGGTGCTTTCTGTGGGAACCACCGTTCCCGACTTCTGTTCATCCGTGGAAACCTCACAGCTGCTGCTTACCACGACCAGGTGCTCACCCCTGAACTCGTTCCTTTCATGGTGGTTCACGGCCCAAGTCTACAGTTCCAGCATAATAATGCGCGGCCGCATACCGCGATGTTGACACGAAATTTCCTTCAAAACGTTGGAATCAACGTCATGGACTGGCCATCGAGGTCCCCTGATCATAATCCAATAGGGCACGTTTGGGACGCACTTGGGAGAATGTTGTACTATGGATGGACCTCTGTGTGGCAGGAGGTTGGTGTGTAGAGGGCCCTACCACTGACAGCTGCGTGGCTCTGATGACGTAACTGGGACGATGACGACTACTTATGTATGTGGCCGGCGCAGACTTGAACCAACCAGCTATATGTCGATTTAGGTCGTGATAGGTAGACTTCAGGACCAGTCCAGATCTTGTTATTGTTTGGGTAGTTCGTGTATGCAAACGGGCAGATTAAAAAAAATGAAATTCTCTCATGAAGATGTACTTAGGTGAGTGAGTGACTTTAGTTTTTCGCCGCACTCAGCCATATTACAGCTATATGGCGGAGTCTGGACCAGACAATCCAGTGATCAACAACATGAGCATCGATCTGCGCAATTGGGAACCGATGACATGTGTCAACCAAGTCAGCGAGACTGACAACCCAATCCCGTTAGTCACTTCTTACGACAAGCATAGTCGCCTTTTATGGCAAGTATGGGTTGCTGAAGGCCTATTCTACCCCCGGACCTTCACGGATCAGTTCGAGAAGGAAATCGCTGGAAGATTCTTGAAAAAAAAAAAAATAAAAACCTTGGTAGACCTCAATCGGCCTGACTCGACCTAACTCGTTCTGAAAATCGACCAACTCGACCCCCAACTCGACGTTCAGGTCAAGACAGTAGCGTAAGGTCGGCACTGGAACCGCACCATAAAATATAACTCTTCCATGTTTCCTGGTTAGTGTTCCTCAAGATATACCAGACTCTACTGTGGCCAAACAGGCAGTGGCCATTCCCACAGGTCCTATTCCGAAAAACATGACACAACTATAGGATAGTCCCAATTCACATTGGGCCGTGAGTTTCTATAAGCGCTTCAACATGAATTTTATTCGCTATAATTGGAGGCATTCACAGTCAATATTCCTTTCTGAACTGTTCTCCATATATATTCGTCCATACCCAGAAAATATGTAAGCAAACTAACCGTCAATATACACATTATATATACATTGTACATTACAGTGCATTTAAAGGCCGGGGTTCAAACCTATACACAGACGGGGTGTGGCCTCTTTGCCTTGTCAAAGCTGTCTTCCAATGCAAAGCAATGCAGTATTCAAGTACATTTGAAGTTATTCATTGTCTGTAATCTCATGGACTCGGGGTGACGGAATGCGACGACTGAAGAAATCAGTGCTCGGACTTTTTCTCCTTTGTCCGGTCCTTTGATTCGCCGCCAAGCCAGGCGACCACACCCACCACCGCCGCTATAGCCCCTCCCACAGCAAGGCCTGTGGCGTAGCTTTCAACCTGGAAGGGATGATCAGATAGAAATTTCATATACGTAGACCAATTTTTTTTCAAGTTTCTTTAAAAAACGGGGTGGCGGGATAGCAGAGTGGTTATTGGTTCGCTCGTCACATCGAAGGCATGGGTTCGATTTCCCACATGGGTACAATGTGTGGAGCCCATTTCCCATGTCCCTGACGCGATATTGCCGGAACATTGCTACAAGTGGTGTAAAACAACACTCACTCACTCTCTCTCTCATAAACTCGAACATTCGCGTTCCTTCGATTATCCTCTGTTAGTTCGATTTTCATCTCTAACTTTCTGCTTTGAACCGACTGGCTGATGCTCCGTCACATCTTTCAGTCAGCGAGGTTTTGTTAATGGAGTTGAAACCAGAACAATCACTTTGAAATATGAAATCTCATGAAAATATGCAAACTAAATCGTCAGGCGAACATTTTATAGAGCACCGGGCCATAATACAAATAAATTACAAAGGTGAGACAAACTCTTTAACAATTCCACCTTATTGTAACAGACATTCAAAATAATTACAAACATTTACGACAATATTTCTATCTTCACTGTTAAGGATGTGTATTACGTTTTGTTTGCTCACAGTATTATTAAAAATGGAGTAATAAACGTATTTCTAGCATCGTTATACAGTTTATAGTCAATAAGGACATATAATACATCTTAATACATATATATAATACATCTTAATACATATACATAATACATCCTAGACAGGCAAAATCATGAACAATACAGACCTACCTGGTCACTTCGTTCCATATTGTACCTGCACCATTTCACAAAATGCTCACAGTTGCTGAAGATGAGGTTGTAACCGACACGGCCGAGCTTGGAGAGGGCTCTTTCTACAATCTGCGACGGAGGAAGTGGCCTGGAACAATAGTCATGAATAAAACAATAAACGCTACGACTCGATCATGGAAGAGTTCTTTTTAGCCCTTCAGTGATCAAAAGCAATAAATTCCGTAACTGTTCATATGAAAATTCAAAGGTTCGGACATTTTATTTAATATGATTTGATTGAAAAAAGATTTGAAAAATGTTGCAGGTGTAGAAGCAAACACTGAAAGGCTTCATTATCATCATAATTTTGTGAGAGAGGTCGATGCAAAATCTTATCCATCAGGGTCATCGAAAAGTATTATTATTAGATATTTATATAGCGCACATATCCAGGCAACCAGTACATGCTCCTTACGCTTTTTTGGCTGGCATTCTGTAACCGGCTCAGCTCCCTGGGTACACACCCGTGCCCGTTCTATTCGGACACTTGACATAGTTTCCATAGACTTTACATGTTATTTCAGTGTAGCATAAATAATTTTCATGAAATGACTTTAGGATGGATCTTTGTAATATATGAGAGGCAAATGTGGAATCATCTTTGCTCTGCACACATAATTTCAATTCAGTTTTCCGACCACTATATAACTAATGACATTACATTTATCACTGAAGTATGGTTCCACAATGCACAGTCCTGTGCGCTGCCATGTTAAAGGACTTCTCGGCACCGTACATAAGTATCAGCTTGCTGCCATTCGATAAATAAGCAACGGAAAATTTTAACAGATTTTATATGATTGTAGGTAAGATGATTCCCGACAAATGTGCAAAATTTGACTTGGATCTTACGTAAATTAAATTCATGAAAATTATTTATGCTACACTAAATTAACATGTAAGTCTATGGGAATTACGTTAAGAGTCCGAATATAACTGGCACGCGTTTGTAGTATTGAACTCAGCTATTGGCAGCGAGTTATCACACAGTCTCATCTTCACAGGGCTCGCATGTTGCAGCTTGTGAACGGGACACGTTGTGACAAAATTTTGTGCAGTGATGCTGCACGTGTTCGTTTGTCCACCTACCATCGGGTTAGTGAGTTGTTTTAAGTGCACAGGGCTGTACACTACGGGTTGTGGCAACACTGAAAGAGCCTGCAAGAAATGTTATCTCGAAGGTGTTTACACCCGGCCTTTGGATACAGATCCAGACACCTTTCGCTTTGAGCAGCTCGTCCACCTTGCGCCCCTGGTCGCCCACCTACACCTTTCCCATGTCGGACCATGAGGTCCACATATGTTTCAGCAGAATTCTCTGATGGTGCGTTCGAATCCAGCTCTCTGTTTCATGAGTTATTGTTCATATACTACCATCAAGGGTTTAGGCTCACTAGTGTAAATATAGCGACTTACTTCGGTCAACAGTTCTAAGCTAGATTTTGTAAAATATTCCTTTCCGTTTAAAGGTACTTTTTAAACATGAACTGTTTTGTTTTGTAAAACAAATTCATAACGTTGAAGGGATTATTGTCATGTGTTCATTAATGATGAAATTCAGTGAAAATTGGCAAATTCATAACAAAATGTTACTTCAAAATGCAGCTGTTTACATGCATGATATCTGCACATGCTTTTTAGCAACTTGATGCTAAAAAGCATGTTTGCAGTTGGTTTCCCAAAGTAGGTGGGGAAATTCATTTTCTATGTAACCATATCTGCACATAACATATAGTGAGTGCTTTCAGTGAGGCTAAACCTTTGGCTGATAGTATATATGGTATTGCCTTTCGGACAAATATATGTTTCAAGAAGGTATGCATCCATGTCCTGCATCAGCGAAATACTCACGTCCACTTGGAGTCGTTGCTATTATTCTTGTAGACCATGTCATCGCCGGCGACGTCCCAGAAGTTATCTCGACAAACGATCGCCTTGTCGAATGATACACCGCTAATAGTGAATATGTGCTTCTTTTCCACCTCTCCTAGGCCATCGTCGTCCTCCCCGGAGAGATGTATCACCTCGCTGTCACCTATATAACACAAAAACTGCTGCACCACGTTTCCTATAAACTAGCTCAATATCATTCATAACAATGTCATAAAATATGAAACATCAAGGTAAAAGAATACCCACTCTTGCCGATGCTTACAATCAGCTTCCAGTTGGTGTAAAGGGCAACCCAGCAGTGTTTGTTTGTTGTTTTGCGCAGCATTCAGCACTATTCCAGCTATATGGCGGCAGTCTGGAAGTAATCCTGTCTGGACCAGACACTCCAGTGATCAACAACATGAGCATCGATCTGCGCAATTGGGAACCGATGACATGCGTCAACCAAGTCAGCGAGCCTGACCACCCGATCCCGTTAGTCGCCTCTTACGACAAGCATAGTCGCCTTTTATGGCAAGCATGGGTTGCTGAAGGCCTATTCTACCCCGGGACCTTCACGGGTCACCTACAGATGAGAAACAATGACCTACAGATGAGTAACAGTGGCCTACACACGAGTAGTGAGTGAGCAATATTCCAGTTACATGGCTGGAAAAAATCCAGTCTGATCAGACAGTCCGGTGATCACCAGCATGAGCATCGATCTGCGCATTTGGGAACCGATGACATACACAGTAACGATGACAACAGATCAGTAGCGATGACAACAGATAGGTAACGATGACAACAGATCAGTAACGATGACTACAGATAGGTAACTATGACTACAGATCAGTAACGATGACTACAGATCAGTAACGATGACAACAGATCAGTAACGATGACTACAGATAGGTAACTATGATCTAACGATGACCTACCGATGAATAACGCCCAGTGGGAGTACATTCCTCGTTTAAACTCCAGCAAATCCCCAACATTCAGGTCAGTGTACACAGCCTCATTATGGCGGCGAACTTCCTTTGACGCCATGCCGACAGAAGGTTAGGAACTGTTAACATTATCAAGCAAAGTAACTTGTCATAAGGATCAGTGTGTTTTTCATTGTTTAATGGCCCACCCAGAAACTGTCCCGATACATGATGGCGGTCTGTAAATAATCAAGCAAGTCAAAACACCTTGTACTTGCGGTGCTTCTTTTCGTTCGGGCAACTCCATTTCTGGATGTAGGGGTGGCAGGTCACATTAGTTTCAGTATTTATTTTATGGCGCTTCGGCAATGTTAAAGACATATGCAACGGACAATGACTGATTCCTTTAAAGATAAAACAAAATGAGAACATTTTCTCAATAAACTTATATTTGACAAACAAACATGCTATCATTAATGCAAAATTGCGACACAAGACTTGCAGAAATATTGTACCTTTTATAATGGTATTTTAATGTTCTACACTCAATGTCATTACTCTACAGTTGTATTGGAGTAGCTATGGTGTATCTTTTGGTGTATCTTATAAATACGAAACAACAGCCGAATATATAGAGGATACTAAACGACCTTCCGTGTAATACCATTTTTATTAAACGAGTTAATGATTTGGTATCAAACGAGCGAAAGCGAGTTTGATACTAAATCTTTAATGAGTTTAATAAAAATGGTATTTCACGGAAGCGAGTTTAGTGTTCTGTTTATTACTCGCCAACATAAATTGACAGAAACTGCGGCGAAATTGCCTACAGTGTGAGGACTCTCAGCTTTCAAGTCAAGCAAGGTCTAGTAAAATAGCGACATCAACATTAGCATTGTGACGTCACAACTTTGAACCATTTTGACGTCATAGGTCAAGCGGTATTACACTAGTGTAATATTGAAGTGAAAATATTACACTGCAGTATCTTCCACGGGCGAGTAATATAAACCCGTCTAGTGTATGTCATATAAACTACGACACAGATGACGTCTTGCACATGCACTCATGTATAAATCAATTACCATGGTTTCACCCACGTTTTACAGAATAAAATGAATTACATTTTAAATGGACATAACTTCATGTAATAAATCTAAATTCTGAGAGTCCAGACCACACCAGTGAAAGTGACATATTAGTATTTCTAACGTTTCCGACACAAATACCTGCATCAAATCCTTCAGTTAAAGAGCTCCTGCAGGTATATACCTGTATATTATCTATTGAAACTAAAACCGGCGTTCATCTCAAACAATGAAAGTATGTGACTGGTCATGTTAGAAATCAAACGTTTCTGACACAAATACCTGCATCAAATCATTCAGTGAAATAGTTCCAGCAGGCATATGCCTGTAAATAATCTACTGAGACTAAACTGAAACCGTCGGCATTAATCTCAAAACAATGAAAGTGCATGACTGGTCATGTTAGAAATCTAACTTTTTCTACACAAATACCTGCATTAAATCCTTCAGTGAAAAGGTTCCTGCAGGCATGCCCCTGTATATTATCTATCCAGACTAAAAACCGTCAGCATTCATCTCAAAACAATGAAAGTATGTGACTGGTCATGTTAGAAATCAGGTCACTGAACACTAACACAATGACATTCATCTTAAAACAATGACTGGTCATTGTACAAGGTCATGAAAGTACATGACTGGTCATATGTTAAATCATTAAGTTTCACTTAACTGAAAGTCATATTTTTTCACACATCAAAAGAATTACATATCTGTACATCCGTGTACAAACTACAAACTCAAGATAAAACCACACCTCTCAAGTGAAATGATCATTAAAAATCAGAAACCGCTGATGATAGTTATCTCAATACAATCACAACTGCTGACCACTATTCACTGATAACCACTGATGGGTCACTGCTGCTTACACGAGTGTTGGTTGTGTCCAACAACTTGGCACTTGGCACATCTCTTGTCACACACCCTTCGTTTTGACCTTGTCAAGTATTCAAGTCTGTTTTGTTTAAGCATTATCTGTTTAAAGGCTTCTCTACCCCTGTGTGAGGTAGAGCGAAAGAACCACTTGGTTGCACAGTCATTCAGTTTCTAAAAACCTTGCTGAGAGAAAGTAATAAGATTGCCATGAAGTTTAATCATTTCAGGGACATGGAAAGCTAAGATATGCATGTAGGGAGTGACATCCTTACTTTGATACACATATGAAAAGGTTCTGATCCAGCTCCTACATTTATCACCTAATACTTGATATTCACTTGTCTGGAATGATTCTTTTGAGAGAAGCCGACATATGTGAGACAACTCAGACCACAAAAATGCAATATCATATATCTTAGGGTGACCCGGTATGAACTCTGACACCTTCAGATTTTCAGAAATCTTTCTATGCTCTGGTCCAGTGAAGTCCCTGAACGTAAACCTTCCGGTTTCTTTATCAATTCCCTAAAGTTTGTACAAAATTCTCAAACTTAAACACATTTCCACACTTGGACCTATCATATTTCCCATTGCACCTTTGAATGTTGTCCCTCCTTCTAAGCTCAGTGATCAGATGTTTCACCAGCTGGTCAGATAATCGAAGGTATAAATGTAGCAAATCAGGCACTACTCTGGTTAAGGCAATAAAACTGTTGAAATTCTTACTTTGTTTATTGGACATTGCTGTAATTTCCTCTACTGTCCTGGCTCCTTCCTGACCACCAACAAGTGACCACTCTCTACTCATATCATGTCTGTCAGTTAGGACATTTGCACCAAACACAGCCGTAAGTGCAGGAACATGATGCAATACCACACACCATGTTTAGAAACTTTAAATCTCCACATAGGAAATATGTAACATGAACCAGAGTACCTCCAATTTTCAGAGTGTTTAATGCTTTTGCTTCTATGACTATATCTTCTAGGGCTTTTCTTATATTATCATAAGTTTCATTACCTGTAAACATGGCCAACATATAGTTTCCCCTGACTGAAGTACATAGACCTTCATCCAATATAGTAAAGCCAAAATTAATCACCTTTTTTCTCCGCCTAGTTCAGTGCCATCACCCGTGAGTTTAACATTGACAGATTGCTTTGAAAGTATGGCCTGACCCTTCCCTGATGCAACAATGTTAGATACACAGTTAGTAAGTCGATCTCTCAGAGACTGCTGTACACCAACAGTATCATTTGGTGTGTCCCTGATCTTCACATCAACATTGATTTCCTTAGCTCTTTTGACAATTGAATGTAAACGTGGCATGTCTGGTACAACCATTGATAATTCATGATAAGCTTTGTTTGATATGTTTTCAGAGTCCTTAACATACAATAGTGCATCTAAATCAATGGCAGTGTCGTTCTCTTTAACATCTGAAACTTATTTTTTATCCAGAGATAAACATAACTGTTTGCCATCTTCCTGTCTAACATCTACAGAGACTGCTTCCATGCTGTACCTCCCGACAAAAGCCAAAGACTTCCTACAGTCACTCAAAAGCATCTTTTTTCTTTTATGTATCTGAGATCTAGACAAACATGCATTAGGTTCAAAAACTCTTAACGCTCTGACTGATTTACTGTTCTGATTTTGTAATAACATGCAATATATGTTTTGAATCCTTTTCTGCAACACATGTTTTTGAATCTGGAGTTTCTTTGCCTGGTGAACAACTGAACGGTATCTTGTCAACATACTCTTCCTCAGCTTTCTTTCCTGTAACAAACGCTTCTGCATAGCTGAAAGATGTCCCTCAGATACATGAACCATCAAAATGTACTTTTCAACATTCCAGTTTTCAAGTAATTGCCTGTACTGTATGCCCCCCTTTCTTCTGATTTTGCCATGCTTTGAAATGAGGTTTTTCAAATAACTTTGGAGTTTGGGTAAACATTTGTCTAAAATGACATACTGAAAGTCAATATCGTTATTTTGGCACACAGTCGACAAGACTGCCTGACATATATCTGACTTAAATGTGTTAACTTTGGTATGTTTTCTAAACACTTAATGCAATTTTGATTTTGTGATGTTGACATATTTCCAAATTACCAGACATACCAAGTTGAAAAGAGGATAACAGAATAAGCATCAAAGTTAGCCAGAAGCTAAACAGTATCATCATATTTGAAACAAAATGTAAGCAAAAGCTGAAAATCAGTTGTCAGACAGAGGACATCACATCTTAGTGCCTTAATGCTAACCCTGAGAAGGTTGAGATCAAATCCCTTTTCTCGAACAAATTTCATTTTGAACATGAAACCTCTATGACAAAGTCTTTTTCTCATGTCTAGAGTATACTCCTCTCGTGGCTTTCCTTCGTAGTACCTGAAAATGATGGTCTCACGGTTAATGTATACGAAGTCACCAGTCTGATTTATTATCCTGACCCACCATTCATCACCAAACAAAATATCTGGACTGTGCACATCAAGGAACTTGAACTCTGCTCCTGGGGTGGACCCATTCCATGACCTAACCTCTCTTGACAGATCCAGAATGTCCCTGGCTATCTCAGGCGAAGATATTGGGATCTTTATAGTAACCAGAGAGTCTACCCCTCTCCAACTGTGCAGCTGATCTCTTAGGGATGATAACAGCTGAAATTTGAAGATGTCATTTGGACAAGAACCAGACAGACACGACCTTGTAACAATGCTACTATCACTGACCCATTGGTCATATTCCTTAGCCCACCCTACATAGTGGGCCAGACTTTGCTGTACCCCATCTACTACCCTCGTTGCCAACACTTCCACATCAAACAACTGCCGGTCATTCCAAGTGGGCGATCTAGTCCGCAGCTGTGCTCTGAACGTTTATGGAGGAGGTCTGTAGTCTGGCCTACGTCCACTGCTACTGCTGCTACTGCGTAAAGTAGGTGGCATCCTGTCTAAACATAATACACTTTATCAATAAAAGGGCACTATCTATAACACCATCAATTATATTAGCTATTATTATGAAGAGGCAACTCATCTAAATTTGGGCTTCATAGCTATAACTTTATTTCTACCTCATCTGGGTAGATTTTATTAAAATTTTGTTTCTACCTCACCAAATTTTACTTATTTCAGGCAATGTCATTTATTAATTTGGGGTTAAGTTTTCTATGGTATGAGTTTTAGGAAGAAATGTGTGGTAGAATACTGAAATTGTGTCAACATGCCCGTGACCAAATATGGTATGTTTTGTAAATATAATAATGGACCAACCCAGGGATAATAAGTCCAGTATGACATTAAAACCCCACTATATTAAAGCTGAAGGCAGCTGGATCATTACACACAATCCTGTAATCAGAATAATCGATATATCATTTATTGAGTGCTTTTATACACCATACACTTTGACTGAACTTTCTATCAACGTTTAAAGTTAACTAATAGGTAACTTTCACTTTTAAATTCTAGCATCAAAAGTGTTCAAGCTCTCGAGTTAGTATATTTGAAAGAATGTTGTCATGATAATTGTCCTCCTGATAATTGATAACAAGTTGACATAATACAATTGAACTGACCATCTTTAGATAACAGTGGAGAACCATGTCATGACATGTACATTTTATCTTAAATTATAAACCTAATTCTGATCACTGCCTTTAATGGTCATTATCCTTTCTACTTGCACCAATACCCGGTAAGAGGTTTTACTCCCAATGTAAAACCTGGGAATAGGTTTAACTAGATTTAAGTAAAACCTATTCCCAGGTTTTACTAGGAGTAAACCCTCGTCCCGAAAGTACCGGTTTGGAGCGATCAGCCACCGAAATCTGCATTCACAGGAAAGGAAAAACAAAAACTCTGACAACAGTGTTTTAATTGAAATTGAACGTCATTGTAACACTTCCGTGAGCGACAGTTTGTGTTGTACCGGAATCTCCCTCTGAAGTAGGAACCGACACTGTCGCAGACGTCTGAGTTTTCTTTGGAGCTGAACATGAGAGAACATCTGACGCCATTGCTTGTTGTTGATCACTGGTTCTCTTGTAAACCCTCACTGCCTCGCTTTTGTGACCTACAATAAAAGAATTCATCTTGATAAGTCATTTCAAATTGTACATAACCGTTTGAAAAGTAATTTATATGATATTGTAATCGCTTTGCTTGGGGCCATCATTGGGATTCGAACCCGGATCTTGGCATGTTAACCATAACACATGTTGACATCACAAGTTCTAGCATTTAAAATCGCCAAATTGCAATTTGGCCCAGTCACTTCAAGTTTCATTCGTGTTTTGCAGATATTCATTGAGTTACATACCAGTTTGTTCACAAATCTGTTGCTCGCTTATGTTTGCCTCGTAGAGACGGGTAGCAGCAGTGCATCTGAGCGAGTGGTTCGTTTTCCTTCCTTCAATTCCGGCTTCAGCACATATTCTCTTCACCGTTGTCTGGATTGTGTTGTGGCCCATGGGCGACTCTAGGTACCATTTTCCATCCTTAGGTTTCTTCATCGGGGTGAAGTAAAACGCATTTGCTCGAGTTGAAGATGGTAGGCTGGAAAGTTAAATTGTGTTGACATAGAATCAATTAAGTATGAAATGTTTGCATTTGTCATTTATATGCCCCTAAACCAATGCGTGCAATCATCATCAGGGAGTAAATTTATAAGACAATTTACATGCAGTATGGGTCAAGTCACCCGCATGATGTGATTAAATGAGTGGTATATCTAAAGAATGTATAACATGTATCAGAAATGTATCAGAAAACATCTAATACATACCAAAGTGACTTGTACTTCATGAAAAGGCGCACATAACATCGTTCCGGGTTCTTGGTATTTTCATACGCTCGCACCTTTTTCTTCTGCAGTTTCCTGTCTTTCACTCCCCCGGCATTTGTCTTAGAGACGTCTTCCACATACTGCAGGTACCTGCGGCCGTTCTGGTCTGTATGTGGGCCTGTAATCTGAGGTTGTTGGTGTAGTCTTAAACTCCGATGTTCCTTTCCACCTCTCAAGGCGAAGTTAAGTCCTGGAAAATAAAATTCCGTACACAATTATATAATGTTTATCTATTTTGGTCTTAACACGGGATTCAAAATATCCATCCAAACTTTGTTTGGTTTGGTTTGCCTCAAAGTGAAGTCGGGCATTTTGTTCCAGTTAATCACATTTATTTTCGATGTGAAGGTTTGATTGTAAATGCCAAAATTGCTAATATCCGACTTTTCGACAGGGAAATCAAATGCAAAATGCAACTCACCAGTTAAGTAGAGGACTGTGTCCAGGAGTTTTTGCGGCGTGCCTTCTCCAAGAGCCCCCTTCTCCCACAGAGTGTCCTCCTCGTCTCGAGTTATCACCTCTGTAGGTTTTCTCACGTCTGCTCCAAGACCAGCTGTGGACCTCTCACGCATGCATGCGTCCAGTGCCTGTCTGCTGTCCTGGAACTCTTCGCCTTCCATCAGATTGTAAGGAGATTTGTTAGCTTTCAAGTGTGACGCTATTGCCGTGAATAGCCCATACACAGTAACAGCTGGGTAGCAAGTCCCGTCCACTTTCCTCGCCTCGAATAGGAAATACTTTAGGGCTGTATTTATATCTTTAGCAGTCATATCCAGCGAGTCTTCAGTCAAGACGGACGACGACAGCGCGATGTTTGCATCCATTGACCTCGTCCGACGCTCTTCTTGCCATCGCCTGAATACTCCTTTCGCCCAATCATTTTTGTACCTTGTCGTTCTTGGAACACATCGAGATAATTTCCTTTCAATATCTTCCTCAGTCAAAGGTGCCGCGAAACGGAACAGAAAATCATCATCATCAGCAGCAGCAGCATTGTCATCATCTTTCTTAAACTGCGACTGTGTTAAAAACATTTCGTCTTCGCTCTGGTTTGCCATGGTTAGCAATGAGCGGATTCAAGTAACCACGTGGTATATAACTGACTCACTCACAAAAAACACGTGCACTGCGTGAAAATCCCGTGCGTTTTCTAACTTGTGCATTAGAGTTGCGACATTGCTGTCATTCCGAATGTTCGCGGTATAGTGAGGTCCTAATTCCTTATAACGCAATATTTAAAATGACGGTTTATAAGCAAGAGAAAAAACTTCTCCTCAGTTTTGGTAGAGAATGTAAACCTTCGGGGGTCGGGAAATCCCTCGGGGCTACGCCCCTCGGGATTTCCCTACCCCTCAGGTTTACATTCTCTACCAAAACTTCGGAGGCGTTTTTTCTCCTATACTTAATGACATACCGATTTCATTCAAAACTATTTAAAGATCAGATATAAACACATAGCACGTTGCATAACTGAAAGTTTTAATTTTCACAAGCTCAGAAGCAAAACACTTGCCCAGTGTTCAAGCTAAACTTAAGACTACAGTGTACAAGTATACTGTAAGTCTGTTAACAGACATGTTATCCTAATAAGTATTCACAAATTCACATTGCTGTCAGTCAAAAATAGAAAACAGAATTAATGTTTGGTTACAGTCAGGGAATTCCTATCAAGCCCTGAGTGCTAGCAGTTTCCAAATTTCATAACTAGCCTCAGGACTACGGTCTAGTATATTTATTTCTAGCTCTGAAACTACACAGTGAGCACACTTTGCAGTTTCCAGAGTATGTTCAACTTTTCAATCAAAATATCTTTAAAACTCTCATATAGATAAATTATTTGCAAGTAAACATATTCAATAAGCATATACCAATATGAAGAGTCATTTCTGAATACACTAAAGTACAAAAGTATTTTGATACTACTTATCATCATGATACTAGAGTCTTCTTAAAATAAAAATAAAAATATCATGAATGTATCTTGATGGTAATTACTGCATATGTTTTATTACTTTTGTACATTTGCTATTAATGAAAACATACCACTTGTAGCAAAAACTGTACTGCACTAGTCACAAGACAGCAAGCTGAAATAAACAATAAATGAAATTATATTCTGCCGAGTATACAAGCCAAAAATTACCTACAAAGTAAGTGACACCCGCACCCCTGCATGTCGTGTACCGAATTAGTGAACTCCCCTCTAGGTCTTGTGTACAAAATGATACACCAGCACTATCTTTCTTCCCATTTAATTAAGAGTAATCTCCCTTTCTTTCACCCCTTCTAGTAAAAATGACGAGCCCCACGTTTTGAGAGAGAATTTCTTGCTTTTATTAATGATTTACATAAAAGTCAACGTATTTTGAAGCTCATATTTGTATTCTAGACCTTTTATTTAACAACAAAAACAATAACTTCACGTTCTTAACGTACCTCTTAGTGTCGTTTCCGTCGACAGAATGTTGAGTCGGTGTTGACGTCACGTGCTGGGTATAACGTCCGGAAAGGGGCTTGTGAAAGCTTCATGGTGATTAGCGAATTTCCTATTACGGCGCCAACAATTGACCAATGAAACAATACTTTATATATGACGATAGGAAACGACGCGTTAAACGTGAAACAGGTGTAACCAGAGAACCACGTCATCCTGTGACATTATATGAGCGCTTCGATGTGAGCGGTCGAGGTGTCGTAACCTATTACACATCGCAACTGCACCAAAACTTACAACGCAACCAGTATTACTTTGTTTTATGAAGTGTAACTAAAAAAACACTAAAACGTTATTTTAAACCAGTTTTCAGTGTAACCAGCAACGTAATATACTTTGAAAGTTTTAAATAGGGAGGATAATACGAGATTCGTTTAAGTAGGTCACGCTTCAAATATGGCCAATGAAACGTGTGATTTGGTTTGCTGGACTAGGCAGACCAATGACTGACATCATGAGCATATGGTGTCATGTCATGCAGCAACTAGGTCAGCGACCCGATCCCGCACGTCGCCTCTTATGACAAACATGGGTTACTGAAGACCAATTCTAACCTGGATCTTCACGGGTGGAGACAAACATGGGTTACTGATCATGAAACACAATTCTAACCCGGATCTTCACGGCCAGACAAGCAAGGGTTAATTAAGACCGATTTTGACCCGGATCTTCACGGGTAGAGACAAGCTTGGGTTACTGGAGACCAATTCTAACCGGGATCATCTCGGGGAGACAAGTATGGGTTACTGAAGATCAATTCTAACCCAGATCTTCAATAGGAGAAAAGCGTGGATTAATAAAGACCAATTCTAACCCGAATCCTCTAGGGGAGACAAGCAGGGGTTACTGAAACACAATTCTAACCCGGATCTTCACGGGGAGACAAGTAAGGGTTACTGAAGATCAGGTCTAAACCGGATCTTCACAGGTCGGCAGCATGTTGCATGAAGCTCTCGACTGACCTGTTGCTCTCAAGCAAAGAAATAATTAATTTGCTATAAGCAAGAATGATTTTTCATTTCTTACAGTACGTATCGATGACTACCAATGCTTTTATAGACGTACGCATATCAAGAAGACGTAGCGTTTACTTTAATCACAACATTCGGTTATTCATACTTACTTGGATGTATAAACAAATACATGAATATAAACGAACCGTAAATATACAGACACAAAGGACTGACTGTCAATAGAAGACCGAAGAAATTCTCTTCATTCCTAACAGACACACACACACACACACACGCGCGCGCGCGCGCGCGCGCACGCACACACTCACCACACACACATACACGCACGCACGCACGCACACGCATACAACACACGCACACACACAACACACACACAACACGCGCACACACACACACACATACATACATACATACTTACATACATACATACATACATACATACATACATACATACATACATACATACATACATACATACATACATACATACATCTCATATATAAGGTCTAAAATCAATTTCACCTAAACGCTTACGCTATGTCGAAAGTACAGCTGATCAATACAAATAGGTGGTATGTTCAAGATGGATGTCACAGTAGATGCTATATAGTGTTATTACATCTACCGTAGACTTTGTAAACAGCAGTTATAAGCAACATCACCGACGGCGGTAGACCATAGCAACCATACGGGATGAGGCTGTGGCTTAGTGTGTCGGCTCCAGAGTTAGCTGACCCGCCCTTTTTTTGATGTTGAGGATATGGGTAAATATGTTCACTTACTCGCCTCTCCTACAGGTACAGTTTCCGCTCGCCCGGGCCGCTGTACTGTTCTGGGATATTTCCGTATTGAGTGACGTCATGTCGAAAGTGGGATTTCCGCCAGTATTCCCAGGAAATCGTCGCTGCTCAGGTTATTTATAAACACGTATAATGTTCATGACCTCACCGCCATATCAAAACATGGTGTAGAGTGCGAACACGTGACCTAGTTGCTATAGGCTGAATATAAGTGTTTGTCCCCGTTACAGAACAGTAATTCTATTCACACTTGTCTGCTGATTTCCTCGTGTTCGTGGAATTACCTTTTCCTGAGTGGTTCGTGAATGTTCTTATCGTTTGTCAGGTACAAACTATGCCTGACAAGTAACATGTGTGTCCATGGTTTTGTGAGTCAGTGATCGATGGTTCAGCAGCTGAATGAGTGGATGATTTAGTAACTGGGTGTGTCAATGATTCAGTAAGTGGATGAGTCGATGATCTAGTAACTGGATGAGTCGATTATTCAGTACCTGGGTGAGTCGATTATTCAGTGGCTGGGTGAGTCGATGATTTAGTAACTGGGTGTGTCTATGATTCAGTAAGTGGATGAGTCGATTATTCAGTAAGAGGATGAGTCGATGGTTCAGTAAGTGCATGAGTCGATGGTTTAGTAACTGGGTGAGTAGATGGTTCAGTAAGTGGATGAGTCGATGATTCAATACGTGGATGAATCGATGGTTCAGTAACTGGGTGAGTCGATGTTTCAGTAAGTGGATGAGTCGATGATTCAGTAAGTGTATTCAGTGACTGGATGAGTCGATGATTCAGTAACTGGGTGAGTCGATGATTTAGTAACTGGGTGATTCGATGATTCAGTAAGTGGATGAGTCGATGGTTCAGTAAGTGGATTCAGTAAGTGGATGAATCGATGGTTCAGTCAGTGGATTCAGTAAGTGGATGGGTCGATGGTTCAGTAAGTGGATTCAGTAAGTGTATGAGTCGATGTTTCAGGAACCGGATGAGTAGATGGTTCAGTGGCTGGGTAAGGCGATGATACAGTAAATGGATGAGTCGATGATTCAGTAAGTGGGTGAGTCGATGGTTTATTATGTGGGTGTGTCTTCTATGATTCAATAAGTGGAATAGTCGAAGATCTAGTAACTGGATGAGTCGATTATTCAGTGGCTGTGTGAGTCGATGATTTAGTAACTGGGTGTGTCTATGATTCAGTAAGTGGATGAGTCGATGATCTAGTAACTGAATGAGTCGATTATTCAGTAAGAAGATGAGTCGATGGTTCAGTAAGTGCATGAGTCGATGGTTTAGTAACTGGGTGAGTAGATGGTTCAGTAAGTGGGTGAGTCGATGTTTCAGTAAGTGTATGAGTCGATGTTTCAGTAAGTGGATGAGTCGACGATTCAGTAAGTGTATTCAGTGACTGAATGAGTCGATGATTCAGTAACTGGGTGAGTCGATGTTTCAGTAAGTGGATGAGTCGATGGTTCAGTAAGTGCATGAGTCGATGGTTTAGTAACTGGGTGAGTAGATGGTTCAGTAAGTGGGTGAGTCGATGTTTCAGTAAGTGTATGAGTCGATGTTTCAGTAAGTGGATGAGTCGATGATTCAGTAAGTGTATTCAGTGACTGAATGAGTCGATGATTCAGTAACTGGGTGAGTCGATGATTCAGTAAGTGGATGAGTCGATGGTTCAGTAAGTGGATTCAGTAAGTGGATGAGTCGATGGTTCAGTCAGTGGATTCAGTAAGTGGATGAGTCGATGGTTCAGTCAGTGGATTCAGTAACTGGATGAGTAGATGGTTCAGTGGCTGGGTAAGGCGATGATACAGTAAATGGATGAGTCGATGATTCAGTAAGTGGGTGAGTCGATGGCTCAGAGAAAGGGCGAGTCGGTTTTTCTCTGAGCGGGTAAACGGGTGAATATGTCAGTGAGTTTGATAATGGGTGGTTCTGTGAGGGATGTACACGAGTGAGCCAGTGAGACATCCGGTTCATCAGTGCGTACCTTAATGAGTCGATGTGTGGATTTGTGGTTAGGTGAGTGAGTGACTGGTTCCGTAAGTAGGTATGTGACTCAGTGAAAAGATGGTTCGGGGGGAATGAGTTGATGGTTCTGTGAGTGAATGTGTGAATAGGTGGCCCTGGAACTGAGTAGGTGAGCTAGCTACAATGTTCAAAATAGATGGAAATAAATATGTTTGATCTCAACAGAAATTGGTTGAATTTTTTTTTGAATGTTGTAAGCATCACCATGGGTACCAACGCGTCCCCATCTTACTGATCGCTTTCCTTCGTTCGGAACTTCCTTTGTTACGACAATAGGTATTCCCCAGACATCCTTAGAGTAAACTCCATACTCTGTGGCCTTCTTCGCTGATACTGCTGAGGTAAAGCCTAGGGCTTTATGCATACTCACACAACACACACAAAAAGTAGTAGGAATCACTTTTATTCATTCATGTTGCATAACATAATTCACCCAAGGAAATGACATGTAATGTGTGTCTATACAATAAAGTAAACTACGGTTATTACGAATTGAAGGGAGAAACAAGCAGCCGGTACTAATATGACTGTTACATCTGTCAGTGCTTTACTTCAGCCAGTTCGTTATATCCACCAATTCGTAAAATGCGCAGATGGGTATAGCCGTCAATTCGTTACACCCGCCAACACGTTATAGCCGTCAGTTCGTTACACCTCCTAGCCCGTTATATTCATCAGTTTATTAAATTCGTCAACTTGTTATATCCGTCAGCTTGTTATATCTGTCAGTACAACGTATCCATCAATTCGCTCCATCCGTCAGTTCAATGTTCGCTATATCCATCAGTTCGTTATATCTGTCAGTTCGCTACACCCGCCAGTTCGTTAAATCCACCAGTTTGTTACATCCATCAGTTCGTTGTATCCATCAATTCGCTATATCCATCAATTCGTTATATCTACCAGTTCGTTATATCCGTCAGTTGGTTATACCTGCCAGCTCGTTATATCCGTCAGTTCCTTATACGTGTATAAAGCGTTCGTTGTATCCGTCAGGTCGTTATGTCCATTAATTCGTTATATTCATCAGTTCGTTACACTCGCCAGTTCGTTATATCCACCATTTCCTCATATTCGTCAGTTCGCTATATTTATCAGTTCGTTAAATCCTTCAGCTGGTTATAAGCTTCGTTATATACGTAGCTTCCCTATCTTATAAAGTAAGTAAATACTGTATGTGTATGTTAAATATAACAGTAAGACACGATTTACAAATATTTATAGCAACGTTAGAAAGTTTATCTGTTTCGTGACAAGTATTACACCGGTTAGGACCTGCAGTCGTTTTGTAGTCTACAGTAAGTGGTCAGGAGATGACCGGAACATAGCCTCAGGGTCAAGCGGAACAGTAATTTCTTGGAGAGGCATTTTAGAAGTTGGATCAGTAAGGAAGGATAACAATATATGGATAAACAGCTTGTTTATTACAGTGAGAGCGACGTTTCGGTGTCTATTCTAACTCTTGCTTTATAAAAGTGTTAGAACCTTAAACCTTAGGTCGCTCTCACTGTAATAGAAAAAAGTCGCCTAATATTGTTATCCTGTCATCCGACATGTGCAATAGTCTCATTTGCTGCTAAGGAAAACAGCTCATTACCGGATTCAACACAGTCACAAACACTACCATTCGTCACCACTCGCCCCTTTCCGGAACCTCCAAGAAGACGGCTGGTCCCGGAATAACACGAGTTGGTCGCGAATTATTCTCTTCCTCATCTTCAGTACTGATACAGCCTCCGCGCTAGCTTGGGTTCACCAAACCTTTGAAGATGTCATATATCTGCATCACTCCTCCTCCGAATAATTCTGATCCAGCAGCAGCGACTCGGTCAACCTGTGCCGAAACGTCAACGTCATCAACGTCATCAACAGCACTGCCACCAACATCTTCACGTTAAAAGAGTGTGATGAGTGATTCAAAAAGAAGACATGTGAGTCATATTACTGAGAGCTATGGTCTCCAGTCTCCACTTGCATATCAGGTTCCAGTCATTTCTATTTCACTGAGCAACTGACTGGGCCTTTTTCACTGGACAACTGACTGGCCTTTTTCACTAAACAACTGACTGGCCTTTTTCACTGAACAATTGTCTGGCCTTTTTCACTGGACAACTGACTGGTCTTTTTCACTGGACAACTGACTGGCCTTTCTCATTGAACAACTGACTGGTCATTTTCATTGAACAACTGACTGGCCTTTTTCACTGGACAACTGACTGGCCTTTTTCACTGGACAACTGACTGGCCTTTTTCACTGAACAATTGAGTGGCCTTTTTCACTGAACAACTGACTGGCCTTTTTCACTGGACAGCTGACTGGCCCTTTTCACTGAACAGCTGACTGGCCGTTTTCACTGAACAACTGATTGGCCTCTGCAATCACAAGGAGGGGTAACGGACGGATACAACTGGTGAAACAGATTCCGTAAACCTCTTTGGGAGCACCTTTCCTCATCATTATTAAATATTGATGTTTCTATATTCTTTGTACATGACTGCTACCGTTACATTGACACAAAGTCTAACAAATGCAAAACGAATATTACAGTTGGACGTTTGAAATAAATCGTTATCTGCAAAACAACTCAAGTTCGTAAACTTGAGTTAACTAAATTGTATCGATCTACGTACGGAATCGTGATACAACCGTGATACAACCGTGATACAATCGTGATGCATACAGCCCAGGTCATAAGTCAGTTCAAGATAAGCAACTCTGGGCACGGAGAGGTTTTGAGTGGGTGACCGTTTGGGGCAGCTTGACCACAGAGAGTTTCTAGGTCTTTAGTCCTGCCCAGCAACGCAACACGCGATACATCAGGTCTCGCCTTAGGCAAGTGAGTTTATTCAAGTGCTTCTGTTCAACCGTCAATGAAGAGGTACCCGGTGGGAACACTCAAACGACTGTTAACCTTCCAGCGCTGGCAGTTATCCGGGGTAATAATGCGCGTTATAATTAGCGCTTGAGCATTGCACAAGTATATGGAAACATGAGCCTGACACAGACAATCAACCTGACCGCACCGTCCCGTTAGGCCCCTCCGAAGACACTTTGAAGACCGACTCTAACCCAGATGTCTAAATACTGGGAATTTTATATAATTACCCGTGGAGTCCAGGATTAGAATTGATCATGATCTTCAATGCTTGCTGTAAGAGGTGATTAATGGGATCGGGTGGTCAGGCTTGCAGACTCGGTCATCGCATCGATTGTATTGTCCAGTCTCGATTACTTACAGACCGCCACCACATAGCTAGGCCCTTATCCTCGAAACGTAGCCCTAACTATTCTTAACTTTGATCGTAGCCAATGTGTTAAGAATGGGCTTTAGAAGTTCGCAGGGCTACGAACGTTTCGAGACTAGCTAGTCTGGAGTGTTGCTGAGTGTGGCGTAAAACTAAACTATGTTGATGATGGTGTCATATGTTACCATGACAATTACCTGATCGCTCTGGCTCTTCCCATACCGACACCAAGAGGTGAAGTGTTCACAGTTGTACAGGACCAGATTGTAGCCGACTCGGCCAAGCCTGGAGGTTGCCCTCTCTACAATTTCATCAGGGGGATAAGGACTGTAAAAGGACAGAATCAAAGGAAGTGAACATGGTTGTTGTCGCTTTAGTAATGGTCAAGAAATATCGCACCAGAAATTGGCTCCACATAGTGTCCATGTAGCTGGGGAATCGAACTCATGTCTTCGGCGTGACGAGCGAACGCTTTAACCATTAAGCTACCCATACGACCAGATTTAAGCAATGGAGAAGGTAAGAGAAATGTATAATGCAAACACAGAGAAAAAGGTTAAATGGAAAGAGAAGATATGAGGAAGATACAAAGAAGGCAAAGTGAAGAATGAAGTTTAAAGAAGTAGAATGTTGGAGAAGAATGGTTAAGAACGAAAGAATGGTGAAAAAGATGTGTGAAAAATAGGAGAAAAGACCTTTGTGTAAGACAAAGACTTAAATGTAGGACCAGCCCGACGGATTTACTGTTGGCTTTCAGAAGACACGTGTGACTATATGTATTTTTTGGTTAAACGCATTGCCAGTGAGTGACTCAAGCCATGAAACTGACATATTAAACATAGATCGTCGATCGCAGTGACATGTGATGGGTGTTTTTTTGTTGTTGTTTGTTTGTCTGTTTGTTTGTTTGTTTGTTTGTTTGTTTGTTTGTTTTCTGTGCATTCGAGATAATACTCGGGCCAGAATATTTGTAAAAACACAAGGATAAACAATACAGAGATCAGTTGTGAATGTTGTTTTATGGTATAGAAGTATTTCAGTATGTTGCTTGTAACTAATGACTGGTTGGTTGGAGACCAATTCTCACCCAGATTTTCAAGGGGTGAGGCAAGCATGGGTAACTGAAGACCAATTCTAACCCTGATCTTCACAGAATGAGATAAGCATACGGTGCCTTCATTGACATATTGTAATGCCTACAAGTGTACTTAAAGGTATATGGACTTACTCCCATCTGTCGTCTTTGTCGTTGCTGACGTCAACCAGATCACCTTCAGCAACTTTCCAGAAACTGTCCTCTCTGACCTTCACGTCACTGGCGTTGTCGTTCATGTCACCCTCGCTTCCCGCAAGGTGAATCACACGACCTTCACCTTCCAAGGTCAAAGAAAGACGAATGAGTGGCTAAATATCTTCATTATGAACAGTGAACAATATTCTTTCTGTAACAGGAATGCAAGCAAATGATGGATCGGCACCAGACAGGCCAGTGTCTCATAACACAGGTAAATGTCCTCTTGGGGAAGCAAAATGATTAAAGCGTTCGCTCGTCATGCCTAAGACCCGGGTTCGAGTCCCCATATGGTACAATGAAACCCATTACTGGTGTACAACGCCGTGATATTGCTGGAGTAGTGGCGTAAAACAAAAATCACTCACTCACCCAACTGTCCTTCGCTTCACACATCAGAAACAATGGCGTAGCACATGGATATACAGAGTAAAAAACATGCCAATAATCATTTACATTATGAATGAGCGTAAAACTTGTTCCACTAAAATGTAGTTAAAGCCGTTCTGTTGAATGGATCAGCGTAAATCCTTCGAATCATCACAGGTTCAACAATGGATCTGCGTAAATCCTTCTAATTAACACAGATTCAACACAACAACAAAATGGAGACTAAATATGAAATATTAAGGCATGTTTACTACATGCAGCCAGTGTAACTGCATTGTAACCAGAGGAAAATGTGACTTTGAAAATGACTTTTGTTCCAAAAACCTTTCGCAAATAGCACAGCAACCAGGGTATCATATAGGCAGGAAATGCGTTCTGGCAAAAAACATGGCATTATATCGAGGGTGGGATTATAACCAGGGGCATTATGACCAGATTGCTCGGTACTTCAATAACCAAGCTAGCTCGTTAACTTTAGGAATGACTCCTGTGGCCATTTCATTGCCGATTTCTAAACTTATAATTACTGGTTTTATAAATTTATATAACATCCTAAGTTCTACATCGTGTTTGACATCATTCAGATGTCGTGACGTGATAGCAAAAACCTCTACCTATGTATATTGCCCAGTGACAATAGAGTCCACGGTCAAACTTCAGCATGTCTCCCGGTTTGGCTTTAGCTAGTGTCTCCTCATTGTGTTCTTTGATCCTTGCAGCGCGAGCCAGCTTCTCCTCGGCCGTCTCTTTCACTCGTTTGTGAGACAACGTCTCTCCGTTGTGCGTCTTCGTGCCTTTAATGTCAGACAGCGTCTCTCCCTTGTGTTTCCTCGTCTCTGTAGGGTTGGACACTGTCTTCTTTTTACGTGTAAACATGTCTTAAGACCTGGGTCAAATAACACAAACACAAGCTGAAATGTCGTCCACGTACACATTTTAAACTAACACACAACTCGTACCTAACATGACACATGTGGTCTCACCATAGGCAGGTGAGTTTCTTCAAAAAAGAAGAAAATGGGTACCCGTTGAGATAAGTCATGGGACTATTAAGCTTCTAGCGCCTCGTAGGCAGCATGGGTTATCCGGAATAATAATACAGATTGTAATCAGATTGTAGCGTTTTGTGCATGCCCCTCCGTGGTGTGGAATTCAGTGCATTAGAAATGCCCTTATTATTGACTTTTTCAACTTTTTTGTCATGGTGTCCGTCATGGGAGAAACATATTCATAAAGTCAGTCACTGTATTGTGTAGTCAAGACTTTTTAGAATATTCATATATGGTGTGATATATCGAGAATTTCACCAACCGTTTTGTTAAACGGCCAAACCACACTTGTACATTTCATGACGGTACTTGTGTAATACTTACCTGCACAAAAAAAGGAAAAAAGAGCTCGCTCGTCACACGTGTACAGTTCGATTCCCCACATGGGCACAGTGTGTGAAGCCAATATCTGGTGTCCCCCGCCGTGATATTGCGAGAATATTGCTAAGAGGATCGTAAACCATATTCACTCTCTCACCCATGAAGCGTGTGTAAACCAGTGATCCTATGATTGTGAAAGACTAACAGATCATAACAACGCATGGTATGGAATGGTCTTTAATGTATACTCCCTGAAACAATTGAGGGAACACCTAAAAGTACAAGTGTCCCCCTATTCGTTTCCATATGTATATCAAAGTATCCATACCATATACGTTGTTATGCTACCTTACTTCTAAATGCATTTGAATATCAAATCATTTGAAGTTGTCTCCCTTTGGCCACTGACAATTTCACCGCATTGTTTAGTTAATTGCGAGAATTGAGAGCGAATGGGGTGAATCAACCGTCTTCTTGGACAATATTTCATCGTTATGTGGCCATGGTGTATACCGTCAATATCGACCTTTTCATCACTGTCCTGTATTTTTTATTTGGTGGTAGCATTTAGGTCATGCTGTACGGATCGCCTGTATCATACCGGCGAGTGGCATGTAGTGACATATCACCCCCCAACACAACATTCAAAGATACGAATCGTGACTTGACGTGCTTGATCAACTGTATGTCTCCTCCAAAAGCAGTAAAACGATCACAAGACTCATGTGTGTTTCTCGTGACGTCAGTAGATAACGTACATCCCAGCTAACCATACATACCTTGTACACCTCACAGATTTGCGTTTCGACATCAGATCCCACCGCTCTACAGCCCCGGCTGACAGCGCTCGCTATCTTCTGTTACAGCCTAGCGTGACGACAGTACGCTAAACATAAACAGTCCGAGGTACTACATCTCTTGTTCGTCTATTCAGATTGATCAATACAGCTAGGAGACGTCAATAACGATCAATACACCCATTGACTTAGGACTCACCCGAGTAGTTCCGAGTGCACATTGTCAGTCGTGAGTCTAACCGGTTTATTGTGTACGGTTTATTTCAGATGAACGATTAGTGTGCAAAGTACTTTCAAAAGGTCATGAAATAACGATTCTGTTCATATTACGTCAGCATAATGAGCTATATGACTTTGCATGCATGGGAACATTTGATTAATTTGCGCCATATGCGCTATATCACAGATAAACATCTGCGTCTGGATGTGAACATGAAACTATACGCGTCCATAAAATATGTGTGCATTGTGTCCTGTTGTAAACTGGTTTTATCTTCACACTTGTGAAAGCGCTAAAAGATATAATTACTTACATATACTTGTCTTCGGAAGTTAAGACTCGCTTATCATGCTCACTATATGTTATGTATATATGGTTACATCGAAGCCTGATTTCTCCACTAACTTGGGGAAAGAAGAGCCAGATTTATGGACGCCAGCTTCTTTATTATTTTAACACGACGTTTCGGAGCGTATGCTTGCTCCTTCATCAGGTCCATCACCTCATCAGGTCCATCACCTCACCAGGTCCATCACCTCACCAGGTCCATCACCTCATCAGGTCCATCACCTCATCAGGTCCATCACCTGATGAAGGAACAAGCATACGCGCCGAAACGTCGTGTGTTATTCAAAGATTTAACTTGGGGAAACCAACTGCAAACTTTAGTTTAATTGCACGAGGATCATGTGTCAAACTGCTAAACAACGTGCAAATATCGTGCATGTGAACAGCTGCCATGTGGTGTAATGTATTGTTAACAGTTCGCCAATTTTCACAGATTTTCATCATTTACTGAACTCACGGCAGTAATCCTTTCATCAATAATCTTTTATTTTTACAATACATCAGTTCATGTGTAAACAGGACCTTTAAACAGTATGGATATTTAAAGATTTACCTAAGAACAGTTGCTTAAATAAGTGGGTATATTTACACTAGTGAGTCTAAAGTAGTATTTACTTACTTTTAGTCCTAGGTTGTATGTGACATCGTATGGTTAACGTCAACGCCGAATATCACCATATCAAAATGTGTGATCTTGTGCATCAACCAAAATGAGTATCTTGTTTGGGTGGCATGTTTAGAAGTTGGTGAAGCAGATGGATGAACAGCTTATTTATCCTGATGATGCGACGTTTCTATACATATTCCTATATCGTTGTCAGGCAGGTATACTTGTATCGTTGTCAGGCAGGTATACTTGTATCGTTGTCAGGCAGGTATACTTGTATCGTTGTCAGGCAGGTATACTTGTATCGTTGTCAAGCAAGTAAACTTGTATGGTTGTCAAGCAAGTAAACTTGTATGGTTGTCAGTCAAGTATACTTGCATCGTCGTCAAGCAGTTATACTTGTATCATCGTCAAGCAAGTATACTGATGTCGTGAAGCAAGTATAGTTGTATCATTGTCAAGCAAGTATAGTTGATTCGTTGTCAACAAGTACAGTTGTATCGTTGTCAAGCAAATTATTGTCCAAACAGAGATTCGAACCCCTGTGACATGGACAATGTGATATCGTTCAATAACTGTCACACATCTAATTACCCTCAACTGATGTACCACGTGAACATGAAATGCCGACAGCCACATATTTGCAAACATGCATAAAGATTCAAAACGACAAAAAGGTCTGAAAACATCTGTATGACAAGAGTGATGGTTTCAACTTGCTTTTCTCTTCCTGTTAAACAATATTCCTTCATCGGCAGTCTTTGACATTGCTCAGAATTTATTTGATCAAGGGTCAAACATCCAAAATCTCAGACAAAACAATAGTGGGAATGTGATAGTAGGCAAATTACACAAATCTGTGAGAAACAATAACGTCGGATGCAGTTACCCATTGTATCTTGGACCATACACTCCCGATGTTCAGATGAACATTTTACACGCGTGTGGACTGGTAACATCACTAGGGTCGGATACCGTTTCGGCTACACATACGAGCAGTATCACCGTCATCTCTCTCGGTTCAGTAACACATAATGTGGTCGAAATTGTAAATCAACTCTTCCCAAATTGTAAATCAACACTGCCTAAATTGTAAACCAACACTGCCTAAATTGTAAATCAAATCTGCCTAGATTATAAATCAACACTGCCTAGATTGTAAATCAACACTGCCTCTGACAGATATTCCTTGTGGATGTGGAGAGGGTTTTGTCGATTTTGTTAACCTTTTTAACCTTAGTTTATAAACTAAGTTCCTTCACATGGTCAGAGGGGCGGAGGGGTAGCCGAAATGGTTAAGGCGTCCACATGGGTACAATGTTTGAAGCCCATATCTGACGTTCCCCGCTGGAATATCGTTAAAAGTCTAATCACTCACAAGGTGAAAACATCAGTAGTCTACTCACTCACAAGGCGAAAACATTAGTAGTTGACGCAAGTTCATACGACATTCTCACAGTGTCAATTTATGAAGCACAGAATAGTGTAATTTGATGCCACCAATATTATTTTAATATCAGTTTCAGCGTGAAGCAATATTCGGCATGAACATGATAGATGAATGTGAATTAAATTTTCAGTCATGATATTAACGTGTTATATGGAGTGAAATGTGTCAAAGCTGTAACTGACTGACTGACTGATTGACTGGTCTTGCGATTTGCGTAGGTCGATACTCGTGCTGTTATGGGACAGGGAGACCATTTCTTTACCTTCGGGTTTATAGAACTTTTGCGATCCCAGATTTGCAAGGACATATGTGTGCACGCTCAGTTCGAATGTTTTGTGTTGGTAAAATGATACAAACAAATGGTGTTCAAATGAAGCGTTGTGAACAGTACAATGTTGCTTAATATATCATGTGCTTTTTAAACGTAACTGACAAAATCTGAACGCTATTGTCTTCGCGAAGTAGGTGTAATGCTGCGCATAGAAATGCGTCCCAAGTTTCCAGACAGTTTCCAACACAATATTATCTCCAAGACGTAAACAGAAGGGACGTCACGGCAACAAGACAACCATATTCAGTTGGTGCATGACAGCAATAGCTACATTTACAGCTCGGGCAATTGATACAGTTAAGTGCACAACCATGGCCAACAATTTGGGACAACTTAAATCTTTTGTGCCATAATGGTTAGATCCGCCCAAGTTGGTTGGCGTGTTGTTTAAGGACGCACTCAGCACTATTCCAGATCCATCGGGTTGGGTGGGGTGGGATGGGATGAGGGGTGTGCCTGGGGCAAGTCTGGACCAAATAACCTAGTGATGAACAACACTGGCATCGATCTGCGCAATTGGGATACGATACCATGTCTGGCTATCCGGTCCTGTCAGTCGCCTCTTAAAAGCACGGTTTTGGCATAGACAGTAGCTGACGTTCACAGACTTAGTAAGACTTGCTTACATCCGCTCAGATGGTTGTGCAAGTAAGACCTGCTTACATCCGCTCTGATGGTTGTGCAAAATTCGATGACCTTCACAGGAAGGTTATAGCAACGCTTTGTAACTCAATGTCAAGGGCGTAACGTCTGTCCGTTGTACAAGTTATATCATAACATTGGTTTTCTATGTGTTAACTAACATGAATATTTTACTTATATTTTCCATGCACACACAAAGAAAAGAAACGCCTGTGTATGCACTCAAGTTTCTAGATTTAAAAAAAACAACGCAATTAACGTGTTCAGGATATGTCGGAAAAGCTTAACTTTATTAAACAGTTTCCCATTATAAAGGAGTGAGTGAATGAGTTTAGTTTTATGCCGCACTCAGCAATATTCCAGGTACATGGCGGTGGTCTGTAAATAATCGAGTCTGGACCAGACAATCCAGTGATCAACAACATGAGCATCGATCTGCACAATTGGGAACCGATGACATGTGTCAACCAAGTCAGCAAGCCTGCCCACCCGATCCCGTTAGTCGCCTTTTACGACAAGCATAATCGCCCTTTTCGGCAAGCATCGGTTGCTGAAGGCCTATTCTACCCCGGGGCCTTCACGGGTCCATTATAAAGAAAGTACTAGTGTATCATTCATTGTTTTAGCTGTGCATGTATTTGTTGAATGTATTTATTGTTTGTTATGTATTGTCCATGCGTCTGCCACCTTTATATACTGAATAAATGAATGGAATGAGATGGAACAACGCCGACGACAGGATTAGAAATAGCCCCTAACACTGGCTCTATTGCCATAAACTTTGACTCGCATTTGGAAGAACATCCAACAAGCAATTATTTGGTGTCTTCAATTCCCACCGCTGTATGTCCGGGGGTTCGACGTCCGGTTTGACTTGTTTGTGCTTGTTGGTTTACCTGTACCATACTCACCTAGCAAGAGGCCTACATGGTTGTCCTCCAACACTAATGTGACACTACGTGATACAACTAGAATACTTTTCAAAGAGGCATTAAACTCAACTCACTCCCCGTTTCTTGTGTCCACGGCAGTGGTATTGCTTCAATACTGCTAAAAGCGGCGTAAGATCAAACTCACTCACTCAGGTCACTCACTCACTCACTCCAGTGTATCAATTATGGTCAATCATAAGGTCGGCTAATTAAAGATGCATTAAGAAGTTCAGAATGTATTTGATTTTATTAACTTTATATGAAGCACAGAAACTCGTTTCCTTTAATATTAGTGGTTTAATAAGTTAAACAGTAATGTTTCCTCTATGATTGCATTGAAATCAGTATCCTCTGGATAACATAATCGTTACGTTATAGGTGATCCATATATTACAATTATCGCAAGGTTATATGCATAACGTTGATTTCAGCCCTTTTGGGATTTGACTGAATACAAGTGATATCTGTATAGACGGGGTAGCCTAGTGGTTAATGTGTTCGCTCATCACGCCGAATATCCAAGTTCGATTCCCCATATGGGTGCATTGTGTGGATGTACAGAGCGTGCTGCCTCCCTGATGTGTTAGCAGATTTTCTTCATGATTCAGCACATTATATATGTGGGACACTAATGTAGTCTTGTGGTTAAAGCGTCCCCTCGTCAAAACCACCTGGGTTCCATTCCCCACATCGATGTACTATGTGAAGCCCATTTCTAGTGTCTTCTTGGATTACAGGATTATTGCTAATAGTGGCGTAAACATTCTAGGTCACATTATGCATACATACAAAACAGCCCTCCTCTCACTTTTGCAACACTAAAACAAGTCTACGAGAAATGAGCATACACTGATACGTTGCATAAAATCCTCACCAAAATTTGCAAATTATAGGTCAATAGCTGTAAAAAGTAAGCCTGTATTGCCGGGGTACAGGGTAGCTGTAAAACGTAAGCCTGTATTGTCGTGGTACAGGGTAGCTGTAAAACGTAAGCCTGTATTGTCGGGGTACATGGTAGCTGTAAAACGTAAACCTGTATTGTCGGGGTACAAGGTAGCTGTAAAACGTAAACCTGTATTGTCGGGGTATAAGGTAGCTGTACAACGTAAACCTGTATTGTCGGGGTACAGGGTAGCTGTAAAACGTAAGCCTGTATTGTCTGGGTACAGGGTAGCTGTAAAACGTAAACCTGTATTGTCGGGGTACAGGTTAGCTGTAAAACGTAAACCTGTATTGTCTGGGTACAGGGTGGCTGTAAAACGTAAGCCTGTATTGTCGGGGTACAGGGTAGCTGTAAAACGTAAACCTGTATTGTCGGGGTACAGGGTAGCTGTAAAACGTAAACCTGTATTGTCGGGGTACAGGGTAGCTGTAAAACGTAAGCCTGTATTGTCGGGGTACAGGGTAGCTGTAAAACGTAAACCTGTATTGTCGGGGTACAGGGTAGCTGTAAAACGTAAACTTGTATTGTCGGGGTACAGGGTAGCTGTAAAACGTAAACTTGTATTGTCGGGGTACAGGGTAGCTGTAAAACGTAAACCTGTATTGTCCTGTCAGCATGAAGAAGTTACTCGAGCTGCAGCCTCAGCTGAGCAGACCTGGCGAGTTCTTTGCGATCCAACTTAAACGTCTTTGTGACAGGAAATGTGTCAAAGAATAACACATACTTTGGAACAACGCTCATGTCCGACCTTACGCCGTCAACGATGTCGCCTCTGACAAAATTTATGACATCATCCTTGGTAAGACGGACGCCCTCCTCTAGTTGTACACAGGCACAAATCTCGTGGTGCAGAACCTTGTCCGGAATTGGCACAAAACAGTTTTGCTTAATCCCAGGACATTTGGCAAGCTTTTGCTCGAGCCATGTTGGGTAGATGATGTATGAGCCGTGCATGATGGCATCAGAACATCTTCCTTCCACAATCAGACAGCCTTCGTTGTCCATGTACCCAACATCGTCTGTTCTGAACCAACCTTCTGGCAAAATGGCAGTCTGTTTAGACGGAGCTTCAATATACCCTGAGGTAATTGTCTCTGTACGTATGAGAATTTCTCCACGGGTTTCCTTTCCAACGCTGGCCAACTTGGAATCAACTATCTTGGCTTCCACACCAGGAGCGAGAAAACCTGCCATGTTGTCCTTATAGCACCCCAGATTCGACGCACTAACAGCAATTCCAGCTGCGTACCCGATCTCTGTGGAGGCATACAAGCCAAATATGCAATCCGCAAGCTTCCCTATGGTTTGAAGATATTCTTTATGTAGAGGCTGTCCCCCGGTAAGAATCATTGGAAGTTTCTTACCTGAAGATTCCCAGATGTCCTTCCTTCCAAGAATCCCCATAAACTGGAAGGGCGCAAGGGTACAAACTGTGACGTCTTCTTTACAGGCAACATCCCAAATATACTGAAGTCTGTCGGCCACAGCCTCGGCTGCGTCGTCTATCAATACTATGGGACAACCTGAAAAAAGGTAACATGCCGGAAAGCCCCCAATCCATCCAAAGGGGGCGATACTTAAGTTTTTACTATGCTTGTCTTTCAACCCAGTAGCTTCCGTCAGCCTATAGGACATTAGCATCAAAGATTTGTTAGTATGTTGGACAAGCTTACTGTACCCAGTGGTGCCAGAGGTTGCAAAAATGTAGGCAACATCAGTGGGATTTTGTATCGGCTTGTTTGTGGTTCTGCCTGTTCTCTGAGGAAGCGTCTCAATGAAAACAGAATCCGGTTTTCTGGTTTTACAAAATGCAATGTTTGTCAGTGTTGGGACGCCCACACTCGTGGCGGTAGGCATGTGTGGGTCTTCGGATACTAGATGGATATGGTTCCTAATCATCTCCCATGCCTGATTGGTCTCATCTGGGTCAATAACTAAAACTTTACATTTTGCTTTGCGCATTGATTCAATAATGTCTTGGCAATCTGAACGTAGAATCTGTCCGTTCATGGACACAGCACCTGCTAGCTGTACCCCAAAGTCCACTACGACCCTCTCTGGACTGTTCGGAATACACACACACACCACGTCTCCCGGCTGGACGCCCTGGTGTGTCAGCCTGAGGGCAAATCTACTGGCCAGTTCAAAGACACCCCCACGTGAGAGGACATATCTACCGTTAGGACTCCAGAAAATAAAGGCAGGTGTGTCTGGATCCGTTTCTCCCCAGAACATGATCCTGTCAGCAATTGTCTCATATCTGTATGATTCTTCCATGTTGTATGTATCGCCTGCAATAAACAATGTACAATGTGATTACCAACGTCAACATTTATCAACGCATGAAATTAAAAGAATTAATACACTGGCCCAAAAAAGAAACGCATAGGTGAAAATCCAATGTTATGAGAGATGATTTATTAACTTAAATGCTTTCAGATTTTCCCACGTGCAGATTATACAAAGCGTTTTCAAGGTGCTGTGGTGTGGCGAATAATCACCAGAGGTTGTGTTTGTTTGTCTGTTTTGGTTGTATTGACTATAAAAACACTTAATATTTACATTAATTGTCATTCCATTCCATATTTTCCGAAAAAATCTACTTTAAAAATGAGATTTCAGCTATGCGTTTCTTTTTTGGGTCAGTGTACATAAAAATACAATAGAAAGAATGTGATGGTTGCTCACGAGGCAGACATTATACGTCTTTGAGCTGTAACACGTGCTGGTTGCTGTAATTGTATTATGTATAAAACGGTAAATCACGTGAAGAGTTTCATTAGATTTCTGCCATTTAAAATGGTAACTCGCCACAATAATATATGCAAAGTAACC
This sequence comes from Haliotis asinina, assembly GCF_037392515.1. Lineage (NCBI taxonomy): Eukaryota > Metazoa > Mollusca > Gastropoda > Lepetellida > Haliotidae > Haliotis > Haliotis asinina. Next base: position 48,560,729 of record NC_090281.1, read on the forward strand.
TTTTTATATATAGTACAAGGAAAAGCACATGTATAAAATCCACCATAACTTTTCAAACAGAACTACACTCAAAACCTCTAGCTTCCATGTCTGCAGATCGACACTGGTGTCAATTTTGAACACGTAAGTTGAAGCTGACAAATTCTTTCTACGTGTGTTTCTCGTTTTCCGTCTATACAGATGTTAACTAACGTTATACCACCGTGGTTTCCTGGGTGAGTTCGAATCCCGGAGGGGACTCAACCTATCGAAGGTACTAGCATTTTACGTGTAGGATATAACACATATCCGAGGTTATGGTTGGGAAAATAAGACCCGTGACCGGAGGGTGGAGAGAAGTAAGACCGATAACATACATCGTCCTATCACTGAGTGTACAGTACAATGTATAACTGTTGAAACATTCTTGCATAACATCATAAGAGTAAATGATAAAAGAACCCTGAACTACAGTACAATGTATAACTGTTGAAACATTCTTGCATAACATCACAACAGTAAATGATAAAAGAACCCTGAACTACGGTACAAATTTGCTTCCATAAACGCGTTTCCATTGAAAAGGTCTTTTACCTTGCCCCTTTCTTGCTAATGAATTTTGAATGAATACATTTGATATTTCAAAATTATTTTCTATTACAAATGCGATATATATCTGCTAGAACACGTTGGGTCTTAATCCCCGGATGCCACGTGGGACATGTATGTCTTTCCTCTTCAACCTTCACTTTGAAGTCGTCGAATGAAATTCTAAATATATCATGCGCGCAAATATACTTCACAGTTTTGAATTTTTCGGTATATTACCTGTTTCTTGATACCATCCACTATTATCTCAGACAGAGTTAAAGTGCTTAAATTACCCTCTCATCATAAATGTCGCAATATTTCAAATCGCGATTCACAACGTTGTATGTTTTGAAATGTTAAAAACGGATAATTACTGGGAACATTGAATTTCACAAATAGCACATGTTAATGATCCCTATCGGGGTTTTCATGTATCTGCTAATGATGATTCTGAAACATGGCCCATGAAACCAGAATCGGTTGGGATGTTTTCGAAAATACACTTACACGAACGTCGAAGCACGCTTTCCGCCATATTTGATGGTGTAGACAAAATCAAGTTTCTACGAGGCCGGTATTGAAAGTATTTGAGGCGCCAATTACATCACGTACATTTTATACTCAGCTGCGACAGGTGCATCGTTGAATTCTCCATACATCTTGGATTCAAATTACAAATGGCCTTTGTCACAAATACCCAACTGTCTGGATAAAACGAAACCACAGTTAGCGCATGGCTACAGTGTTTCAGCCAATGAGATGGCTCGTCGCCGACACCAAATCCCATGGTGTGACTTGATTTATGGCAAACCATGTGATTGGCTGAAAACTAGCCATCTGATTGGCTGGATAATTCTGGCGTAGTGTTATTTCAGTAATTTGACAGTAACAGTTTCACTTTCTGCCCATGCTTATAATAACGACAATGGCAACGACATTTACAGAGGCACGACTTCGTACACTTCTGGTGTGTGAAGTTGTTGGCTAGAGGCACGACTTCGTACACTTTCGGTGGGTAAAGTTGTTGGCTAGAGGCACGACGGCGTACATTTCCTGTGTGTGAAGTTGTTGGCTAGAGGCACGACTTCGTACACTTTCAGTGTGTGAAGTTGTTAGCTAGAGGCACGACTTCGTACACTTTCGGTGGGTGAAGTTGTTGGCTAGAGGCACAACGGCGTACACTTTCGGTGGGTGAAGTTGTTGGCTAGAGGCACGACGGCGTACACTTTCGGTGAGTGAAGTTGTTGGCTAGAGGCACGACTTCGTACACTTTCGGTGAGTGAAGTTCTTGGCTAGAGGCACAACGGTGTACACTTTCGGTGGGTGAAGTTGTTGGCTAGAGGCACGACGGCGTACACTTTCGGTGAGTGAAGTTGTTGGCTAGAGGCACGACGGCGTACACTTTCGGTGGGTGAAGTTGTTGGCTAGAGGCACGACGGCGTACACTTCGGGGGGTGAAGTTGTTGGCTAGAGGCACGACGTCGTACACTTCTGGTGTGTGAAGTTGTTGGCTAGAGGCACGACGTCGTACACTTCTGGTGAGTGAAGTTGTTGGCTAGAGGCACGACGGCGTACACTTCGGGGGGTGAAGTTGTTGGCTAGAGGCACGACGTCGTACACTTCTGGTGTGTGAAGTTGTTGGCTAGAGGCACGACGTCGTACACTTCTGGTGAGTGAAGTTGTTGGCTAGAGGCACGACGTCGTACACTTCTGGTGAGTGAAGTTGTTGGCTAGAGGCACGACGGCGTACACTTCGGGGGGTGCAGAGCATTAGAAATATTCTGCAGTTGCCGCTCTGACGGTGACTTATATAATCCCTCTCAGCAGTCCTGCGATGGCCTATTCTGGCAAAGCCTTCTGATACATTGATGAACAACAGTACACCCTGTTGAAACGTAATTTTTGTAGACACTATCCAATATGGCAGAAAGCGCACCTCGGTGTTCGTGTAAGTGTATTTCCGAAAACATCCCAACCGATTCTCGGTTTAATGGCAACGCTTCAGAATTATCATCAGCGGTTTCACAAAACACTGATATCATTGACCATTAATGTATTATTTTTTTAAATTAAATACACCAAGTAATTATCCGATTTTCACATTTCAAAACACTGCAAATAACACTCTGAATCGCGATTTCGTATTGTGCCGAAAATGGCAACATTATGATGAACGGTTATTTTAAGCACTTTAACTTTGTCGGAGATAATAGTGGATGGTGTTAAGAAACAGGGAATTTCCAGCAGAATTAAATACTGTGCAGTATATTTTTGTGTGTGTGGTATATTTAGAAAATTTTGATTGAACTTCCAAGTGATGGATGATGACGAAGGACATATACATGAATGTCAGGGTGGCACCCCGGGGGGTTAAACATTGATACCACCAAAATGCACATCTCAGAACAACGTTTGTCTGTTACCTTCTTCTGCACCATTATCAAATGACCCGTGAAATCTAGGTTAGAATAGATCTTCAGCAACCCATGCTTGTCGGAAGGGGCGACTAATGGGATCGGGTAGTCGGGCTAGCTAACTTGGCTGACAGATGTCACCATATCCCAATTGCCTAGATCGATGCTCATGCTGTTAATCACAGGTTTGTCTGGTTTAGCCTTGTCATTTACAGACCGGTGTCATGCAGCTGGATTATTACTGAGTACGGCAGAACAAGATATCATCAAACTAACAAACCAACAGGACACATGGGTCGCAGCACTGCACAGTGTCGACAATCTAGCCGTGTAACCTATACCCGTCAAAGTGACAGACCATACCAAACAAGGTTAGTTGGACCAATCGAAACCGGAATTAAGATGGCTGGCAGGGGTAGCAGAGAGGTAATAATAAGTATATTGTCCGACTCTTGGGCCGCTTAATGCAACCATCTCATGTTGACCAATGACGACAGTGCTTCAAGGGGAAACGACATTTGAAAAGTCTCGAAGGTTATTAAACTCGTGCATTTGATTATAATGCAGTCCGTGTGTGGCTAATGGTAGGGGAGTAACAGAATCTGTGTTTCGGAGGGAAGGGTTGGGGGATACCCCTACAGGCCGTTGGAAGTAAAAGAGAATCGACTTCGCGTCATTTGTCTCATTGTGTGATCTGACACTTTTTAAGATTTGAAGTTAGTGGAGTAGTTGATATACATCAAACTTGCCATGGTCAAGTATGCGTGAAGCATTAGCCTTGAACGAATTTGGCCTTAATCTGTCGTAATTCAACATTAAGTTGATGCTAGATACTATTGTGGATGGGTTGTCACTGAGTTAAACATACAGAACGATCGTACACAACGTCCAATAAAATGATGTTATAGAGAAGCAGTATTTTTTCGTCGGGATGATATCTGTTTTTTCATATGATACAGCAATGGACGTCTGAATAAGTGATATGTGATAAAGAGACAGGTGTCGGAATATGTGAAATGTGATAAAGAGATAGGTGTCGGAATATGTGAAATGTGATAAAGAGATAGGTGTCGGAATATGTGAATTGTGAAATACTTACTGCTTATGGCTATTAAAAGTAACTATTAACATAAATCATGCTTATATTAAACGTGTGTTTAGGTATACCCTTCACTGTCTATATACATCCAGTGTTTAAAAAGTCCAAGGAACTCTGGGTATGAACGTGGCCTGTAACGTCGTTACGTCATGTTTTGTCCGCCATTTTGTTTAGACATCCAGACGTCTTGAAATGGTTGGATAGATCAAGTGTTTGATGTAGAACTGAAGCTCAAAAGACAAAGATCTATGGACCAGGACGCAAGAGAACATTAACCGTTTGACATCACCAGGTCGCTAAATAAAGCAGATGAAAAAGAGGTATATCATAGGTTTTTGTACTGTATAGATAATGGACCCGATAGTACAGGAAAAATCTGTCTGTGTGTCTGTGATTCCGGATCGCCACATTCTAGTCATACTTCATTTCTGATTTGTAATGGAACAACGTGGGAGTGAGCGCTAAAACGTGCGGTGTGGATACTCTGTGGTCTTGTTGAATTCCCTAAATAACAATAGAAATACCTTCTCCTTTCACAGGAAGGAGCTGACTCGGAAATTTATTGTGCATTGGACAGAGGAAATGGTAGAAAACTCCCTATTATCGTAAGTACGACTAAGTTTATAGCCCAGCGTTACCCATCGTTATTAGTGTTGGGAACTCGTTGAAATTTCACAATTTATAATTGTTTCATTACCAACGAAAAAAAATTGGTTAGCGTCATTTTTCGATTTTCCAATCCAGGTTGATATTGCATACATGTAATAACATGATGCAGCTTGCTAGTTTAAAGTGATGACCAGTGTATCATGGGCACAAACGGCCTGGAGTCTTCAAGAAATTAAATATTCAGTCATGGCTTTTTAGTTTGTGAAGTGAGTTTTCTAAGAAATAAACACTCAGGTTTTATTTTAAAGTCCTGACAACGTCGAGGATACGTTCCATTATTAAGAGTTTTAAAGACTGAAACAGTAGTTCCAAAGTCGTTTGTGTTCGATTATGAGAAAATGTAATCGATGATTTGATCGTTTACGCTTCGATTATTTCAATTAATCGGAACACCATTAATCGTTATGCCCATCATGTAAGTGTGAGGTTTCTTGTGTTGCGAAGGACAAAACAATTCACAACAAATTACGGCACTTTTAAACACGAAGGATACACATGTCCTCTCATATTTAAGGGTCACAGTAATGAAAGCATTTATTTGTTAGTTATAATTTACAATTTAAACTACATAATTCGGTCTCACTGACCTTTTTTTCAGGATTGTCACCTGACGAAGCAGACCTGAATAGTGTTATATCAATTGCTGAATATTATCCTTATCAATAGTTCCAGCAGTTCATTTTGTAACAGTTTCAGCTGTTCACGTCAGGATAGCGACCCCTGTCAGACTGAGTATGGTGGACTGTTTTCTGCACAGCAATTCATTTGGAGAGTGCAGTTTGCCCACATGTGTTATTTTTAATAGGCTGACGAAATTTCATTGTGAATCCCTTATCGTGCAGTGTTTTCTGTGTAGCATATCGCAACAGGCTGAGTTAACATTCATTGTGAACAGAGAAGATTGTGTTTCTCTGCTATGTCATAGTGCTGGTAATATATTCATTTATTACGGAGATGAAATAAAATGATGTTTTGAATACATCTCTTTACTTACATTATATCTACCTAGTGCTGTCAGCCTTAGCATATTAGACAATACGGGTCCGGGTATTGAGATGAGTACATAACTGCACCCATACAAACCCTTGCTTTTAACAGGTATATTTACAGCAATCTGGGTAAAATTTGACCCAGAAGGCATAGGCGCTTGACTCAGGTATATATTTGGAAGTAAGACCTAAATATATAAGATATAAAAAGGTGTGACACTAACAATGGCGGCCCGGCTCGCCTCGGCTCGCCTCGGCTCGTTTTCGGTCTGACAAATGCTTCTGTCGCTTTGATCGTAGGAAAAACTGCACAATTTATACTCCGTTGACCTATGTAAAGTGCCTTGCGTATCACTTACCTGCTGACTTTATTTCCATTTAAAGCTTTTAATAGTTTTACCGTTCATTCTAGGACGAAGCCAGGACATATGCCCGGAAGTAATCAAATCTCAGGTTACAAACCAGCACCGAGTAACAGACCGAGTCTCTGACTGGATTGCGTTTTTTATTATTCCCGCCTCTTTTAACGTGCATCTATAATATCCAACCAGGGACTCGCGCCACTATTTGGTGCGGGTCTGTAGCTTGAGATTAGTTTTCTTCCGGGCATATGTCCTGACTTCGTCCGAGAATGGACGGTAAAATGTTTGAAAGCTTTAAATTAAAATAAAATCAGCAGGTAGGTGATACGCAAGGCACTTTACAGAGGTCAACAGAGTATAAATTGTGCAGTTTTTTCAACGATCAAAGCGACAGAAGCGTTTGTCAGACCGAAAACGAGCCGAGGCGAGCCGGGCCGCCATTGTTAGTGTCACACCTTTCTATATCTTGTACATGTAGGTCATACTTCCAAATACGTATCAGTGTCGAGCGCCGTGCCAGAAGGTCTCGTTTACATATAAACATACCTTGTCAGTTATTCTTCATATGTGTTTAATCCCTATACTCTAGCTTTAATATAAACAGGGCTTTTTGCGTGTAAAAAGGTGAGGCATTTGCTAAACAGCCGTTAGGTGATTGAATTGTAAACACCGGTTCCGTTTAGAAATTAAACTTTTGTTTAGTTGATAAACACGTGTTTACAACACAAACGGAGTTAAGATAATAAACACATAACGGTCATAAACACGTAGGAAAATTTTGCGTTTAGTTTTGTATTTAATATATAAACAGTCATTTTTACAGTGAAGTCAGCGTTCCTGTCCTGCAGCTCCCTTTAGTCGCCATTAAGACATACCTGGGCAAATGAGTCAATTCTAGCCCGGATTTTCACAGGTCCATAAACAAACAGACAGATATAACAATTTCACAGACTCTCCCTTAGATTGCTACTTACGGTAACGCGGAGAGATTCGACAGGAATACGTGACAGCCTCGCTGGTGACTTCGAGAATGAACAAAAATAGGTCGACCTGTAATCACAGACAGGACATTCATCCATCCGTCAGGGCTGCCTAAACACACATACGAAACAGTATAACTACACTCAGGCATGATACTCGTCTTGGTAACAGTAAACGTTTTATGGTTGTCTGTGTTATTGTACGTTTGTCTCTTGTTAAACGCAGGGCTGTCTATAAATAGACTCGTCTGGACTATCCAGTGGTCAATCAGCATTATTAGCCTTGATCTACGCAAACTGGGATACGATTACATGTGTCAACCACGTCAGCGACTCTAACCGCCTCAACCTGTTAGTCGCCTCTTTCAAGCATGAGCTGCTGAAAGCCAATTTTTAACCCGGATCTTCACGGGGTGAGGAAAGCATAGGTTGCTGCAAAACAATTCCAGTTCTAACCCAAATTTTCACGGGGTGAGTTAAACATGGGTAACTGAAGACCAATTCTAACCTGGATCTTCACTGGATGAGATAAGCATGGGTAACTGAAGACCAATTCTAACCCAGATCTTCTCTGGATGAGATAAGCATGGGTAACTGAAGACCAGTTCTAACCCGGATAATTACGGTTCCAAACATCCTGTGAGAACAGAGGGATCACATATATGATTAATTCACATTCATATGAAGCATCAGCCATGCACACGCACGCAAACGATGCACATGCACACGCACATGTACAGTCACACACATGCACACGCACGCACCTGTACAGACACACACATGCACACGCACGCACCTGTAGTCACACACATGCACACGCACGCACCTGTACAGTCACACACATGCACACGCACGCACCTGTACAGACACACACATGCACACGCACGCACCTGTACAGTCACACACATGCACACGCACGCACCTGTACAGTCACACACATGCACACGCACGCACCTGTACAGTCACACACATGCACACGCACGCACCTGTACAGTCACACACATGCACACGCACGCACCTGTACAGACACACACATGCACACGCACGCACCTGTACAGACACACACATACACACTGGCACAGAGATACAAACACAGATGAGAAGTTCACCATGTACTTGAGATCAGCATCTCTATCATTCTCTGTGTGTGACTGAACGTGTGCGCATTAGCGCCTTTGTGTTGAGGGATAGGCTGCGTGATGTACGATATAAGGTCTGGATTTTATTTAGTTTCTTTGACATAAACGTCGCTTTTGTGCACAGTGTACAATGCGATGATCGGATACCCTATTTGATGAAACCTTTGTGTTGAGGGATAGGCTGCGTGATGTACGATATAAGGTCTGGATTTTATTTAGTTTCTTTGACATAAACGTCGCTTTTGTGCACAGTGTACAATGCGATGATCGGATACCCTATTTGATGAAACCTTTGTGTTGAGGGATAGGCAGCGTGATGTACGATATAAGGTCTGGATTTTATTTAGTTTCTTTGACATAAACGTCGCTTTTGTGCACAGTGTACAATGCGATGATCGGATCCCAGCTAACAAAAGTACGTTTTCAAAAGCACAAGATTAGAACATGCCGTTGCATTTTAACACCCTGAATGCCGAGGGGGTTTTGTCTGTTTGTTTTTAGTTTTGTTGTTGTTGTTGTTTTTCAGGCGCACGTTTTCGGAAGATTTGAAAAGTGATGGTTACATGTGCGAGAACTGCGCTCGCGTGGTCCTGGATCTGCGTACGGTTATAAAATTACATAGAAAATGTACAAATCATTTTCATAAATATTATCAGTTTTACTTATAAGTTTGAATTAAATCGCTGTTTATTAGCCTTTTCATATGAAACTGCTATATTTGTCCCAGCATATTGAATATTGTACATCACAGGAACTACAGCACATGCTGCAGTAATGGCTATGTGTGATCCTCTAACAGTTGTGTAGAGGCTTAAACTGTGATAGATCCTGTAGTACACTTACTGAGTCAATTTCCCGTGTAAATATTCAAACAATCAAAAGCTTTCAAGGAATGAAAACGCATACCCTATATCCTCATATGGTATGATGTTGAACAAGGATATATGTAGATACTGAAATTAGTTTCATGAAAAAGTATCTGAACGAAAAATATAAATCACAATACTGAAAGTGCAGTCGGAATGATAATATTTATGGCCATTGTGTGTTTTCGAAAACATCCCAACTGATTCTGGGTTCAGCGGCGACGTTTCAGAATTATCATTACTGGTTTCATGAAAACTTGATATTAGTGATATGTTATTATTGAAATTCAATACTCCCCGTAATTATCCGATTTTCGCATTTCAAAACATACAGCAAATAACGAATCGCGAAAAGGGACATTTAAGACGAAGCCAGTTTTGAGGGGTTAAGCACTTCAGCTTTGTCTTAGACAATAGTGCATGGTATCAAGAAACAAGAAATTTCCCACAGAATTCACAACTGTGAAGTACATTTTTGTGCTTGATATATTTAGAATTTAAAGTGACTTCAAAGTGAAGATTCAAGAGGAATGACATATGTGTCAGGGTGGCATCCAGGGGGTTAATGCTATAATGGATGTGCACCCTATATACATGTTTTGCCTGTTTTGTTATAATAGTGTGAGCAGTGAGGTGTCTTTACTGTGGGTTGATAGATAGATTATTTCCCTAACAAATATCGATATTTCAGTGTTAGTGATAATATATTCCCCTATCAACCTTCATCATATCATAACACTAGTAAATGTTCGGACAACTATGGCAAGAGAAGCGTATGAGAAAAGATAACCACGTGGGTGGGGAGGGGAGGTGAATGGTATTTCACAAGCAGAAATGTCCTCTTATCTAGACTTGCCTCCTTGAAGGATAGAATTACATCCATGGGCCTAGCCCTCCGTACAGCCTTGGAGCATGCGACAGTTATGCCTACGTTTAAGAATACTTGTAGCGAAAGAAAGTGAAATCCCAAATATGACATATGTTACTTGTAGCGGTTTCAAATGTGGTATACTACACTCAATATGACAATATTTATGTAAATATTATTCAAACAAACAGAAACACTCAAAGAATAAAATCGTGTACCCTTGAATCCACGTACGATATGGTATGTAAACAATACTCAGTATCCAAAATGGCAGAAATTTTGAACGCACTTAGTGTTAGCATGTATTCTCGAAAACATCCCTGCCGATTCTAGGTTCATCGGCAAAGTTCAGAATTATCATTGGTGATTTCAAGAAAAACTGATGTCAGTGATCATTGATATGCTATTTAGAACTTCAAACCTCCGAGTAATTATCCGATTTTTACGATGTGAATTTCGGATTTGTGTAAAGAGTAGGACAAGTAAATAGATCTAATAAAGAGTCAATTTCATTATTCTCAATGAGTCCGTTCTGAATTAATACATATAATTTACTAATCTAAACAAAATAAGACACAAAATACTCACTGTTATGGCGATGAGCCCCTTTTAAAAGTGAGGAACAGACACAGAACCCTGTACAGCCTGGTTCCCTGGGTCTGATGCGCCTGCGCTAATAGCATTTAGCGTTAACCGCTAAATTGTGTTATTGATGGCGTGGCTATACCACGTGCCTTTGTTTATAAATATTACCTTGGCTCGCGCAGCTGCAAACATTACGTCAAATCATGACGTCATCAGTTGTTACATCATCACAACACGCGACAGATAACGGTGCTTCACTTCTCGCGTCTCCGCCGAACACTACTTACCGTCGCTCACTACCATATTAACCCTCCCTCCCTTCCCGTGCTCACTTATTTCCGTTATTTGATTGGGTGTACATTAAATCTAGAAGTATTAACATTGATATTCATTGTACCTTTATTCACTTTGCTGAATTAACCCCCTGGATGCCACAGGGACATATATGTCCTTCCTCTACATACCTCACTTGGAAGTCCAATAAAATTCTAAATATACCACGCATATATAAATACTACACAGTTTTGAATTCTGCGGAAAATTCCCAGTTTATTGATACCATCCACTATCATCTCAGACCAAGCTAAAGTGCTGAAAATCGCCTTTCAAAATAGGCTTCATCGTAAATGTCGCCATTTTTCAAACTGTACAAAATCGAGATTCACAGCGTTATTTTCAATATGTTTTGAAATGTGAAAATCGGATAATTACTGGGAGTAATGAATTTCAAAAATAGCATATTAATGATCACTGATATCAAGTTTTCATGTAACCAGGAATGATAATTCTGAAACGTCACCGATGTACCCAGAATCGGTTGGGATGTTTTCGAAAATACACTTACACGAACGCCGAAGTGCGCTTTCCGCCATATTGGATAGTGTTTACAAAATCACGTTTCGAGAAGGCCGGTATTGAGAAGCCCATTACATCATGTATACTTCATAGTTAGCTGCTACAAATGCATCATTGAATTCCCCATATATCTTAGAATCAAATTACAAATGGTCTTTGTCACCAATACCAACTGTCTAGACAAAACGAAACGAAATATATTTAGCATGAAAACGAACGCTGTGCTCGAAAGACAGCGCTTGACTGAAACGTAAACAAAGAAAAATTCCAATTTTACACTGCGTAGCATTTTCGGAAATTTCCCAACATCCAGCCCTCTAATCATTGCTTACAATGGCTCAATACGCTTAGTATATTCAGGGGAAGAGTATCGTGGCAAAAAATAGCAAATTGAAAATAGATACAATGAAATAATTTGGTAATTCATAAGAAACTGTCAAACTTTCAGTGCAGCGTGACGCCATGACTGACGCAAAATCACGCAGAACGACAACGGTACTTATCGGCATTTCTGGCTTGTTCCGTCATTTACAATGTAAACGATAAGAACATATCACAATACACAAATAGTCAGAATAATTCTGATTACTTACATCTCACATTTATATACAAAAGATCCCTGAATCAAGCAAAAAGTCGTCGCAAAATCCCGTGTACCCTTCTCAGCGAAGCCGCCATTTTGAGAGAAATCGGTCATCGGTAGTGATGTCATACGTCAACATTGTTGCACATATTAGGCAATTTCTTTGAGGTGAAGGTCGGTTGAACAAGAGTAAACACAATGCCCATACCATTCCGATTGCACTTATAGTATTGTGATGTATATTTTGCGCATCGTTCAGATATTTTTTAATGAAACTGATTTCAGTATCTACATATATCCATGTTCAACACCATATCATGTGTGGATATAAGGTATCCGTTTTTATTCTTTGAAAGCTTTTGATTGTTTGAATAATATCTACATGGGAAATTGACTCAGTAAGTGTACTATACCACATTTTAAGCCCCTACACAAGTGTTGGAAGATCACACGTAGCCATTACTGCAACATGTGCTTTAGTTCACGTGATGTGCAATATTCAATACGTTGGGACAAATATTGCAGTTACATATGAACAGGTTAATAAACAGCGATTTAATTCCAACTTAGAAGTAAAACGGATAATATTAATGAAAATGATTTGTACATTTTATCAAATGTAGGGGCACACATACTACTGTTTAAAGGAATTGTCTTGTTCATTGTATTGGTTTGTGTCGTTTTTATAGACAAAACTATTATGAATATTAATTGACCAGGTGCGACTTTGTCAAAACGTTTCATGATTCATTATCATTGTTTTTCGATAATAAAGTCAATTCAAATGCGATTAAAATATATCTGATGGCAGAATGTCTAACTCAAACAATATTTATACGGAAATTGTTAAAAATATATACATCAGGTCAAGTCTTAATTTCGACAAGCATTACGTCCATTTTCTAATACTTCTTTACTGAAAAAGCGATCTCTTTGTACCTTTCATTGCATACTTATGAAGGGAATTGATTTCATAATCATGAGAAGAAAAGTCTTTTCCCTAAATGAATACTCAATGAATATTCAGGTGTTGTGAAATTTTCATTTAAGCTAAATTGATGCTAGGCAGGTGCGCGTGTTGCTCACAATAAGATATGTAGTAAAACCGTGTAATTGTTGATATATTCAGGACACTATTTCAGTGATAAAACCATTCATTTTATATTTTGGCTAAAAAGTGTTGAATTCTGACACAGAAGCCGATATCTTTTACACATTGAATGGAAATTAGGTTAGATATATACTAATCAGCAACCAGAGTAGTCTTTTTCCGACGTCACAAAATGCACAAAACATGCTGTGACGTCAACTAAAATGTCGCATTATTTTCAGTTATTTCATTACGTTTGAAAATGTGGCTGTTACTCTGTTAATAATGATGGAAAATTAATAAAAATACATATACACAAACAGGAGAATATGGGAATCTAAGAACTAAAATATGTATCGGATAGGGACATCCAAATCGCTATTGCCTGATTTTTGATGTAGTACACTTGCATCTTTTCTTACAAATTGTGAAACTACCAAAAGGTATCCTCTCACATTGGGGAAATTTGTATTGGAATAGTTTGGTTCACTGTGAACAAAACATCACGAAAATATACTGTCCATATCCACAGCAAATTCTCTCCATGTGATCGGAGTTACATTGACCTAATGTAAACCATAACTGAGTTATGCCCCCTTATCTTTATACGTGCATGACCTCTCTGTCGACGTTTGACGTCATAGTAGAAAATCGATTTTTGACATTTATTGCAGGTCATTTTTGATTTTGTGAGTATGACGTTATGCATTAACACATACATCCATTTCATATACACTCATGTCGTTCAGATATCAAGCTGTATTTTCTTCGCTCACACTTTCCGTAAAGATGCCAAATTAAAAAAATCGTAGCAGAGTGCTTTTATTGGTGCACGATAAATTTACTGTTTTTGAACACACACAAAAGTTTTGAACAACTTTTAGCAGTGTCTATTTCTCAAACCCCTGAGGTAGCCGCAATTATATTTATACCAACGGATAGGAAATCAAATATTCTACATGTCTGTGCAATTTCATAGCCGTACGCAGAACCTGGGCCACGCGATCGCAAATCTCGCACAACGTTCACTTTTCAAACTTTATGAAAATGTGCGCCTGAAAAAAAACTCGGCATCCAGGGGGTTAAAACGTCATAGTGTGTATGGCCTGCTTGGGGTGAGAAGCTATCAATCGCTATGCTGCTGGTTGTCCGCTTTCACAGCAGAAACCAAAAAATCGTAATTCCAGCCTGCTTCACAGTAGGTGGAACTCATCGCTCGCTACGCTCACCTCGTCTGCTTGTCACAGCGGAAAGGTGATTATGCATTAATACTATGCTCTCGCTCGCTGCTGCTGCTCCTTCTCACCCCCGTAGCCATCCACACATATTGGCCATTACTCCCAAGATAATATCTTCCTTTTCATTTAAAACGCAAGTCCAGCAATAACGCTCCGACACTGACCCAGGCAACCTCTGCTGCATGGCGGCGTTCACTGCAGGGAGTGAGTGAGTGAGTGAGTGAGTTTAGTTTTACGCCGCTTTTTAGCAATATTCCAGCAATATCACGGCGGGGGACACCAGAAAATGGGCTTCACACATTGTACCCATATGGGGAATCGAACCCGTGACGAGCGAACGCTTTTAACCATTAGGCTACCCCACCGCCCCTCACTGCAGGGAGACGCGCCATACATTTACTATAGAAAAATCCGAGGACGGGTGGTTAGAACTTTTTCATTGCATTTTCATCGATACTGTGGCGAAGTGTACGTCACCAGAACAACGGCCATCGTTACTTTCGGTGTTGGAAAACGTTATTTAAGCAGTTTCGAGATACGAAAATCGCCGTTACATAGGCGATATGTAAACAATGACACACCTCCTACTTTCATCACCGACATGTGCTTTGATATTTCGTGTCAGCTCGCTATTACCGCGAAATCGTACACATAAAACATAGATGTGAACGACCACACTGATTGAAAATAGTTTGCATGTTCATTTTGGGGGAATTTGATGACGTGTAATTCGTTGATTTGGCCCCATTTTCTCCTGCTATGTGTGTTGGAAACAAACTGAAAGCCCATTCATTGTAACTAGAAAATGTTTTTTACATTACATTATTATAAGTAATAATAATTAGATCTAACACTTTTGAAACACATAAATGATTCACTGAAAACAATGCTTTTATAACAATGTATGTGCTTTCAAATATGCAATAACAACAGAAGAATAAGGCCAATTTATTATTTGTATTCATTTGGTATATATCATTTCAATATAACACTGGACTCATCATAGTGATGCAATATTCACTGATCTTCAAAAGTTTAACAATACTCATGGTATGGCAACATCTGGGTGACGCTACTGGGAGGTTGATGACATATTGGAGCATTATATATAACACTGAATATAACCAATTCCCCAACCCATATATAGCTACAGTTTTGTATATAATAGGAAAAACGGACACATCATGAAATATTCAAAATAACTGTGTGTGTATTAGCTTGTTTTGAAAGAGCCCATTTATAAAAGTAAAGTGTGCTTGTCTAAAAGACACTGATACACAACACTCAAAGATGGGGACTCATGTTTGTTGAAGACATGTTAAGTAAGAAAAACGGTCATTAATATTTCATAATGTGTCCACTTCCTATTACATAAAAACACATATCTGGGTTTGGAGAGGGGTGGGAAGAGGGATACATTCAATTTTGATACCTCTTGTTATTAAAATCACAATAAACAGTTTAATACAGACAGTGTTGGATTGCAGTCAGTGAGGCAACCTATTACAATTCCCTTGGATTTTTAACATAAATATCGACATGAGTTATATACAGCATCAGAGGTCTGTCTGTCAAAGTTTTCAGATAAAAGATGTTGGTTGGTTTGTTGTTTAAGGCTGCACTCGGCTCTGAAAATGTTATAATGCAGGACTGTACATATAATTGTTAAAGATACATACAAAATTCTTATGGTTGAGTAGTGGTCACAAACAAGAAATACATGCATATGAAACTCATATTCAACAAAATATCTTCCCCTTAATATACAAAATTTACAATCATTCAGTGTTTGGGACATTTGTGTATCTTTCGTGACGTAACCAAACCCTGACGTAAACATAACGTTGTGGGAACGTCACGTGTTAGCTGGGGTGTCATTTAACGACATATTGTGCCTGTGTCCTTGCGTGTATGCCTGAGCGTGCGTGGGGTTTCGTTTGTTTCTTTGTTTGCTTTTAAGTATTTCTTTTATCGTACCGAGGTTATAACGAACTGCTGAAATTGATTCGTGTTATCATATACTCATGGAAACAAATAAGGGAACATAAGAAAGTGTGAACAAAGCAGAGCAAAGCTTTTATGATGAAACAATCGTCAACAGAATCCTGTACTGTGAATTCTGGATTCTGCTAAGTCCGCATTCATCTTCTGGAGTTCGGATGACAGGGTCGCCCTTTCGAGGAGGAGCGTGTTGGGCTCGTCCAGCAGATTTGCGCATAGACTGATCAAGGGCTCTTGAAGCCTGGTGACGTCCCTGTGTTCCCCCCTCCCAAACAGTCCAGAGTGAATAGTTGTAAGGTGCGGACTGCAGCTGGCTGGAGGGGTGCCAATGATTGGCTAGGTTCTTCGAGAAGATGGTTTTGATCTTGCTGATAGATAGCATCACTAGGGCAGGTTGTAAGATCTTAATTGCCGATCTTGAAGGATCGGACAGCGATTGGAATGCGTTACAGAAACATTCTTCTGTCCTGGAGTCAACCTACATCGTCGTGGCTAGAGAAGCTGCTGGTGGCATCAACAGATGGTCGTCGTTCAAGTTCCCGATACGATCATACATCATGAGATCGCGCATGCGTGAAGCCTGAACCGGGTGCTGTAACAACGGCTAGGATGACGTGTACTGCGTTGCGCTTGATCCGTCTTCAACTCTCAACGTTGTCGCCACATACGTCCTCTTTTTCGACAACTTCCCGCTGACTAGAACTAGTAAACTAGATCGGAATACTTTGACAGAAAAAGCGGTGTTGCAGCTGACTTATGAAATTCCGTCTGTTGCGGAATGCTGCTCTCGGCTATATCCTAGCCACGTAACGGGACTGAGTGAGTCAGTGCCACGCTCAGAAATGCAGGAAACCGGAGAATCAGATACAGAATCTAAAACAAATTCAGGACTAAACTGTCACGCTAACCTTGCTCTGTCCTTGCAAAGATATCCTCTAGATAAGCGGACTACAGTTTATACGGACTTCAGTTTATACGGACAACTGTTTTATACATTGTATTCTTATAAACTAGAAATTATGAATAAAACTAATACTTGTTGCCTTTGAGACTTAAGTTGTGCCCATCAAGCAATATATGACCCGACCTGTAAATAATCAAGTCTAGGACAGACAGACACAAAGACAAACACCCAGACATGGTAATGATTATCATAACTGATATTTGAAATCGAACGAATCAGTCACCACCCAATCAGTCTTCGCTTGCGATCAGCATAGACGCGACGAAGTAAGAAAGAAACTGCACACCTGCTTCAGGATCATTTAGTGGTCTCAGCGAGGACGAGGTTTTGAAATGTTGCAGATTGTGGCTTCGACCAGCCACATTGCCAGAACGTTGGGCTGAACGTTAGACTAATTAGTTGCACCAGATAAAATATATTTATCACATTCAGCCCGAGTTGGTGACTGGTATTTTATTCGTAGATAGGAAATGGGGATCTATTCTTCATGATTAAAAGTAAAATCGTGTATTTTCATGATTTGTTGATCATATGTATAGCTAGTTTGCTCACTGGAAATATATTCGTATAAATACACTGACTCTCTGGAATAGTGTGTTCATTATATTAATACATTTCTACGTGTTTAATGAAGTCTAAATGAATGGTTTTAGAAAATGATTCCACACGTCTTTATGTGATCAACTGTTTTCTCCTGAGAGGGTATTGTTTTATTTATAGATTTATGCTAGATTCTTTATTTCAGCTTCGTGAATTGTCGTTGTTTGAACCAAAATGTAATATATTTCATACACATTCTTTATACTAAAGACAGTGACAAATGTAACGCATTCTAAACTCAATATCCTGTGGTAATAATTTGGTAACTGTAAAAGGATTGTAACATTTAAAATTTTCATTTTAATCGTGTATGTTCCAGTGTTTATTTGGAGGTTGATCAAGTAATGATTTACAGAAAAAAATCGAATATACATAGTTGGCACGGTGGGGGTGAGTATGGTTTTCCGCCCCTTTTAGCACAATTCCAGCAAATCACGACAAGGGGCATCAGTATTGGACTTCACACACTGTACACACATGGGGAATCGAACTCAGGTTTCAACCACAGGGCTACCCTACCAGTCCCTCAGTCAGATTTTGCCCGGTTATTTAGAATATTTTCAGAAATCATTTCCCTCTTGCTAAATACATGCATTATTATTTCCCCATAGGAAGAAAGGGGTAAAGTTCAAATACAGAAACTAGTAACAATTTCATTAAAAACATTTTAAATGTCTGCTTGCGTAATGTTTGACATTTCTGTAAATAAATTAACAGGTTAATGATGATGCAAAATATATTATATTCATTTCGTTTACGCATTCACACTCTAAAACACATTGTTCTAATAACACATTGTTTTCTGAAATTAGAGCACTTACGTCACAGGCTTTGAACACGTGTGCTCTAAAACAGAACACGCCTGTTCTATACTGACCCGCAATGAAAACGCATAAGAGTTTGCTTCAGATCATTTTGTGAAACACACGTGAGAAGTATTAATGATACACTGAATATTTGAAATCAATGCTCAAGACTTGATTAGGAACTATTGCTCGAGTTCAAATCCACATCATGCCTCCGGAAACAGGAACAGTCGCGTAAACGCATTTTTCATCATTCATTGAAACTCAGCAACGCGATCTTGACAATGAAAATCCACGTGCACTTCGTGAGGTCTTTCCCATATAATGCATGTGTATAGAGAGCTCAGTAGCCAGTCTTAAACATGTAGCGACTGAATCTGCAGCAACGTGCACACGCTCTGGAACTCCTTGAAGCCATTATTTCACAAAATGCTGTTGCTAGGCGTCTTGATGTCAACCAGTCCGCCATAAGCCGTCTTGTCAGTCGTCACCAGAGGACAGGGAACGTTGCACACCGCCCTCGACCAGGACGACTTCCGGTTACGACGGCCATATAAGATCGACAGATGGGACTGACGCACCTACGAGATCGCTTCACAACGGCAACAGCACCAACGCAGCAGCAGTGAGTGGTAGCCATGGAGGAAGGATGCTTCCATCGACAGTCATTCGACGTCTGAGACAGCTAGGCCGGACGGATCTGTCGATGTACATTAGGCCAGGAGATTTAGATCCCCAGAAGAGGGAACCCCAAACAAATTGCAACAGAAACAAATTGGTTTGTTTCTTATTTAGACATACCTACTGCATCACATACTAAAAGTCTTAATCAATCCAAGGTGGGGAACATTATCAAAATTATGGATAACTATTAACTTTCCTAGTTCTTTTTCAACAGAATTGAAAGATTATTTTATTTTTTTTTTAAAATACCTTGAAACTGTATATCTTGTGTATAATATTCAGTGAAAGGTAATAAATTCATCTTTAACATGGAATACAAGTGGGTTTTTTTATTTTGTCTGAAAAAAAATTACTTAAGGAATAAAAGTAATTTTTTACTATCGTAATTCCTAGAGATGTAGAACTTGTCTCAAAAATGATTATTTTCAAAAACTTTCTGGAAATATATTAGCAAACAAACGTATTTCTTTGTTCTTAATAAAACACACATGTTTAAAATCATATATTTCTCACATAACAGAAGTTTTTCTTTCATATCATCTTATGTTTTGAAAAGTAGGTTATGCATAATAAACAGTCTTCAGGAAAAATGATGCTGAGAGTTATCTCCCTTCCACATCATTGACATTTGCTTGGAGCATTTCAACTGGATTTCACTGTGTTTTTTGTGCTTTGCAACGGTCTTCAAGGCATTTTTCACAGAAGAGAGGTAAGTTCATGTGTTTATAGATGTTTTTGACCCAGCTTTTAATTGACGAAGTTAACTCGTAAATGCATACTTAATGTATCTAAGCTCCAGCAAGCACTGTCTTTCAAGATCTGCATGATCACCATACATAGCCACAGCATTTTTAATGAAGGACTTATAAGCTTTTTAAGTTTGATCTATAGGCATTGCTTCTCCCTTGATGAATTATGTGGACTATCTCTGTTGTCATATCCTGTTTATTTATCTGTAATACTTTTTTTTTTGTCATTATGTCCCCAGGGTCACTATGACCTAGCAAAGGGAGCAGTTAGTGTATACTACTTTCCTAAAGGCTTGTCTTTTTTGTATGACCCACAAGGTCACATGCATAGCATATGGCCAACTTTGGTCAGTGTACTAGGTTTAATGTTCATGAATGAGACAGTATTATATGAACTAATGATGAAAGCAGAAAAGAATATGACATGTTTTTTCATGTTGTTGATATGATAATATTATTAGATATCTAGTCATGTGTTTATTGAGATTTCAAAACATACAATTTGTACATTTGTCTTTAAGAATCATTTCAAATTTACCAGTTTTCATCATTTTGTAAAAACAGATCATGGATCATCAAATCAATTTGTTGTACTTGATATACAGTAATTTACATAAATTCAGGTTATCTATCATAACTGAGCCTGAACATATTACTGAATATATCCATATGCTATATGTTACTTGATAATTTCATTTTTTCAAAATTTTAGGTTTTATTCATTCAATTTTTGTAATTGCTTTAGTAATCTAAATATTATTCTTTTTTAAAGTAGTTTCAAGTTAATAATTTTTCTTTTAGGGTCAAAACATGGCACTATGGATGTTTGTGAAATATGCAAGCTGCATTTTAAGGGGAAGACAGGAGGATCAGTTGTTCTGAGGGAGAAAGGCAGCAGAGGTGTAAGAGCGTAGCATGTGGTGACTCAATCCAAACCAGACCGGGACAGCTTGTTCATGTTGAATGTCGTCGACAGTACTGTAATCCGCAGCAAATAAACAAACTCAATAAAAGAAGGGATGAAGTCACGAAGAACAACCAGTCTAGGACTTTACGTTCTCCAGAAACAAATTTTGATTTTAAACATCAGTGTATATTTTGCACTGGAGTTATTAATCAACATGACAAAAAGAGAGGATATGATGTCTATCCTGTTAAAACAAAGGACTTTGAAGATTCAATTAAAGCTGCATGTCAAGAACGAGGGGACAAATGGTCACATGATGTGCAAACTCGCCTGCTCTACACCTGTGATCTACATGCAGCAGATGCAGTCTACCATCAGACATGTAGTGTCAATTTCAGAACTGGAAAACAAATTCCATCTCAGTTTGACAAAAGTGTTGACATCTCCAAGAAATCTAAGCAGGGAAGACCAGAAGATATTGAAAGGACAGCAGCTTTCTATTCTGTTGTGGAGTTCCTTGAGGAAAATGATGATGAACAGATTTCAATCACTGATTTGGTTAATCACATGGAGGATATTTTGAAGGGAACAGATGTTGAAGCATACAGCCATCCTTACATGAAGAAGCGACTGCAAGAGCACTTTGGAGACCGAATCATCATAACTGATGTCATTGGAAAACATAATGTTGTAACATTTACGAGTACGGCCTCATCCATTCTCCATGATTTCTACCAGCAACCCAGAAAGAAAGACATTGCCTCAGAAAAGCGTCAGATTATTCAAACAGCAGCCAAGCTCATAAAGCAGGACATTAAGTCAGTAGAGATCAACAATGATAGATACCCTTCATGTGATGAAATGGCATCATTAGAAGCAAATCTGGAATTTGTCCCAGAATTGTTGCGATGTTTCCTGAAAGAACTGATTCCAAGAAAATATGTTGATATCAAGATAGCTTCATTGGGACAATCAATAATGCAATGTTGCAGGCCAAGAGTTCTCACAGCCCCACTTCAGATTGGACTTGCTGTGCAAATGCATGATAAGTTTGGTTCCAGATTTCTTGTGGATTCTCTCAATACCCATGGTTTCTGCAGTTCTTATGATGAGGTTAAAAGGTTTGAGAGAAGTGCTGCTGTCAGTAAGGGAACTGACATCCCAGGAATATGTCCAGGAAGCTTGGGAAATGTTATTCAGTATGTTGCAGACAATGTAGACCACAACACCTGTACTCTAGATGGATCAAACACATTTCATGGTATGGGCATCATTGCAGCGGTCACACCAGGAACAAAGACAAGCATGCCTATTTTGAAGACTAATGTAAAAGCAGAAGATCTTTCGCAGCTTGGACGAATCAAACTCTTTCAATATAAACCCACAGGTACTAGTCTTGGAATTCTTCACTATGAGCCAACAGAAGAATTATCAGAAGTGGATCCTACAGCAAATATTGATCTTCTTTGGAAATCATCATGGCTGCTGAGACATCAAGTTAGACCATCATATTCAGGAATGATGCAAACAGTTCATCATGGTCAGTTTCCTGGTAAGTCATCAGTGGTATTCCTTCCTATGATTGACATGGATCCAACAAGCATGTCCTGCATATTTTCCACCTTGAAGTTTGTCTGCAAACAAGCAAGAAAATACACTGTGATACCAGTGTTGACATTTGACCAACCTCTTTGGTGGAAGGCACATCTCATAGTTATCAGTGAACCAAGGGACAGTGACCTTCATTCTCTTGTCTTACGACTAGGAGGTTTTCGTATGGAAATGAGCTTTCTTGGTAGTATTGGGCATCTAATGGCTGGATCAGGACTCCAAGAACTGTTTGAAACAGTATATGCAACAAATTCAGTTGGGCATATGCTTAGTGGAAAAGCAGCTGCTAGAGCTGTTAGAGCTCATATGTTGGTTGACACAGCCTTGAATGCCCTCTTGGTTGCCAGGGCGTTTGAGGTGCCCCTCCCTTACTCGAACAGCCGTGAAGAATTATCTGCAGATGCGACTGTTAGTCATGAAGATTAAGACATTACTGAAGCTGTTTCACTGTATGATGGACTCATGGGTGGAAAATTGACTCCAGCAGATGTTTCTTCCAAACAGTGCTTTGGAAGAATACGTAAACGAATGGAAGCTGTAAAAAGTGAAATAAAGGTTTCACGAACAGGGGCTCTGTGGCTCATGTACATGGATCTAATTGACATCCTTCAGAAGTTTATCAAAGCTGAGAGGACAGGAAACTGGAAACTCCATCTTTCTGCAGTTTATCAGATCCTTCCATATTTTGCAGCTTCAGGACATAACATGTATGCCAAGAGTGCACGCATCTATTTACAAAATGTGTAGGCTACCTGATGATCACCCTGATGTTTACATCAACTTCATGAATGGCTACCATGTACTTCGTAGAAGTGAGAGATATTGGGCAGGACTTTCAACTGATCTTATAATTGAACAAGTCTTGATGAGGAGCTTGAAGTCAAGAGGTGGCTTGACAAGAGGAAGAGGAATGACTGAAATGCAGCGTTCTCTCTGGCTCCTCTCAATGCCAGTATGTGCAGAAGTGAGTAATTCCATGCAAGAACTCACAAGTATATCCTTTGGAACTGACTACAACCACAAGGATGCAAGAACTACCAGACTAGCAAGAGATTCAGAAGACATTCTTCAAATATTGCAGTACCTAGAAGACAGAAACCCTTTCTCTCAAGATTCCACTCTGAGGAGTATTGCTACTGGCATGACATCAGAGACTTCTGTGAATGTTGACAAGGCAAAAGAAGTTGGGAATTGCATTTTGAAAAAGATGACAGGAAACAGTGTAGGAGATTTCAGCTTCAGAAAGAAAGACCAAGCCATTACACTTGCCTCACAGTCATCACTGAAGATTGATGGTGAAACAGTTCAAGTGTATCCACAGTTGTTGTTTCAGCGCCTAATTGCTGCAGCAAACTGTTCACAGGAGGTATTAGCAGATGTATTCAGATATGAAATGTGTAGCCACCCACCTACCCTCTTTGATTCTCATGCTCTAATGAGGCAATCTAAGAAATCAGTTCTTGCAGACTCCATGTGGTCACTGTTGCCTTCATCTCAAATATCCCTTCCTGAAAATGTCCACTATGTGCTGGATGGTGGTTCTCTTCTACATCGAATTCCATGGTCCTGTGGTATGACATATGAAGAGATTCTGGCTTTGTATGTTGACTATGTGAAGGTGAAGTACAACATGGCAGTAATTGTCTTTGATGGCTATGGAGAAGAGATGACAACAAAAGACACTGCCCATCAAAGACGTACCAAGGGCGTAACATCACCAGTAGTCAAATTCTGTAAGGACATGAAACTGACAATGAAAAGAGACCATTTCTTTGCTAACCGTCAAAACAAGCAGACATTCATCTGTCTCTTACGTGAGTCACTAGCGGAAAATGGATTCATAACTCACCAAGCAAATTCGGATGCAGATCTCCTCATTGTTCAGAAGGCTATAGAAGGATCAAAACAGGGACCAACAGTTCTCATCGGGGAAGACACAGATCTTCTTGTTCTCCTATGCTATCATGCTGATACAAAGTCACAGCTATTCTTCAAGTCAGATGTAAATCAAGGGAAGCAAAAGGAACAGAGGATCTGGGATATACCGAAAACAAAAGCTATCCTTGGCTCTCATATATGTGAGAACATACTGTTTGTTCATGCCCTACTTGGGTGTGACACGACATCCCGGCTATATGGACTCGGCAAAGGACTTGCCTTGAAGACCATTGATAAATGTTCTCATTTTCTGTCTCAGGCGCTCATTTTTCATGATCCAGAATCTTCACATGGTGATGTAGCAAAGGCTGGAGAAGAAGCTCTGGTATGCCTGTATGGAGGAAACCCTGGGGTAAACCTTGACCAACTCAGGAACAGGAAATTCTGTGAAAAGGTGTCAACGAGTTTTTCATGTGTCCAGCCCCAGTCATTACCCCCAACTCAAAATGCAGCTCAGTTCCACAGCTACAGAGTGTTCTATCAGATTCAAGAATGGGCAGGCAGATCAACTGACATGAACCCGGCAGATTGGGGTTGGAAAATCTGCCAAGGCAGGTTAACACCTATTCAGACAAATATGCCAGCAGCTCCCCAGTCACTCCTGAAAGTGATTAGATGCAACTGCAAAACCGAGTGTACGTCCATGAGATGTTCTTGCAGGAAACATGGTCTTGACTGTTCCACTGCATGTGGCGAATGCAGGGGTGTCAGTTGTGCCAATTCAAGTGTAACTGATCAGGAAGATGGAGACTAACATATTTTTAAGTTGGCTGAAAGCTCCAAATCCAAGATTGTGTGATGAGTCTTCAATGAGATGGTGACAGATTCAGTTTAAACAGTGGAATTATTTACTACTGTTTTCAAATAGCCTAGCATCTTTTGAACTGACTGATTCATGTAAACAACAGCAACAGCAACAACGTGAAATTATTGAACTTGTCCAACTATGGCATGTCTCTGATTATCTGATCTGATTAATCACATGGAAACACGTTTATTTCGTAGGTTTTAGCAGGTAATCTCATTAAATAAGGTTAATAGATAACAATTGTTACACAAATCACATACTGATTTCTAACACCTTTCAAAGGAATATTTGCAATGGTCTTTTTCATAAGTTTTGTCTGTGAATAATGCTAATTAATTAAAAATCAATTAAAACTTAATTAATGATGGTGTAGTTAAGTTTATGATGTTTGTTAAGTAATAACTGTCAGTGCCTTGTCATAAGCTTTAAAATGAGGTGTTATAACCTATATTGCATTCAAAATAACAATTTTCATATTTTTAAAAAATGTTGGTTAATTACTTAATTAATTAAGTCAAATTACAATATTTTCCCCCCAATGGATTTACTAAGACTTTTAGTATGATGTTTACTGATGTTGTCTGAGTACAAAACATTTGGATATATTTCTGTTGCAATTTGTTTAGAGTCAAACACTCATTCTCCTGGCCTAATACCGTGACCCTGTGCTTCAGCCCCGTTTCCGCCAAGCCCGACGTCATTTCGCACAGCAGTATGCGCAACAAGAACCGCTTTTCTTCCGTAGGCGTCCTTTTACCGACGAGTCACGTAACTGTGTGTCATTTGACGATGGAAGAAAGCGTGTTTACAGACGCCGTGGGGAACATCATGCAGGCCCACCTGTCAAACAGAAATCGATTTTGTGATGGGAGTGCAATGGTTTGGGGAGTCATCAACGCATGTTTCAGAAGTGATCTGCTTGTCATCCAAGTAGATCTGACTACACAGCGTTATGTGGATGAAGTCCTGTGCCGTCACCAACGTCCATTCAACATTCCAACTTAAGTTACCCGTGAGGGTCCCGGGGTAGAGTAGGCCTTCAGCAACCCATGCTTGCCATAAAAGGCGATTATGCTTGTCGTAAGAGGCGACTAACGGGATCGGGTGGTCAGGCTTGCTGACTTAGCTGGCACATGTCATCGGTTCCCAGTTGCGCAGATCAATGCTCATGTCGTTGATCACTGGATTGTCTGGTCCAGACTCGATTATTTACAGACCGCCGCCATATAGCTGTAATACTGCTGAGTGCAGCGTAAAACTAAACTCACTCACTCACTCCAACTTGAGAGACACCGCCTGTCCTCATGCCGCTAGGGTAACACAGGCATTCATTCAGCAAACTGGACTTAATGTATTCAACCGATCTCAAGTGGGGAGAACTGGGGAGATGTCTTTATCGACCTCAGCCACCGCCAGCCAACGTCACAGTTCTCACACTGGCCTAGCAGCAAGAATGGATGAACATTCCCAAGGCCTTCATTACTCGCCTCAGTGACTCATTGCCCTATCGTATCAATGCCTTCGTCAGGGCGAACGGTGGGCACACAGGACAGTGGCACAGTGTTTGAAGGAATTACATTGTTTGACCATGTCTGTATAACTCGCATTTGCTGATATCAAACTTTTTCAAAACCATAATCATTGCTTATTACCCATGCCATAAACTGACAATGATTTTTGCATGTAAACCATTCGGGGTTTTTTCGTCACTTCATTCCACATCAAAATCTGTTATGCGTTCTCAGTGCTGTTCAGCATAATTATGACCTATATGTTCCGATTCAGCGTCCACTGTTCCGCTTGAGCACTTGAGATTAAGAGTGTGGGTGAAGTAATCTGTGTGCCACGTGCACAGTTTCCATTCAAATGTTGAAGTCTTGTCACTAGTGGGACAATACAACAGACGACATTACTCTGCCACAAACAGTTCCAAACATTCTAGAAGCACAATAAATGACTTCTGAAAGATTCAGACATCCAATGATGTATACTGACCCACAACGAAAGCTGATTTTGATGTGGAGTAAAGGTGACAGAAAGCGTGAGGTTACAATACGAATATTTTATGACGTACAGACTGACTGACTACTACACACCCACCACCTGCACGCACGCACGCACGCTCTCTCTCTCTCTCTCTCTCTCTCTCTCTCTCTCTCTTATCATCATCATCATCATCATCACTCACACACACACACACACACACACACACACCTACAAAAAAAGTACCAAGGGTCGTACCATATGGTTTAGGTACACTGCATTAAACGTAAGGCAAGTTACCATGGTCAGTCACTCTGTATGTCATTAAATATTTGTATTAAACCATGTCCGTTTTCTCCTTGTTTAATGGAAGATCAACATGTGGCCGTAAGCGGACGAATCTGGTGCTCCAACTACTAACACCAAAATAGCGACTTAGACTTCAGCGAGTTTGGATTCAATTGTTCTACAATCCAAAAGTGCTCACATATATAAGCGATTTTACCCGGAAGACTTCGTCTTCGGTGCGTCTCGTTTCACGACTTGAAGTGACTTATGAGTACATTTTTGTTGATCTTACTGACAAATCAAACGAAGATAGTATACAACGTGATGCTGTCAAAATTTCAATCATTTTTTATTTTTTTTAAAGAATTGTCGTAACGTGTTCAGGTGCAACTCCAATAATGGTTTACGGCATACAACTTCCGGTTAAAGCAGACGACGAAAACAAGACCCATTTCAGAGGGTTGAGATTGAATAGCCATTTAGAGAGTCAACTAGCCAATAAACGTGAGTCCCTTATCTAATCTGAAAAACTGTTGAAATGTTTGCTTCTGAATATGTTCCTTCGGAATTAATTAGGTTTTACAAGTGGATGTTCAAATTCAACAACACCGTCTTTTCAATTTAGAATTTTAGTTCCAAGTCTTGGCTTCAACCTTGGTGAATTATCTCATACCTGCTCCAGTTACATAAAATAATGGACATTTGCTTGTTACTTCGGATGGCTGAACAATAGACCCGAATGCCTCATGAACGCTGAATTTTTTTTTATTTTAGATGTGTCCTAGAGTACAATCTTCTGTCTAATAGGCAGATCTATATTTGCAAACAAAGCAACTCTTACGTTAGGGCATGAAACTCAAAAAGAAATTCAGAAAAAACACATAGATGCAAAACTTGCCAGTCCTGATAAAAACTTACCTGCCCACAAAAAATACTATATTACTTAGTGGTTTTTTTTACAATTTTTAATTTAATTATTCTAAGTGCTTATTTCAGATTCCGTCATTTATTTTTATTAGCGAACTGATAATGATGTATTATCATGAAATATAGCAAATATCCTCATAAATACATGTCTTATAATTTTTAATTTATAAATTTTAACCCGACTGTACAGGGGTTCAAAAATCCCATCACCCGATGTCTGGGACAAGTCAGTCTTCGTTTCGGGCTATCAAATAATGGTATCTTACTTGTCAGTGGACTACTAGATAATTTCCACTTATGGTTTCAAACTGCAAATAAACTTTAATTTCATTTCATATCTGCTCATAATGTAACGTGATAGTATTACATTTCACAATAGTAGTAATTTAGAGTTATCGTTCTTTAAAATTTATCACTCTTTGATAAATAGTCCAGAAGACATTAACATCAAACACTGTCAAAAAATCTTGGCAAGTGGAAAATTAGTCAGGACAAGTTACTTTCTTGAAGTCACTTGCCCTGTGGCAAGTTGCTTTGCAAAAACATTTTGAACCCCTGCTGTCAGGCAAGTGAATTTGAGAATCTGGCAGTCCCTGTTGAAAATAAGCCCTCCCAGGGTTCTGGCAGTCAGGTTTTTCAATGCTTGATACTGGAACTATCTTCAGCTATGGCAATCCCAAATCTAGGATTATTTGTCAACTCAAGAAGTGTGTTCCGTGGTTTCCCAAGTGTGTTACAAATGCAACTGTGTCATTAGGTTTTTCACATATTAAAGTGACATGTAATAGTCCATAAATACTGTAGAGCACACTACTGTTAAACCAGCTGCCAAGCACACAATCAGCAGGATCCATCCACCTGGAATATAACTGCAAGTTGAGGCTACTATTTAGGAGAAATGATACACCAAATCACACCAAAGAAATATATTTAGGTGTACCCGTACAGGGTTTTACCCTTCTGTTTAACACACACAGCAGAATGACAAAAGCAATATTTAAACAAAATATAACGACTCGAGAGTAAAAATTACAATATATCCTAAATTGGGTTTGAACACTTTTGAATCCAAGAAGGCTCTATTGAGACTCAGTAATGTTAATATAGAATTATGGTTATTATTTTATGCTACCACTTGCCTGGACTAAGTAGTATAGAAGTATACTGTTTTCTGTTGTTGGTAGAATTAGAAGTCATGAACAACAGGGCAAGAGGAAGGGGAAAGAAAAGGAAATGTCCCTCAAATGGTAAGTACCTTATACACATTCATGTTATGGCCCTGTTTGTTATAAAGAAAAGAACAAGATAAACTGAAAAATATGCCACTAGGTTGAAAGTGAAAGAAATATTGAATAGATATTATATTTTAGAATCCAACACTTCTGATTTCTTTTCTTTTTTTGTGTGTTTCTTTTTTTTTTTTGCTTTTTCTTTTTTTTCTGTGTGTTTAAGTTGTACCTTTGTATCTTTTCAAGGAACGTTTTCTTGTAGGAAGGAACATATTCTTTGTACATAAGTTGTTAGGTCATGTGTTATGAAAAGGCCATATCAGCACAATACTAGGCTGTATTATCGCAAGGCTAGACCAAATCATCAAAAGTTTGCACTCAGTGTTATTACATGGCTACACCGTATCATCACAAGGCTTAACCATATCATTTCAAACCAATATCATATAATCACAATACAAGACCATACTATCTAAAGGCTACACAGCAGCATCTCAATGCTACAAAATATTATTTCCAGGCTACACCATATCATCACATGGCTACACTATTTCATCATCTCAGTACACCATATCATCACAGTGGTGCTCCATATCATCACAAGGTTACATCATATCATCACAAGACTGCACCATATCATCTCAAGGATATGGAATGTTTCTTTACATGTTCCATGTCACAAGTAATTGTGTGTGCAATACTGTGGAGTTATCAGGTCTCTAGCTTACATCGGTTATGTGATATGGAACAGTTAGAGTTACCTTGTATAATATCAATACTGCAGTCACATAACTAAACATCAGTTTTATCTGGACTCACCATGACATTTGCTATTTTTACTTGTAGCATCTGTGATTGCTCGCAAAGAAAGATTGTGTGAGAGAAAGTACATGGTGATCCAATGAGCTCTCCAAGTGTTAGTTGTCTTTTTAGTGTAGGATATAACACTCCTGTTCAGGCATTGAAACATTTAGGTATGGTTGAGTGCAAAGTGTGTTTTCTTAGATTTCATGTTCCACATCACCAAGTCCAGGGATTATGAAAGGCAGGGGACATGGACCATTTTGCACTTGAGAATCCAAAATGGCCCATTCTAAATTCAGAAAATGACCAATAATCCTGAAAATGACCCATTGTCAAAGTTCTCTTTCCCAACCCCTGCAACTCTTGTGAGATTTGTTGGACAAGTGTATGGGATAATAACATTTTACAAAGTATGAAAGACATATTACAGTTACAGAAATCCAGCTGACCCAAACTGCTCCTTTCAATGGTCTTTCCAGGATACTTAAGGATCCTGTAAAGAAATAAAATTGTTAAAGTTTAATAATAGAAAATAAGAGAGATATTTTATCATTCTTGTCAACTGTTCCCTAAAATGAACAATATTGTGATGTTCTGGTATGAGTCCTATGAGTGAGTATGTGAGTGAGTGAGTTAACATTATTACAGCAATATCACAATGGGGAACACCACATATGGGCTTCACAAATTGTACCCATATGAGGAAGCCTCTCAAGTCCTATGAAACTCTTACCACTGATTGTGTTTTGTGTACAAGTACCCTGATGTCGTAGATTGATCTCTGTGCTGTATATTATTTTGAGAGATGTTGATATTCAGTATGATGAAGTTATTTGGAAGAATTTGTCATTCTGTAATAATCCAGGAATTCCTGGATCGGAACTTATTCCGAGGTGAACATCCTTGATGACTCATGATACTTGGCATCCGTTAATGAGGCCATTTTAATGCTGTTTTTTCTTTGTTTGTTCGGTAACACCGCAGTCAGCAATTATTCCAGCTTCATCTTGCAGCTGGAGTATGTGTTAATGACAGTCAGCACAACTTATATTACATTCTTCAAATTTAATGCCCAGTTATGTTTTTTCTCTTTTATCTGCAGGGCAGGAAAGTAAGTACTCACAGGTGGAGGTTGTAACCAACAATGAAGAATTCAAGTAAGTACTAGCCATTGATCTGTAGAGCAAGCAACACAAACAGGGCTTTTTAACCCATGTGCCATCAATCCTTTCACAAACATATCAACCATTTCAAATGATATATCTCTTTGAAAAGAAATACAATAGCCTTATCGTTTATGGAATACATGTACATAGTGAAATACAAATTTTGTACATGTTGTTTGTTACAATACAATCTTAAAGGCTGCTCAGTTACAGTGAACTACAAAGCTTATATAAAAGGATTACATACTGTCCTTATCGGAATCTGTGGCACGGAATGGTGGGCAGCAAGACTTGTAAGCTCCCAAAAGAGTTGAGATTGATAATGTGATGTGCCATTGAGACTGACATCCAATGATCAAGGGGGAAAAATACCGG
Source organism: Haliotis asinina (assembly GCF_037392515.1). Taxonomy (NCBI): domain Eukaryota; kingdom Metazoa; phylum Mollusca; class Gastropoda; order Lepetellida; family Haliotidae; genus Haliotis; species Haliotis asinina. Next base: position 48,592,876 of record NC_090281.1, read on the forward strand.
TGCCTTGAGCATGTACTAGTTGCCAAGATATACACATTATTTAAATATTCTATAATCCTTCATTGAACAAAACTTTGATAAACCTTGATAATCCAAAATAAACCACACCCTTGACTTCATGCTAATATTGTATTTCAGGCAGACTGATTCTCAGAGCAAGGTTGTGCCTTCATTTAAGAAGCAGAAAAAAGTAGCTATTCTTGCTGGTGAAAGAATATGTGAACAGTAAGTCCAATGTTTTATGCTGTTGTGAAATCATGGCTGTACCATGAAGGGACACATATAACCTTACTTGAGTCATGATTAAAATGTTGCACGTATTTTCAATGAAAGTTAACAAGAGGCTGTTGCTACATACAGTCTATCATGTTGTAATAAATAAATAATGAGTTTCTGTATAAATTATTTGGAATAATAATTTATAAAAAAAGTCTTCATGAATTATTACACCATGATAGTACATTCAAATTTCATACTCGTTTAACAGTATTGTCTGATTATAAATTTTAAATGCACTCAAGGTGCTGTCAGTCTGGATTATAATATGCATAAAAATTGCACAGTTTGCAGTATTAGCCACATCTCTGAAGCCTATTTAGTACTGTATGAGCAGTGTGTTAGAGGAGGGAAGCAGCTGTCATGAAACAGTTGAAACAAATACTGTAAATAGGAAAAAAAGAACATTCCAACGGAATGGCAAAAAACAAATCAATGAAACTGAATGTGTGCATTTTAATGTAAACGGAATAGTGAAATCATGGTGCTATAAAATAACAATAACATGTGTTTTACTGGAGATAAATGCAATTGTATCCCTTAAAGAAGAACCATTTAATATATAAGGCACCTGGCACTAGTGGCTGTATTCTTTCCTAGTTTGTTCTGTTTGATTAGGTCAAACATGTTTAAGTGTAATATTATCTGGTCGAGAAAGCCCCATCTTTGTAGATGGGATTGTATCATGCCCAATAGGGGTGTTCCGATTAATTTAAATAATCAAAGATTGGTCACAGTGGCCAAACGACCAATCAGTCGATTATGTTTTCGCATAATTGAACACTATTTTGGAACCACTGTAGTAGAGTTTGAAATACTTGACGATGGAGCTTGAAAACATGCTTAATTCTTAGAAACTCACAACACTTGCTGAAAAGTCAAGACTGAATATGTCTTGAAAACTCGGACAGTTCATGTTCATGATATATTTGTCCCTTTACAGTAGTAAGATGTATCACTTTACATTGGATGTGAGGATTGTTGATGCAGTTTGCAGTTTCTAAATAACAAAAAAAAATCCCAACACAGAACCAAATGTTCTTTAATATGAGATTTCAGCCAGTTCCCAGCACTAATGCCCAGAGCTATTTTCAAGGGGAATGGACCATGAAATGTCCCACAGCTGTTATGGGAGGATGTTCTTAATTTTTTTTCCAAATAGTTTCACAGAAATCATTTTATTTTTGAATTTGTTATTATTTACATGCTTGTTATTCATCACTCCATCACTGATACTTTTAATCACAAGGCATGAGTTTGTGCAAGATATGAATTCTTATGGAAAGTATTACTAGAATCTGTCTTGAAAGGGTCATGATACACTTCACATAAGTTCGATTTCTATACAGGGCTGGATTGACATTATAATGATATAACCTAGCTGCAGAAGATAACACCAGCTTAGAACTTGGTTCATACATTCATTAAATTGTCAAAACATAGATTTATGAAACAATGGAAACAAATAAAATCTCAGATTGTGAAGTGTGCAAATTTGATGTTGTGATGCTAATGAAAGCATGACAAATTTCACACAACAAGGATGAAACAAATCGCTTATTACAGTCCTAATATTTATAGCTCACAATGTTAGGGAAATTATGTCTTGGGATAACAATGTCAGTTAAAACTAATTTATAAACAAGGTTCATAGTAATAAGAGATAAATATAAGTTGGAACAGCTTTGTTAGCTGTATACATAAGTAGAGAGCACTGCCTCAAAACTTTGGGAGTTGACAGTAAAGTGTTATGATGAAGCAGTCTTGTGTTTGCATGGAACTGCAGTCCCTTCTTAAATTCTCTGCCTGACCTTATCATTACTGTATTATTTTCAGTTGATTTTAGTGTTATTTAAACATGGTTGCCTGATCTTACTGGAATGTATAGAGTTGGCCTATGGACTGGTGTTATAGAATGAAGTTACAGAGTGAAACTGACTACACACAATGTCATTACTTTGATCAGTATTATTTAATCAGTCATAGTTTAATGTTGTAGGACAGAATGCAAAGTTGGAGAATCAAATTACAATAGACAAGAAGAAATTGAAGGATGTGATGCTCCAGACAAACCTCTTCTTCACACTGAACATACTGAGGAAACTGAAACTGAAACAGAAGCAGAAGTGTCACATGGACCACAGGAAACAAAACCAAGAGCCAGAGAACTCAGTACTGAAGCTCCTGTAAGCCTTAAGGGAGAACTGCCAGAACAAGAGGATCATCACCCAACCTGCAGCCTTTCTCCTAACACCATGCAGATTGAAACAGGTAATGAACCTGTTGGAGGCACCACAGATTCTCCTCAGATGGTGGAGTCCTCCCCACAAACTGCAGAGGTAACTGCTGACAGAAGTGACTTCCTGATGCCAACTGGGGAAACATGTGAGCGTGTGAGTGATGAAGTACCAGTCCAAGCATTATCTGATGAAGCAGATAATCTGTCCTGCATTCCTTTTGAAAATGAACTGAAAAGCTTAAAGCAGATCATTCAAATATCTAAATCATCTGAAACTGATGATGGAAATGTTAAGTCAATGATGACATCAGAAAAGGTGGAAGATATGCAAAAACGTGTAGAGAAGGAGATGGAAGATACACAAGCACATGTAGGGATAGAGAAGGCTGATCAGGAACCTACAGACCAAGGTTATACATCTGAAGCAGTAATTTCGTCAGTACAAGTACAAGATACAAACCAGACAGTAACCATGTCCATAAATATTAATGATAGTGAAGAGAACAGAAGAAGTAGAAAGCATTTATCCCTGAATGCAGATGAAGTCATCTCTGATGATTCTGTGCATGCGTCAGACAGGGCTGGAGAAACAAATGAAACATCTGATCCTTCATCAACTGACAACAGCAAAACAAAAGAGAAAGAAATGTATGACAGTACATCGGTAGGTCAGCTTACAGACGCTGAGAAGAATTCAGCAAGGCAGCTGCAGTGCCTGTCAGTGGTATCACGAGAAGAGGGAGAGGTTATTGGAAATGATATCATTCCACTTGAGACAACTTCTGGAGGTGCTCAGAAGAGTACAACAGCTAAGAAGAACTCAGAAGCTAGCATGCTTGCAGGTATTTGAGTCTGATGTACACAAATTTAATAACAATGTTTCTTCTCCCTATGTGAGGATTTACTGAATATAATGTTTGGTCACTAGTACATCATGCAAACTCCAACAATTACATGACATTTTTGATAAACCATGTTCCCACTACTTCATGAGGATGTTTGAAATTATAGTGATGAGTTGGTATGCACCAATGAATAACTTACATACCATGTAAGATGAATAATTCCTTTTGAATGTACAGTATGGTTCAAAATTATTGAGAATAGCTAAAGCATTTCATATTATTAAACGAGAACAAATCAGATAAAATTGAATGTATTGTGAAAGTGAACTGACCTTTTCATGTTGTGTAGGTAACAATTTAATATTTTATCAAGTCTCCTTGAGCTTCACGGCACAGTCTAAGACGGGTAGGCATACTTCCTATCAGAGAGGTTAGTGTCTCGTGAGTTATGCTGTCCCAGTATCGAACCACTTCTCTCTTCATGTCTTCAATTTTTGTCAACCCCTTTTGATTCACACATTCCTTCATCATCCCCCAAATGTTCTCAATGGGATTTAAGTCAGGACTATATGCAGGAAATGGTAATGCAGTCACATTTTTCTCCTGAAACCACTGCTTGGCATGTTTTGCGGTGTGTTTAGGATCATTATCTTGCTGCAAAATCCAGTCATTTCCATAAAACACATGTGCACTTGGAAGGAGAAAATTATCTAATATGTTAGTGTAGCGTTGACTTGTCAGATTTCCCTCAAACACACACAGCAGGGTCGTTCCTAATAAGGATATCCCTCCCCATACATGAAACTTGGGGCTGTATTTAGGTCGTCGATACAACGGTGCTGACGCAGACTTTGTCCATATTTTCACATTATTGAGATATACCCATATTGAGCTTTCATCAGTAAAAATCACATTTGCCCAGTCAAAGTTTTCATGTGCCAAACACCACTCAACACGCCTGTCTTTATGTTCTTGTTTCATGAGAGGAGAAGGAATTCCAGTCTTTTTCTCCCATCCAAGATCAATCAAATTTCTTCTAACTGTAGATTTTGATACAACTGTTGATGCCCTTTCTATCATTTCATACCTGATGTTGGAGATGCTTGCCCTTTGCTTTTTAGACGCTAAAATTCCCAGTCGGACGCGATCTGAGAAGTCTGATTTTCTGGGTCTCCCTGCTCCTTTCTGGTGCCCAAAATTCTTTCCCTCTTTAAAATTCTTCCTAATCCTATACACAGTAGAAAGAGGAGTTCCTGTTCTCTCTGCCAATGTATTTACATCATCAATTCCTTGATTGCACAACTCAAAAATCAACCTTCTTTTATCTTCAGCAGACATTGTTGACAGTGCTGAGGAAAATGACGTCTGCTACAAATTCAGGGGAGGTAACTCTAATTGTACTATACTCAGTAGGCCAAGATGAGTTACCTCCCTTATACCATTACTTAGTTTTAAGTATCAGTGAATCAGTTGAGGTGTTAGGATAGCTCAAAGTAAGAAGAAAAATTCTCAGTAATTATGAACCAGACTATATATGTATTTGACATTACATCATTACAATTTGCAGCAAACAGAATGCAGTAACTTTGTTTTGAATCATGCTTTTGTTTGTCCAGCAGTGAATGGGTACCAGATAGGAAAAGTTGGTAGTTTGGCTGCTATCTTTCCCCTAAAGTATCTGAACTAGTCAGTATAATAATGAAGCACTTTCCACATGCTTCACTTTTGTTTCTCTGTAATCTTCCAGGAACCTGATATAGTGCTTATTTTGCTGTGATATTCATTGAGTTCAGGATTAACTGGGAGGTTAAAGCCCTCATTTATCATGGTGAAAGCTGTATTCTATTCAATACAATGTGAAGCCAATTGATTTGGCTGAATTATTGTGAAAAACGGCACCAAATCATACGCACTCACTCTTGTAATTTGATGATGTCCAGTGCCAGGAAGTGATGTGGACGGTGAGGTTGACTTCACAGACTCCCAGCTGTGTGAGGCAGTCAATATGGAGGAATCAGCAAAGTAAGAGAAACCCTGGAACACTTTGTAAATAAAATTATTTGTAGGATATTCTGATACTGAATTTTAATTTTAACATATGTCAGATGGAAGGACAGAGTTGTTTACTAATATCTGTGAAAAGACATTTAAACAGATTCCTTTAGTGTGAGAAGCTACATCTGCCTCACAGTGCACATATATTAATGCTTACCATAGCATGATACATATACCAGTACTTAAGTCTTAGGTATTTTACATTTCATAAATATTGCTCTTTGTTAAATACATTTTAACAGATGTAAAACATAAATAGATATGATGTTATACATATTGTCTGTTTTATTGTCATTGTTATTATTGATTGCATCCATGAATGTTTTATGCTACAACTGATGTGTCACAAATTTGATAACTGTTTTCATCAATTTACTTAGTAACTGTGCGTTCATATTGATAAAGTCATCAGAGTTACCTCCCTTCTCACATGGTATGCATAATCTTGGCTCAAGCAAATTCAAATTGATAGTTTGGAATCAAGTTTGATCAAGTCTCAGTAATATATATTAGCTTGGAACCAGTATTGATACTGAAGGGTTAGAACAAAACTTTACAAGCCATGGTAAAGAACATATTCAGGAATGAATATATTTGCTGTTGCTATAGAATGGGGTGACCCTTACCGCAAATGAAAAACCAGACAAAGGGGAGTCCTTAAACCTGTCTTTTTTTAACTGACATGAGTCTGGTTCACATCTGTAGTGGATGCTTCAAAGGAGATTACGATATTACAATAGATGCACTTGAAATTTGTGCTTAATCAACATGAGCCAAAACTGAAGTATTATTATGTTGTTCTCTAAATATAGGTTATGATGCGTTTAGTGTATCAAATAGATTATGACATTTTTGTGGATAAACTATTAGTCTTATATTGAATATTGTGTTAGACTAGTATGTATCTCAAAGCATTTTGTTAACTATGTAGCTATAATGTATACCTTTGTTAATACTACATCTCTGAGATGGGTTTGTGTTCCTTTACACTGGTGTCTTTTTCTAAGCAACTGCTGATTATTGTGAAAATTAATATATTTACATTTTCACACACCTGAATCTAAATATGTTACTCATTGTGGTAATACTTACTAAGTAAATTCTATAATAATTACTATTTCATGATAGCAAGCAAAATGAAGAATCTGCACTGCTAATCTCCACTCACAGATTTTTAACTACCATCATTCTTAAAAGTAACAATAAACTAGATTGATTCTACAAAGCCCAAGGCCCATGTGTCAAGTTAACAATAGTCTAAGACTCATTTGGTCATTTATTCAAGTGGAGGTCCTTTTTTATATAATTGATTTGCAGCAGGACAGCAATTTGAGTTTATTACAAAAAATGATGGAGATCTTTTTAACTTTACAGTCAACTGCTGATGTTACAAGAAGTTCGCAAGCAACGTATGGAAGGAAGAAGGATCATCCATGACCTTATTGTAGATCTGTCACACCTCAAGTAAGGCCTGTTTTGACATGTCAAGAAAGTTGATGGACATTTAGAAGTTGGATGGTAACACAACAATGCATTCTGTTTATTTACAACTTCTATAATATTTTCAACACAATGTTTCTGGGCTTCTTCTTACCCCTTCACAATATGAATGAAGGCACAAGACTTAGTCCAGAAAAGTTGTGTTGTAGATATCCGCAATAAAAAAGTTGTAAATCTATACCATATGTTGTTGTGTCAAGAAAGTACCAAACATGTCTGTCAAACTATACAAATTGACTTGGTTTCATATTGACTCATATTGACTCATATTGACTCAGAATGCAATGTGCAGGTGCTAGCTGTTCTCTGGCCCAGTCAGTTGCCAGCTGCTGTGCTGTCTTGCGATGAATTTCACTCTTAATCTGACTTAGGATTCTGACTTAGGATCGAAAGTATCTGCTTTCACTCAGTCTAACACACATCTTTTCACAGCTGTTTGTTGCACCAAAGACAACTGTTTAAACCGGCATGTATTTAATGAAATAGCATTACGACATATTCACTCATCAAAATGAATCTCTTCTAATATTATTCATGATATAAAATGTATATAAAGTATTTGTTCTTCAATAAGGGATCCTCATTTCAGCAAACTGGTGTTGCGCACAAAACGAGAGATAGAGACAGCCAGACGAAAGAGACAACAGCCTCATTCATGTGTACAGAACAGAGTCGCTTGTCAAAAATTTAACGAACACAGGAAATTTTGAAAGTAGTGAAATTTCTGTGGGGGATGGAATACCCACATGCATTTGCTCCTTACACCCTGGGTTCAACCCCAAAAGTGCAATTTGTTCTGTCTTCTCAACTGATATTGCAAGAATAGTGCTTCTGAGACAATACTCACTGAAGATGTGCTATCATAATATGCTATGCGAAAAACACAGGCCAGGCTGCTTGTGTGAAAGGTCTCCTCACCTGAAATATTTATGCAGATGTGTTTATCTATCATTTTGTCAAACGTTGTCATTTGAAATATAGAATTTTTCAGTTTGCAGGACTATGAATGTTTTTTTCCTGTCCTCATTCAACATGTTACTGAATTGTGTCTGCTGAAATGTATTTGTGTTTGTTATTTTCACCAGTTACCTTGGGTTTTTCTCCAACAACCTTGTAGTCAAAAACCACTAGACTTACTGGAATGAAATCTGTCATGCATTTTAGGTTTTGTCAACACAGAAACTTCACTCATATTTTTATCCAATACAGCATGAATGTTTCCAAACTGGGAAGGAAACTGAGAAAGAAAGTCATTTATTATTCTTGTATTGTCACATGCTGTATACACTTTGTGCTAAAACACCTACACAGACAATAAAATATCACAGATAATTTGACCAAATATGGCATACAATAACCAGGGATAATCTACAACAATCTGTTAGAATCTCCCAGTATTAAGTATATAACTCATAGAGCTCATAACAACATAACGTCAATTTTGATGAAGAGACTCCCACTGCTTAAAGCGCCAGATATATTCTTCTGTTTCCATGGATAAGCATTTGCAGTTGGGGCTTCGGGTACTAGATCGTCCTTAAGCAGTCTGTAGAGTATTAGGATTATTTGCGCCATTCCACAGCTTTGAAAAACAGTTTCTTTCAAAATTGGAATAATGTTTGATTGAAGAGTCAAGTGTCCACGTGTCATCCAGCAAATCCAGGAGGTTGAAGTTTCTAGCGAGTTAGTAAATGTAATATCCCCTTGGAAGTCCTCTTACAAATGAGCACGCACATAGAATACAGGGCACTCTAGTAATTAGCATAGCCGAACACAGTACGGAAGCTTTGCTTAACAACACTGGGATTTCCAACTCATGTCTCCTCTGGCGCTAGGTCTAAGGCCAAGAAAACAAATTACTTACTTTGTTGTGAAGTGTTGTTCATACAACCCCAGATGGACATATCTGGTCTTGGTGTCCACCCGCCTTGATATTGCTGAAACCAGCGTGAAACCCAATTCGCTCACTCACTCGCTAATAGCCTGGGCCTTTGATTCATAGAATTTAGACATGCTATATATACTTTTGTGTTTGATGCATTTGTGAATTATACTTTCGTTTCCCCAACAGACTATGCTTTAATTGTGATAATATTGATATGAGCTTCATCTCTGTGATTTATCTGATGATGTGGCACTGCTCCCGTCTAGTCATTGATTAAATGGTCTGTCTCCATACTCTCTCTTCACCCGCACAATTGCAATTGCAGGAACACAAAGTCTCTGGTGCCTCATTCTCTTCACAAAGACAGTGGTCTGGTAGTCTGATAGCTGCGTAATTGTGTGCCATTGTTCATAGCTCATAATTTCAGTTCAGAGAGCGTTTTACAGGAAACTCTGCTCCGAAAACCTGTGCTAATGGTATAACAAAAATTAGACTGTGTGGAACACATTCGAAGGGGTTCCTAGTTTCAATCAACATGACCAAGTACTCGAACTACTTAACGCTCGTCCGCACCGGGTAGTGAAGTTCGCTAAATTGCAATTGCTTGGCACATGTCATAGTATGCCAGTTGTGTAGATCTATGATCATGTCTTTGATCACCGGAATGTCTGGTCCAGAATCGATTATTTCGATTGCAGTTGGAAAGTTGGACTATGCTCAATCGCGACCAACTCGTAGCATTCTGTGACAAATCATCTTAGAGATTGTACAGTGAAACCATAGACGAAATACCGACGGAAAAATGGCTCTCTAGTGTAAATCTGACATTTTCTTTATCTGTCATTGATGGAATATCAAAATGTTTCGTTATCTGATCGACCATTTCGTCTGTAGTTGTTGGAATGGTTTCGTCTGGCAGTTCGTCTGCGGAACTGTTCGAGATATGAATAGCGATATGCCTGGATATCTCTCGACTCATTACATTTATAAGGGACACAGCTCTCAGTGTCTGTCTACACGGGATAGCGCCACGGTCAAACCAGTCTCACAAAAGTATACCAGTTTAGTAGATCTGTTAAGATTTACTATTTATGGCAGTTCTGGTGACAATATACGAGTAGTAGTTTCTTTTTTTCTTCCTTATATAACGTGGAAGCGATCGATAAATAAGATATATAAGAAACCTCCTTGATCTTTACCCATTTGCAGTTGAGTTCGACGTAACAGACAATATATTGCATGTCTAACTTTGCCCAAATTATTTGCTTATTAGCTTACCCACGATACAGTTAGACTGTATCTTCCAAGATAACAGTCAACCCCGCTTTGTCAAAGCTATATATATCTATGAGCATATCGACGACAAACGGAGGTCGGGTCGCCTAGTTTTTAAGACTTTCGTCATTCAAAGTTGGCTCGGCTCGATCGGTTTCATTTCAGGTTTAAGTGGAATACCATATTAATACATTTCTTTTACTTATCAGTAGAACGACTACAAGTTAGGTGACATAACCAGTCGTACCAATGAAATCGGGACATGAACCCGGTCAACGGACAATGAATCCGTCAACCTCTGGACCACTCAGCCGCCCCTTGACTAGTGAAACATTGTTATTTGACAGGGGTCAAATCACCCACTGCCCTCCAACTTACGAATACACTACAACATTCAACCCCCATCAAACTGTATAAACATGCCTTCCTATGTTGACCTAGCGGCATTCAGATAACAGTCACACGAAGAAGGGATGTGTCACTGCTCTTGCACAACTGGTTGTCAACTTTATTGTGGACAGCTTATCACTACGTTTTGTCCTACATGGAGTGATAATTAACATATAGCACGGATATAGCACTGATTCATACACATATATCATTATCGCTTAGGAATAATAACTCCCACCTCGAGTGAGTGTTTCATTTGGCTGTGTCTACGCAGATATTGTTTGCTAACTGTGAGCTTGTGGCAAAAAGGGTCACACTCCATAAACAGGTTGTTGTTTCAGCCACTATGTTGAAACTGCTGCTGTTAGTGACCTTTCTTTGCTGCGTAGGTACGTTATTGGGTCAAGAGGATGCGTATCTTGATATAGAACAGAACCACAGACGGTTAAACGAGAATTTTGAGTCTCGACGTGTTGTAAACATAGTCATAGATACTGTATCAAAGAAATTGTTCAGTATCGGAGAAAGTGTAGACAGGAAAAGCGAGGCGATTCAGAGAGGAGAGATCGATGGTGAGGCTGAAAGTGATGCAGTTTTCGACAATCCCCAGGGGGATGGGAATCTCCGCCAGATGCTGGGTAGTCTTCAGGACACACGAGATGTATGTATCAACCATACCCAGCAAGTGATCACTGCCGTTATGGAAAACAAAGACTGGGCTCTAGAGAGTAAGTATATTTCATCCAGATGTGACAACTGTAGCTACAAGCAAACTCTTGCATTCAATATTGAATATGTGCATTCATTGAGGACCACCTGCCCTAGTACTCGTTGTAAGAGTCCTGCCCAAAGGTGTTGAGCCCAAAGCATCACTTGGGGAAACTGGTACGTCACAGTGTACACAGTGGGGATCCACTCACATAGTCGCGGGTTTCACCGTACCTCACGAACTAAGTCGGAGATGGTCCCAAGCGGGTTTCGTTGACGGGAACACAGGTCATGACTAACTATGAGGTCATGATGACCTACAACAGTGTCATGACTACACGTACAGTTTGTAACACAGACTACCCGTCTGACCTGTTTTCTGTTCGGGCCAGTGAGGGTTCTGGTTATGAATCTCTATTTGCAGTCAAACACAGCATCGATGAACACTCAAGCTATAGTAAAGAAACGGTGGGTATGGGACAGACATGCCCGTCACGACCCTGCTTAGAATTAGTCTTCATCAACCTGTGCTTGTCGTAAGAGACGAGACGGTTCGGTCATTCTGAGTTGGTTGACGTCGTCATCTCTCCTCTCAACTGTTCATCACAGAAATCTCTGGTTCAGATCCAGTCAAATACAGATCGCTGCCATATAGCTGGAATATTGCTGAGTGTTGCGTTACTCAACAAACAAACTGAGACAGACAGGTGAGAGACTGAAGTTGTGAACACCGGTTGAGACAGCTGCATACTTTAATACTGGCTGGTATATATCTACTTCCAGCGAATGTTTTCAGGATTCGTATATCCCATGTTCACGATGATAGACTCAAACTTGTCATAAAACTAATACTGATTTGACCACTGGCATATTTACAGTGCTGGATGCGTTCGGTAAGCCTGGCAGTGGCATTCTCAAGGGAGAACTCAAGTGGCTGGGATCATTTGATGAATGTATTGGAGTCATCACCAATAGGACTGAGGTGGACTTCGGTGCCACGTATTGCACAGCTCTCTTGCAGCCCCCCAATCAGGTAGGCGACCAAACTGTCCAATATTTGATAAATAACCAAAGAAAACCAGGTTTTGTCGTTAGATACTAGTATTTCACCATCGTTTGAAAATTTCATGTAAAACAAGTTCAGCGAAATATTAATTCCAGATAATGACTTTGAGGTTAGTGGTCCCAAAACACAGGCGAAAAGGTTTCGTCGAAATGAAAAATACCTTTACTTTCAGTTGATAAAAGCATCGCTTATTTTGGAGCAAATATTGAACAGAAATCATGGTGGAAAATGAGTTATGCCACAATTTCCCTCTCATTTGGCTGGCAATGTGATACCACTTTAAACTTTATGCTCCTGACGACCAAGCATTTCACCACTTACTGAGCATTCATTTGATATTCAAAGCAGTTGGGGACGGTGTCTCCCACACTTCACGCCCAAACAACTGTTGCACTGAAGAATACGTGTACACTCCTGACATCGTCTTCGCTGTCAAGAACTCATTGTTCAAACTGATAGAGCCTTACAAGAAATGATTGTAGAGAGTTCTATAGCTCCAACTCCTCACAATCGAAGATTGTGTCAGCGTCATGTCGTATGTTCCACCTGCTTGCTCTGTCCAGAAGGTGAAAAACGAGTTCTAGTTTAGCAGTTCAGAGAGCAGTTGATTATGATTGACGAATCCAATGTATGTGTGAATCGTAGTCTGGATATAGCCCTATCTGAGCACTGGCACTTCTGAACCTCATCATCACAATACAGTTTTACCTCCGCAGAGTGCTTATTACATCCTAGTGTCTCAGTGCCGACGTCGACCATTCTTGGTCAATCGCTTGATCAGATTCCAGCCAAGGAAGAAGCATCACTCTCAGCTGAGGTAGAGACGCAGGGTTGGACTTTTGAAGTGGGGCCTGGATTATTATCTGGTTAGAGCATACCCACGGGAAGATGATCAAAGATGAGGCCATATAAGAGACAATTGCCTTTTCTCTTTAGAAGAAATTTGGGAAATTTCGGAAGCTCATCCCTGCCTGTGAACAAATTTCCATAACACATCAGTAATAACGACTCGTGCATGTGTCTGTGTGAATTCAGTTACTGACTGATGACAGGATCATCCAAGTGAGTACTACACTGGAGCTGAATAAGAGTCATTTGCTCTGCAGCGCACTTGTAAGGCAATTCTGCTGATCCAGGCGTCGATCATTTTCAGGTGACTAGTTCTACGCCGGTTTCAAGAAAAACTGCCCTAGTCTGACCTGAATCCACTCTCACAGACGCTTTTAAAACATGCCTGATCCAGAAGTGTCGAGGGTACATGGTCAGGGTCGTTGTCTGGGAAAGGCCTCGTGACTTGATCACTCAGAAAATTATGAAGATGCTTGTAAAGAAAAGAACGAATTATGTCACCATGGTCCTGGATAGAAATATAATGACTATAATGAAAGTGTCCAATGTTATGTTTTATTATAGAGCACACTCTTGTGTTGCAAAACTTGAATACGGCTACGAAACCTAAAGAAAAAAATGCTGGCTACAAACAGCAATAGCGTTCCCCTTGAACACCAAATGGTCACTTCTTTAATACCTGATATGATCAATCTTCTTTTATTATAATACTTTTACGTGAACTCTAATTAATCTTCGACTCACAGTAACTTCCCGATTTCTGTTTTACTGCAGACTAGCCTAGTAGATCCCACCCAGCTCGCCATCACTCTCGGACTATGCATGCCAGACACCTGCACAGGCCAAGACGTCTCCGCCATTGCCACAGACCGTAAACTATCACCTTTTCCTTCCAAACATTCCCAGGCACAATAGACCATTCCACGAAACTAACTGCCTTAGCGAAACATCAGTCGTAGCTCCCTCTATACTTTCGTTTCCTTTATTCTTCCATGTATGAACCATGAACCAAGTCCACCTCCACGGTATTGGTCAGTTCATTATGGACACTTCATATTACAGCTTGTTTCTCTACTTCGCATTGACAGAACAATTCGCCTCACAACAGTTTAAGCAAACCTTTAATGCGCATTTTGTTGTGTACATCTATGCCGCAATCATACGAGTGGCCGCATTAGAATTTACGTTCTCTCTTCGCAATAATTCAGCTATATATTGGCATTAACCATAAAAACACTTTAATTAAATCTCTTGTCTTTTACGTCTTCGGCTTACAGTGAGATGGGTATGGATTTTAGGCTGTTTTAAAATAAAAAAATAACGCGGCTTGGACACCAGAACTGTATACCTAGCGTTCAGTGTGACGTGAGAACTCCTCAGTCAAACCCACTACGGCGATTACAGAAATATGTTGTATTATCCACAGGGGCTTGTATCGCTTTAAAACGGCGTTCGAAAGACATATATGTGTATAGACCCTACCCTAGTACTATGTAAAAAGATCCTTTTGAAACGGCGTTCGAAAGACATATATGTGTATAGACCCTACCCTAGTACTATATAAAAAGATCCTTTTATATAGTACTAGGGTAGGGTCTATACACATGTATGTCTTTCGAACTCCGTTTCAAAGCGATACAAGCCCCTGTGGCATTATCACTCTTCCATTGCTTCCCGTGAAGATCCGGGTTACAATTGATCCTCAGGATCTTCAACAACCCACGCTTGTTCCAGGACTCGAGTAATAAGGTCGAGTTTAGACTGGTTAACAACGTCATCGTATCCCAATTTGCGTAGATTAATGCCTATGTTGTTGATCACTTGATTGTTTGGTCCAAACTAGATTATTAAAGACTCCCTACAGGTAAAATATTGTTGAGTGCAGCGTTGATCAACAAGCAATCACATAAATTCAGGGTCGTTATAATGGACATAATATTGAATAACGGAAGTAGAATGGATCCTAAATAGTGACATATTCGATCCTTTATTGACTGGACCTTTTTCTACTGTTAGTGCTGATGTCTCAGAACATAGCCCTGCTGGCGAGTGTTACCTGTTATCAGAAGGACTTCCCTCTCGACACGGATGCCATAGTCGCCATGTAAGTTGGGAAACTTCGTCCAATTTCAAACACATCGACGATGTTGTACTCCGATAGGAAACCTGTGCTTGAAGATCAGAAATTTGATTTACGAAGCCGGTTAGCGGACGGAAAGTATTCTATATGATAGGCACAACCATGCAGTACTTTCGGATCTATTTAGGGTTGATTTCTGTATCTAGGTAACAAACATATACGGGCAGTTCAGAATGGCGCCAAATGAAAACCTTGCCTTACTTAGCTTAGTATCTGAAGAATATTTTGTTGGATTTCTCCCTTGGATTCAGGTGACTGGGTCTTTTATGAAGGATTTGTGACACTTTGACGTAAACGATTTAAGTGTATTCCTTACAAAGCCAGTACAGAATATGCAACCAAAGCCTTGGTAACTAAAGTGCGAGTACCACAGTAGGATTGCTTGATGCATCCAAATAAACATGAAACGCGGCTGCGTATGCGTCGAGTGTTTGGGGGAAGTATACCATCAATTTTGTGATATAATAACTTAGAAACTTTCCATTTGAAAACATATATATTCTTTTACAAATACATTTATTTGTTCAAGGTATTAAGAAGCTTAGTCTCATTTTTTTTTCTTTTTTGGTGGTTTCTTGATAATTTCTTTGCAAGTTTACTCATACCATATATCATAACGAATAATACTCACCATGTATTAAGGAAACAGTATTCACACCATGCATTATAGATGAGGTAATCACACCATGTATTTTCTGACCAAGTCTCACGCCCTGTATCAAAAGCAACTGCACTATGCAGTATGTGAACAATATCCACATTCACATTATATGAAACATTCACATCATACGTTAAATGAGCAGTATCCATAGAATGTGAAACCAGGAAAATATTCACACTGCATTAAATGAACAATATTCATATCGGACATTTTATCAACAATATTCATGTCAGGCATTTTATGAACAATATTCATATCAGGCATTTAATGAATAATATTCACACCATGTATCATAAGCACATTGTTCACAATACAATATATCAACAATATTCACCATGTTTTGCAAGAAACAATACTCAGTTTGTGCATAATTACACCGATGATTCTAGGATAGGTTAAGTCTATACCAAAGGAAGTACACGTATGAATATTAATTGTGATTAACTGTATGATTTTGGTTCATTTCAGTGTCATTTGTTCAGTATTTGGTGTGCTGGTCATTCTTGGAACAGGGTATGACGTCATAGTCATTCAAATGCGCAAAGGTGATTTTTTCAAGACGAGTGATAAATCCACTGGAGCGGCAGTACCAGGCGATGGCAAAGAAGTAGCTGACTCTGAAAAGGTCCCACTGCTATCGGAATCAACTTCTGTGAGCATTGAAGACGCTCAGGCGGTACAAGAAAATGGACAGGACTGTCTACCCGACCAGCGACAAACCACCAGTAAACCACAAGACCAAAAATCGGGTAATAATTTGGAACTTTAGTCACGAGTGTCGGTTTCCCGCTTATATGAGAAATCTTCAATGTCTTCGTTTGTACATCAGTCGCGTAGCTGGACAGTGCATTCCAGCTACGTAAGAGAGTGTGAAACAGATAAGCCAGTGATTGATAGTTGAGCACCGTTCAATGTCTTCGGAGTCAGATGAAGTACAGCCAATTGTCACGGTATATGTTTTGATATCCATCGTATTTCGTGATTGTATTGGCAATAATATCAACAGCACGGCGAGAATTAATGGATGTCAACTTCTTACTTGAGGAACGCGATGTTGGGGAGTATATTCTTAATCCTTTCTCATACAAATGTGTAAGAAATACAAGGGTAGTCAGTAGCTAAAGTGATATACATTATATTTTTCTCCCGATTTTGATCCAACACGTGTTCACCCATGGACACGATACGCTTGAAGTATCACACACAAATTACAGGGAATATGGTGCAAAGTGATCAAAGTTGCTGATGTCAAGTGTCATACTGTTCATATTGATCACTGGACTAACTGTCATATCCACATTCAATTATTTACTCATTGGTGTCATATACTTGGAATATTGCTGGGTGCGGCATTAAACAACAAATAACACCCATGATCATAAATCTTTCAAACTTTCCTCCAGAACTATCTGCAGAACTTGTATGTATTCTCCTGTCATGCTTTTTTTTTATTTACAGAACCATCTCCTAGTCTGTGGTTTAAGAGGTTGTTAGCATTCTCTGTCTACAGAACCATCTCCCAGGCTGTAGTGTGAGAGGTTGTTAGCATTCTCTGTCTACAGAACCATCTCCCAGGCTGTAGTGTGAGAGGTTGTTAGCATTCTCTGTCTACAGAACCATCTCCCAGGCTGTAGTGTGAGAGGTTGTTAGCATTCTCTGTCTACAGAACCATCTCCCGGTCTGCTGTTTCAGAGGTTGTTAGTATTCATTGTGTGAAAACCATCTCCCTGCGATCTGCTAATTACACTGTTCCCGTTCTCTTTCTGCAGAACGGCCTCATGGACTTGGTATCAAACTGTTGTTGTCATTCTCTGCCTACACAAACGGAGCAAAGCTGCTAGATACAAGACAAGTCCCTGGGAGCCTGACAGCTGTACACGGGATCCGCTTTCTCAGCATGACATGGGTTGTTCTGGGACATGCTTTCTCCAGTCTTCTTTCAATGGGGTGTAAGTGCTGAATCATTTGAAACTTGGCCAAATGCATTTTACTTTCATTAATATTTTGACAACATGAATCGCAATGAACAGCTTTTATTCGATAATCACACTTCTCTTAGGTTCACTTTTGACACAATAAAAGTAGTATATACCTTTCCGAAAATGCATTATTGAATCGGTTGGTTGGTTTGTTTGTTATTTATTATTGTTGCTTGTTCTTTATTTTTTACTTCACAGCAAATTATAGCCATGTGTATGTCTTACCAATATGCAAGCTGGCAATCATTTTCCTGTACATATATGTCAACTTGCATCATCATATATTCAACTCAATTTCTGATACATAGATTTATTTCTTTATGATAACTTGCTTTCATAAAGTAGATACAGTGTGTGAAGCCCATGCCAGGTGTCCCAGCCGTGATATTAATGGAATATTGACGAGTATTGTAACAACCAACTTACTCACCCACTTTCCATCTTTCAGCTAATCTTGCCCCCTTTCTCCAAGAGAGTATCAGCAGGTGGACCTTCCACGGAATTCTCAATGCTCTTGTATCCGTTGATACATTCTTCACATTAAGGTAAGGAGCGACGAGGTAGTACAGTGGTTAAAGGTCCGCTAGTCGTCGATTCCCCACATGGGTAAAATTTATGAAGCCCGCTCCTGGTGTCTGCTGCAATGATATTGCTAAAAGCTACGTAAAACCTCAGACACTCAATAACAGGCCCACCTAAGTAATTGGAGGAATTACAGCAATTTTGAAGGAATTGCATCTCAAATGTAAACAAACGCAGCCCACTCGCGAAACATATCGGTAATTTAGCGGTAATAACAGAAACACATAGGCCATATCGGAAGCAATGTCGCTAATACTTGAAACACGCTCGGCCGTTTTCGGAGATTTTTCGGCTCACTTCCGTGATTTGTCGGTCGCGAGCGGAAACTCACGCAGCAAGGAGGTTCAGATGTAAACATCCTCAAGGGGCATGACTTGTGACACTCTTCTGCAGTGACAGTCTTTTCCTGAAAAAAATAAGCTATAGATCCAACAACACCTCATACCTAAACGCATTCAACACGGGTGGTCAAAGATAGATAAGTATAAAAATCTAATAGTAGGAACCACAAACAAAACTCACCGAGACGGGTGTTTCTTCGAACGACGCCATGTTTAGCTGCGTGAGTTTCCGCTCGCGACCGACAAATCACGGAAGTGAGCCGACAAATCTCCGAAGACGGCCGAGCGTGTTTCAAGTATTAGCGACATTGCTTCCGATATGGCCGATGTGTTTCTGTTATTACCGCTAAATTGCCGATATGGCTGCAATTGTTTCGCGAGTGGGCTGCGTTTGTTTACATTTTAGATGCAATTCCTTCAAATTTGCTGTAATTCCTTCAATTACTTAGGGGGGCCTGAATAAGGTAAAGTACAACCAATACGATCACTATATCAGATATATCAACGACATTTAAGTGTTACCGTCTCGTGTGTATGGCGGGTGTTACCAATGGACCTCTTCACGAACACCAGGTTTTGTCACTTTTGGCATGTCGCAGTCATATTTAAATATTGTCGAGTAGGATTAAACAATAGTGAACTAGAAAACTTTCCACATGTATTTTGTGAAGGTCACTCCGAAAACATTTCGTTTGTTTTCTTGACTAGTGGGCTGCTTGTCGCCTATCTGGCCATGAAGGAGCTAAAGAAAGGCCAAGGAAAGCTAAATTGGGCCATGTTCTACTTCCACAGATTCTGGAGGTAGGTGTAACCCCAACAGTTGTACAGAATATATCTGTATAGATTCCGAAATGAAATATAGCTTCAAATATTACTTTACCCCTTTGGTACATAAAAAGGAAAGGCGGTATGGTAGCCGAATGGTCATGCCGAAGTCCTGGGATCGACTGCCTACAAGGGTAAAATGTGTGAAGCCCATTTCTAGAGTTCCTACCATGATATTGCTGGAATAATACTAAAAGCGGCGTAACACCATCCTCACTAATTCACTCGATATATCACAAAATGTGCATGAATGGAAGTTTGATACTCTGTAGAAGCCTTTGTCTTGATATATGTTTTGATATCCATCGTCTTTCCAGACTGTATTGGCAATACTCACAACTCATTCACTCGGTGAGATGAAGGCATGTGCACCTAAAGCAAATTAGTATAGTACATGTTGACTGTTTTCATTGTTCCCTACTGTTTTGCCTTTTAAGGCCAGCTGAATTGTTTTGGTTGAATAGCTGAGACTGCTTATTCGCTTTCGTATATTTCAAATAAAAGGGGAATTCAAGGAATGATTCATAGGTAAACAGAATGAAAGATCTCTGATCACGGCCCCATTTCACGAAACTACGGCAGAGCTACGACTGTCGTACAGTAGCGACAATTTTAGCATTACGATAGCTTTGTGAAACGAGGTCAAGGTTACGTGGTCCATGTATGACATCTAACTGAATACAAGACTGTAAAATTAACGACGAAATGGTACCTTACTTTTACTTTTTGGGCTGAAGTGAAATTCATCGGTACATTTTCACTGCAAACAGACAATAGGGAACGCTATTTCCATTAATATTGTTCTTGGAAATGTTTTGTTAGCATAACTGATTAACTGACCTAGGGCAATTATTTCTTTTCACAAACGACAAAATTGTACTTATTTGTTAACCTTATCATGCCTAATACATTACACGCGTATTAAATAGGTATGCCCTCGTGGTGTCATCACCCTCTCTCCGAAAGTTTATTTAAATACACTCTGCTCTGGTAGGGTGATTAACCTATGCATATATAATTAATAGTATTGTTGCTTTAGGCTGACTCCAGTTTACATGATGATGCTGATGTTTTACACGTGCTTATTCCACTATCTCGGAGATGGACCTATCTGGCCTCAGACGGGTGTGCAGAAGCAGCAATGCAGGGACAACTGGTGGACGAACCTTCTTTACATCAATAACCTCGTCAACAAGGACGAAATGGTACTTACCACAGCATTACGTATACACAGCCATATATTCTGAACAGCAAAAGAAACGCAATATTCGAAGAAATGAAATCTCATGAAAGTATGGGTTCATGTTTGTGTCTTCTATGTAGAAACTTGACAGAGTTGCGTTTCCTTGGATGTTCAGAATGCATAATCAAAAACCAACTCTGTGCAATGCACTATGCTCCGTTAGCAAGTTCATGAAAGCAAGCACGGCCTTCATGAAACACTCACGTTAGGCTAAATACAGACAGTTGGAACAGGCCGCGTAAACGTAACATGCTCCGCGAGCACCTAGGGAGCATGGCTGATCTTGTGCGGAATTTGTATTGTTTGTTTATTGTATTCTTGACGGTCCTATTGGTATCCGGCAAATGAATTAGTTGTAAATTGTAACTGACACCTCTTCTAATCTCTGTGTTCGCTTAGAACACCTGGCAAACAAGGATAAGTTGAGCACCGACCCGAAATAGTATGTATATAGTGCCGCACACTGGCGCTTGCCATTGTGAGCAAAGAGACCTCGGGTTGTCCGGTATCAAGTGTAGTGTGTATTGCCGACTTGCAGCACCGACCACCTGTCAGGACCATTTGACATGACATTGGAAAAAAATAGTAGAAAGCTGAATGTTTCAGTAAATCTTCAGAACATTATTGCCATGTGCAAAGTACAAAGTTCTGCAAATTCTACCTCGTGGCATTTTCAAGATGGCCACCAATTTCAAGATGGCCACCAAAATCATTAAAATGATTATACACACAGATATTTTGTCAATAATTGTGTCGTGTGATATATCAAATGAAGGCTCATCTCACAAGGAATCTAAATATATTGATATCATGCATTTTGGCTTTTTGGCCGCCAATTTCAAATATCTACGCGCGGAATCAATTTCATCTTCATGTATTGCACGTGCACTACCCTACATATGCTCTACCTTTCACAAACCAAATGAGTTTGCTCACTGCCGTTCAATGCCTTTTTCTCGTAAACGCGTTCCCAGCACTGGTCCAACTTATCCTTGTTTGCCAGTAGTGAAAGGCAAATGGCATACTTGTTTATGATAATCTCTAATCTTACAGTGTTTCGGGTGGGCCTGGTACCTGGCAAATGACATGCAGTTCTTCGTCTTGAGTCCCCTCATTCTCATCCCCCTCTTCTAGTAAGTAGATATCTCTTTTGCTACTCGGCTAATGTTTGTGTCACTGAACCAATGCGTTAGTTGATAATTTCTCTAGTACGTATTCGGCAGTTAGTTAATAATTTCCCCGGTACATATTCTACTGTTAGTGTATTATTCCTGTGGAACGTATTTGACTGTTAGTTAATAACACCCCTGGTACGTATCCCACGGTTAGTTATTCGCATGATACGTGTTACACGTAATTCACGGTTTGTAATTTATATTCACATATTATGATACATACTTCACGTTAGGAATACGTGCGATACTTATTACTGCTATCCATTCGTGTCATACACATTTCACGGTGTGTAATTCGATTGATACGGGTTTCTCTTGAGTGTTAGATTAATATCATACGCATTTCACAGTTTGTAGTCCGCATAGTAAGTGTACCACGGTTTGTATGATAGTCCCATGCACGTAATAGCGTAGTTAGGTATAGGCTGCTTTGTTGTGACTTGTATTCAGGTTTTGTGTTTCGCCAGATAAGGGTTACCCATGTGTTTGAACCACGAACACATCCGTCTCCTACAACCCATGCTATGCAGGATGAACCGCCAATAACCCATAATCGTCGTAAGGGCAAACTAACGAGGATTGTTCGTTTTAACTACTGTTTTTCCTTGATTGTCATGGAGTACTCATGCTCTCAGCCACTGGTTTTCGTTGGTTGTTATGGAGTGTTCATGCTTTGAGCCATTGGCTTTTCTGTCCACGGTTAGTTATTCGCCTTCAGCCACAAGTTTTCAATGGTTGTCATAGTATCCTCATGATTTCAGCTACTGTTTTTCCTTGGTTGTCATGGAATACTCATGCTTTCAGCCACTGGCTTGTTAGACCCAGACACAGTGTGGACAAAGTGGTATAGTGACGGTGACTTGAAACAACAACTCTTTCTTCCTTATTTCTAGTTCGGAGATGCTCGGTATGATTGTGATCGGCGTATTCCTTGCTGCTACTCTCACGACTGCTGGATTGATATCAAGGCTTGACAACATACCCGTTGGTGTCTTCTACCAGACGGAGGGAAAGCAGTAGGTTTTCTGTCTTTTATATAGCTATAAACTTATCGTTTCATTGATTTATAATAGTGGATGTTCATTTTAACAGACTCGATCATATATGTTTTATGTGGCACTAGTAAAATCTGACTCTAGCACATGTAAGTATCATCGACGAAAATTAAAACAGTTTTCTATGTAGACATGTATCTTTTCCGGAGGTATGAATATATTACGTGGATGAAAGTATAATCTAGGTAGATATCAGTATATTTTACGTGGATGAAAGATTCTTCTACGTAGATAGGAGAATATTTTACGTAGATGAAAGTATCGTCTACGTAGGTGGGAGTATATTTTACGTAGATGAAAGTATCGTCTACGTAGGTATGAGCATATTTTACGTAGATGAAAGTACCGTCTACGTAGGTATGAGCATATTTTACGTGGATAGAAGATTCATCTACGTAGATATGAGTATATTTTACCTGGATGGAGGTATTATCTACGTATGACCATATTTTACGTGGATGAAAGTATGTTGTACGTAGACGTAAGTATCAACGACGTATAAGATATTTTCTTCAGCCTGCTGCACGGATACGCTTCTATAGTATTCAGCTTAACGAAATTAAATATCTGCACCATCCATTCTAAATCTAACAAAACTGTCCCTTTTTTCAGGGGTCTTGCCGATTTTAGCGACTACTACATGACTCCCTACTGTCGGATGGGTCCATACCTCATTGGCATAGTCGCCGGATATCTCCTGTACAAAACCAACTGTAAACTCCGCCTAAATAAGGTTAGTCTAAAACTGCAGCTTAACAAGAAAAGTGAAACCAGACAGATTACATGGATGCCAGATAGTGAGTGGGTGAAATTAGTTGTACGCCTTTAGCAACATTCCTGCAATATCACGACGGGGGACACCCTAAAATGGGCTTCACACAATGTACCCATGTGAGGAATCGAACCCGATCTTCGGCATGACGAGCGACCATTTTGGCCACTAGGCGGCCAGAAGGTATTGTTAAATTGATGAATGTACAGATTTTCCACCCGTACCATCAGTAATGGGTATTATGCTATAGAGAGTTATGTTTGTAGAGACTTGTGAAGGTCCGGGTCAGAATATTGGCCTTCAGTAATCCATGCATATCGTAAGTGTTGACTAACGGGATCTGACGGTCGGACTGGCTGGCTTGGTTGACACATGTCATCGGTTCCCAGTTGCGCAGATCGATGTGCGTGCTGTTCACTGGATTGTCTTATCCAGACTCCCTTATTTACAGACCGCCGCCATATTGCTGGTGTTTTGCTGAGTGAGGTGTAAAACTCACTCACTCACTCACTCA
The DNA here is from genome assembly GCF_037392515.1 of Haliotis asinina. NCBI lineage: Eukaryota > Metazoa > Mollusca > Gastropoda > Lepetellida > Haliotidae > Haliotis > Haliotis asinina. The sequence goes on from NC_090281.1 coordinate 48,617,251, forward strand.
CTCACTCACTCACTCACTCACTCACTCACTCACTCACTCACTCACTCACTCACTCACTCACTCACTCACTCACTCTGTTGGTACAATTCTTACTTAAGAAAGCAGTGTTGGTCGGATGGGCTGTGGCAGCTGCGTCCGCTCTCGCAGTGCTTTATGGGCCGTACGAATCAGCCAATGGGACGCCGATGCCGAGTGACGTTTCAGCATTTTACAACTCGGCTCACAGGACGGTGTGGGGAGCTGCAGTCTGCTGGGTTGTGGTGGCGTGTGCAACAGGGAACGGAGGTAGGACTGCAATATCCAAGCCTGACTCAACATGTGCAGCCCAAACTGGACATCTTCTCTTGTAGCAGAAGTTGTTCTTCTAACAACAAAGAACATGTCATCTGACAGTTACTTGATGTTTTTTTAGACTAAGTTCGAATCGTTTCCTTGGAAATCATGATAAATGCCAAGTGACAGTAAACAGCAAAAGGTACCACTTCAAGGTCTACCTCATATATTACCAAGTTCTGCTGATATCAAATGGTTTTCAAATGGTTGATACCAAATGGTTTTCAAGTTGTGCTCAGGAAAGGAACAGAATCCCTCCCATTTTAGACCAAGTCTAAATCGTTGCCATTTAAATCGGAAAAAACAAAAGTGACTAAAATCTGTAAATACCAAAAGGCACCACTTTGGGGTCTGCCACACATATCTACCAAGTTCTGCTGAAAGATATTAAGAAGTTTTAAAGTTATGCTCCGGAAATGGAGCTCTTCCATTTTGAGACAGTCATAATCGTTCCCATGGAAACCGGGTAAAACTTTTAGGGCGTTCCCATACTTTTTGTTTGCAGTATATGTACACAGTATGAGAGTCTTCTTGAGCCAGGAGGATACCAGTATTGATCTTCCCATTTTGGATATAAATTCCGATTAAATTAAGTGCAGGTGCCTTTCGTAGAATAACTTAGGAAGGTTGCTACATATTGACTCCAAGGAATTGTCATGTATGTTACTCGTACAACCCGTTACAATTTCAGAGACTAATTCTATAGCAGAACCACAACAGATAATATTTACACTGATCGCTCACGTTATAAATACAAGAGTCATCCGAAGATGACATATCCCCCCGGCCGCCACATATTTGAAAGGTACATATTTGACAGGACAAATCATCTGACAGTTACTTGATGATTTTTTAGACTAAGTCTGAATCGTTTCCATGGAAATCATAAATGTCATATATCTGTAAACAGCAAAAGGCACCACTTCAAGATCTGTCTCATATATCTGCCAAGATCTGTTGAACGATATGAAATGGCTTTCAAGTTGTGCTAGAACTGTTTCAGTGGAAACCGGGAAAAATGCCAAAACTTTGTAAATAGCAGAAGGCACCCTTTTGTCATCTGCCTCAAATATCTGCCAAGTTTTGCTGAAAGATATTAAATCGCTCCATTTTGAGATTAAGTCAGAATCGTTTCCATGGAAACTGAAAAATGATAACTCACAAAAATCTGTAAATAGCAAAAGGCACCACCATGGGTTCTGATTGATATATCTACCAGGTTTTGCAGAAAAATATTGAACGGATTTTGAGTTCTGCTCCGGAAACGAAGCCCACCCCAACATTAGACGAACACCAAAACGTTTCATGGAAAAACCAAATAATAATAATAATGTCAAAAATCTGTAAACAGCAAAAGGTACAACAATAGGTTCAGATTATTATATCTTTCAATTTTGGTCGAAAAATATTGAACGGATTTTGAGTTATGCCCCGGAAACAAAACGGACGGACAGACAGAGAGACGAGACGTCGACTATATCCCCCCTCATTACGTGCCTGGGGGATAAAAGGGAACAAAACGCAACACCATTAGGCCTTATTGTCTAGTATGCCTGATTTTGTTTCAACGTCCTTGCCCAAGCTTCCTACCACACCGCAGCCACATTAACCATTTATGTTGACACAGCAGACCTTCAAAAGGTGTTGATAGAAGATGGCTTGATCAAAAGGTTATGTAAAACTAGAACTACAAAAATGATTAAACGTAAAGCCAAATCTTGACAAATTTGGAAACAAAAGTAGATTCTCAGAGCATCATTTGGTCAGTATTAATAAGGATAGAAACACCTTTACTTTTAAATCTCCAGAACTGGTCTTATGAAAGTGATAAAATAATCATTGACCATGTTTCAGGTTTTGTGAACACGTTAATGTCATGGACTGGTTTTGTCACTCTGAGCCGCCTGACGTATTGCGCCTATCTCATTCACCCGATGGTGATCATCTACCAATACATGACACACAGGAGCCCCTTCTTCGTATCCGACGTCAACATTGTAAGTTATGGGACCCGGAAGAAGGTCACGGCATTTCATGGAACCTTATGTTGACGTGTTTAATTGTACACGTGCATGAAAGCGAATAGGTATTACGACACTGAGTAACTGTGTAGTGATATGTTAATATTCAGTATCGCTTGGGTAACAGTGCCTTTCACGGACAAGGTGATTGCATTGTTACAGTAAAGAAATTGTGCTGCGATCGTTTTTGTTTGGTTTGGTTGTTGTTTATTGCTACCTTCAGCAATACTGTAGCTGTATGTCGGTGGTCTGTAAATGAAATAAAATGATTTTCCAGCAGGACAATGACCCGAAACATCGTTCAAAGCATTCTCAAGCCTGGTTTTGGGCCCAAAATATGACATTATTTGATTTTTCAACCTATAGCCCTGACCTAAATCCAGGAGGGGATTTATGAAGGAAAGTGTCAATAAGAAAAATCTGACAAATATTGCTGAAATGAAAGAAGAGGTGGCCCGATATTGGGACAGCGTGGACCACGACTTTCTTACTTCCTTGATCAATAGATTGCGCCGCCGCATTGAATCGTGCATAATTGCCCATAGTGACTTGACAAAATACTAACTGTTCGCCTGTATTTGATCTGGAGTTCAGTTCTGCTAATATTCACATTTAAAACGTGAGTAATGAGTGAAAAATGAGTAAAAGATTACAATCTTTAAATTCTCAATAATTTTTGTTTATACTATATGACTGAAAATAAAGCAAGACACATGCCTTCCTGAAGAAGGCAAGCTAACGGTAGAACCCGCCATTCTAGCAATTTGCATAATGTATTAGGAATAAAAGATAACATTTCCACAACGTCACTTCTTAGTTTTGAAATAGACTGGCGCTTAACTTTTTATTCTCGGCCTATCTAACTGTTTGCTGTGTGTCGTGTCAAGAAATAGTTGCGTACAAAACCGTACGTATTTTCATTTCAGGTGTGCAACTTTCTCGGATTTCTCGTGATCACCTACGGCCTATCCTTTGTTGTGTCCCTTGTGTTCGAAGCACCGATGATGGGCTTGGAGAAAGCAGTGTTTAAGCGTGAACGACGCAACTGAACTGAAGACATCATTCGTGAACAGTTACTAGGAGTTCATTTATGCATGTACATTTGAGTTATTGGTGAATTGTAATTGCCACATTGTCTTTCAAAATGTCACCTTATGCTTAAGGTTTTTCGAAACTGTTTTACACAGTATCACAAAATTTAATGCTTTACTGTGAATGAACATTGTGAGAATCATTTTCTTCAAACATTTTGCTATTCATGTTAATGCTTATTGTGATGAACAAAGCCAATCTGTAATGTTTGTGAGAGTTTATTGAAAGGAGGATGTTCAGGGTCAGTAAGGGCGGCACCTAACGTTTGAATGCTTTGCATGATTAGCAAGTTGTTCTGGGTCGGTAAGAGCGGTACTTGACGTCTTAATGAACAGGAGGGTGTTCTGGATCAGTAAGACCAGTGCTTAACGTTTTAACGAACAGCGGGTTGTTCTGGGTCGGTAAGCGCGGTACTAAACGTTTAAATGAAAAGGAGGATGTTCCTTGTCCCGGAGACAGATTCACGTTACTCATGTGGTTGAACAGGTGGCTAAGCGATACCGTGAACCATCTTGTGCCGAACGTATGAATATCTCGAAGACAAAGCTTGGTTGCATATTCCATTTTAGTTCTGGTATGTCGAAAGTGGGACATCACGATGCAGTTCTACAATGCGTTTTGACTGTATTTACCAACTGATTCTATCAAAGACGTAATCCGTCGTTGTACTTTCTCACAGCATGTTCGTTATACGGCATGACCGGCAATGTCATCTACAATTAAGTTGTTCACTGTTCACGAGTGCTCAGTGAACATTGCATTTATCTTACCGAACACATCAGTGATAATTTTGAACTGCTTGAAACACGGTACCGATTCTTCACGATCGCTAGAATTTACAGACAAGAAAAACTGATTTAGTGTTGTTTCCCTTCCACCGATTTGCATTCGCAACACATCGGTAATTCCTGTACATCATACGAGATTCAATGATACTCGTGATACTACCACGAAATACCAACAGGGTGCGGCATTCCCAGCGGGATACATTGAAAAGTTACTCGCTTGTAAGCGAGGTACATTGTAAATAATAGAAGAGCGTTCAGCCAATCAAAAAAGCGACATTAGTGTGTGAGGTAAGATGAATGTGGAAGTTGCCTCATCTTAACGACGAATGTTGATATTCCAGATACTTGCTTTATTGTTCAAAATATTATGTTCTTGATGAAATCGGCATCAACATTGATATGTTTTGTATATAGTGAATGTTCTTAATAAAATATATATTTCAAAAATATGGAGTTACTCATGAACGGTTTTCTAAATAGTGTTTCAACAGACAACGGTAACTTATGATATTCAACTTTAATCTTTCATTGTTACGTTACCATTTAAGTAAGACACTGTCAATTAAGTCAATAAACAGTGTCCTTTCCAATACGTGTTACGTCACTGCACATACAGTCAAACCACTTCGACCTCGTAGCCCTGATATACTGCATACTAGCGTGTGTGCCTTCTTATATAAGTTGACTCGTGGAGATCCGGGTGTACACTGGTCTTCAGTAACCCAAGTTTGTCGTAAGAGGCGAATAACTGGCACGGGTGGTCAGACTCACTGACTTTGTTAACCCGTAGAACTTGAAGTCAAGGTGCCAGCAAGTTGCTTGTTGAATGCATGGTAAATATAAGAATTACTATATAAGTAAGAATACATATACTTAACTGCCCTGCACATATCCATGACAACGGTGCCAGTCGCTACATAAAAAATAAGTTTCACAAGATGACTTAGTGTGGCAAGACAATAGTCGCAATACATTTTACTACAGAACAATCGTTTAAAACTATGAGAAATACATTTGCATATTAATAGGGAATTTTTAGCTTATTTGCGATTCTGGTAATGGCATCGACAAGCGTTTTGTATTCAGTATCAATAACCTCTGCAAGCACCAGAAAAATGTTCAAGCATAGTCGAATTACGTCAGTTGCTATGCACAGATAGAGAATTCTAAGGCTGTCTTAACAGTTTGACGATAGCGAATCCTCATAATTTTCCCTTACCAACAGCACATTTAAATCTGAGAATATTATTCGAAGCAGGATAAAACGCTCATAGTTTCATAATACATCGCTATTATTGATTTGCATTACATGGGGATTAGCTCAGTAGTTATAACAGTGAAACAATTGCAACGTGCAGTACGTGATGAGTGTTAACTTTGATCAACGCTACTTGGTTCTCGGTGTTATGCTGATATGGTGGTATCCTGGCTCGATGGTATGGTGGTATCCTGGTTCAATGGTATACTTTTATTTTTATATCCCTTTACGGTGGTATCCTAGTATGCTGGTATCCTAATATGGTGATATGCTGTTACGGTGATATGCTTCTGTGTTGGTATCCTATTATATAATGGTATGACGATATCTAGGGAAGGTGGTCTGTATTACAAGTATTCACACATTAGAACGAAGCGGCACTTCGTCAAACGTTTATTTGATTAGTTGTCACATACAGTGGACGGTGTATGCACACCAGCTTTTACGTCTATACTCCCATCAACGAATAAGATATCTGTGAATTTACCGGAGATCAGTTCCTGTTCGCCTGAATGCAAAATATCTCAAAACGAGTTATTACTTCCAGCACGAATGGCCTGCAAGGTTCAAACAAGCTAGCTGACTTCTTCATTTTCGATAGTTGCATAAGGTCTTTCAATTTTGCATAAAGAAGACATCTGTTTGAGGAGAATCATTTGTTATAAGACGCATTGTCAACAATAAGGAAATCGAAAAGTAGTAAGCACTCTTTGTATGGAGATACGTTTTCGGCAGTTTTACTTCATAGCCACCTTCCTGTACGATAACGCAGAATGTCTTTTTTAACCGAAAATCATTCGCTCATTAGCCTACACACGATACAGTTAGATTATATTCCAAGATATTAGTCATCCCTCCCTTCGTCACTATCGTGTATATCTAACCGAGTACAGCTAAGTGCATATCGGCGACGGAGGGAGGCAGGGTCGCCCAGATTTTAAGGCACTCGTCATTCGAAAAACGTAGTGATTTGGCAGGGGTCAAACCCCGGAAACCACACCGTTCTCCAACTTTCTACTGCACCATTCTACCCCCCTCAAAGTGTATAAACATGCATTCCTATGTTGACCTAGCGGCATTCAGATGACAGTCACACGAAGAAGGGATGTGTCACTGCTCTTGCACAACTGGTTATCAATTTTGTTGTGGACAGCTTATCACTACGTTTGTCCTACATGGAGAGATAAATAACATATAGCACGGGCATAGCACTGATTCGTACACATATATCATCATCGCTTAGGCATAATAACTCCCACCTCGAGTGAATGTTTCATTTGGCTGTGTCTACGCAGATATTGTTTGCTGACTGTGAGCTTGTGGCAAAAGGGACACACTCCATAAACAGGTTGTTGTTGTTTCAGCCACTATGTTGAAATTGCTGCTGTTAGTGACCTTTCTTTGCTGCGTAGGTACGTTATTGGGTCAAGAGGATGCGTATCTTGACATAGAACAGAACCACAGACGGTTAAACGAGAATTTTGAGTCTCGACGTGTTGTAAACATAGTCATAGATACTGTATCAAAGAAATTGTTTAGTATCGGAGAAAGTGTAGACAGGAAAAGCGAGGCGATTCAGAGAGGAGAGATCGATGGCGAGGCTGAAAGTGATGCAGTTTTCGACAATCCCCAGGGGGATGGAAATCTCCGCCAGATGCTAGGGAGTCTTCAGGACACACGAGATGTATGTATCAACCATACCCAGCAAGTGATCACTGCCGTTATGGAAAACAAAAACTGGGCTCTACAGAGTAAGTATATTTCATCCAGATGTGACAACTGTAGCTACAAGCAAACTCTTGCATTCGATATTGAATATGTGCATTTCACTGAGTAACACCTGCCTTAGAAATCGTTGAAGGAGTCATGTCCAGTGGTGCTGAGCCCAAAGTATCACTTGGGGAAACTGGTACGTCACACTGTACACAATGGGGAGCCACCCACATAGTCACGGGTTTCACCGTTCCTCATGAACTAAGTCGGAGATGATAACAAGTGGGTTTCGTTGACGGAAACACAGGTCATGACTTAACTATGAGGTCATGATGACCTACAACAGTGTCATGACTACACGTACAGTTTGTAACACAGTCTACCCGTCTGACCTATTTTCTGTTCGGGCCATAGAGGGTTCTGGTTAAGAATCTCTATTTGCTGTCAAACACAGCATCGATGAACACTCAAGCTATAGTAAAGAAACGGTGGGTATGGGACAGACATGCCCGTCACGATCCTGCTTAGAATTGGTCTTCATCAACCTGTGCTTGTCGTAAGAGGCGAGAGGGGTCGGTCATTCTGACTTGGTTGACGTCGTCACATCCCAGCTGTTTATCACTGAATTCTCTGGTTCAGATCCAGCCAAATACAGATAGCGGCCATATAGCTGGAATATTGCTGAGTGTTGCGTTACTCAACAAGCAAACTGAAACATGTGAGAGACTGAAGTTATGAACACTGGTTGAGACAACTGCATACTATAATATTGGCTGGTATATATCTACTTCCAGCTAATGTTTTTAGGATTCGTATAGTCCATGTTCACGATAATAGACTCAAACGTGTCATAAAACTAATACTGATATTTGACCACTGGCATATTTACAGTGCTGGATGCGTTCGGTAAGCCTGGCAGTGGCATTCTGAAGGGAGAACTCAAATGGCTGGGATCATTTGATGAATGTATTGGAGTCATCACCAATAGGACTGAGGTGGACTTCGGTGCCACGTATTGCACAGCTCTCATGCAGCCCCCCAATCAGGTAGGCGACCAAACTGTTCAATATTTGATAAATAACCAAAGAAAACCAGGTTTTGTCGTTAAATATTTCACCATCGTTTGAAAATTTCATGTAAAACAAGTTCAGCAAAATATTAATTCCAGATAATGACTTTGAGGCAGGTTGTCTCAATGCACAGTGACTTAATCTGTGTTCCCCACACTTCACGCGCAAACAACGTTGCAGTGAAGAATACGCGTACACGCCTGATGAATCGTAGTCTGGATATAGCACTATCTGAGCACTGGCACAGCTGAACCTCATCATCACAATACAGTTTTACCTCCTCAGAGTGCTTATTACATTCTAGTGTCTCAGTGCCTACGCCAACCATTCTTGGTCATTCGCCTGATCAGGTTCCAGCCATCACTCTCAGCTGAGGTAAAGATGCAGAGTTGGACTTTTGTAGTGGCGCCCGGATTATTGTCTGGTTAGAGAATACTCACGGGAAGATGATCAAAGATGAGGCCATGTAAGAGATATCGCCGTTTCTCTTTAGAAGAAATTAGGGAAAATTCGGAAGCTCATCCCTGCCTCTGAACAAATGTGCACAGCACTGACATGCTACCAAATAATCAGCCTCTCCAGTACATGCTATCAGAACAGACAGAATCAAATTCCATAGCACATCAGTGATAACGACTCGGTACATGTGTCTGTGTGCATTCAATTACTGACTCATGACTGGATCATCCAAGTGAGTACTACACTGGAGCTGAATAAGAGTCATTTGCTCTGCAGCGCACTTGTAAGGCAATTCAGCTGATCCACTTGTCGATCATTTTCAGGTATCTGTGGTTCTACACCGGTTTCAAGAATAACTGTTTGTAAAGAAAAGAACGAAATATGTCACCATGGTCCTGGATAGAAGACTATAATGACTGTGTCCAATATTATTTTTGATTATAGAGCACTCACTTGTGTTGCAAAATTTTAGTACGACTACGAAACCTAAAGAAAAAACTCTGGCTACAAACAACGATAGCGTTTTCCCCTTTGAAAACTAAATGGTTACTTCTTCAATATCTGATATGATCAGCCTTCTTTTATCATCAGATTTTTACGTGAACTCTAATTAATCTTCGACTCACAGTAACTTCCCGATTTCTGTTTTACTGCAGACTAGCCTAGTAGACCCCACCCAACTCGCCATCACTCTCGGACTATGCATGCCAGACACCTGCACAGGCCAAGACGTCTCCGCCATTGCCACAGACCGTAAAATATCACCTTTTCCTTCCAAACATTCCAAGGCACAATAAACCATGCCACAAAACTGCCTTAGCGAAGCATCAGCCGTTGCTCCTTCTATAAGTTCGTGTCCTTCATTCTTCCATGCATGAATCATCAACCAAGTCCACCTCAACGGCATTGGTCAGTTCAGTAGCCATTATGGACATGTGGACAATACATATTACAGCTTGTTTCTCTAGTTCGCATTGACAGAACAATTCGCCATACTACAGTTCAAGCAAACCTTTGATGCATATTTTGTCGTGTACATCTATGCCCCAATCATACGAGTGGCCGAATTAAAATTAAATTTATGGTCTCTTCGCAGTAATTCAGCTATATATTGGTACTAACCACAAAATCAAATTAAATCATTAAATCAAATCGCCCGTTTGCTACGAATTAGGTCTAGCGTTACAAGGTGGGTTTTGGATATTTACGCTGGTTTAAAATCCAGCAATATCGTGGCTAGGACACCAGAAATGTATTTCTGGTGCAAACTAGCGTTTGGTGTGACTTGAGAACTCTTCATTCATTCTGTGTCCTGGTCCCGGATCAAGTCCATTACGGCGATTACAGAAATATGTTGCATTATCACTCTTCCATTGCTTCCCGTGAAGATCCGGGTTAGAATTGATCCTCAGGATCTTCAGCAACCCACGCTTGTCCTTGGACTCGAGTAATAAGGTCGAGTTTAGACTGGTTAACAACGTCATCGTATCCCAATTTGCGTAGATTAATGCCTATGTTGTTGATCACTTGATTGTTTGGTCCAAACTAGATTATTAAAGACTCCCTACAGGTAAAATATTGTTGAGTGCAGCGTTGATCAACAAGCAATCACATAAATTCAGGGTCGTTATAATGCACATAATATTGAATAACGGAAGTAGAATGGATCCTAAATAGTGACATATTCGATCCTTTATTGACTGGACCTTTTTCTACTGTTAGTGCTGATGTCTCAGAACATAGCCCTGCTGGCGAGTGTTACCTGTTATCAGAAGGACTTCCCTCTAGACGCGGATGCTATAGTCGCCATGTAAGTGAGACTTCGTCCAATTTCATAAAAATCAACGATGTTGTACTCCGATAGGAAACCTGTGCTTGAAGATCAGAAATTTGATTTACGAAGCCGGTTAGCGGACGGCAAGTAGTCTATGTGCTAGGCACAACCATGCAATACTTTCGGATCTATTTAGGGTTGATTTCTGTATCTAGGTAACAAACATATACGGTCAGTTCAGAATGGCGCATTACTTAGCTTACTATCTGAAGAATATTTTGTTGGATTTCCCCCTTGGATTCAGGTGACTGGGTCTTTTATGAAGGATTTGTGACACTTTGACGTAGACGATTTACGTGTATTCCTTACAAAGCCAGTACAGAAGATACAACCAAAGCCATCGTAACTAAAGTGCGAGTACCACAGTAGGATTGCTTAATGCATCCAAATAAACCAGAAACGCGGCTGCGTATGCTCCGAGTGTTTGGGTGAAGTATACCATCAAGTTTTTGATGTAATAACTTAGAAAGTTACCATTTGAAAACATATATATTCTTTACGTTTATTTGTTCAAGGTATTAAGAAGAAAAAATTCTTAGCAACCTTATTCATACCATGTATCATGACGAACAATGGTCACCATGCATTATAGAAACAGTATTTACACCATGCATTATACAAGAGATAATCACACCATGCATTTTCTGACCAAGTTTCACGCCCTGTATCAAAGGCAACTGCACTATGCAGTATGTGAACAATATTCACATCATACATTATATGAACCATTCACATCATTACGTCATGTGAATAGTATTCATACAATGTGAAACAAGGAAAATATTCACACTGCATTAAATGAACAATATTTATATCACGCATTTTATGAACAATATTCATATCAGGCATTTAATGAATAATATTCACACCATGTATCATAAGGACATTGTTCACAATACAATATATAAACAATATTCCCCATGCTTTGCAGGAAACAATACTCATTTTGTGCATAATTGCACAGATGATTCTAGGATAGGATAAGTCTACACAAAAGGAAATACATGTATGAATATGAGTTGTGATTAACTGTATGATTTTGGTTCATTTCAGTGTCATTTGTTCAGTATTTGGTGTGCTGGTCATTCTTGGAACAGGGTATGACGTCATAGTCATTCAAATGCGCAAAGGTGATTTTTTCAAGACGAGTGATAAATCCACTGGAGCGGCAGTACCAGGCGATGGCAAAGAAGTAGCTGACTCTGAAAAGGTCCCACTGCTATCAGAATCAACTTCTGTGAGCATTGAAGATGCTCAGGCGGTACAAGAAAATGGACAGGACCGTCTGCCCGACCAACGACAAACCACCAGTAAACCACAAGACCAAAAATCGGGTAATAATTTGGAACTTTTGTCACGAGTGTCGATTTCCCGCTTATATGAGAAATCTGCAATGTCTTCGTTTGTACATCAGTCGCGTAACTGGACAGTTCATTTCAACTACGTAAGAGAGTGTGAAAAAGATAAGTCAGTGATTGATAGTTGAGCACCGTTCAATGTCTTCGGAGTCAGATGAAGTACAGCCATTTGTCGCGATATATGTTTTGATATCCATCGTATTTCGTGATTGTATTGGCAATAATATCAACAGCACGGCGAGAATTAATGGATGTCAACTTCTTACTTGAGGAACGCGATGTTGGGGAGTATATTCTTAATCCTTTCTCAGACAAATGTGCAAGAAATACAAGGGTAGTCAGTAGCTAAAGTGATATATATTATATTTTTCTCCCAATTTTGATCCAACACGTGTTCACCCATGGACACGATACGCTTGAAGTATCACACACAAATTACAGGGAATATGGTGCAAAGTGATCAAAGTTGCTGATGTCAAGTGTCATACTGTTCATATTGATCACTGGACTAACTGTCATATCCACATTCAATTATTTACTCATTGGTGTCATATACTTGGAATATTGCTGAGTGCGGCATTAAACAACAAATAACACCCATGGTTATAAATCTTTCAAACTTTCCTCCAGAACTATCTGCAGAACTTGTATGTATTCTCCTGTCATGCTTTTTTTTTATTTACAGAACCATCTCCTAGTCTGTGGTTTAAGAGGTTGTTAGCATTCTCTGTCTACAGAACCATCTCCCAGGCTGTAGTGTGAGAGGTTGTTAGCATTCTCTGTCCATCGAACCATCTCCCAGGCTGTAGTTTGAGAGGTTGTTAGCATTCTCTGTCTACAGAACCTTCTCCCAGGCTGTAGTTTGAGAGGTTGTTAGCATTCTCTGTCTACAGAACCATCTCCCAGGCTGTAGTGTGAGAGGTTGTTAGCATTCTCTGTCTACAGAACCTTCTCCCAGGCTGTAGTGTGAGAGGTTGTTAGCATTCTCTGTCTACAGATCCATCTCCCAGGCTGTAGTTTGAGAGGTTGTTAGCATTCTCTGTCTACAGAACCTTCTCCCAGGCTGTAGTTTGAGAGGTTGTTAGCATTCTCTGTCTACAGAACCATCTCCCAGGCTGTAGTGTGAGAGGTTGTTAGCATTCTCTGTCTACAGAACCTTCTCCCAGGCTGTAGTGTGAGAGGTTGTTAGCATTCTCTGTCTACAGATCCATCTCCCAGGCTGTAGTTTGAGAGGTTGTTAGCATTCTCTGTCTACAGAACCTTCTCCCAGACTGTAGTGTGAGAGGTTGTTAGCATTCTCTGTCTACAGAACCATCTCCCAGGCTGTAGTTTGAGAGGTTGTTAGCATTCTCTGTCTACAGAACCTTCTCCCAGGCTGTAGTGTGAGAGGTTGTTAGCATTCTCTGTCTACAGAACCATCTCCCAGGCTGTAGTGTGAGAGGTTGTTAGCATTCTCTGTCTACAGAACCATCTCCCAGGCTGTAGTTTGAGAGGTTGTTAGCATTTCTGTCTACAGAACCTTCTCCCAGGCTGTAGTTTGAGAGGTTGTTAGCATTCTCTGTCTACAGAACCTTCTCCCAGGCTGTAGTTTGAGAGGTCGTTAGCATTCTCTGTCCATCGAACCATCTCCCAGGCTGTAGTTTGAGAGGTTGTTAGCATTCTCTGTCTACAGAACCTTCTCCCAGGCTGTAGTTTGAGAGGTTGTTAGCATTCTCTGTCTACAGAACCTTCTCCCAGGCTGTAGTGTGAGAGGTTGTTAGCATTCTCTGTCTACAGAACCATCTCCCAGGCTGTAGTGTGAGAGGTTGTTAGCATTCTCTGTCTACAGAACCATCTCCCAGGCTGTAGTTTGAGAGGTTGCTAGCATTCTCTGTCTACAGAACCTTCTCCCAGGCTGTAGTTTGAGAGGTTGTTTCCATTCTCTGTCTACAGAACCTTCTCCCAGGCTGTAGTGTGAGAGGTTGTTAGCATTCTCTGTCTACAGAACCTTCTCCCAGGCTGTAGTTTGAGAGGTTGTTAGCATTCTCTGTCTACAGAACCATCTCCCAGGCTGTAGTGTGAGAGGTTGTTAGCATTCTCTGTCTACAGAACCATCTCCCAGGCTGTAGTTTGAGAGGTTGTTAGCATTCTCTGTCTACAGAACCTTCTCCCAGGCTGTAGTGTGAGAGGTTGTTAGCATTCTCTGTCTACAGAACCTTCTCCCAGGCTGTAGTGTGAGAGGTTGTTAGCATTCTCTGTCTACAGAACCATCTCCCAGGCTGTAGTGTGAGAGGTTGTTAGCATTCTCTGTCTACAGAACCATCTCCCAGGCTGTAGTGTGAGAGGTTGTTAGCATTCTCTGTCTACAGAACCTTCTCCCAGGCTGTAGTGTGAGAGGTCGTTAGCATTCTCTGTCTACAGAACCATCTCCCGGTCTGCTGTTTAAGAGGTTGTTAGTATGCTTTGTGTAAAAAAACATCTCCCTGCGATCTGTTAATTACAGTGTTCCTGTTCTCTTTCTGCAGAACGGCCTCATGGACTTGGTATCAAACTGTTGTTGTCATTCTCTGCCTACACAAACGGAGCAAAGCTTCTAAATACAAGACAAGTCCCTGGGAGCCTGACAGCTGTACACGGGATCCGCTTTCTCAGCATGACATGGGTGGTTCTGGGACATGCCTTCTCCAGTCTTCCTTCCATGGGGTGTAAGTGCTGAATCATTTGAAACTCGGCCAAATGCATTTTACTTTCATTAATATTTTGACAACATGAATCGCAATGAACAGCTACTATTCATAAACACACTTCTCTTAGGTTCGTTTTTGACACAATAAAAGTAGTATATACCTTTCCGAAAATGCATTATTGAATCGGTTGGTTTGTTTGTTTGTTATTTATTATTGTTGTTTGTTCTTTATTTTTTACTTCACAGCAAATTATAACCATGTGTAGGTCTTACAAATATGCAAGTTGCCAATCATTTTCCTGTACATATATGTCAACTTGCATCCTCATATATTCAACTCAATTTCTGATACATAGATTTATTTCCTTATGATAACTTGCTTTCATAAAATAGATACAGTGTGTGAAGCCCATGCCAGGTGTCCCAGCCGTGATATTAATGGAATATTGACGAGTATTGTAACACCCAACTTACTCACCCACTTTGCATCTTTCAGCTAATCTTGCCCCCTTTCTCCAAGAGAGTATCAGCAGGTGGACCTTCCACGGAATCCTCAATGCTTTTGTATCCGTGGATACATTCTTCACATTAAGGTAAGGAGCGACGAGGTAGTACAGTGGTTAAAGGTCCGCTAGTCCTCGATTCCCCACATGGGTAAAATGTGTGAAGCCCGCTCCTGGTATCTGCTGCAATGATATTGCTAAAAGCTACGTAAAACCTCAGACACTCAATAACACTGAATAAGGTAAAAGTCCAACCCATACGATCACTATATCAGATTTATGAACGACATTTAGGTGTTACCGTCTCATGTGTGTATGGCGGGTGTTACCAATGGACCTCATCACGAACACCAGGTTTTCTCACTTTTGGCATGCCGCGGTCATATTTAAATATTGTCGAGTAGGATTAAACAATAGTGAACCAGAAAACTTTTCACAAGTATTTTGTGAAGGTCCGACCGAAAACAGTTTCGTTTGTTTTCTTGACTAGTGGGCTGCTTGTCGCCTATCTGGCCATGAAGGAGCTAAAGAAAGGCCGAGGAAAGCTAAATTGGGCCATGTTCTACTTCCACAGATTCTGGAGGTAGGTGTAACCCCAACAGTTGTACAGAATATATCTGTATAGATTCCGAAATGAAATATAGCTTCAAATATGACTTTACCCCTTTGGTACATAAAAAGGAAAGGCGGTATGGTAGCCGAATGGTCATGCCGAAGTCCTGGGATCGACTGCCTACAAGGGTAAAATGTGTGAAGCCCATTTCTAGAGTTCCTACCATGATATTGCTGGAATAATACTAAAAGCGGCGTAACACCATCCTCACTAATTCACTCGATATATCACAAAATGTGCATGAATGGAAGTTTGATACTCTGTGAAAGCCTTTGTCTTGATATATGTTTTGATATCCATCGTCTTTCCAGACTGTATTGGCAATACTCACAACTCATTCACTCGGTGAGATGAAGGCATGTGCACCTAAAGCAAATTAGTATAGTACATGTTGACTGTTTTCATTGTTCCCTACTGTTTTGCCTTTTAAGGCCAGCTGAATTGTTTTGGTTGAATAGCTGAGACTGCTTATTCGCTTTCGTATATTTCAAGTAAAAAGGGAATTCAAGGAATGATTCATATGTAAATAGAATGAAAGATCTCTGATCAGGGCCCCATTTCACAAACCTACGGCAGAGCTACGACTGTCGTACAGTACCGACAATTTTAGCATTGCGATAGCTTTGTGAAACGAGGCCAACGTAACGTGGTCCATGTATGACATCTAACTGAATACAAGACTGTAAAATTAACGACGAAATGGTACCTTACTTACTTACTTTTTCGGGCTGAAGTGAAATTCATCGGTACATTTTCACTGCAAACAGACAATAGGGAACGCTATTTCCATTGTTCTTGGAAATGTTTTGTTAGCATAACTGATTAACTGACCTAGGGCAATTATTTCTTTTTACCAACAACAAAATTGTACTTATTTGTTAGTCTTCATCATGCCTAATACATTACACGCGTATTAAATAGGTATGCCCTCGTGGTGTCATCACCCTCTCTCCGATAGTTTATTTAAATACACTCTGCTCTGGTAGGGTGATTAACCTATGCATATATAATTAATAGTATTGTTGCTTTAGGCTGACTCCAGTTTACATGATGATGCTGATGTTTTACACGTGCTTATTCCACTATCTCGGAGATGGACCTATCTGGCCTCAGACGGGTGTGCAGAAGCATCAATGCAGGGACAACTGGTGGACGAACCTTCTTTACATCAATAACCTCGTCAACAAGGACGAAATGGTACTTACCACAGCATTACTTATACACAGCCATATATTCTGTACAGCAAAAGAAACGCAATCTTCGAAAAAATGAAATCTCATGAAAGTATGGGTTCATGTTTGTGTCTTCTATTTAGAAACTTGACAGAGTTGCGTTTCCTTGGATGTTCAGAATGCATAATCAAAAACCAACTCTGTGTAATGCACTATGCTCCGTTAGCAAGTTCATGAAAGCAAGCACGGCCTTCATGAAACACTCACGTTAGGCTAAATACAGACAGTTGGAACAGGCCGCGTAAACGTAACATGCTCCGCGAGCACCTAGGGAGCATGGCTGATCTGGTCCGGAATTTGTATTGTTTGTTTATTGTATTCTTGACGGTCCTATTGGTATCCGGCAAATGAATTAGTTGTAAATTGTAACTGACACCTCTTCTAATCTCTGTGTTCGCTTAGAACTACTGGCAAACAAGGATAAGTTGTTGCCGCACACTGGCGCTTGCCATTGTGAGCAAAGAGACCTCGGGTTGTCCGGTATCAAGTGTAGTGTGTATTACCGACTTGCAGCACCGACCACCTGTCAGGAGCATTAGACATGGCATTGGAAAAAAATAATAGAAAGCTGAATTTTTCAGGAAAGCTTCAGAACATTATTGCCATGTGCAAAGTACAAAGTTCTGCAAATTCTACCTTGTGGCATTTTCAAGATGGCCGCCAATTTCAAGATGGCCACCAAAGTCATTAAAATGATTATACACACAGATATTTTGTCAATAATTGTGTCATGTGATATATCAAATGAAGGCTCATCTCACAAGGAATCTAAATATATTGATATCATGCATTTTGGCTTTTTCAAAATGGCCACAAATTTCAGATATCTACGCGCGGAATCAATTTCATCTTCATGTATTGCACGTGCACTACCCTACATATGCTCTACCTTTCACAAACCGAATGAGTTTGCTCACTGCCGTTCAATGCCTTTTTCTCGTAAACGCGTTCCCAGCACTGGTCCAACTTGTCCTTGTTTGCCAGTAGTGAAAGGCAAATGGCATACTTGTTTATGATAATCTCTAATCTTACAGTGTTTCGGGTGGGCCTGGTACCTGGCAAATGACATGCAGTTCTTCGTCTTGAGTCCCCTCATTCTCATCCCCCTCTTCTAGTAAGTAGATATCTCTTTTGCTACTCGGCTAATGTTTGTGTCACTGAACCAACGCGTTAGTTGATAATGTCTCTAGTACGTATTCGGCAGTTAGTTAATAATTCCCCTGGTACATATTCCACTGTTAGTGTATTATTCCTGTGGAACGTATTTGACTGTTAGTTAATAACACCACTGGTACGTATCCCACGGTTAGTTATTCGCATGATACGTGTTACACGTAATTCACGGTTTGTAATTTATATTCACATATTATGATACATACTTCACGTTAGGAATACGTGCGATACTTATTACTGCTATCCATTCGTGTCATACACAGTTCAGGGTGTGTAATTCGATTGATACGGGTACCACGGTTTGTATGATAGTCCCATGCACGTAATAGCGTAGTTAGGTATAGGCTGCTTTGTTGTGACTTGTATTCAGGTTTTGTGTTTCGCCAGATAAGGGTTATCCATGTGTTTGAACCACGAACACATCCGTCTCCTACAACCCATGCTATGCAGGATGAACCGCCAATAACCCACAATCGTCGTAAGCGCAAACTAACGAGGATTGTTCGTTTTAGCTACTGTTTTTCCTTGATTGTCATGGAGTACTCATGCTTTCAGCCACTGGTTTTCGTTGGTTGTTATGGAGTGTTCATGCTTTGAGCCATTGGTTTTTGTGTCCACGGTTAGTTATACGCCTTCAGCCACAAGTTTTCATTGGTTGTCATAGTATCCTCATGATTTCAGCTACTGTTTTCCTTGGTTGTCATGGAATACTCATGCTTTCAGCCACTGGCTTGTTAGACCCAGACACAGCGTGGACAAAGTGGCATACTGACGGTGACTTGAAACAACAACTCTTTCTTCCTTATTTCCAGTTCGGAGATGCTCGGTATGATTGTGATCGGCGTATTCCTTGCTGCTACTCTCACGACTGCTGGATTGATATCAAGGCTTGACAACCTACCCGTTGGTGTCTTCTACCAGACGGAGGGAAAGCAGTAGGTTTTCTGTCTTTTATATAGGTATAAAGTTATCGTTTCATTGATTTATCATAGTGGATGTTCATTTTAACAGACTCGATCATATATGTTTTATGTGGCACTAGTAAAATCTGACTCTAGCACATGTAAGTATCATCGACGAAAATTAAAACAGTTTTCTACGTAGACATATATCTTTTCCGGAGGTATGAATATATTACGTGGATGAAAGTATAGTCTAGGTAGATATCAGTATATTTTACGTGGATGAAAGATTCTTCTACGTAGATAGGAGTATATTTTACGTGGATGAAAGCATTGTCTACGTAGGCATGAGTACATTATACGTGGATGAAAGTATCGTCTACGTAGATAGGAGTATATTTTACGTGGATGAAAGTATCGTCTACGTAGATGTGAGTATATTTTACGTAGATGAAAGTACCGTCTACGTAGGTATGAGCATATTTTACGTGGATAGAAGATTCATCTACGTAGATATGAGTATATTTTACCTGGATGGTGGTATTATCTACGTATGACCATATTTTACGTGGATGGAAGTATGTTGTACGTAGACGTCAGAATCAACGACGTATAAGATATTTTCTTCAGACGGATACGCTTCTATAGTATTCAGCTTAACGAAATTAAATATCTGTACCATCCATTCTAAATCTAACAAAACTGTCCCTTTTTTCAGGGGTCTTGCCAATTTTAACGACTACTACATGACTCCTTACTGTCGGATGGGTCCATACCTCATTGGCATAGTCGCCGGATATCTCCTGTACAAAACCAACTGTAAACTCCGCCTAAATAAGGTTAGTCTAAAACTGCAGCTTATCAAGAAAAGGGAAACCAGACAGATTACATGGATGCCAGACAGGGAGTGGGTAAAATTAGTTGTACGCCTGTAGCAACATTCCTGCAATATCACGACGGGGGACACCCTAAAATGGGCTTCACACAATGTACCCATGTGAGGAATCGAACCCGATCTTCGGCATGACGAGCGACCATTTTGGCCACTAGGCGGCCAGAAGGTATTGTTAAATTGATGAATGTACAGATTTTTTGGGCGGTGTAATACTCACTCACTCACTCACTCACTCTGTACAATTCTTACTGCAGAAAGCAGTGTTGGTCGGATGGGCTGTGGCAGCTGCGTCCGCTCTCGCAGTGCTTTATGGGCCGTACGAATCAGCCAATGGGACGCCGATGCCGAGTGACGTTTCAGCATTTTACAACTCGGCTCACAGGACGGTGTGGGGAGCTGCAGTCTGCTGGGTTGTGGTGGCGTGTGTAACAGGGAACGGAGGTACGACTACAATATCCAAGCCTGACTCAACATGTGCAGCCCAAACTGGACATCTTCTCTTGTAGCAGAAGTTATTCTTCTAACAACAAGGCATCTGATAATGACATATCCCCCGACCCCAACCTATTTCAAAGAACATGTCATCTGACAGTTACTTGATGTTTTTTTAGACTATGTTCGAATCGCTTCCTTGGAAATCATGATAAATGCCAAGTGACAGTAAACAGCAAAAGCACAGGAACCCGATTATAATACTGTAGGTTAAACATAGACCATAGATATACACTCACGTCATATATATTAATAGAGTAAAGGGGCAGCAGCTGCCATATTGGATTGTCGTGCCGGCATAGACTCGCTCCGATTTCAGGCTGAAATGTACGCTAAGAATTCGGTGACATTCGAAACTATGCACACGTACCTCTCAATTATACATGTCCCCGCACATCCTGCCCGATTTCCACGACATAACACCCATTTTATTAACTCTAATACGTCCTCAAACTCGAAAATCAAACAAAACACCTCTGGGGTGAACGTTTTCCCGGCACGACAATCCAGTAGCTTCAGATTATTATATCTTTCAATTTTGGTCGAAAAATATTTAACGGTATTTGAGTTATGCCCCGGAAACAAAACGAACGGACAGACAGAGAGACGAGGCGTCGACTATATCCCCCCGCATTACATGCCTGGGGGATAAAAAGGAACAAAACGCAACACCATTAGGCCTTATTGTCTAGTATGCCTGATTTTGTTTCAACGTCCTTGCCCAAGCTTCCTACCACACCGCAGCCACATTAACCCTTTATGTTGACACAGCAGACCTTCAAAAGGTGTTGATAGAAGATAGCTTGATCAAAAGGTTATGTAGAACTACAAAAATGATTAAACGTAAAGCCAAATCTTGACAAATTTGGAAACAAAAGTAGATTCTCAGAGCATCATTTGGTCAGCATTAATAAGGATAGAAACACCTTTACTTTTAAATCTCCAGAACTGGTCTCCTGAAAGTGATAATAATAATGTTTCAGGTTTTGTGAACACGTTAATGTCATGTACTGGTTTTGTGACTCTAAGCCGTCTGACGTATTGCGCCTATCTCATTCACCCGATGGTGATCATCTACCAATACATGACACACAGGAGCCCCTTCTTCATATCCGACGTCAACATTGTAAGTTATGGGACCCGGAAGAAGGTCACGGCACTTCATGGAACCTTATGTTGACATGTTTAATTGTGTACCTGCATGAACGCGAATAGGTATTACGACACGGTAGTAACTGTGTAGTGATATGTTAATATTCAGTATCGCTTGGGTAACAGTGCCTTTCACGGACAAGGTGATTGCATTGTTACAGTAAAGAAATTGTGCTGCAACCGTTTTTGTTTGGTTTGGTTGTTGTTTATTGCTGCCTTCAGCAATACTGTAGCTGTATGTCAGTGGTCTGTAAATGAAATAAAATGATTTTCCAGCACGACAATGACCCGAAACATCGTTCAAAGCATTCTCAAGCATGGTTTCGGGCCCAAAATATGACATTATTTGATTCTTCAACCTATAGCCCTGACCTAAATCCAGGAGGGGATTTATGAAGGAAAGTGTCAATAAGAAAAATCTGACAAATATTGCTGAAATGAAAGAAGAGGTGGCCCGATATTGGGACAGCGTGGACCACGACTTTCTTACTCCCTTGATCAATAGATTGCGCCGCCGCATTGAATCGTGCACAGTTGCCCATAGTGACTTGACAAAATACTAACTGTTCACCTGTATTTGATCTGGAGTTAAGTTCTGCTAAGATTCACATTTAAAACGTGAGTAATGAGTGAAAAAGTAAAAGATTACAATCTTTAAATTCTCAATAATTTCTGTTTATACTATATGACTGAAAATAAAGCAAGACACATGCCTTCCCGAAGAAGGCAAGCTAACGGTAGAACCCGCCATTCTTGCAACTTGCATAATATATAAGGAATAAAAGTTAACATTTCCACAACGTCACTTCTTAGTTTTGAAATAGACTGGCGCTCAACTTTTTATTCTCGGCCTATCTAACTGTTTGCTGTGTGTCGTGTCAAGAAATAGTCGTGTACAAAACCGTACGTATTTTCGTTTCAGGTGTGCAACTTTCTCGGATTTCTCGTGATCACCTACGGCCTATCCTTTGTTGTGTCCCTTGTGTTCGAAGCACCGATGATGGGCTTGGAGAAAGCAGTGTTTAGGCGTGAACGACGCAACTGAACTGAAGACATCATTCGTGAACAGTTACTAGGAGTTCATTTATGCATGTACATTTGAGTTACTGGTGAATTGTAATTGCCACATTGTCTTTCAAAATGTCACCTTATGCTTAAGGTTTTTCGAAACTGTTTTACACAGTATCACAAAATTTAATGCTTTACTGTGAATGAACATTGTGAGAATCATTTTCTTCAAACATTTTGCTGTTCATGTTAATGCTTATTGTGATGAACAAAGCGAATCTGTAATGTTTGTGAGAGTTTATTGAAAGGAGGATGTTCAGGGTCAGTAAGGGCGGCACCTAACGTTTGAATGCTTTGAATGATTAGCAGGTTGTTCTGGGTCAGTAAGAGCGGTACTTAACGTTTTAACGAACAGCGGGTTGTTCTGGGTCGGTAAGAGCAGTACTTAACGTTTTAACGAACAGCGGGTTGTTCTGGGTCAGTAAGAGCAGTACTTAACGTTTTAACGAACAGTGGGTTGTTCTGGGTCGGTAAGAGCAGTACTTAACGTTTTAACGAACAGCGGGTTGTTCTGGGTCAGTAAGAGCAGTACTTAACGTTTTAACGAACAGCGGGTTGTTCTGGGTCGGTAAGAGCGGTACTCATTTGGTTGAACAGGTGGCTAAGCAATACCGTGAACCATCTTGTGCCGAACCTATGAATATCTCGAAGACAAAGCTTGGTTCCGTATTCCATTTTAGTTATGGTATGTCGAAAGTGCAGTTCTACAATGCGTTTTGACTGTATTTACTAATTGATTCTATCAAATACATAATACGTCGTTGTACTTTCTCACAGCATGTTCGTTATACGGCATGACCGGCAATGTCATCTACAATTAAGTTGTTCACTGTTCACGAGTCATCAGTGAACATTGCATTTATCTTACCGAACACATCAGTGATAATTGTGAACTGCTTGAAACACGGTACCGATTCTTCACGATCGCTAGAATTTACAGACAAGAAAAACTGATTTAGTGTTGTCTCCCTTCCACCGATTTGCATTCGCAACACATCGGTAATTCCTGTACATCATGCGAGATTCAATGATACTCGTGATACTACCACGAAGTACTAACAGGGTGCGGCATTCCCAGCGGGATACATTGAAAAGTTACTCGCTTGTAAGCGAGGTACATTGATAATAATAGAAAAGCGTTCAGCCAATCATAAAGCGACATTAATATGTGAGGTAAGACGAATGTGGAAGTTGCCTCATCTTAACGACGAATGTTGATATTCCAGATACTTGCTTTGTTGTTCAAAATATTATGTTCTTGATGAAATTGGCATCAACATTGATATGTTTTGTATATAGTGAATGTTCTTAATAAAATATATATTTTACAAATATGGAGTGACTCATAAACGGTTTTCTAAATAGTGTTTCAACAGACAAAGGGTACTATTCAACTTTAATCATTCACTGTTACGTTTCAGCTCCTATCAAGTACCGTTACCAACCAAACTTGAATGTAAGAATGAAAGAAGTTGAAACCATCTAAGTAAAACACAGTCAATTATGTCTTAAAAGGAACAGTGGCCTTTCCAGTACGTGTTACGTGTAACACACTATCGTATCCGATCTTGTGAATCAGAACATCACTGTACATACAGTCAAACCACTTCGGCCTCGTAGCCCTGATATTCTGCATAATAGTGTATGTGCCTTCTTATATAAGTGGATTCGTGGAGATCCGGGTCTACACTGGTCTTCAGTAACCCAACTTTGTCGGAAGAGGCGGATAACTAGACTTGGTTAACCCGTAGAACTTGAAGTCAAGGTGCCAACAAGCTGCTTGTTGAATGCATGGTAAATGTAAGAATTATTATAGGAATACATATACTTAACTGCCCTGTACATATCCATGACAACGCTGCCAGTCGCTACATAAAAATAAGTTTCACAAAATGACTTAGTGTGGCAAGACAATAGTCGCAATAAATTTTACCACAGAATAATCATTTAAAACTATGAGAAGTACATTTGCATATTAATAAGCAATTGGAGCTGATTTGTGATTCTGGTAATGGCATCGACAAGCGTTTTGTATTCAATATCAATAACTTCTGCAAGCACCAGTAAAAATGTTCAAGCATAGTCGAATTACGTCAGTTCCTATGCACAGATAGAGAATTCTAACGCTGTCTTTATAGTTTGACGATAGCGCTAGCGAATCCTCATAATTTCCCTTTACCAACAGCGCATTTAAGTCTGAGAATTTTATTCGACGCAGGATAAAACGCTCATAGTTTCATAATACATCGCTATTATTGATTTGCATTACAGGGGGATTAGCTCAGTAGTTATAACAGTGAAACAATTGCAACGTGCAGTACGTGATGAGTGTTAACTTTCATCAACCCTACTTGGTTCTCGGTGTTATGCTGATATGGTGGTATCCTGGCTCGATGGTACGGTGGTATCCTGGTTCGATGGTATACTTTTATTTTTATATCCCGTTACGGTAGTATCCTAGTATGCTGGTATCCTAATATGGTGATACGCTGTTACGGTGATATGCTTGTGTGTTGGTATCCTATTATATGATGGTATGACGATATCTAGGGAAGGTGGTCTGTATTACAAGTATTCACACATTAGAACGAAGCGGCACTTCGTCAGACGTTTATTTGATTAGTTGCCATATACAGTGGACGGTGTATGCACACCAGCTTTTACGTCTATACTCCCATCAACGAATAAGATATCTGTGAATTTACCGGAGATCAGTTCCTGTTCGCCTGAATGCAGAATATCTCAAAACGAGTTGTTACTTCCTGCACGAATGGCCGGTAAGGTTCAAACAAGCTAGCTGACTTCTTCATTTTCGATAGTTGCATAAGGTCTTTCAATTTTGCATAAAGAAGACATCTGTTTGGGGAGAATCATTTGTTAAAAGATGTATTGTCAACAATAAGGAAATCGAAAAGTAGTAAGCACTCTTTGTATGGAGATACGTTTTCGGCAGTTTTACTTCATAGCCACCTTCCTGTACGATAACGCAGAATGTCTTTTTTAACCCAAAATCATTCGCTCATTAGCCTACACATGATACAGTTAGATTATATTCCAAGATATTAGTCATCCCTCCCTTCGTCACTATCGTGTATATCTAACCGAGTACAGGTAAGTGCATATCGGCGACTGAGGGAGGCAGGGTCGCCCAGATTTTAAGGCTCTCGTCATTCAAAGTTGGTCGATCGGCTTCATTTCAGGTTTCCGTGGAAAAAAACATATTAATGCATTCTTTTACTTATCAGTAGAACGACTGTAAGTTAGGTGACATAACCAGTCGCACCAATTAAATCGGGAAATGAACCCGGTCAACAGACAACGAAAAACGTAGTGATTTGGCAGGGGTCAAACC
This sequence comes from Haliotis asinina, assembly GCF_037392515.1. Lineage (NCBI taxonomy): Eukaryota > Metazoa > Mollusca > Gastropoda > Lepetellida > Haliotidae > Haliotis > Haliotis asinina. The sequence goes on from NC_090281.1 coordinate 48,643,224, forward strand.
CCGGAAACCACACCGTTCTCCAACTTTCTACTGCACCATTCTACCCCCCTCAAAGTATATAAACATGCCTTCCTATGTTGACCTAGCGGCATTCAGATGACAGTCAGACGAAGAAGGGATGTGTCACTGCTCTTGCACAACTGGTTATCAATTTTATTGTGGACAGCTTATCACTACGTTTGTCCTACATGGAGAGATAAATAACATATAGCACGGGCACAGCACTGATTCGTACACATATATCATCATCGCTTAGGCATATTAACTCCCACCTCGAGTGAATGTTTCATTTGGCTGTGTCTACGCAGATATTGTTTGCTGACTGTGAACTTGTGGCAAAAGGGACACACTCCATAAACAGGTTGTTGTTGTTTCAGCCACTATGTTGAAACTGCTGCTGTTAGTGACCTTTCTTTGCTGCGTAGGTACGTTATTGGGTCAAGAGGATGCGTATCTTGACATAGAACAGAACCACAGACGGTTAAAGGAGAATTTTGAGTCTCGACGTGTTGTAAACATAGTCATAGATACTGTATCAAAGAAATTGTTTAGTATCGGAGAAAGTGTAGACAGGAAAAGCGAGGCGATTCAGAGAGGAGAGATCGATGGCGAGGCTGAAAGTGATGCAGTTTTCGACAATCCCCAGGGGGATGGAAATCTCCGCCAGATGCTAGGGAGTCTTCAGGACACACGAGATGTATGTATCAACCATACCCAGCAAGTGATCACTGCCGTTATGGAAAACAAAGACTGGGCTCTACAGAGTAAGTATATTTCATCCAGATGTGACAACTGTAGCTACAAGCAAACTCTTGCATTCAATATTGAATATGTGCATTTCATTGAGGAACACCTGCCTAAGAAATCGTTGTAAGAGTCCTGCCCAAAGGTGTTGAGCCCAAAGCATCACTTGGGGAAACTGGTACGTCACAGTGTACACAGTGGGGATCCACTCACATAGTCGCGGGTACCTCACGAACTAAGTCGGAGATGGTCCCAAGCGGGTTTCGTTGACGGGAACACAGGGCATGACCTGAACTAAGAGGTCATGATGACCTACCGCAATATCATCACTTCACGTACAGTTCGCAACACATTCTACCCATCTGACCTGTTTTCCTATTGGTTAGGAATGTCTCTTTATTACTCACTCACTATCACTGTTTACTACTTTTACAATGTTATTGTCCGAACTACTTGCACTCGGTGACCTGGCCAAAGTAACGTGATCAAAACAACATATCGGCTGTCATTCACAATTAACACATTTTTTGCATGGCTACATCTGCGTACATAATTTTATATAATGAAGTAAGGTCTGTGAGTTACAAAAGAAACGTTTTCGAGTGACAATATGAAAAACAAAACAAGATATCGAGCAGACAATGCAGTATCGATCAACCAAACTGGCTCACGAAATTACAGTAAATGATTACGTGAAAGTTGATGGTCAGTTTACAGGAAGTGTCCAGTCCATTATTCAGTTTCTAGGTACCTTCAATATGTACAACATCAAACTTGACGATGGCAAAATAGAACATGCTGCAAGATACCGAATACAGGTAATTCCTGAAACTGCACACAATGACTTGCTTGACTTCGATGTCGACGAACTTTTCAATGATGATTTTTTTTTCATTTTGTCCCCACAACGAAAGAATACCCTACGCCTCTCTACAGTGATTACATTGAAGTAGCTGACTTTTTACCCCCAAAAATCAAAATGAGAATACTTCGAGGAAAACGCTCTATGAACTGAAAATTGTTTAGATTCACGGTCGAACAAGGCGATTTTCGCCAAGTTCATGAAATATCCCCAGATGAACTGCGTAGACTAGTGTGTACATTTATCACGTGAAAAGGAGGCTGGCTTTGGTTATGAACCATCAAGCCTGAGGAGCATAATCAGCAGCGTTCATCGACACCTTAAGGCTAAATTCTAGGGTAAAAGTATATTTTCTGATCCTAAGTTTCCCACAGTAAGGGATGTACTTCAAACAAAACAAAAACAATAAGGGTTGAGTAACGTACCTAAACGTGCACAATCCATTAATCAGAATTATACTGACACATTATGGAAATCCATTGAAATCGGCCCACATATCCAGAATCCATACTGAACACTCTTTGGTAGCTGAACACAACACGTTTTCGTTTGCGAAGCGTAATTCCTCTACATGTTTCAAATGTGGCGCACAGTGCAAATTTAAACACCGTTGCCAAATGCAGTCTCTTGATCCGATCTTTGCAGGGCCGATAAAGAATTCAGAAATTCACGTGAATTTTCGTTCAGCTTAAATCCTGTATCTGTGTGTTTGAATACTTTGAACTCTCTCGTGCGATGTAACTATGCTTTTATGAGGCGATCAGTTGTACATCCATGTGACTTTGAAAGTTTGAAACACATCGCATTCAAAAATAATCCGGTATAGAGTAAAAGTTTGGTATTTACATATTTACACCCTCCTTTTACTTTGAATCTAATTTTTCAGTTGTTTTATTTTTCACGCATTTATTTACTTTGACGGAAGTGAAATGACAGCGGCAGTCATAATCTATCAAGGCGCGTGACGCAGTTGTGCGAGCGTGATACTCTTAGTTCAGAAGTACTTTGCTCCATGTTGTTTTTTTCTGATATCGGGTGAGTAATAAATAAAATACTAAACTCGTGAATGGTATCGCTCGTTAGATACCAAACCATTCACGAGTTTCATAAGTATGGTATAACGTGGCAAATCGTTTAGTATTATCTATATTTGCAGTCAAACACAGCATCGATGAGAATTCAAGCGGTAAGTCTGAGACAGACATGCCCCTGACGATCCCTGATCTTCATCAACCTGTGCGAGACGGGTCAGTCATTCTGACTTGGTTGACGTCGTCATATCCCACGCTGTTCATCACTGAATTCTCTGGTTCAGATCCAGTCAAATACAGATAGAATCCATATAGCTGGAATAATGCTGAGTGTTGTGTTACTCAACAAGCAAACTGAGACAACAGGTGGGAGACTGAAGTTATGAACACTGGTTGAGACAGCTGTATACTTTAATACTGGCTGGTATATATCTACTTCCAGCTAATGTTTTTTAGGATTCGTATAAGCCATGCCCACGATGATAGACTCAAACTTGTCATAAAATCAATACTGATATTTGACCACTGGCATATTTACAGTGCTGGATGCGTTCGGTAAGCCTGGCAGTGGCATTCTCAAGGGAGAACTCAAGTGGCTGGGATCATTTGATGAATGTATTGGAGTCATCACCAATAGGACTGAGGTGGACTTCGGTGCCACGTATTGCAGAGCTCTCTTGCAGCCCCCCAATCAGGTAGACGACCAAACTGTTCAATATTTGATACACAACCGAAGGAAACCAGGTTTTGTCGTCAAATATTACACCATTTCGTGTAAAACAAGTTCAGTAAAACATTAATTCCAAATAATGACTTTGAGGTTAGTGGTCCCAAAACACAGGCGAAAAGGTTTCGTCGAAATGAAAATTACCTTTAGTTTCAGTTGATAAAAGCGTCGCTTGTTTTGGAGCAAATATTGAACAGAAATCATGGTGGAAAATGAGTTATGCCACAAATTCCCTCTCATATGACAGGCAATGTGATACCACTTTAAACTTTATGCTCTTGACGAGCTAAGCATTTCACCACTTACTGAGCATCCATTTGATATTCAAAGCAGCTGGGGACGGACTGTCAGAGACTTAATCTGTTTACCACTCTTCAGGCCCTTGAACTCTGACAAAACATATGTTCTGTTTTAAAATGAAATATCTACACTGTTGCACTGAAGAATACGTGTACACGCCTGACATCGTCTTCACTATCAAGAACTCATTGTTCAAACTGATAGAGCCTGACAAGAAATGATTGTAGAGAGTTCTATAGCTCCAACTCCTCACGATCGAAGACTGTGTCAGCGTCATGTTATATGTTCCACCTGCTTGCTCTGTCCAGAAGGTGAAAAACGAGTTCTAGTTTAGCAGTTCAGAGAGCAGTTGATTATGATTGACGAATCCAATGCATGTGCGAATAGTAGTCTGGATATAGCCCTATCTGAGCACAAGTACAGCTGAACCTCATCTTCACAATACAGTTTTACCTCCGCAGAGTGCTTATTACATCCTAGTGTCTCAGTGCCGACGCCGACCATTCTTGGTCAATCGCTTGATCAGATTCCAGCCAAGGAAGAAGCATCACTCTCAGCTGAGGTGAAGACGCAGAGTTGGACGTTTGTAGTGGCGCCTGGATTATTATCTGGTTAGAGCATACCCACGGGAAGATGATCAAAGATGAGGCCATATAAGAGACAATCGCCGTTTCTCTTTAGAAGAAATTAGGGAACTTTCGGAAGCTCATCCCTGCCTCTGAACAAATGTGCACAGCACTGTCATGCTACTAAATACTGAGCCTCTCTAGTACATGCTACCAGAAGAGACAGAATCTAATTCCATAACACATCAGTCATTACGACTCGGTACATGTGCCTGTGTACATTCAGTTACTGACTGATGACTGGATCGTCCAAGTGAGTACTACACTGGAGCTGAATAAGAGTCTTTTCCTCTGCGGAGCTCTTGTAAGGCAATTCAGCTGATCCACTTGTTCTACACCGGTTTCAAGAAGAATTGCCCTAGTCGGACCTGAATCCCATCTCCCATGCCTGATCCAGAGGTGTCGAGGGTACACGGTCAGGGTAGTTGTCTGGGAAAGACCTCGTAACTTGATCACTCAGAAAATTATGAAGATGCTTGTACAGAAAACAAAGAAATATGTCACTACTGTCCTTGGAAGACTATAATGAAGTGTCTGAAATTATGTTTGATTATAGAGCACTCACCTTAAGAAAAAATGCTGGCTACAAACAACAATAGCGTTTTCCCAAACGGTCTCATCTTTAATATCTGATATGATCAATCCTCTTTTATTGTAAGAATTTTACATGAATACCCCAGTTATTAATCTACAGCTCACAGTAACTTCCCGATTTCTGTTTTACTGCAGACTAGCCTAGTAGACCCCACCCAACTCGCCATCACTCTCGGACTATGCATGCCAGACACCTGCACAGGCCAAGACGTCTCCGCCATTGCCACAGACCGTAAAATATCACCTTTTCCTTCCAAACATTCCAAGGCACAATAAACCATGCCACAAAACTGCCTTAGCGAAGCATCAGCCGTTGCTCTTTCTATAAGTTCGTGTCCTTCATTCTTCCATGCATGAATCATCAACCAAGTCCACCTCCACGGCATTGGTCAGTTCAGTAGCCATTATGGACATGTGGACAATACATATTACAGCTTGTTTCTCTACTTCGCATTCACAGAACAATTCGCCATACTACAGTTCAAGCAAACCTTTGATGCATATTTTGTCGTGTACATCTATGCCCCAATCTAAAAAGTGGCCGAATTAAAATTAAATTTATGGTCTCTTCGCAGTAATTCAGCTATATATTGGCACTAACCATAAAATCAAATTAGACCATCAAATCAAATCGCCCGTTTGTTACGAATTAGGTCTAGCGTTACAAGGTGGGTTTTGGATTTTTACGCTGGTTTAAAATCCAGCAATATCGTGGCTGGGACACCAGAAATGTATTTCTGGAGCGAACTAGCGTTCGGTGTGACTTGAGAACTCTTCAGGCATTCTCTGTCCTGATCCCGGATCAAGTCCACTAGGGTGATCACAGAAATATGTTCCATTATCACTCTTCCATTGCTTCCCGTGAAGATCCGGGTTAGAACTGATCTTCAGCAACCCATGCTTGTCCTAAGACTCGAGTAACGAGATCGGGTTTAGGCTCGCCGACTTGGCTAACAACTCATCGTATCCGTGATGTTCATGTTGTTCGCTGGACTGTCTGGTCGAGAATCGATTTTTTTAGACCCCCGTCACATAGCTGTAATGTTTATGAGTGAGGCGTTAACAACAAATTTCAGGGTCGTTTTACTGCACATAATATTGAATAACGGAAGTAGAATGGATCCTAAATAGTAACATATTCGATCCTTTATTGACTGGACCTTTTTCTACTGTTAGTGCTGATGTCTCAGAACATAGCCCTGCTGGCGAGTGTTACCTGTTATCAGAAGGACTTCCCTCTCGACACGGATGCCATAGTGGCCATGTAAGTTGGGAGACTTCGTCCAATTTCATAAACATCAACGATGTTGTACCCCGGTAGGAAACCTCTGCTTGAAGATCTGAAATCTTTACGTATTTGGTTTACGAACCCGGCCAGCTAGTCTCGAAATGTTCCTAGCCCTACGAACTTCTTAAGCCCATTCTTAACATATTGGCTACGATCAAAGTTACGAATTCTTATAGTTACGAACGTTTTGAGAATAAGGACCCCGGTTAGCGACGAGTATTCCATATTATGGACCGATCCATGCGATACTTTCGGATCTAGTTAGGACTGATTTCTGTATCTATGAAAAAACAAATACAGGCAGTTCAGAATGAAACAAAAGATTTCGTTTGCTTTGTTGGGCGATTCACCTGGGTCACACTTTGACGTAGACCATGGTAACTAAAGTGCTAGTTCCACAGTAGGGTTACTTAATGCATCCAAATAAACAAGAAATGCTGCTCTGTGTGCTTCGAGTTTATGGGTGAAGTATACCATTATGTTTCGTAGTATAATAACTTAGAAGCTGACCATTTAAAAACATATCTACCATGGCTACATGAAATGCTTGAATTCGATTGGTCAATCGATACAATCAGACGGTATCAATTTGGATTGAAAATGCGTCTGATTTCACGGGGCACGTATACAACACTGCCGCGCTATTTCAACTTGACCAGCGACATGGCTAATATCATGGATATGGAGGAAGAGAGTCTATGTTTCTCTATTTCTATGCTAATATCAACACAGCAGACTTGATGTAAATGCGTACAAGACATTTATTAAAATTCGGAAAAACGCAATTAAGTGATTTGGGCTTCCGCGAATATAAGGGAAACTCACTATCATATTACCTTCTATTATAAAAATATTCTCAATTACAATACACAGTCCCCAACACAAGCAAACAATATCTAACTTATAAATCAAAAAGTCGTGTAAAAAGACATCCCTATCTATACAAAAAAATAGAGAAAGCCGTGAGTAAACATTTATATTTTATGGTAAATGGTAGATCTATATTTGTTCCCATTTAGAATGGGAAATACACAAGATAACGGTCAGGTGATACACCGAATTTATGCCATTTATAGATCTACTCCATCATGTCCTGTTGCATCGTGCAAAATTAGATGTCTGAAGTTGAACCACCAGATATCTGCTCTCTGCTAGCCTCAAGACAAGGCCGTCACTGCTAGAGATCTATCTTCGTAACACTTTGGGAAAAGCTGGCCATAATCCAGCCCCAATTGATGAAAACAATGTTCCAGGGTATCCAAAGTTAGTAGCATGAACACAAAACAGCACTGTCGCTCTTCCGTCACATCGGAGTGGAGACACGTACGTGAAGGCATGAACGACACTCGCCGGTCATAAAAATCAACGCTCTTTTATAAGTTACAGACCGTAGGTCGATCAAAAAAGGATCTGTTCTTCGATTCTGCGGGGTTCAGATTCAACAGCCAGTCAAGTATTTTCCACTGTCACTTCAAATGTCAACCTTTCTCAAAATGTAAACACCATCTCGTCCGCCATTTCTAACTGTCGTGCTGTCAACAACTACATCAAATAAAGTAAGTAGGTCAGACGATTCCATTGTGTAACTGGGGTGATTGCGTAACACACAAAACAATAGGCTGGTTTTCGGTCGTGTAGAGTTGGAATTATATAAGTCAAGCTCTTTGGTATTACGTTATTGCATTGTTTTGTTTGGACAGAATATTTTGTATGTCGCAAATGTTGAAAAAAAATACCGACGGCACCTACGGCAGACATGTTCAATTCGCCTCTCGTGCCATGCCGGTGTACGCAGTGCGGAAGGAAGAAGTCCGTTTTGAAATCGGTTATGGTAGAATGGAGATAAACGTACTGTGTTGGGAAATTAGATTAATGTTATGCAGAGAACAAAGCGAAGCGTTCGGTTCCAAATGAAATTAAAACACTATCAATTCTGCATAACATTCATCTAATTTCCCAAAACAGTACGTTTTTTCTACTAAGTATATTATATTTAAATCAAGAATTCTATTAATAATATTCATATTACGCATTATATGAATAATATTCATATTACGCATTTTGTGATGTTCACACCATTTATCATGGGAAATTAGATCAATATTATGCAGACGACCTAAGTGTTCGGTTCCAAATTATATTCAGAGACTATCAATTCTGCATAACATTCATCTAATTTACCAACACAGTACGTTTATCGCCTAAGTACATTATATCCATATAAGGAATTTTATTAATAATATTCATATCAGGCATTTACAAATAATAAATAATAAGGACATTGTTCACAATGCAATATATGAACAATGTTCCCCGTGTTTTCCAAAGAACAATACTCATATTAAGTCTAAAAAACAGCAAATACATGTATGAATATGAATTGTGATTAACTGTATGATTTTGGTTCATTTCAGTGTCATTTGTTCAGTATTTGGTTTGTTGGTCATTCTTGGAACAGGATATGACGTCATATTCCTGCAAATGCGCAAAGGTGATTCTTTTAAGACGAGTGATAAATCCACCGGAGCGGCGGCACTAGGTAATGGCAAAGAAATATCTGACTCTGAAAAGGTCCCACTGCTGTCGGAATCAACTTCTGTGAGCATTGAAGATGCTCAGACGGTACAAGAAAATGTACAGGACCGTCTGCCCGACCAACGACAAACCACCAGTAAACCACAAGACCAAAAATCGGGTAATAATTTGGAACTTTGTCACATGTCATCGGTTGCCAATTGCGCAGATCGATGCTCATGTTGTTGATCACTGGATTGTCTTGTCCAGACTCGATTATTTACAGACTGCCGCCATATAGCTGGAATATTGCTGAGTGCGACGTAGAACTAAACTCACTCACTCACTCACTCCACATTCGAATATTTACTCATTGGTGTCCTATAGCTGGAATATTGCTGAGTGCGGTATTATATCACCCATGATCATAACTCTTTCAACCTTTCCTCAAGAACTATCTGCAGGACTCTGATATAATCTGTTTACCGAACCAGTAATGTAGACAATGGGGGTTCTGGGCCGCAGAGCAAAATTGCCTGCAAATTTGCAGGGAAAATCAAAGGTACACCACATCTGAGGCTAGTTATACGACTACTTTCTGTCTGCAAAAACCTTTCACATATAAGTTTACAGAGGTATAGGTGTATGCACGTATTCATGTAGGGGGTGTGGTGCTTTACCCCACTGGGTGTACCTCCAATTTAAAATATGAAAAGTACAGGGTATAAAAAATGCCCGGAACCAAACTCTCACAGGAAGCTTATACTGAGGTCAGATCAGGTAATTTATCCGTTCGGGAAGCGAAGAAAAAATATCACATATCACAAGCTAGACATATGAAACTTCAAGGGGGCTCGGATGAAGGGGGCTTCCTCTCACTGCCCCCCACGAGGACCACTTTTGAAGTAGAAAAAATGAAGGCGTTTCACGTGTATTTCTCTCTGACCGCAAGAAACAAATTCTGGTGCAATCAGGATACATCTTCTACGAACGATACTAAATTCCCCCATTGTCTTTACTACTGAACCACCTCCCGGTCTGTAGTTGTAGAGACTGTTAGCATTCTCTGTCTAAAGAACCATCTCGCAGTCTGTGGTTTAAGAGGTTGTTAGTATTCTCTGTATTCTCTTTCTGCAGAACGGCCTCATGGAATCGGTGTCAAACTGCTGTTGTCATTCTCTGCCTACACAAATGGAGCCAAGCTTCTAGATACAAGACAAGCCACTGGGAGCCTGACAGCTGTACACGGGATCCGCTTTCTCAGCATGACATGGGTTGTTCTGGGACATGCTTTCTCCAGTCTTCTTACCATGGGGTGTAAGTGTTGAATCATTTCAAACTCGGCCAAATGCATATTACTTTCATTAATATTTTGACACCATGAATCGCAATGAACAGCTTTTATTTGGTAACCACACTTGTCTTAAGATTCTTTTTGATACAATAAGAATATTATGAACCTTTCTGAAAATGCACAATTAAATCGGTTGGTTGGTTGTTCAATGCTACACTCTAGCTATATGGGCGAGGTCTGTAATAAAGGATTCCTGAGAAGACAATCCTTTATTTTTTGGTTCTCTGCAAATTATAGCCATATGTATGTCTTACAAATATGCACGTTGCCAAATATTTTAATATACTTAGAATATCAACTTCCAGCCTGATATATTCAATTAAGTCTCTGTTACATAGATATATTTCTTTCTGTTATGAACTTGCTTTCGTAAAATAGATTCAGTGTGTGAATCTCTGGTGTCCCTGTCATGGTATTAATGGAATATTGATAAAAACGGCTTAGAACCCAACTCACTCACTTTCATAAAAACAATATACCGTTTCAGCTAATGTTGCCCCCTTTCTCCAAGAGAGTGTCAGCAGGTGGACCTTCCACACAATCGTCAATGCTCTTGTATCAGTGGATACATTCTTCACATTAAGGTAAGTGGCGATGAGATAGTCCAGTACTCAAACCGTCTGGTCGTCACTCCGAAGACCCTGGTTCGATTCCCCACATGGGTAAACTGTGTGAAACGCGCTCCTGGTGTCCACCACCGTGATATTGTTAAAAGCTACGTAAAACCTCAGTCACTCATTAAGGTAAAAGTACAATCCATACGATCACTACATCAGATTTATGAGCGACATTTAGGTGTTACCATCTCATGTGTGTATGGCGGGTGTTACCAATGGGCAGGATGCGTTCACCTCTTCACGAACACAAGGTTTTGTCGCTTTTGGCCTGTCAAGAGGCATATTTAAATATTGTCTAGTAGGATTAAACAATAGTGAACAAGAAAACGTTTCACATGTATTTTGTGAGCGTCCCTCCGAAAACTGATTGTTTGTTTTCTTGACTAGTGGGCTGCTTGTCGCCTATCTGGCCATGAAGGAGCTAAAGAAAGGCCGAGGAAAGCTAAACTGGGCCATGTTCTACTTCCACAGATTCTGGAGGTAGGTGTAACCCCAACAGTTGTTGTACAGAACATTTCCATGAAAATTCTGAAAAAAATAGCTTCAAATATGACTTTACCCCTTTGGTACATATCAAGGAAAGTTGGTATGGTAGCCGTGTGGTCACGCTGAATCCCTGGGATTGACTCCCTACAAGGGTAAAATGCGTGAAGCCCATTTCTAGAGTTCCTACCTTGATATTGCTGGAATATTACTAAAAGCGGCGTAACACCATTCTCACTAATTCACTCGATATATCACAAAATGTGCATGAATGGAAGTTTCACATTCTGTGGAAGCTTTTGTCTTGATATATGTTTTGATATCTATCGTCTTTCGAGACTGCATTAGCAATACTCACAACTCATTCAATCAATGAGGTGAAGGCATATGCACTTTTAGCTCTGAACTCCAGATTTTTTTACATGAGATTTGTACTCGGCCCGAGTTTATCTTGAATCTGGATATTCTGGAGCTAGTCTGAAACTTGCATTCCAAGATAGGTGAAGGCCTGATCTTCCACAAGATGCTCAATAACTCCTCTCCCTTATAACTTGACCAATCCATCATTAGTTACCTTGCCACGTTTCATATGAAGAGCATTACATTTGTCGAGTCTAAATGTCATGCCAACATCATTAGAAAAGGAGACAATGAAAACATGTTCTTTCAATTTGGTATTTCCTTTACAAAACAGCTCGATGTTATCCATGTAGAGGAGATGAATAAGCGGTGTTGGGGATCTGTGCTGAGGAGGTCCGGGATGGTTACCCTCCTCGCTGTTGAGCAGAAAACTCAATGGATTTAGAGATAGGCAAAAAAGCAAAGGACTGAAGGAGTTCCCCCTGGAAAAGTCCCCTTCTGATAGGAATAGATTCCGAAGTCTGCACCTGCCCTTGCGGGTACATCTCAAGTTGAGTCGACCAGCAACTCGAGTAAATCAAGTAGTTGCCCACGGAGGTCAATACACCAAAGAGACTTCAGAAATCTATTCGAAAGGGATAGAGTCGTATGCCATTTTGTAGTCAATCCAGCACATGGAGTGGTTGCGGTGATACGTTTTAGCCTCAAAATCGTTTTTTTTTTTTGTACAAGACGTTGATCCTTGCATCCCCCAAATCCCTTTCTCGCCCCCTTCCCCTTCTGTAAATAATGTCATCGCAAGAGCAGTATGACGATACGAGGTTTGTCAAACACCCTGCAAATAGTTTGTATTGAGTATTCAAACATGTAACAGGGCGGAGGTTTTGGGGATCAGTCAAGTCTCCATTCTTGGGAAGGAGTATTGTGACACCTTTGCAGAACCATGAGGAACATCACATGCGTCCACGAGAGAGCTGAAACAGCGATGTAATGGTGTAACAGACACAGGGAAACGCTTTTTTGGTATGGGTTGCGAATGCCATCAGGCCCTGAAGCTGTACTAGAGTTGGACTTTTTGATAACTTTCCTCAGGCAATCTAGTGAGATGTAGAAGACAAACGACCTAGTTATTTTCTCATGCATTGCATGGTCATAATTTCTCACCAATGGTGCTTCAACGTTAAAGTTGCCGGGAATAGACCTCACTGTTTCCAGAACCTTTCATTGGCATCCATGGGAGGTCGCTTATCTTGCTCACCACCACAGTTGCCTGTAGATTTGTTTTTCATTTTTACCAAAGAGTCTATTTTGTTTGATGAAAGAATTATTATTATTGTGTTGTTGTTGCTGCTGCTGTTGTTGTTGATGATGATGTTGTTATAGGCTGACTCCAGTTTACATGCTGATGCTGATGTTTTCCACGTGCTTATTCCACTATCTCGGAGATGGACCTATCTGGTCACAGACGGGTATGCAGAAGCAGCAATGCAGAGACAATTGGTGGACGAACCTTCTTTACATCAATAACCTCGTCAACAAGGACGAAATGGTACTTACCACAGCATTACTTATACACAGCCATATATTCTGAACAGCAAAAGAAACGCAATCTTCGAAAAAATGAAATCTCATGAAAGTATGGGTTCATGTTTGTGTCTTCTATTTAAAAACTTAACAGAGTTGCGTTTCCTTGGATGTTCAGAAAACATTATCAAAGACCAGCTCTGTGTAATGCGATATGTTCCACTAGCCAGTTCATAAAAGCAAGAACGGCCTTCATGAAACACTCACGTTAGGCTAATACAGACAGTTGGAACAGGGTGCGTAAACGTAACATGCTAGGGAGTATGGCTGATCTGGTGCGGAATTTGTTTTGTTTGTTTATTGTATTCGTGACTAACGATATTTACATCATGACAAGTGCATGTATTTAAGTACATCCTTACGCTTAGCAGTGATGCATCATTAGGGTTAACTGTGTCCTCAGTTCACAGGCTGAAAAATAGACGAGTGTATTATTCGGGTACATTCTGCTACGAAACTTTGTCCAGTCCGACATTTCGCCCAAAACGGTAGTCGGAGTACACATGATTGGGTAGACTGTCGGTTTTACACGAAGTCATGAAGTGACGGCCTGTCCTCGGGCGTACTTCGGGGTGGGTGTCACATAAGCACTATGTATTATGTTGATATATTGGTATCCACCGTGTTTACATAGAAATACTGGCAAACAAGGGTAAGTTGAGCACCGACAACTGACCAGTGTTAGCATGTATGATTGCCGCCCGCTTGCGCTTGTCATTGTAAGCGAAAGGGCTCCCTGTTGTCATAGATCAAGTATAGTGTGTATTACCGACTTGCAACACCGACTATGTGAGAGTCTAATGAGCAAGACGTGTGCAACTGCCTGAGGTAGCTATTTCATGGTCATGCACTGCACATGCACTAGCCTACATATGCTCTACCTTTCACAAACCAAATGAGTTTGCTCACTGCCATGCACCGACTACTTCTCGTAAAAGCGTTTTCTGCACCGGTCCAACCTATCCTTGTTTGCCAGTAGTAAAAGGCAAATGGCATGATTGCTTATGATAACTGACCACTCTAATCTTACAGTGTTTACTGTGGAGTTGGTACCTGGCAAACGATATGCAGTTCTTCGTCTTGACTCCTCTCATTCTCATTCCCCTCTTCTAGTAAGTAGATATCTCTTTTGCTACTCAACTAATGTTTGGGTCACTGAACAAACGTGTTACGAACTCTGAACTTAGCATGAGCATCGACCTACACAGTTGGATACGATGGAATGTCTCAGACAGGTTAACCAGCCTGACCGCGCGATCCCGACTGTCGCCTCATCCGACAAACATGTGTTGCTGAAGTTCAATTCTAAGCCGGATCTTATCGGGTTTTTAAAGGAAGATATTCCTTGGTATCATAATTGTTTGTGTGACAACATTTCTTGTCAGACTTAGCAATGAAACCTAGGCTGTTCTGTTGAACGAGGCTCAGCTTTCAAATATATCTGGGTTGTAACTGTCTCTTATTTTGTTTATGGGCACATATTTGGCGTCGATTTAGGGCATAACCCTATACACGTAATTCACGGTTGGTAATTTATATGGTGCGTATTTCTTTTACGAAATTACTTTTGCACACACCTCATGTTAAGGATACGTACGATATTTACTACGATTATTCATTCGTGTGATACACATTTCAGTGTTTAATTCGATTGATACGGGATTCCCTTGTGTGTGAATAATATCATACGCATTTCAGAGTTTGTAGTCTGCATTGTAGGTACACCACGGTTTGTATGATAGTCAAATACAGTTAAAGTAGTAGTTGGGTATAAGCTGTTTTGTTCGTCTCCTACAACCCACGCTATGCAGGATGAACTCATCAATAACCCATAATCGTCGTATTTGCAGACTAATGGGGATTACTCGTGGGCTGTCATGGAGTGAACATGCTTTCAGCCACTGGGTTTCGTTGGTTGATATGGAATACTCATGCTTTCAGCCATTGGGTTTCGTTGTTAGTCATGGAGTGCTCATGCTTCGAGCCATTGGTTTCCGTTGGTTGTGATAGTGTGCTTATGCTTTCAGCTACTGTTTTCCTTGGTTGTCATGGAGTAATCATGCTTTCAGCCACTGGCTTGTTAGACCCAGACACAGCGTGGACAAAGTGGCATACTGACGGTGACTTGAAACAACAACTCTTTCTTCCTTATTTCCAGTTCGGAGATGCTCGGTATGATTGTGATCGGCGTATTCCTTGCTGCTACTCTCACGACTGCTGGATTGATATCAAGGCTTGACAACATACCCGTTGGTACCTTCTACCAGACGGAGGGAAAACAGTAGGTTTTCTGTCTTTCTTCTAGCTGTAAAGTTATCGTCTAACTGATTTATAGTAGCGGACGTTCATATTAACAAACTCGATCATATATGTTTTATGTGGCACTAGTAAAATCTGACTCTAGCACATGTAAGTATCATCGACGAAAATTAAAACAGTTTTCTACGCAGACATGTACCCTTTCTGGAGGTATGAATATATTACGTGGATGAAAGTATAGTCTAGGTAGATATCAGTATATTTTACGTTGATGAAAGCTACTTCTACATAATAGGAGTATATTCTACGTGGATGAAAGATTCTTCTACCTAGGTATGAGAACATTTTACGTGGATGAAAGTACCGTCTACGTAGATATGAGTACATTTTAAGTGGATGAAAGTATCGCCAACGTAGATAGGAGTACATTTTACATGGATGAAAGCACGGTCTACGTAGGTATGAGTACATTTTACATGGATGAAAGTACATTTTACATGGATGAAAGTATCGTCTACGTAGGTATGAGTACATTTTACATGGATGAAAGTACCGTCTACGTAGGTATGAGTACATTTTACATGGATGAAAGTACGGTCTACATAGGTATGAGTACATTTTACATGGATGAAAGTACCGTCTACGTAGGTATGAGTACATTTTACATGGATGAAAGTACCGTCTACGTAGGTATGAGTACATTTTACATGGATGAAAGTACGGTCTACGTAGGTATGAGTACATTTTACATGGATGAAAGTACGGTCTACGTAGGTATGAGTACATTTTACATGGATGAAAGCACGGTCTGCGTAGGTATGAGTACATTTTACATGGATGAAAGTACGGTCTACGTAGGTATGAGTACATTTTACATGGATGAAAGTACCGTCTACGTAGGTATGAGTACATTTTACATGGATGAAAGTACCGCCTACGTAGGTATGAGTACATTTTACATGGATGAAAGTACGGTCTACGTAGGTATGAGTACATTTTACATGGATGAAAGTACCGTCTACGTAGGTATGAGTACATTTTACGTGAATGAAAGTACCGTCTACGTAGGTATGAGTACATTTTACATGGATGAAAGTACGGCCTACGTAGGTATGAGTACATTTTACATGGATGAAAGCACGGTCTACGTAGGTATGAGTACATTTTACATGGATGAAAGTACCGTCTACGTAGGTATGAGTACATTTTACATGGATGAAAGTACCGCCTACGTAGGTATGAGTACATTTTACATGGATGAAAGTACGGTCTACGTAGGTATGAGTACATTTTACATGGATGAAAGTACGGTCTACATAGGTATGAGTACATTTTACATGGATGAAAGTACCGTCTACGTAGGTATGAGTACATTTTACATGGATGAAAGTACCGTCTACGTAGGTATGAGTACATTTTACATGGATGAAAGTACGGTCTACGTAGGTATGAGTACATTTTACATGGATGAAAGTACGGTCTACGTAGGTATGAGTACATTTTACATGGATGAAAGCACGGTCTGCGTAGGTATGAGTACATTTTACATGGATGAAAGTACGGTCTACGTAGGTATGAGTACATTTTACATGGATGAAAGTACCGTCTACGTAGGTATGAGTACATTTTACATGGATGAAAGTACCGCCTACGTAGGTATGAGTACATTTTACATGGATGAAAGTACGGTCTACGTAGGTATGAGTACATTTTACATGGATGAAAGTACCGTCTACGTAGGTATGAGTACATTTTACGTGAATGAAAGTACCGTCTACGTAGGTATGAGTACATTTTACATGGATGAAAGTACGGCCTACGTAGGTATGAGTACATTTTACATGGATGAAAGCACGGTCTACGTAGGTATGAGTACATTTTACATGGATGAAAGTACCGTCTACGTAGGTATGAGTACATTTTACATGGATGAAAGTACCGCCTACGTAGGTATGAGTACATTTTACATGGATGAAAGTACGGTCTACGTAGGTATGAGTACATTTTACATGGATGAAAGTACCGCCTACGTAGATATGAGTACATTTTACATGGATGAAAGCACGGTCTACGTAGGTATGAGTACATTTTACATGGATGAAAGTACCGTCTACGTAGGTATGAGTACATTTTACATGGATGAAAGTACGGTCTACGTAGGTATGAGTACATTTTACATGGATGAAAGTACGGTCTACGTAGGTATGAGTACATTTTACATGGATGAAAGTACCGTCTACGTAGGTATGAGTACATTTTACGTGAATGAAAGTACCGTCTACGTAGGTATGAGTACATTTTACATGGATGAAAGTACGGTCTACGTAGGTATGAGTACATTTTACATGGATGAAAGTACGGTCTACGTAGGTATGAGTACATTTTACATGGATGAAAGTACCGTCTACATAGGTATGAGTACATTTTACATGAATGAAAGTACCGTCTACGTAGGTATGAGTACATTTTACATGGATGAAAGTACGGTCTACGTAGGTATGAGTACATTTTACATGGATGAAAGCACGGTCTACGTAGGTATGAGTACATTTTACATGGATGAAAGTACCGTCTACGTAGGTATGAGTACATTTTACATGGATGAAAGTACCGCCTACGTAGGTATGAGTACACTTTACATGGATGAAAGTACCGCCTACGTAGATATGAGTACATTTTACATGGATGAAAGTACGGTCTACGTAGGTATGAGTACATTTTACATGGATGAAAGTACGGTCTACGTAGGTATGAGTACATTTTACATGGATGAAAGTACCGCCTACGTAGGTATGAGTACATTTTACATGGATGAAAGTACGGTCTACGTAGGTATGAGTACATTTTACATGGATGAAAGTACCGCCTACGTAGGTATGAGTACATTTTACATGGATGAAAGTACGGTCTACGTAGGTATGAGTACATTTTACGTGGATGAAGTCTTCGCCTACGTAGATGAGTACCTTCTGCGTGAATGAAAGTATCGTCTACGTAGGTGTGAGTATATTTTACGTGGATGAAAGATTCTTCTACGTAGATAAAAGTACTATCGAGGTATAAGATATTTTCTTCAGACTGCTGCAATGATACGCCTCATTAGTATTCAGCATAAATTAAATATCTGCACCATTCATTCTAAATCTAACAAAACTGTCCCCTTTTTTCAGGGGCCTTGCCAATTTTGGAGACTACTACATGACTCCCTACTGTCGGATGGGTCCATACCTCATTGGCATAGTCGCCGGATATCTCCTGTACAAAACAAACTGTAAACTCCGCCTAAATAAGGTTAGTCTAAAACTGCAGCTTATCAAGAAAAGCGAAACCAGACAGATTACATGGATGCCAGATAGTGACTGAGTGAGTGAAATTAGGTGTACGCCTTAAGCAATATTCCTGCAATATCACGACGGGGGACACCCTAAAATGGGCTTCACACAATGTACCCATGTGAGGAATCGAACCCGATCTTCGGCATGACGAGCGACCGTTTTGGCCACTAGGCTACACCAACGTCGGCGGCCAGAAAGCCAAATTGATGAATGTACAGATTTTCAACCCGTACCATCAGTAATGGGTATTATGCTATTGAGAGTTATGTTTGTAGAGACTCGTGAAGGTCCGGGTCAGAATATTGGCCTTCAGTAATCTATGCATATCGTAACTGGCGACTAACGGGATCTGATGGTCGGACTCGCTGACTTGGTTTACGCATGTCATCGGTTCCCAGATCGATGTGCGTGCTGTTCACTGGATTGTATTGTCCAGACTCCCTTATTTACAGACCGCCGCCATATTGCTGGTGTTCTGCTGAGTGCGGCGTAAAACTCACTCACTCACTCACTCACTCACTCTGTACAATTCTTACTTAAGAAAGCAGTGTTGGTCGGATGGGCTGTGGCAGCTGCGTCCGCTCTCGCGGTGCTTTATGGGCCGTACGAATCAGCCAATGGGACGCCGATGCCGAGTGACGTTTCAGCATTTTACAACTCGGCTCACAGGACGGTGTGGGGAGCTGCAGTCTGCTGGGTTGTGGTGGCGTGTGCAACAGGGAACGGAGGTAGGACTGCAATATCCTAGCCTGATTCAACATGTATAGCCCAAACTGGACATCTACTTTTGTACTGTATAAATTATATACAGAATATAAGAGTCCTTAAGCCAAGGGGTATTTATCTTTTATTCTGGAATACATATTTTCTAAAATATTGATAAAATTCAGTGCAGGTGCCTTGGCAACATATTGACGCATCTACAAGGAATTGTCATGTATGTTGCTTGTTCTTAGACTGCAACCCGTTACACTTTCTCTCTCTCTATACTAGAACCACAACAGATAATATTTACACTGATCGCTCACGTTGTAAGTAAACGGAACAAAACACCATTAGGCCTGAATTCGCTCTAGCTAAGCTTGTTACCACACTAATGCCACATTAAACCTTTATATTCACACAGAAGACCCTCAGTAGGTGTTGATGAAGAAAGCTTGATCAAAAGGCTACGTAAAACCTTAAAGCCATGTAAATGTAAAGTCATGACAAATTTCGAAACAATTTGTTCAGTATTAATAAGGATAAAAACACCATTCTCTTCATAAACGGGCTAATAGGTTTCCTGAAACTGATAATATGATCATAAGAACATGCAGTTAGACTTTGACCCAATCACTGACCATGTTTCAGGTTTTGTGAACACGTTAATGTCATGGACTGGTTTTGTGACTCTGAGCCGCCTGACGTATTGCGCCTATCTCATTCACCCGATGGTGATCATGTACCAATACATGACACACAGGAGTCCCTTCTTCGTATCCAACGTCAACATTGTAAGTTATGGGGCCCGTGATACCTTAGTACTTCCGGTCACTAACAACGTTTAACACCTTTTCTAATGTTCCCATGGTTATCAGTTGACATTACGGAACAGATAATCCTTGCAGACATAACAAATTTCAGATCTAACCATCCCCAATAAATTAACCAATTATTACGGCTGTGAAATCCAAGCATGATTGTACACTTGTCCCGGTCTAGTGATGTCATAGTGGCGGTTGCGCAGTTTGGAACCAGAACTGTCTGTTGAATATACGCTGGTCACCGGAATAGATCTGGTACCGGAAGTAATTGCAAGTTGGCCCGCGCAAAGCGAGCAGGGAACCAGCTTTGTAAAGGAAGTAGCGATTGCCCATAGAGTCGACCTCCTCAGTCTGTACCAAGCAGCCAGACAACCAACAAAGTATCTTTATGCAGACGGCATGGCCTGTTGTTCCTGTTGAAGCTTGACGTACCCACACAACACCTGGTGTGTTCAGTATAACTTGACGCTGCTACGTCAACATAATCTGTTCCGAAACACGTTTGACGTTTGATATTGTACACGTGCATAGACGCGATTAGATATTAAAACACGGGAGTAATTGTATAGTCATGTGTCAGTATGTGTAAACGTGCCTTCACAGACAAGTCGATTGTATTGTTATTGTGAAAAGAACTGATATTAATGGATAAATGTTCTACGCAAATGAGATACGATAACATGTGTGAACCAAGTCAGCTAGCCTGACAACCTTATCCCGTTCGTTTCCTCTCAGGACAAGCATGGGTTGCTTTAGACCAATTTCAACGCGTATCCCCAGAAGAAACACTCCTATTCCTACAGTGTATGTTATGAGGTAACATAGTGAGTACACAAGTCAGCATCAGATAACTTTTAGGAAGAAAATTAAACAGATTTATGTCTGTAATAACAGGGAGCTTGTGGATGTTACCACATTGAATATAGTCGGCTGGAGATATCAGCTTTGAGTGTGGGGTCTGGAGGGTGTCCTATGTCAAGTACACATCCTTATCTTGAGGCCTGGGTTGACGGTTGTGGGTTAGCTTTGAGACAAGCATGGGTTGCTGAAGACAAATCGTAACCCAGATCTTCATGGGTATATAACACCAGAGAGTAACAACAGATTCCACTCAAAAGCAAAGCGCTGTAAGAATTGCATGGCTATATGACTGAAAATAAGTGAAGACACAGGAACAAGGCAAACTAACGGTAGAACACGCCATTCTAGCATTCTTGGCATCATATATTGTGAACAGAAACTTCAGTGCCACCCGGTATAATTTGCCAATATAGACTGTCTCATAGAAAATCTTTCAGGAAAAAACGACTGTCATAATTTGGATTAGTACTTTTATTCTCAGCGTATCTAACTGTTTGCTGAGTGTCTTGTCAAGAAATAGTCGTGTACAAAACCGTACGTATTTTCGTTTCAGGTGTGCAACTTTCTCGGATTTCTCGTGATCACCTACGGCCTATCCTTTGTTGTGTCCCTTGTGTTCGAAGCACCGATGATGGGCTTGGAGAAAGCAGTGTTTAGGCGTGAACGACGCAACTGAACTAAAGACATCATTCGTGAACAGTTACTAGGAGTTCATTTATGCATGTACATTTGAGTTGTTAGTGAATTGTAATTGCCACATTGTCTTTCAAAATGTCACCTTATGCTTAAGGTTTTTCGAAACTGTTTAACATAATATCACAAATTTTGAGAATCATTTTCTTCAAACATTTTGCTATTCATGTTAATGCTTATCATTTTGCTGAACACAGCGAGTCTTCAGTGTTTGTTAGAGTGGAATTGTCACTAATCATGATGATCTTGGTCAGTAAGAGCGATACTTAATGAACATGGAAATGTTCTGGGTCAGTAAGAGCGGTACTTACCGTTTCAATGAAAAGGAGAATGTTCTAGGTCAGTAAGAGCGTACTTAACTTTTTTTATGAACAAGTGGATGTTTTGTGTCAAGAGACAGATATTCATGTTACTCGTTTGGTTGAACAGGTGGATATTCTAGTGGAAAATAGTGTGGATGCCTTCCTACATAAGTGGACTCATGGAGATCCGAGTTTGCACTGGTCTTCAGCAACCCAAGCTTGTCGTAGGAGGCGACTAACGGGATGATATGGTCAGGCTGGCTGACTTGGTTGACCCATAGAACTTGAAGTCAATGTGCCAAGTTCCTTGGTGACTGCATGGTAAATATAGAAATTACTACAACTGAATGTTACCCCGGAATCATACAGCTGATACGGTTACTGTTATATTGTCGGACACATACAGAAGCTGTGACTATAAGCAAACATTATTAAGGTAAGTCTAAGCTTACACAATGCAACTCTACACAGCGTGTTCCAACATGTTTATTTTTAATAGAAATATATAAAACACGTCCAAAATTGCGAAGCAATCACCATCACAACCATTCTGTACATACCCATAAATATATACACAACAAATAGATCTATATACAATATAAAACATTTTAATGTGGATGAATTTCACTTTAAACAAAAAAGTAAAAAAATAAAGTGAAAATAGGATTGCGAATCCTGATAATTTTACATTCAAAAACTGAACAACTGAACATTTAAAACTCAGAATTTTATTCAACTCCGGGTAAAAGTTATTTAACAAACGATTAGAATTTCAAATCGCAATTATTGATTTGCATTGCAAGGGGGTAAGTTTAGTAGCTGCAACTGTGAAATAAATACACGTGCGGTACATGATGACTGTTTGCTGAACAACTTTCATGCTAGCTTAAAGAAAATTCTTAAATTTACATGTTCATGTGACAAGGTAACATTATGAGGATTCGCAATCTTAATTTCAACTTTTTGTTCAAAGTGAAATTCATAGGTACGTTTTCGGTACAAACAGACTATAGGTATCACAGCATTTACATTAGCTACCATTGGCATTAAGCTGCCAATACAGATCCAAATGTAACGTCTGTCTTGTGTTGCTGCAATGGCTTAGCATGGGAAGATCATGGCTACAATCACATGGCCTGCTGGCCAATGGAAAGGTAGCCTTTAAATTTGAACTGAGCAACACACAACACAGTCAGCACGGCACTGTGACGCGCAATACATCATACGAGAAAAAATATGAAACCTCATAGCTGCATGACAATTCACCACCATAAACAAATCTCCCGCGAATGACAGACAGGCCCCGAACATCACCACCACGAAGGATTGACTGTTCTTCCTAGAGGATATGCACCTTAACAAAATACACACCACAATTAATAGTAGCTTTAGAGTGGAAAGTATCCGTAAATACTCGTCTCTGTACTGCATGACGGACATTGGTATGATGTCAGGGTGATACAACAGTATGCTGGTATGGTGGTGTACTGGTATAGTGGTATGTCGTTATGGTAGTATCCTGGAACGATGGTATGCCGTATGGTGGTATCATGTGCAGTAGTTTGGTGGTATCCCGGTATAATGTTATGGTGGTATCCTCATACGATGATTTGCTAGTATGCTGGTGTCCAGGTATGATGGTATGCGGCATGGTGGTATCATGGATCAAGGTATGTTGGTATGCTGGTAACCTGGCACAATGGTATGCCGATATGGTGGTATCCTGGTACGATGTTATCCAGGTTCAATGATGCTGGTATCCTGGTGCAGTGGTATGTATGCTGGTATGGTGGTAGCATGTACGATGGTATGCTGATGTGTTGGTATGGTGGTATCCCGGTGCGATGGTATGCTGGTATGGCGGTATGGTGATACGCTGGTATCCTGGTACGATGGTATGCTGGCATGGTATCATGAACAGTGGTATGGTGGTATCCCGGTACGATGGTATGGTGGTATCCTGGTACGGTGGTGTGCCGGTATGGTGGTATCTTGGGATGGTGGTCAGTATTACAAGTATACACACATCATGACGAAGTCGCTCTTCTTTGGACTTCTTTGGATCGGTTAGCTGTCATGTCAGTGGACGTTGTATGCACGCCAGTTTTTGCGTCTATACATCCATCAACGCCACCGATATCTGTATATTTATCGGAAATCGGTTCCTGTTCGCATGAATGCAAAATATCTCAAAGCGCCTTGTTGCTTCCTTCATCAATGGGTTAATAACCTGAAACAGAAAAAAACGAAAGTGCGTTCTGATACTCCCAACAAACAATGCATGTTTCTTCCGAGATACTAACAAATATTTCGAGAAAGACAGAAGACATTGTGGTCGTTTTATGATGTAACTTCAGCAAGGACTAAAGGAATAATGACTTTTCTTGTGATGATGTAACTGTTATCTTTTCTAAGGTAATCTTATACACATTGAAGTCAGATAAAAAAAGCCGATAATACTGAAGATCAGAGGACATCTAAAATGAAAGGGTCACGTCAGGAAAACGTTTCGCAAACTCTGAACGACCAATGAAATTACCAACAAGAAGTTGACATTAGCCAATCAGAAAACTGCTTTTCTCGACACAACATCAGGCTTTAATTGGCGACTCTCATTCCAGACGGTTTACTAACATATATACATGCATATTTTCAAAACAGAACAAAACAGCATTCTAAAGTCTTAGTAAACTAAGTCTCAGTATTATTCGTTACATGCCACCACTAGACTGAGTCTAAGAAACCCTCGTAGAAGGTCGCTTTAGGTAACTTTGAGCGACCTTTCACCGTCCAATCAATAGCGAGACCGTTAAATAGATTCAACCAATCAGACAACGGCTACTATCTTGGGATCGGAGGGATTTACAAACTATTCAGGTCACTGACACAGATCTCTCTAAAAACGAAAATCCGCATATAACACAGTTATTTGACCTTCCGTATATATGCTTTTGGCTTTTTCTGTTGACACGGTTACCATTAGCTAATATTTCCGCAAGATGACATCCTTGAATATGGCCAAAAACACTATTTTCGGCGACTGTTTACTCACCGTTGTCATGGTTGTAACGTGCGCCGTGTGCATCACCCGGAAGGGATCGTGCGCTAAATAGCATTCGGAATCGTTCGGGTACGAACCTTTCCAAGATAAAAAGTTCAAAAGGTATGTGCCACTTTGCGCTGATTGGTCAGTCTCAAAGGTTACATGCCGCGACCTCCCATAAGGTTTTGTTTGACTCAGGAGACTCAGTAACGAAAAGTACTGAGGCTAAGTTGACTGCAGCATAAATATCAGACCTATCGGGGAGTAAAATATCCACTGATATGGAACCTGTAAACAACAGGTACCTGACAATGGGGAAGACCCCACTGCCCAATAAGTCCTATTTAAAACATAATCACAATAACATTTTATAGAAACATTATCTTTTCAAATCTTTGTTTTATGCTGTGTCCTTTGAGCCACAGGCAAACTGTAGCGCAAGTGGGGTTGCGCAGCGTGGAGAAAATGACCAGTCTTCATATATGCGAGCGAAGCGAGCAAAGGTTGGCAACACACTTCCCTCGCTTCGGTTCAAAACGTATTTTTCGTGTCAAAATAAAATATCGCCACCATCAAAGGTACACTCCCATTTGCTCACTAGGTTGTGCTCTCCGATTTCCAACACCATATTTCACAATTACTCACGTGAAATATGTTTTATTACTCGCCCTTTGAAGATACTGTATTATTACTCGTCCGTTGAAGATACTGCAGTGTAATATTTTCACTTCAGTATTACACTAGTGTAATACCGCTTGACCTATGACGTCAAAATGGTTCAAAGTAGTGACGTCACAATGCTAATGTTGATGTCGCGATTTTACTAGACCTTGCTTGACTTGAAAGCTGAGAGTCCTCACACTGTAGGCAATTTTGCTGCAGTTTCTGTCAATTTATATTGACGAGTAATAAACAGAATACTAAACTCGCTTCCGTGAAATACCATTTTCATTAAACTCGTTAAAGATTTCGTATCAAACTCGCTTTCGCTCGTCTGATACCAAATCATTAACTCGTTTAATAAAAATGGTATTACACGGAAGCGAGTTTAGTGTCCTCTATTTATTCAATATTTTAAGCGCCACTCGTGGTACATCAGACCGTTCTTCGCCTCCATTACCCCTGCCAGCTTCCGGAAAACAGAAATCTCAGTAAAAAGCGGAGAGATTACACACATGTTCACTCAAAAACTGGACGTCATCACTGATTTCCAGACATCGTTAAAATTTCCACCGACATCTTGCCATTTTGGGCCAAGTAGGATCTGTTTCGCCAAATAATAGACACTGGTTATTTTCTGTCATTGACGTTTCATGTTTACAGTTTATTAATATTATACTTGAAATATAGACACTCTTCTACCCTTAAAAATAATCTGGTACTGCCATAAACGTGAGTATTATTGATAATAAAAGAGAGAGAGAGAGAGAGTGAGAGAGAGGTTACTGGGGTTTCGCCTCATCCGCCACCTTTTGAAACGGCCGCACTGAAGTTAATGTTTTGTACTTGCGAGACGGTTCGACTCCCCACTCTGGTTTCATCGCTATTAGAAAGTGATTCATAACCACAGGATCTTGGATTGTATAATCGTACCTGCTTTAAACAGAGTTATTCTAATGAACAGTGAAGAGCTCTGACACCCACATAAGAGACCCTCGAAGATCTGGGATAGAACTGGTATTCATCTATGCGTGAAAATCCGAGTTAGAATTTGTCTTCATTAGCCCGTGCTTTTCGTGAGAGGTCACTTACGGCATTGTGTAGCTAGGCTCGCTTACTAGGTTGGCACACGTCATCGTTTCCCATTTGTGTAGACAGATGTTCCTGTTGCTATTGCGGATATATGTTCCTGTTGATGATCACTGGGTTGTCTGGTCCAGACTCAATACAAATATTTGCCAATATATGCTTGTCATAAGAGGCGACTAACGGGATTGGGTGGTCAGGCTCGCAAACTTGGCTGTCGCATTTCATCATATCCCAATTACAATGCTCGATGCTCATTATGTCAATCACTCTCTTGTTTGAACCATAATAGAGTATTTCCCGGCTACCACCATATTGCTGGAATATTACTGAGTGCATCATTATACAACAAACAAATAAGTATGTCTTGTGGTTACAGCCTCGTCACGCCGAAGGCCCTGGTTCTGTTCCCACTTGGAGACAATGTGCTGACCATTTCTGGTGCTCTTAATATTCCTGGAATATTGCCTTAAAAGGTGGCGTAAAACATACACACTCACTAACCCTGTCAGCCATAACCAGTTCTGGAAGAGAGCATGTTTATTAGGCTTTATAGTGTAAAATGTTTTGAAAGGGTGAGATTCCCATGGCGTAAGTAGGTCACATGACACCTTAGTAAAGATCAGACGAGACCAGTGGGAAAACAGAGGCGAGGACGAAAAAATGAAGCCATCGTTATGTAACTTTGTGTAGAAAAAGGCCAGCGCCAAGAATATGGAACTTATTTTGCTTGAAGCAAGAGTGCCAAAGTGCCAAGGTCAAACTGCTTGAAGACTGCATGGTAAACATAAGAATTAATACAACGGAATTATATGCTCGAACCATAGAGCTAACTCTGTAACTTATGCTAGACACGTACAGTATCTGTGATAATATGGCAAATAGTTTACATCATACTCAGTACAACTCAACACGGAGTGAGCTTACATCATGCACAATACAACTCTACATGGAATGTGGCAACATGTTTATTTTTACTAAAAAGAAGAATATTCAGCCCATGTTACGAAGCACACACTATCCAGAACTATTCTGTGCATCATCATGAATATCTACTCTGCTACCTGTACACAACCACCACACTATTGTCAACCGTCACATAATGAGAACGAAAGTTTAAAAAATCTTTATAATGAACTAAAAGCAAAACTGCACAGTTGGTTGTGCAGCAAAATAGTACAACTGGCACCAACATAAACATAATGGTTAATACAAAATAATAGGTTTTAAATATATCGGTTTTAATAGTGCCAGCGTGATTGATTATATAAGATACTTAGCTATGTTATTTGATTTTGTTAGAGATTTCGCTACAGCATCCAGAGCCGAGTCATCCATCGTCTGGTCATGTTGAAATTACGAGGCTTCATGCATGACAACTTGATGTATTAGATACAGAGATCAAGACCAGCTTTAAATTTATTTGGGAAAGTGATAAATTAGAACATGCAAAACATTTTATCTGATGATGTCCAAGAACTCAAAGAGTGCGCATTTACGTGCGTTGATAGATACATGTATTATATTGTACAGGCACGTAGTCTAGCTGCATCTGATATGAAGAGAAAACTTAGGAAAAGCAAACATCTGTACATGTAAATGACTGGTTTGGTAAAGAATGCGATTAAAAAAAGAACGCTGTAGATGTCTGAACAAATCTAGAAAACATAAAAATAAGATTATTAGTAAACTATACATAGATAGGAAACGAATACCATTCCGTGTGCAAACGAAACAGCATCGAATGTTCTAACAATGAACAAGCAGTGGAATAATCCCCGACACCAAATTATCAAATCAAAGTCATAAAGTAATGAAAGTGAAAATCGTACTTTAAAATGATGTTAAATGTCAACAAAAACAAACAATGATCAGTCAACCTGTCTTTATTAACCAGTCAACCTGTTTCTGCGGCTGTTCAAGATAAACGTTCAAGATAAGTCACGAAAGTCTTTGAAGAAATTTCAATGAAACGATCTTGAGATATCATGCTGAAATTCCCAAAATGCTGAAAGTTTCAGAGTCGCCGTGACCTTGAAAATCATGCGTAAGTCACCAAAATCGACTACGGCCTGTGCATTTCCCATATAAAGTTTGGTATCTAATATGGACAAAATCCCGCGAATGGTTCTTGAGATATCTCGTTAAAAAAGGTAAACGTTACAGTCCCCTTGTGACCACTAAACCTGTCTGGGACCTTCGCGCTAAACACGCAGCGGTGGATAACAAGCAAAACAGAAACAAGTAAAATGGTTCAAAAAGACTTTGGAATGAGTTAATTGGCACAAATCATTGATTCGATCACTGCAAAATTTGTTTTCGTTCGAAATGGTGAAATATCTGAATGTGAAAATGATGAGAATACCGTAAACTCACACGTAAATTGCAAACTCACAGAACATGTGCTAGACTCGCCAATAACTCAACTTAGATTTATTATTCAACCTGATACTTGAAATAAGAATGGAAAAACAGATATAATAATTCCTTTGCACAAATGTGGCGACTTATGTAACGTTAATAATTATGCGAGATACCAGAGATACCTAAATATTAAAGAAAGAAATTATGGAATCCTCTAAACATAAATGGACTAAGCCCTAAAATGAATAAATCTAAAGACAAATATGTGAGAATGTTAAAACTTGTGTCAGAAATGATAATATAGTATCAGAAACCTTTGACACACAAGATGCTTATATAATGATAGGAATGGACACAAAGACTGGGTGAATGACTAAAACAATTATGATTTTCTACCGGATTTGGAAATATGTGGCATAACCAAGGAATCATTTACTCAAAGACTAAAGGCTAGGCATTTTCAAAACAATATCTATTTGAAGCAAATTGGACACTTACCTAATGTTTAAAAACAATAATTTTATCTAATTCTATCTATCATGTTTAAATTAACAAACTATCGAGTAAGTTATGTGGAAAAGGTAGATATGTAAATATTGATAGAGAACATAGAACTTTTAAATTATGAAATTCAAATGCATTTGAAGGATTTTCTCCTTGTATGCACTATGATATTTTTTCATCCAAACGGGCTTAATTTTTCATTACTATTAAACAGATCAAATCTCCCGTCAGATCTGCCCCTTGTTACAACGGCAAGATCGACGTGTCATGGCCGATAACAAAAGTAGACGCCATTACACAACCGTGGCCAATCAATGAAACAATCTCAGAGGCTACATTTAAATTTGTGTCATGGGACACAGCGTTTACAACATTCGCTACCATCAGCATTAAGCTGCCGCATAATGCCCTGCTGTAACTTGGGCCTCGTGCAGCTGTAATTGCTTGGCATGGGAAGAACGTGGCGACGATCACATGACCAATGAAAAGGTAGCCTTTAACTTGGAACTCGGCAACATGCAACAACATACAACACAGTAAGCACGGCAATACAGCAAGACAAGGAGAGTGACACTTCTCGTTAAATACTATACAGTACATAACACGAGCATAAATTAGAATCACCATCCCAGCATAGTAATTCACTATCATAAACATATCCCCGAAGACGGAGACACCGGTCCCAATCAGTACCAAATCTACGGATTTACTGTTCTTGTTGGAGCACATTTTACACACCACAATTGAAATTCCCTTTATCAAGGTAAGTATTAAGAGATAATAATTGTCATTTTCGTACTTCATGTGGGCAGGGTGCTGGTATGATGGCATGCTGTTTTAGTGGTATCCTGGTTGGCTGGTAGGCTGGTATGGT
The DNA here is from genome assembly GCF_037392515.1 of Haliotis asinina. Classification (NCBI taxonomy): domain Eukaryota; kingdom Metazoa; phylum Mollusca; class Gastropoda; order Lepetellida; family Haliotidae; genus Haliotis; species Haliotis asinina. The sequence continues at coordinate 48,673,815 of NC_090281.1, forward strand.
GTTATCCTGGTACAGTGGTATGCTGTTATAGCAGTAACCTGGTACGGTGGTGGTCTGAATTACAAGCATGCACACATTAAAACGAAGCCGAGCCTGTATTGGACGTTTATGAGATTAGCTGTCATATTCTGAAGGGTGCCGATACAGCGGAATTACGCTAAGTATGCACGCCAGTTTTACGTCTGTATTTCCATAAACGCCGAAAAGATGGGTGGGGCAAAATGGGGTTTAACGTCGTTTGGCATGACGCGGTCAGAGCCCTCCCGACTGACCACTTCCCCACGGAAGCAGCTGCCAAATGTATAGCTAAATTTTCGTGAAATCAGTACCTGTTCGTCTGACAGCAAAATATATCAAGGCGCGTTGTTAATTCCTTCACGAATAGGCTAGTTAAGCTGAAACAGAAAAAAAAGAAGAAATTTTCACTCCCAACAAACAACGATCACCAATACAGAATTAACTGGGAACGTTTACAACTTTCTGGGCAGCACATATTGTTCAATGCCGGGTGTGGCCACATCTAGCATTGATGCAGGCCCGAACCCGGAGTCGAACTTAGCTGAGTCTTGATTAGGGATCCGAAGCCATTCCTTTAGCAGAGCAGCTGCTCGTCAGTGACTGATTTTGGCGTTTCCGAATACGACGTCACAGTTATTCCCATAACATACTCAATTGGGGACAGATCTTGAAAAGCTGGAACTTGTTTTTGTCACCATAGTTCACTCTATGCCTGTTTCGCTTGTTTTTGTCACCATAGTTCACTCTATGCCTGTTTCGCGGTGGCACAGTCCTTGTTCATCTCAATCTTGCACGTCGGTGTTGGCACGTCAACGTCATGCCCTTGAAAGGTTAATCGGCACAGAGACTATGAATGCGGAGTCGTCTGGTCACACTCTGCTGACTAGATGTCCAATACCGTTGGCGCTTGGTCATAAAATACGAAATGCAAGTGCAAATGGTCACAGGGAATATACATATTCTGTTCGAGATATGTGTTTTTAGCTATTTTCAAACGGACTGGTAATTATTTTGACAATTTACAGTCGTTTTATTTTGGTAGCGTTTTCTTTCTGGTTTCTCGGCAAAAGCAAAAGAAATGATGAATTTTCTAGTGATGATGTAATTGTTATCTTTTCTAATGCAATCGTGTATCCTGTCAAAATTACACAACAGTTAGATCAGCCAATCCAAAAAGTCGGTAATGCTGATGATCTGAAATCCGAGGATATCTAAAATGAAGGGGTCACGTCAGAACAACGTTTCGCTATGAAGTGCCAGCTTTTTTGTCTATACTTCAATCAACGCCAAAGACATATATATGAATTTACCCGTAACCAATTCCTTTTCGTCTGACTGCAAAATATCTCAAAGCGCGTTGTTACTTCCTACATGAATGGCACTCTGTTACTCCCAGCAAACAACGCTTTTTTCATGTTATGGACGAGATACTGACAAATTTTACAGTAAAATATTAAGACATTTTGTCGGGAAAGACTGAAGCAGTTATGACAGTTTTTTGATGATGTAATTGTCATTTTTTCTGAGGTAACTGTGTATCTTATCAAAATTACACAATAGTTGGATCAGCCGTATACACATTAAAGGCAGATCCACAAGGTTGATAATGCTGAAGGTATGAAATCCGAGGACATCTAATGTTGGGGTCACCTAAGAACAATGTTTCTCAAACTCTGGCCGACCACTGAAACTCTGACCGGCCAATGAAATTACCAACAGGAAGTTGACACTAGCCAATCAGAAAGCTGCTATTGTCGACATTAGGTCTTATTTGGCGACTTCCATTGCAGGCGATTTACTAACATATATACATGCACATTTCAAAACTGAACAAAACAGCAGTCTGTAATAATATCCAATATATTGTGTCTAATATTGCATGGCAATACGGAATGTAAAAGGTGTCTTCCGTTTAAGTTATATATTTTATTGAAACACTCATGTTTGGAAAACGCACATTCGACTGCCACTGTCCATATTTGTTGAGCAACGCTCTGACTGGTCGGATACCGACGCCCTATTGGTCTGATCAGGGATATTCTACAACAGGGATAGGTCACTGGCTTGCTTTCTTTACCATTTGTACTAATTAACGTGTACCTCGTCATGCTCCAACACCCACAGTGACTTGGCTCGTTCCCAGTGCAACTTCGGTTGTGTTTAACCAGGGAGACTATATAGAGTATATACGTTTTAGATTATCCCTGGTTTAACAGAACTTCAGCCAGTTTATTGTATCAGTCGGAATTTTACAATGAATGAATGAATGAATTATGGTAAGAATTTAGAGCAAGAATTATGGGAATGAATGAACGAAATAAAGAAAAAGAATAGAAGAAAAAAGTACATATGTGAATGAATGAAAGAATAAAGGATACACCGCGGCCTTCCCTCCCAATACATGTTAAAGAACGCAAAAGTATCGCAAGAACACATGTTAACATCAGCTGCCCTTTTAAAAAATCTACTTTGAAACATTTTTGTTTACATTAATAATTTATTCAGGTAGGTTATTGCATGTGGGGAATTGAATGGAAATTAACAAAATGTTAACTTACACTGTCACACTGCCCTCAAAAATAAAGAGTAAAACTCTCACAAAGGGGAACTATAACCCTCAAGCATCAATGGCGAATCAGATCAGATCGGCAACATGTCATATTTTTCACACACCTCAAATACACCCTAACATTTTGTTTTAGGTTATGGAACTATCACTATTACTTGCAAACACATTTGACCTGATGGTATATTCCCCTCATAAGAATTAAAGGTGTATGGGAAAGATGATTTTAAAGTAATAACTAGAAACACTCAAACAACGGCGTTTAGTATTTCAATGGCGAATCAGAGCAGATCGGCAATATGTCACATTTGTCACGCACCTCAAATATACCCTAACATTCTTTTTTAGATTATGAAACTATCACTATTACTTGCAAACACATTTCACCTGATAGTATATTCCCCTCATATGAATTAAAGGTGTATGTGAAAAATGTTTTTGAGGAAGTAACTAGGAATACTCAAACAACGGCGTATAGCATTTCAATGGCGAAAGGTCATATTTTTCACACATCTCAGTTACACCCTAACAATTTTTTAAGTCATAAAACTGTCACTATTACTTGCAAATACCTTTCAACTAAAGGTATGTTCTCCTTCTAAAAATTAAACGAATGCGTGAAAGAAGTCTCTATCGGCACAATCTTCGCGGTGAATCGAGAATAGAAGCCAGTGAGCTATAACTTACCGACTTGAAACTTTACTACAAATCTACTGTCCTAATACTGACGCTAATACCAATTATTTGACTTAAACTGAACTGACAAAATAGTTAACCTATCTTCTACATGTTGGATTTCAGTTGTTATAACACTCAGCGAACGTAATCAGCTGTTGAAAATAAACCGGGCTCAATCTCAAATACTACGCTGCCACCATATTGGCTACACTGGTTACGTAACGACCCGAGATATACGTTCAGCAGCTTTTCGAGGAGTTTCTTCTCCCCATCTATATGGGCTCCCTGGTCTGATGTAACGACGCTCTGATTGATCGAATATAACGTCGCGCAAGGTATCATGTTACATGTGGTGATGGACAAAGTATCGTGGAATATAGGATGACACACAAGGTATCATGGTATGTAGGAGGACACATGAGGTGTCGTAGTTTATAGGATGATTCACTGTCCAATAATTCATATTTAAAAATACAGTCACATTTTATAGAAACACTGTCCTTTCAAATGCTCTCGTCTTTCAAATCTGTCTTTTATTATTTCCAAAGATTTTGTTTTCCTTACATGGAGAGCTCGTTTCTCAGAATAACAGGGTACACATCACAGCAGAAGTCTTCACTTTCGCTTTACTGTTATCAATGCAAGTGAAGTAACACGTATGCTATGACGTATGCAACACCCACGTTTACTTCTCTAATGGAAGTGTCATTTTAGTTCAGTTCCTGCAAAGAAAAGTCTTGTCCGCTTACCTGTCGTGAATAAATATAATACCCCTTACAGAGAAGTACAGTGTATAAGTCAGTATAACATTCTGCACAGCGATCACGGTTGCTAGAGTGGAGTAGCTCAGCTAAATTAAAACCGAAAGTTATTCTCTCTTTTTCTGACTCCAACCTATGTCAAAACCGTCCAGCGCCAAAAAGGAGTATCCGGTTTTGTGGAAACGGCTCAGTTTTTCTGAATCTGCCAAAACAGATATGGAAAACATCAAATAAATATATACTAGTCACAATAGGCTTTTGTGGACACAGTTTTTACTGCAAGTCCAGCTCGTGTAGATGCGCGCAATATGTGAATCCCGGAAGTGACTGTCAAAGGCTAGATCTTTCGTCATTCAAACATTCCCACATTATCATGAGAAGTCACATGCTCATCTTTGAATCCGCTGGAATGGTTCGAGCAGGAATGGGCCAACAACAGGTGGTAGCATATTTCCAATGCCATCGCAACACGATATCTGCATTGGTCAGGAGTTATCGAAACATTAATGGCGTCGCCGACCACCCACATCCTGGGGCGCTATTTGAAAATGAGGCGGTGGGATAGCATAGTGGTTAAAGCGTTCGCTCGTTACGCTGAAGACCCGGGTTCGATTCCACACATGGGTACAATGTGTGAAGCCCTTTTCTGGTGTCTCCAGCCGTGATATTGCTGGAATATTGCTAAATCGGCCTAAAATCATACACACTCACACACTCACAGAACCATAAAATAGATGCGGTTGAATTCGATTTGGAGGGAGTTTCAGTGTCAAACCTTTGGGTTGTTTGTATTGAAACGAGGAATTTTATTAACTACTGACTGAACACACATGGTACTTTTTCCTAACTAAATGTTGACAGTGTCGTCAATGCGTTTCAATGCTGAAAGCGTCACACTAAGCCTTGCTCGAGAAGATGCGGGTTGGAACTGAATTGAAATTCATAAACCCGTGCTTGGCGTAAAAGGTGACGAGGTCGGGTGGTCAAGCTGACTGGCTTGGTTGATGCATGTCATCGTATCCCTGTCGCATAGAACGATACTCATGATGTCATTGAATGTTGTTAACTGTAGTGCTGATTAAAAAATATAAAAATAAACATAAAGAAATATTATATATAAAAACACCATTAATTTAGACGATTGTCGTTTCCAACAAGGATAACTAATTCTTGTTTCGGAGAGAGTTTTTTGTGTATATTACGTAATGTCTTAGCAGAACTACTTACAGGTGAGGTTACATACTGGTAAGGTGAGGTCACAGAAGTCCACGTAGTGCAGAGTTGCGTCCCTTTAATGTAACACTGTAGCCTTTGGTTGTGGGTTGGAATTCCTTGTCCCCATTACTTTTTTTATATTTGTGAGCACCAAGCCATTGCTTTCCTCAAGTACTATATCTGATACAGTGTCACTTTGGGTCCTTCTTTCTTTCTACATAGAGATCAAATATTTACTCATTCAGTTTTAAACTACGATACAATTATATCACGAAAACGAAAAGGGAAAATGAACTTGAAACACATAATAAGTGAAAAGGACTGGAAATCCTATCAAAGGAGCATATTTCGAATTCATATAAATTCAAACTTCGGCTTTCAGTATTCGTTAGTGCATAGAATCTTGCCAGCAAACCTACTTTTGTTTAAGATGGAATGTGTAGAGAGTAAGTTGTGTTCATTTCGTAAAAATGCACCAGAAATGCACTTCGTCTCATTTGCAACTGTCCAAAATCCAAAAGCATACGTAATCATTTTTTCGCTTTGACAAGAACAAGAACAGATGCCACGTTGAATATCGATAAGGAGAAAATCATGTTTGGATTTTTGGGGAAAAAAGAACGCCGTCTTTAATCCTCTGACAACAACTGTCAAATTTTACTCTTTTTTTTAAACATGAATATATACACGTACTACATGTTTCGATATGATTGCAAAGGTTGGCAACACACTTCCCTCGCTTCGGTTCAAAAAGTATTTTACGTGTCAAAATAAAATGTCGCCACTATCAAAGGTACACTCACATTTCCTCACTAGGTTGTGCTCTCCGATTTCCAACCCCATATTTAATAATTACTCAGATGAAATATGTTTTATTCAACATTTTAAGCGCCACTCGTGATATTCAGTTCGTTCTTCGCCTCCATTACCCCTGCCAGCTTCCGGCTCAACGGAGTGAAGGAACAAGAATAAGCAAAAATTATAAAGATATACCATATTGCCTAATTTTATCATGATTCTGTTGGAATGTATTTGTCTTAAGTGTCGGCGTTGTTGTTAGATCTTTTGTAACATTTATTCTACAATAAACACACTTCTGGCGTAGTGGGCGTATGAAGCATGGGAGGTAACTCTTAAAGGGGCACTGATGCGGAGCGAATAATGTTTCTCGCCAACGGTCTAATTACGGAACCAAACTGCAAATTGGTCAGCGCCCGCTCCTTCGACCGTGACGGACAAAGGAACTGGGCTCTTGTCCATATTAGCAGAATTTCTTCACCCAAAAGAGTCAGGAGGCCGGATGCCCATCATATGCCATTATTTAAAAATATCCATGGTATTCCTTGTCTGATCGTAACAAAATATCCCAGCAGTGTAGTTTTTTTCGGATGCTTGGATGGTATAGTTAGTCGATTTTATCCTATTTCTCTGTTTTTAACCTCGCTATTCAATCATGTTACATGAAAATATGATGTCTACAGGCACGTAGCAAGCCATTTGTTTCAGTACGGAAGATTGCAAAGCTTTATATTTAGGTAATTTTGAGTGTTGGTTCAGCTGTGATAGCAACTATCATACGTAAATTTTTGTAGCTATGGAAGCTACAATGGTTTATTATTTATGATAATAAAAACACACAGTTGATTTATTTGAATTCGTAAACAATAAACGATGACTTTGCCTTTGGTAGAGAAATCTGAAAATTTTCTTATGTAAATAAAAAACCCTTATTTCATCTATTTACCCAAGTACACAGCAAATGCCTGTATGTATTACTTATGTAACGAAATTCCGTTGGTATCCTCAAAACAGTTTCAGCCCATAAGTGTTTTCAGGCTGCATGCGACACAGAGATTACATCTTCCTTGCTGTAACTTGCGTTTGATGGTGTAGGTGTAAACCTACACGTGTTATTTGTCATCATTCTCTGGATGGTCAATTAATGAATTCATAACAGGTATAATTAGTAGTAACACCACTCAGATTACTCAACAAAGATTCCCATTGGCATTTCTCCTGTCTGGAGTAAATACTCATCATTATAAATTAAGGTCTGTAACGGCAAATTTATTGTATGTTATGTAATATGTGCATGTATGTGATGCAAGAGGGTTTATCAGCTGAGTTACAAAAACAAACATCGATCAAAAGATTAACCGATAACACACTGATTGATTAATTACTTTTGTCAAAAGGTAGTGTGTGTAGATGACTACACCCTGTCGTAAAGTGCGATTGTAAAAACAACATCCTCCCTTCAAAGAATTAACCACCCTTGCGTTGATAGATTGATTGCTCTTTATTGGTTAACTAAATTACTTAGAATAGCGGACATCATACAATTAGTTGCCAGGTGTGCTATCTTGGGTGACCAGTGAGAGGTTTATCAGGTTTTCACCAACGAATGACGTGAAACGATGTGTTGCTTTAGACAGTTGTGTAAGACACGCGACACAGAGCAGGATTATTTACCAGCTGCAGATGAATGAAATACGATTTCTTTTACGTGGATATCGATACATTCCTGAACAAGGTAGTAGCCTGACATTGTATTCCATGAAGCGTTTTTGTTATCCCTGTTAGTACGAATTACCATCAACTGTTTGACTGATATGGACTTAGACGTTCCTTACTTTCTTACCATATGTATGATATACTTGTCAATGAATGACGCATGGTTTAATATTAAGCTGTCACATGATGTCATGATTTTGTTCCTAAAACAAGATGAATAAAACACAAAAAGTAGAAGCAAATATTTATTGACCAGTATGTTATTATCGCACTTTGACATATAATAATAACAAACAGCAACTTGCTATGGAGTTTCGAACTCAAACCTTCGGGAGTTCTACATTGCGAGACACCGTAACAGGAAGTGCGAATTAGAGTTACCTCCCCCTAAAGAGAAGCGTGTGTATTCTCTGGAAGAAATTATCTACCGGTTTGTTTCTGGTATATGCGATATCACTGCATATAAAAGTACTTACGTAAGTATTGCGGTTGGTATTCTTTAACATTAAGGTATATTCATCATGTTTCATCGAAAAAACTACGGTGCTAGGCAATGAAAGGTTTGTTATTTGCCGTAATGACCCGGAAGCTGCTCTCAATGGCGATCTTTGTAGAAGAGAAACAATTCTTCTCGTGTTTCAACAAATATTCTTTGTTATTGTGTATTGGGTAACTAAAGCATCTGTCGTGCGTACTTTAAGAGTATTTGGTGTTGATCTGAAGCGTTTTTATTTCACTTCCAGTTCAGAAATCGTGGGAATGGTGGGCTTGTCATTGTTATCATCATGGTGGTGTCATTGTTATTCGTGATATTTCTGTATATATTTCTTACTTAAACTGACCTTGCGCCATCCTACACGACAAATTTATATATGACTCCACGCAGTGCGTCTTTCTTAAATGTGATAACATTTTTCTGGGAACCAAAATTGACCGACTTGTAGTGTAACAATCTGTTATCAAGTAATATGTAAATACATGAATTATCCAGGAATATCTGACCTTCCTAGTCTGCATTGCTGCACATCAGTGGCTTGGTGACAGTGTCAGCATCTATACCAAAGCATTTATCCTTTTGTAATAAAGAAGTTGCAAAGTCATTGAATTATCTCCCTTTGTTATCTGAATAGCAATACAATTGTTTTTTGCTTATAAATATTGAAGTAGAGGGAGAAACATTTTATTAAATTTCCTCTGCAGCTATTTCCATGATTTTTTGTGGAAATGAGTTGTTACTATGAATACTGTTTTCTTTACAAACAGAAACATACATGTAATTGTACTCTGTGCAATACTTTTCTATACTTAAACATGTTAAAAGTCAAGATGATTTATTGCAGACTTTATGAAATTATGATGTTTTTTTGTATAAATTCTTAAACCTGTCATGCAAGAGTAAGAGTGATGTAATAAAGAAGATGTCGTCCATACATAATCTTGCCTTTTATTGTTGTTTTTTTCTTTTGTTATCGTTAACTTCTAAAATACCAATCAAGCAGATAATAATTTTCTGTGTTCATATAAAATAAATATACTTTGTTATGTATGTGAACTCTAGCCAAGTGAAGCCCATGTTGGGTGGTATAGGAGGCAGTAGGCAGATTCAGTTGTGTACAAGTATGCTTGATTTTTTGTAAATACTCAAAAGATTTGAATTAGAACGCACAAAAATGTCAGATCTTAGTTTGCATACCAGTGGTTACATAAAATAGCTGAGATATACTGAGAGGTTCAATTTTGGCACATGCACTTGCAGTCTTTCTTACTCTTGTTCTTCTTCTTATTATTATTAGTCTTATTCTTATTTTCACATTACAGATCAGATATAAATAACGAATACATAAACAAACATTTGAATTTTATTATTATTTTTTAGAATGAATGGAAAATGGCAAAATACCAAACTGATTTTGAGTGAGGTGGATATGATATATTTTGTTACTCAAAGGAATGTTAAGATGTTAATAGTATTACCTTTAAGATAAATTTGTCAAATTTTGATTAGTTAACAGCCACCATACAAAACCATGTAGATGGATTTGCCTGGGTGAACGAACCCTACACCCCATCAAATCTGTCACATGACACACTACACAGGTTGTAAGAATGACCTTGACTTTAGGTGGAATGTGGATGCCAAACAGCTGATCACTTCAAAATTTGCAAGGGTCTTAGAGTCACAAAACTCTCGTAAGCCTCGGATCTCGTAACTTTCCTCGTAGCACTTGCACCTCCTATGTTACAGTATACCAGGTGCAAGTGCTACGAGAAGAGTTACGAGATCTTAGGCTTACGAGAGTTTTGTGAAACAGGCCCGAGTACTCCCTTTCAAAACACTGTGTAACTAATAACATTAACTGAGATGAACCGAAGCATGAACACTTACACAGGTATTGCAGATGGTATACTTTCTACTTTAACATTAAGGTATAATCTTATTTCAAAGTAAAGTCTGTGGTGCTATGTATGCAGGGTTTGTTATTTGCTCTTTTCATGTTATGACCTGGAGGCCCCTGCCAATGACTGTTTAGATGAGCAATATTCTCTACTTAGGAGATAAACATCATGTGTTGGCCAATTTCCGGGTGTTATTGAGTATTTGAAGCACGGGAATATTTCATTTGAAACCTCCGGCCTCCGGTGCTTCAAATACTCAATAACACCCGGAAATTGGCCAACACATGATGTTTATCGACATTGTAAACCAAAAAGTAAACAAAGGGGGTTTTACTGTCTGCACTCGTTCACATGGAGTAGGAGTACAGCAGTGAAGTTTCATCAGCTGGCCGTTTCAGCTGGTTCCCATTGTAGCATCTGGAGTTGCTCATTTGTGACGTCATTCTAACTTTACGTCACAGTATGATTTGAATGACGTCACCACTGTTGATGACACAACAAAACAATTGTTTACGTGTCAATACGCAGTGAATAGTCTTGCAGTTTCCGGGAATCTAATACCATTTGATCATGTTTATCAACCAATCAGATTACAGAACACAGTGACTTTTGGTTTACAATTGTGTTTCAACAAATACTATTTGTAATTGTGCATTGGGTAACTGTAGAATCTTTTCTGTATGCTTTAAGAATATTTGGTGTTGGTTTGAAGCCTTTTAGTTTCAGTTCCAGACCAGAAATCCTGGGAATGGTGTGTTAGCCATTGTTTGCAGCATGGTTATGTCATTGTTATTGGTGATATTTCTGTGCATTTCATACTTAAACTGACCATGCTCAAATTTATATGTTAATCTATGCAGTGCACATATACAATAACTCTGTGGCCCCAAATGTTATCTGCAGCTCTGGTAGGGGGGGACTAGTATTTAAGGTCCATGTTTGAGGCCGAAGTTGGCTGTAAGTTGCAGAAAGTGTTCTGTGATGTGGCGGGAATATTGTGCAAGTGGCATTAAAACTCACTCACTCACTCACTCACTCACTCACTCACTCTCCCATCCACGCAAATCCACTCACTCACCCATCCACTCACTCACTCACTCCAGATGAGTTTCAGATCTGTTATGACCAAACAATCAACAGTTGTCTGTTCTTTGACTGGCATTCTAGAAGTTGGGTAGATGAAGTATGAGGACCTCTTTATTCTGAATGGGCAACATTTCAACATGGTTTTTAATCTTGTTGTTTCGACATGGAATACATTTTAATGTCATTGTTGGGTGATGACATCACCTGCTTGGCAACAACATTATAATCAATGTCAAAAGGTTGCCTGCCAAGTTGCATATCCAGAAAAGTAGTCCTCAACAGATTTCACGTTTTCCTCTTTGCAGAATAATGTCATTTAACCGGTCAAACGACGGTTGGGGTGACCATTCACGGTCCAAGAAGAGGAGGTTTGACCGGAACCGTGGACGAGGCTACTACGGAGGCAGGAGGAATGATTACTATGCGCAGAATGGTAGATAGTTTCAATATTCAAGTACTTCCTAGTCATTTAAAGTGGGCACGTGAAGGTCCCGGGATAGAATAGGCCTTCAGCAACCCATGCTGCCATAAAAGGCGTCTATGCTTGTTGTAAGAGGCATCTAACAGGATCAGGTGGTCAGGCTAGCTGACTTGGTTGACACATGTCATCGGTTCCCAGTTGTGCAGATCAATGCTCATGTTGTTGATCACTGGATTGTCTGACTCGATTATTTACACACCGCCGCCATATAGCTGGAATATTGCTGAGTGCTGCGTAAAACTCAACTCAACTCACTCACTCACTCACTCATTTAAAGTGACCCTTATTTCCAAAGTGAAGTTCATGGCGAATGGGCCAGTGTTTGTAATAAGGTACTTCATTTTGCCAGTTGACTCTCAGGGCCTGCTGCTGCCTGCAGGTGTTTGAATCTACATCAAAGTCTATGCCTTGAATGAAGTCTGCAGGCCCATTTTGTCAAATCAATAAAGACTGTTTAGTTTCCCACTGTTTCTAAAAAATCAATTAGCAAAGCCCATTATATATTTGTTAATGATTGGTGTTGACATTCCTACGCATGAAGCGCTGTAAAAAAAATACCAAGAATCAAAGCTGTAAGTTATCATAACATAAGGATCATGGATCATTCCCGAACATTCATAAGGGAAAAATGGTTAAGATTCCACTTTCTAGTCATGCATCATGTCATGCATCATTTCTAGTCATGCATCATGACAATGCATTACTTTTGCCCTGGAAGGGGCACATTATTTGTTCACAGTTTACCTTGAAAGCATGTCTTTGGAATGGTTTATCAGCAGTGTGTTGATTCTGTTTGTTGTGATTAGATGCTATATTAATATTATATGTATTAAGGTGGAATAGTAATGGTATTGACAGTTTTTTCTAAAAATTTCAGTTAATTTTTTGCTTTCCTCAGCTAAACGGTCTGTTTCTTTTTTCAAAGACCATTTGACGGAACAAGTCCAAGGTTGGATGCAGTGGGTGGGGTCAGCAGGTTCCCCCCCAGGGTTCATGTCGGACCCTAGTGGCGGATGGGGACACCAAGGGTACCAGCCTGATGGTGGGTACTGGAGCCATCCAGGCGGCTCACAGCCATACTATCCACCATACAATGAAGAATCTGAACCTGCTATTTTAACAGTGGCTGAAAGACTGGAAAGGTTGGGTGAATATCTCCGAAGGTATCACAGCAATAATGATGTTCAGGTGATTGAGAAGGGAGTTACTGCCAGCCGTTCAGGCCTCCGAGCTGATTACAGCCATGAAGTTGTCCACAAAGTGGGCAAGAAGTACATATTCACCGGATGTCTCAAACTCAATAAAGTGTTCATAGCCCGCAGTGTAGGGGGAGACAAGCAAAGAACAAAACAGTCAACTTACAGAAAGGCCATCAACATCATCCGCAACAAATCCATCCGACACATACTGGGTCTGAGAGATGTTGGTATACAGATTCTGAAAATTGATGCCAAATCCTTCTTCAAAAAAGATGAAGAGTATGATGACCCAGGTGCTATTGCTCTGAAGAGGTTCATTTCAATCGAGAAAGGAGAGATGCAGGTTGACATCCCCGAAGGAACATCCATAGACCAAGTGCTCAAGCTGGAGCTGACAGATGATGAGGTAAAGGAGAAGCTGGCAGCTGTGGTTTCCTACTGCCTTGAGACACCACGACATCCTAATGCCTCACTCATGCACTTGTTGGATCGGAATGTGTTCCGTATTGGGTTGGAGCCCAAATGTGTTGTTAAGTTCCTTGAACCAGACGAGAACCGACCAGCTGAGGAGAATGTTATTTGTGACTACTACCTGCAGAAGGTTCTGATTGGAACAGGGAAGGGGGAGACTCGGGCAAATGCACATGCTGAAGCCTACGAGAATGCCTACCATAAACTTACAACCATGACAGGTGAGGAGATCTTTGATGCAGGCAAGCCAGCGCCAGAAGAAGAGCTGAAAGTAGCCAAAACTGAAGTGTGGGCAAAATCGAGAACAGAAGGTGTAGAGTCAAATATTGGCCGCTTAAAACTACTCAGACGAGATCCCATACAGAGAAACAAAGAATGGAACGAAATGGTTATTGTGGAGACACATGATTGGTCCTTCAATCGCAGAAAAAATGCATACAGTATCTTGATGATGAGTGCGATGTGGAATGGGATGCTTCTGGAGTGGAAGATTGAACCAGACGAGAAGGGATACAGGTAAATACTGATGATACAGTGTGTGGGGGGGGATACAGGTAAATACTAATGATGCAGTATGAGAGAAGGGTACAGGTAAAAATTGATGCAGTATGTGTTGCAGCATACCGGTAAATACTGATTATGCAGTATGTGTGGGGGATGCAGGTAAATACTCATGATGCAGTATGTGTGGAGGATACAGGTAAATACTGATGCAGTACCTTATGTGATATGTTAGTTACAACAAGTGATGATGTAGAGTGTGTTATATGCATGCGTGCGTGTCAGTGAGTGATAGAGTGAGAGAGAGAGTGACATTAGTTAAGACAAATGATGATGTAAAGTGTTGTGGTACTTTATTAACTAGTACTGTACCTTCTTTTCCAAGGCATGGACAGAGATTGTCTGTAAAAAATTTTCACGTTTTGAATACAAATAACCAACCTCTAGCTTTGCTAATATTCCTGTTATCACCAAATCAGTCATAATGGAAGAGTTGTATGTCTTACAACTGTAGATGATTATTGTCATGGAGGTGAACATGTGTAAAGCAAGGAAGGAATTTTGATTCAACATTCAAACCACCCAAAGGTGTTTAACAGCATGATGGCAGTCCTCACAAGTTTGATTGTAGATATATTCCTGAAAATATGTGAAGCATTCTGCTAGTGATCCATGAAGGCACAACATGGCATTAATCCAGATAGAGTCCTCAGTCAACACCGGCAGTGTATAAAATAAGCCAAAAATCCAGCCAGACATTGGAGTTGGTAACTTCAAAATGTTGCCAGCCTCAAAGGATTTAACCAAACCAGATGACCAGATATGGTGAATTTACTCCAATATTTGGAACACCAAAAAATTTTATCAGACCGTCCGGGTGGTCGAGTGTGTATTTAGTCCATCCATCAGAAATGTAGCCTTTCTTTGGCGGTCATTATTTCATGCACTACTGATAGGGATACCAGCATGACTGTACTTGATTGATGAGGTGTGTGCTGATGTGTTTATGTACATGGGCATTGTTCCAGATGTGAGATGATCCTGCAGCAGACGAAGGTCGGAGAGGCCGTTGCTGGGGACCAACACACAGTCCGCACTCTAGCTGCTGCAGATGCTCTCTTCAAGTTTTATGAGACTCAGACAGTGCTCAAGGTTTGTATGTTCATTGCTGTCATTTGAATTTGAGCAGTTCTAAATCAGTTAGGTTTGATTTACAAATTCATGATGTAATTACGTCAACATGCAGACTGAAATCATTACTGTAGAAACAAAACAACTAGTATCTGAAAATGTGAAATGCAATGTATTTTCTACTCTTTCAGGTACGATCAACAAAGGAGTGCAATGACATTGTGGTGACAGCAGATGACATTGTTAAAAAGGGTGAGGAACTAAAGGCAGCGAGTGGAGATACTGGAACAGACGACTACATCATTGTCACCCGGAAGAGGTACTTCCGGGATGACCCAGATGATGATGAGGAAGATGAGGAAGACATCCCTGCACCACCTCTTAAAACTGCAAGGAAGGCTGCACCAAATGTGGCTGAGGAAGAAGCTGAGGTCAAGTCATCAACTTCAGGAGATCCTTCTGGAAACACTTCGGAAGATCCTTCAGAAGATCCTACTGGAAACCCTTCTGAAGCTCCTTCAGGAGATCCTTCTGGAAACACTTCTGGAGATCCTTCAGGAGATCCTTCTGCAAACACTTCTGGAGATCCTTCAGGAGATCCTTCTGTGTCAGGAGCACCTGAAGGTGCTATTACTTCAGATGTTAAAGGCAGTGATGCAAATAAAGAAAGTAATGGTGATGAAAGCAAGGCTGAGGATGATAAGGAAGGTGATGACGATAAGGGTGAGGAAGGGGGCAAGGATGAAGATGGTGGTGCTGAGGAGGAAGAACTTCCTAACAGATGCCGAATCAACAAGTGGCATAGGGATGCCATTGAGAAGGTCATGCTGGACTACAAACAGATGGACACCCTTCGGGATTTGCGCTTTGTGTATGGGTTTGAGCAGGGTGACTGGGATCAGATTAAGTACCTTGCCAAGAGAACAGGCTTGAAAATTATGCAGAAGAAGATCAAGGATCGTTTCTTGAAGCTGTACCGCAAGAACACCCCAGATCAGATGGTGGAGATTCTTGTCAAGCTTGGCGAACCCAGTGGCAGATATGAACTTGTTCCTAGGGAAGGGCTGCCATGTCATGCCGACATAGAGGATATGCTGAATTTTGGAAAGGCTTAAAGGCCATCATTGAGACTCAACAATCATCTCTCATTGGTTTTCATACTGGCCTGTTTGTACCTAACTGCACAGATAGTGTTGCAGTTTGAATGAAACATTGATTTTTATGTGACAACAGGAAATCAACCTCACTTGAAAAATTTGAAATGACTTTGTATATTTCCAGACATTCATCTGTTCATTTAGTTCCAAAAGCCCACCATGTGTCATGGTCAGCTAGTTCATGTATATGCTAACCTGTGTCAGTGGGAAATCGTCTTGTAGCATTATACTCTCCAAAACACATCTATTAGAAATAGCCTTTGGACATATGAATGAGAATAGACTGTTCCCTTCAACATCCTGTACAACTATAACACATTTGGCAGCTTTGTTACATTGTTTGCTGAAGAAACCTCCCCATAGGAGAATGAGTTCTCCTTGACATCGGTGTTCAGCATGAAGCATAAACATCAAGGGTTTCTTGCTGTAAACCCAGAAATGCCTTCATTATGATTATTTTACGTACATATTGAGTGTTCCCTACGACCTCTGACTTCAGATAAAGGCACATCCTTTGATGGTTGGTACTTTCTCCTCCTGAGAAATGAACATTAACTAACAAGTGTAAATTCTGTTGTAGATTTCAAGACCAATAATATTTGCTTTATTAACCACATAATGATATATTCAGGAATGTTTTGAAGAACACGAAAAATTATGTCTTGTGTTTGAATTTATCCCTGCTACAGGTTGAGATGTTATGAAAGAGGGAATATCTGGCCATAATTGCCAAAGGTCGAGTTAAGTCACAATGATTCCTGACCTTGGAATATTGGGCCAACGTGGTTGGTAGGTATGTGGTTGGGTATACAATGTATGTATGAGAGGTCCAGATTGTGACCATGTTCTGTCTTTGGGTTGTGTTGTGCTAGATGGCAGTGGTGAGGATTTTACAGTTGTATTGTCTTTTCATGGTTACCATGGTTACTGATTATTGTGAAATGAATGAGTGTGTGTCAGGATCTGTTTGCAAAAGGCGAAAATAATGGGTTTAGGTTCACTAACTTATTTATATATCTAGTTTGGCCTACCAGGACTGTCTTTGGTAAAATTTCAGCTTTTGAATGCATTACTTGAAGTGGTGTCCTGAATTATGAACAATATAGTTTTAGTTTTATTAATATTTACAAACGATTTGTTGCATTATTTTTTCTTTGCATACTTTTTATCCCAAAGTTAAGTTGTCATGGAAACCTGTGATGTCATTCAATGAAATATTGGATCATGACATTACATCATTGATGTTATATATTGAGTGACGTTATGGCTGTCTCACAGTGCTCATTACAATTTCTGATAATGGTATGATCTGAATTTTATTCAGATTTCCTTCATGTTTATATGGAGGCAACTGGGTAGCCTAGAGGTTAAACATTTGCAAAGACACAGGTTAGATTCCTGAGATTCCTTTTAGTATTGCTTAAAGAGACAGAAAAATAAACTCACTCACTGATGTGTATGTGGTTTTCAAAACTGTTTCATTTGAAACATCTGGATCAGATCTGTTCCAAAATGAATTGTTTAGTCATCGGCAACACCCACAGATGAAAGACATGAAACGCTGTGCAGATATTTAACGTTTGAAACCTCCATACTCTGCCTGCTAACACAATTGGATATTTGGAAAAATATGTTGTCATTGCTTCTCCCATTATGCAACTTTATCATGAGAGTTGTTTCCCTTTGTTAGAGTTCTTCATTCCTGCTGTACAACCTTAAGAGCTGTGCACACACAAAATGGGTGACAGACGCACTCCCCACCTCCCTCATCCCTGTGACAGCCATGCTGTTATTGCTAGAGCTGTGTTGATATATATCATACAGATCATTAACTAATTACAGACATGACTGAGTAATAATGCTGAAAGGTCTGAAAGAAAGGAATATATATCATTTGTGAGTGGTGACATGCTTTGCATGGACTACTAACAAAACAGCATAGTTACCATAACTTATATGAATACTGTCCTAGATTTCTACATTGTGCAAGAAAATTAAACTTGTTTCTGTCAGAGAAATATTGTATGATATTATCAATTACTAGTTTTCAGTCAATAATCATCAATGATTTTAGCCAACCCTAGTTGCAGAATCACAATCATCAACTACTAGCATCTTCCGTTCCTTGTCCACATGGTACAGGCTTCTCTGTTTAAGTCAATCATTCTTTCCAATAAAGACTTAGTCTCGATGATCAGGTCTGTTACTTGGGCCTGTTCCACAAAGCCATTTTAGTTGTAAGGTGAGTGTAACTCCCATGCTTTAACATGCACCAGCATCACAGTGCTGAGCTCACTTTGTGGGCACCAACACCACAACACCTCACATCAGTCCAGTGTGTGAAATAGTTTCCAAATTTTGCTGGCGATTCAGGCTAGCTATGCCTAAAAGTTACTAGCCCATTTCACTGGCCCTAAACATTAATGCAGACACAGGTTTCGTCGTTAAGCTGCTAATATGATTAACAGTTGTATCAGGTCATAATCTAGCATGATTTAAAAGTGAATTATAACTTAAGAAGTCAGGGAGAGTGATACATTTATAAAATGACCCCATGGAAATTCACTAGTTAGTCTGTCCAGTGATTATGGAGATAGACTGGCCCGACAGGATTTTTACTAGCCATGTGCAAGCGGGCCTGTGGGTATTTTGCACACTGCATCAGTCCCCCATGTAAATTCATGTGTGTATTGGGGACAGGAGTTGCATCAGTTACCCTGGATTTGTTACTTGTTTCACAAATTTCACCACCTGATGATAGGAAAAAACTTGTTGATGAACATATTTTCACTTCTTGATGGAATGTTATTTCAATGAGGCCAGACCAATTTTATTTCTGGTTTTACAGATCTGCCAGCTGTATTTTTTCATGAATGAGAAAAATTGTATATATTGATTTTCCCCGCTCAAAAACTGAATTGTATTGTCCACAAATGTAAAACTACACACTTCATAATTTTCCAAAAGTAAAATACTTTTAGTATTTAGATGGAATATTACTTTGATTGGTAATTTTATATTTGTCCCCTCCTGTCTGTAGGTTTTCTGAGACAAAAATCTGTAAAACAAGAAATGAAATTGGTCTGGCCTGAGAAACAAATTAAAGTATATTGTGGGAGAGAGGAATTAGTCCTGAAATGTTGCTTTTGAAATTTCTTTATTCCAACCAACTGACCACTTGGAACAAATGTACTTCTTGTATGACAGAACTTACTGATTTGTGGAGAAAAGTCTGATAACAAGTACAAGAAGCTATCGGATCCAAACTGGAGAGCAGATGGTGTTTCTATCTTGCTGGGACCATTATTGCCTATTTCAACCCAGTTCAACTTCTCTATGTGTGTCCATGTTGATATTGTTTTCAAATTTTGTGAGTAAATTCTTTTAAATGAGATTGTATTAGTTGTTGTAATCCAGTTGTTGTACAGAAAACACATTCGCGTTAGTCAAATATTTGGCTGAATTTATGATCACATTAACTTTAATCTGAAATAAAACATCCAATGGAAGCCATGTTTCTGTGGTTTTAGTTCGTGAAAATTCAAGACTTGGCATCTGGTTGGTTGTTTCATTGTTTAACGCCATTCTCAGCAATATTCCAGCGGCAGTCTGTGAAAAACCAAGTCTAGTCCTGACAATCCAGTGATCAACATTCTGAGCTTTGTTCTATGCATTTTGGATTACTGACATGTGTCAAGCAAGTCAATGAGCCTGACAACCCAATCCTGTTAGTAAGACATTTTGACTAAAACCTGAAACATTTTTATGAAATATATTACTTTACTTCTGTCATCTGATGAGCCACATTTCGGTATGCAGAGTTGCATCCCTTGGATGAATCAGGTTTGCCAGATAATGTTTGTATGTTCGCCTGTGCTTGCTCATAGGTCATAGGTAAAGGTGGTAAAGACCCAAATCATTCTAAAATTTAATCTGCATCTTGCTGACTCGGTGACTCTGTCATGTGACCTGAATACAAAAATGGAAGTGGCCAGTCTGACTTTAGAAAATACCTAGAGGACACACTGGTTTGTTTGTTGGTTTGTGTAACAGTGTACTCAACAATTTGCTAGCTCTACAATGGTGGTCTAAATAATTGTCAATACTATTCAGTCCTATCCGTGAAGGTCCTGGTTAGAATACTGGCCTTCCGTAGCCCATGTTTGTCATAAGGGATGACAAACCAGAGCAGGTGGTCAGGCTCGCTGACTTGGTTGACACATCATTGGTTCCCAGTTGCACAGATCGGTGCTTATGCTGTTGATCACTGGATTGCCTGGTCCAGACACGATTCGTTACGTGAAAGTGTCACCATGGATGTGAAATGGGCTTGCAACGACAATTACACAGCAACGTCAGGGTCCTGCATGTATGGTTGTGTGAACTCGTCTGCGTTAATGTCGGTTTTATAATGGGAACTAATCAAACGGGCGGAAGACAACAGGGCCGAAAAGTGCCAAGTCAAAAGGGCTGTTGGAAAAGTCATAAGGGCCGTGACAAAAGCCAAAAGGTTCTTATTCCTAGTCATATGGACCAACAGAAAAAAGGTTAGAAAGGTTTTCCATTATTTATTGACGCATATGGCACTGAAACACATAATGTCATCGTAACATTAATAGAATGGTAATGGCATACTAATGGTCATGCAGTTTTCAAGTAATGGCAATACATATAGTTCATACTTTACTTCATTAACACAAGTTCTTCTAATTAACTAGAATAATTTACGCAAGTTCTTTTTATCATAAAAGGCGACTATGCTTGTTAGAAGCAACTAACGGACGGGGTATGACATGAAGCACGTTTCGGATGGCTTTGACATTTTGAATGTTCCATACACAAACCACAACCGTGCCATGGATAACAGATAATTTATTGCCTGTCAGTGACTAACAAGAGACGCATCTGTCCCTGACCTGGCAGATTTAAACAGGTTTGTGTCGCAGTTTTCTGCATCTATAACAAGAAGGTTGGCTGATCTAATTATGAATCAGTTCGATTCGTCAACATCTCCAAATAAAAATTCAAGAAGTATTTACAATTTAACTACTTCTAATTAGGAATCGATCAGTCGGGTGTACTGCTCGCCTGAGCTTTTACTTGGACTGAAACAAGTTTGCCCACCTCTGCTTTGGGTAGAGTCGATACGAATGTCAGACGTTCATTTCTGATGCACTCCATACTCCACTGATGTTGCAAATTTACAAATTAACGTTGTACAACTTCCTTGCTGGCTACTGTCGGTCTGTCTAAGGTAGACTCAAAACTTATGATGCCTAAACAAGTGTATTTATTGTGATTACAGATGTAATGTGTACGTGTCTGCTATATAACAAAACAAAAAAGCCCTGTCCTGTACGGACATCCATATTTGTGACAAGTAACAAGTGTAATATAATAAGTGCAATATAATAATTAGAATAACTGACTAAGTAGTTAACTGAGAAAAAGTATTCTTTTCCTCAAAAGATGGGCTTAAAACTTATTAAATTTAACTTGTTTTCATGCACAAATGGTTTGTTACTCAATCTGTATTTGTTGACCGTAAGGCAATATAGAGCATAGAATCCTGTCTGGAGGTCTATTGCAGTAGATAAGAAGTCCTACGTAGGAGATACGAAGTTCTGCGTAGGAGATATTAAGAATGAATTACGTCCATCGTAGCAGGGAGCCTATGTAGAGAGGGAGAAGAAACTCCTCGAAAAGTACGTATGTCTCGCCTCGTCACGTGACCAATGTAGACAATATGGCGGCGACTTAGTATTAAGATTGAGCCCGGTTTATTTTCAACAGCTGATTACATTCGCTGAGTGTTGTAGCAACTGAAAACCTATATGTAGAAGGTAGGTTAACTATTTTGTCACTTCAGTTTAATTAAGTCAAATAGTTATTATTAGGGTCAGTATTGGGACAGTAGATTTGTAGTTACGTTTGAAGTCGGTATGTTATAGCTCACTGGCTTCCATTTTCGATTCACCGAGAAGATAGGCTAAATTAAGTCGACAAAAACTTCTTTCACACTTTCGTTTAATTTTTAGAAGGGAAACATACCTTTAGTTGGAGGGTATTTGCAAGTAGTTGTGATAGTTTTATGACTTGAAAAAATGATTACACCGTATTTGAGTTGTGTGAAACATATGACATATCGCCGATCTGTTCTGTTTCGCCACTGAAATACTACACGACGTTGTTTGAGTGTTCCTACTGCTAGACACATATTAGATGATCCTGCGCACTAAACGCATTTGTGACAAGAGAGGCGGTACAACGAATTGGGCGAGTAAACTTGGTTGCTACAGGTAGCTTGACGATTATGCACGGGCAATACATGCTAACCGTGACATGAAATCAACACCGCTACTGATTAACAACCGTCTCGCTACTGTGTAACACCTGTCTCGCTACTGTTTTACACCTGTCTCAATACTGTTAAACAGATTTCGATATTTATCAGACAACCTGTCTCCCTGTTGTTTCAAGTGGATCGTTCTGTGGGGCGTTCCCAAGTATGCAAATTAGGGTCATTTGTCAGGTCTTGGATCATCTTATATGTGTTTACCAGTAGTTATTGCTTCAAAACCGTCTGTCACGTACACCTTTCATTCTTGTGAGGGAAATATACTATCAGGTGAAATGTGTTTGCATGTAATAGTGAGAGTTTCATCATCTACAAAACATATGTTATGGTGTATTCGAGGTGTGTGAAAAAGTGACATGTCGCTGATTTGATCTGATCAGCCATGGAAATACTAAACTGCGTTGTTCGAGTGTTTCTAGTTATTATTTTATAAAACATATTTCCCATACACCTTTAATCTTTATGAAGGGAATTTACCATCAGGTGAAAGGTGTTTGCAAGTAATAGTGATAGTTTTATGATTGTAAAAAACTTGTTAGGGCGTATGTGATGTTTGTGAAAAATATGACGATCTAATCTGATCCGCAATTGATGTTGGTGATGTTTGAGGGTTATAATTCTCTAACTTCTTTCTTTCTTATTGATCTTAATATTTTTTGTTGATCTTATTATTTGACAAAACTGGAAATGTGCTTTTAACGTTTTGTGATAATTTTAAACTTTCTGTTTTTGTGTGGTGTGTGATAGTGTCAGTTAACATTTTGTTAATGTCCATGCCATTCCCTACATGCAGCTTTTAAAAATACATGTGATATTAACTCATGAGTTACTTTTGCGATACTTTTGCTTTCTTAAACGTGTTTTGGGGGGAGTGGCCGTGGCGTATCATTTATTCTTTCATTCATTCACATATGTACTACTTTTTTTATTTCATTTTTTTATTCACTGATAATTCTTGCTCTTGATTCTCATTAGAATTCATTCATTCATTGTAAATTCCGACCGATACTGGGAACGAGCAAAGTCACTGTGTGCGTTGGAGCATGATGAGACACGCGTTAATTAGTACAAATGGTAAAGAAAGCAAGGGAGTGACCTATCCCTGTTGTAGATTATCCCTGATCGTGGGAGATATTAAGTCCTACGTAGGAACAAGATAAAAAGTCGATCCTACGCAAGAGATACTGAGTTCTACGTAGGAGATACTATAAGTACTACGTAGGAGATATTAAGTAACAAGTCCTACGTATGACATTATTTAAGTCCTTCGTAGGAGATAGTATGTCCGTAGGAGATATTGAAGCCTAGGGGGCGAGGTGGCCTCTTTTGTCCTGAAAGTGTATTAAATGACTATTGACACACTCGTGAAACGAGTTAATATTATCTGTGCGTGCCACTTTCTCCAGGATCTGTATCCGCCCATGACCGAGGCCATCGGAACACGACTGGTGATTTTTAGTGAACAATGGTAGAGGAGTTGTCGAACTTGCTCTAGAGGGCGCGATAGCGCATGGTTTCGCGTTGAACTAACCATGAAGAATAATTTGGGTAAGAGCAAAACCGATTAATGCTTTATTTGAGTAACTGTTGTGCACTACAAACAAATACCCAGATTCCTATTATGTTTTAGGTTAAGAATAACCCTTGGAACCAACAAATGTTTGCATCCGTTTTTCGAAATGTATCGGAGTATCCGCCGCCTGAAAAGCGTTCACCATAATATTCACACAATTTCACTGAAACAGAGTTTCTCAGAATATATCTTGATAAGTTTAGCACTTTGCACACCCAAGAGATATTTAAGACATACTTTCCATGTTAAACCGAAACTCAGTAATTCTGTGTCATTTGTTTATCCGAATGACTAAGATGAAAAGTAAGAGACAAAGAAATTCTCAACCTAGAAGTAGAACAGGAAGCAAGATGAGGCCTGGCAAAAAATGTTTTTACTTTTTCATTGCTGTGGGCAGTTATGATCTTCAGAATAATTTAAGAGTTATTTATTTACAGATATCTCAGGAAATCTGGAAATGAATGTTTAAGCGCTGTCTAATATAAAATGTTTACTTCTCCACAAAGATACTTGTGGTGACATCAGCCATGATTAGGTCTTTCTTGTCATTATCTGTAACGTGGCTAATGGCAATTTATAGTGAAAAATTATCATATGAAATAAATTATATATTTGTATGACATAAGTCAACTTCATACTCCGCAATTTCTTCTCGAATGTCAAAACTGTTGCCCAGTGGAATATTTTGCATATGCCCTGCTGTTCCTACTTGTTGTATCTGAACATAGTTGTAGGTACCAGTCAAACTCTCACACTCATGCAAACATTGGTGAATGTAAAGGAACAGAACTACATAAGAACTCTAATGAAATTGTATGGACAAGACAGATGTAGACATGGTAGAGGTAGTATCATCATGATCAATAAGCCAATAAGCTTGACAGAATGAGACAAAAGATTCACCATGAATTTCTGAGAAATCATGCTTATGTCACATATATGTGTTTTGAGTTACATTAGTGGTTGAAGAAATAACCGAAAGGTAAGTATAGCTTGATAAGTGTGTGATTTTGAAAAGCTGGGACACCGTAACACACCTCAACATCATGCTGCAAATTTCATGATATTATAGGCATAGGACATTTCTGGATGAATTAGGAGGGCAACAGGAACAAAAGTCGTGTTAAACAGAAGATAGATAGTAGTTTAGTAACCATTGCTACAGAATTCACATCTCTAGCTCTCTGCCATAGATCTAAATATGGTTTTTTTGTGATTAATATCCAATAACAGCAATAATTTAATGGGTAGAAAGATCTTAGAAGACCCTGCGCTGTCCTCAGCTAGTGACAGGGTAGAGATACTGACAGTGCTTATTATCTTCAAATCAGTTTTGTGTCTTAATTCAAGAAGGGTTAGTGTTGAAGCATGTGTTTTTATCTTGACACTTGTGCTAACACATTTTGCAACTTTCAGTAGTTGCACAAGGCCTCAGCATTTTTCAGCTGGGTTTATATCATATGAATATGATAAACTTGATAAATGATCCACAGTGGCTCGTTTGTGCTACGTGACTGAAAAGCTCATATCACAGACTGTCATACTATCACATAGTAACAGTTTTCAATATCTTGGCTCTCATCCATTGTGGATTGGAAGCAATAACTATATATCACAGAGCCATATCAGAATGTGCTTTAACTTGTCATTTTCTTCTTTGATCTACAGGATCCGATTGAAGCAAGACGACACTGAGTAAAACTGCCTTTTGTGTTCAAGATCAGAGTGCCACGTACAGTCTGATCTTTAACTCAGCAGTCGTCTCTTAGCAACGAAATCAGTTGACAATTTCAAGAGAGGTAACTGCACTTACTGAAAGATATATTAGCCCCAACTCTCAGTGCTGTCCGTGATGGCAGGAGATCTGGGGTCCTTTCTTCAGTGAGTTCAGACTTGGGCTCAGTATTTATGTTGCTTATGTTGATGCTGATGGCTATTGTAAGATGCTGAAGATATGGGATGCCTGTTAAAACAGACCAAGTTTCAGATACATGGCACATATTTTTTGTGTTTTGAAGTATTATTGTGGCTTGGGGAAGACTTTTTTTGAGTTGTTGTTGGTTACCATGGTTACAAGTGAAGATTTCTTATTGATGAAAATTAGTTCTTATAATGATTACATATCATATACATGTACTCTCAAGTCTTGTTAATCCGACCTGTTTATCCGACCCTTTTGTTGGTAACAACTTGAAAAAACATAATTTAGTCTTGTTTATTTAATCCGACATCCTTGTTAATTGGACAGTTTGTTGTGCAACAGACGATGTTGGATTAACAAGACTTGAGTGTATTTCAGACCATATAATTCCTTAGGAGGCTAGATGTGGGTTAAAGGTTGTTTTGTAAGCATTTTTCCAACTAATATGTCTTTTGATATACAAGTTAAAACCTTGAGCTGTTCTGGATTTTCTGTTTGGTGATCTTTGGACACAGGACACACTAAAGAAGAGAATGTCTGATGTGAAACAAATAGTTGACAATATCTTGATAAGCTTATGTCATCATCCCCCACTGGATAGATGTGTAATTTTGCAAGGATAACACTGCAATCACAAGTGCTCAGTGATTTTACATTCTTTTCTTACATTTCAGTTGTATTCATGGAGAACAATGGCACTGTTCTCCTTTTCAATACCACCAGGATGTTTTGAAAAAAACTGTCATTTACCCTGTTAAGATGAGAAATAGAGATGCCATTGCCTGCATTATTTATGCAAAAACTTTAATTTGATGTCAGGTTATGGTAACTTAGTTCCGTACAAAAAGGATTGTTTAGTGAGCACAGAAATGTCTAAGAATGCATTCAATGATATAGCATTAAAACATTTACATCTGGTTGGTTTTGGAAATATAGGGTTAAAATATGAAAGAAATATGATCAGATCAGATATACAGTCTTTCCTTTTAAAACAAAATCATGACCAGTTTATATAAATGATCCCAGCATGCTTAAACCAAGTGTGTTACGATCAGTTTCAGAAATGTTCGGATAGGGTCATTTATTTTAAGTAATGCACACTCTATCCTTCCTAGGAACACAGAATAACCTTTCATTAATAAGGGAAATCTATCAATGAGATTCTGTTTTTTAACCAATGTAAAACGTCAGGCATTGCCATTATTGCATTCTTACAATAGAAATCAGCACTTCTAATGAGAGGGTCTCTTTTTCACACAAAACACTGCCAGTATCAGACACAGTATGAAACTATAGGCAATCTGAAGCTTTGGTGTGATGCCATGGCAAACCTACTATCAAACATGTATCAATTGAGGCAGTTTCCATGGTGATGCAGAATGAAATAGGCTCCATCAACTATGGGACTGAATGATGGTCAGCGTCAGTGATGGGCAGTAGGGTAGGCAAGTGGTTAAAAAGTTTGTCTGTCACCAAAAACCTGGGTTAACTTCCCTGGGTCTAGGACAATTGCCACCCGGACATTTCTCACCTAGGGCAATTCCCACCTAGGACATTTGCCACCCAGACAATTCCCACCCCAAAATAAAAGTAACATGGAGAACATAGTTCAGTTTCAACATTTATTCATTTTAATGTGTAACATATAAGAATATTCCATAAAAAACAAACATGAACTATTACTTTCTTCTTGACATGCTTTAGTATCAGTTTTACTGATCCTGTTGAATACATAACAAATTATAGCATGTTTTAAGTAAGGAAGCACTATTTTGTGACATACATAAGGATACTGTAACTTTTAATGATATTGCCATGTTTACATGATATTGCTATGTTTGCATGTATACTTATGTAAGGTGATGTATTGTGGGCAATGCTTTGTGAGAAGTCTAGACACAGTCTGTTGGGGTAGTCTTTGACGATTGACTGCAGGTGCTGCTGGCCGATACTGTTTCCTTGATCGGACAATGTTCCACCCAGATAGCATCTGATAAGTTAATATTACACACACACACACAAAAATCATCAAAGCAAAATTTCCTTTCAATTTCAATCACACAAAGCAAAAACTTCATCAAAGTCAATTTGTTTTAACGTCACAATTTTATGAAAGTAAATATTACACACAAAAAATTTAAAGTAAAATTTCTTTTCAATTTCAATTTCTGTATTTCAGTATGGTGGGGAGTATAGTGAATATAACTAGGTCTCAATTGTTCGGGTGGGAATTGTCCTGCTCCCAAATTCCCTACATGGCTACAATGTGAGAACCCCATTGCTGCAGTGTTGCTAAAAGTGGCGTACAATCTTTCTCACCCACTCATCTTCCATGATTGGGTTATTGTGTAGCAGTACCTCTTGTGGTGACATGACATCGCTCAACTCTTTCATATAGTGTCACAGTCCCTCCCATGATGACATGACATTACTCAAGATTTCTATTCTTTCATATATCCGAACCTAGTGACTATTGTCCCAGGAAATCTAATTAAATATGAGCTACTGACTGACAGACATGACCTATAGCATGTGATCAAGACTTGATTATTCATGAGCCACCTGTACATAGCTGGAATATGGCTTTCTTGTCAGACTTGGTTAAGACTGAATCTATCTGCTGTTCCAGTGTCAAAGATACAACAGTCAGCTAAATTTGTGTAAAACTGCACTGTTGTTATCATGCTGATTTTGTGTCTGGTGTACAAGAGCCAGCAGCCCTAATGTATACTGGTCCTTAATAACATGGCTTCCGGGTAGGGATGTCAGTTCACTGGAGCCAATTTGTTGTGTCCCCATGACGATTTCATGATAGGTTTATTGGTCCCAACTTATCTCTCCATCAGGATTCAGACTAAGAATATAGGTCCTTGAACAACCTGTGGAGTTTTCAGGATAGGAATATTGGTCAATAGCAACATTTGTAACCTGACCAATGGATTGTTGTGTGAGATTCAGTAACCTGGACACTTGAGCATCCTCATTGTCAGAATGCTCACAATATCCACCACAGGATTGTTAAGATCAGACATGATTGCTTAGAGGCTGTTGGAATATTTGGGAGTGACACAAACACAGCACACAATAGTGATGCCTCACAGTGACTACCAATCATTGTGTTTGTGTGAAAAAGAGAACCTTCAGTTTTGTACGTGTGAAAGATTTCACAAAGATGTATGAGATTAGCATGACCAAAATAGTGCAACTTTTGTGCTCCTTTAATGATTAAGTTATTGATAAGACACTGGTATTGTTGTGATCACTTGTTGCAACTGTCTTGATCACAATGATTCATATTGAAAGAATTTGGAATAACTCAATTTCTTCTTCTTGTATGCATGATAATGAGACTTCAAAATTTTCAGAATGTTGAAGGATATTTGTGAAAGATCAATATCATTAAGATCAGATCTTTTACTCTGATATACCTTTTGATATTAAGACCTGCAGATGTCACCATATATCACATTTTTTAATGAGATACACTGCACCAAGATACATTTGTTAAAAAATGAAGTTGGTAAGACAGTTCCTGATGTAAACAATGAAAAAAGTTCTGTTTTATCATTATTGATATTTTGAAGACATACATACATTATTTATATTAATGAAGCTGACATCTGAATGTCTTGGGAGCCAACACATTCATTCGGACTGGGATTAGAAGTTCAGTCAGGGTTCATCTGATTTGACTTTTGATGGAATTGTTGGCATCGTATCAGAGTACAAAATGTGATTTTAATGACCCTGATTTCAAACAAATATTATAGTATAGCTTAAATATTAAAAAATAACATTTGTTTTGACTTCTCCTTTCTAATGCTGCAATGTAACTGAAGTGTTGAAAACAGCATTAAGTTGAATCATATAATCTTTAGTAAATGTAACTTCAGTGTAACAGTGTTTATGAGTATTTGATGACATATTCACTTGCAGAAGAGTTACTGGTTTCTGTACATTGTGTCTATTACATCTCATGGAATTCTAAAAATCAAATCAATATTGAGTATAATATCTTCCCTAACCTGATTACAACTGTTTGACCAAAAATTTGTATTACTGCAAATGAACATGCCTAGAATATTTGCTTCTCACAAATTTCAGATATAATTAAAGCCCCAGTTCTGCGATGTATACTGGTGGACGACGTCCGTATGAGGACATGGGAGGATCTGAGGATCCATACAACAAGAAACGGAAGACTGACATGTGGAACGAGGGAGGTTATTCTGACTCCATGGCGCTCCCACCCCCGCCACCCTTTCCATACGGCAACCAGACCAATACCATGAGTAACATCAGCAGTATGAGCAGCATGAATAGCATGTTTGACAGTGGTATGGACAATTACGACAATCCCTGGAAGATGGGGCGACAGTACGACAACATAGGCTCCTCGACAGTGGCATCTTCGTCCACTGGAGCTGACTGGAACAATGATGGTGGGGCCTGGGGAGGTACTGGGTCATCCGGGTATGGGGGGGACACTGGCTATGGAGGGGTGTCCAGTTACAAAGGGGGCTCAAGTTTTGGACGGTCGTCCAATTGGGGTGGAGCAGGTAGAGGGGGAAGGACAAAACAGTTTTCTTTTGGTAACCAGTCGGGAGATACAGACTTTACTGATGACTTTGCTGTTTTGAAGGCGGCGGAAATACAGTATAAGAAGCAGGGAACTGTGGACTTTGATAAGATCAGGAAGGCTCTCCAACTAGTGAATCAGCAGTCTGATGGAGGGAGGGTCAAGAGAGGGGGACGAGGAGGAAGAGGGGGTAACTGGAATGACAGGCAGAATTGGAATGACAATCAAGGCTGGAATGATGGGCAAAGCTTTGGTGGCTTTGGAGGTGGAGGACGAGGAGGTCGTGGTAGAGGCTTTGCCAAGATGACACCCTATGACAAAGCTGCTGGATTTGGTGGTTAGTAAACGGTTCATCATCCCCTAAATAGACAAGTTTGATGGATGTGGACTTTTCACTTGGGGAATCCCTGTCCTAAATACATGTACTATCATACACTCCTCATTTATGTACATATTCAATAGGCATTACAGGAACTGGGAATGACACAGTATTGGGATATGGGTAGAATATGATTTTTTAGATATTAATTCAAGTTTACATGGATGGTTAATATATATTTTTAAGAAACTTATTACTTAACACCTGTGGAATGTTGACTGAAGGTCAGTGCACAACACACCTATCATTAGTGCACTATTTTACATCTGTTGCAGGTCCAAACAAGTTCAACAGAGGGATGCGTGGGAACCAAAGGGGTTCCCAGATTGGTCGAGGAGGCCCCAGAGGGCGTGGAAACAGGGGAGGCTTTGGTCAGGTGGCCCCTGTTCATAGCCTGGCTAAAGTGTCTGCCATAGATAGTGCCAACATGTCCATGGCAGAGAAGATGCGCCGTTTTGCATTGTTCATCCAGAATGATAGCCAGAGAGTCAATGACATTCAGACTATTGAGAATGGCCTGACAGGCAGCAAGCTCGGTCTGAAGTCCGACTACCAAGTGGAGGAGCTCTTGAAAGTCTGCAACAAAATGATGTTCACTGGGAGATTGTTCATTGGATCTGTTTTCCTGGCAAGAAGTGTTGGTGCAAACAAGAAGGAAGTAAAGCATGAGTGTTTCCGAAAGGCTGTAGATGTCCTGAAATCCAAGAGTGTAGCTGCCATCATGAAGATGGAGGATGTTGGGACTGAGAAGATGAGAGCTGAGCTGCTCGCATCACTGAAGGATGAAGGGAGCTCGAACCCAGTTATGGATGCCCAGAAGAAGGTAGCAAGTCTGGAAGAGGGTAGAGAACCAGCTGCTGGTTTGGTTGGACTTGAGGTCAACTTTGATCAACTGATCCAGTACTTGAACAGTGGAAAGGCCAACTGCAACAATGTCATCAGTGAGCTGACTCAGTCCTTCTCTGCATCCTTCTGTAACCTGAATCACAAATATGTGGAAGAAAATACACGACTGCCCAATGGGAAGCTATGGTTCAAAGGGAAGCTGACGATTAACGACACATTGATAGCTTCAGCCACAAGTCATAAGAAGAAGGAGGCAAAGCTGAAGACATTTGAAAAGGCCATGGTGTTCCTGAAGACAAAACCTATCTCTGTCATCATGCAGGGTATCTCACTGGATGAAGCTGAAGACATGCCCACGTCTGATCCTTTAGCTGCAGCTGCACAAGGTCAAGACTTTAAAGAAGATAATGCCAGTCTACCCAGTGAGCGGACTCTTGAGAAGCTGAAGACACTCTTGATGTCTGTCCCCGAATTCCCAGGTATTGAATCAGTGGTCAACCTCCTGGATGTCACTGCCCATCAGCTCCAGCTCGTGCCAACATGTGTCTACAGGAAAGGGGCATCCAAGGATGTCAAAAGCTCAATTCAATGTGACCTCTACCTGGACAATATCCTGCTGGCTATTGGGGAGGGGGAGAAGCGCAAAGATGCACAGTGTGATGCTTATGTCAAAGCCTTAGATGTCCTGTCCACAAGCACAGCTGAAATAATCTACAATGACTTTCAGAGACTGACCCCAGAAGACACCAAGGGTCCAGGTGTCCTGGAAGTATGGGTCAAAGGCCAGAGCAGGACTGGGGAGTCCAACCTGCAGAGATTGAAGCGGATGAAGCTGGACCCGATGGAGCATGGCAAGGACAAGAATGACATCGTCCTCATCGAGCATCATGAGTGGGCATTTGACCGAAAGAGACAAGCATTCTGCATCCTCAACATGAGTGCTACCCAGAATGCCATGTTGCTGGAATGGAAGATCAGCCCAGTTGGGACATTTTTCAAGTAGGTTGACTTAAAAGATGAAGGATATTTGGGAATTATCATATGAGCAGTATTGGTCATACTGATTTCACAAACAAAAGTGTCAAAATTATTGTGAAAGTTGAGTTAAAAATCCCTTGTCGTTCCTTTGAAAGAGACATAAAAGTACACTCATACACAAGTTTACTCTCATGCATACAGTCAGTGAAAATAATTGCTTAGCGTTAAGACCGTACACCACTGCTGTGGTGCCTATCTGCTACATTTTCTGAATTATTTTCAGCATCTTGCTTATATTTTATCCATACATATGTTGATATGGTCTTTATCTGGAGCCCTGGTTAAGTCTGCTCATTCATCCATTACTCGTCATTCCAGGTGTGAGATGTACATCCAACAGGAACTGGTGGGAGAGGCATGTGCTCCAGCCAAGAATGCAGCTCGCAACCTGTCTGCCGGAGATGCCTTGTTCAAGCTGTATCAGACACAGACAACCATCAAGGTGATGAGTCAAGCCCAGTTCTACTGTGTGGAAGGATATATGTCTCATGTTGAACAGGGATGCAGTTGACAGATGTCCTAGTAAATAGTCAAATGTCAATAAATAGTACCAGACATCAAAATAAGCTGAGTGTTAGCATAAAACATGCAAAATATGTTACCATTGTGTAATGAAACTGAGTTACAAGCATCTCTGCATGCAAGATTATTTTGAAAAAAAAGATGTAAAAAAAGTCACCAGGCATCCTTTATAGCATGTAATTCTAGTATTCATCTGACCATCAACCATAGTTTACTAATCACATGTCAGCATCACACATACACTGACACTTCAGTTGTGATCAATAGATAAAAGAAACACTAACTGTTGATTATTTGATAAATGGAGACCAATATATTGTGAGTTACTATAACGTACCATTCTCTTCTCTCAGAGGTTACTCAAGTCATATTTTCCCATGTGTCTCTATTCTAGTACGTCCATATTTTCCAGTTCATGTGAAATCTCCTAGTAGCAAATAAAATTACATCTGAGATTATCTCCCTTCTTTCTATCCAATCAGAACATGTTGCAGCCATGGAGTTAGTTTATCAAAATGGCAAGGATAGATTCGGTATTTCATGTTTAGCTGAAAATCAGAAACTAGCTATAGAGAGTGCAGGAATCAATGAACAAAATCTGATTGCAAGCAGTCATGAATCCTGAGCACTCTCACCCTAAAAGGGCCGTATTAGAATAGAGGTTCATGGGAAGATTATGACTAACCTCTTTGTGAAGAGAATGGTAATCTACTGGACCACTACACAAACAGATGCAAATTAGAACATGGAGCAGCATTTCAAGTGGTGAGCAATACTCTAAATCCAAGAGGGGAAATACTCAAAGAAGACTGTGAATGATAACATTGAGTTAAATATTGTTGGTATTTATTAAAACAACATTCCTTGTCTTCAAGTACAACTTAAACCCAAGCATCCTTTAATTGACCCCTAATGAAAATGCACTGGTTCTGATTCTTCCTCTGAAACCCCATAAAGGACCTTTGTTCTTGAGGAAAGGTCCAGGGCCCCGTTTCACAAAACTCTTGTAAGCCTAAGGTCTCGTAACTTTTCTCGTAGCCTTTGCACCTCCTATGTTACAGTATGCCAGGTACAAATGCTACGAGAAAAGTTACGAGACCTTAGGCTTACGAGAGTTTTGTGAAACGGGGCCCAGGTTCATTATTGGTGTGTACTCTTAAACTGGATTTGTTTACCATTTCAGGTTGTATCCCGAGATGAGTCTAATTTCTGGTTTACATACGAGACAATTCAGGAGAAAGCTGACAAGCTGAAGGCTGAGAGTGGTGACACTGGCACCAATGACATGGTCCCAGTGACCCCTGATTCCATTACAGAGGAGAAGCCAAAGATGGAAGAGAAGGAGGGCACAGCCAATGGGGAAGGGACAACATCCGAGCCTCTGATGGCGAATAAGTGGATCAAGCTGGTCATTGAACAGATGGTGGAGAAATTTGCCAAGGAGGAGAATCTGGAGGAGCTCCTATTTGGACCGGGGTTTCCTCCAGGGGAGAAGAAACTGCTGAATTTGATTGCTCGCAGTTACGACCTCCGCTTCTCCACCAAGCAGAACAAGGAACATGCATACTCTGTCATCTTCAGGAAGTTTATGCCTGACAAGATGGCAGAGATTTTGAGGAAGAATGGTGGCCACAGTGGCAAGTACTCCATCATCCCAAAGGAACTTCTTCCCAAACATGCTGACATCAAGGACCAGTTGATGCCACCTCCTAAACAAGAAGGCCAGAAAGGGAAAGGGTCTGTCACTCAGTCGTTCGAGACATCTGGAGAATATGAAACTGCACATTCTACCTTCTTCGATACTTCAACTTCTGGTTCTAAAACCAAATTAAAATCTCCATTTTCAAATGTAGGTCGTGGGAATGTGTCCTTCCAGACAAGTACACCCAGGGGCGGGAATAAGGGGAAACGTGGGCGTGGCCGAGGGAAGGGGAACAAGTTTGTATCTGGGAACCTGCAAGGGAACGGTGGGGATTGGGATGCTGGTCCTGGTTTGAAAGACGAAGATATATCTCTGTGTGACGATAATACTGGTGACCAGATGGAATACACAGCCTGAGTGTGACAAAAAAGCTGGGCATTGCATGGACAAAATGGTTACGCAGACAGCCAGTGATGACTTGTCTAGAGCTGGCAATGAGGAATTGACACTGAATTGTACATTTGGAAGAATTTTGAGACTCTGAAAACAGTTTCTCAATTTGAAATGGAGTTTGTTTTTAAATTGTGTTGTTCACCCAATAACATCAAGTAACTTCATTGTATGCCTTAGAAAACACATTGTTCCCATTATATCCTGCTGATCGACAAGGTGATATGAAGTTTTAAACAAGTAATACAAGGGTAGGTGAAATGTTTAAACTTCAAGTTTATCTGTGTGCCAATATGTATACCATTTGAAGATTTGTGACTCACTCATATTGTTCTTGTTGACGAGTCCTTTATGCCTTTCGATTCATGCTGTTCAGTATTACAGAATTTATCAAGCATTTCCCATAGACAACAGTGGCTTGAACTTTAGATAGCTTATTCAGAAATAACATGTTTGCTAGGGTATGTTTCTTTGGTTCTGTTTTCAGTCTGCAAATTTACTGTATCCAGCAATTCAAAATGTTGTACAATTTCAGACTACATTCTATATTTCATTGTTCGTGAGGGTTAAATGTCAGGTTTAGACTTGCTACCCATTTGGATAATGTGGCTTGAGATTATATTTATGGTTTCTAATTTTAAATGATGTTACTTTGTATATGACTTCTAAAGTTTGATTGTGAACGTTTTGTAGAGATTATCTGTCAGTTTCTGAATTGTCAATACAAGTAGGAGGGGTTGATCAGTTGTAAAATGTCAAGTATGTCACCTGACAAATACCAAGCTGTAACAGAAAGTTTTGTGTGGAATATTTGGCGCTAATTTTCTTTTATAGTTAAGCTTGAATTGTTTTAAACTGATATTTTAAACATTATGCATGTAGTGATAATTCAAGTGAGGTCATGCAGGGAAATCATCAGTTTTTGTGCTTAAATTTCATCTGTTTAAGATGGCAGTGCTAAATTAGAGTGTGTTTTAAAATCATGTCCATCACACTTTTCATTACACACATACATAGTAAGATGTGTTACCCTATCATCACTTCATTGCTTCATTTTGTAACAGAAAGTGGCATTGTGTCCAGCTCGCTCGCTCACTCACTCACTCACTCACTCACTCACTCAGACATATTGTAATCAGTATCCCAGTGATCTATTCAAGTTAGGCCAGGTTTTATTCTTAAGCCTAGTTTACAAATTAACCAATTCCTTAAAATTTGAATGTAAAATATGAGTTCCTTATACCAACAGCCTCTTCTAAAATCTCACTCACATTTTTCTATAAAACATGTTTTTCCAAACTGATGACACTTAGTAAAACTCAGACTAAATAAATTGGAACTTTGTTTTTATCTCTTTTCCATGTAAATCAAAACAAAAGAAATCTGGCCTTTATCTTCATGCTGTACCTCCTATTATGTGTATTCTAGCATGTATATATTCTACAATGGCCTTTGTCGCAGTGTGAGGAATCAGTCAAATTGGTTTTGCAATTCATCATTCAGTCTGGCATGAGGAATCACAAATACACATTCACTGTTAGAAAAACCTTATCATTGAGGTAACTTCTGTCAAACATCATTTCTTTGTATCGCAAATAGGAATAAACATCTTGTGCATATATTTGATCTTATGGTTTTCCTCCCACTGTAAAGGCAGATGGGACCTCGGGTCATAAACAATGAAATGAAACCGAAAAAGCACATTATGCAGTGTATGCGTCTCTCTGTGTGTCAGCTCATGCGTTGCCTAGCCCAGATTTTCGAAACAAACATAAGTTTCTATTATAACTGAGTTTGACAATTTGAAACTACGGAATTTTTAGCTCAACAGCATTTTCATTTTTAAAAAGCACAATCCACTTGAGTAATCTATACACCAAACTCAAATTGTCTGCTATGTTTGAGTTCACTATCGATTTCAGTCTGTTCTGGAAATTGCAGTTTCCTGCATTTTCTCGACCATAAGTCAAAACTTCGAGGCCTATTTCTACATGTTTCAATAAGTATGACAATTAACGTGTACCAGTCCAAAATGATTTCTCAATACGTGTTTAATCATCTTGTCCCCAACTTCAGTGATAAAAATGTGTGTTGAAAATAATCGAGATCTTTTATTCCATTTTAGAAAGATAAGGTCAAATCAACTAAAAAAGTGTTGTCTAAAAAGTATGCTCATTTTGTTAAAGAAATGTCTGAACTTTGTCAGTTCCATCATGTTACATGAAGTCCATCATGTCCTGTAATGAAATCCACAGTTAACGTTCCTAGGGAGTGTATCCAACCACGAGCCTGAACCACCTCTCGACAAAGCCGTCTCATTGATACCACCAGATTACGCAGGAACTGCATTGGCAGATTGCTCCATTCGTCTAGGACAACCTGCCTGAGTTCGCGAACGTTGGTCAGGGGCCAATCTCTCGAGGAAATGCTCCTCCCGATGGCATCCCAGATGTGCTCTATTGGATTTCGATCTGGACTGACACTTGGCCAGTCAAGGGATTCGATGCTGTGCTGCCTTTTGAGGTCAGTGATCATCCCAGGACGATGGGGGTGGGCATTGTTATCCTGGTAGAGGTAATCAACGTGAGGATTGGCATGCAAAGATGGCAGGAGAGTGTTCTCGATGATGTCACGACCATACTTCTCTGCATTCATCGTGCCTTGGATCACTTTGATGTCTACTTTCTGGTCATGACAGAAGGCTGCTCCGACCATGGCTAACCCACCACCTCCAGCTACTGTTATCAGTATGTTTTGAGCGTGTTGGGAAGACGTAAGCGGCCCTCAACAACGTACAGATTGAACCTCAACTCATCAGACTAAATGACACGTCGCCATGTGCGCAAATTCCAGTTTCGTCGTTCCAGTGCCCAAACCAGACGAAGACGCATGTGATTATCGGTCAGTCGGGGTCATTTCAAGGGACGACGAGCTCGTAAACCAGCGGCTACAAGACGTCTGTTAACCAACTCCCGCGACACATTTACTCCTGTTGTTTGCTACCATCACTGACGGAGTCGATTGGCTGACCAGAATGGTTCCTGACGTGCAATACGAAGTAAACTTCTATCATCCCTCAAATTTGTCTTTTTGACACGACCTCTTCTAGCGGCGACCTTGACTTCACCGGTTGTACGATGTTTTTTAAGCAACCTGCTTACAACGCTATGGCAACACGTCTTGCAATCTGACGTAGGGACATGCCACTTTGTCTCATGCCCACGATCTGCCATTTGGTAGCCCCAGGTAACTGATTACGTGCTATTTCAATGAATATCAAACCTACTCACTACTACCCTCGAAATTGATTTTTCAGAGATACGACCGTGCAAGCATTTTCTCTGCATGCACGTGAAAAACACTCAGTGCACGTGCATATGGCTTATTCCTTGAGATAGTTTGATATTGTGTACATTACACTATTTCTACTTATATCATATCAATTCAGGTGTTGCTTCAGATTTTACCATCAATATAATACGCCCAACATAAACAGAACCACTTGACGAGGTTGTTCATGTGAAGACAGCTGCAGGGCCCTCTTCCTCGAAATGATCGCTATGTCCAACCATGTCATAACAAGACCATCCAGAAAACTCAATGCGCGCACAAATCAGGTAGCTGCATCACCAGTGACCCCATCGACAGTGGACAGGTGTCTTATAATCCAGGACTTCGAAGTGACATCGGGTACTAAGTTTATCTGGTTGTGTTCTGACAGGGAGACTATATAAGACGAAGATTATCCCTGGTCCTCATTAACGTCATATCGCGCAGGGAGTGAGTGAGAATGGTTTTATGCCGCATTTAGCAATGCTCAAGGGAGAGACCAGACATAGGCGGGTTAGTTTTTGTTGTTTATCTTCACATATTCAGATTTTTATTGATTTTGTTCTTAAACACCACTCTCACCAATGTACAAACAATATGGCGGCGGCATGTAGATGATGGAGTCTGGACCAGACAATCCTGCGATTAGGGATACGGGATACGATGACGTGTGTCAAGTAAGTGAGCAAGCCTGACCAGCCAATCCCGCTAGTCGCCTCTTACGACGAGCATCAGTTGGCGAAGACAAATTGTAACCCGGATCTTCATATGATCATGGGCCTTATGCCGATCGGTATACAGTGGTATGTGGTATAATCAACCTTATTACTCGCCCGTTGAAGATACTGCAGTGTAATATTTTCACTTCAATATTACACTAGTGTAATACCGCTTGACCTATGACGTCAAAATGGTTCAAAGTTGTGACGTCACAATGCTAATGTTGATGTCGCGTTTTTACTAGACCTTGCTTGACTTGAAAGCTGAGAGTCTTCACACTGTAGGCAATTTCGCCGCAGTTTCTGTCAATTTATGTTGGCGAGTAATAAACAGAATACTAAACTCGCTTCCGTGAAATATCATGTTTATTAAACTCATTAGAGATTTAGTATCAAACTCGTTTTCGCTCGTCTGATACCAAATCATTAAGTCGTTTAATAAAAATGGTATTACACGGAAGGTCGTTTAGTATCCTCTATATACATGTATGTACTTTTCGACTGTTAGTCACCTTAGCGCGGTTGCTATCGACTTTACACTTCGACCGTGAATTGTATCATCCCACAAGTACCCTGACTCATCTATTGTCCAGCAGAAAAAAGGGACATTAGCCTCGTGCTGAAGGACATTTCTAATAGCATGAAATACATAGAGAATCTCACCCAACAGTTTGCTGATTTCATAAAGTTGCTGGGTTCATAAAGTAAATCTTCGAGGCTTGTCGAGAATATTTTACCTTTATCAACGAGAGTTGGTATAATTGATATCAGTAGACACGAGGGTAAGATTCTGTTTCATCCTTCAATAGTTTTCAGTGAAAAATGTACATTTTTCAAAACTGTCCTACCATTAGACATGCAATGCAACTATGTCGTGGCATTGTGACGTCATCATGATCATGACGTCATAGCATTGTCGGGGCATTGTACAATATCTACTGTTGAAACGATATCTCCAGTGGATGATAAATTGATACATCCCTTCGTTTCTAATACAAAATGCTATGGATGTCAACTTTTTTATTGTTTACACAACGTTTCGGGGCTATTCCTTGCCCCTTCTCAGATGGATGCTAACTCAGTCACTCAATTTGAGGTGTAACGCCGGCTTCTGGCTGGCGCCAATATACAATATACAGGATAAATATCCAAATAATATACATGACGCCAGAGTGATGATTTTGGAGCATGTATACACAATAAACCAACCACAGATTATTAAATAGCAGATAAACGAAAATGAAATATACAAAAGTAAATATGGTGTTGTTACATCGGATTAAGTGGGTAAGCAATAGCAGCCACTGAGTCTGATTGGGTTTCATAGGGTGACTGATAGTCTAATGCAATGCTGGGATGTGATACGAAAGGCAGGGATGAAGCTGTTACAGTGGATTAATAGGTGATTGGGTCTGATTAATTTCCCAGGTATTGGGTAGGTAAACCCCTTGATCTCTGTTCATGTGTGGTGCTACTCTTTTGATGCTGATTGACTCAGACTCGTCTGACGAAGAGGCACGGAATTAAACTAAAAGTGCTTTATGGTTCAACTTCTTTATTATACAAGGTCTCAACGTTTCGAGACAGATTCTAGTCTCTTCTTCAGGTGAGGTGAGGATAAAACTAAAGGGTTGTAGTATATATACAC
The DNA here is from genome assembly GCF_037392515.1 of Haliotis asinina. NCBI lineage: Eukaryota > Metazoa > Mollusca > Gastropoda > Lepetellida > Haliotidae > Haliotis > Haliotis asinina. The sequence continues at coordinate 48,714,995 of NC_090281.1, forward strand.
ATAACAGTAGTAGAGCGATAACAATGGGTAACAAGATATACAGAATACCCATTGTTATCGCTCTACTGTTATGTGTATACATACTACAACCCTTTAGTTTTATCCTCACCTCACCTGAAGAAGAGACTAGAATCTGTCTCGAAACGTTGTGACCTTGTATAATAAAGAAGTTGAACCATAAAGCACTTTTAGTTTGATTCCTCCAACTTCTAAATGCCTTTGAAACAACAGGCACGGAATTGCCCAGAAACGTAGGGTAAACAATGAATTCCTGACGGAGGGGCAATTTAAGAATAGCCCAGAAGCGCTACGTAAACAATAAAGAAGAAGCTTCCACCTGACGAAGGGCAAGAAATAGATCAGAAACGTTGTGCAAACAATACAGAAGTTGACATTTGTCTTAAACTTGAATCCCCAACTTCTACATGACTCTCAAGAACCCTTTCGTTTGTCAGTGAAACTGTAAAATGTATCCTCAAGATTTCATTCAGAAATGGGCGGAGGGGTAGTCTAGAGGTTAAAGTGAGTGAGTTCAGTTTTACGCCACACTCAACAATATTCAAGCTGTATGGCGGCGGTCTGTAAATAATCGAATCTGGACTAGACAATCCACTGACCAAGAACATGAGCATCGATTTGCGCAATTGGGAACCGATGACGTGTCACCAAGTCAGCGAGCTTGACCACCCAATCCCGTTAGTCGCCTCTTACGACAAGCATATTGCCTTTTATGGCATGCACGGGTTGCTGAAGGCCTATTCTACCCTGGGACCTACACGGGTGTGATTCAGCTGAACGTGACGTGAGGCTGAGCTGTTAACTGTAAAATCGGGTGGTTGGTTTGCTGCTTAACACCAAAGGATTTAAACTTCGAGGCACAATAATATGCACACCAAAAGGTGTGTTGATTAATTTTTCTTCAAGCCGACCAAAGGGGAAGGGAAGCCATCAGATGCCATTATTTTGAAATATCCCTGATGGTTCTAGTCTGTTTCAATGAAGCATCCTTACTGAGCAAGCATTTTCGGATTTCAGTGGCATTGGTGGCTTTGACAACATTGACTGTTTTGGATATAATTTCTGGGAATTGAGAGATACATGCCTCAAATAACTTAGTGGCCTGATAACACTAATACAACCTTAATTTAGAATATCAGCCTTTTTCAAATTCATTTGCTTAGCATTTTGAAAACAGTCTTTCCAAGAATACATGATACATTTTTATGGGTAACGACTTCTTTTTTATGTGAATTGCTGAAGAAAGGAGCATGAATTAGCTCTGAAACGGCATTTAAGTAACAAAAACAAAGTTTTTATTCATAAAACGTGCCACGTATTCATATTCATCCAACATCTAAATGCCTTTCAAAATGTTTAAAAATAATCTTTCCACTTTATCTGTCATTGTTGGGAATTTCATCAATGCAAGACATACATAGCAAGTTTTCACAAGCCTTTCCACTGTAACATGTGGTGAATATTATCTGATTTAGAATTCATATAAATGAATATAAAATGCACTACAATAAAACCCTTGGCTGATTTTTTTTAATGAAGTTCCCAAGTGCATAAAGCCATAGAACATTATATGGTCCCTGATAAAACACAATAATAGAGTGAGTGAGTGAGAGAGTGGGTGAGTGAGTTTAGTTTTTCGCCACCCTAAGCAATATTCCGCTATATGGTGGCAGTCTGTAAATAAGCGACTCTGGACCAGATAATCCAGTGATTGACAGCATGAGCATTGATCTGCACAAGTGGGAACCAATGACGTGTCAACCAAGTCAGCGAGCCAGACCAGCTGATTCCATTCGTCGCCTCTTACGACAAGCATAGTCACTTTTCATGGTTGCTGAAGGCCTATTCTACTCCAGATCTTCACGGATTCTAGTGGTTAAAGCGTTTGCTCGTCAAGCTGAAGATACCGGTTCGATTCCACACATGGATACAATGTGCGAAGTACATTTCTGGTGTCCCCCGTCGTGATTTTGCTGCAGTATTGTTATATTAATAAAAGCAGCCTAAAGCGTGCAACGCAAGTCGAGAGAGTTAATTTTAATCTTAATTTTTTGCCAGCCCAAATTTAGTGTTTAATATGTTTTAAGTCACTTCATTTTGAACCTCTTTATCAGTCTTCTTAGTCAGTTCATTTGCCAAACAACTGGACATATGTCTGAAGCCTCAGTGAATCCCATTTTATATATATTGACAGTGACATAATCATATATGTATGTTTATTACTGTGCACAGTCCGACCAGAGACCATATAATACATACATTATATAATATTTGGTCTCCGTGTATAACAGCCATGAAGCAAAGCCATGCAGTTTTACAATTGGGACAGTATGACAAATGTATATGACAGAGAGTTTATGTCACTGTGATTTGTCGGCTAGTCCAAAGGGCCAATAGACGAATAAACAGTGGTTGTGCGCATTACTGCCAGTTATGCAATCTCTCGGTGTGCTGTTAAGATTAACTGTTCGTATTTTGAAGCGTGAGACATTAATCTTGCTTTACACTATTAACGAAAATGAGTGAGTGATGTTTCTACGACGATCCATATACATCTGGTCCCCGATAAAAATCGTTTCAGTCAAATAATTTGCAAATCCGAAATAAAAAAAATGCTAAGGAATTCGGTTTCGATAACATAAGAGGCTCAGTATAATAGCGTCTACAGTGACTCGATCTGCTCACAGGTGTGTTTTCGGGGCAATCGAACGTTCAACTGGGACAGTCCGAGTTTCTCGTCGTTTCATTGGATACACCACCACAAGAGCCAATCAGAATTCTAAATTCCCAAACCGGTTTGATAAAAAAAATCAAGTAAACAAGCACGTCCTATTTCGGCAGGGGTGCAGTAGTGTCATCACGTGTGTGTGAACACAACCGATAACGACAATAATATCACATGCTAATGACAGGGCAGTGACACTATATCTTACCGGTCCACAAACTCAAGGTTTCGCTGACAAGGATATGCACATCAAACAGTAGGTGGTAATGATGGTCTCCACGGGTGGACACTTCTATTATGTTTCCGCACTTCTTACTGCATGTTTCTTAATGACAATCTTAACAACGGGCACCTGTCATCCGAAGTCATACAACGAAATCGTGAATCGGGTTTTTAATGGAGTTGACAGGATTAACGATGTGGAGCTTGTTAATAGACTTGAAGACACGCTTGAACGCATTGAAGGTATGTTAGTTGTTAGAAGAAGATCCTGAAAAGCTGGTAGCTAAATGGATGCAACCCATCATTAAAACACAATTATCATTTGTTCAAATGAACAAAATTGTAAGCATCCAATAGCAAATCAAAAGTGCAATATTTTTTCTTGTTGTTTTATAAGATGTGTTATGCGATAAATTTGCTTTTTGAATAATTTGTTATTGTCAGTCCATACGGGAAAGTATCAGAATCAGCAAAGTAGAGTTTTGTGTATGTTGCATGTGACCATTAATTAAAACCTTGACACACAGAGATTGCCCAGAAATCTCAACTGGCTAGCAATCTTTGCTGTGGCGAGCATACAACTGGCCTCAAAATTTGTCCAACTTTATTTTATAATACTTCTAAAAGGAAAGAAGTTTATCTTAGTTTAATCTTCTTCCACTCCTAGTGACTCATGGTACACAAATGTAGAAATGAAAGAACATGGAAATCAGTGTACACCATCGAGTTCATAGTGTTTATTTATATCTCTTAGCATATCAGATCTAATTTATTGTGTACCCGTGAAGATCCAATGTAGAATAGGTCTTCAGCAACCCATGCTTGCCACAAAAGGCATTGACTGTGCTTGTTGTAAGAGGCAGCTGATGGATTGGGTGGTCAGGCTCACCGACTAGATCGATACTCATGATGTTGATCAGTGGATTGTCTTGTCCAGACTCAGTTGTTTACAGACTGACACCATATAGCTGGAATATTGCTGAGGATGGCAAAAAACTCACTCACTCATTCACTCACTCGAATAACGTCATCTTCATAGATAATCTTGAATTTTGTTATATTTATAGAATATGTGAATTCAAAAGAAACTCTAGGCTTAGTATTCTAAGTGTATATGTTGCTGGAAGTAAAGCTCTGAATTCAGGACCCGTGAAGATCTTGAGTAGAATAGGCCTTCAGCAACCCATGCTTGCCATGAAAAGCGACTATGCTTGTCGTAAGAGGCGACTAATGAGATCTGGTGGTCTGGCTCGCTGACTTGGTTGACGCGTCATTGGTTCCCATTTGTGCAGATCAATGCTCATGCTGTCAATCACTGGATTATCTGGTTCAGACTCAATTATTTACAGACTGCCACCATATAGCTGGAATGTTGCTTAGGGTGGCAAAAAACTAAACTCACTCACCCACTCTCTCACTCACTCACTCTATTATTGTGTTTTATCAGGGACCATATAATGTTTTCTGGCTTTATGCACTTGGGAACTTCATTAAAAAAATCAGCCAAGCTTTTTATTGTAGTGCATTTATATTCATTTATATGAATTCTAAATCAGATAATATTCACCACATGTTACAGTGGAAAGGCCTGTGAAAACTTGTTATGTATGACTTGCATTGATGAAATTCCCAACAATGACAGATAAAGAGGAAAGATTCTTTTTAAACTTTTTGAAAGGCATTTAGATGTTGGATGAATATGAATACGTGGTTTTATGAATAAAAACTTTGTTTTTGTTACTTAAATGCCGTTTCAGAGCTAATTCATGCTCCTTTCTTCAGCAGTTCACATAAAAAAGAAGTCGTTACCCATAAAAATATTAATGTATCATGTATTCTTGGAAAGACTCTTTTCAGAATGCTAAGCAAATGAATCTGAAAAATGCTGATATTCTAAATTAAGGTTGTATTAGTGTTATCAGGCCATTAAGTTATTTGAGGCATGTATCTCTCAATTCCCAGAAATTATATCCAAATCAGTCAATGTCGTCAAAGCCACCAACGCCACTGAAATCCGAAAATGCTTGCTCAGTAAGGATGCTTCACTGAAACAGACTAGAACCATCAGGGATATTTCAAAATAATGGCATCTGATGGCTTCCCTTCCCCTTTGGTCGGCTTGAAGAAAAATTAATCAACACACCTTTTGGTGTGCATATTATTGTGTCTCGAAGTTTAAATCCATTGGTGTTAAGCAGCAAACCAACCACCCGATTTTACAGTTAACAGCTCAGTCTCATGTCACGTTCAGCTGAATCACACCCGTGTAGGTCCCAGGGTAGAATAGGCCTTCAGCAACCCGTGCATGCCATAAAAGGCAACTATGCTTGTCGTAAGAGGCAACTAACGGGATTGGGTGGGCTTTCTCGCTGACTTGGTTGGTACATGTCATCGGTCAATTGCGCAAATCGGTGCTCATGCTGTTGATCAGTGGATTGTCTGGTACAGACTCGATTATTTACAGACTGCCATCATGTAGCTGGAATATTGCTGAGTGTGGCGTAAAACTAAACTCACACATTCCCTCAGCTGCGTCAGATCGTATCTGAAGAGACCAAGATGGCAGTGGTACTGTTACACTGCCAGATTGAAGCTAATAGATCGGTGTTCCTTTAATATTCCAAGTTATGTTCAGATATTCGAAAACCAATTATGTCTTCATCACTTCATATCACATTTGTGATATATTTACCTGACTTGTCTCCGTGTGTTGTTTAGATCAGTAAAGATCAGGGTTACAACTTAAGATTGATCTCCAGCATCCATGCTTGCTGTTAAAGATAACTAACAGGATGGGGTGGTCAGGCTCACCCACTTGGTTGACATACATCATTTTGTCCCAGATTGTGTTGAGATCACTGCCCATGCTGTTGATCACTGGATTGTCTGATTCAGATTAAATTATTTACAGACCACCACCATATAGCTGAAATATTGCTGCAGTAATTGCTTTGTTAAACAACAAAACAACCAACCAGCCTCCTTGTGTTTCACTTAAGTCTTTAACATATTTAGCAGCATGTGCTAGTCGATTTGGACTTATGGGCTTATTTGAAGTACTTTTAGATTTTACCCATGAAGATCTGGCGTAGAATAGGCCTTGAGCAACCCATGCTTGCCATAAAGGATGACTCTGTTGGGATCAGGTGGCCAGGCTTACTGACTTCCTTGACATGTCATCGCTTCCCAGTTGCACAGATCGATGTTATTACTGGATTATCTGGTCCAGACTTGATTATTTACAGACTGACGCCAAATAGCTGGAATATTGCTGAGTGCAGCATAAAACCAAACTCATTTACTCCTTTTAGATTTTCCAAACTTGCAGTTTTGACATTGCTGCAATAATGAAGGTAATTATTCACATATATATTTTAAGCAGCTGATACAAGCAGGGTGTAGTCTGTAAATAAGACGTAACTGTTATCAGCTGACCTGAAGTGAGCAACTCTTAGGTACTTGATTTAGGTTATGACAAGCAAGTACTACATTTTTTACTACCTGTCACCACTTAGGACACTGTTCTTTGACTATGATATACTAGGGGATAACTCTATATAACCATCAGTATACATCCCCAATGCATCAAACAGTGTCAGTACAGCTATCCCAATTCTAATTCAACTCATTTTACCCTGTTTTTTCATGAAAGAATTTCATTTTTAAACAGGTCAAAGTTCCTCTAGGTCAAAGGTTAAGCATATCATTCCTTGAACTTATGCCATCGCAAACACTTTTACTTTGTACACACTGACTAAATATCACAATGATGAAAAAGTCATAGTGTTATATCTAAAATGGACGGAAATATCATGAAACCGCCCTCCAGTTATCAGAAATGAGTGGGCTGCTGCAAGTGACAATGGACCGCTGATTCCTTTAACAATGGACCATCATCAGTTCTGTTGTCAAATGACGTCACAGCAGGTTACGTCATGCACCATAACAGTGTACAAAACATTTCCAAATTTTGCAAGCCTGTCGAGATAGATACAACTGAATGTTAATAGCCCACAGAATTATTCACTAGTCCAAAAGTTGAAAGTAGACACGAGTTTCATCATTAAGCTCCTAATATGATGAATGTTTTCATCAGACGATAATCTTGCAGGATTTAAAAGTGTGTTATAAGTTAACAAGTCAGAGAGAGTGATATATTTACAAAATAACCACATGAAAATTCACTAGCTAGTCAGGCCAGTGACTTTGGAGATTTACAGACCGGACCAGATTATTACTAACCACAGTGTTTTGCACACTGTACCATGATCATGACATAAATCTTGTTAGCTTTCTACCACTATTATTTCTACCGCTGAACACTTTTCCAGAGTTTTTGATATATTAACCTTTCAGTGAATGTGTGTATGGTGAGCGCGTGGGGTGTATAGCAGTTGTATGGTTGTGAACAGGAATTTGGTGATTTTTCAGGGATAACCCAGAAAGATGTGATCGCAGCAAGTACCCGCTATCTGGAGACATTTGCAGAGATTCCAGAGGAGATAACTCCCCAATGTTCAAACGACACTGTACATCTGGTGGAGGGGATAATAGACAGAGACAGATGGGCACTCCAGTGTAAGTGGACGACGAGCTGCTCTCTGATTGGTCAAAATATAACATGAGTATTACATGTATTTTTATTTTGTGGTGCGATATATCATGTTGGTGCGAGCCTATTGAGGGTGAAGGACAAACATGGTGGATTCAATCACTCGATACCGCTAATTTCCCAATAAAGTCGTGTATTGCAGGTGAAAGAATAACCTATTTCATTCCAGAGGTTGTAGAACGAAAGCGGAATATCTAGCGATTATGGTAATGTTGTGTTTATCGCCGATCAAGTGTTTTAAAGTGAAATACATCATATTTCTTCCCCAAGAGGCAATGGTTTTCGTATGCAGCTTAATGGCGTACAAATAAAAAAGTTGTCTTTTGCCGAGTTCCAAGCAAAGTTACTTGGTACATAGTGCACAGATTTTGATGATTTTGGATTCATTCGAAAGGGAATTTATCAGGCTTTATTTCAGTAGGGATTGTGGCTCAATGTTCCTCAGTGTCCCACCCAGAATTCACCTATAATCGAGAGTGGGGTGTTTGACAGCTTTGTGCGTGTTACATCCCTTTCCTTCGTTATATGTGTATGGATATCAGTGTAGGTTTGTTTGACCCAGGACGTATTGTTTTCAGCAATACAAGCCCCTGTGCTTTTGTGTTTATAAAAATGCTGTCCTAGTTTTGACCTCAGAGTTTTGTGACCACTTATAATAGTGGTAGAAAGCTAATTTGTATTTTCCGAGTTTTATTCCAAATCTAGATCATTACATGTGTGATAAAACTTGTCAAATGAGAAGGTGGTATATGACACCTGAGGATACTTTGTGAGTCTTCATCTACCTGACCAGTGAAGATGTGAGGTTAGAATTGGTCTTCAGCAACCCATTCTTCTTGAAAGACATAGCTTGCTGACTTTGTTGACACACGTCGCATCCTAATCGCGTAGATCAGTGCTGACACTGTTGATTGCTGGATTGCATCGTCCAAACTCAATTATTTACAACCCTTCTCCTCCATAAACAACAAAGCAACCAAGCTCCATCAACCTGTTTTGTTCTTTGAAGTTCTGGACTCATTTGGCAAGCCTGGCAGTAATCTACTGCAGTACCAGCTACACTGGTTGGGATCATATGATGAGTGTAACAGCATCAAGGTGATACCAGACAATTCCACAGGGATGAGAGAGCCATTCCAGAGTCAGTACTGCTTGGCATCCCGTGCTTTGACACCACAGGTGAGTTGTGCATACCATCATGTGACACCACTGGTGAGTTGTGCATATTTGTGACAACACAGGTGAGATGTGCATTCCATCCTGCAACAACAGAGGTAAGATGTGTGCATGCTATCCAGCTACAACACAGGTAAGATGTGCATACCATTCTTTGACAACACAGGAGAGATGTACATGCCATCCAGCAACAACACAGGTAAGATGTGCATACCATTCTTTGACAACACAGGAGAGATGTACATGCCATACTGTGACACCTGAGGTGCATTAGTGCTTTCCATATTTGACATGACAGATGAGTCCTGCATACCATACTATACCACCACAGGTGAGATGTGTGTACCTTACTGTGACAGCACACATGAGATGTGCGTACCATCCTTTGACAGCACAGGTGAGATGCGTGTACCTTACTGTGACAGCACACATGAGATATGCATACCATCCTTTGACAGCACAGGTGAGTTGTGTATATCATCCTGTGGCAACACGGGTGATGGGGATACCATTCTGTGAGACCACAGGTGAGCATACCATCTTGTGGCATTACAAGTGAGATGATTAGTTCATAAACACCCTGTGTTAGGAATGGTATAGGAAACAATCCTCTCTGTGAAAGAAGTATACACGAACAGTTGCTTTATTTCTATCACTCCAAGATTAAGAGAAATGTAATCACTGCATTCCTTGCTATACAGATGGTGGTGGAACTTGGAACGTGTTTCCCAGACTCCTGCAGTGATATGGATGTCGCGATTATTCTCAATGGAGGTTGGTTGCAGTTACGTCATTATTATTTTTGATGCTTTTATATATTGTTAATATATATATATATTTGTTTCTTGCGATAGCAACAGGCAAGAAATCATTTGAAACTTTTTGTATTAAGAACATGTGCAAGAACTATTTTGGTATATGTTTATATATTAGTTTGTCATACCGACCCTGCTGCAGATATATCCAAGAAAGCCCATGCATGTCAATAAAATGTGGCAAGTCTAGATTTCCAGAGCTTTTGAAGAAAGGCTCCTTTTCATTATGTTTTATTTTTTTATATTTTTTTATAAACATACTGACCGGCTATGACACTGATTTTGATGTGGGATATAGTGACAAAAAACAGAGGTTTAGATGCAAAATCATTTCCAGTTTAAGACATAGGTAATTAGCAATGATTGTGGTTTTGAAAACAATTGCATATCAGTGTGAGTGATACAGATGAGGTCAAACAAGTTCACCCCTTTCAACACTGTCAGCATCTTGTCATCCTCCATTCACCCTGACACAGATATGATGACGATGGGGCAGTGCTCTAGGAATGTTCCCTATTCTTGCTGCCACACCAGTGTAAGATCTGAGATAGTGGCTGACGGTGGCTGACATCGATAAACACATCTCACCAGTTCATCCCACAAATGTCCAAAAGGGATTAGATCTGGTGAATAAGCTGACAGTTCATCACATTATGTCCAGCTTGCTGCATGAATGCTTGTGTCACCCTGACGGTATGAGGACAGGTGTTGTCATGTTGGAATGGTACATTGTTAGTAGACGTTGACTGTTAAGTCTGGCCTGTCGCAGGTGTTGAATGGCTGTTGAAAGTGGATCCTTCTTCCAATCATTGGCTACCAATCATTGCTACTGCCTCTCTGAAGCAATCTCGAAAGTGCGCCAATCACATCTGTTGATCTTGTCTGGCTGTCATAAGAGGAAGCCGTCCTGATAAAGGGTGCTCAGTAACACTCTTTGTCATCTATTGATGACTAACAAGATGGCTAATGTTTGACATTAAGGCACCTAGCAACAACATTTTGTGAAATACCAGCTTCAAGGAGTTCCAGAGCATCTGCACGTTGCTATACATTCAGTCATCTCATGTTTAAGACAGGCTGCTGAGCTCTCAATACACATGCATTATACGGAAAAAACTCACAAAGTTACATGGATTTTCATTGTCAGGGTTGCCTTTCTATGTAATGAGAAAAATGCATTTTCACAACTGTTTCTGTTTCCGGAAGCATGAAGTGGATTTGAACTCAAGCAACTGTTCCCAGTCAAGTCATGAACATTCATTTCAAATAATCAATTTATCATAAGTACTTCTCACTTATGTTTCACAAAATGATCTGAAACAAACCCTTTCATTGTGGATCAGTCAGTATGGAACAGACATGTTCTGTCTTAGAACACATGTTCTAAGCCTGCTAAGTAAGATTGAACATCAGCAACAGCATTAGTTTGTCAAGGGAAGATTTATCCTGAGTAAACATTTTTTATTTGCAAAGTTGTTATCACTTTTGTTTAATAAATGTTTCAGTCCTTAAGGAAATAAACCCCAACTTGACCGTAAGCTCAGTGAGCTGCAAGGAGAGGGATTTGCCCATTGACTCTGCTGCTTCTGTGGTCATGTAAGTATGTTATTATAACCATGTTAACAGATTATAGATGCAAAATGATCTTTATCTGTATTATTGATGCAAAATGATCTTTATCTGTATTATTGATGCAAAATGATCTTTATCTGTATTATTGATGCAAAATGATCTTTATCTGTAATTGGTTTTTTCTCTTTGTTTTCCAGCGTTGTGTTGGCTATTTTTGGCCTCCTCTTGTTGACCGGGACAGCGTTTGACATAGTCTACATCCAGATGCCCAAGTGGAAAACTGAGGAACTGAAGAACCCTGTGTCCAGTAACAGTAAATACAGCACTGATGTACTGGGACAATCTGGCAGCAGTCTGTCTTCAGGGGAACATACCCCACTGCTTACTGAACACATCCTCAGGCAGGGAGATGACCTGTACTCTCCAGGTGGGTCTTATGTGATTGGTTGGTGACTGATGATTCGATTTTGTGATTGGTTGGTGATGGATGTTGTATTTGATTGGTTGGTGACAGATGATGAAATTGATTGGTTTGTGATTAGTGGTGGATGTTTTGTCATTGGTTGGTGATTGATGATAGTGTTTTTTTATGGTTGGGTAATAATGGATGATATATTTGATTGGTTAATGTAGCAGGTGTTGGTGGCAAGATGGTTCAGGTATTTTGGGTGTACATGCACCAGTGTGATATTGTGTTGCAGGTGTTCATGGCAAGATGATAAAGGCATTCTGGGTGTACACCAGTGTGATATTGTGTTTCAGGTGTTGGCGCCAAGGTGATTCAGGTGTTCTTGGTGTTCACAAGTGTGATATTGTGTTGCAGGTGTTTGTGGCAAGATGATTCTTGCATTCTCAGTGTACACTAATGGGAGCAAGCTGCTCAGTACCAAGCAGTCATCAGACAGTCTGCGGGCAGTGCATGGGATCCGTTTCATCAGCATGTCATGGGTTATACTCGGACACACCTACTTCTTCGGGCTTACAACATTTGGTATGTTGAGTTTGCTTGTTTTATGTCTCATTCATCAAAGTCTCAAAAGTTCAACTAGCAAGATCAAAATTGTTATTTCTGTTAGTATTTGTATTAAGGCAACAAATACTCTATTCTGGTACTTAACCCTTATACATCGTGAGGCCAGTGGCCTTCAGTGAGTGAGTGAGTGAATGAGTTGAGTTTTACACCACACTCAGCAATATTCCAGCTGTATGGCAGCTGTCTGTAAATAATTGAGTCTGGACCAAACAATCCAGTGATCAACAACAGGAGCATCAATCTATGCATTTGGAAATGGATGACATGTGTCAACCAAGTCACCAAGTCACCTCTTACGACAAGCATAGTTGCCTTTCATGGCAAAGCATGGGTTGCTGAAGGCCTTTTCTAACCCAGACCTTCACGGGTCCCTTCAATCAGTGAATGGGCAAGTGAGTTTAGTTTTATTATTATATATTACTTAGCAGTATTCCAGCAATATCATGGCAGAGACCACACTGTACCTATACAGGGAATGAAACCTGGCTCTTCAGCATGATGAACAAATATTTTAACTGCAAGGTTGCCTCAACATCCCTTCCTTCTTTGAAGCAAGTCATGTCTGTTGTGCAGTATTCAGATAAAGCTTTCCTTCGACTGAAGAAAAGAGTATCCCATTTTGGGTTTAGAACTGACAGATGATGAGACTGAGGTGAATTTGATAAACACTTTGTTTTGTTTTATTCCAGCAAATATATCAGAATTACCAAACCTGGTGACTCGGTGGACATTCGATGCCATTGATAACGCTTCTGTCTCTGTGGACACGTTTTTCCTTCTCAGGTATGTTATTCAGTCGAACTTTGTTCACAGTGCCCAGTTTGTGTTCCGACATTGGGACATCATTGGGACAACATCATCACTTATGTTAGGCCAATGGTGGAAGCTATCTGGGAGGTTACCATGCTGAAAGAACCAATCATGAACTTTATGCATGAGCTTAAAATGGTTGTCAATGCAGTTTGTATTTAGTAGTGTTGTTCATTTATGGGGAATGATTATCTCCCTTGGATATTTTTATTTCATGTAATAAGACCTCCTGAGCTTCATGAAATATTTAGTATAGCTTTTCTGACTGAAAGTGTGAATGCGATATTCAAAGATTTTCACAGTCATTTCTGCCCCAAACAGACCAAATTGCTTATGCATTTTTTCAAAAGACAAAACAGTGGTTCTGTATACTGTGATGTTGGATTATAAAGTATTTCTCCCCTAGAAAGATTAAAGTGAACTTAATTCTCATGAAAAACAGTGTAGATGACTGTGTTGTCCATGAAAATGTGGTCATGTGTTTCAGTGGACTTCTGGTGTCATATCTGGCACTGAAGGAGCTGAAGAAAGGTGAAGGTCGTATCAACTGGTTCATGTTCTACTTCCATAGATACTGGAGGTGAGGTTGACATGTTTGGTCTAACAGCTTGTCATTTGAAGTGATGGAGGACATTTTTTGAGGAAGAAATATAAAGTTGTATTCTCTCATATATGCCACAAGAAAATCTATACTTTATACTGAAAACGAATTATGTGCAGAAATTGTGTGCGAGAGAGACATCAACCAGTTTTGTTCTTGTTCTTCTAGGTTTATGTTTAGACCTACATGTTGTTCATCATGGTATACATCCACTGTTTCAGGTTGACTCCGCCCTACATGTTGTTCATCATGGTATGCATCCACTGTTTCAGGTTGACTCCGCACAACATGTTGTTCATCATGGTATACATCCACTGTTTCAGGTTGACTCCGCCCTACATGTTGTTCATCATGGTATGCATCCACTGTTTCAGGTTGACTCCGCACAACATGTTGTTCATCATGGTATACATCCACTGTTTCAGGTTGACTCTGCCCTACATGTTGTTCATCATGGTATACATCCACTGTTTCAGATTGACTCCGCACAACATGTTGTTCATCATGGTATACATCCATTGTTTCAGGTTGACTCCGCCCTACATGTTGTTCATCATGGTATACATCCACTGTTTCAGATTGACTCCGCACAACATGTTGTTCATCATAGTATACATCCACTGTTTCAGATTGACTCCGCACAACATGCTGTTCATCATGGTATACATCCACTGTTTCAGGTTGACTACGCACAACATGTTGTTCATCATGGTATGCATCCACTGTTTCAGATTGACTCCTCACAACATGCTGTTCATTATGGTATATGTCCACTGTTTCAGGTTGACTCTACCCAACATGCTGTTCATCATGGTATACATATGTCCACTGTTTCAGGTACCTCCGCTTACATGTTGTTCATCATGGTATATGTCCTCTGTTTCAGGTTGTCTCCGCCTACATGTTGTTCATCATGGTATACATCCACTGTTTCAGTTTGACTCCGCCCTACATGCTGTTCATCATGGTATATGTCCCACTGTTTCAGATTGACTCCGCCCAACATGCTGTTCATCATGGTATACATCCACTGTTTCAGGTTGACTCCGCCCTACATGCTTTTCATCATGGTAGATGTCCCACTGTTTCAGGTTGACTCCGCCCAACATGTTGTTCATCATGGTATACATCCACTATTTCAGGTTAACTCCGACCAACATGCTGTTCATCATGGTATATGTCCACTGTTTCAGGTTGACTCTACCCAACATGCTGTTCATCATGGGATACATCCACTGTTTCAGGTTGACTCCACACAACATGTTGTTCATCATGGTATGCATCCACTGTTTCAGATTGACTCCGCACAACATGCTGTTCATCATGGTATACATCCACTGTTTCAGGTTGACTCCGCCCTACATGCTGTTCATCATGGTATATGTCCCACTGTTTCAGATTGACTCCGCCCAACATGCTGTTCATCATGGTATACATCCACTGTTTCAGGTTGACTCCGCCCTACATGCTTTTCATCATAGTAGATGTCCCACTGTTTCAGGTTGACTCCGCCCAACATGTTGTTCATCATGGTATACATCCACTATTTCAGGTTAACTCCGACCAACATGCTGTTCATTATGGTATATGTCCACTGTTTCAGGTTGACTCTACCCAACATGCTGTTCATCATGGTATACATATGTCCACTGTTTCAGGTACCTCCGCTTACATGTTGTTCATCATGGTATATGTTCTCTGTTTCAGGTTGACTCCGCCTACATGTTGTTCATCATGGTATATGTCCTCTGTTTCAGGTTGACTCTACCCAACATGCTGTTCATCATGGTATACATATGTCCACTGTTTCAGGTTGACTCCGCCCTACATACTGTTCATCATGGTAGATGTCCACTGTTTCAGGTTGACTCTGCCCTACATGCTTTTCATCATGGTATATGTCCCACTGTTTCAAATTGACTCCACACAACATGCTGTTCATCATGGTATACATCCACTATTTCAGGTTGACTCCGACCAACATGCTTTTCATCATGATATATGTCCACTGTTTCAGGTACCTCCGCTTACATGTTGTTCATCATGGTTTATGTCCTCTGTTTCAGGTTGACTCCGCCTACATGTTGTTCATCATGGTATATGTCCACTGTTTCAGGTTGACTCTGCCCTACATGCTGTTCATCTAGGTATATGTCCTCTGTTTCAGGTTAACTCCGACCAACATGCTGTTCATTATGGTATATGTCCACTGTTTCAGGTTGACTCTACCCAACATGCTGTTCATCATGGTATACATATGTCCACTGTTTCAGGTTGACTCTACCCAACATGCTGTTCATCATGGTATACATATGTCCACTGTTTCAGGTTGACTCCACCTTACATGCTATTCATCATGGTATACATATGTCCACTGTTTCAGGTTGACTCTGCCCTACATGCTGTTCATCATGGTAGATGTCCACTGTTTCAGGTTGTCTCCACCTTACATTCTGTTCATCATGGTAGATGTCCACTGTTTCAGGTTGACTCTGCCCTACATGCTGTTGATCATGGTATGTGTCCACTGTTTCAGGTTGACTCTGCCATACATGTTGTTGATCATGGTATGTGTCCACTGTTTCAGGTTGACTCCGCCTACATGTTGTTCATCATGGTATATGTCCTCTGTTTCAGGTTGACTCTACCCAACATGCTGTTCATCATGGTATACATATGTCCACTGTTTCAGGTTGACTCCGCCCTACATACTGTTCATCATGGTAGATGTCCACTGTTTCAGGTTGACTCTGCCCTACATGCTTTTCATCATGGTATATGTCCCACTGTTTCAAATTGACTCCACACAACATGCTGTTCATCATGGTATACATCCACTATTTCAGGTTGACTCCGACCAACATGCTTTTCATCATGATATATGTCCACTGTTTCAGGTACCTCCGCTTACATGTTGTTCATCATGGTTTATGTCCTCTGTTTCAGGTTGACTCCGCCTACATGTTGTTCATCATGGTATATGTCCACTGTTTCAGGTTGACTCTGCCCTACATGCTGTTCATCATGGTATATGTCCTCTGTTTCAGGTTGACTCCGCCTACATGTTGTTCATCATGGTATGCATCCACTGTTTCAGGTTGACTCTACCCAACATGCTGTTCATCATGGTATACATATGTCCACTGTTTCAGGTTGACTCTACCCAACATGCTGTTCATCATGGTATACATATGTCCACTGTTTCAGGTTGACTCCACCTTACATGCTATTCATCATGGTATACATATGTCCACTGTTTCAGGTTGACTCTGCCCTACATGCTGTTCATCATGGTAGATGTCCACTGTTTCAGGTTGTCTCCACCTTACATTCTGTTCATCATGGTAGATGTCCACTGTTTCAGGTTGACTCTGCCCTACATGCTGTTGATCATGGTATGTGTCCACTGTTTCAGGTTGACTCTGCCATACATGTTGTTGATCATGGTATGTGTCCACTGTTTCAGGTTGACTCCACCTTACATGTTGTTCATCATGGTATATGTCCCACTCTTCAAGTATTGGGGAAGTGGTCCATTTTTCCCCCAGACAGGCAACGACCCATCTTGTAAGACCAACTTCTGGGTGAACATGTTGTACCTGCAGAACATTGTCCGAGACGATAAGCAGGTAACTCTCCTGAATTATTGGAAAAGCGTATTAACTCAGCTCAATAGCATTTGATGAGGAGTATCTAAAACATCAAGCTTTTGACAGCGTTTCAGAATTTTTTAAGATGAAACTCCTAATCTGCTCAGACATGAATTGCTGGGTTTTTGGTTTAATGCTGCATTCAGCTATATTCTTGCTATATGGTGGTGGTCTTTAAATAATTGAGTCTGGACCAGTGATCAACATCAGCAGCGATATACATGATGGGGAAGTGTTGACATGTCTCAACCTAGTCAGTGAGCCTGACCACCAGATCCAGTTAGTCGCCTTTTACGGCAAGCATGGATCTTCATGGGTAGAATTTGTCATTTGAAACAATTGTGACCAGCTCTCCTCCCATCTTTTGTCTGTACATCTGTCTGTCCGTTAAACTCTTTTTCCAAACCAGTTGTAGTATGAACTTGTCAAGCACTATAACAGGACCCTGATTGATTGTTTGTGGAAAATGTTTAATTGTCATAATCTATTTTCAGTGCATGGGATGGGCTTGGTACCTTGCAAACGACATGCAGTTCTATGTTCTCAGTCCTCTTATATTTGTGCCTCTCTATTTGTGAGTACATGTTTTGTCTACTGAGCTATGTATGTCTATCAAGGCCATTTCAGTTACATATTGACTTTTATTAACACATGTGGACTTTGGACTAGCTGTTAAGAACACACATGCTTGTCCTGACTGCTCATATTCCTTGATATTGACACTAATGTCCCATACCTAGGTATCCCTTCATCAGGTATCTTGATACAATATTGATATCATTAAGGTGTCATTAAATACCCACACACTATAGCTTGTTCAGCTTGACCTGACCTACTCTGCATATGTATGACCCGGGAGGTCAAATGGCACAAATGGCAGGTTGTGTAAACTTTATCAAATAGAGGAGCAGAGAATGTTATTAATGTTGTGCTCGGTTGAAGCCTGCAGACTACAATTTGTTACGGAACTTTTGGGCGATGAAGTATTATTATTATCAATGAGAATTTGTAGTTTAAGTTAAAACACAAGTAATTGTGAAGAATTCTGGCACTGATCTCAGGGAATTCCAACTGCAGAATTTTTTCTGTCTGATCATAACTTTTAGGTGTATAGGTTCTGTGTCAGTTAAAACCCTAATGTTGCAGTTCTCCTGTGTTTGGTGCCATTGCTGCCGGAGTGTTCCTTCTGGCGACACTCATCACTACCGGTGTGATCACAAGCTACTACTCCATCCCTGCTGGCGTCAGTGAGTTTTTGACTCAGGCCCCAGGGTAAGTAGGAAATAATCAGACTCTGGGTATCACAAACCAGCTAGCCCTTGGGTGTGAATTTGAGGAGAAAATCTTTGGAAAACAAGTAGAATACATCATGTGAATATACTATTTTTAGTATCCCAAGCTTGTCGTAATAGGCGACTAACAGGATGATGTGTGAGTCATAGTTGATGCTCATGGTGTCACTCACTGGAGTGTCTGGTCCAGGCTCAGTTATTTACAGACTAGCACCATATACCTGGAATATTGCTGAGTGTGGCGTAAAACTAAACTCACTTGCACTTTCTGAGTGTTGTATAATATACATTTTCCATTTGATATTATAGTAATGTTATATTTATTTAAATTTACCAAGACCTCAACAGTTATTACAAGTAAATGTATGTATTGTCTGGCCTTATAGCAACAAAGAGAATAATACAATTACAAACATAACTGGTTCTGTTTTCAAGTACATAAAACTTATCAGACCAGTCTGGTTTTGCACAGATTGTCACCCACTTTTTCAGTACAGGTATTGAAAAACATAGTAAGATGTAACTACTGGACAGATTCACCTTTAAGATGCACACAGCATGACTTAAAACAACATGAACTCTCGTAGTTTATCATGGAAGTGTATAAGTAATGTAATGTTGTAAAAAGGTATGTTTATATTGGAACCAATTTTGTATCAGGTGAATTATTTGAAACATTCTGTTCCTGTGCACTGTGATCACAAAGAAGTTGACTTTCCATTTTTGCAGGAGTGAGTACTATATGTCAAAGTACTATTTTAAACCATGGTGTCGGATGGGGCCCTATATCATTGGTCTGCTCGCTGGTTACATCTTGTACAGAACCAAGTGCAAGATCAGGATGAACAAGGTGAGAATCTTCATCTAACTGTGAAATAGTGTAAATCCTGAAATGAATGAGGCTCAAGTTTATTGCGAGTGTGAGGGTCTAGTCTAAAATGCATCACAAATTAGTGCAAACTCAGGAAATGGATCCTGAGTGAACTATTAAATACTTAAGTATTGAAAATTGGGAAGGTCCTTTACTCGTTCTTGTGAAATACCAAACTATTTAAATGGCATCCTTGCCCTCCTCACACTTGAGTAGATTCGTCAAGATGCTGAATGTCATGTTTCAGTTCCTGTGCCTTCTTGGATGGGCGTCAGCAGCAGCGATATGTCTGGCGGTGCTATATGGCCTTGATGGCGATTCACATGGACATAAACTGAGCCATTCCGTGGCAGCTCTGTACAACACGGTTGCCCGCACAGCCTGGGCTGTGGGTGTTGCCTGGGTGATCATCGCCTGTGCCACAGGAAATGGAGGTGAGAAGACAGGACCGACTATTCATCTACCTTAAATTGAATTTAAGTTCAGTAGTCTTGAAACAAAACATTATATGATCTAGTTGTTGTTTTATGCGAAATACCACAGGGATGTCATATGTTCACACAGAGAGATGTCAGATATATAGAGTGAATGAGTTTAGTTTTACGCTGGTTTTAGCAATATTCCAGCAATATCACAACAAGGAACACTAGAAATAGGTTCCACACATTGTACCCACGTGGGGAATGGAATCCAGGTGTTTGGTGTGATGAACAAACACTTAAATCACTCAGCTATCTCACTCCCAGTGCAATGATAAACAATAATAATGTGATTGGAACATGGCTTCTTTTCCTCCAACTGAAGTGCAGGTCTTTGAATATTGGATTCAAGGGCTCAGATACATGTGATGTTTTTGAAGTGTGGATGAACCAGATTTTACCTTTGTTAGATTAGTCAGTGTTTTTAGCATTAGCTTGTATAATGTTGTGCATAAGTGTATTTGTATGTATTGAGGTGAGTGAAGGTGACTTGAGTACTGTGGAGGTGACTTGAGTACTGAATGAAACTGGTTATGTGCAGGTATTGAGGTGAGTGAAGGTGACTTGAGTACTGAATGAAACTGGTTATGTGCAGGTATTGAGGTGAGTGAAGGTGGTTTGAGTACTGAATGAAACAGTGTGTGTGCAGGTATTAAGGTGAGTGAAGGTGACATGAGCACTGTGAAGGTGACTTGAGTACTGAATGAAACTGTTTATGTGCAGGTATTGAGGTGAGTGAAAGTGGCTTGAGTACTGAATGAAACTGTTTATGTGCAGGTATTGAGGTGAGTGAAGGTGACTTGAGTACTGAATGAAACTGTGTATGCAGGTATTGAGGTGGGTGAAGGTGACTTGAGTACTGAATGAAACTGTTTATGTGCAGGTATTGAGGTGAGTGAAGGTGACTTGAGTACTGAACGAAACTGTGTATGCAGGTATTGAGGTGAGTGAAGGTGACTTGAGTACTGTGAAGGTGACTTGAGTACTGAACGAAACTGTTTATGTGCAGGTATTGAGGTGGGTGAAGGTGACTTGAGTACTGAATGAAACTGTTTATGTGCAGGTATTGAGGTGAGTGAAGGTGGTTTGAGTACTGAATGAAACTGTATATGTGCAGGTATTGAGGTGAGTGAAGGTGACTTGAGTACTGAATGAAACTGTTTATGTGCAGGTATTGAGGTGAGTGAAGGTGGTTTGAGTACTGAATGAAACTGTTTATGTGCAGGTATTGAGGTGAGTGAAGGTGACTTGAGTACTGAATGAAACTGTGTATGCAGGTATTGAGGTGGGTGAAGGTGACTTGAGTACTGAATGAAACTGTTTATGTGCAGGTATTGAGGTGAGTGAAGGTGACTTGAGTACTGAATGAAACTGTTTATGTGCAGGTATTGAGGTGAGTGAAGGTGGTTTGAGTACTGAATGAAACTGTTTATGTGCAGGTATTGAGGTGAGTGAAGGTGGTTTGAGTACTGAATGAAACTGTTTATGTGCAGGTATTGAGGTGAGTGAAGGTGACTTGAGTACTGAATGAAACTGGTTATGTGCAGGTATTGAGGTGAGTGAAGGTGGTTTGAGTACTGAATGAAACTGTTTATGTGCAGGTATTGAGGTGAGTGAAGGTGACTTGAGTACTGAATGAAACTGTTTATGTGCAGGTATTGAGGTGAGTGAAGGTGGTTTGAGTACTGAACGAAACTGTTTATGTGCAGGTATTGAGGTGAGTGAAGGTGACTTGAGTGCTGAATGAAACTGGTTATGTGCAGGTATTGAGGTGAGTGAAGGTGACTTGAGTACTGAATGAAACTGTTTATGTGCAGGTATTGAGGTGAGTGAAGGTGACTTGAGTACTGAATGAAACTGTATATGTGCAGGTATTGAGGTGAGTGAAGGTGACTTGAGTACTGAATGAAACTGTTTATGTGCAGGTATTGAGGTGAGTGAAGGTGACTTGAGTACTGAATGAAACTGTTTATGTGCAGGTATTGAGGTGAGTGAAGGTGGTTTGAGTACTGAACGAAACTGGTTATGTGCAGGTATTGAGGTGAGTGAAGGTGACTTGAGTACTGAATGAAACTGTTTATGTGCAGGTATTGAGGTGAGTGAAGGTGACTTGAGTACTGAATGAAACTGTTTATGTGCAGGTATTGAGGTGAGTGAAGGTGACTTGAGTACTGAATGAAACTGTTTATGTGCAGGTATTGAGGTGAGTGAAGGTGACTTGAGTACTGAATGAAACTGTTTATGTGCAGGTATTGAGGTGAGTGAAGGTGACTTGAGTACTGAACGAAACTGTTTATGTGCAGGTATTGAGGTGAGTGAAGGTGGTTTGAGTACTGAACGAAACTGTTTATGTGCAGGTATTGAGGTGAGTGAAGGTGACTTGAGTACTGAATGAAACTGGTTATGTGCAGGTATTGAGGTGAGTGAAGGTGACTTGAGTACTGAACGAAACTGTTTATGTGCAGGTATTGAGGTGAGTGAAGGTGACTTGAGTACTGAATGAAACTGTTTATGTGCAGGTATTGAGGTGAGTGAAGGTGGTTTGAGTACTGAATGAAACTGTTTATGTGCAGGTATTGAGGTGAGTGAAGGTGACTTGAGTACTGAATGAAACTGTTTATGTGCAGGTATTGAGGTGAGTGAAGGTGACTTGAGTACTGAACGAAACTGTTTATGTGCAGGTATTGAGGTGAGTGAAGGTGGTTTGAGTACTGAACGAAACTGTTTATGTGCAGGTATTGAGGTGAGTGAAGGTGACTTGAGTACTGAATGAAACTGGTTATGTGCAGGTATTGAGGTGAGTGAAGGTGGTTTGAGTACTGAACGAAACTGTTTATGTGCAGGTATTGAGGTGGGTGAAGGTGACTTGAGTACTGAATGAAACTGTTTATGTGCAGGTATTGAGGTGAGTGAAGGTGACTTGAGTACTGAATGAAACTGTATATGTGCAGGTATTGAGGTGAGTGAAGGTGACTTGAGTACTGAATGAAACTGTTTATGTGCAGGTATTGAGGTGAGTGAAGGTGACTTGAGTACTGAATGAAACTGTTTATGTGCAGGTATTGAGGTGAGTGAAGGTGACTTGAGTACTGAATGAAACTGTTTATGTGCAGGTATTGAGGTGAGTGAAGGTGACTTGAGTACTGAATGAAACTGTTTATGTGCAGGTATTGAGGTGAGTGAAGGTGACTTGAGTACTGAATGAAACTGTTTATGTGCAGGTATTGAGGTGAGTGAAGGTGACTTGAGTACTGAACGAAACTGTTTATGTGCAGGTATTGAGGTGAGTGAAGGTGGTTTGAGTACTGAACGAAACTGTTTATGTGCAGGTATTGAGGTGAGTGAAGGTGACTTGAGTACTGAATGAAACTGGTTATGTGCAGGTATTGAGGTGAGTGAAGGTGGTTTGAGTACTGAACGAAACTGTTTATGTGCAGGTATTGAGGTGGGTGAAGGTGACTTGAGTACTGAATGAAACTGTTTATGTGCAGGTATTGAGGTGAGTGAAGGTGGTTTGAGTACTGAATGAAACTGTATATGTGCAGGTATTGAGGTGAGTGAAGGTGACTTGAGTACTGAATGAAACTGTTTATGTGCAGGTATTGAGGTGAGTGAAGGTGGTTTGAGTACTGAATGAAACTGTATATGTGCAGGTATTGAGGTGAGTGAAGGTGACTTGAGTACTGAATGAAACTGGTTATGTGCAGGTATTGAGGTGAGTGAAGGTGACTTGAGTACTGAATGAAACTGTGTATGCAGGTATTGAGGTGGGTGAAGGTGACTTGAGTACTGAATGAAACTGTTTATGTGCAGGTATTGAGGTGGGTGAAGGTGGTTTGAGTACTGAACGAAACTGTTTATGTGCAGGTATTGAGGTGAGTGAAGGTGACTTGAGTGCTGAATGAAACTGGTTATGTGCAGGTATTGAGGTGAGTGAAGGTGACTTGAGTACTGAATGAAACTGTTTATGTGCAGGTATTGAGGTGAGTGAAGGTGACTTGAGTACTGAATGAAACTGTATATGTGCAGGTATTGAGGTGAGTGAAGGTGACTTGAGTACTGAATGAAACTGTTTATGTGCAGGTATTGAGGTGAGTGAAGGTGACTTGAGTACTGAATGAAACTGTTTATGTGCAGGTATTGAGGTGAGTGAAGGTGGTTTGAGTACTGAACGAAACTGGTTATGTGCAGGTATTGAGGTGAGTGAAGGTGACTTGAGTACTGAATGAAACTGTTTATGTGCAGGTATTGAGGTGAGTGAAGGTGACTTGAGTACTGAATGAAACTGTTTATGTGCAGGTATTGAAGTGAGTGAAGGTGACTTGAGTACTGAATGAAACTGTTTATGTGCAGGTATTGAGGTGAGTGAAGGTGACTTGAGTACTGAATGAAACTGTTTATGTGCAGGTATTGAGGTGAGTGAAGGTGACTTGAGTACTGAACGAAACTGTTTATGTGCAGGTATTGAGGTGAGTGAAGGTGGTTTGAGTACTGAACGAAACTGTTTATGTGCAGGTATTGAGGTGAGTGAAGGTGACTTGAGTACTGAATGAAACTGGTTATGTGCAGGTATTGAGGTGAGTGAAGGTGACTTGAGTACTGAACGAAACTGTTTATGTGCAGGTATTGAGGTGGGTGAAGGTGACTTGAGTACTGAATGAAACTGTTTATGTGCAGGTATTGAGGTGAGTGAAGGTGGTTTGAGTACTGAATGAAACTGTTTATGTGCAGGTATTGAGGTGAGTGAAGGTGACTTGAGTACTGAATGAAACTGTTTATGTGCAGGTATTGAGGTGAGTGAAGGTGGTTTGAGTACTGAACGAAACTGTTTATGTGCAGTTATTGAGGTGAGTGAAGGTGACTTGAGTGCTGAATGAAACTGGTTATGTGCAGGTATTGAGGTGAGTGAAGGTGACTTGAGTACTGAATGAAACTGTTTATGTGCAGGTATTGAGGTGAGTGAAGGTGACTTGAGTACTGAATGAAACTGTATATGTGCAGGTATTGAGGTGAGTGAAGGTGACTTGAGTACTGAATGAAACTGTTTATGTGCAGGTATTGAGGTGAGTGAAGGTGACTTGAGTACTGAATGAAACTGTTTATGTGCAGGTATTGAGGTGAGTGAAGGTGGTTTGAGTACTGAACGAAACTGGTTATGTGCAGGTATTGAGGTGAGTGAAGGTGACTTGAGTACTGAATGAAACTGTTTATGTGCAGGTATTGAGGTGAGTGAAGGTGACTTGAGTACTGAACGAAACTGTTTATGTGCAGGTATTGAGGTGAGTGAAGGTGACTTGAGTACTGAATGAAACTGTTTATGTGCAGGTATTGAGGTGAGTGAAGGTGACTTGAGTACTGAATGAAACTGTTTATGTGCAGGTATTGAGGTGAGTGAAGGTGACTTGAGTACTGAACGAAACTGTTTATGTGCAGGTATTGAGGTGAGTGAAGGTGGTTTGAGTACTGAACGAAACTGTTTATGTGCAGGTATTGAGGTGAGTGAAGGTGACTTGAGTACTGAATGAAACTGTATATGTGCAGGTATTGAGGTGAGTGAAGGTGACTTGAGTACTGAATGAAACTGTTTATGTGCAGGTATTGAGGTGAGTGAAGGTGACTTGAGTACTGAATGAAACTGTTTATGTGCAGGTATTGAGGTGAGTGAAGGTGGTTTGAGTACTGAACGAAACTGGTTATGTGCAGGTATTGAGGTGAGTGAAGGTGACTTGAGTACTGAATGAAACTGTTTATGTGCAGGTATTGAGGTGAGTGAAGGTGACTTGAGTACTGAATGAAACTGTTTATGTGCAGGTATTGAGGTGAGTGAAGGTGACTTGAGTACTGAATGAAACTGTTTATGTGCAGGTATTGAGGTGAGTGAAGGTGACTTGAGTACTGAATGAAACTGTTTATGTGCAGGTATTGAGGTGAGTGAAGGTGACTTGAGTACTGAACGAAACTGTTTATGTGCAGGTATTGAGGTGAGTGAAGGTGGTTTGAGTACTGAACGAAACTGTTTATGTGCAGGTATTGAGGTGAGTGAAGGTGACTTGAGTACTGAATGAAGCTGGTTATGTGCAGGTATTGAGGTGAGTGAAGGTGACTTGAGTACTGAATGAAACTGTTTATGTGCAGGTATTGAGGTGAGTGAAGGTGACTTGAGTACTGAACGAAACTGTTTATGTGCAGGTATTGAGGTGAGTGAAGGTGGTTTGAGTACTGAACGAAACTGTTTATGTGCAGGTATTGAGGTGAGTGAAGGTGACTTGAGTACTGAACGAAACTGTTTATGTGCAGGTATTGAGGTGAGTGAAGGTGGTTTGAGTACTGAACGAAACTGTTTATGTGCAGGTATTGAGGTGAGTGAAGGTGACTTGAGTACTGAATGAAACTGGTTATGTGCAGGTATTGAGGTGAGTGAAGGTGACTTGAGTACTGAATGAAACTGTTTATGTGCAGGTATTGAGGTGAGTGAAGGTGGTTTGAGTACTGAATGAAACTGTTTATGTGCAGGTATTGAGGTGAGTGAAGGTGACTTGAGTACTGAATGAAACTGTGTATGCAGGTATTGAGGTGGGTGAAGGTGGCTTGAGCACTGAATGAAACTGTTTATGTGCAGGTATTGAGGTGAGTGAAGGTGACTTGAGTACTGAATGAAACTGTGTATGCAGGTATTGAGGTGAGTGAAGGTGGTTTGAGTACCGAATGAAACTGGTTATGTGCAGGTATTGAGGTGAGTGAAGGTGGTTTGAGTACTGAACGAAACTGGTTATGTGCAGGTATTGAGGTGAGTGAAGGTGGTTTGAGTACTGAATGAAACTGTTTATGTGCAGGTATTGAGGTGAGTGAAGGTGACTTGAGTACTGAATGAAACTGTGTATGCAGGTATTGAGGTGAGTGAAGGTGACTTGAGTACTGAATGAAACTGTTTATGTGCAGGTATTGAGGTGAGTGAAGGTGACTTGAGTACTGAATGAAACTGTGTATGCAGGTATTGAGGTGAGTGAAGGTGGCTTGAGCACTGTGAAGGTGACTTGAGTACTGAATGAAACTGTCTGTGTGCAGGCTTTGTGAACACCCTGTTGTCCTGGGAAGCCTTCATTCCTCTGAGCCGCCTCACATACTGCACCTACCTGGTTCATCCTGTCATCATGGAGCTGTACTACTTCTCACAGCGGCAGCTATTCTACGTCTCAGACCTTAACATGGTGAGTGTAGCGTGTTTGATGTACAAAACTGGGTCTCAGTGGAAATATTCAGAAATGTGCATAGTGACCTGGGTTGACCTACCTGTGTGAGGCTTAATGGGAGTATTCAGAATGATACATGGTCACCTAGGTTGACCTACTGTGTGAAGTTTGATGGGAATATTCAGACAGGTACATGGTCCCCTGGGTTGACCTACCTGTGTGAAGCTTGATGTAAATATTCAGACAGGTACATGGTCCTCTGGGTTGACCTACCTGTGTGAAGCTTGATGGAAATATTCAGAGTTGTACGTAGTCCCTGGGTTGTCCTGGGGATTCAGATGTTCAGATAGGTTGGTATAGCATTCTATTAGCAACAAGATACGAGGTTGTTTATGCAAGCATTCCACTTTCTGTCTCTACTTCAGGCCTACTGTTTCCTGGGCAACATGGGGATATCGTATGCTGTAGCAGCCATTGTCTCCCTGACGTTTGAATCTCCAATGATGGGGCTAGAGAAAGCAATATTCCAAAGAAACAGAAGCAACTGAATGAACTCACAGACTCCAACATCCGCACGAAGATAGGTCGCTGTCAAGATGACTAATGATCAAATAACACGAAGATAGGTCGCTGTCAAGATGACTAATGATCAAATAACACGAAGATAGGTCGCTGTCAAGATGACTAATGATCAAATAGCACGAAGATAGGTCGCTGTCAAGATGACTAATGATCAAATAGCACGAAGATAGGTTGCTGTCAAGATGACTAATGATCAAATAACACGAAGATAGGTCGCTGTCAAGATGACTAATGATCAAATAACACGAAGATAGGTCGCTGTCAAGATGACTAATGATCAAATAGCACGAAGATAGGTCGCTGTCAAGATGACTAATGATCAAATAACACGAAGATAGGTCGCTGTCAAGATGACTAATGATCAAATAGCACGAAGATAGGTCGCTGTCAAGATGACTAATGATCAAATAACACGAAGATAGGTCGCTGTCAAGATGACTAATGATCAAATAATAATACAATATCAATGGCTGACTTACATAATCATGTCTTCCACTTTGGCAAGGCAAGCCTTAGCAACTGCATATCTGGCTGTTTAGTATCAGTCAAGGACTGAGACTACAGACTAAAGTATTTTCAGCTGTTTCTCTAAATCAGCATTCGTTGGTACCAGGAAAATGTTGGTTTAGAGAACTTTACCCTTTTCAACGTGAGAATGATCTTCTGTGTGCCTTAAAATATGACTGAACAACTCTTATTCATTAAATTCTGCAAACAATAGCTTTCTGTTTCAATTAGGGTCAAAAATAGGCATGTATTTACTGCGGGCAGTTGAAAAAACAATCATGCATCTGTGTGGTAGCTTTGTCAAATTTATTGTTTTCGTTCACATGACAATTAATACACATGTGGAACGTGTCACTCACAAATTTACCTCACCTACTTAGGTCTAATCCTTATCTATACTCTTTTCGTGATGCAACATGAATGAGCTTAATGCTGATGGGAATCAACTGTGTCGTTACAAGTACCGGAAATACATGTACAGCCAATCAGAAAGACAACAGGAGAGCCAAGATACTGGATGCTGGTTTAGAGAGTGTTAATTACTGAATAGCCAATTGTACGGTCTATGTTGTGCCGAAATATGAAATAGACTGATGAAGGATTAGATGGTGTATAAATAATCACAAATTAACTAGCTTAAACCAGGACCAAATTCTAGTGCCAATGTGGAAAGCTTGCCAGATTGGAAGGCTGCCAGTTTAGATATATTTCTACTTCAATGATTTCAGCTGCCTGGTTTTCCAGATTGTAGCATCATGATTCTACGATATATGTTTTAAGACCACCACAAGCAAGAAAGTTTGTTGTTTTTTAAAAACACACATGGTTGATATTGTTTATGAAGGATTTATGTTAAATTTATATTTCTTATATCTTGTTAAGGATTGATTCAACATATGACAATTTTAAAACATATTTACATGTAACTTATTTGTTATGAGATTAATGATTAGTGTATATGTTATAACTGTGTGAATTTTGAAACAGTATTTGCTGGTCAAAAGGTTTTTATTGTTCATCAGTGTATACACACATCACATGCTACCATGATAAACCAAAGTATGTCAAAATTCATATTTCAAACCATATATTTGAATGTATAGACTGAAAATGGCTTACTTATAGTCTGTTTGTATTGAAAATGTACCAATGAATTTCACTTTAAACCAAAAGATAAATGAAGTAAAATTAACATTACAAATCCTCAGAATTCTACCTTGCCATTTGAATTTTATTTGACTTTGAATAAAAGTAGGTTAGCAATTACCTTGCCAATTGAACATTAAAATCTCAGAATTTTGTTGGACTTCGAATAAAAGTTGTTTAGCAAATGATCATAGTTTCAAATAACTGTCAGTGGTTTACAAGGGGGTAGACACATTAATAGAAACACCAGAACAAGTTGGGGTTGGTCTAACATAAAGGTCATAACGACCTGCACATGCATATATTTCACTATTCCAACTACTGCGCTTACCCCCTGTAATTTGATTTACTTTTTTAGTGTGCAAAGTGAAATTCAACAGTATGTTGTCACTCAAAACAGACTGTAGAAATGCTGGCACTTTGTTAAAGGTCCAAAAGAACAGATGGGGTTAATTGTAATGCAATAATGTTTTCTAATACCCTTCACCATTGTAGCTCACCTGCACAGAAAAGTCCCGTGAGCGTATGTTGTTGCAGGTTGTCCTCAGTTACCCGTATTGTTTCTCTGAAATAGGCGGTTGGAATCAGCAGCAGGTTATCTGATTGTTACTAGGAAGGGGTTAAAGTTCGTTCATTTCATCAAACTTGGTTTTTCAATATGTCCATGAGGTAAAAATAATGAAGTTGTAGTAGGTGCCCTATAATATGCAGCTCAAAAACAGGAGTTTCAACATGGAATGTACCCAGATGTTTTCCTGTTCATGGTTTTATTGTTTGCATTGAGTAATTTCAATGTAATTTCAATGTTCCACCAAAATGAGAGGAACAGTGTATAATTCTCCTTCAGTTCAATGGCATTTGTCAATCCTTTCAGCTACATATGACAGAAATATGTAGGCAGTAATATAATTTACAGCAGTTTATTAAGTTAAAGGAAAATAATCGCAAAAACTGAACAAAATAGCTCTCCTTCACACCTTCCCTACTCCATGCCTAAATTCTGCATGTTCTACTTCATTCCTATGGCTAATTCATCCCCAACCCCAACTGTCTACATGATATAAAAATACCCAATAAAAATGTACTATGTTTTAACATGTATATAAATCTAACATGTTACTGCATAAATACTGTCTCTCCTTTTCCCTACCCAACTACCATTCAAAACCACAACATCAATAAGCAAGTCAGGGTTAACCTAACGAGCACAGGGAATATCCCCTGCAGAGGCAGTGGAGTTGCTTCTCGAATCACTGACATGCAAGACAATGATGTCGCTTGCATCAGGCTCTTATATAACCTGTGAGCTAATCTCTTAAAGGTCATGACGAAGTGTTAACATTGGTTAACACCACAGTAAACAAATTCACTGTGGGACTACATATCTTCTGTTGCCGTACCAACACAGTACACTTGTTCCTTGAAAAGCAAGAAGCCTCAAACTTTGTGGTTTGAAAAACAGATTTTCCTGTTCTGCATAAAGATTTCTTTAATTTCTTTTTATATCTTTACATTTTGACATTTATTTATTGGACTATTTGGCACTTGGGCCATGCTCTCAGTACATATTTTCTTGCACTACATATGTAGGTGAGCCTCAGTGCCTTGCAACTGTTATTTATTTTAATGTTTTTTAATATTTCACATTTACTGTCTTCTGTGATAATCAAACTGTTTTAATACTAGTACTTTTCTTTACAGATTTGCCTACATTGTTGATGCACTAATCTAGGCAGTTTCAGGGGCCTGCTTATTTGTTTGTGCATGTTATTGTCTATAATGATATCCCAGAATTCTTGACTTGTTTGCAACCTCTGCTGCTCCACTTGTAAGTGCATACATTGATCAACTAAGATGAAAAACATTTTATATCTTGGAAGTAACAGGGAAATGTAGTTATTTTTGTCTCCCTTTATGATCTCTGCTGACAGTGTGTGTGTTGGCATTATCTGCAAGCAAAGTACGGATATGTCTGTTGTATATTCCCATGAAGAATTCCCTCAGGGATAATGTGTTTGATGACTATGCATGTTATGTGTCTAACCTCAACATTTCCTGGGAAATTCCTCTCAAGGACAACAGATTGTTTTAAGCATCTTCATACTTAATTAGAATATGATTTTGTTAATATACTCAAAGAATCAAATAAAGGAACTGTGGAAAATTCAAGTTTTCCTTTAATATGTTCTAGTTTTCATCACCAGCTTTGAATAGCACTGTAGGTGGAAATCTGAGAATAAAAAAAGAAACACCGTCATGAAATGGTCTTCCCTTTTTTGTTTCCCTCAGTATATGAGGGCATAAAGTGCCCATTTGAAACATTGCTTCATGATGGTCACATAGCAGAGAAGTACGAGATGTTCATATGCACAGGCCATTGTGAGAGGATGTTATCTAAATATAAATCAAGGAGTCCGAATGTTTGAATGGTGATTATGATATGAAGTCATCCATACTATACTGAATATACTTAATATCATATTGTCTGAGCAAATGCCATCATCCACGAGATACCAGATTGTTCTTCACTTTCTTTTTTGATCAAATGTGTTGCGATGACAAATATCTCATTAACCACATTAACCACATATGTGATATTCTGGACATGCCTGTGCTAATGATTCCTTCAAATTAAAGTGGAAGCTTTTCTGACAGTGGACATCGAGAATATAGTGAGGCCGACCACTTTTGTGACACCTCTCATATGTATTTGTGTCATATGTATGTTCAGGTAGGTCCATTTGAATGTTTTATGTGTCTTGATTTGATTGCATATGTCTCAGGACTGGAAGTGTTGTTTATGTATGCAGAGAGAGAGGTATTTGTAACTGGTACAAATGTCATTTAGATTGTAACTTTCATGGCCTTTAGTGTTCTTAAACACATGAATAATATTCAGGAGAGATGTAAAATTGTGTGTTCTTGCGTTTTGTTACATTTTTTTTTTTTTTTTTGATGATTTGCTTGTTGTTTATCAGCAGCTGTCTAAAAACTCAACGCGAGTGAGTAAGCTTTTACACTGCCTTTAGCAATATTCCAACAATATAAATAGCCGGGGCACCAGAAATGGGCTTCACACATTGTACCCATGTTGGGAATCGAACCCAGATCTTCGGTATGACGAGTGGATGCTGTAACCACTAGGGTACCCCACATATCCAGTCTCAGAATAATACTGTCTTGGAATGGCGATAAGGTCACTGGAATCAGGAGCATTTATGTTCCTAATGGGAGACCCATGAAGGTCCGGGGTAAGATGGACCTAGCTTCAGCAACCCATGCTTGCCATAAAAGGCGACTAAGCTTGCCGTGAGAGGTGACTAACAGGACCTGCTGGTCAAACTCGCTGACTTGGTTGACACGTGTCATTGATTCCCAATTGTGCAGGTTGATGCTCATGCTGTTGATCACTGGATTGTCTGGTCCAGACTCGATTATTTATAGATTGCCATCATATTGCTGGAATATTGCTGAGTGCTGCGTGAACCTAAACTTGCTCACTCACTCACTCCCTGATTGGAATGTGATGGAGTGCATTATCCAAGTCAGCGAGTGGAACCACGTGCCCTTTGTGACAAGCATCCCTTGCTGAAGACCTGTTATAACCCAGCTCTTCATGGAGTGATTTGTAGATAGAACAATATCTTTCTTTCTTCTTTAATGCCACACTTAGCAAATTACCAGGACCTCCTTTCACTATGCACTAAGGTG
Organism: Haliotis asinina; assembly: GCF_037392515.1. Classification (NCBI taxonomy): domain Eukaryota; kingdom Metazoa; phylum Mollusca; class Gastropoda; order Lepetellida; family Haliotidae; genus Haliotis; species Haliotis asinina. The sequence continues at coordinate 48,748,007 of NC_090281.1, forward strand.
ATGGAAAGTCACTAAGGTAAATTAGTGCAGTGTTAAAGAATGGGAGTTATGGTTAACTTCAGTAAATAGAAGACACAACTTTATGAATGATCAACTTATTTATTTTAGAGGTGACACAACTTTATGGATGAACAACTTCTTTATTTTAACAATTGAGAGGGTTTGGTATGGGTTCTTATACTGTCTTCAAGCATATGGGAGATAATAGGGTACACCAGTTTATATACACGCTAAGATAATGCTGTAACTATACTGGACAAAAATAGTTAGGGATGTATGTAAATTTTGAAATTATGAATAATTATTTATCCATTCACTGACACACTGATAAAATATGAATCATAAAAATACCAATATCCCTAATTTATTTTGTCCAGTATGTAACAAATGTGGGAAAACAAAGCAGCATAGAGCTTTACAGGATGAGCTACAATTACACAATGAAGAGCTTGAAATAACAAAATGAGATGAATGGGATTACAATGCCACTCAAACAAATTCTTTATTTTAACAGTGGGGATGTTTCGGTATCTATTGGTTCCTATACCGTTCTTATGTCTTTTCAGTAAAGGTTGCTTTTTAGAAAGAAGCCCCAGTTATTTAACCGTGATCCAGTAGTGTTGTATAATCGACATGACAGTCAAGTGATTGACAAAATGAGCTTTGATTTTCACTATTGTGACACGAAGACCTGTGTTAGACAAGTCAGAGAGTCATACTGCCCCATCCTGTTAGTCGCCTCTTGCAACAAGTATGGACTGCTGAAGACCAGTTCTAGCCCAGGTCTTCATGAGTGTAGCAAGACGCAAATTGCCACAGACAAAGTAAAAGTTAAAGCAGTTGATCTGAAGCTTGCCGTAAAGTTCAAAATTATGAGTGGGTTTAGTGTTATGCCGCACTTAGCAGTATTCCAGCTTAATGGCGATGGACTGTAAATAATCAAGTCTGGACCAGACAATCCAGTGATCAACATCTTGAGCATCGATCTGCGCATTGGGAACCGATGACGTGTCAACAAAGTCGGCAAACCTGACCACCCAATCACATTAGTCACCTAACGATAAGTCTCCACTATCCCCTGGACGCATCTATGGGCATTTACAATAATTTTGTTACCTCCCTTTGCTGGCTTCGTATTCTCATTGTAGCCTATCAGCTAATGTGCTGTTACAACCAAACTTGACGGGGTCAACAAAGATAGTGGTCGCAGCTGCAAAGGTTTGTTTGCACTATGACTCAGATTTGGGGGAAATCATACAGACAATCTGACAGGTCTGAAAATATAAAAACATATTAGCAAGAACCCCTTCCACCACTTTCAGAGAACCTCTTCATGGCATGTGTTGCCAAATATAATCGGTTAGATAATTTAAAAAGCGACAGTGAATTGTGATTGCTACACTCAAATTCCCAGTTTAGAACCTGACTGGCTGAAAAGCCAGCCAAGGGAGGTAATAGATTCATTGGCCCGTAGATACATCCAATGTATAGTGGAGACTTATCGCAACGTATACCCTGGACATATCAAGGATGCTCGGCGGCTAATGTCATGGATCCACAAGGAGACGTGTTTTGGCATGATTCAAGTGGGTTATTACACATGTTTCTGAAGGCTTTGACAGTTCCATAATGTGAACTGTAACACATAATAAGTAATATATGCATTCAGATTGTGCCAAACTCACGAGATGGATGCTCATATTACTAAGTCAAGGCAGGCATATTATTATCCCGAATAGGCCAAGCTGCCTGTTAGATGCTAGAAGGTGACTGATCCCACCCATTTTCTGCTGGGTGAAAAGAGGCAGTTTTGAACAACATGCTAGAGGTGAGATCACATGTATCAAATGTGCTTTGTTGTGAAGCAACAGTCCTAGAATCACAGTCACCCATCCAAGGACTGTCCGAGCTCAACGGTGCTTAACTTCAACTGATTTGTGACCGGAGCTCCATGCACATTGCTACACACCACACACCACCTCATCTCTAGTGAAAGATCTGTGATTAGGTAACATTTCATTTTGACCCAATGATTTTTGTGCTTGAAAGTTTCATGACCAGATTACGATCAACTGGACATTGGTGATTCTGTTTCATGTTTGGTAATTGGTTAAAGTTTGTATAATAAACTACTTGTGTCCTATATGTCTTAGTGTCTTTATGTACCACAACATCGGGTGATAAGTCAGTATAAAACTAAAATAAAGGTTTTCAGAAAAGGTGGCAAATTATCATGTTTTGAAAAATGAGACCTACCTTAGGAATAATGTGGTTGTAGTTTTCTAATTGTCACTACGTGGATCTAGTTTTTACACGTCAATTAAGTTTTTCACAAAGCTGTAATTTCGTTGCTTTTAATAAAGGCCAAGAGAGTCTTATTTGAAGTTTTGAGAAGTATTCCTATGGGCGTTTACCTATAAGATTTTCTGTACAATATTTGACTTTCATGTTTGACCCTATGTAGTTGTATGGTTCCAAGTTGTGGGCTTTCAGCGTCTGGAGTGTTAGAGAGACTACAACATTTAACGATTAGTTTAGTTATGGGCGCATGAAGCAGGGTCTAGATTTTCGAAGCCCTCTTAGCGCTAAGATAGTCGTAAGTTATTGTTAATGTATGGCACTTACGACAACCTTAGCGCTAAGAGAGCTTCGAAAATCTGGGCCCAGATTCCCAATTTATTTGTCTTCTTTGCTGAGATGTGTTAAATTTTGGCTTTGACCAGATTACGACCGACTGAACATTGGTGAGTCTGTTTCGTGTTTGGTAAAAGGGTTAAATTTTGGCTTTGAGTTACTCGTATACCTATATATGGGTATCCACGTAAAGGATTTGAAATTCTGCATTCAAGGGATAATGTTGATCGCGGGTTTCATATGTTAATTAAGCAAGTTTCATTTAGCTACGGATTTGGTTACGTTTGGGTGTTTCAGGTTGGTGGCAATTTTGAAGTATTTACGCTAGTTTGAGCAAAACTGTAAGTGGTATCTTAACTCAGGAATGGAAATCTAGTTTGCAATGTAGTAGCAGATATTTACCCTTATTCTTAACGCAAACTGAGTTTACAACCCGTTCCTTATATCGTCGTTACTTGACAAAACTACGTATTGGCATGGCCAGCTTACATGTTGGACTTGGGCCATGTTGTAACGTAATGAGAACACTACGACAGTGTACGGTGAGTAAGTTCGACATGACTGATGAAGAGTTTCGTGTTATGATATGTCCATCTTATGGAAGCTTCAGATTTTAATCCCTACCGTTTGTCTGTACATCCTATAAGATCACCAACCTAATGGCGTCTAATATCAAACGATACACACGTTATTTCTAATTAAGTTACAATTAACATTATGTACACAACGTACTGCGTCTGAGATATCAACGTTTGTTACATGCAGATTCCAAACAGTTGGTTGTAGCACCTGTATATGGGCCGGAGTCCACACATGATGAAAAAAATGAATTATAAATACCCTTTCATTCCTTTAAAAACTCCAAACCAATAAAAAAACGCCATATATTTGGAGCAAAAGTATACATCCTGGCCCATGGGTTAGATTGAAAAAAAATAGCTCTAAATTAGTCGAATTGAGTCAAAATGAGTAACATCTTGTGTCATTGTGCTTACAAACATACTCTCATTCATTTACAAGTTCTAAAACTTCAAAAACATGCATTTCGAGCAAAAGTAAATATTTTCGCCAATTGGCCAAATGTTTTACGAGATTTTTAAATACCGCTGTAACTTAGTCGAATTTTGTGTCATGCTACTTATTAATATACTATCATTCATTTACAACCTCAAAACGTGGGAAACATATATTTGGAGTGACAGTTACTATTCTCGCCCCATGTGTCGTCTCAGCTCATGACTAGTTCGTCACTATGGTGAGTTCTAGCTCATGGTTTAATTAACGTGTTCATCACCTTCTGAATTTATAGCTGTGATCAGTTTCCACACACAGTCTAAATAAAGGAATGCTATTATATAATATTTAGCAAACCATTCGCAATCATGACTCACGCACAGGTAGATCTTGAGATCATTCCGTCCTACCATATAGAGGAACATACGTACATTCGTGGGGATGTATGTTGAAAAGTGCTGACGGTCCTGACAACACAAGATCAGTGGAGCGTGAAATCAACCATGCGTGACTTTCTGCCATGTAGTAATATTTTGGCTCTTTAGATCAAAGCATGCTCAGCTATTAACAATATAATGATCTATAAGGATGAATATTTTTCGATAAATAACCAAACAATAACCTTGTGCTTTGCGGTTTCATGTTTCATGTGGAGTCCACTTGGTTGCATTCCAAAAATAGATATATAACATCTTCTGTTTCATTAGAAAAGTAGCTGCGGTTTATACTGTCTCCGCGAGTCACTTTATTGAGGCAGTGTGTTGCTAATGTTATATTAGGCCAATGTCCGTTTTGATGTTTGAACCATATTGTACTTTAGTCATTTTCGTGTTACTAAATGGAATAGCGCTGATTTTCGTCCTCCTTTTTGTTCAGTTTCATTAAAAGTTCGTATTCCCATTTTGCTGTATTGATATTTCTCTCACATATTTTTCAATAAGTACATAGTTATATAGAAATTCTACTGTAGATCTGCTGGTTAGCCACTATGAATCTTTCATTTTATGGTCAGATGTTTTACACAAAAGGTTGGTTGCATGGTAATGCATTGATTGTATTTTGTATACTGTGAAAATGTTAGGAAGTGGATGTTGTTAGGTCAAGTCAATAATGTATTTAATCACGTCGAAATTATACCATTTTGTATCAATGCCGGTTCAGGACCGCGTGTGCTCTTTTTACAGTACATATCGGATATTTCAGTTAAATACCAATGAAGCCATTACCATTGGAGCAAAGCCATAGTGCAGCGGAGTGTTCTACGGAAGGGTTTACAAGCCCAAAAAGGAGTATTACTTTTGCTGAGCATGCTTTGATCCGAAGAACCAAAATATTACAACATGTTTAAGAAGTAAGTCAATATGACTTATCACAGAATAGTGTCAAATGGGTTACTTATATATTTCGATGTTGTGATTATGTTTAATACTGTGAAATCGTCGGAAAGCGAAGGAATGGGTATGAGTGGATGTTGATCGGGGTACAGTTTGCTAGACACCGGGAAACGACATAGACGGTCACCATGACCAGTCTGTCGAGACGATATGATCGCCTTTTGCTCAATCACATAAATAATCTTCTAATGCAGTGTAAGCAATGCTAAAGAATAAATGTGCTTTTGTCTGTGATTTCTAAAAAGTCGACATTTGACAATTTGTTATTTCCTGTCTATCATATCAATTTTGTGGTGAATGTGTCGTCGATATGATGTTGTACACAGAAAATCATTGAAAATGGCCCTGGTTTAGAACATGATCAGCCTGTAATTTATCACTTGCCCTGATATATGACATAATCATCATAATGTAAGTATGACAGAATAAATCAGCATGGTATTTGATTTTAAGGTTCACTGGACTATTTATCAAAAACTCATAAATATCAAAGAAACATAATTTTAATATACATATGAGACAAGCAGGGGAGGTCACTTACTTGTACATGCAAGTCCATAAAAATCATCTCCACCACCACTACCACCACAGCCATAAATTACATGAAAAGTCCTTTAATAGCTATATTTTGAGCAGCTATGAAATGAAATCCAAGTTTATTTGCAGTGTGAAACCGGAAGTTTTCTAGTAGCCCATGGACAAGTAAGGTACAATTATTTGATGGCTCGAAAGGAAAACTGACTTGTTCTACCATCTTACCCTCTTGTTCTGGGCATCGGGCAATGGGATTTTTTAACCCCTATATTTCATCATGCAGGAGTAATGAGAATATGGGAATTTTTCATACACAGGCAGTGAGTAGTCATATCATTCAAACACCCATGGAACATGTTTCCAAATCCATATCAATTCTTTTGGCACAATCTGAAAACCATAGTTACTCATACGTGAAGCTGGAATCTCAGGAATTAAATCATGTTGTACTGTACGTACAGTGACACACCTCACTGACAAAAATGTTCTGAATCTCTGCAGTACACTGAAATACATGAAATCTAGTTGTCCAGTTCTGAAGTAAATGGCCCAAGGTCATGAATACCACCAATACCAAATATTAATTTTACAAAATGTCAAGTAAAAAGATCCTGTTAGCACCAACCTTTTCACATCTCGTCTTCTGCTTTCCTAGGTGACCATACTTACTGCAATTGGCTGCCGTACAAAGTGGTATAAAGTAAGCAACTATGTAATCGACAAAACATGGTGACATCACATTTTGTAGGTACAGGAATGGGTCATGATTGCAAAAGGCTTCTGAAAATAATTGTTTCATTCATAAGTGGAATATTAGGCATTTTCAGTATGCTGAATCAATGAATAAAATGAATTTAAAATATGATTTTCAGCACACTTTCCCTTATTTACTGATTCTGATGTCTATCTAATAACCTATGTGTTTTGAACCTCGTCTATGGTATAAAGAACTCATTTTCACTTCATCCCTCAACTATTGTCCAAACATCTCATGTATGTATATATCACCCAAAATTACTGCTCATGTATGACTTGCTTGACATTGACATACAATCAGTGTCAAAGCGTCACCTGTATAGAACTAAGAAGTTGTATATACATGAAAATAGTCCTTATTTTTCATCTGCCCAACTTGTAGAATGCCAGTTAAAGAAATCATACATCGATTTGGTTCATTTAGAACTTGCACTGGTGCAGCCTAAAACTGCAAGAGGCAACCTCACATTTAAACCAATTTAAACCTAGTGTATGGTCATGTTCAAAGGTATTAACAGTTAATCTGTTAAGAAATAATTGAGTTCCATATTTTATTCATTAAAGACTTTACCAAACTTTAAAGACATAACTCTGCTATTTTAGACAATGTATAGGCTACATTAACAGGAAGACTGTGTTGTTGATTCTTAGACCCGGCACCATGGCATAGTATGTATGTGCACTATGACTGCATATCCTTGTTTGTACTATGAGGAACTGCTAGAGCGTACATGGACAGTGCTTGAATCACTGTTACTGGCCAAGTCATGAAATTTTGTGAAGTAAAATGATAATATGTGAACATGGGAATACTTTTGTTATAATGATACAGATATTCTGTATCATCATAACCTAAACTCACGACTTCATGTATTCATGTATAATATCATATTGAGAAGCAACTTTATTTCCTTAAGTCAAACCCTGTATGGTGATACATATATAAAGTGTATTTTATTTATTGTATTGTTTCCAGGTTTGATAGTAAAGATGCAGTGTCTAACGTGAACAATGCCAAATCGTCAGTACAGAAAGGTATCCGCAATGCAGTGCTAGACCAGTTCCCACACATCAAATCCTATGTTGACGAGATTTTACCCAAGAAGGAGCCACTTAAAGTTGTCAAATGGTAAGATTTCTCTTTGTATTTACTGAACAAGAGACAGAGATCATATTCATTTTGGGGGTATTTTTATGAACTTTTGTACAGTCTTTACAAAAAATGTCTCCCAAAATATTCTTTATATATCCTTATCCTGTCTCATACTTATTTGCCTTCTCTCTCTTACTTCCAAGGTTCAGAGATAAACCTGTGCACCTATGTTCCCTTTAATGGTTATAAGCTAACTCACGCCAATAGGGCCTCTCTGTCACTTCTTGCCAAGTCAAACATGACCCGGTCTCCTTCAACACCCTACAGGACAGGTGAGTGGTTACCTTGGGTCCTTTTTGAAAGCTACCACTCAGTTTGTTTAGGCCTTAATTTCAGACTTATTTTGGTTGGGCGTCTTGTATTCTATTTGCGATGAGATCATGTTCAGCATGCAGATTTTGTATGTCTGCTTCTGACCCACACCCTGTGTGCTCTGCTGTTTCTTCACTTTTCACTCTTAGCTAGCATTGTAAATATTGTACACAGTTGTCGTTGGTGGTGTTTAATACATTTTCTTTGTGTGGTTTACACACTAGATGAGGGTACTCTAATAGAGCAGCAGAGGCTGTCACTTTAGCACTGCGTCCTTCTACAAGGAAAATGGAGAAATTTTGAGCAATTTCCTAAACAAAAAGGGTCATCAGCCATCAAAGCCTCACATCCTCAAGTTGTGGAATATCTATGCCACATAAGCACCACTAGATCTTGAGAGATCTGCTTTATTTATCAACATAGCAACCATCAATTCAGTTTTAGCAGTGAACTCAAGAGTAAAACTTACAAAAGTTTCCTGAACTCTTCACTTTGCTGCAATTGTTTAAACTGGAAGATCAGCAGACCAAGTTTCGAGCATCAGCCTGGAACTTTAATAGAGTACTCCAGCATCTTACAAGCAATGAATGTGAGCCTTTGATGCAAGCAGACTTTAAGTTGTTAACTCAGAGGACTCTATTCCTCCTTGCAATAACTATGGCCGCTCAAGTATCTGAGATACACGCTTTAGACTTTGGTCGAACAAGATTCGTCATCCAGCAGCTGAGGCAGGGTAAGGAGAAATATGTAATGTTTATGATAAAAAGATATTATATGCATATCCTGACTCATACGTTTGTGTGGCTTGAGTGGCTGGGGTCTCATTGGACGGGAAGAGACAGAGAGGCCCAATTGGGGTGAGTTAGTTTATATAACTATTCTTGGGAACATAAGGACAGAGGTTTACCACTGAACCTTGGAAGGAAGAGAAAGAAAGCAAATAAGCCGCTAATATGGAAATAACTGTCTGGTTACAATGGTTATAAAACTCTGTGAGTGAGTTTAGTTGTACACTGCCTTTAGCAATATTCTTGCAATATCACGATGGGAGACACCAGAAATGGACTTCACACATTGCACCCATGTGGGGAATCAGATCGGGTCTTAAGTGCGACAAACAAACACTTTAACCCCCGGGGTACCCCTCTTACTGTGACCAAGACTAATTTATCTATACAACGGGTTAGACATATGCTGAACAGCAAAAGAAATGCTGCTCTGGCTTTTAGTCAAATTTTTAAATAGAAGACATAACCATGAAAGCTTACTTTTATGAGATTTCAGTTTTTTTAAACTTACATTTCTTTTGCTCTTCAGTATGCTTTAGTGCCCAGTTGGAATTACAGTGTAGTGTTTGCTAAGAAACCAACAGAGGTGACTTGAGGTATCCAGAGGTCAGGCTTGGTAATGGTGTGTCATCATATCCCGACAGCATCAATAGATACTCATAATATCAATCACTGGATTGTCTGCTCCGGACATGTACAGGTGGACATTATAAATCTGGAATATAATTTGTTTATGTCATTAGGTATGTTTTCACACCAACAAAATATATCAAGGAGTATTGTCAATTTGCTGGAAAGCGTTTGTGTGGTATACACTCAGCATTTCATACATGACCACTAGTCTGAAGACAAGACTTGTTAAAACATCTTATTTTTATGCAGCATCCATTTGTTACACATACTGACAGTCCTTTTGTGCTCTGTACTACTTGATTTATAGTAAATTGTATTCATGAAGTCTCTACCTGCTTTGGTAATGAGTTCCAAAATGTAACTGTTGTAATTACATAAATTGTTTAAGAAGTACATTGCAACTTTTGTCTGTGTGCAAGTCTGTTCACATGGTCATTGGTCAATAATGTATTGTTTATTTACAGTCATGAACATATAGAAATTCTAGCCAATCAGGCAGGTGACTTACTGTTCTTCCGACAAAGAGATGGTCCATACTGTCCCACTCTCAGGCTCATTCACAAGTGTAAGTATCGTGTGTTTTCTGCTTAATTGTGCTGAAAAAGTCCTGTGAACTCAGTTGCTTGTAGTGAGGGGCAACCAAAACGGGGGTTAGTTTGTGCCAGGGTTTCAGTAGATCATTTTCGCTCCTTGTGTTTGCAACTGAATGAGACTCCTGCATTTCCTTATCAGAAGAACCTGTCAAGATCTTGTTTAGAAGTAATTTTCTGCAACCAGTGTTTGTTGTAAGAGGCAACTAAAGGGATCAGATGATCAGGCTTGGCAACTTTGTTGACACATGTCATTATATCTCAGTTTCATTTCTTGATAAGAATAGTATAATACTTTATGGATAACAACTTCTTTATTTATTATGATTTGATGTTTCGTAGTAGCTTCCTATACCGTTGTTACTCTTGCTTGACAATGTTTATAAGTAGCTGTCCCAAAACGTCACATTATAATAAATAAAGAAGTTGTTATCCGTAGAGTATTATACTTTTCAAACAGAGCGTTGATTTCTTACAAACTGCCGTCATGTAACTTGAATGTTGTTGAGTGAAGCTTCAAATAGCACACAAACAATGCCTTCGGTTCAAGATCTAGTCACATGATGTAGCTGCCTGTGCGTTAAGTCAATATGTCCAGGCTTTCTCACAAGGTGCTGATTTCTCAGAAATTGTCCCATGCTTGCCATAAAAGGTGACTATGCTTGTCGTAAGAGGCGACTAATGGGATCAAGTGGTCAGGCTCGCTGACTTGGTTGACACATGTCATCGGTTCCCAATTGTGTAGATCAGTGCTCATGTTGTTGATCACTGGATTGTCTGGTCCAAACTCGATTATTTACAGACCACCGCCATATAGCTGGAATATTACTCACTCACTTAGAAAATGTAGCTGTAGCTCTTGTATAATGGAGGCCCCATTGGAGGGACATTACTTTTCGTGATTACGGGTGTAGTACTGGAAATTATCTGAGTGTAATTTCAAACATTTCAACAATAAATCTACTGGAAATACATTCCTTCTATACTAATTGTCATAGTCTGAAGTGGGTCAAGATTGTTAATATTACAGTTATTACTGATGATTTTGTTTCCATGCCAACAGACCCGTTCCTGCTTCCCCTCATGCAAGTGGACAAGGGTGCCATTCGCTTCGTGCTAAGTGGTGCCAACATCATGTGCCCGGGGCTGACGTCACCGGGTGCCAGGATGACGAAAGTAGACAAAGATTCCGTTGTTGTATCCTTCCAGAACTACCTTGTACACACATAGTTGCTCCAGCTCACATACATCACAATACCAGTAATGAGACATTACAGTATTAGGAGGCACTTCCATACACCAGTCGTATCATCACCAATCACTCCAATGATGGAAATAGGGATAAGATAGTCACTGTTTGAAACACCTGCCTGTCCTGCCCGTACTATTTACAAAACGATTTTTATACTCTCAAATTCACCTGCCCGACAGTGGTGTTAAAATTTAGACATGTACATGAAGATATTTTGTGGGCAGGTAAGTTTTGGTCAGGGCTGGCAAGTTTTACATATATTCAGTAAAACAGAATCTTTTATTTATCATTTTGGCATGATTGGAAAAGTCTACACATGACAATGTTTCCGTGCCTTCATGCTGGGTGACTTTTAGATAGAAACCATGAAGTGACCATGTTTATCAATAGTTCATTGTTTGTGTCATTAATTTTTGTTTAATGTATATTTTTAGTGTATGTTATGTTTAAAGTATTTACAGTATGTAACTTCTACTGTTTTGTGTGTATGTACTGTATTCCATTTTGTATGTCTTGCTGTCATAGACGCCAGAAGAGTCTAAGTAAAAACTGCTTATGAAGAATTCAGAAATGTTTGATTCTAGTGACTTAGAACATAGAGTTAAATTTATGAATTGAAGCTGCTTGATTCACCATATGTGGGAGTGAATCACAACCACCACAGTGCCTGGATATGCTAGTAGTGAAAGCATTCACCCCAAACCCAGAACCCTCTTGTCAATCTCAGTAATATGGCTAAAAGCAACTGTAAAGCCTTTGCTCACTCATGCTTATCTGTATTCCCATGTTCTCAGTTTATCATCTTTTGCAGCAAATATCATGCTATGCATATTACCAAGCAGAACTCAACTTCAAGGCCCGTTAGCATCATCTCATTACTGATTATTTCTAAGCATGTGGACCCATGAAGGTCCCGGGGTAGAAAATTTTCCTGCAGCAACCCATGCTTGCCATGAAAGGCGACTATGCTTGTTGTAAGGGGCGACTAACAGGATCGGAGGGTCAGGCTTGCTGACTTGCTTGACTCATGCCATCGGTTCGCAGTTGAGCAGATTGATGCTCATGTTGTTAATCACTGGATTGTCTGGTCCAGACTCGATTATTTAGAGACTGCTACCATATAGCTGGAATATTGCAGAGTGTGGTGTGAACACTTCCTCAAACACTTGAACACTTCCACAGACTCACTCACTTACTCAAAACATGTGTCCCAATTATCCTTAGCTTCTAAAGGCAGTCATGGCTGAGGGAAAGGACCATGCACTAGCTATTGGTCTCACAAAGATGTCAACAGATGAAATGTAAGTAAAATAACAACGTTGAGCGATGTAGACTGTCTGACCTGTGAAGATTCAGGTTAGAATTTGTCTTCAGGAACCCATGTTTGTTGTGAGAATCGACTAACAGGATTGGGTGGTCAGACTCGCTGACTTGGTTGACACTTATCACCTATCACAGTTGTGTAGATTGATGCTTATGCTGTTGATCACTTGATTGTCCAATCCAGATTTGATTATTTACAGAGTGCTGTCATATAGCTGGAATAGTGCAGTGTTAATCCAACCAACCAACCAAATCTAATGGTTTCCAGGATTGTCAGCACCATTGCAAGTGGATGATTCAAAACAGCATGAAACTTCACTTATTAACCATTCTTGCTTTAGTACCTGTGTCTTTGTATTGATAAGTTTTTCTGTATACCTACTTCTGTTTCGTAAGTTATTTCTGTATTTACGTCCCCACTTGTAAAATGCTATTAAAGAATCTCTGTGTTTCAGATTACAAAAGAACAAAGGTATTGGAGTGGACAACATTCACTTTTTGAACGATGGTCTATGGAATATGAAAAGTGTAAAGTGACCTTTAATCAAATGCTAGATTGTTTTCTTTCAATGTCTCCTTTATTTTCTGTATTTAACAACTGAAAATAAATACATGCCAGTAACAAGGCCTCTCGGCATCATATTTCTGGAAGCAGGATTCATTAATGTGTGGCCTACTGCTTTGTGGCGGACATCATGTTCAGACAAATCAGGAGAGGACTGTGTATGAATGAACAAGCAGCTCGGCAAGGTGGAAATTCAGCACTGCCATGGAACAGTATCATATGATATACATCAAAGTAACGTGCTTTGAGAGTGCTGTATTTATGAAGCACCGGATATATGACAATGGGAATGAAGTTCCAAAATCATAAATGATTCCCGATCATTTTGGGTTTTGTTGGAGTATTTTCTGATGATGAGTGTGTTTTGGTAAAATGGATATTTTCAACATCTGCCATTGTTTGTGATGGTTTCAAGACAGAGCTGGGCCTGCTCTGAATGGTTGAAGAATTCAATACTGGACCGACTTTGACCCGTGAAGGTCCCGAGTAGAATAGACTTTCAGCAACCCATGCTTGCCATAAAAACATGTTTTGGTAAATGGATATATTCAACGTCTGCCATTGTTTGTGATGGTTTCAAGACAGAGCTGGGCCTGCTCTGAATGGTTGAAGCATTCAATACTGGACCGACTTTGACCTGTGAAGGTCCCGAGTAGAATAGACTTTCAGCAACCCATGCTTGCCATAAAAACATGATCGGGTGGTCGGGCTTGCTGACTTTGCTGACACATATCATTGGTTCCCAGTTGTGCAGATCAGTGCTCATGCTGTTGATCACTGGATACTCTGGTTGAGATTCAATTATTCACAGACCGCTTCCATATAGCTGGAATATTGCTGAGTGCGGTGTAAAACTAAACTCATTCTCTCACTGGACATAGTTGTCTCCCCTTGCTGCATGTCTGACAATCACATCCCTCATTTCAGATTGAGAGCAGCTGACTTTTATTGTAACAAGAAACACAGCCGCACAAAAACATGTTTCTTTCATAAAAACAATCGGAATATACAGTATTGCATTCGTAGAGGGTGAACTTGTCACAAGGCATTGACAAAAAGCATTTTAGTATAAGTCATTCAATAAAAAGCATGACAGATCTGCCACAATGTTTTGGTTGTCCATTTTGCCCAACCAGATTTGAAATTCATTCCATCACCACTTTGTCTTTTTCTGGTTATAGTATGATGATTATGACTAACAATAACACAATATTCTTATTACATTCGCTTTATAACGATAGGGCGTGGAATATCGATAAAATCTCCTTGAACTTTAATAACAGAGTGAAATTACTTTTTGATATTTACAGATGCGAAACAATCTATTTGCAATACTGACTGGGCAAGTAAATCAAATTTGTGGGTTATGCTCATGCATTATTCATAATGTTAAAACATCAACAATCAGAATATAAAGATGACTTCAGTGAAATTTACTTGTAGGAAAATATTTATCAGCATACAGTTTCCTTCTTCAACAGCAATACCTAGATCATATTCATGACTCAGAATTGCACATCTTTCCTCAGGGTGCGATTTCGCTATGTACAACGTGTGTGTTCAAAATAGTTGGTGCAGGCTGCCCATAGCAAGAGGATGAACCTGGTGCAGGTTACAATAAATCACCCATTGTTTTATGACTGTCACATGTTTCTGGTAGAAACGTTTGTGTACTCCATGAGTCCATAATCAGGCACATAGTAATCATGTAAGGCCAAGCCAATGTTATTTGTTTTATGGATTTTTTTCATCAGAAAAATCCTAAGGAATGAGGGAAAATAGTAAAAATGAAATAACAAATCAAAGTAATATTCCTCCTAAATACTCAAAGTATTTTACTTTTGGAAATTTATGAAGTGTATATGAGGCATTTAAAATATAATCTAAAAATGAATTTTCTTGTAAGTTTACAATATGTAAAAACTTTCTGTTTTTATTTTTTGAGAGGCTAAAAATAATTATTATTTGTTTTCTTAATCTTGAAGATATACAACAAGTGGATCCGTAAAACAAGTAATAAAATCAGTCTGGCCTAATTGAGATTTATAAATAGAACTTGTAAGCAAAATTGCTAAACAAACATTTATGTTATGTTTTAGAACCAGTGACAATATTTTGAGGTGCAACCAAAATTTTGATAGTGCAGCCAAACCTAAAAGCCAGGTTGCACCCTGAATCACACCATTTTCTTCACAGGTACATGGCTCTTCTACGATTGTTCAGTTTTGCTGCTGACCAGGAATGCATGCATCTTGGTAAATATATGAGTGTTCTATTTTGAGCTTGTCACACAAATGCTGCAATGGTACATAGCTAATTTCTATTGCAAAACATATATTATTTGAAATCTGAGCATTAAAAGAATCACACATATTCAAAACTTAATTTAATCAGAATGTGTTGAAGTAGTGATACTGTCACTTAATGAAATTGATTGCAACTGACAACCGCCAGTGGCTGTTAGAACAGAACATGATGCTCAGCTGGAATCCCATAAATACAAAATGGAAAATGTTGTAGGAATTACAACTCTTGAAATAATCTATGTGGATGAGTTGACGATAATAAGATATAGCAACAAAACAAAATTTTCCCGAATGGCATGTCGGTGCAACACATCATACACCACTACCCATGTTGCAATGATTTGTTTTTTGGAGATTGCAATTATAATGGCTTACAAAAAACTGCTTATGAAATATTTAGAAAAAACATTGTTTAAAACGGTTTTATTCTTCATCAGAAATGAGTATCCAAAGCAGTTTTTAAATTTTTTTATGTGTTTAAAACTGAAAAAAATTACATGCATCATGTGAAGATGTCTACTCCAAACCAAACACAAACTGGCTTCAAATCATCCAAAATTAAGGAACTGAAAACAGTTTTGAAAAAGTCATGATAGCACTATCATCTGTGATACAGAGCTTGATGCAAAATTGAACTTAGAACATTTAGTTTTAAGTTAACCTGTTTAAAAAAGAAGATGAAGGTCAGATGAATGTAATGTCTTCTGTTCAATATCACAGACTGTGAATGTTGTTACAGTAAATTTCAAATGTACAATAAATGCATAAATTTGGTATCTTCTCCCAACACCATTTTGATAGTCATTGTGCAATGATTCATGTAAAACTAATATGGAAATAAATAAGAAAAAAACCCATCCCAAACAAAATTTCATGTTAAGTCTTGACTGAAATGTCATCGTATTAGTGTGTTTTCTTAAGCATTGTTTACTACAGTTTGCATTGTATACATATAAATAGGTCAAAATTTTACATCAAAATGGTAAAAATATTAAACACACTTTTAGTAACATTTCAACACAAATGCACATTTTTTTCTTAAATATTTGAACAGATGTGTAGTTCATTATGTGAATTATATTTCATATTTCAATCAGCGTTGTGGGAATGTAATAATGATATGAAAAATCATTTGTAAGAATTGAATGTTTGATTTTTGTAGCATAACACTTGGAGTCAGATTCTTTCATTTGGGATCCTGTGTCTACAGCATGATATCCGAGGGAGGGATTCTGCCTCCGGACTTGGTCACTGCATCCTTGAGCTCCCCAATATCTGTAACACCAGACACACCACATGTTATTTACCTGCAACATCAGAAACACCACACATGTTAACTACCTGTAACGTCAGACACACCACACGTTAACTGCCTCAAACATCAGACATACCACACATGTTAACTACCTGTAACATCAGACACACACTACCTGATACCTAAACCCCACAGTTGTGAGCTTGGTGTTTGTAGGACAGTAACTACAAGTAGTACATTTAGACTTACATTGCCGGAGATCCTGGTTCTCTGTGACGAGCTCAGTGTTGCGGCTGGAGAGGAAGACAGCATCCTGGATGGCATCCTCCAACAGCACACGGTACCGCTGATCAATCACAGCCTTCTGCTCCTCAAACATCTCACGGTATTGGCGGAAGGACTGGAGACACAATACACAAAATGTCAGGTTCTTTGATATTGATTACAACTTAATGTGAATCTGTTACACTAACCACTGTATGTGCATCTGTTACACTTACCACTGCATGTGAATCTGTTACATACACCTACAAAATGACAGTTTGTGTAAGGGAACTCAGAAAAGTGGAATTTTCAGTGATGTATAGGAAGATAAGGAATCAATATCTCTGCTAAAGAACCACCAGTACAAGCATTAGTGTTTTGAAAGTGGTTCCACCTAGTGGTACAAATTGCAAGTGCTGCCACCTGGAGGTTCTAAGTGTAAGTGGCTCCATCTAGGGGCACTAAATGCAAGTTGTGTCCTGGAAGTGCTGCCACTGTGTGGTACTAAAGGCAAGGTGTGCGACTAGTGTCCTGGAAGTGCTGCCACTGTGTGGTAGTAAAGACAAGGTGTGCGACTAGTGTCCTGGAAGTGCTGCCACTGTGTGGTAGTAAAGGCAAGATGTGCGACTAGTGTCCTGGAAGTGCTGCCACTGTGTGGTAGTAAAGCCAAGGTGTGCGACTAGTGTCCTGGAAGTGCTGCCACTGTGTGGTAGTAAAGGCAAGATGTGCGACTAGTGTCCTGGAAGTGCTGCCACTGTGTGGTAGTAAAGGCAAGGTGTGCGACTAGTGTCCTGGAAGTGCTGCCACTGTGTGGTAGTAAAGGCAAGATGAGCGACTAGTGTCCTGGAAGTGCTGCCACTGTGTGGTACTAAAGGCAAGGTGTGCGACTAGTGTCCTGGAAGTGCTGCCACTGTGTGGTAGTAAAGGCAAGATGTGTGACTAGTGTCCTGGAAGTGCTGCCACTGTGTGGTACTAAAGGCAAGGTGTGCGACTAGTGTCCTGGAAGTGCTGCCACTGTGTGGTACTAAAGGCAAGGTGTGCGACTAGTGTCCTGGAAGTGCTGCCACTGTGTGGTAGTAAAGGCAAGATGTGCGACTAGTGTCCTGGAAGTGCTGCCACTGTGTGGTAGTAAAGGCAAGATGTGCGACTAATGTCCTGGAAGTGCTGCCACTGTGTGGTAGTAAAGGCAAGATGTACGACTAGTGTCCTGGAAGTGCTGCCACTGTGTGGTAGTAAAGGCAAGATGTGCGACTAGTGTCCTGAAAGTGCTGTCGCCTAGTTCACTATACTAAGTGCAGGTGCTGCCACCTAGTGGTACTAAGTGCAAGTGCTGCCACCTAGTGATACTAAGTGCAAGCGCTGCCACCTAGTGGTACTAAGGACTAGTGCTGACACCTAGTGATACTAACCGCACGTGCCGCCACCACCTAGTCTTACTAAGTGCAAGTGCCGCCACCTAGTGATACTAAGTGCAAGTGCTGCCACCTAGTGGTGAGGAGCTACCTGGAAGTGCTGCAGTTGCTGGAGTTCCATCTCCTCCTTGTGCACTTGGTGAACCTCGTCCAGCTCCTTCTGCACGAAGTCCTTCTCCCTCTGGAGCAACTCCAGCTGTAACAGAAGCACACATGATATACAACGATGAATAGTGGTCATACTGATCAACAGACACAAAAAATTGTTTCTATTTTGATGAAAGAGGTGTACATTTCTTGCAGAGAACTTCTTTTAGTGGCATTTAGAAGTTGCTGTGATGGGAGAGTTCTATGAATATGCAACTTTTTTATTATTATTCTGAGAGACATTTCGGTGTAGGTTCTGTTTGATCAAGGATACTTGCTATATTATCCCATAGCAGGCTGTGTATGTGACTGTGACAATACAGAACCAGTGCTGGAGGTACTCACCCTGGTGGTCATCACAGACTTTTCCTGTCTGAGTTGGGCCAGCTCCATGTCCAGGGCTGCAGCTTCTTGTTGCTGGTACTGCTTACCTTCTGCCACACGCAACTGCCAGACATGCACAGGTAGTAACACATAAACGGACTTTGGTGACAGAATTGTTATATTCATTCGCAATGCCATAGCAGTATATATGTATGTATCGCACGCACGCACGCACGCACGCACGCACGCACGCACGCACGCACGCACGCACGCACGCACGCACGCACGCACGCACGCACGCACGCACGCACGCACGCACGCACGCACGCACGCACGCACGCACGCACGCACGCACGCACGCACGCACGCACGCACGCACGCACGCACGCACGCACGCACGCACGCACGCACGCACGCACGCACGCACGCACGCACGCACGCACGCACGCACGCACGCACGCACGCACGCACGCACGCACGCACGCACGCACGCACGCACGCACGCACTTGATGTCTCCTCACATGTGATGTCCACTCTACATGTCTACCTGATGTCCGTCAACACCATACCAGATGTCCGCCCACACCTGATGTTCTCCCCCAAACCTGATGTCCCCTACACCTGATGTCCACCCTACACCAGATGTCCAACCACACCTGATGTCCTCCCCCAAACCTGACGTCCCCCTACACCTGATGTCCACCCTACACCTAATGTCCCCCTACACCTGATGTCTGCCCTACACCTGATGTCTGCCCTACACCTGATGTCCCCCTACACCTGATGTCTGCCCTGCACCAGATGTCCGCCCACACCTGATGTCCTCCCCCTACACCTGATGTCCCCCTACACCTGATGTCCCCCTACACCTGATGTCCACCCAACACCTGATGTCCCCCTACACCTGATGTCTGCCCTACACCTGATGTCCACCCTACACCTGATGACCGTCCTAACCCTTGTGTCCTCCCATTCCTCATATCCCTCTCACATCCTACACCTGATGTCCGCCCCACACCTGATGTCCATCCTCACCTATGCCCACCCCCAAAACCCACGTCTGATGTCTGCGCCTACCTGATGTCCCTACAACATCTGATGCCACCCTCCACCCCCCACATCTGATGCATGCCCCCATCTGATATTCATCCTCACCTGTATATCAGTATGGTCTTGCTGCACCTCCATTTTCACCCTCTCCAGCTCTTCCTCAAGGGCAGCCTTGTGCTCCACCTCCAGCTTTGATAACTCTTCTTGCTGCAAATCATCATCAACAACTCAATGCATACCAGATACGCAACAGCAACACCACTGACGCTGGTACTTATTAGTTTCTTGTAAATGAGGTAGACAGATACAGCCTGAAATTAATTCTTACTAACCGAAATCTTCTTCCGCAGTTCCAGGTTGCCCTTCATAGCTGTTGCCTGCATCTGGCTGCCCTGTGAACAGTCATATCCATATGATGTGTTAAGTCAACCCAGTGATATCAAGATTGACAGGACGACACACTGGTCTTAGAAGAAACATTAGGAGTCATGCTTTGGACAATATATTTGTGCTAAAAGTATTTATTCTAACACCTAGAACATCTGATACCCTTAACATGAGTGAGTTTGTGGGCTTGGGTTATATGCCAGTTTTAGAAATATTCCTGCAATATCATAGCAAGGGATTCCTGAAAAGAGGCTTCAGTTATTCTTCCCAATGTCTATGCATGGTGTGACAAGTCTGCGCTTTGATCATAAGGCTGTCCCCAGCCCTCGACACTACAGGATTAACTAATGGCATCAGCTGACCCTGCTTGACTGACCTCCCTTTCTGCCGTCTGCTTGTCCTGGATGACCTTCATCTGCTGTCTCAGCTTCCGGAATGCTTCCGTCTCCTGCTTGATCTTCTCTTTCAAGGCCTGGATGCCATTCACACGGCTCTTGGTGTCTGATTCAGACATCTTGCCTGCACAGTAACACAGTAAGCCTGATGTCTTCACACTCAAGTCACAGATCAGCGCATCATCTCATTGTCAAATGTTAAATAACACCTTAAACACAGTAAAAGTAAGAATGCACCTCATGACTGATACACTGTTGCAAATCAGCATCTGTCTCTGTCTGTGTGTCTGTCTGTCTGTCTGTCTGTCTGAGAATGAAATGCTTCCATTTTTCATGAAAATAATGGATACTCACCAGTGAGATCCTTCAAGAGTGTTCCTAGATGCAACACTAATACATATCATTGCTTTACTCCCCTTAGTTAATTAGCACCCACCTTTCTCAGTTAATTTGGAAAACTCTGTGATCTTCTTCTGCAGATCTTCCTTGAGGTCATCAAGTTCTTTTCGCTTCTCCTTCTGCTTCAAGGTCAGCTAAACAAAAGACACCAAAAACCATCAACCTCCCTTCAGCACAAGTCTTTCAAATTCACTTTAAGCATAGACCAAATATCTCTCTTTCCATGTTGACATATGAAACCGGTCAAAGAGCCAGAATGATTCTCAGGATGATCATTCCATGAAATTCCAAGTTCCACCATGTTCCCAGCATCCATTGCTGGTTGTAAGACACTGTGTGGTCTCTCGATGACTTGAGTGATTGAATACACAATTCCATTTCCAAAGAAACAGATGATATAATTGAAATTACACTTTCTCCGTTACGATTTAAGTACTTTTGTTGGGTTTAGTTCCATCAGAGGTTCAGACCTATACCCTCAGAGTTGGAAACCTGCCAGCATTACAGACAGCTATCTAACCCACTCAGCCACCATGGTTGACATAATCCCATGACCTTCTTACTAAAGGCCACACCATGAGTACCATCACTGATGTCTCTCTAATCTCTGGATATTTATTGGCCTTCGTAAGATTTTTACACTAACTCTTGAGAATGACGCTGTTTATAGTCAGGATGATTAAATCAAAATTATGTATTATTATTAAAAATCAGGTCAAGACATTATTCTAATAATGATAATCTGCTGCTGCTTTCCTCCTCACCTGGTCCTTCTCCTTCTGCAGGATGACGAGTCGGTCACGAAGCTCTTGGCTGCCTTTCCTCATTGAGTCCATCACCCACTCCAGGACTCCCTGCATCAAGTAATAACTCTCTATCACAAACAGAAATAACTCATGTAGACACAGCTACACAGCTCAAATATCTCACACAAACAGAAATAACTTGTATACACACAGCTACTCTCCGTGCTCAAATCTCTCTCACACACAGATAACACTTAGATAGAGCTTTACTCTTGCTCAAATATCTCACACACACACACACACACAGAACTCATACTGACACAACTTCACTCCCACTTCAAAAACTCACACATACTGAAGTAACTCTTACAGAACAGCTACACTCCCTGCTCAAACATCTCTCACACACAAATAACTTGTATTGACAAAGCTTCAGTCCCCGCTCAAACATCTGACACGCAGGAATAACTCATATAGACACAGCTACTCTCCCTCCTCAAATATTTCACAGAGAGATGACTCATGGACACACAGATGCACTCCCTGCTCAAATATCTCACTCACAGAGATAACTCATACAGACACAGATGCACTCCCTGCTCAAATATCTCACTCACAGAGATAACTCATACAGACACTGCAACACTGAGTATAGATATATATATCTACATATACACCATGTTTAGAAGCTAGAGGATCAATCAGTGCTGACCTTGTTAGCCAGGTTGGTTTTCCTCTCCTCCTCAACCTTCTTGGAGACTCGTTCCTTCTCCTCCCACGTCTGCTTCTTGGCTGTCTGGAGGTCATGTACCAGGCCCTGAACAGAACACATCACCTATATTCCCTGACATGACAAATGACACATGACACCAAACTGACATAGATCTCCATATTGAACTGATGTCTTGCAAGGGGTTGTTTGATATGTCTGGCAGTTTGGTCTGTTGATAAGACTGCATGTCTGATGGGGTCCACCAAGCCATCTTAGAGATATGATCGTAAGTCTATTCATTTCTGTTGGATGTAAAATTCATTGATTCATTAATCGATCTGAATATCCATGAAGACAAAATCACATTTATTCAAATTTACTGTGACAGAGGCTGAGTGATTGAGTGAGTTCGGTTTTACTCTGAATTTAGCAATAGTCCAGCAATATCACAGCTGGGGACACTAGAAATGGGCTTCACACATCGTATCCATGTGGGGACTTGAACTGTTCAGCATAATGAGCAAACGTCTTGACCACTAAGCTACCCCACCCACCTGGGAGTTCTGATCATCTTAGCACTAAGACTGTTGTGTGGAATGGTTTACACATCCACCTTACAACACCTGTTAACTGTTGTGATTTGGTGAGACTGGCTCAGGTCCACCTTACAACACCTGTTAACTGTTGTGATTTGGTGAGACTGGCTCAGGTCCACCTTACAACACCTGTTAACTGTTGTGATTTGGTGAGACTGGCTCAGGACCACCTTACAACATCACTTAACTGTTGTAATTTGGTGAGACTGGCTCAGGTCCACCTTACAACACCTGTTAACTGTTGTGATTTGGTGAGACTGGCTCAGGTCCACCTTACAACATCACTTAACTGTTGTGATTTGGTGAGACTAGCTCAGGTCCACCTTACAACACCTGTTAACTGTTGTGATTTGGTGAGACTGGCTCAGGTCCACCTTACAACACCTGTTAACTGTTGTGATTTAGTGAGACTGGCTCAGGTCCACCTTACAACACCTGTTAACTGTTGTGATTGGTGAGACTGGCTCAGGTCCACCTTACAACATCACTCAACTGTTGTGATTTGGTGAGACTGGCTCAGGTCCACCTTACAACATCACTTAACTGTTGTAATTTGTTGTGATTGGCTCAGGTCCAGCTTACAACATCAGTTAACTGTTGTGATTTGGTGAGAACAGCTCTGGTCTACTTTTGTGACATGTCGGCAGTCATCACACCAACCTCTAGTTTGTCCACATCGTCTTTGTTTGGCTCTGTTGCTGCTGCTATCTTATCCTTCAGCTTTGAGATCTCAAATCTCAGATCGGTGATGATGGTGTATGTCTCATCCTGTGAGAAAAACAGAATAATCATTTGTTGGACTAGCAACATTGCACCACAATGCATGTTATACATATTCCTAACAGAACCTTGCATCATGGGTACATAATGAAAGCAAGCTGAATGGGCTCTTGACATTTTTTCAGTCATATTGTGGTTCTATTTGAGGCAAGATGTAGGTTAGACATCCACGACTCTGATGAAAGACATGAGCATGGGGATGACAAATCAAGATTGAAACTCAATACTAATCAGGGATTTGAATCCAAAGTGACCCTTTACAGACAGATTCAGTTCTTGTTACCTATTGCAAGCTTACTGCTTTTAATCAACAGGTGGCAACCACAGAGAACAGCACAAATTTGTACCTTTTCTGGTTAGCTGAACATGTGTGGGTTCCTTATTAGAATGCTCAATTACTTCTTGAGACACATTTATCTACACTCTCAAAGGTGGACAGCTTTCCCATGAAACATTGTGAAATATTTGAACATGATACCAAAGACCAGTGAAAGCTGTGTGCAGTGTCATCCATATAGATTACAATAAACTGACCACAATTTATGACCTGAGTAAGGCACACAATTCTGCACAGCAAATTCTTGCATCTGCATGACTGGGCCACCATTATCCGCAATACAACCCTAAACATGACACACTACTTCATTTGGGAGAGGTCATATCTATTTCCTCAAAATCAGCATCCCCACCTCCAATGTAACAGATCAAGACGAGTGAGTGAGTTTAGCTTTATGCCACACTCAGCAATATTCCAGCAGTATGTAAATAATTGAGTCTGGGCCTGACAATCCAGTGATTGACAGCATGAGAATAGATCTGCGCAGCTGGGAACCGACGTCTCATCCAAATCATCAAGCCTCACCACCCGATCCCATTTGATACCTCTTACAACAAGCATAGTCGCCTTGTGTGGCAAGCATGGGCTGCTGTACCTACCTTGTATCTTCACGGGTCGGATCCAGATGAGGACAACAATGAACACATACCATGTTCTGAAAAGCCTTGTTCTTGACGGAGCGAGCATACTGGGCATGTTGCAGCGTGGCGAGAGTGTCATGGTAGGAGGAATCTGAAAGTCCAGTTTGTTATAATTCAATACTTCATTACTTCTGCACACACTCCATTTCACCATCCCCCATGATGTCTGCAGTGTGATGAAGTGTGTACTGCTGTTTTTAGCAATGTAATCTGATCATTCACAATTTCACCAATATTCCAGCTTGATCATGGCAGCTTTCAAATAATCAAGTCTGGGACAGATAAACCAGAGGCTGATATTATGAGCAATAACCTATGATGTCAGGTAGACAGATACTAAGTCAACCAGGTCACTCTGACCTATGATGTCAGGTAACAGGTCTCTCTGACCAGATGATTCAATAATCAGCCCTAACACAGATCATCTGATCCAGTCACCTGTGACACTTTTTACAGTTCTGAGGACCTATTTTTCACAGTGTCTCCACTGGGTGAAGATATCGACTGAACTCACCTGCAGGTCCCACAAGTCCTACCATGAGGGAAAGAGAGTTGCCCCCTAGAGCATCCTGCAACAAACACACAATTTGTCAGTGGACAAATGTAACACAGTGCGAGCAAGTAAGTCATTTGATGTTACCAAACTTTGAACAAAATTTCATGATTATCATTTTATGCAAGTTAAGCATGAGAAGAAAGCACAATGAAGTGAGTGAGTGAGTGAGTGAGTGAGTGAGTGAGTGAGTGAGTGAGTTTAGTTTTACGCCACACTCAGTAATATTCCAGCTATCATGACAGTAGACATCCATAGTGAAACCTACAACCATGGATATAGTGGTGAGTGACCAACAATGACATTAACTGTGAATGATGACAAACAGATCCTGTCACAACAAAGGGATGCAACTCTGCAAACTGTGGACTCAAAGACTGTATAACCTGTAGCAGCTGTGTGATTTTGGTCTCTCTGTAGGGAACATAACCTCCCTTCTTCTTGCTGTCCCCTAGGGCTGCCAGCAGGTTCATCAGCCCAGTAGTGCTGTAAACACCAGTCAGTGATATTACAATGACAACCTGGGACGAGAGGACACATCATTTTATTCTGATTTCTTTGATACTAAAAATTTATTTCATTACTCTAAATTTCATTCCTAAGTGAATGCTTGTCACACAATATTATAATGTCCCACTCAATAGATATATGTGCACTCCATTTTCATGACCTGCCTCCTGGAGATTATGAAACCATCTACCATCTGCTTTAACGTTGGGCAGAGCTGACACCTAAGACATTTTGCTGTACACCCATTCATCTTATCAGGTCCAGCTTAACTTCACCTGATCTGTGTCTTGTACACAGCACCAAATACAGCACATCTCTTTTTTTAATTCAACTAGTTAAGGAAGGTGAGACTGCTAGGTCTTCTGCACAATTCCACCAATTGTTACGAAACTAAAACTTACCCCGAGCCAGATTCAGAATTCTTTGTGTCAGTACCTAAAATTGAGAAAAGTATATGTTCATAACTGCAAACTGGAACTCAACACAAAGTAGAAAATAAGAAGTAGGGAGTACTTCTCTATGTTACTGAAATGGTGACCTTCTGGTATAGATTCAAAAGCCATTGTTGGTATATTGTCAATAACATATTCTTCATGAAGTTGTTATTCAATAACCTTTTGCCTTTGTCATCTGACAGCCCCTAATAAATGCCATGAAATGTTGAAATTCATCTCTCATGAACTCCAACACAAGCCTTCAGGTTACAGTGAGTGAGTGAGTGAGTTTAGTTTTACACCGCACTCAGCAATATTCCAGCTATATGGTGGCAGTCTGTAAATAATCGATTCTGGACCAGACAATCCAGTGGCCAACAACATGAGCATTGATCTGCGCAATTGGGAACCGATGACATGTGTCAACCAAGTCAGCGAGCCTGACCACCCGATCCCATTAGTCGCCTCTTATGACAAGCATAGTCGCCTTTTATGGCAAGCATGGGTTGCTGAAGGCCTAGGATACAGTGACAGGGCCCACTTGCACAAAGTGATCCTAGCAATACAACTATCTTAAGTCTGTGTTGGAGAATAGGCGCTGCAATCATCATAGTTCTATGATCACTTTATGCAAGTGAGACCTGGTTGGACTAACCAGCTTATTTCAGTAGGCTTATACACTGATCAGACGGTAAATAGATTTACCACTACTTATTCTAGCAATGTCATGGAAGGGACAACAGACATGGCCGTCATACATTGTACCCATATGGGGAATTGCACCTGGATCTTTACCATGACGAGATGTATGGTTCAAACCAAATCCAGTAAACTTATACAATAAGCAGCAAGATAGTAAGCAGTAGCGATCCAAACAGAGTTTATTTATCATGACACAGCAACAGAAACTCACCTGCTAAGTCAAACACGTTTATGACTGACTTCACACCTAGTTTGCTTGACTGTTTTTCCTTCTGATGAATACCCACTGAGAAAATGGAATGAGCCCTGAAGAACACATAACAAAATATAAACTAATATATAAAGTTTCAAAGCTCGAATGGCTGACAGACGTGTTCTTGAAACTGACATAAACAGTGATTTCACTGAGTTGTGCTAGATCCTACTTTGGGAAATATTCCACACACCTGGCCCTGTGAGTCTTGATGTCTGCAGCGCCCATCTTCCTGGCCCGAGTGCCCTGGTCGTACATGCGGTAAAGCTCCTCTGCTGACTGGACAACCATCTCCGACAACTTCTCCACATAGCTGCAGACACAAATATACACCGATCACAGCTGTTCACACAAAGACAAGTTGCCATCATAATACAAATCGTTTCCACTATCTGAGAAATGGTTTTGTTCAATTTTGAAAGCATAGAGACAAACATTTTTATTCCAAAATTTTCAGGTTTCTAAGCCTAAATTCTAAACATGAAATTACAAAATTAGCAAAGGCTTTTATTATGACTGGTTATAGTGCTGTAGTCCAAATTTTCATATTAAGACAATCTCTCATTTTTGTGATCTTCTATGATAATATCATGCAGATGTAGATTTCTGTCTGCACTGAGTATATACGAAGAGCAAAAGAACTTACATGCCCTTCTGTACATGTTGACGGACCTCCATTGGTAGGTCATGAGGGTTGAGCAGGTCAGTCAACTTCTCATCCAGTACCTACAAACACACAACACAAAGTCAGCTTACATAAGTAAGGTAAACACAAAGACACAAGATCTACACTAGAATGTCAACGTATGAGGCAAGATCAACACAAAGAAGTAACGTCACCACAGACATGACTGCGTCACCACATGGACCTGAAGTCACCACAGGAAGTAAGGTCACCACAGGAAGTAAGGTCACCACAGGAGGCAAGGTCACCACAGGAAGCAAGGTCACAGTGGGATGTAAGGTAAACACAGGTAGCAAGTTCACCACAGGAAGCAAGGTCACAGTGGGATGTAAGGTAAACACAGGTAGCAAGGTCACCACAGGAAGCAAGGTCACAGTGGGATGTAAGGTAAACACAGGTAGCAAGGTCACCACAGGAAGCAAGGTCACAGTGGGATGTAAGGTAAACACAGGTAGCAAGTTCACCACAGGAAGCAAGGTCACAGTGGGATGTAAGGTAAACACAGGTAGCAAGGTCACCACAGGAAGCAAGGTCACAGTGGGATGTAAGGTAAACACAGGTAGCAAGGTCACCACAGGAAGCAAGGTCACAGTGGGATGTAAGGTAAACACAGGTAGCAAGGTCACCACAGGAAGCAAGGTCACAGTGGGATGTAAGGTAAACACAGGTAGCAAGGTCACCACAGGAAGCAAGGTCACAGTGGGATGTAAGGTAAACACAGGTAGCAAGTTCACCACAGGAAGCAAGGTCACAGTGGGATGTAAGGTAAACACAGGTAGCAAGTTCACCACATGGAATGGTCAACACATGAGAAAGTAAGGTCACCACAAAAAGTAAGGTCACCACAAAAAGTAAGGTCACCACAAAAAGCAAGATCAAAAAACAGACTACAAGGTCAACACACACATAGGTCAACTTACAGGTAGGTCAACAGAAACAGAAAACAGGTGTCAATAAATGGAGTAGAAGGTTATTGCAAATGGCATAAAGTCACACAGATAACAAACAGGCCACAAGGTCAAAACAAACACCAACTTTCTCCCTCAATCCTACTCAAGCTCACAGATGAAGAGGTAGCTCGTGTTGTTCAGTCGCTCTTTAATTGCTCATCTGTACATGCCAAGGAAACGTAAGTTTGTCTTACGACTATAACACTCACCTCCAGATAGGACACAGTCACCAGGTAAGATTTCTTGCTACTGTCTGCCATCTGTCTGAAGAGGGAGTCTATCATCTGTCACAGTAACATAGCAAAACACTTAGCATATACACAGAGCTATGTTTGTTATTTCTATTGTAAACTGATCATCAGCTGTGAAATGTCCAATCACATCAGAAAGATTTCATGAAATAGCTGCATGCTCTCTCTTATCGTATAAAATTAATTGCATCTCTAAAATTGTAATGGCATCAGGTGTCAATTTCTCAGTCAATGAAATATATAATCAGCTAAGTCATGTTTGGTAGACATGCTTTGACATATCTTTGGAATATATTCTGACATATCTGGCTGTTTTCTCATTCCGTCTCACCTTGGGTCTATCATCCTAAACATAACACTGGACTAGTTTTTGCCTACTCATATAAGGTCAAGTATATTTTACAGTATTTGTGGTGATGTGTGGCAATAGATCTCATAAATCAGTTGACGTTAAGCCAAGCTGGGCATGGAGAGTAAGTGGATGGGTGACCGTGTTTGGCAGCTTCACACCTGAGAGTTTCTAGGGCTTCAATCCTGCCCCACAACATAGAACATGTGATACAAGTGGTCTCACCTTAGCCAGGTGACTTCGTTCAAAATTGCCTCTGTTCACCAGTCTAAGTAAACTTAGTCTCAGTGTATTTCTTGTACACTCCACCACTGCGTCTAACAAAACATAGTAGAAGGTCACGTCAGGTAACCTTTGAGCAACCAATGACCGTCCAACCAAACACGAGACGGTTAAATAGATTTAACCAATCAGACAACGGCTACTATTTAGGGATCGGAGGGACTTTTAAGATATTCAGGTCACCGACACAGATCTCTATAAAGACAAAAAATCAGCATATAAGACAGTTATTTGACTCGCAGTATATACACTTTGGGGTTTCTGTTGACATGGTTACCATTAGGTAATATTTCCACAAGATAACATCCTTGAATACTGTCAAAAACACTATTTTCAGTGACTGTTTACTCACCGTTGTCATGGCTGTACGTACGCCATGTGCATCACAAGGAAGCGATCGTACGCCAAATAGCATTTGGAATTGTTCGGGTACGAACCTTTTCGAGATAAAAAGTTCAAAAGGTACTTGCAAATGTGCACTTTCGCGATTTGGTAAGCTGTGTTCTGATTGGTCAATCTCAAAGGTTACCTGACACAACCTCCCGAAAGGTTTTGTTAGACTCAGTGGTGGAGTGTAACGAAAAGTACTGAGGATAAGTTTACTTAGACTGCTCTGCTCACCCACCAGATACTGGGTAACCAGTGGGATAAGTCATGTGACTATTAACCTGTCAACCCTCTAGTCCCTCACAGGCAGCTTGAGTTATCCGGCACCCATCAGTATTTTACAAAAGGTTTTGTCAGCTTCAACACAATGCTTATCTGCATGATCTTTAGATTCTTTCCATCAATCTAACCTGGCATAACTTCTCAACTTACCTGTGGTACAATACCAGGATCTTGGTCACTTCCCTTCAACAAAAAGCTCCGCCCAGACGCTGCCTGCATAAATAAAATACTTTGATATATAATCAGAGATAGTCCACTTGCTTAGTTTCTGACATGACAAATGTTAGTCAGAACTACCGGTGGTCCAATTAATTGAAATAATCAAAGATCAGTCGCAGTGACTAAATGACCAAGCAATTGATCATGTCTTCTCACAATTGAACACAAACATTTAAGAACACTTGCTTGCATTAACAATCTTTTTCACATTACATTTCACATTATCACTACAGGCTCGTTCCACGTCATGATTGATTTTTTTCTTAACATACCAACAATCCTTCAAAGATGTGAAATTCATTCATGAATTTTGCATTTTGCAAAAAGAACCCCCAAACCTTTTTTCATTAACAAATATAACATGAAAATTTGATAAATGGCGCTGATTAATTATCTTTGATGATTCATCAATTGTAATGAACAGATCATCAATTATGCGATTTTAACCAATAGTTAACACTAGTCAAAGCTAATTCTGTCTTTAGACCATCTTCTGTGAGTGCTGAAATACTGTAAACTGTCATCACATTCACAATGGTAAACCCTAATAAATAATATTTAGGAAAGGAATTCATTTCCATAAAAAATAATAATGTAATAAGCAAACATTAACTTGCAGAAATTCTGTCAAATCAAAATTATCATCCTGTTCATTCTGAATGCAATTTAATAAAACCTAGCAATGCATGGATTTTAATTTTAAACGAGCATTGTCCTAAGGTAACATAATCCCCCACCGCAAATTATCAAATCAAACTTAAAAGTAACGAAAGTGAAGGTGGTAATTTTAGATAAAGTTAAATGTCAACAAAAACATGACCAGTCAGCCTCTCTTGATATCTTGCCCTGTAACAGTTCATACATACAAATATCTTCAAGACTCAGTTTGACCTTGACATGTACAGTGTATGAAATATGCAGAAACAGTAAGAAAGAAACTGCATACTGAAAAACATTCAAGGGAAGTTTTGAAAGTCTGTAAAGAAAATCCAGTGAACTGTTCTTGAGATATCTCGCTGACTATCTTAACATGCAGTTTAACCTGCTGAAATCTTCAAAGTGTCGTCATGACCTTGAAAATTAAGTGAAGGTCACTAAACTCAACTGGACCTTGCCCTTGCCCTAGATAAAGCTTAGTGTTGAATATGAAGAAAATCCAGTTAACGGTTCTTGAGATATCGTGCTGACAAGGGTAAAAAGCTCCTTTGTGACCTTGAAATTAAGGTCAAAGTCACCAAACCTAAATGGGTTCTTTATTGTAGTGTAATGAATTTGGGAATTAAATATGAAGAGAATCTAGTCAACGGTACTTAAGATATTCTAATTCATATGTACAGACAGCTGGACGCATGGAGTCATGGATGGACGGAGCCTAACACTACACCTTTTTGCAGGCATGGAGGATTAAAAATTAAAAATATTAGTGCACAGATGGCCCAGAATTCAGCATTTCAGTAAAAGAATTCAAACCTTCCAAAAAGCTTTATTTACCTGTATATTTTACTATTCTCTCAGGGTATCTTTAAATTTATTGACATATTGCCTAACTGAGAATCTTGCTTCAACAGGACTTACTGCTCCAAAAGCCAGAAAGCTGACATTATAGCCTGAGAGGGCTCTTTGGACGAGGGCTTCATATTTCTCCTGGTACAGCTGAAGCTGAAGAAAACAGAAAGATGCACAAGATAACTAAAGGATGTGAAATACAGATCTATTGTGACCTCAGTTTACCTTTCATGATATAATTCTTTTAATCTGGCAAACAGACCTTTCTGTTAGTCTCCTCTTCATAGCTTAATGCAGCATTTCCATCAATTATTTCATGTCCAGTGCACACGTACAAACCATACATGTTGACTGGGTGACGACTGCGATAAGACCAGATATTGTTTTCTTGATAACCAGTCATATAATAGCATCAGGCAACACAGTAGTCTAATGACCTACAAGTTATGTTTAAAATTATTAACAGTTAAAACAGATCTATTAATTCATCTTACATTTACACTAAACTTAAGCTTTCTGTCACTATGATACTCAACAAATTGATATTCATATAGTATTATCAATTTTTCTATCATCCTCTTGTGTTTGTAAACTATTTTGAGGATATGATTATACATGTATCATGTTTTTTGTATACTTGTGCATTTAAACCCTGAAAGGACAACTGTTATCACATACTCGGAAGGAGGGTAAAAAATTCAACCTACATTGTTTGATTCACTGGAATATGCAGCATCAAAGGAAAATGAAGATTCCTGCAAATAAAATTCACATGTACCTGTTGAATATACAATTACAGACTTTCCAACAACGTCTTAAAATATCATTCAATCAACTTCACATTAAAAATTGGAACTTTATCTTTTATCAGTTTTCAGTGCATAATTTTATTATAAACAGGTGCAAAATAATTACCAAACTTTACTTTGTCAGACTCTTACAAATGATTTCATTGTGTAAAGAAATATGGATTTATTCCAAATTATTGATTTAAACAGCCCAAAAGATCAGAAACAGTTATGGGTATCACCTTTCCTGCAGCATCAACTATTATTTTGTCTCCCGCAACCTTGACGACAGATTTGGCACCTTTGTTCTGCTCCTCTTGTGTCAGTGGACGACACCTTGCCAACACCTTCACGTTCATCGATTCAGATGGCTTTAAAACAATGTTATCATGATATAAGATCTTATACTTTTTCATTGCAGTGTCAAACACTAATGTTGCACTAGAATCATTAAATAAATCACATTTCCGAGTTAGTATAAATAAAGCTTTAAGAATTAATAGATTATACCATAAAGTTATATCTTACATATATAAAGGTTCCCCTCAATAACAATGTGCTTTCTGTCCGGATTTTACATTTTCGATGTATAAGACGTCATATCGCACAATCATTAAATGTACTTACATTGGATCAATATTGTTATGATTCTCACGACAGAGGTTAAATCATATTTACAAATGATATATAATTGACATCAGTCTAACGATATGTGTATTCAAAAAGGATATACAGAGTCCTTTCCAACAACTGAACAATGTTAATTCGAAACTATGACACCGAAAAGTTGGCACGACACTGTCCTTGCCAGTGTCCACAATTTGCATTCCATTTCTACTCCAGTGATCGCAGGCGAATTTATATTGATCTGCAAAAGATACATTACCATTCTGTTGATGTATGAGTCCTACTTCTTGTCCTTGTCCACACTTATAAAGATTTCTTCTCAAACTGTTTTCTTTATTAGACGACAAGCAAATTTGCCATGGTATTTGCGTAAATACGCATAAAATGGTGACGTCATCACTTAGTGTATAGAAACTCAACTCCAGTAACCGTGACAAACCGTATCGATTACACTATTTCAGATTCCTGTGTTTATTGTAAGCTCATTATGTGTGCATTTTCAGTTAATGTAATTTGAAATATTTTTACTATGTAAAGTTTATTTTTATTTGACCAATAATCCGAAAGAACCGTAATGGAGGCAAAAAGGATTTACTGATAAGTGATTGTTACAATTTTTTTTATGAATTTTACCTGCCTGACAAATAAGAAGGAGGTGTGTTTGAATATCATCTGCACACAAGAGAACAGAACTGGTGGAAAACCTTAGCGAAGTGGTTTGAGGCCCCGACTTCACTGTCAAGGTGCAATGCGTGTCAAACACACCGAAGCGTCCTTAAAAGTTTCAGCATCACGGAACTCCGGGACAAGTTTATGACATGCCGTTTTCACATTATTGAGAAATTAAATGTATCATCAACTCTTCTAAAGATATCTTGAACGAAAATATAGGTATCTAGAACTGACTCAAGATATCTTGAACTGAATTTAATATATAATGAATTAGTTTATGTACATGATCGTAGTTGTTTTATTGTAGCTTAAACACATTGGGAGATAGCAGTAAGAGATAGATACGTTCACATAAAATACAGATATCTTTAAAACAGTTGAAAAGAATATATTCATGGGTTACATAGACGCTGTTAAATGCACATGATAAAATGGAAGGCGGCAATATACACTTTGCGAGTCACAGTTATCTCCCCTAGACTAGACGACCCGTGAACATGCCACCGCTTGTGAAATTTTACATATTCCATTAACAAAATGAAATAGGGTTTCAACTGTTTGGATATCTGTGTCTCAGTGCCTGAGTGCTAGTGTCACTATGTCTTTCCTTTCCGAGAAACCATCACCCACAGACGTCACTTGCAAACATCACCCGTAAACGTCATCGTCAAATATGGCATACAACCATTTCCATAACATGTCACCCACAACCATCTCCCACAACCATTACATACAAGCATTATCACAATCACCACCAACAACAAACTACATACAATCATTCTCAGAACTATCACCCACAATGATCATCCACAACCATCACCAACAGACCCCAATAATCACCCAGATCTGTCCGGGATTAAGTGATAACAAGATGTAGGTGTGAGTCAAGAAACTAACAACAATGGGTGGTGATAATAATATAGCAAAAATAAGAGGAAGCCAATTAATCCACTAGGCCGAAACAAAAATATACATGGCTGATAAGATTAATTAGCAGTGGATCCGTGAAGGTCCCGGGGTAGAATAGGCCTTCAGCAACCCATGCTTGCCATAAAGGTGACTATGCTTGTCGTAAGAGGCGACTAACGGGATCGGGTGGTCAGCCTCGCTGACTTGGATGACACTTGTCATCGGTTCCCAAGTGCGCAGATAGATGCTCATGTTGTTGGTCACTGGATTGTCTGGTCCAGACTCGATTATTTACATATAGCTGCAATATTGCTGAGTGCGGCGTAAAACTAAACTCACTCACCCACTCACTCAATTAGCAGTGATAACTGATGCCTTTATCCCCTTGATTCATACTTACAAGTTGTTACTTAATCCGTGTTGATGTATATAAGTCCGTTCTGTGCTGCACTGCTTCATTATGGCTTGACAACGGTATAAGAATCTACACTAAAACGTTGCATCATATATAATAGAGCAGTTGTTATCCGTGAAGTATCTTACTTTCTTACACATTCCATTATTTTACATTAAGTAACACCAAAGATCTCGACATTACAATATAATAAAGAGTGATCCGATCATCTAAACGTTTGAACAGTTCCTTGAACCTCTCAGTGACATCTGGTATCTGTTAATTGCCATCATAGTCATTTATTGTGCTCTGAGCATCTACACAAGTTCAATCCTATGTCCAAATAAATTTCGGTATAAATATTCTACAAATGTATCATCCCAAACTGTTCCACAAGAGATACTGTTTGTGTGAGATCAACCAATATCTCTATGAGAAGTCGTTTTAATTGTAGATTTTGTGCAATGTCGTAACAATGTCATGACGTCATGAACTTGATGACGTCACAATGCAATGTCAGCAATTGCCGTGATTCTTCAAAGGCATTTGGAAGTTGTCATAGTAATACAGGACACATTTTATGGATAGCAACTTCCGAAACGTCGTGAAAATAAACCCAAGAAGTTGCTATCCATAAAATGTGTCCTGTATCAACAATTGCCCACAACTATCGCCGACAAATATTGCCTACAACAATCACCCACAAACTTTATCCACAACATCAACCATAAATGTTACTATCCACACCAATCGCACACAAACAGTACCCACAACCATGATCCACAAATGTTATCCACAACCATCGCCCACAAATATTACCCCGTTATTATCCACAAACATCGTTCACAATCTCCACCCACATTATATTATCCTCAATTATCGCCCATAAATATTGCCCACAAGCAGAACATACCACCATCATCCACAAATATTATCCACAATCATCACACACAACACTCGCTAACATCCATCACCCACAAATATTACCTACAACAATCATTCAGGAACCGAGCTCATGTCTTCATCAGAGATTAGGACGCATGCATTTTTATGTATTTTCTAGATAAAAAATATGGAAAATATAAGCTGAGAATAAGCTCAGCCATCGTCCACAAATATTACCCTTAAATATTATCAACAACCATCGCTAAAAATATTACCCCTAAGTATTATCCACAAACGTCGCTCACAACCATCACCCAAAATATTACCTGCAACCATCACTATCACATATTACCTACAAACATCACTTTCAAATATTACCCCCAAATATTACTCTCATGTATTATACAAAAACATTGGCCACAAATATTACCCTAAAATCTCATCCACAAACATCGCCCCCAAATATTACTCTCAAATATCATCCACAAATCGCCCACAATATTACCCCCAAATATTATCCAAAACCATCACCCATAATTATTGCCTACAACCAGCGCTCGCATTTATCACCCACAAATATTTTTCATCGACATCACCGTCAGCCATCACCTACAACCATTGCCCACAAACATCACCCACACATATTACTGCCAACCACCACCCTCACATATTACCTACACCATCACTCACAAACATCGCCTACAAACATTGCCCACAAACATCACCCACAAATATTGCCCACAGCAACCAAAGGTGTCTTCAATATCTTTCAACTACAGCTTTCTCGTTTCACCCAGCCTCTTTCCTCTCCGTTGTCTTCCACTTATCTCTCGTCCCTCCTCTCTTCCCTCAACCTATGTTTATGTAGTTTACAGAGCATGGTGGAAAATACCCATAGCTCGAACTTCTCAACATTAATTCACCAATTACTGAAAATTCATCCGCTATCCCTTTTCTCTGGATAAAAGCTAGCGTGAATCAGTAAATCTGTGTCTCGACAAAAAAATATGAAAAAATACTAAAATTGGTACAAAATTATTCATTTGTCCACACGATCTTCAAAAAAGCCATTTTATCCTACAATCGTTGTGTTTCCGTGAGTGAGTAAGGCTTTTCGTCTCTCTTATATCCCGGACATGGGCTTCATACATTGTACCCATGTGGGAAACTGAACTCGGGGCTTCAATATGACGAGCGAATGCTTTAACCACTAACCTACCCATTCGTCCACTGTTTTCATAGTTTAGATTTGATGCGTAATATCCTAGCTGACAGTGTGCAGATATCCCTCATATTGCTAAATAACAGGGTGTCTGTACATTAATAAATATTATATCAACGTTACCCCACCTAACACTGGAACTTTACATGTTTTAGTATCTGAAGAATGGCCAACCAGAAATTACGGATTAAATGTCACAAGTAAATAAATATTGTAAGTTCCGTGTCTTGGCGAGAAACCATTAACCAGTATTGATTCCTAGATGTGTATACTCCATCATTTAAAGATTCAAAGCTTTTTCTCAGCTTATATTATCCAAAAAATAAACAAAAAATGCATGCTTCCTAATTTCAGGTGAATGACATAAGCTCAGTTTCTGAATGGTTAACGTCAGGGAAAAAATCAAACAAAACAAAAGAAAACAAAAACAGCAAAACCTTTATAATAGATGGCTTCACCATAAATAATTTGCCCCGACATGCTCATCTAACGTCTCGTTGCTGCGGGTCTCTTCACAAACAATGAATACCTATTACTATGCCAATTGGGGAAATTTTCATGTATGTCCGTGCCCTTTTGGTTTATGTATTACTTATTCTTAATTTATGTGTTTGTAGATGTTAATCAGATGCTCGGGGCGGTGGGTAGCCTTGTGATTAAAGCGTTCGCTCGTCCTGTCAGAAACCCGGGTTTGATTCCCGAAATGGGTACAGCGTGTGAAGCCCTTTTCTGGTGTCCCCCCGGTGGGATATTGCTTAAATACTGCTTATGGCCGAGTAAAACCTCACTCACTCACTCAACATGAGAACAGGACTTGTGCACAATGACATTTCATCGATGTGTCATGCAGCGGTAATTGGGTATCAATCGATACAAATCAATTTCTTGTATTAAATGTATTTATTCATAATTTATCAAACGAATCAAACGAAGATCGTTATAATACAGCGTTTCTGTATATAATGTTAGTTACAGGAACCTTACAGATCCGTGGGACACCGTGGTAATTCTGTTGAAGTGCGTTCACACGATGCGACTTATAGCAATAACTTGTAGCATGCGACACAGTTGCAAAGTGAGACGTGAGAACAATCAAAATTTAATCATTACGTATGAAATTAGTCGCAGCCGAGTTGTAGAAGCTCTCGCAAACTCTCGACTACTTAAATCGCTTAGACCTGTGTCCGCCCCAGAATGACATCCCTTTTGTTCATGTTGACATTATGTCGGAGATACCACTGATACATGTTTTTGTTCAACGAATGTCTATAGAAAGTACACCATGCCACCTGTTCCTTTGGGGACGAAATACTCGCCGTGCAGGAAAAGATGTACTCGCCTTCTTTTTAGAGACTGCACTGTGAAAAGTCACAAAAGGGTAGCGTCTTCTCTTCACGCGACGAATCCATGTTACCGTATCGTATGCGAGAATCTCGCGAGACTAGACTTGTATGCGTATTAACAATCACACAAAAAACAAAAGTCACAAAAGGGTAGCGTCTTCTCTTCATGCAACGAATCCACATTGCCGTATCATGCGCGAGAAGCTCTTGAGATACGAGTTGTATGCGCCTTAACAAAGTCGTTACGATCTTTACTGTTACTTACAAGTCGTATGTTACTTGTCGCACCGTGAGAACGTACCTTTAGAATTGATCTTCAACAACTACCTACGATAGGGTAATCAGGTTCGCTGACCTAGTTGATTCAGGTCATACGTACCGGACATAAATTCACGATGTCGGTCTCTGGAAAGTGGGATCAAGATTGCATTATTTGCACACAGGGGTCTGGAATATTGATAAGGGTGGCGTCAAAGAGCAAACCAAACTCATCCGTGAAATACGCCTCCAGTACATGAAACGGTGGTATCAGTCATGGCACAGTGTTTGGAATAGACTCAATTATTGGTCATGTCAACAAGCAGCGTTGTAAATCAGACACTGGCTTGTGTTGGTAGAAGTAGAACCACTGACAAACCATGGTCTGTCGAACGACTTGGTAGAAGCAGACCCACAGACAAGCCATGGTTTGCTGAAAGAATCGTTGACACCAGAACCACTGACAGACGTCAGGTCGAATCATTAACAAACCGAGGTCATTTGCACTTGTTGGCAGACATAGAACCATTGACAAGCTGATGTCAGTTGCACGTGCTGGTAGACATAAATCCATTGATAAATCGAGGTCCGTTGCATGTGTTGGTAGACTTCCGGTTTTCCGATTGTTTGGATATCTCAATATGTTGGAAATGATGGGTAATTTACTTTTATCCTTAAGCAAAGATGAAAGGGCATATTTTCACAAAACTGGCACTACCAAATATCAATTTTCCTGAAAAGACTTTTGAAAATAGGCGGTAATATATGCATGCATATTTATACTTCCGCGTGACTGCAGTGGACAAATATAACACATCTGTACTAAAAGGCCACATGGCCTGAAATACTGAATAAACATATGTCTGGTAAGTTACCTCCACAAAACTTTACTGATGTCTTGTGTGTTGCAGGTATTTCCACAAAGCTTTACAAATCTTTGTATGTTGCATGCAATTACCGCTATCAAGCTTTACTGATACCTAGTGTGTTGCAGTCACCTCCACCAAGCTTTACTGATGCCTTGTATGCAACAGTTACATCCACAAAACTTTACTGATGCCTTGTATGCAACAGTTACCTCCACAAAGCTTTACTGATGCCTTGTATGCAACAGTTACCTCCACAAAGCTTGACTGACGCCTTGTATGTAACAGTTACCTCCATAAAGCTTTACTGATGTCTTGTTGGAGCAAGTTCTGGACACGAGTCACTGGACGCTCTTTAAAATATGGACAAAAAGAGCACGTCCTATGTATTTCAAACTTGAGAATGAGAACACCAAAAGCCGAAGCTGTGAGAATACTGGAAAGGGAAATCGGCATCATCTCGTTTGACACAGAGTCCTGTTTTTGTAGATGATTCTTCACCAGCAGATCTCCATATGAAAACGTGAGGTGGTCTCATGGGGCTCCTCTATTTCAAGGTCACGTAGGGAAATCAGTGGAGGAATTGGATATTTGATTATAGACTCATTGTAACATACTGATGACAAATCTATGTTCACGATGCAGTTTAGCATCAGTATCACTGGTAAACTTGGTTTTGGTGAGGACTGATATACTACATACGCTGCTAAATGCCAACTACAAAACTGATAAATGTTAACGTCATAGCATTGGTGTGTGGTCAAGACTCGATTGTCAAGACCTACATTCTTTACCCGTAGTATGGGTATGTGGTTCACTTGTTAAAGACTGATCATACCTGTAGACATCATTACCCTGTTCGGCAACACGTGGTGTCGTCACATCCATTCGTACAATTCTTACTAATATTTACCCTTCAACGGTCAAATGACAAGTAAATGAGATTAATTATTCTCTGGTGTTGACGTTATACTATTGCATACTTGATTATTGTCTGAAATAAAGCTGTTTGTTCCTGTAATACCGGATGGAGCTATAGTCAAGTTTATCTAAAATTAGTTCGCTTCTAGAACATGCTTCGAAGAGCATTAGGAAGTTTTTGTGGTTCTTTTAACTGATGAAAAACAGTCGCCGAACAATATTCTTTATTTCTTTTTCAAATGTGGACAAGTTGCTAAATGCATTTACCAGTTTAACATTTGTACACCCGTATTAACGGAATTCGCTATAAATGATAAAGGTGGGAAGGTATGGTTTCAAATCAATCATTTCACAGTTGTCTCCGAACAACTTTCTTTATCTGTTTTAAGTTCCCATTAAAACACCTTCACACCTGTATTAACTCGAAAAGACGCTTTAAATGACAAAGGTTTATCAATAATAGCTTCAAATCAATCATTTTACTGACAAAAAACTGTCACCGACAATATACTTCATTTATTTCTCTTCTATGGACATGTTGCATAATTACGTACGTTCCCGTTAAAAACATCTTTACACCCGTATTAACTCGAAAAGACTGTAAGTGATAAAGGTAAGGAAGAATCGTTTCTCACCAGTCGTTCCTCGAGGCGATTGTGGCTGAACCTTCGATGACTCTGTTTTCTAAGTACATCAAACCTGTTTGACTTATTCACTAAACTTAATAAGAATTTGTTTAAAAGTGGTCGGTTTCAATAATTCATGTATAGTAAAGACAATGCACAGACAGAATTGTATATATTGCACATATAGCGCTAAGCCAACATAAATATTTGATGTTTGAATACAGTCATGCATAAGACAAAACATTCAGATTTTTGTCACCAGAGATTCGACATGTTAAAGTCTTTTCCTTTGGCTCTGTCCCAGCGGGGAAATCGATTTGAGATCATCAAAGAGTATTTCAGACACAAACTTTCGCTTTTGTTAATCACAGCCCTTTTCAGAGGAAAGTCTTGTTTGAGAAAATCCTTACTTCCTGTCGCTCTCCAAGGAATTTACTGCGAAGATTCCGCATTAAATATTCATACTTGACTTCTAAATTTTACATAGCTCGTGAAATGCGATCTAGTGTGTGCTTCAAAGCGAAACACGCGAGTGTGTTCTAAGGTAAACCGATCCCATTTCGTTATCTTTCTCCAACCGCTGAGTTTTCGTTTCGTATTGATTTCTAGTTTTCGATCGGAAGCTGACATTGCGTAGCGTTGGTTCAGTCCACCTGTTTCTTGTTTCGCCTTATCTATGTCCACAAATAATCGTTATCGATGGTTTCAGTCAAAAGTCCACCCATATACTCTCAACCCTTATCTCCACTTGGTTTGCTATCGTGATGTGGGTATCGTTTTAAGTCCTAGCACCATATATTGCGAAGATATTAATATTTAAGCGTCCGTCACCGCTAGCCTAGTGCCCAGATTTGTATCTGTAGAAAATCGTTTTAAAATGCCATATGAAAAACAATATATTCTTAATTATTTTGCTCTACAAAATATGTTAACTTTTTATAACTTTCTTAAACAGAAGTATATTTTTGCACTGAATCCGCTTTCTCTCGGACATTATCTTTTTAAATAGGATAATAACAAAAGTGTAAATCTAACTTTCATAGGGACATTGACGGCCGTACCATTTCTCGATAGGATTTGTGAGAAGATGGGATCAATGGTGCTTCATCGAAAACTTCGTGTTTAAATTAACAGGAACAAAGAAAGAAGGTTATTTCCGTCTTTCTGGTTCCATTACTTGATAACACTTCATAAAAATATCTGAAGTAAACAAGGTATTCCAACGACCTTTCTTCTGCAAATGATAATCAGGAACTCAAACTAACATGCAAAAATAGGAAAAATAAAAAATGAGGCTAGTTTTCATTGTGAAAAAAGAAGTTTGTTTCGGTCGATGGTCGAGCTAGATTATTCATTAGTGGTGACGTTTTAGGTGCCAGTGTCGTCGTCGCTATATGAACGCTGTACATGTTAGGGACAGTTGAGTACCCGGGTGGTTAAAGCGTCCGTTCGTTACGCCGAAGGCACAGGTTCGATTCGACACGTGGGTGCAATGTGTGAAGCCCATTTCTAGTGTCCCCGGCCGTGATACTGCTGGAATATTGCTAAAAGCGGCGTAAAACTAAAGTCAACTCATTCTGTTCTCTGAGAGTGTTAATCGGGTGATATCATGTCAATATCTGAATGAGTCCCAGTGTTACAGTTTAATTCTTAAGTTTTAATGTTTCTATAGTTACAAAGTTACAAAATAATGAATTCGCGTTTTATCCAACAACCGCCGTTGAAAGTCGGACATATTATTATAAATCCTGTGCTGGTTTACGGAACACCGAAAAGGTCATGTAAGATGGAAATATGAGAGATTAAAACGGTTTATAAAAAACAACCTTGTACTATAATATTTTTGTTATAAATAAAAGCAACATAATCCCAATAAATGCCCTCTTTGTAAAGGTTAACATTATCACGATGTGACATCGCTCCCTCGAGAATAGCAACTAGCATATAATGAAAACGTACCCGTCCAACAAAGACGACGCTTAAAGCTGGTCCTAGGTCATAATATTATATGATTGCCGGAAGGAAATCGTTTTATTAAATGTTAAAATCGTTTTAGTAAACACTTTGTTACTTCGATGGTTTTTTATGAACTACCTTTATCAATAAATACTTAACGACATTTCAATAATCCATCATATGTTTTGTATTTCAACAAATATTGTTTACACAGGAGGTCATTCGGTTTGTGTTTCAAAATCTTTGTTTATTTGATTGTTGTTGAACGCCACACAATATCTAATCCATACGTCATCGGTAGCAAATCACTAAGTCTGGACAGGAACAATTAGTTACTGATATCATGAACATTGACTTACGGAACGGGTATATGGTAAAATGGAATTCTGGTATTCTTACTAGGAATTTCCACTGGAAAGGTATGGTTTCACTACACGTGAAATGCGTAATATTGTGAAAATTCACTTTCATGCGATATACATTGGGGTAGCCTTTTGGTTAAAACGCTTGCTTGTCAGACCAGAAATAGGCTTCACACATTGTACCCAGGAATCGAACCTGGGTCTTCGGCGTGGCGAGCGAACACAGAGCCGACTGTGTGAACATTGTACTCAAGTTATAAAATCAATTCAGCTTTATCAGTTTGACTTCACTTTATTCTTCCATGTCAGAAGGGCGACGAATGAAACACATTCACCCTATAAATACAATTTAAAAGCTTTGTTAAAATCAACTGCACAACACATGTCTTCAAATTACGCAGATTTCAAAGTTTATATGTAGTGTGATGGAATTACATAAACCTCTTCATCAACCAATATTAGTTCAATATATGTCACACTTGTTTGTATGGATTGCTATGTCCTGTGAACCAGTGGCCTTTCACTTAACAGCGATATTTAACGGTTACTTCTCGTTATAGTGACATGGTGTTTGATGTTTGGTGTTTGATGTTTGATGACACAACTGCAGTAGCTGCAATCATCTACCGCATCTGAGCGCGATGGATCGTAGTCTCCGGTGCTTCAAGAAACGACCGTTTAGGGACTGGTTTGAGAGCCTGCTTCACTTGTTCTCTGCTGCATTGCTTCACAGAATCTTTGCCTCACTCTTCAGAACAAAGACATGTTTTCTTTGACAGTTGGTGCCTAACATTTTCATCTTGCAAGACAACTTGTCAAGACATAGAACATGTACTTGTTTCCGTTTTGTAATGTCGCCATTTTGTCAAGCATGTCACAATATCTGAAACCATTCGGGTACAGTATGAGTCCTTCGTGACATCTGGGAACAGTGTGGGCATTTGTTGACAGTTGAGTAGTGTTATGTCCCATTTACTTACAGCTCCAAACATAATTTACCAATTAAATGGCATTTGGAGATATTATTTACCCATTAGATGAAAGCAGGCGACATCTTGTGTCCATGTGATAACAGC
Source organism: Haliotis asinina (assembly GCF_037392515.1). Lineage (NCBI taxonomy): Eukaryota > Metazoa > Mollusca > Gastropoda > Lepetellida > Haliotidae > Haliotis > Haliotis asinina. The sequence continues at coordinate 48,792,975 of NC_090281.1, forward strand.
AGGTGACATTATTCACCAGTTTGATCAAGTAGGCGACGTCATTTAGCATTTGATGACAGCAGGCGACATTATTTACCCAATAGATAACAAAAGGAGACACTGTTCACCCATTTGATGATAGTAGGCGACATTATTTACCCATTAGACGACAGTAGACAACAGTATTTTCCCATTAGATAACAGTAGGCGACCATACTACCCATATGATGCCAGTAGGTGGCATTATTTACCCATTAGATGACAGTAGGTTGGATAATATACCCATTTGATGAAGTATGCGATTTAACATTTGACGACAGTAGGCGAGATAATTTACCACTTGGATGACAGCAGGCGACATTAGTTACCCATTAGATAACAATAGGCGACCTTACTACCCATTAGATGACCGTGGGCGACGTTAGTTACCCTATAGATGGCAGTGGGCGACCTTACTACCCATTAGATGACCGTGGGCGACCTTACTACCCATTAGATCACCGTGGGCGACCTTACTACCCATTAGATGACCGTGGGCGACCTTACTACCCATTAGATGACCGTGGGTGACGTTAGTTACCCAATAGATGGCAGTGGGCGATCTTACTACCTGTTAGATGACTGTGGGTGACGTTAGTTACCCAATAGATGACAGTGGGCGACCATACTACCCATTAGATGACAGTGGGCGACCTTACTACCCATTAGATGACCGTGGGTGACATTAGTTACCCAATAGATGACAGTGGGCGACATTGTTTACCCATTAGATGGCAGTGGGCGATCTTACTACCTGTTAGATGACTGTGGGTAACATTAGATACCCATTGGAGGACTGTGGGTGACATTATGTACCCATTAGATGACCTATTAGGTGACAGTGGGCGACATTATTTACCCATTAGATGCTAGTAGGTGACATTATTATTCTATCAGATGGCAGTTGGGGACATTATGTACCTGGTTGACAGTCAGGTGTTTAACATATCTATCTGATGAGAGTTCAGGTGGTTCTGGACCGAGTTGCTGACAGTCGAGATCATTACACACTTATCATAAAACACTGAAGCTTTCCTTAAAATAATATAAACCGTACAACACAACATTACGTCATCCCATCGTGCGTGGTGGTTTGTGGTCCTATTCAGTCAAGGTCACAATTCGGTCAGCAACGATGCGTCACGTGTGGTCCCTGTATGGATGATCGTTTGGCAGCTTGACATATGAGAATTTCTTGACAAATTACCTCACCTCAGACAAGTGAGTTTGTTCAATATTGCCTCTGTACACCAAACAGAAAATGGGTACCCGGTGGGATAAGCCACCTGTCAAGCATGACATCAAGTGAACCCAAGCTCGGAATGAGTTGACCATAAAAACCACGAAAACTAACTATGTAGGTAACCTTTTAATAGGTGCTGACAGGTTACGGTGAAACATGAAGGTACATGTAAATACTTTTAGTTTGAAACAATTAAGGGCAAATATATTTCCAAACGACGCTGACCAGAAAGACTGCAGAGATGCCCTTGCGGTGTTCAAGTTCGAGGCCATATAAATGGTAAGACATCAGAACTGAGACACGCGGCTCATGTAAGACTCATGTGACAGAGACACACATGTACTGTAAGTGTCATGTGATGGAGACACACATGTAATGTTAGACTCATGTGACAGAAACACACATGTACTGTAAGAGTCATGTGACGGAGACACACATGTAATTTCTAAGTGTCATGTAACGGAGACACACTGTACTTTAAGACGCGTGTGACGGAGCGCGTGTAATGTCCTGTAACGTGGAAATTATATGGCATGTAATGTATGCACTGGAAGTTCCATGTAATGTTGTTACGGGTGTGATCTAACAGACAACGTGTACTCGATATGCATCTTCCCTGGACAAGTACGAGTATGCTTATAAAAGTGCACTGGGCTGGAAGGACGTATGACTGCGTCATTTAGACTCACCTACTAATATCACCTTCGTGTGTTTCAAACAAACGTCTCGACTCAGTCAAGACAATCTGATCGATAATCAGCCATATCTACATTCTAAGAAAATGGCCTTACCTCATCAAAGTGCTCAAATCAATTGAGCACCTTGATTAAAAACATAACAAGATTTGCAAAATGTCTGTTGACGCCCAGTTATTTACAAAACCTTCAATCGACCGATACACGCATGGTATTTGCCATTTTGTTTACGAACCGGAAGTCGCTTTTGTTACGCGATCTTTAACTGGACTAAGTATACATTAATTAGTCCAGACACAATCTCTGAAAATACATCGTAGTAATTATAACCACCACCCCTTCAATGGAACCAAACAAAGTTAATTGGTTTGCTTGGGTCTATATTGAACATGTTGCGGGACTAGTTTTAATCGTTATGATGACAAATTCCAGACAGCAAGTCTTGTTTGTAACTTGTGTTGCTGTTTCTTTTTAAAGATTGTACCCTGTTTGATTTCTGATAGTTTCCCTCGACAGTTGGCAAATAATCCAGAAATACCAGCCAGTTTCGGTAAGGTGGAATTTTATGTTCGGTGTGTTACCCGTCTGGGAGGGAAGTTGTTTCCTACAGTGTCTGTGTTCAGCGTCCGATAATGTAAAGTATCGTCACAGTTTACGCTGACCATCTGTTGTTAAAAGGTTTCTTTCTGTCATCGTAGGAAACCGTAACTTCTGAAATATATACGGTTTATATTTTATATTATTTTATATCTCTACCTATTTCGTATATATCATTACTGCTTGTGTGATGCCTGCCTCACGTCTCTGCCGTCCTCGTAAACAGGAGTGAGAAGTCTTCATAAATGATCAACTGTAACTTCTGTATTATCTCACCTCACACATCCGCCTGACCGCTCTTATTTTTTTCAATGAGTCCCCTTTGCAACCGAGTAACATTTCCATGTACCGAACTTTGAATGCCGAACTCATTTGGTACATCATGGTAGTAATTCTTTATCTCGAATAACGTTGAATTTCGGATGGTGTTCGGAAATTACCGATGTATTGCGAACACAAATCGATCGAAGGGAGATAACTTTAATTCTGTTTTTCTTGTCGAGATTGCAGCGATCCGATATCTGTGCTTCAAACAGGTTCAAAATTAACATTGAAGTATTTGGTAAGTTAAATGCCTTGGCTGCTTGTACTAGCCCAGATTTAAGCTGGGTTTTTTTCAGTGCTAGCTCACTGAGATATCATGTCGCAGTTAAGCATTGAATACTCAGACCAGTCCTTGTTTTTCTCCCTTTTGCCGTGCGCCAGGCAGGGACCAACAAGTACCATACTTTAAAGTCTTTTGGAATAACGCGGCCGGGGATCGAATCCGCCACCTTTCGCTCTCCGGGCGCACGTCCTAACCACTACACCACGGAGGCGGTCCCCCTCTAGCATTAAGTATGGGTAGGGTATGTTGTATTGAAAGTCAGATATTTTAGCATTGAGATTAGGAACCTTGATTGATTTTTCTGGCATCTTACATCAATGTGTTTTATTTGGCGATTAGTTTCTTTTTTTAAGATTCGAGAGAAGATATAGTACCCTTCTCGAGCACTTTCGGTGGCAATTCTGATAAGAGCACGTCAAGGACTACGTTGTGGAACTGGGAGAAGTGCTGCAAGAGGAGTAGACAGGAATCCCGCAAATTGTCATGTGGAAATCACTCGGCCCACGCTACGCCGTATAATGACTGACTTGTCGTGGAATCTAACCAGTTATGACTCCAGTCATAGCAAAGGTTCCGCCAACATGCCCAGCTGTTTGCCATCGTTCACATAGTATTCACCTTCTGGATTCAGCCTACGCCATCATCCGATACCTCTTTGCGTGTCTGTAATCTAGGGTTTTGTTTTGTTTGTTTTCAGAGAGCACATTTGCTATCAAAAGCCACGAGGTAGAGATTCTCCATTCATGTCCCAAAAATTCCACATGACGTATCACTTGGATGAGAGCAATGAAATTTCATCACCCATATTGCATAAAAGGCCTTTTTATCAACGTCAAACAGAGACATTCTCTACCATGAGAATGGCTTATAAGTACAAGTCAAAACATTAATTACACATCAGTCTCGTTTCCTGCTGACTGGGTTCCGTCCTATTGCGCAACTTACAAGTACAATAAAAAGACCAGAATTTTGAACCAACTCATTCAACTCGTAAATATTAATCAGTATTATTTGAGACACCTAATCAGTTGTATATTGCAACACTACACCAATTCTAATATTTGCAAACACGTGCAGCGTGCTTTCTCGTACAGCTTGTTATGCGAAATGAAAATCTGGAAATCGTGGGAATCTCAAAACGAGGCTCGGCCGCTAGAAAGACTTGATTGTTTTGTACGGCCTTGGTATTATATCAGTCACAAAGTACGTTATAAATATATACTTAATAAGCGCCAAAAACACGAAACAGGTGTAACAAGTAAACCAGATGAATTTAATTTATGAATCTTTGTACGACCTCTTCAAATAGGGGCAATATGTGACGTTCTTAGTTAACGACCTGCTGCCTAAACCTCGATATAAAATAAAGAAATACGATTTTTTTAAAGATTAACTTCAAATTAATTTGTAAATACCATTTTGTTATGAAGCAAGGAATTAAAATTTAGTGTAACCATACTTGTTTATAGTGTCTCCTTTCACTTTCACACGAGAAAATTCTGACCGACTGAAAAGAAGGTCCTTGTCGGAATTGGTTAATGAGACTCATGTTTCGGTTTCTTGTCCGTGAAATGTATAATGATGTGAAGATGAAAGAAGCAGCTGTCCAATGAGAGCCCAGTTATAGAAATGCCCTCGCACAGGATGGGTAGAGTATTCGGCCATTCACCTGGTTACCGGAATAATATCGTCGAGGAACGCATGTCCGCAATCATAAGAAATATCAACGATGACCGGAGTCCGTTTTACGTTACTACTGTATTACAAACATGTTTAAAAAATCACTGTCTTGTCATTTCTTTACTTTATTTTATTTATTTATTTTGACTGAGTGAGTGAGTGAGTGAGTGAATGAGTGAGTATGGTTTACGGCACTTTTAGCAATATTCCAGCAATACCACAGCGGAGGACACCAGAAATTGGCATCATGCCTCAAGTGGGTAATGGAACTTGGGTGTTCGGGGTGACGAGCGATCGCTTTAACCACAGGGCTTGATTGGAATTTTAGAAGATGCTATCTGATTAACATTTTCTGGATTTTATCTTCTTTTTATTCTTTGGTATAAATTTCCGGGCTTGTTACGACTCCATTATCAGATGAATCAAATGAACAGTAAATGTACATCAGCAGTTACTGCCCACTAGTTTTAAATGGTGATGGGATCGGAACAAGTCCCGAAGCTAAAGCGTTGTAGCTTATTAATAAAAAGAAGATAAAATCCAGAATTTTTTTTATGTTCGTCCCTTTGTTGTTGAGTGAGTGAGTGCTCGAGTATCTTTTTTTCGGCTAATTTAACACGTTTCGAGCAATGTATATCAAAGCGAGGGATATCCGAAGTAAACTTCACTTATTCTACCTATATGGAGAATCGAAATCGGGCCGGTCGTGAGAAGCGAACGCTTTATCCACTGGCTTACGTGTAATGTAGTTGTGTCCAGGATGCAAGCTGGCTCTATCGCGATGATGCCTTGCAGTCTAGCAGTGTCTTGAAACGTATGTAAAACGAGATAAATATACATGGACTGCTGACATCAGATTTACACGTATAACGCCACCTTCCTGCATGGAACATAAAAACTGGACCGATTACATTTTGCAGGTACGAGTTTGAATGCCAGCGTTTTACTTGATTGAAAACCCAACGCTTTTACGTATTTTCTTCTGAATATTTTATCACTACCGAAAGCTTGGGACATTGTTTACGAATAAACATCACCAACAATTGCTCTGTTAGTTGCAATAGCCAAGAGAATTACACGCACCATTATCAAATACTCTCAGTGAAAACTACAATTCCAAAAACAAGTTTAAAAGGAGATAATTGAATAATTTATATATGCCATATTGGTGGCGCTTCATATAGGGGATGTGTCAGGTATTTTTGTGTGAATCCTTTAGAACCGCAGAACCAGTCATCTGCAGTTCGAGAGATGCGCCCAACAATTTGGAACAAGGATCCATGAATATTTAATGTTTCGGCTAAATGAAAACTGCCTGGCTGTTCAGCGCCATCTACCGGCATGCCGAGAGGTTGGGGCTGACTGATGAATATTCATGACTTTCAACTGGCGGGCGTATGGCTAAACTGGAATTGATTTCGCCGATGTGCTGAAATATCCGATTCCGTTTAATGTCAATTTTTCTGATTAGATGTTTTGGGCGATTTTTTTTATACTATCAGTCGAAATATGAAAAATGGCTTTGGAATATGGAATTGTATTTGAATAATACGATACGCTCCTGCCGATCTAGGAATTATCCACAATTATAACATGAAATTTTCAATAAATGATATATTGCTCCATTGTGCAGCGCGTGGGATAAGACATCATGCTGTGGGATGCACGTTCAGCTGTTATTATTTAAAGAGGCAATAAATACTTCACTAAATATGTCGACATTCAGTCCATAGCATGTTTTAATGCATTTAAAGCATATTAAACATAATGATAATGAATGTATAACTAGAACAGGTTTTATGCCGAAAAGTTGATTTATGAAGTACAGGTAAATATTTAAAAACTTGAATCTGCAACGACCGGTGACGATGAGGAAATAAACATGATAAACATAACATAAATAGCCATAGGAAATCTGAGCAGAATCGGTTGTTCGATTCCGTCTATGTCGCGAGCTTGTATTTACGAATCAGTACAAAAAGTGACAATATAGGGAATAGATTATCATATCTCGCATTTCTAATTTGTGTTTGCGTGCACGGGTGCTTAAGTGTGCGTGTGTGCGTGCGTTCGTTCGTGAGTTAATTGCGTGTCCAGACAATTCCTTGAAATATGTCTTTGCTTGAGTTGTTACGGAAACGAACATAATTTGATCGCTGGTAGAGTTATGTGATCTGATAAGAAATTGTGATTCAGAGAAAGCAAGTTGTACGCCTGTGTCTAACGAAATGAAATATCACCCTGTAGTATGTAGCGAAGTAATAGAATTACGTTGGTTATTGACACTAAGATCACAATCACCACCACCACCACCACCACCATCACCACCACCACCACCACCATCATCATCATCATCATCATCACCACCACCACCATCACCATCACATCACAATCACCATCATCATCATCATCATCATCACCACCAACACCAACACCATCATCATCATCATCACCACCACCACCACCACCATCACCACCACCACCACCACCACCACCATCATCATCATCATCATCATCACCACCACCACCATCACCATCACATCACAATCACCATCATCATCATCATCATCATCATCATCATCATTATCATCATCATCACCACCACCACCACCATCATCATCATCATCATCATCATCATCACCATCACCACCACCACCACCACCATCATCATCATCATCATCATCATCACCACCACCACCATCACCATCACATCACCATCACCACCATCATCATCATCATCATCATCATCATCACCATCATCATCATCATCATCATCACGCTCATTATCACATTCATTCTCATCATTATCAGTAGCAGGAGCAATATCACCAGCACCACTAAAATATACACCATCGTCATCAACAACCGCCAACATCACAACCACCATCACCACCAAAATAAATGTGGAAAATCCAGTTTTTATGGCTGATTAGACTTTTGTATTGATGTGAGTCTAACCTTGCTAGTTTTGGCCTTATTTGGTTAACGCTGCATTCAGCAATATTTGAGTCCTTGTTAGTCAAAACTCTAAAGTTTCTATTTATTGTTATAGATATACTTAAAAACTAAAGTATCGAATACGTGAGTGAGTGATGATCGAGTGAGTGAGTGAGTGAGTGAGTATGGTTTTACGTCGCTTTTAGCTATATCCTAACAATATCATGGCGGGGGACATCAGAGCTGAACCAAACTACATGAAAATTAAAACCGAAACTGCTACCTGTAAACAAGTGTAAATTTGAATCCGATGATCCTGTAATTGGTTTGATACGCAAACAGGGACTAACGTGAATGACTGTATCTGTTAGGAGTTTCAGCACCCCAGTGACAGCTTTTCTAACCCGTTTTCTTTGCATGTAATAATCACGATGTATACACATTGGAATACAAAAGTACTATTTCATCAAGTAAACTGCCACATAAGTTCTAAAATATAGGCACATTTCAAAGTGTTGGGCGTACGTTGACTGTGCATTATCAAGTTGATTCACTTATAGATCTATTCAGCGATGTACCTCGGAACACTCTGATCACGAAACTTAATGATATGCAAACCGACTTTCATGTCCTCGTAGAAATTTAATGGACAAAAACTTGCTGGAGTTCCTGAAACCGTTGAACAATTATTGCTCAATAACTCCATTTAATAACCATAGAGAGAATAAAATTGAATATAAATAATTCAAAATAATATTGTAAAATCACATATAGTAATTCTATTCGTTTAAAGCATACATTGAACAATAGTATTAGTCTAATAGAATGAATATTTCATATTTAACGCATCACGGGATCAATATTGGTCGATGAATATGCTTACTAGTCTAACTATCACTTTTGAATAATTTCACCTCATGTAAGTATTCCTAAGTAAAATAATCATTGTCTTCGCGGATTTTACCGTCAAGTCATCATTAAAATTGATGAAAGTGACACCAACACCACCCATCACGTGAAACGATCATCCGGAGGAGATATTTAACCTTCCCCGACATCCGCATATCAGCATATTAGAAATTTATTAGAATTAACACAAGTGCTGTTTGTGAGTGTTTGTTGGTAGTAGCGACGGTGATGGCGCTTGATGCATATAATATTCAGATCAAAGCTCCGCACTAACGCTTTGCACAGTTACCACAATTATCACGTAGCTAATCCTGAATTATATATAATTTAATTTTGTAAATGAATTGCCCCCTGATAAAGAGAGCATCTCAAATAGACACAGGCACCGGGATATAAGAGACTCCCATCCTAGACAAATTAAACATACATATGAAGTTAAAATATTTACGGGTCGTGTAGAGCGATTTATCGTGTTGCCAACTGCGCTACATCGCCATCAGACGTTGTGGTGTAAGGATGCAGTATGTGCAAGGCCGAGAATGGACTTCCGCACGGGACTGGGGCCCGTGGATTGCTGGGGGTCGGGACTGGCCTAAACAGGTGAGACTAACAATGGTGTACCCCTATGACGTCACGATATTTAGCCCGCGTCCAAGAGAGTTTCGAACGGGCACATATCATCAGGAACCCGTTTTCTGTAACTCTTTCCATGTTACGTTTATCCGTACCTTTAATCTGGATTTGAAATGTTAATATGGTTGTGTGATATTAAATGCTGATGTTGATATTCCCGAGATTGCGAAATATGAACTTAGTCTGGAATATTGTTTGATCGATTTGAAATATGCATACATTTGTATATAATGTCCATACATTTGTTTCTAAGATTCACATTTTCCAAATTCTCTCCAAACGCATTTTTTTTATACTTTTACACATACACTGCGAATTTTCAAATTAATGCATAAGTAAGTTTCTGACGTTTTTATATAATGGTATCGTGCAAGAAAATAGTTACATGTATATTATTTCTTTTAGGTTTGGGTATCTTAGCTAACTGATTGCTGCTTTACTACACGTTAAAACAGACTTCATAAATCACGTCTCCGTTTCTTCTCTTTCATATTCCTCGTAATAAATAACTTATGAAGTGTGGAATAGTTATATTATGATGTAATATGGAATATGAAATATGGAATATGGATGCTGCAGATTAGAAAACATTAGGACGTAAACGGCTGTATTATGGCTTTAACAAACTAATTACAGCCAAACTACTGCAGACATAAGGAAGTCCTATCAATGAGAAAATCGCAACTCTACATTTATTAAATTTCACTTTTAAGATCAAATCACACAAACAAAAATACATTTAGGTTTCTGTAAACTACATAACCAAACAAAATACGGGGTACGTAAAGGTGTGAATTACATCACCTTTGCATAAACTGGAAATATGAATTTTCCGCTTGAAAATACATTAGTCACAATAATCATAACATCAATGCATAATGTGCTGTCTGAACTTCATCACGATACATACAGAATAGGTATGTCAGCAGGTTTTAATTCCAGTCTTTCCCATGTTGAGTTTGTAACAGTATAGACTTAGATTCCATTACTTAACATGTAAGTGTATACGTTTTATTCAGTGTTTTGACGGAAACAAACTTGTATTCGTCAGTAGAGTATTATTGACAACGCAATATGAGTTTTACAATCATTTGTGTTTAAGTAAATGATCTATTTAAATGCACATTTATTCCTATTTTACTGTCAACAACCAACGCGAAGAGAGAACATAAAATATTTTAATAGGCGCATTTAGTAAACTCATATCATAAACATACCAAAGGGAGGGGCAGTGTGATATTACAAGATCTGATTTTATCAATAAACAATCACGACGATATTAACCAGAAATGTCTACCCAAACATTGCATCGATTGATTTTTCCACTGTAGAAATCCAGTCTTTAAATGTGAATTTTCTCTGAATCAGCATAATATTAATCAGTGATGACACCAGGTGTTTCGTGGAAACGCGAGCGTACCTTGCTCCTTTGGCTACACCCGTGAACACCCGTGAACACAGGCAACTACAGGTATATGTCCTGAGGTGAGGGTCCGTCTGTAACAGAATATTATTTAAAAGTGCTGAAGTCGCAGATGGAAACGTTTAACTAATGACGACACCGCTGTGTTGCCATTTGTATGGGCTTTTATACTGGAATAAATATAGCCTTTTCACAAGTATATATTGTTGTTCTGCTAGGTCCCGTTTGAAACTCCATATACATAATGTTGAAATAAACCTTGTAATATTTAATGTTGGGGAAATTACCGCTAATCATACTTAATCGCATCTTGGGATTGTTTGCCATTTGCATATTCAATTCTTTTAAAAAATTCTTTAACTCTAAAGTTTGCTGATTGTGTTACGTAAAGCACAGATATCATGCGCAGGCGATATGGTGTTTCCACAGTCACAAAATAATATCTCGACACGTCTTTATCGTGTTTTTTTCCCTGACATCGCGTGATAGTGTGGTGTTTAAATGTTGCATGCGTCTTTTATAAGGCGATATCGTTATAGAATAGATTGTCTCGGTATGACAGTGTTCCAGATCTACGTGTGATCTACGATACTTGATAACCTTTTCGGTGAAGAAATTGCGCTTATCACTTTATAAAAATGTTATCTAGGATACAAAGGTTTAAAGGTGTACAGGCGGAATCACCAATGAAGTGTATTTCAAAAGTGTACAAGTGTATAGGAAAGTGTGAATGCGCATAGGCATAAGTGTGTCTGTGTGTGTGCGTGAGTGCGTGCGTGCGTGCGTGTGTGTGTGTGTGTGTGTGTGTGTGAAGATGAGGGAGGCTCAATTGTATGAGGCACATACCAGGCAATGCATAAAAAAAGTTTGATGTGTACTGTACCAGTCATGGTATTTTGAAGTTGATTTATATGACGGTCTAACTTGTAGGAGGGTGATTCTGATACCAGAATAGTGCTGTATGTTCCTCAAAAGAAGTTTAGAAAAACCCGTATTTTATATAAAATATAGTGCGTTCAATAATATCATGAAACACCCGAATGGCGTGTTTTTACTTCTTATGAGTAGCATATACTTGCGGTAGACATGTAATTGATACAACGATGATGTAAAAATGCGGCGAAAAGACGTGCCAAGACTTTTTGCACTAATATCTTACCAGTTCACCATTTTATCACCACGGTTATGATCATGTGTCTGCTGTATTGCAGACAAGGTATTAGAAATATAAACTTTACAAAGTGAGGGACGGTGGGATAGCATAGTGGTTCGCTCGTTACGCTGAAGACCCGGGTTCGAATCCACACATGGGTACAATGTGTCAAGCCCTTTTCAGGTGTACCCTTCCATGATATTGCTGGAATATTGCTAAAAGCGGCGTAAAACTAAACCCACTAACTCAAGAAGTGACCTCTCTGAGCGTTTAACATTGATGTATATCCTACTATGTTACAGGAAAAGTTGCATGCACGACAAAATGACTTTTGAGTTAACTGAGGTCACTTTGGACCTCAAATGTGTAGAGTTGGATTGTCAGGTACTTTGATCTCGATTCGAGCATATGATCTCGACATCAGAGCATGTGTCATTTGATGTCATCACAAAATGTACTCATAGGAACGAACAAGGGAACACATGAAACATTCAGTGTTTCTTTATTGTTTCCCAGGTTTCTTCATAAGGTATGTATTGTTCACTGGGTGAAATTCTGGGAATAAATAAAAGAACAAGGATACTTTTATGTGTTACCTTATTCGTTTTCATGAGTATATAGCATTAGATGTCACCACAGGCGTTGTTTTAAATAGATTTAGAAACAGTGTATAAAATGTATTTATTTTCAATTCACAGTGAGGTTGGTGATGGACTAGACGATTTAACAGATTGGTGTCTGACAAGTAATGGACGAGACGATTTAACACACTGATATCTGACAAATAATGGACTAGACGATTTAACACATTGGTATCTGACAAATAATGGACTAGACGATTTAACACATTGGTATCTGACAAGTAATGGACGGGACGATTTAACAGATTGGTATCTGACAAGTAATGGACGAGACGATTTAACAGATTGGTGTCTGACAAGTAATGGACTAGACGATTTAACAGATTGGTATCTGACAAATAATGGACTAGACGATTTAACAGATTGGTATCTGACAAGTAATGGACTAGACGATTTAACAGATTGGTATCTGACAAGTAATGGACTAGACGATTTAACACACTGATATCTGACAAGCAATTAGTTCACAATACCTAGAGTGACTCCGAGTAACTTTCAAAAGAGACCATATGGTCAGTTTGTTTGATGTTTGTTCAGACATAAAGAGCAAATTTCTTGTAAAGGAAATAATGTTCATATTTCCCAGTAAGTCTATACATAGGTACCACTGCCATCCTCTATCATCCGATCAGCTGACTAATACCTATCTGTGTGATGTTAATAACAATTTCCTTGGTGCCCGCTAGTTTAATTTTGTATGGCCATTAATGGTCCCAGCGTGTATGGTCCCAGTCATGGCGGCCGCCGCAATATCATGTTCAGATTTTCCGATTAACGGTGGGTGTGAATTCCAGATTCGACCTGATGATGACGATGTGGGCGCGCGCGCACACACACAGACACACAGACACAGACACACAGACACAGACACACACACACACACACACACACACACACACACACACACACACATACATACATACATACATACATACATGAACTGGGACACAAGAGTGAGTGAACATGAGTGAACTGGGACCCAAATACACAAAATCACAGCACTTGGTCCAAGTTCACCGCACGTTGCTGTACCCGCAACTAGGTGTATGTGCGTATTTATTTGGATACCGTCTATACCAATAGATTCGTGGGTTCTTTTACGCACACAGGGTTGTGTACTGTACACTAGGGGTTGTCACAACAAAGTTTACAAATATTATTGTATTTCTGCGATCACCTGTGTCATTACTATTTGAAAGGTGATATAGAAATGAACTATGACAAAATCAGAATCGCACGCTGGATGCAAATTTAGTGAAGATTTTCAGAAGTTCTGGAAATTCTGGGTTCTTGTCACTTATAAACGATGGATAAAACATTTTAAGAGTTGAAGAAGTCGTTCAGGTAAATACTTGAATACTACTGCTCGACATAGCATCATCCGGGATAGTGAAAACAATGTCATACACCATCGTCATCAAAATAGAAGTATTGTTCTATGATACAACCTGCATTGTACAACGTACACTGCTTTCAGACGATTTCTTATGCTTTTGGGTTTTTTGTCACAGATCTGAAACTAATGTTTCCCCCCGCACAGCTCTACGCATTCCTTCAGAGGAGTGATTGAATTTAGTTTCACGTCTTTATTAGCAATATCCCAGTATTCTGTCATTCACATGATGAAGAGGAAAGAAGTAGGCCAGAATCATAGTATTGTAAGTAATAAACAAGTTGTAAATCGATACCATACGTCGTTATGCACATATTACAGTAATGTCACGACGGGAGACACCAGATATGGGCTTTGTACCCATTAATGTACTCGAATCTGGGTCTTTGGCATGACGACCGAGCGTTATAACCATTAGTAAGGTAGCCCATCGCCCCTTCCCCCAGAGGACGTGCTGCTTCATGTTTGTCAGCTGTCCACTGATACAGCGTTCATTCGTCAGCTCGGTATCATATGTGAACCCAGTCGTTTGTCCCTTTACGCTCCCTAGTTCTAGACCCGTGAAGACCAATTGTGTAGATCGATGTTCATGCTGTTGATCATTGGATTGTCTGGTCTGATTATTTACAGACCACAGTCATTTGGCTGAAAGTTTGCCAAGTGCCAACATACGAAACCAAAACCATGACCAAACCTTACCACTAAGGGGGTGTTTCTTGACCCTTAGTCTCACATCTTCGGCATTCGATTGCTTAAAGACTCGTGAAATATTGAATATTGATCTTCAGTAACCCATGTTTGTCGTAAAATGCGACTAACGGGATCGGGTAGTGAGACTGGCAGACTTGACTTCTATCGGTTCCAAATTGCGCAGATCGATGCTTTTGCTGGCGATCACGGGATTGTCCAGTCGAGACTCGATTATTTGCAGACAGCCGCCAAATAGCTGGAATATTGCTGAGTGCGGTGTAAAACTAAACTCACTCACTCGATCGTTTAAACAATACCTAGAGAGAAAAGCCATGTAATAGTTTATTTCGGTCTCATTCTCATTTCTATACATTATTTGTAATTTAAAGAAACTGTTCAAAAAGGGCATAGTCAGGCATCGGATCTCGACTGGACCATAAAATGGAAATCAGTCCGCACTAAATATTACAAGCAGCCACACAAACATGCACATACGCACGCACATAAGCACGCTAAAGCACGCACACGCGCACACAAACACTCATACACGGCGCTGTATTAGAGCAATAATCTTGTTCGCCATGTAGAAACCAATCTCATTTCACCTCATCTCACCAATTGCATAGTTCGATGGGCACGGCAACAATCACTGCATTATCTGATCCAAAATCAATTATTTACAAACCGCCTCCAAAGATGGAATACCACTGAATGCGGTATTAAATACCACACAAAAATTCTTATTTTCATACATATTAATATACATATTAATACAAGGCTACATTGTCTTGACAGGTTCTGAAAATATATAGTGCCATATATGTGTGTGTGTGTGTGTGTGTGTGTGTGTGTGTGTGTGTGTGTGTGTCTCTCTCTCTCACACACACACACACACACATATATATATGTGTGGGTGTGGGTGTGTGTGTGCGTGTGTGTGTGTGTGTGTAACACTGACAACGGTCGGCAAGGTAAAATTACCATAAACAATTAAAGCCTGTGTGATAAACATTACACTTAAATAATACACACACACACATATATAATACACACACACACATATATATATATATATACATATGTGTGTGTATATAATATATATGTGTGTGTGTGTGTGTGTGTGTCTATTGCTAAACCATGTTTTAGTGTAATAGTGTAATCTTTTTCACACAGGCTTTAAATGTTTAATGTAATTTTACCATGTCTACCTTTTTCAGTGTTATATAAGCCAGTAAATGACTCTAAATAATTATTCCCATTTCTTAAGTGGGTTTAAAGAAATTAATTTCCAATGTTTTCGGACGTACCCACACAAATCCTAATACTTAGGAAATACACTGCTGACCTTAAACAAAGCGATTCATTAACATATTAAAACTCATGATAGTACTAGTGGAACAATCTACAACAACATGCGCACAAATCGTGCAGCAACACTGACATTTAACCACCCAGCCACCCAGAGCTTTTTCAATTGGCACCAAACGCATACTCAGTTTCTATTAACTTCTGAAATAACGGAAAGTGTCGGTGAAACTCACAACGATATGACAATAACAGTTTTAATTTACACAGCAAGGGCCCGTTTTACAAAGCGAACGTAAGACTGCGGACTATCGTAAATCTGTGTTAAGGTATGGGAGCTGAGATCAGGTTAACGGTACGATCGCTCTGTAAAATTACTACATATCGTAACGATACGCATGTGATGTGGCTCGGGACCCAGTGGTCTACGTCATTCGTAATTCAATGATACACTGTGTCGTTTAGATAGCTCGTAACGCTACGATCGCTCTGCAAAATGACGACAGGTCGTAACGATACGCATGTGTCGTGGCTCGTCATTCGTAATCCTATGACAAACTCTATAGTTGCGATAGCTTGTAACGCTACGATCGCTCTGCAAAATGACGACAGGTCATAACGATACGCATGTGTCGTAGCTCGTCATTCGTAATCCTATGATAAACTCTATAGTTACGATAGCTTGTAACGCTACGATCGCTCTGCAAAATGACGACAGGTCGTAACAATACGTATGTGTTGTGGCTCGTCACATGACTATCTATTTTCGAATAGTTCGAAGCCCTACAAACTTCTTAAGCCCATTCTTCACGCACTGGTTACAATCAAAGTTAAAAATTCTACGAAAGTTCCGAGGATAAATGAACCGTGAGATGTGAATACACGTTTCTACTGACGGGTGGAAATACTGTTAGTTTTTAAGCGATATGAAAGTTGACAAACTCGAGGTAGATCTACAAGTATATATACTTTTCAATAATTGAATATTTGCTCATGTCATAAATGTATACTACTACGAATAATTTGATTTTATATATTCATATAGCGTTTCCTTTATTTAGAGGGTTCAAGTTGAATGGTATGATGACAGTATTAAAACGAAAATGCCTCTGAATAAGCAAGTTATCAGATATTAAAGCAACGGAGTTATTAGCTTCATCTTTAGCTTTCGCATTATTTCCTCTTTCGTGTTAACCAGCAAATATTACTTGCTTTAATTTCCCGCTTCTTATTACTTATGTATGTTGATTGGATGTACTTGGGATTCATTCCGACGTGATACTAGCTGATGACCCTGATGCTCCTGTCAAAACCATTTTAGTGGATTACCATGGTTATTACTGTTTTAGTTGATTACCAAGGTTATTATTATTTTCTTTGATTACCATGGTTATCATTATTTTAGCTGATTACCATGATTATTACAATTTTAGCTGATTACCATGGTTATTACTATTTTAGTTGATTACTGTGGTTAACACAACGTTAGTTACAATCCTCGGCATGTATAGTGTGTGAAGCCTTTTTGTGGTGTCCCTCGTCCTGATATTGCGGAAATAGTGCTAAAAGCGACGTGAAAGCCAACTCACTCACTATTTTAGTTACTCACAGTGGATATTACCATTTTAATTGATTACCATGGCTATTATTCTCTTGTTTGAATACCATGGTTATTTCAATTTAGTTGAATACCATGGCTATTGCCATTTTAGTTGATTACCAAGTTTTTTACCATTTTAGTTTATTACCATGATTATTGCCATTTTAGTTGATTACCATGATTATTACCATTTTAGTTTATTACCATGATTATTGCCATTTTAGTTTATTAACATGCTTATTACCATTTTAGTTTATTACCATGATTATTGCCATTTTAATTTATTACCATGATTATTACCATTTTAGTTTATTACCATGATTATTACCATTTTAGTTTATTACCATGATTATTACCATTTTAGTTTATTACCATGATTATTACCATTTTAGTTTATTACCATGATTATTACCATTTTAGTTTCGATTCCCCACATGGGTATCATGGGACTTCATACATTGTTTGCCACGGGGAAAGGACCGATTATTTAACACAACACAGTGTACTCTGGCATGTCTGGTCATTTCCTCACGCCTAAATTCAGACAGTGATGCTGAAAAACGACTATTCATATCGTTGAAGGGTATACTGTGTGGAGATATAAATGTTCACTACCATTGAACATTATGTCGCCGTGTTACCATCGTCCACCTGTATTGCTGACAGTTTTACATCGCAGTATCATCATTGTAAACCTGAGAGCCACGTGATGTTACTATGTCAACTATATCAACAACATACACCTGTACATATGACAGACACTTGTTGAAATGTCACCAATGTATACCTGTGTACATGACACCAATGGGTACTTTCGTATGTGACAGAGACTTGTTGAATGGTCACCAATATGTACCTGCGTACATGACAGACACTTGTTGAAATGTCACCAATTTATACCTGTGTACATGACACCAATGGGTACTTTCGTATGTGACAGAGACTTGTTGAAATGTCACCAATATGTACCTGCGTACATGACAGACATTTGTTGAAATGTCACCAATTTATACCTGTGTACATGACACCAATGGGTACTTTCGTATGTGACAGAGACTTGTTGAATGGTCACCAATATGTACCTGCGTACATGACAGACATTTGTTGAAATGTCACCAATTTATACCTGTGTACATGACAAACAGTTGTTGAAAGGTCACCTATATATACTTGCGTACATGACAGACACTTGTTGAAATGTCACCAATTTATACCTGTGTACATGACACCAATGGGTACTTTCGTATGTGACAGAGACTTGTTGAAATGTCACCAATATGTACCTGCGTACATGACAGACATTTGTTGAAATGTCACCAATTTATACCTGTGTACATGACACCAATGGGTACTTTCGTATGTGACAGACACTTGTTGAAATGTCACCAATGTATACCTGTGTACATGACACCAATGTGTACCTTCGTATGTGACAGAGACTTGTTGAATGGTCACCAAATATGTACCTGTGTACATGACAAACAGTTGTTGAAAGGTCACCTATATATACTTGCGTTCAGACATGTGTATCTAGCACAGCTAAATTCGACATCTGATAGCTTATTAATGTTGATTACGTGTGAAGGAATACGTTAATCATAAAAAATAGTCATCATCCTTCGGTATGCAATGTATTTGATATCAGATCCCTGGGCCTTGCAAGTAATCTCTGTTCAAACAAATACCAGCGAGTATGGAACTCGTCTGAAAGTCTGAGGAATATCTTTTTTTAGGTTCATGCAAGTGGTGCCACCAAAGACTACTTTTACATGTTGGTAGTGACAAGACAAAAATGTCAAAATCTTCAAGTATGTGAAAACATCAGCAAGGTAGTTCGTTCTCAGTGAAGCGTTCATGGGATTAATGCGAACGTCACGGAGCCTGGCGGGTTTCTAGTTCTCACGAGTGAATTCCCTTACTACCTGTTACTAAGTAAATAATTAATTGATGTAATTAAGATCATCTCACGGTAGTGTGGCGTCTCGATTGTTCTCAAGCACAGGGTTCAGCGACAGATGGTCAGCGACGTGCTGTGGACAGGAGTAAGACGAACACACAATATGGAAATATTACACTGACTGGGTCAAGCTGAATATGATTCCTAGACAACAGAGACAGACATGACCCTGTAGAAAACAAAACCATTAAAGAAGATAAACGTTTGTACATGTTACATCAGTGCTTCAAACAAAACTACTATGGGTAAATATACATGCCATATCACTGCTTCATACATGCCATATCACTGCTTCAAACAAAACTACTATAGGTAAATATACATGTCATATCACTGCTTCAAACAAAACTACTATGGGTAAATATACATGCCATATCACTGCTTCAAACAAAACTACTATAGGTAGGTGTACATGCCATATCACTGCTTCAAACAAAACTACTATGGGTAAATATACATGCCATATCACTGCTTCAAACAAAACTACTATGGGTAAATATACATGCCATATCACTGCTTCAAACAAAACTACTATAGGTAGGTATACATGCCATATCACTGCTTCAAACAAAACTACTATGGGTAAATATACATGCCATATCACTGCTTCAAACAAAACTACTATAGGTAGGTATACATGTCATATCACTGCTTCAAACAAAACTACTATAGGTAGGTGTACATGCCATATCACTGCTTCAAACAAAACTACTATGGGTAAATATACATGCCATATCACTGCTTCAAACAAAACTACTATAGGTAAATATACATGCCATATCACTGCTTCAAACAAAACTACTATAGGTAAATATACATTCCATATCACTGCTTCAAACAAAACTACTATAGGTAGGTGTACATGCCATATCACTGCTTCAAACAAAACTACTATAGGTAGATATACATGCCATATCAGTGCCTCAAACAAAACTGATACAGGTAGATATACATACATACATACATACATACATACATACATACATACATACATACATACATACATACATACATACATACATACATACATACATACATACATACAAATGGATGTTTAGGACATAAGATAACATGTAAGGATCTGTATGGGTACATATCCATCGACGGCAGGAAGATATACGATATTCACCCCATACACGTTCCATCGTACATTATGCACTCATGTAACACCCAATTATCGAATTATGATCGACTCCACCCCCACCCCCACCTCCACCCCAACCCCCACCCTACGTGATATTGCTGAAACTTGAAAAGCGGCGTAAAACTCAACTCAATCTCTCACTCACACATTTCGACAGCGGTAATTGTGACCGGTATGTGTAACTACTTTTGTTTGTTGAGATTAGATTTGCATAAGCTCGTTCGCTAACTAGTCACCACCAAACCACAAACCACCAACCGTTCCGCTCACTCGCTCACTCACTCACTCATCCACTTTCTTATTCACTCACTCACTCACCCACAAAACCACCCATCCACTTACGTATTCGATAACTTGTTCACGCACTGATTCATCGTTTTCATTCAAAGGAACAGGGTCAAGAACTACACTACTTCTACTTTATGTCCTGAAGAGGGCGAATGACCCTTAGTCGTTGAATATGAACGGTGTTTAACGTCTCATCGAAGACGGACTTAATGCCGTCTTCAAAATCTGTTTTCCGTAAGGCGATGGCGGATACGGAACTTTGTATGACTGTTCACAAACTCCCAGGTAGTAAATATTCACGTTCGTGTTTGATGGTAACTTACATAGAAACAAAAAGAAAGCCCGGTTATTTAATGACGGCGATAAATATATGAATGCAATGCTTTCTGTTTTGGACCAACAGTTTTTTGCCTATTAATGTTTCGATAAAGAGGCATAACAATTAGACTACGTATTTCATAAACATGCTTGTTTTAAATGGTTGCTTTTTTATCTTTACAGTCAGTTACTCTGATGCGCAACAATTATTTCTTGGCGACATATTCCTTCTGAACCTTCATGACTAATTCATGAAATCAGTATCTAGTTGTCATTCAATTGCATTTCAACAAATCACCACATCTCCTTCTAAACTCCAATTTGTGCAAATTTACAGAAATATGTTGAATCAGTATTCTCCATATCAACGTTTAAAGGAAATTATAGTTAAACATCGTTAATATCCCCTTTTGTTTGTTTTTCAAATGAACAGAATGATTTCGTTTAAAACTTCGTATTAAAATTTAAAATGGAAAAGATATGAACGCATTGTCTCTCCATTGACGAACTCATTTAAATTCCCAATAACTGTGAATATATGCAATTTATAATTGATAAGAAAGTAGCTGCTATTGAATTAAGCTCAATAGAGACTAAGTGGCATCGTCAGTGAGTAGGAAATTAAATATGTTAGATGGGCTGGTTATTATTTCTTGCAGGAAGTATTCAGTGTATATCATGTTACTTGTAAAGTAAACACGTGGCATAGGAAGCGGTCGGTATTTTGATAGCTGATTTTATCTCGTAGGGTTTTTTTTGGATAATAACAATGGTATGTTTGAAATTCTTGAGATTTTCACCTGATGATGTGCATAACGATTTTTTTCATGGAAGAATTTTGTTATTACTTACAAACAATAGCGAATTACATGTTGTCGTTAAGCGATTTGTTTAAAACGGGCCTTGCCACAAATACGCGCGTGCGCACACATACACATTAACTATTTCAGCGAGGATCAACAATCGGGGCATATTTTCTGTTGTCCGCCAGCTTACATGTCCATTAAACTATAAAAAATGGAATTTAATCGTTTGATCATGATGCTAATACCATTGATTTCAATTTGATTTTTTTTTTTTTTTTTTGCGTTTCAATACATTTTTCAAATCAACATTAACTTATCATTCATTGAAACACCGAATCCATATTACTAGGAAATCCTAGTTTAATTATTAGCTGTCTACACTCACGCTTACTTTGTGCTCAAAATATTGACAGATGTGGATGCTCCTAGCACTGTCACATATACAATCAATATCAGTGTCAATAATGTAAAAATAACCTTTGTCGTCTTTATATCATATTATGATATATAATGTTGGCAACCTGAATAACAAGTATATTTAAAAACAGACATTAGATTAAAATGAAATTATGTCAAAACAATCTTATATTTCTGGACGACCTAGATGAGACTGATTGTGGTAGATGTGGAACTCTATCCATAGTTCAGCTCGTCACTAGATACTACCTAGGTTACTAGGCATCGATGGACGTCGCATTCAGCAACGTTCGTATCGCTGAGCCACGGCAGCTTACACGATACTTATGTGACAGATGTCTGTTTTTCTTAACTGGTCGTCATGGTAACGAACCTAAATGTTATGAATAATAGATGTGCCCGAAAGTCGAAAACATCATCGACTACACAGCTTCTGCAACGCTGGGGGATTTCTTGAAGCACCTGATAAAGTAATGCTACAAGAAGGCTTTTATTGTTTATTTCTTTTTTTATTTGCTTCGTCAAATTTGAAAGGGTGGAGTCATTATAAGCGTACGACAGCTCATCAAAACGTCTTAAATTTACCGTAGCTTTAACCCCACGCTCGTCATAGAGGCATGTTATCGTGTACCAGCGGGGTAGATCGTTGCTCATGAAGTCAGTCATTGGATTGTTTGGTCCAGTCAAGATCATTTACACGCCGTCATGTGTGTACAGTGAACAACATACAGACAGATAAATTTGGTTCACAACCGAAAATAAACTTTTCATGTCTAAGAATCGAAATATGCAGGACTGAAAAACAATTCCATGTTTTAACGCAGGTGAGCTTCAATGTTAAAAAACATATGCAGTGTTACATTTCCCCAATAAATATAAACCAACAAAATAGGTTATTGCTGATGTCTGAGGAGTCAGCTGACAAAACATATCTTCAGTCGAATTTTCATTGGAAAATGTCAGTTTCACAGTCAAAGCTTGACGTAAGTCCTTAATGTCAACGTTCAAATACACATAACAGATAATTGTTGTTGTTTTTTCATAAAGCTGGTAGTTCGGGGACTGAGCAGCTGATCTGTCTCTTATGGTGAAATATAAAATATAATGGTAATTAGAATAATAATTATCATTAAATTACAACGACATTATCGTTTGTTAGAAAGCGGTGACCATCATAAGTTGATTGTATCATGGAGTGTGATCAGAATAAAAACAAAATTGAACTCATCAACAAACGATCAATCGATTTACGGTATTGTGTTCAGGGTGTGGGATCTTAGTGCTTATGTGATTGAAGTATGTAGTAAAAACGTCATTTGAACTTTTTGCAAGTCATGTTATTTTCAGCCATGTTGTAATTTTTTAGTTTCGATATTCATAGCAACAGGTTTGAGTAAACTCTTTTTAAATTACCTTTTATCTACGCTGGTGACAATTTATAAACATATTCATCTATTTATCATAACCTATATTTTATCGTCGTTAGTTTCGCACATACCCAGAGGGCGTATTAATTCATCGACTGTATAACACTGACATTTAGAAATATACCTTTTCAATGTCAGCTATTGATTTTGCAGATAAAATGTACGAAAAAAACACTTTATTTTAAAGGAACGATACTCCACGTAGGATGATTTTCATAACGTTTTGTACTTGATTTTGGTTTTTAATGATGATCGGTGCTTGACATGTTCGAAAATATTCATATCACAAGAGACAAAAGTTTTCACAATTTGTTTTTGATGGTATTACTTCTACCATGTCGCTAGACATATATATGTGTAAGGAATGACTAGTGGAATTACAATAAACATTCACAGTACAACAGTACATGTTTATCTCAACTAAACCACTAACCAAACATACAACAACTACAACAGATATACCATTCTTCCTTTTTTGTTCTCTTTTTCTTTCTTTCTCTCTTTCTTTCTTCCTTTTTTTGGACAATTTCAGAACTTGTGATATGCTACAGGACCTTTTTGTACAATCCAACCTTATGTGGTACGTGGTAAGGTATGGGAGTTACGGTCACCTACGGTCGCTTTGTTGAACGACATCCAGCTGTCCAGCTGACTTCTTGAGTGGCATTATAGAAGCTGGGAACTACACAACTGACAAACTTTATAGATAACAACTTCTTTATTACGAGAGTTTCGATACAGATTCCTGCACCATTGAATTCCTCTCGTAATAAAGAAGTTGTCATCCATAAAGTTTGTCAGCTGTGCAACTGGGGACATAGGGATAACGGTGAAGTGCTTATTTACAAAATAGTGCATTTATATTAGCAGAGTTTCCGACTACATCAGCACGTGTTTGGTTTTTTGCTTGTGTGTTTGTCTTTTGTTGCTGTTATTGTTTAAGTAGCGAAGTATTGTGTTTATGTGGCGGTTTCCACGATTAATGTGGGCTTTTTTGCATTTTCTTTGACAGGCCTGTTCCACGCATTACTAACATAGACAATATCATCCAGGCACCAAAGGCAACACCGTTCAACAACACAGGGATTGGGCATAAGAAGTAAATATAATAAAGCAATCACTACATTTACTAAAATACAAAACTGTATTAATCGAAATTTCTATCAGAATTAGAATATAGCTTACATTAATAACAAAGTTTATGTGGGGACAACTGTCCCCGTTGTTCATCAAACCAACATCTAAACGGGTGTCCTCCCATAAGTTAGACGTCCCGTTTGTCGGATAAGTTAACTTATTCTAGGTTGCACTCACGTACTCCGTACTGTGCATGCGCATTACAATCTTTGCTTGTGTCACATTTTACGAGCAGCCGTGTGTCGCCTCGCCCAGAAAATGTATTGAATGTGTCGAAATAATTATTGTCAATCATATCATACTAATGGTCAGTAAGCTAAACAAGTGTGCACACAAGTATGATGGTGAGAACTGCCAAATAACACAACGGAAGGAAACGTAACCTTTGTCCAAACTGAGACGTGTCAACATGCAGGCGAGACTTCTTCTTCCATGTGCTC
Source organism: Haliotis asinina (assembly GCF_037392515.1). Taxonomy (NCBI): domain Eukaryota; kingdom Metazoa; phylum Mollusca; class Gastropoda; order Lepetellida; family Haliotidae; genus Haliotis; species Haliotis asinina. Next base: position 48,818,433 of record NC_090281.1, read on the forward strand.
ATGCGCAAAATCGGAGTTGCAGGCTTTTCGTTTTTGGCTCCAGTTTCAGCGATTTAAAGTCGCCGTTTCTACCGTTTCAGTGGCGAGGTGGCATGTATATGTTGCTATTTCTACGATCAATGGGGGCGTTTCTGAGATTTTCTTTGGTGGGCCTGCCTACACCCAGACCAACTACAGCTATACAGCTGAACCACAAGGTCCATCGGTAGACGTCATGAGATACGATGACAGAGTATGTGGTTATGAATCATTATCAAATAGTGATGACACAAGGTGTTCGCGAAAAGGTGATCATAACCCTCCCCACCTGACCAAACACGGGAACGTGTGGTGCAAGTTAAAAAGGGGAATTGATTTTTGGCATCAAATCTTGAAGTGTCTTCCACATAAGGGCACACATATACAGTGATAGGCATATCATGTGAGACTCCATCTCGTCATATGTATATATTTTATATATTTGCCCAAGTTTACGACATCACATAAAACTGAGTGGAACCAGTCAAGGTATAAAATATATTGTACAAAATAATTAACAATTAACAATTATTTCTTTTTATGATTCGTGCTGCAAAGTATTTGCACTTTAGCAGTATAAGAGACTTGATGATATCAACATTTGAACAACTTGGGTTTAAAAACAGCGAGTAGCCAGCACAAACTGGTTCCCTTCTCTCTGAGCGCACCAAGTTACGATATGAGAGACTGGACCCAGTTAAGTATGCATCATAACAGACGGCGGAAGACCACATAAATTGAGACGTAGAGGGATTTGGCGAGGTGAGAATTGTGGTGACGTCACAAGTGGATGGGAGGTCAACTGTACCTATAGACATGCGGCAGAACAAACATAAGCTCGATAAATGTCGCTGACGTGTCAATAACTGCATGTCGCTGTTAGGGCTGAGTGTAAGTAAAAGTATATCACTGCGATTTTTATTTTTACTTGCACCATTACTTTTTATTTATTAATTATTCATTAGCGGAGACAAAAGCGATTCTTCATTTATCAGGTACATCAACAAAAGACACAGTGTATCCCTTACATATCTCCGTCTTGTACCATGTATAAAATTAATGTATGAGGTGTTGGTGACGTCACAGTGGTGACCCACACCCAGGTCTCAAATTTTGGTGTCTCCACCGGGATTCGAACCCGGGCCTTTGGCGTGAGAGGCCAGCACGCTACCCACTACACCGCTGTGAGTAATATATATCATTGAAAAACCGATTTGCATGTTATCTACATCTCGACACATATGATATTACATAAAACCTGTTTGGGGTCGAATGTTTATTGCATGTCAGCCAAATGTCCCTGTTAATACTCACTCCAATTCCAGTCCTGGGACAGTTGTGGAAGATGTGGCTAGCTATTCTCGAAACGGTCGTAGCGCTACGAACTTCTTAAGCCCATTCTTAACGCCTTGGCTACGATCAAAGTTAAGACTTCTTAGGGCTACGAACGCTTCGAGAATAAGGGCCCTGGTTTCTGTTCCCCATATGGATACAATTTTCGAAGCCCAACCTGGTGTCTCCCGCCGTGATATTGCTGGAATATTCTAAAAGCGGCGTAAAACTAAACTCACTCACTCCCAGCTGCGTAGATCGAGGCTCATGATATCAATTACTGGATTGTCTTGAGTAGATTCGATTATTAGCAGACCACCGTCATATGAGTGGAATACTGCAGCTTTTAACAACAAACAAAAATTGATTCTCAACGGTGAATGGTCAGAAATACACAGTGCTGAACAACACCCGTCTAGAAATTTATAAAAAGGACATAATAACTGTGACACTCATATGAATGGACCATTGAGATGACACCAGGTGTTCTGATAAGGGTAGGTATCATTTGCACAGTTTGCCTAAATAAGTATTTTCAGCCCGACGAAAACACGTTGATAGTAATATTGTTTGTGATAAGGGTTAAACTGCATTATTATGTAGAAGACAAAACATTTATTAAATTTAAAATGTAATTAAAATTTCGTCTGACCGGTTTGTAGTTTGGCGATGATGGTTTTTAAAAAGATGGAATTCCAAAATATTAGTTTGAATATCTTTGAACATCTTTGAATATTTTTAAAAGAACCCCCTTACCCGAAACCTCTTCCCACCCCTAAACGTGTTAACAATCCCCCCCGTTCCTTAAAAAACACATCTGGTCTTTTGCCTTACAGCTTTCAGTTGTTTTGTGGTAAAATCTCGTTATTATTTCCAATAGCACTTCGTTTAATTAACTTATGAGTATAATGAGTCGTGTACACGATAATTGGTCTGATTGACAGGCTGTCATTCAAAACGGAAATCGACATCATCGATCAACGACGCACCGATTCACCTACCCATTGTCGGAAAAACAAAGGCGCTAAAAGTCGCCCTAAGAAGAGGTTACAAGGAAATTCTCCCTTTGTCGACTCGTACTGACTCGTATCCCTGTGGTGACGTCACATGACATATACATTTGCGTGAACTCTATGGTATACGTACTCCCTTTATTAGCAAATATAACTCTTACATCAATATACCTCTACCTATAACAAGTAAAAATATCTGTAGCAAAAGAAATCCTTACCCCATTACAGTAATACACTGCTTCTTAAAACAAGTATCTATACCTCTTACCCGAATATACTTCTGCCTATAAAGCATACGACTTACAAATTACAGATAGTTCTTACACCAATATACTTTTGCCTATTACAAACATAGTTCTCATATCAGTATACCTGTACCTATAACAAATAAAAGGCTAACACCCAACATGCCTGTACCTATAAGAAATATACCTCTTACATCAACATACACCTCTTTCTATAAGATATATACTTCTTACATGAATATACCTCGACCTTTACTAAAAAACCCTCCTACATCAATATACCTCTGTCTATAACAAATATAATTCTTACACGAATATAGCACAATCTATAATATACCTCCTACACGAATATACCACAACCTATAACAACAATACTTCTAACACCAATGTACCTAAGTCTATAACAAAATACCTCCAACACCAATATACCTTAGCCACAAAAACGCCTACACTAATATACCTCTAGCTATATCGAATATACCTTTAACACCAATACACATCATTCTACAACAAAAATACCTCCTACACTATTATACCTCTATCTATATCAAATATTCCTCTAACACCAATATACACCAGCCGATAACAAATATACCTCTTAGACCAATATACCCATACACTTTCAGTATGAAATAAGTATACCTGTCACTCCCGTATACTCACTCAACACAGATGCAACGTTCTAATAAAGCTTTCTATTCCTCATACAAATATACCTCATACCTACAAGCATGGTTATTTACCTCTAAATCAAAGAAATTACCCCAGCCCCCTCCCCCTCCCCCCCCCCCCCCCCACACACACACACACCCACACGCACCCTACAACAAATATGACACGTATAACTTCTCACAAACATATACCTCTCCCACAAATAGCAATATTATTCATACAAATACACCTCTTACTCCTGCTGACTCAAATTTACATCTAACCCGCATTAACAAAGCTGCTACACAAGTATAATTCTCATCACATACATACACTGATGCGTTTCAATGTCTGCTTTATTTGAATTTGTTGAGAAAATAGTTTTAATATGTTTTATTTCAAACTTGTGAAAAAAATTAAATGAAACATTCAACACGCCTGTGTAGTTTTACTATTGCCACAGCCATATTCAACATCAAGAAGCAAAATACTGAACTCTACACAATTTGCTTTTCAGATTAATTACCAGAATCGCCCTTCACATAATTAGCATCACCTGTAAGGATAATGATGGTTATCTTACCACTACTTTGGCAAAGAACAAGTCTCTGTATGAAACATTATATTGTGCTGCAAATTGTTCACTTATCGTGAATTTTCTATCCGCTGTATTTGATATTGCGAAAAAATGTGAGATAAAAGATAAATATTTATCATATATATGTGTAAATACGCACATTCGGACCTTTTTATCTGTATTTTGACTTATGAAGAATTGTCTTAGGAACATACTTGCGGTTTATCTTTGCAAAAGAGATTCTTTATCACTAATCTCCTTATAGCGTGGAACATTTGGTTAGATTTAATATTTTAACATCGATGAGTTTGGCTGATAACTGCGAAACAACTTACTTTTAACGCTAGTTCTATGGTTAGAGAAGGTGAAGAAAATGTCACTTTCCTCTAATCTATTGTCAAATACAATATGAAAAGGTTAATTTCGAAACAAAAGGTCATATTATAGTATATGGGAGGTAGAATAACATGGAATCTTATTTAAACGTAAATAGTGTGTAATAAGAATATCTTATCAAACTATCTTATTGTTCTTAAAACTACAACGATATCGACTGCATCAATTTTGTAAAACAAATTATACGTTTACAACTAACTTAATAATAAAGTGCATGGCTAAAGATTGAACATATACTGAACTATATGCCTGAAGATTGTCGTACTGGATTTGGTTTCTTTAATTAATTGTTCGGATGAACAATAATTTAGAATAAAGATGATCTGAGATAGCCAATGGGTGTTTTATCGAAATGATTTAGCACAAAAGTAATATATGAAGAGGGATCAACTTTTTATAACTTATTTAGAATTAATGAATTCTTAGTTACTGAAGAACAATGAAGTTCATCATGTTCGTGCTCCTGTATTGTTTTGGGTTTCCAAACGTCTTTTTTTATATTCTTATTGTAAAACTACCTTTAGCGTCGGTTGTTTGTTTTTGTTTGATATGTGAGACAATGTACATGCAAAAACGAGACGCTCCCGTTATGCCCTCGGGGTCTAACGAGACGAGCTATCCGTAATATGATACAAACCAAAACGTGCTCATAAATATTCAAACTTGAATCTGAATATTACGTCTGAAGAGATATACCTTAGTTAAGAAATGGACTTCGTCTGGATTTGTATTTTAACCTTGCGGTTGTACGGACGATGTACACATAAACATCTCGTACACTAGTGCTAGAGAAGGGTGGGTGGATGGACGGATGGGAAGATAGAAGTGTAGTGTTTTTACCAAATAGTTCCAAGCGTAGCCTGCCACACTGCTGCTACTAGAGCAAACACATGCACAGGCACGTCAACAGTAAACCTGAAAATACGTGGTATCATACGGCATGGGTAATTGCATCTGATTCGTCAGATTTGGACAAACCCATCATATATTACCCAGCATCAGCCTTTTTGCCAAACGTAACTATATCGCCCCTTTAACAACTGTTTCTTACCATTTTCCTCCAGGTAATATTCTCCACTGCTAAATTCGCTATAGTGCCTATTCAGGCCTAAATATGGCATTATACTAAGTGTGATTGTTGTGTATTATTCATTTACATCCTAGCTGAATACTTCAAAAGCACGGTTACGATTTCAAATATAATGATGGGTGATAAAATCAGAAGCAGTTAGAAACAGGATGAAAAAACGTCCCATGGTTGAAAACTGACGGTGTATTGTCTGGACACGGGGGAACGATGGAACCCAGATTGCAGCATTCAACTTATATCCAACATGGCGATCACAAGTTGACATGAGACCTCTTAGACAGACATGTCTTGAAATAATAATGACTATATTGTCCGTCATATTGGTTGGGGAACATTGAAAATAGGACGGGCAGGTTTTACCTGGGCAGAATGAACGTGGTTTCTGAAATATTAATGCACGTTGCTAATGAAGCTCAACGCTAGCTCGAGGCCTCCGGCGAATGCGAACGCCAGAGTCGTGGGTTTTTCAAATCTGCGACAGTCACACAAAACCAGAATATATTATTCATGTAGATGATTGTTGACTCCGCTTGTTACGAGTTTAGTCTGATAATAACATTTAGCATAGCCTTCTGTGAATTGGACTGTGGAGATGCTCTGGAAACCATGATAATCCAGGACGAGAGCGAATCCCTGCCATCTGGAGGCGGCGTTTTGTAAGGGAGATAACTCTCAATTATCGGTAAAAACTTTGATCATTGTTGTGGTGTGAGTACATCGGTCGCTTCCATTTATATGATTTCATCCAGTGATTGGAGGTATCGATCTGTCACGCTGAGCTGACATCGAATTATTCTCTTTCAACGACAACTACGATCACTCTGGATGTAAAGTGAAACTTTTCAGAAGCAACAGTACTCATTAGGAACGGCATTCGCAAGAAGATGAAGTTAGTCAATCGGGTATATATTGTTAATAGCTTCCAGAAATAAATCACCAGTGTGAGACTACGTGACCAGGCGTATAAATTGTTTCAAAGACATTTGCAAATAGTTCCAACAGCAAGATGAGACAAAGAAAATCTAAGACACAAAATCCCTCCTGCTCAAAAAATAAATTGTAAGACCGTCTTTGATGGCCTCGTTGTCCCGAGAGAAAAGAATCACGATAACAATGGTATCTGTTTCACAGCAACTCAAACATAGCTTGAATTGCTTCTCCAGTCACACCAAGTTCGATCTTGTCTGAATCGATACAAATCCACGAAAGCCTATTTACCATCTAAACATATTTGTGGGAGTGCAAAATGAAAGAAACATACCTTTATCTGTATATACATATCTAGTTTAGCACACGCATATTTGATTTGCCCCGGCGAACATGAAGCATGTACTATTATTACAGAGATGTATCATTATTATTTTCAACTTTATTTATCATTACATCCTGAAATTTGACAACTGAAATATGGATTTAGAATAAACACAGAGTCCTCACAGTAAGTAAAAACCCAGAAAGACAGAAAAGACAACGTTGTCAAAAAACAATGAGATGTTAGACTGAAAACACATAATCTGAAACACGTGTATAATATTATCGAGAGTAGTGTAGCAGGTGTACTCATTGATGTTCAACGGTGTATGTAAATATCTTCTCTCATGTGGCTTCAAACAATACCAGTACATGAGTGTACACAATGATAACACATTTTCTGTTAAAACATATACGATAGTAGTCGTGTATCTAATGATTTTACCAGCGTTTTTTTCTATTTTTTAGTGTATGAAACGGCTTTATGTTTTTAAGAAATATAACAGCAAGTTTCAAAGTAAATTTAAAGTTCAAAAATTTAAGTGACTTATCAATAGTTCCAAACGTCAGTTATCCCGTTATATCGAACAATATTCGACTTGAGCCAGGTTTTGGTGTATATATTTCGTAACGTTGATGTGCAAGCTAATATGGTATGTTTACGATGATAACTAAAAGCGTTGTAAGAACAGAGACATTCCAGGCTTTTGTTATCGGGACTACAACATTCTGCATCCCTTGTAAAGCTTATGTTGGTGGCTGTTTCCAAACTGGACGCATCAGGAATGAAAATTATTTTCCAAATTAGTTTACACAACACATTTCCGATTTATGCTCAAAACCGTGATCAGGTCTACGACTTTCGTTATCTTTAGTTAACCTTTATAAATAGTTTTCTGTGGACACGTGTAAATCATTTCCAAATATAACGTGTGGGGCACCAAACGTATGTCCCTTTTTTATGTTTAGCACGGATTGTCGATTATCTTCGTTGTCATGTATTTGAGTATATCACTTTTATAAAGATTTATAAGTTTATGACTGTGACGTAATCAGAATTGTATAATGACCTTTACTTTCCGCTGAAGGTTTTCATGATAATGTACAATCATCAGTGTTTCTTGTTATTATATAATTTTTAGACAACTGATAAAACCGATGTCTTGTAAAACAAATTCGTAATGTTGAATTGATTGTTGTCATGAGGTCAATAAATGATTAAAATCCATAAAATCTGGCGAATTAATAGCAAAACGTTGCAACAAAATGCAGCCGTTCACATGTCCGATATTTGCACATGTTTTACAGCACGGTGATGCATGATCTTCGCGCAATTCACCTGCATAAGTTGGTTCAGTTATTTTTAATTGTGGTTTTCCCAGCAGTGAGTAAGAACATCAGAGACAAAAGAATTTGAATGATTTAGTGTTTTATTGAACCATACTGTAGTTGATATAAATAAATTAAAACTATTGATGCAGCATATATTTGAACTGATATATGCATGTCACTGTAAGTCATGTTTATTGTCGCTGTAAGTGCAGCAGATCTGCAACACTGTCAGTGTTATCAGCCTCGCCAATCTGGTTTATGATGAAGTCATTCTCTAAGGACCTGAGTCGAGCGTCAATATTGCGGTACTTGAGTTTTCTGGCTGGTTCTGTCCCGTGGGCATCGATACACTGGATGGCAACTTCAGCGTTCGACTGTTCACTTGTCAAAAAACAAGTGTTTACCGCCTCTGACCTGTGCATTAACCATATTAGTAACGACAATTCTTTCATATTTCATATGGGATGAAACTCTAAGGATGAACTCAGTGATAATTTATAGTTTACACAACAAAGTAACCCAGCTGTCTCATCTAATGTATCAACCTGTTAGAATGTATTTTTTTCTTTACTTATAACATGGCTTCTCCCATTTTAGTAGGATTAATTTGGATCAAACAGAACTTTTCACATGTTAGGCAAACATACCTAACACACTCAACTCATATCAGGTAATCTGCTGTTTCTTTCCAACTATCAGGTTGACACTTTCCAGGCAATACCCGACAGAATCTAGTTTGACGTTTTACAGGGTATGATAAAACTTGAAATGTCGCTCTTCCGGGCCGACACCTTCAGTTTCACTTGCCGGCTAGTCGACTTCATCCAAGGGGTGAAATCTACGAACCTGCTCTTCCTCACAACACCATGTACATGTCGGATTGTTCAGATTGATGATGTCATTGGGACCAGAAAACGTTGTCGGAATTCGGAATGTACAAATGTTGGATAATGTTGAAATGATGATGAAATAGAAGAAAGCTGCCGGAAGCCCCCCAGTTATGTCGGAATTCACAGATTGTCGGCAAATTCAGATGTCGGAATATACACACACTAGATGCAGCGGTCCTTCAGACACCCTTTTCTAACCAGCCGGGCCTGTGCTGATTTGATGTGGCTCTTTGCGAAGTTGACACATATATTTGCATTGTGCAATAGCACAGAACCATCAACTATGTTTAACACCATAGTCGTGTTTACAAAAAAATGGAGCCAGGTCTTCCTTCTCATCCTCATCATGATCGCCGTCGGGGTCGTTGACGTCATCGCTGTTGGAATTATTATTGCTGTTAGTGTTGTTGCCGTTGTAGTTGTAACGTTTACAGCTGTTGTGAAGTATACGGTTTTCAGTTGAAGTGGAGTATGGGCGTATGATATGAAGTGGGATGAGATCTGATGGGACAATGTTAATCAGGATAGAAGCCCTATTGTTCACATTACGTGTTGTCTAGGTTCAGTTTATCAGTGTCTCAAACTCACAGTGGTTGTTAATTAGTTTAAATCTAACTTGTCAGAACCACCACGTACCCCAACCAAATATATGTACATAGAAGCGACAAAAACATTTCTTCGCCTATAGGAAATCTCTGCTAAAATTGTGCAATTGTGACTTTTTATTACACGTGACATTTGTTTCAGCAACATTACAGCTGTAAGTTGTTCTTTGTAAACAAATCGGGCCTGGACCAGACAATCATGTGATTGTCACATGTGATACGATGGCAGAGCATGAGTTTATGAATCACTGCGAAATATTGTGATTACACGATGCCATTTAGAAAGTGGTCAAATGCAACATATGTCATATTTGGGATTTCACTTTCTCAGTAAAGTACAAATTCTAGTACTTTTTGTTTTACTTTCTAGTAAAGTACTAGAAATTGTACTTTACTGAGAAAGTGAAATCCCAAATATGACATATGTTGCACTATGAAATATTGATGATACCAGGTGTTCGCGAAAAGATGAGCGTATCCTGCTCACCTGGAATATTTCAGGAACGCATGGTTGATGTGTTACCAAATCCCTTCTTCTAGCATCACGCCACATCATTCACATTACATCACTTTACATCACTTCACAACGTCCATGTATTCCCCTAACGTCATGATCAGCACCATCTTCGCTACCACAATCACGACTGGTCGGTCTGGCCACTTACCATTAACCCTCCTGGCCATCATAAAGCTTCCCTGACCACTGTCCAGTTGTTACGATCGCTCTCAGAGGGCAGGCCATTGAATATTAGTATGAATAATTGACCTCTCGAGAACAATACGATTCATAAGAGACACATTCCTGAACATGGGGTACTGTGATTGACACCAAACACCTTGACGTGCGAACACCAGGTATAGTCTGTTTGCAGTGGAAAGGTACTGATAAACGAAAAAGGTGAAAGTAAAATTGCGAATCCTCATAATTTTACCATGCCAGCTGAACATCTATATCTCAGGATTTTATTCAACTTTCAAGATACACCAATCATAGTTTCAAATCGCTGGTTGGTCTAAGTTAACTCTCATCACGTACAGCACGTGCATTTGTTTCCCTCTTCCAAATACTGTGCTTACTCCCTTGTAATACAAACCCATATACATAAGAAAAACTATTATTTATCCATACAGAAAAAACATATCCAAATGAATGGAATAAACCGTCACATTTTCCCTATATTTCTCTTCATGATCTGTTTCCTCCATAGCTTTATCATTGCATTTTTATCAATGTTTAAATCCAATATCCCCTTTTTGAATGGTATATTTCAAGAACACAGGAAGAATTATTCTTATAGTTAAGAGGTAAATCACCTCCTTTGCAGAATCAAAAGAGAAGGTTTGTGGTGAGTGGTGAATTATTCTCCAACAGGATTAACGCCAGTGACTTCAGTAGCATCAAGAGTTCAGTTTGTCATTAATGAGAATGTGCTCGGGGTGTTTCCATCCCTTCAAAATGTATGTTTCACCGAAACACTCACGATGAACGAGTGAATGGTCACTGGCATGAACACTCCTGAAAAAAAATAGTATTTTCTTTATAGAGAAAGGTAAACATCTGTATTCTTTAATGTAGAAATAGTTCCTTTGTCCGGATCCGCTGAGCATCAGTTCGAATACAAAGTTCGCCCCAAATACGTACTTCCTCCCCATTAATACAATGTCTATCAATACAATGCGTTTCTGTTTTCACGGAAGCACTGAGTATCGACAGCTAGTGACGTTTTCTCTTGTAGATTGTGATGTAACTGAAATATCGTTAAAGTGGTGATTAACTCCACGCACCCACTACTAGCGCGATCAGTGACATTGAAACAAATCACTCCTAACTCCCTGGCGAAGTAAACGTTAAACCCCTATATTGATGTACAGCAGTAACTCATCCAGTGGGATGTACCTAGGATGGACACCTTATGCAAAATTCATAGTACACACACTCATATTTTAAAGTCAGATTTTAGATAACGTCACAATTGATATGTATCAATACATTCAAGAAATACTTTCATTTTTCATTCTGAGGTACCGATAGTTTTTTTTCAGTTAGAGATCTCTATACCAGCAACATCTAGAATGCCACTCAGACAAATCAGTTTTTCATATCCCCTCACTTTGTGACAGGAACGTTCTTATCATAATATATAATATTATACTGATGACTACTTTTGTATATATTGAATGTATAATGCATTTATTCAATTTTCCTCTTGCATTCGGTAATGGCGTAATACCTTTTAATGTCACAATTTGATTATGATAATGTAGCTATCACAATGTTAGTATTTTGCATATTCTTTCTTTTTTTTATTTTATGAAGACTTTAAAACCTCTGTTTCAAAAAGGCATCAACACAGATGTCAGTGTAGTACACGAAATGCCCATATTTCGCAAATAGTTGGTCATTATTATTATCTGACAGTGATTGATAAACGCAGTTATTCAGTTGTCCAAACCGTACAGTGCAAAGGTATCTTCTGATTGCGGAAAGAGTTTTGAGACTTTTATACTCTCCATTGATGAAAAGGGGTGCATTTCAAAATTTGGGGAATAATATTTTGTGACAAAAAAACATCTTGAAGTACTGCGCAAGAATTTTGAAATAAAAGGAACACAATCCTTACATAATTTGAAGAAATATATCCCAGATACGCGTCAACTGATTATCGCAATTATGTGATATTAGTGTTTATGGATTACTGCACGGTAGATATGATATAATATTCTCATGACATGACAGTCAGTAAAACACGTGATGTATTCAAAACTATTTCTAATAAATACATGAAAAAATAGTATAAATAATTCAAATCAATAAACACAGATTTGAGAGCTTCACTGAAATTTTAAAAATTCATTCAAATGAAGAAAAAAATGTTAAATAATTAAAACCTTGAATCAAGTTAACATAACAGCACGTTGACCTTGACATTGTGTTTATTTTAAATGTAGTTCACTTCCTTCCAAGCCTATTTCCTCTTAAGAAAAATAACAAATCATCGCACAAAATAATTGCTACAAAACGAACTCTACTTCAATAAGATGTTTATAAACATAACACTCTCGCCTACTTGTACCCACGATACCGGAGACAGCGATGCCGATGCTGTGCGTGTTGGTATCGACCAAGGAGACACCGCTTCCCCCTTATCGTCTTCATCATTATATATTTATGGATGTCCGATTGATCCTGCGCGAGTGTGGGGCTACGGCACAGGTGAATGGCAGAAAGACAGGTGAGGAAATCCCGGGGGGCAAGTGCTGAGAAGGGGGAGGGGGAGGTTGGGTGCACGTTCTTCTCGCAGCGTCCAATATTTTTCGAGGCAAATAAATTGTATTTTACTCCTGTCGTATTACTGGCTTTAAAGTACCACGAACGTTTCTCTTTCGTAAATGTATTAATGTATTTATTTAATATCTTTGATTCCTGGTATATGTAGCCTTTCGGAGGTACTAAGTGTTATACTAGGCAAAATCTATATTGTATGTACATGTCCATTCAACATTTTTTAAACCACCGAAATGAACACTCAATGAAGTTTGAAATGAACATTTCATCAGATACAAACTATCGGACAAAAGAAAGGCTACATCGCGTAAAATTAAACAAAGAGGATATTTTCTGTTTATGTCTTTAATGAAGGCATTATCATTGTGTTTGTGATTATAAATTTTAATTGTGTTTAAACTAATCGGGTTTTTTTAACGTATTGATTAAGTTTGTAACTATGTGATCCAAATGCTGACGTCAAGTGTATACTTTCTTTTGGATTTTCTAGTTCATTCATTCGTTTGTTTGTTTACTTGCTTGTTAATATGTCAATCAGTTTTACAATAGATATTTCCATTAACCAAATACACTCGTACTGGTTCTCTAAACGTTATGCCTCTCATTCTTTCTTGTACCCAGAAAAAATGCTTCAAGTATTGTTTTTGTTTCTTCGCATATTTGTTCTTTCGTTAATCAATTTCATACAAAAAAAATTCAAAAACTAAATATACTCGTGTTGGTCCTACAGATATTCATTCTTAACTATGCATTTCTACATTGCAAAATAAAATGCTCGTTATGCATTATTTTACTGTTATCACAGAATTCTGTATTAAAAATTAAGCAATGTATCACAATCAGTTTTTCCTGATTGACAATGATATTTTATATGCTCTCATTTAAGATTAGGATGTAGCGGGGACTGTTATCAATTCCATGCGGTTGTAGTCATAAACTGTGCTCGTAGTACCAGCAGTAAGTGACGTTACGCTCGTAGTGACTGCGTTGTTTAGTCGGAATTATGATTAATGGAAGAGGTACAAGTAGTAGTAGTAGTAGTAGTAGTAGTAGTAGTAGTAGTAGTAGTAGTAGCTGTTGTTAGCAGTAGATTTAGTAGTGGTTCATTCAGACGACTGGAATGTTTGGAGGTCGATGTTCTCTATAAAACATGAAGTTATATATTTTTTACTAACGGTCTATTTTCAAGGTTGATAACATGATTGCATTGTTTACTCCTATATGAAGCTATGACTTCAACCCATCTGCCAGCAGCCCCCTCGCATCACACCACCCTCCCGTCACCATCACTCCACCACTCTCCCGTCGCCATCACTCCACAACCTTTCCGTCACCATCACCACACCACTCTCCCGTCGCCATCACCACACCACCCTCCCGTCACCATCACTCCACCACTCTCCCGTCGCCATCACTCCACAACCTTTCCGTCACCATCACCACACCACTCTCCCGTCACCATCACTCCACCACCCTCCCGTCACCATCACAACACCACCCTCCCGTCACCATCACTCCACCACTCTCCCGTCGCCATCACTCCACCACTCTCCCGTCGCCATCACTCCACAACCTTTCCGTCACCATCACCACACCACCCTCCCGTCGCCATCACAACACCACCCTCCCGTCACCATCACTCCACCACTCTCCCGTCGCCATCACTCCACAACCTTTCCGTCACCATCACCACACCACCCTCCCGTCACCATCACAACACCAGGCTCCCGTCACCATCATCACACCATCACCATCACCATCACCATCACCATCACCATCACCACCCTTCCGTTACAATCATCATCACCACACCACCATCTATGCAAACAACTGGACAGGGACGATGTTGAGTATCAAACAGATCCATTCTCTCATACAGAATTTCGGGAATGTCAGTAATAAGTCATAAAAGTGATTTTACCTTTATAAAATATGTACGTAGGCTGAGCTGAGATGTGAAACACGATATCCTCCCTTGTGTGTGAAACCCGACCCCTGGGACTTGCACGCCACCCTGAAGACTGCCGGAAGGCAGGTATTAGACCTGAAGAAGTCAATACGTTTATCTGCCTTTGTTTGTGGCGATGTAGTTTTAGGTTTGGTGTCTAGTTGCTACTTAAACATGCCTGATTGCATCTGGTACGTATATTTTCTGTGGCTGGTGATCATGGTTACTGGACTTTGACAACCTGTGTATGCCACAGGTAAATGTACAAAAGTCAGTGCAGCAGCAAAATCAACTCTTGACAAACCGTTGCTCTCACTTCCAATCCCGCAGCGCGAGTTCAAACCCACTATCAAAAGTTATACACGGGACCTTGTGTAAACAATGTCTAGCACCCAGGTAGGTAGAAATTAACTGAAATCGACAATATACCTACTTGGTTGTCAGTCAAGACATAATGAGGTAATTCTATGACGATTTCGCACTGCGTACCCGGTAGGGTGAGTCATGTGAATATTAACCGTCTTGCGAATCACAGGGGGTGTGGGTTATCCAAGGTAACGATGACGATCATGTTGTATACAGTTATAACTGCATGGAGTTCAGCGTTACAGGAGTGGCCAGTTATAATTATTATTGCTGTTGGCCACAGTCGGTTTACCTACGATTATCTACTCAAAAAGATGCACATCCTGAGCGTATCTCTTGCGTTGAAGCATTCACCATAGAGCATATTCTGCTTGGCTGTGCGGACTTGTCAAATGCAAGGAATTCACGCACAGGAGCAACAAATCTGTGTAGACAGTAGTAGTAGTAGCAGCAGCAACAGCAGCAGCAGCAGCAGCAGCAGCATCAGTAGTAGTAGTAGTAGTAGTAGTAGTAGTAGAGGTGGGTGGTGGTGGTGGTGGTGGTCTAAGTCATCGTGGTCGTGGTGGTGGTGGTGGTGGTGGTGGTCTAAGTCATCGTGGTCGTGGTGGTGGTGGTGGTGGTGGTGGTCTAAGTCATCGTGGTGGTGGTGGTGGTGGTGGTGGTGGTCTAAGTCATCGTGGTGGTGGTGGTGGTGGTGGTCTAAGTCATCGTGGTCGTGGTGGTGGTGGTGGTGGTGGTGGTGGTCTAAGTCATCGTGGTGGTGGTGGTGGTGGTGGTGGTGGTCTAAGTCATCGTGGTCGTGGTGGTGGTGGTGGTGGTGGTCTAAGTCATCGTGGTCGTGGTGGTGGTGGTGGTGGTGGTCTAAGTCATCGTGGTGGTGGTGGTGGTGGTGGTCTAAGTCATCGTGGTCGTGGTGGTGGTGGTGGTGGTGGTGGTCTAAGTCATCGTGGTGGTGGTGGTGGTGGTGGTCTAAGTCATCGTGGTCGTGGTGGTGGTGGTGGTCTAAGTCATCGTGGTCGTGGTGGTGGTGGTGGTGGTGGTCTAAGTCATCGTGGTCGTGGTGGTGGTGGTGGTGGTGGTCTAAGTCATCGTGGTCGTGGTCGTGGTGGTGGTGGTGGTCTAAGTCATCGTGGTCGTGGTGGTGGTGGTGGTGGTGGTGGTGGTCTAAGTCATCGTGGTCGTGGTCGTGGTGGTGGTGGTGGTCTAAGTCATCGTGGTCGTGGTGGTGGTGGTGGTCTAAGTCATCGTGGTCGTGGTGGTGGTGGTGGTCTAAGTCATCGTGGTCGTGGTGGTGGTGGTGGTGGTGGTCTAAGTCATCGTGGTGGTGGTGGTGGTGGTGGTCTAAGTCATCGTGGTCGTGGTGGTGGTGGTGGTCTAAGTCATCGTGGTCGTGGTGGGTGGTGGTGGTGGTGGTGGTCTAAGTCATCGTGGTCGTGGTGGTGGTGGTGGTGGTGGTGGTCTAAGTCATCGTGGTCGTGGTGGTGGTGGTGGTCTAAGTCATCGTGGTCGTGGTGGTGGTGGTGGTCTAAGTCATCGTGGTCGTGGTGGTGGTGGTGGTCTAAGTCATCGTGGTCGTGGTGGTGGTGGTGGTCTAAGTCATCGTGGTCGTGGTGGGTCGTGGTGGTGGTGGTGGTCTAAGTCATCGTGGTGGTGGTGGGTGGTGGTGGTGGTGGTGGTCTAAGTCATCGTGGTCGTGGTGGTGGTGGTGGTGGTGGTGGTCTAAGTCATCGTGGTCGTGGTGGTGGTGGTGGTCTAAGTCATCGTGGTCGTGGTGGTGGTGGTGGTGGTGGTGGTCTAAGTCATCGTGGTCGTGGTGGTGGTGGTGGTGGTGGTGGTCTAAGTCATCGTGGTCGTGGTGGTGGTGGTGGTGGTGGTGGTCTAAGTCATCGTGGTCGTGGTGGTGGTGGTGGTCTAAGTCATCGTGGTGGTGGTGGTGGTGGTGGTGGTGGTGGTCTAAGTCATCGTGGTCGTGGTGGTGGTGGTGGTGGTGGTGGTGGTCTAAGTCATCGTGGTCGTGGTGGTGGTGGTGGTCTAAGTCATCGTGGTCGTCGTCGTTGTAATGGAGAAGTAAAGGTAGTGGTACTGGAGTGGACGCCGATTACGCCACAAACACATGCAAAGTCAAGCCAACTGTTCACTTAAACACGGTAACATATACTACAGGTTGATAATGGGAATTCTGTCAGACATGATTTCAGATGGTCAACCTTCGGTATGTCATCAACATATAACGTTACTGACATCTTTCACGTTATAACTCAAATATCTATTGAGTATGACTCATGTGACGACCTTTTAGTAATGGAAGCAATGGTGGCATGTCATAACATGTCCGATCTGGGGCAGAATAGGGGTAGTAACTGTAGTGGCGATAGTAGCCACAGCAATGGTAAATAGTAGCAGAAATTGCTGTAGTTTTGCTGTAGCTGTAGCTGCGACAATTGTGGTAGTAATAGTGCTAGCTTTATTAGTAGCTGGGCTTGAAACAGTAGCTACATCGTAACACAGACAGTTCTAACATCAGTTTTAGATGTATCAGTATCCATAACAGTGACAAAAGTACTGACAATAGTATCGGTTGTAGTTTAGCTGTAGCCAGAACAATGACAATAGTACTGGTAATGGTGTCTGTTGTAGTTTAGCAGTAGCCAGAACAATGACTGTAGCACTGATAATGGTGTCTGTTGTAGTTTAGCAGTAGCCAAAACAATGACTGTAGCACTGATAATGGTATCTGTTGTAGTTTAGCAGTAGCCAAAATAGTGACAACAGTACTGGTAATGGCATCTGTTGTAGTTTAGCAGTAGCCAGAACAGTGGCAATAGTACTGATGATGGCATCTGTTGTAGTTTAGCAGTAACCAGAACAGTGGCAATAGTACTGATGATGGCATCTGTTGTAGTTTAGCAGTAGCCAGAACAATGACTGTAGCACTGATAATGGTATCTGTTGTAGTTTAGCAGTAGCCAGAACAGTGACAATAGTACTGGTAATGGTATCTGTTGTAGTTTAGCAGTAGCCAGAACAGTGGCAATAGTACTGATGATGGCATCTGTTGTAGTTTAGCTGTAGCCAGAACAGTGACAATAGTACTGGTAATGGCATCTGTTGTAGTTTAGCAGTAGCCAGAACAATGACTGTAGCACTGATGATGGTATCTGTTGTAGTTTAGCAGAGGCAGAACAGTGGCAATAGTACTGATGATGGCATCTGTTGTAGTTTAGCAATAACCAGAACAGTGACAATAGTACTGGTAATGGCATCTGTTGTAGTTTAGCTGTAGCCAAAACAGTGACAATAGTACTGATGATGGCATCTGTTGTAGTTTAGCAGTAACCAGAACAGTGACAATAGTACTGGTAATGGCATCTGTTGTAGTTTAGCAGTAGCCAGAACAGTGGCAATAGTACTGATGATGGCATCTGTTGTAGTTTAGCAGTAGCCAGAACAGTGACTGTAGCACTGATAATGGTATCTGTTGTAGTTTAGCAGAGGCAGAACAGTGGCAATAGTACTGGTAATGGCATCTGTTGTAGTTTAACAATAGTCAAAACAGTGACAATAGTACTGGTAATGGCATCTGTTGTAGTTTAGCTGTAGCCAGAACAGTGGCAATAGTACTGATGATGGTATCTGTTGTAGTTGAGCAGTATCCAAAACAATGACTGTAGCACTGGTAATGGTATCTGTTGTAGTTTAGCTGTAGCCAGAACAGTGACAATAGTACTGGTAATGGCATCTGTTGTAGTTTAGCTGTAGCCAGAACAGTGGCAATAGTACTGATGATGGCATCTGTTTTAGTTTATCAGTAGCCAGAACAATGACAGTAGCACTGATAATGGTATCTGTTGTAGTTTAACAATAGTCAAAACAGTGACAATAGTACTGATGATGGCATCTGTTGTAGTTTAGCTGTAGCCAGAACATTGGCAATAGTACTGATGATGGTATCTGTTGTAGTTTAGCTGTAGCCAGAACAGTGAATGTGAGTGAATGTACTTTTACGCTGCTTCTAGCAATATCCCAATAGGATCAGAGAGGGGACACCAGAACTGGGTTTAACAGGCTACCCCACCAACCCAGTGAAAACAGTAATGATATTGACATCAGTAATAGCAGTTGCATAGTCAACGAAAGAAAAACCCAAAAAAGTGAAACAGAAATTATTTACTTGATAATTCTCGTAATTTCTGTCTCATGGATTGTTTATTCGATAATACTGGCACGAATCCACAGAACATAAATCAATTAAATGCAGGTTTAAAGAAAACATAGGAAGGTACCGTTGACCGAAAATATTGATACATCCTTCGTCTGTTATTCAGAATCATACTTATTAACGTTTCGTCTACAAACACATCAAATATTTATTCGTGGTCTGATTAAAACTGTGACAGAATATCATACAGACGTAACACATCGAATACAACTATACATAAAATCTGGAGGATCCATTGAAACATGGGGGAATCGACTGCTGGTTGGACCTTACAACCTTACTCCGGGACCTCCTAACAACACCGAGGGATGGAAAAAATGTCATTAATATTTCCTAGTTGCCAATCGTCCAAATGATATTGCATTGTATACTCATCGATTAACTGAAGTAAAGTTCATTTAAAAACGAAACTGTATCGATAAAGCTTATGAAATGTTATACCTAATTATATAGAACAGATTGGGAGATTTCTTAAGCACGCGAAGGACATGAAGGCTTAAGTATAATTGACAGATTTTGTATAGCAGCGTAAAAGAGGCAGACAATAAAACTGCTACCCATAACAGATGTTGATTGTTGTAAGTGTATATTTATTATTGACATAAGTTCCAAAGTGTGTTATAGTTCCGTGTCATATGTGCACAGGTCTCTACAGGATAATCCTTTAAGAGCGAGATCTGGAAATTTTAGCGTAATCGCAAAATAAGTGTAAGTTACGCGGGTAAAGGCGCGTGGCTAGCAGCAGGGGGTCTTGTTAGGTGCAAATTGCACCGGTTCTCATCTGGATCAGTCCTCAATTTACCCTTTATCTCTGTGTTACCGTTATACATATGATAAGCTTTGGAAGTTGTTCGTTCGCATTTCCCACCTGTGTGTTACCTGCTTAATGGCATACGGGGCACGCGTAATAGAACATGAGACGAGCGGGGTTAATCCTCAGGCGTAGGAAATGGCTGTCTTTTGTTGTACGCGTTCCCTATTGTACATCACGTTCGGTCACATTTGTTACCCTTCTATGTCATTATTTGCCACCTCTATCAAGGAACGCAGCCGTTGGTATACGGTATCTTTTTGATGATTGCACAGTTGGGTGAGCTAGGGCTGATGGCTCCCTCCCTTTCTGTTATGCATTGAAGCGCAGCAATTGAAATGACGGGCGCGATTGTTACCACCTGCTGAAAAACGGCTTTTGATACATCTTCAACGCCACAATTACATTTTCTGTATCCATTTGAAACTCTGAACCGTTACCCTGCACTGATCACAGGCCCACCATGGAAGCATCCATCTGATGACCTTGCATTTGGTCATCCTTCACTGATGATCAGACTACAGAGGCGAATAATGCAAGAACGTTCACATGAAAACACACTCAAATATTACCATTCTACAAATTTAAAAAAAATCATGTTTCATATGTTTTCGAATTAACATACTGGAAATACAAACGACAAAATCCTCTCCATATTCATAAGAAAATAGGGAAACAGTTGGAAAACAATCAACCTGTGTTTGAAATGTGGCCACGGGTGACGCAGATAATACTCACTTATTCACGGAAACCTATATAGTCACTATTACATAGTGAGTCATCACCACATGTTCATGGTGTAGAATTGAAAATCGACTCTGTTTTCAGAGATTTTCTTATGGACGCGGAAAGTGATTTATCACTCATATTTAGTAATCAAAATTCGATCCAAATACAATGATCGTTATATAAGTTTCATGCTTTACCGACTAAGTTTCGACTGGTGTCAGCTGTGAACTCAAGCCATGACAAATTAAGCTTTTACAGTGATTACGAAATATTTTACACAAAGTAAATGTAACGATTGTTGGTGTTACGTACTCCCATTTAATTAAACATGTTTTTGTATGTTTTGTCTGCTCTCGACCACTTTAATAGAACTACTGAAGCCAGGGAGACAGTGTCATTAATTTTAAAATCTAGAATCCATTAATGTTGTTTTTTTCGTTGCATGGTTACCTTTCTAAATTGCGTTCCAATGTTTATATGATGTGTCTGTAACTATCTGAATGAAAACGGAGTGCGTCCAACCAGGCATGACGACAATAGCCGTTATTCCGTAGGAGAAAAGGGAGTGGAGGGTGGCGATCGAAACGCTGGGGGGTAGGGGGCCAGTGCGATCTGATTAAAGATCTCTGAAGTTTCAAATTTGAGAAATTAATTAACCAAATCAAATTAATTATGAGGACACGACTTAGGGAACAGCAGTGAGTGTTAATCAGAGTCTGTAATTAGATCGGGGGAATGGCCATGTGAATTGTAACAGCAACAGGGGAGATTCATGATGATATTTTATTACTATAATTTGAAAACCATTAGTTCGTGCCGTTTGGACATATTTTAAAAACTAACATAGAAAAAAATGCTTTTCATAACAACGCCTTTTCCAGAGCAGTCTAAAGAGCATATTGTGTTTATGGATTACATTTTTGTAACTACTTAAAGAGCTTTTATCATGAAATGATACACATTTTAATTTCATGTTATATTTTTTACATGATTTTAAGCAATTTTACATTCCTTTTAAGCAATTGAAAAAATGCGTATATTTTCACGGTGTGGTGGATATTCATTGACAGCATAATTTAACAGTTATAAGGTTATTTTTAAGATTTATAGAATAGGAAATGAAAACCATCTACGCTGTCGGAGATTTTCTTGTCATTTCTGTTTGATGTAAGATTTGTTGACTCATTAATCGATCAGAATATCCACGAAGACGAAATAACTTTTATTCAAATTTATTCTGACAATGGCTGTGAGTGAGTGAGTGAGTGAGTAAGGGGGTGAGCGGGTGGATGCATGAGTGAGTGAGTGGATGGGTGTGGTGTGTTCGGCTATATCACGGCACTGATACAGATTACCCGTAGGGAATCGAACCCATGGTCTTAGTGAGACAAGCGAACGCGTCCACAACTGTTTTTGACAAAATGTCCAGAATCGAAAAGTAGTAGTAACTGACTTTCCTTAGCATGTGTTTGTCACGGGTCTTAGCGGCGGGGTCGTATTCCTTCACATTTCCATGTCATAAAATGACATTATCATTATGGCCGCATTCGTGTATGTACATTAAACTGGGTCGAGTTCTTAGATTATGGGGCAGTGGGTGCAGCCCAGTGGTTCAAACGTTGATGAAAAGATGAATGTATCTTACTCGACTGCACCTCCAACGTTGTCAGAGGCGCTGTCGTAGCCAAATGTTAATGCGCTCGCTCGTCATGCCGAAGTCCCGGGTTTGATTCCACACACTGGTGCAATGCGTGAAGACTATTGCAGAAATATTACTAAACGAGGCGTAAAACCCATCTCACTCACTCACTCTTTCAGTCTTAACATTACGGAAACTGTGCTAGTGACGCCCGTATTTTCGGGAAACAATGTATGCAGTAATTTTCTCGTTTATACCTGATGTGATTATAGTTTTAAAACGTACGGCCATCATAACGTAACAGTTGTCTATTACCACATATGTAGTCATGCTTACAGAATAATTTTCTTTCAGCGCATTGAGCATTCATAGAGTGTGGATATTTGCGCTTTATATGTGACATCACCATCATATATATATATATGGTTACCTTTCTACCATACATAATGGTTTCATATATAAAGTGCCTGCAATATGTGACACCCATCGTGAAACCAATCAGTAAAACCTTATGCATCATCTACAGATTGTCTATACACATATTGTGTGGATGGGAATGTCTGTGTTCGGCGTGACGAGAAAACACGGCAACCATTTATACGAAAATCATATATCATGTATTATTAAGAATACATATTTGTTATTCCTAATGTATGACTCTGACAATAACATACGAGTAATAATTTCATTATCGTATAGTGTCATTGTTACAATAATTAATACTTAAGACATAATTTTACTCATTAAAGGAGACGTATAAACCGTATCGGAATATAACGTTTATATTCATCATGTATGACGCTAAATGTCTTGCAGTCATTGAGGACATTAACGGTTAATAACAAGTTGGCTCTTGAGTCTATGTACACACACTGAAGTGGTCCCATATTTGGGTATTCGTTGAATCGTGGAAGCAAGTTTGGCATATTGCATGAATAATACAAGTCATTATAATATAAACCGCATTAATGTCTGCGTTTATTCCACCAGACAAATTACCATTTTCGTTGTGCCACCTCAGATTTCCATAGTTTTACGAGAGCAACTGCTACTTAATATATTTTGATACTTAGTGAAATGTAATGAATGTGAGATATAAGCTGCCGGTTATGGAAAGTATTCTCTAGACTATGGCTATAAATGAAACAAACAAGTAATCGTTATTCTACCCGTGAAGGTCTGGGTTAGAATTTGGTCTACAGAAACTGATGCTTGCCATAAGAGGCGACTAACGGGATCAGATAGTCAGGTACGCTAACTTGCTTGGCACATGTCATCGTATCCCAATTGCGTAGGCCTATGCATCTGATGTCGGTCACTAGACTGTCTCGATTATTTACAGGAAGCCTTATAGCTGGAACAAACTTCTAAACAACAGACAACAATAGTCATTTGATGATGATTTACTTAATGGCATCACTGTTGCATTTAACACGTTTAGATAACGTTTATAACTGATTGGTCCAATATGATTTTCTATCGTCTACACTTTCTTTTCACAGTCAGTTTCGTATTGTTCGATATCAACAATTGGCAATGTTATTCTTTAAGTCTTTCTGCTCAGTGTTTGTTTGGTTTTTAAAGCCGCTCTCACCACCATTCCTGCTATATATCAGTGGTAGATAAAAGAATGTAGACCAGACAATCCAGTGACTGACATCACGAGCATCGATATAAGAGCTTGTATCAAACATTCAGCATGTCTGATTCCGCGATCCCGTTGGTCTCATCTTCGGAAAAGTGTGCGTTGCTGAAGACCAATTCTAACCCGGATCTTCACAGAGAGACAAGCATAGGTTGCTGAAGACCAATTCTAACTCGGATCTTCCATCGTCTCAGAATAGTTGTTATGCGGTTTGGGTAAAGCCGGCATCGCACTCCGATACAGACGTTAGATTGTACGTTCCTAGTTGTAGTCCAAGGTCCCGCTGCACAAAGCGATCTTAGCTAAAAGATTATCCTAACTGCCATATTATAACATTCCTAGGCCGTAGAGCTAAGATCGCTTTGTGCAAACGGTCCCGTTGGGGTTGTTCATGATATAATGTGATGTGACAAAAGAGACCATTCCCAGGTCCTAACGTATTTGCTAAAATCTCCGACAGGAACCTCAGATACGGAACACGTGTCCAGAACGTGCGGCTGGTGGAGATGCTGTTGTCGATTTTTGCGGATGCCTATGTGATTACGGTTACGGGTAAAAAGTACGGATCTGTGTAATTCCTGTAAATGATTCAACAATACACAAGATACCTGGCGGCGGTCTGTAAATAATGAACATGCCAATCCAGTGATTGACACCATGAGCATCGATCAAAGCAATTAGGATACAACTGCTACCAAGTCACACTATGTAGAACCGCCGAGATGTAACGACAATATTGCACATGTCGGCTTTACAAATTATCAACACTCAAACGATTTGTTATTGGC
Source organism: Haliotis asinina (assembly GCF_037392515.1). NCBI lineage: Eukaryota > Metazoa > Mollusca > Gastropoda > Lepetellida > Haliotidae > Haliotis > Haliotis asinina. Next base: position 48,843,264 of record NC_090281.1, read on the forward strand.
CCTGGGCTTCTTTATCAAATTTATTATAACAATAAACAATAATAATCATTAAAATCAAATAACACACATCAGTAATCAAATACGATTGGACACGAGCTGAGCACGTCCCTTCCGTTTCTTTCACAAAACACCGACAGTTGTATTTACAGTTAATAACGGCACAACGTCGATAAATATAACAAGTCCAAAAGCAATGAACATCGAGCGGTGAAATGAACAAGGTCTGATGTCAATCATTCAACCATTCAGGCGGGTCTCGGACATCGGACAACACATCTGTCAATTGCAGTTCGTGCAATAAACATAATCAATTACCTGCTAGCTCAGGTAAACTAGTTTTGTTACAAAGGCAGTTTGATCATCGCCTCGCGACACGACAGAGTAGAGCATCACCTAGAACAGACCTTTAATTGGGGCTATTATCGAACTTTATATCTTAATGTGTTGAACTTGGCGTTAGAGGCAAGGTTGGGCACAGCTTGATGCTTTGTACGTCGGGGTCGACGTTTTCCGTTAACTGTGTGGAGATTTCCAAATTATCCACTAATCACCAATAACGCTATGAAATCATTTTCAGAATATGGTTTCTGTGTCTCCATTTACTAATCAATAACATAGTTACCTTTCGTTTAACCTGTCCCGTTAATTAACATATGTCAAGATCACATTATTATCCCCCTCTCTCATTGTCTACTTTCATAAAGGGTTTCATTAAGTGTTAAATGAGTCTATCTGACAAATCGGGTGAATGTAACATTATACTAAATAGTTAAGACTTAAAAAACGTATGTTCTACATACACGCTGTAGAAAAATACTGTCATTTTGGTATTTACACGGGGTATTGCATAACGGTTTATTCCACGTGTTGGGCGTTTGGACCTTGAGAGGTGAGTGGGGTGAGGTGAGTCAAGGGGGGCACTACACCACGGAAACGATGTTCTTGCGCTTGTACGACGTATGTGCATGCGTCCGTAAGTGTGTGACTGGTTGTGTGACAGGCTACCTTTACTAGTTCTAACCTATCCGTTATTTTATCATGCTTACGCACTAACAAACCTTCTCGAAATGTCGCGTTTAACACACACAGAATCAGCATCTTGACAGCCAGCAGACAAATAAAAAATTTTGTCGTGTCAGTACAAAAAGGCAAGGTAAGAACAAGTACCATCTTTTGGCATTTGTCTTTTGACATCCTCTAGACCAAGGAGACGTTCCCATTGAACCTTGCAATTTACTTACTAATTTATACCAGCGAGAAATCTCAGAATATTAAAATAATAATGATCAACGTGTCGGCCATTTCGATACTAAAAGTGAAATCGATTTGTTTCAACTGTGGTGATGTTTAGATTGAGTAAGGGGGTTTAGTTTTAAGCCGCTTTTAGCAATATGGCAACAATATCACAACAGGGAACATCAGAAATGGTTTAATACATTGTACCCATGTATGGTAGCAAACCCGTGTCTTTAGCGTCAAGAAAAACGTTTTAAGCACTAGTCTACCCCTCCATCCCACAGTGCTGTTTAGAGGTCAGTGCTAACTAAAATATACCAACTTATTTTGGCCGGTATATAACATCGTATCTTGACGTATATAGACAATGATCACAGCTTTTCGTGGGAGTGAATTCAGTTAAGGTGTATTACTGAGGATAGTTTACATCATATAAGGTGGCATATTTAGTTACCTTTTTGTGTGTCATTTTTTCATTTGATGGTTATTATCAGACAAATAAATGAAAAAAAAACATGAAAAATGATCAAATAAATTATGCTCATGAAAGCTACTTTTACATTAGGTTATCCTTGAAAACCTGGCTCATTGCCAGTGCGTGTGACTTGTCCTCGAACTTCGCACACTTAATGTTTTCGTTTCATACGCGTTGAATACGCTTTGATCTGATAATAATTAGATACTTTATGAATATGATTGACTTTGATGTTTAATGCTTTGACGTGATAATGCTTACATACTTTATGAATATGGTTGACTTATAAGTTATATCCATTGACTTGATAATGCTTACATACTTTATGGAAAATGATTCACGAATATGCTTTGACTTGATAATGTTAACATACTTTAGAAATATGGTTGGCAAATATGCATTGACTTGATAATGTTAACATACTTTAGATATATGGTTGGCAAACATGCATTGACTTGATAATGTTAACATACTTTAGATATATGGTTGGCAAATATGCATTGACTTGATAAAGTTAACATACTTTAGATATATGGTTGGCAAATATCCATTGACTTGATAAAGTTTACACGTAATGTTCCAACCGTTGTAAAATCAAACTCACTCACTCACTTTACTCGTCAGTAAGAATTAGCAGCGTGACTATGCAATGCCGATATACAATACCACACCAGTATATACTTTCTGTACAACATGTGATCATAATAACTCCAATCTAAATATGCATCTACGAAATGATGCTGAAACAATATTTTGTTATTGCACTGCATCTGAAGCACAGGGTCACATGCAGCTGAAACTTGATTTCAGCCTCTACGTCGAACGTGTGAATAATTGAAAACGTTTAAATAGCAAACATTCTCGTTAGTAAAGATTCATCATTAAACCTTCACTCCATACATGGGTTTCTGGTCCCAGGTCGACAGAGGGCGATATTCGACTATTCAGGGATCGAAGAGTATATATGACGAATTAATCTGGTTGCCCAGAAAGTTATGGTCAATAGTCACCACGACTAGATGACAAAGTTTTGTGATACCATTTCACAAAAAACATTGAATCAGTTTAAACAATTTACGGAGTTTTTTTCTTCTTTTTTTTTGTGACAAGAGCTCACTATACAGATTTTATGCTTCGTTTGAAATATGTTGTTGCAATATATATAATATGTGTTGTTGTAATATATAAAATATGTGTTGTTGTAATATATAAAATATACGTTGTTGTAATGTATAAAATATGTGTTGTAATATATAAAATATACGTTGTTGTAATGTATAAAATATGTGTTGTAATATATGCATATAATACAATGATAAATTATTGATTATACGTGATATTACGTATCGTATATATCAGTCACGCAAAGAGACAGACAGACAGACAGACAGACAGACAGACAGAAAGAAGATTTTATTGTTATGAATGACCGAGAGGTCAACAGTACATTGACATTTATAATAGTATGAAAGTCCGGAGCGCCTTGGCATTGGTTTACACAAGAAATGAAGGCATTACGTTTGTACAATGAGCTAAATAAACTAACGTATTTGTTGATTTTGAATTCAAAAGAGTTATAAACTTGAGGATTAGGATTGGTATAATAATGATATGTAGATATTTTTTACAATGGACATATATAATCGACATTCTAGTAATACATGATATTCATTTTCTAGCTTATTGTGAGAATGTGGACACATGTCAATCTGCAATTTTTGATCTCCTGTATAATTGTACGTTAAATTCAGCAGCACCACGTCGAAATTTCGTCATGTCGTGTCAAGAAATAGACATTTTAACAATGCTACATGTTTTTAAGGGAACAGAGTACGGTACAGGAAATAAATTCTCAACTGATCTGAACATTTCAATATTTCAAATGCGATGCCAAAAGTCAGAAACAGATGATTCCGCCATCACACGATACTTACTGTAAACAATCTGCTATGGTATGACAGTAGTCACTACTGTGTGAGGGAATCGTGTTGTACGCCGTTTTTAACAATATTCGACGCTTCGACCACTATGCTACCCCACCGACCCATGGGCATTACAGATCAACTATGGTATCAGGAAAGAATTGGTTATTCCTTTTCTCGAAATACCTGCTTGCCCTACCGCCCGGGACGGCTTATTTTCAATACGGACTGCCAGATTCTCAAATTCATCTGCACGACGGTCGGACGTGTATATGCAGATATTCCTCATATTTCAGGATAATACATCATTTGTATTCACTCCTGAATATAAACGATGAAAAGTGAAATAAACAGTCATTTTTTTCTTGTACTGGTATTAGGGTATTTTTCAGTATTTTACAATTTTTAATTTATTCATTCTAAGTAAATTAGTATTTTTGTGGACAGGGCGGGCAAGTTTTATATCCATCCAGCCATGTGGTCTTGCTGAAATTATGTGAGTTTCATACCCTGTTTTCAGCAGAGACATGTAAGGGGATTTGTAGCCTCTATTTTAGTGCAAGCTGCCCCTGATGATTGTATGAAAGTTTCAGAATATATATTGCAACCATAATTCATGGTGTGTTTCAGGATTCACGGAATCAGTTGGCTTTTGCGTTAGATTTTAGAGGAATAAAAACATTTTGCTACATTTAGCTACTAACATACATACTTTTCCTTAAAATGGACGTTGAAATGTCCGTTGCCAATATACCCCATAGCTGTTGTAAACGGAAAAACACCCAGTCAAAACAAATCTATAATATCTAATGGAAAATTTACCCGTTTTCCAATCACAGGAAAGTAAAATATTTCATCTCCCCAATTAACATTCACCCTTATCCTGATTAGTTCTATGTTACAACTGCTCGATTTCAGAAGTAAAAGACTCTAGTTGACTTTTCTTTCAAACATAATATCTGCCAAATTCTCTCCTAAGCGGGCATGTGATCCTTCAGTCACTGAGTGCAATATGGAAGGGGTGCGCCTTGCTGGGGCCAAGGAGGATATTTCAAGGGCTTTGTATAAAAGGTGATAAGTTATGAAAAGCTAGCATATGTCACGCAGTGCCCCCAAACAAAAACCGACATTAGCTCACCGAATCTTTTCCTTTGTTCTCCTTAATAATAGTCAAGAACGAGTCTCACGGAATTTGACCCTACTCAGCTACCTGTTACTATGGGCACGCTTTGGCACGTGCCGAAACAAGGTATTAAAAGGAGAGAGGGGGTGCATCTGGCAGCCGGGCCGCGTGGTAGGCGCTAAGAGCAACCGAATCGCAACAAAGGTTCTATTGTGGTAAGTTACAGCGCAAAGGTCCGGGCGTCAGTCAGTCATACACATGGTGTGTTATAGCGGCATGTTGCGGACGGTCAGCTGATTCACCTAATTGGTAGGGGTAGGGATGTGAAGTCGGGGGGTAGCGAATTTGTCAACACATACAGATTAATCTTGAAACGAAAAACTTAAAAAATTAACCTAACAATACATATTTTACAACGTGTCACAGATAATAAGTTTGCACCATCTAGTAAACAAAGGACGGTGATGAACTCAAACGTTAAAATTTGTTTGTTAACTTGAGTGAGAGATGTGTGAAAAGACCGTGACGAAGCCATTTGCCATATTTCAAAGAGCGAATGTACAAAAACTATTTCAAAGACATCACTTTTTCCAATACATTAATTCTAAATTTAATTAGCATTTTATGGTAAAAGGTGTCTATTTGAATATATTCTCAGAATCATGACCTCCTGTGTGGAAGGAATCTATTATTATGATGTTTCAAAACGCCGCATTCCCGGCAGCCTATCTATTAAGTGGTGCTACAATGGCTGGCGAGCCTCCTTGAGGGGCTTTGAGACAAGAGTAATTTAGGAATACTGTAATATAAATTGCAGCATATCTAGAAAGTTTATCAGGATACTATTTTTTCTTTACTTATTTTTACATAATTCAGAATTAACAAAGAACATAAACATATCGGGCACGCTCAAAAGTAGCGTGTATGGATTTAACTATGCCCCGGTATAACCCTACACACGTAATATACGCACTTAGCATTTACCAGTGGTTATAAGATATTAAGCTTTGGATTTTACAGTCAATGCTTTAAAAAGGGACACTACAAATGCAGGAGGTACAAAATGCTGTATTTGTGTCCAAATGCATGTGCATCATGTGTGCATATGTAGCGACTGTGTGCATGTACATCAATGACTGATGGAATCTTGTCTCAGGAAAACCAGTTTCATCAAATATTTATTGTAAGCATTCTCGCGGGCCATTATTGTTATCCCAAATTATATGCCATTTAATGAGCATATAGCTTTAGGAAAATAATGGCTATGAAAGAAATGGTAATAATAAACTTAAATTCTATACCCATATGAACGCACTTTTGACCCGATTCATTTAACATTTGGCAGATACGGCGAATACTCGAGAGTAATATTGTTCATAAATATACATAGCATTTATGTAATTGATTGAGTGAGTTGGGTTTTATGCCGCGTCTAGCAATATTTCAGCAATATCACTGCGGGGGACATCAGACACTGAACCCATGACGGAAATCGATCCCGGACCTTCAACGTCACGAGCGAACGTTTTCACCACCGCCCTTTATGTAAATGAAGGACATAGTGGACAGGTATGCCCTACAAATAGATATCAATCTATTTTTTTAAAGGAATCATGAATATGATGTATTGTAAAGGGTCCCAAGGAGGTATTTACATATGAATCTGCTGTTTAATTTTGTAAAAAAATATTTGTGTTTGTGTAACAGAGCTACAAACATTTAACCCTTACCCTGGAGAACCGGAGGTATATTCTGTAGTATACGTTGGAAACACTGTATAGTATACGAAGAATTTAATATATTCTATCTTATTTTAAAAAAACCCAACATTTTATTTCATTTTATTTTCGTTTATTTTTTATATTTTTTTTATATTATTTTATCCTTTGCCGAAAATATGGCTATCGCCAAGGTGGACGGTGTGAGTTTCACCGCAAAACATCAGTGAGGGCACTCCCAACAGGTGGGTCACGAGAACCAGCTACCGCCAGTCTCAATAATTAATGAATCCCCAGTCTCCCGCGCATCACCACACCCAACCTTTGCTACCCCCTATGCCCCCATCGCCTCACCAATCCGTTGGACTGCTGTCCCTGTCGATGTGTATGTAGGGGAACACAATAGCGTCTTTCGCGTTTGCACAGCGACTATAGCATAGATGAATGCGTTTCCTTCTTGCAAGCTGTGATGATTTCTATTTGATGATGAAGGCATCCTGTTCGTGCGTTATTTTTACTTTATTAATTATTAACTTATGCAGTTTTAGATATGGGAAACTGTTTTCAAACTTCAGTAGGATGTATTAGTAACATATTTCTTTGCGTTAAATGGTGATATTTACATTGATTATTCATGAATACTGTGATCAAAGTAAACATTAGACTCTTGATTTAACATTGGTCTTTTCTTATAATTGAAAAATCTGCATTCTGCATGTACGATTAAGACGTCCTAGTTAATCACTTAAATTTCACTATCATGGATTTTTCAAATTTTAAAATCGTTGTGCACTTTCAAATTTGATTTAAATTTGGTTCTTGCATACTTTGACATAAAAATAATAAAACAGATCTTCTGTATTCACTCTTCAAAATAGTGTATTAAGATAATTCAACTACGAGATTCAGTTTAACACTGACAACACACGTTACATACTTGTGTATTTATAAACATACTTAAAAATGAGTCTTTCAGTATGAAAGTCAATTGCGCTCCTGGTAATATTGAAAAAAAAATCGGTTTTAAAAACAAAAAAAAATATCAAGAAAATGCTTGTAAAAATAGTACTACAGACTGTTCGCAAAAACGACATCAACTGTCAGAAAAATACATTTCAGCAAGATAGTTTAATTATTATGCATTTAAACTCATGGTTAAATTATGGCCCCATCCCACACCCGAGTGTGTCATGGTGGGGTCCCGAGCTGAGTTTCGACATTGGCAAATGTTCATGTATCATCTTCCGCTATATCAAATAAAACGACGCAGGACTTCACAGTGGGGTAGCTACCATTATGAAAAAAAAGCCCGGGCTTACACGTAATTATTGCTAAAAGGGTTTGGTCAGCCACCAATACTATCTAACTATAAAGCTTTGCAACCTATCTGGCTTCCACGACAAAACTGGCTTGGTACGCGCCAGCTTGAAGATCTCTGTATATCCCCGGCAAACTGTATACAACACCAGCTATGGGCATTCTGTAAACCCATGTTGATACGGTGTCAGAGCTCTCCAGAAACCTAGACTAACGCTTAGTTCCTGAATATATATAATGTGATAGAAACAAATAATTTCGTTTATGCTGAAAAGGAGCTCCAGTGAGAAGGAAGATTCATAAGCTGCGGATTAAATACTTCCTCCATGCAGGTCTTGGCATTACGGAGGGTACTGGACGGAATGGAAAACAATGCGGATGAGATGAGAAATTCAGAGACTTGCTTCATTTTGGGCTTTTAGAATTGCGGAAAGGGTTGTGCGGTTCAGGGACTCTGGGAATGACTACCAAAAATCCCGCCTTCATGTGCCATTGTTTGAACCTTTGACAAATACAACGAATAGGCTTCGTTGACGAAGTAATGGTAAATTACCTAGAAAGCCCCTTGCTGACATAGTCGGCAATATACAGAACGCTGCTTTCAGCTGGGTAGGGGCAAGGGTGTGGCATGCTTTCAGTCATTGTTCACATAAAGGGTGGTTACACAAGTGTATGTTCTCTGCTATATCTTTTTCATCATATTTTTCTCTCGTTTCTGGTCTTTTAGTATGTCCCTGTTTCTTCCGTCTGTTACTCTGTCCACTCTTGTCTCCATATATATGTTGCGTTCATACGTGTCTTTCTTTTTGTTTGTTTTGCATTTGTGTGTGAGAGTGCGCGCGCGTGTGTGAGTGCAAGTGTTTATTTCTTGCAACGTGTTCTAATCGGAGGTTGGCACTGTGTGAAAACGGTTAAAGTGTAAAGCTCAAATTCTTAATAAGGGAATGTCAATCTGTTTAGATTTACAACTGCTGTATCATTAAAATATGTTTATGCATCTGGGAAAGCAACTTCTCTATCACAGTACAGTCCGGCCATGGCCTTACGATTGCTTTTGGGAACGGCCGCATAACAAGATGTCCGTATTCACAAGGTTCGTCTTTTCGAGATGTTGCGGTACTGTTACATTTTCGCAGTAAGTGCGCATGTTGGCCATCAGGTAAAATGCGATGCAATAGTACTTTACACGCTAAGATAATGTTACCATATCGTGTACAAGTACGATGCTTGGTACCTGAGACTGTACAACAATCAAACCATTAGTACTGTGCCTCACATCGTCAATCGGCGATCAATCCAAGAACAATGGCGGTCTTCAATTTCGCCCAGCACTTCGTGTCAGCGTCACTTGAGTGACGGGATTAATATTTAATACCTCAAGTATTTGAAAACTGATTTCTTTGTAATAGCCCCTTGCTGTGCACGATTGCCTACGATGGGACGGAGATAGTTTTATTACCTCTGAGTCATGTTACATTGCTCAGGGAATAGACTGAAATAAAGCCATTTCAGGATATGTCCTTGTGAAACGTTACAAAAGTGAAGGGAAGAAATGCTGTTTACTGTCTTGGTTAGTTTTAAAACATAGACAATGATTCTGTAAGTCAGGTACACGTTGTAAAAACAGGGACGGTAACAAAAGTGTAGTGTTTCCTCAGGCACACAACTGACATACAGATAGACGAGTGACGAACAGAAGCATGGGTTACATACAGAATCACCACTGACATACAGAAAGCGAGTGGCGAACAGAACCATGGTTAAATGCAGTCGTCATCGACATGGAGATAGGCGAGTGACGAACAGAACCATGGGTTACATACAGAATCACCACTGACATACAGAAAGCGAGTGACGAACAGAACCATGGGCTACATGCAAAATCACCACTGACATACAGAAAGTGAGTGAGCGAGCATGGGTGTACGCCACTTTTATCAATATTCCAGCAATATCACAGCGGTGCCAACCAGGCTTCACGCATTTGTTCACACACGAGGAATCGGACCGGGTGTTACCAACAGGCTACCCCACCGACCGACATACAGAAAAGTTATTGTCATACAATATCGCGATTTACACACAGACGCACGATTATACAGAAATATAGAAGTCGAATGACGGACAAAAAAAACCGGCTGACAGACAGAAACCTGAATGACTCACAGAAACACACCTGACACACACAAGTATGATTAACATTCGATTGTATGCCGGCATCCAGGACTACGGCCAATTAACGCAAATGCATAATTGACATAAACGTGTACTGCTAACATACAGAAGCACTGTGGACATACATGTTTACGACACAAGTAACATACAGAAGCACTGTGGACATGCATCTTTACGACAGAAGGAACATACAGAAGAAGGATTGACACAGAAGCACGATCGACACGATTAGTATTACAGTAGAAAATGATATGATTACAACACGACAAAAGCGTAAGATCCTGATGTTTGTAGACAATTGTTCTACCCACCCTGTCGTGAAACACCTCACACACGTCAAACTGATCTTCCTTCCACCAAACTATACGTGTAAAATTCAACCCATTGACCAGGGCATCATCGCTAACCTGAAACAACTGCACAATGGCCTGGTAAGGAGGAGATTGCTGACTGTCTATTATCTGACGGCGGTCAAATGTGAATAACGAACAACGGATATAACGAACTAAATTTCTTAGTCCCTTGGAGTTCGTTTTATCCATGTTCTAATGTATTTGTCTTGAATAATTATGAAACAAACCAACAATCAGCAAGTACTCGTTAGTGCATTTAGCCTTATTTCTCGAAGCGTTCGTATCGTTAATAATTCTTAACTTAGATCGTAACCAGTGCGTCAAGAATGGGCATAGGTCGTTCTTACTTTTGATCATTGGGATTTTTGGTCAGTGTTTTTGGTTTTGTATATGTGTATGTTTCACTTTATGTATTTCACTTTTTATTTCTGTCAGTACATATCTATTTCTCTTTATGAGAAACGGGGTCGGGGGTAGTCTAGTGGTTAAGCGTTCGCGTGTCAGTGCGAAGATCTGGGTTCGATTACCCATATGGTTACAATGTGTGAAACCCAATTTATAGTGTCCCCCGACGTGACATTGCTGGAATATTCCTAAGAGTGAACTAAAACCACGCTCACTAATTCACTTAATGTGTTTATTTCTCTTCGTTTTCAGTCTATTTCTACCACTGTTATGTTGGTACTCGTTTGTTTCTGAGTTGTGAAAACAACTGTCAACATAACATGTAATATACTCTTTAAAACGTAGGGGAACCTGAACTTTCAATTTGGATAGGAAGTGTAAACCTTTACAAACGTTTCAAGGACAGACATCTTATGAACGCACCACCATTTGCCTCTATTACCACCCCTAAACACAACGCATGAGATGCACGTGCACAAAGCAGCAGCCCCACACACGGGCGTGGGGTCCCATTCTTGATTTTGACGTTTTTTCAAGAGGGTCGAGAAATCACTTAGAACATTAATTTTGACGCTCATCTTACATCACACATGTGTTTGTGTTTGTTCCTAGTCGTTTGTTCTAAAATGAAAATCGTATACATGCAAATTACATGCCATACGCCAATCATCTTTCAAAAGCGACTACATTCCAAATAACAATCGTTGTAAGGAATTCCAAATGATGATGCACTCTCAAAACATTCGATAATATCATATCAACATTGATTGACTCCGATAATCTCCTAAATATTTTTAATCGTAAATGAAAAAAACATGAAGTTTGCCTACTTTATTTCAAGAATATATACCACACACGAAAGTTTTCTAGCTCAATAACAAGTTTACAGCAAATGCAAAAATTATGTTGCACAGGAACATATCGGGTGTCAAATATTGCTACAGCGTATGCATAACTTTGTTAAAAATTAATAAATAAATAAAGTCATGCATCAGCAATGCATCCATTGTTCCATAAATTTGTTTACATTTTTGAAAATACATTGAATTAAATATGAAATACCTCTTCATTACAGTATCGAGATATTGACAGTGGGATGCAGATATTAATATGTATGTTTCAAACATATAGATTTAGAGCATGCTTATTGCAAACATGTTTCATAAACAATGTGTGTTGACTATGAATAATGAGCTATCACATTATGTGATATATCATTCTGCAAAACACATCAAGACGTATTCTATAAAATCTCTTGTTTATTAACTGACCAAACATGCGTGATTTTCTAAGACATTCCATGTCACTCTAGCTATAATTAGCATACAGCCATTTCTATAATCGGTATTAAAAGTCAGTCAGTCCCATAAGAATGTGGCGATATATCACTGTCAAATAGTGGTATCAGGCGCGAGAGAAAAGGTGGGCGTTCCCTGCCCCCTAGAGGGACACCAGGCACCAACACATGCTCAGGCAAGTCAAATGTTAATCTTAAAAAATCCGGGAACATACAGTACAAGTAAAAATTGGCATTGCATCGAACTTGAAAGTGAAAAGATGTGCTGAATTTTGCGATTGGATGAATGATGATCAAAGATCATAACATAAGTCGATTTTTAAAAAAAAAATAAATAAATAAATATTTACCACAGCCAGTGCTTCTGAGCAACCATATTAACCATAGGTGCACACAAACAGGCTCTAAGGTCTTACTCTGCCCTCAAACTACTAGCAGAATAAAAAGCGGCCACTTGACAAAAGGCCGAATTTCTAATTCCTTTTTACATACAGTTGTCCTGTTTGTGTTTTAAAACATTTCTCCATATGAGCAATGCTCCTTTAAAGGCACAATGATACGGTAAAGTTAAGATTCCCCGCTCTGTACCCAACAAGGCTCGTTCTCTCCGCACTGCACGTTCTGTGCGTGCATCACGTGCTTGTAGCTCGCGTGCAACAGACGATGCCTCAGTTCGAGGAAGATGAAGTTAGCGCCGAGCCTTGCCCTTGTCTCAAATTAGCCTGGAGAGACGAAGATTGATTTAGTTCTGTAATAAGACAGTGGTCCTTATTGCTTGATTACACCGTGCATGAGGCGGAATTTAATCAACGGAGAATGGGAGGCAGGATTTGCGAGTTTGGCGAAGCATGCGATTGAAGCGTTATGGCCCCCTGAGCTTGCGATATTAGCACGTTGCTTGCACGATATCGCCGACGAGGAGTCGACACGCGACCTGAACGAGACTGGGGGTACGCCAATAATTAGAGGGGGTAGCGAATAAGGGGCGATTGGATACAGGTATCAAGAAGACGATGGAGTCAGTTTTGCACGTATCGTGTTTGAGAGGCTCTTTGATACGTTAAAATGGTCGAGCATCGGATTCAAGCGACCGATCCTTATGAAATTCGGAATCGAACAATTCAAACATTTTAGTTTTCGACGCACTTCGAAGCAAATGATATGTTCGCAACATTAGGAAAGTATGTTTCCTATGTTCACGCTTGAATATGGGACCATGGGGTAGCCAAGTGGTTAAAGCGTTCATTCGACATGCCGACGACCTGGGTTCGATTCCTCACATGCGTACATTGTGCATATTTCTTGTGTCCCCCGCCGTGATATTGCAGAAATATTGCTAAAAGCGGCACAAAGCCAAACTCACTCACTTGACTATATACTGAGGGACAAAAGGAGGTACACAAGTAGTTAATGGTAACTAAAAGGGACGAAAATAGGACATGGTTATCTGCTGGTCATGTGTTTGATACGGGTAGTGTGGCTGTTTCGGACCCGAATTTCGACGAATTATTTCACACAGTTACGTGTTCGAAACATTTATAATTAATCACATCCAGTTTTGAAGTGAGCACGTTCGTAGCTCTGTCAGTATATTTGTGTTCCTGTATCGTGATTATAGTAAACAGAATGAAATGCATTTCATCCATTCAAAAATTAAACTCACACGATTAATTAAGGATTATTTTTATCAAGTTTTAATGTGATGAAAAAAACGATGCTTCATTCAAACAACTTGCACAACACAGTTACTTTCACACAGACACGAATCGCAGCACCATCATCACAAGAACAGAGACTTCAGTTCTCCATCAATTATTTTATATCCAGTCTATGATTAACACATGACTTGAATATTTGATAGCAATATATTTTACGGGACCAAAACATAACCATTTAACTGTATCGGCACAGAACGTGGCGTTACCCAAGGGGCGCATATATCTCTTTGTGTATTTAAATGTTTAATACATAGTCTTTCATTCAAGTCACGAGAATGATATTTTCTTCCAAACGAAGTTCTTCCACCAAGAGATATTACCATGCATGTTTCCGTGGGAATATCACTTCCAGGTGTTTACAAGAATTGATGACTACCACTATAAGACTGCATCAGAGTGTTATGTCTGTAAACAGCCCGGTTCCACCGTAGTTTCTGTAAGATATGAGCTTCATCTTTAATTTCATCATTTGTAATGTCAGTATCATACTTCCAGAACTGTTTGGTTGAAATATTTTAAACAATATATTTTGCACAAACAAGTTTTCAAAAACGAAAATATTGTAAAATAATTGTTTTCTTTTGATATACTCACAGCGTATGCTGCCAACGTACATATAGGAAGATGTAGGTTTGCCTTCATTGCTTTTTGTGTTTTTCCTTATCTGATTCCATACATACGAGGGTTGCCTTAACAACAGATACGATACGTATCCAAAGTGACAATCGATACTTCTTGATCAACAGAGCTGCCGTTGTACAGTTAGTGAAATGAAACACAACATGGAATCAGATCAAATCACCGAGGGGTTTTAGGCCAAACGAGTGACTGTTCATTTGATCAGAAACTCACAGTACTCGCCAACATGGACGTGAATAATACGAATCATCAGTTAGACATTCACAAGGGCGGCTGCTTGGTAACATATAATAAAACAAAACACTTAAAAGCGGATTTCATTGAAATTCAACATATATTGTAAGATGGCTGTTTACATAAATTTCAGTTAACATAAAGATTAACATCCCAATCTTAACGCCCAGGTGTTTAATACCGTCGACTATCACTTACTCACTTACAATATATTCCCTAATCATTGTACTTTTGAGTTGAATTTATTTCTAATGTATTCTATGGGGATCAGGGAACTCCACTAGTCAAGCCATACTAATCCTACTGCTTTAGGTGTAATTCAATGTCCAAAATTACTCCATCAGTGTTTCTTAAAGCTAGAGCTATTTCTCATATTTGTATTGCATTTCGATTGGTTTTAGTTTTGAAAATATTTTGTCAAGGAGGGGTTAAAAAGAATGTATATAATACGAATTATTTTCAAGAAATTTAGTGATCAGTACTATTTCCCTGTTGTTGCCGATTCCCTTAACAACGGTAACTGGACATTTACTCGCTCACTGAAAGTGAACGAAGAAGCTTGAGATATTTTCGATACACAAATACAAAACATAGACGGTTTTAATATTATCCGAGGTATTCTGTAATCTGTCTGACAAGTAGCGCTTTAGAAACCAAAGATACCAACATAATTAAAATTGTCAAGACGCCTTTGTGCAAATTGCAGTCAGATTGGTTCAGGGCATGTCGAAATCTGAAGAATGAAAATAACTGTCGTATTTAACGCCTGTGGTAATCGCGGATTTATTATTTACAATATCGTAAGCCATCATTCGCAATGAATCAACACACTATTAATATTTCAATCCAAAACACTACACGACTACATACAGACGCTGGTGTACGGCAGGGATCTGGCGTGGCTGCTTGTTGCTTCATACAGACTGGAGATTATCATTGGACCGCCTATGCGTCTTAAGCATCCCCACGACCATATTTGTTACAACAATGAACAAACCAGACTGTAGTGATGTTTTCACGTTAATGTAATTAGTATTTTTCCTGTCATAATTAGTAATCGTGGTTAACCTATCCCGCTTCCGTAATAATAATGGCTACTACTGCTGCTGCTGCCGCCCCGCCCCGCCCCACGACGACGACGACGACGACGACGACGACGACGACTACTACTACTACTACTACTACTACTACTACTACTACTAAAGAGGCACATTTCCAGTTTCATCGGAATGCTCAATACCATGTTTACGTCAGTCTTAGAGGACTATGTATTTGAACAAGCGGTTATGACAAAGGGGCGCTATTTATATGACATTTCGCATATTGACAATAAATTTATACATTTCGTCATGGCGTAACCAGTTAATAGTTGAGCCGAAGTGTCCTGCACACAGCAAAGTAATAAAAACATCTATCGTCAAGTTTGGATACACATATTGCACACATCAAAGAAGGCGTTTTAAAAACTTCAATGTAATGTCTTTACAAATAGGATGAAATACTGTTTATTCACATTGGACACATAAACAGCATCACCTACTCGTAACAAAAACGACGGTAACCGGATCGCCATTTACCGCACAACACTGTTAGTGGCACCGACTGACTTCCTTTATTCTCCAGTCTCAAGAATATATATGTAATGTTGAGACAGGAACGACGAAAAGTTAAAGAATAACCTTTTCTATGAATATTTTAGAACAATACTTTACCCACCCCGTTACAGCGCGGCCGTTAATATTTCGCTATACCGTTATGCCAATAAGCTGCCATTTTATTTTACAAATATAATCAATTTAAAATTTATAATTTTCAACAATATTCCTCCGATCCGATTTTGCCAGTGTAATGTTATCCGGCTGTAGGCTGAAGAATATAGTGCCAAAGAGAAAGTATGTAATACGATGCTTTGAGATGGCAAAATATCGCATTTTTATTAAAATTTTATAAGGAAGATAAGAGGTTGAAAGTTGGAATATACAGGAGATGGCAGCCTCGCTTGTGACGAAAGTACCTAGGTAAAAATAGCTGTCATATGCATTTTGGTACGCGCAGGAAGAAGAGGTCTGTCTTCATATATTTTGCAGCCGGGACGTTATTAGGTGTGCATATTGCGAATGGAACTGGACTTAAAGGTAGGTTATACCACGTTGGATTTAATTAACTATCAAGATAATTACGTTTTAATTAAGTTAGAATCTGTCAAATTAACAGCTACCTTCCGTCAATTAACGCTTGTTCCTCTGGGATCTCGGAACATATGTTCGCGTACCTGGTCAAATTGCAACCCCGGGTACATCAAGGGTAGGGGTAGTTTTAATAGTGCGGCTGATGGGTTTATATTTGTTTCGTAGATACAGTTTATTGAATCATGATTCCTACTGTTATTTATCGTTGTGAAGAGTCCGGTTCGGTAGCATCATAGCGAAGACGCCTCAGCGCCACAGTTGGTAGGCGCACGTATAGGAATCGAAAACGAGGCTCGCTTTCTATGTCGGTACCTTTGAAGGCCCAGGTAACATAATTACTGAAGCGGCCGATATCAGCTGGTCTAACTCTGGACCAATCAGTGAGTTCGGTCCACTCCATTGATCAGTCCAAGTGTAATATTATTAATGCACCCTTAAAATTCCTACCTGTGGTTGAACTGTATTATTAACGAAGACGAACTTTCCCAAAGAGAGCTTGCCCTAGTCTGCTAAGTGATTTCCGCCAGTACCCCACGGGTCGGCCGCTATTTCGCCGATAATGTCTTCCTACGGACTTTATCACCCTCACCAAATGCCACCTCATCAGGTAGGAAGTTATTTTCAAACTTTCACCATATTTTCCAAAGTGTGTATCAGTGTTGTTGTTGATGTTGTTGTTTGGGTTTTTTGCAGTTCAGAGTCATTTCCTAGACATGTCTTATGAATGAACGCCATGCAATTTTTATCAAAACATATAGCCTCACCGTGTTGATTTTCTCTGTCAAGTCAGGGCCGGCCTCGGAACAATTAGTATAAATAATTCCATCCGCATGTCGGGATCAACTTTATCTATTTATGATGTATTAATAATTTCCGTTTTCGCGTTGAACGATCAAGCGGGAGTTGTTTGTTTGTACCTAATAGATAGTTAATTGTCAACCGTCTCAGATGATAGACACGCAGTATACTTGTTTCCGTCAAGTAGTTTATACTGGGGCACCCGCGTAAGTATTCCTTCGTCCTTTTTTGTAAGAATCCAACTTATGACTTATTATTTTAATCAAGGTTAAATTTTAATTATTGGAAT
The DNA here is from genome assembly GCF_037392515.1 of Haliotis asinina. NCBI lineage: Eukaryota > Metazoa > Mollusca > Gastropoda > Lepetellida > Haliotidae > Haliotis > Haliotis asinina. The sequence goes on from NC_090281.1 coordinate 48,861,152, forward strand.
TGCCTTTCGATGATGATAATTCGAATTTTAATGTCTGTCAACAAGTGTTATCGCATTTCTTGGATACGCTTATGATCGTGTCTGACATATTTTGCAATATTTACTAGAATTAAAGTTGCATTTTTGGAACATTCTATGGTCATACGGTTTACGTTGTTTTGTATCACGAGATTTTTGCGAACCCTTCCTACAGTCAGTTAGGTGTATATGTAAAAGTTTTACAACTGTGCATTCATAATTATTTATTCCTCAATAGCACTGAATATCATATCAGAATACATTTGTACTGTGTGAACATCATCAACATTTGTCATATTATTTTTTTTTTCACTAAATAAGATCTGAAGGTACAAGACCACGCCCGAACAATCTACGCATGAGAAACCATGTGAATTTACAAGCCGCTAATGTTTTGCAAATGCATTTTTGCATCCCTTAAATTAAATATCCAGAATGTGATTGTAATCGAAATTATTATATTTCAGTTCAAAGTCTTATTTTGCCCCCCAAAAAACCGAAATAATTAGAAGCATTTCGCATTCGTTTCTGTTAAGGAAAAATATCCGATGTGTATGATATGATTTAAGTCACATTTGTTAATTCCCAAAGAGGGTGAACCAAGCCTCTCTATATGTTATCGATTACTAATTAGTATGTTTGTGTTTGTAATGAATTAAAAGATTGTTCATAATGGGATCGTCTCACAAAGCTGAGTATGGCCTTCACCATGAAAATCCCCCGTAGCTCAGATTGAGAACATTCAAACGTCGGAAATCGTTAACAATACCGTTACAAAGAAACTTAAATTAGCCTAATGTAACCCTTTACATGGCGCACGCGCGGCTCGTGTTGCTTGCGCACAACTCAAATCTAAAACTTGGACCTGGCAGCTTTAATTTTCTGATTTAAAAGTTCGTTTCTTCAAGAAGAAAATACCTTTGGTATCACTACGGCGCTTTACTATGAAAATCCCAGTTATTCTAGTAGTACACATCTTTCTATCTTTATTCGTGCAATTCTTTTGTCTTAAATTCGATGCATCACTGACATAACCTGTGGGTGAAAGAATGCTAAGTTTGAAAGTGTTTAAAATTTAAATAAACAAAACATATTCGAGGGTGTATATAATATGGGTGTCAGGGTTGTCTTCGGGGCATATATGTGAGGTCACTTTCGACTGACCATTACACATGAAACTAGATTTATTTGACGTTCAAGCGGATTGTGTTAGCACAGATAAACACTTTTATGGAGGGATGGCGTTTTTGTACGGAAATCAAAATCGGTAATGATTAACTAAAATTCGTATGAAGTGTTAAGAGACGCAATCTTTTTCATCTGTTAAGGAGCGTACGATTTATAATCGTCATATTGATTTAACAAAGAAATAAAGAATTTAATCATTTAAATCTTGATACTCAAGCGTTATTCGTATGTGAAAAACTCCATGTACTGCTTCTATTTATCAAAGTTAACGTTCTTGAGAGGCATCTAGAAGTTGGTATGCAAGACAAAATATTACTGCACGTGTCAACTTCTTTATTGTACACACAAGTTATGCCATTTTTCAGCATTCACTTGACAAAGTCCCATGAAAAAACGTTGTGTTTACAATAAACAAGTTGACATCCGTGACATTTTGTATCATATATCAAAGTAAAATTAAGCCTTAATATTATAATAAAGCGCGCCCTTCTCTAAAATTGATCTAAAATAATGTGAATTTTTTTTGTAGTTTAAAATGCAAACAACACAATTCGCAGCTATGTGAATGCGTACGGTTGTTAATTTTCTCCTTCTAAAAAAGTGGTTCTAATTGGAAAGTACCAGTGTTTTCATTTAAGCATATTGTGATGACAAGACAGAAATAAAGCCGTAACTAATGCGCAGGTTTTGAATGACAGCGTTACGCATTTCCCACGATTAAAAATTCAACGAATATTGTGTATCTTTATAACGGTTTTTATTTCCTGCCACGTGATGGTTATTTCAATATTAACGAGAAAGAATTTTGTTTTGCAGCTTGAAATAGTAATCCCCGTTTCATGTAATTCTTTCTATTTTTCTAAACAAGATTGAATATATCTACAAAAAATTACAACGTTTAAATTGACAGATTTTAAATCAACTTACATAAATAAGATTACGAATTTCATAACTTAATGTAACTCAAATGTACTTGTATACGAAACATGTACTTGGATGTTCAGGCAGAAATGCGCATTAAGGCAGAAATGCGCGTTATTTCACCGCCGTCTGTACTATACAGTGCGTTTGAAATAAGTAACATTTCCTGACACAATTAAAGTTAATAATTTTTTGCATTAATTTACATTTATCAGTGAACCACAGTCATTGTTTTTAAGATTTGGCTGAACTTCAAACATGGGTTATTTCGGTTATCATAAAAATCAAATATCATCACGTTTTAAAATAATACGCCAAATAAGCCAGATATATAATATTTTTTTCCTGTATCGCTTATCACAGAAGTCACGCGCAAATATTCCCCCAAGTGTCAGAGAAAAAAAGTGTAGTTTTCACCCTCTCAAAAATAAACTACAAACATTCAACATATCAAAGAGCGGAAAAAGGTATCAACTGTCAAATTCTTTTCATCCTTAATAATGGCGCGTTTGCAAGTATCTCTTTGACCAATGTAATTCACCGAAGCATCTAGCGGTATTGTCGACCAACACCGGCTGTAAAAGTTTGCACGGTTTGCACGTGTCATATGTTGTGCACGAAGCCTCGCGTGCCCGGATCGCTCAAGCTGACCTCTGGAAAACACAATAGATACCGTAACAAAACTTGGGGGTAATGACGACAAAAAGACTTTTCAGAGTCGTCACATGGTGTTTCTACCGACTAGCAGGTAGCAGTGTAGTTGATTTGTCGCGTGGGGCAGGTCGATCTCGTACCCAGTTTTCATTAATTGCTTCAGTGAGCCTCCATAAAGACTGGGTGTGCATTTCCCCGCTCGGGGCCCAGATGCGCACTTGTCGGACCTGCGCGTCCAAATCACGTGATATCCTCGACTGAATTTCGGTGCATTCCGTATGTCGCTTTTTTACAACGAAAGGTGTAAAAGGACACTTAGCTGCATTGTTTTTTTCGGCTTCCTTAATCGATAGATGTGAAGGAATGTTGTTTTAAACTTAAACTGTAAACATCAGCACCTTTCAGCCGTGCCATATGGCGGACAGCCGCTGAGAAGAATTCTTGAGACAATACTGCGACATGAAAAGGAAAACTATTTGTCTAACATTTTGTAAATACACAATGTATGACAGTAGACAGAAGTAAATGTCTTACCTGAAATGGACTGTTCACATTGATAAGAATATGAGACGAAACATATCTTTTGACCTTGTTATGCAGTATCAATATTGGGATTGTAACAGGGAAAACACATTGTAATTTAAGTCGAGTCAGTATTAAACGAGAGTGAAAATATGTGTTATCAATTATCAGTCTAAATAGTTAACAAATATTGTAAAAAGCTATATAATGTTTATTAATGTATACTACTTTTGTTATGGAATGCGAGAACCTAGTTCATCCCTTACCTGCTTCACTGTTACTTATGCTTAAAAGAAAATTATTATGACATATGATATTACATCCCCTACTTGTTCTCTAATTTAAACTATATGCGTTGAGGTATATTTTATCGATGCATTGTTCTTGGGATTTTACACGCCTCGTATATTATGTAAATGTTTTAGGTGAGACAATGCTACAATAATCTCCTCTTATGTGAATAAACTGTCATCATTGAATCTCTCTCTCTCTCTCTCTCTCTCTCTCTCTCTCTCTCTCTCTCTCTCTCTCTCTCTCTCTCTCTCTCTCTCTCTCTCTCTCTCTCTCTCTCTCTCTCTCTCTCTGTATATTCTTGCGTGTACAAATTGCTTTGTGTGGTTAAGATAATAATCCCCAATCAAATCATCATTTAGGCCTTGGAGAGACTTAACCTTTCCCCTTAACACGCCCACTGAGAAATCCGATTGCATCAGTAAACTGACCATTACACGCCCTCCTATGATCATTTGACTCGTCCGCGAAACAGGTGCCCGACGGTCCTCCCGGACAATAGCCACTGGTCACTTCAGACAGCTGGTAAGCTGTGCCCACTTTACGCCTTGTATGCTACTTTAGCCCGTAATTGGATAATGTGCAGGGCTACTAATGTCGTTTTCAAGTGGTATTTCACTACCGGTCCCCTTTACCGTTCCAATCATTTGATATTTATAAACAGCAGTCTGCCAAAGATCAGTGACCATGATATATATTTACATCTTATAAAGTTTTAAAAAAAAGAATGAAAAATTAATTATGCAAATTTATAAATACGACATTCGCCTACATGGATGGTAAGTATGATAAGGGGAGGTTTCATCGAAACGAAAAAATCAAAATAACTCTATTCTATATATTTTCATTGTTATTTCCTGCACGCAAAAGTCTTATCTCATAAATTATTTAAATATTTCATCAATAACACAAATGTATATTCTCTTGTAATGCGTGCAAAACACTCTTATAATCAACACAAAAAATCGTATTTCGCTTTTATTGAGATCTGTACTTTAACGAAGTGGTCATTTCAGAGGGAATACTATATTATTAATTGTCCATAACGCGGAGGGGAAATGTCTGATTGGGATAAAGGTAAAGTGAATTATCAGAAATTAAAACGAAATTTGTAAATCAATCTGCATCAATGATAATTACTCCTGAATTCACACAGGGCACGATCGCGATCATCGACTGAAAACGATCTCTACCGATCGCCATCGTGACGATTAACGGTGACCCAGGGGGAATCAGCTATGTTAGCGCCCTCTGTAATTAATCAGCAACCAATCAAGGTAAAATCAGATCGTCGGAGTGATGTCATAAACAGCGCCATCACGCGCACGTCTTTGGCCAGGTGTGCGATCCTCACAGGTGTTCAGAGCCCGTGATCTCGCGTACTAATCTGCCACTACCTGACGTTTAATTCATTAGGCACTTGATGAAACCTAATAATACCTGTTCCATTAAAACAGATTCGCGCTTTGGGAACGAACCCAAACGATCGTGCCATTGCAAGTCTTTGTGATCGCTGATTGTTTAAAGAGTTATCCCCCCTTGGTCGTGTGTGCGGTGCGTGTGTCGGTAAATTTGAGTAATTGCGAATTGACTGGTGAAAGATATCGTTTGTTAATACACGTCCCCTCGCAATTGTAAATAACACAGGTGTAATATTCTCAAGTGCCTAAGCGACACATTTTGAAAACTGTCATCTCGTAATGGCTTTTAGGCGAGCTGTAGACGCGTGCATCAAAACATACGGACACCCAAAGGATTTCGGCATTGTCGTAAAATGTACGGTAATGCAATATTTTTAAAACTCAGGTGCATATTCTCCATAGGAGCAATTGACATATTACAACTATATAGATTTATTGTAACTCTCCCCTTAAATATTTTTCCATCATTATCGTAATTGACAGCGAACATTTACCGTTATAGAAAGTGCAGGCATCACTTCCTTGCTATCAAGTCATTAATCTTTTGAATAATACATGTATTAGGGGCAAGCTAGATTGTATAAATGATCACTCGAAATTGAGGAGCGCAATTCAATAAGTCCTGAAAAAAATCTTGCTGAATATGTCCCGTAACGAAATTGTTCAGAAACATGAAACTCTCTCACAATTGGAATTATAAATTTATTCGAAAAACTGTAGTCGACTAGTTCAAATAAAAAAAGTAAATCCATTAACCGCTGACAGAATTGATGCAATTTAATTCAGTATTCCTGACGAAGAAGCTGTACTTCTATTGTGTGCACGTATTACTTTTTTTTATAAATTCTGTGCATCATATATATATATAATTACAAGCAACCTTATATGTGACATGCCTACTGTATATGTTGTGTATCATATACAGACCATAACAACCCGGATATAACTTTGAATATATATAGATATATACACGCGACTTTATATAAACCTAATCCGTCCTTTTAAACTGAAAAGGGGCCTCAGTGAGAGGAGAGATTCATAAAGCGTGTATTTCTATACTTGCTTCACTCAGATACTGTAGACTGCAAGTAAGGAAATCAATCTGACTGAGAGAGAGAGAGAGAGAGAAAAGAGGAGAGGGAGAGAAGAGAGAGATTCAATGTTGAGCACTGAACGAGTAGACGTGATATCTAGTTACCTTGTAATTATCATTGAGAAAATATGACTGACGCTAGAGCTGTGTGCGGAGAATACGGACTACAACACATATTATGTATGCAGAATCTTTGGTCATCAAAACTGTTCTGATTAATCTTACCATGAGTTGACAGTTCAAGCAGCAGCAGCAACAACAACAACCAAATTGGCTTCAACAGTTGTTATGTTTAAACCCCCTATCCGACAGTGTTAGTTCTCGGCGTGCCTTGTTCCCCTTAAGTGTTTCAGAGCAAGCCGAGTTATTTCCCTTGGATAATAGCCGGTCTGACTTCAACCCATCGTCCGATACGTGTAGGTTGTTGTGTGTTAAAATAATCTTTCTTCACTTTAACAATCTTTAGACTCTATAATTCATGGAATTTACGTTCCACCCATGTGCAGTAGGAGCATAACTGAACGTGTTGCGAAAAGAGTGAAAAATTGATATTGTGGAATATTTTGTGTAGTTGTTGTTTCATAGGCATTTAGAAGTTGGAGGAATCAAACTAATAATGCATTATGGTTCAACTTCATTATTATACAAGGTCACAATGTTTCGAGACAGTTCCTGGTCTCTTCTTCAGGTGAAGTGAGGGTAAAACTAAAGGGTAGCAGTAAGACTGTACATAAGTTGAAGCCTGTACATCAATCAATCGAAGCATGTACATCAATTAATAATAGAAACCTGTATATCTTGTTACCCATTGTTATCTGTCTACTGTTATCTGTATATATACTACAACCCTTTAGTTTTACCCTCACTTCACCTGAAGAAGAGACTAGAATCTGCCTCGAAACGTTGTGACCTTGTATAATAAAGAAGTTGAACCATAAAGCATTGTTATCGTGTGTAGTGACGCCACAAGAGTGTTTGAAGCGCTCGTACAATATGAAGGAATATGCATAAACGGCCGCAGATCGGTATTGCAGCGAAGGGGATTGAAGAAAACCAATCACTGTCATCAAATATCGTCTGGACAATAACCAAAACACGAAACCTTAAACCTTTTTAGAAGTTGACATGTGACTGCTAGTGATTATATTTTATTGTTTTACAACTCACTGACTTCCGGGGTTCTGTTGACAACTTGCAAAAAGACACGTGATGATAGCAAATCCAAATAACTAAAATCCTGCATATGCAGTGCACCCTGCACCTTTTTCCTGATTCTTTTATCACTACCGATATTATTGTCTTGGCAGTTGCTTTGGTTAAGTAGGAGATGTGGTTTAAGAAATACTAATTTTACGTTAAGCTTTTATGTTTGGCTATATTTACTGTTAAGTACTTAAATATCGATTTGTTTGGGTGTATTTTTGCAACGTGTTTTTAGATTTATATATATTGGTTTTTCTTCTTATCACTTTAATAATTTATAGCTTCTCGTAAACATCGGGGTAACTGATCGCAGGTAGCTTTTTGACGGAATCATGTCTGCCTGCCTAGTGTCTCTAAAATGGTAACCCACAAAAGCAATTAATCAGGAACAAATGATCATTTTGTCTTGGATCCTATACATCTAATTTTTCGTATTTTTCAAAGGTTACGTATGAGGCGTTATTATTTTCTTAAATTTAATATACAATCGCTAAATAACTGCAATTAAGTAAATAAACTGGCATAATATCTTTAAGGCACCACATAATTAAAAATACGAAATGTCGAAATACCTAAACTAACTTAACGCCAACTCAGTTCGTTTACTGATAATTAACGGCCATGTTGCGGCGTGGTCTGATTCGTCCACCATGTCACCCACAGCCGGCTGTTCCCGCGACCCCCCTCATTTGTTATCCAGCGTCTCGGGATAATAGACTCGAGGGGCGCGGGTCTTTACTCCGGGATTTAGGTTATCGGGGTTAGATTAATCCATATGACTGTTGATTACAGTCTCCGACAATAAGGACAGCTAAGGGAATATCTTGCGGATATAATTTGTTAACGGATCGTTACAATTGTGTTCTGGGAAACGTAATTGTGAATTACCGAATTGGTCTTTGAGCTGGACACACGTGTTTGTTTGAAGTTGAGCGTCTCCCCTTGGTACATTAATGGTCTGCAGGCTTTGTGGCATCGGTGCGGGTTGTGGGAGTGTAGCCTCGCTATTCCGGAAACTATGCTTTTCAGACACTTGCTGTTGCCGAGGTTTGTGAAATATCAGTTCCCTCTTGACTAGAAACTCTGTATTCCAGACACTTACTTTTTTCACCTTTGTTATGGTAATATAAAGCCTTTTAAAATTGAACTCTAAACAACAAAAACATAAGTTTTGGAATGCAAAACCTCCATACACCGGAAAGTCTGTGTTCCGTATACTCACTTCTGCAGACGTCTCAGTAAAGCATAACCCCTTTAGACTGGAAACTTGGCATTACAGGACGAATAAACGTTTCTTTTTATGGTACTCTTGTAACAATTACATATGAAGGACTTGTGGTTAGTCTTAAGCGGAACACCATACAGAACGTTTTCAGTTGTCGATATTTCTGTAAAACGATACCTCCTTATACGGTCACCTACAATCTCCAGATGATTCTGTAAAACAAACTCTCCTTATATAACCTAACTCTCCATAATGGCACTCATACGTATTTACAGTTAGGTCTAACTATTTCACTGCAAATACATCAAATTGTTAGTGGTTTTGGTTCTCATTCCATATGTGATCAAAGTGCCGCACGACTGTTCGTTTACACTCAACGATAAAACTGGTTAATACTAGCGTTCAAGATACCTGCCTGCCCGACAGCCCGGGTCGGGTTATTTTCAACACGGACTGCCAGATTCTGAAACTCACCTGCCCGACGGTCGTGTTAAAATGTAGATATGGCTGTCCAAAAAAGTGACCAGTCCAGAACAAGGACAGCCGGCCCTAAAAGCTAAAACAATGACAAAATGATAGATCAGACGAACTTCAAACCAAGTTAGTTTTTTCTCTCAAATATTTTCCCCGTCCAATGGACGATCTTAGTTATGTAACAGACCGGGCTATGTTTTATACGCCGGTTGTGCTCTTATTCTTTCACTACAAAGAGTACAAAGGGGCGGAGGTAGCCTGGTGGTTAGAGCGTTCACCCGTAACGTCGAAGGTCCGGGTTCGATTCCACACATGGGTAAAATGCGTACAAGCTGTAATGTTGTTGGAATATTGCTAAAAGCAGCGTAAGACCAGATTCACTCAATCACTCACTTCACAACAAAAAACGAGCCCATAAAATTGATAAATCCCGACAATTTTGTACCAGTATACAACTCGATGTTAATAATTAAATATTACTGTTGATGTCACCAAGAACACAGTGTATAATTACGACTTATTGCCAATTACCCTGGAAATGATGGTCTTTTAGATGGCTATTAGATAGTTATAATTGACCCAGAGTTATGCGAAACAATAAATGACTGTTATACCTTGTATCAATTTCTGCTCATTTACGTAATGCTCTGTAATAGGCTTGCTGTCTTGTTCTTCCTCGTTTGAAGAAGACAAGAAACAACAAGAGCCAATATAACAAACCATTAAATTTTTCTGAGAAACCATCCAGACGTGCAGAGACGGAATACTTAGCATTTTCCTAAACCGCTCGTCATTTAACAAATGTTATTGATAGCGGAAAGAATTGCATCCCCTGCCGTATAATCCGTAGTAATATTTTTTTTATATTGTGACGTCATCAGTTCCACGTGGAAAACGTCGTTCCTATTGTCGGTGAATAGATCATCTCAAGCAGCACTGATGTAAAAACAGCGGAAAAAATACTCTTTTACATTTCATCATGTATTTGCTCGCCAGGCCATTTATGATTTCCGTGAGCCACTCAACTATATTACAGCGCTGCCGTCGACAGACGACGACATTCCCTCGACGCCCAGTACCGTTCCCGACCCCCCTCTCAGCTCCCTCGTGTACATCAACCATCACACGACCTTGTAATGTACTTGTACAGTGCCCACTCCTGCCTGGCTCCTCACTAATCACTGCAAGCTGTCATGCTCCGATTGTGTCGTCCGCAAAGCAGGTCTCAAAAGACATGTCGACATCAATGACGTGGCTGTCACCAGCTTCTACCTCAACGTTTACGACGACTGCTTGCGCCACCCGAATAAAACGCTTGACCAGTTCGGGTTGAAAAATCTGCTCTTAATTTGCAAAATCCCAATTATATTTGACTATGGCAGTGTATTGAAGCTATGACAACGCGTCACGAGCAATTTAGCTCTAGTGTCTCGAAACCTAGGTGATTCGTTCTATTATTTATGAAATTCTACTAAAATATTGATGCGGTAAGACTACTGGGTGTATAAAGAGAACCGACGAGAGCTTGGCGAGCCAAACTAGGCTCGGCGCACGCAGTCGAAGGCATGGGAAGCTTAGACCTAACTTTCAATCCAAGGTACGTTTATTTGTTTTGAAAGATGCTGGTGTGAGATGGAAAACGCTGTAGCAATGGTGTCCGCGGCCATGTCGGACGCAGTTCCTGGTCACAGATTGCGTTACACTGGAAGATGGGGAATTTAATAATTTCCAGAGACAACGCGGGGAAGTTGTCAAGCTGCGGCTTTAATCCGACATTGAAGTTTCTACTGGGGGCAGAGATCGCCCTCGAGTTGGTGTGAAAGGAACTGGGATGCGAGAATTGTGCTCACACCTTTTCCAAGGAACAATCGACAAATTTCCTTTATTACAGCGAATAACGCGGTGCGAAGATGGGGCCTGCTCGGAACCGTCCACACTCGGCCGGGCAGGTCTTCCTACCATTAGCGGATGAGACTATGCCGACGAAGATTAATTTTATCAATTACCTCGATAATCAATTCCCAGTGCGCGCATCCAGGGCCTTTTCTCACTTAGTTCTAATGGAGACTGGGTCCAAGTTGCCCGGCAGACGAGTCCCGCCACACATGGTCCGTGTGGCGCTCTAGGCTGTAACAACTTGTAAAAACACCGCCAGTGGGTTCACTCGTTTTTGGCGCGAAACTGACACCCGCCATCTTGCACGTGAGAATGTAACTTCTTTGCGCGTGCGTAACACAGATCGTGGGGTCCCCAAAGGGCTCATTTAAGACACCGTTCTCCCTGATTTGTCCGAAGTCCCTCTGGATTTGAGCTGTAGCACTATCAGCTATTTGCCATGTCTAGCAATGTGTTTCCCACTCAGGATTCCTGTTTTCTTACCTGACTCGGTGTACGTATGTGCCAGTGTTACTACACGTGATGATAGGCGCCAAACTGACTTTTAAACTCTTCAAGTTAGTGTGATGTATATAAAACATGGTGTGGTCCATTGCTTTAACGTTTTCATAATAGTAGTGCCTGTCAAAACTTTTTTCTATATCTGAGACGAATCTTGCTTACTGTGCCATATGTTGTTCGGAATATCTGTTCTGATTAATCATTTGCTATGAAAACCTTTATGAAGTTAATGTTTTTGTATTTTTTATTTGTTTGTTTCTATAAAAATGATAAAATTGTAAACAACAAATGATAACATACAAATCCCTATTACCAGATTTCAAAGGCCAGCCCTAAATGACGTCTTTCTTTCTTTTTAGGTGAATTAAGTTTAAAAAATAATATTACTTACTTTATTATTCATATTAATCAAATAATATTTGCATATCTTTGGATATGCAGAAATTCTGCCATTTCATAACAGAAGCGTTTGCGTATAGCATCCTGTCACATATTGGTGTATTAATAGAAAAAACAACAATTTGACAAAAAAGCATCTTTAACAATAGAAAACCATGAAACACAACCTTTGTATTTGTTTATATTTGAAATATGTTGTCCTATATTGGCTTGGACGAGATAATATTGATGCACATACCAAAGCGACTAAGATAAATATATTCCACAGATATTGTATAAATATAATTCATTTCTTTAATAATTAATAACGTTCTACGTGAGTAGAATAGGGAAAGTGAAAAGGTTAATCTAATCATTTTATGACAATTTATAAACTTACTATGGTATGTAATTTAAAATACCAAACAACGGTAGCTGACTGATAAAATATTCAATATTTGCATTTTTATCTGTAATTTTATTTATATCTGTAATTATATAATATGTACTACACTTAATTACAAATAATTCATGTGTATACAAGTACACGACCACAAAGCTTTTAACTGCAAATAATAAAACTACCCCATATATCCGCATGAGTGATGTACACAAATTACATGTGCAGCTCAATAGAGCATGCTTTTCAGTTAAGTCGTTTTGGATCAACTGTTGATTTTCTAGAAATAATTACAGATAGGTAAACAACGATAGGTCATGCCATCAGCAGCGGCAATGGTCCAACTCTGTTACCTGCCAAGCAAGGTGACCCATACCTAGAGCACGTGCAGATGGTGTCTTTCCCGCGCCACCTTTTCTTTCACAACGCACGTGCATCGATCGAGCCTCGTTTTCGATCCGCGGTTTCCACGACCCTTTAATTACAATTTAAACACTGCTAATCATTCGTGGCCTTTGTTTGATTTGAGACACACAAGGGAAATATTTATTGACAAAGTAAGGGTAAACATGTTTAATATAAAAATTCTTGTGCATACGCGCCTTTGTAATGAAACTCTTATTAGGCACACGGGGCTACTTCCGAACATTAAACGCCCTGTATTCTCTTCGTGCATTAAGCAAAGCGAGTTTTGTTTATTTAGATGCCGATCAGTTTTTGAGAGGCACGGGTATCGTTAGGAGGGTTCACGTTAGATTTTAACCTTCCGCATTACGCCAATACACACAATATTACTTAATTGCCGACAGCAGCGAGCTGTGGCCATTTTCCTGCTCGTCTTGAAACAGAGAGCAGTGTAAAGCAATCGTTCGTTTAACATGCGGTAGAAACTGTTTGAACGAAATTTACACATGATCAGAAATGAACACACAGAGTGAGCCGCACTCTACTGTATCACACTAGCGATGTCCTGTACAGATTGTTCGCGTGATTTGAGCTCGATGGTGCGGCAAAAAATAACAAATGGTATCACTGAGGTCCTCTTTTATAGCTTTTAGTTCGATTATAACTATATTAATCAATATTAATTGACTTGGTGGTCAAACAATTTACCTTTTAACAACCCGTTAATGTGCTTTGTTCGAATCATACCTAGCCGAGGCAGTCACAAGGAAAATTATCACTGAGTTAAAAACGATTAATTTTGCTTTTATGGGAGCTTTATTGAATATGACAGATGCATGTTACATATAACACGTTTTTGATATTAAAGTTTCAGAAATGTCATCGTGTTTTGGGCTAAATGTTTGTTGCAAGTTACAGATTTGATAATCATTTGTACGACTTAAAACATTCATGGTTAGTACATTGTTGATGAGCGTGTTTTGTATCTGATAAGTGGGTGCTTACAGTAAAGGATTAAGGCCATTAAATCATTCATTCGTGGTACGAGATTTACAAGATTGCTTGGGAGGCTAATCATGACATTAACAAATGAAAGCGTCTCGGACAAACGAGAGCGCCATTCCTCAAATAGCATCCTCCTCGTACAACTATGACATAGGAACCATAACCGGCATGATGACGTTAAACTCAACCCTACGGTGAGTGCTGAAGATAATGTGTCTACCCATTCGCAGTTCGATTCTCAACACGGGTGCATTCTGTTATGACCAGTAATTGAATCCCCTTCGTGGTAGTGTCGCAAAAGCTTCATAACTCACTCATCCAGGGATCACTAAGATACGTGTCCTTCACTATCTAAAGTAAAAAAAAATAACCTCTCTTTCTGTTGACTCTGTGTTTCATATTGATTGCTGACAATTCCATTGATTCAGATTGGCACTAACGTCAATCTTTTTCATTAGGTTATAATCTCGCATACACAGTTCTGTGTGAAAATTGCGAGGCCAAAATGGGGGGTGCGTTTTAGATATATTTACACAGCAGATCAGAAAAATTCTGCTTGAAAGATACAAATGTAGGCTGTTAGCAAACTGTCTTCCTCGATTTTGTTTCACGTTGGTAATATTTTCTTAGCCATTGCTGACAAGCCGGGTAACCTTTCGTTTTGTCAAGGGATCTTACACATCAAATACGATTGTGTGTGGCATTTGGGCTTATGTCTCCTGTGAGGGCCCCTCCTCAATTAGAAAATGCGTTTCGTCCCAGTGGAGTACGTTTTTGACATTTGAATCTAATTATGCTATTGTAATGGCTGGCTCTTCAATACTCATAAAAGACAGGCTCTTTCTATGCTTTCCGAACCCTTTAGATTTTCCCGTTTTGTTTTCCTTTCGGTGAAACGTGTGTTTTCACATTATGGGAAGAGCTTCTCGCTTTTATCTACGGGGAACCAAGATGGATTAATGTACTAGCCATGAAAATAATTAGTTTGATGGAATATATCATGGATAGAGACGAAAGGCCGAGTTTTTAAACAAAGTCAGTGAATCGTTGCGCACGCGCGCGACCGACGCTTGAATTGCACGTGCAAGCTGGGTTTGATAATGCTTGTGAACACGGCCTGTAGTGTGGGATTTCCTTGCTCCATATGCTACAACTCAGATCCTTCCGTGGATTTCCTGTTGCAAGCGCGAGCTCTTGGGAGGGTTCTGGCTCTGGCGCGCGAGTGCACGTGTGTTGTGAATTAAGTGTCGACCGTCAGGAAAACTCTACTCGGAAGTAATTACTAGTTTTGATATTTCAGAAATATCACCATAATTAATTACATAATGACTCCGCGTGTCCAAACGATTGTGTCAAACAGACCGCACAATTTCCTGTTGGGGATCTTTTATTGTAATTGTATCTAGGCGAAATACATTTGGTCGACATTTTCAAAGCATATTACTGACTTACGAGACAATACATTTTCATATTTTCAGATTCCTTGGAGAATGTGTTTCTCAACAATTGAAAATTGATAAATACATCGTGAAAATAACAAACATAATGTTTCTATCTTACGTTTTAAAATAAAGTATTATACTCACACAAACCTCCTTTCCATTATTAGATTAATACTAAACTACAAAAAATGAAAAATAAAAATTTAACTACAAATTATTAATATAATGTAAAAGTTGCCATGTTAAGAAATTCCGGAATATTCTTTACAAAAATATATTGTTTTATCAATAAAAGCGAATGTTAAGTAAGTAAGAGACGGTATCGAAAACAATAGCAAAGGTGTAAACAAAAATGTAATCATAGCAAAGAGCCAAGATTAAATGTTCCCGTGTCGGGCCTTTAGCTGTTTAGGTCGCAAACCAACTGGTTTGATTTCATGTACATTTCCCAATAATTGACAAGCGACACAATGCCATTGTTTATTGATATGTCTGTTACATTGCTAATTCCACTCGGTCACATGAGTACCACTCATGAACAAATCTTCAGTCTACGATAAATAAATAATAAGTATTGAATTCCAGCGACACGGAGACTTGTCCACAGAAACTACCGCGATATATATTTGTTCCGTGAGGGACAGGGCAGTTGTACGTAACCCTAAGGCGTCATACCTGATGAGATGGGGTGTGTATTTTAGGGGGAGGAGTAAAGGGTAGAGTGTTTTATGCCTTTTTTATTTTCAGGGATCAATCAATGCATCTGTTAGAGAGAACATATTGGGGGTTTGGATATTTTGTTGTTTTCATGAGCCAACAAGGAATTATTAAGAGTGGTATGAGGCCTGTTTTTTAAAAGTATTTTTAAAGGTATTTTGAAGATTGCAGAGCAACACTATGAGGCTGATCACATAGCACTTACGCAGTTTGCTGTTCTTACTAGTATTCATTCGGTTTGCTTTTCATAACGGAAACCTTTGCTTCATTACGTAAAGGCTGTACGCCAAACCCTTTCCAGCAAATTGGCAGACCAGGTGCTGTCTATATGATATTTGTTTTAAAAAAGTAGACATGTTGCAGTTTTACAAATTATAATTTCAATTATGGTTTAATGTAATACTTGAGTTCCTAAAAAATATTTAAAATATTTATGTGCCATTTCAAATGCATAAAACATTCTGTCAATAAACGTGTATAAACCCTTAATGGTCTACTTTGCTAATTATGTGGATTAAAGTATCAAATAATACCACATTATTTATTTAAAGTTTCTCGGTCATTTACAACAATATGGGCGAGTATCATTGTCGGGAGCGTTTTATCTGACCAAGCTTCAATAGAACCGTGTGAGTGTGTATTGAGAAGCGCGGTCACCAGACCAAGATCACTACACAATACCACGACATGTTTACATCTTGTCAAATCCCATGTGTCTTTCAAACTTGTTCAGTGTCTTGTCTTTTGATTTGTCATCAACGAAGCGATACTTTTCTATACCCCTGAGATGTGTCCCCCTCCCGTCACCCCTCTCGGACGCCGCACCTGCACGTTTTGTCATGGTTGGCGACGTAAAAAGACAATGAGGAAGATGTCATCCCGCTGTCTTGACTTTCAGGAACTATTGTACATTTCATGCCGTAGCTGTTCCATCTCAATGCACTTGCCGTCACAAAACAGTTCTCAATATTCATTAGGTGTAATTGACTTTCCGATGACTTATCCCCTTGATATATAAAGTATTAATTTGAAATACGTTTCATTGCTCCGCGCCTAACGGTAGGACAAGCCATGGATCTACCAAGGCAGGACATCTTCGTCGCGTCTAGCGTTGTAAGTAAATGTGCTTGTCAGACAACACGGCTCAAATATTTATGTTCATTTCACCGAGTCGTTTAGTGTCTATAGGTTTGATTGTTTAGTATATACAATACCAAAATTGTACATTACAACAGCACTTTCAACTTATGAATATTAAAGGTTCATTTCATTGTGGTAAATTATTCAAACGTTCAAAACTGATGCCTCTTGTCATTGAGTAGCGTTGCGCCTTGAAATATTTATTTCCTAACTTGACACAACGTGGCTTCATTTTTTCGGTGACTGGTGAATTATTTAGACAACTCAAGGGATGCATTAGAATCGGAAGAAAAATAATAATAATGTCAAACGATGTGACATTAATGCATTCGTATTAATACAGGAAATATCATCTTTTTTATCAACGTAGGAATGATCACAAAGCTGATGTCATGTGTGATATATTTCACGTCAATCACTGTGCGTTATCGGATGTGAAATACATCGCGGCCAACACGTGCAGAGTTAACCTGATATATACATGCAAATTATATCTTAATACGGTTAATGCGACCTGTTAGTAGCCTAACACCATCTGATCCGGCCCCATGTTATACCTCTGTCGTGTTTGATATCTGATCAAGGCGGACCATTTGACAGACTAATCAGTACTTTGTTGTGTGAAGTAGAGGCCTTTCCATCAAGCATATTCACTCAGCTTTCTGTGCCTAACCATTCTAAATAATGCAATCTGTTAACGAACTGTCTTTTGTTTAGTGGGTGGGATTGCCGTACTAATAAGAATATGAAATATTAACAAGATGCTATATTTGTATTGCACCTATCAAATGTGTTCTATTTTCGTATATACTACGACTTGGAAGGGAAATATTAGTGCAGTGTTGTCACACGGAAGTCTTTGAGTTTTGTTCCAATTATGGTATACTCCGTGAACCATTCCTGTGTTTCTATTGAAGGTTATTAGAGGTTGGTTTCAAACATGACAAAACACTTAAGTTTTTCTTTCTAAAAGACCTGTTATGTTTGGGCAGTCTAGAATGTATATCTCGAGCAATTTCAAACAACCGCCACTTTGAAGCTGTTGATTTTAGCATAGATATAAATTAATGGTTTGTGCGCATAGTTTATTTAAATAAATGAAACAAAATAGATAAATAATAAATAAATAAATTACACAAGAACGTGGGAAATTCCTTAAGTTGAAATTAGTTAAGTCTCGTGCAAACAGCATCAAAGATCCTCCCCAACATTAATTAAGGAGACAAAACGATTCTTCAATATTTTATATATCTAGTTAGCACGACGCCATTGCAACGCACAAAGTCCCGTGTTAGAGAAATATCCAGTTGTCCCAAGCGGTAAGATCAAAGGCCGCCGAGAATCAAATATGGTCTGATTGGTTGGAGTAATTTTTAAAACCGATTCCTGAATGAGGGAAAGGTGGTCGTTTTTTCATGGCAAGCAAAGCCACAAACTGGTCCGTACTTTCTTTTGGCATAATCAAACAGAAAATGAGCAGTGGGAAATTTCTGTTGATCAGGCTTAATTACTTATTGGGCATGCGTGCTGGGTACCCACGTGACTAGCGTGCACACGGACAGGTGCAGAGGCATTCTCTGGCATTCAATACAAAGCAATATTCGTTTCTTGTCCACTGCCATATTCCCATTCTGACAGCGTTAGGGTAGAGACCGGCGGTATCTCAGTCGATATTGGCGGTGTGCTTGCTAAGCCTAGTCTGTGATAGGCTGGAAACGAAGGAGAGCGAAAAGTGACCCGAGTCGTTCAGGTCCACGCTCGTTCCCTCTTTACTCATGAACGGCAAGCAGCACTCGACGGTGGGCCTGTCCCCGTCTCTCAGCCATGGCTCCCTCCCAACGGGGCGATACTCCCCTCCTTATCGACCCCCGGAACGTATGAGATGCATGACTGCCACCTCGGTACGTACAAGCCATGCTTGCAACACGGTATGCGAGCTCCTGTTAATCACCTTTATTAGCTATTCTATGCCTTCCTGCCGTTATTTGCCTTGTTTCATATTTTATGAAGTGAGTTTATCTTTGCGAAAGGGAACGTGACGCGATCATTTAGTCAACGTTCCCCGACATCACATGTTATTGATGGTGTTTCATATAGTAACAACCGTTGATGCATTGCTTTTTTTCTTATGTTTTTAGGGCAACTTTTTTGGAGGCTTGGATGATGGCTTGTTGGCGCGAGCGGAGGCTCTGGCCGCTGTGGATATTCCCAAGTGTCCGTCAGCCCAGCTGATGAAATCGGATGGATTGTACGGACACACCCCGGACTTGGCACCCCACCAGATGACCTCATCCCGACCTCAGATGTCTATGCACGCGCACACCACCCCGTTCGGATCCGGTGACTCCATGCTGGACCAGCTGACTGGCAATCCACCCGGAATGCCCCTGGGCCCCGTCTCCATGCAGGAACATCACCATCATAACAACCACGTTGTGAGCTCTCACTCCCACACACACCAGATGTACCCCCCGGTGTACAGCCACCCCAACAGCATGAACACCCACCCCGGCCTCACCTCCCACCATGCGGCCATGCACCACCCCGTACACGACACGGACTGTGACCCTAGGGAACTTGAAGCTTTTGCCGAGAGGTTCAAACAGAGAAGAATAAAGCTGGGTGTCACTCAAGCTGACGTGGGGTCAGCCTTGGCCAACTTGAAGATCCCGGGGGTGGGGTGTTTGAGCCAAAGCACGATTTGCCGGTTCGAATCCCTCACTCTGAGTCACAACAACATGATCGCCCTCAAGCCCATTCTACAAGCATGGTTAGAAGAGGCCGAGAAAGCTGCTCGGGATAGAAAGGCTGAAGGGGAAATGATGGGGGGTGCTGACAAAAAGCGCAAGCGTACCTCAATTGCCGCACCCGAGAAAAGGTCCCTTGAAGCGTACTTCGCAGTTCAGCCAAGGCCTTCAGGAGAAAAAATCGCTCAGATAGCCGAGAAGTTAGATTTGAAGAAAAACGTTGTTCGTGTGTGGTTTTGTAATCAAAGACAAAAACAGAAGAGAATGAAGTTCTCTGCAGGAGGTCTTGTACACCACTGAACTCAATTTCGGAGACAGGGACTCGGCAATACTCACAATTCGGAGCGCCACCCTACCCCCATTTCTCGCCGACCCCAGGACTAGCGGTCGGTGGGGCAAGGCGGTGGGGGCACGGCTCCCGGTTCATGTGCAATGTGTTTCTCAGGTCAGGGTCTCGTTTGTGCAAACGGCAGAACAGCGCACAGGGAGAAACGGAGAGTGCTTTTTGTGACAATACTGACGAGAGTCGTTTGGGATTCTCGTATTTGAACTCTTCTGGTCTGAGCTTTGTGTATATACTACGTAAGTATGAGTGTTGACACTGTTGATTTTGTACTATAAATTATTATTTATGTTTGAGAAATTTATTTGTGAACCGTTTCTCACAATGACTTTTTGAAGGTTGGTACGTACGTGACCACTGTGCGGCGAGCTACTTATGTATACATACATTCAATATTCACTGCATCACCGACTTTTTACAAATTTATGCTTTTTTCTGTGTTGATTTTGTTGGTATATTTAGTTAAGCGTATTTGAGCTATTTTCGTACAAGTTAACATCAAAATCATTCTGAATTTCAAAGCATTCGAAACCACATCGTCACAGCCATTGAAACGCAATTCCAATCCTAGAAACAGTGACGCCATTTTTGTTTCTGTTTATAGTACACGTATCTCAGGAAGACATGAAGTAGAAATGTTTTGGGTTTTTTTGTAGTTTTAAATTATATTTCCTTAATTCCCACGTGTAGTAAGATAGTATTACGTCTCCCGGTCGATGACAATGTAGCTGAAATTAACAACCATACCTTGTCAATCAATCTCTCACCAGACCGCATCTGCTCATGGACCGTCTAAAAGCCCGTGGGCTGACAGTTTGTAAAAAATCATCGTTTTGCAACACTGGAATCACCAATACAGTAAACAGTATTAGGTCAACTTACGAAAACAAGCTCTTAAATATACCGTACATTTTGTTCGAAAGTTTTTATTGTGGGTTTAATATCTAATATTTGTTATGTTTCAATTTTTAAAACACACCCTTACTTTCAAATTCACAAATTGTTCAAAAAAACGAAGCAGATCTGATGTACGGGTTTCCGACCGTCAACGTTAACGCACGTGAAAACAATGCACAAAACTGGCCAGGTCATGTTTCCGGCAATTCACGGGGGAATACCCGTAGAGTTAGGAGTCGTTGTAAGCTTTAGAATCATAAGCCGCTTAGCCTTCTGTAAGACCATCATTAGGTCTGTTTCCCTGCATTATTAGCATTAAAGGGATCACACGTGGCCCTTCTGGTCTGAGAGATCGTATTTAAGGTACTGTCTTCTAAAACAAACATGAAAGAATACCATCAGCAAATAGGATTCACCGAAAACAGCTGACTGGAACAGGCAAGTCGGATATTTTACAAAATGTTTGGACATATTTAAACCCGTTTTGAAATAGAAAACAAAGGCATTAGAGGAGGCCATGGTGTTATGTACTGACATATGTTTAAGAGCAATTGGAAACCCCTTAAAGCCATATTACAATTGATTGTATCAATTACGTTTTGTTAAAATGGCTATAAACGGACATCTGATAGCCTGGGCTCGTGAGATGTGTTGTGTTTGGGGGACATTTAGTGCATAATTACGGGGGAAATATTTGCTCGACGCACCCGGCTATGAAACCTCGCGGTGATGTGAGAACATGGCTGAACCACCCTGGTTAGATTTCTCCCGGGGATCGGTATCCCCACATACTCGTTTAGTAATTGTCGTCGTTTTATCGCCACCATCATTATCAAAGTTTTGACCTTTTGTTCCATACGGCTAGGAGACCATCTGCGCGTTTTAACAGTAGTCTATTCAATCGATGTTATACCCTCAGCCGTACTTAAACACCGATTAATAATCAATCCTCTCGTGTGCTTCTTTGAACCCTTTTCCTACGCTTGTGTTGACCAATATTTTCGATCCCACTTGTAATCGATATTACGTGTCCGACGCGAGATCACAAACAGATGACGACTTCAACATATGTCCTCATACTGAATGGTGGCGCGGTTGAACAACTTCATAAAATATTTACCGCAATGACGGCTGTGTGTGTGGGGGGGGGGGGGGGGGGGGGGGGATAGACCAAATTCCATTACATTAGTCCCAGACTAATTTTCATGGCTTCCTAAGGTACATGAGAGGAATTCCTACTGACATTATGCAATTTCATCTTCAGTACCATTGTGCTGCTGTAGTGTTTTATTTGCGTTGTCATATTTTGTTATTTTTTTTGAAAGAAAAATAATTGTGGCACGTTTCACGCAGGATCGCATGCAGTAAAGAACATGTAAAACAGAAACCATGTTTAAATGTATTTCCGTACAACGAAATTAGAATGAGTCCGATAATGGCGAAATCATATAAATGAGATTATTACTATCAAATAAATCTTTGCCATTTTAATGGAAAAGTCTTAAATTGGCAAGTGTTGTGATTTGTGTTGCCTGCGACCCTGTGTTTTGTTGCCTAATTCTGTTAGCTACTAGCTTGCGACATACCGTGAATTTACAATACTGTGTATGAATTTTACATATTTTTGTATGTTTTGAGGCCTATATTTGTATGTTATGCGTTCTTTCACTGCAAATCATGATAAAACAATTGATCTCTACCTGCATTTATTTGTCATTTTTTTTATTCATTTGGTATTTAAAATGTAAAACAGCACTGTGTTGTTTATTGGATGTTCTCTCTAAAAAGACTGTTCACATTTGGAATGTTTTTTTTTTATCGTGTAACTGTATCTAAATATAAATCATCAACGAACGAGATTATCCGTCTCAACCATTTGCCAGAACAGACTTAAGTTGCTAAAAAACAAATCAGTGTTGAAACCAAGCATTTTTATAGGTTATTCGAGATGACATTTGGCTATACACCCCCTTTGAGAAAATATAAAATTATGACAAAATGTAGAGTCGGGATTGTACTGCATTATAAATAATTATTCAACGATACATTTTTGTTTATGACGTGAGCTGTTTGTTGAAGCAATTTGTATTCTGTGACACAGACTGGTGGATTTCTTATAAAAAACACGAGACCTTTTTTAGCAACAAAACGAGTTTCTGGTTTAATATGCAGATAGCGTCAGAGTGAAGAATATGTCACGTAAGAGATCTGTTCGGCCCTGTTGTAACGGGTAATTGTTGCAGGTAGTTATTAAACCACCGTTACAGGCGTACAGGCAAACATTATATTACGTCCGTCAAACTCATAGATGCAAGGACATATCAGTTCATTCGAATCCAAAATTCATAGATGCAAGGACATATCAGTTCATTCGAATCTACTTTTCGACCACAAAGGTGCTGAAAATTCGTTAATGCACATGTAAACAGTAAGATATGGTCACTCACTCGTGTAAACAGTAAGTGATGGCTATTCATATTTGTTAACTTTAAGTGACGGTTACTTGCACATGTAATCAGCAAGTGATGATTATAGAAACTCACACGTAAACAATATCTCATGTAAACAGTAAGTTATGGAAACTCTCACAATGTAAACAGTAAGTGCCATATGTAAACAGTAAGTGGTGTAAACTTACACATTTATACAGTAAGTGATGGTTACCCACACATGTACACAATAAATGATAGAAAGCCTCACATTGAAACAGTCAGTGTAACTGATGGAAAACTCACACACACGTAAACAGTACGTGATTGTAACCCACACACATGTAAACATTATATGATGAAAACACATATTTACAAAAAAATAAGTTATGATAAATCACACACGTCAACAGTAAGTGATTGTAATTCAACACGAGTACGCAGTTTGTGATCACTATACACAATACATGATGGACACGCGCACACAGGAACTGTAAGGAAATCATCTGATTAATACATGTGTTCAACATTTTGGTGATGACGTAATACATGTTGTAAATTTCAGTTGTATTGTATTGTATTTTTTTATTGTATTCCATCAAAGACGAAATATGTCAGCTGTACATAATGTATGGGATTATACATTTCAAAAGTTTATTATAGAGTGTAAAATAGAACAGCACTATGAAAAGAGTAAATATTTCTCTTGCAGTGTAATCATTAACGTATGGCAGGGTGGGTATTGGATGGCTTTTGTGGCAAGAAAAGAACTAGCATTATGAGTAGGTTCTTACCTCCACATCATGTCCTCTTCTCGGAGGAGAATAATGTACACCCAGTGAACAACAGCTCATGTACATCGGATGAAAATCAACGAACAGAAATTACAGACAACGTGCACGTAGGCGCTAGAATACTGTAACTCACATTTATCTTAAAATTACATAACTTCCATAAGAACTATATTTGGTACAACTATACCTACATCTACCAAATTAAATATCACAATGCTGCCTTTAGACGACGCTTGATGGTAGCTTTAAACAAACAAACAAAAAAGACAAACAAATAAGTTAAATGTATTTTATGAGTACCACGTTTATTTTTTGTCCTGAATGCTGCAGCCTTTAAGTCACGTGTCTAATTGTTTATCAAAGTATACATCTTATTTTGTGTTGTTTATAGAACCCAAATATCACAAAGTGAAATATCATAATAGTTCTGTCACAGACATTCGTTTCACTGGCAAAGACAATGTCTGATGCCCAAACTTCAAAGTGTACAGAAATATAAACCATAAAACACCCTCGGTTATCCGACAAAAGGTCCACTGACAGCATAGACCATTGCAATATATCAAATAACCGTGTTATTGTTCTATAATGGGCATTATAACACAGTGAAGAATTATGCATGAAATTGTATATTTAAGTTTTTCATAGGTCAACCTCAGTGAAAATGACATTTGAAGATCCGCAAGGCGGAAACTGCTACATAACATTGACATGAATCCGTAAAATCAAGAAATACCTCAAACGTTTCCAGCTTAACAATAATGAAGATTAAAATATAGGTTTTCACATACTTGAAACCAAAATACGACTTACTGTGCGTTGTGTTCTACATAACGAAAAGTCTTTTCATGGAACCTCAACGATTTGACAATTACCCTGCTGGGCAAATGTTGGTCAGGAAAAAAATGAGTACAGTTTTCAAAGTTTCGACCACGCATATAAACTACAAGTGATGAATCTCACACACGTACTTGGAGCGTACATGATGGAACTCACACACGAAACAACAGCACTCCATTCTGTTCACGAATCAAGAGTCAACCTGTCTTAAAATAGGTAGTGCCTGGGTCTCAACGACTCATTGTGAATTATATACAGGGGTATTTTTATCTAATTCCACTGATAACTCTAAAGAACAAAAAAATCCAAGAGGAATATTGACAGACAAATTGTGTATTTTTTAAATATCAGAAGCTTCTTCTCATAGTTACATAACACAGCCGATAATATACTATGTTCGTGCAACAAAATAGAAAAAAATGAAGTTAAGTTGCAAAGAACATTATCATATACATTTTGTCTGGACCGAATAACTTTGTTGTACATCTCCACGTTCTCAAACAGTTTTGAAAAGACTCAAGCTATCTATCAACAGATATATACGTTTCAACGATAAAAATAGATCAAAATGTTTTCTCGAGTAAAATGTTTGGGACAATCGTATTTGTATTTCTGCTACATGAAAATAAATCCTTTGGAAGAGATTCACTCCTCGAGACGACGAATTACTGTACGTCACCTTCACAACACACGACTCACAAACCCCATAGGAGTTCTGTCTCCAGTAGCCTGTCCGCTTTGTTGAATCACCTCTTTGATCACAACAAGCCACGACAAACTACAACCAATAGGATTATTATTTATCAAACAAATAAACTCCCACTGCGTTTTGATAATTTACATTAAAACATGTCTGAAAGGTGAAGAATTTGATGTAATTATGTCATGAGTTTTTCGTTAATTTATTAAATATGATATTTTGACGCTTAAAACATTCATAGTGTATAACGGATAATATTTCAATCTGCGAACAATCATTTGCTAAGTTACGACATATTTCAATAATTTGCACTGTCGATTCCTGATATTCGTAAAAACTAATAACTGTATATATAAACAAAAATATTTCCGTTTATTTAAATAATTTCCATTTGAATAAATATTGTTCCAGCCCTAAAAAGCATCGCTATACACTGAAACGTTAAATCTGAATTAATCCGTCAGTACAATCATTGTGTCAGCATGCAGTTATTTGTTGTAAAACACTGGAATTGAATTGAATTGAATTATGTTTTTCAGTTCATCAGTTCACTATTCATTCAAACGACTAAAAAAACTATCCAGAACTAAACCATAATCTGAAATATCGTGCATCCTTGTTTCAGAAATACCATTCTTAATCCTAAATACACCATGAACATAATCCATATTCTTCAAGCCGCCATGTCTGTTAATCCTGGAAATTCTTGTGATTGTCATATGAAGAAATTGTTATTCTATATTAACCCCTCGTTAAGTTCTTCTTTCTGAAAACGAATTCCCAAACGAGCATGACCGAGTTTCCCGACTTAGAGATCAATGACGTCATTGACGGCGGTATTCTTGTTACGGAGACAAGTCTAAGTCATTCCGTGTTTATGTGATAAAATATTCATAGCTTGCAGTTCACCCTCACTGGTCACGTGACACAATTGTCGTACAAGCAGTGTCGCCGCGAAGGAAGGACAATACGCACTGACAACAGTGTCATTTATGTATACCTATTGATTACCAATGTTCCTTGACACAATTTCTTTCAAGTAGATTACAGAGAGAGGAAATCCGTTGATGTATAAACGTTTTGTGCAAATTTTTGACGTAGTAAAGACTGTATCTGCGATCTTAAGATAATGTAAACATTTAAATGCTTGAAGATAAAATAAGTATTTCAATTGTGTCGTTTCATCACATTATATTGATACTGATTAAACAATACTTCATAAAAGAGTCATTCAATTTACGAATCTGAATGAAAGGGAGAAACGACATGTTTAGGTGCTAAAGAAAACAAACACACAAAAGGAACCTTCCTTCAGATCAATATGGCAACAAGAACCTTCACATCAGCTCTGAAGACGTATCTCTATCTCCAAGCATTCCCAAACTGTCTAGTTATGTTTTTTTTATATTTACAACATAACTGTTTTAACTTTGTACAGCGACACTGGGCACCTAACTGAATTTTAGGTGTTCTCAAAATACATTATTATTATTATGTACTATTATAAAAGACGCGACTTATAGTTGTTAAACATTGGTATACAGGCTGAACTCCTGAGTTCGATTAAGTACAGTGTGTCAAAGCAATTGCTGTTGGTTTCATTGGTTATTTAAAGTTTAATAGATGTCCGGCAACTAGGACCTTCTACACCTTGCCCATTGTGACCATTTGATAGATTTCTGAACCTTTATAAAGTAGTAAAGCTGTCACACGCTTTAACATAATCAAGAATGCCATTCTGAACTTCATGGTGAACGATATTCATTGAGCTCAACAGACCAGTCAGTGAGATGTCAATATTGAGAGCTGTATGAGATTTCTAACATTGTCTAACTTGTATTTGCGTATGTTTTGTGTCTTCTGCCGCCATATTGATGGGATGTTGTTGAAAGCGGCGTAAAACTATATCCACTCACTCAAGTAAGGTGTCCCAGTCAAATGCTTATGAAGTGTTTTAATAACATACGTAGCAAGTACTATCACATTCCGCCTACTCTTCAGTCTTTCTTGAGATTATTCAAACACCATATTAAGTAAGTATGTATTTGCTTTATGCTCACGTCGTAAACATAATGAAATATGTTTCTGTTTGCCTGACTCCATTAACTATTCATATAATCGATTATCATACATATGTTAACTCAGATAAAACACTGTATTGATTCTGTAATCTTAGCAAACAACACATCAGAATCTCGTCCTCATCTTTCATGCCAAGTGGCCGCAGAAAACGTTCACATATATTTTGCCATTTTCACCCAAACATACTCTGGAATCCTTCGCAATAATAAGAAATGGAATGCAAAATTCTTAGTATTATGACAAAAACAAAAGTATGAATTTGTACAGTCTACCTTGGTTACACGTCTCCATTTGTCCAGGATGAATCACAGCGTTATACAGACGGTGGCATTATAACGAAGAAAGACAAATCTGTCGGGCATCAGAGAACTAGGGCACGTGGTCAGCTAACGTCTGATGATAGGATGGTGTGGTAGCCCAGTAGTTGAAACGTTAGCCCGTCACACCGAAAACCCTGGTTCGACTCCCCACATGGGCGCAATGTGTGAAGCCATTTCGGTTGCCCCCCGTCGCAATAGTAACATTGATGAAACCTTACTCATTTATTCGGACTGCGGTGTAAAAAGAATATATTCCAGACAATTAATTTAATTTAGGGCGTCAGTTTGGAGATAATTGTTTTAACAAACATTTTCTTCACAAGATATTCGGTGAGCTGGACTGAGCTCAACTCTTCCAAAATTCATTGCGGAATACAGGTCTGTATACCAGATGGAAATGTTCAACGCCGCAATCAGAAATATCCAAGGTATAAGCGTTCTGAAAATAGTCCAGTCTTGACCAGCACCTGACCACAGATCCATGACCTCAAGTCTAACGATAAACACAGGTTCCATCCCAGAATCCTCAAGTTGATGATTAAACTATTCCCATGAGTGTTGTGCTGGCATGGTAGATATGTGATGATCGTATGAGAGACAGATGAACAGCAAGACGGTTCTAATCCAGTGGTTTCCGCAGAGAGCGAAGACAAGCTTCAGACAGCCGTTTGGCCTCCAGACCAATACCAGGCCAGAAAGAGAATTCAGTGACGACCAATTAATCAGGGCCTATCTGAGTACCAGGACAAACAAGGACATAGACAAATCGAATCCACAAAGTTACATGACAAGCAAGAAATAGTACCAGGACATGCAAGAAGGACATATACCAATGAAATCCATAGAGTATCTTGATTCACATATGACCTATTCCTGTGGCATGGCAGTACCAGGACATGCAAGAAGGACATATACCAATGAAATCCATAGAGTATCTTGATTCACATAGGACCTATTCCTGTGGCATGGCAGTACCAGGATAAGCAAGAAGAACATATCCCGATGACATGGCAGTACCAGAATAAGCAACAAATACGTATCCCAGTGACACGACAGTAACGGGATAAGCAAGAAGGGCCTATCCACATGAAATGGCAATGCCAGAATAAGTGTAATACCAGACCAACAACAGACCTTAGTAACGGCCGTTGATCTGAGTCTAGTGATACAATGGGAACCACCCGACAACATCTGCGGCATCCTGAGTAGTAACTATATGGTGTGTCAAATAATATCGATATTTCAGCAATAGTGTGGGTGTCCCGTCTGTGACGACGGTGATAGTGACTGACTGGGCTATACCAGCACTGAGTGCAGGATGAGACCAGATGAGGTTTCAAGGATGTCTAAGATTTCTTGAGTGATAATGCCTGTATGGCTGTGTCACGTGACAAACAAGTATATAACGCTAACATTCCTAGTCTCATGAACACCATATTGAATAGCTAAGTCAGTCACGGGCAGTCTCGCTGTGCGCCAAAGCAGGAGTCGGCCAAAATAAGGTCCTAATATGGTACCAGAATATGTTGAGCTAAAACTATGTTTAGCCAATATATGGGAACAAATACAGACCACGGTGTCTTTTCATGTGCGTTTGTATGTTATGCCATCATTGTATACACGTGCCCCAAACAAGGCCTCAATGTAGTTTATATTTTCGTCTTTACGCTAAAAACAAATTAGTTTCACCATAGAAAAGTTCGATATGTGTCTTGAGAAGGAATATTGCTTAAATATCGTAACCTCATATTCATCACGTTTTAGATTGTCTGTCATCATTCTTGATGAACTTGTAGCAATAGTTATTAACATTCATACGAACATGCCGATGACGGAACTTAAGTACTTCAAATGATGATGCGAACGCTGGGAAGTACACAACCTCGATTATCTGTCTGCACAAACAGTCTCCTTGGGGGTACAAGCCAACAGTATAGTGAATGCATCACAGAAAATCAGTGGACACCCGGTGTTAGATAAACTGCTGTTCATGTCTTATGCCACCAGTCTGAAACAAGAAACAAGCATCTGATTATTCCCTGATCAGCAACACTTCCGCCAGGAGAAAAACAGGAGATATATTTACCAAATAGACCAAACAACCATACATTAAAACCTGGCCAAAACTGTGATGTTTGAAAACAATGTGTTAAACAAACAATCATAGGCTTTTCCAAAAGGGTTCACTGGAACTGTCGTACCTTAAGAGTGAGTGAGTGAGTGAGTTGAGTTTTATGCCGCACTTACCAATATTCAGGATATATGGGCGGCTGTTTGAAAAATTCGAGCCTGGGCCAGACAATCTAGTGATCAAGCATCAATCTTGGAAGGGATACGATGACATGTGTTACCAAGTCAGTGAGTCTGACCACCCGATCCCGCTAGTTGCGTCTTACGACAAGAATGGCTTACAGAAGATTATTTCTAAAAGGGATGTTCACGGGTCCGTAACGCAAGAGACAAGGACTTGCAAATAAATAGCGAACCTACTTGTAACGGGTTGACTAGAAAGGGATGACTAGAACAGTCTTAACACCATAGAAATAGAGGCCTTTTCCTGTTTTGGCTCATTAGTAACCAAAATTATGTCCCATGCAAAACCCTATATTGGCATTTTACGTGAAACACCTCATGTCATCCGTAGAAATTAGTGATTCCTGCATATCGTACGTTCGGATTCGTAGTCTTCACTGGCAGAGATATCTTACGATTATGAACGATTTCTGTCTCTTATTAACAGATTATGTAAGGATCTTATTTCTAATACCCTCCTTATCATGATGAAACATTGTATGCAACCAATATCACAGTAAGAATATATTTCCTTTTCACCAGCAATTGCTTCACTTGTTTGAACAGTATGAAATACCTCCCTCATCTTATCTACCGATCAAGATCATCGTTAAACGTGTTTACCCATTATCATGCAGGGAAATGTTCACTGACTTAGCTGATGCATATCACGATATCCTAATTGTGTGGATCAATGCTCATATGGTCGGAATCGTCTTACAATAATTGAATAATGCTTGTCGCTTCTTAAGAGAGATGATAGGCATAATTCCAATGGCCTCCTTATCATGATCAAACATTGTGAATAACCCGCATTACAATCATCTGTTTCTTATTCGATATTAATCGCCTCACTTCCGTGTCACCGTATCTGCCAATCAGAATCCCCGCTGAGAGAAATACCTACGGTTGTAACTGGACCGAGAAGCGGAGAGGTTCGCTGACTTGGTTGAAGCATATACCAGTTGCGTAGATCGAGACTCGTTGCGTCAGTCACTGGATTGTCTGCTCAAGACACGCCTGTTTACAGATCTTAGCTGGAAAATTTGCTTAATGCCTCATAAAACAAGCAAAATTGAAACAAAATACGTCTTCTTCTCAAAGACTGAAAAGTATACATGAAGAATGTGTGAAAAGGAGAATGTAATTAAGACGTGACTAACACGATATTAGACATGTGCACAACATGCATGTTTCAGGTCTGTTGTGGTTAATTTCAGTGTTTGGCGGACTGTACGTATCTTCCAACGTGGTAATGGCGGTGTTCACGTGTGATGTATTTCAATAGGGGAGATATAGATTGCATGTTGGAACTGTTATTAACAACAAAGAGAGATGAAGACGAAGAGCCAGAAGCCATTCCTGGGTGTTCCATAGCAATTACCTCGGCGCAACAATAGATCGCTTAAACAGAGGAAACCGAGCTAATTTGGGGACATGTCTTTCAAACAACTGGGGCCTTTCGGGAACCAGGCGAAGGAAATTAGTGTCGGGACGGGAGGGAGATGACTCGGCCGCTGCACCTGCTCGCCAGTTCTGTAAGAGCTAGTCACAGACTTTACTATGTGATGGACACGTGCCCTCGGGAACCTCGGGGTGAGGGTCATTGACGTCGGGGTGTGGGTCGGGGATGGACACGGGCTGAACCAGATGGTAGGGAAGGTGTTGGATGGGGGGTCTGGAAATGGGGTGTATGGGAAGGTAGACAGGGAGATGCCCCCGGGGATTGGGGATGAGAATCGGGGATGGACTCGGGTTGAACTAGGTGGCAGGGAGGGGATCCAGGAAATGTGTATATGGGATGGCAGACAAGTGCCTCCGGGGATGTGGGGGTGAGGGTCGGGCGTGAACAAGAGCTGAACTATGTGGTATGGAGGGGATCCGGGGATCAGGAAATAGTGTACACAAGACTGTTATCACGTACCCCCGGGAGACAGAGGTAAGGGTATGATATGGTATCCAGGTGTACGGGGGTGGGTGAGAAGGGTTAACAAAAGTGTACCTTTAACTCGACGGTATACAATTGTCCAAAGAAGAAGAGGATGGGGCTTTCAGAGACAGACAGGGTGTACCACATGGCAGACAGGTGATAAGGTGTTATGCAGCTGCATAACACCATTTTCAAATTTCTGTTTGTCCTTGATTACGCACCTGTTTCTGAGATATTGGCGAATTGCTGCAATTCTTTTGTCTTGGAGACGAGGCAGAAACCTCCAATTACAATCCCGCTTTCTCTCCCCGTCTAGTCCACAGATGTGAGTTTCGATGTTAAACGCGTAGTCGCGAAGGGATACGATAGAGTCCGTAACAAGGGAGAACGGATATGGCATCTAACTAAATGGAGTTCGGTCTTTTGATTGGTTAATATCTGTCCGCTTACAATCTCAGGAAAACATTCCGCTTAACACCTACTCTAACCTGAACCGTTGGTCGTAGGGTCGAACACGTTGTCATCCTTATATCCTTGGCCGTCATATCCATGGACAGCGGAATCACGTGGCAGTGACGTCGTGTAACGGTTAGAACGATTACGCTTTATGAAGCATATCCGGGTCTAATGTGTCAAGCCCACTTTGTCTAAACCGTAGCGGTGGATGTGGAATATTTCCTAAAGCCTAATAAAACAATATCTACCGCCTGTATAACAACTCACATACCCACCCACTCACCCATACACACCTTAAACAGATCACTGCTCACGTAAACGGGTTCCACTGTACCACTCATAGGTCAAGACCACAAGTTGTTCAAACATTGGAGTCAAGCGCACAAGCATTCCACCGGAAGTTGACGCCTTGTCCGCATGTCGAAGTCTATCACAGGCGCGGATACCGTCGCGGTGACTCTGTCGATGTCTGTCTCGTCTCGGTAACGCATGATGATGTACATAGATGTCTTGGTGGCTGGAGGAGGGATGAGGCGTTACTGTACACGTACTGAAGGTGAATCGACCTCCATGTTTGTAACAGCGTGCAAATCTGGCGTCGAACAGCTTTTAGCGCCTCTGAGATGTCTGGCTGCCACCATGGTAATTGCAGTTTGACAGGAGTGTTCGCACACTTGGAATTAATCGTGTTATATTTAGCATATTGGTGCTTAATGTAAGCAGTATTTGGTCAGTGGTTTGTTCAGAGTAATTCCGGTATTTTCTTTTCGCAAGTTTGTTTCAGCAATTTATCAAGATCAAACTGGCGATATCTAAACTTAAAGTTGTATCTCTGAAATTTGGCTATCCCTTATCAGAAACAACTGCCATCCCATTTCCGCAAATGACACTAGCCTCGAACCAGCTTGAACTCTTGCCACATTCCCACCGCATTCCTAACGTAGTCCAATTCTATCCCTGCCCCACCCCACTCCATCAGTCCAGCCCATTCCAGACAGTGAGTGAGTTTCTTTTCACACCACTTTTAGCAATATTCCACTGCTAAGGACATCACAAAAAGCGTTATACCCATGCTAGGAAAGGAACCCGGGTCTTCGGCGTGTCCACGCTAATCCCATCCCTAACCAATAAAATCAAGTGTACATATAACACATCTGGAAGAAAACCAGGCGCATATTATCCATAGTTATCGGAAACCACTCATGCTGCACTGACACCTCCCTCTTTTTCACCCTCACCACCTACCCGTCCTTCACCACCCATTCATTACCTATTGGCCTATGGTATTTGGGTACTTGTTATGATGGATAATAACAGATGGATAACAGATGGATAATAGCCTCTGGCTACGTTTAAGGGCCGCAACTCAGTTTTGGTAAATATATATTGGTATCACCGATATCCCGTGTTCCATATATGCGATTTTCCTTGGTAGAGGTAAGTCCCTTGTTCAAGTCGGGAAAGAGTGATCGTGGATTTCACTTAGGTTGTAATGGTCAGACTCGCATCACTTGGGCTTCATCAACACAGACATGTCCCATCCCACCTTCACCGAAATCAACTTGATACGATGTAATGTACGTGAGTTTAGTTTTACCCCGCATTCAACAACATTCCAGCAATAGCACGACAGGGAACACCAGAAATGGGCGCCACACATCGTCCCCCATGCTGGGAATCAAACCCGGGTTTTCAGCATGACGAGCGAACGCGTTACCCACGGGGTTATATAACTGCAACTGTATTGAAAGCTGCGATACTCACTCATACAAATTTCACTACCATTTGCTTTGACGCCCAATGGTATCGGGCAGGTTATCGACACGTTATTCTCAGGCACTGAGATTGTTATTTATAGAAGTCTGGGCCACCCGTGTTCGTAACACAACAGTCTGTATTGCAACACTTATATATTGACTTTCTGAAACACACCGAGTCCTTTGCAACCGACACCGGATCAATATAAAATATTGTAAGATAGACCCATAACAATAATCATCCATGGAGCGTGGAGACGTGAATCATGCATGTGACTAAGAACTGTATCATTTATTAACCTTCGTACCGATGTGCAACGACACACGTCACGGAAGCAGACTAGGTCTACAGTGAATCATTCAGGTGCGCGCTGCGCTCACACTTGGCACCGTCTCTTATCTGTGACGCGTGACGCCCCCAAGCTGAGGCAACATGGCGTCGACATCCAACTCCGTCAAGTCTCTACCATGTATAACATAGCAACGAGGAGCGGCAAGCGCGAACCGACGTGCATGGCCTGTTATGGAAGAGCTGGAAATCTCGAGGGACTCCTTTACAACATCCGCACTAATTTCGTTCAACTTGAGATACAAAATAATTAATTAAAACGACACGCAAATGGGCGATGGTGGCTTTTTACTGCGCATGAGATAGAATCGGCAAATATAGACGTAACCAGTTCAAATCGAAACTAGATTCATGGAATTCAAAATGGCGACCAAGAGTTCGGCAAATGACTTAGACTGCACGTGCAGATTGAAGTTTGAAGGCGGGGTGTTGAAATCTGAGACAATGTGTCATTTATATGTCGAGGGGGTCGTCTTAAACATCCATCTCACACGCAGCAAGGGGCAAGAAGTAATCAAAATGGCGACCTTTTGCGCACAAAGTATCTCACTTCAATTAAACTACTGCTTCATACTTAACACCCAGAACAGAAATCATTAACATCAACACAAGGGGGTGTGTTTGGACACTTAAACATAACAGTCGTGTCACAATGCATAACGATACATTGTGTGTAGAATTTGCAGTAATGGTTTGTACTGCTTGACAATATGTTTCGTAAAATGCC
Source organism: Haliotis asinina (assembly GCF_037392515.1). Lineage (NCBI taxonomy): Eukaryota > Metazoa > Mollusca > Gastropoda > Lepetellida > Haliotidae > Haliotis > Haliotis asinina. The sequence continues at coordinate 48,896,709 of NC_090281.1, forward strand.
AGAAGGTCTATGCAGAAATTCTGCAGATATGTTTTCTTCTACTTTCTACTTTCTACTTCTATGCACTGCATTGCCTGAGTCAAAAGTGAGTGATTGTGTCAGTTTGTGTCCAGCTATATTCAGGCGGAGGCACAAGAAACATACTTTGAAACCATATCGAAACTGGACTTAACTCACCAAAATACTGCTTTAACCACACGGTGATATAAGGCATGATATAAACTGTTTACAAATACGTTCCTGTGGTTTGGGATTTTTTAACAAAACCAATACGAATATTCGAAACAGACCGCGCTTTCAGTTATCATTTTAACAGATTTAGACAGCAACACATTGTCGAGGCCTCACAATTATAGCTTCACGTGTTGAGAAAGTGTTATATTTGTGCGTGTTTTTAAACTTTCTTAAGTAATGCCATCCCCATGTCCAAAGAAGAGTTAAGAATTAAGGACACCAATAAATCGTATTCATAAATCTGAAAATTGTAATTGCGGGTTGTAATTGAACACTGTTGGCAACATCTCACATTCTAGTTGCCCATTATACATTCCTCAATTTATATCCTCTCTGGAAATGAACCCGGAAGTGGCCGTTTCCCTATGTAAACGTGTAAGGATACAAGATACCCGGATGTCCCCATGATCCTCCATAGCATTCGCTGCTGGTGCTGGAGGTTTTCAGTCAAAACGAAGAGTTCGGCGAGGAGATAGTTCCTGTATTTGAATGCATGTGAACTTTGGAACTTTAGTTTGTTTGATAAGTCGCACTTGAATATTCCGGCCATGTTACGTGTGTCTATTGGAGTTTGGGTCAATGACTCCAGTGACTGATTTCATGAACATTGACATACGCACTTGGGATACAATGACGTGCATCAACCTTGTCAACGAGCCCGATTTATCCGATTCCGTTTGTCGACTCTTACGACAAGCATGGGCTAATGGAGATCAGTTCTATCGCGTATCTACCAGGTGAGGTTTTAACAATTCTAAACAAATGTATTCAGAAGATGTGAATTAACCTCACAGAACGCTATTTCATCATATTTTTGACGGCATGCGATTTAAATGAGAGTGAACGTGTTCGATAGATTGATGAAAGACCAATGGTTCTGGTCGCGGGATTCGAACCCACAACCAGGGAATCCTGGAACATCTAAGGGAGGTAAATCATACACATGACGCATACATACAGTGGAGATAGCGAAGTGCAGCATTAGTATAAAGAAATTTCTGTGCACATGGCTGGGTACAGGACAGTCGTTTCTGTGTTCTCTGTTACAAATTCTGCATAAGGAAACCTCGGTAATCCTCCACATAAGAAACGAAGAACGCTTACCATTCCATATCGATCCTGATATCAACAGCTAGTCAGACATGAAGGTTGTTAAAATTCAGCGAAACGAAACAAACAAACTGAGCGAAAGAAAGAGGATTTTACAACAATTTTGAGGTATTTGATGTGAGCATTATGCCTTTATTTCTGGTAGTGAAGTTTGCCGACTCTCTGCGACTACTTTTGAGCCGTTTGAGGTTTTCAACTTTTAGTCAAATCCAATTTGAATGTGTATAATTTTCTTTTGCCCACCAGTTTATGCTTCTTGTCAATTATCTGCATCAACACCCAAAGTGTAGTAGTACATTGTTTTGACAGATAGCGCAGCAGTTGAAATGGCTTCAGAGAAACCTGACGTCGTGAAGACCAATTACTCTAAAGCAGTGTTACTTGCGTCGGTGGAATCTCACGTCTGAGCCATATCTACCAGTGTACACATGGAGTATCTTCTTCCCAATTCAAAACAAACTGCCAAGGTTTAAAGAAAACGTGCTATGATTTCAATGTCACAAACAACAACTCGCTTATAAAAGCCCGGTCCCAATTCGTGTTCAGCAACCCATGCTTGTCGCAAGAGGAACTAACGTTGCACATGTCACCGTATCCCAAAATGCGTACAACAATGCTAATGAAATTGATCACGGGATTGTCTGGCCCATTTTCTATTATTCACGTATCATCGCTGAAATACTGCTCCAGCAAACAATTAAATCAGACAGATCATCACCATATAGCAAAAATTTGCCAGCGTGAAACAACAAACAAATAAAACAGAACGCAAAGCCACGTTCCACAACTTCCCCATTCAACCTCAAGATTATCTTCATATTTTTTGCAACCTGAGATGGTAAAATGAATTACTTTTAATAACTACGATACTGCTGTCGTTCCATTAGCGTATGACATAATGCATTCATATCCTGCCTCGGCTACACCATCCACGTCGGCAACGACGGCTCAACATCAACAACGGCAGTGTGATTGCCTTTTGTTTCAGATCAGTTGAATGTAACGCCGAATGTTGAAATGCGATCTCAACAGCTTAGGCTTAACTCTCCTGCCTGGCTGCCAAGTCTCTGCTAATAGCCATGCTCCCTTGGGTACTGGTGATTCTCTTTAAGCTTCCCCCAACCCATGTTTCCACGCTACACGCGGGGTTTTAAGTTTAGACGATTTGTGGGGCTATTTCCTGTCACTTGTGCATTAGAGTAACTGCAAAGACCACACATTTACTGGCCTTTGTTTTGTTAAAGCATGATTCAAATTGACGTGTAACCCGGAAATACCCGTCTTGAGGCTCACCGCTCCAGCTAACCAATCTCGTTTTGAAAGTCCGAGTTCGTCAATGAACTTGTACTGAGGTTAAATGTCTACAGACACTGAAAACATCATACACATGTGACCATATTTTAAATAGTGATTTTTTTTTCAGATGTGGTTGAAGTGAGAGTTTATTAGCTTTAAGAACTACGTATCATGTAATGATTTGTTTGCAATTATTATCATTTGACATTTATTTTTATTGTTATTGCTATCATTATTCATGTTTGTGTAATTATCGTTTTTATCAACAACTGGTTATGTGAGCGGTTTATGTGAACCTCAGAACTAGTGAAATATAACACGGACAGTGATGTGTTGATTCAGAAACGATGGCAGTTTTGACGTTGTCATGGTTACGCTATGTGTCAGGAAGGAAACTAACAAAATTGGTGCAGTAGGGCATATAATAAATATATGTAACATGTCAAGTCAGTCTCGGGTAAACTGTGGAGATAATGTACTAACAACACTGCCTACGATGAGGTAAGGCATTCTGAAATTCCACAGATGTGCACATTTGAACTGCATGTATGTAAAAAAGACACCCACCATCACTTCGGTTAATGATGAAATCAAAGAGACTATAGTTAGTAAGGTCTTATGCTGCTTTTGACAATATTCCAACATTATTACGAGGAAGGACATCAGAAATGGGCGTAACACATTGCACCCATGATGGGAATCGAACCAGAACTTCGGCATGACAAGCGAAACCTTAACCCATTAGGCCACCCCGCTGCAGACAAAGCGATCAGAAAACGACGCTGGATATCCAGTACTTGTCCTTCTTAACTATTCCTGGCAGGCTATAAATACGTTTATTCCCTAGTGGTATACGAGTGGAAGAAATGGTCTGGGCTTAGTGTAACAAGATGACACTGGGCGGACAAGGATACAGTTGCACAGCACATATTCTAAACGAGTGCCACCAATCGGACAACTTCGCCTCTCTCCGCAATCGTAAACAAGATTCGGCCGTGAGTGCAGAACATAGGGGCCCTCTGCCTTAACAACCGAACTGACGCATATATTTGACGTGCTTACAGCACATTTGTGTCTTATTTTCCTTATCCTTATATACTTCAGTTTCTTACTGTTTTAATTCTTAGTACATATGTTGGTATTTTAATATGGGTTATCATTGCACACTAACACGCTGACCACAGTCTAGGTGTAAAATCATACAGGAGAATAGCCTTAAGTCTACATTATGCTTTCTGAGGTGGTCAAGCTTTGCTTACTGGCGGCCAAGAGCCTAGTTTTAATGTGTAACAAAATCTACTGAAACATGGTTATTTTAAGCCCTGGAATTACATACCTAAACTGTAACAGTTAGTAGCTACCTTACGGTCATTTAATTGGTCAACAAGGGTTAGTGAGTGAGCAATATTCCAGCCATGTGGTGGAATAAATCGAGTCTGGGGCAAACAATCCAGTGATCAACATCTACGTAAATGGGATACCATGACACGTGTCAACCAGGTCAGCGAGCCTGACCAACCACCCGATTCCATTAATCGCCTCTTACGACAAGCATGGGTTACTGAAGATCAATTCTAACCCGGATCTTCAGGGATGTCAGCAGCTGACACATTCTCATCCCGATAAGGCTGTAATACCGCCGATGCGATGTAAAATATTAACTCATTCACTTACTATAGTTATTTACGTAGACGTATTCTCCATCCTTAACACATTTGTACAAAAAAATCGAATGCAATATGCAAATGTGAAAACAGTGGTTGTGAAGAAAAGCCAGGGCGTCAATGCGAGGGTGAACGTGACTTGCAATGAACTACACTCTCCAAAACTGTCACTACTTTTGCTCTAAGACAAAGAGCAGGTTATTTTTAAAGTCAAACGAAAATAAATCGATGTATTACCGAGCTGTTTCTGTTGTTTTTGTCGTGTGACGAGATGTTCATGACTGGCAATTTCAAGCATCGCATTACAGTCACGTGCGTACATCTTGTATTGTCGCTTTTTAAACATGATTCCGACACACACGCTGACCAAATACGCAATGTAGTCTCAGTCGTATGATGGACAATGGCTATATTTGAGATTTCTTATTGACCATGAACCCGTGAAGACTTGGATTAAAAGTGATCTTAAGTAACCCATGTTTGTGGCAAGAGGTGGGTGGTCTGTCACTTGTTTGACACATGTCATAGTATCCCAATTGCGTAGATTGATACTAATACCGCTGATCACTGGACTGTCTGGTCCAGACTCGATTATTTACAGGCCGCCGCCATAGAGTTGGAATATTGCTGAGTGCGGCGTAACACTAAACTCACTAACCCACTCACCTTTTTGGGAGAATACATAAGAAAAGGTTATGGTTGAAATTTCATTCAAAAATATTTCAGACACGGAAACAAATATTCAATCCTAAATAAGGAAGTATAACGGTGCTTTATGTCAACTGACCGCACCAGTGGACTGGTGGACTCAGCGGTCAGTGGTCCAAACCGAAAGACGCTGAAAGATCGTATTTGCTATTACCATAACTAACGCCATTTCATTAGAGGCGAAACTCGGACGGGTAGGCCCTTAGGTAGATGATATTGTTTGTATTAGGGGTATCGGTGTTACAATGCGGCAGGGTATCAGTTTACGAGCACATAAAGTCGAACTGTAGTCCGGACTAGTAAGCATATATACACGCACGCAAGCACGCACGCACGCACGCACGCACGCGCACACATAGAATTGTGACAGCCATATGCTTCTTGAAACGGTGCTTGACAGATATCAATCATACGCTCAACATTTTAGTAAAGTTATACATGTATTGTAAGTTAATGAGAGGGTTCAACAAAATTAATCAAGGTATTTATGATTGGCATTTATCGATATTAATACCATATACAGAGAAAACATCGCGACACCATCTGGTTAAAATGTAATCAATACCTGAACATTTGTAATCTTATACTACCCCGACCCCGTATGCACTCAAAATATGGGGTAAAGTAAGGACATCGCGAGGTCAGCGTCCCTTGTCAGGTGGTACCGCAAAGAAGGGTCATCAAGCTGACCCCTTCCATTTCAGGGGTCATTTCGGTAGTCTCGGATCACGTGGTAGATACTGCACACTTCCTCTTCCCCTTCGTCACACGCGAGTGGTCTCCTAGCAACAACAGATATAACAATAGTAGAGACAGCAGTATATGCCATCACCTTGTATGACTCCACGCTCGGGCGACCACGTGTCTCGTGGGTACAGGTGCTGGGAATGAAAATGAAGGTGTATTGTAGCAATGTTGGACTTCAAAGCCATCCTTAGTGCCGCTTCGCCGGACGCGACAGCGACAGGTTCTACTGTTACTGTGAACAGGTTTGGCACGCGACAACTTGATTGGTTATACAGGCAACGTTCAACTGCCAAGACGTCTCACAGGTGTCTTGTAAAACTGTTTTAAAAATCCGACGTCATTGTGGAACAGTTTCCCTTGACAGCTCGTTTATTGCTACTGTTTTATGTGTTTTTACCATTAACGCAAATGACAGCTTTTGTAGTTAATGAAACGTTAAGAAGAAAGAGACATTAGTTCCCCTGCCTTGCCTGTTTTGTTTATTTCTGCTGTGGATTCCACGTTACACGTCATCTGCTTGCTGTATTAAACTGATACATTTAACATCATACCGTTGACGGTTTCAGCACGTGCGTCGCCCGTGTGTTATTCCATACCGATGATACATACCTCTCTTACACATTCTTTTGTGTACTCCATGAAGAGTTGAAAATGGAAATTGTTCAACTCTGATACAAGGATAATTTGTTAGTTATGTAACGCTTTGAATGAATGAGTATGGTTTTTAGCAACATTCCATCAGCATCACCGCGGAGGACACAGAAATGGGCTCCACACATAGTACCCATTTGGGGAATCGAACCCGGGCCCCTGGCGTGACGAGCGAACGCTTTAACCACCAGGTTTCCCCGCCGCCCCCGTAGCGCATTAAGAATGCTAGGATATGACTTCGTATATTAGTATAGACAATATCATCCAGGGACTACATGCAAAACTGTTCAACGACGCAGGGATTGGGCGATGTAATAACGCAGTCACTACATTTACAAAAATACAAAATTCTGTTACTCGAAATTTCTATCTGTGTTAGTATTTAGCTTACATTAGTAACGTTAAATCAACGAAGTTATGGGTGGTTGCAGTAAGGTACTCTGCAGTAATGTTCAATGTAACAATATGTGTATACATCATATATAGTATTACATACAATATCTATGTGTTGTTTTTTGTTGTTGTTTTTGTTTTATTTTTTGTGTGTGCGTGCGTGCGTGCGTGCGTGCATGTGTGGAGGGGGGAGGGGGGGGGGGGTAGGGGAGGCTGGTCGGCCATTAATTACTCTCAACTAACTTGGGGGAACTAACTGCACACTTTATGCAGATGAATTGCACGAGATCCATGCATCCAATTGCTAGAAACCACGTACAAAGATCGTGCATCTCAACAGCTGCGTTTGGGTGTAACAGTTTGTCAGGAATTGTCAACATTTACATAAGTGAGTCTTTTGATGAGTAGTATACTAGAACATGCCGGAATCACGACATTTAATCATTACACTTTGCTACTAAGGTGAATTTATACCATCATAACAATCATCATCAGTGTCTCCATACCAGTTCCCCAAATCCGGTGTGACCCGTAGAGTGAGTGTGTGTGTGTAGCTGTTTATTGCATTCTGCTATATTCCGGCTATATGGCGGTGGTTTGTAAATAATCAAGTCTGGACCAGACAATCAAGTGATCAACATCATGAACATCGAGCTGCACATTTGGGATACAATATCAGTCAAGACAGCGTGCCTGGTCACCCGATCCCGTTAGTCGCCTCTTACGAGAGCCTGTTGTTTTTGCAGTGTAATGGTTTTCCTGTTAACCACAATTGTGCATCCTACCACTAAAAAGAGCCCTTATCTTCTTTGAGTAGTGTAGATGTAACGCCCTTTCATAAGAAGTGATATGTCCTCTTGTCTCATAAAAAATAGGCATAAAATGTCGACAAGGAGAATAAACGCCCCCTGCTATCTCCCTACCTAGATACCACTGGCGTAGAATGTAAACATATCATCACAAATATATGACTGTATCGCTGTAAATCGATGATGACTCAGGTGTTATATGACTGTATCACTGTGTATCAATGATGACTCAGGTGTTATATGACTATCGCTGTGAATCAATCATGACTCAGGTGTTATATGACTGTATCGCTGTGAATCAATCACGACACAGGTGTTATATGACTGTATCGCTGTAAATCAATGAAGACTCAGGTTTTATATGACTGTATCGCTGTAAATCAATGACTCAGGTGTTAAATGACTGTTTCACTGTAAATCGATGATGACTCAGGTGTTATACGACATTCGCTGTAACCCAGTGATGACTCAGGCGCTATATGACTATCGCTGCGAATCGATGATGACTCAGGTGTTATATGACTGCATCGCTATAAATCAATGACTCAGGCGCTATATGACTATCGCTGTGAATCGATGATGACGCAGGCGTTATATGACTGCATCGCTGTAAATCAGTGACTCGGGTGACTGTATCGCGGTAAATCAATGATGACTCAGGTGTTATTTGACTGTATCGCTATAAATCAATGACTCAGGCGCTATATGACTATCGCTGTGAATCGATGATGACTCAGGTGTTATATGACTGCATCGCTGTAAATCAGTGACTCGGGTGACTGTATCGCGGTAAATCAATGATGACTCAGGTGTTATATGACTGTATAACTGTACATCAATGACTCAGGTGTTATATGACTATCGCTGTGAATCAATGGTGTTATTTGACTGTATCGCGGTAAATCAATGATGACTCAGGTGTTATATGACTGTATCGCGGTAAATCAATGGTGACGCAGGCGTTATATGACTACCGCTGTGAATCAATGGTGTTATTTGACTGTATCGCGGTAAATCAATGATGACTCAGGTGTTATTTGACTGTATCGCGGTAAATCAATGATGACGCAGGCGTTATATGACTATCGCTGTGAATCAATGGTGTTATTTGACTGTATCGCGGTAAATCAATGATGACTCAGGCGTTATATGACTGTATAACTGTACATCAATGACTCAGGTGTTATATGACTATCGCTGTGAATCAATGGTGTTATTTGACTTTAGCGCGGTAAATCAATGATGACTCAGGTGTTATTTGACTGTATCGCGGTAAATCAATGATGACTCAGGTGTTAAATGACTGCATAGCTGTACATCAATGACTCAGGTGTTATATGACTGTAGCGCGGTAAATCAATGATGCCTCAGGTGTTATATGACTATCGCTGTGAATCAATGGTGTTATATGACTGTATAACTTTAAATCAATGATGACTCAGGTGTTATATGACTGTATCGCGGTAAAGCAATGATGACTCAGGTGTTCGCTGGCTAAATTTGATTTAAAAACGCATCTCCGTGAAGCCACGGTACTCCTTTCATGCAACAGCGTCATTCGACAACCGTGACCGGATAATCCAGTGATGAACCAGAAAACGTGCAGTGTAAGCTTATGCTAGTCTCTGAAATAAACATCTTTTACAGAAAACGTGTTTAAATTGAAATGACATACAATAAAATATAAAGGAGACCAGAGACTTTCTTCGTTTTCAAAAACGGTAGTAATCTGGGCTTGTAGAGTATTTAAAACTTGTATGGGCTGCGTTGGGTATATTCGTTTCAGGGTCTGTATAACAGACATCTGATTTTAGTGAAACTAACAACGCTACGCAGAGTTTGAATTCGGTTTACGTACAAATGCAAAAAATCTGTCTTACAAATAATGAGCGAGAGTAATCAATTAGAGCAACCATTTGGAGTTAAAAACCTATCGCTTCTATCAAAGTTGCAAATGACGCCATATGTTAAAATAGCAGATGTTATACAAAAACACACAAGCATATATATTTCGTCAGTGAAACGAAACTAAACGAACAATTAAGCCTGTATTTACACAGGATGTCTTAATTATGCAATCTAAAATAATAATGTATAAATAAAAACGAAAGGCGACACGGCAGTGCACAAAGAACTCAAAAGCACTATGATTGATGAACAAAACAGAGTTAATTTGGACATAAAATTTTAAAAATAAAACGATGTATCAGAACTTATGATATTGTTTAAATCATCAAAATGTTGAATTAAACGGTGACACAAATGTATCGCTACAAACGTTTCATCAAAAAGCGTGAGCGGTGTAATTATTACTTTGCATGGCTGTCGGGAGAATGAAAGAAACAGCATATGTCGCCCAACCAGTGTTTGCCACACGTTCATAAATTACAGTCTAATTAGGTGATTTACATTAATAAAATTGTATCAACTAACTACATCAAAGCTAGAGATGAAGTCAGGCACGGGCTCCCTCTGAGTCCACCGTCCAGAGTCACTGTCCAAACAGATGGGTACTGTACTTCCACGACCATTTACGGGGAGGTATTGTTACGAATATCGGTCATTTGGCAGGTAGCGGCAATAAAACAACTGTTATAAGAAATACCATTCAATGAGAGCACATGTTGCTAATCAGGTTTAAGTACTGGCCACATGCCTACACACCCACGAGACACAAGCCGTCCCGCTTACCCTTTCCCTATAAACCCCCACCCCCAACCCCAATATACGCCGCTCTACTCCCGGGTCAATTAGTTTTGTCGCTGGGAGCATGTGCCTTTGAGGTGGCGCAATGGCCGGCGGGGTATAGAACAGCGCAAATGATTGGTCGCGTGCCCAGTCACGCGTCAACAACGCCCCCTATCGGTTGTACCATATGGCAACACGATACGCTTGGATGAGGTGCGGGGCTTGGATGTCTCGCTGTAATTGACTCAAGAGTGTGGCGGAGTTGAGAGAGAGGGACGCGTTCAATAGAACATGCAACTTTAATAAATTATAACGTGATAGCTGTCAATCAGGGGACCATAAGATGTCATTTTCATTATTGTATAATTGCGTTTTGAAAAGTCATGAGGAATTTAATTTGGTTAAGGAGGTGTAAACACCGTATTCACACTGTCTTGGATCCAGCGAAATGATCCATATTGACCATGAGAGGCCATAGTTTTCAAAGCCTAAAATATGCATCAGTGCAAAATATGAATTTCCCAAATGAAATTTAGACATTGTGTTTAAAGACTTTTTTCCGTATTTCAAATACATGGGATGAGAATATATGGTGGAAAGTTTTAACAGAAAAGACACAATCAATCACTAGCGTTAAATCGGTGCGATCATGAACATGAATTGATTAAACTGATTAAGTCCGATCTTTATTATGGAAATGGCGAATTCGGATACTGAGCGTTTATGGAGCAAAATCACTGGTTTTTCACTACCCTTGTTAAAAAAAGACATAACACTTTCCTACAGTCAAATCTATACCCCTACAGAAACAGTCTTGTGTACAATTGTGAAAATCAAGGTGCCAGGGAGTTCGATTAAAAAAATGTGAGTCCCGGGCCCCGACTACCTTTCCACTTTTGTCGACAATATATACGTGATAAACATATAGGACCTACATGGCTTTCTTCCATGATAAGCAGAGACGTCATCATATGATTGGGATACTGTTCATAGTCGGGTTAAAACTCACTGACTGACTCACTCACTGACTGACTCAATCCGGGGTAGAATATGTCTTCAGCAAACCAATGCTTGCCACAAAAGGTGACTATGCTTGTCGTAAGAGGCGACTGACGGGATCGGGTGGTCAGGCTCGCTGACTTGGATGTCATCGGTTCCCAAATGACAGATCGATGCTCATGTTGTTGATCACTGGCTTGTCTGGTCCAGACTTGATTATTTACAGACCGACATGAGCCACTCGTCACCCCCGTCACCGGTCGCTTAAGTCTGAACGTAGCTCGCTTTTTCACTTCAAATGTGTCTTCATTCATTGATTGTTGTTTAAAAATGTTGAAATTTAAAGGCAGTGCCAAGGATCATTTTAGGATAAGACGTTAATGGGATCAGATTAGTTGAGTAGATCGGGGTTTAAGTAAAGATGAGTTTTCTAATGTGTTATTAAATGGTGACACTAAGATTAAGTCTTAATTGTGTGATTCAAGTTGACGCTAATCTTAAGTCTTACATGTGTGAATCAAGGTTGACGCTAAGATCAGGATGCCGTTGTTCAACGAGATCTCCGCGCTAAGGTGATCGCAACGCCCATATATTAACATAGACTTAATGTAGTCTTAGCGCTAAGGTGATCGTAACTCCCATACGTTAACATAGACTTAATGTAGTCTTAGTGCTAAGGTGATCGCAACGTCCATATATTAACATAGACTTAATGTAGTCTTAGCGCTAAGGTGATCGTAACTCCCATACATTAACATAGACTTAATGTAGTCTTAGTGTTAAGGTGATCGTAACTCCCATACATTAACATAGACTTAATGTAGTCTTAGTGCTAAGGTGATCGTAACTCCCATACGTTAACATAGGCTTAATGTAGTTTTAGCGCTAAGGTGATCGTAACTCCCATACATTAACATAGACTTAATGTAGTCTTAGTGCTAAGGTGATCGTAACTCCCATACATTAACATAGGCTTAATGTAGTCTTAGTGTTAAGGTGATCGTAACTCCCATACGTTAACATAGGCTTAATGTAGTCTTAGTGTTAAGGTGATCGTAACTCCCATACATTAACATAGACTTAATATAGTCTTAGTGCTAAGGTGATCGTAACTCCCATACATTAACATAGACTTAATGTAGTCTTAGTGCTAAGGTGATCGTAACTCCCATACATTAACATAGGCTTAATGTAGTCTTAGTGCTAAGGTGATCGTAACTCCCATACATTAACATAGACTTAATATAGTCTTAGTGCTAAGGTGATCGTAACTCCCATACATTAACATAGGCTTAATGTAGTCTTAGTGCTAAGGTGATCGTAACTCCCATACGTTAACATAGGCTTAATGTAGTCTTAGTGTTAAGGTGATCGTAACTCCCATACATTAACATAGACTTAATATAGTCTTAGTGCTAAGGTGATCGTAACTCCCATACATTAACATAGGCTTAATATAGTCTTAGTGCTAAGGTGATCGTAACTCCCATACGTTAACATAGACTTAATGTAGTCTTAGTGTTAAGGTGATCGTAACTCTCATACGTTAACACAGACTTAATGTAGTTTTAGCGCTAAGGTGATCGTAACTCCCATACGTTAACATACTTTTATGTATGATTACACGATGCCATTTAGAAAGTGGTCAAATGCAACATATGTCATATTTGGGATTTCACTTTCTTAGTAAAGTACAAATTCTAGTACTTTTTTCGGTTGAGTCCCATCCGGGATTCGAACCCGCACCCTCAGAGTCAGGCACCTAATCGCCAGCACACAAAGTCAGCCGCCTAGCCCGCTCAGCCACCGCGATTTTGTACTTTACTAAGAAAGTGAAATCCCAAATATGACATATGTTGCATACACTTATGTAGTCTTAGTGCTAAGGTTGTTAAGTAACACGGCACCCAGTCTTTAAATGTGTGACTCAAGGTTGACGCTAATCTGAGCTCTAAAATACGTGACATAGATGTGTGCTCAGGTCTATGTAATGTGACTCAAAGTTGATGTTTAGAATATGCCAGTAATGTTAAGATTAGATCTGTGATGTAAGACGAAGGTTGTAGAATAAGGTCTGTGATTCAAAGTGTTTTTATTAGATATGTCATGTATGATTCAAAGTTGATGTTTAGAATCAATCTGTGATATGTGATGCAAGATAAACTTTTAAATTTGATCTGCGATAATGTGTGACTTAAATATAGGGGTTGATATGACCAGTGCAGAATAGAACAGTGCCTCCTCCGATGACAACAACACATTTCATGGTCACTTGTCACTACCAGGACAGAATGTTCTGTATCACCCGTCTGGTACACGCTGGAGTTGTCACCTGTCACCACCAGGACATAACATTCTGTATCAGCCGTCTGGTTTATCCTGGAATGTAATGAGTCGTCACTTGTCACCACCAGGACAGATTGTTATGCATCACCCCTCTGCTTCATCCTGGCATGTAATGAGTTGACACTTGTCACCACCAGGACATAACATTCTGTACCACCTGTGTGCTTCATCCTGGAATATAATGAGTCATCACTTGTCACCACCCGGGCAAGATGTTATGCATCACCTGTCTGCTTCATCCTGGAATAAAATGAGTCGTCACTTGTCACCACCAGGACATAACATTCTGTATCACCCGTCTGCTTCATCCTGGAATGTAATGAGTCGTCACTTGTCACCACCAGGACAGACTGTTTTGCATCATCCGTCTGGTTTATCCTGGAATATAATGAGTCGTCACTTGTCACCACCAGGACAAGTTGTTATGTATCACCCGTCTGCTTCATCCTGGAATATAATGAGTCGTCACTTGTCACCACCAGGGCATAACATTCTGTGTTACCCGTCTGCTTCATCCTGGAATAAAATGAGTAGTCACTTGTCACCACCAGGACACAACATTCTGTGTCACCCGTCTGCTTCATCCTGAATATAATGAGTCGTCACTTGTCACCACCAGGACACAACATTCTGTGTCACCCGTCTGCTTCATCCTGAATATAATGAGTCGTCACTTGTCACCACCAGGACACAACATTCTGTGTCACCCGTCTGCTTCATCCTGAATATAATGAGTCGTCACTTGTCACCACCAGGACACAATATTCTGTGTCACCCGTCTGCTTCATCCTGGAATAAATGAGTCGTCACTTGTCACCACCAGGACACAACATTCTGTGTCACCCGTCTGCTTCATCCTGAATATAACGAGTCGTCACTTGTCACCACCAGGACACAACATTCTGTGTCACCCGTCTGCTTCATCCTGGAATATAATGAGTAGTCACTTGTCACCACCAGAACACAACATTCTGTGTCACCCGTCTGCTTCATCCTGGAATATAATGAGTAGTCACTTGTCATCACCAGAACACAACATTCTGTGTCACCCGTCTGCTTCATCCTGAATATAATGAGTAGTCACTTGTCACCACCAGGACACAACATTCTGTGTCACCCGTCTGCTTCATCCTGGAATGTAATGAGTCGTCACTTGTCATCACCAGAACACAACATTCTGTGTCACCCGTCTGCTTCATCCTGGAATATAATGAGTCGTCACTTGTCATCACCAGAACACAACATTCTGTGTCACCCGTCTGCTTCATCCTGAATATAATGAGTAGTCACTTGTCACCACCAGGACACAACATTCTGTGTCACCCGTCTGCTTCATCCTGGAATGTAACGAGTCGTCACTTGTCATCACCAGAACACAACATTCTGTGTCACCCGTCTGCTTCATCCTGAATATAATGAGTCATCACTTGTCATCACCAGGACAGAACGTTCTGTCACCCGTCTGCTTCATCCTGGAATATAATGAGTAGTCACTTGTCATCACCAGGACACAACATTCTGTGTCACCCGTCTGCTTCATCCTGGAATGTAACGAGTCGTCACTTGTCATCACCAGAACACAACATTCTGTGTCACCCGTCTGCTTCATCCTGAATATAATGAGTCGTCACTTGTCATCACCAGGACAGAACGTTCTGTCACCCGTCTGCTTCATCCTGGAATATAATGAGTAGTCACTTGTCATCACCAGAACACAACATTCTGTGTCACCCGTCTGCTTCATCCTGGAATGTAATGAGTCGTCACTTGTCATCACCAGAACATAACATTCTGTGTCACCCGTCTGCTTCATCCTGGAATATAATGAGTAGTCACTTGTCATCACCAGAACACAGCATTCTGTGTCACCCGTCTGCTTCATCCTGGATATAATGAGTCGTCACTTGTCATCACCAGGACACAACATTCTGTGTCACCCGTCTGCTTCATCCTGGAATGTAACGAGTCGTCACTTGTCATCACCAGAACACAACATTCTGTGTCACCCGTCTGCTTCATCCTGAATATAATGAGTCATCACTTGTCATCACCAGGACAGAACGTTCTGTCACCCGTCTGCTTCATCCTGGAATATAATGAGTAGTCACTTGTCATCACCAGAACACAACATTCTGTGTCACCCGTCTGCTTCATCCTGGAATGTAACGAGTCGTCACTTGTCATCACCAGAACATAACATTCTGTGTCACCCGTCTGCTTCATCCTGGAATGTAATGAGTCGTCACTTGTCATCACCGGAACACAACATTCTGTGTCACCCGTCTGCTTCATCCTGGAATGTAACGAGTCGTCACTTGTCATCACCAGAACACAACATTCTGTGTCACCCGTCTCCTTCATCCTGAATATAATGAGTCGTCACTTGTCATCACCAGGACAGAACGTTCTGTCACCCGTCTGCTTCATCCTGGAATGTAATGAGTCGTCACTTGTCATCACCAGGACATAACATTCTGTGTCACCCGTCTGCTTCATCCTGGAATGTAACGAGTCGTCACTTGTCACCACCAGAAAATAACATTCTGTGTCACCCGTCTGCTTCATCCTGGAATATAACGAGTCGTCACTTGTCATCACCAGGACATAACATTCTGTGTCACCCGTCTGCTTCATCCTGGAATGTAACGAGTCGTCACTTGTCACCACCAGAACATAACATTCTGTGTTTCCCGTCTGCTTCATCCTGGAATATAACGAGTCGTCACTTGTCATCACCAGAACACAGCATTCTGTGTCACCCGTCTGCTTCATCCTGGATATAATGAGTCGTCACTTGTCATCACCAGGACACAACATTCTGTGTCACCCGTCTGCTTCATCCTGGAATGTAACGAGTCGTCACTTGTCATCACCAGAACACAACATTCTGTGTCACCCGTCTGCTTCATCCTGAATATAATGAGTCGTCACTTGTCATCACCAGGACAGAACGTTCTGTCACCCGTCTGCTTCATCCTGGAATGTAATGAGTCGTCACTTGTCATCACCAGGACATAACATTCTGTGTCACCCGTCTGCTTCATCCTGGAATGTAACGAGTCGTCACTTGTCACCACCAGAAAATAACATTCTGTGTCACCCGTCTGCTTCATCCTGGAATATAACGAGTCGTCACTTGTCATCACCAGGACATAACATTCTGTGTCACCCGTCTGCTTCATCCTGGAATGTAACGAGTCGTCACTTGTCACCACCAGAACATAACATTCTGTGTTTCCCGTCTGCTTCATCCTGGAATATAACGAGTCGTCACTTGTCATCACCAGAACACAGCATTCTGTGTCACCCGTCTGCTTCATCCTGGATATAATGAGTCGTCACTTGTCATCACCAGGACACAACATTCTGTGTCACCCGTCTGCTTCATCCTGGAATGTAACGAGTCGTCACTTGTCATCACCAGAACACAACATTCTGTGTCACCCGTCTGCTTCATCCTGAATATAATGAGTCGTCACTTGTCATCACCAGGACAGAACGTTCTGTCACCCGTCTGCTTCATCCTGGAATATAATGAGTAGTCACTTGTCATCACCAGAACACAACATTCTGTGTCACCCGTCTGCTTCATCCTGGAATGTAACGAGTCGTCACTTGTCATCACCAGAACATAACATTCTGTGTCACCCGTCTGCTTCATCTTGGAATGTAATGAGTCGTCACTTGTCATCACCGGAACACAACATTCTGTGTCACCCGTCTGCTTCATCCTGGAATGTAACGAGTCGTCACTTGTCATCACCAGAACACAACATTCTGTGTCACCCGTCTGCTTCATCCTGAATATAATGAGTCATCACTTGTCATCACCAGGACAGAACGTTCTGTCACCCGTCTGCTTCATCCTGGAATGTAATGAGTCGTCACTTGTCATCACCAGGACATAACATTCTGTGTCACCCGTCTGCTTCATCCTGGAATGTAACGAGTCGTCACTTGTCACCACCAGAAAATAACATTCTGTGTCACCCGTCTGCTTCATCCTGGAATATAACGAGTCGTCACTTGTCATCACCAGGACATAACATTCTGTGTCACCCGTCTGCTTCATCCTGGAATGTAACGAGTCGTCACTTGTCACCACCAGAACATAACATTCTGTGTTTCCCGTCTGCTTCATCCTGGAATATAACGAGTCGTCACTTGTCATCACCAGGACACAACATTCTGTGTCACCCGTCTGCTTCATCCTGGAATGTAACGAATCGTCACTTGTCATCACCAGGACATAACATTCTGTGTCACCCGTCTGCTTCATCCTGGAATATAACGAGTCGTCACTTGTCACCACCAGAACATAACATTCTGTGTCACCCGTCTGCTTCATCCTGGAATGTAACGAGTCGTCACTTGTCCACTTGACCACATTTGTCTGATCTAATTCAGTACCAAGTGGGAATGGGTGTTGTAAATGTTAGTGAAGCTTTTAACGTCAACAAAGTCACAGAGCGTTTCCCGGCAAAAGATTGGTTGATGTTGAAGTGTGGGCTACGGCTGCTGGTGGTTGTTGCTGTCGTCGTTGTTGTTCTTTAACGCCACGTTCCAAAATATTCTAATGATATAATGTCTGTAAATAATGGAGTCTGGACTAGCCTACCAAGCTAATATCACATTATTGGCAAATGCTGGCATCGTTCTGGCCTCTACCGTTGGCACTGGCATAACGTACGCCAATATAGAGCCAGTATTGGACCAGTGCTTATTTTCCTTCAGTGGCCCGTTACAGGCAAAACTGTACCAGGCCACATATGGATGGTTAACGTAAACACAACACCACAATACTGTACTGGCCCAGTACAGGCAGTGCAAATCTTGTCTGGGGAATTGTGGGAGATTATCTCAGGACCATGTCGTCTGCTCCAGAGAGGTGGCCAAAGGGTAGTTGACACTTTCCATATTTCTGAGTGCAAACTGATGTAATGTGACACTAAATAGTGACAATCTTTGTTTTGAATCACTTGTAGAGACTACTTTTGCTACTCAAGTTAAGTATTGAGCTAAATTTTGAAACATAACATGCAGTATAAATTTTGCTAGGACAAGAACATGTTGAAACTTTTAAACATTCGGTCATTCATCATATATGCCATGTTTTTGGATCACGCAAAACCTCTTTGCATATCTAATTAAAAGACATAAGTTCAGTTCAAGAGGAATTAAACACAGATGGAAAACTTGTGTTTTGTTTTTCTCCTTCAGATTATTTTTGTTTGGTATCAGCTTGATTTAAACTGTAGAAATGGTATTAAACTTATAACCGGGCCAGTGCCGGTAGTTGATATTGAGAATCAGGACATGACTTCATGTTAACTTTATCATGGGCGGATCAACCCACCACCCCCTCAACCCACCACCCCCTCAACCCACCACCCCCTCAACCCACCACCCCCGGAACAACGTCTGTGAGACTGCCTCCCTCCGATCCCTTTAGTCGCCTTTTACAAGTATTTCCCCGACCATGACGTCTTCGAAGACCCAAATACTTAGCCTGTAAATAAGCCATAACTAAACATAATTATTTGTAGTGTCACATTTGAAAAAGGGTTCATATTTGTAATCTTTATACATATTTTTATACTAAAATATTTCTTGAATGACGACAAGATAACATATTTTATTTCACCCGATATCTCCCAGAAATAATTAATCATTCCTTATGTGATGTAGCTCGCGAGTTATTGTTTAGATTATCATTAACGGTAGGATCAGCTTCACACGCTATCGATTCACAGACACAAAATTGACACCGAATACTGCGCGAGTGAGCTACTTCAAACATCGCCACTATGTCACAACGAAGCAATCGACACTTAACAGAAACTCCAAACAGTGTCACGTCTTAGAATAGACACGCTCCAAATAGTCGCAAACCTTGAAATCATCATGATGGCAGCTCCGAACATCGCGTGTGATGTCACAAATGAGAAAATGCCATGTGACAGAAGCTCCGTACATCGCTACAACTGAGAAATCGGCAGTCTGGACTTTCATGAAACGGAACAATGTCAATCGAATATTCCATTCGAGCCCGTTAAACACGTCGCCAGGTCAATGGCGAGGCTCGAATGAAATAAAACACTTGATAAACACAATTACCTGTCATTGTAAGCCTCAGGTGAGCGTGCGGCGAAGGCGGAAGGCGGATAACGAAGATCGGAAATCATTGCATGGACCTCTTCAGCCATTTGCATGCTTCTGTTTGTTTATGCTTAGAGCTCTGGGTTGCCTTACGTGATGCGGGTGGGTAGAGAGTTGTGGGCAGGGGCAGAGAAGCGTTCCTTGTGGGGTCGGGTCGTGCAGTTATTGTCAATGCTCGGTGCACTTTGATCTGCGAATGTATTCAATGGAAAACCGACGTAAGTTACTTGCCGATGTGCAAAGAAACCCAATCTGGGAATTTCTTCGAGACATCTTGGGGATAACCGATCAAATTACCCCTTGCTTTCGTTCGTGATATTATTGTTGTTTATTACGAATTTACTGTTTGTTGTCAGTGTTGTTGTTGATGTTGTGTTACGACGCTCTCTTCAAACATAGAGACTTAGCGTGACGATCTGACCCTGTCTGGTCTGGTCATTAGGCCTAGAAGATAGCTGGACCAACATCATATTCACAAGTATCATCCATAGAGAACTTTTCGATCACATAACTCAAACCAACGAAATGTTCCTCACAGCTGCAAGCCGCCATTCAGCTGGAATACTGCCGAGAGCGGCGTAAAACTAAACTCACTCATTACTACAAACCCTGAGCTTATGGCCACGAAGCTTTCAGCACAGTTGGATCCCAACCTTTGAACACTCTTCAAATGGCTATCACCCAGTTTGGACATTTTCACATCTGACCTCTAGACGTTTCTGTTCAGAGAACACATTGCTGTTAGATTATTGTTGTTTTTTGAGCCTCGACTACATTTATGGAGGCTTTTGCAACAATATGCGGTATTATACTCAGCAGAACTGTTCCGGCTCTGATATACTAAAAATGTCTTTTCAGAATTTAAATAATCACAGAAACACCGTATATATTACTTCCTGGTTTGACCACAATCCATTTAGAACATCTCCGAAACCACCGGACCAGCTAAGTTGCTGCTTCACGTGTCTATTTCTCACCAATAATGACACTTCAATCTGTTCAAGAAGGTCGTGTTCGATTGTCATAACAGCCGTATTGAAAACCCATGAATGGGCATTGCCCAGCCATTGTTTTGGCCAGATCAAGGTTAGGGGCGATCAGCAAGTGTGTCAGACGAAGCGACCTGTCAAGCAATGAGGTTCAGACTTGGTTCAGGCACACCACTCGTCTCATTTGGTGCTCATGGTATCCATTGGTCCAGACTGTATTATGTAATAGAATTGGAATATTTCTGAGTGTGGTATTAAACAACAAGCGAAAATTGTCAACTGTAAAGCGATTTGGGCGGATGTTCCGTTAGCGGACAGGTTCGTATGTCATATGTAGTGACAATGGTAATTTGTATTGCTGCTTCTCTCAAATGGCCGGACTGAAGGTGAACGGTGTTTTTTCTTCTCATGATGACGTTATATTTTATTCATTCATCACCATATCAGTGTCAAATATTATTCACTGTTTATTCTTAAAGTATTTGAATGTCGATGAGGACGCAACGTTGACGTTTGTTCAGTGCGTCGTTTTGGTGACATTTTCATCTGTTGTCTATTGACGAGATACAGTGCATGCAATGAGACCATTTTCAGGAAGCCTAGTTTGCTGAGACAGCTCTTTTTCCTGTTGAAATACGTATGCGTGGGTTGGACTTCACACTGATGTGATCAGGTAACGACTGTCCCTTCAAGGAGAGGAACACGGACGACATGTAGTCGGTATAGTTTACTGTGATGGGTAACACCCTTTAGGCATCGCTTTGTCGGCTCGCATCCCGGATTCAGCCCAATTATCATTGGAGTATCAACGCCATAACCGTGCTCGTTGCTGTCAGTTTGAAACGTCTAATGCCTACATTACTCCGGGCTTCCCTCCCACATTAAGCTTACATGTCATGTTTTTCGGCTCATTTCCGTGATTTGTCGGTCGCGAACGGAAACTCACGCAGCAAAACATGGCGTCGTTCGAAGAAGCACCGTCTCTTAGAGTTTTGTTTTTAGTTCCTAATATTATATTATTATACTTATCCATCTTTGACCACCCGCGTTGAATGCGTTTAGGTATGAGGTGTTGTTGGAGCTGTACCTTATTTTTTTTAGGAAAAGACTGTCACTGCAGAAGAGTGTCACAAGTCATGCCCCTGGAGGTTGTTTACATCTGAACCTCTAGGGGCATGACTTGTGACACTATTCTGCGTGAGTTTCCGTTCGCAACCGACAAATCACGGAAGTGAGCCGAAAAATCTCCGAAGACGGCCGGGCGTGTTTCAAGTGTTACCGACATTGCTTCCGATATGACCGATGTGTTTCTGTTATTACCGCTAAATTGCCGATATGGCTGCAATTGTTTCGCGAGTGTGCTGCGTTTGTTTACATTTGAGATGCAATTCCTTCAGATTTGCTGTAATTCCTTCAATTACTTAGGGGGGCCTGATGTACAATGTGTGAAGCTATTTCCTGGTGTAAAATGGGTAAAATGGGTAAAATGTCGAACGACGCAAGCCCTATGTGTTTACCATTTTATTGCAACCCACGTAAAAGTATTCAGGATAGTTGTGGACAGTTTTACTGACGGCGCTTTAAATAACATTCCAGCAATATCTCTGCAAGGGACTTTAGACATGGGCTTCACACATATGGTACCCATGTAGTCGAGCCCGGGTCCTCGGTGTGAGGAGCGAACGTCTGAAGACACTACCATGGGCTTCTACCGCACCTAAAGAACCCACCTTTGCACAGCGCATTCCAGCGTCTTGGACAACAGCGAACTATGTGCCCTCTGAAAGTGAAACTGTTTCCAGCAAAGGGTAAAGGCCAAAACGAAGTGCAATTCCACAGTTTAGTCCCCAGAACACTTTACTCGTCTGCTAAATGAAGTTTTATGATCTTGTTGAATCTGGTTATCCTAATTGTATAGACAAAGACTCAACATCACACGACATAAACACGTCTAGACAGGGGCACCCGACCGTGTAGTGCCACCTAACTGTACCGCAGATGTACGCTGTACAAAACAATTAGCAGCAAATCGTTGCCTGGCAACAGCAGAGCCAGAGTCACACCAGCGAGAAGATAAGATTCCAGTTTAAACACACACCCAAATTAAGTTTTGACATACGCGATCGAAATACAACGAAGAGACCCTGTCGAAGACCGTCATTGATTCGCCGAGGCTCAATGCATTCACATTAAATATGTCAAATGGTTCGCGGGAGAAAACCTCTCAAAACCCAAAATTCTGAAAAAAATGATAAACGTTGTCATTCATCGTTTATTTAAAAATGTATACTTTTTACAATCTGTGACCAAAGATACTTTATAATAACCAAGCCATCAAAAGTCGGAACTATTTTTTGTTATACCGAATCAAATTATTTCGCAGTGGCAAAAAGCAGTCCAAGGAGGTGTTGGTCTAACATGAAGGAGATCCTCTGTGCGGCTTTTTATCTGATTCTGTTTTCATGACGTGTTGAACTTACAAACGTTGACAGCTTTCTTTTACACGCCATCATCATAAACAAGTTACAGGACTGTCGACCGCTAGATGGAGCTTTGCTGCGTGTCATTATCTGACAACATACCGCCATAAATCTGGTTTCGTATAAAACCATACCGACACGGTATAAAACGGAAAGATATTTTCGGGGTGTGAAGTTAAAGCAGTTTTGAAAGAAAGATTTTAACCCACCACTACATGCTCTCATGCTTATAATTACAGAAAATAAATTTCAGGTATTTTTCAGAAATACACTTTTTACAAATACATTCTTCAATTGTGGTTACGGGATATAGGGGTGTCTACACAACATATCAGGGCAAAATACTCAGATAGCTATAGGTTAAGCGGGGTCATATCCACGAAGTATATAACGAACATGTTAGGGTATATTTCATTTCGCCTGAATCCAGTAGTCCTCAGTCGTAACGGGTCTGTGTTCTTTACATATGTCTTATCAAGACCGGTCGATGAACGTCATGTTTCTCTAAAACCTCCAATGTCTCTCGCAAAATATGAGGGATGGGCGTTTCTTCTTTTTAGGACGTTTTCGTAAACAGACTTGTGGATTTGAATTCTGATATGTGCACCGTATCTCATACTGGGGCGAGCATGATTGCCATGTACACTTGCATTTACCGTTATCAGTAAATGTGACTTGATTCAGAAACAAACATCCAATTCCAGTACAGCGTGTAAAGGTCAAGGAAAACCTCAATATCATGATTAATGAGGCATTTGTTAATGAGATCTATCCTCCGAGGATTTGAAGAAATTGTCAAAATTTAAATCAAATATAATCTGGGAGCTTTTTGTTTTTGTGTTGTTTCCTTTTTTGTATGTTTTGTATTGTTTTTGTTTTGTTTTGGGTTTTTTTTGGGGGGGATGTTTTTTGTTGTTTTGTTGGGGTTTTTCTTGGGTTTTTTTGTGTGTTTTGTTTCGTGTTTTTTTTAAGAAAAAGAATTTCGACATTTTCGACAGGAACCAGTTGTGCATGGATGACATGTCTTTCTGTGCATACGACACAGCAGACCACAATCCAATTGTTTGACCACATACAACTCTCCACAATGATGTGTGATAACATTCAAGAGACCTGAGTACAAGATTCAGTATGACATAAAACTATCCATAAATGCTGTATCTCAAGGAGCATGACTTTTCAAAAGTCAACTATCCCTTTATGTCGAGCAGTATTCCAAAAGGTCCGGCCCTTGGTGCTTACATCTCTCAAATTTTGATATACAATCGAACACGCTCTATTCATCAAGCTTACCATGCGTCATATGACACTTTCTCTGAAGTTGTCCAACCAAGTACACAAGACCATAGTAACTCTTCCAAAAAACGTTTTACTGTCAACAAGTTGAGGACATTTCCAACATAATTCTCTGTCATGAGTTGCACCATGATGTTCAATTTTCACGAAAATAGTTGACTAGCCTTTGAGTGTATTTAAGACGAAAACGAATACCACTGCTCATTTTCTTTCATTACTATCTGATAGTGCTGTGTGTCATAGTCGGAAGCGTAAAGTCGTCTGGGTGTGGAAAGAGTTTCGTACCTTTTAAAATTAATTAACTCTACGAAAAAAATCCACGCCCTAGTTGGCTAAAATTGTAGCGACCAAGAAATAGAAATGTATTTGATACAGTCATGGAACTTGTGGTTTGGACGTTAGACTTACAGTATTCCGGCGACTGTTTTCAACCTGGAGCCGAGGCGGTGGTGTGGCCAAGAGGTTAAAGCGTTCGCTCGTCACGTCGAAGATCCGGGTTCGATTCCCCACATTGTTAAAATGCGTGATGCCCATTTCTGGTGTCCCCCGACGTGATATTACTGGAATGTTGCTAAAAGTGGCATAAAGCCATACACCCTCACTCACTCTGTCCAGAGCCGTTTTGAAGAGCTTTGTAAGACTGTAGATTTGCTGAGTGGCCTGGTAATTTGGTTTACGTCATCTTGAACAGTACTAGTGTTTCAGCTATATGATGGTCTAAATTCTTATTGTTTGAGGGGCCGGTCTTTCACGTTTCTAATCATCTTGGTGAAACCTGTCATAACTGAACAGGACTTGACAAACCCATGCTTTATAATTATGTCCATACCTGATATTCGAACAAACTAAAAGTCGAGATTCGTGATGTCAATGCCCATATCGTTCACGTTCAGTAAATAAAAGATTATAGCAGAGAGTCTCTTTAGAGGGTCTCCCTGATTAGAGCCAAGCGGGTCTGGTTTTTGGTGATCACCGGATCCAGGCAAGGTTATGGGGCGCAATTCTGTACAAAGAATTGTGGGCCTTTGACAACATGCGTGTTTCGTTACATCCTGTTACAACGCAAATCAGTTACAAACATCTTTTTTCCTTTTAAACATATAAACTGTGGTTCTTGAGAGGCATATAGAAGGAAGTTGGTATTCAAGCAAAGAAAGTTCACTTGACGGAGAAGTGGGGAAATCAGAAATGTTGTGTTTGCAGTAAAGAAGATAATACCCATGATGTATTGTCTTTAATTTAAATGCAAAATCACTGTAAACTTGTAATGAATGAAACACATTGTCCATGGAAATACCTTATAGTAAAACAAGGGGTATAAGAAAGGTTGTCTTTTTATTGATGCCAAAGGCGTTTCTATCAATAGAAACAATCCTTTATTCAGTTGTGTGGTGTTAATGGTATCCAGATCGGCAATCGATGCATTAGTATTAACCTAGCACCACTGTAATTAGATAATTAATATCATCAGATTCTTAACACAAATTCTGCAACGTGATTTTTCATAAGCCCACAAAAGCTAGATAATCACCCATTTTCAGCAGCCAGGAAAAAAGATTACAAGCTAAGGCGGTCGCGAAACAGTTCCCTGTCAACCTCCAGCGTGGGAGACTCCACGTGTACGATGTCTCAATTCAAGTCTGTTTGCCAACTGAATGACATAATGGCCGCTAGACCTTTCCCCGCAGAGCAAATATTGCCATTCTCTCAACGAGACTGCGGGTGTAACTTCTAGCTATCATCACAAACCAGCCATTTACCACAGCAGGATCCCAGTGACGACCGGACATGACAAACTCTCGCGGAGTGCCCCGATCAGGTCACGTGACCTCGCCAGCCGGGAGACTTGCCAGGTGCACTCTGCGAGCTGCGCTATCATTGAGCCGCGTTCGAATCAGGCGTGTCATCGTCCCTGTTTATTGACTCTATCAAATGAAATTAGAAAATATTGTCTAATTAGTGAAATGAGCAGGGAAATTGAGGAAATAATGGGTAAACTGTTAATGATGATCGGAAACACTGCGACTCCGGACATGTTGACTGATTGAAGTGTCAACGTCGCCTAGTATGGGACACAGGCAGGACGCCATGAGACCCTGTCTCCAGGGGAGATAATCGATAGGTTGTTGATTTTTGGTAGGCGGATGTTTCCAATACAGCTTTCCGAAGTTGCTTTAATGTTCCTGAAACGTACTGAAGGGAAAATGTTTCACGCCGCATTCAACAGTCATACATCTTTAATAAATGTAAGACTATGCCAGTCAAACCAGTGATTGAACTTACGAGCACCGGTCAACACAGTCAGGTCACGGTGACATTCTAACAACAAGGCCATACTTTGTGCCTAACTGACACATCAGACTCCGATTTTCTTATTATAAAAAGAAACCCCTCAATCCGCCATAGAATAAATACCTTGTAGGAACAGCTTCTCATATGTAGATATAGATATATATATATATATATATATATATAGAGAGAGAGAGAGAGAGAGAGAGAGAGAGAGAGAGAGAGATACAATACATACATAGATACATACATAGATACACACATAGATACATAGATAGATAATTATCATGCGCACATATACTACATCAATATGCCTTTATCCATTTATGTTAGTAAATCTAATTAATTTCGCTCACATATTCAAATATAATAATAACGTTTATATATAGTTCGGTCAGATATTATTTAAACAATTGCTAAAATCTAAAATTGACCGACGTTAATTTTAATCAACAAATTGCTTTCTGACACGAACAACTGATCTAGAGATTAATAAAATAATAAAGCGGTCTCATGAAAAATCTGACTGGTTGTATGTACAACTGGTATTAGTCCATGCTTCTTGTCACGAAACGCTTGTTCAAAACAGACTGGCAGCATAACCTTCCGGTCTCAACATCCACCACACTGGAGTGAGTGAATGAGTGAGTGAGTATGGTTTTACGTCGTTCAAGCAAGATGCCAACAACATCAAGGTGAGAACACCAACATAGTACCCATATGGCAAATCGAATCCGGGTCCTCGGAACTCTTTAACCATTAGACTACCCATCACCCAACCTTAATGGAAGTCGCTGTCCCCGTTGAACATCCCAAATTGAAATCATTAAATATTTAGACGCTCTCGTTTAGTTAAACAAAGGAGTATCTACATTCCAAATCAAGCACGCCAATGTTTCTCGGTGTAGAGACAGTTCCAATTTCTTTAATCCTTAGTACATAGGTTGTTCGAATCAAAATTCAACACGTTTGGAAAACAGGCTGACATTTTTTGCTAACACGTAATCTTTTAAATGAACATACATGTATTTCGCATGAAGTTACAGAATGGTTCCTAAACTTTATTCATGAACTGTCTTGAAAGGGACCACTGACTTCAAGAGTGAATGGAGGGAGTGATTAGTTTGCTACGATATATGCCCAAAATGAATAGACACGTACTTCCGGTCGCCAACATCCGGTGTCATCACTTTAGCTTTCCGCGATGAGTGACAAATATTTCTTAAATATGCGTCACGTGGTGCTGTGTCTCTTCTATGAAGAGTTGACAGTCTAACAACCAAAATTATCTATACGACATCTTGGAGGCCATATTGTAAGCCTTTCCCAGTCTGTCTCGATGTCTCTGTATTACAGACCTTCGAATCATCCCTTGCTTTTACTTAAAAAGCTCTAAATAAATAAAATCTAAAATTGTCTCAGGTGCAGGATCTCCTGTCTCACTGAGGTTTCTTTTCAGTTTATATTTTGTTATTTGTTTTCATCAAGTATGCACATTTATAGACTAAAGCTTTCCTTGTCCCCACAAATGAAACAGCGTGTCTGCCTATATGTAAACTACATGATTGTACATTCTACTGCATTACCCTCGCCTCTAGCGCCTCCCCTACATAAAACAATCCGAAATGTAACCCCCAAAACCTCTCTAACACTGACAATACTGTCCCATATACGATGACACCTCGTGAGACCTTGAACAAATGAAAGGAATAATTTAGTCAGCGACAAAAGAATTGTCTCAGGTAAAAATTATCTATATATTAATAAACATTTTTCCTATCCCCCTCGGAAAGAAAAACATGATTTATCTTGAGTATTAACAAAATTACTTTTTACCACCACACAGTACCCATTCCACAATGACTCACCCCCAACTCCCAACACACACAACCACCACCCCCAAAGATCCCGTAACAAACACCAGTGCTGAGTACTTTATTACTCAAATTCCTCACAAAAACAAAACGAAACACATCTGTCAACCCGTGATGGAGGAAATAGCAACTTATTTATCGTGACAATGATCTTGTTCTTTGGGAATTTGTTTCAGGAACAACCACTTGTCCGCGGAAGTCTTCAATATTTGTTTTAATTATTGGGTGGTTATTAAAATATGCATTGTTACATCCGATTCTTGTGCCCGGAAGTTTCGTTCTGGAGTGAAACATGACCATGGCAACAATGACAGGATGTCATGGCTCAGGAAGGACCGCATCACCGCCGAATGGAAAAACACATAAATCAGTCCTAAGAGCGTCGATGCAAATGTAATCAGTTCAATGTTACAAAGAATAATATTACAATTAAAATATTCCTTTGTAAACCAAATCAGCAGTCTCCATTAGAAGTATTTCAGACCACATGGTCTTACGAACCTAAAAATGAAAATGATTTTAAAAAATGCATTCAAATTCAAAATGTCTATTAAAATGATGAACCTGGACTGATCTGCAAATAATGCGGTATTACATTTCACCACCATGCCTAATCCTTCAGAAGTTCCTGTCGTACCCAACCCACTGTCTACCCGCAGACCGTTAGGAAATGACAGATGCTTGAACGGTGGAACCTGTTGCCACGCGCTCGCCTATCCTTTCAAAACCATCACTTGAACACTTCGACAGATGAACCGCAGGGGGCGGGACGTGGCTCTGTATTGCAAATATCGATCTACTCACGTGACTGATGGTGCTGATTAAAAAACCTTCTCTGTGGTCGCGTGTGAGGATGTTAGAATATGTTAATCCATCAACAGTCCCCTCGACGTTTATCGATATACACCAGTTGCTTCCCTTGGTATGAATATTTAATGCATGCGACAGTTGCTAATCGACCGAGATGCGTCAAGTACACAGGTTTATGAATGGCGGAGAGGTCCAATGACACCCAAGGGACTTCAACCCTTCAGTTAAAGATAGCAGTGTTCCAACAGCTGCCGGGTAATAACGACCACTTTATGAGCTACGTACACTGAAAGAATGACATTATTCTTCAGTTGTCGATCATAAAGGCGAAATATCACCAGCGCAATGGCGGAATGACGAATCAGGATTATACTGCACTTGCTTCACGCCATATTGACGTCCAAGTTTCTTACAAGGCCGACACGTTGATTGAAGAGACGATGGCCGCTTCACAAAGCTTGGCATGGCTAACAGAGATTCCCTCATTACTTATTCACGATACAGACACTTCCGCGGTTTACAACAGACAAACCATGCTATCCACACATTTTGTTTACATTAAATGCACTGACTGCTAGCGCCATAATCTGATCCGACGTATGAGGCAACTCAACGGGTCATAGGTGCTAGACTCCGAGAGCAATTAACTAATTAGTGATTAACGGTTTCATTTTATGGACTTAGCTTTTTCCTAAAGCAAACATCCAATTTGAAATGTGTCGCTTTCTCTGCGGAAATGTGTCTGTTTCCTTTTTCTAAACTTTGATTTTAGAAATTGAGAAAGCGTATGCATTAGCAAGAGAAACGAAGTCTCGATATTTGGGGGTTGTTTTTCTTAGTTGTGTGAAATTAAAAAAATAACTATTTGTATTCTAAAACAAATGGCATTTTGAAAATTAGTTTTTATTAAGTATTTTGTCTCAAAGTGTGGAAGTTAAAAATCAGTGATGTTTAACAGTGAGCAATAAAGAACTGAAACTTGTAGTTTGTTCAGGATCGTAATAGAAATGAGTCGTCTTTAATGTTCCGTTCAACGTTTGTCTCGTGCGGGATTAAACAGTTTTAAAATGATATAATAATTGAAAGCAACCAATCCTCGCGAGCATTCACATTCTCAGCCCCAGAACAAAGAGTATCAATAGTTCAAACAAAATGTTAGCAATGAATTCAAACCCGTGATTCACTTCAAGTCACTATGTGTTGGCGAATACATGCCACCTTTTATGGAGAAAACAGTTTCTTTTTCCTCTGTACATCACGATGTCAAGTCGTGGTACTTCTTCAGGTGAATGCCGTTCGAGAACCTATGAATATATCCGCCAAAACATTGACACAACATTCAGAATTGTGTTTCAAAGAAGCTGTGTAGCCTAGTGGTTACGCCGAAGAATGGTTTCCCATCGTGATATTGCTGGAATACTGCTAAAAGTGGCGAAAAAACCAAATTCTCTCTCTCTCTCTCTCTCTCTCTCTCTCTCTCTCTTTCTCTTTCTCTCTCTCTCTCTCTCACAGAAATTCATATCTTGTTCAGAAATTCGTATCTTGTTCAGACAAAGCTGAAATAGCACTCAGTCAGTAGCAGCGCCACAACCAAATAATAATTAATTATTAACAAATAATAATAATCAATCCATACGCTACGAAGCAAACTAGGTAATATATTTTTATCTTGGTCACTTTTACATCGAATCTGAAAATCACATCCACCTTCCGTAAAGAATGATTACCATTTTCCATGAGGAAACAATAAATATGATCGCGCTCAATGCTCTCTCAAAGTATTGAATATGAATGTATGTAACGGATCGAAATACAAAAACGCTGAAGAATTATTTCCCTTGTAACTGGAAGACTTAACTCCATCTACATAATGCATAATGTTAATGAGTTGAAACTTCACGTTAAGCTACAAATAACTAGATTAACACTGACAATATAGTGGGTTTTTCGGTAATACATAACAGTGTCAGAATAGAGTATCTCGCATACAGATGATTTAGACATGTATTACAAAATGTCGGCATAGCAATATTTTCATTTCCGTTTAAAATAAAATATTTAATCTAAACGACCTCATAGGAAGTTTTTATACAGCAGCGATTTCGGCTCCTGGGGCACACACAACCTTCCTAAGAGACTGCAGATTGAATAGGTTGTAATGGTGACTAATAATTTTGAATTGTTGTTTGTTATTTACCTATACATATTATTTCGGTGATAATATAACCACAGTTCGTCGCATGCATTTCGTCTGTAATAGACAGCCAGAGGTTCGGACGTAAACTGGTTTGTTATATTCGCCATTCGTTATATCCGTGTTCGTTATATCCACCATTCGTTAGATTCGTGTTCGTTTTAAACACAGTTACTGTATTTGTATTTACAGGTTTCATGTCTCGTGTGCGCTGCATGTGTTACGTATGTTTCAAAGCTCGGCTCTTTGTACATTTTGTGTTACTAGCTAATCGGATTACTTTCTCCTTACAAAGCATTTAAAGTAACGATAATAATTGGCATTTTCTTGTTTTACATGAAAAAAATCAGCCTAAATGAAAATATGGTGTTGTTAACGATTCATTTTGCCAGTCGCTGTCTGCGCTTGCCTATCTAGTGCCAGGTTTGTGGTTCAGCGGGATGTGATCACGCAATCAGACAATACTTGTGTCTTTGGATGTGAGATATTCTTAAGATTAGACGGAAGCAGACTGATAATCCTGTGTCTGGAACCTATCTGATGTTGTCCTTCATCTTGCAGATGTAATAAATGCCTGTGTCACGATATTCCAATTGATGAGGAGACTGGGTAGTTTTATTTGTATACGTGCCATTATTCATTCGTACTTAACAAACTTGAAATACAGATTATGTTTAATTGTAGCGTCCTCTGACACTGACCTGCCATGCCGTGATATACCTTAAGTATTGTGCAAACCTCACTCACTCACAAAATCTGGAAATGACTGGAAATCGTTGTCTTGTGCTTGTTTGTGACGTTCAGAATCACCAACCATTATTTCACATAAATGTGTTAAGTGTATTAGAATGAAAAATAATACGTGTTATGTTAAGCCAGCAAACACTTACCTTTCAGTCAAATTAAGTAAGTTACTAGAGCTACCAACAGGCCAGGCCTTTTCGGAAACACCCGGTGTCATTGCCGGTTTATAGCTCTCCATTCATAATTGTTTATTACCATTGTCCGTTTTATAGCAAAATGGAATTTGTCTCGGAGGATAATTGAAGAGTGAAGTGATTTTAATATACTTCCCAGACACTGTCTAGAACACCGGTATGTTTCTTACCTGCCACGGCATGTAGTCATGCGAACTAACTGGACAGCCCTTAAGGTCTTTTGAGTAGTATATATGTTACATTCAGATTGTGAAATCGGTCATTTTGTCAAATGACTGAAATGTCCAGTCATCTTGTGAAATGACTAAGAGGGTCAGCCATTCCGCATCGTTTTTGTGTAACAACAATCATTATATTTCAGTCATATCATAATACCATTTCATTTATATGAGGTGGAAAGGGGTTTGTGAGGTATTGCTGCTCTGGACACAGCAAGTGTCAAACAAACAGGTGTAGATGCTTCAAAGCCAATCAAAAGTCGCTGCCACAATAAACGTAACTGTTAGTGAGAATAAGTGTTGCTGAAATTGTGATCCACTGTTGTAGATTAAGTTATTATTAAGTGAAATTTCATGAAATGACTGAAGTATATTGATTGTTGTTACACAAAATGACACGCAATAACTAACCCTCTTAGTCATTAGTGACTGAAATTTTTAATCATCTCATGAAATGAAATGATTTTCACCATATGACTGTAACATATATCAAGGTAAATATGAAATTTATGATTGCATTGCACAGTTGTCATAACTTCAGAGAAACAAGTAATGGTGCAGTAGAGATAGAATTTAAATGCATCAGTCAGTCAGCTGTACAAATAATACTATTTATTGCTGTTTAAACCTTTCAAAATAAATACAGATGAGATACGTAATAAACATACTCCAAACAACAACAGGCACAATGAATATATAAGCAACCACAGTGTTTGATGACGTATACTCAAGTGTTTGGCGGTGGCCATACTTTGAATCAAAGAGATGGTTACAAAATTATCAGGCATGTTATATGAATGCGTAGGACACCTTATGTTTGTAGTATTTCAGTGACTGTTCTAGTTTAGATTTCTATTTGTTTAGTCCATTCATATCCACTTGTCAGGATTCTGCTTTTTTGCTCGCCATGTGATTTCTTTATCAACTTGTGACACAGACAGGTTGAATTGACGCCCACAAAACAGCTTCCCCTTTGTTAGTGAGTGATCATTACTTAACGCCAGCAGTTCTGCACCTATTTGCAAATACTCCTTCTTGTCAAGAAGGACCATGTGCATACGTTAAGGTAATAGGGAACATATTTTCATGTCTATTAATATTTAAAAATGTTCATAGATGTATTGATAAAGATGACGATTACTCATCAAATGACTCATTAATGGAGGAGATGTTTTACACACCTGGCCTATAGATCACCAAGCAGGCTTGATTAGGAAGTTATTGTCATCTTTGGTTTGAGTGGTATTCCCAACCTTAGCTACGCCTGTCAATGTAAGTTCATCCAGGAGTAGGGGGCGGGGGTATGGTTAAAAAACTGCGTTAAAACTCACTCACCCACAGCTTATTTAAAATGTTTTAACATGCCTTATAGCACTAAACAATATTCCTTGGCAGATTTCGGACTACCTTAAATATTTTTGGAAATCACTGAAAATTGCCAAACCTTGCTCCCCGTATATCTACATACTAGCACTACTGGCATGCCTCAATGAAAACAAGGCAACGTAGTGACATGCAATGGATATTCTGGCTGTGAAAAATCCTCTCCGCTACCTCAAACATATTATGAATACTACATTCATAACGCCAGCACCTTACTTATGAAACGACTAAGACTATACTGAGTCAGTCTGATTATCTGCTGAAACGGACTTGGTATGAAGGTATTTTTGACAATGAAACACCTGGATTACTTAAAATCAAACATGACTCAGGGTGAGTAAAACTGTCACATTCAAATCCTTTCTATCCCAGAATTAGCTACCAGGTCGCGCACAAGCTTCAAGAACTCGAACATATTTCGCCTCTGATGCCTGTTGATGTATCCATGTCTACAGAACTCACTGACTCACTCGCCCTCATTCGTATAATGGGATGTATTATACTACAAGGGGTTGTTGTTTGGTCGTGTTTTTTTTAGTATGTGTATTGGGATTGTTGTTTGTTCGTTGCATGTTTCGATTTATCTGGTTGTTGAATTTTGCTACTTGGTTTTTTTTTTTGTTTTGGATTTTTTTTTTGTCTTAGTTGTTGTTATTGTTTGTTTTGTTTTGTGTTGGTTTTTGGGGGTTTTTTTTGTTTGTTTTGTTTTGTTTGTTGTGTTTGGTTGTTGTTGTTGTTGTTTTTGTTTTGGGTTTTGGAGGGGGGGGGTATTTTTGTTTTTTCTTTTTTGTTTGTTTTGTTGGGGTTTTTTGGGGGGAGGGGGTCAAGGCGGAGGGTGTTTTGTTTGTTTGTTTGTTAAACACGCCTGAGACGAATTTCACAATTTTAAAATAGACATATTGTCATCATGTGAACTTTTCATATACTTTCATTAGTAACAACTACCTTTCACATACCCGCCAATACTTTTAACAAGCACATCCACGGGTACTTAACAGTCAAACACACAATACAAACATTTACCGTGTTGCGGACTTATCTCCCCTACTCATAAAAGAGACAGTTCAGCCATGGTAACCCAAGCGATTCCCTTGAAAAGGTTAAAACTCCTTTTCTGTTTTCATCGATTACACTGAGGATTGTATTGATCCCTGTGGTATTGTCTGTCTGATGATCATCGTTCAGCGCCACAGTGGGGAGTGGCCGTGACGGCGATACACAGACTACTTACCTAGTCAAGTGGCTGTGATGGTCTCGAGGGTGGTACTGCAAATATGTGTATGGAAGGAACGGTTTCAGGGCGTAGCAAATGTATATTATAGCATCGACAAAGAACTTGTTAATCTGACTTATGTTAGAACTGTTCAGGTATACAAATACTATGTAAATAGAATCTGAATGATATAGTTTATTCAAAGCTGGAGCTGAGATACCCATGAAGATCCGGTTTAGAATTGATTTTGAGCAATCCACGATTGTTGTAAGAAGCCACTATCACGGGATCGGTTGGTCAGGCTCGCGTAGATGGGTGTCCATGATGTTGATCATTGGATTGTCCGGTTTAAGCACATTGCTCATTGCGGCGTAAAGAAGGAAATAAAAACTAAAGCCAAGACCTTAAGACTTCGGGAATCTAAAGATGCCAGTGGACCAAGAATGTCCATTTTCAGTGGGTTGCGTTGTACCAATTTCCAAAACAGTTCCAAGCGGTGAAACACCAAACGCTGGCTCCAAAAAGGAGAAGATTCTTATAAGTTGGTGAAGACAAGCAACCATCCTGGGTTTTGTGTTTGTTTGACACATTCCAACTGTATAAAGGCGGTCTGCAAATAATCGATCGAGTATGGGCCAAACAACCCAGTGATGACGTCGTAATAATCATATTTACACATTTGAGATATGTTGACATGTATCAGCCACATTGTCTCTAGCGATAAGCATGGATTGCTGCAAAAGAAAAACCTTACTAACCCGGATATTTACGGGTCAGAGGTCAACTTGTATTTCCGTGTTTACAGGCCGCTGGGGAATCAGACGTATTGTTTTTAAAGGGTTAAGTCTCTTGGATCTTAAACATCACAAACCCTGAGGCTGAATGTAAGAGACATTTGAACTGATTTTTAGGCGTTTACGGTTAATCACACATACGTAATTGTTGCAGAGATAATTGCCGTTATCAATCTTAATACTTTCACAGAGGGCTTAAGTGATTTTAAATTGATTCTTTTTGCTAAGTTGGACTTCAGATTTGAGACCACCTGTTCCTGGCCACCAAAGAAAACGAAATGTAGCAATGTAGTACCTGCGTCCGGCATAAGTGATAGCGAGGTTGTCGTGGTTGGTCTGGGTGAGTGAGTGACTTTGACTTTACTCTGCTTTGAGCAATATTCAAGCAATAATACAAATGTGCTGCGCACATTGGAACGTGGGGAATCTAACACGGGTCTTGTTATTGTTTGGGTTTGTTTTAGTTTGTTTTGGTTGTTTTTGCTTGGGTTTTTTTTTTTCTTTTTTTTCTTTTTTTTTGGGGGGGGGGGTTGTATGTTTTTTTTATTTTTGCATTTATAATTGTTATTTATGTTTTAAATAATGTAGGAGGTTGGGGGTGGGGTGGGGTTTTTTTCAATTCATTGTACGTGGGATAGAATAGTGGTGAAAGTGTCACACTACCATGCATAACATACGAGTTCGATTCTCAGCGTGGTTTACCTGTGTCTTTGATGTATAACGTTGAACCCAGCAATGTTGCAGCTACATGGTAGAGGTCTCAACCACCAGACAGTTCACTCACGACAAAATAAGCATCGATATCCGCGATGGAAATGTTATTGTTCAAATCCAGGAGCGTAGATGTAAATGCCTAACGTCATTAACGGTTTAAACGTCTACGGACCTGTATGATTTATAGCGAGTGAGAAAGATTTTACGCCGCTTTCAGCAATTATCAAACAAAATGACGATGGACAACACCAGGAAAGGGCTCCACACATAGTACCTCTGTGGCCAATTGTGATGATTCACTTGTTGATGTCACCGTGCCCCAGCTGTGCTGATGATACATGCAATTAGCATCTCTGTCTCAAATCTGATTATTTATTGGGCGGTATTGCGATATAAAACAGTATTTACTCACTTTGACCATGTGGCTTTAACACCTGCTTAATATTGCACATTATACCATCGTTATTAACCCTACGTCGTATTTCGCATTTCTTAACGAAATAAGTATAAAGATACGTACATGTATACACAATGCCATTTAGAACGAAAATGTAACAGGTAATATGCTGAAAGCTAAAAGAAACGCAATTTTGAAAAAATGAAATCGTATAAATGTAAGCCTTCATCTGTATGCATTCTATTTAAAAACGTTCTTGCGTTTCTTTCACTGTTCGGTATAAATGGGACTACATGTACACTTCCTCAGCAAAAACATTATTTCTAAAAATACTATTTTACACTGTTCCGTAAAATAATGTCCAAGTTTTTCTGCTGACATAATTTTAAAAAGCTAATTTATCGTCTTTGATATCAACGGTATTGATTATCATAAATATTGACGACTTTCCATATTGGCATGATCCGGTTTCTCGGTGAAGGTTAAGGCAGTTTTTACGCGCAGGTATGACACGTTGTTTTCACCGATCATTTATTTATTGAATTCAGTTGAATGTTGGACTGCGTTACACCAATAATAACGCTATTTTTAGACTATAAGGGGTGAATGACAGGCAACAGTGGCAAGACATTTCAGTTTTCACATCGTTGGCAACATCGACGTCTGTACGGCACCGACGGCGGCGATTCAGGCAGATCGTGCAACCCAACAGTGACCGGACATCGCTACATCCGGGTCCTTCATCTTCTACGCAGGGCATCCGCATTCGTAACTTCTCGTCTCTTTCCGTGACCTACATGAAGACTCGTACCACATTCGTACGCTATCATTGCCAAGAATCATGGCAAACCTATCAAATCCAGCCTAGCAAAACGCATTTCAAAACAAAAAGATGGCGGAACCGTTGAACTTTGAAACTTCGCTAAACTATACAAAGCGCAATTTAAATATACTTTGAGTTAAAGGATGAACAACTTTCAGCACTGAAACATATCTTCAAAGGAAATGACCGTATTGCTTTTTCTCCACAGGATGTAGGATATTCTAAGTCCCATGTTTGGAAATTCAGAGTTATCTTGATAATACTAGACTATTTTCATATCTATGCCCGTTTTCGCTTACACAGGACCAAGTGGTATTTTTGTATCCATTTGACCGGTCCTTACGTTGTCCTAGCTTTGCAATCACTAGGCGTAATATTCCATCGTAACAATGACCATCACCTGTCCCCACTAGCTGGAACTGGTTTCCGGTGAGGCTAGGTTATAACGTACTGCCGTAGCCGTCAAGGTCACCGGATCTAGCCTAAAGTGATCCGCTGGATGTGGTAGACAGACGTCACGTCAACGTAAACGTTACCCAAACAACTGTTCCATTTCAGCCATTAGGGGCTTTACACATCGTATCCATGCTTGACACAATGGTTTAATCGGCACATGCAAAGGCATTTCCGTTACTTTTTACGTATTCTTTGTCACTCTATAATATTTTAAACACACGCCTCAAGCTTCGCCTTTAAAACCTTAAAAGTAACTGAATGTGAAAAATATTTTTACGGGGAATATATATTTTCGATGTACTTGCCTCATGAAATAATAATGCCCAGAGACAGCGGGTTTTGTTTAAATTAACGAAATTAATTTGGTTTCGGATGGTCAAGATCATTAATATTTGACATGTCTTTAGGGACGTGTTTGGAACTGTGGGATTCTTTTTTTCTGCCGAATCAATAAAAAGTTAATTAACTTTTTGTTATGATACGAGATACAATGAAAGAACACTTCAAGGTAGAAATACGCTTCACCTCCATATATTTGCCAGTGTAAACAGTATAATTTCGGGAAACATTCATATAAGAATTGCCCATTTAGTCCATCACAGATAGTCCGTTAGATATCACAATCAATGAAACAGACAGACAGACAGACAGACAGACAGACAGACACAAGTTTATTATATATTTCAGGCCACATGACCTATAGTACACTTGCGTTGTTATATTATTTTACATGCAGTCACGTAGGAACATAAATATGCATACATATATTTAAAAAAATAATTTAAAATTATTAAGAAATATCAATGTCAACAGGTTTTTCAGTTGTTGTTCATCTTTGTACACTGTTGAGATAATACGGGGGTATCTGTTTCTAAGAAACTGGTGATGTTCTCAAATGAAAAGAACATGAAATTCATCCACAACTCATCCATTGTCGGGAAGGTGAATATGAGAGTTACCAGTTACGATGCATTAGTTTTTTTAGCCATATAACATGAACGACCTGTGTCATAAATGTAAAGCTGTAAAGTAAATCGAATGTGGTAGTTGAACTTCAGCCCCGGAAAAACCAGCAAAGCTACAAAAGTGTTGAATGTGTACTCACTTGCAGTAGAAACTGACACAATGACGTGAGTGAGTTTAGTTTTACGCCGCTTTTACCAATATTCCTGCAATATCACGACGAGGGACGCCAGAAATAGGGTTCACACATTCAGTTGCACCCATGTGGTGAATCGAACCCGGGTCTTCGACGTGACAATCAGACACTTTAACCATTCTAGGTACCCCTTTGTCTCCTATAGTCTGTTGTCTCTGTCTGTAGTTAACGATTGTTTCAACAAGATTCAGCTGCCATGGCGTCGCAACTTGCAGCGGATCCTGAAGGGAAACGTTGTCTGTATGGTGATGCAAACACCCTACGAGCCAACTAACTATATGGGAGGGTGTATGGGGTTCGAATCCACGACACTCAGATCCTATGAAAATAAGAATCTCACGGCAGAGCTGTCAGTGTGATACATGACACAAAACAACAGAAGTAAAAATCTATTTATATAATGCAAATACTATTCTGAAAAATCGGGTCACAACATATTTCTTCGATAAATATTACAGATAAATATTACATGACAAACGATCTCACAAACAAAAGAGCCCCTGATAACTTAAAACCCAAACACACACTTGTATAAAGGTAAGGTTATCAAGCATTGACGGTCAATTAAACAAGTATCTCAATTTTAAAACTTTTATATGAATAATCCGTCAAACTT
Source organism: Haliotis asinina (assembly GCF_037392515.1). Lineage (NCBI taxonomy): Eukaryota > Metazoa > Mollusca > Gastropoda > Lepetellida > Haliotidae > Haliotis > Haliotis asinina. Next base: position 48,937,156 of record NC_090281.1, read on the forward strand.
TTTCACCGGCGGTCTCTCACGGCTTTGGACATAATTCCGCGAGACTCCCCGCAAAACCAGTGTGAAGCCAACGAGGGGAAAAGAGGGTTGATGGGCTCTACTGCAGGGTCGACTCCAGCGATACCTCCACACGTCACCGTGCAAGAAGTGAGAGAACACCACCGTCAGATGCCCGTCCGCAGATGAAACCCTGAATTATTTATGTTCTAATCTAAAATTGCCCAATTCGTTCAAGACAAAATCACCTTGCCTGCGGCTCTATCTTAATTAGCTAGGAGAACTCGCTTCATGACTAGTTTCATCTGATTTACGACAAGAAATAACATCACACTTTGAACAGAAGCGGGAGCGGTATGAAGGCCATTCCACAATTTCGTGACTACCATGTGAAAAGTGTATGGGGGGAGGGTAGTTGGGGTAGGGGGAAAACGCGGGAGGGGCCGCGTGGAGGGTGAAGTAGGGCGATGTTAGGTAGTGCGCGCGTTACAACGTGGCGTAAAACCAGGAACTAGGTGCCAGAACGAGATTAGAGATATGTGTTGGGGTTTTAAACCAATGAAGTGGTTTCTTATATGTCGGAAAGAAATATCGTCGAAAGGACAACCAGAACGCTAAGAATACCCAAAGTTGAAATGAAAATATGAGTATAAAAACATGATTTAAAAAGACATTGTGTGCCATATCATGTGCTCCCTTTTTGAATGAAATATTCAACACCCAAGTCCCCAAAACTATAAATAACTCGCATTTCTTAAACGAAACAGACACTGTATAACCAAAGTTAATTGATTTGTAATTAATATTTGATTGTCATAAACTGTCTATGTGCTCTTGAGGTGTCGACGTTTTGACATACTCGAAAGGAGGACCTCCAGATCGTTTTGTTTAATTTTCTACTCAAAAGAAGTTGCAAAATACTCGACATATACATATTACTCAAGGCTAGATACCTAATGAATGACAACTTCTTTAGGCTAGTATGCATGGGTATAGGTCCTTATACAGTTGTCAAGCGAATGTGAACACGCACAGTACATACTAAAACATGAAATACGGATTCACAAAAACGAATTAAAGGCGTGCGTAAAAGGGATTAGCAACAACATAGGCTAATGACTGATTGATCCCGCGACTATAGGAAGAAGCCAGCTGTACAAGACAGGGTACAAAATATACTGAGCTGATAGGATTAATTAGAGATGTTAGCTGGAGTGTTCTGTTGTTTTATCAAATCATTGTAGGCAGATGGGATGAGTCCCCTTGATCTCTGTTGATTGAAGGCGGATTTAAAATGCTTGTCTTAGCTTTCGCTTATTGACGTGATGGAGATTGTTTGATAGGATGTGAACGTTGTCCCACATGCCGTAGTGCCTGGGGTAGTTGATGATGCCGCCTGAGATGACTGATTGTCGGTGGGACGAAGTGGTAGATACTGTGTAACATGGGGGACTATCGTATCAAACGTCTTGTATGTTGTATATTCCAAAGACGGTTACATCAATGCATTATATTATGGATAAAAGCCTCCTCAGTCAAGTAGACATTGAGAGCTTGGTCCCATACCGGATTTGAACTCAGACTGAGACACCTAATCTCCAGCCTACTAAGTCAGCAATCAAACCCACTCAGACACCGCGGCTTCCACAGAAAATGGAAGTCCGACAACTGGTAGTCGAAACCACGTGTTATTTGTACCCTCTGACAAATGTGTTGGTTGCAGGCTCCCACGTCTGAAAGATACGAATTCACAACGTCCTTTAGAAAATAGTCAAATGTAGCATATATGAAATTACAATTAATTTCTAAACAAAGCACAGAATCTAGTACGTTTGAGGGGGCTGAGAGTCATACGTGAATAGAACCCATACCTTCGGGGTGAGGAACCGATTACTCAAGTTACTGTCACGAATCTCTAATGTACTAGACTAAATAATTTAGGGATACTGGTATTTTTATGATTGATATTTAATCAGATTGTCAATGAATATCTAGATAGATCATTATTCATAATTTCAACATTTACATATATCCCAAACTATTTTTTCCAGTGTATGAAAGAATTGGACGAGCGGGTCATAAAATCGTTTGAGATATGTATATCATTAGAGATACAGAAAAGATAACTCTTTAATTTAATTTTCTTGAAGCAAAAGGGTTACACAACTGTAATCATTTCAGTAACGAAAGGCTTGTGCATTCACATTTTAAGGGTAAGGATTCACAGTTTTGTGAAATCTTTCTCCGGCATTTTATTCAAATAAAAAGCCCTCTTCACTCTTGACGACACACTGTGTATGGTTTGTTTGATTTGTTGTTTTGAGTGCCAAAGTGAGCAGCATTTCACATATATGATGGTAGTCTAATCGAGTGTGGACCAGACAATGAAGTGATGGACATCTGCATCTAATGTATACTTACCTTGACACGCTTGTATCAACTCAACGAATCCTGTCAGTCGTATCCTACGACAAGCATGGGTTCTTGAGGGCCAGTTCTATCCCCGAAATTCACGGACCGGTTAAGATGGAAACTACATGCATTTAGGGTGAATGAGTGAGTTTTACGCAGCTTTTTAGCAATATTCCAGCAACATCATAGCGGGGGACATCAGAAAATGGGACATGTATTTAGACTTTGGGATAATCTTATAAGATCACTCAACATATAAACAACAAACATAACCTCATTATATTACACGTTGATGAAATATTGAGGAAAATGTTAGCACTTTGCATATTCCAACTAAGGAATAGTCGTGCATTTTACATGAAAAAATCATCAAAGCCTCGACACGCGTAAAAAGTCAATATTACTTTCATATGCGAACAGGCCAGTATTATGAGTTGGGTTCGCGTCTTGAAAATGTGGCATCGTATCCCAGAAGACCATCATTATAAAATCGGCGTAGCTCCAAACTAATAAAGATGACGCTCACACATTTAGACGCCCACGTAAACGCACGTACGCATGCATGCACGAGAAAGAACATTTTGACGTGTGTGATTACTTCCGGTGACCCAGATCTGACCAGAAAGTGGCATAACGCCACTGGGAAAGAGTTCCTACCGTTCCGCTATATACTTTCTTCCTCAGATAAACACAGGTTTACACAAAGCGGTTCAACCCTACATATTGTACTTAATTTGGGGGCTTTTAGTTGTTTTTGTGAGCCCTCTAGTAAGTGTTGTGTTAGGTTTTGTGAAAAATTCAAGTATATATCAATTCATAAATAATATTTGGTATGGGGGAACGGGAGGAATTCTTACCCGCCATCGGAATGATCTGACAGAAGATAGAAGTTAAAGAAGTATGGATTTCAATAATATTGTAGACAAAACAACTTATCAGTAATATATATTTTGAAGTGACCTTCAACAGCCGGCGTTATGGTGAGAGCCTTTGAAACTGATGCTTCCTGCAATCTGTCAGCTGACCCTGGGTCCACGTGCACCGCATGCTTCTCTCAACAATCCCATGCGAAGCTGACAGGTCCTCGTCGACGCTTGAAAGAACACCACTTGCCCCGAGGTGGAGTTGTTCGACCTTGGCATTTGGTTTTACCATGCCGTTGGGTGCAATGGGACACGATACTGGGATTCATCGTGTGAATTTTATTTTCTTATCCCTCGTGATTACGATTTCCCAAAGGTGTAGAAATGGTGTCTTGTGTCATGGCTGTTGTTGATGTTTTATCGCCTGTTAAACCCATTTCCACAAATGATAAGTCGTCACCTGTGATGGTTAGCACAGCAAGTTTTGCGCTTTTAACTTGATAGTTTAAGGGACCGTACATACGTTTTGGCTGGGGTGGGGTTTTGGAGGTGGGGTTTTGGGAGTGGGGTGGTACAGCTGATGAATTTTTTGGAGGGTCACCCATTTTCTCTTAGGGGAGTGTGTATGTCGGGGGTTGGGGTTGGGGGAGGTAAATGTTAGGACGGTGGGGGTGTCACTTTGTACATGGTGTTCTGAAGGGTTTGTGATTGTGTTCACGGGCGTTGTGGTTTGATGGCATAAACGCAGCCGTTTCGGAGCATGTCATTGACTTTTTCGTGCTGCACGGGATTTTGTGCACCGTTCATCTGGGCATCTTGAACATGTGGCAGATTTTGAGTGTTGAGCGCTGGAGACAGAATAGACGAGTAGCTCTCCAGTAGTTTGTGACACAAAACAGTAAAATAGAAACAGGAATAAGATTTAGAGAGATAGATAGATAGATAGATAGAGTAGGATTAACTAAATAGACAGGTTTGCATATTTAGTTTAATTTTCATTGCATATATTTTACATTTCATTTCATTACATTACAAGGGAATTTCACTTTTAGTTGATTACAAGGGGATTTCACGTTTAGTTGTTTAAAGGGGAGTTCATGTTTAGTTAGTTAAAAGATTTGGTTTGAAAGGTAAGTCGAAATTTATATTTTAGTTTAATTTCCACTGCGTTACACATGGCTTTCCATTAACAAAATCAACATCACCTTCTTCCATAAGTTATAAACGGTCTTTAGTAGACAGGAGCCCAGTAAACACAGTGCAGTATTCATTCAAGACTGTCCGCCCAAACATTCAACTGTACAACAGTCATCTTATTGTTAAAACAAAAACCGAAAAAAAACATAAGTGAATGGAATAAGATTCTATATATAACAACGGCGCACCGAAACGTGATTTGTAAATTTACATTACATTACATACATCACTCAAATTGTTCCATTGTTCCAAATGCTTGAACCCACTGGGCAATACCTCAGAGTGAGATGCTGGTAAAAAAACAGCTATACATAATCATGTCCCTTGGCTCGAGGCGTTGGTCGGTAAAAAGGGAAAATGAATGCTTCTCGGTGGTGCGGCTTACCGTTGTCGAGTAATCACTGAGACTACATACAATAGGATAATTGAATAAAAGCAGTTACTTAAAGCTGACTGGTTTCTTCGCGTCGCGACGATAGGTACAGTTGCTACTGCAGAAGCGGACAAAGACGGTGGGATTAGACGTGGTGGACATTAATGCAATTTGAGTAAATCCAGATTCGTTTACGTTATATTCATAGGTAAACGTCTAAAACCTGCATTACTTAGGGTTCCCCTCCCACGTGAAGCAGACCACTGCGCCGGAATATAGCTAAAAGCGGCGCAAAACTAAATTCACTCGCTGACTCACTATCACTATTTTGGAAAATTTCATCGCATTTCTTTAGTAATTATGACGTTTACTTGTATGATAAAAGCCGCCATTTAGCTGGAATACTGCTGAGTGCGGCGTAAAACTAAACTTACTCACTCACTTGTATGAAAATATTTATCTTTATTGACGACGAGCATATGCTGCAAGGGCGAGGGTTGACGTTGATGTTGGGTATGACGGTTGATGAAACAGCATGTACATATCACGAGGCGGAGGGGAAGAATCAGACACGTTCTATTCTAGGACAGTGGTGTGAACACAGGTGTAACCATTGAGCCAGGTGAATTGTGAATCATTGTACGACCTCTTCAAACAGGGGCTGACTCAGTTAACATGCTGCCTGAAACTCGCCATGGAATATAGATATACGATTTTCTTTTAGAAAATATACTTAAATTATAAACATCATTTCTTTTGAAAGAAGGAATTTGAATTTAGTGTCACCATAGTTGTTTCTAGTATCTCTTTTCACTTTCACACGAGAATATCGGATCGGCTGAAAGAAAGTATGTCTTTGTCTGAATTGATGAGTTAATGAGAGTCATGTTTCGGTTTGATTACTGGAATACTGCTGAGTGCGACGTAAAGCAAGCAGAGAAAGCAAGCAACCAACCAACCAAACACACCCTTCCAGTCAACGGCTGGTGTCATTTCAGTCATCCGTTCATGCAATATTCATATTTTGCCCTCTACTCCCATTGCATTCAGTTTCGATGGATTAGCGAGACTGATTATTATTCTCTGGCGTTCACCTTTACAACGAGGAGGCTACCGTACAATACATAGCAATCGCTTAGCTTAACCAATCGTCGCTAAATACCACTCCGTTAAAGGTACTCCCAGACATATACAGATCATTAAAGGGGAACTCCTCAACAGCCAATTGTCCATCTTATGTTAAGACCATGAATTACTGAGGCAATGATCGCCTTGGATTGCTTCGACCTCAATGGTTTGTTTGTTTGTTTGTTTGCAACACTAGTAATCAAATCTGAACCAGACACTCAAGTGATTAACATTCATGAGCATCGTTCTACGCAACTGGGATACAAGTCCATCAAGTCCATCCCGTTAGTCATTTCTAAGACAAGCATTGGATGATGAAGATCACTTCTGCATCAACTACGTCCATCCCGTTAGTCATTTCTAAGACAAGCATTGGATGATGAAGATCACTTCTGTATCAACTACGTCCATCCCGTTAGTCATTCCTAAGACCAGCATTGGATGATGAAGATCACTTCTGCATCAACTACGTCCATTCCGTTAGTCATTTCTAAGACAAGCATTGGATGATGAAGATGACTTCTGCATCAACTACGTCCATTCCGTTAGTCATTCCTAAGACCAGCATTGGATGATGAAGATCACTTCTGCATCAACTACGTCCATTCCGTTAGTCATTTCTAAGACAAGCATTGGATGATGAAGATCACTTCTGTATCAACTACGTCCATCCCGTTAGACATTCCTAAGACCAGCATTGGATGATGAAGATCACTTCTGCATCAACTACGTCCATCCCGTTAGTCATTTCTAAGACAAGCATTGGATGATGAAGATGACTTCTGTATCAACTACGTCCATTCCGTTAGTCATTTCTAAGACCAGCATTGGATGATGAAGATCACTTCTGTATCAACTACGTCCATTCCGTTAGTCATTTCATGAAGATCACTTCTGCATCAACTACGTCCATTCCGTTAGTCATTTCTAAGACAAGCATTGAATGATGAAGATCACTTCTGTATCAACTACGTCCATTCCGTTAGTCATTTCATGAAGATCACTTCTGCATCAACTACGTCCATTCCGTTAGTCATTTCTAAGACCAGCATTGGATGATGAAGATCACTTCTGCATCAACTACGTCCATCCCGTTAGTCATTTCTAAGACAAGCATTGGATGATGAAGATCACTTCTGTATCAACTACGTCCATCCCGTTAGACATTCCTAAGACCAGCATTGGATGATGAAGATCATTTCTGCATTAACTACGTCCATCCCGTTAGTCATTCCTAAGACCAGCATTGGATGATAAAGATCACTTCTTACCTGGATGCTGTGACCCCGTTGAACCCATGGTGACCACGTGTAGTCCAGTGTAACTTCGCTGACCAGCGTCACACGTGATCTGTATTACACGTTACACTTGGCGTGACCAAACTTGTCCATACCCGTTGAACTCCCGGGGCGCACCAATCCAAGTGACGTCATCGTAGAAGTTGATTAGTTTTATTTGTGGACTCAGTCACGAATGAAATAATATAAATAACTAGGTACTGACAGTATAAATCACATATCTGTACGTAAGTTTTACTTACGATTAATGATATTACCTAAGGAGGTAGCATACAAAATATGTTAATGTCATGAAATTGGTATAAGTATAAATTTGGTATTGGTATAAATTTGGTATCATACCCCCTTGTGGCACTATCTGTAGAAAGTAGTACGTCATAAAAAGGTCTCTTAAAAGAAATTGTTTACCATTATTATTCTGTATGTGTTTCATATACATTTCAGTATTGGTATGTAATAAAGCAGGAAAATTAATTTTCAAGGCAGTGTGTCAGATTTTACATATGAATCAACTTCTAAAAATACAGGCATTTAAAAACATATTGTTTTATAAATAAAAAACAATGATTTTTATATTCACACTATATTAATATGCAAAAATGAAAAACAAAACAAAACAAATGTCACCAGAGGGTATTAGCATTATCTCTGTTTAAAACAGCACAACCAAAATTAAATATTAAATAGAACCCGTCGTGACGAGCGAACGCTTTAACCACTGGATAGCCCACCGCCCCAACTGTTATATGAAAGTGTGTCAGTTGATGTTGGAAGAAAGCCCAAAGTGATGTATTTTTAGACTTTCATCACTTGATGGGTGATGATCAAATCCACGATCATGGTGTTGATAACTCTAGAAATATAATTGGGAGTAACCGGATTCGAACCCACGATGATCGGTTTCTGTCCTGTCCAAGTGGTGCAACTCTTCAGAGCAAAGTGCGGTGCCTAAGACAATTCGACACTCAAAACAAAACTACGAGCCAGTCTACCATGAGGGGCAAATGATGGCGGTGCTGGATTCCTAACGTTCACTATGTACTTGGGCTGACAGCCTCGCAGACTTTATTCCCTTAAAGAAACCAACCCAGGATAATTTCTGTGAGAAAGAGTAGGAACATCATGACAGCGCTACTGACAGGTGTAGAAGCCTGTGGCAATGGAAGACAGGTGACTGATGTTTTTGATTCGACAATATATCGTAGAAAGGAAATGTTTAGTTACACACGACATCATCGCATTAAAAATCACCTACTCTTAGTGAATTAATGTACAATGTAATGTACAGCATTACGAAGCTCATTAAGTTCTTTTGGTTGGCCATAAAGTAGGTAATAGCTTCAAGCAAACACATAATTGTTAAACATGAAAAAAGGTGAATTTATACTATATTTCATGATTAATAAATCATAAAAAATGGCATATCATACTAAGGTTAATTTAATAACAGCTTGTGGGAATTTCCAAATAAAATCGTGGATACGAAGAAACCATTAGCCTTTGGTGTCATCTCAAAAGCAAAATTAAGACTGTTTGAACAAGAAGCCCCTGAGGGATTACACGGTAAAGAGATCCTGGAGCTCCTGGCCACTGTAAGCTCCATGGCATCGCTCAGAAGCGCTTCCCATTCCCAGCCTTGCGCACGTCTTTTGTGCGGATTCGGTTTTTCTGCCGTTCTTAACGTGTGTATTTACGAAGTGAAGTGGAATCGGGTCGATCAGAATTAAACGGCAAAACCATTAACTGACCACACCATAGAAAACTGAATATAATTTTATTTAAACACACGGTGTCAGATTTACAGTACAAGAGTTCGAGGCACTATGTAACAGGCTCTAAGACATGCGGCAGAGTACTGAAGAATAACGTCACTGCTTATGCCTTGGCCGAGGCGTTGAAATCAGAATAGTACTGAAAACTGGCTGGTACTGGGTATTGCCAAATAGGTATAAACAGTGCCCTAGACAACACATAGGAAACAGATCAGGTTCTAAGTCCTAATTGTCCGCTTGTCACTCTTTCATAGGTATAACCAACCATCTACTAATTGCCATTTTAGAAACGAGGCAAATCAAACTTGCATGCATGTAACTTGGACAAATATGTTATGTGAATGAGTGAGTTTAGTTTTACACCGGTTATTGCAATACCATGGCGGGGAACTCCAGAAATGGTCTTCACACATTGTACTCATGTAGGGAATCGAACACGGTTCTTCGTCGTGACGAGCGAACGCTTCTACCATTAAACTACCCCATCGCCCCAATATGTTATGTAGCATAACAGTTACCACACAACAATAACAGTGCAATACCAACAATATCTGTTTGTGTACTAGTGTGAAACCTGGACAGTACTGGAGCGCTTTAGCACAGATACTTTCCATATGTAGATGTTTGTTTGTTCTATTTATGTGCCTTTCTTGCTTGAGATCTGTGTCAGATGTATATTCACAGTATATATGCCTCGCCTCCTACTATACCTTCTCTTGGTAGCATTGAAATATATACACATTTGTTTCTCGTGCAGTGTAGAGACAATAGCATTAACGTGTGATACCTTTGTCGTGAGATAAAGGTGATGAAATCATTAATATTATACTCTCACATGGAAATCTCCGACTGTACAAAGTCCAAGGGTGACTGAATATGGCTTTTTGGCAAATTCCAGATATATTATTTGCCCGGGGGCACCAGAAAGGTGGACATTTAAGGGGAATCGAACCCGGGTCTGCGGCGTGACGAGGAAGCGCTTTAACCACTCGACTAACCCACTGCCCCAGAATGATAATGACACAATCGTTGCCATACCAGGATAGATAGAGAGTGTCACCATTTATAACACCATTGGTTAATACACATAATGAATTGCTGTGACGTCATTTCACACGTCACCTTAGTGGTTTACATGTTTCTGTTTGGCATACTGGTTGTAATATGTCTAAAATGTTGATTGGGAGGTCAGGCTCTGTCAGTTAGTCAGTACAATCTTTAATCACGATGTATATACATATGTCTGCAAGGCACACACTGAATTATTTATAGACCGCTTTTGCAATAAATGTTTAGCTCAAATGGCAGGACATGGCTTAATAGAAACAAACTATCTTTTAATTTCCTGTCAAAAACCTGAGGTGTAAGTACGATTGGCTGTGTCAAAGTTTTACGCACGTGTGAGATTTCACGGGTTTCATGTCTTGAATGTTATATATCTCATAAGACCCGATCATGACGAATTTTACACTCGGCTCGCCTCGGTATGAAATGTCATCTCAGTCAGACCTGATGAAAATCTCCGTCGGCACTGTTTCACTCATCACGTGACAATACAAATTTACAAGCATTTGAAACCATGTTATTGTTAGAACTGTCACATTTCAACCATTTCCAAATTTGAATTGTACGTCTAATTTCGGTAAACCATAAAATCAGTTGAGGGTAATCTGATCTTTCGTACATGGATTAATGAAATGTCATCTCTCTTTTAATGCCCGGGGAATGATGAGGGTTGCGGAATTACCCGAGGGATTCTGAGTGAGGCAGGGATCACATGGCCCAGTGGGTCTAGAGAGTATTTGCAAGACGTGACGGACATGGCATACGCTTTTCAAAATAGTTTCAAATACACAAGGTCAAACCACCAATCTGTCTAAAATTGCAAATTGTTGAAGAAAATGTCTCCATACATTTGCAGCTTCACAGATGAGTTTGAGTAAGTGAGTAAAGTGAGTGAGTGAGTTTCAGCAATAGTGGAGCTATATAGTCTGTTAATAATCGAGACTGGACTAGATAATCCAGTGATCAACAGCATTAGCAAAATCTACACATCTGAGATGCGATGACATGAGTCGAGCAAGTCAGCGAGCCTGACCACCCGATCCCGTTAGTCGCCTCTTACGACAAGCTTGGGTAACTGAAGACTATCCGCATTCGTAGACATTTGTTTAGATACCGCTTGGATTTGTCTGGTTATCACGAACCCTGGGCGATGTTAATGCATTTATTAAACTTTTTCGTACCAGGGCTGTCGCCATCTTCAAACAGGACTGGCATTCATCACTGTATGAAAGTTCAAGATATGACTGTTATCGTGAGTTTAAATCTCTACTTGTACCTTAGTCGTATCTATACAACCTACGTAATACAAACCTTCGTAATGCTTTCATACGCCTGAGACTTGGTCTAAATGAGATATATATCAATCAAGGAAGACGTTCATCTATTATAAAATCACAAAGGCTCTGTCCATTCTGTAACACTGTTGAGAATGAATTTCACTTTTTATTGGTCCTGTATATAATGATTTGAGGCAGATGTATTTACCGCCATGGTTACGATCATACAAGAATGCTATAAAAAACTTTATTCAATACTTTCAAGTAAAGCATCCTTATTACAACAAGAGACAGCTCTATTTATTCACCACGCGCTCATATTGAGAAGAGATTCACTGTAACGTGTGTCATATGTGTATATGTTGTACATATCATACATATATATTTTGTATATGGGCCACTAGCCTTCATGCAATAAACTGATTGAGTGATTGAAGATCAATATTCTAACCCGTATTTTCACGGGTAAGTGAATGCTGTTTCACGCAGCTTGTCATTCCAACAAAATCACAATGCGGCATACTTGGCTTCATGTGTAATTCCACTTCACCTTCTGTACCCGGGCCTTGCTCTTTCCACCTATGCTGGTTTGTCTCTTGTAATGTGACGTCATAGTACTTGGTGAGTGGCGTTTGAGGATGCCTTGAGAAAAGCATTTCATATTGTCCAAACTGAAATGGAACATTGCACCACGGGTTAGGTGGCAGGTTTTAACATACATTAATTGAAATAGAATCGGGACGATTAGAACTAAACGGTAAAACTTAAAACTGATCTTGATCACACCATAGAAAACTGAATATGATTTGATTTAAACACTCCGCGCCAGATTTACAATACAGGAGGCAAGTAACAGGCCCGATGGTGGCAGGTTTTAACATCCATTAATTGAAATCAGTTCGTGTTGAACGCTGCATTAGGCGCCGAGGTGGTGCACTTTTGTCAATGAAAGTTTCAAAATAAATCGAAATCCCAATAACAAGTTTTTAACTTTTCTAAAGAATAAAAACAAATCGTTTCTCATAACGAGTCGGTTAAAGTTTCTCACACATACTCAATCTTACATAGGCAAGAAAATACTGATCAATATAATCGTTGGGTATTAGGTATTAAATGTGGTCTCTAATAAAGAATAGTGCTGACTCCCCCTTTCGTTCCTTCATCTCTCTCTCTCACACACAAACACAAAAAGACAAGAAAAAAACTAAATAAATCGTGTGGTGACGCCCCAAGTGCGTGAGCGAGTGTGAATTTTAGGTGGAGTACTCAGTACCTTAGGAATCGAACCCAGGTCTCTATAGTGCAAAGAGAATACGCTTTAACCACAAGGCTTTCAAATGCCCCAGATCGGGGCACTTTTTGGTGAACCTTTGGTCCTATAATATGTCAGTGGTAATAATGACCTGGTCGGACGGACATGTGTAAACAAACGCAATGACATCAAATTCAAGTTGATCAAAATGTGGTCATAAAAATGGTACTCTCGCAAATTTCCTTAATTACAATTAAACCTAATCAGGCTTTTATACGTGAAAATCTCAGATCCAAGTTAGACCTGATCTTCAGTAACCCATGTTTGTCGGAAGACTATAGCAGGGTCGGGTGGTCAAACTCCCTGACTTGGTTGACATATGCCTTCATGTTCCATTTTTGCAGATCGATGTTCATGCTGTTGATCGCTGGATTGTCTGGCCCAGACTCGATCATTTACAGACATCTCCATATACAGTAGATGGAGTAAAATTAAACTCACTCCACCATTTATGTTGCCTTATTTTCCGCCGTGAGTATATATGCCGCTGTTTCCCCATCTGACTGCAGTGCCTCGACACAGTAACGTACTACCACTGGTAACAGATACAGCACTCACTCGCTTCTAGTTGCCATTCTTCAGTTGGATTGACGGAAAACTTAGCGTTCGGCGAAATCGATTTTAGATCGGCACTGGTATGTTCCGACCGTGGGGATTTTACGTGTGGTTCTCCCACTTACGAAAGTCGGCCACGCCGGCATATTTGACGAGATGGCACAGACAACAGGTTCAGAGTTTTTCGGAAACGGAATACATTCAAAATATGTACAATGTTATGCAATAAAAATTTAAAATTAAAATCATGTCAGAAAGAGAAAAGTTGTTACTCGCCGAACGTTTGCCATTTTTTCGTATCAATTATAGAAGGCAATTATAGGGAAGCCATTGTAATCAATCATGTGTTTTTCATTGAATGGTATTGGTGCGTGTCGCAGCTGGTAGATAGTGTACGTTTATGAGTATTTTTCCATTACCCTGAACCTTGGACTTCTGTTTGTTTTCATTTGTCATCCAACGTTTCTGGGGATAACCTAGTGATTAAAGCGTCCGTTCCTCACGTGTGAGGCCAAAATTTGGTGTCCCCCGCCGAGATACTTCTGGATTATTTTCAAACGCGGCGTTAAACCCTACACGCTCACTCACACCCTCTCTAATTTTCTGCTTTCGAACAGGAATCAAATATTTCTGATGTACGCAATAAGATACTCTTATCTATCCCCACAAGTCAACATACTCGTATACAGTAACGCTTGCTGGCATGTGTTCATGTTTGCCACTCTAAATACACAGGAGATCCTAAATAACGAAGCTGAAAATACACAAGCTAAAATATCCCATATTTCATTATGCTGTTCGGATATTACGCTGTATCTTCTTCGTTTACAAGATGACACCAAAATGTTGTTCGCTTGGTGGTAATTTTAATCGGTGTCAGATCAAATGTACTGAAAAGTCCCTACTGCACTTAGCAATGTTGATTTTTCAAACAAATATTATATTTCATTAAATATTACACCCTCCGAACGGAATTAGAACTTCTCATGATAATTTAGTTTGAGTCAAATCAAGTGCCGAGACACCGAAATAACACATCTCTGTGATGCTCCCGATAAAGGGTTTGAACATGGCTGTCTGTGTATGGATCAGCTATATCGGCTCACAGATCAAGTAACTGCTACGCGAGACCGCCGTTCTGGCTCAGTTTTCTAGCACACATTAAATTTGATGAAAATATGCGTCAGAAAAAGAAACACACATTCTAAGGCCATTCTCAACGGTATGCAGCGACTTCCTGGAACAAAGTTCCAGTTACTGAAAGAATTGTTTGGTTGAAATTGACTGGAAGTATTTCATTTATGTCGCAGTATGATTGCTTTATGTCGGAGGAGAGGTGGGATAAGCCATTATTATTAGACTATGTCGGTTTAAAACAAATGTAGCGGTAACTCCCCAAGGAACTTTATATAGTGCACATATCCATGCAGCTAGTGCTTACTCAAGAGCGCTGATGTTTGTTTCCCTCAATCACTGGATGTCAATCTCAACATACATCCTATTATCAATCTCAGCTCCCTTGGGAGTGTACAATTCTTGCTGCCACAAGGCGCATCAAGTTTATTGTTGCTCTCTCATCCAAATGAGGTACCCATTCACAGCTGGGTGAACTGGGACGGTTAGTTACAATACGTTGTCCATGGTGTACCTGCAACTAGGTGTTTGCATTTATTCATAAGGCCACCATCAAGTCAATTACCAACGGAGATTCTTTTAAGAGCACTGGGTTTCGTACTGTACACTAGGGTTTGTGACAAAAAGGACTGAGTCTGCACACAAAACTGACTCCTGGGTTTTACACCCGTAACAGATGGCCTCGATCCCACACCTCAACCTTGATGGATCACTAGCCTGGCACTTTAGCCATTTCGCCCACCCTGCCAACTATACCTGAGTTAAAAAGAGGTGAGAGTGATGCCTGAGTTAGACCACTGTCACTGTAACCTGTTATATTTGAGGTTACACTTTCTAAGTAAAGTCTAGATTCTAGTTCTTTTTGGGGGGTCAAGTCTCTTTCAGAAATTGAACCTACACTGATCAACTGCACAGAAAAGCAGCCATCTAACCCATTCAGCCACTGAAGCCTCCACAATAATTGAAGTAAGACAACTGGTAGACAGTGGACTTTGTGTATCTCTCAGATTAGTGTAAATTGGCACATCTCCCAAGACCAAAACCTCCCAATACACAATGCCATGTAGAAAGTGTTCAAATGTAACACATTATATGCTGGGTATTTGTAAATTTTGAAATTATGAATAATGGTGTATTTATTCATTGACATTCTGATAAAATATTGGTCATAAAAAGACCAATATCCCTAACTTATTTTGTCAAGTATATTTGGGATTCCACTTTCAGTTAGAATCTAAACTTTACAGAGAAAGTATAATCCCTAATAGAACAGGTGATATTTGAACACCTAAATGTCATTGTGTATTCACAGCCACTTTAATGAAACCTCCTTGCACAGGCATAAAGCCCAAAGTCCCTAGTTCATACCCAGTGAAGTGGAGATTTCAAGTCAAAGGTTATGAATCTTACACAAAGGCACACATCCTCGTTAAACTGCAGCTTAGTATCTCAGTAAGCTGGCACAATAAATACCAGGAATTGTCCATACCAAGACATAATCCTGGATTGTGAAAAAAACACAATGAAATCACTCTGTATCCTAAGTGACATACCACATCCATGTAACAAGTTTCATGTTAACATCTTATGTCTGGGGTTCGAACCCATGACTTTTGATTCTCAGCGGTCAGTATATGGAACAAACCTGAAGATATTATGTATATGATGCAAATTTCATGCGCTATTTCTAGACTGTCAACTGAATTTAATAATACGACTAAAAACATACATAAACTGAACAAAACAGTTGTTTTGCATATATAAAGATGTATCTACATATATCTATAAAGGTTAGTTCTGAACATTATATACAGATGCTACAATTTTTAGCAAAAAAAAACCCATGAAAACATTTGCCCCCATACCTCCCTAGCTCCTTGTCTGAATCGCTGTCTTGAATGTGAATAGTACCCCAATCATAAAAAGTTAACTACAGCCCTGCTGACAGCTTGAGTCCTGAAAGTTTCTTGGATGTCAGTCCTGCCCCACAACAAAGCACCTTTGAGAGATATGGTCTCACACTAGGCAGGTCAGTTTGTTCAAACTTGCCTCTGGTCACCCAGCAGAAACTGGGTACCTGGCGGGATAAGTCATGTGACCAGCACCTCAAGCTTGGATTATCCAAGGTAATCATAGTCAAATTGTAGTGCTTTGAGCATATATCCCTTCAAATACACTTATTATTATTAGATTGACACTCACAAGAAAAAATAACAATTTTTAACAAACATTTGAGAGTTGTAAAACATTTTAATTGAACACACAAACACCAGTAATAACTTAACACATAGAATTGGCAATGGTAAAAAATATATGGCAGCAAAAAAGATCACCAGAGCATTCATCCACTAAGTTCCTTAAGGAGTTACACCTGCATTTGCTTGATACTGACATAGTCTAATTGTACATGTATTAGACAATTCAAACTAAAACCACTAGGTCCCAAATGAAAAGATGAGGCATCTAATCCAGACCTCAGTAAGTATCATGACAAAACTGGCAACAAAGCATACTTTAAAATATCCATCTTTCTTGTTCATGTTTCTGTGCCATTCAGACTGAGAATGTTGACTGAGGCAGTGATATTCATGTATGGAATGTGATCTTGCTGGCAATGGGAATAATGTCTTTAGAATATGAATGATCACACCTATCAGACAAAACAACATTTACAGTTTATATTTCACATACATGATTCTATTATTAACAATGAATACACATGTTATGAGAAGTACAATGAAAAGTACATTTTATTAAATATACATATTTCATATTTTGTGTTTCATTTTCTCATATAAAATGAACCAAATTCTTTATGGAAAGTGGATAGATTCTGAAAGAATCTTCCTGTTTCTATTTCAACAACTGTTGGACCAAACCTTTTTGTGTGCAATAAGCCTTACCGTTTGTTGTTCTATGCTGTCTGACAAGAATCTAATATAAGGACCTCCTTAAACTACAAAGCCTCTGCTAAGCTCCTTCAACCTTGATCACCACCGAGAGTATTATACCTCCATATGATGATGAAACGTAGCCTGAGTCAACTGCCTTTACTACCTTGATTATGAGCATGACGTTAATGGTACAATGTCTTCACATGCGTCATTTACAAGAAGGACTTTGTGACTGGTCAGTGATAACAGACAGATGCTAAGACAAACTTTCCTGAGTTTAAGCTTGCAAATAATATCATAATGGAAATGAACAAGATATCGGTGAATGTGGCAAGACAGAAACGACTAAACAATGTCATGGATGATTCAGGTGAATTTCCTGAACTGTTACCAGTACCAATTGTTGAAAGATTGATGTGGTATTGATATGTATGGCAACCTCTATGATTTGGAGTCAACTGTGAAAATAAATGAAACAAATGAACTGAAATAATCTAATGGCACCAACAAGAGATAGACCTGTTACCATGGTTACCATTGTAAGGTACCAATCACATCACTAATAGGAATCTCACATTGTGTTTCCTGTTTAATGTCATAAGTAATTTTCAGTTGATATGGCAGAGGTCTGCAAATTTTCGAACCTAGATCATACAACCCAGTGACTGACATCATGAGCATCAATCTACATTTGAAAGTGGATGTCAAAGTTGGGAGGACATACAGCAACCAGACAACCTCGGCCACAAAATGTCGCAAGTTGACTCTTAAAACAAATACACAAAGCTCTACCCAATTCAACCAAGCAGCCATGGAACTATGACTGACCAAGGCTATGTTGAAGCATGGGAATATTTTTATCTCAATGGACTGGACCCCTGACAACCAATCAGTTTACATGAAATTCATAATAATTACTTGACATTAATACATGATATGTTTTGAGTCATCATGACAACATTCACTTTCTGATTAGCTGCAAAACCTGGCAACAACTGAGTACTTGATCACCAAACAAGATGGACATGTCCATTAACAATACAAATATAAAACAACACACACTGGCAATCAAATGAATATACAGTAGCTTAAAACAAAGAGGCAACATTAACACTAGTCCTTGTCATATTCAACTTTGCTGAAACAAACACCACTAAATGATCAATAGTTTTTTAAAGTTATCTTTGACTCTCAGAAGGTTACTCAAGAGGGGACTAGGAATTTCAAAATATATTGTTTTTGAAAAAAGACTCATTGACAGGAATATGAATAATTTTAAAACATGGAGGTTGCATCTTCAGCCTGACAATGAGGACTTCACATATTGGCAATGAAGAGAAAAACTTCATTACTTCACTGACTTTGTCCACAGTGCCAGGAATATATCCTGACAAATTCAGAGGACAATATTCAGTCTGGAGTCAGCAGCAAATATCCGCAGATATTCCCCAAATTTTCACATTGTTCATGTTTATATTGTTGTAACTCCATTGTTCATGTTTATATTGTTGTAGCTAGGGGTAACACAATGGCATCATCAAGGGTCTTGCATTTCACTGAAAATAGGTCTACATAATATAAGGATATAAAGATAATATAAAGATGAAATTCCTCTGAACATTTAAAAACTCCTAATTTTGAATAATCAATATTAATGATATATAGCACTTAGTTTAGATCTCTCACATCAAACCTGTAAATATTGTAAATCATGAAATCAATGCAAATTCACTAAATGTGGTGGGATATTTTGTATGAGTAGCCCAACCTTAGTACATTTAACTGAAAGCAGTTTGAATGAATAACAGGTCTTTTTGTCCTGAAATTTTATCACATGACCATTGAAAGTCTTGTGAAAATGGGTAAAAATGTGCATCCCTTTCTCAAAACGCTGTATCAATAAACTTTATGACATCAGTTTACGATGCATCTTCTGTATTAATATGACCAAGCGCTACTTGGATTATTTTCATTAATTTCACAACTTAAACTAAGTGTTGTTGATACAATGCTACAATCTCACATGCTTAAATGTCTAGCTTTTCCAAGATCATGAAGATTTACGTAATCTTTCACTGGACAATGCTATACTCTCAATCCACTTGCTGACTTCCGGCAATGGCTCGGGAGACTTCAACCCTGGCTGCATGACGTCGATGAGCTTCTGTGGGGTGCTGCCAGACCCGGCCACCACCATCTTCAGCACACACACCGCACATACAAAGTTGTCCCTGTGTCTCAGGTAGCTCTGTTCCAGGTAGACTGCCTTGTCGTCCCAGCACAAAATCTGAATAACAAATACAGGAAGAAATACTCAAAGAAAGAACAATGTGAGAATGCACTGACTGATTACAGTACGTTAACTGTGACACAGTGTCAGTATGGGTAAAAAGGTGGGTGGGATAGAGTATAGGCTGTTTGCAGTGAATATGTACTGATGAATTTCACTTTAAACAAAAAAGTAAATAAATAAAGCGAAATTAAGATTTGTAAAACAAACCAATAATACTATCAATAGTGATTTGAAACCATGATCTTTTGTTAAACAACCTTTATCCTAAGTTGAATAAATCTCTGAGATTTACATGTTCAATAGGTAAGGTAAAATTATGAGAATTCACAATCTTAATTTCACTTTATTTGATTTACCTTTTCACTGCAGACTATAGTACCAGTGGTTTAACTATTTGCTCATCACGACAAAGGCCTTGTTTAATTCCCTGCATGGGTACAATGTGTGAAGCTCTATAAACTTTCAATCTTGTCAATAAGACTGTTAACTGGTCACTAATATAACTTCTGTACATATGGTCACTCATATAACTGTACGTTATGTAACTTTACAGTTTTTACCCTTGTGTGGATGCGGTAGACATCAAACAACTGTAGGGACCTCCTATAGCGGATATTGCTCCCAGCAAGATACATGTTGGCCCCGAGCCTTCTGGCTGTTGGGAATATTTTGCTCTCCATTATGTGGATGAATCTGGCAAAATCACAGTTCCTTAGATATCTGCCATTGTTCATATGCCATTGAAGATCCATGTCATTTGTCATACAGATGCCTGCAAGCACAAAAGCAAATTTTAACACCCTCTTTATGTGAAGAATAAAGTGCAACTCTCACCAAAACAAATGTTAAAATGGTACGTTCTATCCCAAAACTACCACATCACCAAACATCCACATCTCAATACTACCACATATTGTTAAGTTAGGTTTGACATTCTACTTTGCGTAACTGGACAATCTGTAAGTATGGAGATGTGTACCTTTTATTTGGTCAATTTTACACAAATGTTGAATGATTCATACAAAAAACACATTTTGTAACATATTGATTTTATATCAATTTATTACAAACATGAAAACAAATAGGTACAGGATCTCCAAATTAGTGGACTGATCAATTACATTTGTAGATAGTCGTGCAAATTGGTGTAGAAGTTTACAAAAATATAAAAGAAGTATGAATGTCCTAAATCAGGTATCTGGAATTTATGACAGATATTAGCCATATTTGGTGGCTATTGATTATTTGGTATCCTCTATCATGTCTATACGTCAAACAGAGTCACCATTGTATCATAATTAACCATGTTAACAGACTTTTATCTAGACCTGTTCAAATGCATATCATTACGTTGAAGTTTACAGTACAAATATCCAATCTGAACAAAATGTTTTCAAATTTCTCTGATTTAATGATCACAAGAACATTTGGAAAAATTAAACATCTCATGCAAATGCAAGCCCTTAGGCAATATTTGAGTTCTTGTGTCTAAAACAGGCAAAATCCAGGCCATCTTTGAAGGGAACAGGTCAAAATGGCCACATGACAAAATGTCCACAATGACCCTAGTCAAAATGGCCACACAAAAATGTAAAATGGCCACAACCCCTTGTCACACAAAAAAAGTCAAACTGGCCACACAGAAAAGTCAAAATGGCCATACATTGTTTTATTAGTTTTTAATGCTCTTGACATATGTATTATTTGATATCAAAGTGAGAAAACGACAATAGAAGCTACATCACACAACAAAACAGTGTTTCCTCCTTAGAGGTGTTATTTCAAGACACTTTGATCATTTGGTAGTGTTATGATAACAATACAATATGTAAGCAACTTACTTACTTGACTCAGTTGACTCAGCTCAGTGTCATGATACATTACCATATAATGCTGGACAGATATGAACATGATATCACTTACCTCTATCATGGCTGTAAAGCAGTGTTGGCTCAAGAGAGGGTTTTCGAGTGTTTTGACTCATCAAATTCAGTGAGGACCCCCATCTATTTTACATCTGCCCATCCATTTAACATTAGAGGGGGTGCAATCCACTGCATGTGATGAAGTGCCTTGCAACTGTAATTCATGACTTAGGCACATTAACTAAAGGCTCTTCATCACATTCCCATCCCATAGAGCCTGGTAAAATTCAAGAGTCACAAGTTAAGATGAAGGTAATGACCACTTATCCTCCAAGCGGTTTGTCAATTACTGTTTAGCATCTGATTACATCCATAATTAACATGCCTCGTTAACTAATTAAGCCTTAATTGTTCTTCCCTGTCTTTGTTGTAATTGTTTTTATACAATCATGTGGAAGGTAAGTATAAATAAACAATAAGTACATGCACATATATATTTGTTAATTCACTGGTCTCATGAATGACATGTAAAAATAAAACGTAAAATGGTGTTTGTACTTGAAGAACATACATATACATATTTGTTATTTGCTGAAAATGATTTAATAATACATTTGTAATAAACATCAAGCTTTGCCTGATATAACTTCTTATGTCTTAGTTCGCAAACAAGTATAAAAAATAATAAAATAATGTATGACCATTTTGACTTTTTGGTGTGGCCATTTTGACTAGGGGTTTGGGGCCATTTTGACTTTTTTTGTGGCCATTTTGACTTTTTTTGTGGCCATTTTGACTTGGAAGATTTGTGGCCATTTTGACATGTGGCCATTTTGACTAGGACCCTCTTTGAACACCTGTTGCAGAATTAATATAAGCACCTTGACCTTTTTTAGCCGCTATACGTGTATCTTCACATGTGAAAGTGAACAAAGGCCGGTGTCAATTATAGTCCAAAGGTTGTTGCTCAGTTTGCTGTCAGAGACCATGTAATAGTCATTGTATGAAAAACCCGATCGAGTAACTTACCGTATGTGACGCTTTCGCCCATCAAATCTATTGGCGATATCAAACCTTTTATGTAACCATAAAGAAAAGTGAGGACGGCATAGATGAAATAGTTGACGTCAAACAAGACCCATAGGATCAACAGCAAGGTAACAAAAACCTCCATTCCAACAGAAGCAGCCGACTCATTGACCGGTAATGAGAGTGACCTCCCTTTGAAAACCACCACAAACCATCGTTTTCATTCGTTCTCATCTCCATTGACCAAAGTCAAAAGATGTCCTAGAGACGTTTTGAGCGTTATTCTTAAGCTGTATTAAAAATACTCTTAACTAAAATTGGGTTTGATACCGGAGCTCACAAAACAAAATACATTCTCGAGTTAAACGAAAGTCGGTTAACACATCGGAAAGTCTAATTCTCGTTATGCATGGCATGAGGTTTCAGGGCTTCTAAATTTGAATTCCATGCAAACGTATCTTCGTACAGGTGCCAAATATATTCCCCAGTCGTTTAAGTCGATATCGTTGTAAAACATTTTTTCCGTTTTACTCTCTCTCTCTCTCTCTCTCCTTCCCTTTTTAGGACCCGACAACCCAGTGACCAACAACATGAGCATCGATCTGCGCAATATTGGGGGCCGATGATATGTGTCAACCAAGTCAGCGAGCCTGACCACCCGATCCCGTTAGTCGCCTCTTACGACAAGCATAGTCCCCTTTTATGGCAAGCATGGGTTGCTGAAGGTCTATTCTACCCCGGAACCTTCACGGGTCCTAGTTTGGCAAAGTCGTCATTTTGTGATATGATTTCAGATACCTTTAAGGGAGGAGGACACTTGGACAATATTTCTAAATACATGTATGCCACTCTGAAAATATGAACATCATGATGGATTGTTTTGTGTTATGTGTTTACACATTTGAAAAGTGAACTGAGTCAAATTTCCACTTGGCAACATGGCAGCCATACAAAGCAAGGTGACTTCACAGTCATGCCAGTATAATTGTCCCAATTGTGGTTACACACACACCAAAAGTTTAATATCTAACATTAGTAAAATGACATTTATTTCTTGAAAAGAAACATCCAACTGTTTCAAAACAAAATTTTCACCCACAAGACATTTTGGGTTTTCGAGATATGCCACCTCCAAGTGTACCTTCTGAATCTTCTGTTACGGAGGTGAGAATTTTTATTTATACCTTCAGATTTAATATCATCCTATCACGATAAGCCAGTTAAATATTTTTCAAATTAGAATATGCAGTCTGTTGAAGCACAACAAAACAGCGTTCATAATCACATACTGTCAAGTGAAAACATTCTTAAGTGAACTTTAAGAATACCACAGTTTAGTTAACTGCAGAACAAACGACATGATCTGTTACGCCAGATATACACTGGAATCTACCTGTTACAGAGGTTATAATGTGAAATGCAGTTCTCATATATAAGCATAAACATGAGAAATTACATTAATATCAGTGTAATAATTCAGAAATGACAATATCACTGTAATTCTAAAAGTTACACGCTGTACCTTGCAACACCTTATGAACTTTACACTAGAACTTGCTCCTGATACAAATACTCTTTAAAAAAAAGTAGGGGATCCTCATTATTTTAATTTACGATTAAAAATATTTAAGAGATTTATCGGAGTCAATCAATGTTGATATGATATTATTGAATGTTTTGAGAGTGCATCACCATTTGCACTTCCTTACAACCATAGTTATTTGGAATGTAGTCGCTTTTGAAAGATGATTGGTGTATGGCATCTAATTTGCATGTACGATTTTCATTTTAAAACAAACTACTAGGCACAAACACTAACAAATGTGTGATGCAAGATGAGTGCCAAAATTTATGTTCTAAGTGATTTCTCGACCTTCTTGAAAAAACGTCAAAATCAAGAATGGGACCCCAAGCCCGTGTGTGGGGCTACTGCTTTGTGCGCGTGCATCTCATGCGTTGTGTTTAGGGGTGGTAAGAGAGGGAAATGGTGGTGCGTTCATAAGATGTCTGTACTTGAAACGTTTGTTAACGTTTACACTTCCTATCCAAACTGAGACCCGTGAAGGTCCCGCGGTAGAATAGGCCTTCAGCAACCCATGCTTGCCATAAATGGCGACTATGCTTGTCGTAAGAGGCGACTAACGGGATCGGGTGGTCATGCTCCGCCATATAGCTGGAATATTGCTAAGTGTGGCGTAAAACTCAACTCACTCACCCACTCACCAAATTGAAAGTTCATTATACCCTACTTTTTTAGAAGAGTATATTTCAGATTGCCGATACATTTAGCTCCCAGTCCATAGGAACTGATTCACAACTGCAAGAGCCCAATTGTCACAAGCTGCATGGGAAGTCGGTCTTCCATATGCACTGAACTGTTTTATATCGGAGTTTGAATCAAAATGGTGTTGTGTTTCAGCACCCTTGTTTTTCACATTGACTTATTCACATTGATTGCAGTGGGTGACTTCCTTCTGTTGACACTGCTGTTCTTAAGGGTCACAGGCCTATGTTACACACATCCTCTACCTCACAGTTGAATACAAGATATAACTCATCCTCTGACACACAATATTCACATCATAAATCTTCGCGAACATCAACGGGCAATCTAATGCAACACGGAGCACAAATACAAACCTATAACACCCTCAGGTAAATCTGGTCTTTGGATACATCTACACTACAAAATGAAGGATACAGTTAGCTTCTTGTCAGTGACGTAATTAAAATCCACCTGCTTCGGATTTGTCAAATGATGAGATATCTGAACTTTTGGAGTTGAGGAAATTGGAATAATAATTAAAAGAAAAGAATTATTGTCAGTTGGAGAAAAAGAAAGGCATTTTAAATTAATGGAATTTGACTTTAATACTCAAAATTAAACAATCCGGGAGCTCAAAACCAACTTTGTATAATCAGGGACACTCTACAACCTCTATACAGGCTCCCTGGTACAATTCAACAT
The DNA here is from genome assembly GCF_037392515.1 of Haliotis asinina. NCBI lineage: Eukaryota > Metazoa > Mollusca > Gastropoda > Lepetellida > Haliotidae > Haliotis > Haliotis asinina. Next base: position 48,962,588 of record NC_090281.1, read on the forward strand.
TTAGCGTGACACGGGGTTGGAGTGACTTCCCGCCGTCGTTGACCCCATTAGCTGTAACATGACGAGGGGTCGGTTTGACGTGCGTGCGTTTCAGTTCACAAGGATGCATGTCTCAGGCGTTTGAGATATTGTTGCAACAGGCAATATCCATATCCACGTCCTCTTCGTGTCACCTCCGCCATATCGCAGAATGGTCAGTTGAGGGTAGAACCTTGGAACAACATAATCAATAAATATTCTCATGCGCCATCTCACGTACTGAGGATGTTGGTAGGAGTGAGAGATGGTTTTACTCCGCCTTTAGAAAAATTCTAGCAATATCACACCGCTGACACCAAACATCGGCTTCACCCGTTGTGGGGAATAGAACCCGGGTCTTTGTGGTGCCACTAGGCTAGCTACCTAACCGCCCCGGATGCTGGTAGCATGTTAAGGAATACGTTGAGAAAGATATCAAGGACAGTGTGTTTAAAGATGCTTGAAGAACGGATGCAAACAAGGATAAGAAGGGAGAGATAAAAGAATGTGAAGAAGGGTGGTGAGAAGGATGTAGAGGATGGTGTAATGAAGGATGCAAAGGAGGATGGTGTAAAGAGGGATGCAAAGAAGGATGGTGTGAATAATGATGCAAAAGAATATGATGTAAAAGATGTAAAGAAGGATGGTGTAGAGAATGTAAAGGAAGATGGTGTAAAGAAGGGTGCAAAGGAGGATGGTGTAAAGAAGGATGTAAAGGAGGGTGTTGAGATGGATGTAAAGGAAGATGTTGAGAATGTAAAGGAGGGTGTTGAGATGGATGTAAAGGAGGATGGTGTAAAAAAGGATGTAAAGGAGGGTGTTGTAAAAAAGGATGTAAAGGAGGGTGTTGAGATGGATGTAAAGGAGGATGGTGTAAAAAAGGATGTAAAGGAGGGTGTTGAGATGGATGTAAAGGAGGATGGTATAAGAAAGGATGTAAAGGAGGGTGTTGAGATGGATGTAAAGGAAAATGTTGAGCAGGATGTAAAGGAGGGTGTTGAGATGGATGTAAAGGAGGATGGTATAAGAAAGGGTGTAAAGGAGGGTGTTGAGATGGATGTGAAGGAAAATGTTGAGCAGGATGTAAAGGAGGGTGTTGAGATGGATGTAAAGGAGGATGGTATAAGAAAGGGTGTAAAGGAGGGTGTTGAGATGGATGTGAAGGAAAATGTTGAGCAGGATGTAAAGGAGGGTGTTGAGATGGATGCAAATCTGGATGATCGGGAGGGTGTAATGAAGGATGTGATGATTGATGTTAAGTTGTAAAGGAGGGCTTCGATCAGGGTGCAATGGAGGTTGTTAAGAAGGATGTTAGGGAGGTTAAAAAGAAGGATGTTTATGGAGAATGTGAAGGAGGTTGTTGAAAATTGTGTAATGGAGGGTGTTGAGGATGATGTTAAGTGCAATCTTATGGAGGTTGTTAAGAAGGATGTTGAGATAGATGTAAAGGGGGCTGTTAAGGAAGGTGTTACTCTCATCCTACCATCAGCGAATCTGAGAGTTAACATTGACTCAACACTGAAGACAACTTGATACTATTCTCTCCGAGTCCATTTGCAGTGTCATCAGCCCTTAACAACTCATTCTGATTCCTGTAGCTATCGAAAAAAAGTTATGCAGGTGACATAACACAATTCCACCTGTGACGTCACATGTGGTTGACCTGACCTAGGGACATTAGCAGTGGTGCCAGTTTGCTGCAGTTGAATCTGAATATCATTAACAGTCAGACGGCTGCACCCCATTGTCACTGCCACGTCACTTACTGAGGTTCAGGTTTCCAGCATGCCAACAGCTCATTCACGCTGCACATTTGAGAGGTTTGGCGTAAGAACTAGCTGTTCTGAATTGTTCTTTAAAGAGATATTTAACTTTGTGCAGTTGAAGGGAACGCGTGTGATCAAATGCATGTGACCAGTGGCACATTGAAAACACATTTTAGCACTAATGTGATGAGCACAATGTTTGGATTGACCTAAAATGTGTTGTTTTGATTTTTTTCTTGAGTCGATACTTAGAGATTAATATTATGATAATTTATTTTGACTCAGTATACATTTGGTCAACAATGAAATGTTTAACCAATGAACCTTCAATTTAGCTGAACACTCATTAATATCAAAACCTTCAATGCTGCAAACACTGCCCATGTGTGTAAAAAATAACAAGTCACCAAAGTATTACAAATTATTTAATATCCTAAACATGAATAACATATCTCCCACTGTCAACAAAGACCTCATAATAAACCCTAAAAACTGCCCAGCATTTGCAATACATAATAAAGTCAATAAACATATGTAAAAATCTTCATAACACATGAACAAGTTCACTGTAAAATATATCTCAAAATGATACTAATCTGAACACATACTAATAAATACATTTGTGGCGATCTTCTAATATGTTACAAAGAAAAAGGAAGAGGGATGTTTTGATCTACAATACTGCTTAAAAAAGGTAAAGAACCACTCAATTCTTTTGTACTACTTTAGTTAATCTGTCATGCCATGCTTTGACAGACTTTGTCATCCTTAACTGTTTTGTGCAAAATATGTCATAGTTGGGATTTCACTTCTTAGTAAATTACAAATTCTAGTGCTTTTGGGGTTGAGTTCTATCCAGATTTGAACACACACCCTCAGAGTCAGGTACCTAATCACCTGCACACAAAGTCAGCTGCCTAACTTGCTCAGCAGAAGTCGCGGTGGCTGAGTGGGCTACGCAAGTGACTTTGTGTGTTGACTCTGACTCTCCAACCTGACTCTGAGGGTGTGGGTTCGAATCCTGGATGGGACTCCAAAAAAAAAAGTACTAGAATTTGTACTTAACTAAGAATGTGAAATCCCAAATATGACATAAGTTGCAATTGACCACTATCTACATGGCATTGTGTAATCGTCCTTAACTGAGTAAATATTGGTACCATCGCATATATTACCCATGGTTTTGAAAACAGCACTTAGGATCTCTTTTAATGTAATTTCTTTTCAGATTTTAGTCTACAATTTACATGCTCCCCTAAAATCCACATTCTGATATTTTTGGCCATTTAACTTTTAGCAAGAACAGTCAGCCATGTTGTGAGATGTCCTTTGAACACAGTAAGACCCTGACACGTAAATACTAATCAACATAAGACAACTCAGATTCTATCTGCAATTTTAAACACTGTCATGTCATCAATTCCTAACAATTCAGCACTCATAACACACTTACACAGTAAAAATGTATTGCCAAATGCAAATAATCAAGAAGAAATAATGGTCAAATGGAGACTGACTTCAGGAACTAATATGGAGCATTTCTGAACCATACACATGACCCTGGACACGACAACAAAATAATTCAACAAGAATCATACAGGAATCAAACAAGTTTCAGTCATCATTTTCTCCACATGAAACAGTCTGCAAATGAATACTATGAATAAAAAAACTTAACCATGAACACTGTCATTCACGATCAGTCATTATACATGTACAGTACCAACTACTTCATGTAACAAGACACTCGGATATCGTACCACCAACAACTTTGCACAAACACAAACTAAAAGAACCCCAATTCTTTGCCTGACCCAATGATATATATACTACTCCACTTTTTGAAGGGATATATATAATTATTTGTGAGATATTTTCAAATATACACCCAACATAACAGAATTATTTTTGAAGACCACAGAGAGATAACAAAAAAATATCTCATTACAAGTGGACTAGTATAATTAGCACTACACTGAAAATTTACAAATGACTGCATGATATATAAAAATATTTTGATCTATTTATATTCACTGGTTGCGAAAAAATAACCTTTGCAAAGACTCATCACTATTAATTATCTACATGTACGATTTACCCTCTTGGCACACAGGATATATGATAATTTTCTTTAATTTAAAGGATTTGTTTGAGCAGTATAACGGAAGTTAACAGAGAACAAACAAATATATATAAATTTTTGATTCAATGTAATAAGCATTTCAATGAAGCCTTTGACAACTGTCTCAACAACTGATAGTTAGAAGCCTCAGTATCCTCGTCTTCAGGGAAATATAATTTACATATAAATATAATGCTGTAAAAAGTGTTGGCACCACAACACTGGGCATTCACAGGCGCCATCAGCAGTTATGAGATACACCTTACAGGTCAGGTATTGTAAATGATACGTCATGATGCAGTTACTAATTTAATCCTTGTCTAACACAATGGAGTTTGTAATGTTGAAAAACTAGCATCAAACTATATATTGTCACTGCAGAGGTTTTAGCATAATATAGAAGACAACCTTTCAAATGAAGGTAAGATCAAAGTAGTGACAATATATATTTTGATGCTAGTTTCTTGCATTACACACGCCAATGTGTTAGACAAGGTCAAGGTCACAGGGTAGTGGAAAGGTACTGTCTAAATCTAAACATTGCTAACACTATCAACTGATAAGGATTTCAAAGAAATTTTACTTCAGAGTAATAACAAAGTGTTTTAATATTTGGATCACCATGGATGAAATAATTCAAACCAAATGTCATAACACTTGTCATTTGAAATGATTCATACATTGAATTGTAAGGAAATCATGCAATGTCACCTAGATGCTTTATTGTGTGTTACACCACCTGTGGTCTAACATGAACTAACAACACTCGCTGATTAATTAGAATGTCTGCACTATATCAGGTATTTTATAACTTTCCATTAATGAGTTAGAATGTCTATTTCTCTGTCAACAATACTGATTAACATTTGCTTTCAGTTGTGCAGCTGACAAGTGTGATTGTCAAGACCCATGCATGACACTGTATGTACATCACTTGTGAGAAAGACACGAATCACCCACTCAGCTAAAATACTAATATTAATACTAACACATGCTCTTATCTTCTTACAAATTGATGCTAAAACATTCATATGAAAGACAAGATGATCAAATTTTCACTGACGATAAGATTCTGACAACAACTCCAGCACATGCGCATGATGCAGATTAAACATGAATAACCCCAGCTGACACAGTACTTTGACTCTAAGCCAAACTGTCCTTGTTGCAATCTCTGAATGCACAAACTGAGTGAGTTTAGTTTTACGCCACTTTTAGCAATATTCAGGCAGGGGACACTAGAAACGTCTTCATACAAAATGGCCATGTGGGGAATCAAACCCGTGTCTTCTGCATGACAAGCGGACACCTTAAACACTTGGCTACACCACCATCCAATCAAACATGAGGCAAGGTAACAACAAATACACCTTTGAATAGGACGCAGCTACGTTTGAACCACAAGCTTTCTGCTCTTGTCAAAGGTGCTCACTTTGATTCAGACCGTGAGATAATAATACTTTCTTAATCATTCGCCATTGCTCAAATAACAAGCAGACACCTCGGCCATCACCATAGAAGCTAGTAAACATGATGCCCAAGAAAGACAAATACCCTCATATATACACACACAAACACAAAAACACACATGCACGCACTCACACATGCACGCTATCATGCACACACGCATGCATACGACATCTGTAGGGTATATATGTGCCACCGTGACCTGCAATAATACATAATGGTCAACCCCCATAATGCATCCAAGTCATATTGGCAAATATAACCAACAAATTCCCAATGTTATTACTGATGTGGACAAACTGGTAACTATCTGTAGAGTCTCAGTTTGTCAACACGTGGTTGTTTGGAACTTCTAGATTTCTCCTACTCAGTTGTGAGCGGCCGCAATATTTTCATGTAGCATTTAGCTTGATGTATCGAGAAATCTGGTGACACAAAGGTAAAATTATAAATAACATCATCCCAGTACTCATTAAACAATCGAGTGAGTCATAGCCATGACAGGGATGGTCAAATACACCACTGGACCCTCAATATTGAGGTGTACTAGACAATCAGTGTTTTAGTACACCCCTGGATCTTCAGTACTGAGGTGTTTAAGACAATAAATGTTTGAGTACTCCATGCGCCCTAAAGAACGAGATGCACATGACACTGATGTTTAAGTACAACTTGGCCCCTAAGAAATGAGACGCACATGACAATGAATGCCTAGGTATATCTGGTACCTCAGTATTGAGGTGTTCATGACAATGAAGGTTTGAGTACACTTAGACCCTAAGGTAAAAGGTGTACATGGCAATGAATACTTGAGTACACCTTGGACCCTAGGTATCAGGGTGTACAGGACCAGGAACATTCAAAGACACCCTCAGTAATGTACAAGACAAGGAACATAAGGGTGTATGAGTACACCCCTAGAGCATCTCCTTATGTCTGTACTGACAAATACTGCCACTGAATGATCAATAAATCAAGCACATCTACATTCTCATGCAACTTCTTCATCATAAGGAGGAGGCCATTTATTTGTCTATGGCAGTACAACCTGTTAAGTTTCAACAGAAAAAGCACAGCCATTTGAAAAATGCCTGTCACAAAGTTTGCATTCATATAAAGAGTGATTGTCTTGCACTCCTGACTCCAGTGGTAGGGAACTTGGTTATAGTGAGAGTGGAGTCTTTGTGATTATTGTGACTGAAACTTTGCAATATGTCAGAGTCTTTGATAAATAATCATTTTATTGTGACAAATGATCCCATTAAAAAGTGTAAAAATAATACCAAGTGTTCCATTGAGGACTTATCCTCTTTCATAATAAAAGCATGTGCTGTTTTATCTGAAAGTAGAACTGTACATATCAGTTTCCATGAATTGGTCAAATGTCACAGAAACTTTGTGATTACGAAACTGATGTAATGAAAAATTCAATGTCACAGTTAATTCCCAACCCCAAAATATAGATGATGGGGTAAGATTCGTCCAATCTGATCCTAATTATTTGGACCTTATATTAGTAAATTTTAGATAAACTCTCTTGCAATATTGATTTTCTAGGTATACAAGCCAATTATTACTGTACCCTTCCCTTGCTGATACTAAAATTACAAAGACTCTGTGACAAATCACAAATTTTCCATCGCAAAAATCATGATGCCTCCTCTCTCATTGTAACCATGTTCCCTACCAGTGTGGAATCAGTGTCATGGATGGTCAGAAAACATGGTCATCATGTTACATGAACAGATGTATAGAGTGATATGAAAACACAGCGATGCCAACATAAGTGGCCAAGCTCTGTTAAACAAACTGAAGAAAGAAGAGCTATTCAAGGGAAGCAACTCGGCTCAATTCTATGGCTAACCTTAATGCAGACCATTTGATCACTTGTGTCTCACCACAATACACAATAGAGGGGAAAACTGAAATACATACTGCTCAAAAGATGGTAAGGAACATCCATGATATTTCAGACTGAACTTAAATGAAACAACCAGATGTTCTTGAACTATTTTTCAGTATAACATTGTCTAAAAGAAGTAGTAACCAGTAACATGAGTTTTGACAACATAAGACGCAGAGCAAGGATGTTGATGCAACTATGTTGCAACAGGAAGATGACAGGAAGAGGAAGACAAGAGAATTCTACATATTATCAGGATACCAATACATTGTTTTTCAGACTGACGTGATGCAGGTCCATGATGTTTATCACTTTAGCGAAATGACTGAACATAGACACTGACAAACATTGAAACCTGGTGGATTTCAACTGGAGATCACAGGCTGGCTTGCCCACCAGAACTACCGAAGGTGTCAGTGATGACACAGACACCCAGGTAACAAACTAGCTTAGGTATGTTAAATCAAAATAGAAACAACTTTTGGTGCTGAAAATTCCAGGGATTTACAGGACGCAAATTCCTGTGTCCTATACCCATAAATACTGACAATGGACGCAACAAAATTTATAAGCACATACACAGGGATGCAGAAAAAGAGCAAATACTTGTAAAAATTCCTGTGAAGTAACGAATACTTATCACTGAGTTTGCTACTAGCTGGGTTATGGTATTATTTCCAGTTTAATTACTTTTAACAATTATTGTGATGATCATGATACACAATACAATAACAGTATTAACACTTTGGTGCTTGGATCCCCATTTTGTTGTCTAGGACCCCTGAAAATTAAAAGCATGAGTCCAATGGACCTTCAAATACTGGTCTCTCGGTGAATTACCGAATCTGTTTCAATGATATTTAGCTGGCGAGTTAATTTAACAAGGAAAAAGAAATAGGAGTCATATATATGTGCAGGTTGTTAGAATCTCCTTAAGATTCATCTGGTCAGAAGAGGCTTACAGTGGTGTAGCAGTGGACGGGAAGGATAAATGCATGAGATTAAATATCAGAAACATCTTAAAGTATTTTTCTCTCTCATTCATCTGCCATCAATGGGCCTGTTTGAATGCCACATTGTTGAAGGAACAGCCTGATATAGCTGTAGACACTTACCACTTTCTACAAACATTGTTGTGCTGAATTACTTATGATCATCTATCATGATACAGACCAATAATCAGCAGACCCTTGCAAAGTAAACGGAAGCAACTGATGATTTATGATGGGTCATAAAACAAGGCAAATTGAGATATGCACCTACAGTCAGCACATATCTAATAGAGTTATGGGAGGCAACTCCTCACACAGAATTGTGATGCCTTATACATGTGGGCCACAAATGTCAATTTAATGAACACTAACACAGAATCAACTATAGTGGGATGGGATGGGATGGGGATTGAGGTGGCAGTGGTGTTTCATTCGGTTTGCTGTTTTACACCGCACACAGCAGTATTCCAGCTATATGGCGACAGTCTGCAAATAATCGAGCCTGGACCAAAGAATTCAGTGATCAACTGCATGAGCACCGATCTGCGAAAATGAGATATGATGGCAGTGGGTATGGATGGGATGACGTGTGTGAGAAACAATCATCAAGTACACTGAATACTGGCCATGTTACAGTAACCTAGAGCATAAAACAGCACATTTGCATAAGGTAACTATTTGGTAGATGTTCCTCAAATAAGACGGTAAGTTAAAATTTCTCAGCAAAACCCTTACACATATATTTTAAGTAAATTAGCACATACCTAATGGTACAGTTCACAGACAGAACTACATGTTCAGATTCTCTAAAACAGTGGTAAAATTACTAGTATACTAAAATATCTTTGGAGAAGGTAAGTAGACTGAGATACAAACTAAAAATCAAAACAGTTAGATCAATGACAAAATTTATGAAATATAAGTAACTACATCATTGCACGTGAAAATACATCCAAAAATGGTGTTACAATTTATGAAATATGTCACCATTGTATTACAAGTTATGAAATATCGATCACCCTTGTGTCACAATTTACGAAATACCTGCCATCATCATGTTCTTTATATACTGTTCAAAAAAGTTACATATCCTGGAAATGTTGGTGGCTAAGCTATTGTAGACAGGACTGAGAACACAAATATGTCAAAATATCCTACAAAATATTCATGATCCCTTTGTTTTGTATATGTCCATCATATCACTGTATCAATATCATCACCTAAAATGCATAAAATAATGAAAGACAACAGGATTGTTAGGCATGTCACTAGAAAGATCAACAAGCATTCATTACATGTGATATCATTGGTCGTTACATTAATACAACAAAATACCAAATTCTTAATTTTGAGGTGAATATCTGTTGAGGCTGATGTTACCATGTCTGGGTAAAACTGTGGTGTGTTTGTTTTGAAAGGCAGCTTGGTTTAAGACAATATCTTGTAACCGCTTCTGCCTTAATTTCAGATGTCTACAAAAAAAACCCACAGATTTCCACAGCAACACATTGCTCTAAGTTTGGCATAAGTTATTTTACGTCCGAAATCTCCTTGTAAGCATCTACTGATACACCTCACACAAACACTCACTGATCAAATCCCAGTAGTCTAGACATGGGAGTTACGATCACCTTGGCACTAGATGGTTTTGTACAAAGGCAACCCCGGCATTGTTCTGCAGAGCAAAATTTGCACTGTGTCAAGGTATGTTGGCAGTCACAGCAAATTTGATTCACACCATTCAAAGGCACTGTTCTTCTTTTGATCTAATTGAAGCTTTGCAGTGATGATCTACTGACCTAGATTACTGAAAGACAATATAACACAGGGATGACAACAGATGAAAGTGATTTCAGCTGAAAATCAGCTGCAGGTCTGGGGGGGAAACAATGTATCTAAGAAGTTACAATGAAATCCTGAATTTTGATTGCCCAAGAGACACTGATGTGGGTACTTGGTGTTGACAAGCAGGACCTCACATCCTAAATATTTTCTCCCTGGATTTGGACGAATCTCAAGACCGATTGGTTTACATTTAAATCCTCAGATTTGCGGAAAACTGCCATTCCTGACAACAGTTGCGCACTGGGTGCCATTTACCACATCTTCATCCCACACTTAGTCATTGTCTGAGGAGAAACTACATGTACTTCGTTGTAGGGCAGGACAGAAGTCGTTGAATCTCTGAGGAGACAAGGTGTGAAACACAGTTACCATCCAACAAATCTCCAAATTGTGACACCATCTGCTTAATCAACATCCCCAAAGTCTGAGGTATGTAAGTAGACAATAATCGTCAGTACCTATAGTCTGTTTGTCACTAATATTGGTTTGTATTACAAGGGGGAATGTACATTAAATAAAACACCAAGGGTTGGTAGGGTTGGTTACCATTCATCATGTACCACAGATGCATTTGTTTCACTGTTCCAACTACTGCGCTTATCCCCTAGTAATACAAACCAGTAATAGTAATATGAATCTATGATTGTTTGATAAACAACTTTTATCCTGAGTTGATTAAAATTGTGAAATTTAAATGTTCAATTGGCAAGCTAAAATTAGGAGGATTCACAATCTCAGTTTCACTTTATTTGATTTCCTTTTTTGTGTAAAGATAAAGCGAAATTCCTTAATGTGTTTTGACTGCAAACAGACCATAGTGTTAAACTGAGATTCCTTTCCATAAATTTTCATGAGAAACAGAAAATATCAAAACTGCAGATTCAAACCTGAACATTTACAGGTATTAAATCAAACTTAGAAACCTTTAACTCAGATTACCTTCACTAGAGTCAATAACAAAAGAAACACATACACCTACAACAATGATGATTAGTGATGTTCTGAATATGTCAAGTAGGCTGAAAGGCTGAACTGAAGGAACTCATGGGATCTAATCCATCTGACTGTGACTTACACAGCCCATAGTTTCCATGGCCATACATAACAAAATTATGTTGGCAAAACCCTGAAAACATTTTCTCACTGGCCCCCGTATATATCATGTTTTAAAGCTTTACAGATGGGTGAGTGAGTGAGGTTCTATGTTGCAATATTCCAGCAAAATATCATGTTGAGGACACTAGAAATGGATTTCACACATTGTAACTATGTGGGCAATAGAAGCCAAGTTTTTGGTGTGACGCTATAACCACTAGACTACACCACCTCCCCTCTACAAACTGGAAGTCTGATCACAGTATGTGACTAAGTAGTGAGACATGTCAGTTATTGATTTCACTATTTTACACTCTCTTCCAACATGTTTGTCAAGTTCTCCAGCTGAATCTTTTCCTCTTGTAAAACATGTAGGAAGTGCACTACCATATTAGCATGGTTAGTATCTGAAAGTATTAAATGGCTGAGATAGAATATATATATCTTTCACAATAATGCAGTCGTCAGCAAAATCATGGTAAACATAGACTCAGCAATAATGGTCGCAAAGTCAGAAATGCAAACAGAATGTCTGGTAAAATGCAGATCCTGAATGATATGATTTGAATTCATCCTACTGCAAATCTATGCAAAGTGCCGTTTTAAGGCAGTAAGTGATGAAGAATATTAGGACGAAAAATGATCTGGACAAACTTTGACAGAAACAAGTGGGACTGTTTCCAAGTGGGACTGTTTCCAACTGGGACTACCCTGAGACTTCCAAAGACTACCCCAAGCCTCTCCCAAGATTACATAGAGACCTTCCAAGACTACCCAGGGAATTCCCCAAGAGTTCCCCGAGACTACCCCTCGGCTTCCCCAAGACTAGCCTGGGCTTTCCCCAGGACTATCCCAAGACAACCCCAAGAGGATCCTGGGACTATCCCAGAACTCCCCTGGTACTACCCTGAGACTATTCTGGAGCTATCCCAAGAACACTCTGTTGGTCCCGCCTACTGAGCAGCTGGAGCCACTTGTCGGTTGACGTTTTTGCGAGTCAGTCTTTTGCCTATCGTCTCCACATGGAAACCAATGTCTATGAGGGCTTGGTGATTGACGATCATCCTCCCATCAAACAGAAAGGCTGGCTTCAACATCTTCTTGTAGATCTGCTGGTAGTCCAGGTGCTGGAAAAAGCATTTCTACAGTCAGTGAATTCCTAGCATGACAGTCACAAGACAGCTACATGACAGTCAGCAGTTAGCAGGAGCAAAGTTGGTTTTGACTTGTAGGTCTTAATGCTTTGATTGTAGCTATGGTGTCCATTTCGCCCCAAATAAGTCAGCTATTACAAACCGTGGTACTGCGGCATTATGCTTAGTCAGCTTTTACTAACCATGGTACCTTGCTTAGTAAGCTATTAAAAACATTGGTACTGAGGACCTATGCAGTTACAAACCACAGTATACCTATGCTTAGTCAGCTCATATAAACCTAAAGTGTGCTTCTCACTATATATTAGGTCATCTCTTGTTTTCCAAGAATAACTGCATTTGAGGTGTTTGTTTTGTATGGACAGGTCTTACTTTTCACTAGAAAGACCTCAAAAGACCAGGTTTTACTTTCTGCAGTCATCTTTTCCTAACTCTACAGGAACATCGACATTCAAATGATACATGAGTGTTTGAAATCAATTGAAAACCATCGTTCAAGATTAAGCTCAAGGTGCAAATGTTTTCCCTAGCAAGATTAAGACTGCAATTCTCTGTTTTGTAGGCGGACACTCTACCACACGGCCACCAGGCCAACGAAGGAAGTAGGGTTGAATTATCTATTTATAGTTACTGTCATTAAATTGATTTCACATGCACTTCAGTTACTGTTAAGTAGTTTCATTAAATGATCATCTACATGGTAATGATCATTCATTGACAGTATATATCTTAGAGATAACCCTTCTCCTCCGTTCTGGTAGACTATGTAAACCCATTGGGGTCAGGAAATCCCTCCCCCTCTGGTTTTACATTGTCTACCAAAACCTCGGAGGTGTGCTTTCAAATATACTTACAAACCATCGCACTGAGGATCTAGTCAGCCCTTACAAACACTGGCACTGAGGTACCTTATGTCAGACTGGTAAGAAACAGCAATGGTGCAACAAGCCTGACCTTGAATTCATCCCACTCCGTACATATGACCAGGGCATGGCAGTTATCACATGCTGTGTAGGGGTCTTGGTGGATCGACACCAACTCCGAGACTGGAACACGGAAATATAACCTTAGTGAGTGAGTTACAATTTAAAGCTACATGGTACTATTTTACCCATATCTTGAGTATGAGTGATTGAGTGAGTTTAGATAAACTCCAGTTACATAATCGAGTCTGGACCAGACAGTCCCATGATCAACATCATGGGCATTGATCAGTGCGACTGGGAACCGATGACATGTGTCAACCAAGTCAGTGAGCCTGAGAATCTGAATGTGGCTTGTGTTGTCAGCTTGATGCTTTAACCATAAGGCTTCCCCACTGCCCCATTATAAAATATAACCTGCATGCCAATATAACATGTAAAATCTTTAAAGCAATCTTAGCTCTATGAAAATCATCACTATATCAAAGTGTCCCAGGTTGATTTGTTCATGTGGCACTGCACCCCTGGCACATTTCATAAAAAAATCACAATTTTTGCGCTTAACAGCTTGCCATATACTAGTATATGAGCTGATGCTCTTGCAGTCTGTGTGCACAGGTGATACAAACGCTGCATGTGCCATGTGCCATGTGCCCAACACACATCATGCAGGGGGTGGCAGCACTCAACATGCAGGTATGCAAGTTTGAATGAATTGTTCATGTCACAGGGTTTTACATCCTGAAGTTAAATTCATGTCATTAACTTTTATTACAGTTTATTGTAATAATTGCTCAGGAGAATCTGAATCTGGCTTATTGACAATGTTTGACAGTTGTTCATGATATGGTTATCTTTACAAAAAACGCCTTCAGTCCTACCTGTATCTGGGTCTTGGGACAGGGCAGGTTCTGTTAATTCACTATGAGAAAGAGAAGCAATATGACTTTAGTTGTTTGTTGCTTAACACCACACTCAATTTTCCAGCTATTACGGTGGTGGTTTGTCAATTGAGTTGTCAGCATGACAAGCAGGTGTCTTAACCATAAGGCTACCCCACAGCCTCATTATGAAAATTGGAACAATGAAAATTCTCAGAATACTACCTCTAACAGTAGATTGCTTTTTCATGAACCTTGTTGTGAATCCACAGGTTTAGCTTGAATAAATATATTAAGTCTTCAGCTTTGTATTGCTGTACTATCTACAAGAGTTAGAGATAAATGAAAAAAGGTTAGATGATCATATGTCTAAGAATTATATGATGCAATAAACAGGTGTCCAATCAGATCAAACTCTCATGCCTGACCAAATCGCCTATTCTACCCTGCATCTTCACCAAGGGAGGTAAGTGTGATTCATGTTGACTTATCTTATAATTCAGCCAGAGTTAGTATCTTACTTCTCTGAGTGATGGTGTGATGAACAAGGGGGTATGGATAAACAATTTTCTCATTACAATATATGAAGGGTTCTAAGAAGATTCTAACTCTGTTAGGGACCGTTCCTAATTTATGGCTAGGGGGGGTGATGATTTCTAGTGGAATTCTCTAGTGGGCTAACCCATTCTGTTCTGGGGAGGTAGTGGGGTTATGAATTTTGTACAAATGTACAGGAGGGCTAATCAACTTTGCACATTATATGCAGGGGGTTGCCTACTTTGTATATAATGTTTTTGGTGTGTTTGATTCACATTGTACATGCTTCTCCATAAAAATTATTATCACTTCCACTATCCTTACATTATGAATCGCCCCTTACCAAAACTTGCATGATAGTGGTGTTACCAGAAATCTCACATACATTGTCAGAAAAGGAGTTGTGTAGTCACACAACTATTCCAATGTCTATCAAGAAGTTCCTTCCTTCCATCTCATTGTAATGGTCAGTGCAGCAAGGTTCCTTCAATAAGTCTCACCTGATAATCTGTGAGTGTTTCACCTGAGGGTCATATATCCGTAATCTGGCTCCCTCTTCCATTAAATACTTGCACAGATAGATTGCTGCTGACTCCCTAGGAAACAAATGAGACAAGCTGATGACAAGGGGAGATAACTCAGGGGAGACAACTCTAGCAGTGAATGCAGTGGCAGGTTGACCAGGACCTGTTGCTGGTTGTTCACAGTGAGAGAGAAACAGCTTGGGTAGTCATCAGTAATAAATAAAGCAATATCAGTCACAATGATCAGCTATGTATGTATATTGTTTATATTACTACAGTTCATCTATCCTGATATCCCATGACAGGGCCTTCACTAACACCTTTTGAGAAGTATACATTTGCGAGTCTAAAAACCCAGATTGCTATTCAACATTCAGGTGAAAATATATGTGAAAATCTGAATACAAGACATCACCTTGTATCTCCCGTGTCCTTCTTGAAGGCAAAGCCAAGGATGGCAATATTCTTGCCTGTGATTGTGTTGAACAGACATTCTATGACCCTGTTTGCAAATCTTCGTCTCTGGAAGTCATTGATGTCAATAACCTGCAAACCAATAAAACATGTCAAATCCTCAAAGCAATCTTAGGTCTGTGAACTATATCAAAGTGTCCCAGGTTGATTTGTTCATATAGCACCCCTGGCACATTTCACAAATTCACAATTTTGCTTTAACAGCTTGCCATACAGTTGAGCTGTCTGCCAGCAGGAACATCCTGGGCTCTGGCACATGCTGCTCCTGCAGCCTGTGCACTCAGGTGATACAGCCATGTCCTATGTGCCATGTGCCATGTGCCATGTGCCCGACACACACCATGCTAGCAGTGGCAGCCGTCAACGTGCAGTTTCCCTAATTAGAGGTACTGTAAACGTATCATATATTGCGTAGGTTTTATTTTCGCACTTTTCGTGCAAAATATTTTGCAGCGAAAAATTGTACACCACGAAATAAACCTTTCGTTCGTTAACTACACACATGCTTTTCTCTGAGTTGTTGCCATAACACATCAAGTTTGAGGACCGGAATCTATGGGAATGTTAAAATGGCAACTGACAGAATCAAAACAAATCAAACTTACTGTTGCTGTAATAGATTACCCACATCGCGCACTGAAAATAATTAATGAGCCCATTCCTATAGCTGAATTACAATTTTTTTCCCTCAGAGGCATTTCCTCTTAATCTATGGACTTCATGACATACTTTCCTTATCAAACCACCACCACCCTCTCCTGACATGGAGCACAAGTCTTCCACCCACCTGTTGCCAGTAGGCAGCCACCTCAGGCAGGTTGAGGCACTCACAGAGGTACACAAGATTCAGGACGTCTTTCTGGAAGCAGCTTCCTCCAAAACCTGGAACATGAACAAGTGAGTGAGTATGGTTTTACGACACTTTTAGCAATATTCCGTACATGCGTACATGCAACACATACACACCATCAACAACAACAACATACCACCACTACTACCTCCCGTTCTTACCATCCACAACTACCCCACTATCCACACCTCCCAACAGTGTACCACCCAACTTACCATCCACAACCACCCCACCTCCCATCTCTACACTTACATCAAACCATGGCCCCTGCTCCAACCCCTGCCTAACCCCCTCCCAACAGTGTACCACCCAACTTACCATCCACAACCACCCCACCTCCCATCTCTACACTTACATCAAAACATGGCCCCTGCTTCAACCCCTGTCTGGCCACCTCCCAACAGTGTACCACCCAACTTACCATCCACAACCACCCCACCTCCCATCTCTACACTTACATCAAACCATGGCCCCTGCTTCAACCCCTGTCTGGCCACCTCCCAACAGTGTACCACCCAACTTACCATCCACAACCACCCCACCTCCCATCTCTACACTTCCATCAAACCATGGCCCTTGCTTCAACCCTGCCTAACCCCCTCCCAACAGTGTACCACCCAACTTACCATCCACAACCACCCCACCTCCCATCTCTACACTTACATCGTACCATGGCCCCTGCTCCAACCCCTGCCTAACCCCCTCCCAACAGTGTACCACCCAACTTACCATCCACAACCACCCCATCTCCCATCTCTACACTTGCATCATACCATACTTGGGCCAATGCTGCTATAAGACTTAACTTCACAACCTGCTGAAACTTGGGCCAATGGTGTTGTGTGACCTACCTTCACAACCAGCGGAAACTTGGGTCAATGCTAATAGTGAGTGAAGGAGTTTAGTTTTACGCCGCACTCAGCAATATTACAGCTATATGGCAGATGTCTGCAAATAATCAAGTCTGGACCAGACAATCCAGTGATCAACAGCATGTGCATTGACCTGCACAAGTGGACACCAATGACATGTTCAACCAAGTCATCGAGCCTGACCACCCGATCCCGTTAGTCTCCTCTTACAAGCATAGTTGCCTTTTATGGCAAGCATGGGTTGCTCAAGGCCAATTCTACCTCGCTTCTTCTCAGGTCCCAATGCTGTTAAGTGACCTATAAAACCTTTGTGACATTAGCCTGAATCTACTGACTGACTTACCTATACTTGCTTGCAGGAACTTAGGCCCAATTCGGCTGTCAGTTCCAATGGCATTGGCCACTTCAGACACATCAGCCCCTGTTGCCTCACACACAGCAGACATGGCGTTGATGCTGGAGATCCTCTGTGCCAGGAATGCATTGGCTGCCTTCAAATTACAATTTTGAAGTCATTAGGAAAATAATTTAAATATATCTGCCTTCCCATTATCCCATGACCCAAGAGGCCAAACCCTTTATCTCACCTGTTAAGCAATGTTTAACCTAAATGTTTGAACATACGATTCAAGTGAAGAATGTGCTTCAGAATCTCTCTAATCACCAGTTTTAAACTGAAGTGTTATCACGCTTACTGAGATTTTTGTCTGAGTATGTGTGACTAAGAACACTGTGCTACATTGAAGAATGTATCCTTACTCTGATATATGGCCGAAATATTTCAATTTTCAGTCTCCTGAAATGAGGACCAGTTCTCTTTGGTGTGTTATAACATCAGTGAAAGGCAACCAGTCCCAATGTATGATGGCTTCTTTATGTCATACAGGCAGTGGGGTAGCCAAGTGGTTGAAATGTTTGCTAGTCATGCCAAAGACCCAAGTTTGATTCCCCACATGGGTATAATGTGTGAAACCCATTTCTGGTGTCCCAGCCTTAACATTGTTAGTGGCAAAAGCACTGTCAAACTAAATTCACTCACTCACTCTTTGTGTCATCCACTGAGTAGGAATGATACCTGGGTGAGTGCTGTGTTAACTAACACTGACTCTGAGTCTCTATATGGAAATGTTTCTGATGTACACATGAAAGGATAGAATTTATTGATGTATACATTTCTATCAAGAGGAACAGAATTTTGGGAAGCATATTCCTGAAGGATAAGAATATCCTCCAGACTGTTATGTTCCTCATAATAAAGCAGTGGACGTCCATTAATTCTCACCTTTGATGTTTATTTACTTCTAAATGCTATTTAAAGACCCACCATATTGTAAAGACAGACTAACCAGTTTTGACAGTTCCGAGGACCAGGTGTTCATAGTGATGATCTGTTCCCGAGGTACCCAGTGCTCGTAAATCCAGCACAGAGCATTAATGGCCTCTCTCCCATCAGGGGTCTCCTCTCCACCAATCAGCACCCGGTCTGGATTGAGGAGATCCTTGATAGCCGTACCCTCTGCCAGGAACTCTGGATTAGACAATACCTGAAACAGACAGATATTGGATTTGGATTTCTAATCACGATGTCTTGAGCAAACTTGGCTGTCCACAAGATCGTCAGACCAACAGATGGCAACCTGGCTTGAAATTCAAATTTGCTACCTTAGGAAAATTCTGAATTTTCTTACAGCACCAACCATCCACACAAAGTTCAAAATGCAAACAGTTGAGGCCTCCCTTGACTCTGTTGCTGAGAATGGGCCAGGTGAGATACATATGAAAAGATGATACCTATCCACATACTCACCTGGTACTTAACATCTTTCTTCACATTTGCCTTGAGGATGTGTGTGATGCTCTCAGCTGCCTTGACGGGGACAGTGCTCTTCTCCACCACAATTTTGGAACTTTTGGCAACAGCAGCTATCCTTCTGGCAGCAGACTCTATGTACTTCAGGTCTGCAGCCCGACCCTGCAACACACTGTGGGTGTCAGGTGGACAAGGCAACTAGAATCGTTGGCTAAGTCTGGTGATTGAAGCACTTGCTGGAGAGTTACTATTGGGAGTTAGACTTTAATTCAACAGACGGATGGAGAAGGGCATCATGAGAGACCCTAGATGTGTTCACAGAATCGATGTTGTGTTCTGATATGAGGAGACTACTGAAGATTTGGTCTTCACCAACCCCAACTTCCTGCTCAGGGTATCCCACTGTACCCTGATTTCAATGCTCACCTTGCCAATGCCGTAGTTCTTGGTGGGTGTGTTTACACAAATAAAGATGAGCTCCGCCTCCTGGATAGCTTGGTCAATGTTGGTGGAGAACTTGAGGTTTCTGCCTCTACATTCCTGGATAACCTCATACAACCTCGGCTGAAATACAGAAATAACCTCACATTTCCCCTTTTGACAAAACCCTTCTTTCAATCTCTCAAAATATGACAATAATATATCGGGGTGAGGGCCCTGAGCTGATAATGAGCTTTACCAGCCTGACTGTGCCAGGATCACCCGAACCCTCTCTGCTGCATTTCTATCTCAGTCTGTAAAACATAATAATAATAATAATGTTGTTGGACACAATCTGAAATTTGAAGTTGATTTTGTTGATGGTGATGTACTGCTGGACGGTACAGCGATGGGAGTAAACCAGGTGAAGTCGTTCACCAAGTCTGTTCAGAGTTGGTCCTTTGTGGAGAAGCTGTCTGAGAAGCCATTGCATTGTGTGTACACGCAGTGTGTGGAACAGAACAGCCTGGATGAAGTCGGCTGGTCTAAAATGTGAAACTGACGGCTTCCTTTTCGCTGCTCAGGACCAGTCACTTCCCACTTGCAATCGCCAGAGTGTGACTCTCAATCAAAATGTGAGTGAGTAAGTGAGTTTAGCTTTACACCGCACTCAGCAATATTACAGCTACATGGCTGCGGTCTGTAAATAATCGAGTCTGGACCAGACAATCCAATGATCAACAACATAAGCATCGATCTGCACAAGTGGGAACCGATGACGTGTGTCAACCAAGTCAGCGAGCCTGACCACACGATCCCGTTAGTCGCCTCTCACGACAAGCATAGTCGCCTTTTGTGGCAAGCATGGGTTGCTGAAGGTCTATTCTACCCCAGGACCCTTACAGGTCCAATCAAAATGTGAACATGAAATGTCGTCTTTGCAATCTGGTATGGCCGGGTATCCACAATCTCTAGCCACCACACCACAACTATTTAGGTAGATTAAGACACTTACCATTACCCAAACATAAGGATTGAAATCCTCATTGGATATCACACTTTGGACCTACAACAGACTGAAACTTGTTGACTCACCTCAAATATGGGCAGGTCATTGGAGTTCCACTGGTCAATTCTTTCCTGGCTAAGGTCAACGACCTCAACCTCCAGGTTTGGACACTTGTATGCGATGACTGCACATGATGGACCCCCCACATACCCAGCACCAATACAACAGATCTTCTTCAAGGGCATGTTATCCCACAGACTGAAAACAACAAAAAACTCACAAAATCTGGTTCCTACAACAAGCGTTCGCCCCTAACATAGCAATGTCCCTCACTGCTAAAGAAGAAATATTCATAACATATTCATTTCTCTTTACGTTTTGCTCAAACACAAGATTCATGAAATGACTGCTGTCTGGATAATCACCCAATGTAGGCTGTCAACAAAATTGAGGACATTGGTTGCAATGACTTATGGAATATTGCTTTCACATAAGTTCAAAATGTGGACAAAGTGTTTTGATCATATTGAAAATAAGAGCAAGGTCAACAAAATCGACTGGTGTCTGTGTAATTCCCTAATGTAGGCTGTCACCAAACTTAAAGACATTCAGTACAATAGTTCATGAGGTACCTATTTCATATTGAAAAGGAATAAATGTATTATAATATAATACCCATCATCAAGGGACAGTCATATAACAAGAGTATCAAAGTCAGATTTCAAACTAGTATATAATGTTAAAATGATAGCGCTAAAGTACTGTTGGAAATAGGAAAAAAACTCCTTTCAGGCTTTTATTCTGTATCCCTCAAAT
Organism: Haliotis asinina; assembly: GCF_037392515.1. Classification (NCBI taxonomy): domain Eukaryota; kingdom Metazoa; phylum Mollusca; class Gastropoda; order Lepetellida; family Haliotidae; genus Haliotis; species Haliotis asinina. The sequence continues at coordinate 48,984,066 of NC_090281.1, forward strand.
TTGCACAACTGCAAATATGATACGGCTAAATAACTCACTTTGGCCTAACTGGGAACTCTGTGGGATGCATAAGATGTTGGGCAAAACTTTGACTAGCTGCTGAAAACAATAGATCAGACTGCAGATGCAATTGCGCCGCTCAGCCAGGTACGACAATGGACGGTCGACTCACCTGCCATGATATGCATGCACAGCCTACAGGCACAAAGGGTTATCTCAAAGATATTTTATGCTTTTTCATGGGTGTTGAATATGTCTCATCTACTGATTAAAATCTTATGTGTCTGTCTTTCATAAAGATTATGCTGAGATATGTAAAAGAGTATGATACCCATTGAAAAGCATTGTATTTAATGTCTCAAAAGAAGATAGGATAGAAACTTTATCTTAAATTGAATACAATTCTGAGATATAAATGCTGAATTGGCAGGGTAAAATTATGAGGATTCAAAATCTTAATTTCACTTTATTTGACTTGCTTTTTCACTGAAAGTGAAATTCATCAATCGTCCTTTCAGATGTTAGCAATTGTGGTTAATGTAGCGATCACTCAAATATCCTTCAATTGAAAACCTGGTGCATTTAAATTTTCACACAATAGCTAAAAAGAACCTTGCTAGGCAAGGTTTTTAGCCACACATGTAGATATATGTCACCAAGAGTTTTACAGAATAATATCTGCACATCTTGTATTCCAACATTAGTAAACAGTGTTGTTTAATGACAGATATATAGATATCCTTATATTTACACATTCATTTTACAAGACTAAAAAAGTAATGCACATGAGAGAATCTTACAAAAGATGGAAAATCATTATTATTCAAGATTATTCATGTGTATATCTTGGTATCTAAACTTATCAATGCCTCACCTACATAACTAGAGATGGTTTACACTATAATTTTACATGACAAAGAGAGTTATACATAGAATATTCTTGGTCCTGATAAGGAGAGTCTAGCTCAAACAGACTTCACATTAGTCATGTAATAAAACAATCACTTTGAGATTTCCATAGAATGTGAGATATTTAGCTGCACGTTATGCGGTGATGGTCTTTTGCATCAAAATGACTTGCACCTGTACACCTCACACCTGGTGACACTTAACTGCCCTGTGTGATCAATGTAATGTATATGTATGTTACAGTCAGATTATGAAATCATTGCCCCATATCATCCAGTTCTGAACAACAAATTAATAACAGTAATCCGTACCTATCTCTACTCCCTGTTCTCAAGTACAGATTTACTTTATCAGATTACATAAATAATAATGCAACAAAATATATATACAAACACTGCATATACAAGTTTGAACAATATTACAATATATACTTATACAGATCTTTATTATTATTAAATCAAATCTGGAATGACACTACTGGTTACAAAGCTGTAAAAATTGTAATTCATGAGGAGATATTTTCTATTCAGGTTCATAACCAATTAGAGATGATGATCACTCTAGCAATATTCCAGCAATATAATGACAGGGACAGCAGATTGAACACTGGTCTTCATTGTGACAAGCGAACACTTTAACCATTATTCTACCCCACCATCCCTTAACCAATTACAGAGAAATATTACAATGTACGACTGAATCATGACCACTATAGATTATGAACTATTTGAGACTTTTGTCTAATAAAGGTTCATAAACAAGAATTGTTTGCCAACAATAAGCAATGTCTCCCACCGCTAAAGCAAATAAAATATTTAGAACATATTCATTACTTTTTTCTTTTTGGTCACACACAAAATGTGTGAAATGACTGCTGACAATCACCCAGTGAAGGATGTCAATAAAATTGAGGGCATTAATTGCAATGTTTTATGAGATCGTGCACAAACGTAATTTCAAAATGTGGACAATGTGTCATGGTCACATTGAAAATAAGATCAAGAATATCCAACTCGACTGGAGTCTACCTAATTTCCTAATGAAGGCTGTCACCAAATTTGAAGGCATTTGGGTACAAGAGTTTAGGAGATATTTTGTTAAACAAGAGTCGCTGTGACCTTCAAATAAGGTCAAGGTCAACAAAATCAACTGGTGTCTGCGCAATCCCCTACTGTTGGCTGTCACCAAATTTGAAGACACTGGGTACAACAGTTCATGAAATATTGTGTTAATGAGTTTGAAAAGTGGTCAAAGACTCACTGTGACCTTGAAATAAGGTCAAGGTCAACAAAATTAACTGGTGTCTGCGCAACCCCCAGATGTAGGTTGTCACCAGATTTGAAGACATCCGTTACAATAGTTCATGAGACATTGTATGAACAAAAAACTGGACATACAGACGCTGCTAATACACAGTCTCCCATTCCAAGTTGCGGCAGGTGATAATGAATTTCAACGCAAAACGTAGCAAATGTTAGGATGATAACATATGGTAATTAAAACACCTGGCCGACTGACATAAAATATTTTGAGATAGTTACTGTGTTCCACAGTTCCATGAAATAAACTGGTATATATAATAAATCTATGTAAAAGCATCTGATGTCCCACTGAGAGACAATCCTAAGCACCAATCAACATATCATTCCAAGAATAATGGGATTCAAAATCATGACTATTCATGAAATATGTTTTGGTGCCACACACACTCATGGCCAAGCTTCCTAAAAAACATGGTCAACCTGTTTGTGGCCAAGAAATTAGGTTTTAAAACTACATCTTATTAAACAGAGAGAGTGTGCTCCTAATGTGACTGTTACTGTTTTAACTCAGATATGTGGCCCTAAGATCTTCAGAATTGCAAGCTGGAATTACCAAAATCTGGAGTTTGCATAAAATGTTCAATTATGAAAGGAAATATATGACCATAGGAGTACAACCATAGGAGTACATGCAAGCTTTGTAAATACTTAAAATTAGGAAAATGAAAGAAAGGGAAACAACTGTATGAAACACAACTTTCCACCATAGTTTTACATTTGATCAACATATTCATCAGTTTAAGACGTATATAGAATTTCACCCAAGTGTCTATTGATATCAAATATATCACAACGAGTTGATAAAGCAAAAAGTATCCATGGTTAGCTGACAACCGTGATTTTTACCTATATCAGCAAGTGTTGATATATTTGATATCAGTAGACACACGGATGAGATTCTATTTATCATCCAAAATCATTCTTCATTAGTTTCAATGAAAAATGTACATCTCTGAACACAGTACTGCCATTACATTTGCAGTGCAGCAATGTCATAGCATTGTGACATCATCCAACTTCATGACATCATAGCATTGTCAGGCCATTGTACAAAATCTACTGTCAAAACAATATCTCCGAAGAGATATCATCTGATCTCACACAAGCGTATCCAAAACAGATACACTTTGCCAGTAACTTAACGCAACGGGTTGGCCATCAGAGGTCAAAGTCACTGACCCCCAACTATACTTTGTGATAAGGGATAATGCTTTCCTAAAAATATTAGGATGTGACACAATTGGTTCAGTATATACGAAGTATTCTACGAGACACCCATCATATTTATTGCTGTAACCACTGGATGTAGCCATGCTTGTCCTACTGTGGGGATTCAGGGTTAGAATAGGTCCCCAGAAATCTGTGCTGGTCCTACTGTGGTGATTCAGAGTTAGAATAGGTCCCCAGAAATCTGTGCTGGTCCTACTGTGGTGATTCAGAGTTAGAATAGGTCCCCAGAAATCTGTGCTGGTTCTACTGTGGTGATTCAGAGTTAGAATAGGTCCCCAGAAATCTGTGCTGGTCCTACTGTGGTGATTCAGAGTTAGAATATGTCCCCAGCAACCTGTGCTGGTTCTACTGTGGGGATTCAGGGTTAGAATAGGTCCCCAGAAATCTGTGCTGGTCCTACTGTGGTGATTCAGAGTTAGAATAGGTCCCCAGACATCTGTGCTGGTTCTACTGTGGTGATTCAGAGTTAGAATAGGTCCTCAGAAATCTGTGCTGGTCCTACTGTGGTGATTCAGGGTTAGAATAGGTTACCAGAAACCTGTGCTGGTCCTACTGTGGGGATTCAGGGTTAGAATAGGTTACCAGAAATCTGTGCTGGTCCTACTGTGGGGATTCAGGGTTAGAATAGGTCCCCAGAAATCTGTGCTGGTTCTACTGTGGGGATTCAGGGTTAGAATAGGTCCCCAGAAATCTGTGCTGGTCCTACTATGGGAATTCTGGGTTCCTCTGTGAGTTGTTTGTGAAAAGTATCAGCAGATTTCATCTAAATATTCCAGGGAAGATGTCTGTTAATGAATCTTCCCATCACGATATTTCTGACTGTCGATCATTTTATCTGTACTAAGATCCATTACTTCTAAGTTTTTAGGACCCGTGAAGGTCCCAGGGTAGAATAGCCCTTCAGCAACCCATGCTTGCCATAAAAGGCGACTATGCTTGTCGTATGAGGCAACTAACGGGATCGGGTGGTCAGGCTCGCTGACTTGGTTGACGCATGTCATCGGTTCCCAATTGCGCAGATCGATGCTCATGTTGTTGATCACTGGATTGTCTGGTCCAGACTCGATTATTTACAGACTGCCGCCATATAGCTGTAATATTGCTGAGTGCGGCGTAAAACTAAACTCACTCACTCACTCTAAGTTTTTAGCTATCTATGCCACATATGACAAATACAGCCAGCATCACAGCATACTAATGATCAGAAATTCCTTGCTATGTTATACATGCTAACAGTTTATAGAACACACTGAACATGTAAATATGCACTCATACTTACTCAGTAGTAAATGGAACAACACTGAGTCATGAAAAAAGTTATTTCAAAAACAGTTATTATATATATCACAAGATAAATCGAGAGGGGTCTTTTTGGGTATTTTTCAGAAGCTCCAGTTAGCCTAAACTTCTATAACCAGGGCTGTTTCTGTCCAAAAACTTCTAAACCCGGGGCTGTTTCTGTGTAAAAAAAATTGTACAACCAGAGCTGTTTCTGGCCCAAAACTTCTAAAACAGAGGCTGTTTCTGCCCAAAAACTTCTAAAACCGGAGCTCTGTCTAAAACCTTCTAAAGCCGGAGCTGTTCCTGGCTGAAAAAAGGCTTGTGGACTGTAATAAAATTAAATGGTACTCTAAATTTTGTGACAGAATGCATTTATCCACCTCTGTTAACTGTTGAATGACAGTATTATGTGTTGTTATTATTAATGAAAATTGTCCATAGGAAAATGATCAATGATTATCGATAAAAAATTGTGCTATTGATAATTTCATACATTAACTTTCATGACTGAAAAAAGTTTTTCGAATTTAGGACTTAATTTATCGTCTGCTTCTAAATTCAGTTCAGGACTGTTTTTTTGAAATAATCAATGCAAAAACATGTCACCATTCAACAGTGATGTGAAAAAGTAATTTCTTTCAGATACATGTATTTTCAGCTTTATTGTTCAAAGTTACATCTCTGATATGTATTTGATAATCTACTGCTATTTAGTTAATGAATATCTCGCTGATCTACATCACTAGCCAGCGCTAGTGAATTCAGATGACTTTTCTGTATGATAAGATGGGTGAACTTCTCACAATGATTAATTAGTATTACAAGATGATGTGACAGCAGCTATTGCTAGATGTACACATTGTATGCAGGGATGTATCAAAGGTGAGTGACTGAGGGAGGAAGCGAATGAAGAGTTTTACACCGTCATTAGCAATATTCCAGCAATATTCCAGCAATATCACAGCAGGGACATCAGAAACGGGCTTCACACATTGTGCCCATGTGGGGAATCGAGTCCGGGTCTTTGGTGTGACAAGTGGACACTTTAACCACTAAGCTATCTCACCTCCCCAGATGAATATTAAAAGAGGTGTGATCAGTGGATGTGTCCCTACATAGGATGACAATAACAACAATAACAACGACAATAACAACTGCTGCATTTATAACCCCTCCAAATCAGTGCGTAGGAAAATAACACAATATTACAACCCCAGTCAGTATTCACTTGAGTTGTTAACACCTCCCTGAGGACCATACAACCAAACCAGCCAGTGAGGATTAACAGACACACTACCACTCAACCAGGTACTCATTAACTGCTATGAACACCAATCTGGCACACACAAGTGACATGCAGGACCAAACTGCACCCAAAATGTCTCATGAGACAACCTACCAAACACAAATAACCAAAACTTTGTCTCTATATGACTGAAACTACTAAAACTTCAAACTACAGTGGAATCTGTCTACACCGGCACTCATTGGGACTGAAGAAATAATCCAGTTTAGACAACATGCTGTAGAGATGATGATAAATGTTCAAGCCACAGACAGGACGGCGATTTTATGCTGGTGTTGACAGCTTGCCGGATTGGACAGATGCTGGTTATGACAGCTTCCACTGTATAGTTATCAGTGATTCACAATATATTTTCAGACTTCATTAAACAGCCAATTCCTAGTATGTGGGATATGTTTGTAAGTCTACATTTTAAAACCACATGATTACTGCTCGAGTGTGACTTGCCATTCTTCTTTGATTCATGTCGTATGAATTTGTTAAAATTTGTGTCAAGAATTTCATGTTCATTCCTGACTCAGAACAACCACAACAAAAATAGCATGACCTCCCTTGATTCACTGTCGAGAACAAACAACGTCAACTATATGCTTGGCTTTTCACATAAGCTTTTGTATTGTGCTCTATGTATTGTACACAGACCAGAGGTCTTTGTACAAATAAAAACGTTTTTCCTTCTTTCACACAATGTAAGCCGGGACAAACAAGTTAAAGTGGCCAAGAAACTAGAGTGTGAGAATAAAAGAAGAAACACCTAGATTCTGATGTACTCAGACCTCTACGAGGCTATGTAGAACAGGGAGAATCTCTGTAACAATCTCACAGGAAAGTTAATGTTGTACTAGAGTTCTAAAAATAAATTCAACAAAAAGAATAAAAGATATACAGCAACATGCAGCACTTTGAATAGTTGTTATATTGCATTTGTGTCCATAAAATAAAGCTGCTGTGTCCGACAGCCAGTCACTCGGTAAGGACATCCGTACAATATCACTGAAAAGGCAAGAAATATTTCACACCTTCAAACTACTGTGTGTCAAAATTGAACAAAGGAAAGGGAGTTTTGTCACAAAGTAGGAATGTTTATCGGCGACAGAATATTGACACGTATGAAACGAGCAGTTCATCATTAACAACTGAGTTTTACGCAGACTTGGACACAAAAACTAGCCTGTTAGATCTTGACTGGTGAAAATCGAGACGGGCTAGTTGTTTTGTTTCAGCCACTTGTAGCTGAAATGACCAGATACATTTAACCAATGGTGTCCATCCTTGATAACAGGCTATGAGCTATGAATTAAAAAATATGTGTCTGAACTGACGAGCCAGATTTCATTAGTGGTATCAACCAATTGATGGCTTGTGAACTTTGAGTCTTTCACTGTAAAGCCACAGACATTGATACTTCGCCAGGTTATGCAGTGCAGCATTGTTCAGTCCAGCCTTTCCAAACGGTTACTCCATAGCTTTCCATTCTTCAATTATCTGGGTCATTTAGAAAATACTTTAAACTGCTGGCACTTGTCAGCCATACAAGTTTAATTACTAGAATATGTTTGCATATTTTTAACTTTAAATCAAGTCAGGCGTATTGTTGGCAATTTCCCAAGGCCTTTTTAGTTTGTGAAGAGTGGGGAACAGGGGTTTTAGATGTCATGCTAAAAATATTTTGTTAATATGATGACATGTATGCATGTGTATATGTGGCTGCTTGCACAAGCCCAGACTTTAGCTGATTTTATAGTGCTAGCTCACTGCGATACCATGCCACAGTCAAGCATGAATACCCCATGCTCAAACATGTTATGCTGACTCCAGTCCTTGTTTAATCCATTTATCCATGTTTATGCCGAGCTCCAGGCAGGGAGTAACAAGTAACATATTTTAACGTCTTTTGGTACATGCAACCAGAGATCAAATACTTAGTCTGGAGTTAAGCTTGTCAGTGTTTCAGATTTACATTCATTCCTGACCTGCCCCTACCTGGACAGTCCAGTGCCATGATAAATGTTTGTGGGTGAATGACAATTGTCATGTTAGAAAACACAACATGACTCGAAATGACCGAAGTTGATCATGGTGGGCATGATTTTCGATTCAGTTAGTTTGACATTCATGTTTTTCACAAGTCAGTTGAACTGAAATCAGACAGAATGTATTTGTTCTTAAATAGCAAAACTACTATATCAATATCAACACCAAAATAACATGAATACCACAAAGTCAGTATCAAAACCACAATATCATTATCAATACAACATCAATATCAACACCACAATATCATTATCAACACCACAATATCAATATCAAAACCACAGTATCATTATCAATACAATATCAATATCAACACCACAATATCAATATCAAAACCACAATATCATTATCAATACAATATCATTATCAACACCACAATATCAATATCAAAACCACAGTATCATTATCAATACAATATCAATATCAGCACCACAATATCAATATCAAAACCACAGTATCATTATCAATACAATATCAATATCAACACCACAATATCAATATCAAAACCACAGTATCATTATCAAGATCAATATCAATATCAACACCACAATATCAATATCAAAACCACAATATCATTATCAATACAATATCATTATCAACACCACAATATCAATATCAAAACCACAGTATCATTATCAATACAATATAAATATCAACACCACAATATCATTATTAACACCACAATATCAATATCAAAATCACAGTATCATTATCAATACAATATCAATATCAACACCACAATATCAATATCAAAACCACAGTATCATTATCAATACAATATCAATATCAACACCACAATAACAATATCGGAGACCCGGGTTCGATTCCCCACATGGGTACAATGTGTGAAGCCCATTTTCTGGTGTCCCCCGCCGTGATATTGCTGGAATATTGCTAAAAGCGGCGTAAAACTAAACTCACTCACTCACTCACTCACTCACTCACTCACTCACTCACTCACTCACTCACTCACTCACTCACTCATAACAATATCAAAACCACAGTATCATTATCAATACCACAATATAATTTTTTTATTATCAACACCACATTATCAATAATAATACCAATCTGTCAATGCCTCAATATCAATATAAAGAGTGAGTGAGTTAATATTTAACATCACACTGGCAATACTGCAGCCATATCGTGACGACAATATAAAGAAAAGACAAAATAAACTTATCATTGATGAAATAATGACAACGTAAAACAATGATCCCTGACATTATCTATTATCATTCTGATCAATGTATGTCAAGGCTTTGGCATTTTTGTCTGTGTGTGTATTTATTACCTAAACAAGTCAAATTTATAATTTTCACACTGTTTTAGCTCAGTTGGACCTCTTCATTGCCTATTTAATCAAGCAACAAACTTACAGATGCAACTTGTATTGATCATGGTAAATGTGTCTGTCACTACTGACAGAAAATCGTCATAACATTTAGATTTGAATTCAATAGCATACACAAATATTAACTCATATTAGAAAATGATCTTGTTTCTCCTGACTATTTTCAGCTGTAGCTGGGTTGGGAGTGTGTGAGTTTGCATGGAATAGTCAAGTCTTATGGCAGGTTTTTTCTGGAGTGTCCCACTGTCGTATCAATCTGCAGTTCATCATTTTGTATTTCTTCCCAGCCCTTTCTGAAACACTAAAGCCCTAAATGAAGCATGTCTAGATTTCCTTGGGTTCTGAACCTCCATGTCACTGGGACTCCATGTCAGTTTAAAAAGGGTTATTTATTTTAATCAAATTTACATACATACAGAGATTAAGTATTAGAATAAATGGTATGAGCAAAACATACAAATGCTGTGCAAAAATGGAATTTCAAATTAAATATTCTTTTCATAAAGCTAAAAACTGAAAAATATGGGGCAAATCCTCAAAGTGACTGGTATGGACACTTCAATCTATCAAGTAAATGCTTTGTGCCAAATATATAAATGCTGTGCCAAATGGAATTTGATTTGCAAATCTCTTCATAAACCTAAGAATTAAAAAATATGGGGCAATATGCAACACTTCAAGAGAAAACGTTCTATTTGATGAATGTTACAACAAACAAAATAATATTCACACCATCTATACTATATACAACATTCTGTGCATGGTCAAGATATTCAAATCCAAAGGGCATAAATCATCTCTTTGTCACAAAGACTGATTCAAGACAGCCTTCATCCAAGTTCACATTTAATTCTAAAGGCCAAATACTACCCAGTCAAAAATGTATAACTTCATTGTGAACATCTAACGCCATTCTCAACCCTCATCACCACTCCATGGTGTCACCAGGTGTTGAAGAAATATTCCCCATATTTTGAAATTCAGCTAGCACTAAGAAAAACGTTAACATTCACAAAACTCTTCAAGTTGGCTTGTGACAGTTTCATCCGTTTTGCAGCAGCATCCTTGAACCCAGGACATGCATGATGCACGATTATAAAGGTGCTTTCTTGACACCTGTTACTTACCCTGGCGACAGACAACATGGAACAACAACATACTGGACAAACTTGATGGATAACAATTATCTTTATTTCATAAGTTCGAAACAAGTTGTTAACCACAAAGTTCCTTCAATATTTTACATCTCAAGTTCTAAAATGCCACTCACAGAAATATGGAACAAACCTCACAATCTTGTGAAGCCTTGCATAACCGAGATCCATAAATAAGTAAACAGTGAAACAGACTGGTGGACATGAAGACGTCAATGCCACAGAACGAACTTACAGACCCTGCAAACTGAACTCAACGCCTTTGTTGCAGTTTCGACATACTGAACATCATGGCTGGCATAAACCATGTTCAGTGATGTATGCAACACTGCACCCTGCTGACTTGCTCAAGACACAAGGTAAGAGTGTGTACTCTGTGAATTGCAGGATGACGGAATACACTGCTTTCATCTTCATCACTTGAGAAAAGGGATGTTGGGATTCAGACCCAGCTGATGTTGCTGTGTTGAGTATTAGCAGTGTGGACTGCTCACACTGCAATGTAACTGGTGTGAAGTCAGATTATTAAAGTTCACTGATGTAAAGCTATATTTTCATTTCTTGGATCATGCCACTTTACTTTTACAAAGGTATTACAAAGGTAGTTGTTGGTGCTGTCAAACTTACCATATGTTGATTTAACCCGCATGACTAGTGAGACATATGACTAATGGGAGGACACCCTGGGCAACATTGTTCAAAATGATCTTAACTGTAAGAAAAGCTGAAGCAATTTATTGAATAATCAATAAATCAGTCAATATCATTTGCCTCTGTGACTATCAATTGGCTCGTGAGACAAACTGATATTCATAAAAAATTAAACAAAAATTAAAGTTTAGAAAGTATGTTTCTTATTGTCATGGTTGCTACATCAAGAGATGAAACAACTGATGCAGCTTTGTGACTCGCAAAAATGTGGTGCAACATAAACAAGTTACTCATCTGCATGTTTCAAAAGGAGTGAGTTTAGTTTTATTACACTTTTAGAAATATTCCAGCAATATCATGACAGGAGACACAAGAAATGGGCTTCACACATTGTATCCACATGAGGAATCGCACCCGGATCTTCGGCAAGAAGAGCAAATGCTTTAACCACTAAGCCACCCCAATGCCCAGTCTCGACAGGAGGTATCTTCAGTTATCTTGACCATAGTATTAATCGGTCCCAGTTTCATTTGTACAATGTTAAGATGTCCCATTAGTTTTGGGGTGTGGTTAACAATTACAATCAATTATTGATCAAATACTGAGCTCTGATTATCAATCTGACTATTGCATCTGATGACTAGCACGAGCCCCTGTTAGGTAACTCTTGCTCCCAGAATCTAGTATAAACTGAAGACAGTCATCGCACTAAGATTGTAATGTATAATATCACCATGACTGCTTGATGTAGGTGAAAGCATTGTGGAGGCCTGGTATGAATATTGGGATGTGGGGAATATACCTGCCTGAGATTTCTTTATTTACAAATATTTTCTTACTGAGAACCACCAAAAAGGAGGGACACGTTTAGCACATCCTTTTCCATAAATATCCTACTACTAAAAGTTGAAAGGAATGGAAAGTTATCAGTTTTCTGGAAATCACGAAAGACGCTTCGTCAGAGTGTACATCTACAGAAGTAGATGAACGTCGTGCAGTTTTCAAACTACATTTATGTTTCTCTTCACGTTGAATGAGAGCCAAAAGGGAAAGAGATATAATGCCTAATGTTTTATACAAGAGTGAGGGGTTGAGTGTGTCTGGTTTTATATTACTTTAAGCAATATTCCTGAAAAAGACATAGCCCAGGACACCACAAATGGGCTTAACATATTGTACCTATGTGAAGAATCAATCCCAGGTCTTCAGCATGACAAGCTAACACTTTAACCACTAGGCTATCACGCCCCTCAGTACACAGAATTTTGGATATGAAAAGGTGTTGAACATTTTGTTCAAAACTACTGCACATACCTTGTAACATGCATACTTGACCTTGTAATACAAACCAACAATAGCGATTTGAAAATTTGACCACTTTTATTCTAAGTTGAATAAAATTCTGAAATTGAAATTTTCAGTTGGCAAGGTAAAATTAGGAGGATTCGCAATCTTAATCTCACTTCATTTGATGTACGTTTTTGCTTAAGGAGAAATTCATCGGTACATTTTTCACTACAAACGGACTATAGACAGTCTGACCATTCTGATAGTCTATTCATTACACCAGCGAGATCTACATATAAGACCTTGTCGAAAACATATGATCATAAACTAACCACTGCTCAACATGAAGTACAATTAATTATTCCCAATACAAATGTCCACAGAACAGCTTCCACTGAATTTGCAGAGCTCCCACAAACTAACACTGTACAACGTGTATTCTACACTGTCCCCAAAGCATAAAACTTCCAATATGGCTGGCAATAAAAAGTAGCATCAAATAGCTTGACAAAAACTTCACTCATAAAATGAAATTATTTGTGAAAGTTGTCACACAGTAATAAAATTCCCAGACAGCTAAACTCTAGAGCAGACGTGTCATCTGCGAGGAATCCAGGACTCTGACTCGGCCACAGTGGCACCGGCAAGTGGAAGTATGGTGCTTACCCCACATGTCTCAAATGTCGACCAAGTTTACTCTTTATTCCCATGCACTATAAACTGAAAGGATCATTCAGTGCTTCACAAACTGTTTTCACAACAGTAACCGGAGCTTTTATCATCTCCAACAAGTACATAACTATGTTGTAAGATCTGAAGAGACACTGACAGAAGTGCATTGTGTCACCCAGTCTATCAGAGTCATATGCCTATTTGAAAGCTATTTCGTAACTGGATAAATTAGAACACTTACTTTGTTAAAACATCTTACAGTGTCTAAAGACACCATAGATGCATCATCAGCTATATAAGTTTCATCATTTAACACTGGACAATATACATAACTTACAATGATTTTCTCACAATACAGACCAACACATAAGCCTAGCCTTCGCGCAGTGTTGAACATCTGTTAATAATATTAGCTCTAGGTACTTTTACATTTTGTATTACACATCTAATTTCTTCACAAACCAGTCCTTCTAGTAACCACTGAAGTGACAGCCACGTCACATACAATATAACATCAAGAGAACTGATATCAAGGATTTAGTATACTAATGACACTTTCATTTAACTTTATTTAAGATTTCATTATTTTTAACAACAGTTTTCATCTGTTTACTATATTCCAGTGACCACATTTGACAACCAAGAAAATGCCCAATTAACTGAGAGAATTGATCCTTTTGTTGTATAATTTGAAAGAAAATTATCAAAGCAACACATGACATCGTAACCTGACCTAATAAAATCACTCACCAGTGCATGTTGTATGAATGAGTGGAGCAGACGTCTTGACTAGCAGCCTCCTCAACAAGAGCCGTCTGCTGCCACACACCTCACTGTCCTGGTACAGTAAGGCTGAGCTGTTTCAGCTTACTGTGGAACTCTCTCTCACACACACACACACACCTAACCTTCCTCTTCACTGGGACCACGCACCATCTGCTAACAACGTGTTTGAAAAATCCCAGTTGAAATTCCTCCTCCTATAAGCTTACAAACAAAACACACAGCCTAGTTGTGAGTTGTCATGAAGGATCAGAGTTCAGATGACATAGCACACCCTGATGTTGTAGCCTCCCACCCTGATGAGGCTGTTCAACAGCTTTACACACTACTGGGTGGAGCACCACAATTGTTGACGGAAACATGGACTTACTACTAAAGCCACTACTCAGATACACATTAAGGTTGTCTAGATGGTTCAACAGGAACTGTCGTAGCAGATACATCTTTTATCATTGTTGGTTCAACCATATATCTGTTGAAAATCAATGAAAGCAAGGTAGGAAACACAGGACTGACTGTTAAAGGTTTGTGGGTTAATAATGAGTATGATTATGATCATGCTTCGATGAGTCCGACAACTGAAGCAAGAAGCTTCAGTATATTGAAACTGAAATAATATATACAGTAAGAATGCCATGATAAATAGCAGTAAATATAGTCTTTACTTCTTGTGAAATGTATTTCTCCTTTTTGTTTCTGTTGAGGGACAAATGCTTAGTCTCTGAATATACAGAATTTTCATAACAATATCAAAACTGACAAGAACATGGAAAATTCAGACCCGAAGAAATCTAGACTTGCTTCATAATCGGCTTTAGCATTGCTGGAAGTGCTAGTCACACATTAGTCACAAATGTGTTTGACGAAACTTTGAATATACTCAGACAAAGCAATGTGCATCAAAATGTATTTGACTGTATTCATCTAGGATTCAAAGCAAAGCTCTTCTTGCATGATATTTGAGGAAAAAGCTGATAGTTTGTGCAAATTTAAAACTTCTTTAAAGGTCTTATTTTCTTGATGTGAGAAATACCTTAACATTGTATGTCAAGATAACATTCAGTGCAATGACATAAAACTAATAATAAAACTTTTCTGCTCATGAAATACAGGTTAGCGCTACAGTAATGAGTACTTAATACATTGACAAATTAAATTGTTCATGACATTTGCTGATTTGGGGATGAACATCAGCCACTGGAGCAGGTGTTGACAAATCCTTTGCAAGAGACAATATGTAGTCGTCATAGAGTTATGTAAGCAGTGGACACAAATCTCTCCACGTAAATTGATTGTGACATAAGGGCCAGGTCATGAACTTTAATATTTGCATTATCAATAAGCAATGAACTTGATGAAATGATACAAATATGTAACATATCTCCAGCTCATCAACTTGTTATAACTGATTCATACCCTTATTTCAAAGCAGCACTATATAACTAAAATATTATCAAGTTCAGTACATTATCAGTTTGAGTGCATTAATTCGTTTTTCTTATATCCTTTCATAACATTTTGTCTGTACATTTTACATCATGTGCTATTATTGTTTCATTTAAAAATCAAGTTATCTGCTGACTGGTCAGCTGCTGTCATGTATGAACAAATACTGGTCACCTTGGATACCATCAATTCATTGATGAAAAGAATAGTGTTGTTCATTACTCTCAGGAACTCCAGTTTTCGAAAGTCATCAGTTCAGAAAATGTGTGTTTGGACTTCGACTAACTTGTTATGAATGCACAAACAGAAATAATGACAAAAATCCCAAATCATCAAAAGGCACCAGTTCACCACACGACTGATTTGTATAGCATGTTTCAGCAAGAAATATTTAAATATTTATGTGATCTGCTCCAGAAGCAGAAAGAAAGAATCAGAAGGAAAGATGGATGGCCAATGTGGTCACTTCAATCACCCATTTCTCAAACCTTAGAAGTCAGCTGATGTGCGAATTTTGACAAAGAATATTTTCACGATTTCAGTTTGGATTCTGAGGGTGCAGAGTGCAAGAAGTACTAGAATTAGTACTTTAAAAAGTTCACATAGAAAGTGCGATTCCAAATATGTTTCTTTTGTAAAGGAATATTTTTTATTACTTGTTCATGTAAGATACAGCAGTGTAATATTTTTAATTACCACTAGACATTTGACATCATAATGGTTTACAGTTATGACGTCACTGTGCTAATACCTCTATCACAATAGTATTAGACCTTGCGTCATTTGCGGACAGTCATCACACAGTTAGGCAGACTCTATCAATTTATGTACAAAGAATACTTAACACAACTTTTGCTTTCACCCATTTGAAATCAAATCATTAATTCGTTTAATAAAAAGGTATTACATGGAACATCGTTTACTATCCTCTCTATAATTCAGTTGTATCATCATTGATTGCAGATAATAATACTCCAGTCACTCCAATGGTATGTTCATGTGTCCCAATTTTGTGTTCTCATCTGCAAATTCTCTCATCTACAGGTATGTTCTTTCATCTACAGGTTCTCTGATCAAAGTTATTAGCCACTTCATAGACCTTATCAGGACAGGCAACAAAAGCAAGTTTTTTCACTCGTAAGTTCATTCAGGCATAGTCCTTACAAATCAATCTACACACAGTACAAATTATTCAAATCCATGAGTTACCATTTTATTCTTTGGTTAGGAGGTGGAGGAATTTTTGGGGCTTGCAAAAGAGAAAGCACATTTGAAATATATGAAATATTCCCCGAGTATGGTAATCTGCTAATTCTGTTTTTGTACATGGATAGTTTTGAATTCCTCTCAGGGCAAATCAGTACAAATATGCATTGTGAAGAGCTTTTAGAAGAACATTTCATGTTGGTTGTTACATTCATATTCCAGTTATCAAGGAAAAGATTTACAGTCCTTAGAGGCAATGAATCTCAAGTAATGCTCAGTACTTTGATCAAGACCTTCTACCTGTAAATCAGGGGTTCAAATTTGTTTAAAAGCCACTTTCCACATGGCAAGTGACTTTTAGAATATCACTTGTCCCCACAAATTTGCCATTTGCCCTGATTTTTATGACATAATCACGATAATATAAATATGAAAGAATAAATCAACATGGTATTTGCTGTAATGTTTACTAGAACTATTTACTGAGAAGTGATATATACCAAAGAAAGATAACTCTACTTTATTACCATTGTGAATTTATTAACTACATTTTGAGCAGATATGAAATGAAATTCAAGTGTATTTGAAGTTTCAAACTCTCAGCAGAAATTATCTGGTAGCCCATGGACAAGTAAGACACCATTATTTGTTTGCTTGAAATGAAAAATGACTTGTACTAGGTGTCTGGCGCTGGGATTTTTAACCCCTGTGTAAATTGAAATGCAGTTGTAAGTGATTTTGGAGTATACTTAGGTGTCAAGATTTGCAGCAGCACCAGTAGTAGTAGTAGAAGAAGATGAAGACACGGTGTTGGACAGTCTTAAATACATTACATAAACTGATATTCACAATCAGACATTGATATTTACAAGTGAGAGGTGACTGGTTCCAAGGAGCAAACTGAAATTTATACAAACCTGTAGAGGTTATGAATTCTTTGAAGAATGTCCTCCTTGGGGTACATATATAGCATTAAAATGTCCATTTAAAAATGCCTACGACAGTTGTAACAATATTGAATAAATATTTTACAAAACAAAAACTCGTTTTTGTCTTGTGAGACCACCCCTACAGGGCCCCCACCCGGGCCCCTTAACAGCCAAGAGCAGGTAACTCTCGCCGTGTACCTCATACCTCACTTTTCATGCTGAGATTGTCAGACAGAATGTGGGGAGGCGGGTGGCCGTACCCCAAGGAGGACATTCTTCAAAGAATTCATAACCTCTACAGGTTTGTATAATTCTTTTTCAGAAGAAGTCCTCCTTGGGGTACATATATAGCATAAGACAGACTCCCAACGAACGTGAGTCGGGAGCGGCATTCTGTCTGCTGATGTGTACCCTACACACACTCTCATACACTGCCGAAGCTGCGAGAGATAGAATACACTTACCCAATCACCAAGCCGCTGATGTCAATCAGGCGGGGGCGTGGCAACATAGGGCCGAAAGAGCCAATCGACAATAACCCAGCAAAGGTGATGGACATATGACCACACCTCATGCCATTCACTGTAAATATTCCCCCAAACCAGCGAAGTAGTGCCGGGAATAACAGTGCAAGGGTAAATATGAGCGTATGTCGACGCTAATAGTGAAAAAACCGTCTAGAGGTAGTTTCTCTTTGTGTTTTTGTTGTTTTTATATATATATATATATATATATATATATAAAAACACCACCACCAGGGGATATCCGTCACCAATATAACAAGAAATGTTTCGTGAAAACCCACCACCAGGAACATTTCATGATAAACAAAGTCGAGATCTCAGACGCTCATTCAGCTAGGGGAATCACGACTCTGCCCACTGGTGAGAACTGTATGGCCAAACCGAGCACGTTCCCGTGAATGTTTGTCCAGTTGGTAGTGACGGATAAACGTGCTCGGTCGGCTCCAAATAGCCGCAGAGCAGATCTCCTCAATGGGCAGAGCCGCGGCATAAGCCTGTGACGTAGCCACTGCCCTAACAGAATGAGCCTTTAACCCATTAGGGATAGGTAACCCTTTATGAGTATATGCCATACAAATGGCAGAGACAAGCCACCTAGATATGGTTTGCTTGTTCGCCGGCAGACCAGCTCTTCCCCCGCCATAACAACAAAACAACTGGTTATCTTTTCGGATATCAGCAGTTCGTTTGATATAAGCCCTAAGGGTCTTACGGACATCTAAGACGTGAGCACGTCGAAGAGAGGTACCGGGCGAGGGAGGCTGCATGAGCTTAGGGAGCTCGATAGGCGCTGTAACATGAAAAGCGCCTGCGATCTTAGGACGGTAAGAATCCGGCAGTCTAATACTGACCCTGTCTTTGTGAAAGACGGTCAAAGCAGGATCCGCTGACATTGCATGAATGTCACCTACCCGCCTGCCAGACGTTACCGCCACAAGAAAGGCAGCCCTCCACGTTAACAGCTGGAGAGAAAGAGACGATAGCTCGTGAAAAAGAGGACCGGACAACCAGTCAAGAACGACTGACAAGTCCCACGGGGGACTAATCCGCCGGACAGTCGGACGGATCCTATCCACACCCGCTAAAAAACGCTGAACAAGAGGGTGCTGCCCCAAGAGAGCACCGTCAACAGGAATATGGAATGCCGAAATGGCCGTGGAATAGCCCCGGATAGTAGAGGCGGCTAGGCCTGACTCTAACCGGGACTGCAAAAATTCCAGTACTTCAACTAGAGTTGAAGAAAAGGGATCAAGAATCCCCCTGTTGACACACCAGCGCGCATAACAGGCCCATCTATCCTCATATTGAACGTTTGTCGAATCCCTCCGCGAAGCCAGAATTGTGTCTGCAACTGGTGCAGAAATTCCGCTCGCTTGGAGGCGATTCCTGACAGTGGCCAGGCCACCCACTGAATCCTGGGATTCGGGTGCGGCGCTCCGTTCTGGGATAGTAAGTCCGGTCGAAAGGGTAAAAGGACAGGAGGCAATGCCAGAAACCTCATCATTACCGGAAACCAGCTTTGAGACGACCAAAGAGGAGCAAGAAGCACTAACAGTCGAGCTGGTTGGGTGGCAAGCTGCGAGAGGACCCTGGGAATCAGCGGCAGAGGTGGGAACGCCCACAATACCCTGTCCGTCCAATCGAGCTGGAAAGCGTCCTGAGCGATGGCTCTCGGATCCGGTATCCGAGAACAAAACACCGGAATCTGGTTCGTCCCCCCAGAGGCAAACAGATCCACCTGGAACGATCCGAACAACCGGGAGATAATCCCGAATATCTCCCGATGCAACATCCACTCGTGAGGAGCTAGGACACGTCGAGAGAGCGCGTCTGCTCGAACATTGTCCACCCCGGGGAGATACACGGGACACACCCGAACATTGAACCGGTCGCACCACTGTAGAAAGTGCCACGCCTCCTCTAGGAGGGACGGAGAAACCGTACCGCCCTGTTTCAGGATATAGGTCATTGCCGTCTGGTTGTCCATCTCTAGACGTACCACACAGCCTCGAACCGTCTCCCGAAAGTGTTGGAACACTAGCCGGACAGCTCTCAATTCGAGCACATTGATGTGCAGGCGCGTTTCGTGCCGTAACCATAGGCCCGAAACTGAATGGGCGCCCAGCACGCCACCCCACCCTGTGAGGGAAGCGTCCGTCTGAATTGAAAGGGTTGGTGAGGGAGCGTCCAGGGGTAACCCCCTGGATAGATTCCCTACCACTGTCCACCACCGTAAATGAGGAAGGAGCCACTCCGGAGTGAGGAGAATCATCTCGTAACTCCTGCCGTGGGACCACATTCGCGCCAAGGCGTACTGAATGGGTCGCATCCTCAACCGCGCCCTCCAAACAACGTCCACCGTCGCTGCCATGTTGCCTAGCAACTGGAGCCAAACCCGAGCCGAAGCCGAGGGGGACTCGAGGAATTGCATAACAACTCTCTGAACTTTGGAGATCCGATCCGGCGACAGGGAGACTATGCCTCTCGCTGTGTCGAACCGTGCGCCTAAGAAGATCAGATCCTGTGTAGGAACTAGGTCTGACTTCTTGAGATTGATAATCCAGCCCAACCTGGTGAGAATACACATTATGGCGAATGTTGCGTCTCGACTCAAGTGAGCGGCAAGTGCTCGTATAAGCCAATCGTCCAGGTACGGGTGACAACACCTGCCCTGTGACCTGGCCACTTGCGCTGGGATTAACATAAGCTTGGTGAATACCCTCGGAGCCGTAGCGATGCCGAAGGGAAGCACCCGAAACTGATAGCATACCCCGTCGAAGGAGAACCGCAGGTACTTCCTGAACTCGGGATGCATCGGAACATGCAGGTACGCATCCTTGAGGTCGATGGACGTAAGCCAGTCGCCTCTTTCTACAGATGAGATCACTGACCGTAGTGTCTCCATCTTGAATGACGGTACCTGCAGCATAGTGTTCAGCCGTTTGAGATTGAGAATCGGTCTGAACCCTCCGTCCTTTTTGGTGACCAGGAAATAAGTGGAGTAAAATCCCTCTTGTTCCTGGCCCCCTGGAACCACCTCGATGGCCGCCTTGTCCAGTAAAGACTGAACCTCGGCTTTCTCCGGAACTACCGGCACAGGAGTGCGCCGAATTCCGGAAAAGGGAGGCGGGTCTCTCTTCCATAGTGGTAAGTGGCCGTCCCTGAGTGTGGATAGGACCCAGGGGTTGGAGGTTACCTTTTCCCAATCCGACAGGAAGTGGGAAAGGCGGCCACCCACAGGAAGGTTTGGCAGAAGGCAATGAATGCCCGACGTCGGCAGTGCTCCGACTGCTTGATTCGGGATCACTTGCAAGGGCTCCGGAGGATGACTTACTGGGAAGCCGGGGCCGACTTCCCTTTCCTCGGAAAAGGATGCTGGGGCGCCGCAGCCTTGCCCTTGCCCCTACCCTTACCCTTACCCTTCCGCGCCTGCAAGGGCTGTGCCCACTTAGCAGAGTCCTTGGCCGGAGCCGAAGGATAAGCGGAGGAAAGCACCGGGGGACGCGCACGAGAAGTGTGAGGCTGTTCTAACAAGGGTTTAGACTCCTTGAATGTAGACACAGCCTCCGCGGCCTCCCGGACTACTGATGCCGCTCCCGGGAAGAGAGTAGATCCCATCCGGAATGGCAGTGAAAGTAGCGCTTGTTGAGTGGCCGGCGAATACCGTGCCACGGACAGCCACAGTCTACGGAGGCCCATAACTGCAGACATCATCTGACACGCCGAGGACCTGATCGAGTCCCGCGCCAGATGTGACTGCACCTCCGTAAGCTGTTGAGCGAGCGTAGGGGAAACACACTCCTCCTCAACACCGCCGCCGTCAACAAGCCGACGCTGCAATACCGAAGTATATGCGGCGTGTATTGTGACCTTAAGGCATTGAGCTGCATTTCGGTACTGCTCCTCAAACGACCTATAAGCCGATTTGAGGGCAGTAACGTTAGAGGTGAACGGAGGCAGGCGGCGTCCTTGCTTAGCCGAAGCTAAGGAGCTGCCAGAGGAACCCCCCAGGGCGACCGATGCATAGATACAGTCGTCGACCACTGGAGGGTTATACAAGTCAAGATCACCCATCAGGTAACGTCGGTCTAGCTCCGGCAAATCGAAGCGTGACCGCGCTCCCGTTAAAAGAGGGTTAATCACTTCTGACAAAATAGAAGGGAGGATGCGCAACCGAGAATCCACCACCTTGGCTGGGGCAAAAGCCTCACCCGGCAGTCGGAATTCCTCGGGGTCAGGTGTCGCCGAAGCAACCACGACCTGCGGCAGGACAGAAGCAATACGCTCCCGTACCTGCCTCAGCGAGGCGCCGAGCGAAAACGAAAACTCACTCGGCCCACCCCGGTCCTCCCCCTCCTCCATTATCTCCTCGGCGCGATCCCCCATGAGTGACACCTCAGATCTGTCATCTAAGGATAGCTCCGGGGGATCGGTCGAGGGAACATCCGAAAGAGAGAGAGGCCCGAGCAGAGCCGAGCGGCCCGACGCCATAGACCCGACGCCCGAGACTGAGTCTGGGTGGCGGATCGCCGGCAACGCTCCCAACATAGGCATGGTCCCATGACCAACACTGGCAACCTCGGAGTGGCTGGCAACCGACTCTAAAGTCGGTTCCTGCGCACCCCTAATGGAAGTCCCCACACCGGCGCCAGAGGCGTGGCTGGGGAGTCCCATGGAAGCCGAAGCCGGATACACACCCGACTCCGGACGAACGCCGATCTCCTGACGGAGACCGGACATCGCATCCGAAATCAGGGTATGCACCGACGCCTTTTGCTGCTGTAACAAAGACGAAAGTAAATCAAAAGTTAACGGTTGCGAGGGTTCAGTGGGAGGTGCTGCGGAGGTAGAAGCCACCGCTGGAGGTGGAACCGAAGTACCCTTCGCTGGTTTTGCCGTATCCCCCCCCGAGACTGACGCCGAAGACGCCTTCTTAATATCTTTTTTAGCTTTTTTTGAAGGCGGCTCCTGAGCCCAAATATCCCCCCCCGCCTGGATCAAAGATCTATAAAAGATCAAGTCTGCATGACGGGATTTTTGAGCCCTGGGGGAAAAGTCCTGACATACGGCGCATCCTTGCTCGTCGTGAGCTTCCTCCGCCAAGCAACGCAGGCACAGAATATGCTTATCCCTCGGGGGGAGTTTTGCGTTACAAGTAGCACACACCTTGAACTGGAAAAAACCGAACCGTGCTATGATTAATAGCAAGGCCCGTTAATCCAACAAACACATGAGTATTTAACAGAAACAATAATACGCACTGGCGATATTTAACCGTTAAATAATAAGAAAGCTATTTATGAAAACATACAATAGCATATAAGGATTTCTTTACCATGGAAAAGAAAGGTAAAAAACCATACAAATATCCGGTTTGTATTTAAAACCACCTAAAAGAATAGGCAGAAGAAATAACCACCAGGTACGTGCCGCCCGCCATCTTGTCAGCCACATGACTGAAGACCACGGTAGCCACGGAAAGTTACAACATTTCATGAATGAAAAAGAGTGAAATATGCATTCCTAATACCGCCCGTGCGTTAAAAAGGAACCATACATACGGTTTTCGTAGCTTTCTCACTCATTTCTCTTCAATTCGTAGGTTCTCTAAGTATGAGAGCTTGCTGATGGACGACTGTCCTCAAAGACGACAGCATGAAAAGTGAGGTATGAGGTACACGGCGAGAGTTACCTGCTCTTGGCTGTTAAGGGGCCCGGGTGGGGGCCCTGTAGGGGTGGTCTCACAAGACAAAAACGAGTTTTTGTTTTGTAAAATATTTATTCAATATTGTTACAACTGTCGTAGGCATTTTTAAATGGACATTTTAATGCTATATATGTACCCCAAGGAGGACTTCTTCTGAAAAAGAATAAGCTTTCTGTTTTCAGTCATATTCATATAGTATTAAAAATGATTCGAAACAGGCCAGAAAATTGTCAGAAATGTGTGAAATTGTGCCTTTAAGTCAGTTACGGGTTCAAAGAAGCATACACATTGAGAATTACTTAAATGACATAGAGCAAAATACACAGCATTCACTACTGAATTTGAGGGAGAACAGGGCTAAGCCCATAATAAAGGATAATATAAGAAACAAAATATCATGTAAAAGAAGAATATCCTGTTACCATGGTTATAATGTTATTATCTTAATATCAGAAAATGATATTTACCAAGAAATACACATAAATTTCTAACATTGTTGGATAAGTCGAAATCCCACATATTATGGTTGAAAATAATAATAATAACTATAATTCATCTATGTATATAGCACTGAACTCCACATTGCCAGGACATACTCTAACCACATACAATGTGACAGACATTACAAACCTTGTTACAGGAAGGTTTATACACCTTTGATTAAAAATTCACTTTGGAAAAATCAATGTCAGATAGGTGTATCTCCTAAATCACACATGCAACAGATGGTGCCAGAAGGTTGAAGCTTGTGTACTAATAAAGTAAGCACCTGTTGTCAGGAAACTTATTGCAGCAACGCTCTTGTCTCATGCTTTGTCACTTTAACGCTCAATTTGTCACTTCAAAGTTGTGCTATCGCTTTGAACTACTAAATGAAACATTATGATACACTGAAAATCTCACCCAGTATATTGATAAATATAAAAATGTTGATTTAATCAATAATCAATAATTAATGAACATTATAGAAATGCTGATGCCATAAAAGTGAATGTCTTTGTTGGTTATTGGAGGAGGCAGGGAAATTCCTGTTTAATATTTAGATAGCTTTAGCCCACTTGTTGCTTGGTTGATAGGAATCACTAGAAAACACTCAAAGTCAAATGATGTCTTACTAGAGAGATCTAAACACTAGTGTTGGGAACTGACGATGTGTTCACAGCGATGTGTTCAATATACTGGCAGATTTTATCGGCAGTTTGTCTCAGGTGTAAATGTCAGATCTAAAATGACAATAATGTCAATAATAATTCATCCCTTGCTTATCCCTTTATCTGTATGCTGATCCACTGACCTGCACCACATTTCTCAAAGCAGTCATAGTGCCATGACTATCATAGATCCTATATCTTAACAGAGAGTTACACCCGTTGTAGTGCCATGACTATGATAGCTCCCATACATAGGTCCTATACTTTATCATAGAATTACGACAGATATAGTGCCATGACTATCATAGCTTCTATACATAGGTCCTATACTTTATCATAGATTTACGACTGTCGTATTGCCATGACTATCACAGCTCCTGTACTGTAACACAGAGTACAACAGTTTTAGTTTTATGACTACCATAGCTCCTATACTTTCAGAGTTACAATAGTTATAGTGATAAGACTATCATAGCTCCTATACTTAAACATAGAGCTACGACAGTCGTAGTTATGAGTATGATAGCACTTTAACACAAAGTTGCAACAGTTGAAGTGCCATGACCATCATAGCTCCTATACTTTAACACAGAGTTGCAACAGTTGAAGTGCCATGACCATCATAGCTCCTATACTTTAACACAGAGTTGCAACAGTTGAAGCGCTATGACCATCATAGCTCCTATACTTTAACACAGAGTTGCAACAGTTGAAGTGCCATGACCATCATAGCTCCTATACTTTAACACAAAGTTGCAACAGTTGAAGTGCCATGACCATCATAGCTCCTATACTTTAACACAGAGTTGCAACAGTTGAAGCGCTATGACCACCATAGCTCCTATACTTTAACATAGAGTTGCAACAGTTGAAGTGCTATAACCACCATAGGTCCTATACTTTAACATAGAGTTACAACAGTTGAAGTGCTATGACCATCATAGATTCACTATTTTGTACAAATGTACATTCCATTTTAAGTTGCATGTACACATACGTTCTTGTAAAATGGTTCATTTAAGGTTGAAGTTGATTCAAGATTTGGCCTACATCATTTTCCCCAATATTAATTTTCCTACAGAATTTCCTCCAGGCAGATAAAACGTCTCTCCAATAAGGATTATCATAGTCAAATAAACCATCAACAGCACTGGAGCCAAGAAAGATGTTTATCAATTTATTATTTTTGTTTGCATAGTTTTTCAATGAAGATAATTTCAAAGCATTAGTGGACCATTCTATATCAATCATTCTAAGACCTCCATCTTGATAATATCTGTTTATAGTTGCTCATTATTTTGTCATGTTTATTTCACCATAAAAACCTATAAATAATTTTACTGAGTTCTTTGATAAATGTTTCAGGTAGGTGGGGCAGTGCCGAGAAAATGTGTACAAGAGTTCAGATTGCCAAAGAACAGTGGTTTTTGAGAAAAGAGTAAGATATCTGCTGCGCCAATTGGAAAGTAGCCTGTTGATATGTTTTAAGTGTTTCCTTGCGTTAATCACCTTTAGGTCATTTAATGAAGCATTTAAGGTAATTTCTAAAATTTCAAAGTCCTCCTTGTGCCAGTCAAGATTTAGGTCATTGGCTAAGTTGTATTACTTTCAAACATTGAACCTATGGTTTTATCTATGTTCATTTTCAGTCCTGAGATTTGGTGAAATCTGTTCAGTGTTTCAGTTGCCGCATTAAGGCTTTTTTTCAAATCCATCTTGAAATAACTGAGTATCGTCAGCATATTGTCCAATATTCAATATTATTAACCATTAATACCTTTATGTCCGGATTTGTCCTTATCACAGTACCTAAGATTTCAACTGCAAGAATGAATAAGTACGATGAAATTGGATTTCCCGGTCTACATCCACATCCAAGTCTGAAAAAAGATGACAGATGTCCATTTCATATGTGTGATGCTGTTGAATTTGAGGTTCAGATTTTTGCCCATTTTATAATATTTGGACCAAATCCAAACTTGTCCAATACCTGAGTCAAAAATGACTTAGGAGATAGTATCAAAAGCTGTTTAAAAGTCATTATGACTTTGGCAGACATTTCACAATAACATCATTTTTTGCTGACCATTACATAGCCTCACATGTAATTCAAAAGGGAGAATTGCATTGTCCTGGAGTTCTGCTTCAGTTAAACTACTCTGTAATAGCAAATTGGATTTTTATTGCATCATACATGACTACCGTGAGCTGACATCAGTGAGGCATGCATTGAAGTCATCTTCAGTGAGCAATTAGACAAAATGAGATCAAGAACCACTGTGTCAAACAAACGGGGAGGTGACACCATATTTGGACAAAAATATGAACAAGCATTGGAACTATATAGTGTATACACAAAACAACATTTAAAGCCTTACAGAGAAAACACTGTAGAAACCTAATGAACAAAAACTGTGAGGAGCCTTATAACATGACAGTGTAGGGAGCCTTATACACACAACACTGTGGATTGAGTGAGTTTAGTTATAAGCCACACTCAGCAATATTCCAGCTATATGGCGGCGGTCTCTAGATAATCGAGTCTTGACCAGATAATCCAGTCATCAACAGCATGAGCATCCATTTGCACATCTGAGTACCGATGACATGTGTTAAACAAATCAGCAAGCCTGACCACCCGAGCCCATTAGTCGCCTCTTACGACAAGCATAGTCACCTTTTGTGGCAAAAATAGGTTGGTGAAGGATTATTCTACTCCTGATCTTCACAGTTCCAACACTGTAGGAACCTTATAGACATAACACTATTAGAAGCCTTATACACACAACACTGTAGAGAGCCGTAGAGACGCAACACTGTAGGGAACTTTATGACCATATAGACAATACTTACGATAAATATGTCGTTCTAATATATCCATTTCAGGAATCATTTGTTCCTGATATTGAGGACAGTACATGATAAGCAGAGCTGATTACATATCTCTTTTGGAACTGGGCCCAGCTGTCACATGAATATATGCTAACTTAGAATATAACACAGAACTCGGAAAATAAAGGATGGTTCATCATATATGTCTAGTGGGGTGATGTGAGGCATTAATTTTGCTTTTGTAGATGCTTCTCCATAAAAAAAAACATCATCACCATCATCACCTCTCACAACAAACATGACCCCTGACACCATTTCTGACTGGATCCCGTTAGTCGCCTCCTACAACAAACAAAAGCTGCTGAAGACCAACTGTAACCCAGATCCTTGTGCTTCTTGAACCTCCCGGCTGACATCTGAACAGTGAAGGGAGGAGCATGATACTTTAGGTTGAGATTGACAGTATATTTGGATGGATGGTTGTGGGAGCACTTTGGATGGGAGATACTTGAAAACTGGTCAGTTTTGTACATTTCCACGGACAGAGAATACCTTGTCACTTTCATATTTCTTGACATATCCTGCCTGGTCCACTATGTCAAGACTGTTCCTCAGATTCACCCAGTAAACATGGAACGCATGACAGAAGTCGCAGTTGGAAAGAAAACCAAACGAAGTTAAATGAAATACAACTCTGTTACTACAAACACTATAACTCTTTTAGTACCATGCACACTTTTGACTGAAGCCATAACATCATCACAATGTGTATATCACAGAGAAATTATGGCTTGGCATCAAGTTGTCTCTTATAAGAAGCATGGGTTACTGAAGACCAATCGTAACTGATTCCTCATAGGTGTGCATGAAATAAATCAAAAGAGTGGGTTTGGCATTTTCATTTGAACAAATCTTAATTTGAATCTAGGGGTTATTGGAGGGTCGGAGATTTCTCATGACACCCCCAGCAATACCAAAATAACAATGTTTGAATGCAGTTCACACTGTGGTCACTTAATGAAGGGGAGATGTCCTTCCTTTCAACATCACCTTCACATCGTGTCAGTGTGGCAATATATTTTAGGGCGGTGGGGTAGCCAAGTGGATAAAACATTCGCTTGTCACACTTTACACCCAGGTTCGATTCCCCACATGGGTACAAAGAACTGAATGAAATAAGAAGAGT
This sequence comes from Haliotis asinina, assembly GCF_037392515.1. Lineage (NCBI taxonomy): Eukaryota > Metazoa > Mollusca > Gastropoda > Lepetellida > Haliotidae > Haliotis > Haliotis asinina. Next base: position 49,013,033 of record NC_090281.1, read on the forward strand.
GTAATAAATGAAATGCGCCCACCGCGGGTCCGAAAATCGATACACTAAGTCTTGGTTTACTATCCAACCCCCTTACTATATAACCTGCAAGGTTGCATCACAAAATCACTGCGATGTGATCGAAAACAGGACAATTACACACAATTTCGCCGGAAGTATGCAAATCTAGGTCGTCAGCGACGGGCTTTACGGCCTCTGGCAATCTGATTGGTTAATAATGCAAACTACAACTTCACGTGGGTGAAAAAACTGGAGTGTGTTTTGTACACAAATGTGTAAGCCAATCACATTGCCAGAGGTCGTAAAGCCTGCAAATGAAGGTGGGGCCTGGTCTGTTTCATCACTGTTTGTGTCGTCGTCATTGCATTCCGAATCAACTCTGGATATTCCGTCGCGCTATTAATTAGTGTTAACTGGGACTGCCGAGTATTTCAAAATGAGCATCGCTAACTGGCAGTGACAGTGATTGAGTTCGCTCAGTTCATTATTCACACCGTTAATTAGTGTTATCTGGGACTCGCGGGGATTGCAAATCAGTTCGCTATAGCCCGTAACTTCGTTATAGAGAATTTGTTATTCATGTCTTTTTTATATGATAACATACAGTGGTTTATTCAGGACTTTCAAAACAGTTCGTTATAGCCGACAGTTTGTTATATCCATGTTCGTTATAAAAGTATTCTACTGTACTATTATGGCCATAGCCACTGTTCAGGTTTTACTCGAATAATCACATGACTTCCATGTTGAGTATTTAGAAAAGGCTGCCAAATGGTTGGCAATATGACAATTACTAAAAAAACTGAGTCTGTTGAGAAGGATTTATATTTATATATTTAGAAATACACAATAAGGATAAGAAGGTCTGTGTAAAAGTGAGGGGGATTTGTTAATAAAAACACAAAATACCTCTACCTATTTGTATCTACCTTAAGAAAATGTGAGCCAATTACCAAAGGTGAAAAAACTATAAACTCTGTACATGAAGTCAAGTTCCATTCAGTGAAACTCATTACTTCAGTTTAAAAGTACAAATATGGACTCTTCGACATATGGTTGCACTACTGTGAGCCCTGATAATACCATAAGGGAAATAACTCTAATCTATCCACAATGCAACTGCAAGCATGTGCTATTTAGGAAATGGCTGTTAATGAAAATATCCTCCATGTATTTGTGGTCTCTGTACAGCAGAGATAATAAAGTCTGTGAAGACAGTGACAGCATTTAAAGAGACCTCACACAGGAAACTGTCTTCATAGTAGTGGTGAACTGAAGCATATTCCCATTTGTGCCTGTTTAGTCAAAAGTGGATCGAATTGCATTGTTTGATTTGATGCACAACGTGCAAGGTCATAATCCAATGCCATACCACTGAAGAAAGGCCACCATGGTGGAATCATAACCGAAGCAGTTAATGGATAAAGGAGGTTATAAGTAGACCCGTTAAAGTTCCGGCGTCACTAGACTGAAATTCATCAAGAAGACTGACAGTGAATGAATAAGAGATCAGCGACGCGTGACCAGCAGGACTTAGCTAACCGGCGTCAGTCAAGCAGCGAACTGTATGCCGTTTTCGATACTTTTGTGTGACAAAATTGGGTGTGGCAAGTTTATTTTGTTTGGGCCTTGAAGTTGAACTTCGCGTCTTGTAGGCCCTATTATGTAAAATGTTCCTTCCTTATTAGTCGTTTCTTTTTCACATTCACAAAATCATTTAACACAGTTATGAACGTAAGCATAATATCCAAATATACTTACTTCTTCCAGCAGACTTTAAGTCTTTACGTTTTAGGCAAACCAAAATGTGTCGAAGAACCGGAACTCGATTAGAGTTATCTCTCTTGGGGTTAAGTCTATTTGACAAATAGGGTAAATACCTCTTTTACATAACGAAAAGGTTCGTGATATGTCCAGTGCGTATGAGCATACTAATTTTGTATTTGACAAATTCGTAGTGTTCCACCACGAATTTCCCTTTCTGCTTATTTTATAGACAATAAAATGTTCAAGAAATAACTCGTGTAAACGCCTCCAAATCCCAAACCCTCCGTCATAGACTGGTCTTCCTGATGAAACAAAATGGCTCCTAAAGGGAAAACAAGTCAACGTGAGGACTTGAAACAAGAAGATGTTTTACAAGCTGTTGTAATCGCTGACAGTTTCAATGTTCGATTTGGTCCGGTCACACAGAGACGTCCACGAGTAAGTGAAAGGAGGTTTCTCCGTGCACAATATAATGAACTGACCGACATGTTTTGTCACACTTGCCATTTTCAATTTATTAAATTTGATCGGGTGTCGTTCAATAACTTACTCTGTAGCATGACATCGAATCACATTCACGTCCATCATAATCATATTTTCAGACAAATATCTAAAGTTGTTTTGTATTGTTTTTGTTAAGACTTGTTTCACTGAATGAGGTAATGAATTTATATACATGTATGTCAGCATATGGACAGAAATAGCCAAAGTTGTACAGATTCAATCTTTCCCTATTTATCGCTTGAGAACCAATGTATTAAGAAATCGTGTGGGGTGTACTGCACTTTCTCAGGCACACTTTTGTTCTGATTTCATTTTGGTAAGGGATGAATTTAGCTGAGAGTTTCTCTCAGCTAGGAACGATTGAGCTCACACTGGCACCTTGAAATTCGGAAAAACTACTCAGGTAATATAATCAGCCTACTGTTTATTATGAGACCATGTGTGTTATCTTTGGTTTGACATTAAACATTCAAACAAATATAATGTTAATAAGCAAAACTTTTCAGAAAGTGGTCTGATGTAACTTTTTCATTTCAAATTTCAAATTCATTTCAGATTCTAGACATTTTTGGGTTGAGTCCGATGCAAGATTCAAACCCACACTCTATGAGTACTAGGAAATATATTTCTAGGATCTGTTCTTTACACAAGTTTGCACAAAAATTTTCCCCTTGGGAAATATGCTGTTTCACACGTTTCAGAGGGATACAAAGTATAAGTGATTGAGACTGCCACTTGTCTGACATCCATTTCCTTGGAAGCCATAGTGGCTGTATAGGTTACATTACTGGCTTTTTGTGCCAGTAATTAGGTTCCTTTCTCTGCAGATGTGCGTCTGAATCTCAGATGGGACCCAACCATCCTAAATTACTAGAATCTGTGCTCAGCCAAAAAGTGTAATCCCAAATGTAACAATTAGCATAAGATAACTAAATATTCATTAAGTTCAATATAAGATCATTCCATGTGTATACTCTTATTCTCTTCACCAGACTCTCCTGCCACTTGTGAATGTTCCACTGCTGGACTACACACTGGAGTTCCTGTATGCAGCAGGGGTCCAGGAGGTGTTTGTTTTCTGCTGCCATCTCGCTGACCAAATCAGGACACACATCAAGTAGGTCATCTCATAACTGTCCCTTCTATTGTTATAGACCATCTCCATTGGTGGTTTAATCCCAAATCATCATTATACAAAGCATTGTTAAATAGATGTAGAGGCTTATCAGCATCATTACTCATCCCATGTTATCACTAGTAGCCACAAAGAAATAGGAGATCCATATTTCTGTACTTGTTTCATAAGTTAATAATCTCTCCCTTTTTGCAGGTGTATCACAACCATGATCTTTGTTTTTGATTTTAAGGGGTTTTTTTTAAGATGACAAAAATGGGATATTGTCAGGGAAAAATAAGTATGTTTAGGGACACTATGAAGACTATTGCATTTACAGCTAGGAAATACCTAGGTACTGGTTCCTGAAGCTTTTTCTGATGTTATCTACTTGTATTTCCAACACTATAACTTTTAATGAATTGTATGTAATCCAAAAGCATGAGTTGTGTGAATTAATCATATAATGTATTGTACTATGAACCTCATAATGTGATATAGTAGTAATTAAGTACTGAATCACTGTGTTGTTACACAAGTAGTCCACTGTCCCAGGTTAGGATTAGTCTGATGTGGGGCAGTGGGTGGAGAGTTGGTGGTGTGATCACAAGTCCTCATCTCACTATAAGAAGTCAAAGACTGAAACTGGGCTAGCATAATGATTGTGGCATTAGCCTTAATCATGTTGATGGTACAGGCTGTCAGGACACAGACAAAATTAACAGTCTTAAAGCAACGTTAAACCCAATTTCACATTACCTCAGCAACATCATCATCTCATTGAATCACAAGATCATACTCATTGTATGTTTTATTTCAGGAATTCCAAATGGAATGATAGTTCCTCGCCGATGCAGGTCAGCCCAATACTGTCTGATGGATGCATGTCAGTTGGAGATGCTCTGCGAGAGATTGATAGCAAGTCCCTCGTCAGAAGTGATTTCATCCTTGTGTCAGGAGACATCGTCGCCAACATCAACTTGAAAAAAATACTAGAAGAGCACAAGTAATTTCAATTTAGCTTGACAATGTGCAGATTTTGTTTTTGTAAAGGATTTCACAATCCATAAAGTGCTTCGGAACTGGTTCCAGTTTCTCCATTCTATAATCTTCAGCTGTTTCTTAAGTAATTAAAGAAACCACAGATTGATATGTAGAGTTGCCTCCCTTAACCAAGCCAGGATCCTATGTTGTGAATCCCTTATTTGCTGTGATAAGATCCAACCTCATGTTTGTTGACTGAAGTCAGCAAAGTGGTAAGTGTCTTTGGTTATGATGGTGCATTACAGTTTTAGCGCACCATAAGTCATTGTATGTACTATGTTGTTTGTACTATTAAAATACCAAGACCTTGGAAAGCCTTAAAGCTGAGATTGTTGATTGGTTGACGGTACACTTATGATTGTATCAGAATTCTGTATATGACTGTAGATAAAACAAATTTTCAGGACTTGAAAAAAGAATTCTGTAGAAAAGGATCTTCAGAACATTGCTTCAGTGTGCAAAATAGTTTCAAAATGTTGCTAGCCAGTCAGGCTAGCTTTGACTGAAAGTTACTAGCCCTCAAAATATTTCACTAACCTTAAATTTGAACGTAGATACAGGTTTCATCATTAAGCTGCTAATATGATGAACATTTTCATCAAGTCATAATCTTGCATTACTTAAAAGTATATTATAACTTAATAGGTCAGAGGGAGTGTTACATTTACTAACTAAATTCACTAGTCCAAGTGACCAAGTGATTTACTTTGCCCTACTGGATTTTTTCTAGCCCCAGGCTAGTTGGACAGTGGCTATTTCAAACACCGTGACTTTAAACATGTTAGAATTGTTGTAATATGTCATACCTGGTGTTACTTAACATGTTGGACTGAAAAACTGATATATTACAGAGGAAAACTTGTGTACAGCTACTTTCTGTGACTAATTACAGTATCAGATATGTCCATTATGGATAATTTATTTCCTTGTCACAACTTCAGTTCCACAAATTACAGTGATCAGTTCAGGAAGCTAGGATCTGAGTATTGGGTTCATGAAGGCGATGTATTCATATTCTTGCAGTCTCAAGTATTGAGGATGTGTGCCTTTGTTCCAGGAAACGACGAGAGAAAGACAAGTCAAGTGTGATGACGCTGGTTTGCAAGAAGGCACCACCAGGACACCGTACACGCTGCAGTGAGGACGAAATCCTTGTTGCAGTGGAGAGCGACACAAACAGGGTTCTGCATTACCAAAAGGCATACCAGCAAAACAAGTTTCATATACCAGTGGTAAGTTGCACAGATGTGTAAGCTTATTTTATTGTTACTACAATCAATAAATTGATAAGGATGTCATACTCACTTGTTTGTTTGATGAAGTCAGATTGTATGTAAAAGTATTCATGGAACTTAAACCTGTTGAACATGGGGCATTGAGGTAGCCTAGTGGTTAAGGCATTCGCTCATCACACCAAAGACACAGGCTTGATTCCCAAAATTGGTACAATGTGTGAAACCTATTTCTGGCATCCCCACTTTTGCTTAAATACTGCCAAAAACTGCATAAATAGAAACTCACTCACTCACTGTTCCACAATTCAACTCACCTGTTTGCTGTATTGATTGTTTCTGTTCTTTACAGAGTGTGTTTGTGGAGCACACAGATGTGGATGTAAGGTACGACATGTTAGATTCACAGGTATGCATCTGTACACCCCTCGTACCACAACTCTACACAGACAACTTCGACTACCAATCTCGTGATGACTTTGTCCGTGGAATTCTCATAAGCGAAGAGGTAAGTGGTCAGCATAGTCGATTGAGAATTTCCCAAAGCATATACCCTTTGGTCTTTCGTTGTCTAGAGTTTTCCTGATGTGGTTCTAAATTGATTTGGTTAAATGTGTCATTACTCTTATTATTTCCCCCCTGTGGTGGATGTGTGGGTAGTTACATACTAATTCCTATGTCACACAAGTGTCGTATCGTGTTGACCTGTCTCATAACGTCATGACCTGAGATTCTAATGATTGGATTGGATAACTGATGACCTCTCAGTTTGGTTACATTGTGACGGAACTACTTTTTCATTCATAACAAACATGTGAATTCATTCATTCTACAACTTACATGCATTGTGAGAATGTAAACATTCTCTTTGAACCTTGCCATGTTGCTGTTTAATCAACATGTTGCTGTTTAATCAACATAGTCAAACTAAGACTTTATATCCATCAAAAAAACCCATAAAGGAAATGTTTGCAACAGTGATGTTAGTACTGACTTCATTTATACACAACTATGACCATGAAATGAATTTGTATCAGTACATTTGTCACCTATAAAAACTTCACAGATGGTGCTTTCTTTTTTTCATTCATTAACATTGAAACAGCTGTTCACAATAGACTGAATTAGTGAATAGTAAACCCACAACATCATTCATTGTTATTGCCTGAATATTGCTTAAAGTGGCATAAAACTATATTCACTCACTCAAATAAAATTTAGATAAACAGAGCTTTTACTGAAAGGATGTTGAAGTTGAGACACTGGTGGTTCATATGGTACAGATGTATACCATGAATGAATGGATGTGTTCATTAGATATGTACATATGAAGTTTATTCAAGCGCTGTTACTATGGTTACAGATTCTTGGAAACACAATTCACCTAGCTGTTGTGAGGGATGAGTACGCTGCTAGAATATCCAACCTGCAGATGTACGATGCAGTCAGGTGAGATGTTCAGTCAGTAAATTCCACTTTCAGTATCCCGTAGTGGTGTTCTGATTAATTGAAATAATCGAAAATTGGAAGCAGCAACCAAACAACCAAGCAATAGATCATATTTTCTAATACTCTAACACAAGCCATTTTTCTCATACTCTAACACATACCATTTTGAAACTACTGTTATGGCATTTGAAACACATGATGATGGAGCTTATTTTCATAGTTGTCAAGGCCTGAAAACTGGTTTAAATCTTCAAAAACTGACTTTACTAACTGAAACATCATGAGGGTATATTTCTTGAGACGCCAGGTAATGTATGTTCATGTTATATTAGTCATCTCTTTAAAGTAGCATGTTGCATCTGTAGCGGCCACAAAATTTCCGAGTCCCGTGCTGGGATTCGAACGACGGACCTTCCTATCCGAGGTCGGACACCTTGTCCACAAGCTGACAAGGTAAGGATGTCATCTTTGGGATGACTCCACACCCTGCTACATACTCCCCCGTTAACAGAAAGCACGTCCCGGGCCGCATAGTTGGGTACTGAGGCTTATTTGGTTCAAATTTGATATGAACGTGCTCAGCCCCACGTTGGGCGCCAATGTAGCGGCCACAAAATTTCCGAGTCCCGTGCTGGGATTCGAACGACAGACCTTCGATCCGAGGTCGGACACCTTGTCCACATGGCCAAAGAGGTTAACCCCGTCAGCAAGCTGACAAGGTAAGGATGTCATCTTTGGGATGACTTCACGCCTTGCTACACATCATGTTATACATCTCTGCAATCACAACTTGGATTGGAAAATCTGAAAAATGACGCTAACCGACTTGTTTCAGTGACTTTTCATTTTGTAATGAAGCCGTCATCAAATGTGAGATTTCTTTCAACTAATTCCCAATGCTAGTATCCTACACATGAGTATGTCTGTTGGCCTCTGCCGATGATGACCAGTGATCAGAGATGAATATTTGATCCCATTTGTCTGCGCTGATGGAACATCACAGCCTGTGGTTAAACACTACCATGTGCAAGAAACAATCGCTGTCACACATGTCACACCTGTGGATAGTCTCTCAAGGGCTTCATATCCCTCTTACAGACATCACTGTAGCGCGGTTGAGGTTGGCCAGTGTCTCTCCTGCCAGTCACAAGTTCCTAGGAGGGCACTGCCCTGAAAAACTGTTCACAATTCAGTGTCTCAAACTTTAAACTTATCGATACCATATATTGTATTTTTTTAAATTATGATGCATTAGTGTTAGCATAAAATGTATGAATATTTTCTCCATTTTGTTGTTTTCGATTTCATTTACTTCAGCTAACTAGTTTTGGTCACTAGAAAAAAAAGTTACAAATATTGATTTGAATAAACTGAATGTGATGAATCTTTTACACTAAAAACATGAAACATATGATATTCGTGCCATATTGTATTAGGACGCAGCCCTAATGGAAACTAGCTTAGAACTTCCGCCAAAACCACATTAACTTACAACAGGTTCTCAGTGATTATTTTCACCATCAAATTCATATAACCTGGTAACTTTAGTTTTGATTTTCAAACATTTTCTTTGTGGAGGGAAAGGGGTGCATACTAAGGGAGATAATTCAACACTTACATGTCAACCCACTAGTAAGATTAGACTGTCAGTTGCTTCAGTGTGGGTTGACCTGGAGCTGAGTCTGTTAGCTGTAGATATGGTCCCTTTTTTAGCATTCTCTCATTCATCTACAATCATGGTGATAGTTTCATGTTGATAAGGGGTAGCATAGATAGTGACTTTTATTATAAAAACATGACTTTTGGAATGGTGTCACTTCCAAGTCCAGCATTTCATCACCTGATAATAAAGACATTATTGTTTACAATTTTGGACGCGTCATGCTTTGTGGTTTATGTGTTTGCTGTATGAAAGTGTTATGTGTACGTTTCGTTCATCAGTTAGATTGAATTTTTTAAATTGCAATGAAGAGAAGCATAAATGTCGAGTATATTAGATATGGGAGAGTTGTTAGCATACTCCTTGAAATAGTTACTTCTAAATGCATGTCAGGGCTGGTGGGGTAGCCTAGTGGTTAAAGCCTTTGCTCATTACGGTGAAAACACTGGTTTGATTCCCGTCAGTTACACATTGTGTGAAACCCATTTCTGGTGACCCCAACCGCGATATTGCTGAAAGAAGCATAAAAGCCAACTGACTTACTCTAAATGCCTCTCTCAGTGGTAGTGTTATTCAACGTGGAACACTTGTCACATATTTCAGCCATGATGTGATGAGTCGCTGGACATATCCCCTGGTGCCGGATGGCTACATGACATCCTTGGAACGTGACGTTATGTCGTATGGGAGACACAACGTGTATCTCAGTAAAGACATCACATTAGCCAGGTAAGACCTTTAAGGAACAACTGTTGTTTGATTCAAACACAAGTATTTGACTAAATAAGTATGTGAACTTTTGTTGTGTGTTGTATATTTGGAAGTGCATTACCTTAAAAAGCATAAATTTTACAAATTTCATTTGACATTTAAAGTAGAGGATCTTGACATTCAGGTGCATTATTTGCAAATAACACCCAATAACTTACTCAGTTTTCACGAGAGGTTTCTGCCCCAACTACACTGAAGTGTTGATTCTTGCTGCCTGGCATCTGTCTGTCAATAATTAATTAATTAGACAAGCAAGTGATCAACAGCATGAGCATCAATCTATACAAATGTGTCATGTGTCAGCAAACATAACCGACCTATCCTATTAGTCGCCTCTTACAACAAACATGGGCTGCTGAAGACCAATTCTAACACAGATAGATCCATTAACCAAAAACAATATTTATTTGGAGAAGCAAGGAAATGTGGTTACCACAGCTGTTGACCTCAGATCTTTCAGTTTGATACAGTACCTCTGTTACAGAGTTGCCTCCCCTGTCTTCTGTGGCTTCTGGGCCCCAGAATTAAGATGAGTTTACCCCCACAGGGCTTCAATTTTTTTCAAAAAAAGACACTTGCCATAGAGCAAGTGACTTTCAGAAAGTAACTGGTCCAGACTGATTTTCCTCTTGCTCTGATTTTTGTGACATAATCTTCATGATGTTATCAATATCATGAATTCGAATGAATAAATCAAAGGTTAATGTTTAGTTGACTATATACTGAGAAGTGATAAATAGTGAAGAATTAAATTATCATAGTTGTGAAATTTAAAAGCAACATTTTGATCAGAATATACTGAAAACTCCAAGTTTATTTGCAGTTTGAAACCATAAGCCGATACCGTTATTTGATTGCCCGAAAGGAACTGTGACTTGTTCCGGGTGTCTGGCGATATGATTTTTTAACTCCTACCCCATACTGTAATTAGGCTTATGACAGTCATACACTGCCATTACACATGGGGCCCAGATGGTTTACTTTATGTATTCTGCAGCATCTGTACGTATATCCATCCGTACACGTACTTTGCTCGCATATATGAAGACTGGTCATTTTCTCTACGCTGCACAACCACATTTGCGCTACAGTTTGCCTGTGATCACATGAACTGTTGTACCCAATGTGTGACCGCTGACAAGAAGGGATTGTGCCAACAATAGTTGATTTGGGTGACCTTGACCTTTTCTTCAAGGTCTACCCAGTATCTTCAAATTTGGTGACAGACTGCATTGGGATATTACACAGAAAACAGTTCATTTCGGTGACCTTGGCCTTCCTTATCTTTAAAGTCAACATAACACTTTGACCTTTGTTCAAACTTACGTTAACGCAACATCTCATAAAACATTGCACCCAATGTCTTCAATATATTGACTGTCTACATTGGGAGATTATGCAGACACCAGTCATTTCAGGCATCTATGTGACCAAAAAATAAAAAGTATTAAATATGTTATAAATGTTATGTTGTTCTTTAGCGGCGGGGTCCATTGCCATATTAATGGAAGACACTTCATTTTAGAAGTTTAGAAGTTTTAAGTTGATTTACATGTTGACTGTTATGGTTTTCTTCAATACAGTATGGTAATATGTTGCACAAAGCAAGTATGGTCAGTTGTGTCACTGGTGTTGTGGAATAATGATGCTGTCATTGCAGAGGTTGTGTCCTGGCTGAGAATGTTGTGATAGGAAGTGGAACATCAGTTGGGAATAACACACACATCAGCAACTCGGTCATAGGGAAGAACTGTCAGATAGGTTGGTGATCCTATCATTCAGGATTCCCCTGCACCAATAAATGTAACAGTGTAATTATTGTATACAGTATATGATAACTCTTGAACTAAAACAATCACAGTGCAGTGATCAGTTCATGTTTGTACTTTACCCTAGTTTGATCACTGCATCCTAAGACTGGAAATTGTCTTCCCAAAGCTTAAAAGTTATGATATGTTTGAGTAAGCATGCATGGCTTTATTTAATTAAACCACCAAACCAATTGATGAATAAGACATGAGAGGCATACAAACTGAGTATAGTTTGATAAAATTCCTGAAGTGACAAATACTGGAATTAAAGGTGATATACTGGTAACTGTGTGTTTTAACATGTAGGTGCAGTACGACTGATCTTGAATTTTCATTTTCCATGGTATTCACTCACTTTGTATGGGTGTAAATCACTGATTTGAAGACCAACGTATTGTTGACTGTCTGTGCAGGTGAGAACGTGAAGATAGTAGGTAGTTACCTATGGGATGGCGTGGTGGTGGAGGATGACTGTGTCATTGAGACGGCCCTCCTGTGTAGCGACGTCAAGGTGTACAAACAAGTCATCATTCCTCCAGGGGCGGTCCTAGCATGGGAGGTGAGTGGAATCCAGGGATAGTCCTGAAGGACAGTGTGGTGGACATGGGAGATGAGTGGAATACAGTGATGATCTTTGTCCAGTTACTGTCCAATTACGTGTTGTCCTAGGAACTGAGGGGTAGAATAAATACCATCCAGTCAGGGCACTGTCCAGTCAGGGGTGCTCCTAGAGTTCGAAGGGTAGGACAATCACTGTCCAGTCAGGGGTGTTCCTAGAGTTTGAAGGGTAGGACAATCACTGTCCAGTCAGGGGTGCTCCTAGAGTTTGAAGGGTAGGACAGTCACTGTCTAGTCAGGGGTGCTCCTAGAGTTTGAAGGGTAGGACAATCACTGTCCAGTCAGCAGTGCTTCTAGAGTCTGAAAGGTACAACAATCACTGTCTAGTCAGGGGTGCTCCTAGTTTCTGAAAGGTAGAACAATCACTGTCTAGTCATTGGTGGTCGTAGGGTCTGAAGAGCAGGACAATCACCTTCCAGTCAGGGATTGCCCTAGGGTCTAAGGGGAAGGGCAATCACTGTCCAGTCAGGGTGGTTCTAGGGTCTAAGGGGAAGGGCAATCACTGTCCAGTCAGGGTGGTTCTAGGGTCTAAGGGGAAGGGCAATCACTGTCCAGTCAGGGTGGTTCTAGAGTCTGAAAGGTAGGACCATCACCATCCAGTTAGGTGTTGTCCTATGGTCTGAGGAGAAGAGCTGCTGCCATCCAGTTGGGTGGTTCATACCATGGGAGGAGCTTGGCAGTGACATCACCATCCACTCGGGGTTGGACATAGCATTCCTCTGGTAGACCATCACTTTTCCATGAGATTGTCATGGTGTGATAAGAGCTCAGGATAAAACGACTGTGATATCTCTTTTAAGTGAAGCTTGAGGTAATATGCATAAGATCTATGGTAAGATAAGTTAAAAATCATTCCAGTAGACTGATTTTGTAATGTTATCAAACTCTCCGTGTGTATTATTTTTTGTACTGAGACACAGTCTCTTGGCTGGTTAGTTGCCTGACTTGAGTCTGTTTGCCCTGCAGGTGAAAGTTGGACCTTCTCTGACTCTACCAGCTGGTTGTCAGCTTATCAGTAAGCCACAGGTAGATGAATTTGCTGATGAAGAGGACACTCCTCCAGAACCTGGTAATAACACAACTGTTCCTTCTAGAATTGTTTTTCAAATTCTTTTTTTGCATACTAACATTGAAAAGTATTATATAAATAAATATAGATATAAAAGGCCAAAGGATAGTGTTCCTGTTCATTAAATTGTCACGTGTTTAACATTGAACAATCACATCAACCATTCTGTGAGTGAGTGAGTGATTTTAGTTTTATGCCGCTCTCAGCAATATTCCAGCTATATGGTGGTGGTCTGTAAATAATTGAGTTTGGACCAGACAATCCAGTGATCAAAAGCATGAGCATCAATCTGCTCAAGTGGGAACCGATGACATGTCAACCAAGTCAACAAGTCTGACCACCCAATCCAGTTGACAAGATAGTTGCTTCTACCGCGGACCTTCATGGGTCTCAACAATTCTGTGACCATATTAGCTAGTATATAGAGTATGGGGTAAGTATACTTTTGCAATGTTATATAGCAATATTTCAGCAATATTATGCAATATTCTAACCTTTAACATGACAAGCGAACACTTTAACCATTTAGCTGCCCCACTGCCAGTCCCTTGTATAGAGAAAGACAATACATACATACCTCTCTTGATTATCTCCCCTTCTCCACTACACTGATTGCTCGGTTCAAACGCAGACCGATGAATTGCAGTGTATCTCAAAAACTAACAAACATAACATACTTAATAAAACACTGATCATAATTAAAACATCATACCAACTCTGTGAGGTTTTTGCAGAATTTTTGTCTCAATGAAAAGAAAGTTGTTTAGCAAACTGTCGTTAACATATTGACACAGTTCACTGTTTACTCTGAGGGAGGAGTGCAGAGAACGACACAGCCAGGTGTTCCAGAAGCATGTGCACAAGTGCCAAGAAAGTTATTTATTCATTAACTTGTGCTGTGCCATCTCCATGCTTCCTCGCACGCCTGGCTGTCCCTTTCTCTGCACTGCTCCCTCGTAACAAATAGTGAACTGTGTCAATATTTTAATGATGAACTTTTATATTTTAAGGAAAATATCCTGCAAAAACCTCACAAAATTGGTATTATGTTCTGATGATGAGCGTTTCATTGAGTATGTTATGTTTATTAGTTTTCAAGCTAGACTGCAATTCTTTGGTCTGCTTTTGAGCCAAACGGACTATAAAATGATATGGACAGCTTCAGGTGTGTTTAAGTCAAGTGCTGTATCATACTGCAGAGTGAGATATACAAATACCAGGTGTAATTGACGATGCTTACCCCTCACCCCAAGAAGTGGCATTTAACACCTGTGCAGACCTGACAGAATGTCAGATACAACAAAGAAAGTTGACACGCCCCATGGAGTATGATATGTCCAGAGGTTATCATGGTAACTTTTGATATTAACTTTTATTTCTTCTCATTCAAATCATTTGATACAAAACACAAAATACATAATGCAACTAGCACACAATAGGACATAAGGTCATATAGGTAGACATGACATATACTGGCAAAAACAGTTTGATGTTATTTTAGATGTTTAGATATAGAGAACAAACCTTATTTCTACAGACCATATTCTCAATATGGATATCTTCCACATGGACATTCTGGGCTAAAATAGAACCTTTGCTGGTACTAAAATTTGTTTTCTTGTTTAAAGCCACGCTCAACAATATTCCAGCTATATGTAAGTAATCAAGTTTGGACCAGACAGTCCAGTGATCAACATCATGAGCATCAGTCTGGTTGTAAGAGGCAACTGTGGAGAAGATGGTCTACTTTGGTAAAGTGCATGTCTTTGTGGCTCATGACATCAATCTATGGGTGCCTGATCCAGATTTGAATATTTACATATTATAGCTGGAATACTGGTGGCCCGGAACAATTAACAAACAATATAATTGTAATTATCACTTTTACCTAGATGTGACACCAGAGTTCGGAAGTCAGAGCAAAGCATTTGTTTACCGAGCAAGCTGTGAATCAGATGACGAGGATGAGGACCTGGTCCAGGACATGTGGGGACTCAGTATCCAGTCTGAGGAGGAGGCCGATGACATCAGTAGCATCGGCAGTGACGCCACAGACCAGGATGACATATCTCCGTCAGGCAGCCCTATACCGGACGACGCTGGAAGTGAGTTGAATTGCTTAGTCAGGTTATCTGCAGTACAAGACAGCTGGGCTTGCTGGTCAAGAGGACACATTCATGTCGGGTGTATAATATGTTTGCATTATGTGTGTGCATTGCTGTGTGGTATGTGTGTACATGTCTGTGTGTGATATGTGTGCATGCTTGTGTGTGTGAATTAGTGATGTGTGTTGTTTGTGTGTGAATTGAGTGGTGTGTTATTGTTTGTGTGTGATGTGTGTACATGTTCGTAGGTGAATAAAGTGTGATGTGTGTGCATGGCTGTGTGTGTGAAAAAAGTGTAATTTGTGTGTATTGCGGTGTATGGAATATGTGTGTTTGCTATGTGTGCTTATGATGAGTATGTCATGTGTGTAAAGCAAGATTTGACTGTTTCTTCATGTGACACAGGGTTTTCTGAAGTACAGTAATGGGTTGAATGATTCAATCAAAGTGAGAACTTGAAACCGAAACATTGCCATGAGACCCAAGAGGCAAAACTAAACTCTTCACCACCTCTTTTGAAAACAAATTCCACATATTGTGATGACTTATTACTGATGGTGATATGGACCCATACTAGCCTGACACAAAATCTACTTGTCACGAGCCAACAGGCAGGCATTCACACAGGTCCTCATCACATCTCTCACTCACTTCACTGAAATACACATATGATACAGAAAATACTTTCAGTGGGAAGTATTGCAGTGAAGACTTATCAATCTAACAGACATTCCACAATTATTATGTATACAGATTTTGGTTGTGTTTTAGTTAGTGTCAGGAATTGATTAAAATCTCACAACTGATGATTGGTCCAACACAGTTGATCAGTTATCCAAAATAATTGGTTAGTAGTATTGGTTAGTCTCATTTATCAAATTTTCCTGGTTATAATTGTTAACGTACAAAAAAAATGAAGAAAAAGCAGGTAGCGGTTTTTTTTGCAAATGTCTTGACTTTTAAGAATGACTAGTATAATGGGAACATGAATCTCCTGGAGTCTTTAAGATAAATTCAGTCAAGACTTGGATTGTAGAAGCTAGTAGTGCTTGTTATATGTAACAGACAATACCAACCTTGTGAAAAATATTGTTAATGCAAACAAGTGTTCCAGAATTACTTGTGTTTGATTATGAGAAAGCATGACTGATTGCTTGGTCCTGTAGTCATTGTGACCCATCTTTGCTTATTTCAATTATTCAGACCAGCACTCATTTGGATATTTTTCAAATGGAGTCTGGAATGGAAGGTTGCCGTTTGAAACAACTGTAGGACCCTCTGATTCAAAGTAGGACATCTTGTCCACATAAACAAAGAGGTTTCACCCTGTCATCAAGCTGACATACTAAGGATGTCACCCAAGGGAAGAGTCCACACCCTGTTGCATAAGCTTTGATTGTGAGTGAGTGAGGTTTACACCACTTTAAGCAATATTCCAGCAATATCATGGCGGGGCACACCAGAAATGGGCTTCACACATTGTACCCACGTCTTTGGCATGATGAGAGAACACTTTTACCACTAGGCTAGCACACCATCCTTATTGAGAATGAGACATATGGCATATGGCATGGTTCCCTGTCATCATCACTGGAAAGTCAGTTATTCCTTTCTTGCAGCTTTGCCCACCGTTTTTATAAGAAAACAAAACGTTTCATTGTTACCAGGATGTTTTAGAAAGTAATAGATGGTATATATTCCACTTCAGTTGTTTAAGGTTTTCCTAAAGGCCGTGTCTGCTATGATTAGTGTGAATGAGTAAATGATAGATCTGCATACTGATTTGTTAATCAGGAACTGGTTCCAGTCTATTTTCACTGTATTGAACATGTTTTCTTTTCTACCTTCTTAAACGCAAAACTTACTGAATGTTTATGAACAACAATAGTAATTTCACAGGCTGCTTGTTTAAGTATTAGCGCTAAATTAAAACTGGTAACAATAATATGAAATCAATGACGATGCCCATCGTTGTAATTTGCAAATCCTATCCACTTTATCACTTAATAAAGAGACATGAACACAAAAAGAATTGAGAATTGCAAATGCCTTTTAGTGACTTGTAGTTAAACGGTGTCTTTGCACATACTGAAGGGACATTTGTGGTCAAGACCTTGGTGTATCCGTTTGGCATCCTTAACTCATGTCCATTGCTGCAGGTTAGTGCAAGAGTCACTAGTCCGTCACGTTTTCTGGTGTTCTTTTTCAAGCCTTGATGCATGGTGCCGCCACGGTTTGCTTCCTCTGGCTGATCTTCCTCCTTCGTCTCCTCCTTCTCCTCATGTTCCTCGGGGTCATTCTCAGCTTCATTTCGGTCACCATGGAAACAGTGATTCTCCAGAACAATTCTTGGAATGTTTTCGGTTATCTTTAGTGTGATGATGTCATCAGTCCAGTTTGTGTGCACAGTGTTTTGAAGTGAATGAACTTGAGGATGTCTTGAAGTGTGTTGCTTGAAGATTGGCTCAGAAGATGGTCAGAATGTGGTTGCCATGGTTACAAATGTTTTGAGAGATGACTGTTGCCGTGACAGAAGTTACAGGGTAAGATCTGACTTCCTTTTGTATTTTAGGTTCTTAGTTAATGTGCATCGAACAAACAAACAAGAGATTGTTTGAGTTTGTTTGTGTGATCATCCATCCAAGTTGTATGTTCTCCCTGAATGTTTCAGATTTCTACTCCGAAGTGATCGACACTCTGATACGAGCCAAGGAAGATAACATCATCACAGATAACATTATCCTGGAGATAAATTCATTGAAGTAAGCAATCTCAGTCTACATGTATAGGTCCACCCTGTTCTTAGAAGCAGTCACCATTATCCTATGCTTGTCTTAGGTGGTAAGTGGATGGTGGTTTTAAGCCCTGCCATGAGCTGTGCAGAGTTGCAGCCCTTTGGACCACCAGGAGCAAGTAATTATGGGTTCATATCCCAGTTCACACTGAATGTTTCCATGTTTCTTTAGTACCATTCCACAAATATTACAGCTGACTAACTGGTCTACTGTCCACAGCATCATTGAGCTGATTTCCCCTGCTTACTGTTACTTTATATCTCCCTTGCGGATAGCCTAATGTCAGTGTATTCTTCCACAGACATGCCTACAACATTGCCATCAGTGATGTGAACCAGTTGGTGATGAAGGCGCTACTGTCCCTGCAACTGCAGAACAGCAAGGCTGCAGATGTCACTCAGGTGATGAAGATACTTCGACCGGTCAGTGACCCTACACACTTATTACTCTGAAAAACCTCTGTGGTCTTGTGAATATCATGTTTGTCTGGAGAGGAGATGGTCAGTCTCCCTATACAGTTTCATTATGCCACGAAAGCCCTCTCTGTCCCCAAGTGTGTCTTACCTAAAGACATTCAGCAATAGGATCTGGTTGCTCTGATTCAGTATGAGCAGTCTGTACTTCTAAGGCTGTCATCAACTTCTACAGCTTTTCCCTTTTCATCAAGTCCTAAGTCCAGGGCTAATACAATATGATATAAGCTAACAATAATAACAGTATAAAGTTACAGTAAATGCCACAGAGTGTCCATCTCAGTCTACAAGACTACAAAGTCTTTACCACAGACTAATGCACAAAGTCTTTACCACAGACTAATGCACAAAGTCTTTACCACAGACTAATGCACAAAGTCTTAACCACAGACTAATGCACAAAGTCTTTACCACAGACAAATGCACAAAGTCTTTATGACAGACTAATGCTACAACCTGCTCCTATTTGTGCCCTCAGCCATATATGGCTTGCCTTCCATGTCTGTCTGTCCATCTGTCTGTATGAAACAGGGACTGTACTCTATCCACTTCTCCACAAAAAACTCTCTGTGGAATTCAGTGAAATTAAACATGGGCTGTTTCTTGGGACTCATAAAGGTGTGCATCTCATATTTGATTTTGTACTTTTTTTAGGTTTTCTTGTAAGTTTAGAGACATATGAACTTAGGTACATTTTGCTGAATTTCTCTAAGATGATAGTGTAATAGGGGTGAAGAGAGGGTGTCTGTTATCTACTTCCTCTGAATACATACTTTATATAATTCATTTAGGTTACATGTGTGCTTTATAGGGGCTCTAAAGGTGTGCATCTCATTTTTTGATTTTGTATTTTATTTATTTTTCCAGTTTTAATGCTGTTTGAACATACATAATATTTTTTAAAATTTTCTCTCTTAATATAGTGTTATAGGGGATGGTGTCTATCCACTTCTCCACAAGAGCTGCTCAACAGAATTGATTCAGCTTCTATTTGTGTTTCATTGGGACTCTAAAGATGTGCATCTCATATCTTATGAGTTTTTTTGCATGTTTAGAGACATTTGAACATAGATAAATTTTGTGGAATTTCTCTCTGGTAATATTGAATTATGGGATGAAGTCTGTCCACTTCTCAAAAACTGCTCAACAGAATTACTCCTCCACAAAAAGTGCTCAAAAGAATTGATTAGGCTTAAACATATGTTTCTTTGGGACACAAAAGGTGTGCATCTCATAGTTCGATAGCTGTTTCTTGAATTTTGTTGAGTAGAAAATAAATACCAGAGCACACTCAGTGTAGGGAACAGTGGGGACATCTGTGTTGCTGGACACAATTTTGTCTTGTTTGTTTTATTTGTTGTGTTTTTGTTTTTTGTCCTCACTGCAAAGCTTGTCCTCAGTGAAAACCCTCCATGTCTTGTGGTATCTCATACAGGTCAGAAATCCAACTAATGTGATGTTTAAATATTCATTTTGCATTTTTGCTTTTAGCAGTAATATCTTACATTTTTTATTTCAGTACTTGTCAAAACACAGTGGCCTTATCAAAAACTACATCAAAAGTGCAGAAGCTCAGTTTGACTGTTTACAAGCTGTTGAGGTGAGTCTTCATCAACTTGTCACAGCATCACATAACAAGCCAAGTGTCAATGTTGTATCCAGGCTGTGAGACAGCATTATTCCCCGCTATTAACATACGTCTCCCACAACAACGAAAATTGATGCACAACCTGTCACGCAACATTTAAGTGACAACATACGAATCATATCGTGTCAACTCACGCATCTGCTTAACATATATAACATAGGTGCTGTCACATAACATCTGTTTTGGTTATAAATATTTTATATTGATAGATCAAAATCTGCAATTAGAATTACACATTGCTAGAATATATTTCTCTTGATGGAAAAACAGTTTCTGATACTATATATTTCTGAGCAGTGTAAAACTAAACCTTGCAGTTCTGTAACACATATCTCTATACATCAGTGTATGATACATCAGTGTATGATACATCAGTGTATGATACATCAGTGTATGTTCAAAGTGCACCAACAAGTTCAGTGAGAGACTAGATGAAAAAGATATGTTTTCAACAAGACTTCAAGATATGAAGAGAGTCTCAAAATTAAATGTCAAGAGGAAGGCAGTTCTACTTAGGTGCTTCTGCAAAAACAAAAGAGCATTGACCATAACTTACGTTGTTGACTTCGGAACACAGAGACGCTGACAGGATTCAGATCATATTGAACATGATGTGATGATACGTTTGCTGGTCATCCAACTTGTCTTGTATGGAATTACTCTAGGATAGCAAGTGACCGGTCAAATAGCTAGATCCTTTAATATAAGGGTAACACTATTTTTCAGGGCAGTATCATTTGCAGAAGCCCAAAGCCTTTCATTAAAAGGAGGGCAGTTGAAAAGACTGAGGGCATCTGCAAATGATAATGCCCTGAAAAACAGTGTTACCATTATTATAGCTAAAATGGAGAGAATTTTCAACAAAATAAACGAGGACATCGGTTTTGAAACATTTGCAACAAAGGGTGGAGGTTATTGACACAATTTTTACGAATATGGACACTACTGAGAGTGACGACATTCAACCATGACCTTTGCCCATACTACCAGCCGCCATTGTTTTCGGTGTTCAACATTGTTTGAGTTCCAGTTCATTTTTTCATTGCTGTATGTTGTCGTTTATGGTACAATTGTTATTGTTGACACCAGCAAGAAAGTGCATATGTGCACAGGTACATGTGACGAATGTGAGTCAGAAATATTGTGAATAATGAACCCAAGTTCAAACGAGCCATGGGTGATTGAACATCAACAGCTGAGCTACTTATGACGTCACCTAACAACGGGCTTGATAATCGCCTGTCTTCAAGCATTTTGCGGGCATTATCAAGTAACAATGGCCTGCACATTTCTGATAACATGTGGGCATGTTAATGATAATTCTATCCGTTTTGGCAATAAAGACTGATAATGGAAACTGCCAGGCTTGATTCTCTTTCTGTAAGTTGTAACTGCCTTTATGATATCAACTTGAGCTGAATGTGTCCCTCCCTTGTTGCCAGGAGCTGTGTGAGTCTAACAGCACTGTGTCATGTGCTGTGGTGAAGCTGCTGCACTTCCTGTATGACCAGGAGATCTTGGATGAGCAGGTCCTCATCAAGTGGCACCAGGCTGACCCTGAACCTGATGCAGATCTTGATGCTCACAAGGACATCAGGAAAAAGGTGAGACTGTGGAAAATGTTCAACTTCATGTTCAGGGAAATAAGAAAAAGCAGGCAATCAAGGTCTGTGAAGATCCTCATGTGCCCTTGTTTGTTTCAGGTGCAGAAAAGTCTCTAGCATACTTGCTGCAACAGCTTGCTAAACTGCCTTGATTCTCACAGATTATTCTTGGTGTGTCCCAACTGTCCCAATGTCATTTTCTGGTGGCAGTTCAAAGCCAGTGCTATTTTGGACACACCAAATTAAACATTGTTCCCCGCTAATTTTGCTTTCAATGTAGCCCCAGGCATCTCATTTTTACATATTTCAGGTTGCCCCACTCAACATATGGTCACATGTGTCAGGTTTCCCCACTTATCACATGGCCACATGTTTCAGGTTTCCCCACTTATCTCATGGCCACATGTTTCAGATTGCCCCACTCATCACATGGTCACATTTCAGGTTGCCCAACTCATCACATGGCACCACATGTGTCAGGTTTCCCCACTTATCACATGGCCACATGTTTCAGGTTTCCCCACTTATCACATGGCCACGTTTCAGGTTGCCCCACTCATCACATGGCCAACATGTTTCAAGTTGCCTTACTCATCACATGGCCACATGTTTCAGGTTTCCCCACTTATCACATGGCCACATGTTTCAGGTTTCCCCACTTATCACATGGCCACATGTTTCAGGTTGCCCAACTCATCACATGGTCACATTTCAGGTTGCCCAACTCATCACATGGCACCACATGTGTCAGGTTTCCCCACTTATCACATGGCCACATGTTTCAGGTTGCCCAACTCATCACATGGTCACGTTTCAGGTTTCCCCACTTATCACATGGCCACATGTTTCAGGTTGCCCAACTCATCACATGGTCACATTTCAGGTTGCCCAACTCATCACATGGCACCACATGTGTCAGGTTTCCCCACTTATCACATGGCCACATGTTTCAGGTTGCCCCACTTATCACATGGCTTCAGGAGGCAGAGGAAGAATCATCAGAAGAAGACTGAACAGCTCAGCAGAACAATACAGTCGACCTTAATTAACTTGTCACTGTTGGGCCTGTGGACCACTCACAGCCTGTGGTCAAAGGCAGATGACAGGCTCCTTTTCAAATAAAACAACACTTCTCAACATCTCCTGTGATAATAAATCCTGTCATGTTTAAAACTGTGTCTGGGTCTTTATTAATGATTGCTCATAATTGATCACCGACTTGTCTATGAAGTCTGGCCAATGTCAGTTAGTCATACATCACAATATTGCCGAGTATGTCATTAAACAACATGACACCTAACATCACTCTTAAGATTGTTTGGTTGGTTTGTTGGTCATTGCCCCACACAACAGAAGGTTCAAGTGAAACCACACATTCGCATGAAAGCACCACTTGAACATCATAGTTAGCCGTTCGTGAAACACGTGCGTCATGTGCAAACACCTGTATCAGTGTACATGGCCACTGAACAAGATAGAATTTAGTTGTGGTTTGTTTTGTTAGAGCAGCCTGTCTCTCATACTGTGCCAAATCAGTATGAAGTCAAATAAGAACTTTTGAACATGGTGGTTCAAAGGTCACATAAGGACCATGTCGTGTAATGTCAAATTAGGACATATTGGGGTATATAGTGACATTAAATATTTCATCGGTTCATATTTCTGTAAGTAAAACTATAAAACTATATGAACTCTGAAAATTGTTGTGTTATTCTTAAGTTTTGACTGCTGCTCATTAGCAATACCCCATCTATATGGTGGTGGTGTGTAAATAATCGAGTCTTGACCAGACAATCCAGAGATCAACATCCTCAGCATCATTCTACTCTGTTAGAATACGGTGACATGTGCCAACTATGTATCACCCAATCTCTCACTCTACAGAAGAGGTCCAAATATCCAATGAGTACCTTAATACTTTAACTTGCCAGTTGGCCATCAGGACCTGCAGCTTCCTGCATGCTTTAATATCTACAGGCCCTCAAAGAAATCTGCAGGTCCATTTTGTTGAAGTCAAACCAATAAAAGCAGAACAGTCTACACCATATGCAGTTTCACACTTTTGCTACAAAATCAATTGGCGAAGCCTATGGCACAGAGGGAAGTATATATTTGTTAAAGACTGGTGTTGACATGCCTACATGCAAAGTGCTGCAATACCAGGAAGTGAAACTGTAAGTTATTGGTTGTAACATGAAGGATCACAGATGATTAATATAGCAAAACCATGAGAAAGATTCCAATCAAAAAAAAGACAAAGTACTGAAGCTCACAAAGGACTGCAAATATTTGAAACTGCTGGTCTGATATAATAACAACTGGCGATGGGCCTCCGGGCTGGTGCTTTTTTTTAACACTTGCAGCAAGGACCTCCCTACACGGCCATCTTGACTTACACCATGTTCATGCCATCAACCAATGGTTTCACTCCACTTGATTAGTTACTTATTTAAATGCAATTTCACAGATATAACTCTTCGAATCTGTAATATATGTCTCTGAGATCTTTCATTACAAGAGTAAGACCAGAACCACATTTATTCATAAGATTTTATTTAAACACATGAAACCTTGAGACAATTCTAGATAAAAAAAACACATGAACAATGAAAACATATGACCCTTATGAAATAGCACAAGAAATGATGGATGTGCTTATAACACAGTGGGCATTGTGCATACACGGGCATAGGAAACCAAACACTCACAATTAATCAACTTTCTAAAACACTCTAAAACGATTTTTCTACCTGGCCAAATACCTATTTTTAGGCTTTACAGTGACAATTCTTCTTTACAACTTTTACACAAGTTCATAAAAAGAACAAAGTTATAAAAATATAATGAATTTCCAAGTTATTTCTCATTTTTAAGGTGATTCTACCAGTTCCTATGCCACTTTGTATTTGACAGTCATTGTACTGGTGCCTAAATCATAACGTGTATTTCAAACCATCTATGTGTTAAATTAACAGTGAACACAGACAATATGGAGTAAACTCATTTTGATTATTTTAGTAGGATATTGAAAATGTCAGACTTTAGTAGTGATGTCTCATTCCACAACCATGAGCAGGAAAAGCACCTTTTCCTTTCTCACAACATTGAGTAGATCTTTTTGAAAGTGAATTTTTTAATGATTTTTTTTCTTGAGCTTATGTATATATGATTGAGCACAGATCTACAGTCGCGGACTAAGTACTACATCTAGACAATGGAAACATCAGTTAACAAGTTTGTACATAACCAACCTCAACAAGAAATACTGACGGCTGTGCTATAACAGGGATTAACAGCAATAGGGAAAATAGAATGTTGAGCTCTAAACAGTACTGATACCACTAACAATGCAAGCAGTCAAACATCTCTCTCCACGACCTGTACTGAACCTTTGAGAAATGTCACAATGCACATTCAGACTTGGATGTTGTTTAATGTCTATAGTTGTTCAGAAAGAGTTGCTTCTTGCAGATAAAGACAGGAATTGCTGTTTTTGACATGACTGCAATTGATTCATGGCTGCCAGTTTATATTGAAAGTTGGAAAGAGAAATTTATGTGGATAGGGATTCAGGTAAATTACAAATTGTGGATTGGCTGAATTAAAATGAAATGTAGTTACTAGGTCACTTTTTGTTCATTTGTCATCTTACAACAACAAGATTTCAGAGTACCAAGAACTGGTGGATTTGAATTCATGAATTAAGTTTTTGAGTGGTGATTAATGTACTTGTTTTTCAGATAATTTAATGTTGAATGACGCTATGTATGAAGTGCCAGTTATTCACAAACAATTCAGTATCAGTTTGTGACATCACATTTTGAACACAGTGGATATGAACATGAAAATGAATGAAAAATTTGACATTTGCAGCTGTGCCAAAAATAAACAGTTGATGAACTGAATTAGTCAGACCAGAACATTCACAAAACCAATTTTGAAAATGCACTGCAACACTTCTTCCCTGACGTCATTGATGTCTTCAGTTTGACCCGAGGATGTACACTGACCACAAGACTGACCAAGACATCGCTGACACTACACAAATATGTCTTACTGCATACCTGTCACAAGAGACCATACCTCACCACCAGCTGATACACCTTGAGCCATGATCGCTAACAATCTGGCAATGTCTAAAGTATTCAGCATCAAAACAGTAATTAAGTTTCATCTTAAGATATATCCTTCTTGTTGATGCTTATTTTCAACAATGCTTGACCATTGTGTCTCTGGTTTTGCATCATATCTAAAAACACAAATATTTTTTAGTTCGATGAACATGATCATACTTACAAACACTATAAACACTAAAAATCACACTGTGGATAACTGTAAACATGCATAGTTTTTAAAACCATTTCACAAAAATATTAAGATCAGGATGAGATTAAAACATTGTATGGTCATTTCAATGAAAAAAAATGTTACCAAAAGATTTCATTCTTGATGCTCAACAGTCTTTTCAAGAGTGGTCAGTGTGAGACCTGATTATTCAGGATAGCCTTGCTGAGAGCATGGTCTCCCTCCAAGGTAGCCCAACCAAAGCAGCCCTCCATGTCAGTGTACAACAGCAATAGATGTAACAATGATAAATGGTGTCATAATACTCAACAGTACAAATAACATACAAATTACAAAACACCAACAATATCAGGGTGCCATGACAGGATTGAAAATATAAAAATAAATGCTGTAAAATTTCTACTAAGAAATAAACATGAATCCTAGTGGTATATTTCCGTCGACCTACTTTTCTAAGATGTAACCAATATTCGTTGATATTCTGTTTTTCTCATATTTTCTTGTGTAGTCAGTGATGTGTTGATGGAGAGATGATTGGATGAATTTTGTCAAAAAAAATTATCTATGTAAACATGTAGTTATCGCAGAACACGCACCACATACACTTGGGTCTTTTTTCTGACTCTGCCATGACTACTTTGACTATGTAAATACTATGAACAAGTAGATGTAAACATGTAATCTAGTTTAAGTAGAAATATCTTTATTATGACTAAGCCTTTAATTCTGATCTGTGTCTACCATTTAGATATTTGTCTAAATATTCAAGTTTAATACTGTTTGTCTTATTTACACATAATTAATGATTGATCTTTTTTATACATTACAGAAATCTATCAGGAAATACTCAGTATATTGTAAATAAGTTTTCTCAGTCTATGTTAGGGTAATAGTTATTGTACAAAATTGTCCAAATGAGGACCAGGTTCTTGAGAGTTATGACTGATCAGGTTATGTACAATAATCTTTTAATAAATAAATGACGCTATTAGGTCAGATGTTTCATAAATATTCAATGACAAGTATTCACATAAGATTCATCAATCTAAAAATGTTAAAATATTAAATATAAGATTCATTTAATCTACCTTACAATCATTCTAACCGAAATGTTTCATGTATAAAAGATGCTTTTTCTATGCCCGTATACATGTAGACAATAAACTGTTAGTAGAAATTTTACAGTAATATTTATTACTTACACATGCAAAAGAAAAATAGAATTTTGTAATAAAAAGTTACGGTTTAAATACTTATCTATCTGACCATATATTAGTTTTGCTATATCTGGCTACACGGAAACCAACTGCGCATGAAGCAACAATTTTGCATAAGGAAACAATATGGAGGCGAGGAGAGCCAATCAGCAGTGGATACTTCTTCAATCCAAATTTAATATCAAAATCGGTTCAAATATCAAAAAATAATTCAACCAGTTTCAAAAATGAAATGTTGGGGGCCATTTCAACAAGCAATCTGAACAGCTTCTCTCAAATCAAATGGCTTCTTTCGGCAAATCCTATATCTCTGCCAACAGGCACAATATATTTCATTATTAATAATCACATTTGTTTCTGTTCACTTGACATATAATAGCATTAAAATGTTAATAACTTAGCTAATTTTGTAGATGGAATATGTCCTGTGTGAGATATCTTAACATCTTAAAGTTCCATATATCTGGCTTATTTTTTGGGTTTGGGGATGAATTATCATTTATCACAGCTAAAAAGAATCAGAAAATATTTGATATCTACCAAACATTAGTACCCCGAAGTGTTTTGATATTGCATATTCAATCAAATCTACCCACTTAAAGTTTATTTATTTATTTATTTATTTATTTATTTATTTATTTATTTATTTATTTATTTTTGTACTTATATATCTATTAACAAACCGATTGAATACCCTCGCCTTATAAAGATCTTTGATAACCTGCAGACAAATACCCTGATTTTATTTATTTGATTTATTGAATATTTATTATAAAAACTTCATAACTAACATGAGACAAATATTAGAAAATGAACAACACTTAACTTTTTACATTAGTATTTTTTGCATAGGCCCATCATCCTTTGGGTTTATTCTTGTAGTATTGCTACTGCAAAAGACTTAACAATTTCGGTTTGATTTGTAACAATGATGTCTTTCTATTTCTATACTTTTATATTTGGTTAGTATAAAAAGCACCTATTTACATGTTTCCTTGGTTGAATTTTTGTTTTCCGGATTTCCATTATGGGCAAATTAAGCTGGATATATAGGCACATGCTGTATAGATTTGGCATACAATAACATGTAGACTTGGATAATGTGAACAATAGCTACATGAACACAGAGACAGCAGATTGAAACAGAAACTGCATGACTAGTGATATCATTTCCTCTACTGTCAACAATCTGATAAAAAATCAAGGCATCCATTTGCTGCCCTGGTACCAACAATCTCCGATTCTCATTTCACATTTCAGTAAACACCATGCACAATGATTCTTGAGTAATAGAGTCCTCATATGGAGATGTGTCCAACATCAGGTTTGAGTATTTCTGGAGACGTCTGCTGGCAAGTTGAGCAAAAGTATCAACAGGACCATTAAAAAAACTAGAACGAAATGGCCAATCACGCCAAGCACTAACATCATGTAAGTCAGCCTACAGACATAGAAAACACTTGTATGGAAATGTGTAGTTAAAATGGTCACATGTAAGAGTCATCAGTGGAACTGATTTTTGTGCAGGTTGACTTCTGTCACCGTGACCTTGACCTTGACCTGTTTTGGGATGAGCATGAGTGGGTTAATAGAGACAAGCTCTTTGATCCCACAAAAAGGGGGACAACTTGGGAGCAGATGAATGTCAAGATGTCTGATTTCAGTGCAATCTGTCGGAGGTGTATTGATGGTTGTATGAAGAGGTGTTGCGGTCATGCACGACCACTTCAGTTTCTTGGCACATAATCCACATACAGTGCTGCAGGCAGTGATAAAGAATCTCCCAGATGATAATGGGGACCAATCATCTTGGATAGTGATTCAAAATAGATTTTGGTGTCATTTAGCAAAAGACTTTCCTCATTATGTGTCTGCAAGTATTGTCCTTTCCAGAAATGTGAAGATAATGCTATAAAATCACAGTGTTCATCCTTAATGTCCATGTAATGATCTCACCGGACTCCTTTTCCCATGTAATGAGGGATATCCAGGTAGGCAATGCTTTCTGTAAAAGATAATTTGAACAGAACCCTCACGGTAGTTCCACACAAACTTCAGATGTCCTCATGTCAAACTCAAGGTATTTCTCTGTAAGATGAACAAAGTTTATTTTCTTCACTAAACATCCATGGTCCAGACAGCACAAATGGACCTTCTAAGATCCTGAAGCTGGTCTCTGCTTGAAAGAATATCCTGTTGACCTTCACCTCCACCCATAAGCATGTGTATCAAGCACATAGATTTGACAGAGGATTCTCAAGTGTACAACAAGGTCCCACAGATGTAAAAGAAGGACCATAAATGCCTTGAGACTCATCAGTGCCAACACATTTACAAGGTGTTACACACAGATCTCCAGATGTTTTATAAGCACAAGATGTTGCAATATCCTCCACAAGCTCTGCTACATACTGCCAGATGGTCCACAAGCATTATTAGATGTACCCAAGTATTCCACAAGCTTTCCTAGGCACTCCCAGATATTCCACAAGCACGTCTAGCTGTTAAGCATGTTCCACAAGAACCTCCAATGTAATCCACAAGGACCTCCAATTTGTTCCAAAAGGATCTCCAAAATAATCCACAAGGACCTCCAATATCTTCCAAAAAGACCTGGCATGTAATCCACAAGGACCTCCTCCAGTATGTTCCTGTGGTGTTCCTGTAGGTCCCTGAGCTGCTCCCAACTGGCTTGTTATTGCTATGCCCCCCTCGAGCCTGCGGCTATTGATGTTTCACTCAGGTCTCAGGCACGGTGTAAAGTTTCTTTTGAAAAATATTGCACTCTATCCAAGCACTGTTGGGTGTGACTACATGTTGGTGTCCAGGACGGAGTGTTTGGAATGCTCCTCAGTGTCGTAGGCGTTAAGCGTGACGAACCGGTTGTCCTTCAGGTGAGTGATGTTAGCACTGATCGAGATCAGGAAGTGGATCTGAAACAACAAAAGAACTGGTCAGCATTTCATCCAAACACTTGCAGGCAAAGAACTCATGAGCTCAGACCTGCATAATTCTACGGGGAATTTTCTTTTCATGATATTGTCCCCACTGAAATATCTTATCACTCTGTTTATGTGTATCAGTTTACAGTTGAACTATAAATAACAATAACTAATTCCACAGGTAGAAGTACCAATACCGCAGGTTACTAATGATAATGGTGGACTGAAAAATACTGCAGGTAGTTTTACCAATAACACAGGTGGAGTTGCATATACCACAGGTGGAGTTACTTATACCACAGGTGGAGTTCCTTATACCACAGGTGGAGTTACTCATACCACAGGTGGAGTTCTCATACCACAGGTGGAGTTACTCATACCACAGGTGGAATTACTCATACCACAGGTGGAGTTCTCATACCACAGGTGGAGTTACTCATACCACAGGTAGAGTTACCTATATCCCAGCTGGAGCTACTCATACCACAGGTGGAGTTACTCATACCACAGGTGGAGTTCTCATACCACAGGTGGAGTTACTCATACCACAGGTGGAATTACTCATACCACAGGTGGAGTTCTCATACCACAGGTGGAGTTACCTATATCCCAGCTGGAGCTACTCATACCACAGGTGGAGTTACTCATACCACAGGTGGAGTTACTCATACCACAGGTGGAGTTACTCATACCACAGGTGGAATTACTCATACCACAGGTGGAGTTCTCATACCACAGGTGGAGTTACTCATACCACAGGTAGAGTTACCTATATCCCAGCTGGAGCTACTCATACCACAGGTGGAGTTACTCATACCACAGGTGGAGTTCTCAAACCACATGTTGAGTTACGTATACCACAGGTAGAGTTCTCAAACCACATGTTGAGTTACTTTAACCACAGGTGGAATTATGCATAATACACATGGAGTTACTTATACTATACTTATCAACACATCCTACATGTAGGCACTCAGGTAAGTCCCACTGCTATTTATATTTCTTAACAAAACATATTGTCTTTCTAGTATGGTGCAACTCTGATATAAATTATAATTGTATGAAGAGACACATTGCAACAGTAATTCTAAAATGGACCATTTATTGAAAGTAATTACCACTAACATGAATCATCTGTATGATTGCTATACTGTCTACATGCCTATGTCTGTCGCTATTGATTCTTCCACTACTCCAATAAAAGCAGGTCATGCCAGGTGTCTAGCAGAATAATCATATTATCACACATCAGCCAAGTGCTCTTTGAAGTTGTATAAGGTAATTATCCGACTAAATTACCCCGGTATTGGACACTACTGTCAGTGGCTAGTCAAACGAGGGGTAAGAGGGGGATGCTTTGTACACTTACATACTTAAATTTTACAAATATTTCTCTTGGACATACCTAAAATTATACAAAGAAAGAAATGGAAATCTAGATGCTTCAAAAATCCTAAACTCATCAACAGTATGAATTTGGTTTAAGGATAATGTCATAGATTCAAACCTGAAATTAACCATCTTCTTATCTTGGGGATCTCAGTGTCATATGCATTCAATCAAAATCCAAAGTCATGGACCTGCATGACTTCAGGCTATCCCTGTACTGAGACATCTTGATAGAACCTGAAAGACCTAAAATTACCTTAAACCCAAACTTAATCATACAGATGCACAACTGAACGCTTTCATCTTTTGTAAATGACATCCAAGATTCAACTTGGATATACAATTAGCTCCAGAAAGGTGTAATATAAACAGATTAAGTCTGGAAATGGTTGAAGTCAAAGTAATTGGTAATGACAGAAAAGAATCTTTCTTCAATGGACCAGAAGATGCTGGCCCAAACAGAATAAAATCTTTGTAATACTCCCCATAAGACTGACAAACCCTTCCTTGTAACTCTTCAAAATTAAGTTAGGCTACTTAAACATCCTCAGTTGGGGCAGGTGATAGAGAAAACTGGGCCCTTATGCAATGATATCATACAAGTGATAGCCAGATATATTAGGTGTATTATATACATTTAATCAGTCATTTTTCCGCCTCTGGTCAAAGCCAAGACTCTGAAAATATTCTCCACAATGGGCATTTTGTTACACTCTTGCTCTTTTGATCTGAAGTGCAATGAGTATTCATGTCATTCTGAATTGCAAATAAGATAAATCCACTCAATCAATCTCCCTTGTAAATATTTACCCACATTCAATGCAATCTGTCATTAAATAAATGATTGTTCTGCAAGGAATGGTAACCTAGCAATTCCATTATTGTCTTGTAACCATGGTGACACCTACCAAGCTGACGACCACCAGCAGAGCAGAGAAGTAGCAAGCAGAATAACAGACGAGCACATCCTTGGCCTGAAATAGGAAACGGAGAATCAGTTTCTGCAACAATTCACCCCATGCTGACAAATCAATGGAGTTGGAGAATCGGTGACCAGATTGAAAATGCCAAACATAGAACTGTACTTAATCATGTTGCTCAAAGAAAAGGCATTGCATAAATACAGACTCTTGAAGATATGACTGTATGGACATATTACAAATATGAATCTCATTGATATGTTTTCACAAATTCATTATTAATCTCAGCTCCTGAACCAGGAAGTAATTGAGAGGGAGGACTTTGATTTTAATAAAGTTCAATATCAGCTTTTATGTTAGACAAACATGATTGGAGTTGAAACAACAATCAATCTTATTTCGTGGTTTTAATAAGATTTTGTCACTTCACAGAATCTTTCATCTGAATAAATTCCAAGAAGCCCCCATTCAGTATTCATATGAAAGAGCTCATGTTCACTTTCATTGCTGGAATAGTGTAAATGTGTTACCAACTGCTGTAATTATTGAAATCTTAAATTGGTTTATTTTTCTACAACTCTAATTCCAGATCACATGACCTATTGACCGATTTATCTGCCATGGTTTCCACCTGAGCATGTTTTAGAGTCCCCATGGATACCATGCTGTATTTTATACCAGGTTTGTCCACTTCAAGTAAACAAATATCAGTATCCATGCTCCTGGATCATGAGCTGTAGTCCAACGCCCTGATCGAGTTCACAAAACATATACATGTCAGAAGAGAGTGTTGCACAGATGAAATTTAAGACAGAAGAAGAAGTAGTATTAAGAAGTGTTGAAAGACCAAACATCAATTAATCCAGTACTGGCACAATGCCCAAAAATATCTGAAGGTATGCTTATACATAGATGCAAATGATAACACGCACGCGCAAGCACGCGCAAGCACGCACACGCACACACGTCTCATTCTCAAGGGGCGTGGAACTCCTTGTCTAAATGAGCTATCTAATGCAAATGTCAGTCATTTGATATACCCGTTCAGGGCTATAACACTATGGTGTTCAAGATCACTTATCTATTACATGTTCCTTTCCAACGCTATGGCTGGTTGCCAGTTAATTACAAATAAATGCCCCAATCGAGATTACGTTAGGTACCTTGCAGTAAATGTATAATGAAAAACAATGTATGTATTTATGTTTATTGATTATTCCAAGTTGGGGCCAGTGAGCTGGAATGAATTATCCTAATGAATGTTATAGTATTTATGAAAATATTTCGTTTTATCCACGATTGGGGCTGATGAACTTTTCTAAGTGTCCGATAACGAGTGTAAGAAATCCAATGTCGACCAACCTTGGTAGTAAAGACGTTGAGCTCTTCGCCACACATATTTCTCTCCGAGAATCCTGAAAAGAAATTTCAAACATTATCGTAAGCAAAATGTACGTCATGTTAATAGTTTGTATTACACCAGCTCCAGTTTCCATTAAACAGTCTCTGTCTGTGAGTGGAAAACGAAGCAGTTGATAAACTCATCCTCTGCACTCGAAGCAAAGCAAAACAACATATTATATGTCCCGAATTAGCAAGGTCTTCAGCTCGTTCTTCTGCCAGGAACACCAACATCAACATCTGCACATATTTTCTGGACGAAGTAATTATTGAAAATGACGGTTGAAACCAAAAGTACTACCCTCATTGACAACAAACTTCATGGTGTTACACAAGGTATTAGTTGACCAAAAACACCTCAACAAATCGTTTTGAGCCTGTAACAAAAATATTCTCTTTTTAACCAAATGTTAACTGGACAAGCGGAATAAATATAATTACCGCTCCATATTGACTTTGTCACGGATTCTCAATTTAGATTCCAACTCTGGCTGTATTTTTAGACCCCTTTAAAGTCATACAACCCCTCTCAATACAATCTTCGTGGGGCTGAAGTACAATTCACTCGCCAATGAGACTAGGTTATTCAGCTTGTCAATCAAGAAAATACGATGGTCTCTTTCCAGACTTTCTTTCGTATACATTCGCATTCATTTTTCGTGTTCAAAACGCCAGAATTTACAACACAACAGAGGTAAACGAGGGGGTAAAATGTCCTATTTCCATAATTGATCGATGTTAAATGAGATGAAGAGCCGACTGAACGATGCAACGGCGCATGTGATGGCATTGTCGATCATGGCCTCTCTTCCAGTGATCGGTACCCGAGGAAAGATGGAGAGACAGATCGATAGGGCCCCAGTCCTTTTCGTCCCAGTCGTGACTGTACGCAGATCCGACCCACATACCACACAGCCGGGTCGGGGAGCAATCATGGCAATAACAAACAAACGCCATTAGCCCGCGGCGGGAAAACGTTGCTGGTCGCAATCACGGTAATTTAACATTTGCGCCCTCGACGGATGACTTTGGACGTAATCGTTCGACCTCGCAGTTTTGAACAGGCCCTTAAGTGCGACTCCGTTGTTACCGTTAAGGTGACGTTCGCTCTATTTCAGACCTCGCAAGAGGATTATGTTGAGCTGAGGGCTAACGCAAAGACTGCAGTAACAAGCCGCGTCAGGGTCCGTCCAAACTCCAATTATCTGGCCACGGTTGGTTCTAAAGTCATTATTTCTTTGTTGAATCTATTACCGGACTATACATTTTTTTCATCCTCCACACAAGACATCGTTATTGCAGTCTTGACGTTCATTAAGGCATCATGTCGTTGAAAATCATCCCAAAGTCTTGAGTGGCATGTTTTCTAAACTGGTGTTAAGAGGGGATTCCTTTGCCATCGGGGTTTACTCGGTCATCGGAGACTTAGAGCTATATTCGGCTGTGGAAGACTGAAGACAGATCAGTGTCACCTCGTTGTTCACAGAGCTTGGGGGTGTGTGAGTGAGTTTAGTTTTACGCCGCTTTTAGCAATATTCCAGCAATATCACGGCGGGGACACCAGAAAATGGGCTCCGAGCTTGTGAAGGTAGCTAGGAATGTGTCGCCCTGAAAGACGAGAACGTTACTGACATTCTAAGTATCAAGGCCACGTCCCGAAACCACTCCTATGTGCTAAAACATCTTTGGTTCTGTTGTTATAAACGGCATTGTAGATCTGACTAATCATTAAAATGAAATTCTACTCATAACTCCACATCAGTATACGCGGATGTGCACATCTAAACGATTCCAGTACACCTCTGCCTATACACCTTGTGTATCATATTCCCCTGAACTGTCCACCTTCTTCTGTTTCCATTTCTAATAATTGCTTGAGACTTACCTAGTTATTTTAAAGATCTTTGGAGAGGGGTTTTATAAGCTGTAAGAACTTTTTTCCCGATCGTTTTCACTTTGTGCATAAAATACGTTTAAGCTAAAGGAATGCTTCCGGTGACATATTCCATGCCTGTGGTGATCGCGCAGGTCATAAGGAGTGGGCGAGTTCAGTATTCCTGCTATATAGAGAAGATTTGTAAGTAATCCAGTCTGGACCTAACAGTCCAGTGATCAACATCATGAACATCAATCTACGTAAGCGCGATACAACGGCATGCGTCAACAACTCAGTAAGCCTGGCACCTGACTGCGTTAGTCGCCTCCTATGACAAGCATGGGCCGTTCAAACCGGATCTTCACGGGCTGGTCTTAAGTAGGTCATGCTTGTCGTAAGAGGCGGGTTGAACGTAACTACTTAGATCAATGCTCCTGATGTCAATCACGGGACTGTTTGGTGTATACCTGATTATTTACAAGCCGCCGTCAAATAGCTGTTACACTACAGAGTACGGATTTAAAGAAAACACAATCAAGATGACGTTTGGATATGTCTAGGGCCATGAAAAAAATGCCCAGCCAAAACAAATGTCACTGGGTAGAAATTGTGAAATATTTCAGTGTTTGGAAACAGGGTCTTCTTTTAAGAATCTAGGGTATAACCACGTTGCAAAGACCAGGCCACAAGACTTTGGAATAACGACAATGGTTATTAACCAACGTTCCAGTTACTATTCCACCAGAGACTGGGTTACAATTCTTACCAAACATAAAAACTGTGTGATTCCAATAAAACGAGGAGAAAATCAATTAACATCTATGGGTTGGAGTAAATGGCGGTGGGAGCATTTTATCGACCCTATTCAGAGATAGATTTGGAGGAACAGTAACGACCGTGGGAAGAAGCGGCATGTTTCCTTGTCAGCGTTTTCTATCGAGGTCTTGGTATGAAGACAAGTTTGAGGATTCAAATCACCGAGACTATTAATCAAAGCGATCTCGCAGCGATGCCACCTACTGCGACGCAATTTATGTGATTTTCCCATTTCCACGGAGGTATAATATCCTCTGTTCTAAATGGAATCCCATATGAGTTCATGCTACGACCTGGTCCTAAGTCTTGTCTCTGTTTTAGTAGCGCTCCCCGAGCTTGTTTATAGGTTAATGAGAAGCTGACGTGGACTGGAGGATACAGCATCCGACGGAGAGATGAAGGTCGCTGGTTCGATCCTCATCCTGTCATACCAAATAACGTTAAAATGGTTCTTATTACTTTGGGCGTTCGACATAAAATGGATAGAACGCAGATTGTTCAGCTTGGATTCATAATGTTGTGAAATATTTAGCGGACTATCCGTATTTAACTGGGGCATGATGAGTTCTTAAATTGGCAAGCACTATTTCAGCCGGCACATGCACGTGCATCTATCATGGCCACGCGCATCTCTGTAACGAAATAACCTTAAATGTGGCGTTGAAGCCCAGCAACAACATATAACATACACATAAAGGTGTCTGAAACAGATACCAGCCAAGTTGGGATTCGGCAGACATGGCATCACTCGCTTTGTTTTACGCACAGTGTTTGATTGAGTGAGTGTGTGAGAGAGTATGTGTTTCACGCCACTTTTTAGCAATATCAGGACGGGGGACACGATAAATGGGCTTCACACACTATACGCATGAGCGGAATTTGGCGTGACGAGCGAACGCTTGAACCAATAGGCTATCCCTGCTCCCCGCGCACAGTGTGTACAATCCGGGAAAACAAACTCTCGAGAGTAACATCACATTTTTATCAACAGGCTGGGCAGTTACCGATTTTACCGAGCAGTGGCAAGTGTTGCTAACCGAACAAAACCAAAGTCACGCGAGAGGTGACATCACTTCCGGTTGAATTCAGCGCGACAGGGTTTCCCTTGTGGATGTTGAAGACTGATTGGTCTATCCAGTAGTATTTTTTCCGTCAGTATATCGCAATTAGAGTGATGAATCTAGTCCCATGTGAGACTACTACCGTTACAGTGAAAGGCACCGACGACTAGGCGTCACTACCGGTTGTGTCTTAGGTAACAGACACGTCCTCATGGGATTCCAGAAATGATGATCTGGTACCAGTGTTCAATTCAATTTTTTGACACGGTGAGCTGAAATCAAGGTCTGAACTCTGAGCAGACGCAGACGGCTTTGCACACGTCACATCAGTGTCCCTACTCAAATAAAGGCCGTCAGGGAAACAATGCTTCTTTCAAGTAACTTTAGACGACTGGCTAAAGGTTAGCTAGATAACAGACCAATGCAAAGAATAGAATGGTTGATTTCAACATGCGAATAAAACTACACCAAAGTCCCAAACTAACCAGTTACCTGTCACTGCTCGACCACGTGCGATTTCAGTTTCGACTGAACTTACATATCATGTTAAAAAACTGTCACCATGTTTCTATGGTTGCTAGGACATCTTGTAGAAAGAATTGCTATGGACGTAACCAAGGGCCAAGACTGACAAAAGAGACCCATCTCTCTTCGTGTTATGGAGACATGAAAGACCTATATTGTGTTCCAGGAGAGGTATTCCTAGTGTCCCCAAGAACTCCATTCCCCACACAGGCACTTGGATCAGCTCATAGACGTGAACACGTTTTAATTTATATCACAAGGTTCGAGAGTGTGCACATCGCAAGATGGCGGATGTAAGGCACACAAAATGAATTTCGCAGATTCTTTGACTTCATGATGCATATTACTGATATAATGATTAAGCTCACTGCATTTACACGGTCTCCCTCTGTTGAAATATACTCTCGGGACCAAAGCATCAGTCAACGGTAAATGTCATGTTTTTCAGTTTGTGGTTTGAGAGTAAGTGGACATCACAAGGCGAAGGTCACACACAAAGTGCACTTTTTATTCCCTGAATTCAAAACTAATTTGTAATGCGGAAGATGGTGTCATTTTTTCACTTTAAGGGGTCCCTGAAACTGCATTTCGATTAAGGGCGTTCTATTGAACACCTGATACAGCTGTCGTTCAGGAAAACAGGGACCGAGGTCTTCGCTACTAAGCGGATATGAGGTGAAAAGGAAAATGGCTAAAACAACAGCTAAATGTAGTAACGCACCTTGAGATGCCTTGACTAAATCATATATTTTACCGATTAAATTAAATTTAAACAGAGGGTTTCGGTTTTATTTTTTGTCCGTACTTCAAAAATAACGTTATTTCGAATGACTCACGGAGAAGGGTTTACGGTTACAGAACATGTTTTGCGACAGAAGTTAAAAAAACACACCAAGAAATATTCCAATTTGGTTTCCATCTGGCGATGGAACGTCCAAGAACACACCCTCGTGTGTAAGTGTAAGACAGGAGATGAGTCATCAACAGGGTTGGTGTGTGACTGTTCAAATTGTGGATTTTCGTTCAACGCCGTTCGAATTGTAAGTCTGTGATATATACTCAAAACAAGCTTAAGAAAACTTTTCGTTTTATACATGAGTGGAAGCATGAAGAGATTACAAAGTTCACCACTTTGATGAAACCCATAAGCAAACCACGATATTCGTTTGGGCGAATTAGGGATTCGAACCATGACCAAATATTTCTGGTCAGCTCAGTAATTCATGCAGAGCCAATTGCTGTTCCTGAGACGTCTGTAAATAAATGCGACAGAGCCTGTCCATATTCCAAAGAAACGATCAAATAAGATTAAGTTTCGATTCTATATAACATGTGTCTAAAAATCACAAACAGTGACTACACCAGATGTTCGATAAAACTTTCAAATAACATTCCAGAGTCATTCCAAACAAGTGCCTATTTGTCGATGTAAATGCCATTCCTTGTCAATGAACCCAAAATGAATTGAGGGTTTTCATAACTCATTCCGCACTAACAGTTTGGTAATCAGCCGTGAAGAATCGCTGGCGGCAGAAGTCAGAAATCCACAATGCTATCAAGTCACAGGCACAACATCACCGAAATCTTCAACACTACATGTACGGTAAGGTAGTCGTTGTCATGCTAAGGTCCTGAAGATGATGTGGCTGATGTCACTGATGGTGCTGAAGGAAGACCAGGTGAGATGTTTGTTTGTTTCTTGTTTAACGCCACACTCCGCAATAATCAAGCCGAATGGCGGCCGTCTGTAAATAATCGAGTCAGGACTTCCAGGTTTGACTGAAGCGGTAATATCTTTGCAACTACACAACGGCAAGTTGATCCTGGCAATTACCACAGTGTAACCAGCTTACCAACTCTTGCAATCAAGGATATAAACTTAGAGCCACTGTGACTATTACATTTCAATAGATTAAATAGCTACGGTAGCTCATAACTCGCCATCAACACCAGGGCGAACAGATGTGCGTGCGTGCGTGGTTAGACCATAACTCGCCATCAAGACCAGGGCGAACAGATGTGCGTGCGTACGTGGTTAGACCATAACTCGCCATCATGACCAGGGCGAACAGATGTGCGTGCGTGCGTGGTTAGACCATAACTCTCCATCAACACCAGGGCGAACAGATGTGCGTGCGTGCGTGGTTAGACCATAACTCGCCATCAAGACCAGGGCGAACAGATGTGCGTGCGTGCGTGCGTGCGTGCGTGTTGGGGGGTGGGGGTGTCTTCCGTGAGACGTGGGAACTGATCTTTAGGTACTGATCCACCATAACATGAGTAAGCGTAATATACTGGATGTGGTGGCGACATCTTCATAACCTACTATGTCCGGACATTCGAGTGTCTACCATTTAAAATGAAACTCGACTCGTCCACGGGAGAGAATAATCAGTCTCGATTTTCCGTTGGAACAAATTTCACGGGACACAAAGGTCAGTATTACATTGTATGGAGCAATGAAAAACAGCGATGACACCAGACGTCCTCAGTAAACATGTCCTTCTTCACACTCTCTTCACATAACACCCGAAATATGTTGGTTGTGTCGTCAAGGAAACGCTTTCACACCACTTCTATCAGCACTTATTCCAGAATTCTTCAAGAAGCTACCTGCTACCAATCTGAAGTGGCTAAAGTAAACATATCGCGTTGCCTTAGCATTTCTACCACATCAGAAACAGACCCGGCACTATACAGCAACACGATTGCGATAATATACATGCCCC
This sequence comes from Haliotis asinina, assembly GCF_037392515.1. Classification (NCBI taxonomy): domain Eukaryota; kingdom Metazoa; phylum Mollusca; class Gastropoda; order Lepetellida; family Haliotidae; genus Haliotis; species Haliotis asinina. The sequence goes on from NC_090281.1 coordinate 49,053,878, forward strand.
GAGTACTTGAGTATTCCAGGGAGTCGGCCAGTCTCTGAGATGGAATTCCCTTCATTTGTAATTCAGTGTGCACCAAAGTATTGCACTGCCTAACCATTACAAGTAGTTTAACAGTGATGCTAATCCTACCACTGGGACAATGCATATCACTGTTTAGAAATTCGTCTGAGCCGAGAGGAAAATACAATGCAGGCAATTACCATCTAAGCTGAATTTCAATACCTGAGGAATAGAAATCCAAATCCAGACGATGGCACATACAGAATTTCAGTCCTTACTGCGAAAATAGGATATCGATTTAGTTTCATATATTCTTTAATCTTAGGCTTTCTTGTGTTCCTGGGGGTCCTCTTTGTTTCCGATGGTCTCTGATAAAAAGACTCATGTATTCCCATTGACTGAAATCCTGTGATAAAAGACGCATCTCTTCCCACTGGCTGGAATCCTATGATAAAAGATGCATCTCTTCCCATTGACTGAAATCGTCCAATAAAATACACTGGTTCAGGGCTACCTATAAACTGCGTAGGAAACACGAACCTAAAAAATATTAATTACATATTAAACCTTAACCGTGGCACATGATGTTATTGGCCCTAGATAGATTGTAGAGTTGTGTCCCTTTGCTATGCTGAACCTGCTAATGTATCCGCAGAATCAGGTTATGGTCGCGACAGTACTCGTGGGTTTCAGTAAGGTGGTGACGTCTGTCACTACACTCCCAACAGTAAACGTTCATCTAACCACCACACTGGACTAACCCAGTGGTTAAACAGTTCGCTCGCCACGCCGAACACTATGGTTTGATTCCCCACATTGGTTGTGTGAAGTCTACTTCTGGTGTCCCCTGTTTTGATATTGCTGGAATATTGTCAATAGCGGCGAAAAAACATATTCACCCTGTCCTACAGGTCCGATATTGGGACTGGGCTTTATAGTTTCAATTGTTCACGTGGCTATTACATCCTGGAAGCATTATTGTAAATGTAATAAACATATTTTGCCTTAACAGCTATGCCTTCCATATATAAATGTGAAGGTCACAAAGGCCAGATAATGCTCAAGCACAGATGTCCGCTAGTAAAATGTGGATTGGATAGTCACACAGTGTCAACATGGTGATTGGGTGGTCACAGAGTGTGAACATGGTGATTAGGTGGTCACAGAGTGTCAACGGGGTGATTGGATATTCAGTGTCAACATGGTGAATGGGTGGTCATGAAGGCACGTTTTATTGCTCATGCTGTCAGCTCCTGGTTTGCCTTGTTCTAGTCTTAAACAGGCCATGCGGTGAAAGCTGAAATATTGCTGTCTTCGGAGAGAAACATGTTTCACCTCCACCAACTGATCCCAAGCCAGTTTCTAATTTGATTATAAGAACGAAGACACATCGTCTTTCCTCGAGTAGATCTGTAGGACATGTTGGTTCTAGGTGTCTCTCAAGGAGCTTAATTACCCAAGGATGGACATAATCAGCCTTGCACTGCGTAGTTCGGAAACTCGCTGGGCCCAGACGACTAACAGAGAGCACTTGCCAAGATTCTCTGACTGGAGTTTAAGGTCATCCAATGAATCACTTGTACATATCGGCATTTAGTTTGATGGCTGCAATCCATCAATGAAGTTCTAGTTTCAAAACACCGCGTTTCATTATCAGATTGATGAGGTTTCGGCAGAGAGTGGTAATCACTATCATACAACAGACGGATAGGTAACACTTGATGGCAAGTTTATTTTGGCTTACACCAGATTCATTTACCACGGGGGAATATAAAGAGTTACAACAAAATGTTTATGTAACGATGAGGTTGAAGAACGTACTCCTGAGAATCAGAGCTGACAATAAACGCTGTAATCTCTGGAAGCGTAGACATTAACCATGTACATGTTCTCGGCCATGTAATTGCTGACCTCGACATTGATTTTTAGAGGGTGTATCAAACTAGACTGCAGATATCATCCTTATGCCAAAGGGGTATGATTTCACTCTCAGTCAACGACCCCCATATAAGCCTTTTCTAAAGAGTCGTTTCATATAAAAGCAATGAATCAACCAAAAATAGAGTGACAATAAAATACCCGTATAACCCAAAGGAATCACTAGTATCAGTTCCTTACACCCGAAGTTCCTTGTACGTATTTCGACAAAAATTCACTGGAAGTTGGACCAAAATTCCGTTCGTAATATCCGTAGTTTCATTATGTGCGTGTTCCTGATAAGCGTGGTTTACTGTACTTGATACAAAGGTTCAATATGACTACGATAGCCAAGAGCAGAGGACCTGCGTGTATTTCAATCATACTGAAACAAGACGCCCCCGCTTCAGGTTCTTTTCAACGTAAAGTGCACAAAAAGCGGACATTTGTGTAAATCCGACCATTATGCACAGAGGAATACTTCGCAGCATCGGGGCGCCACCACCTTCAGCATCCGCTGCCATTACGCATCTGCTAGCTGTTACAGCAATTCTGAACGTCATGGAAAGGAGTCAGCGCCTTGTTACGTGATAATTAACTCTGTCATTGTCAACTGCGACACCGTTCCCTTTCTGGAATATGTCAGTGTCTCATACGGCCATGTCGTCTGCCGTCAATAATATCCTCCACTGCAAAAACATATTTTCCTTCGACGGACAGTAATTCACAGAAAATAACATACACATGCTATCTATTCCTCAAATGTGATGGATGCTTCGAAATGACATGTTTTCCCGCTTTGGTGATTGACGTTGTGACGTCGGCTCGGGACAAAATGCTCGTCATGCATGCATTGTGGTATGTTCGGCCAATACCTTTCCCTAATGCAAAGTCTGATTTTCACCCAGACTCTGGTGACCTTAAGTCTCGCGTTCATTCAGACATACCAACTGAGCTGAACTTTTGAATATGGTGCATATTAATTTTGCAGATGTCCCATTAATGCAGGCAAAACTTGTGTCATCTGCTCCGAAATTTCTTCACGTTGGCATGTCATCAATGTCGTCTGTGTCGAATTATCTTCACGAATGCATTTTCTCAATGTCGTCTGCTCCTAGCTATCTTCATGTATGCATGCTCTCGATGTCGTCTGTTCTTTCTCATCTGATAACAACCGGGGGCTTGCCATAAATCTGCAGTGGGCAGCCTAGTGGTTAGAGCGTTCAGTCGCTCGCCATGTCGGGTTCGATTCCTCCTCCACCATACCAGCTATGTGTGGTTGATTATTGATGCTCATGGACAACTGGCATAATCTGATACGTACGATATTCATAGCCAAAACAAGACAGTAATTAACTGTGACCTGCAAATGAAGAATAACAAATACGGCTTGCTTCGCGCAGAATCTATAAGTAAACAAAGATCCTTTCAGTATGGAAATATCGGATAAAAGCAGGGTCTATTCCGAGTCGGTCGGTCAAAGACATGACATTGCGATCTGATCCTTGAAGGGAACTCCGCTTAACCAAGTTCCAAGGGAGAAAATGTGGATTAACACCGATGATGTTTCAGCAAAACAGGCAGTACATGTTGGTAATATCTAACTGAAGCATAAGCCAGGAGCCACAGTGCTGCCAGCCGTCCAACCTGGCACAGGCAGAGGATATAAACGGGCAGGATTTTCCAGCTTTGGGGAATAAGAGTGGCCGAAAATATGCAGAACCTATGCTGGATCGAACCTACGTTTTCCCGGACATAAGTGAACGGTCAAACCACAGGGTCACCTTACTACCAGTTACAGTTCTCAGCAGTTTGAACAGCGTTTACTGGACAGGACAACACTGTATGTACTGTGTACAGTAGCTGAGTGATCAATGCTTTTCCAGGACGTGTTAATCTTTAAGGTCTTAGAACTGAGCTGAGTGATCCGTGCTTTTCTAGGACGTGTTAATCTTTAAGGTCTTAGAATTGGTGCATGTTCTAAAGAAGGATGTGCAAGTGCGCTTTATCCACCGTCCACACTACATCGTTCCATGTTGTTCATGAATTATGTGCGAACAGAAAATGAGCTTCCCATTTACCCATCAAGAGTTCACGTTTGGCATTTGTTGTAAAAGGCTTTTCCCATGCGAAACAAGCGGTATCATCAACCTTTTTATTCAGTTGAGTGTAATGGTTTAGTCTGGTACTGTGCAAAGCTCCCACTCTTTCATTTTTGCTGGCAGTTTCGGGGCATACCTCTTAAAAGGTCACATATTAAGACCGCGGGCGCTTTCTGTTCGTCATTGTGATCTACTGCGTCAGATTACCACTTAACACAAGAAAAGGAATTTCAGTTTTGAAGCCATCCCAAACTGAGTGCCTCCAACTGTTATTGATACCGAGTCAGGGACTCAACATATATGTGTGTCAGGTCAATATGCAAACATGATTAATCCTTATCGATCTTTTTTCCCGCCTTGGAAGCAAGTCGTGAATATGGCTTCCTCTCCTTGTGATGTAAGTGCTGCATACGGAAAGCACTCCACAGTTGTCTTCTGCTAACATGCCAAGCTGCACATGTGCAGGGAATGCAGAGCACGTACCATCCTGCATGTAGTGCTACACGAGCTTACGTGGTGTCGTCTGGCAGCTTAACCGATCAACAAGTAGTAGAATTTATGGGTGAAAACAAAGACAGCTTTTAGTCGTGGAATAGAGCACACTGATAAGGCAGAGTCAGCCTTTGCGGGAAAATAGGATCAACTTTATTTGGCACTCAGCAAGTTTTGGATTGCTCTGTCGCAGAAATGTATGCCAAAGGAAAGGGACGTTGTATCGAGGCTCTCCATCTTGGTCACCTGATACAACCACTTTTAAAAACAGGCAGCTGGTTAGGAGGAAAACGCCCTTCGTGAGGTGTTGACAATGAAACTCAAGACACGTTCACGTTCTACATTGAGCACGTCCACAAACTGAAATATGTTCCAGAATATATAGCCCCGAATGGTAACATTCTAAAACTGGATTTTCAGTTACGTGGAAAACAAGCCGACTCCACCCATAGTCTGGCTGCAGCTCAGTTTGTCAATACTACAATTACCAAGTCTAATTTTGTCCTGTTGCCAATATAACTTGAGCGACATCAATAATATGACGAATTACGCGTCAATAACTGTCTAGGTCTTCGGCATCGTGCTGGTGAAACATATCGCCACACACAAACATAGGCATTGAACTTTCCAATACGTCCATTTGTTTCCATTTTGGTAAGCTCGACAAAACGATCTTCCAATCGCAGCATGTTCATGAGTCGATTATTTTATTTGCTTGTGGGTTATTGTCAGGTTCTAAACTTGGCTCAACGACCCTGTGCCCGTATCTATTCTGGATGTGTAATTGCTGGCACATGTGATACTGTCATCCAAGACATGTCAATTCGCTGTCCAGAATATTTTCCCCAATGCTTGAGAGAAACTGACCACAGATTTGTGATTTCCTATCGTCCGAGGAGAATCCCTAGTTATCAACCAAAACTTCCTTCCACAAAAATATCGCCCGTATGAGATCACACTATGTCCCCTGAAAAATCACGGCAGTAAAGACAGCAATAAATGCTCTCGAGATTATTGTGACCTCATCGACTACCATGACGTCAAACGCACATGACGTCACTATAATCTCTACTACTCTGTTGATTACACGGGTGCCGTTGAGCAAAGCAATCTTAACGCTAAGGAGACCGTAATCCCATAACGTGACTTTAATATAGACTTGCGATAGTCTTAGCGCTATGGTTGTTTTGTACAATGGCACCCTGTTCTTAGAACTCAAGACACTGCTTACAAGTTTCAACAAACTGAAAATGTCGAAGCAAGATCCCGGATGCTAATTCCAAGGTCAAAGAGATGTAGATTCCTTGACTAAAGTTACAATATCCTCTGTCAGCTTGGATAGCTATAACTCGCCTTGACACACATGACCTCGGAACTCTCTCGGGTAAAATTCTCCATCAGTACGCTTGAACCCTACGTAAACCTGACGTTGGTCGTAGAATGGTTTTACCATACACTCATGATTAAGTTCAATGAAAGGGGAACCTGTTAAAGACGTTCGATGATTTGCACTAAGCGTTTAGGAGAGGGGGATTAACAGCACCTGTTAAGGGGAAGATATTCTATCCCATGTCGGGATCAAATAGCAAGTATAATTCCCCAAATTGGAATTGAAATCTGAAGTTCATCTTAATAAAGTTTAACTTATTATGGCTTTGCTGAGGAAACGGATACATTTTATAGGGTCAATGAAAAGGATGGGATCTTAATGCTTAGTTTTATTATTGCACTGTTAAAATTTCCCAGAATTTAAAAAAAAATACAAATTTATAAACCATTCTACTAAAATGATATTTCCCCAGTTTGCTTGTCAGGGGTATTAGTTTAATTTCAGTTGAAAATTTTCTTTATTATTGCAATGTTAATTCCTCGCACTTTAGGAAACCATAAACTTATACAACATCCTTGTTTGGAAGAAGATATTTTCTCGCCAATTTGCCTGTCAGCGGTATTATTTGAATCTCAGTTGAAGAAAGTCTTTATTATTGCACCGTTAAAATTCCTCATCATTTAAAAAACCATCCTACCTTTCAAATTGGTAAATTTTTACCAAGTTGCCTATCTGGGGTATTAGGAGAATTTCAGTTGAAATTAGTCTTTCTTAATGTACGTAAATAATACGTGAGTGTCTTACCGTAGTTCTTGAGATCTATGCAGTTGACGCCCATGTGTCCAGTGAGGATGAACATCAGGCCCAGCAGCACCAGCGGAACGGTCAGTAGAGCCAGGGCCAGAATCCACACCAGGGTCAAGAAGTACACGAACATCAGAAGCTGGGGGTAGAGAACAGACGGTCAGGGAGGGGATGAGAAAATGGCCTGGGCTGTATATCGGATAACGTTAGACACTGGACATGTGATGATGTGTCTGGGATGTATAATGGACGGCTGCCTCAGGCAGGGAACAGGTGATGGTGTGTCTGGGATGTATAATGGCGGACAACCTCAAATAGGGAACAGGTGATGGTGTGTCTGGGATGTATAATGACGGATAACCTCATAATGTACAATGGAGGATAACCTCAGACAGGGAACAGGTGATGGTGTATCTGGGATGTATCATGACGGATAAACTTACAATGTATAATGGAGGACAACCTCAGACAGGGAACAGGTGATAGTGTGTCTGGGATGTATAATGGAAGACAACCTCAGACGGGGAACAGGTGACGGTGTGTCTGAGATGTATAATGGCAGACAGCCTCAGACAAGGAACAGGTGACGGTGTGTCTGAGATGTATAACGGCGGACAACCTCAGACAGGGAACAGGTGACGGTGTGTCTGAGATGTATAATGGAAGACAACCTCAGACAGGGAGCAGGTGAAGGTGTGTGTGGGATGTACAATGGAAGACAACCTCAGACAGCGAACAGGTGACGGTGTGTCTGGGATGTATAATGGAAGACAACCTCAGACGGGGAGCAGGTGACGGTGTGTCTGAGATGTATAATGGAAGACAACCTCAGACAGGGAGCAGGTGAAGGTGTGTGTGGGATGTACAATGGAAGACAACCTCAGACGGGGAACAGGTGACGGTGTGTCTGAGATGTATAACGGCGGACAACCTCAGACGGGGAACAGGTGACGGTGTGTCTGAGATGTATAATGGAAGACAACCTCAGACAGGGAGCAGGTGAAGGTGTGTGTGGGATGTACAATGGAAGACAACCTCAGACAGCGAACAGGTGACAGTGTGGCTGGGATGTATAATGTAAGACAACCTCAGACAAAAAACAGGTGAAGGTGTGTCTGAGATGTATAATGGAAGACAACCTCAGACAGGGAACAGGTGACGGTGTGTCTGGGATGTATAATGGAAGACAACCTCAGACGGGGAACAGGTGACGGTGTGTCTGAGATGTATAATGGCAGACAGCCTCAGACAAGGAACAGGTGACGGTGTGTCTGAGATGTATAACGGCGGACAACCTCAGACAGGGAACAGGTGACGGTGTGTCTGAGATGTATAATGGAAGACAACTTCAGACAGGGAACAGGTGATGGTGTGTCTGGGATGTATAATGGAAGACAACCTAAGACACAAAACAGGTGACGGTGTGTCTGAGATGTATAATGGAAGACAACCTCGGACAGGGAACAGGTGATGGTGTGTCTGGGATGTATAATGGAAGACAACCTCGGACAGGGAACAGGTGATGGTGTGTCTGGGATGTATAATGGAAGACAACCTAAGACAAAAAAAACAGGTGACGGTGTGTGTGGGATGTATAATGGAAGACAATCTCAGACAGGGAACAGGTGATGGTGTGTCTGGGATGTATAATGGAAGACAACCTCAGACAGGGAACAGGTGATGGTGTGTCTGGGATGTATAATGGAAGACAATCTCAGACAGGGAACAGGTGATGGTGTGTGTGGGATGTATAATGGAAGACAACCTAAGACAAAAAAAACAGGTGACGGTGTGTCTGGGATGTATAATGGAAGACAATCTCAGACAGGGAACAGGTGACGGTGTGTCTGGGATGTATAATGGAAGACAACCTCAGACAGGGAACAGGTGACGGTGTGTCTGGGATGTATAATGGAAGACAACCTCAGACAGGGAACAGGTGATGGTGTGTCTGGGATGTATAATGGAAGACAATCTCAGACGGGGAACAGGTGATGGTGTGTCTGGGATGTATAATGGAAGACAACCTAAGACAAAAAAAACAGGTGACGGTGTGTGTGGGATGTATAATGGAAGACAATCTCAGACAGGGAACAGGTGACGGTGTGTCTGGGATGTATAATGGAAGACAACCTCAGACAGGGAACAGGTGACGGTGTGTGTGGGATGTATAATGGAAGACAATCTCAGACAGGGAACAGGTGACGGTGTGTCTGGGATGTATAATGGAAGACAACCTCAGACAGGGAACAGGTGACGGTGTGTGTGGGATGTATAATGGAAGACAACCTCAGACAGGGAACAGGTGACGGTGTGTGTGGGATGTATAATGGAAGACAACCTCAGACAGGGAACAGGTGATGGTGTGTCTGGGATGTATAATGGAAGACAATCTCAGACAGGGAACAGGTGATGGTGTGTCTGGGATGTATAATGGAAGACAACCTAAGACAAAAAAAACAGGTGACGGTGTGTCTGGGATGTATAATGGAAGACAATCTCAGACAGGGAACAGGTGACGGTGTGTCTGGGATGTATAATGGAAGACAATCTCAGACAGGGAACAGGTGACGGTGTGTCTGGGATGTATAATGGAAGACAATCTCAGACAGGGAACAGGTGACGGTGTGTCTGGGATGTATAATGGAAGACAATCTCAGACAGGGAACAGGTGACGGTGTGTCTGGGATGTATAATGGAAGACAATCTCAGACAGGGAACAGGTGACGGTGTGTCTGGGATGTATAATGGAAGACAATCTCAGACAGGGAACAGGTGACGGTGTGTCTGGGATGTATAATGGAAGACAATCTCAGACAGGGAACAGGTGACGGTGTGTCTGGGATGTATAATGGAAGACAATCTCAGACAGGGAACAGGTGACGGTGTGTCTGGGATGTATAATGGAAGACAATCTCAGACAGGGAACAGGTGACGGTGTGTCTGGGATGTATAATGGAAGACAATCTCAGACAGGGAACAGGTGACGGTGTGTCTGGGATGTATAATGGAAGACAATCTCAGACAGGGAACAGGTGACGGTGTGTCTGGGATGTATAATGGAAGACAATCTCAGACAGGGAACAGGTGACGGTGTGTCTGGGATGTATAATGGAAGACAATCTCAGACAGGGAACAGGTGACGGTGTGTCTGGGATGTATAATGGAAGACAACCTCAGACAGGGAACAGGTGATGGTGTGTCTGGGATGTATAATGGAAGACAACCTCAGACAAAGAACAAGTGGTGCTGTGTCCAGGGTCAGGGCTGTATGAAGGGCAGAACGAGGGTCATGATGCCCCAACAGTGTGTCTAGTACTGGTGAAAACAACACTTGTAGAGTTGAGTTGAGTTGGGTTGGGTTTTACGTCAGTTGGTTGTGGAACGCTAGGGACAAAACAAAGTAAGGGTTGGTGGCTCTGAAGGTCATTGATCTCCGTTAAAGTGAAGGTGCATAGTACGAGAAGAGAACATAATTAACCCAATGTCTGAGACAGGAGGTCAGGGTTTGTTCTGAGGGGGCACGTCTCGATATTACTACGTGGGTAGATTAATTCCAGGGTTCGTTCTGATGGGGCACGTCCCTACATTACTGCGTGGGTAGATTAATACCAGTAGTGGAGGACGGTACATGAAAAGGGAGGGTTGAAGTGATCTCAGGAGAATGTGTGCATGGAAAGATAGGAAATGCCAATGTCATGTAAGAATGAACAGATCGGAAACAGCCACATCATGTAAGTCTGGATGTAATAGACATTAGAGGAAATATATAGGCAACACTGTCTACGTGTGTGCAGAGTGATGCCCTAATGACGACTAGGGAAATGAATAGGTCATTGTTCGTGGCACGAATCACTAGGCGTTCGGACTGAATCGACATAGCGTATCTACATTACCTTTAAAATCTACGTTCTCACTCAATCACTCGTCGTACAAACAGTAGTGAGTGTGTGAGTGAGTGGGTGAGTTTAAGTCACTTTTAGCAATATCACGACGGGGAAACCCAGAAATGGGCTTCACACATTGTATCCATTCCTAATCTATCATCAGGGGACCAACTGTAAACCGTACAAAGGTGCTCACTTCAAGGACAAACGAGAGGTGCATGTCTGGTTTACTCCCTGGACATGTTTTACATGTTTAATATCCCATCTGGTGAAATATGGACACAATGAAATTAGTCACAAAGTTGCGCCCCTTGGACGTGACAGAAATCTATGATGGGAGGTTCGAATCCCGATTCATGATGATGTTTCTGGGTTGTCAGCACCGTGCTGTGGTTTAGCTCCCACAACCAAACACGTCATGTGTGATAAAATTAGAATTCTTTACAAAGTGACGTTAAAGTCGGTAACTTACCATAAACTACGGATTTAACGAACTCTCAGGGACCACCCATTCTACTTGGGTATAACCGTTGTCTACAGTTGGTAATGTCACCTTGAACAGTATTCAGTTATATTTCGACATAAATGTACATACACATATACACACATGGGTGAGTTGCAGGGGTCACAAACACTGATTCGTTATATCCGCAAGTTCGTTACAATCGTGTTCGCTATATCAGTCAGTTCGTTACAAGCGTGTTCATTATAAACGTTGTCTACTGCAATATATTCATCTTGACATCAATATCCCAGTGATTCGCAGTGAGACCACACGGAAACCCGACTGAAAAAAAAACAGACTTAAAAACACCCTGCCTGGCAATCCGATGTGTATTGATGTGTATTCCTACTAATACAAGCGCCGATTCAAGACCATGCTTTCTATCTGCTGGATGGAAGTCAAATTCTGTTTTATTCATATTACCCAATCGCGTGTCAGGATCAGCATACGTTTCACTGCATAACCGGTCTGGAATATCATGCATATTTGTCTAGTTTAATTTCTTATGAAAAGTTCCCAATTAACCCAGCAGTGAGTAGGTCCATACCGTCTTGGAATGACGCGCCCCTGAACTCATATCGTCCAAACCCGATATTTATTGACAGCTTTAGCTTGGTGAGTAGTATCCTGACATAAAAGATCGATGCGACTGATTGAGGTGCGTGGTTTTCCCAATTTCTAACGCAACCAGTGTCATTTTTTTTCTGAAGAAATAACATCAACACCGTAATCCCATAAAAGCATTATCAATTATGGAAATTCATAAAACAACCTTTGGTGTGTCTCTTAAAGAACGTATTGAGTATCGAGAACTCGATATTACTCACAAAAGACATTCTTTCTCAATATTGAACCGACAGTCTGGTAAAGAAATTCGTAGGACCTTCTTCAAGTGCACGTATGGCTAGAACATCCCACGAGAACGACCAGAGACACTGGCAGTGTACATTCTGCGTGAAATTGACGGAGTGCGGCATCAAAGAAACCTGCCCCCAACTTAAACATGCTCCAGTGCAAGAAAGGTCTATTCTATTTACTCTGGAAAGAAAGTAAGGAAGTAGTAGTTTTTTTAGATCATTTTGTTTGTGAAACGTGATACAGAAACTAACAGAGTAGGGAAAGCGTGTTAGATATGGGAGAAATTAGACCTGACTGAATGCAATATTCATGAATTTCATGAGCTGGTTGCCATAACCACCAGAAGGAAATGGCCGAGATATTCACATACTGAGGCCTATTATTATGCCAGCAATTGTCTTCAGTTGAATATGCTGCAAGTTCCAGGAGAAAGGGGCGTTTAAGGAGACCGGTTCTCCGGTTCTCCGGTTCTTATGTAGGTTTGTACATATTTTACGCCGCACTCAGCAAGATTCAATCTGTAAGGCGTCGTTCTGTAAACAATCGAGTATGGACCAGACACTCCAGTGATTAACATCATGAGCAACGATCTGCGCAATTGGGATCCCATGGCATGCGTCAACCAAGTCAGCGAACCTGAACACCCGATTCGATTGGTCGCCTCTTACGAGAAAACATGGGTTGCTGAAGACCAATTCTAAACTGGATCTTCATAGGTCGGTATCGTACGAATTTACCTTCATACAGCTCAAGACTTAAAATATAACTTGACCCTCATTGAACTCATAAAACAAAAAAATAATACTCTTCTATCCAGAAACCATTCCATTCCGTTCCCAGCATGCATGCAGAGAGGCGGTGGGGTAGCCTTGTGGTTAAAGCGTTCGCTCGTCACGCCGAAGACTCAGGTTCGATTCCCCACACAATTACAATGTGTGAAGCCCATTTCTGGTGTCTCGCGTCGTGCTATTGCTAATGGTGGAGTACAACTGAAATCACTAACTCACTTATTCATTCCCGTACGTACATGTATCTATGTTTGTATGTCTTCAGTCTGCCCGTGTGTCTTCATCATCTGGTATTGTTTTCTTTTTGCATAAGGTATCTCCATAAGCATGCGACCACGTCGGCAAAATGTTGCGTTACTTGTCGAACAAACATCTCCCACACCAAAAAATTCAAACAAGGGAATTTTATTTCTCAAGAGGCACAATTGGATAAGGATTAAGTGGAGAACTCTTCCATTGTGAGGCGAATTTATCCGGCAACCACCGGTGACTATTTAGCAGGCTTTTCTGTGAGAAACCCGAGCAGTGCCACATCGAGTTCTTCCGACAAGTGATATCGATTCGAATGTCAGCTTCTCTAATAAGGTTGACTAAATGCCCATGTTTTTATTCCAAAAACGCCTCTATCCTCCAAGAAATCCAGAGAAACGTCAAGGGTTAGAAAACAGCTTTTGTTAATGTGCTAGGCGGTAGATTCGTGCATGCTGTTTTGCAGTGGCAGTGCAATGGTTAAAGCATTCAGCCGTCGTCCAAGTCGTGTCCGTGGTGTGACTGACATTCCAAGTGTCCCTTTAGTTGATATTTTTTACCAGTACTTAACGCAGCACAAGACATTTATTCATTTTTTAGCAATGTCAGCTCCGGCATTTACGTTCAACATGTCTTCCAATAAACTTTTGGGATATTATGAGTGAGTGAGTTGGGTTCAGCGCCGTTGGGAACGTATTCCTTACATATGAAAGCATTTCAGTTTAATGTGGGCTAAGAGTGGACCTCTTGTTGAATTTAACCGCCTTGGTGAAACCAAATTCTGCCAAGGCAAGAGCGATAATCGAGTTGAACCGGCATTCGAACCCACGAGGAGAGGCTCTCGGTGTGAACAAGGGAGACAAATCTGTTCAGCGAATTGCGGCGCATCGGACGTCTCCAACCCGGTGATGTAACCGAAATGTGTTCATTCGTTAAACTAATTTCACTTGAATCAAAACATATTCTGTAGTTCGGCCAGCTCTACATGTCAGAACCTTCTGTAAAACGGAGTCAACCTACCGCAGAACAAGGCAGTCAACCTAATCATTACCTGAGTGAGTGAGTATGGTTTTACGCCAGCATTATAACGGCGGCGGACAGCCAAAATGGGCTTCATGCACTGTACCCATGTGAGGAATCGAACCTGCGTCTTCAGCGTGACGAGTGAACGCATTCACCTTTAGGCTACCCCGCCTAGTCATTGAAGACATGTTTGTATTGTTTATACATTTGTATTGTTTACACATTTGTATTGTTTACACGTTTGTATTGTTTACACACCTTAGCTTGTACAGTGATGTTTAACAAGAAAACGAATGGTACAGTGTAGACTAATGCTTAGTCTCTGAACAGAAATACTTTTGATAGTAACAAACAAACCTCTTGTAAATTGAAAGGAGCCCCAGGTAGACCAGCATGCCAGAATTTGCAATTTAGATCCATGGTGCACTTCAAAATGATCAATCAGTTTCCACATATACCACCATTAGTGTGCAGTAATACTTTGACATACCGTTAAACAGACAAAAACTACGTCGAAAATATCTGCGGAGTTATCACATTATCTATCTAAACATTCTGATTCACCAAATGCCCTCGTGTTAATATCGACATGCATATTTTGAACATATTTAAAGGACCACTATGTGAAAATAATTAAACATTAAAATGGATAATGTTAGTGATGTCATAACAACAATACTGAGAGTAGGTGGTCCTACATTTCACCAATATCGGAAATCAAACCCGGTCACTAGGCGAAAATCTAGGCCAGCCTATCCACATGGCCACCCAGTCCACCGTCCGTCTGGCGATTGGATTCCCATTTTTATAATCTGCTTTATAGTTCCATGTGCCTGTTAGCAAATACATTCCAAACAACAGGCCTGTAATAATTCTGAAAGCAAAACAAAGATTGCCCTGGCTATACACCGACCGGGGTCTACTTAAACAGTCGTAAATACGCCAGCGATGATATGTAACGATTCAATTAATGCACCCGATAGGATAATCACATATAAACATGTGTAACAGCTTTGATCAAACATGATGCCGGGAATTAAATAAGAATTGATATTTCGCCATACGCTCGGCAAGCATGGTTCCATCCCAGACCATATAAACACCAGACCCCGTGCTGACAGTACACTGAATCCATTATCCTTGCAGCATAACGCCCTTACATCATAAAGCCGGCGGGCTCTATAACTGGTGTGCGGGGGATTGTGAATGAGGGTTGATAAAGACGGGCACTAAGGGGGGACAATATTCCATCACAGCATTGGATCAATAGCCATGACTATGAATATCTTGAATCTGGGGACTAGCTATATGTTCTGTGTGGTAATATCGCACTGTTTCAGACGTGGACGCGAGAACGTAGCACTTGGTGTTGATCGTACGAGTGATTGTCCGTTCTTGGTTGTCGGAAATACGATTATGAAGGATTGAGGGGGAAAAGCTTTGTTCCTGGTTACTGTGGGAGTATTAGTTTACTTGTGTCGAAACAGCAGGAGCTTTGTGTTATGTGAGAGGTTGTGTCAGTTTTTCAGTCTAGAAGGAAGCTGGGGGATTATGTCGCTAGTGAACGTGTGGATTATGTTCACACATCAGCACGGAAAGGCCGGATGACGTAATCAGATACCGTTGAACTGTCACAGAAAATAAGATTGATGGTGTGAAGACCTTTGATTTCGTACAGAAGGGACGGAATTTCAGATTGCCATTACAGAGCGAAGATAATTGTGTTATATTTATTATTTACGTTTGTTGAAGGGCTTAAAAGACATTGTGTCAGAACAACATGCCATCCCGTTTTCGAATTCAACAACCTTCCAAACAACCCAATCAGTAAACGAACAGCGTTAGAGTCAGATGAACAGATTATTCCAGTATACTACTCCAGCTGTGTGACAACGGTTTGCAAATGACCATGGACCAAATGACCATTGACCAAATGACCCATGGACCAAATGACTATTGACCAAATGCCCATTGACCAAATGACTATTGACCAAATGACTATTGACCAAATGCCCATTGACCAAATGCCCATTGACCAAATGACTATTGACCAAATGCCCATTGACCAAATGACCCATGGACCAAATGACTATTGACCAAATGACTATTGACCAAATGCCCATTGACCAAATGCCCATTGACCAAATGACTATTGACCAAATGACCATTGACCAAATGACCATTGACCAAATGACCCATGGACCAAATGACCATGGACCAAATGACCATTGACCAAATGACCCATGGACCAAATGACCCATGGACCAAATGACCCATGGACCAAATGACCATTGACCAAATGACCCATGGACCAAATGACTATTGACCAAATGACCCATGGACCAAATGACCATTGACCAAATGATCCACCATGGACCAAATGACCATTGACCAAATGACCCATGGACCAAATGACCATTGACCAAATGACCCATGGACCAAATGACCATTGACCAAATGATCCACCATGGACCATTTAACATCGTGACTGCTATGATGAGCATCGATCTACACAGCTGGGATACGATGCCATGTGTCAAGTCAGTGTACCAAACCACCCGATCTCAGTTAGTCGCCTCTTACGACAAGCATGGGTCACTGAAGATTATTTCTGTCAAAGGTTTTCACGGGAGCTGGAAACCTATTTTAACCAAAGTTCATTACTGTGAAAGCATGACGCATGGCAACATGACATGTCTGTTTATGTAATAAAGGTGACCGTTGACTAAATTGGTCAGTGGGCTAGCTATGTGGTGATTGAAGTGTTCGCTCGTCACGCCCAAACCCCATCTGCGCTATAATGTGTGAAGCGCTGTCGTGACACAGCTAGAAAACTGCCACAAGCGACTAGAACCATTCTCACTCATTAACAGCATTATTGATTCACATTATCAAAATAAATGAGCTTAAAATCAGATTTAGAAAGACTTTTGACTCAAACCTGACCCCCAAACCCTCGTTAACAACACATGCACCCTCGTAAATTTTCATATATGACATCGTTTAGAAATGTCAACACAGTATAAAGGTTTGTCGACTGCACTGAACTCGAAGTGGAAGGACAACGAAAACTATTGTTCATATGACCTTTCCTGTAAGTATCCATTGACCCTGACCATTTGCCGAGTTGGGAAAGTTCAAGGTCAATTATATTTCTCGTAGTTTCACAAGCAGGAAGGAATATTTTAAAACCAACATCAAATATGTATTACTTTACAGCTTGCACCGTGAACGTGCAGGAAGGATAAAGGCCTTATAGTCTATAAATTCAAGGAGCCGGAATTCGGGCTAATTGTTATTGAACAAAATAAATATTTATAACACTAAGAATTGCGAAAATGGGATCATGTCCACATAGATTCCAACGTCAGAAGCCAACGTGGCAATAAAATTTCGAAGCTGGCTTTTCGACAAAAACAATTATGCAATGTTAACCCCTAAAATACCAGTCTAATTGCAGCTGAAAGGATCATTCGAGACAAGCAATTTTAACAGTTTCCGATATTTACGTTCATGTGGCCATAAAGTTGCAATAAACTGGGCAAAGCGTTTTGTTACTCTCCTTCAAACAGATTCACATTGGCCACTTATCGATATTTGTTCAAGGACAAGTGTATATTTACAAGGTTTAGGGCTGGTTTACAGTCTTTGGGGCAATTTGAAACCGGTTTAACGAATTCCGCCCATGTGCGAAAAATACTTCGCTCTTGTCTACAAGATATCAATACAGCGCACGAAGTCCGCGCATACCAACAGCAGAACCAGTTAACGTACTTATAAAACTTGAACCGCACACTCTTGTAAACAAGCTCGCTGCAGCGACATTTCACTTATTGAAAGTTCAAAAACAATAGCGTGACAAGGGCGGAAGGAGGTAATGCACTGAGTTAGTGAGGGAGTCGAGTTTGATGCTGCTTTGGGTCAGTTTCAGTTACGTCACGACGTCCAGATAAGCGCAAGCCCTGTCTACCCTAGAGTGAGTGAGTTTAGTGTATCGCCGTCTTGAGCAAACCTCCAGGAAATAGCACAGAGGAGACACCAGAAATGGGCTTTGCACATGTACCTATGTGGGGAATCGAACCCGAGTCTTTGGCGTGATGGGCGAACGCTTTTAACCGCTAGAATACCGGCCCGTCTACCCAAGACTACCAGGATGCGCGTGCACACTCTATCACTACAACTAACGAACAAATGGATGGTCGATCAAAGAACGAAAGATAGAATGAATTAACGAACGAACAAAACACGATCGAATGAATGGTTTGCAGTGGTGTGGAATTACTATGTCCGACTCGTCCGACTCGGGAAAAAATTGACACTGACAAGTCAGTTTTTACAAGTTAGTCGTCCGCGGACAAGTAAATACCGAATCTCATTCATTCGTTCCATTAAAATACAGTGTGCCAAAAATTAATGTCCTAGATCAAATTCATTCATCAGTCCCCTCCCGCACTCGTTCTGACGGTCACGAATATTAGTGTTGTAATAAATTGTGAATGTCAACTCTTCTCTGGTTGGCTGGATTTCATAACTTCCTGGGAATTCCTTGGTAGAGAACCAGTCAAATCAATTGTTACTATAAGGCACAGTCGCGTTGACAAAATCGTGGAAGTGATCCCTCGGCTATTTCTGAGAATTCGATACGATGCAGCATTACGATTGGCTGAAAGTTATATCCCTGATTAATATTCATGAGCTCATTCGCGAACATTTGTCAAACTTCCGCTGTCAGGGAAGCGAATGTTGTATGAAAAATGGACAAGTTTGTAATACGATCAACACCTGGTCACAGAGAACAAACCCTGAGTCGATCAAGTGAGGAAGCTGGCTCTAGTAAAAGAAAATCTAAATCAGAACGCGACCGTGATTATGATAAAAAAAGAGTTAGAAAATTTCAGTCAGGTTGGCTGCACGAATTCACGTGGCTCAAAACAGATGACGATGACAATGTATATTTTTGCGAAATTTGTCGTCTGTACCCTCAACTTGCAGACACTACCTCTGGACTGTATGTTGGAAAATCAGTTGACAGAAAGGACACGTTAACGGCCCATCAGATGTCTGCCAGACATATTTCGTGCTTGTCAAAATTTGAAGGCCAGCAGAAGAAAAACACGACTGACGGCGCGCTGTCGAAAGCCTTTTCAAAAGTCGAAGAAAAGGAAGTTGAGCGATATAAAAAGCTTTTTAACACAGCATTTGCGGTTGTAAAACACGGACGCCCATATACCGATTATCCGTTTTTATGCCAAATTCAGAAGAAAAACGGACTTGAGCTGGGAAATGACCACATCGGGAGGGATGCTTGTGTAGATTTTCAGAATGCTATTTCTGCTGTTTTAATGAAAGAAACTGAAAACCACATGCAGAGTGTGAGATTTGTTTCAATTATGAGTGATTCCAGTACAGACTCTTCTGTTATTGACCAGGAGGGTATATTACTGCGTTATGTGCATCCAGTCAGTCATGAACCAGTTACTGCAGTGGCAAGTATTGAGAAGCTGGAAAATGCCAGAGCTGAAGGTGTTGTACAGGCAATTAAAACAGGTGTACAGAAATGTGGCTTTGATCTTGAAAATACTCAGAATAACTCTCCCAAATTAATCTGTGTGAATTTAGATGGAGCAGCAGTTAATATGGGGGCCAAGAACGGTGTTGCTAAACAGCTGAGTGACTTAGTGGACAATAAAGTTATTATAACTCATTGTGTTGCACACAAACTGGAACTTGGTGTGTTGGATGGCATAAAACACATGGATTATGTAAAGAAATTTGAAGACACAATCAAGAGAATTTGCAAATTTTATTCTTATTCTCCAAAAAGGCGACAAGAACTTCAGAAACTGGCATGTTTTTTTCAAGAAAATTTGATCATGTACACCGAGATCAAGGCTATCAGGTGGGTCTCTTCAAAACTACGAGCGCTGAAAGCAGTTTGTGCAGATCTACATGTCACTGTCTCTCATATGGAACAAGTGCTGTCCACATCCAACAAGGCAGATGAATTAGGCCAGGCACGGGCCATACTCAATGAATTGAAGCAAGTGAAATTTGTCAAGTACATTCACCTCATGACTGATGTTCTGTCTGTCATTACAAAAACCTCTGAACTGTTTCAGACCAAAGATCTTCTTCTCTTTGAGGTTAAAGAAGCCATTGATACCCTGTACATGAAGCTACTTGCTATGTCAAAAGAACCAGGAGAAAATTTGTCCAAGTTCTACAGTGTTTTTGACAAGGAATCTGCCCTGTTTGATGGGAAGCTAAAACTCACTGGCCATCTCCCTGTCTTTGGAGAGGACAAAGATGTTCATGATCTACTTGAAAAAGTTGCCACATACATTCTGAACAGGTTTTCAGATTTGGGAAGACCCCCTGTCTCCAACTTTCAAGTGTTTGACTTCAGGACCTGGCCATTCAGTCTTCAGGACTTGAGCACTTATGGGTGCAAGGAAATTGGAACTCTCTGTGATGAATACAGTGACATCTTGACAGACGAAGAAAGATCCAGCATTCCCTCCGAATGGCAAACCTTGAAAGTACAAGTCTCAATGCAAAGGAAATCACACCCCCTGGCAGTCTACACTTCCATTCTGCAAAGACAGGAAGAGAGTGTTAAACACATTCTGGTCCTGTTAAACATGTTGGTAACTGTTTCACCTTCGACAGCTGCATGTGAACGCTTGTTCTCCAATATGAATTTTGTGAAGAATTCGTTCAGAACACGCCTTACCCAACAAAACCTTCAGAACCAAATGCGTATCATTGTTAGTGATACACAACTTGAGGACTTTGATCCACTTCAAGCTGTTGAATTTTGGTTGCAATCTGGACATAGACACATAACTCACAGAAAGCGTCAGAGGGCTGCTACTGTAGTTCCTACCCAAGCCAGTACAGCAAGCTGTTCTGATGTGACAGATCAGGAATCTATCCAGCCTTTTGTAGATGCCATTGTTAACACACTGGGTGGGGAAGACATTGCCAGGCAGAAGCTAAAAGACATGGCCAGTGATTCAGCTAAACAATGCCTTATTATGTGAAACCTTGTTAGACAGAAGCTGAAAATCATGGCAAGTCATTCAGTTAAACATTGCCTGATGATGTGAAGTTACCATAGAGACACTTTGCTAGACAGAAGCTGGAAAATAAAGAAATGATTCAGCTAAGTAGTGCCTTATTACAAATATGTGATATTCAGTTTAGCATTGAGTTACATTGATAGACAGAAGTTGGAAGACAGCAAGTGATGTAGCTTATTGTGTGACTTAAATACTTTTTGATCCAGCCTATTGTGTGACTTAAATACTTTGTGACATTGCAAGACAGAAGGTAGAAGATACATCTGTGCTGGCTGCTTCCATTAGGTGAATGGAAGTTCCTAATTTCAAAGAATTCAGAGATTTAGTGACTGTGTTGCAAACAAATTCATTAAAATAAAGAACTTGTGCAAAGTAAACGTGTTTGATGACCTTCAACAATGTATGCCATAGTATAGTCAAGGTAATGTTGATTTAATTGTAGTTTTAACTGTCATAATTCGGACAAGTAGAGTTTAGCTGCGGACAAGTGGATTTTGGCACTTTACTTGTCCGTGGACAAGTGAATGAAAACTGTATTTCCACACCCCTGTAAACATGAATCGATGCATGAATAAACGAACGAAAGAGGAATTCGACAAAAGAATTGATTAATGTAATGAACGAACGGACAGTTAAATTTACGAACGAACGAACGAACGAACGAACGAACGAATGAATACTCACAAAGATGTTGAGTCCCCGGGCGCATCTGTTCTTGGCGGAGGAGTTGAAGACTCTCCGACTTGTGGGGTCGGTGGAGAGATGTCCACACAGGAGAAACAGCGTCCCCAGAACAAACATAGACACTACCACGCCGATCAGCATCAGCTCCACGAACCATAGCCTGTGACAGGACAGTGAATGTCAAAATATAGAAACATCTATACATGGGTACCCGGGAGTAGGCGTGAAAGCTACTGTTACCGTGGTACCTTTAGCTGAAACAATATGAAACTAAATGAGGTAGATACACCGTTTTTGTTCAGGTTTTGTCATGTCATATCATTAAACATACATAAAAATATCTACGTATTATGTAAATAGTTGGATAATATACAACTTTGATACCGTTGAAGTACATAGGGAGTACACATACACAAAATGATGTTAAAAGATAAACTGGACAGAAGATATACTAGTAAATGATTTCAGAGTAAGAAAATGAAATAATGAGTTACTGGTTGTACACGTGGGTACCCGGAAGTAAGTATGTTACAAAAACGATGTGGTAAAATTGCATGCAAAACATAAAGGTTGATTTAGTACTGGTAAGACATTAAACGTACATGAGAAAAGTATTATATGAAGGAATTAATAAAGTCACTTAAAGAACAAGTTGGTTAATTAAAGTTAAAGCAGTGTCACAAAAAGGGTCAAGGAAAGGCACTGCAGGCGAAATGTTAAGCAGGCAATCGTGTTTGTAACAGTAGCTACATAAAACTACCTAAAAGGAATTGTAAGAAAGAAAAATTAATTTACATAAACACAATGCATTGCTTGTCAGCCATGACCACTGAACAAACTGAATTTTATTTCAAAGTTCACAGCATTACACTTGCTCCATCTGTTGAAAGAAAACGTTTTCTTTTCATCCATAAACGACGTCAAATATCTCCTCAAATTGACTATCCCTGAAACGAGCGTGAGAGATCAGCCATCTTGTACATTGTGTCTTGCCTAACATTAACGTGTCTTCAAGGAATGAGAAACATCAAATCAGACTCATCCGGAGGCAAAAACGTAGCAACAGAAGATGGACATGATAATAAGTCAATGATCTGATATGAAACAGAACCTCAAGGCGACAATGTTGGATCCAACGCAGTTAATCAAAAAGATGAAGTATTGAATGATGCTCCACAGGCCAGCCGTTTGTGATAGATATAGTGTCAATTGAGATATGTTTTACAGCATGATCCCTAACTAGCCTTCCTCCATTGCTTCACTGAATGCTGAGCAAGTATTACAGTAATTCAGTCCTTCTAAGTACAAATACAATTATTATCAGTTTCGAAATACATTTACTATTTGATATCTAAGGACCCCACTCTGTTTATTATTTTTGGAAATTACCATTTAAAGTAATAATTTTACCTTAAAGGCATGTGCAGGCATAGATCCCCAACTTAAAGATACGCGTGACCATCGAATCTAATATGGCCGCCTTTTATCAAGATGGCCGTGTAGTTTTATTGCAACATGCATATCGCTTAAAGTTATTGATCACATAATATACAATTATTAATAAAGGTTTCAAAATACATTTAATATTTGGTTCAATTGATATTTGTCTTAAAAGATCAAAGAACATGTTGAAGGATCTGAATAAAGATCTCATAATGAAATGAACAAGTGTTTTATATGAACAAATCTATTTCTTTGAATAAAGAAAATCCACGTGTTACACATGTGCTGAACCGTGGTTTTGTTGGTACAGACATACAAATGTTTCGATTCCCGTCACTTGGGACGGTGGGGTAGCCTTGTGAGTAAAGGGTTCGTTCGTCACGCCTTAGACCCGGGTTCGATTCCCCGTTTGGGAACAATGTGTGAAGCCCATCTCTGGTGTCCCCTGGTGTCGGCATTTCACACCGTCTGCTTCTCGAACGTGACGAGACAAACTAGTCACCTATAATCCTTTTATACTGACGCCGGGACAAGATTACAACCCAACAACCCAGCCCTCGTCACATGTGTTCAATACCCCGGCCATCAAAGTGAGTTTACCCTCCCACTTACACATTCGTCACTACTCGCATCTTTCCGTGACCAACAAGAAATTACACAAATAGTTATGAATGCCCACTTCACAGACTAATTACGAGATTCAAACTCATTCCAATTGTGTCACGACTTGTCCTGAGTGCCGATGGTCAAGGCCACCAACATCCTTATAATGGTTGCCAGGGTAACGCTCCTCCAAAAAGACAATATTGTTTCAGCAAAACCAATATGCAATTTGCTAAAAGAGAACGAGAGTCATGTTTTGATTTCTTTTTTCTTTTTCGCGAGAGAATTCTTTTCTACTTGAAAGCCAATTCTCCACAGTGATTTTAGAATGTCCTTTATTAACGATTGCCTTGGAAACGTGTTCATGCTGGCTTTAAACAAATATTAAACAGTTAAAATGACTACCAAAAATATCGGAATATCAACACTGACAGTAAAACTAAAGAAATATTTGCTTCTTTTTGTTCCCAGATGCTTTTTTATTCACTTTACAACAAGGTATAGATTTCTGAAATGTTCCCAAAGAGCATCGTTAAACCAAAACCTCATTTCTTATTTAAGAAACTAATTAATCATCACATGTTTACACTGTCACTTGAACATCCTGGCAATGCCTTTTTTCAAATATTAATCTGGATGTCCACAGAATAGGCCTGAGCGGTGCTGACTGTGATAAGATGGTCAGTCTGGACGAGATGAAGAGACGGGCCTTACTATCTGGTGCACTGCA
Source organism: Haliotis asinina (assembly GCF_037392515.1). Taxonomy (NCBI): domain Eukaryota; kingdom Metazoa; phylum Mollusca; class Gastropoda; order Lepetellida; family Haliotidae; genus Haliotis; species Haliotis asinina. The sequence continues at coordinate 49,078,375 of NC_090281.1, forward strand.
GACCCGCTGTAGAAGTGAGTGAATTTAGCTTTACGCCGCATTCAGTACCATTCCAGCCATATGGTGGCGGTCTGTAAGTAGTCGAGACAGGAAAAGATAATCCAATAATCAACAACATGAGCATCGATCTTCGCAATTAGGAACCAATGATATGGACCAACCATGTCAGCCAGCCTGACCACCCGATCACGTTAGCCGTATCTTACGACAAGCATGCGGTACTGAGGATCAGGGCTAGATTTTCGAAGCTCTCTTAGCTCTATGATAGTCGTAAATGCCATACATTAACTTACGACTATCTTAGCGCTAAGTGAGCTTCGAAAATCAAGACCCAGTAGTATAACCCGAAACATCGGGAGGGAGCGATGCACAGACGGTTCCTGAGACCACGAACTACTGTTGAACTCTCACATTGTTTTTCATTATGTTATAGAAAATACCGATGTACCATTACAACTGGAAGTGTTCACAGGACAGAGTCCCACAACGCGGAGTTAGTGTTTCAGTTGTACTTGACCTTTGTGGGGCGGGAAGGTGTAGGTGATGCTGGACATTGACACTTACGCTTTTAAGAACCTTTGATTATGGACAGTAGTAGTAGTAACTTTAGATGTCGTTGAACGCAGCATGTAGTTGGTGTTGCCGTCTCGGAAGGTGCAGGTGACGTTGTAGCAGTTGTAACCATGATCGAATTAATACTGAAAGTGAGTGAATGCTCCTTAGAGCGTAGTTGTTAAAGTCTCTCTGCACATAATCGGCACAAGACAAAACACGTGACTGAAACCATGTGCAAAAATCGCCATCCAGACATGAGACACGAACTCATTCCTATCTACTCGTGTCATTCCGGCAAGCCGGATGGCGGAGGTCACGGAAAGAGGCGAGTAGTTACGAGTTGTGCCAACTGACGGAACCTGTACAATCAGACAATCCAGTGACTGATATCATGACCAACGACTTAGGCATTCAGATACGAATGTCCCATCAACCAAATCAACCACCTTGATCAGCAAATCTCATTAGTCGCCAGGACCAGCAATGACAGACATCCACTGCGTGTACCCGCGACACCTTTTCTTCCAGGATGAGCACGTAGACCAATATCGGAATGAATTCATACGACATGAAAGGAATCATAGATAACAGAAGTTGACATCTTCCATTACTAAACCATGAAGCAGCTGAAGCTCTTAGAATACCTAATGTCAGCAATCCCCGGCCTCGCGTTACATAAATGATTTATTCACCAACAGAGCGCCCTATGATAGACACAAGAACGTATATACATACTTCATAGGTAATCATTCTACATCCACGTCAGATATAATACGTAGCCACAAGACTACGTCAAATATTCCGATTCTGTGTAGATAGGTCTTATTGAGCAAACAGATACGACCACCCTGTTATTTGATATCCAACATCAACCTCATGATAGGCTAAATCGGAAACCGAAATATATCATTATATATTCCACACAAACTCAGCGTTGCATAATGCCGGTTGACAGGCGCCTCCGTTAAATATATTATTGCAGGTATTGTAAGATAAATGGCGCCAATAATGTTATTCAATAACACACGTGATAATGTGTTACGCATACCAAAGTGATGTGGTCCGCCATGTTACGTGATACTTGTTATGCGACGTAACGACTGACGGAACTGTATTACGACACTCCAGCGCAATGGGAGAGGTTAACACAAAGCGCTGTGACGAAAGAGCGTTTCGCGTTTTACGATAGTTTTGATTGAATGTTAAGCATTTCTTGACATTTGTTTACACTGACGTGTAGACTCGTCAATCATTGAAGAAAATGTATTTATCTAGAATAGACAGTTTAACATGTTGCAAATCGTCACAGCTCGTTGTGGCATTTGAGCACTAAAGAGCAGTACAAGGTACGAAGCGACAGGCAGAGCAACACAGCGTGCAGAAGGGTATGAGAAAGCCACAAAAAGCCTATACTGGCATGTTGAGTGAATGAGGTTAGTTTTACACCGCACGAGTCAATATTCCAGCTATATATCGTGGTCTGTAAATAATCGAGTCTGGACCAGACGGTCCAGTGACCAACAGCATGAACATCAATCTGCGCAAATGGGATACGATAACATGTGTCAATAAAGTCAGAGAACCTGACCACCCGATCCCGTTAGTCGCCTCTTACGACAAGCATGGGATACTGAAGATCCATTTCAACCAACATCCGGCATATTTACACCGCATACCCATAACAGACTAAATTACAGGCTTCTTAATCCAGATGGATCATCAGGTGAACACAACAAGCAGTAGATGAGGACTATGCACCACAATAGTTGACTTATTATCGATTATCTGTTTCATCCATCCAGAAATTGGCAAAAGCCACCTGAAGATGACATATCACCAACAACAACGCCTAACACCCAGCGCCAAACGTCCAACACCCAACACACAAACCGGACTGGTACAATTCGGAAACTGCGTCCGGCTACTTAAACCACGCTTCCGATGCATTGCAATTCATTCCATCTAGAAACATAATGCCGTTCAGTATTTGTCAACAACCTCAAATCTAAAAGCACCGGTTCAGAACTGTATCTCGAATGATCTGTACATCAAGATGAATCAAAAAACATTTAACGACTTTAGAAACGAGCACTACGCTGGTAAAACTGATATGAAATATAAAAAAAAATATTCATTTTTTCAAATAATCAAAAGGCACCTCTTCACCACCAAATTAATATGGACAAGAAGTGAATGTTATATTTAGGAGCTTAGGACTTCTGCGTCCGAAATCATCCAAAACGGCTGACGGCCATGCTTCCTGCATGTATCACCCAGTTATTTAACCAGTTTGCAGCAAATGCTGGATAAATATAGAAGGGAAAATCCGTGACAACCTACTTCAGCGATCTTATCCTTAATGACAGGCTGTCAGTGACTAGTGTTTCGTTTGAGCAATTTAACAACAATTAGATCAATTCTTTGTCTAGAACCGTCTGACACGTCAGTCTCTCTGTCACTACTGAACTGACGGAGACTATATTAGCAGGTTTGACGTTCACAGGAAATGCTGGAAATGCCACGCACGTAAATCTACATCTTAACACCATCTGCACTATGTAAAATCCCCACTGGGGATTCACAGTTGGGATTGGTTCAAATCCCACATGCTTCCGGAATTTTAGAATGCATTGGATAGGCTGGTCAAAATGGCGGATCCGGTCATCATGTCTAAAATGTGCTCCTGACTAAATTCAATTATTTCATATTTTTTAGAATATATCTGCGGCGTCAAACAATATTTAGATATTCACTGAAGCGTGCATGATGGAGGCGGTATGCTGACGAACTGACGATCAATAACGTTAATCGGAGCGTGCAGTGCCTGTTGGAACTGGTATTGACTGCTACGTACGCTGCCGAATGATGCAAAGACATACATTGATTTACTGCATGTCAATTTTCCGCAGCTATGCGATGACCTACTATATCCATTCCAATACCGTGAATTAGAAGAGCTGCATTTTTCATCCCGCGAATGGAAATATAATAGAAATGGTTCGCACAGTCTGGCAACTTGGCACTTTGGGGAGAGCCGTTAGCTCATATATATTTCATCTGACATATTCTGCAAAAACGGATCGATGCGTACCTGAAGTACTGTCGATAGATCAACGCGGTGCAACGCTACGTGCTAAGCGTTTGATAGGATGGTTGCGCGTGTTGGATAACATCAGCTGATACGTATTGAACAAATTAATTATCATGAATCAGTTACGCAATGAACAACAGCGGAAACCATGGTATTAGACGAGACAGGAATATCGATTTCGAATGATTTACAATTCCGAGCAACCTATCTTGGTTTGTTGTTGTTAGTTGTGTAAAGACGCACTTAGCAATATTCTAACAACGATGGCGCTCTGCAGATAATCCAGTCCTGTCCAGATAACCCAGTCCCGCGCAGAAGCCAAGACAGCAAGCCTGATTACCCGATCCAGCTCGTCACCTCTTACAAAAAGCATGAATTACTGAAGAGCACTTCTAACCGGATCTTCACGGGAAAACGACCTGAGGAATCCCAAAAGCCAAGAGGAAATATGATCTTATATGAACCAGTAAACGCAAATAACATCAGATACACCGTGACCTGCATAGCATACTTCCGGTTATGCAAGTCTTTTGCCTAACTATACGTACGGCGTATAGGAATTACAGAAAATGCAAGAGTAGTTCTACAAAACTATCATGGCGAAGGAATGATACTACACATATACTTTGACACTGATTCTGAACCCAGAACTAACATCATGGAACTGCCCTCCAAACTGACCAACTCATCTACGTCAGAGCTAAGACGTCTTCGTGAAACGATTCCTTGAAATGTCATGGCGTTTTTTGGCGACTTTTCCCGAGATTGCCTTCAGCTTAAAGGTCACCCAAAGCGTTATTCGATCATACAAAGTCAGCTAAACGAGATGCATCAAGAGACTCAGACTCGTAGTTCCCAAAGCTCCCAGTCTGAACAAACGTGTCATAAACTGGTTTCAGCCAAGCTAAACGCTGTGTGGCGCCTGTCTCATTTCATTCAGTAATTATAATTCTTGATTAATGTACAATCTTCTGGCGAACAGCCACGTGAATTACCACTGCGTAGTAACTCCTTGGTCAGGGATGGGGAATGAAAGGACGAAATATCGGATGGATGGAGGAAGGTCATGGGGGTACGGAAGGGTTTACACCAAACCCTTAATTACCTGTATCCACCCCCTTCTGGGTCAAGGATATAAAGTTCCGGTATTTGGATACCTTTGACTGCTGAGATCTAAGATTGGCATCTTAGATTAGTGTCTGCGGCTTAAAGCAGCCTGTTGATGTTGGTAGTATGGACTATCGTTGACCTTTGAAACGGAGGGACTTTGGTTTCCAGTTGTCGAGATGTACTGTAAAAAAATTCATTTATTGTAAACTGGGCGCCGTCATTGACTTTCATACAAAGTTCGCTAGTCGTACCCCGCATCTTTGACAACATGTTCAGAAACTAATCCATCTTAAATCTAGAATAATTTGGCAAGTCTAGATTACCTCAACTCTGAAATTGAGCATTATTCTTGGCCCCATTTGGATATACAGAGAGCTGGGACTAAGTGTCACTTTAAAGTCTATTTTCCTATGCACTATTTGAACCAGATCTGGAACTGGTTTCAGGCTTCGAGAACAGACTCGTGTTCTTTACATAAAGGAGCGAGTTGTGTCTGGTGTCTATCACTGAGTGTTGAGTGACAGCTGAAATTAACAAAGGTCGAAGTTCAGTTAAAATGTCAGGGTCGTTGAATAATCGATATCGATTATCTGCCAAAACGGATTCTCTCGAGTTTTAGTGGGTGCGACTATTTGTTGATGTTGATGGAATGAGCCTCGTGATCAGCACCAAAGCATGATTCCTCTTTCCAACGAAATATGTATTCCGTCAAAGAAATGTAAACAAATATGAATAAAGCTTATCAGTGACATTTCACCCAATCCGAACGTGCCACGTCATACTAACCAGCACGCGACAGAAATTTAAAGGCGTGTCGTTGTGATCAAAGCATTGTGATCAAAGCACTTTTACACTCGGCGAGGCGTCATAAGGTTACGGTGTACTGAGAATTAGACAGATTCAACCAGCTTCCCTGAATGTCGAAAGTTACAAGCTCATTTTTCTCATCCTCGAAACTACAAGTAATACCGGTAAGACAAGATATACTCAGCCACAGCGCTGCCACAATACGTGGCCACTGACAGGCAAATTGGAAGCCGCAAGAATTCAGGACAAGTTGCAGTGATCAACATTATGAGCATCTTTTTTCGTTTTTTTATTGCTTTTGTTTGGCCTTGTTTTCAGAAAATCAAAATGTCCGACATGACACGCTTCCGTGAGCAACTGAAAGAAAGAATGCTGGCGAGCTTGCACGTGATTCTGTAGGGGATGTAAGAACGTCTACTAATTAACAATGAGCTTTGCATTTGATGGACGATTTCCCTCATCGGCCACTTCGCCATTCCCCCGAACATTCAGCAATGGTGAGACGTCTAGCGCTTCTGAGTGCAAGGTGATGTAGTCCGCACAAACGTGCAGATTCTCTGAAGATTCACTAAACCAAAATCGTTCGTCGGCTACAGAAATATTCAAGCGCACATGCTGGGGTTGTGAAAAAAGGTCGTCTATTCAAGTAAACTGCATGACGGGGTACTTTCTTCAGTATTTAGGTAGCATCATATTGACTGAGCAGCCTGAGGGAGAACCACAGTTCGACAAACTGTATCACCTTCAGTGCAGTTCATCGATATTGGAGCAGAAACCAAGTCGTGGTTTGGGTCTCAAATTGCCAGTTTTCTGTATGTGTTGGATATCCGTATCAATGGAATCAATACAGTGTTACGTCACGTCATTGACTACTGACCGAAGCGTCGACACTCTGGTGACCTGTTTCGATTCGTAATTACCTTCATTGAGGAGATTTGAATGCCATGCATTCAACAATGAATCAAGGGGCGCCTATCTGTTACACTGCTTTTCTGTATTAACATGATCCAAATTTTCTAACGATCTTGTATTCTACTGGGCTTTAAATTGAACTGGTTACAGGGTTTAAGGTTTTCAAAGCCCTGATCACCCTTAGGCAGACTTTCAGACTTAATACACGGTGCCAAACAGTCGGCTTAACATGTAAAACATCACTACTGAGTGAACAGTTGGAAACTAAACTAAATATTCACGCATTCCAGGGATCTGTGTCTGAATGAGTTTAATTTTATGCCGCCATCAGAAATATTCCAGTTATACTGTGGATATATAACCTCACTGATAATCGGTAATCGAGTCAGGACCAGACATTCCAGTGATCAAAAGCATGAGCATCGATGCAAGCAACTGGGATACGATGGCATGTGTCAACCAACTCAGCGAGCTTGATCACCTGATCCCGTTAGTTGCTTCTTACCACAAGTAACCCTTGATCTATATCCAAGTATGGGACTGCAATGAACATTGTCCATGGCGGCATGAGTTAAGGTCAAGGTCAAGCTAGCACTGGTAAAACTAAACTGTCTGCACAGTTAGGGCCAACTGTTGACACGGAACTGGTTAATCAACATATACTGACTGCAGGTCATCAATTAAGCAATAAAAATGTTCAGGACACTAATTTCGCACCCTGAGACCGCTAAGAAATGGAATTGCTAAAGCTTCTCGACTTACTGGAGACCAGAGGTTACAAGTCTACTGTACTGTACAAGGATACCACGTACTGCGAATTTGCGTAAAACGAAAAGAAAAAAGACACTTGACACTATTAAAATACACCCGATCACTAAAAAAGCATGCGAAAAAACGTGAAATTGCTTGACATTACAAATAAACATTAACTGCGAATAACGCCTAGATCAAAGAAGAAGCTGTTGGGGCGAGATCTGATTGACATCCGGTGATTATGTGATATATACACCGATATCCGGGTCCCTCAAGTGCTCGGCCTCGTTTAGAAGCATATCTGATAGTGGCACTATCGCATCTAGTTTCACCGGGTTATAGTCCGGTCGATGTTGACCAGTAGTCATAAAGGTCAGGCAGCGATGGTGGGACAGTAGGAGCCAGAAGACTCGGGCCTAATGACCAGTAATGATTTTCTTCAGCACACTTTGGGTTGGCAAATAGCCACGTGCTTGTCAGCTGGAGTCCCAGATTGCGAGCAAGCTGTGATATAGGTTTCTATCACGTAAGCACTTTGAGAATCAGTTTGACATTTCGCCGTCCACTTCCGTCTATGACTGTCCACTTGTGGATATCATTACGGACATTTGGGGGTTTCGATCGCCGACATAATTAACGTTTAGCTTTGATCGTTCGTGGTATATAACTGGTATATCACACAGCATTTCCAACCCATCACGGGGGACCGGGCGTCCATTACAGCCGCGTGGCATAGACACACAGACAAATTACCTTTCAGAGGGCCTTTGTGGAGAACCTTGGCCAACCTTGATTCGAATTCGGATAAAATGTGTCTTTGATCTGGTTTGCAGTCCCTGTAAATATTTATAGTTTCTGAAAAGCTGATGCAAATTTACCCCGATCTTGACCTGAATGAGCCTTTCGGTTCAACGAAAATCATTTTGTGCCTTTGCAAAATAATCATATGTTTGTACTGCTTCTAACCAGCGTGGACCAAGACAAATATATAAGACCTAATTGAATTTAAGAATCCCATTTTTCGGCAGGATTAGTTCCAATCTACTACTGATCCAATTTGGCGCTAACCAGGACAGAAGACACCAGACTCAGAAATCCAAACGCACTGAGGAAGAACTGATTGCCAGCTAACAACCCATTACGACCTTTAACAGGAAGCAGAGGACAGTTCAGTGAGATTAGTTTCTGTTATACTGCACTGTTAAGCTTATCGAGATGATTTTTGAAGAAGACCGACTGACCAGTGGCGAGTTCAATCTCGGCAACTGAGAAGCAATCCCTCTGACCACAGGTGTCGATGTGCACATCGTTCCTGATAATGAAATCTTCCGGAACAGCCAACAAAGAGGCGCCATGAGTGACGTGAACACCGGCGTGGCCTGCAGGAGGCCTCGCCGACGATGTTATAATAAATATAGTGATGTTATTTTGGGTACAGTCATCAAAGAAAACATGACTTTGATTTGCAAATCACGTATGCAACGTTTTAAAGTTCGTCATTACTTTTAGAATATCATTCAATAATTGAATGGCAGTGATGAGGGTGGGGGAAAGTATCTATTTTGGTCTGTGTCTAGATTACAGCCACTTAAAGCAGTATTCCTGTTTAGTGGGAGAAAACTAATCAAGATGAGTGAAATTTCTATAGCAACAAAAAGATCCATCACTGATTTTGACGATAAAAAGGAAAATGAAAACCGAAACTTGGAAGAAACAGAAATTAAGCAATTTAAATTCTTCTGGACATGTTAATTTTCAGTCTGATGGAGAATGTAAACGTTAAAAACCGTGGAAGTTACATTGAATTCAAGGTATCAGGTCAATTTAAATTCTATTTTGAGGTTAATAAATGAGTATATCCTAAAGATAGCGAAATTGCAAACCTGAACATGACTCAGATCTTAATCTCCATGGTATGGATAATTTCAAGTCACCCCGGGGGAAATAGGGTGAGTGAAAGAAGAAACTGACTCTAACCTAACATTACTGGAGGCATACACAATACGACTAGGCATACTGAACACATAAATCATCAATGCAACAAACAAAACTCTTTCAGTTATCTGCAGAAACATATTGCATTTGGTGCGAAAGGCAAACTAGTGTTGAATATTACATACTGGATCAATGAAAATCAGATCAACGCTTAAGATATGAATCCTAATAAAGGTCACAGGGTCACCTTTGAAAACCAAATATAATCAGATAGATCTTCATTAAAATTCGCTCCCTCTTTAATTGAAACAAAACCATTCGGAAGGGGTACACCGCTACCAATTAAATCTGACTCTGACATAACTCCAACCATTTTTACTCGTGATCACGCAGACCTAAGAATACATCATGCTGGTTTTGATCTCATCCCGTCTTTCACCTTTTGTACAGATACTTAATTCCAGTAATTTTCTTTGGTCCCCAAACCGTTAGTCAGCAGAAGGCCATGGTTCCAGTGTTCGATCAGTATTTCAAATTAAGCAGGATATGTATCGATCTAATACAACACGCTGTGGCGTAATAGACTAACGGTTAGTCTCTGAATACAGATCATTTTAACAGAAACAAATGATTCCTTTTATATAGTAAAGGAGACCCAGCATGGCATGATATTCCTGAAATCTGGAGTTGTTTCATGTTAGCCTTTAGAGAGCTGACAGGGGTATGATGTTCAGGGGCTGGGAGACAGTCGATATTGGTAATTACAACGGCAAGGCACCATGTACCAAGGTGTACCAAGTACAACGCTACGTCAGTCGACCTTCAAGACAAAGATCTTACTATGACAGCGTTGCCAACGTCACCAGTCAGCACTGTAAACAAGGGTCATTAGGTGACATCTTCCCCGGTCTGGTGCAGTTCAGAAATGGAATTGGCTGCTTATACGCTATTTATGGTTCATTGCCACAGGATATCTTTAGTTGTGTGACGATGATAATACCATTCTGTACTTGTCAATATCCCAAGTCAACACACTGTACCAGATTACCACTTGACCGGATACTCCAGCTGGGATAGACTTTCTGATACTTACCGATATACACACAAATCAGTATTACTGAGCACAACAGTCAGCTTCATTATCACTGTAAATATATGTGTGAGTGCTTAGTGTTAGTGGAATTTATATGATATAATTAAGCATGCTGTACTTCTTTACATATAAGTAGCACATAGGTGGAGTGAATGAACAGTGAGTGAGTAATTAGGCAAGTTCGGTTCAGCAAAGCTTTGTAGAGACTTCCAATAACATCACAACTTCCTGTGAACTCGGTCATAAGATAATCTGATACTGGCACTCAAAGGGAGACAACTCTCTACGAAGACGTGATGAAGACAGCGTGAGATATGTTTATAGGTGAAATATCTATTCTAGCCATACTATATACAGTTGAGATATAACTGTGCCACAACGCTGAAGCCAAGCGATACTTGTGCTAGTCACAATTAGCCACTCAACGCTCGTACTCTATCAAAGACACAACACAATGGCCATTATGTATGACATTTAAAGCCAAAGTAGGTTCTCAGCAACAGTGACGTACACGCAATGAGTGTCAATTACAATCATCAATTTTGGCATTCTTCTTTGACATATCCTAGACTAATTAATGGTGGTCACCAGCGTAAACACTTCAGATTGATACATACCTATCTATAGCGCTATGCATTTGATTATTACATCATCAGATTCACTACACTGAAAATATTTAAAGTTTATTCACCTTCATTCGTGCTTACGCGCAAAGCGTGTGTTACAAGTGAAATCAGCCAACAACGGTAGTCATGTATGAGTGAGTGTAGTTTCACGCCGCTTTGAGCAATATTCCAGCAAAAAGGCTTCACATGTTGTACCCATGTGGGGAACATAACCCGGTCCTCGGCGAGACAAGCGAACGTCTTAATCACTGTGCTACTCCACCGCCCTGACGTTCATGATGTGCATTTAAAACCATGTCATCACGTACAAACAGGCGTGTATATTTCACATTACTTACGTTCGATAACTAACACACACACACACACAGAGAGAGAGAGAGAGAGAGAGAGAGAGAGAGAGAGAGAGAGAAGCGGACGGCTTATTTTGCCCTGGAGTCAGATATCTGGTATCACATGCTGTTATTGCACGTGTGTCCGTGATATTGTTTTTATTAGACGGCAGTTTTCACAGAGAACACGATCCCTTATTTATAACGATTTTCAACGACAAAAGGTGACCTAAAACATCGGTAATATTTCTGCCTTTTTCAATGCAGCTGTCAGCGATATTTTAGCTGTGTGCTTGTGGTATCGACCAGCCGATCCAGTGATTGACATCGTGACCATCGATCTACCTAAGATACGACCACATCCTTCATCAAGTGTGGAACCGGCAAACATAGCAACATAATTAACACGAACTACGAATCGAACCCACGATCATGGGCGTATGGCACACCCAAGGGACACAACTCAGTTGTCGGTACCTTAATGTCTTAAGAACAGACAAGAAGAGCGTGTGATAAATGCTGAATAATATGGAAGTAAAACAAATCTGTCCTGGGCGTGTCTGGCACTCAGGAGAAAACAGTGATAAATATTGTTCGATCCAAATATTATTACTCAGAGAGTACGTGATAAAAAAACAATCACTATAGATTGCGTGACCAATACACACGGACACTGCACTTGAGAGGAGGTGAGCTATTACACAACAGTGTGGATAATAACAATAACGAGATTTCAAATTCACTTTCATGTTAACATTTATCGCGCGCAGGTACCCATATCGAAAAATGTCGGAAACATCCAATCCCTTCCAATTCCAAATGAACTGCGTATATGTCGAATTGTTTTCCTTCCCGTTTACATTATATACTTTGTAAGCACAAGAGCAATAAAATATTGTCGACAAGAAGAAACATCGGTCTGATATCCTGGACGACTTCTATGGCAAGCTATCTCTCTTTTCAGACCAAAATTTCTCACGATCTTTATAAGACAAAGCTCTCATTTTCACACCATTCTTTTTCACCTTTTTAAGTTATTTTTTAATTAAAATTTTACCAGTTTCAAAATTCACTTTCATGAACGTTTGCTTTCATAAATTTTCATTTCAGGTTCCTCAGGTTCAACTTCATGGCCGTTCCAACCACAAAGAGTTTTCTTTCATGTGACCTCTCTCTTCCAAGAAGGGTACGGTCCCCAGCGTTCTCTTGTTTGAGTGTTTGATTGTCGCTGAGAAATATACCTACTGACGTAAGTCTGCAAATAGTCGAGTCTTGACCAGAAAATCCGGTGATTGGTATCATGAGCATCGATCTCCTCTGTTTGGATACGATGATATGCTTCAACCAAGTCAGCGAGAATGACCATCTGACCTCGAGCAGGATCTTCACAGGTCTTCTCAGCACTAACTTGCCAAACGATTTTCTTGTTTGCTTGAAGCATTCATTCATATACGCGCAGTACCGCACACACACACGTGCAATTTAGCATCTATTTCGCCTCTGCATTGGAGCGCATCATGTCTTACACGCTTACACTAAAGTTTGCTTACATTATCCTCGGCCACTCTCCTCGCATCAACATTCACAGCAATATCAAATATACGCTGATATTTGACACATCCATCGATTTTGTACTGAATATGAAACGTGTCACATAAACGTGTTTACATGTTTCCCAGCCAATCATTACTACAACAGAGTGTCAGATGTTACTCTTCAACAGTAAATGGTCATTAAACGTGTGGATGGATGTTATAAGCTTGTAAAGAGCGTTGCTTCATAAGGGTTAGCGATGGCGAATGAAACATGCAGGCGAGGAAGCATGAGGCAAACGGTAGTTTTAGAAGTATGTGCCCACTCACATCTGGCCCTCCGTGGGTTCATCTATTTTCCTGCTGTCATTGCTGTTGTCGACGTCATACTGATGGAAACTTCGCCTGCAACAACAAGGCAGGCTGACAAACAGCGACATCCCTTGGTGATGCTTGGCCCAAGCTTTGACGCACATGTGCGACTGACCTGTCTGATGTATTGTGACCTGTCTGGTATATTGTGTGACATGTCTGGTGTATTGTGTCACTGACTTTTCTGATGTATTGTTTGACTTGTCTGATGTATTGTGTGACTGACCTGTCTGATGTATTGTGTGACCTGTCTGATGTATTGTGTGACTGACCTGTCTGATGTATTGTGTGACTGACCTGTCTGGTGTATTGTGTGACCTGTCTGGTATATTGTGTGACATGTCTGGTGTATTGTGTCACTGACTTTTCTGATGTATTGTTTGACTTGTCTGATGTATTGTTTGACCTGATGTATTGTGTGACTGACCTGTCTGATGTATTGTGACCTGTCTGGTGTATTGTGTGACATGTCTGGTGTATTGTGTCACTGACTTTTCTGATGTATTTTTTGACTTGTCTGATGTATTGTTTGACCTGATGTATTGTGTGACTGACCTGTCTGATGTATTGTGTGACCTGTCTGGTGTATTGTGTGACATGTCTGGTGTATTGTGTCACTGACTTTTCTGATGTATTGTTTGACCTGTCTGATGTATTGTTTGACCTGATGTATTGTGTGACCTGTCTGGCGTATTGTGTGACCTGTCTGAGGTATTGTGTGACCTGCCTGGTGTATTGTGTGACATGTCTGGTGTATTGTGTCACTGACCTTTCTGATGTATTGTGTGACCTGACCTGTCTGATGTATTGCGTGACCTGTGGGACCTGTCTGATGTATTGTGTGACATGTCTGATATATTTCTTTTCTGTTCTGTGTATTGTGTGACCTGTCTGATGTATTGTGCGACTAAAATTTGTCTGATGGTCAGTGTAAACGACCTGTGTCTGTCATTAAAGGTGCCATTTTAGTTGTGCGTCAAATTAACAATGTCCAGTTTCTTAAAAATACACCAAAACTTTCCAGTCCATGGTGATATCATGAAGCAATGGCATGTTTCTCTGTCGAAGAACGGTTATTGAGAATTTCTTAGCTCGAAGTTGTCTAAGGTTGTGTCTCAATGTATCAAAATCGTGGTAGGTGCAGGTGTCCAAGTCAGAGGAGATTTAAGTTGTTAACTGTCAAAGTCTCCCCCAGGTCCTATTTGATTGTATGTCTCAACGGCGTGGCTCGTGGTTCTCGAAACAGGTCTCTGTGACTGAGCTGGACTGTGATCATTTGTGGTTATACTACAACCCCCCGTCTTCCACCATATGGCCAGCCAGCCATATATAAATCGCCAGCCTGTCCACTGCAGAATCTGGGCCAGACAAAACCAGGGACGAAAACTGCCTCAACACGACAGATAAACAACAACACGCCAGCGATCCCGGTCATGCGATCCACAATTTAGCATCTTCTGGCAAGCGTAAGGTACATGGGACCTGCTCTAACCCAATATCACCGTCTTTAACATAAGTCCAGTACTGTCGTAACAAGGGCCGGTTGTATTGAACTTATTCTAACCTGTCTTCAACACAAGTCTTGTTTTGTCATCAATAATGTCGTGTCTGCGTGTGTTCCTCTTTTGTACAAATTTTTTGTTGTGACATTTGTCATTAACATGCCCGGTGGTTGTAGGATGTGAACACACTCTGTATCCTCCTCCTGGTGGTGGTTTAACATATAGATATCTACACCCATTCACATTCAAATTAACCATACAATTTCCGTTTCCTCAACCTTTCCAAGTCATCATAATAATGGCGTCATGAGGCTCGACGGGGTCACTAGCCCTCATTTTCCGCTGCTGAAAATTCAGAAGGAAGGGTACATACTTAAAGGATGGTTACTGAAAATGACAGCATGTATGTGTGTTGCTAAGGTTACTGTATACTTACACGTCAGGATTCTCCAAAAGAGCTCTTGTCTTGTAAGTCCCAATGAGGAGGCTTCCGGTCACCCCGCCTAGCCCCATGAACAGGATAATCCAGGCGATGAGAGATGCGCATGGCACGTGCGATAAACATCTCAGGAATTTGTCACAGCAAGTGTCTCCTCGAACTGAAATACACAGAATGAAACATGATGTCCCCGGTCATCCATTAAAGTAGCAATGCTCTGTTTGTTTGTTTCTTGACAGAAAAAAACAAGCACTGACATAAATTTATTTCAAATATTCGACAACGAGCTGTGAAGAACTGAATCTGCATGAGAATAAGCCTATACGAACTGAGACAGGGCGACATGCATCAAACAACGTAGTCTGTCTCGCAGTCCCTGAACCATATTATTTTTCCCGACGGCCTGACCATCCCTGCAGAGCTAAAGCTCAAAGTGAACAAAATTTAGATTTTCCCGGGTTATGAATCTCTGATCTCCCTATGGATTCCTTTTCAATTTGACTTATTTTACTTGTTAAAATCAAAATTATATAGTCAGAGACTAAGCTCTGGCCAAACCCCGACCCTGACCGTGCTATACCGACAGTTATGTTGACGAAGACAAGCAGGGTTGATGACGACCACTGCATATCCCTATCACCTTGGCATTTGAGTTTATGGAATCAGCTAATGCTCTTTTCTCAAAATGAAGATATTTGATCTGAAGTAATGATGATTGATTTCGGTATGACTGCTAACATACACAACATGATTAGGTCGAACCGGGATTCGAACCTACGAACACAGGCAAGGGATGCAACTCTGCACGACACTCGTAGCCCTCATGCAATGTACTGTAGTATGGAACAAACCCTTGCAAACAAATACAAAACATTATGCAATGTCCACATTCAGTGCAAGCCATTTGGATCTCGATTAATCAAACCAATTAAACATACGTACAATAGAGACTGTAACAGCCACACACCTTTCATCAACTCAACTGTGCTAGAATGATGACATGGTTGGTGATATGTTTTTCTCCAGTTGTATAAATTGCTGCTGAGTTCTCGTTAACGGTAACGTTTCACTTTCATTCTGGCTATATGTCCCTGCACCAAACATGTGTGAGCGGCTGCATGTTGTTTAACGCCGCTCTATGCAATATACTCAAGCTATGTTACAGTAATCTGGACTAGTAACTACGTCTGGACTAGACAATACAGTGATTGTTCACCAGTAGCCTGAGTGAAGGAGGGCGGTGTGTGTGTGTGTGTGTGGGGGGGGGGTTGTGAGTGTATTATTTCCAACATCCAAGCAATATCACGGCGAACCAATGTAGACATGTGGGGATTCGAACCTGAACGTTCGAGACGAACGCTTGAACCACAAGACCACGCCCATTACCGCTGGTATTGACACATGACGCTGATGGCGGAGTTTCGCCAGAATAACGAAACCGATGTACGACGGCAACTACAACGACGACGATGTTGACGATTATGATCAAGTCACAACGAGGACGACATAAACGATCATGATGAAGTCACAACGACGACGATGTTGACGATTATGATGAAGCCTCAAGGATACTCACGATATTGACATTAGCATTAATAATACTGATGAAATGTTCAAGGAAATTGAAACACCAGATAATCTTGCGATCAGGTGAGTGCGAGAGTATACTTTTACGCCGCTTTTAGCAATATTCCAGCAATATCACTGCTGGCGACACCAGAAATTGTCTTCACACATTGCGCACGTGCGAGGAATCGAACCGAGGAATTTTCAGCGTGACGTCGTTTTACCCATCAGGCTACCTATCACCCTTCTTGTTGACAAGGATGGTGAAGGCTGCTTGAGAAAGTACAGTTCCCGATATCGTCTTCCGTAATAAGACTGAACCAAGGAGGAGGTCTTCGACATATTTACATATGGCACCGGTTGATATTCCATTTTCAGGATCCACCCAAATGAAACTAGCAAAACATCCGCCCATATTTGAACACACGCTCGATATTCTAAAGGGAGGCTATCAAACGTGACAACAGAACAAACACGGCCGAGATGAAATAACCAGACCTGATGCAACATTCCGAACCCACAAAAACATTTCTCATTTCTGGATCATCGCTCCCGTGGAACGGCTATCCCCATTATACACTATTAATATTTCAGGAAAAGCTAACAATCCATTCCAGTAATAATTAATATCAGTTTTCGCTGATTTGAAATATTTCCAGCCACACTACGTGAATACTTGTAATGCATGCTATATAAATATTCCAAAACCACACCCTTTCGTGAGTAATTACTGCTGAATAAACATTGCCACGGAGTTCCAGAAACATAATTAATAGAGCAATGCAACTCCAAACTCATAGCGAGAATATGAGCAAAAACAGAGGTATGCGAACATCAAACAGCCACAGTTTCACCTTGAGGTAAACTTAGCACGTAGCTGAAAGCTTGAGTGGAAATCACCAGGAGGTAAAAACACACCTTGCTTCAGACCCTAGTATCACTTACGACATAATGAGTTAAACTATGTACAGATCGCATCAGTGTTACCGTACAGTAATATTAGAAATACGATATAAAACAGGAATATGAAACTACAAATCACTCCAAATGTTACACAATGATTTAACAACACGGTATGATAGTACATGCGCAAAGGCGGAACCACTGGCTGTGTTCCAGATGCTAAACATATCTTACTCATGTCATGTGCTGTTACAAACCTTGGTATTCCGTAGCCATGTCGTGAATGTGTCAGTGGTGACGGTCCAAGCGACCCTAGCGTCCGAGGGGTATTAGCTCTTGTCACTCAGAGAAACAACAACACAGCACATCCTCATGAAGGAAACCACTCAACACCCTTGCCAACCAGATTCCGGACCTCATTGGAATTTGGACATAACTACCATGGGTTATTAATCCGCATTAGCGCTCAGAGTCCACGCGTTGTGTATGTCAATGAGCCAGTGAACGAACCTCTCGTCAACACAACTGAGCCCTCTCTTTTCGCTGTTCTCTGCACCATCTGCGGCAGTCAGGACGACAAAGGCTTACTAAACACATATAGATAGATGCTGTGCATACATTCAGGAGAACTGAGGTAATATTTAGCACGTGGTTGCGGAGAACTGGAAAGGTTACAAACCAACAGTGGTTTTCCGTCTGTTTCCAGTTTGGGATGCTCGAGGGAGCTGAAGATGCTCCTCCGCCTGACTCTCATCCTAATTATGCTGGGAGGATGGAATTAACGGATTCCAATCTCACAAGGGATATGTGTTAAAAGAGGAGGGGGTGAGTATAGTTTTACGCCGCCTCTAGCAATATTCCAGCATATCGCGGCGGGGGACACCTGAAATGGGCTTCAGATAGTGTTCGCACGTGGCGATTCTAATTCCGATTCTTCGCGTGACGAACAAACGTTTCAATCACGTGGCTACCATCACCCAGAAAGGGCAGTACATATTCCTTGGTACATAGAATCCTTGTGCTGTCCCCTGCTGTGATACTGCCCCAAAAATACTTAAAGCGGCCTAAAACTAAACTCACTCACTGACAGAATCGTTACCCCCTCGATACACACACTGGATATTCACTATACCCACTGACTCAGGAAGATCCGGGATAGAACTGGTCTAATGATTATCGGTTATAAGAGGGACCCACTGGGACTAGATGGTCACAGACTTGGCCCATGCTATGGTGTCCCGGTGTTCATGATATCACTCACTGGATTGCCTTGCCCTGACTCAAATATATACAGTCACATCCTTGGAATATAGCTGAATGTGTCATTTAACAACAAGTTATTTCCCTATCCATCGACTATCTTTCGATACACCTACTCACTACCCGCTATCGTCCGAAGCACAGACTCCCGCTAATGCATAAGGAATTACATGGCCATAACAAATCACGCTGAGGACCCTGTCCGATGGGCATCAAGCCATATGAGCGGTAACTGTGTAAATACCGGTCTTTAAAACTATTCAAGCCGTAGTAAAACTATTCCATTCTTCTTGTTCCATGGGATAGTATTCATCTACTTAATCATATGAGTATTCGTTACGTAAACGCCCTTCTTGTCACCTATTTCGTCGATGCTTTTACGCTGCAGTCTGAAAAATTCCCACAATATCACTGTTGCCTGTATATAGTCAGTGGTCGATATCATGAGCACCGGTCGCTAGTGACAACATTTACAGTGCAATTAGCTGTAGCCGTATGAATCATAACATGAGGTCTGTGCTAATGTATTGCCACAACAGACGACTATGCTTGTCGTAAGAGGCGAATAACGGGATCGGGTGGTCAGGCTCGCGGACTTGGTTGACACATGTCATCGGTTCCCATTTGCGCAGATTGATGCTCATGCTGTTGATCACAGGACTGTCTGGTCCAGACTCCATTATTTACAGACCGTCGCCATATGGTTGGAATATTGCTGAAGGCGGTGTAAAACTTGACTCACTCACTAACTATACGTACTATAACGCAACCAACGTCACACACAAACATATATTTACACCGTGTTCTGTCATGTATATGTTGGGGGAAGGAACCAAGTTATTTCTGCATTGGCAACTTGAATTCATAATTCTGGGAATCGAACACACAATGACGATTACACCTTTGAGCTACGTATGTCCACAAACACCCTTTTACATGCTTGAAAATGACACAAAAATACACACCTGCCATAGTTATCACCACAATATCAACTCTACTCTTCTACTTCATCTCGTGCTCGCAAACATTCAAACCAGCCGACTGAAAAAAACTCTTCACGCACTTTAATAAAACATGTCAAAAGAAAACATGCTCAAAACGACCGCCCTGTCAAACACCTGTATCTGCATGAGATCACAGATATTTCCGTTCTTCGCTTTACAAGTAGCCGACCAGAGCCTCGCAGACCTGTCTACACTGTCCTTATGACAAACCTAGTCCCGCTGCCGTATGTAGATCTGTGTTTGTGCATCATGTGCACTATCACATGACAGGTGATGCGGTTCAGTGTCTGTGACACAAGGATGCTCTTTCATCAAACAGTTGCTTTCATCTGTTTACATCATACTTAAAATACGCTTCTTCCGCTTAAGGGCGCAGCTGCGTGACAAATTATCGTTTAACGATACAACTCTACATTTACCCATATTCACCATCGTTGTCAGTGGATACGTGCAGAAGAATAAATAGCGAAACAATGTTGAGTTTGATGTGATAAATCTTTGTATGTATGAACACACAGTAAACTACACTTATAACGAACGGACGGATATAACGAATCGTCTCTGTTCCGACCATATGCCATATGTTTTAGCCGAAATAAGTACAACGAATTACGGTTAAAGCGAACTGAATTTAATGGTCCCTGGGCTTCGTACTAACCTTGCACTGTTCGGTTGTACTACGTGTTCTGTTTCAAATGAATCTAAAATACTATCATTATGATCTAGAATTCATCTAATTTTCATACAGAGTACGTTTATCTCCTATGAAATAATGATAAGTATCAAAAGTACAGCCATGAAAGATATGGATGGGTTTTGTTGTCATGGTAACACATACGACGGTAACATTATAAGCCCAAGTGAACATTCGGGCTTGGCAACGTCGCTAAGGTCAAACAAGGGAATATTTTAAAAGGTATGTCATACACATCACCTATACTGAGAAATATGCATATACAAGATCCCTTCAATAATCCCCATACATATCTTCACATCTGGGGTATATTTCAATAACTGACATGTTGTATTAGAATATCTCATATATGAAAGTATTAGTGTCACACATACATCAACCTTCAGACGTGATGAGATATTGAGTTGCACTGTTGTATTCGGGATATGGGGGTGTCAAGCAAATGAGACCCTGGTAAAAGAAAACCTGGGGTAATACTTGGGAGGGCTATGGAGTTGGTGGTGTTTGCACTCTCACTAATAAAGTTTATCCCCTTGGCTGTGATGTACTCGTGCAGCATTCAGGCGAGTGGTAAAACCAAGTACTTCACTGACAATGCTGTCTGTTTATGCAAAGTGCCCGGGGGACAGACAACACAAGTACATTAAGCGACTTGCAACTTCAAGAGCTGCCCATATTTGAAATTATTCCATAAATGTTCTTTATCTGAAAAGATCCCGTGTTCCTGAATTATTCATTGCCGCTAGTACCTATCGCGATTCTGAAGTAGCGATGCACGGTATCAACTTGGCTCCGTCTCGTCATATCTGGAGTAACGCACAGAGAGAGGGGAACCAATTTATGGTACTGCTGCTTTCCTTCCAACTTCATCATGTTTTCCAACGACTGATGCTGTAGTTATTGTGATCTAAAGCATTCATTTATTGCTAAGGCTTTGTCATAAAGCTGACAACTCCAGGTTTGACTAATTACAAAATGTCGGCGTGAATAATTCATCTACTCCGCAACTCGTGTAATAATACGTTGGTATATGTTCCAGATTTACGACAAGATGGCCTACAGCGAGACACTGTTATCTGCAGCACACTGGTGTCTTTCCGGAACACGCCGAATGACCTCTTGCTGTCTGCGGAAGTAATGACGAGTAGACTGTCGCATGGGCTCAGAAAACATATAATTTTGCACATTTATATTGAAACAGAGCCCCAGTAGCATGGGATATTGAGGAACTGAGGAAAGAAAATCTGGATTTGCTTATTTTGGTCTTCAATAATGCAGGGAGGGCTTGACAGAACGGAAAATACTGCGGTTCGGGGACTGTGATACAGAAAATGTGACAAGAGACGGCTTTGTTCCCGACAATGAATCTCGTATTAATATATATTAACACATACTAATAATAGATGGATAAAGGCGAAGGATAAATGTCCATTACTATTATTTATCATTTTATTACTTAGAATATACATACAAAACGACCATTCAAGATTGCTGATTAAAATCTCTTATTCAAATCCGTGAACCAATGCACGTTTAAGGGATGCACAACTGTTGACACGCACTTGAAGGCTTTGTGGACCTTCGTTTGACCTGAGAAAGGTCACACAATCTCCGACTCAGCAACTAACAACGTCGGTCACCTTGTACGGAGCTTAAACAGCGATTTGTGTAGTAAACAGCCATGGTAACAATCAAACTGTTTGTTTCCGATGCTGATTAACCGCCTGTATATTTTTCTTTACCTGCACAAACTGTTTCTGTGTTCTGGAACGGTGTACACAGAGTGTGTGTTTCGGTTCATTAAATTAAGTTTTTAAAGCATTGACAAACACTGATGAATTTGAAAAACTTCTAACCAAAGTGCAAAAAGACCTTCACCTTCAAAAATGGGCTGACGTTGATTTCTTCAGAGTTAGCGGAATGTCTATAAATGCATACACGTGTTTCTTGAATTCAGCATACATGTTGAGGTTTACTGATTGTGTAAATTTATCATGTAACAATAAAACCGAATTCTGAGGCGAATTACACGAAGGATATGCAAATATGACTTTCTTTTTAATAAGACGCAAAAGATAAAACAGACGTCAATGACGGTGTCAAGTAGAGCACATATATTATTTCCCTCTGACGTCCATGTTTCCGATAAGTAAAGAATTACCATTGCATCCTTGTGACGAAGGGGAAAAACCTCACACCTTGACTGAAACCCGAAACAAACAAGCCCTACACTGACTAAAGGTAATTGACTCGTGGTGACCTTCGTAAAATAGTTTAACGCGTATTTCAATAGTTTTTGCATTTGTGAAATAAACTTAAAGCGCTGTTCACAACAATCCGAGGAGATGTAGTTATTTGCCCAAAGGCGCAACACGGTCCGTTTTGTTTATTTGTATGATTCTGAAACAGACGCATGTCGATGCTGACAACGGTATGTACCGACCGAGAAAACGCTTTTGAATTGGGAGACACGACCTCACACTCTGAACCCAAACTGGGATCGGATGAGTCTGTGTGAATTTCGATACATAAGCAGCAAGATGAACACGACACGTATGTCTTAAGTCGAGTTTGGTTTTTCGAAGTACATTGACATAACCTTCAACTGGGGTGTTGTTAATCTCGTCTTGTGTGTGTCCTGCCTGACAACCAGAGATTATTCATACATTGGTGTAACTCCTTCAAAAGTATTGCGCAGCCATATTATATAGAAAATGTGAATAAGTGCTAAAAGGGATGCTAGTTTAGTTTTATACCGTATTGAGCAATATTCCAACCATATGGCGACGGTTTGTAAATAATCGGGTCTGAACCAGACAATCCAGTGATGAACAGCATGAACATCTATCTGCGCAATTGGAAACCGATGACATGTGTCAACCAAGTCCGCGTGCCTGACCACCCGATCCCGTTAGTCGCCTCTTACGACAAGCATAGTCGCCTTTTAGTGACAAACATGGGTTGCTGAAGGCCTATTCTTACCCGGACCTTCAGGGGTCAAATGAGATGTCAGAACATTTTTCACTTCAAGTGATGTCTGAGATAGGCCAAACAGAATCAAGGTATCAATTACTCATCATCTGCACTGAAACGAATATGCCAGCCGCTAAAAAAACAGCTTTTAGTGCGGACCAAGACAAGCAGACACTTGCACACACACGTGATCACGCACGTACGCATGCATGCGCATCACGAAACTCCCTGTATTATTTATAAAAAAGTATGAAGTGTGACAAGAATAATATCAATCGTAAGATATCACGGATATCCGTTTATGATCATCGATATCTATGTAGAACGTTTACTGAAGGAGAATGTCAACACGAACATCACACAGCTATTGTTGCTACAAATTTCATTTTCAACATTACTTCTAATGTTTGTTCATGTAGATACAACAACTATTTCTTGCGCCAAGAGTATTGTATTCAAATAGACACATTGAATATTTCTTATCTAAGAAGAGCAATACATTGGCTTTTTTAAATTTATTTTTTATTTATTTTATTTTATTTATTTTATTTTTGCTGCAGGGTGAGTTTAGTTGTACGAGGCTTTTAGCAATATACCAGCAATATCACGGCGGGGAACACCAGATACGGGCTTCACACATTGCACCCATGATGGGGATCGAACCAGGTTCTACAACGTGACGAGTGAAGGCTTTAACCACTCGGCTACCCAACCGACCCCTATTGCTAAAGGTATTCAAATCGACATACTGGCTACTTCTTGTGGTGAGTTTATTTTAGCAGATACAAAGGCACAGTGAGTGAGGGTTTATGCTCCTCGAGCAGTGACGGCGTGGGTCACCAGATATTAACCTTCTTGAACTTTGACGATATCGTCCAGATTGAGAAGGGTCAACTTAATGATATTATCCTACATCAGGACGGTCTACTTGACGATATCGTCCAGATTGAGGAGGGTCGAGTTAACGAAACCACCAGAATTGGAAAGGGGTCTACGTAAAAACAACAGTATTGGAAAAGTTCTACAATACGAAATCATGTTAATTAAGAAGGGTGGACTTTATAACGGTGGCACATCTCCTCCATCAACCTCGACAAACAAAGCCATATACTGAATACATGATGTCAGCTTGCTACACTCTGCTAGAAGAGCTCACAAAGACACATCTCCTGATACTCTATACGGAATCCTCATTAAGGAACGTTTGAACTCTCCTCGAATCTAGCACCGTGAGCCTGGAGCTGCTCCAGTGTAGCAAGATGTCGTCAGATGAGTTGCTTGGTTTCAGCGCTTGAATCGTTTCACATCTGTCGACGTGCCTGTTGGTGCACAAACACACTGGAGGATTATAATAAATGGGGGCTCTCAGCATATTGATGTACTCTACTTCCGTTTACTCAAACATCGACAGCGCGAGTAAAACAATCGGCATCTGCATTTCCTCCAAATAGCTGCGATTCTCCTCGAAGACATTTCAAAGAGAATTCGACACGCAAATCAGCGTATTTTCTGGTTTTGTTTTTGGAGCACTTTATCTATCTGTGACACTGTTTCTATCGTCTCTGTGTAAAACATAATTGTGTAAAGCATATTCCAATCGATAACACCGTCTTGCAGCGTAAAACATATATCAAAATATAACAGTGTCTTCTCCAGGTTAATCATATTCCCATTTATAACACTGTCTCTACCGTATCAACGTAAATCATATTCCTACATATAACACTATTCTCCTTGTAAGACATATATTATCTATAACACTTTCTCTGACGTCTCCGTGTAAATCATATTCCTACATATAACACTATTCTCCTTGTAAGACATATATTATCTATAACACTTTCTCTGACGTCTCCGTGTAAATCATATTCCTACATATAACACTATTCTCCATGTAAGACATATATTATCTATAACACTTTCTCTGACGTCTCCGTGTAAAACATATTCCTACATATAACACTATTCTCCATGTAAGACATATATTATCTATAACACTTTCTCTGACGTCTCCGTGTAAAACATATTCCTACATATAACACTATTCTCCGTGTAAGACATATATTATCTATAACACTTTCTCTGACGTCTCCGTGTAAAACATATTCCTACATATAACACTATTCTCCGTGTAAGACATATACTATCTATAACACTTTCTCTGACGTCTCCGTGTAAATCATATTCCTACATATAACACTATTCTCCATGTAAGACATATACTATCTATGACACTTTCTCTGACGTCTCCGTGTAAATCATATTCCTACATATAACACTATTCTCCATGTAAGACATATATTATCTATAACACTTTCTCTGACGTCTCCGTGTAAATCATATTCCTATCCATAACACGGTCTTCTACATGTAAATCACATTCCTTTTAAGAACACTCCATCGTCTCCCAGTAAAATATCTGCATCTTAATATCAATCCAGAACATGTTTTCCATATTTTTCCATCTTAACACAGACACCAGCTTAACCTTAACAATGTCACCAAACAAAACATTGTCTCCATACATAAAACATCCGCCAAATTGATTAACGACATGCCATATATAACGCCCTACACTGTCACAGGCAATATGTTTGCGGTGTTTGTGGTGTTTGTTTGCACGTATTTGGAGGAGAAAGGAACAAACAGAGGCACCGTTTGCCAGGACCGGTCGCGTGCAGTTGTTTTCGCTCAAATACTAATCTGTGCAGACTGAAAGCTGATCTGTCACATAAAAAGAACATCTCACATCTCAAGTGTGTCCATTTTCAGCTAATTTCTCACATTTTAAACAAAATTATCTGAATTACGATCGATGTTTGAAAACTCAAGTCTAAGCTATTTCTTGTGAAAAGCCATTTTCGATAATACTTTAAATAGCATGAGTCAGACGAAGATCAATGCCTAAATTCTCGTGTTATGGACCTCTCTGCATTTGTTTTAAGGAAGTTGTTGAGACTTCGTGTTATATTAAATAAAAACTTAAATGTAAATTTGCAAAGACCGAGTTGTTTCACGCAGTTTTGAACATGTGAGTGAGTGAGTTCAAGATTTACCTCTTATCGGCAGTATTTCAGACTTCACATGAGACGAAGCCGGTGCACACACATTTTCGCCTAAAGTCGAAAGGTGTTTCTTAAAATACATATTTCTTCATTACATTGCATTATGACTGCGTGTTATCTAAATTTTATCTCTGTTTACAGCTGTGGTGAAACCCACGACAGGTGGCCACAAAATCATTTAGAGAGTCGATGAAGATTCGAACTCGAGGTAAGCAATTCTGGCATTACAAGGGGACACAACTTCAAATAGATCTTGCTTGATAACTGAACATATTCTACACTTTATCAGTCTGCATGGAGCAAACCATGAGTATTATCTGAAAACAGAGAATTTGAGGGGGGGGTTAGAGACAGAGGCGGAGAAAAGGGACAGAGAGGGAGGGGGAGAGAAAGGGGGTAGAGAAAAAGGTGAGAAAAGGGGACAGAGAGGGAGGGGAGAGAGAAAGGGGGTAGAGAGAAAGGTGAGAAAAGGGGACAGAGAGGGAGGGGAGAGAGAGGGGAGAAAAGGGGACAGAGAGCGAGGGGGAGAGAGAGAGGGTAGAGAGGAAGGTGAGAAAAGGGGGCGGGGGGGAGAAAGGGGAAGAGAAAAGGTGAGAAAAGGGGATAGAGAGGAAGGGGATTGAGAAAGGGGGGAGAAAGAAGAGAGAAAAAGGGGACAGAGGGACGGGGTGGGAGGGGGTAAGGGAGATAAGGGGGAAGAAATTGGACGGAGAGGGAGGGGGAGAGAAAGAGGGGCAGGGTGGAGAGAGAGAGAGAGAGAGAGAGAGTACGTGTCACTTCGATGGAATGTGACGCATTTCAAAACAGAGTTGTGCATTGCGAGCAGCTTGTATATTTCACAGCCACCACTGGCATTCATACAGCTGTTGTCAATCAATACCTGGTCAATAGCCAGCATAATCAGAGCATGAGATACATATCAACAGACAGAGTGACACATCCCAGATACATTGCCATTCTTTATGGGTGATCATAGGGAACGCATTACATACATGTAATACAAGCATGTATTAGTCTCCGTGGTATGCAGCGAACCACA
Source organism: Haliotis asinina (assembly GCF_037392515.1). Classification (NCBI taxonomy): domain Eukaryota; kingdom Metazoa; phylum Mollusca; class Gastropoda; order Lepetellida; family Haliotidae; genus Haliotis; species Haliotis asinina. Next base: position 49,105,935 of record NC_090281.1, read on the forward strand.
CCAGGGAACAGCGCAGCCTGGGAAGCGTGCTTGCAGCGGTATTGGAATTCGAACACCATGAAATAGACATGCTTGTGGATGGGTTTGCTGTTCTATAATTAATGTTCTGGTATTTACATTGCATAAAACATAATGCTGCCATATACTAGGCCATTAATAACGAATTGAGTTTGACAGGGAATATGAGACCTTGCCAGTTTCTAAAACTGATATATTTGTCGTTCCCAGTTCTTCGAATTGCCCCTTCCCGGGGTTTAAGCAAGCGCTCTTGCCCCATTCTGAAGAAGAGGGCAATTCCTGATTCACTTTGCAGTCCCAGGGAATGGGCAGAATTATTCACACCATAGTGTGTTTCACCTGCTGAGAATGAGTGAGTGACTTTAGTTTTACGCCGCTTTTAGCAAAAGTCCAGCAATTTCAAGGCGGGAGACGCCGGAAAACGGCTTCACACATTGTACCCATGTGGGGAATCGAACCTAGATCTTCGGCGTGACGAGCGAACGCTTTAACCATTTGGCTACCACATCCAATTGGAAACATCTCCAAACGGTGTCTGGGTAATTGGGTAGCCCAGTGGTAAGGCGCTGACTTGTCACATTGAAGAACCGGGTTCACTTACCCTAAAGTCTGCAACGTGTGAAGACCATTTCTGAAGTGCCAAACCGTGATACTGAAGAACAGAAGCGACGTAAACCATTACTCACTCACTCTAAACGTTGTTAAACCCACTCAAAAACTAATCATTTCTATGTTGTTTAACACTCAGCAATATTTCAGCTATATGGCGGCGGGCTGTATAAAACCAAGTCTACGCCAGACAATCAAGTGATCAACAGCATGAGCATCCATCCGCGCAAATGGGATACCATGACATGCGTCATCCAATTCAGCGAATCTGATCACCCGAACCCATTAGTCGCCTCTTGTGACAACCATGGTTGCTGAAGACTAGTTCTAACCCGGATCTTCACAGGGAGACAAGCATAGGTTGCTGAAGACCAACTCTAACTCGGATCTTCACGAGTCCATTAACCAAAGTACTCGGCGCTTTGCCATTACAACAAATATGTGCATCCCAGGCATGTCTATTTCTTGTTGTTCCGATTGGTATCCTAATTAGTCAAGTTTGTAGCTAGAAATAACAACTTAATGTCTGGTGATTATCATCATGCAATCAGTGCATGCAACAGGTTCATATAAAATACCAACTGGTGCGAACGGCTACAACCTGGCTAGATTATCTATTGCCATATATTAATACAGTAACCACAAGTCATTGGCGCTTAACAACACATTACACGTAATATGACACGTTCGTCCACATACCATTTGTATAGTTGGCGAATCTACGGTCGTAAACAGATAAATTAGAATATCGTTTGTTTGTAGTTAAACGCCGCACTCAGCAATATTCTATATGACGGCAGTCTGTAAGCAATCGTGCTTGTCGTAAGAGACGACTAACGGACTCTATTGGTCAGGATCGCTAATTTGGTTGGCAACCGTTCCATCGTTTCCCATTTGCGTTGGTCGATGCTCATGCTATTGATCACTGGAGTATCTGGTCCAGACAGTATAACTTACAAAATGCTGCCAAATAGCTGAGATATTGTTAAATGTTGCGTTAAACAGTACCGAACCACGAAATCAGAACGGGGCTACACCGACATAGATGGCGACGTGTGTGTTGAATGTGTACGTCCTCGTTCCACTTGTTTACAGAGTGCTGGCACATTCTGGTTAATATGTCCACGATTACTGGCTATGTTGTTTCAAGCACGTGTCCAGGGTGTTTGTGTTAGTGTACATGGCTTTTATCGCTGTTGCGCGTGATACAAATCTCGAATAATGCCCATCGCGCACGTGCTGTTGTTTTAGCATCCCCCGACAAGCCTAATTTACCCATGATTCTTTAAATATTTAGACATTTCCCAGTTGAAGAGGATTTAACGTGAATTCACCTGCCAAGGTATGATTTAACTTGCGCCTTACGAGATCGCTCACGGACGAAATCTGACGATGGGTTGATGTGTTAAAGTAGCAATCTTTACGATACAAAAGCACCCTTGTCAGACGCACACCTGTCTTGAAGAAACAGTAACTATTCAAGGAACCTATCGGACACTGTTACTCAAGTCTGGAGAAGCTGGAGGCACTTGGTCGCGCCTTGCTGTACAGACCGTTTGACAGTTTCAAAGCGATAAGACATATTTCAAAACGAGAAAAACATAGGGCGTGAAACAAGGTTTCATTGAAACCCGATATCCAAGCTTGAGCCTTACCCGGACACGATCCTTATGCTCAAGTCTTGGGGAGTGCAATGCCATTCGGAGAGCTCTTGCTAGGTCGAGGGTCCGCCCTTTCCCGTCTCACCTCCCCCTCCCCATTCACGACCCTCATACACCACACCCCCTCCCTCGCTCAAAGATTACCAAGACCTAGGGTCAAACTTCGTGCACAGGCGTCGCTGAAGAGCGAGTGATATTTGAATTTTCTTTCTTTCACAAGCTGGGGCAAAGTACCATTTAACTCTCTTCTGTACCTATTTGGTCTTCTTCAGTTGTAAACGTCTGTGAAGGGTTACATGAAGTGTTGTGTTTGACCTACGTGGTTTTTTTTTTTAAATGTGAGTTATGAGAGGAGAAAGTAACGACTCTAATAACAGAGGTGTTGGGCGCTAGCGTTCCTAGTTTGTTCCACATCTGGCAGACGACGTTGTTTGGGATGAGTTTTGTCAGAAGAAACGAACACGACTTAATTAACTTGGCTGATGTTTTATCGTTTTAGTTTCAGGTTTAACACAAAGACGCTCATGCTGGGTTACTTTTGCTCGAGTTTTGTTGTGCAAATCAAACGATACGTAATACGGGTTCTTTTCAAATTCAAAGTGAGATTTTGTGAATACTGTTTTTGTCCTAACATGAGTTAGGGGCGTCTTTGTCAACGTCATTTGTATTTTATAACTACCTCTGAACTACTGGAACTGCCGTATCATAGGTGTACCTGGTCTGTTTCATAGTCCCTGTACCAGATTATTTACTGCACTGCCTAGCCCTCCCTGCAATACTTAAGTCTAAATGAAGCGAGTCTACATTTCCCCACGCCTGAATCTCCCATCTCATTGGGGCTCCTTTTCAGTTTTAATGGGTGTATTTGTTACTAGCAAAATTATATAATCAGGGACTAAGCCTTAGTCTACGGATACCCGTTCACACCAAGTCTTTTCTTAATTCTAGTTTGAATCTTTAGAATACACTCACCACTACTATGGATTAGCATTGGCTTTGAAATGGCAGTCTCGTTTGTTAGGACCAAAAATAAACAATCTATTCTAAATATAAATACAAACAGTGCCCCTTCTCAGCCACGATTAACTAAAATGGCCTTTACGTCACAACAGTGGAGTCGGTTAGCTTAATCAAGAACACCAGCAACCGCGACGATCTTCCTGGCCAGTCTTGAACACCGGCAGAAATGCATCCATTTTGATAAGCGGGCCGCTGCTGTTCGAACAAAAGATGTAGACACTGGCTCTGAGTGACTTTAGCGTATAGAAAGCCGTTTAATTCTGACGATTTACTGTTTGCCGACGTCTCCTGCTACTCCGACATGAAAGTCATCAACAACGGAGACTGCCGCTATACACTGCTCTCCAGGCGATCTTGATATACTATGGCTGAATTCCCCGACGCAAAAGAAGAGAAACAGTGGACAATCGAAACAGACACTCAACTAATTTATTCATTGCTTCGGAGATAGAAAACTTCACGATTTGGATAATATAGGGGAAAGTGAAGATGAAGCCGTGAACGTTTGCAAAAGAATAGTCTACATTAGGTGTATTGAAATATCGGCTCTTTCGAAATGCGAGGTCATATAGACGGAACCAAGTTTTATGTTTGGCAAAAATCCATCTATCAAACAGAACGTCACAACGCTTATCATAACTGCAAACGCTTTTGTGTGTAGACGGCGGGCAGTTTTAAGTCTGTAAGACAGTTACAACTTCGAAATTCTTCATGAGAAGTAATCACGACTACAATCACTATTGTATGTAGACGGGGGTCCAGTTTACAGTCCGTCAAACAGAACGCCACAACTTCAAAACTCTTAAACGTACGTAATCTGAACCGCAGTCGCCACATACGTAGACGGGTCCGGAACCCAGTTGGTTGCAAGGCCAGTCTCTCAAACAAAACGAATGTCTAAACCCTTGACCAGAATTCATCGTAAGTACAATCACTATTGCCAGCAAGTGGGTCGAATTAATGAAACAGGAAAAACGTAATAATGGCCACTTGTGTCCGACTGCATATCGGCGTTTCTCTTTGCTTATTGTTCAAAACCATCGTGCTTCAACAAGAAGGGGGGTTTCCTACTCGGGTCCAGGGACCCTCACGACAATGAAACTCAGGAACAATGACGTAACTGCGACACTAAGAAAATTCCCATTGAGGTCAAAATAAAATATTCCTCGGTGAGAAAAGCAGTTGTGTTTTGGGGGTGACGACTCTTTAGTCCCACTGATGCATAAAATATACATAATGGTGCCATCATTGAGAAGATTGCCTGTATACATTGATAAAGTAATGATATCAGATGCCTGGGACCAGTTCGGAGAGTCCCTTTAAATCAGACAATATTAACATCTATAAAGAGTGGGAAAACAGCAACATAAAATCCATCGCAAACGTCCAGAATGTGATTTCAATGAAAATAGATGTCTCTGAAGAAAGCTATTAGTTATTATCATTAGTCATCGCAGACAGCGCAGACAGATTTGGCAGGGGGGTCCGACTCCTCGGGGAGGGAAGATGATTATCAGGAATGGGATGCAGATCCTATGAATGAATATGATGTATGAGTATCACCCGGCAACGACGCAGGCATATGTAATTGGATATCTTCACAGAAGCCTTGAACACTGAAACATTATACTCAGGGTGAGGAAGCGACTGTGGCGTAATAGTGAGGAGGGTCGAAGAAGTAGCGTTATAAGGAAACATGGGCGGTGTACCGAGACCCAACGGCGTACGTTCTCTTGACTCTTTGCTCAAGGGTGCACCTCTTGCCGATTCAGAACAGCTCCTCTGAAACTGATGCTACTAAAATATGAAACGGCCCCCCTCCCCCTTCCTCGCCAACGCAACGCCGATCGCGGGCTGATTCACCTCTGATAATTGCAGCTGTTATGTTAACCTCTGTACGAGCTACTGTTATCATTATTATAATTCGCTGAGTGAAAGCTTTCAGTGATTCTGGCTCTCAAACAATCTGTGTGTTGTCCGGACGAATAGACTAGGCGACAAAATGATTTTGAACCTCATAGCGGTAAATATTTTATGATAATTCTTGAAGCGATGAACAAGGCTAATTATCCAACCAATTGCTCAGAGTCGCTTCATCTGCTGAAGCAATTTTGCAATTTGACAAGTAACAGGAGCATCTTCTAGAAACAACATTACTGCAGACGATCAGCGTGCAAAGTAGCAGACGACAACGTGTCATCTGCTCCACCAGTTCATTTAAACCCACCTTCAGCTACTGCGTCTGGTTGTGTGTCGTCTTCGGTCGAATCAGGTTTGGTAGCTGGTTCCACCTTATGCTCAAAACTGACTGTCTCCGTCTCATCGACGACTATCGGAGCCTGCGTCGTGTGCATATCGTTCACCTCGTCATCCATGGTGGTAATCCGGGGTACTGATCCTCAGCCAAGCTTTAATACGGAGTATAGGGCCAGCGAGCCAGCGCGGCCGACAGGGGCAAACTCAACAAGTAAACCAAACACAGCAGAGACGCTCCACGTGCCCTGTTGTAAACATCCGCGTCACGTGACGATCAATAAGTCAAGACCTGAATAGAATCGCTATATCCCACAATGGACAATCAGAGGGACAAATGTCAGAAAACTAAACACGTAGCTTCCAAGAAAAAACTCCACCGACCAGGATGCACGGTCAAGACAAAATGAGGGGGATTCTGCTTAGCGCGAGACGTTATCATAATACAGCCGTATGCTTGGTAGAGTCGGGTAAGGAAGACAGCTGTTGCAGCGACAGAAGCCGCTCACCATTGATCGAAACTTATCCTCAACAGCTACAAGCTTCATCATATTGAATCAAACCCAGTTAATTTAGAGCATTATTCATAGGTTTACAGCCATGCACAGGAGTTCGGCTGAGGGTGTAAGAAGTTTATTGCTCGCTGTGTCGTCGCTCTACCGAGGAAGGATTTCAGTGAAGAAAGAATTGCCCAATGTGAAAATTAATTCACGGGCCATGTAATTACGTCGGAAATGTGAATATGTCTCTGAATCGCTTGTTTGAATGTAAATACTGCACTTGATACAGTTTGATGCGGGGCAGTGGGGCAGCATAGTGGCTTAGGTGTTCGCTCGTCATGCCGAACACCCGGGTTTGATTCCCTACATGTGAAGCCCATTTCTGGTGTCCTCCAGTCGTGATATTTCTGGAATATTGTCAAAGACGGCATGAAACTACACGCACCCACTCACTACACCTGGGTTGTCATGTGAAAGTTTCCACAAACGTTGTTAAGAGGTATCACAACGGTGCCTGACGACACGACTGTCTCCGGACTATGGTCAGCGTTGTTGATATACACGTGCTGACCATAAATAAGGAAGGAAATGGCAAGCAGTCTCAGCTGTTCTGCTCGCCAGGCAATTATCTTTTGTCAACATACTGGGACAAGAACAACAATGAAGCAGATTAAACCTGGATTTTAGAACTCTTCTTTTTACAGTGGTAAGAGTGAGTGAGTGAGTGAGTTTGGTTTTACGCCGCTTTTAGCAATATTCCAGCAATATCACGGCGGGGGACACCAGAAAAATGGGCCTCACACATTGTACCCATGTGGGGAATCGAACCCGGGTCTTCGGCGTGACGAGCGAACGCTTTAACCACTAGGCTACCCCACCGCCCCTACAGTGGTAAGAGATTGCTGGAAGCACTTTGGACTCATGTATGTGAGGACCCAGCATACTGCACAACGATGGTTACTCTTAAAGAATGAGTGTTTGCTGTTTGACACAGGACTCAGCAATATGGCGGCGAGATGTAAATGACGTACTGATAAGCAATCATCCAAGCGGACGAGTCTGACAACCAGTCCTCAACATCATCACATACAAGCAGCTTGATAAATTCACACAGAAGAACCAACACACGCTGCTCGTGACTTAAAACGACCAACTGTCGAATCAACACACCTATTCTAACCATCACTCCACCCAGCAGAAGCAGCACAGGTTGGTGAGGGCCTATTCTAACCCTGAATCCCCACAGTAAGAACAGCACAGGTTAGTGGCGACCTATTCTAACCCTGAATCCCCACAGTAGGACCATCACAGGTCTCTGGTAACCTATTCTAACCCTGAAACCCCACAGTAGGACCATCACAGGTTACTGGTGACCTATTCTAACCCTGAATCCCCACAGTAGGACCAGCACAGGTTGATGGGGACCTATTCTAACCCTGAATCCCCAGAGTAGGACTAGCACAGGTTTCTGGTGACCTATTCTAACCCTGAATCCCCACAGTAGGACCAACACATATTGCTAGGGACCTATTCTAACCCTGAATCCCCACAGTAGGACCAGCACAGGTTGATGGGGACCTATTCTAACCCTGAATCCCCAAAGTAGGCACATCACAGGTTACTGGTAACCTGTTCTAACTCTGAATCCCCACAGTAGGACTAGCACAGGTTGATGGGGACCTATTCTAACCCTGAATCCCCACATGACCATCACAGGTTTCTGGTAACCTGTTCTAACCCCGAATCCCCACAGTAGGACCATCACAGGTTGATGGGGACCTATTCCAACCCTAAATCCCCACAGTAGGACCATCACAGGTTACTGATAACCTATTCTAACCGTGAATCCCCACAGCAGGACCATCACAGGTTACTGGTGACCTATTCTAACCCTGAATCCCCACAGTAGGACCAACACAGGTTGCTGGGGATCTATTCTAACCCTGAATCCCCACAGTAGGACCAACACAGGTTGCTGGGGATCTATTCTAACCCTGAATCCCCACAGTAGGACCAACACAGGTTACTGGTGACCTATTCCAACCCTGAGTCCCCACAGCAGGACCAACACATGTTGCTAGGGACCTATCCTAACCCCGAATACCCACAGTAGGACCAACACAGGTTGATGGGGACCTATTCTAACCCTGAATCCCCACAGTAGAACCAGCACAGGTTGCTGGGGACATATTCTAACCCTGAATCCCAACAGCAGGACCAACACAGGTTGGTGGGAACCTATGCAACTCTGAATCCCCAAAGTAGGACCAACACAGGTTGATGGGGACCTATTCCAACCCTGAATCCCCACAGAAGGACCAGCACAGATTGCTGGAGAGCTATTCTAACTCTGAATCCCAAACGTAGGACCAACACAGGTTACTGGTAACCTATAGTAACCCTGAATCCCAACAGTACGACCAACACAGGTTGATTGGGACCTATTCAACCCCGAATTCCTACAGTAGGATCAGCACAGGTTGCTGGTGACCTATTCTAACCCCGAATCCCCACAGTAGGACCATCACAGGTTTCTGGTAACCTATTCTAACCCTGAATCCCCACAGCAGGACCAACACATCCTGTTAGGGACCTATTCTAACCGTGAATCCCCACAGTAGGCACACCACAGGTTGATCGGGACCTATTCTAACCCTGAATCCCCAGAGTAGGCACACCACAGGTTACTGGTAACCTGTTCTAACTCTGAATCCCCACAGTAGGACTAGCACAGGTTTCTGGTGACCTACTCTAACCCTGAATCCCCACAGCAGGACCAACACATATTGCTAGGGACCTATTCTAACCCTGAATCCCCACAGTAGGACCATCACAGGTTGATGGGGACCTATTCTAACCCTGAATCTCCACATGACCATCACAGGTTTCTGGTGACCTATTGTAACCCTGAATCCCAACAGTAGGACCAACACAGGTTGATGGGGATCTATTCTAACCGTGAATCCCCACAGCAGGGCCATCACAGGTTACTGGTAACCCATTCTAACCCTGAATCCCCTCAGTAGGACCAACACATGCTGCTAGGGACCTATTCTAACCCTGAATCCCCACAGTAGGACCAGCACAGGTTGATGGGGACCTATTCTAACCCTGAATCTCCACATGACCATCACAGGTTTCTGGTGACCTATTGTAACCCTGAATCCCAACAGTAGGACCATCACAGGTTTCTGGTGACCTATTGTAACCCTGAATCCCAACAGAAGGACCATCACAGGTTACTGGTAACCTGTTCTAACCCCGAATCCCCACAGTAGGACCATCACAGGTTGATGGGGACCTATTCCAACCCTGAATCCCCACAGTAGGACCAACACAGGTTGATGGGGATCTATTCTAACCGTGAATCCCCACAGCAGGGCCATCACAGGTTACTGGTAACCCATTCTAACCCCGAATCCCCACAGTAGGACCATCACAGGTTGATGGGGACCTATTCCAACCCTGAATCCCCACAGTAGGACCAACACAGGTTGATGGGGATCTATTCTAACCCTGAATCCCAACAGTAGGACCAGCACATGTTGATGGGGACATATTCTAACCCTGAATCCCAACAGTAGGACCAACACAGGTTGATGGGGACCTATTCCAACCCTGAATCCCCACAGAAGGACCAGCACAGATTGCTGGAGAGCTATTCTAACTCTGAATCCCAAACGTAGGACCAACACAGGTTACTGGTAACCTATAGTAACCCTGAATCCCAACAGTACGACCAACACAGGTTGATGGGGACCTATTCAACCCCGAATTCCTACAGTAGGATCAGCACATGCTGCTAGGGACCTATTCTAACCCCGAATTCACACAGTAGGACCAACACAGGTTGATGGTGAGCTATTCTAACCCCGAATCCCCCCCCATCCCCCACCCCACCCCCCACCCCCAGTTGGACCAGCACAGGTTGCTGGGGATCTATTCGAACCCTGAATCCCAACAGCAGGAACAGTTCTGGTTGCTTAGTAGCTGTTCAATTCTGCAGTAAAGAGGACGCCAATCATAAATGATCTCATTTAACGCCCTGATATTACAGACATAAACCGCAGATCCGAATTCACATCATGGTAACCAGCCAAGGATAATTCTGAGTGACAAGTCGCCTGCCCTCTGCATAACCGTTTAGCGTTGTTGGTAAGGAGTTCTATATCTCTAAATCTTTCAATACACTTCATGTAGCAATGTGTTCCCATCGATTTAACCTGTGCACGGGTCACAATACTCTCACAAACTACACCCATGCTTCGTCGAACACCCTCTTTGCTAACACGGTGTAATGGCCCAATATAACTTAAAGGGAGCCATTACAGCATCATTAGAAGTCAATAATAAGTTTCACTTTTAACATTACGAGGACTTATTAGAGCGAGGAGACCCTCAACCATCCATCAAACAGAAATAGTGCACAATGTTTTGATAGAGTACACTTCTGCATGGCGATTCTTTACTGACTCCAGACACGGATTAACATGAAAAATGTCCTGCTCCCGTTCTGTGTTTCGTTGAGTACAGTAATTAATATCAACACACGGGCCGTCCAGTAGTCTATAGTGAGACACTTAACATAGATTATCAGTGGGATTGGACTTGTATGAAATAGAGCCATGCATCATCATACGCCCTTGCTTGCTGAAAGTTTGTGGTCTTACGAGACAAGGATGGGAACAGTCTTAAGTCTTCAAAGAGCAGTTTCAAATTTGACGCATATCTTTCATTCCTGTGCAAGGGTTTCGTTGAGTAGTACATTGGCTACTGTCCGAGTTCGTTTCGTTGAGTAGTACATTGGCTACTGTCCAAGTTTGTTTCGTTGAGTAGTACATTGGCTACTGTCCAAGTTTGTTTCGTTGAGTAGTGCATTGGCTACTGTCCAAGTTTGTTTCGTTCAGGTTTTGGACCCATGTTTGTTTCGTTGTGTAGAGCATTTTATTTCAATACAGAGACTTCCCAAGTCTATTGTCAGACATCTAAGAGTAGATTAACTTCCAACCAAACAAACGAGTGAGTTACAATCGGGTCATTCGACTGTTATGGGGGATCAGAGAAATCCCGTCATTCGAGCCTTAAAGATAAGAGACGGCTATCGTGCATACTGTAGCAGCAGACTGGGAACATCCTTTCACATGGGAGACAAACAAGCTTGCTGTTTAAGAGAGTCACGTATTGATCCAAGTACAGGGTGCTTTCATGAATACAACTAGGGCTCAAAGTGTTGTCTGAAGCCGAGATTTACAATGAATATATATAAAAGAGTCTCCATCACCTAAAATGTGTGTCGAAATTTTGCTTATCTCGAAGTAAAGGTCTGGTATACGGTGGGATCCAATTTTATTCATTTTCTTGTTGTGTGGAACTTTGGCTTGTCTTGAAGTAAAGGAAGTAAAGGCTTCGTACCATGGGGGGTGGGGGGTGGGGGGAGAGGGGTGTTTGTCCAAATTTAATCATATTTACGGCTGCTTGAAACGTCATAAAACTCGAAGTATTTCACAATGGTGTTCGACTGGATAAGCATTGATGTGCAATATATAGCACTATATACTTCGCCAAAGGAAGGTAAAATACCACGTGGTATCGCAAATTCCAGAGGGTTGTAAGGGAGGACTTTATCTTGGGGATTGGTTGGTGACCGAAGAAGTGTTCGCTTACATCGTTATTTTAGCATATTTCGACGCGTGTCTCTGCTGGCACAACCTCAAAATCGCACAGTATGTATAAGCCGCAAATGTTGGTGACAGTGAACGCGTTTGTGACAAGCAGGCGGGGAAAGTAAACTGGACGAATACACTTGGTAGCTACCGGTAGACTGGCGTTTAAGCACGTGCAATACATGCTGAAATCAATACCGCTACTGTTTAACACGTTTCTCATAGAGCGATTTAGTTAAGCAAAACACCAACGTGACACGATTTCCACGAGGAAATTGAACTTTTCAACATTTAGACCACAACCTTTTACCCTCTTGTTTCAAATGGAATGTTCTGGAGGGCGTTCTCATGTATGCAAATAGGGGTCATTTGTCAGGTCGTGGCTCATCTAATACTTGTCAAGCAGTACGTGCTTGCATTGTGCTTTCAAACCAATGTTCACAATCGCAAGGCACAAGATAAGCAGTGGCAATATTACCAAAGTATAAAGCAGCTGATAACATATAGTTCACCGTTGTTCTTCAAATATCTCTACACACTTGAGTCTTTCACGATAACAGATGCTGACGCTGAAGTGAATCTAGAGGGGATGCCAACATTTGAACACTTCTTGTGATACTGGGGACCCGTGAAGATCCGGGTTAGAATTGGCCTTCAGGAACCCATGCATGTCGTGAAAGGAGACTAACTGGATCGCGTGGTCAGGCTCGCTGATTTGGTTGACACATGTCATCGTATCCCCATTGCAAAGATCGATGCTCATGTTGTTGATCACTGGATTATCTCGCCCAGGCTCGATTATTTACACACCACCACCATACAGCGGAATATTGCTGAATGCGGCGTTAAACAACAAACCAACCAACCAAATTATGCTACTGGCAAACAGATCCGATGGTGTGGAATAGACCCAGACTGTCCCTGAGGGCGGTAATTCTCGACCAGTACAAGACATGGATGGAATATTGTGAGTAGCACAGATAGCCTCATGGAACTTCACCACGCTGGTCTCTGTAACTATGAAATATTCAGGGGTGAAATATTAGATGTATTGAGACCTACTGACAACAGCCGGGTATAGAAAGGTTTCACTCACTTCGGTCGTTATGATGTCGGTTGCTGACCAGACAAATGCGTTTGTGATTCATGTGACGTCCTCAGCGGTATTATTTTTATCTATTTTTTACAAATATTACATGTCGGCATAATATGCGGTTGGTGCATGGTTCCATACTTTGCTGGAGACTCTGAAATCGAAACTTATTAGCGGATCCTGGTGCGTCTGCGGGGCGCTACTTGGGTTTTAGTCTTTAATAATTTTGCCACCGTTAAACAATTTAAACTGGTTGGTCTACATCATGATGAAAATGTCATGCTCGTATTGCCAGAATCATCAGAAACGTCAAATACGAACTGTATACACAAACTGAAATTATACCACAAAACCCGCCATAAGGCTTTAACCACCACTAACCTACCTCACAGACGTTAACTTCCTGAAAAATACATCTGACAAAGAAAGTAATTCGATCCGAGCGAAACTGAGAATTCACTACGGCTAGATCAAGGCGGCCGCTTTAGGTGCATGTATCATTGAACGGTTATTACAGAAAATATTTCGGATTTGAAATCGGAGATTGCCCCTTGTATCTTCCAAATTACCGAATCTACCAACTGACACCAAAAACACACAAACAACACAGTCTTGTTTGAGTCTGATTGGCTGTCAAACATCCCATTTCCGTCGATCTGGTTAGTTCGCTTGACATCAAATATTGATGTCAATTTAAAAACGGCGTCAACTCAAACAGCAGAACAGGAACTATCTCTCGGCCTCGCGGGACCAAACAATCGCTGAATCCATAGATAATTAAACTAAAACTCATCGGGTTAGTAGGTATTTCTGTTTGTGTACAAATCGGATTGAGACTTCGTGATTGATTGTTGACATTCACTTATTACAATTTTCTTCTTAAGAACTTTGTGCTTATAAAAGCTGTGAATGAGTAATGTTTTCATCGGAGCCATATTGTAAAGCACATCACTGCTGGATTATTGAGATGTGTGAGTGAGTGAGTGAGTGAGAAACAATTTAAAGTGACATCAGCAATGTTTCAGCTTTCATCATCATCATCATCATCATCATCATTTTAACAACTAGTAAATCACAGGCAATAAACATAGCATTACTCCTTTCAAACATAAGGCACTTAAAGATCAACACATATTAAAATTAGTTCACAGATCAACGCAGGACACGAGGCTAAAATATGGTTCATTTTTTCTTATGTTGTTGGTTAACACCGAACTCATACTCAACGACATTCCAGCTGTGTGGCATAGGTTTGTAAATATTCTAGTCTGGACTTGACAATATAGTGATTGAAATCATGAGCATCGATCTACTCGACAAGGATCTCAACCAAGTCAGTGAGCATGACCGTCCCACTCGTTATATCAGGGACGTAATAGAAACGAGGTAAAGGCAGATTGTAGATGTGATATAAGTATACCGTTTGTAGTAGGTATTAACAATCCGATATAATGACACAACTCCGCTGATAGTGGATGAACCCATATTACCGGATTAAAGTCACAAACATGTAGGTGATGACATGAGCATCCGCAAGCTGGGCCAAATTCTGTCCAAATAACTTTGAAGATACCCTGTGTGAAACACGTGGTTTTCACACGAAGGTTCTTATGAGAGATATGATATTAATGTATCTGATACTTATTACACTAGCATTGCTTACAAGACATATTTCTAAACCTTGACTTAGCTAACCGTTAGGTAAACACAGATATTTGAGTATATACGGGACACTCTCCGCCCTCTCGCCCAGTTTTGTATGCCGATGTGCGCATGCATGACTTTTCGGGGCAAATCTCAAGGAAATTGGTTTTAGATATTTCCCCGATTAGTTGCTTTTAGTATAAACACCATAGATCCCAGTCCATGCTAGAGCAAGAGTTGAGAGGATTAGAGGAGAGGATAGACGGGAAAAACGGGAGAGTGATGTAGGTTGATACGTGAGATAGAAATAAGAATAGACCGGGACGCTGACATTTACATATACAACTTTATCCTTCTACACGTATGGCGTATGTTCTCATATTTAGCACGATTGTGTATATCTAAGTGCGTGACGCACTTCTATACATATGTGGCAAATAAAACGTGAGTGAGTGAGTTTAGTTTTACGCCGCACTCAGCAATATTCCAGCTATATGGCGGCGGTGTGTAAATAATCGAGTCTGGACCAGACAATCCAGTGATCAACAACATGAGCATCGATCTGCGCAATTGGGAACCGATGACATATGTCAACCAAGTCAGCGAGCCTGACCACTCGATCCCGTTAGTCGCCTCTTACGACAAGCTGAGTCGCCCTTTTATGGCAAGCATGGGTTGCTGAAGGCCTATTCTACCCCGGGACCTTCACGGGTGGCAAATAAAACGACAGCCGTCGGCAAACAAGCGAACGATCCAACCGCCGCCCTACCCGACCGCTCCTCTGATATATCGGTGTCTAAACTACACATCGTCAAATGTACACGGACATGGGTACTATTTAGCACTCGTTTCCGTGATAATCTGTGTGTATTAATGACCGCATCTATAGTCTAGCGGGTACAGAACGGAAGATCGGTGGTTCGATCCCCGACCGTATCAAAAGAAGGTAGTTATTGTTACCCTTCCTGCTGACCCGGATAGAATAGGTCTTCAGCAAACCCAAGCTTGCCATAAAAGGCGAATCTGCTTGTCGTAAGAGGCGACTAACGGGATCGGGTGGCCAGGCTCGCTGACCTGGTTGACATATGTCATCGGTTCCCAGTTACGCAGACTGGATTGTCTGGTCCAGACTCGATTATTTACACACCGCCGCCACAGAGCTGGAATATTGCTGAGTGCGGCGTAAAACTAAACTCACTCACTGCCTGCTCGACATGAAGAGACGAAACAACGACTTGCCGACTCAAAGTCAGTATAATGTGTCTGAACGGGTAGTTATATTGACGGGACGGTATCTCGGCGAGCTAGCCCTATGAAACAGGGAGACCATTACTAAGAGTGTGGGTATGATGTTATGTGTAGGTCACGGGTCAGTGGGTGTACAATGTGTGAGTCAGTGATATTGAGACTCGTATACCTATATGGGACACAATCACAGCGTCCTCTGAGTCACCTGACACTGATGACAGCCTCCCCGACAACTGACAGTCATCACCTCCATACGTGCATAACATGTCGGTCATCTCATGTGAAAGTACCTGGCTACAACAGCAACTTAAAGCGCCAAGGCCATACGGACAACATTTTCTTTGTTGGTTAGGCCATATTCGGCAATACTCAAGCTATATAGCAACGTTATATAATCGAGTCTGGACTAGACAATCCAGTGATCAACATAATGAGCATCAATCTACGTTACTGGGATACGATGACGTGTCAACCAAATCGGTATGACTGACCACCCGATCCCATTTGTCGCCTCTATCGACAGGCATGGGTTGCTGAAGATTCTAACCAGGGCCAGCCGGACCCATGCAGATCCAGGGCCTAGATTTTCGAAGCTCTCTTAGCGTTAAGACAGTCGTAAGTTAGTGTATGGCACTTACGACTACCTTAGCGCTAAGAGAGCTTCGAAAATCTAGGCCCTGGAACTGCAAGGGTCCGGCTGGATTTAATGGTATGTTCACCACCACACCTCCGCACCAAATCCAACCTTACAGACAAAGCCTAGCTCCTATACTGTACACTAGGAATATTTACATTGACAAAACGCTGTTGTATACTAAATATTAAGAAGGTATTTTGCATCTAATTCCAGTCTCGAGAATCATATGCATTGTTTTCATTGCATTTATTGAAAAGGATTCTTGTATACGAATAGCGCTGTCACAACGGATATGCATTGATTGGAAATGAGACGCTGGCTTGATAGAGAATGATTGTAGGTCGCTGTGAATAAAGTAGTGCAAGTATGTAAACCGCCCTCCAAGGATCCATTTAAGAATGAAATGATTGATGCACATGGCACATGCTCTTGCCCCGGTTAATAAAGGATTGATAAATATGACACATGCCCTAATCCCTAATAAAGACTTATTGAGATGACACGTGCACTAATCCGTGCTAATAAAGGATATATGCATATGACACGTGTACTGCTCACTGTTAGCTTGGCGTGATGCATGTAACACGTGCTCTAATCCCGGTTAATAAAGGATTCATGCATATGATACATGCTCTACTCTCTCTTAATATAGGATTCATGCATATGGCCCGCGCTCTAACAAAAGACATTCCCCGTTAATGCAGGAATGGTGCCTTTGAAGCAGGTTTCAACAATTTATAGTCCCCGTGAATAAAGGCTTCTTGCAAGGAACGCAAGTCAATAAAATAATGGATATGTACGGATAATAAAGGATTGGTGCATTATAAACACGTTTAAACAATCCATTCTAAGGTTAATAAAGGATTGGTTCCCATGAAAAGCACTAGAATAATCGATGCTGGTGATTAATAAAGGATTGTTAATTAAGGTTCGCACTCTAGCACGTGTTTTTAAAATCATTGTTGCTATAAAAAGATACTAAATCGCATTATTGATTCTTTTTATTTCCTACCAGTAATGCTGGATATTCACTGTTAACAATCTAACGCTGATGATAATTTCAAAGTGAAACTGACAATGCGTCTCACTTACGTCCAAAAATCATTACCAAGTCTTTGTTAAATCAAGCCAGTTTATTTCCCTTTAAGAGTTAAAAATGAATTAGCTGATCGTAGTATAATTAGAAATCGCCCCTCATCCCTGGAACCGATAGCCCTCAAAATGAAATCTATAGATAACCAAATGAGGTCATAAATCTTTCAAGGCAGCATAGTCATTATGTCGTGTGAGAAATGCTGACCCTACAAGCAATATAGACCAGGCTTGCACATATGCAGGGGAGGCATATTGATTGTAATCCTCTATGGAATGAATGCATTACTGTCAAAAGAAGATCATTTGATTTAGTCTCTGAAATCAAAAATCAATGCGAAGCTATGGTATGATTCTTTATAGGAAACATAAATCAAAATTCTTTGTATTCCAGTGCGATCTCGTTACACAAGTCCCTTGCATAATCTGACGGAGGCAGATGATACATTGATATGTCACTGAATAACTCGTAATATTTTTCAAATGTTTATGAAACGATATAATAATTTAGGTATTCTTGATTTGGTGTTGTTGAAAGCTAATGATACAATAAGACATCAAATCATATCTCTGGGGATTATGAAATATCAACAATTGATCTAAGTTATAAATGATAAATGGAACAAACTCTTTGATTCAAAGTACAATATTTCTTTACACCTCCATTGTTCATCTACACATTCAAATGAGACATTAATGGGAAGCTAATTTGCATTTTATTTCATTCCATTTTAAGTGTTTTCAGAATAAAGGCATATTATATGTCAGTTTAAATGACATACTACAACAATTCAGACACATGGGTTTAAATATACGACAATGATCTGAAACGCTATCTCTTGTAGTTGAAAAACGTTAAAGAATCAATTAGGAAAGATTTTCAGCATTTACCTTATGCAGACGAACCTTTTAGTGAGGAACTCTTGGGGTACTGGGAAAAGGGTAGAGTTATCGGGTTTCGAGAAAACCAGCAAAGTGAATTACCAATGATACAGCGTTCAAGTTTTGGAATAAAATAATAGTTCACACATTCTGATTGTATGATTTTGGTTATCTTCGTTTTGAGTTGTGCGCGTTGGAGGATCCACGCGCACGCACACGCGCACGCACGCACGCACGCACGCACGCACACACACACACTTTAAAAATTCCAGGAACCGACCCTGGTTGTGCGCGTGGCGAACAGTAAGCAGAATTTCATTTCCGGTCTTATAATGATGATACAGCCTTCTAAAAGTACAGTTCTCTTATTTGGTCACAAATAACTGAAGGGTAAGTCTATATTTGTCACCATTCATCACTTCCCTGCACCCAAAGATATACAAACATGCATGGTCGCGATTACACTCGATGACAAGGCGTCATCTGGCATGTCCCGAAGTGACACGAGTCGTAATCTCGCCAAATCTCGTCACGAAACATCCCGAGTGGTCACGAACTATCTCTGTGGCTCAGGCAAAGCGTTAGATATTTATAACAGCGGCGGGGAACAAGTGCGAGATTTGCATTCCCTCTCATTGCCAGCTAGCCAAATCATGAAGACAGTAATCCCATCCTTGCATACCTAAAGCCCTCCAGAGCTATTGCTTGCCGAAGATTTACCGTTGATCTCTCAAACATGATCGCTGGGCCTCGCAACGCCGGCCTTGGCGAGGATAGGTTCCATTTTGCGTGTCTGCATCACATAAACGTGTGAAATTCTCAGTTAAATTTATTAAATATTATTTTTAACATCTATGAGAGCATGTAATATACGCCCACGAGAGTAACGTTGAATTTCGTTGTAATGTAGACTGACGCATATCTATATTTAAAAGTTAAATTACACCCAGTATGTTTTGCCAATATAGGTTGTCTGATAGGAAATCTTTCAGAAAAAACAGTTACCATAATTTGGTTTACCATTTTTCAGTTTAAAAATAAAACCATTATATGAATTATCTTTTACTTTAAACAGGACGTATGCACTTTTGGAAAAGAACCATTTTGCTTTCCTCAAACAATTTACCTTCTTTTGAAAAGTGAAAATCAGAAATCACATGATTATCGTTTTGGAGAGTTGAAACCTAAATGTAATGATGTTGTATAAGCAGGAAAAGAATGGATATTTTGCAGTGTAATCATATCTGTAACAATATTTTATTTAATTGTAAATGCAAATGATTATGACATCCCTAAATCAGTTACTAGATGACCCATCTCTAAATATGGATTGGTCTTCCCAATTATTTTTGCCAAACATTTCCACAGTTTCACATCTTAGTTTTGAAATAGACTGGCGCTTAAGTTTTTACTCTGGGTATACATACAGTATTGACAGATACAAGGAATTCCTCAAATCTTTATAGGACAAAAAATTCCTTTCAAACTGAAAAGAAGCTCCAGATAGAAGAGAGATTCAGAACCGGGGGAAACCTAGACTTGCTTCATTGGGGACTTACCTTTGCAGATATGACAAAATGGGTACACTTGAATCTGAGATTCAAATAAATTATGTAATTATAAGGAATATAAATCGCTATTGTAAACCCCAGAAAGAAAATACAGAAGGATTTTATGTCTATTACGTATATGCGAGCTCCCTATATTGGTCATTATTGGTAGACGGTGAGACATTCTCCGCGGTAATAGATTATGTACATCTTGTGCGCTAGGTTGCATAGACGATGAATACCACCTCCTTCTAAAATGTCCATGGTATGACCATCTCAGATTAAAATATATACCAAGATGTTATTGTAATCCACCCACAATGTTCAAGTTTTAAACTCCTTTAGGATGTAATATGATAACATTATGTTGTACATTGCAAGATATGTTAAGGAAGCTCTATTACTCAGGAACTCCAATGTGTCATTATGATGATATTTTTTGTATTATGTTGTACAAGGGTCGTTGGCCTTTATACCGAAATAAGATATTGAACTGAAAATGATGAATTGCTCCTGGGACTGAGAGACTGGCGAAGTATTCCGTTACATCAAAAAGTAAAGTATTGTTTCCGATGTTTCACATTACCATAACCTTGCATTACAGGTGCATTATTGTCACGTTTAAGAATCGGATCATTCTATGTTTAACTATGTTAAACACTGCAAATGAGTATGGTTTTGCGACGCTTTTGACAATATACCACCAATATCGCGGCGAGGGACATCTGAAATAGACATTACACATTGTATCTATTTGGGAAATCGAACCGGAGTCGTCACTGGAGAACGATTTATCCAGTAGGCTACCAAACCGATCCAGAAAAAAAAGAGATGTAAACGCCAAAGTATTTCAGTTACGTATCTTCAAACAGCTGATCTTGAGGTGACACAGGGCAGAGGTCCCCTCGATATCTCCAGGGCATGCGTTCCGTTAAATCTCGACTATACTCTGGACGCATGTACGGCTCAATGAATTATCACCTTCCTTGGTTGTCTGTTTAGCCAATCAGGTGTCTACGCTGGGAAGTTGAGTGAACCAATCACAACTCACTGTCGCTTTTTAAATTATCTAACCGATTAAACTTGGTAACACAAGCCATGCAGAGGTCCTCTGAAAGAGTTAAAAGTTGTTCTTGGCATATATGTTTTTAAAGTTTCGGACCTGTCAATTTGTCTGTATGATTTCCCCAAAATCTGTGTCGCAGTGCGAACAAACCTTCGCAGCTGTGACCGCTATCTTTGTTGACACTGGCAAGCTTGGTTGTAACGGCGGCTTAGCTGATTGGCTACTGTGAGAGTGCGGAGCCAGCAAAGGGAGGTAATAAAATCATCGTAGATGCCCGTAGATGCACCCAAGGTATAGTGGAAACTTATCGGAACGTATACCTTGGAGATATCGAGGATGGGTATAGGTCGATTATACGACACTGTGACAAACCTAGAATCAGTCTGAACCAGTCTGGTAACTAGGAAACCACTGTAACCGGATCCTACCACAGCAAGGTCAGCAACTCATGGCGAGACGGCAATAACCATTGTTTAGTTTGATCTTAATTATTCACACTTACCTCAGTGTATCGTTCCGTATGTTTGGTAAGAAAGCAGAAATAATCCCGAAGTTACCTTTGTTTTTTCTCCGTGAGACATGATTAATATTTCTTTCTGATGTGGTAACATGTTTGGGGCGAAGTCATTTTATAACGGAAGCACTTACATACAAATTACCATGTACAATGAAACCATTCATTTGTGCCCCAGATCCTCTCAATTGAAGAATGGTTTCAGCACTACAGATGAGAACCAAAGACGCGGGTTGTTTATCGGGTATGTGATAATATGGCTGTTAACTTGAGCGCCTGAGAAGGCAGCTTGGGTTGTATCCTCCCCATGGAGTCGAGAATTAAAACTGACTGCCGGCACATAGAGTGGATTATACTGTTTGCGCTTTATCTATATTCTCTGTGCAATACATCACACAGCTAAGACAGTATTATTGGTATGTGTAACAGAGTATAAATTAAATTGTACCGAAAAGATCCGGGTTAGAACTGGTTAGAACTGATGATCAGCAACCCATGTTGCGAATGACGCGTATCGGGTGGTCGGACTCGCTGACCTGGTTGACACATGTCATCGTATCCCAGTTGCGTAGATCGATGCTCATGATGTTGAACACTGGATTGTCAGACTCAATTATTTACCGACAGCCGCCATATATCATCATACTACGCAGTGCGGTGTTAAACTAACAAATAAAATAATAAAATGCATTATTATGATTATTATTGTTGATGTTAGTAATATTTGTATAACGTAAACCGCTATATGAAGGGCGGAGACATTACCCAGTATATTGTATTTCGTGCATGGAACAGATTATCCTAATTTACTGATTTTTCGACGAAACCGGTTAATAATAGATTGTGTCTAGCCTAATGAAGCAAAATAACCCATAGTGGGGCGGAAGCTCGTAATAAACAGAGCGTCTTCAACGCTCATCATATTTATCGAGTTTTGGCGACATAGCGCTTCAGGCTCTGTTCAAAGAAGAACGCACAAAAACGTTAATTCAAAACTGTAGCACATCCAGGAATATCTGGGCTAATAATTTCACGTTGAAGTGGTTACAGTTTCAATTCACTTGCTAACAGTGTCTGCAACCGGGGCAGCTAACTACTCTAAACAGTTGCGAACAGGTGACAGGTTTTATTCTTGGAGCGCGCAATATGTGCTGAACTACTTAACCTGGCGCTGTTAGCAGAGAGTAACCAAGTCAATTTGACTAGGGTCTTTAACCGGAAGTCAGAATATATAAATATTATATCCCGTAAACGGGTCATTCGATTTGGCGAGTCTGCCGTGATATGTAAGTTCATCCTTTTACTACTGCGACGTAAAACAACAGGCATCACAAAGTTTAAGCATAGCCACCTGTGTAACCTAAATGAAAAATAAAAACAGCCCCGTTCTTTCTTTCTTTTTCTTGGTACAAGAAACGAACTGGACCTCGATTTTCGAAGCTCTCTTAGAGGTGAGATAGCCGTAAGCGCCGCACATTAACATTAAGCTACGACTATCTTAGCGCTAAGAGAGGTTCGAAAGTCAAGGCCGTGGTTATTAAGTAGTAATCGTATCCGGGAAATATTAACATTGTTTGAATGTTGTCTTAATATTTACGTGCTATTATTTAATCAGTGTAAAATATCATTTCATCAGCCAAAGATTATGTCAAAAGGAGCTGTAACATATGTCGTCCAAGGCCTCAAACAGCTGTATTAGCACTACGTCTGTCGTAAGTCCATGTTACAGTACACGAGGTACGACAGTCAGACAACTACATTAGCTTTGTGTAACTGAGTCCTGCACTACGTCTGTCGTACGTCCATGTTACAGTACACGAGGTACGACAGTCATACAACTACTTTAGCTTTGTGTAACTGGGTCCTGCACTACGTCTGTCGTAAGTCCATGTTACAGTACACGAGGTACGACAGTCATACAACTACATTAGCTTTGTGTAACTGGGTCCTACACTACGTCTGTCGTAAGTCCATGTTACAGTACACGAGGTACGACAGTCATACAACTACATTAGCTTTGTGTAACTGGGTCCTGGACTACGTCTGTCGTACGTCCATGTTACAGTACACGAGGTACGACAGTCATACAACTACTTTAGCTTTGTGTAACTGGGTCCTGGACTACGTCTGCCGTACGTCCATGTTACAGTACACGAGGTACGACAGTCATACAACTACTTTAGCTTTATGTAACTGGGTCCTGCACTACGTCTGTCGTACGTCCATGTTACAGTACACGAGGTACAACAGTCATACAACTACATTAGCTTTGTGTAACTGGGTCCTGCACTACGTCTGTCGTAAGTCCATGTTACAGTACACGAGGTACGACAGTCATACAACTACTTTAGCTTTGTGTAACTGAGCCCTGCACTACGTTTGTCGTAAGTCAATGTTACAGTACACGAGGTACGACAGTCATACAACTACATTAGCTTTGTGTAACTGAGTCCTGCACTACGTCTGTCGTAAGTCCATGTTACAGTACACGAGGTACGACAGTCATACAACTACATTAGCTTTGTGTAACTGGGTCCTGCACTACGTCTGTCGTAAGTCCATGTTACAGTACACGAGGTACGACAGTCATACAACTACTTTAGCTTTGTGTAACTGGGTCCTGCACTACGTCTGTCGTACGTCTATGTTACAGTACACGAGGTACGACAGTCATACAACTACTTTAGTTTTGTGTAACTGAGTCCTGCACTACGTCTGTCGTAAGTCCATGTTACAGTAAACGAGGTACGACAGCCATACAACTACTTTAGCTTTGTGTAACTGGGTCCTGCACTACGTCTGTCGTAAGTCCATGGTACAGTACACGAGGTACGACAGTCAGACAACTACATTAGCTTTATGTAACTGGGTCCTACACTACGTCTGTCGTAAGTCCATGTTACAGTACACGAGGTACGACAGTCATACAACTACTTTAGCTTTGTGTAACTGGGTCCTGGACTACGTCTGCCGTACGTCCATGTTACAGTACACGAGGTACGACAGTCATACAACTACTTTAGCTTTGTGTAACTGAGCCCTGCACTACGTCTGTCGTAAGTCCATGTTACAGTACACGAGGTACGACAGTCATACAACTACATTAGCTTTGTGTAACTGGGTCCTGCACTACGTCTGTCGTAAGTCCATGTTACAGTACACGAGGTACGACAGTCATACAACTACTTTAGCTTTGTGTAACTGGGTCCTGGACTACGTCTGTCGTAAGTCCATGTTACAGTACACGAGGTACGACAGCCATACAACTACTTTAGCTTTGTGTAACTGGGTCCTGCACTACGTCTGTCGTAAGTCCATGTTACAGTACACGAGGTACGACAGTCATACAACTACATTAGCTTTGTGTAACTGGGTCCTACACTACGTCTGTCGTAAGTCCATGTTACAGTACACGAGGTACGACAGTCATACAACTACTTTAGCTTTGTGTAACTGAGTCCTGCACTACGTCTGTCGTAAGTCCATGTTACAGTACACGAGGTACGACAGTCATACAACTACTTTAGCTTTATGTAACTGGGTCCTGCACCACGTCTGTCGTAAGTCCATGTTACAGTACACGAGGTACGACAGTCATACAACTACTTTAGCTTTGTGTAACTGGGTCCTGCACTACGTCTGTCGTACGTCCATGTTACAGTACACGAGGTACGACAGTCATACAACTACTTTAGCTTTATGTAACTGGGTCCTGCACCACGTCTGTCGTAAGTCCATGTTACAGTACACGAGGTACGACAGTCATACAACTACTTTAGCTTTGTGTAACTGGGTCCTACACTACGGCTGCTTGGTGAATGCATTTAAGAAAACTAAGCTCTGGGAAAAGAATATATCAGGGAATATTAGACTTCACAGACTTTACGCTGATCCATCAAATGTACAACGCATGCTGTTTTTTTTGTCGGAAAGTAAACCTAGTGCCACTGTTCATATAAAGACTACGACATTAAATACTTAATAACATATTGATTTTTACCGTTGAATATGTTTCCATCTGGAAACATAAAAGAAAGTGGTATTTTCACACTTCGTATTACTCCCGAATATCTTTACTTAGCCAGGTCACGTGATGAGATACATATATCGCCTATTTCATAATCGACGCTCCTACATTGGACCCGCTCTCAAGCAAACAACATGTCTATGATCTACAAAGCGGTGTTGATTTCTAGTCAAGATCAAAACGTTGTAATCAGTGCCATTTGTACACTCAGACACTATATCTATACAAGGGGAACGATAAACTGCTTATTCATCAAACAAAGCGACTTGGAAGATAAAACGGACTGGTGTTTGAAAGACTTCGATCAAACGTACAGTTTGCAGGAGCACCGTCCTGATTTGACGTCGTTTGTCAGTTGAAACCAAGTTTACGACCTTGCAGAGGACGTATCATGTTTTATTTGCTTTGTGGAAATACAAGTTCACGGGGTAGGTGAGACATCGCGAGATTTCCGAGACTATATATACTGAACGGCAAAAATAAAGGAACACATGTAAATACTATGAGTGCATGAGTTTGGTTCAACTTTTAGCAATATTCCAGCAATATCACATCAGAGGACTCCAGAACTGGGATCCCCATATTGTACCCATGTGGAGAATCGAACCTAGGTCTTCGGCGTGACGAGCGAACGCTTTAACCACTGGGCCACCCCACCACCCTTACACACTGACTGACTGAGTCTGACTGGTTTTACGCCGCTTTTAGCAGTATTCCAGCTATATCACGGCGGGAGACATTGTACATGTGGTGAATCAACCCCGGGCCTTAGGTGTGACGAGCCAACGCTTTAGCCACTTGGCTACCCAACCGCACCGTAAATAATATGAATACACGTTTACTGGTAAGCTGAGTTAAAGCGTCATGTACTAATAAGTAAGCAATGGAGCGAAATGCCAGGGTGTACCGGTTTCATTGCCCTTGGTGACAGGCTCTAGTGAAGTCTGGTGAACTACAATTACACAGAGCACAGGTTCATTGTTGTCTTCTTCTTGTTAAAATGTGTGGATGAGAGGCGAAGTTTGCAATTTTTTGTTAGATTTTTAATGGTCTCACTCAGACGTATTTCACTATATAATGACTGTAAATAATTGAGTCTAGACCATACAATCCAGTGATTGACACCATGAGCATCGATCTTCGGAATACAATGATGCGTATCAACCAAGTAGGTAAACCTGACCATCCGATCACCTTAGTTACTACAAGCTTTGATTGTTGTATTTTATCAAATTATCTATTTTGTTGTTTTCTGACAGTGTCACTTTGTTAATGTCAGTGGGTATTCCTGTTTCACATTTCTAAGCAGAAGAAACTTGAACATAAATCACGTTTTGCCATCACGGAATCTGTCGTATATAAACCAATGCAAAGGACACGAGAAATGGAACAGACGGAGCTCGGTCACATGTTATGTAACCACCGATTTCATTGTGAAACAAGGCATGGAGCGGACCTTATCGACTTTGTCAAACTGCCGGCTTGAATATCAACGTACATTGACAGAAAACTAGGAAATTACTTATCTTAAAGGGCATGCTGTTGAAAAGTTTATTCCAGATCTCGAATGGCCTCATTGTATGTTCGATTGTATACCAGCCCCTTTAACAGTGTAAGAGGATCATGTCTATGAAAGCCGGTCACGCAACAGAGTCATGCACATAGGTTTGAGCAACTACAGAACCGGAAGTGTCTGAAATATTTAACTTAGCGTTAAAATTTTCGGTCGTTCTGGGAACATGTGATAAATGTAATTCATAGACAAATGTTGGAGGTTTAACACGCACATGCTGTCGGGGTTGTCTCCGCTGCGCAAACATGCAACGCTGCCGGCCAAGTAGGCGGACCAGGCAGAATAATACTGTTTATTTCACCATTAAGGTCGGCTTGTACAGGAAACAAGCACAGAACGCGAAGACCTATCCATCAACGTCCATTAACCCGTTATGAAACCTTTATTGCGAGTTTCACTTTGGCTGGTTTTGGGGACCTGTTTGTGAAGGAATAACGTGAGATTTACAGTCGTCACTGCTTGTTCGAGGGAGAAGGTGACTGTTAGCTGGGAAAAGAAAAGATGAGCTGAGAGGATGAGTGAGTGAGTGGACATATTGATTTTGACTTTGTGAACAATTCCAACTTTCTTGGTGAGAGAAAAGGATGAGAGAAGGCGCCAAATTTGCAAGATGGTACATGCTGATTTTAATGGAGGGGGAGAAGAGAATGGGAATGAGAGAAAGGAAGTACACTGCCCTTAACAGCATAAACTGGACCGTATCAGTCTCTGCCAAATGTGTTGGAGAACGGGTGAATGGGTGATCATGATTTTACACATCCCGACAGGAAACACCGGAAATGGGTTTACGCACTGTACCAAAATGGCGAATCACACCAAGGCCTTTGTGAAGAATGCTTCAACCATCTCCAGTGTTTGAGTGAGTGAGTAATGCTCTACACTGCCTTTATCAATATTCCAGCAATGTCGAAACTAGTGATATCAGAATTGGCTTCACACAGTCAACCCCTTTTGGAATCGAAAGCCTGTCTTCGGTGTGACTGCGATGAAAAGATATATGCAAGACCACAAGTGGGTATTCATCGATGTTGTCATGAGTGATTAAACTCATGCATTTCAACAGCTAAGACTCGGAGCGTAAGAAGTGGTAGACACACGTCAACAAACAGGAGGACCATATGTTATGTTCAGTGAGTGAGCGAGTGAGTGAGCGAGTGAGTGAGTTTAGTTTTACGCCGCACTCAGCAATATTCCAGCTAATATGACGGCGGTCTATAAATAATCAAGTCTGGACCAGGCAATCCAGGTATCAGCAGCATGAATATTTATCTACGCAGTTCTAACCCGGATCTTCACGGGTACATGTATATCATCAGAGAGTGAGGTAAACAATGAGAGCTGTGAGACAAAACAACAGACAAATCATTTACCGTTATAACTTTAAAGGAATAAAAAACGTACATTTTCTCTGTCCCGGAGGCCTCTGAAAATCGCAATAGACGTGCAATAATCTTTCATATTATATCATACATATTCATTCACGACAGCTGTTTTAATGGATTATGCCCGACTTCACTTTATAGGAAGAGCACAAAATTCTCGAAATTCTCAAAATATATACACCAAATCTAATCCTAACCCTTCGGTACAACAGATGGTCTGAAATTCTGCTTAAGTGTTCTGTCTCTTATGTAATTCAGAACAATACTTACACCTTTCTGCTTAATCTAACAGTTAACTGTAAAGAGAAGCACAGACTTTACGAAATCAAAATGCATACCTCTTATCTATCCCAATCTCGAAGTTCGACCATACAATACTTCGGTATAACAGATGGTTTGAATTTCGACCCTGTTGTAATAGTTCTCTCTATTGTGAAACTCAGAACAACAATATGTTTCTGCCTAACATAATACTTATCTCGATGTCCAGTTAGAAAGTACTTTCAATCCTACGATATAAAAACCACAACATTGACCACGCTTAAGCAGGTATGTCTATACTACACTAAGAATATGACGAACACTGACCGACTTCAGGCTGTTGTTGAGGCCGAAACTGATGAATCTGCAGAATCGTGGTCGGCATCTGGTAAGCCGGGGACGTTGTTGGACATCAATGACGTAACAGACCGGATATGAAGAAAACTCCGACTAACTCCAACGATCTTGTCACTTGGCAATGTCGCTTCGCAATTAGACCAGACAACGAATTACTACATTGAATAATGTGGGTCATATAGGGTCACCTTGCTGCCTCCACTTCCTCGAGGACATATATCACATATGACAGCTGCGGAGGGAGACAGTGTCGGGTTATGCTTGCAGGTAAGATGCGTTAATAAAACAAGAGAGTTGACAGGTGCTTGCCGGGACAATGAGAGAAAGGCTGCATATGAATAGGGAATATTAATGTCAAGGGCCACAATGAATGGCGGGGAGAGGAACGCGGTGACATTTTACTGGTTCGACGTAAATGCGGACGTCTGCTGCGAAGGCTGCACTTTGAATGTGATGAAAACTGAACTTTAAACACATGAACCTGTGAACATCCGGGTTACAATCGGTCTTCAACAACTGATGCTTGTTGCTAGGGGTAACTATGGGTTCGATGTCATCGTGCCCCTGATGCGGAACATCGATGACCATGTCAGTCACTGGATCGTTTGGTCCAAACTCGATTATACAGATCCCTGGCATATACATGGCGGGTTGTTGGGATGGATAATACACCTCGACTTATCACCGGTTAATCACCCATGTCTTGTATCACATCAAAGCACATAAGGGGCAAACTTGTGATTAAAGCGTTCACACGTCACGCCAAAATCCGGTTTCGATTCCACACATGGGTTCAATGTGTGAAGTTCTTTTTCTTTTCGGAATAAATTGCCGGAATAGTGCAAGTAGCAACATAAAACTAAACTCACTCACTCAAACGTTTTAAGTATTTCGGCGATTATTTTAAAATCGAGTTTAATGAACGTTTATGTTTTATTTTAGAATTTCACATATTTACTTTTGGGGGAAGGTAAATCGTTTTAGTCCCGACAGCTTTGTTTGCTTATTTTCACATAGAATTACAGAAAATAAAGAATTCCTTATATCAAATAAACGATTAACTTGAACTGAGATCACATCTACAAAGACCGTTAAAATAAATTTTTCATGTATAGTAGAGTATCATGTTTGTTATGTCATTTTGAAATACGAAACAAAAGACATTAAAATGTTGTTTTGAAGCGGAAAGACATTAAAACATTGAATTCCTGAAACTGAAGGCGTTCTGCACGTTCATAATACCAGCATGGCATGTGAAAAGTATGAATTATGAATCTCAAACTTCGGGGTTTCATCTGGTATTTCAAATTTTAGAGTTAATGGACTGGAAATAGCTCCCATTACCGATACATTGTTCTGGTTTAGTCTGGTGTCACGTGACCCTGACGTCACAGTTTGGATATTTTACAGATTGGTAAATTTTTACCATGTTCCCAATGAATGCAGCGACACTGTGTGTAGGGAGGTGAGTGACTTTCCGCAGCGGGAACACTAAAGACAAAATATTAGGAGGAATCTAGGAGTCGAACACAGAGACACCGGACGGTGGCAAGTGAACGCAGATGTTGATCATACAATAACGCCACGCAATAGATAGGACATCTGTAACACTACGTTATTTAAGAATTCAAATGTTGGTCAGCGAAACCAGTGTTCGATATCATGAACAAACTTACTGAAATTTACATAGCTTGGTTGTAATCGTGATTGCACGTTCGGTCATGTTCGGAAAGAAAATTCTGAAGTTTGAACTGGTTTGAGTGCGTGACGTTTTATGCCGCTAATGGCAATATTCCAGCACTACCACGCCAGAAATGGGCTTCACATTGAGCCCATGTGGAGAGTCCAACCCAGGTTTTCTGCGTGACAAGAGAACGCTTTTACCACATGGCCACCCGACCGCCCCTGAGTTGGTTTGAAGACATGAAAGGCTGAAAGCACGACATGACAGAAGTCACCACTGTAACACAAGCTGGATAACAACATTTGAAACATATCCTGAGTGTTTTTAAAAACGGGGTCACTAAACACTACGTATATACGACTGCTCATAAATCATGCTTTCGACAGGATACTTTGAACCGGCAAGATGAAAAAATAAACAAACTTAATTTCAAAGAAAAACATAGTGAAGTAAAAGAACAAGAATATTTACAAAGGTTCCCAAAACCATGAGTTAGGATCTTTTTATATAGGTGCCAGGAATATTTATAACACTCCGGAAAGCAGCTCTGTCCTTTGCGAATAATAAAATATGTTTCTATGGAAACGCATCATGTTCTATAATTCCCCCGGAAACTACCACCGCCTGATGAAGACACCGACAGCAACGACCCTGCTTTGTATCCCGGGGGACTGGTATAATTATAGCCTAGTTTCGGTTATTAGAGGATTATCATTAAATAGCACTTCGCAGCTGATGCGTCCACGCATTGCACAAGGGGGTCCTTATATTGGAACTCAGACTGATACCAGTCTACGGACGAGTAACTTAAGACTAAACTTCCCGCTGCCGAGTCTGAGTGTTGAATGAAGGCCTAGTGGCAATGACTGCGGTGTAAAATTAACCTCACTCACTCACCCCTCTCTGGACTGAGGTTTTAATACCAGCATTAAATAAGTACAGGTAGAGTGATATACAAATATTACAATGAACCGTCTTCTTATGCCTCATTGGCAGACTGGGTTGAATACTTCTCAGGGAGCGGAGAACAAAGTGTGCACTGAACTATTAACCAGAACAGTAATAGTGTGTTGCTTTATATTTGTCTACCTTTAGAACTAAATATAGCGCTATTATGAATTTGTATTAATATATTGGAAGTGTTGTTCTTTGTAGATGTTTACACATATTACAATTTGATATCTTTAACGCTATTGTGTCCTCCTTTCCCCATACGCTGAATCAACATCAACAAAAGGAAAACAGTCAACTACAAACAACAAAGGCTTCACAGTTCTTTTTTTCCTCAAAGTAGATAAAACGCCACTCAAGACAAGATGACCTCAAGACCTCGTAACTAGGCAAATCATAAATTCGAAACCTCACTATTACGAAAACCACATAAATCTCCTCGCTGTTATGAAAACGTAGGAACCCTAACACCTGTACCCCATACCCGTCGAGTCTTCGTGATTCAAGCTATACGCCCATCTCGCTGTTCATGTAAGGAACTGGTCGTTTAGGGGAGGGGTGTCAAGAAAGAAAACGTATCCAGGGAAGGAGAAGGGGTCGCCAAAATGTAGCACAACAATATGGGGAGTACCGACACCACCCCACCTACATATGCCACGTATGATCAACCATTGAATTGTGATTTACCCAGGTAATTCATGAAATACCACAATATTGCTATGAACTTACGAATTGACTGAATTTTTCTTTCCATTTGTTAAACACACGGGCAAAAATATTATTCCAAAAGTTCAAAAGGGCTTTGAAACATCGATAGATTATTTATCCTAGGATTGGAAGAATATAGTAAAACATGCATACTAATTTTCCTTTAATTCCATCTTTTCCAGTCACTCCGTGATGAACAACTTCAAAATGTTTGAAATTAGTTGTCGTAATAGAAAATGGACTGAAGTCTTAATTTTGTTTTCAAAAACATTTTAATGTCATGGTGTTTTGTGAACGAACTAAAAAATTCAAATATTTTACACACTGGCAGTAAAAGATTATATATACATGTATTTCACATCCAGTTCAGGGTGGGACGGTTGATGAAGCTGGCAAATAGCCGTTCATGTTATTGTAAAGGTCATGGCAATTCAGGATGTTCCGTTATACACACGTCGTTCATCGCCTTTTCTACAACACTGGTTACTGACGATGGCGGAAGTCCAGCGGTATCCCTCGATCATAGACCCCATGGGGGGCTGACGAGCAGAAACGAAATAATTAACGAACTGTGGTATGGTGTATTTGCTGTTGTGGTCGACATTTCCCAACGTCATGCCGTCACCGCTACCACCAGTCAAAGCACACGTCTTCTCAACGCTTGACCTTTCCCTCTTAGCCAGTGGTTCACGGACTTCGGTGCTCGACTCGCCGTTTGTGATTCTTCCCTATGGTGATCTTAATGAAGCACGGGTTATCAAGATTTCATGATATTTGGTAGTTCCGGCTTTTCGAACAGTTGTGCAAGGAATGGTTCAGTGCAATTAAAATTACATTATTTAGTAACCAGGGGCCTGGTTCGTCTAAGTTGTCGACATTCACTGAGCAGAGTTGTGTCGCTTGAGTGTTTAGAATAATGAGACTTGCACCCCGGTTGGAGATGTTTATGGTTCTACGTGTGCCAGTGCCGAAGACCCACGTTAGATTCCAACAATGGGTACAGTGTATGAACACTTTCACAAGGGCCCAGTGAATACGAGATATGGGTTTTACGACACTTTAGCTATATTCCAGCAACATGACAACAGGGGGTACCAGAAATGGGCTTCACACATTGTAATTATATGGGGAATCGAACCCGGACTTTCGGCATTATGACAGTTCCCCTAGGCTACCCCACTACCCCTCCAAGTGTCAGAAACACTGACTAATCTCACCAGAGTAAATCTAACACCCTATTCCCTGGCCAGTGCTCGGATCTAGCTGTGACCTATGGCAGCATAACATGCAGGGACCCCGCCTCTCACGCTGACCCGCAGGTCAAGTCAGGTGATGCATTTTCCGACAGCCAGCTCGTAATGACCGGACCTGGCTTTTGACATATGACATCGTAACATGCATGGGTAGTCTATCTCACAGTAACTGAACCGCATTTATTAACCTCGCCTGCAAGAAAGAGAAGGTCTCATGGGCAGCAAATCTAAACAGCAGCAATTTCAAATGTGTGTGATTTAAGTGATCTGTTTCTGTCAAAATAAAGTATTATTGCAAAAGATGAAGCAACACTAGATTTCCTCGGGTGCTGAATCCGCGAGCTCATTGGATTATTTGCTTTATCAATATAATATCTCTTCAGAGACTAAGCGTGAGTCTATGTTAGACGCTGCCCTGAAGTCAGGGTGGCGTATTGTCCGGTGGGTGTCAACAACAAAACGGACAGCTCGCAGTGTCAAGACATACAGAATCAGAACATGAAAGGTTGTAAAGCTTCCCCGTGGTTCAAGTGGAGGTATTGTCCGATCGGTTAGCTCAACTTGACAGGATTTCACTGTGCCTACCTATATTGGGTTTTTTTCAATACATGCGCCAAATTCGACCGAAGGCATTTTTAATGCGAGTGAATGCGTTCAGTTTTAAGCCGCTTTTAGCAATATTCCACCAATATCACGGCAGGGGACACCAGAAATGCGCTTCACACATTGTACACATGCAGAAAATCGCACCTGAGTCTACAGTGTGACAAGCGAACGCTTTAATCTCTTAGCTACCCCCACCGCACCCAGCATGCTTAAAGGTAGCCATCAAACGCCGAGTCCAAGTGCTGCTTAAACATAGCAAGAGACATAAATGATGTTGTCCATGACATGATTCTTGGATTAACAACCAGAACGAGGGCCGAATGAGAGAGCATAATTTTACGCCGTTCTTGGAATAATCTAGCAATGTCAATACTGGGGACATCAGAAATTCGTTTCAAACATTGTACCAGTGTAGGAAATCGAACCATGGCCGTCAGCGTAAAGAGCGAACACTTTAACAACTAGTCTACTCCAACCGTTCCTTAAGGACTTCAAGTCGGGGGATGGGCTCATTGAACGATTGATGCATTTCTGAACTACTGGGTTAATAATAGGATGCTCATGGTTAAAGATTAGACTGGTGAAAACAAGACGGATGGGAGAAGATGAAATCTACAAAAGCACACACTGCGATCGCTGTACTAAGCTATCCCACTGCACGCTACACAACCTTGATCTGCCCTGTCTACTGTAAATCACAGCGAGGTTCAACACATGTATTTAATCAAGTGAACTTACGAGAAAGGATTTGCGAAGGAAATCGATTTCTAAGACGCTTCCAAAAAGGTATTAAATCAGAACGTGCGAGTACGCATTAAGGCTAGGTACAGTTTGTGTACAGAATGGGTACAGTGTCAACATCTGTAGAGGGCACGAAGAAAAAGCGGTGTATGCACAGTGGTACAGGATAATGGAGCTCGGCTGTCCTTGTGGTGTGAGACGTGGGCTAATATACGGATAACGCCTTGCCCATGTAGAATGAGTGAATGAGTTTTACGCCGCTTTCAGCAACATTCCGTCAATATCACCTCACGGGACACCAGAAATGGGCTTCACACATTGTACCAATGTGGGGAATCGAACCCGGGTTTCCGGCGTGACGAACGAACACTTTAACCTCTTGGCTACCCCTCCGGCCCTCAATACATACACAATACAACACATTTAGGATTTAAATGTTATGTTTCAGAAAAATATCTTGGGTTGTAACATTTGGAATACAAGTATCTCCAAACACAATAGCCCACCAAACACTTCATTCTTTATCTATGACATAACGACACTGAAACCCCGCTTATCCGGACCCCGCATATCAGGAAATTTCGCATTCTGATTCCCGAACGATATTTACTAGAAACGCAATACATTCTACATAAAATGCTGCAATTATCCAGAAATAAGGATCTGGACGTTCAATCACCAGCAATGCCAAGTATACGCTACTGTCCTGCACATATTGTATTCGCTCTTGATGACGTGTTTTGTAATTCATCACCTGGTACCAACATCAAAGAGATGGGAGCGCACTGTCAATTTATTCTCGATATTACACATACGGGTTATGAAAAGTATATATTGTAGATCTAAACTGATTTCTATATATACTTTTAAAACTGAATTCAGTATTGTCCCCTAAAAGTGTTTGCACGTGAGTAATACAATGATAGCCAAATGGCACCTAGTGACGACACGGTGAATATTTAGATATATATTTCAATTCATTTAACATAGAGAATATATACAACAGACAAATTCTGTGTTAAGCCCATATCCCGCGGAACTGGCAAAGCATAAAGTTTGTAAATGAATCATTTAATGATCCCTTTTACATATATGGTACTTTAAATGACGCGAGGCTTAACATTCAACGTAAGACTGTTGCATGCATTAAAAAAGAGGCTTCGAAAGAGTAAGCAGAGCCTGCAGATAGCATGACAAAAATGCATATTATTATCCATCCCTGGATGTTTTAATGGTCGCTGAAGATGAATGGTAACTGTTCGTATTTCATATCGTTTAAACAGTATGTCCTATAAGGGACAAAGGGAATACATTACAAGCTGTGGCTTAATGGATAAATCATTGACAAGAGACTTCCAACTGTATTTTACGAAGTAATAATTCGCCCATATGAACGTCTTTTGGCATGGAACAATATGAGTATGACATTTGGGATTCTAACTACAGGAGACAGGTCAATAAAAGTCATTGGTAGGAGAAGAAATAGTCACTGGTATTGTTTACAGTAGTCGTATCACATCATGATGTCACGACGCTGGCACAAGCCTGCACAGAACAATTTCACAACCCTGCACATTACAGTTTCACAGCCCTGCAACGGACCAGTTTCACGACCCTGAACAGAAGAGTGTCACAACCCTGTACAGAACAGTTTCACAACCCTGTAAAAAACAATTTCATGACTCTGTACAGAACAGTTTCAAGACCCTGAACAGAACAGTTTCACGACCCTAGACAGAACAGTTTCACGACCCTGGACAGAACAGTTTCACAACCCTGAACAGAACAGTTTCACGACCTTGAACAGAACAGTTTTACGACACTGCACAGAACAGTTTTACTACCAGATATACAAACCCTTTTCTCGACCCTGTACAGAACAGTTTTACGTGCAGATACCGAACAGACTCACAGCCCTGTGCGGATTAGTTGAACTCTGTTCAGTACAGTTTTTAAGCACTTACACATATGCAACTAAAACACATGGATCTGTGTCAGCTATCGGAAATGTAGCTTATACAAGTATATGTTTTATCAACAAAATGCTTGTCTATTTTGGTTGGATCTCCCCTGATTGTCTATCGATACTACCTCTAAACAAACAACTACAGCAACATCGTTTTGTCAGGTGACACTGAAGAAAACAATCAATGTCAAATTATCAATAACATTTTGTCACGAAATGTTTTATTTACAGATCTATGTAACCGAACATGTCTGTCATTTTAACATATTCAAATGATATTGATTATTACGTCACAAATGACGTCATATGTAATTGTGGTAATGCAATTATGTTTATACTAATATATGTGTACAAGAGGTCTGAACACTATTAAAGAATAACTTGAGTCAGAGGAGATACCATAAATATACATTTCAGTGCTCAAGTTTATCGCCAAAATATAATATATCGGGTACACGCTTCTGTTCCATGTTTTGCTTACACCATTGCTTCGTCATATTAGTCCCTTTACAGAATGAATTTAGATTAAAGCCAGGCGTTGTTTAGACGTTACAGAATATTTTATGAGATGTACTCAGAATGTTCGTTTGTTTTGGGATTGTCTTTTTTTTTTTTTTTTTTTTTTTGTAGGGGGAGTAGGGGGTGTTTTTGTTTTATTATGGGTGTGGGGTGTGTGGGAGAACAATATTAAAATTTTCAATGTTGTCCCATGGACAAAACTAGGAAATATATAAAATAGCCAGCTCGTAACTGGGAACGGGGTATTTTAATTAATGTAAATCCACAATTCTGTCTAAACTTAAGTTCTTATGCAAAGAAAGCGATTAAACAGTGTTCATCAAAATTACGTCTGTCGATAATCCATAATCATGGATACAGCTAAGTTTTGTGATTAATCAAAAGAAGATATTGCCACGGGGCTTTGACAGCCTGTACCTGGAAGAATGGAGAAACTACCTTTGTATTTCCTGCATATTATTGATCCCCAACCAACAGCGACCCATAGTGTTAAAACTAGTGAAACCCATGTATATTTCACCCATTGCCGTGTGCCTAGCTGCAATACGGCTACGAATAGCATTAGCACAACTTGTACATTTCATTTACATTACTTGAGTATCGGAATGCGCGAAAGGCGTGACTCAGGCAGCCAGGTGTATCCAGTACAAACAACCCGTTCAATTAATCCGTGAATTTCAAGCTACACGGCTACACCTGCAACGCATTCATAACCCCTTCTTCTTCCGGTTATTGTTAGTTGCAGCCAACTACCTGTTAATTACAGGTATGGTGTTGTATATTTCATCAGACCATAGATAACCATGATCCGTGTTGTAGTTGTGACTGTGTCCAATAGCCGCGACCCACATCCACGCTACTGTATTATTAAACGTTTACTACGAGCGACCCCCTCCGTCCCCAGCTAAATCTTCGATCGAGCTATATTTATCGGTCCTCGGAAACGAGGCTGTCGGAAAGAAAAATCAATGATTTTCCCGACCTGAAAATATCCTCACTGACGACGCAGCAATTGTCACCTTGTCCCGTTTGTACATAACATGTCAACTAGCACACCCCGCGAAATCAACAACTCGGATAGCAAACGCTGCGCGAGGTCGAGTCTAGAACACACAAAACTTGTTTGTAATCCTAACATTGCAGTCCAATTGAATAAAAGTCCCGTTGTAAAAGTATCTAAGTATTTTTTCATCCATGAGATCAGCTGTGCAGCAGTGACAGGGAAATAAGAACGTCAACAAAAACACACCTTGCAGGCCTCACATACCGCTGTGACGATATTGACTGCAAAGGTACACTCTCGAACCTACCTGTGCGTTTGGAGATCTTGACATCGTCGTGGTCGTAGTCGTTGAGGGACAGGAGTTCACCATTTTCGGGGGCCTGATTATCCATAGTTGCCGATGCCAGTCGCTGAACTTGGGCCATTATAATAACTCGCAGTGATATCCAGGTTACAAGGCTCCCTGCCTCATACGTCACTCAGTATAGCCGGAAGGGGCCGGCCGTGAACGGCAAATGCACACAGGTAGACGAGACTGGAATGCTTCGTGGAGCGTGACCGTTCCAAACAGTTCAGAGACTCGGCGGTCCCCGGTGAAGTGGCGATTAGTTGACGGGAGGCTGGTTTGCCAGGGGTCGAGGATGATCTGACATTATTGAACCAATCGCGGCTCATAGGGACACGCTCGAAGAGCCGGGTGCGATAATCGGTTCGAACTTTATAAGTTTGTACGTATTTGAACACTGTTGCGTGGAAGGCGGGTTTTCAATGTTTAATGGTTGCATCTGCGGTGCCGAAAATCGATAGCGTGTACGACACGAGAGACACAACACCGCCTTGTTAACTTGGTAATCAATATACAATTACATATAAACAGAGAAGCGGGGATACATTGGAACAAAGGAATTACGAACGGACTGTGTGTAAATGCGAACGTATTGCAGTTCTTTGAACTGAAGTTCATTTATTTCTGTAGTCGCTTGTTGTTGGAATCGACTGATTCTGATCTTTGGGTGGATGGCCGACTGTCTTAGCCTGTCAACATGGCGGGAGACAGTGCTTCGATTTCCTCCTACCAACAGACCGGAGACACTGTCACTGGGTGTTAGCTGGCCGCTCGTCTTGGGAATTAACATTAAACATGTGTACGGGAAACTCGGGTAGCACCGTGGATACAGTGTTAGCTCGACGGTTAGTAGGCAAGGTTCGAGTCACGGGTTATACTTTTTGTTACATTACATTTGAGTGTATAACTGGATTCCTCCTACGAAACTATACACATCTGATGCTTAAGGAACCGCCTTACAAGAAGCAGTTTACTCATCTCACCTAGCTCTTGTAATATTATTTATAAGATGTGCTATTTTCTTATTTTGAGCCATCACCATCGTAAATCCAGTTCACCAGATTGTATGAATATTTTAAGGTAGTGAGTATGAGGAGTTACAGGCTGTCGAACCACAAAGCGGGTTCATTCTCATACTGGTTTGTTTGCTCCAAACGCAACTCAACTTCTTTAAGTAACCAGCGGGGGTGCCATGTGCAGACATCTGTGAAACATCTTCCTCCGTCATAACTAAGAAGGTGGCCCTGATGTTAAAGTGTCGCGGCAGAGGCCGGGTTCGATTCCGTACATGGTTACAAGGTGACAAACCCATTTTTAGTGTACCGCACCGTGTTATCGCAGGAATAATGACAGAAATTCAACGATGAAAACCATACTCACTAACATACTATAAGATATCGAGATTTTGTTCAGTATTTCTGTGTCAAAGTGCGTGTATGTAGAGAGAGGGTTCTCAGAGATAAACATCGCTATTGAAAGGTTTATACAAACACTAAACGCTGCTGAATAAGGTGTCGGTATTACCGTTCAGTAGGATAGGGACATTTCTTCCACGGTCACAATCAAATAGCAACTCCCCCTTCAACATGCGTATGCAGCCTAGATATAGTAGATATGGGCCTCCTGCACTATAAATAGACCAGAACGTGGAAAGTTGGCACGGTTCGATTTCGGGTCGCGTCTCACCCAAAGACGTGATCAAACGGTACTTGTTTTCACGTCAACATTTCAGTCCAGTGAGTCACTTTTGATCTTTCCCCTTAATAAGCAATAGTCAAGGCCTAAAATGGAGTTAATTTGACACTGGGAATTGACCCAGGTTTGTCCAGCCACTGTTTCAACCA
Source organism: Haliotis asinina (assembly GCF_037392515.1). NCBI lineage: Eukaryota > Metazoa > Mollusca > Gastropoda > Lepetellida > Haliotidae > Haliotis > Haliotis asinina. Next base: position 49,146,606 of record NC_090281.1, read on the forward strand.
CCCGACTAAACACCAATCCGTTCTTTAGAAGTAAACGTGAGAGGCTTCGGTTTTTAACCGTTTGTGGCAGCTGAAGTCGCTTAAAGTCGCCGTGGTATCGGGGTTTTTTGTTCTGAAGGTGAGGCAATTTACAATCCTACGTCTTGCGTTTTGAACTTGTTTGGAAATTTATCATTATATTATCTGCTACCCTGACTCCTAAACCTGTCGAGCAGGCAGTTGCCCGTCGACACGCTCGTAATGCGGTGAGTTCGAGGAGTTGCCAATCATTTGGCAATACACATTTGCCAAACACGTCAATAAAATCAGTCCAGATAGCACTTCCTGGAATTATGATGTATATCGTCTTACGGAAAGACATCATTATGTCATGAAAATCATTGAATTACCCCAAGCTTGTAAAGCCATTGCACTCGTCTGCTACCTCGGGTTTTACTACCAGGATTAAGCTAGCAATAATAACTGCAACATCAATGATTACCCTTATTAGACAGAGACAATGTCCCCATTTCACCAAAGCACTAATCATGTCTAGCCCAACATCATTAATGGAAACCAGATTGACGGGTCTAAATTCACTCCAGATCTCGAGCCTCAAAGACATTACGTAAACCTCGAAGACAAAATTTAGTGGGTTTTTTTTATTATTATTTTTTATATATTCCCTTGGCTTTTGACAAGTATTACTTTATCACTACAGCAAGTTCTCCTGTATCAACACAGGGCTCGTGAAGGGTTTCTAGTTACCCTGGCAACGGTGGCTTGCAGATTAAGTCAAGAGTTACCTCCCTTGTCTGGAAGCGAGTCTCTGCATGTGTACGATTTGAAAACTATAGACAGCCATGGTGAACACGTCCAAACTAAGTTAAACTTGGATAACCATTTGGCATACCATAACCGACTGACGTCATTCGGCTGACCTAAGCTGCTATCTTGCTATCTATATATAATATAAATATTTGTACTCTGATAAGAGGAAGGGAAATATGTCTTTAGGTGATAGACATAGAGACTTTAAAATCAATAATAGTATTTGATGATGATGAGCACCTTGGTTGTCCCAAGGGCTATTTTAAATGTTCTCGAATTACATTTGGTGTAACATTTCACTTGTCGGTAGTGTTTCTCTTTCACGTGGTAGCCATTTTGAATCATTTGCCAGGCTGCATTTGATGCGTTTATTTCTTGTATTGTCCTACGTTTAGAACATCATTTAATATAGGTCTTGTATTGTCCTACGTTCAGAACATCATTTAATATAGGTCTTGTATTGTCCTACGTTTAGAACATCATTTAATATAGGTCTTGTATTGTCCTACGTTTAGAACATCATTTAATATAGGTCTTGTATTGTCCTACGTTTAGAACATCATTTAATATAGGTCTTGTATTGTCCTACGTTTAGAACATCATTTAATATAGGTCTTGTATTGTCCTACGTTTAGAACATCATTTAATATAGGTCTTGTATTGTCCTACGTTTAGAACATCATTTAATAAAGGTCTTGTATTGTCCTACGTTTAGAACATCATTTAATATAGGTCTTGTATTGTCCTACGTTTAGAACATCATTTAATATAGGCTAGGGTGTGAAATTTAGGTTTCGGCCCCACCCCTATCTACAGCCCTCATCGTTCAATCCCCTACATCATCCACATATTACTTCCCTCCACCACCCAAAAATAAATTATCGGTCCATAATTAATGTCAATTTTTTTTATTAAAACATTATTTCACTATAACCCACAGATGACACTGGACAGAGTGAAATAGAAGCAACCAGAATGATTCAGACAAGTACCTCTCAACTGATGTGATGATACGTTTGATGTATGTTGTAAATACTTAGGTTAACGATATTATTAAACCAATTCCCGTACTTGTGCTGAGTCAGCACTTAAAGAATTATTCACAACAGTCCCTATGGTTTAAGACCGATTTTAATTAAAAATCTTTATAAAATGAAAGATGTTATATAGTACACAAGCTCTGATGGTACCCTGACATCTCATCTTAGAAATCATTAGATTTGGGATTTTTGAGGCTTACATGTAAGTTTGCGAATGTGATAGGGGTAATTTGCTTTCAATTTTATTCTTATCCCAGTCTTCATAAAACATGTTTTTGCATTAAATAGCACAACCAGACTGATGTTTACATACCTTTGCTGGAATGATAGACATCAGATTTAATATCAGTTCTTTCAATCTTCAAGCTCGATACATACACTTTCTTTAGCCTCACAGCATGGTACATTTCTTGAACTGCATGCCCAGCCGACCATACATTTGGGATTTCTTCGCAAGTAATCAGTTGGTCGAGAACAAATAGTTCACCATGCTGACGAGCCTGGAGAAAGTGTTGTGAGCAAAAACAAACTTTATGAAGTCCCCTTTTCAGAGAAAATATCGGTTGTTTTGAAAGAAGTGACCGAAAATTATCTTATCTCAGGGCTGCTTGAGTATTTCATGAACCGTTATAACCTGGCCCAGTCCCTAAATGAACCCAATGAACCAGACACAAGGTGTTATGTTACAGATATTCGGGAGAAGTCCTAAGGCCACCAAAACACAATTGGCATTGCGACGTCATTGTGTATGCGGTGAACCGGTACCCTGAGTGCTTCCGCGTCAGTACCAGCGATAATCCCCTCACCACAACAATTTCCCCGTCACCGATGACCCCCTTCACTGTAACATCTCCCACATTAGCAATAACCCACCCACAGCAACACCTCCCTCATCAGCGATAACCCTCTCACAACAATACCTCCCATGTCAGTGATAACCCCCTCATATCAACACCTCCCACGTCAGCGATAACTCCCTCACAGCAATACCCCACACGTCAGCGATAACCCCCTCACAGCAATACATCACACGTCAGCGATAATCCCCTCACAGCAACACCTCCAACGTCAGCGATAACCCTCTCACAGCAACACCTCCAACGTCAGCGATAACCCCCTCACAGCAATACCTCACACGTCAGCGATAACCCCCTCACAGCAATATCGCTCACGTCAGCGATAACCGACTCACAGCAACACCTCCAACGTCAGCGATAACCCCCTCACAGCAATACCTCACACGTCAGCGATAACCCCCTCACAGCAATATCGCCCACGTCAGCGATAACCCCCTCACAGCAATATCGCTCACGTCAGCGATAACCGACTCACAGCAACACCTCCAACGTCAGCGAAAACCGACTCACAGCATTACCTCAGATGTCAGCAATAACCCTCTCACTGCAAATACCTCGCACGTCAGCGATAACCAACTCTCAGCAACATCTCCCACGTCGGCGATAACACCCTCACAGCAATACCTTCCACGTCAGCGACAATTCTCTCACAGCAACGCCTCCGTGTTACTCATGAGCATCTTTATACTGTGGAAAGCCGAATGAGGAGTATCTGTTACAGAATGACGCGAGTTCTGGCGAAACTGTCCTCGTTAGTTCACAACACATCCTTCTGTGACAGGAAGAGGAAGAGAGCGAGTATGGCCCTAAACGTTTTTACCCGATTCCAGCGACATCTGGCTGGAGACGTCACGTCATCAACTGACCGGGGGAATCGAACTCAGACTTATAAGGTGGCTAGCGCAGCTTTACCAACAAGGCTACCACCGTTTTGAGACTGAAGATATGAAAGTATGAAAAGATTTGTGGTACTCAGACAGGTCATTTTAAACTAGAAGAGAATACCGTGGAAGGCACGGTTTGTAAGACTTCGCAAATAATTTTGTCATTCAGGTGTACATGTTCGAATCCAGTTTTGCCAAAACTTAATACTCAAGGTTTGTCAGCACCATTACCGTGCCCACGGGTTTCACCAACGTGTTAAACGTCTACACCTGCATCACTAAGATGGCAAGAAGCTGACACTACTACAATCCAGTCCGAAGCCACATCAAACCAGACGTCAAACCAGAACGACGCTTCGGAAAAACATAATGAACAGACATACTCTGCATATGGGACAGAGCATTGTGGAGTGTCAGATAAAATATCATCAGTGTTCCCATTTGATAAAAAACGCTGAAGATGCATATATAACTCCTGTTCCATACGGTACAGGACAAATGCAGTAAATCTTCACATGATGAAGAGCGGCTCGAAAAATTTGTTAACAGCCTCGTCTTGGTGCAGCTGAAACGACCTTCCCGTAAACCGGTTCTCCGAGGTGTCATATCTCAACACCGTGTTGACGGCTTTATTGTAAGATTATGATGTTTAAGAATCTGAAAGAAATGTCTAACCGTCAGATCTACCGGTTTTAACCCCGCCTGGGAAATAACTATCTCCGTGCGTTGATTTAATGCAAGGCAAAGCCAGAGGGACGAGGCACCATAGCATATTTGACGAGGAGGTTTCATTATTTTGGCATCCACTTCAGAATTTTCAAATGTTTGTGAATGTGCTGTGTGTCTTTCCAACGCAAATTTCCATGATGCCCCGGTTTGTCCCTGTTTGAAATCTTATTCAAAGATTATATCTGGAATATATTTGATTTTCATCACGCTGTTCAGTGGTTAACTTGAAATTGTTCGTCTCGCTGCACGCACGTATACTGCAAGAATGTAACGAATTCGAAATAAATGGAGTGTGAATAGTGAGTGATTTATATTTCTTTCAGCTATGTCGAATTGTTTAAAGCCGCCTTTAGTGAGTGAGCACCACTAAGGAAGGGAACAAGGGAACATCCCACAATGTGAGAATGTCGGGAATCGAACCCGGACCTTCGGCGTGATCAGCGAACGTTTAATAACTTTGCTTTCTAATGATGACCAATGTTATATATACTGCGACCAGTTGGGGACTGAGCATAGAAAAGAACGAGAGGTCGATTGTATGAGCAACGACGTTCAGTATACAGAGGTTTCAGTATTCTGTAAGCCGAAGTAGACTGACATGTGAGTCACGCAGTACAATCTAAGTACTAACAAAACCGAGCGATATTGTGACCACCCGATACCCATGTGAAAGTCGTTTTACCTAATCTATTTCAGGAGTCCAGGCGGAGAAAATCTTGAACTGTATAAGAAATTGTGCCACTCCAGTAAAGTCACTAACACTGTCTACAGGGCGGAGGAACTTGTGGATTGGTTGAACAGAGTGAGAGACATTGTTGACTGCTTCCTTGACGGAGATGATCCTAACTCGGGTTGCATGTCAATAGGTTCACTTTTCCTTCCGTTCTTATTACCATACATATAGTGAGTGAGTTTAGTTTTACGCCGCAATATTTCAGCTAAATGGCGGCGGTCGGTAAACAATCGAGTCTGGACCACACAATCCATTGATCAACAGTATGAGCATCGTTCTGCGCAAACCACAAGCACAGTCAGATAGCACTATCTAGAGTATGTCTCTCCGCTCGTCACGCCGAAGACCTGGGTTCGATTCCGTACATGGATACAATATGTGAAGCCCATCGCTGGAGACCCCCGCCGTAATATTGCTGGAATGTTGCTAAAAGCGGCATAGAACCATACTCACTTTTGAATGTCTCAAATCCACGTACTCTTGAACGGATTAAGTACGGTTTTATGTCGCTTCTAGCAACATTCCAGCAATATCTCAACTGGGGACAACATAATTGGGTTTCACGTTGTCCCCATGTGAGGCATCAAACCCAGGACTTCGGCACGACATGCGAACGCTTTAACCATTAGGCTACCTCACCCCTTATGACCGGAAGAAGGTTGACGAGAATATTACAAAGGCAACGGGTGAAGTCATTGGTTTAGTGGACAGGGCATAAAGAGGATTAAGCATGAACAAGTCGACTTCCAGCCAGTAATTGTGTCTGAGAGGCTTATCCGGCTTATAATGCAACATAGGATCGCAGCAGGTTAGCGTACGGACGCACGCACGCACGCACACACAAAAACACATGCGCGTGCGCACAAACAGGTTCATTCCATATATTGGCCGTTTTCATTATCATTTTTCATCGGCGAAGAAAACTGGTCAGCTACTATTAAAAGGAAAATTATAATCAGTGGATTTTGTTTTCTAAAATTAATCATCTGAAATATGGTTTACACATTCAGGTAACGTGTATATCATGTGAAATCAGATGCTTAACGTATGTCTGTTCGTGAACTTGCTTGCGTGCGTAACAATTTGGATTAGCCCCTATATATGCAGGCTAAATAGAGCTTGTCCCCAGAGACACCACGCTGCAGCGATAACATGGCTACCCGTCCAGACAGTCTACAGATACAAGCCGACCAAGCCTGTACATACAACGTACAGCAAGCATTATCTTGTGACTTCCGATTGTATGACTCGAATGAGCTGGAAACATGGGATGCAGAATATGGTGACGCATTGAAACTGACGTCACAGACATGGCTCTTTTATGAATGCTTCGATTGGTCTGGCAGTTGATTGAGATGATATGTGATATATTGTCATACATCAACAATCAACGAGAAATCAAACGAACATGCCGTGCTTTTCAAAATATCAAAGTAATCTCACTAAATGTCACCAAATCAATATATTTATTAATTGCATGATCAGTCGGACATTCTGTTGACATTAACATACGAATAATGCATGTTGGGATCCATGCATCGACATTTCCATAACAGGCTAACTCCCAGACCCAGCTATATGATCAACACACACAGATTATATGTCATGAATCCACATCAGTACAAAAAATAATAACACAATCATGACTCCATGCACAGTCTCTCACAGTCCCTAAACAGCATGACTTTCCTCACCACCAGAATTTTCTGCAATGCTGATGCCCTAAATGAGGCCAGTCTAAATTTTCTCATTCTGAATCTCCCAACTCACTGGGGCTTATTTTCAACTTAAATGGAATTATTTGTTTCTATCAAAATGATATATTTTTATTAGTAATTCATTCATCCATGGGATCATTCCCAGATGAATGATGAAAGGTGTAATACGACCATCACTTGGCAGGCAGCAATCTCTGGCTATAGCTCATGTCCAAGATATGTCCTAAATATGATCAGTTTCCTAATTACATAGTTCTAACAAATCCTAATTCTTTTCATATTTATAAAAATAATGTGTTTTTTTCTTCAATGCATGCCCTCCCCTTAGATATGGTTAGAATATTTCATCACTAGAACAGTGATGTTCTGTATTTAAGCCACAGGCTTAAATACAGGAATGCCCACCAGCTTTGTGACCTTGGTCTTGGAATGGAATAGAACAGAATATTTCTAAAACAAAAATGAGATCCTATACAGTACTACATCACAAATTGGATTCCACAGGTTGATTCAAACACAATCAAAAAATGATACATAAAACAGGTAAACTGTTGATTTTCAGAGTTCTAAGATAATATTATCAATGCTTGTAAGTGATAATCACTAGCTGTTGCACAGAAAAACTGCACCATACATTACTAATGAAGATGTCAATAATTTCATATGCAGAATTTTTTTTCTAATAATCAAATATTATCCATTGATGTTTGTATATTAACTAGTGACATATCAAGGCACCATGTGAATCAAAATCCTAATAAGTGGCTTTGTTTGTTGTTTAATGTCAGCAAGATCGAAGCTATATACAGCAGTATGTACATAAATAAGTCTGGACTAGACAATACAGTGATTTGTAGTATATCGCAAACTACAACCTTAATGGACTCAAAGAGACCAATAAGTTCAGTTCATTATAATCAGTGTTCCTTACACACATTTCTATTAAAATATACAGAAAACAGTATAAAATCAGTGCACTGTATCCACTGGTTCATTATACAGCAGGAACAGTGATGAGTGTGCCATAAAACAAAACTCAGTCATCATAAGGCTATTTCTTATAAATGTAGTCTATAATATATCACACCTTTCTTCCATTGTGAAAAATCCATCCGACCTGTGAAGATCTGCATCAGCAACCCCTGCTTTTCTGAGACATCTTCCAGGATTTCAATGGTCAGGTTCGCTGATGTGGTTGACTCAATTACATAGATAGATGCTCATGCTGTTGATCACTAGATTGTCTGGTCAAGACTTGGATATTTACAGGTAGCTGCCATATATATTGTGTGGCATTAAAGAAAAAAGACATGCAAATCTATTCACAATATTTCATATGACTTCTAGTTATATACATGGCTGTTCTATAACTGTGACAGTAGGCGTATCAGGACTTCTCACAGAGAACTTGAAGGGAGACCCTAACCCATGACAAGCGGCACCTGAAATATAAAACATTGTGTTATGTTGCAGAATATAAAGTATATACATCTGATAACCATCACTGACAGCTAATTGAAATTGTTCATTAACTGTCAACAGTTGCTGATATTTTGTAGTGACTGTTTCACACAGGGTGTTTGAGAGTTATCTCCCTCAGTGTGTGAACACTGAGATAGACAACACTCTTTGAAAAGTTCCAAGAAGCTGCCTGAATGTATACAAGTAAGATATGGTTGACTGAAATTTTCAATGATATGGCATGTGACTGATCACTGACCACTGTGAATGAAAACACTGGTTTCCTGGATTCAAGAAAGGTGCCTGTGCATCATTCAAGACATCAGACTGGGACAAATTCCAGACAGCTGTGTATATTTGGACTTACGTCTGCTGAAGCAGTTATATTTGATCATCAGCATCTGCAAATGATCCCTTCCCTCTTTGATAATAATGCCAGAATTTTCTTTAGCTCATTTCTCTCACTGTTGGAAAATGACATGTTCTCTTTATCTGCCATGAATACACTGCACCTCTATATGATGTAGCTGATGACAACCAAATCAAGACACCATCAGTTCATGTGCTAAGAGATGAGCAGAAATGCTTTTAGATTATATATCTTGTGCAACTAATACAATTTTCCTCACCATATGACCCTTTAGTATCAGCTGCTATCACAGCGCCTACAAACTTGGGGTAGGCCTTAATGATCGGCATGATGCTTTTCTCTGCTGCTTTCTGTGGTGTGTCGCCACTACCCATCATCATAACAGCATTGAAACTGAAATGTAACAACAATCTTTGTATTATGTAATCATTATTTGGGAAGATGTCTTGTCAGATTTCAAATATTTTCACAAAATACAATTCCTTAACCTAATGACGATAAAAGTCATCATGAGGCAAATTCTGATGTCATGCTCAAGGTGTTGTTATCCACTTTAGTGAAACCCTGACACAAACCAAGATGCTCACCTAGGCAAGAAGCGCATCATGATGTCTCCATCCCCTGTGGCTGCAGCGCCCCCTACTCCACCACTGGCATAGGATCCTGCTCCAACTATAGGAGAGTCACCCACTCGCCTACAAACAGCGTAAGACTATAATGATTTTACACATATCTCCTAAAGACTTTTCTTAGTGGACAGGAAACATTAAAACACCCCATATAACAACTTTATCATAGTTTTAGAGCAAACAATGATCAAAGCAATGTAAAACAGCTTATTTTTTTCAGAAATTTATATTCAAAAGAAATGAAAAATCTTAGCAAAGTGTATTTAACATGAAATTTGTGAACATGAGTCAATATAATTCTTAAGTTTGTCCAGGACTTTACTGGTTACCAACTGGGATATAATGACATGTCTGCGAGTCTGACCACCCGACTCTGTTAGTAGGCTCTTATGACGAGCATGGATTGCTGAACAAATGTATTCCACAATCCTCAATGACCAGCAAAGGTTATCGGAGACCAGTTCCATGGTCCTCACATGGAATAAAATATTCACATGCATGACACATATGTTACATCCACTGACCTGTAGAGACTTACCCTGGGACTTTGTGTGACAGTCCATTGGTGGACGTTCCAGACCCAACCTTCCCATCTTTATCAACCACCACCATTCCAATAGTATCATGGTTCCATTGGTGAACTGGTTTTACAAAGTCTCGATGTGTGAACAGCTTACTGTTTGGTTTGTAGGGCCCACAGCTTGTGGTTGGATCCGGGCTAACATTCTGTAAGGAAGTAGTCAAACAGTGCTTCACAGAAATAAACCCAAACCCAACTTGTGAGTGAATAGGTTTGGGTTAATAATGATGAGTTGAACTGTACCATATCTCACTGCAAATAAAGTGAGCCACATATAAGATGATCCCCTTGTATAAACCTTTACAGTCAACAACATTTTAAACCATATTTAAGTAAAGACGTCTCATTTTGATGAGGGCTGAAGTAAGAAGTGATACAAGTGCTAGATGTTAATCGCTTTTATGAAACCTATGTTCAATACTATGATGCTGGGGACAAAACTCAGCACAAATACAGGAGCTGATTTGTTCTTTCTTTCTTTGTTGTTTAATACCACATTCAACAATATGGTGTAGGTCTGTATATAATTGAGTCTGAACCAGACAATCTAGTGACCAAAATCATGAGCACCAATCTACCCAGTTGGGATCAACCATTTAAGCGAGCCTGACCATCCAGTCACCTCTTAAGACAATCATGAGTTGTCTAAGACCAGGGTCAACTTGCACAAAGCGATCTTAGTGCTACAATGATTTTAACTTCCATTCTCCGACATAGGTTTAAGACCATCGTATGATTGCTTTGTGCAAGTCGACCCAATTCATACCTGAATCTTCACTTTTTATGAGTCAAGTATATCACAAAGCATTGAGTGCAGGTAGAGTATCCTGATTCAGTTCTCCTTTGAATGGTTGAGACAGACACCCACCTGTCTGTAGTTTGGCTGACACTTGTTTTGGAGCCAAGAGTTGTGTATCTCTGCTGACCTGTTAGTTGTTAAATTCTCTTCCTTGAATCCCATCTCTACGGCAAAATGTTTCGCTGAAACAAACACATTTATGAGATATTTTCACACGATACAAAAAACACAAAATTTCTTTATGTTTTCTGAGGAGTACCACAACCACAACAAATCATAAACTGTCCACCATATCATGCACTTTATCAATATATATAAAACATACATTTCATCTATATTTTTGACATCTCAAAATGTTCAAAATGATATCGGTTCTGTGAAGATGCAAGTTAGAACAGGACTTGTGATATTTGTGATCTGGTGATCAGGTTTGTTGACTTGGTTGGCACATATCATTGTACTCCAAATGCGCAGACTAATGCTTATGACATTGATCACTGGATTGTCTGGTCAAGACTTGATTATTTACAGACTTATCTCCACATAGCTGAAATATTGCTGAGTGTGGTATTAAACAGCAAACCAATCTCCATGATATTAAATATAAATTACATTTTAACAAAATCCCTTGTCTGTTTTATCTACATCACATTGGAGTCACACAGTTACCATGGTTACCTGATTCACCCACAATAAGAGTATGTTGAGTGTAGTCCATTACGGCTCTGGCAACACCAATTGCATTCTTCACACGCCTCAGGTCTCCAACAGATCCAACATCATGGGTCTCACTGTCACACAATGATCACGATAGTGTTATTTACCAAAGAACATTTTCACTTTACTGATGAAGAGAGAACAACACCCTTAGCACACATGATACATCAAGCAGCTTTCCTGCTCATTTTCAAAAGCAGATAATCATTCATGGTACAAAACAAAACAACTATTTTTAGTACACCTGCTAGTTATTCTGTGTGAAATTATAACAAAACCAACATCTTGGTCAATTGATACATTGTTTAACAACTGTGTGTAATGTTTATTTAGTTCATTTGTAATCAAATATTATCTAACTGCTTGATCTTGATCTTACCCATCCATGATCATGGCATCAAGAGTTGTCTCCCCTATTTCATCTGGACTGCCTCCATATCCGACAGTTCCATCACACTGCTGGCTCTCACACTCACTGCAGCCAGCAACCAAGGCATCAAGGTAACTACCGGTCTGAATCTCACTCCAGGCTAGAGAAACGCAAACAGGAATAGTGAGTGAGTGGGTTTAGTTTTACGCTGCACTAGGCAATATTCCAGCTATATGGTAGCAGTCCGTAAATAATCGAGTCTGGACCAGACAATCCAGTGATCAACAACATGATGCACAGTCGGGAACCGATGACATGTGTCAACCAAATCATGGAGCCTCATCACCCGATCCCGTTAGTCGCCTCTTACATAGTCGCCTTTTATAGCAGGCATGGCTTGTTGAAGGCCTATTCTATGTCACGGGTCAAACAGGAATACAGTCAGACGTTGTATAGTAGTCATTATACCTAAGGACACTTGACTTTTTATGAGATTCCTTTGTTTTTTGGTGTTTTTTTTTTTTCTTTTTTTTTGGGGTGGGTGGGTGGGGGGTTTTGGTGTTGTTTTTTTTTTTTTTTGGTTTTTTTTTAGTTGCTGCCGCACAGGCACATTTGTGGCTCATCTAATCTAAACTTAAAACTATGCCATGTTGTTGTTAAACTTGATTAATATCAAATTTTGAAACTGATTCTCTGAAATAAATTCTCATTATTTGATCTCAGCGCTCTAATGCATTCACATCCATTCAAAAATATACATCTGCCTTCATGACTGTCAATAGCAATTTTCGAATGAATATCATTCTTTTTGTAATGCCCTGTTATGTGAAAAGGAACGTGCAAAAGAAGAACTCAAGAATATACCTTTCAAAGTTGCGTTCGTGAACGGCCATGTATTGATCACAAGAGGCAGTGGACCTGCGTTCCCACTGATAAATAAGTACAACAAAACAAGTAAATGATAAAGTCGTAACCCCATGGGCGCTGCCATTTTGAAATCATGTGACAGTACATCACCGTACAGAGGTGATATTTTGTACTCTGCGCAGCGCATTTTGAGGGCAGCGCAAAGGGAGAAATTATTTTATTTGGTAACTTTTATTTTAATAATAACGTCTGAGCCATTTTTATTATGTAATTTGAGATAGTACGGGTGTTTTAGTACTATTACACTCATTATCATTTACGGTTTAGCTAAATATATTCCTTTATAGCATTAGGAATCGCATGCGAGATGGAATAACACTGCGCTCCCATCGCGGGAAAATGTCACAGTCATCAAGTTTGTGTTGACAGAGTTGTGTTTTTCCATTTGGATGTAGTATATTTTTAACAACACAGAGGTTTGCCAAGTGGTGCACCTGTGGATCCTCCGTACAGTAATATGGTTTTCAGTTGGTTGTCACCTCACCTAAAAAATTCAGTGACAGAATATATGAAAAACTTTTCGCTTACTGGTCGAGACTCAAACTACGCCCTGGCGTTGTGTCAGTTTTGTTGAAGAGAACGTCTTAGGCTAAACGCAGACCTGTGTTGCGCTTAGTGGTATAACACTCAACAAGACTGATAGCCGATATCTGAAATGAACATATTTTAGAAGAAAAAAACGTTTTAAAATGATAATACAATACAATAAAAGGGTTAGAAAACTTGCATAATCTTCTGAACAGTGGAAATTTAGACTTGCCACACTTTTTAGGCTTACATACTCAACTTTGAAACCTGCTAACACCAGCACCGGTCTAATCGAGGACACTGCCAAATAAAATTTGGGTCTGGCCATTTTACAAAATTATTATGATCATCAAAACTGTTTAATGCGCCACCTGCATATTCAGTATTCTGTCATGACTAACCAGTCACAGCAACCAATTTCAATTGTACTTAAGACTGTTTCATTTCTCATGGATATGAGCAGTCCAATCAAGGACCCATAATCCAATACATTGATTAATTCTATCAGCACCCCATCCGTAACTACTCGCCTCTTTCTGTGACCTACAAGAAGACTCATACCCCTCTCGTATGCTATCATTGCCAAGAATCATGCATACCAATCAAACTGCACATAGTAAAACACATTTTGAAACATGAAAATGGCAGAACCGTTGAACTTTGAAATTCTCTAAACTATGCAAAGCACAATTTATGCATAAACGTTGTGCAAAAGGATCAACACGGGATGTAGCATATTGTAAGAGCCATGCTTAGAAATTCAGAGTTATTTTTGCTTGGTAATCATACTACACTATTTTCATCCCCATGCCTGCTTGCACTTAGACAGGGCCCAGCCTTAAACATGACCTTGAGAGGGATATGAGACGCCATCTGGCTTGCCGGGATGACACGAGTATTTACGAATGATTGGCACCCTGGATAATCAGGAAGTAGTGATTTCACCATATCATACAATGTCAATATTTCAGTCATGATTTCCATATCGTAAGTACATGTGCTGTGTAAGCAGCTAGTAAATGCTTTGAGAACATTACTTGCAGGAACTAGAAGCAGTGTATTAAGCCAAAACCCAGCCAGACATTCAGACTTCAAAATATTACCTGCCTAAAGAGGATTTAACCAGACCAGGCACCAAGATATAGTGAATTTACTCAGAGATATGAAACATCTAAAAATTTTACCAGACCATCGTTCTGGCTAGGTGTAACTTTAGACCATCTGCCAGAATGCTAGTCCACCTCAGGCAGTCAGACAAGCCTTATTTCATGCACTGTTATAACTAGAAGAATGACAGAAGAAAAGTTAACTTTAAACATTGTGATTATTTAATAATATTCATACTAGAATGCAGACTCAGTGAATATTTGATGAAAACACATTTTTTTTGTCCAGAATTTTATCATTTGATGTGTTTAAGATCATTAAACATTTTTCACGTTTAGGTGCTATCACTGTGAGAAACCAACAATGTCCACCATAGAGAAAATGAGTATTCAAGGGGTGCGGAGCTTTGGTCCAGATGATTCCAACAAGCAAGTCATCACATTCTTCAAGCCCCTGACACTCATTCTCGGACCAAATGGTACAGGGAAAACAGTAGGTGTCTATAACAACATCTGATAATTTATGTATTTATTATATTGTGGAAAACATTTACAATATTGCCATGTTTTTGACAAAATCTAAAGTACGTGATTAACCTTATATTGCATCTGATGTAAAATAATACATAAAATGTTACCAGTCATATGTTTAACATGTACACAGATGCATGTGGGACAAGTGTGTTCTGTGATAAGCCGATTCAGCCATAAACACACCAAGTGATATTGAAGCAGAAATGGCATAAATTTTATTACACTACTATGAATAAGCTTAAAAATTACAAGAATTATGTATGTTTCTGAAAAATCTCAACAGACAGTCTTTTTGTACATCTTACATCCTCTGCTTGTTACCTGCAGTCTATGTCACTAAAAGAATGCAGGGGACAGCTTCCCTGCCACTCGCTGTAAAGAGTTGTATCCCATTGGAATAACAGAAACCTAAGATCTTGGGATCAAATCATGGTTACCCGGATTATGTTTTTATCATTGTGCCTGTGTACATGCATTTGACCAAGCACTAAGTATTGAAAACCTGCATGACATCTCTTTCAGACCCGTGAAGGTCCCGGGGTAGAATAGGCCTTCAGCAACCCAGGCTTGCCATAAAAGGCGACTCAGCTTGTCGTAAGAGGCGACTAACGGGATCAGGTGGTCAGGCTTGCTGACTTGGTTGACACATGTCATCGGTTCCCAATTGCGCAGATTGATGATCATGTTGTTGATCACTGGATTGTCTGGTCCAGACTCGATTATTTACAGACCGCCGCCATATAGCTGGAATATTGCTGAGTGCGGCGTAAAACTGAACTCACTCACTCACTATCTCTTTCAGAGCAGACATGCTGTAATGTATGAGCAATATCATTCATATCAAGGTGATTGTCACAAAACTTGTTACAAACATGAGGAGGTTCAGGGGCAGATTTTTAAGTATTTTGACCACACAGATTTGTGCTGCAGTGCTGTCTCCCAGGAATTCCTTATAACCATGTATGTTTCAGACTGTAATCGAATGTCTAAAGTATATGACAACAGGTGACATGCCCCCTGGCAGCAAGGGAGGAGCGTTCATCCATGACCCCAAGGTAACTCTACCTGTCTTTTTATTTTTTAAACGTTTTAGTTTAGTGGAGTTTTTGTTTCTGTATTTCTTGTAGCCAGAGCACTGAGCATGTAAATTGAACACTTCTCATTACAGTGATTGTGTGATTAAGTTTTATGCTGCTTTTAGCAATATTCCAGCAACGTCATGACACAAGACACCAGGAATGGGCTTCACACATTGTACTCATCTGGGAATTGAACCTGGACATTGAGCATGACTAGCAAACACTTCTACCACTAGGCTACCCAACACTCCATATAAAGTTTAAGAGTTGCATTTATGTTTGTTAAGATCTGAAAACTTATCAATAATTAGTTTAATTGATGTGATGACTTATTATCCCTGGGAACAGGTTGCCCATGAGCGTGAAGTGAAGGGTCAGATTCGTCTCCTGATGAGAGACATGACGGGTCAACAGTGTAGCGTACAGAGATCCATAACAGCTACACAGAAGGTACACTGAGAAGTTAAAGATAGACAAAATAGTGTCAGGCTCTTGTGACTTAAACTGGGTTTATGTGAGGTTACTTCATAGGCTGATTTACAACCTATTGTCTGCGGTCAATATGAACCGTTCTTGATTCAGTGAAAGGTATCAAATGACAATATTCTCCTCAACTAAAACAGCCACATGACAGTGAAAGGTATCAAATCAATAATCTCCTCAAATATAGAGACTATTTGACGGTCACATGACAGTGAAAGGTATCAAATCAATAATCACCTCAAATATAGAGACTATTTGACTGCCACATGACAGTGGAGGGTATCAAAACACACTTTCAACACGGTCATATATGTGAGTGAATTTTGACTGGTCACTTTCATTGTTCTCCCATATGTGAGTGAAGTGTAATTACTGAAGGGCATAGCAGGATTTTTGTAGAGTGGTATCTTATTTCAGATTGAAATATTATGAAAACTTGAATTACTTGACACAACCATCTGGCAACTTCACTTGCAGTGAGAAATCCTCATATTTTAAGATATTCCGTAAAATAGTGGGTTATCTATCCTTTTCCTACTGTGTGTGTATCAGGTGAAAAAGATAGAGACACGAACACTGGATGGTGTGATTACTAGATGGGGACCTGATGGACAAAAGAAGAGCATCACATCCAGGTGTGCTGAACTAGACAGGGAGGTATGTGCAGCCTTAGACACACGGCCAGGTAACACAGACTCCACATGTGATACAGATGTCCCACATGGTAGAGGTAGTGGAAACAGGTGCCCTCCTTGCGCCTTATCTGCCCATGATGTTCGGTGGTAGAAAATGGCCCTGGTACTATGGAAAGTAATCCGTTCCCAGCCAGAATAGGCCCCAACTATGGAATGTTACCAGTATCATGACGTTATATTTTGTCTGTGAAAGTTTGCAAGACCATCTGAAATGTCCATGTAAGCTGATTTGTGTCTGTTTAGATGGTGACTGCACTTGGTGTGTCCAAGGCTGTGCTGGACAATGTCATCTTCTGTCACCAGGAGGAATCCAACTGGTAAGTGTGTTCTGGTGCAGGCCCTCAGACCCTTGTTTTGTGGTAGCAGGAACCAAGATCTGATTTCAAGACATTGAAAAAAGCTGTAGCTAATAAACCAGGGTTTTCTTAGATCCCTTTCGTTCCATGTTTATAGAATGTGAACATTACTCAGTACTCAGTTGAATGAGGTGTCGGTGTGTACTTAGCTGTCCAAACGTGTTAAGTAAGTAAGAACTACAACATGGATGAGAGTGCAGCAATAGGCTGACATGTCAGCACTGTTGTCATGGCAACTGCTTCTGTCCAGGCCACTGAGTGAGGGTAAGCCCCTGAAGGAGAAGTTTGATGCCATCTTTGCCTCGACCAGATACACCAAGGTGCTGGAGACCATTCGGAAACTCAAACAAGAGCAGGTCAGTTATACATGTATTTTCTGTACATTTCTTTTTCCAAAACGTTATGGAGGAGCACATGTTCATGTTGATCCATCAAGTACCAGAGTGATAGTGTTTAGAGAGCATGGAGAGTTGGTCAGGATAACAGCCACTGGTCTGGCTGATGCAGAACTGGCCCATCAACACACCTCTCAGCAACCCACTAACTCATCTACTTGATCCCCAACCCTCCCTGTCACTGACTGCCGTGTGTTTACAGGACGGACACATCAAGCTGTACAAGCAGGACCTGAAGTACCTGAAGGAACACAAGGACAAGGCAACACAGGTAGGACACGGTTAGGTTGGGTAACAACTTCAAACAGTTCTTGCCTGGGAAGTAA
Organism: Haliotis asinina; assembly: GCF_037392515.1. Taxonomy (NCBI): domain Eukaryota; kingdom Metazoa; phylum Mollusca; class Gastropoda; order Lepetellida; family Haliotidae; genus Haliotis; species Haliotis asinina. The sequence continues at coordinate 49,164,732 of NC_090281.1, forward strand.
TAGTCAAGGCCAGCTGTTCCTCATCCCAGATCTGCCAGCCAGGATGGCAGGATGAAGAGGTGAGGCCATGTGAAAAAAGAGGGGCAGGATGAAGAGGTGGGGAAGGGTGTAGCACTGTGAAGAGATAGGACAGTGTAACAGGAATGAAGGTGTGTGAAGAGGTGGGTGAGGGGGAAGCAGTATGGAGAAGTAGAAGAATGCGAAGGAGTGAGGCAGTGTGAATGGGTGGTGCAGGGTAAAGCAGTGTGAAGAGATGGAGCGTGAAGAGGTGGGGGCAATGTGAAGGGTTTAGGCTGGGTGAAGGGTTGTGGCAGTGGGAAGGACAGTTGCAGCTGTCGTGACGACATGCTGCTTCCATGTGTTACAGCTGAAGTGAAGCCATGTTCCCTCCATGTGTTATACCTGTTGTGAAAACATGTTCCCACCATGTGTTACAGCTGAAGTGAAAACATGTTCCCACCATGTGTTACAGCTGAAGTGAAAACATGTTCCCTCCATGTGTTACAACTGTAGAGAAAACATGTTCCCTCCATGTGTTACAACTGTAGAGAAAACATGTTCCCTCCATGTGTTACAACTGTAGAGAAAACATGTTCCCTCCATGTGTTACAACTGTAGAGAAAACATGTTCCCACCATGTGTTACAGCTGAAGTGAAAACATGTTCCCTCCATGTGTTATACCTGTTGTGAAAACATGTTCCCACCATGTATTACAACTGAAGTGAAAACATGTTCCCACCATGTGTTACAACTGTAGAGAAAACATGTTCCCTCCATGTGTTACAACTGTAGAGAAAACATGTTCCCTCCATGTGTTACAACTGTAGAGAAAACATGTTCCCTCCATGTGTCCATGTGTTACAACTGTAGAGAAAACATGTTCCCTCCATGTGTTACAACTGTAGAGAAAACATGTTCCCTCCATGTGTTACAACTGTAGAGAAAACATGTTCCCACCATGTGTTACAGCTGAAGTGAAAACATGTTCCCTCCATGTGTTACAACTGTAGAGAAAACATGTTCCCACCATGTGTTACAACTGTAGAGAAAACATGTTCCCTCCATGTGTTACAGCTGAAGTGAAAACATGTTCCCTCCATGTGTTACAACTGTAGAGAAAACATGTTCCCTCCATGTGTTACAGCTGAAGTGAAAACATGTTCCCTCCATGTGCAGGGATTTACGTTTAGTCCTGTGTTTGAGGGTCCCTGAGACTCATACTCTTAAAGTTTTCCTTATCCTAACTCATGCTTATTAAGCTTGTCTCCTTCTCTCCAAACATAGTGGAACATAAAACACCCTCCCTTGAGCCTTCGTACTTTGGTGCTCCAACAGTCACATGACATGCCATGCTCTTGGCTCTCTCCGAATACTTGCCCGACACCCAAATTGCAGGGAAATACAGAGTATCATGAGAGGGGAGGACGGGAGGGTTGACCTCATGAGTCAGAATAAGTATAAAATATCAATTTAATCCCTTTGTTTGTGGTGAATGCGTGTCCCCTCAATGTGTTACAGCTGCAGTCAGACCTGGAGGAACTCAATAGCAAGTCTGCAGCATCCAAGGAGTCTGTGGCCAAGATAACTGAGCAGCTTGTTCCCATAGAGGTCAGTACAGCCTTCTGTTCAGTACATTATAGCTGAAATTGTTAACGACAATCGTCATTGTTGAACTGTTATATGTAAAGGTAAACGGTTTTCACGTCCTTTACTGGTCATATGGTGACTGAATTGCAGTCATTGTTTTACTGTTTGTCATGGTTGACAACTCGATTGCACCTGGTCATGTGGCTTTGTTGATTAGTCTTTTGTCATGCACCTCCCTTAAACACATTCTGGTGTCCCCAGTCAGGATATTGCTGGAATATTGCTAAAAGCGGCATAAAACTCACTCACTCACTTGAACGCATTCAGTACATTTGGTGTCTCATTAGGCAAGTGAAATTGTTTGAAACATTGGTGAAAGGGTACCCGGTAGGATTAGATTGTCATGTGGCTATTATTAGTGTAAACTTCATGGACTATACTGACAGGTTAGGTTGTCAGTACTAGTTTCTAAGCCACTGTATTTAAGTTGAGTATTACTGACTGGGTCATTATGTACAATACTTATTCACTATGCCAGTTTATTGTGGAGATGTCACATGTGACAGTTTAAAGCTGAAGGTCTTCATCTAAATGTCATAACCAGGCGATAAATGTTGATAAAAATCAGATGTAAGTAGTAAATTTTATGTTCATTTTCTCCTTTTTTTCAGGAGCGTCTTGATCAAATACAACAGAATGCAAATGAGATCTTCAAAGTGAAGACTAAAATTGGTACGTTCAGATTTATTAATTTGATAAACAAGTAGAATAGGTAGTTTTCTCAGAGCAGAACCAGAATGTTTTCCATTAGACATGATTTTCTATGCATGATGTTTGCCAGGGCCGTAGGTAGCCAAGTAGGCATCTGTCCCTAGAACTTCTTTACATGACATATTTGCACATCAAACTATTGATATAACACATTTTTAACAATCCAAGTGTGACACCCTTCTGCCCCACTCCACTAAGGAAGTTAGCTACGACCCTGTTTGCTCTGTTGCAGAGAAACTGGAGAGTGAGAAAGGTCAACTGGAGAAAAATATTCAAGAACTTCATGACAATATTGAACATGAGTTTCAGGGTAAGTAATATGTATAGTATGCAGTCTTAGGTGAATAGGATTAGTATCAGGACAATGAACTCAAAATGCAAATTTTGTAGTAGCTTTTCCGGCACATTGGTCATATATTCCAGGGAAAGTAGTATCTGTTATAGCACATTGATTGTAAGTTCTAGGGAAATAGTTTCTGTCCCAGCACATTGATCATATGTTCCAAAAAAAGTAGTATCAGATTCTGTCCCAGCTCATTGATTGATCCAAGGAAATTAGTATCTATCTCAGCACATTGAATATAAGTATTGAGTATAAGTTCTAGGGAAACAAGTGTCTTTTCTTGCATGTACATGAACTCCTAGGTTCATATTAGATCTCCCAGTAAAAGAGTATCAGCTACGTAAACATGTTTCAGGGTCAGTTGTATCTCCTCTTGTATCTGTCTCTCTGTCTGTGTGAGAGAGTGGAGGAGTATCAGGCAGTGACATTAGTTATCGCCTCCCCTATGACAGATACTGATACTAGGTGTACATTGTGTGTTATGTGCCTCAGGACCCATAGAGGAACTGAAGCGAGTCATGGAGGACTTTGAGGACAAGCTCCAGGAGAAGAAGGATACAGTGCAGCAGGTGAGGACAACACATGGGACAGACTTGTCCACTTTTCTCTTGAGTTTTCATGTGAGCTTCTCATAGAACTGGCCTTTATATTCTTTGGACAGGATACCCTTTCTGAGTTCATCACTAGAAGATTCTTTTCATTGAATTATCCTCAAATGTGCCAGGATACTTATGGTGACAATGATAGTATGATCATTGTGTGTTATGTTGTGATGGTGCAGATGGAGCGACGGAGGGAGGAATTGACAATGTCGGCAGAGAAACTTGGCAGGGAGAAGTCACATCTGCAGCTGGAAGTGGGCAAGTTGCAGCAGGAGGCTCAGGTGAGTCAGCATGGTCAGTGTCTGAGCAGCTCAGAGACCCCAAAATACGGTCTCATAGATCCCAAAAGTGGGCCCAGAAGGAAAGAAATTGCACAGGTGGTGAGAGATTTTTGTCCTATATCACATTTCCTCTTGTTTAGATATGTCAGCATCATGCCCCTTCATGTACTAATGAACATGGAAGATTTGGACCTCTCCTCAGGCAGGGAACTGATATACCATGCTTGACTCACATAAAACAATGACAAACCAAATCCTTTCAGGTTTATCCAGTCACTTCCAAAGTGATCCTCTCTCTGAGAATGTCATGATGACACCACCTGTCTGTCAGAAGGTCAAAATGACCTCTCCTCTCTGTCAGAAGATCACAGTGACCTTTCCTCTCTTTCAGAAGTTCACAGTGCCCTTTCCTCTCTGTCAGGTCAAAGTGATACCCTTCTCTCACCTCCTCTCTGCTCTAAATAACTTTTGTGTAATGACATGTTAGTTCACGCAGATGATCTCCTTAATAGTGTATACTGTGCTTCTATTTATCAGACTCACAAAGTGAACGTTAAGAAACGGGATGAACTGATACGTAACCTGGCTGCCCAGTATGAGTTTGAAGGTGAGATCGCTCAGCTTTGGCGGGTTCACAGGATTGTGTGCAATAAGCTAATCCAGTGCCTTAATCAGTAGTGATGACTGGCATGATAGCTTGGAGAGCAGAAGATTGCCTTAAGTAGAGTTTGATACATTTTCTCACATTTATTATTAGAGAACAAATTGTTTCGGTTTCTATACTGATCATTTGGACGGTTTCTATACTGATCATTTGGACCAATTGCTATTTACACCAAATACCAACTCATTGTTTTATGATGATATGGTAGTGACTGATGATGTTTCTTAGAGTAATTGGTTCAGTTAATTTATTTTCTGTTGACAGGATTTGAGGGAGAGCAAATCTCTGATGAGAAGTATAAGTCGTTCTTTGAAAATGTCAGAAGCAAAGTGGAGCTAATGGTTGCCAACACTAGAGAGTTGAAGGTGAGTAATCTTTGTTGCCATCGTAATGTATCTCAACAGACATGTAGCCTGTAACCTACAACCTGTTAATGAAGCTTGTTTGTTTTGTTCTCCGTGTTGAAGGTGATGAAAAGTGCACCTGACCAGAATGCAACACTACAGAAATTTCAGTATGACTAACCTAACAAACAAGCACCTTGCCAGCATTAGACTATTGTGCCAATATTAGACTAGTGCCAGCAATAGACCAGTATGTAACCAATTAGATGCTACTTATTTGTGTTCGCTGCAGACTAAGTATGAAGAGAAGGAGGCTTCCCTTCAGAAGAAGATGGATGACCTGCGGGACAACAAGACCAAGCTGGAGCAGAGTGAGCGGATCAAGAAAGACCTCATGGTAAATATAGTGACATAATGCATAGGCAGATAGAGACCTCATGGTAGATATAGTGACTTATTACCCACGTGGTACTTCATAAAGGTGTGTCATAACCCCTTTGAGTGGTTTGATTGGCTAATACGTGAACTATGTGAATACTTGAACTATGTGAATACGTGAACTTTGACATTACTGGTACTACATCCATCACTCATTCCATTCATGATTTTCATTCAAAAGTTTTCACACCTGAGAGTACACCTGCATGTAAAACGAAAACACTTCTATGAAATTAGATAAAATGTATTTCATTTAGTGTGGTTACTAGCATTATTTTCAATTCTATAATACCTCAAGTTTCTTCAATGAAAACGAAAACAAAACAATCTATAAAAATAAGTAAACAAATACGTCTAGTAGGTCTCTCATGAGTGTAAACAAATATGGCGTCGCCCGTAAAAGTTATTGATTTCGTCAAAACTGACGGACAATTGGTTGGAATTGTTGTGAATATTATCAAGAGACTGAATACTTTTCTGCGTGTATGTTGTCATGACTGCACAGTAACACAGAACATCAAAAGACGAGCAGTGCTCTTGTATCTCTATCACTGCCACTGTCACCTGCCATTCGTGTCAGCTTGTTTAATATCCTATAAATAATTCATAGGCAGAGACCTCACATTATATATAGTGACATAATGCATAAGGAGATAGAGACTTCATGGTAGATATAGTGACATACTTCATAGGCAGATAGAGACCTCATGTTAAATATAGTTACATAATGCATTGGCAGATAGAGACCTCAGAGTAAATATAGTGACATAATGCATAGGCAGATAGAGACCTCATGGTAGAAATAGTGACTTAATGCATTGGCAGACAGAGACCTCATGTTCAATATAGTGACATAATGTTTCTCCAAACAGAGACAACATGGTAATTATTGTGACAGAATGCTTTTGCAAACAGAACCTTATGGTAAATATATTTATACATGATATGTTTTTCATGAAGAATATACAAAATAAATAATTGTTAGCATTTAAAAGTTCATCACAGTAAAGTAAGGTAGTATACATAACAATGTGTAATGTGTCCATTTTGTGTGGTATTTCTCTAGACCAAGAACTCGAATGAGATCCGACAGATTAACCAGAAGTTGAGCCACATGGAGGCATCAGCTGGTAGACTTGACCAGCTGAGCAGGGACTTGAAGGGAGCGGTAAGTGAGGAATGTTGCTGAAGGACACAACTAGTGGGCTGTTAGAAGTATGTGTACACAGACTTGTTCATATGTTGGTTTGCTCACTCAAACGGGACAGTTTACACAGACCTCACTCAACTATTACATTTGTTACAACATGTCAGTTCCACAGAGATAGATTGTATGTGTTCATGCATGCGTGTGTGTGAGAGAACTGGACACCAAATAATGCACCAACATTACACTAGAGAACACCAGTATTATGTATATGCCCAGTTTGGAATAAGATCCTTCTTATGTGCCTAGTTGGAACTGTAAATGATGGCTGGTCCCAGTATCCCACACCAGAGAACACCAGTATTACGTTGATGCCCAGTTTGGAATAAGATCCTTCTTGTGTGCCTAGATGGAACTCTATGTAAGGGCTAGTCCTAGTATCCTATGCTTGGTGTTTGATCAGCACCCAGTGGGTAGGAGGTGCTGATGTTCTGGTTGACTCGCTCAGTCCTGAGTCATGCTCAGACTCTGACTAAACCAGAGATTGTATCAAGTCTTTAAAGGGCATTTAGAAGTGAAATACATAAGAATGAAGATTTTATGGATATCAGCTTATTTATTATGGGAACACAACGTTTCGGAGTTAATGCTTACTCCTTCATCAGGTGAATGAGAATGGGGTTCGGGGCTATATTTATATGTACAGGTAAACAATAACAAAGTAACAAGTGGAATGAGTTAAGAGAAAGCTGGAAGCCAGTATAAACAGGCACTGATAGGAAGCTGACAGTTATGATAACAATGATGGAAACCAATGGTGATACATTACACATGATAGGATTATGTTTACATAGCACAGATTGGGGATGAAGGACGATGTACATGATTGGGGATTAAGGATGGAAGCCAATGGTGAATCTTCATTCAGAGATTGTATATCAACATCATGCATTGGTTAACTCACTCATTCCTATGTCCAACCTGTCTGCAGGAGCTGGACTTGAGCAGCACAGAAGGGACAGTCAACCTGGAGGATCTGAAGAGGGAGATAACTGTCCTTGACAAGGATAGACGGCAGCTGGACACAACTCTCAGTGATCTGAAGTAGGATTTCATCATTTATGTTGTTTCATGTGAATCAAACTTGTTGTGATTGGTTTCTGTGATTCAACTGTAAACATTTCTTGACCATATATTCTGTCTGCAAGTTGTCAAGAAATAAATGTTTCTCTTATATTAGTTTTTATATACCAGATGTAATTCTAATGTTAGTTTCTTGTGGTCAGCACAAAGAATTTGTTACAAATCACCACATACCTATATTTGTAGTTGCTAGTTGTTTAGTGTTGAAATTAAGATCATGCAAATGCATGCTAGCTTGTGAAGTTTGTTGCTAGAACTCACTAAAGCATGACGTCTGTTTTTGGTGAGCAGCGCGGAGATGAATCGTCTGAACCGTGAACTGGAGACCCAGACTCAGCTTGACATGTTGAAGAAGGAGAGGACTTCCAAGGAGGACATCATCCGCCGACTGTGAGTTCTCGCAGATGCAGTATCCAGTAGGCTGTAGTAATCAGTGTTGTAGCAGCTGCCCTGAAGTTTGTCGTGTCTCTATTCCATGTATCTGGTGGCAGGTTTGAATCCTATGGTCACCCTGTGACCTATCATCCTTTGCAGGTCAGAGGTACACCCGTACTCATGGATTTCATCAACAAGCAATCATCCCCCTGGGCCATTAAAGATCCACTTGAAACCGATAACCTTCTCACTCACTTGAGGCTCATATTGTAGGTGCAGTCTCTCCTGACAGACCCTTGAAGATCCGGGTTTGATTCGATCCATGTTTGTCATAAGAGGCAACTAACGGATCAGGTGGTCAGGCTCTCTGACTTGGTCAACACGTTATCATACTGTTATGTAGATTGATGCTTATGCTATTGATCACTGGATTGTCTGGTCCAGATTATTTACAGACCACTGCCACATAGCTTGCATATTGTTGAGTGTGATGTTTAACAACAAACCAACCACAAACCAACTCTCCTGACTTGGTACATTATTTGGGAGTGCTGATATCAAGATTTGACCACATAATACCCAAAGCAATTTTGACCTGACAAAATGTATTTGGATACATTGATGTAGTTCTTCGCAAATCTGTTGCAGCAAATCCCCATATATCTGTTGATTACCTCTAAGTTTCACTCAAGTTACAGAACATTTTACTGATTTGTGAACTGACTTAATGCCACCCATTTGTCGTCTCTAGGAAGGCTAAACACGAGGACGGCCTGACATACCTATTGGGACACATGCCAACAACCAACATCCGGGGACAACTTGAGGACTTTATCGGGTCAGCACTTCTGTTCTCACCACTTACATTAAACACTTTGAATGTTTTTGAATGCATCTTCTTTGCAGGTAAATATTTTGTAAAAACAACAGTGCACTTATCTTACTTCATACAACTGGCCCCTTGAGCAGATAATTACCAGTGTCTGTCACTCTCCCCAATAATTTTTCCACTGTACTGGTCACTTTTCTTTATTTTTAAATTAACTACACAAATAACTTTGGAGTGACACCTGGACACTGGTACAGCGTGCTGTACAAATTTGTTTGCCCAACAGGAAGAAAAACACAGGAATGGGACATTGGACAGTGGGTTATTTCCACCCTGGTTCAATAATTTAAACTTTATGAAGTTGCAGACATACAGTTTGTTGCCATTTAAGTCAGGTCTGTCTATGATCAGAAATATGGATTTTCAGATGTGGTCACTATTAACCAATTAGCCTACACTCTTGAAACAAAGTGAATAGTGGCAGAATATACTACAGAAGCAAATTGCACGTGCAAAGATGTTGTTCACTATGGTGTCCTTGTGTTAAACAGTTGCAGGAATATACTACTGAAGCAAACTGCATGTGCAGAGATACTGTACACTTTGGTGTCCTTGTATTAAACAGTTGTAGGAATGTGCAACGCAGGTATGTAATCAACCATGTTCTGTTTGACTGCAGACAGCAGACGGAGCAAGTGAGGCAGTGTTCTGCAGAGCTGCAGAAAGCCAGGACTGATCTCTCCTCCAAGGAGGCTGAAAAGAACATGCAGGGGTGAGTATAGCTGCTTCAAGGCTATTGTCAACTTGATTATTTCTAACTTAAAGACAAAAATGTTAGTGGATCTCTTTGTCTTGCTGCTATCTTCATCAGTAATTCCTTATAACTGGAATATCAGTGATGTGACGTTAGATGTGGTAGTGTAATGCAAGTTCTGGTTTTTGTAATCAATTAATTTGTAAAGCAGAATGTTTGAACATTGTATTTAATAAATATGTTTTGTTTTTCTTTCTAACAGGAGGCAGATCAAGGATACTGAAAATAAGCTAACAGGTAATATCTGAAATAAGACTGTATCATTGTAGTGTGTAGCAGAGTTATGTCCCTTGGGCACAACAAACCGTATTATCAGCTCCTTTGAACACTGAATGTTGCTCTTTCCCCAGGACTTGAAGAGAGGATATTTGATGTGTGCGGCAGCCAGGACTTTGACGATGGACTCAATTCTGTGCAGACCAAGATGGCTCAGGCACAGGAGTGAGTTTCAGGATCAGGGTATCACGGTGGCACATTTGAAACGTTTTGGTGCTCATGATGTCAGTCTCTGTGAAACAGTATACAGATGGGGAGAAAACTAGTAATGTATTGTTTTCATAGTCTTTGTTTCGTGTGACCAAATGATATTGCAAGTCATTGCTCTGAAAAGTTCCAGTGTTATTGTACTAGAGGTGTTCTTTGACTTTAATTTGAATATGTTCATGTAATTTTGTCATGATTCTATGTCCTTCTTCTATAGAATAATTGGAATAGAGAGAAAAATCATGAGATAACAAATATTTCTATAAATCATTTATTTTTACTTACCTTACCATAGGTCTATAGCATATTACCTCAAGCCTCACTTAGTAGGAGATATGACGGAGTTGAATTGCTATTCAATCTTGAATGGCTATTGTGAACAAGATTTCACGATGATCAGTTATCTGCTACACTGGTGACATCATGTCTGCAATCTGACTGGTCCTCGAAGGACAACAACGCCCTGTGCAGAATGTGATGTCATTATTCCAGTGTTATGAAGTTGCCTACATTTGACTTTCAGTCGTTTTACGATGGAAGGATGTCGTTTACACATTAGACTAGTAGTCTACAGCGTGTTTTGATTCTTCAGACGGCATAGAGATCTTCTAACAGCAGATTCAATGCTGCCTATCAGGAGGCGTGCAGCAATGAATGGCAGCTTCTGATCAGACAGCCAGCCAGCTATAAATAGACTTCCTTGGAATGTCAACAGCCTCATAATAAACAGCGGTGATGATCTGAAGTCGAAGAATGACACATCTTCACAGCACACAAGCTTATCTTGAGAGATGTCAACTCAGTCTACAGTTGGACTTCACCATCAGGCTATTAACTCAGCTTGGATGACTTGAGAATCTAACTCCGCTGTCCCAGGTTTGGGGGCATGAAGTTCAAGCTGATGAACAAGTTCTTCTCTCTCTGTTATCTCTATGTCAGCAACATTCCTTCTTCCGGAATACTGCTGCAACCTCGTTGTTTAGATGGGCATTCCATCCTTGGAGAGATGTGTCTACCTGAAGATGGTTGTTGAATGCCGGCTCTAAAATGTAAGTTTCTGCGCAAACATTGTCTGGTGAGTCTACCATAGCAGGTATGGTCTCAAGATGCCCTATGTCATCAGGACATGAAACCATGACCCAGAAACCGCTGGGGGCGGTGGAGTGGCCTAGTGGTTACAGCATTCGCTCGTCACGCCAAAGACCCGGGTTCAATTCCCCATATGGGTACAATGTGTGAAGCCCATTTTCTGGTGTCCCCAGCCGTGATATTGCTGGAGTATTGCTAAACGCGGTGTAAGACTCACTCACTCACTCAGAAACCGCTGTCATAGACATAGTAGTAGGCGTCTACGTCTAGTCATATCCTGAGGTGACGTGAGCAGATCGAGCAGACATGATCGAGGTCTTCACATCAGCCAGTTGGGGATGAAAGTGGTGATTCATGTCCATCATTGGTCGACAACAACGAGAGACAAGCTACTGATGATCCAGACGGACAACTCGACAGTAGCCTTCTACGTAAACTTGACCTCTACTACACCTGACGTTTCTACCCTTTGACATGGTCGACAGTCTGAATCTCCAAATAAAAGTATCTCACATACCAGGAGTCTGCAACTTCGCAGACGCCTTATCTTGCCCTTACTGTCTATCACCAACAGAGTATATGTTGCATCGAGAGACGTTTCAACTTATCGGCTTCCAGAGTGGGACCAGTTGCTACACCATCCCTGCAGTTGCACACTGCACCCAGATCCATCACAGTTTCATCTATGTGCCTAGACCATGTGCAAAAGATTTTGAGGGCCAAGGGGTACTCATCTCAAGTGGCGAAGATCATCGCCTGTGCACACAGAACTTCCACTCGGTCACTCTATGAAAAGATAAAGAAAAGAGAGTGACAAGTGGGCTGTGTTTCAGAAGTTCTGTGCCCAGAAGTCACAGGACCCATTGTTAGTGTCACCTCAGTTCCTGGCGGAGCTTTTATGGTGCTAAAGAAGACTCAAGGGTTGGCGAAGCTTTTATGGTGCTCAAGAAAACTCAAGGGCAGTACCATTGTGACTTACCTCTCGGTGTTAGCTGTCAGAGGATATAGGAAGGTCTCGAAGATCCCGGAACTGGTCGCTATGTTGAAGGCATTCAAGTTGGAGGACCAAAAGGTTCAGTTTTGGCCGCCTGTGTGGAACCTGACTGTCGTGCTGCAGCACTTGAGACATTGCACCTACAAGCCGCTGGACATGGCATTGTTTGACAACTTAACAAGGAAGACAGTGTTTCTGTTGGCACTAGCTACAGCGGCGAGAGTTTGTGAAATTCACGTGCTGGATGTAACTAGGGTCCGGTTTGAACTGACCAGACATGGTACTGTACACTTGGACCTTCTCTGGGATTTCCTGGCATCGGATTTCGGGCCCTCCGATCGTATATCAGGAAGTCCTCTCTTCGTCGGGGAATCGGGAATAGGTTGTTCCTGCCTTTTGTCCATGACAACTAGAGGAGAAGTCACCAGGAACACAGTAGCCTTATGGTTACGGCAGACTGGGGGCTTACGACGCACAGAATCTTCCTCACCCGTCATCTAACAACCTTCATGAGATTTGAGCGTTAGCCTTGACTATGGCCCTGCATAGGAACTGCACAGTTCCTGACATTATGGCTGGATGCTTCTGGCAGTCCTCTACAGTATTTGCTAGTCATTACTTGCGGGACTTGGCGGTGGAAGATATGGAGGGGCTACAGTCTTTCGGACCATTGGTAGTTGCACAGCAACTCATGTCCGTTCGCCCTATAGGTACTATCTTACTTACCTTGGTCTATGGGGGTCTTGTACTTACATGAGATAATGTACCGTACCCCTCTGGTGGTTAGTATGTGACCTACTTATCTGATTCTGGTTCCAGTGACCTTCACGAGAGATTGGTGTGGCAGACCCGCATACAGTGAATCAGTAGTGGTCCGGCTGCCCTGAGGCATATGTGGAATCTTAAGATGCTGACGGTCCTGTCTTTCGTATCCATATGCTATAGACCTATGGTAAGGTAAGTAAAAAATTTGTTAAAATCTAAATATTTTAGATATTTAAATACTTACCTTACCATAGGGCGGTCAGTCCCTCCCAACGCTGAATGCTCCTCCCCACTACGGACTCTTTGGACCGTGGAGTACGAGAAGATGTTCTGAAGAAGAGTCTTCGCATATGCGCTGTGGGGAGATCCAGATACTTCAATATCATGACAGTTGTCGATTGTGAGGTAACCATTCAAGATTGAAGAGCAATTCAACTCCGTGCGAAGCTTGAGATAATATGCTATAGACCAATGGTAAGGTAAGTATTTAAATATCTAAAATATTTAGATTTTAACAAATTCTTTTACATTTGCAGTAAACGTGGTTCACTTCTTGGTGCAGAACATTTCTTCAAGAAGTATCAGGAAGATCTGGAAAAAGACAATCCTTGTTGTCCTCTGTGTCACCGAGAATTTGCCACTGATCAAGAAGTCCGGGAACTGATCCTTGAGGTAGGTATGGTCAAGGACAGAGTCACTGTGAGAGAGATCAGGCAGTCGGGGAACTTATCCCTAGAGATTGATATAGACAGAGTAACTGTGAGAGAGTTGCCACTGATCAGGAGGTCTGGGAACTGATCCTTGAGGTGAGTATAGTCAATGACAGAGTTGTGAGAGAGCTGCTATTGATCAGGAGGTCTGGGAACTGAGGTGAGTATAGTCAATGACAGAGTTGTGAGAGAGTTGCCACTGATCAGGCAGTCTGGGAACTGATTTTTGAGGTGGGTATAGTCAAGGACAGAGTTGTGAGAGAGTTGCCACTGATCAGGCAGTCTGGGAACTGATCCTTGAGGTGGGTATAGTCAAGGACAGAGTTGTGAGAGAGTTGCCACTGATCAGGCAGTCTGGGAACTGATCCTTGAGGTGGGTATAGTCAAGGACAGAGTTGTGAGAGAGTTGCCACTGATCAGGAGGTCTGGGAACTGAACCTTGAGGTGGGTATAGTCAAGGAGAGCCTCACTGTGGGAGAGTTGCCACTGATCAGGAGGTCTGGGAACTGAACCTTGAGGTGGGTATAGTCAAGGAGAGCCTCACTGTGGGAGAGTTGCCACTGATCAGGAGGTCTGGGAACTGATACTTGAGGTACATACAGTCCTGGTCAAAGACACTGTGAGCGAGTTGCCTCTGATCTGTGGCTCCTTTCTTGAAGCAGCCTTTACTAAGGTTGACCTTAACTCCCACTCTTTAACATTGCACTAAAGTTTTTTAGTGACTTTCAATCACCCAGGAGTCCTGGGAATTGTTCCTAGAGGCTGGTACCATGAAGTGTTGGCTCACAATCAGAGTGTGCAACCGTTCAGGAGGTCTAGGAACTGAAATTAAAAATTTAGACTTGGAAATACTCTTGTCACAATCTCTGTTTCCCCTTGCAGCTGCAAGACAAGCTCCGTCTCGTACCAACACACCTGAGGAAGGCAGAGAAAGACCTTAATGAATTCCAGCAGAAGTATGACAACATGACGCAACTCAAGCCTCTCCGGGAAAATGTCAGTAGTGTCCTTGTTACTATTTTTTGTTCACCTTACAGCTTACAGTATTTTTGAGTTATCTAAATCGGGATTTTGCACATAATCCATTATTACCAAAAATATTGATCTGTACAAAACATAAGGAGGTTCACCTTCCCGTGGCAGGTGTTTGCTGTGTGCAATGTCAACTACATCTTCTCTCTTTATACGAGTCATTGCAATTAGCTGTGCAGAGTTGTGTCCCTTGTCTCAGATGTGCATCACTTCATCCATCCACATTATACTGACACCCTGTGTTGCAACTATAATACTGGTCATAACAGCATGTATCCCAGCTCACTCCTTTACTCAGTTTAGACACCTGATTGGATAAAAAAACCTGCCAAGGCAGGTAATAAATCTATCTGAACACAGATGCGTCCAGGGTATAGTTGAGAATTATTGAAACATTTACACTGGAGATATCAAGGATGGAGTTAGAACTGATCTTCAGTAACCCATGCTTGTCGTAAGAGGTGACTAACAGGATTGGGTGGTCAGGCTAGTCGATTAGGTTGACAACGTCGTCAGATAACATGATTTTCATCACTGGATTGTCTGGTCCAGACCTCATTATTTGTAGACTGCCATTATATTTCTGGAATGTTGCTTAGTGAGAAATAGAACTCCTTTGCATGCTCACTCACTCCATGATGTGGCGTGATGCTTATCCCATGGTTATTTGGCAGCTCATTTTGTCACCTCACATCATCCACTGACTGTGTCAAATATTGTTGCTGTATATCTGATATTGTTGCTGTGTTTCAGATATTGTTGCTGTGGATCAGATGATGTTGCTGTTTAAAGGATATTGTTGCTGTATATTAGATGGTGTTGAGTATTTGATATTGTTGCTGTATATCAGATGTCCTTGCTCTGTAGATCGTGACCCTGAGGGATACAGAGATTCCACAACTCAAAAACAAACATCGTCGCCTGAACGAGGAGATCCAGAAAGTTAGAGATCTGGTGCAGAATGTGAGTTTATTACCCTCTTCTGTGTCAAAAACAACAACATAAATGAAATACTGTTATCACCTTTATCGATTTTGGCTTCATGGGGATCCTCATTGAGCGTAGCACTGATTTGGCAGGTAATGCTGATAAATTACCCCCAGTGATGTAAACTAGACTGTGCTACGCTATAATTGGCATTACACCTTCAGTCGTCTGGAAAGTCTGAAATGGCAGATGAGCTACAGATTACCGTGCAGCTGCCAACCAGTACTCTGACAGGCATAAACTAGCTACAGATTACCGTGCAGCTGCCAACCAGTACCCTGACGGGTATAAACTAGCTACAGATTACTGTGTAGCTGACGAGCTTACCCTGACACCCATAAACTAGCTACAGATTACCGTGTAGCTGACGGGCTTACCCTGACAGGCATAAACTAGCTACAGATGACAGAGTAGCTGAAAGAGCTGATACAGAATGTGAGTCTGTGAGTCAGCTGTCCACAAGCTTGTCAACAGAAATCAAGGGTGCACGAAACATGACTAAACCTTACTGTCTTATAAGGGGTAGCCTTCTGGTTAAAGCATTTGCTTGTCATGCTGAGGACATAGGTTGGATTGTCTATATGTGTAAATTGTGTGAAGCCCATTTCTTATGTCCCTGCAGTGATAATGCTGGAATAGTGGTAAAAGTCAGTGTAAAACCTCACTCACTAGCTGTTATAAACTAATTTATGTCATGTTTAAAGAATTTCATCTGTTGGCACCATGTTTGTGAGGACTGCCTTCCTGGACTTAGTCTGTGAAAATCGTAGCCAAGTGGTTAAACTCTCAGCGTGTCACAGCTGAAAACTGTGTTCAATGCCCCACATGGGTACAATATGTGAAGCCCATTTCTGGTGTCTTCTGTCGTGATATTGCTGGAATATTGGTTAAAGCAGCATAAAATTCAACTCAGTCAGTCAGACTTTGACAAATAACCCTGTCTGAGATTGTTCTTTCATTTTGAGATCTGTTTACACCCGTGAAGGTCCCGGGGTAGAATAGGCCTTCAGCAACCCAGGCTTGCCATAAAAGGCGACTCAGCTTGTCATAAGAGGCGACTAACAGGATCGGGTGGTCAGGCTCGCTGACTTGGTTGACACATGTCATCGGTTCCCAATTGCGCAGATCGATGCTCATGTTGTTGATCACTGGATTGTCTGGTCCAGACTCGATTATTTACAGACCGCCGCCATATAGCTGTAATATTGCTGAGTGCGGCGTAAAACTCAACTCACTCACTCACTCACTTGAGATCTGTTTCTAGTCCTTGACCAGAATAGCTAAAGTCAAACAATGCTCAAGTTAGCAAGTTAGCAAGTTAACCAAAATGAATTTGACTGTTTGGCTTAGACAGTCTCAGATGTGGGACCTTGAGCAATTCTTTGTACATGATGACAAGACGAGGCACTTCATGTTACTTATCTGCCATTGGTGCAAAATCCTGTGCAAATGTCTGACTTGTGGAGTGTCCCGGGCCCCGTTTCACAAAACTCTCGTAAGCCTAAGATCTCGTAAGTTTTGTCGTAGCCATTGTGCCTCCTATACTGAAACATAAGAGCTACGGATACTACGAGAAAAGTTACGAGATCTTAGGCGAGAGTTTTGTGAAACGGGCCCCTGGTTTGTTGACAGAAAGAGGATGAGCTGCAGGCTAAGGAGACGGACGAGGTGACCGGGAAGAGTATGCAGCCTGACATTGTCATGATGGATCGCTACTATGGAGAGATCCGAGAACTGGACAAAAAGATTGCCACACAAAGCTCCATGTTGTCTGGAGGGGGTAAGGAGGATGTGTACGGGGCAGTAGACACGGGTTGTAGTAAGCACAGCCCATAAGGGGTTAATCTAAAGTGTACAAAAAGTTGTTTGGTCTTTTGATCACTGAAAGAATATTTGTTTGGTTTTCAGACTCTGGACGGACCTTGGAGACTGTGATTGGGGAGAAAGAAGACAAGCAGATGCAGCTGTGAGTGTTGCCCATTAAGGGGAATAGTTGCCAGTTGTTAGCACAGGATGCCAGGTGTAGACAGGGGGTGCCAAATGCAAACAGGGGATAAATGATGTAGACAGGGAATGCCAGATGTGGGAAGGGGATGCCAGATAATCGCAGCAGATGCCAGATTAGACATGGGATGCCAGATGTAAGCAGGGGGTGCCAAATGCAAACCGGGGATAGCAGATGTGACAGGGGGTGCCAGATGTGACAGGGGATGCCAGGTGTAGGCAGGGGATGCCAGGTGTAGGCAGGGGTTGCCAGGTGTAGGCAGGGAATGCCCAATATAGGCAGAGATGAAAGATGTAGGCAGGGATACCAGATGTGGCATCAAACCTATTCTGGGATTAATTGCCCTCATGCCATACCCCAATGGTGAATACAGCTAAATGCACCTCTCTCACGTTTTCACTCCCTCACTCACACTAAATTATCCTTCCATGTCTTACAGAGATACTATCAATCGCAAGCTGGACCACAAACGACAAAAGCTCAGTGACCACTCTGAGCATGTGCAGAAGCTGAGGTCAAAGGTGAACACACTGAAGGAAGAAAAGCTGAAGATCGACAGCGAGCTGCAACAACAGACCAAGTTGGAGGAGACTAAAGCCAGCCTCGTCACCGACAACAAACTTCATGAACAGGACATTCAGGTAACTCACGGTCAAATGTCAAGCACTGATGCTACAGTCTCTTTGTGATCCTTAAATGTTACCACTAAACACAGAGATGCCAATCATCACAATTTTGCCATATCAGTTTCGATTCTGAGCTTAAATCTATGCTATTTAGCATCCCCCAATAAGGATCTTTAAACAATTTCTAGACTTGTAAATGTTAATGTTTTTAATGCAACAGTGGTGTGAAGAATTCTGCAAAGATTTCACTGAGCAATGAGGGCCATACCTTCACTTCACAGTCTCTAAATATCCATTATGCAGCAATACTCAGTGGTACATGGTTTTTTATTGCATGTTAAGATGCAACACATTCAAGCCATTTGTTCAACTGATCTTTGTGGGTGCAGACAGAGAACTAAACATACACTATATTGATCTGTTGGCTTGGCATTTTAGAAGTTTTCTTTCATGACAATAGTATAACAATCCATATGAAAACATCGCATCTTATAATAATATAAAAGTTGTTATCCATAAAGAATCTTACTTTATTAATTCAGTATATTACTTCAGAACTCCAACCACTACACCTCTTTTTCTGAAAATTTGTAATAGGTGTCATATGAATTGTATGTATGTGTGGAGCTTTGACCACATTTTTCATTAAAGTCTTAGGGACAGTGGTGTAGCCTAGAGGTTAAAGTGTTTGCTAATTTACAGTAACTGAGTGACTGATGGAAAGGGAAATTAAGGATTAAACTAGTGTTGACTTTTTCATTCATAAAGGACGGCATCATAAATTGTTCCCTTGTCACAAGGGAAACATTGGTTGATGTAATCTTGATTCTTATGTGCCTTGAGCCTGATTTAGAGTTATCTCCCTTACATCAATATGCATTTGCAAATGATTGGTAAATTTCGTTTTCTGATTGCCTGAGTGCTCTTCTGTTTTTTTCAGTGTACTCCGCTTACAAGCATGATACATAGAGAATACTACATGAGGTCTCATTATATACAAATTATACGAAACAAGTGGTCCTCTCATGTATTTTACCAAGCATTATGTTTGTGGTTTCAAACCAAAGCCAGTACCATAAAGAGTTTGCAGAAAAACTGTGTACTGCAGAACACTTTTGGCATGGCGTCACACCGTAATTACGTCACTACGTCTGCCCCCTTGGTAACTGACGTCATGATGCATGTCAGTTGTCTTGGCCGCAAACAGCCTCAAACAGTAAACTACTCTGTAGCACCTCATTTCTTGGTTTGCAGTTGCTTCATTCAGCTAGCATCACTGGTGGAAACATTGCGTTTATGTCTTTCGACGGATATAACACCTCAGTCCGACTGACAATTAAACAGTGACATAGCAACTTTCGCAATGTTTACATTCCCACAATGCCTAAAGGTTGTAGAATGAATGAATTAACAAGTTTGTTGTGAAGGGAAATGTAGTTCTATTACGTGACACAACTGAGAGGTCATCGGTTATCCAGTCAAATTGTTAGAATCTCAGGTGAAGTCATTACAACACAGGTCAAGTCATTACAACACAGGTCAAGTCATTACAACACAGGTCAGGTCATTACAACACACGTCAATCCCTACGACTCTCACATGATGTACAAGATTAGTATGCACCTATCCATATGTTGACCACATGGGTAATAAATTGCAATACACCCTACTGCCAATAGCAACTCAGTACTTACTTTTTTTATCTCGAATAACATTTCATGCACAGAAATTACTGATATTTTGCGAATGAAAATCGATGGAAGGGAGATAACTCAAAATCTGTTTCTCTTGTGTCATCTAGCGATCACTGCAAAAACGTTTGGCTCTCATTCCCAAAAATAAATTTTGACAAAACCTTCAAATGTAGTCCCTGTGAATATTAAGAAGGGGAATTACGTTGGAAAGACTTTACAAAGACAATACCTACAGGAAAAAAACAGCAAGATGCAAGATTCAAATCATTTGATTCACACATGTTGGCTGAAGTGTACAAGCTGATACCCATGCTTCAAACAGTTCAAAATAACGATTGAGGTGTTGAGGTACCTCACTAAATGCCCTCCTCATGACCAGTGAATAACTTGAAATGTTATTCGAGATAAAGAATTACCACCATGAAGTACCAAATGAGTTCACCATTCCCAGCTTGTAAGCAAAAAATAGAAGAAGAGCGCTCAGCCAATCAGAGAGCGATGTTTATGTGTGAGGTAAAATAATATAAGTTGCAGCATTGTTATGAGAGGTATACAGGGGTTTATGCATCCCTGTATACCCCAAATCATAATGCTACAACAAATTTAACTTACTGAATGTTTAAATATCTCATTATGTACATATAACGTTAAAACAAACTGAAATTCAGTCACATATTATACTAACAAGGTACTGACAAGTCGATCCCAACAACTGGTTCACTGTTCACTGACTGACATGGATCCATGCTTTCCATAGGGTGGGGTATTATTCTGACGTGAAGTAGAATAAATACTATGGTGAGAGTTTATTATTTTGAACCCCAGTTATTAACTGTTTCTTGAGCTGTTTTGTGAAACATTATCTGGTAATTGGACAGTGGGTGTAACAATAGTTGCTTACTATGTTCAGTAGTACTGATTGAATACTGCAGGTATGTGATCATCTTTCTTGTTTTGCAGGACGCCAAGACACAGATCAGGCCACTCGAGGTAAGTTGTCTAATAAGAACAATAAGGAAAAACATGTTAAATGTCCCGCTCGAATGAAATATTACTAATTTGCCTGTTGTTCTCATTGCCCAAGACCCGTGAAGATCTGTGTTAGAATTTGACTTCAGATGCGACTACTGGGATTGCATGGTCAGAATTTCTGACTTTGTTGACAGTTGTCATCATGTCCCATTTGTGTATATCAGTGCTTGTGCTGTTGGTCACTGGATTGTCTTGACCAGACTGCCACCATATTGCTGGAATATTGATGAGTGTGGCATTAAACAGCAAACCAACCCACCAAATCTCAGTGATCAAGGTTTGGCACCCCTTATTATCTTGACTGATATTCAGAGGGTTCTTGGTTTTCTGCAAGGAACAACAGACTTTCTAACTCTCTGATAATACAGAAGACTGTTGAGCAGTGACATTCTCTGAAATATCCTTGGTTGGTTGAACTGGTCAGCACTTTCATGGAGAAGTCGCACTCTCCTGGCCATGAGCTGATGATGAGCACTTTCTTGGAGAAGTCGCACTCTCCTGGCCATGAGCTGATGATAAGCACTTTCTTGGAGAAGTCGCACTCTCCTGGCCATGAACTGATGATAAGCACTCTCTTGGAGAAGTCGCACTCTCCTGGCCATGAGCTGATGATGAGCACTTTCTTGGAGAAGTCGCACTCTCCTGGCCATGAACTGATGATAAGCACTCTCTTGGAGAAGTCACACTCTCCTGGCCATGAACTGATGATAAGCACTTTCTTGGAGAAGTCACACTCTCCTGGCCATGAGCTGATGATAAGCACTTTCTTGGAGAAGTCACACTCTCCTGGCCATGAGCTGATGATAAGCACTTTCTTGGAGAAGTCACACTCTCCTGGCCATGAACTGATGATGAGCACTTTCTTGGAGAAGTCACACTCTCCTGGCCATGAGCTGATGATGAGCACTTTCTTGGAGAAGTCACACTCTCCTGGCCATGAACTGATGATGAGCACTTTCTTGGAGAAGTTGCACTCTCCTGGCCATGAACTGATGATAAGCACTTTCTTGGAGAAGTCACACTCTCCTGGCCATGACCTGATGATAAGCACTTTCTTGGAGAAGTCACACTCTCCTGGCCATGAGCTGATGATAAGCACTTTCCTGGAGAAGTCGCACTCTCCTGGCCATGAGCTGATGATAAGCACTTTCTTGGAGAAGTCACATTCCCCAAGCCATGAACTGATGATAAGCACTTTCTTGGAGAAGTCACACTCTCCTGGCCATGAGCTGATGATAAGCACTTTCTTGGAGAAGTCACATTCCCCAAGCCATGAACTGATGATAAGCACTTTCCTGGAGAAGCCCTATTGTCTAGGTCGTGAGGTGATGATGTGCATTGCTGAGGCCAGTGGGACAATGATAAGTCTAACCAGTCTTGTATCTTTAAATGCTACCAATAACAATTTTTTGTAAATACTGTAAATGAGTTGCCATTCAAAGCTTCATTCTACTGTTACTGACCCTGTCTGGCATGTCCACAGGAGCAGATTGAGCGCCAGCGCCAGGAGAAAATGAAGCTGATAGCGACCAAGGATGACAAAATTGACGGAGCCAAGGCTGAGGTAAGCATAGCTAATCACCAAATATGGCGATGTATCTATGATTCTTGACACAACACACATTTTGACTGATTTCACCAAAGTTTTTATATTGTGAGACTTGTATCAGTGTGAAGTAATTAGAGCACTGTTGAACCAAACTCACTCACCCTTTGTAGGATCTGCCAAGCGGAATTGTTGTAAAATATACATATCAGTTTTTACGTTTATATCTCATTTTTTGTTTTCAAATATTAGCGTTAAATCGAAACAGCCTAGCAGGACAAAACAGCAGAGAAGGCTGGATGGTAGGTACGGTGCTACAATAGTGCATGGTTAGCTGTACATCAAGGTTCCTGTGTTTACAGATTGACTGTGTGAAGGCGGAGGCCAAACAAGTGAAGGATGTCAATGGTGAAATTAAGCTGTGAGTACACTTGTATCGATGTGTAAGGATTCTATATACTTCTTGAGGTGAAACAATGACATAGATGTATGAGGATTGTCTTCTTTCCGCTAGAGGAATTAGTTATACAGGTGTATAAGGATTTTGTCCTTGAGGTTTTACAGTGATAAAGATGTATAAGGATTTTCTCCTGACTTCTAGAGGTGTTAGTTACACAGGTGTATAAAGGTTCCTTTTCAACTACTAGAGGTGTAACAATACAGTCTCTGTATGATATGAATCCCTGTTCTGTAGACATGATATGATTCCTATCTAGATACAGTCCTTTTATTTAATAAGCGGGTGAATCACACAGAAACATATAGGGCATAGAGCACTTTGGATTTTTAGCCACCTTGGAGATGTGAGAATACTGTCTGTTGGTTGTTGAATACTGTCTGTTGTCTTTACAGTGGTAAAGCTTGTATTGCTTGATACTAGAATTGGTAAATGGACGAATGATATTGTAGGCCATAAACCATTATAACAGTGCATATAAACAGGATGGACGGAGTACAGTGTAGGAGGCCTCATGGTCAGAGAGATGAGTGTTATTGCCTCTTGTGTGTCTTCAGGTACAACCAGTCTATGAAGGCCGAAAGACTGGAAGAGTGTCAGGAACGGATGTCGAACATCACAACCAAGGAGACAAGTCTTAACCAGGAACGGGAGGAGATCTCAGAGAATGTCAACAAGCTTAGCAAGGATCTGGCCACTCAGCAGGTGAGTTCAGTATGCAAGTTGTATGACCTGACATCAGGTGAGTTCAGTATAGGTGTATGACCTGAAGTCAGCTGACTTCAGCATAGGTCTATGACCTGACATCAGGTGAGTCCAGTATAGGTGTATGACCTGAAGTCTGGTGAGTTCAGTACAGGTGTATGACCTGATGTTAGGTGAGTTCAGTATAAGTGTATGACCTGATGTTTGGTGAGTTCAGTACAGGTGTATGACCTGATGTTAGGTGAGTTCAGTATAGGTGTATGACCTGATGTTAGGTGAGTTCAGCATAGGTGTATGACCTGAAGTCGGCTGACTTCAGTATAGGTGTATGACCTGATGTTAGGTGAGTTCAGTATAAGTGTATGACCTGATGTTAGGTGAGTTCAGCATAGGTGTATGACCTGATGTTAAGTGAGTTCAGTATAGGTGTATGACCTGATGTTAGGTGAGTTCAGTATAGGTGTATGACCTGATGTTAGGTGAGTTCAGTATAAGTGTATGACCTGATGTTAGGTGAGTTCAGTATAGGTGTATGACCTGATGTTAGGTGAGTTCAGTATAGGTGTATGACCTCATGTTAGGTGAGTTCAGTATAAGTGTATGACCTGATGTTAGGTGAGTTCAGCATAGGTGTATGACCTGAACACAGCTGACTTAAGCATAGGTGTATGACCTGATGTTAGGTGAGTTCAGCACAGAAGTCAAACATTTAGCAATATTTCCCACAATATCATGGTGGGGAACACCAGAAGTGTTTAAAGCTTCTTGCCTCTGATGTGTTCAGTGCAGAATTTATGAAGCTTCTAGCAGCTATTTAGGTAGGATTGTACTCAAGTTTTACTTCCACCATCTTTCCCCTTTTCCCCCAGCAGAGTTGTTTCTGTTCTAACACAAAACATTTCCACATAATGGGTCCCACAGCCATTCCTTGAGGTGATACTCTAGTGGTAGGTGTGAAGAAAACTAACCTGATAAGAATCAGCTGCAGCGTAATATTCCTGCCTCTTGTTCTCAGGACCCGTGAAGGTCCCGGGGTAGAATAGGCCTTCAGCAACCCATGCTTGCCATAAAAGGTGACTGTGCTTGTTGTAAGAGGCGACTAACGGGATCGGGTGGTCAGACTCGCTGACTTGGTTGACATACGTCATTGGTTCCCAATTGCGCAGATCGGTGTTCATGTTGTTGATCACTGGATTGTCCAGACTCGATTATTTACAGACCGCCGCCATATAGCTGGAAGTGCGGTGTAAAACTAAACTCACTCACTCACTCTTGTTCTCAGATCCGAGAGCGGGAGCTTATGGACAACCTCCAGCTACGACAGAAGCAGAAGGAGGTGGGTCGTCTGGAGCGTGAGATCGGCGTCCTGCAAGACCAGATGGGAGACTTTGACACCGCCAACCTGGAGAGAGAGAGGAGGAAGTTGCTGCAGAAGGCAGATGAGATGCAGAAAGAGGTAGTGATATATTTCTTTTCTTGAACATAATACACACTTGTGTTTAACTCTTATACTTCCTTGGAGGTGAAGGTCAAGTAATCTTAGGTCATTCCCTATTTATCAGTTGTGCGTTTTCTATCATGAACCACTAGAATCTGAAAGCCACTGGAGCAGTGAAGCTGAAAATTTCACATACATAATCCCACCAGTAACAAGGTTCAGATTTGATTTTCAATATTGCTTACACAGCAACTAATAACATTCAAAGACTACTTGAAGGGTGATTAATGATTAACCAGAGACTACCAGGGCTGTAAGTCTGAACAATTTTGCAGCAAGTTAAAGTGATGTGAGGTGAGTTGAAATGGGATTTAATGTCATACTTTGCTCATATGATGACGTGTCTGTGTGTGTGTGTGTGTCTGTGTGTGTGTGTGTGTGTGTCTGCATATACTAGCCCAGACTGAAGCTGGTTTTATAATGCTAGCTCACTGAGATACCATGCTGCAGTTATGTATGAATATCCCACTCAGACACTTTATACTGACTCAAAGCTGACCAGTCCTTGTTGTACCCATTAATGCTGAGCACCTGCCAGGAACCAACAAGTACCATATTTTATTGTCTCTTGACATGACATGGCCATTGATTCAAACCGTGACCTTCCACTATCTAACCACTACACGACAGAGGCAGCAAGTTTGAACTGAAATAAGCAAGCTGACAAGGAGAACTGTTATCGTTCAAGCAGGACCAACTACAAACTGGTCCTCTTATAAATGTATTTCTATGGTTGGATGATGATTTATTGTTGTTGTTGTTGATGTTGTTAGCGCAACATCTGCAAAGGTCGCCAGGAGGGTCTGGACAACATGATCCGCAATACGAAGAAGGAGTTGCAGTCCGACATGTTCAAGGATGCTGGATCCAGGTATCGGGACATGATGATCCAGATGAGGGTGAGTACAACTACCAAATGGTTACAGCCACAGAGAACTTAGACATTATGTTCTGAAAGAAATAGTAGTGTGGATCTTTCCATCATGTTCTTCACATACTCCAGATTTCAAATGTCATATCATATTTTCACAAAATTGCATAAACCAGACCTTTGGGGGAAAGACATAGTAAGTAATCAAGTCCGTAGGATGTAGGTTTGAGCTTCATCCATCCACCCGAAATGAGGGGAACAGATTTTCTTAAAATCATTAAAGATAGTTATAGATAGGAAAATGTGTTTTCAAGACATGAATGCCTTGGTGGAGTTAGACAACGGAATCTGTGATACAATTCATTGAAGAGTGATGGCCCATGACGTGGGTTTCTTCACATAGTGCACAGTATCCCCAGTGGGAACAGATTTTCTCACAAAACATAGATTGTGTCCTTATTTATCCTGTACTCTAAGACATTAAAAAGTGCTGGTCTGAAACAAATGTCCTCCACACAATAAAAAGCTATAGTTGTTCCCTTGTAGTGACTGTTCCCTGTGTGCTGATTCAGCAAATTATGTTTACAGACAACCGAGTTAGCCAATAGTGACCTGGAGAAGTACTACAGAGCAATGGACAAGTAAGTTGGAGAAATACTGGAGAGCTGCTGAAACAAATTACATTTCCTGTACTTCTCAGTGTTTTTCAGTACACCAGTTGTTTTCTTTATGACTGCAGTTCAACTGTTCTTGCTAGTGGCTTTTGCAGCATACATTCTTCAACCTTGGTGTCAGCCAAGTCAGCGAGTCTGACCAGCAAATTCTGTTACTCGCCACTTTCAGTTACAAGCATGGGTTATTGAAGACCAATTCTGTAACTTGTTTTGTCGTCATCAATAGTTGGGGACATTTTGGCAGGGGAGATAACTCTTCCACCCACACAAGTCCATACAACAGTGTCACAGTTGTGATATTGCTGATTAACATGAGAAAATGTTGTAAGGTCATGTTGACTAAGGGTCCCATGACAACCAGCTGTCATGAACTTGTCCAAAAACGGTTTAACATCCAAGGTTTGTTGAGGAGATTTGAACATTTAAAGAGAGTTGTTGATATATTTCATAGGATGGGATTCTGCTGATCATCTAAAATCATTCAGCCATTCATTCACATCTAGGAAGCTTTGTAAGCCATGAATGAGTTTGGGGTTGGGGATATATATATTCATATAGGGTTATACATAATTTGCTTTCATCAATATTCCAACAATATCTCAGAGGGGGTACACCAGAAATGGACTTCACACATTGTACCAATGTGTGGAATCAAACTGGGTGTCAGGTGTGATGAGGTGTCCCTAACCATTAGACTGCCCCACTGCCCGTTGCAAGCTATGAACTGCTTAGAGTAGGCAAATTAATCACGTATCCATGGCAACCTCAAATAGATGATTGAAAGTGACTGAAAGTAACTGGTCCGTTGTAAGTTAAACTGCTGTATAATGCTTTCAACAGATGAGCAGTACCCTCCTTACCAGTGAGAGATTATCGCAGATGATGTCACAATGGTCTGCAAAATAGTGTGGTGATATTTCAGTGCAGCAATTTCTCTTAGGATGAGATATTGATGTTGAGATGTCTTAGAACAATCTTTTGTAGGTTCTGTGAGAATCACTAAGGTTTCCATTCTCAATAGCATGTTTCACACAGCACATTGTCTATTAAGCATTGTCTCCATCTCCAAATGATATCGGTCAATGTCGGTGTTCCAGGGCCATCATGAACTACCATGTCCAGAAGATGGAGGAGATCAACAAGATTATCCGGGAACTGTGGAGAAACACATATCGAGGAAATGGTGAGAGGGTTAGGAACTGGGGGGAAACACATATCAAGGAAATGGTGAGAGGGTTAGGAACTGTTGGGAAACATATATCAAGGAAATGGTGAGAGGGTTAGGAACTGTTGGGAAACATATATCAAGGAAATGGTGAGAGGGTTAGGAACTGGGGGGAAACACATATCAAGGAAATGGTGAGAGGGTTAGGAACTGGGGGGAAACAGATGAAGGAAACGGTGAGAGGGTTAGGAACTGTGGGGAAACATATATCGAGGAAATGGTGAGAGGGTTAGGAACTGTTGGGAAACACATATCAAGGAAATGGTGAGAGGGTTAGGAACTGGGGGGAAACACATATCAAGGAAATGGTGAGAGGGTTAGGAACTGTTGGGAAACATATATCGAGGAAATGGTGAGAGGGTTAGGAACTGTTGGGAAACATATATCGAGGAAATGGTGAGAGGGTTAGGAACTGTGGGGAAACATATATCGAGGAAATGGTGAGAGGGTTAGGAACTGTTGGGAAACATATATCGAGGAAATGGTGAGAGGGTTAGGAACTGGGGGGAAACACATATCAAGGAAATGGTGAGAGGGTTAGGAACTGTTGGGAAACACATATCGAGGAAATGGTGAGAGGGTTAGGAACTGGGGGGAAACAGATGAAGGAAACGGTGAGAGGGTTAGGAACTGTGGGGAAACATATATCGAGGAAATGGTGAGAGGGTTAGGAACTGTGGGGAAACATATATCGAGGAAATGGTGAGAGGGTTAGGAACTGTTGGGAAACACATATCGAGGAAATGGTGAGAGGGTTAGGAACTGGGGGGAAACAGATGAAGAAAACGGTGAGAGGGTTAGGAACTGTGGGGAAACATATATCGAGGAAATGGTGAGAGGGTTAGGAACTGTGGGGAAACATATCGAGGAAATGGTGAGAGGGTTAGGAACTGTTGGGAAACATATATCGAGGAAATGGTGAGAGGGTTAGGAACTGGGGGGAAACATATATCGAGGAAATGGTGAGAGGGTTAGGAACTGTTGGGAAACATCGAGGAAACGTTGAGAGGGTTAGGAACTGGGGGGAAACACATATTGAGGAAACACTGAGAGGGCTAGGAACTGTGGGGAAACACATATTGAGGAAACGGTGAGAGGGTGGGGAAACATTGAGGAAACGGTGAGAGGGTTAGGAACTGTGGGGAAACATATTGAGGAAACGGAGAGAGGGTTAGGAACTGTGGGGAAACGCATATTGAGGAACCGGTGAGAGGGTTGGGAACTGTGGGGAAACATATTAAGGAAACGATGAGAGGGTTGGGAACTGTGGGGAAACACATATTGAGGAAACGTTGAGAGGGTTAGGAACTGTGGAGAAACACATATTGAGGAAACCTTGAGAGGATTAGGAACTGTGGGGAAACATTTCGAGGAAACAGTGAGAGGGTTAGCAACTGTGGGGAAACACATATTGAGGAAACGGTGAGAGGGTTGGGAACTGTGGGGAAACATATTGAGGAAACAGTGAGAGGGTTGGGAACTGGGGAAACATATTGAGGGAACGTCGAGAGAGTTGGGAACTGTGGGGAAACATATCGAGGAAACGGTGAGAGGGTTGGGAACTGTGGGGAAACACATTGAGGAAATGGTGAGAGGGTTGGGAACTGTGGGGAAACATCGAGGAAACGGTGAGAGGGTCGAAGGAAAAGGAAAGGAAACGGTGATGCTTGCACCAAGGAAAATGATGCAGTTAAGTAGGTGGGTGCCAAAATTGATCGCAACTCTGTATGGAAAGGGGAATGCATGAAATAATGACAGTTATTTTCAATGAAAAGATGTATACTTGATCATTATTTTGGGACTTGTCTTTTATGGGGTACATACATGTCTGTTCTCTAGCCTAGAGGGTTTTCTTACCTGAAAAGATGTAATCTCTGCCATCAAGTGGTATAAAGATACTGCAACAGAATGAATAGCTAAGAGTTCAGGGAGCCATCAGTAACAGAATATAGTCCGTACTGCATTTCAGATATTGAAACAATTGAGATTCGTTCTGATGACGAGGATGGCGCTGCCCTGAAATCCCGGCGCAGCTACCACTACCGTGTGGTGATGATCAAGGGGGACACAGCTCTGGATATGAGAGGTAGATGCAGTGCCGGACAGAAGGTGAGCACTCCCTGCACCCTCTTGTGACTGTCACTGTGTCTGACAAGTTCAGAAAGCTGTAATGTCTGATTAATTCAAATATCTGCACTGTGTCTGATTAGTTCAAAGAGTTGTTATGTCTGACTTGTTGAGAAAGCCACAATTCCTGACTTGTTCAGAAAGCTACAATGTCTGACTTGTTCAGGCAGTTGCAGTGTCTGTATGACAAGTACTTTCATTTCTCTTTTGCTATTTTTCCAGTTTTTTTTGTTTTGTTTTTTGTTCATAGCATACATTGCCATATTATAAGAAAGTGACAAGCATCAATTAATTAATCAATTATCTGGTATTTAGAGTATTGTACCTCTCTAGTTCATGTTTTCCTGAGTAGTTTAGATATTTTTCGTGCATGCAGTTTATTGACCATGAAGCATCTGTATGCAGGTGTTGGCATCCCTGATCATCCGACTGGCATTGGCTGAAACATTTTGTGTCAACTGTGGAATACTGGCCCTGGATGAACCTACTACAAACCTGGACAGGGAGAACATAGAGAGTCTGGCTTATGCTCTCGTCTCGTGAGTAGAAGGACATAGAAAGTCTGGCTTATGCTCTCGTCTCGCAAGTAGGACATAGAAAGTCTGGCTTACACTCTCATCTCATGAGAGGGACATATAGAATCTGGCTTATGTTCTCGTTTCATGAGTAGGGCATAGAGAGTCTGGCTTACACTCTTGTCTTGTGAGAAGGACATAAAGAGTCTGGCTTAAGCTCTCATCTCATGAGTAGAAGGACATGAAGAGTTTGGCCGTTGCCCTCGTTTCATGAGTAGAAGGACCTGCAGAGTTTTGCTTACACTGTTGTCTCATGAGTAGATGCACCTAGAGAGTTTGAGTTTATGGTCTTGTCTCATGAGCAGAAGGCAGTAGTCTGGCTTATGCTCTCGTCTCATGAGTAGGACATAGAGTCTGGCTTATACTCTCGTCTCATGAGTAGAAGGACATAGAGCGTCTGGCTTGCGCTGTTTTTTTTGTGTGGAGATGAACATACAGATTTGGGCTTATGCTGTAGTCTCATGACTATAATTACATTTCATGGCACTAAAACTTCTGGAAATAGTTCTGGCTGTTGGAACCTGAGGCTAGCATGTTGTGCCCCTGCTGACAGTTTAGTCTGTTTCAGGATTATCAAGGCTCGGTCATGCCAGAAAAACTTCCAGCTGGTGGTGATCACCCATGACGAGGACTTTGTTGAACTCCTTGGGAGGTCAGATTATGTGGATGACTTCTATCAGATGAGCAAGGACCAGTCGTATGTATTGTCTGTTGTATCTTGTATACAGTCAACATTGACTCACACATAGTAGGACAACATTGTCTCAGAAATGCAGCATGCTGATCTTGTCTTAAATATCCCAACCACATTGTCTCGCAAGCAGTTATACTCTTAAAGGTCACGTGCAACCAAAAACTCAAACATTATTAAAACGCAGTTATCACTTGTTCATGATATTTAAAATGCATTGGTGATTGTGAAGAAACAAATAAACAAAATTATAAGCATATAACCGCAAATGAGAAGTGCAATATTTTGTACTTGGGTCAGGGCCAGTGGACGGGTACTAATGTGTAATGACGCCTTGTCATTGGCCACTGGTTCATTTGCTAATACGCATAGCCGGCTCTTTGTTTATGGCTTATAAGCCTGATAATTGTTAATTTCAAATGGTCAGTAACTGAAATTGTGTATTGCATATTGTCATTAGCAGACAGGCAGGCAGACATATAGGAGACAATAAACCAGACATTGCGTTTTCCTTGTGACAGAGTCTGCTTATCACAATCAGCATGCTTTTTTGTGTAATAAGTAGATTATTTACTTGTTTATGTACACAACCAAGATTAGACTTCTGCTTACGACCTCATACTTGTGGTTTACATTGAATGTGACCTTTAAACAGTTCATTGCCTCACAAACACTGCGTTGTCTCAAACACATCATTATCTCACAAACACATCATTGTGTCACAGTCACATCATTGTCTCTCAAACACTGCATTGTCTAACAAACATTTTGTTTACAGAGGATGTTCCTGCATCACCAAGTCTAAAGTGCAGAATCTACATCGAGGTTAAGGCACAACAGGGTAGTGCTACTCCACCAAGACAGAAGACACCAGTGATGTGAATGTTTCCACTATCATCACAGTATCTGTCAAAATGCATCACTGTACACATTGTCTTGTGTATAGGACATGAAACCATGTACCTCATCAACAACGGCTTCTGCAGACTTATGGGTAATACTACCACCATAAGTAATACACACAACATTAGTGTGAAAGTTCGTTCTGGAGCTGACACTTCTCTCCCAGGTATTTTGCCAGAGAGGGCAATTAAAATCTTTCACAAACAGGGGTGGTAATTACGAATGATGTAGATATGAATGTCAGCTGGTGAACCACACCTCCTGCAAATGATTATGCTTTTGACTGACACTGAATGCCTCAGTGTCTCATTATGTTGTCAGTCAAATTATTAAATTTGATGATAATGAATAATGATTAACCTGAATGTTTCCTTTGATTAGTTGTAAGAGAGTTATTAAGTGATCTGTTATTTCATTTATTCATTGTTGTTTTCCCTCACTTATTTTGTTATAAAGGTATATATACTGATATATATTTTGGTTCTGTGGTTCTTTTAGTGTGTGCTAATTTCCTTTACAAACCGTGCCTATCCTTCCCACGTTACCATCCATCTACAATACTACAAGAGAACTGCAGTAATGAGCAAGCGAGTGTTGTTTAATGCTGCTTTTAGCAATATTCCAGCAATGCAAACATCAGAAATGGCCTTCACATGTTGTACCCATGTGGGGAGTCAAACCCAGGTCTTCATTGTAACGAGCTGACACTAAAACGACCCTACCAAAGCTACCCTACCACCCCAGAGTCTGTATGTTAGAGATCACATAGCAAAACTGTGACTTTACAGAAATAAATATAAATACTGACTGCTCAAAAGTTTATCAATTTAGTTATACCATGTACTTTATTTGTTATTATCATATTGTGCAGTGGAGGTTTTATGTATCTGTGAAAAACGGATATGAAAGTTCACAATCAAACAATTGACAGACTTTGTTGAGAAAGTGGACTGAATGGATGATGTCACTTCCTAGATGGAAGTAACTTCTAGACTGCCATGACGATGACATAACAAATACTACTGGAACAAAGCCTCAGGTATTCCCTAACTTTCACTTTCCCTGTGGAGAATCCACATAGGCCAACCCAGAGGGGATGTGCAGGGGAGAGCACATCTTCTTCCTTCTCTCTCTCTTTGTCTCTCTCTTGCTTTCTCCCTCCCTCAGTCTCTCCCTTGTGAAGTCCATATGTCTATTTTGTCACTCGCTCATAGGCACGTGGCATTTTTAACCCAAAGCATGTGTTATATTGATATGCATGTAATCATGAACAAGTTTAGATTAAAGGAATGTTGTGTTTAATATGTGATCCGATAGTTATTTTCATGTTCTTTAGACCCTGAAAGCATTAACATAGAACCAGTGACTATATACAGAGGGAGAGGAAACTCCTCAAAAAGCCCCTGAACATATGTTGCGGGTCGTAATCACCAATATGATGGCAGCTTAGTATTTAGGATTGAGCCCAGTTTAGTTTCAACAGCTGATAAAATTTTGCTGAGTGTTGTGACAACTGAAAACCCACCTATAAAAGATAAGTTAACTATTTTGTCACTTAAGTTTAAGTCAAAGAATTGTTATTAGTGTCAATATTAGTAGATTTGCAGTAAAGTTTCAAGTCGGTATGTGACCCGTGAAGGTCCCAGGGTAGATAGGCCTTCAGCAAACCATTCTTGCCATAAAAGGCGACTGTGCCATAGGAGGCAACTAACGGGATCAGGTGGTCAGGTTCGCTGACTTGGTTGACTCCTGTCTTCGGTTCCCATTGCGCAGATTGATGCTCATGTTTTTGGTCATTGGATTGTCTGGTCAAGACTCAATTATTTACAGACCGCTGCCACATAGCTGGAATATTGCTAAGTGCGGCGTAAAACTAAACTCACTCACTCACTCAATGCGGTGTTATAGCTCACTGGCTTCCATTCTAGATTCACTGCAAAGATAAACTGCATTCTGTCCATAAAGACTTCTTTCACACATTCACTTAATTTTTAGAAGGGAAACATACCTTTAATTGGAGAGTATTTGCAAGTAGTAGTGATAATTTTTAAAAATGTCAATGGTATATTTGAGGCATGTGAAAAATATGACATATTGCCAATCTGTTATGATCCACCATTGAAATACACAGCATTGTTTGAGTGTTTCAGTTATTGCTTCAAAAACATCTTTCACATTTATCTTTAATTCTTATGAGGGGAATATACTATCAGGTTATATGTGTTTGCAAGTATTAGTGATCGTTTCATAATTTAAAAAAAAACATGTTAGGGTGTATATGAGGTGAGTGAAAAATGTGGCATATCGCTGATTGGATCTGATCTGCCATTCAAATACTAGACTGTGTTGTTCGAGTGTTTCTAGTTATTCTAAAACCTGTTTCCCATACACCTTTAACTTTATAACAGGAATATACCATCAGGTGAAAGGTGTTTGCAAGTAATTATGATAACATAAATTGTTAGTGTGTATGTGATGTGTGTGAAAAATATGACATACCGCTGATCTGATCTGATCTGATCCGCCATTGATGCTTGTGATGTTTGAGGGTTATAGTTCCATAACTTCTTTCTTTCTCTCTTGATCTTATCATTTGACAAAACTGGAAAGGTGTTTATGATGCTTTGTGATAGTTTTAAACTTTGTTTTTGAGGGGGTGTGACAGTGTCAGTTAACATTTTGTTAATGTCCATGTCATTCAACACATGCAATAAGATATCTGAATTAATTATTAATGTAAACAAAAATGTCTCAAAGCAGATTCTTATAAAAGGACAGCTGATGTTAACACATGTTCTAGCGATACTTTTGCATTCTTTAACATGTTTTGAGAGGGATGGTACATGTATATCATTTATTCTTTCATTTATGCACATATGTACCCCTTTCTGTTATTCTTTTTCTTTGTTTTTTTTCATTCATTCACATATAATTCTTGCTCTTTATTTCATAGTATATTATGTGTATGCTTAAAACCGAAAATGATTTAAAGTTAAGTATTCAGATTCTTATTCTGTGGACATTAACACCTGATACATCCTGAATGGTAAAATACAAGTAAAATGTACATTACCGGTCACTACTACACTTCCAATTATACACAAATGACACAATAGGCCAACTGAAGATTTTTAAATATTTTATTTAACAACGTGGAACACATCAAATCACCAAGTGGGTGTCCACCTTAAACACAGAGCAGAACTGACAGACTTCCATTCTGGAACGTACATAAATATCATGAAACATCAAACTGCCATTAGCGTGTAAACTCCTTTGTAATAAAAGGTACGTATATATTCGAGAATAATATAAAAAATTGGTATCATAGGTTCCATGCGTATGCCACAAGTCTCTCTCACAAGGGAGGTAACGTGCATTTCAATGGTTTCAACATAATGCGGCATTGCAGTTTTAGTGGTTACTGAAATCTGAACTGGATACTTAAAATTTATGTTTTTACTTTCATCCTGTGGGTAGAATGACTAAACAAGTATGCATCAATATATTAACTTCCCCAGATGCCTGATAGAATACGTAATTGTGGACAGCGCAATTAATTAGCAAGACGTATTAAATGGAACAGTGAATCATGAAGATCTAGTCAAAACTAGAACCGCTAATCTAAAAAAAAATGATGAATAAACATGATGTTCTCACAGGGTACATCTCTCCAGGTAACGAACATTCAAAACAGCACGTTTTTCACTTGCATATGACATTATGTATAATCCTTAATCTCTTGGCAAATCTAATAGACGAAATCTCTAACTTGGTATTAGAAATACAAGAACAATAATGGAACTATACACTGGCACCAGAGTTATTCGTTATTTCCTGGTAACGCACATTTCAGTCTACTGACACTCATGATAGTTACGGTCAATGGTTCCTAAATCATCTTGGCTAACTTTCAGCATGCACCCTGACTTTCCACATGCTTGAGGAGGTTGAACATAGGATCTCTTCTTTCTTACACCAAACAATTCCATGGCCAACCACAGCGTGAATTTTCATTGTTCCTGATATTCAAGATATCCTGGCACCCCGGGGAAGACACAAAGAAGAACTTGGCAGATTTCATATTTGATGATCTTGCCCATGTGACAAAAACTTTTGAGATCCTGGATGGGCCATTGAAAGAGTTATTTCTTTTTCTCCATGAATGTTATGTTGACTGCCTGATCAGCATTGTCAACTTCAAGAATCCTTCCGATGCACCACCTGCCATCATAGATAGCAGCTACATAAGAACCATTTGAGTATTCATGATCAGCTGCATCTTTAGGGTCCACTTCTCCTGCTGTTTGTGCCTCCTCTGTAGGACCAGCTTATGGATCTTGGACTTCTGTTGCCAAAGAATGTGTCGCTGCAGATCGTGGACAGATGGTGTGGTTTCCAAAGAGTGGAATTTTTCCGGCTGGTCTGGAGATGCAAGAGACTCCATGCTCCAAGTGTCACACAGGCCACATGAGATGCACACATCACAGTAACAATTTACATCTCTTACACTGATGCTTGAGGTTCCATGGCCGACTACAGCGTGAATTTTCATGGTTCCTGATATTCAAAATATCCTGGCACTCCGAGGAAGACACAAAGAAGACCTTGACAGATTTCATATCTGATGATCTTGCCCACGTGAAAACACTTTTGGGATCCTGGATGACACACTTCCCACTACGGACAGCCTCATCAGCCATACGTTTAGCTGTACCGCATAATCCATCACATGGTCCCTTGCCAGACCTGCTTCAAAATAGTTCCATCGAGCTTTCATCCCACAAATTGCTGATGGTTTGCCACTGTGTTGAAAACAACTTTGTTCCTGTACTGACTTGTTGGACTGTCTGTCCAATAATGGATTCTCTCCACATTGTCATCTAGTGCCTTACTATCAGGCATCAACGTGTGAAGTATTGCAATACCTGTAGAAGACGCATGAGATACTTCATCAGACACAGCAACAAAACTCTGATGGGTCAGCTGACCAGCATCATTCCTGTAGTTGACTTGATGAAGAGTCACTCCAGTGCATTGATAACCTGTGGCGACATAGACAGTCTGGGAACGGAGCTGATTCAAACATCGACACTTCTTGAGGATTTTCCCAGAGACAATTCGATGCAGAAGAGGCGCTTTGACGTTTTCATTTCTTCCTTAGAGTGAATGATTTCGGAAATAACTAAGATTTTTCTGATTTTTCATTGTTCATTTTTGTTGATCTTGCCTTGCTTCAGCATTGCCTCAGTTTTGCTCTTTGGGGTACTGGTTGATCCTGCTGCCATTTTTACATCATGTCTTTTTACTTTTCTTTTCAGTGAGTAGTATTTCTTAGATAATTCATACTGTCTAACTTTGAGGTCTGCAATGGTTCTGTATGCCTTTGCCTTTTCTCTGTTTGTTCTACGTCTAGGCCTCAGTCTTGTGGCATTTGGTCGGGGCAACCGAACCACCAACTGTTTATGTGAAGCTGCACCCTGGCTCTCGCAGCCACTTGTTTCTAGTTTGGGTTCATTTTCAATTACTGCAGCCGCAAGCAATGCTTTCTTTTGAGACGGGTGTCTCTTCAAATTAGCAATATTTTTTAGGTTTCTTTTCAACAAATCGTTGCAATTTAGTTGAGATGACGGAACATAATTTTTACGCCGTCTCCTTCTTTCTTTCTTTCTCAAGATATGATTGTTTGATTGGATAGAATGTCTTAATCAGCTTTTTGTGATATGTACATCTTTATTCTGTAAATCTACATCAAATGTCACTATTCGCTTCATCATTTTGAGATATTTTCGGTCACACTAAGGTGATCAAACATAAAGGTGTTTCGGTAAACATATGTATCAGTAAACATGACACGTGGTTTGACTGTGTAGTTTTCTGTGGCAATAACGGAAGTACAAGTCAAGCTGTCTGCGCAAGCGCAACAGTCAGGTGTTGGCGATAACTGGTCGCTAGCCAGAGGCCTTCGCAGTACTTCCAGTGCAATGTTATGGTTGAATGAACACGGCGCGCCTCACTCGGAGGCTCAGACAAAGAGGAAACAGGATTAACGTGGACGCTCTTTGATTTTGGCACGTTTAACAATATAAATAAAGTTATTAACACATTTGCTCTTCTATTCTTCATTATACATTTTATTTAATTTGACATTAAATTGGCATTATCTATGGTAAATCACGTTTCTGTCTGTCTGTCTTCCAGTTTAATACAATTAGAGAAGTTCAGACAGTGCACCTTAATGATCTTACTGTTTATGGCGATTTGGTAGAGTCCCATTAAATATAAGAATCCGTGTCAACATGTTGTCCTTTTGACATCTACTGAGACGATCAAACTATCTCATGTTTTGTATCAATACATTGGTCGTGACTATGAACAACATACTACGGTATACCCTTGGTTACACTACATAAAACAATTATTTGACAGAATCAGTTTATCTGAAATAAAATAAATCCCTCGCCATTTTCTCTTTAGTTGGTGACTAATTTAGTCGGTGAGGAATTCAGTTATCTTTTAAATGTATATGACTAAATTCCAACATATAATCATTCACCCCCTAAAATATTGCAATTGGGCCATTTTATCAACACTTAACAAGGTCGTGTCGCCTGTCAATTTTAAGCTTAGCAAATGTTTATCACCATTTACCTCTCGCTTGCATAAATTGATACGTAAATAACTCATCATCATGGCGCATGTTTATATTTATGTACATTTATGTACATTAGTTAATACTGTCAGTTCTTTGCTCTTGTACCACCGGTGGTGATTTATGAAAATGAAGAAGTGTAAAGTTCAAAAGAGGCGAAGATTATAACAATGTTTTGAAAAGAATTCTCTCTACTCCCGCCACGGATTATGCTTCCCGGCACCTTATCTTTAGGTTTGGAGGTACATGTACTTCCCTAATTAGCTCTTCTGGGAAAACAGAACAATACATTTTAGCCTTCATGGGACATCTGGAAAATAAATTTTAGCCTTCCCGGTTCGACACCATAGAACCAGGGATACTCTACAACAGGGATAGGTCACTCGCTTGCTTTCTTTACCATTTGTGCTAATTAACGTGTGCCTCGTCATGCTCCAACGCACACAATGACTTGGCTCGTTCCCAGCGCAGCTTCAGTTGTGTTTAACAGAACTTCAGCAGTTTATTGTATCAGTCGGAATTTTGCAATGAATGAATGAATTACAGAGAAAATTAAGAGCAAGATTTATGTGAATGAATGAATGAAAGAAATAAAGAATGAAAGAAAGAAGTACACATGTGAATGAATGAAAGAATAAATGATACACCGCGACTTTCCTTCCCAAAACATGTTAAAGAACGCAATTTTAAGTATCGCGAGAACACGTGTTAACATCAGCTAGTCCTTTTTTAAAAAAAAGATCTACTTTGAGACATTTTTGTTTACATTTATAATTAATTCAGATATCTTATTACATGTTTAGAATGGAATGGACATTGACAAAATATTAACTGACACTGTCACACACACCTCAAAAACAGAAAGTGTAAGACTGCCACAGTGCGTTCTAAAACACATTTCCAATTTTGTCAAATAATAAGATCAACAAGACAGAAAGAAGTTATGGAACTATAACCCTCAAGCATCAATGGCGAATCAGATAAGATGGGCGATATGTCATATTTTTCACACACCTCAAATACACCCTAACATTTTGTTTTAGATTTAGAAACTATCACTATTACTTGCAAACACCTTTCACCTGATAGTATATTCCCCTCATATGAATTAAAGGTGTATGCGAAAGATGGTTTGAAGAAATAACTAGAAACACTCAAACAACGGCGTGTAGCATTTCAATGACGGATCAGAGCAGATCGGCGAAATGTCATAATTTTCAGACACCTCAATTACACCCTAATAATTTTCAAGGCATAAAACTGTCACTATTACTTGCAAATACCTTTCATCTAAAGATATGTTTTCCTTCTAAAAATTAAACGAATGTGTGAAAGAAGTTTTTATCTTCTTCCCATCTATCGTTGCGGTGAATTGAGAATAGAAGCCATGGGGTGAGCTATAACATACCGACTTGAAACGTTACAGCAAATCCACTGTCCTAATACGGACACTAATACCAAATTTTTTACTTAAACTGAGGTGGCAAAATAGTTAACCTATCTTCTACATGTAGGATTTCAGTTGTTACAACACTCAGCGAACTTAATCCATTGTTGAAAATAAACCAGGCTTAATCTTAAATACTATGCTGCCACCATATTGGCTACACCGGTTACGTTACGACCCGAAACA
Source organism: Haliotis asinina (assembly GCF_037392515.1). Lineage (NCBI taxonomy): Eukaryota > Metazoa > Mollusca > Gastropoda > Lepetellida > Haliotidae > Haliotis > Haliotis asinina. The sequence continues at coordinate 49,205,045 of NC_090281.1, forward strand.
TACGTTCAGTGGCTTTTCGAGGAGTTTCTCCTCCCTTTCTATATGGGCTCCCTGATAGAGAACACCAACATAATGTCTTCTGTCTGGGATTTTGGACGCTCCTAAATATATTTATACCACGTATTTGCCTACACTCAATATACTTCAGACATAATGTTATTATTCCATTAAACATGACAAAGCCGAACACACTAGGTTTGAAAATTAAATTGGTTTATTTCGTGTCTATTTAAACTGGGCCACGTTTTGGCGAGGGGGACGTTAAGATAAAGGAATTGCGTTAAAGTCAGAAATTATTTCTGATGGTTTCCGTAACCAAGGTACTTAAGGTCATAGATGATTTGCATTCTGATTGCTTTGCTTAATTTGGCACAATGGTTTTGCTTCATAAGGGATGTCGTCAGCCGACTGACGGAAAATAGCCAGTGGTGCAGCCAGTGAGTTAAGTGTTACGCCGCTCTCAGCAATTAGGCGGCGTCTATAAATAATCGAGTCCGGATCAGACAACCCAGTGATCATCAACATGAGCATCGATCTGCAGTTGAGAACCGACGACATGAGTGCACCCAGTGCCTCACCACCCGATCCCATTACTCGCCTCTTACGGCAAGCATGGGCTGCTGCAGATCGATTCCAATTCCGATCTTCACAGGTTCATCCACAATTGAAGTTTCAAGAAGCCACGTTGTTGCCTAGCGACAAGACTGGAATAACATCCTCAGACTTCTCATGCAGTTTAAAAATGCAAATATAAGAAGGTATACATGTACATAGATGATATGGACTGGTCACTCAATGCCCACTTTGTGTCGGTTGTAATACTTCTTATTTGTGTTCATATCTGATGATGACTTTATATACCATGTGTTGATTTTGCACCCGGAGCGGGGGTAAAACCTAATGGTTTTTGCCTTACCTCGTCACGCCTAACAAATCCGGGTTTATTCGGATATCTGTCGAATTGCCCCAACTACAAAATAAGTTAGTGAGTATAGTTTAGTTTTACGCCACACTCCACAGTTATGCCAACTAGCAGTATTCCAGCAATATCACGGCTGGGGACACCAGAAATATGCGCCACACATTGTACGCATGTGGGGGAATCGAACCCGGGCCTTCGATATCAATCTTCGCACATGGGATGCGATGACATGACGCCCAATACTACAAGCATGGGTCCCACCAGTTTAAACTGGCAAGAAGACGAGTGACCAGCGGACGCTTAAACCACCAGGCTGCCCCACTGCCCTCTTGCGGGAAGGACTACACATGCTGAGTGACAGTGGTGCACTACACACTCTACATCACTTCCTAGACTGATGCGGTGTGCCAGTTTCCTGTCTTCCAAGAACTACATTGTGCTTGGAAGTCCATATTGGAAATTCATGGGGATGTATTTCCATATATGTAATTTACACGTGGGTGTTAGCTGGAAATAATTGACATGGGGACTTTCCCGAACCTTGTGTTAATATATATCCCAAGCTCCCCGATGGATGAGCTCTAACCCGTCCAACGCTCAGCCTACACGGTGTATGAGGGTGCTGTGACTGACACCACGATCCCCTAGGTCTGTCGGAACCTAGTCGCAAGGACGTATCTCCAGAAACATCTGGTCCTAAATCTACCTGTGGTACCTTGACTTGTAAAGGTGCGAGTCTGAAGAATAAGTTCTTGGTGACAACAGACTATGGCACCATCCCAGGAAGAATTTGAGATGACCAAAGATTCAGTAGAGTTGGACGAGACAGGTACTTCCCCACGGTAAGTTTCGCGCATACGCACAATGTATGACCCACAGGCAAACTGTGGCGCAAATGGGTTGCGGAGCATAGAGAATATGACAAGTCTTCATGTATGCGAGCGAAGAAAACAAAGATTGGCACTTTGATGTTTTGTGGGCAAGTACAAACACGCACGCACGTTCGTTTACATGACCATGTTTACTCGCCCACTCACAAATAAATGACGGTCTCCAAGACTATGTAGATCACATTACACGCATGCACGCACAACGTGTACATCGCTATACCCAACGGTGGGTATTGGGACAGAGCTACACTGGGACAATGTTTTAAACAAACATGAATTCTGACAAATCCTACCCTACTTTGGAATCACTGACGTGAACAAGAAGGTGGGTGGGGATTGTGGGGTGGGGTTGTTTGTTTGCTTTTGTTTTTTGTTCGTTTGATTGGTTGTTTTTTTCTTGTACCCCCATGCATAGATCGCATTACTTGTATTTTCAGAAGTTTTATATCTAAACGTCACTGACGGACACTGTAATTAGTTTGGTCAAGGCACACAGTTATACAGATGATACTGTTTCCAGACATTTCCAATAAGTATATCTATATGGCCTTGACCTCCAGGAATGTAGCGACAATACTTGAAAAAAAAGACCCGGGCTTACACATGGTTGTTGCTTTAAAGTCTGGACAAGCCATCAATACTATCTAAATATGAAGCTTTGTAACCTATTGGGCCTACACGGAAAATGGCTTGCTACGCGCCTGACCTCGCCTGACATGTCTCCCTGAGTGCAGGATTGGCCTCTACTTCCGGTAGTCGTGTGGAAATAGATAGTGGATTCGGAAGTTAACTGGAGACCTACTCTTGAATGCGCACAACACACCGTAGCACTTGTGAATATATAGTATATGGGCGTGTATTCAAATTTAGAGGAAGTATGCCACAGCCTTTCGCCAAACTCAGAATTTACCACGAAGAATACACAATTTGAAGTTTCCGAGTGAGGCGTAAAGTAACTAACACACACACACACACAGAGAGAGAGAGAGAGAGACAGACAGAGACAGAGACAGAGAGAGAGAGAGAGAGAGAGACAACAAAGATGATTTTAATTAGTTGAGTTTGTGTCGAAGTAATGCGGATTACCATGCGTGGTGATTAAAAACATAGAGGGACGATCATAGTACACTGGATATACTGCAATCACAGTTTTAATTAATTCGGATTCTCTGTTTTTACAAGCCATTGTGTAGGGTTGTGCCCTTCGAAAACTTCCATCATGGGTTCAAATCCTGGTACGCCCTGATGTGTCTGGGTGCGTCTCCACCATAAGGAACTCTCCTATGTCACTGAAGTGGTAAATACCGAACACGTGCATCACACAGGGATTCCCTTGCACATTAAGCTGATGTTCTGTGATATAACAAAAATGCTGTTCAAAAAGACCCTAAACCCAACTACACCACTCACTCTCATTTCACAAAGTCAGAACCAGTCTTGTGTCCGTGACGAGCTAACGCACCCTCCACTAAGCCAGATCATTTATCAAAACAAAAATTAAACAAAATTAAAACACAGCTATGACATTTTCATGACATATGATATACATTGCGGATTGTTCTGTCTGTTCAGGGGCGGTGGGGTTAGCCTTGGGGGTTAAGCGTCGCTCGCTGTTGGGTTCGATTCCCCACATGGGCACAATGTGTGAAGCTAATTTCAGGTGTCCCCACCCATGATATTGCTGAAATATTGCTTTAAACGGTGTAAAAGCAGTCACTCACTTTTCTGTGCAGCAAACCAGACAGAGATGATACACCCTTCGCCATCCTGGAAGCCGACGTGACGGAAACCGACAAGCCGGAAACCGACGAGCCGGACGGGAACCTGGTGAGTACAGACGCCACCACAATATAATCAAAGCCATATGTAAAGCAACTACAGGCATTTAATTCATTTTGCAGGCTTATATGTAACGCCACTGGTATAGCATTCAGTATGCTTCAAAGAACTCCTCAGATACGGCGTTGTCCCGACACGGTTGTGATTGTTGGGAATGTTCCACTTTGGAAATCAGGACCAGGGCGTAGCTACCATTGTTGAAAAAACGCCCCGGCTTGCTTTATATTATTTTGAGTTTACTTGGTTTATATTTCCTTTTTCCACATATTTTTAAAATGTTTTCTATTAAACCATTCTCTGCTGTAGGGTTCCATGTAAGAATGTCCGTGTCATACACATGTGTTTATGGCAAGGGGCAACTTCACGTATCGGTTCGGTGACTTGGTAGATTGTGTGTCTGCCTATAGTGGACATACACCGGTGCTCGTTATACCGATCGCTTGACCAGACTCGTTTATGTACTCGCTAGAGTCACAGCTGGAATACGTGAAACGTAGAGAACAAATAAATGGAAAGAAACAGTCAAACGTACCGATCATTTCTAATCAGACTCTCCTAATTGTAGGTTGCTAAACCTGGGCAGATGAACGAGTTTGGTGTTCGGAGAACCACTGTCCAGAACATGCTTGACCTGGCTCTTGTTGCTGCCAACATTTCCCAGCTGAGAATCATTCTGACTGTAAACCCAAGCTACCTGGACTTTTACTACTTAATGCTGTCGTGCGTGTGTCTATCGCTTGGCTGTCAGGTGTTGTTTGCCATCATTGTCCTAGCTCTGAAGATCAGAGAAGATCTAATAAATTCCGTGTCACGTGACCAGGAAGGACAGCAGGAATCGAAACGACTGACGCGAGACAGAGTGACCGACATATTGAATTACTGTTCAATGGCATTAGTTCTTTTGGTGCTTCTGTTAAACATGGTAATCAGTGCTTTCGTCAATGTGAGAAAGAATTCACCCTCAAACAAAATTGTTCAAGAGTTTACCACCGGTGGTTTGTTTTGATCTGTTGACCAAAGTTCGCGTGAAATGGAAATTTAAAGGTCCTTTTAACAATCCAAGTTGATTGTCGATATAACTGAATTATGAAAGTCTACATTAAAGAATTTGTCAAAGAACAGATGCTTTATCCCTATTATCTTATGTATGTGTAGTTCGTTTATGGGACAGATCGACTGATCTCAGCACATTTCAGCACATGTATGAACTTATGAGACACCAGTTGCAGTAATGGTTGTACTTAATTGTTCGTTTGTTTGCTTGTGTGTGTGTGTGGGGGGGGGGGGGGGGGGAGAGAGATAGAGAAGGGGGTATATATCAGTATGACTGAGGGGGGGGGAGAAGAGTGTGTGGGGGGGGGTGTTTGGTTGTTTTTTTTTTTCAGGGGAAGAGGGTCTGTTTATTGTTTAGAGGCCGCAATATCTCCACTATATGTCATTGAACTGAAAATATTCGATCGACGCATTTGGGATACAGTTACAAGTCAGTGAGTCTGACCACCCGGTTGGTTGCCTCTTACAACATGGGCTCCCCGTTGTTGCAGACCAAGTCTGCCCCGAATCTTCTCGGGCGCGTTGTAGACCCACTAGCAGGAGCAGCAGCAGCTACAACAGTAGAAGAATTAAAAACTATATATTTGATGGCGGAAAATAAGTAACATTCATTTTACGAACTCAGTATGTGATATTTTGTAATAAAATCGTAATCATTTCTGACTTATCATTCAGTTTCTATCAGTGGACATGCGCCCATCCTTCCTTGAACCCCAACCCCCCACCTATATTGGGACAAAGTCACAATTTCAAGGAAAATAGTACGTTACGGAAGCATGAGGCATTACGTTCAGTCGAAAGCTCTTCCGTGTGAGAGAAAGTGACCCAGATGTCAAGTCTCGCTGAATGAACGTACGTGTCGCTGTCGGTGTGGGTCGCTACATATATGTACTGAGACCCACATATGTACCCAGGAACGTGTACAGGAACATCTGAATACAGAAACGGACCACAAGCCAGATTCCTGCCATTTCGTGATAAACCAAATCACAAGCTACCTTCAGCATGCGTGACCAGATCGCATTATTCCGGAACACGTCGAATAGCCTTTTTGCCGTGAATGACAGAGTTAATTTTTACGCCGCACTCTACAATATTCCAGCGGTGGTCTGTAAATTATCGCGTCTGGATGAGACAATCCAATAATCAACAGCATGAGCATCGATCTACGCAACTGGGAGGCATGTGTCAAGTATGTCAGCCTACCTAACAGCCCGATACCGTCAGTCGCCTCGTACATCAAGCATGGGTTGCTGAAGATCAATTCGGACCCGGATCTTCGTTGGTGTCTCTTGTATGTTAGGAGCGAGTTGTAACGAACGTAACAAAAGATGAAAGTTGTAAAACACGTCGCCTGGGAAAAGTCGTTGTGCCTGCCCCGCAAACTATAACTGCAAGAAGCGGTAGTAAAATATCACCTGTATTTTATGCTTCACACAAAGAAATTGGCATCAGGTCGACATAATGTCACGTACAGTCATCCCCGGTGCTGGGAACATGTCATACTAGTTGGTATTATATTCCCATCGTGGATTATGTAGCTCACAAGGGAACCACGATTCCTTATGAATATCAGACAGTGTGTTGTGTAATACTTCAGTTAATCTAAATAGCATCTCTTTCATTTCAGTTGTGTGTTCACTACTATTTTCTCCTCAATAACAGGAATTCTAAAAGTCATAACAAATTATTTTAAATTACAAGATCTGTACAAATATCCTTCGTCAAAGCATCCCATTGTCTATTCAAGTATTGATGGTGTACACATTTCAACATAATTACCAACATCTGTCCCTGTGCTAATAAAAAATCTATTACTACAGTAAGGAGGAAGATTTCTAACTATTCTATGCATTCACTGTTCAGAAAACAGTGGCAAAATAGTGCCAAATGAACACAAGGATAAATGGACGTATGTCCCACACTGACTGGGAATCAACTCCAGGTTTCAAATCGCCCGCCATCTTGTTCCTATGTGTGTCCACGAATTTAAACAATCAGTGCCACGCCGCAGCATGATGCTTCCCTGACTGACGCTATCCCCTCCCCGGACACTCAAAATCCGACCCCCCGGGTTTACCCCGCGTCATGCTCTGCTCCACAATGCAGTATTTATAACACCTCGGGCTTTGTCCCAACCATGGTCCTGTAAAACCTTCACGTCTGCTTGCAGGCAAACACGCATTGTTCTTCACCATGTCAGCGCCAGACCTTGGGATGTCAGTGACTTGGGAATTACATGCTAATGACAGGATGATAGCAAATCTGCTTCATTTCGTCACATTGTTGTATACAGATATGTGTCTGGCTCTTTGTTTTTTGGGGTTTTTTTTGTTCATCAGGACAGGGTGTGGTGTCATTCACACCTCCAAGCCTATTCATATCAATGCTTCCTGTGCTCGCCTGTTTGAGGCGACGTTTTTCTATTATTCGCAATTTACGTACCGACCTAATAAATTCAATTCTTAAATATTATAAAATATTTAGTCATATCACGATTTAAAAAATATAATTTAAGGTACTCCTTAATCGAAAAATGGACGTAAAAGATAAACTTTATATATATGCCAAAATACGATATCACAAACTGAAAATACCACGTTCAAAATGTATTATTGATATGAATGAAATGAAATTATGAAAACATCTTGTGAAAAACACATCATGTTTTGTTTTTAAGTATAATATGCCATTCTGAAAGTAGGTCTTTATACGCTCCTTTTTCTCCCTTTTTTCGTACAAAGACAATGCACAATGACTTATTCTAGACATTTCCTGGAATTTTTAAATTAATCTTTACTATTTTTGCAGAATTTTATCAAAACATGTTTTTCGATCTGTATCCACATCGTACATGTAAAAAAAGTATGTATGTGTTTAATTTTTGCACCTGGAGTAGTATACTGCATAGGGGTACATATTAACTCAGTCGGTGAATTCAAATCTCTCCTTAGAAACGACGAATCCATGAATTATCTAGATCTGAATTATGGCAGTCGATTCTGTCAGATCGTACACTGTCCACTTAATCTCGGCTATAGTGATTTAAATGCGGGTAAAGTAAATAGACACATTTCTAACAACCCAGGATGCGCCTGTGGACATCATAATGAAGACACAGCCCATTATCTTTCTACATGTAAGTCACACACTGCTGTCAGATGTAATACCTACTTCTGTGTAAATGGTTAAAAATAACACCTAGTTCTATGTAAACGATTAGAAATAACACCTACTTCTATGTAAAGAGTTGAAATAACACATATTTCTATGTAAATAGTTAGAAGTAATACCTACTTCTATGTAAACGATCAGAAATAACACCTAATGCTATGTAAATGGTTAGAAGTAACATCTACTTCTGTCTAAATGGTTAGAAATAACACCTACTTCTATGTAAATGGTTAGAAACAATACCTACTTCTATGTAAATTGTTAGAAATAACACCTACCTCTGTATAAATGATTAGAAATAACACCTACCTCTATATAAATGATTAGAAATAACACCTACTTCTATGAGTAAGTGAGTGGGTGAGTTTAGTTTTACGTCGCACTCAGCAGTATTCCAGCTATATGGCGGCGGTCTGTAAATAATCGAGTCTGGAACAGACAATCCAGTGATCAACAACATGAGCATCGATCTGTTTCAACCAAGTCAGCGAGCCTGACCACTCGATCCCGTTAGTCGCCCCTTACGACAAGCATAGTCGCATTTTACCTATTTCTATGTTAGAAATAACATCTACTTCTATGTAAATGGCTAGAGATAACACCTACCTCTATATAAATGATAAGACATAACACCTACTTCTGTGTAAATGATTAGAAATAACACCGACGTCTATGTAAGTGGTTAGAAATAACACCTACTTCTATGTAAATGGTTAGAAATAACATCTAAGTCTACAGACACACAGTCACAATCACAAACACACACACACGCACGCACGCACGCGCGCGCGCGCACGCACACAAATTGATGATGAGCAACACACGACTGGCGGGATCGGGTGGTCAGACGCAATATCTTGGTTGACGCGTCATCGTGTCCCAGATCGTAGGTCGCACTTGCTTTTGATCACCGGATTGTGTGGTATATTCACTCAAGTGGATATATATCAAAGGTGTGTTGATGCCAGTGCATCACTGAAATGGGATACTGACGGCCATCATCGCGAAGCACGATGAATTTAAATCAAACACTCAACAGCAAAAACGTCCTCTAGTACGAGTTCTGAAAGACACCTGTTTGCCATCACCACCGCCAATGTAGTATCAAAACTCGACATGCACGCTGTGGAATCTAATTATCTAATTTCATTAAGAAATGAGTGAGAGAACTGTCTGAAATGTTTCAACCTGGTTTTGATCGCCCAACGCCCATCGGCGAAACACTGTTTCAGTATCATCTGCACGTGAATGTTGTTCCCGCGCTTCCAGCACCTGCAACTTGCTACGTAGACTGATGTCTACTCTCTGAATATATTATTTTGACAGAAACATATTAACCTGTATCAACTGAAAGGAACCCCAGCGAGATGGGGGATTCAGAATATGGGGAAATCTAAATTGCAGGAAGAGGTAGTGTGAAATAATGTTGTTCAGGAACTGTGAGCCAGACTACAGAAGGACTATTTGGCTTACAAATGCACGTTTCGGGGCAAGGACACGATTCCAATAGAAACAAAACATGGGTATTTATCAATCATAATTTGTATCCCGTAACCATGCTGAAGGACCGTATTATAATCTTGTCTTATAAAAGGTCAACAGGTATTCTCTGCCAATTGAAGAAGGTAAAATAAAAATTTGCTTCCATATAAAACCTTATGTAATGGTCTCTACTAAAATATAACTCGGTACATTTAATACAGCTAAAGCCCAAATACTGTTAGATTATATGGTCTCTGATAAAGCTTACATACCGCTTTCCGTCATGCAATATTGAGTGCAACCTTCACTATTATTTAAGAATTAATGTCGCACATGGCATCTGATTCCGTGGAATTTCTTCACGAACGTCCATTATCTTGCCGTATTGACCTAACAACTAGTGATATATATAGAATATACATGCAAGTGGTAGACATGTCCATGTTCACTGACACTCCTAATAATCAGAAGGCCGTTACAAGGTCGTTATCTCGTTCAAAATATTCACCCCATGCACTCGCCACTTTCCGTAACCTGCAAGAAGACATTCGTTGCCCGTCGCTCTTGTCCGTAACCTGTAATTCCACTCGACCTTTTCCGTAACCTCGTTATTCGGCATATCAATGGATAGCACAAGTTGGACACGAATGAAGTGGGTCGATGCCATTCGCCACTCGCCTCGTTCGTCGGTACTCGCCCCTTTTCGAAACTTGAACCAAAAAATTGTCGCCTGCAGGTAACGCTCAAGAAGACATTCGTCACCAATCGATCTTTTCTCCGTAACCTGTAAGAAATGGACACGGATGTATTTAATGTGCAGTTGCTTAGTCTTACTGTGCCAAGTGTTCATGTGTGGGTGCAAAGAGATCGGAGACTGTATGACGTATCGATGCTAAAATATCCAACCATCATCCCTCACCACTGCAACAAACAAAACTTTGATGTACAAAAAATAGAAGTACTAAATGCAGAATAAAGAAATATCCCGTCCAGAAAAAAAACATGCTAAAATCATTACAGTCCATTTGCAAGGTCTGTGTGTGTTTAAGACCTTCCCAGTCTGTCAGTCTCTCTCTTGACCAGTGACCTTGCAGCCAGCATGTGGTAGCCATTCCCTCCCACATCCGGGTAGTTACCTCATCGTGACAGCGTCCCGTGCACCCCACATGTAACTGGACGTGTCAAGTGTCTACGGTGTAATCATATGCACAAACAACACCCACTTGTGTCAATGTTATGTCTTGACATGATAGGGCCTTGTACATAAGAACCTGCCCACTCCGCTGTATGGTACACGCTGTTAGACAACTGGCTAATTAAGATGTAATTACACTTGTAGATATCTCTTCGAGGGGTGTGTATTTCAAAGCACCCCTCTCACGTGGGATTAATTACCGCGGCGGTGTATACAACTGCACTTGTTACTCCGTACAGTGTACAGAAGAAAAACAAGAAAAGAAGCCTGGCTGTACAGGCGTACGGTAGTAGGTACACTTTGATACGACATTCAACAGTAGGTAATTATTTGGATGAGGGTGTCTAAGCGACGCTCCTTCAAGAACGTTTTGAAGGCATTGACACGTCGACGTGCTGCGAGTTAGACAGCGCCCAGTCACATACTTGGATGTTAATGGACAATCAGCCACTTTTTTCAGACACGCCCATGGTCTATATCATACACATTAAACGTTTCATCTAGCCACTTTCTAAGTGGCATTGTGTATTTATAATTACTGTCATTACTGTGCTATCCTTTTGAGATAGTAGACAGTTTACCATGGACAGTTACCGGAAATCGAACCCGGACCTTCGACGCCAACGCTTAAACCACTAGGCTACCACGCCGCCCACCCTTCCGAATAAGTAATGAAGTGAGAATTTACAAGGTAGCAAGGTCTCCACCGCGAGTCGAGCGGACTGCCCCACCGCCTATTAAGATCTTAGAATGCCGTCATATTGGCATCATCATGATGACAATCCCAATCATCTTCGTCCCACCATGTCACTTTGTCATCAACACTGACACGGCGAGATTTAAGAGTCATTAACAGGATATGCTGAATTTAACTATATCAGAAAACACAACGTCTTTATTCCAAAGCACAATTGACGTTTCCAATGGATCAGTCAGATGTCAAATCGCCAACCCAGTTATTTTGTGAAGAAGCTGTTTTAGACATTTACACTTGGATGTCAGTGTTCCGTGTTGATTAAGATAAAACTCCACCCAGCTCAATAAATCAGGGACGATCTTCCCCTTAAATACCATTAATCTGAGTAGACGTGGAGGCATTAGTCATTCAGAAAATGTACTTTCATTAATAAAAAGAACATCGGATGTCAACATTCCTTCACCGAACTCACATTGAACTCAATTTCTTTAACTTTTTGTCCCTCAGTCCCCTAAATGACAGCATCGGCCCTTACGTTGTAGTTAAATATAGCACCGCGCCGTTCTAGGTCATCGCCCGGATGACCTAGAGATGACTTGAAGCTTGGGAGCTGGCGTCTCCGGCTCCCGGACCATCTTGGTGAGCGACGATCCCTTTGATGTTGTCAGATGGTGTAACAGGCGCACAGGAGGCCGTTGCTAGCGTAATGGCGTGTAAGTCAGAAGCGAGACATCAATTTGGTCAAAGGAGCACTTGTCATGTTTAGTGTAGAGGGCGGTTGGTTTGTTGAACGCGGACATGATAAATATTTTCTTTTGACAATGGTACATGTCTTTATAGTAAGTTTCACTGCTGGCCTTCAAAAGATACACCCTCTGTTGTCGCCGAGGTGGGAGGTTTGTGGGTATAAAAATATGTCCTAGCTACAAATATACTACAAGGTCAATTTGTGGTCCGGGATGAAGTGTTGACCTTGAGGTTCAGATTCATAGATGCTAGATACTGACCGGGTGGACCTTTGGGAGGACATTCCAATTTAAACTAATGCCTAGTCTCTGAATATATACAGTAGTAACAAACTAACCCATATAAATTGAAAGGGGTCCTTGGAGAAGAAATATTCGGCCTGAACCTGAAGTAATCTAGATTTGTTTTAGCATTGCAAAGAGGGCATGGCAGTGGGGAAAATAATGAGGTACAGGGACTCTGAGACGACTGTTTTGCAGTCAGGAATATCACATTGGACAATTTTTGTTCTGTAAGAACCATACTTCCTCCTCGGCACTTAATACTAAAAGTCACAATTCTTAGGCTCATTTTATATCGACTCAGCCGTGGCAGGCTCAAACTCCCGTGTATGTGTGCTAAGCAGCTGCACATACCACAATTTGCTAGGAATATTTATTCGTAGTTGTGTATGTTCATTTACATTGAGTTTCTGTACTAAATATTAAAAATCACTATTTAGACACCATTTGAAAGGCTCAAACTCTAGTCCGTGTGTATGTGTTAAGTAGGTACACTGATATAGCTGGATGGGAGTGTTCATCCAATGTTGTGTAAGTGTGTCTATTCTCATTCGGTCATTCTTTACCACGCATGGACAAAGTTATATGTCCTCCTAAAGATCAAGAATCTATCCAACATAGCGAATATATCGGTATATACATGACCCCAGAATTAGTTCTTGAATATCAAAATGATGAGACATATCTTGTAGGGTCTGGGTGGTCTCTCCAGCTCAATTCACGTTCATGTTTAGTACAATCTACATGGTTACAACCGAAGGAAAGCTAAATAAAAACCAGGCTGAAAAGGTATGTTTGAAGAAATCCCACTTCAAAACACAAACATCTGTCTGCCTGCACTTGTGAAGGCAGACGATCCCAAGACGCGTGTGTCGTCTGCTTCAGTTTGATAGCCGCCCCTCGAGGCACGCGGACAAGGGTTTTCAGATGACAAAAGGATAACTACTCTAATTTGAAAACCCAACAAAAGACGAAACTAAAGCATTATACGAAACTTGCTTAGTAAAAACAATCGTGGATTCTTTTTTGGTCAGAACTACTTTGAAGGGTGGAGGTTAAAAGCTCGTTGACACCTTCCTGGTTCTAAGCCTGACCCACGGCACAAAACGCTACTTCTGTATCCTTGGGCCAGATGGCCCGGGGTCCATCCTCAGCACAAAGGTCGTAGCCTTGATACTCAATAATCTTGTGGCCTCAGTAGAAGCGTTGTCCTCATTTCAGGGGAGGTAACTGATGTGTGAGCTGATAATAAAAGGAAGGAGGTGATTACCCGGGTGGCTGTTACATAAGTCTTGGCTTGTGGGGCCATTTGTCACAAGACATTGTTACAAGTGAAAGGGATTTAAGCATGTTTTGTATAAGACAAGGACGGATAGACATTTTGTGTATAAACCATCCTGTTACTGAAATTTGAATATGGCACAAGTCAAAGATATGATAACTAACCCTTTTTCTTTGAAGTCGGAAGACACGGTCAGTCGTATGATCGTTGTTCCCAGAAATGATGTCCAGATCTGCACTGTCACCCCAACTGTTACCACTTCACCGTCATTGTCCAAGTTATTATGTCCTCTGTGAACACAGACAGAATGCTGTCAATACTTTAGAGGTACTGTGAAGTCTTTGAAAGGCATTTAGTTCTTGAATATCTTGTGAACACAGACACAATACTGACAATATTTTTGAGGTAGTTCAGTCTGTGAACACAGACACAATACTGACAATACTTTGGAGGTACACCAGTCTGTGAACACTGTCACAATACTGACAATACTTTGGAGGTACTCCAGTCTGTGAACACAGACACAATACTGACAATACTTTTGAGGTACTCCAGTCTGTGAACGCAGACACAATACTGACAATACTTTGGAGGTACACCAGTCTGTGAACACAGACACAATACTGACAATATTTTTTAGGTAGTTCAGTCTGTGAACACAGACACAATACTGACAATACTTTTGAGGTACTCCAGTCTGTGAACACAGACACAATACTGACAATACTTTTGAGGTACACCAGTCTGTGAACACAGACACAATACTGACAATATTTTTAGGTAGTTCAGTCTGTGAACACAGACACAATACTGACAATACTTTTGAGGTACTCCAGTCTGTGAACACAGACACAATACTGACAATACTTTTGAGGTACACCAGTCTGTGAACACAGACACAATACTGACAATATTTTTGAGGTAGTTCAGTCTGTGAACACAGACACAATACTGACAATACTTTGGAGGTACACCAGTCTGTGAACACAGACACAATACTGACAATATTTTTGAGGTAGTTCAGTCTGTGAACACAGACACAATACTGACAATACTTTTGAGGTACTCCAGTCTGTGAACACAGACACAATACTGACAATACTTTTGAGGTACACCAGTCTGTGAACACAGACACAATACTGACAATACTTCTGAGGTACTCCAGTCTGTGAACACTGTCACAATACTGACAATACAGCAGAGGTAATTCGGCCTGTGAACACAGACACAATACTAACAATACTTTAGAGGTACTTCATTCTGTGAATTATGCGCCAGGTTAGTGATACAGCGAGCTTGAGGTGACGGAACTGGTGGTCACACGAATACATGCAAACACCTAGTTGCAGGTAAAGCAACGTGCAGTAAACTTGGGAAAATGCTGTGACTGTATGATCTGTATATTGGCGCTGTATAAATATATATAGATAAATACATAAATACTGTAGAGGTAATTCAGCCAGTGGACACAGACACGATATTGTAAAGGTAAAGCAGAGATGAGGAACTGAAAACAATAGGGTCAGGAACTTTGTGGCAAACTGGAGCTACAGCTGTTTGGTCATGATTCCAGGTGACTGATGTTTCGTTGCCAACATGAAGGCTGCCCACAGTTGGGTGCTGCAAGAATCTCTTCAGGCTATCATCACTCCTTATCTCTGATCACTGATCGCCCCGATTATGTCTCTGTTGTTGTCAGCACCCCACCAGTGATTTAAGGTTTTACCAAAATAGTGAACGTGTCGAACCTGCCTAACTTCCGGTTTTCCTCCCATATCACGTTGGTTGCTAAGAAGAAGATGGATTGCTGTTCAAATCGGCGTAAAACACAATTCGTTCACTCACATCACAATTAGGAAAATGTATTGAAAGTTAAAGTCTAAACGCTTTTAGATTGGTTGGATTCGTGTTTGTTGTTTAACGCCCCACACGGCAATGTTCCACCTATATGGCGGCATTCTGTTAATAATCGAGTCTGGACCAGACAACCCAGTGATCAACAGCTTGAGCTATCTACGCAAATGGGGTATGATGCCATGTGTCAACGAAGTAAGCGACCCTGACTATCCGATCCAGTCAGTCGCCTCTCATCACAAGCATGTCTTGCTAATGACCAATTCTAGCCCGGATTTTCACGGGTGCTTAGCGGTGTTGGTAGGGTCACAGTACGTCAAAGTCATGTCCGTGCTTCACTGTACGTCACGGTGCCTAAGTCATAATAAACAATAAAGAGCACCATTGTGGGCACGTATACTTCACGGCGGGTATGGTACTGTAAGATATACAGCGTATTAAGAAAAAGAAAAAATGTGTGGGTACGAATGAGAGTGTGAATGGTGTAAAAATGTGAAAAAAGGTAATGTTTGCATTGCTTAATATCTGCTTAACTGCTTAATAGCTTAATGTGTGATATATATTGTCATCAATGGAAAAAGAAATAAGAAAAAGAAAAAGAAAATAATTATCTCATTACGGTGTCACACATGCACATATCACAGGTCAGTTTATCTGCCTGCCTTGGGTACCGAGACCCGTGGGTAGAATAGGCCTTCAGCAACACATGCTTGC
Organism: Haliotis asinina; assembly: GCF_037392515.1. Lineage (NCBI taxonomy): Eukaryota > Metazoa > Mollusca > Gastropoda > Lepetellida > Haliotidae > Haliotis > Haliotis asinina. Next base: position 49,221,175 of record NC_090281.1, read on the forward strand.
CATAAAAGGCGACCATGCTTGTCGTAAGAGGCGACTAACGGGATCGGGTGGTCAGGCTTGCTGACTTGGTTGACACATGTCATCAGTTCCCAAATGCGCAGATCGATGCTCATGTTGTTGGTCACTGGATTGTCTGGTCCAGACTCGATTATTCACAGACCGCCCCCATATAGCTGGAATATTGCTGAGTGCGGCGTAAAACTAAACGCACTCACTCACTCTTGGGTAGCGACCACTGCACTGTGCAAAAACCCCAGCATGTTGTAGTAATGCATCTAGAGGGTTGAAGTCATGCAGCACCCACGATACTGTGAAACGGTACACGTTGTACTTCCCAGAACCCCTGTGCTAACGTCATCACCCAGGGACAGGCGTCAGCATCCACGACAGACACACAGCAAAGCACGTACACACGTTTAAACAGTTGAAGACATATATCTCAAACGTGAGTGGTGTGGTAGATACTGCATATTCTCGCCCAGCATTTGCTCGCACTTGTACATGTTAGTAAGTAATGCAGATAGGTCTAGGTTTAACTAGCACGTGATTCTGCTTGAGGAACGCGATTTGCTCAAGTGATGTGAAAATCTTGTTGAACTGAATCTATGTCCAGTATGCTAACACGAGTGGATGTGTTATAATTTAACATTGAATCAATATTATGAATTACTATTGAATCAGTATGTGGATCAAGGTCCTAATACGTGGTAAAGCGGGAGAACAATCGCTCATTCCTCCTTACCCAACTTGCTGGGAGAATTAAAGGAGATCGCCAGTTACGGATCAGTGACCGTACAGGGTGAATTTGTTACTCGTGCTTTGGCTGCGAGTAACTTCACCCAGCACTCCAATCATGGCCAATCGAGCGTTCTCGTGACCAAAGGTTACATACATGCATTTTACAGGTTAAACTGAGTGGTTATTTTCGTATCATTTGCAACAAATTGAATTATATTTAAGTGAACTACATACTGGGTGGAGAAGAATCATGGACGTGAAATGTGGAACCATTTCAGAACTGAAAGTCCAAGGACAACATATCATGTAGAGGTGTAACGTTGTAAAATGAGTGATTTGTTGCCGAAAGTTAAGGAGCAAACCTCGGCAAACCTGAGGTATATGTTCTACAGCTCAGGAAAGGTGTTAGACATCTACCTTGGAAGAGAAGACATGTTGCTCTGAACCATGCCTTGGAAATGTAAGACAACTGATTAGTGTTATGAGACAATGGTGTAGACTTAAAAATATGAGAAAAAAATAGGCTGAGCAGTATAATTTTTGTTTGAGACGAATAAAATGTGCAATCTGCAAACAACTGGAACCAAACAGTGTCTAAGAAATTAACTTCCCTGGATTTTCAAGAAGCATTGCTATGCAACAGTCCTATGCAGAAACGTAGCCTATGCTCTGTAGCTATGAACGTCTTATCAATGATGATATGGTCCCGGATACTATTTCACGGGGAACAAAATATGGGATTAAAGCGGATTATCACCCCCCAGTTGTTTCTTCTACTAAAACAATAGGAGTTTGGTAAGTGGGAAAACCCCAGAGCAAGTGGCCCGTTTGTCAAATGCGCCTCATTTTATTGTGCGGAGTTACCTCTCTTTGGCGTGGCAGAAACCAGTGGTCGTGGGTTCGTAAACGTAAACGTAAAGCCTACGTCATTTCGGGGTCTCTGACAACGTCTAGCTAACACATGGTAATGTAGCATGAAGACTTATGTTCAAAGAGTAAACCAACTAATTTCAAAGGATCGCTAAAACACTTATGTATATGTACATTGACTTTTGTCGAGTGGTTGCAAAGTCTCGTATCCTTTGTTGGATTTAACATTTAATATTCTTCATAAAAAAACACAGCTTTTCAACGTAGTATCTTCTCCATGTGTCATATCTCCACTTTGTCTCAGCTGGGGCCCCAGGGTTGTACTGGACAGCTCATCAGCCCAAATGACCGACGGCGATCTCACGGAGGGCTGTGATGATGAGCATTGCATGACGTATCTCTATATCCTAACGACCCAATCGCTGATAACAATATCGATGAACATAGATACTGGATTTTTTTCTTATCACCTAATCGACAGGAGCCTCATATATCAACCGCGTGACATTTTTACTGCTCAAAAATGTCTACAATGGTGACTAACAACGGGAGAGGTGACGATGTATTTACAGGAGCAGTATTCTTCGCACACTTACTCCTGTAGTAAGATTTATCTGTAGACAGATTTATGGGATGGGGAATTACATAAACCGTTTTTGTATTTTTGTCTAAAATTACGATGTCTTCATTTTGATAAAATCACAAATACAACCCAGATACATACATACATGCGTGTGTGTGTGTGTGTGTGTGTGTGTGTGTGTGTGTGTGTGTGTGTGTGTGTGTGTGTGTGTATGTGTGTCACTTTACACCAATCCACATAGTACATTTAATTACAAACACTAACGTTATATCATAATAGAGTTAATGGCGCATATAGAAATAAGTACAACCAAACATGAGAAATATTGCTGGACATTAGGACAGGTATAAAGACAACATACAATGTTCGTACAAACTTTAATTAATTCTCCGTGGAAAGTCACAGAAAGTGAAGACCGCGCACAATGAACCATTTCTCTTGATCCGTGAGCGTGAAGCATGTAATGAAGAAATAATCTTAGAACGAACGGATCCCCGACAATGCTCCACACCTTCCCTGCAGATTGATACCGTGAGTGTTGCGCGATGTCCATTCGTTCCGTGTCGTCCACACTCAAGACCTGCATTGTGCTGAAATATAGAGATGGTATTCCTATGTTTGTTTTCTTGTAATCCCATTATGTCAGAGAAGTGTTTGAAAAGCCGACATTCTCAATAGCAACTAATTAGTACGTTATTGAAAGTCAAGTGTGCGTGACTGCAGTCAGCCATGATCACATGAGTGACGCTCCGCTTGGACTCTATAGTCAGTGCTTCAACTACAACGACGGAGATGTCGATCGGTTACATAGACATCGACAACTTCGGCTTTTTATATCTGTTCAAAACGATCACATTGTACATATTTGCTGCTGATGGTATCTATAACAGTCATTTTTATGAATTGCTGACATTATAGAGGTAGCCAAGAAAATGTACCAATATGTGCAATCGCTTTCAAAGTAGAGTTATCTGCCCCTGACATGATAAATTACTGCTGTATATTTTCTCTCAAGTATCTCATAAAAAGTAACACTTTAATTTGTGGTGATTTGTTTTCACATTCATATTATAGATCGATAGCAACCTTTTTTCCATCTTGGCCATGTCGCAAGTACTAGAAACCCGTGAGGTAGAATTGGCCTGCAGCAACCCATGTCTGACATAAAATTCGTCTATGCCTGTCATAAGAGGCGACTAACGAGATCGGGTAGTCAGGCTTGCTGACTTGGATGTCATCGCTTCTCAATTGCGCAGATCGACGCTCATGTTCTTGATCATTGGACTGTCTGGTACAGACTCGATTATTTATACCTGGAATATGGGTGAGTGCGGCGTAAAACTAAACTCACTCATTCTGAGTTTTGACCACAATCCAATTTAATATAATGCAAATATGCTTTGACATCAACAAATCCGAGAAGTACAAACTTGCTTTTCTGGTACAACACCCGAAGGGCTTTGTAACATCATTTTTTTCCGAGTTCCCCCCCCCCCCCCCCCCCCCCCACCCCCCCTTTATTAAACTATCCCTTGTCCTTTATTAAAATATCTCTTGTAAATGAAATGTACATTCGACTGGTGTCGTACATTATGTAACGAAATAATGTGTTGACTTTGTGGTAACATGTATAAACACAAACACTGTGTTGTTTATACAGTGTCTCAGTTTATTGTTTCACTTGCACTCGGGGGAACACAATACGTGAGAGTACGCACCTCAGACTCTGGCTCTCAAGTAGAGAAATCATGACAAGGCTATTAAGAGATTAAGAAAGTGACCCAATACACTTAACACTGACACTTTTTAGTTTGTATAGCATATTAATTGTTTGTTTATTAACCGAATTAAAGAAAACAATAGAATCTCTAAAATACACTTGCTGAACAAATCATAAATCGTCTCAACACGGTGTTCATTTCAGTGAACCCCACTCAAAGAGACATGAAGTGCCGTATGTGTGTACATGTACTTATATATACTTCATAAAAGTGGTCTTATAACATACACAACACTTTGTGCATGTGTGTGTAAATACACATATTCAAGCCATTACATTGAAGCTTTTTATATATTAAGTGGTTCTATAGTACGTATATACAACACTTTGTGTCCTTGGAAATACCATATGTGCGGTGCGAATTATTTTCCCTCACTTTTACATGTACATGCAGTAATTAGCATATCAATGTTCGAACGATTCCGGTCTACTTTGTCATAAATGGTACCAGACACTAATTATTCCCTTCAGCATTGAAAACGTGATAAACTCAATTTCTAGAACTAATTATGGGGACTAGACAAGACTAATCACCCAAGCTTCCGAGTAATAAATTACTTAGTACATGTCTACTTGCTCTGTACACTCGTTTAGATAAACATGTGATGTACCTGGTTATGACAGGTGAAAGAAAAGGTGTGGTTGGGGCGTGTTGTTGAGTGAATGTCGGGTATGACGCTTTGTTATATAAATACAATAGGTGGTTGGGGACTAGCCCCTCCCGAGAAACTATTGCTATTTGAAAACACGTATTTTCTCAGGGCAAGATATGGTAGGGAAAAAATGGCATTGTACCAATTCAAATCAGCATACTCATCAATAGATAAGTGATGTTAAACGCAATTTAGGAGCAGAAATAAGTGAATTGTTTTATTGTCCATACAAATAGACACTACATGTTACTTATGTTCATTATGTATATACGTTTAAAATTGTTATTTCGATGAATATATTTGAACAGTACTATACTATTCTCGTACTATGATATAAAAACTGCATTTTACACCATGATTAAATTAATGCTGGGACGTTTTTCAGGAACTAGAAAATAGGGCCAGCTGCAGCAAAACAATGTTAAACTGCAACATGTTTTATGCTTACTTTGGCTAAATTTCTCATCACAACTTGAAATCGCCCAAGTCAATTCTTATTCAAATAATATTTTCCGGATAGAAATAGTGTAAAGATACTTTTCACAATTTTTCACATGTTAATCAGCTTGTCTCGAATGAGTGAGAAAAGAATAGATTGATTTTTACAACATTCCTAAATGATTTCGCGAATTAGTGCGCTTTGGCAATTTGCACGATTCTAGTTACGTAACACGGGAAATAGCAAGATAAAAGATCGTAAAGTCGCAGCTGTGCACTCGCCTCGTTTAGAAATTGTTTATCACGTGACTCGCCAAACGTGGTTTTATTGGCCGGTTCAAGCTACAGCGGGGAATTCAACGGGTAGACACACAACACGAATGACCTGACCTGACAAGACAAGAGAGTTTCAAAATTTTTCGCCTGTTTGAAGCTGCTATCTTACGTGGAGTCACTTTATTCAACTGCGCTACATCTCCTGGAGACTACCAACTCTTCTGAGGGTGGTATATTTATTCAAACGGGTCTCGTTTCATCATTTGGAGGCTCGTGAAACAAATCAAATATGTCTCTTCTACAACAACCCAGGACTAATTTTGGAGATGAAAATGCAGAAGGCCCGAGGAAGACAAAGGGACTTTCAGTTAAAACTTCAAACCAAGCTGCTCCAAAGCGAACAGCCCTCGGCACGATAACAAATCAAGTTAGAAAGCAACCGTCTCGTGCTGCCAAGGTAAGTTGTTTCACTTATGAACCGTCCGTGAAGCCATTGACCTCCACAGACAAAAGCCCACGTTTTCAAAGTGTGTGCACACTTCTCGCTATACTTGTGACTTACAAAATAATAATGTATGTGAATGGAATATTTTCGAATATTGTCGTGTAAACGATGTTTACCATGCACACATTCATTGACGACAAACACAACGCTACATAGCGTTAAAGTTCAAAATACCTCAGCCATGTTGGCACAGCTGTTCAAAAGATTTGCCCAGCCCACACTCTACAGTATATTTCAAGGTAACAAGTGGATAAGTGTTATGTGGGTCGTATTTTTCAGGGTAATTATTCCACGGGTCAAGATGAAAATGGCTTCGCTCGTCAGAAACCTTTCGCAGATGCTCCACAAGGATTTTCAATCTTTGTCGACGAAGAACCAAATCTACAAGCTCTTAAACCAGTATCTGTATGTCACACAACTGAATCAAACACATCTGGCATTAAGCTATCGGACGCAGTGACTTCATTACCTGATGTTTCATCAACGCTCTCGTCACTTCAAGACAATGCCATTCATGTTGACGAAATCGGTAAGTAGACCTAGACATCTAACGCCAAAGGGCTGAAACTGTCAGTTCGGTTTTGTCTATCCAACTATTTTTATAATTCTGCTGAAGTATCAATACCCCATAGTTCATTCTTGCCTGCAGTCTGTACATTTGAATTAAACCAGTCCATTATCCAGTATTTGAATAGCATTTGCTGAGAAGCGTTCAGCTAATACCAATACTGTAATGAAAATACCACTGTCAAAGCTCACATGTTTAGTATGTGATAATATTGATTACATTTATGACTGGAACACTTTTCAGATTCACCCATGGTATTGGACACAACACTTGATGAATCATCTGTATCCAAACCCTTGGACAGAGAAGCTGTGATACTCACTGTACCAGAATATGCAGAGGATATATACAACTACCTCAGGGAAGCTGAGGTGAGTATTTTAAACTGTCTGGTAATTGATAAAAGGATGCCACACTAGAACATATTTATACCCAAGGTTATATGGTTGGGGGCAACATGCAAACACATCAAATCAAAGGTTTAATGGTAGGAATTTCTCTTGTCTCTTCCCCACCCCCTCCCCACCAACAGATATATACTAGAACCATCAACAAAATCTAACAACTGCTAGAGGACTCGTAAATGTAACGAAAAGTCTCCAAAGTGTTACCTCTGTTAACCTGCGGAAGAATGAGGGGAACAGAATGAACTCTTTACCTTTTTTAATCAGACCAGTGAAGCTACACTGCAGAGTTTATATTTGCGATGTACCTTCATTTGGGTGAATACATGGCACTGATTTTAATGGGAAGATGAATAATGGCTATCTTTTACAATGGCTTGTTAACATTTTCTCAATATAGTAGTGTTAAAACCACTTAACTTGAATATTTCCATCCTACAGCTCAGAAACCGTCCCAAACCAGGCTACATGAAAAAGCAGCCTGACATCACCAACTCAATGCGCAGCATCCTTGTTGACTGGCTGGTAGAGGTGGCAGAAGAATATAAACTACACAGGGAGACACTCTTCCTTGCAGTCAACTACATTGACAGATTCCTCTCTCATATGTCAGTCAACAGAGGCAAACTGCAGCTTGTTGGTGCTGCTAGCATGTTCCTTGCTGGGTAAGTTTTGATTCTTGTAAAATAACACTGTTATCCACCTGCCTACAACTGGGTAAACTTACCAACACACCAATCCCTCAAATATGAAAATGTTGATGTTTGAACAAAGTGTTAGTCTGTTTTTCTTAAAACCAAAACATGTTGTGACTTAAGTGAGATGACGTCGTGATATTATCTTTCAGGAAATACGAGGAGATCTATCCACCAGATGTTGCTGAATTTGTCTACATTACTGATGATACGTACACGGCACAACAGGTAATTTGTCTGTTCTGTTACCGGAACGAGACCTTGTTGCACATTTTTCATGAGCCTACATTAACTGTTTTCCAGGAACAGTGTGATGGCCACTGTGACTGTGATTCCCTTGTGTATCGTGCGTATGAAAAATATCCTCGAATTCATCAGTGAAATCTTTCATAACTTTTATTAAGGAATCTGTGTTGCACAACTATCAAAGTGATACGCAAAGTGGAATGTATCCATGCCAGGTAGCATAACTGAGAAAGAACCAAAATTTCCCACAACCAGTGAGTGGGTCCTCTTGGTACTTCTCTTCCAAAAGAACAGATCTATCAAAATGAAATTCACTAGCCAGTGATAACTGCAAAATTATCCTTTAGTGCTCATGAGAAATGTTTTCTACCCTGTGACTAGACCACTGCGTAAGTTAGCACTCGTCTATTCAGTTTGATTACAATGTGATCCTTGATCATTGTTCTAGAACTCAGCATTGTTGAAGCACGGCTAATCACATTTGTATTCACTGACCAGTATTCCTGCAATGTAACATGGATTTATGCACACCCCAAATAGCCACTGGTCAAAACCTTCATTTAATCATGCTTACCAAACATCTTTTCCAGGTTCTACGGATGGAGCACCTTGTCCTGAAAGTCTTATCTTTTGATGTAGCTGTGCCGACAACAAATTGGTTCTGTGATCGATTTTTGAAAATCAGCAATGCAGATGCCAAAACTGAACACCTCACCATGGTAAGTTGCAAATTTCTGTCCTACACATGCCCAATATCCTTAAGTCCCCTCTCCCCAAAGGCAGTATCACTTCACTTCTCCATCACAAGTCTCTGGCAGTCAATTCAATGATGCAAGGGATGTCTATAGCTATTTTTGTACCCAAACCGTACCTTGGCTACATGCCAGAAACATGCAACACATTGTCACATCTTACAGTCCCTTCAATACAATAAATGTACACATTTCTTAACATATATTTTAGCCTACACATCAAACATTGTGAAAATGTTTTAGTTTCAGTCATACATAGCCTAAAAACATGGAACACGATTCTGAATTACGAAGCAATCTTTATTGAGAGCAGAGCAGACCAACCTCTTTGATATCTTGTCAGTGTCATAAACCTTGCCATCCCAATTGATCATACAAAACAATGTGAAACATTATAATGACCAGACTAAGTAACTTGGTATCCTGTTTAAGAATCTGAATGTTTAAAAATCACCGGGATTGGGATAGACCTTTGACGATGTGCCAGTCAAGATTAGCCATTTTCTGAATTTAGAATGGACCACTGCCTTTGAATCTCGTAAACTTCAAAATTTTAATGAACATTTTCTTATTTTCATGAGCAAAATGCCCCATTGCCCTTGTCATTCCCAATCCCTGCATTCAAGTGAAGTCAAATGCTGTGCAAATAGGCCTGTCTGTAAAATTGCAAAGTCATTGCTGCATCAGTGTTTTTGAACCCTCTTAATGCTTTCTATTGCCTACCATCACTGACAATTACTTTGAAAACTGCAGACTAAGTTATCTAGGCAAATTCATAATTTCAATTTTTACAGCAATCCTTTAATCTGGCATTTATTCATAAAATAGTAATTGTTTATGTCGGAACAGTCTGCTTTCTCCACGTATGTATTTGCCAAATTGTATACTGATAGTGGAACTTATTCACCATAACCTGAAGGGTAAGACAAAGTAGTTAATATCAGCTGGAGGTGCCCTTAGAGAATGTTTGCCTTTCTTTCAGTACTTGGCCGAACTGACGTTAGTTGAATGTGAGCCCTACCTTAAATACTGTCCCAGTCTACTAGCTGCAACAGCGTTGTGCTTAGCCAACTACACACTTGGCAAGGAGGCATGGGTATGTAAACTGAATTTGGAACTGATATGAGGACATTAACCTACACACCAGATTGAATTCTAATAATATAAATATATATCTCTGTTGTGCAGTGGGGCCAATCTCAACATACTTTACATGCTGGTCATGGAAAAAACCCACTATTTTCATACTGACATGGCCACTTTCTCTGATTCGTTGCTAATTTGGTTATTGCATGAGCAAGACTTAATGCTGTCATGTGACAAAACCTTAAGTGGCTCTGTATTCATCTCATTTCAGCCATCATCACTAGAAAGTCAAACAAGGTACAGCCTCACGCAGCTGGCAGAAACACTGAAACACCTATACAGAACTTTCTGCAATGCATCAAGTCATCCACAGCAAGCCATCAGGGAAAAGTACAGGGCACCAAAGTAAGTTTAAGTGTCTATCCTCAAAACTCAGATTTGCTTGTTTTAACATAAATGCCATTGTAATATCTTTGTCAAGTATATCTTTGATAGGATATTATGTAACAATTGTTACCCTTGGAATGTGTGCAAGTTCGCTTCTTAAAACATCAAGGTTTTACCCTAACTTTCCACTGTTAAAACGTGTTCTAATCACCAATAAACAGGCAATTTATGTAAATCAGAAAGTCTTAGTAGTTACCAAGCCTGCTAACAGCTTTGGCATTAGAATTTCACCTGGATTGATGCTAGACTTATCCTCTAATGCACCTGGAAACTGTCACTAACATTGGTTTCCCTTCTTCCAGGTACCACCAAGTTTCATTGCTCAGCCCACCAGAGACCCTCTCCCTTGTGCCATGAAAAGGCTGCCAGTATTAACCCCCACGAGCTTTCACAGGCCTTACAATACAAATATCATTGTACATTGTACACTATCATCTCCTCAGTATGTTCATAGACTCTCAAGAGCCAACCCAGTTGTTTATATCCTCTTATTTAACCTTTTAGTTCATCTGGAAATTCATTTTATCAACCATGTCATGCTTGTCCTGTGCAATAATGCATTTCATAATCTGGAATGAGAGAATGAGTGACTGAGTGAGCGCTTGATGAAATGTGTCCTGAATGCTTTTACAAATTTAAGTTTTATATGGCACTGTACATAAGGCATGCACATGTAACTTTTATTCATGAGAATTTGTTTGCATGAATGGAATCAGGTCAAACTACCCCAAATCAGGTCCTGGAAATTTTAACCCAAGATCTTAACCTAACTTTTATAGAAGATTTTTAATAACATGTTTTGTATGTGACATTGACTCTGAACAGTAGACATAATCACGACAAATTTCAAATTGACCTGGCTTGATGATATTCATTCAAACCATGCTCTTCCCCTTGACTTTAACTGAATAAAACATTCCTGAATTCTTTATATTTCGTTTTCATAACATACCTTCTTTTTCTGTCCATTTCCCTTTTCACAGACCAGCTGAGGTTACCTTACTTTTCGTCTGTCATCTGTTTCCCAACTTGTCCTACCTTTGTTCTATCAAATCTAGTGCTATTCTGACATCACCCAGTTATGGTGCATCATGTACAGTTAAGTTTCAGGAGTTAAGGAGGACCATGTACATTTTACTGTATTATTTTTAGGGCATCTTATCTGTAAGATGTTATGTATATCAACTGAATAAAGTGTACAAAGTATGATAAATAATTTGTTCATTCATAATTATTTCACCCACAGATTCAAACATGCATGTATCTTTTCTCTTTCTTGCTGCACATCTTCAATCTTTTCTGCACTTCAGATTACACTTGTTTCAGAAGTGAACAATAGATGCCAGGCAGTTCCTGTCTGAAGGAAACATGCAATGTGTGTAATTACAATATCAGGTCCTATTTTCAAATGATATTTTTGCTTAAAACTTATCAATGTGCAGTGGCAAAGTTTTGCACACTGATATACAAGGCATTTCAGCCATAACTGGCTTGCCTCTGAAGTACAAGTCCAGCTTTATAGTCCATTTAATGTAGGCAGAAGTTGCCAGAAAGTTCTAGTACACAATAGAAGTATTTGGATCCTGTTACACCAACTGTTATATCAGATATTACATGGTAAAATCGACTGACTTGATGACAAAGCACTTTTTCGACATGTTAGTGTGATTAAACTGTCCACAAAAATAATTTAGTGTTGGCATAAAATATTTTAAATATATCTACTCCATAACAGACAAGTTTGCCTTCAGAGATGTCTTATACATTTCATGCTTGCCTCATACCATTTCTTAAATATGAACTTATTGTCTACTTTTGAATTGTAATTGTACCATATATACTCAGAATAAATATCTAGAGCTATACACTCGATACAAGAACATTTCTCAAATGTAATACTAAGTTTTTGATCATACATAATATTTACTATACACTGCATCCATTTAATAAATGTTGGGTATGCCATTTGATTCTTAGAGTAAGGTGATCTATTTTGTAAATTCAAAAGACTTAACCCAATAAAGTTTCTGAGCATATATTGGTTGGAAGATACTCCAAATATCACAAACACAATTAGCTATAAGTCCAAATTCATATTTTATTACAGCTATTAAACTACAGTTTACTCTTACTATTTGTATACACATACTCTGAAGTTCACTTTAAGTAGTAAACTACTTTGTTGCTTTTTACGCAACGTTTCTATTCCCCTTGTGGAATTACCTGTTGCTACCATGAAATACAAATCCCAAACTCCAAACATACAAGAACTGACGTGTGCTGTCCCTTGTGCGCGTGAAAAGCAAAGTTTTATGTCCATAAGGATTGTCTCTGGGTGCAAGAGTTCTCTCTGCTGCGTTTGGTCAACAGCTCTCGTGTCCATAAATAAATGGGATCTGTTACACTGGGAAATGTACTACCATTGCAAATAAACCAGAAAATTACAAGAGAATTATCATTTCATTCTTCAAATTGGAAACACTTTCCCTGAAAGTTACTGATAGTAGCATTTGCTGGCGAAAAGATGATAGTTTTTGTATCAAAAGGGATTATGACGTATTTCTTCCCAAAGGTGTTCGAATTCTACACCTCCATAACCTCATTAAGTTATTAAATCATTTACAGTTTGATAATCAACACTGACACATTGCTAACTGAGGACTGCTGTTATGCAAAAAGTAAAATAGTTATTAAAGTCTTATGCTTCAAAATAAGTGGAGCTGAAGGATGTGTTGGCTTTGCAACTGCTTACACTACTTCCATGCACCTCTTTACACTGTGCCTTGGTGAACTCCATTCTTAACAACTTATGAGCAGTGCTAAGCACTGACTGCACCATGGCATATATTGTGTCCTTCTATACCATCATTTCAATGATTCTCCTTCACTGGTATCCCAGCTGGCTCAAAGATAGTCATTATCAGGAAAGATATCCTACAAATTTGGGATCACAAAACCTTCTGGATATCTCATGTAAATGTCCACAGCCAAAGTTAAAGGTCATTAGTTTTCACAAGACAGCTATATTTTGATGTCCAGGAACATCCAACTTGACAGAGCTATGAGTTTGTTAGTCCAAGACTAATGAATATTTCCAGAGATAAGGGTAATAAATACAAACTTGGTCCCCAAATACCCTAGCACACATATGACATGCATATTCATAGCATATGCTTCACTCCAACTAAAATGCCATGGGTAGCATGTTCAAGTGCCAAGAAGGGGCCAAGCACTTTGGGGTATCATTTCATGCCAGGATATGCACCATGTGTATAGTGTAGATTACTGAGGAGTATAGTGGAGATTACTGATGATGCCCAGAAGTGAGCCCGATCAGGTCGGTTGTTTAGATTTGGTGACAAAACTGTCTAGCACTGATATTCATGTTTTTATGTATTATTCTCAGATTGCAAGTAAATTGTTATCAAATTTCATTTTTGTGTATTTTAATACATGGACTTCAGAGCACAAAATATTACATGCAGTGTCTTTGAGAAGATATATTAAACAAGAAGACATGGTCATCAATATCCCCAACCAGTGTTCTGTTCTAATGTGGTTCCTGCTTTCTAACTCCACTATGACATACAGATACTGAAAACACATACCAAATTTCATTTTCTACTCTTTAACGTTTTATGAACAAATCTATCCCTAAAATCTCAGATGGGCAGATACAGCTCAAACCTCTATCCTCTTCCACCTTTGTGGTGGGGGATAAAAGGTGGGAACTGCTTCAGTAATACTCAAGGATATATGTATTGTTTATTTTGATACTTCACACGAACCACTGGCGTGAATAACATGTTGATAAGACTAATGGTGTTACCCCTTGATACATTCGGTGCCACAAGACATCACGTGTCTGCTTCGTGTTAGTGAATTAACAAAATAACACAAGCTGTTTTTTTTGTATGAAATGAATTTATACAAATGATAATGTACATTGAACTAGTGGGACATTATTTCTTTTTCTTCTTCTTGCCTTTCCTGTCTGCAGACTTTTCACTTGAGGCTTGTGCTGGCTTTGTGGGTCTGGCAAGACAAAGACAACTATCAGCATGGTCATGTGACAGAAATAGCATGAGAAAGTCATCCTCAAATATCAAGGACATTACATTCACATTCACAGTCAGACTTGCTGACTTGTTTGAAACATGTCGTCAGTTCCTAATTGCACAGGCCTAAGCTCATGCTGTTGATCACTGGACTGTAATTGCTTACAATCTGATATGTATCACACATCATGCGGGTACTTGTTTATTGTGTTTATTGTCATGATATCTTAATATGGTTCACATGGTCTACGACTCATGAAGATCCAGGTTAGAATTGGTCTTCAGTAACCCACGCTTGTCGCAAGAAGCAAATAATTGGATTGGTTAGCCAGGCTCACTGATTTAGTTGACACATGTCATCACTGTATCCCAATTTTGTAGATCAATGCTCATGCTGTTTATCACTGGATTATCTGGTCATGACTATTATTCACAGACCGCAGCCATATAGCTGGAATATTGGTGACAGTGGCAAAAACATAACTCACTCACTCAAGATACCCACCTTTGAGTCAGTAGGTCATCGTGACTCAGTGTCATAGTTGTCTCCTCTTCACTGCCACTGTCAAGGTCAATGACTGAAATGAAATAACCAAAGCATCACGAGCCCAACATCATAAATGATAATTTGAGAAAACATTATGTGCATTTCAACAATGTGACAGAAATTAGAAAAGCAGTGACTAGCCATCACTTGCAGGTTTGCCTGTTTGTTGTTTAATGTCACATTCAGCTATATGTAATATGTGAGTAATCGAGTCTGAGCGAGACAATCCAATGATTAACATCATGAGCATGGAAGTTTTTCAGTTGGGACACGATGGCGTGTCAACAAAATCAATGTGTCTGACCACCAGATCCCATAAGTTGCCTCTTATGACAAGCATGGGTTACTGGTATTCTGCAAATCACACACTCAGTCTTTTCAGCTGAGTTTACATGCAGGCTATCATTTTTACTATAGAGAGGTAACTTCTGCATAGACAATGTGAATAATAATTCATCTATAACAGAGTCAACATAGAACATTCTACACCTCCATCAAACACCTGAGGTCTTTATCAGGACCTTACCTTCATGTTGGTTATCTCCCTTGCCCTGTATACTTGAGGCAGCAGCAGCAGCAGCATCTGCCATAGCTTCTGTTGCAACATCTACATCTATTTCCCATGTACTCTGACCTCCCTCCCCAATAGCTGCTAGACCCTTGTCCTGTAACACAAAGTTCAAACATGACTAAGGGAAAACTTCATTCAGCCATTTTAAACTTACACTGTCCATGCATCGTTGCTCAATAGAAATGTTTTGCTACAATGGTTGGAAGCCTTGTTAAGGTATAGGAGTTACGATCATCTTAGTGCTAAGATCACTTTATGAACAGGGCCCAAATAGACAAATGGGCATAACCATTTCTTGAATGACATGAGATATAAAATTAGCAGTGCAAGCAACTAATGATTGTCATGGTTGGCTAAACACACAGGAATGTAAAAGTGATGAGAACATTATGCTTTAGGAGCTGATACATTGTGAGTTGACTCTTGGATGTAAACTTCAGAATTCTTGTGGCTGTTTGGTTCCCCTGCTTGTTCCATTATAACTTGTTTGATAAGAGTACCTACAAATCCATGGCAGTGAGATAAATACGTGCTATTAAGTGAGGCTGTACTTTTTGTGATGTGCATGACTTGGAGGTGGATTTTGAAGATATCCTGCCTCATAAGTGCTGTATGCTAGGCAGAAAAGTATGAAGAGTCAACATTTTTGAAAATATAATGGTGTGCATGAGAATATCTTCTCCAGATCATACTTATATCTTTGAATGAAAATAGAAAAAACAGAAAAAAAAGGAAGAAAAAATAATCTGGTCACTGAAGTCTGTTGCTGCTGAAATTGCCCTTCTGCTCAAAGAATAATATGAACATGACAGTGAGCCTATTTTGGGCCACCCTGACTTAACACAAACAAAAACACATTTGGAAAAGCGAGCAATATTTTTCACTTTACAAGGAGTGATTTAAAAGAATACTGAAAATGAAAATCGTGAAATTGATTATACCGTCCTTGTCATACATCATCACATTATTGACCACAGTGTACACTGAAAATGTTATACTCACCAGAATCTTTACTTCAATACTATCCTCAGGTCTGAAAAGTAACAAGACAGAAATAATGGTAAAAGACGCAATACATTGAATACATTCTTCAGCAAATCAAAACCCAAACTGTAGACTTAGACAATGAAGTGTACAATATAGTACACTTACGTCATACCAGTACTGTGGGTCTAAAGAAGTTGATAATATGGCAATAATGTGGAGTCACAGTAGGTGGGAAAGGTACAGTCTGAAGTAAAGGAAAAGGAGAGTGTTTGAAACTCCCCAGAAATCTGTATCACACCAAAGGGTTGACAAGATCTACCAGCCCAAATAAATACCGACCAGTTGTATCAAAAAGGCAAACACAGAGATGTTCAAATCTAATCAAGACTCTGATTGGCTCATTCAGACAACCATAATGCACAATAGTAATCAAGACTCTGATTGGCTCATTCAGACAACCATAATGCACAATAGTAAACTTACTCAGCATAGTTGTTGTTATAAGTTAGCATAGAAATGGGGATGAGATGAAAAAATTCTTGTCTTTGATACTTTTTATGGGAAAATTGTTTCAGACAGTAATGGATGAATACATTCTTACTGTTCTAGTATTAAACATCGGTTTTTCATGCATGACTCTTACTTAATGCCTTCACAGCTAACTTCTATTTGCAACTAACCTGACAATCTGTATGTCATCATCACTACTGTGAGATGCATCTGCCATCTTGTCTGCAGCATCTTCCTCCATCTCAACATCCTGGTGCTCGGTCTTGGTACCGGTTATTTTCTTTGGCTCCACTGATTCAGCAAAACCACACTTCTCACCTGATGCCCTGTCATTGAATCATCCTATTAGTACAGATGTTGAATACAAGTATGATATTCAATATTTCTGCATATTACAAGAATATTGCAAAATATTCAAGTCATTGTTCTTTCATTACATTAGTGAATAGTGAGTCACCCAGCATATGAACTACACAAGTTATCTCCCTTGCGACACATCTTGTCTGTGTCGCAAGTCGTCTTTTTGACAACTGAAATTGCAGAGGTTCGACTTAATATCATACTTCTGCATTCAGCGGCAGAGTTATGACATACTGATTTAAAATTGCTGAATAATGTTGTCTAACTCCAACCCACTGCAGGTTGCATGCATAGATTCTTAGATTTCAACTGACCTTGCCTTTCTGTCATTCTCCAGAGCTTTCAGTATGAGCTCAGATATTTCTGTTACTTTGACAACTGCTATATTTGAACATCTTAACACCTGCAGAAAAAAAACAACAAAAACACTGAGCCATTAAAGAGTGAAAGAGAGAGAAACAAAGAGAGAAAGAGAGTAAACACACGGCTCAACATTTTTACTATGTTTTACTATGTTCAAGCTGCATGATGGTGGGGTACATTTATGTGGGAATAGAACCCAGCTTGTATGTTACATGTATGAGTTATGGTTTCCCATTTTTAGCAATATTCCAGAAATATGACAGCAGGGGGTCCATAAATGGACTTCACAAATTGTACCAATGTAGGGAGTCGAACCCGGGTCTTTGACGTGATGAGTGGACAACCACTAGGCTACCCCACTGTTATATGAAGTGACTTGTGTTGAACACATCCTCACTGTGTGGTAACAGAGAGCCTGAAGTGATATAGGTCCTAATGTAATAAAATCCAAAGCATATCATGGTGTTGACAAACCGAGAGTCATAATTTACGATCTCCAACCAGGACTGTGGGTGCCTGATTGATTTGGCAAAAGGAAGCCACCCTGCAAATCCTTGCAAAAAAGAACCCCCAAAACAAGCACCTGTTCCTTGAGAAGTAGCATTTCTCCAGTGATCTGCAGCATACAGATCTCGCGGTGTTTGTTCATCCCAATCACCATTTTCCCATCCATCACCTTCTCTTCCACCAGGCTTGGGTCTACCAACAGGTGCTTGCTAGCAAAGCAGGGCAAAACATGTTACAATACTATTTCACAATCACATACAAATGCATTTGCCAGCCATTACCAACCAAAGAAACAATATCTATACAAAGACATAATTGTCCCCTATAAAATTCTATTGCCAGGGTGCAATGAACATACTCTGTATCCCCTTGTAACTGTGACTTCCCTATGTGCACAAGACCTATACTTGTACGCATGATCACCCTTTCTGTATATGACCTACCCTTGTACACTGGACCTGCCCTTATATACATGACCTACCACTGTATACATGACCTACTACTGTATACACAGGACCTAATTTTCTGTATATGACCAATCCTTGTCTACACAACCTACCACTGAAAACATGATCTATCATTGTATACCTGACCTACCCATGTACACATGACCCATCCTCCTGCATATTATCTACCCTTGTACACAGGACTTACCCTTGTATACATGACCTCCTTGTGTACACATGGTCTACCCTGAACACACAGCCTACCCTTGTACTCATGTCCTACCCATGTATACACCATTGTGCACATGTCCAACCCCTGTATACACCCTGTACACATATCTTCCCCTTGTATACACCCTTGTGCATAAGTTCTCCCCTTGTATACACCCTTGGGCTCATGTCCTCCCCTTGATACACCCTTGTACACATATCTTTCTCTTGAATACACCCTTGTGCACAGGTTCACCCCTTGTATACATCCTTGGGCTCATGCCCTCCCCTTGATACACCCTTGTACACATATCTTTCTCTTGAATACACCCTTGTGCACAGGTTCACCCCTTGTATACACCCTTGTGCACATGTCCTCCCCTTGTTTACACCCTTGTACTCATGTCCTACCCCTGTATACACCCTGTACACATATCTTCCCCTTGTATACACCCTTGTGCACATGTCCTCCCCTTGTTTACACCCTTGGGCTCATGTCCTCCCCTTGATACACCCTTGTACACATATCTTTCTCTTGAATACACCCTTGTGCACAGGTTCACCCCTTGTATACACCCTTGTGCACATGTCCTCCCCTTGTTTACACCCTTGTACTCATGTCCTACCCCTGTATACACCCTGTACACATATCTTTCTCTTGAATACACCCTTGTGCATAGGTTCACCCCTTGTATACACCCTTGTACATGTCCCCCCCCCTTGTACACATATCCCCCCCTTGTACACACCCTTGTACACATGTCCCCCCCTTGCATACATGTCCTCCGCTTGCATACACCCTTGTACTCATGTCCTCCCCTTGTATACACCTTTGTGCACATGTTCTGCCCTTGTATACACCCTTGTACAGAGGTGCTCCATTTGTATACACCCTTGTACACGTCCTCCCCTTGCATACAAGTCCTCCTCTTGTATACACCCTTGTACATGTCCTCCCCTTGTATACTTCCTTGCACACGTCCTCCCCTTGTATACATGTCCTGCTCTTGTATTCTTGTATACACCCTTGTACACGTCCTCCCTTGTATACACCCTTGTACACATGTCCTCCCTTGTATACACCATTATACATGTCCTGTGTAAAGATGACCTCCATTTGTTCACATGATGAGCCGTAATTCGTAACAGTTACCTACCCTTGTGTGAAGAAAGCAAATGTGCAGCATATGGGCATATGGTGTACGCTGAGAGGTACCGGGTCTCGCTCCTCTGGGCTGTGCTGAAACACACCGTAACAGCACGCTACTCTGACTGTAATACATGACGATGACATTATGTAGTCAGTGTTGATTCCCTCAGCATTAAAGTCAGTCCAGCATCATGTTGCTGTTCATACAAGCTGAAGCTGTGACTGTGTCAGGCAGCAGTATGTCTACCTTACCAGCGGCTGCTATAGCCCAAACTGGGAAAATTGATCTCCATCATTAGACTCAAGCCAGTGGGAGGAAGCTGACATCTGGTCAGGCCTCGTAAAGCCAAACCCTGGCTGTACTGTGACCTGTACTTTATAAATACAAGACCATACCTTCCATTTATTCTATTCTTCAAGCAGCAGTGAATATGGTTTTACACCATCTTTAGTACTAGTCCACCAATATCATAGTGGAAGACACCAGAAATGGGCTTCACACATTGTACTCATGTGTGGCATCGAACCCGGGTCTTCAGCTTGTTTGAACAAATGCCTTGAGCACTAGGTTACCCCATCGCCCCCCTTCAAGCAGAAATGTACAAGCACCTACCACAGTGACCTCCTCCCCAGAGACTGTCACATCTGGACGTCTGAAATGCACAAAATTGATAGAAATTATTAGTTATTCCACAGCATAAGTGAAGCAATGTCCTTGTATTGCTTCCATCAACGAAAAGATGCAACCCATTTGGCAACACCCACTAGTGGACTTCATCTCCTCATGCTGACTAAGAATGGGTGGGGTCGTATCACATGATACTGTTTTGAATCATATCATAGATTTTGTCAACGATTGTTTAATGTTGATGGCTGAATGTCTATATGAAGTCATTTATATGGGGGCTGAACCTCACAGTGCACCTGCATACTCTACCCGCATACAACATAATGGACATTATTACCATGGTTACCCCAAGTTGCCTGTGAAGTGCTAGAAGGTTAGCAGTCACCAGACTTATCCCACCAGCTACCCATTTACTGCTGAATGAACCAAGGCAATTTTGAATAAACTCACTTGATTGACGTGATTAACATGTGTCATATGTGCTTCAATGTGGGGCAGGACTGAAGTAAAAGATAGTCAAGGAGCTATCACCACTTTAAGGTGTCCAGATATGTTCACCGCCCATCAATATGTATTGCCATACTAGAATAACAGAAACATACATATTGCAAAACTAACTCAGGAATTTCTGAAGCGAGTCTCCAACTGACGACAGGCTGACCATAAAAAGTTCCACTTTCTCAAATCACTTTATACAGTGATATTTTGCAATTATTTGATAAACCTAAGCCAAACATGTATATTTATGTCTTGACCAATGATCAAGAATCAACAGATGAAGGTTTACAAAAGAAGGGGAACCTGAACTTCCATTTTGGATAGGAAGTATAAGCATTAACAATTTATGAATGGAGAAACATTTCTCTCATAGAATGTCAAGAAACTATCACCTGACCACGAGCATCTCCTGAAGCTTTTCATATTGCCTAACAAGCTTCAACTGAGCTGTTTCTGGGACTACTGACTCAGATGCTAAAACTTCAATTGCTAAACCTCATGTTGTTTCCTATATGCCCTGCACCCAAATTATTTTACGTTTGGACAAAAGGGCCATGACTGAGAAGTACCAAATACAGTTGGTTTAATCTAACCCTACCTGAAGTGAGTGATGGCAGCAATGGCCGCCACACTGGCAGCATCCAACAGGTTCCCTTCATAGTTGAGTGCATGGATGTCCACACGGATAGCCCATACCTGCAACATTAACAAAATGTGAGGAACATACTTGTCCACTCAGAAAAAAAGTAAGGACAGCCCACACCTGCAACATCAACAAGATGTGAGCAACAGACTTGTCCATTCAGAACAAAGTGGGGACAGACCACACCTGCAACATCAACAAGATGTGAGCAACAGACTTGTCCATTCAGGACAAAGTGGGGACAGACCACACCTGCAACATCAACAAGATGTGAGCAACAGACTTGTCCATTCAGGACAAAGTGGGGACAGACCACACCTGCAACATCAACAAGATGGGAGCAACAGAATCATCCCTTCAGGACACCTGCAACATCAACACTTTGTGGGCAACAGACTTGACCCCTTGGGACCAAATAGGAATACCCCACACCTGCATCAGCAACAAGAAATGAGCAAGAAACATGTTCCCTTGGAGACACTATACCTTCTCCCCAGCCACAATACACAGTGACTCAGTGTCGACACAACGGGACTCCTTCAGGCATCGTTCAAGAAGACGAGTCAGCTCCACACCAAACTCAGATGGCCTGGTACAGAAAAGGGATTTATATGGTTCTTCATGACATTATATTTAAAGAAATACAGCAGGACAGTTTAACCAAAGTTTTACAAAGTAATCTCTATCACAATTTATCATAGGATACTTTGCTAATTTATAAACTTTCAAGAATTTTGACACTTATGCACTATATACATACTGGTTGCTTGAAAACTTCAAATGACATGACACATAAAGGGTTCATTATAACCTGAGTGTATGAGACTTGAGCAAACAATTTCATTCCTGAGATTTGCTTTATATCATACCTCCCTATTTCAAAACTTGGTGAAGCCATGGGAGATAACTCCACATTGACAAACAGAACTCCATCTGTTGGTCGTGTAGGTTTTGGTTCTGTAATTTCACATGACACTTGAGCTAAAACCCTGAAAAAGAAATATGAAATACTTTCTTTTATCTGTATCTGACTCCTGATACAAATAAAATTCCATCTAATAACCATTAATGTGGTTTCTTTCATAATACATTATTATTTAATAATACTGTTGATGGTGAATATAACCATGGATTTGAAAGGTGGATCATGTTCGTTCATCAGTACGTATTAACAAGTCATACAAACTTAGTAACCATGGTAAGTGTTGTACTCTTACTAGTCTCCACAGAAACATAATCAATTAGAACATGACAACCAATGATCCATGTAAAGGGTATCAGGTACATTCCCTAGAGTTTCCGCTGTGTCAATGACTAATGAGACAGAGTTGTCAATAAGCCGCACTTATGAGTCATGTTTAATTAGCTCCTCATAAATATACAGATAAATAACTACAACCTTTAACCCAAATCAACAAAAAGTTCCTTGATGAGCAAAAACAAACAGAAACTCAAATTATTCAAAAATCATTATGAATGGAATAGACAGTAAATTTGTACATAGTAAAATACTTGAAATAAAGAATGGAAATGGATTGGTCAACCTCACTAGTAAATGAACAATTTTTTTGATTTTATAATAATCATATCTCTCTGAAGTAAATGAATACAAAGCCCACCAATATGTCTGTTACTGGTAACAATCATTGCCAATAATGGGTTCTGGAAAGGTAAAACACCCCAAAACAACAAAATTCATACTTTATTAGAAATAGCAAGTGAGTGAGTTTAGTTTTATACCGCATTCAGCAATGTTCCAGCTATTTAGCAACAGTCTGTAAATAATCAAGTCTGCACCAGACAACCCAGTGATCAACAACATGAGCACTGATCTGTGCAAATGTGAACCAATGACATGTCAACCAAACCTGACCACCTGATACCATCAGTTGCCTCTTACGACAAACATAGCAAGTCTTTTGTTGCAAGCATGGGTTGCTGAAGACTTATTCTACCCCAGATGTTCATGGGTCAATCAAATGTAAATGTGATAGATTTAGAGATGACAGGTAACATATCATAGGAAGTTCCCTCCTAAGATATACCTTGTGTCTCCTAACTGAACTTGACAGCAGCCTCGATCCACTCCAAATGATATCTTTAGTTTCCTGTAATCGTATGCTTGTCTTCCATCAAATCTCTGCAAAGCAATGAAGGAACAAAGGGCAATAAAGATGCTGATTTTCATCTAGCTACATCAGTAATTCTGTAAGATATATCATATGTGAGCTTGGTAAAGTTAGCCATTGATAAACTTCATACATGTTGATAGCTGTTCACTAAATATTGACTGAATCTTATTAGATACAGGACATGTAGCTTTGAGCAAAAATGTCTGACAGAAATGAATATATTTCACATCATTGTTGTGTGGTACACTGTTTTACCATGAATTACTAACAGAAAAATGTCCTGAACATAATTTAGAAGCAGATCAGGAATTAAGTCCTAAATTTGCACATTGTGTCAGAAAATGAAAAATATTTTTTCTATCAAACAAATTAATTCACAGTATTATCCACAACACATTTTTCATATCAAAAATCATTAATAATCTTTCCTATTGACTACACTTCCTAATATTGATCATTTTAGTCAGACATACAGTTTGGTGAAAACATTCCTGTTAACGGTATTCCAGTCATATCAGGAGAAATATTCTGATATCTGAGTAAACCTTTGGCTGATTTAGGTGTGAGAAGTTTACTCACTTGGCACTCATATTTGAGGTTTCTGGCACATTTTGACATCTTGAAAGTAAGTCTCTCTCTCTCTCTCTCTCACACACACACACACACACAAAAAAAAAAAAAAAAAAAAAAAAAAGTAGATAAGTAGAGTTATCATTCCCAGTAAGTTGTCCTTTAAACATTAACATCAAATACCATGCTGATTTATTCTTTCATAATTACATCATCATGATTATGTCATAACAATCAATGCAAATGCAAACTAGTCAGGACACGTTACTTTCTTATCATCACTTGCCCTGTGGCAAGTGGGTTTTAAAACATTTTTGGGGCCCTGATTTGCATTGGAAGTAGAACTGGATATTGTTCTGAGTGCTACTACATATCCAGCCATGAAGATCCAGTACATGGGACACTGCAAAGACATGAGGTATGGCTGACACAATCACAAGGATAACATGACTGTCTGCATATTCATATGACTTATAAACATAAGTCTACGCCTTATGATATCAATTCATTGCATTGATGAAAAATGTTCCAGTCTTGGCGAAATGAAGTCAACTTAATGCAATGGGTGTGACATTTCAGTGTACGTACCAACACCGGTTCCATTATCAAGCAAGTGATACGAAACGTTGTAACAAGGGGACTATAGGCATAGCGCATACAACTGACAAGGTTAATGTACATTGGATTGCTAATTAATGATTTGATCAGTGTACGTGTAGTACAAAGTAAAGGTGATTAAAGAAATATGGAGAATGGGTTTGTACAACAGAACAGTTGATGTACACTGAGATCGTAATTAGGAAGTTGAAGAGAGTAGATTGATGTACCCTCTAACTGGTTGTGATTGCAATACGAAAATGGAATCAAGGAAGTCAATTGGACAAGCAAAGTTTGGGTGGATTACTGGTGATCTTTATTTAGATGGTGATTGGTCAAGTATAAACTTTATTAACTGTGTTACAGACAGATTGTAAAATCAGTCATTTCGTAGAATGACAAAAAAATTCAGTCATTTCTCTTAATAACTTAATCTACAGAAGTGGATCACACTTTCAACATAACTTTTTGTCACAAACAGTTAAAACTATTGTGGTAACGACTGTAGTACTGAAGTATATTAAATTTGTTGACAAAATGGCTGACCCTCTTAGTCATTTCACAAAACTACTGAAATTGTTAGTCATTTCACAAAATGACTGATTTCACTATCTGACTTAAACATATCTAATCACTAGGCAGATATATATATATATATATGTATATTCTCCTTGTTACAACTTGGTTATAGGATGGGAAAGCCTCATTTCCAAAACAGATAGCCCAAATTCATGTGGTTTTCACGGCAATAGTTATGGTTGCATGAACACGGAATGTGGCTCTCCCTGCTATTCTGACATAACAAGCATAGTGATTCAAACAAGTTTCCATATTTAACAAAGCATGACAATATCTGCAAAACACAAATGTTCAATGTTGATGTCAGTAGTGAAAATAAGGATGTTGTCACTAACACGGTGCAGGAACTGGTCGCCACCTTCTGTCTGGGAATACTTCTCCATCTGGATCTGGGGTCTGCTGGCAGGAATGCGGGGCAAGGTCTTGCGTCTCTGTCGGTACAGAATGGTGGTTAGGGACTTCAGAGCTGGTATCTGCTTCAGAAAGTCGTCTGAGATGGAGTCATGATGCTGGGGTAATCTTGAGATCTCCTCGCTGTAGATGGTGGGTATGGGAGTTGTTTCAGTCCTTGTTCTCTCCATCAGTCTTGCTTTGAAGGCATCAACTTCAAACTCAAAAGGCAGGGCATCGTGACAGTGACCCATGATCTCAATAGTGTGAAGCATCTCACCCAGAGTTGTGATTCGTGCTGTGCACTCAGCAACAACACAAGACCAGTATTTTCTTTCACTGCGACTGCTCTTGCACCGAAACTTGTATCCATTATAGTACAAATGCCTGCCTCCTCTCACACTCTCAATAAACTTTACTGGAACTTGCGAATATGCCATGGTTCTCACATGGAGTGAACTAGAGGTCACTTACATATGTCATGGACCATCGAGATTGACTCAGTGTCAGTTAAGTGTAAATTACACCTGCCTTTTATATGCAAATCCACCATGATTGTGGCACACTTTGAGTAAGAAAGAAATCAGGTTGACTAATCTGGACTAGAGTTTACTGATTTCTTATGTGAACACAAAATTTTAAATAGGGAGGGTCTTTCATCAGTGTTACTTTCCCAGCTGTAGTCGTTCTTGAAATGTGGCTTTCCCGACCTGACCCCTACAACTCTTTGAATCACTTGCTTGATAAGCGGTGTTAGTACATACACCGGCCCCTATACACCGAAACGTCGCACTCAATGCAATAAAGAAGTTAACTATCCACAGAACCGTCATCTATACATCTTCAAAAATGCCTCTCAAAGAAGTTACTATTAAACAACCTTGTGCTCGGTGATTGCTTTCAAAATGAATTCTCTTTCGCAGTTGGACAGTGGTGTTTCCCGCATTGTAATCCTCTGGTTGTAATATGCACTGTTTTAGTTTCAAAGCATGTGATTTTAGGATGCAAACAGAAATCACAATAATTGCCATGTGCACTCCCGCAACTTCCTGTTTTGACTGAAGTCAACGCCCTCTGTTGATGATACTAGGGGAGATAACTGTTTACTTCCTCATGTTCTGTTTCTGTCATCTTGTAAATGTGATTCATGCCGTTCTCGTGATTATGTGAAACATGGTTTGATATTTCAAAAACAAAACTA
Source organism: Haliotis asinina (assembly GCF_037392515.1). Lineage (NCBI taxonomy): Eukaryota > Metazoa > Mollusca > Gastropoda > Lepetellida > Haliotidae > Haliotis > Haliotis asinina. Next base: position 49,248,163 of record NC_090281.1, read on the forward strand.
GACTTAGACATCAAGGGGAATTACTTTCCGTTTGGAAATGGCGGATGCACAAGATATGACCGATTTTGGCCGCCCCAGTCGAGGTAAGCAGCCTGTTTAACATGGCCTCAGTGGCAAGTGCTCTGACCACAGACGTATTATTCATGCACACTCTTTGCAAACCTCAGGAGTTGAGAATATTTAGTATAACATAAAAAGGATATAAATATATAATTTGTGTTGAAGCGTATAATGTCTTGATGTCCAGTAATGTGTATATATATTCCTAAATGCGTCACTAGAAGAGATAGATCTTGAAAAGTTAATTATGAGAAAACAACAATTAGAAAAAAATTACTATGAAAGGTTTCCATCAAGATTGTAATTACTGTGATGAGGTCATTTAATTATATTACTCAGTTGTCTCCCCACATTCTTTTATCACCTTAACAGCATCAACAACCTATAGAATGAAATTTGTATAGAGTTACGCAATGATCATTAGGCCTTTATGTCATGAATGACTTCATAATTATGTCAATACAGCAGTGTACTGCTGTGGTATATTGGGTTTGACATTTAATTTCTTTAATGATGTTATGTACACATTGAATAGAAGTTTCACTGCAAAACCCCATTTTATATATATTTACTCCCACTTAATTACCTGAAAACTGATTGTTGGTAATCTGTGTTGAACCATATGTACATAGTTGACAGAATTCTTATACTGTTATGTTAATCTGACCAGTCATTAGACAGTAATGTCTGTTGCCGTAGGCTAGGAGCAACTGAATTACAGATTCTCATTGACTACATTCTTGTAAATACTTCATAATGGAATTCCTCTATGCCGACAAAACTGAAAATCAATAACTAGTATGAGACATTTCAGTTAAAAAATATTAGATCAAAGGTTGTTATTTCTGCATTCTGTATTTTTGGCAAGAATCTTTCATTCATTTAAAACATTCAACTATGCTGGCTGATTTCAAGGTCTGTCAGGCTTTCTGCGATGGCTGATCATTTATTCTTGTACCTAAAGGCATGGTTTGCAGGTTGTGTGACCAGTGTGTCGGGCATAGATTTGATTAGCTATAGACTGCCAATATACCAAATTAGGTGGGGTAGACTAGTTGTTAAAGCATTCAATTTTTCGTTTCCCCACACAAATATAGTGTGTGAAGCCTATTTCTGGCATCCCCTGCCATGATATTGCTGGAAAATTGCTAAAAAGCCTCTTAAAACTGAACATCATTAAACTGAACTCACATGATGTTCTGAACTGGAACAATACAGAAAATGGTATTTAAATCTTCACTTGGTACCATTCCAGGACTTATCCATTGTCCCTTCTTGCACACAATTTGTACAATGAATTGTTCCATTTTGGCAGAGCAGTAATCCCCATTACTCAGCTTGTGGATATGGATGGCTCGGTGAACTTAAAATGCACCAATGTCCACTCTAGTTGATACTCATGGAGCTACATCCGTCATTACACTAATTAATAGCCCAGTGTGCAACCCATTGTAATTTTCTGCTCCCTGGGGAGTGTCATAGATGGCTGTTTGTGACATGTGACTTGAGGGCTGATGGTTGACCAGAATGCCTCAGAGACCCCTGCTATGTCTTTAAGAGTATGTAATTTTGATGGAAACAAACAACTCCATAGCAAATTAAACAGTCTGAAGCCTCTCTTCCAGAATATATGTAAGGAGTCTAGAAGGATTTGGTAATGGTTGCCACAGCACTTTTGAAATTATGTATGGTTCTGGTCTCATTTGGATGTTGTTGCCGTTTTTGTGGACATTTTTTTTTTCAAATATATAATATATTTTGGGGACCAAACACAGCCTCTCCCAACACATGTGATTCAAGACCAGAAGTCGAGGAGTTCTGGACTAGTCGTAAAGGCTTTGTTAATACAGTAGGGGCAGGACACAGTCACTGAATCACCATATTTTGCTCGACAACATAGACATTCCTGCAATACTAATGCCATAGAGGAAGCAAGTCTAGATATTCTCATAGTATTAATCTCCTATCTCACTGGGGCTTCTTTTCAGTTTAAATGGGATTATATATTTCTGTCAAAATTATATACATTCACAGACTAAATGTTAGGCAAGAGTTGATCTGAATCTAAAATAATATGGTTCAGATAATGGGGATTATTTTAATGAGCAAAAACCTCAGCCTGTCAAAGTAAAATGTCTGGTGCATGTGTCACCAACCTGGTGCTGAAAGGATAGGACAATAGACTACAGAGTTTGATGTTTTTTATTGTTCTTTTTATTTTTTTTTCCTTGCTTAAACACATAGGTTATTGTGACATACCTATGAGAAACGAATGTTGAAAATAAACAAAAAAATCCAACAATGCTGTGATACAGATAAAACACACCTTATTACAACACCAGTGTCATTTGATAACTATTGCCATTTTGTTTATACTAGACAAGAAACCCAGTAAAATATTTTACCTTTTTTATAACCCCTATAAGAATGACATTTAATTTTTGTGACTGTGAAAAATGTTGAAATCAAGGAAACCTTACATGGACAAGCTGATGTACCTGTGGTGCATTGTTATTCACTAAAGACATTCTCATTTAACTGGCAACATTCTGGGGCACGCTAACATGCCATTTCTAGAGAAAGGTCAGAGTTGAAGACATCAGTCGATCCAGCCAACAGCAACAAGATGAGGGACTGGTCAGTGTGACTATTCTTCATGCCAGACATGCTTCCTGCAATGGTGCCAGACATGCTTCCTGCAATGGAAGATGAATGGATGGAAATGCTAGTTGTATGATCCGCAGGGAGTTGAGATTGGCAATATTATGTGCCATTGAGATTGACATCCAGTGATTGAGGGAAAGATGAAATGCTTTGATCAACTAAGCTGGATATACAAATATTTGTATGTATGTAGGACCAACATTTGGCATCAGGAGTACACTAAGCTGGATATACAAATATTTGTATATATGTAGGACCAACATTTGGCATCAGAAGTACACTAAGCTGGATATACAAATATTTGTATGAATGTAGGACCAACATTTGGCATCAGAAGTACACTAAGCTGGATATACAAATATTTGTATGTATGTATGACCAACATTTGGCATCAGAAGTACACTTAGCTTGTTTAAGATTATTTAACTACAAAATATATAATCAAATTCAGATGGAACTAGACCCAAACTTAATTACCAGTAGTTTAACTTTACATGGGTCAATCTTGATCAGTCTTGCAGAACTAAATTTGGATTCATTTGTTTCAGTTACTCTCAAGGTCTAGAAGACGGATTCAGATTGTTTGATAAATATTGTCAGATACAATAAATTGATGATGCTGAAATTATAGGGTAAGAACAATGCTTCTGTGTAGAAGTTGGCCAGTACAATATAGGCAAAGTAATTAGATCGGGCCTTTTTATTTGATGAGGGTGACATTTTGATACAGATTCTTGTATGTTGTCAAGCAGGAAGTTATTTCTTCCTTGACAACGGTGCAGGAATGTGTATTGAAATCAAAAGTGGAAGATGTTATCTATAAAGTTTATCTTAATCATGGATAGTACCTCGATATCTTAGTTATTTCACCATTTCATTTCCTGATAAATGTCACCATGGCAAGGCTAGATGAACATTTCAAACTACATTATGTGGAAAGTATTTGTAAAACAAAAATTATCATGCTTATCCATATTTGTTTTCTGTGTCCATGGAATCCTTGTCCAATTACAGTGGTAATACCGCTTTGGTAACACCATTGTTTACTGTGTTGAATTTGCACATTATTATACACATATTATTATTATCATTGTTTGCTTTTTGGTTCCACTTGCACAAAGTGGCCTTAATGCCGCAACTGAAGTAAGTACCATAGTTTAATGTCAGCCGTCTGCAGTCACAGCATTACAATCTCCATCGTGAAAGTTATGGCTGGAGTGTTTCTAAGTGCAATGTAAGGCTTAACTCCCTCACTCACCCTTTGTGAAAGTGGGCCCTGGACACAGCTTACATCTGTCAAGGGTGAAAAAACTTCATCAGTGTCGGAAGTTTTCTGGTCTAAGCCTGATAAGGTAGGGCATAATTTGTAAGGTGTTTTTGTGTCATATCTGATGGCAGATATGGGATGTATCTGGAAGCTCTCTCAGGTTATTACAACCCGATTCTGCAGCAAATGTTAGTAACATTCTCCAAATGGAATTATGTATTCAAATTATACATTTACCATTTCATGCCATTATGCTTAAACAGTTAAAATATATGATATATGATATAAAACTTTTATTCAATATAAAACAAATATGTTGAACACTTAAATACTGGAAGTATGGCTTTAAGATATCATGATAATATAATGCAACATCTAAATTCAGGAAAATTATAATATAGTATTTATTTTCCCCCTTATGTATACTAGCCAACATGGTCAAAGTTGAGAGTCCCAGAAACATGCAGCTGATGTTTAGACTTAGAGACAGTAAACAACTGTGTACAATATTTGATATCACCATATTTCAGGAAGCAGGACTTATACATATCAGTCATGTGACACTAGATCGCATGGATCCAAGTAATATCAGCTTTTGACACTGAAACTGGTTATGTACACAACCCAAAATTTGTTTTGAGTAACAGTGTTACACGTAATCCCATCATATATGGGCATGTTTTATGAGTTTCCATGACAACCAGATACAAGTGTATGTTTTAAGAGTTGTGACAAGTCCGGTAAGCCTGTCACTAGAATGATGCTTATAGATGCATGTAAATCAAATTTCTGTAACTGCAGGATATTGTGAGAAATGACATTGCATTAACTGTCTCTGGTCAGAAACAAAATCATTGCTGTAAATATTCAGTTTTGATACAATGAAATAAAACAGCTTGTGGATGCAATGCATTGTCCTGTATGAGGCCAGTTTCACAAGACAAGTCTGTTTATGTGTTAGGGCAACAATGGAGCTGTGATTGCTATGTGAAAGAGATGCAGGGAATATTCAGGCACAGTTGACAGTATTGATTAAGAGACAGATATATCAACTGCCATTGTATCTTGTATCCACAGCTCATAGACACTGTACAGATATACTGTTGTGAATTCAGTGCCATCAGCTGATATACTGTTAAGTACTGCTGGATCCTCACTGGTACCAGTGGCAGTGGGGTAGAATAATGGTCAAAGCTTTTGCTGGAATATTGCTAAAAGTGGCATAAAACTAAACTCACTCACTCATTGGTTCCATGCCAAAACAGGTGCTTGTATACAATGGTTCTCACCACAGTGAATAAGTGAAATCCATATTGCATTGAGGCAACTATAGCAATATTTTTAGCACCTTGTCATTGTGTTTGCTGTTTTATGTGTTGGGGTCTGTAAGTCAGCTCATCTCACTTTAAATGTGGCTTTTAGCAACAGTCCACCAATATCACAGATGGGACACCAGAAATGGGCTTCATACATTGTACCCATGTGGGGAACCTAACCTTGGTCTTCAGATGTCATGAGTGGATGCTTTAACCACAATGACTACCCCATCTCCCTAGGGTCCTGATTACAGCTGACATCAGCATGATTACTGTTCAAACTCGAGTTTGTGTTATGACGAGTTCTGAAGGCTGGTGGAATTTCAGATTTTAAGCAAATGTTTTTATTCATTATACGGGTTAGTAAAGATTACAAGTCAATATATAAATGTATTAACGCTGATCTGGAATGTCTGCAACAAGTGCTGCTGACATTGTTTATGTCGTGAATTGTCCAACCTTCCCTACAATGTATGTCATAAGCACAGGTCATATTGACAATTCATAGACACATCACATACAGAGGGTATATGGTTCATGAGTATATTTTCCTAATTCATCAAATTGCTTTATAAACTGCTGTGTCCCCATTTTACAGATATTTTGAAAGTGAGTTTGTGAAGCCACATGTTTATTTATAAATCCAGTTGTGCCATGACATCCTTTGTTCCTGGCAGTATTAATCTTTAAAAAGATTCCTGGTGTTTGTAGTATGTAGTTAGTGTGTGTTATTAATTGTTTGAAAATAATTTAATCATTTGATCAATGTTTTAGCTCTGTACTTTACACAAGAATTCCTTCATGGGTAATAAACCATTGTTATTGTCTTTACACTGAACTTGTGAGAAATTGTATCAGTAATTGTCCAAAATAAGAGATTTATCAGACAACATGAGAACAATGTCAGTTAACCATTTTATTTGTAGCATTCTTTCATGCTCTAGTCAATTTTAGTGTGCATTCAAGTGCTTTGGACACAAACTCTGTCATGTGTCCCCATTATGTAAGATGAAACTCCAAAACATATCTTTTTCTTTTCAAACATGAGTGTTGTATACAAATTATTTTCTAAAAATATTCCTGTTTTCTGTAGGTGTCGACATGTGTCAGCTTCTTTTGAACATAAAGTGCTGTCATGCCCAATGAATAAATGAATTAGTTGTAGCCTTAAGGAATAGAAGCTATATGTAGAAGACAATGATTGTATGGAGAAACCATGCACAGGGGCACAGTGGTTATAAACTGTAGAACTAAAAAATGCAATGGGATATTCTTCCATTGTACTATTTGTGTCACTGGCTTTAATACTACTTGATTGTCAATGAACCAAGTGTGATAATATGTGAATCATTTCACTTGCAGCAAATTAATTTCTTAGCCTTAGTATCATGGTGTTAGGTGAATGATATAATGATAAAGGTGTAATGTAATAAAATGCCTGTGTTCTGACAGTTGAACTCTATTAGAATATTTACCTGAGGTAGTTGAAGGCCCTGTGGATGAGTGAATTTTCAAACCAGCGCTGCTAAAGGAACTGTTTCATGTGTTTGAACTACTTTGTAACAATAATATGAAAATATGATATGAACATGAAATATGTTGATAGTTACGTAAAAAAAATATCTATATTTTCATTGGAAGAAAAAGGGACACATGTCCTTTACAACATGGTATTGACCTGAGACCCACCCAGCTGCCCAAGAATCGATAATGGTATCAGGGATCACTCTGGAGCAGATGGTCAGTAGGGGGAAATGTGTTCCTTAATCCAATGGTAGTTATCTAAAAAGAATTATGGGATATTTCTGTATTATTGCATAGTGTAACTATGAATACACTTTGAAGGCAAGTGGGGTAGGCAGGTCTGTCCAATAAAACCAGAGACCATATAACAGACTATAATGTATGATATATATATGATAGACTCAGGGTTCTCCTTGACGCAGAAAACCTCTGTATACATGCTGTGTGAAGTGAAAATACGCATAAAAAACAAACACTGTGTCACTTCCGATGTAATGAAATAACAAATCTAAACCACACAATTCTATGCTATAGGTAATAAATGTAAAGTAGTTGATTTCTGATTTCAAATTGATTAGAAAGTACACACAATAATTCTTTAGAATCCAGACTTGGATTTATATACCTGAAAAAAGACATTATTAGTGGAAAATCGATTATCTTTGTAAATTGCTTGACCCCCAAATTTAGATGTTGACCCCCAGCCCCCCAAAATTTGGAGAGTCAACCTGACTCTGAATTATGAATGTGTTGGGGGAACTCTGAGACTGATATAACATGGTCAGTATTTAAGTTTAAGGCTCACACTCCTTAATAGTTTCTGTAGATGAAACAGGGCTTCAGTCTTGTTTAAACATTTCAATAGGTTGTCAGAAATGTTAACAAAACTATCAGGCAAATGTTATATTTTTAATTATACTTTCTTAGTAAAGTACAGATTCTAGTACGTATGTTGACTTGAGTCCCATCCAGGATTTGAACCCATACCCTCAGGGTGACACAACTAATTTCCAGCACACAAGGTCAGCTGCCTGACCCACTCAGCCACTGCTGTACTTACTGAGAAAGTGTGATCCCAAATATAAGTGTTACATCTGACCACTTTTTAAATGGCATTGTGTATTCAAAACTATCTGGGTTTTTTACACAATTGTATCCATTGTAGTCAGCTTTTATTTTAGTCAGCAAAGGTGCTTTTTTTCCTGAACAGAGTGACACTGGGCAAATAAAAAGCCTGTCTTGAAATATTCAATTCTCGTTTGCCCCTTTGTCAGCACAGACACTGTGATGATGGGTTTCACCATAGCAGTAAACATTTGACACCAGTGTCACTGTGACCTTTACTTGCACAAGGAGCTGGTGTTATTTTTTTTTAAAATATGTTTATGTATCTTAAGCATTTACACGGTTTTGCATAACAATATTTTCAAGAAAATAGAGCATGGCAGTTTGACGAAGCCTTATTGAAGTGGTCGGTGATGGCAGTTAGTTATTTCTAAAGTTGAAAACAAGAAACTGGCATGACCTTATATATCTTAAACACTGTTAAATCCATCTCACTCAAAATATTTTTTTTGAATATGAAGTTAATTAAGATTTAACGTTATTAGTAGAGGAAAAATCGATTTCTCAGTGTCTAATTCATCATCCGATATATATGTTATAATAACAATGCAACATATCTGCTACTGTATTTTTCATCATTTATAAAAAATATTAATCATAATCCTTGTAAGTTTTTAATGTTTGCTCAGTACAGTTAATTGGGTATACAATGTTCTCTCTTCAAGGTTAGTAACTATGAATAATGAACAAATGCGTGTGAAGTACCTGAATCTATATTGACGTGTGTCTATCACAGCGGAGTAATGGATGGTGAATGCTGTTGCTATACAGACATTTCATCAAGCTAGATGCACATAGCGTAATTGACATTTTCACATTACAGCTTAATCAGTGTGATATATTGGCTAATTAAATTCTCTGTGAGGTTGGCACGGCTTCAGCGCCTATACAATATCAGCTTGGCTTATGTGCCAACTTTAGGATTTTGTCAGAACCACATCGTGTTCATGAAGTTATATCTTAGACGTGGTTGAAGTGAGTACAGAGAGTGTTTTCAGGATTTTTTGTGTTCTCTACACTATTGGCGATGTAGCAGACATCGTGTATATAAATATTATCAGCTCTGCTGAATTTGAAATAGAATGACTAGTTGTATTAGAAATAATGTCAGCTGTTATCCTAGGACAGTGACAATATTCTGATGTGTTGAAGTGTTTGTTTCATTTCATTCATTAGAGATAAGTTAATGGCTGCATTGTGATCTTTTATGATGCATTATAGTGATTTTGTGAGTAGTAGAGATGCTGCAGGTCTGACAGGATAGAGTTTGAATAGGGACATAATGGTTTATACTATTCTTGAAATAGTTAATTGGCTTCCTGAAAGTGATAACACTTTCACATAAGTGGAGTTCCTCTGAGTGTCACTCACTCACTCACTCACTCACTCACTCACTCACTCACTCACTCACTCACGCACAGTTTCTAAGCATCTACTTTGCAATAATAGAATATGTTGTGCTGTCATAGTTACACAGATGAAATCCTCAGTGATGAAGCACCGGCAGATTTCATCATTAATAGACTATTAAATTCTGTGGATTCAGCATCCTGATTTGTGTGTATTTAGCTTGTTTGTAATTTGTTATGTATATTTAAAGTGTGCACATAGTTCACGCTCCATGACGATTTGGGTTAGAATTGGTCAGTTGCATAGATCGATGCTTGTGATGTCAATCACTGGATTGTCTCGTTCAGTCTTGATTATTTGAATTTCTCTGTCATAAGGCTGGAAAATTGCTGAATTTGAAGTTTAACAACTAAAATACAAAACAAATATATTCCATAGCTTGTTTTTCTACTTGTTATCCACGTTTAGGTTGTCATTACTTTGAGAACATGTGAGGAATATTGGATTATACAAGTGCATGAATAAATAGTGTTAATAGACAAGGGATGTACAGCTTCTGCAGACCGGGGACAAATAATCCATAATCAAGGTTATTCGCAGTATGCTGTCATTGACTATTTACAAGAGAAAACTTATAACATTGCATATGATGATGTCAGACCCATTGTTAAACTTCATGGGAAGGCAGCATATTGCTCAGGTGATGTGTGATCAATATGGGACATTTTTCTCAATGCTTTGCACTAAAAGTTCCGAGAAAGCACACATGCAAATATCGGCAAGTTGTTACACACGATCATTCTGCTTTAGGTAATATACAATGTATTAGATTACTGCAATGTGTTTATTTTTTAAGCAGAACAAAGCAATCACTTGTCATGCTGAAGACCTGAGTATGATTCCCCACATGAGAGAGTTTAGTTTATATAAAAACACATTTCAACATTGTACTTTATCTCAAGTCTGAAACAATAAAACTGGTAGATAATTGTCCAACACAAGGCTTTGGGTATGTCTGTGACCATGGTAAATACAGCTTTACATCGTGTCTTCTGAATCAAAAAATTATTGGATGTATTTGGATGTATTAATAACCTTTATTATATATTAGTTTTGAAATGAGATAACTTTATTTCTGTGACTGAATGTCAGTATAACATTCGGACACTTATGTGAATTTCTCCTTGTCTCAAGTATGGCAGAATCAGTAGTCCTCACCTTGATGTAGCCATGTTTATTTTGGTGAATTGGCAGTGGAGAGGTTGGAAAGTGACTGTGTTTTATAAGGTATTACCACCCATTATAGCTGACATCTCCTGTGGGATCTCAATGGGTCTTACAGCCGGTAGCCTTGTTCCATGACTTTGCTGAATGCTGAGCCGATGAATGTACAGTATTTCAGTCCTTCCAAGTGGCAAGTCTACATAAGTGAACTGTACCCCAGTTTCTTCTTCATTACGTTTATAGAAATCATCATTTGAACCAGTTATGTTTACCTAAGAGACTAGTCCAAGTTTATCCAGTTGGCTAGACTCCCTGTTTCCAGTGTTTGGCATTAGAACTGGCACTCCTGCCAGAACCAAGCCTGTAGCTCACCTATCTCTTATGCTGGTAAAGCACAGTTTTAACTTTTATGAGCATTTTCTGTGTTCTGTCTCTATATAATCTATGGCAGCTAGGTGGCCAAGTGGTTTAAATGTTTGTTCCTCACATTAAAGCCCCTGATGAATTGCTACTCAACCAACCAAACAACCAGCCAAACAACCAACCAATCAATTACCCAGTCACTCAACAACTCAACCAAATATTCAGCCAACCAAACAACCAAACTATTAACCACCAGTCACGCAACAACTCAACCAACTGTTCAACCAACCAAACAACCAAACTATTAACCACCCAGTCACTCAACCAACTGTTCAGCTAACCCATTAACCAAACAAGCTCCCACTTAGTCAACAACACAACCAGCTGTCCAAACTGAAATGTCTCTGTTGTCTCTGTTGTCTCTGTCTTGTCTGGCAAACTTGATAAGGTCAGAAAACTATGAATGATAAATGTTGGTAATAATTATAAATATTTGTAATAATAATAACTCCACATCTGTTTACTTATCTCTACTAACCATTTTCTTTCTTTTATCAGAGAAAATTGTGCTATTTGTTGAGAAAGGTTTGACAGATAATGTTCATCAATGTGTCAGTGATAAAACTCCTTAGGAAAATATTATCTTCTGTTTCAGTGGCAATGTACATATAAATGATTTGTTGGCATGGCAACACAAATATTGCTTTTCTTATATTGAATTTGGCACACATTTGGCAGAAAACTGTGTTTTTCTCCTGTTTCTTGTACATGGTGGTTGCCATGGCAGCAAATGATAACAATCATTATTAAGTGATGCAGTTGTACTCCAGAGGCGTATCTCTGACTTATCATGCAGACAGAGTGCTATTAAATTTTAAATCACTAAACCCATGAGTTTACAACACTGATCATTGATCAAGTTCCAAGGTATAATATTATGCACTAGATCATAGTGTACACAGGAATCTGATAAGAAATATGTATATCACCTTTATTATGATATTTTGCCTAAAAAGAAATATGAGGATCCAGAACAAAACTTAAGTTCTGACACTGTGAAACTCAGTTGATCTCTCTTTTACAACTTGTGACCTGAGTGCACAGCCTTGGAAATTCATGGTAGTCAGCGAGCACTGAGGAAAACTAGAACTGCAGAGATGGTCATCTTCACAGACCAGTAGCATTTGACTGCTTTACTTCTGAAACAATGTCAGTACTGCTGAATATGGGGACTTAATACACCTGGCAGAAATAATAGATATAATAAACATCTTGATCCTGTTCAAGCAGGATGATCTAGTGATTCTGAGGACAAAGTTAATCAGGTATGTCATCAAATAATAATGTGGTCTGTGCAGACCATTTTAGTTTCACTCAGTCACTCACTCACTACTTAGTAACTTTTGTAATAACTCAATTCTTCCTTTCTTTTTCTGAAAATGAACTTCTAAGTCTGTGTAGAGACTTTAGCTGCCCTCTAACCATTCCTTTTACTTGCTCATTGCCCAACTTAACCTGCAAATATGTTACACCTCTTCCTTCCCTAAAAATGAATTTCAGGGTCAATGTAGATTATGTTAGATAATTCCTCACTCACTCAGAGTCTATTTCAATAATTCACCCACTCCTTCACATCTGTACTAGAAATGGATTTATAATTCTAAGACGGCTGCATAGAAACTATTCAGTGGCTTAGACTGTGCAGAAGAAATATCCTTGAAGCATTCAAGATATGTTACATATTGCTGAGCTATAAATGTAGGCCTATTTCTGTGATATTGATTTCTTTCTCCAGCTCGTAAATGGTGCGAGTTAATGAGGAAGTGATTATAAAGTTCGCTAGAGCTTAGTACTTCATGGGTCACACCACAGAGATGTGGGTGGGTCACTCGTCTCTACATCTCAGCCACATCGTCATCATGTCCTAATGAGCGATCATTTCGTAGTTTAGTGCAATTTAAGTTTTTGTGCATTACCCATGTACCATATCATAGCAGTCCTCTCATGCTCAACATGGCTACTGGTCATTCTCTGATGGTGCTGGAAGGAAGCATCTCTCGTAACATGGACCATGATATGGACCAGTTACCATAGCATCCGGTCTCTTCTTGTAGCCAAGTCTTAAGGTATATATGTTTATTTGTTTGTGATTGTTTTTCTGATGTCAAAGCAAATTACCAATGACTGGATTTGTATTTCAGATAGGTTGTGTTGGAAAGCTGTACGTTTCAAATAAATTATCTTGGTCTTTTCATTTTCAAAAGCATTATTTATCTGATGATGTATTAAATCTAATGTGCAAGATGGATAAGTGCATCTGAAAAGTTTTGTTAAGTTTTCCAGGTGAATACATCAATTTGTTAGTGTTTGGACCGTCTCAAAGTTCTTAAACTGAATTATTTTCCCTTCCACCTAGGCTTCCTTCCACCTAGGGCTCCCTTCAACCAAGGCCTCCATTCCACCTAGCCCTCCTTCCACCTAGGCCTCCTTCCACCTAGGCCTCCTTCCACCTAGCCCTCCTTCCACCTAGCCCTCCTTCCACCTAGGCCTCCTTCCACCTAGCCCTCCTTCCACCGAGGCCTCCTTCCACCTAGCCCTCCTTCCACCGAGGCCTCCATTCCACCTAGCCCTCCTTCCACCTAGGCCTCCTTCCACCTAGGCCTCCTTCCACCTAGCCCTCCTTCCACCTAGCCCTCCTTCCACCTAGGCCTCCTTCCACCTAGCCCTCCTTCCACCTAGGCCTCCTTCCACCTAGGCCTCCTTCCACCTAGCCCTCCTTCCACCTAGCCCTCCTTCCACCTAGGCCTCCTTCCACCTAGCCCTCCTTCCACCGAGGCCTCCTTCCACCTAGCCCTCCTTCCACCTAGCCCTCCTTCCACCGAGGCCTCCTTCCACCTAGCCCTCCTTCCACCTAGCCCTCCTTCCACCTAGCCCTCCTTCCACCTAGGCCTCCTTCCACCTAGCCCTCCTTCCACCTAGCCCTCCTTCCACCTAGCCCTCCTTCCACCTAGGCCTCCTTCCACCTAGCCCTCCTTCCACCGAGGCCTCCTTCCACCTAGGCCTCCTTCCACCGAGGCCTTCCTTCCACCTAGCCCTCCTTCTACCTAAACCTCCTTCCACCGAGGCCTACCTTCCACCTAGGCCTCCTTCCACCTAGCCTTCCTTCCACCTAGCCCTCCTTCCACCTAGGCCTTTCTGCAATGCTGAAGCTTGACATGAAGCAAGTTTAGATCAATATCAACTTCTCCCATCTTACTGGGGCTACTTTTCAATTTGAAAATAACGTTTCTTTCAAAATCATATAAATTCAGAAACTAAATGTTGTCTAAGTTTGTTCCAAATGCATGTCCATGAACTTGTTGAATTTGTTTCATATTTTGGAAAATGTATAATAAAATTTCCAAAACTTTGCTCATCCATCTGAACACTGTCTGTTACATTCCAAATGGCAGTATATCATTCATACTGTCTACATTGTTCCACCCTTATTGATTAGTGTTACTAACCTATGCATCATGTCAGATTCCGTGTTGTGTACCTCTACCTAACATTCATCGAGAGGTTATGTTGTTTGGCTATATGTTTGTAATGTTATTACTACAGTATTCAGTATTGAGTGCCCATGTTGTGCTGGAGATATGGAGGTGGAGGGATTCATTTACCTTTTCAAAAAGTTTATAAATAAAATGGTTATTCCACTTAGGTTTGAAAATATCAACAACCTTGTCTTAAAACAGTCTTTTAAGACGATTTTAGCCCTAACATATGGTCTGTCCTATTGGGCGGATGCAACATTTGGGAAGGGGTGAGATGGGTAGGGAGGTGCACACTCTTGAGAAAGGGGTGGTAGGGAGTGCACATTTCAATTTCATTAGAGTTTCAATATTGATTTAGTAAACATACAGGACAAGTATGTGTGTGGAGGATGGGATGGAACCCTTGCACCACCCCTTCTGGATCTGCCTATGTCTAAACTTGGTCTAAAAGCCACAAAGAAATAGCAGTATGGTTATCTGTGCATGAAACTTTTGTGCTTACTGATCCAAATTTAGCACTTTTAACCATTCTATATAGGTTATAGTGCTGTACAGACCAGTCTTAAGGATCAGCTCATGAGACAGAACAGAATTCTAGTGTTCACTCTAGTAACGACTTTAGAAAAGTGGATAACACCACTGAATCGGTTATTGTGTTATCTTGATAGAGGAGACATAACATTCTGTGTTTAGAACATTTAAGATATGCTGTGTGGAATATTATTAGGGAGCAGGTGCCTAATGTTCATAATTTTAGTGTTTGCAGTAACACCCTGTCTTATTTACACCACATACAGGTATTTCTCCAAACTTGGATTGTTGTCCCTCTGAATCATTCATAATTGACTCCTACCATCGCAAATATATCATGTAAAGTTGTTCTTCTGTGAAGCCTGTGTTCCTTGCCCTTGCATCTTTGTTCACTCTAGTACTTTTATCCTTGAAAGACAGAATGCGTGGTATAAAAACTGTCCATCAGTTACACATCTGAATGGGGACAAGCTGTCTAATCATTTTTCTGCTGTCACCGACAATCTAAGTTGTTTCATATTCTGGAGTATTTCTGTTCACTTCCTTATTCACTGAAGACCAAATATTGAACTAATGAGTCTGGCCCTACCATATTTCTAGTGATCTCTTCCATTTCCAGCTGATCACCACCTTGCAGACGTTGACTACGTACATGAGCTTCTGCACCAATATTGATCGTTGCATGGTCACCACATGCCTTGTCGGCCAAGCTAGCAGTCAGCCCATAACCATTGCCAATAGCCAGCTCATACTACCCTTATATATAAAATGTCACTATTTACAAAACATATTGTGTGTTAATGGCCTTTGGTTGGTGAAGTCAAATTTGCCTTTGAGGTCAGGGAAGTTGATGTCTGTTTCAGGCCTCCCCCCACCCACCATATTTAGCTCCGTGGCAGACTTCCATACATAGTCCCTTGGGGTTACTAGGCTTGTTGTGTGCAAGCAGAGCGATACAAATTAATAATGTATTGATTTAGATCAATGTGTGTGTTTCTTGAATGCCAGTTAAACCTTCATGTAGTGTAAATATTTCAACTTCTCCATTTTGTTACCAAATGCAGGCTACCAAATGATTACTTGACGCCTGTGGATAATGTATCGCTATATTTCTGTATGCGTTTGTGATGTATTGGCTTAGATAACCTGAAGTATTCGCAAGGAAATTTCCTTTTGGATTCTCCGGATCCAGCATGGCACGGAAGCAGCAAGTCACTGTCTGGTGTGTAAGTCTGTGGCAAATGTAGCCAATATATCAACGTCGAGGACAAACAGTGTGGTAACTATGGCGAGATTCATGCCTCCAATGGAACTTATGCAACCAGGTAGAAATTTTACTCTGTGAGCTTCACATGTCATTTGTTTTGGCACTGCACAGTTTGGCTTGAATACCTTTTCAAACCCAATGATTTTTCAATGAATATTTCATCATATTTGTGGATCTTCTGATCTCACCTCATTTGACTCTGATGATTTACATTGTATGATGCTGATGTTTGGTAGAATGTATTCCTTTGTTATTGAAGCAGCCATTGAACTGTGGTTAGAATCTTGATGGCTTTGCACCAGTATTTGATTGATATCGAGGTGTAAAATTCATGGTCAGAAAAACATTTTGTGTCTGATTGCAGAAAACAAGGCTGACATGATCTTCGTGCAAAATTATCGAGATTGGTTTTGATCATAATCAGTATGCAAATGTTGTTACATGCTGTCGAACTCGGTTTGTGCATTGTGGGAAACATTTTGAGCTGTTTATTAGGAGCTGTCATGTTGTAGTAGATTTTGTAAATGAATTTGAGTGACCAGCAGTATTGATTCCAGTGTTGGCTGAGTGATGAGAGTCAGGTATAATGAGAAGGCTGATGAGCAGTTTGTGTGTAGATGCAATGTGTAACTGATGTGAAAATTTTGCAAGTCAGTACAAAATCTTTTGTAATCAGGCTATAAATATGTGGAGTTTTTTAATTCGTGAGTGAATTTAGTTTTATGCTGCTTTTTAGGAATATTCCAGCAATATCACAGCAGGGGACACCAGAGTTTCACACATTGTGTCCATGTGGGGAATCGAACTCAGGTCTTCACCACTATGAAATTTTTAGTCAAAACAATACAATGCAATACAATACAATACAATATGAATGGTATTGTGCAATCACAAACTACAGTATTCAAACACTCAAGGATGATAATGGTATTATGTCAGACACAAAATAATGAAACATCAAGACCTATTTTCATTGGATTCAGAGACTATAAAAGTAGCGTGTTTGCAGGTCTGTTTCATTGTTCCGGAACATTCTTGGGCTCCTTTTCAAATTGAATAAAGCTTTTAGTTTCTGTCTGCATTAAACATTTTCAATTACAGATAGTTTATCCACCATGCTGGTTTACATGAGCACTTACACTTTGAAAATTCTAGATGAGAATATGTAATTTGGATAGAAACATGCAGCTTTATTCAGACTGAAAGGGAGCCCCATAGAGATGCAATCTGTGGAAAATGTTTGCTTGCCTAATTTAGTGTGTTTAGTATTTTAGCAATACAGGCAGGGAAGAAAATAATCTGATTCAGAGACTGTGAGACAGATCGACTGGAAGGTGATGGTTTGATGAATATGTGATATTGTTGTTTTGAAATTGGCTGTGTTTTTTGATGTGGCAATGTATATGAGGCTTATGAATATTCAGTTCAGGATCTGTGCATTCCAACATGTTGTGTAGAAATTTGATTTTTCTGGTATAAGGGAAACTGAAATGTTTGTTGACAGGTTTTAATCTGCATTGAGTTGTTTGGACAGTCATTTATTTTACAAGCGAAATGTTTCATCTTGTGAACTTCAATGTTGAAAAGTATTTTGGACAGTGGTTAAGAAGCATGCAGCACCTCAAGGTGTCATTCCACAGATCACATCCATATGTTGGGTGAAGCAGACATCTTTGGCCATGTGGACGAAGCATCCAAGTTTAGATCGGAGGATCCTTGACTCTATATGTCCTGGTTATATAGAATCCAAGCACAGAACACACAGATTTTGTGGCCTCTACAAATTTATAAGACAGTGGTTGAGAAGCATAGTCATCATGGTATTAAGAAATTCTTTCATATCTTCTGGAATGTTGTCTGCTGTTAAGCCTTCACATCTGGAGATTGGAGTGGTGGATAACTCAAGTTCAGTCCCAGAACTGTTGCACTAACTTGCAGATATTTGTATGTTTATCACAGTATTCATCTAATCATATTCCCGATGTATGATCCATAATGCATGTTGGAAGGCTGTTACTTAACTATTTTCTCATGCAAATAGTCATTGGTGGTTATGTTTGTGGACATGATTGTTGGGTTGCTGAATGTTTCAAAATAATACTATATATTAATAGTTTCCAGGGCATAGAGTTTGGAGACTGTATTAACAGTAAGATAGTCATAAGTGCGATATATTAACATTAACTTATAACTATCTTAGCGCTAAGAGAGTTTTGAAAATCTAGGCTGTCTAAAATTTTGAGTGGGTTAGTTATGTTTATTGTCTTGAAAAAAATTTGAAGGTTCACTTTTTTCATAAAATGACATATAATGACAAAATAATAGACTTTGGGGAAGGTCTTTAGAGATGTGTGCTTGGAATATCCACTCTGCAGAGTGATCTTAGAACTCAGGGTCCTCATTCTGGAAATGTTCATATCCCGATGAATTCATAACTTTGATCATAGGCAATGTGTTAAGAATGCGATTAAGAAGTTCATAGGTGTACGACCGTTTCAAGAATAACTAGCCACATTATTGTTACTCAAATGCTTTAACAAATCAACACAGATTGAGTGAGTGACAGAGTTTAGTTTTTGATGCCTATAGCAATACTCCATCAATGTAACATTGGGGGCACCAGTAATGAGCTTCACATGTAAAACTAAACTCACTCACTCTTCAGTGGATTCATACTGAATCATAGCGACAGGACTGCCCTATGTCCACCTCATATTCAGTGTTAGTCCACAAAATGTGACATGCATCTGATATTCAAACAGTATAATGGCAACCTGCAAATATGTCAGACTAGACTATCTTGTGACTGATAGCATGAACATTGATCATCACTGTCCATGTACAATCAAACACACTCACCCCAGCCTCACAATTCCCTGTTTAATTGCTTCTTACGATCTACGTTAGTTTCATTCGAACCCAGAGTCCCAACAGAGTCATAGATCCAATACTTGCTGTCCACATCACTGATCATCAGAGCTGACGAATCATTGTACCAGAACAATTGGATTACTGAATTAAAATTATCTGCTCTTTGATCAATATTTATAAATTTTTTTTCATTTGTTCAGCTCAACCATCTTTCAGCAAGAGTCCGGTTGAATTTCATCGGTTATATTTGACAACCTTTGTGTACTGCAGTTGATTGGTTCTCAAAATAACTGCCCTAAATTAAGACCCTTCTTTATTCATCCTGCCTCATTGACTGCAGTGTACGTTGAACCGTGTTCCCACCTAACTTGTAAAACATTGATGTCGGGATGTCCTACACCAACAGGATGCGGAAATGAGTTTTGCTTGAGATTGCGATGATGGCATGGTTTTGTGTCAATGTGATAATGATTATGTGTCAGTTGTGTGAATGAACCTATGTGTGGTCTGTGTCCTGGAGTGCTCTGTCGAGTGTGGACGAATACTCCTTCAGCTACTGACCTCCTTGAGTGTATAGGGATGGGAATTTGCCTAGCAGAGTTGTGGTCCTTGCCAGAGACCAGTGACTCTTGGTTTGAATCCTGGTTTGCCCAACTACATTGTGTCAGCACCATACCTGTGGATGTTGGTTTTACCAAATTGGTAAGCATTTAAAACCAGCAGCACTTTCCCCTATTAAATACCGTTCATAGCAGCACTAATTCTCACTCACTCACTCACTCACTCACTCACTCACTCACTCACTCACTCACTCACTCAATCAACTAATCAATCAATCAATCACTGTAATGGGATATAGCAAGCCAGATGTTTTCAGGATACCTCAGTATTTCCATTCCCTGATACATGTCAGATATTGGCAGACACAACTTGTTAGTCATGGTGAAGTCAGTACTACTAGTATTAATCCTGTGACTGGGAAAAGTAACATCCATAATTCTTCATTCACACAGAAAAAGTTAATTATGTTGTTCAGTCTATCAGTAAATATCAGAGTCTCTAATTATATTGTAAAATATTGTGTATATGGAGTGCCAAGATCATCTGATTTGTCTTCTCATGAGAAAATTCTTCAGTAAACAATCAGTACCCAGGAAAAGCTGATTATTCATTTCATCCTGTGATAGGTCCAACTGAAGTCACAGACATAATGCGGATCATGCTAACAGTGGTTATTTCTTAACCATAAAACAACAACAATGGAACAAATCTGTTTAGCACTGATTAAGCAGCATCTACACAGATTTTGCATTTGTCATATCTCTATCGAAGACAAAACAGGTCGCAGTGTAGCAGCTTCAGGGCTTCAGTTTGACTTGCAAAGTCTCTATTGAATTTGTAAATAATAAATCATAGATTAAATAAAAGGTAGAAACATTTTTCCCTTGATATGACTGGCGACTCCATGAAGGTCAAGCATAGAATATTAGTCCAAGTTAAGATATGTCATCGGTTCTCAGTTGTGCAGATCAATGTTCATGCTGTTGACCACTGGATTGTCTGGTCCGGACATGATTATTTACAGAGTGCCACCATATGGGTGAAATATAGGATTGAAGGAAATAAGGATTCCAATAAGATGATGAACCTTGTCAGCTTATGTGTGTTGTGGTATGCTGCCTTTCCATAACCACTTTTTATGAGCTCATAACGTAAGCGAATCATTGTCATAATAAACATTGTGTTACACATGAGGCTGATGATATGGTGGTATGATATTTTACAGTTTTTTGTGGCAGTATTGATGAGGACGTTAAAAACAACCAATGACGTGTTTTACAGTCAGGTGGGCACAATTTGCTCACCCTGAACATCAATATATATTGTGCTGATGGTATCAGGTTATGATATGTTATGCATGTATATCATGATTGTGAATTGTGCTGCTCATTCAACTTGTTATACATACTCAGTTGTGTAGAATATGAGGTCAGATTTTGTGTTTTGTTTCACAGTTAGCATATACAGTCGAACCCCGTTTACCCGGACCCCACATATCCGAAAACCCCGCCTTCCGGATGATTTTTATGTGAAACGAAACTTACGTTCATTAATTGTACTCGCTTAACCTGACCCCACACTTCCACACCCGAACAGCGAATTTTCAAACCATTCCCATACATTTCCATTGAAAAAGGATCCAGTTATCCGGACTGAGAGATCTGTGCAATGTGCATGTGTATGTGTCACGTCAATACCGTTTACCCTTTCATCTAACTTACTATCTGAAGCTCCACACGCTACACAATTACATCCGAGACAACTTGACAAATGGTAACCTACGTTCTGCCTTCCATGTATTATCGGTACACTTATATGTTATGATGATTCACTGTTATTACTATTGACTGTTGGTTTATTGATATACGTATGTGAATATTTTTTCCTTTCACTTAATTTTCACGTTTTGGATGTTTGATCCAGTTAACTGGACGTCTTGCTATCCGGATTTTCGAGTGAAACCAAAACGTCCGGGTAAATGGGGTTCGACTGTAGATAAACCTGGCTAAGTAGATGTTAGACATGGCCACAGAGATACTTAACCGTTACAGTTTGAGCAGAGATGAGCATGATTACATGAATCACTTCCATTAAGGCAAAAGTACAGGACTATTATACTAATAAAGACTATTCTTTTGTTGATGTTCTTGATGCTTTAAATCTGCAAGAGAAACTCACAATTTGTCTAGCTCAGCCAGTTCTGACAGCAAGAAGCTGAACATACCAAAACCTGGGTTCTGCACAAAATGTGACCTGCTTGAAAAATCTACGGTCTATTGTTTTATTGACCATGTTAAAACAGACAGCAGTAAATGCTGTAAACATGGTCAGTTAAATACTAAACGAATGTATATTTATAAAGTCAGAGCAATCATACACAATATCATCCAATCACTGTTGCCAGATATCGAGCACTCACAATTTGCTGAACAAAAATCAGCTTTCTGAATAGCTGACTCTGATTTGTTTTCGTAGACCCTTAAAGACTGCGGAGACATGCCAGACACAGGGTAGGTTATAAAAACCCAATCGGTCATTTGGGTTTGTCTAAATGCAGAAAAAGACAAAAATAAAACCAGCACTGACTTGTTTTATTAAAAATCATCTAAATGGGGACTCATCTTTGGAAAGAGGTTTTGTCATTGTGAATGCACAACAGTGTGAGGTTTATCGTTATGGCAGCATTGCGTGGGAGGGAAACCATCAGCTTCAAGCTTTGTGGTATTAGATGAGCTAAACAGATGAGTTGAAATGCATTATGTTGGCTAGCAGCAGGTGGGATTTAACTGCTTCATGACTGGCTTCAACAACCTGACCCTTGCCTTGTATGTGTGACTCCAAATTACAGAAATGCATTCATTCTTTCAGGAAGCCAGGAAGAAATAAATTGTAATTAAAAAATATATATATTTTTTCAGTATTATTAAAGTATTAAAAATATTCAATTATAGATATATCATTAAAATTTTTAAATCAATTTATGACAAATCTCTATTCCTCCTGCCCCAAATAACTTTTCCCAACATGTTTTAAACTGAAAAATGGGGGGTTGAAATTCGGGGAGGGCAGCTCTGGTAAAGCTCTGGTAATGCCTCCAAGCTCAACAGTTTCTGTAAAAACATAACGACTGTAAATACTGACATCAAAGGATGCTTCATCAGACATATATTCTGATCTGTGATTTGTAAGTTTGTGTACTCCGGTTGTATACTTACAGACCCATGCTGTCAAATTGACTTTGAGGAACAAAATTATGTTCAAACTGCAGTCAGTACTTATGTAGATGATATGTTTGGAGAGAGAAATGTATTAGATTTCTTATCTGTTTACATTTACTTCCTGTAGTGACTTATGGGTAAAGTGATGACTTCTAGGTAGCGCAATGATTTATGGTTACTGCAATGACTTATGGGTAGAGCAACGAGTTATGGGTAAAGCAATCACTTTGCAGAGCAATGGCATAAGGATAGAGTATTAACATAGATAAAGCAGTGGCTTATGGGTAATGCAATGACTTTAGGTAGAGCAATGATTTATGAGAAAAGGAATGAGTGATGGGTAGCGCAATGACTTATGGGCAGAGCAATGATGTATGGGTAGGGCAATGATTTATGGGTAGAGCAATGATTCATGGGTAGAGCAATGATTTATGGGTAGTGACCTATCATCAGCATTCCAGGAGCTAGTAGAGTGCGAAATTGAAAAAAACTGGAGAAGGGAGGTGTGTGTTTGACAGAAATGCAACGTTCTCAGCTACTGTTGTTGACAGACACAACAAAGCTGAATTAGGCCACTCACTAGCTTGCAAAAATATTGATAAAGAAAACATGTCTTTGTGTGATAAACATATTTGACTTAAAGAGAACAAAGTTAAGGCATAAAGTTTCCATATTTTTTTGTGTTTTAAACAAATATGCTCTGAAATCTTACTTTAAGTGATGAAATATTTTTAAGTTATAATTCATTTAACAGACATTTTCAGAGGTTGGGTAGGGAATTTTGATGATTTGTTGTTGGCTGACTCTTAGCTGAAGCATCAGTGATGAGGAATATTGTAAACCCACCAGGACCATCCTGAAACGCACTTGAAAATGTGTTGAATATCAAGTGTTTTTGTCACAGTGTTGATTGTGTTTGACCAGCAACTGAATGGGTTTTAGGGGGGATTGTGATGAGTGGATGAAACATCATGTAGGGCTTGTTATCATTTGTTGTGTATGATATGATTATCTTGCCCAAATTATAGTTTTGTTTATGCAAGCAACTGTAGGTGATATCTGATGTGAACTGTCCTCAGGCTAAAATCTGGGCAGAGCAAATGTTTGAAGTTTACCAAATGCTAAACAAAGGGATGCTTTGATTATTGACTGCAGATGATAACCACTCATTCTCTCTCGCTCAGACTCGATCACTCATTCACTCACTTAATCTCACATACACACTGATTCACTCGATTACTCACTTATTCTCACTCAGACCTGATCACCCTCACTAGCTCATTCACTCACTCACTTAACCACTGATCACACTCAACAACTCACCCTCTAACTCAACCCACTCAACCACTCACCCACATACTTGATCATTCTCGTGGTTTTTAATTACTCCATGTACAGGTAACTGTGAGTATTAGTTTACCTGTTTTAGAATTTCACTATTTGACACATTCACAATGATTTACTGAACAAGCTGACGTTTCTGTAACGCGGCATGATGTGTTGGTGCAGTATGTGGGAACATTCAGTGCTGGCCAGTTATCAACACAATCTTAATTTTACTTCATTCGTTGTACTTTTGTTCAGTCAGATTGTTTCATTGTTATGTACCTGTGGAAATCATTCACAAGCACTGGGATTGCATTTCACAAGTTAGTTTCACATTCTCCTCTGTTTACAAACAGCATCAAAAATGGATACACCAAATATCACCATGGATGTTTCCTCAGCATTAGAAAGGATTTTTGGCTAATGTACCGTGTAGTCTGATTGTGATGTTTGGGAAGAAAGTTGGTGTTAATGAAACGGTGGAGGTACAGTTGTGCCCTGTCCAGCAGAAAGGTATGTAGAGTAGCTGGCGATATGTACATGGGTTGCATGGTGAGAGACAACAACACGGTAGGCAACTTGAACATGGGTTGCTGGGCTAGTGACGTGAACTTCTTTCCGAGGGTGGTGATGTGAACATGGGTTGCAACGATAATGATGTGAACATCTCTCTGTGGGTGGTGACGTGAACATGGGTTGCAAGGCTAATGATGTGAACATCTCTCTATGGGTGGTGACGTGAACACAGGTTGCAAGGCTAATGATGTGAACATTTTCTGCAGACAGGGTGATGTGAACATGGGTTGCAGGGCCCATGATGTGAACACAATCCAGGGCTGGTGACATGAACATGATCTTGTGCTGGTGATGTGAACATGGGCAGTGGGGAAGGTGATGTGAACATGGGATATGACCTGTTTTCTGACCTTACCAGTGCAAGATTGGTTGCAATAGTTCAGCATCAATTTTAAACATTCCGACATTTACCTGACACTGGTGCCAATACAATCAGTACAGCTCAGACTTAGCAGATCCACACACAGCTTTATTGTAGAGATGTTCAGTGGCATTCGCACATGTGGCCTAGTGAACCAAGGCCCTGAACTAGCTCTGCAAGGTGCAATATTGTCTTCATCTAGCTGTATACAGTGCATACATAACCAAAAGTGAGTGAGTGAGTGAGTTTAGTTTTACGTCGCACTTAGCAATATTCCAGCTATATGGCGACGGTCTGTAAATAATCGAGTCTGGACCAGACAATCCAGTGATCAACAACATGAGCATCGATCTGCGCAATTGGGAACCGATGACATGTGTCAACCAAGTCAGGTAGTCTGACCACCCGATCCCGTTAGTCGCCTCTTACGACAAGCATAGTCACCTTTTATGGCAAGCATGGGTTGCTGAAGGCCTATTCTACCCCGGGACCTTCACGGGTCCATAACCAAAAGAACAAGGACATTAACTAAGTATGTACTGTATATATATATTATCCTGTTTTCTACCTTACTTGTACTACCTTGACAACAATACAAGAATCTGTATCAAACGTAGCATCATCTGAATAAGCCTCTCCACAAAGCTTCTCCATATACTACTTTTTAACTCCTAAACAATGCCACTCAATGAAGATAAACATACCTATTGTGACGTCATTAATCTGGTTACTAAGGCGCCCTTGAGGTAAATGAAGTAAGCCTAATGGATGGTGTATTTTTAAAATTCACGACTCTACTGTTTTGAAGTCACAGTCATCACAGCATCAAAGATCCAAAAGCAACAATTTTTTTTATATTCAGCCATTTTGGTGGTACGTTTATACCAGCACCATTAATATTACATATATCAAGTTTATGAAATCTGGGCTATACATTTCATGTCAACAATGATACATTATTACAATTATTACCTTCAGTAGATCTCAAAGACGTATAATACCCCAGCAGTAGATATTGGCTGATAATTTAATCAGATCCTCTGTCAGTGACAACCACTAGTACAAGGACAATGGTTGAACCTTGCTAGCGACATAGACAGGTTTAATTGGATCACAACGTTCACAATGGAAGGACTCCATGTTGCTTGCCACCTATCCATATGGTGATGTACAGATGCAGAGACTCACAATTAGCAGATAAATCAATCTGCATGTTTGGCAGTGGTGACGATGGCGATTGTTTAGCCACTGGTCCAGTGTTTTGGGTAGCAGTGTTAAACCTGACACAGGACTCTCCTTGGTGAGTACTCTTACCTGACCAGGGACTGGTATAATGATCAGTGTGTCGTATAGGTACCGGTAATGTATTGTGGATGTGATTTGTCGTGGCATCATGTACTTGTCATGTCTGCAGCTGTCATGGAAGGCGGAGAGAGATCAGGGGTGCACAAGACCATTATGGTGACTCTTTCTCATCCTGTAGGTACCCAGTAGTGTTTCAGGCTTTTTGAAGGGTGGGTGAGTTCAAGTAAATGAGTGAAGGGTGGGTTGGTGACTGAGGACAAGTAAATGAGTGATGGTTGTGCTTAGTCAGGGTAATGATGCAACACCAGAGAGCAGCATCGTAGTGGATTCTAGGCACAGATATTGTTGTTATTATTGTCATCAAATGGGGCCAGAAGCAGGAGGTGAGTTGACACCAGAAAATAGGGTGTATTTTGGACAGGCATTCATGTTAACCTTAATGCATTCATACTGTAAATAATGTTAACCCTAATGCATTCATACTGTAAGTAATGGTAACCCTAATGCATTCATACTGTAAATAATGTTAACCCTAATGCATTCATACTGTAAGTAATGGTAACCCTAATGCATTCATACTGTAAGTAATGGTAACCCTAATGCATTCATACTGTAAGTAATGGTAACCCTAATGCATTCATATTGTGAGTAATGGTAACCCTAATGCATTCATATTGTGAGTAATGGTAACCCAAATGCATTCATACTGTAAGTAATGGTAACCCTAATGCATTCATATTGTGAGTAATGGTAGCCCAAATGCATTCATACTGTAAGTAATGGTAACCCAAATGCATTCATACTGTAAGTAATGGTAACCCTAATGCATTCATATTGTGAGTAATGGTAACCCAAATGCATTCATACTGTAAGTAATGGTAACCCTAATGCATTAAAACTGTGAGTAATGGTAACCCAAATGCATTCATACTGTAAGTAATGGTAACCCTAATGCATTCATATTGTGAGTAATGGTAACCCAAATGCATTCATACTGTAAGTAATGGTAACCCTAATGCATTCATATTGTGAGTAATGGTAACCCAAATGCATTCATACTGTAAGTAATGGTAACCCTAATGCATTAAAACTGTGAGTAATGGTAACCCAAATGCATTCATACTGTAAGTAATGGTAACCCTAATGCATTCATACTGTAAGTAATGGTAACCCAAATGCATTCATACTGTAAGTAATGGTAACCCTAATGCATTCATACTGTAAGTAATGGTAACCCTAATGCATTCATACTGTAAGTAATGGTAACCCAAATGCATTCATACTGTAAGTAATGGTAACCCTAATGCATTCATACTGTAAGTAATGGTAACCCTAATGCATTCATACTGTAAGTAATGGTAACCCTAATGCATTAATACTGTGAGTAATGGTAACCCAAATGCATTCATACTGTAAGTAATGGTAACCCTAATGCATTCATACTGTAAGTAATGGTAACCCAAATGCATTCATATTGTGAGTAATGGTAACCCAAATGCATTCATACTGTAAGTAATGGTAACCCAAATGCATTCATACTGTAAGTAATGGTAACCCTAATGCATTCATACTGTAAGTAATGGTAACCCTAATGCATTCATATTGTGAGTAATGGTAACCCTAATGCATTCATATTGTGAGTAATGGTAACCCTAATGCATTCATACTGTAAGTAATGGTAACCCTAATGCATTCATATTGTGAGTAATGGTAGCCCAAATGCATTCATACTGTAAGTAATGGTAACCCTAATGCATTCATACTGTAAGTAATGGTAACCCTAATGCATTCATATTGTGAGTAATGGTAACCCAAATGCATTCATTCTGTAAGTAATGGTAACCCTAATGCATTCATACTGTAAGTAATGGTAACCCTAATGCATTCATACTGTAAGTAATGGTAACCCTAATGCATTCATACTGTAAGTAATGGTAACCCTAATGCATTCATACTGTAAGTAATGGTAACCCTAATGCATTCATACTGTACTTTATGCTAAACTTACAGAGGATGGCATGTGTTTCCTCACATGGTAGTGAAGTGATTCATATTATGTTTGTTAATGATTTTGTTGCATTGAAGGAATAAGTACTTGTGTGTGTTACATGAGTTACACAGGGCACTGGGAGGAACCAGGATAGTGGTTGGTTATGGGTTATATCACGTGATGAATGTCTGCCTGCTGCAAGGCTGCCGTTAACACAGCTGTTGCCAGGGACGACCATAAGTAGACAGCTTTGATGGAAGAGGGTGACAAAATGGCTGGGTGGTTAGTGAAGGAAAGGTTGACAGAGCATTTGGGTGGGTTAGTGAGGGAGAGGTCGATAGAAAGACTGGATGGGTTAGTAATGAGAGGGTGACAGAGTAGCTGGGTGGGTTAGTGAGGGAGAGGGAGACAGAGAACTTGGGTGGGTTAGTGAGGGTTAGTCCCTTTCTCTGCATTCCTCCCTCATAACAAATAGTGAAATGTGTCAATATTTTAATGATAGTTTGTTAAACAATGGTATGATGTTCTGATTATGATCAGCGTTTCATTGAGTATGTAGTTTTCGAGCTAGACTGCAATTCATTGGTCCACTTTTGAGCCAAATGGTCTATAGGTCCAATGTGCCAGGAGTAAGGGCAAATGAATGGGTAAGTGAATGAGGTAAAGTTAATGAAGAAGGTAAGTGGTTGTGTAAGGTTGGAGGTGAAGGGATGGGTGAATTATTTTAATGGAGACTGTATTTATGAGAAAGTATGTGGTCATGGTGAAAACAAGTGAGGTTTTATGCCTTTCTGCACGGACGAGGTGAATGTAGTACTGCAGAAACAACTAGTTATGTATACCTGATAGCACAGATCAAAATCTGAGTTTTGCTACCAAAAAAAAGAGAAATATGTCGGTGTTGTGATTGAAAAAAAATTCTTAGAATTATTTTCACTGGTAATGGTAACTAGGGATGCCACGAAGCATTATTTTCATGAGTTGATGTATATCATGATGCCTATTTTCACAGCATTATTGTATGAATTTTGTTATAATTTGAACTTTAATTTTTCATATTTTATAATGGTCCATGAAAACATTAACATTTTTGTTTCTCAGAGTTTAAAAAATTCTGCTTTCCCATCTTTGTCCATGAAAATTAATCTTTTATAACTCTCATAACATCAAAAAACATGATACAGTTGCAAAATGAAAACAATGCATAAGGCCAAACCAATTCTATTTCTTGTTTTACAGATTGTTGTTCTCAGAAAACCTAAAGGCAGGTGGGGAAAAAAAGGAAATGAAATAACCAGTATGAGCTTTCATGTTAAATTTTTTGGTTTCATTTATATCAACTAAAAATAAACTGAGTAAGTTTAGGTTTAACACTAATTTCAACAGTTTATCATTTAGGTCACATTAATGTTAGGATTGTATGTCTGAGCATGGACATTTCTTTTTCTTTCATTCTTGACCAAATACAACCGATGAATCTGCAAAGAAATAAAATTGGTGAGGCTTAAACATTTTTAAGCTGATACTTTCAAAACTGATACTTTCTCTCTCACACATACAAACACAGACACACACACACACAGACACACACACACACACACACACACACACACACACACACACACACACACACACACACACACACACACAGAGAGAAGGAGAGAGAGGATGACCTATCAACAGTCTATCAACATATTGGTAGTTATTTCTTTTGACAAATCCACTGTGCCGGATATGATTAATTGATCAATCAAAGTGTTATTGGTTAATCCTTTGATCAATGGTGTTTTTTTTATTTTTTAACTCAGCTGTAAATTCCTCTGGCTGTCCTTCCAGGTACAGATTACGTAACATGTAGTAGACTTGCCCTCAGACACTAGAAATGTTCATGTAACCCAAGTGGTGTTACCACTAATTTTACTGGTTATTAATTCATTAACTGAGCATCAATTAAATGGTCACAGATAAAGAGGGGAAGGTTTATACCATCAAACATAGATTGCAACAAGGGAGTTGTAATCATTGTAATGCGTATGATTTATTGGCTGAAACCACCCTGATAAAGAGTTACATATATGAAATACATATAAGCATTTGGTATGTAGTACGGATAAAAACTTTTCATATCTATTTACCTCATTAACTTTTTAGATTTGGCAATGGCAGTTGGGGTTCATTTAGTTTACAGATTCATCAGATACATCAAATTGTCCCTTTTCTGAAATCCCATTATGGCATGATTAAATATCTGTGCCTCTTCAGTCAGACATAAATTTTTCATGTTATACCAGGGTTATTCTTGATATATTTACCAAGTAATTAACCCAGGTCTCGGACACTCATGTCAGTTAACTGTGAGCCCAGTCAGACCTAATCTAATGAAGAGTCATTCAGACCATTTTCAATCAATCAACCAGACATATCCTGCCCCAGGATTTTATCACAGACTGTTGATTGTAAATTGTTATTAATTGTGTACAACCTATATAGTTTCTTGCTCTTCAGATTAGTGTTATTACCATGATGATTGGTAAAGCAGTTAGTACTATAATGATGTTGATATTGCTTGTGTCTCACTTAGAACTGTTAACATGTCTGCTGTTCTATGTAAATATTAACTTGTTTGAATTTAATCGTAAGACTATAAAAACCATAAGACCTTTTTTTTTTCAATAATTTTGAAAAAAATAATCCAAGTTTACACCTACTAGTCTTTTAAGACACATCTTATATGAACATATTTTGTGAATAGTCAGTGTTGAAATGTCTATAAAACATGTGAAGTTCAATCTGACATTAATATTTTACCCAACTATTCAAGTGACAAGACATTGAGAAATTCCGTGCATAATAAATCCATGGGCTGTCATTAATACACTGACAAAATGAACTCCCTTTGTGTTCTGTCAAGAACTGACAAAAACTGACTGATGGTGCTTAAGGTAAATCTTTTATATTTCCTTTGGTTTTCATTTGTAGAAGAAATTCAATGATCACTCGATCATTCTGTCAAATTAGTTTAAGGTCACTTATGTAACGATCAAGTGAATTTGGTGCATTGTTTTATACACAATTCTCTAGCTACTGAAACAGCATAGTCTAAAGAGCTGAACCTCTTTCAGACTGGACCCAGGTAAGTCACTTAAATATGATCAAAGCATCCTCATCAAACATTTTAGACTGTTTTTCTTTTGAGTCTTTGAACAGCATTTAGAAGTTATACACATAAAGGCAAGAATTATATGAATGACAACTTCTTTGTTTTGATAGACTTGACGTTTTGACCTTCATCAGGTGAATGAAAGGATTTCATTATCAGGGTTTAAAATAAGACCCATCAGACTGCCCCAGACGGGCAAAGTTTCTGAAGGATGGTCTAAATTTACAGCTAGCCAGCCTGATTTTAGATTTTCCATACATCTGAGTGAATTTTTGATGTGTGGTGTGATTAAATTCATTTTGGGTCAATAACATTTTGAAGTTACCGGCCCTGATGTCAGACTGGGTTTAGGGCGTATTTCAAACACTGCCATTATGATAATATACACAGCATGTATGATTTTACAACCTCATAGGTAGGTGCAAAACAACATGTTATTAGTTTGGGCTTGCTGTGGTCCCAGCTATTTGATGCCACTGAAAATTGTATACAAAATTCCAAATTTACTTGAAACATTGCCAACATTTTTTCTTTTAATTCAGGTAGGCTATTGAGACTTCTGGCTCTCTTTATTCAGATGGACACACTTTAATTATGACATTTAGAGTCCCCTAACTGTTAACCAGTAACTGAAATAGATCTGCCCCTGATTTTTACCCATGGTTTCAACTTCATTGTGAAACACCTGTATCAAAACTTTAGAAAATGTGTTGATGCTGTTTCAACACCCTCTCCACAGCTAAGGAAGTGAATGCAAGTCTTCATACTTAGACCAGGATCCTAAATGGTTGTATAATTTCAAGCATTGTTTAGATCTTGCTATATGTTATTACATTACCAGAGGATGGTCTTAATTTTCATTCCTGTCCATGGTTGAGATGGTTTATTGTCTGTCTAGACAGCAGAGGGTCAATGGTGGCTCAATGTCAGGGCCACATTCAAAGATGGTATAAGTATATATTGTGATAATTGAGGTACATGTAGGTAGTTTTATGCTGCTTCTAGCAATCATAGATAGGGACACCAGAAATTGGTTTCACTCAATGAATCCATAGGGAATCGAACCAGGGTCTTTGGTGTGGTGAGTGATACTTCAACCACTAGGCTACACCCCTGCCCCTATATTGTAATATATATCCCTCTTGTTCATCACACCAACACCTAAATGCCATTAAAAGTGGGCACAGTCTTAACAGGGATCCATGGTTGTGGAATAGTATTTCAGTGGGATTGGTGATAAAACTTCCTGAAAGTACAACCAAAAATAGAACACATTAAGTGTGACAGTGAAGAATAAAATATTCATCCCTAACCCCTCCCCCTCTCCTCCTGTCTGATAGAGGCTGCTGACCTCTTTTGTTACAACATTTATGAGAAAAAGAGGGTCATACGTCTTATTTGATCAAATATGTTCCCAATATATAGCCAAGCACCTACATGCATGATTGCTCAGCTGCAAGATTATACAAAAACACAAAATGAAAGCTTGTATTACAACATGAATGTTGTGTAGCAAATCACTTTCTGTTTCAAGTTTTTATCCAATCTTTTGATCAAATTTAAAAGGTTTCTGTCCCAGATTCATCATAACAGAGTTTATATACTAACCTAACTTGATGTATTATTTTTTAAATCTTCTTGTTCCAATCACTGATTTGTAACAGTGTATGTACAAAAACATCCCTGTTTGAGTAGGCCATAGGCTGGTTGATGCAGTGCTCCAGCCAGACACTGACAGTCCTAAGGGAAATGATAGGCAACATGGCACAAGTTCACAACCATATCAGTAGCTGATGATCCACAAGACTTCATTTAGCCAAAGGACTTTGACTGAGTCGAAGAGAAAGGATGAAAAGATTTGAAAAAAGCAAATTACAAAAAGGTGCATGACCTGTCAGGTCTGAAGATGGTACCATGTTCCTTTCACTTACTTTAATCTTGAAACTAACCAGCTTAAAGTCTTGGTAATCAGTCAGTCAGAATTGTCTGATTGAATCTGTGAAATATCAATCATTTTGATGGGCTGTCAATGCTTAACAACATCTAATAATAACCCTTGTCTATTCCAGTTAAGTTGCTCATTTCTTTGAAGGCCATTGCCAATGTACTTGTGCACAAACATTGTCATGTTTCAATATTCCATATTCTTCACTTGTAAAATCCAGGGTTGAGTACATTTTAATCTCAGACAGTTTCAGTTTGATCAAGATCTAACTTGGTTTTGATCAAGTTTTTCGGCCAGCTGCAAAGACAGAGTTGTATCGATTTCAGTAAGCAATATTGTGAGTTTCTTGTATAGGTATTGAGAAGTTATGTAAATGTCTGTGCCATTGCTGTATTGACTTGTATCGGCAGGATGATGAACTTTCTGAGTGGGAGAGTATGTTACAGAAGTTGACTGTATCGTGACAAGATCATCAAGCAACCACTGGCAAGACAAATCTTGTAAGATAGGGCTCTGTTGCTGTGTTTCAAATAGCGCTGTTGATCTCACTGGATAGGGGACATTATTGAACAGGCTTATGTCAGTAACGTTCCCTGTCTGAATGCATATTGGTCAGGGGAATACTGACCTTCACTGGACCTAGTGCAGTCTCCCGAGTTGAGTTGTCTTTGGCACAAAACGACTGACCCATGGGAGAGTAATAGGATTTATTCTGTGGAGTGAGTAAGTGATTGTACTTTGTGCATCATTTCAACTGAGGTCATTTGTACAGGGAAGGCTCATTTGGGAATGGATCTGGCCATTGGTAGTGGGAGTAGGAGGCCTTGAGTTGCTATTAACCTCCCTGTGGATGTACATTTGAGGACATTTCTGGTGAATATTTCATGTGAGTATCCTTGGTGTATTTTGGACATGGCTGCTTGAAGGACAGAGCTGCGTTTGGTGATCAACAGAGAACAATGTCTTGGTGTAAAACTGAGTTACAATACTGCATGGTCTCTTTTAGACTGATGATTGTCCTTGGCATTTGGCTGTACGAATCAGGGCATTTGGTTGTTGATGTACAGAGCTGCGTTTGGTGATCAACAGAGAACAATGTCTTGGTGTAAAACTGAGTTACAATACTGCATGGTCTCTTTTAGACTGATGATTGTCCTTGGCATTTGGCTGTACGAATCAGGGCATTTGGTTGTTGATGTACAGATTGTCCTTGTACATTTTACTGGAGAGTGTTCTTGGTGTATTATCCTCAGTATACCAGTGTATTGTGTTTTGGATTGTCCTCAGTGTGTATTGTGCTTTAGATTGTCCTCAGTGTGTGTGGTGGTTTAGATTGTCCTCAATTAATACTGGACTAGTGATTGTCCTCAATGTATACTGGAATAGAGATTGCCAACAGTCTATATGGTGCCAGTAAATGTCTCTTGTGTTAACTAGATGGAAGATTGTCTCTGGTGTCTCTGGGGAAGAGAATGTCCAATTTAAGATGGAAGTGCACATTGTCGTTGGTGTCTTCCTGTTCTTGTATTTGGACTACAGATAATATATGT
Source organism: Haliotis asinina (assembly GCF_037392515.1). Lineage (NCBI taxonomy): Eukaryota > Metazoa > Mollusca > Gastropoda > Lepetellida > Haliotidae > Haliotis > Haliotis asinina. The sequence goes on from NC_090281.1 coordinate 49,283,253, forward strand.
GACTCGTGACTCTCGACTCACATCATGTTAAACATGCCGAGTGTACACGGTATGGTTTCAATCGTGTAATAATCTTAGGGGGATTCGACTTCCTTGTGTAGAGTCCAGAGGGTGTTTGATTCAGAGAGACTCTTCACCAACTTTGAGGTCAAGTAACTCACTGCCTCTGATAATGCTGCTATCTGTGATTTCTAATGTAATTCTGACATTGTTACGTAAATTCCTGTAATCAAGGAAACTGTACCCATGTATGAAAACCCTGGAGATGTTCGATATTGATACAAAGAATGTTTCAAGGGAATCACACTAATTAGTTGATCAGGACATGTCTTGATGTGGAGTACAAGGACCAGTACTGTGAATCAACAGAGAACCTGAGGTAGGCAGAGAACAAAACAGGACAGGATGTCTGTCAGGAAGTCACCATGAAATCTGTTGATTCTGAAAATGGAGTCAGATGAGAGATAAGTGAGTCGTCCTACCTGATCCATGTTATGGTTGGTATATATTTCTCTTCATAAGGGTCTAATGCCTGTGTCATTTTTTCTTGAAATAAAGTCAGTCAGTGTAACATATACTCAACAGCTGAAGAAATGCAAGTTTCGAAATATGAAACCTTACGATGTGATGGCAGGTGGTGGTTCTTTCATAAATATTGGATGTAAAGTTTTGGTAAGGAATACAGCTTTTGTTATTGTTACTGAATTGAGTCAACAGAGTCATGATAATCCGTTTGGCTCAAAAGCGGACAGATTAATGTCAGTCTAGCTCAAAAACTAATAAACATAACATACTCAATGAAACACTGATCATAATGACAGAACATCATAATAACTCTGTGAGGTTTTTGCAAAATATATTTTCTTAGAATTAAAAAGTTCTTTAACAAGCTATCATTAAAAATACTGACACATTTCACTATTTGTTACAAGGGATGAGTGCAAAGAAAGGGACAGTCACAGAGTTGGTATGATGTTTTGATTATGATCAGCGTTTCATTGAGTATGTAATGCTTATTAGTTTTTGAGTCACATTCGGTCTGTTCTGGAGGCAAAAGGTCTGCTTTTGAGCCCAACGGACTATAGTTGAAAACATACCTTAAGCTTTCATTGATATTGTTGTATACAGCAATTGGTTTGTGGTAACTGATCCCATCCATCAAAATTTTGCAACCAATCAACTTGTAGCATACACTTCCACTTTTGTTTCATGATCTAAACCAAGTATGTTACATTCTTGGGATGTTGTGTACATTGCATGATATCTGGGTACTATGCTTGAAATATGGGTGTTGTAGGTTAGCTGTGTACTCTGTGTACAACCTGTGAAGATCAAGTTTAGGTCTCCAGCAACCGTTGCTAGTTGTAAGAGGTGACTAGCAAGATGTGGTGGGCAGTCTTGCTGATATGAGCCCTCTCGTAACTCCTATGCTATAGCATAGACTTATGACTTTTGTCGTAATGTCACTTCATGAAATGTGTCCCAGTTTGACACATAACATTGCACCCCATTTGCATAGATGATACTCATACTGTTGATTACTGGATTATCTTATCTAGACTAGATCAATTTCAGACCATGGGCATGTAACTGGTATATTGCCAGCTACATTAATGAACAAGCAAACAGATCAACAATCCTATGGTGTGTGTTAAATCTAGGGTATCATGGGTCTAGGTACAGGATCTGAGCTGCCCTGAAGGTCCATGGCAGATCTGTTGCTTAGTGCATCAAGGAACTGTCTGTGGTAATTAGCAACATCAATAAATGTCAGTATTCTGAAGAAGTCACCACAGAGAGTGTCACAGTCACAGCTTTGACTGTTAAGACAGTTGTCAGTAGAACATTAATCAAATGCCAGCCTCCTCTCATTATGTTGATGGAGCTATTGCACGTGACTATGACTCCAGCTACCTATAGTACCTCACACCAACCTCCCACTGAGTGTGTTCAAATTTGTTTTCATTGCATGTGACCATGACCACAACAGTTGCTTGTAGTGTTGTCAAATACTCACCAGCAATCAGAGTGGCATGTCGGTTTTAAGCTACATTGACCCTATTCAGCAACCACTGCATGTAATGTGAACAATTGCATGTGTCCATGATTTTCAATGACAGTTGACTGGGGTACATCAAATACACCCACCACCACTCAGTGTAACAACATTGCCGTCACATGCGACCTTGACCTCTACCACCGACCCAACTGAGCACAACATCACAACACTGACCCAAGCGACATTTGACTGTAGTACTCTAATTACCCACCAACCCACACTCAGTGATAACTGTAATTAACAACACAACCGCAGGCTTGGTATTTCAGCATTGGTCACATGATAATGTTGACAACTGGGGGACCATATCACCTGCCATATGCCTCAAGAGTGTCTCCTCTTCTGACATGTACCCTCATTGTCCTCCAGACGTCAACTGCTGCCATAGTGTGTCACCTCAGATGGGATGTGCAATGTATGTTTCCCTGACATAAGAGAGTTGTTTATGAATGTCACTGGTCACAGAACCTATGGTGGCTCTCTATGGGTGTCCTGCAAGTCGTCCTGGCCTGGCACACATTGATTTTTGAGACAGCCTTGAGACGGTATATATGACAATTTGTTAATATGTTCCAATATTGGCAGTGTGCCCATTGTGATGTAAGTTGTAGGTATGCATGTACTACAGAAGCTGGTTGTGATTCATCACATATTTCCACGACGATATCCGTCCTGGTAGTATTGATTATCGGCCTCTGTGGCCATTGTTAATTGTCAGGTATGTTTCCAACAGGGAGGAGATGCTGAGTGCATAGCCAGCTGATGGTGTAATATTGACGAAATCAGTTGAATACATCTGATGTAGAACAGGGACGTTATTTGTGCTGCAGCTGATCTCACATTGCTTCTCTTCAGCAAGTAATGAAATCAGTTTGCAGTATACAAGATGTGATTTCCTACACTCAATACGCTAATATTCACCATCTGTTTTATCACTCTGGTGGTGAAGCAGAAAGTTATTTATGCCATAGCATTTATAAAATCCAGTATAGAAATGTATAAAAAAACATTTTGCTCAAAAACATGAATAACACATTTTGTTTTGTTTCATTTTGGATTGATGATGGAATTATTTTTTCAAGTTGTCTCAGAAGGTCAGACATGTTAGCTGTTGAAATAATTCATCAATGTGATGGATCTTCAGATTATTTGAATCCTTGTCTTAGGTTTATGGTGAATGTGCAATTTGGGTACATTAGCCTATGCTTCTAACTCTTAACCCCATCAGAAAGGTCACTGAAATTTGAAAATTTAAAATTATGTTTAAAAATTATAGGAATGTCCTGCTCTATCTATCTGCTTCCTTACTGCTACCTGGAAAACATTGATCAGGCTCTCCCAGTATATGGCCGAGGTATTAATGATGACATGATATGTTTTAACTACTCAGCTGTGTCATATCAGTGGCAACTAACAGGATCGGGTAGTCATGCTCGCTGACTTTTGTTGACACATGTCATTGTAATGTCATTGCAATGGTCGATGCTCAAGCTTGATTATTTACAAGCTGCTGCTATAAAGAATACTGTTGAGTGTGGTGTTAAACAACTGTTGAGTGTGGTGTTAAACAACTTGTTGTTGCCCTGCCTTATGGTGAGCATAAAGAAGGATGGATCAGCTTGGAGTCTCTGCATCTGGGTTGAGAGTTCATGTAAAGCTGGGCATGGTGTTTTGGTCGGCTAGCACTATAAAAACCTGGTGCTTGTTTTACTGTACAAGAAGCCATGCATATGATATCACCCTTTATCATCCATATGGTGAAAATTAACCAGTGTCATATATCACTCTGTCTCTCTCTTTCTCTCTGTGTCTCTGTCTCTCTCTCTTTCTCTCACTCACTCACTCCCTTCTCCCACACAAATACACACATTCACACACATTTCGACCACACATCTCCTGTGATGGTATCAAGTGTTCACTGACCCTCATAATGGATGTGTAGTACATGATACTTTCCGGCAGCAGGGATGCCATCTGATGCTGGACAAATGACTCTTAGCAGCATCAGCCTTCACCATTACCATTGTAGCGTTCTATTTCGTATACATCCGATTCAGTCCCTGGAAAGAGTGTATCAGGATCATCTTTACAGCTTCTTTCGTCAGAGATGGAGAGCTACCCGATACAGAGTAAGGACATGGTACTACCTGAGGTCAAAGTAATTAAATGTGTAATTGATGTGTGTGATACGGTTTCTCAGCTTTAAATATGCAGCTCAAAAGAAATCAAAGAACACCTGATTTCTTCATGTTATAGTTAATATACTGAGGAAAACAAATAAGAGATCACATGGAAGCACAAATGTTCCTTGATTATTTCCTAATATGTCTTCACAAGCTTTGTGTTGTATAGTTTGTGAAAATAAAAAATGGAAAAAATTAAATTAACGCTAGTGCTTTCAAGTGATTTTTCCCTCAGTATATACTATGACAGATTAGTTATCAACAAAACATTGGGTGTTCCTGAACTTAGTTTTAGTAGTATATTCCCCACAGAAAATTGTAAAAGGAGTAGGAATACTAGCATGATTCACTGGGCTTTTATTGTTAATGTAGACTGTGAATATGATGTACAGCAAAAAATCTACAATTTTACATTTATGCCTGTGTGGATTAATGCGTTTTTATCACCTATGTGGAAAACAAGTGTGTATTATGTGTGTAGGGAAATGTTGTTTTATTGTCTGGGGTTTAGTGCCTGTTTTGACAATTGTCCTCATAACAGAAATGTTCGTTTGTTACTCACATGTAAAGTGGGAGTTTGTAACCTGTGTGGATAAAAAAGGTTTTATTATGGTGTGTGGTCATACATTGATTCTGATGTGGACATTAAAGTGACATAATTCATATTTAACATAATCCAAGCTGGTTCCTTCAAGCCATTTGAGCCACATCCTTAAGTCTGTGTTCTAGGAAGAGCTCACAGTTGACGAACACATTCAGGGCCTATAGTGGGCATGATGATTTGTTGACGGGAAATAGTTGGGTCATTGACCTTACCTTATCAGGAGACTTAGATGGATGGTCAAAGTAGCTTGTCCTTGGGCGGAAGCTATTAGTGTGATTATTCTCTTGTAGTTGGTGAGTCTGAATGCCTGTCTGTCTGTCTGTGTGCCAGTGTGTCTTCCTATGTGTCTCTACCACTGTCCCCTTTCTCTCTCCCTCCCTTTCCTTCCTCTCCCCCTCCCCTGTCTCTCTTTCTTCCTTTTCTCTCCTTTTCTCACTGTCTCTTTATTCCTTCTTCCCCCTCTCCTCTATGTTACATTTTGGTAGTCATGGATTGATATATTGATTGTAATTAAAGGAAATAAACAGCAGGTGATTCTGTGATGTTAACAAAGTAATTCTGTTTGTGCACTGAAGGTATACTGTTTAATGAAAGAAATTTTATCATGGATACAAAACATAAAAAAAATCCATAATCTTAAGAAACTGACAAAATAATTCCAACTGTGACCTCACCATGTCTTTATAAAATATTTTAAAATAATGATGATAGTAAGCGTTTGCAGAGTATACGGGTCGGTGGGGTAGCCTAATGGTTAAAGATTAGATTCATCATGTCAAAAAACAGGGTTCAATTCCCCACGTGGGTATGATGTGTGTACCCCATTTCTGGTGCTGGAATATTGCAAAACGTGGTCTAGAACCATACTCACTCAATGAGTGTATCCATAGCCACAGGCCATACTGATGCAACCTATCACAAACACATGCAAAGACCAGTGAATTATTCACTATAAAGTATGGAAACATATGGTGCAAGTCAAAGCTGGGAATTGATTTTTATCATTGATGAGTCAGGTCCTTCACATGTACACCATAAAACCTTTTAAAGCTCCACTGAGGCCCTGACTATGGTAACCACCATATCTTAGATAAGTTGTAGACAATTCTAAAGGTTTGGTATCAGACCAGCTATTGATGTTAATGGACATTTCATTGTTGTACTGTTGTCTAGCCCTTTTTCCATTTTGTATCTTTTAGATGGTTCAATCAGTCATGATGCATCTTTGAATCGGTTGGCATTTTGTTTTATTGTACTCTTATAGTCCAACTCCATGATGGCTTAGGTGGTAGGTTTGGCCATTCAGAGACAATACATGTATCCAAAGTTTGAAGTTGTTTTCAGGACATAGATCTTGTTGAACATTTTTCAACCAATCAGATTGCAGCAGACACTTTATCAGGTCAGTGTTCTTGAAATGTCATATTGCTTGTTAGTTTTGCTGAGGTTGTCATTGTTTTCATGTTACCCCAGTTCGTATACATGCACTTGTCATGCACTTATCATCAGATTAGGTGTGCTGTATTAGTGATGATGACATCAATCTCATAATCGGTCAAGTCATTCATCTCGCTTGCGTCTGCGATTATTGATGGGCTCAGGAAACTAATTTGAATTCCTGAAATATGAATCTTCAAATTATGAAGTATGTTTTTATTGTTTTGTTTGTTGAACAACTGAGGCAGTTTCCTGACCCAAAAAACAACAACCTGACTAAGTGTCCTCAATTGGCGTCTGGTTTGTTGCACAGCATAATGATTGTATCCCGTTATTGTCTACATGCGTTTTGTGGTGTGGTTTACTATTACAATCGACTGCAGATTGATTACTGGGCTACAATTATTGATCTGCATATTGTGTATGATATCGAGCACCACTTTTTAGTACAAGTCAGGATAATATATCCGTAATGATACAATTGGATACTTATCACACATACTTGTTTGTTATGTTTATTGTCATGATATCTTAATATGGTTTACATGGTCTATGACCATGAAGATCCAGGTTAGAATTGGTCTTCAGTAACCCATGCTTGTTGCAAGCGGCGACTAATAGGATCAGGTGGTCAGACTCACTGACTTAGTCAACACATGTCGACACCATATCCCAGTTGTGTCGATTGATGCTCATGCTGTAGACCACTGGATTGCTTCAGATTCGGTTATTTGCACACCACCTAGAATATTTCAGAGTAGACAAACAAACAAATCTGTGGTGAGCACACCATGTTTTTCAGTCCCTAAATGTCCAAATGCCTACCTCATTGATGATTAATAGTTGATCTTGCTTCCAATTACTGCAAACCCAATAAGTGGTGTCATGATTGGATACTGCCAAGCTACTTAGCCAATGAAGTGAGCTTAGGTGAAATATAACAAGGGAGGTAACTATATTAATTGCACTGATAATATTCATTGATGCATTTGATGGTGTGCCAGTCCTGGGACCATGGATGAAAATATTTGCTTTTTCACTTCTTATTTGCATTTCTTTGGAGTAACAGGTATTGAAACAAAGATTAATAGTAAGAATTGAATTAGTTGACTTTTTGATTAGTTGTGTCTTTGTGATTAGTTGAACAATTGTCCCACCAATGCCTATTATTAAGCAAGTGGTACAAGAGTTTTATAGATTGACTAAGTTGTGTTGAGTGTTTAAAACATCGTCAAGCTTTGAAAAGCTCATTCTGAATGCCCTTAAAGTCAAGCAGCACAAAACAGACAGTGTTAAATTACTGTCTTAGATATGTATTGATCATTCATGAGTCTAAACCTCTTCTGTAAACCGTGCAGACATGTTAAGTGAAATCCTGATTTTTTAATAATGTTGACTCAGTACAAACATGATTGTATTTCATGACTGAGCTGAATATGGCAGACAGAAGTATTTTATTTAGGTGTCACAAGTTAAACATGATAGAAGAGTACTATGATATGTTTAACAACTATCAAATATTTAGCTCAGATAGAGAGATACTATTTAGACTTAGTATATATATTCACATACAGAACGGTAGATAAATAATAAAAATAAATAAAAAAATATTAAGTTGAAAGAGTAGAAAGATAAAATGTATAAAGAGCAATAATAGATAAAAGACTGGTGTCTTAGATATATAGTTTTTCAGTTGAAGCTGAATTTTGAAATATCAAGAATAGTACCTAAATTCTTTAGAATAAAATTTAATAACAAACAGAACATGTCTGCAATCAGATTTTTACATCAAGCTACCTTGTATGAAGTGCCTCAAATTAAAGTATGAGAGGTTTGATTTTGTTGGCAAGATAGCCCTTTTCTGTTCACTGGGGATGGAGCTAGATGTGTCTGCAATCAGATCTTTACATCAAGTCTATCCTGTATGAAGTGATCCAAATTAAAGTGTGAGAGGTTTAATTTTATTGGCAGAAACGCTTCTTTCTTGGTATTCACATGGCAAGTCCACATTAGTTCCATTAAAATGTGAATCACTTTTGCTTGTCAAAAACCCATGAAAGATTAAGGAGTGAATGAATTTTGCCGTGCCATCATGTTCCTTCACTTATTTAGAATGATAAGAATTATTTAGATGAGGTAAAAAGAATATTCCTGACAAAGCCTCAGTAATTCACTTCATTTCTTGTCAATGACCAGATATCCAATATCCTTGGAGGGTATTAGAGAACCAAGTCTTCAGCTCTCCTTGATGGTTGTTAAAGCCAAGTGATTGAGATGAAGAGGTGATAAGGTGTGACCCGGTGGAGCCTAGTCATAGTGTTCCAGTAGCGATGGTTGGTCGGTGTAATACATAATCCACCATTGCCTTGTCCAAGTAGGGTGATTGATAGACTGCAAAGGTATAGGTGAAATGGTGCACACTTTGGCCTAAAACAACATCCACTTGTCCAGCTTGGAATATTTTGTAGATGTTATGCACATTTAGATGGCATTGTGCAGAAAAATCAACAGCTTGTCAAATAATCTTGCGAATCTGTTGTCAGTATAATTCCCTATCCTAATGCAAATTCAACAATCTTACCATGCCCATAATCTTTCCTTCCTCCCTGTGGCCGCTCCAACACCAACGGTCACACCCATGCCCACAACGCCAACCCTCACACCCATGCCCTTAAGACCAACCCTCACACCCATGCCCACAACATCAACCCTCACACCCATGCCCACAATGCCAACCCTCACACCCATGCCCACAACGCCAACCCTCACACCCATGCCCACAACACCAACGTTCAAACCCATGCCCATACCGCCAACCCTCAAACCCATGCCCACAATGCCAACCCTCAAACCCATGCCCACAACGCCAACCCTCACACCCATGCCCACAATGCCAACCCTCACACCCATGCCCACAACGCCAACCCTCACACCCATGCCCACAACACCAACGTTCAAACCCATGCCCATACCGCCAACCCTCAAACCCATGCCCACAACACCAACGTTCAAACCCATGCCTACAACGCCAACCCTCACACCCATGCCCACAACACCAACCCTCAAACCCATGCCCACAACGCGAAGCCTCACACCCATGCCCACAACACCAACACTCACGCCCATGTACACCTCCATGCCTACACCTCTACCAACCCACCATACATTTTCCAACATGGTCTGTTCAGAGAAATAATTTCTACTTGTTTGTTTGTGTTTGTTGAGCTAGTGCCTGTAATGGACTAGATGGGTCTTGCAATCAGTGAGTAGTCTCCCACAGAATCCCTACCATCCTCCAAGCTGTGCCACAGATAATGACACACTCTGACTAGTGACAGCTGTCCGTCACAACTGTCCATCTTTAATCATGTTAGCTTGTCCACCTGTTACACAGCCTGTGTCGACTAAGATTGTCATGAACCAAATGATTTGATATTGTATCTTGCAGATTTGGCACTTTGTATGTTGATATAAGCAGGAATTGTTTGATAACATCTGATCAGCTGGATGTATGAACAAGATCACCAAATAAATACTTTGTGATGATCATATTTTAGCAACTCCTGACAGTCAGTACGTAGTAGATCACAAGAACACTGGTGCCCTAGTGTATATAACTCAACCCAGTTTTTGATGAACACCATACACGGATTTTTCTTGTCCTGCTTGGAAGCATGATGATGCATAATTTGGTAATAGGTTTAAACAATATTATTTTCCCATGGGTGATAGGCCGCTTAATTCAACAAAGCTGAGAATTGCTAAAAGGGAGCTTCACATTCCCGATAAGTTGAGTGAGTGAGTGAGTGTCTAGTACACAAGTCTGCAATATTGACACAAATTGTCCTCACAGTATTTTGAGTTGGGTCACACACAAATATGTAATAATCCAAAGGATGAAACTCTGGTTGATTTGAAAATATGTTTCTCATTTGTAAATCACCAAATTATATTTGATAGAAATGTTTGGATAGAATTTACATGATAAGTGTATTCCAAAGCATATTCAGTCCTTATGGTGGTCAGGCTCACTGACTTGGTCCACACATGTCATCGGTTCCCAGTTGTGCAGATCGACGCTCATGTTGTTGATCATTGGATTGTCTGGTCCAGACTCGATTATTTACAGACCGCCACCATATAGTTGTAACATTGCTGAGTGTGGCGTAAAACTAAACTCACTCACTCACTGTAGCTGTCAGGAGTTTAGTTGTAGTATCTCACTAGCAAAACAGTGGATTTGTGTGACAGTCACACATAGCAACTTGTAGCTGTCAGGAGTTCAGTCGTGGTATCTCACTGACAGAACAACTGATTTGAGTGACGGTCACACACAGCAACTTGTAGCTGTCAAGAGTTTAGTCGTAATATCTCACTGGCAAAACAGTGGATTAGTGTCATAATCAGCTGACTTGGAGTGAGGTTTGTGAGTATGCGAGTTTGGTTCTGACTCTGTGACAGGATTTAGTACATGTTATGTAATTTATGTGGCGTAAAATTCTGATATGCACTGATGTTTGACTTGCTTGTCGGCATTTTGTCATGAGTAATGGACAGTGCTGATTTGGAACATTGTATCTTTAAATCTGTAGGCTTTTGAGTACCAAACAGTTATCTGAGTCCTTCCATGTGGATGTATATCACCTGTAACGCTGTGTGTGTGTGTGTGTGTCTGTGTGGTGGTGGTGGGGGGGGGGGGGGGGGGGGGGTGTGGGTGTGGGTGTGGGTGTTGTTTTCAAACTGCTAAAAGATGATTAAAAGAGGTGGTACATTGTGAATAAATACAGTAGCTTTTACAAAGTTTTGGACCAACTCTATCATTATGTTTTGAATTCGCTAGAATCCATGATTAAATGTTGAATGCTTTGTGCATACTGAGACTGGGTTTATTTTGTGTCATTGGCTCATCCTACACATCTCCCTTGCTGAGGTCATATTAGGATGTGATTAGAATAACCTCCAGTATTGTGTCAGGTCTGCTGCTCTAGTCTTATCAGGAGAACTTGATGTAGCGAGTTTAGAACATATGTTCTGATTTCACGTAACACTAATAGGGATACCAGTGAAGATCCAGGTATGAATTCATCTTCAGGAACCCATGTTTGTCGTAAGAGGCAACTTACAGGATTGGGTGGTCAGACTTATGGCATGACATGTCATAATTTACCTGCATAGATCAATGCTTGTGATGTTGAATAGTGATTATTTACAGATCTTCGCCACATGCCTGGAATGTATCTGAGAACTAAACTCACCCAAACAGGGTGGTGTTGTTTTTGTTATCAGCCACTGGTTTTCCGTTCCCATCCAGGCAATGCCATGATGTGAGTAGAAGATGGCTGACTGTAGCATTAAACAACATTCCGTCAATCAGTCTGTCAAAACAGGATTCACGGAACAGATGGAGACACCCTGATTGTCAGTTTGAATCCAAGTTCAAAACAACATGTGTATGTAGACTTCTCAGCACCATACCATCACTTTCGGATTCACCAAATCAGTAAACATCAGAGATGTGCATCACTTCAGATTTCATTTAACATTCAGCTGTCAGGTCGTGATAAAAGTGGAATATTGTTCAAAGCAGCGTTAAACTCATCCCCCTGTTAAGGAAATGTTTGCCATGGTCAATGACCTCCTCCAGTCAGTGCCTTCAAGGACTACTCCATCAGAGAAGTTCTGGCACGCTGTTGGCTTCCCCATCTCTCCCCCGCACTTGGACGGGAACTTGCCACCAGTTATTGATTGACCCCTCCAACATGTGATCTTCCCACCAGTACATGATAGGAAGTACATAACTCTCTTGTGACTTATAGGGCTTTAGACACACAAGGTGCTGTAGATCATCTATACACTTGCTTTGTGGTTGGATGACTGTAGTAGTGGTAGTATCAATGGCAAATATGATACTGATAATGCTGGGTGGTAATATTTGTTAGGCATCAAGGTATGTTCTAAGTGGGGATATGAGCTGTATATCCTCTGTTTGGTAAAGATATGAACACTCCATATCCTTTGTTTGGTGGCGATATGAGCTGTATATCTTCGGTTTGGGAACAATATGAGCTGTATATGCTATTGGGTGAGGATATGAGCTGTATATCCTCTGTTTCATAGGGATATGAGCTGTATATCTTCAGTTTGGTGGGGCTATGGAGGTAGTATCTGCATCCCAAACTGTAAGCCTGTCCAATTGATCCACTGTCCATATCTTCCATACAACCATATGTATTGTGTGGGTATTTTACAAATGGCCTGATTCTTTGCCAATGCCTCTTTTAAGACCAGAAATGTTAATGTGTTCATAAATGTCATTATTGGAGGTTGGTGTGAAGACTTAATCTGATCAGCAATTGTCATGGCCTTTTTATTGTCCTCTCCTACTCTGCCTCTGATTGAAGTAGAGGAAGCCAGTGCTGGTTTTCATCTGAAATGCTTGGAATGAAATCCTCTCTGTTGACAGAAAGTAGAGATGTTTGCAGTGTTAGAGTGGTATACAAAGTGTATACAAAGTAAAGATGTCGACATTGTAAACCTTGGTTAACAGTAAATTTAATGTGGATCGATCAGTGAATGGGTCGGAAAGTGTAAGAGTGAGTCATCTGTGGACATAGGGGTGTATATGAAATCAGCTTGCGAGAGAGTTGATATTTTAGGTGGATATATATATTTTATAACATTTTACTGTCTGTGCCATAGTGGTTTACAAACCCAAATACAGCTCTTAAATAATAACACTGTTCAGTAGCGTTTATTTAGCTCGACTGAATGAACAATTATGCATTGATAAATGTTTCATTGGTTAGTTCTTTACTTCTAAAAAAATGTTTGAAAAGAAAGAAAATGCCTACCTACCTAAAATTTTAAAGAGATGTAATCGGAAGTGCAACAGTTGTTTTTTTTGTAGTTTGCCTGATCCCATTTACTGTATTTGTAGAGTAACAAGGAGTAGAGTGCTGGGCATCAGTGGTGTCCACTGATGTCAGCAATGTATACTGGTCATAATGCAACCTAAGGTGTAAAGCAAGGAGTCCCATTCCACTTAAGTTTAGTTGTTTATTGTCAATGCCACTCTTGACCAGAGTCTTGACCAGACAAACCAATGACTGATAATGTGAGCAACAGTCTGCATCAGTGGGCAATGATGACATTCAGTGAAGCACCTAGTGCATTTTGTGATGTGTCTAATGCATGTTTTCCTGTTTTTTTGTTAGTTTAAAAATATCCTATTTACCTGTTGTCAAGCGAAATTTCTAGCAAAGGCCATTAGAATCCCCTGGCATTATTGCCTTTTGCTGAAACAGGGGAAACAGGGAATAATAATTGTCAATTATGAAAAAATAATCCTATTTAAGCAATCCATGCTTCTTGTAAGAGGCAACAAACACAATGAGGCAGTCACACTTGCTGACATTGTTGACACATGTTGTATCCTGAATGCATAGATAAGAGGTGTTGTCAGTCACCAGATTTTCTGATCCAGACTCAGTTACTTACAGACCATCATCATATGGCTGCAGTATTGCTTAGCTCAGCACTAACCAACAGACACAATTCTCTAAGCTGAATCTCATTTCAGACAGATACTGAAGTCTTACTCCAGCCCCAGACAGATGTGCTGAGAATGTTGAACATTAATTGTGTGTCTCTATTTCAGATTATCGGCATATGGAGGAGGCACAGGCATCAGAGACCACAGAGGAGGCGGACCACCACCAGCAGAGACTCATCAGAATCAATGGCCCACAGCTTACCAAGTTCTGCCATAATGAAATCAGGTGAGCTTACTAAACTGTGCAGATATCAATGTCAGTTTACAGTAGTGTAACGACCCATTCGATGACAGTATGTATAGGCACACACTATAAATTAGTTATTCCTGTCTGTGCCAAAAAAGATTTGAATCTACCAGCTGGAACCTGTTTCCCAGCATCCTTTGCTATAGATTTTAGTTTTGTTACATTATTAGGTGAGACCCATTTGATTACGAGTTTTTATGGATTATCGTCCTCAGAAAACCTCAAAGGCAGGAGGGAAAAAATAAAATAAATCACCAATCACTGTAATATTCCTTCTAAATACTCAAAGTATTTTACTTTTTTCAAATTATGAAGGGTATGTGGGGCGAAAAACACAATCTAAAAATCATTTTTCTTGTAAGTTCTTATTTTACTTTTGGCCAATAAGAACATTAGGAATTTTTTTTGAGTGAGAAGAATTAATTTGTAATTTTTGTCTTATCCTTGAAATAATATGACAAGCGGATCTGTTAAACAAGGAATAAAATTGGTGTGGCCTTAGATGAGCTCTTTAAACATTAAATGTTTTGTAACATAGTTGTCACTTGTCTTTGGTTTAGAAGTTGTAGTGTTTCTTTGTCAACAATGTCTGAGTACATTCTTCTACTTTTACCACAAGTTTAGAGCTGGACACAAATCAGTTTGGGCTAGTAATCGCTTAGACTTTATATAAAATGCTTCTCGTGCATCTGCTTGTCTCTTTTATTTGTGCATGTAACAAAAAACTGCCATTAAATTGTCATGTTTCATTGCCATTAAAAAAATAATTTTGACTTTTCCGAGTCCCAATCATTCATTTGTCCACTGTAAGGATTAGTGTCTGTAGGAACGAGTATGACTGAATCTGCAACTCATTAACATGTGCTAAACTTTCCAAGCTGTATTTCTGAGAGAAAAAAGTAAAAATATGTTCCTCCCTCGTAATATGTTTTTAATGGACCTCCTACTGCCCTTGTTACTTTTGACAAAAAAATGTGCCTGAGAAACATTTAATTTTACATACGACTCTAAATGCTCCTTAGGAAAATATTAGTTGGCCTTGATGTCTGGTATTACTTTTGAGTAGATTATCATTGAACAACATGTTACGACAATCTAAAATTTCCAGTACTGAAACCTCTATGAGACAACTGAGGATATATTTGTCTTGTAGGGTTCATACCATTACAACAAAATTTTCAAATTTGGTATTTCCTATAGGACCAAAAGATGATCCCAGCCCAGGCGCTGTGGTTTTGTGTGCAGTCAACATAGATCAAACTTGTATTGTTTTATGAGTCACTGAACATTTTAATACTTTTAAAACTATATAAAGTTGCATGCTTAAACTTGTGTCATGTATGCAACTTGTCTGTTTGGAAAGGTGGAAAGCCATGGTTTGATCCCAGCCATCCTCAATAATCTCCAGGGTATATGTTCCAACAAATCTCCATTATACCTTGGATGCATCTATGGCTCGTCCTGATAATTTTATTACCTCCCTTGGCTGGCTCAGCATTCTCATCTTAGCCAGTCAGCTAAGTCGCTGTTACAACTGAGCATGCCAGTGTCAACAAAAGTAGCGGTCATCGCCGCTAAGGTTTATTCACAGTGTGACTCAGCTTTGGGGAGAAATCATACAGACAAACTGACACTTAAAGAAAATACATGCAAAAACTCCTACCTCAGCATCGATTGTGTTGCCAAGTCTGATCGATTAGATAATTTTAGAATCTAAAGTAGTGAGTTCTCATTTGTATGCTCAATTTCTCTGCATAGACACCTGATTGTATAAAATGTCGGTCAAGGGAGGTAATGAAATCATCAGGCCGATACGTAGATGCATCCAGGGTATAGTGGAGATTTATCAGAACATATGACAGGGCATATGTTCTGATAAAAGTAAGTAAAAGAAAGTAGAAGGGTTAACGCTTCAGATTGTCCGATGTCTGGACAAGGACAAACACACACATACTCATCAATATGCCAGGACACTGAACTTAAAAGTGGCCTAAACATTTAATCTCACTAAATATGCAATATTTCTGTTTTCAGTACGGCCAAGTACAACTTCCTGACATTTCTCCCAAAGTTCCTCTTTGAGCAGTTCCGGAAATATGCCAACATATTCTTCCTTTTCATCGCCCTTATACAGGTAAGACCAGAAGGCAGGTGGCAATGTGAGAAGTAGCTTATAAATAATATGCGAATGAAACTATTGTTTGCTGACAAAAACATGGCACATTCTCCTATGAAGAGATAACCCGTCTTTGTGTGACTGTCTACCCTCTTCACAAGTCTGCTAATCATTTTATGTTACTATTAATTTGAAAAGCAGTGAGCCCAGTGGTGAAAGCGCTGCTTGTCACACAGATATCTGGGTTTGTTTCCCAGCAAGTGGTGAAAACCCTGCTTGTCACACAGACAGGAGACAGTTTTTTATTGCGGTTTCTCCTGACCCAAACCTCTACATGGCTGCCATATTGAAGTACAGACTTCAACTAAAATCACTAACTTAAACGTTTTCTGTTTTAGCAAATCCCGAATGTCTCACCAACGGGACGCTACACAACTGCACTACCTCTCCTGCTTATTCTCATGGTGTCTGCCATCAAGGAGCTCATTGAAGATTTTGTAAGTCAAAATTTGCATTTCATTCCCATAGTTCCTGTTACATCTCAGAGACGGTTTTATCTATTCTTTTGTTTGTAAGCTTCATATTAGTGGAATTAATGATACCTAATGGGTGAACAAGCAGAGCTGCTGAGCATAAATATTTGTAATCATTGTCCAATTACTTCCTCTTACTAAAAATACAGCATGAAATTATTGGCATGGAAGTTCCCTCTGGGTTGTGTTAGCTATTTCATTCTCTATTTCATTCACTATTACACTCTATTCTTAGAAAAAATAAAGGAGAGATAATTCCCTATGTGGGTATCCGGATGAGGAGTAGCAGTTATGTCCCTTGACGAGCTCTCCCTGAAGTCCAGCATTTTGCCACTTCATATCCAATTAAATTTGTTTCATCTTACTAAACATACCACACAAAAATATTCAAATGTGGTGAAGTCAGATTTAAAGTACAGTAAAGTTCACTTATAACGTACACGCTTACAACGAATTGCTGGTTACAACGAACAAATTCAGAAGACCCAACTGCCCACAAACAAATTGACGGGTCCCTCTGTGCTATTTCACGCGTTAATTGACGTGTTTACAACGAACAGCTGAACTCAAAACAACAGAACTGAAAACAACAGTCCCTTTGAGTGCGTTATAAACAAATATTACTGTACAACCTGAAGTAAAAATTTCAATCAAAATAATTTCAACACAAATAGTGAGTGAGTTTAGTTTTATGCCACTTTTAGCAATATCCCAGCAATATCACGGCAGGGGACACCAGAAAATGGGCTTCACACATTGTACCCATGTGGGGTATCAAACCTGGGTTCGAGCGAACGCTTTAACCACTAGGCTACCCCACCGCCCCTCAACACAAATATGTTATATGAGAATATAATATAGTACATTGGTGATACATGAGAATCTTTTATTTCAGCATTCAGTATCCATGCTATATTTAAACTAGATTGTGAACTTGTCTTCCTGGGCATTCTACATGATTCGATGGTAGTATTAGTAATACATGTACTCAGAGTTGCCCCCACTAATGTATTAGCTTCAGTTGTTAATGCAACAAGTAGGTTTGCGCACAGTCAGTACAGTATAGATATTCTCTAGTTGTAACCGAGGGACTTCATTTCTGAGATTAACAGAACATATGGGAGTAAGTCCTATGAAACAGCTTGTTCTGAGATACGTAAGTTTTTAGATTTTAGTATTTTCATGTCATGAGTGTGTTGACATCACCTCTGTTTGAAGCTAATTTTGATGATCCCAATTTCAAAGTCCATTCACAAAACAAGTTGTTACGGGTATCATGTTTGCAGGAACATTTCCCATATATTTGTGTATATCTTTACTGATTGAAGATATGTATGAAAAAATGTAAAATGTTTTATCATATTTGTAACATTGAGTTTTTGAGAAAACAGAATTGCACAGATGTCGACAAAAGTTTTCAAACAAACTTCTGATAGTGATGAGAAGACTTTCTTGATCTTGTCCACTTTCTTGATCTACACTTCCTGATTCAGTTCAAAGATACTCAACTGTAGAACCCATTCCTATCACATGATTTCTTGTATGTTTGCAGAAACGACACAGAGCGGACGATGCAGTAAATAATAGAAAAATTAATGGTAAGCATTTTTCAGTTTTGTCTTTTCTTTCATATCTGCATGCTTGATTATTAAGTGAATCATATTCTTGTGAATACCCTACATGTACTATGTCACAGTTCATAATGGAGACTTGCAGAGTAGCCATGCTGTGGGTTTCACCAACGTAGTAATCATCAGAGACCTGCATCACCTCAAGGATCCTCCATCCTTAAGCTGACAGGCGATAACAGCAGGAGTACTGTCGAGGCAGCATGAACCTCAACACACTTGCTCGTTTAGACATGTTTTAACATTTTCAAGTAGTCTGTCTCACAGTTCCTGTACCACATTATTTTCCTGACTGCCAAACCCTTTCTGTAGTCTGCCTCACGGTCCCCGAACCACATTATTTTCCTGATTGCCAAACCCTCTCTGCAATGCTAAAGCACTAATTAAACCAAGTTTAGTTTTCCCCAGGTTCTGAGTCTGTGGCCTCCCTGGGCCCCCTTTACAGCGTATATGGGTTAGTTTTCTATTATAAAAATTATTTATTCAGGTATTCAGAGACAAAGCATTAGTCTAGTTTTGAAGCAGCACCAGGAATCCTGACTCTGTTTAAGCTGCATGCTGCCTCCTTGACAGCACACACAGCCTGTCCCTGCATTCATGTTCCCTCATCTGGAACTCAGGCATCTATGTAAACATAAGTGATTTAATCAGTAATCATGAGTTTGGGGCATCTTTTATCAGTATTCCAGCAATATCACAGTGGGGGACACTCAAAATGGGCTTCACACGTTGTACCCACATTGAGCATGCAGCTTTGAGTGAAATCTTTAACCACTTGGCTGCATCACTGCACCTGTAAGTTTAGTATCGTGAGGTTAGGTGGTTGAATGAGTAAGCAGGGTTCAGCTTTATCTTATTTCCATCAAATCATGGTGGACGAAAAGCTACACAAGCAGCAGTCATGGCAAAGGTGCTGCTATCACTTCATGACTGAAGACCTCAATAATTGCCTTTCAACCTCCCTATTGATTGGAAGCAACATGTGTTGACCCAATGCTGCCACGGCTAAACCTGTGACAGTGTGACGTGATTGGGCTGCCGCCTGTTAGGATTTATCATAGCCCTGTGATGAATTCTGTCCCTGTTTGATGTCAGTGAGTGACTGATAATCGCTTGATGTCAGCAATTCTGTAGCTATTTGCAGCAGTGTTCTATTTGATGTTGTCAGGGATAGGTGATGCTGAGAATCAGAATTGAGCTATAAATAGACTTTATGGAGGCAGTGGATAGCCTTGCACTTGTTGTCTTGCATTCAGATTGGACTAGGGTAACTTAATGGGTAAAGTGTTCACTCATCATGCCGAAGATACAGATTCGATTTACCAGGATCCCCCTCCTGCTGTGGTATGGCTGGAATATTGCTGAAAGTGGTGTAAAACTAACTTCACTCACTCATTCATGTAATGATGCGTATAATATCAAAACAGTCCCTTCTTTTTTGGACTCCTCAGTACTCTGGTCTGGGTTAGGAGGGAGATATGTTAAAGTTTGCATTCAGGGACAAGAGCCTGGAAAGAAAAAATAAGACCTTTGACCATCAAAATTGTTAGAAATGACATGTGATTTTTTAACTGTTGTTTGTAAGAAAAGGTGAAAAATATTTGTACATTTCTTAATTCTATCAAAATTACTCTATTACCTCTTTGTATCTTGCCATGTTTAAACTTACTTTTTACATCTTTGGTCAGAAGTCAGTGTTTTAGATTAAAAACCTGTACATCTTAAAAATATAAATATTGTTTCATAAATAGCAAAGAGCATATTTTAGTTCGAGTCTGATATACAGAGTGTCACAATGAATATTGAAGTTTAACATTCAGTTTGAGTTATTTTCCTGAAATGCTCCTAGCTTTCACATTTCAGTTCCATATGCAAGCTTAAAACTGTTGCCTCTCCAGAATAACAAAAGGCACTTCCAGTGCTTTGTGTTTTTGAAGTGTCATGTCATGCTCAAGAACCAAATACTGTGTCAAATTTTATATCATTTCTAAAAACAAACACCTGTTTAACAAATATTAATAAAAAACATCAAAGAGAAGCATTTGCAAGCACATATATATATGCTACTGATATTTTTTGCATCATTCTGAATGTTCATCGACAATTTGACCTCTTGGTAAATAGTCCTGTCTAGTGATGTTTGGAGATGGTGGCGAATATATAGGATGTGGTAGGCATTGAACAGCCAGTGCCATCAGCCATGGTATTCAGCCTTCAGGCTCCTAATTTCCTCCTCACAAACCAGAGAAAATTTGTTTTCATTACTGCCACACTCTGCCCAAACATTTTTGGAATACAAATGATGTGTTTGAATATGTAGAGCAGTTACAAACGGTTTATATCAAGGAAGTGGCCTTTGATTTAAGGAGCCTTGAGCTAAATGGGGTTGATTTGCTGAGAACTCCTCTGCGTGAGGAAGACTGAGAGTCAATTATTGGACCCTGCAAGCAAGCAGACTCTTTACTGAGCTGAACGTTTGGCTGATTGACACTTCTCATTTCGGTGAAATTGATTAGTTCTTCCAGATGCATATTTTGCTGGTCTACAATGTGGGTGTCATGTCAGGAGACATCAAGGTATGGTGTTGACTTGGTCCAGCAGATATCTGATGATATATCCACTTCACAATAGTTCATGGATGTGTTCCTCAGAACTGCCATGGTCCTACTACCAGAGGTTAACCTGTAGGATTCAGTTGGGACTGATTACCAGATACCAATGCTGACCATAACATGCAACCATTTGTATCAGGGCTCTGTTGTACAAAACAACCTTAGCGCTAAGACTACCATAAGACTACCTGAATTTGATTTTACCATGTGAAGTCCATTTCTGGTATTCTCCTGCTGTGATATTGCTGACATAATGCTAAAAATGGCGTAAACTCATACTCAAATTTGACAAAAATTACTGTCAGTGAGATTTTTTGTGTTGTAAGGTAAATGAGCAGCTGTGCTTTACACAAATTATTCTGGGATGTTACAATTTCACACCTGGCTTTAATTACTAATGGTGTCTGATACCAGTCTGAAATGTCTGAATGGTGGTGGAAGCTCAGTTAACACATGAAGGTGAAGGGAGATGAGATTTGAGGGAGGATGAGATCTTTGCAGTTACATATGCATTGTGCCTCGTGCTAAGTGCATGCATGTGAGGTCACTTATGTCTGTCCCGACTAATGCTGCTGTTTAGTGCTAGCTCACTGATCTGCCTTGCTGTAGTAACATGGAGCCAGCCAATCCTTGCTTTAATACTGAGTGCAGGGCAGAGTAACAACAACTACCATATATGTCTTTTGGTGTGCCACTGCAAGGAATTGAACCACCAAATTCCAGTGTCTAGCAGATGCTTTAGCCATAGTGCTACAGTTATAGTGCTCCAATAACATAAACCTACAAGTATAGAAGTGCTATTGTCAGAGAATGATAATCATTTGTTGAAATCACTCAGTGTTCGTGTAGAAGAGCTATTGCTGCATCATAGTTTAAGGTATATTTTTTGTGAAAAACATACATCCTACCACCATACTCTTATTCCTGATTTGGTGGGGTTATTTGTGAGTTATGTATTAGTCATGACAGCGTGTGACAGTAGAGGGGATCTGTCAAGTGTACCTCCAATCTTGTCCTCTGTCAGTTCTGGCTAAATTTACAGTCCCAGACGTTTTTGTTGATTTATTGTCGTTCATACTGATCCAAACCACAATCTGAATGGTGTGAAGTTTCATGTCATCACACATGTCCCATAGACAGATTCCCCTGCATCTGGTAGTCTTGTCATCTGTCAATGAACCTGTCTCTTTTTTTGTAGAATTCCTCTGTGTTATGGATAAGTGCAGAATCATTGATTGAATCCCAATTGTCACATTTGTTCTGCATTGTACATAAACAGACCCGTGAAGGTTCCGGGGTAGAATAGGCCTTCAGCAACCCATGCTTGCCATAAAAGGTGACTGTGCTTGTCGTAAGAGGCGACTAACGGGATCGGGTGGTCAGACTAGCTGACTTGGTTGACACATGTCATCGGTTCCCAATTGCACAGATCGATGCTCATGTTGTTGATCACTGGATTGTCTGGTCCAGACTCGATTATTTACAAACCGCCGCCATATAGCTGGAATATTGCTAAGTGTGACGTAAAACTAAACTCACTCACTCACTGTACATAAACAATATGTTGAAAAATCTGGTTGTATATTTAGAAGTTCACATACTCAAACATGGTTCTTGATGTTTCTATACAAACATTGATAATGTTCATCAATGTATTTATTTTCCTATTTCAGTTTTCCGCAACTCTTCCTGGCAGACAGTAAAATGGACAGAAGTTGTAGTTGGAGATATAATCAAGGTGGTCAATGGAGGCTTCTTTCCCGCCGACCTTATTCTTCTGTCATCAAGGTCGGTTGCTTACATTCCTACCATTTGCACAAAGTCTTACTGAAGCGTAGTGTCAGCTTTGTACATGTGAATATAGATAAATGATTTAGGATGAACCTGTTGAACAGCATACCTATGGTGCTAGGTTTGTGTTTGACAAAAATACACTCACTATGAAAATGCAGCTAAAAATTAGTGCCCTTTGCAGCACATTCTGACACTAGTTGTTTTTTTGTTTGTTTTTTTTGTTGTTTTTTTTTTCAAAGGAAGCTATATGTATCTCTAGTTTCAAACTGGCCCCTTCCATTGATGACTACTCATGTTCTTAATTCAAAATGGGAAAACTGAACAAAAGAACTTCGTTGAATTTCAGTTGATGGCTGGATGTGTGGCATTACTTCTTATGAGCTGTGCAAACCTTCCTCTTTTAAATGTTCATCCTACTGAAACAAGTAGTGGTTTTTGGAATCCCATTGAATCAGGCCAGCAACTGCCAGGGGAATGCATTTTTATATGTTTTTGATCTTTCATGATTACAAAACACATTCCTACTCTCTCAATTCTGATCTGTTGTGCAATGCCCTGATTGGTTAGATGAAAGGTTGTTCTGACCAGTAATAGAATGTCGTCTGATCTGCTTGATGATAATGATGACTCTGATTGTAATGAGACCGATGTAAGTGCAGTCATCTTGAAGTGACAACAATCTTTACTTCATCTCAACACGCCACAGTGTAGAGGTACCAGAGACAGATGTAACCAACAGAGGGAGGTTGTTGCACCATTTTGTATTATTCATCAAGAGAATTAACTTATGTTACATCACATCTGCAGCATGTTCATGTTTAATTCATAACGTTGGCTTGTCAAGCTCCTAGTCGGTATGCCCAAGCAGCTAAGTCATCACTTAATGACAATGCTGAAACATTCATGAAGCTGCTTGTGGATGTTGGGAGACTGCTGATAGAAATGTGTAAGAATATTGATCTTAGCATGGTATTTTGTCAGCTCGAAGCAGTGGGATCATTTGTCTCAGTATTCCGTTAAGTTCAAACAAATAATTTAGAAGGTTACATAGCAATGAAAATTCTTCGTTATTGCTGTTTATTTTCTTTCTTGCTATTTACCAGCATCATAAGATATTGTCTCTCTAACAGTAATTGAACAGTTGGTTGTTGTAAATTCATGTGTTTATTTCAAGACTAGTCCAATTAGAAACAAATTCAAATTTTCTGTCTAAAAAACAAAGCCTTTCCTATAAAAGTACTGAATTGCCCTGAATTCCTGTTTATTGGGAAAAAAAGTGTCATGGCATCGAAAGTCTTACTTCAACACTAGGAGACTTGAACAGCGAGATCAATTCAGGGGAGGTAACTGTGTTTGACAGTGTCTGTTATAGAAGGAATTCTGAATGTTTGATATTTGGAGGGTGGCATGGAACAGAAGAAGAATCACTTCATGATCACTAGGGTATCACAGTTTTTAATTTTACTGGCCAGACAAAAATAGTAATTTGCAACTGTAATGGTTTGATGGGTGTTTTCCTGATAGAGGAGTGGAACTGTGAAATGAGCTATGTTCTTAACTTAATGAAGGATTGTTTGATTTTCAGTGAGCCCCAAGCCATGTGTTACATCGAGACCTCCAACCTAGATGGAGAGACAAACTTGAAGTTGAGACAGGTGAGTTGGACAATACCATGTTTGTCCTGTATGTGAATGTGACTTGCACTGTACTTCACAAAGAGAATCTGACCATAAGTATGTCCTTGTGTAAGACCAAGAAACTCCACTCGCATGTGTATAATGTGTGTCCAGTCATTGGTGCCCCTCATGTTTTTTTTGTCTCTTGTATTGAAAAAAAATATAGAAACTGTCTTAAAACAGAGATATATATTTTACTGTCTACGGAAAATCCAAGCCTACACTTAGACCCCCCATATTCAAAGAATGATATGTTGCTTTCTTTGACTGGCAGTTTAGGAGAAGAATAGGGACAACTTTGTCAACATTATGTTGAAACATCACCTATACAGAATAAAGGAGTTGTATATCCATAAAATTGTCCTCATTCTTCAATGATAAGTAGTTCAGACTGTGCATCCGTGAAAATGGTATAGTTGATAAGTGACTGTGCGTTTCAGGGTGTTCCCAAAACAGCAAAGTTGCTGACGGGAGAGGATCTTCAGGACTTCCAGGGGACTGTGGAGTGTGAACTCCCTAACCGACATCTTTATGACTTCGTTGGAAACATCAGACCACAAAGCTCTATGTAAGATTCCAAGTGTTGAGCCAGATCTTGACTGATGAACACAGGGTGTGAAACTCTCCAAAATTTCAGCCATACCACAGGCCTTTTTAGACGTAAAACTTCCTCCTTTTATCCGG
Organism: Haliotis asinina; assembly: GCF_037392515.1. NCBI lineage: Eukaryota > Metazoa > Mollusca > Gastropoda > Lepetellida > Haliotidae > Haliotis > Haliotis asinina. The sequence continues at coordinate 49,308,378 of NC_090281.1, forward strand.
AAACATCCCTCTACAGATGACATGTCATGGAAATACACCAAGTGTTTGTTCTAATATATGCTAAGGTATTTCTCAACGGAGAAAGTTGTTAGGAAGTGATTGTTTGTTTGTTTCCAGGGCCATCCCTGTAGGACCAGACCAGCTGCTGCTTAGAGGAGCAATACTTAAGAACACAAACTGGATCTTTGGTACGTAACAAATATTGTGACCTGACTTTGCATCTCCATATGTACTCATATGGTCTAAGCTATGGCAATTTACATCTCTCAGTTGACTTTTCCTGGCTTGTCATAGCTTCGAATCCAAGATTTTCCGTTATTAAGATTATTACTGTGCTGTACTGTTGTCCACTTAGTAGCTGTGATCGGACCTTGGTCGCTGTGGAGTCCCAAGCGACCTGTAAGTTGTTTATCCTAAGACTGAAATTCTGTTCAATGCAGGACCAATCCCATGACCAGACCAATGATTGATGCTGCAAGCAGGATTCGGAGTATGATGACATGCAACCAATCATCATTCCTGTCCATTAGTTTGCTTCCTACTAGTTGGCTGGAAACAACGGGCTGCTTTCATGAAACAAACTTTACTTACATTCACCTTAACCCCCATTCTTGAACATTGGACTAAGGATGCCTTAGTGACTTACAATCACCTCTGGCTTTGCGAAAGGCGTCCCTTTTCTAACGTTAAGTCCCCTCAAAGGGACCACATGGATGACAATGAAGCAATGTTTGGGGTCTGTAGCCAAGATCAGGCATATGCTACATACGAGAGAGAGTGATAAAATATTGTTGGGCAAATTCCATCCAGTGCATTGGCCTGTTATCCTGGTTGTTACATTTGTCACGTTATGTAAGATCCTGACCAGTACGTCTCTCCTCCTCCATGTTTCAGGTGTTGTGGTGTACACTGGTGCCCAGACTAAACTTATGCTCAACTCCACATCAGCACCACTCAAGAGGTCCAATGTTGAGAAAATGACCAACACACAGGTGAGTTGTATGATATTTTGACCTCTGTTGACTTCTTCATCTAGGTAACATTTTCAGTCTAGATCTGTACGTGCAGTGTATTGAATTACTACACAGTTTCAGAAATCTTATACAGTCGTTCCTCACCATAACGCGGGTCTTGGGGTCCACTGATGACCCCCTGCATTATCAGACATCCGCGTTATAGTACCTATTACATAATGTGGAACAAAGACCAAATAAAATCATATTTTCCAAGAACATAACAAAACTGCTATATTTCGTGTATTGTGCCTACTCAAAACTATATCGTATCGTTGAAGGTGACAATAAACAAACATAATCATATATATGTACGGGAATCTTGCAATCAAAAATCACTAGACATAAAAATTTAATTGTTGTTCCTGTAATGCTACCTGTTGTTCAACTAAGCTGGAAATAGCGGTCAGCTGTGTACAGAATTTTTGGTTCAATGTGCCAGTGTGCCAACGATGTGATAATATTACATCAAATAATTTCTATTCCATTATCAGGATATTTTATATATTAAGCAGTTATTGTAACAGATATATTATATATCGCTATCGGATTAGTATATAATGCATATTTTCTGCAAACATATTTAGCATAACAATGAACACAGGCTGTTACCTGTCTGGTTAGGAGACATTTTGACAAGTCACAGCTGACTTCCCGTGGTACATGCAACTTTGCTTCTGAAAAACATAATGTTAGCCATTTTATTGTTAAAAAAATGACTTCAATGAGTCATTAACACAGGTCTTTGAGTCCATGGATTACAAGGCTGTAATCTGAGCATGATTGCTAAGAATAAGGTGAAATTGGTGCTATCGTGGTAGGCACGAAAAACGGACCCTCACGAATGTGGTAAGCAGAAGTTGTACGCCTATGGAAGGAGGTAATACCGTGATGTCTCTGTTGTTTCTGTCAACAGTTTTAATGAATAACAATGGGTTTGAATTTAATGGAAAAAAAAAGTATTTTCTGACACCATACGTTCTCAGATGACTCTGTTTACCCACGCTATAGGGCGGTGTGTTGCATCAGAGCAAACATTGTAAGTACTTGACTGATGGTATGTCTTGTCGTATATCAGTTAGATCTACTACGATATTTTGCTATTGGTATAGTTATTTTTGAGGAAACCCTTCATGTTTAAGCATCTGAAAAAAACGGATATGTACGATAAACACTGTCAGTTGCCATCCGCACTGAATTTCCGCATTGAGTTTATGTTATTTCCTGACCGTACCAGCGGATTTGTTGATTAGCTACTTTCAATTTTGTAGAGGGGTGTGATCACCGTTCTACTTGTTTCTATGGGAGCAACAGATTACCCCACGGTTTAACCTAATCTGCAGTATCTCTAAGCGCTTTATTGCCAGGGATGACTGTATGTCTACATGAATATTAGGCATAAAATCTGGCTAATAGGATACATGATTTTGATATGATTTTAATTAAATCACATGCCAGCCGATTCAGTCCAGGCCTGGTGCCTGATACCTGATGATCAGTGTCAAATCTGGTGACTAATGAGAAATATCTGGAATATTTCACCAGAACATTAACTGATGTACTGTTCTAGGAAGCATTTTAACTTTGCCAGGATGTTAAAATCGAATTGTTATGGCATCCATTCTACATGTTTTTTACTTGATGCTGTGATGAAAAAGTGACAGACCTAGGATCAAAATGTTTCTTGTTTCAGATCTTGTTACTGTTTGTGATTCTGGTGGTGCTATCTCTAATCAGCACAGTTGCTAACACAGTGTGGTCAAACAAGCACCAAACCACAGACTGGTACCTGGCCTACCATGGTGAGTTAACACTGACTTATCCTACCACAGTGAGTTAATACTGACTTGCACTTATCCTACCACAGTGAGTTAACACACATTTATACCTATTCTACCATAGAGAGCTAACACTGACTTATACTTATAATCCCATGGTGTGTTAACACTGACTTATGAGTTGCAGTAAAGTCTGTCAGACAATTAGTTTCAATGGTAATGAACAAGAAAATACTATAATTATCACCATGCTAGATGGTTGCACACTGTCCTTGGAAGCTCCCAGAACGGTCTGGTCCACATAGTTCTGCTAGCAATTGTTGGAAGTGGGGAGATGGTCTTATGACCGTGAATACAATGACTGTTACTTGACAAGTTTGATGAAGATTTAGAACAATCAGTGCATCATCCTTGACACTGAAATGCAACAAGAAGCTTGTACACATTCTGTCCAGTGCACACCTCCATACTGACTGGACTCTGATCTATTGCAGAAATGCCTCCCACCAACTTCGGCTACAACCTGTTGACGTTTATCATCCTGTACAACAACTTGATCCCCATCAGTTTACAGGTCACTCTGGAGGTTGTCAAGTTCATCCAGGCCATCTTCATCAACTGGGTAGGTGTTTAATAGGTCATCTTCATCAACTGGGTTGGTCCTCGTCTCTATGGGGAAGGGGTAGGTCATCTTCATCAACTGGGTATTTCTTGTCCGTACAGGGAAGGGATAGGTCATCTTCATCAACTGGGTAGTCCTTGTCAGTACAGGGAAGGGATAGGTCATCTTCATCAACTGGGTAGTCCTTGTCAGTACAGGGAAGGGATAGGTCATCTTCATCAACTGGGTAGTCCTTGTCACTACAGGGAAATAATAGGTCATCTTCATCAACTGGGTAGTCCTTGTCACTACAGGGAACTGATAGGTCATCTTCTTCGACTGGATAGGTCCTTTATAGGTTGTCTTCATCGGCTTGATAGGTCCTAGTCACTACAGGAAGGGGTTGATCATCTTGATCAACTGGGTAGGTCCATGTCACTACAGGGAGGGGGTAGATCATCTTCATCAAATGGATAGGTCCTTGTCGCTATAGGGAGTGAATAGGTCATCTTCATCAACTGGGTAGGTCCATGTCACTACAGGGAGGGGGTAGATCATCTTCATCAACTGGATAGGTCCTTGTCACTATAGGGAGGGAATAGGTCATCTTGATCAACTGGGTAGGTCCGTGTCACTACAGGGAGGGGGTAGATCATCTTCATCAAATGGATAGGTCCTTGTCGCTATAGGGAGTGAATAGGTCATCTTCATCAACTGGGTAGGTCCATGTCACTACAGGGAGGGGGTAGATCATCTTCATCAACTGTATAGGTCCATGTTGCTAGGGCAACTCCATTATAGGATGAAGGGAGTTCATCTTCATCAACTGGATAAGTCCATTCAATTACCGACATCTTCTGTTACTGTTCATCTTCAGCTCGGTAGGTCTGTGTTGTTACAGGTGCCCTTGTTTAAGACTAGAATCAATTCCTTTAAACATTATGTTGGCATGGACTTATTCCAGGACCTAGACATGTACTATGCTGAGACAGACACCCCAGCCATGGCCCGAACGTCCAACCTTAACGAGGAGCTGGGACAGGTGAGGACATTTTACACAGATAGATAATTGCCTGTATAATGCAGTATACACTTAGGTAAGACCATGCATGCAGTACATGTTGAAAGAAAATTTCCAAACTATTCTAAACAGCAAAAGAAACAGAAATCTGTTGTAGTTCTGTCGGTCAAGTTTTTTGTAGAAGACATAAACATGAACTCTTACTTATATTAGATTTCATTCTTTCAAAAACTTGCATTTCTTTTGCTGTTTAGTATTCATTCTTGGTAAGAATAACCCAGGTGTTGTGTCCTGATGACTCAAAGTATCACTCATGATATCAACCACTGAGTTGTCTGGTATTTTATTTCTCATGTGATACTTTGTCATTCAGTTGTTTAAACAGTGCTCAGAAACAGCAATCACAACAAGATTCTTTCAGGTTATCTAGTTGTACGCTTTGGAAGACAAACAAATGTGCCACCTTACTTCTCTTCCTGAGTATATATCTAAGGAGCGTACTTTACTGTATGTTTACTTTGTTTGCAGTCCACCAGTTTGAAAAACAAAACTTGAACTTAAGTAATATGTTTAGCTTCTTTGAGTGACATGTTTACAAGTTGGTGAATCAGATAGGGACCATCATATTGATGAACAACTTCTTTATTCAGATGATGCAGTGTTTCAATACAGATCCTTGTATCGCTGTCAAGCGAGTATATGCTTGCTTGAGGCTCTGAACAAGGCTCTGTATCGAAACATCACATTGTCCAAATAAAGAAGTTGTTCATCTGTCATCTTTAGCTTGTCAAGTCATTATCATGTCACACAAAATGTCTCTACTACAGGTGAAGTACATCTTCTCAGACAAAACTGGCACGCTTACTAAGAATGTCATGGAATTCCGGAAGTGTAGCATAGCTGGCATCGCTTACGGGTGAGTTGGAGGACAGTGCCACATAACCTTTAAGGTTGTAACATTATATTATCTGTAATTTAGGGGCTTTAGGGTTACTTTTACCTATGCTGGCCAAAGTTGGCATGACAATAGTAGAGGTACTATGTGACCTGTCTGTGTGTTATCTTGTATGGTGCCATGGTTCCTGACCACTGACAGACTACCATGTCTGGAATGGTGCTTACTGCTCTGTGTTTTATCAACCTAAAAGTGTACTGTTTCGGTTTTCATTTTAACTACTAGACCTCTATCAGCATCTGAGAGTATGTCTGTTTGTCCTACAGGAACAACGATGAAAGCATCCACAAGTTTGACGATGAATCTCTAATGGAGAATCTCAGATCCAACCATGTAAGTATTTCCAATAATATTCATCATTCAGACTGGTCTATCAAGTGATAGCTTCTGAAAGATTTCAAAACTCTTCTAAGACCACTTTGACATCATCGGGTAACTAGTAAATGTTCTCAGTGAACATATTTTTGCTCTGCTCAAGCAGAAGTAGCTACAAACTCAAAGGCCCTAACTAATTCTTGGACTGTCAGAAATAGAACAAGACTGTTTCCTTGCATTTATAGCTACAGTTTATGTAGTTAATATATGAATGTGGGAAATATCTGATAACTAAGTTTGGCATCACGACAGTTTCAGTCTTTACTAATCCTCTGGACTAGTATTAGAACACATGAACTCCTGAGACTATTGTTGTTGTCCCCTGCAGGTGACTTCATCAACAATTCAGGAGTTCCTGACGCTCCTGGCAGTGTGCCATACCGTGGTGCCTGAACGCCAGCTGGACCTGAACGAAATTACCTACCAGGCATCATCTCCAGGTATGTGGTGGCAGACTGAGGGCAACAACTTTATCTACAACTTTTGTTATCAGAGAACCTTTTACAGAAAATGAAATTGCTAGTCAGATCTATTCCTGCCTGGGCAAATTCATAGTGAAACTATTCATCCCAACACCAAGTCTGCCCTCAACATTTGCAAAGTTTGACCATATTTCTATATTTATTGCACAGTGTAGACAGAGAATATTTAGCTTGTAGTGATGTTAAAGAACATAATCAAAACATAGCTAAAAGTGTATGTGCGTCTAAATGCAATCGCTGAACCTCATATTTGATAAATGTCGTGCAGAGGAGCTTTTTATTAGTGCCAACAAGACTGGAATGCGTAATATTTTGCTGCTAGGATGAAGATTTTAGAAGCTTCTACTAATAGAGAGCTTTGCTATACAGATCTGGTCTTACAAGTCATTAGCATTTGATGTAGCTCCACCTAGTGGCATAAAACAAACATATTAGCAGACGGGGACTCAGTGTTCAATGCTGTGCTTGCAGATGAAGCTGCTTTGGTAAAGGCTGCACGAAAATTTGGATTTGTCTTCACAACGAGGACTCCCCAGACTGTATCTATAGAGGTGGTAAGTCTCTGGCTCTGTCAACACAGGATCATATCGTGTTCTTGTATATGTACTTGGGAGATTATGATGTCCTAACGTTATGCTTTCTTAATTTAATGTAGGTTTCATTACATATGTAACCTGGTTTTTAGATGTAATTCAAGTAGTTCCCTAGGTAGTGCATTTACAAGCAGTGTTTTTCCTAGTGATTTTTGATGATGAGAAAACATTGTAGTTAATGTCTTACTGAATGCTCAGGCTTCACATGAAAGGAGATTGAAATCTGTGCTATAATAAATAATTCTCCTACGTAACCACATCACATGCCAGATACTTGTTTCAGTGTACTTTATTATCTTATGGAAGGAAAATCACTTAGCTTATTTGATGGAATCACTCTAGCTTACAGGTCATCCGAACAATCATTTCTGAAAGTTGGGCCCAGCGATAGTTAATATACGCAGTCTTGATGAGTTTGTTTTAAGTACATACCAGGTACTGTGAAGGGAAAATGCATCCTGTCTGATATTTTTTTTTAAATACAGATGAAATTGAACATTTTCAAGGTGGTCTTATATGAAGTCTATTTTTTTATACCTGTCAAAGTGTGGTCTCATCGTTCTCTCTCCTGGTGATTAATGACTTCAGAAGACCTCCTCTCAGATAATCAAGACATCGAAAGGAACAATCATCTCCGATATGGCATGACTTATGGACTTTATTTTTTTCTCTTTCAGTTCGGTAAAGTGGAAACCTATGAAATACTCAATGTTTTAGAATTTACAAGGTGAGTCTGACTTTTGTGAATTGATGAACAATTCAACCTAACAGTGGTTGTGCTGGAAGATGTTTCTGGGGTGTATTCTCCTGAACTGTATGAATTTGTCAATGGCAACTGTAAAAGTGTGATTGTAAATGGTAGATAACATATAGAGTGGCGTTAAACAAACAAAACAATTATCTTGAATGTGATCTCCAACCCAGTCTTGTTTTAACTCACCTCATCACCTTCATCTTAGTCAGATGGTTTATTCCATTGCTGTCTGTTTTATCCCGCTTTGCATCAGCCCTACCATGTTGATTTGTTGCAGTGAGAGGAAGCGAATGTCCGTGGTTGTGAAGCGTCCTGATGGCCGGATTCAACTCTACTGTAAGGGGGCGGTAAGTGTAGGGCATGTCCCATAGGTTGTAGTTTTTACCAAAGTAAAGTGTTCTTATTTGCTTGTTGATTTAATTTGGTATCAAACCCAAAGTTTTATTCCGAAGAGTGTCCATGTGGACCTCTATGTACTTCTGGATTATTTCAAGCTGATAATAAAAACAGCTGGTATCTAGTGATATTTCAGCTCTATGATCTATATTTCATTTTGTACAACATTATTGGGATCCAGACTGATTGGCTGTTTGGCTGTCTAGTGGATCATTAAGGTGATTGGTATGGTCCAGTCATGATTTCTGTTGAATAACCAACTAGCACCAGTACTCATTCTTTGTTGCAGGACACTGTGATCTACGACCGACTCGATGAGACTCAGCTGTACAGGGACATAACTCTGCAACACTTGGAAGAGTTTGCATCTATAGGTAGTTGTTAGGGATATGCTTTCATGCATCTAACATCTAGTTGTATCTCTCGTTTTATCTGGTGAGGTAGATTCATGAATATTATGTCTGCTGTCAGTTCTCATGTCAGAGGGGCTTTATCTACAAATGCAATATTGAAGCTTATTCTTATGATCTGACCTGTGAAGACTGTGCATGCCATAAGATGTGACCTACGGGATTGGGTGGTCAGGCTCACTGACACGGTTGACTCATGTCATGGGTTCCAAATTGTACAGATCAATGCTCATGCTGTTCATTACTGGCTTGTCTGGTCCAGACTTGATTATTTATAACCAATACCGTTTAGCTAGATTATTGCTGAGTTCAGCGTAAAACTAAACTCACTTACTCACTCTAATGATCTTATCAGTTAAAGCTTCTTGGTAATGCCATCTATAATTCATTTTGGAACAGAACTCTATGTCTTTTTAAAAGAAGATGAGACCGATGAAGGTACAGGGTAGAATAGGCCTTTAGCAACTCATGCTTGCCATAAAAGGCGACCATTCTTGTCGGAAAAGGCGACTAACTGGATCGGGTGGTCAGACGTGCTGACTTGGTTGACAGAATTCATCGGTTGCTCATTGCGCAGATCATTGCTTATGTTGTTGATCATTGGATTGTCTGGTCCAGACTCGATTATTTACAGACTGCCGCCATATAGCTGGAATATTGCTGAAAGCGGTGTAAAACTAAACTCACCCACTAAAAGGAGATGACTTTGTGAATTTGGTAGTTTGCTGACACCTTCTCCAAACAGATTGTTGTGGCTGTTGCAGGTTTGAGGACTCTCTGTATAGCTACTGCAGACATTTCAGAGGACTTTTACGAGGAATGGAAGCACACTTTCTACAAAGCTAGCACATCCATACAGAACCGGGAGAAGAAGTTGGAGGAGGCAGCAGAGCTGATTGAGAGGGTACACCGCTTCTCTGACTTTCTCTGAGTCAAGTCTACTCATCTAATTTCCTACAGTTTGATGTTCACAGTTGTTTCCCTTAGGCCTGTCAGTATCCTATGATTTGAATCCTAATTTCTATGTGTTAATGATTGCTTTAAATGTAATTCATCTGAGGCTTCATAATTCTACTCATTGTACAGAGTTATATCCCTTATTTGTACCAGGAACTTGATAGTGGATCTGAATACAGGTGTGCTTCAGTTTCGCTTTAGGTTTCCCAGCATTATGTCTGTGCTTGTGCTTCTGACGTCCAAGCTGGTAAATGTCACTTATTAATCCTTCCTCTTTCTGCCAGAGTGAGGAGAGCTCTCCAATAGAGTAGCCATGCATGTCCATGTTGATGTCTCTGATGTCAAGAGACAAGGGGAGATTACTGTGATTTTATGCTGTGATTAATGTGCCCCATTCATATTGCAGAACCTGAAACTTCTGGGTGCCACAGCTATTGAAGATAAACTACAAGATGTAAGTTGCTCCTTCTTTTACATATATTTGATCATTTTGATGATGATGATGATGATGATGATGATGATGATGATGATGATGATGGTGGTGGTGGTGATGATGATGATGATGATGATGATGATGATGATGATGATGATGATGATGATGATGAGCTAATTGAGATTGTACATTGTTACTGGAAACTGGTCATCTATTTCTTCTACTTCTGCTCCTAATTCTTCTTCTCCATGTGGCAGAGATATTGCTGATGTAGTGTTACATTTTACCTCACTTCCTCCTATTTCATCTCTTTATATTTTTTGGTCCATTTTCTTCTCTGAAGCTCTGTTTTCTTCTCTTTTCATTCTCTTTCTTCTCTTTCCCCGTACCATCTTTTTCTTGTTTTCATTCTTCTCCTCATTGTGCCTCTCATTGCTATTTTCCTCGCACTTCATGTTCTTCCTCTCCTTCTTCCCGTCGTATCATTCTTCTCTATATAGGGACACTGGAGTATAATCATCATGCCGAAGACCTCATGAATGCTATGTGTGAAGCACATTTCTGGTGTCTGCCATTGTGATATTGCTGGAATAGTGCTAAAGAGGCATAAAACCCTGCACACTGATTCACTTCTCCTCATTTGTGTTCTAATTGGCTGTAGTAGCATTCAATATTTCATTGTGTTTGGCAGTTGTAATTGACTTTTTTATAGGGTGTTCCGGAAACTATAGACACGCTGAGCAAGGCAGACATCAAAATCTGGGTGCTGACAGGAGACAAGCAAGAGACAGCCATTAATATTGGTATGGACTGTCAAAGAGCTGCATGGATTCCTTGTAAAAACCTTCTGAAAACTTGCCACATATCCCTTCTCAGCAGTGTAATAATGAATAGCAGATCCAGTTTGTATCAACTTGTGTTTGAGTTCGAAAGATGGATGTTCGAATCTCCTGAATCCCCTACTTGGATCCACTTGTGTACTTGTATTTGTATTTGTTGCCTGTGTTTGTTTTCTTGTATGTATTTATTTTATTGTGTGTATTGTAATTGTTTCATTGTATGTATTTGTTTCTATGGTCCGTGTTTTCTAGTGTGTATTTGTTGTGTAGTTTGTATTGGTTTTAGTGTGTATTTATTCTGTGTATATGTTTTGTGGCGTGTATTTGTTTTGTTGTGTATTTGTTTTATGAAGTGTACTTGTTTTGTTGTATATAAGTTTTGACTGTGTTTCAGGTTACTCTTGTAAGCTGCTGACACAAAGCCTGGAGCTAATGATCATCAATGAACATAGCCTAGATGTAAGTCATCTACCCAGAGACATCTCTTCATGCAGGATGGTTCCACAAACTTGTGGCAGCCAGAGTTGCAGTTTGTGCTTTATGTGCTGTTGTCACTCTTGAAATTATACTCTGAATAATTCATAAAGTCCATGGATATAATGTAAAGTTACTCTTAAAGAAAAGCTAAATCTTTTACCCACTGCTTGATTTCAGTATGGTTTTCATAAGTGCTTCAATTTGTGAACTTTCTAAGCATGTGGGCTACATTTAATAACTAATATGGTATATGTAATGCGTATATGAATGTCACATGATTGACAACTATGTATACTGACTTCATTCCTCTTCTAGAGTACTAGAGATGTGCTGATCAAGCGGAAGCAAGACTTTGGAGATGCCCTCGGCAAGGAGAATGATGTAGCTCTCATTATAGATGGCCAGGTAAGTACATACAAGGACAAATGTTGTTAAAAATCCACTTCTGTTGATCACAAGGAACAAACTGAATACATAAGGGGATAGAGTCTGATGCACAGAATAGCCCTACAGCCCTACTACATATACACCTTATATTCTAGAAGTCACCATACTCTGTTAAAAGAAGTTTAAGCAAATCAAGCTCAGACATAGTCATTTGACGTAATTTTTCGTATTGCACTGTGCTTTCTGTATCACATTGTCAAGACATGTAGCTGATAGATCAAGCTACTTCCATCATGTACATGACTGGTTAAGATGTCAAATAATGTATTATTGTGTTTATTATTAATATTTTGGTTTCAGACATTAAAATATGCACTCACTTGCGACTGTCGGCACGACTTCCTTGAAATTGCTAAATCTTGCAAAGCTGTCATCTGTTGTCGGTGAGTAACATCGACTCAAAGAATATTCCTTGTGTTTGTCATCTAAATATTGGTGTGAGGGGGTGGCCTAGTGATTAAAGCTTTCACTTGTCCCGCCAACAAACCAGGTTTGAATTCCTGCAGGTTTACCTTGTGTGAGGAAGCAAGTCCTGGCTGACAATGATGTTTGTTGTTCCAGGGTGTCGCCACTTCAGAAGGCTGAGTTGGTGGAGTTGGTGAAGTCATCACAGAAGGCCATTACCCTCGCCATCGGGGACGGTGCTAACGATGTCGGGATGATTCAGGTACAGTTCCAGTTGATGTGATGCTAGTTGAGTCAGGAAACATTTTCCAAAGGGAACAGTATCATTCATCAGAATCATCCATACCAAAGACATGGATGATGTTTCTAAAGGTGACAAGAGCCACAAAAGGGCCACTTGATTTCTGTGTGATCTTACACTGGAACATATTTACATTTATTAGTTGTACATATAGATATATCAGGTAGATAATGGACTGACTGCCTCTGTAGTGGATAGAGTACATTGTTCATCATTTCTTGGGCATCACATATCCAGAAGGATGTCATGGTAGCCTAGTAGTTAAAGCATTTGCTCATCATGACGAAGATGAACATACACATACTTGAACATACACACACATGAACACACACATGCATACATGTACACACATTACTTCAAGTTTATTTTGCAGCTGATATGAACATACCAAGCTTAACTAACTGGTTCATTGGGAGACATTTTGAAATATGACACTTTCCTTGTGTGAATTGTATCTCTATTATGTGTTGACATGTTCTGGTACAGTCTGTGATACATGTCACAGTAAGGGTAAAACTGAGTTTACATTCCCTTGTTCCAGGCTGCCCATGTTGGCGTGGGCATCAGCGGGATGGAGGGACTCCAAGCTGCCTGTGCGTCAGACTACGCCATTGCACAGGTAGGTCCAGTTTGTGTGAGCTTGCGGGTTTTACCAAGAATTGATGGACATAAATTTATTTTGTGAAACCTCTGGCTCTCAGTTCCAAGTGAATTCCCATGTTCCAGATACTCAATAACACCAGGAAATTGGCCAACACATGATGTTTATCTCCTAATAGCATCACCCTGACACATCAGGATTTGGCTGACATCCAGTTCAAAGTGGAGTATAACCAGATTCAGTGTCCCACTCACTCACTCACTCACTCACTATTATGTATTCCAGTTCCGGTTCCTGCAGAAGCTGTTGCTGGTCCACGGATCATGGAGCTACAGTCGTCTGTGTAAACTCATCCTGTACTCCTTCTACAAGAATATCTGTCTCTATGTCATCGAGGTAACACACACACTGGATGCAACCTTTTTCATGTTGATAGGGACAAAGTCTTGAGCTGAGTTGCTCCACTTTAGCTACCAGGATCTGCTGATCATTGAAATCTCAAATCATTGACATGCATGATGTCAATGATATTTGGCTGTCCACGACATATTGGACATTTGGTGATCAACTCAACAACATATCCCACAAATCATTCACTCCTCTGTGGATTCTGGATTTGAACAGGTCATGGCCACCAATGCTGGTTGGGACTAAATGGATCAGTTATTCCAACTCAGTGACTTGATTGAAGGCACATCTTTCTTAGTCCTTTGTTGGCAAAGATTATTTATCAGAAATTGATTGATGCTGACATGCTACTGTCATATAGGTAAAATACTTTTTGAAAAAACAATTCACATCATGAACCTAATAATTCAGTAATCAGCACTTATTGAATATCAGTTGTCCTCATCCAAAAATTCAGTAACATTCTTATCTATGTATGAACAGTAAGTATATGTGATTCTGAACATATGTCTCTTTTCAGAAAGCAGGAGGGTTTCCTATAACCTGATCACTGTTAATTTCTTTATATTAAATCTTGTAATAATATAGTTGTGTGTATCCTTATGTGGGCACTTGAGGCTGGAATAGATCCCAAACATCACAAGCTTGTTGTAAGAGGCAACTAACATGAAAATCAGGTGATCATAGTTCAAGACAGTTGTAGGTGTGTCTCTTTCCAGGATATCTTAGAGTGTTGCACATGCTTTCAACCACTGGTTTGCCTGGTCCAGGATGTTCAGTAATGGATGGCTGTGACATGGCTTGAACATTGCCGACTTTAGCACCATCCATAATAAGTGGCATTGTGGAGAGCTCAACATTTGCTCGACTGCTGATCAGATCCACATCTGCTCCATCTTCTGTAACACTGTGTCATGCTTCTCCTTACTGTCTTCTCTTGCAGCTATGGTTTGCTATTGTTAGTGGGTTTTCAGGACAAATTCTGTTTGAGAAGTGGACCCTTGGTTTATATAATGTGGTATGTGACCACTGGCCCGCCCGTCATTGTACTGTGTCAGTATTGTGGCATGGCTGGACCTCTTGTACATGTCCTACAACCAGGGGGAGACAATTACCGACAGATTATCGACAAGGTTAAACTACTGCCAGGTCTCACATCTAGGCGGCGATAACCACTTCACGGGCAGTCATATCCAGGAGGAGATAAACACTGAGAGGGCTCATATAAAGGGGGAAATAAACACTGCCAGAATTCTCATCCAGGGAAAGATACCTATTGTCAGGGTTCACATTCAGTGGGAGATAACCACTGCCAGGGCTCACATCCAGGGGAGACAACTACTGCCATGATTCACAATGAAGGGGAGATAACTACTGCCAGAGCTGACATCCAGGGGAACACAACTATTGTCAGGGCTCTCGTCCATGGGACGACAACTACGGCCAGTCCTCACATCCAGGGGAAGATAACTAGTGTCAGGCTCACATCCAGGGGGAGACAACTACTGTCATGGTTCACATTGAAGGGGAGATAACTACTGCCAGAGCTGACATCCAGGGGAACACAACTATTGTCAGGGCTCACGTCCTTGGGAAGATAACTACTGCCAGTCCTCACATCCAGGGGAAGATAACTGGTGTCCGGCTCACATCCAGGGGGAGACAACTACTGTTAAAGCTCACATTCAGGAGAAACAAACACTGCCCACCCCCAACTATTTGTAATGTACACAGTGGCCACTCACAGTTATATTGTTGTTATTAAATTTGAGCTACCAGCATAATACAAGCCACATCACAGCTGGTCGAAATCACAGTAAACCAAAACAGTTTCTTTGTAAAGTGTTTGTCTATAAAGAAGTCAAATTTTAACTGTACTTCTGAGAATATTGTCAACAAATTTAGCTTCACATACACACTGCAGAAAGAGTAATGGCATAGTTCCAAAGAACATGAATTGCTTGGGGGGGGGTGGGGGTGGGGGGTTGTTCCCAGGCCATATGATCCACTGTTGTGTCCCCTTGTGTTGTAGTGGTGTGTACAGTGTACAGTGTAGCCTGTAGCCCCCGTCCAAGTGTACAGCCCACTGTACTATACGTAGTTGGCATGTACATAGCTGTACATAGTACTCAGGCAGACATCTTGGGTAGGGACTGGAGATTAATTAGAGGAATGTGGGTCGATGAGAATGGTCCTAAAACTCTATGATTTTCCAGCCCAAAGTAATATGTCACACTTTTTGTTTGGTCTTCCTTAATTTATATTAAATAATTTATATATTAAGTAAATAAATATTTTAAAAAAATAGCTTTTTGGGGACACACACACTCGCACACACACACACACACACACACACACACACACACACACACACACACACACACACACACACACACACACACACACACACACACACACACACACACACACACACACACACACACACACACACACACACACACACACACACTCACACACCCCTCCATCACTGTGTATTTTGTAACCAACCCTGCCCCTGAATCTCACCGTCCCACTACACCTAAAATAAATCACCAGTCCCTTTATGAGCACATGGTTTGGGGGATCATATAGACATGTTGAAAATTATACAGCTTATATCATGAAGGGCATTATTTGTCAGGTGAAAAAAAGAGCAGTTAGAAATCCTTGTGAAAATGTTCAATGTGAAAAGAAATAAAATGTTACATATGGTTGATGAAAGCCAATGAGTACATGGTTTTCATGATTTTATTTCTAATTTTTGTTTTGTAATTTTAGTTTTTATCAAATAAAGGAACACATTTGCCTTGTTATAGACAACTTCTATGTGATCCTGACCTATGTGCATCAGTTTTTGTGTTGACTATACCGTGTTTATGTCAGTTGTTGTGCATCACCGTCATTTTTATTTTGACAGTTTTGGTTTCAAATAGTGAATGGCTTCTCAGGGCAGATTCTGTTTGAGCGGTGGAGTATTGGTCTGTATAATGTGGTAGGTACTGGGCCACCCGCATGGTCGGATCACTGTAGACATAAGACTGCAGACATGTCCGCTTGGCAGCCTCACACACCTCTGTTAAATTTTACACAATTCTGAAAGCATCATCCATTCAAAAATCATGCCTGACACAGAGAATACAAAATTAAACTAGTAAAATTCATTCCAATAAATTCATTCAATAGATTGACCATATAAAAAAATAGTTTTGTTTGGAAGCTTGATCAATAATTTTCAATATATAGATTCACCTTATGAAAAATATTTTTGTTTTGAAACCGGATCAATAATTTTCAATTTAAAAATGTATTTTTAAAGATGAAGAGGATGTTTGCGAATGTTTTACAAGTGAAAGATTTTAATGGATATTTTTATTCATTATTTTAAAAAGAAGAAATTTATTTTTAATTTTTAAATTTCACATTTCTTGATCTTGGATAATTTTTTCAATTTGCTAACAAAATATTTATGCTCAAAATCTCATTCCTAATACAAAAAGGTGCTGTGGACTGAAGAGGTTTTATGTTGGCAGTCTTTGAAGAAATTATGTTGAAATGTATGACTGTATGTGTGTAAGATGTTGGAAGTTGTCAAAGTGACATGTTGAAATGTCTTAGTATTTATCACATACTCAATGTGAAATAGACATTGCATGCTTATGTGCTAGGATTATGATTTTCATGTTATGAGATTACATTTCGGCTCAAAAAGTATAATATCATGAGACTGAGCATTATGTATAGCAACTTCTGTATCATGCTTCTATATTCCAGGGCTTCGTCTTCCCCCATCACTCAACTGATGAGGGGAAAGAGGTCGCGCTGAGCTTTGTGAACATACAGAAATTGCTATTCATAATACCCCTTATGTAGATCTGACTTCCAAATGCTTATGAACACTCTCAACTTTCATATAAATTATATTCTGAAAGTGCAATTACTAGAATGAAAAAGAGTTTCATTCATAGAATATTTAGGGTCAAACAATGAGATATATATCCAAAAGATGGCATGGTAATAATCAAGTCTCTACAGTTAAGTGGATTTTAATGTGTACAAATTGCATGTTATCTCACTCTTATATTTTAGCAATATGTTCTAGTTTGTATTGATAATATATGAATCCCCATCCCCAGATCTTCACAGCGGCTCCCCCTCTAGCGATGGGGTTGTTCGATCGCTACTGTTCAGCAGAGACCATGATGAAAAACCCCACATTATACAAAGACACCCAGAATGGAAGGTTCTTCAACGTGAAGGTAAAGTACATAGAACAGTCAAGCCATGATATATAGTACTTTCAAGCCATGATGCATAGTACTGTGAAGTGGCAATGTGTGGTAATGTGCACAGAGCTCTAGTCAAAAATCAGTTGAAGTTTGTATGAACTTGGAGAGTCCATTTATGGGTGACTGTGTTTGACATTTTGACTACTGAGGGTTTCTTGGACTTCGGTCCTGCCCCACAACGAAGCACATGTGATACAAGTGGTCTCAACTTAAGAAAGGGAGTTTGTTCAAAATTGCCTCTGTTCACAAAGCAGAAAATGGATACCCGGTGGAATAAGTCATGTGACTATTAATCTTCTAGCGCCTAACAGGCAGCCAGCTTGAGTTTTTCAGGGTACTAATAATCAGGGTGATAGTGTTTTGAGTATGCTTTGTTGATTAGCACATTAATAGACTCCTCATTATTATTAATATTTTCATTATTTGTGAAGCTGTGATGCATGTTTCTGTCAAGCCATGGCAGCACCAGGACAGGATGTTGACCTCTGTGAGTTTGTGGGGAGATGTTGAATGACATCTGTGTCTGTCCCACATTGTTAGCCACGAGTGTTGTGTTTGCAGGTGTTCTGGTTCTGGATCATTAATTCCATCTTCCACTCCATCTTGCTGTTCTGGCTGCCGTTGTTGTCGCTGAAGCAAGGTACTGATACGCCTTAAGACAATGTAGAGATTCTGGGAATATCAGACAGACATCTTGATATGCTGTATACCAGTTGTAGCTACATTTTCGCTAAAGGGAATCATGAGGTTTTGTAAGTCGGGTACACTTAGATATGGTCAGTGTGTAAAAGGGTACAGCAAAAAATCTGGGTAGATAGATTATTTTGAGGCTATGTTTCAATTCTAGTTGCCCTATAACTACTGTATTGGCCATATTTGTTGAAAGACATGAGTGAGCTGTGGTCTTGACTATCAAGAAAAGACAAGCATTACACACACATCCCCTTGGGGCATGTATTGTTTCTGGAAAAACAGTTTTAACGCATTGTGCACAGTCCAAAATTTCATGAAGGTTTAAAAAATGGGACAAAAACAAGGTACCACAGAAATGTTATTGTTTTTGTTCTGCCCTCTAAAATGTACTTTTTATGTGTTGAATGTTTCCTTGTGTGATAATTTGTAAGTATGTTGTGTATCTGTACAGATGTTGCTTTCTCTGATGGTAAAACTGGGGACTATCTCTTCATGGGGAACTTTGTGTACACAGTAAGTAGAATATGCAGTTCTTGATCTTTATTTATCTCTATACTTATGTTGGTTTACATTTCATTCATCCTCGATATCTCCAGGTTATACATTCCAATAAATTTCCACTATGCCCAGGATGCATCCATGGCATCGTGTGCTGGCTCTGCATTCTCACACTAGCCAATCAGCTAAGCTGCCATTACATCTGAGTTTGCCAGTGTCAACAAAGGCAGTGGTTGCAGCTGCGAATATTTGTTTGTTGTTTGCAGTGCAACTTCCCAGATTTGGGAGAAATCATACAGACAGTCCATGGGTCCAAAACTTACAAAATATGCAAGAACTCCTTCTACCTCTTTCAGAGTACCTCTGCATCATTTGTGTTGCTGAGTTTAATCAGTTACTTCGAAAGTGTTAGTGAGTTAGGATGGGTATGCTCAAGTTCCCATCATAGACCCCTGATTGGATAAAAAGCCAGCCAAGGGAGGTAATAAATTCATCAGTCCAGGCATAGTGGAAATTTACTGGAACATATATCAAGGATGCATTTTATTTGGAATTGAATACCAATGATTATGTCATAAATGTTGAAAGTGTTCAGTTCTGATAGGTCAGGGTTTCCATTCACAAATACTGCCGCTGATTGGAACTTTTGAAATAATGTTCTATGCTTAATTTCGTAATTTTTGTTACATTTATACATAGTTGCACATGTATATAACTGTCGGTTGAAACAAAACATGACAAGATGATTGGAATTTAGTAAAGTTGTTTGCTTGCTTGTTTCAGTATGTGGTGGTGACAGTTTGTCTGAAAGCTGGACTGGAGACAAGCGCCTGGACCTGGGTGAGTCATGGAAGTTCAATCTACCTGACATGTGGGTTGAGTCTACCTTGACATATGGGCTCAGTTTTCCCACATATATTGGTCCAAGTATATGGGTTCAACCTTGGACAGCTCACGATAGCATATGGGTTCAGTCTGTTATGTGATGTGCTTTCAGTATACCATATTACATGGGTATGATGTAATGATGTTGGGTGTAACTGTTTATTGTTGTGATGTATGTTTGTACAGCTGACCCACCTGGCAATCTGGGGGAGTATCATTTGCTGGTTCCTCTTCCTCGTAGTCTACAGCCACGTCTTCCCCACCGTCAACCTGGCTCCAGAGATGCTGGGAATGGTGAGTTGTTTAAGTCTTCATGCTATGTTAGAGTGTTGTGTCAGTTTAATCAAACCTGATATTACACCACGTGATTCAACACATTGTTTCAGGACAGTCATGTCTACGGCTGCTCTGTGTTCTGGCTTGGCCTTGTCATCATCCCCTTCGCCTCTCTTCTCCGAGACTTCACATGGAAAGTGTAAGTGTAATGACACAAACAGAATCACCAGTTGTCACAAGGACATGATCTGAAGACCAACTGTCACTAGGATATGGTCTTACCCCCCAGCAGTCAATAGGACATGAGAGTATAAGCTATTTTGTTACATTATGATTTTAAGTTTGAACACTGATGTTCAGCAATGAAACTGGGAACTGTATTGTTCTGTCAGTGAGATATAAGTATGAAACTGGGAACTGAATTGTTCTGTCAGTGAGATAAGTATGGAATGGCAGCTGTATTGTTCTGTCAGTAAGATAAGTATGGAATGGCAGCTGTATTGTTCTGTCAGTAAGATAAGTATGGAATGGCAGCTGTATTGTTCTGTCAGTAAGATAAGTATGGAACTGGGATCAGTGAGATATAAGTATGAAACTGGCATGTATTGTCGTATCAGTGAGATAAATATGAAACTGGGAAGTGTGTTATTCTGTCAGTAAGATATAAGTATGAAACTGGCAGCTATGTTGTTCTGTCAGTGAGATAAGTATGAAACTGGGGACTATATTGCTCTGTCAGTGAGATATAAGTATGAAACTGGAAACTGTATTGCTGTATTGCTGTGTCAGTATGAAACTGGGAACTGTATTGCTCTGTCAGTGAGTTATAAGTGTGAAACTGGGAACTGTATTGCTCTGTCAGTGAGTTATAAGTGTGAAACTGGGAACTGTATTGCTCTGTCAGTGAGTTATAAGTGTGAAACTGGGAACTGTATTGCTCTGTCAGTGAGTTATAAGTGTGAAACTGGGAACTGTATTGCTCTGTCAGTGAGTTATAAGTATGAAACTGGGAACCATGCTGCTTCATTGTAATTACTAACGTGATCAACTTGCAGTGTACGGAGAACCTACTTTAAGACCCAGAGACAGTATGTCCAAGAGATGGAACTTGCTAATAAAGAAGCCATTTTGAATGGATCTCCTAAAAAGAAGAGGTGAGAGTTGGTTGCAGATATCATTCCTGAACTATGCAAGGGTAAATATAATAAATATGATACAGTTTAATAATCTCATCCCTAAGCTGACAGAATGTGCATTGCAGATCAGAAGCATGTCTGAAAATATCATTTAAAGTAAAATGATTGGAATTTGGTTATGTTTGCGACTCTTCAGATTTTTCTCAAATTTCTGTTTCAGACCTATAACAGAGCGAGCACGTCTTCTTGGATGTTCATTCTTTGGGCGGTCGGCAGGCAGGATACCGCCCTCTTCAAATCAACCACGTAAGTTGAACCTCAAAGTTTAGAGTAATCTTCCCTTCTTTTGAGCTGATCTGAGACTTACCTAAGTTTAGTTGGCTATGTAGTGGAGATATCACATTATCACTTCACTCTCAGTGTTCTGTAGATAGGTTGTACTGAGCTTGTTAGGATTTAGGCCTTCTGTCTGAAAGCAGTTCTAGGCAGATCGACTGTAACATCACATTGATACTACGAATGTTTTAATTATTTTTGTAATCAGCCATCATCTGAGGAATCAGTTTGACTTTAAGGTAACAAAAATCTGTTCCCACAGAACATGTTGTATGTTCGATACAAATTTATCAAAATATAATAAAAGTTACAAATACCCCAACCTTGGTGATGGTATTTTACTTTTATTAACAAGTTGTCACATATTTGAACTTGAGGGTGACAGTGTATTTATTGTCCAGAATTATTCTTTCTAAACTAAACCATTTGAACAGCAGATATATTAGAGATGCTACTCATTGAACATCATGGGAACTGCTTTGTGATGCCATTTCATCTCATCTCCAAGCTTATCTCCTGAGCATGTTTTGGATGATAAATTCTAATCTTACTTACACTTAAAACATTAAACTACCCAACTGTCTTGATCAGGAGACACATTGTTCAAGAATCAATGTTCTTTTCTGTCTTATGATGTTTCTGTCTATTGACAAACTTCTTTTCTTCTTTAATGTAACGAATATCCATTTTGGTATACATGCAGTGCAGAACGTAATTGTTTATTTGCAAATACTTCTATTCCCTCTGCTGCATTTCAATAGTTGGTAAAAAGCTTATTTCATTGTTCATGTCTGAGTCTCTCATTTGGGAAAGGTAAATTAAATGATGGTTATATAAAATAAGTTTTTATTGTCTTAAATCCAAAAATTTCATTCAAAATAATCCATCTGTTTCAAAATGTTTTCCAATTTCTAATCACTTACATCCAAAGTTGATATTCAAAAGTAATGTTTTCTTGAAGAAATGACAACCTCACGTCTTTTGTCAGGTGAGCAGTTCCAGACCTCATCTGCTCAGCCCTTACCCCAAACTCCCCTTCTCATTCTCCTGCCTTCAGTCCCTGTCAACAAAGTCTTACATCACTGAACAGAGTTATACCCCTTAATAATGTCAGGATCTAGCCATTTGATCTAATCAGGGATTTCCCTGGCTGATCCTTGGTCTGTTAGTGCTGGTTGGTTTGAACCACCACTTCAGGACCTTCATCCCACATTAAGCATTAATGTTACTGAAATAGTTTTCAAATCTGTGTTAATCCCAACCCCTCACTCAATCAACTACTCAACCACTCAACCACTCAACCACTCACTCACTGAGTCTGCCAACCATGACTAATGTCCCTATGTGCTTGATTTAACAGACTTTGCACAACACACATTAAATGATAACCATTTGCAGAAATGCCAACGTCTACGATGTAAGCATAGTCGCTACGAATTTTAACCCCAAACAATGTCAATAGAAATTCTATAAAATGTTAAAGAAAATTTATTAAAATTTGGATATAAAGACAAAAACACACATTTCCATCGATTAAATATATTTTTGAGACAAGACAAATACTATGCTAAAACTTTTGTGGTCAGACTACTAATTTGATCCTTGAGACTACTATTGTCGACACTTTGGAGTTGGCATCTCTGCATTTGTTTAAATAGGTCAACATCCCAGTGATGCCTATAGAGTTCACCACCCATGTTAAATGTATCTGCAGTAGTTAAACGACACATTGATCTTTTACGGATCCTTGTCCTTTGTCAGGCAGATCCTGCTCAAATGGTGGAAACATCCTTGTCTCTATGATGGATCCTTGTGCTTGAGTCAGATGGATCCCTCTCATTTGCAGGGATATATGTCCCTTAGTTGAAGGGAATTTTGTCACCTAGTTGAAGGGTACTAGTGAGGATCTGAATTAGAATTGGTCTTCAGCAACCCATGTTTCTTTTAAGAAGATACTAACAGGCTCCCTGACTTGGCTGACATATGTAATTGTATCCCTGTTGTGTAAATCATTGCTCATGCTGCTGATTTGCTTTGTCAGGTCCAAACTTGATTAATTGCTGAGTGCGGCATAAAACTAAACTCACTCACTCACTCACTCACTCACCCAAACTTGATTAATTACAGTCTGTTATCATATAGCTCAAATATTAACGTCAGTAAATGCACTGTTATACAACAAACTAAATACTTGTACTTTTCTCTCACTAGTAAGTTGTACAAAGACAAATTTGAACTATCCCCCCTTTTTGTTTCAATTATTATTGGCACACAGTGTTGCCTCCAACAGATCTGACTAGACAAAAGTCTCTGTGTTCGGATCTGAATAATCTGACATATCGGAAAAAATGGATGCTCAGACCATATTATTAAATATTGCTCTTTCATGGTGCTTTCTGTGACAGATCAAAAGTGTTAGTATTATAATTTGAAGATTTTCTATCATGTTACGTGATGAATTATGCATATTTTTCTTCAGAGGATTTCCTCTTTGTCATAAATTGCATGATATTGTAATTCTCTGTTGTATTGGCATATTTTAAGAAATGTACCAGCGTATAACATTGCTAGTTAGTAGTATTAATGTGATTTTTTTTTTCAAATGTTTTTTTTTTATAAGTTATTTTATTCAGAATTACAGACAGTTTTATTCTTGGAATTAGTACTGTTTGTATTTTGTAGTACTACTTTGTTTTAAGTCATTAGTAATTAGTTTTTGTGAAGACAGTATCAACAGTTGCATACTTTGAATCTAAGGATCAAAGGGCCCAAACAGATTGAACAAAATTTCTTATTTTCTCAATAAAAATCGAAGAACTTTGTCATTATTCTTCTTCAACTTGCTACATGATACATTTAATAAGTGTAACATTGTTTTCGCTAACTTACTCCTAATTTGTGTTTCTGACCTGAAATTAACAATTGACATTCACATTAATTGTGTATTTTGAAAAATTTTCCATAACACTTTACTGATGCAGAGTTGAAATGTCTTCTGAAGTTGTTTAATTGACCGGGTTGATTGTCATTCACACTTCACTTGATGCCCCACATTCTCCTGAACTTACTCCTCATCATGTCTTGTATATTATATGATTTATCACCCACCCAAGTTGCAGGTGCCAGTGTCGTTTGTTACAAGTGGTAAAGTGTTGGGATGTTGCAGAAGAGACTACAAACATAGGATGTAGATGGACAACTGTCATGGTGGCAAGCATTCATATGACACCCAGCCAGGATGGGCTTTTCAAAAACATATATATGGGGTGAAAGATGATCTGTGTAATGTCAGATGAGGACTGGTTGATACTCTGTATGATTTGGGAAATGAAGGATGGTCTGCCTCATATCAGATGTGGACTACTAGTTGACAACTACTGGGGTTGGGTTGTGTGGGGTGGGGTAAGGATGTTTTGGGATTGCTGCGCAGGTGTGTCTGTGTCTGTCTGTGAGAGCATGCTGGATTGGTGCGTGGCTAAATAACTGCGTCACACATACGATATAAAAAATATATTCAGTTCTCTTCACATAGCATCATTTCATTCCTCAACCTGCTATCAAGTACAAAGTTCAGTATGTGATCAGTCGCATCAAAGATTTGTGTGAATGACCTTGAACTCCCTTGCAATTTTTGTGGCCACTTTATTTTTACAATGAGCATGCTTGTTTTAAACAGCGCCATCACCCACTATGTCAAGTAAGTTTTGTTGTAGTACTGATTCTTTGTGTTGTTGCTCACCTGTTGCCATGACAACAAATACTAACACAACTTTGTATATTGATAGCACTACTCGGGAGGTGGTTATTAACAATCAGTTGACAGGATTGTATTATGTATAGCCCAATGATTATGTCTAGGATTTGTTTTGCACTTATTCAGCCGATTATTCTTCACAAAGAGCTTTAAGAATCAGTCGAATCTGTCTGGGCTTGGCCTGTTATATTTTTTTTTTTCAGTTCGAGATGTTTGGGTTTTTTTAAGGAATATTTTAATAATATTTTGTTCTGAAAATAGCTTATTTAACCTTTTCTTGATATATTTTTTTAATTCCTTTTCCAATAGCTTTGGAAACTTAAACAATACTAACTCAATAGGTATTTTCTAGCTGACAACCAAAATTGTTTGATTGTTTCTGTATGGTTCTTTTAAGAAATATTTGTGTTTTAGCCTTTAAGAAGGGCTAATACCATTATAGTTGTACTCATTTTGTACTGGTCAAGAAAGCCAGACAAGGAATATAAACTGTTCTTCTGACTTGCTAACTAAAGTAAACAGTCATTTTTTGTCAGAACTATTTTTGTTTAATGTTTGGCTGTCCTGATAAAAATGAAATACTCATACATCTGTTTTCAATCAGCGTATTAACTGTAAGTAGTCATATAACAAAACATACTACTCAACAATTGCTAAGTACCAAAATGTCATCTTCAAAGGTGTGGTTCTTAACAAATATTGAGTAATATAGTTTGGTCACAGCCAATTAATTATCTGTTCTGAAGAATGATAACAAAAAACAAAGGATTGTTCCAATGAACTGTTTGAGAACCATTCCAGTATTGTTCTAGTGATGAGGTAAAAATAATGCACCACTATGAGCTTTCTTGGGTGAATGGAATTTGGCGTTCCTTACCACACAAAAAGTTTGGACAAAGGATAAGGAGTATTGAAAGGAACAGATAATTTGTTTGCTGTGAACATGTGGGCATGATGTAACATTTCATTCTGATCTTGTCCATCCAAGTTGTCACAGCACAATGGCCGCTGTAGGTCTTAGTGCTAAGATGACGAAAAGCACACACAGGCACTTGTAGCTTGTTTAAGACTTTAGCGACATATCATGTTGACATATTGTTTTGTCATTTTCTGCTACAAGTGCCTGTTATCAGCCTCAACAATACAGTGCATAATTTCTCCATGATATAGACCTGGGCCGATTCACAATCTTACCTTTGCTTTATACGAAACATCACAAGCTCCATCTGCTTTTATCTCAAAAATGAATCGGTGTAGAATTCTTTGGTTATATATTTGAAATCAACCAACAGTTCAGCATAGATCTAGATTCCAAATGTGGACTTTGTCCAAATGAGCTTTCTGTTCATGAAGTTATACCAGGAGACTGAAGAAAGTGTTCTTTGGATTGCTGTGAATTTCTGATGGAGGGTAGCAGTTATATCTCCATTCGTTGTAGTTAGAAATGGTGATTTCCTAAGAACTAATATTGGCTGGGAAGTCCATGGGCTGCAAGATGTCCCAATTTGACACAAACATTTATATACTTGTTTCAGTCATGAAAAAACAGTGGAATTTGTTTTACCATCATAATTGCATCAGTTGAAGAAGAGAAATTATGTGCTAATATATAAGGTAGGAAATATGGAGATTCTGATGTCATTTCCAAAACAAAGCATTGTGGCCAATTGGTACGAAGTAGAATGGAGATATCATTCACTGGACAGTTGCAGAGGGGCTGTTAGACATGACACCATTGACTCCTGCATGACTCTCCGGGGACAAGGATTTATATTAGCTCTTAGTTGATACTAAAGTGTTAAATTTAAATTTTGTGAACAGTAGAGGTCATAGAAATTTTTGGAATATTTTTACTACGACTATGTACATGGTTTCCTGAATAAGTCCCAAAAATTCATGATCCTTTACTTTTTACACTAAGTATATAACAAACAGCTAAAGAGAGTGTAACATTATAGCTGATAAGCTTGTAGTCTTTTTTCTGAGAAAAATCGGTGACAGTTATCATTAACCCATAACTATAATCTTGTCATAATTTGTTTGAGTTTATAATAATTTCTGTTCCTTATTGATATGTTATTATCTGAAACATTTAATTAGTTTTAGTGGTATTGATTTAATGTGTGTTTGACATGAACTTGCCAGAGGTGAGAGGAAGATCCTCAATTATCTCCCCTTCCCTACTACAGCAATACTCCCTTGTTTTTGTAGCACTCAGGTTGACTTTACTCTCTCCTACCCCAGTTTGATAGATTAGCAAAGTACCTCTGCCAAGTACCACAACATTCGATGGTTTATAGTGAGTGAGTTTGGTTTTCCACCACTTTCAGCAATATTCCAGCAATATCACGGTGGGGGACACCAGAAATGGGCTTCACACTATCTACCCAGGTGGGGATGATGGTTTACATGAAACAGACCATTCAACATGTACTTTCAGTGTTGATGAGTCAGCATATTTAGATGACATGTCATAAAGTTTCACAGAGAAAATTCTAAAATTTCAACTACCGTTTCCATTTGTGAGTTATCCTTTCCTTACATTGGTCTTATGGCTACGTCACTTTGATGTTTAGAGATATCCTGTCAGCATCATCCCAGTCGAAGTTGTAAAAAGCAGATTTTATCAGTCATGCAAATCAGTACATGAAGTGCATAGTTATGGCTTTCAACAGGCCAGTCACTTTGATTTCAGAAGTTTGATTACAAGCAGGAAGAAAGTATAGTCAAATAATATTCAAATTAGCTTGTGGCAGTGGTGTTATGCTAGTCATCACTTGGTGGGACTGAGTGATGTTGATGCAGCTATATCAATAGCTGCATGTCTGTGGTATCCATGGTTACGGATTTGCCTGCATAGCAAGACGAGGTGTTAATTGTTGGAGCGTGTGCAGTGCAGTAGTCAGTCTCCTTTGCATGAAACATATAATTGTTGGTTTGAAATTTGTTTCCAGTTCTGTTAGCAGAAGTTCTTGGTTTCCCAAGATGGTCGGAGATCAGGGCCTTGTTTCACAAAACTCTCATAAGCCTAAGATCTCGCAACTTTCCTCGTAGCATTTTACATCTCCTCTGTTACAGTATGCTAGGTACAAATGCTACGAGAGAAGTTATTAGATCTTAGGCTTATGAGAGTTTTTGTGAAACGGGCCCCAGAGCCCCATTCTTAAAAGCAACTGTAGCACTAAGATGATCGTAACTCTCTTACAGTAACATAGACTTACGACTGTCATACCGCTATGATTGCTTTGAGGAATGGGCCCAGCATATTGGACTTATCTGATATGCCATGACAAGACTGATCTGCTGGCCAAAGGGGGGTGTCACCAGTCACTCACTAGCTCACGTAATGTGAGGCCAGAAGCAACAAGGTCTGTTGTGGTGGAATTTTTCACTAGAAGGATCACAGATCTTGACGACTAGTAGTGAAAGTTGGTCACTGACACAGACAAGTGCATAACAAGAGAACTGTCCTTTATTGAACACAGTCCCATACAGTGTGTACGGTCCCTTATAGCGTGCACCCCCACATCTGTCATACTTTGTTTAAAGAATGTGTGCATCAGTGAATCCTTGAATACACACACAGAATCAATGCATCGTTACGTCAGTGAATCCTTGTCAATATTCACCTTGTTAGGTAATCTCAACCCCATCACTAAGGACCCTGTTTTATTTGAGCTTGAGGAGTTTTTGGACTTTGGTAGTCTGAGCTGTACCAGTGGTCATGTTAGTCGTGGATGCAGTCCATGATAATGATGCTGACCTCAAGTTGAGCACATCTTCCTTGGATTACTGCTGGGTCATGTGTGAATGTGCGATGATCTTTACAATAATTATTGTAGCTTCAGGGTTTTTCCTGCTCAGGATAAAATTCCATTTTATCTTTAAAAAAAGAATTTGTTTCCAAGGAATTACTTTCACTCCCAACAAGATGTTACCTGACAGTCATACTGCTGTTCTGACTACAAGGACTTATGTTATGGTCTCTTCTTTCAGATCAAGTCATTTAATGGGTTTGTTGTCCAATTTCCGTTTCCCTGAACCGTCTTGGCTAACCTTTAGTTTGAGTAGATTATGTTATTTACTGCTAAATGTTCCACACAGTAATTTTGGGGGTGGGTGGAGGGGTCGAGAGTTGAATAGCCAAGTGGTTAAGGTGTTCATTTATGACACCGAAGACCTGGGTTCAATTCCCCACATGGATACACAGTGTGAAGCCCATTTCTTGCATCCCCCAGCCATGTTATTGCTGGAATGTTGCTAAAAGTGGCTAACATGTTCGGTTTTAAACAACATTTGGCAGTGTTCAACCAGCTATAATAATGTCCAACATGTAAACACAATAGGATTTTCTCCTAATTTAACACTCTTGCTGCCAGTGTATGCTGAAAGCTTTGCTGCTCTTTATTGGAATTTATCAGGAGACCTCCTTTCCCAGATGATGTCTGCTGTGAAAAATTAAATATAAAGAAAGTAACATTAGCCTGTGGATCATTTCATGAATCCAAAATGTTGATAGTCCAGACAATGGCAACACCATCATGTTATGTGAACTGTCAATGTATTTTATGGGAGGGTTAGAGATATTTGGTAAACTGAAATGTACAAACATCTATTACACTTCCTCGAAGTTTATATTTTGGGCAAACCTCAGCTGAATACCTGAAAACCTGAATACCTGAAAACCTGAATACCTGAATACCTGAATACCTGAATACCTGAATTCCTGCCTTTCCTAACAATAACTAGCAGCAAAATACAAATTTCTACCTTTTCAGTTACCTCTGACTTTCACAGATCTTAGTCTATTTGTTTCATCAACAAAGCAGCTTTTATTATTATTCCTAAAGAAAAGAAAGTAAAAGAGGATCATTGTCATACTTTACCAGTTGACCGTTCCACTGTTTAATTTGCCCAATAACATGTAAGAGTTTCTCGGTTCACATATTTAAAAAATTCTGTCTCCTGTAGCTGTTGATAGGTCTGTCTCCACATTCATCAATTCACAGTGAAGGAAATGCTTCCTGAAAACACAAACGATAGCATTGCACTAACTGTTTTATTAATACATCATGCATCAGCTCCAATCAAGACCTCCAACTTTCCCAATCTGTAGCTTAACCGTATTAATATTAACACAGTGAAATCTATTATTAACACTCGCATTATTGCCCAGATTTCTAAATTGTACCCTTAATATATTATTTATTTTGTTAACACATACTTTTACATATTTTGATAGCTTTATCACTAACTTAGTACTAGTTTTATATTTCTATCTATTATTCACTTTGGCACCTTCCCTATTAGATGACGTGTGGACTGGATACAGGTTTAAACCTTTGTCAAAATAAAAGATGCCACATTACTTGACAGTGTCAAAATATATTTTAAAATAAGAATTGTGATTTTAGAGGCAGACGAGAAATTTATGTTGACAACTTTAAATGTGAATATCGTTAGCCCAACTGGCATAGTTTTGGGTTAGGACAACCAAATTGTAAATTGTGGTTTTCCAATTTCCCATATATTGGTTTAGAACAGAACAACCAGTCCAAGACTGAACATAACAGATTTTCACCTTGTTCTTTGCCAGTTTGTAATTTTGGTCAAGATTTCCCTCTCATGTTATATATATCTCTAATGTATGGTGTGGCCAACGCCCATACAGGGTTTATGTAATATGGTTTTCTCTGATCGTATGACACAATTCTCTCTTATTTATGTGTATATTACTTGAAAATATTTATCCCCAAACATGACAAAATACTGATAAATATCTAGCTCTACAAGGAGGAAACGGATCAGATTTTTTAGATCTGAAATTACATGTTCAATCCCTGATTAAAGAAATATATCAACATACTGACACCTGATACTTCTGTATATTTTGTCTTTGGAACAGTTATAAACGAATCTGAGAATATAAGATTGTTCTCCCTTCAAAAGGCCTAGCACATGTTTGTGAAGGCTTACAGCACGTGGTATGTGTGTTGTGAAGGAGAAACATGTTGTACAGCTTGAAGGTACTTGAACAAACTAGGAACAGGAACAAGAACAAACTAGTGTACAGTCTGATAAGTAGCAAAACAAAACCATTTTAAATCTTTATTATATTGTTTCTGGTCTACATAATTATGTACAGTAAACTGATCAAGGATATTCTCAGTGTCTATGTTGGGATCAGTTCCTTGGCCAAATTGCGTCACTTTTGTTCTCCAACGTCTCCAAACATCAGATTTTGGTTTCCAAAGTGGACTCTCAGAATATCCTCACCTAATATTTGGCTGTATTTTCTATAGTTTTTCAGACCCATTTGTATGAATGTACATATCATTTGTAACTACAAACACATATACTGAGGGAAAAAAATAAGGGATCATATGAAAGCACAAGTGTTCCCTTATTTATTTCCAGAATTCTTCACAATCTTTGTCTCACATAGCTTGTGAAGAAACCTGGGAAAATAAATAAAGGAACACTTGTTCTTTTATGTGATCCCTAATTTTTGTCCCTCAGTATATGTTACCTTGTTAATAGTTGCGCATGTAGGGTGTGTGGGTTATATGTTGTGTACTAACCCTTTCAATGGCTGTGACATTGCTTTTGCTTTTTTTGTCATTATATTTTAGTTATTGTTACTAATGACACAACTGTAGGTCAGTCTTTGACCAGGAATTCATCTGTTTGTTGACTTTTACAGATGGGTATGCCTTCTCACAAGAAGAGCATGGAGTTGTACCACAGGTAAGTGAGCTCAGTTAGCTACATCTTGGGTGGAAGCTATTGCCACAAGGACCCATCTTCCAGACCCATGAAGGTCCACAAATGATCTTCAGTAACCCAGACTTGTTGTAAGAAGCAACTAACAGGATCGGGTGGTCAAGCTCGCTGACTTGGTTAACACATGTTGTCATATCCCAATTGCATAGATCAATTGTCATGCTGTTGATCACTGGATTGCCTGGTCTAGATTTGATTATTTATAGACTGAGGTCATATAGCAGGAATATTGTTGAGTGTGGAATAGAACTAAACTCAATCCAATCAGTCTGAATTGAATTAAAAATGGAGACTGTTATTGTACTGTTGATTTTAAGAGTGTCATCTCTCGCCTTCCAAAGAAAAACTTTTTGGAACACAATAGGAAGTCTGATATATACTCTTCGAAAAAAGGTAGGGGAACTGTACTTTCATTGTCCAGTTGTCGAAAATGAGAGTTACATGGGGTTGTATCAATGTTGATACAATAATAGTGGATATTTTGAGAATGGATCACCGCAAAACAAAGCTGTTCGTTCAGTTATCACTTGTGTCAGGTGACTGGAGTATGACATTAAAAGTTTTCAGTCAGTAGTGTGATTTGAGCCTGAAAACCCTGACCATGCACAGATGCCAAAAAATTATCGGAACAAAATGGTCCAGAGTGATTTATCGACCTGCCTGAAAAATGTCAAGGCTCTTAATGACACCCCATGCATGTGTAGGAGGTTCCCATATTGTGCATGTGCTTCCCATGCATTGTGTTTGCATATGGTAGTAACGTGAAATGATGCTGCATACACAAGATGAATGTCATTGTAACGTTCTTCAATGAGTTTTCTTTCTACCAGACTTCAAAGTTCAGGTTCCCCTACTTTTTTTTCGAGTCTATGTCTTGAATATCAGAGTACCAGCCTTGTGATCATCGGTTAAAATTATACCAAGCAGAATTATGTCCCCTGGGCCTACCAGAAACTTGTGATTATGTTCCTTACTGTAGACATGAGATTCTCAGGGATGTTCAACATCTGACACGTGCATCTTCCTTTGTATTAGTACAGCTGACACAGAATGCAGTTGAGAAATACTGCTCAAGGCTTGCTAAAACTGACTCACTCTCTATATTCTACTTTGTATGAAATCTTCAACCCAGAGTCGATTCTTCTCTCCAGTAAGACCTCATACATCTGCCATAGCTGGTCACATCAAGTGGAAGGGTGTTGGGGTAGCCAAGTGGTTAAAGCTTTAACCTGGGTCAGTGAACAACCCGCATGGGTACAATGTGTTAAGCCCCTGAATGCATTACTACTGAAATTACGCATAGAGCGATGCTCAATCATTCTCACTCATATCAAGTGGACCTTGAGTAGACATCACCCTGTCAAACACAAAAGATGATTGTTTTATTGAATTAGATGTCCGTATTCTGTGTGCAAAAGACACACAGAATTGTGAGTAAAGACACACCGAATTTATGTCAGTAGGATGTCACAGTGTCACATGCCAGGTATCATAAGACACTGTCTACATTGGAACAGTTCTCGGATTATTCATATAAAACACTTTTAAAAAATGAGACCCTTAGCTATAGAGTTGAAATGGATTTGATTGTTATCAGTATTGTCTGTGTTTCAGGCTGACTACATCCGGGCATATGACACCACGAAAGAGAAGCCAGAAGGATTGTAGGAGCCCCAAAAGTAAAGGGAGACAACTCTTGTCCTTGGATCTCAGTGTGACTGTTGTGCCATTGTTCAGCATGGTTGCTCTCGTGGACATCCTCATCAGATCATCCGACAATCCAATAATCCACACTTCTGATTGGATTCTATCACCAAATTGCTTTGTTTTTCAATTAGTAGCTTGAAATACTCGGAATATGTGTTCAAGCGGTTAATGTACTGATAGAAGTGTTTGCTATAACAGATTCACAATCATGTAGCAAATCATTACTCTACAAATCCTAGTATTATTCAAGGCAGTTCTTTTCTTTTTCTGAATATCAGTCAATGTAACTTTAATCAGAAAACATGTTTTTGACATCAATTAGAATAGACATAATCTGCCAAATTGGCTAGTTTTTGTCAGTATTGAAGTTCACTTCTTCTTCCAGAAACTGTAAAGTGTCTTGTTTGTCCTTGACCTCCTACCCATTTTGCCTGTTGATCTTGACCCCTCCAAATGTATGAACTTTTAACCTTGACACACCAGAGAA
Source organism: Haliotis asinina (assembly GCF_037392515.1). NCBI lineage: Eukaryota > Metazoa > Mollusca > Gastropoda > Lepetellida > Haliotidae > Haliotis > Haliotis asinina. The sequence goes on from NC_090281.1 coordinate 49,342,465, forward strand.
AAGAAACATAATGTATTTGCTGGCTTGCACTCAAAAAGGAAATTTCTAACTTTCTAAGATTTATTTTTTCAAAGATTATCTGTAATGTGTATATAGTGTAGACTGAAATTGTACATTTACCTCTGTTATAATCATGTCTGTGAATATTATCGTCACATGTGGTCTTGTCAATGTTTTCATTGTCCTGCGTTCAGTATTACTCTGCATTACTCTGCATGTCTTGAAATGTTGATGGGTGGTGGAGTAGCTTACTTGTTAACATGTTCTCTCATCACAACGCAACCAGGGTATATTATTTCACATAACTTCAATGTGTAAATCTATCCCTGTCATATTGATGAAAATCGCTAAAAGCTGCATGAAACATCACTAATCAGCTGATACTGATATTCCTGAAATGATCACACAACACTTTTGGGGGTTTTTTTTGACAGTACTCGTAGATCACTTTTGCAAAGCATTGCCATGAATATTCAGGACTTTTATGTATCCTTTGACTGGTTTCAGGTCACTGGGTTTACGGTCCCTAAATTTCTCTATCACAACATCATTTTAGATTTTTAAAAATACTTTTGAATGATCACAGTCACCATGTCCTGATATTGATATGCTCTGCTTTTTTCACTCAATCATTTGCTAGGTCAAAGGTCAAGGGTCAGTAGATTTGATTTGATTGCACGTAATATAATCAGTTGATGCCGAGGCATCGCCATTCACTCATTTCCAAAATATGTCAACCTTTATGAAGGTCAAGGTCAGTGCCCTGAACATGGTCACTGCACTGTATATCTGAGGCACTTTCTTACTACTGTTAAGACTGATAATCAATAAGAATGGTGACAGATCAGGGTCTGTTTTGCATTTTATGAAAAACTTGTAGATATATCAAAGAATCAGAATTCAAAACTTTGTGATAAAAACATTGTCAGTACAATCACACTTCCAAAGAAGTGAAGGAAAAATGATGATGATAAATTAGAAAAAGTGATAAGAAGGTATTTTAGACAAATATCTCAATGATATTAAAATCAATACAGGTAGCTTAAATAATCAGCAAGGATATGTCATTGATCTCCCTACCCAGTTTTCACTGCTGGAGTCAACATTTGTATGCATGTTTGTGTTATGTTTGTTCTGTTGTTGTGATGTCAGGCCGACATGATAGTACCATGGTTTTCTCCATGTGGAGGTGTATTGGTTTATTATTCTGATTTCATAATAAGCTTTGGGACTCTTTTCAGAAGCCAGAGCCTAGATACATTTCTAGTAAGCTGATCTTCTGACAGCAGAGGATTAAAATGTTCTGAAAAGATGTGTAAGAATATATTTGGTCTTTTTGTCTCAGGCATATATATTTTAAATAAGATTATCAAAACATACTATAAATTGAAAAATAAATTGTTTCATATGCTCATTGACTTATATATTTGAATTATATATTTTAGTTTTCATGGATCCAAACCATTTTTTTTGTTAATAATATTTAGTGACATTTATCTATACAAAACATACAGATTATTTTATTGCTTTTGAGAAAGAAGAATGATATTTGAATTGGCCTAATGTAGATCTCTTTGTATTCATAGTTTCCTTTGCTCACATAGTGGTAGATCACATGCTTTTGATGTGATTGACACCTCTCTAGTGTCCATGGTGATTTCTGTAGAACAGCATTGTCGATGTTAGCTCACTTGAAGTAGATTTTGTTTGTTTGCTCACCATGTTTTTGTTTTATGATTTATTATGATTTAGCTGTGACTTTGTGTTTTTATGACATGTCACAGACTTTGATTTGCTCTTACAGGCTGTGATACACTACCAGGGTCGGCACAAAGATATGCTGCAGTATGATTGGTCGAAAGTTCTTGTAGTGAAGTCCTTTGTAGAATCTCTGCAGAATGTAACTGCAGAATGTAAGGGAGTTTGTCACACTGAAGATGAAGAATGTAAGAGAATTCACGAATGAAGTCCAAGTTTGATGCCAATATGGGTTTATTGTACAAAGTCAATAAGATGTGTACAATGAAAGAGGCAGAATTATTATAATAGTAAGAAATAAAATTCAAGATATTGTTTTAGGTGAATTTCTTGTTTTATTTGTTTTTACGCCATTTTGGAAGCACATGTCCTTGTTTTAAGAAATACTGTTTAAAAGGACTTAAGGACTACCTTTTGATTTCATTGTACAAAGGTTTTCAAGATGTCATCATGATCATAACTCCAAACTTAAACATATAGCGCTAATATTGCTTTGTGCAGTGGAACACACAGAGAGATCAGACAAATTTTGGGAAGATCTCTACACATTTTCTGTTTTTTGGCAGGTTTACGAGGGTAATACACTTATTTGAAGGGATATATAAAAATGGACATTTTACTGTACAATGAATAGTGCATTTTGACAGTTTGTGAGCATCAGGAAAAATTACAAGGACAAACTTGTCTCTATTTTCAGTATCTTGATAGAAAAAAATTCTGACATCTTCCTATCCTCCAGCCCCAAGAATTAGCCAGTCCTGGGCTTCTATGTCTATATTATTTTTCTTTGTATTGTGTGATCGGTTTTGTTTGAGCTTAGGATGGGGAGTATGAACCTGCATTTACTTGTCTGGTCAGAGATCAACTTCGGAATCTGAAGACATGTTGCATAACATTGCAAAATTTTAACTTTTAAACTGAGAAATCGATATTATGGTACCAGAGACTTTTTCAATCATATGTCAGCATATTTGTGTGTGAAATGACCCAGTTGTTGGGTTGATGTGTATAACTTACTTTTGTTGTTTTCTATTCTGTTTTAAATTTTAATTCAGGAGATTCTTGGCAAAGAGGACGAGGCATATCTTCTCTGCTGTAGGAAATGCAACATGGTCAGTCAGTGTATGACAGACCACTTTGTATGAATCGTGATCAAGCATAGAATATTTATTTCCAGGATAACTACATTTAGCTTCTGCAGTTTTGAAATTTTGAAATTTGTTAATGACCACCTTTATTGCTCTTGGTATGTGACTTTATGATGTTTATTTTAGATGAAATGATTCTTTTAGGAATACTTACAATTACTGGAAATGATATTGATGATGAAGAACTGTGATGTAACGGGTGACGTGGCAGCTGATTATGTGTCTTGTCAGTAGTACATGAAAAATACAAGGAATACAAGAAAAATATATCTCAGCAGCTGCTGCTGGATATCATTATGTTTAAGATGTGTATTTGGTTCTAGTGGTAATCATGTGTGGACAATACAGAAATAGTCCAGTTACCATGATGTCTAATGATAAAATATAATGGACATAGAAGATCATACTGGGGAGCAGTTCAAAGGCTGGATGTGACCTAAATAAATCTTCTGTATTTTAGCTGCTTTCAGGTTATAACATCTCATTTTTAAGATATGATAAGAGCTGTAAATCCTTTTACTGAAGTGTGAAAAAATGTTTTGTATGTATGGAAAGCTAGATTTTATAACGCTGAAACTTAAGAAATTAATTTTTATATATTTCCCATCCAGGTTTTGATCTGCCCCCTTTCTTGTGACTTGGTGATATCCCATAATGCCTCACAATGAACCTTGATGTACTCTGACAAGGAAGCACAAAGTATGGTACTTGAAGAATAACAAAACGGGTTATATGGTTGAGGAGCATGTTCTGGATTCATAGAGGGAAGCAAGCTTGAATCATTCCATCACCTACTGAAGATGTGGAACAAGGATTTGGAACTTACAGTGTTTTCTTGAGTACCAGGCAAACATTATTGATTATTGGAACTCCCTCTAAGTGTTTCAGTTGAGTACTAACATTCTCAATAAATTTGTTTGAGATACATTAATTAGCCAACCATTTGTTTGAATTTTTTGCAATTATTTGGGGCCAAATGTTATGCAGCCCTGTTCTTCTTCGGCTTCAGAATTTAACAAAACTTTCATCAGATTATTCAGCATTTTGTCTGATTTTGTTTTACAAAAGCCAATGCAAAGATAATGTGTTAAGACTGCTGGTGAAGAGGAATTGAAATTCAGGAAGTTTTTTAGTAAGGCTATGTGGATTTGAAAGTTAAACTACAAAGAAGAGGGTTGACTATTCAAGTCAATAGGTTATGACCCATTACCTTTAAATATTAAGTCTATCAGTAAGTCAAGGAAGTTAATTCACTGCAGTCTGTTTCCATAAAGCTATCTTAGTGCTGAGGTGACTTAGTGAGCGAGTGTAGTTTAATGCCATGTATAGCAATATTCCAGCAATGTCATGGGAAATGACGCCAGAAATGGGCTTCAAACGTTGTTCCAAAAGGGTGTTAGGACAACTCAAACAACGGCGCTAGGCTTAAGACTGCTTTGTGAAGCCAGTCTTTTGTGCTTTATGGTGAGATGTTGTCACTGAACATTTCCTTAAATTGCATGAGGTAGCAGGGATTCTGATGTCAATATGGTATCTAGAGCAACTATACATGAGACAGTATGCATTGTTTTGTATGTTCAGTTAAACATGTGGTGCAATCAAAGTGCAACATACTATCCCCCTTAAGTTTTATACTAGACTGCGGATGTCTACAGTATTCATGAACATCTGTTGCTGTGAATTAAAGAATGACGTCATTTATGTTACAGACCAGAGCTATATTTGCCCATGGTGATCATCTCATTATTGTAATTTCAGGCAATACTGTAGGCCATGTGTTCTTACATCTTGTCATTTTTTCCATGACTTGACGCATTATTATAATTGTTACTGACAACAGCTTCAGACGACTTGTGTTTCTGAATTCTCACCTGTAGCTGGCGATTTACGAAAAATTTCATTTTGACAGGTGTATCAAATCCACATTTAAATAATTTAATTCATATGCACACTTGGTAGTTAATTAAAATGATATATAATTCAAATTGTTTTTATCAGCCTTAACTTACATTTGAAACTTCAAATGTTACAGCACAGTTTCTTTTCATTGCATATAGAAGACACTGTCCTCATGAATTTGCAACAAAGTGAATTACTGAAGTGGAGGTTCATCTGAAATATGTGCCTCAGCAATGAATGCTTTGTTGCATAGCAGTGAAACTGTACTAACAATTCATCATCATGTTATTGCAAGTTTAGGTACATTAAACACAGAAAGCACCTAACTTGCAATAAAATTTCATACATGTAATTCGTGATCACTAACAACTCTATTTAAATACTTTTTACTAACATTTTTTACGTTTGGTCTCCTTGTCTAAATGATCACTTTTATTACGCACTTTGTAACATGAATATATATTTCAAGTACGCAAAAAAAGGGTCATTAATTCAAAAGTTTATCACATAGCTAGAAGTTTTGAAGAGCGATGTCTTAGATGCATATAAAGTAGCACGTCACTATTCAAATTAGGTTGATAGCTATATGGGCGTTTGTTTTGCATGGAGTCTGTGAGATTTAATTAGGAGTTACAAATTGAGCATGTCAAGATAAAATTACTTGCTTTATCACATTTCTCTAAGAATATTATGAACCTGTCTGACAGAACAGCATTGTTTTTGCAGTATCAGAGTTAGGTTGTACTGTAGCACTATGTAAGCTGTGTTGCAGCTAGGATCACCTATTTAAACCTCTAAAATCAATTTGCACAGCCTCAACCAGGAACAGTATTTCAAATGTACCTCTCAATTTGTTATAGGGATATGTGTTCATTGATTGTTGAATCACAAGTATCTTATCTCCTGACATGCTGATGTATTTTGTATCCTTATCAGAATTTGAATAGTGCGGTGTGAGGTTATTATCACGTAGCTGTGAACCCTCTTCTGTTGTATTCTAAATGTAAACTATCATTCAAAACATACACTATCTGTAGAAAATTGGACAATTTGTCATGGAGATCAAATTCTTCTGTTTGCGACATCTTCTTCCACATGTCTGCGATCACTATGTATCTTGACTGCGTCTTTTTCACAGTTATGACAGTAATATGTCATGTCAATCCAGTACACCTCTTATTAGGATATTGTAATTTGCTTTGAGAATCTGATCTTCATGACTGTAAACAGTAACCATTCAAAAGAGGTTGGAATAGTGGGTGAAGTCTTCATTCTCTTTGTTCTAGTAACTGGAGAAAATATAAGAAAAATGTCATAAGTATAAGCAGGTTTAATTTTCTTTCATTTCTGAGTTTTGTACAGAAAGTTTTCGTAATTATTACCTTGATCTGATATATTCATTTAAGCTTTGTAAATTGCATATTTATCTGAGCTGTGCCTACCCCATTGTATTGTTATGTATAATAAACTATGTCTGTCGTACTGATTTACGATCTGGAGGTTTTTCTTATTACAACTTCAGTGAATCCTTCAAGTTGGATTTGTTGAAACTTTTGACATTATACATTCCTAATGAGGCGTCTTTGGACGTCTGCATATACATAATGGAGTCAAGACCAGGAAATCTGACGATTGATGTAATGAGCATCCAGGAACATACAGCAAAGGATGTGCTGGAGATCATGATAAAATCAGAATCATCAGAAAAAAACAAGCATCTGTTGCTGGTGACCTATTCTAAGCCTGAATCCCTACCATATGATTAGCACATGTTACTTGGGATCTATTCTAACCCTAAATCCCCACAGTAGGACCAGCACATGTGCTGAAGATCTATTCTAACCCTGAAACCCCACAATAGGTGCAGAACAGGTTGATGGGGACCTATTCTAACCCAGAAACCCCACAATAGGTGCAGAACAGGTTGATGGGGACCGATTCTAACCCAGAAACCCAACAGTAGGACCATAACAGGTTGCTGGGGAACTATTCTAACAATGAATCCCCACAGAACGACCAGCACAGGTTGCTGGGGAACTATTCTAACAATGAATCCCCACAGAACGACCAGCACAGGTTGCTGGGGAACTATTCTAACAATGAATCCCCACAGAACGACCAGCACAGGTTGCTGGGGAACTATTCTAACAATGAATCCCCACAGAACGACCAGCACAGGTTGCTGGGGAACTATTCTAACAATGAATCCCCACAGAACGACCAGCACAGGTTGCTGGGAAACCATTCTAACGCTGAATCCCCACAGTAGTACCAACACAGGTTTCTGGGGACCTATTGCAACCCCGAATTCCCACAAGTAGGACCAGAACAGGTTCCTGGAGAACTGTTGGGGTGAATACAGCGAAGTCCTGGGATGGTCAGGGAAGTCATCACTGCAGACAAAAACCAGTCGAGAAGAAGAGTCACCCTTGTCCATCTGTCCAGTCTTGGCATTGTTACACATGGACGTCCAGAATGTGGCTGATCGATGATGTCATATGTATTCTGGTAGAGCCTCACCAGTGCAGAAATGGCAGACGATAGCAACTTTCGACCAATGAGAGGGCTTGTTTTGACCACACACCCTTTATGTTGCCATAGCGTCTTTGCTATCATCCACCATTTGTGTTAGAATCATGTTGTCGAGGCTAAAAATCAGCCTTCAGTCGACTTGTAGAAATAGCAATAAAGAACTGGTATGTGTTGAGTGGTGATCGATAGGCCAATCACCCATGATTATGTTTAGATGCGAGTTTTATTCGATTGCATGCGATGATAGTGTGATGATAGTGTAGCCATCGGCAAAACAAACAGGTAGGGTACACCGAAGTGGCCAGCTTTGTCCAGATACATTGTACTGTGAAGCGTTTCCAGTCCATGGTCTTCTCAAAATTTTTATATATTTTTTTAAAAAATCTTTATACCTCGCAGTGACATGAGGGCCAGTGCATGTAATAAGACTAAACATTTGTGTTGCTTAACTTTTTGTGAGAAGTATATAAAATTTGTTAGTAACAAGCTAACCCATATAAACTGAAAAAGAGCCCCAGGGAGACCAGAGATTCAGAAACTAAGAACATCTGCATTAGGGCTACATGAGCTCAGGTCATTACCAATTAGACATCATACCACCATCAGATAACAGTACAAGTGACGGGCATATTTATTAGTCCTAGTGTTAAGCCCTGTCCTTTCCAACAATGTCATCACCTTATGTGAACCTGAGAACATCAAGACTTGCTTCACTGAAGACTTTAGTATTCCAGAGAAGGCTCAGCAGTAGGGAAAATTATGTTGTTCAGGGACTGTGAGACAGACTACATCACCAACAAACCACTCTTAAAACTGACATCAGTCTCAACCAGTGGCTTACACCATGACCACCAATCTACTCCATGACAACAGTCTGGGCCTGTCAACCAGTGGTTTACAGCATGACCACCAATCTACCATTTCTTGATAATCAAGGAAATACAGTATAAAAAAAGTGAGTTTAGCTTTACGCCACTCTCCCAGCAATATTCTCCCAGCAATGCCACAGCAGCCGACACTAGAATTGGGATTCACACATTATCTTATATTGGGATACAGCATAAAGAAAAATATAACAGAAGAGTGATTTTGCTCAAAATGTTTATTATTTTTATTCCTACGGTTACAAAAGATGCAAGTGCTACTCTGACACATTTGTACAGACCTATTGTGACAAGCTTCAGGGAACACATCCTACGAGAACACTGTGAAAGTAGCACTGTTGAGTAACACTGTAGGCAAGTTGACATTGAACATCTAGACGTGTTCCCAAATATGGAAACTTCAACAGGATGGCAACTTTATATTAATTTAAAATGATAACAATGACACAGAAACGATGATTTAATCATTGACTCAAATCGGTAAGATGAGAACAGTGTCTGTGATTTCAACTTATGGTTTGGTTTACCGAATGAGAAATGCTGATGCAAGTCTGATGCATGTACAGTATTAGGTACATGAGTGAAGATTTCTGTAAATATTAGCTGCATTAATAAATGCACTCCCAACTACATGTTTTCAATTTTGTAACTCCATCTTGTTACATAAATATCACCAACATGAGCAAATAATAAAACTGTTGTCTCATAACAACTTTTAAAACGTATTAATCATGGACAATTAGTTAGCACTCCTTGTTCGATTATAGCACATATTTTCACATGCCACTGACTGTGAGTACATTATGAACACCGTAAACCTTGCTTTTTGAAGCAATTTTACAAAACATACTGAAATGCTATCTACATATACATATTTACTATGTAATTACTCCAATTGCAGAACTTATAACACACCAAATGTTTTGCAGCAGACAGCTATAAAATTGTTTCATTTTAAACACCAACCATTTGTTAAACGTTAAAATTTCTTCATCTGTAAAAGTCAAGGTGGGTGTCTAAGACATACGTCTCAATTTTCTTGGAAAATAAAGACGCGAGTTCCTCCTTGCGGGCCATTAATTCCAGCAGCAAAACGTTCGTGGCAAAAATGGGGCTGGTAAAACTGTAAACAAGACGATGATGGATAAAAAGGTCACCGATTGGTCAATGAGATGATCATGACATGATGAGTAATGTCCAACATGAGTTCTCAATCCTCGTCTTCATCATCCTCCTCCTCTTCCTCTTCTTCCTCCTCCTCCTCTTCATCGTCATCTTCCTCTACCTCCTCCACAGCAGGCTTTGGCTTCTTTGCTGGGGATGCACCAGGTTTATCTTTACTCCTGTAGGCAGTGATTTCCTGAAAAAACAACAACAATATACGTACAGATCATCTACCATCAGGAATTAGGAAGGATGCACATCAGGCAAAGATACCAAAATTAAAATGCATCTGTGGTTACTGGGGGAAAAAATTACAAAGAAATAATAACTTTAAACCATACAATTATTGTTTATGTTCATCTTTAGAACAATTTTAACTAAAGACTTGTTTAAAAGAGCATTAACCCTTGAAGTTAATGTCAGTATCATATCTTTTAAACACAAATGGTATGACTGTAGGTCTGCTGAAAGTGAAGTTAAATCCCAAAACGTCACAGACATTTTTCACAATCATGAAACCCAGTTCTTCCGTCTGACTAGCAGATGCTGTAACCACTAGTAAAGCAGGAATATGACTTGGGGTTTCTTTCACACAAAAGATATTTATGTTGTGAAATCAAACCCTCACCTAACATTGTCATCATTTCAAGCATATTTTAATGTTAATTTCAAGTTAAAGACATACTTTTGAACTCTTGGAAATACTTTGGAAAGGTTCTATGATTGAGAAAAAGATTTTGTCATCAGGGGGTAAAGCATTAAAGTTAGTTGTCATTTGAAGGCAACTGTAGCTGTCTAAGATTGATAACTTACAGTTTCATATCGTTCTTTGTCCTTCTTTGCCATTTTCTCGTATTTGCTTTTATCTTTGCAAACCTCCCATCGCTTCCCTAATGCTTTGGCAACTTCGGACACAGACAGCCCAGGCTGGTCTTCCTTGACCTTGGCTCTCTCTTCTCCACAGAAGAAGAAGAAAGCAGATCTGAAATAAACAACAGGACATATAATCAAATGTCAAACAAACAGTCTTACTTTTACAAGCCTGTTTATAAAAAAAAAAACCCAGTCCATTTGACCATTATCGTTTTGAATTTCTTGCGAAGTTGAAAAGGGTGTAATGAAAAATGACACACAAAACACAGCCAATTAACCTTTTTAAAATAGTGTGAATAGTGATAGCAAAGTGAATTCTATCATATTCAAAGGTGTAAAGTCAATGACAAATCATGTAACGAATACCTTAACCTTAAACCAACATTTTATATCAAGATTAGACAACTGTTAATTTGTTTGGACAAAGCAAACTATTTAGTCATTTCCCTCTCAGCAATACGCCACTTCTAGCAGTATTCAAACAATATCACGAATGGGACACCAGAATGAATAAATCTGACGATGTAATATTCTTACAATGCTCTCTTAGGGGCATTGGGGTCCTTGGACTTCCTCTTCTTTTTCGTCTTTTCTCCCTTTGGGGGTTGGTAGGACTTCATTTCACTCTCATATCGGGCCTTATCCTTATCAGCCATCGACTCAAACCTTTTCTTGTCACTAGGTTCCATTTTCTGAAAAATAACACTTTCAGTTAAATAGTGCATAAGCAGATGTGCTGTTTTTGACTTACCAGGATTCATAAATCCTACCCAATTAACGCTTTTAAATGGTGGTCAAAAAAAGGAATTTCTGGTAATTGTTTTTAAAGCTAATAACATTTACTTGAAAACAAACCTCGATTTGGAGTTTGTATGGCACATAGCACAGATTTTACAACCTACCAAATGCAAACCTGCCCTAATGTCTAACAGTAAAATAGTCAACTGCATATTGATGAACACATGAAGAAACTTTAAAAAAGAAAAAAACAATCAGGTAAGCATCATCAGGTCAAAGTGCTGACAAAGCATCAAGTCATTTAGGATGTTGAGAGTAATTAATCACCTTCCATTTCTCAGCACACTTCTTAGTAAACTCAGTGAACACTACAGACTCGCCCGGGTGCTTCTTCTTGTGCTCTTCTCGGCATGTCTGCACGAAGAATGCATATGAGGACATCCGCCCACGCGGCTTATTGGAATCCTTACGACCCATGATTACTGAAGCAGCAGTCCACAATTCTGGAAAACACCAATAGTATAATAAAACAATAAATAATTTCCTTTTGCTGAAAATACCAATGCATTTTATAAAGTCATCATATGCAATAATGTCACATTTGAGATTACATTGTCTCAATACAACACAGATTGCAGTTCACTTGGTAGGCTGAGTAGCATTAAGGATTTGAACTTACAAGCTGGCTCTGGCATCCCTCATTGGTCTAACCACTAGCACAACTACTTGTGGATTAATCAGAGTCCATGGCAAAATAATTAATTACAACAAAATATTTCAGTGAGATATTTCTGTCAAATTAAGAGTCAAAACTCAAAAGCACTGGAAAAAAATCTAAGGAGAATAAACCAGTAGTTAGATGTTGAGATACATAATTGATTGGCCCTGTATCTCATGAGCATAATATCATATTTGAACAAATTTAACATTAAAGTAGACATACTCAGGCAATTACAACAACACTTTGACGGTCTACATAAAACTAACTGAAACTGTGTGTAAATATTTAAAACTCTCTCTCTCTCTCTCTCTCTCTCTCTATATATATATACATCTTTCACTTTTGCATTGAGACATATGATGTCTGCCTGAACGGGTTTTAAAAAAAAGCATAACCTTTTTTGCAAAAAGCTAAAGCTGAGAAATCAGCCCCTTAGAAATAAGCCAAGCAGTCACATTTAACAACTGACAGCTGACAGACACACAGACAAATACTATCCACATTAATTTCAAAACAAAGACTATCCAGCATTTTTTATATTTCAAAAGACTGTCACAAGAAGGGAGATATTACTTTAAATAAAATTACTTTCAAATATTTCGGTGATTATTTAACAAAAAACACCTTCAATATGAATATTCATAATCTTTTGTGTGCAACTTCAACATGCATAATTATGCAGTGCTGACATTATGACATATTAAGTTATGTAATCTGGGGAAAAAAACAATGAAGCCTGCTGATACATTCATCTAATGCTGACTAAACGTTAAAGTATATGCAAGAATATTTTTTTAAAATGTTACTCAATAGATCTACACATTTTTTATTTGGTCAGGGGCAATTTTCATAAACACCAAGTATCAAAGAAAAATACCAAAATATATCCTCTAATGACAGATAACTGATGTTCTTCCACATATTCAAGAGTAACTTCAATGACAAATGGCATATGGGCAAGTGCATACATAAAGTTTATGACAAAAGACGAAATGACAGCTGCAAAAACATTTATGCATTAATGTAGGTCAAATGACGACTAAATCTTCTCTTATTTTAAACAGAAATTTCATTATCATAATTTAAAACCAACAGAGTATGCCGAGAAACTAGCTGGTAAAATCTCCATAACAGCTATACTATTGTACATTGTGAATGTGGCATTAGTCCTATGGCGCGTTTAGCATAGGCTGTCTTTCTGTCAGACATTGGGCCCTTCTTGTTCAAAACCGCCATTTCTTTTGTAACTAGATCAGACCGCCTCTGCAGACAAAGAGACTAGTCGATTTTGATCTACAAAAATCGAAAAATTACAAATCGTTGTAAGTTTAAGTCATTTCGGGTACGATAACTCGCCATCGCCGCTACCTTCTACACTCTATCATTCCCCATACTAAACGAATGGCAATAGCCAAATCCTATGTTGGAGCAAAATCCGTCATGGCCGCTCGTCCAACCTCAAACAACGACCCCAAAACTCACCTCTCCAATGTCAAATTCCATTCCCATGAATGAAAGTACCTTTTAAAATCATCCCAGGGTGATCTCGGTTAGGAAAATGTTCCTGACATTAGTGTTCCCGGAAGTTTAAACTTCATCATCGTTCCTACTATGCTAGGCTATATGTTATATACAGTGAGTATTACTAGAGCAAACGGCTTCACTATGTTCAGGTCTTGTTGAACGATCGCCTATATGGCCGCTCTATCGCTTCGTAATGACAAAGGGCTTGTCCCGAAATCGAGCTCAACCTCGGTTAAAACACGACGCATAAATATCAAAATTTACGAAATTACAGATAAATGATGTGACATCACATCCATGTCGTTAGATCGTAATGCGACGTTGATTTTAACTTCGAAATCCTTTAATTTGTCCACCCCTTCCCCGCCTATAGCCACAGCATTGCCAGGCAGACATGGCGCTCATATGCAATCTATATAGGGCATGGAGGCAAGCTCTCATAAATACGAATAGCATCTATACAAACTTGATAACATGTCAGAAACAAACCTGCATCCTATAGAAAACAAATTAATCTAATGCATAAATAACTTTTTCCAAGTAAAATGTAAAAAGAAAATAAGTTAAAACACTTACAATTCAAGCTTGTACCGTACACTGCTATCTACTGCAACTATAACCCACGCTACTTATTCCGCTAAAGACTCACGGCTACTTTGGCGTCTGAACGCTGCGATTGGCTGAAATTTGGATTAGCCGCACATACGAACCAATGAGGGACATTCATTTGAATGACGTTTTTGCATAATAAAGAAGGCGGCTTGACAAATAAACAACTCGGCAAACGATCACATGATGCACATTGTGGGATGTGTACCGCTAGATAGCTATGACCGTACGACACACTACCACAAGTTGATTTTGTTAACGGTATTCACATGTAACATCACTGTTTCGAGGCAGTCGTGAACACATCTAATGGTTTGCTCAGCAATATGCCCTCATGAATAAAAGTATTTTAAAGAACTTCAAACCTAACACACGCTTCAGTACGCATATACCTCGAGACAAATGTACTTTGTATAAGATCTCAAACACATGAGAGAATTTGTAAACAACGAAAACATTCAAATATATATAAAATATGTCTAAAAAAGTCCCCAGTTTTGTTTCTGTTAGGCTTACTATAGACTATAACAAACGTCTTTATAACGACCAATAATGTAAAAAATGAAGTGGGTCAATATAAACAACTTAATAACTAGTTTACTTGTGGAAGAGTAACTGTCGTCATAAATATCCACTAAATTGAGAAAAGAATTTGACATGGTAAAGCATCACCTTTTTCAGTGTACTGCACCTCGTTATATGCACATGATGCTATTCCTTTATTTTCTTCTTCGAAGATCTCACATACAAAATAAATTGCTTTGATGGCTATTTGATATGCACCTGACAGCGAAGATATACCAACAGACGGCTTATCAAAACTACCAAATGTTAGTTTTACCACAAGTAGTAGCTAATGTCTTTCGTCGGGCATGATTGACAGAGAGAAGCGGACATGGCCAAAATTTGTAGCCAAATGTATAAAGATTTAAACCATGACAGATGAAATCGACTGTTAGGTTTAAGTAAACTGCTATGTTTCTTTTATTTCTGTGTATTTGTAAACGAATTGTGACTCTATTGTCCACATATACCGTAATTCATTTTCTCTATCGACAGTGTTTACGATTTATGAATAGGCGTGGCCATGTCCATATATGTCAGCTACGTCATGCAACCTCTGACCTCGCAGATCAACACGAAAACACGCCGCCATTTCACTCGCTTCGTTGTTCAGTAGGAAGATTCTGCCGGTGACTTGCAGTCTAGCTGGCATTACATCAGACACCGAGAGATTAGAGCTTGATTTGCGGCTCCTAGACAGTGCAGTCGTGGAGTGTCTGACACTATGAGGTAAGCACATGCGCTCTAGACATCTGCTGACGCGAATATATTTCCTCGACGTTTCTGTCTCCTTGTTGGCTTGGGAGTCCCAGTCTGTGTCACTCGACGAGACGATGATTTTAGGGTGGTCTATATTTCTCGGGAAATTTTGTCCTTCGCAGATGCTACTTGTGTTTTTACGCGTACCTTAGTGATACTTGTTTAGTTTCATACTAACTGAATATAGGAATTAAGAGCAAGAGAGATATTCTCCTTAATGAACATGTGAAGAGAAAGAGAAACCTAGCTTTTCGCTGTTGTCAAAACGAAAAGACCTTTAAGAGTCAAATGATCCAAGCTTCTTACAGCTGATTCATGGGTAACCTTGCATCGACACACAGGCAGAGACACATGGTTGAAGACTAACTATTTACTAACGTGAGTAAAGTAGATGCATAGTGCTATTGAATTAAACTACTAATGATCAACCTTCCTGCAATGTATGACAGATACAGATAATTGGCCATCCTATAAATAAGACTGAAATCAGCACTGAGATGAACTTTTTCCATGTTGATTCTGAACAGAAAGGGGTATATAGGGTAGCCAAGTGGTTAAGCGTATGCACGTCACCCTGAGTGTTCAGGTTTAAATCCTCAAATGGGTACGATTTGTGAAACCAGTTTCTGGTTTGTACTCTGAACAGAAGACTGGCTGATAGTGTGTTAGATACAAATAAATTCTGGTCACAAAGGTAAAGCTGTTCAGCATCAGTAGGGATTTGTCTCATTCTAGAATCTAAACCTAAAGAATGTTTTATAGCAGAGGTTACAAGAAATCAGGCAAAACAGACCCAAAAGTGGCTGTCAAAGTATGACAATAAATTGTTAACTTTGGTATGGTATAAATACACTTATATGAATATGAATATTAAAGTGATTGTGCAATGCAAGCGAAACATTTACATTTAGTATGCAACAGTTTAGGTAGAAAATGAAATGGCAGAAATAGCTTTGGAAATTAATGAATCCATAATTAGAGACAAATTGAGTCAAAAATGGAATAATTCCAGAACTCCATGAGAAATTGTATGTAATATTTATAATTTAAATGTACAGATTAATTCATTTTGTTCTTGATCAGTATATTTTGATACTTTTGACTAAATATGACAAAATTCCCAATCAAGAACACACATTTCCAAATTGTTTTAACAACAAATAGTTTGCTATTTAAATGTATTGTGTCAAATATAACATGCAATTTTCTCAGGTTAGTTCAGATGTAAACATTTTAAATAAAGAATTGTGTGATTCACTAAGATTGGTTCTCTCATTTGTCAAGATCAGACTGATATTCAATTCATGACAAACATGATTTTACATCACACTCTACTTTCTCCAAAAGAACATGTCACACCTTGTATTATGCAACCAGCAAACTGTATCTTGCTCTTTGTATAACAAGAGTTAATTTCAATCAGATAGCGACACTCTGTACACAAGATCAGCTTATTTCAAGACGTTGAATAAACAGGTCATGGGTGACGTGAATCTATTGCAGAAATAAAGTAATAGATAACATGTATTCCAGTTCCTGAAACTTATAGTTCTAATGATTGAAAATATTGCTTACAGTCCAATTTTTGTTTTTCACATTTTCTCTGTTTAGAAGAAGCAACAGAGACTTTTCTTTATGGAAAAAAAAAATTAGGTAGTTCCTTTGAATATGTCATTACCGCTACCATATTTGTGAATCAGGTCCTGTCATTCTCTCAGTTTGATGTTTCATATTTATTATTTTTAATTGAAATTTGAATCATGAACAAATTCACCATTGAGAAACATAAAGCAGAAAATGTGAATACTTTCAAATAGTTGTTGGATAACATCTACATATTGCACATATTGTTTAGAAAGCTGACAATATTTAAGGCACACTATCTCACCACACTTCTTAAAAGCAATACAGCATTTCTCTCATTAAAATACTACTCAAAAAAAATAAATGCATAGCTGAAAATTGTTGTCAGTTTATACACTTAAGGTTCAGTAATACATGGCAGTCATGAAGAGAACTTGAATGAGTGTTAATGGTCCAATGCTGCAAGAAACTGTACATTACAAATGACAAGTGTTCAAAGGTCAAGGTCGCAGAGCAGTCAGTATCTTGTGTTGCCACCATTAGCATCAATGGTTGCTTGGCATCGGTGTCCCATAGACTGGACCAGAATCCGAATGAAGTGCCTTGGAATGAGTTTGTACTCTGCCCTCAAGGCCACAAACAGAGCAGGTAATGTCTGGGGCTGATGGTCATGCTGTCACACACGATGATCCAATTTGTCCCTCAAATGTTCAATAGGGCTAAGATCTGGTGATCATGAGGGCCAATCAAGAACCTGGTTATTCTTGCTGCATGTGGCCGAACGTTATCATGCTGAAAAATGACGTTCTGGTGGTTCATGAAAAGAAGGACATGATTTCATTACGGTAACGTCGAGCTGTCAAATTGCCCTGGACCTGAATGAGATCTGTCCTGCCATTGTATGAAATGCCAACCCAAACCATGACACCTCCACCACCAAATGTGTCCACTTCCTGGAAACAATTTTCAGCATAGCATTCGTTACAACGTCGATATACACATACTCTTCTGTCGGGACATCGCAGCATGTAGCATGACTCATCACTGAAGATAACAGTTCTCCACCTTTGCAATGGCCATGGAAGAGGCTGGTGACACCATCGTCTGCGTTGTTGCCAATGTTGACATGTAACGACTGGTCCTCGCAAAGGTCTTCTGGAACAAATACCAGCCTCACGTAAGCGGTTCCTCAGTCTGATCAGAAATTGTTCTGACACTACTGATGTTGTGGAGGATGCTGTGGTAATCCTGTTCCACAAATGTTGAAGCTGAATAAACCTGTCCTGAGCGGACGTGGTCGCACAGGGTCGACCTCACATGTTGAACCTCGCTACTGGTAGTGATGCCAAAGTCTTGCTATGGTTCTCAGAGACACATTCAGTTCCCTTGCAATCGCAGACTGAGACTCTCCAGCCTCCAAATGACCAATCGCATTGTTGCGGGTGAGCCTCAGTAAGTCGAGGCATGACTGTAACACCAAATTTAAGATTGTCAGCTGTTGCAAGAGCATTGAAACCCCCCAACTTTTATTAGAAATAATGCATGGAATGTGCATGCAAAAGGAAACGCATTAATTTCTTCCCGTAGAAAATTTATTGAGGAAAACAGATTTTGTGCATTTTGGTGAGTTGCCCGCAGTGACAATGGATTCAAACTTGGAAGTGTTTGAAGACAGCGTTCACCGTAGTTATACTGAGTACATAAACACCAATGATTAAGTTTCAAAATCTTACATGGAAAAATACTAGCAATGCGTTTCTTTTTTTTTTTTGAGTAGTTTACTAGCTATCAGCCTTTATCATTTATATTGGAAAAAAAATATATTAAGATTACATTAAGTTAAAAAGTTCAAAGGAATGAATCAAGGCTATGTCGAATTAAACTTACTCTCACACCTTCTACTAACCACACATTATTTCTATCAAATCGTAGAGAGGTGTGTCCCTCGCGAAGCTCTTTATGTCTTATAAAGCAACTTGTGATTGAAGCCAGTTCAGCAAACATGTACAACACTGTGCAGTGGCAGCTAAACAGTAGAGGACTTAACATGTACTTGAGGCGGTCTCTCGTTATGTGTACAGGTGACTACCTACTATGTGACTGCCTGATCACAGAGAGAGAAATTCAGCATTGTGCATGTCACAGAAAAACACGTCTAAAAGTGTTAATTATGAAAGTAATTGAACACAATTTGCTACAGTCATTGACAGATGTGGAAGTTATGGATGACATAAATGAAAATGTAGGAAGAGGAAATTAGATAGTCAAATACTAACAAAAATGTGCTAAAGGAACAGCATGAAAAGCAAGGTGCACATGCATTAATGACATCAGGCGTGTGATTACTGCTGATTGACGACTTTTTTATTTTCGTGACAAATTTTGCCATTTTGGGATCTGTTGGTCTGTGTTTTATTGCACTCTATGTTGGTTTGATTCTTTTGTGTCTACTTTTGTGTTAGATTGCAGTTCATCAGTATCATTTTGTCTCAGACAGACTGTACACTTGTTAACATGATTGAGTAGTTTGAGGGCGGAGATTGACTAGAACCTTGTTTGATGTACCTGTGGGCAATAGAGCCTCCATGGTTCTTCCTTGATGCTAGAATCTTGAAAATAAGAGAAACTGAAAAAATGTTTGTTTTCTTCTGCTTCAGACAAGATGCACTTTCTTGATACTGATCTCTGAAAAGTGTATGACAAGGAATAATTGTTTCATTCCATAAGTGATTAGATGCTACTTTTTTATATTTTGCACCTACATGAAAAAAATCGATAATTTTCATCTATTGTACCTGTTAATATTGTAGACATTGTTTTCCAGTACTAATGGCTTCAGCACAGAGGAAGACAGTCGTGGGGGGCATGACCAGATCTGCTGCTTGATTGACAGCAATGAGCGATGCACACGGCAAGCAGGCAATGCCAGTTACAGCAAACGTATACAGAAGACAGTTCAGCAACGAAAGCTAAAACTCACCAGGGATGACAGCGTGAGTGTCATGAGTCAAGTAAAGTTGTTTCACGCCACTGCCTTGATTTAATTACCTTTATCACTAAACTGGAGGCCTGGTGTGAACAACAGGATGACATTACTGCAGCTTTATAAAGTTTATGCTGAACTGAAAGCAGTCAGCTGGTAAAAAGGGATGGAAATGATATTGCTCACAATATTTGTTTCTTATTCTTGTTTTGGGATATCTTTTATTGAAAATTTTCCCTTTCATTTCCTGATGTCTTCGACTGAATGTCGCTCACTGAGCAAGAGTAAATAAATCCCCGCATTACACAGAATTCTACATATAGGTTTGAATAGGTTTACTGCTGTTTTCAAGTTGTTGTACATGACTAAATCAGGTGGTCTTAACTGACATGACTGGTCATTGAACCCTGACCACATCGGTTGTTTCTTATGTTACTACAGGGTTTTCTGGCTAGAGTTTCAGAATTTGGTTAGTTGCCATCACATATAGTGCCTAATGGATATTTTGACATGACCCATTATGTTGGCTAAAATATTATTTTGTAAAACTCCAAAATAAGCTACTGTATTTAGGTGTTATGTAATCAATATATTTTTAGCAATTTTTAGAACATCTAAATTTATGGCACAATTAATTGGGGTGTGTTTAAAACAGTGGGTGTTTCTGCTTATGAAGTGGTCAAAGGGGGGCAACTCTCTCTAGGGGATTGTGTACCTTTGCTATCAAAATCCCCACACTTAACAACTTGTAATGCCTTTATCATTTTAATGAATGAAGGCTTCAAATGTTTAACGAATACAGCATACTTTTGTTTTAACCACATTGTTACAAGCTATTGCATATTAGGAGGTGGAAAATGACAGCTAGATTTAACACTAAATTAATAGATGACAACTTCTGTTTCTCGAGTGCAACATTGAAACGTGCACACAAGATGCTGTGGTATAGAAATAAAAACTCATGCGCAGCAGGCCAAATAAAGCACTTTTGAAAACCTTAAAAATTCTGCTATTTCTTCATTACCAATTATACAGTAATATACCAATATGTGTTTTGTTTGAGATTGGGCGTTAGTTTTTACAGGTTTTAAATAGGTACCGCAGTGGTTATTTATTCATCTTTGATCGGACATGTGATGACACACCTGTAATTAAGAGGTGTTACATTGTTTATAATTTAGCTGTTGACAATAGGTGGTACATATGTGATGACTCACCCTTTCGGTTCAACATTTGCAGGTGTCACACATCTACATCTGTGACTTTCACAAGAACATGATTCAGAGTGTCCGCAGCAAGCGGAAGAGGAAGGACAGTGAGGATGACCGAGGATCGCCTGATGGGGACGATGATGTACCAGAGGTATTTGGAAAATCTTGTCTTCCAGGGACCAAGGATGTTGAGGGTCGAGTTAAAATACTTGGCATTGAGATAAGGATAAGAACTGGCTTCGTTACCACTGGAGACCAGATGATATATGTAGAAGCTCAGATAAGCTGCGTATCTGGGTAAAATAAGCATAAAAAATTTCCTAATAAAATATAATAATTGTTGCATACCAATTACACATTTAAAATAGTTAGCAAGTTAGTCTTGCTTAGGTATGACATAAGGACGTACATACCTGCTTAGTAAACTTACTCAATGATATATACTTAGGTGAGTAAAATCACTGAAATCCCCACATATTTGAAAGCAGTGGGTAATGAAAAATGAAATACCTGCTCAACATTCATAGTACCCGCTCAACGTTCATAATACCTGCTCAACATTCATAATTAATACCTGCTCAACATTCATAATACCTGCTCAACATTCATAATACCCGCTCAACATTCATAATACCTGCTCAACATTCATAATACCTGCTCAATGTTCATAATACCTGCTCAACATTCATAATACCCGCTCAACGTTCATAATACCCGCTCAACATTCATAATACCCGCTCAACGTTCATAATACCCGCTCAACGTTCATAATACCTGCTCAACATTCATAATACCTGCTCAACGTTCATAATACCCGCTCAACGTTCATAATACCCGCTCAACATTCATAATACCCGCTCAACGTTCATAATACCCGCTCAACATTCATAATACCCGCTCAACATTCATAATACCCGCTCAACGTTCATAATACCTGCTCAGCGTTCATAATACCCGCTCAACATTCATAATACCCGCTCAACATTCATAATACCTGCTCAACATTCATAATACCCGCTCCCTTCAAACATAGGTACAGTACCCACATGGGCTAAATCTGGAGCTCTGATATTTGTACCTTTGCATTTTGAGTACAGTTACAATATTTTTTTGTTTCAGATTGACTTTTTCCAAATGCCTGTAAATGCCCTACGACGCTACAAACGTCACTTCAAAATCTCCACACGGCCTGGTCTCAACAAAGCACAACTGGCAGAAGTAAGCAAGTCTCTCACACTGAATTCAGAACATACTGGTCTAATATAAGTCCTTAGGTGTACTCAGTATATTGTATAGCATAATTGTAATTTATATAGCTATACTACTACAACTCTTCACAGTGAAATTTATAACAACACGTATCTGTAGGTTAAAGAAATTGTATTGCTAGCTGTCTGTGGGACTTCATTGACAGCATGTAGATCTTTGCAACTAATGTCAACAAAGGATAGCTACACAATGGAAATAGTGTTTCTTGAATGGCTCTGAAAGATGTGAATATTCACATGGTGCCTGCCTGTAGCAGAAGTCTATGTTTGCTGCATGGAACTCTGGGTAAGAGAGTGGGCATGAAACTCCTCAAAATGATTAATCTGTCGTTTTGATAAACAAAAGGGTGATAACTCTTAAGCGCAATGGTTGTTGCTGACAACTTAGTTAATTCAGTGCCAGTTATATTCCTTTTCTGATACTCGCAGTAGTCTACTGTCTAACACTAACATTTGGATGTTTATTTCAGGCCGTTGCTCGACATTTCCGCACCATCCCCGTTGTTGAGAAAGAGGCTCTGACCTACTTTATCTATATGGCAAAAAACTACAAGAGTCGGTTTGACCAGAAATACATTGATACAGTCCACAGCTAGTCCATGTTTTTTCATTTATATTTTACATATATTGTTTTGATGTTACATTTGAACTCCACTCTCATTTTGTATGTTATTGTGTGATACCAACTGGACCATAAAAATATGGAAAATAAATAAAGTAAACATGACATATATTTTTTTCATGTTGTCTACTGTTTAAGGGGGCAGTAGGTTAGCTCAGTGGTTAAGGTATTTGCTTGTCACGCTGAAGACAAAATTATTATTTCCACTTGGGTTAAATATGTAAAGCCCATTTCTGTTGTTCCCTACTCTGATATTGGTGGAATATTGCCAGCTTAGACATTTCACTCACTCACTCACTCACTCACTCACTCACTCACTCACTCACTCACTCACTCACTCACTCAAGGTCATATGCAATGTAAAACACAACTTTGCAGATTCTGATTCCTTTCGGTATGCACTTCGGGACACAAATCATCAAAAATGCCAGTTAAACCTATAAAGTTGAAAAAAAAAACATGCTGTAAAAACACCTGCGAAATCTGAGTTCAAACAATTCCCTAATTTTCCCCCAGCGCTCATAACACATGCGCAGTGAGTAGGTTTACATAGCTTGAAACAGTATGCCTGCCCTGAGTATGAGGTCGTGAGCAGTAGTCTAATCTTGGTTGTGTACATAAACAAGTAAATAATCTACTTGTTACACAAAAAACATGTTTATTGTGGTAAGCAGACCCTGTCACAGAGAAATCTCAATGTCTGGTTAGTTAACACCTACATGTCTGCCTGCCGACAATAACAATATGCAATGCACAACATCAATTACTGATCATTTGCAATTTGATTATAAACCATAAACGAAGAGGCGGCTAAGCGTTTCAGCAAATGAACTAGTGGCCAATGACAAGGCCTCGTTACACATGAGTGCACATCCACCGGCCCTGACTGGGTTCGGTATCATGGCTGCTTTGTTTCGATATTTCAAGGGAGGTAAACCCAAGTACAAAATATTACACTTTTGATTTGTAATTATACACTTATAATTTTGTGTAATTTGTTTTTTGCACAATCACTAATGCATTTAAGTATCATGAACAAGTGATAACTATGTTTTAATTATGTTTGATTTTTTCGTTGCATGTGACCTTTGAAAGATGACTGATTCTCGTGATTTCACTGTTTCTTGTCCCAATTGTTGTTAACACAATATCTCATGAACTGTTGTACATGACATCTTCAAAATTGGTGAGAGTCTACACTTGGGGATTACACAGACACAGTCACTTTTGGTGACCTTGACCTTATTTTCAAGGTCACCATGACACATTGGACACTTTTCATATTCTTGTTAACGCAATATCTCATTAACTATTGTACCCAGTATCTTCAAAATTGGTGACAGCCTACATTGGTTCGTTATGCAGACACCAGTCAGTTTTGGTGACCGTGACCTTATTTTCAAGGTCAGTGTCATCAATATTCCATTGTTCTTTTGGGGCAGTGGACATTGCCTTATTTGTGGCAAACTTTTCTTTTAAAGGCTTCTGTCAGTGATATTTCTGTTATATGATGGTGGTCTGTTAATAATCGAAGCTTGACCAGACATTCCAGAGATGTACATCATAAGCATTCATCCACACACATGACATACCATCACAAGCACCTCTTGGGACAAGCATTTCATACGGAAGCCCACGTATAACTCACCACATCACAGGACCTTTTGTCATGGTGCGAATGTTAAACTTATAATAAGCAATGAATTGTAACATGCAGACACAATGTCTTACAGTTAGTTAATTGCCATGAGAAAGGGTGTAAGAAATCCCCTGTGAACCAGCAAAATGTAACACAAGTCTGAAATATTCAATGATATATTGGGCAAACAATGAGCAAGTTACAATGAATCACAATACAGATTTCTAATACAATGCAGTTGTGACACAAGTGTACGGTAATGGGTCTTGGCATTACAGTGAGATCAGACATACTAAATGGAGGTAATTTCCACAGTGGGTAGTCAGGCACGGACGTTGATAGTCCGAGGCACACAACTCCAGTAATTCCGAGTGTAAGTCCGTGTGTGTGTCTCAAAACAACAACCAGCGTTTTTATACTCAGAACTTCCTCGTAACAAATGATACAAAGTGATGTCGATTTTATGTTACTGAAATTACCTCAAAACACTGGACGGATCAATGTTCTATCATTACATGTTCAATGACCAACACCAGCTTGGCCAACGATGTGGATATAGAGTGTGACCACTAGTTGCTTTGCCACAGAACAGGTAGTGAGAGAGGAAGTTGCGGTGCATTGAAGCCGTGGCGTGATAGAGAAGTCCCGATGGATGTTGATCCTGATGTCAACTATGTGTAGTTGCAACCGAGTTAGTGTTACCTGTCCGGTTATCGACCACTTTGTCTCACAGGTGTTCAGTTCATGGTAGCCTGGAGAAATAGCAGGATGTGGAAATACATCAGTGTTATGTTTTCTTCCAAGCTATGTTACAACACCTGCAATGAATTGTGTTCTTCTCCCACCCCATCACATTCCACGACCACACAGACTCAGTGGTGGAGTGTAACGAAAAGTACTGAGAATGCGTTTACTTAGACTGTGTTTGATCTGTTCTTAGATTAACCATCTGAATATTGTTGGAGTGACGTCTCATGTGGATGGCCGGACCCTAACAACTCATGAGGGCTACCTTAGAGTAGAGTTTACAATAACTGGCATGTTAAGTTTGTGCAATTCCTGTTGGCAACGCCACAGTTCGTAGAGGTTGACTTTCAGAAACCTGTAAACACTTAAGTCAGATATCTTGCACTGAAATTAAGCTCCCATACTATGACAAATTGTACCTTGACAAGTACACGGAACACATGTATTAAACTTCTGGTCTAATTTAAAATTAATTAATTTTACAGCAAAATGTTTCTTCTAAAATTAAACAAAATGCTTAAATTCTGAAAACATGCAAACATTGCTAAAGACCCTCTTCATTCTATGATACCTCATGATTTTTTTTTAAATGTACACGTGCAATATAAAAGTAATGTCTCACTTCGTCGACAAAACAGGTGTCGAATGGGCAATGGTGATGTTCAGTGGCGTTGTTCGACATGCGGTGGCTCCTTGAGAACAGTGAGGGTTGTCTATGTCAGCCATGAACATCGGAGGACAAGCAATGGGATAGCTTCCAGAATGTGTTCGTAGCCCAAAGATATCACTTTAGTTTGTACATGTGGGCCCTGGTGATATGTCTCTGTTCGACGTCCTCATACGCCATGTGCGGCTGTCGGTACTGTGTAGAAGATATAAGCACGTTTCAGACCAGAGAACCCTCATTCCCTAAACTCGGAGCTTACAACACGCCAGACATTGGGAGACATTATTTCGGTATAAAGGGCATTGGCCCACGTACAGTAAATAAATGCAAGGTGATATATGATGTATTGACAATACGGTTTAAAGATATACATCAGAGTAAACATGTATGTCTCGTTTATCTCTGAATAAATAAATTCCTTTTATAAACAGCGCAATTTTCATAAGTAGATTCTTATCTTTACATGTTAACAACTTATAATATTTGCCTACGGTAGATGGACAATTTAGTTCTGGTAAATTCTGCTTCTTAAATTGGAATGTGCATCACAAACAATTTGAAAATGTGGTTCATCTTCCAAACTATTGCTGCTACACATTTTACGTATTTTGCTGATTCCAACGACATCTTTAAATCTTACATTACATAGGATTGCAGTCTAAGTAAACTTATCCTCAGTACTTTTCGTTACACTCCACCACTGAGTCTAACAAAACCTTATGGGAGGTCGCGTCAGGTAACCTTTGAGATTGACCAATCAAAGCACAGCTTACCAAATCGCGAAAGTGCACATCCGCACATCCCTTATGAACTTTTTATCTCGAAAAGGTTCGTACACGAACGATTCCGAATGTTATTTAGCGTACGATCGCTTTCGGGTAATGCACACGGAGTACGTACTGCCATGACAACGGTGAGTAAACAGTCGCTGAAAATAGTGTTTTTGACAATATTCAAGGATGTCAATATGCTGAAATATTAGATAATGGTAACCATGTCAACAGAAACCCCAAAGCGTATATACTGCAAGTCAAATAACTGTTATATGCTGATTTTTGTTTGTGGAGAGATCTGTGTCAGTGACCTGAATATTTAGAAAGTCCCTCCGATCCCTAAATAGTAGCCGTTGTGTAATTGGTTAAATCTATTTAACCGCATCGCATTTGATTGGACCGTCATTGGTCGCTGAAAGGTTACCTGACGCGACCTTCTATTAGGTTTTGTTACATTCTGTGGTGGAGTGTAACGAAATACACTGAGAGTAAGTTTACTTAGACTGCATAGGATTGGCAATTGCATAAATAACGTCTGTGTTTCTTTAGATATACATTGGAGATATAATACTCAACATCCAGTAATGACTTTAATGATTTATAATAAGATAAATGAACACGCCAGACATTAGCCCTGTGTGTGTCTGCGTGGAGAGAATGAGTGAAAATATTATGACATGTCGAAGGACAGTATATAATACTAGATTATCACACATATTTTAAAACCTGGTTTGACAGCATTAAAATGTATCAACATTAACATAAAACTATCGATTTACGAACACAATATAAACGGGCGCAAGAGATCGCTTCCATACGATGAAAGACCACCATACGAGGGTCCGTGAGGATTTGCAATACGTCTGCTTCCTGCATGGCTCCCCAGCAGGATTTATAGCATTTCTTCAGCTGCCAGCAAAGCAATGTCAGCCATTACTCTAAATTGTACAAATACCACGTTATATATCTATGAACATGAATGATGTGGGCAAAAATACATTGTCGGGTATATATGGGTAGCATGGTGACCTGCACAAATCTCCATGGACAACCCAAGTTGGTGTTCCTGACAGTTGCTTTTCATGTAAATTACTTATTTCTGCTGCAGAGTCTTTTGCATAGATCCCGGATGTAACATTTGATAACAGCATTAAACCCACTCATGATTTTTGGGGTAGCCTAATGATTAAAACGTTGGTATGTTATGCTGAAGACCTAGATTCGATTTCCCATGTGGGTACAATTGGTGAAGCCAAGTTTTGGTGCCCCCGCCGTGATATTGTGGGAATGTTGTTAAAAGCGGCTTAAAATTAAACTCTCTCACTGGCGTCCCCCGTCCTGACATTGCTTGAATGTCGCTAAAAGCAGTCTAAAACATTTCACTCGTGGTTTGGGAGGTGTCGATCAGACACATGACTGTTTCCGGGAATGTGCCTGTGGAACAATTTGTTGGAACAATTTAATGGGATATGTAGGTGAGTGAGTGAGATCTATTGCAACGACGGCCCCAACTGATGGAACTGGTCGTGGAATTGTATCTTGGCCTCTTCAAGTTCATTGACCTTACTTGTTTTTCCACTGAAAAGTGCACATACTCTAATCGCCGATGTGCTTGGTGCCTTCGCAGGACATGAATTTTCAACCCGTAACTTTTTACCATAGTGCGTGGATCACGTGCTGCACGTGTACATCCTGGTATGTGCAAGTGGTGATGGCATGTGTTTTTATAAATAGAACAGGAAACAAATGCACGTTCTGTATGTGATGAGCGTTAAACTTAGACCAACCCTAGTTATTCTTCATGTTTTATTTAAAGTGTGTACCCCCTTGTAATACAAACCAACAATAACAATTTGATCTATGGTCGTTTGTAAACAACTTTTATCCTAAGTTGAATACAATTATGTGGTACGATTATGAAGATTCGCAATCATATTTTCACTCTTCTTGATTTACTTTTTTAAAATGAAATTCACCGGTACGTCTTTATTGCAAACTGACTGAGCGGTGTAAAATTACCTCACTCATGTCACTCATGACGACGGCTCAGCATAAACAGACAGTGACAAAGAAGGTGAAGCAATATGGTCATATATGGTCCACATACTGCAACGACACAGAATACTAGTCCGACATAAAGCTGAAATGTTGTAGATTAAGCGGAACAAAATAATGGCCAACACAGTACAAGCAAGGGACATATCGTGGATTAACAGTCATATTCCGTGAGATTTGAATACGATATAATTTAAGAGACCAGTTGGGCCCCGTTCCTCAAAGCGATAGTAACCCTTAGGTGATCGTAACTCCCATACATTTACAGACTTACGACTGCCTAGCGCTACCTTTGAGGAACGGGGCCCAGGGTCTATATTTTCGAAACTCTCTTAGCGCTAAGATACGTGTAGTCGTAAGTGTCATACATAAACATTAACGTAGGACTATCGTAGATCAAGACATCTTCGAAAATGTAGGCTCAGGTGCCATTGTACTATACAGCCCTAGTGCCAAGAATACCGTATGTCCGTCCATGTTAAAATATTTGAGTTACGGTCACTTTAGCGCTAAGATCGCAGAGTACAAGCACACTGGTGGTTCTGTAATGTCACGTATGTGTAAAATGTTTACGGTTTAACCAAAACCGTGACGGTCTGAGTTAGAGTGAGTGAGTGAGTTTTAGTTTTACGCCGCACTCAGCAATATTCCAGCGGTCTGTAAATAATCGAGTCTGGACCAGACAATACAGTGATCAACAACATGAGCCTCGATCTGCGTAATTGGGAACCGATGACGTGTCAACCAAGTCAGTTTGCTGACCACACGATCCCGTTAGTCGCCTCTTACGACAAGCTGAGTCGCCTTTAATGGCAAGCATGGGTTGCTGAAGGCTTATTCTACCCCGGGACCTTCACGGGTCTTCTGAGTTAGAATTTGTCTTCAGTAGGTTCATAGTCGGGAAGCAGACAAACGTAATTTCCTTCTTTGAAAATAGTGTCTGTTTAGTGGGAGAGACAGAATATACTGGCATCTACTTTGTGGGACTTGACATAGCTGAGTGATCTTAAAGTGTCTACGTTGTGGGACGCAAGAAAAAGGCTAAGGCTACCATAAAGCGGACACTTTTTATGTGGACACATTATTCAACATAGGACGACAAATACAGATGACAATAACAAAACGTGATTTACAAGCACTTGGCATGTCACGATGTAAGATGAACAGGTTGATTCTACACACTTCCAGTACGGCGAAACTTGTTCTTGTTGAAGTATAGCTGTCTTCCCCGAACGCTCTCTATGAACTTAACTCGTAACTTGTACATTTGCCATTTTTCATGCAAGGGTGATGAAACTTTAATGACACCATACTTACATACCCAATGCACAAAAACAACGAAATGGTCTACTCCTACAGTGTTTTCATAGTACAAGAGTAGATAATAATATGATAACAATCACCTTTTATTGTAAAATGTCTTCAATTGTTTTGAGTTTCTTTTTCTCGGCGTTTGATTTAATGAATGTGTTTACTTCGCGGCATATACTCCATTTTAGAATTGTCTACATAGCGGCACCCTATTCATTTCCGCGTTATCTACTTCGCGGTACTTGGAAAAATTGATTTATCTACATCCCGGTACGACACCCTTCAGTAACCAATGTCTGTGGCAAGTGGCGACTAACGGGATCGGGTGATCAGACTCGCTGAATGGATTATATGGTCCAGACTCGATTACATGTATTTACACACCGCCGCCATATAGCTTCAGTATTGTGGCCTAAAGCTAAACTCACTCATGCGTCTGGTGGTGGGCTTTTCCCGTTTGTACGCTGTTTAATGGTCAGGTAATCCCGTTGTTCGCCTCTTACAACAAACACGGGCTGCTGAGGACGAATTCTGAACTGAATTTCTGTTGGCGAGCACATAAATACCATAACGCTACTTGCTTATGACACTTCATAGCAAGAGGTTGTAAAAAGTATTAAAATGGGGAAAATACCTAACCCTGAAAATAAAATCTCTTCTCAAAATGGCGTTTGTACACCTGTAACAGCAGCTATTGTTCTTACATAATTAAAACCACGAAATCACTAAACTGGCTACAAAGAATATCGGACCACCCAATATGCAGGTACGATCCTGAACATGGGATAGAATTGGCCTTCAGTAACCCATGCTTGTTCTAAGACACGACTAACAGGACTGGGCAGGATTGGGCCGTCCACATCATATCCCAGTTGCGTAGATCATTACTCATGCTGTCGATCATAGTATTGCCTCGTCCAGAGTTAATTATTTACAGATTGTCGCCATTTAGCGGGAATATTGCTGAATGAGGCATTACACAACAAACCAACAACAACATCCACTATTCAGTTTTCCTAGGACACAACATTTGTCATATTGTTTTGTTGTTTCCCATATTTTATTCATAATGTTTTATATACAACAGCTTTTCACCAAATAACGACTATTGATGATTTGCACTTTCTACAGATTCAGCTGATGAGTCTTCAACGTCTTCTGACAAGATTCTGTAAAATGTTGAAGACGGGCCTTAATAGTATCCTGATCATACTGATGAGGCTGTGTCCTAATGCCTAATGTGTTGGTAATGCCCAAGTCTAACTGAGCAGAGGGCATCATGCTTGTCAATGCTGGTCACTTAAGTTTGATTCTTTGACTGGCACTACACGTGAAGCAAATATTTGCATCAGATATCCTTTCATATCCCAGTAGTTTCTGCACCAGAATATCCGAAGTAAATCTGGGTCCCGTCTACAAAGCAGGTGTAGATTCTACAAAGCAGGTGTAGATCTATGATGGTAAATCAAAAACATCAGCTCTGCAGTCATCTCGTAGAACAGGACCCTGGTACTAAATCTTTATTTTATGTAACCCCACAAAACTTTGCTGCAACACAGCATCCCACACTCCTCAGAAGCAAAGGTGCTGTCGATTCCTAACTGTCGATTCCTAATTGTCTCTTGACAATGATTTATTGAGGTCTATGATACAAAGGTGGGCATATATAAATAGGGCTGTAGTTAAGAGGAGAGCTGACTGAGTTTCTCGTTGAGGGCCAGCTGGGTCCTGGTGAGATTCGTCAGGTACACCACCATCAGCAAGTCCTGAAAGCACACAAGAGGGCTGGTGTCAACACAAAAACAAATAACATTCATAAATAACATACCCTTCTGCTTAGTTTTGAAAGTTAACAAGTCTCTTTAAGCAAGACAACTGCACAACGAAGAACATTGGCTTATCTTTGATAGTGAACCTGTGAAGGTTCCGGGGTAGAATAGGCCTTCAGCAACCCATGCTTGCCATAAAAGGTGGCTATGCTTGTTGTAAGAGGCGACTAACGGGATCGGGTGGTCAGACTAGCTGACTTGGTTGACACATGTCATCAGTTCCCAATTGCGCAGATCGAGGCTCATGTTGTTGATCACTGGATTGTCTGGTCCAGACTTGATTATTTACAGACCGTTGCCATATAGCTGGAATATTGCTAAGTGCGACGTAAAACTAAACTCACTCACTCACTGATAGTGAATTGTGGGAAGAAAAGATGACGTCAAGCAGTTCACAGACATTTACCAAACCCAGAGTATGAAATAGTGTGAACCTGAATTAAAATTTACAAAATGGGTTCTGGCATGCCAAGAAACACTGACACCCTAGACCGATGAGCCATCCATTGGCAGTTTTTGGCCTTATGAATCTACAACGGCATCCTGAAAAGAGCAGACTCTGATGGACATAATGCCAACAATCTTATTCAAGAACAAACTAATGTTAGACTGTGAGAAACACAAACCTTCATGTTGGAATTCAGCATAGACTCGAAGTCTTCTGTGTCAGTGTGGGGTATACTGGTAACAATGTTCATCAGCATCCTCCCTGTCTTGCTGTCAGCAGGCAACTTGCCACTCTGCAATAAACAACATACTCTTCACATTCCACAAATATGTTCCTCACTCCCTGAAAAGATGTTCTTCACACCCTGAAATATGTTTTTCATGCACTGAAAAGATGTTCTTCACACCATGGCAAGCCATTCTACACATACACACAACACAATCAAAACAGGTCAAAAAGAAAAAGGAAATATTGTATCCAATCTCTAATACTTAACCATCAGCCCACTGTTCAAGCATCTAATTCCACTGCCCATGCTCGCAATACATACCAGGACATCATCAACGTAGGACAAGACGAGGACTATGATTTCCTTTAGTTTCTTTGTGGAGCTCTCAACAAGTGCCAGGTCTGAAGACATAGACACACTTCTCTTGTTCACAGTCTTGCCTTGCTGAAGAACGTTCACTGAAAACCAAACAAAATGTTCTTTCACAATTCTAGTTTATAGCTAGTCTGGCTTCAATAGAACATGTATGTTCACTGTTTTCTAACATTTTTGTACAGTTTAAATTCACAACAAAATTATAGGCTTGAAAATATGGTCCTTAAATGCCACCACAAATAATGCATTTCTTTTCTACTCAGCACAGTAGACACAGTTTTGTTTCCTTGCCCTCAAACCAGTGCTTCAGAATATGGAGCAATCCTCATTATCTTGGTAAGATCAATCACAAACCAACAGGTCACAGTGCAGTCTCTACAAACTTGATTCCATGACACAGCTTAACATGGATACTTCATTAATGAGTGAGTATGGCTTTATGCCACTTTTCCAACATTCCATGGCAGGTGACACCAGAAATGGGCTTTGCACATTGTACCCCATCCTCAATCTCCAGGGTATACGTTCCAATGAATCTCCACTATACCCTGGATGTATCTATGGCTCAGCTTGAAAATTTATTACCTCCCCTTGCTGTTATTCTCACAGTAGCCACTCAGCTAAGCCGGCGTTACAGCTGAACAACTTTGCCGGAGTCAGCAAAACTAGCGGTCGTAGATGCAAAGGTTTGTTCGCAGTGTGACTCAGATTTTGCAGAAATCATACAGACACATTGATAGGTCCGAAAATTTTACAAAATATATGCAAGAACTCCTTCTGCCTCTTTCACAGACCCTGTGCATGGTTCGTGTTGCCAAGTTTAATCGGTTAGATAATTTAAAAAGCGAAAATGAGTTGTGATTGGTTCACTCAACTTCCCAACATATACACCTGAATGGATAAAAAGACTGCCAAGGGAGGTAATAGGTAATACATTTATCGGGCCGTAGATGCATCCAGTGTATAGTGCAGTCTTATCAGAAAGTATCCCTGGAGACATCGAGGATGATTGTACCCATGTGGGGAATTGAAGCTGGGTCTTCAGTGTGACAAGCTAA
This sequence comes from Haliotis asinina, assembly GCF_037392515.1. NCBI lineage: Eukaryota > Metazoa > Mollusca > Gastropoda > Lepetellida > Haliotidae > Haliotis > Haliotis asinina. The sequence goes on from NC_090281.1 coordinate 49,376,437, forward strand.
TGCTTTAACCACTAGGCTACCCCTCCACCCTGTACTCCATACCGTCGTACCGGAAGAGTGTACAGACACCGAGGTGAACAGTCCTTGTTTTATCTCCTTAATCCTGAGTACAAAGCAGGGTATTAACAGGGTATTATCTCTTGAAGCCAAAAACACAGCCTAACAACACTCACACTCTCCAGACAAATGCTCTGAAAGACAACAGAGATTACAACCTCATTGTGAGATGCCCTTCAGAGAAGCTATGCCCTAGTAAAGAAGCATGACAACACTAACCTCCGATCTGTTCTGGCTCGTATCTGACAATATCGATAGTCACTGGTGTAAACATTGTTCCAACAGTCCTTCCTGGGACACCCATTGGAGTGCTGAAAACATTTATAACTAAGTTGAGGGCTTGTCACTCTGCATTTATGACATGGCATGGCAACAATAACACACTGCCAAATGCTTCAGAGGACACCTTGGTTCAGCCAAGAGTAGAAATACATAAAAGTCATATTTTCTGTTTATGTATACAAGCATTCATTTCTATATCCTACTGATACCTTTATTATCAGCAATGTCTATTTACATGCATCCAGTTAATGATTAGTGGCAGATCATGAGAGGGGTTGATGCACCAAAACATGGTGTTAACAACTTGCACTCATGCTGAACACTGTATTCCTGCTGCAAGGTCTGCTGTTCAAGGCTCTCTGGTGAGGCGTGAATGCTGAGGAATATATCTTAGCTGCCAATTGTTTGCCAACCACCTGTGACTTGCATACAACATTGATTCTCACCTGACATATGCCTTCATGCCAAGTTTGCCGGTCTTGACTGTTGTGTCAACTGTGAGGTGTACTGGGTTCTTGGCCTCTCTGGAGTAGTACTCATGGATTAACACTGAGTGGCTTGACACGTCCCCACTGGTAGAATACCTGCCAAATCAAAAGGCAATTGCCAGACTGGCACAACAGCAAGCAAAAGCATGCTTTCAAGATTTCACAATGGATGTTAATAACTGAATTACGTGAATTCTGACTTGGGCTTATATTAATATTATCAGGCTGGCTAAAAAGATTGATAATCAGAAATATCATTGACGGGTGAGGTGAAATGGTGTATAACGTCGTGCTTGAGAATATTTTGCTCATATGAGTATGTGCATGTGTGTGCATGTGTGTGCATGTGTGGCTGCTTGTACTAGCCCAGACTTCTGCTGGTTTCACAGTGCCAGCTCACTGAAAAAAGATGCCACAGTTAAGCATGAATACCCTGTGGCCCCTACTCAGACACATTATACAGACTCAGACTCGCATTAATACTGGGCACCAGGCAGGGACCAACAACAATCATGTCTTACACTTCTTTTAGTATGACAGGATTGAACCTTTGACCTTCTGCTCTCTGGGCTGACACTCTTACCAATACACCACAGGCAGTCATCATTGATGGGAAAAAATATGAACAATTATCATACATGAGTTACTGTGACACTCTTACCACTAAACCACAGGCAGTCATCATTGATGGGAAAAAATATGAACAATTATCATACATGAGTTACTGTGACACTCTTACCACTAAACCACAGGCAGTCATCATTGATGGGAAAAAATATGAACAATTATCATACATGAGTTACTGTGACACTCTTACCACTAAACCACAGGCAGTCATCATTGATGGGAAAAAATATTAACGATTATAATGCATGAGTGATGTGATACATATGGATTTCTTTTGGACTTTATAGAAGCATTTTAGCCCTGTTACTTCTCTGATGTTTATCGACAATCTGCACACCATCACATCTGTATGATTTATATGAATGTTTGAGTGAGCAAGTGAGTTTAGTTTTACGCCGCACTCAGCAATATTCCAGCTATATGGCAGCGGTCTGTAAATAATCGAGTCTGGACCAGACAATCCAGTGATCAACAACAAGAGCATCAATCCGTGCAGTGGGGAACCAATGACATGTGTCAACCAAGTCAGCGAGCCTGACCACCCGATTCCGTTAGTCGCCTCTTACAACAAGCATAGTCGCCTTTTATGGCAAGCATGGGTTGCTGAAGCCAGTGAAGGCCTATTCTACCCCAGGACCTTCACGGGTTGTATGAATGTTTGAAATATTTACCAGCCCACGATAACTTCTGATGCATTAACCTTGCGATACAGCTCATACATATTTCTGGCATACTCAATGTCTATGGCCACCTGTAATGAAAAACAATTAATAAACTGTCATGACCATGAATTATGAATTTTGACAACACCGACTTGTGCAATGACATTTAGTCATTAACAAATAATTTCATCAAACACAACTGATTAATAATTTAAATAATAGTACATGAAACAAGGTCTTAAGAAAATCCTCCAAACCTTTCATAAGCATTTAGCAGTTATGTGAACACATGGTACTTTTAAGGAAAAGAATTTCTAGATTGCAACTGTTACTCTATAGGGATGCATCTTGCCCTTTCATCAGGCAAGCAAATAGGTTCTGGATAAACCTTCTAAAATCTACCGAGTAAAGTCATACACCATGAAACCGAGTTATAAATTATTAAAACACACCTCATCATCTGATTCATTGTGTGGCACAGCAAAACAATTAGTCACTTCTACTGCACCTTTGTCATACGATCCTGAAACACAAGAGATGCAAGTTTGACAACAGATGTACATAACAGATAACACAGACTAGTTTCAGCTAGTTGTTACCGATCATTTAATACAAGTGAGTTCAGTTTTATGTCACTTTCATAAATATTCCAACATTATCATCAGAAATTGGTTTCACACATTCCACTCGAAGAGCTGGGAATGGGAACCAAATCCATTATCAGTCATCAGAGATGATTGCATGCTTTAAACCTGTAAGACTTAAAGTTCACCATCTTTCAATGCAAGATGTATAAAAAGCATCATGGCTACCTGTATATGCAAATGATCTTTTTGTTTTGTATTTAATGTAAACATGACAGATGGGAGCATAATTACTCATTGCTGATGCCTTTGTTGTGGGTTTTAGCGTACACAGAAATTTTAGCCACACCAAACACTTCACACAAAGTTTCAGATTCACAGCTTGTAGTTTAAAAGGTTTTATACAACAAGCAGAAATGACTGGAATCCAGCTTGTCACAGAGAAGAAGCTGGGCCACATTTCTGAAATTGTATCTGTGCCAACAACAACCACATCAAAAGGAACAGCACTAGAATTATTAACATCAAAATTGTCATAATCCATCCAGCGACTTGAGACATGCCAAAGAGTATATTCTCTCAGACTCAAAATAATCTAAAAACGATATTCCCTCAAAGCTGATCTGAGACTGAAGAATATACTGCAATAACAAATGGCCAATTTTCTGAATAATCAGTTGTATGCAGCACATTTTTTTATGTTGTTCACAGATACAGCATGACTGCATGTATGATTTGTAGCAATGTGTTTTATTTTTCATCTACATTGTATCATATGACTTCACTGACTTTACATGCATAACAATAATAATATCAGAAATAAATTTTGATGGCTGGTTTGTCGGTTAATGGCACACTAAGTAATACTGCAGTTATATGGTGGCAATCTGTAAATCATCCAGGATGGACAAGACAATCTAGTGATTAACATCATGAATGAGCATTGATTAAAAGAGTGAGTGAGTGAGTTTACTGTATGGTGGTGGGCTGTAAATAATCAAGTCTGGACAAGATAATCCAGTGATCAACAACATGAGCATCAATCTGCGCAATAGGGAACCGATGCCATGTGTCAACCAATTCAGCCTGACCACCAAATCCTGTTAGTCGCCTCTTACGACAAGCATAGTCGCCTTTTATGGTAAGCATGGGTTGCTGAAGGCCTATTCTATCCCGGGACTTTCACGGGTATCATCGAATAACTCAACTGGGAAACGATGACAATGTCAACTAAGTCAGCGAGTCTTGAGTTACTGGAGACCAGTTGTAACCAAATAAGAGCCATATGGTTCATCTAGTTAGACTGACATCAACAACATAATGCACTTCATTTGGATATCGGATACAAGATATCACAAGTAATTAAGTAGTGAACACCTTACTGAGTAGTAATACTCATACAGAACTAGATATCTTTGAAATGACTTGAAAGAAGCCTATCACATCTGTAGTTTAGAAGTTGCCAGTAAACGAAAACAGCAACATACGAAGACACTTTGTCGCACATCGGAACATTTAAAGTTACTTTCATCATAACACTTCATATCCGTACCAAGCAGGGTGCCAATAACTCGTTTGGAGTCTTCATTTCTTCGTTCGTACGAATCAACAATGCTGAAAAGGACCACTGGATGAACCCGGCACACGAGGTGAGTCGCCATTTTGGAGGAAAAGAGAGAGCTATGATGTTAATGGTAGTAATTCGCGCCTTGCAATATTCCATTATAAACATTGTGTAATCAGTCAAATAATGTTGTTACGATTTCTACAAAACATTTTGACGCATGGTTTTACCTTCTATTTAATGTTTTTTAACAAGTTGTTTTGAAGCTTCCATTTACTGCGGTACAACAAGACTCTGAAAATTGATTTCCGGCTTAGAATAACTTTCAGTGTTTTTCACTGCATAATGCAAACATAGCACCACGCTATTTGTTGGGCGTCGTCGTATAGTGATACAATTAACATTTGGTTATAGGTTTGTACGATTATCATTATTCAAACTGTAACTCATCAAAGTAAAAGTTCTCCATGACGTGCGACTATAGCTACTAGGTATCACATGTGAGTGTGGAAGGCTCACAGTCCTGAACACATGAGTGACTCAGGTGTTATGACAAACTCAGCTCTCGATGTTAATAACAGTTTTTATTTCTCATGTCTTATATAGAGCTTGGGACAAAGCTGTTACGATTTTCTTGTTATGGTTAAAGAATGCATACAGCATACATTATAATTTAACGGCGTTGAATGGGCAATGATAAATATTTAATGTTCTCAGAGTGCTTACTTTCGGAATTACATTTCGTTTGCAAAAACACATCTCCATGGACATATGGTATCTAGAAGGCAGTATTGTAAATAAATGTCAAAATAATGTGTTCAGATGAAGTTCACATTCTTTTGATTATGAGGTAAGTTGCTTGCAAAGTTCTCCTATTGGTGCTATGGTAGCATTCTGCCAAAAATCAGAAGCAATGAATATTCGGGAGATCCATGTGAATCTTTGAAGATTTTGTGATAGTATTTAATTTGTAACACTAGATTTAAGACAAGGACGAATTAACTTTCAGTATGAACACTGTTTTATGAATGTATTGATTTGGTTTGCTCATGGCATGGATGCCTCCCGCAGTGGTTGTGACTTGTTTTATGTTTGCTTGTTCATGTTATAGGGGTGACAAATTCATAAACAAAAGTATAAGCAAAATCACCTTTTGTTTGGAATTGACACCAGTTACTTAGCTTAAATGTGAAAGTGTTACAGTGTGACAGGACAAGTGTATGTTAAAATAATTCCAAGAATATGATGCAGATTAAATTCCATAATAACTATCAGTTTGTTTATAATTTTCCCCTTGAAATATTATTTTTTAACTCAAATAAAACACCTCTATTCCAAATATTAATTGCTTGAGTACATAGTAAAATATGGTGTCTGTTGATTGTCATTATGTACCAATTAATGTAATTCTAGCAGAAATGTTGTATGCATCAATACATTACAAACAATTATGAAAGAATACTTATTTGAATGTTGATTGATTTAAGGAAGAATGTGAAAAGCTTCGTGTTTTTATTTAAGTTGTTTGTCAACTAGAATATGGATCAGTGAAAAACAAATCATAGAACTAGAAGGCTATTAGCTCTGGGTTGAATCCCCATGAATGCAGTGTTGTTATTTGTTTTTACCTGACAATGTGAAAGTCAAAGTTTTTGTTTACTCAACCTGATATGTTTTCAAAGACATTTTCTATATTCTTAGATGTAGTTCCTGGACACAGGTAACCCTTGTTGTAGAGATCAAAACATTTGCTTATGCAGAATATTTTTATGTATTAATTCATGCAAATGATGAGCACCAGTCATGGCCGTCATGAAGTTTTGGATAAAAAATATGAACACTAGTTAATTGATAAGCAAAAAGAATCCTTTGTAATTTTGTTTGTCAATGCTGTACCATGGAACCACAAGTAAAAATTTGCTTTGAGTAACCTATGAGCATATTTGATTATTTTATAAGTGTTTCTTATGTTGTTCTGCTTGGTTCTTTTTAGTCCTTTAACAACGAAAGTTGGGTAAGAAATATCATGATAAAGCAAGTGGACTTGTTGATGTTGCTACAAACCTTGATGTGAATCCTTTGCTCATGCAAACTTCACCATTGTTTGTACTTTCAATAATATCTTTCTGTTGTGTTGTTTGTTTTAGTGCTACATGGATACAAGGTGATTTGCAAATGGACTCGATGGATCCAGAAATTGATTCTGACGATGGCAACTGGCCTGAGTTCCAGGACTCCTCTGTTAGAACAGAGCGGTGTCTGTTTGGCCGAGAAGAGGTTCAGCTGCCTGAAGTTTTCATAGAACAAGTAAGTCCAAGCTAATGTCTTTTGAACTGGCCATATGAAATGTACCATAACTGAATTAAGGAGGCTTTTCAACACAGTTACATACTTAAAATGTCTTCAAGGTATTTTGTCGAATTAGACCCATGTTTTTGTGATACAAAAGGTTCATTTTGATGTTATTTACTCAATGTTGGGAGTTCCATATGTTATAGTCAGGTTGATGGTGAACAATGTATCACCTACATCAAAAGGCCATACCATTAGTCTTACATGATGTCAAGGTCTTAATTTGATTTTTCTTTCAAGAACTTTGCTTTTAACAAAGGAAACTGTGACAGCCGAATGTTATTAAGTACTTGGAATTGTTGGAACAATCAGAATCCAAAAAAAGTCATCCATTTAGGATTAAATTACATGATAAGTAGCAAAAATTATGTGCAAGTGTAAAGTTACGTTTTTTTAGTTTTTACATGTGGCCTTCAGGTTCTCATGGTTAAACATAATTAAGGTGTTACCTCCCTTTACATCCCACTCTGTGTAACATCTGGTATCTTTTGACACTCGAAGTTTGTTGATATCTTTATATTCCTTCCCTTCAGTGTTCTGTATGTCTGATGGTGTGCTAGTGACACTCAGAGCAGAGGTTATACTTTGGATAAATGGGTGTGATGTGATTGTGTATTCTGAAGGGCTGAGGTCATTGTGTGGTTTTGTCTGTTTTACTGTTGATCATTGTTGGATTAAATTAACAAAATTTTCTTGTGTCATGATACAAGTGGAATAATTGAAAAGACTATTTCAGTAACCATGACAATTGAAATATTTCTTTGTATGCTAACTGATGGCTTGTTTCTTTCAGAGTCATATATTTAAAGAAGTGTTATCACAGGAGATGTGGGACACGTCCCTTAGTGATGCACAAAAACAACATCTCATGGTAAGTTTCTTGCTTTTAATGGGTGCTGTTTTCAAGTGATCCAGGTTGTGATTCCAGTGTGAGGAATGTTTGAGTATCAGTTCCAATTAGATGAAGTTTATAACAAGTTATATGTATAGTAGATGTGTAACAATTTATGAAATCCACAGTATTCTTGCTACTAAGGGGCAGAACTGTGACACAGCTGGTCCATTAGCCTCATGTGCTACAATTTACTGTGCCTCCCTTGGACATCAGAAGCTTCTGATATGGCAGTCAAAGTAATCTTGCAGTGTCAGTATTATTTGTTACACTAAGTCTAACAAACCCTAGTCAGAGATCATGTCTGGTAACCATTGAGATTGACCAATCAGAACACAGCTTACCAAATCACAAAAGTGGACATTCACACATACCTTTAGAACTTTAGCCATGAAACAGTTTATACCAGAATGATTCCAAATGCTACAGTCACTTCTGAGTGATACACAATGCGCATGCTACAACACTGTCAACAGTGTGTAAAGAGTTGCTGAAAATAGTGTTTTTGTCCGTATTCAATGTCAGCTTGCAGATATATTCGTTAGTGGTAACCATGTCATCAGTTTGCCCCAAGCGTATATAGTGCAGGTCAAATATGTGTGTTTAATGCAGATTTTCGTTTGTTGTTGTTTTGAGTGTGATCAGTGTCAGTGACAAGGGAATTTTGTGAATTTTGTCAAACCCTAAACATTAGCCGTTGTCTGATGTGGTAAATCCGTTCGTCCTTCTCGTGTTTGTTTGGACTGTCATAGGTCACTCCAAGGTTACCTGCCGTGACCTCCTACTAGGCTTTGTTAGACGTGTAACGAATAGCTGTGACACTAAGCTTTCTTAGACTGATGATATGGGTTCTTCTCCCTGTTGATAATGATTTAGTGGCATTATTTCAGAAATTCCTGCCAAAGTTTCCCCAAAAAGATACTGAAGAAAAAGAAGAAACTGTCAGGTAATGTGTCACTTATTTTCTGTCTTTCAATTTTCTTGAAACAATTATTCCCTGTCCATTTGGAAGAGGCGACTAATGGGATTAGAAGATCAGGCTCACTAAATTGGTTGACGTACAGTGTCTATTCTATTGTTGCCCCCTTACGAAAACAGGAGGGGGGATTTGGAAAGTGTAGGGGGGAATACCTGTATTACCGTCTTTCAAAAAAGTGTGGATATACGAAAGTTATTGCAACCACCACCAGTGAAACTATTGCTCATTTTATTTTGGCTGCAATAGTCACATATCATAGCACCAAACGCATTTGGAGAGAGCCATGGCCATTCTTGCAACTATTTTTTTCTAAAAATCACTTGGTTTCAGTTTTTTAGAGTCGGAGGGACCGGAGTCAGTCTCAGGGTTTTGCTTGCTTTTCGATTCACATGTCTCCTTAACAGACGTATCGGTCTGGGGAGACATGGAGGACACTGTTGCTTTCTCAGTGGTATTTTGTGTAAAAAAGTCAGTTATTTTCATTCTTTTGCGTGTCGCCAAATTAACACAAACCGTTGTAAATAAGAATTTCGTATTCATTTGTTGTCTGCAACTTCAAGTGATAATATTGTCTGATTTCGAAAACAAAGCTAAAACGAACTGATGTTCTAAAAACGATCGATGAAACTGTTTTGCAAGTGCTGTACACAAGCAATATATGTTTAGAGTTCATTGTCTAACATTGTCAGTTAATTAATTAATTAATCAAATCATAACTTCATTGAAAAATGTTATCTATTTTCATATTGATATGAATGGAATTTCGTTTCCCCAGTGCCGATAGTGGTTTTAACCAAGAGAGGTTACTCTGTTATGTTTACATGTTGTCACTCAAACTTGACTTTGTGGCCGACTCTGATTTACAAAGTCATTCCTTGTCAATATAAAGCTTTTTCCGTATGTTGATTGAAAGGTAGTTAGGGAGCGAAATACTATACCCAACAGTTTGTGCTCTGTTGTTTTTATGAGGCGCAATTTGATCATTATTAGCACAAATCTCGCAATCATGCATCCTAGAATTGTCTGACCCAGACTGGATTACTTACAGTCTGCTGCCATGTAGCTGGAATATGTGTGGTTATTATTTTAGACCTTTATTCGTACAATATTAGTTTGGGTTTTTTTTCACTTTTTATGCTCAAAAAGTGTATAAATTATGTTTTTCAGGAGATTATTCTCTGGTGATGAGTTTAAGTTTGGAAACCCATTAACACAGTTTCAGTCACAACTAAGAGGTAAGAAAACATTGTGGACACAGAAACCTTGCTAATCTGGAAACCTTTTACTCTGGGCACTTGGGGTGTGTTTCTTCAGAAACAAGGTTAATCAGAACCTGTTCCCCGTGTATAGATTGCCTCTATTCTGTGGTAAGAATTGCTGAGTGAAGCATAAAACAACCAATTGTCTGATACTATATGGGTCTCAGTTGTCTTCTTGATTGTAGCTTTTATGACAAGTGTTCATAATCTTGCATGTTTAGAAATACCATTAGGTCAGTTTCCCGTGAGCCATCAAAGTGCTGGTTTCAGATGGCTTCTACTCACCCGATATAGCAAGATACACTAATCTATGCAAGCAGTACAAATACCGGGAATACAAGTTTCGGCAGCAGCGGTACTACTCAGCTCTACTCAAGGAAGTTATCCTGACAAGACAGGTATGTAGAACATTGTTCACTTTTACCATAGTTGCAATGGATACTTTAGATAATTTCTGGAACTGTGGTTACAGTGGGTATTGCAGGTACATAGTTCAAATGATATTCATGTAGATGATTGATTGGCATATTAGAATATGCTATATGAAGATCATAGAGATTTTTCTGGGTTACATCTTCTTGTTTTATTCTGGACCACAATGTTTCGAGGTTTGTTCTAGCTCCATCATCAGGTAGAACTGAACAGTAAGGTTTAACTGTACTTAAGGAGTGGTTTTTATTAGCCAGATAAGGGATTATAAATGAGCAAATGGATGAAAATGATGAAAGAATAATGAATCCACATACCATATTTTTAAAAAAATTTAGCGGGTTCTGGAAGAAGTGGGTCAGGTCCCACCAGAACAGCCGATAAAATTGAAGAACACTCATGCCCCTCCACCTAAAGACAAGTCACTGGAACACAAGGTCAAGAAGAAATATTCAAGGTCTGTGCTACTTTAATAAATGACTTTTACTTTACATAAAATCATATGGTAAGGGGTAGAGGTTGATTACAAAGATTGTGATGAATTTTCAGCTTACACGTACAATAGTATAATATATGACCAGTTATTCATTCTGTTTGTTCTCGTTAATGACATATGAACTGAGGTTTTCCTCATGTGTTGGTAGTAATAGACAGTGTGTACAGTAGACATGGCAGTCATATGTACCTGTTGTCATGGTTACAGGTTACTGAAGGAGGTGCGAGAAGAGTGTGAAGTTGATGAAACCTCCTCTGATGAGGAAGAGGAAGCTGTCAGTGAGTATATAGGGTGTTGTAACTGATGGTGCTGTAACAGTCCTCACTACCATATCCATCAGTCTTGTTCCCAATATAAAATACTACAACGATTTTCACCCCCACAGGCAGATGTTAGCTTGGTGAAGGTTGTAATCCTTGAAAGCTTCATGCTTTGTCAGGATTGAATCTTTGACCTTGAATTTCATTAGCTACTAGCAAACAAGGATAGGTTAAACTGGTTCAGAGAAGTAGAAGAGAAGGTGTGCGGCAACGAGCAAATCCCTTTGGTTTGTGAAAGGGAGGGCAAATGTAGCCGAGGGCACATGCAGTGCAAGACGATGAAATAGATACCTTGCTTAGCTGCACATGCCTTGCTCATAAGACTCTCACATGGTCAGTGTAGCAAGTCGGTAATATTTGGACAACCTGGGCCCCCTTCCCTGACAAGTGAAAGTGCCAATGGGTGGCACTCATACATGCTGATGTGGATCAGTTCAGGTCAGTGCTCAGCTTATCCTTGTTTACCAGTAATTACTCTAACCTCTGGAGAATTTGAGTTGAAATAGACCCCCTATAGCATGTTACATTGAAAAATGGGGGACTGAATGGTTTGGATTGGACAGGCATGGTCACTTGCTTGATAGCATGGCCTTGCAGGAGTCCTTGGTTGTCTGATCTAGACCGTATAAAGCTTAGTGTTACTTGTCCCGAACTGTTCACAAATTAGGGCCTGGAAAGTGGGATAGCCTAGATTTTGCTTGTCATTCCAAAGACCCAAGTTTGATTCCCCACATCAGACAAGTACAATTTGTGAAGCCATTTCTGGTGTTCCTTGCTGTGATATTGCTGGAACATGGCTAGAAGCAGTATACACCTGAACTCATTCACTGTATTAGGGCCACTGAAAATGTTTTTGATCTTAACACTGAACGTATACACAAAGAAATTTAGATATTTGCTGAATGTGTCATTATACAAATTTATCAGCAGAAAGAACCCCTCTCCATTAATGCAGTGATCACAATGCTGTATTGTACGAACCCAGGTTAATGAATTGTGTTGACTCTTTTTTTTTATGCTGTATCTCGTCAGGTCCGGTCCAGCGGAGTCGGAGACAGTTGTTCAAGTCTCTGGGTCCCATCCCCTCCCCTGAGCCGACCACGCCCAGTGTTCTGGCTACCTTTGCTGCCAAACCCCCAGTTGTCAATGGTGATGTTGCAGGTGAGTCATGACAATTACTGCTGACACGTTTCTTTCATTGAGAATATGTGTATCAAACGTGTGTCTCAGGTGAGAATGTGTGTATGTGTTAGGAATGAAGATTTTATGGATGTCAACTTCTTTATATGAGAACACAACGTTTCGGAGTTAATGCTTACTCCTTCATCAGGTGATTGAGAATGGGGTACAGAGCTATATTTATATGTACAGGTGAAGCAATAACAAAGTAACAAGTGGAATGACTTAACGAAAGCTGGAAGCCAGTATAAACAAGCGCTGATTGGAAACCGACAGTTATGATAACAATGATAGAAGCCAATGGTAATACATTACAGATGATGGGATATGTTTACATAACACAGGTAGGGGGTAAGGACGATGTACATGATAGGAGAAAAGGGTGGAAGCCAATGGTGCATGATGTTTACATAACACATGATTGGGGATAAGGATGATGTACATGACTGCATGAGGGTTGATGGGCATATAAAGAAGTTGACATCCATAAAATCTTCATTCTTATGCATTTCACTTCTAAATGCCCTTCAAAGACTTGTGTATGTGTTGTTTCAGGTGAGGATGAATGTATATTATCTATGTTCTGTATGAATATATGTACATAGAATCTGGTTTAGGTGGTAATTTGTGTATATATTGTAGTTCAGGTGGGAATGTGTGTATATAACGTGGTTTAGGTGAGAATGAATGCATATATTGTGTTTTTATGATGAGAATGTGTGTATATACAATGTGGTTTAGGTGAGAATGAATATGTAGATAGTGTTTCAGGATTAAATGAGATGAGTGTATTTCTGCTGTGTGTCTATGTAGTGTGTTGTTTAAGGTGAGCACATGTGAATGTAGTGTGTCTGTGTGTGTGTTTCAGGTGAGAATGGCAGCAGTGTGAAGCGTCAACGTCCCATCAGCCCCATGGAAGTTACAGAGGAGGACTTCCGTCAGATGATGAGGAGTCACAAGAGAAAGAAGGCTGATAATGTGGTAAGTGCACAGTAACTGCACACAACCTCTCCTGAGAGCGGTATTCTTGTTGAGGCATGGTGAGCTAGATCTGTTTATCTGGTATCTGAAGTAACATAAGCAACCGCATGCTCAGACATACATGCAGTAATCTGAAATGTGACCTACCTCACTCACTCACTCACTCACTCACTGTGTTATGTATCAGACTATGTGGCTGTACAGTACCTGATATGGTTCTATATGTTGGCTAGCCCAGTATCACTCAGTATGAATGAATACTTCCTGTTCCTTCACTGAATTGTTGTGTTTCAGGAGTTGCCGGAGTTGGACACACAGAACATCACGCTGCAGGACATTCTGTCTCGGTGTCAGGCCAACAAGAAGATCACTGCCAAAGCATCTCCTTCTTCAAGTACAAGTAAGTGGCGTTGATTTTAGGCTTAGCTAAGACTCTCCTGAATACACACCTGCATCATTGCTGTGGTCTTCCCATCCCTGCATCCTGACCTGTGTAAATCATGTTTGAAGCTGTTTGGGAAGTTTGAAGGTTATACAGCTGATGACAACTTTGCTCATAACATCAATCACTGTTTTCCCCCATTCTCAATTCTTCACTGGCTCTTTCACATATCCTGAATATTTCTGAGTGTGTCATTAATCAACAGACGTGCAAACAATGCTCACATACTTGACCCAAATGTTTTATGTCATGACTGATTCTATTAGCTTCATCAACAGCAACAGCAGTAACCTCAGCAGCACCAACTACTCAAACCTCACCAGTGTTGAAGAAAAAGATCAAGGGGAAGGATAGGGAGGAAAAGAAGGCCAAGAAGAAAATCAAGGCAGAGTCTGTGGATTCTGGCAGTGTGGATGAGAGAGTTGCCTCCCCTTCCATACAGACGGCCAACACTGGGCTGGAGGTCCATCCGGATATCCTTACAAGGGAGGATGACACTGTGCCGGACTTTCCTTTACCTGAGTGAGTTTGCTGTTTAAATATTGGTTGGGAACACATTCTTCAATGAACCCTCATTCAATGAGCTCCATTTGCTTGATTTGTGTGCATTCTTGGCTGTGTCTACCAAAACCTTCCCTCTTGCACTGATTATGTAGATTTACATTTTACGTATTTGCCCATGGGCATTCCAGATTGGAGGGGCTGTGGGGTAGCCTAACCGTTAAAGCATCTTCTCATGATGCTTGGTTCAAATCCCCACATTGGTACATTGTGTGAAGCCTACTTTTGGTTTACACTGCCATGAAATGGCTGGAATATTGCAGAAAGTTGTGTAAAACACCCAAACTCTCACTCACTCACTCACTCACTCACTCACTCACTCGCTCACTCCGTATTAGAATTGGTTGTAAGCGAACATTTGTGTCAGACATTGTTATTTGGTTGGTAGCATTGTATACATTAAGGATTGTCTGTCTGGACAACAGCGATATGAATAAGAACGATAAGTGTTACCTGTTGTGAAATGTGCTGAACAAGCCCCACTTGTTTCCAGGTTTCACTTGTGACATCTTACCCTGACAGTGTTGATTGTTGTGGACAATATTAGTTACTGATCATAAAAAAATCAGAAACAGTGGGTCATTAAACAAACAGACAAACAAACAAAGAGCCACACAGATAAAATATCTTACTTTCTTACATATCAGCTGTTGTAAGGTAGCTTACAGGACCAACAGAAATTTTACGGGAAAATATTGGAGAAATTTTCTTGGTCTATGGATTGGATGGGTCAGAGTACTGTAATGTTGATTCTGATAATTGTTTGGGCAAATACTGGGACAGTGGGGCAGCCTAGTGCTTAAAGCAATTGTTCGTATTGCCAAAGACGTGGCTTGATTACTCACATGGGTGCAAATCTGAAGCCCGTTCCAGTTGTCCCCACCATGATATTGTCAGAAATTTGCTGAAAGTGGTGTAAAACCATAGTCACACACTCACTCTTGCATAAGTTGCAAGTAATGTGGCCCATGATGATCTTTGACTCGTGTATCTCATGCTTTTTGTATAGAACAAAGGCCTTCAGCAGGGGTTAAAAAGTCCCATTGCCTAATGCTTTCTTCCGGTCACTTGCCCTGTGGCAAGTGGCTTTTAAAAAACATGTTGAACCTCTACTTCGAGTTCATCTTAAGCATCTTGGCTATTTGGCTATTTGTGTCCATACTATTTCTAGTATATATAGGAACACGTGAGTGGTCTGACTAACAAATAAAATGACATTGTTTTGATTTGTAGAGACAAATGAGTCTTGAGCTTACTTCTGTTTAATGTCCTGGAAGGTAAACATAGACTATCCTTTTTTTTCAGCACTGGACCATCAAAGTTGGACAACTTCTTCAGCTTACTGCGTGATGTGATAAATGAATTTCCTGATCAGCGAGTAACCACAGCCAAGGTCAGTGTGTGTCAGGGAGGTACCATGCTCTGCCATGATTAGATTGACTGGCCTTGCCCAACTGTCCTCTCACCATGGTCTGTCAATAAACAGGAGTGGTTGAATGGTATAGAAAGTATATGTACGTGATTTTATAGCCTTTGTTGTTTAAATTTTCTTTTGTTGGAATGAGTGATGTCTGTTTGGATCAGGTTTTAGCGCCCCTGAACTAGGAATTTCATGTTTAGCTCACCTGAACTGAGTCCAGTTTTGGTTCACCTGTACTAGGGCTACCATTTCTAGCTCACCCAAACTGGGGTTCCATTTTTAGATCACCTGAACTTGGTCATCCAGTTTTAGCTCACTTTGACAGAGTGTTCTGGTTTTAGCTCCCCTGAACTTGGTGTTCCAGTTTTAGCTCACCTGAACTTGGACTTCCAATTTTAGGTCACCTTAGTTGGATGTTCCAGTTTTAGTTCACCTTGACAGGGTGTTCTAGTTTTAGCTCACCTGAGCTTGGACTTACAGTTTTAGGTCACCTTAACTGGATTTAGCTCACCTGAGCATGGTGCTCCAGTTTTAGCTCGTCTGAACTTGGATTTCCATTTCTAGCTCACCTGTAACTTGAGGTCCCAGTTTTAGCTCACCTAAAAGGGGTGTTCCAGTTTTCACATTTCTACAGATGTTTGAACCAGGTCGAATGTGGTTCTATTCATCCTGTTCGTCCCATACAACAGGGCCTGTACTTTATCCACTTCTCCTCAAATACCCCAGCACAAAACACATTTAGATTACATATGTCTTTTATGGAGACTCGAAAGGTGTTCATCTCATGTTTCGATTTTTGTATTGTAAAGATTTCTTGTATGTGTAGAGACATTTGAACTAAGATAAATTGTGTGTGATGATATTGAAATATGGGATTAAGTCATCCACTAAAACTGCTCAATAGAATTGATTAAGTTTTTACATGTGTTTCATTGGGACTTGAAAGTTGTGTATCTCATAGTTGATGTAGTTGATGCATAGATGTTTAATGAACTTCCTAGGTAGAAATCAATCACCAGAGCACACTCGGTGTTGGGAACTCTTCCCATAGCAGCGAGGGCATTGTGTCCCTGGACACAGTTTTGTCTTGTTCTCTGTTCCATGCTGAAAGCAAGGGAGGTAATATTGCTGTTATCTGTTCTAGTTGGAAGAGAGGATTCGAGAATGGCAGGAGTCACCATCAAGTTCTCTAAACTCTTGGTTTCCAATCCAGGCCTCATGGGTAGACTGTGTTGTCTCTGCTCTCAAATTCCTGTCTGGGGATGTACTGGGTGAGATATTGTTCATCAATTTTAACTGATAATGAGTCATATGCATCCGAACAAAGTGAATAAGAACATGGATATATTGAACATGCATGACAAACTGTTTTCGACAACATGTAGTTCACTTTACCGTACACCATATATTCTATTCCCCACATGGGCACAATGTGTGAAGCCCATTTCCGGTGTTCCCCTGCCATGGTATTGCTGGAATATTGCTAAAAGTGGCGTAAAAATAAACTCACTCAATTACTCAATCACTTGTACACAAAGGAACATTTCAGTTGTGTAATGAATACAGACAGACAAATATAATGACATTCTTTTGAGCTGTTGAGACAAATGATTCTCGGTCTTGAGCTGACATCTGTTTAATGTCATGGAAGGTAAACATGTAGCGGTCACTTTAATCAAGCCTTCAAGTGCTGTTTTGGATTTAGATTACTTTGTTAATGAGACACTCAGACTGCCAACATAAGAATATGATTGCATAGTCAGGATACTTGTGTTATGTCTATGTTAGTAATGATAAATCTTGTCAGATAAATGTATAAGGCTCTGTATTTGTATTAGGCCTGTCTGTGGACAATTTCATCCCTTATTTGGACTACAAAGAGCGGGCCCAGCAGTGGAAGTGGATTGGAATGGGGAGGGACACAGAAACCGAGTTAGCACCCTTGTTCCAGCACTGGATGAGGAACAAGGACAATGTGATGGCAGATGGCTTGGACTCAAGTCAAGGCTCACCGCCCCCACCTAGAGCGTCAGTATATCAGTACTGCTTCTGTGCATCTCTAAGACCCTCCCAAGATTTACCATTGTCCAAATGAATTTTTTGCAAAACTTAGGGACTTGGGAATATTTTTTAACTGTAAAAAATACATCCAATGATAATCATTCTTGTTTCTATTTTGTCCAGCATAGAACAGTATTGAGGGGATAGGGAAATGTGACTTGAGTTGAAGTAGAATTGTTCTGTGTTTCCAGGAAGACGGCATTTGTAGTGCGTCCGACCAGTCAGGAGGAAAAAGCTACATTCCAGGAGCAGGTCAGTTGGCTGAGGGGAATAGTTGTTTGTTTTGTGGTATAGATGGGTTGAGTTTTGTAAGGAAGGGTGTGGGATGGAATATGGATGGAGTGCGTATTGTGAGGAGGGTGTGGGGTGGGGTATGGATGGAGTGAGTTTTGTGAGGAGGGTGTGGGGTGGAGTGTGGATGGAGCGAGTTTTGTGAGGAGGGTGTGGGGTGGGGTATGGATGGAGTGGCTTTTGTGGAGAGGGGTGGGGTATGGATGGAGTGGCTTTTGTGGAGAGGGGTGGGTTATGGATGGAGTGGCTTTTGTGAGGAGTGTGTGGGGTGGGGTATTGATGTGGTGAGTTTGTGAAGAAGGGTAGGGTATGGATTGGGTGGGTTGTGTAGGGTATGGTACTTTTGCAGCTTGCTGTGTCGAGTTTCGTTGATATTATGGGGACTGTATGGTCTGTGCCAATTTACTGAAACTCATTGTTTCAGGAGAAGAAGAGGTTTGAGAATCCCCACAAGGCTTTCATCTACCACATGCATGGCTACGAGTCTGTGGTGGGGCCAGTGAAGGGTGTCTACAGCAAGGATAATGCCATGAACAAGGCCAGGGAACATGCTCTGCTAGTGTCTGACCGACCAGCATTTGTCACCATACTCACATTAGGTACAGCAAAGCCTTTGTCACCAAAATAACATTGTGTAGGTCATTGAGTTTGTCACCATAGTTACATCAGGTAGGTCAGTTGTTTTGTGGGGAACAAGCTGTTTTTTCTTTGGTTGTGTTGGATACAGCTAATCATATTTTCTTAGTGGATGGATTCATTTTGAGGATATGTTTCCTTCCTGAACTATCTCTCTTGTATGCTTTCAGTACGTGATGCAGCAGCTCGACTGCCGAATGGTGAGGGGACAAGGGGGGACATCTGTGAACTGCTGAAAGACTCTCAGTTCCTGGCTCCCGGAGTCACAGATACACAGGTGGGTGGATCTTCGGTAACCATGGAAACTTGTAATCACATTAATCACGGTTATGGCATAAATTTCCAGGTTATATGACCTGCATACCCATATTTGCCTGTTTCAATTCAGTGATAACCTATATGTTCATTCTGTATTGGGGAACTTCTCTTTACTATTTATCCCCCAGCATGTGATGATCATTGCCTCATCCGTCCTTTCTTATGTAATCATCATTCAATATTTTTTAACAAAAATTGGCAGATATACCTAACAACCTAAAGTGGTGCCTATTGCTATTTACATTTTTTATTTTCATTTTTATTTTACTTGGTCTCTATTGAAAAGATTTGTACTTAACCTAAAAAGGGAGGGTTGGACTTCTTTTCTGGAGCACAACTTGAAAATCTTTCAATATCTTTCAGCAAAACTTAGCATGTATATATATAAGGCAGATGAAATGTGTAGGAACATTTTACAAGATTAAATGGTAGATTTCTTTTGGAAATAGTATCAATGGCCTTTATAGATTCTCTTTACATGATACATGTGCATTCCAGTGGCATTAGAACAGAGTAAGTGTTACATGGGTAATAGAGACTAGTGCTTGTTGTGGACAGATCAACACTGTGGTCAGCGGGGCGCTGGACAGGTTACACTCAGAGAAGGACCCTTGCGTCAAGTATGATGTCAACCGCAAACTCTGGATATATCTCCACAGAAACAGGACGGAGGAAGAATTTGGTAAACTTGCAATTCTGTTTGCGTCCTTATTTGTAATTTAAAAACTACAAACCTACAAGAATATGTACCTCTTTATGTTTTCTACCTCTGAAATCATATTTCATATTCACCTCAGGTTATTGAAGTACAAGTAAGTCAAGGAATGCTTTAGAAACTGATACTATTAGAATTGTGATAGGCACCATGATCAAATATCTTGCTTTGATGCCTCTGTGAGTTAATGAGGAGGCATGGAGGACCTGTCTAAGGTTCTACAGTGGAAGGAGTTGCATCCTTTGGGGATGCCAGTATCCTGTAATGTTGGTTGGAATGATGGTTAGCAGTCAAACACTTAAATCTGTTTCAAATGCAATTGAATTACGATAACATACCTCCTGAAATGTCTGTCTTCCAGAACGAATCCACCAAGCCCAGGGTGCTGCAGTCAAGGCCAAGAAGTCTCTACAGAAACCCAAGACCGCAAAAACAGTAAGTCTTGGTACCAGTGTTCTTCCTGTTATTAAGAACAGGTCTGAGCAGTTCTGTGTGATTAGTGACTCACTTGGCAAAATTCATCCTGTATGACCGTTAGTCAGGTCTGGACCAGATAGTCATGTGATTGAGCTTTGAAAGTGAAAACATGATTGATCCAGTCAATGTGTCTGTCCTCGTGATCCTCTCTTGTGACAAGTATAGTCCTCCTTTACGACACATTACTACATGCATTGGTAAAGACAATGTGATTGAGAACAGTGGATTGTTGACTGATTCCAGCTACATGTGTCAATCAAGTCAGCTATCCTAACAACCAGATCCCGTTAGTCACCTCTTCTGACATGCATGGGTTGCTGAAGATCAATTCTAAACAGGTCTTCACAGGTCTGGTGGGATAAATGCTGGTGCTGGCCAGGTTGACATTTGAGTGTTTTGTAGGGCTTGGTTCTGCCACACACTGATGTACTTGTCTTCTCAATAGAAGATATACTTCTCCTTCACCTGGCAGTAAATGGCTACCCTCTAGCACTTCACATGGCCATGCTGTCTTGTATGCTTCCCTGAAATCATGGAATGAATGTCTGTCATAACTAAGTCTCGTGAAACCATGACTGATTAGCTATATAGCATATTAAGTTTATGGGTGATTTTATGAGTATTGTTTGGTTTTTCTTCAGATCAAAGATGCAATATCCGCCCAATCTGCTCCACGCCAGACAGTCTCCACCAATCTTGCCACAGAGGCAGCTGCTGCCCTCAATGTTGAAGATCTGGCCACTCTGCAGTCTCAGGCTTTAACCAGCCCCTCCATTGTGCACAGCCCCAAAACTCTCGGTCAGACCACGTTCGCACGGACACCACAGTCAAGTCCCAAGATGGCCTCTCCTAAAAATGCAAATCTGACTTTGACCTCATCTTCTTCCCTCAGTGTTTCTCTTGCTCAATCTCCTCTCAAGAACACAACCCATCTGCTGACATCGCCCACCAGCCTAGCTCAAACATCCAAACCAGTGGGCATCCCCATGGTGACAGCCACAGTCCCAGGTGCTATCACAGCCATTTCTCAGGTGAAGGCTGAAACTGTTGGACGTAAAAATCAAACTGTGAACTTGCTGCAACAGCAGCATTTAATAAGACAAGGTGGTGCCATCACCGCAGCATTAGCCAATCAGCAAGTAGGGCAGAATGTAACCATGACAACAAAGGGCGAGGTGGTGCTGCAGCGCCCAACCAGTACGTCAGTGACTGTTGCGGGCGCTCACCAGGTCCCAAACACAACCAAACTTATCTCGTTAGCACAAGTGACAACAGGTATAGGGACGATGACAACTCCGGTGTCGACAGTTGTGAGTTCGATGTCGGGAGCAGACAGTCAGGCCGTAGCAAGGCTGATACAGCAGGTACAAGGAGGGCCACAGATGTTGTCAGTCAGCAACCTCCTGGCTGCAGGAGGTGCAAGTACACCCAGATTACAGGGTGCAAATCCCCGGACAACAACCATCAAGATTCAAGGTGAGTTCACAGCTTAGCCAAGTCCTGCCTGGTTTTGGATTGGAATTGAATACACAACAATGACCACTATCACTGGCCATAGGAGACATGCCAAGTTACACGTCTGAGGGATACACAAAGTATGTGATCTGGGCTACCAGTTACACATTTCTCTGATGTCAAAGAGGCTGATTGGGTTAGATGGCTGAGTGCTGGCAATTGTATGCCTGACTCTTGAGAGTATGGGTTTGAATCCAGGATGGTATCCAAGAAAAGTACTAGTATCAGTACTACTTATCAATTCATTTTCATGAGAGATCTTCCTTAGGGTACTTATGAGCGTTAAAATGTCCATTTATAATTCCTACTACAGTTGTAACTATGCTTTGAATAAAATATCAAAACAGAAAACTGTGATATACCATGTAATGTGGAGATACGACTTGATTGTTCCAGGAAGCAGCATAGTGCCTCCTGTTGGAGGCAAGCCCATCCAGATCAGCGGGAAGCCCCTCACTCACTCTAAGAGTCTGATGCAGCTTGGAGGGAAAAACCAGCAATCCTTAGGGATGATCCACACACAACAGTTGTCAGCCATCAGTATCATACCACAGACAATCACAACCTGCATTGCCACCCTCTCACAGCCACGCAGTGTCGTATCTTCAGGTAGCCATGTTAACACAAAACTGGAGTTGTTGAATTGTTAAAGTGTTTGCTTGACAAGTCAAGTATCTAGCTCCTCATGTCCTGATAAAAATGTCCCCTCTGTTGGATATTTAAATATATTATTACGTTCAGTTTCCAAATTTTGAATTCATAAGTAAAAATAATTTTCAAGTCATAATCAGTTGTGAAAGTTGTCATTTTGATTCGAGAACCATGAACCTTGAGAAAGCTAGTGTCAGTTTTATGCATTGGTCAGAGTTAGTGAAAAAGGTAGTTCTGACCTGACTTTTTATGGGATGTCAGTTGTTTGATGTAATGGGCACTAGCATCTGTTTTTTTTCTTGAAAAGTGAATCAAACTTCATAGTGAAGATAATGTAATATAGCATTGAGCTTAATTAAAAGTTTGATATAAATGCACAGATGGTATTGTTATGTGGTTTGCAAAATATACAGATTTAAAGATCGTTGAGAAACATTCATGATATGTATATAGAATAGCCTCCCTTAGGTGTGTCAGGTTCTGCTTTTTGTTTAGTTCCAAGATACTTGATGTCTCCATTTCTTGGTTTCACCAATGTGGTCTTTTACCAGCGTGGCTTTGAACTTTGTTCCCATATTACGTTGACAAAGGATACTGACAAGTATTTGGAGGAAAGTTAAAGCATACTCATTCTTGTTTTTAGCGACGTCCAACACAGGTGTGACGGAGGTGTCAACAAGTGGACAGCAGCACATGACGGTCGGGCAACCAAAGATGACCATAGTGGGTCAGGTAGGGCCCATCACATCCACGCAGGCCCAGACAGTGAACATGGGAGGTCAGCCCAGGGTCGTGAACACCTCACCTGGAGGGATCTTTGTCACACATCTTGCACCAGGAATCTCACTCAGACCAGGTCAGTTTGGGGAGGATAACATCTAAAACTCAGTTTGTTCCAAAATAAGTTTTTTGTTTGTTTAATTTCATTTGCTTGACAATGATATTAGAATCTATGTAGAAATGTCGCCTGTCACAAAATAGTAGAAGAAAAAACTTGTCATCATTTTTCATGTTTGTTTAATGTCGCACTCAGCTAAATACCATCTATATGGCAGTGATCTGTAAGTCATAAAGACAATCCTGTGATCAACAGCATGAGCATTGATCTATGCAGTTGGGATACAATTACATCGGTCAACGAATTCAGTGAGTCTGACCACTCGATCATGTTAGTAACCTCTTGCAACAAGCATGGGTTAGTCCAATTCTAATCCGGATCTTCACAGTTTGAGTCTCATTTGGATGGAATGGCTGATTGTAGGCCATCATAATTTGTAGAATGTATCTCATGCATACAACCACTGGTTTTGCTGGCCCAAACTTGAGTAGACTGGCTGTGGTAATATAGGCAAATGGTACTGTGGTGTTAGACTCTCAACGCCCTGTTCCTTCCAGGTTTACCAGGGGTGGGCCAGGCCAAGATGGTGTCTGCCAGTCAGGCTGGTCTAGCCCAGCTCATCATGCAGCAGACACCGCAGGGACTGAAGACTGCCGGAGGTGAAACTGTCGGGGTCGTGCCCAACGTCTCACAGGGTAAACATGCTTCCACTATTCATGTTATGGCGTTTTTCTTAGGGAGTTGGATGTTGTTGTATATCACACGGTGTGTCCCTACCTGTGCCTTGATCACTGCCAGATTACCAGTTTCTGTTATGATGCACAGAAACATCATGTAGTTGGAATTATGTAATAATTCTCTGTTAATATTACTTTGTTTGTGTGTGAGTGAGTGAGTGAGTGAGTGAGAGAAGATAATGCTGTTTTCTACATTTTTAACCTATCTGTGTTAAATTGACTACATTAACCACACCTATACCCTTACTCTGCTTCATGTAACAGGATCATCTGTCCTTACTCTCCTTCATGTAACAGGATCATCTATGTCCTTACTCTCCTTCATGTAACAGGATCATCTATGTCCTTACTTTCATTCATGTAACAGGATCATCTATGTCCTTACTCTCCTTCATGTAACAGGATCATCTATGTCCTTACTCTCCTTCATGTAACAGGATCATCTATGTCCTTACTCTCCTTCATGTAACAGGATCATCTATGTCCTTACTTTCATTCATGTAACAGGATCATCTATGTCCTTACTTTCATTCATGTAACAGGATCATCTATGTCCTTACTTTCATTCATGTAACAGGATCATCTATGTCCTTACTTTCCTTCATGTAACAGGAACACCTATGTCCTTACTCTCCTTCATGTAACAGGATCATCTATGTCCTTACTCTCCTTCATGTAACAGGAACACCTATGTCCTTACTTTCCTTTATGTAACAGGAACACCTATGTCCTTACTCTTTCCTCCACTGTAGCAGAAACACTTGTTCTTGCTCTTTCCTCCACTGTAACAGGAACACCTATGTCCTTCTCTCCTTCACTGTGACAGAAATACCTATGTCCTTACTCTCTCCTTCATTGTAACAGGAACACCTCTCATCGTCAGCAATGCAGGGAAGGGTGGTCAGAACATCCAGGTGGTTCGGACTGTGTTGTCCCAGCAGGCTGGACTGAAGCCAGGGCAAGCCACCATTCTCATCTCGCAACCCACCCTCCAGCAGAACCCAGCCACCATGATGTCCACATCCCAGGTCATCCACACCACCAAGTCCGTCCGCGGCTCACCCAAAGGCAAACCACAGCCAGTGTATGCGCGTATCATTACACCACCACCAGGGATGAAGCTGACAAACGTGCCTCAAGGCACATCTGTCGGTGCCTCTGGTGTTAGTGTTATACAGACTGTAGGGAAACTTGTGAACAGTGTGACAACAGCTACTGCACATCATCCTACGGTGACTACAGTGACAGTGGCCACCCCTCCATCAACACCATTAGCATCTGTGGACATCGGAGACGGAACAGGAAAGACAGATTCAGGAGAAAGTAAACCGTAGGGTATGTTTAGGATCGACTATTCAGGCATTGTAGTCTTCATCATCTACACAGACTACTGTTGTTTAACAACTCTCGGAACATCAATGATATTGTGTGTGTCTGGTGTGCTTGTTCAGCAGAACATCTCCAGATTTGGAACAACTGGAGAGAATGTCTGAAAGAACACTGAAATTGTTAATTTTGTTGGGAATTTCAATATTCAGTATCACTGTGTTAAAGAGAACAGAAAGTGTAATACATATTATCTAGCTGTTAGTTCAAGGAGATGCTGGTTCAATGCATGTACAGTCGTATCGGACATCGGGACAATTCCATATCTGCATTGTTAACAGGAAGAAATCATGAAAATCTAGGAGTGATCTGCATTGAAAACTAGGAATGATCTTCATACAGTTGAATGAGATGAAGCAGTGTGAGCCCGGCTTGTCCGAGGTGTGTCATAATTGTGTTCAAGATGACACTGTCTCATGCCATTTGACTCAACTAGAATCACCCCTCTAAGTAATCACAGCTACCACACGTAGACTTGTGGCTGTCATAACACTACAATTGCTTGTAGAATGGAACCAAGGGCTGCCTTCCTCTACATTTTCACATCTGCCAAACATAGACTTATGACTTTTGTAACAATATGACTGCTTTGTGGAATGGAACCCAGGGCAGCATTCCTATGTTTTCACAGCTACCATACATAGATTTACGACTGTCGTAACTCTATGATTGCGTTTTGGAACCAGGCTGAGGGTTGCATTCCACTAAGTAATAACATTACATAGACTTCTGAACAGTGCTGTCTTAATTGTTTGAACAAACAGGGTGAACAGGGTGGTTCTAGACTTGCCCAACCCATATCTGTTGTTGTTGTGAATTGTACACATTATAAGCATTATTCACTGTTAAATTTCCTTTTTACTTTAAATTAATATCTTGTTGTGGATTTTGTTGAGTGTTTTTGTTCAGTGAATGCATCCTATTACGTAGGCTTCCTAACTTGTTGGTTGTTCTTGCTTCAGTTCATTGTATGTTCAGTATCCAGATTCTCAAAATTGGTGTGCCAAGTTAAGGGCTCCAGGCAGCTTACATACAAATACAAATGAAGATTGTGAAAACCACCAACACTCTGCCAAACTTACAAGTCCTATTTCACATGAATTTTGAAAGGTTTCTTTTAGTACTCAGTATAATATGACTGGCTGACAAGGCGGTTGGGTGTCTCTGTATAAAGGGGTTAATATTTTTGTAACAAAATATTTTTTGTGAAATGCAGTTGTGTCCCGTTGATGTGTTTTCTCATACTGCATCGAGTATATCATGTTGCTTCATGTTATGTCAACTTACCACAGTGACAAACTGTGAAGGTCTAGGTTAGAACTGATCTTCAGTAACCCATGCTTGTCGCAAGAGGCGACCAATGGGATCGGGTAGTCAGGTTCGCTAACTTTGTTAATGCATGTCATGTTATCCCAGATGTGTGGAACAATGATGTTGATCACTGTATTGTCTGGTCTAGACTCAATTATTTACAGACCGCCACCATTTAGCTGGTACACTGCTGAGTGCGGCATTAAACAACTACCATAACAGTGACAAATATAACATCTGATCAACAATATGACACATGAAAGATGTCTTCATACCATCTCTATGTATTAATCACAACATTCTCGTATGTGTGATGCCTGTATTGTACTATCAATGAAAACATACAGATATGGAAGATAAACAGGATACATTAAATGATTGCACGGGAGATTTTTCTTTATCAGGGTCGTCATTTGTATTTGTACTTAAGTTATGGTGTATTAATTAGGTAGTGAGGATTTCTCTGAAAAACAATTTCGTCTTGGTTTACAAAACTCTCACATTTGCAAGAACGCAACAAACTAGGGCAGAAGTGTCTGCATGGTACTGAGGAGCTTGGAAACCGTGAAGCAGTTCTCCCTGAAAAGTCACTGGTCATATTAGGTAGTACTTCTTACGTGATAGTTGTGAAAATAGGAATGATAGGTCATAGTTCAGAGTGTTGGCCAAACTGGTACCATCATTTGTAACTTTGTGA
This sequence comes from Haliotis asinina, assembly GCF_037392515.1. Taxonomy (NCBI): domain Eukaryota; kingdom Metazoa; phylum Mollusca; class Gastropoda; order Lepetellida; family Haliotidae; genus Haliotis; species Haliotis asinina. The sequence continues at coordinate 49,403,644 of NC_090281.1, forward strand.
TGTTGAATACAAGCAAACTGATACTAAACTACTAACTTTCATTGTTTAGCAAGGATTAACAAATACCTAATGGCTGTGGATCCACAATGTGATCTTAGCACTACAATGATAATAAGCTTAAGCATGGGAGTTATCACTAAGATGGCTTTGCTGCAAGTGGGCTCAGATCAGTTTTCTAAAGCACTGCCAGAAGAACTTGAACATTTGGAACAACCATGCCTGAAACGTTTCATGGTTACAGTTAAAGCTTCTTTCTGTAAGTGGTCAACGTGATTTAGCTCCAAGAAACAATTTCACTCCCATGGAACCCTTCAAATGTTTTTGATGTTCATGTCCTGCAATGTAACTCGTGTGAATCAGGGGCTCCTTTCATGAAGAAACCTTTACCTTACCTCCCTTTATGTAACATTGCGCTAAGGTTACATTAGTGACTTATGATCACCTTAGTGCTTTGTGAAAGGAGCGCCAGGTAGTTCATTAGGACATGCAGTATATTGCGTTTTACTTATGACGCTTATTCAGGAATCTGTAGTGTGTGAAGTGATTTGTGTGTGTGTTTGTATGTGTGTATCCATGTGTGTGTCTGTACATGTACATCTGTACGTGTTCTTACATGCCTGCTGGTTCAGGTGTTGAGTGTATCTGTGTTTAACCATCATCATTTGCAGAACCATCACTGATTATATGGCACGCATCTATAGAGGCACTTGCATGACGTTACAGAAATTTGTAAAGATCATTCGTTCAAGTAAATGCAATGACTTTCTGAAAATAATTTCTCTAACAGAACATTTACTGATTGGTCCCTAATTTTTAAAGCATTTGATAATGGAAAAGATCCCTATAGGCTATACAGTAAAACTATTAATGTCTGGAAAACAAAATCATAATCTCCACCATCCTCTTCATCATCATCAACCAGTCATTTAACATGTTTATGAGTCATGTTTTTCACACTTTCTGTTTCAGTGAAACAGTTGTCTATGGCTCTTGTTGTCAGTGTCATATAGACTTCTATGAAGGATCACTTAGTTTCAGAGATCACTTTGTTCAACTTGTTCATTTAGTTGAATTTTGTATGCTGTTACGTATTATTTATGTTGAAGCCACCTTGGCTTTCTGTGCTATAGTCTCTTTGTGTCTAATCCAGGGACTCGGGTGTTGTTGAGAGAACTATCACAGATGAATGCGTGAGTGAGTGAATGAGTTTCCACTCCAGTATAGTGAATGATATTAGCTCAGTTGTATATGCAGTAACTGAAGAAATTGTGTATTGTGATATATTGTAAATATGTACATTTTCCAAAACTCACTTTGAGTCTCTGCTGATGAGAAGTACTGACAATTGAAATATAATTTATTAGATATGTTGGTTTGTGTATTGTCTTTTGTTCTGTTTTTGTCACAGCATGTGGAGCATGAAATTGGATTGATGACACCAGATAAAAATTGTGTCACTGGATTGGGGACAAGGCCAAATAGTGTCATTGGATTGATGACACCAGACCAAATGGTGTCACTGGATTGATGACACCAGACCAAATGGTGTCACTGGATTGATGACACCAGGCCAAATGGTGTCACTGGATTGATGACACCAGGCCAAATGGTGTTGATGGACTGGTTTGCCACCAGATGAAATGATGACAATGGACTGTCATCCACAAAATGGAGATCTGACAACCTTATCCCATGACCTTTATCAATAACAACAAATATCATGCAATTTTTGCAAAGGATTTATATATAAATGGTAAACAAACAAGCACGTTGAGCAAGATATCACCTCTGGACTTGATTCTATGTACAGTATTGCTTCATGTTTTGTACATCATGTCAAGGATGGAACATTTAACCACATATAATATGAGGTTTTCTTTGATCTACAAATGTAAAAAAAATGTTTCTCAAAATACTTTCTAGACACTATTATCAACATGATCAATATGGAAAATTAGTTGGTTTTTCAATACACAGGTGATAAGAAAACATGATCAAAGGTGATTAACACATTATGCACAATAGAAATGTTTAGAGACTAAGCACTTGGGCAATGTGATATTAACGATTGTTTCCATCTACACGCAGGTATGAAGTGAAGCACCTTCAGGTAGAAGTGTGGTCAAACATGGAGATTTTAAAAATAAGTAACTGAAGAAAGCCCTAAGATACATATTATTTTGCCTCAAACATTCTCTTCCCACAGAGGGTACTTGTCATACCTTCCTATAAACCTCTTGTACGGCCATATTTCTTGGTTTTCATAAAATCCCCCAGCGGCAAAAAATTACAAGACAAATTATCTCCCTTCTTTCTTTCCAATCAGAATGTGTTACTAATACAAGCAAATGTGAGGCAATAGAGTTCTCCCAAGGGACTGCTGTTGATGCGACATAGAAGACATTTAATGGTTAACTTGTCCATTCTTAATCATGACAATGGAGATGCCATTGATCCGCCATTACATGACTGAGTTCTGTCTAAAACAGCATCGCTGTGGTGAAGAGGTTCTTGTTTTCTTGAAGCATACGGAAATTATCGAGGCCTTACGAATGATCACTTTTGAAACGTCACTGATTGTACAACTAAATCTTATTGCAACTAATCATTAATCCTGAACACTTGCACACTGAAAGGGCCGTATTAGAACAGAGGTTGTTAGAAGTACCTTCTGTGGGAGGAGAATGTGCCTCCAGTTGAAACAAACATTTTAGATCTCACTAGCTTTGGGTTATAAGAAACAATTCAAATATTCAAAATTTAAATGGATGGCTTTGAAATTCATTTAATTATTTACTCATGAAAGGGAAGAATCTATTATGTTAAGATTGTGCGTCCACTACTATTAATGCGTGAATTTAGCCGTAGAGACGAATGAAGGAAATGGATGGTCAAACTATTGTACTTGATTGATGCAGTGTGCAACCAAGTTTAGCTGTACACCGCACTCTCCAATATTCCCGCTATGTGGTGGCGGTCTGTAAATGATCATGTCTGGAACAGACAATACAGCAATCAACAGCATGAGCATCAATCTGCGCAACTGGGATATGATGAAGTGTCAATCAGGTCAGTGAGTGTGGCCATCTGATACCGTTAGACACCACTTACGACAAGCATCGGTTGCTGAAGACCGATTCTAACCCATATCTTCATGGGTTCCACAATCAACAGACTGAAGACATGAAACTGATCACACTCAATTTCAGTTGAAAATGAAGATTAAAAGCTTCCGATGATTTGGTGGGTTATCCCCAGTATTATTTCTTGTGAAAAGAAAATCAATTCACAATGACAAGTATATTGCCATGATACCAGTGACCGTCAACCATGATGCAATGAGGCTGTTGCCGTGGTTACAGTAGTTGGAGTTACATGCACATCGAGTTGTTTTAATGCCGTTGTACATTACATCATTAGCACAGCCTTCCGTCATCTGGGCCCCACACACTCGGTAAACCTCCACATTCCGAACAGATCCGGCTGAAGATGAAGAGAGAATATGTAAGAGTATGAGCTGGGTATAACTTCACACACTAACTCCAATTTTGTCATGCTGCATAAAATTGTGGAATTTGAGTCTACAAGGAGTCCTTTTTTTAAAAATAAGTTTTACCATCAGCTTCCCAGCGGCTGGAACAAACCCAAACTGCATAATCTGCAAGTCCACATTCAAGACAATAATTTCTTCTGAACACTCCATGGTTCTACCAGTGTATGAGATATCTGGGCTGCTAAAATAAAAATGTTACCAGCCAAAAAAGTGGATTAAGCTGATCAGACAATCCCAAGAAAATAACTCAATTTTTAGTTACAATGAATTAATTAATGAGCCTGAGGTGTGTATGTACTCTGTGCATCAGTAAGTGTTGCTGTTTTAGTGGTAATATCATCCTCGATATCTCCAGGGTATACATTCCGATAAGTCTCCACTATACCCTGGACGCATCTACGGCTCTGCCAGATAAATTTATTACCTCCCTTTGCTGGCTCCGCCTTCTCACACTAGCGGTCGCAACTGCGAAGGTTTGCCCACAGTGCGTCCCAGATTTTAGGGAAATCATACAAACAAATTGACAGGTCCGAAACTTTAAAACAACATATGCAAGAACGCCTTCTACCTCTTCCAGAGAACCTCTGCATGGTTTCTGGTGCCAAGTATAATCGGTTAGATAATTAAAAAAACGAAAGTGAGTTGTGATTGGTTCGTTCAACTTCCCAGCGTAGACACCTGACTGGATGAAAAGACAGTCAAGGGAGGTAATAAATTTATCTGGCAGAGCCGATGCGTCCAGGGTATAGTGGAGACTTATCGGAACGTATACCCTGGAGATATCAAGGATGTGGTAATATATACTGTGGGAAAAAATAAGGGATCACACAGAAGCACAATTATTCCTTTATTTTTTTCTAGGTTTTTCACAAGTTTTGCATCTCACAGCTTGTGAAGAAACCTGGCAAACAATAATGGAACACTTGTGCTTTTTTGGGATTCCTTATTTTTTTCCCCTCAGTATATGTCAGCAGTGTGCTTTGAGCTTGCAATACCATAGTTCAATATTCAAACAGAAATTGTCAGCTCGGTTTGAAAAATATATTTTAGGATATGGTGAATTTACTCAGATGTATGGAACATGTTATCTAAAATGGTTTACTAAACTGTTATGATGGCAAACTGAAAATTTAGACCATCCATCAGAAATCTAGCCCATCTCAGGTGGTTGGACAGGCCTTATTTCAAACACTCAGGTTCCACTTACACCAGCGTTCTCCCCTAATCTTGAGACATGAACCACTGCAGAAAGAGGTGGGCACCAAGGGCTGGAAGTCATCCCCACACCCTTTGTCAGGGTACAGGCAGGTATAGCAGATGAAGGTCGACTTCACTGAAACAAGGAAGGGTGAAGTGAAGTTCAGTTGTGTGTGCATCTAAACATTAGCCAACAGGTAGGAGCTCAGCCCTTAACCCCTCCACCCATATCAAAACCAAAATTACAAACTGACATGCATACCTCACCCTAAATATACACTCAATAAACTAGAACAGGTATAAAAAACAATCAATGAACTTATTTCAGTGTTGGAGTATTACACAGGGGAAGGTGGAATCATTTATGTAAAACGAGAACTCTTTCCTATTACAATGGGTAAGGACTCCCCTTGAGGAAATTTACTATGTGAAAAGAGGAGGGTAGGGAGCGGAACTCTTTCCATACAAAGTTGAGAGACTATATTGTTAGTAAGCATGGTTTGTTGATACCATATTGTATTGATATTGATTTAAATTTTATAGTAGCCACTGAAATGTCATGTCATGTCATGAATTATTCATGACATTCTACATGGCGACTCATTCCGAAATAGCACAGAGTCTAGTTTAGCTAGCTAACTACACAGTGTCGAGCTAAGAGGAGTAGCTCAGTGCTGTTTGTTCACGCCGCACTCAGCAATATTCTAGCTATATATTCCAGCAACTCCGAAACTTTGAGTTAAACTTTCTGGGACTGTCAGATTGTCCCATACCTGGATGTGGTTAACTCTTCAATTTGACTCAACGCCATAAGTTACAAGATGTTAACAAAATATATTTATTTTAACACCAACTCACCTGATGAAATTAGACAAAGGCTAATAACGAAGAGGCCGATATGATATTCCGTCTTCGCCATGATATAACATTACATGAAGCTACTTACTACCTGTCACCTGACGAGCAATATTTCTTCCATTGCTTTGTGACAGCTAGTTTCACACCTGCCCGGTAGGTGTCGCTCGCATCACTTCCGCCCTCGTTTATATGGTCTCTACGGCAAGACTATGCTATAACGATGCTATCAACATTCATGATGTTCAAAATCGCGGGATACAGCAATAATGCCCAGATACAATTTCGATATGCAGGGTCGAACATGTCAGTCAGGCTGGAATATTGGTAATTCTTTTGTACAAAGATATAGTTTTGGTCATTTTGGTTCATACATAATTTTACACATGATAGCTATAGAAGGCATGGATGTTTTATGGGTACCAGTTTTAATCGAATTAAAATCAAATGAACGTTTCAGAAGTAAATTATTTTTTTCCATTGAACTCTATCCTTAGGACAGATTTAATACAAACTGACTCTAGGAGCAGAAGTAACAACAGCTGCGTGTTTTGTTGTAACGCAGAACTTAAAGTCTTCCATGCGTTTCACTGTTTAATAAATCTGCTATTCCATCGTTTCCTAAGTAAAACGCTTGAAAATTCTAAATAACGCGCAATACATCAGAGCATCAAAATATGTTGACTTTGAATTTTATATCAACGATTAAAATCACGCACGCACACACCATCAACATACACATATACAATGTATATGTATGTATGGCGTGATGAATTTTTGAAACAATTATTTATTTATGTTTCAGTGGATACATTCTACATAATTTTAATTGGTTTTAACTAACATGACGCTTGAAGATTCCCGCAAACAAAGAACCAGACCCTCGAATTCCGTAGGTAGGTGTGTGGAACAATTTGGCACATCCAAATCGGACTTAAATCAGTTACCATGAGTTAACATTATCCAGCAAAGGTTAACTTGTTTTAATGTTAGTCAACATTGGTGCGCCCGGGACAATCGGGCCTGTGAAAGGGGAATATTATTTTGTGTATGACGTCATAATGCATCATAGCGACGTCGTCATTATTGAGACAAGGCAAGTCAGAGCGGCGCGTATTTTGAAGAAGTTCTCATCGTTTAAAACTGCCACGTACACCGTTGCAGTAAAGGTAAGTTGTAATGCTCGTACATAGACAATGTATCTATAATTATAAACACAAATGTTTTGAACCGTGTTTTATACATTATACGTGAAACGCCTGCTGTGACCCAGCTCATGGAAAACGTGGAGATAGTTGAAATGTTCCCGGAGAGCACGAGCCACATGTAACCACGTTAGAGCCAAACTCTCACCAGAGAGCAGAAAATCGCTTTCTTAGACTATATCATTAGACTTTAAATTGACTCAACACCGAACTATTCAGTGACCATTACGTTGTCTGCTGTGATACTGATGTTCAAAATCGCGGGATACAGCAATAATGCCTAGATACAATTTCGTTAAGCTGGGTCGATCCTGTCAGTCATGCTGGAATATTGGTAATTCTTTTGTATAAAGATATAGTTTTTGTCATTGTGGGTCATACGTAATGTTATACATGATAGATACGCAGTTTTAAATACGCACAAAGCCATCATAAACTGGTGTTCGCAATCACGAAAATATATAACCAGGCGACACAGAAATACAATTTTAATTCTTTTCTTTACTTTTTTTTGTTTGTTATATATAATGTCTTGTGTCGTAGTCCTGAATTTTTATCAATAGAATTAGAAATAAAACCATTGGAAAATATTTTGCCGTTTATCGCAGTCATTGTAATAGCTGAATGCGACTTTGGACAACTCTTTCTAGGTGAATATGTCTCTGGCATTAATAGACCTTGAGATGGAGAGCCACGTGAGCGATACTGAAAGCACCAGAAAGAAACCTAAAGTGTCACCTTTAGGGTTCAAAACCACAACTGATATCATTGAACACGTCAGCCTCAGGGGTCATTGCCACATGGATCTCAAAACAGTCAAGGCTGAGAATAAGGATCAAAACAAGGACCAAGTAAATGGTAAGTGGCATCAGCTATTTCCAGAGTATCCCAGATGAAGCCTTTGTAATCTCAAGAATTATAGGAAACAGCCACAATCAGCCACAATCAGCCTGAACTTAGTTTTACGCCACACTCAGCAATTTTTCATCTATATGGCGGCGGTCTGTAAATAATCGACCAGACAATCTAGTGATCAACAGCATGAGCATTGAGAACCGATGATGTGTCAATCAAGTCAGCGAGCCTGACCACCCGATCCCGTTAGTCGCCTCTTATGACAAGCATAGTCGCCTTTTGTGGCATGCATGGGTTGCTGAAGATCTATTCTACCCCGGATCTTCACGGGTCACGGATGCAAGTCATCGTACCCCAAGCGACGGTGCTCATGGTATCAATGGCTATGGTGCCAAGTCCAAACTTGTCTGTTTACTGACAGCCGTCACTGAGTTGGATTATTGCTAAATGGCGTTATACAACAAGCCATGAAACAGACAGTAATATCAGATCTAGTTCAAAGAAAATATTTTTCATTGTTTTGTGTCATAAAAGCACACGAACAATATTAATAAAACCTTATCTCCTAATAGGGATTAACAACGCCAAAGAGAAGAGAAAATGCAAGAAGGTAAAAGATGCACAGAAGACAAAGAATGCAAAATATGCAAAGAAGGCGAAAGATGCCCAGAAGGAAAAGGATGCAAAGAAGGCAAACGATGCACAGAAGGAAAAGGATGCAAAGAAGGGGAAAAAGCGAGACACGGAAAAGGTGGTGAAGGACGCCAAGTGGGGAACCCTCTGCCGTGTCCTACAAGTAAGGCCACGTCAAACTAGGCTTCTGTTTGTGGCAATCACCGCTTCCCTTTTGAGTACACACAATTTAGTCGGATGATGATTGTACGAAGAGACGTTAATGCTCTACAAACCGTTCCCTGTTAAATCAACAAACTCTCACCGACTCCATATGTCGGTATGTAGATAACACATAGCTAAACAATACGCATATAAGATGAATGCCACAATCAGTTCCATTAGGCTATATCGCCGTTCCAAAGGCACGGAATGTCAAGTCACAAGAATAAAAATTCTAAATTTCTCAGTTCAGTATTATGTATGGCCGCCCCGTGCACTCACCACTGCCAAATTCCGTCTCCTCATCGACTGCCTGATGCTTGTGAACACTTGGTTGGGGATTCTGCGTCATTGCTCTTGCAAGGCAACGCCAAGTTCCTGCAAATTCTGAGGTTGGTTCCCAAGACCACGAAGCAGTGAATCCCACATGTGCTCTATTGGATTAAGGTCAGGGGACCTCAATGGCCAGTCCATCACGTTGATTTCAGCGTTTTGAAGGAAATTTCGTGTCAACATCGCGGTATGCGGCCGAGCATTATCATGCTGGAACTGTAGACCTGGGCCATGAGCCGCCATGAAAGGAACGAGTTCAGGGGTGAGCAGTTGGTCGCGGTAAGCAGCAGGTGCGAGGTTTCCACGGATGACCTGAAGTCGGGAACGGTTGTTCCCACAGAAAGCACCCCACACCATGCAACTTACACCCCCGAACCTGTCGACTTCCTATACACAACATTTTGCATACCGTTCACGACGTCGTCCGCGATTCCTGTCTCTCTGGGTCCATCGGAGGTGACGTTGGGCCCACAGCAGACGTTGACGTTGATGAAACGGCGTCAATATTGGCCCACAATATAGACGTCGAGAATGGAGATTGGCAACCTACAACCGATTTCGAATGGTCTGTGAGGACAGTCGACCTCTAAACATCTCGACCCTGGTTCGTGTAGCCAGCAGAAATCTGTCACGTAGGTGACGTAGCACGATTTGACGGTCGCCTGCACGTGACGTCACACGTGGACGACCCGACCTTGGGCGATCAGAGGTGGAGTCAGTTTGTTGTAGACGACCTCGCAAGTCATACACAGTACGACGGCTGCATCCCATTGTTCTTGCGACGTCAATAACTGATTTCCCGCTTGCAACATGCCAACGGCACGTTCACGTTGTACATTTGACAATCGTGGCATTTAAAGTACCGTTAGAACTGTGGTTGAAAAAAATTGGCACAATTCTTGAGGCCAATGCAAACACGTACACATGAAGAAAACTTCGATGCAAAGATCACATGATCGATTGCACGTGCAAACCCTGATTTGGCACTAACGTCATTTGCACGACGAATGGATGGGTTTGAGTGGGTTTTGCTAACGTTTTTCTAGAGTCGGAAGATAGGGATCCCATTTCGGATACACAGATGTCTAGATAATAGAGAAAAATTATTCATTATTTTTTAAAATTACATTTTGTGAAGTTTCTATTTTGACTCAGTATATTACCTATGAAGTGTAATATACATCACAAATATTTTCACTTTCACAAACCCGTCGAACTTTTAAGCTCTGATGACATTGGCGTCACCTTCCGCAGGCAGTTAGCAAGCCATTTTTTTTTTGTGTAAGCGCGATTTTATTCAGATAGTATTGAGGGCTTTTCCAACCCTTTTAGCAGCAATCATGTGAAACCTGGGCTTTTTTCATATTGTTAGCAGATCCGGAAGCTAGAGGCTCAGGTGATTGCTGGAATACACCGTATTCCATTGCACGAGATGCTTTTTCGCAAACAAAGAACCAGACCCTCGAATTCCGTAGGTAGGTGTGTGGAACAATTTGGCACATCCAAATCGGACTTAAATCAGTTACCATGAGTTAACATTATCCAGCAAAGGTTAACTTGTTTTAATGTTAGTCAACATTGGTGCGCCCGGGACAATCGGGCCTGTGAAAGGGGAATATTATTTTGTGTATGACGTCATAATGCATCATAGCGACGTCGTCATTATTGAGACAAGGCAAGTCAGAGCGGCGCGTATTTTGAAGAAGTTCTCATCGTTTAAAACTGCCACGTACACCGTTGCAGTAAAGGTAAGTTGTAATGCTCGTACATAGACAATGTATCTATAATTATAAACACAAATGTTTTGAACCGTGTTTTATACATTATACTTGAAACGAATGCTGTGACCCAGCTCATCAAAAACGTGGAGATAGTTGAAATGTTCCCGGAGAGCACGAGCCACATGGAACCATGTTAGAGCCAAACTCTCACCAGAGAGCAGAAAATCGCTTTCTTAGACTATATCATTAGACTTTAAATTGACTCAACACCGAACTATTCAGTGACCATTACGTTGTCTGCTGTGATACTGATGTTCAAAATCGCGGGATACAGCAATATTGCCCAGATACAATTTCGTTAAGCTGGGTCGATCCTGTCAGTCATGCTGGAATATTGGTAATTCTTTTGTATAAAAATATAGTTTTTGTCATTGTGGGTCATACGTAATGTTATACATGATAGATACGCAGTTTTAAATACGCACAAAGTCATCATAAACTGGTGTTCGCAATCACGAAAATATATAACCAGGCGACACAGAAATACAATTTTAATTCTTTTCTTTACTTTTTTTTTTTTTTTTTTTTTTTTTTTTTAGTTATATATAATGTCTTGTGTCGTAGTCCTGAATTTTTATCAATAGAATTAGAAATAAAACCATTGGAAAATATTTTGCCGTTTATCGCAGTCATTGTAATAGCTGAATGCGACTTTGGACAACTCTTTCTAGGTGAATATGTCTCTGGCATTAATAGACCTTGAGATGGAGAGCCACGTGAGCGATACTGAAAGCACCAGAAAGAAACCTAAAGTGTCACCTTTAGGGTTCAAAACCACAACTGATATCATTGAACACGTCAGCCTCGGGGGTCATTGCCACATGGATCTCAAAACAGTCAAGGCTGAGAATAAGGATCAAAACAAGGACCAAGTAAATGGTAAGTGGCATCAGCTATTTCCAAACAGAGTATCCCAGATGAAGCCTTTGTCATCTCAAGAATTATAGGAAACAGCCACAATCACATGGAACGGACTAAAATCGTCCTCCAGCGAACCATATCAGCCATAAGAGACAAATGAAGGTAACGGGTTGTGAAACTATCGTGCTTGATTGATGCAGTGAGTGAACTTAGTTTTACGCTACACTCAGCAATTTTTCATCTATATGGCGGCGGTCTGTAAATAATCGACCACACAATCTAGTGATCAACAGCATGAGCATTGAGAACCGATGATGTGTCAATCAAGTCAGCGAGCCTGACCACCCGATCCCGTTAGTCGCCTCTTATGACAAGCATAGTCGCCTTTTGTGGCATGCATGGGTTGCTGAAGATCTATTCTACCCCGGATCTTCACGGGTCACGGATGCAAGTCATCGTACCCCAAGCGACGGTGCTCATGGTATCAATGGCTATGGTGCCAAGTCCAAACTTGTCTGTTTACTGACAGCCGTCACTGAGTTGGATTATTGCTAAATGGCGTTATACAACAAGCCATGAAACAGACAGTAATATCAGATCTAGTTCAAAGAAAATATTTTTCATTGTTTTGTGTCATAAAAGCACACGAACAATATTAATAAAACCTTATCTCCTAATAGGGATTAACAACGCCAAAGAGAAGAGAAAATGCAAGAAGGTAAAAGATGCACAGAAGACAAAGAATGCAAAATATGCAAAGAAGGCGAAAGATGCCCAGAAGGAAAAGGATGCAAAGAAGGCAAACGATGCACAGAAGGAAAAGGATGCAAAGAAGGGGAAAAAGCGAGACACGGAAAAGGTGGTGAAGGACGCCAAGTGGGGAACCCTCTGCCGTGTCCTACAAGTAAGGCCACGTCAAACTAGGCTTCTGTTTGTGGCAATCACCGCTTCCCTTTTGAGTACACACAATTTAGTCGGATGATGATTGTACGAAGAGACGTTAATGCTCTACAAACCGTTCCCTGTTAAATCAACAAACTCTCACCGACTCCATATGTCGGTATGTAGATAACACATAGCTAAACAATACGCATATAAGATGAATGCCACAATCAGTTCCATTAGGCTATATCGCCGTTCCAAAGGCACGGAATGTCAAGTCACAAGAATAAAAATTCTAAATTTCTCAGTTCAGTATTATGTATGGCCGCCCCGTGCACTCACCACTGCCAAATTCCGTCTCCTCATCGACTGCCTGATGCTTGTGAACACTTGGTTGGGGATTCTGCGTCATTGCTCTTGCAAGGCAACGCCAAGTTCCTGCAAATTCTGAGGTTGGTTCCCAAGACCACGAAGCAGTGAATCCCACATGTGCTCTATTGGATTAAGGTCAGGGGACCTCAATGGCCAGTCCATCACGTTGATTTCAGCGTTTTGAAGGAAATTTCGTGTCAACATCGCGGTATGCGGCCGAGCATTATCATGCTGGAACTGTAGACCTGGGCCATGAGCCGCCATGAAAGGAACGAGTTCAGGGGTGAGCAGTTGGTCGCGGTAAGCAGCAGGTGCGAGGTTTCCACGGATGACCTGAAGTCGGGAACGGTTGTTCCCACAGAAAGCACCCCACACCATGCAACTTACACCCCCGAACCTGTCGACTTCCTATACACAACATTTTGCATACCGTTCACGACGTCGTCCGCGATTCCTGTCTCTCTGGGTCCATCGGAGGTGACGTTGGGCCCACAGCAGACGTTGACGTTGATGAAACGGCGTCAATATTGGCCCACAATATAGACGTCGAGAATGGAGATTGGCAACCTACAACCGATTTCGAATGGTCTGTGAGGACAGTCGACCTCTAAACATCTCGACCCTGGTTCGTGTAGCCAGCAGAAATCTGTCACGTAGGTGACGTAGCACGATTTGACGGTCGCCTGCACGTGACGTCACACGTGGACGACCCGACCTTGGGCGATCAGAGGTGGAGTCAGTTTGTTGTAGACGACCTCGCAAGTCATACACAGTACGACGGCTGCATCCCATTGTTCTTGCGACGTCAATAACTGATTTCCCGCTTGCAACATGCCAACGGCACGTTCACGTTGTACATTTGACAATCGTGGCATTTAAAGTACCGTTAGAACTGTGGTTGAAAAAAATTGGCACAATTCTTGAGGCCAATGCAAACACGTACACATGAAGAAAACTTCGATGCAAAGATCACATGATCGATTGCACGTGCAAACCCTGATTTGGCACTAACGTCATTTGCACGACGAATGGATGGGTTTGAGTGGGTTTTGCTAACGTTTTTCTAGAGTCGGAAGATAGGGATCCCATTTCGGATACACAGATGTCTAGATAATAGAGAAAAATTATTCATTATTTTTTAAAATTACATTTTGTGAAGTTTCTATTTTGACTCAGTATATTACCTATGAAGTGTAATATACATCACAAATATTTTCACTTTCACAAACCCGTCGAACTTTTAAGCTCTGATGACATTGGCGTCACCTTCCGCAGGCAGTTAGCAAGCCATTTTTTTTTTGTGTAAGCGCGATTTTATTCAGATAGTATTGAGGGCTTTTCCAACCCTTTTAGCAGCAATCATGTGAAACCTGGGCTTTTTTCATATTGTTAGCAGATCCGGAAGCTAGAGGCTCAGGTGATTGCTGGAATACACCGTATTCCATTGCACGAGATGCTTTTCGTCATTTGCCATTACTACATCCCTGTATCGGCAACTCCAAATTCTCACATAAGTGATAAACGTGTATGGTAGCCGTTGTATGTTTCCAGGAATCACCTCCTAACAGGTGTGATTTTTGTGCAGGCGTTAACGCTATGGGGACCTGCCACGTTCACGTCTCCACTCAACTGTGATGACTTCGGGTGCGACGACATCAGTTTTGATGGTAAGCGTTCAGGATATCAGAGTATTAGCTCTGTAGAAGTATTCTAGAAATGTGTTCAGAAAACAATTTTTATGAGTAGTCTAACTGACAAACATACGAAGTCCCTACGAGATACACCTTGAGTTTTGAGTGAATAGGAGTCAGGTTACAACGTAAATACAATTTCATGAACTGTTTTAGCTCTGTTCACTTACGCCCCTCGTTATACCACCTTGACGTGTTCATATCACACGTGAGTTTCTATCACCTCTTTAGTAAACTCTTCTGTTCAGGTCACCTGTTCCACTACTCTCCTTAATATACTGCATCTTCTGTTTAGGTCACCTGTTTGAATACGCCTCTCGCCCCCCTGTCATCCCAAAGGTTGACGTTCCCCGTCTCCGCCTGCGGCCGACGCTCAAGAAGAGACTTTACAACATCGCCCACAACATTTTCCGATGTGGATCAATGAAACAAAACAACCAATATACATTGGATTAGAACCGGGTCATTTGTTCTTGTTGTTGTCCCTAGTACCACGTTACAATATGATGATGACCTGGCTGAGTGTATGTCACAGTACCCCAGCAGCGTGGATGGGTGGTCATACTATCAATCACTAATTTCCTGTCCCAGGCAGCCGCGATACTGCTGGAACATATCTGACTGCGGCGTCAAACAACACTCACTCGTATTGTTACTGTATAGTTTTGAAGTTAGATTTGTAAATTGTATTTAGACCTATGGATTATGTACGCTAAGGCATCAGTACATTGTTAAAGATGAAAAAAAATGTCACTTTAATATATTGTAAAGTCATTTTTAAGAATTTATGTTTAACAATATTCTTTATAATGCGACATGAGTAAATGCTTCCTCCGAACTTTTTTCTGATTATTGTGTTTATGATAGACCAGTCCATCCAGGAATGTTATGATGGGGTCTCTTATGTTGATAGATATTGATAATAAGTTTCATCATTGGTGCTAGTGAGGGACAAGCGGATTATTTATTATCTCCTTGGTTATAAATCTGCCTTTATGAAGGCTGAAAATCTACATGAATTTTGTCTTGCGTTCTGTTTTCCATCGTAAGTGTTTCAAATCAACCTACCAGTGAGTTGATCAGTTCCAATACTGTTGTAGTTAATATAATGTATAATGTGTGTGTGTGTGTGTGTGTGTGAGAGAGAGAGAGAGAGAGTGATTAATATTAATTGAAGGACCTAACACACCTATACGCACACGCACGCACGCACACACACATATATATGTGTGTGTGTGTGTGTGTGTGTGTGTGTGTGTGTGTGTGTGTGTGTATTAAAAACATATAGACGACAAAACCGAAGAAAATTTATTAATGTATTAACGATCCTTACTATTATGAGGACTATAACGATCCTTACTATTATGAGGGCTATAACGATCCTTACTATTATGAGGGCTATAAGTCTCCCTACACAGTCTGACCATTAAGGGTTCCGTACTATTCGTGGCATTGTTCAATGTAGTCTACATCTACTCAATGTTCCAACGGACCTGTAAAGATCCGAGTTTGAATTGGTCTTCAACAACCCATGGTTGTCTTCAGGGGCGATTTACAGGATCAGGTGGTCAGGCCCGCTAGCCTGGTTGACACATGTCATCGTATCCTATTGCACAGATCGATGCTCCTACTGTTGATCACTGGTTTGTCTAGTCCACACTCGATTACTTACTTATCCCCATCTATTTACACAAAATACAGTGCGTGTATTTTTCAGCAGAGCTATCGTTCTTGTCAAATTAGCAATCACTAGTTTGTCGCCATATAGCTTTCTCTGAGTGAGGCGTTAAACAGCAAGCAAGACCATCAACATGCTGATCAGAACTAATGAATCGAAAAACGATACTGCAATACGCTAGGCTATCTTAAGTGATAAAAAAAACCACTCCCATTCAGGGAATTGTGAAATGTGATAACAATGCCAAAATGAAATGTGGTACTACAAGGAAATACATAACAATATTTGGAAAGGAACCAACCAAATGTAACGGATATAAAGACAACCATTCTTATTTCGTTTTCTAGCTTCAGAAACGTTCACCAGAAAAATGAAACATACCATTCAAGGGCAGATAACTCTAATATTCCCTAACAGCTGATAGGGATATTGATCGAGTCATTGACAACTCGACTGTTCACGTCCCGGACAGGTAAGAAGACGACATATTCACGAGCAGTATTTTAGTTACAGAACAAGGAGGTAATTAGTCGTATTTTGTTAAAACTCAAATTAAGCAATAACAACACGACAACGAAAACCTTCCGAGTTGCATAACCACCTGTACGTACCATACAAGGATCGCAATTGTCGTCTGCTACTGACGTCTCCAAAGTTTGAATCAATGGAAAATATGGTTGAATGCAACCCTCATCTTTAGTTGCATGCCACTGTATTCAGAAAGATCCCTAGAAAGAGGTGACACTTAATTAGACGATGACCCTATATATTATATTGTATTTAATTTTGGGTCTTTTAGTTGTTTTTGCGAGTTCTCTAGTGATTGCTGTGTAATGGTTTGTGGGCCCTGGTTTGTTAATAATTTTAGGATATATTAATTTATAAGTGTTATTTGGGATTGGGGATCCAGATCCCAATAATTCAGTCGCAAAACATTGGCAATCATCTCCAACGTTAGTCAATATTCACTGTGGAATATTTCAGTAATATCTTGAATCAAATTAAACAAGACTGTTATGCATTCCAGTGTCACTACCTGTTTGTCTTTTGTCAGCATTCACTGTTTGGAAGATGGCACTGTGTAAGACAGCTGGCATGCATGTCCTAAGATGTATGAGATGTCGGCTGCCATTGTTGACGTCAGTCAGGCGAGGAGTTACTAGTCTGGAATATGAGAAGGATCAACACAATGGTGTGACTGTCAACCTTGCCCAGCTTCCATCCAACACAACAGAGAAACAATTCCACACACAACTAAAAGGTACTGAACAGTTCCCCATACAAACTTGAAAGTACCATAGGACTTAAAGATACACCACGGTTGGGTGGTTGTTTGTTTGTTTAACACCATGCCAAGTAGTATCACTGCTATATGGTGACTGTCTGTTAATAATCTAGTCTTGGCCAGACAATCCAGTGATCAACATCATTAGCATCAATTTATACAACTGGGATATGATGACAAGTGTCAACCATATCCGCAAGCCTGAAGGGCACAAAATGTTGTTAGTTTCATATGCATAAATTTTGCTGTCAGGAAAATTCCATGTTATATTAAAGTGGCCACAAAATATAGCTGTTGATGACATGGGCAAGGATGACACGATGCCAAGGCATCAGTTTGTGCATTGTAACATGGACACAGTTGCTTGCCTGTAGTATTGTCAAAATTAAAATCATATTCTTGTTAAAGCGCCTGCTGTCCTGTAACATTACCAACATATTGTTGGAGCATCTTTAGTCCTGGGGTGTTATTGCTATATTATTACATGAAGTGCCTACATACCTGGGTTGTTACTGCTATGTTATTACACAGAGTGCCTACAGACATGGGGTGTTATTGCTATGTTATTACACACAGTGCCTACGGACAGGATGTTGCTGCTGTATTATTTCAAACAGTGGCCTACAGAGCTGGGATGCTCCTGCTATATTATTACACAGAGAACGAATTGTATTTTTTTTCTAAGATGATGTATTTAATAATTTCTAAGCCTAATTTCTATTAATCTATGGCAGAAAACAAACGACGGTGTCTGTGACCTGAATTAAGAATCCTCGCACAGGGCTAACTGATGCGCTGTTCTTTTGACGTGTCAGCCCCCTACATTAAGACAAACGTTACTAGAAAAACAAATGATGAACAGTTTGGTGAAAGTTTATGTTCAGGTTAAATATCTTCTCTAGATCATTTTAATTTCATCTGTGATTCTCTTAAACCATACAAGGCAAAATGACCGTCTCATTTCTGCTACCAACGAAAGTTTAGATCAGTACATTTAGCTGAAGCTGACTAGTCATGCAACATTCCACGATTGCATTGTGGGAATGTAAACATTGCAAACATGAACGTGTCTCTGTAAAGTTTTGAGTTGAACTATGAGGCATTTTATCCTTCTGAAAACATAAACATAATGTTTCCACCGGTGATGTTAGCTGTGTGATGCAGCTGCAAACCGAAAAACGGGAATCAGTTTACTGTGGGAGTCTGTACGAGGGGATGGCAACTGACATCCATTGTGACGTTGGTTACATTGTGACGTAATGCAAAAAAGTTCGATTACGAGGGGGCAGACTGGAATGGCGCAGCGACGTCAACACATTGTGATGTAATGCAAAAAGTGTACATTATGGTGCGATAAAGTATTGTCGGTGCCTTTGATCTTTCACCGAAGCATCTTAGAAATTACTACAGAGTGCCTACAGACTTGGGGTGTTATTGCTATATTATTACACAGAGTGCCTGCAAATCTGGGATGCTCCTGCTATATTATTAGACAGCGTGCCTACAGACCTGGGATGTTACTGCTGTATTACTACACAGAGTGCCTACAGAGCTGGTATGTTACTGCTATGTGACTACACAGAGCGCCTACACAGAGTGCCGTGGGGTGTTATTGCTATATTGTTACACAGAGTGCCTACAGACATGAGGTGTTACTGCTATATTATTACACAGAGTGCCTACAGAGATAGGATGCTCCTGCTGCATCATTACACAGAGTGCCTACAGACTTGGGATGTTACTGCTATGTTACTACACAGAGTGCCCACAGACGTGGGGTGTTACTGCTATATTATTACACAGAGTGCCTGCAGACCTGGGGTGTTATTGCTATATTGTTACACAGAGTGCCTACAGACATGAGGTGTTACTGCTAAATTATTTCACACAGTGCCTACAGAGCTGGGATGCTCCTGCTACATAATTACACAGAGTGCCTACAGACATGAGGTGTTGGTGCTATATTATTACACAGAGTGCCTACAGAGTTGGAATGCTCCTGCTACATTATTACTCAGTGCGCCTGCAGGCCTGTGGTGCTATTGCTATATTATTACACACAGTGTCTACAGACTTTGGGTGCTACTGCTATGTTATTACACGGAAGGGCCTACAGAGCTGGGATGCTCCTGCTGTATTATTACACAAAGAGCCTGCGGACCTTGCTTGTTACTGCTATATTATTACTCACAGTGCCTACAGACCTGGCGTGCTACTGCTGTATTATTACACAGAGTGCCTGCAGGCCTGAGGTGTTATTGCTATATTATTACACACTGTGCCTGCAAATCTGGGATGCTCCTGCTATATTATTAGACAGAGTGCCTACAAACTTGGGGTGTTAATGCTATATTACTACACAGAGTACCTACAGACTTTGGGTGTTGCTGCTATATTATTACACAGAGTGCCTACAGAGCTGGGATGTTACTGCCATATTACTACACAGAGTGCCTACAGAGCTGGGATGTTGTTGCTATGTTACTACACTGAGTGCCTACAGATATGGGATGTTACTGAAATATTATTACACATTATTGCTCTATCATTACACAGAGTGCCTTTGCTATATCATTACACAGAGTGCCTGCAGTCCTGGCAAGCGGAAGATAGGTCAGCAGTATGGCTGCAGGTGCCTCTCACACACAGTCGACTGATTGCTGCTGCAGTAGAACACGGCTTCACATTTCACCATGCAGAGGGGGACAAGGCCATGCTGAAACTGTGGCTCCACCCATCCCAGTCTGACAGAACACCTCGGTTTGCTACCCACCAAATTGGAGCTTCAGGTATCTCCAATAGTACACAGGGATATTCCAAAGGTTGCAGTATTCCAGAAGACCTCATTTTCTCTGTGTGCGTGTGCGTGTGCGTGTGCGTGTGCGTGTGCGTGTGCGCGTGCGCGTGCGCGTGCGCGTGCGCACGCCTTTTAGGAATATTGCACCAATATCACTGCTGGGGACACCAGAAAAGGTTTTGTATAATTTTTCATAATTTCTGGTGACCAGAGTGAAAAAAGACCATGCTTTTTCACTCCATAAGTAAGAATTGTTTTCACATAAAATGTTTTTTGAGTTAGTAGACTTGTAAAAGTTTCAAAAGAAGTACTGTTAAAAGTTTACTTGTTTTATCTATTTTAATCAGGTCTCAACCTCTTATGTAGATATGTGAGTAAAATGGAGAACTTTATATGTTTTTCAAATGGGTTTCTTAGAAATATCATATATCATGTGTGTTAACTCTTTACTTCAGGGTTTGTTGTCAGAGAAGATCTTGAACAGGTGCTAGTCATAAAAGACAAAAACAGCAAAGTAAGTAATAAAAGTTAATATATAAAGAAAAATATTGCACTGCTAGTGATATATTGTGCTCAAAGTATTGCACATGCTGAATCAGTGCTCATGAAATGACTTGAGCAAAGACTTTAACATCAAGGGGAGTCAAATCTTAGGACACTTATGTTCATGGTAATGCTAAAAGGGGCTTGAGTCATTGTCAGTTTTTGTTGCTGCCAATTATTGTTTAATAACAATTAATTAAGAGTATAATTTTCCTTTTCTGAATGATTAATGCAAAAGTAGTTTGATTTGATGTATTAAGTAGACTAATTGATAAATCAAAAATCAGTATATTACTATTTCTTGTTTGGTGCAAGATGTTTAGGCAATAACAGTTCTGTTACACCATTTACTGATATTTGTCAAACAAACAGTTTATGTGGAGCTCGGTAGGTGATAACTCTAATGGGAAAATAGTTCTTTAGGCTGGTTGCCTTTGTTTGACTTCTTGCTACTGTTGAATGTGGACTGGTGTCAAACTTTTACAGTAACATGTTCTCAGAAAGCTTGTAGTAGCCAGCGCAACTACTACTTACATGTTGGTTTTATCCATTTAATTTAATCAATCATAGATGAAGTGTTCAGGCAATCAAAGCAAGTTTTCTTTGTCATTGTGGCTTGTTGTCTAAAACCTAAAACTGAAAAATAAACATGCTGAAATGTGTCATCATAGTTTTTTTTTTCCATTTTGAAACTTTTATGTTAAATTGTACTTAGTTCAAGTGAAGTGGTAAGTCAAGTTAATTTTATTTGAGACAGGAAGAACAGTCTTTAACTGTTAACTCAAATCTTATGTGTTTGAAAGTGGCATTCAGAAGTTATACATCTAATACAGAGACAGTGGGAATGTTCACACAGGTAATACCAGTAGTTAATAAATCTTGACTAAGACGGGCACTAGATTATATATAGATTATGGTTTGTTGTGCAAGGTGATGACTAGGATTGATTGGTTAGACGGCGTGACTGATACTTTTTGATGCATTGTATTCCAATCATATGCATTGATGCTCATTGCATCTATCACTGGATTGTCAGGCCTTGACATGGTAAGTGTGACCACAATATACAGACTGCCACCACATAGCTGGAAATATATAAACAACATTCAAAGTCCTACTGAAAACGTTGATTTGCTGGTTTGCGGTCTATGGTTGCACTCAGCAATATTCCAGTTATACAGTGGTGGTCTGTAATTAACCAAATGTGGACCAGACATTCCAGTGAGTAACATCATGAGCACTGATCTATGTCATTAGGACACAAAGACATGTGCAACCATGTCAGCAAGCCTGGCCACCCAATCCCATTTGTTGCCTCTTACAACAAGCATTGGTGACTAAAGACCTGTTCTAACTAAGATCTTTGTGTGGAAAACAGCAAGGATCTAGGATAAGGTCAAAATGAGTGAAGCTCCAGTAAAATAAGTCTAATGCCTGTTTTTCCTTGTGATTTTCTGACCCTGTTGCTCTTTTCAGTTCAATTTGTGGAAATTCCCTGGCGGGTTGTCAGATCTAGGAGAGGATATAGGTAGGTACATTATTCACTCTAGGGTGAGGTTATAGGGAGGTACATATTCACTCTACTGTGAGGATATAGGTAGGTACATATTCACTCTAGGGTGAGGATATAGGTGGGTACATTATTCGCTCTAGGGTGAGGATATAGGTGGGTACATTATTGACTTGAGGGGGAGGATATCAGTAAGTACATTATTCACTCTAGGATGAGGATATAGGTAGGTACATTATTCACTCTAGGGTGAGGTTATAGGGAGGTACATATTCACTCTACTGTGAGGATATAGGTAGGTACATATTCACTCTAGGGTGAGGATATAGGTGGGTACATTATTTGCTCTAGGGTGAGGATATAGGTGGGGAGGATATCAGTAAGTACATTATTCACTCTAGGATGAGGATATAGGTAGGTACATTATTCACTCTAGGGTGAGGTTATAGGGAGGTACATATTCACTCTACTGTGAGGATATAGGTAGGTACATATTCACTCTAGGGTGAGGATATAGGTGGGTACATTATTTGCTCTAGGGTGAGGATATAGGTGGGGAGGATATCAGTAAGTACATTATTCACTCTAGGATGAGGATATAGGTAGGTACATTATTCACTCTAGGGTGAGGTTATAGGGAGGTACATATTCACTCTACTGTGAGGATATAGGTAGGTACATATTCACTCTAGGGTGAGGATATAGGTGGGTACATTATTCACTCTAGTGGGGAAATTGGTAGGCACATTCTTGACTTGAGGGGGAGGATATCAGTAATTACATTATCCACTTTAGAGGAGGAAACAGATATGTACATCATTTACTCTAGGGGAGAATACATTCAGGTACAATATTCACCCTAGGGGAGGATATAGGTACGTACAGCATTTAGTCTAGGGTGAGGATATAGGTAGGTACATTATTCACTCTAGGGAAGTATATAGGAAAGTACATTATTCACTCTAGGGGAGTATATAGGAAAGTACATTATTCACTCTAGGGGAGGAACTGTGTAGGAGAAACCACGACTACAAGGGTTTCCGACTCTCAGGGTTCACAATCTCTTGTAAACCTTAGTGGGAGTCTTTATCTGCGGAATGCATATGCTCTGCACACGCTACCCTTGAGAGAGAATGGGTTGCCGGTTTGAAACCAGGTATATTGGAACTTTCTGATAATGTGATATTTTACTAACAGTGATAGCAAGACAAAGTTATTTCAAAACCTAGACTTAGAAATTGTCAGTGCAAAGTCACATTTCAGGGATTTCAATACACTTCCCATGGATTTACAATTCACATCCCGGAGATTTACAATACACAGCCCAGGGATTTACAAAACACAGCCCGGGGATTTACAATACACATCTCTGATTATTTGGTGTAACCATGTGATACAATCTTGAAACGACTGTCTGAGACGACTGTTATACATGGTCCAGGCTGACAAAGGCAGGTGCATTATTCACTCTGGGGAGTGTGAATTCACTGTGTACACATTTACTTGACTGACTTTCACTGCTTAATTTAAGTAAGCTATCTTATACACTGAATTGTGTGCACACTCAATTTAAACATTATTAAACATTTTTATAGCAGTTTTAAGTTTGTCAGAATATATTCCACTCATTTTAAAAATCAAGTTGAGAGGCATTTTGTTTACATATAGTCAGTAGTGATATTCCAAATAAAATAAAAAGGTATTTTTTCCATATAACATGGTTGTATGGTAAACATGTGTGTATCCTTATCCCTTGGAGTGTATGGTCTCATGTACCCCTCATTGTAGCAGTGTGATCATGTGCCTGCCGGCTTGGTTAACACTGCTACAAAGAGGAGTACATCAAAATGTGTTACCCTTGAGGAAAGCATACAACTTATTATTAAAACTTTTTTTATGAATTAGCCAAGTCTCAAAATGTGAAATGTGACAAAGAAGAAAATGCTAACTGTATATATTCGGCCCACAGAACATAAGCAAAATGTTACAAAACTTATTTACAATTTGCTGTCAATATGAGTTAATTATTTGATATAACTATGATTAAAACCATTCTTGTTTTCATCTCTAACATTTCAGAGTACAGTGAATTACCCAACACACACTCGAATTATGACAAATGTGTACCATCCAACACTCACACTCCTCCGTCACTGACTCAAATGCACAGTTTTGGGAAACTTTGAAAATTAAAATCAAACATAATATTTTATATAAATCACTAAACTTTCAGTGTTAGAAACAGTAATCCTTACATTCTTTATTTCATGCCATTCAATTTTGATTAGTGATGCTGGTCTATGAAGCATGCATAAAATCTGCAAAATTTGCCATGGTCTTGTTCAGCCTCACTGACGTTTGTGGTGTTGTGCCAGTATATCAAGGGTTTACTGTCAGTGTTCTCAAATGAGTCTGGAGATAAAAGACCCCAAAAAGATGTTACAATAAAAATACTGTTATTTATGTGAAAGAATCTCATGTTAGAGGCAGGAGCACATAGCTCATCTGCGCAGTCATGCTACAAACATATGTCTGAAAACAACATATATAATTTTCATTGAGATGGATCATGTTTTAATGAATTTTAAAAAGGATAAATATTTCTACAAATATTTGCAAATTTTATAGAGATGGTGGAGTAGCTTAGGGCTTGAAACATTTGTTTGTCACACTGAAGACCCAGGTTCGATTCCTGACATGCGTACAATGTGTGAAAATCTGATGTTCTCTGCCATGATATTGATGGAATATTGCTGTAAGCAGAGTGAAACCCAACTCACTCACTCAATACAACTTTCTTAATACTCAGTCAGTAATTCATGCTTATGCTTCAAAAATGAGTGTTAATGCAGAAAATGCAGAATGTGAAGCAGAAATTCACTTGACACTGTAGCTGTTAACGTTATGTAGGGTGGTCAAGAAGTTGTCAAAGAAGGGTTCCATGTTTAATTTTGCTGGTGGTTTGCAAATCCACCACACTGAAAAGTAGAAAAAGAAAACCAAAAAAACAAAATAAAATACCATTCTTGGCAATATTAAATTGAGATAAAGAATGAGATAATGTTAAATATCATTGTAAATGGTTTCTTTGAAAGAGGATTCACTGCTAAAAACAAATACATAGTGCTTGAAATAATACCGATCCAAATGAGCCATGTCCTTATCTATTCTTGTAGTCTGATAGAAGTAAAAATTGTGACATCCATGTGCCTTCTGAGTGCACTTACAGTGTTCACGAATAGTGTCTGACCCTCTGACAAATCTGGCAGATTTGCCAACGGTCAGACAAAAGTCCCCAACCTGCTGGCCCCAGTGTCTGACTGAATATGTCACAATAACTTTTGTCTGAAGTTGTTATTTGTGGCATGTAATACTTGTTCACTGTTTCTAAATTTATGTTTATAATGTTTGTCATTATATAATGTTAATAATTTCAAAACCAATAATGAGAAATGTGAAATCTGAAGTGTGTGTTTAATTTTATCCTGTGGGTCCTGTGAATTTTCACTGGGTCAGACAGACATCTGAAAGGATCCAATGTCCTGTGACTGTGAAACACCATTCGTTAACACTGCACTTAAGTGGCATAGATTTAGGAAACTGATAACGATGATTTGCTAAACTCTTATTTCAAGCACTGATATGCTCAAATGGAGACAAAATGTACATTGTAAAGGTATACATGTAACTGAAATTTGTAAACAAATCCCCATATCAAAATTTCAGAATTTTTAGGATTGACTGGCTCAGTAATTGTCTTGTTGCGAATGTAACCTGTAATCCACTGCCATTGTGTGTGACCTGTACAATAAAAATCAGGACAATATTCACAGAACCTTTTGAATTTCTTCATTTCATTCATTCACTCTTTGTCCTCACAAATGGACTCCCTCCATTGAGCCATGTTTCTATTAATCACACAGCACCTAAATGCCATTGTCATATGCCCTATAAAAATACCACAGCATTTGAAAAGAATTCAATGACTCCATCTTCACCCATAGCAGAAACACTGTTACTTTGTCCATTCTTCATTGACAGCGTAAGTCCCCAAATCCCTGTCTACTGCTTCAACTATTATTTAATGATGATAAATAGTTCCTAATCAAACCTCTTTGTGACTTCAAAGGTGTGAGTAGAACTCCACAGCTCAGCCTAGCCACTCAGACATTTCAAGTAGAGAATTAGTATAGATAATTTCCAATCTACAATAGACGCATGTAAGACAGGGAACTCTCCTCTTTGATGTACAAAGCGTTGAAGGCATTTTGGGTACCACAAGGACCAGGTCAATGTTGGGGTAACATAGTCCTTGTTTTGACGTACGTGTTCGTCTCAAGTCTTGTTAGTTGCGGGTGTATCGGAAGATAATTCGTACCTCTTAAACAGGATAGAGGGAGATAATCATCCACTTAAACTAAGCTTTTGTTTCAACCAGTGAGTGAAGGAAAGTTATGTATTGGCTGTCTTGCATTATTCACAATTGACATTCAAGCAAAAATCAATTCTTTTTGTCCTTAGAGGGACATTTTTTGTGATGTTTATGACAGCTGTTAGCTTACAGATTTGAGTTTTGGTTTGTTTTTTTCGTAAGATCTACATTTCTAGAATGTAATGTGGTACATATGTCCCTGAACTGAGATGACCTGCAAATGTATATAACATGCTGTGATATAGCCAGTATGCCTTTTTCTCTAATTTTTTCTGCTTACTTTTTCAAGGAACTTACAGATCAGGTGCTTATTAGGGTTGTAGGAAAAAAGTCCTCGGTACAAAAATCCTTTTGTGATAATAAGTGATTTAGTTATATCTATTTGACAAACTTGATTTTAAATGCCTGGTGCTTGTTAGAGACATGGCACTTATTGCACTTACTGGATGTACCATAATGAACTGTTAGTGAGCATTACATACAAGTACCCAGTGCTTATTTCTTAAACAGCTGCTTTGCCCCAATACTTATTTGAGACCCTCGCTTATCAGAGGAAATATGGTACTGCTGAATACAGCATTAAACAAACCTCACTTACTCACTCATCTCTTCATACAGGCAAAAGATTAACTTGACAATTGCTATAAGACTCTGGACACACAACAGTTTGTAATGAATACCAAACCACACCAGCAGATATTATAATGGTTAATGAATTGTTAAATAGATCCAAATAAACATGTGCACACTTAATTAAACAAAAGTGTGTTCAGTGCTTTCAAAAAAGTGCACCTTGCTGCTCAATATATGATTATCTGCTGGCACGATCATCTGTCTGAGAATGGTAATGACAAATCATCTCAGTTAACAAATATTGCTTATCCAACATTTTTGTGTTTAAAAGTGAAATATGCAATGACAGTTTATCTTTTCTGATGATATCCAACTAAATATCAGACATCCTTACCAGGGTTTAACATATTCTGTTAAATAAACTACACATTGAATTGTTTGGATAAGGCTAATACAGGCAGTTTTTCTGTAAG
Source organism: Haliotis asinina (assembly GCF_037392515.1). NCBI lineage: Eukaryota > Metazoa > Mollusca > Gastropoda > Lepetellida > Haliotidae > Haliotis > Haliotis asinina. The sequence goes on from NC_090281.1 coordinate 49,431,354, forward strand.
GCAAAAGAGATTTACATTCTTTTTGAAAGATAAGCTTTGCAGTAGATATGAAGCTGTTTTTTATGCTTATGGCTTCGTCATAATATGCTCAGTTAAGTGAGGTAGAACATTTCTCAGCGTATACAAGATCTCAATGATTGGCAGACAGCAGTAAAGCATACTGCACACCTTGTAGAAGTGCAGGGTATGAATGTCTGTTTCACTAAGTGGCAGCTGACTACACAAGTGGCAGGTCAGGATTAGAAACTTATGTTAATTGTATACATGCTTGACAGATTTGTCTGTACTGTGAATGGAGATCCATTAATGAGGAACTATTTGAAATATTATGTTTGTAACAGGGAAAAAATGAATGAACATGCTACTTTTGTCACCTAACTCCATATAGATAGACTATTTATCTTAATCTATCATGCTGTCACCCTTAATTTGCTCCACCCATTAATTTAAAAAATGATCTGTTTAGCAATGAAATTGTTTCATGTCTGTGATAAACTAGTAACAGATGTTACATGTCTTGAACAGAAACAAGACTAATTATTCAGAAAACATATGTACATTTGTTAACTATATATAGTACAAGCAGTCAAAAAATGTTACAGGGAATGCAAAACATATTTACAATAATGAAGTATATATTTACTGAGGTAAAACAGTTGTTTAACTTGTTCTGAAGTGTTTCCATTGAAGTTTTTCGTAAACATTTTTTTCATGAAAATAGTATTTAAGATTGATCGAGAATTTATAGTATCTATATAGTGAAATAGACTACTTACTTGATGTGTTTGTGCAAAATATGTAGTGAAATGTAGACAATGATTTTTGGATGCGCCTAGCATTCGAAATTAATGTTGGTCCTTTGGCCCAAAGCCAACTGAAAACCACGTGGACCCAGACGTTTTGTTTTTGCTCAGCGTTTGCAGCTTTTCAGGGTAAGGGCAAACACTGAATGCACAAGTTAAATGTTCACCTCATTCAGCACTGACAGTCTGTCTTACAGTCCCTAAGCACATTATTGTCCCTATTGCCTATCCCTCCCTGCAGTGCTGAAGCTCTAAAAGACGCAAGTCTGGATTTCTTGAGTTCTGAATCTCACATCTGACAGGGGCTCCTTTTCAGTGTAAATGGGTTTATTTGTTACTATCAAATTTACTAATATTCATAGATGAAGCATTAGTCTGAACCACTGAGAATCCCCTTTCACAGAAAAGTGACCAGCTGAGTGAATGATAGCAATGGTCACTTGATCAAAGTGACAAGATATATACAATAAACAAGCCAGCTCCATGATAAGACTAATACAGCGAGATTTATGGAAAGATGATTCCTTCATAATAAAGATACTGTGCTAACAATATGATTGCATTAGTTAGAAAGCCCGCTTTGTGTGGTTGAAACTTTCTCCAGTATTGTAGTCATAGGAGTTAAGTGTGACATTTGTGATAATAACCCAATTTGAAGGAGGCCATGTCGAAGCTAAGATCCTCAGACTTTTCAGTTGAAGGATGATCTTCTGGCCAGACAGATAAAGTGCGACTGTATTGGAAATAAACAATGTAATCTTCAAGGCCTGTCTGTTGTGGGAAGACTAAAGACTGTAATATATGTCTGTACATTTCACACGTTTCTGATCCAGTGTCATGTCCCAAGCTTTATGAAACATGTCTATCTCAATTACACTCTTCTAAGTGCCTGTTTCCATGTACTCTAAGATACCCACAGTGACAATTTGACATGTAATTGCCATTCTAGATTGAATGTGTGCATACCTACCTTTGTACTTACTTGATACAAACCAACATCAAAGGAATATACAAACATATATACTCAAGTTAATCTCAAATGTAATATTCTTTTTCCCTTTCCTAGGAGTAGAAGTTATGCTGTTAATGTAATAATCAATGGCAATTGTGTTTCTTTTATAAAGCTTTACCATTTCTTGTCTAGGGGATAGCTAAGTTACTGGCATGAAGGTAATACTGTACAAGACTTATCACCTAGTGGAGGGGTGGAGAGATTTGAGGGGGCAGACAAAAAATTGATAACACTGGTGTTGTTGTGGGGCTGCAAGGGGCATGTGTGACCTGTTGGTGTAAGTCACTGTATCTCATTTCGGAGAGTTTGAATCTTCAGCTGATTTATACATAGGTTCTGGGTTTCAACAATGTCCATAAAGTGCTTCACTGAGAGGGACCGCTGGGGTAGCCTTACGGTTTAAGCATCTGCTCGTCACCTGACGACCTGGATTTGTTTCCCTACATGGGCACAATGTGTGATGTCTACCTCAGGTGTTCCCAGTCAAGATATTGCTGAAATATTGCTAAAAGTGACATAAGACTAAATTAACACACTCACTTTAGGGCATTACACCCACATTTAGCAGGCCCTTCAGAACTAACACTTTATTACTGAAATAGCTAATAGCTGAAAGTGGCATTAAAGTCATTCACTTACTCTCTCTAAATCCCCTAGATAAAAGGATTGTGATCCCAGGTATTGTGAATTTATTTATTGTACTTGGTATGTGTTTCCCAACTGCTGAACACCCCCTGTTTGGCCACTCATCAACCAAAGGACACTCATGTAATCATAAACTCAACAGCTGACCCAAAAGTCAGGGACTGCTCACTTACTCAACTTGCCCACCACTTACAACACACACACATGCTCACCCTGTCCCTCAACTGGTCAACCATAAACACACTGCTCACGCACTTGTCTACTACCAATACTCACTCAATATTTTCCAATACCCATTCATGAACTCATTGTTTTTTGTTGTAGGTGATACAGCAGTAAGAGAGGTATTTGAAGAAACAGGTGTTAAAACAGGTAACACAATTATGCATATATAATCTTCTGAGACACGATCCACAAACCTGTGCACTATGCCATTCATAGGCCAATGATGAAGTATAGAGTTCTGATATGTATAGTAATGTTATGATCAGGGCTCTGTTTCACAAAGTTCTCGTTAGTCTATGATCTCATCACTTTTCTTGTAGCATTGAAGCTTCCTATGTTACAGTGTAGGTGTGTAGGCTATGAGGAAAGTTACGATATCTTAGGCATACAAGAGCTTTGTGCAACGGGCTGAGGACCCTGAATAAATTCCTTGAGGAGCAATCCATGCAAGGTACAACCCACTGTCCCAAGAAACAATGAACACCTGGAGAACATGGTGACTCACACTCATAAGTGCCATTTGTCAGTATGGTTGCAGTTGAGAGAAAATGCATCCTGACAGTGATTGTTAGTCATGTGACAGTGAAAATGGTCAATCTTTGCAAAATATTGGTCTTTGTGAATATTAAGTATTTCAATGAGATTTTGTCATGAGACAGGCCATGATCACACAATTACATTTACAAAGTGGTCAAATGTAACATATGTTATATTCAGGATATTCTCAGTAAAGCACAGATCTTAGTACTTTTGTTGCATAGAGTCCCACCTAATCAGCAGCCTACAAATTCAGACATCTAACTTACCCTGCCACCGCCACTGAGGCAGATCATTGTTTTTTTTTGTTTCATGGACTGTTTCTGAGGCCATTATTCCAATACTCTTTAGAAAAGTACTAGCAAGTGTCACTGGATTGATTTACGATAAAACATCTATTCAAGTAGAAGTTAAGCAATCATGCAAATAATGTGGAAAATAACTTTTTTTTTATTATAAAACAAAACTTTTTTTGAAAAGAAAACTTCAATTAGATTTAAAATATTTTGCACAAAAATGTTCCCTAAGATATGGCTGATATAGACAGATAAGAAAGTCTAGTATGATATTTGTTTAGAAATATGTGTTTTGCATATTTGGGAAAGTTCACACCAACAGTTCTAAAGACTTTGTCCCAACAATTACAGATGTCTTTGAAAATGAACAAATGAACTGTTCCTTTGATTTACTGTCAGGTTGATAAGCCTGTCGATCACACATCAGAGGCAGTACTGATTGTGCTGAACATGCTATTTGTTATCTTTAAGTTGTTATGAGAAAACTACTTACACCTGAAGGATATTTACAATAAAATGCTTAGCAGGATAATTTGTTTTGTCACATTGGATGGAGAGTTGGAGAGACATCACCCAAGTGAAGAATCACCAATCAGCACAAACTTAATCATTTAATGAGATAACCTCTGTCACTGACACTGACACCTCTGCTCCATGCCAGTCACTTCAAGAAGCATTGAACCATCATGGGCTCTCTACATGTTGTGTGGGGAAGGAGCTAGACTTGGGCAGCCATGCTTTCCTAATGTCTCATGATGACCCAAATTTAATTACCTTTATGATGTTGACACAATTCATGATGGCATGACCAAATTTCCAGTGGTGATGTTCCAAATAATACTGATTGTGCTGTTGTGACAGTACTGATAGTGCCTGTGTTGTGACATTACTGATGATGACACTTGTTGTGACATTACTGATATTGACACGTATTGTAACATTACTGATGATTACACACATTTTAACTGATGGCACCTGTTCACCTGTTGTGACATTACTGATGATGACACTTGTTGTGAAATCACTGCTGAGGACACCTGTTGTGCTGATGTCAGGTGTTATAACATTACTGATAATGACACCTGTTGTAACATTACCAATAATGACACCTGTTGTGGCATTACCAATAACAACACCTGTTGTGACATTGCTTGTAATGACACTTGTGATATTACTGATGACACTTGTGATATTACTGAAATACTATTGATAATGGTAGCACCTGTCACAGTGATGTCACTGAGTATGTATGTAACATCTACTAGTATATGCACTTACAGTCATGTTCCCATACAGGGAAGTGATATCCCAAAGGCCAAAAATCTCTCGTCCTGTAAACAGCTTTCAAGCAAAAGGAAACGTGTACCGGTACAATTTTGATATATGAATATTTTACCTTTGTGCATGATTAAATGAACTTACTACATCTATCTGTATCCCACCTTCCAATAGAGACTAAAATTATGTGCACTCTGTTACACAGGACTGTATTAGCCATGTGCATGATTGCCAGAACTAAGAATACTTGTCTGTAAATCCACCCATATTTTTCAGTAGAAGGGAAAACTTGTGTGTGTGCGTGTGTGTGCGTGCGTGCGTGCGTGCGTGCGTGTGTATTTTTCTGTCATAAGTCTTTATCAAACCAAGGGTACTGACATATGCACTGTAGTGTATCTTTCACCTTCACGCCACTCAGCCCCATATACAGGGTTTGACATTACGTGTGGTCTATTATGGTCTCCAGATATCACGTGGGTGCGCCGTCAAAACGTGTGCTAGTTTTTCCCCCGAGCATAATATACAACAACTTTCGATAAGAAAAGTCAATATACCAAGGACAAGATCTGTCAGCCTGCAGACTTCACACTTTACTGTTATCGTCAATGCAGGAACTAACCCACCGTACGAAACGTGTGAAAGTTACAGGGGAGACAACTCCCATTTAGGCTGTAATATTCAGCAACTTCAAAGTCGGAGACAGTGCAACGTTCGTCCTTGGGCTCGACCCATTCATATATACACTTCATTCATTCCCTCACTTCAATGTTTATTTTATCTACATAATGTTCTGACCTAGTCGCATTATTAGAGACACAAAGATTCAAACGTGTATTCTTACGCGCTCACAATAAATTTCTTCTATGTCCAAGTTGGAAAGATTTAAGACGTCAAGCCAATGATATCCGGCTAAACTATATCAAGCGCTTATACGTATGTAGAGGTGTATTTAACGAGTCTGGAATATTTTATTTTCACTGTAGGGATTATGAGTCTGCCTAAATCACATTATGTTTGCCATAAAATGTCGGAATTTGTTTGCCAAGCACGTGTCTCCCGAGCTCTTTTCAATGAACAATACTGTAAGCTGTAGTGTACCTATCAACGCATTGCCGCTCCCATACTCGTATTGCGTATAAGCCGACAAGTTGAGCCGATCTGAGGCTGTTTGTATCCGAAGTTCAATATCGGCGATCATGTGATCGACCATTCATACTAACTCAGAGTAATGTATTCTTTATCAAATTCCAAATTCGATCTTTCTAAATAGTTTGTATACATAGTGGGGAAAGGATATAGTTTCATGGTGGATTGTCCAGTCATTCTTTCAGCTTTTGGGTTGGTGAAATACTGAAAATCTAAAAAGTATTTCTTTGGTATTTTCCTGTTGGTTGGAGTATCCTGAATCTGCAAAGACAAATGAATGTTTGTAAATTAATTGTAAATCTGGATTGAGAGCCTTCTTTGTGTTTATGAATGTTTCTCAGATTGAGTTTACGACAGTCACAGGTGTACGGTGTTTCAAGTTCCACGGACAGAATGGATTTAGTGTTCTAAATGTCTTTCAACTGTTGTACAGGAAAAAAAAACTTTCAGTATTTTATAAACAGACTCACAGGTCGGGAGGACAGCTGCCACCAGTAACTGGAGCTTAAAATAGAGGATCCAACTCATCAGATTTTGCATGTGTGACCTTGTGGGGAGATACACACTTGCCTGGGTTTATTTCGTTCAGGTTTGGTGTAAGGTCGGGGTTCGAAACTCCGACCGCGATACTGGATTGTGGCCGACCCTCACCCTTCTCGTAGTGTACCAGCTTTGTGACCCTGAACTTTTTTTCGAGACCATCGCAGACATTCGTAGCATAATCCAGCTGATCATCACAAACAAGCAGTTATGTGCAGTTGGGACACGTCACAAACAAGTAGTGATGTGGGACATGTGTCGGGGTTCTCGGGTCAAATATACTGACATCATTTCCTAGCTTACCCTGTGACTGTCACCAATGTGCTTGTGAAGAGCATCCTTCAATTTTACAGTAGTGTGACTTTTACGCCGACCGTTTTGAAAACCTGTCTCAGAAATGCCTCTGAATATCTGCATCAACAAAATAACATGTGATTAGCGAGCCGATCCTCAAAGCGTTCGTGACGTTACGACCTGTCGCAACTCCATAGTTTATCATAAACGTATGAATGTCGTAGCCCTACGAACGCTTGTGGATCACTACCTCGAAGTTTAAGTTACGGTTTGATCAGTGCAGGACGTTTTCGTAGAGCAATGCGTTTTCATCGCAACCATATTCTTAAGTCGTTATATGGATATCATTGGACCAAGTCAACTGGTCACATGGACCCAAAGCATACCAGACGGGCGGGTGGTGATTGGGCTTGTGGTTATTGTGTTCGCGAAGATGCGGATTGAAATTAATTATGTTCAACCTGGTGGATACCCACATTTCTCTTAACCTGAGCTTTGATAGAGATGTGGACATCGTTTGTACATATGATTACAACAAACAGATCTATTATGTATTGTTGCTTGGACTCGAAACATATTTGAAAGATATACTTGACAAGAAACATCTCAGCGCCTTGACACGACTTTGTCTGAATTTCTACATGCAAAGTCTAAAATATTGGCGGAAGGTTGCCTATTGCTGACTTCACTGAACTTGAAATGAGCTCAGTGCCCAAGATGCGTTTAGTTCCCTACTAATGCTTACTGAATATCGAATTCTGAGCAATGAGGCATGTCATTTAGACATCATACACTGACGAGACCTTTTATATCTGAGCGTCAGGCAGGGTAAGGACAAGGACCATTATCGATTAGGATAGTATCTTGGTATGACGCAGCCGTGGGTCGAACCCCCGATACTCAACTGTCCGGGAAAGCATTCTAGCCACAAATCACTGCGGCGGGCTAAATCCATGCGTAGACTTTGACACCATGGATACATGGCTGTGGAGCGTTACCCGCAGGTCGGAGTTCAAACGCACCTCAAAATCATTTTATTTTCGACTTTGAATCCCTGCATATGCTTTAAGCAGGGATATTGCTCGAGGCAGCGTACGTTCATGCTGACGTGATGTATTTGATGTACAAGTTCGATTCCCCATATGGGTAAAGCCATTTCAGGTGCCCATGCCATAGCATTGCTGAGATACTGCTGAAAACAGCTAAAACTATACTCACTGCCTAGACTCTAGTTTAATGATTTCATGTCACGTCAGTAACCGTGCACTAATCATCTGATGATAATCTTACTGGATAATCAGTTCTGTATCATTATATTAGTAGAAATACATTTTGTTATTTTGAAAGAGGGAATGCGCTGTTTCGAACAAGGGCATTTAGTGTTCTGACGTCGATGACTGAAGGCCGCTAGGTACGCTGGTCTCCCGAAGTAGATGACCACGTAACAAAAGATGCGTTGCGGTCGGTCCACAACCTATGGTATAGATTCTACACGTCGATGACATGTACGTTTGTCGGACTGTCAATCACTCCACAAGTAGGTCGAGGTCACAATGGCAGGTGCGCAGTTATGCAAATGTCATGTCATATGTACCAAAGAGGGGTACTTAGTCATGTCACAGTACACAGGTTAACGTGACATTTAAATCTCTTGTCCTGATTAAGGACCGGCTCTAATGTTAAAAGCTAGGATGTGAAATACAAAATGTGGCTTTTTATAGCCCTAGTTTTGAGTTAACTGTCTCTAAAGTTTGAGTCTACTTTATGACAGATCAAACATAGTCTATGATGAATGCGATATGCCTAGTTTTATTTCCGACATGTATTTTTGAACGATTTGTCATGTAAAAGTATGATGATGTCCCCGAGCAAGCAAATCTTACAGCGCAGTAATCCAGACTCAAACGATGTAAGTACACTGTTTATTGTGGCATCACAAAACAATATTAAAATCAACAAATACTTTATTAGCCCAGACGGTTTGTTTCTCACAGACTTGCACATGCAAGGTAAACGGAGTGTTGATACACGGCTACGACAACATAAAAAGTTCAAAGCACAAAAAGCAGTGTTTGTTGTTGGTAACAGTTCCTTCTCTCGCAAACGCAAGGAAAGACGGGAAACAGAACCACGACCCAACGTAAAGTCTCCTCAGAGATTACCAGCTACAATGCTTGATCAATCCGTTTTGCCAAGGTCAGAGAAAAAAACTTGTATTTTTCTTTCAAAACACTGTTGACTTTGAAAATCAACTACAATGAAGTCTTAAACACCTGCCTAAAAGCGCCCCCTTTGATGTGTAATCAATGTGTTTGTGACAAGGTGTGCCCACCTGGAAGCTGCCCGCTCAGTGTTGCTAGAAAGGGTCCCTCCCTGCTTTGTTAAAGTAGCCCAACAGCGTAATCTAGCAAACCGTTTGCTTAATACAGCCAAATTAGCCCAATCCTTCTGTAAATTTGTTTCATTTGAGCGTCATGGGTTGATCCTGTTCTTGCGGTCTGAGGCTGCCCAGTCGTCTTCCCATTGAGCACATGTGCTTCATTTGCTATCAAATATTGCAACATTTACTCTCCGTCTCTTTCATCTTTATGATCATGGAGGCAGTGTAAATTAGCCTTAACGATCTCGAGGAGTCTGTCCGGTAATTCTACACCGTCTGAGCCGGAAAGATTGTTATAGAAAATATGATTATAAAATGTATCAGGCCCTTTTAAAAAAGTGCACAGTTCAAGTCAACATGAAGGGACGTTGACTTTAGCAGATCAGTTTGACAATTCAAAGGTTGTGTACTCTCGGTTTCTGTCGAGTTACAGATGTACATTGACCATAGTACATACAACCTTGCAGCACATATTCATTACTTAGTAGCACGTGCATTTGAGAATTATGAAATATCTCACTGAGATTGATGAAATTGAAGTTAATAGCGAAATAATGACAACCGTCTGTGTCATTAGTATTTATCTGCGACCATCCACACAGTTTCACGGCATTTTTATGCCAATTTTGGTATTTGTCGATGTGTCATATTTTCAGGATACATTTAATTTATGAGAGATATATTTTATAATTCTTACATCTGTTATTTCACTTAACAGTATCCCGTGAAGAACATGCGGGTTAGAACTAATATTCAGTAAACCATGCGTGGTGTAAGAGGCGACTAACAGGATCAGGTGGCCAGGTTCGCTGACCTGATTGACACGTCATCGTATCCCTGTTGCAAAGATCGATACTCATGCTCTTGATCAGTGGATCGTCTGATCCAGACCCGATTATTACAGACCGCCATACAGCTGAAATATTAAAATGAAAAATAAAACTCACCCACACATTCACGTAACAGTACTGTACAAGTCAGACCACGCTTCTGATATTTATTTGAACAGACAGCATACACACGCATGCACGCACGCACGCGCACTTTTCAGGTGTGCAGATACACGCGTGATATGCTCCAATCCGGCAATTTACCTTGCAGTATTTAGGTGTAGGTGTGTGACTGAATAATGCAGGTATGTGGTTGAATGTCATTATAATCCATGGGAGGCAGCGACCTAATAGTTGTACCTACCTTTCGTTCATAAAAGAAGTCAAACAGTCCTGAGGCTTAATGGGCCAGGATATTATGCTGTAGGCAAGTCTGATACCCAATACCCGTGAGGCTGAAATTTGGCATACAGTGTTCACTCCTGAGCTATAATTAATTGTTATGCTGTGCTATCTTTTTATAATGATCACATCGGTCGTCATATCTTAAGTCACAGTTGGAACTATTTATTGATCCTTTATTTCGTCTGAATAGTCGCTACTTTAGATCTTGTGTCACGGCACACATTAACACAGCTAGGAGCAATATGAGTTTCTGTTTACAACACCCCTTGCCAAGGGTCAGAAACTGAAATGCAAAACAACATGAATTCTCCGTGTCTAGTCATTGAGAATGCATTGTTAAATACTTGCACACCCCAACAGGAAACAGTATTTGCATTATTAAACCATTTTGACAAAAACACATTCATCAGGCACATATTTCGAATGGGCATACGTTGACGGTTCTTTGATTAGAAGCCACGGAATCATAACTCCATTCAGGTGAGTTGCTATTTCTCAATGAATCAGCGCACTGATCTACAGGGCATGTATTTATCTAATTTACCTTTCATAATAGGCATATTTAGTATTGTTAACATTATATTTTTTATCGGTGTTCGTTCTGTTAAAGAAAATTCCTATGTAAGTTATTCTGTGTGTGGGCAGGACTGGGCATGGGGATCAAGTTTTGGACGCCATGCTTTCCTAAGTCATCATCTTTCCCGGAAAATGCCATTGTCCGTCCCTTAGGAATGATTGTATTGACACGAACTTGATGGAGAGGTGCGTCTCATTTACGACTTACCTGAAAGGTATAAGAACACAATCACATGTGCGGTATCATTATAACGCAGGAAATGTAATATGTTTTCCATTTGAACTCAGTTATGGCACCTTTAGTACCCAATAAAGAATTAAGACGTACATTGAGGATGTCTTGTACGCTACTTCCCTGCTGAGGGCTGATATAACCGCCTAAGTCAATACATTAAACGCGTGGTAAAGATTCCGCACTTATACATCGGCAGGTAACGGGTGTGGAACTGTTTCTGTGATATATGGAGGTCAAAAAGATATGTGGCCATGTTGTGTCACGTATATTGTCACGGTGTACACCAATGGTCGTCTTGTCCAATTCAGCTCAGTCGAATTTGTAAAGCGACTTGACAGGAATATTATTTACTGTATAGTTGAAGATCCGGCGAGGTGTAGACAAAGAAAGTCTATCTCCTGTGGTAGGTAAAATCTGGCTTTGTCAGCAAACAGCTGATCTGTCCACGTGTCAAGCAGACTATAAAATCCCTTGAATTGCTTGGTAGTCCTTAAGTGTTGTATGCTAACGTTAACAAGTCCGTAGATCATGATATAGATGCGTCTTTGTTCGACGTGATTGTTGACTGGTAGACATGGGCAGTGCGCCAGATCGGTTAACAAATGCCGATTGAATCAGCGGTATAATTTCCTAAAAAGATGTGGAAAAATACCTGCCAAAAATACCCGAGACTCGATACTTCTTCAGATGTTTCACGTTTACCAAAATTGAGATTAACATTTTTAATAAATGTTATGCCACGGACGCCATCAAGCATGGCTTTCACATTTATGTTGAACATTTTATAACGGATGATATATTTCAAAGCAATAACTTTGTTATGTATGTTTTTCTTTTTGCATAAGATGATTATATGTTTCAAGGTTGGAGTAATAGATAACAGGCGCCAGTTATGTCATATTTGGCATTTCTTTCGAAACGCATGATACTGAATGTCGGAATTCGGCGAAGTGCTCATAAAATTTTGTCACTGTTGTCGAAAACTTTGTGTTCAGCTAGTGTATGTGATTACTCAAAACTGACAGGACCAGTCAAATTAAAATATATAAGTCTGAGACGAATACTGGTGATGATAACTTTTATTTCATAAAATCTGGTTAACATTACAACATTAACAGGCTTAAAAACCTCTTTCTGAAGATTTATCGACCCGAAAACGTCAACGACATACACATCAACGTTGAACGCTTAATCCGGGGTGTATATCTTTTCAGACGACTTGCACTGAGAGAGGAACAAACTTACCGTAGGCGTCGTTACTTTGGTGAAATATGACGTTGCATGGGTGATGTTTCAAGCGACAGTGACGTGGTTTGTTCATATTAATTTGGTTAAAATATTGATATTAATTAGAAATATCACAGCCCCCCTCACAATGTAATGTTTGCATAGTTGTGCTGTCATGGAAATGCAACTTGGTATGCGTGGTGGTCTGTATGAAAAACTATGATTATTTTTGTTCGTTTGTCTAAAACTTCACTCTGCAATATTCCAGCTACAGACCCGTGCCTGTTATATTCGGATATTTGACGTAATTTCCATATACTTACATTTTATTTCAGTGTAGCATAAACAATTTTCTTGAACTGAGTTTAGGATGTGGCTTTGTAAAATTTGACCGGGAAATATGAAATCATACCTGCCTTGCACACATAATTTCTTTTTGTTTGTTTTTCAATCTCAAGAACACATAATGTACTAGATGTACGTAGCAAACTTTGATTCTGACATGATGTTCAGTTTCATCTAAACGTGCCTCTGTTAGAATAAATGAGTGGCGAGGTAGCCATCAATCACCCTGTGTATGCCAACAAAGAAGCTGAACTTATGAAATAAGAACGTCCAGACAGCACATACCTGTCCAAGATTCCCGGAGGGCAACTGTTCTAAGGGTCGCTGAACTGTGCAAGGTCCAGTATGCGCAAAGCGAGCTCAAAGTGTCGCCTGTTGTAAGGATGAGCTGACTTCGTTTTGTGCATGCGACCCCTGGATTCCCTCGATCGGTACAGCTGTCTGTCCGCAGCGGACACCCTTGATGGCCTAATCAGTAGTCAATGGTGGTGGCACGTGATCTTTGGTGTAAGCCTCTACATAGGTGGCGTTTAAGCAGGTCGTGGTGTCGCCCTTAGTTTGTGGCCTTCCTCGATTCGTTCGTTCGTTCGTTCGTTCGTTCGTTCATTTATTTATGTGCCGTCATTTAAAGGCGACTCACAGCCAGCTAGGGTTGTATAATCCCCAGGGAGATGATAAAGGAAATCGAGTACATACTGGTTCAGTGACGTTGTAATGGTAAGGTGAGTGAGTGAGTTTGTTGTGCGCCGCTTTTAACAATATTCCAGCAACATCACGGCGGGGACATCAGAAGTGGGCTTGAAACATTGTGGCAAACCGAACCCGTCTCACCCGAGCCAACGCTTTAACCACTAGGCTACCCTATCGCCCTGTATTGGTATGGTGGTGACCCGTGAAGGTCCCGGGGTAGAATAGGCCTTCAGCAACCCATGCGTGCCATAAAAGGTGACTATGCTTGTCGTAAGAGGCGACTAACGGGATCGGGTGGTCAGCCTCGCTGACTTGGTTGACACATGTCATCGGTTCCCAATTGCGCAGATCGATGCTCATGTTGTTGGTCACTGGATTGTCTGGTCCAGACTCGATTATTTACAGACCGCCGCCATATAGCTGGAATATTGCTGAGTGCGGCGTAAAACTAAACTCACTCACTCACTCACTGGTATGGTGTTATTAGTACATTTGAGGAGATTGGAAGAAGTGCACGTTATACGCTTAGTGAAATCACTTATAATCTGCTTGCTCATCGCATTGCATAGGCACAACAAAAACACATTCAAAACGCGCGCGCACGTACACACATTTACATATTACAAGCTCACAACAGATAGCTGATGGCCATTCACCAAGGCAACTGTGTGTATTGTTGAATGATAATTTCCTGAAGATCGTTCAGTCATTGGTCTACTAACTGGTCCTCACTGCCAGCTTGTCCGGCGAGTTAGCCTAGTGGGTAAAGCGTTACCATGTCACGTCCAACACTCGCCTTCGATTCTCTACATGGGTACAATGTGTGATGCCCATTTCTTGTCTCGCCGCCGTGGTATTGCTGGAATATTGCTAAAAGCACCGTAAAACCATACTCACACACTGATGTAACGAGCAGTTTGTATGGAATTTGTATTTCATATTGACCGCGTTTATCGTTGTTCATGTTATCAAACTCTTACGTACGCTCTATATCCATAAATCGCTCACACGCAGTGATATGACTTCAATACAGTATAGAGCGTCCAAAGCCCAACTCACAAGGACAAACTCACACTCCCTAACCTTTAGAATGAATGCTCTGTGACAAGGTAAGATATCACGTCCCCAAATCTGAATTAAAGGGCGTATGTCCTCTGTGATATATTGCAAATGGTGTATGGCTGCTTTCCCATAGAATGCTATCAATCTCGAACTTTCGTCTACCACCCATCAAGTCACAGACAGTCAACCAGCGGAAATTGCTGTATCATCGTACACGATGGTATCAATGGGGTCGACCTGTCATTCAACATTTTCCCGTCTTCAAAAAACACTGATATGTCACATGTCAATCAGATGTTTTGATTGACACAAACTGTGAGTGTATGTTGCGCTTGTTTTTCATTGTGTCGTTAGCACTTTGTACTTTCACAGTTCGGTTGCTTGCCCAGTACAGTCGTAAGCACGGATAATTTCCTCTTTTGGTGACCTAGACGTTATCTACCGGCCCGAGCACCTGGTCTACTTAGCTCATTTATTTAGACTCAAGGGGCGACTGACTGGGTAAAGCGTTCGCTCGTCACGCCAAAATCCGGGTTCGATTCTCTGAGCCCCATTTGTGTGTCCCCTGCCGTGTTATTGATGGAATATAATTAAACTCACTCGCAAATTATCTCATACAGTCTAGTTCAAACCCACCATTTGACCCTTCCAGATAACGATTATGTAGGCGCTAACGACCAAGCATATCACGTCAGAACCAAGCAGTCCATACGGACAAGAAGAACTTGAAATTAACATCATTACGATCATTTGAGAAACTAGACATCAGCTATTACATGGTTTAAGTCAGAGAAATCCGTTGAATCTGTTAAAGTAGAATCAACAGATTATCATCATTTCGCTAGTACGGATTAGGCACAGAAAGGTTTAAGATAGCTTGTGTCTTCATGGGAACGTTTTGTAGGTATTCCTGGAGAGTAGGTACATGCATTACATGCACGTGTGTGTGTATGAGAAACGTATGGTCACAATGGCTATTGAACACACGGAGCGACCATCTTGGGGTTATTGCCTGCAATCATGTTCGCTGGAAATGTCGGCCCTATAAATAACTGTTCTATTCCCCTTCCACAGAAAATTAACACATGTTCTGAAATCGGGTTATGACCAGACTACCTCAGTATTTTCTTATCCCAAGCAAAATCACTATGGCTTGTAGATGATCGGAGTAGGGACCGGCAAACCACTTGCTGGTGCATTATCCAACCTTCCAAGCCCTCGTGGAACGACGACCCTGTGAGCCGTTACGTTACGTCAGTTACGTTTACGTGTATTCTATTGCGCCGCATTCAGCAATGTCTGTATATGACAGCTGTCTGTAAATAGTTGAATCTGGAGCAGAAAATCCAGTGATTTATATCATCAACATCGACCTGCGCAATTGGGATAATCGTGTACCGCCAGTCGGACCGTAAGACGGGAACAATATGTTTGATGTCCTTGATGGTGATCATGGTTGAGCACTCCTTTGAGACACGTGCGAAGCAGTTGAAACCGGAATGTTACAGATTCCAGATTAAATCCAATACACAGATAGCTTATTTTTTTCCAACCTTTGGCCTTTTTTCATCAATCTTTTCGATTGGTTTCAATATTATCTCGCAGGACTCTTGGTGTTAACGTGTAATTACTTTGTTGGTTAGATAAAGATCTATACCCCCTGGCACGTGATCAGGTTTGTGGATGCATTGTGGGAAATACACTTAATAGGATCAACCACAACCACGGTGTATAGTAACACAAACATTTGGTTCAGATACGTTCAGTGATAATTACTCTACTTATTTTGCTATTCCATGCTCTCTGAGCAGCCGCTCCCACCCACCAAGAACACGTTAGGCAGGAGTCTACACATCAGCAGTATCGGAGCGCCTCATCCCCACGAGTTGAAGGCTGGATGCACGGTGCACCGCCTGCCTTTATGATGCAATCGCGTGTGTTTCTTCATGTCTGGCCCCGTCGCGATCGTGACGTTGTTTCTACCTGACCCCCGACTTCAGCAACACGCCAAAACAAAACCTAGAAAAGGATACTACTGTAGAAAAATAAAACCCTTCACCTCCTCCTCAAGATCGTACATGTGTATAAACATGGGAAGGAGAAGTGTCGATTCTTCCATCATTGTATTTCCAACTTCGTTGTCGCGTGCGGGACTCGCTCCCGGAGTTGTCACGTAAGCGTGCTGTCGTGTGCGTTCAGCGTTGAATACGTGCAGTTAGGGCACATATCTTTATGTACAAATGGACGGTTTTTTTTCAATACCATATTTTTTACTTTAGTCATCTGAGTGTCTATGCCAGAGCTGCGTAGGTGTCAGTAAGAAACTTTAAAACAATTCGTGGTTACTGTGAAATATCTTCTCTAAAGAGACAGCTTTGACATCGCAAAGGGTTCAAGCGCAGATGTGGCGGTAGCCTAGTGGTGAATGCGTTCGCTCGTCAACAGTCGGGTTCGATTCTCCACGTGTGTGCATTGTGCAATTCCCGACATGGGTGCAGTGTGTTAAGGTATTCCTGGTGTTCCCCGCCGTGATATTGCTTGAATATTGCTTAAAGCGGCGTAAAACTCAACTCACTTACTCATTTCTTAGGTTAATACAGGATATGGTTCCCTTTGTATACAGGACCCGTTAAGGTCCGGGGAAGAACAGATCTTCAGCAACCCATGCTTGCCATAAAACGCGACTATGCATGTCTGGATCTGGTGGTCAGGCTCGCTGACCTGGTTGAGTAGTGGAGTGTAACGAAAAGTACTGAGACTAAGTTTACTTAGACTGTTCAATGACTGACGCAATGGTCATGATGGAAATTGACATTAGATGACATCAACGTTAAGACAATGAACCTGACCACCCGATCTCATACCACAAGCACAGCTCGCTGAAAACTCTGATCCGGAACTTTACGGGATGTTTACTAGTATTTTAGGTGACACGTACACTGGTTTAGACGAGAGTTCTTGGCCTAGATACAGTGATTCAGTGTTAATAATCCACTTATTCCCCCCCAGCAGGGAATATAGTATTAGGCTCATCCGCCTGTACATCCGTCTGTCAGCACGTACGAACTGGAATATTTTAAGAACCGTTGACCAAATTCTTATCATATTTGTCACCTATTTTCATCGCATTATGAGAAAGGTCACTGTTAGGTTCGGCGACCTTGACCTTTATTTCAAGGTCACACAGGCCCTCTAACATTTTACCCTTGTCAGCGACGTATCTCAAGAACCATTGGTTTTCTTCATATTCAACACCAGGCTTCATCAAAGGAAGGAACAGGGCACAGTTGATTTTGGTAACCTTTATCTGTTATTCAAGGTCACAGCGACACATTGAATATTTCAGTTTGTTAACTTACATGTTCGCCTTGTCAGCAAGACATTTCACAAACGATTCGCTGTATTTTCTTCACACTTGACACAAAGCATCATCTTGGTAACGTACAGGTTGACTGATCATGCTTTTGTTGACGTTATCGTAAAGTACAACCTTCACTTTCATTACCTGTTAAGTTTGATTTGATAATTTGCGGTGGGGGATTATGTCGCCTTAGTGGCAGTGCTAGTTACATCTACAATCAGATTGACTTTCAGTATTCTGAACTATTTCCAATACTATGCGAAAGTTACATGTTTCTCTATTTGACTGGCGTATATCATATTTACCACCGCAGTCTAATCGTAAAAAGTGCAAGTGAATATGATGCTAAGAAAAGACTATAACGAGGCTGTCACTTTATTGTAATATCTTTAACAATTTCGATAGCGATTTTACTGACATGATACTGAAAGGCAAGTATGCAAAGAATACATGACCTTTAGTGACTGACAAATTGATTTATCTGATAACACGGACAACATCACCCGAACACATTCACCCTCAGAAACATCATGCAACGTGTGTGGCATGAATGTGCTCCACTCTTCACACATGCACCCTGACAGGTGTAAACCTACTTGTCGTCATTCCTCTGGCACAACGAGCGGGTCCTGACTTCAGTGTTTGGGATGACAATGCCCGTCCATGGATGATATGACCGAGAAATGGATGTTAACGGTGTTGTTTAGATCAACAGCATCACGCATATGGCCTAACCTGCAAATCACTTGATCTTAATCCCACTGGAAATGCCTGGGACATTACTAGAAGTTGTGAATACGGTCTCCATGTTCACACCGAGACTCTGGATAGCCTTGAGCAAGCGTCAAAGAGAGAACGACAGAGCATTCCACAACAACGTTACAGGCTCATTTGGTCAATGCAAAGACGCGTAGAAGCTTGCCATGATTGTTACACGCGTTGCCGAACAGTGTTTCACTGTCCCTATCTGACTTGAACCTTAATGTTAACATTTTGCTCCATCAGTGCAGCATATTTTGCACGACTGTTTCGCGAGAACATGTTTTTGATGATTTGTAAGTCTCTAATTGCCCCATACCATTTCATTTCATGCTGTTAATCGTTTGTACATATGTTTCACCTTTTTGTTGCAACATTGCATTATTTGCAATTTCAGTAATTGAAAATGCAATGAGACCACATACATATGTTGCTTAACTTTTTGTGAGGAGTATAAATAACAGTATCTAACATTAGTGTCAGTCAGAAGAGAAAAAGTCTTTGCGCTCATAAATTTAACTGAGACTGCAGCCATCAGGGATAAATGACTTTGTAGTCATTATCCCTTTTTCAGCATACACAACCTCTGTGAGGTCATTCGATTGTTGTCTGTTTGTTGTTGACGGCGTTTGCTCCGTTCAGCAATATTATAGCTATATGGCCACTGCCCGTAGATAATCGACCTGACAATACAGTGGTCGACATTATGAACGTCGATCTGCGCAACAGAGATACGACATCTGCCAACCACAAGTTTAAGAAATAAAGTTTTGTACCCATGTATATATACATTCTGTGTTCTTAAAAATTATATAGTTTGGAACATTCCCACTCCTCAAAAATCAGGAAATGAGGGTTAGCTCTTGTACCTTAGTTACCAACGATTTGAAATAAGGTTTTGTTGGGAAAACGATGTTTTTAAGGAACTATGTGTCATCTGTCATATTTTGATTCATGCACATCAGTGATGGCTTAATCCCTGGAGATCAGTGGTGGTTACGACCGACAGTATTTAAATCAAACACCCAGAGGGCTTGTCTTCAGATCATATGAAATTCATCAAGAATCCCTTTAATCAAATTAAGTAGTTGTGTATATCCAATGGTGTCATATCACGTCGAACAATTTCAACATCTTGGCATCGACTCCTTGTGAACACCTGGTGTCATTGCTGTTTGAAAGTGATTGAAGGGATATAGTCGGAACCGTACAACCATACTCTCTTAGCAGAGAAGATTTATGTTGTGGAAAAAAGATACTAGAATTTGTAAACTTGCAGTTTGCTAAATAAGTGTAATCCCAAATGTGACATGTTGTATTTGACCTTTTTAACAAGGCATTATGTATTCATGACTTCGGCCCCATGGAGCTGGACAGTTGACACATGTCTTAGTGTTCATAAAGTACATTGACTACCAGTTGAAGGTGCAGTGGTTGAAAGGGTAAGATGGCGATTAGATCCCCCACTCCAAGAGGATCGGTTCGAATCCCGGATAGGACTCAACCCTCAAACGTAATAGCACTATTCTACTGACAAAGTGTAATCCCTATAGGACATATCTAACAAAGCTTTTGGTTCTGTCTACTTCGACCTCATAGCGGTAGCCACATGTAAGCGCAAAATGAAAATAGCCAGCGGTGGTATAGCTGTGAAGTGAATGCACTCCAGTGACTGTCGCCAGTGTGGTTTATATGTGTATTGCTGACGTCATGCTGTTTGAATAATCTCATTTTTCAACATGTGCGGAATCCTGCGGTATATTTGATATGCTCCCTACGTATTGTTTTGACGTGATTTGCTCAGCTTCAAGCCATTAGTTCATTAACAAAATATAATGACGTCAAAACATACTTTTATGCCACCGTTGTCAATCAAATAATCGTGAAATATGACCCTGTGAAATTTCATACACATCTAATCAGGACCACATGTTCCTGTTTGAAATCATTCATTGGTTTGTGAACGTTTGATTTGTCCGAAGGCTATATACTACTGGGCATTGTCAGAATAGATTCTTTTACAGGGCATCGCGCCTGGCGGTGTGACAGCCCAGTCACGTGACTTACAATGATTGATACCCGGTTGCACAAGACTGCCGGCGGTTGCCTGTTGGGACTCATCTGTCACAATTATTGCCACTAAATATTGTCATGTATAGTTCCTTTTTAATGGCATCGAGTATAGACATGTGCCATCGTCGCCAGCATTGAGGTACACGCCCAAATATATGACTGCTGGTAGGTCATCAGTCGGAGTCGACAGCAGTGGGAGATCGAACAGTGTTCGCGATAGACCGACGTTCAATGTGTGAGGCTGCTTCTGGAGTAGCAACACCAATAAATAGCAGTGCAGTTCATTGTTCAGTGCAGGACAACAAACAATCAACAAACAAAATCAAGTGGGAAGATTCAACACTCTTTTAAGTGCTCTACCCAACTTCAATTTAGATTCATGTCCTTAGAGCAAGTACATGTGATTAGACGGAAGTAGATGTAGGATGTTATATATACCGCAGCCAGGAGCTGACCAGGTCCAGACAGAGGGTGATAGCATGAGCAGGTTTCACGTTGCTGGTAAACCATGACACATTGCAATCAGATTACACATTGTCACAAGTCGATTCCTATTTTAACAACTTGGATCTTACAAAAATGACTTTCATGAAAAATATTTATGTTACACTAAATTAACATGTAAGTCTATAGAAATTACGTCAGGTGTCCGAATATAAATGGCACGGGTCTGTACAACGATCGTATCGCTGCGATAGCTATGTGAAACGGGGCCCGGTGGTCAGGATCGGTGACATGGTTTATGATATGCCATCGTCACCCAATAACGTTTTCCTCGTTGCTCATGATGTCGAACACATGTTCTGTTATTTACATACGATCGTAGTATAATATTGACGAGTACTTTTTCAAACACCATATAAAGAATCAGATTTATCATATTTTGGGTAACAAACACCAAAATAGGACAACAGTCCTTGTAAAACCTTAACTGCCACACACACCTTTATCACGTAGGACGAAGTGATATGCGTGACGACTGAGACCTTTATTTGTAGCTCAAATATGTTTTCGCCTCAACTACAAAAGCGAGATAGATGTTTTGATGTTAAGGAGCATGATGTTTTCAAACTGTGGTCACAGGTGTCTGTCTGCCATCTAATTACAGCTTCTGCTTCCATAGATAGACTGTCCTTGTCGCGACAACACAGTGGTACTTCCGGTTTGCCGGTTGTCACGTTATGCCTGTGTATCCCCGCCCATGCTTATGGGACCAAAAAAGGCCACTCAAGGAATGGTTCCACATGCGATCTAGACGATTGTCAACAACTTTTGGCCGTTTACGACAAATACCGGTGCCTCATTCCGCCTACACTTACCAATTCAACTTTTCAATACAACCGTTTCGTAATCGCCGGGTTATTGTCGTTGACCAGGGGTCGAATTTCTTGCTTTCCGTTTTTAGTGATTCACCGAAAAATGATGACAAAGTTAGCACGTATGGTGCGTGCTCGGCTTCGAGAGATGTTTTGATTTAACGGGGCAAGCATCTTGAAAAGATAAAGTGGTGATATTTCCACCAGGCAAGCACCACTCACTGTCGCCACTGGGCCCTAATTAACATCCCAGATGCCCAGCACACACGCCATGTTTCTATGTAACAAATACACACTTTTGTTGCAATGTTGTGCTTTCACACGTGTGAGTTGCATCGCAGTAGAAACAATGTGTTTTCAAGACGATCATTAACGTGAGGCATGTACTCTCAGCTCGTATTGTTGGAAAAGTAGAGCCCACACCCAGTTGTGACTTAGACTGGGTTTATAATAGAGGGACGGGCTTGACAGTTGTTTCTTGCCAAGTGAGCACTGTTTCCGGTCGGACATCACGAAATATCCATTTCAAAATGACAGTCCGTTCCGCCCTACTCGGATTCCAGTCCAGTCTGCCCATAGGTGTATGTCTGTTCCACCTACACCTCACTCACCCCCCCACCCCCCACCCCCCCTGTGCACGTGTTTTCCCCCAAGGTCTATTCTTAGAAGCTTTTGAAACATTTCTGTTTATTCGTAATAAGACAACTCTCATGTGTAAATTAGATTTATATTGTTTTCTGTTTCTTTTAACATTGTAATGGGGATCTACCGTTGTGCATCCCTGAACAATCAGTGGTGGGTTAATTGGCGTTAGAACTATTCGTTATCGTTGGAATCGAGGTAGGCGTTGGCTGCTGACGGTTGTCATCAACTTTTTCAATTTTTAAAGTGTAGTGTAATTCTTCGCAGGCCCTTGTACAACTGGGGAAGGGGGTATTATTGATTTCAACCTATGTGTTGGTTTGTTAACCTAGTCTTTATGTTTCTATTAATGATTGTGATCATTTAGAAAGAGAACACGAAAACAACTTAATGTCGAAGGACGGCCTCTAATTTTGAGAGTTAGACGTTTTAGTTATTTCAGATCTTAATAGACCTTGATGTAAATCATAAAATCGCATGATTGTGTTTTGGATTACATCATTTGGCCGACGAACGTTGACATTTGTCATCTTTTTATGTCTCATTTATTGGGTACATCTCGGCGTTTATTGGGTGTTTGGAAACAAATTATTTTGTACCATTTGCTATTGGCTCGGACATTTTGATTAACATTAAGTGTGTGTAGAGTGTTTTGAGCAGCAAACCGATGTAACCGATCCTGACAGTGAGGCCGTAAGCGGTGGCGGATGTTGAACTGTATTATTTGTCAGTGAGTGGACCTTCAGCACCTGTCGGGGAACATCCGACTTTACAATAGCAATATAGTTTAGATAGTAGTGTCGCTTCATAACTGTCTGTGCTTGGATATCTGAAAAGCTGTCAATACAAACTAAAGGAACTCACATCGTTGTTTTAAGAGAAAACGTTATCCGAAGATTATATAGTGAGTCCGGATGGTCATATAGGTTTGAGTGAGCGAGAGGTCAGACCAACATTTGATTCAAACGGACATTCACATATGTGCGTCAGGCCGACTTGCCGGTGTCTGTGAAGAAATGGAATAAGAAACACATAATTACTACCAGGATATGAACAAAATCCTATTGCAATCTATCTATAGATATTACAGCAATCAGGCGCCTTAACTACACTCAAATGGTAACCACAGTACCATGATATCAGTGCTTCGTGGCGGGGAACGCGATATCGGCAGAAAAACACATAAGGTAATGTGTTACCGCGGCTGGACTGTGGGCTGGGGTAGTTCCGTCTGGCATTTCATGAAAGCCACCACCATTCACGAATAGGAAATGAGAAAATCAAGAAAATGTGTTTTTTGTAACGACTATCGTGAGGGGTGGTGTCGTTGATGACGTCATCGGCAGCGTTAGCGGCAACACACTGACGCGGTGCCACACGTGACAAAGGAGGGGAGTTTGTTAGATGGGGAGTTCCAGCATGTGGGGGGCGTGTGTGTAAGGGCATTTATAGGTAGTTTAATACAATAACAAATGTTAGTTACATGTCCTATTCTGTGAAATATATTTAAATAGCTTATTTTTAAACCCCGTCGCGCGTTTAGCACGAAGAGGGGGATATAGTATTAGGCTCCGTCCGTACCTCTGTACGTACGTACGAATTGGAATATCCTAAGAACCATTTACTAAATTCTCTCCATATTTGGTACCTAGGTCCATCATAGTAAAGGACAGGTATCATTCAGGTTTGGTTACTTTTACCTTCATTTCAAGGTCACAAGGGGATTTTAACCTTTTACCCTTGTCAGCGAGAACTGTTCTCTGGATTTTCTTCACGTTCGACATCAAGCTTCATCTAGGAAAGGTGCAGTACATTTTGGTGACCTTCACTTAATGTTCAAGATCACGGAGACACTTTGATGATTCAGCATGTTCACCTGCAGGTTGAGCTTGTCGATATCTCAAGACCTGTTCACTGGATTTTCTTATTCATCACAAAGCTTCATCTTGGAAAGGCGCATTTAACTTCATCTTACCCTACTTTCATTTTCATTACCTTTTAAGTTTAGTTGGTTAATTTGCGGCACGGGATTATGTCACCTTAGAGACAATGCGTGTTAAAACCCATCCGAAGAGGGTGAGTATCTACCAAATGCTAAACTTATGTTCTAGAAAATACATAATGATTAATGTTGCCTGTAAACAAAACAGTGTAAATATGACAAAAATCAAATAGTGGCGTTTCTGTGATCCATGGATATTTATATAGTTATGTTATCGGAAGCAGTGATGTTGGGTGTAAAGCAACTATAAATACGGAACCCCTTGTTGAGGGTGTCTTATGTGTGTAATATCATAAATATAATGTGGTCTTATCGTCGCTTCGGGGCGGTGGGGTAGCCTAGTGGTTAAAGCGTTCGCTCGTCACGCCGAAGACCCGGGTTCGATTCCCCACATGGGTACAATGTGTGAAGCCCATTTTCTGGTGTCCCTCGCTGTGATATTGCTGGAATATTGCTAAAAAGCGGCGTAAAATTAAACTCACTCTCTCACTCACTTACCGTCGATTCACTTTAGCTGTAACTGAATGAATTCAATGCTGTTACTGAACACGGTAAAGACGTTAAAGACGCGATTACAACAAACAAATAATCAAGTGCTCACAAGATCGGAAATACATGTTGTATCAGTATGTGCATAGCGTTACAATCAGTTAGAAATGAAATTGAAGTGGAAATATTCAAACTATTATTGGCAGTAATTTCCACATTAGTACTGACAGGGAGCACTATCATCGCTGCGATTCTTCCTGGGCGGTTCAGCCTTTGCTCTATTCAAACGAGCGAGACAACATACAGTAGCATGAGTCTAACAATAAACGACAAATAACTCAATATCGAACAAACAGCTCAGTTGTTCCTGGCCCACCTACAGCTTTGATGGACTCACGCGCGCTTGTTGTTGAATTTTCTAACAAATGGTGCCCCCTTTGTTCGGGGCATTCGCTGGTGATGGGAGGGTGGATCCGACAGGCGTTAGCCCAGTCCACTCTGGCCATGGCCCAGTATTGGGAGTTGAGGGTCTCTGGCGATTGCTCGACAACATCAATTTATCTATAGATAAGAATATTTCCTATATGCCCAGGTCATCCAAATATTTAGGCAAATCATAGTCGGATTACATAGCTTCGTGCTTTTGGCTTATATCGGTAGCCACACGGGTAACGTAAGTACCGTTCATTGTGACTATACTCTAAGGAACATTTGAAGGTTTCAGTATGTAGAATACACAGGCATTTAGAAGACGTATTAGCTAGTCTGTGGTATGTTAGTAAGAACACATGTTCGGAGACTGAGGTCATCGTGTGAAGATTGTTATCATATCAGATGACTTGTCAGCTGAGTTTTTGCCTTGCTGTGTTGACTTGTAATTTTTCATTGTGGCTTTGTCATACTGGTTGAAGAACGAGGGCGGCTATGTCATACTGGTTGAGACAGGGTGTTTCTGTCATACTGTTACAAGGTCGAGGGTGGTTCTGTCATACTGGTTGAAAAAGCGAGGGTGGTTCTGTGACATTAGTGTGGGAGTTAGACTGTTCTGTTATACTGGTTGGCGTGGGTAGTTAAGGAAGATGGAGTAAAAATCACAAAGTGATAATCATGTCTTAATGACGATAAGGCAGGATGCACTTTCTCTTTTGCGAACACCCGGTGTCATCGCTGATCGTTTGTGGTTCATGAATATGATTTGACAGCTGCTTTGTCCTTTACGCCAAATGAAATCTGTTCCTGAATCAAATTATGTATTACTTTGACCCAACGTTCTACATTTGCAGACATTCAAAACGTTATTCAGAGATTCTTGGTCACATAATATCACTATCAACATGAAAGCTTCAAACAGAGTTAAACAGTCGTGGTCGTGAACATCTTTTTATGAAAGTGCCTTTGAAAAGTTGACTTGGAAAAATGATTCATACGTTTTATGAATAAAATTATAGTAAACTAATGTTCCGTATGATTTCTTATCGTCGAGTGCACTTCACAAATTAGTGAAATATATGATTCTAGTGCTATTAATGTAATTCTTTATGACAAACACAGTGACAAATCGACCTGAAAGTTAAATTCAGCATTAATGTAATGAGTAATAACCTATGTAACATAAATCTGTTTCTCACCTAATTTCTATTGTCCATTCCGAGTAATAATTGGGTGCATGTAATAGTCTATAATTTCATAGCAAAAGTCACTGACCCGGGTACATCCGGGTTAGAATTGGTCTTCATTTGATCGTAAGATACGACTAATTGGATCGGGTGGTCAGGCTAACTCGCTTTTGCAATAAATATGTTGATGTTTCTATTCGCCACATGGGTACAAAGTGTGAAGCCCATTTCTGATCTCCCCAGCTGTGATATTGCTGGAATATTGCTAAACGCGGCGTTAAACCATACTCACCTACCTAAGCGTCATAACGTCAATGTACACAACCCTGATAATTGAGTGGATAAGCGACTGAGTGACCCAATGTTTGGAAACTAACCGAGGTCTTCAGTGCACGTTTGTCAACATGACACCTTTACCTCCAGGGAACCTCACCGCTGCTACGTCCTACTAGAGAGTTGATACGTACTTAATGTCACAAGCACCTCTGATACTTTGCAGCAGTAGACACACGTTGTATTCCGATGATGGACACGGTTAATTTTGAATTCAGTGAAGTGAAAAAGATAACCTCTTCACCTAAAATGAAGAAATTGGAAGGATTTCTCGCCATGGTAGCTGTAACATTTGTTTAGGAGCAACGTATTCTGCATTTGGATCTCAGTAAAGTACAGGGGCGGTGTGGTACCTCAGTGGTTAAAGCGTTCGCTAGTACAGCCGAAGACCCGGGTTCTATTACCCATATGGGTACATTGTGTGGAGCCCATTTCTAGTGTTCCCCGCCTTGATATTGCTGGGATACTGCTAAAAGAGGCCATCCGGGATTCGAACCCACACCCTCATTACAGTCAGGCACCTAATCGCCTATTATAAACCACTGCGGTGTTAAAGGTAATATATATACTTGTTATCGTGCTTCCCGTTGCGATAAACCTAGAACACCCGTTACTGAGAGTACTGATCCAGAAGCCATTGGTAATCACCCAGTCTGGAAATGCCGAGTACGAATGTGTTTGTAGGACGCAGTTTGACATCAGGCCTCACAGGAGGGTCCATGACGTCACGCGTACCCTGTCCCAGATGGGCTGACCTTTAATCCAGTACCGGTATATATGTCAGGTGCGCGGTATATTCCTACCTGGCTGCAACTCTATACTAATCCTTTAGGGAACTGTCTGTAATCACGAGGGGGTGGGAGCGCGGTGGGTCCCGATCCACAAGGCTTTATGCAGGAAGGCATGCTGAGGCTTCATAGCAGTATTTGCAATGGTCATCAGTGTAAAGGGAGGCGTACCATGTTAGGCTTGTATGGTCCACAGTCTTATGAGTTCAGAGCGAATGAATCTTATCTTACCTCACACATGAATGTCGCTTTCCGATTGGCTAAGCGCTATTCTATTATTTTCAATGTACCCTGCTTACAGGCGATACTATTATTTTCAATGTACACCGCTGGGAATTCCGAACTCTCCTGGTGCTTCGTGGTAGTACTTCTTTGTCTCGAATAACATTGAATCACGCATCAAGCACGGAAATTATCGATGTTTTGCGATTGAAATCGATGGAAGGGAGATCACTCTAAATCTGCTTACCTTATGTCGTCTGCAAAAGGGCGTCCATCAGAAGTGCTTCAAACAGTTCAAAATTAAAATTTAGGTGTTCCGTAAGATAAATACGTTGTCACTGGTCCCTCGGGGTCCATGGGCGCATGTACCCTCGAGGTGTGTTTATGTTCCCCGAGCCCGCCTCGTGACCAGTGAACAACGTTTATTGTTATCCTCGTCAGTGGCATTACAACGACGGTGTGGCATCTTGGAAGTTTACTACTCAAAAGAAGTTAAGAGTATTCAAGGACGTGTCAATCAGGACGTGTTGTAACAAGAAACTAGAGTCTAGTCTAGAGACTCTATTGTAACAGAAAGACTCGCGTGACCCTTTACTTAATTTGGGTGGTATAATTCCGAATCAAGCAAATCAGAGATTGAGTAGCTATCAGTTCTCTGGATCTTTTCTCCAATGCTTGTTGTGTAAGAGGCGACCAACGGGATCGGGTGGTCAGGTTCCCTCACTTGGTTGACACGTCATCGTATCTCATTTGCGTACATTGATAATCATGCTGTTGATCACTGGATTGTCTAGTCCAGACTCGATTCCTTAGAGACCACCGCCATATAGCTGGAATATTGCAACCAACCAACCGACGATACAGTATTAGTGAAAGTGATTAATTGTTATGTATGAAATGACGCTATGTTAATTCAATTGCCCCAATTCTTCAAACAGCGACTGCTGAGTGCACACCTTGAACTATGACGTGATGAAAGTTTTGTGGTCGGGGATGACGGTTAGGGATAGGGGATTGTGTTGAGTGTTACGTCAGCACATCATTCAAGGGGCGCGGACAGGTGCGACATACGTTAGATCCCCAATAACGCTCGGGTGATCGTAACTCCTCATCGGTGGTCTCTCACCGTACAGAATATGCTGAGTAGATGAGTGTAGTTTTATGTCGCTTTTAGAACACAAGTGACAACACAAATGTACACATTTGGGGAACCGAACACGGGTTTTCAGTGAAGAGTCAACAGTCTAACTAAGTAGCTACCGCTTAAACGCCATGTTGAATCCATTAATATAGCTTTTCACGACATATATGCTCCTGACTACCCCGACATAGCGAGTATATAGAGGATTCCGGGTAGAATGCTTCTGGTCTTATCTGGTGTCCCAGATGATTACACGAATCGGGTGGTCGGTGTCGTCTCTTCAATCAAATTTCCAGGCCTCTATCATATCGACCAATGCGTCTTCTTTGGATACATAAGAAAGAAGGCATTTTTTTTTATAAAGCTTATATATACGAATTGGTTTGTTTATTGTTTTAAGCCACACTTAGCAATATTGCAGGTACACGTCGGTAGTATGTGAATAATCGAGTCTGGACCAGACAATCCAATGATCAACAGCATGAGCATCGATCTCCGCAACTGGGGTCCGTTGCTTACGGTGATCTGGCAGTATGATAACTCCATGGGTCAAACGGTGCTGTCATAAAGCTACATGAGGACGTTTTTATTTCCACCCTTACAAGTGTTAATTTTAGATTGATGGTTAAGGCGTTGTTTCTCTACCCACATCCTTTCTTCAACTAAAGACATCGCAGAACTCGACTCACTAAGGTCTAGTTACGCTCTTGCTCACCTTGATTTGCATCTTTTTCCAGAATTCCAATCCATCCTGGCATTCCGACAGCAACATCAGCAACCCGGAGCCTTCGGTCGCTCCGACATATACGTCGTCTGCCGTTTGCGACCTCTCACCTTTGAACTGTCACCGTGCAGCGCAGAGGTGAAGGCTTGCCAATGGATGCCACTGGAACAGCTCCAGAACGAAATGGCTCGCTCTCCTATCACCAAACGTCTGGTCGACATCGGTAGGTTCGGACTAGAAGAGGGGTTCGACAACGTCGACATTTTGTCGGAACAGATGGCGTCAGTGTATAAAGGGTTAACGTATAAACTGTACCACCGAAGTTTGCCGAAGAACTGGAAGGTTTGACGTCAGTAATGCCTGTAGGCACGAAGCAATGTTGAGCAGGTTGATTATTGGCATTGATTAGCCTATTTACTCCCAATTAATGTCTTTCGTTATTTCAATCAGGGCGTAGGTCTGTGGGTGGAGCTATATTCGGAAAAACTATGCAAGAGTTTGAATGTGTTTTAAATCTGTAGTTGTGCATCATATCTTGCTTCCGATAGGGTGTTGGTAGTCTCGAGGGCGACTGAAATTAAAGAACAGCAGGGGTGCCTCTTCGTCTTTTGTGAAGTAACTTTTAGAGTCAAAGAATCAACACTGAAAAGGTTTTGTAATCATGGTTATATCTACAGTGTTGAATAGTTTACTTTTAACTGGCATCAAACATTATGTTGAATTCAGTAATTCAGTGGTTTTATTGAATTTGCTAATTCAGACACATTGGTTAATGGTCTCCCAATTGTGCAGAAACCGACGCAAATTCGCACATGACGGAATATTTGGACATGCATTATAATAATTTGTTTTGCCTTATGCAAGTCACATGTACATGGCAGGGAAGGATGCTATCTGTGTTAACGGACTGCTGAGAGTGTAAAGTTTTCGACACAATGACTTGAAGTATTAGGGTAAAGGGTTTGTTTTACATTTTGATTGGCATTTAAGTACAAAGTGTGCCTCGAAAGCTCGTTTTGTTATTGTCCTTTCTACAAACTATGTCTGCAGGGTAAGGAAGGATGCATTGTGTATTTTTGATTGGTTTACAACACGATGACGTAAAATATTTGGGTCACGGGTACGTCTTTCATGTTGATTTCACAGTTAGCTCATTCCTGTGATGCCTAATACGTACACGATGCGATATCGCAATCCATATATGGTGAGATTTGCGGGAAGCAGTTTTTATGCAACTGGGTGCCCAGCCAGTATCTGTCCCATGCAACATGGTTTAGTTGAGAATATAATTATTGATATCCAGTGACAGAAACAAATATTTTGAAGTTGTAACCGGCCGTTGGCAGACCTACTGTTTGAGCTTGTATACGGGGGCGGCTGGGAGTATTGAATGCATTGTGAATGTATATATATTTATAATAAACAGTTTTACCTTTACCATTGACCTTGGTAGTGTGTATGGTTATCGTTTATGTCACTATGCTTGAACATACTCATTCCTGGATATACTGTCAGAGTAGTCTGGTATCAGAGCTTGCCTGGGCGTCTGCAAACCACGATGATAGAGCATTCCATACAACTGAGTAATTGGCGTAAATCCTCTGGCCGTGGGTACACGATGTGCTGAAAATACACCCGTCAGTTTATTTGCTAAAGTGCGGACATCATTTTGCAAATACACAAAATGGTAACATTCCAAACACATACGGCTCGATTGAAGTAAATCCTCTTCTTATTAATACTTGGAAGGGAAGCCCACTGTCAATATTACATAATATAACTCAGGTATGTCACCAGTGCGGACTGCGGACAGTGAAATTAGGTCCCACAAAGTGGAAATGAGTAAGTTTGAATTTATGCCGCTTTTAGCAGTATTCCAGCAATATCACGACGGGGGCACCAGAAACAGGCTGCACACAAAGAACTCATCGAACCCGAGGCATAGGCGTGACGAGGGTACGGTTTAACCACTGGGCTACCCCGCCACCCTAAGTGGCGACGAACTGGATGGGATGGTTAGTTTCAGTGAGTCCGTAGAATCTAATCGTAGTCAAAATGCATGCATCGATGCTCATGATGACAATCACTGGATTGTCCCGCCCAAACTCGATCGCTCACAGACCCACATCATATAGTTGTAATGTTGCTAACTGTGATGTGCATTAAAGATAAAAAAAATATGGACCACTGAAGTGTTGATTTCAGAGAATGCCTGACAGTTTAGTTAAACCATTACGTGTGTTTATCTAAATATGTAATTGACCGTTTCTGTCTTGAGGTTAAACCTGTTTTCGATAGCTGTTGACGAACATCGTATCAACAAGTTCAGCTGTTTGCGCTCAATACGAAATAACGCTGGTCTGTTATAATGGCAAGCCGTTATATTACTTTTCTTCGTGAATTGAAATGTTTGAGAACTTTGGTATCTGTGGCATTGACAGTTCCGGGGCACGCTCCCGCCCACAGAGAGTGGTAGGCGTTCTCTGCAATCATTCAGTTGAGGCAAAAACAGCGAATTGTATGTTTTTATCCCATTTCCACGAAGGGGTGAATGATTTTTTATCCCTCAAGATAAAATATTCTCAAAACATCAAGATCATGGAATATTTACAGACAAATTTATCAGTAATACGTATCACAAAGGATGCTGAAGATATTCTTGATGTTACACGAATACTGAGAAAATAAATTCTAAACTGTATTTCGTCAACACTGATAACATTCTTCCTTTATCTCTGTTTCAGAATACTTTTCAGCTTCCAGTGTTATCAACTGAAGTTTTAAAATACCTTCATGTTTCATGAATACTGAAAGAATTGTAAAGTGCCACGTTATATCATCAAACAGGATCGTCAAGAAACAGATCATATATTTTTCTGCTTTATTTCAGCATAATATATTCCAAACAAGATCTGGATGCAGTTGACCACTGTATATCTTTTATATAACCGCATAACTGTATTATAGGCCACTAGGCCGATATTTACGCAAATAAACTGTCTGTCTTTTATCAGCACTAAGAATGTTAACATTCCAAGGTCTTCATTTATCTGTTTTAATGTTTCACCTTCACGATTATCCATTATATTGTTAAACCATATCCTTCCTGTGAAGAACACCCTGTGAAGCTAGTCAGCTGTATTTCCTACAATACGGACAACAACATTTTGCAAATACACAAAATGGTTACATTCCAAGCACATACGGCTCGTTGACCGCATCAACACTCGAACCCATCAACCCTGACTTAAGGGTAAAACAACTGGCTTCAGAGAATACGCAAGCAGGATGATTGTCGACATTTGTTTCAAAACAAATTGGATTTCCCCGCGAACCATTTGTCCTCCCCCGCTAACAGGAGTTACGGGGTTTGTTAGTGTGGGAGGATTCGATATTCAACGGTTCCCATCACGTCGAACTCCCCAGAAACTCCATGATGAAAAGACAACAGGTCGAATGTTCCAAGAGGCAGATGTTTCCAGTCAATGAGAGGTTGTTTTCTGACACAAGCAAGCTATTAAACAAGATGAACACGGATTGAGTTTCTCTGTGCTGACTGTAAGCCATCTGTAATCGATACCACCGTGAGCCTGTACAATAACCTACGTCTATACTGAACTCGGTTATCAAAAAGTGATCGGTGGTATGGTGATAGGATGGTTTTTCGGTCCCGTCAACATATAATTTACTCAAAATGCTTACAGCGAACTACGGTTATTACGAACTGATATTACTAGCTAGTCTGTTTGAACACGTTTAACCGTAGGTGTGGCAAGGGGCGGGTAGGGGTGGGATAACCTAGGGGTTACAATGTTGGCTCGTCACGCCGAGGACCCGGGTTCGAATCCCCACATGCGTACAATAGTTGAAGCCCACTTCTGGTGTCCCCTG
Organism: Haliotis asinina; assembly: GCF_037392515.1. NCBI lineage: Eukaryota > Metazoa > Mollusca > Gastropoda > Lepetellida > Haliotidae > Haliotis > Haliotis asinina. Next base: position 49,465,237 of record NC_090281.1, read on the forward strand.
TCGTGATGTTTCTGGTATATTGCTAAAAACGGCGTAAATCCAAACTCAGTCAGTCAGTATTGGTGGCCTAGTGGTTAAAGCTTTCGTTCGTCACGTGGAAGACCCGGGTTCGGATCCCCACATAGGTACAATGTGTGAAGCCTTTTTCTAGTGTTCCCCGCCGTGATGTTGCAGGAATTGTGCTAAAACTAGTAAAAGCAGCATTAAAACAAACCACAGGCACATTGTAGCGCAAATGGGGTTGCGCAGCATAGAGAATATGACAAGTCTTCTTAAATGCGAGCGAAGCGAGCAAAGTTTGGCAAATTACTACTTTCGCTACCGATCGAAAAATATTTTTTATGTCAAAGTAAAATATGGCCGTGGTCAAAGGTACACTCCCATTTCCTCACTTGGTTGTGCTCGCAGATTTCCTACCTCATGTTTAATAATTACTCACGTGAAATATGTTTTCTTCAACATTTTAAGCGCCACTCGTGGTATTCAGACCGTTCTTCGCCTCCATTACCCGTGTTAGTTTCCGGTTGGATGAGTGACGGAAAAGAATAAGCAGAAATGGAGTTTATTTGGCTTTTATGTCGTCGCTATTTGTTAGAATGTTCGTAACATTTATTCTACATAAAAAAGCTCCTATTGTAATGGGCGAATGAAGTAGGGGGGGAGGGGGGTAACTGTAAGCATTCCATGTGGAATAATACCCTCCAGTTCCTTCACTGGAAGCTGGAAGGGGTAATGGACGTGAAGAACGGTCTGATATTGCGCTTAAAATGTTGAATAAAAAATATTTCATGTGAGTAATTGTTCAACATGGGGATGGAAATGTGAGAGTGCAACCCAGTGAAGAAATGGATGTATACCATTGATGGTGGGGATATTTTATTTCGACATGAAAAATATTTTTCTCACCGAAGCGAGGAAAACACGTTACCAACCTTTGCTCACTTCGCTCGCGTGTAAGAAGACTGGTCATTTTATCCATGCTGCGCAACCCATTCGCGCTGCAGTTTACCTGTGAACAAACTCACTCACTCACGTCTAACAGTAATGTACTGTTTTGCCTGCTGTCATTCAAGGTGGAAATAGTGTATTTTTTCGTAATGTAATCGAATGTTGGACGAAACATGTCTACATTATAGAATTATGCAAGAAATTGTGATTGATTTTGATAGGTGTTTATGATCCCCTATTAAAATTAACAATCAAGAATCGCCAATATGCATCGATGCATCGATAATATATCCAGTCATATTTAATAGATGTTTACATGTATCCATGGAAGCTTCTTGTCATTACGCCATATAATGTTTTATAGCAAGCAAAACGAAAGCAAATTTTGTTTTAATATACTTTTGTCACAAGCTGAAAAAGAACTTTCAGTTTTAAAATTCGTGGCGCCGAAATGTGCATTGATTCCTAATTTAGAAATATGTTTTCACGCTACTGGGATTTTTATCAGAAGTAGTTTTCATGAATATCAACACATCCATTGATAACGACTTTTTCTTTCAGCAACGATTCTTCACGACTGTGGAAATACATTGGCACTGATATTTAAAGGGACTTACAGAAAGACTAGAGAAAATGTACATATATGTACACCTGACTACGGCTCTTTAACTCTATCTTTAATGGTTAACCTAACAAGACTCACTTATAGGAGCCTTTCACTCTTTTCATCAATCCTGAATACATTCCCCCTTCACTGAATGAATGAAGCGTCCATTCCCTCCATAAATCAGTAGATAGATGTGGGTACCGGACATCACCATTATCTACCTGGGGTGAGACGGGTAAGTGTGTCGTGTGGCATTGCCATACTTCTCGCCGGTGTGCCCGTCCATGGAAACACCTATTCAGCAAGGTGTCTTACAACGCCTCTTGTACCGCGTCTTGACATCACATTAAGGAAAATGCCACCCTGTTTCTTCTGACCATATTCTTAAGTGACAGTCATCAAAGGAACTGCTTCAAATTCAACTTGCGACTGAAAAACACACGAAGCTGACGCCAACACAATGACGGAATTTAAACACACTGTACTTGGTCTCCTCCATAATGGATGCTTCACGTGTAAAGTGAATTCAGCCATGCACTGACTCTTCTGTCCAGTGGTCAGACGGCCGGGCACCTGCTGGTCAAGCTTTTGTAAACGTGGCGACCCTTGGCCCAATATGTAAGGGAGAGGCAGGTTTATCGCTTTGAATTTACGGGTAATTGTCCTTCTCCGGCTATCTTCACCCTGTTATTGTGACCCCGCACCTGTTGGCTTGAAGATTGGTCTACTTGTCAGCTGGGCTCCATGTACATTCCATCAAGGGTCACATCAAAGAGCGGGGTCTAGAGCAAACAGAATATAAGAATTACTCTATTATTTCACATTTTAGCGCATATCTGTTCCATCGGTCGAATATTTAATGAAGGCAAGGGAATGTCACACCGCGAAATATACCCGGAGATAATATTATAAACTAGAGAAGGCCATTCGAATTTGTCCAGGAAACTATTTTTTTAACTGTCATGCATTAATTTAGCGGAAACAATAAAGGCATTAAATTGAAAGTAATTGTTATCGTCTTGTGATATTTCTCAATTTCAAGGGGAAAAAACAGGAATTGTGTTATTCTTAGATTGAGACACTGCTGATACTTACATATAGGCCAAAGTATTTCAGCAAACTGTGGTCGTTGTCACAGATGCTATTTACTATTTACCAGCGACCCAAGATTGCCACAAAAAGCGACTATGCTTCTCGTAAGAAGCGACTAACCGGATCGGGTGGTCATGCAGGCTCTCTGACTAGGCTTACACGTGTCATTGGTTCCCAGTTGCGCAGATCCATGCTCGTGTTGTTGATCACTCGATTATTTACAGGACGCCGCCATATTGCTGGAAATATTACTGAGTGTGGCGTAAACCAAAGCTCACTCACTCACTATTATTACTACTACTGCCGCTGCCGCTGCTGCTGCTGCTGCTGCTACTGCTACTGAAAGTTCTACAGCCACAACTTCTACTACTAGCATCGTTTTAGTCGTATAAAATCATTAACCAGAAATAACATTGTGTCAAAGATTCCGCGTTCCCCAGCAACAAATGCCTCGTGCAGACCCAACGCCATGCGATCATACCGTGTCATGTTGGTATGTTAATCGCAGAAGTAACCATGACATTGGACCAGTCGACTGTGCAAATGGACTCCCGTTAATCCTGTGTTCCTCTCTAACGTGTTCGCCGTATTTCTATATGCACGTCCACACCCTCAACACCACTTCACAGTCTTAACAAACATAACCGACCCTTTTCATATACATTGAAAAGCCACATGCTGTGTTGATATCCCCCATCCCGCCATATTTACAACCCGTTTTACCTGATTAGGTTTGTTGATATTCAATATAATGCACCCTAATCACTTCGGCCCTCCTACAGTAGGAGTCAGCGAACCACGAAATCCCCAGTCTCATCAATAAAGACGGTCAAACCTGCGCATAGTAACAGCGTTGTTCAGCGACAGGGACGGAAATCCATCTTCTTTACAAACAGCTGGGTCTAATCTGTGATATGGGGACGTGTTTATTGGCAGGATTTCATGCATAATTAGGAGCGTACGTCGTGGCGACTTCGCGACGTCACTTGACATGCATTAGCGAAGTCATTTGAAAACACTATTGCCATTCTTTTCATGTAGGGGTTGTTGGGTAGCTCATTGATTAAAGCGTTCACTCATAAACCGAGGACGCGAGTTCGATTCTCCACATGGGTACACTGTGTGAAGCATATCTAGTGAAAGACTGACAGTGGCGTAAAACAAATACTCGCTTACTCTTGTAGGAGCAGCCTAGTGGTTAAAGCGTTCGCCCATCACGCCGATGACCCGGGTTCGATTAGATACATGGGCACAATGTGTGAAACCTATTTCTGGTATCCCCCGCCGGGATATTGCTGAAATATTTCTAAAAGTGGCACACTCTTGTAGGGGTATGAAGCCTATTTCTGGTGACCCCTAGAGGGTCCAGGTATACGCGGCAGGACCCTTGTCTCTCTGTTTGCCTCTCGCGCCAAATATCCGGGTTCTATCCCCCATATGGGTACGACGTGTCAACCTATTTACCCAAGTAAAGGAGTAAGGGATTTTTTTCAAATAATCTTCTCTACTGATCTTTTGTCAATACGAGAGAAGAGGTCGAGTGGTTAGACGTTTAACGTCGCCTTCAGTTCTCTTATAATATGTTATACTCATGTTTATGTGGGGCTGATTTGCTAGACTGTCCCCAGTTGTATAGTGCTAGTCAGATAACCCGTGAAAATCCGGTTACAGTTGATCTTCAGCAACCCTTGCATGTCGAAGAAGAGACTAAAAATTGTGGTATAGGGTGGTCACTCTCGTTGACTTTTGTTGACACATGTCATCGTATCCCAGCTGCGTAGATCGATGCTCATGCTGTTCATCACTGGGTTATCTGGTCCAGACTCTATTATTTACAAAACGCCACCAGAAACGGCCTTAAGCAACAAACAGACAAAACCTAACCCACCCGTATCATGTTGGACTCTTACACGGATACCCTTCTTTGTCAGAATACTGACCCTGAGCCAACCGATCCTTGAGTTACCGTGTTGATACCGAGCGTTAGACATGACAACAACAAGTACCATCTTTAAAGTCTTCTGGCAGGACGCGGCCAGGTGCAGATGTAGTTTGGAGTGGTCATGCACGAATCCGCACGCACACGCACAGAGAGAAAGAGAGAGAGAGAGAGAGAGAGAGAGAGAGAGAGAGAGAGAGAGAGAGATTGGGGGGGATGTTCGTCCGGTTGTGTACTCGTTATATCCCAGTCTCTGAAAATTGTTTTTCAGAACAAAAATCAGCACTGATAGCTATTGTTTGACAGCCATTGATATACAGTCGCACCTCGTAGTCTCGACATTTACGAGACTAGGAAAAAATATCGACTTATCCAAATATCGACACATCCGATCTGGGCATGCCTATTATTTAGTTGTCCTCACAGAGATCGCAAAAACACATGATAATATTGTCATAGTGTCCATTTTGAAATATACACAAGTTGGATTTACTTTACAAACGAAGTGAAGAAATTAGTTTTACTGACGGACATTTGGTGCTGGCATGGACGCAATACTGGTCAGCCACTTTTGATGCATAAAGTTAAAATGGGAGTACATCCTAATTAGATAAACAAACAAGTGACACCTACAACTCAGTTAGCCTTAATTAGCTTACACCACCGCTACCTTCATGCCTCAGTGTGTGTGTAAACACGTGGAGACAGTAACAGGTCAGACGATTATTTGTTCGAGAAATTTAAAGGTAGGTGCATATCGACTTAACGTGCAAATGTCGAGTTAAGAGGGTAAGTTTGCTTGTCGGGGCCATGAAATCATATCGAGATCTCCGAAATATCGAGACATCCGTATAGAAATAAAAGTGTTCACATAATGATAAATATCGAAGGATTTTGCCGGGACCGAAACATTATATCGAGACAGCCGAGATATCGAGTTATCAGAGTTCGACACAACGGTGTTGGACTTTATTTATTTAAAACTGCATCAAATTAAGATCTATCTCTGTTGAAAACGTAGACTTTTGTCTTTAACATTCAACTTTTATAATAAAAACATTTTACCCGAAAGAAAAAAAAAGAAACAAAAACAAATGTATAGCATTAAGAGAGTAACACCTGTCTTGAATATAATTGCACCCCAAATCTTTGAACATTTCAAATCATATTGAAAACATGTCAGGCGCATTAATTCGTTTATCTAACAACACTCGAAGCAGCAATATTGCTCTGCCAAAACGCATATATTTACGAAAACACATACAAACACTGTCACATGACGATAGTATTTCACGGTGATTGGACGGAGTCTTGACGTTCGTAGTCGAGTATGTACATCACAACGATTAGATAACAGGTGACATCGGTGCAACTCTCCAATGAACGTAAGGTGCATCGACTGCAGTGGGCCTCTACTCGATCAGGGCTGGAACTCAGTTTGAAAGGCCCCATCACTGATTACTGTGACCTCATCTTGGTGCTCAGACTGCGCGCCGCCCCTAAGACCAAGGAAGTCGGGCAGCATGGTAGATAAAAAGTCGATATAAATATGAGGGGTGGGTTCATCACTAGAAGGTCATGTGCCAGGTGTACACGAGTACTCATCCACCCTGCACTCTATACCGTGGTGGATACTTATATCATGATATCAACGAGTTATGGAATTTTGTCAAATCTTGCATAACGGTTGAACCTTCAGAGAACCGTATGGTACGTCCGCATTGATCAAACATTTAAGGAACGTGCCTATAATGTTTTGTTACACACTAAAGAAAAAGCAATAAAAATTAGTCATGTAGACAAATACGACTTGATGGCTGTGACGACAACGACAGTTAGAACACAGGAGACGTGAGTGGTGGCATCAACTACAACGTTGTAGCTATTGCTACGACGACCCATGATGGCGACAATGACGGTAACGACGACGAAGATGTCAGTGACAGTTTTTACGATGACGATGGTGATCGACGACGACGCCAACGATGATGGTGCTTCTGAGAGTTAAGACAACAGTGGCGACGACGGTGATGATGACAGTGATCAGGAAGGTGTTGCAAGTGACAGGGTACTGATCACGATGCTGCTGCTGATGACGACGCCAGCGCTGACGATGATTACAGGTAGGGCCACGTTGATAATGACCATGTTAACGACATACATGATGACGCTACCGACAATGGTGATAATGACTGTGAACAAGACTTTGATCATGAAAGTGTCTCATCAGTTACTGATGTAACAATGGTAAGGTCGATGGTGACAACGAGTCTGTTGACTACGACAATCTTCCATGAGCAAGGAAACAAAGAATTGTAAGAGTAACTACGTTTGCAAGCTGATACAAAACCAAACCACGTTGTGTTTCTGTCATGAAATACTTGCTTCTGGAATAAAAGTTAACTTAAGATCATGTTTTGTATGCATTTATATTTACTTTTTATGAATAAGCAGAATTGTGGTTTCCTATTTTCATAACAATCCCTGAACGGCCACGTGTCGAGGTGATGGGGGTTTCCCCGCTGTCACAACAACGGTTGATCCCACGATGAGTCCGTGCTGTTGGTCACCGGGGATGTCAATTACAACCCGTCCCCTGTCATGATGTTTAGCTTCTCGTTTCCGTTGGAAACATGTGATTGGCATAGCGTCTGGAGAGCAGAGACTGAGTTTTAGTAAAATATGTAAATTTAAAAGTATTTTTTTCTGCAGAGTTCTTTCTCGTGTTAGTCCGTGGAAGATAAATGGTTAAGTCTGAATTATATATGTATTGTACCAATAAATATATACAATTTGGACATACCTGCTTGAGTATTCAGAAGCAGTATCACCGGGTGTTCATTGAGCATCAATTACATTTTAAAACATATTTTAAGGCACTGTTAATGAGTTTACACATTCCCGTATAGTAATTATCATTATTGTGGGGAGTCATCTGTCAAATATATTACCTTCACTGACGTGAAGAATACGACACCATTGCAACAAATTTACCTGCTTTGGTTATAAACTAACAGATTGTGAAAGGGCATTCTTTACTCTGTCCTGAACGAAGAGGTCGCCCTTGGGTTGAGTATTGGTATCATTACTCAGTATGTGAGTGAGTGAGTTTTAGAGTTTTAGTTTTTAGTTTATTACACAATATGTCAAAGCATCGGTGCATTAATATATATACAGCTTGCAAGAGCGGATACAGGCTTTTTAAACACTATTGAAAAGGGGATGCACACTTCACTTTCCCTCGAAAATGTCAGGACAAAAGGGTGGGTGCATACCCCTGCACCCCATCTCTAGGTCAGCCTATGGCTTGATGACCACACGTGTATGGTTTGGATGATATACGTGACATCAACCTTTCCGTAGCCTGGTGGTTAAAGTGTTCGCTCGTCACGACGTAGGTCCAGGTTCGATTCACCACATGGGTAGAATATGTTAAGCCCATTTTGGTGTCCCCCGCTGTGATGTTGCCTGAATATTGGTGCGAGAGCTTGCAGGCATGCAGGCGGTTCCTAATCGACTACACAAATGGAATGTTCATGACCTTTACATCTCAGACACATATCACTGAGCTGTACCACCGAGACAACATTCTGGAGGAACACGTGTTTCGGGAAAACCACCTTCCAATTCTCAGCAGTCAGTACAGACTTGTCATCCATAGATCATATTTGGGGTATCCTTGGACGGCGAATGTCTCCGTCAAAAACCACCGACCACTCCCAAGAACTTGGGAACTTGACAGCGATCCAGCAGGAAGAATGTCAGTGGGCTCATCCTGGCGTCTGATCATTAGCATGCCTCGTTAAATCCGGCAAGACCATAACAATAGGGGAGGATCCACACGACTCTTTAATGACTTTGAATTATCGTGGTCAATGACGTGATAGACAGATGGGCGCTTTGACCAGTCATCTAACAAAATCACCAAACATTTGGCATTCAGCGACTACTGCACGTGCAGGTCAGATGACCTCGTTACACTGTTATATACATGCCATTAGAGATATAAAATATCAATAGTTGTGACACCTTTTTATTGCATATCACCTATTGATGTCAGACAGTATAAAGACAAAATCTCCGTCTCTGTGTTTTGACAAAAGGAAATTTCTGGACTTATCTTTAATATATTTGCTGCTGAAACACCTGCGGAAATCAATTCATAGAACACAATTATGTTATTACGCACACTCTTCGCGCGCGCGTGTGTGTGCGTGTGTCTGTAATACCATGTGAACTGTGAACAGCAGACACATGGCATGTCATTACTGACTGATTGCCTCCAATAAATCTATTAGTACTGATTCCTGTTATGCTTAACTTTTTTTTAAAAAATCTGTATCTGTTCCCAATAAATGTTTAATTACGTGATCATACAGTAACTGCATATTTCACTTGACGGAATATACAGTTCTGTACGATTTTGTACACTGCTATATACCTCACCTGATGTGCAATACAGCTGTGTGTTTCACCTGATTGAGTGTGAGATTGAGTGGTTTTTTATATTTTATATGGCCTATTTGGCAGTTGTAGATTTTAACCGACTTAGTATTCCGCAGCATATTTCTTCCGATTTAGCATACTTTTGTATAACGTTGTATATTTCTCCTGACTGTAACACTGTATATTTCCCCTGACTGTAACGCTGTATATTTCTCCTGACTGAGATAACACTGCATATTCCACCACATTGAGTATAATACTGCACATGTCACCTGACGTAGGTTCTGTGAAGATGGAGGGCACCTGACAACTTGCTGCTATGTTTATAAACATGTTACTGTCAGCAGGTTCAAACCCCACAAGGTAAACCTGACCCCTCAGTGTCTATATCCGTACTGTGTAGAGCTGACACTTAAAGTTTACCATAATTCACAACAGCTTTGTTACATTCAGACTAATCTCCATCTTCAAAGCATGTATCGTATCTCGGCATGGGAAAACCCGCAATGATAACAACATCCTGGGTTTATTTTAAAATTAAATTAAAACCCAACCCATTTTGAAAATCCTTCTCAGCAATAAAACAAATTCACGAAACATTCCGAAACTGCCGCGAAATGTCTTTGATTAAATAGAATATTAATATTTACACACTTGACAAATGTTTTAAAGATGGTATGTAAAACAAAGACTTAAAAAAATTTGAAAGCTCCTCTGTCAACTCAGTGCTGTGCTTCTAGCGTATTTAACGCCGGTGGAGTCTATCCGTCGACCCTAAATTAAGTCTCGTCAAACATACTAGGAGATATTGGCTCACCGTACGTACACAATGGGGTCATAAGGCCTATTGTTTGGTGTATTGAGTCCCTCCTTAAATCTCATACTGTCCACTTGAAATTCTTATATACATATATGAAAGAGAGGCCCCTCTCACGTTTCAAATAAAGGTGCATTCACCTTAACCAGACCCAACCAACGCATCAAACGCCTTGAGTCAGACATGCAAGGTTTGTCCGTTTTTTATCGTGTTATTGGTTCGTGTGAAGATGACCGAGAAATGGCATTAGATTTAATGGTCAGTTTATGTGAGGAATGGTCATTACCGTTCACCGCTCGTCACCTCGCTGACCCCTGCAGGCGACGGTAATGGCGTGGTAAAGGTACACAATGGTGTCCAAAATCCTAGTAATGGGCCATTTTATATTTTTTTCTACACATAGTACGCTGACGTGAAATTAGACTGATATCGGTTTGCAATGTTACAGACTGGATATATGGTCAGACAGAAAAAAAAGGAAGAAAAGAAAAACATCAAATAATCAATATATAAAAATAATGGCTGTTTATAAAACTTGTGTTTCCAAGCACCTGTGCATGGTCAAGGCGTTGCACTTCATTACGCCATATGACCTAAGCTGCCTGCAAGGCGCTAGAAGGTTAACAGGTATATATGATTTATCCCACCGGGTACCCATTCACAGATGGGTGAACAGAGGCATTTATAGGAGTTATCCCACCGGGAACCCATTCACAGATGGGTGAACAGAGGCATTTTTTAACAAACTCACTTGCATACGTGACAACATGTATCATGTATATGCTTGGTTGTGAGACAGCAATGAAGTGCTAAAAACTCTCAGGAGCCAAGCTGCGAACACTGTCACCTCCAAAGACACTCTGTACTCAACGTTGCGTAACGTCAACTGATATCTGGCCTGGGCTTTTGCATATCCCGGAAATGTCATTCGGCTCCTTCCAGTGCATCAAGTCATCACGTTAGGAAGAAGCTGTAGTGATGACGTCACATTTGTTCCAGTCGATTCTGAACCAGGAAATCGTAAGCCAGCCTGCGAAAATTAAACAAAACAAAACTGACTCAACATCAGGATATTAAGCAGAAATAAAAAAGAGTTTAATGTCGACCTGAACATGGTTTTAAACAGAGAAGAAAGTTTAATCTGTTGGTTTCAGAAGTACCAATTCGCGCATCTAGAATCTATCTATTACCATACTGGAATCTACAAAGTATCAATTTTTCCACGAGGGACCGATCACAATTTATGTCTATGGTGGTTGGGGGTGTTCATTTTTATAGGGTTTGTTCTTCTTGGTAGAGGGATCATCAATTTTGTATACGTTCTGCAGGGGGTTTCATTGACTATGTCCATGACAAGCAGGGGTGGTGGAGGTGGTGTGTGTGTGTGTGTGTGTGTGTGTGTGTGTGTGTGTGTGTGTGGAGTGTGAGTGAGTGTGTGTGTGTGTGTGTGTGTGCGTGCGTGCGTGTGTGTGTGGAGTGTGAGTGTGTGCGTGCGTGTGTGTGTGTGCGTGCGTGTGTGCGTGCGTGTGTGTGGAGTGTGAGTGTGTGTGTGTGTGTGCGTGTGTGTGTGTGGAGTGTGTGTGTGGAGTGTGAGTGTGTGTGTGCGTGTGTGTGTGGAGTGTGTGTGTGTGGAGTGTGTGTGGAGTGTGTGTGTGTGCGTGTGTGTGCGTGCGTGTGTGTGTGCGTGTGGAGTGTGAGTGTGTGTGTGTGTGTGGAGTGTGAGTGTGTGTGTGTGCGTGTGTGTGTGTGTGCGTGCGTGTGTGTGTGTGTGCGTGCGTGCGTGTGTGTTTTGTCATTCGCATTGTACATGCAACCCCGTACAAATCATCATCACACCCCGCACCCTACCCCAGTCATGAATTATAGACGGTCCTGATGGAATACACTTGACCAAAGGTAAACCTTGCTTTCGGAAGAAGCGCCATGGCCTGCTGTGTGCGGCGTTGAACAACCAACCAGCCAACCAGCTAATCATTCATTGTCATTAATGTCTGTTGTGATAGAGATAGATAACTTCTCTTGCTCAAATGGATAATTGGGTTTGATGGCCATTATTGCGTCCAGACATAGCCCTCAATACCAGGCTATGGCAGCGAATGGGTCCAGGACACGTATGGCGAAAGAATGTGGCGAGAAAAAAACCCGTGAATATCGAGGATGAACCGAGTACGGGGCGTGTTGGAATGGGAGAGGTTTAGGCCACAGGATAACAAAACTAACTGTGCCTTATTCCACTTTAGAGAAACTCAGTGTTCATCAGAACCTGCGATGAGACTGGTTGTTGACACCCATCATTCCCATGCTAATACATAATATTGTTTGAATGCTGATGTCTAAAGTCCACAACTCAAATGAAAACGTTATGAACCTACGGAAAAGTATATAGTCAAAGAAACGAAACAAACGCACGAAATATATTCTGCATTCTTAAGCCTTTCAGCAATCAAATGAACGTATAGTATTTCATTTCTCTCTCGAGAGTATTTGTAAGAAAATAAAGTACTGATAAACGTCGATGTTTTACTGTTTTATCTTTCGGCGCCATGATTGTGTCTGTAATGTGTCCAGTGGGGTCGAATCCCTCTTATAGGTTTGTAACCGACTCTATAGTGAAGCGGTAGAAGACTGGAGTCTACTAGAGTCTCCCGTCAGTCTGAAAGACGGTGAGAAAACTTCCTGTTCAAAGAGGCGTCGATCCTACACACTCGCCCATAACAGACCGTCATGGGCTTCTGAGTTTGGGCTAAAACTAAAAAGAAAAGAAGTGTTGGGCACTGTAAATGTTATAACTGTGTTATAACGACTTTTATATCAACAACCAAGGACCATATACCGATATGGTCTCTGCCACAACTGAGATCTTTCACAATGAATTTAAATGGAAGACGTGTAATTTTCCGGGTTTTCGGTTTGTATTTTTTTATGTTGGGGGTGGGTAGTAGTGGGTTAAGGTTGGGGATGTTGGATTAGTTTTGAGTCTGACATGTTAAATCTTTTAATGTGTGTGTAACGCGCAGTTTAATTAATGACCAGAGTTGTTTATGCGCGATGTTGTTGTGACGACGTGTCTGGCTGATGACGCTTCTGACACGTCCTTGACACTGAAATTCCAAACATGGCTATTGATAATATAACTAGAAATATCTGATGGTGTCAGCACTTGTGTCTACGCTTAACGATTCAGGGAAAAAATGGTATGAAATATTCCTGAACTTGACATCTGAAAACGGAAGAATTTCGTTTCCTTCTGGGTGCAAATTCGTTAGGAAAATATTATCTGAGATGCGGATAGTGCTTTCCTCACCGCATGCTCTGTATGACAGAGTGACAATGTCGCCCCCGGCCGGTCTATTAACAACCCCCTCGGGTTTCTTTCTTCCAGTGACAAGAAGAAACAGGTGGGTTGTGTTGATTTGTGAAAATTTGAGTCTCGTGCAATATTTATTATGACAACAAGAACGCTATACCCCCTCACTAAGGCGACCCGCGAAATCTGGTCGTCTGCTCTGTAGACGAGAGGCTTGTAGGTTACAGATGCTGGTAACCAATCAGATCATATCATGGCACGCGACACTGTCCACGTGTTAGCCATAGTTGAGATAGAGATCGGTGGATCTGACATTGTTCAAATTGGCTATGAAACTGTGTTAGAATAAATTATGATTAAGCAGAAAGGCAATACAGTATATTTTCACTTTAAACAATTCAAACGTATTTCAAATAGGTCAGGAATTTTAATTTGTGAGGTTCACTCCGGGTTGTGTCAGTTCTGCATGATCAGTGTTTACTGGGGGTGAAAGGTTTGGATGTGTATGAACCTGAATGACTTAGTGAAGAGTGAATAGCACTTTTTGAAATGTTGATAATATTTGTTTATGACGTGTTTATGGTCGGGGTGGTGGTGGTTACGTGCTATCTATACATACAACACAAAAACACGAGAGAGAGAGAGAGAGAGAGAGAGAGAGATGAAAATAGAGCGTGCGTGAGAGTGAAAATGAGAGTGTGTGTGAGGGAGAACGTGCGTGTGAGGTGAGAAAGAGTATGTGAGAGACAGAGAGAGTGTGTGTGAGATAGGGAACGAACGATTGGGAGACAGAGCGTGAGTGTGAGAGAGTGTGAAAAAAACAGTGCGTGTGAGAGAATCTGCGGGAGAGTGGGTGCATGAAAGAGGGTGTGCGTGCGGGAGAGTGGGTGCATGAAAGAGGGTGTGCGTGCGTGAGAGAGAGCGTGTGAAAGAGTGAGAGTGAGAGGGAACGATACGTTTGGCAGAAGAAGGCGTGATTCAGGAAAGTAAAACTGAGTTTGGATGTTAGAGTGGTTTATGTTTACAATACACAATCATTATTGTTCGCACGTATACACATTCTGCTTGGTGTATCTTCTCAGTCTACGTCGCACTCAACCTCACGCTCACTTGCCACCTCGTCTACACTGCTCGTGATCTAATATGTGGCGGTCACGTGATTCGTCATACTCTGCAAGATCGGTGTCAAATCGAACCAGGAAAGAGTGAAATCAACAATCAGGTGCCCAGATCGCACGTGTACCTGTCAGTCTGTTGTCGTTGTAATTAGCCGAAGGGGCTAGTAACTATGACTGTGTTAACGCCCAGTACGGGCGATTTATGAGACGGAAGTCAAATGTTCTGAATTGTTATGAGTAATGTTTGATGTATTGTGAACAGGTGTGATTCGCTGTTCACTTTCATGTCACTTAATTATACGAAAGGTGGAATAATACGTATTTTGTAAAAGAGCTACATCCGTGAACCGAAAGGGTCAAATATAAGGAAAAGTAAAGTAGACGGTCCGATTATGCTCGACACTGGTGCTATTGTTGGTGTGGGTATAGATGAGATCCAGTCAGAAATGACCCTGGGCCTCACACACATTTCCATATATACGGCATAAATACACAAACAAATGATCCAGTGGTTGATATCATGTGTATCGATCTTCGAACTTGGATACGATGGCGTGTGAATACTTTACTTGCCTTTAGGAGAAGCATTGAGCTTTGAAGACAAAGACTTCAGGCGTCACAACTTCGCGCGTAAACGGCGTCTATGAAACGCGTAGTTCATCTCATTCACTCTGGGGCGGTTGGGTAGCCTGATGGTTAAAGTGTCCGCTCGTCACGCTGAAGACCGAGTTCTATTCCCCACTTGGGTACAACGTTCGAGTTCCATTTCTGGTGTCCCCCGCCATGACATTGCTGGAATATTGTTAAAGGCGGCGTAAAACTGTACTAACTATACCTCATCCAGAGGCCCGTTTGACGAAGCTATTATAGCGCTGAGGACCTCCCGAACTTAGTGCAACCATACAACTAACGTTAGTTGCTTTATGATTGCTTTGAGGAGCGGCGACCTTGACCTCGACGTGAAAGAACATTTCACCCCACAGCAGTGTGTGGAACAACAGTTTCATATGTAATACTTCATAATGTTAACTATTGTCCTAACCTTTTGCTGTGATTAATGTGAACATAATTTTCTATCAACCTTGCTATAATAAATGTTCTGGTTGTGGTGGGGTGGTTAAAGCGTTAGACATCAAGCCGAAGACCAAGGTTCGATTCTCCACATGGGTATAATGAGTGAAGTCCCTTTCTGGTGTCCTCATCCGTGGTACTGCTGGAATAGTTCTTAAAGCGGCGTAAAACTAAACTCACTCATATTTGTTCCGCGTTTCCTTTGTGTATCAGCGCGTGGTTACACACACTGTGCGGGATATGTATACTGATAGATCGAGGTTTTTAATCTTTCTTCCCGCTATCTGCTTGCGTGCTTCTTTGATGATATGGTTCCGCGTGCCAGATATGAACACGTTTAAATTCTTGTTCAGTCTTGCTTATCGAATGTTACGTTTTTTTCATGAAAACTTGAAAACGTTAATTCCGTCATTTTATATACGAGTTATCGTATACCTCCATCAGCCCGTTGAAACTTTCATCTCAAGGAAGACACGGGTCACGTGAGAGGTCACATGACAGTTAGAAGTCGCGACAACTCATAACGAGGCTACGCGTGCTCCGAGACAAGTTTCTGAACATGAAGCGTTTATGTATATTATATTTGGAAACGAAGTCCCTATAGTGTGAGATTTAGACTCGGGTCGTGTCCGCTCCTACATTACGATTGACATTCTGACGCAAGGTGGTGTTTATAATAATGTTAATGGTTCTCTGATCCAAGGAATAATGTAAGATCATGGCCGTGTCTTCGTGAAGAACAAACACGCATGCGTGTCCAATTTATGCGATGACATGCTCCAGGCATACCTGTAATTTAAATACCTGTACACACACCGCTGTTCAACGGTCTGTTAAAGGCTTGCAAAGAATTGAAATTTCGCAACATATGGGTCAAAGAGCAGACTATTTTAGACGACCATGTACTCTAATGGCACTTTTTTGCTTTACATATGACAACAAGATGGAGTTTTTATTACCCAACAGATCACTATCATTTCGACAGGTGTGGTTTTAGACAGATCTATAAATTTTCAAATTATTGTTTTGTTTTCTGTTTTCATTTCTTTCAATGGAATGAGTAACTGAGTGGGTCGATTTAGACCACATTTGGCAATATCAAAAGATAACTTTACAGTGGACTCGACACAATGTAAGAATCGAACACAGGTATTTAGGGTGAAGGGCAGCGTCAACACTATCCCAATGATGAAAGAATAATAGTGTTTGTGATTTGCCACTGAGACCAAGGCATACGTACACACCCCTGTCACTTCCAAAGCCCCGTTTTGGTGGAAATAATTTTGTAAATTAGTTTTCAAACAAATGAGATAAAATTGTGGGATGTGTAACCTGGAGGTGGGGCGTCTCGTCACTCTTGCAGGCTGCAGAATCACCACAAGAAAAAATAGTGCGAATAGTCTAGCGGTTAAAGTGGTCACTCGTTGCCTCTAAATCCTAGTTCGCTTCCTGATATAGGTACAGCAGTGGGATCTCTTTACTTGCACCAAACATAGTATACCTGCCATCCCACTCCACGGAAATCATCATTTACTCACTCTGTATAGATTCAAATTACCGCAAGGACATAACGTTTCTCTTTAACCTTCATTCTAATCCTTTGAAATATCACCCTCAAAACACTTAAAGGTATATTTATTTATCTTTTCATTTGTCTGAGAACAGCGATAACATTTTATCAAAGAGTTTAACGTGCGACCCTCTTTTCATCATTGTGATTATGCAAATGTGAGCATTTATTAGCTCAAACATTGTCTAAGACACAACAGTCTATCGGAAATGATGTAGAAATTCGAGTTGAAGCATGTATACGGTTGTGATTAAATAGGTAACTTGCTGGTGTAGAATTACATCGTAAAATACGGCCTACAGAAACATGATCCTTGTCTCAGACCTCATTTGAAACAGCGCCTTTATTTCTGTTTTTAAAGGCACAATGTTACATTTTTTGGACAATATTTTGGTCAATGTTGTATATGTCGCGGCTTAGGCACTCACTTTAGCTACCTATTGATGCAATAAAATACTTATTTTCCCTTTCGACTTGCCTGAAATCGATAATTAAAACTTCGAGGCGAACAGCTTCCAAACATAGAACACTTGCTATGTATGGAACGTAAACATTTGCTCCGTATATCGAAAACTGTCGCACGCGGTCCTGTAGGTGTTTGCCGAACTGGTTTCAAGCACAAGTTGTAGGGTATTCGCAAAGAGCGCTCCAAGGGACATAACATATGTCTATAGAGTTTGTTTGAAATGATGGTGCAGAGGATGCGGGAGTGCGTTGATTAATGCAACGTTTCATTAAACCAGTCGAACGTTTTTACTTAATTTTGTAATCTACATACGTAGTGGTTTTCGGAATCATTACATGGTAGATTCCCCGATGGCTGACAGTAAAACTGGGAGAAATGCTTTTACTTATTTTCAGAGAAATGTGATATGATATAGTGCCTTTAAAAATCTATTGTTACGATGAGTTCCCTATATAATGTGAACATTCACGCTGACACAAAGTCTATGTTCAAAGACCCTTATTCACGGACACGGTACAACCTGAACGATCTGCTGGAATTTATTCAGCTGGCCAAATCAACCACAACATTGTGATCAACCTGGAACCGAGCTAACTTAGGACACTGCTGTGTCTCGCTCGCGTTTCATAAGCTCCAGGTTTTGCAGTTACAATGACTTTACTGTGCATAAATCTACTTAACGAATTGGTCCATAGTTCCTTTTCGACCATGAAGTTGAAAATGGGCGGCTCCAATCATGAGAATTAACCAGGTGATTTGAGTTCGTGTTTGTAACAGGCACAAGGATTACTGAAAAGCGTGTCGGGATTTGTTTTTGAGCTTAATAAGGAATGTCTTTCCGTAGATTTCTGAATGCGGGTATAACCTATGTTGATTTTCTATTGAGTTGAACCTGAATGGCAGATTACAATGTCTATCCGAAGAGTTTTACATAATTTTACCATCGCCAACCTCGTGGGATTCGAACGCAGATCGTCAACGCTATGGTAATCATTGTGTTTTGACGACGTATTCTTAGGTGGGCGACAGCGCGCAGTCAATGCCTGTAGCTCAAATCAGTTTGAATTCTGTAATACCTGGCTTGGATTACGTGATTAATGTTATAGTTTAGCCCTAAACTGAATCGTTGTCTCTGTGAAAAGGGACATAACTAACTTTTAAACTGATACATCCCAAAATTGTTTGAGATTTTCTGAGTCTCATTAGAGATGTTATTAGTTAGCAGTAAAATTTTAAAACAAAACAAAATATAAACTAAGTGAGACATTGTCTATATTACTTGTGATATCCTAATCAGGTAAATTGTTATACATGATATAAAGTAAGTAGAAACTATGTCTAGATGTTACTGGGGATAGGGCGGTGGGGTAGCCAAGTGGTAAAATCGTTCGCTCGTCACGCCGAAGACCCGGGTTCGATTCCCCACATGGGTACAATGTGTGAAGCCCATTCTCTGGTGTCCCGTGCCGTGATATTGCTGGAATATTGCTAAAAAGCGGCGTAAAACTAACCTCACTCACTACTGGGGATATCCTATAAGCAGGACGGTAAAGACCCGTGAAGGTCCGGGGTAGAATAGGTCTTCAGCAACCCATGTTTTCCATAAACGGCAACTATGCTTGTCGTAAGTGGCAGCTTATGGATCGGGTGGTCTGGCTCGCTGACTTGGTGGACACATGTCATCGGTTCCCAATTGCGCAGATCGATGCTCATGCTGCTGATGAATGGATTGTCTGGTCCAGACTCGATTATTTACAGACCGCCACCATATAGCTGGAATATTGCTGAGTGCGGCGTAAAACTAAATTCACTCACTCTGTCACTTAGCAGATAAATTGTTATACACCATATAAAATGAGACATTGTCTGTATATATGTTATTTGGGATATCCTTAGCAGGTAAATTGATATCCATTATATAAAGTGAGACTGTGTCTGTACGTTACCTGGGATACCTTGAACAGGTAAATTGACATACATCATATAATCGGATATCATTAGTTGCTAGCGTTTGAAACATTGCTAGGTTAGGTGTGTTATCAATTTCATCATTATCAGCATTACGCACAGGTGCTAGTGAATGGAACTTAGAAACTAATGATCATCATCCACGTGGACCTGGGATTCGAATCACGATTCACTGAAACAATGTCGACAATAAAAGTTGTTCACTGGTCACGAGGGGGGCATGGGTTGATGTACCCTCGATAAACAAACATCGAGGGTACATCAACCCATGGGTCCCGAGGGATCAGTGAACAACGTATTTATCTTACCCAACACCTCAGCGTTAAGTTTTAACTGTTTGAAGCATGGATATTGGCTCGTGCACTTCAGCCAAGCCGTGTGAATCCAACGATCTTGCATCTTTCTCGTTTTCCCGCAGGTACTGTCTTAGTAAAATCGCCTCGGTGTAATTCCCTTTCTCAGTATTCACAGGGACTACATTTGAACGTTTTGTCAAAATTTATTCATTGGAATGCGAGGCAAATCTTTTCGCAGCCATCGATAGATTTTGCAGGCGGCACAAGGAAAACATCGGTAATTTCCGTGCTACCACGAAGTACCGAATGAGTTGCCATTGGCCGCGGGGTACGTTGCAATGTACCTCATCTGTAAGTGGGGTAATTTGAAAATAACAGAAAAGCGTTCAGCCAATCAGAAAACCACATTTATGTGTGAGGTACGATAAAACTGTTTCATCCACCTCGGAAGTAGCTGCTGAAAGGAGATATAATGCACGTCACATTTCTTTCCCCTGTACCTTGTAGTTTCATGAGCAAATGTCGTAAGTACTTAGTCTACATGTTTACGTATTTCTAGCCCGCTCCCAAACCACCATGCCGATAAAGATCGAGGTTAGAATTGGTCCTGAGCACCAGAGGTGATAAATAGCATCGGGTGATCAGACTCGCTGTGTTGGTTGACACACGTCATCGCATCCCAACTGCGTCAATCGATACTCATGCTTTCCATCATTGTCGGCTTCAGATTTGATTATTTATAGACTGCCATCATAAAGTGAGTGAGGGAGGGAGTTTAGTTTTACGCCGCACTCAGCAGTATTCCTTCATAAAGCTGAAACACATATTGATGAAACCCCAAAACAAACCCAAACCGTCAAGACCCACACCCGTCAGAAGAGTCCCTACAAACAGGAATCCGTCGCCATATTGCTGGAATATTGCTGAGTGTTAAACCACAGACGAAAAGAAACAACTCTCTCCCCTTTCTAGTGTACGTTGCTGAGTACAAAGATATAGATAATGATTACTTACTTTCTGTTGTAGACATTACTTAAAATAGACAAAGAACTCGTATTACTTAAATACCCTTCTGTGATTTCTTTCTCACGTGTGAGCTATATGTGAGTACACCTCCCCACGAGTCTACGGAGGATAACATAGCGAAGATCACACTCGAACATTAATTTGGGAGGATTGCTAACATCAGCACGTGCAGTGAATATTATCCACTATCACCCAGGTCCGAAGTAAAATCAAAAGTCAGCTGGTATTCCACGCCATTACCACAAACTATTGGCTTTGTACAAGTAAATAAACCTGTATTCTGAGCCAAACATTTGTATTCTAACGCACCAATCACCCAGTCTCGCTTCCCTGAAGGTTTCAAGGCTATCTGAGACCGAGTGAAAGGAGCCTATAAACAACCACCCCACTTCAAAGACCGATGAAGGTACCTGAAGCTGAGGTTCTCTCAAAGACATCTGCTCCAGTAGACTGCACGTACTCTGTGGCCAGTGGTACATTCATGCTGGCTTATGGAGTGTAGGAGCACCGCCTATAGGTCACCATACCCTTGCTGTCCGTCTTAAACCGGGCGTTCTCGTCAGACTCAGTTAGCCACAGAGTGATGACTTCAGTTCGTTTGATATAACCCTGTTCTAAAGGAACGATATCCTTACTAGGAGTACCATGCCAGACCACTCTTAGTGGCAGGATCGTTCTTGTTTTTGCCGGAAACCCATTGTAGCTCCTGTCGTTAGTAGTGTTATATTCTATCGTAGCGTACGTCTTCAGGGTGCTATGCACTATCGTAGTGTCTATCTAGTGCTATACACTCACTCACTCACTCACTCACTCACTCACTCACGGGTTTGGATGGTTAGACTACCATACTTTCTACTAAATTAACATTTAGCGCACACTCCCTCAAAAAGCTGAAGACATCGTTCATAATCTCAGTATTATCTCTACCGCGAGGAGACTTTGCATCCCTACCGTCGACGAGTAAGGGTCGGACAAAGACAGCAGTTGTCGCTGCAACGTTCATTGTTCCAATCTAAAGAACACAATTCCTACGGTGTTGTCCTCATGATGCCGTTCTCGTCGATGAAGCTGTATTTGCCGAGAAAACTAATTATTCTGACTGAGCACGTCGATGTTGGAGACAGGCGAGAAGTTGCGTCTGGCACGTGGCAACTATGCGCACTGGAGTAACGCCTGGTGCTCATGGCGTGATATCTCGCCTTGACGTCATGTGACGTTTTTGGCGGAACAACGTGTCGCAACAACAGTTAGAAGAATGGTGTTCATGGTTGGACTGGTAGTGTAATAGTTCCTGGCGTGTCTCTCAGCTTATACGAGAGAGTTAAAACAGGACTACGTTGAGGTTTGACCAGGAGACCACTATGCAGGAGGAGTATGTTGTCCAGGGAGTATGTTGTGGGTTCTCCAAAGTGACCACTTTGTCGAGGAGTATGTTGTGAGTTGTCCAGGGAGACCATTATGCAGGAGTATGTTGTGAGTTGTCCAGGGAGACCGTTATGCAGGAGTATGTTGTGAGTTGTCCAGGGAGGCCATTATGCAGGAGGAGTATGTTGTCGGTTATCCAGGGAGACCATTATGCAGGAGGAGTATGTTGTGTGTTGTCCAGGGAGACCGTTATGCAGGAGTATGTTGTGAGTTGTCCAGGGAGGCCATTATGCAGGAGGAGTATGTTGTCGGTTATCCAGGGAGACCATTATGCAGGAGGAGTATGTTGTGTGTTGTCCAGGGAGACCGTTATGCAGGAGTATGTTGTGAGTTGTCCAGGGAGACCGTTATGCAGGAGTATGTTGTGAGTTGTCCAGGGAGACCGTTATGCAGGAGTATGTTGTGAGTTGTCCAGGGAGACCGTTATGCAGGAGTATGTTGTGAGTTGTCCAGGGAGACCGTTATGCAGGAGTATGTTGTGAGTTGTCCAGGGAGACCATTATGCAGGAGGAGTATGTTGTCGGTTATCCAGGGAGACCATTATGCAGGAGGAGTATGTTGTCGGTTATCCAGGGAGACCATTATGCAGGAGGAGTATGTTGTCGGTTATCCAGGGAGACCATTATGCAGGAGGAGTATGTTGTCGGTTATCCAGGGAGACCATTATGCAGGAGGAGTATGTTGTCGGTTATCCAGGGAGACCATTATGCAGGAGGAGTATGTTGTGTGTTGTCCAGGGAGACCATTATGCAGGAGGAGTATGTTGTGAGTTGTCCAGGGAGACCGTTATGCAGGAGGAGTATGTTGTCGGTTATCCAGGGAGACCATTATGCAGGAGTATGTTGTGAGTTGTCCAGGGAGACCATTATGCAGGAGGAGTATGTTGTGAGTTGTCCAGGGAGACCGTTATGCAGGAGTATGTTGTGAGTTGTCCAGGGAGACCATTATGCAGGAGGAGTATGTTGTCGGTTATCCAGGGAGACCATTATGCAGGAGGAGTATGTTGTCGGTTATCCAGGGAGACCATTATGCAGGAGGAGTATGTTGTCGGTTATCCAGGGAGACCATTATACAGGAGGAGTATGTTGTCGGTTATCCAGGGAGACCATTATGCAGGAGGAGTATGTTGTCGGTTATCCAGGGAGACCATTATGCAGGAGGAGTATGTTGTGTGTTGTCCAGGGAGACCGTTATGCAGGAGTATGTTGTGAGTTGTCCAGGGAGACCGTTATGCAGGAGTATGTTGTGTGTTGTCCAGGGAGACCGTTATGCAGGAGTATGTTGTGAGTTGTCCAGGGAGACCGTTATGCAGGAGTATGTTGTGAGTTGTCCAGGGAGGCCATTATGCAGGAGGAGTATGTTGTCGGTTATCCAGGGAGACCATTATGCAGGAGGAGTATGTTGTCGGTTATCCAGGGAGACCATTATGCAGGAGGAGTATGTTGTGTGTTGTCCAGGGAGACCATTATGCAGGAGTATGTTGTGAGTTGTCCAGGGAGACTGTTATGCAGGAGTATGTTGTGAGTTGTCCAGGGAGACCGTTATGCAGGAGTATGTTGTGAGTTGTCCAGGGAGACCGTTATGCAGGAGTATGTTGTGAGTTGTCCAGGGAGACCGTTATGCAGGAGTATGTTGTGAGTTGTCCAGGGAGACCGTTATGCAGGAGTATGTTGTGTGTTGTCCAGGGAGACCGTTATGCAGGAGTATGTTGTGAGTTGTCCAGGGAGACCGTTATGCAGGAGTATGTTGTGAGTTGTCCAGGGAGACCGTTATGCAGGAGTATGTTGTGAGTTCTCCAGGGAGACCGTTATGCAGGAGGAGTATGTTGTGAGTTGTCCAGGGAGACCGTTATGCAGGAGTATGTTGTGAGTTGTCCAGGGAGACCGTTATGCAGGAGGAGTATGTTGTGAGTTGTCCAGGGAGACCGTTATGCAGGAGGAGTATGTTGTGAGTTGTCCAGGGAGACCATTATGCAGGAGGAGTATGTTGTCGGTTATCCAGGGAGACCATTATGCAGGAGTATGTTGTGAGTTGTCCAGGGAGACCATTATGCAGGAGGAGTATGTTGTCGGTTATCCAGGGAGACCGTTATGCAGGAGGAGTATGTTGTCGGTTATCCAGGGAGACCATTATGCAGGAGGAGTATGTTGTGAGTTGTCCAGGGAGACCATTATGCAGGAGGAGTATGTTGTCGGTTATCCAGGGAGACCATTATGCAGGAGGAGTATGTTGTGAGTTGTCCAGGGAGACCATTATGCAGGAGTATGTTGTGAGTTGTCCAGGGAGACCGTTATGCAGGAGTATGTTGTGAGTTGTCCAGGGAGACCGTTATGCAGGAGGAGTATGTTGTCGGTTGTCCAGGGAGACCATTATGCAGGAGGAGTATGTTGTCGGTTATCCAGGGAGACCATTATGCAGGAGTATGTTGTGAGTTGTCCAGGTAGACCATTATGCAGGAGGAGTATGTTGTCGGTTGTCCAGGGAGACCACTATTCAGGAGTAGCGTTTTGAGTTGTCTAGGGAGACCAGTATGCCGAGGAGTATGTTGTAGATTGTCACTTACCTGATTGCGAAAAAATGCCTAATTAGGTGAAAACAGCTTTAAGCATTAGTACCATTCTCCATGTATACTCAATTAGTTGGATAAAAAAAACTCTTTATTTGGGACAGAACAACCCTTTTAAGGGATGAATTGGCCGAGTTTGGATTTGGGATGAAACAGCCCTTATATGGGATGAACTGGTCGGGTTTGGATTTGGGATGAAACAACCCTTTTATGGGATGAATTGACCGGCTTTGGATCTGAACAGGCCTGGTGAAACGAACCATGTGAAACGACTCGGAACTGTGACAACTACAGTAGTAGTATATTTTCCGTTGTCCAATGAATAACGATAACGCCGAATGAGTGAGTGAATTGTGTTTTACGCCGCTTTCCCCATCAGTATGAAGGCGGACAGAAATGAGCTTCACACATTTCACCCATGAGAGGAATCCAAATCGGGTCTTCGGCGTCACTACTCGAATAGTTTGAATACCAAAGTACCTTTTGTCAGCACAATCCTCTGTAGTGACCGTCAAAGACGTGATCAATTCCACTCACTCATTCATTGACATACACTTCGTGTCCCTTTCCGATCCTGGACCAAGCAATATAATCACATGTGGTCACCTTTGAGAACAAAGAAAGACCTATTCTACAGTGTGACAGGGACGGGGCAATTGTTTCACATTATTACACACTGTCTCTGCGATCAGCAGAAAATCGAACGTGCATGTGCGATGTTCTAGGGCAGTACTTACAACTACAAAAAAAAAGAAAGAAAAGAAAAGAACTAGGCACAAGAGGTGTGACAAAAGGGTGTGAATTGCAGGAAGGGCAACAGATAGTTAAGTCAACCGCGAAGGTGTGAGGTGTGTCGATTTCATAGATATTTGATTGACATATTATGTAACAACAAAAAAGGTGTTTGCGTAACTGTATCACTCAGTGCTGTTGCACCCTGGCAGGCTTGGGTTAGGTACGAGGGGAACACGTGTTTTGTTCTTGCCGTTGGAGACGTTGGCGATAGTTCGGTGTTCGTTGAATAGTCTCACGAATCCTGGACAATAAATTAAAACACGAATAAAACTCAAGTCGATGATTATTTCGCAAGTCAAGGAATGCCTCAGATAAAAAAATAGTTTCTTGCTTTTTGTAGATATTTATTTTTCTAAATCGACCCAGTTGTTGATGGAAACTTTATTCTCAAGCTGTAAGTTTCTGTTTCACAGTTAACTCTCTCCAGAGTTGTGTCCCCTAGATCTGAAGGATCCTATGATTGTGGATGTGAATTTCAGACTTGCCTTCAGTCGAATTCATGGTCTACCCTTTTTGTGATTTTTATTTTTTATTAGATAAAATACCGATTTTTTTTGTCAATCAGAGCTTCGATTTACGATTAAGTTACGATTTGTGTAAATTCGTAATGCACATTGTTTCTTGGACATTCAGCAAGGAAATCTAGCCTTTATGGGAACATGTAATGTTTAACGAATAAAAGAGGCTTAAAGGTTCAGTTGAACATGTTGAAATTTCCTAACAAGCAGTTTCAATAGTGGCTATATTGATAAGAATATTTGTTCAGGCATTGGGACTGTTCTTGGAATACATGGGAAGGATGGCGATTTTGGAATGCAGCTCACCTTCGACCTGGCTTGTTATTGACATACATCTGCTGAGGCTGTAGATGCTCATACCTTTGACCACTGATTTGTCTGCACCGGGACGTAAACATGGTCTAGACCTCCGTGAGAACGCCTGGTATTTACCGCGGATCACGAAAACATGGGTACACACGAATGCTGCAGTTAAAGCGTCTTTGGCAACATCTGCTTACCAACGTGTTTGTTGAATGTTTACAGAAATCCAAACATTAAATACCATCAGTCATCATCTCTGCCTGCAAATTCCTCTCCATCCCCCGCGCTGTCATAAAGGTTTCTACATTATGTAACCCAAGATGTGACGATGTTAGAAGTAGCAAAAAACACCAGCCGAAAAACCTCGACCCGTGAATTCCTAATGAAAACCTATATAGACAGATAGGTGTTTGTTTGTTTTTGTAACAAAGCGAATAGGAGTGAAGTAAGAGAGCTGTTAACCGCTGTTGATGGGGTCTGTAACGCGGGGATCAACCAGGCGGTAAGACGAGCATTTCGGGATGTTCCCGTCAGACCTGCAGCAGTTTGGCAACAGATACGCGTGCAACTTGCGAAACTTGGCTCGGTCTTCATTCCGCGGAGTAAAACAAACGAGAGCTGTTGTCGGGAGGTAGTATATACTGTCACGGTTAGTAGCTTGTTATTACTATGTTACGAGCCCAGACAAAGAAACTTTGGCTTTTATCTAAATGTTTTTTTGATAGGAGAGCAGATTCCCATTCACTGTATATACTAACGGCGGCGACAGATCTGGCCTACAGGGGTGCTGAGAGGGGGTTTGCGGAACTGACATCAAGACGAAGGTTTCACTTGGAAAACAGGCATTTTTTACGGATTATTTTACCTCTCCAACAGCACACTTCGTAGCATGATATCTCGGAACTAATTGCTCGTGATATGTCAGAATAATGCAGAGACCATATACCTGGTCTGTGGAATAATGGCAGTTTTTGTCGACGGTTCATAGGCTTGGTCGTCAGCGCTTGAAGTGAGTGTGGTTTTTGTAATGGACTTCTGTCTGGTTCTAGTGTCTATGCCCATTGTCTAGCCTTGGTTTAGTTAACAGCTGCGTCTAGAGAACAGTTTTGTTTTGATGTCAAACCCGGGTCTCGAACGTATCCAGCACGTGTCTAGTGTCCACCAAATAGACGGTAACCGTCCAGCAGCAGTCTGACCTGCTGGTCGCAGTGGCGGATATACCTTTTTGAGAAAGTGTGCGTGCGTGCGTGTGTGTGTGCGTGCACCTAATTGACAAAGGTGAGGTGCACACTTCATTTAATAAACTTTCAGGACAAAAGGATCCGCCTATGGGTCGGTCCTTCCCCAGGACTGTCACCAGATATCATTAATGACACCAGCAAGTCCGGGGAGCAGTATAGTGTTTTATGTGTACCAAGTGCTGTCTGTTGACAGTCTACCAGTGAAAAAATGTTTTATTACAAAGGTTTTACCAAGAAACTATCCTGGGACTGTTGCACTTATATCATCATAACCTTTCCTGGTCACCAATCCCTAGACAGACAAACTACTCCTAAACTCCCTTCCCCTCCACACCCCTCTCCCCCTCCTTTGTGCATAGATAACACAGATAATCTTCTCGCACCTTTGCTTTGTCACAGTATGGGTATATCACATACTGGCATATGAATAAAACTTATCAATAAAACTGCGTTAAAAGATTACACCATTCAAGGTTGGTATTTTAATTATCATCCGACTTGAAACGGGTCTTTCGTCTCGACTGTCTAGGGGGTAGATATTGGACACTGTAGTGGTTATCGATCCCGATTTCCAATCAGTGTATTACAGTTTCGGATCGGCCCTATCATTAAGCCCCCCACCTCGACATACAACACGGTGTCTGAACCTACAGCCGGGCTACAAGGATCCCGTGCATTACCACCCATATGAAATGAGCAAGGTTGTCTATTTCAGCAGGTGTCACGTGATTCGTGTGTCGTCAGCTGGTGGATATGTGTATATTTCATGTCAGCTGATGTGGCGTTGATACGATAAGCATGTGGGTTATGTCGGAGCAGTAACCTGGGTAGATAGGATATCGGGTGATGGATCTACATGATCGATCAAAGCAGGTGTATACTGTGTCGTACATACACTGC
This sequence comes from Haliotis asinina, assembly GCF_037392515.1. NCBI lineage: Eukaryota > Metazoa > Mollusca > Gastropoda > Lepetellida > Haliotidae > Haliotis > Haliotis asinina. The sequence continues at coordinate 49,493,656 of NC_090281.1, forward strand.
AGAAAGACGTGAACCTTGGTAGAACCAAAGGAGCTGTGTCTGATCATCAGTCTATCTGTCTTTATGTGTGTGCGTGTGTCAATGTTTGTCTGTATGTGTGCATGTGTCAGTATGTATGTCTGTATGTGTGTGCGTGTGTAAAAATGTTTGTGTGTATAAGTGTGCGTGACAGTACGTTTGTCTGTATGTGTGTGCGTGTCAACGTGTTTATAATATGCCTGCCTGCATGCATGCCTGCCTGCTTGCCTGCCTGCCTGCCTGCCTGCCTGTCTGCCTGCCTGTCTGTCTGTCTGTATGTATGTATGTATGTATGCATGCATGCATGTATGTATGTGTATCCATGCATGTACAAACGTGCGTACGTATGGATATGTGTATGTTTGTATGCATGTGTGTGGGTATGTCAATATGTATGTATGTGTGCGTATGTGACTATGTATGTCTGCATGCACATGAGTATGTTAGACCTATGTATGTCTGTCTGTCAGAATGTATATTTGTATATGTCTGTAGAAATCTCTCTCATTGTCTGTCTTGACGTGCAGATGTGTGCATGTGAAGAGATCTTTTATCAATGTGTGATACCTGTGTGACTATGTCTGTGTGTGTGTCTGTGTGTGTGTGTGTATGTCTGATACCTGTGTGGTTATGTCTCTGTTTGTATGTGTCTGATACTTGTGTGACTGTGTCTCTGATTGTATTTGTCTGATTCCTGTGTGACCATGACTCTGTTTGTGCATGTCTGATACCTATGTGGCTACGTCTCTGTTTGTGTATGTCTGATTCCTGTGTGGTTATGTCTTGTCTGTGTGTGTGTGATACATGTGTGGCTATGTCTCTGCTTGTGTGTGTCTGATTCCTGTGTGACTTTGTCTTTGTGTATGTCTTATATCTGTGTGACTATGTCTCTGTTTGTGTGTGTCTGAAACCTGTGTGACCATGTCTGTGTGTTTGATACCTGTGTGACTATGTATCTGTGTGTGTCTGTGTCTGATTCCTGTGTGACTTTGTCTCTGTTTGTGTATGTCTGATACTTGTGTGGCTATGTCTCTGTTTGTGTATGTCTGATATCTGTGTGACCATATCTCTGTTTGTGTATGTCTGATTCCTGTGTGACTTTGTCTTTGTGTGTGTCTGTCTGATACCCGTGTGACTATGTCTGTGTGTGTCTGATGCCTGATTGGCTATGTCTCTGAGTGTGTCTGATACTTGTGTAACTATGTCTGTGTGTGTCTGATACCTCTGTGTGTGTGTCTGATACCTGTGTGACCGTCTCTTTCTCTCTATCTCTCTCTCTGTGTGTGTGTGTTTCCTGTGTGACTATGTCTGTGAGCATGTGTCTTCAGTTTATCTGTCCAGGGATATCTGTCTGGATGTAAGTGTTTATCTCTGCATCTTCCTGTTACCCTTTTGTACCAGTGTCTCTACTCGATTATGGCTGTGTGTTTGTGATATCACGTATAGATGGTATCACGTATATCATACCAATAACTACATCATAACGGGTCAGCCTTTCAGAGTTTAATGTTTTGGTCAAATCCAATGTTCAACCATACACTCAGTCTTTTCCTGACACCAACCTAACCCACATACTGCGGAAATCTTTTAACACATGCACACCAGGGATGGGGTAATAATGATTTTAAAGTGCTAGACCGATACCAAACCATTACAATCAGTGGATGTCCCATCTGACCCAGTAAACTGACTCCGACCTTACCAGTCCTTGTTCCATCCTTTTACTGCCGACCACGAGACTGGGTAACAACAAATACTTTCATATAACAAGATCCTCGGGTAAACAATTAACCCTCTCGCCGCTTGTTATTGTGATTATTATCAACACAAAGGTTGTAGTTTGAATACAGAATGGGACGGAGGAGTGTCCTAATGGTTAAAGTGTCCACTCGTCTCGTCGAAAGCTCAGGTTCGATTCGCGATATGGTTACAATTTGTGAAGCCCGTTTCTGGTGATCCCTTCGTATTGTTGAATACTGCTTAAACCCAACTCACTCACTGCCCAGCCTCCTCAGTGATCATCAACACACTACAAAATGGTATCACTCGTAAGTTCATGAGATGACTTTCCGTCTGGATACTTACTTCAAGGATATACTGTACTTGCGTTCTAAAAGCAGCGTTATCACACAGGTGCCATCAGTCCAGGTCTCACGGGTCCATGAACTATGTTTTTTCTCCACAGCAGACCTCTTGCTGGAACTATATATATATTGTAAAGTCTTATTTTCCTCAAGTTCTAAATTACCTTTCTATTTGGTCTCCTCGTCGTTCCTTGCTTGTTTCTCTCAAAATTATAAATTAAATAATTGTAGCTTTAGAGAGTGAGCATCTGCGCGAAAGGTTATGGACTGCTCTACTTGGTAGCCGGCGTCCAGGTTGGCTTTCTTCATATCGGCGCTGTCTCCTCTTCCTAACCTTTCCTTTTAATAGCCAGGATCTAGTCGGAGAGCAGCAGACTCTGTACCTCTTAAATTTGTTGTGATTCCCCGAAGATGGAGGTCGTTTGATTATAACAACTGTAAAATCATTAAGGAATAACTGCTACTTACTGAAATTCACTCGTGAAAGTGTTTTTAGTTTGGGATGTGGGCAAGGCCGACAATACGGTGTCAGAGACGCAGAAGTTCACGCCTTGGCACTTGACCCACGGTTATTGTAAACGACTCCGTCAACGCTACATAGACAATAGGATACTTACCTATATGCTGGACCGTGTGGGCAGTTATCTCACTGGTTTGTTGAGCTGAACTTACGTATTCACATGCTTGTACGTTATAAGACAACATCACAGGAGACGGTGGTATAATGACACACACAAGCAACTGCCGATAGATGGGATCGAACTCGCACAGTTTACATGTGGTGACATGGACAATGGGTATGACCACCAGATCCCGTTAGTCGCTCCTTACGACTAGCACAGGTTGCTGCATGAAGATCGATTCTAACTCGGATCTTCACCGATCAGATTTAGGAAACCTTTCTTTACTATGTTTTAGTCCTAAATAGCCTAAGGCCCGTAAAGTGCCGTGCATCATGTGCCCTTAGCAATGCCAGGATCCGTTGATCGTGGGTTTGAACCCTGTGGGTTTATCAATGTTTATACTATGGCTCATTCATTCCTCAACAGATACGTTATGTTCAGTTATACCCCATGATCTCCTGTGACGCACTCACGCACTTATTCCCCCAGCGTTCCCCGTGGTTGTTCCGTGCCTTGACCAGTGCCCAGCTGTCTGACCCGGACGGGAGAGGCCACGTACCTTTGTCTGCGGGATTAGATAGGTTGATCTATCACACCTCTAGTGAGTAGACTTGGGTTACACATGTTGTCCTGCCGTTACCAGCTCATCTTACGTGATGCCTGGACTAGAGATAATCTCCGAAATGGACTTACTTCTCAGAAAAAAGCAGTCTTAGATTATCTATATAAAAGTGTTTTATAACAAAAAGGATCGAAGAGACTTTGATTATCACGACGTCACTCTCTTTCTCTGTCTGTCTCTCTCTCTCTCTGTTGGTGGATGGGTGTGGTAGGAAAGAGAGAGGAGGGGAGAGAGAGAGAGAGAGAGAGAGTCGCAGTCAGCAATATTCCAGCTATATTGCTGGGGTTAGTGGTAAAGGTAAAGTTGCAGATGAAGAAATAGTGTTGGGGTTGGATAGAGGAAATCTAGAGAAGTGTGCCATGAAGATTTATACTATTACAAAATGTCTGCTGTCTGTAACCAGCTGTCCAGTACTAAAGTACACTGTCAGGTTTATTCTTTGATATAAAATACTCCTGACTGCCCAAGTCTTGACGATTTCTCACATTTGACGTGGCCACACATTTTTGTTACTCCATAAGTCAAAATCCAGAATCCGTTCCTTGAGTGACCCAGACATTAGAGTAACAAAGAACGATCACCGACCTTGATATGTGAAGCAGCCTGCTCAGAGAATCCGAACCCTACTTTCCCCACCCTCCCGATATACGTAGTACTGTTCACGATGTCGGGGACATCGCCAGATTAACTTGGGAGGTGACCCGTAAAAACATCTCCCAGTCGGACACTGTACACTAAGGTAACCTTTGAGTCGTTCATGTTTCTCGTTTCTGTTATCCTCGAGAATGAGTGAGAGAATGAGTGAGTGAATGAGTGAGTGAATGAGTGAGTGAATGAGTGAGAGAATGAGTGAGTGAATGAGTGAGTGAATGAGTGAGAGAATGTGTGAGAGAATGAGTGAGTTATCACTGGAAGACGTCAAGGTAGTAAATAATACGTGCATTTCGTTGACAAACTTTAACCCTTTTATTCAATATTAACATTCGTGTTGTAAGTCCCGCGACTGTAGTTGAAAATAGTATCAATATCATGATATATGTCCTATTGTAATTGCACCTAGAAGTCATGGTCACAGACAGAAAGCACAAATACAGTGTCTAACATGAAAACACATGTACTTTGAATGAACAATTAGTGTAATACTTAATGATAATCGTTTACATTGGATATTCTTAGTATATCATTGGGCGATTTGGATAGCCTAGTGGTTAAAGTGTTCACTCGTAACACCAAAGACCAGGGTTCGATTCCTCACATGGTCACACTCACTGAAGCCCATTTCTGTTGACCCCGTCATGATATTGCTAGATTATTGCTTAAAGCGACGTAAAACAATACTCACACACTGACTGTTATATCATTATACAATCAGCAATATATTTACAGTCTGACTAGCATTTAAGGCGCTCATCTTCGTATCCCTATCAAAACGTGAATGGTATAGAAATTCAGTCATACTATCCAAAGACATCAATCAGTTTCAGACTTATGACCCAGTGTCATAAGTGTCTTTCAACGTACAAGCAACCTATCCCGAGCAATATTATCCTGAAGTGGGAACAGTTTCTGTGGCGTCCTTCAACTGACACGTAACAGAATGACCTAATACTACGACATGTACGATTATTACGTACCTTGTTTGTTGTACAATGAGTTAATCCCGTGTCGTGTCCCATCATCGTCACTTTACAACCAGCGTGTGGCTTCAACACTGCATCGGTTCCCATGCCAGTTGACCCGACTTCGGTCTGGGGCAAGGCTTTTCATTATGTCCTATTCTTTTCATTAATGTTGCAACTGTTGTTGGGAAATTGGTCCAAGTGGATTTCTAAACTTCACAATGGATGCAATGGGAAATAATGATTAAAAATTAACTAAATTTTATAACATTTCGTTCTTAATCTTTTAACAGAACGTCAAACGTGGGGAAGCACGTTTTACTTCTTTAAATCTTTATAATATACTTCTCGCTTCAGTAGAAATCAATTGCTCCCAAGTAATATTTATATAAATTGTTTAATCGGCATTTGTTTTTAAATAAGTATGATTACGGTGATTATTAAAGGCTAAAGCTGAACATGATGAAAAATGTATGCTATTAATCACAACAATAGGTACTTAAAACAATACGACTCGGTGTTGTGAACACAAAGTTGCTGTAATAATCTGCGGTTAGAACGAGACAACTAGTTATAGCTTATTAATATCGTAGCACTGTATAAACATTCCAACTAAAACACACAGCAAGTGATCGGGACCAAATCCTTACATCCATCAGTTCGTTATAAACGTGTTCTGTATAAAATACTATACTGTATAAAGCATTTATGAATACATTTCCAGAAGTTCACTCGAGCCATGTATCAGATATCCTCTCATTGTATGTTTGTCAAGGACAACGTATTTGTGACAATTAAAGCCAGAAGCAAGGCCACACCGAAACTGTAACACCATACGGCCGTACGAGACGGTGTGGATCGCGTCCAGGTGTATTAAACAGTCGGACACTCATACAAGAGGCGATTGTGCTGTCCATCGGTCAAGGTGACTAATCCATGACAACGAAGTCATGTAGTCAGAATAGTGCTGCTCTAAAACCATGATTAGTCACTTGTTGGTAGCCGGTCGCGTTTTGCCTACAGCAGCCTGAAGCATACAGCGTTCTGTTATGTTCTGCCTTTAAGGGTATTACAGGGAGATAAATGATTAAGTACCGTCGAAGGTGACACTTAACAGGATTCTGGGTTATAAGGCTATCGTTGCTGATGGAAATGATCTTATAATTTGTAACGAATGGAGCCAAGCAAAACGTAGACTAACGCTTAGTCAAACTTTGGTAGTAACAAATAAATCCATTTAAATTGAAAAGGAGTTTGCACACACGGGCCTGGGGAAATGTAAATTTCCATCATTTGGGGCTTCAACATTGCCGGGATGGCTTGGCAGTATGGAAACTAATGTGGTTCAGGGACCGCGAGAAAGATTCGTCATATTCTATGCATTTATATGTGTAATTTATTCAACATATCACGTAATGACAGACCTTGAAACAAATAAACCCAGTCTAGAATATGTAGAATGTCTAGTTATGCAGCAAGTCTAGATGTTGCAAGTGGTGTCTGGGGTCCTGTCAATTATAATTTACAAATTTAATTTGGGAACTGTTCTTAAAAATACATTTCAGAGACTAGATGTCTAGACTAGGCTGTGCAGTAAATGCGAAGAAGAACTGTGTGTAATTAAACCTGATAAAGTAATCTTGATTTAATTCTATCGATGTAATTGCGCCTGACGCTGAAAATATCACATACACGGGCATAGAGGAACAGCGTCAAAAACTAATGATTATACTTGATATTTTGTTTCATGCCTTGTTGAGCAGGAGTCCAGTGATATGACACCGAAATAGCTTCCTGCATTGAAACCATGATGAAAATCGAACCCGGGTCGTCGACATGATGAGCGGACGCTTTAACCACTGGGCTACCCCACTGCCCCTAATATCAAGAATAGAACCTTAGGTTCACACCAGTTGCTGTAATGTCCATTTCAGTTTTGATCGCGTTACAAATCTGACACTTTCATTGCAGCATCACTTGAGTTGTGACCTCGGGGTCCAACTTGCTCAATGAAACCTTCCTGTACAACGAATGCACGTGTGACGAAATAATTAGATATAAATGACCCCTACATTCAACCAGAGGAGCAGGATGCAGATCTGGAAAGAGACCCGGACAGGTGATAAGAACAGATACCGCGCCACATTATTTCTACAACAGTTGGCCCGGATCTTGACACTCACGAGGTTGCATGGCAGGCATGTGTGGCGAGCGGGAACTGTATACCCCATTCTCGGCTTGGGAGTTCTCAACCTCCGCGATCCCCCCAAAAGTTTTACCGCTCAAAATCTACAAATTAAATCTTGCCATGAAGGTTCTGTCCCATATGTTTCTACTGGTCTAAGCTGACGAGGAATGCCAGAAACCTGACTCTGATATATGGAGGTCTGAACAGGTGTGATATGTCCTGTACCTGTATCTGAACCGTTGTGCTGTGCCCTCTCCCTAGGTCTGAACAGGTGTGATATATCCTCTTCCTAAGTCTGGACAAATGTAGTATACTCTCCACTTGAGACTGAACAAATGTGGTATACCCTCCACCTGGGTCTGAACAAGTGTGGTATTCCCTCCACCTGAGTCTGAAGAAGTGTGGTGTGTGGTATACCCTCTACCTTGTTCTGAACAAGTGTTCATATGCATGCGCTCTACCTTGATATGAAGGGACGCTTTGGCCGTCTTCATGGGTCTGAACAACAGACATGATATGTCCTCTACATTAGTCTGACAATCCTTGGTTTACCTGTCCTCGTCTCGAACATGCGCATTTCACCGTGATATTTCTATAACTATCGAGTTGAGCCGCATCCCTGCTCATTGATATCCTATCTCAGACAAACCACACAGCTCGGAACTGGAGTCAGGTCCACATGTTACCCAGCAAGATGATGCATATTTCGTAACACTCTTAATCTGAGAGATTAAGACACATTCAGTTAGCATCTGAGCAGATATGGCATCAAATTAGCGATATAACACCGCCCGGCAGGACCAGGCTATACATCTGATATCTGTCATGAAAGCCTAACGATGTGCAGACTGTCGTTGACGTTCCTGAGGAATAACAGTGTCACCTTGTTCACGTTCCCGAAATGCAGGTCTCAAGACCAGAATTCACCTTCCCGACATGATCTCCCACCCCTGACCCGCCACGCCGTTAACACAGCACGATATACAAAATATGTGATCATTCCTTGCAATAAACATGCATGGTTCCGGTGCAGCAATAGCAGGGAAGAACCTTCCCCCTCGGCCGACCACGCCCATCAGACGGAGCTGGCTTAGCCAGAGACTGTTCCCAGACCGCCTTAGCTGCACGACCTTGTCTTTGATGTACATCATTCGGCGACCCTGCGATTCCCATTTCGAGCTTCATAAACGTCTTTATCTGATAGCATTCAGGCATACATAGACGTTCTCTCCCAACAGTTCAAGGAGAGTCTCGCATCCATGCGCGTCTGGCACGATTTGAACGGGACGAGGGAGGAGGAAGCGATAGTTGCCATCAGTCTCGTGTTTCCGTGAATTTCGCAAATCTATTCTGTGACTGCAACTTGTTAACATGAACAGGTACTTTACATGATACATTATCATCAAGTTCATTGGCCTCTAGAATTCCAGGCTTGGGATTAATGCGAGGAGGTTTTTCAGAAGGGAGTAGAACATTCGTCGGAGAGCACAGTGAAGGGGAATATTAGCGTTATCATCCGCAAATCTCCAGCCCGACCCTGCACCTGTGCTAACGCTCATTCACAGACACACACGCACACACATTACACCTATCGTCTTCCTTGATTCAAGTGGCGGGAAAGCGTCTATCTCTCCTGTTCTTTGGTCTCCGACTCGAGGAAGGAACTGTCGGCTTGAATTCTCGCTGTAGTAACTCTTTCTTTGACTACTGATACGGTATATATGACTGTTACTGATACGGTATATATGACTGTTACAGATACGGTATATACGACTGTTACTGATACGGTATATATGACTGTTACAGATACGGTATATATGACTGTTACTGATACGGTATATATGACTGTTACAGATACGGTATATACGACTGTTACTGATACGGTATATATGACTGTTACAGATACGGTATATATGACTGTTACTGATACGGTATATATGACTGTTACAGATACGGTATATACGACTGTTACTGATACGGTATATATGGCTGTTACTGATACGGTATATATTACTGTATGTCAGAGACAAACAAACCTACAATTTGAAGAATTGCAAAATTGGAAGTCATTTGCTGAAATGTTGGTGTATGCTTTATTGACAAATGTTCACTATGAAAATGCTCGCTCACATGTGGCACTGAGTAGAAAACATCAAAGCAGAGGTTGCTCATACCAGCGAAACATTTTTGGCTTGGTGAACATAGGTTATCTGAGCTGTTTGATTTTACTGTCTTTAAACAGAGGGGCAATCGAACGCTTTTACGCTTTTCACAAATACATTGTATTTCAAAGAGCGCCATAAAAATCTTGCTTAAAAGTTATTAAGGTTTCTTAAGCTGAGTCCATCCGGAATTCGAACCCTCACTTTGAGATTCAGGCACCTAATCCCAAAATCAGCGATCTAACACTCTCAGCCTCCGTGTTATCCACATAGAAATGTATTACTTTCACAATGTTGATGTACCTGGGACAATGGTTATACCCAATAAATTTCCTGCTTTGCATTGTACAACATGCCCCTGTGTGTTTCAGGTAAAAATATGATTTGCCCTGCGAGTGTTTGCACACTCGTGCCAATAATGGAAAAGGGTAGGCTCAACTATTTGAGAGTGATTAAGAAATACATATTTGTAAACATATGCTTATAATATACGCCTGTGCAATTGTCTGTGCTTGTCAGAGTTCATTGAAAGGTTTTTACCGTTTTTATTTTCAAGTAAAAATTTTCCTTCGTTCGTTTGGTTACGTTTAGTAGAAAAACCCAAATTCTAAGGTATTCTATAATTCAATGATTGTGCTTGCCTTTTTGAGATATACATCCTCTGGGGCTTGTGTGAGAGAGTATTTCTCGGCCGTCAGTGTACATGTTTGACCCTAATATGGCGGTCTCAGGTTTGCAGGCGAACGTGTAACACCATCGTGAGTGAGTCAGTTTAGTTTTACGCCGCATCCAGCCCCTTACTACAAGCATAGTCGCCTTTTATGACAAGCATGAGTTGCTGAAGGCTTGCGGGTCAACACCATCGTGAATCTTGTCCAGATTTAACTGTCATCTTAACAAGATACGGAAAGCCAGAGTGGGTGAATGAGATTGCGTGGGTGAGTGTGTGGTAAGACTAGGTGGGTGAGTGAGTAGTCAGACTGAGTGGGTGAGTGAGTAGTCAGACTGAGTGGGTGAGTGAGTAGTCAGACTGAGTGGGTAAGTGAGTAGTCAGACTGAGTGGGTGGGTGAGTAGTCAGACTGAGTGGGTGAGTGAGTAGACAGACTGCGTGGGTGAGTGAGTAGTCAGACTGAGTGGGTGAGTGAGTAGTCAGACAGAGTGGGTGAGTGAGTAGTCACAATGGGTGGGTGAGTGAGTAGTCAGACTGAGTGTGTGAGTGAGCAGGCAGACTGAGTGGGTGAGTGAGTAGTCAGACTGAGTGGATGAGTAATCAGACTGAGTGGGTGAGTGAGTAGTCAGAGTGAGTGGATGAGTAATCAGACTGAGTGGGTGAGTGAGTAGTCAGACTGAGTGGGTGAATGAGTAGTCCGACAGAGTGGGTGAGTGAGTAGTCAGAATGGGTGGGTGAGTGAGTAATCAGACTGAGTGTGTGAGTGAGCAGGCAGACTGAGTGGGTGAGTGAGTAGTCAGACTGAGTGGATGAGTAATCAGACTGAGTGGGTGAGTGAGTAGTCAGACTGAGTGGATGAGTAATCAGACTGAGCGGGTGAGTGAGTAGTCAGACTGAGTGGATGAGTAATCAGACTGAGTGGGTGAGTGAGTAGTCAGACTGCGTGGATGAGTAATCAGACTGAGTGGGTGAATGAGTAGACAGACTGCGTGGGTGAGTGAGTAGTCAGACTGAGTGGGTGAGTGAGTAGTCAGACTGAGTGGGGGAGTGACTGAATGGGTTAGACTGGGTGGGTGAGAATGAGTGGGTGAGTAGTTGGTCAGACTGGGTGTGTAAGTGAGTGTGGTTGAGTTGGTGAGTGGGTGGGTGAGACTGAGTATTTCCTTGTCTGTGTGAGACGAGGTGAGTGAATGAGTGACTCACGAAACCACAAATGGGCTTCACATATTGTGTGCAAGAGGCGAAACGAGTGATCGCTATCCATTAGGCTTCCCCTGCCTTCAACGGCTGTCACATCGTCTCTTCAACAAACATCAACAAACTTGGCGTATTTCGGTATGTACCGCACCCGGTCCTCGCCATGGTTGTTTATGCTCAGTTGCAATTCCCCTCTGTCATACATCATAATTATGAACACGTCCATTGATCTCCATGTCATTCTTCGGCGCAACGTAACCAATCACACACACCACCTTATGTCTAGTCTATCAAAAAGGAAGATTTAATTGTCTTAGCCTCACTGTCGATCAGTGGTCATCATTTCAGTCTGGGTTCGAGTCCCCATTATGCCTGCTACCACGCTTTACCACGCTCAGAATAAACATCCATGCTAGACGGTGTTTATATATGCATGAAGATTCGGTTACGAATTCTTCATCAGTAATCCATGTTTGTCGTAAGAGGCGACTAACGGAATCGGGTGGTCAGGCTCGCTGACGTGGTTTATACACGTCATCGGTTCCCAGTTGCGTAGATCCGGGCTCATGACGTTGATCACGGAAGCGTCTAGTCCAGACTCGATTATTTACAGACCAAAGCCGTATAGCTGAAATACTGCTGAGTTCGGCAACCAATCAAAGGATGGGGAAATATAGAAACATATGTCTTACGACGAATAATTTATCTATGTTATCTTCTGTTTATTTGAACATTCTCCTTTTGAATAACCCGATACCCCTGTCGGTTTTACACGAGAGAGGAATTTATCACTGAAGTTAAAAGCCAGCGGTAACCATGTATAATCGCTCCGCAACATGTCTGTAAGAAGTTTGTAAAAACATTTGTATCAATTGTTGATATTATTCCTTCCAGTTGTTATCGTCTGCTCGAGATTCGGTGCTGCCACCTGTTGGCGGGTGGGGATCTCGTCAGGAGGCCTGTACTCAATCGACAGTGGCTAGTCCTTACCATGTGTGGAAACTCAGACGCCAACATCTGTGAGGTTTGCTGGCTTTTATAGCAGAATCGTGCTTTTTACTTACAATATTATGAAAACAAAACTTACACAAGGCTGCGTGGGGCCCTGTCTTGTACGCCGTATCTTTGCCAGCACTGCGCTGCGCCCGTCCAGTAAGTCTGTACATCTGGTAGTGCTTGTTGGGTGTCGTATGAAAACAAATTAGGTGTGCTTTAGAAACAAGAAAACGGAATTCGCTGTTGCTCTCGTCTTGCTTGTATGGATACATTTCCCCTAGCGGCGAATCACGGAACTAGACGCTGCTTGATCATCACATCTGGAAGCGGATCGGACGTACATTGGGCAATCTCGGGAAGGTTTGCCACAGTGGCAGTTTAAGGGGCATTGTGTAACAATCATAGCTATGTGTTTTGCCCTTCGAAAAAGACTTAATTTGCAAAAGAATTGTTAAAAGATTGATCTGCCTAATTTCTTTCTTGTTTCAATTGTGTCCACTTTCAATTCCATATATCAAGTCGAGGTGGTCTCCTGGAAAGCTGCAATGCCCAGCAGTATTCAATTTGGCTGTAAGGCGCTGCTTTCACGAACGCTTTCAAGCGAACAAAATGTTGGAAAAAAGTATATAAGTGAATAAAGGAACACTTAAATAAACCATGACTGACGTGAAACCACCCAAAATGTTTTTGGTTGTTACAAGTAATTGAAAAGACGGCAGCAAATTCAAAAGACTCACTCTGCATCATAATGTTTCCACGAACTTGGAACGGCGTGTGTGTAAAATAATATCTTTCTGGTGGTTCACTATATCACTGTTTCACTCTCCAACCCTTATCAGCAATCGTGTCTGATCACGCGGTGTTTCTGAAACCGGATCCAGTTACCGGCGTTATAAGGGGTTCCTCTTCAATAATGTTATCTGCTTGTAGATTATTAACACGACTATAGACTTGACTTCAGCGATATCATTCTTCACAGACCATCGTTCGCTAGCAAAAACTGTATCTACGTCGTCATCCGCTTTCTAACAACGATACCGTGTACAGTAAATTGTATTTGGTTCCACACTGTTCTAAAGACCATCGTTGTTGGTTCTATGCGGTTCATTGGTGTTTGAGGTTAAGATAGTGAGTGAGTTTAGTGAGTTTAATATTCCAGCTTGGCCGCGGCCGGTAAATAATCGAGTCTGAACCAGACAATCCAGTGATTAATATATGAGCAACGATCTACGCGGCATTGGGATATTAAGGCATGTATCAACCAAGTTGGCTAACCCTGACCACCCGATCCCTTAGGATAAGCACGGACATACATGTCCAATATTGAATGTAAGATAACTATCGTATTTATTAAATGTATCTATTGTTGAAAGAATCCATAATTTCGGTGTTATTGGTTAAACTGTTAAAAGGTTTTTATTTTTTAAACTGATTTAACTCCAAATCTAACTCTTAAAAGTCAGGTTGCAACATTCATGAAGTTTATCAATTTCATTATAGGCGAATGCAATTTTACACTCACTGCTTCCAGTTTAACATCAGTGAGTGAGTGAGTGTGTGAGTTTAGTTTTACGTCACTTTTGCAATATTCCAGCAATATCACGACAGGAGACACCAGAAATGGGCTTCTCACATAGTACCCATGTGGGGAATCGAACCCGGGCCCCAGTCTTCGGCTTGAAGAGCGGACTTTTCAACCACTGGGTACCCCAAAGCACCTTTAACGATCAAACACTTGAAGATCACAGCCAAATCATGTAGGTGTAATGGACCTACAATGTGTACTTGGTCAGCTAGGGATAACGAAATATTAAAATGTAATGTTTTTACCATTATGATATTATCAAAATTAGTAATATCACTAGCATTGTCGTCGTCTTGCTATCATCATGATGACTGGCTTTATCATAGTTCCCCACTCTGTGTGGCCGCACTGATTTCAAGCCGTAGACACACCTTGATAACCAGATATATGCGCGTGCTCACTGACAAAGATCGCAGGAGCTTCAAAGCAGACGTTGCCGATGATTACAGGTGAAATCCATCACCTGGATGAACATATATCTGCTCCAGATGCCGCTTTCCATCTCACGTTACCCTGACACGATGGGTACACGTGTATCCTAAACACATACAAGAGGTCCCTAGTGACGTTCGTTGTAGTAGGTGTTGTATCGGCTGCGGACGTTGTTAATGGACATCCGACTCCCTCCACTGCCGCAGAGGGCATTCTGATAAAGCTAGCGTTTCATAATGAGCCATGACGTAGACGAGCTGATATCGGGTAATATTGTTAAAGCATTGCCTGCTACAGTCTTCAGTACGCTCAGACATCACGTGATTTTGAGAAATTATAGCTTGTCATTTTAAATTAAGTATAATTTGTCAGGGTTTTTTTTGTTGTGATACAAATGTTCATGCTTGATAATTGACTTAGAATTGGTTTTAAAGTAAAACCATATTTTATCATTTTGCTGAAATGAAATTAAGATGAAACTGGAAATTATGGAAATGAAAATTATGTTGAACTGAAGGTTTACGCCCTTAGTGACGTCATCTGATAAACTATCCCTGACAGAGATGTTCCCCAATGTTGTCAACGCTTTATGAGGGATAAGAATTATTCTTATAACTTTTCTGGTGTGCTAAAGTGAGTTGCCGAGAGTGTCAGAGCTCCACAGAGTCAGAACCCTAGAGTGTCAGAGCTCCAGAAAGTCAGAACCCTTGAGCGTTAGAAACCCTCGAGCGTCAGGACCCCAGCATTAGAACTCTAGAGCGTCAGAACCGTAGAGATTCAGACCTCTAGAGCGTCAGAACCCCAGCATTAGAACCTAGAGCGTCAGAACGTTAGAGATTCAGACCTAGAACGTCAGAACCTCAGCGTTAGAATCCTAGAGCGTCAGAACTCTTGAGAGTCGGAATCCCAGGGCGTCAGTACGAAAACCTGTAGTATCAGCACTAATTCAGAGACAGAGTTTCACAGTACGAGGGAAATTTGTATCAGCACTAATTCAGAGACAGAGTTTCACAGTACGAGGGAAATTTGTATCAGCACTAATTCAGAGACAGAGTTTCACAGTACGAGGGAAATTTGTATCAGCACTAATTCAGAGATAGAGTTTCACAGTACGAGGGAAATTTGTATCAGCACTAATTCAGAGATAGAGTTTCACAGTACGAGGGAAATTTGTATCAGCACTAATTCAGAGATAGAGTTTCACAGTACGAGGGAAATTTGTATCAGCACTAATTCAGAGACAGAGTTTCACAGTACGAGGGAAATTTGTATCAGCACTAATTCAGAGATAGAGTTTCACAGTACGAGGGAAATTTGTATCAGCACTAATTCAGAGATAGAGTTTCACAGTACGAGGGAAATTTGTATCAGCACTAATTCAGAGACAGAGTTTCACAGTACGAGGGAAATTTGTATCAGCACTAATTCAGAGACAGAGTTTCACAGTACGAGGGAAATTTGTATCAGCACTAATTCAGAGACAGAGTTTCACAGTACGAGGGAAATTTGTATCAGCACTAATTCAGAGACAGAGTTTCACAGTACGAGGGGAATTTGTATCAGCACTAATTCAGAGACAGAGTTTCACAGTACGAGGGAAATTTGTATCAGCACTAATTCAGAGACAGAGTTTCACAGTACGAGGGAAATTTGTATCAGCACTAATTCAGAGATAGAGTTTCACAGTACGAGGGAAATTTGTATCAGCACTAATTCAGAGATAGAGTTTCACAGTACGAGGGAAATTTGTATCAGCACTAATTCAGAGATAGAGTTTCACAGTACGAGGGAAATTTGTATCAGCACTAATTCAGAGACAGAGTTTCACAGTACGAGGGAAATTTGTATCAGCACTAATTCAGAGACAGAGTTTCACAGTACGAGGGAAATTTGTATCAGCACTAATTCAGAGATAGAGTTTCAAAGTACGAGGGAAATTTGTATCAGCACTAATTCAGAGATAGAGTTTCACAGTACGAGGGAAATTTGTATCAGCACTAATTCAGAGATAGAGTTTCACAGTACGAGGGAAATTTGTATCAGCACTAATTCAGAGACAGAGTTTCACAGTACGAGGGAAATTTGTATCAGCACTAATTCAGAGATAGAGTTTCACAGTACGAGGGAAATTTGTATCAGCACTAATTCAGAGATAGAGTTTCACAGTACGAGGGAAATTTGTATCAGCACTAATTCAGAGACAGAGTTTCACAGTACGAGGGGAATTTGTATCAGCACTAATTCAGAGACAGAGTTTCACAGTACGAGGGAAATTTGTATCAGCACTAATTCAGAGATAGAGTTTCACAGTACGAGGGAAATTTGTATCAGCACTAATTCAGAGACAGAGTTTCACAGTACGAGGGAAATTTGTATCAGCACTAATTCAGAGACAGAGTTTCACAGTACGAGGGAAATTTGTATCAGCACTAATTCAGAGACAGAGTTTCACAGTACGAGGGAAATTTGTATCAGCACTAATTCAGAGATAGAGTTTCACAGTACGAGGGAAATTTGTATCAGCACTAATTCAGAGATAGAGTTTCACAGTACGAGGGAAATTTGTATCAGCACTAATTCAGAGATAGAGTTTCACAGTACGAGGGAAATTTGTATCAGCACTAATTCAGAGATAGAGTTTCACAGTACGAGGGAAATTTGTATCAGCACTAATTCAGAGATAGAGTTTCACAGTACGAGGGAAATTTGTATCAGCACTAATTCAGAGACAGAGTTTCACAGTACGAGGGAAATTTGTATCAGCACTAATTCAGAGACAGAGTTTCACAGTACGAGGGAAATTTGTATCAGCACTAATTCAGAGACAGAGTTTCACAGTACGAGGGAAATTTGTATCAGCACTAATTCAGAGACAGAGTTTCACAGTACGAGGGAAATTTGTATCAGCACTAATTCAGAGATAGAGTTTCACAGTACGAGGGAAATTTGTATCAGCACTAATTCAGAGATAGAGTTTCACAGTACGAGGGAAATTTGTATCAGCACTAATTCAGAGATAGAGTTTCACAGTACGAGGGAAATTTGTATCAGCACTAATTCAGAGATAGAGTTTCACAGTACGAGGGAAATTTGTATCAGCACTAATTCAGAGATAGAGTTTCACAGTACGAGGGAAATTTGTATCAGCACTAATTCAGAGACAGAGTTTCACAGTACGAGGGAAATTTGTATCAGCACTAATTCAGAGATAGAGTTTCACAGTACGAGGGAAATTTGTATCAGCACTAATTCAGAGATAGAGTTTCACAGTACGAGGGAAATTTGTATCAGCACTAATTCAGAGACAGAGTTTCACAGTACGAGGGAAATTTGTATCAGCACTAATTCAGAGACAGAGTTTCACAGTACGAGGGGAATTTGTATCAGCACTAATTCAGAGACAGAGTTTCACAGTACGAGGGAAATTTGTATCAGCACTAATTCAGAGACAGAGTTTCACAGTACGAGGGAAATTTGTATCAGCACTAATTCAGAGACAGAGTTTCACAGTACGAGGGAAATTTGTATCAGCACTAATTCAGAGATAGAGTTTCACAGTACGAGGGAAATTTGTATCAGCACTAATTCAGAGATAGAGTTTCACAGTACGAGGGAAATTTGTATCAGCACTAATTCAGAGATAGAGTTTCACAGTACGAGGGAAATTTGTATCAGCACTAATTCAGAGATAGAGTTTCACAGTACGAGGGAAATTTGTATCAGCACTAATTCAGAGATAGAGTTTCAAAGTACGAGGGAAATTTGTATCAGCACTAATTCAGAGACAGAGTTTCACAGTACGAGGGAAATTTGTATCAGCACTAATTCAGAGACAGAGTTTCACAGTACGAGGGAAATTTGTATCAGCACTAATTCAGAGATAGAGTTTCACAGTACGAGGGAAATTTGTATCAGCACTAATTCAGAGATAGAGTTTCAAAGTACGAGGGAAATTTGTATCAGCACTAATTCAGAGACAGAGTTTCACAGTACGAGGGAAATTTGTATCAGCACTAATTCAGAGATAGAGTTTCACAGTACGAGGGAAATTTGTATCAGCACTAATTCAGAGATAGAGTTTCACAGTACGAGGGAAATTTGTATCAGCACTAATTCAGAGATAGAGTTTCACAGTACGAGGGAAATTTGTATCAGCACTAATTCAGAGATAGAGTTTCACAGTACGAGGGAAATTTGTATCAGCACTAATTCAGAGATAGAGTTTCACAGTACGAGGGAAATTTGTATCAGCACTAATTCAGAGATAGAGTTTCACAGTACGAGGGAAATTTGTATCAGCACTAATTCAGAGATAGAGTTTCACAGTACGAGGGAAATTTGTATCAGCACTAATTCAGAGATAGAGTTTCACAGTACGAGGGAAATTTGTATCAGCACTAATTCAGAGATAGAGTTTCACAGTACGAGGGAAATTTGTATCAGCACTAATTCAGAGACAGAGTTTCACAGTACGAGGGAAATTTGTATCAGCACTAATTCAGAGATAGAGTTTCACAGTACGAGGGAAATTTGTATCAGCACTAATTCAGAGATAGAGTTTCACAGTACGAGGGAAATTTGTATCAGCACTAATTCAGAGACAGAGTTTCACAGTACGAGGGAAATTTGTATCAGCACTAATTCAGAGACAGAGTTTCACAGTACGAGGGAAATTTGTATCAGCACTAATTCAGAGACAGAGTTTCACAGTACAAGGAAATTTGTATCAGCACTAATTCAGAGACAGAGTTTCACAGTACGAGGGAAATTTGTATCAGCACTAATTCAGAGACAGAGTTTCACAGTACGAGGGAAATTTGTATCAGCACTAATTCAGAGATAGAGTTTCACAGTACGAGGGAAATTTGTATCAGCACTAATTCAGAGATAGAGTTTCACAGTACGAGGGAAATTTGTATCAGCACTAATTCAGAGACAGAGTTTCACAGTACGAGGGAAATTTGTATCAGCACTAATTCAGAGATAGAGTTTCACAGTACGAGGGAAATTTGTATCAGCACTAATTCAGAGACAGAGCTCCATAGTACGACAGACAGTAATAAACACACTCTGGCACGCGTCGTTCTGTACATTTTGTCACGACAGGCCAACTGACCGTAACAACAAGCTTGACCTGTCCGAACTTGCAGATGTTTAGAAAACACAATAGACATAAACGGATGAAAAGAACACCCGGCGATGAGAGATGGACTATACACTGTCCACCCACCCTTAAAGCCAGCGGAATATTGACAAAGTCTGCATGATGTTTGTTGTTCACGATGAATACCATCTAAAGCTCGGTCGAGCGGTATCTGATCAAATTGACTGGAAACAGCTTATGCATATTCAGATGTATCTGTCTTGCTTTTGTTTCCATAATCTGTGACACATGAATGCGTTAGAAAGAATCTCAGTGACTGGCAGTCTGTGTTATTAACGGTTTAAGTATGACCGGTGATCGTTTAGTGTGCCTGTCTGTTCAATGGCACATTGCTGTTGACAAGATACCTGTAAATTTCATGGTCAGCGTGCGTCCATGTTGTTACAGGTTAATGATAGGTTAGAGTGAAAATGCCCCGATTGAGCATTCCCGTGAACGGACAATACAGCTTAAGCGTGTACAAAAATACACGTGTTTCCTCATGTTTCCTAAACGTAGCGGTGTGCGGCCCAGTGGTTAAAGCGTTCGCTCGTCACGGCGCGGGTAGGGTTCAATTCCCCTTACAATGTGTGAGTCAGCTTCTCGTGTCCCTTGTTGTGATATTGCTGGAACACTGCAAATAGCGGCGTAAACAAACCCACTCACACCCTAAAATATTACAACGTGTCTAAACGCGCGGAAACCGTCGCGTGTTGGAAGCTGAGAGCAACGTTAACCTCATCACACAATAAATACACCAATATTTTGAAATGATGCAAATACATTTGATGTAGGTACATATTTCTGTAATTAAACAACTTCGTAAACAGATTTTTCTAATTCGGAAAAAGTGATGCAGAAAGGGATTCTCGAAAACGATGCCTCGTAAATAACCCTCCATGATTCAGAGAACGTATCATTACTTGTCTTGGACCTATCAGTCTCCAGACCCCTTTCGGACAAAGCTGAAAGTTACTCTTGAGGATTCGAGACAAGATATCATTTTTCTCTGATATCCTAAAACGATATTCTTCCGGACGGGATTTTTTTAATGTAGCATGAGAAGCCATTTTGACCATTTTCCTCTGATATCATAACAACAAATTCATTTACTCCGGCCGGTATATTTTGAAACCATTTGGACCGTGTTGATAGAAACAGTGTTATATGTTTGTAGACAGCCTCCCTCACTCCCTGCCTTATACACAGAGCTCGGGGTCCTGACGATACAAGGGGTACAGGGCAGTAGGTGCGTTGAAGAGCGGTTTGTCTTCGTGTGGTCTGCAGTTTGCCAGATTTGGGGTCCTTTCCACATACAGTTGTACGTTAACCTTTGTAGTGACGGGCAGTGATGGGAAGGTGCGTCTTGTGGGGGAGGGGTTAGATGCTCGACAGGTGGAAGAGTTAGGGGGTATAATGAGAGAGGAGAGGTGGGTAGGCGCTTTTATCGGAAACTATTTGGGATGAAGATGAGATGAGATTGGGTGGTCTGACATCTTTGGAGAAAGGAGAGGGTGGAAGGGTTGCAGTTTGGAAGGAGAGCGGAGAGAGTACGGGGTGGAAGTACGCGTGTTTGTGGGAGTGGGGAATAGCTATACAGTCTGTTAGGGAGTTTTGGATGAATTTCGGGGCGGAAGGATGAGAGGGGTGCGGTACAGGGTGGCAGTGAGGGGTGGATGAGGGATTGTGGCAGGAAGAGGAGGCGGGGTACAGGGCGGTATGGAGTGGTGGATGAGGGGAATGGGGTACAGGGTGGCCGGGATGGGAGGGAGGGGGTACAGGATGGACGGGAGTAGTAGATGAGGGATGAGTAGCAGGAAGAAGGGGCGAGGTACAGGGTGGCAGGGACGGATAGATGATGGGAATTGGGGTACATCGTGGCGGGGCGGGGTGTATATGGTGGGAGGGAGGTGCTAATCGGGTACTTGGAGGGATGGCTGTCTGAGGATGAAAACACGGCACTGTGGTTGGGAAGGTAAGCACCGGGATGTACGGAACAGGGTGGGGCACATTTGTTGTTCTAGGTTTAAATTTCTTGTTTATGTTTTGCGTAGTTCGGGAGAACCCCCGCACCTGGATCAATGAACATTTCCATATGAAACATCCAAATAATGTTCTTTTTAAAACTTTTACATATGGTTACACCGTATCAATCTAAGGCTGATGGTAATTACCCTGATAAAAAGCAGCAGTGCGTACTTACACGTACTAAAACCTGGAAGTACACGTGAACTGGTCAAGTTCTTAAGATACCTATGTGGAACTATGTCTGACCTACGTTCCACTGATGGCGTAGAGACACACTAGGCATACGACCCACGAGCAGTGCGGATAAGACACTAATCCTACATCCCACGAGCAGAGCGGATAAGACACTAATCCTACATCCCACGAGCAGAGTGGATAAGACACTAATCCTACATCCCACGAGCAGAGTGGATAAGACACTAATCCTACATCCCACGAGCAGAGTGGATAAGACACTAATCCTACATCCCACGAGCAGAGTGGATAAGACACTAATCCTACATCCCACGAGCAGAGCGGATAAGACACTAATCCTACATCCCACGAGCGGAGCGGATAAGACACTAATCCTACATCCCACGAGCAGAGTGGATAAGACACTAATCCTACATCCCACGAGCAGAGCGGATAAGACACTAATCCTACATCCCACGAGCAGAGTGGATAAGACACTAATCCTACATCCCACGAGCAGAGCGGATAAGACACTAATCCTACATCCCACGAGCAGAGTGGATAAGACACTAATCCTACATACCACGAGCAGAGCGGATAAGACACTAATCCTACATCCCACGAGCAGAGTGGATAAGACACTAATCCTACATCCCACGAGCAGAGCGGATAAGACACTAATCCTACATCCCACGAGCAGAGCGGATAAGACACTAATCCTACATCCCACGAGCAGAGTGGGTAAGACACTAATCCTACATCCCACGAGCAGAGCGGATAAGACACTAATCCTACAGCCACGAGCAGAGCGGATAGGGCACTAATCCTACAGCCCACGAGCAGAGAGGATAGGACACGAGAATTACGACCTTCGAGAGGAGTGAAAAAGACACTGGGCCTAGGCCCCACTAGCGGCGTGGAGAAGACATAAGAACTGCGCCCTTTCGGGATTCATATAAGAAACCTAGGAACTACGTCCAACTAGGCAAGACAGGAGACCTACGTCCACGCGTAGTTCAGAAAAGACACGAGAACTACGCCCAACTGATGGCGTAGTTAAGACACGAGAACTACGTCCACGCGTAGTTTAGAAAAGACACGAGAACTACGCCCAACTGATGGCGTAGTTAAGACAAACTAAGAGAAGGGGGAATAAAGCGGTCATTTCCACACTAGAGTAGGCCAAAAAACTGCCATGTATTTAACGACTCGACGATGTTAGCATCCACCACTGCGATTGCATGGTCCCTGAGTCATTTGCTTTCCTCTCTTTCCCCGTGCAGTGATACATTCGTTATTGTTTGCTCACCAGTCGTCTGGGGTGTAACGATTTCGTAAAGATGTTCGTTTGAAGACGGAGAATACCAGGAAAATAGGCATCACATATTGTACCCATGTATGGAATCGAACCTCGGCCATGCCCTTCTGTATTCAGAAACAGCTGACCCAAATGACTTGGTATCAGACTCCATGGTTGCTGGTGCATTGTAGGTGGCATCACGTTTCTATCGTCCATAGTACCGATCTCAGTGCGTAGTCGGTGATACGTCTTGCTTGTGATTCACGAATCTGTTACATCAAATACAAAGGGATTCTGACCCTTCACATACGGCATTTGAAAGAAAGACTCTCACTAATTGCAATATGGCTTCCATACTTGTGTTGCTCCGTCTGCTGGACAACCAAATACGGCTACCAACAACGGGGCCTCACAAAACCAAGACATCGTCATCACCTTCACAGATCGCAGCTCCCCTTACAAAGTCCTTTCCGCTCGACCAATCCATCGGTCGCCATTATGACGTCATCAGTCTGTGTGTACTACAGCGCCCTATATGAGAGCCCATGCACATTTGGCCCACCCTGGTGTAACGGCAGCCCCGTGATAGTATCAGTGTTATAATTATGCATTCTTCCACTGCCACAATTGCATCCATGTGCTAAGCGAAAACAAACCAGGAGTCGCAGACCGAATACACCAGTCTAATGATGGATGCAACGAGTAGACCTTTCCCCTTCCGAATGCGAGGGGTATTATCTTTGGTAGATACACGACTTGACTTGAAGAGGTGGAAATAGCTCAAACTATGACTGATCATGTCGAAACAACCCGAACAAGGCAACGTACAAACATACGTATGCTGTTATGGCAAGCACATTCTGGTCTGTCTGCAAAAAGCCAAACTTTGAGAAGTCTGGGGGTCTCAAGGATGTCGTTTTTACCCTCATCAGAATACAGACCCGTCGCCGTGGTATCTTGTTTAACCCTGAGTAGACCATGAAAAGTTTGGTTGAAACGATACAGGAGTTTTCATAGAACGCTCTGACACACGATATGGTTGTTTTGTATCGATGCAAGACGATAATCTCATAAAATACAACTCTTGTCAAGTTACTTATCTTTCCCTGAGGGTTTGCCAGTAAATGAATAGTAATTAGCATTTTAATTTTACTACTAACAAAGCTGGGACGAACATATGTCTCCGGCCAGCTTTTAGTCTGGAATTTGCTCAGAAAGATTTATACGTGAATATATGTATCGTGAATCGTATCGACATACGTATCGTGGATTGACCTTGCTCACCCTCATCAAAACGGTAATATGCTTCTTACTTGTTTGTTGTTTACATCACACTCAGCACCGTTCCTGGAGAACGAAGACAGCATGTAAAGAATTGACAAGACACGTGAATATCGAGCCTGAACAGCCTAACTCGCCCCCGTATGACAAGTGTTTTCTTTAATGGGGAGTTGTTGTTACCCTGACACAACACGTGACAACTACGTAGGGATGAACGATGTCTGATGACGGCGCGGTGCGGTGCGGTGCGGTGCGGTGCGGTGCGGTGCGGTGCGGTGCGGTGCGGTGCGGTGCGGTGCGGTGTGGTAGAGTAGCCTAATGATTAAAGCGTTCACTCTTCACGCTGAAGACTCTGGTTGGATTCCCCGCATAAGAAAAACCCGATCTGGTGTGCTGGTGTTGCTAAAGGCGGTGCAAAAGCATACTCACTTACTGAAGACACAGCTTTGTATGTTTAAATTCAAAGGAAAGAGGACTGTCCCTAAACACGACTGTTTACACAAAAGTCCAGTTCCCTTCATACTTTTTGACGTTTTTCAGTGGTTGATTAAAGTTTTAGGCTTCAGCAGTATATTCGGAACATCACAACCGAATCAGCAAGAAAACTTCTTTCCACTCATGTTGAGAATCGAACACAGCTCTTCCAACTAACGCTTTCTCCATTCACCTACGATTGGAGAAGCCTAGGGCCGCGTTAGTTCAAGTGGGGTAGACTACTACTTTAAACGTCCACTTTGCGCGCTGAAGGTACAAGGGGTGGCGGTAATTTCTGGTGTCCACACCATGACATCGATGGAATGTTGTTGAACAGTGTGTAAAACCACACTCACTCATTCACATGGCGAGTGTAGAGCGTCCCACGGAGCGATCTTATCTTTGAAGTGATCATAGTGCTCATACCATAACAAATGGACTCGCGATACTTGATGCATTTAGCATCGCCTTGTGGAACGAAACCTAGGAATGATAATGATTTAAAACAGCTTAATAATATCAAGTTCAACGGTGAGGTAGCCCAGTGGTTAAAGCGTTCGCTCGTCACGTTCGATTCCCACATGTGTATAATGTATGAAGCACGATTTTGATGTCCCCGTCGTAATATTGCTGGAATATGGCTAAAAGTGGCGCAAAACTTAAGTCACTCACTTAACATTGGCTCACGATAGTCGTAATGCTGAAGTTTGCATTGCGGAGCGGACCCTGATATGATAATGACCCCAAGCAGCTCGATCAAGTCAAGTTCAACCGAATCTTCTTTTCCGCACATATATTCTGTGGAAAATAAGTACATTTGTTAGGTACTTTTTTCCATCCGCGGAATGTTGCTCAAAGAACATCAACGAATATGATGACAACGGAGTAATTTATAGCACAAAATGAAAATATCCGTGAAGATCCGAGTTAGAATTGATCTTCAGTAATCCATGCTTGTCGTAAGAGAAGACTAATGGGATCGGGTGATCAGACTGGCTGACTTTGTTGATTTATGTCGTCGTATCTCAATTGCGCAGATCGATGCTCATACTGTTGATCACTGGATTTTCTCGTCCAGACTCGATTATTTACAGACCATCGTTATACAGCTGGAATACTGCTGAGTGCGGCGCAACTCACTCACTCACTCACAAAATGACAAGAGCATTTCACTGGGAGTGTGTTCCAGAACAAAAACCTCTGTATGTTATCCATTGGGATGCTTGTCCAAAGGTCTTGACAGTGACTTTTGGAACAGACAAAACCAGACAAGTAATAATGAAGTATGCAGTTTAAATGAGAAATCGAATTTGGGCGAGAAATACGAATGTCTACACCGGCACTCATTTGGACTGAAGAAATAATCCGGTTTAAACAAGGTGTCGGATGGTAAATATACAAGCTATGACTGGGACTGACTGATTTTATGCCAGTGTTGACAACTTGCCGGATTGGACAGACGCCGGTTTTGACAGCTTCCATTGTAGTTAATTGTGTTATATCTTTTGTTACGGTCACGATGTGAAGAGGATGAACGTGATTACTAAATTCAATGTCCGTTCATTATTATTGATTAACAATTTATTCAAACCTGTTCATATAGTAAAGCTTCAGACAAATACGGTTCCATCGGTTTCCAGTATCAAGAGCGATGAAAAATCTAACCTACCATATAAACGTATTTAGGAGATTGTAATAAGAAAAACAGCACTTTCAGTCCACGGAATTACAATGTTTGGAGGAACACGACAGCCACCTCGTGTCAGTCTCGGTCACAGGGCACGCAGTTTAACTTCCTTAAACATTTAAACGACATGCACATTTCTTATGTAGGAAACTTCAGTGGAGAAGGGAAAACATTAACAAAACAAATGGGAGCAGAGATATCTTTTACTCAAAACATTTACTGCACTAACGAGCCCGAACTCGATTACCTCCCTTTCAAACGTTAATCTCCACGTCACAGCTGGGCGTTGTCGGTGTAGACTTTGTCATGCGCAGTCTGATATATGACTGCGTGATACGTAAGGTGGGACAAATACTTATTAATGTCCTGTTTTTATGCGCGCGTTGACTACCGTGGGATGTACTTCCCCGAAACGGCACCATTCGACGGAATGCCCACGACAACCGACGTTCGCGGAACGCATGTCTGTGTTGGATTCTATAATACGTCTTGTTACAAGCGTTGTTATACCTGTCGTGAGACAAATTGCATTGTTGGCGTGCCACGAATCATAGATGCTTCACATGTCAGTTCCGTCTGTATTGTAGAATAGCAATAACAGCTTGCATGGCCATAACGGAAGGGGGATCAAGATTCATAATTTTTTTGTGATTCTTCTTCCGTTGTTCCCAGATCTGTATGTTTCCTTTCATAATTATCTGTTACTGTGTGAGTAGGCAAGAGGTTTAGAGGTGAGAGATTGAGTGTGTGAGTTTTTGATGAGTGCGCGACTATGTGAGTTTTGGTAAGTGTGTGAGCTTAGTGAGTGAATGAGGGATGATTAGAAGGGGTGAGTGAGCTCACACCGGCAACAAGTCAACCACAGAGACGGGGCTCGTTTAATTAAATATTGCACATAGAGTTAATGACTTGTGTATGATGTCTGCAATCAGCGATTTTCCACTTGTAATTACTTGGCAACATATAACAGACTTCTTGCAACATGATACCGTCCAGTTCAGTCCGGGTTGCACTTGACCTTCAGCAAACCATGCTTGTCGTAAGAGGCGACTAACGGGTCCGGTGTCATCGTATCCCAAATGCTTGGGTCGATGGTCATAATGCCAATCACTGGATTGTCTGGTGCAGGATAGATTAGTCACCGACAGCCGTTATAGAACTGGAACAATACTGAATGACGTGTAAAACAAAACAATATCTAAACATAACTCTATTCGACTCCATATTCACAGAAGGCACGAGTTTCGGTGTTTGTCTGCCCTTGAGTAAACCACACCGCAAGATGGCGACACTTTAATTCCGGCAGGTAACTTACGTGGGCAAATTCGCACGGCATCCCTAGAAGACGTTGATAAAATTCCACCGGTTATTCCATCTAAGATATTCTGTCAGTGCCTTAGTGTTGCTGTGAGAGATTAACATTGGTAAAGTGGTGTTTGAAATGTATCTACCTATAAGAAAACCGACAGCTGACCCGGGATCTCCTCCTAAGGGACGTCAGAAAGGTTGGGTACTATCCAGACGGCCATAAGGGAAAGAGTATGTGCCGCTGGAAACGAGAAATGTCTGCGATATACGTGCAGATAGAACACCACCTGACGCACTGTGGGCACGGGTTTGTTTAGAAAATAAACACTTAGAAATAATATGCTTTGATTTACGCGTGTAAAATGCGCCCTGGTCTATTTTACAAACGCACAGCAAATCGTTTTATTTGTGCCTATTCACATTACAGTGTTGCCGCAACACAATAGCAATATTCATAATGGCTTCAGTTGTTGACAATCGGATTTGCTTGGACCATCGTTTGTAACCTTGCCTGGCGTATTCGAGACTGAGGAATGATGGCGTTTCAGTAACAGCATAACGTACACTTACAGTATCGGCGAAACTAACTGTTACTCATTGCTGTGTTGTTTGCGACGGTGGTTAATGTTGTTGTTGTTTTTGTTGTTGAAATTACCACATCAACTATCTCTACTGCTGTTACGACCACATCAACTATCTCTACTGCTGATGTTGCTACAACCATGTCTGGGGGTGGTGGGGTGGCCTAGTGGTTCAAGCGTTCGGTCGTCACGCCGAAGACCCAGGTTCGATTCCCCACATGGGTACAATGTGTGGAGTCGATTTCTGGTTTCCTCCGATGTGATATTGCTAAAAACGACGTAAAACCCAACTATCTCACTCACTGCAACCACTTCAATTACTGATACTCCAATCGAGTGATCAACGTAATGAGCAATGAACCAGGCAATGAGGACGATGACATGTATTAACCAGGCCATCCACCCCAACTACCCATTCCTGTTAATCACCTCTGATTTAATAAATATTTTCTTTTTTCTTTTTGTAAAACTGGTTTGATCTGTAGGTGCAAGGGTGCCTGATCTACCTTACAGATCTCCCCACAAACAAAATCCGCATATTTGACCATGCAGTATATACGTTTTGGGGTTTCTGTTGACATCGTTACCATTAGCTAAGATTTCATCCTTGAATATTTCCAAAAAACACTATTGACAGCGACTGTTGTCATGGTTGTACGTACGCCGTTTTGCATCACCCGGAAGCGAGCTAAATAGCATTCGGATGTGCGAATGTCCACTTTCGCGATTTGGTAAGCTGTGTTCTGATTGGTCAATCTCAAAGGTTACCTGACGCGACCTCCCATAAGGTTTTGTTTAACTCAGTGGTGGAGTGTAACGAAAAGTACTGAGGATAAGTTTACTTAGACTATTTTCAATTGTAGACTGTAATTTCTAAATGATCGTAGTGTGATATGCTTTTTGTTAGAAACATCTAGAACTGTATGATAGATATATAAAGGGTGGTTGTTGAGAGGTGCGAGGAGACTACTGTGGATTTACGATCATAAGTCTAGTGACATCGACGTTTCATTTTAACAAAATACACTGAACTTTCAAAAGCTATCAACAATCTTCAATCAGTGCATCTGTTTTTATTCGAAATGTCAATACTTTGGTAAATGAATAGTTAAGATTTTTTCCCGAATATTCATAGACTGGTGGTGAATAGTATTGTATTAGAATTATAAACTGTCTATCACTGTAACCTTGTTTATTTAACATACAACTGAATATTAAAGACTCGTCTGTCGTTTATTTTGCTGGTTTAAAAATTACTCACAAGCCGTTTATCTCAGTAGTTTCTATACCGCACCAACTGCCTGGTCCACTCTCGATTACTTACAGAACGCCGCCATATAGCTGGTATGTTTTTAATTAAAATGTTTTTATTGTTTGAAATTCCGTTATAGGATTGAGGATCACCTCCAGAGTAAGGGCGAGGATCACCTCCAGGGTAAGGTTGAGGATCACCTCCAGAGTAAGGGCGAGGATCACCTCCAGGGTAAAGGTGAGGATCACCTCCACGGTAGGAATCAGAATCACCTCCAGGGTGAGGGTGAGGGTCACCTCCAGAGTAAAGATGAGGATCACCACTAGTGTAAGGATGAGGATCACCTCCAGAGTAAGGGTGAGGATCACCTCCAGGGTAAGGGTGGGTATCACCTCGAGGGTAAGGGTAAGGATCACCTCCAGGGTAAGGGTGAGGATCACCTCCAGAGTAAGGGTGAGGATCACCTCCAAGGTAAGGATGAGGATCACCTCCAGGGTAAGGGTGAGGATCACCTCCAGGGTAAGGGTGAGGATCACCTCCAGAGTAAGGGTGAGGATCACCTCCAAGGTAAGGATGAGGATCACCTCCAGGGCAAGGGTGGGTATCACCTCCAGGGTAAGGATGAGGATCACCTCCAAGGTAAGGATGAGGATCACCTCCAGGGCAAGGGTGGGTATCACCTCCAAGGTAAGGATGAGGATCACCTCCAAGGTAAGGATGAGGATCACCTCCAGGGTAAGGGTGAGGATCACCTCCAGGGTAAGGGTGAGGATCACCTCCAGAGTAAGGGTGAGGATCACCTCCAAGGTAAGGATGAGGATCACCTCCAGGGCAAGGGTGGGTATCACCTCCAGGGTAAGGATGAGGATCACCTCCAAGGTAAGGATGAGGATCACCTCCAGGGCAAGGGTGGGTATCACCTCCAAGGTAAGGATGAGGATCACCTCCAAGGTAAGGATGAGGATCACCTCCAGGGTAAGGGTGAGGATCACCTCCAGGGTAAGGGTGAGGATCACCTCCAGAGTAAGGGTGAGGATCACCTCCAAGGTAAGGATGAGGATCACCTCCAGAGTAAGGGTGAGGATCACCTCCAAGGTAAGGATGAGGATCACCTCCAGGGCAAGGGTGAGGATCACCTCCAGGGTAAGGGTGAGGATCACCTCCAGAGTAAGGGTGAGGATCACCTCCAAGGTAAGGATGAGGATCACCTCCAGGGCAAGGGTGGGTATCACCTCCAGGGTAAGGATGAGGATCACCTCCAAGGTAAGGATGAGGATCACCTCCAGGGCAAGGGTGGGTATCACCTCCAAGGTAAGGATGAGGATCACCTCCAAGGTAAGGATGAGGATCACCTCCAGGGTAAGGGTGAGGATCACCTCCAGGGTAAGGGTGAGGATCACCTCCAGAGTAAGGGTGAGGATCACCTCCAAGGTAAGGATGAGGATCACCTCCAGGGCAAGGGTGGGTATCACCTCCAGGGTAAGGATGAGGATCACCTCCAAGGTAAGGATGAGGATCACCTCCAGGGCAAGGGTGGGTATCACCTCCAAGGTAAGGATGAGGATCACCTCCAAGGTAAGGATGAGGATCACCTCCAGGGTAAGGGTGAGGATCACCTCCAGGGTAAGGGTGAGGATCACCTCCAGAGTAAGGGTGAGGATCACCTCCAAGGTAAGGATGAGGATCACCTCCAGGGCAAGGGTGGGTATCACCTCCAGGGTAAGGATGAGGATCACCTCCAAGGTAAGGATGAGGATCACCTCCAGGGAAAGGGTGGGTATCACCTCCAGGGTAAGGATGAGGATCACCTCCAAGGTAAGGATGAGGATCACCTCCAGGGCAAGGGTGGGTATCACCTCCAAGGTAAGGATGAGGATCACCTCCAAGGTAAGGATGAGGATCACCTCCAAGGTAAGGATGAGGATCACCTCCAGGGTAAGGGTGAGGATCACCTCCAGGGTAAGGGTGAGGATCACCTCCAGAGTAAGGGTGAGGATCACCTCCAAGGTAAGGATGAGGATCACCTCCAGGGCAAGGGTGGGTATCACCTCCAGGGTAAGGATGAGGATCACCTCCAAGGTAAGGATGAGGATCACCTCCAGGGCAAGGGTGGGTATCACCTCCAGGGTAAGGATGAGGATCACCTCCAAGGTAAGGATGAGGATCACCTCCAGGGCAAGGGTGGGTATCACCTCCAGAGTGAGGGTGAGGATCACCTCCAGAGTAAG
Source organism: Haliotis asinina (assembly GCF_037392515.1). NCBI lineage: Eukaryota > Metazoa > Mollusca > Gastropoda > Lepetellida > Haliotidae > Haliotis > Haliotis asinina. The sequence continues at coordinate 49,525,309 of NC_090281.1, forward strand.
GATGAGGATCACCTCCAAGGTAAGGATGAGGATCACCTCCAAGGTAAGGATGAGGATCACCTCCAAGGTAAGGATGAGGATCACCTCCAGGGTAAGGGTGAGGATCACCTCCAGGGTAAGGGTGAGGATCACCTCCAGAGTAAGGGTGAGGATCACCTCCAAGGTAAGGATGAGGATCACCTCCAGGGCAAGGGTGGGTATCACCTCCAGGGTAAGGATGAGGATCACCTTCAAGGTAAGGATGAGGATCACCTCCAGGGCAAGGGTGGGTATCACCTCCAGGGTAAGGATGAGGATCACCTCCAAGGTAAGGATGAGGATCACCTCCAGGGCAAGGGTGGGTATCACCTCCAAGGTAAGGATGAGGATCACCTCCAAGGTAAGGATGAGGATCACCTCCAGGGTAAGGGTGAGGATCACCTCCAGGGTAAGGGTGAGGATCACCTCCAGAGTAAGGGTGAGGATCACCTCCAAGGTAAGGATGAGGATCACCTCCAGGGCAAGGGTGGGTATCACCTCCAGGGTAAGGATGAGGATCACCTCCAAGGTAAGGATGAGGATCACCTCCAGGGCAAGGGTGGGTATCACCTCCAAGGTAAGGATGAGGATCACCTCCAAGGTAAGGATGAGGATCACCTCCAGGGTAAGGGTGAGGATCACCTCCAGGGTAAGGGTGAGGATCACCTCCAGAGTAAGGGTGAGGATCACCTCCAAGGTAAGGATGAGGATCACCTCCAGGGCAAGGGTGGGTATCACCTCCAGGGCAAGGGTGGGTATCACCTCCAGGGCAAGGGTGGGTATCACCTCCAGAGTGAGGGTGAGGATCACCTCCAGAGTAAGGGTAAGGATCACCTCCAAGGTAAGGATGAGGATCACCTCCAGGGCAAGGGTGGGTATCACCTCCAGAGTGAGGGTGAGGATCACCTCCAGAGTAAGGGTAAGGATCACCTCCAAGGTAAGGATGAGGATCACCTCCAGGGCAAGGGTGGGTATCACCTCCAGAGTGAGGGTGAGGATCACCTCCAGAGTAAGGGTAAGGATCACCTCCAAGGTAAGGATGAGGATCACCTCCAGGGCAAGGGTGGGTATCACCTCCAGGGCAAGGGTGGGTATCACCTCCAGGGCAAGGGTGGGTATCACCTCCAGAGTGAGGGTGAGGATCACCTCCAGAGTAAGGGTGAGGATCACCTCCAAGGTAAGGATGAGGATCACCTCCAGGGCAAGGGTGGGTATCACCTCCAGAGTGAGGGTGAGGATCACTTCCAGGGTAAGGGTAAGGATCACCTCCAGAGTGAGGGTGAGGATCACCTCCTGGGTAAGGGTGGGTATCACCTCCAGAGTGAGGGTGAGGATCACCTCCAGGGCAAGGGTGGGTATCACCTCCAGGGCAAGGGTGGGTATCACCTCCAGAGTGAGGGTGAGGATCACCTCCAGAGTAAGGGTGAGGATCACCTCCAGGGCAAGGGTGGGTATCACCTCCAGGGCAAGGGTGGGTATCACCTCCAGAGTGAGGGTGAGGATCACCTCCAGGGTAAGGGTGAGGATCACCTCCAGAATAGGGTAAGGATCACCTCCGGAGTAAAGGTGACTCTCATTGGTAAGGTATGACTTCCTACTGATAGACAAACTAACATTTTCTATTAAAAAGGTAAATAAAACATATTACTCAGGGCGGCGTCAAACCACCAGCCAAATAGCCAACCGACTATTGCACAAAACGCCACAATACTAAGTTGAAATGACTTTAGACGGATGTTCCCCTGTCATTTCTCTGTCAATACAACTGTCTACAAACTACAGTATTTACACATCCGTATTAATGATGTCACGCTCAGTTTCGCTGACGGCAGTTGCAAGGCTGACGTTCGTCATCATATCAATCATTCATTCTTACCACGACAAAAACAAACAGTTAACAGAGAAAAAACGAAACGATTTTGAAAATAAACCTGCTCAATGAGCTTCGGTCTCTGAAAGACAAGGTCCTAACCAAACTACCGAACTGTTCCCTCGATTGTCTGGTCCAGCCTCGATTAACCTGCCGTCGCCGTAGAACGGGGTCAGACGAAAAAAAAACGTTAAGGTATTTGAAGCTTCTTACGTCATTATCGGGGGCGGTGGGGTTGCCTAGTGGTTAGAGCGTTCGCTCATCACGCCAAATACCCGGGCTCGAGACAACATATGTGTACAATGTGTGAAGCCCATTTCAGGTGTCCCCCGCTGTGATATTGCTGGAATATTGCTAAGGGTTTCGTAAAACTAGCTCACTCGCTCACTGTCATCATCAACATGCTCATATTCAATGTTGATATATACACAATCACTATTGACTTCTTTTTGAAACCAGCGTTTTGTCAAAAGACACTCCTCAAACAAAGTGAAATTAATCACTCTGACGCAACGTTCAGCGTTTTGACGTTGAGAACGTCACCCGCGGCAGGGCAGCATTCACATAAGAGGACCAAATCAGATCGTATATTTAACTCAAGTGGGTGTGTGATCATGTTCTATGCCTTCGGGAAATGCGAGTTGATTAGGAAAGGTATTTCGAATACACATAGGTTCGACTAGTTCCATGTGTAAACAGCGCTCTTCTTTATCGCCGTAATTTACGAGTATACCGATAACATGGCATCTATTTCAAGAGTCTCTGCCGCAGATGCTCTTTCAACTGGACCTAATTAACGATAATCTACGCGGGGGCTGATCAGCATCTATACTGCGTGGTAATGTGTCTACATGACAAGAGTCAATAACAAATAGAAAAAAGTAATGGAATTAGATCGGAAACATTAAATTTGTAATTTTACAGAATTTGTTGAAAGTATCAATACATATTGATTTATCATTGAAAATACTGTGGAATAATCTCCATCGATTTCCTAATAATTCAACCGTATCAATAGTCCTTTATCGGAATATTAAAAAAGAATGGAATTAGAATGTTTAGAGCATTTTAAAGGTGTCGGCACTATCATGTGTAGGGGATTGACCGCAAATATATTGAACAGCAAAAGAAACGCAACTCTGGTTTTTGGAATCTCTGGTTACCTTTCTTGTGCTGTTCAGTATATATGTGTAAGGCTATCGTTAATTGTTATGTACAGTTGTGGCTGGGTAGCCTAGTGGTCATATCGTCCGCTCCTCACGCCGAAGACACGTGTTCGATTCCCCACATGACCACAACGAACTTCTTTTCTGATGTCCCCGGCTGTGATATTGCTGGAATATTGCTAAAAGCGGCGTAAAACCACACTCACTCACATAGTATAGTATACTACTGTTATGACGCACTGAAAGGGAATCGCTATTTGTGTTCGTTATGCCCCGTAATTCGTTGTACACTTTAGACTAAAATATGCAGCAAGAGGCCGTGATCAAAACAATAGTTCGACATATCCGTCAAGTCGTTGTAACCAGGCTCGTTATAAAGGTAGTAACTATGCGTGTCTCTTCGACGGTACCAATCTATAGCCTATCGTTCTGCATCAACTGCCTGCCAGACTTTCCTTTTTTGTGTCCTATTCAATGCGTTACTCGTAACTCTCGTAACCTAAAGTGAGTGAGTGAGTGAGTGAGTGAGTGAGTGAGTGAGTGAGTGGGTATAGTCTTTGAATATTCCAGCAATATCACGGCGAGGACACCAGAAATGGTATTCGCACATTGGAACATGTGGTGAATCGAACCCGGGTGAGGAGCGAACGCATTAACCACTAGGCTACCCCACCCTACCCAATTTCCTTCGACTTAACATTATCAAGCACATCAGGCATACATGGTATTACCACAGAACATTACTGAGTACAGTCAACTATGGCTGTAACTCAAAGGGACCACATGGTTTGTTGTAACCTTGCATACACACGCACGAGCACACACACATACACACACATAGACACATCCATCCATTCGTACATGCATACATACACACACGCACACATACATACATAACATGCATGCATGCACACAGACAGACATACGTGCATGTATGCATGCATACTACCCATCAAAATTTTAGACTCACTAGTGTAAATGCAGCCACTTACTTTCGGCAACTGTCCTAAACTAGATTTTGCCACATATTCCATACTGTTTAAAGGTACTGTTTACACACGAACTGATGTATTATAAAACAAATTCGTAACATTTAAAAGTTATTGTCATGAATTCAATAAATGATAAAAAATCAGTGAATATTGGCGAATTCTTAACAAAACTTTACACCAGAACGCAGCTGCATATATCTTTCAGCAAATGTGATGCATGATCCTTCTGCAGTTCATCTGAATAAGGTCTGCAGTTTGTTCCCCGAAGTTAGTAGAGAATTCAATCTTGGTTGAGGCTATATACATATACCTATAGTGAGTGTTTTTAGTGAAAAACTTTAAATAAACTTTTGATAGGAAGTACATATCAGAAGCAGCTAATTTTTTAGACGAAAATAATTTTCTATTTTACGTTCACAGTAACTTAAGTAATCATACACAAACAATGGCGTGTACAGTGTGTAAACCTTCAGTGTAATTATTCATGACTAAACACTAATGAGCATTTCATCGTTTATTTGTGATGGGAATTAGACTAACTAATTTCGCTCTCCTTCCCGGAAATTTAACAGCTGATAATTGCTTCAGAATCGTATATAATTTGCAGAGATCTTGTTGTGGTAGTAATCAAACCCTGGCTTCACGTCTAAGATCAACCGTTTTCAACTAACACCTGTTATTAAGTTTGAATCAATGCCAACAGCGCAGCGTGGTTGGTTGTACGGTGTAGCACAGAGCCTGGGGGGTTGCCTCGGGGGACGGGGAAACTAGGATCACGTGACTCTAGACGTTGCAATTGCAGATATTGGCTACACGTTGTCAAACAATTAAACAGTGTGATTAATGTTAAGCTGTACATGATATAGGGAGAAGTGATAGTTAAAATCTGGTTTCATGTCAATCGCAACTTGATATCGGGGACGTGAGAACAGAGATTAACCCACAATAAAACCTTTGATGTATTCCGATTATAAGTGTATTGAAATTTCTATTTCTAGGCGGAATAATACGTATAGAAACAAACGGCCCTGGTCAAGTAGTGGGTATAATGTGACAACTCTCAGTCCGGACAGCGGTCAGACAGAGGACAAGGGTGGGATTGGCTCAACTCTACTCTCCCTCCACCCGACTCCAGAAGTGCGACCGCTCTCTTATTCTCAGCAACAATTGGAATGATTGTCTCTCAGTGTTTGATCCGAACATGTGATTATTAGGCTGTCCAGCGAGTAATGACCAATAATTTATCACCTAGCGCGGCTTGACCACCATCGAACGCGCGTGTCCACTTTCTCTCATTGACCATTCTAATCTTCATGTCGCCAGCATGTCTGTCCCTTAATAAAGCCCGTTTCAACTTATCGAGTAGACTTGAGCAAGTAACGATCGCGTTCACGTTGCCTTTGTGTGACTGGACACCCGTCTTGCACAATGTGTGAATGGGTCCACCTTTGGTTGCCGGTTGCGCAATAGGCGAGAAGGAATGCAGGGTACTTGTGTGTGGTCAGCGTGGTGGTGGACCAAAGGAGGCTGGACAGGCCAGAGGAGTGGCAGCAATCGATACATTTCGGCAGTTCACACCACATTCCACCTAAGGTCAAGAGTCAAGTGTCTGGTTGGCAAACTTTGTTACGACGACTTAAGTGACGTTTAGATGGCAATCAGTCAGAAATGTCATCTCCAAATGAAATCCAACCAAGCCTCAAACCATAGACTAACACGACGTAACAAGGATGAAGTATTTTTATCCACAATTTAGTGAAATGATATAAACAGGTGTCTGAACATTTATGCTTTTTATATGACGTTACCCTAAACTATACTGAGGAGCAAAAGAGACTATACCTCTCAGTTGATTTTATCACGTGCGATTTGAAAATACAACACTTACAGTAAGCTAAGTTCATATTATATCAAAAACAAATTTTTACACCTACATTTGAAAAAAATATAAAAAACTTTCAAAATTTAAACAGAAGATAATCACATATTAAACAACTGTTGATGGGAGTCGTAGACAACACATCTTTCAATATCAGTTAATGGCTATCTCGGTACAGTTCTACAATGCATAATAAAGGAACAGTTGGATCATAACTTGGAACAGTTTCTTTGGACCTGAGTATATGTGGTTATCAGCACGTTAAACATCATCGACAGCCCCGCGTCCTCGCGCGGTCATCCAGTCGAAATTGCTGTGCATTATTTCTTCACATGCAAGAAATACGCGGAGTTAAGACAAAAATAATATTTCTATTTAAAATAATATTTCTATTTAAAATAATATCTCTATTTATATGAACACTGTTCTAAGGGGGCGTGCATCCCTCACTAGCAATTATCTAGTGAAATTTTGAAAATTATTTTAATTTTTATCTGTTTAAATAACATACAAAGATAAAAAAATGAAATGTTTGTCGGGCAACGGCGTGTCACCTTTATTTGCGCGGGTAACAATTTATTGTCATTTTAAAAGTAATTTTGACTTGCCCGCGTCCCGATCATCCATTTGTCCACCGTAAGAATGAGTGTCTGCAAGAACGAGAGTGACTGAATCTACAACTCACTGACACGTGCTAAACTTCCCAAGCTGTATTTCTGAGAGGAAAAAATAAAAATGTATTCCTCCCTCGTCCCTTTTTTCTATCAATGTTTTTCAAAGTCACTTTTGAAAAAAATGTGCCCGTGAAACAGTTATTTTTTATGCAGTCTTAGGTGTAGCGATACAGACAAATATACAGAACAAACTGACAGGACGGATGGACAGACAGAACAGATATACAAACAAGACGGACGAACGGAGGGGCCGACAGACGCGCGTGGTATTTGAATGCAAGCAAATAAGGAATAACCTGTTCCGTTTGAAGTTTTGATTGTTTCCCCACCTTAATTAATAAACGGTTAATCACATTTGAAGTTAAAAACAGAATAGGTTTGTTTCCATTATATCATAACTGAAGTACGTAATCTGGAACGTACCCACTTTGCTTGCGTATTCAGTGCAGTCATCGGATCAGAAGTGATTACCATTCATTAACTGCTGTAAAGGTAGTGAGGTAAAACGAATCAAAATATACCATACGTTAATTTAATAGCAGCATATGTATTTAAACACATATGTTAAAAGAAAATAATATTGTAGAAACTATTGAAACATTTTATCTTTTCTCAAAGAAAACACCTTTTTAACGGATAGAATGGTTTAATATAACGTTTTTCACAATCTGAATAGCATGTCCTTTGTGTTCTAATAGGATATTCTGAAACTATTGAACGACAACAAATATCCCCAGAATTTAGATTTCCCTTAATTGAAAACGGCAGAGGCACAAAGGTGTCTGTCGACAAGTCTAAAGCAGCGAAAACATCAAGCTAGCTAGACAATCGGTTTTCAAAGACGATAGCCAAATTTTCCTCGCTTGTTCAAAGGTCTTACAAATTAAACTTCGCGTCTGCGACTCGTGGGTGGGAAAAGCGCACCAGATTTTCTTGTCGCGTTTGTTGAAGGCGACGCGTCTAAATGTTATTGAACAATTAAAGCTGATTGAATCAGCCCTTGTCGGGCGTGAATACTAATTTCAACACTGGATGCTACTTGAAGGAAGACTGATCACAAGGGTCAGATACGATCGTCGACTTTAAGTGGATAATCTCGCTGTGACGAGATTTGGAGAGAATTGAGGAATGTTAAGTGGTACACAATAACCGTCGTTTTGCTTTGCATTGCGATAGCTGTCTGACCTTTGAAAACTTTCATATAGTAATTAGAACCGATTATATTCTGTGGCAGGCGATTCAGACAACTCGAAAGAAATTTACGGTAGACAGGGTCATGACCTTTGAAAATAAATGAGTTTTTGAAATGAGTAAGTTCGCCAAGGTAACAAAGTTTTAAATGATGTGGACATTGGCAATGAGGTTGAACCAGTATACACAGACTAGGTGGTTTTAGCACTCGGTGATTTTCGGCGTCGGTTGCAATAATGATTGACGTGTTGATGATAAAACAAGCTTAATGATATCAGGGTTTCCCATCCACAGTGTACCTTTCACCTTTCAGAATGCATCAGTGTGTATCGATCTCATGTAATGTACATGTGAAATAGCTCCCACTTATCACCGGCAGAATTGACAGGTGTCAATAAGATTATACAACGGACATCACTAGGGCAGTATCACATGCCCTCAATATAGATTACATATTCCCACTTGACAATCAAGGGTTGTAATGAGGGGTGAAATAGACTATTATTTAACGTTTTGTCAAAAATGTATCTTTACCAGACTGAAAGAGCTGTCACCGTTTGAATGGCGCGTATTTCAGGGCACAATGCAATGTCAATCATTCTGTTGATAGACGGGACCAAGTTAAACGTTTGAGCGATTTTGGTCTGGTTATATCACATTTAGGCGTGGGTGGGATGTGCGTGGGCGGACCTCCAGGGTATTCGAGAACGGATGGTCATCTTAATGTCAACTTGCACGGTCATGACGCCGTCATTGTCACCTGGAGGTCAAGCTGTTCAGAAAATGCATGGTCAAAGTCATTGCAACATCAGGATGAATGAACATTCTTTGGATTAATGGGGCGTAATCTGGTACTAACTGTTTAGGTAAAGGGTGCCATATTGTCATGTTGTATCATCTCAGCGTTTTAGTATGGTCGCTCATGCGTCACTGACTTATATCATTCGGGATACTCATCGATGGAGCAGTATATGATATTAAGACGAAAGAATTGATGGCATATTAATGATGATAATAAAAATGGATTTATAGAGCACATAGTTTCCAGATGCGGCGTTCACCGGCGCTGACTATTATAATACAACAGTTTATTGGAACCTATACTTCAGGTTTTAAATAACGCGTAATGAATGCCAGTTTTACATAATTGTAGACTGCTTACGTACTTAGAACATCGCGAGTGACGGCGGGTTAGCTTAGTGGTCAAGGCCTCCGTTCGTCACGCTGAAGACGGGTTCGATTCCCACATCGGCACAATATGTGAAGCCATTTCTTGTGATTTAATCTGCATTACTATTGAGAAAAACGGCACAAAAAAAACAACAAAACCAATAGATTAACCCCAAACCAAACAAAAACAAACAAAACGCTGCGCTGAGCAATATCAATTAACATGATCGAGGAGTCATTCCCGCTGAATTGGCAGTCACGCCGTCGTGTACCAGCTGCGTAGATCGATGCTCATGCTGTTGATCACTGGACTGTCTCTTCCAGACTCGATTAATTATAAACCGCCGCCATACAGATGTAATATTGTAGAACGCGGTGTAAAACACGAAATCAACAAACAAAACAAACAGAAACTGAACAGTTTAAGATCAAACCACTCTGACATTCCCAAGGGACGCAAGGTGAGTTGCAGCGCCCCAGACGCTCGAACCACCTGCGCCCCAGGCCACATGAACCAATAGGTGAGTTCCACATCTCGTCACCCAGTCAGGTCAGGAGCCGTCATATTTAAAGAATATCAATCATGATGATATATACATATGGAAATTAATTAAGCAACACCAAATTCAAAGACACATAAAAACTTAACAAAGTTTAACGAAGTAATTTTGATGATTGATTATTCAATTTTGATGTATTGACATACAGCATGAGCTTTTCATGGGTTGATATGACGCGCGTGAAGCTTGCACAGCGCACGTGCATTGCTTTAACCTCAACTTTCGAAAAATGCACTTTTTCCCTGGGGTGTTTACAAGCGCAGGTTGTCGATTGCATTCGGTTTTTCATTCATTTCAATGTCATGGCACGTAGGAAATTATCAGAGGCCACTCGTTGGCAAATAATCGGCATGAGGAATGCTGGTATGTCTCTAAGACAAATCGGGACTCAAATCGGACGACATCATTCCATAATTTCAAAACTTTTGAAAAAATACCGGGCCACTAATGAAGTTAAAGACCTGCCTAGACCAGGAAGACCCAGGAAGACCACAGTCCGGGAGGACAGAGCTTTACTGAGACTTGTACGGCGCAGGTCCTTCGACTCGAGCTCTCGGTTGAGACAGGAGTGGCTTCCAGGGAGACCCATCTCGAACAGGACTGTTCGGAATCGTCTGAAAGCTGCAGGATACCGGGCAAGGAGGCCAATCAAGCGACCCAGACTGTCTCCAGCCCATAAGGCAGCCCGACTGGCCTGGTGTAATGACCGTTTGCACTGGAACATTGCCTCTTGGAGGAAGGTCCATTTCTCAGATGAGAGCCGGTTCTTGCTGCACATGGTGGACGGTCGTACTCGGGTCTGGAGGCAGAGGAACACAGCAATGGCTCCACGGAACATCCAGGAGACTGTGGCCTTTGGGGGAGGTTCCGTTATGGTATGGGGGTGCATTTCCATGAACTGCAAGTTGGATATCATTACCATCCGTGGCAACCTTAACGGTGTTCGTTACCAACAGGAGGTTCTTGACAGGGCTGTGGTACCTCATTTTGAGAACCATCCTCTGGCAACGAGACCCATATTTATGGACGACAATGCTAGACCTCACAGGGCGCATGCTGTAAATGATTTTTTGCGGCAAAATGCAATTGACAGAATTCCATGGCCTGCCATGAGCCCTGACCTCAACCCCATTGAACATTTGTGGGACTTTATTGGCCGTCGTGTGAGGCAGAGAGACCCACCAGTCCATAATCTCAACGAATTGACGGCTGCCCTGCATGAGGAGTGGAACAGGATCCCCCAGAATCAGATCCGGAGACTCATCCAAGGAATGAGGAGGCGTCTGGAATCGGTGGTGCGTGCGCAGGGAGGACACACTAGATATTGATGAAAGTCGGTGTGCAGACTCTCAGATGACTGTTCTTTCTTTCCATGTGACATTTGTGTTAATACACCTGACAACAACGTCTGTGGATGAATAGTAAATTGTGTCCATTTTTTCATGAATTTAAGACAGTTTTAAGAATTTGGATTTCGTTGCAATAAAGCAAAGTCTTGATACTTTTTCCCTTTAAGTTGTTTGTCAGAGATCGTCTGTTGAATAAAAAAGTGTCAAACTATATCAACCCGGCATATTTTGATTGTCAGAACACTTCAAAGTTGCTCCAATAGAAAAAATTGGGGTGTTGCTTGATTAATTTCCAGGTGTATATATACTATTTGTACGGATACGTACACGCATGCGCGGGGGAAAATCCTCAGCACCATTAATTTTATTTGTTCGTCGTATTCATAGCAGTCGTCCTGCCTGAGTTCACGAAGTTAAACACATTTGCACCGAGATCAAAGTCGAGTTGAAGTAATGGCCTAAATATGATTTTAATATGCCTCGCGTTAGCTTGTCTAACATAGCATGCGGTAAGCACCATCGAAACACAGGATACGCATCACTGTCAGAAGGGACTGGAACTTTATACAGCTCCACCGCCACAGACTGGATCGTATACAGATTCGGGGCTGGTTCTTTGTCCACACGGCCCCGGTCGAATGTATTCGTTGAGCGGTCGTCCAACTGTAGTCGGGAATGAAGCGTGTGTCAGTGGCAGGGTTTGGTGGACACAGTGAGTGAGTGAGTTTGGTTTTACGCCGCTTCTAGCAATATTCCAGCGATATCACGGCGGGGGACACCAGAAAATGGGCCTCACACATAGTACCCATGTGGGGAATCGAACCCGGGTCTTCGGCGTGACGAGCGAACGCTTTAACCACTAGGCTACCCCACCACCCCGTGGACAGAGCTTTATGATAATAACTCTGTCAGTCTGTGTAAATATCGGAGGAGAAGTAAAGGATGAAAGAAACGACGGGTAGGATGTGGGACTGGGGTCAGAGGCTGAAAGAACGTGGGGGAGTGAGTTGAGTTGGGCTTTACATTACATCGGAATTATTGCAGCCATGTAGCGCTTGGCGAGATCCAGTTTGCCTCTGTCTGTGTGTGTGTGTGTGTGTGTGTGTGTGTGTGTGTGTGTGTGTGTGTGTGTGTGTGTGTGTGTGTGTGTGTGTGTGTGTGAGAGACTTTTGAGAGAACACTAGACAAAAAGGTAAAACTGTTCTCGATTCCGGTTATATATGAAAGGTGTTACCTGTGTCATACCACTATGAAATCATAACCTGGGTACCGCTTTCTGGGTCAGAGATTCTGGGAAAACAGAACACATTTACATTTCAAACTATGATACCGACACAACACATTCGACCGAACAATACAAACCCCACCAAAAATCCGCATTACCAGACGGGTAACAGAAGCCAAAATTTCTACCGGACCGGACCAACAAATATATAAACCGCTGGCACAGCTTATACTTTCTTGTCTGTGGGTACGCTCAGGTCAGATCATCATGAGAATCAGAGATGCATGTATTGTTATAAATCTTATTACGGTTCTCGCTTATCGGATCAGACGGACACTGGCTATCCAGTGTTAATGTTGTGTGTGCGGGAACAATGGTGACGTGTGCAAGGCTTTGTCGGATTCAAGGGCATCTGTACTCATTTCATGTTCCAGGAGAGGCGTGAAGTCAAATCTTTCATGCGCCTTTGACTAATAAAAGAGAATCATACAACATTGTATATCACAAAAATCGAAGTTAATCAGTTTGAATACTAACTACCATTGGCCGCCAGAGGAAACTCGTCTGGCGACAATCAGAGTCTGTCTTACCTGTGAAGTTCAACGAAATCTTTATCAGAATTCTCCTCATGAACGCCATCTAAGATTTCAGAAGAATTTGGTTTAGCGTTATCTGTATATATACCGGAGTGTCTACCGTACACCTCATTGTAAATATGACCCGTAAAGGTCCTGGGTAGAATACCGCCATATAGCTGGAATATTGTTAAGTGCGACGTAAAACTAAACTCACTCACTCACTTCTGGGTTGACTAGGTCTTAAGCAACCCATGCTTGCTATGAAATGTGACTATGCCTGTGGTAAGAGGCGAGGCTCGGTGACTTGGTTGACACATGACATCGGTTCCCAATTGTGCAGATCGATGCTCATGCAGTTGGTCACTTTATTGTCTGGTCCAGACTCGATTATATACAGACCGCTGCCATAAAGCTGAAATATTTGTGAGTGTGGCGTAAAATTTAACTCACTTACTCACTCATTGTAACGTACCCGTGAAGGTCCGGGTTAGAATATTGTCCTTCAGTAACCCATGTTTGTCGTAAGAGGCGACTAACGGGATAGGGTGGTCAGGCTCGCTGACTTGGTTGACACATGTCATCCGTTCCCAGTTGCACAGATCGTTGCTCATGTTGTAAATCACTGGGTTGCCTGGTCAAGACTCGATTATTTAAAGACTGCCGCCATATAGCTGGAATATTGCAGGGTGCGGCTTAAAACTAAACTCACTCACCCATTGTAAATGACATCTCAAATTGTCCGGTTTAACTACATTGCGAATGGAACACCATTCGGGACAAAAAATAGGATCCGTAATATACTACGGTTAGGCGAAAGGTAATGTTCGTATAGTTGAGTAAGGTTGAGCGAAGACTTGAGAACACAGTAAAGCAGTGTTCCTTGAGGGTTATACGATGGATGACTATTAAAGGCAGCGCATTATGTAGTTCCGAGCAGAACTAATCCGCGAGAGTGGGTTAATGAGGTTCCACTACATGAAAAAAGAGGCAGAAAACGGATAGTACGAATTATGATATGAGCGGTCACATAAATAATACTGACGCAAGTTGATCTTCAAAAAGTGATTAATAATTACACTTCCAAGCTTAATGAACTGAATCCAAACAAGCATGTCCTGATACACCAGCTAGTTCATTTTGGATTTCAAAGTGAACTTGCTTTCAAGAAGTACGGTAACTCTCCAAAGAGACCGTTCACGTATCTCGTTACGTCATCGGCTATTATCCCTTTAATGGTTGAAGATATTATTCAATCAGGCAAGCTCTTTCCTACAACATTAGCGCTCTGCAATTTCTCTACCCTCTATCTATTTATCGTCTTTCAGTGCTCCAAGGTGGTTAAGGCAATGGTGTACAGAGAGCATAAACGCTCGTTTTGATTTCCCCAAGACCATAGAGCCCCTCAGTAACACTGCATATCGTTCGACGGCCATGTTTTCTTTCACGTTGGGCTCGTGGGGTCGCCTCTTAATCAGCACACGTGCCAAGGATTCATATTAGTTGTAAAATCACCTTTGCGATATCGGCGCAGATTTGACAATATGAAGTTGAGAGGGCAGACTGAGAGATCGTAGCTTTGTAGACCTTTTCGGGTCATGACCCTCGACTTGGGTAGCTTCACGTGTAATTGGCAACCGGTATAAGGTTACAGTCTTGTGCTGTTTCGCGCTATGACGGTAGATGAAAGCGTTGATAACGGCGCTAAGGCGAACCCAACCCAACTCCGTCCCTCCCAGGTCCACACGCGAGCCCTACCGCCCATGACGTCAGTTAGCCGAGGCGACGTCAAAGATGGTGGTTCTTCATCACTGGCACTGTGGGGAGCTGTAGATTGGTCAAGTTTGGTATCGGATTCATGTAGTGATGTTTGATATGTTCGGAGTTTGTAAGTGGCAGGAGACTTTATTCTTTATTAACGAATGTATACATTTACAGATATTCAAAACAGACAGATGTCAAAAGTGACGTGCGGCCTGTTTTCACTTCAACAAAAATAGAATGATCAAAGGTTTGGTATTTTCTCAAATCGTTGAAAACATTTTAAACCTATCAAAAAATATGACACTAATATTTTCCAAAACAAACCCCAAAACAGCTGTTCCCCATCTCGAATCAGATTTACTTAAAACTACATAAAGAACTGCCAATGTTATAAATAAACACACAGACACACACGCACGCACGCACGCACACACACACATGGATATGTATGTTTGATCTTTAGCGACTCATCCTTAGTAAGAGTTGACTAACTGCATCTGTTGGTCAGGCATGTTGATTTGGTTGACGTATGCCATCATGTACCATTTGCGCCTAGTGGCTAAATCGTTCGCTCGCCACGTCAACAATCCGGGTTCTGGTGTCCACCGCCGTCACATAGCTGGAATATTGCAAAGCGCGGTTTTAAACCCAACTCACTCATTCACTCATTTGCCCCGATCGATGCTCATGATGTCACTCACTAGCTTGTGTGGTCCAGATTCAAACATCTACAGACAAAAGTTATGCACCTGTAAAATTTGAAAGCAAAACAAAAACAAAAAAGTTAATGGACCAACAGTTCAGGAGGATCGCACACTCTACAAACTAAAAAAATACACGAACCTGATTAGATCCGTCATCGACATTGAAAAGAAAGAAGTTACCTTGCACGGAAAACAGCGGTAGGTAAAGGTTTAACGACTTCGTAGATTGCCGTCTATTTTCTTCCTTGTGTAACTAACTGAGTAATGGCTTATTGGCACCTGAAAGTCTTTTGTTCCGGTCCAAGTTTGCATTCCGGCTCCCTATTATGACATACCTTTGCACAACACGACATCCAATAAACATTATGGAGTGACACATTAACGCTAATGGCTTTACACATGTATGTGTGAAAGAAAACAAAGTAAATGGCATAATGACACAATGAATGCTCCCTTGAGGTGATGTATAAAAGTGTGACTCGTGAAAAACCTGCGTTTAAGAAAGGAGAATGCGGAGTCTCTGCGAAATGCAACTACGGACAATAGCGTTGGCATGTAATCACTTCCGCGAGGTGATAAAACCTGTGTCGAGTTTTTAACACCTCAAAAACAGAGGTGGGGGATAAGAACAATTGCTTTGCAAGTATTTTAAGTTGTCAAAACGGAAGATTATGAAGTGTCTGGCATAGAGACGATACTACACCATCAAAGGTCAAGCAGAAGTCATAATTGACGTTCATCAGGTGTAAACTGATTACAGGACATGTCTTTGGGACAGGTGGATTGTGTGATCTTGCTGGGAGGGTGCAGGAACAGGGGTGGAGTGCGAGACAGGAGTTGGCTGATAGGTGAGGAGCGACACTGAAAAGAGTGAATTTGTCGCTGACTTGTCGTCAGAGTGTATACAGATTTAAAGAGTGTCCTTTGTCTCTTGTTAAGTTCAAACCTGACATGTACATGAGAGAATTGCGAAATATTACTTGTGGTGACCTGGCGGGCCTGCATTAAGCTGTAGGCCTTTTGTGTCAAGATTTTCTCACAGGTTAAGCCTCAGAGGACAAAACAATTTTTTAAGGATGAATTCCAACACTTATAGTAGCAAATCGTTCACATTCATAAACTACTAGTTCTAACATTCTCAGAAAACGTTCTTCCGTGTTTCTGATTGTATATTGGTAATATTCAATGAATGTGTTTGTTGGAGCAAAAGGCTTTTGGATGATAAATGTTTGAAATGACAACACTATAGGCTTTTCTGACGGTGTTAATATAAATCGTGATGTAATTGTGTCTGGGAGTATATTTCGAAAACACATACATGTATATTTAGTTACGAAATCCTTGGAAAAACAACCTTGCGTCAGGTTTCACAACAAAAACCGTGATAGCTTTTTCGAGGAGTACGATTCTTTGCATTCTTTGCTTTAGAACAGTCTCACAAGAATTGACAAACCGGGCCCACCTGTGTAAAGCGTTCTTAGCACTAAGGTGATCCTTACTCCCATGCTATGGCATGGAATGGACTCATCATCATCATCATCATCATCGCCATCGTCGTCGTCACAAGCATCTCCAACACCACTATCATCATAATCATAATCACAACCACCACCAGCAGCCGCGGCACCAACATCATTGCCACAAGGTCGTCGTCACTGATGTGTCTGAGATGGCCACTTCTTCTTTTTCAGAGAAACCTTATTAACGCAATGAGACGAAAACATTATTTAAACCAAGAAGCCGAAATCTCATGTCGGATTTGTGTTTTTGAAAACAGAAAATCCTTTCACATCGTTTCTTGACGAGCCTGCTAACAATGTAACCCACACAACCCGCTAAGGTGCAAGTACTAGACAGAATACTGATAATGTATTTTCATTATTCAACCTCTCTACAATATCATTAGTTACGGGTATATGGGGCGGGAGCTCCGTAACATCGGGGAACCCCCTTAAGTGACTCTTTTACGTTTCGATAACTCTCATGAGTAGGATAACTTTGTCTGCTTAAACGTGTGTGGCGTCTCTACTCTGCTAACAGGGACCCTCCGTCTCAAATAACAAGGGTACATTGCGCCCTTCTTAAGGCGAATCTGGCTACAAAGAAGCAGATTTCCAATTTACAAGGCAAACAGACATTCTTCCTGGGGTGACTTCCTTGTGGTGTTACAACGGGAGGCGACGCTGGATAAAGAGGAGGGGGAACTCAGTCACACACAACCGAGGCCACCTCATAGGGTTGCCCCACGGGCGTTCCACGGCGTTCGGCGTTACAGCGGCGCGGCGCTGCGTATCCACAATACTTTCGCACTCTAAGGCACCATACCAACAACAGCCGGTACTCTCTAATCCGTCCCATTCAAAAAGCCCCTCCTGTGTGTGCGTTTTAAATTGGATAAAATCGCGATGGTCATCTGCCGAGGTTTTGTAAGGCGATGATGAGTGCAAGAAGTCCCAGCTACCGAATATAAGGCGTCACAGGACGTTGATTAGCGAACAATTCTAATTTGACGGCACAGAACGCAAGTAAACCAGGCATGACAACCTCATGTTCCTCTTGCTAACGCTCACAAACTGGGATCCGTCTACTCGGCCGTAAACAGTCTCACCCTAAAAACAAACAGCATGCACTTCGTAAACTTTACTCAAAACCAGTTTGTCCCACCTGTTGCAATATTGTTACAACTACGTTTTTTTCAAGCTGACACTATTGGATATTTTGGGTCATCAAACCCGTATATTTGTTGTCCTACATATAAAAAGTTGAGATTTTCTGTTAAACTCACAGGTGTGAATTTAGTCCGTTCTGCGCTAATGAATCAGACACGTTACTGCGTTTGACACTTCATACACTGTCATCACCACTCGCCCCTTTCTGTAATCTGCCAGAGGACCCCTGGAATAACACGAATTGGTCACGAAAGTATGGATGAGACTCGAACTCGGCCCATTTTCCTTAGAGCAAAGATGCACAACAACTACGGGACCACAACCCAGTCTCATAATAATCAGATCTGACGACATTGCGCTAAGGGTCACCTTAGAACGCCCTTACTTCCATCCAATCAGAGCGTTCCTAACTGGATCTGTAAAGTGACAGTCACAACATGTTTTCTAATCGTGTTGTCTCGAAAAAGGTTAACACGAGCTATTCCGGACGACAGTTCCAGCTGGACAAATGAATCCGTCACAAGCGTTTCAAAGGGAAGAGACTTTGCAGAGTTTGGGGCCCGTTCTACCTTACGATATACATATGTAGGAAATCCCAGAATGATCGTTTGTTGTTTTCAAATTTTGCAACAAATGTTTTGCAAAAGCGTAGTGCCTATATCTGTGGAACTCTGTTTTCTGATTGGATCATTTTGGTTTCGTGGAAATAATTTCAATGTTCGCGAAAGGTCGTTCTATTTTTCGCTTAGTGTAATGTGAACTAAGAGTTGATTTTACATCCAAGACATGTTGTCTTTATGAACTATGTTTTCCTTAAACATTATGCAAGAAAAAAACTATACAGAACTGATTTTGGTTTGAATAAACATCACATCTGGGCAACCTTTCTTTCTCTAAACAGGAAGCACAGATATTCCTTCCTATTTTCTGTAACAAAATTTACTAGCTTATTTACATATATTTTGGAACTTAACAAATATTAACGTGTTCATTCTGATAAACATCTTAATCAAAAGGGTAACTTTTTAACCAAATGTCCTTCTTTCGCACAGTCTAGACTCCAGTCGGGGCGTGTTCGTAAAACTGTTGCTGTTGCACATGATAGGCGTGTCTCCGGATCCACCCATCCAACCCGGCATGTGCTGTAGGCGTCCTTTTCCGCCCTGCGCCTCATTAGCTGTACACACTTCCACCTTTGATGTTCCTAATAACCACTTTAATTGCGTAATAGCTATTTTTTAAAACCATTCTTTAAAAAAGTCCGTTTCTTTATCCCCCGTGTAGCTGGAATGGCGCTTCTGTGTGTTGATTCACAGCATACTAGCAAAAAATGATACTCTTTCCTCCATCCTAAATATCACAGTCCTCGCCCCCCCTCCCCCCTCCTCACGCTTCTTACCCCATCCGTGCACCGACAGGTAGGGGACCTGTCAGTAGATTGGGGACCCTGTCAATAGATTGGGGATCTGTCAATAGATTGGGGACCTGTCAATAGATTGGGGACCCTGTCAATAGATAAAAGACTTGTCAGTAGATTGGGGACCAACAGAAACTTTACATGGTAGATTTGCCGTGCATCTATAACCGCTTCGATAGTCTTATGGATAAAAAAAACTGTACTGGCATCTGATGGTCGGGGTTTGATCCTCAGTCGCGTCCTACCAGCGATGGTATTTATTACCCTGCCAGGTGCTCGGCCGGAAAGACAAAACGGGAAGTACTTTTCTTGGATTCTACTGTTTCTCAGCTGGATATCCATGCATCCTACTTCCATGCGCTGTGTCAGTCTAAAAGAGTCATAAAACCGATCTCACAATCCTGGTACACAGTAATTCTCTTTCCTTCCAGCCCTATCTGCCATGCAGTAAGTCCGTATTAATCAGGTCCAGATTTTCCTTTGTATGTTCACACTTACAGGGGCTCATTTTCAATTTAAAGTGACTGGTTATCTCTGGTGTTGACGATGACGTTGATCGTGACGTTCTAATTTCAGTAGAGTAGTCCCATCAAAACTGACGAAGTAGTTTTAAGCACACACACACATACTCAAGCATATTCCTATTCTAAACTCAAAACACTGTAAGCTGAAAAAGAGAAGAGGACGATGATGATTTTCTGATATGACAAATTACAACTGGTAAGAATTAAGGATGAAAAACTGTCTTATTTGTATACATGGCATAACTCAATATTTTTTTCGAGGTCAGTTTGCTGTGTCCTCCTTAGTCCTTTTTGTCCTTCGATAACGGTAGTTCTTTGAGATGATCCCTCAATGTTCTATGCGATGAAGCACGTGTCTTTACCACGTGCACGTACATATTTAAAAGGTCATTTCCGGGTGCTTGATTAAAACAAACCAGCGTTATTTTTACCCGTCATGTGCACAGATGCCGGTGCTGGCGAGTCTTGCTCAGCCCTACATCATGGTCGCAGGTTGCTCATCAGCTTGTTGATTTAGGGCGAAGCTACAGAACCCATCAAGCTTGCTTTGGTTAATGTGATGTGATACTGTCGATATAAGGTGGAATGCCTTTGTGGCTAGTAAGCGCGATAACCGGAACTATATATCGCAGGAATGCATGTTCGTCCGACCACACGTGACTATGTAAATGAAGCTCGCCTTAGCAAGATGCGACCCAGTAAGGTATTAAGAACATCACTCAATTTGTTTAGGCTTGGAAATTCTTTTTCAAAATACAGCCTGTATCACGATGAAACTGACAATCGTTTGAATATTGAAGGTTTCTAATATTCTAAAAAAATAGTTTGGGTTTTATTAGGACCATGTTTTCAAGAAAAAAAAAATCATTATAAAAATTTTACAGGATACGTTACTTTGGATACGTCGTTGTTTTCATTGTTGTTGTTGACACTGTCATGAGTATGTGCGATCACATCACGATGTGTTATCGTAAGTTCGTGTTACACGTTGTAATCGTATTTATGACGCGTTTAGTTAGTCATGACGTGTTATATTATATTAATCACACACGTGCTGTCTTAACTGCTGTCATTCGTCACGAGGTGTTATATCACCGGTTATCACGCATTATGATGATACATTGTTGGTGAGCAGTATCTGATTGGTTGATATGCCTCTAGCCTTGGCCTTCCTTTCTTCATATATTGATATTGCTTCTTGAATATCGTGAAAAGACCCGTAAAACCCAACTGCCGTAGCCATTCGCACATTTAGGTCTTCAAGAAAAAGACTTGCCTAATTCTTAAAGAAGAATGTAAGTTAAGTTTATTCTTTGACACAAAATCTTTCATAAAGTCCAGTCAAGCAGGAAGACAGGAGGTCTCAAATCAAACAACTTAATGTCTCCCTTTCATATTGCTACACCTCGTGATGATCCGGGTTATAACTGATTTTCAGTAACCCATTCTTGTCGTACGAATTTAAGCGACTAACCGGATCGGGTGGTAAGGACCGTTAACTTGGTTGACACATGACATTGTATCCCAGTTGTGTAGATCAAAGCTCATGCTGTTGATCCCTTGATTGCATTGAGTGCGGCGTACAACTAAACTCACTCACATTGCTACACGGTGCTCGCCAAAGGTCTACCCAGATGACTCTTAAACAGCCAAATCCGTGGTTATTATTTTAAAAGGCTAGCCTATTGATATTGAGATGCCAAGTCATTACAATCAGTTGATGTCCCATCTTACTCAGTAAACTGACTCCTACCTGATCAGTCCTTGTTCCATCCCTTTACTGCCGACCACCAATCTGTGAAACAAGTACTTTCACATAACAAGCGCCTCGTGTAAAGAGTTCATTCTTTCGCCCCTTACTATTATGATTCGTATCAACACAAAGGTTGTAGTTTGAGCATAGTTCGGGGTCAGTGGGGTAACCTATTGGTTAAAACGTTCAGTTATCATGCTGAAGACCTGGGTTCGATTCCACACACGGGAAGCCCGTATCTTGGATGGAATATTGCTGGAATATTGGTGAAACGGCGTAAACCTGTACTCACTCACCGAACATAGTCTAAACGTCTCCGTTCACTTTTAACAAGTGCTGACGAGTCCTCGCTTGTATGGCTCTATCTCTCATAGGTGATATGGTGGTCAGCTGGTGACCATTATGAATCTGCCCCTTGTAAACTGGTGTTTGTGCTATGCCCGCGCCCACCCAATTTAGCCTTACAATTAACACGACAGGACCAAGCAGGTCTCTCTGTTGAACACCTCACAGTGTGAACAAACAGGCGACACATGAGGAGGGCTAGCGAACATTAATTTGTCGCCGAATTAGAGATTTACCCCTAGTTCACACAGATAATGCAGTCAATTTGCGTCTTAGATCTTGGCACCTATGTGGAAGTTTGGCGGACCCCTTCTATCTAGACAAACACGGCTTTTCGTGGTGTTTCTTGGGACGTATGATCTAAAGGGCAGGACTCCTGTCTGTCTTGTACGCTTCAAAAGTCAAGGGTCAGAGCCGGATTTAATTTGAGTTAAATTTACACTTCTTGGCAAAATGTACCAAAAAATAAGCTAACGTTCGAGATTAGCCACGCCCTTTTGCATGTCAAGCGTTTGAATACATATGACGGAATAACAGGGTTGTGATAGCCATGCTGTACATTTAACAGAGACATAGCCAGAGCGTCATTACGTGATCTTGAGGAATTTAACAAGGATGTTTGAACAGTTTTAAAAATGACAGGAGAGTATATTGTTTTAGCAGAATAAGATGTAGTCTCGTTGCTAGGACACAAGTCATGTTTTGTTCCATAAAAAATCAAGAACAGTTTTGCGTTATCAGATTTCGCCCGGAGACCGGCGGTGGGCTGCTAGGTTCAAGTTTTCAAGTGAGTGAATGTTGTTTTATGATGGGATTGTAGACAATACAATAACGGCTTTGAGCGAACTGAAAGAAAAACAAACATAATCGGGCATGACAGACTTTATTTGTAACCATTCTAATCGGTCTTACATCTGCACCGGACCTATTCCTTGCATCATGAACAAGTATGTGTGACTACCATCACACATCTTTGAGCATTTGCTGAATATTACATTTCCCATAATCGTTATTATCTGATGTTTCTGTGTTGTCGTTGGAAGTCAAACCCAGACACATTGAGACTTCATGCGTGCAATACGTCATGGCTTGTGAGTCGTCCTTCTTTGGCGTAATCGAATATAGCTCATTGTATTAACCTGTATGCCTGTGTATTAAAAGTTGTGCACTGGCCACGAGGGGTCCATGGGCTCGTGTACCCTCGAGGTTTGTTTATGTTTCCCGAAGCCGCGAAGTACTACCATGAAGAACCAAATGAGTTCGGCATTCCCAGCGGTGTACATTGAAAAAATACATTGTCTGTAAGCGTGGTACATTGAAAAAATACATTGTCTGTAAGCGTGGTACATTGAAAAAATACATTGTCTGTAAGCGTGGTACATTGAAAAAATACATTGTCTGTAAGCGTGGTACATTGAAAAAATAACAAGGGCGCTTAACCAATCAGAAAGCGACATTCATGGGTGAGTTAAGATAATAAATCTTGTTAACGCCATGCATAACAGCTGTATGTTAGATCTTGGTAACATCATGCATTATAGCTGTATATTAGACGTTGGTAACATCATGCATTATGACTGTACATTAGACCTTTGAAACACAATGCATTACACCTGCATATTAGACCTGCATATTAGATCTCGGTTACATCATGCATTATGACTGTATATTAGACATTGGTAACATCATGAATTATGACTGTATACTAGACCTTGCATATTAGATCTCGCTAGCATCATGCATAATAGCTGTATATTAGACGTTGGTAACATCATTCATTACGACTGTATACTAGACCTTGCATATTAGATCTCGGTAGCATCATGTATAATAGCTGTATATTAGACTTTGGTAACATCATGCATTATGGCTGTATACTAGACCTTGCATATTAGAACTCGGTAGCATCATGCATAATAACTGTATATTAGACGTTGGTAACATCATGCATTATGACTGTATATTAGACCTTGGTAACGCCATGCATTATACCTGTATACTAGACCTTGCATATCAGATCTCGGTAGCATCATGCATAATAGCTGTATATTCGATAACGTCATGCATTATTGATGCTTACAGCGATCTTTGTAACACCATTTATTATATTCAATGTGTGTGTGTGTGTGTGTGTGTGTGTGTGTGTGTGTGTGTGTGTGTGTGTGTGTATTTGTATGTAGTATGGTTTTATGCGCAGCTTTTAGCAATATTCCATGAATATCATCGCACGTTACCAGAAATGGTCTTTACACATTGCACCATGTGGAGAATCGACCCCCGGTCTTGGAGTTGCCTAACGAACTCGTTAACCACTAGGCTACCTTACCGCCCCTCCAATAACCGTATCCCTCCCACACAGTACACCTAACAATTTTCTAAACTGCTTTATCAGCAAAGACGTCCATGCTTCAGATGCCAACACACTTTGAATTTCACTGAGCGAGAAATGCTACGGTTATAATAATTCCCACACACGCTTTCAGCGTGACCTAAAATATATTTGTTGAGCGAGTAACAAACAGCAAATACTGAAATAATAAGGTAAACATATTGGCATAGTCAAAAAAAAGGCTTAGTGTAAATTCTTTAAGGGAAATGTGTTGACACAATAGCAGGTAGGTAAAATACTCAGAAGGGTTGTAAGACAAGGTTGAGGCCTCTGTCCGCTGTTGATTGAGCCTGTTGCTCGACGTTGTGTACAGACGTACCCCACCGATAGACACACTCGTCGAATTGTGTTAGCTTCTTACAAGCAGTTTGAATGAAGCACGTTCTCTGTGTACAATCACCCTCGTCGAGCAGGCATCATAATACTATATAGCAGAACACAGACCGTCTATTGCTGTAGTTCACCAGGTGCAGCCTTTTTACAAACCGTTGCTTATCTCCCTGTCTGGGTAGCTGATCTACCTGTTGAGAGAACAATGAGCTCTCTACCTACCACCCTGGCCCAAAACATTCAGCATATATAGCGTGTATGTAGGTATCATGTGTAGAAGTTAAGAAACTCTTAAAATATATATGCATGATTTTCAACGTTGATGAATGCACAATTGTTATGATTTTATAAAATGTGATTGTGTATACTTATTAGATATTGGAAATATATCTGGACCGTATTTTCTGGTTTTGATTTTACAAAAAAGGCTGTACTTTTTCCGGCGTTGTATTGCTACACCTTACAGCTCATTCATGAAGTAGTCTCGCACGTGGCAGGCTTCTATATATCTTTTATTGCTTTAGTTAGAACTACTACGAATGGTGACAAAAGTGCCATTATTCCTTCGCCCTTTACAAGCGCGGTGACAGTGGCACGAACTGTGTGTCGTCTCGAGAGGGGGTGGATGTGGCGTGTTTTGGAGAGATTGGCTCTTCTTACGTGGTAGCGATGTATGTTGCGTCGGGATAGGGGCGACATGCTGATCTCCGTTGTGTGGACAGAACGTACGTGTAGGGAGGGGAAGGGACGCGCGACATTCCCCCGAACGTGCCAGGGCTTGTCCCAGAGCCCTTCGGTGCAGACAATGCAAGGCTAGGGTACAGTGAAGGGTCTTTAACATACAAATAGACGGACCACCGTAGGTGTAATGGTGGCTATCAAAGGAAGGCTCTTCGCTTTCTTTACTCACACCACGTGCTGTGTATCGGTGTTGGGTAAATTACAGGCAAATGTTCAGGTCAACTATGCAAATATGGAAGTACAGACATCAATTTCCATTTACCATGGTAACAATAAAAATGAAAAAAAAAAACTTGACTGGCTTGATTTCATCATTCATTTACCTATATGTGACAGAATTATTGCAGACAGAACCAAAATTTCATTCCGAATGACAATATGGTTTGGAATAGCAAAGGATGGCAGTAAAATATACTTTAAATTTACGTGCCAATAGAAAACCTAGAATACCATTTTGTATTACGATACTTGTGTGATGCCATCACGTACATGCTGTGATGTCAATCAGAATATTGTGTGAACAATTAAAATAAAAAGGTGCATCTTTTTGACCAATAACATTTGTCCTTATTAATAACACGTTTCTAGTGTTATAACACGTTGCTTTGTTATAGAATTTTCTCTCGTTATAACATTTACTCGTGTTTTTGCATTTGCCCTTGTTATATCATTATAATACTATTGTAGTATTGTAGTATACTATTGTAGTATTGTAGTATACTATTGTAGCTTCTCCGATTTTGATATATACCTTGTTGATACAATTTTACTCCTGTTGTAACATATACCCTGATACTTAACAGGTCTATCTTGTAAAGACCCTTTAGTTTTGATAAAAACTTACAAATATCTTTCTCTTCTTACGCTTACCCTTGTTTATAACATTTACGTGTTTACTTCCAGTTTACTTTATTAAACGTTTTATCCTTGATAATTGGATGTTTCTCTTGATATCACATTTTCCCTGTTAATTAGTTTATAACCTTTAACTTCCTTCAAAATACATTTTTAATAGTATTTTAAAATCTAATGCTCATATAATGCCCATCTGTAGGTGTCTAAAACAGTCTGAACTGTTGAACTTCCTCAAACAAATACATTTCCACAGTGGACTGAAACTGTCCAAGCGCTGCGTCTTGTGCAGCCAAAAAGCGATGGCCATGCGATAACTGGGGTATATTATATGCGTTAAATTCTCAAATTAAATTTAAATTTAAATTTAATTAGGATTTCTTGACAAATCCCCCGACACAATGTCACTACTATAAATGGGATGATGTATCAGAGCTAAATCACTCCAGACATTAATCTGGAACCATGTCATATTATTACCCTTAACCCATTGTTCACGGCTATCAGAGTCATTGGGCCCATCCCGGAATCAAATCGATAAAAAATCCGCCCCTCAGCATGTGCTAAGGTCACATGATATTTACCAATGCCATATATGTTGTGTAAGAAGCCTAACCTACTGCAGTGTACATGGTTCCTGCTTGACTAGGCGCGCATGCGTAAAGAGTACTTCTGTTATGCCAGCTATTGAGTTAAAAAGATGCGTGTTCAGTCCCTTCGACGCCACGTCTGACGACGTGAGACAAACGGGCAATAACATGCATATCTCTTTACACATATTTAAACTTGAATATAAGAAAAAAGATACTCGATTTCCACCCACCCAGAACTTTTTGTGCTACTTTCTCAATCAAGCGGCATGGACATTGCGAACTATACGTCCTTGAACGCGTGAGCCTTGTCATTACTGTAAATGCACAAATGCCTGACATACGTCAGGTTTCACCTAGAACAATGCCTACGTAACTACAGATCATGTGAATCTTCTCGGTTTCATCGTTCTGTTGTTGACAGCTGCGGGTCATTGAATACGTAGTCGTACTGCCGAACCGACGTATCAACAACGCAAGGGCATTTCAATTTGTCTTCTGCCTACTTGTGAAACGGTAATGATGGTTTCTTTTATTTGAATTCACGCCGTTACTAAAGTTACAAAACAGGAAAGAAAACGTTAAATCGTTTTCTCCTACAGGAAAAAATGGAAACTGAAGCGTCACCTCCTTAACTGAATCTGGTGGCTTACGGTGCACAATCTAAACAGTTTAAATTAAGATTTTAACGAGTAAACCAGACTGTTTACTTGAAAAGGTGTTCATTGTTAATACCAGGAGAACCCGTCCATCTGTGCCTACGTCTGCCTTGACCTTACATGTGTTAGGCATGCGGACATGGATTTTGTAAAATAAACTTTTGTTGATGAACACGGCGTGCTGTTAACTGACTTATACAAACTGTTCGTTTAGAGAGAAAAAAAAACTAAGATAAGAATGGCGATTTTTTTTGAGTTAATAATTGTTTTCAACTAAAATAATATAGCGCATGTTATCAAAGCGTAGATAACGAGGGCTTTCGAGTATTTTCGGCAATGGTTGGCTACTGTTTACACAAGTTGAACATTTTTGTTGAATAGTGCCTATCCACTTTGTAAATCATCTCACGAAAAAATACAGTAACACCGACCAGTTAATGCCTTCGGTTGAATGTGAAGGTGGCGTTGGAATGGGGTGGGATATCACCCTAACATTTCAACTTGCTTACTGAATTTACCTGATGTTACTTTTCGTACTCCTCTGTCTACCCATCTCTTGCCCGACTACATACCTGTTGGCTATCTACCCATTGTCTGTTTATGTGCTTGTCTACCTACCCACTGTCGGTTTATGTGTTTGTCGATCTACCTATTGTCTGTCTATGTACTTGTCTGTCTATCCATTGTCTTTCTATGTGTTTGTCTATCCATTGTGTGCCTATGTACTTGTCTCTATAAACATACTGTCTATGTACTTGTCTGTCTATCCATTGCTTGTCTATATGTTTGTCTATCTATCCATTGTCTGTCTATGTGTTTGTCTATCTTTTGAGGAAAGGGGGTGGGGTGGGTGTGCACACTTTTTTTTCCAATGTCCATTGAACAAAATTTCAGGACGAAAAGGGGTTGGGATGCTCACACACTCAAAAAGGAACCGTATGCCACGAAAAAAATAAAATCGTCAGACTTATTAGAAATAATCATTTAAAAAATCTCACTTCACGACGTTGAGAAGCGGTAGAAAGCCAAACAAACAGATACCCGTGTTGACAGACAAAGGTTTGATCACAAGTTAACATGGTCAATGAAGTATGTTTACAGACAATAGATGGATATAGACAGATACGTTCATATAGACAATAGATGGATATAGACAGACACATTCATATAGACAATAGATGGATATAGACAGATACGTTCATATAGACAATAGATGGATATAGACAGACACATTCATATAGACAATAGATGGATATAGACAGACGCGTTCATATAGACAATAGATGGATATAGACTGACACGTTCATATAGACAATAGATGGATATAGACAGAAGCGTTCATATAGACAATAGATGGATATAGACAGACACGTTCATATAGACAATAGATGGATATAGACAGACACGTTCATATAGACAATAGATGGATATAGACAGACACGTTCATGTAGACAATAGATGGATATAGACAGACACGTTCATATAGACAATAGATGGATATAGACAGACACGCTCATTAACACTATATCGATAGTCTGTCCGATAGATGAATAGGCCACATTTGAGTGAACTATCTGAAACAAGAACCGGCAGAAAATCTGATGTATTGACAGTAGAAAAAGATTGCTAGCAACATGTCAACGGTACACTCAACCGATAAATGGACAAACGTTTTATACATATTAATTTATATATGGACACAGAACGACACACGCATAGGGCGGCTCATACTTACATGGGTAGACAGAAACAATTATTTGTGTCCACGGCGGATGTATTGGGTTGACATTGTTTCTCAAGAGAACGAAGTGGACAGATAGCAATCCTTAATAAACCCCACTGGTGTACACAACGCGCTATACATGTGCCCATTCAACATTCCTTTAACTGTCGGACTCACTTAACACAGGTTAGACCGCCGGTAATCTACCGCGTTGTTGCAACAGCGACGTTTCTGTATACGTCATGGCTATAAGAAGCGGCGATCAAATAATCATGTTGACACTATTGGTGTTGGGGTATTGAACTACGCCGGCTTAAAGATGTCGGGAAGTCACGTCGTTCTAACGTTCGGGATGTAAAACATGTGACCTGACAATTCTCCTCTCAATTAGCGCTGTTCAAATAACAACAAGTGCACATAACAACATGAAAAAAATAACACGAAATCAAGGTGTCGTTTTGTCTTTTCTCACGACTGGCGAATTAAATGATTTGTGTTTCTCACGGCTGTGTAAGGGGGTGTTAATGGGTGAAGAACGGAGTCCCAGACAGGCATACCTGCGTTAGCTGTCTATCGTGAGAAAGGAGGGGGGGACAACTGACGTAGTCAACGGCCTCATGGACCGGCCCCCGAGTCACGTCATGGACTGGTGTTGCTTTGATAGCGCGGCAAAGAAATCCCTCTTCAAATGGCCCTGGTATAGACCCTAACTAAACAGTAAGTCGCTGGGCCTTCACTGTCTTGTAAACTTCAGCTTGATTTTTCTTTTATTCGAAGTTAATCTGTGTAAGTTTACCATCGCCCAGAATTTGACGTACGCTTACGAAGTAACAAAGAGACTGACTATGGCTTGCGACAAGAGCCCTGACTCTTTGAAACTGGCAAAGTGTAAACTTTCCCACATTCCCGGTGTTTGCCGCGGTGGCCATGTTTGGAGAAAAACATTGCGCCAGCGGTCCAAAACCGTCGTGTATAAAGTCGACAAAGTCCCCGACAAACGTCCTTGTTTGTTTGTGTAATATTTTTAATGCATACGACTAGTGTGGAGGTTAGCCCAATTCGAGGTCCCCGGCTCTGTGCCAGAAATAACAGATCCCCGGACCCGCCTAGTCTGTCCAAGACCTTGTTCCGGATCCGCTTCAATATCGTTACTACATTTGGTAAGAATAAATCTTAACACACATGTACAGCGCCTGAGAGTAGGGTCGTAAGATTAAGAAATAAGAATGCAATTTAGTTTTGCTATTCTATTGAGCAATAACGGAATCCAAATACTCTTTAAGGTTCGGTAAGGTTATATCATTGTTCCAATACTTAGGGCCTATTCTGCAGCAAAGGAAATTAAGAAAAAAAAGACCGATTCGCGGTGAATCGATTAGGAATACGCTGCATCTATTTGACTTTTCGTAACATAGCTATGTTTCGTAAGTCTTTCACCTCAAGTGGTAGGTAATAAATTAGCCCTGCGTTACCAACTGATTTTAAATTTGAGGCACAAAAAAATTATATTTTAATGAGCTTATGATTGAGTGAACAACTAAAAAATGTGACGTATCTCCGGTGTCGCCTAACTAGCCTAGTTGCAAGAAGCTTATCGCTCATGTTAAACTTACTCGCGCAGAGCCAGGTCACTTACCTCGACAGACTACCTACATTTTTTTAACACCTACATCTACGGGGTATATTGACATGGAGTGACTGCTGCAGATTGATGGCGGTTGATCGTGTCAGACACCTCACTAGTGGCTAGATATAACACAAAATCGTACTTTACACCTCCAAGGACGTTCGATAATGCACGTTGCCACCTTCTTCTGCTGACAAGGCGGTGGACAGGGATGTCTGTTCCGTCCGTGTCTTTTGATGCATTGTGTGCACTCTGTCTCTTCCAGCTGTTCTGTGCATCAACTGTCGACATTACATTTATCACCTGTTTCGAGCATAAAACAACATGAGAAAGTTTGTAAGAATCTACTGAAGACATATTCAGATCAGAAATATTACATTTTGTATAACTGTAGCGACTATGGGCAACTTCCTGTCAAATACCTATCCACAAAGAAACACACCTCAGTCCAACATTTCTGGCGTTTTCATCACCCTTTCATATTAGACTAAAACTTTTTTTATTCCCCGAAATCTTAAACAAACATTTTCTCTCTTTGCTTATTGATTCGACATGGAATTGAACATTAACCATAAAGGTTCAAGATGAAGTATGAGTATGATAATTAACGTTTGACAACTGTGTCTTTGACAACGTAGATAAACCAGTTCTATTATAATCTTTCACTACATAGGGATACTACAAAATGCGACGATCAATGATCATTAAGGGCTTATTCATCCTGTGAAAATAACCCATAAAGAGCGTAAAACGCCATAAACAGATGAACAAATATAATAAAAAGAAAGCAATGCAGGGAGGTTTCCACACGACATGTCGACTGTTTCAATACAATCGTGTCTCGCTTTATCACAGTTCCCAGTCATCATTTATGCATCTTTTATAAACATATTTATCATTTTCTTTACTTATTACCAACAACATGACAAAGGGGTGAATGAACATTGGCCATTCTATTTATTGGTCGCGACTACGCTTCATAAACTTCAAGCTGGAGCTCACGCACGAAAGACCAGAGTGGTAGCGGTCGGACCTTGGATGTTCCTAGCCATCTTGTTGAGAAGCACAAAACAAATTTGGAGCATTGTAAATCGACGTAGTGTTCCATATGTTATATCGAGTGTTTGTAACATTATTTCGATGTCGGTAGAACGAGTAAATACAATAGTCGTCTCCCATATGGGTATAGAACTGGTTGCTCCGACAACCCGACACGGAACGTGACGAGCGACAATGGATTCATTTTAAGGCAGCTCGTGAAGGGGCAGTTTTACGTGATCTCGAGTGCAGCTTAGCTGTATTCAGATGAAGACAACAAGTAACTTGTATTGTTACACGTGTTTTTGTCATAATCTTTGCTAGGTAAACCAAATGTTAATACCATCTATAATATATTAGGGGGCCGATTAATGAGGAGATGAGTGAAAATTATGAAGACATTTGGCGTCAAAGCCTTGGCAGAGTTGAACTTAAACAAAACCATGAAACTTCTTTAAGTGGCAATTTTGAATGTTGTGAAGTGCAATAATGAGAAATTTAATGGACAGCAGGTTTTTTTTATTGAGAAAGAGTGACGTTTCGCTACACATTATCAAGTCAAAGACTAGAAAGATTGCTCGTTAATATTGATAACAGTCTTCACGCACATCAATTTATTGCAGTTATTAATACATGAATTCGGCATGGTCTGGCTATGTGTGGCTTTAGGACAAATGGTAAATTAGTTTATGTTCAACACACCTTAGCTACCATCGAAGCAGTGCTATCAGTTTGTGTTAAAGTCTTTGTGAAGCTGTTTTAATTACTTCTTTACATACTATATGATACATTGAGAACGAAATGAGAAACCGATTCTCATCCTTCCACAAAGATGATTGGATGGTGGATTGCTGTGTACCGAACTGTACTGTACTTGACGGTTCTAGTCTTTAGACCACGGATAGCTATAGGTTATATCATTGTTCCCAAAGTGGTTACGTCTTAGTAAAAGTCACTGTCCACACTCTGTCCAGAAACAGGCCACCCGACTTGTACCAGAGTTGACCGAACAGAGCTGTCAACGTCAACCGTTGCGTGGTTTTAAAGATCGTGAAACCGTCTTAACTCATATGAAAACGACACAGTTCGCAGAAATAGTGCGTGGTTGTGGTTTTAAGCCGTTTTCAGTGGTTGATATTGTGAGAACGATCCACACATTCCGGGTGCAATGATCGGGGGCCAGGTGAGTGGGCCTGAGTACCTTATCCATTGTGAGTTGGATTTAGCACCGCTTTTTATTAGCTATAGTCAAGCAATATTAATGCGGGCCACACCAGAAAAAAGGGGCTTCACACAATGTACCCACGTGGAGTGAGTAAGTTAGTGAATGAGTGAGTGAGTGAGTGAGTGAGTGAGTGAGTGAGTGAGTGAGTGAGTGAGTGAGTGAGTGAGTGAGTGAGCGAGCGTCTCTTTAGCAAATTTCCAGCAATATCGGGGGACATCAGAAATGGGTTTCACACAATCTACCCATTTGGGGATTCGAACCCGGCCGAACAACCGAGCACTTCAAATGGTCGTAAACCTAACCACTATGCGATCCATTAAGTGGGACCAATTCCAAACCAGAACATTTAGAGTCTGTCCAATTACCTCCAATTGGGCAAATCAAAAGTTTGCGTGAATGTTCACATGAGCACCTTCCACAACAGATCATACCCAGGGATACAATCATCTCAAGTCTTTGAAGTTGCCCATTCTAAAATAGTGCACTAAATTGGTTCCACCGATTTACCTCTGGCTTCCCCCACCCGGTAAAATACCAGGTCTTGTCCATATGGATAGTGTGCCGTTTGCGACCCGTCCTCCTCACCAAGATGTCGGACCAAGGCTGTCAGTCTGTAAGTGGGGCAACTTGGCCAGAATACTCCGAGCCATCAGGTGGGTATGTGAGCAGAGAGAGCCTACATTCAATCTGTTTGTTCACTGTTCACATACCATAGCGCATCAGTCCATTGTCCTCCGTCTGCGATGAGCCGCAGAGGCACGGGCCCTTTCATATACGATGCAGCGCGCACAAGGTTGGGAAGAAGTCCCTCTCAGCAGATGGCGCGTGCCAACCCTTTGTTCCTGTAACTATAATTTTGTGCAGATCTGCCTTGTCAACGTTAATCATCCCTGTATCAGAATGTACAACTCACTGAAAGGGCGTTTTGAATTTAATCGCGCGTGCCATCTGTTTGATAGAGACGAAGGTGAGAAGTTAAAGGTCTCGGTCCTCGCGTGCGAACCGGTAGAAAACACGAGCGCGAACATCACGCGCCATCTTGTAGATGTTCGCTTATATGTGATGATTAAACGAGAGTAATAAGATCATTCTTTGACATCACCTTAAAAAGTGAGCATTCGGTATTTACCGCGTGATGTGTAGACTGTCGTCTGCTCTGCAAATGTTGCAAGCTTTGATAGTTATGAATATACAGATGGAAATATGTCTTCTGGCAAACTTAATAGAAATTCCCAGACATTGATGCGACATACGGAGGCTGTTGGATAGAAACATTGATCTGCCATATGCCAAATTTATACTAATATCGCGTTACAAGGAATGTAACTGAATTTTTTAAAACAAATATTTCTCACGAGGAAAAGCAGCTGGAAGATGACTGGGCTCAACCATTGGTCCGTCAAAGTTTAAAGAAGTACATGAACATATTGGTCGTAATTCAAACACAGGCATGCTAGTTTGTGATATGTGGGTGGTATACAGATTCGAAAATATGAATTTGGAACTGCAAGACTTCAGAAAGCCGAGTTTCAATGACCATTTAACAGAATTTCAGGACAAAGGCGAGGGGACACAGAAATGGGTTTCGAAACATTGTATCCATATGCGAAATCTAACCCGGCTTCTCGACGCTTAACCACTAACTACCCCTCCACCCAAGTAGTGCCCAGATACGACAACGTGAATAAAATGTGTTCAAAATATGATGACACGGCATTTATCGCTTTCATTCGGAACAAATCCATAAACTTCGTTTTTGGGGTACAGGTCTGACTGAAGGGGAGTTTAAAAGTCTTAATCTTAATTGTATGTTTAAAAATTCACATGACATGACCTGTATGGGATTTTCAGATCTTATAAACTTATAAAGTCAAACTCTGTCTCCAATAAGGGTTGGGTTTTTTTCGTCGCCGATAAGTTGATAACGTGAAGATGTGTTTTGTTCATGAAGCCTTACTAATTACGACTGACAGATTTTCACACCAAATAATATCGTGGTCATTGTGCACTGTTTAAAAATGTTATTCCCTAACATACGTATATAAGCGTTCAAGTGCATGAGAGGCGATAGGTAGCCAAGTGGGTTAAGCATTCTCTCGTCCTGTTGCAACTACGAGTTATCTTCCTCATGTGGACACAAAAAATGAAGTCTATCTTTGGACGCAATATTCTTACAATATTGTTACAAGCGATGTGACGTCCACCGCAATCATTCTCTCATTCTGCATGGCGTTTGAAAAGATGAACCAATGAAGATCCGAATTAGAACTGGTCTTCAGCAACCGTAAGCTGTCACTAACGGGACCGGGTGGTCAGACCCGCTGACTTGGTTGACACGTGTCATCGTTTCCCAGTTACCTACACCGATGCTCATGCGGTTGATCACCTGAATGTCTGGTCAAGATCGCCGCCATATGGCTGGAATATTTCTGAGTGTGGCTTTAAACAACAAACCAACCCCTCAAAATCAAATGGTTTAGAATGCATTAGTCTCTTTAGTGTTACAGCTCTGTACAACCAGCTGGGAAGGAGATCGGTAGGCCCGTTTTCGGAAGTGAGAAGTAGGATGATTTACTTAAACATGGCCAGCTGAAAAAAATATATGTGCTTGAAAGTAAATTATTTCCTTGACAGAAAATTGGTGCACTCGTATACTGACATCAAATACATTAATACCAATTATTTATGACTTCCAGTTTATTGTCATTTCTTTCCATCCGTCACGGCCAAATCTCGTCCGACTGTCACCAACTCGCGTCGATTTCTCGTCTGTTTAGTGCCGCTGTTGTTGTGGCGAATGTGGGCGAGGTAAGCCACCCAGTGTTTACCTGTGCAGATCTTTATGACACACGTGGGTGTATCACAGTACGCGCATTTCAGAGAAAAAAAGCCCCATTGAAGTACAGTTTTGGACTTTGTTATATACCCTCTCCTTGACTTCTAAGATGCATACTGTTTTATGGACTGTGTTTACAGGGCTTCGAGATTAGACTGCGGAAACTAATTCCCTGTCAACACAGAATATATGGAGAAATTATGGTGATACCTAGGGTGTTTAAAGACAACAAAGATGAACAAAGGCCGGCAGACTTTGTTACTAAAGTCCATTGTTTATGTTTCGCTAGCCGACTATGGAAGTCTTTCTGCTTTTTCTGAAGTGTGGTATTCTTGTGATGATGTTTATACTGAGGTTCATGTTCATACAAATGGCAGTTGATACCACTGATAATGTTGTTTCATGCATAAATGAAATGATATGATTACGACATCTGGCGACATCCTCGGTACGCAAGGGTTTTATTTCCACCGCGTGACTTCACCACATGTACATGGTGGGTGGGTGAGTGAGCAAGTGAGTGAGTGATTGATTGAGTGAGCGAGCGAGTGAGTGAGTGCATCACACAGCCACATTAAGTTGTGAAAGCCTTATGCAGTGACGTGAAATAGAACAACTGCATTACGTATTGTAAGTCTGGACCACCAAACACACGGAAGGAGTTCTTCATATACATGAGTGATTGGTTTTAAGCTGCTTCACGCATTGAAGGCTTCTCGCATTCTCCAAATGCTCGTACGTATTTGGGGAACAGAATGTGAGACATCGTATGAAGAACGAACGCTTTAGCTACGTCTCTACCCAACGTCCATTCTTCCAATCTGGATGGGGCGCTGGTAAGCCTAATGCTTCACATGTCCGCTCGTCACGCTGAAGGTCCCGGTTCGATTCCCCAGAACGATAAAATGTGTACAGCCCATTTCCATGTCCCCCACCGTTATGTTGGTAGAATATTGGTAAAAAGCGACGTGTAAACATGCTCACTTATCCCAAGCTTGATAGTGGAAGTAATCTTTAAACGATGGTTCATTCATAAATTAA
Source organism: Haliotis asinina (assembly GCF_037392515.1). Taxonomy (NCBI): domain Eukaryota; kingdom Metazoa; phylum Mollusca; class Gastropoda; order Lepetellida; family Haliotidae; genus Haliotis; species Haliotis asinina. Next base: position 49,562,205 of record NC_090281.1, read on the forward strand.
TAGATGGAGAATGTAGACAAAAGGCATCCCCTTGACTGCAGTAACCTTCAGCTGTTACCCCCGGCAAACGTTCGGTTAGCATATTACCAAAGAGTGCGAAAACCATCACAACTCTAGCGCGGTCTCTGAGTGATTAATGTAAAAGGGGAGGGGGTTATTAATAGTATTTTAAAACAATATCACTGCCGGGGAAGCCAGACATTTGGCTTCTCACTTTGTTGCCCTCCGATCCACTAACCACTAACCTACCCCACCGCCCCTCAAATTACATGACCAACCAGGCAGTTAATTGGCGATTTGTTCTCTTTCAAATTACGTCAACGTACTCCAGAGTCAGCATGGACGCCAATTATTGGACGCCCAATAGTGTACTCGACTATTAAGGGTTACCTGGCTAATTCGAAAGACACAAGTGGCACTTGCTATTGGCCAAACCAATAATCGAGTCTCACCATCAACTTTCGCTTTCTTCAACTTTTGTCTGTATAAATGTATTGTGTGAAAAGTTGGGTCTTAATTGAACGGGCATCGAAACACACGTCGGGTGATTCTGCTCTTGCTAAAACTGTGTAACCAGCAGAGTGTAGCAGGAAATTTAAAAAGCACATTCTGTGCAAACCTAATAACCCCCAAACCCAGCCGCATAAAAACTAAGCGTTTTGTACAACACTTTCAAAAATCATGCACAGTCAAGGCAGGTGTTGTAGTTGTGTTTTGTCACATGATTGCAGAACCGAGATGCATTATGCGAGTGACTTCCGGCCAACATCAAAACATGACCTGGTTGATTGCATGGCCTGTCTACCCGACAAAGGGAATAGTAGGTCACGCCACTCACTAACATACAGATCGCCGTGGTCTAGCTGCAATATTGCATTCAGCGGCGTAAAACAATAGTCACTGGAGAAAAATTCTACATGGAAACGACACTGGTGTCAGTGGATGTGAAAAAGTAGTTCAGATTTCAAAATGCAGCATGGTCGGCTATGTCCACTTGTGTTTGATGCTATAGTAGTAGTTTATACTATCCATCCGTTGGTATCGAACAGGGGCCCCATTCATGAAGCAACCTTTACTCAGGCTAACGTAACTCCCATTCTTTAACATTGCACTAACTTACTTTAGTGACTTACGATCACCAGAGTGCTTTGTGAAAGGAGGCCCTGATATGTATTTCTGGTTTGATACGGTGACCTTGACATTTGTTAAGACCACGATTAAACCTTGCTCAAAGAAATAATCGGTTTTGTCCATGAAATTATTCATTAAGGACCGGTAATTATCCGAAAGACAAAGGAATCATGAATGTTTTTTAACAAGTTAACTTTTTCTAATTAGGTGGTCTGAAAGCAGCCTCTTACATCTGACGATGATTGTACTTCTTTCTTCATCTTTCACGTCGGTTTTCAACCACTTAATGCAAGAACAATTGCGCATTGCATCAATGTTGAACAGTAAGACATCGGATCCCAATTGTGTAGATCGATGCTCATGCTCTTAATCACATGATCGTCTCGTACAGACACGATTATTCGCAGACGGCCACCATATGGCTGGGATACAGGAGAAACAGTACATCGCTAGGACGCCGACACGAACAGCATTGATGTGCAACTCCACGGATCTCATAACCAATTCTTCCTTTGTCATAAAACCACTCTCAAGTAGCTTCTAGTGTCCCATACTCCTCCCAATGATTTGTACAGTGAGTGAGTTTAGTTTCCCGCCGCCGTCGCAATATTCTAGCAATATCGCGGCAGGGGGACACCAGAAATAGCGAATCGAACCCGGGCCTGCGGCGTGACGAGCGAACGCTTTAACCACTGGACTTTGTATGGTATTCCAGTTAAAGTTTGGTGCATATGTTAAATGTTGGAAGCAGCCCCAAGTGATGCAGTTCTTAAACTTTCAAAGCATTTTAGACTTGATCACACCCACGAGCCCGAGTATATGCGGCTGACAGATCGGCTATTGGTGGTTTCTGGGATGGGATTGATCCCTGCATAACCAATTCCGGCGACTTACACGACAGAGCCACCTCCGTCCTGTTCAGATTCTGTCTGTTCGAAGCAAGGTTGCATGGGTGTTTTTCTTCGTGAAAATGTTTGATTGTAATATTTAAGTTAAATATGAAAATACACCACTGAATCTGCGGATTACTTCCAATATACAATGGAAAAATAACAAGAGATTTTTCATGGTATGTACAATATAATATAATAATACAGCTAATAGTATGTCGAGCATGTTCGGTTATTGCACGTTCAATGTCTTTTCGGAAAATAACTATATCTCTTTCCTCCAGAGATTCAGGTGAAATTTAAAAGGCGCAGAATGAGCATGGCGATTACTTCAATGAAATTATGATTTAAGTATGAGGTGACTTTGGCGATGTATGAGTATGTTACATAATTGTACACAAATCCAACTGACGCACTGTTCTGTGGGTCGGTGACATGAAGTCACATGTCAGCGTAGAGATGTCACGTGAAAATACGTCACTTCACACATGCGTAGAATGTCCACCTTGGCTTCAGACACGTGGCCGGCAAGAACAGTATGATGTGGACGGTTTTGTACAAGATTGTGTCAAAACACGTTCTTTGACACAATCCAAGAAACGAAGTCTTTTTGTTCCATGTCATATCCCTTCGTTTCCATGACAATCAAACACAATAAATTATCACACATGGCTTGCGTCTCGGACCGGAAGTCAAGTACCATTTCCGGGCCACAACTTGACTCCTTCATAGCACATTTTAGAGGGGACATTTAATTACCAACATTGACCATGACGTCACGTCACGTAACGCTGTCGTTATGTGTTTGCGACGACGCCGTCTTTACAGTCCTCTGGCGCACACGTCCCCTCCCACGGTGGTGGCGATGCCTTTTCTTATTGTCGTGGTCATGGCGGGTGGGTCTGCGGCCACGTGATCCACGGCCCCGACCACGACCTCGCTTCTTTCTGTTCCTGTTTCTCCTTTTCTTTCTTTGTTTCTCACATTTTCTCTTGTATCGCTTTGGATTGTCTAACATTTTATGAAGAATTTCACAATCATGTTTACACCTGTCCTTATATTTATCAGGCTTTTTTTCTAAACGACCTCTAATTAAAAGTTTGCACCACCGCCGTCGGCGTTTACGAGTTCTTTCAAGTCTCCGCTTTACAGGTGGGACCGTAGACGTTGAAAGAGTTGTTGTCGCCACCGTAGTAGTTGTCGTCACCAAAGATGAATGGGTTGACACAGAGTCTTTTTTTGGTTCGAGCGGCAAGAAATAGATTCTCATGTTGTCAGTTGAGTTGCCGAGCCTAATAGTGCCATCGTCGTCAATGGCGAGGTAGACCTTCCGGTCGCCACGGCGATGAAAGGAGTGACGGTACATGTTGTAGTCGTTAGTGTTGTACTCTTCGACAAAGTAGCAGTGGCGTTCGTTCGGCGTATCCTGGAGACAAACAACAGCTGATTACTAACTAATTACTGGAAATGAGAAGGAAGAGGTTCATCTGTACTCAAAAGGCTTTAACCATTAGGCTACCTGATCAAGCAATGAAATATCAAATGTGAAAAGTATGTTTTAGACTTAAGAAGGTAACAACTTTGAAAGATCCGTTTGAGTAGATTATCGTTCAAGCACTAAAAAACAAGGTGGTCATAAAAGTAAAATGCACAAGGTAGACCCAGCTTTATTTATAATTCATTTAGCTGGAGACTGTTAAACGGAAGTGTTTACGTGATACTTACACTTGCATACACCTTGGAGTCGTTATTCACGCACAGGAACTTGTTTGCGTGTCTCCCTTTCATGGCAACAGTTTTGTTGATTCCGCTTGTCATGATAAGTACAGCTGGAAAAAAAGAAACGGCGGTTACTTTTTAGAAACATTTTGCAAGTTCATAAACTAGGTAGAAAACAATTCAGCTCTTGTCGTAAATCTTAGCAATGTGTCATCTGATTGTTTCATAAGCGGAAGTTCGGTTAAGACTAAGCACAAATGGCCAGTGTTCGTGTCCATACAGACGAGTATCACAATCATCTGTTGTGCCCGCTTGTTCACACACATCTCAGTTTCTTCTTATATATATGAATGGCATTCTTGATAATGTTTACACACGGATAAACTGAATGTGCTCATTGTTCCTAACACCTAAACATGCGACCATGTGACCTTGATATACATGATTGGGGTTATCTCCCTTGTGTGGATCAGTTCCGTTAATTCAGTACACATCCTGCATTGTATTGGACCGATACGAAAACGGTTAACTATCTTATCATGTTCCGTTGATAACACGATACATAATGTCAAATGCGGTATTCAGCATGTATGTATTTATAAATGCCGTTGCGTGTACGTTTGCTGTCAGTCACTCGAAGTTGTTCGGGTCAGTTGACGAACCAAGATAACTCGAGGACATTCGATCTTTGATAGCCCTTGTAGTTCTGAACAGCCAGAATCCATAATAAGCTGACATGTTTGTTTGTGGAAGGACTTACATCAATCGTATCGAGTGATTAAGTATAAGTGTTTACGAAGTCTCACTTAATCAGACAACATGGCCATTTGGCCCGGGGATCGCTCCTGGGGTGTTAATTTCAACTATCTCTCCGATCCGGAGACAAGACAAGAAGCCGTAATCTCGTGATAAATCGGTACTTACGTCGAGGATATATGCGAGGTCGACCGTGTACTAAATCACGTGAGAATATATGAAATATTGATCGTATAGATCACTCACTGACGGAAAAAAAGTCAAATCAAGTTTGAGAAATACGCGTAGGTATCTGCACTGTGGGCTCGGGTACTCCCACTTAGAATTATATTTGTTGATGACAAATATCTCCCCCGCACACTGAAGAGCTTACGTGTATATATCAAATAAGAAAAGTCATGTGACGGGACTGACAGGCAAGCCTACGTGCTTTGTTGCCACCAACATGCTCCATACACTAAATCTCATTGAACATTCCTGGAAAGCTTACTGCGGTGTGCACTTAGAAGCATTTATTGAGGTAAAAAAATCCCTGTACACTCCATACATCTACATGGGTTAGTGTAGCAGTTGTCCGCCGATACTCCTAGGTCCCATTTCACAAAGCGTTCCTAACGATACGACCCGTCGTAACCCTATAGTTTACCACAGGCTCACGAATATCGTAGCGCTATGAAACGTTTGTGTATCGGAACCCTGAGCGTTGGTAGTGCTATGGCATTCGTAAGACCACGATAACATGTAGAGTTACGACAGGTCGTAACGTTACGAATGCCTTGTGGGTCGGGAGCGTGGCTGGGGTCGTTCTCTAGCATAAGTAGCAACATACAGAGATGTCAGTTCGACACATCCGAGAATTCGTCTCAACCGAGTTCGAGACAATGGGGTTCGACTGTACAATAGTGACAAGGATTTATAAGTATATAACTGACACAATGAGTTCAAAGCAGAAATCAAACAACCCCTTTTCATAACTCCGGTTTAAACTGTTTTATCCTGACACGTTAAAACCGTCAATACAAACATATCCTGACAGGTTTATGAAAATGGAGCTACGAGACAGCATAACAACATAACAAAAAATAAGAAGGTCGTAGGACAAAAAGACACTTGTGTACACACATACATATAACCATCGATGATCATAAACAGTCGATCAATCACTCAGTGTCTTATTCGCGACATTTGTAACCAAAGTATGCAATCACCTTCATACGTTTAGTTTCACAAGCGAAAGATATCTGACACACCATGAATACATATCTCCGTAATTCTATACTTTAAGGGTATTCTATCCTTTATGATAGTAGAAATTGTGGTCTGATATCCAATATGCTGACAATGAAATTCACGCGCTATTGATGTACGTAACCAACACGTCTAACTACGCAAGGTGCACGCCTGATCGACAGTCCCTTTGATATGTACGTGCCCTTGCTTGATATGGACAAGCTGCTAACATGATGTGTGTATGATACTGATTAGGAACTTCTGTAATCGATAAAAATAGACGATTGCATTATCACCCCAAATACATTGTACAGTCATTAGATGAGCTGTCATTATACATACAGACAATTACTTACATATTGTTGAGCCGGCGTGGAACAGAACAGTCCGTTTGAACAGCTCGTGTAAGAAGATTGGTAATTTGTTACATTTCCAAGTAAGTTTCCCAACTGATGACTTGGAGTTAAAGAATTCAAGTTACTTAAAGGTTGAATGGGAGAAGTATCAGACATATGTGTGACTCACGCGTACCGCGAGGTGTGCATTTCTACGGGAGATGTGTTTCAGCTCTTTGGATTAACTGTCCCTGACGTCTTGTATGAAAATGCAAAATTGACACAAAGAAGGTAAGTTGTGTGCCAACTTCATTAAGATGTTACAACCACGCCTACATAACCTTGAGTATCGCCTCTGTTGTGTTCCGGATTGTGCAACACGGAAACCGACAGGTCTGTTGACACCACTGTATCAACAAGGAAACGCTAATGTTTCTCAGGAATAGAACACGACACAAGCCAATAAGGCCGGAACGGTTACCTTGACCAATAAGGCTAGTTGGTCATGACTGATAATATTGCCACAGGCTGTGTTTGTATTCTCTAAGTAAACAGGCCCTGTATACACGTTCTCAGGCCATGTCCGGGCGCTTACCATTACAGGCAAGCTGTAGATAACCTAGCCACTACCCCACCCCACAGGGTCACCACTTACATAACACCCATTAATGTAACATCAGGAGGTGGTTTAAGTCAGCGTGTATTACGTTCAGCCTTGCTTTCTGGTTGCATCGAAAGTCGTGTACTGACAACAGGTTACAGATACGTCCAAGGTCAAATTCAGCAACATTTTTTAATTCAGGTGTGTACATGAAACATATTCGAATCAGGTTTCTCAGTTATTGTATTGCAGTATTCGAAATGCACGACCAATCGAAGAAAAGGTTGTAGGAATGCTAGCGCAGAGTGTTTTCAGCGAATAAAGCTATTTCAGTTGGCAATTGACGTCTAAAATTAACCCAAAGGGGTGAGTGTGACCCTGAATACTACAGTGCCGAAATGACACGGCCCCACATTGGAGTAATGTAGTAAGCTTGTATTGCCGATGTCTAGTTATGGGACTAGTTAGTCACGGCTTGCTCACTGCGTGAAGAACGCTTCCGTATTTCTAATGACAGGCGACTTTTCGATTCATGTCACAGATCTGACAGGTGCAACCATTAAGACACGCCCGTACGGAATCGATTTGTCAAGATTTTGATCGATTACATGATATAAGGTACTTAATGACGTAATATTTAACGTCTGCTCCGAAAGGCACGTGACGTGACGTAAATGAATGCAAGCAGACGATATCCGGTATGCCAGTTTTTATTTCTGAAGACTTTACGGATAATCAATAATTTATTATTACCATAAATGTTGTGACAAAATGTATTTACATGCAAACAGATGAATAGGCTATTTTAAGACGGCGTAATTCTGTCGATGGATGTAAATAATTATTGATTAATTGATTCTGAGTACTTCATTCAAAGGTGGAAACATTCTTCTGCGTTTGAATTTTACCCAGCAAAGAGTTAGACAAGGTTTGATTGTTGTGGCCCAAACAAGGCCCCGTGGGAGGCTTGCAAACTTACGCGACCTAAAACGAGACGAGGTTCGACGTGGGTCAGATACTGTCACTTTAAAGTTAATCTGTTTCATTGGGCAAATTGAAGCCAAATCCTAAGCTAGATCGTGTGAATAGGATCTTGTGTATTGACTATCCCATAATTGCCCCAGTTGCCCTGAGGGCGACGACTTTCCGTGACGGCGCGTAACGCAAGGGCAGCGTCAGATTCAAACGTCGAGGCGAAACATTGAGACAAAGCATCATATATCGTGCGCGAATTTCGCAGACCACACTGAGGAGAGATTGCCATGGCCGTGATAGTTATTCACGGTTGATAATCCACCGTAGGCTATTGGGTGCCGTCCGAGTCAAATGCCCTGGTCAGGGCTGTCAAAGTCTCTAGGGTTCTTACAACGAGACGGGTCCGACATCTACCTCTGCACTGTGACGGCTACGGGCGATACGAACTCCTGAAGCGCTCGCCTGTCAATAGTTATTGCCAAAATGGCACCACGAAAGACCAGTCAGACCAAAAATAGCCACTCTGTATAAATCGAACCTTTATTGTACTCCGCTGATTTAGGAAAATGAAAAATCCATACAAAAATAACTACAGGGTGTTTTGCCTTTGAGAGGAAAGCAAACAATTACCAAACATATTGGCTGCAACGCCAGACATACCGGGACTGACTGACAGCTGTAATGTTTTGAAGAGTATTGAATTTAGTTTCTACTGGCGTGAATCATTAGCACATCGTTCAGAAGGATACGTAAGGGATGATTAAGACTTTGTGCATGCATAACTCATTGGCACGTATAGTGATTCTGATCGTCAACAGAGTGTGAATGTGTCTACCACGGTTTTGCATTCAGATAGCCGCCTATCCACTATCATGTTGCAGCGTCATAACACGCTCGCGTTATCGCTGAGAGTTAATAACACAGATTCCTTATAGTACTTGACAACTAAACCGAGATCGGTTCTGGGCACTCGGAAAACAAAGCACGGCCGGGGCAGTCTGGTGGACCCTTCGGTCAGACATTCGGCAGTAGTCGTACATGATATGAAGAAGTATTAATATCAATATCACTTACAATCCGGCTGAATGAATCCATAATGCACGCATTTTTTGCGAAATCATTCCTGGAGAGTGTGTTAGACATTACTTAATAGCTGGGGGATGGCGGAGATGGCACCTGTTTGAAAGAGCCGTCTAGTTCTCAGTGAGTTTTACACCAAATGACTCCTGACTACTCAAGCAAGCATTGGTAAATTTCACATCACGGATATGAGATTCACAATGATATGTCAAATAAAAGCTGTTGGGGAGAGGGGTAAAATCTAAATTGCAGCTAATGTAATATTTGAATTAGGTTGAAAGATGTGTGGAATTTCATCGTGGTAATGTGGACTGATTTCTGATCCTGTTGCTGGTCAGAAGCAATACCTACCTTTGCATGACATGGCAGTTCGTTGATTATGAACATAAAGTATCAGATCAAATTATAATGGCTATAGTGGACAGTTGACAATCGGGTGTTTTAACCCACAGAGGGACGTTTCTCGGAGACATTGCTATCAAATCGCATCAGTTTCGCCCAATCATGATTCACAGACCATGTTAACCTAACGGAACCTTCAATCAAATATCTTAGGGTTTCGGCAACTCCGTTTAATGACTCTATTTGTCAAACATTTAATGGTTTATTCAGCAATGTTGCACGTTGTGACAGGTAGATCGCGACGACAAACGTGGTCGATGGACCAAGAACTCAGCCGTATCGTATATCCGCTAAAGGTGACACTATCGTTAATTCCGAACACATGAGAAGGACGCGCCCAGGCTTGCTTCACGATAGCTGAAAAAGTCGTCTGCTCCACACAAATGTCTATTAAACAGGAGCTTTGCACATCACATGGCAAACTGGAAGAGGATCGGCGCTATTTTACTCCGCACGATCGCTCTTTGACAAAGGTGATCGCCAATACGGTACGAGCAGCCCTACCATCATTAAAGGGCTCGACGGGCAGTTAGTCGCTTAAAGCCCCTAGACACCACGAGGCGCTAGCTTGGTCCATGATGTATGGAAACAGAGCGGGGATATAGTACATAGAACGACATAGCACCAGACAAAAGCCCCAGTGAATATTGTACTTCAGGGTACGGTAATGAGACGGGTATATGCACTGGCACAAATCACACTGTAACCCGTAATTAGCTTACCGGCAGTGTGAAAATAATTCTTAAACACAGGTACACCACCCACTAAGAAAATTTGCACTTAGTCGCGACTATACAAGTCAGTCTACCCGGTTCATATGCGAGTTACATGTTAAGCGGGTAGGTTCCAAAGGAGAGATTGGCGTTAACTTTGCCTCACGTTGCTGAAATGCTTAGGCACTTGAGACTGTACGTTTCGCGTATTAATACCGACTAAACAATTCTGTGAGGTATATATCGGTCCCGTGAGTTCATTGAACTTTCAAAGTGAATTTGTCATGCATTACACAATGAGGTTAAACAGGGGGTAAGGCTCACGAACGTACATCACTTACTCCTGTTAATACACAGCACTGCGTGCCCTTACTCGGATCAGAATCACTCGTCCGTTACGGACCCATCGTCTCACAAGCTAAATAAGTGTCCACGAAACAATGAAAAACGTATAGGTGCATGACAATCAGTAAAAATCATAAGTTCGTAAAATATGAATGATATCTTTGATCGAAACGACCTGGTCATGTAGAAGTCTGTAGTTAATTATCCTTTAAACCGGAGAGCGATGTGTACGCATACATGTATGAAATACTATCAGCATCACCTACAGGTGGATAACCAATGAAGGTACACTCTCTAGCACATGTAAATCCGAGCACGTTATAATTACATGCATTATGAATATCACATTGCAACAATGTACTATGCGATGCGTTCAATACATTCAACGTGTGTTTACTCAAATCATCCGCATCAGTGTAGGTCAAAGATTAAATCAACCAAGAGAGATGAAATAGAAATGAGACTGTTTAGCGGTGCACCTAGAGAAGCTAAGGCGCCTGTCTATCTTGGGACATGTTGAACACACGTGGGCCGTCATCTTTGCAGCTCTAAGCGCATGCAACTACTGCTTTTGGAACGACAAGTGCGCGAAACGCACGTTCAAAGGATGCCAGTCAGCGTTATCATCTCAGAAACATGCACTTCTAGACTAGCGTACTCGCAACTTATTCGGCAGATCAAAATAAAATTGGAATTTAAGGAGAACATAACCACTGAGACTTCTTTTAACGTGCTCAGATATGCAATAGACACTCATGGGGGAATTCGTCGGACTGGCCGACTATGATATGACAATAATTTTAACACCGACGAAAGTGAAACGTGCCGAACATGTTCTATACAGCATATTACACTCGCTGCAGAGAAACACAGATGTTTCGGGAAGATATAAATTAATCGTAGAGAAGAATGTTATGACAAACATGTTTGATGTGTTTGTGGGGCTCCTCATCAATAACATTCTGACGTGGTGTTAGACAGGGATCACTACTACTTCCTATTCTTTTGTCACTATCGGCAAATAAATAAAGACAGATGTCATACCGTTTGTACAAACGAACAAATCATACGCAAATGTATAAATGTAAGAGAATGTAGATTATAAACACCACTAACCTGATTCTCCTTTTTCTCGACTTCCAGACACATGTCCATCCTTCGTAATCGCAATATACCAGTTGTTTTTGCTCTGCAGGTGTAATTGTCTCACAGAATCCTGCCAATACCTAGGGTGTGAATTTGGTATAGGGGGTTCGGAAAGTTTAGGCTTTGTATATGCAGTTCCGCTCTGTTCTGTGACAACCATACAACAAACAATAGAAACATAAAAACACAAGGAGTTCATTGCCTCGGCAAACCAACGAATCCCATGCACTTCGCGTGCGTGAATCAAAGTTAGGTACGTGGGATGGAGCAAAGCTCTTCAGAGAGCTCCTATCCAGAATCTGTATGGTAACGATCACATGACAGGGTATATCCACCACATGAATACTTTGAACATTCATATACATATATATAAATAAATAAAAGCTGTAGAACACCACACAAATGTAATCCACAACTGTCAAGGTTAATCTTCACAAACACCGCTTTGGTTCTGAGCGGATCCTTTTCGTTGTTGAAATTTGGTAACACTCCTTTACTGGTCCAAGCATTCTCCAGAGGATAACACATTTATAACATGGCCGGTCACTTGAGTCCGCCATGTGGGTTATCTCTCCATTGGTTTCTTGGTACACGTCTACCAATATCGCACCCATGAGAACGTCTTACACACACCTAGGGCCACTGTGCTCTGCCGACGATCTGAAATAGAAACAGGCGAGCGTTAAATATGTAAAAAAAAAAAAACTATCGGAGATGATTAACCATCATACAGTCCTAATGGTTCTTCAACAGCTGACACAGTTAAAAACTGACGGTGAGGGTTGTGTAAACGTCGGAGAGATCGAGCAGCAACCAAAAACATTTTTGGACTGATAATTTGCTATTAAAATTTGAAGACAATTCCGCGAATTTACTAACACAATTGGAAGACTTACCTTCATTCTAACATACACGTGGAGTTACCTATATACTGCCGTTGAGTTATTAAGTCTAAATGTAATCGAATGGATGCTCGTCGCCCACAGCAGTCAGTGAACAGTGAGGACGTTCGGAGTGTGAGTCGGAACACTGGTGAATACCGGGTATGTTGAGCGACAAAACAGTTGTACTACAGGCGGCCACAGAGCACTACTCTACAGATGGCATCCACAACCCAGTAGGGATCCGATAGCCAGACAGCATATAGCTGACACCATTAATAGTGCTCATTGCTGAATGTGAACTGTCTCGTCTTGGCCGAACGTCAGCCGGCCACACGTGCTCACAGAACCATGAAATTTTCAATCACAAACGCTAACCCTGTCGTGGAGTGAGAGGTTGTAAAAGCACTAGTTCAGGTCGTCATTGCTTTTGTTTGTGTTTCTCCATCCCTTAAATACAGTCTTCACTTTAACTAAATTTAACTAATGCTTTTAACACAGACATTTCTTAAGATGTTGGAAGACAATGACGAGTTCCCAGGACAATAAATGCGTTAGAGCGATTACGATGGAATATTAAAATTTAATTTTATTTGGAAAAGGAGAAAGAGAACATTTAAAACCTAAACCTGTCTAGACATGATCTAGACTGACAATAATCTATCAGTTTGTCAACGGTATATCTCCTTTGAAAGTCAGTTGTAAAAAATAAGTATCTGAGTATCTACATGGCGATTGTACTTACATACACAAAGAACACAGTCACTGGTCCCTGTGGGTTTGAGACTAAGCGACCTCAAGCCGCTCTGCTTGAGCTTCTGACAAAGACAGTCAGGATGGGGGCCACACCTGAGTATGTGCCCGCACCCTACCCCTCAAGTACCACCATCGGCGCGTGTGGGTGGGGGAGGAGGGAGCTAACGCCAATGACAGTTGGTCACTCTTGGGCGCACGTGAAACGGACACAAATCAACTTCGCTTACACATTCTTCCCTCCAACAAGCTATTAGACCTTGATACATGTAATATTTACACAGCTGATAAATACATGTTTAGAGAAAAACCCCGTTACGAAGTTGATTTGTGTGCATCGTTGCAACCACGATCAAATGGAAATTGGGAAAACACATATTCAGTGCATTAATTATTGCTGAACGGTAAAACGGTAATTTGTTTCACAGCTTACTATGAGATAAAAATCAAGGACACAATAAAATGTGATAAGCGTTATCTGTTTAAAGTGATTTATCATCGATTCAGTAACTGGATTAACGCATTCCGTTGATTCGTCTGTTCAACCACACACGAGCGCTTCATGAATGAACCAGCCCAGTGGTTTCAACAGCCACGCAGTGCACGAGGGGTAAAAACAGAGACGGGACTTGAGACGACTCGAAGAGTTCCATTGGAACCGGTGTAAACTCAGCGCCGCAGGAGAAATAACCGTTTTTTTAGCAGGAGACGCGTACCAAGGAGGAATGATACCAATGCTTTAAGCGAACATCTCGCAAAACTGACACACACGATGTACTAACGTCTCATCAAAACATTTAATGAGCCGTGGTAATGAAAATGGGCGATCTCATGTGAAGCTACAGTTAGTTTACGTATGATTTACTTGGGGACCACTGCACAGGAGTTGAGAATTTTTCATGTAATTATAAAAGTTTTCCAACCCTGTGCTCTCTTACCTACAGGCAAAAGCGACTTGGGCAGGCAGAAGTTTACACAAGCCTATATATATGCACTAGCGGCAACCCACTTATCGAACGGACCGGTTTGTTAATATAAGTTACTGCAAGATAACCTCACGATCTACCTGTTTTTCTCTTCCTTAGTGTGTTCTGTATTGAAACATGTCGTTATTATCCATGGATCAGATTATTGTCACTTTACTTAATTCCTGTTTTCAAGAGTAGAATATACTTTAAGAACGAAACACACAAATGTCGTTGTTGAAAACTATATATGTTTCAGTTCAATATGAACTGTCATGGTGATAATCTCAAATGTCAGATGGTTTGAAATGACAGGCACGAAAATAATATAAGTTATCAGTGCAGTATACAGCTGGCAAAACGTACTCTATCAGTGTTACGATTGATCTATTAAGAACTGGCAGGACGCAAAGAAAAAAGCGTGGCATGTCAGCATGAGTGGTGGTAAGTAAGTCGCATGTCACTGAAATAATGGTAAACAAATGAAATTAAAAGAAAATTACCGTTTGATGGCTCATCGTTGCTAGCACTGTTTACTGTCCAATGGTTCATGATACAATGATCGTAGCGGCTTAGGCTGCTCTCTGCGCATGTGCGTTAACAAGCAAAATGGCTGCGGTGAGAAGATGCAGGGACCTACTGAGGAGTTTGCGGCCTATATTATGGAAGGAGGGCATATTTACTAAACAACCAGTTCCAAGGAGGAGTTTGTACATGATAGCAGCAGCCAGTGGTTGCACCTTAGCAATACACTGGTTTTATAAACAAGGACAAGACATAGTCCCGGTCGTTCACGCTCGTGAAACAGAGGTGAGGGTGTCATAAGAATTCCTCTCGCATACTTTACCTTTCGCCGTTTATACACAGTGCAGTGAAAATCACTCTAGATTAAAGTTGATTTCGTTTCAGAATACTCATTAAAGATCAGATAATGGCGCCAAGGTGAATGTCTAATCCCTCAGGTGTCCGGTTGCAGTGTTTTTATAACAGTTTCATTTGTAAACATTGCGGCTGACTTGTTTCGTCTTGTCGGGAAGTGGTTTAATAGTGTCTGTGCCGGTCGTGATTTCGAAATGCCATCGCCATGTCCTCAGTCAAAGTCCCAAATATAAACTTTGCAATAAGGAGGTTGTGTAAGATAGTGTGCTATATTAAGGAATGAGTGGATGGTTTCTCAGTTTTCGACAGCTAGCTGAATACGTAAATCACAGTTATCTCCCTTGAAACCATTTGCCTTGTATGGCGATAACGCATTAATAGGGCTGATGAGCGTATACATAATTAGCCTGTGCTTGTGAGACATCATTAACTGATAACATTGTTTAGCAAAGAAATATATGTCATTCTAAGTGAAAGGTAAACCATTTATTGGAATAAGGAGTGTCTCTTTCCTCACGTGAGGTCAGATTGTTCCTGTAATAGTTATTTAATAATCGCATTCATAACTGAAACAGAAGAGAAGAATGTTGATGTGTAGGGATTAAATAAACTTCAACATTTGCTTCTGAAAATGGCCCAGTTTTATTGCTTGAAAACACAGCCTGCTTTGCTAGTTCCTTTCTTTCACAGTATCAGCACACTGGATTGTGTTGATGGATTTAACAGCTATGAAATGTAATATCCTTTTTGTGTTCAGGGTTATTAATCTTGAGCTATTTTTTCCAACATGGGTGAATGTTTGAGCTGTTTTCTCTGTAAGCCACAACCACAGAAACTCATCTTAAACCACACCTTTATTGGTTTAAATTGTAATTATAATTGATGGACAGAAACAAGTGGCCATTTCTTCTCTCTCTTCAAATTTGTGAGTGACAGACCACAGTGCGTGAACTCTTGATATAAGGCTCATATATATGTTGGGAATGGTTTACAAACATATTTCAAAACACTTTTAATTCAGATGATAATGAGCCCTGTGTGGGAATGAGAATTGCCTGCAACTTGAAATTACTCAGTTCAGATTCTTTTTCCTCTGTTTTTTTTTGGCACCGAGGGCAACACATTGATAGGGATCAAAAGGAGTATGGGTTCCTCATATCAGTTACCAAACTTCATAACTACTTTAACATAATGTCTGCAAACAATAATATCACATAACATTTTAAGAATTAATGTGCTATCAAATCTTATTAACTGTTTGTGCATTTTCAACTCTAAATATCAAATTATGAACATTGGGTGTTTTCCTTGATTCTCAAGGGGAACCATAAACTGACCTGCCTCTACCTAAATTACTTTCATTGACAAATGAATGTTAAGTTAGTTTCTGGATTTTACCAAACTCAATGGATATCCATGATTTGGCTGTCTTAAGTTACATTTGTTTTTCCTAACCTTGAAAGTAAAAGAATGGACGCTAAGCAAAGAGTCTTTTCTAAACAAAGTTGATGTTATCAAACAAATGCTAAGATTTTCAGCTGCCAATGGAACATACTCCAGTCTAGTTGTTAATTATTTTGAAAAGGTGTGAAAGGGAATCGCTAAGTCTTTTTGTTCAATCATGATGTTAGAGTAACAGTTTAATTAAGGCATTTGACTTGGAGCCAATTAACGAGTATTAAGTCATTGCACAACCTATATTGTTGAAGTAACATTTCTAACAATCAGGCATGCTAAACAAACACTTTCTAATACTCTTTTTTACTTGATTGAATTCATTCAATCTGGTGTGAACAGTCCTTTTAGTGAAAGACAATGGCACTTTAAAAAGCTACCGGTTAATTGCTTGTTAATTGAATAATCCATTATAAATAGCTTCTTTCAGGTCAGATGTGATTGTAACGACCATTCAGAATCTAGCACTTATTCAATTAAGAAGGCATTTGCCATCATAGTTTCTTTTGCGTGTACATTAATTTTTTAAGTTGTGTTTTACATGAAAGAGATCCAAGATACTCAGTGTTTAAAAGTAATTGGTATTAATGTTTCCATTAATCAGTGATTTTAGCTACTTGTCTGAAGGCAGAGGCTATTAAAAATGGTTTTGGTTGAGAAAGTTTAGCTTATCTTTGTCCAAATATTAGGAGTTGAAATAATGCCAATATAAAAGTTTGGTATGTATATTTAAAATCCATGTTAATAAATTATGATCGGAAGGAAGAAACATTTCAATGAAAGATCAATAAGAAACGAAATATATTGTATGATGGCCAGTGTGAAAGAATAAACAAATCCCTGATATGGGAGAGAAAGCAGAGACCGGAATTGGTGATGAAGGGCTGAGGTGCTAGCATGTGGGTGACTGGTTTCGTCCGAGTTGGACTCATCAGACGGAGAAGCTAGTGATGACTGGGAATATATATACTTAGAGAGAGCCGGAGGGGGTGGCCACCGGTACAAGGTGGGCACAGTGATTTGGGCAATAAACAATGCAAATGCTGCCTGCTATTATATGTTGGTGAAACCAAAAGGGTGTTCAGAATCAAACTGTCTGAACACTTTGCAGATATCACACACAAGAGAGACAAACCTGTCGCTCATCTCTTTAATCTCCCAAATCATCATAAGAGTGACTTACCATACACCATCATCACTCAGCTCAAGGCAGACCCTGAGCGGGAGACCACCACTACGATACACCATCATCGCTCAGCTCAAGGCAGACCCTGAGCAGGAGACCACCACTAAACTCCGACGCTCCTCGGAACTTAAGTGGATTTTTGAGCTCCACACGTTCAGCCCGCAGGGTCTCAACGATAAAATTGTTGGTTGGAATTCACCCCGCTTTTCATACCATTTTAAATCCCAGATATATATAATATATATCAGGTGATAATATGTTCTAAGAATATTTATCATATGATAATGAAAAGGCTTGATTCACCTCTTGTGCAAGTCAGTCGGAACATACCCAATATGTAAACGAACTATGAAACTCAATTAATGTAATCTTAGAACGAGTAAACTTTAGATTTGGTCTTTCTTTCTGCAAGGCACAGTACAATGTCAGCAATATTTATGTTTTGATTGCAGAAAAATGAGCCAACTAAAGAGAAGGCCACTCATCGCGAGTTACGGTTTCGTCAGTTTGCCTCTGTGGAATACCAAGGAAACATATATATGACGCCACAGGACTTTCTGGAATCGGTAACTGAAGAGAGTCCAAGACGTAAGTTGGAATCATCTACTCCAGATTGATATGTTGTATGAAGTCCCAGGCATAATTCCAGTCAGGGCTGAAATACATCAGGCTAGTCTGTATGTTGCTGTGTATGAGCCAAGCAAACCAGTAATTGAAAGCATGAGCAACGCTCTGACACTCAAAGTCAAAGAGGAGTGTGACTCTTGTCAGTGTTTGGTTGGTTGATGACAATGCAGCTTTAACCACCAGTCAATTAAAATTCTGTTTGGCAGTGTAACTTCAGCTAATTTGACATGGCACTTAATTCTTCTAAAAATTATCTTTGGAGCCAAGTTCAGGTTTGTAGATTCAACAGATTTCTTGGATAGATTTATGGGGACCTAGGCCATGATGAGAATGGTACTCTGTTATTGATAGCCGGAAGGCTGAGAATGGTACTCTGTTATTGATAGCCGGAAGGCTGAGAATGGTACTCTGTTATTGATAGCCGGAAGGCTGAGAATGGTACTCTGTTATTGATAGCCGGAAGGCTATTCCTGGTAATTTTTTTATTTAAATATCATTATTTGACCCCATGAAATAAACTCCGTCCAATTTTCATACCATATCAGTTTTTGAAAGTTATGTTTGTAGAAAGTTTATGTAATAAGAGATTATTTTTGGAAACCTTGAAATACGTTGACAAATAAACATTATGATGCCCCTGTACCTAAGACTTAGTGTTTTTGTAATCCTCATTTTCTTCTAGGCATAAACTGGTTGAAAATATTGAGTGATATGTTTTGCAACCAATGCTTGGTTGTAAGCTGGTCAGTTAGCTGAAATGAAATGAACGGCATTGAAGTTGAACCTGGGGCGGTGAGGTAGCCTAGTGTTTAAAGTGTTTGCTCATTATGCTAAAACCTGGGGGTTGATTCCCTACATGGGTGCAATGTGTGAAGACCATTTTCTGTCGTCTCCTACCATGACATTGCTGGAAAATATCTAAATGCAGCATAAAAGTCACTTACTGCAATGAACCTTAGAGATATCTTGAATAATTTTGACAGCAGTTTGAACTCATTCAGTGTCAAGCTAGTGACAGACACTCTGAGTCAAACCCAACTGGTCCAGACCTCATATCAGTGTAAAGCCTACCGTAACATAACTACAGTGAAGGGACTCGGAGAGAAGGTACTTGATATTTTCCTGCCACTCATCATTAAGGGGACACAAGAAGGACTGGTTGGCTTGGAGTCAGTATACTTACTGTGTTGAGTAGCGTATTCACGTTAGAACTTCTTCATGGTATCTCAGTGGACTAGTACTCGAAAGCTCACTTCTGTCTGGACCAGTGAAATCTCCCTTCCACACACATACTAGTCTGTTGCACAGTCCCTGAACCTCCTTATTTATCCCACTGTCAGAGTACTTTTTTCCCGGGGGACATTTTTTACCTACAATCCCTCACTCACCCTGCAATGCTAAAAGAAGTCTAAATATCCTCAGGCTCTGAATCTCCCATCATGTTGGGGGCTTCTTTTCAATTTAAATGTGATTGTTTATTGCTATCATTGTGTAATATATTCAGAGTCTAAGCATTAATGTACACACATACATAGCTCTGTGAATGGGATGGTGTTGAAAAGTAGCCTACAGCTCCATTTCATCTCATTCTCTCACTACATTGTTTTGACAAAACAAACATTCCTACCACAAGTGGACTTACGTCTCTAAATCTGTTTAGAAGAAAAAAAAATCCTCAGTAGGGTTAGAAATTAATTCGTTAAATTCAAGGTCAGGATTTGTCTTCATCAACCCATTCTTGTCAAAAGAAGCAACTAGTTGCATGGATTCATACTCAAGATGGCAGTCACTGGATTGTCTGGTCCAGACTCTATTATTTACAGACTGCTGTCATATAGCTGGAGTATTGATGAGTGTGGTGTTACACAATTAATAAACAATTAATAAACAAACAGAAAGTAATGTACATTTTCATGGATCCACATACAAAAAGAACTGAGTTGCCATGTACCTAACAGGGGTTAAAAAATCACATCGCCCGATGCCCGGGACAAGTCAGTTTTCGTTTCGGGCCATCAGATAATGGTATCTTACTTGTCCGTGGACTACCAGATAATTTCCACTTACGGTTTCAAACTGCAAATAATCTTGGATTTAATTTCATATCTGCTCATAATGAACTTATTAAAGTTCGCTGTAATTATGAAGTAAAGGTAGTAGAGAGTGAAATTATCACTCTTCGATAAATAGTCCAGTAAACATTAACATCACACATTGTGTCATAAAATCAGGGCAAGTGGAAAATTAGTCAGGACAAGTTACTTTCGTGAAGTCACTTGCCCTGTGCCAAGTGGCTTTTCAACATATTTTTGAACCCCTGCCTAATGGTAAAAGTGCCAGTCTGTAAGGTTATGTCCATAGACTGGTCTGAATTTTACATATCAGTTCAACTAGCAGAATTATGTAAATTTCGAGCCCTGCTAATGATTGATTGCATCAGGAGATACTATTTTATGAGTTTATTTTGACTCATATACTACAAAATAATTCCAGAATATGGACACAATTTTCAACTGTACCACATTTTAAAACATCAAAGACTTGCTGCAGTGACTGCTTTGTACACAATTCAGCGTTGTGTCACAGGGATTGTAATACAGAACTTTGACAGTGAGCCATTTCCAGGATTATTAGCTATTTTCTGAATTTAGAATGGGTCACTGTCCTTGTATCAATAGCAAACTTCAAAATTTTAATGGGCCATGTTTTATTCTAATGTGCTAAATGGCCCATGGCCCCTGCCTTTCCCAATCCCTGCTATCATGGAGATGTTAGAATGTGATCTTGTCAGCCTATCAGTCTTCTATCTAAAACAACAGAAGCTGTCTTCTCATTAGTGTATACATCAGGGAGGTGACATATTCATGATAGTGTAACTCAGTGAATGCCTCTATCAATGGCCGCATCATACGCAAGTATGCGACACCCCGCCCTAGAAAATTACTTTGATCTTATTCATTCTTTATTTGTTATCATGCATTTCACTCAGGTTTGTAGTTACTATCACTCTGTTAAAGAATTATGTTACCATAATTGTTCTACATATGCCAGAATTGAATATTTTCAGAGCAGTGCCCTTTTTGTAACATGTAAGCAGTGTATTAAAATACTGACCTCATATTTTTTTATGTTCATTTAGATAAAAATATTGACTCTATTTGTTGAACAGCTTAAATTTTAAAAACATTTCGTGAAATTTGTTTAAATTAAAAAGTTATGAGTTAATGTCATGATATATCTCTAGCTTATGATGTTCTGCATATGAGATTTTCATTGATCCTATGGAAGACAGGGCCATTAACCTTCACCTTAGTTTTATGTCCTGATAATGAAAGAGATGAAGTTGTATTTAATTTTCTTATCTTAATCTGTTTAAACTGATTGAGGAAATGCAGCACTTCATAACCTCTTTATCACCTTTCAGATAAAACTTACTTTTCATACCATCTCTACTACACAGGATAGGATCATGATCTAATTTTAAATCAACATGTTTTCAAAATTTACTCCACAAAATTTCACTTTGGTTAAGAAAACAAACACATTGATTAGCTGCTAGGACGACGTCAGTGTTGCAGCCTTCTTTGAAATGGAACGATTGATGGAGTCAGCCTCATTCCTCAGGCTTGGTTAAATACTTATGTGTAGATTTCATGGTTGTGCTCAGACTGAACTTGAAGATTTCTTAAGGACAAGGGCATTTGGGCACTGTTCCAAAAGGGCCTTAGACAAGCTCTGAATTTCAAAGTGGTGAAGCAAGCGACTGGAGGATTGAAGCTTGTTTGCTACCAGAGCATGGCAAGGATCAGAGGATTGAGATGTCTGGAAAACTGGAGCAGCAGTAAAAATAGCAGCCTAAGATCCAGGATAATTAATGCTTGCATGATCACATACGAAGATTAGTTATTTCGGGATGATGACACAAATGTAAATGGTGTTAAGATCTTTTGATTTTAACTGATATCTGTCTATTTTGGTACCAACATTTGATAACATTGATGCATCATTTTGGATTAAGTGGTTCAGGGTTTGTGTAAGCTTTCGTCCAAGCAAGAAGCGTTAGAATTGATGTATATGAGTTTTAATTTTGTTGTTTTTCATTCAAAACTCTCAAGAGTTTAAAAGCTGAGGAAATGATAGAATGGTTGGCAGCCTGTGAACATGTCCACCATAGTCCGGATGATAAACTTTTAGGACTTAAAGAAAGCTTGATATTTTACAAGATGGGTGGGAAGGTATGGATCAACAGAATGTCAGGCGGCCAAGTGAGGATATATGTTAACATCAGGATGAGCTGTACCCATACTGAGGAGGTCTTATCCTAGGTTAGTCAAGCTACAGTGATGGTCTTCTATCATGGAGGTCGCTTGTCTGAATCCCACCAAAGGTCACACCCACAGCAGGAACCCATTTGCCTCATTTTCATTTGCCAGCCACCGTGGATGTAGATTTTGTGTGCTATCATAAAGGTAGCTAGGAAATGGTGTCGCTGCGTACATTGTAGCAGTTTGGTAGAGGGGTTGAGTGTGCACTTGGCAACAAGGTGAGGCCAAGCTATAGATGCTTGTTTTCTTTGTCTGGCCTTTCCAGCACCTCCACCCCAAGGTCAGCTTGCGTAATGGCTACTGTTCATCAACCGACAGCTGGCGATAGATGACGCAGGTGCCAGGTGCTTGGTTTCTGCACTGTTAGCAGAACTTATGTACACATGTAGCGGAGACCAAACGATTCTTAGCAAGGACAGACCAATGGTCTTCATAGAAGTCACTTTGAGTTCTGCAGCTTAATTTTCTGTTACTCCCAAATGCCATTGTGGAAGGACATATTGTGTTAACTTGAGACTGTTTGTATTTTTACATACCGGGGTCTTGACAAATCGCTGACGTTACATGCTAGTCACAGCATGAAGGACCTTCAGAGCTGGCCAGCCCGTATTCTCTGTCTTTCCTGGAGAGTTTGAACTCTGGTGTTGGTATGATTGTAAACGATACATAAATGTTCATACAAATATTGAGGCTTAAGTAAGTCTGGAATGCAAGTTAATTTCATAATCTCCTTAATCTTGTTTGTTTAGTTTGAACACTATGATCCAACAGTTTGATCAGTAAGTGGATTATAACACTAGATTAAGCAAAAGCCTTGCAGGTGGATTGTCCTGCTCGTTCAACTGTCCAGTATGTTTTGCCATTGTAACACATATCCAATCCTTTGACCTCTTGACCATGGCCTATTGAACAGAGGATCTACTGGATAGGGTAAGGTCTGGCTTCAAACCTGTCCATATCATACCAGTGAAAATAAATGATGGTACATGTTGTTACCAAGCTTTAGGACGACACAAGTACTTTCCACCTCATAGTTATTATACTGTGTTTGAGTGAGGTATTCTTGTTTAACAGTATCATGGTATATTGGGAGGCTGGTCCTATGGAACTTGCATTGGTCCGGAGTATTACAAGAAGCCACATGCAACCACACACACATACAGGAACATTGCTACTTAAGTTGTATATTCAACCCATCTCAACCCTATCCCTGTTTCACCTGTCATCTCTGATGAAAATGACCTAAACATTATATATTCTCATTGCAGCCACACCAGTGACAGGGGGAATGTTGCAAGTCACTGCCATGTCAACAATTAAGGGGGTCTGGGGGTATTTGTATTCTAGAAAACTCCCTTAATCTCTTACATTCAACATTAGTGTTACGACGAACACCCAATAAGTTTCATGCGGTTTTACTAGTAGCACATGTTAAAGTAGGCCTTGAAAAATGCTATAATTTAGGAACTATTGTTTAAGAGGGTGTAGACTTTTGTAACACCTTTAGTTGTAGCCATATGAAGTCAGAACCTCTAGAATTGTTCAGGAATTGTATGTTTGGGAATCAAGCTCAGATCATGCTCTGGATGAATAAACAGCAAGCATAGGACACTCAACTTTTCTTGAAGAGGGTAGCTCTGATGTATTGTATGGAATATCCGTGTCCATGTGACTGAATTATACCAAAGTCAAACCAGAAATAAGGGCAGATTTCCTATTAAAATGTCAACTGTTATAGATAGGAAATCTTCATATTGCGAACATGACTGTCAGATAATAAAAGCAGTCCTTTTAAGCCTCCTGCTACCTGTGAAAGTTGGTCGTAGGCAGATCATTACTACTAATCTGTGAGCTAAACGCCCAATCATTGTGCAGTGATTAGACCCTGAGAAATAAGCTGTGTCAATATTGTCGAAAGCTTTCTCCCCGGCCTGAGAGGAGTTTGTTAAGCAGGTCCCAGTATTTGAGGTGATCACAGTCAACTGTACTGCTACATGCTTGTTTTAGTGTCAGCCCATCACACACGTGTGAGAATAAACTTCTAATACCTTTGAACATTGGGACCGACTTTTCTCAATGAACATGTTGTAATGCCCACAAAAACCTTGAGGCAATTTGCACCCGAGAACACTGTCTGATTAACCTTGGGAGCCGATGAGGTGGCTTGCTGCAGACTGTCTGCAAAATCTGTGTCATTAATGAAGACAATGCTTTTCTTGTGCCGTTAGAGATCTGTGTAAGTGAAAGGTGGAGCTGAACCACACCTTAAACATGTAATATCATAACTGTGAAAAATTGGCATTAGAAAATAGGATGGGTCAAAATAAAAGAAAAATGAGTTTGGTTTTCAGCAATACTTCAGCTAAGTCATGACATAAAACAAAACATTTAGCTTCATATATCATACCCACCTGGAAGCCATATTGCCTCATCCATATCCTTACCATCCAACAAATTAGAAGCCAGGTGTCTGCAGTCTTATATATTTATTGAGGGCTTTGTGTGCTACATGTCTCTCTTAAAGTGCATTAGCTGCTCCCTTTTTAAACGTTGTGACCATAACAGTACATGTGATGCATATTCATTTTCCATGTATTTCATTTACCATGTGATATTATGGTGCCATTGGTATGGTTGACATATATTCAGAGTGCCTGAAGAGCAGACAGAATGTATTGTACTACCCATCAAAAGTTTAGACTCACTTGAAGCACACACTGTATGTTATGTATATATAGATGGTTACACTGAATTTTTCCACCAACTTCGGTTAACCAACTGCAAACCTTATGTAGATGAATTTCATGAGGACCATGTGTCAAATTGCGGTAAAGCATGTTCAAATATTGTTCATGTGAGCCCCTACATTTTGAAATTGAACTCGTGAAAATAAACTTTTCTATCTTAAGAATTTGTTTTTACAATACCTCTGTTCACATGTAAAGAGTACCTATGAACAGTATGGAATATTTTACAAAATCTAGTTTAGAACAGTTGACTGAAGTAAGTGGCTACACTTACACTAATGGGTCTAAACTTTTGATAGGAAATATATTAAACAAATATCGTTACCTGAAGCTGAGGCCACATATAATTTTGTGTTAGTAAAACAGTCAGACACATGGAGCATTATCTGGTCTCTGGAATATTCTAAATGTATAATGGTGGTTTGCCTGGTCCAGACAATCTATGATTGATGTTACGAACATCGATCTGTTTAGTTCAGATACATTCACCTACCAAGTCAGCAAGTCTGACCACACGGCCCTGTTAACCACCTCTTAAATCAAGCATGGGTTGCTGAAGACCTGTTCAAACCTAGACCTTTATGTAATCATGCAAATGTGCCTGAAAATGAGGATTGAAAAATGGAAAGGTCAATGTTAGAAAGGTAGTCAAAGTTCCAAACAATATTTCTCATCACAGTAAAACTGGATGATATAAGACTCTAGAGAACCACAAAAGAACCTTCGTCACATCAACAAAAGTTGAGAATATGTCTGCCATCTTGTATCGATATGGCAATTAAATTGTGGTGCAAAATACATGCATACATACAACACAAAGGAAGGAATTTTAAACACTTCTCTGTGTGATTTTAACTGATTAGTTAGAGATTGATTGCTGTTACATTCAACAATAAGTTTCCAAAAATGCAGTAAAAAGTATAATTCTAATTAACAGTTATTATTAAAGTAGATTGGTATGACTTCCTGTTATTTTTAAGTGTTCACAAAGTGATGGAAGTTCATGTTTATCAACTATTTAAGGAAATTGCTTTCAACTGCTTGAAAACAATTTTGTTTCAGAAACAAAGTTATCTGGTTGAATTATGAGACTTAGTGTATATGATATGTATTCTTGAGTCCCTAGGTCACTGAACAGGGTGGCCTAAATCTGTGATACGGTCATCATGACAGATCAAGGTGTTAATGGAGACTATTGATTGATGTGCTGTCACTGTGACTTAACTTGGATAATCTCAACCCATTCGTCACTAACCAGGGTCCCGTTTCACAAAACTCTCGTAAGCTTAAGATCTCGCATCTCTTCTTGTAATATTTGTATCTCTTATACTGCATCATAGCAGGTATGAATACTACGAGAAAAGTTACAAGATCTTAGGCTTACGAGAGTTTTGTGAAACAGGCCCCTCTACTCTTCTAGCCACAGCTACCTGTTGAGAACAAAGATGGTGTCACTGTTGTTCGTGAACAGTCTGTAGATCTCATCTAATAAGTATCTATGGGATCATCTATGGGATCATGTAGAAGACTCACCGATACCAACTCATTGTTACTTGATCAACATGTTAACTATATCTTTGTCCCTCTGGATGCACTGGTTTATTTCGTTACGTCCATTGTCAACTTTTTTGTGTACAGGAAGCAGAAATTTGAGTCCATTAACATTGATTAAATTCCTGGAATTGTCCAGTTCTAGAAGAGGATAATTTTGTTGTACTTTGGTATGTTCGATGCTGATCTGTCAATATCTCTGCAATACCATCCCCTCAAGACCCACTTTGATGAAGTTATGTCATTGCTACCTATGGTTCAAAGGTTGACTTGCTTTAAGACTGGAATTGTGGTATTAATTGATTTGTTTCACCAAGTTCAGCAGTAGTTCATGACAAAGGAGGTCCAAAGTTTTAAGATGCCTGCCACCATGAAATCATTGTTTAAGTGTTATTGCAGGCAATACTAGCAAAGATGGAGCAATATTTGTAGACCATTTCCTGTACGTAGGTTCCTGCTGTCAAATTGGCCTGCTGATGTCTTAAGTGTAGACCCTAGCCAGGCATGAGGGAGACTACGCCAAATACCTACCCACAACCATATGCTTCTCACCCTAATCAGACAGAAACATACATTCTAATGAAGACAGCTCTACTGGGCTATTGTTTACATTAGTGATAAAATGCTCATGAACAAATCACTTTATAGCTTCCTGGAGTTTTGGGCCTTGTAGGGTGCCATGGGGCAGACATCATGGAATATTGTCATGTTGCTACGTAAATGCCATGCATTTGTAATTGCAACAGATAATGTATTTCAGAAAGCAGTTCCGTCTTATTTCTAGAGTCCTGCGGAGATACACCTATCATGTGTTGATACATCTACACATCTAAATGTACACCATTGTTGGAATTGCTGGAGGCTGACTCTAGCCAGTGTTGTATAACACACACATGAATATCACCTGCTTTGTATTCCAGTACTTCGTTCCACAAAGTGATCTCATCACTTCCAATACTGTAGCCATAGAGATCAGTGTTGGCAGTAAGTTTTGTGAGAGTGGGTGCAGAAATAAAGTAATAAATATGTAGTCCAGATCTTTTGCGCATGAAATTTCATTACAGTCCGGGATCATTTCAAAATTTCTTGATTTTTTTATGTGTTGCTGTTTTAAGTCTTTTTTTAAATGAAGTAGATCAGAATCTATGCATGTTGGATGAAAAACGCAGCTTTCTGCATTAACACTTGAGTATTAAAGGGGAATACAAGTTAAATGGCAGTCCAAGCAAGTTTGTGTCAAGTGATCCAAAAAAAAAGGAACAATTAGAAATGTCAAGCCTATGTAATGAAATGTGTTCCCCAATTACTAAATCTCTCACTTTTACACAATTCTCACACGCACATTAAAACACTAAGACTAAGGAACTAAGACAAACCTTGAAGAATCTTAGTAGGCATGGGTCCAGCATCGTGGTTGGGTCTCTTAGTGATATTGTTGTCAAGTTGCTTGGTTTCTTGTTTAATGCTGCACTCAGCAATATTCCAGCTATATGGCAGCAGTCTGTTAATAATTGAATCTGGACCAGATAATCCAGTGAAAAACAGCATGAGCATCGATCTATGTAATTGGGATGCGATGACGTGCCAACCAAGTCTGGGAGTGTCACCTCTAGATCCAATTATTCATCTTTTTCATTAAGCATGGGTTGCTTAAGACCAGTTGTATCCTGCAACTTCATGTGTGTTGTTGAAAAAAGGATATCCCTCCTTCACATGTAAACATGAAGTGTAACCCTCTTGTAAGCTTGCCAGCAGTGATATTGATGAAATGGTGAGAGTGGAATAAAACTACTCACTTACTCCAGCATTGGTTGAGAGAATATCCATACAGAACCCATCATGTTTATGTTTAAGCCCTGCTATTCTGTGCTCATCTCATAATTTAACAAAACACCAATAATATCAAGTGATAAAGAGTAAAAATGGCTTTATCATTCTCCATACATATTTATGTATCATTCCTAAAGTAGTGTGTTTTTTTATCACAAGACATGATCCCAATGGGTTTTATCAAGTCATCACATTGTTAGCTAGCCAAGCCTCACACTGTGCACTTCTAAGCTAATGGGAAATTCAGAATTTTCCTGTTGTATTATTTTTCCATTTAGGATGACATGAGATTCATTTTGAATGAAATAGTGCTTTGATGGTTAGCAGATTGTCACTTGTTAACGTCTTTGTCCATTTCTTCGACATGATACAAGTATCTTGTTTCAATTGTTGGGTTGGCTATTTGGGACAGTTTGAAGGGGTGTTAACCAGGAAGGCATGGGTGGGCATGTGTTTGAAATAGGAGATCTACGTTTCAGAGATCCAGCCATGGATATCTTAAGGGTCAATAGGAACCCATGAGAATTCAAAACAAGCTTATTGACAGAACTAGTTTCATGTTTTCAAGAATTTGTTTTAGAGTGAAAAAAGTCAGGGTCACCTTAGCCTAGTTCCAGGTTGTCTGGTAAGCAGTGAGTGATTTGTGAAGCTCTGTTGGTTGGTTCAGCTGATATTAAGGTACACATTGTTACGATAGTTCTGTGAATATATTGTTGGATGATGGCCAGGTGACGTGTGTCGAACCTTCTGTACGGAGCAGAGACAAGATAGTGCAATTTACTCAGTTGTGACAATCAAGTTAATAATCTGATTATCAATTATCCGTACAATATTGGGCTCACAACACAGAGACAGTGGACACAAGCTGAACACTTACCCGATTTCAGACGAGGGTTATGTGTTCATAGCAGGGAGTGAGATTCTCGGAAAGTTTGTCCCAGTTAGATGGAGCTATAAATAACCCTTATGCACATTGAACTACTTACTTACGTGTTGTGTGATTGATATGGTCGTACCTCTCCAGAAGGGTGTCACCTCAGTAGGTATATCCCTGCATACTACACAATCAGAGGGGTCTGAGGAGAACTCGCAGCCCAACTTGTTTGGGGCCTACTATTCACATGGCTAGAGAGATTCCGGACAGTGAGCAAACGTCTTTGTTGGTCGACAGGCCTGGACTTGTTCACGAGATACCTTTATCAATCAACTACACCCACGA
Organism: Haliotis asinina; assembly: GCF_037392515.1. Classification (NCBI taxonomy): domain Eukaryota; kingdom Metazoa; phylum Mollusca; class Gastropoda; order Lepetellida; family Haliotidae; genus Haliotis; species Haliotis asinina. Next base: position 49,591,946 of record NC_090281.1, read on the forward strand.
ACTCAAAGTGTACACAGGCAGAAAATTAAACACAGTGTTTGTTGTTGTTGTTTTGGTCAATCAGTTAGTAGAAGTGAAGTGTCGCTGGTGAAAAAGGTGGTAACTGACTCATTCTGGAGCCTCCCTCCCACTACCCCCATTCCAAAGCCCACTCACATCAAACATTCAACTAAATCACACTACTCTGGGAAATGTGTCACAGCTTTCTTTAACATGTTGTCTATTTCCTGCAAGATTGAGTACACGTAAAAAAAAATAAAAAATTGGAGTGTTTTCAATTTGAACATGAAAATAAAGGCACAGATTCCTTGTTTCTGTAACATTTTTCTCTCTTTTTTTTAAAATCTTTGTATATAGCCTAGGGTAACCAGAACCAACTTTGGCAACATTTTGGTAGGGGGTATGAGCAGCCTTTCAAAACGTAAGATAATTTGATGTGAAAAATTGCCTTGCGCTAGCCTATTGTAATTTTTTGATCAATGAATTGTTTGAAGAAATCACAATTTTTGAATCTCAAATAAGGATATGGTTGGGTGACTATTGGTTGAATCATCTTTCTGAAAATCTGGGTTTGATACCCTGCATACTGAGGCACACGTACAACGAATACCATTCATTGTGCCATCACTGATGATACGGCTTAGTTAATGCAATAGTGAACTATATTTTGTTACTTCACTGGAATATTGCTGAAGTTGTGTTGAACTATACACAGACACTCATTAGGGGGTGATGTGATAGCCTAGTGGTTAAAGTTTTCGCTTGTTACGCTGAAGACCCAGGTTCGATCTGACATGGGAACAATATGTGAAGATCATTTCTGGTGTTCCCAACCGTGGAATATTGCTGGAATATTGCTAAAAGCGACGTAAAACGAAAATCACTCTCTCACTCAAACTCATTGGTCCATTTTGATTTTAATGCAGATACAAAATCAGATATCCCTTGTGAAGTATGTACTCTTAACTTCCATTATTATAGGATCAGTGAATTGTCATTATTGTATGCCATGTCAGAAGTGATTATCATATGGAAACAGTCCCCAAAGAAAGACTTGTGTAGTCTGTAGTTCCCTGAGGGGGCGGGTTATAGATTCATCACGTCTGATGCATATCAGGACTCATTACTCCTTTACCTTGGATTAGTGTACAGGTACAGTGAGTGGGAGGGAGGCTGTTTGTGTCATCAGACAGCAAACATCACCTGCACCAAGGCTGTTTGTCTACTGTCATGATAATAGTTTTCAAAATCCAGTTCTTCGGTATTTTCACATGAACGAAGTAGCATACGATGATTTACATTGTGTTTCAAGTAGAGAATCCAAAATAGAAACCTCATTTGCTGTCCTTCAGAGAGAACATTAATTACTTCTCACCAGGTACATTAAATCTGTTAGACAAATGACTGTAAGTCTAAATATTTCTCCATCAGGGAATTCTAGTCCCAGGAGTCAATTGATGGTGGCGTCACTGGGTTACAGGGAAATAGCAGTGCTGCACACTGGCCTGCCTGTTATAAAGTCTGTTGATACAGGGTAGTGGGTAGGTTGTAGTCATCCTGTAGAATGTGCTGGGAGAGATGTGTTAAAAATGGAACATGTGTGTGTGTGTGCCCACTGTTGAAGGGGCCATGTTTGGGTCAACTGTTGAAAGGTTATGTTAGGATCAACTGTTGAAGGGGCCATGTTTGGATCAACTGTTGAAGGGTCATGTTTGGGTCAACTGTTGAAGGGTCATGTTAGGATCAGCTGTTGAAGGGGCCATGTTTGGGTCAACTGTTGAAGGGTCATGTTTGGGTCAACTGTTGAAGGGTCATGTTAGGATCAACTGTTGAAGTGTCATATTTGGGTCAACTGTTGAAGGGTCATGTTTGGGTCAACTGTTGAAGGGTCATGTTAGGATCAGCTGTTGAAGGGGCCATGTTTGGGTCAACTGTTGAAGGGTCATGTTTGGGTCAACTGTTTAAGGGTCATGTTAGGATCAACTGTTGAAGTGTCATATTTGGGTCAACTGTTGAAGGGTCATGTTTGGGTCAAATGTTGAAGGGTCATGTTAGGATCAGCTGTTGAAGGGACCATGTTTGGGTCAACTGTTGAAGGGTCATGTTAGGATCAGCTGTTGAAGTGGCTATGTTTGGGTCAACTGTTGAAGGGACATATTTGCACCAACATTCGGAAGAGGCATTTTTGGGTCAACTGTTGGAATGGGCCATGTTAGGGTCACCTTTTGAAGGGGCATATTGGGTCAACTGATGAAGGTCCAATTTTGAGTCAGCTGTTGGAAGGGCCTTTTTTTGGCCAACTGTTGAAGGGGCTTATTTGGTGCAACTGTGTAAGGGGCATATTTGGGTCAGCTGTTGAAAGAGTATATTTTTGTCAACTGTTGAAAATCTATATTTTGGCCCATTCTTGAAATGGTATATTTGGGTTGAAAGTTCATGCTTTGGTAAACTGTTGAAGTGGCCATGTTTGGGTCACCTGTTAGATGCCAAGGACAGTACACGTTACCCTGTCTGGTGTTTGGCATTAATCAGATAAGACAAGGACTGGTTGACTTGGGGTTAGTATATTGTGTTGAGTGGGGCATCCATGTTAAAACAGCTTCATGGTATCTCAGTGGGCCAGCACTATAAACTCAAAGCATTAGTAAAGTTTCACTTTAGTGCTGGTGTTATACACTGTTGGGAAGTATGGAATGTCTAGAAAACAGCTAGTTTGAATTTTTCTTCTTGGAAGCTAGTTTTCACCAGTGTAACTACATTTCCTTAGCTAAACATAATAAGCATAAAATGTGTTCACCAAGTCTCTATAGGCTCACAAATAAACCATATGAAACATGTTTCTCTCCATCTAGTTGTCCATTCTTACCATGGCCACAGCTAATGGCCCTTTTTCTCTGTCCACTTGGTGTAGCAGTAATTGTGTGATTGGTCATGGCCAGCTGCAGAGTCTCATGACTGATTGGCTTCTGTTTGACCAGTTTACCAATGAATGGTCAGGTCTGGCTGGTCAGATGATGCATGGTCAATTACACAGATGACAGTTTATACCTATGTATGTTTACGACTCGTTGCAGGCACTATTGTGGTAGTGTGACTTATGGCATGGCTGTTTACTTTTGATTACAACACAACATTTATGAATCAGCCTTTTGAAGATAGAGGTATTTCAGGATTTGGTTTTGGGTTTTAACACCTTTTTATGTTTTTGAATCAGTGAAGGATCCAGTATATATTTAATATAACTTTGCCTCTAAATGATGTCAAGACACATACAACAATTAGGCATATTTATTAACTGAAGTTTTTGCAAGATATACATAGGGTAAATTTGTAATTCACTGAATTCTCATGAGTTTGTATTTGTATTTTGTGTAAAAATAATTTGCTTGTCTAATATATTGTCTAAACAAGAGCATATGAAAGTGCTCTTATGACAAAAACTGCAAGTCCCTGGATCAGAAATGTGTTATCCAAGGACAAGGATTAAGATCTTAAATATAAACCTATTTAACTGATATAGAAAACATAGCAGTTGTTTCATTTTAGGCCAGTAACTATTGTTTTTGAGTAAATTTAAGTGTTAATTTTATACTATATTTGTGATAAACATACACAATTATATTTATTTGTAAATGTATGAAATGTTTTCTCACATGAAAATATTTGCTCCAAGCAGTGAAAAAGAGAGGTGTAATATCCAGCTCTGTATCAGTAACACTGGGTTTAAACACTGGCTCTGTAAGAGAGAGCGTTGAAAGGGAAAGATGAGAACATTCTCCAAGTGTTTGGATTCTTGTGGCTGAGCCTACTGCAGCACATTTCTGGAAGCTGAATATGAAATGCCTGCCCTAGTTACCAGGGTAAAAGATGTAAAAGATTTGCCACAGAATTAACATACATTTATCAAAAGGTTTATTTCTGAATGTGTGGAAAAACGACATTCTTATCACAAGAAAACATATAAAAACCCAAGAGGCAAACCAAACAAAGCATCTCGCCTTTCAACAAGATTCTAAAACTCCATGCAGGGCCGTTCACAAACTAGCACCAGTGTGGGGAGATTTATGGGGGGAGATAACTCTATCTGATGAAGAAGAGTGATAAAAATTTAAGAAATGAGATAAGGTGTGACACGTCTCATCATATTAGGAATAACATTAGTGTATGTCTTTCAAGTTGAGATCAGCACAACATGCTCTGTCTCTTGTTTATAGTAAACATGGGGCTGACTGCTATTCAGTATTTACTACTGTATATTTTTGGTCGGGAGAATTTCTTTTCTCTTAAAATATATGTGACTATAAAATTTTTTAACCATATGATAAGGTGACTTTGTATGCCAACAATATTGATCTGATGATCTCTGAAGAAATAAAGAGAAAATGGCATCTTATTTTTTCAGACATTTAAACTAAAATAAAACTACTAGCATCAAATTACAAATAATGCAGTAACTCTCGGTCATAGGTCGATACAATAACCACATTTTGTGTAACAAGACCCTGTGGGCTGAAAACTGTTGTTTTGGAAAGCCTGAAGGATTTAGGTAATGTGAAAATGTTTTGAGTTGCTTATTACGGTAAAGTCTTCATTGTGATATGAATTTGAAAGATGACCTAACATATCCTAGAGTAAGCAGTGTTCAAAATTATGAATGAGTGGGTATGGTTTAACGCTACTAACAGCAACCAGTATAAAAACCAGGGACACCAGAGATAGGCTTCCTACACTGTTTATATGGGGAATCAAACCTGTTCTTTGGTGTCGTCAACAAACACCTCATCCACTGCTCTAACCCACCTCCCCATAATGTTAAGAGCTGAAAACTTGAGATCACAAGAACTAATAAATCTTTTCATCTTTGAGTTGCAATATCGTTTTGTTCCAAATGATTGAAACAATCCAGTTTAATTGTTTTGTGTCAAATATTTACCATATATTACCTATATATGTGTTTTTCATATAGTTACAACTATCTTGTACAGTGTTAATAAATAGCACTAGACTGTCTGACAAATCTGGTAGATTCGCCAACTGTCCAATAGGAGTCTACAACCTGCTCGTGTCGGACTACATATTTCACAATGACTTTGACTGATGTTGTTATATGTAACTTGTCACACATGTTTGTTGGTTATAAATCTTAAGCTTGTTGATAATTTTGGTGTCAGTTTAAAAAAAATGTTAGATCTGAAATGTGTGTTTAATCTTATTCTATGGGTCCTATGAATTTTCAGTGCATCAGACTGACATCTGAAACTTGTTTTTTTGTTTGTTTGTCAAGTACTTGCAATGTATTCTATATTTCAGCTCGTATTGGACGCATCAGATTGACAGCACAAGATGTAGAGAGCATGCTGCGACAGACACCCTCCAGATCCAGAGGTTCAAACAAACTGTTCCGCAACCTACATGACAAAGGTATGCATGAGATCACAAATCTCACAATGTCTTAACATCTTAAAATGCTCAAACAATGATAATTCTACGGTTATATAAACCTTTTTGTATTGGATGCTACCGGGTATATAATCTCAGAACTATCATGTAGACAGCAGTGTGCCCCAACATAACACAATTACACCAGACAAGTTTGCACTGGATACGACTTGACATAACCAGGGTGTGATTAGAAGGAATATTATATCATCACTGAAGACATGATAGATGCAAGATGTAGGCTCTGTGACCCGGGGTCCTATCACCGAGCCACCCAAGGGATATGATTATAGACCTGCCCCCAAAACACCTTATAGTGACAATTATGACTTTACGACTGACTCGCTCAAACTTGCTCAAACTCTTTCTCTTCATCCGCGGTAATTCGTAAAATAACTATGTAACAATGAGTTTTCTATAAGAGGATACATTCAGCGGGAAGGTGTGAGATTTCAGTAGGCTTGAAAGGCTGTAAGAGCCACTAGGTACATTGTCAGTGCCCTGTGACACACAAGAAGCTATGCTTGGGTGGTTTGCTTCAGGTTTGAAACACCAAGACCAAGAACCAATGCAGTGTTGAGACTTTTAGACAAGGAAGGAGTGTTTGTCAAGGAGTAAACTGTTACTAAGCGATTAAATAAATACAAGGAGCCTTTTGAAGAAAAATGTACTTGAGTTGTCAAGATGGGTTAAGTGTTTAAATTGAAGATATACACTGATACAGCTGTAAATGGAACCAATAGTATGGCCACTGTTACACTGAACAGCTGCACACTCTGAGGCTTGGACGAATACTTGGAAAGGTTACTTACTTTTGTTTGACAGTGTCCACATTTTGTGATATTTTTTCAGTAAAGCTGTCACTTTGTTAATGTATTAAATGAATTTTTTGTTCAGTATGAATGAAACCTTTACGATAATATGGACATTCATCTTTAAACAAGTTTGAAAATTGAAAAACATATATTTTGGTCAGTTTAAAGTGCCTGTTTTGTACAATGGCTTTGCTGAAAACTCATTGACCAAATTTTCGAAGAACTCCATCTGTCTAGACCTGTCAGTAGCTGAACCTATTATCAAGCAATCTCAGACATGTTTTCTTTGAAACATCTAGGTTTGCAGTTTTCCTTTGACAGATAGATTTACATAGGAACCTACCAGTGTTTAATACCTAGCCAACAAATATACCTCGGCATAGTGTCAGAAGTGACCTGACACAAAGCTCTTAATTACACACTCAGTATCAGGCATGAGACTTAAGCATCGTAACTGGCAAAATGAATTGAATATGTTACCGTCTGCTGAGCCCTGGTGTGGTGGATACTGTACCTCTCTGCCGACTGGTCAGGGTAGTTAATTCACCCCAGTTAACACCCGGCTTCTGCTTCAGGGTGGTTTACGACTGGAAGCCCTAATTGGATTTCTACACTTGTTTGTGAAGGTGTTGGCTCAAGTAGAATTTGTATAAGAGCTTAAAGCTGATTATTGGCCAAGCTGGATTTCCATTTGAAAATTTCATGATAGCCTGAACCTCTATATGAATATTATTTGATAAGGTAGATTTGACTTTGTTTAATTTTGAAAAAACTGTTCACCATTCTGTAAGTTCTGTTGATGGCATCAATGATTCAGATATGGTGGTATGGGCTCCATTAAGTGTCTACGAACCTAAATAATGATCTTTTTGAAACTCATTTGAAGGGAAGATTCTTTGAAATGACAGATTTCCTTAATATGAAGGCAGGGTTTGAAATTTAGATTGATCCACGGTTCCTTGAGGTCTTTGAATCGAGAAATCTCAATGTCTGAGGTTCAATATGTGGGTTGGGATAAAAACCGTTGACTTTCACGCTTAATTTCGAACACAGCAAGGTCATTATTTTGTGGTACTCGGAGAGTTTTTGTTTATGTTTTTTTAACAAGGTGCAAGTTTCTTACCCCTTAATCTTGAAGTAGCTCTAATCTTGAAATTACACGTCCTTGTGGGTAACTTGATCTCCTGATTGGATGGAACTCTGATAATAGGATATGCTCTAAGCTCTAGGTAATCCATTGCAGAGGTCACACCAGGGATTTTGTCCAATAAATTTGTGACTGGACTCAGATGACCAGAGAAGGTAAGGAGGAGAAAAGCATTCTCTTCAGATCCCTCGCGTCTGCTCCCACAACATATTGAGGGCAGTCAGCACACTGAAATAAGACTCCTCGTGGCTGGCCAGTCCATAATAAAATGGTATTCCCACTCTTCAAGGAGCTATAAACATCAGGCCGTGCTATCAACACGCTATTAACACCAAGACTTAAGATATACCCGTGGTGAAATTAACTCTTCCAGTACCAAGGCTGATTTTACCATTGATGGGCTTGTCCTTAATAACAATGACAACTTCACACCTGATACTGACAACCACACACAGGGAATAAGTGACCTGACACCCTGTAGTTTTCCCTACAAAAGTCTGTTATTAGCTTACTTGTATGTTTTTTGTACAGACTGTGTGATAAATAAGTTGTGGGGACCATATGTTACCTGAATGATTTCATGCATAGTGAATGGTTACCATAGTTACTGGATTAGATGACTTTGGTGAAAAATACATACACAGGATTTATTTGAAGGTGTCTGTTCACTCTTCAAAATAGTTATGAAATGAAATGAGGGAAGTGTCTAGGATGAAAAAATCTGTCAGTGTGTTCTGTAAAATTTTTAGTTTACTTGCCAAAATGTCTTTCATCATTATTTCTGCAGATTTATGAAAGATATGGACAATAATTAGCTTAGTTTTCTAGACAGACAGACTTTTACGTGGCATCATGATTTAGAGTAGTGACTCTAGAAGCTGACTGAAAATAGTTTTGAAGATAATTACGTTTTGTGAAAATCACTGAAAAATGATAATTTGGTAGAAAGTAATATTTCAACTTCACAGTGTCAGAAGAACTCCATCATCTCTGTAACCTACTAAAGATATGTTGTTATGTATGTACTACCAATGATCAGTATATTCTGTATATCCATAACAGGAGTCCTCTAGGACAGGTGAGACCACATTATGAAGTATTCCCAGTGCAGTTAACAACAAAGATGAATTTCTGTCTGCTTTGATGCGAATCGAAAAATCCTGTCTGTTGATAGTTGTACTAGCCATTGCTTGTACACCCAGCTCTGTTGACTGTCTACAAGTCTGTACAGAATTAAGTCCATGGATGTTCAGAAACTCTGTCCTAATGGAAACCAAGTCTGGATAAGTGGACTGCTCTGTGTTTCTTAGGGTCTTGTTCCAATTATTGATATAATCCAGGAAATTAACCCCTAAATGTAATTATGATTAAATAATCATTGCATGAATGGGGACTTCAGCAAGTTTACCAGTTGTCTGGCTGGGGCAGGAACTAGGTTACTGTTATACAGGTACCTCGGTAATGAGGTGTTCCATCAATAATAAATGACCACCTGGTGTCATTCATCAAACAGGTCTACAGACACCAGGAAGGTCTATGACAGTAGTCAAGCATGGCTGACAATGAAAGAAGAATGAGTAATTTAGCTAAAGACCCCTATGGAAGGGAAACATGTTTGCACGTATGGATGGTATCATGGACAGTTAACAAGATAAGAGTACACGTAGTTATGTCTGAAAGGCACATGAAGTTTAAGAAACACAAGTTGTTACTAGTCAACTAGCCTGACTTTTCTCTATAGTGCTGAGGACAAGAACAGGTTTTGTCTTGCCCTGCTATACTGGGTCTCCAGTAGACAGTTAATACTTTCAAGGTCCATGCATGAAGTATGAACAAAGTGATGAAAGCATCGTGCTGCACTATAGATGTAATAGTTGTGTTCATAACAGCAATGTTATTTGTTTTAAAGAGAATTTTGTTCATAGAATACTATTGTGCATGCCACAGGACGCAGTTTCATATTTTCTGCATCAATTTTATAGATTTGTTCACATGGGATTCACATATTGGCACTTGAATGTACTTTATGAAGAAGCAAGATGTGCATGAATACGCCGCTTTTATATATATTCCAGCAATATCATGGTGGGGAGACACCAGAAATGGGCTTCACACATTGTACCCATGTGAGGAATTGAACCCAGTCCATCTGAGAAATGTTTCCTTGAAATTGTTTTTTCAATTTGTGTCAGTCAATATTTTATTTTAGTATTAGGATCAGTTGTGTTTGTAATGAATTGGTTCGTTATGTCCTTTATCTGTTACTGATGACAGTATGTACCTTATGTCTAATTTGTGCAGGTGTTCACCTTTGTAGGTGATAATAATGTGCATTTGGCTGTATTATATGCAGTATGATATGCACTATTGTTAATATTATTAAATCAAAAGAAACACTCCTTTTATTTTGTTTTAATCGCAGTTTATTGTAAGCATCTAACCTAGACCAAGAAACAGTTTGTTGTATATGCCAGTTTATTATAATCGGTCTGTTATGAACTTATCTTCTGTATTTGTAGGTAGACAGTTACTGTTAGCACTTCTAGTAATGAATAAGGTTCACGTAATGCCAAAGGGAACTAATAAGTTTTTTTTTCTTAGAAAACAGTGGGTTTTTTTCTCTCATAATTATATTTTTACATTTCTGGTCCTAGTGAAACCAACTAAAAAATTGTAAAAAGTTTTTCTTTAATTTTCAGAGTTTGTTTTTGTCCTTGCTGGTCAGTCTCATGAACTGCCTAAAGCTGAAGTGCTCAGAACCATTGTTATAATAGGGAAGTGAATGATCACTGCTCAAGTGCCAATTTCTAGTCAAGGTCATGATGCTGTAGCTATCTACCTATGGTCAAGTTGATAATGTGTCTCTGTGATTATGTAATCATCAACACCTAGGTTCATATCACTCATAAATGCTAGTTTTCAAAGTTAAGTCTTTGTCTAAGGTGATCAGTTTAGTTTTGTGCTGATACAAATACTACAAAATATGAAATACGTCAGGTATAAGTGAATTTCACATCAACCAATGGAACTGATTTTTAATTCTGTTGACATTCCACCTTTTCTTACAGTTTCCCAAATTGGAATCTATAATGACCAAGGAGAAGATAATTTTTTTAGTAATAGATAAAACCTACCTGGCAGTATGGGTAGACCAGCAGCGTGTTAATGGGTGGATTATATATTCCTTTAGCCTTGTGGTGATAAGCTGGTAGTCCAAGTTTCTATGACACAAGATGCAATAGCAAGATGGTTCTTGATTGCTTCCAGTCACTGTAAGACAGCCTACAGACTCAGTCTCTGCATTGAATAGTGATGATGATTAAAGATTAAATGCACACCGTCAGGTTCCATGAAACTAGGGCATTGTTACTACAATGCTCACTGTCTTGATGTGTTTGAATGAATGAAAGGTGTATTGTGTTAAGGGGCGTGGGTTCACCACCAAATAGCACCATAGTCTTTGTCTTTGGCCAGTGTCCAGATGCACCTGGCAACCAATCAGTGGGCAGATCCCATACTGACCACTGGCTATTTGTAGCCCAAGCGCTGTTTACCTTCGTAGGGACATGTTGACCACAGCTCTTCCATTAATCAACACCAAGCATTTGGTTTGTTGCTTGTTCATAAAACTCTTGATTGTATGGCCATTTGGTGAATTCTTTGATCTCGTCAGGATCGGTTTACATGGTTTCTGATAAACTGATTAAAAACAAATAGTTGCAGTTATGAATTTTAGATGTCTTTATCAAACACATTTCGACTTGTGTTCAGTGTCGTGAACTGACAGCTTATCCTTTATGGTTAATAGTGTTAAAATGATTTCATGCAAGAAAGCAGGTTATTTTACTAGGACTCCAAACCTCATTTGCAAGGTAGTTTTGAAGATCTAAGCAATTATTTGTAATATGAAAGACCCCTTCAAAGCAAGATTTTTAATTCATGGCCCAGGACAATGTCGCCTTTATAGTTTTTTTCCTAGGATGAAATAGGTGTTATTAGCCAAGTATTTTCATGTTGTAACAATTATGTATTATGCAAGTCTTGGACAAGCATGACAGATATTTGGTTGTTAATACATGCACATAAAACATACATTACAAAAGCATGCAATAATAATAACGTCCTTGTCATGTAATAGCCCTTGTGAAATAAGTGAAGTGTTTGAGGCTTAATTTTGCTCAGTCAAGTAAATTTTGGAAACCACATATAAATGCGGTATCGAGTGATTTGCCTCATTTATTTTATGGTGCTAAGTGATTTGCCGCCATGTTGAGTTGTATGATAGGCACTCATCAGGAAATCCTTCTCTGAACTTGATGCATTAAAAATTGTAGAACTGATCTGCAGCCAACATTGCCTGTATGATCGCCACACATCAGGAAACCCTTTTCTGAATTTAATCAATTAAATATGGTAACATTTGTCGTTATTGATAAAACCGACAGTGAATCAGTGTATGGTGTTAAAATTGAATTCTTGCTCTGTGACTTCGATCGGACCATAGTGCCGTGTCAGGAATCTTAACAGTGTCCATTGCATAATAATTTTGGCTTTTGTTTTACAGTCCTACTCAAGACAGGAAAACATTGTGTCAGAAAATGTTTCTCTGTTGCCTGTTTGGTTTTTTTTTACTTTTTATAAAGTTAAAAGTATCAATTACCCTAGCTCTTCTTACAGCAAGTCAAATCTCTGTTCTTTGCTTCATACAAATATATAGAGCATCATACTAGTGCATTTTGATGTTGTGTATTGAATGAGAAGAAACAAGTGTCCCATGACATCTTTGAGTTCAATACAAAACATCAAAATGCACTAGTGTGACATTCTCGGTTTAATATATACCCTCTTATCTTGCTTAAATCTGTTTTAATGAGCTATGGAGAAGGTGGAACTGACAGGGGTGCAATACAAAATTTTGGGGCGCAATACAGAATTTTCGCAGGCGCCCACTGCAGTTCCAAAAATCGGTAAACAATCCAACCTCCCAGTTTACTATCCAACCCCCTTACTATATAACCTGTGAAAGAGCATCACCAAATCACAGCGACGTGATCGAAAACTGGACAGTTACGCATTCATCATTGAATATATCGTATTTTAAAAGTCTCACGAGTATCAAATGCTTTTGTCCACGTTTTCGATGTGTGTGGGAGGCATGTACACAGGCCTTTCGAGAGGATGCACTTGTTTTTTATGAAGTCGCCAAAGACTGAGTTGCTGTGCCGGAAGTATACAAAACTAGATGTCAGCGACAGGCTTTAGGACCTCCGGCAATCTGATTGGCTAACACTTTTGTGTACAAAACACACTCAAGTTTTTTCACCCACGCGAAGTTGTAGTGTGCATAATTAACCAATCAGAGATCGCTGTGATTTGGTGATGCACCTTTACAGGTTATTTAGTAAGGGGGTTGGATAGTCAATGGGGCATACTTTATCAATTTTCAGATCTGCGGTGGGTGCCTGTGAGAATATCGGGGTGCAGTGTGGAATTTGAGCTTGTCATCCCTATTGCACCCCATATTATTATCTCAAGTTTGCATGGGTATATGATAAAAAGATTTATTAAGTAGTTTCAGTGAATGACCTGGACAGCATGCATTTACATGTTGATGAATGTCAGCATTCAGGAAATGACATTTTATGACTGATCATCTCCATGATGTTGACACTGTACAGTCAAAACAAGAAATTTGGCAAGGTTTTAGACACCCATATCAATTCAATTGTCATCCTGGAATTTTGATGGGGAGTTAAAGCAGAATTGATTGAATGTATGTAGGAGGTTTTAAATCATATCTCATTGTCACTGCAGACTGAGAAGAATGTTGTTACATGACAAATTGACTGGGTTTCTGCTAGACCTATTAAAGTTACATATACACATGTGGGAAAATAGGACAACTTCTAGATCAGAAATTTTCATATATTCATCTTCAAATTCATGGTTTAAAAAGGTAGAAATTGGTTATGCGGTAGCAGAGAATATTTCATAGCTCTTTGATAATATATTGTAATAAGGTATTTAGATACCTGTTTTTACTCGTTATAGTTCCATATCAGGGTCTATATTTTTCAAGGTCTCTTAGCAGTTGGTTAGTCATAAGTTAACGTGCATGATGACACTTACAGGATTATCTTAGCTCTGAGATCTAGGCCCAATTGAATGTCTAACACAAAATCACTTCAAATTTTCGCTGGCATTAAGCTGATGTGTTGTGATGTAACTTGACCACTGTTACAATAGGTGTTAAACCCTATTCTTTCACAAACTGAAGTCGAGCCACTGCTACGTAGAATTTGAATCTGGTGCTGTAAACTTAGCTAATTTATTTGATTTGTTTTAATATAGTCATCTGAAAATGGTTCCTAAGGACAGCTTTTGGGCACACATTTGTTAACTGCACAGTTGTCTTACATAGCTAGCTTTGCGTATTTTCAAATGTTTCAGTTGATGTCACCTAAACCCACTGCACATGCTCAGGGCTCAGTTTTAACCAAAACACACACAAAAGAGTTAAAGACTAATTACAAATGTAACATGTTCCTGATAGTATTTCTGTTTGTTATATAGACAGCATTCCAGTGATTAAAAAGAGGAAAATCTGATTGTGTGTCCTTTTGAATTGTATAAAAACACAAGAAAAAAAGTGGCTTTGCATGTGATTGTCAAGGCCTTTGCCAGTGGGAACCAGCCCTGCGTTAGGACGTGAAACTCTGGGGATCATTCATAAGAATACATGACACTCTGTTCTGTCAGTTGAAACTGAGAGAGACCCAATATTGGCCATTGTTTGTCCTCCCCTAACTAGCAAAAGTTGCAATAAATATCAAAACATTTTACCACCTTTGACCAATCGGTTACTTAATTTGAATATCTTTGAAAGGAAACCAACGTGTATTTGTATTAATTTGTATGTTCAGCAACCCTGTGTTTGTCCACCTTGCCCTGCTGTTGACAACTTTGGATTGAGTTTGATAATCACAACCAAGTTCTATATACAAGCCCCTTCTTCCTGTATTTGTCATTAGGATCAAAGGGCTGGTCAGTTGTGCTTTCCAGAAGGAAGGAACTTTTTCGAGGAAGAGGTGGAGCCATTATTGATCGCTGAGAAAACTGCCATGCTTGCGCTATGTGTTTTGCTAGTTGACCAAATGTCTGGCTTGTGCATATCAAATAATATGCTGGGCTGATTCACCATGAGGTTGTAATCTGCGTCTGCTACTGCTCATCCAAATATCCTGTAGCTCCCCATCATATTTCCCAGAAGACAATCTGCTCAACTAGAGTATGTAATGGATATTAGTGGAGAAAGCATCACTTTGATACTACCTCTTCAGCATTCAGTATTAGCACTTAAAGTGTTTTCATGATTCATTGATGCTGTGTTTGGAGATGGGATGATGCCTGGGACAAGAATGTGGTCCGTTCAGCTATCACTTTCAGCATTAGGAACATGGCCATAGTGATTAGAAACCCTGGACTCATATCCATAATTTCTGATGAAACTGATGTCACTGTAATAATTTAAATAGTTCACATGTCATCTGTGTTGATGAATTTTGCGACAACGGATGGATATGATGATCATGGCAAAGGCAAGACATTGCCAGAAATGAACGATAGTGACATGGTTGGTCTGACACAGGCAATGTTAGTGACTGGGAGGTGACAACTTACTTGTGATTGAGTGCTATCAACGCTTGTCCATATCACACCAAACCCTTCAACCTCTCCATGACCTGACTTTGCCATGAGTGTTGCGTTCTGATGCGAATGGATCCACACACATTTGTAAAGGCCAAAGACGACTTAAATCATAGTATTTGTTTCCCAAGTGCACTAATTGTCAGGAATGGTAAATGTTTTCACAGAGTATGCTCTGTTGGTTATTGGTTTTCATCGTCTCACTGACGATTGGCCTCCCTGAAATCTAGAGCCTTGTACTGGGATTACAAAATCAAACAGCTTTTAAAGCTGAGTTTGTACAACTGCGGCAAGTTGAGGAGTCCTGCTTTGCATCATGGCTTCCACGCATAACATGAGTACCAGGGTATCGGACTTGCTAGTCCACAAAATTAGAGAGTCAACTTTCTAATCCCAGCTTCAGTGCAAAGAATTTGAGAAAGTTGGACTTAGTGCATGGATTTAGTTGCCTAGCCTCTGTCAGTGGCTCTGATGGCATTCATCTCTTATTGCTTCATCAAAGCTCAATCAATGCTAGTTGGGATCATATTACGTGTTGAGCTAGGTGATAACTTCTGTCAGTTCTGTCCGCCAGGCACTTCATGGCTTTCAGTCCAGAGAAGATAATGGTTGTAGTTTTTTAAAGATAGGAAACATCATGTGTGTTCTGATATTTCTTTAAAGCCACAGGTATTGGTAAAAGTGAATGTGCTTAAAAACCTTGCTTTTTCTGACAACTTCAGATGTCAGTGTCTTGAAAATGTAAATGTGTTCAGAATCTGAAATTATTTCTAACAAGTATTAAAACTGAAAAGGTGATTAAAACTTAAATGCAGTGAATGCTTTTTATTTCACTTTTCAGCCTAAAAATTACAAAACACTTTATGTTGAATCACAACAGACTATTCCTGTGCACCACCACTACCTTAATTTTTTGAGAATATCAGAAGAAATATTTGAAATTATGATTTTAATTCATTTAATCCAGCAACCAGAATTTATGGCCAGAAACGCCCCAAAATAAAAGTCTGGCCTTTAAATGTGATCGGATATTAAGGTGGATCTTCAGACATCTGAATATGCTTGCTTCAAAGATCTGAACCCAAACTATGTAGTAATGTGTTTAAGGTTTCATTCAAATTCTTAGCATTCTGCTAGTTGCGAATAAATAAGCAATTAGTTTACAAATACTCCCTTGTGCCTGTACATTGGTTTCTTTTATGTCCCAAGTGTACTGAAGGCTCCCAATACCCTATGAAAAGAGTCAGACGAAAGGTGTTCTCTCAACATACAAAACCTTGTAACACCTTTGTAAAATGTGTGAAAAATTAGTGTTTTGTGGCAAGCACCTGAGTGCGAGTCTGTGGGCAATCGAGGAAGACACAACATGACACAAGCCTGTAATGCTTCACACCTTATACAGAGACCAGGGGTTTGGGGGCATGGAAGGACAGATGATCAGACTGCCTGGTTGGGTCATAGGGTTCTCTACCTTTTCCAGAATACTCCTTCCATGGGGATACTGTACTTGTACTTAATTTTCAAAGTGAAATATGTTTCATTGTCATTAGCCTGATGTTAAAAATGAAAGGTTTAGGTTTTTATGTCATCTGTCAGACCCAGAAACAGATATACCCAATGCACACAATAAAAGTCTGGACTGTGTTACAAGTCTGGATTACCACAGTTTCTCAAAATGAAGAAAGTCTCTTCTCTTTTCTATTATTTGTCATGAAGGTAATTTTGTAATAATGTTTTGTGTAAAATGTGTTCATTTCAGAGACTAAATAATAGCCCGGTATCTATGGTTACAGAGCAAACAATGCACACCCCAGTATATCCACATGCATTTCTAATATTGATATGAGTATTTCAGGATTATCTGTACTAAACTATTGTTTAGGTGTGGTTCAGGTAACCATATATCATAGATTAGGTTTCTTATTGTTAAAGTCTTTCAATAATTCTTCTTAATTCCTAATATATTAAAATGAAAACTGTTCAGACTTTAAAATATCTAAATAACTAAATTTGCTACTGAATTTTGAGAGGATGGACTGATCGTTCCAATAAGGAACACATTCTTATTACCTGTTGAGATTCAGTACATAGGAGTAAATCAGATTATAGGACTTTGATGATCTGATACTCTTTTATACCTTGGGCTTGCTTTCTACAGTTTTGTATCCAACATACTGAAAATGAATTGGTGACTTTATTTCTCTTTGTTGAGTTTTAATTTCAAGACTAAACTATATTTAATTCTCAAGATTTTAAAATGGAAACTGTTCAGTCTTAAAAATATCTAGATACAAAATTTGCTACTGAATTTTCAGAAGATGGGGTGATTGTTCCAGTGTGGAACGCATTCTTGTATCCAATTTGAAAATACTCTATAGTGTTCAGAATATTTTTAGACTCTTCCACCCTAGGGGTCTTCCAATCAAGACTTAACTGGAGGCTGTACTGAACAGAGACAGACAGAGCCGCTCATGTCTTTAACCACTGCCTGACGACTTTCCTAGGCTGCGAGTGAAACTCCTTGTAATAAACCTAGACAGAAATAGAGCAGGAGTCACCTGCACAACAGCTGGTAAACTTGACTAATTATCTCCATCTTACCTCCATCTCTTTCACAAATCCCAGTCTGGTGGGTCGTCAGTAAACTAGATTAGCTGATCTACTTGTCAGATAGGTAATCCCAGCCTTACTACTGTATGCCGTGACAATCATTGCCATTCAGTCGATTTATAACCCAGGGCGTGAAAACACTCTTACCTTAAGAGTGCTATTGTTTTAATTAGAGTGATTGCTTTTCAGTATGTACACACTCCTATCCCCCATGTTGTGATAATGATAGCCCATATTGGTTATCAGGGAGTTTGTTGGTTTAGCTACCAAAACAATGCTTTCTATCTGCTAGGGAGGCTAATTAAGGTCTAGACTAGTGTTTTGATTGCGCCATTGGTATTGTAAGTAGTGATATGGACATGCTGGCTTGATGTCTGGTTCATGTACAGTGGCTGCAAGTAGATGACAGGTGCCTACCTATGAGCAGTTACTGGTCTTTGTCAGCACCTATGGCAACTCAGTGATGATCTCCTTGTTTAAATTGTTTCTTCCACCTGTTGAGATTCAGTACATCTGAGTAAATCAAATTATAGGACTTTGATGATTTGATACACTTTGATTTTGATACCTCAGGCTATTTATCTACAATTTTGTATCATACATTTTTAAAATGAATTGTAGACTTTTTTTCAGTTTGTTGACTTTTAATTTCAGGACTTAACTATATTTAGTTTCTTGTGTATGGTCATATATTAAAATGGATACTGTTCATATTATGTCTTCTACAAATACATTGGGAGAATCTTCTTTGTGTTTTTTTTGGTAAGTGTCAGTGTTCATCAAATAAAGAGTAACTTAATACCATTGTACCTTTTTTAAATTGATTGTATCCAACAAAGGCAAGTCTCTCTGATTACACCTTTAGTAAGTTAGTATTGATTTTTGCTACCTTCAGCAACATTCCATCAATATCATGATTGTGGGACACCTGAAATGGACTTCACACATTTTACCCATGTTGGGAAATTGAACTCAGGTTTTGGGCATTGTGAAGAAATGTCAATGTCACAATAAAAAGATTTTCTGATTACTATACCTGCTGTATTATTGAGGGTGTAAAGCATGCTTTTGTGAATTGTCATCTTTTGAAGTTGTTGATTACAGTTATCTCTGTGAAACATGCTTTTTGTCTGAGTGACTTGACTGGTTCTGAAGGGGCGTAAAACTCATAACGTTCTCCAAGTGTTGGAACATGGCAGAGTAAAAGCTTGTGTTTTCTGTATCATCAATGAGGCATATAGCCAGCAAAAACTATAAGGTGAAAATAGCAATTTGACATGCACACCACCCGATATGTAGCAGAACAAGAGAGAAGATCCTTGTTTACAGCTTACAGAAAGAAAACCAAGGTAGATACTACTTTAATGTTCAATGACAAGCAAAACAATGTGTCATAGGTTGATGGATTAGTATTGTGAATGCTTCCAGTCTCGAGTCTGACATTGACTGATGTGCTGCTGACCCATGCACTCATACTTGACTAGTCTGCCTTTATGAATAATAAAACAAGGGGTAGATGACATCCTTGTTGTATACCAGTTTTCCAAACAGATAGATAGATCAGGTTGTGTACAAGATTGTTCAAGTTATTCTTGTAATGCTATTGTCAGCAGGCCAGTGAAAAAAAAAATGGTTTGAATATATGAGCCTGATATAAACATTTGACATTGATGCTACTGGGGACTGGCGTTGATAGATGTAATCAATGAAAATGAAGTGTACAGACAACACTCCCAGTAAATAACTTCACATAGTTACCATTCATCTATGGGCAGTGGGGTAGCATAGTGGTAAAGGAATTGCTTGTCACGCTGAAGACTGGGGTTTGATTCCCCACATGATCACAATGTGTGAAGCCCAATTCTAGTCTGCCCCGCAGTGATATTGCTGCTAAATGAAGCATAAACCAGTCCACACTCACTACCATCCTTCAAATTTCCAACAACAGTCTTCTGAACCTAGAGTCTAGAGAAATTTTTATCTTGGATTCCAGATCAAATTCAAGGCAATTTATGAAAAATGGTAATTTTTTGTTCCAAATCCAAAACTTAAAAGTTATATTTTCAGAACTGTTTAAATTCATTGTTACATAGTATTCAGTTCAATAGTGTAAAAGTTAACATTAAAGTTGCCTCCATTTTCTTCCACTGTCACTTTCATGCATGAAATATAAGTCATGAAATTCGTACTGAGTATACTGACTTGAAGTGGGAAATTGTCAAGTCCTTCTTAGTGCTGACTGGGGACCAAATATTGGCCATGGTGCCAGATAATTTCCTTGACTATATCTTAGGTTTGTGGGTCCACTGTTATTTCAATATTTATCTTGTGGTCTCAATGTTTTATGGGCAACACACCATGTTGCACATTCATTTGTTAAATTTTCTTTTCAAATTTACAAAGGCAACAGTCAACACACCATGCTGCACATTCATTTGTTAAATTTACAAAGGCAACTGTCCACTTTACCCTATGTGAACCTTCTGTTATTCCAATCAGAATGTGTGTAAAATAATTCATCTCCATTATCCTCCCCTATTTGTCGCATTCATTGTATGTTTTCATATTGATTGTTTTACTTGGTTGAGGTGAGACCTGGTTCCTGAGGCTGATAAACTAAGTAGTACAATGTAACCAGTGGCCTTCGACTGACCTTGACGACTGAATCACCACCTTGCATACTGTCTGCATACCTGCATTGACATTAATGACCTCATACAGAATACACACCACTTGAACACCTCTACTATTGAAGCTACCTTCACTTCTCTTACCAGGCATTAGAGAGAAATATAAAAGAGCTTGTGGGCTGTGTTTTTTGTGCAGGCCATGCTCAGTTAGTGTAAAAAAAGTGGTACCTTTGTTGCAAAATGTTTAGACAATTATGTTTGTTCCTGACCTTAATTTTGGTTTTTGAAGTGCTGTGATGGTTGATGCAGCTTATGTCTGTTATATTTTGGGATTGTGTTGAAAGGAAACTATGTGCAGAATGTAGCTTGTCAAAGGGTAACCATGTATGGTATAGAACAGGGTGTTTGTCCAACAGGTGCACAGATAGTGTTCGATTGTGAATGCATGCTAGAGGCATGTGTACCTATTGAACTTTGTTTGAACATGACACTTGTTGTTTCGTTGCCTTTTGCTCATCACTAAAACTACAACTGTTTTGCTCAGTGTCAGTATGTTCTGTTTTGGACATCCGTGTCAAACCTGTAACAAGGAATGTGCCTAATATTTAGTTCAGAAATAGATATATCTAAGATTATGATTCTATTAAGTAAGCAAACATAACAATGTCTAATTTCTGTGAGGAGAGGAAATCAAGATCTCTCAGTTAGAGTAAAGTTTGAATAAAGTTTATGGATCCGCTGGTCGTATTTTTTCAAGAACAAGAAAAATCCATTCCAAAAATCCTTATGTTTTTTATTGGCCAATAATGTAACTTTCGAGAAATTGCAAAAAGAAATGTTTTTTTTACCCCATTTGCACTTTGTAAGTTGCCAGAAGTAAATAGCTTTTATTACTTAGAAGGACTATTTATTTGACTGGTGATTTTTATTTTTTTTCTCTCCTGCCTTTACTGGCTTTAGGTTTTCTGAGGACAGATGTCTGTAAAGCAAGACATAAAATTGGTCTATCCTTAATTTGCTTTGTAGAGTCTGGGAGACAGGCTAGCACTATCAAACAAGAATTGGTCTGGACTACAGGCTCCTGTCAATACACAAACTCACCATATTTAACCTCACTGCTGTGACTTAATCAAGCTATTGAACTTCTGAATGGATCACTCTTGAAGGCCTGGGTTAGAATTAGTATTCAACAATATATGCATGTTTTAAGAGGTGACAGTATTGGGTGGCTGACACATGTCATTGTATCCCATTTATGTGGATTGGTGCTCATGCTGTCAATCACTGTATTGTCTCGTCCAGAGATGATAATTTAGACCCAACCACCATATAGCTGGAATATTGCTGGGTGCTGCGTTAAACAATAAACCAACAAACCAATTGCATAGGTTAATGCTCAAGCTCGTGGTCATTGGATTGTCCACTTCAGACTTAATATGTTTTACAGACCAACCCCATGTAGCTGGAATATTGCTTAGTGCAGCATTAAGCAACAATCAATCTGGATGGATCCGTGCCTATAGAACAGAAGACATATCTCCACCATATTTTCCACTTGTAATGTTGACTTGTGTTTTGTTGTTTTACAGGAATCATCTCATATACGGAGTACCTGTTTCTTCTGTGTGTGCTGACGAGTAAGTAAAGACTAATGTCCTGCCTCATTCTGTAGATGTCACCCAGGTTGTCGCTAGTGAACATCTCCTTGTACAAACCACAGCACTTCATTTTGACACAGATACAGGGGAATGTTAAGGTTCCCATAATGTGAGAAGACCAAGAAAGTGAGATGCAAGGACTTTCTATGCTTTTCTAAGTGCTTGTCCTTTGATGAGTGTATCCTGAAGCCATATGGTCAGGGTCCAACACTAGGCACTGCTCATAGCGAATACTGTCTTTGACAGAGGCCAGCAAAGGGTCAGTTGATTTTAATGGACAAAATGCATGCAGTTTAACTATAAAGTCTCTGGTCTATGACACTTGCATAGGACTGGTAGAACATTTATCTCTGGTAGGTTTAGGTTAGGAATTGGTAGGACATGCTTCTGCAATAGGATTGGGATAGGAACTGGTAGGAAGTGTATCTGTAGTAGGTTTGGGATAGGAACTGGTAGGAAGTGTATCTGTAGTAGGTTTGAGATAGGAACTGGTAGGATGTGTATCTGTAGTAGGTTTGGGGTAGGAACTGATAGGAAGTGTATCTGTAGTAGGTTTGGGCTAGGAACTGGTAGGAAGTGTATCTGTAGTAGGTTTGGGCTAGGAACTGGTAGGAAGTGTATCTGTAGTAGGTTTGGGGTAGGAACTGGTAGGAAGTGTATCTGTAGTAGGTTTGAGATAGGAACTGGTAGGATGTGTATCTGTAGTAGGTTTGGGATAGGAACTGGTAGGAAGTGTATCTGTAGTAGGTTTGGGCTAGGAACTGGTAGGAAGTGTATCTGTAGTAGGTTTGGGCTAGGAACTGGTAGGAAGTGTATCTGTAGTAGGTTTGGGCTAGGAACTGGTAGGAAGTGTATCTGTAGTAGGTTTGGGCTAGGAATTGGTAGGAAGTGTATCTGTAGTAGGTTTGGGATAGAAACTGGTAGGAAGTGTATCTGTAGTAGGTTTGGGATAGGAACTGGTAGGGGGTATATCTGTAGTAGGATTGGATTAGGAACTGGTAGGAAGTGAATCAGTGGTAGGTTTGGGATAGGAACTGGTAGGATGTGTATCTGTAGTAGGTTTGGGATAGGAACTGGTAGGATGTGTATCTGTAGTAGGTTTGGGATAGGAACTGGTAGGAAGTGTATCAGTAGAAGGTTTGGGATAGGAACTGGTAGGAAGTGTATCTGTAGTAGGTTTGGGATAGGAACTGGTAGGAAGTGTATCTGTAGTAGGTTTGGGCTAGGAACTGGTAGGAAGTGTATCTGTAGTAGGTTTGGGATAGAAACTGGTAGGAAGTGTATCTGTAGTAGGTTTGGGATAGGAACTGGTAGGGGGTATATCTGTAGTAGGATTGGATTAGGAACTGGTAGGAAGTGTATCTGTAGTAGGTTTGGGCTAGGAACTGGTTTTTAAGTGTATCTGTAGTAGGTTTGGGCTAGGAACTGGTACGATGTGTATCTGTAGTAGGTTTGGGCTAGGAACTGGTAGGAAGTGTATCTGTAGTAGGTTTGGGCTAGGAACTGGTACGAAGTGTATCTGTAGTAGGTTTGGGCTAGGAACTGGTAGGAAGTGTATCTGTAGTAGGTTTGGGCTAGGAACTGGTAAGAAGTGTATCTGTAGTAGGTTTGGGCTAGGAACTGGTAGGAAGTGTATCTGTAGTAGGTTTGGGATAGGAACTGGTAGGGGGTATATCTGTAGTAGGATTGGATTAGGAACTGGTAGGAAGTGTATCTGTAGTAGGTTTGGGATAGGAACTGGTAGGAAGTGTATCTGTAGTAGGTTTGGGATAGGAACTGGTAGGGGGTATATCTGTAGTAGGATTGGATTAGGAACTGGTAGGAAGTGTATCTGTAGTAGGTTTGGGATAGGAACTGGTAGGAAGTGTATCTGTAGTAGGTTTGGGCTAGGAACTGGTAGGAAGTGTATCTGTAGTAGGTTTGGGATAGGAACTGGTAGGAAGTGTATCTGTAGTAGGTTTTGGGATAGGAACTGGTAGGAAGTGTATCTGTAGTAGGTTTGGGATAGGAACTGGTAGGAAGTGTATCTGTAGTAGGTTTTGGGCTAGGAACTGGTAGGAAGTATATCTGTAGTAGGTTTGGGCTAGGAACTGGTAGGAAGTGTATCTGTAGTAGGTTTGGGATAGGAACTGGTAGGATGTGTATCTGTAGTAGGTTTGGGGTAGGAACTGGTAGGAAGTGTATCTGTAGTAGGTTTGGGCTAGGAACTGGTAGGAAGTGTATCTGTAGTAGGTTTGGGCTAGGAACTGGTAGGAAGTGTATCTGTAGTAGGTTTTGAATAGGAACTCGTAAGAAGTGTATCTGTAGTAGGTTTGGGCTAGGAACTGGTAGGAAGTGTATCTGTAGTAGGTTTTGGGATAGGAACTGGTAGGAAGTGTATCTGTAGTAGGTTTGGGCTAGGAACTGGTAGGATGTGTATCTGTAGTAGGTTTGGGATAGGAGCTGGTAGGAAGTGTATCTGTAGTAGGTTTGGGGTAGGAACTGGTAGGAAGTGTATCTGTAGTAGGTTTGGGCTAGGAACTGGTAGGAAGTGTATCTGTAGTAGGTTTGGGATAGGAACTGGTAGGAAGTGAATCAGTAGTAGGTTTGGGCTAGGAACTGGTAGGATGTGTATCTGTAGTAGGATAGTTGGTTGTTGATTGATAATACAATCCTAAACAGAGCTAAGACTCAGACTCGGTTTGATCAAGCATGTTTCAGATCCTTGGTAGGACTCGTCTTGATCAAGCATGTTTCTGTTCATTTGTAGGACTCAGTTTGATCAAGCATGTCCTCAGATCCTTGATTGAACTCCTTTTGAGCAGCATGTTTCTGTTCATTGGTAGGACTCGGTTTGATCAAGCATGTTCATTGTTAGGACTCTGTTTGATTAAGCTTGTCTCATATCAGTGGAAGGACTCAGTTTGACCAGGCATGTCTC
The DNA here is from genome assembly GCF_037392515.1 of Haliotis asinina. Taxonomy (NCBI): domain Eukaryota; kingdom Metazoa; phylum Mollusca; class Gastropoda; order Lepetellida; family Haliotidae; genus Haliotis; species Haliotis asinina. Next base: position 49,616,872 of record NC_090281.1, read on the forward strand.
TGTTCATTGTTGGACTTGGTCAGGACATTGGGGGACCCTTAGGTTCACAAGGTCCTTGATACAATGTCTCTGGGTGAGGCAATAAAGGTTGGTTGGTTTGTTAACTCTGCACTCATCAGTATTCCGATTTGTAATTAATCAAGCCTGGACCAGATAACCCGGTGATCAACAGTATGAATGAGAGAGTGAGTTTAATTGTATTCCACACTAAGCAATATTCAAGCTATATGGTGGTGGCCTGTTATTGGGTCTGTACCAGACATTCCAGTGATCAACAGCATGAGCATCGATCTACACAATTGAAAACCGATGACCAAGTCAGGAAACCTGACCACCCAATCCTGTTAGTTGCCTATTACAACAAGCATGTGTTACTGAAGGCCAGTATTCTAACCGGGACCTTCATGGGTGATCAACAGTATGAGCTTGGATCTACACAACTGGGATACCATGACATGGGTCAACTAAGTCGGCAACCACTGCAGGTTGTCAGTAGGTCCCTTTCAAATGCAGAGAGTATGGACAGGGAATGTGTTAGCTTAGATGGATCAGGTTCCAGCTGTGACTGGCTGTTGAGTCATCACTCTATTAACCACTGGTTTGCCTATTCCAAGTTATATTCTGCAATATACAGGTTATTCAGATTCAGCTGTTTTAATACATCTTCATGTAACCTTTGTAATTGGGAGAAGTCCACAGTATTCTGTGCTTCATTCAAAGACGTACATGCATAGATCAGGAGGTTTGGGGGAGTTTAGTAGTCAACTGTCTAAAGTGTTTGCTTGCCACACCAATGGCCTGGGCTTGAACACTCACATGGAGACAAGGATTGGGAAAGAGAACTTTGAGAATGGGCCATTTTCAAGATTATTAGCCATTTTCTGAATTTAGAATGGACCACTGCCCTTGTATCAATAGTCAACTTCAAAATTGTAATAGTCCATTTTGTATTCTAATGTGAAAAATGGCCTATGGCCCCTCCCTTTCCCAATCCTTGTGGATACCATACGGTGGCACCCATTGGGATGTTGCTATAATATTACTAACAGTGGTGTAAAACATGACCTATTGTGTGCTTTCCACACAAGTGTTCATTGTGTAGGTTAGTAGACTTATTTGGCCTAAATTGCCTTAGAGTGCAATCTCTTAAAAACAGATCGTCCTAATTGGACCAAATTAGCAACGGTATTCATGTTCTTCCAACAGAAGACTGACCTGTTGTGATAACCTCCAATTAAAAAAGATCCCCTGTGCTCTCCCAAAGCAGAATCAGCATCTTTGGAAAGATTTCCTGAACAGGTCTACCATGGTGGTGAATACATTTGTAAGTAGAATAAATTGACTGTCAGCAATTAGATGTATGTTTAACGGCTGTCTTGTGGACTGATTGAATTATTAACGTGTCAGAAAGAGATAGTGATCATCAAAATGTGATAAACAGTCTCGATACTGAATCCTTTGGTGGATGTTGTGTGAAGAAAATGTCAAAAATAGCGATAAAGTCACTATCTTGCCAAGATGAAACATCAATCAAATGCAGAAAGTGATAAAGTTTTAAAACATGGAGACGAAATCAATTTGCCTCTTGTTTAGGTCCTGCTGAGGGTCAGGAATGTCGTATCAGACGTAAGTCTGTCAATTCCAGGCCATTGTCCCAGACTGAGGAACCCACAGCATCCAATGTCTCTTTAACCAACCCTTAACCACAAGTGGGAAATGGCCTCTGACAGCGCTGCACCAGTGAGACACGAAGCAGCATAACTTTGTAATCTAGTGGAAAAAAGCAGTCACAATCCTGAGATTGTCGGTTGAGATAAGACATACAGTCTAATCTCTTCTTTACAATCTGAAGCCTCACCACATAGGTAGCAATACATGATACGGCTCTCTATATGGCTTACCTTACACCCAAGATGACATAAATCTCTCATCTTTGTGTGTGATGTAAAAAACGGACCCCTCCCTCCCCTTGTGCAGGGGTCTTCATCACAAGCCCCATCATTAGAGCCTTGTTGGTATCCCACTGGCTAGGGCAAATTCACTCTTGCCTCATATTGCAAAATCACCTTTGCCTGGGGGTGCCTATATCACACTTAATGCATTAGAGGCAGGCAGTCTGAGTGATATTTAACGCGATGGGATCTCGTCATCTTATGTTCAAGTGTATCACATGACTTGGCTAAACAGTGACAAATCTGGATGTCACAGATGCTGAAAGAGACACACAAGCTGAGCATAGAGGGGCCGCCAACACCATGCCCTGCCTCAACCCTGTTTGAAAAACACAAGGTGGATGTGAATGGTGTGCACACTCAGATGTCAGACCTGAGAACAGTTCAACTTAATAATGCCCTCAAGTATGCTGTGCTGAACTCTGCCCTCGTTGTACAAAGGAGAATATATAGCGTATCTCAACAATGTGTTTCAGTATGCATGGTGAAGATTAAAACACACCTGTTCTCATGCATGTCTGATATACTGACAACTGGAAGTTTGGGAAGGGATGCTTTCAACCAAAAGTGAGAGTGAGTTGTAAAGAAATACTTTCATTTTGTGTTGAAAAGGAATAACTTTGTTATTTGTCATTGGTATATATCTTAATGGAAATACGTACTTGAACTTTATTGTATGTGGAAACTTGAAACATTCTCTTTGAATTTTAAAGTACATTCCTGCATAGATGGTAGAAAGTGCAAGGTTTGTACAAGTCTCAATTTGTAAAGGCTGAAATAATTTGCTAATTTGTTTTACAACACTTCTCCATACCCCCTAATCTTCTCCATTTTGGAGAATCAAGTCTTGGCGTTTACACAGCCATGAGTCTAATACTTGTCAACCCCGAGCTAGGTGTGAACAAATTGAGAGCTTCCCTCGTATTTATGGGATCATGAAAGTGGGTAATGCGTTCACTTTCACTTCATTGTGTAATCTGCTTAACAACATGGAGTCAATGAGCAGGCCTGAGTTAAGAGACCCACATTCACAGTGCAACAATCAAGTAACGACTTCCCTACCAGCTTCAGGTGTCGTGGGATGACAGCAGGCGTTCAACTGTGATAAGGGACCAGGCAGGAGAAGAGAGGGTAGTAGGGAAGAGACAGTCCTCAAAGGGCCACCTTACACGCTCAATATTTCAACAACCTGCCCTTTGTTACAGACACACTCTGGAGACCCCCTCATGTTCTAATCACTCACAAGGCTGTCCAAACACCTTGTAATTTGTCCTCGTAATTAAAGAGACTGGGTAATAATACAGCTGACTGCCATGTCTGCGAGGACCATAGCGGGTGGGTACCACCACCTGCAACAGACACAGACCTACCCTGCAGACAGACCACACCAGGTTATATAGAAGGAAGGCCTCAGTCTTCCCTACAGACACACCACACCAGGTTGTCTGGACAGTTGGTCTTGGCCTACCCTACAGACTGACCATATGAGGTTGTCTAGACAGAAGCTCTCATCCTACCTTACCAACAGACCACAGCAGGTTGTTTGGACAGAAGGTCTCAGCCTACCCTACAGACAGACCACACCAGGTTGTTTGGACAGAAGGTCTCAACCTACCCTACAGACAGACCACACCAGGCTGTCTAGACAGAGTGTCTTTGCCTACCCTACTGTCAGACCCTACCGGTGTTGTCTGGACAGAAGGCCTCAGCCTACCCTAGACACACCACACCAGGTTGTCTGCACAAGGCCAACAGATTGACCACACCATGTTGTCTGGGCAAAAGGCCTTGTACACATGCTTCTCTTCACAGTCTGTATCAGGTACCAGTATGGGAGGCCCCACAGACAGCCTACACCAGATTGCCTGTACAGACAACCAAAACAAAATTTCTGCCAAGTTTGTTCTGCATGATGATTGTATTGATTCAAGGAAGAGTTAAAAGGCCTTCCTTGTGACCAAAGCAATTAGAACAATCATTTTGGCCTGTTGTCGTCGCATCGAGATTCATCTATTCGCCTGTGTGAATCTCTGAATTTCTTTGCAGATGAAACATTCTGTCAGCGGCTCTAGTGATGTAGAAATATGTTCTTGATATGGCTGAAAGTATTTATGCATGTTTCTTTAAGCAGTGGCATAGTGATTCCAAGATTGTTACTGCTGCGATTGTCCGTTTTATGAGAGATGGGTTGTAGGGTCTCATTGATGTTCTTTACACTGTAGGAGGAAGACTGTTGATAAGACATAAAAAATAGTCAGTTTATTTTCACCTCTGTGAAATCCATGCTAACAACTTTTCTACAATTTGGAATAGGGCAATTTTTTCTCTCTTACAACATATAGGTCATGTGTGGTGCTCAGCTACTGCAGACTCTATCGGTTGAGAGTTTGCATCCACTTTCATGATCCTAGGCAAAAACCTGGCTACAATATGGCTTACCCATGGTATAACAGGCAGTATGTATCAGGTGTTTAGGAATGGAAAACTCACTGTAAGGCAGTGTGGTAAAACAGCTAGTTTTTACCAAGTGTGAGGACTTACATATTCACTTACTGAAAGACATTGTGGTTCAACATGTATGGCTCACTCACTCACTTGCTCACTCATTGCTGTAAAATGTGTTATTACAGGTGATGTCTACCAGATGCTGAGGACCATCTGTCCTCAACCTTGTCCTCTCTCTCTCAGGGGATGCATCATTGTCCTCAAACAAGATCAAATCTTTACTGTCTGATTGTTTCAAAGCAATGTTTGTTTAGGACTGATGATGGTCCGATAGAATGGTATTGAAAGAACAGATGAGAACAGACCTGTGTGAGCTAGGGTTGACTGCTTAATAATGGAAGCATCATTAAAGGGGAGATTGTTTTATGCTAATGTAGAGCCTATTGGTAAGGCATGGTGCAGAGGGCTGTGGTGTCAGAAGAGGTGGAGTTTTTATCAAGTGGGTTGAAAAGCTTAAGAAATGATGGAAAAAGGGTTTAAGTAGGGAAAAGGATAACACTCCTGAGGTCATCTAGAAGGTCGTTGATGTTGTATTAGTGGTGGAAGGAGGGTAAACTGTTATGAAAGGCATGAGATTAAAGTATTTCAAGTCGCTGGAGTATAGCAACTACACAAGTGGGTGGTAATAGATGTTAATATACAAAATCACTGTTGAAGAAATCTGGGGTAAAGCAAAGGTGCTTTATGGAATTTTGAATTGGTGGGAGTGCGTTTGAAGTGATTGAAGTAGATGGCTTAGGTTAAATATTGTATAAAATATCTCTGAAGGAGAAGAGGGTGCAAAGGCCTTCTTAAGGAAATGAGTTACTGGAGTGAAATGCAGAGAAATGTGATCAAGATCTGTGGAATTCTGGGTGTAGAATTCACTTGTCATGCACATACACAATGATATGATTGTGTAGTAGATGTTCATGTACCTGTAGTTGTGCCAGGTTAGAATTGTTCCCAAAATGTTGATTGTAAAAGGTAACCAACTGGATTGGAAGCTCCTGTTCAATAGTCATTTAAGGTACCTTTGTAACCTGATGTTATTACAGCCAGTGTTGTTGCTGACAGTGTCAGTCACTGGATTGTCTCGTTCAGACCTGATGATTTGCAGGCTGCTGTTGTGGAGGTGGGATAATGTTGAATGTGGGTTTAAATGATTAACACTTTCAGACGTAGGTGAAGGGGAGACAGGAGGCACGGGAATTTTGTGAGTATGAGACTGATCATCTCAGAGAGTCTGGTCAACACTCTCCATTGTAGACGGAACTCATGTAGGGAATTACGACACTGATCAGCTCTGTTCATTGTGGAAGGAGCATATGTAGGGACTTCAGCCACTGATCAACTCTATCCATTGTGGACGGAACACATGCAGGGAGTTGAGACACTGATCAGCTCTGTTCATTGTGGAAGGAGCATATGTAGGTTGAGAGACTGATCAAATCTCTCCATTGTGGAATGGGTACATGTAGGGGGTATGACTGATAGGTGCTGTGTAGGGCATGAGGCAAGTGATGAGAGGGACAATTGTGTAACAAGAAGACATGCCATGAAAGTTGAGATAAGCCAAACGGGAGCTTATCTAGATTGTCATCTTGTCCAAATCAATTACAGGTAAGACCATAATACCCTGTATCGGTGCATGGTACAATGGAGTTGGGTGAAGGAATTTAACCATCTGGTGTGAGGCTCTTGTGGCCATTGTTTCAAGATGGCAGAGGAACAGCTAGGATGGATGGAAGAATAAAGGGTGGGTGGAGGAGGTGGTGATTGATACTAGGAGAGGGGACAGAGGGATAAAGGCTTCAATGGAGGAACATACCAGAAGCAGGTGTGGACAGGAGACACTGCCAGTCACAGTTCACTCAGGGCCACTTGCTCGCTTACACATGACAATTATTTGAATTTTTGATTTCCCAAATTAGTGGCACTGCTATCAGATTGCTGTTGCTTGTGATAATTATGCAGTTTCTGTGCTAGGCACGTGTGGAGGGTCAAAAGGTCTGCCATGTCAAAAGTAAACAGTTGTTGCTGGAAAGCCATAGCTGTTCAGAGTCCTGAATGGGAGGAGCTCTCTTTTCATGCCATTGGAGATGTATTGCCTTTGATGGGATTCATTGGCTTGTGCATAGTCACAGACTCAGAAATAGCCTTTTGAGGATTTAATGTTTTCTGAGCTTGCTGGTTTGCTTTGTGTCTTTGCTATGGAGGTCTGGTGCATCTTTTTTGGTGGATGAGTTTCACTAACACAGCTTGCTGTGCCTCCATCATCACTGACAGTAGTGTGGTCATATCAGCTTCATCATGGGTAGGATTTGATGTAAGTGTTGAAAGATGGCTGATGAATCTAATGCCCTTCAGTACTTGACCATGACAATCCTGACCATGAGGGATGTTAGGAACTCAGTGTTGGTCAAGTAGAAAATTGGATAATTATTGGAGTTATTTCTTGCAATAATTGTCTCTTTGCTGATGGAGAGACATTGATGATCCAGTTACAAGAGACATAGTTACAGTGCATCATGAAATACAGCAGTGAAATACAGTCCTTTGGGAATATGGAATCACAGCTCAAATCTTGGCTATGCAAGGTGTATCAAACAGTCCATATGGTTTATGACAATCAATATAAACTGTGAAAGCAAAGAGTTGTTGCCCAGGCCTATACAAATATATCAAAGGTAGAAGAACATTTGTTTCATGTTTTCACCAAGGTGAGGTTGTGTGCCCTGGTGTGATGTCTGGTTTGCTTCTAAGCAGCTGGTGTACATGTGAAGCTGACACTGTATGCCTCAGTCATTCAGTAAGTTGACGTCATGTCGAATAAACACGATGTTGAAATAATGTTGCATGTTCAGTTGCTTGTGAGTGAGTTTGGTTTTACGCCGCTTTTAGCAATATTCCAGCGATATCATGATGGGGGACACCAGAAAATGGGCCTCACACATTGTACCCATGTGGGGAATTGAACCCGGGTCTTTGGCATGACGAGGGAACGCTTTAACCACTAGGCTACCCCACCGCCCCTTCAGTTGCTTTTGACATCTGCTACAAGCTGATCTGCACATCACAAAATGCATCTGTAAAATTTGGTGTTAACTTTCTATGAGGGATGTGGATATCTATTAACACTAGATGTTGTAATCACTCTTTGTCAGTCCTGTGAGGGATGGCTTTTGACGTCTGCTTCAGGATGAACAACACATTGTCTCTGTTCCTCACTGCCATTGACAGAGGTTAGGATGTATTCCATGCACTCCATTGCTTGTCGTAAATGGCGACTGCATATGTTCCAAAGCGCCTAATGTGCGACTGCTTCTCTAAGGTAGACAATGTGTGATGTCTGTTCTAAGGTGTTTAAGAGTGACGTCTGCTCCCAGGGAAGAAATATGTAATGTTCGTTGCAAGGTAGTGCGTTTGCGACTTGTCCTTCAGGGTAGCAATTAGCAGTGATTCCTTCAAGGTAGTGAATGTAATCTGTCTTCTCCAAGGTAGTTAATTTGTGACGTCTGCTCCACTGTAGTGAAGGTAGTTTTAGACACATCCGTTATAGCCTTCTTCCAGATGTTTGGTGGTCACCCAAATCTTCCCTCCAGACTGACAGTGTCATATTGCAGCAGACCTTGGTGAGAGGAGAAGTGCCCCAGACGGGTTGCATCTGAAAAGCAACTTTCAAAAATATTGATACAGACAGTTGTTGGATGATGGTGGTGTGTAAACATCCCTTACTGACATACATTCATGTGATATTTCCTGTGATCAGCAATTTACCTCATCACCAATGTGTGGTGGCAAGAGAGGCCTGCATCAGCATCACCAGCTTTAGGACAATTGGAACAAGATGCTCAGGGAGGGGTCAGGCTGTTGTTGATGCAACCTGGGTTTCATTGCCACCAAGTGTTCCTCCAGTGCTGGAGCTGACCCAGTCACAATAAATATAGTTGTGGCCCTGTTCCCAGGTACCTGGTGCCACCCTGGACTACCTTGGCGGCTGCCCCAGGTCACACACCAACAACAGGGACAGCAGCAGCAACAACAGGACCTTCAGGGCAGTTAGTGTTCAGGAGGTTTCTATGAGTAAAGGCAGCCATCACAGATGACATAAGCATCAACTTACAGTGTGCAGAATGCACTCGGTCACTATTGCAGTACATCTGTTTGTGTTTGAAAACTGTTTGGCATATTTCATATTCAAAATGGCTCGTCTTGGTATTTCCAAGGTAAAATAGCTCTCCTGCAGGCTTTGTTGGCCATATGAAGCCTCCAAATTGGTTTGGTGATTAGGCTTTTGATCAGTGATGTGGCTTATCTTCATAACCTGATGGCATGGATCTGTGCTTATGAATTTGATCACTGGATTGCCTGGTCCAGACTTGATCCTTCAGTGAAAAAAAAATTACATTCCTGAAATCCTGAATGAGTTTGTATGGAAGTACATAGTTGTGACAGACAGATCAGAGACCAAATATCTGTGATATATGTTTGAGTACAAATGGCAACCAAATGTCTTTTGTCTGGTAATAAATGGTAATAAATTGTATCCTTCTGTTTGATCTTGACATCCTTGAGATCACATTTCCAAGTTACGCACATCCAGATGTCTCAAGGACAGTTGTCTGTGACTGTCTGGAGCAGTGGTGAAAAGGACAGACTATGAAAGTAACATTTGGTGTGTAACAAGGTGGTGATATTTGCAGAGAAAGCGTATCTCGTGAAACACTTGTGTTCCAAGTGGAACCCTTGCACCTGAAGTAGTAGCTGCCTCCCATTCATTGCTTAACTCTCATGCTGTATGATCACCTCTGTAGCAGTACGATGCAGCAGGATTGTCATCACCACATCGAAACCGTGATGACTGATGAGGGAGTGCTCCTCCTTGTGGAAAAGGTCATGCAGCTTAGAATTATGAGGAGAGCAGTTCAAGCGGTTCACTCAGTGACCTTGTATATCTGCCAGTGAAACTCTAGTTTTTCCGATAATAAATTCTTGGTAGGAAGTGTGTACTACTGCCTCTGTGAACATCTGTATTTATGTTACTGGTCGTATCTCAACAGTAGAGAGAGGTCTCCCTTTGTCACACTGCAGTACTTTGTCTTTCACGGTTACGTTCCCTTCAGGCCTGCTGAATATTTCCTATTCAAGATGACTGATACCTGTCTATGGTCTTCAGTATACTAGTGGCAGGGGTTACGTAAAGGCAACTTGGTAAAGGGCTTAACAATTTACAGTGCAGAGTTGTATCCCTTACCTGTGCCAGGATGCTCTAGTCATAATTGTGAATCATTTCTAAAACCCTATTATCACTTTGTCTTTCAAAACCAGTTCCTTGTTTGAATTATGCAGACCTACAACACTCTGGACTTTCCTTGAACTTGAAACTAACTTTTAAATCTGTAGTACAACATCAAACCCTTGCTTCTCACTCACTCTATTTCAGACATTGTAACCATATACTATGTGACATGACCATCTGTTTGTAAGGAAGCACCAGGAAAAATGTAAATGGTTGTCCATAAGTGAATATCTAAACGTGTGCCTTTTTATGACCATTGTCATTGTATATGAAGCCTTACCGAGACTGGTCATCTATATCCCTGACAGTCTTGGAGTGATGTTGCTGCATACACCCACTGTGTTGTTTTGTTATGTCTAGTTACCTCTGATGCACAGTCAAAAGACAGGTTTCCTGCTGTCTCCTTTATAGCACTGCACAGCAAAACTACAGGGCTTGTACCTTGAGTGGAGATCGGGCTTATACACAAACATGACGAAATATTTTAACCCTCTTTAGTGTTGTCTACAGGGGAGGCTATCTGGAGCTGAGACGGGGGTTGTACACAGACATATGGAGATATCGTAACCCTCCATATTGTAGTGTAGGGGTTAGGCTATCTGGACCTGAGACCAGGCTTATACACAGACACATGGAGATATTGTAACCTTCCATATTGAAGTCTAAGGGTTAGGCTATCTGGACCTGAGACCAGGCTTATACACAGACACATGGAGATATTGTAACCCTCCATATTGAAGTCTAGGGGTTAGGCTATCTGGAGCTGAGACCAAGCTTATACACAGACATTGAAACATGTTACGCTTCCTACTGCGGCATACAAAGCATGATATCTTTAGTGGAGACTGGGCTTATACACAGACATGTAGAATTATGCTAACCATCATACACAGACTGTTCAAATGTTGAATACTTTGCATGAAACTCACAGTAAGAAATCCATCATGATACTGGTACAGGCATGTGCTAGTTTGACAATAATCTCATGTAGCTCATTGTCCTATTTTGTTTGTCATGAGATCCTCATGTAATCAAGTAGACACTTGGTAGTATGGAACGAGCTAATTATTTGAAGGGTTGTCTCAACACGAGCATGGATACACAATGCTATATGTTCTCTCTCTGCAGTAGATGTTGTAGTCTTTATCTAAACTGTCTATTTGCATTTAGGTGGCAAGGTTGTATCCTCTACAGTCAGCAAGGGTATGTAAGCTAGTGCTGCCTGCAACACTGGCACTAGTGTAACTGCTGTCTTGTGCTCTCTGCTCACACTGCTCAGGGTCGAATCTGTTGGTTTGCTGTAGCCCAAGCTATACATTTATGAGGTGGAATTTATAGGAACAAATATTAGAAATGTTCTAGTTGATTCACAGTTTATCAGTTGCATTCAAGTAAATAAACAGAGAATTTTGCACTATTTCAATAATATGATATAAATTATTGTATAGATTCTTAAGGAAATATTATGATAGCATTTTCTTAAGAAAATTTTGTGATAGCAGTTTCTTAATTAAATATTGTAATAGTGTTTTCTTATGGAAATGTTTGGTAGTATAATAACATATATAAAGGAAATATTGTGATAGTGTTTTTTTAAGGAAATATTATGATAGCATTTTCTTAAGGAAATATTGTGATTGTATTTTCTAACAAGTTGCATCACTTTGGCATGCCAGAAACCTTTGATTATTGGTTTGAATCCTGGTTTGCCCCGATCATATTTGAAGATTTATCAGAACAGTATACCTGCTTGTAGGTTCCCCGATTGGTAGATTCCAGCATCTCTTTGGGTTTTTATCCCAAATAATACATTTTAAAGCAATGTCGAACTACTTTCTCTGATGGTAAAGTTTTAAAGTGTAAAAAATGTAAAAAAGTTCTGTTATGTATTGTCAAGGAAATTATTAAGAAGAAAAAGGGTGCCCTGCATTGTAAAGTGCCCGTTTTGAATTATTTCGTTTTGTTAACAAGTTATTACAAAGTTTCCAAGAGGATACTCTTATAAACTTTGGTATTTAATTTTTAAGATTATTATACATTCAAATGACTGATTAATTCTGTCCTCTCAGAGCATGTAGTTCATCATTGCGGCTATCAATGCAAGCCAACAGTATTTGGTCCCTTTCGATCTGTGCGTCATCGTCATGTGTAATTGTTCTGGACAGCTATGATGTGATTACAGTTTTGTTCTTTCCTATTTCTGCCTTTTGTTGTTAAAAAAACTATGTTCAAATGCCTTTTCTGTTGCTTGTGTTGTTATTATGCACTCTCCAACCTTACATCATTGCCTTGCAGGTTATATTAACATCTTTGCTGAGAAATAGCATGTAGTTTTACATGTTTGGTGGCCTTCAGACAAATAGTGCAGTCATTCAGTTGTACTTTTGAATAACATCTAATCCCCACATCATACAATGCAAACTGATCCTCCTGACTATTGAAACCCTCTACTCACTAAATGGTGTGAAGTTGGTGTTGTTCCTGTTAAGGCACTGATCCCTCCATGTTGCTGGTAGCCGTGACCCAAATGTTGTCCCTGCACTCCCTTGTGATTCCAAGTTAATTGATATAGTGGGCTGAGAGCCCTGCCTCTGTGACACCTCTCCTGCATGGACAGATGCATCTACTGCCAGACTCTTTTACCCCACTCCAGTGACATATATGGAAGTCATGTTGCCAATTCCTTTGAATCTAGAACCTTTATCATTTTTTAACCTGTGTTTTGGTTGTTGTACATTATATACTTTTAGGATCTTCCAACAGATATTTATCTTCACTGAAAAGCATCTAACAGTCTTGAGGGAGACAGTATTCTCCAGCCAACACCATGTCTAAAACCATATAGGTCTCCATCAAGCCCCACTAGCCATGTGTGAAAGAGCACACACCAAATCTGACTTAGTTCCCCAGCTAGGGCCTCCAAACCCATTTCTGGTGTCCCCTGCTGTAATATTGCTAGTGTTGCTAAAAGTGGCATAAAACTAAACTCACTCACTAGTCCCTTCTGTGTGATATAGCACACACAAATCCAGTTTAATTTGCCATCTAGTCCCTTCTGTGTGTGACCCATGAAGATCCGGGGTAGAATAGGTCTTCAGCAACCGATGCTTGCCACAAGAGGCGACTATGCTTGTCGTAAAAGGTGACAAACTAGGTCAGGTGGTCAGACTCGCTGGCTCGGTTGACACGTCATTGGTTCCCTATCGGGCAGATCGATGCTTATGCTCTTGACCACTGGATTGTCTGGTCTAGACTCAATTATTTACAGACCACCGCCGTATAGCTGGAATATTGCTGAATGCGGTGTAAATCTAAACTCACCAAATCACTCTAGCCATGTGTGATATCAGACACACTGTCATATAGCCTTGACATACGGAGATAAACAATATACTCTGGTAGAGACAATGTATATACACTTGTGCCTAATAGCCTCTCTCTGTCTGCAGTCTCACTATTAATACACACAAACTGTAGTAGGATAGACATTTGCTCACAATAATTTACACCAGTAACGTACACACAGGAGGGTCAGGTTGGGCCTTTCCCAGCTGCCTAGTTTCGTCTTTTTTAAGCAGTTGGTTAGTCTGTGATCTCTCTGAGACATAAACTGCCTGGCATTAGACTGTACACGCTCCATAGTGTCTGTCTATCGTCTGGTTACGATGTAGGTCTAGAGCCTTCTCTGTCCACGCTTTCAGCATAGTACAGCATAGAATTTCTTTTCAAGCTGCTGTGTTTGATGTATCAGTTATAAGTGAACTTGTTAATCATTGCACAGAACAATGTTGCAGCTAGATAGCAGCAGCCTGTAAATAATCAAGTCTTGTCCAGACAATGGCTACATCAATCTGTGCTATAATTTATACTGTAAAGTCATTATAACCTGTACCAACCAAGTCAGCAAAACAGCCCCACTGATACTCTGTGTTGCCTTCTACGAGGGTCATGGGTGGCTGAAAATCAATTCTTACGTGGATCTTCTTGGGAAAATTAGTTGAAGCAAGAAGTTGTGCAATCTGTTTTGCTGCCTCATAAACAACTCGCAACAGTCTTCATGTGTCATGTATGTGATACTGTTAGTCAAGGGTTCATTATTGTAACAACACATCTATGATAAATTCTCTAGCGCTGATTTGCTAAACTTCTTTTAATGTGTGGATTTTATTGAAGTGAAAATGTTTTATGTTGATAAGCAAGATAACAAATTTCAAGCTTGAATATCGTAATTCTGTGAGCCTGTTCAGAAGTACTTGTGTGATTTGCATTTGTGGCTACGGAACAGGTCTGTATCATGGGTAGCACTTTTTCTCCTTGTATGAAAGGTTGGGCTCGATACAACAGCTACATACGACCTTTCAGGTCCATTTCTGATGTCCTTCGAGGTTATATAGCTGGAATAATCTGAAAGTTCCATAAAATTATTCTTTTTGACTCATTTAGGATTTCCATCAGTAATTTAGATTGGTGGTAATGATGGCTCTTGAGTATGGATAGTATCATTTTGATATGCTCTGGAATGCCCAAAACACGTGTCAGATCCAGAAAGTCAATGAAGATGACATGTGGGAGGGATGATTTGGTTGTGACCTTGGAGTGTCTGATCTTATTCTCAAACACTTTCAAGTGTTGAGCTTCCCAACTTTGTCATAAATCCCCAATTTTGTGAGTGTGTGGTTTTACAACACTTTTACTAGTAATACAGCAGCATCATGGCAAGGGACACTAGAAATGGCATGAGCAAACCTTTAACCATTGGACAACCCCTCTGCCAATTACCCATCTGCTGGTTTCGGAACAGTTTTCTCCATATCAACATCGAAAGTCAGTAGCACGTGAAATAAATGCACGTGCAGGATGTGATGAGCGTTAGCGTATACTAATCCTACTCGTTCTTGATGTTTCATTTTATGTGCATACCCTCTTGTAATACAAACCAATAACAGTGATTTGAAGCAATGGTCATTTGTTGAAAAACTTTTACTTTAAGTGGAATAAGATTCTGAGATTTAAATGTTCAGTCGGTACGTTAAGCTTATGAGGATTACCAATCTTAGTTTCACTTCGTTTGATTTACTTTTTTGTTTAAAGTGAAATTCATTGGTATGTTTTCACTGCAAACTTATAAAGATTTCAATGAGAAATTACATGTAGCAGCCAGCAGAATCCCAAGAGGATTAGTCTGCCTTCCGAAAACAATGGTGCATGGAATCATGGAAACGGACTGGCGCTCCACAAGAATCAAGAAGTCTTATGGCAGCCAATACCTAGCGGGATCCAATCGCCATTGGATGTGGATGAGTTTAAATTTATAGAAAGAACCTCCATGAAACTAAGCCCTAATTGAAGCGATTCACTGACAACAATTGAAGTGAATGGGTTTTGTTCTGCCTATATATGAGTGTCTCCCAGCTTGATCCTCTGTGCATGGGGGCAGTGTTACCTGCATGTCTGGCGATTAGGATCTCTGTACACGGTTGTAGTCATTTGTAAATTTAGGTACTATTTTATCAAGTTTAGGCTTATCTTGACTTCATATGTGGCATTAAAGTTCAAAGAAAAGATGATGTTTCAACCATTGAAGAAGTCTGCCATTAAGAACTTCCCGTTGATAGGCCATTTGATTGCATCCATAATGAAGTAACTGCCTGGATCGGCACTGTTGACCGCCATGCATAGCTTTGATAATTTGATAATTTGTCGTTTTATGGTTTTATTGTCACTGTTTATACTGTAAATTGAATTGTCCAACATGTGACCTTGATAAGGAAACCGATTCTAGAAATGTACACAAATTCTAAATTTGATACCAGAAATAATTATTTGTTGGGATGGCAGCTGATGAAACTGAGTTTGTTTATAGAAGTGTTCCTGTGGATGTCTAGCTGACCTGTCAGATATCCCTATCAAGAGTGGTGGTCTGTGATATCAAAGGACTTTCCTTGAACACCAAGTCATCAGCTGTCTGCTGGTTCAGTCACTATAATTACTTTCAAAAAGATAAGAACTTGTTTTGGAAGTATGACCTAATCAAATGTAATGTTGCTATTAGATTTGAAACGAGATGGTTTTAATGTGATACCAACTTGATGCTCTCAGGATAAGGTTTATGAAACAGAGCTGGGCTGGCGAAAGCCACTGTATGTGAAGGCAGGAAATAAAATGAAAGATGCTCAAGCTAAACATGTCATGAATTTGCATGAGATAAATAGGAATACGTAAACTATTTAGAAATGACATTTATTTCGGTATACAAATTTGAGGATAAGATGAATAAACACACACTGAAGGAACTTCAAATCTAATTTAACTGACTTCAGAATAAGCAGAGGTGCATGGTAATACCCGTGTACATTAAATTGAAATACCAAAGAACATATTTTGGGGTTTTTTTTCAAAGTAATCTTTGTCCTGATTGATCCTGAATAGATGTGTGTTGCACAACATACTACCAACTACTATGAAGGGACAGTTCAGGAGTTTGATAATATATGCAATAATATACATCTCAAAAAGAAGTGTAAATAATATACATATCAAAAAGAAGTGTAAATACAATAGATCTAAAAAAGAAGTGTAAATAATATACATCTCAAAAAGAAGTGTAAATAATATACATCTCAAAAAGAGGTTTAAATAATGTATATCTCAAAAAAGGAACATGAGGGGCAGATACCTATACAGGTATATGGGGCAGTGGGATAGCCTAGTGGTTTAAGTATTTGCTCGCCGGGAACCTGGGTTCAGTTCTCCTCATGGGTACAGTACAAAGGGTGAATCCCATTTCCTGTGTCCTCTGTTATGGCATTACTGGAATAGTGTTAAAAGGGAGATAAAACTTAATTCACTCTCACTCATATAGTGATTTGAAAGCATTATGTGTTTGTTAATTTCTTTTGAGTAGTGTATATGGACAACTAGAGTTTTCCAAATTTCCGTCAGGAGGTTTTTCACAGACAACTGTTTAATCCGGCCAAAACAGTAAGTACATAATGTTTTTACCATGATTGCTTCATGATTCCCACTTACACAGCTTTGGTGAATAAATAGTTTTCTTGAGTTAGCTATTAGTAGGCACCATAGACTCTTTTATCTCTCTCAGTGCAGTGTGAGAGGTGCTCATATACAAAATGTACTAATGATTTCATAGATGAGTGTAAGGATGTGTCTGGACGCTGAGTAACAGGCCATGTGAATAACATATTAAGTAAGTTTAGATTTTAGTGAGCGAGTTTGGTTTTGTGACTTTTTTTTAGCAATATTCCTGCAATATCATGGCGGGGGACTTCACTTACTGTATCCATGTTGGGAATAGAACCTGTGTCTTCAGGCTGACAAGTGAATGCTTTAACAACTTGGCTACCCCACCACCTTCAACTTCAGCTGCTGTGTTGTTGATAGAATATCTTGATTTTGAAACTGGTTGTGTTGGTATGAAGGTTTTTGAAGATTTCATTTTTTTTTGTGGTAATTTTGATTTTATTTCTGAATCCCTGTTACAGTCAAAACTTGGCAGTCGTGGAACTGCTTAGTCAGAAGTTATGCAGCAGTCTAATGGGAGACAGGTGGAGCCTTTACGAAAGAAGAAACCATTCACTCACCATTCACACAAACACAGAATTAGTTTTAATTGTCAAACAAATTAATTAATAATATGCTTAATTCAGTTGAATATCCCTTGATACAAGAGCCATTTAGTATATGATTCGGTGTTACAGATTTGTCAAAGAAAATGCATTTTTCAATATTGTATCTTAATCTCAGCTCACTTCCGAACTTAACTTAAATATTTATTATTTGTTTTTGACCCGGAACATCTTGTGTATAACTCTACCTGAATGTGTGACTTGATGCTTGTACTATATATGCTCTGGAGCCTGGGTCAAGTCAAGTGTATCACAAGTATTGCCAGTATATAGGTTAGAACTGTGGTGATGGTATCCTTGCTATCTCTACAGACCTGCTATTTGGCAGTCATGTTGACATTGTCATTAGGAGCAAGCTCCTGTGTTTTATTAAATGAAGTTTGAGTATCTGCGTTTTCATTCTAAACATATTTGCAGTGATACTGCGATGGGGGTGCTGACTTGGACTGGCCTTGAAGCATGGCAGATGGTTCATCTGAAGCATCTGAAGCACTTGAGGGAGGTTATTTGTAGTGGCATCTGATAGTGACATTATGCTGTAAGATGTTTTATTCCAGTCTCAGAATGATGCGCTCATCACCCAGCTGTTGTATTCATATCTGGCATAAGTAATGTTCATAGGCGTGAAGATGTCACTGCTTGAAGTCAAAGTCAAGGCTAAGATTTAATTTCTGATGCTTTGATGCTCATCTTAAGGTGGCCTGGTTGTTTGATATCTCTGTTCATCATGTTTTGGTAGGCAATGGTTGTCTGGTGTCTGATGTTCATGTTTTGGTGGGCAATGGTTGTCTTGTGTCTCTGTCCATCATGTTTTGGTGGGCAGTGGTTGTCTGGTGTCTGATGTCCATCATGTTTTTGTGGGAAATGGTTGTCTGGTGTCTCAGTACATGTTTTGGTGGGCAATGGTTGTCTTGTGTCTCTGTCCATCATGTTTTGGTGGGCAATGGTTGTCTGGTGTCTGATGTCCATCATGTTTTTGTGGGCAATGGTTGTCTGGTGTCTGATGTTCATCATGTTTTTGTGGGCAATGGTTGTCTGGTGTCTGATGTCCATCATGTTTTTGTGGGAAATGGTTGTCTGGTGTCTGATGTTCATCATGTTTTGGTGGGCAATGGTTGTCTGATGTCTGATGTCCATCATGTTTTTGTGGGAAATGGTTGTCTGGTGTCTGATGTTCATGTTTTGGTGGGCAATGGTTGTCTTGTGTCTCTGTCCATCATGTTTTGGTGGGAAATGGTTGTCTGGTGTCTGATGTTCATCATGTTTTTGTGGGCAATGGTTCTCGGGTGTCTCAGTACATGTTTTGGTGGACAGTGGTTGTCTTATGTCAGATGTTCATCATGTTTTTGTGGGAAATGGTTGTCTGGTGTCTGATCTTCACAGGGATTGACTTGGGCCGCGATATCGCGATTTTCTCGCACCAGTTGCTTTAAAATCGCACTCAAATCTACCTGCAGCGATTTAAAATCGCATCCTGCTTACCTGTATGATAGGAAGTTTTTAAATCTGTTTTACTGAGAAAGGATTTGTCGTTATTTTGTCCTGTCAAAGATATTCCCGTTGCTTTCTACCTATTTTTAATCTTCGAAACATAACTTCTGGTATGGAACACCGAACATCGTTACACAGTGCTGCACAAAATGAGCTGCGCTGCAAGGAGTATGGCAAACTCTGAACCCCGCAGTACTGTGTTGTTTATGCACAGTGCGACGGTGTAGAGAGTTCGCATTTGGAAGTTGTGTTCTGCAACGTCACACAAAGGGCAGCTTCTAACGAAACCATCTTATTCGATATAAAAATCTTTAAATTCTTAAAGACTACGAATGAAAACGAAGAAACAACTTGACCCATTCAACACCGTAGGCCGAAAAATTGGCCAAGACATCGCCAGTCCCCAGGAGCTGTAGGTCGAAAAAACGACCAGTCAGTAGTTGCATCAAAATGATTTATACTTTTCGGAACCTAACTAACATATGATTCATTTATCAAATCTATCACTCTTCATAATGCCTGTCAACACTTATTACATTTAAGATAGCCATATTTATCGACAAGGTTAGAATTGAAAACTATTTTCTTTTTCCGCAATGTTATTTTTTAAAAAAACTATTCTCACACACATGCTTCGGCAACGGGTCCACATCCGAGTTCTCAGTGAGCAAATCAACAATGCGTAGAGGATATAATTAAACAAATCACATAAACTGAAGAATAAAAGCAACAACAGTAATCATAAAAATTGTCTAAGAACATTATAACTTACTATTTCAAACGTTATTGTGCGATCGTGTCATGTCATTCTTTCTCGTTTGTGGGGGGGGGGGGGGAACAGTATCCATTGCTGTTATCTGATTGGCTGACTTAGGTCACTTGTCTGAATTTGACCGATCACGATCCTTACTGCAGGCTGAGGCTAAAAAGCGTCATTGGAAACCAATGTTTATCCAATAAACGCGCTTCTTACAACTATGAAAATACTCTAGGCAAGGATACTGTCATTTTGTTGATGTTCAGAGCTTTCGAATGATACCCGCCATCAAACGAATCGCCTCACATGTTCTTCATTATCAGACAAAGATTTTAAAACGGAGGTTTTTCATGCTGTTGTATCACGTTACCAAGCGAATTGCCACTGATATCGGGAAATACACGACCATACATATTACTTCTGAAATCTTTCTAGAATAATTTTCTGATCGTGTATAAATGAACATATGAAAGAAAAAGTGAAGGGGATGTCATGACTTGTTACAAACAGAAAAAAACGCTCCAGGTTTTTGTTCCTCCGTGGTTCATCTAGACATATAAATGTCTATGCCTGCATTTTCATTACAAATTAACTTATTTAAGTTGTAGTCGTATTACGTGAAACATATGATAAAAATAACTTTCAGATTTACAAACAGTAAGATTAGTCCTTTCAACTGGTGTATGATATGCAGTAGCAATAATGATTTATAAGTTGATATTTTCTCTTGATAAACATAAACTTCATCTATGACCTCAGAGTTGCTAGGAACTCGGTGTCATGGCAGTTTATGCCGCTGGTTGACTGGTGTTGAAAGAGTTAAGTCGTTGACCTTGATGACAACCAGAATGCAGACACCAATGGTGATGCTAGTAGATCTACAGACTTTTAATTCATTGCAATTCAGGATTGCTTGACTTGAAATTGATTATGACAATGTTTTATTTGTCTCGTTATCTTTTTCTTCTGAACGATCATGAACAGTTAAATCTCATAAGACTTTAAAAAATCTCATGCTTTTGATCCCATGTGAGATTTTATCTCACATGTTTTCTGAGCCAGGTTTATCCCTGTCTTCATCATGTTATAATGGGCTGAGGTTGTTGCCTGGTGTCTGTGATGTTCATCATGTTTGGCAGGCTAAGGTTGTTGCCTGGTGTCGGAGATGTTCATCATGTTTGGCAGGCTGAGGTTGTTGCCTGGTGTCTGTGATGTTCATCATGTTTGGCAGGCTAAGGTTGTTACCTGGTGTCGGAGATGTTCATGATGTTTGGCAGGCTGAGGTTGTTGCCTGGTGTCTGTGATGTTCATCATGTTTGGCAGGCTAAGGTTGTTGCCTGGTGTCGGAGATGTTCATCATGTTTGGCAGGCTGAGGTTGTTGCCTGGTGTCTGTGATGTTCATGATGTTTGGCAGGCTAAGGTTGTTGCCTGGTGTCTGTGATGTTCATGATGTTTGGCAGGCTAAGGTTGTTGCCTGGTGTCTGTGATGTTCATGATGTTTGGTAGGCTATGGTTGATGTGTAGTGTGTGATGTTGATCGTGTTAAGATGGGCTGAGATTGTTGTATGGTGTCTGATGTTCATCATGTTTGGTGGGCTAAGGTAGCTTCAGTCTACAGACCTGGCTATGTTATCAGGACATATGAGGCAGGGAGGAATGTATCTATGACTCACAGCATTCAGTATGTGGAAATCAGACTGGTGACATTAGAGTGCATCGCAAATGATGAATTCAGACAGGGAGGCCTGCAGCTGTGATAAGCATTGATAGCGAGAACTGTGATGCGTTTCACATCACTAACATGTGTCAGCTGATTCAAGAGAACGTCTCGAGTACTGCCGCCTCCACAGCAGAATGCAGGTGTATTTGTGAATGAAGATGAACTGTACTAAAGTTGGTGTCAGACTGTTCATTAATACATACAGTGGAAGTTGAACAGAAACCTTCAACAAAAGTTTTCTGATGTCAACCACCTTTGTGGTATTGTGGATGGAGCTTCTGACCAGAACGTAAACTGTATCATATCGAACGACATTAAAAGATGATACTTTTTTAACCCTGCCTGGCGGCATAGTGAGTGAGTGAAAGAGTATGGTTTTCTGCTGCTTTTAGCAGTATTCCAACAATATCACCAGGGGACACCCAAAATGGGCTTCACACACTGTACCCATCAGGGTAATCGAACCTGGGTCTTTGGCATTAAAATCGGACATCTTAAACATTAGGCTACCCAACTGCAGCTCCTGTTGACAGAGAAACAGACTGACAAAGGGGTGAGGTGACATTTTAAACATGTCAGGCCCTGCTAGGGCTGTTGGATGAGTAGAAGCTCTACCATAGTTGAATCACTCAAGACTGTCTGAGGTTGGGGCAAGCCCAGTGGGGTGAAGTTATAACCCTGTTAAATTGTCAAGTCAGCACATTTGAAAGTTTTGATAAGTCTGTAAAGATAAAAACCATCTTGTTTATGATAGTTCCATAGTAACATAATGAATTGGTGGAATAGGGAATACAAATGAGAATGTACATAGAGTGAAAGATGTTGATATAAAGCCATGAGTACCTCTGGGGGGTGAGGAGGGTTGGGAGATGTGTCCTCAGTGATGACCTCGAGAGTCCTCTCATTGTCCAGACCTACACTCTACAGATGGTCTGGCTTGACCTCACCCCCACAACTTCAGGGTGGTCAGATCAGGAAGAAAAAGGATAACTCCCATATCATTAGGGTGGCTTGAATAATAGAAGGGTAATCACATGCCACCCCAAGGTTGATCAGAGGAGAAGAGACAAATTTACCAACCCCTTGTTGGTCTGGAAGTGAGATGGTCTGGCAGGACAAGGGCCCTGAGAACCACTTCACAACACCATCTGTTTGTCAGCAGAATGTGAAGATGAAGAACTGTTAACGTACTGGTTTAACTCACCATCACTACCTTGTACTGGTCACAAGGACAGAGGTGACTTCACACCCACCTCGACCAATTCAGTGTGCCTTAACATGAGTGTGTGTGACAGGGTTAGAATGTGAAATCAACCCCACCTGAGCCAACTCTGGGTAGTGCAACTTGGATAGAGCTTCACACATCCCACAGCTCCGGCGTGTCTGACAGGGTTATAACTTCACCCCACTGGGCTTGCCCCCCACCTCAGCCAGTCTTGAATGATTCAACTGTGGTAGAGCTTCTACTCACCCAACAGCCCTGGCAGGGCCTGACAGGTTTAAAACGTCACCTCACCCCTAATTCAGGGTGTATTGACAAGGGTAGAGTTTGACCTCATCCCTGCCACCTCAGTATCAGCTGACAAAGCAGAGTATCAACTCACCCTGACCACCCCAGGGTGGTCCAACATGGACACGGAAAAGTGGACATATGGGAGGGTCAAGATGTCCGCTGGAATCCACAGTTGGCCAGAATTTTCACAACAATTAGTACTTGTTTAATTGAAGCTATTGTTCCGCCGACACCTGTCTTTCGCCCTGACTGCCTGAGTCGGGTAGCATTTCCCCTCTCCTTTACAGAATCAGTTTGTGCAAATTGTTGGAACAGAGGAGCGTGTCCCAGACGAGAACCTCCTCTCGGGACAGATGGTCCCAGGAGGGGAACTGATGAAGCAACAAAAATTGCTTGTCGTCATTGTTGTTCCAGTTTAATCCCTTTGTCTGCCCACGAACAAATGGTGTATCCCCGTGCCCTCCTGACTCGAGGTCACACAGACACGCCATGGTTATGTGCTCATCTTCTTCTTATGAAAGGTTTTAATTTTCGATTTAGGGACAATCTAAACAAATAACAAGGGATGGCAACTGATGCCTCGCTTCATTTAATTTGCTTCGGGTGTCCATAACAATAGGGGCGGCCTGCTTTTTGCCAGCTACAATTTGGACTTGCATAACCTTCTTGATGAGGGAGGTAAAGAAATTCAGGGCTGTGGGGTATTGTTTGGGTAGAAAGGACAAGCTGTCTATCAGGTACTGACTGGCCTCTGAAGGTCAAGGGTCACCAGGGTTAGGCTATGTTTGCATAATCACAAATTGACCATGTAATGAGGCTAATAGATTCATGGATGCACTTAAATTTGACAAGAATTAAATTGGAATGGTTTTGGATAAAGTGTAATGCTCTGTAGATTTACTCATGTTTTACCAGCTTTTCAATGTGAGGAAAGAGTTTTGGGGCTTTTTCATCATGAGGAGGAACACAATGTTTTGCAGTAAATCCTTACTCCTTCATCTTTCAACTGATGAAGGAGTAAGGACATACCCTGATACATGTCTCTTTAATAAAGAAATACACCCCATAAAACTCTTCCTTGTGTGTAGAACTTGTAAATGCCATTTAAAGACCTTATCAGCTTGGTAATTTATGGATTTGCAGAAATCCATTTGATGGGCACATGGTTTTATTATTTTTTATGTAAAATTGATCGCTGTGAAATGATGTCCGATGCTTAGTAATGACAATGATAATAATCATTTTAGGAACAATAATCCATGCCTTAATCATGCTATATTGTTACCCCAGTCAGTGGGTCAGCATACCCCTATTATAGTTCCCAGCTCCCTGGGGAATATGCAGCCAGTACTGTGTCAAAAGTCACATCCTGCCGGGTACTCCTGAGCCAGAAATAAACTGCCAAAATTGACTAACCCAGTATATAAAGATAAAATGGGACATTAAACACACAACCCCACTGTGGTAGACTCTCATTGTATCCCAGTTGCACAGATCAGTTCTCATGACTGACTTCAGCACTGAGTGTTTGATGGGCAATAGACCATGTAACAGACCTTTATAGGACGTATGATAATAGACATTAATTATGTAAGAGCTTTTCTTGAGGTGGAAACATTTTCACCTTCATCTTGTGACAGTTACCGCAGCACGTGATGAATTAAAAAACAGTGCACAAAGTATCCTCAGTGTTTAGAATGAAATTAACAATTGGGTTGTTTTTACCTTTTCATTGTAATCATTTTCTAAATATAGATTATGTGCCTGCCTTCACAATTTTACTCAGTGATAAAAATAAGACCAATCCTGAAATTGAAAAGCAGTTTGTCTAAAATATGAAAAATATGTGAAAATAGATAACATATTCATGCTTACCAAGATACTGCATAGTTCTGACCTGTACCGGATGTGTCCAGGCAAGGTATGGCCTAGACGTGTGAAATAATTGCCGAAAGTCAAATTCAAGAACTTGCTAAGGTCTATATTTAGCCGGGATTCCCACCTTGCATCAGACCCCAATATACTCCCCAGCAGGTGAGAATGTCCATCGATGACCTACCTGGGAAGTGCTAAATAAACACTACCACACATGGATATGTTAGCAAGTGTTCTAAGGTCCTTGTGAGAGATCATTTTATATCAGTATTTTTTTTTATTTGTAAGTTTACCCCGATTTGACTTATATGGCGTATATTTTTATTGATTCAACTGAAAGTGATATAGATCCTGGGCTTATTTAATATGTTAAAGGAACTGATATGTGCTGTCAACAAGGTGGCTGTGCTATAAGTGCTGTACCTACCAAGCCGACACTGTTGTATCAATTTATTACCTACCGTGAATGAAACGCACCGTGAATCAAATCACAGATGAAACCCATTGATGGTAAATGTCAGCGTATTTTATATTACTTTTA
This sequence comes from Haliotis asinina, assembly GCF_037392515.1. NCBI lineage: Eukaryota > Metazoa > Mollusca > Gastropoda > Lepetellida > Haliotidae > Haliotis > Haliotis asinina. The sequence goes on from NC_090281.1 coordinate 49,642,154, forward strand.
TATTGAATGCGGAGTAGTGAAGCCATTTCATTCAAGGCGTTGCAACACAGTCTATTCTCAGGCAGATAAGGGGGTACTAAATGCTTAGTTGACATGACTTGATGTAGCCTGCCTTCCCTGTTGCATGTGTGCCAGATTTAGTTGGCTGGGACGATCCCATTTTATTGCCCTCCTACCTGTCTCATTCACAAGCAGGTAAAAAGCCAGCTGCCTGTCATTCATACATTTCCTAGAATCCTATATGAAGTGAGGACAATACTGTAAATGTAGGCTGGTAGACTTGGACCCGTTTCACGATTCACTCATAACACTATGGTCATCGTAACTACCACCCTTAAGATTTGACTTTCAAGTGTTGTAGCATTACAAGTGTGTTGAGGGCACTGTTCCTGCGAACATCATTAGAACTGAGAAAAAATTCGTATCTGTAGGTACTTTTGTGTTGGGCAGTATGTTTTCGTGTTAAAATTCCTGTAAAGGAATGTTTTTAGCATTCATGCTTTATCAAAGGCTAGGATTTAAGATGAGTGTGGCACATTACTTTTTCAGGGTTGCCCTATGCATTAATTTCTGTGAGTCTAGATATAAATTTGTGAGTCATGGTTTTATTGTCAAATTACTGTCGACCGTATATGTTGCAATACTATACTGACAGTTGTATTTTAAAAATATGTTTCATAACTTTAAGCTTCAATGATATGTATGTCATGTGTTTTTGAGTTTGAGAAGTTACTGTAGAAATTATAACATTGTGGATTTACTAAAGTGTAGTACTAGTTGTGAGAGATATATAAGATATATCAGGTAATACGCCAAAGCTATCCTATTATGATTATTTTCCTGTAAATATGTAATGTCAAAGCTTCTAGTAACAGCTGGAGGTTATAGAACAATAGTGTAGCCCAGAGTACAACATGCTTTAAAACAAGAAGGGCAAACTGGAGGTTCTGGAACAGTGTAGCTCACCCTACACCATCCTTAAGATGAGGAGGGCCTAAATGGAGGTTCTGGGACAGTGTAGCTCACACTACACCATCCTTAGAACGAGGAGGGCCTAAATGGAGGTTCTGGAACAGTGTAGCTCACGCTACGCCATGCTTAAGACAAAAAAAGTCCAAAAGATTTTAGGAGAGTACATGCAATAGATAATCAGTAAGCAATTTCAAAAGTAAGAACACCTGAGGTTTGAAAACACTGAAAAACCTTTCCCAAAATACATCAGTATTTTCACAAGTGTCCCTGTGCTGTGGATGGGATATTTAGGCCACTTATAACACTTTCCATTTCAAAGATTGTGATTAACAATAGCAAGATCTGAATAGGTAATTTTCTATGTCAAACATGGGCTGAATATAGTTTGCCAGCCTGCACATTGCCACTAACTAGTGTTGTCTGGAGGTGTTATTCAGCTCCCAGTATCAGTTGTAGTCTAACCTATATCTGCATACAGAGAGTCAATAGTACACCCAGTACACAGGGTAGGTATTCAGGGACCAGCAGTGGGACAGCCTGACAGACATATGTAGTTGGTATTCACAACACTTGTACAATAATAGCTTTGTAGAAATGGTATTGAAAGAAAATATGATATTTTTGATAGCTTTGGGAAGTCCTCAGATCCATTCTTTACAAATTTGTGTTTCGCATTGTAGCTGAATTCATTTATGGTAATCAATTTTTTTGCATCTTTGAAACCAAGGAGGTGACACATTTTGCTTGCCTGCACAATAATGTTACATTTTTGACATCCAAAAAAACCAAATAATCACGAAGAAGAAATATCTGATGCAGCTGGGTGTGATGGGGAGCTTAGTGGTAAAGGAGTTGTCTGATCTTACTCTAGACAGATGTTCAATTCCCTGTATGGGTACAGAGCATGAAACCCATTTCCGGTGTCCACTACCAGATATTGCTGGAATATTGTTAAAAGTGGTGTAAAACCAAACTCACTCACTCACTCATGCTGATGCTGTCACAGGACACCTAGCCAATCATATGTTTCCACTGAGGTATGACAGGAAATGTTTCGATAGTCTCGTGATAAATCTTTACCCTCTTCAAATAGTAGTCAAAGAGGTCATGTTCTTAAAGCATTAAAGTGTTTTATTCCCAAACTAGGTCCAGAGTGTCCTTCGGCTTAATGTTGCTGTGATGACATTTAGCTATCTTCATCCTTCTCAGATTCAAATACTAGAACTGGAAAGCAAATGGACAGGAGACCTCCCTTTCCTACACGGATCTGTTGGATTTTACTGAAGCAAGTTTAATGACAAAAAAATAGCCCAAAGAAGTTAAGTTCCCTTTGTGTATATCCTCACTAAGATGTATGAAACGACACAATGCCATTTAGAAAGTGGTGCAATGCTATTCTTACGTTTGGCATTACACCTGCTCAGCAGTAGCGAGTGGGTTAGATTGCTCACTTTGTGTACTAGTGATTAGGTGCCTGACTCTGAGAGTGTAGGTTTGAATCCTGCATGGGACTCGACCCCAAAAGAACAACAGTCCATATTTTGCTGAGAAAGTGTAATCCTACATTGCAAAACTGATCCTGATGATAACAAAGGGCCCCCAAGGAATATCTATTCCTGGAAACTCATCCTGTTAAGGCCTGCTCCATGGAAGGATGCATAATATTAATTATAACATGGAATGTAATCTATATATACTGATGGTGTTCTGCATCAGGCTTACTTGTTGACAGTCTATTGGCACCGTGTAATGGTATCATGCTGTCGGGAAGCTTTAATCTCAGGATAGTTAGAAATCAAAATGTTTCTCAGATTACGCCAGAACATGGGAGCCATTTGTGGGAAATTAGATTTGAAAGAGGAATGTAGTGATGAAGAAGATGTCCCAACTTCTCTTAGATGATACAAGGTGTATTGATTGTCCCAGGCTCCCAAGCCATCATGGTATCTGATGCGAGGAGCCTAGTCTAAACACTCATCAGCAGCCAATTAAATGATGAAAAACCTTATCTTTATTGGTGGGAATGTGCATGAGTACGTAGGGATAGTTTGGCCCCACACACATATATCTCGTGTATGTATCTGTGGTATTCAGCTGGCAGTGTGGTTATGTCCTTGTTTTGACAGTCACATTATTACCTGGGTGGTGGCTTAGCCTACTGTTTGAAGCATTTGCTGAAGACCTGGGTTCGATTCCCCACATGGGTATAATGTGTGAGGGCCATTTCTGGTGTCCCAGCCTTGCTATTGCTAGAGTATTGCTAAAAGAAGCATAAAAGCATACTAACTCACGTTATCACCAAGTTGTCTAGCAATGGGAATTTGTATTTCATAGAGGTTATTAAGATTCTTGTGTATTGACACTCAGATATCAGTATGTATTGACAGTAACTCTAAAAGTCCAGGCACAAACTGGTCTTCAGGAGCCAGTGCTTGTTCCAAGAGGTAACATGCAGGATTAGGTGGTCAAACTTGGTGACTTGATTAACACATGTCAGACTTTCACAGTTGTTCATGCTGTTGATCATTGGATTGTCTTAGTCGATTATTTACAGACTGCTGCTATATTGTTAGAATTTAAACAAAACACTTAGTTGTTAACCAGAAGCTATTGCGATTTGAATCTATTTCAGTTAAGACTTCCCGGTCTAGCAAAATTCTTTTTAGTGGAGGAAACTCATCTGGTAAATTTATGTACTTGAATAACATCACAAAAGTGCAAAGACAATGATGCTTACTGCCATGTTGGGCCAGTAGAACTCCAAAGTGCTTGTCTGAGACTGCCTCAGTCTCACCAGTATGATATCTGGTATTGTCAGTTTTCAGCCTGATCTGAATGCTTCAACATAGGAATAGGCTAATTCCACCATTTGAATGTTTGGATTTGCTGCCAACAGTAGGCTTGACGTCTTGATAAAAAGCATCATTTCAATAAACACTACTCTATGGGGAGCAAGAAATATCTCACATCATCTTGTCTGGGAATGTTTACTTCTGGAGAATATTCTCTTTTAGATTTGTGAATGTGATGAGGATCTTATCCTTGCCGTGCAACATTATAGCAGACAACTTATTGTTATCTGCCACATTCAATGTTAATTGTTCTGTTATGCAATATATATGTGGATTCTGTAAATTTGTGTGATGTCAGTTGCTGTTTCTGAGGTAATAAATGGCCATAGAATACAGATAAATTGCTTGATTGCAAACACAAAAAATGAGCGTTGGATCAACAAGACCTCCGGTTATTATTTATGTTCTTATATCACACACAAGCACTGAACAACTTGCCAGCATCAAATGCCTTTGATAAGATGAACATGAGGTACCAGTTGGTGGTTATGGGTCAGAGTAAGTTCCCAGTACGCTGTGGGGACAGGCCATGTGAGGACCCTATGCTTGTCTTCCTGTGGGGACAGGCCAATCCAGTACATCAAGCTTTTCTTTCTGTGAGGAAAGGCCATCACTGTACCTCAAGCTTGTCTTCCTGTGGTGACAGGCCATGTGAGTACCTCATGCTTGTCTTTCTGTGGGGACAGGCCAATCCAGTACACCAAGGTTGTCTTTCTGTGGGGACTGGCCATGTGAGTACCTCATACTTGTCTTTCTGTGGGGACAGGCCATCACTGTACCTCAAGCTTGTCTTCCTGTGGTGACAGGCCATGTGAGTACCTCATGCTTGTCTTCCTGTGGGGACAGGCCAATCCAGTACACCAAGGTTGTCTTTCTGTGGGGACTGGCCATGTGAGTACCTCATACTTGTCTTTCTGTGGGGACAGGCCATCACTGTACCTCAAGCTTGTCTTCCTGTGGTGACAGGCCATGTGAGTACCTCATACTTGTCTTCCTGTGGGGACAGGCCATGTGAGTACCTCATGCTTGTCTTCCTTTGGGGACAGGCCATGTGAGTACACCAAGCTTGTCTTTCTGTGGTGACAGGCCATGTGAGTACCTCATACTTGTCTTCCTGTGGGGACAGGCCATGTGAGTACCTCATGCTTGTCTTCCTTTGGGGACAGGCCATGTGAGTACACCAAGGTTGTCTTTCTGTGGGGACAGGCCAATCCAGTACACCAAGCTTGTCTTTCTGTGGTGACAGGCCATGTGAGTACCTCATACTTGTCTTCCTGTGGGGACAGGCCATGTGAGTACCTCATGCTTGTCTTCCTTTGGGGACAGGCCATGTGAGTACACCAAGCTTGTCTTTCTGTGGGGACAGGCCATGTGAGTACCTCATGCTTGTCTTCCTGTGGGGACAGGCCAATCCAGTACACCAAGCTTGTCTTCCTGTGGGGACAGGCCATGTGAGTACCTCATACTTGTCTTCCTGTGGTGACAGGCCATGTGAGTACCTCATACTTGTCTTCCTGTGGTGACAGGCCATGTGAGTACCTCATGCTTGTCTTCCTGTGGGGACAGGCCAATCCAGTACACCAAGCTTGTCTTTCTGTGGGGACTGGCCATGTGAGTACCTCATACTTGTCTTCCTGTGGGGACAGGCCATGTGAGTACCTCATGCTTGTCTTCCTGTGGGGACAGGCCATGTGAGTACCTCATACTTGTCTTCCTGTGGGGACAGGCCATGTGAGTACCTCATGCTTGTCTTCCTTTGGGGACAGGCCATGTGAGTACACCAAGCTTGTCTTTCTGTGGGGACAGGCCAATCCAGTACACCAAGGTTGTCTTTCTGTGGGGACTGGCCATGTGAGTACCTCATACTTGTCTTCCTGTGGGGACAGGCCATGTGAGTACCTCATGCTTGTCTTCCTTTGGGGACAGGCCATGTGAGTACACCAAGCTTGTCTTTCTGTGGGGACAGGCCATGTGAGTACCTCATGCTTGTCTTCCTGTGGGGACAGGCCATGTGAGTACCTCATACTTGTCTTCCTGTGGGGACAGACTATGTGAGTACCTCATACTTGTCTTCCTGTGGGGACAGGCCAATCCAGTACACCAAGCTTGTCTTTCTGTGGGGACAGGCCATGTGAGTACCTCATACTTGTCTTCCTGTGGGGACAGGCCATGTGAGTACCTCATACTTGTCTTCCTGTGGGGACAGGCCATGTGAGTACCTCATGCTTGTCTTCCTTTGGGGACAGGCCATGTGAGTACACCAAGCTTGTCTTTCTGTGGGGACAGGCCATGTGAGTACCTCATGCTTGTCTTCCTGTGGGGACAGGCCATGTGAGTACCTCATACTTGTCTTCCTGTGGGGACAGACTATGTGAGTACCTCATACTTGTCTTTCTGTGGGGACAGGCCATGTGAGTACACCAAGGTTGTCTTACTGTGGGGACAGGCGATGTGAGCACCTCACACGTCTTCCTGTGGGATACATGAGTCTCTCTTTCGGAATTTAGATCAGAATAGGTCTCCAACCAAAGTGTTGTCTCTGGTGTTCAGAATGGAATAAATTCTTGAAAAAACACCTTCCTTGCAGTAAATGAGCATTGATTGGTTACAATACATATCCTGATTGAGTTTCTTCTTGTAATGCACTACACAAGCTATCAATTACTTGTTTTCCTGGCACCATGCAATCTGTCCTGATGTCAATGTAAATATTATGATGAATACTGTGCTGATGGATTGTATTTAGGTGTCCTATAATGAGTCATGCTTTACCTTTCAGAACCCAGATCTGGTTTTCGTATCGCCTTCAACATGTTTGACACTGATGGTAACCAAATAGTTGACAAGAAGGAGTTTCTGGTGGTAAGTACAAGATGTGGAGGTCACCTGACTGCAGATTGTCATCTCGGGGTACACCTGAGTCATCAGCTCAGGATGGGGGTTGTTGGGAGGAGCTGAATTGTCATATCAAGGTACAGCTTGATCCACAAGTTGATGATGATGATGATGATGATGTAGATTTGTGGTGTTTGGAGGTGGTAAATGGTCATCTTGGAGTACACCTGGATCCAGTAGTCAGTGGTGATGATGATATGGACGAGGGTTGTTGGGAGGTGGTAAATGGTCATCTTGGAGTACACCTGGATCCAGTAGTCAGTGGTGATGATGATATGGATGAGGGTTGTTGGGAGGTGGTAAATGGTCATTATGGAGTACACCTGGATCCAGTAGTCAGTGGTGATGATGATATGGATGAGGGTTGTTGGGAGGTGGTAAATGGTCATCATGGAGTACACCTGGATCCAGTAGTCAGTGGTGATGATGATATGGATGAGGGTTGTTGGGAGGTGGTAAATGGTCATCATGGAGTACACCTGGATCCAGTAGTCAGTGGTGATGATGATATGGATGAGGGTTGTTGGGAGGTGGTAAATGGTCATCTTGGAGTACACCTGGATCCACTAGTTAATGATGATGTAGATCAGGGGTGTTGGGCGGTGGTGATGGTCATGTCAGGGTTTCATGGTAATCACATGGGTCGCATAGATCCACAAATCGGAGATTGGCCCACAAATCGGTGATTGGGATCATTGAGGTGTTCTTGTTTGTACACTTGAATCCATAAGATGTGGATGGTGGTCTTTGGGATGTACTTGTTTGTAGACTTGGATCCACAAGTCGGGGGTGAGGGTCTTTGGGATGTGCTTGTTTGTACTCTTGGATCTACAAATCGCGGATGGGGGTCTTTAGGATGTGCTAAGTCGTTTGTACAGTTGGATCCAAAAGTCGGGGATGGGGGTCTTTGGGATTTGCTTGTTTGTGTCCTTAGATCCGCAAGTTGAGGATAGGTTTGTTGGGATGAACTTGCAGGTAAACATGGATCCCCAAGTAAGGGACAGGTCATCTCATTGTGCACCTGGATCAACATGGCCAGGGATTTGGTTTGTTGGCAGGTGCTTGGTGGTCATCTAAGTTGACAGCATGATATGAATGTAAGGAGGGGCTTTGTAGGGAGATACTTGCTAGTCATCAGAATTAACACCTAGATTATGAAGGTTGAGAACTTGAGGATATACTTGTAATATCCTCATGTATCCTTCTACAAGTCAGGGAAATGGCATAGCTTCTTTTGGCTTAGGATGTATGTCACATCTGTATTTTAAATACTTTTGTGTCTAATGGATGTTTGGGGCATTATATAGGTTTTGTATGTCGATATTATATAGCTTTCATATGATAAGGCTTTTGTGTCATTTCATAGGTTTTGTATATTGAAGACATTCCATAGACTGTGTTTGATAAGGAGGTTTGCCTTGTTCTGTTCATCAAGTGGAAAATTCATTTTGATTATGTTATGGTATGAGAAATATGATAATCATCCTGGGACCTGTAGAGAGCCTAAGTAGTTTGCTTTGTCCTAGTTCATGGTACTGGGATTGACTGTTATCTGAACCTGTTCCATGTGATGAGTAGAACAAAATTGATCATTCAATAAACAAGTATGTTACCAGTTCATGCATTAAGGCAGGGGTGGGAACAATTGAACTGTTTAGTACAGCAACCCCCTTGCCTCATTCTAATGGAGTGTGTAGGTTTTCATGGTCTTATGTTGATAACTACACAGATCTGAGTTTGAGACACGGTGCCAATAGTCGAGACACACCTGGAGTTCATAATTGAATTGTCCATGCATTAAAGAGATTGACAGTGAATGAGTTTAGTTTCCGCCCCAGTCAACAAAATATTCCAGCTATATGATAATGGCCTATATATATTTGTCTCAGACAAGATTGAGATCAACATCATGAGCATTGTTCTAGACTAAAAAGGATATGATGACATATATCAACCAAGTCACCAAGTGTGAACAACCAATTCCATGTCACTTCTTAAGACAAGCATGAGTTACTGAACATCAGTTCTAACCAAGATCTTCACAGGTCAGCTCATTAATAACTAGAAATTATGAAATCTGTTAGTCAAGTTTTTAGTGAGAAAAGCACTGTCAGTTTTTCAGTATTTTCATTTAATATGGAACTCCTTCCACTCAAGGATCAGACCCGTTGGGATATTATAAGTTATCACATCCTGTCGAGGGAAATACGGGGTTTTATCAGTCCCGAGTAACTGGGACTGATAAAACCCCGTATTTCCCGAGACACGATGTGATAACGTATTTATCTAGCTGAGTGTTTTCACTAAATCAAAACAAAACAACATGCATCGAATCGACTTGCTGCCATGTTGACACCAGCTGATCGTTTGACCTCAACGCACCGCACATTACTAAAGGCTTGTCGATGCACGCTTTTCTCACTTCTCGCGTCGTCACGGAGGCGTAGCGGGAGGATAAGACTTTCGCAGCGGGAGTATAAAAGTCGTATACTTATACTTTGAATACACTAGCATTGTCAGAGTACACAGGGGTGGTGGGGTAGCCTGAAGCGTTCAATTGTCAAGCTGATGACCCGGGTTTGATTCCCTATATGGGTAATATGTTAAGTCCAGTTCTGGTGTCGCCTGCTGTGATACTGCTTGAATATTGATAAAAATGGTGTAAACTAAACTCCTCACTCCCCAAGAGTAAAAAAGCCATAACTGTGTTTTACTGGACTTTGGACTGGTATGTTGCCATGCAAGTGTATTATAGATTTCTTGAATCCAGTGTTGAAAATGTTTGCATGGTCAATAGAACTTTGTCGAATAGGTTTGACAGTAGCGCTGAGACAATTACATCCCAACATTCGTAACCCTGAAAGAAATGTTCTGTCATGGGTACTCAGCACGTTATTACAGACCCTTCCATGGACTGACTCCGGAATAGATACATCCTAAGCACAATGTTGTATTACTTGCAGAATTTGAACATTCCAGCAGTTTTTGACAAATGAGCCGTCCGTTTAATGACCACACTCAAAGACCTTGAGTCACAATATCCCCCCTATGAGGTCCATGGCAATGTATACTGCCTAGAATTAGCGAGGGTGAAAAAAACACTGCTTTGTTTGGTACTCAATTGTCACAGGTATTTGTGACTGAGACCCCCAGGTGTATCTGTGTGGGGTATGACGGAAATTATCTCTGCTAAGTTGTTGTGTTTTTGATGTTAATCTGCATAAACGCAACTGTAAGAGGTTGATGAAGAGATAGCACTCAGAGTGGGAATTTCTTCTCTTCCGGTTTAAAAGAATTTTCAGAATCTTGCACTTAGGAAGGATGTGTGTTGTTCCCTGTTGAAAAACTGGTGAAGTTTGGGGGAGATTTGTGGTTAAAGGGAGGTAACTCTGATAGGTTTGTTGGCAGGAAATTTTCCTTTTTTGAGGACATAATGATATTTCATAGCCCTGACTCTTTATATGACATGTGATAGGTTATGAATAGTTTGGTTTGGTATATTCATGTATGTATCTTGCAGTATGTTCTATTAACATTGCTACTCAAACAAAATAGCTTCTGATGACAGTGGTGGACAAACTGTATTGATAATATATTGGATATTGTAAGAAACGACAGAAAATTTCACTCACCTTTCTCTCTGAAGCATAACCATATGCTAGCCAAAGTCAATCAGGTCATGTATCTAAGTTTTCTGGCATGCAGCTTTACTTTGGAAGGTTGGAAACAAGTACACTGACGCAATAACAGACAACAGTTAATATGTACGGAATGACATGGGTAACCTTGTGGGTTTAGAAGTGGATGGGTTGGAGGCCAAAATTCTGGCCTGGTGGGAAAACACAATTTTTGGTGCAGTTCTTTTTACTTCCTGAAATTGTTGTGTAAATAAGGGGAGGATAATGTTGGGCTTGCACCAGAATACCTGGACATCCTGCTTAAGAATGTCTGGACATCCTGCACCAGAATACCTGGACATCCTGCTTAAGAATGTCTGGATATCCTGCACCAGAATACCTGGACATCCTGCTTAAGAATGTCTGGATATCCTGCACCAGAATACCTGGACATCCTGCTTAAGAATGTCTGGATATCCTGCACCAGAATACCTGGACATCCTGCTTAAGAATGTCTGGATATCCTGCACCAGAATACCTGGACACCCTGCTTAAGAATGTCTGGACATCCTGCACCAGAATACCTGGACACCCTGCTTAAGAATGTCTGGACATCCTGCACCAGAATACCTGGACATCCTGCTTAAGAATGTCTGGACATCCTGCACCAGAATACCTGGACATCCTGCTTAAGAATGTCTGGATATCCTGCACCAGAATACCTGGACACCCTGCTTAAGAATGTCTGGATATCCTGCACCAGAATACCTGGACATCCTGCTTAAGAATGTCTGGATATCCTGCACCAGAATACCTGGACACCCTGCTTAAGAATGTCTGGATATCCTGCACCAGAATACCTGGACACCCTGCTTACGAATATCCAGACACCCTGCACCAGAATACCTGGACACCCTGCTTAAGAATATCCAGACACCCTGCACCAGAATACATGGACACCCTGCTTAAGAATATCCAGACACTCTGCACCAGAATACCTGGACACCCTGCTTAAGAATATCCAGACACCTTGCTCCAGAATACCTGGACACCCTGCTTAAGAATATCCAGACACCCTGCACCAGAATACCTGGACACCCTGCTTAAGAATGTCTGGACATCCTGCACCAGAATACCTGGACACCCTGCTTAAGAATATCCAGACACCCTGCAACAGAATACCTGGACACCTTGCTTAAGAATATCCAGACACCTTGCTCCAGAATACCTGGACACCCTGCTTAAGAATGTCTGGACATCCTGCACCAGAATACCTGGACACCCTGCTTAAGAATATCCAGACACTCTGCACCAGAATACCTGGACACCCTGCTTAAGAATATCCAGACACTCTGCACCGGAATACCTGGACATCCTGCACCAGAGTATCAGGACACCCTGCACAAAATATCCAGATACCCAGTACCAGAATGTCTGGATACCCAGCATCTGAATATCTTGACACCCTGCACCGGAATATTTGGACACCCTGCATTAGAATACCCTGGCCCCCTTAGGATATTTCAAGCTTACAAATTACATCAGACTCCCTGTGGATGCTAACACAAACTAGTTGAAGGCTAGTGCCACCTGTCCCTGTGAAGTTAACATCTACAAGCAAGCCTCTAGTATGGTCTGTCATTGTATTGCATGTGTGGATGGGGTGAACTGGGTGTATGAGATGGCTACACATCTGCTTTGTTGGTGGGCAGAAGGTGTGACATGACCAGCTCTCTCCCCACCACCTCAGTGTAACCTGATCCGCAACAACTTGGAAACAACTGTTTATAGCTGATCAATATCTTGTACCTAACAAGAAAGTGCCTGGCTCATTATTCTCAGCTATTTGTAAAACAGGTTTGGATGACTTGGCTCTGGTCAGGGCTGATCCACTGTTTTAGAGATACAATATGAGATACCTGATCTTTTGGAATCATCCAGTAAAGTATGTTCAGAATGCAGACCATGTTAACAGATTGCTGCGTCATATCTGTCACGGGTCCTCCTGCCAGGTAGACATTATGTCGTCTGGTATTTCGTCCCTTGATCCCAGTGGAATGTCAGGTAGTTTCCCTGTTTGCTAATCCACTAGGATCAGGTTGGACCTGATAAACAATAAAAGTTTGTCCTCGTGTGAAAGACGAGCTTGTTGTCTGCTAAATAACGTATGACAGTAACTGTTATATCCCTTATCACAGACTACCACGACCACTGAAAGGCCACCTCACAACAAGGTAACTTGTAGTAGCTGTGGAGATGGGTGGCATTGAGAGATGGTGTAAGGGAGGTAACTCTTGAAAGAGTCATGAATCTCAAACGGTTTGATAACATTTCGGATCTGAAGAGTCAAACTCAATAGAAGATATGTAGAGTTTCATGTACTAAGGGGTTCATAAAGCCTCAGTGGACTTCATGTAATTTTTGTTTAGTATGTATTTTAATGTAATTTTCATTGCTACCACAACTGGAAATGTAATAAGACTTTTCTTACATAATATGCGCTGAATTATGATGTTAAATGATGTAATACAAGCACTGATATTTCTGGGTCACAATTTTTCATCCTTCTGTTATGGTTTACATCAAGGGGAATAGGCCAGTGTATACATCAAGCAGCAACATATGTTTTGTTGTATGTCCGTCTGTTGAGGTCTGCATCAAGGGAATACTTCTGGCAATGATAGTGCCAATGTTTACATGTCAAATAGTATCATGGATTTTTTTGTATGTCCGTCTGTTGAGGTCTATGTCAAGGGGAATAACTCTGATAATGAGCGTACCAATGTATACATCAAATAGTATCATAGCTTTTGTATGTCTGTCTGGTGAGGTCTTCATCAAGGGGAATAACTCTGACAATGAGCGTGCCAGTGTGTACATCAAATAGTATCATAGGTTTTGTATGTCTGTCTGGTGAGGTCTTCATCAAGGGGAATAACTCTGACAATGAGCGTGCCAGTGTAGACATCAAATAGTATCATAGCTTTTGTATGTCTGTCTGGTGAGGTCTTCATCAAGGGGAATAACTCTGACAATGAGCGTGCCAGTGTGTACATCAAATAGTATCATAGCTTTTGTATGTCTGTCTGGTGAGGTCTTCATCATGGGAATAACTCTGACAATGAGTGTGCCAGTGTGTACATCAAATAGTATCATAGCTTTTGTATGTCTGTCTGGTGAGGTCTTCATCAAGGGGAATAACTCTGACAATGAGCGTGCCAGTGTGTACATCAAATAGTATCATAGCTTTTGTATGTCTGTCTGGTGAGGTCTTCATCATGGGAATAACTCTGACAATGAGAGTGCCAGTGTGTACATCAAATAGTATCATAGCTTTTGTATGTCTGTCTGGTGAGGTCTTCATCATGGGAATAACTCTGACAATGAGTGTGCCAGTGTATACATCAAATAATATCATAGCTTTTGTATGTCTGTCTGGTGAGGTCTTCATCAAGGGGAATAACTCTGACAATGAGCGTGCCAGTGTGTACATCAAATAATATCATAGCTTTTGTATGTCTGTCTGGTGAGGTCTTCATCAAGGGGAATAACTCTGACAATGAGCGTGCCAGTGTGTACATCAAATAGTATCATAGCTTTTGTATGTCTGTCTGGTGAGGTCTTCATCATGGGAATAACTCTGACAATGAGCGTGCCAGTGTAGACATCAAATAGTATCATAGCTTTTGTATGTCTGTCTGGTGAGGTCTTCATCATGGGAATAACTCTGACAATGAGTGTGCCAGTGTGTACATCAAATAGTATCATAGCTTTTGTATGTCTGTCTGGTGAGGTCTTCATCAAGGGGAATAACTCTGACAATGAGCGTGCCAGTGTGTACATCAAATAGTATCATAGCTTTTGTATGTCTGTCTGGTGAGGTCTTCATCAAGGGGAATAACTCTGACAATGAGAGTGCCAGTGTGTACATCAAATAGTATCATAGCTTTTGTATGTCTGTCTGGTGAGGTCTTCATCATGGGAATAACTCTGACAATGAGAGTGCCAGTGTGTACATCAAATAGTATCATAGCTTTTGTATGTCTGTCTGGTGAGGTCTTCATCAAGGGGAATAACTCTGACAATGAGTGTGCCAGTGTGTACATCAAATAGTATCATAGGTTTTGTATGTCTGTCTGGTGAGGTCTTCATCAAGGGGAATAACTCTGACAATGAGCGTGCCAGTGTGTACATCAAATAGTATCATAGCTTTTGTATGTCTGTCTGGTGAGGTCTTCATCAAGGGGAATAACTCTGACAATGAGAGTGCCAATGTATACATCAAATAGTATCATAGGTTTTGTATGTCTGTCTGGTGAGGTCTTCATCATGGGAATAACTCTGACAATGAGTGTGCCAGTGTGTACATCAAATAGTATGATAGCTTTTGTATGTCTGTCTGGTGAGGTCTTCATCAAGGGGAATAACTCTGACAATGAGAGTGCCAGTGTGTACATCAAATAGTATCATAGCTTTTGTATGTCTGTCTGGTGAGGTCTTCATCATGGGAATAACTCTGACAATGAGTGTGCCAGTGTGTACATCAAATAGTATCATAGCTTTTGTATGTCTGTCTGGTGAGGTCTTCATCAAGGGGAATAACTCTGACAATGAGCGTGCCAGTGTGTACATCAAATAGTATCATAGCTTTTGTATGTCTGTCTGGTGAGGTCTTCATCATGGGAATAACTCTGACAATGAGAGTGCCAGTGTGTACATCAAATAGTATCATAGCTTTTGTATGTCTGTCTGGTGAGGTCTTCATCAAGGGGAATAACTCTGACAATGAGAGTGCCAGTGTGTACATCAAATAGTATCATAGCTTTTGTATGTCTCTCTGGTGAGGTCTTCATCAAGGGGAATAACTCTGACAATGAGTGTGCCAGTGTGTATATCAAATAGTATTATAGCTTTTGTATGTCTGTCTGGTGAGGTCTTCATCAAGGGGAATAACTCTGACAATGAGAGTGCCAGTGTGTACATCAAATAGTATCATAGCTTTTGTATGTCTGTCTGGTGAGGTCTTCATCATGGGAATAACTCTGACAATGAGCGTGCCAGTGTGTACATCAAATAGTATCATAGCTTTTGTATGTCTGTCTGGTGAGGTCTTCATCAAGGGGAATAACTCTGACAATGAGAGTGCCAGTGTGTACATCAAATAGTGTCATAGCTTTTGTATGTCTGTCTGGTGAGGTCTTCATCATGGGAATAACTCTGACAATGAGCGTGCCAGTGTGTACATCAAATAGTGTCATAGCTTTTGTATGTCTGTCTGGTGAGGTCTTCATCAAGGGGAATAACTCTGACAATGAGAGTGCCAGTGTGTACATCAAATAGTATCATAGCTTTTGTATGTCTGTCTGGTGAGGCCTTCATCATGGGAATAACTCTGACAATGAGCGTGCCAGTGTGTACATCAAATAGTATCATAGCTTTTGTATGTCTGTCTGGTGAGGTCTTCATCAAGGGGAATAACTCTGACAATGAGAGTGCCAGTGTGTACATCAAATAGTGTCATAGCTTTTGTATGTCTGTCTGGTGAGGTCTTCATCATGGGAATAACTCTGACAATGAGCGTGCCAGTGTGTACATCAAATAGTGTCATAGCTTTTGTATGTCTGTCTGGTGAGGTCTTTATCAAGGGGAATAACTCTGACAATGAGCGTGCCAGTGTGTACATCAAATAGTATCATAGCTTTTGTATGTCTGTCTGGTGAGGTCTTCATCAAGGGGAATAACTCTGACAATGAGTGTGCCAGTGTGTACATCAAATAGTATCATAGCTTTTGTATGTCTGTCTGGTGAGGTCTTCATCAAGGGGAATAACTCTGACAATGAGCGTGCCAGTGTGTACATCAAATAGTATCATAGCTTTTGTATGTCTGTCTGGTGAGGTCTTCATCAAGGGGAATAACTCTGACAATGAGAGTGCCAGTGTGTACATCAAATAGTATCATAGCTTTTGTATGTCTGTCTGGTGAGGTCTTCATCAAGGGGAATAACTCTGACAATGTGAGTGCCAATGTATACATCAAATAGTATCATAGCTTTTGTATGTCTGTCTGGTGAGGTCTTCATCAAGGGGAATAACTCTGACAATGAGAGTGCCAGTGTGTACATCAAATACTATCATAGGTTTTGTATGTCTGTCTGGTGAGGTCTTCATCAAGGTGAATAACTCTGACAATGAGAGTGCCAATGTATACATCAAATAGTATCATAGGTTTTTTTTTTGTATGTCTGTCTGGTGAGGTCTTCATGAAGGATAATAACTCGGACAAAGAGCATGCCAATGTATGCATCAAGTAGTACCATAGGTTTTGTTAGTCCATCTGTTGAGGTCTTCATCAAGGGGAACAGGTAATTGTAATACACAGTAAAGACTCAATCAAGACAATAGTACCAATGTATACATCAAGTAGGTTTTGTTAGTCCATCTGTTGAGGTCTTCATCAAGGGGAATAACTCTGACAACAATAGTACCAATGTATACATCAAGTAGTATAATAGGCTTTGTTGTATGCCTGTCCGTTGAGGTCTACATCAAGGGGAATAACTCTTGACAACAATAGTACCAATGTACACATCAAATAGTTTCACAGGTTTTGTTGTTTGTCCATCTGTTGAGGCCTACATCAAGGGGAACAGTTAATTGTAATACACTGTAAAGACTCAATCATCAATCCACCAAAAGTGTATGACACCTGATCCAGTGTCCTTACTGAACTGCTTGCAACTGATGGAATGGTTGTTTAAAGCCGTACTTGGCAGTGCCCAGTATGATGGCAGCCAGCAGATAATCAAGTCTGGACAACAGAGCCTCTCAGTCTGAAGGTTAAGATGTTGAGATTTTTTGTTGACAGGTCTTCAGGAATACAGCAAGAGGCGTGACACCACCTCTCTGAGTTTCTGCCCTTTAACAAGTGTTTTTGAGGTTTTGTTTCAGCCCTGCCTATAAACTTGAACCAGATTAATACCTTCCCCTATATAAACACTGAAGCCTCCCTCCGACCCAATGTGGTATTTTTCCTTGGTTTATATCCAATTGAGTTCTCACCGAAACTGGATGAAGTCCCTGTCTGTGTACACATGACTGGAGCATAGTAGACTGGGTCCTGTCTCTTTTGGGTAGTTCTTGATCCAGTGGTACTAGTGGTACATACCACCAGTCTCAAGTCAACCTACCAGTGCACTACTTACTTGGACATTCATTATTCTGCAGGAAGCTTCACCTTAGGCAGGAAAATATACTTTAATGACAATATTTTTGTAGATGGTTAAGAATCTTGTTTTGTTTGTACAGTGTCAGTGTGTGGAAACCGACAATTCGAATTCTATTCACATGAACTTACATCATAAATGCCTCTTCAATGCACTCACAAGATGAATGAATGTTGATAGTTTATGCCTGAATGACTGAGTGGTATCTAGGGCAATAACCCCTTTAGATCTGCCTCCAACTTAGTGGTAGACACTTTGCTATGTATATCGTCACATAACAGAACTAATTTGAGCCATACATCATATTCACATATTTTCAAAATGCTTTTTTGTACTGTTAGAGTTAGCATCATTAGAAATCTATCAAAAAGTCACTTTAGTTCTACCTTCTTTCGCAATTTTTTGTGACATGGGAATGTAACCAAATGAATTTCAAACAACCAAATTATTTGTCTTTGTTACATTATGTGACATAAGAAAGTTGAAAAGTAAAGTGTTTGGATTCAAAGGGACATAACTCCATGATATGGTCAGCAGGATATTTTTCACTTGAGACTGTGTCACTGGGAAGAGGACTGTCCACATCAGCAGTTTTAGTTGTATGCATAGAGGCTACAGACCCAGTCTAGTTGCATCAGTTTAGGGTCAACTACGACACACGAGCCTGCACCGATCACTGCATGTATTGCAATGATTAAACTGTTATGGTGAAATAATCATAGCACTGAGCCAGTTGTGCCCAGTGTGTCTTACATTTCTTCTTCATCACATAGAGTATATTTTCTTTACAAGCTCTGCATGTACATGGTGCCAAGGTTTTGTCTGTCTGAAGTGTCTTTCGTTCCCAGGAAGTATTTTTGTTCCATGTTGTACTGCACTATGACTACAGTGACAATAATTTTATCACATTCTTGACATTGTATTTACTGTAATGGTTTTGTCCTTTTTAATATTTTGGTATCTCATTTTATATGCCAAAAGTAAATTTCATGTCAACCGTGTATTTATTTTTTGGTATTGTTTTTATATTTTTGTAATTGCATATGACTCCTTAATGCTGATGGTTGAAAGTCAGGTTTTTAGTATGATCCTGAGGTGTTTGGAGGGTGAAGGTATCAGTATTTTTTTTTCACAATGTCTTTCATCTCTTTTTTTTCAGTTGGAATCTTTCTTCATTCTTCCCCCTCATGAGCGAAAGTTTGTACCTCGGGAAAGACAAAGACTACAGACAATGTTAGCTGTACGTCTCCCTAGAGTCACTACTTTTCCCTGAAATCACAACACTCAGCTTAGGGCACAGTTATCATATCTGGAGGAAGGAAAGGAAAATTGTAACAAACCTCTTAAATATTTGTGAAATTATTCAATTTAAGAGATAGGAATTGCAAAGTTTGCATTTATAAATGCATCTCATTATTGATATATCATTGTTAGTGTTATCTGTTCTTACGTGAAAAGTAATTAAAACCCAGAAAGTTGTATTTAGATGTAGTGTTAAAGAGATTTCATTTCGGATTTTGACATTGAGAACTAAGCAAGATTTGGACCATGTTTCCTTCACCATCATCCATCAGGGCTGGAGTGTCCTTCAGCTTCAGGGTTCAAACAGACTTGTGTTGATTAGTGTCATCACCCAGTGTAGCATCATCATCACCTGTATATCAATTCTCCCATGATACTGACCCATTGCTTACCCCCGTCGTCTCCCCTGCATGGTTCATGTGTATTGTGTGCTGCATGCGATGCGTTTGGTTGCTTGGTGTTTGTATTGTGGGACTTTGGGTGTGCTTGCTCGTCTTTGCTAGAACCTTTGCTCAGTGTGTTCTGTTGCCTGCCATGCTTGTTTTGTTTTATTCTTCACCAGTTAACAGTGATGCTTTTCTTGTTTGATTGACCCACTACACATCTGTGTGTTTTAACTGACCAGTATTAACCAATCCGTAACCAGACAGCATGTTTCGATACTCCGTACAAAGGCATGCTGACCATCAGAGGGTGTCCGTCTTCAGATATATACCCTGTACAAACTCTCTGCTGGTGTTTGTAGTGCTATCAGTTAAGGGTATATTTTGTATTTACTCAGCACTAGATCTATATGTCATATAATTTACATCAGCAATTGATCATTGGGAGTATGTCGGTGACTCTCTACAAGATGTATTTATCAAGGACACTTAAATAGGTATGTGACTCTGCCAGGTGTATATATTGACTTTCTCATTGGCATACATGTCAGTGACTCTGCAAGGGTTATAGATCACTGTCTTTGCTAAGAGTAATTATCAGTGACTCTCAGGTAGGCATTTGAAGTGAATATTGTTGCATCAAATTATAGTTACATCTTTCAGATGTGGGTATATACATACATCTTACTTTCATGTTCTATAAGATTTTCATCTTATAGAATGGTCTGAAAAGCTGTGTTGCTGCTAGGTGTGTTTATACTTGTGGCACAGATTTTTATACACCTCTCTCAGCTAGGCATGTTCGCATCACAGGCTCTCACAGATATCTCCTGGGAGTATTCTACACACCCTGCTTCAGCATGGTTAGAAAACTGCCAGGAATGTTCTCTGCAGGAGATTTTGTTCCTCCGTTTCTGTATCTAGATGAGTTGGAACTGTGATGACGACTTTCACATGTTGATTGCCATGGCTTTGTTCCTTGCTGCCATCACTCAGCCATTCACTAGTCATTGAGCTATCGATTATGTAGATCGTGTCACTGATTGCTTCTCTGACATCTGACATTGCTAGACAATGTGACAGACAAGTCATACCTTACAGGTAAGTTGTCTAGTGTCAGTATATGACAGATACTAAATATCGTTGGAATGTTCTATTTCAGTGATACGTGTATGAAAAATGTGGCACAAAGGTGTGGTTATGAATGTACATATTCTAGAACATAGCTGGCCCAGTAAAATACCATGTAGCTTGCATGAAAACCTGTATGTAGATCATATACTCCTGGTTTAAACAATTGACAGAAATGTGCATTAGTGAGGTTGCAGTTGGTTTCACCTAGATTACTGCCAGTGGAGAGGGCATGCATGTAAGAACTCAACATTCAAAATCAAACCCATGGAAAGATCTGGAGTCAAAAGAAAGGAGCCTGTGCAAGAATGCTACTCAAACATTCAAATATAAAACCTTTGTAACAATATTATGTCAGATGAAATGATAAGTTATTTGTTGTGGAAGCAGTGGAATAAATCCATGTTTGTTGTATTGTATTACAATCTGTGAATTAACCTCTGTAGTGATATTGTATGATATATTTGTGATATAATATACTGTGGATTAATACTATTACATCTGGTGTGGTATTTTACAAGAGAGGGCTGGTGATTGTAATGCTCATCATGTTTAGCAGTATTGCTGGATGAACAGCTTCAGGATAGCATTTTGGGGGGACACCCTAATGCTTATAATTTGCTGGATTGGAAAATCATGGTAACATTTTGGGATGTTGGGATACTGTATTTTGTACTAACTTTTTGGTTTTCTGGCTGGGGTTTTTAAACTTGACTTTATATTTGATATATCGGCACTGTTTCCTTGGTTCAGATAAGTTAAGTCAAAATTAAACTCTCCGAAAATGTACAAATACAAAATTTCAAACACTACTGAAAAAAATGACCCAAATGTCCATAACTTGAGAAAATCCTGAAACTTGAACATTTAAAATACCAGTACTTAACAGATGATACACTAGTTGTCTTAGTTTGTGATATTTGATCTTGGTCACATTCAGCGTAAACTGATTTTAGTGTGAATGTGAAGTTTTTTGTGAGGAACATCGTCACTCAAACTGGAGTGTTTTTAAATGCGGTTGACTTAAGTACATGTGTTTTTTTGTCATATTAGAGATTTAATGATTTAGATAAACCAACATTTTTCCATCCGTGATAATATGTTATACATAATCTGCTGAATAGAGAAGTATGATCTACAGACATTCAGTGTGAAATATACACTGTAGGTTAGAGATATACATCATATCAGCATGTTATATACGAGGTAAGTGATGGACTGCTCTGTGATATTGACATGTAATAAACGTGCCATTTACATGCCAAGTGTGACAGGTCAAGTGATATTGCCCGACTATTGCAGCTGGAGCGAGTCTTTAGCAAGCAGCCAGACTCTGAGGATGGCGAAGGAAAGAAGAAGGAAGTAGGTGGCGCCACTGTTTCTAGCAAACTCCCGACATAGTAATGCATGCAGTTTTGTATCCAGACCTCTAAAGGAAGACTTACGTTCGATATCTTTTTGTACTAGCTGGTTTGTTTTCTAGGATACTTTTTGGCGTATGCAATATGCCTGGATTATGAAATTAAATTGTATGCCATATACAAGAATCTTATATCAGTGGATTTCAGTTATGTTGTATGAGTAATTTTAAGTGACGTTTTATTTCTGTAGTTACATTTGCTTAGAATTTTGAATGTCATTCTTCAAAGTTTTGTTTAAAGAATGTTTTAAATGTAGACTAAGAATACAATTTGAATTAGATTCTAGAGATTTTCAATATAGCAATATACCGCCAATATTATGATCCAAATTATTGTTTTTGTCTGAAAATATGTCAAGCTGGAATTCATGCAGTATTTCTGAACACAAGTTTACTTTTTTACATATATATAAAGGTTTTGATACGGAATGTTTTGGTCAAAGCACAATTCTGTGTCTATGATCCATCACTTTAGCATCGTATTCCATATATCAGGATACTGACGGTTATTGCATCTTTGAGGGTACTGCCTAGACACATGTACGTTTCTTCCTGCTAGGTTTTGTCCAAAGTGATTCCTGTAAGTATAGCTAACCACGTAGACACAGGTGGTGCCGGTGCCAAGAGTTCTGGTCACCTGTAGACGTGTAGTGGACTAATCACAAGACGGGTAGTGATTACACAATGTGGTGTTGGTGCTTCTTAATGGCTTTTAGACACTAGATGTTTTACCTAGGCATTGGTTGCCTTGCAATGCACACACTTCCCCTTCATGGCCCATACTGAATGAAACAGATGTCTCATTTTCTGAGAAATAATTCATTAAAATATTATTGAGTTTTTTGTTTGTATTTGAATTCCATGTATATATGAGATTACTTATACCCATTTTTAATCTGTTTTTCTATAAGATTACTTACATAATAACTGAATGTTATTGTTAATATTTATGTGAAAGAATTGAATTGGTTCTTGTTTGTTATTAAGTTTGGTCACACTCACTAATAGAACCTAATTCTGTGGATCACTTAACTGACATAGTTTGTTGACATTGATGTAGTGGGCGGCTGTTCAGTTCATTCTTGTACTAATATTTCAACTTCCATATTGTCTCCTATCACTTGTTTTCATGTATACATTCGATCTTTATTATCTACTACTGACCTTTCTGAAGAATGCTAATTTGTTTCTCTTCTCGTGTATTAAACCAATTTCCTGAAACTAATTTCCTTTAACTGCAGCTGTTGGTAGGTCAGTCGTTATGTGAAGACATGCTCATGTCCAACAGTTAAGTTTCAGTGTGCGCACAGTGCGTAATGAGTGCTGTGCAATGAGAACCCAACACTTTATACTAAAATAGTTGTAGTGGTTTCTATGCACACATAAAATGTAATGCGTGATATGTGGTGCATGAATTTGCTGATGGTCAAAAAGTGTTTGAATATGCATCACGCAGTTATGCAAAGGCCGGAAGTAGGGATTCCCAAGTGGTTTTCCCTTTGTCACATTGTTTGCATTGTACACACAAGAAAGAAAGACTTAATAGTTTAATACCTCACATAGACTCTATATATGTAGATATGAAATTGGACAATACATATCTTGCAATTACGTATTCAGTAAATACACTTGGAAAGCTAGCTTTAGACAGGACTGTACCTCAGCACTCACACTGACACAATGAAAAATATCACCTTTTTCTGATGTAGAAAGTATCTGAAAAGTAAGGGGTTGAGACCCAAGTTACACAACCCCAAATTTTTGGTGTGTCAAATATTGATGAAAGAGAAGTATTATTCTAGCGAATCTGTCATCTTGTAATGATCCAGTGTTACGCACAAAAAACACATATTTTTCATGTAGTGACATAAAAGCACATGATGCACCTGTTCACTGATGTATTGTTTCACTCAGTTTAGGAAATAAATTCCCCTCTACCCCAATGTGTTTTGTAATAAAGTATAGTTTTGCCCAGAATGTGTTTTGTAGTAAAGTATAGTTTTGCCCTGAACTATTATAATAAAGCATAAGGATGGTAGAATGGTATTGTGATGCAATGCAAAAAGAGCATATTATTGTCTGATAAAGTACTGTCGGCACCTCTGATCTTCCACTGGAGCATCTAATACAGTACTGGCACCATATCCTTGCTGGGTTTCATGCTCCTGAACCCTTCTTAAGTCTCAATGTTACCTTCGTTGAAGAGAGAGAACTGAGCTATTACATATTGGCTGTTTTTGGCTCTGCTGGTCTGACTGTTGGAATGAGCATATCTTGCCTGAGTTCCTACTGAGAACAATTGCTGTGATTGTGTTACACTTAAAGCTGTCAGCTGCTGCTGGTCTGACATGATTGTCATCTGTGTTGTGTAGGCTGTGGAGACGAGAATCCAGGACACATCGCTGATGGTGCACTTCTTTGGCAAGTATGGAAATGACGTCCTCAAGTATGATGACTTTCACAGGTGAGCCAGATGGATGATGTGAGTTGTGCTTTCAAAATACACTGCTTGGAACAAAAGGACTACTACAGCTAGGAGGCTGTCTTCTCTAATATCCACCAGTCATGGCATATTCAAAACATCAAGTGTTCTTTTGAATGGTATAGAATTGTGCATAAGCTCAAGTCATTTCAGCCCTTTTGGGATCCATGGATTGAAGTCTAAGAATTTGAGTGTACATTGTTTGTCAGAAACTTATACGATGGTTTGTAGATAAGATGGATTAAATTGTGTCCTGGACACAAAACTGAGGTTATGGTCCCCAACACCCAAAACTGAAATTCCCAAGCATACTGGTAATCATGTCCTCTACAGTTTATGAAGTGATAATCTGTGGACCTTTTAGGGTACATCCTTGACATTTAGTGTAAGTATAATGCACACTTCTGTAATACACGGAATAAGATGTGACGGAATTAAGAAACTTGGGCAACTCATCATGTGTTGTCCAGATTTATGGAGAACCTGCAGAGTGAGGTCATAGAGCTGGAGTTTCTGGAGTTTTCCAAGGGCATGAACACGATCTCTGAGGTGGACTTTGCACACATCCTCCTCCGTTACACCCTGCTGGACCGTTCTGAGATTGAAGAGTGTATCGCCAGGGTCAAGGACAGAATTCAGCAAGAGAAGGTAATTTTTGTGAGACACTTGACATAAATGGGGTTATTGTTCCTCTTCGGACACTGAAAGAAAAATTGAGAAGCATTGTGACATTTACTAAACTTTGGTGAGTGCAGATATTTTCACATAGAATATCTTTAAATAAGGGCCTCATTTCAGAGAAACAGTGAAGAAACTGAACAATAAAAATTTGATGTTTGATAATTTTTTTTTGATACATGTATTTATGCACAAAAAAAAAAGGTTGATTCTCAGAAATATGTAATATTTATTAAAATGTTAAACGTTATAATAATGTTTATTGAAATTGCTATTTCCGGAAAATAAGGTAGCGTATTTCTGCCTTATCAATGCCTTAATGTTTTAATGAATCTGGGGACTTGAAATATAGTGATTTCTTTCAGCGGGCCTTTTTCTCCTGAACATTGCTTTCCAGTTTATCAAAAACGAATTGCATTGATAAGCAATCTCAATCCATAGCCACACACTGTTTTGGTTCCCAATTGCACAGATCAGTGCTCATGTTGTTGGTCGCTGGATTTTCTTGTTCAGACTCAATTATTTACAGACCACCCCCATATAGTAAAACTAAACTCACTCACTTATGAATGAACATGGCATGGTGTCTGAATGTGAAATGTTGTACATTTCAGGGCATTACTTTCCAAGAGTTCAAGAAGTTCTGTCAGTTCTTGAACAATCTGGATGATTTCTCTATCGCCATGAAGATGTATACCTATGCCCAACAGCCAGTTTCCCAAGGTGTGTTGTACACATTACGGAGTTGCAGCCCTTAGTTGTAGCAGGATATACTGGTTGTTGGTTCATGTCAGAGATTCACTTTTAGCTTAAGATTCTTTGCCTGTCTGTGCTATATGCATGTTTGTATATTTCACCTGAATGTTAAACATTCACCACCAACAGACTTGATTATTTTGGGAATGACTTAAGATTTAATGGATTATCTACCTTAATGTTGTCGTACATAAATACGAGCTGGTAAGCATATAGTGGACAAGTTTTCACTTATTCAATAAATGCTGACAGAGTTCATGTGATCATTGTTATGGTCTTTGATCATATACTGGTGTGTTTCAGATGAGTTCCAGAGAGCAGTGAGAGTGTGTACAGGCTTCACTCTGGCCAAAGATGTTGTCAACACTGTGTTCCAGATCTTTGATTCTGATGGTGATGGCCATCTCAGCTCCCCTGAGTTCATAGCTATCATGAAAGACAGGTTACATCGTGGCTCCAGGGTCAGTAGAATCTGTAGCCATACCAAATATGCCATGACACTGGTTTTAGTAACTGTTGACTAGATACATGTTACAGCAAGCTTTTCCTATATGTTGACAGTGGAAGAACTGAAATTTTGTCAAAAATAAGAAACAAATCAAATAATTCACTGGAATATTGATGTATACAGCTCCATTCATTCTGCAAAATTGTTATTCTAAAAGATTTATGAAAGAAAATACTTCATGTATTTATACCCAGCACTTTGCATTGAGGGGTTAAAATGCATTTTGTTAGTCTTAGGGTCTGTGTAATCTGTCTCTCAATGGGAGGTATTCATGTTTAGCTGCTCAGTTATATTCCTCTGAAAACATCATTAGTAGAGGTACACCATAATGTCCCATTTGTGAAGAGCAATGATTTGGATCAGTGGATTGTCTGGTTCAGACTTGGTTTTTTACAGACCACTGTCGTACAGCTGGAATATTGCCGAGAGCAACACATAAATAACTCACTCTCTTTTAGTAGAGCTGCAGGATTAATTGTTATGGGAAAAGAAATAGAAAGTTCCAGTAAATGAAGTAATTCCAGAACTCTTGATATTACTGACTGGAGTCTGTTTGACCTGTAGCTTGGTATATCAAGGTACAACCCTGCACTCCTTTCCTTCTTTTGTTTGACAGTCTCACCTGATGCACACACAAGGGACATGGGAAGCCTTCCGCCAGTGTATCCGCAATGAAATGAAGAGCAACTAGCTTCCATGTCTGTCTCCACATCCAGTATCTCAAAACTCTCACCACACAATCAAGTGTGGATGTCTGCTCCACTTTGAATCTTTCCAAATACAACTGAGTTTGTTCCAGGAAGATGGCAGCTCTCTAAACTCAAATCAAGGGAACCAACATTACCACAGTAGTGCTCATTCGTCCAAATAATAACTCCCCACAAAACATCTGATCCATGTATTGTGCCAGTTACCTCCCTTTACCCACACCAGGGAGTTGTCTCCCATGACTTTCGATGAAGCCATGGTATCTTCGAGGGAGACCTGGACAAGAGGAGGATTCTGAGATGAGCTGAAGTTGATCACCCAGTGGCATACTTCACCTTATTATTAAAGACAGTGGACTATTTCCAGTTGCATTAATGATATCAAATGTGAAGGCCACTATTTAACTACTGCCAAAAGTATTTCAGTCCTGGGTACAATTCATACTACACTGGTATGGACCAGTGTTTGTGTAGGAATTGTTTTCAGCCTACAAATCTCAGGATGCTCTAAGCAGATTAACTGCAACCTTTTCTGGGGCTCAGTAATAGACATGGGAATACTTTTTCTCCAAATTATTGGTCCCTTCTGCAATATCCCTATTGATAGTTGTGTGCTTGACACTTGATAAATTTTCCTGAACATGGAACATCCTTAAAATTTTGTGAATTTACCTTAGATGAGAATCTTAAAATAATCATGCACAAATTTACTTAGATATGCACTTACATCATTTTTTCTCAAGTCCTTCCATTATATCTTGAAACATATCCTGAATGTTTTTTCTCATAACTTGTTTTTGCTTCAAGATCTGTTTGTTATTGGATTGTGTTATTCCACTTAGGACACTGTGATACAGGGTGCAATCTGTGTACATAGCGTGTGAGTGAGTCGACCATGTGATAAGTTGTTAAATTTTGAGTGTCAAATGAGATGGCCATGTTACAAATCAGCTTTTCGTGCTTGGTAGCAAACTAAAGTGACAATTTCATACATTTCTCATTGATCTGTGGTTTAAAAAAACCCCAACAAAGTAATGTTTGCTTGCCGACATCTAATCAATGGTGTACGCATTGTGATACCATGAAGGACTTGGCGTTCATGCTGCCACCCATCAAGATAGTCTACCTTTACTTGCCACAAGTACCAAATTGTTCAGCATGATGCCCCAAGTGGGCACTGTCTCTGCCTGTTTGTATGTTGCGTGTGAACTGTACAGTCCTATGGCAAAATGTTACAACATGTGTTCTGTTCTCCTCCTTGCAGAAAAACATCAGAATGCGCATCTTGAATAGTCCTTAGTTGTTGTGCTGCATCCTCGTAGGGCTTTAATCCTTTAGTATCGACTTCAAACTTGCACAGAGTAACAACCAAACCTCTTCACCCATGACCTATGCTTTCTGGGATGAATAACGCCCCTGGCCACCATGGCATTTTCGGATGTGACACCTGATCTCTAATGGCATCTCAAGCAGGGTATTCATGACAACATAACCTGGATTATCAAAGATGTGAAATTTTCCAGAAAATGCAGGAGTGTGTGGTTTATGTAGAGTGCATTCTGATGTTTTGTTTCTCTGCTAAGGATACCTTATTTTTGTACAGAAACTTTATGAAATATTAAACAATATTATATCCTCATCTTCTGTTCTTAGTCACTTAGACAGGATCATAAGCTGAGCTTAATACTCCAGTGAGTGAGCGAGTTTAGTTTTACGCCACACTCAGCAATATTCCAGCTATATGGTGACAGCAAATAATCGAGTCTGGACCAGACAATTCAGTGATCAACCACATGAGCATCGATCTGCACAATTGTGGACCGATGATGTATCAACCAAGTCAGCGAGTCTGTCCATCCGATCCCGTTAGCTGCCTTTTATGGCAAGCATGGGTTGCTTAAGGCCTATTCTAACCCAGTGAGTGAGTGAGTGAGTTTAGTTTTACGTCGCACTTAGCAATATTCCAGCTATATGGCGACGGTCTGTAAATAATCGAGTCTGGACCAGACAATCCAGTGATCAACAACATGAGCATCGATCTGCGCAATTGGGAACCGATGACATGTGTCAACCAAGTCAGCTAGTCTGACCACCCGATCCCGTTAGTCGCCTCTTACGACAAGCATAGTCACCTGTTATGGCAAGCATGGGTTGCTGAAGGCCTATTCTATCCCGGGACCTTCACGGGTCTTAATACTCTAACCATGACAGCAGTGTGTATTTGCACTGGAATGTCCTGTCA
This sequence comes from Haliotis asinina, assembly GCF_037392515.1. Taxonomy (NCBI): domain Eukaryota; kingdom Metazoa; phylum Mollusca; class Gastropoda; order Lepetellida; family Haliotidae; genus Haliotis; species Haliotis asinina. The sequence continues at coordinate 49,671,323 of NC_090281.1, forward strand.
CAGCTTCAGTACATCTTTGTATTAATAATCAGTTTCTCCTAACTTCAGAAAAGAAACAAACTTGACGACATGGAACTGACGAATATTTTATAAATTACAAGTATGTAGTTCAGTTGTTACCAAGTTTTGAGAATTACGAAGATAAGACAATCCATCAGTTTAATTAAAACCTGGGTTAGAACTGATCCTCCACAACCCATGTCATAAGCACCAACTGACTGGATCAGGCCGTCAAGCTTCCTGACATGGTTGACAAGTCACAGTATGCCAGTTGTATTGATCAATGCTCATGATATTGATCACTAGACTGTCTGGTTTCATTCTGCTATGACATACCTGCAATATTTGTGATTGGACTTCCACTGGCTTATGGGATCACAAAAATACATGAAAGCTTGACTTGAAATATATATAATGCCATCAAAAGTAACTTTTATGTGTAGGATATAACAAGACCGGCAAACACGTTGAAAACTATGCCATTTCCCGGTGGAAGAGGGTTTACTTTTCAATAATGCCCACGGGTCATGTTATATCCAACTTACAAACTGATGGAAGATATTTACTTTATATAGTTTCCAAATCTGGTATTCACTGATAAAATCAACTGGGATGAGACTGGCAGCCGATGCCACCCCTTGCCTTGCACATGCTAACTGTGCCCTGCATGTTTGCTGCCTGCACTACCTGACTTGCGTGAATCGCACAGTTCATACCAAGAAACAATCTTATACTTCACAGCGATCCTTTGCTGCCTAGTGGATAAATCCGCCAAGCCAGTAAGCGATGGGTTACGGGTCTGAAACCAGGTGTCGGCACTACATGTTAAAAATTTGTCAATTATGTCTTATTGTACGATCATATTCAGTGATGGCAAGACAAAGAAAAAGCAATAATTCGAAGTGCCAGAGCAGAGGGACATTATTAAGATGATGCATGGTTCGCAGGGCAATTAGATAGCCCAAGGAATGAAGATCGGATTTGAGGGACATGACAGAAAATGTTTTCCCTGAGACCAATAGAGTGATGTCATTTTCGGTTTAAAAGAAGGTAGATAAAATTATTAGGACCCAAAAGTATTTTGTTATAATGTCCTGAAATCAACACCGAAACATTATCTATAATGTCACGTGCAACCTGTTCTAATCCGTTTCAAGGTTAACAGTACTAGATGGGTTCATTACTCCAAAGCTAAATTATATTCTAACGTAAATATATGATATCAATAACAAAGAAAAACATGTCTTGATTATGTGCCCAACTAGATTTCAATGAAGGTAAAATAGCTGAAGACTATCAATTCTGATACCATGTCTTTGCTAAAGGGTAATTCAACCCAATTTCACCCGACTCATATTTCTATTGAATGCACCTCCACCCACACACCAACAAAATGTAATTACTATGAGGACTATACACAGAAAAGATACAATGTCTTGGAAACAACCAACGACAGACGGTTTCAATTTCTGAGTCATTTTGAACATCATATTTGATTTACGGAATCCACCAATGTTTTCTGATACAGGTTCTCAACTTTTCAAAGCAGAGGGAAATGAAGTTTGAAAAAGCTAATATGATTACCAAAAATGATGTACAAGCTTGACAATGTTTTTTTTTTAAAATGTGACAGGTTTGATTGAATTGCAGGCTGTGACTTTATTTTTTGTTTTGTTTTCTTATCTGATGTCACTCCTCATGTATTTTATATACATGTAATGGTACAGCGGTGGACTTTCTAAAATGTTTTTTCAGATTTCATTTAAATTTGAAACATGTTAATCATAACATACAAAAAAAATATTTGAATTTACAGTGAACTTGAACCAACTGACAGACCTGAAATTCTCTCAGATGTCTACCTTGTAGACTAACTAGTCTCTGAAATGAACATATTTTACAGAAAAAATGCTTATTAAAACAAGTAACACATAAAGAAAAGGAGCCCTGAGACTCTTCATTATCAAAAGCTGTGGACATCTTGACTTGCCACATTTTCTAGACTGACATTCTCTGCAAAGTTCGGTTTCAATGACGACAGATGTGTTGTAGGTTCCCTCTTCGGGACGAACTGTGCTGAGTGTTTATGTAACAAGCACATCAAGAACATGGCATGGCTTAGTTTGATAGTCAAATGCTGTACCCTCTCATCTCTAGAAGACGAGGCCTTCTTCAAAATCTGGACAGTATGCTCTGCTGTGCCCTTTAGAGGGGACTGGTATGTTTCATGTTTTGATGCTGAAACTATGTTTCAATAAACTGTGGACTGAAGGTTCATCTGTGATGCAAGAAAGTTTTAATTTCTTCTTCCTGATGAGTAAGAGGCCAACCTGCACAAATAAAACATGGAATTCTTGACCTTACTTGATTTTTCCTTCTGCTTCATGCACTGCAGTAACTGGCAAACCCTCAAACACTGAGAACTGACACATATCTGATTTCAGCGACTGATATTATTTGAGGACATCAGTCAAGATAGAGCATTAGTGTTGCAATACCATGTGCCGAGTAGGTTAACATCAACAAACACTTGTTGTAGATATCAGATGTTTAATGCTGTGGAGATTTGCCTAACATAAGGATGTGAAAGACGCCCTTGAACACATGACAAATAACAAGTAAAATCATGAAAGTTCCATGCTTGTAAATATCAGAGCCTTTCCACAATTGGTAATGTTCTAATATACTAGACATCTCTTAATGCTATACATAGGCAAGCACTAAGATAATATACACAGTGCTAAATGTGCTGCACCGTACAATTTTAAGTTATCCAATTCAAATAAATGGTTGCCTTAAATATGAAATATTAACACAGTGTACTTCAATATACTGTGCAAGGACTATCTAGAAAGGTTCAGTGGCACAGAACATGACTATCCAGAAAGGTATGTTCTGTGGCACTGAACATGACTATCCAGAAAGGTATTCTCACTGGCACAGAACATGACTATCCAGAAAGGTATGTTCTGTGGCACTGAACATGACTATCCAGAAAGGTATGCTCTGTGGCACTAAACATGGAGATAATAAAATTGCCTGCAATGTTAGTTATACATGATCAAGATCTCAACAGCCAGGCTTATTCCTTGTCATGAAGGATGATACCCCATGAAAAAATATTAAAATGCACATCTACTATTTACAAAGATTCAGAGTAATATCTAATGTGTATGTTACACAGACTATCTACAGAAGCTGACTAAACAAGGGAGAGAGGGAGGGTGAGGAAGGAGGAAGTGGGAGCAGAGAGAAAAAAGAGGAAGACGGAGAAAGAGTTAATGAAACAAGATTGACAAACTTTATGGATAACAACTTCTTTATTACGATAGTGCAACGTTTTGGTACAGATTCTTGCACCGTTGTCAAGAAGGAATGAAACATACAGTGGTGGCAAAGGATATATAGTGAGGCTAACAAAGACAAGATAACAAGGTAATTAACACAAAAGGGTGGGGACTGAGGTGATGAAGCCAGTGGGTAGACAGTGGGGGAGGGAGTAGAAGCCAACGATGTATAAATGTATGGGATGGTTTAACAAGGCAGCGAGTTTATACAGCTGATTGGGCTTAGAGGAGTACATACCGGAGGAGTGCATCATAGGATGATGGAATGTAATATTCTCGATTTTGGCTGATGGTAGGCTTTTGACGTTTGATATGAATTGCTTCAGTGAGTTTGCGTTTGGTGAAGTCCTTTTGGTTGTTGGCCAGGATGGTGATGTCGGCCCAATTAATGATATGATTGGAGTCAGACTGGATGTGATCAGCGATGGTTGATTTGCTGTCAGACTTTGCGACTGATGTCTGGTGTTCTTTCACACGGGTGTTGATCGGTTGGGATGTTTTGTCTATATAGAACAGAGATGATAGAGGGAACATAACAGAGAAAACCTTTGAGCACAGTCAACTTGTCAGGCCTCTGCCCACAGAAACTGACGAATGACTGGAAGCTACACCCCTTCTGCCAGTAACAGATAAAAACAAAACCATCACAACAAGAGCTCATCAGTTTCCAGGACAGGATTTTTCACTCCTACACCTGCCTGGGAATTGCAACCATTCCTCAAATGTAGATTTTGGGTTGAAATCCAAGCAGTATCCATTAAAAATATCTCGGCACATTTCAGAGAATGACTGGCCATTTGCATGGATCATTGCCGTTACTAAGAGTTGACAATTGGCACCTGCCAATTATGTATGTGGACATTTGTGTTTATATGTCCGTTTTCTAGGTGACATCCATAACAAGCAATATTCCCTTTGTTTTCATCATTACAATATTTTTACGGAGCGTGAGGTTAGGGATTAGAAGTTTATTAGTTATTACATCCATATATTTACTTCAATTAACTATATGTATGTTTATCTACTGTGAGGCACAGTAAATATATGTAGGATAGATGTAAATGTTCTCAATGTACTTAATCACGAGATGGTAATCAGGAGAAAAAATCACTCACAGTCAAGCCACTCCCATAATGGTAATAAAAGACTTGCATGAGTCACGATGGAAGTCTCTGTATCAACAGTCAACTGCCAATAATGGGTTCCTAAGTTCGGACAGATGAGGAAGAGGGCAAATAGACAGGAAGCAAAACCTGTTTCCCATATTGGTAACAGCCAACTAAGGTGTCGTGTTATTAGAAGCCATCTCCAACATACAGAATGAAGCAAATTTAAAGCCTTTGACTCTCAGCCTTTCCCATCCCAGTTTGAAAGCCAGTGTGACATCATGCAGCAACACCTGGATTGCAAAGAGTATGTAATGTTGCATTATTGAGAAAGCCATCAAAGTAACAAAACAGGAAGGCACTGGTCGTGAGGATGGGTGATTTCAAAGAAGTAGCATTAAGCAGGTTATCTAAGAGACAGATTGTTTTAGAAGCATGGGGTTTCTAAATCTTTCGATAAGCTACTCCACCTTCAAACCATGAAGATAAAGGATTTGTTCCAAAAACTTTCACATAACTTTTCTGATTCATGTACATTCAGAGCAGAGACAGGTACAACCACATCCCATCTTTTACAATAGATTAATAGGGAATAAAACATGATGATGTAATGATGTGAGAATGTGAGAATTTGCTTTTACAGACATGTGACACCCCTCCTCCAAGATTAAAAGGATTTATAGGTTCATAACTGTATCTTTAAATTTTCTCCTGTGTTACTTTTTGTGTAAGATTTTCTTTTGCTGTCCTCTATTGTTGTCAAATACCATGGGGAAAAAATTACTGTGATTGTAATTGACCGGAAAAATGCATGAGATACTGATGTATTTGCAATATCTCTTTCACTAGCCAGTAGGGAAGATGGGACAAAGTTTCAAAGCAACATGTGAGCGATCTGATGAACAGCGCCCTGTCACCACTGGCACAGAAGCTAGCTGTCCTTTGTTCACTTGACCTAGAAGGAAGTTTTGGGGTTATGCACAAGGTCTTTAAAGACTTACGAAAATGTAGGGTTACCAATGACTGTTTTGCAGCAAACTGGTCAAACTGCAAAAGTCACAACACTGATAAGGTTCTTGTAGGCATAGACCCGTGAAGGTCCCGCGGTAGAATAGGCCTTCAGCAACCCATGCTTGCAATAAAAGGCGACTAATGGGATCGGGTGGTCAGCCTCGCTGACTTGGTTGACACATGTCATCGGTTCCCAAGTGCGCAGATTGATGCTCATGTTGTTGGTCACTGGATTGTCTGGTCCAGACTGGATTATTTACAGACCGCCGCCGTATAGCTGGCATATTGCTGCGTGCGGCGTAAAACTAAACTCACTCACTCTTGTAGGAATATGTCCAAATGGATCCACTACTTTTGTGTCTACAGCATTTGGAGGCAGGCCATCAGACAAGGTGACAACACAACAATCTGGATTTCAAGAGCATGGGGGATTTGGTTTTTGCAGCCCCTGTATTTTGTTATTTCAGATGAACAATCTGTATGTGGAGCACAGCTTGCTATTCAAGCATTTACAAATGGGAAATTGAAGAGACTATTATACAAGTGAGACTATAATACATATTGAAAAGACCATTGAAAGACTGAAAAGCTTTAAAACTCTAAGTACCACAAAGAAAATCAGCATGCTGCCCCATACGGTAGCATAATCTAAATCCGCAGTGACATCACTAATATTCTTCCAAAAGTTGTGGAATGAGAGGAATGCCAGACAAGAATGTGTATATGGAAAATAATTCTCATACTGTGGTATTGTCATATGTACATAATAATTGAAATATAATATGATATGGTAAAATTAAGTATTAATGATTTCACAAACATTTTGGATGAAGTGACTTATGAATTAAGTGTTGTATTAGATTAAGAGGAGAGGAGCTGTACAAATGAAGATATTAAAAAGTAGAACACCTGTATTTTTCAATAATCTACAGCAAAACAGGACAACATGTCAACAACAGGTAAGTTAGTCGAGATTTCAGATTCCAGGAAGGAAAACTTTCTTGCTGATGAAAAGAAGTGGTCAAATGCACCTGACAGAGATTGTCTCCAACAAACCTGTGACTTTTTCTCATTATCAGACTATTGGAGATAGAAGCCAGGAAGGTTCTGCCAGTGGGTTAAACTGGCCAGATTGTAAACCAGTCCTTAAGAGAGGCCATCGTAACAAATGTTTTGGTAAAGTATTTGAACTTTCTTGATGGAGAGACAACACCAGTCAAACCTTGGAAGTGATTGTCCAAATGTTCCTGAAAACAAGATCACATGTACTGGCAAAAAAAAAAAAAAAAAAAAAAAAAAAATGCAGAGAGAGGTGAGCCAAGCTTTAAAAGCTAAGAAAGAGTGTACTACATTTGATTGCAGGATTTTAAAAAATCTTTTCTGTCAAGAAAAGTGCCAAACAGGACAAGGAGAAAATGTCAGCAATAAACAAGCTAGTAAAGATTTCAGATTCCAAGAAGAAAAAATTTCTCGCGAAAGTGGAGAAGTGGTCCCCAACAACCCTGTGACTCTTTCTCATTGGCAGACTATTGGAGACAGAAGCCAGGAAGGTTCTAGTAGCTAAAACTGGTAAAATAGTAAACCAGCCCTAAGTTTTGGTGAATACGTATTGGAACTCTCTTGTAGGAGACACACAGACAACAGTATCTAACTCTTGGAAGAGATTGTCCAAAGGTTCCAAAGGTAAGATCACATGCAATGGCAAGAAAGCTGGAGAGAGATTTGAGTAAAGCTTTGAAAGCTAAGGTAGAAGTCAAGAGCAGTTTGTAGTTTCTATAGGACAAAAAACTTGTCTCAAGACACTGCTCTGTTCTGCGCTTTTCTGTTACTGTGATTATTCAGCACTGTGGTCACTAAGTTTATCCAATATGAGATGTATATCTTGTGTATCATCGTAACAAATTGACACAAACTGATGTGTTAAAAATGTTATCAGGTGTGCAAATGTTTATAACTCTTGTTATTTTAAAGAAATACAATCAGACCAAGTGAAAGAAAAAAGTTTATTTCTATGTCTGTAATGTTCATGATTTATTTCTCAATAATTGACTTGCACCTGGTGCAAGGAAATCTTAACAGGTTACACTTTGTATGTAGTTGCATGTAACAGCACATATTGGAGGGAGCCCTGTCAGATGTACTTTTTGCAAACATAAACTATACTGTCAATATGATCATGCATATTTTCTTCAATAGTTACACAGATGTGTACAGTGCTATTATCACATGTTTGAAATGATCTGCTATGAAATTAAATGTCCCGCCATGTTTCACTGCTTTCCTGTTCATTGAATACTTATGACTTCCCGTTGCCATTTTCTCACAATTTCTAAACAATAGTAATTATTTTCCAAACTTTACATTGTAAATGAGTGAAAAAATAGTAATAAAGAATTGCTTATCAAAACACATTCAACAGAAGTCTTCAAAGTCCATGAAAAAAATCCAGTGAAGCGTTCTTGATATATCTTGCTGACAATTTTAACATGCTGAAATCTTCAAAGTGTAGCCATGACCTTAAAAAATACATGAAGGTCACCAAAATCGACAGAGTCCTGTGCCTTCCTTAGATGAAGCTTGGTGTCAAACATGAAGAAAATCCAGTGTATGGTTCTTCAGGTATCTCGCTGACAAGCTTAACATCCAAGTTACCATGCAGAAATCTTCAAAGTGTTGGTGGGACCTTGAAAATTAGGCCTTGACAAAAAGGACCATGAAACTGAGTGGGCCGGAGTCTTATCCAGATGAAGCTTGGTGTCAAATATGAAGAAAAACAAATCCAGTGAACCATTCTCGAGAGGAATGGTAAAACATTATCGCTGACTTGTGACCTTGAAATGAAGATAAAAGTCACCAAACCTGACTAAGACATTTTCTACGCTATGATTAACATAGACACCAAGTATGAAAAGAATTAAGTCAATGGTTCTAAAGATATTTAAATTCGTATGTAGGAGCGGGCCAACAGAACATAATACTATATTCCCTGCATCACGCTAAATGGGCGACAAGGGATGATATAAATTAAAAGAAAGAAATACATATGTGAATGAATAAAAGAATAAATGACACCCCGGTCATCCCTCCCCAACCATTTTAAAAAACACAAAACTATCGCTAGAACACATGTTAACATCAGCTGTCAATTTGTTTGCCTTTTTTTTACGTCTACATTAGTAATTACTCTTCAGATATCTTGTTTGGAATGACATGGACATTGACAGAATGTTAACTGAGACTGTCACACACACCTCAAATACAGACAGTTTAAAACTATCAAAAAGCTTGACAGACCTTTCCAGTTTTGTCAAATAAGATCAACAAGAAAGAAAGTAGTTACAGAATTGTAACACTCAAGCATCAATGGTGAGATCAGTGATATGTCATTTTTCACACACATCAAATCTAACCAATTTTCCTAAAATCAAATCTATCACTTTGACTTGATATCACAAACACTCGACTAAAGGTATATTTCCCTTTTATATATAAAACAAATATGTGAAAGAAGAATTTATCAATAGAATTTAGTCTTTCGTCATTGCACACTGCGAATAAAAGTGAGTGAACTACAACATGCCAACTTGAAACATTACTACAAACCTCCTGTACTAATACACCAGTAACAATTATTTGACTTCAAATGAAGTGACAGAATACGTGACTTAACTTCTACATATTGACTAAACTGGTCACATGACCAGTCAAGGCACACCAAGGCATACCCTGAGAGGCTTTTCCAGGAGAGACCACTCTCAGTCTTCTACTCTCCCTTTTCATAGGTGGAATACAACAAATACGTAAGAATGAAATACATTGTGTATTCAATAGACAACTGGAGTTTACATTTCAACCCGTAACTAGGTCCTTTTGGTTTTAAACAGATGCTCACTAAGGCTGTTATAATTCACTTGCGAAAAAAAGTTCCATTTTCTATGAATCGAACCGTAGCCCTTCAATTATTAGTTATTTGTGGTCACCAGAACCAAATGTGAATGAATAATTATGATTCATAATGGAGCTTGGTTTACTTGAGCCCTTATGCCCTCTCTTACATGAGTGAGATATGTAAGAATGGAATATGTACTAGCCTTGTAGTACAAATCATGTTAGCTAACTAAGGCTGCACATGGTACTGTCGACCGTAACTATTACATACCAAATGTGAGTGTCATGTGATCACTGATTATTACAATGACAAATTAACACTGTCAACATGGGGGTTTCAACCTGCGCATCAATCACTTACCTACAATATGTATTCGTGAATAATTATTTGTATTCGTTACCCAATATTTGCGATGCATATCCTATTAGATACACTGTGTATTTGTTGCAGCCCTAATGCTCACACAAGGATAGAGGAACCATGTGTACAAACAGAACCCTCACACACAATCATTAGTCCATACTGTTCTCGCTGACACAAACACTTCTCAGATTCCTCTTTAGTAGCATCACATTCTGTATTTGGCCTTGAATTCTCAATTCTGAGAGAAACCAGTTTGTGAAGAACATGTTTCAGAAAGAAATTTTCACAAGGTGTTCAAGCTGTCACCGTGTCTATAGTTGGAGACACCACGAATCACAACTTACATCAAGGACATACATTTGCAACTGAACTTGAGTGCAATATTTATGTCGTTACTTCTACATCAACTTATCCATGCTTAGTTGCCATGCTGATATCAGAGTCTCTGTGCTTGTGTGGACATTTGACTTCATGATGGCCTTTTCCACAACAAGAACAGCTAACTGCTCCATCAAGGGAAAATAAAGGTTGTGGTTCTAATTTCCGCCACTTGAATTCTAGTGCCACCTTATATTTTTCATTGCAGTATGAATATAATAAGCTTTCAGGTACTAATGTTTCCTCCCTGGTGCTGATGGACATTGCTCATTTTGATAGAGAAAGTTGACATGATAGCCTCAAGTTTCACTAATTAACTGATTTAATTCTTTATAAACAGGGAAAAAATAAAATACAAATCCTACCTTCCTACTCTTAATTTTACAGATGTGTAATCAGAAATGTTATTTTTTTATTCGGCCTTAGTGGCACTGATCAATATTCCAGCAGACGTGCATTTCAGTCCCAATGGTGTCCAGACGGATGTTCTGAGTAGCATTAGCGGGCCTTGTCCTGCTCAGTGCTCAGTGTCTATGTCCCTTGCAATTGGATTAATTTCAGTAAGGTCTTTGGTGTTATGTGCCATAATACTGTTGACCATGTTGTGGCAACAGTGGAGTCTTTCATAACCAGGAATGTATAAGCTTTAGTCCAAAAGATACAGAATCTCCTGAGTTCATATCACAACAGACTAATTGACAGGTAGTAATACTGATTCCATTTGTTTTTTTTGCACAAAAGATTTAAAATGAAACAATATTATTAAGAACAGATTCCTGCGAGAAATATTGAAAAAAATAGATATCAAAATCGCATAATTATGATGAAAACAATGCCTAAAATGTCAAAGTCAATGGTGCAACAAATATACACTTCTGACAGTAATAATTATCTCCCTTAAGAAAAATATGAAATACAAATTGGTCCCTTCTGTTTATGACCATCTAAATTTTCATGCCTCAGGGAAACCAAATTGTCATTTTACAAGTCATCAGCATTACATTCTCTACTTGTAAGTGAATGTGGGAATGACTTCATATCCTTTTCTCCATCAGCACTGACAGATTTTTCTTCATCCAGAGGGGGTATGGTCTTGAAAAACACAGCATCAGGGCAGATAGCTTGCAGTCACAGTAGGGTATCTACACCTGGAAGTGGAACTCAACCAGTAGCTGACAGTCTTCACTGCCTGCTTCCGTCCAAAGAGTAACTGAACCTCACTTATTGAGACTGGACGAGTGAGTGAGTGAGTGAGTGAATGAGTTTAGTTTTACGCCGCACTCCGCAATATTCCAGCTATATGGCGGCGGTCTGCAAATAATTGAGTCTGGATGAACAATCCATCGATCTGCTCAATTGGGAACTGATGACACGTATCAACATGTCAGCGAGCCTGACCACCCGATCCCGTTAGTCGCCTCTTACGACAAGCACAGGCTGCTGAAGGCCTACTCTACAAGGCTTGACAAACTGAAAACACAACTGATAGTCATTAGGACCAGTGCCAATTAGAAAGTACTGGTCCATGATAAATTTCACTTGTCAAAAATAAATTTATATAAGAAACACCAATATCTGCTTGACAAGTCTCTTTATTTTTAATGAAAGATGAAAAAAAAATCACTGAATAAGTTGTTTTAACACTGTTTCAGCAGTTGTCACCAATGATTACAACCGTGAACTCGGAACTCCTAACCATCAACTACAACTGCATGAACATAAATTACAGTGTCTTTATGACACTAACTTTAATATTATCTCTGTAAGTGTAAGTTGCAGTAAACACATAGTGTCACTCTGGTCTTACTCTAGACTCATGGTCAACCAGGTCAAGTCAAACAGATATTTTAACACTATTTAAGCAGTTATCACAAGTATTCAAGTTCTTAACAGTGACTTCAGAACTTGCTGACAGCCACCTACAACTGAACTTGTATTACAGTGTCATATTGACACTAACTTAATATAGTAAACACACTCTGGTCTCATTGTCAAGCCAAACAGTCATTTCAACACTGTTTTGTTGTCACCAAAAATTTGAACAGTGAATTCAGAACTAACAGTCAATTCTAACTTGAATTCTGAACTAAGAGTCAACTTTAACTTAACATTACAGTGTCTTAAGTGAACACACTCTGATCACATTGTCAAGTGAGACAATTTTTATTCGTCATGCTCATGGTGAACATCACAGTTAGGCATAGTCAAGGAAATGATATGCTCTCGCTTAAGGGCCTATGCTCTTTCCTCCTGGAGATTAAAATTGTCATGATCTGAATCATCTGAGTAGAGAGTAGTCAGAGAGGTTTGAAGATTCCACACCTGCAGCAGTGTTTCTTTGAACATCCTCAACATCTGTACCGAAAGTACCGGAAACCTCATACTTTCTGAATGGTCGACAAAACATAGCACTAAGAACTGTTGGTAACATGATATTCCAACCATGGAAACTTTTAAAGTCAGGTTCTAACTGACCCCTTTGAACTTTTCTGCCAGGTTGAAGCATTTTGCAGTGCCTTGTTGCCAGTTTCCAGTTTGATTGTTGGTCTGGGTTTTCTTTACACTGGAGCCAAAATCCAGGAAAAGGAATGCCATGTGACAAGTGATTCGGAACCTCAGATGCCAATTTATCTTATCTCGAATTTCATCAATGTAAACCGAGTTGCTGATTAAACAGACACACTAGTATTGCTTGTCATGTTAAATATGAAATTTGAGATAATATACTTTCAAAGTGGGGGGGGGGGTTTGTCAGAAAAGGTTGGTATTATGAAAAAAAATCAATTATTTTCCAACTATCATAGTGGAGCACTAGAAAAATCAAAACATTGGTCCAACAAAGAATTAACTGGTGCAATGTCTAGTAGACCAGCATATTTGTCAAGCCCTGTTTTACCCTGGGACCTTCACTGGTCCGAGACTGGATGAAGATGACAACACGTGTGCGTGTGTGCGTGCGTGTGTGCGTGTGTGCGTGCGTGTGTGCGCCACACTTAAGTGGAATACAGACATCAGACATGTTAAACAGGAAATAGGTCATACAAACACAGCAAACATCATAGTACTCTTAAACAAAGAAGAGCCCAACATCTGCTAACTTTTTATTTAATTTAGTGGCTTTTATATTGTTTTATATTTTAAGACAGCTTCAACTTGTACACACCTCTTTTCTATAAGCGGAATTCCCACATGCATACATCACTTGTACTTGATTTAAGTCCAGCTTGCACTGCCATATCCACCTTGAACAGCAGTGCTCTCATATATAACTAAATCTCCCCTAGACAAATAGCTTTCGACATATTTGCTTTAAAAAAATCATTGATTATTATGAGACAGATAGGTAACAGGTTTTAAAATAAATTTAAACTGAAACTATACAAAACAAAAGGTCAGGTTCATCAATATCCATTGCAATAGCAAAATACTCTTAAAATACGAGTTACGATAATCAAATGTTTTGGCGTGTATACAGTAAAATGGAAGTAGAGTACTGAAAGGCATAAAGTTCTGCTCCAGAAAGTCAAAATGCATATAACAAATATATAACGAACTAAAGCAATGTCAGAAATGCTTGGAAACTTCATTTTGGCAATTATTTGATAATTCAGATTCAAAAACTTTTAGAACTCATATATAATCATTCATACCACCTCGACCTAATATGGCATATGAGTAACACAATGTACCTTTCGCTAACCAAAATGATTACTGGCAAAATATTGAAAAACTTCTAGTTCTAAGAAAACTATATTGTGACACAGACGGCAGGCAGACAGGGAGATAACATTCATGTAATGCACTGGCAGTATATGTCAGGGACCATCTTAAAATATTACATGTCAGTAACACTGCTGGTCAAGAAATTAAAACAGGTACCACAGATCAGCTCATAGGGATTGAGCTCCCAGTGCTGTACTGGTGTAGACAGAACTTTGTTTTGCTGCCACTTTGCCACTGATGAACTGGACAGGCTTTATGTGCTACCCGATTCTTTTTATGAGCTGGGGCTTCATTTCTGATTGCCTGTAAGGCACGTTGCAGGAAGCGAGAAAATCTTGTAACTGAGCCTTAAAATTGCTCATAGTAGGTGTAATGGTACCAGGGACACGTCGGATATCTTAACTGGAGTTATCCGAAATGATAATGATTGGTTCATCCAACTGCAGTATCAGCTGATGTTTGAATCGATCCCAAAATACCTGCCCCTTCATTTGGCTACGGTAATTCGGATTCCTTGGCCTCAAAAAGTCACAGTCCCTGATCAGTTCCTTGCTACAGATACTAGCATGCAAGATGATCAGCTGTCTACCTTTACCTGATGGCAACACTGTTGCCTTAGAACCATCTGAAAGAAGCCACATCTGGTCGGCTAAGTGATATTTACTACAACAGGTTTTATCAAGGTATACAATTTGAAACTCCAAATTGTGTTCTTCAACTGTTCTGAGATAAGCTGATCACATAGATAGGACTGAGTACTTTTCTCTAAATACAGATCTGTCATCTTGCCTTTTGGTGTACCTGGGCCCCATTTCTATCGGAGAAGCAGTGAGTGTTGTTTTCAAGACATTTATTGCATCTTTGATCTCATCTTGTATTTTAAAGATCACAAGTCTAGGAGGTGAAAATGCATAAATCACTCACTGACATCGTTATAACTGAAACCCTGTCATTAAAACTGCTCATTCCGATCTTCAATTACCTTAAATTGACCTTTTTGACATCAGTACACAATTCTCAAACGCAAACGAAATTTCAACCAATCAGAGTGGTGTGTCTCTGTGGCGTAATTGTAGGTATAGATATGAGGGTCTATGCAGAATTCATCTACATTTCAGGGGGTAAACTATTTCGTTTACAGATTTGCACAAACGCGACAGCTGTTGTGAAAAATGAAAGCTATATGTTCTCACAATCTACTTTCATTTAGTTTTAATTTTGTCTCCTGCTTTGCCTAGTTTTGTAGTTACAACCCTTGTTTTTATAGATGATTCTGTCAAAATCACTTGGTGTTGCTAGGTTGGAATCCGTGTTGCATAAACCTACACGTTATTTGTCATCATTCACTTGATGCTCAGTTAATGAATTTTTAACAAGTATAATTAGTGGTAACGCCACTCAGATTACCCGACAGGGGCCCTCATTTGGCTTTTCTTGTGTCGGGATCGATCTAAGGATTAACTGATAACACACTGATTGATTAATTACTTCTATGCGGATTTAAATGGGGGATTTGTCAAAAGGTAGTGTTTATGTCTGTACATTTACTAATCTACACTGAATACACACTGTCGTATCTGTGCCTATGTAAAAACAACACCCTTCTTTCAAAGGATTAACCGCCAATACATTGATTGATTGCTCATTATTGGCTAACTAAATAACTCTTTTTAAAGAATGATGCACATTATGCAAGTAGTTGCCAGGTGTGCTATCTTGGGTGACCAATGAGACTATACAGCAATGTGAAAAAACTGAAACGATACATCACGTCTTCGTATGTTAGACTGTTAAAAGACACATCACTTGGGAAATCTGCAGAGGAATTATATATCACTCATTTTTGTGGATACTGATGGATACATTCCTCGAACAAGGTAATAGCCTGACATTGCTCCTATAACTAAGCTTAATATTTGCATTTTGCACTGCACAGCGTATGACACCCTTATCAAGTCTATCCAGCTTGTGTTTCTTGTCTGGTTTTGATTTTTACACGACCCCTGAGGTAACTGATCTATTTACACCTTTGTAAACCTGTCTGTCAAATTAAGGTCTTTGATTACATTAGATGTAGAAAGACATCTGCTATTTTAATTGGTCACTATTTATAGATGGGCCAATCCGTGAAAGGTTAACAAACCATGACTGGTATTCCGTGTCGTGCATCTTAACTGCATTTTCAATTATCCAAGACTATTTTAAGCACAAAAAATTTGAGATGGAAAAACTGAGGGTTTGTTCCAATTGGCTTGAAATGATATGATCCACAACATGATTTTGATGTATTGGGCAAATACGCATTGTTACTATGACAACTTTTCTTCAACACATACGTAAATACGCAGCTGACCTGGAGCTCTGTTTAAATGATATTAAAGATACAAATTGTTTTAGATTTACGTTGTCAAACCTCTGACAAGGGAGGTATGATAATAAACTAATTAGGATTATTAGACAAAATAAAAAGATGCACATTGACTTCCTGTATTTTCTACCCTATAACCAACTGGCAGATGGATAAACTTCAAAATGTATTTACTTGTTATAATAATATTAATGGAGATGAACATATCAAATAAAAATGATTTCATCTTTGCTGATCAATCTATACTTTTACTCTCAATTGGGCATGTGGGTGGCCCAGCAGAGGTCACGAACCAGTAAAGAATTCTGGGATATCATCTGGGTACTCACTGGAGAAAGACAATAATAAAACTAGTCCATGGAAATTGCTCTGGATTAGTGCCCTTTTAAAAAAGATATCATTTGATAACTGGAAAGCTGAAAGAAATCGCACGTATGTACACAAACTGAAGATGATTGCAGTCATGAAGAAAACCTGAATGAACATTAACGGTCCAATGCTGCAAGAAACTGTCACAAAGCAGTCAGTATGTTGTGTTGCTCCGCATCAGCATCCCATATAGTCTGTCGTACAGACCCTAAAGTATATACAGTATGGTTCAAAATTATTGAGAATAGCTAAAGCATTTCATATTATTAAACGAGAACAAATCAGATAAAATTGAATGTATTGTGAAAGTGAACTGACCTTTTCATGTTGTGTAGGTAACAATTTAATATTTTATCAAGTCTCCTTGAGCTTCACGGCACAGTCTAAGACGGGTAGGCATACTTCCTATCAGAGAGGTTAGTGTCTCGTGAGTTATGCTGACCCAGTATCGGACCACTTCTCTCTTCATGTCTTCAATTTTTGTCAACCCCTTTTGATTCACACATTCCTTCATCATCCCCCAAATGTTCTCAATGGGATTTAAGTCAGGACTATATGCAGGAAATGGTAATGCAGTCACATTTTTCTCCTGAAACCACTGCTTGGCATGTTTTGCGGTGTGTTTAGGATCATTATCTTGCTGCAAAATCCAGTCATTTCCATAAAACACATGTGCACTTGGAAGCAGAAAATTATCTAATATGTTAGTGTAGCGTTGACTTGTCAGATTTCCCTCAAACACACACAGCGGGGTCGTTCCTAATAAGGATATCCCTCCCCATACATGAAACTTTGGGCTGTATTTAGGTCGTCGATACAACGGTGCTGACGCAGACTTTGTCCATATTTTCACATTATTGGGATATACCCATATTGAGCTTTCATCAGTAAAAATCACATTTTCCCAGTCAAAGTTTTCATGTGCCAAACACCACTCAACACGCCTGTCTTTATGTTCTTGTTTCATGAGAGGAGAAAGAATTCCAGTCTTTTTCTCCCATCCAAGATCAATGAAATTTCTTCTAATTGTAGATTTTGATTCAACTGTTGATCCCCTTTCTATCATTTCATACCTGATGTTGGAGATGCTTGCCCTTTGCTTTTTAGACGCTAAAATTCCCAGCCGGACGCGATCTGAGAAGTCCAATTTTCTGGGTCTCCCTGCTCCTTTCTGATGCCCAAAATCCTTTCCCTCTTTAAAATTCCTCCTAATCCTATACACAGTAGAAAGAGGAGTTCCTGTTCTCTCTGCCAGTGTATTTACATCATCAGTTCCTTGATTACACAACTCAAAAATCAACCTTCTTTTATCTTCAGCAGACATTGTTGACAGTGCTGAGGAAAATGACGTCTGCTACAAATTCAGGGGAGGTAACTCTAATTGTACTATACTCAGTAGGCCAAGATGAGTTACCTCCCTTATACCATTACTTAGTTTTAAGTATCAGTGAATCAGTTGAGGTGTTAGGATAGCTCAAAGTAAGAAGAAAAATTCTCAATAATTATGAACCAGACTATATACTGAACATCATTGAAAACGCACCACCCCTAAAATTGTGGATTTCTAAGAGCAGAAGTGAGCAATCTATGTAAATTTTACATATTTGTGTAGACCAATGTTTGATAAAGAAAAGAAGCAAAAAACAATCAAGCAAAACAGTGAAGATTTAATGCAGCTGACAATGAAATAAAGATGGGGTCAAAATGGAAAGTCAGTAGCGTGTATGACCCCCGTTAGCAGCAACACAAGCTGTGCAACGTCTCCTCATTGAACGGATAAGTCTCTGAATAAAGTCCTGAGGCACTGCATTCCACTCTTGCTGCAAGGCATTGTCGAGTTCCCCAAGGTTGTTGATCTGCGGACGACGTGCGAGGCGTTGGCCGATGTAATCCCACAAGTGTTCGATGGGTGACAAATCTGGTGACAATGCAGGCCAATGAAGTAGAGGAATGTTGTTGTTAGCCAGATACTGTATCGAAACACGTGCAGTGTGGGCTCGTGCATTGTCATGTTGAAATGTGTGCAGATCTTGATGCTGGTGAAAGAAGGGAACGACGTTGTTCTGAAGAATGTTGTCACGGTAGTAAACGGCATTCACTCTGCCACGACAAACAATCAGAGTGGTTCTGTGGTGATAACTTATCTCTCCCCACACCATAATGCTGCCTCCACCCCACCGATCGGTTTGCACAACACAATCCTGATGATAACGTTCACCCCGTCGACGCCATACCCGTAGACGCCCGTCAGCATTTCGCAAGTGAAAACGCGACTCGTCGGAGAACACCACACCATGCCAACGTCGTAACAATCACACACGATGCTGTTCAGCCCATTGTCGGCGTTCACGGCGATGCCTGTCAGTCAGGATGGGTCCAACGTAAGGGCGTCGACAACGTAACCCTGCCGCACGGAGACGGCGTCGGACGGTGGAAGCGCTGACCAAACCACGTCGACCCTGGACAGCGTTGGCGGTTCTGGCAGCGGGCAAGGTTCGATCCCGAATATGGCGCCGTACAATGTCTCGATCTTGACGAGGGGTGGTAACACGTGCCTGACCTGGGCGTTGCCGGTCCCTGCTGGTTCCTGTTTGTTGGTATCTGTTAGCAAGCCTCAGAATGGTCGAATGATGACACCCAAATCGTCGTGCAATGTTTCTGCTTGAAGCGCCGACCTGCACCATACCCAAGGCCTGTTCTCGTTCCTCTGGTGACAATCTTGGCATGGCGAAAAAACTTTACTTACGAAAGTACTGCGAAAATGAGAACGGTTTTGTGCCGAAGGTCATTTATACCCCTGAACAGCATGCTTTCTGCATGCAATTTGTGCCCTTCGTGTGTGATGTGCATGAATTTTGTTGTTTTCATGTGATGTGTTCGATGATGTGTTCGAACGATCCGTTTTTTACTGTAGAGCGTTATTTACGATCTAGTGTGTTATTATCAAAATTCCCACCATTAATTTTCCATTTCCAAAAGATTCTATTGCCTTATTTCAAAATTTACAGGTGGTGCGTTTTCAATGATGTTCAGTATATATCCAAGAAAGCCCACGCAAGTCTAGATTTCCATAGTTTCTGAAAATGAAGAAAGTCTCAGGGCTCCACTTCATTATATTATTTTTTTTTTCACTATGAATGATTTTTCAGTAAAATACGTTCATTTCAGAAACAAGTTGTTAGTCTGCGTCCCAGATTCCAGAATGAGTGCCTAGGAATGAGTTTGTACTCTTCCCTCAAGGCCACAAACAGAGCAGTTAACGTCTTTGGCTGAGGGTCATGCTGTCGCACATGATGATCCAATTCTTCCAAATTCGTTATTTTTATTTGAAAAATTACAAGGAAAAATTACTTCTTTTGTACTTCTTTTGAGTAGATTACATGAAATGCTTTAATAAGGCTTGTGTTATTATTTAGCATAGTTGCTTGAACACAAAAGGCCCAGATAAGCTGTGTATCTGGGTAAAATATGCACAGAAAATTTCCAACTATACATTGATAAATAATTGCTGCATACCTGTTATGCTATAAAATTGTTAGATATGACAAAAATTTTAAAATGTGTACAGAATATATTCATTCCGCAGAAACGAAACAGCTACTATCTTGTTGTGCATGGGATACACATGCCTAATGAAAAATGAAGTTGAATGCTGACGAGAAATAGTTGATGATTAAATAGTATGATAGTTCCAAACTGAAGCTGAAAGGGGGCAACCATTTTATGCCATTAATAAATTCCACATGCAGGCATCAAAAGCTTTAAGAGTACATGTATCAGCAAGAGCACTGACAAATGTTCTGGAACACAAACATTGTGAGGGCGATGCGAAGCAGGTAGGGGTCATGTCAAAATCACACAAATTAAAACATTTAGACAACTTTCCAAAGAACATTGTAAGGAAGTCTATCAACAAACTCTATTCTGAATACAAATACATGGTGTTGAAAAGTTTTAAGATAGCATTTGTATAAAGAACACAACCTCAGAGTATCAAAGTACACACTCTGGCGATACTTAAACTCTTTGGGGTATCATTTTAAGAAAATTTAGGCGGAGAACAGGTCAGTACTCTGAATGACCTGATATCGTTTGCTTGAAAAATAATTTCTCAGGGTAATGGAGAAGAGCGAGGAAGGGTTCGAGCCAGTGTCAACAAGACCTGGGTCAATACCTCGCACACTATCAGCATTCAGGGGGTACCCGATGAGGGTGGTAAGGGGTGACGTTGGAAACTGCTAATAGGGAAAGGAGACTAATCATTCTCCATGCTGGTTGCTCCTATTTCAGATCACATGGCCTTCAAAGGCAACAAGGCCTAAGCTATATGAGATCATAAAAGCCCACAAAGGTGACCTTTCTACAAGGTTGACTGTTACATAAAAAGTAAGGGTCACAATACTTTGCGACTTCCAACCTGTCACTGTGACCTTAACACCATTGAAATGATACGGGCTATTGTCAAAGGAGATGTTGTCACATCAAACACAACTTTCAGATTAAGAGACCTTTTAGGTTAAGGAATCCTGTTACAAACACACGACTGAAACTTGGCAAAACTGTGTCAACAAGGTTGTTAACATCATTGAACAAGGTTATTGGTCTCGGGATGGCTTACAACTGGCAACTGTGGCACCACTTGTTATCCCTTTAACTACTCCCTCTGACACTACGACTGACAAGGAACCGACAGGTTATCGGAATAGATTTTGAGATGTCCCCTGCCATGACTGGCTGTTCCGATTCTGTGGTTTTACCCCGCCAGGACAGGAAACAACTCATATATGCGTTTTCAGTGGTGACAGTTTTTTGGTGTAGTCCGGAAAATGTTCGAATATCAGAAAGCTGTTGGGTATTAGTAAATGATAAACGTGTACTGTTTATATTTATGTGGCAATTTTGAACAATGATAAAATTTGCAATTCATCGGTCCGTTTCTGACTGTAGGTCAAGGTACGAATTCAGTTTAACTTTTGGAACGCGTCTGTCAACTAAATCACTTACTCAAGTAACTCAACATCGTGGAAAGTGACAGGTGCACCCACCTCTTGGTTCCGTTTCCAAAAGCGACAACTTTCTTTCCGAAACAGTCAGAGGTTCAGATCATGCTTTGTCGACTGTGCCTGGGAACCTTCGCCTCACACTATTCGAGGCAACTTCAGTTGGAAAATGGCGCTTGGAAAACTCGGGCAGTGCCTTCTACGTGCTGCGCGTGATATTATTAAGGGGAAGCCACCCGTGATCGATTCCCTACCTGGGTGCAATGCGTGAAGCCCATTTCTGGTGTCCCCCGCCATGATATAGCTAAAAGGGACGTAATTACTAAACTCATTCACTCATGGCAATAAGGGGAAAGAGACCTCGACAGTCAGTATGACATAACTGCATTGACAGTAACGTAAGCCAGGGTACAATAACCTGACTTCTAGAACATCAAAACATTTTTAAAATGCCAAATTTAAAGAAAAAAAATCTCGATGTTTTGTTTAATTTGCCTCTTAAAGCTTACAAAAAGACCCAACAACAATAGAAAGACCAACAGCGATCACTTGATTACATTAGTTGCTAGGACGCTCGCTCAACGCACAGATAGTCAATTGAAAAGTAACCCAGAACAATAATAATTTTCATCATCATAAATGACTTGAAGCTATGTTGGCAAATGGGTCCAGTGTATTTACGAAATAGATGAGACGAATACACACTGGAAAGCAGTAGAATTGTGGTCCAAATTATGCTTCCAGTTTTCGAATACTATATGGAGTATGGTTCGTTCCTTTCACATTTCCCTTGATGGTCAGCCCGTGGTCGAGACAAATCGCCTTCATATCGCCTATATGTTTTCTATATTCTTTATTGGTGAAAATAAACAAAATACACCAATAAAAATATTTGTTTTGCCCTTAGATGATTCTGTTTACGATCACAGTATGTGACAAACACATACAACAACAATAAATCCTTGAGTGCGAATGCATGTGCACGTGTTGGGGATGGGTAGGCTTGTGTACCTGCGTGCATGCACACACCTTCAAATTTCCTCTGAAGCGTGATTGACGTTTAAATGAATTTAAGTGACAGTTATATTTCATCCTCTGTCATGACTCACAGAAGCAGCAAAAGTGTTGTTGAGGGCCACACTCAGACATGTTACAGCTGTGTCACGGCAGATATTAAGTCTTGAACAGGAACCCAGTGGTTGATAGTATGACCAACTATCCACGCTACTGGGGTACGGTGACATACAATCAACCAGCTCACACAGCGTGACCACTCGATAATCATTTAGTCGTCTCTTACGACAAGCGCGTGGTACTGGGGGCAATAACGAGAACAAAAATGACCCGTTTCTAATCCGAAGTGTATTGGTTGTTTTGTTTCATTGCTCAACATCGGAAGAGGTTGTGGGCGATGTTGCGAAGTCTCGCTTTGAGCGTCGGCTGCAGACGGAGACGGGGAACGTCAACCTTTGGGATGACAGTGGGGTGAGAGGAATATTCGAACAGGTGACCTAAACAGAACAGGTAGTATACTGAGGAGAGCAATCGAGCAGGTGACCTGAACAGAAGAGGCGGTATATAGAGGGGAGTAGGCGAACAGGTGACCTGAAGAAAAGCGGTGTTATAGCGAGGGGAGTATGCGAACAGCTGACCTATTAACAAGTGGTGGTATATTGAGGGGAGTAGGCGAACAGATGACTTCAAATCAAATGGTAGTATATTGCGGGGAGAACGCGAGCAATGATCTCAAAGCAAGTGGCGGTATATTGTGAGGTGGAGGCGAACAGATGACTCAAAACAAGTGGTGGTATACTGGGGGAATATGCGAACAGATGACTTCAAAACAAATGGTGATTCTTGAGAAGTATTTAGAAGTTGGCATAGAAGTAAAAAGCAAATAATGTTGATGACAACTTCTTTGTTTACTGTATGCCGATTCGAGGGAAATAATCGCCAGGCGATCTTACCTGACGCCATGTTGGGGTGCCGGTAACGCTGGCACAGTGACCTTGAACTTTTGTTGCTGAAGATATTTCTAGCTCGGATCTTCAGTAGTCTCAGCGAGTGAGACAGTTTCCTGGAGTCTTTGAGATTGCAAAAGTTACAACAGACGAATAATTTTTGAAAACAGTTGATACAACTTACCATTTAAGTTGTCATCGGTTTGCTCTGTACTCTCTGCCTCGACTGGTTTCTCCCTGGTTCCTACTCATGGTCGAATTATACGAGACATACTCGCTTAGAAAGTGAGTGAGTTTAGTAGTTTCAAGCCGCACTCAGCAATATTCCAGCTGTATGGCGGTGATCTGCAAATAATCGAGTCTGGACAATCCAGTCATCAACAGCATGAGCATCGATCTGCGCAATGGGGAGCCGATGACATGTGTTAACCAAGTTGGCGAGCCTGACCACCTGATCCGTTAGTCACCTTTTATGGCAAGCATGGGTTGCTGACGGCCTGTTCTACTCCGGACCTTCACGGGTATCGCCTAGAAAGTGTCGCCCGAAGTCAATCTTAACTAATGGGAATAACATTTACGATGACATAATTGTGTTAACAACGATGATTTTTAATTCATAAATGGGCCTTCTGAACTCTGGACCATCGTGTGGTGGACTCCAAATTGCCTTATTACATACATTTTCTTGAAACTAGGTACTTATAACTTCGTATGTACATACAATCTGTCCTGCTCTAATCGTAAAACATACCATACATTGGGCATTGAATATTTCTCTGTTCAATTGAAATATAATGATATTTTCTGTAAGAGCGACCTCGTGTAATTTTCTCAAGGTCCGAAGCTCATCTGGGACAGGTCACGTGGTCATGTGTTGCCCGTGCTCTCCAGTCTCCATGAATGTTCCAGCTACGTTGTTAGTGAGCTAGGTCATAGCAGGCGTTGCAAGTTTAAAACTCGACTCTCGGTGAGAAACGTCTGTGTTTACAATCAGAGATGCATTGTCTGGGGGAGACCATCACAACCTACCTTCACTGCAACAGTTTACGTGACGGCTTTAAACGATGAGAACTGTTTGAAAACACGCGCCGCTCCGACTTTTCTTACCTGAACAATGGCGTCGCCATGATGCAATTATGACGTCATACACAATCAAAATACTGTATTCCTTCAACGACATACAGTTACTGAAATGTAATAGTTTACCTTGTAAGCGAGGCATAGACGGATCCCCGAATGACACAATCAAAATGCTATTTTCCTTCAACGACATACAGATACTTAAGTTTACTTTGTTAGAGACGCATAGACGAATGACCAGGTGACTAAAGTCATTAACCACAAAATGTCGTTAACCACATGTTTCTCTGATGTGTGGGACATTCATCATGTCATTAACCACATGTTTGTCTGACAGTATGGAACACTCACAGACTCCATTAAAGATATGTTAACCTACTAGCAGCAGGCGCAATGTAAGATAAAGACCTAGCTGCACCAGCAAAATTCTAGTTGCAACGTAGTGTTTTAAAACGTGGGAGGCTTCCCTGCACATAAGCTACACAAAGACACTGCTGATCATGGTTCACAAGAGCTGTCATAGCTGTGATGTTTTGGTGCCATAGCTATTCAAAATTGAGCTGACGTATTTATGTGTATGCTTATGTTAGATTTATTGTTGACTTATTTCTCAAAAACTGACTTGCACCTTGTTCAGGTTAGACTCATAAGTAGGTTGCACTTTGTAACATTGGGTTGCACCAGTGCAAGTAACAAAGCAATAAATCAAGTCCTGATTCAGCATGTCATTAACAACTGGTTTGTCTGATGGTGTGGGATATTCTTCATCAGCATATGAACTATCACCTTACCACAAATATTTTACAGCCTGAAGGGGCATAACTGAAATATTTTATTGCAGCATTCAACAACCACAGAAAACAATTTGCAAATGTCACCTCCATGATCATGACATTAAGGGCATGCAAAACAAAACAGGAAATAATAAGTTTTTGGTGTAACATGGCTTGCTCCTGCACTTGGAACAGATGCTCTGTTTACAGCAGATGTCTCTGTTATATCAAGAGGTAGCAGCATAATTCTGGATTACATCCTCAGTAATGCTGGTAATGCGCCTCAAAGAAACCCACAAGCATTGAACTACAAGACCATAGAGCATATTGCAGTCACTCAGAACTAGACATAAATGACCAGAGCAATGTTTGGCACTCATGTACAGGTCAGTTTCTTTCTTCATCAAAGTCAGGTTCTTTCTTGATATGGTCAACAGGAATAGGCAGTTCAAATTCAGTAGATGCTGCAACTGCTTGACAGAACCTCTTCTGAAAGTCCATGTCTTTAGGTTGACTCAAATACATATTATCCTCAAATGCATCAGGGACTTTTTCAATTTCTGCTGGCCGATCCTCTTGAAATTTGGTTATTGAACTGGAAGACACATCTGCACTGAGCATATGGGGATTGTCATCAAATTCATGCTCCTCAAGGCTGGCCTCATCTTGGTTGTTCTCAAGGCTGTCCTTATCTTGGTGGTTCTCCTGGACATCCTCATCAGATTCATTCTCCTCTTTGACAATCATATCTTCATCAAATGCTTCACCATTCTCAGCATTATCAGATGCTTCTTTCAATGCTTTTTGGTTTCTAGCTTTCAAAAGTTCCATTTGTGGAAAGATTGGGACAGATTTGTATCTCGGGGGTTTCACATATAATGGCTGTGGTACCTCTCCCCCATTCTTATCTCTATGTACCTTCATATGAGCATGGAGGTTACCAGCTGTTGCACATGTCTTGCTGCACAAGTGGCATTTGTAAGGACGTTCTCCTGTGTGAGTACGAATGTGTATCCTTACAGAACCCAAGTCGGCAAAACCTCGAGCACAGTATTCACAAATGTAGGGTTTTTCTCCAGTATGAGTACGCATGTGTCGCTTGAAATTAGCAGCACTAATAAAGCCCCGGCCGCACTGATCACATCTGTATTGCCGTTCATCCTGGTGAGTCTTTATATGCCTCTTCAGACTGTTGAAGCGTTTGAAAGTTTTGCCACACTCTGCACATACAAATGGCCTCTCCTTGTCAGCACATTCTAGCCACGTTTCATCTCGACTGGGAATGATCCGAGGTCGTCCTGTGCGTGGGTGGTCATCAGTTGACCCTGTGGTTTTTAACCTGCGAGCCAAATCATGGATAGTTTTCCGAGATGTATTCATTCTTCTGGAAATTTCATTCTGGGAGAAGCCTTTGTCTAGCATTTCCTTTGCTTCCTCTCTTTGTTCTTTAGACAGCCGAGGCATCGCAAGTCTGAGTCTGTCAAAAATAAAGGACTAACTAAAGTACTAGATTTCAAAGCACGCCAAATGGAATTCTAATGTCTAACATAAGTTATGTCTTACGTTAACCTTTAGCAGTATCAGGGTGGAGGACACCAGAAATAGTCTTCACACATTGTGACCATGGGGGGAATCAAACCTGTTGTTTTAACCACTATGGCACCACCTTTGTCTTAACATAAAGAACTTGGGGCAAACTATGTTAAGTGTGAAAAGACAAGCAAATCTGCTGTAGCACTGGGCAGTGAGTAACTAATTTTTGGGAACGACTTCTGCCTGTATCCTCCTTAAATTTCGTTGTAGTCAATTCATATCACCTGAATAAATTGCTCATCTGATAAAAGAGTTTTAATCATGTTAACATGCTTCTTTAATTGTAACTTAACATACAGAAAGAGTTCTAAATGTCACTAAAAGTTATGTTTCCTCTTTGTTAAAATTTAGGGCTAGGGGGTGGTGGGGGGAATGGGCTGAAGTCTTTCCAATTTTTTCCTTTGCTTTCACACTGATTTCCTGGAGTATATGGAAAAGTATCACAGTATCATAGAGCATATGTCAAGATCTCCACAACTAAAAGAACATGTATATAATTAGGAGAAAAACAGACTGTGTTGGAAAATGAGGTACATAATGAAATTATTATGGCTTTAAATCTGATTTAAAGTGGAACCCGTAGCATGAGGTTTTAAAAAAATGGAGATATGATAATTTTGTTATCTACCTCTGATTTCCCAATACACTATAGGTATTACATAGGTTATCACGCGAGTGTGTTTTGGGATGATTAACATCATGAATATACATTGTATTTAGCGGGCCTTGGCGAACATATACCCACGTTTACTTATTAATTCCAAGACCTTTAAATGTTAACGCTAGTTCGTTCGTGAAAGACCTCACAGTATGAATAAAAATGACAAATGCGCTTCGATTGTCGCATCATAGTTTGCTAACTAGTCGAGAACAAAGCCAGCATCTCGCCTCTGTCTAACATAAATCGTCAGATATTAATAGTCCTCTAACTTACAATCCCTTCGCCAACACACATCATGGCCCCACATCATTACAATAATGCATGCAAATATACATACCCAACAAGCTCAAAGACTTCTAGACAAGCGAGTCTTGTGCAGACAAGCGTGTGTCAATGTCGCTAGCTAGCTCATCTACGAACTGCATAAGCTGGGTCCCGTCTCCCGGTTCGCGTTCTGTGAGTCGGTACAGGCCAATGAGACGATGGCTGTGGATGAATAAAATAATGGTTCTGTTACATGCGTTTCTATTGGTTGCTATTTTAAGAAAAACTTCTCAATGTTTGCTGTGCTTTGCGTTTCAGCCTCGCGTTTATTTCTTGAATAACAAATTCTAGGTTGAGTAGCAAAACAATTGAGTGAGTTAATCTTTTAAATTCATTCGTCACCATTCGCCTCTAGCGTTAGGCCTAATCTGTAAGAAAACTCGTCCCTCTATCAATGAATATTTATGCTTAGGTCTGTGCGCGCGAGCGCGTTTTGATGATTTTATGGAGTTACATGTACAATGTTGAATGACTCCCTCTAAAATTAATGGACAGAGCAAGTGAACTCCAATGCTTGCCATGTACAAAGTCAACGAATCCCTCTCCAGAACATGTACAAAGTTGCTGATCCCCCATCTGCCTAGAACAAAATGGGTGACCCCCCCCCCCCCCCCCCCGTCCTCTTAAAATCACCAACCATACGCAAGGAACAATGGAATGGCAATGGAACTCTGCAATATTCCAGATATATACCTTTATATAGTCGTGTGTGGACCAGACAATCCAGTGATCAACAGCGCGTGGATCAATCTACGCAATAGGGATAAGGTGAAGTCTGAAGCAAGTCGATGAATCTGTCCACCCGACCACTTGGTCGCCTCTTACAATCATATAGAAGTTATGTATTCGCTGGGTAATACTGCTGTTTCCTGCAACGACCCATTCTGTACAAGGTTATTGATATGCAATTGTGACACTGAGATATATGAAATAAACCTTTAATCATTCAAGTGACCTTATTGATATTTGGGGTTAGACAGAAGCACGCGAAGACGAACAAAAATGTAAACAAAAGAAATAGTTTTCCTGGGTTTAGGATATTTTCTCACTAACGAGCCCCACATTTCATTTAACTTGCTGACTTAAATGAAAATATTGATAAAAATATGTAATTTGTTGAATGGTCTGGTTAAGTATAAATAAATATATTTGACAGAGTTGTCCGGTTTCCTGGGTATGTTGCACCGCCGCTCTTTGTGTAAAGACAGCTGTAAATCGCCAGAGCAACATATTCAGGAAACCGGACTGAGGGCAGAGGCATTGGGCTGACGACTGCAAGGAGAAGAACAAGGATATCCACAAAGCACCTTTGGTCGGAGAGTACAGTATTATCATGATTTTGAGTACGTACGATGTCAGCGCGGACGACGACAGTCGGGGTGAAAACAACAAAAACTAAACTTTCTTAGCTAAAGCCTTAGTATGGAAAGACGTTGAAAGAACAGAAAAATGTAGTTACGTGAGGAAAGTGTTTCGTTGACAGGCAATTGTGTCATATATAATATATTGCAAAGCTGTATCGGTGGTTAGTGGTGGTGTCGATGTCAAACCCCCTGAATCGAACCCCATTGCACGTTGATTGTAATATTGCTAAAACTATACACGTTATTTAGGTAAATGTAAAACGTGTTAAGAACGTATCGTACCTATGATGTAACCTCCACATGGCCATTTATATCCATATTATAATTACTTGTGTTTGTGTGAGAGCAGTGAAGCATTGGTTATAAGCAGCCAATGTTTGCCACAGAAGGCGACTATACTTGCCGTAAAAGGCTACTAACGGGATCTGGTAGTCAGGTTTACTGAATTGGTTGACATGTATCATCGGTTCCCAATTGCGCAGGTTGATGCTCATGCTGTTGATCACTGGATTGTGTGGTCTCGATTATTTACAGACTGCTGCCTTAAAGCTGGAATATTGCTAAGTGCGGTGTAAAATCAAACTCACTCACTTGTTCGTATGCTAATATTGACTTTTTGGGCGCACCATACATTGATTTTAGGCGTCAACGTGCTACGATCCAAGGCGTGCATCATGTGCAATAGGTGCAGTTTTGAGAAAACTGCTCGATAACTTGGGAAATCAGCTGATTTCATTGCTGATAATGACAATATGAATATGATAATATTGGCATGCAGACTGCTGGCATGATATTGTAAGAGATGTTGGTTGTCTGTCATCCTTCGACTATCAGACGACTGACAAGAAAACACCAGCGAATTATTGACGTTATGGGCAGTCTGGGTTCAGGTCGAGCACGAGTGACAACTACTCGGGAATCACAGGACTTCTTCCGTTCATGTCTAGTGGCGTGTCAGAAACAGAGCGGCTTCCACATCGTCGATTGTCCAGCAGAAATCGATTATGGAGCCGGACGACCTTTCAGACATCCGTTGTTATCTCCAGGGACAAGCACTAATCAGCACCACTAAGTTGGTGTCAATCTGCAAGTCACTGGAATTTGAGGTCACGGGGAAGCCTCTCTTGCTCGGACGAAGGCCCATTGCTTTGGTTCTGAACTAATGGCCGAGCTTGTGTTTTACGCCGCAGAAACACTACATATGCACAAAGTA
The DNA here is from genome assembly GCF_037392515.1 of Haliotis asinina. NCBI lineage: Eukaryota > Metazoa > Mollusca > Gastropoda > Lepetellida > Haliotidae > Haliotis > Haliotis asinina. The sequence continues at coordinate 49,701,846 of NC_090281.1, forward strand.
ATATTTTGGATCAAGTGCCTCTTTGGGGGAAGGGGGTAATGTAATGTCGGGTTACATGACCCCACCCCAACCCTGACTTTGTGGCATCCTAGACAAGGTTGTTGCAGCCAGCGTACGAAATACTTTCCACATTTGGCTGTCAACTAGGCATAGCTATACCTGAAAGTTACTATAGCCCGCAAAATAATTCACTTGCCCGAATTTTGAATGTAGACACGGGTTTCATCATTAGGTGCTGATATGATGAATATTTTTATCAGGCAATAATCTTGCATGATTTAAAAGTGTATTATAATAAGTCGGTTATAGTGACAACATTACAAAATGACCCCATGAACATTTACTAGTCAGTCGGGCCACTGACTGTGGAGATTTACTTCCACGACTGGATTTTTACTAGCGACAGGCTATTTGTCCAGTGGTTAATAATTCCCACAGTGATTGTACCACATTTTGATCATCATCCTCAGAACACAAGGTTGGTCTTCATGGACGACAATGCTTGGCCACATCGTACGAGTGCCGCTGGTGATTTCTTGCCCCCAGAGGCGGAGGCAACCCTAACGTGGCCCGCCAGGAGTCCAGATCTCAAATCACCAGACTGAGGTTAAATTTCTTAGCTATTTTTAATGGGAGCATAATGATACTAAGAAAAATATGGGCTGTTATCATTCTTTTCCAGGTCCATGTTGTTATCAGTAAATATGAATGCTTGTGGACAAAATAACCGTGAATCATATACAGTGGGAAATGTTAAGTAATGAAAGCTAACATCGTATTTGGTCATTCGTCTTATCAATGTTTCGTCAGAACAGATTCAGTCTCTGAGTGTGGCGGAAAACCAAACTCACTCACTCACTCTGGGAGGGTTGGGGACTAGCCCGCACCTGATGACTGGAGACACAAATAGAAAGATTAAGTTGCAACTCACTTTCTTCCCTGAAGAGCTACGTCATTCAAACTGCCACCCATAAAATGACTATGTTCAATTAAGCATCACTGAATATGAAGGTTCTTCCGGACGCCTGTAGAATCCTGCACGATCACATGAAACTTGCCTTCGTCTGTGAACAGCAGTGTGATGTATCACCTTGTCTCTGCAACTCAGACGCTGTCTATTCACCAAGTTGGGCGTACCTGAATGTGACACAAAGCAAAATGGAACGTATGGCAAAGTTGATGCAACAACCAAATTTCCGGAATGCAAATGAGTTTTCCACCTTAAAAAATAATCCATAAAGAAACAGTTGACATGTTCACTTGAATGCACAATAACAACATACATTCATCACATCAGTTGCAACATATACGCAGCTGACACATGTCCACAATACTATGGTACCTACAACAGTGAGGGATATGAAAAGCTCTCTTGGTATACCTACCAAACCTGTTAAATTCTGTAATGCAGACAGCAAACAGTCTCTCACATTTGTGACTATTACCTCAGTGATCATTAATAATTTCAGTGTTGAAACAGGTTCAACGCAACAAATGCTGAACCTATCATGGGGATTCAAAGCTAGAATAGGTCTCCCATAACACACATACACAGACTCAAAATTGACCAGCCATTGTTTCATACCATAATGTCAAGCCCCAGGCAGGGAAACAACAAGTATCACATTTAGTGTTGTGCGATATGGTGCCCTAAGCTATCAACCCAACGACCTAATGTGGTCTCAGTCTGATGACAGTAATGCAGGTTATATTCCTCTAAGAAACTTACAAGTGTAGAACTACAAGACTGTGGAACTTATGGCAGTCACTCAGACTCAGATGCACAGACATTGACAGAAATATTTAGCATTCATGGAACAGACAGATCAGTTCAACTCCTCTTCAAAATCAGGTTCTTTCTTGATTGGAACAAGTGGAACTACTTTTAAAGACCCCACAATTGCTTCATAGAATTTCTTCTGATAGTCTTAAAGTTTATCAGAGGGCAGGTTATCCTCATAACCATCAAGATTCTCTTTATTTTTTGCTGGCAGATCCTCTTGAAATTCACTTACAGAACTAGAAGACAAATCTGCACTATGCATACAAGGATTGTCCTCATCTTGGTGGTCCTCAAGGATGTCCTCATTAGATTCATTTTCCTCTTTGACAATAATATCTTCATCAAATGCTTCACCATCTTTACCATTATTTGCTTCTTCTGTCAATGTTTGCTGTTTTCTAGCTTTCAACAGATGCATATGTTTGAAGAGTGGGACAGATTTGTACCTTGGTGGTTTCACAAACAAGGGACGTGGGACCTCCCCTCCTATCTTATCTCTGTGTACCTTCATATGAGCGTGGAGATTTCCAGCTGTTGCGCAGGCCTTAGCACATGTGACATTTGTGGGAACGTTCTCCTGTGTGAGTACGAATATGTGCGGTCATTGTGCATAAGTCAGCAAAACCTCGAGCACAGTATTCACAAATATAGGGTTTTTCTCCAGTATGAATACGCATGTGTCGTTTGAAAGTAGTAGAACTAATACAACCATGGCCGCACTGATCACACTGCTATTCCCGTTTGTCTCCATGAGTCTTCAAATGGTACCTGAGTTTGTGGAAGTGTTTGAAAGTTTTACCACACTCAGTGCAAACGAAGGGTATCTCCTCGCCAGCACATTCTAGCCATGATTGATCTACGGTCGGGATGATCCAAGGTCGCCCTCAGCGACCCTGTTGTTTTTAACTTATTGACTAATCGGTGAATTGTACTCTGAGCTGTTTTCATTTTTTTAGAAACTTCATACTGGGAGTAACCTTTGTCTAACATTTCCTTCACTTCCACTCGCTCTTCTTTAGACAGTCGAGGCATCCTAGGTATCTTTAAATGAGTCTGTGAACAAAGAGAACTCAAGAATTAAATTTCTAAGCGCAGCAAACGGAATTAAAATGTTACTGCTGTTTATCATAAAGAACAAATTCAACTTATGTGGAAGAAGAATATGGTGAAGTTCAGATTCGTTGAAAAAAGAGAAGTATGGACTCACTGGGCAGTGAGTAACCCTGATTTTTGCCCCATATTTTTCATATTGATATGCAGGAGTTTATGCATTATGGTTGTGAAACAGTCAAGATCTCTATGACAAAAAGAACATTTGTAGAAGATCAGTGCAGGAATTAATAAGGATCTACTCTGAGGGAGATATCTGGCCTCAGAATGAAAAAATAGTTTTCCCAATTCAAGTAATAACGATTAACACATTTTAAGTCGCTGGAGAATATTGTATTGAATGCGAACTCATAAAACAGTGCTGAAACATACATAAACTTATAAAACTTCTAAAATCCCAGAGTTGAATAAAACTAACAATGTTTGCTAGATTACAGGTCAGTGGCATTCAGGTTTGAATTCCTCTGGATTTGCCAATGCATCTCTGTCCTTACTGCCATAATCAATAGTTTTGTTATATACTGCTACTATAATACCTTTGTGGTGATTTATATTAATTTGTAAACTTCATTAGTTTTAGAGAACAATTGTGAAATTATTAGTATTTAGTACTATAAACTGAATGAATTTATGGCGGGAATGTGAAGCTTCAATTATATTAACTTCCTCTTGAGTGTATGCAGATGCATGACATCTAGCCCAACATCATCAAATGAATGTATAATGTCATATGCCATTATTTTTCTGTTGGTAATGCCGCCTTCATATGTTGTTCATCTTTCACCCACCCACTAACCCCTTTTCAACATTTCAACATTTCACTTTCTCTTTGTTTTCCACTCCAGCTGTGCACACCAGTGTCATTATTCTTGGTAAGTATGTGTATTCATCCTACTGGAACAAAACTGTCTAGGGTAGCAGGGACTCCTGGGCTGCTGTTATATTATTCTGTACATTTAATTTTGCACTGTTAGGGTCTTCCTGCCTTACAGCAAGTAACAGGTATATTTGCTCTGATTTACAGCAGGTGACTAGGATGTGCTTTACAACTGTTAACTTGGCAACTGTTATATATTCAGATTTGATTCCATGACATGACTCCATTAAACAATTCCACATTATGACAAACAAACTTCTGTACTTCAACATTAAAGCCAGAAAACTACCAGTCACATCATATGCATGATGCCATACATTAATTGGCACGTAGTTGCACACAGGCAAATCTAATTTAAGTGAACAGGATAAAAGTTATAACATTAACATTAGTTGTCCTGGCTGATTATTCTTCTACATTCAGTGACTGGCAACAGTAGTGCCATGGCAAGGGTTTCCTAGTAATGGTAAGAACAACGGTAGCTCCAGGTGCATTATCATTACTATGAATTTATCAGTTCTCGAGCACCCTCGCTCTCTGGACCTGGGGGGCAAAGTATCTCCTGTTATAAATCACATTGCTTTGGTGTTTGGTGGTTTCACAACAAACTCTTTCATGGACACATACCTAGGTAACTGTTAGTTTCAACACATAACAAACAGACTTTCTGTAATCACACCAGAGTTTTACCCTGACCCTGACATCCATACACATCAATGGGAATATGAGGGGCCCATGAAGCATTGAAACTGTCTTGTTTAGTACTAACTGTACATTCAGATAATTATTTCAGAGCCTGGATTTGAATCACTGTGTGTGTGTGTGTGTGTGTGTGTGTGTGCGTGTGCGCGCGCGTGTGTGTGCACACTATTGAGAAAAAAGGGGTACAGACTGCATTTTCCCTGAGTTTCAATGGTCATATCACAAAATTTCAGGACCTCAGGATCCACCTATGACTGATGGATGAAATAACACACAGATAATTTCTCTTGAACTTGACTCTTGATTTGCTATTGGTATGTTCTCTGTATTTTGTGTATATCTCCAGATGTACACACTAATCAACTCAGCTGTGGTCAGACTGGTCAAAACTGGTGTACTTAACAAATGTCATCCTAACCCTGTAAATTGATGTTCATACTATCAATCACTAGATTGTCTGTTCAAGGTTTGTTACTGACACTAGTGTTACCTAATAGTGTAGATTTGTACCAAACTGACTTCTCTAAGTTACTTCACAATTACTTTACGAATATTCAAAGATGACAGCATTTGCATATCAATTCCAAGCCAAACCTGACACTGAAGTTGTTCAGCTAGCTAAACGTCGCGTTTCTGCCAAGGCAGGTGTCGGTGTATGCCTTGGCAGGAACACGACGTTTAGCTAACTGAACTAACACTGTTGGAGTGCACTTTCGATAGTCGCAAACAAAGTGAGAACAAAAGCACCGTCTCAATCCGGTAACATAAAAAATCAGACCCACATCTATGCAAATGTACATACCCTGTAAGTTCAAAGACTTGAAGACGGATGTGCGGTATAGAAAAATGAGCGTCCAAGTCAAGCAATCACAAAAGCACAAAGTGTAAACGCTCGGTCCTGTCCCCCCGTACAGGCAAATGTCGATGGCTTTGAACGAATAGATGTGTTTGGTTCGATTCTGTTGACAGTGCTGTCTTCGTCTGCTAAAATGCTTGCACATCGCTGATATCATCGGTCGAGTTGTTCTGTATATCCTCGCGTCATGACTTTCCGTGGTATTAAGAAATTTACGACAATGAGCGTGATCGCTAACATTGACAAGTCACATAAACATAATATAGTGTTAGACTACATACCTTTGTATCATTTAATGTCAAACAAACCCTTTTGTCATTCTGAAGTTCATTGTTTATCAGGCGACAGGCAGCCATTGAGCACAAGCTCCGGTGACGTCACATGTTTCCGTGGTTTTCCCCACTGATGAAACTACGGGCGCTCAGCACATGCCCCAATCACACGTGTTGGCGACGTCCAGTCCAGAAGTGTCAATGTAGGTTTACAGTAACAAGTGAATTTGGAAAAATGTAACACAATCACCAGCTTTAAAGAATTGAAACAGTAGTTTCATTTTTTCGTCATGATTTCCAAATATGTACTGCTGAACAACGGAATACGGAAAATGAATTCAACAAGAACAGTAAAATTCGTGGCGACGGCGAAGGAATGATGTCTTACAAAAATAACTTTAGAACAGGGATAGGTCACTCGCTTGCTTTCTTTACCATTTGTACTAATTAACGCGTGCCTCGTCATGCTCCAACGCACCGTGGCAGTGACTTAGCTCGTTCTCAGTGCTGCTTCAGTTGTGTTTAACCAGGGAGTCTATATAGAGTATACGTTGTAGATTATCCCTAGTTTAACAACTTCAGCCAGTTTATTGTATCAGTCGGAATTTTTCAATGAATGATTGAATTATAGTAAGAATTTAAGAGCAAGAATTATGTGAATGAAAGAACGAAATAAAGAAAAAGAATAAAAGAAATAAGTACATATGTGAATGAATGAAAGAATAAATGATACACCGCGGCCTTCCCTCCCAAATCATTTTAAAGAAAGCAAAAGTATCGCGAGAACACGTGTTAACATCAGCTGTCCGTTTAAAAAATCTACTTTGAAACATTTTTGTTTACATTAATAATTAATTCAGATATCTTATTGCATGTGGGGAATGGAATGGACATTAACAAAATGTTATCTGACACTATCACACTGCCCTCAAAATTAGTGCAAAACTCTCACAAAGCGTTCTAAAACACCTGTCCAGTTTTGTCAAATAATAAGATCAACAAGAAAGAAAGAAGTTATGGAACTATAACCCTCAGGTATCAATGGCAAATCAGATCAGATCGGCAATATGTCAATTTTTTCTCACACCTCAAATACACCCTAACATTTTGTTTTAGATTATGGAACTATCACTATTACTTGCAAACACATTTCACCTGATAGTATATTCCCCTCATAAGAATTAAAGGTGTATGTAAAAGATTTTTTAAAGTAATTACTAGAAACACTCAAACAACGGCGTATAGTATTTCAAAGGCAGATCAGAGCAGATCGGCGATATGGCACATTTTTCACACACCTCAAATACATTTAATATTCTTTTTTGGATTATGAAACTATCACTATTACTTGCAAACACATTTCACTTGATAGTATAAGGTGAAATGTGTAAAGATGTTTGAGGAAGTAACTAGGAATACTCTAACAACGGCGTGTAGCATTTCAATGGCAAAATGTCATATTTTTCACACACCTCAATTACACCCTAGCAATTTGTAAGTCACAAAACTGTCACTATTACTTGCAAATACCTTTCAACTAAAGGTATGTTCTCCTTCTAAAAATTAAACGAATGTGTGAAAGAAGTTTTTATCGGCACTATTTAGTCTATCTTCGCGGTGAATCGAGAATAGAAGCCAGTGAGCTATAACATAGCGACTTGAAACTTTACTACAAATCTGCTGTCCTAATACGGACACTAATACCAATTATTTGACTTAGCCTGAAGTGACAAAATAGTTACCCTATCTTCTACATGTTGGCTTTCAGTTGTTGCAACACTCAGCGAACTTAATCTGCTGTTGAAAATAAACGGGCTCAATCTTAAATACTACGCTGCCACCACATTGGCTACACTGGTTACGTAACGACCCGAGACATACGTTCAGCGGCTTTTCGAGGAGTTTTTTGTCCCATTCCATATGGGCTCCCTGTTGAGACGAACCCAGTGCTCAGTCACGAAACTTGCACTGACCCCACTTGACAACAGACGAGCTATGTTTGGAAAACTTTGAAGCTGAATAAGTTTGTAGAAATGTTTGTAGAGACCGCATAAAATGTGCATTATGTGCCAGACATAAAGTTAATTAATTTTTAATATTGGGTGACAGTACTTACGCATTTTTTGCTCGGGACCGTGACGATCGACTGATTAATGTAAACAATCGGTAGGTAAACAATCGGTATTGCGTCATTAAAAAGTACCAGGGAAACGTGAGCTCACGTCGGAATCGTATGACAGCCGGAAAACGCACACTGCCATGTTCACACTCAGTCACAGTAACAGCATTGTACACCATACTTGTGATAACACATTGGTTCAGTCACACGACAGGCTCGTACTCATTCGTTCTTTAACAGATAACTGAAGGTAACTGCAGTTCACTACCAGACACTAATTAACCCTGGTAATTTGCATATCATGTGACTGCACATACCTGTTGTTTGTAAACACAGGTATATTCGATTTTAAGATATATATAGGGAATACTAAACGACCTTTCGTTCAATACCATTTTTTCATCTAACGAGTGAATGATTTTTGTATCAAACAAGCGAAAAAGTAGTGTTCACCCCACCCATCCATGGTATAATGCACTGTGGAGCTGTTGGTTTCAAGTGATGGTAATCGAAAGCAGATGGAATTTGGTTAAAATGGGGAGATAAAATATGGGAAATCAAAATGTATAATTTTAGTTGCCATTTTTGACAACATGGCGCTCAATGTTAAGGGGAATATACTTGACAGACACTCCAGTAATTTGGCTCGCAGTATTAACAATTTTGAAAGGTTTGGGGTTTTTTCGCCAGCGGACAGACCCCACACCAATATGATAAAAATGTATGTCACCACACTTTGAATAAAGGTTTGATTAAAAACGGTCATCATGCTTTTGTCAGTAGAAAGTTTCTAAAGCAGAAAAGAAAATAAAGTCACAGCTGGCCTTGTTTGTAAATGAGATCGATCCCCATCGAGTCATATGACAATGTAAAACAATGGTTAAATCATTTGGCAGTAGAATTTATTTTTCATGATATAGGATATCTTCTCAATTAATGAGTGACTTGAGTTATACACCACACAATATTCCAGCTACATGTCAGTGGTGGTATGTAAGTACATGTATTTAAATCTGGACCAGACAATTCAATGATCAATAGCATGAGCATCAATCTCCGCAACTGGGAACCGATGGAATGTACCAAGAAAGTCAGCAAGCCTGAACACCTGATCCGTCAGTTGTCTCTTAAGACAAACGTGGGTAGCTTGTACTCAGTCATAACCCACATGTTCATCAGTCTAAGAAGGCCTAGGCTCTCTATTATTCTTTCCACTGCAATAATACTTAAGTTTATTTAGACTGAATCTTGAGGGATATTTTGTTACAAGATCATTTGTGATTCCTAGTTGTCTAACGGTGTAGTCCTCATAAAATATTAAATCCATATTTATAAAGGATGTAATTTGTTGAGTGTAGTCCAGGCAAAAATGTGTGATGCATGTGTAGGATGGGAATCACAACATGGAAGTGGATGTCATGTTGTCACAATTGTGTACTGAAAAATGAATTAATTCATTTCCAATTAAAATTTACAGGAAACACATTTTTTTTTTCAAATGAGGACAGCTCTGTCATCACTTCTTCCAGAATGCATCTGTTGCATGTTACATCTGTGATAAAACTTTCTCAGTAAAGTACACATTCCACTTCAGTTGTAAGGTTGAGTGCCATCTGAGAATCACAAGTGAACTAGATACCAGGGGCCTGGTTTCATGAAACTCTCGTAAGCCTAAGATCTCGTAACTTTTCTCATAGCATCATACCTCCTGTACTGTAAAATAGGAAGTAGGAATGCTATGAGAAAAGTTACGAGACCTTAGGCTTACGAGAGTTTTGTGAAAGGGGCCCCTGAACAGTAATAAAAACTGTACTCTGCTGATAAAGTGTAATCCCAGATAGATCATATCTTACATCTGACCATATTCTAATGAACTGAGTATTCAGTATTTGCAACTACTGAAATAATGCACAAACCAACAGATGACAGATTCACTTTAATGCACAATGAAAACAAGATACATACATTATATTAGTTGCAAAATATACACATCTCACACGACATGTACTCAGAAAAACAAAGTCTTGAATCACCAATAACAAGGAAGTCACCATGGACATTAGAGTTAAATGCCCAGTATACTGAAACTCAATCTTATCCATATACAGTGCGTCACCATCTGATGATAAACAACTTAACACTCAGGTGATTTGCATTTGCAAATTTTAAATCCCATCTTCATGATCAACAATTAAGTGAATACAAAACAAAACCAAAAAATTAAATAAATTATGACACTTCAAGCATAAATATTTAGTCAAAAGAGTATCTGATCAATGACCATTATGAACAGTTGGGCTATTTCAACTAACCCATAGTAATGTCATTTGTATACAGCTAGTTAACTTCGATTCCCTTCCAAGGTTTAACATTGATACTCTACTTGGTGAACTAACCATGAGCTGACCAACCCTTGTTTCATCTCCTTAATGCCAGTAACCAGACAGGGAAACAAGTAACATCATTTAAGGTGAGGCAGTAGATCTGTCAGATACTCTCCATCTATGCACAAGATCACACTCCACAAGCATCACCCTGATGGACACAGAACACACGATGTACACCTGTCTGAGACCCCTTTCGTGGTAAAGAGTAGGATTGCATGTTAATAACAGCATATCACAATACACTTTTCAAGAGATACGCATTGCAATATTTTTTTCTAAGAACTGGAATATTAGGTAAGAACATACAAAGTTTTTGTGATTATTTTTATGGTTTAAATTTAAAATCTACAGAGACTTTCACTCACAACATTTCATTTCAATGACAAAACGGCATACTATACTCTTAAAAAACGTAGGGGAACCTGAACTTTCAAATTGGATAGGAAGTGTAAAAGTTAACAAACGTTTCAAGGACAAACATCTTATGAACACACCACCATTTCCCTCTATTACCACCCCTCAACACAACAAATGATATGCGCGTGCACAATACAGTAGCCCCATACACGTGCATGGGGTACCATTCTTGATTTTGACGTTTTTTCAAGAAGCTCGAGAAATCACTTAGAACATTAATTTTGACTCATTTTACATCATACATTTGTTAGTGTTTGTTACTAGTCGTTTGTTCTAAAATGAAAATCATATACATGCAAATTACATGCCATACACCAATCATTTTTCAAAAGCGACTACATTCCAAATAACAATGGTTGTAAGGAAGTGCAAATGGTGATGCACTCTCAAAACATTCAATAATATATCAACATTGATTGATTCCGATAAATCTCCTAAATATTTTCAATCGTTAATAAAAAATGTTCCCCTGCTTTTTTTAAAGGGTATATTATACAATAAATTGTACCAAAACAGAAAATAGAACCTAATTTTGAGATTGCTGTAATCAGAACCACACCATATATGTTCACTGACTTATATATAGAAAACAACATTGACATGTGCAATTAGTGCTGCTCACTGTAAAACAATTCCTGAATCAAAATATATTGCAATACAACAAAGCCTCAGTATTCAGGGTTAGAATAGGTACCTAGCAACCTGTGCTGGTCCTACTGCGTGGATTCAGGAGTAAAACTGACGGTGGGCTCCGTCGGAGTGGGATAGACACTTGTTTTAGTAGCAGGGGGGTGACCGGTTTCGTTCTAAGTGAACTCATCAGACCATTCTGCATTGGCTGTGCAGCCCTTTATATACTCTGTGTGTGTGGCTGTTGTGTGATGTCACAGTGGGCAAGTGTTGATGATTGACGTTATGACATCAGCAACCATTGTGTGTGTTTTGGCAGTGGTTCAACTGCCGGTGGGGTTCTGCCGGTGTCGCTGGCAAGGCTCCAAGTTATTTGGTAGTTCTGTGTTTTTGCTGGCAGAGTTATGGAAAGCGGGTGGCTTGACCTTATGATGCTCGGCAGGTGTATTTATATTGTTATAAAGACTGGCCGATATATACATCGAAAATTGTGCTTGGTACACCGGCCATGGCTCAGTGACTAGATCCTCTATGGTGAGCTGTGGATCCTCCCAGTTGGTGAAGGGTGGAACGGGTATGGGCCTGTAGTATATGGAGTCAAATGGCCCGTGTTGCCAGTGATGATTTGGCGTAAAGTGGGTTACTCTAGGTTCTACTACGGCATCTGGCTGTGTAGTGGTCGGGGCCCTTTCCAGTGGAGGAATTCCTCTGTTGTGAGTGGTTGTGACCATGGTTAGATCCACGAAGGTAATGGGGTTGTTCGACGTGTATTATTGGTGCTTTTGGCGGAAATGTTTCAGCCAATCGTCTTTGTGTTTGTAGACCTTGCTACAGATCAGGCATTCAAATCTGTTGTTGCCATGTTAAGACCTCAGATGCCTTGTGAGACTGTCTTTTCTAGAAAAAGTTCCTTCACACAGATGGCAGCTGAAGGTAGACATCGTTAGACTGCTTCCCATTGTTGCTGAAAACGTTAAGACTCGGTGGATGACGTCATGGAGTTGCGTCATAGAGGGACCGCGTCATAGTGACTGTGGGTGACTTTGTCTTCAACGGCCAACACTACCTACAGGTAGGAGGCACAGCTATGGGCACTAAACTAGCACCATCATATACCAATATATTCATGGGAGAATTAGAAACTAAACTCCTCTGACTATATGCCAACCAACCACACATCTACATGCGGTTTATTGACGATATTTTCCTAATATGGACACTAGGCCAGTCCAGCCTAGAAGCCTTCATAAAATACCTCAATGAAGGTCATCCCACCATAAAATTCACAGCTGAATTTTCAACCAACAAGGTAGCTTTTCTAGACACATGGGTAAGTCTAGAAAAGGAGAACAACAAGTTATGTTTCTCTCTATATTGCAAGCCAACCAACACACTCTTACCTGTTGTATACGTCATGTCACCCCAGACATGTCAAAACTAAGGGCCCATACAGTCAGTTCCTTAGACTCTAACACATCTGCTCCTCCACTGAGGAGTATGAAAAACAGTCTCAACCTTATAAACTTCTACCTCAAACGAAGATATCCCATGAGACTGATACAACAGAATAAACACAAGGCTGACGGCAAGGACAGGAAGACCCTCCTGACAAACCCTACATGACCATCTAAGACCAAACAAAAAGCTATGGTCTTTGTTTGCGATTTCAACCCAATGAACATGGAGTTCAATGTCATTATCCAGAAGCAATGGCATCTGCTATCCGGATCAGAAATATGCCAAAAAAGTGTTAAATACTCTCCACATTACTGCCTACAACAGGAACAAAACCCTGAAGGATTATCTAGTATGCACCTCACTAGAATACCCCAGAAATATGCTAAAAAGTGTTAAATACTCTCCACATTACTGCCTACAACAGGAACAAAACCCTGAAGGATTATCTAGTATGCACCTCACTAGAATACCCCAAGAACACGCTACAAGTCAGTGGCCGGGTAGTCACATTCCTTGACGACCCATGTAACAAACAAAACTGCAAAATCTGCATCATAATCAATCATTCTGACACTTTTTACAGTACAGTATCTGGTGTCCAATACCGTAAACGACAGTATAAATGCACCAACAAAAATGTGGTCTACCTACTCACCTGCAAAAAATGCAAAAAACAATATGTAGTGGAAACCAAAAGGTGTTTCAAAACGAGACTGAATGAACACTATGCTGACATCACACACAACAGAGACAAACCTGTTGCACTTCAACTCGGAAAAACATTGCAAATCCGATCTCACTTACGAGATCATCGCACAACTCAGACAGGACCCTAAGCTTGTTAGCAAAAGAGGAGATCACTCAAACTTAGGTGGATATTTAGACTTCACACGTTCACCCTGCAAGGCCTCAATGACAATATAGTTGGCTAAGGTATCCCCCTAGTCTTATTTATCTTTGCGTGGATTCAGGGTTAGGATATGTCCCTAGCAATCTGTGCTGGTCCTACTGCGTGGATTCAGGGTTAGAATAGGTCCCCAGCAACCTGTGCTGGTCCTACTGCGTGGATTCAGGGTTAGGGTATGTCCACAGGAACCTGTGCTAGTCCTACTGCGTGGATTCAGGGTTAGGATATGTCCACAGGAACCTGTGCTGGTCCTCCTGTGTGGATTCAGGGTTAGGATATGTCCACAGGAACCTGTGCTGTTCATGAGATATTACCAAATAGATCAGATGTTGCTGTATCTTTGCATGTAAATGTCCTCCATATGTACATAAACGTAAACATGTCATCAACAAAATCTGATTACAGCACAGTGATGTGGTGAATTGTTTTTTTCCATTATCCATATAGCATTATCAGCATTTTTTACTGATATAGCAAAATGTGCTGACTGCTAACATTATAGAACAAAGGCTGTTTTCATACAAGGTTTAATACTTGATATTAGGCTCTTTTTTCAAGCTTAAACATCAAGTCTATGACAAATCATTTTCTGATAAACCTCTCTCTACCAGAAGAACTGACATCCACTTCATGGAACTTGGAAGGTCCTTGGAATCTCTGATCAACCATTACATTGGACACTACTTTCATGCTTAAATTTCAAATTCTGGTAAACAATTTTTATTGACTAGTTCTTTATGTAATGCCATTTCGAAGTTAATTACTCGTCATGTCACCATGCTTGACTAGAGAACCAGTTGCCATGAAAACTTTGTAATGCATAGCCTGGAAGTATAGGGTTTTAGTTACAACGACTCAGAACTGACTAGCCATTAAACCCATTATACCAAGCTTCAGGCAGGATAACAGTAAGTATCACCTTTAATTATGAGAGGTATGGGGCACTAGGCTATCAACAAACTGACCTTCCTCTTCCTGGGAGGGGCTGTTTTCCACTAGACCAAAGAGGATGTCTCAGATATAGCCTCAGCTTAATTTTCAATTACATCCTTAGCATTGCAGGTCATACACCTCAAAGAAACCCACAAGCATTGAACTACAAGACTGTAGAGCTTATTGCTGTCATTCGGAACTAGATACACATGACCAGAGCAATGTTTGGCATTCATGTACAGGTCAGTTTCTTTCTTCATCAAAGTCAGGTTCTTTCTTAATATGGTCAACAGGAATAAGTTGTTCCCCATGTGAATATACTGCAATTGCTTGACAGAATCTTTTCTGAAAGTCCATGTCTTTAGGTTTATCAGAGGACAGATTATTCTCAACACCATCAGGATTTTCTTCAACTTTTGCTGGCAGATCCGCTTGAAATTCACTTACAGAACTGGAACTCACATCCGCACTGAGCATATGGGGATTGTCCTCATCTTGATGGTCCTCTAGGCCATCCTCATTAGATACATCCTCTTCTTTGGCAGGCTTAACTTCATCAAATACTTCACTATCATCAGCATTATCTGACTCTTCTTTCAGTACTTGTTGGTTTCTAGCTTTCAACAGTTCCATCTGTGGAAAGATAGGGATAGATTTGTACCTTGGGGGTTTCACAAATAAGGGACGTGGGACTTCCCCTCCATTTTTGTCCCTGTGTACCTTCATATGAGCGTGAAGATTGCCAGCTGTTGTACAGGCTTTGCCACAAAGGTGACATTTGTGAGGACGTTCTCCTGTGTGAGTACGAATATGTGTCTTCATTGTGCACAAGTCAGCAAAACCTCTAGCACAGTATTCACAAATATAGGGTTTTTCTCCAGTATGAATACGCATGTGTCGTTTGAAAGTAGTAGAACTAATAAAACTCCGACCGCACTGATCACACTGGTACTGATGTTTGTCTCCATGAGTCCTTAAATGGTACCTGAGATTGTGGAAGTCTTTGAAAGTTTTACCACACTCAGTGCAAACGAAGGGCCTCTCCTCATCAGCACATTTGAACCATGTCTGATCTTCGGTCGGGATGATCCGAGGTCGCCCTGTGCGTGGGAGGTCGTCAGTTGACCCTGTTGTTTTTAACCTACTGGCTAATCGGTGAATTGTACTCTGAGCTGTTTTCATTTTTTTGGAAACTTCAGTCTGAGAGTAACCCTTTTCAAGCATTTTCTTCACTTCCTCTCTCTGTTCTTTGGATAGTCGAGGCATTGCAAGTCTCTTTCAATATACCTGTAAACAAAAATAACTAAGGAATTACATTCTGAAGCATGCTAAATGAAATTCCAATGTTACTTCTGTTAACACTACTTATCATAGACATGTTCAGAATGTAAAGAAGTGGAGTGTGTATAGACTCACTTCGCAGCGACTGATCCTTGATCTACCCCACCCTTCATTTCACACTGACAAACATAAAGAGGAGTTTATGGATTATGGATGTGAAACGGTCAAGATCACCATTACAAAAAGAACATTAGTAGAAGATCAGTGCGGGAATGTCTTAATACAGTTTTCAAATATACATGAACCTATAAAACTTTCAAAATTTATATTTTTACCCCCAAATTACATGCACGTGGCACTCAGGTTTGAATTGGAGAAAAATACTTGTAGAATGTTTGTTTACACTGTACAATTTATCTTTTTAACTATTTAAACCAAATGTTATTCCAAGACTAAAACCAGCGTCGATTCAGAAACGTATAACACATATGGGCTCACAGTGACAGGGGGCATGTAAAGCTAAAAACTGCCATCAAGGTATATTCCGTCACGGAAAGACTTCCGCCCGTATCCCCACTTAAATTACATTCTTGTCAAATATAGCCACCGGAATATATATCCGTCATCTTATAAAGAACGACCCTAACATGAAAGTTGAAATGTTGGGGTTTCGGGAGATAAGTCTTACCTTTGTAGCGTTTGTTGGTTGTTTGTGTCCTGGCCGATTTGTTCAAATACGTGGCCGTTTACAGGTCCCTAACTCTAAGCAGTGTTAATATCGGGATAGTAAAATGAATGAAGAAATGGTGCAAAGTATTAACGCTATAAAACATACGTGACTCAGTCGGTTCGTGCGGTCGATTCTGAAACGTCTGTGTTGTTTGAAAACCCCACTCTACTACCCAGAGTTCCGTGCAGACAGCCGAGAATGTTATGCTAAATCATTCAAGTGCTGCGACAGGCGTCGGGAAAACCCAGGAAGTTAACGACGCGCATACGGAGCCGGAAACCAGTTTGAGAACATGCACGCTCCCCCACGTGTTCAAGTCCAAATGCGATGACAACATTACACGCCATATTAGTAATAACACATTGGATTACCCCCAGGCAGGACTGGTAACCATAAATTCTTTACCCTATGTGCTAGGTTCGTGCAATTAAAAAACCCGGATGATCGGGGCACCAGTCATTAATTTGCATATCACTGCATCACTGCACTTTTCTGTTTGTAAACAAGCTGTGTCAAATGGAAGCTATCCAGTGTGCCATTAATGTTGTTCGTATTATTTTGCAGAATTGAAGTTAAGAGTACCCCCCAACTCCCCATTCCATGTAATATTTATAAATTGGTGTATACTAGAATTATTAACAAAACCTAAAACAACAATATGTAGTTGCTGTACTGCAGTACAATATCACTTGTTAAAGGGGCACTGATGCGGAGCGAATAATGTTTCTCGCCAACGGTCGAATTACGAAACCAAACCGCAAATTGGTCAGCGCCCGCTCCTTCGACCGTGACGGACAAAGGAACTGGGCTCCTGTCCATATTAGCAGAATTTCTTCACCTTAACAGTCAGGAGGCCTGATGCCCATCATATGCCATTTGTTCAAAAATATCCATGGTATTCCTTGTCTGATCGTAACCAAATATCCCAGCAGTGTAGTTCTTTTCGGATGCTTGGATGGTATAGTTACTGATCCAATTTGATCCTATTTCTGTGTTTTTAACCTCGATATTTAATCATGTTACATGAAAATATGATGTCTACAGGCACGTAGCAAGCCATTTGTTTCAGTACGGAAGATTGCAAAGCTTTATATATATAGGTAGTTTTGAGTGTTGGCTCAGCTGTGATAGCAAATATCATACGTAAATTTTGGTAGCTATGGTAGCTACAATGGTTTATTATTTATGATAATAAAAACACACAGTTGATTTATTTGAATTCGTAAACAAAAAACGATGACTTTGCCTTTGGTAGAGAAATCTGAATATTTTCTTACGTAAAAAAAAACCTTATTTCACCTATTTACCCAAGTACACAGCAAATGCCTGTGTGTATTCCTTATGTAACGAAATTCCGTTGGTATCCTCAGAACAGTTTCGGCCCATAAGTGTTTTCAGGCTGCATGCGACACAGAGATTACATCCTCCTTGCTGTAACTCGCGTTTGATGGTGTAAACCTACACGTGTTATTTGTCATCATTCTCTGGATGGTCAGTTAATGAATTAATGTCTGGAGTAAATACTCAACATTACAAATTAAGGTCTGTAATGGCAAATGTATTGTATGTTATGTAATATGTGCATGTAAGTGATGCAAGAGGGTTTATCAGCTGAGTTACAAAAACAAACATCGATCAAAGGATTAACCGATAACACACTGATTGATTAATTACTTTTATCTTCTAGCGGATTTGTCAAAAGGCAGTGTGTGTAGATGACTACACCCTGTCGTAAAGAGTGAGTGCAAAAACAACATCCTCCCTTCAAAGAATGAACCACCCTTGCGTTGATTAATTGATTGCTCATTATTGGTTAACTAAATTACTTAGAATAGTGGACATCATACAATTAGATGCCAGGTGTGCTATCTTGGGAGACCAATGAGAGGTTTATCTGGTTTTCACCAACGTAAGACGTGAAACGATGTGTTACTTTTTCGCAAATGAGACAGTTGTAAGACACGCGACACAGAGCAGGAATATGTACCAGCTGCAGATGAATGGAATACGATTTCTTTTACGTGGATATTGATGGATACATTCCTGAACAAGGTAGTAGCCTGACATTGTTGTTATACAATTAGTCTGCTTTACATTCATTATTTGCATTTTGTTTTAATTTATTTGTTGTAGCATTCAGCAGAATCTGTATGACAGAAAACACACACTAGATCGCGTATGTGTGTGAAATAGGATCCACATTGGCAATCTATACAATGTGTAAATGTTGCTGTTATGTTAGAAATTTATTATGAGTATAAGCAGATCGTGTGTTCTTTTATTAATTTTCAGAATCATACAAATATGCCAATAAACCAATTAGGGTTATGAGACAAAATATCGAGACGTACATTGGCTTCGTTACTTTTCCGTCCTAATAGTTTTTTTACCATTTCTACCATTGGCAGATGATTAACCTTCAAAGTGTTTCATTTGTTTTCATAATACATTTGTTATGAAGTAAAAATGACTTCACCTAAGTTGATCTGTCAATAATTAAACTATCAATTGCGCTTACGGAATGCGCAGCAGAGGTCACGAACCAGTCACGAATTCTGGGATATCATCCGGGTACGCATGGGAGAAAAACAATAACAAAAGTTTACACCAGTCCACGGAAATTGCTCCGCATCAGTGCCCCTTTAAATTCGCAATGGAAATAGTATTTTGGGATATTTTCTCAATGAAAGATAATCATGTGTGACTCGTAGTTAGTAAAATCTGTATAAGTTATGGAATTGATAGAGTGAAATCTATATAGAAACGTGGAACGTGTGCCACATATGTAGGTTAGGAATCACACCCTGAAAGTGGATGTCATGTTGTTATGAATAGATATTCTTTTCAAATTAACAACAAATATGTTTGATTCCATGTGTGCTCATTTGTTGTTGGATTCTAAAGGCAGGCCCAAACTTGACATGGAGCACAAATTATTTTCTGGATATTGTCCCAGTTCTGTGGACAATCACCACCTCCGGAATGCAAATGGTGTATGCATTTGTAGCATGTTAAATGTGTGATTACACCATCTCAGTAAAGTACAAATACTACTATTTTAGTTAAGTCCCATCGAGGAATACTGGACTAGATCGGATAATAGTAATATAATCTGTACTCTGCTGTGACAGTGTAAACCCAAATATAATATGTACACATCTGACCACTTTCTAAAAGAATTACATTGACTGAAAAATAATCCACAGCCATAGACTTGACAGATTCACTTTACTGCACAATGAAAACAATGCACATACATCATATCAGCTGCAAAATATACACATCTTACACAACATGTACACAAAAAAAACAAAGTCTTGATTCACAAATAACAAGGAAGTCAGCATGGACATTAGAGCCAAATGCCCAGTATACTGAAACTCAATCTTCTCCATATACAGTGTGTCACCATCTCATGATAAACAACTTAACACTCAGGTGATTTGCATTTGCAAATTTTAAATCCCATCTTCATGATCAACAATTAAGTGAATACAAAACAAAACCAAAAAATTAAATTGAAAATTAAATAAATCATGACACTTTAAGCATAAATATTTGGTCAAAAGAGTATCTGATCAATGACCATTATCAACAGTTGGGCTATTTCAACTAACCCATAGTAATGTCATTTGTATACAGCTGGTTAACTTCGATTCCCTTCCAAGGTTTAACATTGATACTCCACTTGGTGAACTAACCATGAGCTGACCAACCCTTGTTTCATCTCCTTCATGCCAATAACCAGACAGGGAAACAAGTAACATCAGTTAAGGTGAGACAGCAGATCTGTCAGATACTCTCCATCTATTCACAAGATGACACTTCACAAGCATCACCTCGATGGACACAGAACACACAATGTACACCCGTCTATGACCCTCCACTTACCCCTATAATTGGGACCCCCTCTCTGCTGGTACTACTTTGGGTACTGGCTTTTCAAATGATACATGTTGCAATATTGTTTCTGAGAAACAGTATACTGCGTCAAGAACAAAGTTTTTGTGATTGTCTGTATGCTTTAAACAGAAATAGGACTGACATCCACAATTAGTGCCACTCTGTCAAACATATAAGGTCCCAATATATCACAACACTGGTACCGGGTATTCAGGGTTAGAATATGTCCCCAGCAACCTGTTACTGGTCCTACTGTAGGGATTCAGGGTAAGAATAGGTCTCCAGCAACCTGTGCTGGTCCTACTGTGTGGATTCAGGGTTAGAATAGGTCCCCAGAAACCTGTTACTGGTCCTACTGTAGGGATTCAGGGTTAGAGTAGGTCCCAAGCAACCTGTGAGGTCCTGCTGTAGGGATTCAGGGTAAGAAAGGTCCCCACCAACCTGGGCTGGTCCTACTGTGTGGATTCAGGGTTAGAATAGGTCCCCAGAAACCTCTGCTGGTCTTACTGTGGGGATTCAGGGTTAGAATAGGTCCCCAGCAACCTGTGCTGGTCCTACTGTTGGGATTCAGGGTAAGTGTATGTTCCCAGCAACCTGTGCTGGTCCTACTGTTGGGATTCAGGGATAGAACAGGTCACCAGAAACTTGTCCCGGTCCTACTGCCTGGATTCAGGGTCAGAGCTGGTCCCCAGGAAATTGAGCTGGTCCATCTGTGGAAGTTCAGGATTGAATAGGTCCTCAGCCACCTGTGCTTGTCCCACTGTTGGGATCCAGGATTAGAATATGTCCACAGCAACTTGTGCTTCCTTCTGTGAGGATTCAGGGACAGAATAGATTCCCAGAAACCTGTGCTGTTCAGAAGGGATGACCAAAAGAATCAGACGTTGCTGCTTCTTTGCACATAATTGTCCTAAAAAAATGTGTACAAATACCCACAGTACCGTTCACAGTTGTGTGGTTCAGTCAATTGTTTACAGACTAGCGAGCTTGAATATTGAATATTGCTGAAACCATGGCATGACCTTATTTGACTGGGAAGTCTGGTGGACACGAGACACTATCACTTTTGAAAAGCATCAGTTACACATTAAACTGGCCTTCATGAAGTTAAGTCAACTTGTATTTGTTGTTCACTCAATTTACAGACCTATGTGTGGTGATGATAAAGGTGGTGATACTACGTGACAGGATACATGAGAACTTTACATAGAGGGCAATAACCATCACACTAGATTGTAATTGTACTGACAGGGAGAAACAATTCTACAATATATTCACAAAGTGCTATATATTACCTCTGTCAATAATCATAACAACATAGTATCCTTCATATCTAAGAAAAATCCAATCTCCAATATCAATGTAATGATCATAACATGTCAAGTCATGATTTGGCACACAGTACATAGCACACAGTACATGATACATGTCATACAGGGGAACAGGGTGTCAGACATCATGGTTACTGATTAAAGATCACCCAGCACTGATGCCACATTTATTGGTAAGACTTCCTGAAAACCATGGTCCACTTCACATACCATGCTATTGATTGTGGTGGGGTAGACAAGTGGTTACAGCCAGGTGAGGGGCTTGAGGTACTCATTAGTGGCTTGAAGTGAGTTTAGTTGTACACCTCACTCTGCAATATTTCAGCTATATGGCAGTAGTGGCTTGTAACAACAGGGGGCCAGAGGAACGATGCTCCTGGAAACACTCGAAGGCATCATTCTGTGAACCCGAGACCAATTGATTTACTGTATACAGTTAATTATCTTACCTCACACATTAATGCCAATTTCTGATTGGCTGAGCATTCTTATATTATTTTCACATACGTGCTTATAAGCAAGTAACATTTGCTGTTATTACCAGCTGGGAATGCTGAACTCTGGGAATTTATTTGGTACTTTGTGTTAGTAATTCTCTTTCTCAAATAATTGAGTCACATATTATGTACAGAAATTACCAATGTTTTGCAAACGTAAATCAATGGAAGGGTGATCACTCCAAATATGTTTTTGTTGTTGTCTTGTAGATTCTGTGTCACCTGAAAATCTAGTATTGGCTAAGTGCCAAATTCTGGTACTCCTTATCATTATTCGATACCCATGCTTGAAACAGTTCAAAATTAACACTGAGATTTGAGGTGCTCAGTAAGATAAATACAATGTTCATTGGTCACTTGAGATGTACGCACTATTTTAGTTTATGTTGACTTTCGGGTTCAGGGAACATACACAAACATGCATGGTACAACATCCTATGTCCCCCTCATGACCCGTGAACAGCTTATGTCACACTTCACAATATTTTAGCTATATAATGGTGATCTGTAAATAATCAAGTCTGGACCAGACAACCCAGTCATTGAGCTCATGAGCATATATCTAAACAACTGGGATACAATGACATGCAGCAAGTGAGTCGGTGAGTCTGACCACCAGATTATGTAAACTGCCTCTTTTGGACAAGCACAAATTGCAGGGGACCAGCCCTGGATCTTTACTCTTCATATATGCATATAATCACAGATCATCAGGTGGGATTAGAATACACTTTTGCATGCAGGCAAGTTTTAAAAAAAACTCTTTAAATCTTTAAAGCTAGTATAAATGCTAAGTATATTTATAAAAATAAGAACTTTCAACTCATAACACACACCACCCTTACCGAATCACATGTATTCTATTCAGTGATATGGACATCCCTGTCAAAACATCAGATGGCTATACAAGTTCTTGAAAAGGCAAAAACTTTCGAAAATATACACAGTTCCTTAAACATTGTGAAAACAGATCAAAATCTCCTGTGGATGTTTCTTGACTCAATATATTATCAACAAATAAAGCCTTAAGGCATAAACTGTAAACATGAAACAAAATTTCTCATATACTATCATTCTCATCAAAATAGAAATCTAAGACACTTTCTTAATCAACAGTCTTTAAACTTCATGTACATTGGCTAGTTTGAACATACTCAGTTGTACAGAGGATGAACTAAGTCTAGCAGTGGTAGACACTAATCAGACTTACAGGCAAAAAACACTTTGGTGTTATGACTGTAATCCTGTCATCTGGACTTAGTTCTACATGCACAACTTTGCTATGTTATGATAAAGAATCATAGTCATAATTGTCTAAATGCAAGAATGTGCAATGATGCCCAGAGCCCACTTTGACAAAGTGATCTAAGCGCTAAGGTGACTGTAACTCCAATATTCCAATAAAGACATAGTTGTAGCACTAAGATGACCTGGACACACATGATAATGTCTCATGTAATGACAGCACATCAATGTGAAACACTGACCATGTCATCAGTGGCTGGTTTGAATATTCCAGACAAGCTTATTAAGAGATGTTTGTGACACTGATGGAATACATTGGTCTGCTGCTCAAAACAACAAATAACAGACACACTTTCAGCGATTAAATGTCCTTAATCCTTCAAAAAACTGTAATCCTTCAAAACACCATACATTTCACCAAAGTGGTAATTATCCGAGACATGCATCACTTTGAGCTCAGCTCCCTCTATAAGATGACATTAGGTCAATAACGTGGCATTAAAAGTCACCCATGCAACAAAAACAAACGAGATAATCCTCGGGCACACATACTCATACATTCTGATCTTGAATAATATCTATCATTAGTATCAATGTGTATCTGCAATAAATATGATAAATCTATCCAAAATACAACCAGTAATCACAACAAACACGACAAAGAGTAGCACAAATAAAATCAACCACCTCCAAATCTCTGATTATGGAAAAGCAATGAGGCGAATTGTCTTCATCCCTTTTTAAAATTGCATGATCTATATTTTTGACTGAATTAGCCAAACATGCTCACTGCTAACATTCTGGATAAAAGGTTTCCTAGCAAGGTTTAATACTTGATATTAAGCTCTGTTTTGTTATATCATGAGAAAGAATACACAATTTTAAATTTTAGATCCATAACCCTCATAGAAGTCAGATCATTCCCTGATAGTAACTGTCTTTGCCTCAGTGAGTGAGTAGGGTTTTACATTGCTTTTCATAATGTTCCAGCATTATCATGTCAGGGAACACCACAAATGGGTTTCACACATTATACCTGTGTAGGAAATCAAGCCTAGGCCTTGGGAGTGACATTTTCTATCTGCAAACTTGATATCCCCATCATAGAAGGTCCTTAAAATCTTTGATCAGCGATTAAAGTGGTTGCCACACTTTCATGATAAAATTCATATTTGACTAGATAGTTATGTAATAAACTTTGATTTTGATAGCTTTGTTTAGAAATGCCTTAAATTGCATTTCAGTCACACAAGGCTAAAAAATTGGGGTATTCAAATTCAAAATGCCATATTCAAAATTATTGCACTTCCCTAGCCATGTGTAATATATCTGTGCAACACTGCTTGTACTTGTCAGGACTAATGGCTGATCATAATACTAGCCCAAAGATACACCACTGTTAACAGGGACACCACTAGACACAGTACACTGACTCAGAATTGACCAGAGATTGTTTTATACCCAAAAAGCCAAGTAGTGGGCAGGGCAACAACAAGTATCGCCTTTAATTATGAGTGGTATGGTCCACTAGGCTACCACTATGCTCTCTCGTCACGTTGAGAGGGTCTTTTCCACTAGGCTCAACTCAATGTTTTATTTCATCTTAAAGAAAATCACAAGCATTGAAATACAAGACTCTCAAGCTTACTGCAGTCATTCAGACCTAAACAAGTATGTATGATCCATGCAATGTTTGGCACTCATTGTGTCAGTTTCTTTCTTCGTCAAAGTCAGGTTCTTTTTTGATATGGTCAACAGGAATAAGTTGTTGAAATCCCCCATCTGAAGATACTGCAATTGCTTGATAGAACCTCTTCTGAAAGTCACTGTCTTTAGGTTTATCAGAGGACAGATTATCCTCAAAACCGTCAGGATTTTCTTCAACTTTTGCTGGCAGATCCTCTTGAAATTCACTTACAGAACGGGAACTCACATCCGCACTGAGCATATGGGGATTGTCCTCATCTTGATGGTCCTCTAGGCCATCCTCATTAGATACATCCTCTTCTTTGGCAGGCTTAACTTCATCAAATACTTCACTATCATCAGCATTATCTGACTCTTCTTTCAGTACTTGTTGGTTTCTAGCTTTCAACAGTTCCATCTGTGGAAAGATTGGGATAGATTTGTACCTTGGAGGTTTCACAAATAAGGGACGTGGGACCTCCCCTCCTTTCTTGTCCCTGTGTACCTTCATATGTGCATGGAGATTGCCAGCTGTTGTACAGGCCTTGCCACAAAGGTGACATTTGTGAGGACGTTCTCCTGTGTGAGTACGAATATGTGTCTTCATTGTGCATAAGTCAGCAAAACCCCGAGCACAGTATTCACAAATATAGGGTTTCTCCCCAGTATGAGTACGCATGTGTCGTTTGAAATTGGCAGAACTAATAAAACCCCGGCCGCACTGATCACATTGGTATTGACGTTCATCTCCATGAGTCTTTAAATGGTTCTTGAGATTGTGGAAGTGTTTGAAAGTTTTACCACACTCAGTGCAAACAAAGGGTCTCTCCTCACCAGCACATTCTAACCAAGTCTGATCTTGAGTCGGGATGATCCGAGGTCGCCCTGTGCGTGGGAGGTCGTCAGTTGACCCTGTTGTTTTTAACCTACTGACTAATCGGTGGATTGTACTCCGAGATGTTTTCATTTTCTTAGAAACTTCATACTGGGAGTGACCTTTTTCTAGCATTACCCTCACTTCCTCTCGCTCTTCTTTAGACAGTCGAGGCATTGCAAGTCTCTTTCAAAGGGGCTGTGAATTAGAAACATACCGTTTAGCTAAATGTTATGATTGGTAAACATGAACTCATGATAAACTACATTCAGACTGTAAAGGCAAATGAAACCTGTGCATTGTTGCCTTAATGAATGGTGACAATCTTTTTTCAAATAAAAACTCCTGAGTAAACAGGTGAGTTTAAATGGAAATTTGGTCCAATGTGGCACTCTTAAAGTTTAATCAAAATTTTCAAATGGGGACTGATACATGTCAAAGCATGACATGGCTGAAGAAGTCAAAGTAAACTTTCTCAGAAAAGTGGTGATTTTGTACATATATTTTTGCTACCCTTTCACTAACAGTCAAAGTCCGCAAGTGAATGAAATAGGAAATTAGGACAGTTTAGATAGTATTTAAATTACGACAAACCTTCACTGTCATTTATTGTCAATGTTAAAAGTCAAGTCCAGAATCGTTTCAAGACAGTAAAATTGTATGTCTGTTTGAAATAACGAAGTCGTCACATTACTGTGTGACTGATGCGGTCTTTGTGCTTGGCCTCCAGTCTTAACCATCACCACTAATTAACAAGTCACTAAGTGCACATTGTGGGTATAGTTCCTTACTAGTGGACAAGTTGCGACTGATACTAAAAATATAAACCTGTAAACAGAGAACATGTAGACCAGTATACAATCTTTGGTATAAACATGAATATTAAAGTGTCACCGCTGCGCTATTGTCTGCTTGAAATATGGCTACATTCAGGTCTACCGTTTGAATGAAACTCCTTCAAAACACACATATACATCAAAACAACTTAAAGCACAGACTATTAACATAATGCTTACCACTGAACAGATACGTTTCATAAGGTGACTTGCCAGTGTTTGCAAGTTGACTGCTTGACAGGTTCGTCTGACAGCGATGCATTAAAGGGGACGTAACTCTAACTTCTAACTATGGGTAGTGCCAAAATGTGGCTGTCAAATGAGGAAACGGACGTGGTATCTCGAAGTACATGTTTTTATAGACTGGGTCGTGTAAATTTATACACTGTATTATATGTGCATGCAGAATCTATTCATGTGAATGACGAGGTAATATGTTTCCAAGCATATATTTAAGTAATTTACCGCGTTACACATGTTTCACATGTGTGAATTTTTAGAGAATTTTGGATGAGCAGTTGTAGGTTAACAAAACAGTACCCACCTCTCCGGGTGTCATGGTCAATTGCTCAGGCCGGACGTTTTTGTTTTAATAAATTAATACTTCGCAAGAACCATTCCTTGACACAAAATTTTACAAGAGCAAACTGGATTATTGTGGATGAAGTTCAAAATGGATCTTTATTTGTGTTAAATGGCAAAAGGTTATAATTACTGATACACACATGCCAAAAGAATGGACATTTATTACTCGCCCGTGGAAGATACAGGGGCCCGTTTCACAAAACTCTCGTAAGCCTAAGGTCTCGTAAGTTTTCTCGTATCATTCCTGCTTCCTATGTTACAGTATAGGAGGTGCAAATGCTACGAGAAAAGTTACGAGATCTTAGGCTTACGAGAGTTTTGTGAAACGGGCCCCTGAAGTGTAATATTTTTGCGGCAATATTACACTAGTGTAATAATACCTCTTGACGTATGACGTCAAAATGGTTCAAAGTTGTGACGTCACAATGCTAATGTTGATGTCGCGATTTTACTAGACCTTGCTTGACTTGAAAGCTGGGAGTCCTCACACTGTAAGCAATTTCGCCGCAGTTTCTGTCAATTTATGTTGACGAGCAATAAACAGAATACTAAACTCGCTTCCGTGAAATACCATTTTCATTAAACTCGTTAAAGATTTAATATCAAACTCGCTTTCGCTCGTGTGATGCCAAATCATTAACTCGTTTAATAAAAATGGTATTACACGTAAGGTCGTTTTTAGTATCCTCTATGTAGTAAACGTATTTAAGTGTACTTAAGTCTTTTAAGCTTGAACAATGATGAAGGAAATTATAATAATATGTGTTGTCATTGTCAGTTCACCAACTGCACATGTGTGGACACAAGGGGGCGTTCAGGTCAGTACCTGGTGACACTACCCCTTGCGGGCACCAGTCGTTCGCTGTTAGGCGCAAAGCGTTCGTGTCGACATTGATGGACACGTACGTTGTCTGCCATCGAGTCGTTGCAGGAGGAAACGCGACTCCGAATCGCCGAACCAAAAACGCGTGGCCACTTCCCTAGGTTCCACGCGGGAACCCAGTTGTACCATTGAAGACATCGTCCTCGGTATAGTCGTGTCAATTCAGGTCCAACTTTTGATCGATCTGCCCGAATTCCCACTTCTCTCAGATGATTCCTTAGTGTTTGGTATGAAATCCTCGAAGGTCAGGCACCTGTCCTGCAGTGTCCGTTTCTGTAGCAAATTGGTGACATAGGTTAAACACCCGGATGAATCAGTCATTTTTTGTCGGTCTTCCCGATTTCTGGAACGATCTTGGGTCGAAGTGACGCGGGCCCAACAACAACGATATGATTAAAGGGATTCAAACATAGGAATCGTCCTAATGAATTCTGTCAAAGTATATCCAAAGGGTCAGCGCCCGAGCGTTTCTCCATTTTAAGGGTTTAATTTAAAGGATACACCTGTCAGCTCCTACAAATTTGGTGAATGTATGTAGGGATATATTTCGAAACTCGGGTCTCCATAGATAGACCGTCCTTCTAGTCTAGAGGACAGGGCGTCTGCTTGGAGAGCATAAGATCGGATGTTCGATTCCCTGGCCGGTCAAATCGAATGTCTTTAAAAGATGCAGTAAACCCGTTTGACCCGTCAGCTGTAAGTGATAGTCGGGCTGGAGTCAGCTTGTCACTTAGCGAATGAAGCGTCTGTTAAATGACCAGTATTGACGAATATCGGGCGTTTGATGCACTTATCAATATTTGTATGAGAATTATTATGAGCGTTGTGTGAAATGCAGGTGTATATTCTTTGATATGTGGCAAATTAAATGTTCAGTGTTACTCCGTTGTAATGATATGTTTCTCTATATACTCCTAGGCCAAATGTAGAGATGTCATGAAAATCAGGAAATATGATACACCCAGCCTCATTGCCCATACTGCATATCTTGACTATGTTGAACACCAGTGCTTCTCACCACACATTAGACAATGTGATCAATTCTCAAGCAGTTTGTTTATGAACACGTGGGCACTGTTTCAATTCAATTACTGAATAACGCGTTTACTGCTGCTGAGAGATCCTAAAAATAGGGACTTTTCAAGCATTTGGCCTAGGACTATACATAACTAATCTACACGCTGAGTTTGCTGGTTTGCCACACCTTTCACAGCTTCTCATCCATTTGCTCTTAAATCTGAAGCAGAACCATTTTTTACAAGCATTATCCAAGACAATGTATTACACCATCACGGTTATTGAATCATAGGTCGCCAAATAACAAATGAGAAAGTTACAGGAATTTATTATCACAGAAAAACTGGGATTAAAGGATTAATACTGAACTCAAAACTGTTAAATGTAAAAGTATTATACCACATATTTAAATGGAATATGACGTTACAGTGACATGTTTCCATGGTTTTCGCAGCGCATGATATAAAACAGCACCAAGACCTGTTCTGTAATATATGTACGGAAGCCTAATACTGCCACTATAGCAGCAATAAAATATATTTTCAGGGACGATTCTCGATATTTCAATAATTTTCCCGTTACTTCGAGTATTTTCTCGAGGCTGAAGTTTCTTTCAAATCGAATGATTTCTCGTTCCTACGAGGATTTTCTTGTCACCTCAATTAATGTTTCGTTGCTCCGATTAACTGCTTGTTGCTTTAAGTATATCTCGTTACTTCAAATATATTTTCATTGCTCCGATTAATTGCTTGTTGCCTCAAGTACTTCAATTATTTTTTCGTTTCTACGATTATTCTCTCGTTGCTTGAGTATTTTCTCGTTCCTTCAACTTTCTATCAAAAACTTGAAGTAAGGAGAAATTACTCGAGGCAACGAGTAAATATAAATTTCAAGTACTGGACAGAAAATAGTCCAAGCAACGGGAAAATAGCTGAGGCGACGTGAAAACGATCGAAACAACAAGAAAATAGTTGAAGCAACGAGAAAGTAAACGAAAAGGTATTCGGGAACTTTCGCTGACAAAAATATTTTACGCTACAAAAGTGTCAGCATTAGGCTTTAGTAAATATGTAATAAGCACATTATATTTACAACTTTTATATCTATAGATAAATATGGAATTACGTTCCGAGCACACGAGGAATATATACACATTTATACAACGTTTGGTATTTATATACGATCGGGCAGAAGCAATTCTGGGAAATTATTTGTAAAGGAGGGCAACAAAAGCGGTGACGACAACGCCAGATATGGACGCTGACATGCGCAGACCGTTGTTGCAGTAGTCGGAGTTGCATGTGCAGCCGTAGACGTCAAGGCCGTTGTGTTGGGTTTCGCGACACTCATCGACTGACTGTTGGGGCATACAGCCTCGTGTGATTTCAACCATCTCACCTACATGAGCTGAAAGTTAAGAATACTCCGATGAATACAGAGACAAACATTACACCTTTTCATAAATGCCATAAAAATACAACCAAAAAAAAAAAAAGAGATTATATATCTGAATACATCTCATTCCGTCACCCCTGAATGATCTCGATCCAATCAGAACGGCTCTCATCTGATCAAAATATTAAGCCTCAATTGAACTGCGTGTTAGTACTCCGAACGACAATGTCAGTCTGTATCCTTCCACTGATTCGTCCGCCATCCCACCCACTCTCCGCAAGATTGGTGTTTGTATGTCAGCAATTTTTGTCAGTATTTTTCGGTACGTATATTTTACGTTCTGCAAGTGTAAAATGTGTAGAAGAAAATTTTAACAATAATTGAATACAATCAGATAGAAAATATGTTGTACTTACTTGGTCTTACGCCTCGGTACTTGACGCAACTTCCGGTACATTGTTGAGCGGCCGCACGCGTCACCTGGAAGTCATCAGCACACCGGAAGTCATGCATACTTGAACAAGTGTAGCACTGAATAGCTTCCCCTGAAAGATATAAATTCACCGCTACTGAGTGAATGAGTGAGTGAATGAACGTTGTTTGGAACAGTATTCCAGCCATATCACCGATTTCTAAACGCCACTCAAACAAGATACCACATGTATGAGGCATTTATTACTTCACTGTCACCAATACTCGCCCATTGGCCACAAACCTTGAAAATAATTTCGGAGAACTGGCATTCAAACCCTCAATGTGAGATTGCTGGTATGCCAAGGGAACGCCAAACTGAACAGCTAATTGACGCGACTTAGAGGATAGGCCACCCATTCCCACTTTACAAATACATTGCACCGCATAAAATTCCCAAATGACACGTTTTTCAATCTTTTCACCAGTATATAACGGATTAATTCCCTGAAATGTTACTTCTCAAATATTGGGCAACGGTGAGGCATCCCAGTTGTTGAAGCGTTCGCAGGTATCGCTCTTGATCTGGTTCGACTCCCAGTGTAAGCACACGTGATGAAGACCTCCCTTGTTTATGTTCTAGCGTTGCACGGCTTTTATGTTGCATATAAGTAGCATAGAAGTCTACGTACTCATTACTAATTTCGGTTTAATCTTGAATCTTAATCTAGGAAGGATAAGAAAAATGAATGGGTTAAATAAATTGACGGGTTTCTAATGATTCACGGTAACAACTATCATGTGACACTTTCCATGTGTTTTACGTAACGAATCATGTAAGGAATGTCAAAGAGAAAACAGTATTCCAGTATGGGACACCGGAAAAATCTGAGAGTGAATGATCGAGTGAGTTTAGTTTTACGCCGCACCCAGCAACATTCCAGCTATAGAGCGAGTAAATACGAGTAATTAAGTTTGCACCAGACAATCAGGCGAAAAGAGGCAAACACGTGAAAGTGAAATTGGATCCAAAATTTGTATATAATTATAAATGTTATTAAAAATATGTCAGGCAAGAGTGAATGATTGAGTGAGTTTAGTTTTACGCCGCACCCAGCAACATTCCAGCTATAGGTCGGCGGTCTGTTCACATACGCGAGTAATTAAGTTTGCACCAGACAATCAGGCGAAAAGAGGCACACACTTTAAATTTGTTCCAAACTTTGTATATAAACGTTATTAACGAGAAAACAAAACACAACCAACTTAAGGTCCCAACAACAGCTAACACATCGATATCAATTAAATATATAACCCTTAAAATATTTCTTGTTTCTTTCCTTTTTAGTCACCATCATGAGTGTAAACGTCTTTATTAAACACTAATTATTCGAGTAAAAAACAGTAACACAATCACTTACCTTGGTGCACACAAAGGAAACCCACAACTACGAAAATACACAAGTGTATTAGAGTCATGACTGGAGTCAGTATGTTAGGAACCTGGTTTGGTTGTGTCCACATTCTCTAACTGGGCAGTATATATACACATACCTAGTCTGGTTCTGCATGACTTCACCGCTTGTCCCTATCACGGAAGGTGGAGCGACGGACACTTCATCATCAACACATGTAATTAATTAACATGTATGGGACTGGATGCACCACGCCAGGGGCACATCGTGTGATTAATGGTTGATTATTTTGTAATGGGAGGTTGGATTACTGTCGCTTGCAGAGGCTGGGGACACATCGGTCCGTCATGTTACCGGCATCCGGATTTTTAAATGACTTATCAATTAACTATGGCCGATGTCTGAAGCATGCTCCGTACAGGTTTTTGAAAGGATGCGGGTAATTCTTTCACTGCATGGGATCTTAGGGTGACATTCCTTATGAATATACCATATTCTGCATTCATTAATGCTTAGCAACAAGTGTGAACGTTTGAACAGTTCGTTTTTAACGGATGTAAAGAGGTGAGTGAGTTAAGTTTTGCGCCGCTTTTAGTAATATTCTAGCAATATCACGGCGGGGGACACCAGAAAATGGGCTCACACATTGTACGCATGTGGGGAATCGAACCCGGGTCTTAGGCGTGACGAGCGAACGCCTTAATCACTAGGCTACCCCACCGCCCATAATGAGTGTGAATGAAGAAGTACCTGGCCCATTCGTTCTTGAACAAGATGGTTTGTTTGTTGTTTAAGCCAGCACTCAGATATATTCTGGTTAATGCAAGTCTGTAAGCAATCGAATCTGAACCCGACAACCCAGTGATTAACACAATGAGCATCAATCTACGCAACTGGGATAGTATGATATGAGTCATCCAAGTCAGCAAGCCTGGTCATCCGATCTCGTTACGACAAGCATGGGCTGCGGAAGAACTATCTAACCCCGATGGTAATGGTTCTTGAACATCCAGTATTTGCATAAACTGCCGACAAATTCTATACGCAATTCTTTTCATGCGCCCTCAGTTACAGTGTATTAAATAATTTTTCATGCTAAATTTGTATTTTTAAAAAATAAACACAGTGTTTATATACACAATCACAAGGTTCAGTACACGTGATTGGGATGCTCGAGGGCTTACGATTAAAAATATTTGATGAATTTTTAAGAATGTGGAGAATTCTCTTGATTCAAGTCTTTATCATCTGACTATCGTGATAGCTATGCGGGCATTCCAAATCACGAGCACGTGTATCTTTGATGCTACTGACCGTGTATATTTTGTAAATTTGTATTAGTGTGTTGATGCCTTGGGTGGTTTTAAACGTACCAGATGAAAACAGTTCTGAATTTTTCACTTTGTGGGAGAATGTTAACTCACGTTTTTTTGGAGGATGTACGAAGTCAACACCAGAATCGACCTCAACACCAGAATCGGGGTGGTGGGGTAGCGTACTGGTTAAACTGTTTGATTGTCACACCGAGGAGCAGGGTTCGATTCCTAACGTGGGTACAATGTGTGAAGCTCATTTTCTGGTGTCCGCTGCTGTGATATTGCTAGAATATTGCTAGAAGAGGCGTAAAACTAAACTCACTCACTCACTCACTCAACGCCAGAATCAAATTTGTCGGCAAGGAAATGAAGAGGATTTTACTCCGCTTCTAACGATTCCCAGTCCTCAAAAACAGTTTAGAAGATTCGTCAACGGCCCAAAATCTCTTCTCTAAAATATGCCAAAAGAAACTTCTATAATATTTAAGCAACAAACTGATCACAACTGTCCCCATTTAAGTGCGGATTAGCGTGCTCTGTAGTCTTCTGGGTGTAACGATTGACTAGGGGAATACTATTTCAATAATGGCTGCCAAAATCAATTCTCACGGTTGCAGCCAGGAATCTAGACTTAATGTACATCTCCGGGAACAATAATAATTTGAAATTGTTGACTTTAGAGGCTTTGGTTCAGTAAACGTACAGAGAATTACCCTCATTCAATGTATCAGTGAACAACCCATAATGTCGTTAATGGCGACTAACGGATTAGGATGGGAGACCCGTTGATCCGGGTCTAGATTTTCGAAGCTCTCTCAGCACTATGATAGTCGTAAGTTATGTTAATGAATGGCACTTACGACGATCTTAGCGCTAAGAAAGTAACGCAAATCTAGGCCCTGGCTGATACATGTCATCGTACGCAAACTAGATCGGTGCTCATGGTGTTGATCACTGGTCCACATTCGATTATTTACAGACCACCAGTATATAGCTGGAATACTGTTAAGTGTGGGTGACCAAACTGGAATGCTCTTAAAAGCAACGCCAAGCCCATCTCACTCACTCTGCTCAGTCACGTGTGTGATTTTGCATCTGGTATGACCAGATATGAGAGCTAATTAACTATTACAGTTAATTAACAGGGGCACAGCTAATCCAGCTTTATGACGTTTTAGTGAAGCTACGTTCCTCGCGGATAACGATGGTTGATTAGCGGAACTAACAACATCTCCTGTAGAAGTTGTTTTGTTAAACACCTTTCTGTTAAGGTTGCCATTGGTACCTGCTAACTATCTTGTCGTGACATTATTTCCAAAGTTGTCGTTAGGAATATGCAGCTCGAATAATAAACTACCGTTCCTGCCAAAAGAAAAGGCCTTCATTATACCTTCAAAAACGACCGCCGGTCCAACATCCTCTGAGCATAATGAGAATATTTATAACGCGCATTTTCCTGGCTAGATGTCCCGCTCAAAGCGCACTATCTGGTCACTGTTACCCAGGATAACTCAAGCTGCCTGTTAGACGATAGAGGTATAATAGTCTCACGACCTATTTCACCGGGTACCCTTTTTCTGCTGGGTGGACAAACTCACTTGTCTCAGGTGAGACCACATGTGTGCACCATATGTGCTTCGTTATTGGGTAGGAATGAAGTCCCAGGAACTTTCTATTCCAATCACGGTCCCCAATCCAAGGACTTTCCGCTGCACAATAACCCTGTTGAGGTGCAGAAACCAAACAATCCCCGGGTATATAGGTACACTTCGCCTTCTGCCCATTAATAAGGACGGGAGGTCGAGAAATAGGAGTTATTTCCCTTCGAACACTCGTCACGTCGTGGCTTCTTCGTTGTGTACAAGTGGTTGTCATTCCACAGAGTCCCATTTAATTATGTGTGCGCGAGCGCGTGCGTGTGTGTGTTCAAACGTTACATATATTATTTCGTGATATGAGATACTCGTATTAAAAACAATTTGAAGAGATGGTGGGGTAGCAGAGTGGTTAAAGCGTTCCCTCTCCACGCTTAAGGTCCGGGTTCTATTCCCCACATCGGAACAATGTGTGAAGCCCGTTTGTGGTATCCCCTGCAGTTTGATATTGCCGGAATATGTCGATTAAACGATTAAAACCCACTCACTTAAGACAGGTCGGATATATTATGATGCTGACGTATTTGAAAGCGATGTGTTGGGGTGTTGTTGTGGTTGACTGTACTGAAAGTATTCATTGTTACCTTAATGCTTGACATGAAAAGACAAGTTGAAAAGGTACCGACTCTTCGAT
The DNA here is from genome assembly GCF_037392515.1 of Haliotis asinina. NCBI lineage: Eukaryota > Metazoa > Mollusca > Gastropoda > Lepetellida > Haliotidae > Haliotis > Haliotis asinina. Next base: position 49,737,991 of record NC_090281.1, read on the forward strand.
CAATCTCAGGCTTTACTTTTTAACTCCAATTTAGAGTAAAATAGCAACACTAGTTTGTTCAAGAAGGCTTTCGTTTCCATTAACAGAATGAAAGTAATCACTTCTGGCCTATTAAGATAGAATTAATACAGCATTGTACTAAACAAGCCATAGAAGACTATTACTTCCAGTGACCGCATCAGTTTGTTGCTGTGGTTTCTTCTTACTGATCATGAACTTACCGATCCGTTTAGAAATCCCCGCAATGATTGCGTGCTATTCAGTGTCTGCGTATATGCCCAGGTATTCTGTATATTCGCAGGTATTCTGTATAAGCCCAGGTGTCCTGTGTATTCCTAGGTATTCTGTAATATGCTCCGGGTATTCTGTAGTTTCCTAGGTATTCTGTATATGCCCAGGTATTCTGTAGTTTCCTAGGTATTCTGTATATGCTCCGGGTATTCTGTAGTTTCCTAGGTATTCTGTATATGCTCCGGGTATTCTGTAGTTTCCTAGGTATTCTGTATATGCTCCGGGTATTCTGTAGTTTCCTAGGTATTCTGTATATGCCCAGGTATTCTGATGCTTAAAGCTGGTCACCTTGCGGCGTTGTGTCATCGTATTAATGTATTCGCCCTTTGATATATTACCCATGAACGATTGCTTCAACTGATCTTGCACAGTCGGAAAGTGATGACATACGTTGCACTCGTCACAGAAACAAACCCTGGCCAGAAACTGATTGTAAACCATGGCTACCCTCCATAAGTATTGCATCAACTGATTGAAGTACAACTTGGCAATCACGAACGTATTTCCCATTGATGATTTTATTTTGTGATAAAGTAATTCATGCAAACGAGCGCGCATAATTTACGTGACAAGAGTGTTTCTCCTTATACAAATGGCTGATAACATGGGAGTACGGAGTCCGTTTAGGAAGGATTATATTTGTGACTGATAGAGAATTAAATAATTATTTCATTTATCGTATGTATTTAGTAATTATTGAATGTACTTGTGGTTACGTAGCTTTTATTCTAAGCTTTCTCACAGTCCCCGAACCACATTATTTTGCCTACTACCAGGCCTTCTCTGCAATGCTAAAGCATTAACGGAAGTAGGGAATTTCTGGTCTCCTGGGCCTCCTTTTCAATTAAAATGGTTTTGTTTGTTACCATGAAAATATATTCAGAGACTAAGCCTTAGCCTACTTTTATTCAGCAATACACCTTTTCTGGACCAGCGTTTAAATAGCAGTGGACCCATAAGAGACACGTTGCCGTGGGCAAATAATAAACTAGCGTCCAAAAGAAAAGCCACCACAATAAATCCTGTAAATTGTAAAATAATTGTCAGTCTGTTTGAAAATAGCTAAAAACACATCTCTCGAACAGAACATGTGTATTCCCAGTGAACATGAATTATCACGAATGAAACGAAATTGTGCACAAAATTACCCGTATATATAAGCTAACCAGGTTTATTCTCTGACATCATTTTAATGAATTGACATCCAGGAACATGCCCCGCTTAACAGGAGAGCAGAGGCAGAGAGCCATCGGTGTGTTACAGATGGAATAGACACCAGAGCTGAGGCAGAGAGCAATCGGTGTGTTACAGATGAAAGAGACACCAGAGCAGAGGCAGAGAGCAATCGGTATGTTACAGAGGGAACATACACCAGAGCAGAGAGCAATCGGTAAGTCACAGATGGAACAGACACCAGAGCAGAGGCAGAGAGCAATCGGTATGTTACAGAGGGAACAGACACCAGAGCAGAGGCAGAGAGCAATCGGTATGTTACAGAGGGAACATACACCAGAGCAGAGAGCAATCGGTAAGTCACAGATGGAACAGACACCAGAGCAGAGGCAGAGAGCAACCGGTATGTTACAGAGGGAACAGACACCAGAGCAGAGGCAGAGAGCAATCGGTATGTTACAGAGGGAACATACACCAGAGCAGAGAGCAATCGGTAAGTCACAGATGGAACAGACACCAGAGCAGAGGCAGAGAGCAATCGGTATGTTACAGAGGGAACAGACACCAGAGCAGAGGCAGAGAGCAATCGGTATGTTACAGATGGAACAGACACCAGAGCAGAGGCAGAGAGCAATCGGTATGTTACAGAGGGAACATACACCAGAGCAGAGAGCAATCGGTAAGTCACAGATGGAACAGACACCAGAGCAGAGGCAGAGAGCAACCGGTATGTTACAGAGGGAACAGACACCAGAGCAGAGGCAGAGAGCAATTGGTATGTTACAGAGGGAACATACACCAGAGCATGAACACACGTAGGATGCTGCAAATCCATCATCGGAAGACTTGTCACACGTCTACGACAGACTGGCAGTGCTGAAGACAGGCCAAAGAGCGGTAGACCGAAGGTCACTACACCAAACAAGAACACCGGTATTTACGCTTGTCTCACATGAGGAACCAATACGTCACAGCTCCAACAACATTGGGCATCCAGTCAGCAGACAGAATGTGGCCTGACGACTCCCCATTCATGGTCTCCATGCCATTCGACCTCTCAAGGGCATGACGTTGACGTGCCAGCACCGACGTGCGAGATTGAGATGAACCGGGACTGTGCAACACTGTAGCAGCGAAACTGGCGAAGAGTGAATTTTGGTGACGAAAGCAAGTTCCAGCTCTGCAAGATCTGTCCCCAATGGAGCACTTCTGGGAATATAACTGGAACGTCATTTTCGGAAACGCCAAAATCAGCCATTGATGAGGAACGCTTTGGCAGTTGCCATGCAAAAGGAATGGTGTCGGATCCCTAAAGACTCTCCTACTCAGTTCGACGTCGGGTTCGGGCCTGCAACACTGCTGGGAGTCGCCACACCCGGTATTGAACAATCTGTGCTACCCAGAAGGTTGCAAAAATTCCCAGTCGCTTCTGCATTGGTGATCGAATACTGTATAATGCACCCCAGTGTCATTTATGTGATAACAGTTCAAGAGCTATGTCGTGTTTCTTCTTATTATCCATTAAATACTGTTGCTGAATGATGGCTTTTTACAATAAAACATTTAATGTTACCATATATTGTTTAAGTTTTGTTTTAGACCAGAACAAAGTATTTGGTGGCGTTTCTTTTTGACGTTAGTTTGTCTGTCTAACATTTGTGCTCAAGTTGGTCCATTATAAAGACTCTCTCACTGCCTCACTGACTGACTGACTGACATCCCTTACTAAACAGCCGAGCCAATAGAGAGTGCACTTAAAATATGAATTCGACCTCAAAAATTCAAAAGTTGTAAAAATATGTTCGCCAAAAACCCCTAACTGAATGCCTTAAGAATCCAACTATGTTAGCGTATCACATGTATCGTCACTGAATAACCATTCCTTTCCTCTAAATCCAACACAAAACATTGGTGTATACTATCTTTTGCCCCTCAGTTGACATTCGCTATCCTTGTCCTTCCTCAGATCCAATTTTGACTTCAGCCCACGTTGTTGTAAACCTATTTAATCAGCATGACTTTGGTGTTAAACCGGTATGTACGCTCATAATAACCCAGTACACAAGATCAAGATTCCAAGCTGTTTACCTGTTGCCATGGAAACTGAAATATCCATTAGGCTCGCATTGAAAGGCGACACTAATTAATGCCGCGGTTTCTGAAGCACCTGATCATCTGTTGGTAGCCACTGCAGCCCGAGTGTTGTCCATCGCTGTCAGCCTGGCTTTGCTTTCTCACCATTATTGACGAGGCACGGAGTGTGTCTATTGCTCGTCGGTTACAAGTCACGAAGCAAAACACGCGATATTGAAACTCTTACTGGCATACTTAAATTTTCCTGTTTCTTTTTCTTACGGTATGCTTCCAATTAGTGATGGAATTTACAAGGCACTACACGTTTTAATGACAAGTTATGCAACCAACTAATTATAAGAAGATTTATGCCTGACCGTAAAGGAGTACTTGGGACATAATCGCTAAAGGCAAGGGTAGCCTCAGTCGGGACAGCATCTCTACCAAGATGGGTGGGTGTATGTGAGATCTCAACTCTGCCAGGATTGGGTGAGTGTATTTGTGATCTCATCTCTGCCACTGTGTGTACGAGTATCTGTGATTTAATTTCTGCCAGAATGGTTGGGTGTATTTGGGTTCTAATCTCTGTCAGGATGGGTGTGTGTATTTGTGATCTAATCTCTGCCAGGATGGGTGGGTATATTTGAGATCTCATCTCGGGCAATGCAGGAGTGTGTATTTGAGATCTAATCACTGTCAGGATGGGTTGATGTATTCCTGATCTCACCTCTACCAGGATGGGTGTGTATGTGTCTTTGGGATCTAATCTCTGCGATGATGAGTGTGTGTATTTGGGATCTAATCTCTGTCAGGATGGGTTGGTGTAGTTGTGACCTAATCTCTGCCAGGATTGTACAGGCAACTTCATGTTCACATAAAGAGCACATCAAATGTATACAGACGGCTAGAGGATATACATAAGTAAATACCATTGTGAATGTGAATGTGAATGTGAATGTGAATGTGAATGTGAATGTGAATGTGAATGTGAATGTGGCTGTGGCTGGGGATGTGGCTGTGGCTGTGGCTGTGGCTGTGGTTGTGGCTGGGGATGTGGCTGTGGCTGTGGCTGTGGATGTGGCTGTGGCTGGGGATGTGGCTGTAGCTGTGGCTGTGGCTGTGGCTGTGGCTGGGGATGTGGCTGTGGCTGTGGCTGGGGATGTGGCTGGGGATGTGACTGTGGCTGTGGCTGTGGCTGTGGGGATGTGTGGCTGCGGATGTGAATGTGAATGTGGATCCACGCATGTCCACGCAGGGACATGTGTCAAATCATTCTGCCCTCAAACGACAAGTTATGAAGCAGAACTTCACGGATCTGTGACGCTATATGATTGGGGATGTTCAAACAGGTAGGAAGGTGCCAGTCCATTAACAATGGAAGCATGCCATTAGAGACCTGATTGGTATGTAGTCAGGTGACTATGCATGGGTAAGTTAAGGTAGATGAGAAGGTGTGGGTCAAATAACACTACATTTTATAAAATTGTGGAACTGATTGAACATATGTAGTTTGATTAAATCACGTAATCCCTACGGCACTTACTGACAGACTTTTCAAAGGCGAAGAGTAATAGATATTTTGACAGGTATGAGGCTCCCGCTTTTTGTGATGTTGTCCCACTTTATGTATGTCTTCGTGTAAAATGAATGTTGTTTAATGCCGCTGTCAGCACCGTTGTCTGGCTATATCGCAGCGATATGTAAATACTCGAGTCTGAACCAGACAATCCAGTGACTGGTTGTACTGACAGTCACCGTGCTAATGAACAGTCACAGAACATGCCCACACCCCACATTAAGTTGTGCTGTCAGATCCAGGGACGCTGGGGGTAGCCTAGTGGTTAAAGCGACGTTGAAGATCAGGCTTCAATTCCTCACATGGATACATTGTGTGAAGCCCATTTCTGGTGTCCCCCGCCGTTGTATTGCTGAAAGAGGGGTAACACCATGCCCACTAACTCACTCACTGTCTGATCCAGACTTAAGTATTCACAGACGGCCTTCATATAGCTGCAATATTACTGAGCGCGGCGTTAGCAGCAAACAAGCAATGACACCGGTCAGCACGGTTTACGGGGTCATGACCCCCGCATGTTTCTCCACCTCAAGACAAATTTGACACCGGAAGTGAATGAAAAGTTTATTTCTGATTAAACTGATACATACTACGCGCTGTATCGCGTAATGCATGAATCTGAAAATACCTTTAAAATGTTTTAACAATGGCGCTTGAAATAAAACGATAAAAGAAGATGATCGGGAGTTCATTACAGACAACTATGAGTATTGGAGATCTTCATGAGCAATAACTATGGAATTCAATAACTTCTAATCCTATGTCCAGGAATTTGGCAAAAGTGACTGACTTCATGAAGTGCATCATGGACACGATCATGGTCGACTTCGTATCCGTCATGGTTACATGACAGGGCAGAGAATGAAAACTCCAACTTTGGATGCAATAGCTTCAGTTTCTCGTGGTCTGTACAATCGAAGCTTTAATAGTCAAACAACGAATATCTGAATAAGAAAAAAGAAACTAACAAGGATAAAACTCTTCACTTACATTGCACTCAGTACACAGTACATTAATTACCCGCAAATGTACTAGATGCACACACGTTCATAAACTGCCATTGTATCCAGGGTTTCCCAAAAGCATGGATTTATTTCTGTAATTGTACCAATAGGCAAATCTCGTTTACAGCGAGATGTTCTTCTTAAAAGAAGTTAAAGGTTTTATCAAAACAATATTGAAAAATGAAAGACTCATTAGAACGCCGAGCAGAAAAAAAAATCATCAACGATACATATCCTCGTTCGGGGCAAAATAAATGTTTTCGCGCTGGGTTTAACAGTAATAGAAAAATATTTTCGAATGGTTTTCAAAAATAAGATCCCTGTCTACCGATGATGTTAGTGTCCTTTGATTTCGTTAATGTTTGGGTGATGTTAGACAGCATAATTATACCCATGTTCAGGGCTGGTTGAAAGTCAAATACAGATTTCTCATATTCAAAGCACTTTCTTGTGTAATCAGAACGCAGTGCATGAATGTAATCTTCTTCCGGGTCAAGAGATGACACATTGTCTTAATTTTGTAATGGTTAGAATATAACAGAAATAATTACTGAATGAATTTGTAGTTTCAAGTGGCACGAATGTGTTCAGGGAGTTCCGGTAGTGAACACGGTATAATATTTGGACACCAATGTCAATCGTTAAAGTACACGGAAAGATCGCCAGAGAAACCATTTGGAGAATTCAATGTTAACGATCACTCAAATCTACTTGGGTGACAGCTGGTGCAAGAGACAATATGTGGCTCGACATATAAATACATAAACGATATATAACCTGGTTTGGGGCTGCTGTGAAGAACATCGACCCCGTAACGAGGATTTGTATGATGAACATTCTGGGTGATACAGGCAATATCGACTCGTAATCAATGTCACACGTCAATCATGTTGTCACTCACGCTGATATAGATGTATATGGACGGGCCCTAAATACATTGTTTGCTATAGTCTACAGTCTCTGCTATCTCAGAGGGTAACAAATACGTCAAAAGACCGAGTTCAACTGACATAACAAACACACATGACTTCATTTACAAGCATCAGAGACTCACGCACAGGTCAAACAAGCGTTTAAAAGAAACTAGATAGTGATACCGTTTTCTTAACACTACACAACAACCTTTGCTCCAGATGAGATCTGATGCTTGCGTTTCATTTTGTTTTCCCTCACTCGTTGACTGTAATTATAAATTTATACACAGTAAGGGGAAGTAATCGCGTTCTGTCAATCATGAAAACACCTTATGGAAAACTAATAATAGTCATAACCTAGCTTTAGCTTAGCTTGAATTCCTGAACTAAATTTTTTAACAGAAAAAATCACAACATGAAATAATAAATCTTTAACTAATACAACTTTGAAACATGAACTTATACACTAATTGAAATAAACATTTTTCTGCACCTGCAAATGATACTTAATACAAATGTTGTGAGGTTTTGCTAAATGTACACGACTCGTGAAAAGACTTGGGATCTTATCAAAATGGGGCATTGGCTTATACAACAAATGACCAGGGTCCCGTTTCACAAAACTCTCGTAAGCCTAAGATCTCGTAACTTTCCTCGTAACATTTCTACCTGGCATACTGTAACATAGGACGTACAAATACTAAGAGAAAAGTTACGAGATCTTAGGCTTGCGAGAGTTTTGTGAAACGGGGCACAGGGCCGCGATGTACAAAACGATCTTTGGGCAGAAGTGACCTAACTTCCATACCTTAACACGGGTTTAAGGTAGTCTTAGCGTTAAGGTGACCTAACTCCCATATCTTAACACAGGTTTAAGGCAGTCTTAGCGTTAAGGTGACCTAACTCCCACACCTTAACACAAGGGTTTAAGGTAGTCTTAGCGTTAAGGTGACCTAACTCCCATATCTTAACACAGGTTTAAGGCAGTCTTAGCGTTAAGGTGACCTAACTCCCACACCTTAACACAAGGGTTTAAGGTAGTCTTAGCGTTAAGGTGACCTAACTCCCATACCTTAACACAGGTTTAAGGTAGTCTTAGCGTTAAGGTTGTTTTGTACAACGGCACTCAGATCATTTAGCGTTTGGGGTTATCAATCATTAGCTATCAAGTTGGTTATAAATAAAATAACCCCCAGTTTTCGTCGGTGAGGAATGAAGAAAGTACAAAAAACCCCAGAAATCTAATGGAAATAAATACAAAATAACATTAAAACAAGCAAACAAAAAAATAATGTTTTGGTTATTAAATTCTTGAGGTAGGGTGTAACAAACTGCACCTAGACTAATGGATTCATTCCTTTAACAAAACGCATGTGGTACCTTCTGGCAATAAAACGGTAATCTGGGGTATTTTCGATCGCCCTTGTTTACTGTAATAATACAAACTTTTGAATGAATTCTATCGACAAGATAGAGGAGCGAGGTTTGTCAAAGGGAAAGGCATTTGGAAAATTTGCTTAATAGTCCGTATGGTGGATCGTCTCAATATGGGAGGAAATCCCGGAATACTGTGTTTGTGTACTAGGTTGGTCTTGTCAAACGTCAAAGAACAATACTGGCGAACCGGGATTCAATTCAAATCAACAACCATATCTAACTGAGGTTAGTAGAATACTCAGGTACGTGCAATACCACTCCCCCACCCCCTATCCCACCCCCACCCCCCACCCAATAAACAAAAAACAAAACAAAACCAAAATAAAATTAAAGCAACAACCCCAAAACAACACAAAAAGACAAAAATGGAAAGCAAACAAAACAGCAAAAGAACAAAAAACAAAACATTTAATGCTTATCCATTAGGGCGGTTCCAAAACATAATCGTGTAACAAACTGTATGTTTAAGTATATCAATATTCTACAAACATCACAGATATTAGCTAAATGCTTGCGCTTGAAAGCCAAGCACGAATTCGACATATAGATCAACCATGATTATAAAACTGCGGGTTCATTTATACTCTTGTCTGATTCTCCTCCTCTTTTTTTCTATCTTTCTATCTCTCTCTCACACACACACGCACGCACACAAACACGTACACTCTGGTTCTGCCATTGTCAACCGCAAGTACATAACACTCTATATTGCAATAAACGTAACACCTATATACAAGAAATGTACATGTACAAATGAAGATTATATCACATTTTGTTTATCTAAAACTATCAAGAATGAATACATGAACCATCCTTAAACTACAAAGTTGAAACAAGAAGACTTTATAAAAATAGGAACAGGTGATTTTCTAAAGATCTCTATCTAGACGTGAATATGGTTGTAAAATAAGAAATAGACATGAAATGGAAATGAAATGGTAACATATATAGGAAAAACACAAATAAATATGTATACACAGCTTAGGTGGTCAGTTTCAAGAGTAAGCTCGATTGGGGCTTGGATGCATATGCATTGGGCCACGTCGTCATATGGTTAACACATGTGGTCATTTTGTGGTCAAGGTGAACATAGTATGGGTGGTGTTATAACGAAGGCGATGAAAATGACGTCACGGTCACCTGTGGCAGCGAAGAAAGGACACGGTGCAGGGTATTACGTTAAGGTATTTGAATATCGGGTTCATATGATTAATGTTTTCACAAACGTGACAAATGTTGGTATGGACAAATTTCACAGAGCTGCAAGTGACACTACAATATCACAATAACTGGTCCATTGCCTACTGATGTTACAACTGGTTAGCTGACTAAGGATATCAAGCAATGAATAATGGTCATCAGAAAAACAACAACAAAAAACCCATTACGACAGAAGCGGTAGTGATGGAATTGGTTGGCATTAAACGTAATAGTTTTTGATTGTTTGTGTTAACATAATATCGCTGCTGGACATTTGCTAAAATGACCCTCGAGGATTATGATAATAGCCCTGTCAGAATTAGGAAAAAACCGAAATGATAAATGTCTACGCACGAGATAGTTCGGACACAATGACAGTGCCTGTGAGTGAGTGAGTGAGTGAGTGAGAGAACTTAGTTTACCACCGCTGAGCAGTGCAAGCGGACTTGATTTACCAGTATTTGTCTTATACCGTGGCGTGTCAGCTTGAGTGAGTGTAGTTTTACGCCGCTTTCAGCAATATTCCAGTAGTATCACGACGCTGGATACCAGAAATAGGCTTCAGACCCCTGTGGGGAAGCGAACCTGGTTCTTAAGCGTGACTAGCGGACGCTTTAACCATTAGGCTCCCAAACCGCCCTGTGTCGGGTTGATATAAGTTGGAAGGTTTCAGACGAGTACAACGTGAGTGGAGGTTTAGGGTACACTGCTGACAAACATAGAATCGGCATTCGAACCAAGTATCATAAATTTCCCAAGGGAGCTAACTACGTACAGGTACCTATACCGAGGGTGGACGCATACAGACATTTCTTCTGGTCTAAGTCGTCCTATACTTCCTCCACTACCAATACATAGGATAAAACAGAAATTCTATTTAAATGAAATCCGTCCATTCAATCTTATTTTGAAATGATATTTTCAGGATTTCAGGAACCTTTAGATTCGCTGACACAGTTTTAAAAAAAAGAGACCTCACAACAACACTTTGGGTCAGTGGGTAGTCTAATGGTTAAAGTGTAAACCTGGCACCTGTACACCCGGATTCGACCCCACACGGTGACAGTAAGTGCGGCATGAACTCGGCCTCCCCCTAGAGTACTGGTAACATAGGAACAGCCACTCACTCATTCACTGATGACAATGCACAATAGCCTACAGGTTGCCAATATAGGAACAGTTTCTGCGAGGTGTTTAATATTTATTGAAAAAAGCCTTAAACAGCAATGAAATATTTCACTTCATCAAAGTAACACGACTGTTTAATGAAGGTGACAAGGGAACACAGAAATTTACTTCATCTGAAAACACATTAAATCGCTTCAATGCAATCTGAAACGATAAAAGTTGAAATTCGTAGAACATATGAGTGTAGTGAATTTGAAAAAAACACTTTCCTTTGATCTTTCCTCCTTGGATTAGCTACCCCGTCAACAAATGATTATGAATGATTTGGCTCATCCTGTCTGGCGTTTAATGTTGATTCTGTCATGTACTGCATGAATTTCGTGTTTTGAAGCTGAGAGTTACTATCTAGATCCTGTATCCTGCTCCTACAGTAGCGTCCAGCGCAATGTTTGAAATGAACCAGCACTCAAACGTCCAGGAAACCAAACTATCAAATCAAATGAAATTCAACAATAACTAACAGCATTTATCACAGAACTAAGTTTGTAATATAAAACAAGCATCAGTTATTGTAAAGCTGATTCTGTTGTTAACATCTCAGTTCTGCCCCGAGCTGTTATTCTATAATAAATAATCTTAACTTAACAAGTAAACGTTCAAAGACTCACAGTTTGTCTAAATGTCCCAGAGATTCTCATTCACCCTGGCACACGAACTACATCAGTCGAACATTGTTCTTAACACAAATATCCGATTTAATCTTGACCAACCCACACAAGTATTCTATTTGGAACATATTTACAACTCTCAAATGAGTATTTTAAGATGGAGCTCACAGAGAGTTCCGGAGATATAGTTACATCCATTGAACAACAGGAGGTCATCCATAGACTGTAGTCATCCAGTAACCGTTTCTGAGAAAATATATCCTGGCACTGTTCTAGGCTTGTGTTTTCTCGTAACATTCAAATTTGGTCATAAATATTTGATACAGTTCAAAATATTCTCCAAACTGCAATCAGAAACACTGTCAACAGTTCTAGACTCTGGTAACAAGGTTATTACACGAAGACATGTATATAAATCACAGAATAGAATATATCGAAGAGATACATGTATCTCATAACTTCTGATCCAACTCCAGTGCTGAAATATTCGAGAGGGCATCTCCGTCTCGAGCCAGAACCTTCTCCACTTTCGTAAGTCGTTGTTTAAGTCTTTGCTGAGTGCTGTTGAAGTCTGCTAGCAAGCGGGCAAACCGCGTCTGGAGAGTATCCAGCCCAGAGTCTATTCTCTCCATCTTCTGTTCTGCAGTTTCCTGTTTCTCTTCTTCCTTTCTCATGGCATCCTCATCCAGAAGGTTGTCCTTCTTTAGGATCTGTCGTCCACATTCTATTAACTTCCTCTTAGCTTCCGGGTACTCACCTAGAGCATCCCACAAGTCGTCCTTAGAGAGACAGAAGAGGTCACTGTAGCCTAGACTACGTACATTGGCTGTCCTTCTGTTGCCTGTTTTGTTGCCAGCAATGTTCAATATACTGACTTCACCGAAGACACTTCCTTCGCTTAACGTTGCAAACACCGTGTGGCCATCGTCTCCCACAACGCTTAGCTTACCCCTTTTGACAATGTACATTTCCCGGCCAATGTCACCCTTCCGACAGATGTAATCCCCGGGGCTAAACACCTGAAGTTTGAGCTTCAACACAAGCTCCACAAGAAGTCCGGGTTCACAGTCCTGAAAAATGCTGACACGCTTTAGTGTTTCCAAATGCACATGAATTGCCATCTCGGCTTTCAGTTTGTCTGGCAATGCTGCTAGTACCTCCTCCTCATTCAGTGATTGCTTGTTTGTCCATAGATAATCAAACCACTTAATGACTCTCTCCTCGAGTTCCTTGCTGACTTTTCGGAACTCCATGTACTGTTTGACTCCGTCCATTTTTTGCTGGAACTCTGAACGAGCGGCGTTCATGTTTGTGATCATACTACCAACATTTCCCACAATGGTGGCGAAGATTAACACACCGATCAAGAAATCCACCACCACAAACAGATACTCTCCATCTCTCTCTGGTTGAGGAGTTTCTCCTATTGTTGTCAAGGTCAAGGTTGACCAGTAAAAACTGTATATATACTTCCGACTGAGCGGCTTGTACTTTGGGTCACTTACGTTTCCGTACACCCAGCCGTCTGAACCGTAACCAATAAGCCCACTTATTGCAAAATATATACATGCATTCCAATGGATAATTATCAATATATACAACACAAGATGGAATATTCGGAACATATTGGTAAAGCTCGTTCTTGTCTCAGTTCGGTCGAAGAATTCCAGAAGCCGTTTCACTCTGAGGAGGCGATTAAATCGGATCTCCGGTGTATTCAGTCCTGTGAGGAAATAAAACAGGTCTGTGGGTAGGACACTCACAACGTCTAGGATAAATGTCCGCGTTTTCATGTAGTTTTTCCTGAGTTTGACAGGGTCGGTTACCATTAGGCCTTGTTCCAAGTAACCTGAAATGACACAATACAATTACAAATATATTCCAAGTAAAAGATCGGGGCACTGGTGTGTTTACCCGGAGTCCACTAGTTACCTCGGATGTTAGATTCGGCCTTAGTTTGAACCTTGGTTTTTCTGCACCATGCTTCCCCTTACTAAGGTTACCAGAGTGCTAATCGTCTATAAGGGATATCATTACTCACCCGCTGAAGATACTGCAGTGTAATATTTTTACGGCATTATATTTTTACGGCAATATTGCACTAGTGTAATACCGCTTGACGTATGACGTCAAAATGGTTCAAAGTTGTGACGTCACAATGCTAATGCCGATGTCGCAGTTTTACTAGACCTTGCTTGACTCGCGGAGAGCTGAGAGTCCTCACACTGTAGGGAATTTCGCGGCTTTCGCTCGTTTGATACCAAATCATTAACTCGTTTATTAAAAACGGTATTACACGGAAGGTCGCTTTGTATCCTCTATATATTTACCATTTCACTTCGTCAACATAGCTCACCTGTTCTGAATTGCACCCACATGTCCAGGAGATAAAAGAAGTCACTGAGATAGTCCAACGTGAGCCACAGAGACTGGAACCGCTCCTGGAGCTCCCAGAACACCGCCCGGGCGATGATGAAGACGAGGTTGTATGTGACTGCCACGGAGATGAAGAACAGCCAGCGGTAGTAGAACCCCTCGGACGGGTCCACGTAGAAGTGTTTCCAGTACCTGCACCAGCAAAAAAACAGTGAATGAGTGAGTGGGTGACTTCGTGACTGGGTGAGTGGGTGCCTGGGTGAGTGAGTGTGTGAGTGTGTGAGTGAGTGCGTGGATGGGTGAGTGAGTGAGTGAGTGGGTGAGTGAGTGTGTGAGTGAGTGCGTGGATAAGTGAGTGAGTGAGTAGGTGAGTGAGTGTGTGAGTGAGTGGATGGGTAAGTGAGTGAGTGGATGAGTGAGTGAGCGGGTGACTATGTGAGTGAGTGTGTGAGTGAGTGGATGGGTAAGTGAGTGAGTGAGTGGGTGAGGGGATGAGTGAGTGAGTGGATGGGTGAGTGAGTGGGTGAGTGAGTCAGTGGATGGGTAAGTGAGTGAGTGACAGGGTGAGGGGATAAGTGAGAGGTGGAATGGGTGAGTGGGTGGGTGAGTGGGTGAGTGGGTGGGTGAGTGAGTCAGTGGATGGGTTAGTGACTGAATGGGTGAGGGGATGGGTGAGTGAGTGACTGACTGGGTGAGTGAGTGTGTAAGTGAGTCAGTGGATGGGTAAGTGAGTGTGTGACTGGGTGAGGGGATGAGTGACTGAATGGGTGTGTGAGTGGATGGGTGAGTGGGTGACTGGATGAGTGAGTCATTCTTACTGGACCACCTTCATATTACTGAAGTTCATTCATAGCATTTTCACCACATATTTGCCTTTAATTCCCCCAGGAATATATTTCGGCAGATATTCGAGATCGTTCATTCTCTGTTGTTGACATTTTGAATTCCGTTTGTGCAACTTCATACAGACGCTTGTCATTTCCTAAGATTGCACAATAATACAGTCATCTGTTGTGGACAAAATTGTGTTGAATAAAGGAAATATACATGGCGACCTTCCTCTGATTCACCCTGGTGTGTGCACAAGGAAGAAACTCTACCGCTCCATCCAACACCACTGTAATTTGTTTCTTTGTAGGGGGGTTATAAATATTCATATTCATACAATAGGGTTGTCACCAAAACTAATTCCACCGCCATGTATAGAATATAAAATGTTATTTGATACATCTCCAATGTGTAGATAACGCTTCCCTCTGAATAACCGATTAATGACTTTCTAATTTTACAATATGGCGGGACGGACTTCTGTGCATGTTTGACAACTGTCATGTGTGTTGATAATTTTGATCACACAAATGTCTGTGGTTATATATCGATAACGGTCGTGGTGTGGTAATTATCTGCATACATGGCTAAAGGCATATAGTTACACTTCTCATTCAATTTGGAATATGAATGAACGCCTCATTCGACAATGTTCCAGCTATATAGCGACATTCTGTAAATAATCGATTCTGGACTAGACAATTCAGTGATCAACATAGCATCTATAGAACTGGGATACGATGACATGTGTCATGCATGTCTGCGAGCCTGACCACCAGATCCCATTTCTTGCCTATTACTACAGGCATAGATTACTGATAGCCAAATAATATACACTCATGTTTGACGTGTGCTATTTGATGCATTGAGACAGGCACATAGTGGTGCTTTGGACCTTACAAGCACAACAGGAGAGGGTCCGGGATTTGGGAGAAGGATAGGGGATACACATAATACCTGAAATGGCACACATTTCGGACAGTATTCTGGCTTGCATCATATAGCTTAAGGCGCATGAATACACTACAGCTTCCTATTGATGCAATAAAAATCTTATTATCCCTTAAGACTTTCCTTAAATTGATAATTGAAACTTGGAGGCGAACAGCTTCCAAACGGAAAACATTTGCCATACATGGAATGTAAACAATTGCTCAGTAGATCGAAAACAGTTGTCTGCGTTTGCCGAACTGGTTTGAAGGTGAGCGTCATTCAACAGCGCTCTGCAAGGGACATAACAATATGGGGTTAATTTGAAAAAAATGTTCAACGTTTCATTAATTCATTTGAACGTTTTAATTTCATATTGTAGCCTAATTCATACCTACTTTGAAAATAAATTATAAGGTAGCTTCCCAATTAATAGTCTTATGAGAAAAACATTATTTATTTTAAGAGAAGTGTGGTGTTACATAGTGCCTTTACATTAGCACTGTTTCGGTGTTGTTTTTTTTTGTTTTAGATAACGTTGTGGTAATAATAATATCTTTAAAAATTATAACTTGAGTTATTACTTGAAGAGTTACGGGAGCCCTACGAGAGAGTAATGGGGTGTTACGGGAGTGTTACATGGGTGTAACGACAGTGTTATATGGGTGTTAAGAAAGTGTCACAGCGATGTTACGGGAGAGTTACATGGGTGTAACGACAGTGTTATATGGGTGTTAAGAAAGTGTCACAGCGATGTTACGGGAGTGTTACATGGGTGTAACGACAGTGTTATATGGGTGTTAAGAAAGCGATCACAGCGATGTTACGGGAGAGTTACATGACGTTATGGGATTGTTACGTGGGCGAAGATTCTGTTACACGGATGTTACAGGAATGTTAAATGGGTGTTACGGGAGTGTTACAGGGATGTTACGGGCGTGTTACATAGGTTTTAGGCAGCGTTATGGGGGTGACGTAGGCTGTTCGGGGACGATACTGGTGTTACGGGAGTATTTTGGGGATCATACGGGCGTTACGTGAGCGTCATGGGGATGTTACACGAATGTTACGGACAGTTACATGGGTATTACGGGAGTGTTACGGGACTGTTGAGAGGGTGTGTGGGGAGAGTTGTGGGGGTGTTAGAGGTCTGCTCCTAGCCTGTAAATAATCTAACCATGCAGAAAGCCAGAATTAAAAACCCATTGATCTTCCAACTGTTGATCCAGAAGCCCGGAATAATATTATGTTTGCTTCCTATGTAGTTATTCACATGGCCCGTGCCACATTCATCCAGCGAGTGTTTAACCTTCACTGACAATATTGTGGCAACAAGCCGCTGTTGAAAGCATGATGCACTGATAGATCGACGTTAGGACAATGTTATGCCAATAAATATTTGCACTGCAGGATCCTTTCCTCTTATTGACTCAAGCGACGAAGGAAACATCCCTCCTTAAAACAGACATATAGATGCATAGGGCCCCACATAACCTGAACAAAATTATTACAAATTATTTCAAGTGGAAAGGCACATCTGAGCAATGGCCGGCCATTGAACTTGTGGCTCTATTTAAGAGTAGGTCTGTCACTGAAAGGCCGTGTAGATTTAGAGGAATAACAAACAGAAAGTAATTTTCTCACTTGAGCAAGCGCACGTCAATAGTGAGGTTAGACCTTTCGCGCCGCCATGACACTATAGTTAGACGAAGGAAGACCAAGCGGAAGAGGTTCGTGACCATAGACCTAAGCGAAACACTATCCTTGCTATCCCATGCTTAGACAAACAGAGTCTGTGCTATGGTTAAACTGCGTCGATACTAGATGAAGGAAATGATAAGTAAACAATGCCAACCATAGGATTCAGCCCCCTAGAACGGCTGTGGCCATAGAGAACCATTTGGATGTGACGAGAGAAGGATTTTTCAACTGGGTTACGACTTGAGTAGCACCCTATTTTACTTGGCGTCCTGTTGGCTGGGCTTACATCAAGCTTAGTCCCGTCTGGGGAATAATTGGTCACTTATCATCTAACCAGAATAAGATTAGCGCAAGTGTTCGGGGTTTAGATCGGCTCCCTTCTAACTTCCGATGTGAGGCAATCAATGGACACGCAGGCTCGGCCAAACCAAGGCTTGATTAAAGCTTGAAGATGTAGCGGCGATGGTGTTCTTCATGTCCTGTAGAGCCCTTTGCTTTCTGTGCCGTAATTTACTTAAGTAGACTTGCATTCAATCTGTAGGTGAACCCCAGTCGAGTGGTTTTTGCTGGTTGAACTAAGCTGTTCTTGAGTCTACATGTCAGCTTGCAGCACTCAGTGTTTCCAGTTCGGCCAAGTTCAAGGATTGTTTCTGTTACAAACTCTGAAACGATCTGAATTCACATGAATAATTTTGCGTATAATGTCAAAGTTTGAAATACCTCATTTATTCTGTTTTTAACCCTTAATTCTGCTTATCTACGCATGTGCACTTAAGTTGTCTTAGCTGAAATTATTTCTTTGGCGTTTAAGAGTAACTAAAGAATTGTTATGGCAGCAACCGACGTTATGTATATTCTATGACAGTAGCAAATTGAAGGGGATTTTTACATACACTTTTATTACCACTTCAACAATAACGTATCCAGATACAAAAGTGAGTGAGTGAGTGGGTGAGTGTGAAAGAGTATGGGTTTACGTCGCTTTTAGCAACGTCGATCAGCAATATAACGGCGACACTAGAAATGGGCTTCACATAGTGTCCATGTGGGGAATCGAACCCGGGTCTTTGGCGTGACGAGTGAACGCTTTATCCACTAGGCTAACCCCATCGCCCCTCTATATGCAATAAACAAGGAACTGGTATCCATAAAATTGTATCCTTTCTTACAAATTCGAAAGGTCGTTTTGGGTAACCGAAACTGTGGTGTCACGCCGGGATACCAAACTCCATCTTCCTGGTAACTTGAAGAAAATGGCACTGTGCAAATACTTCAAGAGTTTGTGTTAAATCGGGTTTCAGGCGCTCTGATAATCTAGTTAGCAGTTCGCACAAGAAAATAATCAGGAAAATTTCAAAAACTATGTTAATCAGTGACTGGATGAACGTTGAAATCCTCACGTTTATAGAGTTTTTGGAAGCTATCGAATGCCATTCCGTATTCCTTTCTTGATAACCCATGCCATCTTTTAGACTTTCTGGCGCAATTGCAAACAAAAACGAATCATGACGTGCAGCCCCCGCAGAAGTTGGACAGTGAGATGGGCTCGAGGTTAGCGAAGTGAAGAACGCTACCGATAAAGGGGGCATAAAACTGGTGACCTTCCATGTTGGGTAGGCGGCATGCTTTAACCTTCAACTAGTCACTGTGGTCGTTCACCGGAAAAACGGTACAATTTGGCTTCCATGACTACATCACATAACTGAACTGATGGAATGAGTAGTCTTATGAACTGAAGCCTGAACAACAGTCTGCAAATGGACGAAGAAGAAAAGGGGTAATTTTGGCTAATTTTAATTCGGTGCATGATGATATGAAGTGGGCGCTACTATGCGTAAAACGCATGTCAGAGAACGGTTACAATCACGTCTTCGGTTTTGTTACAGTCAAGCTTTGGACACTGGTTACAGTGAAGCTTTGGTATTGTTACAGTCACGCTTTGGATATTGGGTACAGAAACACCTTGGGATTTGGTTACAGTCACGCTTTGGTACTGGTTACAGTCACGCCTTGGGTACTGGTTACAGTCACGCTTCGGATACTGGTTACAGTCACGCCTTGGGTACTGGTTACAGTCACGCCTTGGGTGCTGGTTACAGTCACGCTTTGGGTACTGGTTACAGTCACGCTTCGGATACTGATTACAGTCACGCTTCGGATAATGGTTACAGTCACGCCTTGGGTGCTGGTTACAGTCACGCTTTGGGTACTGGTTACAGTCAAGCTTCGGATACTGGTTACTTTCACGCCTTGGGTACTGGATACAGTCTTACTACTCACTACTATCACTAAGACTGCTATCGCTACTATTGCTAACGGTGCTTCTACTTACTGCTGTTTGTTACAACTGTTACTACACTACTACCACCATCACTACTACTACTACTACTACTACTACTACTACTACTATTACTACCAACTACACAATTACTACTACTTACGTCTACCACTACATACTACTACTGATACAACTGATACCACTACTATGTACTACTACCACTACAACGACTACTACTATTGCTACAACTAACACATACCACATCCTCTACTTACTACTTCTTGCAACAACTACGACTACTTCTACTACTGCTACTACCGCTAGGACCCACAAAACTAGCATTTACTCGTAGTCTGTATAATGCCTTCATGGTATCTGCAGACGAAGTCTGAAATAGGCCGGAGAGGTCCAACAATGTCTCCCCTCCACTTCCTACATACACGAGCATGCACGTGGCTATCTAAGCGCAATTAACTTGAACGTTGAACCTCTCACACATCACATCTAGTCTCAAGTCATTCGCAAACCATTATGTGCCACGGAAAGATATATCACCTCGTAAAAAATGTCTGGGGCTCTTCGGAGCCGGGAGGTAAATTCACATTGTAGTACTATTGCGAGACCACATAGCGTTTGGTATCGCCATTATAGTCCAAAAGTAAAATTCCCAAAAATTGGTTTCTATTTATTGCTACAGTAAAATTTCATCCATATACACAAGTAACTGCAGAAAATATGATTTATACATATTTTCATCACAGAAAACGTCCATATGAGATATAGTAAACACATATAGACACAATCGTTTCTCATGAGCGTGCGTCGAGTCAGGGCGCTGATAAACACATTATATTGATCACGACGGGGAATTGTATAAATGATTTCTGTCCCTGACTGTCGCAAGAATTGCTGGTGTGAAAAAACGATTTATTCGCCCGTATAATATGAATGGCATATGAATACTTATGAATTAAACATGTTAACCGTCCTTGGTATACGCAGACAGAAACCATACATGGAACAATCGTCTTGAAGGAAGGTTTTGGTTTGGTTATATCATCTGACAATGCATCTTATTGGATAAGAGTTTGTTTCGGTGAGAAAATACACACATATTGACTTGTCTCATATTTGAGAACTTATATTTTTGAAATAATACGAATTTGATTTCCAGTCATGACATTTATTTATTTATTTATTTATTTATTTATTTATTTATTTATTTATTTAGTGTTTGATTTCACAACTGAAGTATTTTCTGTAATGTTTTCAGAATATATTCTTACCTAAAGTTTTGATGAATTTCTAATTTATTTTCTTAAATAAAATAAAAGGTTTGATTACATGGGTGTCCTTATTTGTTTCCAAATTGACTGATCCAACAGTATTTCAACTATATGACGCTCATTTCTCGCACCACGTCTGTGCGACGTACAGTTTAAACTCACTCACTCACTCGACGGTGTTTCGTTAAGAAGGGCTTGTGTTTTGATTTGATTCACAACATACATTTGCCACTATTCCACGCGTGAATTCAGGTGCAACTCGAAGCTTCGTACCATGACGTTATATTAAAAGGGGATTCTCGTTATCATGTATTACAGGGGCTGTGGAGAAGTCCAGTGGTTGAGGCGTTCCCTCGCCACTCTGATCATTAAGTCCCGGGTTTGAATCCCCACATGGGTACAATGAGTGAGGCCCATTTCTGGTTTTCCCCCGGCGTGATGCAGGAGAAATACTAACGCAGGGTAAATCCCAACTCATTCACTCACTCGTGAGTTGCACTTGGCTTGAGGTTATATGACAAGAAATGGTAGGAATGAGATGATGTATGCTGGCAAGCATGATAAAACCGGCAACAATTTGTCAGGGCTAGTACACGCAGACACACACGCACGCACGCACCTGCTATATGAGTGCAACAATCTTGAAGTGAACCCCCATTTAGTGTCCCGTGTCCCGTGTCCCGTAGAGTGATGTTAAAGTTTCATTCTTTTCACCATGACACGCAGTTTGCGTTGTTGCCTACAGCAAATATAACATCGTGTATTGTAAACACAATAAAAATGTAATCAGCCACACAATTTGGCCGACATTTTGACATTTTAGAGTTTTATAAACTAGACAATTAACCTTTATTTTGCTGGCATTTTGAAAGCTTTCCTTCCCACAAATACCTAGTATCAAAGAATAACTTAATCATTAGAATCATTCTGTCAAGGCCATCCTGTGCTGCTCAAACAAACGCATGCAGTATTTCATGAACCGAGATATCTGATAAAGCCAGCGTTCATCTGTCGCCCAAAAGCCTCTTCCGTGACAGGCACTTGCACTTGAACCCCAGCTTACGTCATTGAAATAACCTCCAACCAAAATATTTGAACTTCACTCGACTTCTGTGGCCAAGGGTCCATGAGCCACTGGGGGAACTGAAGACAGTATGGAACGACTGTCTGTAATCGCGGCCCGGGCACATAGAGACATCTTGAAGGAATTTGGTGGCAATTCTTTTGAAGATTGATCCCGAATTTGTGGTAATGAAGCTTCTAAAGCAACAGGGCTCGAGAGTAATTCAATGTTGGCAGCGCAGACATCTCGTTTCTCGCGAGATCAGGTTCCCGTCATCGATCGCCCCAGCATTTGAGCATCTATCACAATTTAAGGTGTGTACAGGCATGAGGATAAGGGAAGATAAACCATGGCAATTAACTCTAATTTTATTTCACTGGACGCTAATACAGTTTCGTCTTCTTGTCCACGAGTTTTCAGTTTTGTTGCAGCAACTGGGCAAAGAAACACTTAATGCCGGGGTAATTATCTCATTGCTGGGAGCAGAGCCGCAATGGTTGATTGTATTTGAGCTAGGCAGGATTACATTATCACATACGGTGGTAGCACACGTAATATCTGCAACGAAACGCTGGAATTTTCGTAAGGTTCCTATAAACCGTCTTCATGCACCCTCATTCTTACAGGCGCCAATTATCGTCCCCTTCATCTTCGCAAGTCCATATTGCGTGTCCTTCATGAAATTGAGGGACTGTGTAAGCAATATATCAGATCTCAACAATTTCTTCGATCCGTGATAGTGCAGGCTGCTTTAAGAATTTATTTAAACCGTGAGAGACGATCAGTTGCGAAATACCATGGAGGTCACTGGAAGAAATTTACTCCGGTGTTTGGAAGCACTAGGCGATCCGATTTCAGCCAATCAAATGATGGCCCCTTGCTAGACGCCGCCATTTTGATCAAGAGATCTTGTGAGAAGCAGAGTCATGGATAGCAAGTAGACCTTGTTCGCTTTCATAGGCGATGAGAGATTTATTTAAAAGCCTCTACAAACCTGTCATTAGGTACCATGAAAGGTCACACGCTGCTAGTCTTTATAGCAACAGTTTTTGATCGATTTCTTCGGTGTCGATGTCTCGAGTTAAGGGCCACCGTTTCCTTTTGTAGGTATAATGTGTCGACAAGGGATTTCAAATGTCAACGATATATGCATATGTAGACTTTAACCACATTATCTCCTCGTGTGATGTGTACTCGTAATTTGTATGTTGAGTCCCTGTTGGGGGAGGCGTTTCTAACAGCTCCACGTATAGGTATCAGATTCCAGGCCATTTGATTCGGCCTGTGAACAGAGGCCACGCCACAGATGTGAGTAGTTGTTAGCCAAGTTTGATTGTTAACTCTAAAGTTGGGTGTACAAGCAAATCGTGTGCTAAATACTGAATCGGTACTATAAATCACAATACCGATGACAAAGTTACAAGGAATGAGTGAGTGTTGTGGGTTTGAATCCGTTTCGAGCATAATTCGATCGTGTGTGAGAAGAACTCAAAGTGATGTAGGTTATCGGACATATAGTGACCATGTATAAAGTTGTGAACATGTGTCTAGTGACCATGTGTAATGTAGTGACCATGTGTCTGTGAACATGTGGAAAATAGTGAACATGTGTAAAGTGATCGCTGAAAATATCAGCGATTGGCAAAACGGTTTCAAAAAACAGGCAGAGTTCTTGCAACACATGGTAAATTTTGGATAACACTTTGTCAGTAAAGCATGAATTCCAGTACTTTTGATAGGCTGAGTCCTATCAGGGGTGACATTGTTTTCGTAGGGAAAGGTCTGCATCATCAACATCCCTGCATCATCAACATGCATCTATAGTGGACTGACTTTGTTTATGTCTCGAACTTACCGTATATCTGAGATCTTCCTCTGTCGAACCCCAGGGTGGTGGTGCATGTCTTTGCCTCCCATGGCGAACCGCTCCAGGAACGAGTCGGGCCTCCGGGCAGGCCGGCGCCCCCCTTGTGCCCATGCTTTGATGACCTGCCAGAAACAAGATGATAGTTCAGACAGATGTCACATTGCAATAACGTGATGCCTTGGGACCCGGAAGTGTGCGCTCGTGTTAATATTTCGCTGACAAGGGGTTTCCAGTTTGAAAACACTGATATATTCGATCAATCGACTTTTGACTATCTGAAACGGATTTTAAACAAGGCAACCATTATTCGATGGATCACTAAGAAACAGCGACAACACCAGGTTTTTGCGAAAAAAAAAATATTATTGCGTGGACCGTCCTGAACGTAATCCTTTCTTTGCACTATATATAATTGTATTGTGTAACATTGTCTCCAGATAATCCTGCAGTTCAAAACTCATTTAGTTCTTATGCATTTTATATATCGTCAACTAATTATTGGAAAAATGGAATTCTTGAAATCACGCAATGTTTTGCGATCATGTGTTGCTTGTTTGGGAACGTTTCAACGGTAACGAGGTCCTCAACCGGGTACCTAACATAAGGGATTGGTACATGATGCATCATCTAGGTAACCACACATATTCCAGACAAAAGACGATCACTTTATTCAAAATGAAATACTTTAAAAACTGTTCCTGAGTCATATATTTTGAAAAATGCTTACGTACATGAACTTATACAACATCACTATCACTTTAAACGAACCACAACCTGAACTGATTCCTCAAAAGTTGTGTATGCTGCAACCCATCTCACCGACTATCTCAGTATTCTAGGTATTTCTCATCAACTATTCATATTCACTGACCATTGGTGACCCAGTCACAGTAAATATAAAGAAAGTGAAATCTAGAGAAAAACGAATTTGGATTGTCTGCCGAAACGTAATCCACGTGGAGAGAATAAGTATAGATCATATAAATCATATGGATCACCGAAGCCCAGATAACACCAGGTGTTCATGTGAAGGTAAACACGTGGTGCGTCAATTACTCACAACATGGATAATCTGCGTAACAAGGAACTAATGTTTTCCTCACAGGGCGTATCGGGATCAATTCAAGGAACATCTGTGTATGTTTAACATAAGCACTGCGGGTAAGAGTTAGATAAAGCTGAACCCCCCATACAAGCGTTCGGTTAAACTCTGATTATATATAATTATACAGTGAACTATATGTTTCTAATGAACCTGCACGAAAACAGCTCTGGAATATCGCAAACCATTAACTATGGAATCTAGGTTAATGAACACAATAGGCTAATATATCACACAAATATTGATGGGTTAAGGAAGGTACAGGCATTGTTAACAACTGAACTATATTCTGTGTGGGATCAGAGTTAATGCTTGTAAACCATGAAAATCAAGGCACCATTCTGCTTTGGAAAACCTAAACATACTCTCGCTGACAAAACGGTCAGCTCGACAGCTTGCATATCTCAGCCATTACAAGTGACCTCGGGCCAGTTGGTCCGTGTTTTTATTTCTTAATCAACTGGACTGGGAGACAAACCTTGCCCCTGGTGTTTTCCTCTTTAAACAGTTGTGAGCATGTCAATAATCAGTTGAATTGACGACAACCAGAACCAGCTAACCTAATTAGAGGAAGGAGAAACGTAGAAATGGTTGAGTCTGGCGCCTA
Source organism: Haliotis asinina (assembly GCF_037392515.1). NCBI lineage: Eukaryota > Metazoa > Mollusca > Gastropoda > Lepetellida > Haliotidae > Haliotis > Haliotis asinina. Next base: position 49,763,493 of record NC_090281.1, read on the forward strand.
TCATCGCCTACCGCGTGATCGGGGACACCAATCGGAGTGTGTTACGACTGGAGGTGAAAGCTTGGACAAGAAAATCACCAGGGGTGGGGATGTTGCTGTGATAATTACTTCCTACAATTAGGTACTGAAGCTTACCTTCGCTCGTATTTAATTGTTGATTTGGAGAGGTGGGTTAGCATAGTGGTTAAAGCGTTCGCTCATCAAGTAGAAGACTCGGGTTCCCCCATAAAGGTACAATGTGTGAAGCCGTTTCTGGAATAATGCTAAAAGCGGCGTAAAACCAAACTGATTGTTGATTTGATTGATTGTGGTTTGGTTTGTGTTTGACACCGCACTCGTACCGCACTGTATAATCCTCTAATCTGATACTGTTTGTGTGTACGCTTGAAATACACCTGGTTTCTCATCTCATGGACACGTTAGCTAGGAAATGCACCCCAACATGCAGGTTCCTGTCGTTGGAGTGGACTAGATCAAGGGTCGGTTAACCATAATGTGGAAATAACTGTTTGCAATATTGTCTTATGATTTTCTTTGCCATTGGGTTTAAATGAGCGTGTTATTGACCTACATAACGCAGTGGCTGGACTTCGTGACTCTTCTATCTAAAGACGCTAAAAGGTGGTACTTGTTCTCCCGCCTGGCGATCGACAATAAGGTGGTAAAAGAAGTCGTTAGAACAATAAAGTGGTAAAAGAAGTCGGTTAGAACAATAAAGTGGTAAAAGAAGTCGGTTGGGACAATAAAGTGGTAAAAGTAGTCAGTTAGAACAATAAAGTGGTAAAAGTAGTCGGTTGGGACAATAAAGTGGTAAAAGTAGTCAGTTAGGACTATATGGTGGTTATTTAAATGGCAACAGGGTGTCTGAGGGTGTTAGTACGTCAAAACGATTAATAGTTGCTAAAACGGCTTAGTGAAAATCAGTGATGACTCCAGGTGTTCGAGAAAGAGTAAGAAAAGTAAGACTTTTTTGTACTGCAGTAAGTAACCTCAGTTGCTCGTTAACAAGTATGAATAAATACATATTACGTACCACAGCTATTAATTCTCACATAAATACGCAGATTAACATATGTGGTCGTTCCTATTTCGATTTTGTAGAATCATTAACCTGTGGGTCACACAGTTCTGCATTGAAAGTCGACTTGTGTTTGCCTATGAACTTTGTGGTCAGGTAAACAAGGACAATATTGATCACAAGATAACCCAGTCTACAATATGAACTAATATATCGTAAAGTTTGCAAAAGAAAATTCGATTTGACAGAGACTTTGTTGAGACGCTTATAGACTGAAGAAAGACGTATAAATGTCACAAACATAAGACACTAAAGAGATATTCTTAAAATATACACTCACCAAAATAACCGTTTTGTGTTAGTGTCAGTTAACGTATAATCAAACTTATATATTATATCATATATAATTACCACTGTCCATTTGTTTACTTAGCAGCGCAATATGAGCACCTTGTGTTACATGTGGGCTAAAACTGTAGCAATTAAGCAGATTGGGACTCGATGGGACTCAACCCAAAATGTCCTGCATATTACTGAGAAACTGGAATCCCAAATATAACATGATACATCTGACCACTTTCTAAAAGGTATTGTATATTGCCAGCTTCGGCCATGGGTGATCTAGACTACCACATGTCAGACTTCATTTTTTTGTGGAAACCGTGGTTGATGGTGCGTTAGATAGCTGAAGCTTTGTGCTACGATTAGGTGCGTTATTTTCCATCTGAGTGTGGATTCAAATCCCGGATGGGACTCAACCCCAAAAGAACTAGAATCTGTACTTTGTTAAGAGACTGTAAGCCCCAGTATAACATATGTTCTATCTAACCACTTTTAGTAACATGGGCGCCGTGTGTTCTAGAAAATAAAATCAATATCAAAGTACAGAACGATTTGTTTAACTCATTGTTTCCATCCATTTTGTAAGCATGCATTGCAATACAGAAGGTTGAGATAATTTGCACGAGCTGATCACGCGATGTACGTCATGCGCGTGTGAAACACGTGTCTCATTTCCCATTTTATGATCGATATTCTGTACGCCAGTTTTGGGTCTGTAATGTCAAATTGTCACGTATTCCCCAGCGGGAGTTTTAATCGGTTCTGCAGAATTCCTGCAATGTCAGTTTGTACAATAGAGACATACGCCTCCGTGTGACCTGCTGACCTGAAGAAGAAGAAGAAGAAGAAGAAGAAGAAGAGGTATTTCACAAGAACTTTACGCCGCACTCAGTAATATTCAAGCTCGGCGCTCCGTAAATAATGATGTCTGGAATAGACTGCGCAGTTGGGAACAAAGCCTGACCAGAGTCAGCGAGCCTGACCACCCGATGCCATCGGTCGCCTCTTACGACAAGCATAGAGGCCTTTTGTAGCAAGCATGGGTTGCTGAAGACCTATTCTACCCCGATCAGCGGTAATGGAGAAAGAACTTGTAATGATTGGTGAATAATGTGTCTATGCACTGAATTATGACCTGCAATGAGTTACGAGATACTTTCACGTTCAGAATACCACATCATTAAGTGTGCCAATAGCACGTCATGTTGATGGGTTGAATGGACTTATGATTAGTAGTAAAATGTACACAATGAAATCATCTATAAACGTTGTTAAGTGATTTAAGAAATCCATTGCGAGGTGACAGCACTTGCTGTATCATGATAGGCCAGATAACGGATTCGTCCCAACATCTCTATCCCCCGTGCCTCACATCCCAGGTCTAGATTCTCCAAGTACCTGATACACTATCCTATCAGGCAGACACCCGTCAACTCCGATAATGCTTTCTCTCATATAACAGTTTAATCACTGCCGATGCCGCTAAACCGGAAACGTGTCCGTGACCATTAAGATTTAGCCTCGATTTGAGTGATTTCTTCAGTTTGCGAGCCGAATCTCCATTTGTAGCCGGGGCAAAGCGTTGGGACTCTCGACATGTCACATTCGCGATGTTCGATTACTGTTAATATGAAAGTTGAACGGCAGAATCCCACCAGCGAGGCGGTCTAAATGCTGTTAACCGGAAGTACTCCCGCAGCCATTTTGTTTCTATGGTTTTGAAATGACTCTCCTTTGGTTGTCAATATTCAGCCAACCTAGCGGCAACGCCTGCATATCATATTTATGGAAAAGCGAAAGATGATATCTGCGGTATTAATCACGAATTGGGTTTGATTCGCGTAAATACACAGAGATATTGTTGCCTTGTTCCGTCCATTTTGTTGCAAACATAAACATACTGGATTGATATTCAGTTGCCCGGATACTGATAAACAGTCGGAAGTTAAGACATGACACCGCTACTCGGATAAAAGATAACTGATATTAGTTATTACCCATTAAGAGTAATCCCGATAATGACCACAGTGCCCAGAGAGATTTCACAGGTGGATGTCCACGTATTTCTAAACAGGTAGGTTAAGTAGTGACGTGAGCTACTGACGAGACGGCAGGCTGCTATCTACATCATGCCATTGACACCCTTGTCCTTCCACTTGAGGATATTATGCACCTAACATACATCACTGGGTGAAATCGACATCCAGTTAAGGAAACTATAATACGAGATTTAGGTTAGCAACCGTGTGAATGGCTGGGGCCTTAAGACATCCTGTTGTGACCAGGTCTAATGTGATTTAATTATCGTTCTCTGATACTATGACTTCCTTAGAGCAAACAGTTCAGGGGCGTTATTGCGAATTAGACAACAGTCAACTGATTTATTGATTTAATAGTGATATTTCTAATTGGTGAATATGAGAATATTTTCAATATAACATTTTATCTGTGACGTCTAGTCGGCCTGTATGTGGTAAAGTTATTACAGTAGTAATTTCATTTATTACTTCTTGGTTATAGTGTATACAGTGAATATTCCTGCTGTATGACCGCGGTCTGTAAATAAACGAGTCTCGAGTCTGGATAAGACAGTCCTGTGACTGACTTCATGAACATCGCACTACACAAATGAGATACGATGACATTCATCAAAGAAGTCAGCAAGTATGACCACCATCCTGTTAGTCGCCTCTTCGGCAAGCATGGGTTACTGAAGACCAATTCTTTATGTATGTGGAGGATTTAGATTTGGTCTCTTTTATTATCAGGAATGACAATACTATCTGTGAACAAACATATACAGTTTATCCATGATGCTGAACCATGCAGTTGGTAGAACCGTTATTACTCTTATGACCGGATATGTATTATATGCTGAACAGAAGTCTTGAGATCATGTGTTCTGACAATGATGCAGACACATGCTGACAATGACGCAGACACGTGCTAACAATGATGTCGACACGTGCTGGAGACAAAACCTCGGTGTGATTCCCCAAGGACTTATAATTCAGAGCAGGCATAATTCACACGGCTTCCGCTTTATCGGTTGTTGATCTGGGAATTTTGGAGTTGCCATTTGTATTGGAATTCCCACAAGGATAGAGTTTATCGAGCTCACAGATATGCACGATTCTGCTCTCGAAAATACGTAAAACTCGCGGGTTTTCAATCAGTTAATGTGCAGACTGGTTTCATAAACCGTTCAGGGAAATGGTTCGTGTGAAATGCATATTGTTTACTGACTTACAACACGGAAATCATCTGGCTCGGAGTGTGATGTTATGTGTAAGTTTCTGGCACCCACAGTCACCCTTCGGGGCGTGTGTAATTTGTGCAGCGTCTGTGACACCTACGGATTTGAAGTGTCCTTTAGCTTTCTGTCGCCAAATGCAGGCAGAATAATATACCAGGTTTAGATTGTTTGAGTGAATGACTTTAGCTCTACGTCGCCTACAGCAATATTTCAGCTATATATATATTCATCACCACAAGGGCAGGACAGATTTTCAGGGATGATCCATTCATTTTCACTGCAGCTTTGTTCCTTTTGCACCAGAAGGAATTTGTTTCTGAGGATAGACAAGACTGGGTGTTTTTTGCACTGACGTAGTTTATATTTTGCTTTTTACGTTATTATTTTCGCATACATTTAGAATCTATGTTCATCCACGTGAACATAGAACAGAAACATTATCTTCCCGTCAGTGGAATCGGTGGTGATTGGTAATAATTTCTTGTAGTATTTACATGGTTAATATAGTCAAGGTAAACCGTGCCAATATTTACAAACTGTTCCCTTGATATGTACAAAGAGATTTGTTGAGGTATCTCCCTTGTCGTTACACTGTGATCGGGTGAAATCACTATATCAGTATGGCTTGGCACTGAAATGGAGCTGCATTAGCCATCTGTAGGTCCAACACAGGACTCTATCACCAAATGGCTTCACGCAGTTTTGTAATTTTCTACAAGCTACCCTTCCCAGATCACCACCAACTAGATCACTGGCCACACGTGTAAGTGTCTCCAAAGTCAACATGGCAAAATGAATTAGCAGTCACAGATCTGAAACAGCCAGTACTGAAAACATATTTTTAAAATACGGAGCCTTGTTTACTCGTGAAACCTCGACTGTTGACCCACAGCTACCAACACAAGCACTTTCCTGTATCCAAACACCATTCCATTTCCAGTAGGTCACTGATAGCCCACGCCTGTCACTCAATCAGATCCACCATGGTTTCTCTTAAATAAACACCAATTGACTGACAGCTCTGATAGCCGCGCCAACATATGGTCCCTGGCTCGTTTCTGTGAGGAAGTCAGCTTCCTTTAGTACAGATCTGTTAGTTCGGATATGACCGCATGGCGTGTATGTGCGTCAATGTAATGGTATCAATCAAGCACTCAATGTAATAATTTGTAATATACGACAGAACAATTATGTAATAGCCATTAATTATTGGGGTAGTGGTGGTAGTCTAATTGCTGAAGTGCACTCATCACGCTAGGGAACTGGGTTTGAGTTCCCGCGTTGGTACGATATGTGAAGTCTATTTCTGGTGTCCCTCGCAGTGATACTGGCCGCGGCGGCATATAACCCACCCACCCACTATAACGTCAGGAACTGCATCATGTTATATGTGCGTCAAGGTTGTTGTGCCACTCTCTGCATCACCCACACCAACGCACCATTTGGATTCTTATGACAGAAAGTCTGTACTATACAGTTTTAGTTATGTTAATGTCCATTTTCATAAGTGTCCATGTAACAAAAATCAACAATGGCTGCTCAAGACGAGTTCTAGCCTGCAGCTTCAAGAGTGAATGCAAAAACAAAGGTGTGCTAAAGTAAATCCACTCATATCACTTCGCTATGCACTACGAAGTTAGTGAACCTGACCACCCGATTACGTCAGGTTCCTCTTTCAACACTGGCTGCTGAGGACCAGGGCCTTCTTTCACAGAGCACGAAGGTGATCGTAAGTCGCTAAGGTAACTTTAGTGCAGTGTTAAAGAATGAGAATTAAGGTTAACCTTAGTACAGGTGTCTTCGTGAAAGGACCGCCTGTTCTAACTTGCATCTAAAATGAATCTGTTTTGAATCTATTTCTGGTGTCCTCTCTCGCGTTGTTGCTGTTGGTATATTATTCCATTATTGCCAAAAGCGGCCTGACACCATACCCGCTTCCTCATTCACTCACTCAATGAATCTTCTAGATACAGAATATAAAAACAAGGTGCGCTATAGTTAATCTTCCCATACTGTTCGACTTTCCTCTATTACATAAACACGTAATTTGTATTTGGTAGAGAAATACTCTAAATGATTATTTTAAAGACATAAAACCGTAATTTCACTCCAGTAAGTAGTATAAGTCAACATTAGCGAACTGTCATTTTCAGCCTATGACTGCAAAGATCAGCGTGGTGAGATAAGAGGGGTTTAACGTCGACTTTGTGACTGTTGGAAGATCGATACTTTAATACGTGGCTCAGTGGGATTAGGAGAGCACACACTTATCCTCCATGTGTGTACCCATATATCACACTGACCACCTTTGTTGGTTAGTTAATGATGGACATTTCTCTCTGTCAGTCTCATTATATTTCAAAGACCGTATTAAGGTCAAGTAAGTTATCTCCAGCTGTTGGTGTTGGAACATATAACAATGCATCTTACACTGACAGGCTTTGTTTTATTGTAGCAAAATAGGAAACGTTGAAGACGAATTGCATGTTGCAAGTAATTCGTTCAAATGTCTATACGACTGATGTACAACCTAAGCAAGTGTGAGCGGCACTTACAGGTTTACAAGCACGACCTGCTTACCTATTTGGTGTAGAGTGAGTGAGTGAGTGTGTAGTTTTACGCTGCACTCAGCAGTACTCCAGCTATACGGCGGCGGTTTGTAAGTAATCGAATCTGGACCAGACACATGTCATCGGTTCCCAATTGAGCAGGTCGATGCTCATGCTGTTGGCCACTGGATTCTCTGGTCTAGACTCGTTTATTTACATTCCGCCGACATACAGCTGGTATATTGCTGAGTGCCACGTAAACAAAATTTACTCGCGCACACCATGTGCTCCACTTGCTGTTTCTGTAGGGCGTATTATTGAGTGAGTGAGTGAGTTGGGTTTATTGCCGCTATATTCCAGCTATATCACAGCTTGTGAGCGTAACGTGGGAAGAAGGTCCAAAGTGATTCATATCTGTATACCCCAGTGAAAAAAATACCGCGCGCTGGAATGACACACCAACAAAACATAAGAAAAACCAACCGGAATTTCAACAGACAATCATAGATTCCTAACCTGACCAAGGTACGCAACTCAACAAATCACGGCGCCTTGGGCGACTGGGTCATCATGTATTAGAAGAAATAAAGTGCTAAGGCGTCCACACATAACAGCAGCACGCCTGTCCATCATGACCAGATGACAGTATGTGTCATGAAAAGAAATGTCAGTGCATGGTATAAGTGATCATTGGTCAGTTCCACTGGGGTCGAGTAACATATTAACCCAGTCAATCCAGTCTACTGCCCCAGTGACCCACTTCGATGGAAATACAACCGACAGATATCATTAATATTACTTGGAGTTCTGAACGCCTTAAAGTCACAGTTAGAATCTCGCACTGATTGCGCCTAGCCGTTGTGTTATTATGGCAAGGAAGGAACCGTCGGGGCCAAGTTCGATATGTTTCTTTTGATTGTAATCAGTTCTCTGGTTTTAGTCCGTGGATGTGTAGGTAGTGAATTTGTGTTTGAGATCAACATTTTCAAACGAATGTTAGTTCAACATTTACAGTTTAATTACGTCTGTTAATGAATACAAATAACGAACTGCATTCTTTCGAGAATTTATATTTTTGTCTCCGATGAGAGGCATATGTAATTCTAATTTTTGAGTTCTAATTTAAAAAAATAATAAATAAGCATCTCAGCTGTTTAATCAGGCAATAAGTTTTCGTTTGAACTTGTAATAATATTGTCAGCATGATTATCACTACCACCATCCTTATCGTAAATGCGTCATCATCATCGTCATCATCGACATCATCACTATCACCATCATCATCATCATCATCATCATCACCATCATCATAAAACACATTTTCATTCTCATAATACGGTGATTGTCATAACCAACATAATCAGCTGTATCATAAGCTTGCGAGTGCCTTGACTCAGTAAACATGTTCACTTGTTTGGCTTGTTTCCTATCTATTCCCTAGGTAGAAGGTATGGTGGACGTTTGCCATGATCAATATGAGAGTGAACCTTCCCTCCTCTCAGGAACGTCTCGTTTAAGGCGTCTGTCCCCTCAAGCTAGGAGAACTAGTGTCAAAGAGGACAAAAAACCCTCCTGATTTTGGGATTGATTTGCTGGAAGAATAATGGCAGTGGAAATGTCAAAGGAATGATTATCCTCAATTGAAGCTCTTAGAAGTTTCATTCCGAGACGAGTTCGCTGTGACACAGGCGATCATGCTTAGCAATGCCTGCTGCGTCTCCCCCTACCCCTGTACACCCTGGTGCCAATGTCATTGACTTCCACTTGCATTATAGAACAGCTGTCCTTGTATAACGAAGCCAGTTACGACGAAGAAATATTACTCCACGTGGGCTTTCATGTTGATGATAGAGAAGGCGTGAAATTTAATTTATCTAAAAATCAATACCAATTTTTTAAAAATATGATGGCTGTTTGTGTCAAAGTTCGGCGCGGTGATAGTTTCTCAGAGATTTAAGGCATACGAGTGATGGCAACATGCTTAATTTAGCGTGGAAGGGGGACATAACTTTCGGATCAGGGAAATCAAAGACATTTTGTATGATTATTGAAAGAAATATTATTCTAATCAGCTTGTGGTTTGCATTGGTAGAATCATTATGGGATTTACACGTGGGACTATGTGCGTTTACGCTCTTTATGTACATTATACATTATACAAGATCTAGAAGGAAAGCTTTGATGTAGACATATACATATATTTCACGTGTCATTTGTTTCTCTGTGGAGTAACATCTAACCATTCATGTCCATTTGACAATCTCGTTGTTTTTAGAACTCGTGTTGCATTGTACAGAAATGAAATCATTGTACCACAATTTACGAGTCCAGTGAATATAATGAATACACACATACCTATTAATCATCTGGATGTAAAGAGTATATTTCAATGCAGAACGTCAATGCAAAAGAAACACACATCTTTGATTTGGTCCAAAGCACATTGTGGTCGTCGTTACAGCAAATTATAAACTGGTTCGGGGTAAGCAAAAATAAAATTAATTGAAATATATATATATCGAGCGCCATAACCACTAAGCTACCCTACCGCCTCAACATCAGACTTAGGCGCGCTCTTGTATCTCTAACAGGAAACATTTTCATGTACCCATGGGGGGAATCGAACCTCGGTCTTAGGCGTGACGAGAGAGCGCATTTACCACTGCACTATCCCATCGCCTCCCTCCTTGATTCACATGCGAATATATTAACCTGGATACTCCATACAAACTAGCTCCGAGTTCCTGCCTCCTTCGTTGTAGAGACACAAGCTATAGCCTACCTCGTCACTGCTGTATTAGACAAGCACAAACAGTAACGACCAGAAGCCCATCAACGCAACGACAAGCCAATATTCTGCTTCCTCTCCTATTTTACTGAAGCTTGCTCAGTCGTGGATTTGAGGGCGATCGCCGGGATCAGCACAGATCCTCTCATGATTAAGCTAGTTTCTATTAGAGGTGATCTAGCACAGCCGACCTGGAGTCTGCAAGTGGGTCACAAGCACCATGATGTGACGATGAAGAATAGTCACTGCAATAAACAGTGACGCAGCCAAATTGGATTTTTTGTTGGTAAGGTTTAAATGTAACCGAAGATGAAAGTTTGTTTTTTAGGTTCGGGTAATTATGCCCTGTGCCAAATTACAGTTTCTGAGAAGAAATTCCTGATTAGAATTTGAATGAAGGCAGCTGCATGTTAAAGGTCAGTGTTTGTGTGTATTTGAATGTGGTTTGGGTTTTTGTTTCTTTTTGTTCTTTGATATTTGAATTAATAATAAGTTATACAGAAAGTGGATTTGGCATCAGCTGCTTGCCAGAAGGATCAATCAGAAACGACACATTCCATTTCATTCTGATCAGTTGTTTGAAGTACGGTTTTTTTGAATGAATAAAACTATGCTCTTGACAATTTGACCATGACATTGAAGAATGCCTGCCTCTCTTTGGTTAGATGAAGTATCAAATTAGACATTAGATACCTCTAATTCAAGCCTGTTCAAATGACAGCCACGCGTATGGATACATAGCCTGCCCACGACTCAGAAACATGGCGTCCGATAACTCAGAACTACATGTTCCTAACCAGAACATTATCAGATAGTTTGGTGACGTCTTCGACGGCCAAGACCGTCATCATGACTAGTTTGGTTACGACACCGTGACTAGTTGGGTTACGGCACCGTGACAACTGCAATTCCGTGACAATCAACTGATACTTCATCGTTTATTCATTCTGTGGTTACTTCTGTAATCAGCTATAACACCTCAGGGCGTAACCACAAGTAACTAATCCAGTGTTGTCAAAAACAACGTATTCTCACAACTATGAACACTTCACATTATGACAACTGCTTCCACTGTGTACACGTCTACAGAAAGGCTTCTGGTGGTTTTCTGGTTAAACCGTTTGCTAAAACCGGCGTAAATTTAGACTCACTCACTCACTGTGACTACTGAGCGCACGGAGGTTGAATGAGTCGCTTTTAGCGGTATACCAGCAATATCATTGTGGGAAATGGGTTTCACGCATTGCACCCATGTGGGAATCAAACCCAGGGCTTTGGCGCGATGGGCGAACGCTTTTACCACTAGGCTACTTCACTTTCAGTTTGGCCATTATCGGCAATTTTTCAGTCACATAGCGACGATGTCTGTACGTATACATATGACTATTACTGAAAGATAAAAACCTTTCAAATTGGCTTACCCAAAACGTTTATATTGCACGCTATGTTAGTTCACCGACAAACGGCCTCAAAAAGACACTTTACATCTGTGTGGGGTAGAGTTTCTTCAGCCGAGGTTTGAGAGCGAACAATCGTCTATTATCTGTCCAGTGGATTCACACGATGGTTTTCATACCATGACTTATACGTAATAGAAACATATTTGCGCAAACATTCCCGATCGTGAGATAAACGGTTCCATGACATTACTTCGTTGTACAGAATAACTGATAAAACTTTCAGATACAAACGAAAACATTATCCTTGTTCAAATAGGGGAGAATAAATGGAAAACCTGAAATGTGAATTCAGTGTGGTTGTAATTGCAGAGATATTTCAACATATTCGATAAATATACATTAAAACATTGACGATATGGGTTAAGTGACAGTTTAGGACAGTTGATCCAGTTGCAGTCATGCTCGGCTTTTGGTGTGAGCGGTTGTTAGGGTTGGATGCAGGGTGGTGGGAGTTTTTTGTGAGGTTTGTCGGCGCTACCTGTGACGGAGGTCGGGGTTACCTGTGAGGGAGGTTGACCTGTGAGGAAGATCGGGGTTATCTGTGACGGAGGTCGGGGTTACCCGTGAGGGAGGTTTGGGTAACCTCTGAGGGAAGTCGGGGTTACCTGTGAGGGAGGTTTGGGTTACCTGTGAGGAAGATCGGGGTTACCTGTGAGGGAGGTCGGGGTTACCTGTGTAGGTTGTGTGGGATCACAACATTCCTTTGAGATATTCGAAGATTGCTGAGGGGATTTTGTAGTGAGTTTGCTTTCAGGATGCTGGGAACTTGCTGCGGGGTGTATAAGAGGATGAATTATAAGAAAAACTGTTTCTTCAACAATACTACCAGAGTGTTTTAACAGTTGAATCTATTTCCGTACCCATAACAGTGTGAACATAAGTTACTGACTCTCTTTAAAAAGTATGCTGTTTTCAAGATCTCCCAAAGCCTGACTTCATTACAATCCTGATCAGGCACATTTCAAAGGTATTATCACACTAATCTATACACAGAATTCCTGCATTGTGTGAGTTTCTATTAATTGTTTCTGTGAATTTTGTTCAAATACAGGTCGCACATTTTCACAGAGGGAAGTTTCTCAGGGTGAGTTGATCATTAATCTTACAGTGTATTAAAGTGCATGAAATCTCTATTAATGGTGAAACTACTTTTTTGAGCCCAATTTAAATAATACTCTGTATAATTCAAATAAGGCATGGAAGATTTAAAGTGATCCATTCCCAAAAATATTCTTTGCTTTTTTCCCTTGCGCCTGAATTTGTCTCAGGGGCTAATTGTTATCTGACAATGGTGCTTTGTTTCCAAAAAAGAGTTTGTTGTCAGAAGGTTCCTGGTATTCCCCTAATAGCTCCTGGTATTTTCTCAAATGGTCAATGCTATTATCCTAATGGTTCCTGGTATTTACCAAAATTATTCCTGGTATTACCTTAATGGTTCATGGTATTTAACAAAATGGTTCCTGGTTACTGGTACTACCTAATGGTTCCTGGTATTTAACAAAATGGTTCCTGGTATTCACCCAAATGATTCCTGGTATTACCCTAATGGGTCAGGGTATATATCAAAATGGTTCCTGGTTACTGGTATTACTCTAATGGTTCCGGGCTTTTAACAAAATGGTTCCTGGTATTTACCCAAATGGTTCCTGGTATTACCCTAATGATAAATGGTATTTACCCTAACGGGTCCTGGTTCCTAATTTTGCCTCAGATTACCATAATAAGTCCTGGCATTATCCCAGTGGCTCGTGGTTTTGCTCTAATGTGTTACCTAATGGCTCCTGATATTTACCCTAATTGTTCCAGGAATTCACTCTAGTGGTTCCTAGTATTACCCTCATGGAAATACGATAATATACCCCTGATGGTCGAGGATGAGATAGGTCAAGTGTTTGCATTGTAAATGACTGTTACACAGTGATGACTGAGTGTTAGGACGCGGAACAGTACAATAAAGAAGAAACAGTTTCAAATATAACTCTTCATGGAAAACCCATCAATAGCGAGGAACATGAAGTTAGAAACGGATTCGGGATTCGGGATTCGGCATTCGAATCCCGAATCTGAAAAAAATATCCCGAATCCCGAATCTGAAAAAAATATCCCGAATCCGTTTCTAACTTCATGTTCCTTCAATAGCGTACAGGGTTTGCGTCACGTCCAAGGCATCAGTGGTTAAAACATGCAAGAATTCAATGCAAATAAGTGTGAGGTGTTTCGAAACATTTTGGCTTAATGTGAAAATAACATCGTCAATAGGAAATCCATATACATTGTCTTTCGTTGGTTTTCCAAGAAAAAAATAAACGAGTCATGATTCTTCTTCCTTTTCTTTCACGAATCTCGTAATGCCGGATTGTTATAGCCGTTTAGCTACAACATTTGTGTAAGATTTATTTATTTTCTTCAGAATATTATATCATTTTGTCGATGATATCTAAATTCATGCCCCTATACATTAACTTTATCGATAGCCAGTCAGTTTCATGAAACGACTAGTGATGGAAAGTTGGGCCGCTAATGATGGGAAATTCATTAAATATTCATAAACATCCGTTCGAGCTAGGGTCTATGAAATGAAGAGGCACCGAATGAATACCTGTGAGCTTTTGAAATCGTTTCTGCAGAATAACAAATCTATGGAACACTTCACAAAATAATCGATGAAGAAAGAGATCACAGGCTGTTTCAGGAGCCATCTACAGGTGCTATAATAGCTTGCAGTGCAAATATGAAAATATAGAACATTGATAACGTCTTACTTTCCATCACAATAGCATGAGTGTATTGCATGATATGAAGACAGAACTGGGACATACAGCTTGGGAGTTCCTAAATCCAATGTTTCCGTTCTAAAGTACAAGTATTGATCTTCGGCATACAAGCATCCGACAACATACTCATTCAATTGAAAATTTGTACGTTTGGCCTGAACATTTGAATCGAGTATTATAACTGTTAATGAACTCTAAACAGTAATTGAAAATAATGAAAAAAGCCATTATGATTAAACGATTTCAGATAGACCTCGGCTCAATTCTTCATGCATGCATCATACTCGTTCCAGGGTGACGTGGATTGTGTGAACATAGCCTCAATGAGGGATCTGAATGGAACTTATCGAGGATTTACTTCACACAATCCGGGCCCTGGAGTCTATTCTACGGGAAGTGAAGTAAGGCAGCATTCCAACTTACGTTGTATCTCACCTGTAGCGTACGGACGATCCTCCCCATGGCGGAGTTACGGTATTTTTCCTCCGCCGCCGCTTTTTGCTCAATGCGGAGGATCTCCGAACATGCGTCGTCTTCAGTCCGGACGGAGGGCTGGGGACTGAGTCCGCCATTCTCTATCACCTCCAGTTCTTCCTCAAACGATCTCTTCCCTGTCAGCTTATCTTGGGAGCGGCTCGTGGACGCCATCTTGACGTGGCCTTCAGGCTACGATTGGTCATCTGCAAAGGGGACATAACTGTCAGAGACACATATACATACGTTTATACATATACATACATGTCTAATGGCTTCGCCTCACAACGCTGTATTAAATTTCACATCCGTGTCAAGGAAAATGATGTCAAATGGAAGACCGACATATTCACACAGCCTGTGGGACACCCTCTCCCCACATGCTATTTTGAAAGTAATTTACAAATTATGTGACCTTGACCCCTTTCTATTAAAGCTGGCACCAACAACGGCACCTTGTCGCGTTTATCAAGAACTGTATACCACATGTGTCCCTTGTACCCAACAGTGTAGGACATTGATAAAACACAATGGATCAAATGGAGGTGTTGGACTGCCTAACGGAACAATTATTTGCGTGTATGTTTAAACCCGGAGTTAGGTCACGCCACCTAACGGACGACAGTTTCCTGACGCTAATTCAGTGTGAACAAACTGACTTCGCACTGTTATCTACAGTTTTGTTGTGTGTTAATGATTAAGTGAGGCAAGTGCTAAGTTGTAATTGTTAAACATGTGTGGAGGTTTTGAAGTTAAAACTAACATAGTCATTACTAAACGTGAATCAGTAAATTGTGTATCTTTTTACGTTTAAACTCTCATACACGCAAAACATACCAATGTCAAAACTAAAATATAAATCAGAAATTTAATTATACGGAAAATGCGTCATTTAAAAACTCATAACCACACGTTGTGTATGCCGAGTGTGCGTACAGAGACTTAAATTCTGTTACATCCCTAAATCTGCCAATACATAATGTGAACGACATCCATGATAGCTCCCAGCTCTGTACCACCTACAGTAACTGAGGGACAGACCCACACTGAGATTCAGCTCGAAACTTCTCCACCCACATTCATCGTTTGGTATTTACCTCGGAAGTGAACTACTGTTTCAAGTTATTGTCTAAGTTCACATCAATAGAATTCAGATCGGAAATGAGCGAATTCGCATTGAATATGTGCATTAAAAACATGTCATTGTCCTTTTGACTAAGTTACACTTACAAGTGTTCTTCTAACCAAATGAGTAAAGAAAGTATGTAGACATGCTTTCATGGTGCCTGCATATCAGACAAGCAAGAAAAGATTAAACAATGCTGATGTGTTTAACACGAGTGTAACAAAGTTTTTTTTCGATCGTAATATTGAGAATGTGTCTTGTGCCCTATCAGTTTGAAAATATTTGAAAAAAAAATCAAATTTGCATTTTCTGACATCTTATTAAAGATCTTATTATCATATTATGTTTATATTTATATTTATATTTTGAACTTTGATATTTGAAGTTTTAGGTTAAGGAAAGCCTTATAGATAACGCCACTATTGTAGGTTGGTTTCATCTGTCTTTTAACTCTGCACTCAGTAATATTCATGCTATATGGCGGCGATCATTAAATATTCGAGTTTGGACCAGGCAATCCAGTGATAACAGCATGAGCATCGATCTATAATTGGGAACCCATGACATATATCAACCAAGTCAATGAGCCATACCACCTGGTCCCGTAAGGACGTCCGAAGGCCAGTATTCTAACCCGGAACTTGTCACAATCCTTACTAAAGATATTATATTATATTTATATTATATTAATATTTATATTTATACTTTGAAGTAATATGTCCAGGAAAGTCACTAGATATAGATATAGATATAGATAACGCCACTATTGTAGGTTGTTACAATTGTCTTTTAACCCCGCACTCAGTAACATTCAAGCTATATTGCGGCAGTCTGTAAATCGAATCTGAGGCAGACAATCACGTCATCAACATCACTAGCATCGATCTGCAATTGGGAACCGATGACATGCGTCGTCCAAGTCAGCGAGTCTGACTACCCGATCCCGCCAGCTACCTCTTGCCACAAGCATGGATTACTGAAGAATTATTCTAACCCAGATCTTCCCAAGTCCCATTTGATAACAATCTATAGTTTTCTAATGTACAATTATCACGCGATAAATCATAACAACTACAAATTCAAAGAAGCATAAAATCATCGATACCGTTCACACCGTTTTCTTGATCGAGCTTTTCGTTTCGATGTGTTCTCAAACCAAACCATCTTGACCTGGACCATCTTTTATTGAATCCCCCAAACAAACAATCATTCTTTTTACTTTGGAAATCTCCACAAATATAGGCTAACAGTGCTGGAGGCAAGCCATTCCGCCTGTTGTCAGGTTAATGTACACAGTGTGATCGACGTAGGAAGATGACATTACAGGGAGCATCAACTCTTTGCATTCTCAGACACTTGATTTGTACTTCCAGAATTATATCCCTTATACATGTAAGGATCTGCTGATGTCGTGTTCGAATTCCATATGCATCTATAATGAGTTTAGTTTGTGGGCTGTGGGGGTTTCATTAGGACGAAGAAAATTCCAGCAAAACTGAACAAAAACCCCTAAACAAACAACAATTAGAAAGTAGAAAAAAGAACGCCCATGGCAAATGGGACTCTCCCCACTTGCTATCTCTCAAGGGTCTCCTTTGTTACATTTTTCTCGTAACTGATTGTTGTGGGAAACCAGTCGTTCCTCACCGGTGCTGATTTGATCGGTGTTCATAGTAACTAGCACCGGATTGCCTCAATATTCAATTAATTACATTCCTCCATGATTCAGATTAAACGATGAAGCTGTTCAGTACTCCGGTTCGGGTTATTTACATCTGCGATATTTATACATCCGATCTAGTTCAAAGTGCAGTCTGAGACTCGTAACAATGGCAGGTGAAACTGACACATTGGTAGATGAAAATGACATATGTAGTTGTGATATGAACATAATATTAATCATTTCGGGATACTGAGATTTAATTCGTTGAGAAGAATCAGGCGAGTGTCACCGAGCTTTGGTTTCAGAGTATATTTTGTTGCTTCCAGGGATGCAACACAGGTATCTCGCGTGTCTTTCATGGTCACTCATAGTCTCACATAGTCTCGCATAGTCTCGTACACTCTCGAGTTGGGGTCACTTGGTCAGCCAGAAACTGAAGTCATCGTCATGGATACGATATACTTATCATTATATGTAAAAAAAACCCCGATATCATATTATATAACGAAGGTATTACTAATGAGGGGTTTGCTTGCTTGTTGTTTTACGTCACCTTAAGCCAAATTCCATGTATATGGCGGCGGTCTGTAAATAATCGAGTTTAGACCAGACAATCCAGTGATCAACATGAGCATCAATCTACGCGGTTGGGATACGATGACGTGTATCAACCAAGTCAACGAGCCTGATCCGATGCCAATAGTCGTCTCTCACGACAAGCATGGGTTACTAAATGTTAGTTCTAACCAGCGTCTTTACCCATGATAGGTAAATGATCTTTACATGGATGACACAATCACTTCATAAACGAGCACGTTTAACTATTTGTCAATGATTCATAAAATAAGAACAATTATTGTCAGAATGTATTGTGCTCGTTCGACCTTGGCGTCTATATCATAAACTTGTGTCTAATAGACATATTTTTCACAATCATGACAATTTCAAAATTTCATAGTTTTCCGTTGAAGGTTTATGGTTCAGAATCGCACTATACATTTAGTTATTATATATATATATATAAGATATGTTTGAAATCGATCAATACCGAGCCATATCCTCTTTGAAAGTAGTTTGGAGCCATACTTACGACAAGAGCCGACTGATGTATGGAAAACTGAAACATGCTTCACATTAACCCTAGCCTTGACGTCACAGAGTGTGTTGGCGGGTGGCTTCAATTTACAGCATACACGCACCTGTACTACTAAAATGTCACCATAAAACCCACAACTATGAAAGCAAACGGTGGGCAGTGTAAGCTAAAAGTACTCCACGAATGAAAGGTCGACTGTGTGCCCTGCCCTTATGAAAATAAACGTAGATTGAAATGCAAAGCGTTTATTCGTCGCCATGTTGTCAGGTAAGCCCCACACAACTCGTACATCAAAGTCAATGTAAATATACATTATGCGACGCAGTATTGCCGTAAGACGACGTCGGTGAAACGTCTGTTGTTGACGGGTTCGTCAGGAGATGTTATTTCCACTTGTACACAAGATATATTACGATGCAGCGACCAATATATGTAAGGTAAGATTACACACAAAGGAGGAAGACACGTGATGTCGAGACTATAATAATCCATACATAAGACATTTGTTACTGGAAATACGTTTTACCCATAGATTTTCTCGAATCTGTTTATATTTGGCATCGTCATTTAATAACTAGAAACTAAAACACTAGGTATTTAAGTGAACCAAGAGAATGGGTAAGCGGGAGAAATATTTAACTAGAGGTTGACATAATGAACATAAAGACCAGGTCACACGTTGTTATTATTAGTGTATGAAATAAGACCTGCCCGATCGCATGAGACATACTGAGCTTTTGACAAACGGCCTAACTTTAAAGCTGGCCAGCCTGGTGTAGTAAAATTATGGTCCATACGTCTGAGTAAATTCACCGTATCTTACAATTTGTTTTTTTCAAACTTGGCGTTACATTAAGACTTGACAATCGCTGCTTGAACACCGAAGGATCGTACGCAAGCTCTAAGTACTGCATTGATAATAATTATTAACTAAAACAGCGACGCCTATCGACACGGGGAGTTCTGAAGCACTGCGTTCATCACTGTGCATTGTAACTAAAATCTGAGTTTTTTCTTGGAATTTTCTGGTCTGGTTAAATACGTTTTAGGCTGGTATCGTTTTGAAGTTACCAGCCCTGATATATGTCTGTTTTCTTGGCTTATTTCACACATTGGTATTATGACAGACACATGTAAGATGAACCCTACTCTATCCTGGAATTACTGTGAGTCCCAGTTTGGCACTTGATCCTGGGAGTTTGCTGGTCTACAGTCCTGCCCTATAACCAACCACATGCAACCATTGGTCATACCATTGACATTTGACTTAGTTATTGCTTCTGTTTACCTAGCAGTGAATAGGTACCTGGT
This sequence comes from Haliotis asinina, assembly GCF_037392515.1. Lineage (NCBI taxonomy): Eukaryota > Metazoa > Mollusca > Gastropoda > Lepetellida > Haliotidae > Haliotis > Haliotis asinina. Next base: position 49,783,350 of record NC_090281.1, read on the forward strand.
GGGATGAAATGACTGTTAATCTTCTACAACCTGAGGGGTGTAGTGTACACACATCGCTGTATAATGTTAGGGTTTGGAGTATGCACTTTGTGTAGGTTATGAACGTTACTGCAATTTATGTACACTTATTGTTATATTTTTCACGCTCGGCTCAAGCTGTAGTGAATGTTTGAATATTCTCATGACAGGCGTGCGGGCATCCACATTGTCTTGACGTTTAAATGGTATTTTAGTGACAGGTATCTTCGCAAACTCCAGGGCAAACGCCAGGAGGCAAAGCAACGTCCACACACATCTTATAATTCACATCTAGACGAATCGAAGAACTGTCAGTACGAATAACGTGTCAGGAGATATGTTAACTGGTCTAACATATTCATGATTCTATATCCAGATGAAGGAACCCAGCTTTACCGAAGAATGGAAGTATTAGCAACATAACTGATATCGAACCGTAAATCTGGATGTATTGATAGTCATAAGTAAAGCCGTCAGTTAAGGTCTGGATCAAGGTCGGTCTCCAGCCATCAACGCTTGCAGTTAGATACCAATGACTCATCTTTATGACGCATGTCATTGTGTTCTAACTGTGTAGATTCTTGACCATAATGCAAATCACCGGATTGTCTGGTCAAGACTCCATTATTCACACAGAGTGGTTGAGTCTTTACCAATATTCCAGATATGGGCTTAATATGTTGTATCCATATGGAGAAATTAACCCAGGTCTTCAGCGTGATGAGCGAACGCTGTAACCGCTAGGTTACCCACCCCACCGCCTGTGAACACCTCACATGCAAGGGATGATTCTGTTGTTTTTAGATCGATGTGCAGATTGTTTAACCACTAGTATACCACCACACTGAACCAGACGAGGTAGCAGTGACTGACCATACGGTTGTCGTTTACTCAAGGAGACTCCATAAATGATGCTTCATCTGTATCAGAGAATACCTACCGGTACTCTTCTTTCATGTTCCCTTCACCCACTTGATTCAGTACGTCGACCATACACGGACAGTTTGTGCCTTGAATAAATATCTGCTGCTAATAACTCCGATCTTCTGAACAGACATGTGCCATTAACAAGCTGGAGACTGTCCCAGCACTTCTTTCCATAGTGGCATACAAGAGTCCATTATGTCTGCCAGAATCTGACTGTTTTAAAAATAGAGCGCCCACGGTTAGTCTGTATCTGTGAAAAGCTTCGCAAATATTCGTGTAGTTTCACTGTAGATTTTCTACATGTAACTGACGAAACGTACTGTTTCAGTGTCAGTTAAAGAAATCCAAGAAACGAAAAACGTGTAAATAGCCTTTGCAAAAAGCCGTGTCCATTGTAGGATTTCGACCAAATCATTAGTTTGCATAAATATATCAGAGGTGGTACAAGGTTCGCAAGGCTAAACATATGCAAAGGCGAGTCATATTTGCATCTGCCTGAAAACACAGTGAATGAGTGAGTGACAATTTAAGCCTCTTTTAGCAACATTCCAGCAATCTCACTACGGCGGACACAAGAAAGGGGCTTCATACATTGTACCCATGCAACACGCCAAATGAAGAATTACATCGGATATTATACACATCATATCATTGTAAATAAGTTGACAGTAGCAATGACACACTGCCTCCTAAATTCATCATGCGGAAGTCTCGATTCTACAACGATTTGCGCTACACTTGATGTGATTAGTCTTTACAATAGACATGCTAAATGTATTCTAAGAGACGGAAGAAAGAAGAGAGTGAGTGAGTGTAGTTTTACGCCGCACTCAGTAATATTTCACCTATATGGCGGGGGTCTATAAATAATCGAGTCTGGACCAGACAATCCAATGATCAAGAGAGAGAGGAAATATCTGAGCAAATGGGAACCGTTGACATGTGTCAACCAAGTCAGCGAGCCTGACCACCCGATCCTGTTAATCGCCTCTTACGACAAGCCTAGTCGCCTTTTATGGCAAACATGGGCTGCTGAAGGTCTATTCTACCCCGGAACCTTCACGTGCCAGAAAGAAGAGAAATATTGTCAAATGATAATCTGATCGGAGGAAATGCGAATGACCATTAGTGGATGGAAATCATGAACTATTCGAAACTTGGGAATTTGTGGGTTGTCCTTGAGTCGACATTAGTCGTAAAAGTGCAGATGATCTTATCACCAGGACAATTACTTGTGACAATTTTGCTATCATATGGAATCAATCGACCGTTACATCCTGCTTACATTGGGGATCAACTTTACACTATTCTGCCATCACCGGGAACCATCTTTTACAGAATCCTGCTATCATCAGGAACCATGTTCTATACGTTCCTGCTATCATCGGGAACATGCTTGTACACTATCCTCCTACCACCTAGAACCATCTTTTACACTATCCTGTTGATATCGGAAAGCGTCCTTCACATTATCCTACTACCACCGGAAACCATCCTTTACAGTATCCTGCAATCACCTGGAATCATCCTTTACACTATTCTGTATCCACCTGGAACCATCCTTTACACTATTTTGCCACCACCGGAAACCATCTTTTATAATATTCTACCATCACTGGGAACTCTTTTTATACTATCATATTGTCATCCGGAACCATCCTTTTTACACTATCTTACCATCACCGGGAACCATCTTTTACAATATCCCACTAACACCAGGAACCATGTTTGATACTGTACTTCAGTTACGGGGACTTTAAACCGTCTTGTTTACAATTCTGTTAGCATCGGGAACCTAATTTAACTTCTGCTCCCAGAGACAGACCTCAAACCTTATCCTTCTAACATCAATAGCAAATGTATAACTCATCCCGCTAACAATGCGGATACACTTGTATTGAGACCACCAGGGGTTGTCTATCTGCACCATACCCAGCAACAAGTTGGCATCCCCACAACCCAGCTCTCAATGGTGCCATTCCAGTCGACATCGACATAAATCAGCCAGCATTGACGACCAAGTACTGTCTACCTTACTGGAATTAAGCCCTAAAGGGTTTAAGAGATAACTACACCTAACCAGAACCAAACTGAGCCCCAGACGTTGATGGGACCGGAGCCAATACGTATGAGTTTCAATAAATGTGGAAGGAAAATTCATCAATTTTCTCATCTAACGTCACCCTAGATTTGACACTGAAGATAGATGATTATTCTTCTAACGAGCCTAAAGCTCCTGCGTTGTCCTAATCCAGCAAGCACCAGCCATAACACAGAGGAATCAATGTCCGGCGATGTTATCCTGCGTCATGTCGACCACCATGTTGCCATTCCTGTCTCGATTGGACTGTCACGCTTTCCACTAATTTGCTTTCAAAACCAGGACATATCATTTTGCGTTGCTATGGAAACAGAAAGTAATGACATGTACACAAATTCAAGACTTGTTTGTGATTAAGTATTGACCTGGCTGTCCTTTGATTACATACCGCGATGGACGTCCACTAATTGCATGATCATGGTGCTTTATGTTCTTGTATCATGTTCAATTTCAGTAAGATGACGAAGCGTTTACCCAGCAGGGTGTCGCCACTGTAAGAATACTGTACGTGTTTTACAAATGGATCCTTCTTTGCACTTACGTCTTACTTTCATAAAGCTGTAGGTCTCGACACGTTGATGGTAGCCTTCTACTAAGTAATACATATAACATGTCAAATATTACACATGACCGCCACGGAATAATCAGGCTCGATTATCAACCCAAACTGATTCCAAGGAAATGAAAGGCAAAATATGGTTGGAAGTTGCATTAATGCATGACAGTCAGCGTTAGTGCCAGAGAACCATCAATCTCGACAACCTGCCGAAACAGACCTCCAAATGGTAGTTTCAACGCGCAAAAGAAGAACCACAGAGTCTGTGTTTAATGTCCCAAATGGTAGGTCACTTGGGGATAAAGGTCAAACTGAACAGGTACAATGGCTATAAGCGTAATGCCGGACTGAAGATCACGCTTACAGACAAAACTGAACCTAAGTCGTATTGACATGCCAAAATAGGATAAGTAACATTTGACAAAAAAAAAAAACCCTCTCTCCCAACCCCCCTCCAAAAAAAAAACAAAAAAACAAAAAAAACAAAAAACCAAAAAAACCAAAAAAACCCAAAAAACCAAAACAAAACAAAAACCAAAAACCAAAACAAAACAAAAAAAACCCAAAAAAACAAAACAAACAAACCCAGTAATCAAAGAAACGTGAAACAGCCTCGACAACAGAGCAACTTCTGAGAGAAGAAAATGAACACTTGAATTTTCCTTTGTTCCAAGAGCTTTGACGTTGATGGGATTTTTGACGTGGAAGTCGTTGCACACTTTATCTCCAAGGGCCGCTTGACAGGTGCTTGTTATGGTCGCGGCAAACATCTAGTTCTCGACAAAGTAAACACATGTTCACAGCATGAGAATACTTATCATGGCGCTCTAAACCATTATTAGAGCTTGAGAAAAGTTGTGAAAAATCGATTGCTCGTTGAAATGTTATCGTTGCAACATGATACGTTGTATGGGATTGATTTCTAGTGGCGAGTGTGGAAACACAAGCTACACTTGATACTGGCTATTTCTGTAAGGATGGAACTAAAGAACTGCGGTGGTCGCTTTAAAATGTGTCGTCATATTGCGAGTGTCAGCTTAATGTGTCAAAACCAAAGTGACACCGATACCAGTAACTCAGAGATGTGGAGAAACTCCACACGAACATGGTGCTGACAGATTCAAGTCAACAATGTGGTTATGTCTTTACTCTGAGATGTGTCGAAACTCACAAGCATAGCTCTAGTGCCAATAAACCAGAGTAAAAAATAAGGTTATTTTCTTACTGAGAAATGTTGAGAAACTCACAAGCATGGCTCGAGTTAGCAATGTGAATATTTCTTTACTCAGAGATGTGTAGTAACTCGCAAGCATGGCTAGGGTTCTGGCAGACCTAAGTCAACAATGTGGGTAAACTTGACTCTCACAATTTAGACGAACCAACAGTTATTTCAACACTGCTCTGTATATCGAAGATTGAATTTTATCCTGGACCTTTTCTCTAATTGACAACACCATGATTTGGTATTGTTTTACGTCGCAGTCAGCAGCATGTCTACAATATTACCGTGGGGCATCACAACTTGGGGTTCAGATATGGACCCTCTGTCGTATTGATGCTGACTGCAATTATGGGAGATTAACCTGCTGAATGTCTTTCAGAGTGGTATAGTTTATTTGTATAATGTAAAAACTAAAACAGTTCAAAACAAAATTGCAATTTGGAATATATTTATTTTGCCCCAGCCAGTCAGATTCAGAGTCTGGGGGAGAATCTGCCCAAAGCAGGCAGCTTGTCTCGCTACTCATTTGTACTGGATATCAAAGTTCATACACAGAAAGATATACTGTAAACCAGGAAATTTTTGCCAGCGATACATTAATGCGAAAATTGCGATGTTTATTGTGTCGCACTAATAAATCGTCGCCTTTCTTTAAAGCTGCTTTCTAATGTCGTGAGTGAGTGAGTGCTTTCTCATGTCGACGATCAATAGTTTTGCTGATTCAAACAACAAACAAAATGTATGGTTCTCGTAAACGTGCTTCGTAAACGGGTCCATATCATCAAGTTGTCAAAGAGCAGAGTAACGATGTTTCGGGGAGATAATTAATCAAAGTGAATAAGCTGAAAAATACAATCAACAACAGTACTCGTAAAATTAGTCACATGAACATAACAATTTAGTACTTCCATCTTTATTGAGCGATTGTGTGCCCTAATTCAAGTGACATCTCGGCTTTCGTCACCTCGAGCTTGACGCTCAGACACGATGTTTAATGATAAAAAATGTGCATAAAGCATTTTTGTCACAGGTCATAACCTAGCACGATACATGCACTAAGGTCCATACTGTATATATAGGTGGTGGCGTGTTGTGTAACACGTTCAGAATAGCATAATTTTACCCAAAACTTTCGTCTGAATCTATGTTTACAAGAACATTATCCATTGCTGTTGTCTGATTGACTGCCTTGGGTCACGTGTTTGATTTTGACCGTTCACGATCCTTATAGCAGACTGTGGCAACCAAGCGTCATTGGAAACTAGTTTTTATCCAATAAGATTGCTTCTTACAAATCGGAATATACTCTTGGCAAGGTTGATGTTCAGAGCTTTCGAAAGATAAAGGCCATCAAACGAATCGCCTCATATGTTATTTGTACAGAGCTTCGAAAACGGAGGTATTTGCCCGTGTTGTATCCCGTTACCGAACGGAAAGGCATTTATATTGGGGAAATGACGACCATAGATATTATTTGAGAAATCTTTTAATAACAATTTTCCGATTACGCGAAAATGTTCAATTGTTCGATCGCAAAATGTTATCGACGCAAAAATTTCCTGGTTTAGAGTATCACTTGGTTCAACAACGATACCATCATTATCACTCTCGTATGAGTGGATGGGCATAGTTATGCTTCAGCATGCACCACGAACACAAAGGATATACTGAGAGAAAAATAAGGGATCACATGAAAGCACATGTGTAGATGCCAATGTTGCCAATGGACCGTAAAAATATCACTCATATATCAAAGAAACATCAGTTTTTATCTTTCTAAATTATGTACTGTACAATCAATAGCATCTTTCTTTGCAGTCATGGGTTGACAATCACATAAGCAATCAAACCTTCCCATTACTCGATCTTCCCGTCTATAGGAAGATATCAATGGTTCCATTGGAGGAGTGATGGTGAATTATCACATACATTATTCATACAATCAACGAATCTTTCTCAGGGTTTATAAAACCCGCTGACCCCTGCACGTTAACGCCAACGACTCGATAACTTTGACGCTGTTTAAATTGGATGGCAATTGGATTTTCTGCAACGGGAATGCGGTCAAAACCGTTGAATTTGAATCATGTGTCGGGGCAGAGGCGTGAACCTTTAGGTCGTTGCTTTGTGTTGGGGTAAAAACGTGAAAACGTCCAAATGAATGTCTGGTCCTGACGTCATATTGTGGAAGGCTGGATACTAGAATTGGTTCTGTTTGTATTTTGGAGTTAACGCCGTAACATGTATCTATATCACAGAGTATACGCATGTTTGACGAGACAATTGAGTCATACACCCCATTAGTATCGATTAACGCAATTTGGATGCAATGACATGCACCGACCAAGACCCCGAGCCTGACCTTCTAATCGAGTTAGTCTCCTGTCACCACAAGCAGATGGTGCTGAAGGCTGGCCCTAACCCGGACTGTGGTATCAGATGTTGGTCTTTATCTGGACAAAAGGCACGGTACATACCATCATTTGAAGATTAATAGACTCGTGTCTGTGAGCTGTTTCTCTAACGCCGCGCTCAGATTTTTTTCCACGCAGATTGTTTTTGTGTGGCTGCGGTCAGTAAATAGTCGAGACAATCCATTGATCAACAGCATGAGCAACAATCTATGCAGTTGGAATAGGGTGGCATGTGTCAACCAAGTCAGTGAGTCTGACCGGCATCCTATTAGTAACTGCATACACAAGAATGGGTTGCTGAAGACCACTTATAATGGGTCTTAGGACAGGCAAGTTTAGTTGGAGACCAGTTCTAACTCGGATCTTCACAGGTCCTCGAACAGGCATGGGTATCTGAAGACCGATTCTGTCTCGAATCGTTACGGGTCTTACGACGAGCATGAGCAGTTAAAGATCGTTTCTAGGCCGAACCTTCACGGGTCTCTTGCATGAGCACTGAGCCTCATGTTCCGTGCATTACTGTGTCTCAATACAGTTATTACTTCATTATCTCGGAGTTTCATGGCTGTGTTGAATAAAAAATCTGACGCTAAGAAACACGTAGCTACCTTTGTCTGAGCGCTTCGTGACTCAGACAGGCTACACACATACATATTCAACATTAACGCTAATCCTTTCCGCGATGTAACAATGTAATGTAATTGATTGTTTACAGATTGCATGGAACGACTGCATCAACTTTGCATGAATAGCTAACAAAACCAGCACGTAATAAGTTGACCAAACGATGCAGAATGAAGTAATGAAGCCAATTAAAAACTTACCTATAAATAATTTATTGTCATCAGATATAATGAGAAGGTCAACATGTAAGAGAACTGAAAAAAATCCCGTAGTAAGAGGCGACTAACGGCATCAGGTGGTCAGACTCGCTGACCTGGTTGACACATGTCATCGGTTCCCATCTGCGCAGATCGATGCTCATACTGTTGATCACTGGATTGTCTGGTCCAGACTCGATTATTTACAGACCCCCGTCATATAGGTGAAATATTGCTGAGTGTGGCGTAAAAGTAAACTCACTCACTCCAACCTCGGTTGTAGTTCGTCTGTCCAGTGTAATTATGCTTTCAGCTCGGTCCTCCCCAAAAATCCATCAAATTTCGTCTCTAGTTTACAGCACGTTCGGAGAAAACTGGAAAGATAATGTTTCTCCTAAAGTGATAAGGAGAGTGTTTGTTCCGGAATGTACCGAACAGCCTCGTTCTGGCCCGGATATCACCGACGATAATGTACACGCGGAATGTCTGGTTCCTCGTCACGAGCTGTTTGCCAATCGGGATATAGGTGTTTCGAACCGTGGTGCGATCTGTGCTAGATGAGGTAAAATGGGTGTTTTCGTGTACACAGCTATATAATCGTTTGTTCGAATCGTGAACTCATTGTAGGATTCCATCGAAGTAAAGCTTTAATCAAAGACCTAGATGTACCTGGAATGTGAATGTTGCTTAACGTCTTTGGCATAAGTACTCCTAGTAAAAAGCATATTCTGAAATATATAGTCTGAACAAGCAAACCGGAGACTGAAAGCATGAACACAGATTTTAGAGTTCCTCCCTAGGCATATTTAGGAGGGCGCAGCGCCCTGCCATTTTTATTTTGCGGACTGCCCTTTTCGCCTCAATCTCAGCCGGTTTTTTTTTCAGATGTGCTTGATTTTACTACGACCAGTGTGTATTTTCCGCATTTTACCAAGAGCGGAGTTCTCTTCCTTTCTTGAGAAGTCGCGATAATGTTTTTATAATGATTAGGAAACTCTCATGTATATAATGTCTTGAAATGTTTTTTTTTCAAATACTACTCTTAAACTGAAAACTGCGAAGAGTAAGCAATGAACTTTAGAACTGAAATTATAAGACGATTTGACTTCATATATATTTTGTTATTTTTTCAACAATCCTCACCCACATGCCCTTTTAGATCATGAAGTTCCCTTTTCCATGAATTTACCCTGCCCTTTCTGAACCCTAGGGAGAATCGGCGATTTGCGAAAATGGGGTACGGCTACACACTGTCGGTAGAGCTAACCGATTCAGGAATGTGTGTTGGTGTTGTTGCTGGTTGTTGTTTAAGGCTGCACTCCGCAATATTCCAGCTGTATGTCGGCGGTCTGTAAATAATCGAATCTGGACCAGACAATCTAGTGATCAACAACATAAACATCGATCTACGCGATGACATGGAATAAGGAACGGGGTGCAGGGCAACATTTCTGGAAATTCACACATTAGGATAACCACGGACCTTCGGACAGGTACTTCGGACCTGTTACGCTCTCAACATCCACTTGGACAGAAGCAAGAGGTGGTGAGGATCTATTTTGACCCGGAATCGCATGTGAGAGACGACAAATTCATTTGGATGGTAAAAGTGATGTCAATGACACATATAGCTTCACCGTTTCATTAACGTTAGGATCCGGGTTAGAACTGCTCTTCAGCAATCCTTGCTTGTCGTAAAAGGAGACTGCACTAGCCTACATCTGCTCCACCTTGCACAAACCAAATGAGTTTGCTCATTGCTGTGCACCGCTTACTTCGCGCAAACCCGTTCTCTGCGGTCCAACGTATCCTTGTCTGCCAGGGATGCTCATGCTGTTGATCATGGGATTGTCTCGTTCAGATTTGATTGTTTACAGATCGAGTCTGGACCAGACAATACAGTGTTCAACAGTATGAGCATCGATCTGCACAATTGGGAACATGTGTCAACCAAGTCATCGATCCTGACCACCCGATCCTGTTAGTCGCCCCATACGACAAGCATAATCGCCTTCCATGACAAGCATGGGTTCCTGAAGGCCTATTCTACCCCGGGACCTTCACGGGCCACAACAGTGGGATACTGCTTAACTGTGCAGTGCGCACATAGCCATCATTCCATGTGAATGACTCGGTGATTCGTTAATTCGGTGATTTAACTGGGAATATTTCCGTTTCCTTCAGAATGTGACAGTTTGCATTACTGTGTAATATAAAACGCCAACAAAAACGAATCACCAGTCTTGATTATCCACCCACACAGTAGTGAAATTCAAAACAACGGTAAAAATAGGGGATAAATGAAATACCAGTAATGACACCAGGTGTCTTCCTTATCAGCGTGCCCTGTCGTACTGTCTGTTTCTCACACAGCATGAGGAAGTAAATGTGATTGAGTCAGTAAACAAAGACACGTAGAATTAGTCCACACGATATGACATAAACAAAACGCAAGATCCATGGAATTAATCCTTCACAACGGATATAACCTATCAACATGGATGTTTTAATGTAGTGTCTGTGGAAGACGTTAAACATATACGTACATGGATCACTTATTCTTGTTTACAGAGTTAAGTGCATCCCATTCTCCTGTCAGGTGTTCATTATGTAAAATATCATGCTGGGAAGAAAAACACATGTTGCTAGTTGGTACTACAACAAATACAAATTTGACACTTAAATCCAAAACTGTGGTAACACAGGTTCGTAATTAATCATACACGATATGAAATGCTTCGACATCAGCGCTCACGAACCTGTCGATCACGTGGAGAGACACGGGGGTTGTTAGACTGGTTACAACGTCATCTGGTGGCTGGTCAGTCGACCATGGGGTGTGGGGTACACCTAGGGGGTCACTCTTTTACTGAAGGGTGATTACGAAATAATACGTCGATGACTTTTCTTGATTCAGTTAGTGTCATTTTTCTCTGGTGGTGGCAAGCGTGGACACACAAAGGACAAAAGATTTCCCATCATACGCGCTTACCTGTAACACCTGTCATACCTAATTCGGTGATTGTTCAGTTGGATGCTTGTAGCCTACTCTTCACTTCCCTATATGGGTTTTTCACCGGTATGCAGTCGGACACCATGGCGTTGAACACCATCGTGTCGAACAGCGATGTGTCGAGCACCGTTGTGTCGAACACCGTTGTCTCTAACATCGATGTGTCGAGCTGACTCTTGTCTTGAAGTAACCCAGTCGGTGGCTGCATATCCCGTATTTAGTCAACATATTGTGGTTGTGTCCAACTTCGCATAACACGAAGTATTTATGTAGGTCCTATCAACTTCGATACAATGGTGTTTACCTGCTCGTAATACAAAGACACACCGTTATTCGTACCTGCTTAATTAGTTCATGTCGTCCGATAAATATATTTTTAAATTTAAATTTGCATATCGCATTTTAAATTTACAAATGCTCAAAAGCATGACGATCATGATGTATCACATGTAATACCCCAATCAATAAATTACTCTCACAGTTTTAAGCTACCAACCTCAGCACCCTGTGAGGAAGGTTCACAGAGCCATTCTACTGGGTTCCCATTCGCAGCTGGATGAAGAGAGTCATATTTCGATCAAAGTCACTTGAATAAGAGACACCACATACACTATATCAACATGGGCTACACGGCGTTGGCAGAACCGAACCCCAAGAAACTTAAAGGCTTCAAACTCGGACACCCATCCAACTCCACTCCGCAACCAACACACACAAGACATAGGAACCCGTTTCATCACAGGTTAATTCAAACAGAGGGGACTGGATATAATGACTTATTGTCCGAGCGGTCACCAGCCTCACAAGGTTACATAACATCGTTTTCCTCACCTGCCGAACACCTGCCACCATTCCCATTAGACTGGGAGTCATAAAGACTTTCACAGGTTCACATATTGTCTGAATCGTGCAATGGATTCTGCTTTTGACAGATTTCTAAACATTTTGAACATTTTGTCCCTCTTTGATCTGCACAATTTGGTTGTTACTAATTAAAAACAATGAATAATAGGACCTTGTCATCCCTTGTGCGAAACGGGTTTAGGATTTTTCATCATTGCCAATTCGGATTGTGTTGCTATAGAGTATTCAGAGTACATCTTGGTACATAACATAAAACAAATGCACATCATTACACGTTCTGATATTGACCATTTGCAACGAATGCGGAAACACTGACTGTCTGTATATGCTGCAAGCATAAGTTAATCCTTGAGGGGATTCCATGTCAAAATATGCCTTCGACTTAAATGGGGATCGGTTGGTCTGGATCTTTTAATTGCAAATGCTATCAACCACTGGTCACACTTTGATGGATTATGCATGGACCAGATTGATATCACTGAGCGATAACCGAGTGGCGTTAGCAAGAGATAAAGAAATGAACAGAACATTGCATTTAGGACTCAGCCTTACTCCAAAACAAGAAACATTAACGCTGAGTGAGTGAGTAACTAATTTTAAAAACCGAGCTGTATACCTTTGCAACTTATGGGAGAAACAATGCAGGAATCACGTTTCTATAGCTACTGTTCACGTTTTTGAAGAATCTATAAAACACACTGATTTTGTCACGTGACTAATGAAATAACTTGCCAATGAGAAATATGCAAAGAATATATTTTTGTATGTATAACTTTTGTAAGGGCGGGTGCGAAAAATTACATTTACTTAAAACGGAAAAAGTAGGGCATCGAAATATAACTTTTGCAGAAGCATCAATGCACACGGCTTGGAAATTTAACGGATCACCGACGTCTGTCCAAATTAACAGTCACAACCTCTTGTCGATGATTCGGCACCTTTTCGCCGGAAACCGACCACAAACCCACCCCACCAATCAGTGACTAATACGTGAAATTATTCAAAACACTGGGCGGTGCATGACTAGGGAGCATACAAGGTCAATCAAGCTAGGAGGTACGGCAGTCGTAGCGCTACGAATGGCTAAGACCTATCAACTGGTTCATGTAATATATACAGAGGGAAACAAATAAGGGAACACCATTTCACGGCAGCGTTCCTTTATTCTTAGATATCCTGCCACAGCCCTATTCAAAGCGGGTGATGAATACTGGAAAATATTAAAGGAACACCTGAATTTACTTGTGTTGCTTTATATGTTTTTCTCAGTATATATCACAACAATGTCACCAGAATCTCCGTCTGAACATCTGGCCTCATCACTAATTTTCAGAGATGCATTGACAATACTTTTCACACTCTGTTGTCTTGTGTTCCGTCTAACACTTAAAGCTGGTTATTCTCCGACGATAACGTTCCTAAATTACGTTTACGCGCTAATCCATCGCGTCATATTTATATACCGGCAAATGTAAAGCCATTGTCACGTTACTTCATCTATTGTATAAGAGGCAGAACAAAGCCTACATGTGTGAACCAATCCATTCATTTATTGAATCATGCACACTATACTTTGTGTGAGTCAATCCCGTTCCATTTGAACGTTTCCTTCCGATCAACTCTCTGCAGGATGAAAATCAGACACAAAAAGTTTACACAATCTAAACAACCCGGGAAAATTCCATCGACAGATGTGGCGCTTTGTTCTACAACAATACAATCCCCCGTACATCAGTTGATACTACTTACTCGGAAACAAGCTGGTGGGCGTTAAAAATACTCGTGTGTTTTTCATGTCTACAACATATATAAAAGGACTGGAACAAACATACAACCCTGCTCCACTCCAAACTATTCCGACCCCAGCCCCGGCTCTGGCACTGACCTTCTCCAACACAGAGATAAAGGCATTCAGTTTGTCATGGATCGTCAGTTGCCAGATCGATTTGTAATTTCCCCGTTTTAGCCTTGAATCATGTCAAATCTCCGAAACATTAACAACGAAGACGATTTACTACGGATTAACGGACTGTTTATATGAACAATCAACACCCAAAGACTTGCTGCTTGTTATTACAGAAATGAAAATAATTGTTTTGAGGTAGAGGTAGAGGTTAACGTCCTAATATTCGTTAGTATGAATTTAAATTATGAAATTAAATTATTATCAATGAAGTACCTGTTTCTAATGAAAGATAATTAACTTGAATGATATATGAGATATGTCATAATAAAGATAAAATATATTAACAAATCATTATAATTAGGATTAAAAAATGACACATCAAACTGGATGCGTATTGCCATCACAAGATACAATTAACTACGAATACAAATGTCACGATACAAGGTGATGTCCACATTATTCACAGACCGCTACCATACTGCTGTTGTATTGCGCACTCACTCAGTCTTACTCACCAAGCACAAGTGACAAATATATACAGAAGCTTGCCATATGAACACAGATTAGAGCATATGGTACAAGTCTAAACAGCGAAATATTCCAGATTATCTCAAACAAGAAAGTAAAGACACGCTGTAACGAACTGAAACTTCATCCCTAACAAGTTATGAAATGGAATTAGCAGTGTGTGAGTTTAGTTTTATGCCGCACTCAGCAATATTCCAGCAATATGGCGGCGGTCTGTATATAATCGAATCAAAGAATAAACTGATCAACAGCATGAACATCGATCTACCCAATTGGGATGCATCGACATGTGTTAACCAAGTCAGCGAGCCTGACCACCCGATCCCGTTGGTCGTCTCTTACGACGATTGTTTACATATCCACGCCACATAACTGGAATAGTGCTGAGTATGGCGTTAAACAACAACCTAACCAACCGAAGTTAAACGATAATCCGATATGCTTCATTGCTCTCGGATTATCCTCTCAATAAGTGGTTGCTCGACTGAACTTGAAAATATGTAATTAAATCAACATTTCTCTCACTAATATGAAGACGGAAAATATTAATGAGCTGGTCATTGCAGCACACACGCCAATCCTGACTGGCTTCCAAATACAGCATGCCATCTCTGATTTTGGGGGACCCATTTATAATTTTTCAGTGCCAAAGGATTTCCTCGGAAATCGGAAAGGTTTACTTACAGGTGGTGAAGTTGTATTTTTTAAATTCATCTTGTACGAAACACAGTAATGGGTAAACTTGAACGACGGAGAGGTGGACTTCAGAGCAGTATGTAATGTCTGTAAAAACGTTCATTTATTGACTTTGTATATAGCGAGTATCACCTACCAACCGTCACAAACCCGCAGCCGTTACTAACAACAAAGGGTATTAATAATACAACTATCGACATTGTCGTTATTATCTCATGGTTCACTAATTACAACCCCATCGAATGATCCGAACCACCAGCTAACATTGCAATGTAATGAGAGAGAGAGAGAGTCAATGTTACAACATTGCCGAGTCACGAAATCTGATAATTTTCCCTGATAAACCAATTACGTCACATAGATAGAAAATTCTAAACGGTTGCCATGGCGATTCAAACAAAATGGCGACTTTAGTTAGTGACAACAGTAGCTGTAACGAGCGGCTATTGATCTAGGAGACAGTGTAGAGAAGAAATGGATCACGGACAATAGTTGTCAATATCACGTGTGGGAGCGATGTCTATAGGTACAGGCGGATACACAGACTAATTCATTTCATGAGTGTTAAATGGATTTCATGCCACAGAACTAAATATACCAATTCATGCGTTGTGACTGGGATAGCGTTTACACCATGTTTAGGACGCGAGAGCTACAAAGGATGTTAAAGGGTATAGTTTTAACAGCAGAACGTGGAATGTTACTTGTTAATGAATCGTGCGATACATTATCAAATGAACGTGAGTTGTTAAAACGTAGGCCTGAATACAAATGAATGTTCAGATTTAGATCTGACGGAACTGCCATAACGAAAATAATCAGTTTCCCGTGCGTTATATTTACGGAGATGTCCAAACTAATATACTACACTCTCCGACAAAAGAATGTATACCACTACGTTTCATCATGGGTTAAAAGTGACACAAAAAGGAAATATTTATTCAATGATGGTTTCGATACTGGTATCTTAGGTGTGTTTCGGTTTTCAAGTTTGCAGCAGACTGCTTTGATAAAGTTTACAAATTTTGGGTAACATTCAATCTTGAGTGACAGTTTAGTAATCTTAATTTCTGACATATCTGACAACGTACAGCAATCGAGAAGAGAATTTCAACATATGTATTATGAGGAACAAGACGTTTCACGGTATGTCCTTCCTCGTCAACGCCATCAACGGCAACAGCGTCAGATAACTGCTGGCTTCCATTGTTTAGCCTGCATCTTCTTTGCCACTACGTTTGTTGTTCCTTGTTACATATATAACCCTCTGTCCCATGCCATTCATTTCCCCGATGAAGAGGTAAGGATATACTTCCAAACGTTGTGTCCCTTATAACAAAGAAGATGGCATCCATAAGATCTCTCTTCCTTAAGCCTATGACTTCAAAATGCCATTCAAAAACCTGATACAGCAATAATCTCTTCAAAGTGATCATCCCAGAGGTGCACGTGCCTACCCTAAAAGTGCCTCATCAGTAATAAGTGATGGGAAATACAAGTTTTTTTCAGTAATTTTCAATTGCATAGCAGAAATGTACGATTTTTCCAGCCTTCTATAACAACCAATCAGAAACAATCCCGGGTGTCATGAGGTAGTTCATTCGCATATTGGAATTTCACGATCTTTGCCAATAAGGTTACCTCATGATGTACTCCGGAAATAATTGTTGCGCTTGAGTACAGGAAGTGCAGTAACTGGAGAAAGTTCCGTGGATCGTTGCATATTGTTTTAGATTAAAAGTTTGACTTGTAAGCAATTTCTAAAAATAATTTGGAATTTTTTGACACTTAGAAAATCGTAGTATTACTAAATACTACAGTAATGCCGAAATTAGAATCTAAAAATAGTAATAATTAAGGAGAAAGCGTTAGGGTAGGCACGTCTGTTATACAGTTTACTCATGTATATGTTTATGCATTGGCAATTATATTTAATGTGAGGCATAAATAGTAATTTAGAGTCAATGGTATCATGGCACTTAGGGGTCCACTGAGGAATCGAAATACTCATACCAACATGCAGGAAACTACTGGCTACTGTTATGCATGTTGACCAGCAAGTGACCAAAAACATCAAATGACACAGCATTCTCTAAAGTTCATAAATTCTTATAAACGTCAACATCAGAGAATACTCTCCGTTATCTACTGAAACAGATTCCAGTTGCGCAACAGGCCACCCTCACCCCCCATGCAGTGTAGTCTGTCTCATAGTCTCTGAACTACACTATTTTCAGTACACCCTAGCGCTCCATGCACTGTAGTCGGTCTCACAGTCCCTGAACTACATTATTTTCATTACACCCTAGCCCTGCATGCAGTGTAGTCTGTCTCACAGTCCCTAAACCACATTATTGTCCCTACTGCCTAGCTTTCCCTGCATTACTAAAGCCCTAAGTGAAGCAAGGCTAGAATCCCTCAGGTTCGGGTTCTGTATTGCCCATCTGACTGGGACTCCTATCCAGTTTACATGGGTTTATCTGTAACAATCAAAATAATATGTGTTTACAGACTAACCGTTAGTATCCACAAATAGCACCACCACTGACTTACTGTGCGCGAAAATAATTTTTATTGAATGTTAATATTTTGTTTTCTGCTCTCTTACTGCGAAGAAACATGCATTTTGAAAATGAGTGAGTGAGTTAAGTTTACGCCCCACTCAGCAACGAGTAAGCTTAATGGCGACAGTCTGTAAATAGACAATCCAGTGATCAACAGCATGAGCATCGATGTATGCAGCTGATAACCACCTGAGCCTGACCACCCCACCCCGTTAGTCGCCTTCTTACTGAAGATCAATTCTAAGCCTGGTCGCATTTTGAAAATGGCCCTGAGAACTTACGTTTATAAAAAAAAACCCAAACAAAAAAAAAACAAAAAAAAACAACAACTGTTCGTTGCATTCAAATTTCAGCTTTTGTAACCCATCTACTCTAAAGTGTTCTATACGTAACTCCTCTTGAAACAGATACATGAATGTTCCGCTTCATTAAAATTACAAAAATGGCAAAATTTAAAGCCAGTAACAAATTCCTCTTGCAAAGAGTAATTCATTGCCTTGATACAAAGACCGGTATGAGAAGTGTACTGTTAATTCGTCACGTCACAAGTTGCATACTCCAGCTGATGCATTTTATATCAATATCTCAACACTGGTCATAACGACATTAGGACAACGTCGTTATTAAATGTCATATCTCTTATGTAACATGCCCATACGTAGATGGACGAGAGTGTTTACATAAAAGTGGGGCACAGTTAAGTGTAACTAGGATATAGAAACATGCACACAATATACTTGGAATTAGCTTGGAGATATATTTGACCTATACAGAAATGAGTTTTGCCCTCTAATCCTGCTACACTGAGATGGAAAAAAGTGGAAAACGAAAAAAGATACAACGGTTGAGTTTTTTTCCAAGCAAACCATGTAAATTAGGTGAAATCGGGTGATACTTAACCGTAAGGAATTTGAACGTATTTAAATGTGTGACATCAAATGACACAGGATTCTTTAAAGTTCATAAATAGTCATAAACGTCAATGTCAGATAAGACCCATCTCCATTATCCACTGAAACAGATATCACTGGCCTAACAGGCAAAACACTGGTGAAAACTGAGTGAATGGAAAAAATTTGTGGTGGAAATTTAAATGAACAGTGTTTTTCAAAAGGTATTTTATCATTTATTCTACATTTGCACGAATAAAGAGAAATATTCTTAAAGTTTAAAAAATATTGTACGTTTAAAAAATATGTTATGAATAAAAAGATAATGTATGTCTAACAAGAGGTGCTTTTGTGTATATCGTTTGAGTCGTGTTTAGAGGTTCAAGATACCAAAGTCTTCTACTGCTAAAATTATTGAGGATTTCGTGAAGAAGGTCAATGTTGACAGCTGAAGTCCAAAGTATTAACAGTATTGCCAGTATATAAACGACTTTTACAGTCGGTACCTATTTAGACTTGGCAGTAGAATATTATCCCTCAAAATCGCAAAGTCACTGTCTATGATGAAAGAATTAATACATGTTTATCAGTTGTAATGACGTCATTTTGACATCACATCCGGCATCAACATGTCGCGATTTCCCGCCAACAGTTCATAACAACTGACACGGTAAAAATTCATTTGTTGGTGAAACATATAGGAATCACACACATGGAGAAATAAGCAAACCCATACAGCTAACAGCATCGCGTTGGTAGATACGCTGTATACATGTACATTTGTAAACTTGTATCCACGTTGTAGTAGATGGACATTGAAAACATTTACCCTCATAAACTCGATTAAGGGGAGAAGGGTTTCCGATTAATGTTTGGGATGATCTTTTAACTAAGGTAATTTGTGTATTTAGCAACACAAGAACACACGCGAAAGACTGGAACAATATTGGAGAGGCGTTCAAAAGTGCCACTTCGTGTTCAAAAGGGCATGCTACTTGTTGTTGCATATTTCTGTTGTATAAAACCTTTCAAGCACTTAGATGTTTATGATGCTAATATCTCGATTGAGACAGTTTTAAAAATACTATATCTCATTTGTTTTGGAATTTTATAGCAGCTTTCAGTATACACCATCAGTACTATCATCAAGGCAACTATAAGGGCAAGATTAAACAAAAGGCAATTACCTTATAATGCCTTCAAACATGGGAACATTTGATAACGGTGTGCCAGATGAGAAATAATTCCTATTTTCATATTTTAGAATGAATGGCAGTCATTTTGTTGACAAGAATAGAATTTATTTGGACACAAATTTGAATAAACATGAAATTTGGCTTGTCAAGTTTTTAATTTACATAAATTTCATTCTTTATATGTATTTGATTACATTAGTGTTATATATTATGGTTGAACCTAGATAAACTAACATCACAAATGTTTAAACATGAATATACTTTTTTAAAATGTACAAGCAAAATTTGGGTCTTTGCAGACAAAGAATACATCACATTATATCTTATTTCTTACAGAAGCTATCGAAAGCAGGTATAGAAGCATTTAGTAAAGTATATGGTGGTCGTACACGTCCTCAATGGATTAGGGTCAAAATGTCCACCTTCGATTTCTGCTTACAACGTATTATCATAAGAACAGTTCGTGTACAGTTTGGAGCTTATAGACATAAACATCGATTACATGGTGGAAAACAGAAAATCGTTACTAGGTAACCAAACAACACTGGATGCATGGGCTTGGAGTGAATTTGACCAAAGATTCTATGACATTTGAAGGAGACTTCTTTCCGCGTCTAATATGGCCATAGGCTGATAACTCGGTCAACAATCGTCTTGACATTATGAGTCTTGTTACGTTTAAAGGGACGTCCCGCGAAGATGATGAAATGCATGAATCCTTCACGGTTATTAACGATATTCAACGATCGTTAACAACTGTTGAGAATTTTTCACAACTGTTAAGAAAAGAAAGGAGAAACGCGGTTTTATATTTATCACAGGCAGTTTCTAAATGAATTAGCATAAACAGCTGATTATCAGGATGGAGAAACAGGGTGTTATTTTTCCTAGCAAATGTGTCATTTAGGAGATCGAAACATTTCGGTAATACTACAGATTTCAACGAAATGGTTCCTGGCCAACCATTGACAACCTGTTGATTCGCAGAATATCTGAAACAGCCTTCATTTAAGCATCACTAGTGAACACATCACAATCGAAATCCCGTGTCTATGCAAGAGCATGTCTATACTATTTACTGAATCTACACATCTTTACAGAAAAGAATGTGAGTAAATATTTACCTTGCTTCGAACACATTCTCATGGTAAAGTATCCTCTATGTAAATTTCCTAAAGTTTGATTTCAGCATGAAGCTATCCATAAAATCCACAATAATCCTGGAGAATTCTCATCCGTTATATTATTGAGCTGTCCTGAAGAAACATATTGGCGATATGAATCCCGTCCCGATGTCGTCTGCTATCACCCGCGACTCTGTGACCAAACTACGCCTGTGTGCCTCCGCGCTTACTCTCTCTAATGAGTCCGTCCTTTTCACTGTATAACCGTGCTCGGATCGATGACATCGTTGGAAGATGGCTCTTGTAAACAAACGTATCTAAGTCGGACTTCAACTGATGGCTCGCGCCACTATTATATTGATTCCGCCCCCTCGGTAATCTCCGCAGATTCCGGAAATGGCCGAACCCGTTGATGTCAAGACAGAAGTGGACTTCTGTCACCCATGAGGGAAGATGCTTTGTATAAACAGATTAGATTATTTGAAAATAGGTTATAATTATTCAATAGGGTGTCCATGTACTTCTAAGATCTCTGACAAAGACAAGATGCTTTCACTCATGATGCTTACATCTTGGGTGAGTAACCCGTGGTTAACGGAACGCTTATTAATATGTATGAAGACCAGCAGTACATATTACTGAACATAACTCCGGTTTGACCATTGAGCTGCTAAAATGGATGCTTATCCGCCGGTTTATGGTCGTAAATAGGACATTGGCCCCAGTAGGAAAGGTTGTTTTGGAAATCTGACGATAAACTTACGCATATACAATATATATAAGAGGAAGGTTAATGTGTGTTGAATATATGGGAGCCATTTGAAGGAGAGTAGCTTAAGCCATGTGGGATTTATTTGAAAATAACAATTCGGCAATGAGAAAAATCCATAAATACAACAGTCCACGATTAGCATGCTTATAATAATTGCAGTCATAAATGTCACATAATTGACAATATATAGTTTTAATATCATCATCATCACCATCATCGTCATCGTTGTCGTCATCGTAATCATCAATATCACCGTCGTTATCGTCGTCGTCAACGTCGTCATCACCATCATTATCATCATCGTCGTCATCAACGTCGTCATCATCATCATCATCATCATCATCATCATCATCATCATTGTCCACGTCGCAGTTGTAGTCGTAGTCACTGTTAATGTCGCAGTAAGCCCCATGACAATGACAAAACATATTAATATCTGAAACAACATTACATATTTAATGGATTTATGGCATATATACATATCAACGACTAAAAATATCACGTAGTCATTCATCTGCGTCTAATATTATTTTCCTAGTCAAGGCTGAGTAAATATAACATCGTCGTAGAACGATAACCATTTAACCCAACCTATCCAACATTGATCGTAACGCAAGCGCCGAATAAATGCATTTATTTTAGGTTACATATATCTACTTTGCAGATCGGGTCACACCAGCGCCCAATGATGTGAAGTGATTTAAGTGTTGACTTGTTTCTCGAACATTCGTTTGTTAAGCGACACATCCCATTCGGGGCTTATTTACAATGACTATTGCAATAGAGACATGCGGTAATGCAATTGACATGACAACCGCGGTGTGTAAGCTAGGGCTTCACCTGTCATTTAGCAGTATTGATCGTTGTACATAGCATGAAGAGATCGCACCAGGAACCATTATCACTTTACCTTGGGTTTACCGGCCCTTGAACGGGAATCAGGGATCGAAGGGTCAAACGTCATTATTGGTCGTACACCTGTTTAGGGCTGGTGTGGGTGGGTTTACAAGCACAGGTGGTGAATAGCATGTTACCAAATCAATAGCATGTTACCAAATCTAAAGGATTTGATGAATAGGAACTCGACGTTGAGACATGTCAAACCTGCAAGGTGAGATGTGTTCTTACTGAAATTTCCACAGGTGCAGAATCTGTTTACCAGGGTTTAGAAAATACTGTTGAAGGAACGATAAAGGACAGAAGATGACCTTTAACAACCAATTGGCCGCGAGTTAGCAAACACTCTTCAATGCTATCTGTTTCATTAACCAGCCAAGGGTTATCAAATACGACTCGGATTAATTAGAGACTTGATTTGGTCCTTTTTTGGAAGTCAACGTTATTCTGCAAAATAGGCCGAGACTGACTAGACACTGAAGGTCAACAGCGGTCCTGAGGCGAAACTGGGTGACCTACAGATATTAACGTTAATGTAACCACCTCTACGATCTCAGATACTACTACTACTACTACTACTACTACTACTACTACTACTACTACTACTACTACTACTACTACAGCTGCCGCTGCTGCTACTGCTACTATTACTACTACTGTTACTGCTACTACTACTATTGTTACTACAACTACAGCTGCTGCTGCTACTACTACTACACTACTGCTGCTACTACTACTACAGCTGCTGCTACTATTACTACTACTGTTGCTGTTGCTGCTACTACTACTACTGCTACTACTGTTACTACTGCTACAGCAATTACCATAAATTACCATGAATTAGAATTCAACGTCCTCTACACACCACTTTTTCTAATATTACTACCATCCCCGTCACACTAAAATTAACCATTGTCTGCTGAGAGAGAGAGAGAGAGAGAGAGAGAGAGAGAGAGAGAGAACATGCCAGAACACACACGACGCTAAGACATGGTCGCACCAAACATACACGCACGCACGCACGCACGCACGCACTTTATTCAATAAAAAATGCCCTCGAACACAACGACCCAACTGTAGCATCACAACTTCCCCTCATCTGCACTTCTTGCACTCCACACTCTTCACATCACACAGGAGTTTAACACGCGCACGTGATGATAATGTCCAATAAAAATGGGTTGCTCAACCGAGAACGCCTACGTTGTCTACATTCGTTGCGTATGTGCTGACTGAACACCCAGCAACATCACCGTGAACGACATTGAGGTGTATTTCAGCCCGGTGTCTCTTGATGGCCGTATAATACGTAACAACCAATTCCCTGTAGAATTAGATGTTTCAGCAAACTAAAAATGGATCGGTCCTAGCCAGACAAAAGGAAGCTGTTTATTCATCCCAAACACAATGACAACTTTGCGTGAAGCTGAGACATATTTCCGATGACCGAAGAGTTCCGAGTATTGACGAATTTTTCCGTACAAATCCCCGGATGGAATATCGGAATTGGGTAAGCCCCTATCTGGCAGCACGCCCCTTGAACCGACAGCAATCCCGTTAATCAATAGTGTGAGCTTAAGATGTTGCGTAACAATGTCCTGACTTCTACAAGCAATGTCAGCTAGCTGACCTATCTGAGGTTTTTGTTAGGAAATTTAGATTTTGAATTTGATCAATCAAAACTGAATTTGATTTGTTACTGAAAAAGGTGTTCGCTTGTGACATGTAACAATATTCTTTGTGTCAAGGTCGGTTCAACCTTTTGTTGAGTTTTCAAATGTGTTTTTGCCATAGATTTTGCGATGCGTGGTGGTGTGCTGGGTCGGTGTGTGTGTGTGTGCGTGCGTGCGTGTGCGTCTGCGGACGCGTGCATATAAATATACATTTGAAGCATACAAAACTTCCTTAAAATGGTATCATCACGTCACAACATTCTACCCGGTATTTCAAACAGAAAAATCTTCAAGAGGCGCCATGTATAATATCCTTTAAAACTCTGAATTCAAGTATGAAGCCTATCTGAATTTATTACATCATAACAATCGGAGGGCGTTGCTTAATTTCAGAGCCTCAAACCATTATCTTCCAATTGATATAGGACGATGGATTAAACCCCCAGGAATGAAAGATTATTATGCACTCTCGAGCTCTGTAATACCAACGATACTGGAGATGTATTTCGCTTTTTGTTTATCTGCTCTAGTTTGACCCAAGAAAGAAAGAAAATATATTCACAGCTATATCTGTAGAAACCCAAATATGTACACAATGAACCAGCTATTTCGCTCAAACAAACAAGGAACAATCAGGAAATTAGCAATATTCTGCAAAATAATAATGTCTCATTGTAGGCAATGACACCACAAAAGATATCCGATAACACATGAGTGTAAAATTGTTTATCAACTGGTTAAATGTATCTACATACGGCTCATGTCTGAAATCAAGCGCGCGATATGTATATATGACTATTTTATGTTTTACAACTGTATTTAAGTAATACATTGTGAAGTAATCTTGTACCTCCAATGCCACAGACCGCGGGCAGAGTGTAAATGTTCAGTTCAGTTCATTTCAGACACACAACGAGCACCAGATCCTCACTAATCTGTTTGAAGTGAAGCATGGATTATTGAAATCCAACGCATTCTAGGATTCGCTACAGAGGCATTAAGCTATTTAGCTTGTTTTAAACTTTTAGTTAAAAAATTAATTCAAACCTTGTTAAATTATGTTGAAATATTTGAAACAATTTAAAACAAATGTCTTTGGTGTTTAACGTCATGCTATGCAGTTTTCTAGCTGTTGGTGTAGACATTACTTTCTAGCGATTGACATCGTTGGCATCGATCTAAGCAATTGAGACGACATGCATCAAGCGAGTCGTCGACACTGACCACCTGGTCCCGTCGCCTCTTAACAAGAGCTTGGTTTCTGAAGCGTTATTGTAACGGATCTTCACGCAGTGATAGTTTATGTACCGAACGAACATTATCCTTCATTAAATATTCTAAAGACATGTCTTTATCATATTTGCTGCCTCAAACCTTCATTGGAAACGACTGCGTCAACAGACCTTATTTTATCAAGGCAGTGAGCAGGCATTTTGACTCTGGAATAATTAATTCGAACCTGTCTTGGATGTTGGCTGATATTTGTTTTCTCATCTTTCCCCCTTGTTCAACAAGCTAACGTCGAACTCTACCCGGGAGCGGGCAAGGCAGATAAGCCCTAATATTGACTATAGGAATTATAGCCATCGTTTGAAAATTAGTTTTCGATCCATGCGACAGGAAAATAGTCTTTTATCCCATTAAATTGAACACTTAATGGACATGAGAAAATTGCAATTCCAAGACGGAGATTTTCTTTTGCGATCTGGAAATCCTGTGCTTTTTCCAAGTGGATCTGTTTGTAGCGGACATCGTCCGGTTGTTGTACATTGATATCCTCAGTTCTCTACCTTTGATCATGCTGGATTCAGTATTTCAATCGAGAATCTTGACCAGTCTTCAAAGTGAAACTGCTTGTGTTTTTTCAAGCAATCAGAATTTTTATGGCCCGTGAAGATGAATCTCTTTTAGAGTTGACTGGTAGTTAGCTTACTATGAAAGAGGGCTGTAACGAATTGGTACGTTTGGGAATGTGATGCAGCACAGACTGGTCGTCGTCAATGGTGATGTCACGTTTGAAAATACTGCCATGGAAACATGAACGAAAATCAAAATAAATTTTGAGAAAAATGCATGTCCGTATATACGATATTGCATAGGGCTGTTCGCATCATATTTTTTACCGTCTAGGGTCAGCTTCGTCGCGTTATAGAAACGGGTCACTAAATTATCTTCATGCATTGCACAAAATCAGTACAACAGCGTGATGAAAATTGTGGTACGCATTACTAAAACAACCTCCATCTGACGACACCTATTGGAGCCTTGCAAATCAAGCTTATCGATTACAGAATGCACGTAGCAAACCAGATGACATGTCCAGTGTCACGTAGTGTCTTGCACGATTTGCGATATCAAGGTCTAAATCGAGGTGATGTCTACCTCTGTCTGATCGTGCTGCCAGTGCGTCAAGTGCATCCATGTCCCCTGTTTGGAAATCTGCCACGAAGGCCTGAAGTACATAAATGTCAACCACAGTGCATTACTCGAAACTACTGATTTCTGTTATAAAACAAAGTCGTACTACTCGACACTTCTGCATGAATTGTGTTATAACCGTAGTTCCAATACTCGAAACTACTGTTTGACTTGTGTTATAAACCGTAGTTCCAATACTCGAAACTACTGTTTGACTTGTGTTATGAAAACGCAGGTGCATTATTCGAAACTACTGTTTGACTTGTGTTATGAAAACGCAGGTGCATTATTCGAAACTACTATTTGATTTGTGTTATCAACACGAAGGTGCCTTACTCGAAACTAGTGTCTGATTTGTGTTATCAAACGTAAGTGTATTACTCGAAACTACTGTCTGGTCTCTGTTATCAAAAACCTAGGCGCATTACTAGGGACCACTCTCTTATTTTTGCTATCAACGGTTATCATAAATTGATGCCCGCTGCTCTCTCTTTTCTGCTGTCAACGTCTAAAGACGATCTATTCACAATACTCTCTCCTTTCTGCTGTCAACGTCTAAAGACGATCTATTCACAATACTCTCTCTTTTCTGCTGTCAACGTCTAAAGACGATCTATTCACAATACTATCTCTTTTCTGTTGTCAACGTCTAAAGAGGATCTATTAATACCACTCATTTCTGCTGTCAACGTCTAAAGACGATCTATTAATACCACTCTCTCACTTCTGCTATCAACGTCTAAAGAGCATCTATTAATGTCACTCTCTCATTTCTGTTGTCAACGTCTAAAGAGGGATCTATTAATACCGCTCTTTCATTTCTGCTGTTAGTGTCTTAAGTGGACTGATGCCCACCCCTCTCTCAAATCTGCTATCAACGGTTAAAGTGGATTGATGCCAATCACTATTATATTTTTGCACTGAAAGTCTAAAGAGCATCGATGACTACAAATGAATGATCAGTCTGTCAAAATCTAAGTATTTTGATGTCTACGAGATCAATCATTACAATATCAGTTAGTTGACAAGAAACTCACAAAATTCATGTCCTACTCTCAAACCATAATTGTCAATAAACATCGTTGCAGACAGGCTCACATCACAAACGAATCAAATTGTGATTCACGTTCTTTACGAATGTTACTGATCTAAAACGGCACGATGCCGCCATGATATAAAAAGTCCCCGTTATGTCGTGCTTGCTGCTCTCATATCCTGTCTGTAAAGAGGAAATGAAGATGAAAGGTGACGTCATGGAACAGTAGGACATATGCCAGTCCTGTGCGGAAGTCGCTTGCAGTCGCCGTCGCTGAGGTTCATATTAAGCAGATATGGCCTGACTGTCTGCCACCGTCAGTGTGCGTGATGAAGACAAGATGACTGTGATTGGGGATGCTTGGATATCATGTTGTAGATTTCTCAATGCAACACATGTCGTGATTAACTTTGATCGACGTATCTTGCATGCTCAGATCTTGGACAAAAATCATAGAATTTGCACAGCTCTAATCATTGAGCGCTAGATCTTATTTGAAAACTTTGTGTGAGAACAAAACTGCATTTGAGCTAACGGTACCACGCTGCAGTTTAATACTGGTACCCTACATCGCCACAGTATAGTGACTCCAAGACGACCAGTCCTTATTGTAACCCTTTGATACCGTTAGGCAGGGCAATAACAAGTGTCATCATGGGTGTGGGTGTGGATGGGGTGTGGATATGGGTTTGGGTATGGTGTGGGTATGAGTGTGGGTGCGAGTGTGGGTGTGGATGGGTGTGAAAGGGTGTGGATGTGGATTTGGGAGTGGATGGTGGTGACAAAAGTGGGGTTGGTGGTTTGAAATATTTGTTTCTAATTCGCTAAAATCCTTCTGAATATTCCATTAACTAGCAATAACGTTACACTTATATATTATCTTTATGAAATATTCTGCTCATATGTCCACCCTATGCATTGACCCAACATTAGCCTCAGGCAGTTTGTACTAACAATCAAGAATGGCTGTGCAATCATCTTACGTCGTCCCATTCTTGAAGCCAAACCTTCACTACCAACGTCACTTCAAACATGACCAGGTAATGATACAAAATTGCCTGTATCTTGAGAGGCCTCGGACGTATACTGAACCCATTCACTGGCCTAGTTCTTTACAAATCCAAGTCAGATAATTGTCAAGACCATGCGCTGAGGAACGCAGGCGATGACGTCATTATGTGACGTCGATGTCAGATGCCTGACAAACCCAGATACATTCAGCTTACGTCATAACATTAAAGCATTGATAATCAGAACAAAAACGAGTTTCTAGACTGTGAATATGACACAGGTTTTGTCCAATGCACACTCACTCATCCTTTTATCCCTTCACTTTAGCTTTTTGGTGGATATATCAATTTCGATTTGTAGCATTTTTTGTAC
Source organism: Haliotis asinina (assembly GCF_037392515.1). Lineage (NCBI taxonomy): Eukaryota > Metazoa > Mollusca > Gastropoda > Lepetellida > Haliotidae > Haliotis > Haliotis asinina. The sequence goes on from NC_090281.1 coordinate 49,812,369, forward strand.
TTTTGAAATACTGACTAACGGGAATGTCGTTTCATGAAATTACCAGACACATTTCAGTAGGATGAAAAGGTAGGATGGCTAAAGACAGTTTCTTTAGTCCATAGTTTCTGTTGGAAATCCCTGTGGGATTCTGGTTAGACATGGCACCCAGCCACATGACGTCACAGTGCTTCATTGTTGGGGAAAACTACATGACATCATCTTATTCATATGACGTTACATAATTTTATTACAGTGGACTGCCTTTAGTGTGGTGTCTCTGTACGGTCGATATTTCATTCTGCTTTTTGTAGATTTTACCTTTCAATATGTAACAGCTGTCCGTTTCTCTGGATGAATGCAGAAGACTTGAATTCAATATTATTCACACGGGACCATAATCCAAAATTATGTTTAGCTTGATGGTTATTCTACAAATAAGACAGAAACAAAATGCACTGAACTAAGAAAGAGGACGAACAGTTTCAGCGCTGAATTGTAGTTCCACAATCCTTTTGAATAAAACGTCACGACTTTTCCAATCGTTATTATTAATTATGCATGCTTACAGAGAGAGAAACAACAGTATCATTAGCGGAAATTCAGATATAAGACATGCTTGTGTCAACTGAGCTCCGGTAAAGACACACGGCGAGGGAGGTTTCATTGTCTTAGAACGTCAATCAACATTATCCAGCCGATAATTGTCTCGCATCTCAAGCTCTTGTAAAATGAGCGCTCCCCTGCGGCCATTTTACGTCACTTACAGCTCTTACCAGTGCTAAGGCGGTGCGAGGCGAAAGATTATGGCGGTCGAGTCAAGTTTTGAGGAGATAAGAGGCCTTTGATTGGCACAAGACAAGGACACAACAGCAATATCAGCCAAAGAACATCCTATTAACGGCTTTAGTCAATATTCACTGGTTGAAAGAAAAACCGTCTCTTGAGGCGGAAGTAAAAATGTGTGTCAGGATGAAGGATTGAACTGCGCATGCTCGAAGTAAATGCTTTGTTTGACGCTTGACACAATTGTTTCTACATTATCGAGAAAACCGAAACAAGAGGAACCAGACAATGTGTAGACATCATTAATGCTGGTCCGTTCAAGTGCATTGCTGCAAGGCTTATTGACACTCAGGTATATCGACCACGTCGGTAATATGTAACAATCTCCTTTACAACCAATGGTTTAGAGTGGTAGCCTAGTGGCTAAAGCGTTCCCTCGTCACACTAGAGACCCGGGTTCAGTTGCCCACGAGGGTACAATGTTTCAAGCCAATTCCAGGTGCGGGGATAGCACTGTGAAATTGCTGACAACAAGGTAAAACCTTACTCACTAATTCCAGTGTACCACAACCTACATGATTCCAATATTGAAAAAACAGAAAGATCGACTTATTCCACTGTACGTCGTTGTTTTCTGTAGGTAAATCACTCCTAGGTATGACATTCTTGAAAAAATAAGCATCAAAGACTTCCTAACAACAACACCAGCATCCAGGCCATAGGATATGTTGCCTGTCAGACCATGTTCCTCAGAGATTCCGCGTTAACCAACCCCTAGTGTTATAAGAAGCTAATGAATCAAGTGTCAACAGACGCAGTAGGCCAATCTGGATTACAACAACTGGCTGGTCTTCCTGGTCTCCTCCATCACTGCTACAGATGAGTGACATCAACTCAAATCAAGGGTTGCGGGAATAAAACCTGCCACCTAACACTTAGGCTAATCAAGAAGCAGGTAGCAAACCCCCGCCTCACAGCTGTAATACTTTATCAAGCTGTTGAAGCGCATTAATCAGCTTTCAAATAAGCTGTGCGTGGCACTTATGAGCTCCATCAGATATGTAGGCTGTGAACCAATGACCACCCCAACTTAGAGGAATAAACCCACCTTATTAGGTTAAGGAACGAGTGAAAGCAATGAGAGTAGGAAACTTTGGGGGTGTAAGGTAGGGTGACGTTGTACACGCGGACGCTGTCTCAGAAAACAAATTAAGCGGAACAGGATTGGGAATGTTGATTTCAGCGGCAGGCACTAACAAGCTGTTTCACTTACTGGGTTGTCTGCCGTCGTCACTTGTGGGAGTGCAAATGGTTCAAGAAGTTACTGCGTCTGTTGCTAGTCTGTTGGGTGACCAAAACTGTCAAAACATTTGGTGATGGTATTGTGTGTTCACAGTGGTTGCATGCTGTGTTCAAGGTGATGGTATCATAATTTTAAGGTTATGGTGTGTGTTTAAGGTGATGATATGCTGTGTTCAAGGTGATGGTACCATAGGTTCGAGGTGATGATATGCTGTGTTCAAGGTGATGGTACCATAGGTTTAAGGTGATGATATGCTGTGTTCAAGGTGATGGTACCATAGGTTTAAGGTGATGGTATGCTGTGTTCAAGGTGATGGTACCATAGGTTCGAGGTGATGGTATGCTGTGTTCAAGGTGATGGTATCATAGGTTTAAGGTTATGGTATGGTAAGATGTGAGTGAGTGAGTGAAAGTAGTTTTTGCACCGCTTTCAGCAGCATTATTTCAGCCAAAGTCACGGTGGTGGTGGTGAGTACATCAGAAATGGGCGACACACACTGCAATACTGTGGGGAATAGAACCTATGTCTTTGACGTGTAGAACGATTGCATTAAGCACTCGGCTACCCAACCACCCCCGGCAGTATGATGTGTTCAGGGTGACCATAATGACAAATTTCCGCAAATCATATTATCCTTTGTCCGATATGATCAAATAGAAATAATCATAATAATTTTGTATCAAATAAAGACACCCACCACAAGCATGTGCGTCCCATTACGTGCCCTCCCAAATCAGCAAGATATAGTTCTACTTAGAACAACTTTCATATTTTACAAAATAACATCGGGGGATGTTCTTAGTGAAACTGTATGTGCTGAAGGACGACCCAAGGCAGTGTCACAGTGCTAACCATCACCGCCCTACATCTTCCCAGCAATCAGTGGCGCACACGTAAATCAAATAACCCATCTAATTCCTTCAAAACATTTCTTTCCAGGAAACTAACACTCGATCTAACAAGTGTCTGTAACCTTCTTTTAATCAAGTACCCGCCTCTAATGCAAACTGGAAAACCATAATGACACGAATGGGATAACCCCCAAACACACCTTAGACCGAGAAAATTTGAATTCTTTGTTTCAGAAAATCAAACGACGAAGCAGAAGAAATGAGAAAATTACATCAGCAACTGAAGCTCAGGAAAGCGACAACAGCGAAAAGAACAATTTGCTTCGATTCATCAACTCCTAGACTCTTCATGGGCTTGGCTTTCCTTCCTGTAGCTTTGGCGTCCTTCGGGACTTTCTGCCCTAATATAATTTGAGTTGAGCGGTAATTGTATTGGCCAAGCGAGATCCTTAGAGAGTGTCTTTAACCCAATATTTTCCCTAGTAATAGTTCTCAAGAAAAAGAATATAGCGATACCGGATGCTTGAAAACAGCTTTTCACAAGACACTGGTTGGGAGCTGACGTTTGTTTATATGTCACAAGGGTCGATATATTGTTTTGAACTGAATCATTTTATTCTAAGCTGTAAAATGTGAATATGGGGTGATTTGGACGCGTCTTCGAGGAACTGGTCCCTAAGGGCTGGCGTGTTCCTAATTGAATTTGTTCCATTTTCAAAGCTGTTGCTTTTGAAATATTGTTCCAAATGGCCAACAGCTGACAGTCTGAATACAGTTCAAACTGTCCGTTGTTAAGAACACCGCTGAGAGATATTGAAGGTGTTTTCCTGTTTATGTACTGAATCTATGTTTTGAAGGGAATTACCGAAGTGCTAATTCATATTTCACTAAAACAACAATTTTCAGTTTCCCTTGGGGTTGGCTGACGAACTATAATGGATTTTATTTAAATGTATTCGTATTTCGTCAATAACGCGACGTTTGCTTTATCAAATTGTGATTCAATGGATTCACTCTTAATGTAACAGCACTCAACCACGTATTTGTCAACAAACAAACCTTTACTTGTACATGCAGGTTGTGTGAGTGGCGGAGCTACCGATGGCGCAGGACAGGACATTCTTAGCTTCCAGCGAACACCTGCTGTCAGCAATGATTTCAATGGATTCGTTCATACATTTTTATCACTTTTTGCCTTTTATGCCAAATGGAATAATTTCGACAGAAAATCAAGACGTTAACGTTAAATGAAAAAAAAATCCCCAATTCTGTAAAGGTTATTCTTTACCATATTCCTCAATTTCAACCGGTAAAGATCCGGGTTAGAACTGGACACCACTGTTCAAAGCGATCTTAACCTTTGGGTGACCCTAACTCCCATACTTTAACATAGACTTCGGGTAGTCTTAGCGCTAAGATTCTTTTGTACAATGTCACACAGATCCATCCTGAACAATGGTTACTCATCTTGTGGAGGCGACTGACTGGACAAGACATCACTGTCTGCCAGGCTAGCTTACTTAGCTGACAAATGTCATCCTATCCCATTTGCTTAGATCGATGGTCATGCTGTTGATCACTGGGTTGTTTGGTCCATACTCGATTATATACAGACCGCCGTCATATAGCTGGAATATAGCCGAGTTCGTACTGCGTACACTCAAACAACAACAAAAAACAAACAAATCCTCAATGTCAGTGTCCTTAGCACCATAAGTCACACAACTATCCTCGACTGGAATAAACTCGCAGTGTCTGACCTGAAACTTGGCTTCGCGGAAAAAAACTGTGACATATGGGTTTTCTTCCATCCTGTCGACCACAATATGAACTAATAATTTTGTCCATGAAAAGGCGAAATCAGTCAATTCATAAATATTCATGACACTACTTTTTATGATAGTGATTACTGTCTAAGTATAGCTGTGTAATTATAGATTGATCAGAATCATCAGCCCCCAAGGTGTCTTGCGGACTGACTATATCAGCAAAATGAGGTCTACTGCTATTTTGGCGTCGTGTGTTTAAGGGGTTGAAGGTTCGCACAGGGGTTAAACGTTTGGTTAATCGGAAAATTTCTGTTTGACTTTCTGGTAGTTAAGACCGTCTGAATTTTATACGCGCTTCTCATCTCAAACCTAAACCAGAGTGAAAATGTAGATATGTATGTATGTATGTATGTATATATATATACAATAACATTGGAGGGATAGACTGACACTGTTATTATTTCACGTCGAAAGAAATATTCAACGACAGCGGAAAACAAGATGAGGAACACACAAAAGATACGGTGGGCCTAACCCCTAGATGCCCTCAACATTGATGTTGCTGATTGGTGTTAAATCGTATTAATTCTACAGTTCAAATATTGACATGGAGATTATACTAATGACCAGTATGATTAAGCTGCTGTGTATGAACGTTCTTCAAGATTACTACAAAAGATTCAGGTTAGAATTGATCTTCACAGCCCATTCCAGTCGTAAGATGCGACTAACGGGATCGGGTAGTGAGGCTCACTGAATTCTTTGATGTATATTACCGTATCTCAGTTGTGTAGATCGATGCTCATGGTGTCAGTCACTGGATCGTCTGATCTGGGCTCGATTATTTGCAGACTGCTATCACATAGCTGAAATATCGGTAACCCGTAAAAGTGCGGGTTAGAATATTGGCCTTCAGTAAGCCATGCTTGTAAGAGTCGACTAACGGGATTGGGTGGGCAGGCTCGCTGACAAGTCATCGGTTCCAAATTGCTCAGATCGATGCTCTTGTTGTTGGTCACTGGAATGTCTGGTCCAGACTCGATTATTTACAGACATCTGGAATATTCTTGAATGTGGCGTAACACTAAACTCACTCACTGGAATATTGGTGAGAGAGGCGATAAACAACGAACAAAATACACTAGACCACTAGACATAAACGTGGGACAGGATATTTACGCCTCAGTGCACATAATGTAATTATCTTAAGGTAGTAACAACTCGTGGGACAGCAGATATAGGTTAGGCCCTGGTTGAAGATCGAACCCGGGTCTACAAGTGCCAATCGGGTTATATATAAAAGACCTGATTACATTTTTCAAATTACATCACATCAGTCAGTTCAAGTTTAAAGACACCCGCAGGCAATACCCAAGCGAAGATAAACCTAGGATCTTAATGGTTTTGAATCTGCGATTCGAACACACGATCGAAGTTATCGAAGGGAGATAAGTCTGTACAGCGTCGTAGACAAATGGGGACGACTGTGTCCGTCACTATTGAAACCCTCTGTCGCAAGATATAAGAACTGATCCCTTCGTGTTCATTCAAATACTTTGATCAAAGGAAATGAAAAATGTGCCATGAAGCCTCCATGCCTGTCAGTCTACGGTTCTGTCATAATCTTCCGTGGGAAAGCGCAACTCTGCTGTGATTGTGTTAATTCCCTTATGCTATTTCCCTACAGCCTAGTACTTATACTAATAGGGGACGCGTCCCTTAGACAGAAGCGAGTAAGTAAGCGAATAAGGGTGTAGATACTATAATTAGGGAGTACTGTAATCAAATAATTGCCCTCAGCGATACCGAATACAGGGTTATGGATGGCTGTAATGAAATAAATCCCCTCTAAATAATTGAGGATAAGTCATGGTTTGATCGGGTATCAAATATGTCAGTTTTCATGCAGTAACTAATTCGACTTCCTGTGGAATGAGGCCAAATGGTCAAACATAGACGTGGGGTCGTAGGCAAAGCGTCTTGCTGACCGTAGCCCTTGCGTAGGTCGTACGTCTTAAGGTAAATCTTGCTGGAAGGTCGCGAGGAGGATCTGCTCCTGGAGTCCTCCAATGACAGGCTTCTAAAGCGATAACCCTCCTCTCCCCTCTGTATTCTGTAGTGTGTAAAATGACGGAAATGTTCAGTCATTTTATATAAGAATAAACAGCTGTCGAGCCACGCCACGAGGTGATGCGATGAATAGTTAGACGGATATCTTGGAGAATATTACATAATCTTTTGATATTTTCTCAGCCATCACCCAATGATTTCGCTGTAGCACTGCTGTTATAGTGCCGCTCTGCCATCTGTGTCTATTAATACATTCTGCAATCTGTATCTATAGTGCCACCCTGCCCTCTGTGTGTTAATACTTCTGCAGTCTGTATCTATAGTGCCACTCTGCCCTCTGTGTCTATTAATACATTCTGCAATCTGTATCTATAGTGCCACCCTGCCCTCTGTGTGTTAATACTTCTGCAGTCTGTATCTATAGTGCCACCCTGCCCTCTGTGTCTATTAATACATTCTGTAATCTGTATCTATAGTGCCACCCTGCCCTCTGTGTCTATTAATACATTCTGTAATCTGTATCTATAGTGCCACCCTGCCCTCTGTGTCTATTAATACATTCTGTAATCTGTATCTAGAGAGCCGCTCTGCAGTCTGTATCTATAGTGCTGCTCTGTCCCCATCATCTATACTGCCGCTCTGCAGTCTGTATCTATAGTGCTGCTCTGTCCCCCATCATCAATACTGCCGCTCTGCAGTCTGTATCTATAGTGCTGTTCTGTCCCCATCATCTATACTGCCGCTCTGCAGTCTGTATCTATAGTGCTGCTCTGTCCCCACCATCTATACTGCCGCTCTGCAGTCTGTATCTATAGTGCTGCTCTGTCCCCATCATCTATACTGCCGCTCTGCAGTCTGTATCTATAGTGCTGCTCTGTCCCCATCATCAATACTGCCACTGTGCATTCTGTATCTATAGTGCTGCTCTGTGCCCACAATCTATACTGCCGCTCTGCCCTCTATATCGAGAACGCCGCTCTATCCCCTCCCCGTGTCGTTGTATGAGACAGGAGAGTGCCTTCTTATCCGCGGGCATCATGTATTGATTCTGTTGTGCTTCTATGAAATGGAAAAGGGTCAATAGAGATTGCTCAATTTAATCCAAAAAATGACAGTGAGTTGTATCACTGAGCCCGCATAGGGCTTGCACGATAGCCACATTTTGCCTTTGGTGGCACAATTGAAAAATCAATTTACCACTACTAAAAGGGAGGAAACATCTTAAAATTCCGAATCTTGTCATTACATCTAATCTGCAACCTCTACTGACGGTATTGATTTAAAAGCAATACCAATGTCATTACTAAAGATACCTCTGTCAGGACACTGCTACCATCATGCTGCTGTGACGTAGACGGCTAATGTTTGTACTGTGATTAATAAAACTGCCTCGACTCTCTCCACTACCAATATCACTGTTATGTCCACTACTACCAATATCACGACTCTATCCACTACCAATATCCCTGTTATGTCCACTACTACATTATCACGACTCTCTCCACTACCAGTATCATTGCTGTGTCTACTATTACAATACCGGTACCACGACTCTCTCCACTACCAGTATCATTGCTGTGTCTACTATTACAATACCGGTACCACGACTCTCTCCACTACCAGTATCATTGCTGCGTCTACTATTACAATACCGGTACCACGACTCTCTCCACTACCAGTATCATTGCTGTGTCTACTATTACAATACCGGTACCACGACTCCCTCCACTACCAGTATCATTGCTGTGTCTACTATTACAATACCGGTACCACGACTCCCTCCACTACCAGTATCATTGCTGTGTCTACTATTACAATACCGGTACCACGACTCTCTCCACTACCAGTATCATTGCTGCGTCTACTATTACAATACCGGTACCACGACTCTCTCCACTACCAGTATCATTGCTGTGTCTACTATTACAATACCGGTACCACGACTCTCTCCACTACCAGTATCATTGCTGTGTCTACTATTACAATACCGGTACCACGACTCCCTCCACTACCAGTATCATTGCTGTGTCTACTATTACAATACCGGTACCACGACTCTCTCCACTACCAGTATCATTGCTGTGTCTGCTATTACCATACCGGTACCACGACTCTCTCCACTACCAGTATCATTGCTGTGTCTACTATTACAATACCGGTACCACGACTCTATCCACTGCCAGTATCATTGCTATGTCTACTACTACCAACATTGCGACTCTGTCCACTGCCGATATCACTGTTGTGTCTACTGCAACCAATACCTCTGTCCACTGCCGATATCACTGTTGTGTCTACTGCAACCAATACCTCTGTCCACTGCCGATATCACTGTTGTGTCTACTGCAGCCAATACCTCTGTCCACTGCCGATATCACTGTTGTGTCTACTGCAACCAATACCTCTGTCCACTGCCGATATCACTGTTGTGTCTACTGCAACCAATACCTCTGTCCACTGGTAACTATACCCCTAATAACTATGACTACTAACAGTGATATCAAAAGCAGATTACATAGGCCAAAACTCGCATGCAAGTTTGATGCAATCTTAAACATATTTTGGACGAGAACAGTTATCTAAGTATAGTGGGTTAGTGGACAGAGCATCTGTCTGGAAGGTCGGGGTTTGATTCCAAACAGGTAAAAGATTTTACATTTTGTTACCCTGCCCGGCAATCAGCAATATGAGCATAAACCAAGGAATGGTCGGTTCGGATTCCGTATCTGGTGTTTGTATGAGGTATTCAAGTGAACATCAGAGTTAGGATTGATCCTCTGTAACCAATACGTCTACACCAATAGACTAACAGGAACAGGTTGTCAGACACGCTGACTTGGTTGAAAAATGTCATCGTATCCCAATAGCGTAGATCGATGCTGATGGTGTAGATCACTGGATTGTCTGGTCCAGGCTAGATTACCTTTAGACCGCAGCCACACAGCTGGAATATTGCCGAGTGCGGCGTAAAACTACACTCGCTTACTCGCTCATTTAGGCAACATGTGGGCAGATATGACGAACCCCACCTGTACATCTACAAGACCAAGGAGACCTGCTTCAAAGGTGGCCAAACCGTAGACGTATCATCTAACACGGAGATGATGGTAAGGAAGGGCAAAGTGAGAGAATGTGTTTTCATCCACCCACCAATAACATCATACTGGGGCACAACGAAAATTGACTCACATCACACCCATGGAGAGAATCGAACTCGGATCTTAGGTGTGACGAGCGAACACTTTGACCATGAGGCTATTCACCTGCCTGTTTTAAACGCGTTAGTGAGCTGCTTTAACCCCAATTGATCAACAAGATACAGTTTCAACTTGAGGCTGCTGCCAGTGGTTGCTCCGCTGAAGCGTTATTGATGTGAGGTACGTTCGCGGGTCAATATAACCTTAGAAAACTGTCATCCCCGCGCGCAAAGTGTGTATCTGAGACACAAAGCCATTCCCTCATTCACTATTAAAGTGGTAAATACCGCCAATAAACACTCACAACATCAGGCGATAAGGGCGGTTTAACATCCTTAACATCACCAACAATGAGGTATAAAAAGGAAATAAGGGATTTCCAGAAAGTATCTTCAATAACACACCCTGGATCATTTCAACCTGACAACTACGACAAGCTTAGCACGATAGCCAATGGGGTCTCGATGCTAAATTGCAGAAACAAACGGTTGCCATGGAAACTGGAAAACATTTACGCAAGAAAATGTCTGACGTTGATAAGCGGGGATAAAAACATGGAGACAACAGATTATATACATCGGGTTACAGTTCATATGCTTCTTTGTTCTTTATCATGCGATGTGTCAAATCTCTTACAGATTTTTGTTTATGAAACGCGTTTGCAGTAAACTCTTTTACATAATTTTGTCAAGTCAATATTACAATGTTTTGCGATATTCTTTTTCAAGACAATCAATAATTTTGATTTTCTCCGGTTAAGAATTCTCGGTATTGATATTCTTTCTCTTAATGATAAAAATATTGGATTTTATAGTATGAGTTATCTATCCCTGTCACGATCTGAATGAGTAGTTCTACTTCCACAAAAAAAAAACATGGTGACCTCGTCATTGTGAAACCAGGCTTCTGTTGAGAAGCCATATTTAGTTATGGCCTTAGTTTCAAACAAAGAAAGCCTGGCTCTTTACCAATCACCCAAATACTAGTATTCATGTCCGCTCAGCTTGAAATAAAGAGAAACGGTATTTTTTGTGAACGTGGACTTGACACATTGCAGAGTAACCTCACCCCAGTCCCGTGTACTTTAGTTTACTTTAACATCAGCAGCATTTCAGAGTATCAGTAGAGTGAGTGAGTGAGTTGGGTTTTATGCCGCTTTTAGCAATATTCCAACAAAATCACTGCTGGGGACACCAGAAATGGGTTCACACATTGTACCCATGTGGGGAATCGAACCCGCTTTTTGCTACGCCATCGCCTAAGAGGGTCTGGAACTAACAGTCGCCTGATTATCATGAGCATCTATCTTGGCATTTCGGCGAAGGTCAAGTGTCAACCGTATCAGCGAGCCTGATCACTCGATCCCCTTAGTTAGTAGACTGCTCAAGACCAGTTCTAACCCGGATCTTCGAGAGTGTCTGAGTCTCAATGTCCATATTAACTTCACTTAAAATTTGCTTTTCTTGTCTTATAGCGGACGCCAGAATAACGGCAGAATATCCCCGTGTTACACCGAGGGATATTGAAAATGACACTTGTTACCCTACGTTCGACAGTAATGGGATAAAACAGTTACCGGTCGGCTTGGAGTCTGTACACCTTGTCTCGGTGGGGTAGCCATGTTAAACTGCAATGTGGCTTCTCGGTTGGCTTGGAGTCTGTACACCTTGTCTCGGTGGGGTAGCCATGTTAAACTGCAATGTGGCTTCTCGGTTGGCTTGGAGTCTGTACACCTTGTCTCGGTGGGGTAGCCATGTTAAACTGCAATGTGGCTTCTCGGTTGGCATGCATTGTCAGTACAGCAGATGAGCATCGATATGAATATGAAATAAACTTGACTGTGATTAAACCACAATTACTTCACTAGAAATACATTAGGTAGCGTGTTTAAATTGTCACTTTCACATGCTTCATATTACAAACAATTGCATAAAAAACACAAGTAGAGAAATAAATAGTTCTACATATCATATATCCCCGCCAGGGTGAAGGGACTTGAGATAGAGTGGAATCGTGTAGTTGTTCCATGGACGTCTCATCGGCCATCAATCTCATATTGACAACTTGACATAGTTCTCTCCACATGCATTACGCGGATGGGGCGATGTTAAACAACTCCAGCAGAGATGTCGATTCCAGATGTCAAAATTTGAAAACAAACCAGTTGGCACTCTCCTTCATCAGAGAGGCATATTTTGCAATAGATCTGGCTATTGATCACATGACCTGCCCATCACCCTGAGTGATGGCAAAGTACAACCCGTATTTCACAATTGTGCATGGTGATTTATACACCTTGTCACAACCTCTTCAGCCTCGGCCTTTTAAGTGTTTGATGGACGCTTGTCGATAGCAGATATTACCCCCAAGCTCCTTCATTACAACCGGAATGAATAACTTTCACATTATGCCCAAGTGAGAGACTTGAACTAAGAGGGTATTTGACGATTAACAAACGCTACCTTCTGACACACAGAGAGCTGAGACATATTGGTGATAAAAAATTCAAGTTTAAGTCACGCATGAAAAAAGTAAATAAAATCAATAAAATAGCCCATATCTTATCAGATTTTTTCCACTAATTTCCCTAAATGTTTTAAAACGTTATGCAATAAATATGCAAGGAAGAGAATTGAATTATTCGATTTTTTCCCATTGCAACAATTAAATTTTATTTATTTTCGATAGTGATAGAATTAAAGTATTCGAGTAAAACTGCGAGTGCCAAATGGCTAAGAAAAATGATTGATTAATATATTATTTGTTCATTGCACGAGTTTCACCTAAATCCAATAATGCTGCAACCCAGAAATGTCCGTTATCCATCGGCAGGTTTCGTGAGGAAAAAAATCACAGAAAGAAATATAAGCTTGTTTTCTTGGTTAAGCGCGGTTCTTTACAGAGCCCAATCTAATTATTCGTGCCGCGAGCCAAGAGGAGGACTGTAGACCACCTAATGAAAAGCAGAGAGCTGTTCACAGGATGTGCTCTTCAATTCGGAGGAAGTCTTTCAGACAAAGAACATATACGGGGGTAGTCGGCCTTATAATGGGTGTTTTTTGTCTCCGTCTTTTTTTGTGTTATATAAGGATAATTGACCTCAGTTAGTGTGTACGATTGGTGTGTGTAAAAGTCGATGTACAACTGGGTTTGTTTGGGCGCAAATTCTTACCTTTCTCGTTGGGTATTCGGGTGCGTCTTTTGCGATTTATCAAGAGCTATTTAACGTGACGATAACCATTTGTTGCTCGATACGATTATCACGTGGAAAGCATCAAAATAACTTCCGGAAGTGAAGAAGCAACAGTTACCACATGCAGGCGGGACAAGAATGCACGAGAATTATGTGAAAGGAACAGTCCATTGTAAACTGTCTAAATCGTCATTGCAGAAATACTAACACACCAGAGACCGACTGAACAAGTCAGTGAATATAGTTCTACGACATAGGTATATTATTTGGCGTAAATAAATAAATAAATAAATAAATAAATATGAAAGATTAGATTTGACGCACGGATTTTTTCCACAGGGGATCAGTCCCTTATAAACTAACAGGGGTGGGGCAGATGGTACATGGGTATAATAACACTCTTTCAAACAATTCATTGCTAACTGAGTATGTCAGACTTTGACTGGGTTCCCGTGAAACCAGTTTATTAGTTTATTCGGAGCTCGAATCCTAAACTCACATGTTCCTCGGGATATCCAACATTCGGACACTGCGGCATATAACAATGTTCACTCATGTGTTCATCCTTCTATTTAAAAACGCAACTCTGATTTTCGAACTGAACTGCAGAATGGAATGAAATTAGCAAGAACAAATATAAAGAACGTCAAAGTTAGATTACAGCTATTCAAGGTGTATTAGTCAACAGAGATTTGAAACCAGATTTTCATTTTTTCCACACCCGGATTTTTGTGTAACTATCATGTGCACATCTGGAGACTGCTGTGACTGCCAGCTTGCATGTATAGAATACAAAAACAACACGACAACGTCCATAAGACGGATGGAGTAATTACACACCCTTTACCGAAATGAGTTTCCAAGGCGTTTTCCTTCACGGATCAATACTAGTTACAAATAAGGACAAATAACTAAATTGAAGGTAGTGATATTCACCCGATATTGGCAACCATAGAAACCTATTGGTATGGATACACGCCGATTAAAACTGTCACGTGATATCGACAAGTACATTTCTTGAGGAAAGCTTCAGTCTTGTAAATTACGGACCACATAAGACCGCCGGTCTGAGAAGTATTCTTTAGGCAATCCAGTCTATTGTACTTGTGTAAACCTTATTTGAATAGTCTTTTGAGTTTGTTTCTAGTCATGGGTTTGCGAAATGAAATGTTTACTATCATTTGCATTGTTGTCAGTTAAATCCGATTTCAAATTTGAACAAAACACTAAAACTTAGAGAACTGGGCCCCGTGTCACAAAACTCTCGTAAGCTTAAGATCTCGTAACTCTTCTCGTAGCATTTGCAGCTCCTGTGTTACAGTATACCAGGTACAGATGCTACGAGGAAAGTTACGAGATCTTAGGCTTGCGAGAGTTTCGTGGAACGGGGTCCTGGTCCTGCATTATTACCCTCAAATTGCTAAGTTGTTTCAAAGGCATTTAGAAGTTGGAGGAATCAAACTAAAAGTGCTTTATGGTTCAACTTCTTTATTATACAAGGTCACAACGTTTCGAGACAGATTCTAGTCTCTTCTTCTGGCCTCAAATTGCTGTTAGTCAGTGTCTGGAACAGAATCTCTGATTTCCACCTGTGGTGAGGGGGCGGTAAGGTAGTCCAGTGATTAAAGCCTTCCCTCGGCACGCCGAACTCACGGGTTCTATTCCCCATATGAGTACAATGTATGAAGCCCTTTTCTAGTGTCCTTTCTCGTGATATTGCTGGAATATTGCTTCAAGCAGTGTAAAACATGCTCATTTAATTGTCCTAAATTGAATCAAAGAGTCTTGGCATGGTATGGTAATTGAGTTGGGCAAATTTAGCATATGGCTGGTACAAATTGAGAGGTAAACGCTTTAATTATCTAGCAAATGCGTCGGATAATTTGTTCGGGCAGTCTCTGTCACTCTCCGAACGAAGCAGGAATGCCTATTTCAGAAAATGTCACGAATACCTCATCTGAGTCAGTTACGAACCGCCGGGCAATTATGAGACTAAAAGTCCTTCACCCCCAATGTGTAAAATATTAACTACCGATTGACATGACCTTTGTCATGCTGACGTGGCTCAATTCTGCTGGAAATATTTCATTTTTATCGATCTGGATTCAAACATGTGAAGGTCCAAATATGTGACTTGTTCGAGTAGTGAGCATTTGAGATGCCTGGACTCATACCATCGTTATGGCTCCTTTGATGTCATGAACTCAAATGCTTCTCTCAAGATCCGGGGTAGAACTGGTCCTCCGGAACCCGTGCTTGTCGTCAAAGGAGACTAACAGGAACAGGTTGTCAGACACGCTGACTTGGTTGAAACATGTCATCGTATCCCAATAAAGTAGATCGATGCTGATGATGTAGATCACTGGAGTGTCTGGTACAGACTCGATTATTTGCAGACCGCAACCATATAGCTAGACTATTGCGATGTTAACAACACAGAAAAAAAACCCATCAAATTATTTTCATGTACTGCTATCATTACCTTTCTCTATACAATAACCGTGACTGATGTTTATGAACAGTTAATGCTAGGATGAAAACTAAGTTAGCCATAGGTGTTGCATAATAATTTATCATAGACACTGCTCTTACAAGAGGATACTCCAAGCACCATTTTGCCTACGAGAAGATAATCAAACAGAAATAATACCTATCCGACACAGTTACCTCCCTTTGTATAATACACACGATCTCATTTCCTATCTATGAATGCAACAGGATTTGTTCAGACGGAAAGGACATCAGCTGCGAAGAGCTCTGGAACATGAATAACTCGACAAATGATCAATAAAGCTTCGTTTTCTGTTCGGCAATGACAATCAGACGCTACCGACTGTTTGGTTGGCTGTTGACCCTCCCGTACTCTTTAATTGCTGTGTATGCATATCCCTCCGTGGATTGCATTGTGGGTAATCCAACAATTCGAACTAGTTTCAGTGATATTTTTAACGAAGTGTTCCCACATGCTGGGATTGAAAATACAAACTGTTTACTGAAATTATTGCTGTCAAGTTGGGATGACATAATTCTGGTGGAAATTCTTCATTTCCATCGATTTTGGTTCAAATATGTCGGGGTTCAACCATAGACATCGATCAAACGATGATTATTTGGATAATATTTTCCCCCAATCTAATGATATCTAAATGCCACTAAACAGGAGATTGGAAAAAAACAGGAGTATTGGACATCGATTATTTAACAGTACAAATATTTGTTCACTGGTGGTATAGCTTTCTCAGATAATATTGCCCGCCTCCCCGCAAAAAAAACGGAGACGGATACCAGTAAACCGTGACGGTTTTCTGAATTATTTTTTAGCTATCAGTCATCAGCGAAACATCCACATGCAACACTAAGGGTATTTTGTCATGACCTGTTTCGGTAATAGAAATTTTATGAATAGTTTACCATTCTAACGGTACGAATCAGATGTGACAGAAACTAGGATGGAATAAAATTCGCAACCTATTGCAGTTAAATAATGTTTAGAAGTGCTAAAAGAGCAAATAAGTGCAATTTATGCCGGGAAATAGTATCATTTCCAAGAATAAGTTAGGGAAAGTTCCAGAACGAACGACCAGATCCAAAGCACGTGCTTTGGTCCTGGTATGGACTTTGTAATTATATGATTTCGTTAAACGTTGTGTTAGTAAATGATAGGTAACATTAAGGTGTGTGGGCGATTAGTTCGATGCACGTCATACCAAAAGACGTTAATGTAAGAAACTTGTTGTTTCCTTGTCTAATGCTCGGTATTAGAACACTGTTTGTTGGGGAATAGCCATGTTAACGTATGGTTTGTTATTTGGGTGGGCTGGACTATCATCAAGGTCAGTAGAGCTAGACAGATTCACACGCACACACACACGCACACGCACACGCATACGCACATGCACGCACCTTAACCATCATGTCCCGGAAGACGAGAGGTACGGAGGTGGGGGGTGGGTGCAATTGTGGTAGCATAGTAGTAAAACCGCTCACTCGTCATGTCGAAGAGCGGAGTTCGATTACCCACGTGGGTACAATGTGAGGAGCCCAATTTCTGTGGCCCCTCGCCGTGATATTGCTGGGAAATTGAAAGAATGCGACGTAAAACTGAACTCACTCATTAACTCTTGCACAGAACCACAAACCACCATATTCCCCATACTATCGTTTTCTTAATGCGTACAGTATTCGGATTTACTCCACGGTAAAGGCATCATTTGACAAACGTCTATTAGAACGCGTTGACGTCAGTGTCCCCGCTATTACATTTACACCACCGATGTAATGGCGGAACGGTGTCGTAAGTAATTTCCAGCGATTTCAGTCCAAGATAACGTAGAACGATGTCGTTTATTTCTCACACTGCCAATCAAGACTGACAAGAATGTCGTTTAGTGCCATAGAGCTGTCATTTGCGTGTCATATAATCTCAATATCTCGTGCCGTTGCCACGCTTGGGCGCGTCTCACGTTGCCCTATTTTACCTTTGTGTAATTGCGGTTCTAGACCCTTGGAAGGCAGTCGGAAAACATCGCGTTGCTTTGAACTGCATGTCCGGTATAAATTGCAAGGGGAATTCGGGCGACATCGTAGTGGTACGGACATTTGCAATCTAAAGTTTGGTAGAGATATGACAATGGGAAACATTCGGAAAAGATTGTTTTGTTTCTGAGACTAAAGGTACATTTTAATATGCACAGATTGAAACGATTTTCTACATGCCAGAGACGGTGGCATAACTTGTCATTAGTCAGGAGCGTATATTCAGTAGAGTGTGTGAGTTTAGTTTTATGCCGCCTTTAACAACATACCAGCAATATCACAGCAGGGGACACCAGAAATTGGCTTCACACTGTACCCTTGTGGGGAATCGAGCTGGGTTTTCTGCGCGACGAACCAACGCTTTAGTCACTAGGCTACCCTACCGCCGTATATGCAGTAGAAGTAGAGAAATCATAGCTTGATGTCATTTTTTTCGCAAATCTTCAATAACCTGAAACAGAACGTTTGCAGTGATTAAAGGCAAATGACAAATGACTCAATGTGCTGTCCTTCGTTTGTAAACATTATTAACTACACATCTATCCGATACATCAATCTCAATGTTTTCATCTCATGACAGGAGGAGAAATGTATTCTTTCGCCTGTTGTCTGTGCGTCAGAGGTATCGGTTTGAGTCACTGGATCGATACCTCAATCCACACCACGATTAATCGCCTTAATCCCCGGATATTACGCCAAATGGAGGAACTCGGTAAACGCCTGTCGCATGCTTCCGGTCCGGATGAGATCACGTTCCTTTGGGTCAAAGGTTAACTGCCATAACCCCTACTGCGATTCCGTTCCACATTGCCTACGGGGAATCTGTGATTTACCTCCTAACTCCAATCTGTTCCCAACCCTCTAGTTACAAAGATCAAGATTTATTTTCAGGGTTCTCCAAGATATTTGTCATCAACACAAATCTGTGGACCTATTTCAATGACTTGGCGGATGAACACAAATTAGAGTAAGTAATCAATTAAAGCGCGGGAACCTCGAGTCGTGACGTTTACGTAAATCAGTGGCCTCGGCTTCGTCGAGCGATTCACAACGCTCGATAGTAATTTATTTGTAAATTAAACCTGCCTGCATATTCCCGTTGCTTTGGTAACGGAATAGCTCCCTTGGCGACAGTGGAAGGGAAATGATCCAAGCCGCACTAATTTTCTAGTGGATTCACTCACAACTCAATGTTTTAAGATAACGCATTTTCGTCCTTGTTACACTACTGTAATCCTCCGCGATGACGCGTAGGAATCTCACGCCTCCGGCGGGTATTCAACTAATAATCTCACAGACAATTTCTCAGTGCTTACCATGGGGGCTGAACCCAGCCCAACTCGCAATCTCCGGGCGGACAGGGAAGATGATGAGAATTTTAATGCAAATTGCGTGACGGATAAGCCACTGAACCATCCGCACCAGATGACACTTGGATTTGAAAAAAAACGATAATTACTTCTGTATTGGGAGTTTTCAGATCACGTTGAGGATACTTGCTACTTACATAGACTAATTCCGACTTTTTTAGTCACCGTAAAGAGCGGTCTGGGATGCATTCTGGGAGAGTCGTTGGCATACACTGTGGTGACTCAGCCCAGTAGCCTATTTAAAGGGGATTGTTATTCATAGGCATTTTATCATGGTAACTGATCCTCTGGAAAAGATTAATCGTAATGGTTTAGTGTGAGCTGAATATCTGACGAGGGTATCGTCATGTGAGTCCGTCGCGTGACCTTGTATATGTATTGTGTGTGTGTGTGTGTGTGTGTGTGTGTGTGTGTGTGTGTGTGTGTGTGTGTGTGTGTGTGTGTGTGTGTGCATATATGACGATGGAATGGTGTATACTTTATATCCGCGGGTTGTGTGTAGTATATATGCTAACGTGGAAAAGAAAGGTTACCAAGCCGAAATGTGCATGTGCTTGTTGCCCATTCATCAGTTAAATTTCCTCTTTCACAATGGTGATTTGTCGTTTTGTAAAAGTCAGTGATTATGGAGCACCTTTAGAATACAACATCACACCTTCTCGTGAGGACGTTAGGGTAAACCTATCCTAACCTAACCCAACCCAACCCAACCCTAATCGGCTACAGTTACGTATAGTTTATATCCATGCATGCTACAAACCTAAGTGTAGTTTATATCCATGAAGGGGACGGACATATGAGTGTATACATTATCATACTGTTTGACTGACAGTTCAGCCTTAGCGAAATTAGTTTTACGCCGCACTCAGCAATATTCCAGCTGTATGACGGTGGTCTGTAAATAATCGAAGTCGGACCAGACAATCCAGTGAGCATCTTGAGCATCGATCTGCACACTTGGGAACATGTGTCAACCAAGTAAGCAAAGCCTGACCACCCGATGCCCTCAGTCGCCTCTTACGACAAACATAATCGCCTTTTATGGCAAGCATGGGTTGCTGAAAACCGGATCTTCACGGGTCTGCAGAAATGGAAATATATGCTCTGAATGATAACAAAAGTCTAGAAATCAGACTTGAACAGAACATGTGAGAATAACAGATTGTAACCTGTCGATGTTGGCACATGCCGGTGTACCTACGTAGGTTATAACACAGACATAGGTTGTAACGCAGACATTGTCAAGAGATGAGACTGATTGGAAGTTATGGACAATGGACAGGCAGATTGAGGTAATGGTGAGTATGTGAGAGACAGTTCGATGGGGGTCTGGAAATAAATCGTGGCATAAGATAAAACAGTCAAGAATGAGAAATTGGACGAGTGCGCTGGCGTCTCAGGTACATCAATCAAAGTAGTAATTGTATCTCCACCAACGAGCCGTAAAATGCACTGCCTTCCTCACGTCAGGGTGCAGCCACGTCCTGAAGTCTATAGCCATAAATCATGATGCCAGTTCCAGATGGGATATCCTTCATTTAGTACAAACCCCACCCTCGATTACAATCTGTGTAAATAGATAACGAAATACTACCTATCATCAACTTTGCCTACTGTTCTTGCTACAACGTACGCCCGTCCACCAACCCTACCCTTCAATATTGCTCCCTCCCATCTTCAGCAGTGACTGTCTGAGTCTGTCTAATGATGCATCGCAACCGTCTCTGCAAAAGGGGCCTCCACGATTACTCGGTCTTTCATGTGGACATAGCGTCTACACTCAGAAGCTCTTCCTTCCGTGTCTAGACAACGAAATGTCTACATCAACATCACCCATCACTGACACCAGGTTTGGAGGACATGCTGGTGGACGCCTCGAAGAACACGGTGTAGAGCGTACTAATTGGCCTTGTACTTCTTCGACGTAGGGTACCCTACTGGCTAAAGATTTCGTCCGTCTCACTAAAGGATCGGGTTCTATTCTCTATGTGATATTGGTGAATGCCTATTTTGTGTCTTCCGTTGTGGTATTGCTGGAATATGACTAAATACTCACTTTTCTATAATACAACAGTATCGGAATGTATTATGTTGTACTGGTATTTAGACGCGTGATTGAGGTAGACAGTATTTTAGATTACTTTACGGCGGTTGAGCGAGTGACTGAATGAATTGGGTATAGCACTATTTTCATTTAAATCACGACGTGGCATTCTGTGAGAGGTCCGTGAAGGTCCCGGGGTAGAACAGGCCTTCAGCAATCCATGCTTGCCATAAAAGGCGACTATGCTTGTCGTAAGAGGCTACTAACGGGATCAGGTAGTCAGGCTCGCTGACTTGGTTGACACATGTCATCGGTTCCCACTTGCGCAGAACGATGGCCGTGCTGCTCATCACTGGATTATCTGGCCCGGATGTTACCCCCTGTGGTCAGTCTAAGTAAACTTATCCTCAGTATTTTTCGTTACACTCCACTACTGAGTCTAACAAAACCTTATGGGAGGTAGCGTGAGGTAACCTTTGAGACCGACCAATCAGAACACAGCTTTCCAAATCGCGAAAGTGGACATTCGCACATACCTTTTGAACTGAAAGTTTATTTACAGCCTTACCACAGCTGAGTTTGTTTGTTTGTTTGACGCCGGTTCGTTATTACTGCAATCTATCGGGTTGTACAAAGACGTCTTGAATATAGTGAGTGAGTGAGTGAGTTGAGTTAAACGACTCGCTCAGCAATATTCCAGCTATATGGCGGCGTCAATAAATAATCTACTGTAGACCAGACAATCCAGTGATCAACAGGATGAGCATCATTCTACGGAAACGCCATACGATGAGATATGTCCACCAAGTCAGCGGACCTGACCACCTGTTCTCGTTAGCCGCTTCTTTCGACAAGCATGGATTGCGGAAAATCAATTCTAACCCAAATCTTTACGGATTACGTTTGGTGAGTTGGGGAGTTTACGCTGATTTCACCATCACCGAGGTGCTAATCCCCTTTTGGTACGACCCGTTGAAGGGGATTTCGGGGAGTACGTTGCGAAATGTCTATCTGGTCCATGGATGCCTATATTTCATTGTTGAAAATAATCGTTCGTCGTATTTTTCTTGCCGGGAGAAACAAATTAATACAATATTAGCCGTGAGCTTATGCTCATACCTGGCCATGCATTCTCGGAGTAAATCCTCGCCCAATTTAGTCGTACCAGCTACGTGCACAGATATGACTCACGAGTTCTTCAATTAAATGCAATGACAAACTAAGCGGGGTGGAAGATGCCTGAAGGGCAGGACTGGCACTTTCATAATCTCGAATATCAGAAACTCCAAGCATTGGCTTTACATACAGTACCAACAAGATAACAGAAATGGGTTTTGATTTTGGGTATAAAATGCTTTGTACAAGAAAAATGAATGCTATGTGGCTGGAATATTGCTGAGTGAGGCATAAAACTAACTCACAAGAGAAAACAATTTGTAAATTTCTTTAGAATGCACACACTAAAGACGATTTTCACCAAACGTGTACATTTTTATAAATTCGCTTTCATGACCAGTTTTAAAGTACACTGACTTACACAGAAGATCACGGTGTATTTCATGTCATTGGTAGTACAGTCACATACATGTATTTCACCATGGACTGTTGGCCTACATTTACGAGAAATAAACCGAACCTATAGGCATTAACACATGCTTAGTAACAAACAGCACGTTACCAATTAAATGCCAAATAAATCGCGGTGCAAGTATTCAGGACCTTGAAACTTCTAGTCAACAGTCTAGCCTCTGTGATAACTTCATCAACGCGTACAGTGACAAGTGAATATAAACATCTGTCACTCTGAAAGTGCCAAAATTTGATTTGCTGACCAAATTATCCCGGCTGCAGGCCGAGCAGGGGACCAGGACGTGTCTTCGGCAGTTCATGATGCTTTCTGGTATCGATTGTTTTGGGGATATGTTTTTTCTCGTCTCGTGTGGCACAAGGAGCCTGAAAAGAAACCGTCGCAATTGTGGATCAAAATTCAGGACGGTAAACTGTAGAGTTTGTGTAGTAAATACTGAGTCGTAAGAAACTCGGTTAGCGACCGTCTACAAATCCCGGGGCAGCAAATCGATCTTCCTAATTCTTCATCTTGTCGTCAAAAACGACCACATGTCCCCCGGGCTATTGAATTTGCAGTGTGGCTTGTGATGGCTCAAAGGCTGTTTTACATATCCAGGCCTGGCATGAAAAGCATAGCCGTCAAGGTGCTTACTGCTACATGACGGTAGGCGACTTGCAACGACATGGCTGTTTCTGAAACGGACGTCATAGAACCTAATTACTGAATTTCGTTCTCCATGATGACATCGACCTTATTTCTGAAGTTAATCCTGTTTAATTCGAAGTCTTGGAAATACTTCTGAGAAGCCCGGTGGTCGAGACAAGCGTTTTGTCAATAATTGACCTTGGTGTTTGGATTAGGTCTTCAAGTGCAATAGGTCTTCCTGACCTATATATGTGCATGGAAACAATGCTGCACACTACAGTCTACCCTGGGTATAAAGACAACATTTGTCCTGGGGACCAGGGTCAGTTTTAAACAGGGAAGCTGTTTCAGACGGTCAAACCTAAGAATGAACCAACAATCCAACAAGAATACATCCTAGTTTAAAGTGTTACTTTTACTACTGTCATATAGGATTTACAAAATTTCATAGTTTTGCCTTTATACATCTCTAGACGTAGAAAAATTTAAAGCCTTTTAGAAAGTAAAACAGTAATTGGATTCAGGGCGGAGAGATTAATAAACGCCCGAAACCGAATTGCCTCCACAGTTACAAAAATCTACCAAAAACGCTATTGCGACATCATGTCATCAAGAGTCCTTTCCATCTCATTGATGTTCCGAAAAGATGGAGCGATTTAATTAACGCCACATTAAGAGGAAAAAATATAGATTTTACCAACAGAAAGACAGACATCACACAAAAATATGTAACAAAGTTGTGCTCTTTTATTCCCCCGTCTCTTGGTCGAAAAATGCTTGAGGCAACGACCTACTGCCATTGTAGACATTTGTATATTGTTGACGTTAGAAAATACGGATCGCAGGCTATGTTTACTTTGTCACAGGGCGTTTTATAATTCATGTCATGCATTGGGGGTTTGGTGATAAGTTTTCTGACTTATTGTTATTGTTGTTTAAAGCTGCACTCAGCAATATTCCAGCTATATGGACACTGACCGCAAATATTCGAGTGGATTGTCAAACAACAACAACAAAAAACAAAACAAAAAAACCCCAAGCAAGCAAGCAAGCAAACAAGCAAGCAAGCAAACGAACGAACGAACGAACGAACGAACAAGCAAGCAAGCAAGCAAACAAACAAACAAACAAACAAACAAACAAACCTTCAGGTCTGCCCATCGGATATTCTGATATTTCACTGTGTGAAATAGTTTCCAAATTTTGCTAGTCAGTCGGGCTAGCTATGCCTAAAAGTTACTAGCCCAAATAATAATTCACTAGCCCAATATTTGAACTTGGAAACTCACGGATGTGAGTTTTCACTAGCCACAGGGCCACAGGGCCAGTGGTTATTTCGCACACTGACTGATGGGTGCAGGTGTCACGGTGGGCGGATGGTTGGTGCTCATTTCTCTTGAAACAAAACGAAGCATTGGAAGAACCCACAGAAAGCCTCACGCAAAGCCACGCCTTCAACCTGACAAATCCATAGAAAACAGGTGTTCGGGAAGTATGTGGTCACCTGATGGTCACTGAATGCCAAGGTCAAGGGACAAACCGGCTTTAGTGGGGATTAAGATGTTTACCTAAAATGAATATATACACCTACCATACCGAGAAAGCTCTTCACATTAAAACACCCAGCCCTTTTCTAAAATGAGTTCATACACGAGTAAGTGAAATAACGTGAAATGAAAACATCTGCTAATATTTTTATCTCTAGGACAATAAGGACAATTGGGAGATTGATGCTCATCCTGTGGATCACTGGATTGTGACTCGACGCCGCCATATATAACTGGAATATAGCTAAGTGCGTCGTAGAACTCAACTCACACTCACTATAATCAAGACGTCTTTGTACAACCCGAAAGAGTGCAATAATGACGAACTGGTTACGATGTAACTTCGTCCGTCAACCACGAGGGACCTCCAATTCCCTGTAGCCGCAAGAAATGGGAGGCCAGTTCCTGACTGCCTTCCGCCCCCTTCTCTCCCCTGCCCCAACCCCTAAGGTTGTAACAGTACTTTTACAATGGTGGTGCAAAGACTACTTAGTCACACTTCTTTCAGTCAAACTGGAATGATCGCCTAAAATACTTTATAATGAATGAGCAACGCAAGCAAGCACCATTCGATAAAAAATTCGAAACGGCTGAAAAACGCTATTTACAACGACTTGCTTTGGTTCGAAAGTCAACTGATCAATCACATTTATTTCTTGAGGGACTGGTTGTTTATCACGGAGTAATGTGAGTCGATGGCATATCTCGTTTAAACAAACGGAACAGATACGAAGGCGTTGAACAAAAAATGGAACTAAAATGGTTTCGCTGGTCCAGATATATAAAACGAAGGTTATTTCTTTCATGGACCTGTGAATTTCGTGAGATTGTTCAGCTATTCTTACAGGGATAAATCTCTGAAACGAGGAGCCGAGAGTCTTACAGGCAGGGGTAGCCTAGTGGCTAAAGCGTTCGTTCGTCACGCTGAAGATGCAGGTTCGATTCCCGACAAGGGACTCCTTCTTTCAAGTGATTCTCGTGCAGTATGTCTCGCGTAGATGTGAGGCGTGTTCAGAATTGCGAGCGCCCGCGAACGCCCATGAGCGCTCAATTCTGAATGTCTGTGCCCGGACGAGCGCCCGCGAATCATCCTCACAGCTGTCTCGCCAAGCGAACAAAAGTGGCGACCATGTTTAATGAAAAAATATATCAAATCATCATCATTAGTTATCATCCACCTAACGAAGAGGCAAGGAATAGCCATGAAACGCTGTGTATAACATGAGTTGGTCACGAATTGTTTAATGCGATCAACAGCTCGCATCCGTTCAGGACCCGTGCAGGTGGGAGGCAATCGGCGGTTCTGAACACGCCAGTGGTTACTTTTTTTCGTCAGGTTCCGTAATATATTGGGCTTGCTTTACACGAGGTAACATTAAACTCACTCACTCACTCTTTCGGGCCACAAAACCATTTTAGGCTAATTGTGTGAGTCGTTTTTCCAGTAGATCAGGACCCGTTTATCCTTTTTCATGAACACCTAGTGTCATCAGTGGTTTTCATCTATTCATATCTGATCCATTCTTATCACTTTTACCGATATATCACCTTATGTAATCTGCATCGGAGGTATGGTGGCTGATTTGGGCCATCACGATAACGCGAGACGAGAAAGCGATAACAATTCAGGTGTCGACGTTTTCACATATTGGTTGGTTAGTGGCAGTTACAATATAGTATTTGGTGTGTTTAGCCTTGTTGTTTCTGTTATAAACACCCAAAAGAACTCATTAAAATAATTATTTGCTACAATGGATTTTTTTTTTAAAAAAACCCCATTTAGTCATCTCATGCAGTAGCGATATGCCATCCACAAAGAGATGTCTCAGAACGAGTCAATAGACGCGTTTAAGCTTCACTGAAATACTTTGAAGCTGGATAAGTTAGAATCTCGATGCATTAACAATGATTACGACTGGCGATCCGGGTGGACGAGAAACAAGCTGACAGTTTCATTTGTAAACTGAATTAATTTCACTACAGGAAGATAGAGGACAACCCCAGATCACCTTGACCTTCCTAAAACTGAAACAGGAAGTGACGCAGGTAGCTGTAAGAGAGGATGCTTCATTCAGGAAGTACTGGAACTTGAATTGGTAAAAGTGAAATTCAGCAAATTGTTCAACATTGATCAAAGGCCGCTTCTTTCCTCAGAAGATAAGGAGATGATCTGGACAGCATACTTGGGCCTTTCCTCGATACACATGCATGATTGATGTTACATGCCTGCTTTCAATCGAGAGGTTCGTTAATTATACACATGCACAAAAAATCGTCTCAGAAAATATTTGCTTTTGATAACAAACAAGTTGTCAAAGTCATCTGTATCCCCGCCCTTTAATATGTGCTCATAAAGTCACAAAAAGAATAATATTATGAATATGGCATTAATCCCAAATCCAATCATACCAACATATGGGTTAATCCTAAAGCATGTGACTACAAATGACGTTATGATTGGCGTCCAAGAAAACTGATAACGTCTTGAAAATTATTTTATCCGTCAATCCCAATAGGGTTGTGTGCTCGCAAAGTTCCATAAGAAATATTGATTGATTTATGAGTTATATCCCAGAATGAAACCCTCTTCAGATCCTACTGCGATGCAGTTCATGAGATATACCCCTAACAACTCCTATCCGTGTTGTTTCAAGGAAACACGAACGAAGGAAAAGAAACCAAGATTTGATTACAAAGTTTCATGAAAAATACAAAGTGCGCTCCGTAAACAAAATCCGTTTTCATATCCCCCTCAAAACTCTGGTTATGGGCTGGAGTTGGAGTAACTTGAAGCATCATTTGAAAGAAAAGATGCTTAATAGGCTATGGACTCCAACTACATGTGTCATGTTACATCGACCCGTTGAAAAACGAATGAGAACATCATTGCTATTATTTGGGAAGTGTTGCGAATGGTGAGGTTTCCGAATTAGACAGTTTTCGAGCAGGAGGTCCGGGAGTACAAGTTAGCTATAACACCCAATGAGACACCTCCTTACATACCTGGACCATTACTGCATGCGGCGTAAAATAACAATTATGAGCAACAAATGAAAAATCGACTGAAATATTATTCTTTCAGAATTATTATGGAATGTATGTTTTTCGACATACGATTTAATAACATTTAAGAATTATATTACAATCTTTCAGTAAACAAACTGACATATTGAACTATGAGAGTGAGTGATTGGTGAGTGAATGTGTTGTTGTTGTTTTCTTAGAAACAAATCTGTTTCTCTGTTGTCAAACAAAGTTTACTTGCAAAAAAAACCCAGATTCCCTTGACTCTATTGCCTTTTTCTGTAACAGGGAAAACAGGAAATAAAAATTGCCAACTATATGTATATATATATGTGAAAGAAATATTTAACTTTGTCATTCAAATGAAGAGATCTTACCCATCTAGTTAAAGAATCTCTCACTTGACGTCATTAATCGATCGAAAACGATGGGCGTGGTTCCTACTGTTTGACAAGACAGAGAGATATATTGTCACCATTAATGTCGATGTGACAGGGAATTTGTTTCTTAAAGTGAAAAACACACAACTCTTCCCGTGAGTAAATAGCGTTCCATTAATAAACCAATAGATATGTGGTTCAATCAGGGGGAATAAACAGCCATAAGCTCAAATCACGTGTCCATTGTTGTTGTAATGTTTTATTGTCATTTTTACCAAAAATTGATTAATGCCAGCTTGAGCGGAACTCTTTGATCTGTCAGTCACACCGACTGTAAATATTTACTCGAGAATCTCGTTTGGCTACGAGATGTGACAGTGAAAGGTTTGTTCATTTGCAGTGATTAATCCCCTAGGCATACACCGGCCATGAAATGACTTTAAATGCTGGACTTTTCCAAATCTCACGAGCCGATGTTCCAGCATGTTTGATTTGCATCAAGTTCAATATGCGAGTGGAGTATTACGTTCAATATTTGCGCATGTCAGTTGTATAATTCACATTAGATCAATGTTGAAGAAAATTTAGACACGTGAGTCCATTAAAAAATCACAGGTACAGCATCCTTCAAGTGAATAGAGCCTTTGTCCAGGAAGAGGGGTCGGTGCTGTGATTTTCAGCTGCAACGTGTCAAAAGACATATGGTACTTGTTATTACCTTGCCTAACTCTCGGAAACGGGGATAGAACAAAGAGTAATAATTTTCTTTTATTGCCATCGACTCGTGGTTCGAGGACATGACTATACGAATACATGTAAATATATATGAGCATTCATTGCCGAAACATTATATATTCGTTGTCTCTCTCTCTCTCTCTCTCTTCTGTCTCTCTCTCTCTATGTATGTATGTATGTATGTATGTATGCATGCATGCATGCATGTATATATATATATATATATATATATATATATATATATAGAGAGAGAGAGAGAGAGAGAGCGAAAAAAACTGTTTCTTATGCAAAGTGTAAATACATTTTTCCACCATGAATATATCTTTTGGTATCTTTATAAAGTTTTCTGAGTTGGGTATTATTTTTTTCAGGGTGCAGATATAGACGTGTCTTGTAGCAGAGAGTATCCTACGATAAAGCTGGGGGTTAACATTTACCAAATCAAACGTGAAAATTTGCCAATTGTAATTCCTATATGTTTTGATTATTCCAAATATGAAGTTCACTCCATTTTTTCCCAGTTTCCCAGTATATATGACATATGTTTTCATCTGCTTCGTTACGGAACGTACCTCTTAAATTGTCAACCAACTTCATCATAAAACTTCAACAAAGAGTAAGCAACTCGGAGTCAGTAATAGTGTGTCTGTGGGACGTATCCATGCTGAACGTTGGGATGCTAGCTCAATGAGCTAGCTAACATGTACAGTACACTGCAGCCACGACGAACTCAAAGAGAGTTAATTTTAGTTCCTTAAAACCATAGTTCGCAATAAGCGTTGCGACTAAAATATCCAGGATATGGCCACGACCAAAAACAGTTCCCTATACCAGTCAGTCCGTTACAAAGGTGTTGTTTATAAACGTAGTTTCAGCATATACGGCCGATGCTGTTGATCACTGGATTGTCTGGTCCAGACACGATTATTTACAGATCGTCGCAATATTGCTGCAATATTGTTGAGTGCAGCGTAAAACTAAACTGAATCACTCACTCACTCAGTATATAAGGAACATGATTCCGGTTGGATCTGTGTAAACAGATTTGCAAGAACGAACATTATTTAATGTTTCCACCGCATTCGTTCAACAGTCTGAAGCATCTTGAGCTCTCTGTCTTCTGTGATGAGATCAGCGGGAAGACCAGCCGAACCAGCAGCCATGTCCCTATGGAACTCTTGCCAGCATCATGTCCATACACATCAAAGATGGAGAGTCTTTGTGAGTTTAAAATATCCACCTTCAATGATACGAACTATTTCCGGCACAAATGTGCCACTTCCAGGGTGGTTCTCAGTCGCTTTCGACAAATGAAATGCTTCTAAATATACACGCTCCAGACATGGTCGATGTAGGCGTTTTACTGGCAAACGGTCAAATACAGCCAATGCCTACATAAGATACAGGTAGTAGTGTAAACAACTGAGATGAGATAAAGACGGTGGTGTTGCCAAGAAACGGAGAAATCACTGTAATGCACGACGGAGATGTTGGCGATTGCGTACAGGACAAAGTAGGTATGGACAGTGGTCATTCTATAGTTGAATGTAGATGCACATATAAACCTCGGTCAGCCTGATCATAATGCCTGGTTTGTCCAAACTCGAGCGCGTTTTTCAGAAATGTATTCGGACTTTTACGCACATCACACACGTCATGATATAACGCAAATCTATTCAAAGCGGGGTAAAACAAGAGTAATTCACTTTGTCACTTAGGGACGTTTATCATGGTATTATATTTGTTATAATCACAACCACCACTGACCAGTAGGGGCGATGGGGTAGCCCAGTGGTTAAGGCGTTCGCTCGCCACGCCGAGTACCCAGGTTCGATTCAACGCACGAATGCTAGTATTTAATCTCTCTGATATGATGATCACTGTAACGTCAGTACCACGGGATATGATGACAGCTATTCTCTATGGTAATCGCGATGCTTGTTTGCATTTTTATTGTTTTTCACTACACGAGGCCCAATGTCAAGTAAAAGGACGAAAGTAGGTATTTTTATCATCAATTGTCGCCACAGCAGTTTATATCAAGCTAAATAACTAAAGAGAACACATTCTAGCAAATTGTATTACATTTTTGCAAGATGAATATAAAACTTCAACGGGTGAAAAACAAACACAATCCTCCGACAGAACAAATTGTATTGACGCACGTTCTATCGGGCGCAGTTGGATGTCGTGCACATTATGAGCCATGACTCCAGGTGTTCGCTGAAAGGGTACACGTGGAAATAATGGTCTTGATATGTCTCCAAAATATTAAACGATTCTTTGTAAAACAAATCTCTGTACCACAACACGTTATTTCTCTTACAATGGTAGGAAGTCTTGTCAAAGAACACGTTTTGCTTCCCGACAGACACCAATGCCCGAGTTTCATTACTTTCACAGATCTGGCTTTTTCAGACCAGTGCGCGGTTCTCGTCACAAAAAGGCCCGCAGAGGCCCGAATCACGCGGGAGCGAACAGGGATGCAATAGCCATGGCGAGGACGACGTGACAACGAATGAAAAAAGCCCAGCTCTGCGATCGATTATACTGACTGTGTTTCTTGCAGCAACATATAAGTGGACGAGGCTTCAGTAAGTTGGTCTGGCTTGTGTCGGGGAATACCGAACGCCACTTAAACAGTTTAACCCTTCGTGGGTAGTAGTTATGTTAACTGGATTCATTTTCATGTAGAATTGTTCCTTCGATGGGTTGTCACGTTTGAGTATCCTCCATTGCCTCGCGCACGCTCCATCTTTGAATCAATAGCTTATCATCCCTCAATATTGGCAACATGGTTATATAGTTGTGTTCAGGGTACCAGGGAGGATATGCAGTTTAACAATTTATCGATGAAGTGTCATTTTTGACGATCTTCTGTTGCCCTCAAGCACACTTCATCTTTGAATCAATAACTGATGATCACTCAATATTGGCAACGTGGTTGGAAAACAGGGTACCCGGGAGGATATGCAGGTTTATAATTCATCGATGAGGCGTTATTTTTGACTACCTTTGATTGCTTAATGCACGCTCCATTTTTAAACTGATAACTGATCTCCCTCAGTATTGGCAATATGGTTGAAAACAGGGTACCCCATGCAGGTTTATGGTTTATGAACGAGGTGTCAGTTTTGACGATCTCCCATTGCTTCATGCATGCTCCATGTTTTAAATGACAACTGATCTTCCTCAATATTGGCAACATAATTGTATACAGGGTACCCTGGAGGACATGCAGGTTTATAATTTACCGATAAGTTGGCACTTTTGTTTATCTTCTATTGCCTTTACGCAAGCTCCTTTCTTAAAATGATAACCGACACTCTTCACTCTTGGCAACATGGGTATATGGTTGTATGCAGGGTACCCGGAAGGATATACAGGTTTATAATTTACCGATAAGTTGGCACTTTTGTTTATCTTCTATTGCCTTTACGCAAGCTCCTTTCTTAAAATGATAACCGACACTCTTCACTCTTGGCAACATGGGTATATGGTTGTATGCAGGGTACCCGGAAGGATATACAACATGGTGTATTTAGCAACGATGGATGATCATCACGCTATACATACATTTATAGAACTCTATTCCGAGTAAATCCATCTTTATATCAACTGATCGGTTCCCGCTGTGGCTATGGCGTGACTGGATGCTTCGAAACTTTCACGGTCATAATGGTCATGCGCGCTCAAATTTGCATCTGTATCGTTGTCAGTATTAGTGTGGGTCAAATGGGTGGAACCTTTGCTATCGAAATTTATTTATTTATTTATTTATTTATTTATTTATTTATCTATTCATTTATTTATTTATTTATTTATTTATTTATTTATTTATTTATATTCATTCATTCGCTTGTTTGTTTGTTTGTTTGTTTATTTATTTATTTAGTCAGTCAGCCAGTCAGTCATATCATGGTGGAGGTGTATAGAGTTGTAATTTAACTCATTTCATTTCAAGTCCATCAGCTTCAGTGATTAATAAATAGTTCCCTGGTGTCAATAGATGCTAGGGTTTCTTTCAGAGTCTACGAGGGTTCGTGACCAGGACGGATTCTCTGTGTTGTACGAGTCAGTACACTGCTGTCGGGAAGTCACTACACTTTGTTTACCGTCGACGTGGTCGTACAGTATTGATTGAACAATGTTGTCTCTGGCGTGTGTAGTGACACACGACATACGTAACAAACAGCACGGTCACTCGCCTGTCTGTCAAGGACGCAGCATGTGGTTCAAGTCAGTATGAAATGTGTTCACTGAACAACGGTCACTGACCCCAATACGATGTGCATGTACGAATTGTGAGTAGTAAGTAAGTTTGGTTTTACGTCGCTTTTAGCTATATTCCAGCAATACCACGGCAAGGGACACCAACAGGTAAATCCAGGGACGGATCCCTCTGGTTGGGGTTGACCAATGTAACTTAAATCTTAACCGAACCCTCGAACAAGTCACTTATTTGGAACTTAACATATTTGAAAATGAAAACGGAAACGAAAATGAATTTCGACCGGTATTGTGTCATGTCAGCATGACAGTGGTCATGCCAATTAGTAAGCATTTTACTCTTTGGGTGTTAAGGACCCTAAGTTTCATAATCGCCGGGAGTAGGAGTAAGTTCGTAACTGACTGAAGTATTCGTGATTTTTTTTTCAGAAATAGGCATTCTTGCTTCGTTCGGCGAGTGATAAAGACTGCCCGACTAAGAGATACCTTTGTTAGATAACTTATGTGTTAACGTTCCAGCAATGTGTATAAACAAAATGTTAAATCCACTCAACTCAGCTTGGCGATTGGCCGAGATAAATCCTGCCTAGGATAGTTGAGTGAGTATGTTTAGCGCCGCTCTAAGCAATATCCATGCTGTATCAGGGAGGGGGACACCAGCAATGGGCTTCAGACATTGTCCGCATGTGGGGAATCGAACCCGGGTTTGGGGCGTAACGAGTGAGTGCTTTAACCACTAAGCTATCCCGCCACCCATAAATGTACATCTCATTGCAGTTTCGGTAAACATGAAAGTATTCCTAACGTAATCGTTGTTGAAATGATTCCCGGTCCTCGGAAGTTCTTCAGGCCAATTGTTGGCACCACGGCAGAAAAAACCCCTTAACCTTTTTATATAAGCGTAAATGTTTAA
This sequence comes from Haliotis asinina, assembly GCF_037392515.1. Taxonomy (NCBI): domain Eukaryota; kingdom Metazoa; phylum Mollusca; class Gastropoda; order Lepetellida; family Haliotidae; genus Haliotis; species Haliotis asinina. The sequence goes on from NC_090281.1 coordinate 49,846,511, forward strand.
TTTGAAAAAAAGTTCACAAGAACTATTTTAGTTTGTGAGCAAAGGTCACGGTGTCCATGACCTCACAACCCTTGACGTTAAGAGGTGACGCCGTGACCGACGATGCGGCTAAAACAGCATTTCAATACAAATGGGAATTCTATTTGTCTGAAATCACGTGCTGCGTCTCAGACAAATGAGAAATGTTTGAGAATAAGATCAATTAGATTTTCTTGACAAGATATTGCAGCAACTTAAAGAAACTGTTATCAGTTGCAATACGAATGGAGAAGTAATAACCTCACACCTAGATAAGAAGTACAATGCAGACGAAGACACGGTGAGTTTTGTTGATAGCTGTCAGAGAGATCAACATCTTAAGACTACCCCAGAGTATCATACATAACTACCCAAAGGGCATGTAAGCACCCCATCTCATTTACAGAAATAATGGAAAGAGTCCCCCAAAGACTCAGCCTTCAGTCATTTGATGTTGACCATGGATCCGTCGGCAGAGGACCGGCTTTTATTGCAAGAACCGCTTGGCCAAAGGCCAAGATGACTCCCTCAATACTAAGAAAACAACCAAATCTCGACGGACTTTTCATTGAGAACTTGGTCTCTATCTCAATAGGTTTGTACAGTTCAGAAAGCTTCACATAGGTCGCGAAGATTACATGCAGCTTGAACTACGAATCCTTCATTAAGCATGACAGCATTAGACAACGACAATTGGGTTAATTGAACATGTATGTACTGGAAATTGGCACGTCTTCACAACTTAGTATTAATCACTGTTGTCTAACCTGTCTGCCAGAGACATTTCATAGTAGTCAAACTGTTTTAGTTTAACTGTGGACAAACACCGTTGACGTCATTTTACGACATGCCGCGTGTTGGTCTAAGTGGCGGTTGCGTCGGAACATTTATAAGTATGATATCATATTGTTCAAAGGCGCCTGGAAGCTGAGAGATACTTTATTTATTAGCTTTCTCTAAAAGATTAAACATGGAAAGTAAATTTAGAATGAATAGTAAGCAATACTGAACCAAACAATTAGGGTTCATGAAGATTTGGGGGAAACGTCTTCAGTGTGAAGATAGAGCATACAAACTCATGAACAAACATACCATAAAATAGTCTTGACCCCTTGGTCATCATATGTTCCTTAAGGTCACTTTGTTGTTTACAAATAATACGTAGAGAACTTTAACGAGATGGTAGACAATGTTATTTGTTCTCAATATTGCAACAGAAAATCCATCATCACATTCAGTACAACAGATGGTTCTTCACTGCACTGACGTTCTATATTTCTTACAGAGCTGGAATATTATGAATAATCACATAAAGTCTATGATCGAAAGATTTCTCTCAAACTGGTTTTAGATCCTTATTGTATTCCCATAAACGTAGAGTGTTTGCGTGTAATGTTATCCTTTGATATTTACACTTTAGCGTGTCTCAAGCTGATCTGTCAGCTGAAGCCATATGACGTCATAGTCAAATCGATATGACGAAATCAATTGTCAGTGACGTCAGACATTGCATCACCTAAACAATTTGATCCATTCAGTGAAATATCTTCATTGGTCTTCATTTCGTAATTGTTTCTGCATTTTCTGGCAACAGGTCATATATGAAATAAAACTCGGTTTTTGTCCCTCTTGAAACAATGCAGGGAATTCTTCGCGAAAGGTTGGGGGTTGTAACACTGGACAGATACTTGGCAATTTCTCATAGCTCATTGATAACGTTTCGAATAGATCTTGATAAAGCTTGATAACGTTAGTCGGTTTATTATTAGGTATATTACGAAGAATCAGGATTGGTTCTTCTGACGTTATACCGTATCTCCGTCTGTCTTTCCTACATAACTTTAACCAGTCACACGGTTATAACTCCAAGTGCAATGTGCTTTAACGTCACGTTACAAACTCAACTGTTCGTCCCCAGAACACACACGAACAAAATGATCCTCTCTTGTGGTTTTATAATTTCATTAGATACATTGACATACATTGTTTCAAAACAAACGCTTTAAAAGATTAAATAAATCTGCAAAATTTGGACTTCAATTCCGTCTGGAACTGAGGATCAAAGTGAAAACGCTCCAGTTATATGGCGATAACTCAGCTAATATGGCACTTGATAAAATGACAGCAATGACCAACCCATCAGCTGTAAAAGAGAGGGGTCAGTTCATCGCCGGGCTGTATTGATCAGCGTCCCATGGGGGACCAGTGCCATTATTGTAGAAGAACACCCTCAAAATGAGCAACCAGTTGATGGTCAGTGATACTGAAGGCATGACCGCTGGGACTGACCTCAAGGATCTGCTTGACCACATAGCCAGCGGACAAATTATAGATAGGGCTTCTGGCCACACTAAAAGCTGTTCACGGGGCGATATAGGGATCCTCTACGTTGGCCAGCCAGTAGATTGTTCGCTTGAACTTAATAAAGGTTATGGAACGACTTAAGGACATTGACTAATTGGAGTCTAGCTCCTTGATGTGGTTCCATTGCTGCTGAAGACTTTCAGACCTCTTGGATAATTGATGTTTTGCATAAATATTCTTAAAGAGCCAATTTATTGTCACGTGCTAATACTTTCAGTTAATGACAAGCCTGTAGTCTACTTATGGGATTAAATGTCAAATATTTCCTGTCCTCTACGAAGATATTTAACCTTGACTTTGGATGTATATTGTGGTAAACATACTTCAGCTATTGCTTATATTTGTGTAATGATGGACTTCAGCTGTTGCTTATATTTGTGTAACAATGGACTTCAGCTGTTGCATACATTTGTGTAACAATGGACTTCAGCTATTGCTTCTGTTTGTGTAACAATGGACTTCAGCTGTTGCTTACATTTGTGTAACAATGGACTTCAGCTATTGCTTATGTTTGTGTCACAATGGACTTCAGCTACTGCTGACATCTGTGTAACAATGGAGACAGCAAAGTGTTTATTATCCGTTGTTTATTCTACCATCGCATTCATTGTGATGGGTCTGACAGAGGTATCGATTTCACGTTAGATCATAATGTTGCTAATGACTGTATTACAGCGATAAACAGTTCATCAAAGGCACTTCTTTAGCAAACTCGCCGTAATGGCAATGCTGGGACGATGGAGAGAAATGGTAACAATTCTATTTCTTCGCTAACACTTGGTATTACTGCATGGGTTAGCGATCAGCTTGTTTGTTAGTAAGTGCTTAGTAAACCATAGTGCTCAGGAATGGGAAAACGATGCATTCCAGTTAGGTTTACGAGTTTAGCGTCGGTGGAAGTGCATTTTTAAAAATTCATCATTTAAGGTATTATCAATATTGGTATCATCATGACTATGCTGTTAATTAGATAAAAATGTGATACCTACAATAACATGTGGATGCACAACCGGTTTGCTGAAAACAAGCAAATTACATTAGTTATGATATGCAGTTATAATTAAACGTTTGTGAACACCTGATGTCATTATCGATTTTTAATAATTAAATTATTATTTGTTTTACTTGAAATGGAATTTGTTTCTTTGGATAGTAGACACTTGCTATTCTTTAGCGTTAGCTTTTCCTGGTCAGTATCATACAAAGATGAATGGATTCTTTTGTTTTGAATTGCTTTTCGATGAACAAGAAATTAGTCTGAGATCCACAGAAGAGCAAGTAGTTTCGGATACTCCCCGGTGGGACATACTCATTATAATGATCGCTTTTAACGCTTATTGCATCAAACGTCAGCTGAAAATTACGCGGACGCCATATGATGGATCATAAGGGGCTAATACTATAGGCTCATCCTGCTTTATGCTTACGTAACACATGTAACGTCAAACTGACGTCAGCCAAGATACCTGCAGTAAACGTGGTAGTGATAGGATGGTGTGGCACATCTCATTACAATACCGTTAGTATAACCCGATTAATTATGCCTCCCAGGAAAATGACACTGCGGAGTAATTTGCGCTACTTCCTCACTGCCTGATTAGATCGTTCTACTTGGTATGTGATTTCCGAGACTTTGGACGGCTTTCGTGCTGTTGATGTCTCGCTGAAGGCTACCGTCAAGGTCGGCTTTCATGAGTGAGTGAGTGTGAGTGAGTGAGTGAGTAACAGAGACACTATATCTGTAGGGTATGTAGGCCGGTGTGTTTATGTGTGTGCATAGAGTGGTCCTGTGCATAGAGCCTAGGTAAGAAACCAGTGGAATTTCAGCAACGTCTGTCGCGTAGAGTCCTTGGATGGGTGACCGCTTATGACAGCTTAATAATGTCACACAAACAAATACCATCGAGAGCTTTAACACAGTGTTTATACAATTGTTTTTGCCTATGTATTGCGGTGACAAATGATAAAATGTATCACTTTGAAACTCGAAATGACGATAATTCCTAACAACATCGAAAAACACGTTTTGCACGTGTAGCTCCAAAACATTGGGTCTTTCCTCCCCTCACTTTCTATCAATGTATGCGAATAACATACAACTACGAGAACAAAACACGTTTACAATAGCCAGGCTAACAATGCAACGACAAAAGAATGCCATTCTAATGCTTCAAATGGGGCAAACACAACCCCATATTGCAAGAACGTTTAATTGCACGACTACAACCGTCAATACGTTGTTTCAACTACTGAGACAGACTGGCACTGCGCTTTTCAGGCTAGTTCGGATACACAACATGTCACAACACCCTGCGAACACAGACATATGCGTACTCTCCACCCACGTAATCGTTCCCTAACTGTGACGTCATCGGCAATGACGATTTGAATAATCGTGCCAGCAAATGGACAGCGTCCAGACGATTACGAGATGGAGGGATCACATGTCGTCGACCCCTATATGGCGTCCAGTTGACTCCTCAACCTGTTGTTCTGGACACTCACGATGTCTGACACTTGATTTTGTTTTGTTCTCAATTGAGCGCAATGTTACTTTAACAAGGGACTTCATTTATCATTATAGTCATGTTTCGTATCAAGTTATTAAACTTTATTTCACTCAAATACGGTTTGCAGTTTCGATTTTCTGTCAGTTCAAAATCTTTGTTATACTTTTGCTCGCTAGTTTATGTAAAAGCCCCGATAGTCATAGAAATACTACACAATACTACACTGAATATTTCGTACGTGAAATCATTTCACACGCCCCTTTTCAGCAGATCCCCTAAAACGCATATTTCGCTTGGAACATAAATCTATCTAAAACTTCCCCAGCCTTCTCCAGCTGTCACAGGAGGTTTACACAAGGGTGCTCCTCCGCTCCTCCGCTCCCTATAGCCTGGCTGAAAGATCAGGCCCAACCACTCTTGAACATTATCGACTGGGCAAGAGACACAGAGTCCATCGACAGCGAGGGTCAAGATGGACAAGCTGCCCTTTAGGTCGTCCAGGAGGAGGAGGCAGAGGGTCAGACGAAACCCGATTTAGATTGTTATGTAGACTAGAGGTTTGAACGAAGGGTTTCAAAAGAGAGACACCTTGAAATAAATGGCCGTCATTGCGTAAAGGTCGTTGGCGAAATGAAGATGTCTGGAGCAAATGTTGTAGAGAGAATATCACTCGGGTCATGTGATAACTTGAAGGTTGAGTATATGCAATTATTTGTGGTTTTGCATTCTTTGAACTTGTAATAGCGTCGTGCTTGAGGTAGACGGAGCTGAATAAAAGATTTCATTTCTTGAAGTAGCGCATGAGACGTCTACTGGCAAATCGAATAGAGCAACTTCCTTTGCTGTAGTAAATGTGCTCCTGAAAACGAGTTAACATTGACTGGGAAGATCGATCGAAGAAGAGAGTTAAGTGATAGAGAGATAGTTTGATTTATATGCAACTTCCAAGTAATCATATTTTCGGGAAAAGCAATAAAAAGATTTCTTCTCTGAAGCAGTTGGAACATAAAATTGGCAACTTCCATGGATAAGCAACTTCCCGATGATTGCGCGTATCTGGTTCACTGATGGTAATTTGTGATTGCCCCGCCCATCATCCACAAATACTTCGGGTCACAGATATTACAGTTATAAGCAAATGTCCAAAACGAGGCAACTGTGTCGTGGTCTGCAAACCTAGTGAGCGATTCAGTTTAGTTTTACACTGCACTCAGCAATATTCCAGCTATATGGCGGCGGTCTGTAAATATTCGAGTCTGAACATCTGAACATCTATCTACGCAATTGTAAAGCGATGACATGTGTCTACCAAGTCAGCGAGCCTGACCACCCGATTCCGTTCGTCGCCTTTAACAAGCATGAAGATCAATTATATCCCAGATCTTCACAGATCTGCTGACCTATGGAAGCTACTATGAGGTAAAGTGGAAGTCGGTTCGGATCGGAAGCGTGATCGGAATTAGGATAACGAACGGATACATATAATCATAGTTCTAGGCACAGACAAAACATCCACATAGTTCTGAAGAATATTCAGAAGATGGTATATTTCACACACCGTTTCTAGTTTCAGTAAGAAAACAAGGGCGAAGAGGTTCGTAATGGACAACCATTATAACAACCTAAATTGGTGTATCATGTTAAATACAGCGACAGTCGTGGATGAAATATAGAATGGGTGGCACCAGATGTTGTTTTCGCAAAGGATGCTATCAGTGTGAACTGCATATGTGTGCTGCAGGCAAATCGATAGTTTGTAGATATGCTTCTCAGCAAAATCAATGTATGAATTCAGTGCTAACATGAAACATTCGCCGTTGAAAAAATCAGTATTTTTAAATATTAGTAATACAATGCATGGAAATTAGCTGATGAGTGGCCATAGGGTTTTAGTGATGCATTCATGTACATTTCACTGCTATGTTTACACCAAACCTTGTTTTAGCGACATATGGACGGTTGCTGATGGTATGGTGTTGATGCTGTTGTTAGATTCGTTGAAAAGAATATTAAACTCCATTTCACCCTACAAAACACCAGAACCCATGAAGATCCGGGTTAGAATTGGTCTTCAGTAATCCATGACTTACGGGATCGGGTGGTCAGTCTCAATGACTTGGTTGTGTATCCCAGTTGTGTAGATGATGCTCATGCGGCGTAAAACTAAACTCACTCACCTACCCAAACACACGACTCCAGCGCAATGAAGAAAATGGCAACGGACAAGAAGAACACACGTGAATTATGGCGGCAGGCAGCGTAATTGGCCCGATCCGCAATTCCTTCAGGATTGCGGACCCAACAACCTACAAATCAAGAAGGTTGACAATAGATCTACTCCAATCTCACTCTGCCAGCTTCACGACTAAATGAATCAATTATTGTAATAGCTCCTGGCTTCTAAGTTGCCATGTAACACAACCCCGGATTCAAGCATGGCCATATTATATAAGAAGAACAGCGCATTTTCAGACATAGTAAAAACCGTCATATCCGAAAAAACACAAAAACAAAACATTTTTGAAAATTCAACTCAGTTATTAGCATGGCCTTACTGAGGGATTGCCAGAGCCAGGATAATCCCACCATAATTGAGGTTTATAATGATTTATGGACGCATTTTGTTACCATGGTGTGAGGTCTTGGTATATTAAGAGGCCACAACGGCAAAGTGGAAGCTTATGTTTGGCACCGGTGTCAACCATCTTAAGCTGCGGTATTTGGAACTTAAGAACTGCTCTTGAGGGAGGCAGCTCGCCGTACATTAGTTTTCATATTGGAATATGTTTTAAAAAATCAGAGAAAAACATGATTTACGAACTGCCCCGTAAAAAGATCTTCAAATCAGAATATTGGAATCAACCAATTTTTTATACTGCTTGTATATTTGGAATGTAAATGTGAAAAAATAAAACATTTTACCTTATTTAGATTGTATTTACGAGTAAAACCTTTCAGCTACCGTGTAACCAATTTTTTTATATACTTTACAACGCATCTTACATCGTATTTTATGCGCGTTTTGCACATTGGATATTTGATTATAGTCTTGCTTATTGGCAGTATTAACCATTTATATACTTAAATACTGGGCATGCATAATAAGGACAACAGTTATTATGTATAGTTAACAAGTCGTATATTGTACGTAAGTGACGTATTGCACATGTGGAATCTGTAAAACACCTTGTCACGATCATAAAGACATACTTTTTGTTTGTTTGTGTCTTTTTATATCTTTTCGTAAAACTATATTCATAATGAACACGCATGAACTGACAAAATTGTCGAACTATTTTGGCTCCCTGTGTAAGTGTATATTTCAAAATCCGCATAGTAATCTGTTAGCTGAAACAAAGATACGTGATCCACTGAGTCCACAGCAGTCAGAATTAAGCATACAGTGACTATTTTCGTTGATTATAGTGATTATAGTGATTATCATTCCAACTTTAGATTGGATCTTGACCTACTTTTTAAAAACGAATTATGCGGTTATGATTTTTTGATATCCTACATTTGTAATCATTATCTTGGAGTGTGAGTATGATCATGAGTGGGTGAAATTGATTTTACGCCGCATAGCAATATTCCAGCAATATCACGGCGGGGGACACCAGAAAATGGGCTTCACACACTGTACCCATGTGGAGAATCGAACCCGGGTCTTCGGCGTGACGAGCGAACGCTTTAACCACCAGGCTACCCCACCGCCCCCTGGTGTGTGAGTATGATTTTTCGCCACATGATTCCAGCAATTTCACGGCGGTGGGCACCATTATTCACTTCGTAATCAAATGAATGTGTTTCATAACCGTATAAGACATTATATGGACGTGTAATAAAATCTTAAATGTATTGGAACCATCACAGGATATACTTAATCTGCTGTATCAGTTTTCCTTTGACATATTTAGCTGTGACAAAAAACGAAATACATTACAAATTGTGAGTAATCTCGTTTTACCAATACATCAAGACTTGCAAAACTTCCGGCTAGCTAATTCCTCATAGATTCGCTGTGATTCTACACGGAGGGATCGTTGGGGGTAATTGTTAGTACTGGGAACACTGACAGAACGAACACCGTTGTACACTTGTCGGAGAAAGCCATGAAATTGACCTAATGCAAGGATGTACTCTTTGTTCATGTTAAATCAATGTTAAGTACTGCCAGTTGTTAGCGACAACAAACAGCCACAAGCGTAGCAATATACAAGATAAGAACTCCACATCACGCACTAATGTGAAGGATTCGCTGATCAATTGCTGTGACATTACATTTCCTGCAGGGAATATTAATTTATCCCGCAGCAAATGTCTGTCCCGTGACGTCACTGTGGTCAATGTGGCACCTCAAACATGTTATTTTCAAGAATTGTCTTGTCCGTGTTTGAACGGTTTAGACATCAAAGACAAGGGTGGTCCAATATGTATATAAGTGATGGCCTTCCCTCGGGAGAAAGGGATGATTAAATGAGATGCCGTGTTGGGCTCATCAGTGAATGAGTGTCCGAGGACAAGATTCACCAGCATATAATCCCGCTACAATTGTATGACTTCTGTGCCCGGGGACGTACAGTGTTCGGCAAATGTCAAGCAACATTCCAGCATCACGCAGAACGGAACCGCAGAGTGTCTCTACATGCAGGTCTTTCCGTGTAGACGATTGTGGAATGTGAGCCTGCTTTCAAATGTGACACGTTTTACACGTAAATACTCTCTTTCTGCAAGCATGCGTTCGTGCGTGTGCGTGTGTGCGTGTGTGCGTGTGTGCGTGTGTGCGTGCGCGTGTGCGTCTGTGTGTGTGTGTGTGTGTGTGTGTGTGTGTCTAACAAGTACTGAGCGATAATATCTCCATTACAGTACATTGTTTACACTTCTCGCTGTCAATGCTCTTGGGTTTTACTTTAATGGTAACGCCTGGAACTAGCGCCATTTCCGGCTTTCCTTCCAGACAGGCACCAAGAGAACTACACTACTGTTCAAAGCGGCGTTCAATTCATCTCGTTCAGTAACACCAGCTAACAAGTAAACTGATTATAATTTTAGCAATTACTGCAGTCAAACTTCTAAGAAATACATCAAAAACCGTGACTGACATGCACATTAAATCTGGATTCCGTCTTAGATAAAATTGAAAAATCAATATTTTCATGTGAAATGATAAGATTATGTTTTAGTTCAAACTACCATACGAGGTGAATTATCGGATTTTGAACTTAATGCATGTTTTATTGCTATGACATAACACGACCAAAGCCTCCAGGACGACTTAATCCTTCCCTGGCTTCGGGTTTCGGTACTGTCTGTGCGTGCACAGGAACATTTCAAGCTGTACTTTCTCTTTATGAGAGGCAGATAGCTGGAGGTAACTGGGCAAAATAGAAAGTAGTCATGCAACGAATGTATACGTACAACCTTGGTGTTCAAGACAGCTATTGTTTTGGCTCGTGGTGTACGTCAAGGTGTCGGTCTGTTGGTTTTACTGTCGGTTGGGAACTACAGACAAATACCGTTATGTCGTAATTCTAGTTATTCAAGGTTGACACAATCATGAATTGAAAGAATACGCAGGGTCAGGGCATTTACTTTGAGAAAAAGGAATCTGTAACAAACAGTTTGTCTGCAATGTTAATGTATTGGATACGCGAACAGTATACAGAACGTTGAGATGAAAATAATCAACTTTGAAACAGTACTCACGAGCTGGTTCCCCTTAAGATGATAATCAATACGGTCAATGAAGGTCTGTTTCCAGGGAACATGTATCTTGATGATCTTTGCTACATTTTATTCTCTCGAGAACTAATTTACATAGCAGGGAAAGATGCAACTATGCAAGCAATTTGAAAAACCTTATCTTCAAGGGCATGTTAGATGCTGATGCTGGGGTTCATCGCGGCATTAAGATTTATCATGAGACGCTGTGGATGAATCTCAGTGGCCTCAAAGGATCAATGGACCTAGCGCTTCAAGCAGTGCTTCTTGGTCACGTTAACGCCAAGGACGAATGTGGTTGTGGAACCCCAAACAAAATTTCCTCATAAATGGCATTCCCAAGTGGGAGAGCGCTTTGTTAGGACAAAACATGTATTATTCTTCATCGACAAGCCGTGTAATTGTAGCTCATCAGGGCCACGACTTCTAATCAACATCCACGACATCTGCGAGAGCTCTACGTTATGAATAATAATAAACTGGGTCGAAGAACATTTAGAGAACATTTTCCATGACGTTTCTGACATAGGAGCAACCTCGTCGGGACTTGGCAAATGCTATACAATTCTGTGGGTAGATCTTGTTCAGCAGTTTGGTAATTCTTTTACACTAATAATGGTTGATCGCATTTCTTTGGTGCGCATTAGTCATTTTATGGCGTATTTCATTTGTGTTTCACAGTAGTAGTATCTTTGTAAATAACATGGTGGACAGATCTTCGTCAAATAACTTTGTCCTTTTAGCGTCTTGGAATATGTTATTTAACTCGCACACATCACTGACCATTGCATGTCATGGGCAGTTGTACAGACTGGGTGTAACATTTCCAGTGGGTTGGCTGTGTCTGTACGTTACTTTTGGGAACAAATTCAACAGACATTTTAGTTAGACTATCGATATTGTAGATATCTGTGCTTCTTTGTAAGTATCATTCCCCAGTTATCCTACGTGTAGTGTCTTATGTGATAAACCTTACAGAGAATGGGCTCCACATGGCTTAAATGAGTGAAGCCCATTTCTGGGGTCCTTTGCCGTAATATTGCTGGAATAACGCTGTAAGCGGCTTCAAACTATACTCACTCACTCATAATGGTACGAAACCGAGTCTGATTTGCATAAAACTAAAAATAGCCGTCCAATAAAATGACAATGTTCTCCATTTAAATACGCAGCGAAAAGATACCGCCAGTATCCAAATACATAAATACACGTCTTTCATATGAATGGCTTCCTTCACCGTCTCACAGTCTTTTGCAGAGTTAAGTTGTCATAACTGTCCTCTGTCTCGATGATCTATATTGGGATCTTTAAAGTGACATATCGCGATTTTGCATGTTCGATTTACGTCAAACTCGTGTTCAGATGTGTCATTATGATTTGTAGTTAATATTAAGTTCATGGCGGAAACATCCTGTGTGAAATTGGCGATAGGTGGATTCAGATTGCGACGTCGCAGAAACGGGTGGACGCCCAAAACGGGTGGACGCCCAGAATCTGTAAAATGGAGTGAGTGAGTGAGTTTGCCTGAGCAACATTCCAGCAATATCACGGTGGTGGACACCAGAAATGGGCTTCACATATTGCACCTACGTGGAGATTCAAACCCAGGGCTTTTGCATGACGGACGAGCGCTTTAACCACTGGGCTACCCCACCGATCCTAATATACTGGATAGATGCGAATGGAAGGTATCCATCAATAATGAAAAAAATGTTCATTTACATTTTGCAATGAAACTATCTCAACCTAGAACAGATACATTTTACAGTAACCTCACGCAGGGGCAAGTAATGTTTTTACCCAAAGCACGGGAACAAGTATGCAGGGAATTGTACTGAACATTAGTTTTGTCACTGGTACGTCAAATAACCCGAATTTGTCACACAGTACAAACGACTTGGTGATAGTAATAATTCCTACTTTCTTGGTAATACAGCGTAACCACGCTTGGGTGGAATTGTTGTAGACTCGGTAAAGCACAGTTTCGGTTTGTTTGTCGCTTAACGCCGCAGTATTATCCCAGCTATATGGCGACGGTCTGTATATAACAAAGTCTGGACCAGGCAATCCAGTGATCAGTTGTATGAGTATCGATCTACGCAACTGGGATACGAAGGCATGTGTCAGTCAAGTCAGCGAGCCTTGCCATCCGACCCACAAGCATGAGTTGCTAAAGATCAGTTCCAACCCAGATCATCATGCGTCCAATAAAGCAAAAAGAGGAGTGAGTAACTTGAATCTCCACTTGAAACCCTGAAGTCGTTTTGAAAACCCTCGAAACACCATCTGGACCAACCTGGCTCCTGGTGTGCACAAGGGACGTAATTGATCGTGAGACGACACACCATTAAAAAACACTGCACCGTGTTAGAGGCGTGCGACCTTGTTGGACGCCGCCTTGAATACCTATTTCTTTATTATCAATGGCCTTGGACGAATTTATACCAGGAACGATTTTGCTTAAGCTTTAGGAGCATTGAATACACATCGTCTCTACTTGGAATGAATATGGTCCTCAGCTTAGCTTCCGATGGGTCTTATTATGTATTCGTCATCATTCCTCCCACAGCAACTTGAGCAGGGCGATCTAGGCACCAGGAACTGTCTGAATCTTAATAGAGGATTTGGCATAAGCCACATAATGAAAAGATTGAAAGCTGGAAACTCCATTACGTGCTGTAATAAACAGTACCACTGACCAGCAGGGCCAAGATAGTGGACAGAGGGTAACACCACCCTTCTGTGAAATGAGATCGATAATTTCTGCATCAAAGTCATTACAGAGCAGTGCGGGTCCTACATTAACTGTGCAGTGTCTGTGTCTTTAGTTGACGCTGTCGTAAGTAATGAGTCAAATGTAGCGTAACAATTTAATACTGACAAACTGCTTTCCTTTGAGATTTGAAACCCTGGACAAGCGATCAATCTTTCACCTTCATTTGATGGAAAGAACATAATCAGAGAATCTTGACATGTCTCTCTTGTCTTCTCGACCATACATAGAAGAGAGAAATTGAAATTGCTGATGATAGTGATTGTGGAGATGGGTTTTCCAAATGTTGTTTGATTCTGGAGAGTCCGCAATCTAGAGTTTGTTGAGTCAAATGGCTAATATATTGGCCCAGATTCGTCTGTCAGGTCCCGATGGGAAATCTGTATTCTGGAAGTATGTATTTGATAGATTCTGCTTCACAGTCACGCTAGGGACCCTTGAATGTAATTAAGCCACAAATCTCTGATAGTATGGCACAGAAAACCCGTGCCAATGGTCGCTCCAAGATCCGCTAATTGAAATTCGCTCACAATGTGATGTTTCTTATTTGTTTCATTACTTTTACACAGATATTGTGTCAGTGAATAAGTGTTGTCGAATAATGGAAACTGGTTACTTTCTGGCATTGACGTTTCAAATTTTGAGCAGCAAACTCGTCATGGAAGGTTTCACCTAAAGTATAAATAGCTGTATCCAATTCCAGTGGCAGCTTGGGAGATGAATTGGGCAGACGTTGTTTAAACTTCTTGCCAGCACTTGGTGTCGTCATTGACATTTCAGTATATAAACTTTCACCGCCATTTTTTTCCGCCCGATGGAATCTGTGCTGTCAAATAGTCGTGGCTACTAATTCTCTACGTTTTACGTTTTAAGCCGCGTCAATTAATTATCTATAATTATATCTATAACTATCAATAAATAACATCAAGCCATTTGCATTTAAACATGACTTAAACATTGCAAGCTCTGAATAGATTTGAACTCGACCAAACCTTTGTCATGTTCAACAATAAGGATTTCACATTTTGTTGGTGGACTGGGATATTTGGAGACTACATGATTTCGGCTACTGCTCTGAAATCACATTTCATCTGGCCAACCAGTACGTTGAAATAATAAATATGTTTATTTGTGTATTTTCATTCAGATTTGATGACAATAGTATGGATTTACAATTGACAGCATGACATGAATGAACCGAGCTAGCGAACCTGGCCACCTAACCCCGTCAGTCACCCTTAACAAATAGTGATAGACCCGTTCTGAGACGGATTTTCAGGAAAGTGAAGGGCAGCACCAAAGGTCGAAATGGAGGTTGAACGTTGATAACTTCAGCTTCCATGCAGAGACACGACCATCAGTATCACAACTTTAACGTGCGAGACGGACACATCATATACTCTTCAAGAAAAGAAGGGGAACCTCAACTTTGAAGTCTGGTAGAATGAAAACCCATTGAGGAACGTTTCAATGACATTCATCTTGTGTATGCAGCATCATTTCACGTTATCACCACACGCAAACAAAATGCATGGGAAAGCACGTGGACAACGCGGGAGCCTTCTCCACGTGCATGTCATTATGAATCTTGACGTTTTTCTGGCAGGTCAATAAATCACTTTATCTTACCTCGCACATGATAGTCGCCTTTTGATTGGCTAAGCGCAATTCTATTATTTTCAATGTACCCCGCTCAGAGGTGATGTATTATTTTGAGTGTACACCGCTGGGAATTCCGAACTCTTCTGGTGCTTCATGGTAGTACTTCTTTGTCTCGAGTAACATTGAATCACGCTTGAAGCACGGAAATTACCGATGTTTTGCGATTGAAAATCGATGGGAGGGCGATAACTCTAAATCTGCTTACCTTGTGTCGTCTGCAAAATGGCGATTCGCCTCGCATTCAACAGAAGTGCTTCAAACACTTCAAAATTAGAACTCTGGTGTTAAATAAATACGTTGTTCACTGGTCCCTCGGGGTTCATGGGCTCATGTACCCTCGAGGTTTGTTTATGTTCCCCTCGCCCTGCAGCTCGGAGAACATAAACAAACCTCGAAGGTACATGAGCCCTTGAACCCCTCGTGACCAGTGAACAACTTATGGTAGATCATTTTTTCCGATACTTGCATCTGTGCATGGTCAAGGTTTTCAGGGTAAAATCACACACAACCAACTGAAACTTGTAAACCTGAAATTTTCATGTCACACTCCAGTCACCTGACAAGGGGGATAACTGAACGAACAGCTTTGCTTTGAACAGTTTAGTTTAAACATACTTTATTCACAATGTGAAAAGGATTGGGGACAAGTTCTTTCAACTTATAAAACCCCTCTCCAAAGATATGTACAATCACTTATTACATCACAAGAAATTATTAGAAACAGAGAAAGATTGAGGGATAACAGATGGAAATGTTATAATACAAAAGGTGTATAGAGAGAAGGCTAATGGAATCGTTTAGATTTGCATATGTTTGATGTTCATTTTTTAATATAATTTCATTTTCGTGGTTTGCTTTGCATGAAATCCATGTGGTGAAGCATTCTCAAATCATCCATTATTATTGTATCAACATTGATTCAACCCCCTATATCTCCCAGTTTCGACAATCGTACATTGAAATCGAAAGTACAGATGCCCTACTTTTTTGAAGAGTATATAAACTTACATAACATACATCATGAGGACGCGCTGCTTGATGAATTAAAGAGATCAGAATCTATGTTGTAAGCTGACGCTGAGAAAACACTTCCTGGGTAATATTCGCTGATATGACACGTGGTCATGAGGTCGTAGCTACCACCCAACAAACAATATTGACGAGTTGTCACCCTTTTATAATCTGTGCCCGAGTTATCTCCCCTGAGAGTGTCTCCGGTTGAGAGGTCAGTTTGTCATGAGGCAACAAGATGACTTTTGACATTAATTGACACGAGTCAGTCCTTGTGGTTAGTAGATGTGGATCAATTTCGCCATCCACTTCGTTTAACAGAGATACCAATGGAAACTATCACGGCAGCCAACGATCTATTGTAATCCCCAGGCTTTGACCACTATATGGCATTGATTCGGACGATCCGTGGATCAGTGGTTATCATGCAGGGAAATATTAATCTATATCAATGGAGACAGGGGTATCAACGCCGAGATAAGAAAGTCGGAGGGAGCGCTCTGAAGCGGAAACCTGATATCATTTGAATATAATCGTACGCTTCATTTCTTTACTGATACCGACAATCAAATTGCTTGCTAGCTCCGATTCAAGGTTGCTGTTTTTATGTGATCATATCTTTACAACTTCTGATCATAACTTGTGATGAGGAATATGATAGCAGGCCATGTGGTGTGTATAAACTGGAGGGGTTGCTGGTGCTTTATGATCACCCACTGAGGGGTAGTGATTTGTTATCGTCACCCATTGAAGTGATGATGGTGCTTTATCATCACCCATAGAGTAGTGGTACTTTATCATCAAGCATGGAAGTGCTAGTGGTGCTTTATCATCACCCATAGAGAGAAGGTAGTGGTCCTTTATCATCACCCATAGAGAGAAG
The DNA here is from genome assembly GCF_037392515.1 of Haliotis asinina. Lineage (NCBI taxonomy): Eukaryota > Metazoa > Mollusca > Gastropoda > Lepetellida > Haliotidae > Haliotis > Haliotis asinina. The sequence goes on from NC_090281.1 coordinate 49,863,453, forward strand.
GTAGTGGTCCTTTATCATCACCCATGGAGAGAAGGTAGTGGTCCTTTATCACCACCCATGGAGATGTGTTGCGACATCGTCACAAATGGAAGTGGTAGTGGCGCTTTATCATCACCAACAGACGTGATAGTGGTGCTTTATCATCATACAAGAAGGAGTAGTGGTGTGTTATCATCACCTCTTGAGAGGGTAGTGGTGCATCATCATCACCCATTCAAGGGTAGTGGAGCGTTATCATCACTCATTCAGTGGGTTGGGATGCGTTGTCATCGCCAACTCAGGGGAAAATTTAGAAAATGCTTCGTCGTCATCACACCCTCTCTTCTCCCTTCCTTCCTACCTCTCTAGATAATACATCGTTTTAGCAAAATGAAAAGACTCTCTAGAGTTCGACGTGAAAAATGCTTCTCTTTCACAACTTGGCTCATCATTGCAGCATGACGCCGAGTCATTCATCCTGACAAAGGTGAACCAGCAGGCGGAATGCTAATTTAATTTACACCTGAACTCGCAACACTAAACAGGCGGGTTTAATTGCTTACAGCATCGATTAGACATTGGGGGATAAAGATTAATAATTGCTGGCGAGAAAACGATGTCTTTTATTCAGGCTTAACGAAATATATCGACGTCAAAAACGCCAGACAGAAAATTGCGCGTAATCAGTTAACTAGCATTTTACCTTAATATCAAGTTTTATATTATTCAAGATGTGACAGCGTTGCATAGTTGGACTTGTACTCGATAAACTGTCGCTATTCCCTGCAAACACAATTTCATATCACCCTTAGGTCAGATATTAAAAACACGGTCTAACTCGCTCACCAAGCCGAAGACACCTCAACAACCTTAAGTCGGGTTAGCAAACTCCCGTACTATTCACATGAAATCTAATCTATTTATCAAACTTCTTCAGCAACTGCCGGCTGACTGGTCTTGCCACTGTCTGCAACTCACGTGACACGCTTAGATTCTTTAGAAATATCTTTCTCTCCTATTCAATTGGCAGCGAATAAGTTATTTCATCCAGCTGACACTTATCAATATTAGATCGACTCGTATGACCTAATTTTTTGAAGGAATGTTTACGAAAGAAAATCGATAACCATATATCTGTATTTTCTATTACGGTTCTGCTGATGCAGGTGATTTTGTGAAAAGGCTACGAAAGATAGAATGAGTTTTTAACCAGCAATGTCCAGATTGTCTGAAAAGGGGGTTCTCTTGCCCGCTAGATACGTACATTGATGGTTGACACACTTATCGAAAATGACATATACGCTTGAATGCCAGTTTTGGGTAGAATGTGAGTTAAATTTATAGCCAGTTCCAATAACCTGTCGTCAAATTAACCCAAAATGATAGTGCATTGTACATAAATGTTTAAATAAATGTTGTAGTTGTCACCTGACATACTGTCGGTGCCATAATACGTTTATATTTTTCTAAGTCATATAGGAGAGAAGGTACCGCCTTGTCCATGTAAGACAGAAGGGACCACCTCGTCCATGTTGGAGAGAAGGGACCACCTCGTACATGTACGACAGAAGGGACCACCTCATCCATGTAGGACAGAATGGACCACCTCGTCCACGTAGGACAGAAGGGACCACCTCGTCCATGTAGGACAGAAGAGACAACCCCGTCCATGGAGGACAGAAGGGACCACCTCGTCCATGTAGGACAGAAGGGACCTCCTCGTCCATGTAGGACAGAAGGGACCACCCCGTCCATGTAGCACAGAAGAGACAACCCCGTCCATGTAGGCGAGAAGGGACCACCTCGTCCATGTAGGACAGAAGGGACCACCTCGTCCATGTCGGACAGAAGGGACAAACCCGTCCATGTAAGCGAGAGGGGACCACCTCCTCCATGTAGGCGAGAAGGGACCACCTCGTCCATGTAGGACAGAAGGGACCACCTCGTCCAAGTAGGACAGAAGGGATAAACACGTCCATGTATGCGAGAGGGGACCACCTCGTCCATGTAAGACAGGAGGGACCGCCTCGTTATTGTAGGCGAGATGGCACAAACCCGTCCATGTAGGTCAGAAGGGACAAACTCGTCCATGTAGGACAGAAGGGACCACCTCGTCCATGTAGGACAGAAGAGACAACCCCGTCTATGTCGGAGAGAAGGGGCCACCTCATCCATGTAGGACAGAATGAACTACCTCGTCCATGTAGGACAGAATGGATCACATCGTCCATGCAGGACAGAAGGGACCACCTCGTCCATGTAGTACAGAAGAGACAACCCCGTCCATGTCGGACAGAAGGGGCCACCTCATCCATGTAGGACAGAAGGGACCACCTCGTCCATGTAGGCGAGAAGGGACCACCTCGTCCATGTAGGACAGAAGGGACCACCTCGTCCATGTCGGACAGAAGGGACAAACCCGTCCATGTAAGCGAGAGGGGACCGCCTCGTCCATGTAGGCGAGAAGGGACCACCTCATCCATGTAGGACAGAAGGGACCCTCTCGTCCAAGTAGGACAGAATGAACTACCTCGTCCATGTAGGACAGAATGGACCACATCGTCCATGCAGGAAAGAAGGGACAACCCCGTCTATGTCGGAGAGAAGGGACCACCTCGTCCATGTAGGACAGAAGGGACCAGCTCATCCATGTAGGACAGAATGAACTACCTCGTCCATGTAGGACAGAATGGACCACATCGTCCATGCAGGACAGAAGGGACCACCTCGTCCATGTAGTACAGAAGAGACAAACCCGTCCATGTCGGACAGAAGGGGCCACCTCATCCATGTAGGACAGAAGGGACCTCCTCGTCCATGTAGAACAGAAGGGACCACCCGGTCCATGTAGGACAGAAGAGACAACCCCGTCCATGTAGGACACAAGGCACCACCTCGTCCATGTAAGACAGAAGGGACCACCTCGTCCACGTCGGACAGAAGGGACAAACCCGTCCATGTAAGCGAGAGGGGACCACCTCGTCCATGTAGGCGAGAAGGGACCACCTCGTCCATGTAGGACAGAAGGGATAAACACGTCCATGTATGCGAGATGGGACCACCTCGTCCATGTAAGACAGAAGGGACCACCTCGTTCATGTAGGCGAGAAGGGACAAACCCGTCCATGTAGGTGAGAAGGGACAAACCCGTCCATGTAGGTCAGAAGGGACAAACCCGTCCATGTAGGACAGAAGGGACCATCTCGCCCATGTCGGGCAGAAGGTACCAAGTCGTCCATATAGGCTTTGAACTAGAATTACATGAAAGATTAATCGATTTATTTAAAAGACTTTCTTTGTCAATGTGAAGCTATATTTACGTTTGTAACTTGACATGTCTCGGTTTAGGATAAGGTCTACTCATATTTTCTGGAAAATAGCTAGAGGCGGCGTAAAACTAAACTCACACGCTCACACACTCACTTTTTAGGATGGCCACTTCCCCAACACCTATCCCAACCACTCAGCCAAATAGGTACAGTGTATGATATTTCTAAATGCAACGTAACCCCATCGCCTTGCAAATCACTCCGGTTTATCACAAGCGCTGAAACGAAGCTAAAATAAAGCTAAAACGAATCTGTGTATGTTCAATAAACTCAACCTTCACTTTGTAAAGTAAAGTGAAATATCCGGACCGTGTTACCACTGTCTTCGTCAACAGAAACCCCAATTGACACACCAAGGAGATCAAGAATGATTGCAGTCAGTAATACCCATTCCACCGAAGCGCTTTTCCCAGGCACACAATATTGTTAGTTTAGGGTGTTTTTTTGTCCCATTTCCTATTCAAATTGACTTATTATGCGTCACCTGCTCTATCCTGCCTTAAAGACAATAAGGTGGAGGGGCCGAGAAATACCACCACCAATAGTGCTGAGTCAGCGATCGAAGAGATGGCGCTGAACAGCAGGTTCCAGAAATTGAATTCGAAGAACCACCGCCGGCAAATTTGGTAAAGCTCCTCAGTATGCAAATCAGAACCTGCTCTTTCAATGTAATCCAACTCTCGGGAATGTGTTTTCAAAAAAGAAAATGTTGACATTTTAAACCAAGAATGAAATTGGCATTTTAGATTAGTAGTTTGTTTGAAATGCGATACAGTATTTTTTGTAATTGGGAACGGCTTTGAAATAATGCTAGTTCACGCGAACAGCTGTTCAATTTATTAAAGATTGTTTGGCAAAATTGTTAAGCTAACGTTGAAGCCAGGGAGGTTGTCAGCGCATGCATAAAAGCATATTATTTCTGTGAGCTAGACACTATATATCTGTCTCATGTACTGCTGCATAGCTGAAGAAACACGATTACATTAACCTTCCAAAGCCAGTCATTCATTCGTCAGTTTCCGTAACTAAACGGCTTTTCCCGAGATGAGATGAACTCAAACGAAGCCACCGATGACATGACAAAGTGGTGTTTAAATGCATGCGAGGAAGTAATACGGCACAATTAGTGACATGAGTTTCAGTATAAACTGTAGTAGGTATAGGAAGATAATATCGAATTCATATTATGAGCGTGGGCTGCTGTTTCAGTGAATGATCTTGTTCCATGGGTGTTTGGGTAGCCTAGTGGTTAAAGCACTTGCTCGCCGCGTCGAAGACCTGGGTTCGATTCCCCATATGGTCACAATATGTGAAGCCTGTTTCTGGTGTTCCCACTGTGACATTGCAGGAATATCCCTAACGGCGGCGTAAAAAACCATACTCACTCACTCCATGCCAGCTGTGAGGGTTATATGCACGCGGTAGGGATTGTGCAGATCCTCTGCATCTGTGTTATCATATGCATCAGATAACCGCAATTAATGGAATTGAAAAAGAAAACATTAAGAAAACGTGTCAGGTTACAAAGAACCACGGGAGTGTTTTATACGAGGCATCGATTGGCATCTAACGAGATCTATAATACTGAACATTATGGCAAGTTGTGTGAGATTCCATTGTTCGTTAAGCGTACCCACAGAATTCGAACTGTTTAAACAGCCCAAAAACATTTTAAAAAACTTAGGTTTCGGTGTAAACATGAGCTGGCAGAAAACTAAATAATTAACGCCAAGGCCAGTCTGCACAAAATAATCTTAGCGGTAAGACGAGTGTAAACCAAATATATTGACAGGAAAAACACTGACGGAGCGTTAAGTATATTTTGTGCAAACTACCCAACACGACACGGCGTCCTTGGATGATTCTTTAACGTATTTTCTTAAAATACATATATCGATTCGACTTTCTGTATTGACAGAGATCTTAAAGAAGAGTGGTAACATCGTTAAAACATTATGACTGACATTTCACAAATCAGATATTTTGCTTGGCTTGATAATGCTGTCTTGAGGCATTGTGTGCATTCAAAACCAGTGGGGTTCTATTGCGTAATACCATGTAGAAAATGGCAACAATAACCTTCTGTCACCTTTAATATGATTTTGCAGTATGTCCATAGCCATATGGACTGGTTGGGTGGCCGAGTGGTCACACCGTTGGCTCTTCACGTCGAAGATCAGGGTTCGATTCCACACATGGATATATTGTGTGAAGCCCGTTGCATATGTATACCGCATTGATATTGCTCTAACTTTGTTAAAGGACGAATAAACTTACAGTTTTAGTCTTACGCGAAACACCAGATTCATTCTTAAAAAGGGTGTGGTTAATTAATGCTGAGCGAATAGAAGTTCCCCAAAAGTCGTTGCTTCACTCTCGCCGGCCAACGAAACCACAGACAGGTTAGTTAACTCTGTCGTCATGTGAGGAAGGATTTTAAGTTAGTTGTATATAAAATGTGATGGACAGATTTCCACCGGACCCCTCAGTTCGTCCTGAATGTGTTGCTTGTGAGTGCGAAGCCAGCGTTTTGGAAGCATGTACGTATTAAATCGGATGTTCGATAGCTACCTCTCTTGCAAAACAGAAGATGCTAGATTTGTTTTCATTTAGTTGTAGTAAACGGTTGATGACCAAAAGGAGTTTGCATGACACACTTGTAACATAACGATTTCTCCTTCGGAAGCGTGGTTGTGGTGGAAGTGACAGTAATATTGACACCCATCTCGCTTCCAAGAGTGAAATTGTTATTTTATAAGCAATGTCATGCAAAATCCTATTGTCCACCATTCAAATACGTATTTTACTACTAGTAAAAAGTGGTTGGATTTTGTAACTCGGTGAAAACAATTCTAAATAGCATTTATTATCAAACGGGGGTGTTCGCGACAGGGCACCGTCATTTTGCAAAATCGTAGAGTCAAGGTCTAAAGTCAGTTTGAGCATCAGTTAGATTATGGTTTGTATTTTTAAGTAAAATGCTAAAACCTACGTTCTACTCGTACTTAGATATGTTTTTGAATGATAACCAAAAAGATTTGGTGTGACACTGTTTGTGACAGAACTACAATTACGATTTATAACCATTAAGACAAAAGCGATTTTGACAGAATCGTCGATGAAAATAAGTTTTATCTCGGGAAAAAAAGTGACAAGGTTAAATGGCAGTAGATGTTTCATTTTTCACAACTGTCACGACTGCAGGTTTAGAGAACCCTATAAACAAGATAACCCACCCTCTGAAATGTACATGAATACAGAAAACCACATATATCGAAGGTATACCTCTGATTTAAGGTAATTAAGTGTCGAATTGAGTAGTAAGAATGAAGATTTTTTATGGATATCAACTTCTTTATGAGAGAACACAACGTTTCGGAGTTAATGCTTACTCCTTCATCAGGTGATTGAGAAAGGGATACAGAGGTGTATTTATATGTACAGGTAAAACAATAACAAAGTAACAAGTGGAATGAGTTAACGAAAGCTAGTATAAACAAGCACTGATAGGAAGCCGATAGTTAAGATAACAATGATGGAAGCCAATGGTAATGCATTACAGTTGATGATTGGGGATAAGGATGGAAGCCAATGGTGATACATTACGCATGATAGGATGATGTACATAACACACGATAGGGGGTGAGCATGTTACATGAGGGTTGGTGATGTACAAACACAAGTATGTACTCGGGTAGATAGGCTATACATGAATTACATAGATAGAATGTACACAGGTAGATGAGATTAATTTATCAATAAGTCCCAGGCACTTGGTAGGTACACTCCTTGGTCGCGGTTGATGGCTGGTTTCTGTCTCCGGATCTCGATGGCCTCTTGCAGTTTCCTTTGGCGCCAGTTGTTGGAGAAACGCTGAGACCAATCAACACCAGAATGAAGGAACATCAGACCTCAGTCAGGAAACTCGACCAGAAATCGGCCATCTCTGAACACATTCTCAAGAACCCTGAACACTCAATTCGATGGGAGGACACTAGGATACTATCTACCAACAACAACAACTGGCGCCAAAGGAAACTGCAAGAGGCCATCGAGATCCGGAGACAGAAACCAGCCATCAACCGCGACCAAGGAGTGTACCTACCAAGTGCCTGGGACTTATTGATAAATTAATCTCATCTACCTGTGTACATTCTATCTATGTAATTCATGTATAGCCTATCTACCCGAGTACATACTTGTGTTTGTACATCACCAACCCTCATGTAACATGCTCACCCCCTATCGTGTGTTATGTACATCATCCTATCATGCGTAATGTATCACCATTGGCTTCCATCCTTATCCCCAATCATCAACTGTAATGCATTACCATTGGCTTCCATCATTGTTATCTTAACTATCGGCTTCCTATCAGTGCTTGTTTATACTAGCTTTCGTTAACTCATTCCACTTGTTACTTTGTTATTGTTTTACCTGTACATATAAATACACCTCTGTATCCCTTTCTCAATCACCTGATGAAGGAGTAAGCATTAACTCCGAAACGTTGTGTTCTCTCATAAAGAAGTTGATATCCATAAAAAATCTTCATTCTTATGTATTTTCACTTCTAAATGACATTCAAAGACCTGAATTGAGTAGTGTTAATGACGGGGCTTCATTTATAACAATGCCAACAAAATTGTAATGCTTTATGTATTTGTAACCCCCTAGAGTACATGTGATCCTTACCACAGCCGTGTACTACTAAACTAACTCACACCTAGCAATATGACATAAGGGATGCGGTGACTTTGATATATACAGTCGGAGATGTACTGTCAAAACTGCTTTTACCTTAGATCCCTTGTGAGCAGTTTTCTTAGTCTGTGTTTATTGTTTAACGCCGCTTTCAGCAATATTCCAGATCCAGCTATATGTAAATAATCGAATCTGAGCAGACAATCCCGTGACTGAAAGCACAAGCATCCATTTGCGCAGTTGGGGTACGATGACATGTGTCTACCAAGTCAGCGGGCCTGATCGCCAGATCCTGTTAGTCACCTCTTACGTCAAGTACGGGTTAGTGAAGATCAGTTCTAACCCGTATCTTCATGGGTGACAACATGGGTACACTGGGAGTGTGGAATGTGGTATTTCCTTATCCTGTGCCAGTGCCATCAAAAGTTCAGACTCACTTGAATCACTTACGAACTCACTATATGTAAAACCCCAAAACACGAGCAAACCTAGATACGCAATAGGGCAAACCAAAAGTGACCACACTAATCAAATGTTCCTGGTGTGGCCAAGGGAGACAACTCTGTTAAGCCAATACAGTTCTCAATAGGTGCGCCCATGGGCATGTGTGTACACGTACTTCCTTATGTTCTTTTCAAACGTGACACCACTCATACGTATGAGGACAGGCTGTGGCCATTTGGACTCATTTCGGAGATGATTGAAAAGATGTGAGTCAATGCAAAATTCTGTTGACATTCTCCACTGAAGTTACAGTTTGAGGCAAGAGCTTTCGAGTCAGAATTCAGTGAAATCTTCCTGGCATGATCGCTGAAATCTTTTCCTAGCGGTCTTAGCGACATTTTAACACAGTGACTACTTCCGGTTCATTCTTCAATAACATCCGGTTGCGTTGTGATTGTGTCTGATAATAACATTTAACAACTATGTGTTGTATGCTGCGATGGGGTTGGAGCTTGAAACAACGTTAACAGTTTAGTACGAGTTGTTCACCTGAATTCCTGCACCAATCCTGCCTTCAAGCAACTTTCAAATTCCAAATCAATATGGTTATTTTCTAAATTGAATAATCTGATTAAATTCAAGAGTTCCGTTGAATTTACTCCCTAATCACACAGGAGACCTGTCAGAGATGATATGTGATACGAATATTCATGAGAGACCTGTCAGTATATGAACCGGCGAAGGCGTCATGTCAGAAAACACGAGGTGATGTACCAGGGAATAATATTCCGTCCTTTCTGTTCAGTAAACGGGGTTTCTTGACAGAATGTTTGCACTACTGAACTCCCTCGAGGAAGAAAAAACGTTTTTATGTCACAATTATGACATAAGACGATACATCAGTACATGCAAATGAAATCGACACAGGTCGTGTTAAACAAATTTGAATACGCCACATGGAAACATATGATTCATTAATCAAACAACATCAATGGACTTAAAATTGATAATTAGTATTAATAAGGAAACACGATATTCATGACTATAATAGAATAGTGGTATAATAATAAACATTGACGACTGGTGCAGTTGAGTCACCTTCAAGAACACTACGATTTCCATGTTCAAAATTGCATTACAATACTAAGTGTTTGCCACAAGCATAACTAAAAGTGCCCTGGGACCATAAATGTCAACCGAAATATTGGAGACTTATCCTCTTAACTTGGATAGATTCAGTAAGCTGGCTTAACGCCTATTCGAAACGTTAGTGAGAGTGTTTAGTTGTACGTCGCACTCAGTAATATTCCAGCCATATAGCGGAGGTCTATTAAGAATTAAGTCTTGCCCAGAAAGTACGGGTATCGTGCGGTTAAACGAACACATGGTGTGGAGGGACTCGATCCCACTGTGACAGGGTTCTGGCGCGACCAGGGGAAGCAACTCTGCAGAACGCAATTTAGCGCTGTATGTTACTTGGACACTATAAACAGGACCGGGGCGCGTGGTTCAGCACAATGAAAAAGAGAACATTCACTTGACGCACCAAGAACATGATAGGAGCGCGAGTCCTGGACTTGGTCGTCACGAATGCTGTTTTGACATGCAACAGTGACGTCCGTCCTCAAGTTCACATCAGCATGAAGTAGCTGTTGATGTAGACAATCTATACTGCTGTACCCGTGGCACAGTCCAAGACATTACGTCCTTGAAGTTAATGTTCTGAAGGTCGTTTGTTCGCTCTGCAAATATTTGCCTGTCGATTGCTGGAACAGGTTCGTGTGAAATCCCCACGCGCGACTTAAGGATTGTGAAAGAGTTACAAACATATCATTGTCGAAGTGTCCAGCAATGATAAAAAGGATGGGCTCCAGGACTGTTTTTAGATGTGGCACAAAATAATGCAGAGCTTAAATATGTGCCCATCAGAGTGAGTGAGTGAGTTTGATTTTACGCTCTGTGGTGGCATTCAGTAAATAGTCGAGTCTGGAACAGCCATCCACGCGATTGAGATACAATGACATTTGTCAACCAAGTCAGCGAGCCTGACCACCCATTAGTCTCCTCTTACGACAAGCATGGGTTACTGAAGGTCAATTCTCCCCTGATTTTCACGGTCACTCAGAGGGTCTGATGTTGACTTCGTGCGTGGTCTGGGATTCAAACCGACTAACGTCCTTCCTGACTGAGGGAGACAACTTTTTACGTAAATTAGCGTCGCCTGAGACGATGTTCACAATTACCGTACAACCCATAATTAGATCATATCTATGTATAGATCAGTTATATGTTTTGTAACATTTGGAATTACCTACAGTAACTAAGACAAACATTTGTTTGTTTGTGGTGTAACACTCTGATTTTGTGATATTTCAGCTATATATCCACAGTCTGCAAAAATGAATGATTATACATTAATCTGACAGGGGTTACGATGGTGTGCATCAACCTTTCAGTGACCCCGACCTTCTCATCCCACTGATCGCTTCTTATGACTTGCGTGGGTTACTGAAGACAAATTCGAACCGGATGTTCACGAGGTGAAACTGTTATTGATATCAATATTCTGTGAGCATGGCGCAAATCGTTCCTTACAGTTAATGAGGCTCATCTTGCCTTAATTGGATAACGACGAAGTAGAAAGTACTTGTGTACGAACCTAACAAAATGTAACTCGACAAAAATAAACCCCTGACGGTTACATGGAAACAATATAAATAGCTAGCGATCTGGTAACCAGCTAGTGAGATAATATTTTCCTGCAACGTTGCCTGACACTTTCAAAACCCGGCACTCTAAGCTTGCCACAGATACCAAATGTATCTTGCTATACCTCCGGTAGACGTGTTTCGACACCAAAAACGACTGCTCTGATTAGCAATATTCCAAACGGTGCCTTAAGTAAAATGAGCTACACACGTCCTATCCGTGTGGCGATACGAACCCGACCTATGGACGCGACGAGCGAACACTTTATCATCTAAGCTACTCCATCTCCGCGATAACTGTTAAACATCTCTAATCTCAACAATAAAAAAGCCATAAACTATAGCATCGCCTTGTTTTGTAATACATACAGGCTGCTGGGGTTCGCAGTTCACCAGTATTAACAGCGCACAAGGGTCCCATTAAGACAATAACACCAATCAGAACCGTCCCACACAGCGTAATAGCCCGGATAGTACCAAGCAAGAAAACATGGATCATGGCCGACCCTCAGCTAGGGGAGGCAACTCGACATAGCAGGATATAGTGTGCTATACCACTAAAACACCAGGGACCTCACCTAGTTTTGCCAACACTTGAAGGCACTTTTCCCACAACACCTTAACGATCACAGTGGGTCACGCCTTAGGGTTTCCATTAACCATTTAGAACAATTATGTCGGAAAGCTGATATCCCAGGCGAGTAGTTTCTGACAATGCGCCTTCAAACTATAGTTTCGAAAGGGAAGAGGACCTCTACCTCTGAAGAGGATTGACTTTAAATTTCAAATTCATTGTCATTTCTAATCTAACGTAAGCAAAATTATAAAAATTATGGATATGTACTTTGTTTATGTTCAGACAAGACCCGTAGGTCTTCAAATAATAGAATCTCAAATATGTGGATTCCAGCCAAGAACAGTGATACATTGACGATAAGTTAAAGATGGCGAGTATGGACAGTAGGGTTGTACAAACGATTCTTTATTGTAATTTGGGTCATTGTACAACTGTGATAAGTACACTACAGTGGGAGGGAGTTTAGTTGTACGCCGCTTTTTGCAATGTTCCAACAATATCACGGCGGGGTCACTTCACACTGTGCTTCACATAATGTACCCTTGTGGGCAATCGAAACCGGTACTTCGGCGTGACGAAAGAAAGCTTTAACTGCTAGGTTGCCCTACCACCCCATTAACTTAGAAGACCCGTGAAGGTCACGGGGTAGAATAGGCCTTCAGCAACCCATGCTTGCCATACAAGTCGACTGTGCTTGCCGTAAGAGGCGACTAAAGGGATCGGGTGGTCAAGCTCGCTGACGTGGTTGCCACATGTCATCGGTTCCCAATTGCGCAGATCTATGCTCATGTTGTTGATCACTGGATTGTCTGGTCCAGACTCGATTATTTACAGACCGCCGCCATATAGATGGAATATTGCTGAGTGCGGCGTAAAACTAAACTCACTCACTCATTAACGTAGAAGTAAAGATAAAGCCATGGAAACCATACAGTTTGCATACGTAGCTGCCAAACAGTATGAGTCAGTGATAGTTCAGCCGTCAAAGGCACCGTATTACATGCGGAGAGTAGCGTCCCTTGGTTGTGATAGGATCTGATGATCGAGGGTTCGATTCCTATTATCATAATAATGATTATTACTCTAACGCCAAGCTGACATGTCGCTAATGAGAGATTACACCTAGTTAAATTGTCTGTGGACAATATGCACACTCAATTTCAGTAATGTGAGTGAGTGGGCGTGTTAGGTATTACGCAGCTTTTAGAAATCAGGTACAGGGGATGCCAGAAATAGAGATACGAACATTTCAAGAATAACCAGTCTGTTTATTGAGATGGGTGACTGAAAGTTACATGGAGGCCTCAGACGACTATTTATATCTGACTTGATCAGACAATTTCTTATGCCAGACAAGTTATCAACGTTGTGAGCAGCGACCCACGATGTCGTATCACGAAGGCAGTCATTCGACTATTTCCATTGTGTCCAAACAGCCGCTACACAATCATCTTACGACCAGTTTAACGGCTGGGACTTAACATTAAGACCTTCCTTTCAGATGCATCCGTTAAAAGTCCAGACAGTTGTAAAGTAGGGCGGCTGTGACACGTGAACGTTGGACAGTGTCCACGGTCGGGAAGAGTGTGCCAGATTGAAAGATACAATGGAGGAGAACCGCGGGCTTTGTAACAAGCCAATGATATCTAGATAATCAATTAAGCAAATGCATGGAGTGGAGGTATTGGGAGCTTCGTGGGTTGAGAGAGTGTAGGGCAAATAGGCAGAACACTTGTCAGGGAGACTTGAGGTCATCAAAATTCATCAAGTGTTTAAACAGGCAACGGACAGGGAAATTGATGTAAAACTAAGGAAGCCCCTGTGCTCACTAATAACGAGATATACTCAACTTGTAATCAAGGCAACAGACTTCATAAGAGAGTTCAAATAACGCGGGAGGAGAGTGAAGTCGACGTGAGTTCAAAATGTGTTCAACGAGTGGGTGGGCAGGATTTCCTTGACAATATTACATTATGTGATGGAACCTTCAGTGTGGGAGGAAAGCTAAACGCGACGCATGTTTTCAGTCTTGACACTTTAACAGAACTCATCATTTCCAGTGGTAGCGACTACACGAACTGTGTAGCAGGTGGCGTGGCATGCAGATGGTTTAATCCAGAGTTTGAGATGGTCAAATTTGGCATCTCAACTTCACTACTGAACCATAGTTCAGTTCATAGTTCACCCGATGAAGGGGTCTGAAATGACCCCGCAACTTTGTGTGTCAAAGAATTATAAAGAAGATTTATTCATAAAAGATCTTGGTCATATATAACAACTTTTAAATGCCGCTAAAAGACAGCATAATGAACAATACCTTGGCACAGAGAGTACTAGACTTTCTCTAAATCATTTTACTACTACTACTACTACTACTACTACTACTACTACTACTACTACTACTACTACTACCTGTGTAAAAGGTCCCAGATAATGGGCCTTAAACATGAATAGACATGATGACCTGCTTTGGACATTGGTTACAGTCACACTTTGGGTATTGCTTACAGAAACGCTTTGGATATTGTTACACTCACGGTCGGAGTTACAGCCAGGCTTTGTGTATTGGTTAGAGTCACGCTTTGGGTGTGTTGTAGCAGTCACGTTTTGAGTATTGGTTACAGTCAAGCTTTGGATATTAGTTAGAATCGCACTTTGGGTATGGTTACAGAAGAGGAAGTCTCAAAACGCCAACGAAAAAAGAATTTGCCAAGACTGAGGTAAACTAATCGAAGATGTAAACCACAACACGCTAAGTAATGATTTGAGATACATCACGGCTTAAAAAAATAATCGCCCGAAGGAACTTCGACCACGTAAAGCAAAAGACTATGAGCAGTGTTTGATTGCATGACGGCGTGGCCTCGGCAACACTGGCAGATTTATCCATCTCACAGAATAAACCCTGTTCTTCGTAATCGAAAACTGAACACCAATAAGCAAGAAACTCGGTAAAACATGTCAGTGAGATAAACGAGGATACTCCTGGAGTGGGTAATCGATAGCATGTAGAAAACTTGTTTGGGATTATTAACACGCTCTCTACCACGACGCGGCGGTTTAAAGCAACAGGAGAGAATGAAATCGGGGCGTCACTCAAATATGTTGTTACCGCTGCTGAGAAGATTACACTTAGATATTTGTCACACCACCGCCAATTACACCGTAGGCTTGTTCTGGGAAATCCTTGTACAACTGTTTGAAATCGCTTTGGATATTGGTTACGGTTTATAAAGAGGAATTCTGTTCGGACAGAAAATCGTTATTCGTATTCTATTGTTTCACCATAACCGTCACAAAAATACATGTTTACCTCATTATACTGCCATTCTGTGACAAGTTTGGTGGTATAATGAGGCGCCAGAGGTTATGTTGATGCTCGGCGTGGCGTTGGAACAAGTCTACTTTTCAGGGGTATTTATGAGCCTCTGATCTGCGCTGCATTGATAATATTAGGATTTGAAAAATCAGTGAGAATTATACGAGGCCTGTTGACGATCAAACGTCGCCACTGTATGTGTACAAAGGGTTTCCAATTTTCAACCATTTCCTCCATGGACAAGCCACATTGGAGGATCCTTGTTAAACTGATCTTCAGCCGCCCACGCCTCTAGTCAGAGACACTACCTGGATTGTGTCGTTCGGCTCTGACTGGGCTGAAGCATGTCACAGTAAATATTCACCGTATGCATAAATCATAAACAGTGTTTATCGAGGTCCGCCATCTGAAACCACGCAAGTACGGTTCCTTAATTCAACCCAATGTCAAGTATTCTTTTTGCGCCATAGGGTTGGCGATGAAGGTAGACGGGCAGGGACAGTATCCTACTGTCAACATCAGCTAGTATTTTTCTCGACAGTGGCTTTTGCAGACCTAAGGCCACAACGACAATTGCCTGCATATATATTCTACTAGCCAATCTTTCATGGTTCTCAATCAGAGTTGTTTTCCTTCATCAAAGGGAAGTTACTCTAGTTTATGACGCGTAACACTTCGTTGTAGACTGGTTTCCTGATCTTTAGGCCAGTGTTGCTTCATTTACTATCCCGTCCGAGCAAACTGCTGCAAGTAAGAGCAGGAACCAGTCTGATTTTATTCGAGTCTACCTGGACTATCACAATCTTATGGAATACATTCAACTGACCTTCTCAGAGTCAAATCAAGCCCACAAACACAGAGGGAAAAAGCTAGTGCCAAGTTTGCCCACTCAGTCAAAAGGTCAAGGGGTAGGCTACACCTCTGTTACACAACGATTGGTAATACCTAAGACATACCTGACAGTCGCTTAGCAAAGCCTGTTTCTTTCGTGGAAGCGCGATAGGCTTCAAAGTTTTGTATGTAGGAAGTTTTGAGGGCTTGCCCAGCCTTTTTTAGCAACGATCGTGTGTAAGCCCGTTTTTTCTTACAATGGTAGCTACGCGCTCCTGTACCCTAATCGGAATTGTGTCCCTTGGGCACGTCAGAGACATATGATTGTGTGTTCGAATCCCATGTCAACCCACTTATATTTCAGGATCTATCTTCATCATACACATGCACGTGGATTCACCGAAGTGGTACACGTCTCAGAATTCTGACCTACATTAAGCCACGCCTGATATATACAGAATACTGTTCAAAGCGGCTATCACTCAATTCACTCACTCACTGATTACAAAGGCCCATCTATAAACGTACGTCTTGGCAATATGCTAAAAAATGGACAGATTTATTGTGAACGAGGCTCTGGGGTGATCAAATTCACACAAACAGACTAATCTATTTATTGGCTTGCAGTACATTGCACATACAGTTATTGGCAGGTTTACAACCTGTTGCATGTCTGTTGATCTTGATATCGACACGAACCAATTAATACCTGTGAGGTCATGTTGTATTGCTGATCAATACCTGCACAAACAGTAAATGCAATTTATAATCCAAAACTGACAAGTGCAGAAGCTACATCGATCTTTTTTCAAATATTTTAATGGTAGTTGCAGCTACTCTAGGTCAATCAATAAGATTAACGGTGACAATGCTGAAGTGATATTTTTCATTTATGTTACAATAGCAATGGTATGGGTGTGTGTGTGTGTGTCTGTGTGTGTGTGTGTGTGTGGTCTGTAAGTAATCGAGTCTGGACCAGACAACCCAGTGATCAAGAGCAGGGGCATCAATCTGCGGAAATGGGAGCCGATGACATGTGTCAACCAAGTCAGCGAGCCTGAACGACCCGATCCCATTAGTCGCCTCTTACGCCTTGCATTGTCGCCTTTTATGGAAGGCATAGTTGCTGAGGGCCTATTCTCCTTCACGGGTCGCTTCAGGTTCCAGAACACTATATCAGTATCACATGCTGCCCGAGCGAGGACCGTATGGACAGAGGCCTGTGACAGCTGTGATTGGATGAAATAGTGTAAGATGTGTATGTGTTTTAAAAGCACATCCACCCTGTAATTAAAACTGACCACAATTTTAAGTATTTAGTGCTGTTATTTTTATCACCATGGGTTATGCTTGTGTGTGTACATATATTTTGAAGTAGGTGACATTCGGTGCGGAGCTGGGGGTTGATGTGTTCCGCTTCCTGTGCTTGGCAAATGTGCCGGACAAGTTGGCCACAACTTGTGTTTTATTGTAGCTTAGAGGCCAGACTGTGCCCATGTGTACATGGAATGGCTGTTGATAGCCTGGATATTTTTAAAAAAAATATAAGGTTACTATAGAAGTCTATGGGAAAACATTTGGTGTTGTGTAACCTGTACCACTAGGCTACAAGCTATCGGTATGAACAGTCACTTTAATATATTTATGTCGGAGTCTGTCTCCTTAACTGGGTGGTACGTAATTCATGCAAACCTTTGCCCCGATGTTGAGAATATTTGAGGAAATCTTTTAAGAAGTGAACCGCCAGAGAAGGGGGTTTGCTTTGTGAGAGTAATTGTATCACTTGTTGTACAGGTTAATATAAAGTGAAGACGGTGGTGGTGTTAAAATGGTTGATATGAAGTAAAGACAGTGGTTATGGTTAAAATCTTTGATATATGTGAAGACGACGGTTATGGTTAAAATGGTTGATACAAAGTGAAGACGACGGTGGTGTTAAAATGGTTGATATAAAGTGAAGATGACGGTGGTGTTAAAATGGCTGATACAAAGTGAAGATGACGGTGGTGTTAAAATGGCTGATACAAAGTGAAGATGACGGTGGTGTTAAAATGGCTGATACAAAGTGAAGATGACGGTGGTGTTAAAATGGCTGATACAAAGTGAAGACGACGGTGGTGTTAAAATGGTTGATACAAAGTGAAGATGACGGTGGTGTTAAAATGGTTGATATAAAGTGAAGATGACGGTGGTGTTAAAATGGCTGATACAAAGTGAAGATGACGGTGGTGTTAAAATGGTTGATACAAAGTGAAGACGACGGTGGTGGTTAAAATGGCTGATACAAAGTGAAGATGACGGTGGTGTTAAAATGGCTGATACAAAGTGAAGATGACGGTGGTGTTAAAATGGGTGATACAAAGTGAAGATGACGGTGGTGTTAAAATGGTTTATACAAAGTGAAGATGACGGTGGTGTTAAAATGGTTGATACAAAGTGAAGATGACGGTGGTGTTAAAATGGCTGATACAAAGTGAAGATGACGGTGGTGTTAAAATGGTTGATACAAAGTGAAGATGACGGTGGTGTTAAAATGGTTGATACAAAGTGAAGATGACGGTGGTGTTAAAATGGCTGATACAAAGTGAAGATGACGGTGGTGTTAAAATGGCTGATACAAAGTGAAGATGACGGTGGTGTTAAAATGGTTGATACAAAGTGAAGATGACGGTGGTGTTAAAATGGTTGATACAAAGTGAAGATGACGGTGGTGTTAAAATGGTTGATACAAAGTGAAGACGACGGTGGTGTTAAAATGGTTGATACAAAGTGAAGATGACGGTGGTGTTAAAATGGTTGATACAAAGTGAAGACGACGGTGGTGGTTAAAATGGCTGATACAAAGTGAAGATGACGGTGGTGTTAAAATGGCTGATACAAAGTGAAGACGACGGTGGTGTTAAAATGGCTGATACAAAGTGAAGATGACGGTGGTGTTAAAATGGCTGATACAAAGTGAAGACGACGGTGGTGTTAAAATGGTTGATACAAAGTGAAGATGACGGTGGTGTTAAAATGGCTGATACAAAGTGAAGACGACGGTGGTGGTTAAAATGGCTGATACAAAGTGAAGATGACGGTGGTGTTAAAATGGCTGATACAAAGTGAAGACGACGGTGGTGGTTAAAATGGCTGATACAAAGTGAAGATGACGGTGGTGTTAAAATGGTTGATACAAAGTGAAGATGACGGTGGTGTTAAAATGGCTGATACAAAGTGAAGATGACGGTGGTGTTAAAATGGCTGATACAAAGTGAAGATGACGGTGGTGTTAAAATGGCTGATACAAAGTGAAGATGACGGTGGTGTTAAAATGGCTGATACAAAGTGAAGATGACGGTGGTGTTAAAATGGCTGATACAAAGTGAAGATGACGGTGGTGTTAAAATGGCTGATACAAAGTGAAGATGACGGTGGTGTTAAAATGGCTGATACAAAGTGAAGATGACGGTGGTGTTAAAATGGCTGATACAAAGTGAAGATGACGGTGGTGTTAAAATGGCTGATACAAAGTGAAGATGACGGTGGTGTTAAAATGGCTGATACAAAGTGAAGATGACGGTGGTGTTAAAATGGTTGATACAAAGTGAAGATGACGGTGGTGTTAAAATGGCTGATACAAAGTGAAGATGACGGTGGTGTTAAAATGGCTGATACAAAGTGAAGATGACGGTGGTGTTAAAATGGTTGATACAAAGTGAAGATGACGGTGGTGTTAAAATGGTTGATATAAAGTGAACATGACAGCGTTGTAAAATGGTTGATATACAGTAAAGGCTATGGTGATGGTTAAATTGTTTGGCATAAGTGAATACGATTGTGATGGTCAAGATGTGTTAAGATATATTGAACCAATCGTATAATGATTAGTCAATGAACACAACAGTTACTCTTTAATGGCTAAATCGCGGTTAATGACAATGCCATATTTTCGTTGCAATTGAAGAGATAATGTTGTTGCTTGTATCGAGTGGGGCGTTCTAAGGAAAGGTGTAGACAACAGTTATATGAGCAGACAGCAATACCCTTCATGGTTTTACAAGGTATATATAAAATTAAGACGATGGCGGTGGTTTTAAAGGTAGATAATCAAACCAAAGCCGAATACTGAGACGCGGTGACGTGTTGGTCGTTATGCCGTTGTGCTAACCAGTGCTGCAGTAGGTGGTGTGTGACAGTGTCAGGTTATGTCGTTATGCTAACCAGTGCTTATGTCCTTGTGCTAACCGGTGCTGCAGTAGGTGGTGTGTGACAGTGTCGTTATGTCGTTGTGCTAACCAGTGCTGCAGTAGGTGGTGTGTGACAGTGTCAGGTTATGTCGTTGTGCTAACCATTGCTGCAGTAGGTGGTGTGTGAAGGTGTCAGGTTATGTCGTTGTGCTAACGAGTGCTGCAGTAGGTGGTGTGTGACCGTGTCGGGTTATGTCGTTGTGCTAACCAGTGCTGCAGTAGGTGGTGTGTGACAGTGTCAGGTTATGTCGTTGTTCTAACCCGTGCTGCAGTAGGTGGTGTGTGACCGTGTCAGGTTATGTCGTTGTTCTAACCAGTGCTGCAGTAGGTGGTGTGTGACAGTGTCAGGTTATGTTGTTGTTCTAACCAGTGCTGCAGTAGGTGGTGTGTGACAGTGTCAGGTTATGTCGCTGTGCTAACCAGTGCTGCCGTAGGTGGTGTGTGAAAGTGTCAGGTTATGCTGCTTGAACACATTATACAACGCCAGCTGTCACCCGAGAGCCTCGGCTGAAAGGCACTAGTATTTATAATCTTATTTGTAATCTGTGAAATACTTAGTGCAAGTGCCCGATCAATCCTCGCAGCAATCTGTGACAACACTTGCCACACCTGGCCTATAAACGATTGCAGTAATTTGTGACAATACTTGGTGCAGGTGTACTTGGTACAAGTGCCCTATACACCATTGCGGCAATCTGTGATAATTATCATCGTTATCATCATAACTTCTTGGTTTTGTTATGTTACTTTACGAGCATACACCTCTTTGTGTGGTTCATATGAAGTTGATGTGACGCTACAACCATGAGTTCGGCCATTTTCCTTCTCTACAGAGAGAATACAACTTTTTTCTTACTATCGATCTTAACAATATATATATAACAGAAGCAAAACTCTTTCTGCTGTCTTCGTAATATGTTCCCCTTTATTGGCGTGGGTTCTGATTGACACGTTCCCCATGACCTTGGAACTTTTTAAATGATAATATTTCTCCACAGAATACGTTTTCACTATGGTTACTGTTTTCGCGACACCTGCTGCGTTTACTTATTTTTAGCGCTCTATCCATTTCTTTCGCCATTTGAGTGGAGAATGACGTAGTAACATGTACGAGTGGCCCATATCTGCACAATGACACCGCTATTAAAGCAATAGTTTGGCATAATACTTATACTACTTCCATCATTGCTATCATCCTTTCCTTTTTAAACTCACGAAAACAAACAAAAGAAAACAGAAAAAGAAAAGAAAAAAAAAGAAAAAAAAAGAAAAGAAAAACAAAACAAAACAAAAAAACAAACGAACATTAACCCTGTAATTCTATCTGACTTCACTGAAAACACCACAGCCATTCAGATGATTCCATTCCAGTACATCTTATTAATACATAGATTATTCATATGTGGCACGTGTTAAGGGTAACAGTACTTTCACAAAGTACAAGCTCACATGAGTTATTCTCGATAGCCCCGAACATGTATTTGGTTAAAAAATATATAAATTCCAACGTGCACTTTTTGCACGCAGAGCGGTTTAAAAAAGGAGAAAAGGGGTAATGTCTGTGAAAGCTGTTACTTTAAACCAAGCAGTAGGCCCACATTTGTATAATACTGTC
This sequence comes from Haliotis asinina, assembly GCF_037392515.1. Taxonomy (NCBI): domain Eukaryota; kingdom Metazoa; phylum Mollusca; class Gastropoda; order Lepetellida; family Haliotidae; genus Haliotis; species Haliotis asinina. Next base: position 49,885,188 of record NC_090281.1, read on the forward strand.
ATTGATTACGTATTATGTAAATGCTGTTTTCTGTGCAGTGAACGTGACATTAAGCTGATGAAAATATGCCTTTGATGTTCCGAAATTTATTTTGTCTCCCGAGCGTCGCGCTCTTGAGATGAAACTCAGTATTGATCTTCAAAAATACTTTGAAAACTAAAGACTAAGTCCACATAAAAGAGAGGATTGATCGGCCTTGTTAATGGATGTTGATGTTAATGTAATTCGTCTCCTATGACATAGTTGTTGTTGTTGTTGTTGTGTTGTTGTTTTAATGCTCTTTTATTTATATAATTAACGCAACACTAAGCACATCAGCTTCACGACTGTGGTCTGCAAATAATCGAAGCTTGGCAGGCATTGTGAGCGACGAGCACCATAACAACGTTGCCACACCGAGTCCGGATCCTTTGGGTGAGTTTTAACCCTAAAAACTAATGGAGTCTGGCATATAATCGCTGAGCACCCAGCTTCATGACAGTGGCTTCCAAATAAGCGAAACTTGGGCTAACATTGCTTGCAACGAATATTGTAACAGCGTTCCCACACTATCATCGATGTTCCTGAATCTGACCGCCGGATCCTTAGGATCGGTTGTAACCCAAATCCGTGAGGAATCCATTGTACTGTCATGTAATCAACGCGTACTACAGGACCCGTGCCGTGGACTACAATCCAGTCACTGCTAAATATAGAGTTTTACGCCACAGTGAACATCATTACAGTCACATCACGAATTGAGTGAGGGTATTTTTACGCCGCTTCCAGCTACCGTCCAGCAATAGCATTGTGGGAGACACCAGATATGGGCAACCAGATTGTACCCATGTGGAGAATCAAATCCGGCTTCAGCGTAAAGAGTGAAAGCTTTTACCACTAGTCTACCCAAGCGACACCCACGTGGACGGTTACAGGGCGTTAAAATTTACCCCTTTTGTGGACTCATCACTGGAGTTTTTAATTTAATACATGGTATTACTGTCCGGTGAACTAACCAAGTTCAAATACTCACCAGTTTAAACCTTTTCTCCGTTCCTGATCCAAACTGAAATACGTCCAACTGAGCACGCAGTGAAAATATTCCTGTGTACGGTGTAGTTATTTCACCTGCTTATTCTTAAATGACGGATAGCACCTCAGGTTTAGTTGACACAGTAAGATACCAACCAGTTTCTTCACGCTATGACGCCAATGTCAATAATCCATGGAAAAACACAACGCGTCCTTTTTCCATGTGGAATATTATTAATCCATTTTGTTACAGCAATGTAGAACCAATCTCCCCACTATCCCACTGGGGTTGGATACTGGAATAGGACGGTTATCATGGCCTGTGTAACAGGTGTTGGGCGATAGGCTTGTTAATGTGTTTATACGGTGGATGCATACGATCGTACATATGCGTGTATATAGACACAAGGCTGCTGGTTTCTCACTTGCATAAGCCGAAAATTAAAATGAAGCAATTCAATAACAACAAGCCCAACAGAAGTGAATTGAACCATAACTGAAGGTTGCCATAGCAACAAATGGTCGTTATTTCAAATAGTAGGTACATATCTTCAGAGTTGGGGTGTGACAGGGTTATGTGCTATTGTTTTCACATTTATATTATTCGACGTGGGCTTTGTTTGTGCGGCATGTGTCGCCTCTGTCGTCTGATTACGGTTCCAGCTGCGCGTTTCTATTGTTGTTAATGATGATGACGAAGTACTGGAGAAGTGATCAGCTAACGTGATGTGATTTCAGACTTACATGCTCAGAGCCACAGACACACATATAGTTATAGGCCCACGCAAACTTACACAGGTATATAGACTCAGATACATTCTCTCAGCTCAGAGAGAGAGAGAGAGAGAGACAGAGACAGAGAGAGAGAGGAGAGAGAGAGGGAGAGAGGGAGAGAGAGAGAGAGGGAAGGGGAGGGAGAGAGACTCTATAGACGCAGAGGCAGGTTCGGTCACAGAAAAATTGGTACAAACGCAGATACACAGACACATGACGAGCAGGCACACACGCTGGCAATACATACACACATACACAGAGAAAAACACGCCGGCGCGCATGCACACACAGAGACAAGACAGACAAGTACAGAATCTGCTCCCCTAGAAACTTCCATGTAAAGACTACCACAGACATTTGCGAATGATGGAGACTCTTTCCAAACAGTATGCCAACACGATTGTGTTATGAAGTATTTAACCTAATGCACTCAAGAGATGTCAAGAGTTTGATGAACCAGCTACAGGGACTACTGACGTTAAAACACTTAAAACGTGCAAACTCCGTTCAACCCAAGTACACTCATGTCAACAAAAACTTGCCATGTTATCGCATTCACCTAAATATACTCCGGTTGACCCAAGCTGACAAGTACTCCTAGGTTATGTTTGTTCACAATTAGTCCAATGTTTGATGCTTGTTTATTTGAAAATATTGATCTACAAAATAGTCGACTAAAATCCAATTGGTGACAGTTCTTATCTTCAGCCTAGAGCTGAACCAATCTGGACTTGCCGAGTCATTTTAAACTCAAGTTGAATATTTCCTTTTTAATCTATTCTCTGTGGTCTGGGAAACGGACTGCAATCCTGTGTATGGCAATTTCAAGAACCATAACACGTGACTTGATCTGCTTAAACTAATGAAACCCACGTCGACTTGCTCAAAACGATATCAGCCCTTTAGACAATGGTCATTTATTACACCCCCCCCCCCCCCCCCCCCGATCCCAGTGCGTTTAGAGCAAAGCGGATGATACAGTATTTAGGTCCGTCCGTCCGTGCGTAGGAATGGGAAAACCTTGGTAACCGTTGGCTAGATTCTTTTCATACGTGGTACCCAAGTTCATCACAGTATGCGTAAGGTCAAGGGTGCCCTAATGTCAAGGTCACAAGGGGCTTGTCAGCCAGATATATCAAGAAACGTTCACTGGATTTCCTTCATACTTGACACCAAAGTTTATCTGGGGAAGGCGCTAGGCCAAGCCGATTTTGACGTAACTGTCAAGGTCAGGGCGACGCTTTTCAAGATTTCAACACGTTAAAATGCATGTTAGGATTGTCAGCAAGGTATCTCAAGAACGGTTCACAGGATCGTCTTCATAGACTTACAGAGGATGAGAGAGAGGAGACAAAGATAGGAAGAGTGTATTACTCAAGCAATCCAAAGCTGCCTGCAAAGCTACCTATGTCAGTTTGAAGACACCAATTAGTGCTGGTGTGATTGACGAATGACATCGGGCGTGTTGTTTACACTGTGCAGTATGATTGATTGCTATGGAACATATATCAAGATATTTGACAATAAGATTTAATCAGCCCAAAGGTAATGAGACAACTTGACACGAAGCAGCCCAATTAATTAAGATGGTGTATGAAATGAAAGTTCCATTGACAGACATTGATTGGACCGGTGACGCTATGGACGGATGTTGCCTCAGGTCATACACCGCTTGCAGATATCATAGAGTGTTCTAGACACAACCTGTACCTAAGGATACAACCTACAGCTGCCATAGAGTACTGTAGATGCAATCCTATAGCTGTCACGGAGTGCTAAAGGCCCACCTACACAGCCACAGAGAACTTTTGGTGAAACCCACCGCTGCCATAGTGCTATAGACACAGCTATCAACGAGTGCTATAGACAAACATTACAGCTGTCAAAGAGTGTCAACGAATGCTTATGGACACAAATTACAGCTGTCAAAGAGAGCTGTAGACACAACTTACAGCTGTTATAGAGGACTATAGACACAATTTACAGCTGTCAAAGAGTGTTATAGAAACAACCCACAGCTGTCAAAGAGTGCCCTAGACCCAGCCCTAGTCACAGCTGTCAAAGAGTATCAATGAATGCTATGGAAACAAACTACAGCTGTCAAAGAGTGTTATAGACACAGCCTACAGCCGTCATAGAATGCTATGGACACAAATTACAGCTGTGTAAGGGTGTTATAGACACAACCTACAGCTGTCAAAGAATGCTACACACACAAACTACAGCTGTCAAAGAGTGTTATAGACACAGCCTACAGCCGTCATAGAATGCTATGGACACAAATTACAGCTGTGAAAGGGTGTTATAGACACAACCTACAGCTGGCAAAGAATGCTACACACACTTATTTTACAGCTGTCAAAGAGCGTTATGGACACAGATTACAGCTGTCAAGGAGTGCTATAGACACAATTTACATCTGTCAAAGAGTGCGATGGACACATATTACATCTGTCAGTGAATGCTATAGACACAAGTGTATCTTTCAGTGGGTGCCATCGACACAACTTGGAGCGGTCAAAAGTGCCACGAGCGTAAAGCCGTCCTCCTATACAACTTGTACTTGGCTTCCCTCCTATGAGAGACACCAGTATTGATCACACCGATAGAAGCAACAGGGACTGGCTTTTGCATCTGACTACGCTCAAACCTGACATAAAAAGTCATGTAAACGACCACAGCTAGATGGGATATGGTGACCTATGCAAGGTCAAAGATTTGTTTCAATTACATTTAAATTGTAACGAGTCTTATCTACATGTCTGCAAGTACAAGCAAAAACTTTGTTTTCCTTCTTTGTCATGTTTGTTATGATAAAAAGATGACGTGAGACGTAATAAATTCTTCACTTAAAATCCTTCAATTATTATGGTTCATTCATTGTTTTCGTTGACGTATTTAATAACTTTCTATGCACTCTGTTATAAACGCCAATATTGGCAAAATATGTCTTACAAAAGCTCCTTACAACGAATATGCGACTTGTACTTTGAGGAGTACGTTGTTCTTCGGACAGGTCTTTTTTGGAACTGTGGTGACTAACAAGCAAGGTTGCCTATAATCGTTGCAGACTCATCTATGTTATGGTCCCTAAACCATTTTATTTCCCCTACATTCAAGTCCACCCTGCAGTGCTAAAATCCCAAATGAAGCAAGTCCAGATTTCCAGAGGTTCTGGTCTCCCTTGAGCTCCTTTTCAATTTACATGCGTTTGTTTGTAACTATCAAAATACTTAGATTCAGAGAATTGTTGAATGCGGGTTGTCATGAGTTACTTAGGCGTTTTGCCCGACCAAGTATAATGCACAACACAATTTTGTTGGAGATAGTGATATATCTTGTCCGGTTACGACACTACGAATAGCGATTTATGGGGTCTGATTTTATTCACATATTATTTTGTGATTCGTAATCATGAAGAAGACATTTCCAAAACAATACTGAATACTGTTTGTGTGGCAAACTTGCCCCAGCAATTTATGACATTCAGTCCATGTCTGAAGGAAAACCAAATCGAAATTAGGGTAGTATGCAATGTTCTTTGTTGGAGTAAGCTTGAAGTGATACTTGTCTCAGATGTTTACCATCACAGTCAGACCCAAGAAAATGAGAAAGCTAATGACAAACCTTGAACCCATAGTCACAGTTTCCAGGTGTCACCAAGGCGCGTAACTCTTGACAGCGAATTTAGGGATAGGCTAAATCATCACCCAAACCTCTCTACTAGTGTTATGGTGCAGACAAATCAATGATCATAATGGTGTGAATCTTGGATTCGAACCATTGACTAGGACAGCATGGCACGGCTTAGCCACTCTACCTTTTAAACCACAACGGCGCGTTTCCCGACACGCTATGGATACTGCCGTTTTGCGTACTATCTACGCATTAATCTCAATACCGTAAGGCGAACGGACTTGTACGCCGTCGTAAACGTCCCATCACCTAACAAATTGAAACAAGATATAAATGCTCTGAACAGCTTGGGGTACATAACATGTGCACGTCTTCACATTGTGAGTGCGATGCTATATCTTTATGCCTCAGTTCTAGTCCAACATTACGCCCAATCAATACTACAACTGAATCATTTTGTACCGGAAGTTGTCCGTTTTGTGCAGCATGGATATTTCCGACCACATGATCTATAGCGCCGGAGTTCCTGCCTTTGAGTACACGTAACCCATAAAATAGACAGTTGCTTCTCAAAACTCTTTGATTTTGTTGAATTACAAACCAATAATGGATCTCGAAACGTACCGGGTCCTTAATTACACCTTGAAAGTTTCCCAGATTGCTAAATCGATAGATATTTGCTCGTAAGGAGATCGAACGGTATAAACCGCCAACTAGAAGATGGGGTAATGAGCGACAATTCAGTGAACATAGAATCGATGCCCCTCTGTCAGGCGATGTGTGTGCAGAGAACACCTGATGAAAGTTGCTTGCGCCTCGCAGATGATTTACGGCCTGGAACCGTAACGTCAATATTTACCCCGTGGATTTGATACCATTTAGGCAGAGCTGTAGAGGTTATATCGGACAATACTCTCAGTGATAATGAACATTTTTGATCACAACTGATGATGACAGATGCTATGTTCTATTGGACGATGTTCTATATTGCGACTGGGCCGGAGGTCAGGACTTGAATGGGTAATTAAGTTAAACCATGTTTTGAACATAATTGCTTAATAAGTATTACAAGGGTGGTCCCTCATCAAGAGAGAGAGACTGATTGTAGCTGTATGTGTGTTAGATCTTACCTTCGATGTGAATCGGTGCCCATGATTTCAGCAACCAGTTTGTCTGTTCAAGATCCGATTATTTACATGGCACCGTCACAGATCTGTGGGTTTGTAGTTAAAAGTAAATAGCTAAACAAACAGACAAACCAACCAACCAACAAACGAAACGATCTCTCCGTGTTTCCCGTGATTAAAGAGTTGTGCTTTAATGCTTCTTGACAACAGGGCGGATACGATTTAAGAGAACCGGAAATATATGAAAATGGTCGATTCAGGAAGAACTCAATTTGGTATCGAGCATGTTGTTTACAGTGAAACCGCATAAAGTAAGCTGCGAGTAATCAGCACACATTATTGACACCAGAATAACGACAGACTGATGTTCATAAACAGATAAAGCAGTCATTTCCTAGCACCCATCATCTCTGCCAAGATTGATAGAAATCACTACGCCATAACGCCTCTCGCCTTATCACTACTGCACAGCATGCGACCCATCCGCGCATAACCAACTTGTGTTTCTGTCAATAAGATCTCGTATTAGCGCTGCAGTCGATGAAAAAAAAACAATGGCGGCGGTCTCAGGTGCAAAATATGAACCAACAACAAAACAGCGGAGTCCATAAATCTGTGAGATTTATCAATAGAGATCTCATTTAGAGACGTGTATTCCTGTTATTGAGATCATATCATGGACACATTAGCCCGGGAGAAAACTACAGATATATTTGCAGCCGTACATTATTTCTCGGCCTTTGGTTTTGTTTTTATTACACAGGTTCAGCTGAGTACACGTTCCTATATTTGATGTGTTCTTGTTTCAAAGTGATCGCTACATGTGCAACAGGGCACGTGTAGATTGATTGAGAATGCAGTTCATAGATCATTATTTTTAAGCAGTACATATACCGCGAGTAGAAAACGTATGTCAATACATACTCTTCACAAAAAGTAGGGGAACTTCATTTCAAATTTACGATTAAAATAATGGTAGATATACAGGGGTCAGTCAATATCGATGTGTTGATGATTAATGTTTTGAGAGTGCACTACCACTTGCACTTCCTTATGACCATAGTGACCCGTGAAGGTCCGGGGTAGAATAGGTCTTCAGCAACCCATGCTTGCCATAAAATGCGACTAACGGGACCGGGTGGTCAGACTCGCTGACTTGGTTGACACATGTCATCGGTTCCAAATTGCGCAGATCGATCTTCATGCTGTTGATCACGGGATTTGTTTGTTCAGTAATTGCTCTTGAAACTTGAGATCCGTGAAGGGCAGAATAGGCCTTCAACAACCCATGCTTGCCAAGATATGGTCGTGCGTTCATATGTTGACGCTTAAACGTCCTATCCAAATTGAAAGTTCAGGTTCCAATGTGTTAACGGATGTGATGATCATTATGATGACCATTGCGGTGACCATTGTAATGACCATTGTGTTGATCATTGTAATGACCATTGTGTTGACCAATGTGATGATCATTATGATGGCCAGTGTTGATCAGTGTAATGTCCATTGTGTTGACGGATGTGATGATCATTATGACCATTGTGTTGACCATTGTAATGACCATTGTGTTGACGGATGTGATGACCATTATGCTGACCATTATGCTGACTATTGTGTTGACCCCGAACAGAAACTGAAATTTCAGCGACCTTGTGCCCGACACTACATTTTTCAACATGGAGCTGATATGTTAATGTGCCGCCACATTCTCCCATTATTAAAACATTAAATGGGATATGCAGTTGATCCAGCTGTGACATACAGTTCCATGTCGCTATAACAGACAATAACACACGATAAAAGCCATTAGCACTCTACCGGATATCGTTTACGGGCTCGCTGCGCATGTAACAGTTCGCCACACCCCATGACAATAAGCTAGTGCATTTTGCTGACAGCTGTTACAATTAATATTGAAATGGACGGAGAGCTGCAGAGCTAAACTTGAAGATGCAATGGTGACGGCAGAGGTTTGTTCAATGCATCATGATTTATCGTCCAAAGTTCGTTGAGACAGAGACCATTATATGGTCTCTGGTTGAGGCAAGGGAGCATGAATTTAGTTCTTACAGTCACAGAGTGCGTCCAACAGAGCATCGTCGAAAGAGTGGTATTGGTAGAGGCCGGGTAGACGGTCGTTAGATGAGTGGAATTTACATACTGTTGGTAGGGCCATATGGTACCATGGTACTGCTCTGGTACATCTGACACTGTCATTTTGCTTACTATCGTCTAGATACATGAGGGGTGAATTTCATCCCAGATGACACCTACCTGCTTGAGTATGGTGCCGGCAAAAAAGGAAACCTAGATTCGAACTCACATTAAGAGCTTTCTCCGCACAGATAATTATATACGACAGTTCCTTCTATCAAGTCTAATGAATGAGTGTAGAATTACACCCCTTTTAGAAATATTTCTGTAATATCATGACGGGTGACACTGTAAACGGCCTTTATCCGCTGTAACCATTTGGGAAATCCAACCCGGCTTTTCGACGTGACGAGAGAACACTGAAACCACATGACTACCCAACCAACCCTTACCTTGTGATTTCACTATAAGCTCTGACAGACCGGAAATGGGCTTCTCACATTGTACCATCATGTGAAATCGAACCAAGGTCTTCGGTGTGCCGAAAGAACGCTTTAACCACTGGGCTACTCCATCGCTCCTTAGTATGAGAAGGTATTGATGCTCCATCAAAGATACGAGTCATTGGACGGAGCATCTTACAACTGCGCAGCGATTAAGTATTTTTTAAACAGCTCTCAACAGTTTCATTTTCAACGTTATTGTTGTTTTGATCTGAAACCTCATTTGAGGATCTGAAAAAAGTGGACATTTCTAATGGGCTTTTAATCACCAGTTTGCCGGTGATCCTTTCACATCAACTAGCGAAAGGTTTGACATTTGCTCACCTCAGACAGAGGTACTTTCAGGAGGTTTCAAATTACCTCCACGCTTTATGTCGACGTAACCTTAAAACTGACCTTTGAAAAAGAGCGTGATCTGGTCGAAAAACGTCTCACCCAGCGCATTTCCCCCGCCTCCACAAAACGTCAAAACGTATTAGCAAAGTTCGATCCGCCGTCCAAGTCATTGTCGTTGTCGCTTACCGCAAAGTAAATGTCCGGATCGCATATGACCACGACAAAAGCTACATCTCGATGAAGCGTGATTGTTGCGTGTTGGTCGGTCATGTCCGACTCCTCGAGTCGTGACTAAAATTAGTTTCTGCTCAGCAGTATTTCTAGGGAAAACATGAAAAGGACGTCTTTCTGAATCCGATCATGGAACACAAGGAAAGCTTGGTTGAGCGATTAGACACACATGCAATGTGTAATCAATGGAACGCGATCTTTGTTTGTTATAACCAAATACTGTATTCAAGATGTCTACGAATGTAGGAATTGGTCTATGCGCTTCTGGGCCACAGCCAAAATCACAAGGCAACATTTTCGTGTGGACACGTTCGTCTCGAGCAAATAAGTCCCAGCCGAATCGTGTCCTGACTTTCGCCAAGAAATGATATAAACGTTTGTTATTACGAAAGTGGCTGAGTCTCGACTAAATATCTTGGCTATCTAAACTAACAGGATTTGGTTTCCTTGGTGCCAAGGCTTTCGGCAAGTTGGACAAGGGTAACGAAGTTTCATTTGCTAAAAGGTTCTATTGACGATCACTTATGAAAATAAATTTCGATGACTAATATTACCAAATTAGATGCTGCCAAAAGATTTATAGGCTGTGCCACCCGGGAGAGGGACAGTAGGTATTGATATTCAGATTATGTATTTAAATCCTGTCTGGACTGTAAGTGTAGCGGATACTGGCAAAAACATGTCTACATAAGTAACTTGTCTGGGATATGCGTTGTGGGTATAGAGTTTCTTTGTTCTTTTGTTAGTTTGTTTGTTTGTTTTTTAACACTCAGTAATATTCCAGCTATATGGCAATGGCCTGTAAATAATCTAGTCTGGATCAGGAAACTCAGTGATCAGCAACATAAGCATCGATCTAGGCATTTTGGACACGATGGCACGTGTCAGCCAAGTCCACCCGATCCCGCTAGTCGTCTCTTACGATAAGCAACGGTTGCTGAGGACGAATTCTAACCAGAATCTTCCAGTGTCTTCTGGGTGAAGATGAAACACTGTATGTACGAGGAGCATGCCTGACAAATACTTAGTGGAGATTGATGAATTATTGTTTGCACGTGAGGTAGGCCTTAAATATATGTATATATGTATATATATATATATATATATAGATGAAACACTACATGGGCTGATATATGCGTGTAGAATAATTGATTTATTTCAACCTTGACTGTGTAAGTTCTTGTATGAGGGTCTAAGCTAAATACCTAGTCTGTTTGTGGAATTTGGTACATTTGATCAGTGTTTCTTAATAGAAGTTAGTCCGTTTATCGTGAGAAAAAGGTAACTCGACTTCCAGATGTGGGAGTCCTATAAGAATCTAGAATATGTTCGCCCCTAACTCTAACCCTTAATGGTATGTCGACATATCGTGCTTGTTTTCATTCTTCTCATCAGACAGGCAGCTAGTAGATACTTGGCGAACTAAACGGAAGCGAATCCTTGACGAACTAATAGAAACCCCTACTGAACTAGTGGATAAGCTTAACGAGTTGGTAGAAATCCTTAACCAGATAGTAGACATCCTTGGCGAACTGGTAGAGACCCTTGACAGGCTAGTGGACATACTTAACAAGTTAGTAGAGACACTTATCGAGCTAGTAGACATTCTTGACGAGCTGGTAGGGATCTTTAGTAAACTAGTAGTGATACTTGCTGAGCTAGTACAGATGTTTGGTGAGATAGTCCAAATACATGTACTTGGTATAAATACATAAGGAGCTAACACAGATACAGAACGAGGAAATAAATGTCCTGGGTGTGCTAGCAGAGATGTCTGGTGAGCTAGCAGGGATGCTTGGTGAACTTGCAAAGTTGCTTGGTGGTCTCGCAGAGGTGCTTGTGAACTTGCAGATATATTCGGTGAGCTTGCAGAGGTGCTTGGTGAGCTAGCAGATATGTTTGGTGAGCTAGCAGAGGTGACTGGTGTGCTTGCAGATATGTTTGATGAGTTTACAGACGTGCTTGGTGATTTTGCGTAGGTGTTTGATGAACTAGTAGAAATACTTGACGAACCCATCAGTAAATGAGTACCAAATAAGATGAGATGCTTGGGTTGTGCGCAATGAAGTTTGAGTGCACACTCATCCACTGACCGCGGTAAAATATGGCGTTTGAGCAGACTTTAAAGAGTAGATTAAATAGGTACTTCAAAATATTCACATTACCGTCAATATGTATGCATTGTGACCGCTGGCTTTGGATACCACTAGCGCCATTCAGCATCTCTGAAAACGAACGTCATCATCAATTTTGAATTTACAAGTACCATTCGACAAATCAATTTCCAACAAAAATCGTGTTCATATCTGATCGATTTTAATACACTGAGCCTAGCGTGATTTGCGAGGAATCTGTATGTAAGCCGCATTGTTCCGCGCTTCACGCAAACCTTCGGTCCATCGTTTATCAGAGAGGCAAGGATGACGTATTGATTTAAACAGTTGTGCCAGGCCCATGTTTGTTGTGTACGGTCGGTACTTGCTGGATGTTGTACACTTGTGTTCATTGTGTCGGTCGTGTGTCGTACAACTCCGGGGGAAAGATAGTATATGTGACGATGAGGATAAGGATGTGGGTTGCATGCTCTGGGCGTGGTGATGATGATGAAGATGAAGAGGAGTATGAGAATTAAGATGAAGAGGAAGAGGAAGAGGAAGAGAAGGGTGAGAGTGAGGATGAGGATGAAGAAGAGGGTGAGAATGAGGATGAGGATGAAGAGGAGGAGGAGAATGAGTATGAGTATGAGGATGAGGTTGAGGATAGGGAATGGACTTGGTAGAAAGAGGTAGGGGTGGTGGCGAAGTTATCACGAATGCATAGTAATGAGATGGAGAGCATAAAGATACTGAGAACGAGATAGTAAGAGACTGGTCATGTGTGAAGGAAAGAGGATGGGCAAGAGGAACAGGTGGTTGGAGAAGGGCGACTCGAGAAAGGGGGACAGTGAGAGATAAGAGAGAGGGGGAGGGAGAGACGGTGTAAGAGAGGCAGCAGGATGAGACGTTTAGAGAAGGGCATTTGAGAGGAGTGAGAGAGAAGAACAAACAGATAAACAGATTCTATCTTAATCTTCATAATAGCATCCACTGCAATAAAGAAGTTTTCTATCCACAGAAAATAGTTCCTGATCAGAAAAGGAAAAGGACAACAGTATGTCATCTCATCCCGACGGCGTGAATTGTCTCTCATCATTTTAGAGAGAGAGTGGACGGAGAGATGGGAACAGCGAGAGAGAGAGAGAGAGAGAGAGAGAGAGAGAGAGAGAGAGAGAGAGAGAGAGAGAGAGAGAGAGAGAGAGAGAGAGAGAGAGAGAGAGAGAGAGAGAGAACATGCATTGTATAAGGCTGTATTCGAACTAATGTATAAAGGGTGAGAGTGGCTGAATGGAACCACAATGATTGTAACGCGTTTTACATCTCTAGATCGTAACACCAAAGGTCGGATATAGCTGGAATATTGCTGAGTGCAGCGTAAAACTAAATTCACTCACCCAAAGGTCGGGTTCGATTCCCCAAGCACGAATGCTTGGTGGTATGACAAAAAAGATTTTAGTTGTCATATCGAGTTCTCACATTGCATTCATCTCAATCAAGTCAGATGGTGCGGATACGAATGCCCAGTTATCCAGCAGCGTTTATCAGTTATAAGACCCATCGCTTTTATGGAAACATTACCCTTTAAAGCAGTGGATGGATGTGGTTTAACTCCAGGATATTGCTGTCAGCAATTCAAGCAATATTATAGGCTGAAACACTACAAACCATCTGGGGAATCGAACCCTGGTCTTAGGCATGATGAGCGAACGCTTTAACTACTTAACAGATCATTTCCGTTACAGCAGACAAGCATCAGTTTATGTTTCTAGGAGGTCGTGTGGACTAGCGCCATTCCCTTGTTAGACTCGTGTTTACACTCCAAACATCCTCTGTAGGATGACTCCGACAACGTAGTTGGACGTGGGAATCAGCGCGAGACTAATGGTACAGCACGCTGACTGGTAACTCAACATCGGAACCCCCAACTACGAATTAAACGCTGCAAACAGGATTAGTTCTCCCGTTTGAAATAACAGTATCCGTCGCTATGTGCATTAAGGTGGAACTTAGTAGATCGCAGCAGACAAGGGATTGTTGACACAGAGATACCACTGCAAAACAATTATACTGTCATTCACTGAAGGGGATGCAGAAAGAGTCAATAATTCCTGCACGATGACGAAGGGTTGTCTCACATGTCTCCAATTACTGTGTATATACACAATAATTGGAGACATATGAGACAACCCTTCGTCATCGTGCAGGGTAGCATATTTCTGTTTGGATTCATTGCAACCATATGACAATATTGTATTATTGTCATAATTGTGTATAAATGCTAAAAGCATTTGGTTGCAATGGATCCAAACAGAAATATAAATGCTGTCAACTAAATGGATATAGTCAACACCAGTTGTTAATGGTAAATCATTGACACAATAAATGTCTGAAGTCCAATAAGTTTCGTTTATAAAGAAGTACTGCATATAACAACATGTAGTTTTTGGTCATGTGCTATGTTTACTCGACATGCAAATGATAAACTACGGTTAAATCAAACTAAAATGTTGTCCCCATTAAGCTCATTATAGCGGTATTTACTTTGTCAACACAATAGTGTCAGCAACATCTGGCAATGTATTCCTTACGCCAGAGTGATGCTGTATGGGTGACCACAATAAACCTGACAATATCCACATCATAATAATACATTCAACTACGTTTACAACGAACACGGTTATAACGAACAGCAAATAGTTTAGCAGAGATGCATATATGGACCTACATTATGATAACAAGAACTAGTGGTCCCTTCGGTTCGTTATATAACTATAGTAGACTGTATACGTTTGCACAATAGAGTGAGTATTGTTTTACGCCATAAATTTTAACAATATTCCAATAATATCACGACGGGGGACACCAGCAATGGGTCCCACACAGTGTACCCATGTACTGGACAGGGGGACACCATCAATAGGCCCCACACAGTGTATCCTTGTGGGGAATTGAACCTTGTCTTCGGCGTGACCAGCTAACGCTTTAACCACTGGGCTACCCCATCTTTTCCACAATAGACAGGTGTTTAAACAAGCAGCATGCTCTCAGCATTATTGACCATGAGATTTATGTCAAGATCACAGATGATTTCGTTTATATAATTAGTTTATGGTACTGTAAATAGATGTAGTATGGTATTGTTAGAGTGTGTTATATATTGTTGGGAGTTGTTGTTAGATTATGTTCGGTAATACTATGGGAACAGGGTTATGTTCAGGGAAGCGTGACCAGGTATGGCCAGAGAGCTGGGGTGTTAATTTGTAAACAATAGAGAGGTGTTGAGTAGCTTGGGTATGGGAGGTCAATATAAATAGTGAGGAAGGGTAGTAATCTGGACAGTCAGCCAGAATCACCACTGTGTTCACCTGTATGGGTTCAACTTTTGTATGGGATTGCATCTCACGCTGGCTGGCGTAAGTTTTTATTATCATTATTACTTTTGTATTTATTGATTGAGTAGATGTAGCAAGAAATTGTTTTACTGATGTAGTATTTCTAGATATATGTGCATATTGTAACACTATATAGCCACAAAGCCATTCAAAATTTGAATGTTATCGTTCCACAAAAACTGTTCCACTTTCAAATATGTAAATCGGAGTAAAGTACATGCATAAAGTATAAGACATTGACACATGTCTTACTGAGTAACTGTAGTTACTTATATTGTATTGTAGTGTCCCGGAACTGGCCGGTTATCCTTAAAGTAAGGAGAGGGGTATTATCTCCGCCTGTAAGGAGACAGACAAGAGTCTTCCCTGTTGTACAAGGAGCATGTATCTCCTAGTAATGTGAGATGTGGATGGCACAGCCATCAACCATTACACAGGCCCCTTAAACTCCGTGAGGGAAACCATCGCCTGGGTGTGAGGGATACCACACAAATACCATGACGTCACCAAGTGGAACCAAAGTGCACTGACATTCTGATTACATTGTAAAGAGAAAGTGTTCTCTCTGAGTGGCAAATTCCTTTATTGTTATTTAGTTCAATTGTTTAGTTTCTGATTGGGATTATATGTAATCATTATCTATATTAGTGAGGGTATTAGGATTTTAGTGTAGTTAGTAGTAGTAGTAGTATTATTAGAACTTTAGCAATTTAAGTGGTAGACAGAACTGTATATGTAGCTAGGTTAGGTAATTAGATTAGTTAGTTGTATTTGCACCTGTAGAATTAGTTTAGTATAGGTATTGGGGTTACTTATATCTTAAGGGGAGGAATAAAGTTTTGCAAAACAAACTATTCTTCTGTTGTGGTTACTTTGGTATGTGACATTTTGGTGGCAGCGGTGGGATAATTAGATTATTTGTCACTATCAAAGGGAACCCTAGTTGTGTTCTGTAGCGCATTTGATGTAGCGTTGTTGATTGTATATCGCTGCAGAATCTTTGTGTCCATAAAGAAGGGTTAGAACATACGGCACCACTTCTGCGTCCTTGAGTGTATGATTTGGAATTCAAGGGTGGAGGGTGTATTGTGGTTATTGGTCAGTTAAGGCCATTGGTTCGTCGTGAACATTTTGAACATTGGGATATATGGGAAATCACCTCCGGTTTTATTCTTGGTAGGATCCCTATTTATTCCAGACAGTTTGACTTTTTGTGTACCCTGCTTTGCCCTCATACAGACAATTATGGACATTGACAAACTTATCAAACTGGGTCAGAGTTTAGGGTATGAGAAAGATGATTTGAGAGTGTTTGTGAAAGAGCAAATGGAGTTGGAGAATGAGAAAGAAAAGGACAGGCTCGAACGGGAGGAAAGAGCTAGGGAGCGGGAGATTAAAAAGTTAGAACTGGAGGAAAGAAAGGAGAAAGAAAGGTTAGAATGGGAACGAGAGAGAGAACGATTAGAATTGGAGAAAGAAAAGTGTAAAATACAGTCAAATGAAAGAATAGAACTAGCCAAGTTAGAAAAGAGTGCGGCAGGAAATCAAGAAGGGCAGGTAGGAGAGAATAGATCGGCAGCCATTCCCAAGATGCCTAAAATGCCTCCATTTGACGACCACAATGACAATATTGATGCATATCTGCAAAGGTTTGAACGTGTAGCTACAGCGCAAGGCTGGGACCCGTCCCATTGGGCAGCTTACCTGTGTACTCTGCTGAAAGGTAAGGCTTTAGAAGTATACTCCCGGTTAAATGCCTTTGAGGCTGAAAATTACAATGCAGTTAAAACTGCATTACTTAAACGCTATGAAATGACTGAGGATGGATTCCATCAGAAATTTAGGACTGCTAAAACTGAAACAGGTGAGATTTTCACACAATTTGTAGTTAGAATTGAGAACTATTTCAACAGATGGATTGAACTAAGTGGTACACAAAAGACGTTCGAAGGTGTGAGAGATTTGCTGCTGCGTGAACAGATTTTGAATGTGACTGGAAGGGATCTGGGTATATTCTTGAGAGAGAGAAAGCCAAAAGACGCGATGGAAATGGCTAGACTAGCAGAGCAATTTATAGAAGCTAGAGGTACGAGTCATGGAAGATACAATAGACCAGTTATTCCAGGTCAAACTGACAAGCAGGTTTCCAAAGGGAAAATAGTCGAGGGTAGCGCATCAGGTAAACATGGTACTTGTTCCAAACAATTTGTTCCTATTAAGGAAAGGACATGTTACAACTGCAATCAAACTGGGCATTTGGCAGCACAGTGCAAGAAACCCAAGTTTAAAGTGGCAAGTATCCAGGTGAGTGAAGACAACACAAACATGTCTCTAATACATCCAGATAACACAAAAGTAGAGCCCTGCATACATGAAGTTCTAGATGGTGATGCAGCAACTTCAGAGGAGGTTACTAAAGCAGATGTAGCCTCAGGGAGTGTGCTTACCAAAGATCACCGCATGCCATTTTATCAGGGAAAGGTAAACGACACTCCAGTAGATGTGCTTAGAGACACGGGATGTAACGGTGTAATAGTGAGGAGGTCAATGGTAAAAGATGCATGTTTGACTTCAGAAACACAATCTTGTAAATTAGCAGATAGCAGGATCTTGACACTTCCGGTAGCATGGATTACTGTAAATACGCCCTTTTACACGGGTATGGTGAGAGCAGCATGTATGGACACACCAATCTGTGACTTAATATTGGGCAATATTCCCGGAGTTAGAGAGCCAGGAGATCCAGACTTGATGTGGGATAAGCAGGACATTAAAACAGTAGGTGCTGTAGAGACAAGGAGCCAGAGAAGAGTACGCCAAGTAGGCATGGAACCCTTGAAGACATTGGAACCTGTTGGGTTGACACTGAGTCGAGGTGAGTTCGTATCCCTACAACATCAGGATTCAAGTCTGAACAAAATAAGAAAATTAGTGGAAGAAGGTAAGATTAGGGACACCCGACATAGTACTTCCTCTTACTTTGTGGAGAATGATATGCTGTATAGGAAGCATACTTCCAATAAAATGGACAATGGTAAACAAGTTGTACAGGCAGTAGTACCGGTTGGATTGCGCACACAGGTAATGAAGGTATGTCATGAAGCACTGATGGGTGGACATCTTGGAATCAAGAAGACTCTAGATAGGGTAATCTCACAGTTTTATTGGCCAGGAGTAATTGGTGATGTCAGAAGACATGTTCAGTCTTGTGATATTTGTCAACGTACCATGCCGAAGGGAAAGGTAAGGAAAATACCACTGGGACAAATGCCATTAATTGAAGTGCCATTTGAGAGGGTAGCTGTTGATTTGATTGGTCCATTGTATCTTGTCACAGACAAGGGTAATAGGTATATACTGACGGTGGTTGATTATGCAACACGATACCCAGAAGCAGTAGCTTTACCCAGAGTAGAGACGGAATATGTTGCCGAAGCTCTGTTCGAGATATTCAGTAGGGTTGGTATCCCCAAGGAGATATTAACAGACATGGGAGCCCAGTTCACGTCAGTCGTGATGAAGGAGGTAAGTAGACTATTGTCCATACATCAGCTTACTACTTCCCCTTATCATCCAATGTGCAATGGCCTAGTGGAGAAGTTCAATGGAACCTTGAAGACGATGCTGAAACGGATGTGTGCAGAACGACCAAATGACTGGGACAGGTATGTACCTGCTTTGTTATTTGCTTACCGAGAGGTACCTCAAGAGAGTTTGGGTTTTGCCCCATTTGAACTCTTATATGGACGCACTGTGAGAGGACCAGTACAGATTCTGAGGGAAATCTGGACAAGAGATATACCAAATCCAGAGGTAAGAACCACATATGAGTATGTGCTAGATCTTCAAAACCGTCTTGAGGAGACTATTCACGTAGCACAGCAAGAACTTCAAAAGAAAGCATGTAAATACAAAAAGTTCTTTGATGTGAAGTCCAAGCCAAGAAAAATGAAGGTTGGTGATAAAGTATTAATTCTGTTGCCCACTGATTCAAACAAACTGTTGCTGCAGTGGAAAGGGCCATATAAAATACTGGATACCTTTGGCATTGGCAATTACAGAATACAGGTTGGTAACAAGATTAAAACCTATCATGCCAATCTACTGAAAAGGTACATTGAGAGAGAGGAGGTCAAGGACACAGCTGTATGTGACGTCAGCATCGCTCAACTTGTGCATGTCAGTGCTGGTCTGGTGGATGTCAAGGCTGAAGAGGTGAGTATGTTAGACATAGCTTCACCTTCTTTAGTTTCTAAGGAAACGTATCAGGATGTAGACATTTCTGAAGATTTGACAGAGGAGCAACAAAATGATGTGAAGGAGCTCATAAGTGAATTCAAAGATGTACTGAGTGATTTACCAGGGAAGGTAGATTGTATGGAATATAAGATCAAGCTGACATGTAATGAGCCTATACGATCCAAGCCCTATCCACTTCCTCATCATATGAGAGATGTTGTAGCTAAGGAGATACAGCTAATGTTAGACATGGGGGTGATAGAACCTTCTCAGTCACCATATAAAATACAGAAGTTAGAAAGATATCTGTATGGGAGAGAATTTATTTTGGAGACTGACCATCAGCCCTTAATATGGATGACCAAGGCAAAAATGACCAATGGACGAGTGATGAGGTGGGCCCTGACTTTGCAACCCTACAGATTTCTAATTCGTGCAATCAAAGGAAGTGAGAATGTTGGGGCTGATCTCTTGAGCCGGTGTTCACCCTAGTCATACTATGTGTATGGCAGTGTGTAAATAATGTACTCTCTGCATATCCAGATTATTTGTCAGCAGTTATTTCTTATGTATTACTGTGCTATTGTACATTTAGACAATTGTGTTTTATGATATTTATGCATTAAAACAAACTTAAATGTGATCTTGAGTGTAATATATAATTGTACTTGTGTACAATTACTTGAAGAGGGGAGTGATGTCAAGATCACAGATGATTTCGTTTATATAATTAGTTTATGGTACTGTAAATAGATGTAGTATGGTATTGTTAGAGTGTGTTATATATTGTTGGGAGTTGTTGTTAGATTATGTTCGGTAATACTATGGGAACAGGGTTATGTTCAGGGAAGCGTGACCAGGTATGGCCAGAGAGCTGGGGTGTTAATTTGTAAACAATAGAGAGGTGTTGAGTAGCTTGGGTATGGGAGGTCAATATAAATAGTGAGGAAGGGTAGTAATCTGGACAGTCAGCCAGAATCACCACTGTGTTCACCTGTATGGGTTCAACTTTTGTATGGGATTGCATCTCACGCTGGCTGGCGTAAGTTTTTATTATCATTATTACTTTTGTATTTATTGATTGAGTAGATGTAGCAAGAAATTGTTTTACTGATGTAGTATTTCTAGATATATGTGCATATTGTAACACTATATAGCCACAAAGCCATTCAAAATTTGAATGTTATCGTTCCACAAAAACTGTTCCACTTTCAAATATGTAAATCGGAGTAAAGTACATGCATAAAGTATAAGACATTGACACATGTCTTACTGAGTAACTGTAGTTACTTATATTGTATTGTAGTGTCCCGGAACTGGCCGGTTATCCTTAAAGTAAGGAGAGGGGTATTATCTCCGCCTGTAAGGAGACAGACAAGAGTCTTCCCTGTTGTACAAGGAGCATGTATCTCCTAGTAATGTGAGATGTGGATGGCACAGCCATCAACCATTACACAGGCCCCTTAAACTCCGTGAGGGAAACCATCGCCTGGGTGTGAGGGATACCACACAAATACCATGACGTCACCAAGTGGAACCAAAGTGCACTGACATTCTGATTACATTGTAAAGAGAAAGTGTTCTCTCTGAGTGGCAAATTCCTTTATTGTTATTTAGTTCAATTGTTTAGTTTCTGATTGGGATTATATGTAATCATTATCTATATTAGTGAGGGTATTAGGATTTTAGTGTAGTTAGTAGTAGTAGTAGTATTATTAGAACTTTAGCAATTTAAGTGGTAGACAGAACTGTATATGTAGCTAGGTTAGGTAATTAGATTAGTTAGTTGTATTTGCACCTGTAGAATTAGTTTAGTATAGGTATTGGGGTTACTTATATCTTAAGGGGAGGAATAAAGTTTTGCAAAACAAACTATTCTTCTGTTGTGGTTACTTTGGTATGTGACAATTTATATTAAATCAATAAAATAGTAACAACGTCCCCCTACCATATACATTAAGGTAGCCCGGTGGTTAAAGTGCTCGCTCGTCACCATAAGATCCTAGTTCGATTCTCCACTTTGGCGCAGTGTGAAATCCATTTCACCCTTAGTGATCTTGATAGAATATTTCTAAAAGTGGAATAAGACAAAACTCACATAATCTCGCTCAACATGTACAACATATCAGAATGACACACTGTAACAAAGAGAATACAATCTCCATAAGACAGCTTAGTACTGTCAGAAGACAGATGTCATATATCCGATATCATCTGCGGCAATAGCGTAATGTGAGAAAACAGACGTTGTCACATAGAGGATATTATTTACATCAACAGAGCACTGTCAGAAAAGCAGACGCTATCAAATAGATGAAATTGTCAACTTGAAAAGAGTAGTGTCATAACAATGATGTCAAATATAGGACATTATCTACATCAATAGAATACTGTCAAATAGACAGACCCTGTCAAACCTTTGTCAACCTTTGACAAAGTTTATTCAGAGAAAAGACGTTGTCCAAAATTATCAGCCTCAAAGTAGCATTGTCAGAAACTTAAACAGACGCTGTCAAATACTGGACATTATCTATCACTGTAAGAAAATACAGATGCTGTCAAATAAAAGACACTGTGAACATTTGACAAGTTTTTGTCAGATAAACAGACGCTGTCAAATTCAGGACCTTATCCACATCAATAAAGTACTCTCAGACAAAAGGAGCAATAATAAGCCGCTATCACATACACAGTCCTCTTGATACCATAAATCCTGTCAGATAAGCAGATACTGTCAATGAAAGGCAAATCTAAGAATCAAAAGGAAACTGTCAAATAAATATAGCCAGAGATTGTCAACATTATTTCGTTTTTGAATGGACACAAAATGGACAATAAAACATTGTCAATGTCCTTGAATCACACATTACTAGAACAGAGGAATGCGTGCATGCAGGTAAACGATAATCAGTCCATTTGCCAACAGCCCATAAAGCCGTATCCGGATCTGTAAACGTCACACATTGTTGTTGTGTAAACTGGTGGTTTAAAATGCCACTTTACCGGGTACATTATCTGTCAGTTTCATCAAGGAGTCGTTGTTTATGGTCAAGTTTCCCATTATCCGACTGGTTGTGTTATCACTGGAACCTGTTCTCTTTTTCTACTTTTTACAACCTCGATTTCACCTCGATCGCCAGAAAACATTACTCAGCTAGTATTTTTTAATAAACAAGGGACCTTGGCGTGATGACGTCACCTCGTGGTACTCGCACTAACGTCTTGGTCACTTTCCAGGGATAGGAGTTAACATTCATAGCAATGACGGATCATTGGGGTTTTCGCGAATATGTCCAACACGTCCCTCACCATCAGCCCCGCACACGAATTATTCGTTAAAAAGGTAGGTGTTATTTTTTTTCTATCCCTCCATTACACGCTGGTCTGAACGACCGAATCTGGACCGGACAAACCAGTGAGTGATACCGAGAGCAATAGATCACATCGGTACGACGACACGTTGTTTCATTTTTTAATGAAAAGTCATTTGCCTTTCTTTTCGTACTTGATTTTGGAATAAAAACAGAAATGACACATTTACGTACCATCAAATACTGAATGATATCGCAAAACCACACATACATTACATACATTTTGTGTTATTTTTCTGTTATCTAACGTCACATTCAATAATATTCCAGCTATATAGTGGCGATCTGATAATAATCAAGTCTGGACCAGACAATCCAGTGAGTTTGGTTTTCTTAGCAATATTCAAGTTATATGACGGCGGCTTGTGAAAAATCGAACCTAGATTAGACAACCCAGTGATCGACAGCATGTACATCAGTCTATGCAACGGTTCTCAAGAAAAAACATGGGATGCCGAGGACTAATTCTATCCCAGATCTTTAAGGGTTGTGGAGCGGTTGAGTAGCATAGTGGAGAAGGTGTTCGCTCGTGAGTGGTTTTGGTTACACGTGTGTTGCTCAAACGTTGCACCCCTTGATATTACTGAGAAAATGTAACGCGACCCACACCCTACTACTCGGCCAACATCGTGTCGCGCATACAGTTAACACCAGACAAGTAACACTATACAGTTGACCAAACAGGTGTTTGTGAACGTATGGGTGGTGGTAATTGTCTGTTAGGTAATATTTGCTAACCGTTTCACGAGCATCTCGCTCACGATCCTGTGATGTAATTCTTACTACATAGAACACATAAGAAAAATAAAACGGGCTAAAATGTGACATTTTCAAAACAAAACATTTGGATAATAGGACAGACACGTGTGTCTCAGGACAGGAGCTTCGCCTCCACCAGGAGTGTCGAGTATTTGGCATTCAGGGAGGTCGCCCGTGGGAGGTGTTCCCGGAATGAAGTCATGTTGCATTGTATAACGGTTTTTGTCATTTCCACTGGAAGACGCAGTAGCAGATCGTCATTGTGTGAAACGCCTGTGGGTGGACTACCTAGGATGACTTGTATCAATAACATTTTGACAGATGTACTTGAGGTAAAACAGATCGTCTAGAAGTAGAAACAACCAGGGGTATGGACAGAGAAAGTTGTTAAGGTACTTAATTCGCTGTGTAGAGTTGCGTCCCTTGAATGTATCAGGAACCTACTCTCTTTGGATCATGCGTTTTGGTTTGTCCGTATCAAAGTAGCAAACGTTTGAGACCCGCTTCACTTCTCCATTACATTCTTCTTAAGTGCAACTGACAGTCTTTATATCTATCACTCATTCACTCAATCATGAACTTACAATCTGAAAAACATGTGACGTGTACGCCAAGGTGCAGTTGTACAAAAGTGCAAAAATTGAATTCGTAGCCAATTCGGTCCATTCCGTGACATAGCTACCGTCTTTCGCCTCGTCGAAAGGATAAATGAGATTATTAATAATATTCACTTCAACAATATATATACTTAATACTGGGGATTAGTTCTCGCATCCCCACTTTTCTCGATAGTTAACAACGAGAGAAGATTATGTCCCCGGCGATGAAGTGAAAGCAGGCTTGTTGACTGACATTGGTACCTGTACGCAAAGGCGCAGTTGTACAAAAGTGCAAAAATTGAAGACTGTCGTAAGTCTATGTTAATGTATGGGCGTTATGATCACCTCTACACTAAAATCGATTTGTGCAGCGACCCCCTTCCAGGTACTACAGTCAGTAGTCTTTAACTGGCGCTAAAGAATTCATAGCCATTCCGGTCCAGTCGGATGAAGCGGATGAAGACCCGTTCCTTTCCCGAAGAGTTCCAGCGGTAAAGCGAATACAGTCAATGCCAATCATACTATTAATGCCACGACTTATAGGTTTTCGCTACCGGTAAACACTTCAAATACTAAACAGTGCAAATGCTAAACAGTGCAAATGCCAAATAGTGCAAATACTAAACAGTGCAAATGCTAAAGAAAATCCTGTCCAAATCCTTGAACGTGTATAAAGCAAATGTACATAGTGTATTGTACTTGAGGCTTTTTGAGTATCGGAATAAAGACTGAATGACTAATTATTCTAATAGAATAAACACACCTGTATCCTGACACACAATGCACCTATATACTGCCTGACCGACACTAAAGGCATGTTAATGTCAGTGCGTACTGGTGGATGATATCGCAACTCACGATGTCACCGGATCAAAGGTGACAATGCACCGCAGCCCAAGGGTTGGTTCCGTAACCTAGTTACTGTCTTCGCCCGTCGTAAGCATAAATGAGATTATTATTCACTTAACTAACATATATACTTGATACCGTGGATTAGATCTCGTATCATCTAGTTTCTTGATAGTTAAAAACGAGATAAGATTATGTCCCTGACAATGACGTGAAAACAGGCTGACATTGTTAATATCATTTGGAAGATACGTGTTTGAACTGAACTGTTTAACTGATCCTCAGCAACACGTGCAGGGTCATGTGGTCTGGCTCAGTGACATGGTTGATGCATGTCATGGTATCCCAATTGCCTAGACCGATGCTAATGGTCGGTGATGGACATTTCATAGATCCCTACGCTAAATGAATGATATAGGCACTATTTTGGTCCTTTGGTTAAACAACGAGACTATTTGTATCAATATTCCAATAAAATTTGTCATGTAGCCATATTTTGGATTAGTTCAGCAATGTTTCCAGCAATATCACGGCAAAGACACTGGAAATGGGCTTCACACACTGTACCATGTGGGGAATTGAACCCGGGGTTTCGGAGAGACGAGTCATCGCTTTAACCACTCATCGCTTTCTACCCACCCGTCCGTTGGCCATTAGAGCTGACGTAATGAATTGGGCGGTTAAACTCAAACATTCATGTTACCAGGTGTTCACGTAAAGTTGAGCGAAACTTGCCACATGACACAAACAGATGCAAAGACTAGTCACGTTTATCTCTGATAAAGCTCGGGTATACACGGTACAAAATACGAAACTACATCGGACATATTTTAGCCACGATGCGTCAGTTTCGTAATAGCCACAACCAGGTAACCAAGAAACAGTTTGAAATCTCTGACCAGAGACGTATATGGTCTCTGCTCTGGAAAATCCGAGTTGAAACTGATTTCCAGCAACCCATGCTGACTTACAGCATTTAGTTGTTCCAGAGACCATACACCGAGGCTCGGTATATGGTCTCTGGCTGTTAGTTAGTGTAAATTAACACTGAGGTGTTCGGTAAGATAAGCTCGTTGTTCATTGGTCCCTAGGGGTCCATCGGTTGATGTAACCTCGATTTTGTTTATGTTCCCCGGGACCGAAAGGCGAAGGGAACATAAGCAAACATCGCGGGTTTGTTTGTTGTTTTTACTTTTCATGTGTTTTGTTCACTGACATTCCCCTCGGGGTACACAGAAATGTTACTCGCTTGGAAGCGGGGTACATTGAAAATGATAGAAGAGCGCTCAGCCAATCAGAGAGCGACATTTATGATAAATTGCAAAGTCATCTGTATTACAACCACATCTGCCGAGTGAAAGCTGAGACAGGCCAACTGGCGGTTGAAAGCTGGGGTATATTGTAACTGAGGTTGTGGAACCATTTTCCCGTCAATGTTACGACAAGGTGTTATTTGTGGAGACTCGCGGTGTAAGATTAATGACAGATCGCAATGACAGGTGCAAAACAATCAGAAAAGGAGACTTCAAATAATTTAATACACGTGGTACTGCGTCGCATGCTGAATGTGAAATGAATTAGGTGGGATTGTTATCGCCACGCCAAATGTAAATATCTCGAATCATCTATATTTCTTTTTGATAAATGTTCATATCAGGGCTAATGACTTTCATCCCTGATTTCATTCTGTTTGATTTGTCAATGTCAAAGCCCTAATCAATGATACACGCACAGAATCAACCAAAGGGCCTAACATGGGTTTTGTTGGTTGAAAACCTTCGTGTTGTGGCAACAATTAGCCAATTGACATCCACGTTGTTTGGTCACCATGGTTACGAACATTTAGCTAGATCATCATTATAAACGTTAAAGAATAGCGATTACAATGGCATTTCCGTAGCGGTTGCCTCCCTTTGTGTGATTTATGACATCAGGAATGGGAGTTCTTTATTCAGGTCTGTATTCTTCTGCATCTGGAATCAGATCTAAGGAAAGGTAAACATATTGTAATAAAGGTTTGTTTGTTCAATATGTCCCGCGAGCGTACCTGTCCTGGCTTAAATACGCCGTATGCAATTTAATCGACCCATCGACAGTGAAGGCTGGAGTGTTTAATCAACATTTCATTTTGTTCATATCGACCATTTTCATGCACAGTAAAGGCCCTCCGTTGAAGTCTTTCTCTCGGCTGACTAGTTATACCGTTTTTTCCCTAGCTGAGTATTACGCAAGGTGTGAGCGAATACCCGTGTCGGGTGTTGTCAGGACGGGGCTCGTTGCGGGTATCAGTCTGAAGTATAGGTTTTTCATTGGATCATCGGTCATAGTGAGTGACTTTAACGCCAATTTAAACATCTGATGCATGTCGGTGTGTCAAGTTGGATAGATAGATAGATAGATAGATAGATAGAGAGACAGAGAGACAGAGAGACAGAGACAGTTAGAGAGGGGGAGTTGAAAGAGAGGGAGTGAAAGGGAGTTGAGACAGCGTGAGAGGTGAGAGAGAGAGAGAGAGAGAGAGAGAGAGAGAGAGAGAGAGAGAGAAATATTGGTGTAAAGCCAGTACAGAAATAGTAATACATGTCGATGAGGCACGGTAACATCACGAAGCATTCCAAAGGTTGAGAGAGTGTAGTCTCTCGTGATCGTATAACATCTGAATGGACAATATAATTCCTGAAACCAACGCCCAAGACACAAATATGAATACATATTGTAGCTAAGGGGTATTATTACGTGGCTGAACCAGTGGTGTAAATAGCCGAGTGCACTTTTGTCCCTTTATCTTGCCAGGATGCGAGTTACTTATGCCAATATTCAATATTGCTTCATGTCATTATTTTACAAACAGGAATTCTTTCCAAATAAATATTTCAAAGAATGTGTGAACAACTAAAAGGTGAATTGTGTTACACAGACACAAATATAAATAAAATGTCATCCTTGTTGATGTGGTAGCGTGTTATGACCCCAAGTGGTGTGATTTGACCCTGGCCCGGGAAGTGACCAGATCCTTCACCGAGCTACACGCCCACACTAACCTGACACGTGAACATATAGATGAGTATACGTTAGTACAGGTGATGTTAGATCTACTGACTCACGACAAGGACCTCCCCTTAGAAAAATTCCATCAGCTGTAAAATTGAATCTTAATGTTGATGTAGCTTGAGTGTCGGGTTACACAGGCTTGCTCGTGGAAGTAATGTGATTGCACTGGACACAGCAGCTTCTGGCTCTAATGTCAAGGTTTATTTCTTCTGCCACCATAGCGTTTTTCTTACTTATTAAAAATCTAATTCCCCCGTGCCTTTAAGCAAGTCCTTTATGCGATCGAGCACAATGGAATTCCTCTGTGAGGTGCATAGTTCATCGTGCAGTTATCTAAGAACACAGCAATTAAACTCATTGCTTTGCTGGCCAATGAGCAGTTGTCTGTAGATGTGAGAATCGATTATTTCGCAAAATCGATTCAGATGTGATCAGAAAATAAACGGCGGAGGTTTAAATCTGCTTTTCAAAGTCAGTCTGTAGTTGGGCCTGCAACCCTCGCAACGCGTTACTTCCGGTACTGAGCTGGTTCTCAGCTCCCTTGCGATATGCGAGACGGGGCCCAGCTTACTTCCGGTACCAGATTTCCTGTGACAAGGGTATATTCAAGAACAAGTTCTGGTTCCAAATTGCGCGATCGCCAAATATAACTTTACTAGACCGGGCCAAACCATGCTTGGCTGTCACAGCTGCTGACAGTCGTAATATATGGCTGATTTAGGGATAGTTAGGTCTGAAATTCTTTATTCCTTCAAGGATTATTGGTTCCATTTTGTCCATGAGAGCATTCGAAAAGGTTTGACACGTTTTTTTCTCACCGGAAGTACTAAGGTCTCGTGAAGTGTTGTGACCTACTTACGGGCCCTAAATGACGCGGGTCGGGATCCGGAAATGACGTAACCACTTTGATGAAATCCACGAGCACGTGTGCATTAGTATAGTTTTCATAATTAGTCCAGATCTAGAATTTCAACCCACTGTCACTGAATCCTGACACGTCTAAGGGATGTAACTCTGCCCCAACATTGCAACGGCCTTGGGCTGTCATCAGTCGTCATTGTGTATTGGTTATATATCGATTATGCATTGAATATGAATACACTGATTATGTATTGGTTATATATTGAACATTTATTGGTTATAATTATATTGAGTATATATTGGCTACATATGGTTAAAGTATTCGTTATAAATTGATTAGGTCTTGAACTTGTAAATTCCGATTATATACCACTCAGAAAGGCAAGGAAAATTCGACACTTCCAGGGCATGCATATTCACATTTGTACGAAAACTTCAGGTGTTCTGTGACGTGTTTTGAGTAGTATATGCTACGGCTAGCATCCTTTAGTATTTAATGTCTTTGAGATCAATTATATCTTTTGAATGGTCAAATCAATTCTGCTAAGTTTTTTTATGGTGGTCGGGAATATCTGGTTAACATCCGGTTTGGACAGTTTTGAATGAGTCGAAATATACTGAAAATTTCGTAAATACATACCCACTGACTCACATGTTTCTGAACTTCATTACATTAGATGAAAATGTCAAAGCAAACGAACAAAGAAGCGCATATACGAGTATTGTCAGTGCGCGTTTCATCTAAACTGACGAGTAAAAGAAACTAAACACGTATAAACATTATCGGTCCTATCATAGTCATCATCGAACATAGGTCGATATTTTCTTTCTCGACAGTTGAGCATGCTGTAGACAAACACATAAGTGGACAACTCTGGACAAATCTGGTCCAGTCTACTGAGATGTTGTGCCGAACTGTTGTTTTTGTCCATGGCGTAGATTTTCGAATCCCTCTTAGCTCTGATATCAGTGTAAGTAAACTAAGTCTCAGAGTATTTCCTTACACTCCACCATTGAGTCTATCAAAGCCCAGTAGAAGGTCGCGTCAGGTAACCTTTGAGCGACCAATCACCGTCTAATCAAACGTGAGACGGTTAAATAGATTTAACCAACCAGACAACGGCTACTACTTAGGGATCGGAGGGCCTTTCAAAATATTCAGGTCACTGACACAGATCTCTCCACAAACAAAACCCCCCATATAACACAGTTATTTGACCTGCAGTATATACGTTTTGGGGTGTATGTTGACATGGTTACCATTAGCTAATATTTCCGCAAGATAACATCCTTGAATATTGTCAAAAACACTATTTTCAGCGACTGTTTACTCACCGTTGTCATAGTTCTACGTGCGCCATGTGCATCACCCAGAAGCGATCGTACGCTAAATAGCATTCGGAATCGTTCGGGTACGAACCTGTTCGAGATAAAAGTTTCAAAAGGTATGTGCGAATGTGCACTTTCGCGATTTGGTAAGCTGTGTTCTGATTGGTCAGTCTCAAAGGTTACCTGACGGGACCTCCCATCAGGTTTTGTTAGACTCAGTAGTGGAGTGTAACAAAAAGTACTGAGGATAAGTTTACTCAGACTGGCTCTGATATAGTTTTAAGTGCCTTACACAAACATTGACTTAAGACTATCTTAGCGCTAAGAGAACTTCAAAAATCTAGGCCATGGGCCCTGTTCCACAAAGAGGTCTTAGCGCTAAGGTGATCGTAACTCCCATACTTTAGCATAGACTTACGACAACCGCAGTGTCACGGTCGTTTTGTGAAACGGGCACCAGGCCACTTGCTGTGTACTTCAGTCAAAATGTCTGGCTAATTACTTCTAGTAAATGTATCAAGAAAATAGTGGCAGCACTTTAGCCTACATACTTTCCATGTTTGGTTGTCCCGTTACACGGTTAGACGAAACCTGTATGGTGCTGCTATTGCTGCACAAATGGCATGTATTGCTGATGCAAGAAATAGATTCAGGTAAACATTTTAAAGAGTTTCTCTTGGTCGATATGTACAATTTAAAAGGACGCGTTTTCTAATCTCTAAAGTGATTTCTCCATTTCTGCCTTAAGTTGAAAGTTCCAAATCTAGATCGAAATATAAATGACCCTTGATTCCACATCATGATGAGGTACATATTGCTATAACCAATTTTTCAATCTATATCCATCATTTTCATTAGTAATCCAGAAATGTGCCAGGCCACAGCCATGCATCACAAGAAAAGGAAATGACCGGTTTTAGCACAATGGTCGCGAGGCTTGTAGCCGTCTTTGGCGCATCGCAAAACTAATATCGAAGAAATTAGATCGAATTTTGTCTCCTTTATTAAGGAAATCACGTGCTTTTAGCAGCAGGAACTTCTTTGATGGTTCGAAATGTCTAATCTTTGATAAAAGCTTCGTGCAACCTCAGCGTTAGGAGTTCTGGTTATCAAACACGTATGTTTCGGCTTAAGAAAAGTCTTAGAAGTTTAAATGTCAAACGGATTATTTTCATGCTAGTTTTTCAGATCTCATGGAAATGAAATGATTACACAGCGTTCCACTTTGAAGCTTTTCTAACGTCAGGGTAAATACATCCGTTTACAAGCACTAAAAATGACCATGTACCCCGGGATGTCCGCTCCATATGGTGTTGACAGGTGTATGGAAATAGTAAGAAAACGGAGAATTTTCACATCTTTAAACGGATCCAACATGGAAGAGGATGATGGGTCGGAACCGTCTACGTTGATGTAACGACAGCGCTATTTAACTTCCTTGTGTCAAGCAAGCCTTCCTGTTGTACGTTGGTGAACAGTTTTGTGGATAGAGACGAAGAGGGAAAGGTTCCGTGAGTCGACCTCTGTGGCGAGGGAGCTTAATAGGTGGTGCTTGATGCTACCCTGCCTGGTTGCTAGTACTATAAACCCGGGAGTTGTCCGGACAAGTATGTACATACACACTCACGCAAAACACAAACACCAAACACACACACACACACACACACACACACACACACACACACACACACACACACACACACACACACACACACACACACACAAACCACATACGCACATATATATACGTGCTCACACAGCATAAATATACACACCCACATGAATACATATACACACTCGTACACACACACACACACACACACACCACCACCACCACCACCACCACCACCACCACCACCACGACCAAGCACCTTAAACATTTCTGACAAAACTAAACACACATATATATGTACACACATCACAACCATGTGCACCTATATACGTAAACACAGACCTCAATCATATACACATTTACAAATGTACACAACAAACAAACAAAGAAAACAACCACATATACACATAACTCAATACAGGTGAAACGAAGTTAGATGGTACTATTATGGTACTGTGGCATGGGGCGAAGGTATATGGTATAACAGTGATGCTGTGGTACGAGGCGAAGGTAGATAGTACTGTGGTAATGTGTCTTGTCCATGTTATCTTCAAAGGATGTGGATGGATGGTACAAAAGGAACGGAGATAACACCACTGTGTCAAGAAACGGTTGCCTCGACATAAAGTTTTTGGTACCCTCGTACTCACTTACTTTATTAATTGAATTTCATTTCTTTTTCGTTTGTGATGAGACTGGCATACCTCGAAGTGTTTACATCTAGGTCCCATAAACATCCTCGCAAGAGTGTTTACCGGTGCATCGAAATGACTGGTGACAGTATTTACACTGTCTTGTTTAACCAATCCGAAAATACATGTCTGTACTTTGTTGGTAAGCAGATTTTCGTTTGCCCGCTAAAAGTCCGGCATTCTACATCAGTCAGTTTCAGGCGGTAAGTAAGATTTGGTGTTCTAAGTACTGATAAGTACATAAGTCAGTACATAAGTATTATTGGTTATCCATAAGTATGTTTAGAAGCATAATGTAATGTTAGCATTCAAACGTAAATGCACACCTGTGGCTTCAAAGAGATTTGGTACAGATGTATGGCGATTGACTTCGCAAAATATACCCTAACTGGGAATCGAACACGTGTGATGAGCGTAACAAGCAACGGCTTTAACCACCTCATTGTTTCTGATTCAGAAATGAACATAGGGTCAACAAATACTTCTGATAATCCAATACCACTATATCATTAAGTAAAGCATCGATGCAGTATGTCTCACGGAAAACAAGTGCATATGCCTCCAATTGTAGAATAAGCCCTTAATGAGCCATTATTGTTGTTGACTAACAACGGTTACTTTTCGTAATTTATATTCATTATAAAAAATGCAAGTTTTTCATTTGAATATTTTTCAGCTTTAACATTTGAAGAAATGCTGTCCCCAAACTAAACATAGATCACCAGGAACTCAAAAGGCGCCTCACTTAGGTAATTACGTTCAATGGCCGTCTCTAGAGACAGTGATAAATTGTATCAAATATTGATTCTAGACAATAGTTTTATCTTGGTATGATTGAACAATATGTTAACTGTTTAGAACCCAAAAATGGTAGCTAAGAATGTACTTGTTTTATTCTCAATGTTCAACACATGTCTTCTCCAGGGGCTTGAATTCGGCATGAAATGCCCTGAGGGGGTTGATTCTATATAGGCCGCGCTATCTTAGATGCGCTCTTCGGGAAGCTATGTTCTGGAATTTAATGTCTATATAATGAAAAAAGTGGCTTGTCTAATGTAATTCCCATTATGTAAATATGTAGGGCAACATCCCGAGCGATATGCAAAGACGACCAGTGATAGCAAGACTTCAAAGAAAGGCCAAGCCAAATTGCAATCGTCGAAATGGATTTCAAGACTCATCTCATCCTACAAAGCATGAAAGGGGTTAGTTTCATGTCATCGTGTTGGTAATACAAACTGCAGATAAAATGGCCAAACCCAACTCGCTTTAGAATACCTTTTCCTGGAGCAAATGTGTGGACCACAATTTACAGGGATGTAATACAATTACACCAATGACCATACAACATCTGTTAATGTCGCTTTATGTTGTATTATTAAAAGAAAACATTCAACTACATGTACTTGGATTTCGATAAGAGGAAATGATGGTGGCGAGTTCAATTATATGATCTGAATTTTTGAGCTCTTGGGATTGAGTGAGTTCTTGGGATGAAGTGAGTTCTTGTGATGAATTTTGGGATGGAGTGAGTTCTTGGGATGAAGCTCAGCTGCAACATGGGATGAAGTAGAGTGCAGTTGAGTGACTAGGTGAGTTCAGTTTTACGTCACACTCAGCATTCCTGCTGTATGGCTGCGCTTTGCAAATAATCGAGTCTGGACCAGATAATCCAGTGATCAACAACATGAACATCTATCCGCGCATTTGGGAACCAGTGACATGTATCAACCAAGACCCGCCTCTTACGACTAGCAAGGGTTACTGAAGGCCAAAATTCTAACCAGACCCTCCCGGGTTGAAGTGAAGTGAATGACTGTAGGTAGAGCTGTGGGAAGTGTTTTATATATTAAATGAAATCTAGGAGGCCCAGTCTCCCATACCGACAATTGCATTACCGTGAGTGCCGATCGATATTTGAGAAGGGTTTTTACTTTTCTCTGTCTGTACAAGACGAGGACTGCAGCTCAGGAGGCCACGGATACTCTTTCTGCAAAATACTCCATGGACGTAGAGGGAATTATATCGAAATGCTGTTAACTTCGAGCTATCAGTATGTTCGACTAAAGTACATTCTGGACGCACTTTCAAGGGGGCATGTCTTTAGTTACAGTTTTCAATTAAGATTCAGTTCCAAATGTTTGTTTCATAGTCTGGATATGCAATTTTAAGACAGTTATTTTGTAAGCCGCGGAAATATGGTTGATCTGAAGTGGGCTCAAGAATCATTATGTAAAATTGTATATGAGGAGTGAGTGAGTGAATGTTACCGTTTTGAAATACTGAAGTGTAAAAGGTGAAAGTACGTTTGATTCTTTTTCACGGACTGTTCACTATTTAAGCTTTGGAATTGACCCTAGACCCTGTTGCCTGGAAAACATGGCTGCATTGTCTTAGAAATATTTGTTCACTTACGCTTTTGTTGGGCCAACCTTCTAGTGACTTACGACAGAAATATTTTACAACTTTACCTTTTGTACATTAACAGACATTATAACATTAATACACTACTTAGCAAAAATATGTCATTCTTAATAAATTATTCAAACCTATATAATTGCCACCTTGACAAAATTGTTTCTACTTTGTACCTGGAACCTAAGCCTTGAACGAAATCCAGATGTCGATTGTTTAGTTGAAAAGTTCACTGTAATGTCATGTTCGAGACACAGGTAAACCTTATAAATGTACTACGGTTGGTTTAAGAGGAAATGAATGTCTTCGAGGGGCCTCCCTAGCATTAGACTCGAGCGCAATTTTCCGATCATGTGGTATCGATGGTGGTTCAATCAGGACGTGAATGAGGTCGAAAGGTCAGTATTATACAGCAACTGCCCGAAGAGGGGACACGGTGTCACCTGGTGATATATTGGATTCCATTTGATTGGAAGTGTTGTATGTCAAGGGAGGGCATACTGGATTTATTTGTTTTTAATTGTCATTCCTTCGACTTTCGATATAAACTGAAGGGCAAAAGACATGAATGTGTGCATGTTAAGGTATGTTGTACTGATCATCGTCAAGGTACAAACAAAAAGTGGTAAATCAATGTTGATGGATTTGATAAAGGTACCTACATACCTTTGGATTCCTACATATCGGCGACTGTTCGTGATAAAAACCTTATCTGCATCAACAGTGTCGGGTCAATTATCAGCAGCAACACAGTGATGGGAAGACAGTCGGCATCCGGGCCTCTCGGGTCAACAACAACTGATGTGAGGCGCAGGTAACGTCGCGACTGGGTTCGTATCTGCGGTGTTTTGTCACCATGTACGCTCTTAAGTCACTACCTCAACACTTAAAGAATATTTACAACGGTCGTTGTCCTTTTTAAAGCTGATTTCAAATGATCAAGTGGGTACTTTCTATTGTACGTCAGTTTATGTGTCATTCTGTGATGCATCTACCGATTCCACTAATATCCCAGTGATTACAGTGAAATATTAAAAATCAAGCAAAGCATATATATAATGACCATGATCAGTTATACAGCTTTATGATTTATATATGCCCTTTATGACACATCTCACAGATAAAACCTCATAATATAACAAGTCACAATACTATTTTAACAATATCGAGGCCTTTCTTCAGCCCTGAAACAAACGCTGCTACCACAAACATTGTCATGGACCAACACAGGGCAATGATAGAATATTGGCCACGTCTGCATTTATACGAGTGCGACATGTACAAGGAGGACGAAACACAAATCCGGGACTCACGCCATTGTCAAAATGGCTGCCCGGGCCAGAGCTGAGCCAACATAAGGAAGTTCGGAAAGAGAGTTCGGGGAGTAGGTGCCAATCACGACTTCATCTTTGAACATACGTGCTTTTGCATCATTGCTACATGATCCTTGTCATTAGAGATGGCTAAACTGTGTTTTGTACGGACATAGATGTAGAAAATACACAAAGATCTCCACTGAACAAAATCATGAAGAAGGAACGACTTTTGAGAATTACCCTCTATAAAGCAATGGCTTATCAGCACCGGAGTCGAGTGGACATTTCACACGGTAAATACCCTTTCAAAAAGAAGAGAGAAAAAAATCACAAACTTTCACCCCCTTTGCGATGTTAAGTCTTCTGACGTGTCATGAATAGTTTCAACCCAACACTATTGAATTAAAAGCCTCACCATCGCATCAATGAAGTATCGCTCGCTGTGTCTAAAGACTGGTAATGCTGTTAATAACAACACCAAGATCATATCGTATTCGATGAAGCTCAAGAAAGCTCAATGCCCACGTGAAATGAATCATCAAACATTTTTTTTATCTTTAAAAACGTAATATTCAAACTATACATCAATAGTAGGACATTTATGATTTACCACTGAGTATTGCAAAAGCGAGCCTGTTTTGTGAAATTGCATGTGATATGTCGAAACGATTCGAGCTCATTTCATACGGCGAAGTGAGCTTCCTAGATATAGCTTGACTGAACACTTCCACGAACTCCATAATGTATGCCTAAACATCAAGACACTTCAATTCAGTCTTCAGGCGAGGTCTACGAGCTGCACACAACAATGTGAACACATCGCCTTTGACTGTCACATAGTTCTCACAATTGTATATCACATAAGTATTCACAGAATACAGAAAGTTAGCCTTCTATGACATATCATACATTAATACGGAATCCATCGTCATATATGCCAATGTAGGTCTGTGTGACCTGTCTGAGAATGAAGGCTCTAGTAATTTGGAATAATGTCTCAAACGCTAACAAAGCAATTTTAGACAACCATTAGGTATTACTCCTGGGTGTCCAGCGGTCATCTCCAGTAGGTTTGGTAAAGGATTATTTTAAGCATTATGAAAACGATATGAATACTTATGAAACTGACACACGCCCTGTTTGTGATAATAAAACCACATTTACATATTCAGTAGAATGACTGCAAGACCCATATATCAGACCAAGCTCAGACTGAGCTATAGATCAAATGATTGACCCTCTAGCATTAAAGACAAAGGACAATCAACAATCACTCGTCTCTTTCGTTTTGCATCGCTCGTGATTGTAAATTATTTGTCTTGGATGCCAGAATGTTGAAAACAAATAATGAACAATGTAGTTGTATTAGCATTCAAATTTTTTGAAATATCAATCAGACCAAAACAAACACAAAACCTCCAGCAGAACATCAAATCAAACAAGGTTTGGCTTACGTATTTGAACAGACAATGCTTATCCTAGCATATATTAACGTGGCTTAAAATATATAACTTATTAATTATTTTAATACGTGACGTCATGTAAAAAGTGGTCTTGTGGCTTATATTGGTCAATGAATGGAGTAAGTCGGGTGAATCTATGAATAATCATAATCCACGAATATGTAGATTGAATAATAAAGATATTTTGTCGAAAAGGAATACTGGAAATATGTGATTATGCTCAATTGATTTTCTGATAACGTAAAGCTATAAATGGATATTGTGTTGTGATGAGAGAAAGATGTACATCTTTTATGTGTGATTGTGTTTATTTTATCGATCACTGTAACGTCAATCAATGTTAATCAATCGTACGGTACTTACCCGAAGACTGCCATCGAGTCGTATAGATCGCTGTTCGGCGCTCTCGTCCCTTTGTCCAGCTTTAGTTAAATCCCACAATATTACTAACTTGATGCAAGCAGAGAAAACGTGGATAAAACTAATATCGATCACAAAACTCCAGTGCCAGATTTAAGTTAATTCCTCTCTTTTGAGCACCAACAAACCGTTTTATCCCAGACAAAACAGATGGGTGGTGATGAAAACAAAATATCACAAATCCATTTTTCATAAGTAAAGCCAACAAGCTGTTGATGTGTTAGGAAAACAGGCGAAGATCGCCTATCCACTGTTAATCCATAGGTACCATGTGAAGATGTTCTTCAGACACAATGTGATTACAGCACAGAATCAAAACGTGATTGACAGAATCTGTCGTCTGCTGGTCGTCAACAGCAGGTCACGTGGCCTACCAGCTTGTTACGAAGCAGACGACACATTCAGCCAATGGAAAGAACCGCTGCGCGTGAATACAGTCGCTTGCAGTAGATACATGGCTGCTGCTGGTGGTAGATCATGGAGAAGTAGGGTCGGTTGGCTATCATCCTCCAAACGACTTTGGCGAGGCGGGAAAGGTTAGACTAATACGCATTCATATTTGAGATCGGTGGAAAGACTACAGGTTTTATGTCTCGTTTATTATCACATGGACGATTCCTCTGAGGACGAAATGGACAAAATGCTCCCTCTCGCAGCAACAGTTTTCAATCAGTCTGCGTGTACAAGTAGTGGTGTCATGGTGGCAGTTCATCACTCTGTTGTGTCAGTGGCACTGATGTCACTGTCACTCTCGAATCGATACGCTGACGTGGCTTTAATTGTCAATATAAAGAGAGCGCTGTCACGGTGTTGCGCATGCGTCGTCCATCGACAAGACCGATGCAAATTCAAGGTTATAAACTAGTGGCGGTCAATACGTATGATGTAACGTTAATGCACCGTTGTCTGATCCATATTTTCCATAACACTACAGATGGTGGAGAGGACAACAGATGAAAAATACACTAACTGATACCCCAGGGGAGACAGGAATTTTATACGAATTGAAGACTTTTTATAATTCAGCATATACGTTATAAGTGTAAACAAAAACATTATATAAAGTCCTTTAAACAGGGGCGTTAGGATATGCTAGTGGCTAAAGCGTTTGGTCGTCACGCCAAAAACCCGGGGTCGATTCCCCATATGTACGTGTACAATGTGTGAACCCATTTCCGGTGTCCCCCACCACTATATTGCTGGAATATTGCTAAAAGCGGCTTGAAACTAAACGCACTCACTCGTTTTGGAACGTATTTATTTCGGTTGAAGACTGTTTGCTAAGCAAAATTATTTTTATGTTTGGTAAGCGAAATTATTTTTATTCATTAAAACCATATGTCCACCACTCCAGCACCAAATATCAAGTACATTGATGAATACATGTATTTTTAAAACCTATAAGTCAGTAAACGTGGAAAAACATTTCTATTAATGGTATGAGTAAGTGAGTACGGGCTTACGCAGTTTTCCAGCACAATCAACGCGTATGACACCATATTGTCACCATGTGGGAAGTCGAACTTGGTCTTTAGCATGAAGAGCGAACGCATTAACCTCTAGGCTATCCAGCTGTCCTCCTATTGACATGAATGAGTGTAGTTTTTTTCAGCATTATCCCAGCTATAGGGCAGCGGTTTGCAAATAATCAAGCCTGGATTAGAGAACCCAGTGATCGACAGCATGAGCATCGATTTGCGCAACTGGGATACGATGACATGTGTCAAACAGGTCTGCGAGCCTGATCACCCGTTCCCGTTAGTCGCCTCTTACGACAAGCTTTGGTTACTGAAGATCAATTCTAATCCGGATCTTCACGGGCAGCTTTAAGATAATGTATGCAAACGTTTGCCCCGATGTTGAGAATGTTTTGAGAAGTCAACCGCCAGAGAAGGGATTTTAGTAAGAAGCGCTACAGCAATGAATCCAGGATCATGCTGCTTGGCTAATGCCTCAGTATTTCGCTCTGCTCCCTCATCATCAACCGATCAACCCATCAACAGTCTTCGCGTCACTTCGTCAAGCCTCCCCTTTTCTCAAAACTATCACCCCATATCGTGGCCGAAGAGGAGAGGTGGTGAACAAATATTCACTCCTAGATAATACGCTACGGAAATAATCTCTCGTGTGAGTGGTTTCGAGTTGTATGTGTGTAGGGTTGACGCAGCGCCGTCGAATTCTGTGATGAGAAAGGAAATCACATTTTATGAGATGAGAGACGACCCTTTTACTCAGTCAACCGTAGATGTTGTGCTTGACGGTGTAAAGGTTCGTGCTGATGTGGTTGAACGCAATTGTGTTGTGATTGGTGATGAATGTATTGCATGTGTGAGGCACGGGTCGCTGTGCAGAGTTGCCTATCTTTCATGTGCCAGAATCCTGTAGGTATTACGAAGGTGACTGGTGTCAAAGAATGTTATCGGATCGGACTCTCCTCCCAGTATTGACGGGGATAAACATTAAATTAAAAACATAGAACAAATGTGGTTGGTCTAAGTTAAGACTCATTACATACCTCACGTGGATTTTTTTCACTGTTCCAGCTACTGCGCTTGCTTCTTGGTAAAACAAACCAATAAATCTAAAAACGTTTGTTAAACAGCTTTTATCGTAAGTTGAATAAAATTCTTGAATTAAAATGTTCAATTGACAATATAAAATTACGAGGATTCGCATATCTTAATTTCACTTCAAATGATTTACTTTCTGTATAAAGTGTAATTCATCGTTTCAGCTTCACTGCAAACAGACTATCAGCGGGGCCCGCGACAAACAATAAATTGACGAGCAAAAGAAAGCACACGGGAGTAATTGTTGCTGCAATCTTAAGTTTGTTTCTAACTAGTAAATTATTGAAGAACACTGATTGTATAGAATGCAACCATCATGTTTCATTTGCCCAAACGCAACCCAGAGGGTATGAAACCTGTCTGTCGTGAACACTGAACAATCACTTGGTAAAAATGCCAAGTTTGGCGTCGGCGCAAAGAGAACGGGCCACATGAGTGTCACAAATGTCACAAGCCAGGCATGTGATCAACTCAGAAGTGGACAACCTGGAGTCACAACATCCCAAGAGGATCGCTATTCACATAGGGTTATTCACCTACGGATGTTGACGGTGAGGTCAGCAGCAGCAGTGGGTTATAACGTGAGCCGATTCACTGTGACAAGACGACTTAGTGATGCTGGCATATGGATCTACTGACCGGTGCGTGGAATGGTCTTGACGCTCCAGCCTCGTGGTCATCACTACATCGCTGTTTATTGTTACAATGTCATTCTGCTGATGAAACACGTGTAATGTAGTGTACTTCAACATAGATTTTCAATTTCATCAAAACATTGGTTATTTTTGTCTAACGTTCTTTTTTTTTTGCTCGTCAGTTTATCACCATATTCCGTATTCATGTTACAGAAAGAGCACTACATCTATCCGACAGAAATGCTGATGTATTGATTAGAACGTCTTTGACAATAAGGCATCTATGGTAGTGAAAATAAACCATTCAAACATTGTTTAGACCTCTGCTAAAAAGTATTTTTTACGTGCATTTGTGGAAATGACAATATCGTGTGGTGACTAGTGAAATGTACAAAAGATCGCTATCATATGCCACACAATGCTAAGGATAAACGTGACCAATACCAATCACACATCAAAATGAGAGTATCTTACCAGTAATGAAACGTAACAAAAACGAATTTCTTATTTGAAAGATACACACTTAGTAGCGTCCATTGACATACAGTGGTTACAGTGTATCGACACCTTATCCTGTCAATACGTGTCTGGGTGGTTGCCAATGGAAGATTGTTCTCCTCTTCAGCAGGAGCATACCCGAATTCCCGTAGAGTTTCCGAAAGGAAAGTTCTTCGTCAGAGGGCGATCTGCACCTTCATGCGCATATGATCTATGGGTGACAGGGCTGGTCACCGAGCTGGCAACTTCAACCAGTCAACGAGGATGACGTCCTGACTCATTGCCTAAGCATCCACATACACACACAGAATATCTTTCCTGTTTCGTCCACACTGTAGGCCAGGGAGGCCCCTGTGTAGACCAAACACACTGTGCCCTACTGTACGTCAAGGAGGTCCCCGATGCTGGTCTATGAGGTATCCATGTAGAGACAAGGTCAGCGCTGGAGGACCTGTTGTATGACAAAGACGTTGTGTCCCACTGTCGGGCCAAAAGTAGATTCACGCTGAACACGTGGATGCACGCCTTACTGGGATCATCATGAAACTGACGACCTAGGGTATTTACCCAAGCATTGTGTACCGGGATATTTCAATCTATATTCTTTGGGTAATGGTTTCAATGCTTCCAAACTTTATGCATAGCAAACTTTGAGAAGTATATTAGTCAGTAATCAATGTTCTCCAGGAAGTGGAGTGGCTCAAGTGTTCGCCTAGCACACTGAATTCCTTGGTTTGATTTCCACAATGATATGGTTAAAATGCAACTCACGCAGAACAAACCCACCTTCTCACTCACTTACGTATCCCAGCTGCACAACCGTACACGTATTATTGATTCTCAAGAAGAACTAGATGACGCCTGTCTGGTCTTAATGATTCCTCGCATCGCATAGCTGTAGACCGATGTTCATATTGTCAAGGTAGTCTTCCGCTCTTCACTCCGAAAAAACAGGTTTGATTCCTAACATGGGCACAATGTGTAAAAACTGTTCTCGGAGATATTGCTGGAATATTGCAAAATCCGCGAAACGTCACATTCAGTCCCTCATCACTCCGACTTTCCGACGATATTAGCTTTCTTAACATAACACTAAACTTGCCTTCACTCACCCACTCATTTAAGCTTAGAAGAAATAAGAGTGCCTCAGCTATAAAGTCAGTTTTATCGCCTGAGGATGTTCATTATCAGAGAACTGCCTATTTGTAATACCGCTTTGTTTAAAGGGATGCTTAAAGCAAGAGACTGAATCTCAAGAAATGAGAGCGATCGAATAATACTTGAGTAATATATTACTACACATTAATAATGAATTGCGCTATTCAAAGTGCCAGGTACTTGTTCGGTGCCATCATTTGCTACGGGCATCCTATTATGCACGAAAGAGAATGAAATCTGATAATTTGTTGTAGATTTGATATAGATTTCGCGAATCAGATTTGCCAAATATGTTATTTATCACAAAACATCTGACATATAATGGAGTGATTTTGGCGAGTCACAGTTGAAAAATGTTCGTTTTAGTGAACCTAGTTCAGTTTCACAGTCACCTCATTATCTCGCAATAAACACCGCTTTTATTTGGGTCCGAACTTAAGTTAGTAGTTTAAGCTTCATAAGGTGATTACAACCGTTGGAAAATCGATAGGCCGTGCAACTCCCCTCAAATTCAGGAAATTGAAAGAAAATTCAAATATTGGATATGTCTTTCGTTGTGAACGTGTGCCCGATGCGGTTCGTGCTTTGCCAATTATTAGTGAAATAAAACTTGATGATATTCAAAACATCACAGCTTGGGGTAGGGGAATTATCACAAGGGAGAAGGATGGTTTCAGGTTATTATAGAGAAAGCGAACGAAATGGCAATTTCCAGAGAAACTCTTCAAGTTGATTGCAATCTGCGAAAGAAAATGCAATTTGGTGCCTTGCTGTTTTTTGCACTAGATTCTTGGGCGATTTGTAAATTATAACGAATTGCATGATGGAAACGCAGGGGATGTCTCGATAAACAAAATGAAACATGGCAGAAAGTATTTCTTAGCTGTCCACATAATTAAACTAAAAGTGAACATAGCCTTATCTCCTAAATTCATAAAACGACCTTATCGATAATTAGAAAAACATCAGAGAAGCGCATATCTCTGGATCATAGCGTGAGACTTGTCACTGTTACGGGCAAATCCATTCCAGACTCGAACATAGAAACCAAGAAACGTTTAAACGTTTAAAGGACACACCTCCACTGCTAACTTACCTTTAAAGCCGACCATTGACTTGTTTTGCACCTGTAATGAGAATGTGCAATATGGTGAGTAATTACCACAGCTGAACAGCTCTTCGGAAAGTTTTTGCAGCTTTTACGAGTTCTTCAAGGGGGAGTTTTCTGGGATCATATATCAGCAGAGTTATATTGTCGAACAGTGTGACTTTTGTCTCATGTCGTATGTGTTTCAATTTTCAATAAATCATGTCCGTTGTCCTACACTGGAATTTATTGTCCTTTGTGCTACATTGATACTTATTGTCCATTGTCATACATTGGTACTTAATGTCCGTTGTCCTTCATTGGCACCCATTGTCCTACATTGGTATTTATTGTCCGTTGACCTACATTGGTACTTATTGTCCGTTGCACTACATTGATGATTATTGTCCATTGTCCTATACAGATACTCATTGTCCGTTGCCCTGTATTGGTACTCATTGTCTGTTGTCCTGCACTGGTACTTTTTGTCCGTAGTCCTACATTGGTACTTATTGTGATACTCATTGTCCATTGCCATATATTGATACTCATTTTCCATTGCCATGTGACATTGCTGGAATATTGCTAACTCCCTCCCTCATCATTTTAACTCATTGACTTTGAATTTGTCATCATCATCATCATCATCATCATCATCATCATCATCACCACCATCATCATCATCGCAATTAGATGGTCACAAGACGGTTGGTGTTTAAAGTTCGAATACCCAGGCTCAACTACTGTTGTTTCATCTCTGACAGCGAATTCAAATAATTCATTTTAGTTTGCTTTTGAACTACAAACATAGGA
Organism: Haliotis asinina; assembly: GCF_037392515.1. Taxonomy (NCBI): domain Eukaryota; kingdom Metazoa; phylum Mollusca; class Gastropoda; order Lepetellida; family Haliotidae; genus Haliotis; species Haliotis asinina. The sequence continues at coordinate 49,930,125 of NC_090281.1, forward strand.
CAAACTGTACTAACATAAGGTGGAAAGGGCATTGAGGACAAAAGACGTATTCTAATCTTGCCACTTCCAATATCTGACAAAGATATGACATGAACTCACGGGTATCCCTTTCCACAAATGTTTTTACAGAAAAAATGCTTTTATAAATCGAAGGCAGAGTGCTCGTGTAGAATTCAAATTTACTTTCACAGAAAATGCTAGACATTCATACGCGATGTTTTGAATGAGTGAAAATGTGATTGGCTTAATGCATTAAATCGATTCTTCTCCCGTTTTGACAGCTGAGGAGAAGTCTAATTTTCTCCTAAGTCAAAATTATATCGGACCAAACTGAAATTACCGCAGTTGTGAAGTCAACGCGATTGACGTTTAAAAACTACCAATGATAGATTGTCATTTTGCCTTTGGCGGTATGTCAGTATTGACAAATGTACCGATTTTCCATTATCTTCCTTTGATTCCTGACAATTCGGCACACAGGTCAGACGATGATTGGCGCTGTGGAAGCAACCAGCGGGTTATTTGACATCCAAGTGTTGCGAGTTACTTAAGTTTAATGGTTTTTATCTAATGGTGTTTTTTCGAGAAAAAAAATTAGGATTGACGAAAGAAGGTGAAAAGTCAACATTTAGATGTGTTGCGTGCGAAGCTGATAAATGACGTCAAGATTGTAAACAACTTTTTGAACCCGTCTTGGTTAGAATTGGCCGGGTTAGGATTGGATGGTTAGGTTTGCTGACTTGGTTGACTCATGTCTTTGTAAGCCTCAAAATACTCAAGATGATTGTCACTGGATTGTTTGGAATAGCTCGACAAATATAGCTTGAATATTGGTAAGTGTGGCTTTAAACAGAGAGCAAACAAACAGAGTGAAAAACATTTTAAACGTTGACTTGGTGGAACATTTGGTACCAACACAGGGATTTTATGTGCGATTTGTGTAAGTAAGATCCTTCACGAGTCACTTTAGAAGCTTGCAGCTATCTTTTCACTGGGAATTTCTCAGATATGGTTCTTATTGAAAATATACAAAGTGGGATGACAAACTGCTGGACCAGACACTAACGTGATTGACATTATGAACATCGATTTACAGAATTGGTGTACAGTGACCATCAACCAATCAGCGAGACCTGATCCCGTTAATCACCACTTAATGAAATGTTCACTGGCTGTATGAAGGGTACAAGCGCCAATTCAGTGGTATAGACACAACACCACTGACACTAAAAAGCAGCCGTCATGAGGACGTACAGGTCGGAGTAAAGTATAATGTTCAATTATTGTGATGGTTGTTCCTTAATTTATATGATAGACAAGATGGTCACGTATTCCATTTCGCAATATCCTTATCAAATTTGAGCCTTATGTAAACAACTGCGAAAAAATTCTTCTTCCATTATAATCAGATTCTTTACACCAGTTCGAACAGTCAGACATATCGATTATGTTGTTTCAATTAACTGTCATTTTATTTTTATTTTAAGGACATCATTTAACGAAAAACATCCTTTTGAAACCCGTCCAGCTGACTATTGACTTCAGTATGTCCTTACGCAAACCAGGGTCACTTGGTTTCATGCTGTGTGATTTATTTTTAAAAACTTTGACATTAATTTGTAATATACTATCCCATGGCGCCCATCAAGTCATCAGTGAAGTAAAACGTCTAGAAAAGCCAAAATATGTGCTTTAGCTTCACGAGCAGAGCGTGTGGTCAATCTTCCAACGTTGTTATCTCAACAATCGATCAATAATGCTGAGACTTCTTCATTTTCAATTTTGAATTTAGAAATTAAATTGAAACTGAATTCTGTGGTTTGTTTCAACCAAAAACTATGCAGAATGACGGATACAGGAGCTTGACAAAACAGTTAGTTTTTGAAGTGAATATACATTTTTACATTTTAATGTGACTGCAGTTGATGTTTCAGCAATGATCGATGATATTTGGCTTCTAATGTTAATACAACAAGTCAACAAACCTGCTCTAGACGGGAGTATAGCGAACTGTGACATGAATCATCTTCATTATAATATATGACTTAAATCTTGATAGGGATAATTTTACATGTCAAACAAAATTGTTAGACTTAAATGACTTATCTGATTCTATGCATGCACACACACACATGCGCGTGCACGCACACGCACACGCACACGCACACACGCATTATACATCCAGAGTAAGAATCATAATCATCTCCACACAATAAAAGGTAAGCTTGAGATGTAATGTAAGGTGCATGCTAGTGATCCCTAATGCACTTGAGAAAAACACTCCAGACGATTATCCAAAATCCTGTACTTAATGGTTCTACCTACGTCCCATACCATTGTCACAAATATCAGCTCCAGTACCTGGATGCATCACTACCATATCAATACGCGAGAGGTATCGTCTGCCGTCCACAGAGGCGCGGAACCGTAAGATGGTGCTCTCCCACAAACCAATTTCATGGAAGGAACACAATTCCAGCGATTAATGCGTTTTCAGGTGGTAATTATCTGTCGCACACGATGCCGCCGAAATAGAATGATATTTGTTTTCAACCGAATCTTGCAGATGTTGTCTGCATTACGACTAGGGGAGCCACTTTCCGGTAGACGTCGCGTCTCCGTATTCATCTGGCCATTGATTCATGAGATAGATGTCTAGAATGTTCTCGACAAATCACTTACATCTTTCCTCAACGTTAATCATAACTCGACAAACGTCCATCCACTACTGAGAAATAGTTATTGCTCAAGCGTACATCACACGGCACGTCTTGAGAATTAAACATTGAGCTGCGCTTCCAAATTAACCCTTGGCAAAATCTCGATAGGAGTTATGTTTAGCGTTTAAAAACTCTCTCCCACCATATTTCACACTAATCACCCGAACAGCCAGATGGGATGGTGTTTGTGCTTTAATGCATTTATGTGGGTCTAATTTCACGCATTATCAGTTAATAAAGAGACTTGTTGTCCCCAGAGAAATGCGTTGACCTAGCGATCATTGCCAGGTATTTCACCTTGCTTATCAGTATTAGTATAACTTCTGAATGAAAGACACGACACATCATAGAAGGAACTTCACCGTTTCTTGAATGCGCTGACCAGAAAATGACAGCACCGTTAAAAACAGATTTAAAGACAATACTCAAGAGTAAAATGACCACTTGAAGGTAACTCTCCTATTGATCCGAAATCATCTGTGGTCCAGTCGCGATACTTATTTCATTTGAGTAGAGGTGAAAAGTATGTTGAATGAAATACATTGTCACTGGTGAAAATGTCTCTTGATTTGACTGAATGTCTTATTATAAATTTTACGACGAAGAAATTTGTGCTCAATTTACTCACATGCGTAAGATCGAAAACATTTTGATCATGTAGTTCCCAGTAGTATTTCGTTCACAAGCGAATACATTTCACCAAGTGTTCTATTGAGTGGCATCTGCTTTCAAAGGAAAGGGTACGGTTGAGCGGAGTGGGTCATTGAACCTCCGGGATCGATGAGAACTCCGGGACGACGATTGATGCCGAGGAGTCCTTCTGAATGTTGTGAATCATGAACATCGTAGACGATACCGTTTAGAAAGACGTTACATTTTGGGGGCACTAAAGATTAACGATGCTAAAAGTACCAATTTTGCAAAGACTGTTGACCTAATCGAAGGTTAGACTCAATGGTAATATGAAATCCTCATTCTCAAGTACTGCAACCGTAAACATTGTAAATGGCTACCACGGAACTGGTGGAAATCTTTGGCCAGCTGACACGTCGTGTTATAACGAAGCTCAGTTAATACCTCGCATATATGTTCAGACACTGAGAACTATAAGCTACTTAATTACATAATCACAGCAGTGAGCCTTTTTTTATTTTAGTGGCAGACAAAACAAAGTAGGACAGCTTGAAGTACGCATTCATGCATTTCTTTCTACCACAGCACGCTTTGTATCAAAACACAGTGAACTTCTATGGCGACAGCCTATTAAAATGCAGGAAAAGACAATATCACAAATGTCCTTATCTAGTTTAAAATGCGTTAACAAGTCAAGAATAAGCATATTCATTGCCCCTCTCTAAACATAACAGTAGAGTGTGTCATATACATAACGTCCGTCACAATAAAAAACCTTTCAAATATATTTAAGTTGTTGTATGAAATATTCCCCAAAATAGCTGCACACACTTTTCGTCAATTTATTATGCAATCTGAAAAAAAACCAAACTCTTCATGCAAATCTAGTTAAATGCCATAAAGCATTGATTTGTTGACGACATTCTCACATAATCCGAGAGGGTATTTACCTGTTGCATATCCCGCTATGCATATCTGTCACACAAATACTTGCAACAATATTAAAATATCCAGTGTTCGTGAGGGTACAACAAGTGTTTGCACGTTCCCAACACCAGTGCGTCATTCCCGTGAATCTCAGGAGAGTTCCCATCAAATAGCAACCAATCAAGCACGATAACACCGTCTACCTTAACGCCCAATAGCCAAGAGGTCTGACTTGTTCGAAACCTCTTCAAATAGTATGCGGGGTTTAAATAGAAATCTCAACACTGGTTGAATGCTTCCAAATTCAACTGATTATGATGCGATTAGACAGCGATTCCGCAGGCGGGAGCCTCCTCAAAATATGCACTTAATTTCACAAACCAAATAGGAGATGTGGGGAGACTGGAGACAGCTTGTGGAATCTGGAATATTGGATAATGACATGAAACAAAATATGGGTTCTGTTTCTTCCTCGAGTGAAGGCTGTCTCTTAAACGCTGGATAAGACTACCGTCCCAATTTATATCTCCACGATCCTGATTCGGCAAGATGCTTTAAGCATCGAGGTAGCACACATTCGTTTTTATCTAAAATCGAATTTTAGAGTATTTGTTTCACTCTTTAAATCATATGATTATTTATTTTGACGTTAGCGAGATCGTGACGGTAATATCGATTTTGTTCTCGTTGTTATAACATGTTCCTTCTATTTCTAGTTTGTATGTCTGTTTTGAGTTTTCCTAATTCGATTTTTGTATCTCAGACGAAGAAAAATCTGTAATTTCGGTGATGATGAAATGTTTGAAATAACCGGAAATGATATACATTAGATGATAAACTCGGGATTTCATATTCCGATTCCTTGAGATAATGAATAAAAACATTGGAATTTGGAGAAAATGTATGAATAACTGAAATGAGGAGGAAATGATTGAAATTTACATAAAATCCTGAAATTTACTATGCTTTCAAATGTTCTGAGTGAGCTTCTAATTGGACAAGGAAAGTGGCAACATAAGGCGTTCGTACTTTGTAATCCTATGCAGTGTTCGACAAAATCACCGGCCCGGATGAAGAGCACCGATTGTTATTGTATCGGGCCAGCAGTTTCAAATATCTGCTGACTCTTGTGGCCTACAGTAAATTATGTATAATTTTAGTTTTAGTTTTAATCTTTCCCATGTTGTTTTTCTTTGTAAACGTTCGGGGCTCTTCCATGATTCACAATGTTACGATAAACTACAGTTTCACTTTCTAGTATTTCATGGGAATGGCAACACTGGACTTTAACAAACTAAAAAACATCTCTCTGCACCATAGGCTTCTCTCATTGATTTTTAAGAAACAGTGTGAAACTGTGTTCAGTGTAGTCTATTTTGTTTTGTCCGTTACTTTGTTCATGAAACCGTGTACAGTGTAGTCTATTTTGTTTTGTCTATTATTTTGTTTGTATTTGTTTGACGTAACAAAGTGGGCCTGCAGATTTCATTAAGGTCCTGTAGATTTTAAAGCTTGCAGGTGCCAGCACTCATCCTTTCAATAACCTGTGCATCAGTTTAAGATTTGACAAACTTCACGTGTTAGGTGCTCTGCATATGATACTGTCAAATAAACATAAACCCAAGGCTAGGGAAATGGATATCAGAAACACTGGATACATTTTAGAAGACAAATTCTGTGTATCAAAATTGTAGCTTTTACATATTTTACTCTGATTAAAACAAGCTCCTGTGCCCTATTTTTGTCATTGGTTGACGTACAGTTGTCCGTCTTATCAAATGAAATTAGAGGCAGGTCTTCTTATAGGGGATGCTGCAGTAGCGTAGTAGTTCGATTCCCTCAGTGGGTATAATGTGTAAAGCCCATTCCTGATGTCCTTCGTAGCGATTTTGCTGATATATTGCTGAACTCGACTCACTCACTTTCTCATTCCCTTACATATGTGCTGATACACGTGCCCATTCAGTGGTACAGACAAACACCACTGACACTGACACTGACACTGACACAAACAGGCTGGAGTATGGCAATGACATCACTTTTGGTATTGACACAGATGTTACAAAATACAGATGATAAACAAGACGATTCCTCATAATTTGGAACCTGACGGGGATTCAGTTGTTTATCAAATATGACATGACAAAACTGTTGTCTGATTCCTCACTGCCTAATTTACATCAGTTTAAATAGTCAGACTTATTGATTGTGTCCCTTCGCATAACTGTTTATTTCAAATAAACATTGTTTCACGAAAAACCTGCTTTAAAACCCCCGCCAGCTGAAGATTGACTTCGTGCTGAAATCAGTATGGCCTCCAGGCTCGAGTGGTGTCATCGTGGTCGTGTCTCCTGGGTGATGTGTGATTCATTGAAAAAAGATTTCACATTAATTTGAAATACACAATCCCCATCAAGTCATCAATGACATCTAGAACGATCAAAATAAGTGATTAGCTTCAGAAGCAGAGCGTGTGGTAAATAGTTCTTATTTCAATTTTCAAACATTGTGAGTGAGGTCAAAGGCAAATTGGGCAAAGAAAGTGGCACCATCAGGATTTCGTACTTTATAATCCTATGTAATAACCAGTGTATCGGTGTAAGATTTGGCTACCATGTAAACCTGTGCAACCCGGTGTATTTCTTGTAAACCAATTTCCGCGTATCACAATTCTAACGTCAATATACTTACTCATTTATTCATTTTTTGGTCGTTTGATTAACGTACAATTGTCCGAGGCACCCGTGTGGGGCGATTCACCCGATGTCTATTATGTGTGAAGACCATTTCTGGTGTCCCCTGCCGTGGTACTGCTGGAACATTGCTAGCACCAGGGTGACTATATAGACAGTATCCTAGCTAGAACAAACAGCCGTCATGAAAACAAACAGGTCGGTAAAAGTTAACGGCATCGTCGTACGCTGTTTATTTATTATATTGATACGGATGTTCCGAAAATCAGATGATAGAAAATGTGATTATTTGGAAGGTGATAGGGACTCCATTTCGCGATATCCTTATCAAGTATTGAGCAGCATGTAAACAACTGTGGCAAAATTATCTTCTGATTCCCCAGTGCTATGTTGGTTCAATTATCTGTTAAAAGACTCATTTATTTCAAGGACAATGTTTCACGAAAAACCTACTAAAACTCCGCCCAGCTGAAGATTGACTTCTTGTTGAAATCAATGTGTTCTTACGCAAACCAGGCTCACTTGGTTTCATCGTGCTCTTGTGTCCTGGGTGCTGTGTGATTTATTGAAAACAGCTTTGACATTGATTTGAAATACACAATCCCCGTGGCACCCAAGAAGTCATCAATGATGTAAAACATCTAGAACGACCAAAATAAGTGATTTAGCTTCAGAAGCAGAGCTTGTGGTAAATCTTCCACAGTTTTTATCTCAACATTGGATCAATTATGCTGTTATTCGTTCATTTATAATTACGATTTTAGAAATTAAATCGAAACTGAATTCTGTTGTTTGTTTCAGTAAAACACTATGCTTATTGCTGGAAACATGTGGGTTGAAAAACATGCTTGAGTGAGTGAAGTGACAAAACATTTTTACATTTTAATGTTTCTTACTTGCTTCTATGGTTATATGCATTCATGCATGAACGGACGGACGCACCCACATACGCAAACTAAAATCGTCCTCTGAAAGAACAGAACCTGTGGTGACATGAAATAAACAAAAAACGCAATTTGAAATAATTAACAATTGTATGGTAAAGTGTGCAAAATGCACATTGTCAAATTAGTGTAAATCGCCTCTAAGGTGTTCCAGTGGCAGTAGCAACTTGTCAGCAGTCTGTCTGGATACAGCACAAGTCTATATCTAGAGCCCACCCCCGCCCCTACTGTCTGTCAACACCCACCTTCCTACAACCATACAAGCACGCACGAACACGCACGCACGCACGCTCCCACAGACACAGACATACATACACGAATGCATGCGAACACACATAGATGCATCCATCCATAAAGCCATACATACAAACACTTGCATGCATGCATACATACATGCATACATACATGCATACATACATGCATACATACACAAACCGTTTCATCCATCCACATACTTGCATGCATGCACGCATCCATCCATCCACGCACACACGCACATACATACATACAACACTATACAACAAAACTATAGTGCATGCATGATTATCAGGTAATACAAAATGAACGCTCTATATCGTCTTGTACTCGGTACCTTTTTCTCCAGTTAATTTACCGTTACTGTTCCATCACTTAAAACACAGGCGCTTGTACTTGTGGTGCTATGAAGACAAATGTTTTCCGTTCTGTTCCGACAAGGGTAATGTCCTCTATCTTGATAAATGACATCATCGCATGGCGCTCCCCTTTCATTTTGAGTCGAGTATGATATGAATCAGCACAGCTTAGAACATAACATTTATTCTTAAGTAAATTTGACAAGACAACTTCCGTTCACTGTCAGATTATCCTATTCAACGAATGATTGTCTAAAAAGACGAGGTGTGATTTGATCACAACAGCATACATACTGCCTTGGTACTATATAACTCCCTAAGATAAAGGGACGGAATACTGGGCTCACAATCTTTCACCAAACCTGTACAGATATAAGAATCTTCAGAGACAACACAACGTGACAATATCACGGCTGAAGTTGATCACTTCCTTGGCCAGCAATACTTGCACAGATTTAAGTCAGAAGATAATTCAGTCTGCAACCTCTGCGAAGATGAAGATGAATCACTTGCTTTCATTATTCTGAGGTGCCCAAGATGTGAACCAAGGACACTTACTAACACCACAGTCAAAGAAGTCCTCAGCAACACCAACGGATCATGGAAAAGTTTACTGAGCTTTATGTACAGAGGATAGAGGATCCATGCAAATGTCATAGGTGCCGTATGCATGTCACCATACCAGTCACCAGCAACCAGACTTACAACAACAACAACAACAAAAACAACAACCCAAGTTCTTTTCCCCACACATTGCTGAAATGTATCTGAAACTGGCGTAACACCAAACTCTCTTATTCACCGGACGTAAATCCAGTCAGTCACTGTTTTTTCTGCACCGGGCCGATATTTTACAGTCCGCCATTTGCGTGGAATGAAAAAAAAAACAAAAAGAAAAACAAACAAAAACCAGATGAAATATCAAATGTAACATTCCATATCATATCACAATATATTATTTTCTGCTGTACGCTATGTTCTTGTGTGCGTGCCATACCATAAAAATCGACCCACTGTACCTGGATCTATCACTCACATTTCAATCCGAGAGAGACGTCCTCGAACGCCCAACAGAGGCTCGGAAACGTCACAAAGGCGCTCTCCCACAAACCAATTTCATGGAAGGAAGACAAATCTAGCAATTAATACGTTCTCATTCGGTAATTCTCTGTCGCACACGATGCCTGCGAAATAGAATGATGTTTGTTTTCTACTTTCCACCAAATCTTGCAGATGTTGTCTGCATTATGATGAATGGAGCCACTTTCCGGTAGACGTCGCGTCTCCGTATTCATCTGGCCATTGATTCATGAGATAGATGTCTAGAATGTTCTCCACAAATCACTTACATCTTTCCTCAACGTTAATCATAACTCGACAAACGTCCATCCACTACTGAGAAATAGTTATTGCTATTAGAGCCACTAGATGTCGCGTCTCCGTATTCATCTGGCCATTGATTCATGCGATAGAACTAGAATCTTCACACTTACATCTTCCCTCAACTGTAATCTTAACTCGACAAACGTCCATCCACACGTGTCATGGCTTGAGAAATAGTTATTGCTCAACAGTACATCACGCGGCACATCTTTAGAATGAAATGCTGAGCGGATAAAGGTAACCAATGGCAAATTCTCTACTGATGTTATTCTTCAGCGTTTAAGTACTATCTCCTACCATATTTCACACTTATCTCCCAGACGTCCAAAACAGCCAGATGGGATGGTGTTTGTGCTTGCAAGCATTTTTGTGGGTCTAATTTCAGGCATTGTCAGTAATAAAGGAGAGTACCTGTCTCAGAGAAATGCGTTGACCTAATGATTATCGCCATGTACTTCCTCTAGCAATCGAAATAAAAAATCCTGCCACGCCTAATGGACTGCAATCTGAACAAAGAATTCTAGCAACTGTGCTGTTTCATAGTTATAAGAAGTCATCAAAGGTACCTCAACTGAGGTAAAAGGTATGTTTACCGAAATAGAGTATACAGCTTTGTGACTTGTGAAAGGGTCTTTTGACTTGACTGAATGTTTTGGTACAAATTTTACAACGAAGAAATTAGTGCTCAATTTACTCCTTTCACAGGTGAATACATTTCAACAAGTGTTCTGTTGTGTATCATCTGCTTTTAAATGAAAGGGCATAGTTGAGCAGAGTGAGTCATTGAACGTCCGGGATCGATGTGAAACCGCAGGATGACGACTGATGCCGAGTTGTCCTTCTGAATGTTGTGAATCATGAACATAGTAGACGATACCGTTTAGAAAGGCCTTACATTAGGGGATACAATGATTAACGATGCAAAGACGTTTCCATTGCACTTTTTAAAGTACCAAATTTGCAAATACTGTTGACCTTATCGAACGTTACACTCAATGGTAATATGAAATGCAACTAAGCAATTACTGCGACTGTAATCATTGCAAAATGGTTATCACCTAAGTGGTAGAAATCTTTGGCCAGCCGACACGGCGTGGTATAACGGAGCACAGTTAATACCTCGCTTATGCAGCGGCATGGATTATCCCAAAATTAGGTGTGGACTTTCTTTGTTCATCAATTTATTATAACATTCATTTAAGAGACTAAATGTAAGTCTAGTTAAATGCCACAAAGCATTTATTACTTTTTTTGAAGACATTCTCACATTTCAAATAACTTGTGAATGTGTGGACTGTCGAACAAGATTTGATCAATCCACTTCAAACATTCACGTGCCACCAGCATGCCTCAAGATCTTAAATAAAGGATGTCAATCAGTTGTGCTACCACTTATTTGAGGTGGGAAAAGAGGCAGGTGAATCAAGCCATTCTGCTTTGAATGGCTAGCCATGTACATTCTCGGAGCAACTATCATGCTGTAGTATGGAACAACTGTCTGGAAACTGAATATCCAACTTCACAGGAGACAGATGGTCTTGGATGGGTGGGGAAGAAAATGGCCCCATGGAGATTTACTGGATGACACGACCCCATGCTCTAGATGCTGTTTTTGAGCTCATTACTTGCAAGCACACAACAGTCTGTAAACCGCCAAGTTGTCAGTGGACCAATGGACTGAATTGCAATGTGACATGTTGAAATAAGACATGGTGTGCAAGGATCATGACATGCAAAAATAAGACATGGTGTGCAAGGATCATGACATGCTGAAATAAGACTTGAGACTCTGATGTTGAACCTGACGTTTATGATACAGAAAAGGACTATCACTAACCAATTAAGGACGTTAAGGATGCTCGCACTCTTTGAAGGTAAAGAGCTGTCTTCAGAGTAAATGAAGTGATGAATTTTCGCAAAAGTTCGTTGAGCTTACAAGTTTGGCTTCTGGAAAAAACATCCTTTAGAGGTATCAGTTGAACAAAGGTTGATGTTGATTAAATGCTTTATATCATGCTAGCACTATTCTACCTATTTTCATTTCAACCTATTTGCTGAACTGTTTTCGTGATAAAAGCTTGGAATTGATATATTTTTAAAAAGAAATGTTTGGTTTTGAGCTACAAAACTGACATGGTCATCATAATTTTTGGATATTGAGAAAAATAAAGGAATATTTAAAAAAACAAACAAAACAAACAAACAAAACAAAAAAACCCACTAGAACGTTTGGTCCCTTTGAAGGGTACCAGTATGTCAGTTTTCAGCTCCTGGGTCATGGGTTAATAATGGGTTACCACCACCAGTCTGTCATTCCCGTGAATGTCGCGAGAGTTCCCCATCAACATGGCCGTGCAACCAATCAAGTACGATAATACCTTCACATTAAACTTCCGATCTACCTTAACGCCCAGCAGCCGAGATCTCTCACTTTGGTGGAACCTCTCCAAATCAGCATGCGGGATTAAAAGAAATCTCAGCACTGGTTGAATGCTTCAATTTTAACTGATTATGATGCGATTTGACGGCGATTCCGCAGGCGGGAGCCTCCTCAAAATATGCACTTAATTTCACAGACTTAAATGGGAGATTTGTGGAGATTGGCGAGCTTGTGCAATCTGGAATATTTGATGATGACATGTGAACTAACTGTGGGTGCTGTTTCATTCTCGAGTGAAGACTGTCACTTAAATGTTCTTGATTCGGCAAGATGCTTTTATGCATCGTGGTAGCACACTTTCGTTTTTATCTAATTTGGGAGTGTTTTTTCACTTTTTAAAAATCATCTGATTATTTTGTTAAAGTTAGAGAGATCGTGACAGTAATATCGATTTTGTTGTCGTTATTGTAACATGTTCCTTCTATTTCGAGTTTGTCTGGCTGCTTTGATTATTCATAATTCGATTTTTGTATCTCAGACGAGGACAAAAATATGTAATTTCGGTGCTGATGAAATGTTTGATATAACAGGAAATACTATACATTAGAAGATAAACTCGGGATTTCATATTTTGATTATTTGAGATAATGAACAAATATATACATAACTGAAATGAGGAGAAAAGGATTGAAATTCACAGAAAATTTTGAAATTTAAAAGATGTTCTGGGTGAGCTCTTTAATGGGGCAAAGGAAGGTGGCACCTCAAAGCTTTCACACTTTGTAATCCTATGTAATAACATGTGCATCAGTGTAAGATTTGACACACTTCACATGTTTCCGTTTAAATAGTCAGACATACTGATCATGTGTTTGAGGATGTCATTTATTACCAGGAAGTTGTGTCATGAAAAACCTGCTATGAAAACCCCACCCAGTGGTTTCATAGTGGTTGTGTTTCCTGGATGCTGTGTAATTTATTGAAGAAACTTTGACATTGATATGAAATACACAATCCCTATGGCGCCCATGAAGTTATCAGTAATTAGAATATCTAGAGAGGCCAAAATCAGTGCTTTAGCTTCAGAAGTAGAGCGTGTGGTAAATCTTGTTATCTAAACATTGGATCAATAATGCTGTTACTCCGTCATGTTTATTTACGATTTTAGAAATGAAATTGAAACTGAATGCTGTCGTTTGTTTCAAACAAACACTATGCAGAATGACGGATACGTGAGCTTGGAAAAACACGTGTGGTTGAGAGATGTTTTAAGTGAATAAACATTTTTACAGTTTAATGTTTCATATCTTAATGTGACTATAGTTGATACTTCAGCAATAATCGGTGGCTCCAAATTTAACACCCTAAGCGGGCATTCCTGTTCAGATGGAAATGTAATGGGCAGTGATGTGAATCACATTTATCATTATATATCACTCGAATCTTGATCGGATTGATTTTACATGCTACACAAAATTTCATCCCATGATTAAATGTCATGGCTTCTATGGTTATATGTATTCATGCTTGAACGGACGCACGAATGCACGCACATACTAAAATCGTCCCTTGGCTGAACAGAACTCCTCGTGAAACCAAAAAAGAACAAAACAATATGAGATAACTGTATTCTAAAGTGTGCAAATGTACATTTTTTGTCAATCACAACTGAGTTATTCCAGTGGCAATACAGATTCACAGGCGGTGTAAAAGAAAAACTATGATGAAACAAATAACGACAAAGATGTAATATTCACCTCCCTGCAACAACGGACAACAAGTCTCTAAACCAGACTTTGCCCAGATCCACAAAACTGCATGCTGTCGTCACTCTATAGTCTGTCATAGGCTTACGAATGGCGTTGCGCTACGAATGCTCGGGGCCCAGAGTGTCCATGGTAAGAATGATATCCACACGACTGCTCGTCTTCTTGTGACACCAGAAGTAATGTGAGGTGCACAGCAAGGATTTCTTCCTCATCTGCAGCTGAGAAAAAGACTCCAAAAGAATTTCTTAACTCGTTGGGACAGAATATAGAGGAAACGTCCATCGGGTTGCAGTACCCTGTGGTAGCTCCCTGAACACACACACACGCACGCACACACACACACACACACACTCACGCACGCACGTACGCACGCGTACACAATTATACGATGTTTGTTTTTGTTCCCGAAGGGCGTGGGAAATATAAACAAACATCGAGGATAGATTAAGCCATGGGCCCCGAGGGACCAGTGAACAACGTATTTATCTTACCGAACACCTCTATGTTAATTTTGAACTGTTTGAAGAATGGGTATCGGATCGTCCACTTCAGCCAACCTGTGCGAATCAAACGATTCGAACCTTGCATCTTGTTGTACTTCCCGCAGGTATTGTCTTAGTAGAGTCGCGTAATTCCCTTTCTTAATATCCACAGAAACTACATTTGAACGTTTTGTCAAAATGTATTTATTGGAATGCAAGGCAAATCTTTTCGTAGCTATCACTCGACTTTGAGGAAAACACAAGAAAAACAAATTTGGAGTTATCAGAAAAAGACATTTATGTGTGAGGTAAAACACACACACACACACACACACACACACACACATACATGTACTCGGGGGTACCTTATTCTCCACATAATGTACCGTTACTTCACTTAAAACACAGACGCTTGCGGTGATATGAAGATAAAAGTGTTCTGTTCTGATCCGACAAGGGTAATGTTCTCGGTGCCCCTTTCATTGTGAGTCGAGTGTGAATCAGCATCGATGTGACCATAACATTTTATTCTTAAGTAAATCTGACACGACTACTTCCGTTAACTGTCAGCTTATCCGATTCAAGCGACGATTGTCATACGGAAAATAAGGTCTGATTTAGACAATTCTTTTAGGTGGACTCAATTTTTATTCGATTTTTCAAGTCACGTAATTATTTTGAGATAAATTTGGCCATAAAGTCTTGTCCAGCTAATGTTTGTTGAAAGTGATCGACTGAACAAGTGATATTCAAGGAAGATGTAATAGGGTTGCCTTATGCTTATAGCATCCGCTCATCACGCTGAACACCCGAGTTCGATTCACCACATATTGCTGGAATATTGCTGAAACCGGCGCAAAACAATACTCACTCATTCACTCACTAACTAACTATTCAGCATGAAACGTTTCTGTATTCCGCAACATACAACTGTCATTTCTACCAAATGTGCCGAGTTTCTATTAACGTGCCGTGTCACTGTCGCAAAAGAATCGTCCCACTGTACTGCTACAACTGTGTCACTAACATTTCAATCCGCGAGAGACGTCGTCAGATGCCGACAGAGGCGTGGAACCGTAAGATGGTGCTCTCCCACAAACCAATTTCATGGAAGGAACACAATTCCAGCTATTAATGCGTTTTCAGTTGGTAATTATCTGTCGCACACGAAATAGAATGATATTTATTTTCGATTTTCCACCAAATCTTGCAGATGTTGTCTGCATTACGACGAGGGGAGCCACTAGATGTCGCGTCTCCGTATTCATCTGGCCATTGATTTATGAGATAGATGTCTAGAATGTTCTCGACAAATCACTTACATCTTCCCTCAACAGAAATCTTAACTCGACAAACGCCCATCCACTCGTATGTGTCTTGGCTTGAGAAATAGTTATTGCTCAAGCGCACATCGTGCAGCACATCTTGCGAATTAAACACTCAGCTTCGCTTCCAAGATAACCATGGCAAAATCTCGATAGGAGTTACTTTTTAGCGTTTAAATACCCTCTCTCCTACCATATTTCACACTAATCGATGGGATGGTGTTAGTGCTTGCAAGCGTTTATGTGGATCTAATTTTACGTATTATCAGTAAATAAGGAGAGTAGTTGTCCCCGTAGAAAGGCGTTGACCTAGATGATTACTTCGTCTCGCCTACCAGCATCGGTTTGACGTCTGAATCAAATACACGGCATATCACAGGAGGAACATCCTCGTTTCTTGAATGCGCTGAAGAGAAAATGGCAGCAGTGGTAAAAATAGAAATCAGTAAAATGATGAGAGGACCATTTGAAGATAACTCTCCTCTCAAAACATTTAGGGCTGTTTCATGCAACCCTGACCAACATTAAGTGATGGCAGTAAGCTCGAATAAGCGGATATTTTATTTAAACATCGAACACGTGTTCTTCGGAACTGAGAGGCCGGAACACAAATCCTGACATGCTTAAGGGAAGGCACTCTGGACAAGGAATTCTAATACCAGCACCCGTGCAGTTTTAGTTAGAAGTAGTCGTCACATGTGGTTCTCAATAGTATTCGTTTACAAAAAAATAATGTTCCCACTTGTCCTGTTGATTATTATCTGCATTCAAAGCAAGGGTACAATTATGCCACACTGGGTCAATGAACCTCCTTGCCCGAGGATAGCCGCACGGCGACTGATGGCGAGATGTCCTCAACGTTAAAGCTGTGAACTCTAAGGAAGATAAAGTTAAGAAAGACGTTTCATTTTGGGAGACTATTGATGCAAAGACGCTTCCAGTGCACTTTTAAAGAGTACCATATTTGCAGACTGTTGATATAATCGAAGGTTACCCTCAATGTTAATGTTTTAATCACGTTTTCGTGCATTCGTTTTCTACCACAAAATACTTTGTGTAAAACACAGTGCACCTCTATGGCGACAGCCTATTAAAATGCAGGACAAGACAAATGTCAAGAAAATCCGTATATAGCCTAAAATGCCTTAACAAGCGAAGAATAAACATATTCACTGACCCTCTCTAAACATCACAGTTGAGTATGACATCAAACAAAGTCTGTCACAATCCAAAGCCCTTTCAAATGTATGTACGTTGTTTTATGAAATATTTGTTTGATAAAAATAAAACCCAAAATAGCTGTGCACTTTTTCCGTCAATTTATTATACAATTTGACAAAACAATTCTTTATGTAACTCTAGTTAAATGCCATAAAGCATTGATTTATTGACTACATACTCACATTATTCGAGAGTATATTTGCCTCGAAAGAAGGATATTTGTCAAACAACTACTTAAAACAATAAAATATTCTGTGGGTAAAAGAAGCATTACACGTTCTCACCACCAGTGTGTCATTCCCGTGAATCTCGCGAGAGTTCCCATTAACATAGACGTGCAACCAATCAAGCGCGATAATACCGTCATATCAAACTTCCGATCTACCTTAACACCCAGTAGCAAAGAGGTCTGACTTGGGCGCAAAACCTCTTCAAATCAGCATGCGTGATTAAAGGAAATCTCAACGCGGGTTGAATGCTGCCAAATTCAACCGATTATGATGCGATTAGACAGCGATTCTGCAAGAGGGAGCCTCCTCAAAATATGCACTTAATTTCACAGACGTAATGGGAGATTTGGGGAGATTGGCGATCTTATGGCTTCTGGAGTATTGGATAATGACATTGGAACAAATATGGGGAGTGTTTCTTTCACGAACGAAGGCTGTCTCTTAAACGCTGGATAAGACTACCGTCCCAATATATATCTCCACGATCCTGATTCGGCAAGATGCGTTTAAGCATCATGGTAACACACTTTCGTTTTTATCTAAAATCGATTTTCGAGGATTTTTTTTCACTTTTTGAATCATCTTATTATTTTGTCAAAGTTACAGGGATTGTGACAGTAATATCGATTTTGTTCTCGTTATTATAACATGTTCCTTCTATTTCGAGTTTGTATGGGTGTTTTGAGTTTACCTAATTCGATTTTTGTATCTCAGACGAGGAAAAATATGTAATTTCGTAATGTTTGAAATGATGAAATGTTTGAAATAACATACATTAGAAGATAAACTCGAGATTTCATATTCCGATTACTTGAGATAATGAATAAAAACATTGGAATTTGGAGAAAATGTATGAATAACTGAAATGAGGAGGAAATGATTGAAATTTACATAAAATCTTGAAATTTAAACACGTTTTCAAATATTCTGAGTAAGCTCCTAGGTGGGCAAAGGAAAGTCGCAACATAAGGCGTTCGCACTTTGTAATCCTATGTAATAACTAGTGTTTCGGTGTGAGATTTGACACACTTCACATGTTAGGTACTCTGCATATATGTGTCTTGTAAGTATGAGTCCAAGGTTAGGTACTAGTAAATGGATTTCAGCAACTCAGTTTATACTTTACATACCCAATTCTGTGTATGAAAATTGTTTCTTTTTCTCGGATTAAAACAAGCTCCTGTGTCACATTTTTGTCATTGGATTGACGCACAATTGTCCGTCTTATCAAATGAAATTATAGGCTGGTGCTCTTCCGGAGTGGGGTAGGGGTGGGGATAGGGGTGGGGGTAGGGGTGGGCGGGAGTAGCGTTGTGGTTCGATTCCCTCAATGGGTATAATGTGTTAAGTCCATTCCTGATGTCGATATTGCTGGGATATTGCTGAGCTCGACTCACTCACTTTCCCATATATCTGCTTATGCATGTTCCCCTTCAGCTGTACAAATGCCACATACACTGACACTAAACAAACAGGCCAAATATTAAATGACAGACAAAATAATAACTGTTTTAACGAAAAGACTGTTATAAAGCCATCCAACTGAAGATTGACTTCGTACCTCCAAATTCAACTGATTATGATAAATTTAGGTACCGATTTCGCAGGCGGGAGTCTGATCCAAATATGCACTTAATTTCACAGACGTAATGGGAGATCTGAGGAGATTGGGGGCTTGTGGAATCTGGAATATTGGATAATGACATCGGGACAAAATATGGTTTCTTTCTCGAGTGAAGGCTGTCTCCTTAACGTTGGATTAGACTACCGTCCCAATCTATATTTCTACGATTTGGATGCTTTTAAAACAGAAATTGAATTTTGGGTTATTTTTTCCATTTTTTTAATCATCTGATTATTTTTTTTAGTTTTGCCACACTGTGACAGAAATTCCGACTTTTTTCTCGTTACTTTAACATTTTCCTTCTATTTCAAGCTTTTCTTTTTCATAATACAATCTCTCTATCTCACACAAAGAAAAAAAAAATTAACGTTCGGAGATGATGACATATTTTTGATAACAGGAAATATAATTTTCATTACGAGATAAACTCTAAATTTCAATTTGGAATGTTTGAGATATTGAAAAGAATGCGAAATGCGGAATGCGGAATGCCATCATGAAAACAAACAGGTCGGAATAAGATAATGGTCGTATTCTGTTCAGTTATTATAGTGACATGGATGTTCCGGAAAACCAAACGATTACTCATAATTTGGAAGCTGACTAGGATTACATTTTGCGGTAACCCTCTCAAAAATTGAGCAGTATGTAAACAACTGTGACAACATTATCTTCTGATTTCTCAATACCTCCCCTACGTTCCTTACACCAGTTCAAATAGTCAGACGTATCAGTTATGTGGCTTCTGTTAACTGTCAAGGACATTATTTCATGAAAAATACATCCTGATAAAACCCACCCAGCTGAAGATTGACTTCGTGCTGAAATCAGTGTGTCCTCCAGGCTCGCGTGGTTTCATCATGGTCGTGTTTCCTGGGTGATGTGTGATTTATTGAAAACAACTTTGACATTAATTTGTAATACACAATCCCCACTGCGTCCATCAAGTCATCAGTGACGTAAAACATCTAGAACGACCAAAATAAGTGATTTAGCTTCAGAAGCAGAGATAACAAATCTCCATTTTGGATCAATAATGCTGTGACGTCTTCATTGTGCGATTTACGATTTTAGAAATTAAATTGAAACTGAATGCTGTTGTTTGTTTCAGTCAGGCTGTTGTATTTTTCAGCAATACACTATGCAGAATGACGAATACATGAGCTTGGATAAACATGCATGAGTGAGTACGTTTTGAGGTGAGCAAAAAATGTTATATTTTGGTGTTTCATATTTAATCTGACAACAGTTGATACTTCAGCAATGATCGCTGATACTTGGCTTCAGATCTTAATGCAAGAAGTGAACAAACCTGTTTGGGACGGCAGTGCAGCGAACTGCGGTGTGAAGCATCTTCATCTTAATATATCACTCGATTCTTGATAGGATCCTGAATATCATAATTATTAGACATATGTAATGCATTATTCTCATTCTATGCACACACACAAGCACACATACACGCAAACTCAAACGCAAACGCAAACGCAAACGCAAACGCAAACGTACACGTACACACACAAACGCCCACCCACGCAAAAAACCCACCCACACAAACACCCACGCACGCACACACAGACACATTACATAATGTGGCTGAATATCCTGGGTGAGAATCAGAATGGGATGCTATGTAAGGTGCAATGCCAGCGTTCGCTATCTAAATGTACTTGAGAAAAAGTCTCCAGGATATTGTACAAAATCGTGGGTCACAGTGGACAGACATACAGACATGAGATAAAGATATCTTCGGTTACATTTACATTTACGCTTTTCCAGATAACGTACCGTTTTTTCCCATGACTTAAAACGTAGGTGTCGTGGTACTTTGAAGATAAAAGCGTCCTGTTCTGATTCGACGAGGGTTACATCCTCTATGGTGGTAAATGGCACCATCGCAAATCGTACCCCGTTTATTGTGTAATATGAATCAGCATCGATCAGAACAGAACATTTATTCTTCAGTTTATCTGACAAGACAACTTCCGTTCACTGTCAGATTATCCGATTCAGCAGACGACAACGGTCTTCAATACTCTACTTGTGATTTGATTCAAAAGAATATATTTGATGAGCCGGACATTAGTCTTTTCAGTTACTGAGGTGGTTAAATAACGTTATTTTGACCATAGAGCTTTTTCTAGCTATATTTCTGTGTTTATTTTACGCTTGTAATTATTTGATTAGACTGTCTTTTATTTGCTTGTTTTGCTCTTCACTTCACCTGAAGTAAATCAGATCAGTTTCTATAGTTAGTGTGGACCAGCCAAGATAATTTACAGGGCGTCAGTATCCAAAGATATGGATGAAAATGAAAACATAACACTCCTTATTACTCGCCCGTTGAAGATACTGCAGTGTAATATTTTTATGGCAATATTGCACTAGTGTAATACCGCTTGGCGTATGACGTCAAAATGGTTCAAAGTTGTAACGTCACTAATGCCGATGTCGCAATTTTACTAGACCTTGATTGACTCGCGGAAAGCTGAGAGTCCTCACACTGTAGGGAATTTCGCGACAGTTTCTGTCAATTTAAACTCGATAAAAATTTAGTCTCAAACTCGCTTTCGCTCGTTTGATACAAAATCATTAACTCGTTTAATAAAAATGGTATTACACGGAAGGTCGTTTAGTATCCTCTCTTTCCCCTACCACAACAAACTACTGTCATTCATGTGACTACTTTAATTGCACATTATGTTTCTATCTACCTGCCATACCACTGTCGCAAAAATCGCCTCACTGTACCTGACTGTGCCACTAACATTTCAATCCGCGACAGGCGTCGTCTGTCGCCCACAGAGGCGCTCTCCCACAAACCAATTTCATGGAGGAGAGGACATTTCCAGCGATTAATGCCTTTTCAGTTGGTAATTATCTGTCGCACACGATGCCTGCGAAATAGAATGATGTTTATTTTCGATTTTCCACCAAATCATGCAGATGTTGTCTGCATCACGAGGACCTGAGTGACTTTCCGGTAGATGTCGCGACGTAATATTCATCTGGCCATTGATTCACGAGATAAATGTCTAGAATGTTCTCGACAAATCACTTACATCTTCCCTCAGCAGTAATCTTAACTCGACAAACGTCCATCCACTCGTATGTGTCTTGGCTTGAGAAATAGTTATTGCTCAAGCGTACATCGCGTAGGACATCTTGAAAATTAAACACCGTGCTCAGCTTCAAAGGTAATCCATGGCAAAATCTCGATAGGAGTATTTTTTTAGCGTTTCAATACGCTCTGTCCTACCATATTTCACACTAATCGACCGGACGTCCAAACGGCCAGATAGGATGGTGTTTGTGCTTGCAATCATTTATGTAAATCTAGTTTCACGTGCTAACAGTAAATAAAGGAGAGCTGTTGTTCCCAGACAAATGCATTGACCTAGTGAGTGTCACCAAGTACTTCCTCTAGCTTACCAGCATCAATCTGACATCTGAGTCAAAGACACGACATATCACAGGAGGAACACCAACGTTTCTTGATCGCGCTGGCCATAGATTGACAGCAGCGTTGAAAAGAGATTAAGCCTTTAAAGAAATTACTCAAGAGTAAAATGACGAAAGAACAATTGTAGGCAATTGTCTTCTAAAAATATTTAGCCCTGTTTCGAGCAACTCTTGTTGTTTGTTGTTTTGCACGGCACTCAGCAATATTCCATCTGTATGGCTAAATAATAGAGTGTGGGTCGGGCAAGCTAGTGATATACAGCACGGGGATCCATATAGACAATTGGGATACCACAGCAACGTGCAGCCTTGAACTAAATTAGCTGATGGCTTCAAATTAAATAGTCTATTAAAAACCGACTCTACCATTTCCTCTACAATGTAATGAAACAATTCACAACGGAAACTGCATTCGTGCATTGGGGTTCAATTCTACATTTGTCAGCAACACACCCGACCTTGAGAGTGCCACCAAATCTTAATG
The DNA here is from genome assembly GCF_037392515.1 of Haliotis asinina. NCBI lineage: Eukaryota > Metazoa > Mollusca > Gastropoda > Lepetellida > Haliotidae > Haliotis > Haliotis asinina. The sequence continues at coordinate 49,953,016 of NC_090281.1, forward strand.
TCATGAAATATTTACCATGTGCTCCCAGACCCGAGAACCGTTTACAACTCCTGGCACACAGAAGGGACGTCACTCTGTAGGACGTATTCCAGCAACAGGCACCCATGTAGAGCTAGTTATAAGAAGTCATCACGTGACCGAGTCGCGAAATATGATTCAAATGGTTAGAGACAAAGAAGTTTGTTCAATGAAATACAGTGCAAAACGTTATCACAGGTGACAGTCTCTACACCAAATGTTTTATTACATATTTTACGACAAAGAAATTAGCGCAGTTTGCTCAAGTGTATAACACTTAAAATGTATTGAATAAGTATCTCAAAATGTATATAGTTCGTTCATTTAGTAAATACATTTCCCCATTTGTACTGTTGTAAGCAAAGAATAAGGTTGATCTACACTGGGTCAGTGAACCTCCAAGAATGATTGAGCGACTTAAGTTTTACGCCGCACTCAGCAATATTCCAGTTATATGTTATATGGCGACGGTCTGGAAATAATCGAGTCTGGACAAGACAATCCAGTGATCAACAGCATGAACAATTGGGAACTGATGACAAGTTTGTTCAATATACATTGCACACTCATTCTCTCATAGTACACAACCATTTAGGAGTGAGTCAGTGAGTTTAGTTTTACACCACACTCAGCAATAGTCCAGCTATATGGTGACGGTCTGTAAATAATCAAGTCTGGACCAGACAATCCAGTGTCCAACAACATGAGCATCGATGTGCGCAACTGGGAACTGATGACAACCAAGTCAGCAAGCCTGACCACCCGATGCCGTTAGTAGCCTCTTATGACAAGCATCGTCGCTTTTGATGACAAGCATGGATTGCTGAAGGCCTATTCTACCCCGGGACCTTCACGGGTCGAACCTCCAAGACCTCACAGATCGAGGACAGCAGGAGGACGATTGATGTGGAGGTGTCCTCCTGGATGTTGTGAATGATGAACATGGGGAAAGATTAAATTTAGAAAGACCTTACATTTGGGGACATCTTGGACGATGCCGTTTAGAAAGATGTTTCATTTGGGGGCACTAACGATTAACGCTTCCACTGAACTTTTAAGACACTGAAAAGACACTGTTGATTTAATCGAAGGTGAATTAATAGCAATATCAAATTCAAGGTTGTGAGATCTCTGACTGTAAACATTGCAAATGGTTATGAGTGAGTGAGTGACTCTAGTTTTATGCCGAACCCAGGAACATTCTGTAAATAATCGGATCTGGACCCGACAATCCAGGAATCAACAGCATGAACATCGATCTACGCAAATGGAATATGATGACACGTGCCAACCCAGTCAGCGAGTCTGACCACCCAGTCAGCAAGCCTGACCACCCAGTCAGCGAGCCTGACCAACCGGTCAGGTTAGTCACCTCTTACGACAAGCATGGGTTACTGAAGATGAATGCTACACCAGGTCCTTCCGACCCGGGTTGTGACGTAAGTGGTAGAAGTATTTGGCCAGTTGACATGAAGTGGTATAAAGAAGCTCAGTTAATACTTCAGTTAAACAGAGGCATGTTCAGCCATTGAGAACGATACGATACTTTTTTACAACTATTTGCCCCCTAAAGAACTTGGCAACAATATGTATTGTAGTGACAACCCAAAACAAATCGACTTAAATGCGATGGGTTTTGTTCTGGGGCAACTATGGCGAGAACCTATAAAATCAGGTAGAAGACAATCCAGTGATCAACAGCAACGATGCTATACTCTGGGACGATCAGATATCTCCCTTATACAAGTCCTGCAATTACAGTATCTGAAAATCCCTGTCTAAAATGTTTTAACAGGTCATACGCTCATTTCTCCTGTCTAAACATCGCAGATGGATACAACATCTGTTTTTTATATGCAATGTTTGACCCTCTTCATATCTAAACTGACGAGCAAAAGAAACTAAACAGGTTGTGTTTCTTTCAATAAGATAAAAGTAACAATATCTTTCGATGAAATGGTAAACGTATGTTGCAGCACACTGCAGTATAAGTGTTTTATCAACAAAATCATATTGTAAAAAAAACCCTCAATGTACAGCGATGTAGTGGTGACCACTGCAGACGGTTCCTACGATGCTGGAGGGTCGTCATTCCCCGCAGCGGTCGACAGGCCCGTATGCCAGCAGCACGAAGTCCTCTTGTCAACTTGACGACGACCCAATGATGTGGCGGCTTATGATGTCACGGGGCGGTGAGGTAGCCTAGTGGTTAAATCGTTCGCTCGTCACGCCGAAGACCCGGGTTCGATTCCCCACATGGGTACAATGTGTGAAGCCCATTTTCTGGTGCCCCTGCCGTGATATTGCTGGAATATTGCTAAAAGCGGCGTAAAACCGAACTCACTCACTCACTTATGATGTCACCGTCAGCGTAAAGTTGCGTAGGTGATTAACCCGCAGGTAGCGATCCTCTTGGGGCGTTGTGAATCTGGGAGGTTCAGTTTTGGGTCGAGCAAATGGCTGGCTTGTCATACTGAAACGATTAAACAACCGAATTATGGTTCGTCATGTGCAACCCCATGTCCCTGCAATATGGCTCTTTAAAGAACCCATGTGTGATATTCCTGTGGCCCGTTTCTTGCAGCGCCGACGGCATTTTCTCTTGAGATTTTGTCAAGTGTTTTCGTTGCATTTTGGCAAATAAAACATGGTGGTTGCGTTCTATACAAATCACTGTTCTTCAGTGATTTTACCAGTTAGGACGCAAATGTGGTATTGCAGAAACAATTAAACCTGAGTACTTTCTTTTGTCCGTCAGTTTACGTTGTTTTAATTTATTATACAATTTGACAAAATAATTCATTGAAGGGAAGCCTAGCGAAACGCCATAGAGCACTGATTTGTCGCAGACATTTCCACATGATCCGTAAGTCCATTTGCCTGTTTTATATCCATCTATTGATATTTCTCAAAAAAAAAATACTTAAACATACAAAACGTGCAGATTTCATGTGGGTAAAACAAGTGTCTACACGTTCTCACCACCAGTGTGTCATTCCCTTGAATCTCAGGAGAGTTCCCATCAACATGGCTCTGCAACCAATCAAATGCGATAATACCTTCAAATTAAACTTCCGATCTACCTTAACGCACAGTAGCCGAGAGCTCTCACTTTGGTGGAACCTCTTCAAATCAGCATGCGGGGTTAAAAGAAATCTCAGCACGGGTTGAATGCTGCCAAATTCAACTGATTATTATGCGATTAGACAGCGATTCCGCAGGCGGGAGCCTCCCCAAAATATGCACTTAATTTCACAGACGTAATGGGAGATTTGAGGAGATTGGTGAGCTTGTGGAATCTGGAATATTAGATAATGACATCGGAACAAAATTTCTTGCTCGAGTGAAGGCAGTCTCTAAAACGCTGGATAAGACCACAGTCCCAATTTATATATCCACGATCTTGATTCGGCAAGATGCTTTTAAGCATCGAGTTACAGTTTCGTTTTTTATCTAAAATCAAATTATGTTTTTTTGTTTTTTTTTTGTTTTTTTTAAGAAAATCATCAGATATTGTTTAACAATTCAAAATGTTTTGATAGTGTTTTCGAATCTGGTTGTTTTCGGATTTTCCATTATCAAATTTCTGTATCTCAAACTGGAGCACTTTAAGAATCGGAGATGATGACATCAAAATAACAGGCAATGACATGCATGGGAAGATAAACTCAAAATGCTACATGTGGTTCGAAACATCCTGAATTTCGAGAAAATGTATAGGAACTGAAATCACGAAACGTTAATTGAAAGTCCCTTAAACTCTCGATATTCAAACATCCCAGCTCCTAATTGTGGCATGAAATTGGCAGTGATCAACAACATGAGCATCGATCTGCGCAAATGGGAATCGATGACATGTGTCAAGCAAGTCAGCCAGTCTGACCACCCGATCCCGTTAGTCGCCTCTTACGACAAGCATATTCGCCGTTTATGGCAAGCATGGGTTGCTGAAGGCCTATTCTACCCCGGGACCTTCACGTGTCCCCATTCGGATAATCAAAATAGTCAGTGACATATCTCCACGAACACAGGATTTATCATTAGCATGTACAGCTTTCAAAATGGAATACAGTTTTCGTCTTGGGCTACTTTTGTGATATATTATCATAGTTTAGAATTATCAGCAGAGTAAAAACAAATTACCCTACCTACAAACCTACAAATGCTTCGTATAACTTATCTTTTAATGTTAACCGGTATTGAATTAATGCATACAACATCAACATTTACATAGGAAAACCCATAGGCGTCTTCAACTGGAATGACTATACACCTTTCTCACGCGGCGGCCATTAACAGCGAGAACGAAGTTCGATATACAAGGTCCACTTCCGGTTTCATCGTCTGCTAGGAAAAATGAAATGCGAAAACCACGATTGTTTTGAAATTACAACAGGTACATTCAGGTAGGTAAGAAACGATCTATTTTGGTTCCTATCGGGGCTCCTTGCGAGCCATGTAATGTTTCGATGTTCTTCTGCAAACGTGCGATGACAGTTTGGATGCATCGTATGCTTATTATTAGCTCAGAATGCCTTACGATAGATTACAACTCAGTGTGCATCCTGATATGCTAATAGTTAATGCTCATGTGTATGCATTGATTGCTCAAAGTGTTCCCATGGTAATTCATGACAACATGTTTCATTTCAGTTTCATGTTTCATATTTGAGAACTGTCCAGCTACCTGGACGTGAAGCAGAGGTTAGAAAGCTATCCTGGCGACCTGCCGTCAAGAGACAGGAATATTGTTGCTTATAAAGAAGCAAACACAGCATGCACCTTAAATGTATCTGTGAATGTTGCCCGTTACCGATGGAGCCACTATACAAGGATTATTTGCAGACAGTATGTTTTATAAAAGCGCTTTGGGGGATTTCGCTTCTACAATGGACTGTCATGAGACAGGAGTTGAACATGGTTCCAGCTGAAAGAGACAACGTTCTGAACGATCATGGTGTAATCATCGAGCACGGCAGTGTAATCGGACCTTGGGAAACATCGAACCAACGGGGTTTTAATCTGACCTCAGAGTTCGATAACGGCTGCGTTTCTTTCAACCATCCAATTGTAAATGAATCAGACACATGGATGCTCTCAGCAAACAGAACCAATCCATTAGCGGCAGTATCGTGTTTTGCAAGACATTCTACAGTGTTAATGCTTTTCAAACGTTTAGAATGCATCGTCTATCAGGTGTGGGTTTAGCCGCCTGATGTACTTAATGTCTTTGTTTATCATTTGAATTGGATCTTTGCATCAGTATTTTCTAAAACAGTATTATCTGGTGATGAATCATTGTTTGTCAAAGCGTGGCTCTCCACATTCCAATATGGCTACAATTTGTGATGCCCTTGCTGCTGGAGAGTTGCCTAAAACAGCAGGCGTTTATATTAACATACACCACTGTCAAATGATTGTCTAAATGACTGTACAGACAGTTTGGGTTTACAGATTTGGAACAAATAATTCATTTCGGTGGGTCAGAAAAGTGAACTTATGGAAAAAGGAAAGGACACTTAATATATTTCATCTCCTCGAAATGTTACATACTTGGGTTGGGTTGCAAATGGAGTGAAAGAGTCCTTGCAACAATTCAGAGGAGCACACAGTGTGGGTACACCAGGTTGTGGAAACAAGTATAGTCCGTTTGGCTCAAAAGCGGACCGGTGAATTGCAGTCTAGCTCGAAAACTAATAAACATAACGTACTCAGTGAAACGCTGATCATACTCAGAACATCAAACCAGAATCATATACCTCATTTGCCGAATATTTTTCCTTAAAATAAAAAAGCTCTTTAACAAACTATCATTAACATATTGACACAGTTCACTATTCTTTACGAGGGAGGAGTGCCGAGAAAGGGACAGCCAGGTGAGGTTATTGCAGAATATTTTTCCTTAAAATGAAAAAAGCTGTTTAACAAATTATCATTAAAATATTGACACAGTTCACTATGTTACGAGGGAGGGTGCAGAGAAAGGCCAGTCAGGTGTGTGAGAAAGCATGGAGACAGCACAGACACTTGTGCACGTGCTTCTCGAACACCTGGCTGTGCCTTTCTCTGCACTCTTCCCTCGTAATAAACTCGTTTCATTGAGTACGTTATGCTTATCAGTTTTCGAGTTACACGGGAATTCATTGAGCCAAACGGACTATGCTCAAGTCCTGCGAACTCCAAGAGGAGTGTACAATGTTCTGGTACAGAATGGTCATAATGAGACAATACAGGGTTTTTATACTAGGTTTTGATCACGCCCGCGACGTTTCAAATAATTAAGAGGGTAAATGTGAAACGTAGATGTTTCCCAAAAATATTGAAAAGTGATGGATATATTGAAATTAGAACAAACATGGAGCTTATTTCAAAAAGGTGCTGGGTGGGTGGAACACATTGACTTCTTTCCCATGAACAGACACTTTTCCCTGATCGAGGGCCACAGAAAGGACACGCTGCAAAGGTGTTTCAGTATGCATCAAGATGTAATATGGTATAACCAGAAATTACTGTGAATTTAAAGATTGTATAGTTATATTTTTTTCTATCATTACTCGCGTATTAAATATTAGCAGAACGTAACTCCTAATTTAAAGACAGGTGAACAGATAGCATTTTGTCAAGTCCCCATGGGCAGCAAAGCAGGCTTCAATGCGGCGAGGCATACTACTGATCAAAGACGTGAGAAAGTCGTGGTCCATGCTGTCTGAATATCGGAGGACCTCTTCTTCTTTTATCACAGCAATATCAGTCACATAATTCTCATTGACAGTTTCCTTCATAGGTCCCCAAACATTTCTTAATGAATTTAGGTCAGGGCTATACCTTGGCCAATCTAATAATGTCATAATGAAAATCCAAAACTTTCCAGATGAGCAGATGGGCAGATGGAAATAATTGTTCCTCGAGAATATCTGTGTACGACTCACTGTCCATATCCCCTCAAATACACAGAAAGGGGTTGCCCCCATCACAGATGCGCAAGTCCATATGTTAAATTTTGGACTGTACTTTTGGACTGTACTGCAAACATTTTTCAGCTTGTTTGGTCCGGAATTTCAGTTTAATAGGAAACTGCCAAACAGAACTTTCATCTGAGAAAATCACATTGCCCCAGTGAAAGTTTCAATGCTGTAAACAACAGATCAACCACTGTTCCTTTTTTTCACGTTTCATGGTCGGTGATGGAATTCCTCGACTTTTCAGCCAATTGGATGCAGCTCAGTTCTGTATGTCTCCGTACAGACAGCCACGGTCCCACTATCAGTCATACCCAGTCTTAAGCTTTTTAAACTCCTTCGTTTCATTTTAGAAACAAGAATACCAAGCGGTCTCCTGTCACCGACAATCAAATAAACAAAGGGGGATAACTCTTCACAAACTACTGAAAAAGATTAACGGAGTTGCCTCTCTTGAATGAAACCAAGCACTTGATAGCAGGGTAAGGTTTTCTCTACTAGAAATTCCTAAAACTCTCAATAATATCTGGCCATACTATAACAGCTCAGTATGCAGCATGTTAAAACAGCTCAGTGTGCAGCACAATGTAATATTGGCTTAGTGTGCACCATGATGTAATATCGGCTCAGGATACAGCACGATGTAAAATTCGCTCAGTATGAATCATGCTATAACATTACCTCGGTGTGCATCACGATATAATATCGATTTAGTGTGCATCACGATGTAATATCGGGTCAGTATGCAACATCATATAGCACTATATCAGAATGCATCGTCATATACCGCCCGCTAAGTGTGCAGCGTGATATGGAATCATCCGTAAAACGCTGATGTTGTGCCTGAACAAACCGATCTCCTAGAGTGTGTGAGTTCAGTTTTACGAAGCACTCGGCAATAGTCCAGCTATATGGTGACGGTCTCAAAATCGAGCCTGGACCAGACAATCCAGTGGCCAACAGCATGAGTATCGATCTGCGGAATTGGGAACCGATGACACGTGTCAACCAAGTCAGCGAACCTGACCATCCCATCTCGTTAGTCGCCTCTTACGACAAGCATAGTTGCCTTTCATGGCAAGCATGGGTTGCTGGCTTTTCTCCTTGAAGGTAACTGAAACGGGCGAGTGGTGACGAATGGAAAGCAACAGGACACACCATTAGCAAAGTATCACGTACTTCTACAGTCACACAGTGGGAATGTTACACTTTTATCAGCCATTGTCACGCAGACATGACGACGATGACATATCGCAGAACAAGAAGATGTTATCTGTGAATGTCGGTGGGCAGAAACGCTCCAAAGCTCATTTTCAGTCCATTGAGTCACGGCCGATCACATATTTTACGAGAGCTTCTTTTCAGTGTGAATGGTACTTAAGGGAACGATCTCTGCAATGCATTAGTTCAGCGCAGCTGGTGGTCAGGTTTCCGGATAAATTGTTCGATCTGGAAACTGGACACGTTTTGAGTCCAATCACTGACATAATGGTTGGTTGGTTTAACGCCACTCTCAGCAGCAATCCATATATTATATGTCGGCAGTGTGCAAACTATCGAGTCTGGCATGTGTCAACCAAGCCTTACCACCCAATGCCGTTAGTGTCATCTTACAAGCATGGGTTACTAGTATTGAAAGTCAGTTCTAACTCGGATCTTCATGGGTCCACTCACTTAATGACTGTAACATATTTTTGATGATCCAAGCCATTGTTTTGGGTGGATACTAGTCGAGAACCTATTCTTCCGCTTACAAAATCTAACAGGAATAGGGAAGTGAAATGGTGTTTCACTTCGATTTCAAGATTAGTTCCTTGTGATGCTACGCCACTGACATACTCGTCAGACGACCTCACCACGCAATGGTGACCACGCAACTTCTGACGGAAACGCGACGCAGGTTCAGAGGCGGTTAGACCTTTCTGAGAAAGGGAGGAGCACTTTTCATTTTCACGTCTGTTTCAGTTATCATTGAATAAACTTTCAGGAGAAAAGGGGGGTTCACCACCTACCTTCCCCAACACTCCCAACATAATTACGGTTGAGGAATACTCCTACAAGTGGTAACAGAAATAGTTGCGAACTATCATCGCTGCAAGTCGAATGTGATACATTTGTGAGAAGACACAAAAGAAAGCACCCAAACATTGTTTTGAAGGAATGCATATCTACGTGTCCCTTCAAACTGACCACCCTAAGGCTCTGCCCTCATCTCCACATTTTATCTTCTTCATACAGAGCACCTGGCACCGTGACAGCACCTTTGAAATCTTTCAATAACACCTTTCAACATCTGGTGGATCATGCATGCTGATCTACCAGAACGCAGTTGATTTTACTGCAACTTATTAACATTGAGCAAGTCACAGGAAGTCTTCTGCTTTTAGCAATATTACAGCAATATCAGGGTGGGGAAAATAGCAGATACAGTAATTTAAAGCCACACATATGCTTTAACCGCTCCTCTACCCCCACCGCCATGCATTCAGAAAGAGATTATTTTCTTGTTATAAAGAGGGAAATAGCATTATTATCCATAGTGTATGAAAGCCTTTGGCAATAAGAAAAACACCTGCAGTTCAAAGCTGTAGTTTATTTCACCTGTCAAACCCGATTCCAGATTTTGAAACAATTTCTTTCAAGTCACGCAAATTGATCCTGCTTCAAATGTACATGAACCTAGAGAAATGGAATATTTCTGTGACAGAAATTATTACAGTTGTAACTGAATATTTGTGCTGTGATTCTGCCAATGTGTCAGACAACTACTCCAGTCTTAAACAGGTAAAATATGCATAATATTTACAAATATAAATTTTATTTTACAATATACATCATATACACAGCTTCGAGAACTGATACCTTTTGATCTATCCAAAATTTCTGACACTGTTCCTAAATTTAGTAGTGTAATCTTTGAACCTCAGCTTCAAGCACAAAATAATGTGCTTACCTACGCTAATACGACAGCAAAATACATGGCTAGATATTTAGCCAATGCTCTTTTAAGTTACTACTGAAATATCAATTTGAAGTCGAACAGATCGACAGCAAAACTCATCAGTTCTGTACATTTGTAACTCATTTGATAATGCTCTTTAAAAGCTAAGTAGTGTCTGAGTCAGAGCTTAGAATGTCAGACTTTAGTCTTCAGCCCCATTCAACTTTATGAGTTGAGCATAATAAGTTAGACAGAGGATAGACATCCTCTGAGACCAGCCACCCTAAGGGTTGTCTCCCTTTGTAGCCAGGTAGTTGTCTCCCTTTACAACTTGATGCTGCCACTGGGTTTGAGGAAATGTGGCCCTTAAACATCTCAGTCCTCAAGGAAGAAGTAGTTCCCTCCCTTCTTCTGTTCCACATCCTGAAGAAAACAATTAGTGTTGTAAGGTGGGATTGGAAATAAGGGCATAAACACAAAACATAAGCTAAAACACTCCTGATTCATGACATGATTCTACTTAGTCCTAAAAATTACGTCAAGAGTTTTCAGGAGTTCAGTAAATATATGTCAGGATCTGGTACTCTACTCTTTCATGCCACAATAAGTAACAATTCATATAGTGTAAAATAATGTTGGAGCCCGATGAAACCATATCGAAAATATCACACATCAGTCACGGTACAATTATAGGTCATCTACCAAGTCACAAAGCCAGTCAGTCGTCTTACATCCTGTACAGGCGTGTTTGTTTCCTACCAGATGAACAACAGCTTGTGTTGTAATTCAAGCTATATCAAGTTGGTTATTAAGCAAGTCCAGTTATTGACATTACAGGACACAAAGACCCCATGAAACCATTCACCGAGGCTCATCATCCATCAATACAGTAGCCTCATGCTGGAGCAAGATCTAACCAACAACTCACACAAGGGTACAGACACCTACCTTCACTGACTGCCGCTTGTTGATCCTGGGTCGGAAGTTGTTGGGGTCCCTTCTGAAGGTGATCTCCAGGGACATCAGGAAACTGTTCATGCCATTCAGGAGGGACTGGGGACTGAAACGAGAGACCATGATACATCAATACTACAGAGTTGTACTTTGGGCTGAAGGGCATCAATAGTGAACCTCTAAAAAGCCATCAGGATAACATTAGATAAGCCATCTATTTGATTCATAGTCATCAATGATTCCGCATGACCACAAAGCTGGACATCCAGTTCTTGACATTACAGCCAGCCAGAGACATTAACCTTGACTCAAATGAAATCAGAGCCATGACTTGCTATAAGCGCTTCCTGAGCCATGAAGGTGCAAGATTGGGGCGAGTGTCAGAGAGGTTTTGACAGGGGTGGTGGGAGGGTTAGCCTCCCCTATGAAAAATCATTTGACAGCATGGAAATACGCAATTTCTGGGCATACTTAATCTGATAATCTAATAGTTAACTCAAATGAACACATTAAAATGGTTGTTTACCAAAACTACCTCAAACATTCTAAATTCAAAAACATTTGTATATTCCTCCCAAAAGACAGTAACTCCTCCAAAATCAGAGTGGTTGGAATCGCTGGACAGCCTACACTGTCATGAATATGCCAATATCACTGATATCCTGACCCAGTTGCCTCTTACAACAAGCAATAGAATGTTAAAGGATAATTTTAAACAGGGACCCAACGATAACCTGACCCACATGTCATGTCAGCTAGATGTAGAAGGGAAGTCAGAAGCGATGAACGTCTTTCACAAATACCATCTGTCAACCCTGGCCATGCTGAGGATATACCAATGAAGGGAACGGGGCCCAGTTGCACAAAGTGATCTTAGCGTTAAGACTATCTTAAGTCCGTTTCAGAATGGGAGAATCATTGTTGTGCCATGAAGTGAAATGACACGAGAAAGCTAAGAACAGCACAAGCCATTGTATCTAAGTTGCACTGACCTGTTAGCCTTTGTGCTCAAACCCGGATTTCCTTCAAACACGATGACACGGTCAGCAAGGTATGTAGCCATGATGAAATCGTGCTCCACAACAAATGCAGTCTTCTTGGCATGAAGAATAAACCTGCATTAAACAAGGTAAACAAAATTACACAACAATTTTCACTAGGGGTGATTGGAAAAAGAAGTTCCGATGGCGATCCACTGCATATCCAAAACAAGATGAGACAAAGATCTGCAGACTGTTTAAAACATGGCATCTTTTGTGACTATATGATTACTTTCAGTGTCATTCTCTTCAGGTGTCACCATAACATTAATATCATAAATTAGGAAGAACAAATATGTGTTACACTCACTGATCAATTACAAAATAACTTATTCCTAATTTGTGATATACAGTGCACCAGGTCTAATTCAGACTGGTTTAGGACTGAGTGAAATACTGAATTAGACAGTCCTAGTTACACAGATACTTCCCATATTGATGTTTTATCATCTCAATTATAGTTTACAAATTAGTGTTAATAGCATCAAAGGTAATTCACCACAAGACAAAATACACAAACAAATCAATGTGTTGTGTATTCAAGGTTTGTTGGCCAGTAGATAAGACAAAATATCCAAACCAATCAACAGGTTGTTTATTTAAGGTTCATTGTCCAAGCAGACTTCCTCCTCAGTCCAGGTTACAAGGCAATGTTTTTACTAATATTTACCTTTCAGGGTGACACTTTGGTCCAAAATCCGAAATCATGAGAGTCTGAGATACAAAACTTTTTCATGAACACAACAAAGAAATCTTATGTTGAGATCATCAAGTTCAGATGATTTTTAACAGCAATCCGAGAAATACAGAATCTGAATTGGACAGAGTGCACTGTATACAATACACAAACACTGACAAAATGCAACACTTCATGCACTGATTGTTGGAGTTGAATATTGATAAACTTAGAAGAAATAAATATTAGTTCATGATAATTGATATCATCGATAACATGAGGGTCAAATGAAGTAATGTTCTGTTGTAGAGAACTAGTGAGTGAGTGAGTTTTACGCCTCACTCGGCAATATTACAGCTATATGGCGGCGGTCTGTAAATAATCGAGTCTGGACCAGACAATCCAGTGATCAACAACATGAGCATCAATCTGCGCAATTGGGAACCGATGACATGCGTCAACCAAGTCGGCGAGGATGACCACCCGATCCCATTAGTCGCCTCTTACGACAAGCTGAGTCGCCTCTTATGACAAGCTGAGTCACCGTTTATGGCAAGCATGGGTTGCTGAAGACCTATTCTACCCCGGGACCTTCACGGGTCTTGTAGAGAACTAAAACGCAATGCAATCTCCATTGTTTCTACACAGGAGGCACATTTCTGCATTGCGTAAAAACCTTAATATATTGCATCTTCCTAGAACAAACCTCTTAATGACTTTGGCAGCGTGGAGACGCTGTTCGGAATCCAGGTAGGCAGAAGGTTCGTCAATCAAATAAACATCAGCGGGTTTTCCCAAACACAAGGTCAAGGCCACACGTTGCAACTCGCCACCAGACAAGTTCTGGACCTGGGGAGGACAGCAAATATGTTAATAATAAAACCACAAACATACTGACAAAGACAATCTTAGGCAATACAGGAAGGGTTGTGATAGTGTTTTTTCCCTTTTGAAGAATTATATATCTGCCTCATTTTCGGGATAAATCTATCAGCAATAGTTGCTAAGATTTTCTTTCTAATCATTGGCAAATATGTGCCTGAAATCTTAAATGTCCATGATACTACCATGGCAGTTGTCCTGGAATAGGCCAGTTTTGTAAAGGCAATTGTGGGGGTTTATGGGATTAAAAGCAGCATCAAACAACAGTATTTCATTCATATCAATGTGCATTTGCTTCAATGTGGAAAGTCGGCTGCCTTTCATTTTCATGTTGACAGGTATTACGCAGACAATTTACAGCTGTCTAACCATTTAACTCACCGGTTAAATGTGTTGAAATGACCTGTTTTTCCAGATGTGCTAATATTTATTAGGGAAAACAGTTAAAACTTTTCTTGACCCAATAAACTGTCGAACAGTCTTCTGACACCCATCTCTGATAACAAATGTGGTTTGATGAGTGAGCTGGGTTTTACACCACTTTTAGCAATATTCCAGTAATATCACCGGGATGGGCTTAACACAATGTACCTATGAGGTAAAAATCAAACTCTGATCTTTGGCATGACGAACGAACCCTTTAACACTAGGCCTAACGCCATTTTGAACCCACAAACATTTCTGGACTGGTTGTGTGATCTCACCTTACTGAAACTGGCTAACAGTGATACATTTGGTTGGTTATCAAGATCTGTTTAACAACACGTAAGGACAAAGTTGTCAAAGCAAATCTGATATATCTCCTTCCAATATGTTTAGGAAGGAACTAAAGGAGGTTCTCACTGTATTATTAACTGCCTCAGTTTCGGGATAAATCTATCAGCATTAATTGCTTAGATCATCTTTCTAATCATAGGCAGAATGTATGCTAGTGCTTATATATATGTCAAGTGCTAGTGCTTATATATATGTCAATTGCTGATTTCAGTTGGTCAATTGTTATATGCTGCTACAAAATCTAATAATGTCTTGACGTGAAATTGTCATGTGCATGAGTGAGTGATGGAATGGATGAGCACGTCTTTTGATGAAGCCGGGGATTGAACCCATAACATCTGCTCTCCAAGCGAATGCCTTAACCACTAGACCATGGAGACAGTTTATTATATATTTAAAAAGCATGTGGTAGACAAAGGATTATCTGCAAAACAATGACAACGTAATACAGATTCTCCTGATAAAAACGCTAACTCCTCATGTACCTTTGTTTTGACTCATTTTCACAATAAATCTGTCTGTATCCATTGCTAAGATCTCCTTCCTAATCACAGGCAACAACTTTAGACTTATGTCCCACAACAGTATTAAAGATAAAATTGTACCTCCTGGTCAATGATGCTCTCAATCATCAGGGGTTTCATGACGTCAGTGACAAACTGAGGGTGGATGTAGGCATCTCGGATTTTCTCATGAAGCAGCTGACGGACTGTGCCCTGGTGCTTAGGGCTGATTTTCTGGGGTTTGTAGCTGATGTTGAGGACAGGAGTCTTGCCTGGGAAGCAAGAGTACAGTATAAGGCATGTAAGAAGGCTCAGCCCAATATTCTTGCTAAATCACCGGCGGCTGTGATAAAAGCAGGTTTAGGCAGGAAGACATATGGTTGATATGAGCACCTATTACGATCAGTTCTTATGGCAAACAACAGAATGTTACAAACATGGCATGTTGTTAAGGTCATTTGCTCACAATGATCACAAAAATTGTGTTCTCCCCTTAACAAAATATTGTATTGGAGTTTGCAATAAATGTCAAAAATAGTGAGGATTCTGTGTTCCATGAATGAATATCTGTTTCTGTTCAAAGAGTCAATCTCAAAACCCTTTACATAGCGTGACTCATCCCTGTTCAATTTAGTACATGACCTTGATAACATCCTCTTCATGAGTTCAGTCATGTTGTCTTTTTCCTCTCTTGCATAAATACTGTTAATGACTTCATCTTATTCCCAATGTGCATCTTTGAACAATCACAACAAAGCTGGGCGACAGTTCCTGACAAATGTACATATATCTGAACTCAGATTTTTTGGCTGAGTTGTTGTTTAAGGCCTCAATATTCCAGTGGGAACTCAACTTTGATGTTTAGGGAACAATTCAAAGTTGGGATTAAAGGTTGCAAAGAAGCCTGAACTGTTTCCAAGACTTCTGAAGAATTCCAATCTATTTGCCACTAATCAGCATAATGTGAGAAAAACAAGTGCTTATTTTCAGATGTTCTTTGACATAGTAATATCAATTCAATGAACGATAAAGCCCATTCCTGGATTTTTTTTCTTTACAGAGGATTATCGGTCATCTCAACCAAACCATATTTATTTAATTACCACTGTATTTCAATGATTACTTGTTAAAAACCATGCTCATCAGTATCACAGCTGTCTGTAAATAATCTAGTCTGGACCACACAGTCCAGTGACCAATATCATGAGAATCGTGCTACACAAATGGGATACCATGACATATTTTAAGGAACTATTCAATATCCATCCATTAATTTATAATATAAGTTATCACATTGTGTCAAGGGAAACATGGGGTTTTATCAGTCCCGGGGAATACAACCTTACTCGGGACTGATAAAACTGCGCATTTCCCTCGACACGATGTGATAACGCATTTATCTAGCTGAATGTTTTCACTAAATCAAAACAAAACAACACGCATCGAATTGACTTGTGTTGACATATGTGAGACGCCACTATTTGACCTCGATGCACCGCACGATATTAAAGGCTTGTCGATGCACGCTTTTCTCACTTCGCGTCGTCACCGAGGCGTAGCGGGGTGATATGACTTTTGTAGCGGGAGTACACGACTTTTATACTCCCACTCGTGGATCGTGATGGATGTACATGGTATTTTATTAGAGTCACGTGGACCAATCAAAACTCGACATTCTTACATGAGGCTAGATAATGACAATTAAGGAAACTTGATACTACAAAGAAGGGTGAGATCAATTCCTACTGACACTACCCATAATGATGGATTCTATTGTTGCCTACCTCCTTCGTCAGGTTCCAACTTCCCTGCCAACATTCGGATAAATGTCGTTTTGCCAGTTCCATTCTCACCCAACATGACAATGATCTCAGAGTCGGTGAAGGCACCTGGTTCAATATTCAGCTGGAAAGTTCCTGAAAGAATGTACACATTACTGTATTGCGGTATAGGGAAGATTGCCCGTCCCAAAGTCCCAGACAGGTGAATTTTGTGGATGCCGGGTTAGAAAAAAATCTAGTCTGTCCTGATGTTGAGACAGGTGTTGAAATGGTGTTTTATTCATATTTGGTGGACAGACTAGATTTTGGCAGGACTAGTAAAAATTTGATCAGCCAGACCTGTGGACACAGACTGTTTAACGAACACCATAAAACCAGCCACAGTCAAGTCTCATACTCCAAACACGACATGGAAGGTACTTGGTAATGCACGACTATGTAATTTCATACACTACACAAGAAACAGCCAGCACTAAGACAGGAAATCTGTACAACATACCCAGTTTCTTCATCATGCCTGGGTACTCATAGCGACACACCCTCTTGATCTCCTCCTCAATGGCTGTTTCTGCCACCTTGAAGGTCAAGGATGTTTCTCGGAATCGCAGGTTTTCCGTTGGAACAAACCCATCCAAGAAAATGTTGATACCTGAAGTATCAAAAAAATGTCCTCCTGAGCAAAAGGAATCAAGATGACTGTAGTTTTTTCTGACAATTGTTAGGGTTAAAGATGAGACTAATAAACAGGTACAAGGTAAAACCATAAGGCATTTTACTAAAACAAGTCTATAGATAGACACTGACAAAGCCAGAATATGGGCATTCTAATTATAACCATCGTTTAGCATAGCCAAGTATGACTAACACAATATGACAATACTAACCTTCCCTGACACTGAAGGGCATAGTGACCACACCATAGGCTCCAGGTACACCATACAGGCAACAAATGAAGTCAGACAGGTAGTCCAACACAGACAAGTCGTGTTCAACCACGATGATATACTTGTCTGGGTGGATGAGGCTACGAATGGTCAGAGCAGCTTTTAACCTCTGCTTCACATCCAGATAGCTAGATGGCTCATCAAACATGAAACTGAAGAGAAACATGTCGTACAGAATCAACATTCAACAGACGCTATCACATACTAATAGATTATTGGCTATAAAAAAGATGCTGTATCTTCATGTAACTTACAACAAGGCTCAAGAAACTTGCAGACCATATAGATGACTTGGCAAGTTCAAAAGTTTCGCAACACAAAACTTACATGTCTGCTTTCTGCACACACACAATAGCTATAGCAAATCTCTGCAGCTCCCCACCAGACAAGTCCTCCACATTCCGGTCCCGTACATGCATCAAGTCTGAAAGCAGATGGCAACAGTCAACACGCTTTTACACTGATGTGTTATCTTCAAGACAATATGATTCAGTGTCCTCACATTTGTCAAGTGTAAAGTGTAAACTTCACTATACACAACCATATCATTCGCTTTAAACAGAAACGTCAAATGGAATTATGTTTTTTCATGAAATACACTTTAAGTGGAAAATTTTAATCATAGGTACACAGATTTCTTTTGTTAAAAAGCCAAAAGTAAGAACTCCTAACTTTATTCCATCTACTGACTGTTGAGACGTGCTATGCCAAAAACAAAGGGGTCGAAAGCTAGAGTTCTTGGCTGTAGGGGCCTTGAGGGGCCCTATACGGGTGCTCTCAAACCCAAAAAAAATTGTTTTGAAAATATTTTTCATCAAAATATATTTACAACTATTGTAGGTCTTAAAAATGGCATTTTAATGTCTATATGTAACTAAAGGAGGACTTCTTCTGAAAAAGAATCGAATCATATGTACAGATATGTACAGTAAGAACTCCTAATTTTGTTACATCTACTGACAGTTGAGTCCTGCTATGGTTAAAAAAGTTGACATTAGGAACTATTGTTGTCACACTGACTAAATAATTCAGCAGCAATGTAAACCAGCAGCTGATACTATGATGACCAATGACCACATTTAATTCTAAAATTTAAATTTAGATCTAAAATTTTCCACATCAATGAATTCAGGCTCTCTAAAACATGATTAAATTTTCCCTAAAGTCTAAAACATTGTTACTCAGACAGATTGGATTCTCCACAAGTGTACGATGGGTCATGGACATTTTCTGGTGTCGCCCTGACGAGAATTACTGAAAATATTGCTAAACATGATGTTAAACCAAACACATTCACTGTTATTTCAAACAAGGATTATCTGAGCTGGAATCTGTAGTCCTTGAGTTATGCTCCGGAAACAAAATCATTACAGACGGACGGACAGACGGAGAGATGAGGCGTCGACTATATCCTTCCTGCATTACATGCCGGGAGGATAAAAATGTGTACCCTGATTAATCTCGTTTTTTTAACAATTATGTAGCGAGATGCATGTAGTGTATGACAAATTACATACCGAGCTGTGTGCAGATGTCAACCTGGTTCTCCATCTCATCCTTCTTGTCCAGCAGCATTTGAACCGCCCCCTATTTGCAGCAACACAGAACATTAACTGCATGTCCTCCAACACAGCAACTCAAGCATCAAACATTCCCAGGAAAGTCTCATACCAGTGTTTATCCTCAATGTTCAATCAGAATGTGAACAGCAAATAAATTAATCCTCGACTTTCCTCACATTATACACTCAGTATGCCCTCACATACAGCAAACGTTGAGTGAACTGTGATAAACTCATCATACAATCTTTTAAAGAAAAGAGATATTTATGCAGATTACCATTCTAAAATTTCATGTCTGGTGATATACTGGCAATAATGACTAAAGTATAATACTCTAAAGTGTACATATGTTGGTCAATAACATTGCCTTCTACACCAGAGAACAAAGTTCCCAAATCAATGATGCAGTATCATGATACTGTTCAAAATGAATACTATTTGATTGTATCCAAGGATGAATGACCAGTCCTATTTTAATGAGTCCATGAAAAAAATATGGTTAAACTTTTCTTTAGTCACCTGCCATTATCTTTTAGGTCAGTTATCAAAGAAACGTGATAGAAAACCAAAATACAAGTTAAGATCAGATTGATACTGATATTTATAACAAAAATTTCTAGCAAAAGATCCACCCAGATTCGTGTGTACCATTCAGATTAACTAGCTGTGCATGTGAATTTGTGCAAATAACTTTATATGCAAACAAGGTAAAAAAAATGCACATTCTCTGAAAGCAAAATTCATTTAACAACTTGAAAGGTAGGTAAAATAAAAGCAACACATCGCAGCCATGTACTGTGAATGAACCCACCTTGACCGCCTTGGGGATCTGGTCCACGTACTGTGGTTTGATGAGAGCCTTGAGATCATCCTCCAGGATCTTGGTGAAGTAGTTCTGTAACTCAGAACCTCGGAAATATGTTAGGATTTCCGTCCAGTCAGGGGGTTCCTGCAATACAATGTCAAGGTAGGATTTAGTTTATCTTGCCAAAATATTGGACATGCTGGAGCTGGTATGTCAGACTGCTCGTTTCAGTCAACATGTTAATTACTAGTGTGTTTATCATCATAGTCAGATGACAGAGGTAGGTGTAAAAGAGTACGTTCTTACTAAGGTATGCTATGTATTGTGATACAAGGCTCTTGGTTCAGTCTGTTTCAGTACATTAGATATGATCATAATGCAGAAAACTGACAAGAGCCAAACCTTATGATGTTTAATACTTTCAAAAAAAAATAGCCATAATTTTTGTTATTTTGAACGAACAAAACTGTCCTTTCATGACAACATAGTAGATTAGTACACATCTGAAAAAACAGAATTTGCAGATTGCATTATGTGGTACCAAACTGAAGGCAAAATACAGCAGACTGGTATTTATTGTAAACAGCGGTATTTTTGGTAAACAGAGTGGTATTTTTTTTTAGACAGTTGTATTTTTTTGAGAACGGGGTGGTATGTTTTTTGTAAACATAGCGGTATTTTTTTTCGTAAAAAACAGTATAACAATTGCAAAATTCTCTCTCCAAAAGGAACATCAAATCAGCCATGACATTGAACATTTATGGCTGTCATTAACATAGGTGCAAATACATGTTGGTCTGGTTTCACAAATTTACTTCTGTAATTTACTTGTGATCTAGCTAAAGCCTATGAAACCGTGAATACCGAGCCTCGACACCTATCTCTCCAGCATGCTCGATCAGCCTCATGTTTACAATGGTATCTTCACTCATCATCAAGGATGTGAACAGCATGAAATCATTGGCTGCAAACTAGCTGGGGGTCAACTTTTCAACTCTTGTCAGTGGTACAATTGCAACAATTGATCAAAAATTGAATCCGGCACTTTATTTTCGGTAACCATTATCACTATTTCGACCTGATGTTTGACTACCTATTTCAATTATTTCCACAGAGCCAGAGCAAAATTCTGACTAAATCAGAGCAGTTTCAAGCGCTGAAAATAAGGCGATTGGTTGGGCTAATTATCTAATGAGAATTGTTAGTAGACATCAAGTTGACGTATTTCATGCTAAAAAGTCAACTCTGAGAGAAAAAGGAAATCTGATGATTCTCCTTCTATAAAGAAGTGAATCGAAAACGACTGAATAAAGCATCCAGTATTGAAAATTGCATTGAATCAAGGTCTGGGTGAATCATTGCAGCTTTATCATATGGTATGTTTCAAAACTGGATAAGTGAGGCAATTCTGCATTCCCTTAACCATGATGTTATGTTTATAATAAGGAACATTTACTACCAGTATTAAAACCTTACCAAAACATAGTCTTCACATTATTGATTTTTACCCTTTTCGCAAATTCTTTAGAGTAATACATATCACACACTCAAATAACATTGGAATCTCCTATATACTAATGCTATCTATTGCAGTTGAACACATCCCTGACTAGCTATAAAACACAATGGCCTTACATTATATCTGCCAAGGTTTGGCTTCTGTTTTCCTGCAAGGATTTTCAGAGCAGTTGACTTTCCAATTCCATTTGTCCCCACCAATCCCAGTACTTCTCCTGGTCGAGGAATTGGTAATCTGAAAGGAGAGACGAAATAACTACACCACGCACCATTGGCAGGCCTAAGTATTAAAGAAGAAATGAATAGATGATTTCGACATAACAGGGGAAATCACTAACAAGCTTCATCCCTGGCCTACACAATTACCTGCTTTCAGGTAATGTACCATGCTTAATGTCGTTTTTTCAACTTGTTCACTGAAAATGAATGACCTTTACATGTGATTGTTTGTTGGTTTACATCCCTCAAAAATATTCCTGCTATAACACTGCTGTCTGTAAATAATAGAGTCTAGTCCTTAACATTCAGTGATCAATAGCATGAGCATCAACCCATGTTATTGGGAGACAATGTGGTAACAACGCTAGTGAGCCTGACCATCCAATGCCACCAGTCACCTCTTACCATACACATGGTTTGCTGAAGACCAATTCTACTCTGGGATCTTCATGGGATTGACCTTTCATGAAACAAAATCACTTCAGGGTCTCAGTCTCAGGTTTCAAGATCAACATCTTCATTATTGGACCTATGTCACAACCACTAACATTTTGAACTGATTGTCTAAATACAATAAAATGCTTAAGTACTGTCACATAATGATATCAGGGCTCCAGATAATTTTTCAACATGAGGAGTATGTACACCTTATTTTGCAATAATAGAGTACTGGGAAAATTTTGAGCACTGAATGGAATTCAATGGCATGTAAGTAATCTTGTGTTTCGATTCACATATGCCCTACAACATTGCGACTCTTACGTAAACAGGTCAATAAACAAACTAAAGCAATACTTTTCCTGATAAATACGTCCTTACATGATTCTAAGACTGTACACCACTACTGTGGTGTGTATCTGCTACATTTTATTTTTTTTTTCTACCGTATCATACATATTTTTTATATGTACATACGCCAAAACACATCTTATCTAGACAATGAAATGTAATATGTGAAGTCAAGAGATCAAGATATATTTTTCAAAATAAATCACAAAAATTCCAAATGACATTTTTCCAAATTTTCAACAAAACCTCATTTTCGGGACAATTGTGTCAACATCTTAATTCTTAACATGTAATAATCATTGGCTTGATGAAAATTCAAATAACAGCTAACACTAACAGAAAGGGGATAGAATGATCATGGTGCTCTTGTTCCCTCATCACAACAGTGATGGACTTAAGCCGCAAGTTAAGGCTTAGTCACACCATCAATATTTCCGCCATATCATGAAAAACAAAAAGTTACATAGTTGTGATAACTGCAGTTAATTATACAAATCTTTTGACAGAGTGTAGTAAGATAACTAGATTATCACAGAAAGAGAACTTAAAACTATATGTAACTATAAAATGAAACAACTATTACCAACAATTCAATGGACAGAACATAATCCACAAATGAAGGTAGATCACTTGGGGACCATGAGCACTTACAGTCCTTTCACTACCTGCATGGGCCCAAGCTGGATTTAAATTCTTTCAGAAACTGGTGATCTTTTAATAAACCAGACGTAACTTGTGTAGGAACATACATACCAGAACGGTTAAATTTTAACTTAAAAACATGGACATCACATTTTTCTTGCATCAACTGTTATAAAATAGCACTCAAATTAATCTGCAGTACAGTTAAAATTGCATCCTGCTCACTTGTACGATTATAAATAATTAAGTGTTTAAATCTATTTTACTGAGAAAGGCTTTGTCATTATTTTGTTCTGTCAAAAATAATCCTGTTGCTTCTACCTATTTTTAATCTTCGTAACAATTTCTGGTATGGAACTTCAAACATCGTTACACAGTTCTGAACAAAACTAGCCGTGCTGCCAGGAGTACGGTATACCCTGAACCTTGCAGTGCAGTGATGTTTATGCACTGTTCAACGCTGTACAGAGTGCATGTTCAGAAGTTGTGTTTTGTAACATCATGCCTTCCAAAGAGTGTCTTCGAACACTGGAGTTGACTTACTTATTGAACGTACTAATGATCAACTAAAACTGTCAAGTGTGATAACCTGTTTAGTCATTCAACTGTGACATATATTTCTATAATTGTCAATTCAATTTCATGTTGTGTTATTCAGTGCAATTCATGCTTGGATGACATGAAGTTGAAAAAATACATATGAAAATGTCCTATTTCTTGTATATTCCTTTTCTTGTGAACGATCATGAGCAGTTAAATCCTATTAGATTTGAAAAAATCTCATGTTCTTGGTCTCATGTGTGATTTTATCTCACATCTTTTCCATTTTTATCCCTGCACACTGTGATTGCACATTGCACATACTTGATAAAACTAAGACATCTTTATACTAGATGCCTATCAGACATACAGCTAACATTATTCATTCGTCTACCTTTCACGAGAGCCTCATTTTCGGGACAAAAGTGTCAACATTTTTATTCCGACTGTGCATTAATCATTGGCTTGATAAGATTCCATAAAAATACTTGTTGACATGGACATGAGACAATATAAATATAAACATGAAATAAGTTAGAACTTTACTGTGTTTAATGCTTAGACACTAACCATTATCTGCATGCCATTTGACATTGCTGGACAAGACACAGTATTCTTACCTGTGTAATTTAAAGGAGTTGGCACTATATCTATGTGTCGTTTCTTTATGTAAATTGCTAGGTAAATTGATGATTGACAAGGCTTCAAATGGACATTTCTGAAAAAGAGATGTTTACACATCAAGTATATTTCCAACTCGGTTTAACAACATTAAAATATTTCTCTCACTACAAGGCTACGAGGAAGGATGATCTATTAATGTTCTCAAAACGTCAGTACAATAAAGGAGGAAAATCAAAAATGACAGTGAACACTTTTACATTAGTGAACAAAATCGTTAATTCATACTTGATCATGTTGATGTAATTTTAAAATATAAAGATTCATCAACATCAAAACATGTGAAAACTAAATTACAGAGTACATTTTAAGAGATTACATAACCTGTGTTAAATGTGTGAGTTTCACAGAAAGTGGACTCACCTTTGCACATATACCACATCCTATACACAGCTCTTCTGAAATAAAGGCTATCTTATCGGCTGGCGTAACCTCAATACATAGTTTTCCTGAAATCAAAGAGTGGAATCAAGAAAGGTGTGCTGCAAATGCCACTTTAATCCCATTTTGTTTTATGTACTTCTTGTGCAAATGGTTCAGATCTGGCTTATAATTCTGTCACTGACATATTGAAAACAGCCGATGATAAATTCTTCACCGTATATGTATGTCATGGGATTTTGTGTAAAAATATGGCATTTGAAAGTTCTTTTGACTCTTTTGAGTGGCATATGACTTATGCACTAACATTTACCATAAGCATAAGAATGTTCTCGAGATTGGTCCTGTCATAATTAAAACAGGTAACATCTACAAGTACAAAGCCATAAATTAGTTTAATGCAGTAAATAAAGAATTCCATTTTGGAATATTTAATGACATTGGCAGAAGACTCCGATCCGAGTTTCAGCCCCAGAAAAGGTGTAGATAGACACATATGAACAAAAACAATCATGGCAATTCTAAAAGACATGCTCTTACCCATTCGAACCACTGGACATGATTTCTTACATTCCTGCCGACATTTCTTGGGTTTGCACTTGTCATTGTTGACAATGGCTATACGTGTGAGTTTGTCTTCCCCCGAATCTTTGTTATCTTTTCTTTTTGACATCTTGGTCAGTTACTGCAAAATGCCAGAGAGATTTCATGAGCTACGTTTTCCCCAAGATGAAAGGGTTTGCGAAATAAATCATATCACACTTGTTATTCATCATTTATTATAAGGTTACTTATATATAGCGCTGAACTTGATGCTGCACAGGCATACTCTAAGGACAGGAACATAATGTATATTTAATTGCCTTGTGAAGTGCAAGAAGTTCAACAGTCCAGATTTACCCCAGCGTGTATGCTGGTCTGGAAAGAACCTGTGTCATAGTGAGTGAGTGAGTGAGTCTATTTTTACGCCGCACTCAGCAATATCCCAGCTATATGGCGGTGGTCTGTAATTAATCGAGTCTGGACCAGACAATCCAGTGATCAACAACATGAGCATCGATCTGCACAATTGGGAATCGATGACATGTGTCAACCAAGTCAGTGAACCTGACCACCCGATCCTGTTAGGGTTAGGTTAGTAACTAACGCTACACAGTTGCCTTTTAAGGGAATCATGGGTTGCTGAAGGCCTATTCTACCCCGGGACCTTCACGGGTCACATATGTAATAAATAACTTCAAATTAATTCAGTTTATTATGTTCTAGAAGTTCAATGCTGACTGAAAACTATCATGCACAGCCCATACAGTCCAAATATGCTTACTTCACATTCCAGATGCCACAAATAGCATCATGTTGACTCATCCATAACTTCGAGTTGGAAAGAAAAATGTGAAAAAATTCAACAAACATGACAAAATATTTTTTCCTACACTGGTTTTAATCATAAGCTGATAAGTTTGAGTTAACCGGAGTTCACCATTTCAGAACTGTTAGGTTAACTCCTGTCAATATCTTCCATATGCCATATGGTACATTGATGCGGTTGGTTCGCCGTCGCTGTTTTTTTTCCAAATTATCCATACGTTTTGATAAATATTCGCCCCGGTCACAGTTTGGTATGAGCATAAACGAAACATGGACACTTCTCACAATCCAATCTGTCATAACACCTACATACCAGACGGTCGAGGAATTCGTTGTTCGAACCTCACATCAAATAATCAGAGAAAGGGAACATTCCGACTTTGCCTGCTCTGTCCGAGTCAAGTAAACGCGATAAATAAACTGCTGACTACAACACTCGATGCTTATTTCAAATTACGTGCAGTGAGAAGAAAACCCACGTGCAGATATGAGCATATGCCGGGGTAAAAGAATAAAATACAAGTCACTACCATATTCACATCCCTGTATCGTACAAAAAGTAAATCTTACATACACAGGTACGCCCAATCCGGGCGAAGTCTTGTAGTTAAGTTCAACACTTGTGAATCTGAATTGTTTTTCTTCGGAAATGCTACAGTATTGTGGTCAAAATGGCGTGAATTTCCACATGGTGTTGCAATGGCGGGGAGTGCGCCCTCTTCTAAGGGATGTAACTCATGTTACGAGCGCGAATACCGCTAAGGAACATATTTCATGCGGTTGATTTCTTTATTCTGTTTAAGGAAGTTACCCAGAAGCGAACGCTGACAAAATGAGCAGACAATAATATAAAATATTGTGACAGTGAGTGGTCATGCTTGAAATATTCTCATGACAGCTTGTAAAGATTCAAGTTAATTTTGACTTCTGCAAGAAAGACCCACGCCATTGGGGACTGAGCAATCCGAGTTCCGTGCCTCCTTGAGATGGATGCTTGACTCGGAATCCCAGGAATGTTAAGATGATGGCGATGTCACAAAAATACACTCTAGGTGATATATACACATTTCAAATGGACAGTAAATATATTATATCAGGTGATATTAATGTTACCATATCTAACAAACCAATATTTGCACGTGCTTTCAATTTCTCTATGTGTTTTTTTTTTCTTGCCTTTTGTGAAAAAGTATTTGTCATCGCCCATCCGTAAACATCCGGATTAGAATCGGTCTCAGAAAACAACCCCTATGTTTGTCGTAAAAGGATACAAACCGGATCGGATGGTCAGGCTCGCTGACTTCGTTGACACATGGCACCGTATCCCAATTGCACGGATCAACGCTCATGATGTTGGTCACTTGGACACTTCCAGACTCGATTATTCACAGACGGCCGCAATAAAGCTGGAATAGACAGTCGCAATAAAGCTGGAATTATGGATGAGTGTGGAGTTAAAACAAACAAACAAACAACAACTCTTAGGAGTGTTGTCAGATTCCTTGTTCTTTTTAACCTACACCCAACACTGTTCTGTTTGTATATTCTGGTACAGCGAAGTTAACACGATATTTGATTCCCAGATCTGGACGTTTTTCAAACCGAACGAAGCACTCGTAAAATTTAGCCAAGTGCTTTCCTAACCAGGGGCGTAGCAAGCTCCCTTTTCGCGCACGCCCGACAGGCTGCAAAGTTTTCTATTTTGACAGTATTTTGGACTTGCTTTTTCAGCAATAATCACGTGTAAGCCCGGACTTGTTTTAATAATAGCTACGCCCTTATGAACAGCGTGCGTCCGACGGGTTGGGAGATTCAGAGAGAGAGAACTGGGAACCAATAAAAATTAAGTCTATGCTCATTAGACGTTATACAGGCACCACCAAGCCATGTTCATTAGACGTGACATAGGCACCAGCAAGCCAGTTTCGTTAGACGTGACATAACACCAGCAAGCCATGTTCATCAGACGTGACACAACACCAACAAGCTATGCTCGTTAGACGTGACATAACACCAGCAAGCTATGCTCGTTAGACGTGACATAACACCAACAAGCTATGCTCGTTAGACGTGACATAACACCAGAAAGCTGTGCTCGTTAAACGTGACATAATACCAGCAAGCTGTGCTCGTTAGACGTGACATAACACCAGCAAGCTATGCTCGTTAGACGTGACATAACACCAGCATGCTATGCTCGTTAGATCTGGCATAGGCCCCTGCAAGCCCTGCTCATTAGGCGTGAAATAAGCACCAGTAAGTCATACTTTTTAGACGTGGCATAAACTACAGCAAGCCATGTTCGTTAGACGTGACATAACTACAGCAAGCCATGTTCGTTAGACGTGACATAACTACAGCAAGCCATGTTCGTTAGACGTGACATAACTACAGCAAGCCATGTTCGTTAGACGTGACATAACTACAGCAAGCCATGTTCGTTAGACGTGACATAACTACAGCAAGCCATGTTCGTTAGACGTGACATAACTACAGCAAGCCATGTTCGTTAGACGTGACATAACTACAGCAAGCATGTTCGTTAGACGTGACATAACTACAGCAAGCCATGTTCGTTAGACGTGACATAACTACAGCAAGCCATGTTCGTTAGACGTGACATAACTACAGCAAGCCATGTTCGTTAGACGTGACATAACTACAGCAAGCCATGTTCGTTAGACGTGACATAACTACAGCAAGCCATGTTCGTTAGACGTGACATAACTACAGCAAGCCATGTTCGTTAGACGTGACATAACTACAGTAAGCCATGTTCGTTAGACGTGACATAACTACAGCAAGCCATGTTCGTTAGACGTGATATTGGCACCAGCAAGCCCTGCTCGTTGAGTTTTTAGGGTCGGTGACTGTCTTCGTGGCATCATGTCCCGATGGCGTAGGGGCATTGCTCACACTATCAATCGCTGGTTTGTCGGGTCAATAATTTGACATGTGGCTGGACTCCTGGTATGGACGTTGTAATACACAACCATATACAACGACTTTGCAGGTTTTATCTATTGTTATTCTGTCAATAATTTGTATCAATTATTTGTCAATAATTCTGTATCATATACGGAGAATAGTTAGCAGCACTATTCCAGTTATATGGTGACTGCCTGATAATAATCCAGTGAGTGATATTATGGCAAACCACGAATCCATGGACATTGGGGAACGCTCACGTGCAGTGAACATGGTTACCGGTCTATCTGCCCGGTCCCTTCATCCATTAGTACGGGTCCATATCTTGCTGATGAGCAATTGTAACCCGATAATAAGCGAAGGTTATTGCTGATAAAATACATAAATAGCAGCTCTGTAAACTTTCATATCCAATGCTACAGGCGGTGCACTTCGCTATTTTGATATTTTCGTACGTCTTGTTTAAGAATTTATTAAGGTGCGTGTGCGTGTGCGTGTGCGTGTGCGTGTGCGTGTGCGTGCGTACGTATGGGTGAATTGGATCTGGTCGCCAAAACGTGTAGTTGAAAGCAAGCTAGAATCCCAAGATAATAAAATACCCCGAATGTAAATCTTCACAAAATGGTATTTTATCGCTACACTTGGCTGCATCTCAGATATATGGTGTTGATAACGAAGATGTTTTTCTGTCGATGACTTCATACAGCCTTGAACAGTGGGGGGATCTGTTTGAGGTTAAAGTGACACGCTGGATCTCAGCCCTCATCGGTGGGCTTTCTTGAGTGGAATGTTTTCCAAGGCCGGGCGTACTCAATCACTCAACGGTACACACACACAGATGGGAAATATATTGTAACATATTTTCATGACGCCGTTTCATCGTATTTATCCACGACTGTAAGCTCTGACAATTTTACCTGATCTATGGTTTGAATTTTCTTAAGAACTCACCAATAATCTGTTTTGACACACACGTATCATATCAAACCCTTAAACGATTTCCTCTGCACTTTCAGCCGTAAACAATTAAAACAGTTTTATCCAATAAACAAGAATTTTCAATTTCGTCATGACATCACTTCGACTTTCCATTTCCCGTGGCGACGTAGCTGTTTCACACACTACAGATAAATTCAAATTAAAATCTCCTGCAACTAGAAATGTTGCCTAGAAACGTGCTCGTGAAGTTGGATGGAGCAAGTCTAACAAGCACTGCCCTGACAACTGAGAAATGTGTGGAACGTGCGGAAGTTGGCAGACTGGCTTGTTTCGGAGGTACGCGAGTCGTTCACTGACAGCGTGGGTAGACGTTACCTGGCTCGGTTCACAATCCTGAAGCGTTATCTCGCAGGAACGTCTTGGCGCTCTCGCTGAGTCAGAACATCATGATGTCGGGATGCACATTTTCGTAACCTGACTTAACCACGGCTGTTAACTATTCCCCAACTGTAGACTGGGAGTGAGTGGATGAGCTCGGTTGTCCCCGCTTTGGTGAGTGAGTGAGTGAGTGAGTGAGTGAGTGAATGAGTTTAGTTTGACGTGTGGGTGAGTATGATTTGACGCAGCTTTTAGCAATATTCCACCAATATCGCGGCGTGGGACATCTGAAATGGACTTCACACATTGTGCCCACGTGGGAATCGAACCCAGGTCTTCAACGTGATGAGCGGATTTTAACGGTCAAGCTCGTATCCACCGCCCCTTTAGTTTTACCCAATATTTCAATAACTCTTGGGACACCAACGATGGTCCCCTCTTTGACCATAGTTGACAAACACATATGTACGATAATAAGTATTTAGCTGCATTTTGTATTTTTTGGTGTACGCGTGCGGGAGCGAGTGTTGAGTGATTTCCTTAATTCTGCATATGATGCTGGCCTATCAATCTAGTGATTGATATCATGAGCAACAGCCAGTGCAATCAATTTATCATGCACGTCAACCAAGTCGCTGTTTGACAATCAAAAGTTGAGTACCGGTAAAACTAATAAGTCAGTAAGCAAGTCTCAATACATGATCCAGTAAATTGCCTCTTACAGCCAAAATAGGTTGAGGAGAGATAAAGGATGGCATGCGATGGATTGTTTACGTGATTCCCAACAAGTTGCAGCTGCATGCCTGGCAAACAGTGAATTTGCATTAATGACGTTTATTGAAGCAAGTAAACAAACACTTGAAGAGACATTCACCAACACACCATCATTCCTGCAACACCCTGGTGCCATGGGCACACTGTGCTATGTAGCCTCAACGTCAGTGGAAATAGCATGGTTTACCAACATGTCTCCCTATTGATCCTCTCTGGTGCAGATGTACCTAGCCTGGGATGTTTTGAAAAGATTAATCAACAATTCCCTGTATAAGATGATATGGTGAACCACTTCTGGATTAAACAATCTAGTTATATTATGGAAAATAATTGTCTGCAGGTTGTTGCGTGCCTGCGTGCGTGTGCATGATACCATGTACCAGTTTAAGTTCGAGACCGAATCAGATACTGTATGTTGAATCAGTCCTCATGTAAACCCTTAATGCCGAGTCCCAGGCAGGGTAACAAAAAGTACCTTTTAATGTCTCGTGGAATAACATCACACAACTAATATTTTGCTTTCAGGGCAGAAGTTCTGTCTATTGTACCAATCTCATATCAACCTCTGATAGTTTAAGAGATCACATCTTTGCACCTATATTTATAATAGTGAGTGAGTGAGTTTAGTTTATTTAGCAATATTCCAGCAATATTCCAGCAATGTCATGTCAGTGGACACCAGAAATAGGGTTCACACATAGTACCCACATAGGGTTCACACATAGTACCCATGTGGGTAATAAAACCTGTGTCATCGGTGTGATGAGCAAACACTTATACTACTAAGCTACAGCACCCCTCCTATTTATAACAAGACAACATATTCATAAGTACTTTTATGTAAATATCTTTGGAAGTTTGACAAAATCATCAGGCCAATGCAAAATCAGTTCCATATACCATTTGACCAATTTAAATCAACAGAATTCCTTTCAATGAAAAAGGAGTGAAATTGGAAATGTGATGAAAATGGACGGAATGTGCTCATTCATGGATAACTGATTTGCATAGACAAGCATAGAGCAAACAATATTCCACTTAAATGACAGCACCACAGTATGATGTTGGAGGAAATTGATGCAAGTTGCAACTTTAACCACTTTAGTCAAGTGCACAAGCAAGGATATGGAGCTGTTTACCTGAAGTCATAATCAGGGCAAATGGAGATTCAGAACCTTGGTCAAAGGCTTCTGGTGTGACCAAATGATGTAACCCTATACAAAGTATACATCCTACATTTTCTTCAAATACCTGCCATACCGACTGCATCCTTGGTCAAATCCCTTGCAGACTTGGCATAATGTACATTTACCCTTTTATCAAGATTCTGGAATTGCCTCAAAATATTATTCATTATTTTGGACCTGTCACGACCTCTGTTAATAATAAGCATGATTTGAATGAATGTATTCAATTCTCTGCGATCTGTTAATGATATGCAGTCATATTGATCCCTGAAATAACATGAGCTGTTGACGTCCCTGAATACCCAGCGAAACATATGCTAGACAAGCATTGTTGCTGAAACACTCATCAGTAGAGTCATGACATGCTATGGCTCAGCATCAAGTATTGCACTTTGGTTCCATCAAGTGAGATCCTCAGAAGTTCATAAAGTCATACTCTCTAATCATGTGTAATGTGACGACTAGTGTCTGTGACGAACTCTCCCACTGTGCCTTGCCGTTCTTGTGATCTACAGGGTGTGGTAGATGCAGCCCCAGCTTGCTGCAAGCAACAATCATCACATCGTGTAAAACAAATTGAGATGAATTAAATTAACTCAAATTAAACTGATATTAAACAAAAACTGATATTATATAAGTATTAACTTAACAGTTTTCCAGAGAGCATATGCTTGCTCCATCTATAGGATGTTTAAAGTTTGTCAAAGTTTGAAATCCTCTCATTTAATACATCATGAATCCCAGCACTATTAATCATTCCACCAAATATTATTACATTCTGAATAAAACTGTCTCAATAACAACTAGGTCTGCCATGAATACAATCTGTGGCAAATATGATATGTAACACAAATACTGGGTAACAAATATGAATAATTATTTATGAATACAATATTTATTTAAGAGATTGATGCACAATATGGAACACCCATGCTGACTGTTATGTTGTCATGATAATAACCAGTGATCTGACATGACACTCAAATTGGGTGTGTAACTGACTAACAGTTACAGCCCACTGTACCATGTTCAGTCATTGCAAACTAACATGATTTGCACTAGTGCAAAGCTAGTACATATTCCATTCTTGCATACCTCACTTTGAAAAGGGACATAAGGGCACAAGTAAAACATGCTCCATTAGACAAATGTCAATATTCAATCATATCTGGTTCTGGTAACCATGCCAGTGTTCCCAGAAGCATTCTAATTTATCGGTCCCCGGGACTGGAAGCAATGAAATATACCAGTCCCTCCTGAAGTTTTGCCGGTCCTATAACTATCACAAAGAATAAAAACGTATTCATTTGTATCTACCTTTTTTATTCTTCTGTCATCGTTAGAATACACTGGCTACTATGATCTAAAAATAGTATAGCGGGAAACCCAGTTTTGTTTTTACAACAAACAGCGTCAATTGAGTAATACTTTATTTTAAAACTCTGATGCATTTTATTCAAAGAAGATTTGGGATGGATTTTTTAATGTAAGCTCTCAAATTGAAACTGCCGGTCCTTGGGACTGGCGGACATTATGTTTACCAGTCCTTATCCAATATTTCTGGTCATATACCAGAATTTACCGGTTAACCGGAACACTGCATGCATAATGAACTGAATTCATGAGGGCCACAGTTTGATTCACCGAATATGCGAGTGCACTGGAACAGCCTTTGTAATAACCATATGAAGTTTCAGATTCAAGCAAGGTCAAGTACAAACCTCAAATCAAAGTCAAACTTCAAATACTGTAAAAAACAGAACATACACATTCAACCAAATACTGGTGCACTTAACACAAAATTCATTGCATCTTGAAAACACAAACCTTCAAAATAAATAATTACATTTTCAATATGGTACAAAATCATGACAATGTTTTTCAAACATCTTAAACAAACTCTGGTGTCATTAAGGGAACAAGTGTGGAAACTTCAGCTAAACATGTCTTTAGTTCCTCTTTGGGAATTTTATGACAATGGTCAACAGACAAACAGAACTATATATATAAGTTTGTTTGACTTTCAGCTGACATGAGTCAGAAGTCAAAGCAAATTTGTAAAACAAGTAATAAACATGACCTGGCGTTATCCTTAATTCATATCTTTCTGAGTGTGGATGTTGTTCATGTTCCCACAAAACCTGTATTTCAACTTCACAGATTTGTGCTTGTTGATTTACCTGTACAACAGGAAACATGTACTTACTATTTAGGTGTACGGCAGTCTAGAAACTTGGCCTTCACGTCTAGTTGGACATCAGCAATTTTAGTGTCCGGAAGCTTTATCTTGACCTGAAGAAAGAGTAATGAAGAGTTGAGTCAGGGTTTCTCACGCAGTGGCAGTCTGCTCTCCAGCTGGTCCTAGAGATTCAGAACACAATACAATTGTTGATAGTTGTTTCATGTTGAACTCAACAATACTTTAACTACACTACTTGACCAGAAGTGAGTCATCATTAGTGAAATTTCCATGGACTTACATTGTAATTAACTATTGTAAGAATAATTTACATAAACTGAGAAGTCATTCTATTTTGATATTTTGCAAACATCTTGGAAATTATCCTCAGCTATGTGTACCTGATTTTCTTTCATCTCTTGGTTCATTAGTTATCAAATGACACCTGATTAAGCACCATATATAAGTACAACTTTTGATCTACCCCACAGACAGCTGTGTTAATCCTGAATGGTATGTCTTATATATGTTGTTTAAAAAATTGCAGTTTTTGTAAAAATCATTGGAAAACAGACTGGAAATTATGTGTATGTAGCTGAGGTGATTTCCCAGATGGTAAGTAAATATTGAAAGCAATTCGACATTAACTAAACTTATGAGAATTATTCTTGCAATAGTTAATGAAAGTCTGTGGGAATTTCACTAACAATGACTCACTTATGGCTAGCTACTGTATCTGAACAGACAATCAAGTGCTTGACATCATGAGCATCAATCTAAGGAATTGGGAAAGATGACATAATAAAAGTGCAGGGCCAGACGTTTTTGCTGGATTTCAGATTTTGACAGTCAAATATTTAGTCTGTAGAATGAATGAATGAATGAATAAATGAATGAATGAATGAATGAATGCACACATGCATGAACGAACGAACAAAGAAACAAATGAATGAATGAATGAATTGTTTTGATCATTTGTTTCTGACAAGTAAAATATTCTTAGCCTGGTTTGACATCATCCTCAGGTATTCATTGTTATGGACTGGCTTGTCTGACAGTTGATTGGGGTTTAACAAGACAACCATATAGTTGTCACTGATGAAGAAAGGCTGGTAATTAATCTGTTTTAATCCTATCAAACAGTTCTTAGACTATCTTTATTGTCGTAGCAATCTTTACCAATGACACTTTACAAAAACTTTGACCATTTTTATCTTTATTATTTCAAGGTTGACAAATGTTGTTTAGTCCAGACCAATTTTATTTCTTGTTTGATGGATCTGCCTGCCATATTTTTTCATGAATAAGAAAAAAAATAAAAAAAATAAATAAAAATCCATAAAACAAGAAATGAAATTAGTCTGGCATTAACAAAAAAAATGAAGGGAAATAATGATGCCCAGTCGAGATAAATCTGACATCATCTACTAATAATGTGTCTAAGTCTGTGGCTGGGTCTGATGTATCTACACTGACATTGCTGCTGTCAGAGAATGTTAGTAAAATGAAACTCTTCAGACTGAAATACTCACACTGATAAACATTGACTTACCACCATGTCCTCACAACTAGCAGAGGATGGCGTCTTGTTTCCCATCCCCAAAAACATGTCTTCAGATGTGACTGCTTGTTTGTAAATGATATCATAACTGAAAAATAATAAACTGACCATCACCAGATGTGAGCATGGAGAAATAAAGGGAATCTCTAATTAAGTAACATAATTGATGTTACGGACAATGTTGAGACAAGTAAAAAGTTTTGTTTCTAAATATTTTGCTGATAAATTATCATTAGGTTAAACATTGAGGAAGAATAGCTTTTTTCACTGAAACTGATAACATGTATCAACATTTCAAAGATGGTAGACTATTTTTCAAATTCTAACAACTTCAAATAATCCAAGCTTTCAAACAATTGCAAGGTTTTTATAAGCTTTCATGACAAAATAACTTCATATGAATCAGTAGTACAGGATTTGTACACATTTTAAACTTATCACAGGTTTTCCAACCCAAAAGTTGTTTGAGTGGACATCAGGGATGTCATTGTGGATCCAATCTCAGTGTATCAATACATTTGTAATCCTGTATCAACACAAACTTACAGATATTGGTATTGAATGTGTTTGAGTGTACACAAAAAGAAAACACATGATTATTTTTCCTCAATTCTGTTTTAGCTATCTGATAGGTACATGCAGCATGTTTTGGTGAAATACAAACACATCTATTTCAAAGTAGCATATTGCTTGTCAGGTGATAAACAATATTCTGGTAAATGTTAGTGATTCATAACATAATATCATCTTACTCAGGCTGAGGCCGAGGGTCATACACAGATTCAAACTCAGACCCCTCTGGCACCTCCTCTTCATCCCATATGTCTTTAACTGATTTCTTAGGTCCTGCTGAAGTAAAAAGTAGTTTTGAATGTAAAGGGTGCAAGTTAGTGAGTCCAAGATTAGAATTGAAATGAATCTACTATGAGCCAGATATATACCATACATATCACAAATAATGGGTAACATATACAGCACTGGGAAACATGTAAAATAACAACTAAGTAGTTGATATATTATTCATTATATTCAGTGAAAATGAAAAAAACAAAACGTTTTCAACAAATACTCAGGAATATTCTTTCCTTGAGATCCCAAATATCAAACTGGATTCATGAAAGTTTAATGCTTGATTTTCTGAATGCAGGAGTGAATTGGCTTCTGGACATATCAAGATAAATCCCTCAAAATACTTTAGACAATGTTTACAAACTGAATATTGAATCTTGCTCATTCAATGTATCATCAGAAAATTTGGGGAAAATACCACCATCAATGATAAAAAAAATATATTTATAAGTTTGCCAGGCTCTAAGATGGTGGTTCCATAGTATTGTTTTGTTTGTAATACAAATCAGTTGTACACGCTTCCCACATCACAAAAACACACATCACATAAATCATTTGTAAATATGTTGGTGTGTGCATTTGTCAATGATCAGGCCATCATGTTACTAGATCATGTTCAACGTGTCAATGAGGAACATCTTTGTGAATGCACTCATCAACTTACCAGGTTTCTTTTCCTCTGTTTCTGACTTTTCAGGGACGATGTCAGCTGGTGTCATCTTTGCCATAGTATTTGAGGGCTGAAATGTACACACAATGGTACATTTTCAGTCTGAATCTCGTCAGTTGATAAACCTGCAATCTTCACATGCCATGGGGCAAATGTATTCTTTTGGATGTCCAGCTCATAAGAGTTCCCAAAATGATTTTTTGATGTTTTTTCAAATGTTGTATGTTGTACTGATACGAGTTTCGGGAACTACGCTTTTAAAAAGCGGTTCTGGATTGCAAGTTGTATCTGCAGTTATCGAAAAAAATTCGCTTTTCTGATTTGCAGAAAATATTATAACACACTCTTCATGATTATCAGGAATGAGAATAAGATGACATTATGACTTCAAGGATGAAAAGATCAGTTCTATAAATATGATCCTACCATGTCATCTTCACTGTCAGAATCATGTTTCTCTGGATGAAGTAGATCAACGAGGGCTGCAACATTTATTGGATCCATCTGAAAGTAATCACTGATTTAGCTATAACATTCCTTATTGATAATATGGACATCAATCAGTTCTACTCAGGGTTTAGTCATGGCAGAAGTAACTAACTAGTAATCCCCATGAATGGAAATATTTCTGTGGTAAAATTGGTTTTTGGTCATATGTCACTAAAACTAGCAAACCAGATTTTGTGAGAATCCACGGAACTCAACACCAGATCTTTGGAGGGATAGAATTACAATGTACCCTCATATCTACCCTGTCATGTCTACTGACAATTTACCAAGTAACTGGCATAAAATGTCACAAGTTACATCATGATGTATTGTGACATGTTTGTAAACTTTGCACAGTTGAATTCTTCTGGTAAACTGTTTGAGCTGTTTAAATACAGCGGAAGTTGTCAAAACTGGCATCTGTCCAGTCCCGCAAGTTGTCAGCACCAACATAAAATATGAATGAAATATGTGGCTTGTACATTTAGCATCAGCTCAACAATCCTGCACACTGTCTAATGCAAATTATTTCTTCAGTCCCAATGGGTGCCAGTTTAGACAGCTTCCACTGTATAGTGTCATGGTTCACGCACACGTGAATGTCATATAAACACCAACATTAAAACTGCATGCATTATTGGGATTCATATTAACAATAACACATAACAACACAATGAGTGAATTAGTGGGTGAGAACTTTTTGCTTAATGCGGCATTAGCAATGTTGCAGCTATTTCCGGTGACAACGCAATGACCAGTGACCAGTATCTAAGTAATCTCTGAATGTAAGCTACAACAGCAGCCCACAGGTAATTAGCCTGACCTCTCAAAGTTACATTTACTGTATCTTCTCATTCATTAATATGTTAAGTTTTAGAATGACTTACATAGAACTGATATTTAATGATGAATAGATGAGAAGAGAGGGTACCCACAGTTATTCATCATATGTACTAGTGACTGTCTGTATCTGCGGTAAATTATGTTTGAGTATTTCATCAAACAGATGAGTCATGCAATGACAAAGACATGACCGGATATTAAAGGACCGTTCATATTTCATGGTTAGTGGAGGTGATGATTTGAAAGGGTGTGTGGGGTGTCACCCATTTTCTTCTTGGGAGGTATGGGGTAGGGGTGGGTGGGACAATAACATTCAAATGGCATGGAAAAGAGGGGTGAATCACACTGTACACAATACTCCATCTCTGTCAGTCATGAATACCCAAACACCACTAGCCACAAATGGTGATCGGTCACTAGCACTACAGTAACACTGTCTTACTAAAGCTACAAACTCTTTTCTGAAATAATTAGGTTCCGGTGATTAGATGGAAAGATTTCTGCCCGTAGCCCCCGTTGTTTTAAATCATTCTACGTCTAGGAATAGACGGTTTTAAAGAAAGCCTACCCTAAACCTAATTGTAAGCATAATGTTAAATCTAAACCCTAAACCAAAATCCTAATCCTAGAAAAATCATAATTAATAGAATACATTTCAAGCGGGGGTTACGGGTGGAAAGTTCTGTTACGCAAGAATGTTTACTTTTTATGAGAACTTTATCCAAGGTTCTCAAAACGCCAAGGCTTAGACTAGCAGACGAACTTTCTAGTACGTTCGTTTATATTGTACTTACATCTGTGCTTGCACCCACGTAACGTCAATCAACAAGCGATAGAGCTTCGTTTGGCAATTTCTCAAATGATTGTCTGCTTAGTAATTTCGCATTCCATCGAAAGACACAAGACCTTGCAGCGTAGGTAAACAAATTTGGCAAGTTGCCGCAGGTTTTATCGCAGCAGATGTTCTATTTGTTTACTTCCGTCATGCGCACACGAAAAGTAGCAACAGGGACCTTTCATTTTACGCTATTATCATATTTCACAGTTTTCTGTTCTTGAGTTCCTTACATTATTATAAATAATATATCACTTATTGAAACTTTTTGTTAGGTTAGTAACTTGATATATAAGTCATTACAAACCAATCGCAAACATACAAATCATGATCAAACTACTTCAAAAAGTGACACCTCCCCTGGAGTCAGTCCTCATTAGCGAGTATGCTGAGATTTATATCACTTGTGAGATATGTACAATTAATATCTGTGAAAAAGGCCGCTCAACTAATGAAATTATATCTTACGTGCAGTTATCAGTTTTGTAACATTCATGTGGCTTTTCCGTGTGTGCACACGCCTTTGAAAGTATTCTAAATGACATTTTTTTTGTAAGGCATACCAGAAATATTCTGGAACATTCTCGAAATTTCAACTCGGACGAGGTTACATCACGAATCTTGAACACACACAGTATATATTTACTGGGAAAGTATACAAACCATAAGAACAAACGTTACAATTATATGTTGATGTTATGCGCAGTGTGCTTTGTGTTTGTGCTTGTGTGAGTGAGTGAGTGGGTTTAGTGTTACGCCGCTTTTAACACTATTCCAGCATTATGAGGGCAGCTGAGACCAGAATTGGCTTCACACGTTGTACACAATCAGGTGTTTATATGGTTTAGTCTCCGTTACTGACATGTCGTTGTGGGTCACACTGGAAGAATATATGTGACATAGATTATTGCACATAAAAATATTAAAACTTGTTTTAAAATTAGGGGAGAGGAGGAGGATCAGTGACTTTGTACTGGACGGGGACAACTTACTTTGTACACACATAATGGGATAGGGGTAGGGGTCATTCACACTGTACATGCTGCTTAAAAATCATCAATGACGCAATGTATGTTTATTTACCAGCATCTGCCTATGTATCCAAGCATGTATAAATATCACATACCGGGCTATAAATGTCATTATCCTGTTATGATCCCTGTCACATATGTTCGACACGATGTGAATGTCATTTATCGCTA
Organism: Haliotis asinina; assembly: GCF_037392515.1. Taxonomy (NCBI): domain Eukaryota; kingdom Metazoa; phylum Mollusca; class Gastropoda; order Lepetellida; family Haliotidae; genus Haliotis; species Haliotis asinina. The sequence continues at coordinate 49,993,830 of NC_090281.1, forward strand.
CACTCAGCAAATCCTTATATCACAGATGTCCCTAAAGAATCACGACCAGGAAATCCGTTTTGAATATCCGTTATCAATATACCAGTAATATCAAGGCAGGGGATACCAGAAAAGTAGCTTCACAATGTACACTGTGGGGATTCGACTTCTCTCGTGTCTTCTCCGTGACGAGCGAACACTTTAACCTCTATGCTACACCTACTTATTAACGCCATAATTAATGTCATCTGTGTGTGAGTGAGTTTAGTTTCACGCCGCACTCAACAATATTACAGCTATATGGCGGCTGTCTGTAAATAATCGAGTCTGGACCAGACGATCCAGTGGTCAACAACATGAGTATCGATCTGCGCAATTGGGAACCGATGACATGTGTCAACAAAGTCAGCAAGCCTGACCACCCGATCCCGTTAGTCGCCTCTTACGACATGGGTTACTGAAGGCCTATTCTACTCCGAATGCCATCTGTGCCATAGAGCACATCTTGACCGTAACTTACTGCGCTCTATAAATGCATGTATTACTGTAAATAGAATATGATGGTAGGCATCAGTCACTAGCACTGACGAACGGGTTTAGCCCAATCAGGAAAAAAAATACAAACATGCAAAAGGTATCCCAGACCAGGCTAAAAACGACCCATCCCCACCCCATCCCAAAATACCCACGTCTCACCCACACCCACATCCTAATCCACACCCACACCCACACCCCAGCAACCTGTGCTTGTCATACGTGAGACGCGATGATATATATATATAAGGAAGTCAGGCTCAGTGATATGGTTGACTGCATGCATTTGCCACAGTACCACAGTGACGACAGCAGCAACAACAGCTGCAACAACAATAGCAACAAAAGTTAACGACTGACCATATATAACAACTATACCAGCAGCTTGTCTATACTTAATTTCAGTGATCAGTGACACGATACATAACAACAGAACTCTACTAACACAAGAAAATAACCACTGCAAGTAAAAGGGTACAAAATTACCGAGCCGGCAAATTCTTTCTATCTGACGCCACACTGCGTCTTCTTATTCACAATATGTGTGTACACACACCTCTCTTAACGCCTTGAATACAGTGTAGCACGATGTTGCATCACAATTTGTTTACCTGCGGGGTTGGCGGGAGCGCGTTTCCATAGGACGACGCTGGGCGGTTCGAGAACTTGGCAGTCTGCCAAGAGCGAGAGCGTCGATTGAAGGCGAATGTTCCGGAACGCGTTGTGTGCGTGTATATATGTGTCTGGCTGACCGAGCGAGTTCAGACAACACGCTTTCAAGACCTGAGAGACGTTGGTAGAGAGATAACGTGAAAGTGCAGTTGCAAACTTCTTTGATTTCATTTTCCGAAGAGTCGAGAGCGCTACAGCCATGCCGAAGACACCAGCTGTTGGTATTGATTTGGGAACAACGTATTCCTGTGTTGGCGTTTTCCAACATGGTAAAGTTGAAATTATCGCCAACGACCAAGGTAACAGGACCACACCTAGTTATGTTGCGTTCACCGACACTGAGAGACTGTTAGGTGATGCAGCGAAAAATCAAGTTGCTTTGAATCCAAGCAATACTGTGTTTGATGCAAAACGTCTGATTGGGAGGAAGTTTAGTGATCGAGCAGTTCAGAGTGACATGAAGCACTGGCCTTTCAAGGTCGTCTCAAAGGGAGATAAGCCGATGTTACAGGTGGAATTTAAAGGGGAAAATAAGTTGTTTGCACCCGAGGAAATCAGTTCCATGGTTTTAACAAAGATGAAGGAGACAGCCGAAGCTTACCTGGGCAGTAAGGTTACAGATGCAGTTATCACCGTTCCGGCATATTTCAACGATTCCCAGCGGCAGGCGACGAAAGACGCCGGGACAATTACCGGTCTCAACGTCCTGAGAATTATCAACGAGCCGACCGCAGCTGCACTGGCATATGGCTTGGACAAGAATCTTAAAGGTGAGAAGAATGTATTGGTGTACGATCTGGGTGGCGGTACCTTCGACGTCTCCATCCTCACCATCGACGAAGGGTCGATGTTTGAAGTAAGGTCAACAGCTGGGGATACCCATCTTGGTGGAGAGGATTTCGACAACCGACTCGTAAACCACTTCAAGGACGAGTTCAAGAGAAAATACAAGAAGGAACTTTCCGGGAACCACAGGGCTATCCGACGCCTGCGCAGTGCTTGTGAACGGGCCAAGAGAACATTGTCAAGCAGTACAGAGGCTGGAATAGAGATTGACTCTCTTCATGAAGGTATTGACTTTTATTCTAAAATCACAAGAGCTAGATTTGAGGACCTGTGCGCAGACTTGTTCCGCAGCACCATGGAACCTGTCGAGAAAGCTCTGGTCGATGCCAAAATGGACAAGGGTAAAATTGACGATATCGTAATGGTCGGGGGATCGACCCGTATTCCCAAAATTCAGAAACTGCTTCAAGAATTTATGAACGGGAAAGATCTGAACAAGTCTATCAACCCGGATGAAGCAGTTGCTTATGGCGCTGCAGTCCAGGCCGCCATCTTGTCCGGCGATACCCATGAGACCATCAAGGACGTGTTGCTGGTTGATGTTGCCCCACTGTCTCTTGGTATTGAGACAGCCGGAGGGGTAATGACGAAACTGGTGGAGAGAAATGCTCGCATACCTTGCAAAACATCAAAAACATTCACAACGTATTCTGATAACCAGTCGGCAGTGTCGGTGCAAGTCTTTGAAGGCGAGAGAGCTATGACTAAGGATAATAATCTTCTAGGTCGCTTCGACCTGACGGGAATTCCCCCCGCTCCTCGTGGGGTGCCCCAGATTGACGTCGTGTTTGACATTGATGCCAATGGCATCATGAACGTATCCGCTCAGGACAAGAGCACCGGGAAGTCCAGCAAGATCACCATTACAAATGACAAAGGCAGACTCAGCAAGGAGGAGATTGACAGAATGGTCAACGAGGCCGATAAATATCGAGAAGAGGACGAGAAACAGCGAGAACGCGTAACAGCCAGGAACCAGCTCGAGGCTTACGTCTTCAGTGCCAGGCAAGCCGTGGGCGACGCTGGTGACAAGCTTCCTCAAGCTGATAGAGACACTGTCAACGCCAAATGTGAGGAGACTCTGAAATGGTTGGATGCTAATATGCTGGCTGAGAAAGACGAATATGATTATCAGCTTAAGGAAATCCAAAAAACGTGCCAACCTGTCATGATGAAGCTTCACGGCTCTGGTCAGTCGTCTGGGGGTCAAGGTCAGGCTCAGGGTCAAGGCCCGACTGTGGAAGAAGTGGATTAAAATGTTCAGTGTCTGTGTATCACTGCTGTGTCGTACAACATAACCAGCTATGTCGCTGTTGATAGACTGACATTCTGAATAATTCGGGACATGATCTGCATAATATGGAGAATCACTGGTGCTGCACAAGGGATTATAATAACTGGTGTATGTATATTTTGAATAATGTCGGCAAGGTATCTGGAATGACAGCATGTAACCCTCATCTCATCTGAGGCTCAATGATTACGACGAATTTTACAATTTCTTTTCGTATCGACTGGTTTATTACGTGAGCAGTATAGATGAAAGACTGGGAAGAGCATTTAGTCAAAAGGTACATGCTTGCTCAGCGAGAGACTGCGGGTTGTGTGCTCCTTTTGAAGATGTGTCTGTGCTCTCATCGTCTCCCCATACTATATCCTGTGTTTAAAAATACATCACTGCTCGCATTGTGATCTAAACGACTACGTGTAAAACCCCACAGAGCAAACGAGATAGGGCCAAGTCGACATAGGTTGTCTCCCTTGGCTCAATACAACCACGCACTCTCTTGACAGGGTATTAATTGTAGTCTCTCTTTATGCATTACCGTAAGTTAATTTTGGCAATGTTTGAAATTCAATTCATTATCTTAGAACAGCCTATTCTGATTTGAAATGGGTATATTGCTTCTCCCCTTTAAATGAAAGGAACTTTCATAGATGCCTGTTCATTTGAATGAATACTAGTATATTGTTGATTATTACGGTTATCAATAAGTATTTTGTTGTTTTATGGGACTAATGTTGCTATCAGGTATATGTGTTGTTTAAATACTAACGATTATACACTTCCATAATTTCTTTACTAATTACCCTCAGACAAGAAACTTGTTCTGAAATTGCAATATTGATTTTGGCAAAATTTATGCCCCAGGACTTTATGGAAGCTAGTTTTTGCCTCCACGTGTGTTGCTACGTAACGGAATGCTTGGTAATGCATTTCCAGGAGAATATTTTGTTTTAGTTAATTATTTAAGCTTTTATGAAGACATTAATACTACCGGGCAATGGAAAGTAAAGGTGTTTCCCTGGATTTGAACGAGACCGAAAAGTTAGCCTAACCTTACTTACCCAGATAGTCGTCGTAGCACAGCTGACGGATCAAAACACAGGTGTGATACCTGGATAAAACACAGGTGTGATGGCCGGATCAAACTACAGACTGTTGTCCTGATCAAACTAACAGGTGTGGTGGCCGGATTAAATAATGACTATCGAATAACCATTATTTGATTTTGGTATTTTGGGAGTTTTTTTTCAATTTGAGTCACCATGAAACATGGGTGTATATTTTCTTTTGCCCGGGAGATGATTTCTTTCTGCTGACTGCATAATAGTTATGCATACGCATATCAGTTGCTTTGTGACTTTACTTGTACATGATGACGTGTCAAATGCGTTGTCTTTGATGACGTTACTGTTATTATTTGTTAATATGGTTTATTATTTGCAATAAAACATTGATGGACATCAAATGTTTCTTTTGTTTATTTCTGAATGTGTGATAGACACGGGGCTGATGGGTAACCTTTTGGTATCACACATGGGAGATGTCATTTCTAATTTCCCTAGCCACAGTATCGCTGTAAATGGCGGAAAAACCCACTGTTTGTATGAAGAGATGATTTTGCATAGTGCCTGCCTTAATAAAGCGGCTTAAAACTTCACTTACTCTACAAACATGAACTGGCCTTTTCACAGTTAAGACAGCGAGGGGTCTGGTAGTTAACGCGTTTGCTCGTCACGCCGAAGACCTAGGTTCGATTTGCACATTTGCACAATGTGTGAAGTGCATTTCTGGTAATTTTGCTTAAATATTGCTGACAGCGGCGTGAAAGCCAACTCACTCCGTCCCTCGGAGTTACTAGGAAATTGTGTAAGTTCATTCAACAACCTAATCACACTGCACTCAAAGTCTCCACGCAACTTAAACCGCTAAATTGTTGAACTTATGACCACGAACGTACTTGCAGTGAGCTATGTTTATATTTATTATTGAGCGATGTTATTTGACGTATAAAAATACCCGTGTTTCCATTGAAACTCTTGGCTATCTAACTAACGAGCAAGCTTAGTTCTACAACAGTAGTATACATGTATTTACATATTTATAATGTTGCAGGTTTATTCCCAAGTTGAAACGACAAACGAATGAGTGAAAGAGTTTAGTTTTATGCCGCAATCAGCACTATTCCAGCAATATTCCAGCAATATGGCGGTGATCTGTAAATAATCGAGTCTGCACCTTAAATCCTGTGATCAACAGCGTGAGCATCGATATGCGTAATTGGGAACCAATGATATGTGTCAACCCAATAAGCAAGTCTGACCACCGGTCCCGTCCATCGCCTCTTACGACAAGCATGGGTTACTGAAGGCCAATATTCTAACCCTACCTTCACGTGTTGAAATAGACTAACAGCTAGTCTCTGAAATGAACATATTTTACTGACAAAACGTTCATAGTAAAAAAAATAATATAATGAAATGGAGCCCTGAGACTTTCTTCATTTTCAGAAAATCTAGACTTGCCACATTTTCTAGACTTGCATGGGTTTTCTTGGATATATATACTTCAGGGTCTGTACGACAGACTAGGGTTGAAACGGAAAAGTGAACCGGGAATTAGTCTGTAAGAGAAGTACTGGTAAACACATATAAGATGATCCACGACCTGACAAAAGACCCCAGTTTGCATACTTGGGAACGCCCCACAGAACGATGCACTTGAAACAAGAGGGAGACAGGTTGTCTGATAAATATCGAGAAGTTCATTTTCCCCGTGCGTTTCACGCATGAATTGTTATAGCACACTCGATTTGAGAACAGGCACAATCCCAACGAATTGAATCAACACAATATACTGAGCAAATATGCTAAGGACCTCCGATCCATTTCACGAAGCAAATGACATTTTCCTGGGGTTTTTTTAAACAAAATTGTTGAATATCTAAAATGCTTGTCAATGCCCCAAGCATCTATTTGTCTTCGTCTTAACTAAAGGTTAGCGTGGAATATCAGTATCTTATGCCTGAAATTGCAGTCCTGTCATTCGAAGGAATATGCGGTGTTGATTTCATGTCACGGTTAGCATGTATTGCACGTGCATAATCGTCAAGCTACCTGTAGCAGCCAAGTGTACTCGCCCAATTCGTTGTACCGCCTCTAATGTCACAAATGCGTTTAGTGCGCAGGATCATCTAATATGTGTCTATCAGTAGGTATCAAGCCCAATAAACAACAAACAAATGTGATGTAATTAACTACTGTATTCTAAAAGACAACCTTCACAAATCAATACAAAGGTATCACAATGACAGTAAAACCCAGAGATAGTGCATAACAAGAGCAGAGGTTACAGCGATGAAGATGGTAACATTAACAGTGCTCCAACTTCCGACATTAGGCTCAGGCTGAGTATCTCAGGATAGACAGTGACCACACGCAGCTTTGGTGTGCTTGTGGACTGAGATGTATTGAGTGAGTGGACGCCAGTATGAACTTCACCCATTGCACCCATGCGGGGGATCGAACCCGGGTCTTTGGTATGACCACCACCACCACTCCCCCACCCGTGCCTCGGAGATGTAACGTTAGGTGACGTTGTTGGTGGTAAAGTATAAGGACGACAAAGACCAAAACTACTTGTGCTCAATTCGTAACTGATGGGGACACCAACAGACAATGTTATGACTAAACATACCGAAACACAAGTCTCATTCACCTTATCAAACATTGACCTACTTTTCAGTTGATCCGAATTTTCTCGTGTGAATGTGTAAGTTGACACCACAAACGACCCTGGTTAAAATGAATTCCAATTCCTTGTTTCAAAAGAAAATGATATTTACAAATGAATTGTAATTTTAATCTTTAATAACACCGTCTTTCTACACTTAGGTTCAGGAAGCACACCTTAACTGTGGAATTATAGACTGTCCCTGTTTGATGAGGTCGTAAAATGGCTACCCAACCGCCCTGGACTTAGAGGTGATTCTTCCTTATCAGCAGTGTGTGGGCATTTAGAGAACAGTGATCAAGACGAAATGTTGTTAAAACAACATCATCAAACTCTCCTATCTCTATTATGATGGCGATTTAGTTTTGTGTCCTAGATTCAAAATCCCAAAAGATTTACAATTTCATGAAACCTGACTTCACAATGGCACATTTAAAAATCTCTTTGACAAGGACTGATAATCAACTCCTGTAGCAATATTCTGACTTGGCAAAATTATCTGCTGTTTCATTACCCTGCAAACCGAGAAGAGCTGGTACCCATACAATATCACATTAGATATATGGAGTTTTCAGAACTGTGTCTGGTTTCAAAATGTTTTGATATAAGTTATTTATGGACCCTTTTACCCAGAGGCCGTGATGACCGCAATGGTTGACAATGAATCGGTAAAATGATTGCTTCATGGTCATATTTTCCCAATGCCATAAGTTCTGCTGCACAAACCTGACATGTAATCATGAAGTCTGGACACATATGATATAATGTATTAAGGGATCCAGCAATACGATCATGCAAGACTGTCAGGAAACTGTTTTCAAATGTGTAGAACAACATCATGTCGCCATTAACGTATATTGGTATAAAACCATCTTCGTAAGATTCCTTGACGGAAGGTTTTAGAACTGCTTGTATTTCTAAACTGCTCTACCAACATGTCAGCATTTTAGTATTCGTGTTACGGTTGCCAAATAACCTCAATACAGAAAGAAGAAACCTCGTGAAAGCACGTTCCCTTATCTATTTACAGCTGTTGTCGCAAGCTTTGCGATACAAACAATAAACCTGGAAAGCATTAAGGAACACTTTCGCTTGCTGTGATCCCTTATTTTTTCCCCATAGTTTATTCATGGTGGTGTAAAGCAAGGTGACCAGTTTTCTGTTTCCATATTTCTGGTCAAACCGATGGTATCAGTACTGACAGGTTTACAGTGTTCCCAGAAATTATTGAGAAAATCTTTGTTTTTTTCCTAATGATGCTAAGATTGGAAAAAGGGCTTTCACTATGCACTAAGCAGACTAAATAAGGGAGACAACTCTTGAAGGCTTAGAAGGCAGCTCATTACGTCAAGAGTTATCTCCCTTGTCTGAGCAGACGGCTTCCTGTGTTGACATGGCAGAATTTACAGCAAGAGAGAAAAGAAAGCTCATTCTAGATGATTTTGAAAGGGGTGAGGCTGATGCTAAAGTGTTAGCTTGTAGACATGGTATTCCTCTGTCTACAGTATACAGAACTTTGAAGAATATTCAAACAGGAACCGGGATAGAGCACAAAGCAGGGGCAGGTCGGCCTAGGAAATTCAGTGTTGTGGATCGCCGATGACTTGGGCAGATTGTGAGTAGGGGCAAATTGAAAAGTGTTGAGAACATCAGAAATGAAATGATTAGCAGAGGAAGTCCTCAGGTATGCAATGAAACAGTTAGGCAGGAATTACAGAGACTTAATTGGGTGAAAAAAACGTGGAATTCCCTCGCCGTTGATGAAAGATGCACAAAAGGAAAAACGTTTAAACTGGTGTCGGGCTCATGAAAATCAAGATTGGGATAATGTTTTCTTTTCGGATGAAAGTTCTGTTTGGCTTTTCCCTAATTGTGTGAAAATTTGGACCAAAGATACTGTCAAACCTATCTACCAGCGACCAAAACATAGCCCGAAGTTTCACATGTGGGGTGGCATATCGGCTCGCGGAGTGACGCCATTGTGTGTTTTCACGGGAAACTTGACAAAATACGTTGACATTCTAAATGGTCACCTTCTTCCGACAGCACAAACATTGTATGAAGATGATTGGATTTTCCAGCATGATAATGACCCAAAACACACTGCACGCTATGCAAAACAGTGGTTGTCGGGCGAAAATGTTCAAGTTTTAGACTGGCCCAGTTACAGCCCAGACCTAAACCCAATTGAGAATGTGTGGGGAGTCATGAAGGACAGAATAAACCAAAAGGGACTGAGAAATATTGAAGATATGAAGGCCGAGGTGGTCCAATATTGGGATACCCTGTCACACGATTACCTACAAACTTTGATGGGTAGTGTGCCTGTAGGCGTATTCAGGCATGCATTGCTGAGCGAGGAGGTCTAACAAAGTACTAAAACAAGACTGAGACTGTAAAAGGATGATGTTTTAACATGTTTATGTAAGTAAAACGCCAGAAGTTAATAAACGTAATGAGTTACATGACGCAACATGATTCTCAATAATTTCTGGGAATACTATATACCGAATAAGGATACACGAGGTCCTGAGGTAATGTGCAGGAGCAAGTGAGATGTTTTTAGCGATATCCTAGCATTAATATTAGAAATGGACACTTAGTGGGTAAGATAAGGAATCGAATCCGGACCTTGAGCGTGGCTCTCTAGAAAGAGGGCACTTTAACCACTCGGCTACCTCACTGGCTTTAGAGTGTGGGAATACATATACTGAGTCAAGAAACTTCACAAAATGTAATTTTAAAAAATAATGAATAATATTTCTCTGATGATACACCTGTGTATCCTGAATGGTATCCCTATATTTCGTCTCTAGAAAAATGTTAGAAAAACACACTCAAACCCATCCATTCGTCGTGCAAATGACGTTAGTGCCAAATCAGGTTTTGCACGTGCAGTCGATCACGAGATCTTCACATCGAAATTTTCTTCATTTGCACGTGTTTGAATTGGCCACAAGAATTGAAAAAAACCCCACACTTTTAAACCACAGTTCTAACGGTACTTTACATGAAATGTCACGATTGTCCAATGTGCAACGTGAACATGCCGTTGGCATGTTGCACGCGGGAAGATCAGGTATTGACATCGCAAGAGCAATGGGATGCAGCCGTCGCACTGTGCATGACTTGCGAGGTCGTCTACAACAAACTGACACCCCTTCTGATCGCCCACGGTCGGGTCATCCACGTGTGCCGTTACGAGCAGAAGACCGTCAAATCATCCTACGTCACCTACGTGACATAATTCTGCCGGCTACACGAACCAGGGCTGAGATGTTCACAGGTCGACTGTCCTCACAGACCATTCGAAATCGGTTGTGGGCTGCCAGTCTCCATTCTCGACGTCAATATCGTGAGCCAGTATCGACGCCGTTTCATCAACGTCAACGTCTGCTGTGGGCCCAATGTCACCTCCGATGGACCTAGAGAGATTGGAATTGAGTCGTCTTTAACAATGAATCTAGGTTTACCATCAGATTCGCGGACGGCGGGCATGGAGTCTGGGGGTGACGTCGTGAACGGTATGTGTACAGGAAGTCGACAGATTCGGGGGCGGAAGTTGCATGGTGTGGGGTGCTTTCTGTGGGAACAACCGTTCCCGACTTCTGGTCATCCGTGGAAACCTCACAGCTGCTGCTTACCGCGACCAGGTGCTCACCCCTGAACTTGTTCCCCCTTTCATGGCGGCTCATGGCCCAGATCTATAGTTCCAGCATGATAATGCTCGACCGCATACCGTGATGTTGACACGAAATTTCCTTCAAAACGCTGGAATCAACGTCATGGACTGGCCATCGAGGTCCCCTGACCTTAATCCAACAGAGCACGTTTGGGATGCACTTTGGAGAAGGCTTCGTGGTCTCAGGAACCAACCTTCAGAATTTGCAGAAACATAGCGCTGCCTTGCAAGAGCAATGGCTCAGAATACCCAGCAAGCATCAGGCAGGCGATGAGGCAGTGGTGAATGCGCGGTGCCATACACAATATTGAGCTGAGATATGTCGAATTTTTATTCTTGTGTCTTGACATTCTGTGTACCCATATTTTGGAACCCAGGTGTAGCCTAATGGAACTGATTGTGGCATTGTCAGTGCTTCGAGTACATCACACAGATCTCAGCAATGAAATAATATCAATTTAACCATCTTACCATCTCTTGTTCTTTTACAGTGCCCTGAAGAAAGAATGTGAAGTTTCTTGACTCAGTATATATATGGGGAATATGAGTATGGATACAAGTGTGTGCGAACATATTCGTTCGGGTCGTAGAGGGAAATGGGAACAAACAGTCAACATAACCGAGCACGATAAAGGGACACAACTCTGCTGCACTTTAAATCACTGGACCATTCAGGGAGGGAGGGATAGATTCTTCAATCAGCTGCAATGAAAACGTATGGCTAAGGTGGTAAACGTTACAGATGGTCAATGTGTGTCCGTTCGTGTGTGCAAACACAACACGATGTAGCCTGAGAATAGTGGTTGACAGCATGAACAACGACGTACCCCGTCGATTATAATGACAAACAATATATCCGGAATAGAATTGATCGTAATCCGTGCTTGTCGTAAGAGGCGACTAACGGGCTCGGGTTGTCAAGTTCGCTGAATTGGTTGACACATGTCATCGTATCGCCAGTGCGTAGATCGATACGCATTATACTGATCACTGTCTTGTTCAGATTCGGTTATCTACAGACCACCGTCATGTAACTGGCATGTTGCGTCAAACATCAACCAAACCAAACACAGTCTGTTAGGTCACTCGCTGTAACCATATCTCTCCTTCTATAGCCATGAGTGGTGCAGTGATGCTACGGTTTTGTCTCGGTCAAGTAAAGCGGTGATTGATAACACGAGCAACAAATCGGTTAAGTCGCATATTTTAACCACATCTGTGTTATCTTTGATCGTGTTTTGTGCCATGGTGACTAAGCCGTTTTTATGTCAGACAAACCAGTGATTATAAGGACATGAGCAACAAATCAGTAAGGTCGCACATTTTAACCAAATCTGACTAGTACGTCAGGCAAATCAGTAGTTGTCAACGAACCCGCAAACTCCAGCTACACCCCCATCCGTCGGCTGTTGCGAAAAAAGGCGGATTTGGGATACATGTTATTCAGTAGAACCATTACGGGATGTAGAAAATCAGACGACCGTGTACTAATTACATCGACAATGGTTCTGATATCGATATTGTATCTGTTCATTCCACGGCTCTACTGTCACACGGAGCACGTCATCAATCACGCTAAACAGACACAAGTCAACAAGGACTTCCACAAAGCTCACACCGATCCCCATAGAGAACACACGGACGTACCGACAGCTTATTGGAGGTCAGATTCCAGCTACCTGGCCAGCCCGTCCCTAATGGTCAGTGGATTCAGTTTATGACTCTACGTATTTTCAGTTCACGTCTAAAGGAGCACGTCACTTTCCCATAGTATAATACAAGGTGCTCGACAAGCAATTGACTTGTTGAAGGTAACGTATGAACTTTTACTTTAATTAATTTGTTAATTAACGTTACTTAAGTTAATTTGTACCATGATCGTTAGCTGTATTACAAACTTTATAACACATTATTCCTTTCTTATCTGTATCTAATATTAGTAGCAGCAATCTTAGTAGCAGTAGCAGTAGCAATATTCTTCTTCTTCTTCTTCTTCTCACTCCTGGTGTTATTGTGGTGGGGATGTAGTATTAGTATTATTACTATTAGTACTATCAGTATTAGTAGTAGTAATAATAGGGACGGTGGCGGCAGCAGCAGCAGCAGTAGCAGTAGTTGAAGTTTCGACTGTAAAACAGCTTGATCATACAAAGAAAAGGTGGCGATGGTTACCACTGAATATGTTTATTAGTACTGAAGTATTACAGAACAGATAACGTTTACCATTGTATCAAAGGAGTACAAGATTTGCGCAACTTGTGCTACTAGTATTCCTTGATAGGTATCAAAATCATTTATATTGAATTAACAAAATAAATCGATATAATTCCTTTGTTATTTTAAATCCCCAATCAATTATCGATATTTCCTCTTTCGTGGTAATAACACCACTATATATATAGTCAGTAGTAGTAGTAGTAGTAGTTATAAAGACAACAACATTTATTTCATGCAAGTCACCGAACAGTGCCATGGTATATAACATTAAGGTACGACATAACCATTCATGCATTCAGTACTGGTATCACAGCTGCTTTGGAACTGATTGTTCAAGTGTTTCGGTGCTTTTTCAGTTTAATTTGATAAATTTTGTACATGTCTGGTCTAATCAGATTTCCAGGTAATAATATGAATATTGATACGGGTATTATGGCTTGGTTTCGGCGCCTGTTTACTGTAGCGCTTGATATAATTTTTAATGTGTAGTCAAATCCAAATTTCATGTGATAATTATTTTGATTGATATTTTGTTCGTTACAATTACTAACAAGTTTATTTTACATATCATGTATCGAGGTGAAAAAAATACGATCAGTTATTAAATATTATGAACAGGTCATGTGTGGTGATCCCTCATAGAGCGTCAAGTGTTTATGTATCTCTGTATTGTTTCCGTCGTGTTCTGTGTGAATACAGATATTATCTTTCATCCTAGTGGAAATTATTATAGTGACGTTTGTTGCAATGCATGGACAAGCTAACGCTGTGTTACAATGACAGCGGCCGCCCACAGAGGAGTCTTTGTAACTGCTGCAATTAGAAGGCGGACACCGTGAAATCCTTGTCTGATCGTACCATGTTTTGAAGGTAAACAAGACCATTAAGGTATTGTCTACTAGTTGATGTATGTTGCAATATTGTACGATTCTGAGACGTTAACATAATTGTGAAGAACCTTATTGATGGCGGGGGTCACACCTACTTATGTGCTCATGCACACACAGACACAGACACACAGACACAGACACAGACACACACGCGTGCGTAAAAAACGACAACATCCTTTCTCGCATCAGCGGAAAAGAAAGTATAGAAACTAAAAATATTTGAAACCGTTTCTAGCCTGTGAACAGTTGCCAAACCAGCTTAAGGTCCAAAACACAACTATGTTAGCTTCATCCAAATGAATGAATGAATGAATGAATGAATCAATCAAGATGTGCAGTGGAAATATACATGTGCAGAGTTGTCTAATTGATGAAACTTAAAAACTAATCAACTAAATTTTGAAACTTCCCTTTGACCTAAATAAGGAACTAAACGTGATAACTATTACAGGTGAGGAAACTGGATGACTTACAAGGAACTAAACGTGATAACTATTACAGGTGAGGAAACTGGATGACTTACAAGGTACTAAACGTGATAACTATTACAGGTGAGGAAACTGGATGACTTACAAGGTTACAAGGTACTAAACGTGATAACTATTACAGGTGAGGAAACTGGATGACTTACAAGGAACTAAACGTGATAACTATTACAGGTGAGGAAACTGGATGACTTACAAGGAACTAAACGTGATAACTATTACAGGTGAGGAAACTGGATGACTTACAAGGTACTAAACGTGATAACTATTACAGGTGAGGAAACTGGATGACTTACAAGGAACTAAACGTGATAACTATTACAGGTGAGGAAACTGGATGACTTACAAGAAACTAAGCGCGATTCTCCAAAGTGATGAAAGTATGAAGTGTGAAAAACGCTAGATTCCACTGTCTAACGTCTGACCACTAATACAAGTCCAACAATCTAACGCCGCAATAGCTAATTGAACCTATAAAACTAACAAGGTATAATCGTTCCTTATGCCTACACGCGAATGGGAGCATATAGCCTCAACGAACGAATGGGGCACAAATGACCAGTGTATCCTTGACCACCCCAAGCTACCTCGCATCTCACGTGCAGTCACACACATCTCCGGGAGTATTCGTGCTATCACCACCAGTTTGCATCAAGTGCGTTTGGGCGAGCAGTGTTAAGTGAAATCCCCAAAATGCTCTCAGAACAGAATGAATGAATGAATTTAATATAATGAATGAATGAATAATTTATTAATTTGAAAAACATTTAATATCATATTCATAAATGAATGAATGACTGAATGAAAATGATGGATACACGCAACTACGTTCAATTCAAATCAGTAACTAGGATAAGATAGGATAAAATATTTCTTTTACCTCAATACCGTATGTATTACTACTTAACCCTACAGCCGGCAGAACTTTACATCAATCGTTGTAATTTTGAAACAAAGAACTGGTTATTCCAATCAATGATTAACTGATTATTGATGGGTCACAGATAAAGGTATCATCCCCTCTTGGTTCGCGTGACATGCAAACGTAAATTGTAATGTTTCCTGAAATTAAAAACCAGTTTGTTTAATGAGATAGTTACCACCTTTGTCTCAGCAATCATCTTCCGATAGACATGCCCCAGTTGTCTAACGAACAGAGAAGTTTGTTAGTCTGTCTGACAGTCTCAGAACCCTATTATTTTCCGTCACCCAAGCCTTTTCTGCAATGCTAAAGCCATACATGAAGCAAGCAGATTTCTTCCTTAGGGTTCTGAATCTCACTGGGCCTCTTTTTATGTTCAGTCAGAATTATTTGTTTCTGACTGAAAAAATGTTTTACATGTTCTATTATATATATATATATATATATATATATATATATATATATATATATATATATATATATGTGTGTGTGTGTGTGTGTGTGTGTGTGTGTGTGTGTGTGTGTGTATGTTTGTAAATATTTGCTCATAGATAAGCTTTCCATGCTTCTAGAAACGTCACATGCAAGATTGTTCCCTTGGTGCAAGGCGAGTTGAATTATGAATGTCTGCTCAGATTCCTACGACAAATCCATCAATTCTTGATGACTGATGACTTGATCCAGTTGATGTCGTCAATCAAAGAGGTCGCATCCAAATATTATTCCTCCAAATCGTTTTCTCCAAGTCACAATGCTTCACGGGTTTCGCGAGGTGACACAGACGATCAAGAAGGCTGCCATGTCGCTGTAAGCCTATTTCACAGCATTATGTCTGTAGCTCCTGGTGGAAGCTCTGTGACCTTTATCTCGGTACATCATCAGACCCTCATCCTCTCCGGGGAGAGACACCAACAATGGCTTGTCAATTTCATGGTATTATCCTGAGTGACGCACGGATCACTCTCTGGAATCTGGGCAATAGTAAGGATGACCTGAAACCACTTGACAACATGATCTGTGTGTTGGTCCAAAGTATTTCCGTTGAGGGCTCTAAGCAGCAAGACTTTCGCGAGAGAGAGAGTGAGTGGATGGGTTGAGTGAGTGAGTGAGTAAGTGCAGGTCAGTTAACCATACAATGTAGAGGCTTCTAATTTCATAGAATGAACGAGTGTGTCATTCCTAATGTCAGATTTCTGTATTAAAAAATACAAACCGAGTAGTCATCCACCCCTACCCCATCTCCCACACCCCGTTCTAAGCCTGTAATCAACGGTTTTGTTTGTATTACTTCTACAGTCATGATTAAGGTAACGACACCTTTCTGAGCACTGGATTACATTATCTCAACATCTTTCTGGCTTCTAGTGTCATGATGAAGATGAAGACACCTTGTTGAGCATGGTGTACCAAGCTCATTTCGCTTTGCGATATTTTAAGTCAATTTTGGACCTTTTCAGACGGAGTTCATTTACATCAGTCTTCGGCTCACTAGCAACCTTTCGATTTCAACTATACTGGCGAGGCCCCACGTGCTACCATGCCGTTTAAGACTGCTCATGTTAAGTATTCCACGGTGATTTACTCCTCAGGGTGGAGGTTAACAGTTATAAGTAGCTATAAGTTATTAACAGTCTTTGTTACGTAATCTGGGTTAACGTTAATAACTCATTAAATACTTAGGTTAGTGTTCTTCCTGATGTGGTATTGGAATAAGATAAAGTCAACTATTAGAATTGATCTGTTACTATTGCTATTATTATAATCTATTCTTAGATTCATTTATTAATTATCTACAGAATATATAGTCCCTATTCCTGTCTGTTAACTTGACGGTTTAGTCACCATGCCTCGGAATAATACAGTCCTGATTGTTTTTGTATACCAGTAGTATACCTGGCAAACATGGAAATAACTATTTAAAGTTGTATGTTTTCGAGGCACCTTCTCCGGTGGAAGACCACTTAGCTGTTACACATGGCCATTGCTCTTTCTGTTTTGTTCACACTGCAAGTTAGCAATATTCGAGCCTCCACCAACGACCTCTGTACAACCGAACAGGCAAGGCAAACCGATGGGTAATTGCATAACCACCGTACAATACGGTGAGAATACGCTGTCAGTCAATCATTTTCAACCACCATCAAACAGGGATCATATTTTTTGTTCCCTACTGTGTACTTTCGTCCAGAATGAGAATAGGTCTGATCACTTTTTAAATGAAACAAGCGTATGGTCCCAAACCAAATTCCGGCAATGAACCTGAAAAGAATATCACATGAGTCTCACTAACCAATTCAGACAATAACTCACTTTACAGGCGGTCCGAATGTTCTCGTGTGAAAGTGTGAATGTGTTATATCGAATTCCAATTCCTTGTTTCATACGAAAATGGCATCTACAAATGAATTTATTTTAGCTTTGACTTGGATATACAGGTATAACATATGTTTGCAAAATAAATAAATGGTAAAACAAGATGTGAATTATACATACAATTGCAGTTTTATTGTAAAGTAAAACCCTGTTTACGAGGACGACATCGTTCTCCGGGTTACAGAGGTTAATGAATCACATTTTTCGATATAAAGGAGTCTGGAATAAAGGGTGTTCCCTATAAATGTACAAGACACGCGTACGACAATGTTGGCCTAGCCATATTACCTCGTTGTGTACATAGCTGTTTAAAATAATTTTGTAAAAATGCGTCATATTGCGTAAAATACACGGTCAAAGAATACTGCCTTGACTAACACCTGTAATAATGTCAGCACGGGGGCACGCTCACGAAGGCCTACGTAGCGATTATATAAGGGCACCTGAACATTATGTTTGCTCCCAAACAATAGATTGTACACGTTAATAACCCTAGTGTGCGCCGGTAAGGCTTCCAACGATTATCCATGATAGTGGACGTGCACTGGTGGGGACGAAAGGTCATATCAACACCGGGAGTTACATAGGTGCATTACTACTTGGAATATTGGCACGTTACAACATCAGGAATGGATTTCTTGCTGTTATAGTATTTCCAGGATTCTTGGGGTTTGTTATTCTTCCTGTGTACATCCATGCCATGTGATTTTATTAGTATCTGAATCAGGTTAGTTATTAAGTGTGTTGATATGAATTTCATACCATGTGATATATCTGTTATTGTCATGTCGATTTTCTGGTTGGGTATACCACAATAACCCAGACAGACAACAAGTTGCGATGTGCATCTGACTTGAGTGTTTGTGTGAATCTTCAGTGTCTAATATTTCGAACTTTGTGTTTTGCAAAGTCTGACGTGAATCTGCATTTAGAGTTGTAAATATGTATTTGTAACTCTAGTGTGCATTAATTACAATTTTGGCAATGAACCTGTAAAGAATATCAACCCTACACATGAGTCTCACTAACCAATTCAGACAATAACCCACTTTTCAGGCGATCCAAATGTTCTCATGTGAAAGTGAAAAGAGACACTACAGGCAACTCATTAAGAGTTGTATATTTCTATTTGAAACTTCAGTGTAAATTGCATTTAGAATTGTAAAATAGAAATTTGAAACTTCAATGTATATTTCATTTAGAATTGTAAGTATGCATATGAAGCTTTGGTATGACATATAGACGTATAGATAGATATTTGGATCTTCTATGTGTACAATCTACCCATATCATGCATTCATTGCTGTCAAATCCAGTTGAGAATGCCATTTTCAAATTAAAGACCAAAATCTCAATATACTGTGAGATGATACATCACCAAATTACAAATCTATGTATTTATATGAAGTTCCTCCGTGCAAAGGTAAGGAAATCCTCGCGGACATCAGCCACTTGAGCAAGTCTTGTCTCGAAACATGACTTTTTGACAGCAATCCAATTCCAGCGCCTTCCAAATCTTTGCATATGCTAAATCTCAGCTTACGTAGGACACTTCTTAGTGTAGGTATTATTCACCACAAACTACAGTTACACGGCTTAGTCCTGTTGTCCACTGGTGGCAGGGACTTATATGTGTATGTGCCAATCACTGCCGGATATTTCACAGCTGGGTACACAGTGAAGCAAACACAGCCGTAGGGGTACTAATGGGGAACCACATAACATAGTGATTCATCAACTGTTTTATGTAATTCATTGACTAAGTGTACCGTGGTTGACCGTTGATTCATTCCGCGTTCAGTTTGTTGTCAGTGTACTGAGTGAGTGAGTGGGTGAGTGAGTGAGTGTTTGGTTCAGTGAGTGAGTGGTTGAGTGTTTCGTCTAGTGAATGAATGAGTGTTTGGCTGAGTGGTTGAGTGAGTGAGTGTTTGGTTGAGTGAGTAAGTGAATGAGTGTTTGGTTGAGTGGGTGAGTGTTAGGCTGAGTGAGAGAGCGTTCGGTTGGTTGAATGAGTGAGTGGTTGAGTGAGTGAGTGTTTGGTTGGTTGAGTGAGTGAGTGAGTGTTTGGCGGTTTGAGTGAGTGAGTGGGTGTTTGGCAGAGTGGTTGAGTGAGTGAATGAGTGATTGAGTGTCGTATAACGCTTGACTCGGTATTATGAAAGCTGTATTCTGGCGGCATGTAACGAATCTGCACCAGACAAACTAAGAAATATAGGCATGAAACCGTCCACTGCTCGGAAAAAATTGACAAATCTGATCCCCGTGGCCCAGTTACTCTTCTTTTTTCAAGTAAAGAGCACTGCGAACTAAGAGAAAAAACCTATTTTGCTTGTGAAGGAACCGAAAAAGAACAGTAATTCTGTCAAAGGTTGAAAGATACAGGATATACTATATCCTTCTGGTAATTTTTGATATTCAGCAACGTGGGACTTTTGCTCGTTTTCGTCGTAGAAAACATATGGGCTTATTGTAATCATTCATTATTTGCTATGAAATTTCGAATGTATTTTTCTAATTTCGAAGATTTCAAAACTATTGTATAGTTTGTGGTCCTGGTTTCAGTTATTTTCTCAGTATTCTGAGAATCTTAATAACCGATCTTGAAAATACCGAAAAAAATTTACCCTTTTGTGTACATTAAGAAAAAAAATTAAAAGATGAATGAAGAATGAAGGAAAATGCTCGTTATATCGATTTAAGGAAATGTGGAATTTACGGAAAGCTTAAGTGAAGTCAAAGCTATTTACATTTCTATAGTGGATGTATCATACATTAATATACTTTCTAAACTACAGGAAGGCAACTATACATGGTTGCTTTTACATGTTCAGCAACTATTTTCCCAATTCATGTCCGGCGACAATTTGAATCTTAAGCAAATAAGTGGCATAAATCCAGACCCAAGGGTAATGAGATTACTAGTGTAGTAGTACTGACCCCCAGTGCTTAACGAGGGGTATTAATGGCGGGCAAGACCAGTGAAAATCCGGACTAGAATTGGTCTTCAGGAACCCATGATTATCGTAAGAGACGACTAACGGGATCGGGTGGCAAGGCTCGCTGACTTGGTTGACACATGTGGCCGTGTCCCGATCGATGCTCATGATGCTGATCATTGGATTGTCTGGTCCAGATTCGATTATTTAGAAATAACTGGAGTGTTGCTGATTGCGGCGTTAAAACAAGAAACCAATCCACAATTGGCGGGCAAATTGGCACTGCAGGCGATCATTATAACGTATCCAAATTGATGTTGTTTCGTCATCAACTTTGCGAAAGCGTCTCACTGCACGGAAATTTGTCTAATTCTGAGCTGATCAAGCAGTGTTAGTTATATAATGTTTGCTCCACCTAATTTTCGACTATTCGGCACGAGTGTAACTTCTAGATATGCGCATTTTTGGTTAGCCGTCTTGTGATGTTGAAGTCAGATCATTCATTGTGTACCATCTTTCTCTACAGAAAGGAACTATGCTTGAAGCTTCGACAACCAGTTGATTGCTGGAGCATACTGTGCCATGCCAAGGGTGCTGAACAGTCTTCCGGAACAGCCCGTTCTCAGGTCCGAGAAAGCACGAGATTTGGAAAAATGGGTTGAGAGCGTGTCCTCAGCAGTCAGCGTGGCAACTGTAGATGTTGAAATGGCGGACAAGACGGTGCACGGAGCTCTCACTCAACCCATATTGGAAGTAGTAAAACCTGAAGTTACGGTCTCACCGGACTATGAGGATGGTAATTATTACATTCAAATATATATAAACTAAACGTTTATAACGAATACGGTTGTAACGAACTGACAGATATATCGAACTGTTTCTTTTGACCCACCGATTGCTCCATAGTACACTCGAAATGCATGTTAGGGACTACGCCTATAAATACTAAGATTAGCTGTCTCTTAAAGACACCTCAGTTCATTGTACCGTATTTCACAGTCAAAGAGTTCGCTAGGTCGAGCACACGAGTTCGAGTCTCTACACATGTATAGTATGTGATGCTAATTTCAAGAGTCCCCTGTCGTCATATAGCTCAGATATTGATAGCAGCGGAGTACTCTCCTTCACTGAATATTGAGTTCCGGCCTCCACTACGACACAGCGTACAACACAATTAAAGCAGTTTCTTCAGTAAACTGTTTGAAGAACATATAGCTCTGTTGTATGTTAGTTCACTAGAGAATGTATGGAATATCCTTGGTGAACTAAGATGCGCCATGTCTCCATGCCGCGCATCCCTTAGACACTGGGCTTATTCAAATAACCGCGAGGTCGCTTTTTAGATGAAATACTGTACCCATGTTGAATGACCATCAATAGACAGTAGAATGTATGGCATAAAACATAATGCCCATCCTCCTAATGACCCAAACCGAAAACTTGCAGATCTTGTTTTCTCTAAACGTTCCCACGATTTAAGCAGTGTGGGAGTTTCACCACAGCGGTAAGATTGATGAGGGAGGAAATCCCGAAGTGATGCTAGTCCGCCATGAAGATATCACAAAGCCGTGAATTAATGACCATGATGATGTTCATTCTTCATCTGTCCGGACAACATAGTGAGTGAGTGAGTTTAGTTTTACACCGCACTCAGCAATATTCCAGCTATATGGCGGCGTTCTGTAAATAATCGAGTCTGGACCAGACAATCCAGTGATCAACAACATGAACATCGATCTGCGCAAATGGGAACCGATGACATGTCCCAACCAAGTCAACAAGCCTGACCACCCGATCCCGTTAGTCGCCTCTTACGACAAGCATAGTTGCCTCCGGACAACACAACACAAATCAGTTAATATATGGTTTTGAAGGTGAATATAGGTCAGAGGTGCGTCATTCGTAGTGGTTGGAGTAATTCCGAGAACGTGGAAGAACTTGAGTTTGTAAAGCGATTATCCACATTTAGCAAACTCCCTTTGACAAGGAACTGTTTTATAAAAGTATAGGGTTCCCAGCTTTTTGATATAGTATTTGGGAGCGACTTTCACTATGTAGTTGTGATGTAGCTGATATCAGTATTTGGTATGTGCTACACCATATCCTCTGCGTACGCATACAAAACTTACGGCACGGTTTGCTTCAGATTACAGCGATGTCTTCAAGAAAGAGGCTGTGACGACCGTAAAGGAATCCAAGACTCTGCGAGTTTACAGGAAGGCGTGCAAGCGTCTTGGATTAGTGCAGCTCCGTACTGTTGTCGGCCAACTGGGCTCCATAGACTTATGCTTCCGGGACTTTGCCCTCTCCACGAAGGAGATGAAAGCGCTGTGCATGGCGTTGCTGGTACGTCACGTGACATCAGCTCACTTTTGTACCAAATAACCCCGGCTCTTCATAAATAAACCTTCAAAATACATGTAATATTGGAAATAATATGATGGATGTATACTGTCATTCCTCCAAGTTTATTTGACCGTGGTGTAGTGGATAGCGCTCTTCGCATAGAGCGGGAGATTGGCGGTTCAATCCCTCGTTGGTCAGAATTGGTTTCCAGTAACTCATGTTTGTCAAAAGGATCAGGCGATCAGGCACTGACTTGGCTGACACACGTCTCTGTATCCCAGTTGCGTAGGTCGATGCTCATGCTGTTGATCACAAGATTGTCTCGCCCAGATTCGATTATTTACAGACCGCCGTCACATAGCTGGAATGTTGCTGAGTGCGGCGTAAAATCATACCCACTCACTCACTCATTCATTCACACAACAGGGGCGGTAAGGTTCCCTAGTGGCTAAAAGCAAAACATTCGGGTTGGATTGCCCACATGAATAAAATGTATAAGGACTATTTTTGGAGTACCACGCCGTGATGTTGCCAAAAGCGGCGTAAACCTACACTCGCTCATTTGTATCGCCAATACTCACGTTATAATGTGTTACAATGTGTTCACTGCTGCCCATGGAAACTGGCGCACTTAAAATTTAAATAGGAGACATATTTCTTTCTGAACTAGTAAAACCTCTTCCTATCAAATCTGTAGAGCAATAGATTTCTTTACCTATTTACTGAATTTAGTGACAGAATTAAGTCGCTAAATGTTGGATCTGCAATGTAAGTAACAGGTTCTTATTTGTCACATCCATTACCTTCCGTAATTCAAGAGTAATATGTTTGTAATGCTTACATACAACGGTCTGACCATTGTCGTAACATTAAATGAATTAAGCAGTGCACGGACAGCATGAATCATTGACCTATACTGTATGCTTATGAGCTATGACAACATGGTCCTTTCAACAGAGCGGTGCTAGCGAAACGACTGCATTACCTCCCCTTTCACTGGCTGGGTAATCACAGTGGTTGGAGGGAAGTTCAGCAGAGTTTTTGTTGGCTATTTCCTGTACTTTGAAGCATGTTTGCTTGTGTTACTGTAATGCATTTCTGTGTTGTCCAGTACGAGAGACACATGTGGCACCTTGACCTCTCCGGCAACACAGTGGGACGGAAGGAGTTCGAATATGTCCTCGCTGTCTTGGAGAAGAGGACCAATGTCTGTGTGCTGGTCAGTACTCAGTCCGCTGAGTGAGTGAGTGAGTGAGTGAGTGAGTGAGTGAGTGAGTGAGTGAGTGAGTGAGTGAGTGAGTGAGTGAGATGATTTCCTGCAGTATCACGCCAGGGACATCAAAACTAGAATGTACACTTACCAATTTGGGATTCGAACCCGTACGACCGATCCCTTTCACAACAAGGAAGGTCCATCGCTCACTTGTCAGTCAAATCATTTAGTTAAAGGTTCCAGCTCTTGTTCTTGATAAGAACATCAATACACACACAGGGCCAATAATCACAACTTTTTCATGATTCAGTGTTTAGGGTTCGGCGGTGTAGTCTAGCGTCATTATTATGCAAATATATTTGATGAAACAATAATACCTGATTTTAATGAACATATTTCAGGACCTGTCGAACAATGAACTCTCGGGAACAGGTATTCGGCTCTTAGCGGAGTTCCTGCGACGGTGTGACAACGTCACTGATATAGACATCTCGGGTGAGACTTTAGTACTCGAGTTTCGTGTATCATAATCTCAGGTATGCATTGTGGAAGGTGAGAGTACACCAACGGTGTGCCACACACGCACGCACGCACGCACGCACAGTGAGTTAATATTAGATATGTATTATATCTGAGATCCTGGATGAACCTCAGTCTACCAAACGTACTAGAATCTGTACTGAGAAAGCCTACTCCCAAATGTCTCATTTGACCACTTTGCAATGGCATTGTGTATTCTTAGCTTTCCGTTAAGTGGATGTTGTATTTTAACGTCACAGTAAGCAACTATACAGCTGTACTACACGTGCCTGGATTATCTCAACATCTAGACCTGGTCAACCAATGAATGAGAGTATGAACATTAAGCCGTTTTGATAGGGTGACATGCACAGTCAGCCAACTGCTTCACCCATGTCAGTAGTCTCTGAAACATATACCATCATGTTAGACTAACGTAAAGTTTTCGCTATAAGTTTCACATACATACACTCGCTCATAACGTTGCATGGTTACATCGAATATGAATTTCTCCACTAACTTGGGGAACCAACAGTTGAAATGCACGAGAATCGTGCATCACATTACTGAAAAGCATGTGCAAATATCGTTCATGTGAACAGCTGCGTTTCGGTGTAAAGTTTTGTTAACAATTCGCCAATTTTTACTGCGTTTCCTAATTTATCGGACTCGTGAGAACAATCTTTTCAAGGTTACAACTTTGTGTTACAGAGCATCAGTTCATGTGTAAACAGTACCTTTAAACTGTGTCGAATATTTTGCAAAATCTGGTTTACAATAGATGATTTACACTAGTGTCTAAACTTTTGATGGCTAGTATACATGTGCGGAAGTTACACCTGTAATCGGACTAATGTACTTTTAAAAAGAAGAACGGAAACCTCAACTTTCAATTTGGATAGGAATTGTAAACATTAACAAACGTTTCAAGGGCAGACATCTTATGAACGCACCACCATTTCCCTCTATTACCACCCCTATACACAACGCATAATATGCACGTGCACAACGCAGTAGCCCCATACACGGGCATGGGGTCCCATTCTTGATTTTGACGTTGTTTCATGAAGGTCGAGAAATCACTTGGAACATATAACTTTTGACAATCATCTTGCATCACACATTTGTTAGTGTTTGTTTCTAGTCATTTGTTTTAAAATGAAAATCGTATACATGCAAATTACACGCCATACACCAATCATCTTTCAAAAGCGACTACATTCCAAATAACTACGGATGTTAGTGCAAATGGTGATGCACTCTCAAAACATTCAATAGTGTCATATCAACAATTATTGGCTCCGACAAATCTCCTAAATATTTTAATCGTAAATGGAAAAAATGAAGTTCCACCACTTTTTTCAGAGTATATGTGTAACCTAGCGGTTTCATTCACCGCAGGTAATAAATTAACAGACGTAGACGGGAAAGCTGTCGGAGATGTTATACAGGTAAGAGTTGGATGTGTAGTGTATTTCTTTTTAATAGATCTGAATGATGACTAGATATTAGTTTTTTCCAGCACGTTTTAGTATAGTACTGACTGCGGAAAAAAATTCAGTAAATTAAAGCACCGTTAATCAAAGCGGAAGGGTTCGAATGAAATCTAACAGATGAAATTATTTCGTGATGTTCGTTTGTCGTTTATGTGCAATTTCGGAGCTAAATAGCTAATTTCCTACTTACCTGTGCAAAGATTTTCGGATCTCTCTTAGCGGTAGGATAGTCGTAAGCTAATGTAAAGGTATGGCACTTATGTTTGTGCTACTATAGAGCTTCGAAAATCTGGGCCCGGGTGTGGTACAGCGCTAGGATCTAGGTCTCCCGATCTGGGTTTCCAGTACTCAAAGACTGTAGTAATAACGATAATATGGTGGCTTTATGGGGTCGGTAATAATATGGTCCCGGCTGTTGGGGTCGAGAGAAATGCATACATTACAACTAGGTTTTAACATCACGTTTTAATTATTCTGTATTTCCCTTTAAAACAATCAATCAAAAGCAGTTGACATATCATAAAATCAATAGATATAGAACACACAGTCCATCGCCGTTGTGATATCCTCGTGCCAATGTGCTTCGCTCTGTGATAGGAAAACAACTCACTTAGTCGACTCCGCCTCGCCCACAACGAGCTGGGAGAAGTTGGTGGGAAGATCATTGGTGCTGCGTTAGGTAAGTAGCATTCAATATCTAAGACAGCACCCATATTTTAAAGATTCTTTGGTTGGTTTGTTGTTTAACGCCGCCCTCAGCGATATTCTAGCTCTAGCGGCTGTCAAATAACTGAGTTTAAACAATCCAATCCAATGATCAACAGCATGAGCACCAATGTACGCAACTGGGAACGGATGACATATGTCAACCAAGTCAGCAAGCCTGACCACCTGATGCTGTTAGTCGCCTCTTCCGACAAGCATGGGTTACTGGATCTTTGCAGGTTATTTTGAATGAATTTAACTTTGGAATACGAATGATAAAGATAGAATTTGTTCAGATAGAATTTGTTCGGAACAACCCGTAGCTCTGCGACAGTCAAAATTGTTTCTATGTAACAGTACAGAGATGGGGTTACCAAGCTTTCATTCTCCATGTTGTGTCTTGCAGTAAAGAATCGCCATCTGGAGGAACTTGACATGAGTTGGAACCACCTGAGACAGAAGGGTGCCATCAGTATAGCCAAGGGCTTGGAGGTCAGCGTTAGTTCTTATACACATGCACTTGTCTTATACCTCCAGACCATCCAGAGTGTTCTACGTTAGATCTATTATGATAAATACTCCAGAACAGCACTCGGCCATACATTCATTTGTGATTGACCTTCCTTTCCTTATCAGTAACGTCCTAAAGAAATGGCGTAATAGCGGTTTAATGCATTCAACACGGAACTGTGAAAGCGGTGTCCTCATTATATATGGCTAAATAAAAAAAGTGAAATGTTTCTCGTGCACCGTTGCGTCACTTTTCTTTGTGCGCATAACAGTTTTTTATTGGAATTTAAAAAGAAAATGATTCCAACTTTGCCGCGTCCCTATCATCAGTTTGTCCTCTATAAGAATGAGCGTCTGTAAGAACGAGTTTGACTGAATCTGCAACTCGTTCACACGTGGTGGACCTTCCGAGATGTATTTCTGAAAGGAAAAAAACCCTAAAAAATGTGTTCCTTCCTTGTCACTTTTTTCTATCAAAAATTAGAAAAAAGTCCTACCGCCCTCGTCACTTTTGAAAAACTCGTGTCCGAGGAACGTGTATTATTTTTTTTAATGCAGTCTCAGTAAAACTGTAACCCTAATGAGCCAACCGAAAGTGGATCCAGAGTGCCGTTTCACGAAGAGATCTCACCGCTAACTGAGTGAGTGAGTTGAATTTTACGCCCAACTCAACAATATTCCAGCTATATGGCGGCGGTCTGTACATACTCGAGTCTGTACCAGGCAATCCAGTGATCAACAACATGAACATCGTTATATGTTACCGGGACACAATGACATGTGTCAACCAAGTTAGCAAGTCTGACCACCCGATCCCGTTAGTCGCCTTTTACAAGAATGGGTTACTGAAGATCAATTTTATACAAGATCAGTTTTATCACTTCTTCACAGGTCCTAAGCGCAAACACGATAGTATCTTTACACAGATGTACGGCATTCCCAGATGACTCTTACACAGAGCGATATTAGCCAGAGACCTTGGCAGTATTACGATTAAGCAAAGATGTTTGTTATGAAAGAGAACAAAGTTTAAGAGTCGTGGTTCGAGAAGAGCAGGCCTCCGATATTTGACTTTATTTCTTTATTCATTTACATCAGTCAATACATCAATCAACTGTTTGACGAACATATCTGTAAAATACTTTTCTTCATTCCAGACAAACACATGTATACAAATCGTAAACCTATCATGGAATGGTTTTGGATTCGAGGGTTCGGTTGCCCTTGGTGATATGCTAATGAAGAACAATACTATTACGTCACTAGATATATCCTCAAATCGAATAAGTGCTGCAGCTTTGCTGGAGATTATCAGAGGGATATCGAAGAATCGGACGCTCACGACGTTAAAGGTGAGTACAATCACCACTTTCTCTACTGCCTGGTACTGTATTGTATCTGTAGCAGTGTTCAAAACATGTCCAAGAAGGTGATCACCATGACCACGGTTGGTCTTGTAATAGGAGGAGGCGCACACCTGTGTACAGAGTATTGTCCCTTTGCTGCACTAGGATCAGCTGATGAGACTTGAATAATCCTAACTTGGCTCTTTTGTGAACTCTGGTTGAACCATACCATACCAATGGCCCGTTTCAGTACAGCGTCATGCATGAGGCACTTTTCTGGATATCATAGTCGTGATTGTGATGGAATTCTATTGCATGTGGCTTAAAACAATATTCAGTCACTCACACAATTGCTCCAAGATGACCCCGGCAAGGTGAAATGATGAAATGCAGAAAATGTCCTGTAAAACTGAGTTAGTACGTGTTCACGTCCCTTAAAACAATATTTCAGAAATATGTCGGCGGTGGACACTAGAAATGGGTCACAAACAGTGTAGCCATCTTAAGAATCGAACCCGGTTTAGGCATGACGACCGAATTCTTCAGTAGCTAGGCTACTCAACATGCCCTTCTATAAAATGAAATGAACACACAGTTAACTCATTCACTCAGACATGTAAGAAATGTCGTTTGTGTTTCAGTATTACATTATTCTTTGTTTCCGTGGAATATGTGGTTCATTTGGGGCGCTGTAGATGAGCTATCTGAAGCGCCAGGCTAGTGATCCAGGATCGTGCACACCTGTGTCCGGGTGCGAAAACCTTGGAGTCAGCTGTGTCTGCAGACTCATTCAGTGTTGTCACAACCCCTGAGTGTATAGTACACAACCCCGTGCACTTATAGGAACCCACGAATCCGTCGGTATATGAATGCTATTTGAATATGAGCAAATACCTACTTACGGGTACAGCAACGTGCAAGTAATTAAACTAAAAAGTACTGTGACTATGTGTCCCAGTCCACCCAGCTTTGAATTGGGTACCTCGTTAGGATGAGAGTGCCACAATGAACTCGATGTGCCCTATGGCAGCAAGAGTTTTACACTGCCCAAGGAACTGAGATTGATAGAACGATGTAACGTTGAGATTGACATCTAATGATCGAGGGACGAGCAAGCACTGGTTGCATATAGTTGCATGTACGCTATATAAATATCATATCCTATTTGTAGATCGGCCACAACCCAATCACAGCCTCCTTCACCAGTGTCCTCCTGGAGGCCATTCTGAAGCATCCCCACGGAGCCATCCAACAACTACACATGGATGTATGTTGACCTAGTGTTATTTATCCAATACACGTATTACTTCGGGGGATTCTCCCACGTTTACCTGACATGACTGCACAACTGAAAATAACGTACTGTTAAAACGGAATATAACCGAATTCTTTCTCTAGAAATGTTAAACAATTAGGAGCTGCAAATTTAGGTCTTGTGTGAGGTCAATGAACTCTTGGCCATGGGTTTCACTACTGTGGTAAACGTAAACCAGCATCACTACAGGTTGACTTGCAGTGATTTAACCGGAATAAAGGGTTGGGGCGAGTCCAGGTTTTCTGCCCGGGCTCCCCATTCCCTTTTAGCCTACCCTACTCTACCCGGATACCCATTATGTTAATTCCTGACACCAAATTTGTAAGAAAGGGCAATATACCGTTCAGCTCGGTGGCTACAGTTTCGAGTTTTTCAAAGTCTTAACCATGTGTTTTATTCAAAGCAGGTCACTGCACAATCGTGTCTAAATCTTCAAAATAGTACAATCTTTTTTATCATGAAAGAATAACATATTACAGTGTTGAATATATTAGTCACATGATGGGTCCAGGTAGTGAGACGGGTACCCGGGTCCAACTCATCCGTCCCAGCCCTACCGGAATATCCATCAACATATCTCGCTCTATACTTGTTTGTTATACACGGAGCTGAAAGTTACCGACATGGCCTCATCTTCCCAGTAATTATTCTGTCCACTGCACCTCCTTGAACCTACTTAAATATGCTAACACCTACTTCCTCCGTCAGGGCGTAGTAGTCGACAAGGAGTTCGAGGGTATTCTCGAGAAGATACGAGAATCTCGCTACCTGGAAGTGACGTACGAGATCTCTCTACCAATTACAAAGAAGACTCGCGATGAGATGATGAAAGAGCTACAGAAGCCCCAGGCATACAACATCGACCCCCTGCATATGCTGTACCTGCTGAAGGAGAAGAACAGAGCCCGGGACTTCTTCGAGAAGATCAACAAAGACAAAGACGACGGGTTGACGAGAGACGAACTCTTCCTGTTGTTTAAGGTATGTACCTTTAAAAACTTTATCCGAGGATGTAAGCTGTGAAGAGGACACCAAATTAGACTTCGCTCTTTGTACCCTTGATGCGAACCCAGCATCTGAGGAAACCAAAGTGCCAATATGTGCCAAGAATGAGGTGGTCATTCGCTTTGAGTAGTAGTAGTATAAATTCAGCAAATGTTTTTAATTATGTACTCGATGTCCAGCCAGTAATTGTGCTGATTGTTGGCTATTGTGTGTTGCTGTTAGGAAGCAGGACTACCGTGCACGGTGTCCGTGGTGGACAAGATCATGCGGTTTATGGACACTAATGGAGACGGTACTATCGACCTTGCGTAAGTAATTCCATCCAATAAACTAGCATACAAAAGACCTGCACCTGATAAACATCTGACTGTAACTTATACATCGCAAACAGTATGTACCTGTTGCCAAATATATTAGTGATATCTTGCACAACGCGAGCCTAGTTAGCACTAAGGTGATCGCAGTTCCGTTATTCTAACATGGCTTTGTTCAACAGGGCCCTGGTATACATTTACCTTTGTTCGCATGTGGGTTGATGTATACTTTTCACGACATCACAAGTTTGAAGAATACCAAAGTATTCGTTTGTCTCAAGACTTGAATACAAGCATCTGGTTCCAGAAACAACCACCAATGCTACCTGTTAACGTGACGTGGACCAAACGTATGGCATGCTCCTCATTTCCTGTCACGTAATCTTTTCAACAGATGCCAGTTTGGTAAAATTACCAATCAGCGGCAGTTCCGCGATGTCAGTACGCCGCTAGCAGTGAGTTTTGAATCCTCTTCAGAAGCGGTTGTGCATTATAGTGTCATTAATAATTTGGTTAATGTGTTTGTCAAATTTAACACTGGACGTTTCAAAGTAACTGCCAACATCCGGTGGTGAGTCTGGCTTGCAAGGAAAGGAACCTTTGAAACTTTCCCACTGGACCAGTGAGTGCACAATAATTAGTGGTCCTATCTGTGCCTCACTGTTTCAAGATAATATTTGTAGATTTACTTAGAAATACCTATATATACAAAATTCACTGGCCACCAGGACCACTGCAAACGTATCATTTGGTGCTCCTAATGAATTTATACTAGTGACCACAGGACCAGCGTGCATTTTGCACCCTGGGCTTGGAATAGTTTCCAAGGAACCTGTGCTTGCCGCACCCGAATGAATTAGATGGTCAGACTCATTGACTGGCTGATTATACCTGGACGCTGCCGAGAACATCAATCACTGGATTGTCTTTTCAAGAATCGCTTACTTATGGTTCGCCGCCATAGAGCTGGAGGCGGCGTTATGAACAAGAAAGATAGTTACATGGATTTATAAACATCAATTATCAACATGTATGTACCTTTCTTCTGCACATATCCACATATTGATAAAGGCGGCGGAAAACCACACTCACTCACATTTGTATACATATCACTTGTTGGTATCAGCACCAGTACGTTGCATTCAACGTTGTATGTATGTATGTATGTATATGTGTGTGTGTGTATATGTATGTATGTATGTATGTATGTATGTATGTATGTATGTATGTATGTATGTATGTGTGTGTGTATGTGTGTGTATGTGTGTGTATGTATGTATGTATGTATATGTGTGTGTGTATGTGTGTATGTATGTGTGTGTGTGTGTGTGTATGTGTGTGTGTGTATGTATGTATGTATGTATGTATGTATGTATGTATGTATGTATGTATGTATGTATGTATGTATGTATGTATGTGTGTGTGTATGTGTGTGTATGTGTGTGTATGTATGTATGTATGTATATGTGTGTGTGTATGTGTGTATGTATGTATGTATGTGTGTGTATGTATGTGTGTCTGTGTGTATGTATGTATGTATGTGTGTGTGTGTCTGTATGCATGTCTGTCTGTGTGTATGTGTATATGTGTGTGTCTGTATGTATGTATGTCTGTCTGTGTGTGTGTGTGTGTGTATGTATGTATGTGTGTGTGTGTGTGTGTGTGTGTGTGTGTGTGTGTGTGTGTGTGTGTGTGTGTGTATGCATGTATGTATGACTATGTCCATATTCAGCAAACGATGCTTTAATCCCGGTCGTGATCCTCTTCAGGGAATTCCTGGCGGGCGACAAGAAGATTAAGAAGTACTCTCGGGAACAGTTGAGGAACTCGCTGGCCAAACAGGAAGACAGTTACGCCAAATACTCCCGGACGTTCAGGAAGGCCAAGATCGACCCTCTCACACTTCAGGTTAAGGTGGAAGACACTTCCAAGCAACTCTCACCACACACCCTATTACCGCCCCCTACCGGTATGCCCGGGTCCCGAAGGGGGAGCACCGCGTCCATGAGAGGGAACTGAAGGCCATATAGGTCCTGAGCTTGCCTCTTGTCAAGTGACCGTGAATGTATCAACGATATTGACTGTACTGGCGACCAACATGACGACAAAGAGTAAGGAATAGTAAGGCAATCCAGCTCAGCGAGACAGTGCACTCTCTTACCAAGTGTTCCTTGCGGCTAACTCATCGCTGCTGGAGTGTGGAGACACTCTGAGACAGTGGTATGGGAATTACTGGTCACGTTGTATCAAGGGATGACATATCTTTTGGTGAAAGATGGTGACGAATAAGACGACACATTATTACACTGACAGCGAGAGGAGTTCACAATCAGTTGTCACAAAGGGCGTTAACTATTACTTCCTAATCTGCAAGTAATATTACTTCCAGAGGTATCTCCCACTCAATTCGTCTCAGTTAAAGAGATTATCAGCCTCCTGTACCGCCACGTGACTATCATTGAGAACGATTATAATAATTATTCATTATCTCAGGTATCTTTCAGTCAGTGTTATTCAACACGGAATAACCCGTCATCAAAATAGGCGTAGCGTTATGAGAACTATATGCGGAAAGATTTGGCGTGGCTGGGTTCAGTGACGATTCTTAGCTCACTATTCCATTGCTGACGTGTGTGGCGGAATTAGCCGAATTTCTCCGAATGTGTACGATCATGCCAGTATCACACGCACATTGCATTACCCAGTGTTTCTCGGGTACGGGTATATATTCCACTCAGGGCAGATTCTATACCATCGTATATGCACGAATATCAAGTATACCTCCTGTAGAGACACATCAGGACTCGAGTGCTATAACTGGATCACATCGGAACACAAAGTGATACCAGCAAACTCCTGTGGACACACAAAACAGGAATCTGAAGTTAATTAAACATTGAAATTGAATGCCTTATAATATGTCTGATAGCAAAATGGTTTCCAATTTCAACAGATTATATTCAAGATCGGTATTTGTTAGACCGGCAATCTAGAAGCTGGTGAGTCAAAAATGAAGCATATAGAACTCTGTGGATGACACCCTGTTTATTGCATACAGCCACGTTCCGATGTCGAATCTTACTCGTTATGAAGCTGAAAGATTGGTGTTGTTTTCTATTAAAGATACACACAATTTCATTACGTATACAGAACAGCAAAAGAAAAGCATGTTTCGAAAAGATGGAGTATCATAAAAGTACGGGTTCATTTTTTATGTCTCCTATTTAATAACTTGACAAAAACAGTTGCGTTTCCTTTGCTGATGCGTATATATGCTTGACATTGCTGTGTAGACCTACCAGCACGTCCACAGGATAACTTGTGAAGCGGCGCGTATATTAAGAAGACTGCGTCATCTTGTTGATGTTAAAAATGTAATATTACATCCATGTATTGATCTTAAAAAAATTAATGTATAACAAAGAAATTTATGGGAATTGTTTCTTTCAGGAATCGGGACATAGTTTGCTGTTCTTGTCGTTAATGTACTGAA